>NC_142135.1:16842500-21642500 GCF_024610735.1 Ursus americanus
GGTCTCGTGGGACTTCAGCTAGGCCTGGAAGAATAGGGGGTTAGGTGGGGGAGTCTAAGAGGGGAAACTGCGTGAAGACAGGGAGTGTTCAGCGGTCAGCAAGCCGACCAGTGTGGCCACAGGAAGAGCTTGTGGAAGGAATTAGGGGATAAATTTGGAAGTATGGACCTGATCCCAAGTTTTGTGACCCCAATTCAGCCATGGGAAGCAAGTCTGAGGTAAAAGGCTTCGAATATATTTTGTTTCACTTTACATCTGTTTTATATAATATTTTATTTGTTTTGGGAAATCCCAAACCACTTTTTGATTTCCCATCATACAAACAAATAACAATCTTTGGCTGTTTTTCAGGTTCTTTCCAAGTAGATAATCACTTCTGTTTTTTCATGACGGGGTTTGAATTGAATTGGTTGTTCAACCCTGATGGTTTCTTCTTTTGTTACCCGTCCTAAAGCGCAAGCTGGTTCCTAGTACTTACCACCCTGCCATTGTGTACACTCCTTCATTTCTGCTCCTGGTACCTTCTTCTCCTTTATCCATCTGGCAAACTCCTACTAATCCTTCAAAATATAGATCAGGTTTCCTTGAAGAGGCAACAGACTATTCCTACTTTCTCTCTCACCTGGCAGCACAGGGATAAATAAATACACGTGTGAGTGAAGGGGTTCACAGCTACCTAGCATAAGTATGGCACAGACATTTTGTGTCAGTTATCAGTGTAGTTGATTGCAAGTATCAGACAAATCCAATGAGTGGTGGGTTCAACAAATAGAGATTTACTTTTCCCACATATGAAGACGTTTGGAAAGGGAATCTTCGTCCACCGTTGGTGGGAATGTAAACTGGTACAGCTACTATGGAAAACAGTATGGAGGTTTTTTGTGTTTTTTTTTTTAAGATTTTATTTGAGCGAGAGAGAGAGGGAGATGGTGAGAAAGAGCACGAGCGGAGGGAGAGGGAGAAGCAGGCTCCCCACTGAGCAGGGAGCTTGACATGGGGCTCGATCTCAGGACCCTGAGATCATGACCTGAGCCTAAGGCAGATGCTTAACTGACTAAGCCACCCAGATGCCCCAACAGTATGAAGTTTTATTAAAAAAATTAAAAATAGAACTACCCTATGATCCAGCAATTCCACTTTTGGGTATTTATCCAAAGAAAAGAAAAACACTAATTTGAAAAGATATTTGTACCCTTATGTTCATTGCAGCATTATTTATGATAGCCAAGATACGGAAGCAACCCAAGTGCCCATGGGTAGACAAATTGATAAAGATGTGGTGTCTACATAATGGAATATTACTCAGCCATAAAAAAGAATGAAACCTTGCCATTTGTGAAAACATGGATGGAGCTAGACAGTATTATGCTAAATGACTCAGTTCCAGTGTTCCATCTCTTTCCTGCAAGGATCTGGACTAAGGAAGTCTGTAACGCTTTGGGGGCTTGTTCTGGGTGAAGGTGTTAGAGTTACTGGTGGACACCTTTGTCTCGCCCTTCCTCAAATTCAAGGGTAGTGTGCCTCCTACGCTCCGCGGGATACCTGACTTGCCACAGGCTCTGGGATACACAAAAGGCTTTTTTTATTGATTTTTATTGGTCAACCCCTCAGGGACAATGATGCATCTCTGCTGTGGTTTTTAAGTACATTCAGCTGCGAGGCACTCCAGCTGGGAGCTTTCCGCAATCAGTAGGCGGGAGCTGACAGGCTGGTTCTCTCCAGACTATACTGGGGCAGGCCAGGGAGAGCTGTCATTTCCGAGAGCTGTTGGTTGGAAGTGGCCGTGCACCAGGTGGCCTAGAAGGACAAGGGTGCCCACACTTTGGTGGGCCACGCGCCCTCTGTCCTGTTCCTGCCTCTGGCTCCCTGCTCCCCAAGGCCTTGGAGTCTCCATTCTGGAAACAGGCTCCGTGGTGTGCTATAGGATTAGGTCCCTCCCCTCTCCCAGCCAGTGTGCTGCCGGGGGTGGGGGAGGAGACTTTCAGTGCCTTCAGAGCAGGGTTTCTTGGACTTGAATGAAGATGTGAATCAGCGGATGATTGGTGTCAGCTTGCAGGTTCTGATTCAGCAGGTCTGGGTGGGAGTCGGAGATCATGCATTTGTAACAGGCACCGTGGTGAGGCTGGGGCTGGGGCTGGGGCCCCTGATCTAGGGAGCGCACTTGAGTGCAAGGACTCAGAGGTGAGCCGTCCATTCCGGGAGCTGCCAGCCAACAGGTGGCTGTGTCCATTTAGTGTCTTTCCTTCGATTCTTATCTCAATCTCATCAACCCATCAGAACCGAGTTTCTAGTAACAGCTATTTGGCTTAAATAAAAAATAGAAGTATGTTAGATTTTATGAAACTGGGAAGAGAGGATGCTGGCCTGGGGAATGGCAGGGTCCAGGGACTCAACTGATGTTGCCACTGTCATCGTCACCACCAACCACCTCTTTCTCTCGTCGCTCCTCTGCTCCTTTATTTTTTTTGGCCCCTTCCTCTCTACCTACTGGCTTCCTGACTCAGGCAGGGGCTTTGGTGGCCGGTGGCAACAGGCTAATCACACACTGTCATCTAAATGGAAAAAGGGAACTCTCTCCCCCATTCCGGAGCGCTCCTGCTAGACAAGGCACCCGGCTCTGGATAGGGGGCTGGAGCGTCCTATGGGAGGGGCAGGTCACCGCCATGGGCAGCGCCCCAGAATCACATGAGTGGAGGGGGAGCTGAGTGGAACCCCACGGGAAGAGACGGTCATGCAAAGACGGGGCAGACAGAAGCAGCAGCCAGTCAGGCCCCGCCACTGCCCTCTTCACCCAATGAGGCTCCTCTCCAGCTGTCCCCCCTAAAGAGCCTCTGCTTTCTTCTGCCACCCTCTCATCTCTCCCCGGCGAGCAAAGAGAGCTTGACATATTTTGCTGGATGCTTAAAAGAGCACAACCGTCTTTCCTGTGTGTTTTCACTGCAACCGATTATCAAGGCTTTCTCTTTGGTGCAGGAATTAAAATAAAAAGACAAATGTGCTGGCTTGGTTTGCCCTTTGGTTCCTTCATGCATCTGATAGCGTCTCACGCTGCCTTGCTTGAAGAATTTCTTTCCGTTGCTTGAGAGTTAAGCGGAGCTCAAGGGCAGTGAGAACGGGAGTGGAAGGCAGATGCCCAGGGGAGATGCTGGAGGCCGGGTTTGGTCTGATGTTCGTTGATGAGCTGGAAGGACAGGTCAGCGTGGGGAGATGAGGTCTGTGGCAGGTGCCGTGCTGGGAACACACAGGGAAGGCGGTGCAGGCGGGCACCGGGAAGGAGTCAACATGGCCACGCTTCATTTTTTTTTTTCCCTACTAAGAAAATTGCATGTTGGATTTTGGGGACTTTTTTTTTTTTTTGGAAGAGGGGTATCGGGAGAGTTTGGGGGTCAAGGGGAGGAAGGAGAGTATTGGCTGCACATGGCGAAGTCTCCAAAGCCAGAAGCACAGGTGTCCGGAATATCATCTCCTAGACCTAGACCCCGCTTCCTGTCTGCCTTTCCCACACAGGCATCCCTTGTGGACATGGAAGGGCACAGCCATCGCACGGCCTGGCCTGATGTCACTCCCCAGTCAGAGCAGCACGAGGGGAATGGACATTTGTAGAGCACCCATGTGCTGGTTACTTCGAGTACTGGAGCTCAGTTAATCCTCACAATGGAAACAGCAAAGATCTGCACCTCCAGGTCTCAGATGAGGAAGTAGGGCTGCGGGAAAAAATTAAGTAAACCCCGCAAGAGCACTGAGCTTGTGAGCTAGAGAGCTGGGATTCAAACTTGGGTCTGACTGCAGAGCTGGCACTCTTCATCCATCCATCTGTCCATTCGTCCATCTGTCCATCCATCCGCCACCCATCCATCCCACAGATATCTAGGGAGCATCTCCTCTGTGCCTGATGCTGGGCTAGGGCTAGAGGATGTGGGAGAGGGGACAAGATAGACACAACCCTTGTCCTCGTGGAGCTTGTAATGCAGTGGGGTGCAAAAGACAGTAAACAGACATATGATGACACGTTGTGAAAAGCCAGATGGAGGAAACTAAAGCAGGGCTGGAGGAAGGCACGGCAGCTAGGCAGGGCTAGGGTGAGGCACATATGGCACCTAGGAGGCAATATTTAAGGAGGTGTCCACTCTCAGGGTCCGGCATGTCCGGACTTGGCCCTGGCACGGCCTTGGTTCCTTACCTTTTGCACCCGTCGGAGCTTGCTTGCCTCAGTCTCATCCTGTCCTGCAGGAAGGGAATCCTGGAGGGCGGGAGACACTTGAACAGAGAACAGGTGCTCTTGCAATGGTCCAGGTGGAGTGTGGAGTCTGGAGCATGAGCTCCGGGGGGGAGGGGTAGTGGGGACCAAGCAGATTCCACTAAGAAGATATCTCTGCCTCTGGACTGTGTCAGGGACCAGGGGATGGAGAAGGAATAAGAGGAGAAAAGATTAGTGGGCAGGTCTCTCCAAGGCAACCGGAGTCCACAGACAACAGCCGCTGCAGGACTGCCTGGTTTTTCAGCCAAAGGCCAGCACGCTACGATAGTCAATACTGAGCGCATCTTCCAGAGAAGGCCAACTTCTTCAGAGTCCCTGAATTTTCAATGTTTCCTGTGTGTGGGGAGGTGGGGGGACTACCCGAAGAATATGCTTATACATGCTTTATACACGTGCTTAGTTTAGATAAGCTGGCCAAAAGTCAGTCCCTGGAAAATTAAACTTCGGGACCAGAGATTCCCAAAGCGGGTTCCCTGGACCAACGGCCTCAGCCTTACCTGGAAACTTGGTAGCAACGCAGATTCTCGGCTCTCGCTCCGGACCTACTGATTCAAAAACTCTAAGTAGCCCTTCCAGGTGATTCTGGGGCCTGCCCCTTTCAAAAGCACCAGGTGGGGGGCGCCTGGGTAGCGCAGTCGTTAAAGCGTCTGCCTTCGGCTCAGGGCGTGATCCCGGCGTTCCGGGATCGAGTCCCACATCGGGCTCCTCCGCTGGGAGCCTGCTTCTTCCTCTCTCACTCTCCTGCTGTGTTCCCTCTCTCCCTGGCTGTCTCTCTGTCACATAAATAAATAAAAAATCTTTAAAAAAAAAAAAAAAAGCACCGGGTGGATGAGTGGCACTGCTGAACAGGGAGGGACGCTTTTTTATTTTTTGTCTTAAGATTTTTTAAATCTAATTTAAATTCAACTAATTACCATACAGTATATTAGTTTCAGAGATAGAGGTCAGTGATTCAACAGTCTTATATAACACCCAGTGCTCATTACGTCACATGTCCTCCTTAATGCCCATCTCCCAGTCAGCCCGTTCCTCCCTCCCCCCCCAACCTGTCCCCTCCAGCAACCCTCACTTTGTTTCCTATGATTAAGAGTCTCTTATGGTTTGTCTCCCTCTCTGGGTTCGTCTTGTCTTATTTTTCCCTCCCTTCCCCTATGATCCTCTGTTTTGTTTCTTAAATTCCACATATGAGTGAGATCATGCGATAATTGTCTTTCTTTGATTGACTTATTTCACTTAGCATAATACCCTCTAGTTCCATCCATGTCATTGCAAATGGCAAGATTTCTTTTTCTTTTCTTTTCTTTTCTTTTCTTTCTTTTCTTTTTGGTGGCTGAGTAGTATCCCATTGTGTGTAGATATATACCACATCTTCTTTATCCATTCATCTGTCGACGGACATCTGGGCTCTTTCCATAGTTCGGCTATTGTAGACATTGCTGCTATAAACACTGGGGTGCAGATGCCCTTTCGGATCAGAGTGGCTGCCCCAGCTTGCATTCCCACCAACAGTGTACGAGAGTTCCCCTTTCTCTGCATAGTGAGGGACTCCTTTAAACCTTACCTGGGCAGAGACACAAAAGCCAGCCTTCTCCGAGAAATGGCAGTGTCCTCGTCGCCAGTCATCAGCAGTCCAGGGGGGAAAGTGACTAATCTTGGGTCACCTGAGCGTGGGCAGTGGTGCTGCACATGGCCTGCGGATCTCATTCCCACCCTGCGGTATTTTATGAATCTATTTGTGAAGACCCTGCAGGAGGGAGGGCCTCACTTACTTGTCTGTGTCAAAGAGATATGACAGATTTCCCCATCACCATTTACGCCCTGTTTTTAAAGTCCCATTTGTGCTGTCGGACCTCGCCAAGACAGAAAATGAGAAATGACAAATGAATCTGTCATAACTGCTCTGAAATGGGGGGTGGCTGAGTTGCAACCCTCGCGCCGTGCCCTGGGAGCCAGACGGCAATGAAGAACGAGGAGCAGAGGAAAAGGTTATAAAAATGTTTAGTCTTTGCTTTATTGAGTTACAACAGATGAGCAACAAGTTAGAAAAAAAGGTTTTTTTCCAAACTCCCTAGCATTTTATTTGTGCATGTACCCAAATGGGGGGCAGTGGGGGGGTTGCAAACACAATTCATATTGCAACATTTACACCAGATATGTCTCTTGGTTTTTCCTCTTTAAAAGTTAGGACTAACTGGGGGAAAAAAAAAAGTGCACTCAGGAATCTAAAATTGGCCCGAAAACAAACACACAAACAAACAAACAAAAATCAATTCATGGTGAGGCTTCAAGCTGAAATCTTGTCAAAAACCACACTGAAAAAAGCCAGTCAGGAACAGAAATCAAAACCGAAGCTGTTCATCTTTGTACCATCTAGATAGGAAGACCTCTTTTTGTTTTAATTTCATAGAAGTAATGATAATGCTAAAAATGTGGGAGCCCTTTCTGCTGGTATCTGAAAAGAGGCTGAAAGTGGGGAGCCACCTGCTCCCCGGGTCTCTGGTGCTGGCTTGGCCCAAGGTCAGCCAAAGAGGCCAGGCAGCTGAGAAACCAAATCTACCTGTTGGCAGTTCGGAAAGCCTTGTGCGTGGCTAAACTGGGACCCCAGGGGTGGCTGGGGGAAGCACTGGAAATGGGTCTGATTGGGAAGATCTGTCATCTGTAAACCGTCTCCACTGTAAACCCTCTCCAAGTGGAGACAGATGCCCCAATCCTAGCCCTTCCCACAGAGAAATCACCCAAATTTCAAACTACTTAAAAAAAAAAAAGAACTCTCCCTACCTAAAATCCAGTAGATATAATGGCACTAATGCTAACATCCCCCCTCCCCCAAATTAATAAAATAAAAATTAAAAAAAAAAACGAAAAAAGAGAAAAGCACGTGTCATCAGCCCTCCCACCTGGAAAAAACCTTACAATGGTAGTGCTGGAAAAGGACATTGCCCTTGATTAAAAAGGTAACAAAATTCCCACATTGTACAAATTGGTTCCAGTATAGCAAGAGGTGGGGGCCAGGGCAGAGGAGCAAACTATTTACAGGGACCCATTGAAAACGCAGTAGTAGGACTTTGGCACTATGAACAATTCCCACCAGTCCTCTGGGCGGTGTGAGTGAAGGCTGGGGTTCCTGTGCCCTGCAGCCGCACACCCGCTAAGTGGTTCCACTTGGAGTCTCTGGCCAGGGTGGCCCACGGCCGGGGAGGGAGGTTCTCTTCTTTCTTCAAAGACAGAGCGTCCCCTTTATCAGCAATGCAGTTCTGACGGACATCCCTAGGAAGATGACACAAAACCAGAGACGAGATGTCAGGAGATGATCATTCCTGGGTCGGGGGGGGGGGGGTGCGCTCTTCCTGGCTCTCCTGGGGCGGGGGGGCCCTTCCAAAGCCATCCTGGGGCTTGGAGGAGAGAAAAGTGCCCGTGTTCGGGGCCAGGTTTTAAAAAGAACTGTGTGTTTCTGAGCCCAGCTTGACATCACAGGAAACGGCCCCAGAAGCAGGCCTTTGAACACAGGAGGGTTTTCTGGGCACGTGGAGGTGGTGGCCTGGGATTCTTTACATCATTACAAGGCCCTTTCCTTATTCCTGGAGGGGCGGCCAGACACAGTGGTTCCTAAGAGGTTCCAGAGTCTGACAAACTGGATTCGGGTCCTAACTGTTCTGTTTACTGACAGTGGGGCCATACACACGTGACTAAATCTCTCTAGGGCTTAGTTTTTGCTTCTGTAAAACGGGTAATAATAGAGTTTGCGGTGACGATTACGTAAGCTGACATACGCCCCAGCATTTGGCACAGTGTCCGGTACGCGATTACATAGTCAGTATTATACTACATGGGATTACATACTTTCGTTGTTCTGTTAGGTGCAGCCTTTTCCAAGCATGGTAGGATCATAGCAAGAGGAGACATCTTAAGTGTATTTTTAATTTGATGTTCATAGCAACCCAATGATGTGTGACCATTATTCCCATTTTATGGCTGAGGAAACTGAGCACGGGAAGGCTAAATACTTTGCCTCAGATTACACAGCTAGGAAATGGCTCGGTCAGGATTCCAACCCAGGCAGTCTCCACAGTCTGCTCATAACGTACAAACAGTATTTAGTAAGAATCCGTATGAAGAAATGCTTAATTCTTATATTCTCTGAAGTTATGAACACAGAGCAAGGGCCCTCTGATGAGTTGAATTGTGTCTCCCCAACAAGATATATTGCTGTCCTAATCCTCAGGATCTCAGAATGTCACCCGATATGGAGATTCCTTCACAGAGCTAAGTAATCAAGATGAGGTCATTAGGGTGGCCCCTAATCCAGGACGGCTGGTGACGTTATACACAGGGACTCTGGACACAGGCGGAGTCACTTGGGGAGAGCACCACGTGAAGACAAAGGCAGGGACCACGGTGATGCATCTACAAGCCTACGGGTGCCAGGGACTGCCAGCGACCCAGCAAAAGCGAGGAGAGAGGCGTGGAACACTCTCCCTCACAGCCCCCAGAAGGAAACCACCCTGCCAACGCCAGACTTGCAGTCTCCAGCACCGCGAGAGAACACACTTCTGTTGTGTAAGCCACCCGCTGTAAGGAGCCCTAGGAGGGGAGGACGGGCCACCATGATCACCCCATGGGCTCCCGGGATCTGGAGCTCCTGGGAGACAAGCCCAAGGGGGGCGCCCAGGGCTGTCAAGGGTACAGCGAATAGTCCATGACAGACTGGAAGTGTATCGACTCTACAGATTCCTGAAGCCACTGGCTTTTTCTCTGCCTCCCTCCTGGTGAGGCTGCTGTTGCCTGGCCACTTCTCTGGCTGAGAAGGGACTGGAGGGGGCCCTAGGAGAGCTTTAGCACCAAGAGCCCGTCATCTATCTTGTCATTCGTGCCTACTGCTGATCCCATGGAGAGCCACGTGCACCCCTGGGTGGGCCCACGGACCGCAGCCGGCCTCCTGCTGTGATCCCCCAGGAACTGGGTTTCCCAGCAACCAGGCAGCGAAGGGGGCTGCCTCTGCTTGGATGTCCACCCGAACGGTGCTCGAGATGCCGGGAGACGAGGCCCGAGGCGGGTAGACAGCTACTGCTCTCCCTTCTCCCAGCCAGGCCGAAGAGCACCAGGTCGGCACGGGACTGGGGGTACTGGCCGTGGTAGGTCCGAGCGGAAAGAGCGGAGTAGCGGGGATCCAGGGTCTGCCACTTCCTCGCTGGGTGCCCGTCAGTCCCGCACCCTCCGTGAGACTCGCTTCCGTACTTCACACCTGCCGGGCCGCTGCGAGGGTTAGGGGTGAGCGCAAGGCAAGCAGGTGCTCCCGAAATACTGCTTCGTTTTTTCTTGAGGAAGGCCAGTGTAAAGTCGGGGCTGTAGGGGTCGGTGAGCTCACGGGTGTGCGTGTGCGTGTGCGTGTGCGTGCACGCACTGAGTAAACCTATTTTCTTTCTCTCCCTCTCAAAAATGGAACGGAACCCCGTCTCTTCAAGTGAATGGCAGGAACTCTCACATTTTCAGACATACCTCAGTATTAAGGTGGTTCTTCATCTGCCAATGTGTTATGACGCCCTGTGTCACTTCTTGTGGACACGAACACACATAATCCTCCAACCAGATGTATTAATGAAGAAAAGAACTGAACAAAACCCTTAACCCCTCCCGCCCCCCAACAGACTGCAAGGGCAAAAGGGTGACCCGGAGGAAAGGAGACAGAGCTGCTTTTGCAGAGACCTGGATGTCTGTGGACGGCTCTGGGCCCTTGGGAGCACCCTTGGAGCTGCTGGATGTCAACTCTCCTTTGACCTCTCCCGGGCTGTGTAGCAGCGGGCAGGACTGTGGGAGCTGGTGGTGCTCTCAGAGCGAGGCTGGGAAGATGCTGGAAACAGAAGGCAGGGTGCTGTCCCTGGGAGGGATATAGCCGTGACCCAGATGCCTTCCCCGTGGGCAGCCTGGGCTAGCCACAGGCTGCTTCCCCAGAAGGCCTTGCTCCCCAGGGCCCTCGGGTCTCCTTGTGAAGTGCTCCTGCACCTGGGGCCTCCCCAGTACAACCGTATCGCGCTGTCTTCAAACTGCCCGGTCAGTTGTACATCCTGCGAGGACGTGGTCGGGGACCGCAGCTCACTGCTCACTGGCCCCTGACCCCCTCCCCGCACTGGGTCTGGCCCACACAGTATACTCCAGAGTTCATTCATGAATGAGAAACGGGAAAAGCACGGTGCTTCTGGAGGGCTGGCTGGTTACACAAGGTTGGTGACAGAGCTCCCATTTTCGAATAGCACAGTGATTTTGACGATGTGGCCTCTTGCTAATCCCCTGGGCTTCTAGCTGCAGTCTTACCGCTGGATCAGAGACATTCCCCCTGCCGAGAACCAGTAACGCGATGGATTGATTACTTGATCCTAGGGCACGGCATCTCAGCTTTGGGAGGAAGCAGCAAGGTCATCAGCCCTCTGCCTATGGCCACTGTTCAAACACCTCTACCAAGCCGACATCCAGCCTCTCCCTGAACACTTCCCAGGACAGGGAACCCTCTGCCTCCACAGCGTCCCGTTCTATCTCGCGGACAACTTGGAAGGTTAAAAAGTACTATCTAATTCTTTAGCAAAATCTGCTTTATTATTTTACCCGTTGGGGAAACATGAAAAAATTAGAATTCTTTTCCCATGTGATACCTTTCTGTTTCTGTGTCTCTTTCATTTTCCAGGTAGGGATTTCCCTGAGCCCTGCAGACCCGGGAGAGCGTAACACTGTAACTCCGTGAGGAAGAGAAACAAGCACTGTGATAGGGATTTATTATCTTAATAATATTTGAGTCAAACTTCCTTTTCTCGAGAGAGGGCATGGTCTGATTTTAATTAGAATTGGGAAAAGGAAAACATGGTGGCAGGGAAAGGGATTAAGCAATTTCTCAGGGGACGAGGAAGACTCCATCCCATCCCAAATCATTCCCTTGCCAGGCTTCGGTCAGCTCAGGCAAGGCTGGCCAATGCTTTTGCCCTGCAGCGGTCTGGAGAGCCTCTGGCCTTGGGGAAATTGCTAAGACATAAAAGTCTGGTAAATCTCCCCCAGGCTGCTTGCAAGGAGGCTCGATGGCCGAAGGAGTCAGAGGGGCTATTGGCTCTTCCTGCCCCCTTTTCCATCTGAGGATATTATCCAGAGGAGTCCAAAGAATTTGAGCAAACAGAATTATATTTTAAACTCACAAGGCACAGCCCTTGTGTTTCCCCATGTGGATTTGGGTTTGAATGCCGGCTCCCCCACAATGGCCACCTGATGTCTTAAGTTCCATCTGGCCTCAGGGCCTTTGAGCATGCTGTATCTTTTGCCTGGAATGCTGGTCCCCTCCTCTCTGCTCAGCCAGCTCCTACTTGACTTTTTGGATTTCAATTCATTTATGATCTCTTCAGAGAAAACTCCCCCAACCACTTAAATCAAGTCAAATCCCCCTATTCCGTATTCTCACAGACCATGTACGTTTCCTTCAAAAAACTTGTCAGCATGGCAGTCTTTCCTTTTTGTTTGCCTAAAGCTTCATTCCTCATGAGACTGTGGGCTCCATGAGGACAGGGACACGCTGGGCACCACAGCCCCCCAGAGTCTGGTGTGCTGCAGGCATTCCACAAATACCAGATGCACGAAGGGGCCAAGTCACTTATGACGGACGCTTCTGGACCAGTGACTTCCTCTCCTTGGGGCCTGCATCCTTCCTCTGACAAAGGAGGGAACTTAGACTTCATAGTTCCTAAGTTGCTACAAGCTTCCCAGAGCACAGTGAGAGCTCCTACTGTGAGAAGCTCCAGAATTAGGTAAATGGAAGTGGTCACAGCTAATTCTCCTTAGGTGCCGGGGCAGCGAGGCTAACGTGCAGTCCCTGAGAAGCATCGCCCAGCGAACACCCAGTGATGGATCCTCCAGTGGACTTTTCCCTTGAGCTGCTCGCACACATGGAGAGCAGACTGTCCCCAGCTCCCCTCCTCTGCCTGCTGTCAGCCAGGAGCAAAGGACTGAATACCAGATTCCAGACAACTGAGAGCCAACTATGTTTGTTCGTTCTCAGGGTGGTTCAATACATCGCTGTTATGGATCCACTCTGAACCAGGCACTGGGGACTCAGAGATTAATGGGATATGGTCCCCGTGTTCAAGGGTCTGGTGGAGGAGAGACAGGGAAACAGATAATTACATTGCCAGCCAGCCAGCCAGCCATCTGCTCACTCAAATATCTGTATTTAGATAGCTCATCGGAACAGATCGTGGGGGCACACATATCCCGGATCCTAAACTGTAGCCAGGATGCAACTCTTGGTAGCCTTGAATTTTTGAAGCAAGCTGAACTATGGAAAATATTTTTCTGACATTTCACAGACTTTAACTCTTCTCCAAAGCCATCCCTAGTGACGGGCTGGAAACTAACTGAGGTAGCAGAGTAAGTGAGTGAGTACTTGTGTATTAGTTTTTGTGTATGGTTATCAGGAAACGGCCAAGTCCTGCCGGTCCAGCCCGAGTGGGAGGCGTGCCCTCCCTGTGGTTGGGTCAGGCGCTGGCCTGACAGACGAGAGGTGGCCCTGAGCCCCCACCAGCCCCGAGCTGAGGAACCCAGGGCAAGTCTCTCCGAGCCTCAGTTTTGCCCTCTGCAAAATGGGAAGAAAGCCATACCTATCTCACGGGATGACGTGAAGTGTAAATGACTTACTGGATGTGCTTGAAGAATCCCAAGCACGTGGCGCAGGCCAGTAAATAGAAACTCTTAGTAGTAGGAGTACTGGGATATTCCATCTGGCCAAACATCGAGGCATATGTCTGGCAATGTGTGGTTCAAGTATTCTGACTCATGTTTCGGAGAGGAGGAGTTTACTGTTCAGCCTCTCACCAGGACAGGTCTCTCAATGGATGGCTCGATCATTGGACCCAGAGGATGAATCAAGACACACAATTCAAGGTCTGGAAAGGACTCCTTATCTTCCTGTCTAACCTCAAGGCTGAGGGAGGCCGGCCTAACTCGACCGCTGTCGTAAGCCTTGTGAAGCTTTAGCAGCGGGGATGCTTAACTCCAACCGAGGGGAAGCCCTGGCATCTGCTCTCAGCTGCTCACCCAAGTTCATCCTCTCTCTCTCTCTCTCTCTCGTATATACATCCCATAACACCTTTCCCGAGGCCAAAACTGTGCATTATTTTCAGGGTTATTATATGTGTAACAACTGAACTCAACTGCAGCTTCCTAAATAAATATGTGTTTAAATGAAGGCATCACTGAATATTTATGAATTTCAAGAGACCCATGTGTTCAGTTCATAAAAGCTGTGAAGTCATTTGGAGGGATTTCTTCCAAATTGAAAGGTTCCTTTAAAGGGTCCCCCGTGCAGGATGCCACCACCAGCGCGGACCGCAGCCCCTTGCTCCATACAGTGGCACCTCAGAAATATTGGGAAGCCAGTTAGGGATGTCAGATGTCACCAGGTGTCGAGCAGACCTTAGCCTCTTGTTTGGGAACCTTTTTCAGCTCATGATTGTGGTGTTTACCATAAAGAAACATAAAAGAGGGTTCCTGGTTGTTCCTGATTTTTTTGCGGGGGAGAAAGGGGAGAAAGGGGAAGAAGACAGCTAGCTCCTTCAGCTCTGAATTGTCAATTCTCAACACCCGAGGTATTCCCCACCTCTCAACTCCGCCGCTGGTGGGGAGGGGTTCAGCCAGAAATGGGGAATTTCTTCTGTCAAAAATAGAGAGGCAGAGACAGCAGTAGAAGCCAGGGCTCTGGAGTGGAACTGAGGTGCTGGCTGGGAGAATGTGATAAGTTCCTTGGTTTCTGAACCTCAGTTTCGGATTTATAAAAATCTAGAGGGGCGCGCCTGGGGGCTCAGTAGGTTCAGTGTCTGACTCCTGATTTTGGCTCAGGTCTTGATCTCAGGGTTGTGGGATCGAGCCCCGAGTTGGGCTCCACGCTCAGCAGGGAGTCTGCTGAAGATTTTTTTTTCTCTCTCTCCCTCTGCCCCTCTCCCCACTTTCTCTCTTTCTCTCTCGAGTGGGAACATAAATCTTAAAAAAAAAAATCTAGAGAAGCTTCCCTGTCAGAGTCACTAGGAGCACTGAATGAGACCATCTGGGGCCAGAGCGCCTAGCTCTGCCTCGGATCCTCAGGAGGCCTTGTAGGCCCCCTTCTGCCCTTCCCGCCAAAGCTTCTCTCTGTGGTTTCCGCATTGTGTCCCCTCTTTGTGTTTCTCTTGGGCCTCAGGTTAGTGGCAGCCAACACAGGTGGACATTACCAACTGCTGGCGGTGGTACAGCTTGGGGGAGAAGCGATGGGACAGGCGGCCTCAGGGGCCTCTGGGGAGCTGCCACCCTAGACAAGCCCCACTCGGGGTTGGGGATCTGGACGTGCCATCCGAGCTCCCTTGGGGATCCAGGGACACTTCATATTCTTATATGCAAACTCAGCACTGCGACTGGTTCGGAATAGCTTTGCCTGCTGGGGAAAACCATCGTCTTCTTCCAGCTGCCCTTCCTCCTCGTCTGCTGAACCCCACACTCGGCTTTCTGGCTATGCCCAAACGCTCTTGGTTCCTCACCTGCACAATTCCGTCCTTTGTCTCTGGAACTCCGCCTTGTCTGCTCCTTCCACATGCACCGCTCTTCCCTGTGGGCACACTGGCTAACTCCTTCCCCTCCGCTAGCCCGAGACAGATGTCCTTTCCTCCAGGAAGCCTGCCCTGCCCTCAGCCTGGGTGCCCCTCGTGGGTGCTCCCACGCACAGCTGTGCACGGCTGTGCCACAGCAGGAATCACCCCGGCTAGGAAAGAAAAGAGCCGTTTCCTCTCTCCGGGGCCTGACCGAGCTCCACGTGACTGCTGACCGAGCTCCACGTGACTGCAGACTCTCATCTGTCTTCTTCATCCTGTTACCTCGGTGCTTAGCACAGAGCCCGGCACACAGTAGGTGTGCAGAATGGATCTGCTGAATCGAATTGAACCCTATTGCCTACTCCATGGCAGGAGGAGAAAGCAATCAATTAGGCGTCTGTCAGGCACTGGAAAAGGTCAAGGACAGAAGACAAGGCAAGCTAGGAGCTTTCAGGCAGATTCTGATTAGACAAAAAAAATTGCTCCCTCATTTCAACAAGGGAGATATGGGCTGGGCTGGCAGGGTCTCAAAAGAAGGCAGGAAAATAGCCAGAGGGAGGAAGCAAGGTAGCCAGATGGTGGGGGGCAGGTGGTAGTATCGGTGGCCTCCGTAGCCTTTAGCCCCCTCCTATCACCAGCCCCTCCCCTCCACGCTGCAGCCTCACCTGTAACCCATTACCACTCCCTCCTGAAAAGTCGTGGGGGGGGGGTTGGGCGGGGAGAAGACTTGATGGAATCTGCAATTGGCTGTTCCTTGATGGAACTGGCTAAAGCAAGGTTTCCAGAAGACTTTGTTTTGTTGCCAGGCACCTTATCTTACCACAAAATAAATGAATCGATGAGTGGGTGACCAGTCAAAGTTGTCCGAACTCATTAATAGAGGTATGGAAATTTCCAGGGCTCCTTTTGGGACGTTATCAATCATTCTAGAGGTTCCTACCTTTATTTCATTATTTGTAAAGATGACACCAGGCGGGGCGGGTGGGGGGAGAGTCCCCTTCTGTTGCCTTTTAAGCGACCTCTGGAGAAGCCCATCTGGGGAGACTGTAAATCGCACGTCCTCCTCCTGGTTCCAAGCTGCCCTTGGAACGTTTCAGCTTTGGCCAAGGTGATCTTTGCCTCCTGCACCCCTCTCCCCGCTGCCCCCTCTCTTCTAAATCCACCACCAAGCAAGCGGCTGGGCTTTTAGGCCCTGATGTGCACAGACCTCTTGTGAAAGCACAAACACCAGGGCTTGGGTGGCATGTCCCGTCATGTGGATGACACGGCCATTAGTAACCATGGTAACCTCCCTTCCCAGGCTTTTGCGGCTCCCCAGGCCTCATTTACATCAGTCTCTTCCAGATTTGAAGGGGTTCCAGGGACCCAATCAGCACAATTATAAGCTGGGTTACTTAGTGAGATCCGTGCCTCCCTTTAGCCACGCCAAGGCAAATACCCAGACCTGTCAGGTTAAAAGAAACAACCCCAAATCTCCAGCCAGTAAACTTGGTTAACTACTCTTAAAAATCCAAAAAGGAAAGAAAATGAATAAAAAAACCACGTAAAGAAAAAGGAAACGACACAACCTTTTCCCGTTTGTTTCTTACAGCAGTGAACACAAAACAGGTGAAGGATGTGTCCTTGCATCTAGACTTTAGAATGGACAGGCCCCGGAGGGTGGTGTCACCCATCAGCACAGCCCTGCAAACGGGGACACAGAATCCGCCAGCCCCTAGTGGGACAGGGAAACTGAGGGAGTCTATAAAAGTCTGCTTTTTGCTCCCATTCCTGCTTCTGTTCTCGTGAGGACCTGCACCCCCGCCCTACACACGCCTTAATGTATGTCCTCTTTGTAAGGGGCAAGGAGTTAATGATTTCTCTGGAGCCTTCCAGCACAACAGACAACACCCCAGGAATGACCAGGCGAGGCCGGCATGCGCATACGCCTATTCCAGATCACTGGCGCTAGACATCTTGACGTGGAGACCCTCTGGCTCCGGGGAATGAGTGACTTATGATGACACCCTGACCCTGTCCTTGTTCTGACCCATTCCTGGGTGCCTGAGAGGCTACGTGCACTAGACCACGATTGTCAGTAAAACCCCAGACCCCAGGCACAGATGGGACTCAGGCTCCTTTCCTTTCTCAGTCTCCCAGACCCTCCATCTGTATCTGCTCTCTCTATACGTTCAGTAGACTCTGCTCTCGCTTCCTGCTGGCCCGCATCTGACTTCCATCCTACGTGAAGCCAGGGACCCCCCTGGAAGGTCCTGCGGGACCCCTCTGGGTCCTCTGACCCGGCCTGCTGGCATCACTACTACTTTTCTTCCTCCTAAAAACAAGACACTTTACGAAGAACCCCTCCTGTGTGTCAACGTCTCTGGCCCCCCCAACCCTACTGACCCCGGCAATAAAAAGAAGGAAAACCAGCATCCTCCCCTCGTTCCCTGATGGCGAGCAGGTGGAGCTTACCTGTTAGGCCTGGCCAGCCTCGGCAGGGATGCTGTCGGAGTCCGAGCCGGCCAGTTCTGCGGTGCCCTCGGCTGCGGTCTGACTCCAGCTATCGGACCTGTCTGAGATGGCGTCCTCCTCTCCGACCGTGACCTCGACCCAATCCACGACGCCCGACTCCTCATTCTCGTCGCTACCCGGGCCGTCCCGGCTGCTACCCTCCGACCTGTCCGAGGGGGCTTCTGAAGGCTTGGCCAGCGCACCATCTTTTGGTTGCTCGTTGCTCACTTTCACCCTGGGTACCAACTTCTCCAAGTCCTCTTCGCAGAGCTTTTTGGGGTCCTTGTAATGGGGCTGACCCGCCTCGCTCCCGTTCTTTGGGTTCTCGGCGACACCGGCTCGCGCGGCTTTCCTCTGCGCCGCGTCGTAAGCGTGCTCGCCTGCTAGGTGCTGGGGCTGGGGCTGGGGCTGCTCCATCCACTTCAAGGTCCCCGTCTTTAGCAAGCATCTGTTCTCCTTGAACCAACGCACAATTTCAGTTCGGACCAGGCCGGTCTTGGCTGCCAACTGGTCGTACTCCTGGGGGGTAGGCCACTGGGTTCTTGCAAACGTGCTCCTCAGGAGATGGACCTGTTCTGGATTTTTCGTAATTGCTGGTGAAGGGCTGGGCAGAGAACTGGCCAGCTGGGCCCCGGAGAGCTGGTCGAGCCGAGACAGAGCACCGTTGGGGGCCACCACATCTTGGCCCTTTTTGCCAGCCCCCATGGAATCCAAGACGGCCTGCTCCATGCTGTCCCGAAGCTTCCGTCTCTCCGAGAACCAGGATTCAATCTCTCTCCTGCTCAGTTTCGTGTCCACCCTTAGCCTATCCAGTTCCGCTTGGGTCGGGAAGGAGCTTTTCAAAAAGCTGTCTTCCAGGATTTTAACCTGACCCTGCGTTTTTTCTTTGAATTTCTGTGGGGCAAAGTCTGGGTATGCGTGGTATGTGCGGCCGTGTCGGGAGGCCGCGATGGCCAGCTGGTCTTTGGCAAGGGATTCGCTGGTGATGTGGACGATGCCTCTCTGACACCGGTACCGGTGGTCGCTGAACCACTTCTTGATCTCGCTCCTGGCAAGGCCGGTCACGTCGATGAGCCGGTAGACCTCTGCGTCGTCAGGGAACTGGCTCTGGAGAAAACTTGCCTTGAGATGGGCGATCTGCTCCTTTGTCTTCTTGCGTTCGCTGGCCGGGGTCAGGGAAGGGTTGGCCACCTTGGGTGGGGGCTCTGGCACCTGAGCGATGTGTGGACGCTTGGGCTCGGAGGCAGCTTGGGGAGTCACTAAGGGTCTCTTTTGGCCGTGGTTGGTCACTCCGGCCACGGCGAGCGTGATGGGGGAGCAAGAGACAGTTGTCGACCCGCTCGTCACCTGAGTCAGCACCAGGCTGGTCTGGCCGAGAATCTGGCACGGCAGAGCTGTCTGGAGGATGGGCTGTGACATCTTTGTGGGGGCCAACTGGGCTGGCAGCACGGTGATCGTCGGGGGTACCGACTGGATGGTGCCATTAAACATCTTTTTCCGGGCCTCCTCCACCTCCTCTGGGGACCAGCTGATGCCGTGCTTCAAGCGCTGTGTGGCAAACCAGATTCTGATGTGCTCCTCGGGGTGTTTGGAAGCTGCGGTCAGCCAGGACAACTCAGCCTGGGTTGGGTAAGGGAACTTGTTGAAGGAGTTGATCATGGTGGCATTCGTGTCCAGGGCGGAGTTGTATTTGGTAGTATTCAGCGGGACGGGGACCTTGGGGACAAGGTTGATATTTGGTGGGAGCTGGACAGAAGGCATGACGTGCCCTAGCGTGTCCTGGAGGAGCTCCACGCCTCCGAGTCTCGACAGGATCTCAGCCGCGTCGGTCACCAGGCGGGCGGTCCCTTCCACGTGGTTCTCGGGGGTGGCCTCCTCGGGCTTCTTGGGCACCTTCTTGGCATCAGCTTTTGGTTTCCCTGGCTTCATGATGGGCGTCTTACTCACGGAGATTCCTGGATCACCGTCACCGCTCGCAGGGCCGCTGGTGGCGATGGACACGATGTGGTTGGTGGCTTCGATGGACTGCTCTAAGACAGTCTGGTTATTGCGCTTGATCAACTTCAGCTTGAAGTTGGTCTCCCCGGGATGGAACTTGGAGTTGTGGTCAGACAAGGAGTCGTACTTTTTGGTTGTGAAGTTACATTCGGCACACACGTAGAGGGGGTTGAGAATCACGTTGGGGTGCTGCATGTCGACGTGCTCCGTGAACTCGTTCAGGTTTTGCGTGGAGTAGGGGCAGTATTTGCATTCGTAACCACCTTGGAGTTTTTTGGATTGGTTTTCCCCTGTAGATTTCACCTCTATCACTTCATTTTCTTTGGAAGAGTTTTCGGGTTCCACTGTCCAACCGTCCTTGGCTGCCTCAGGCTGTGGCGTGCTGACTCCTTTCTCTTTGGCCCTGTCTCCTTCCTCGGGGACACCCTGTTCTACTACTTGTGGTGTCCGAACCATGCACGGGGTGGTGGATTTCCGCTTGCTCGCCATGCCGCCTGTCTGTTTGCTTAATTTGGGGGGAGGTGGGACGGGCAGGTAGGAAAGGGGCAGTGAAATTTTTGGAACAAGTAAGATAAAAGGCTTTGGGCTTCTATTCCCCCTCCAATGGCTTTGGCTTCCCTTGAATGCTGAAGTCTAATGTTTGAGTGTTGAGAACGATCTCAGCACAGAAAATTGTCACTGCTCCAATGGCTACGCACAAGAGACAGCATCGTATCTGTGGGACAAGAACAAAGACAGGGTCAGTGTTTTTCCACAAGGCGGAAGAAACTAGCATTTCTTTCTAAGCCACCCCAACTGGCACCCCAAACAAAGCAAACACCTAGGAAAGGACAGATGGTGAGAGCGGGGCACATGAAAATGAAAGATCATACTCTTCTCTTCCTTTCTTTGGAAATGCCAGTGGGAACTGGCCCAGAGCAAGCAAACGAGGGCGCAGGTCACTCGCTCATGTTTAGAGGCAAACAGATACAGAAAAGCAACAAAGGCACTGAGTGGTGGGCGGGCTGCTGGAGGGGATATTGAAGACGAGATGTCACTGGGCACTCAAGCTACTTTAATTGATGCTACATCAGAAGCAAGACGGGTACCCGGGGCCGGCAAGTGGTGTTTACACGGGCATTAGAAAATGGATTTCAACATTTGTTTCTTATCCTAAGAGTAAAACCACCAGTTGAGAAAATCCAGAAAATGCTTTGACGTATAAAGGAGGAAAAAAATCACCCCAAATAGTGTAGTTCCTTCCTTTCACTCATTGAAAGGTTTCTTGTTTCTATACATATTAAGCAAAATAATGATTTTTAAAAAATGGCTGCATGGTATTATCTTGCAGAGATAGTCCACACGTGATGTGTTCCGCCATTCAACTTCTGTTGGACATTTGAGTCACTCCCAATTTTTGGCTCTTCTCAACGAAATTATGGTCAACACCCTGAGTCCTTATTTCTGACGACCACCTTTGGGTGAACGCTTAGCTGTAGAAGCAGGGGGTCAGTGTGTGCACGTGATGTCCTCTTGACTCACACGGACGACTCTAGCGCCAGCCAGCCCCTCCCCTGGCAGTGAACGAGAATGCCCGACTCACCACGCCACCTACACGAAATAGAACTGTGAAAAAGCCTTGCCGATTAGATAGGGTTAAACCGTCTTAATATGCCTTTGTGCTTTCCTTGATTGCTAATCAGGTTGAACTGTTTTCGGAGAATTACTTGCCACGTGTGTTCTTTCTTTTTGAAAGGCTTATTTATGCCATTTTTATCTTGTGATGCTCAGTAGTTTTCTTATTAATTTACAAGAGTTCTCTCCAGATTAAGAGTATCAGTACTTTATTATATTTGTTGGAAAATGTTTCTAGTCTATCATTTACCTTTTACTTTTGTATGTGGTGTTTTTCTTGTTTTACGTGTAAAAATTTTAAGCTTTAGGCAGCAAATTTGCCAACCTTTTTCTCTTGTGGGCCCCTTTCATTATGATTTTATATGCAGAAAGTGATTCCTAGCTACAAGAAACAAACTGCTGGTTACCAGAGAGGGGAGGGTTTGGGGGGCACATGAAATAGGTAAAAGGTAATGATTAAGAGGTACCAATCTTCGTTTATAAAAAAACAAGTTCTGGGTATGTAATGCACAGCATAGGGAATATAGTCAATGATATTGTAATAACTTTGTATGGTGACAGAAGGTAACTCGACTTATCATGGGGATCATTTCATAATGACAAGAAAACATGGAATCGCTACAACGTGCACCGACGAAACTAACAGGATATTATATGTCAATTATACTTCAACAGAAAAAATAAATAAAAATCACTTGCACGTTAAAAAAAAAAAAAAGAAAGTGATTGCCTTGATAGCTGAGACATGTTATTCTACATTTTCTTAGAGTGTTTTAGCTTTGTTACATGTAACTCATCTGGAATTGAGACGATCTTGGGTTAAGCTGTAAGATATAATTCTAACCATTTTTCTTGAAAGTTACCAATTATCTCATAGCATGTTTTGTGTTATCTTTTCTCTTCTCACTAATTTGTGAAATCATCTTTGTCATACATTAAATTTTTATATATTCTAGGGCGTTTCTGCGTCATCTATTCTGTGCCTCTTATCTAGCTATTGGGAGCCGTACTTACGCCTCACTTAATTTTTTTTTTAATAAATTAGAGTATGTTTTAGTATCTGGTTGAGTGAATTCCTCCTTATCACTCTTTTTTTGCAAAACATTTCTGGGTTATTTTGATCACTTATTCACATAAATCAATTCTCACAAATCAGAATCATCTGCAAAATAAAATCCTGTTAGAATTTTGATTGGAATTGCATTAAACAAATATTAATTTGGGAGTACAGGAACAATTTGCTTAATAGGAGTAGGATATGTTAACAGAACGCAAACTGGGGAACTGCCCGTGCTGAGCGTCTAAACGCATGGGCTGATACAGAGAGGCCCTTTCATTGTGTGGTTAGAGGAGGGAGATGTGTTTTGAAACATGACTAGCTGACATCCAGGGAGAAAGGGAATGGAAGAGATGGCATATCACTTCCTGCCCCTTCCACTGGCTTAGGTTTGAGTCCCACTGAAGAGAGCAGTCAAGGGTGGAGGTGAAGCCTTATTTTTATAAGCAAGTCTGTGGGACTCTGCCCACACCCGTCTGCTTAGGGGCTCAGGTGACAGAGCCGAGCTGGACCCAAGGGGGGCATTTCCCCTCCTGAACCCAGGACCCAGCCATTCTGAGGAGGCGCCCTGCCCTGGAATGTCCATGCTGGGCAATGTCATCAGTAGTGGGTGAAGATCCCCCAGGGCACTCGTGAGGAGAGGACGCAGGGCACAGCAGAGCAGAGGGGACGTGTCTTTTTGCTGAGCACACCCAAATCGACCTCTCAGCCTCCCCACTCCTGCTGATTAGACTCTTCCTTCCCCCTCGGCCGTACACTGCCTCCTCCAGTTTCTCATCTCTGCCACTGGCTTGACCATGGCTCATTCTGGCTCAAACCCTCTTTGTCTCACTCCAATGGATCCATCAGCAACCCTGTTGATGCTATCTCCAAAATAAATCTAGTATCAGACCGCTTCGTGCCACTTCCCCTTCTCCCTGCTTGTCTCAGCTACCATCGTCTCCTGCCTGGAAGCCTGCGGAGCCTCCCGCCGCTCTCCTGCTCCCTTCCTCTCCAGAGCAGAGGGATGTTTTAAGATAAGAATCAGTTCACGTCACCTTTCTGCATGAAGCCCTTTCTCCATGCCCTTGTAACAGCCTGCAAAGCCTGGCACGTTCTGGCCCATGCTTCCTGTTCCCCCTCGGGCGTCACACTCCGGCTGCTGGAGCATGTGGGTCCCCTCCGTCTCGGGGCCTCTGCTCCACGTCCCGCCCCCCAGCTCCTCGGTGCTCACTTCTCCATTCAAGACTCATGCTGCCACAGAGAGGCCTTTCCTGACCGCCACCCCACCAAAATTAATGCCCCCCCCATCACTCTATTTCCTTACCCTCCTTTGCTTTCTTCATAGCACTTTTCAATATTTAAGATTTACTCATACATTTTGTGGTTAAAGGAGGGAGGAGAGAGTATTTACCTACTTATTTCTTCCTCTACAACTGTGCTTTCAATACGCCGGCCACTAGCCACATGCTGTTCTTTGAATTTAAATTAATAAAAATAAAATTAAAAAACCAGTTCCTCAGTCACACTGGCCACATTCCAAGTGCTCAAGAGCCACATGTGGCTGGTGGCTCTTGTACTGAGCAGTGGGGGCTCTTTCGATCCTCGAGGGACCTTCTACTAGACGGTGCTATTTTGGAATATCAACTCCACAGATGCAGGAACTTTCCCTGTGGTTTCCCCAGAGCCTAGAACCATACCTGGCCCATAGTATGCTTTCTAGAAATGTTGGCTGAAAAATGAAATTAACTGCAGGATGGCTACCTTGTAGGAACTGTAGCTGACGTGGGGTGAAGAGGCACAGCAAAATCTCAGTCCTGTGTGTGCACACGTGTGTGTGCCCTCGTGTGTGCACCTGCGCCTGCGTGTACTGGGGCTCATGTGAGTGGAGGGACTCTGGAAGGGGAAGGGGGTCCTAAAGTTCCATGGAGGGTGCTCTTGACACAGCGAAAGGTGGCTAAATTTGCACACACTAGCCAAGAGACTTGGGCATTTGAAATACAATTTTTTTTTTAAAGATTTTATTTATTTAGTTGACAGAGATAGAGACAGCCAGCGAGAGAGGGAACACAAGCAGGGCGAGTGGGAGAGGAAGAAGCAGGCTCATAGCAGAGGAGCCTGATGTGGGGCTCGATCCCATAACGCCGGGATCACACCCTGCACCGAAGGCAGACGCTTAACCGCTGCGCCACCCAGGCGCCCCCTGAAATACAATTTTTTAAAAAGTTTTGTTTATTTATTTATTTGAGAGAGAGAGAGAGAGCACAAGAGGGAGAAGCAGACTCCCTGCTGAGCAGAGAGCCCAACGTGGGACTCAATCTCAGGACCCCAAGATCATGACCCGAGCCGAGGGCAGACGCTCAACCGACGGAGCCACGCAGGTGCCCTGAAATACAATTTTCAAGACAGGGAGCAAAAGGAGACTTTTCTCCTGCAGAACAAAGAAATCGGGCAGGAATGGGCACAGGGGAGAGGAGATTTTTTTCTAACAGAAACTCCCCATATGTAGGATGATTTAAATCTCTTGGTAAATGAGGCCCAGAGGCAAATGAAAATTGTGGTAAAACATCCTAAAACTTCTCAATGTTCCAAAACCTGCATTTCAGAATAAACAGTATCTTCTAAAACTCACTGGGCAACCAGGAGTCCAGACCACAGCAGATCAAAAGGAAGGAAAGATGAAGGAAGAAAAGCGAGAAGTGGAGGCAGGGCTCGGAACACATCGGGCCTTTGAAGAATTCATCTCTCGGGGTCCCTGTGACGGAGCTGCAAGAACCAGTCCCCTTGGAAGAATAATCCTGGCACGGCGAGGGGGCGAGTGTCTACAGAACAGCAGCATGTGGCGTCTGTGTGTTTGAAAGCCTGAGAGCCACCAGCGAGGTCAGGACCAGAGCCACAAAGCCTGGTCCTCGCGGGCACGAAGGCTACAGTATTGCCAGCCATCTTCAGACTCAGATGTATACCGGGCAGAACTGGCAAAAATAAACAAATGAACGAATGACGGAATGAATGAATGAATGAATGAATGAATGAATGAAATGCATGTGGAAACTCCCACGCAGCCCCTTCCATGCGGGGGTGGGGGTGGGGGGGTGAGTATCTTAAGAGACTCGCCCCGCGTTGCTGGTCTCTTCCTGGCCAGCCTCGCACGGGTCTGACATTCTGTGCCAACCTGCAAACACCCCACTCATGGGCAGCACCCCGTTGTCTGCTGGCTGCTCCAGTCACGGTGCCGAGGGCCGGACAGGGGGCGCCTCAGAAGGAATCCCTGCCTTCGGCGCTGGGGCCTGAGTAGGTGAGGACGAAGCCCATTTGTGACGAAGATTCCGGGGCCCCGAAGGAGAGGAGAGGTCAGGGATCTCCTTCATCTGTGACCACTCTGTACAGCACGTCCTTCTTTCCGGCCGTCCCAGCCCTCACAGCACGACGGAGACAGAGCGCGACAAGTTCACAGTTCATGGAAAGGGAACCAAAGCACCAAACACAGACCCTTGCCCCCTCTGCATGTTTTGGACATGGATTGGTTTTCCTTGTATCCGCTGCGGCATTTATCACACACCACCAAGAACCCAACGCAGAATGAACAACGACAAAACCTTGGAACAAACAGTATATCATGAAGACGGCAGCCTCTACAGGCCATTACAAACATGGCCTCTCCCCTCACCACCTGGTGCTTCTTCCCTCATCACCCTCCGTGTTGTGGACAGAATGCAATTTGATCAGACCCCTGTGCTCGGAGTTTGGGCGTGGGCTGAGCCCTGTGCAGGTGGGAGCACGAAGAGGAAGAAAGCCACACTCTCGTCCTCCAGAAGCTCACAGCCAGAGTATCAGTCAGCCAGGCCTCCCTCCTCAGCTTGCAGATGGCCCCCCTCCCGCTGTGTCCTCACACGTCCTTCCTTCTGTGTGTGTCTACTTCCTGACCTCCCCAGAAGGACACCAGTCATACGGGACCAGGGCTCACCCCTACGGCTTCCTCACCTCTTTGTTTTATTTATTTATTTTTTAAAGATTTTATTTATTTGAGAGAGAGAGGAGCAGACTCCCTGCTGAGCAAGGAGCCTGAGGCAGGGCTTGATCCCAGGATCCTGAGATCATGACTGGAGCCCCCCAGGAGCCCCTCTCCTCACCTCTTTAAAAACCCTATCTGCAAATCCAGTCACACTCTCAGGGGTAGGACTGTAACACGTGAATTTGGTGGGGGTAGCAGGGTGGGGGGAAGCGAAGGGGGAGACACAATTCGGTCCATAATGGCCAGGCAGGGCAGTGCCGACCGAACACCTTCCACGGTACAAAGTGCTCCATTCAGGTAGTCGACAGACACTGAACGGTAGGAGTGCAGACACACCCGGGACACCTGAGCGAACGGGCAGGAACAGGCCGAAGCCCGACAGCTGAGAAGCACTATGGAGAAGTCAAGCAGTGATGAGGATGGGGTGCAGACTGGGGTGACCTGTCACTCTAAGCAGGGAGCTCAGGGACTCCCTCCACGAGAGGGTCGTCAGGGGAGCATCTGGATGCTACACAGACAAGGAGGAGAAACAGTTATGAAACACAGAGCAGGACAGGGTGGGAGGAAGGCAAAAGGCCTCCCTGAGGAGGTCATCTTCTTCTAGAAATAAAACGGCCATGACTCTGATTCACTGAAGCTCTCCTCACTGTGTGGTGAGTCCTCACAACAACTCTGCCAGGCAGCTGTTATGAGCCTCAGTTACCCAGGCCAGGGAGGCCAAGTGCCTTGCCCAAGGTCACATGGTGAGGTCATGGCAGAGCTGGGATTTGAACGGCCAGTCCAAGCTGAACCCGTGCTCTTGGCACACGATGCAGCCTCCGCCGGTTAAGCAGGGCTCCAAGGGTGGAGCAGGGTCCTGGCGTAGAGAGAAAGGGGAGGGGGACCCCAATCAGAGGCACGTACTCCCAGGCAGAGGAGACAGCAGGAGCAAGGACATATCTGAGGAATGACGGGACTGAGGTCAGAGGGCAGGGCGTGAGGGTAGAAGCTGGGAAGAGGCCGCCAAATCAGCTTGGGCCTTGCCTGTGGAGGGCCTTGAATGCCACGGTAAGGAGCTGCCATTTCATTCTGCTGTTCACAGAGTCGTGGAAGTGGCAGGGTCTTGGAGATACGTTTGTGGGGTGGGAGGCGGGGGTGGCAGGAAGAGAAGGCACATCAGTGAAGGTGGGAACCCCCAAACCGAGCAGATGAGCAATAAGCTAAACTAACCCCAAATTAAACAGTGAGGGCGCAGGCTGCCAGAGACACTCCTCTCTCCATCCTGATGTTTGTTCGCTAAGCACGTGTCGAGGGCTCTTCAATTTTCATCTAGAAATTTCTCCCATTTGGTCTGGACCTCCTTCCCCATGGCTGGAAGATTCAGGTCTGAATGTGGTAAAACCAATTCTCCCTCAGTCATTTCCCAGTAACAATGACAGCTAACATTCACCGAAGTCTTAGTACATGTCAAGTGTCTCATGTTTCACTCTTCGAAAACCCTCTGTAGACGCGAAGTTCAGAGAGGTTAAGGAGGTTGGCCAAGGTCACGCAGCCTGGAGCAGCGTGGGGACACAAGCTTTATGGGGGTCTTGTTAAAATACAGATTCTGCTTCAGTAAGGCCAGGGTGGGACTGGGATTCCGCCAGCCCCCAGGGGAGGAGGGCGCTGCAGACTCGAGCCACAGGAGCCACACGAGGAGCAGCAAGGCTCTGGAAGCCTCCCCAAGGACACACCTCCCCGCTGTTGTCCCTCTTCACCCCCTCCTTTCAGGAGAAAGGGCGGTCGCATTTCCTGACCTCTCCCTACAAGTGGCCCGCGGTCCTTAGGGGCAGTAAAAATGGGTCAGACCGTCAGACCAGCCCCTGGAAACTGTCGCGAGGCTGTCAGCTGCAAGAAACGTCCAGGCTCCTGAGTTCCCTAGGAACGCATGGGGGGGGAGGTGAAGCATCAGACGGCAGAGACCCCTGTGGCTGGGGGTCTCCAGCCCGAGGGGGAGCAGAGGTCAGAGCCAGCCGAGCAGCCCTGGCCCCTCAGGCCTCCCAGGCCGGTGTCGCACCTACCCGGGGAGCACATGGGCCGCTCGCAAGGACTCGGACCTCGGGGCTTCGCCGGGGATGCCACTTCTCATTTCAGGGCTTTTCACCGGGGCTGTCAGAGGAAATAACAGGGCTGTCGCTGGGCTTTCAAAGGAAGCATCTTGTCAAGACATCAAAGCCAAAAGAGATGCTTTTAGCTTTGCTGGGTCTTCTGACAGAGCTGCTAACAGATTCCGCCTCCGTTCATAAGGGTAGACCTTGTGTGTGTGCGTGTGCGTGTGCGTGTGCGTGTGTGTGTGATTGTTCCTTTATGGTCTAAAGTCACAACATCCCCCCACCCCTCCACTGTCCCAGAAGAAGGAATTCGGAAGGGTACGTGCTTTGTGGTGGAGCGCCCTGCTCAGCCTTGTCCCATTCCCTCCTCTGTTACACGGGAACTGCTTTTGAAGTGTCATTGGTGGCCCTGAGTTAGTTCCTGAGTTTTACTGATTTCTCTCCAGGCTACTTAAATCTAAACTTGAATTTTGCGGGGGGGAGGGGCTACAGTGTGGCTCCCAACCCATCAGTTACCACCTGGGTGCTTTGCAAAAATCCCCCCCGCCGCCCCTTGCAGACTTATTAAACCCAAACCACCAGCCACGGAATCTTTACTTCTCACAAGCAGCCACGGCGGCTAATGTGCCGCCACATTTGGTGGTCTGGGCAGGCCCACGTCACCTGGCCTCTCCTAATTCAGAAAGTGGATGGGTGGAGGCCAGCTCTACGCCGTGAAGACGAGAGATGTTTCTCACTGCACTCCATGTCAGTCTGGAGTAGAATGGCGTGCCCCTAAGGGCAATGACAATTCAGAGAACAATGCAGAAGTGAGGGAAGAACTGCACAAAAGGGCGATGCTGGAAAAGAAGGAACAGAACGCAGGGTGCTCAGTAACATAGACACAACAGGTCCATAGCAGCAGAGCTGGTGGCTGGGGGAGGGGATGCTTTTTTTTTTTTTTTTTTTAAGATTTATTTTATTTTAGAAAGAGAGAGAGAGGGAGGGAGAGGGATAGTGGGGGAGGGGCAGAGGGAGAGAATCTCAAGCAGACTCCCCCCACTGAAAGCAGAGCCTGACATGGGGCTCGATCTCACGACCCTGAGATCCTGACCTGAGCCGAAATCAAGAGTCGGACGCTCAACTGACCGAACCACCTCGACACCCCGGAGGTGAACTTTAAGACACTATTTCTTGTGTTGTTATGGGTCGGTTGCTCAGCCGAACAATTTTTTCTCCCCCTGAAGAAGAAGCTTGCTGATCTGGTTAAGCACGGGCAGCATGGTGTAACGAGATGCCCTTTCCATGCATAATCTGTTACCCCATGACACCAGCATGTGGCCGTGATCCCCATCTCACAGAGGGGGAAACAGGCCCGGAGAGGTCACCGGCTTGCTGGAGAGGGTGGGGCCCCACAGTTCTGGCTCTACACCCACCGCCTGGTCCCCGGAACACACAGCTGTTCTCTGTGAACAATTCCATTTCCTGACACTGAGTCTATAAATTAGATTTCTCACAAATTCTGAGTGGCTTTCTCCCTCTGGGAGTGTTCAAAGGAGTAAGATTTTAATTGAATTGTAATGTCTTTTTCCACTTGTTACTTTGAGATGCTCTCTTATTAGGTAGAAAAAAGCTTGCATGGTGTCCTCTAGCCAAACCAGTTTCAGGGGGCGCAATGAACTTTGTGGCCGCCCCACGCAGCCCCCATTAGCGTCACCATGCATTTAGGCAACACAGGGCTCTGCGCGGGGTCTGGTGGCCTGCCAGCGGTGGGGTAGAAGTGGTGACCCAAGCCAGGGGGGCAAAGAAAGCCAGCAGTGCCTGAGAAGGCAGACCCGTTCTGGGCCTCTGTGAGCCCGGAGCCCAGAATGTACTCATAGACTCAGAGACAACAGATTCCACAGCTC
Source organism: Ursus americanus (assembly GCF_024610735.1). Classification (NCBI taxonomy): domain Eukaryota; kingdom Metazoa; phylum Chordata; class Mammalia; order Carnivora; family Ursidae; genus Ursus; species Ursus americanus. The sequence goes on from NC_142135.1 coordinate 16,872,453, forward strand.
ATTCGCTAGGGGAGGACCTGGCCCCCCACGGTCTTTCTCCCCCTCAGTACTTGCCACTAGTGCCCGCCTGGATCGTGGAAAGGGATGCAGGCTGGAGCCAGCTCTCCCTGGGTTTAAATCCCCGTTCTGCCACTTACTAATGGAGGTGTCCCTCCTTCTCTGGCCACAGCCAGGACGCCCACCTCCCAGGCCCCAAACCCACATGCAGCCTGGAGTACTCCAAATGTTGAGCACTCATTCGCCAGGCCAGCCTCAGTTTCCACATCTATGAAATGGGGGGATTCTCCACCTGCAGAATTGGGCTGAATGAGAACCTTTAACAGGGGCCTGGGTTCTCCACATAGGTGACTTTAGTTAGTGAGCTGGTATTAGTGGCAAAGTGAGGTTAAGCGGTACGGTTACGGTTTGTTCTGCCTGCCCCCCCCCATTTACCCTCCGACACCTGACCTTATTCCCCACATCCCCTTCTGAGCTGCCAGCCCCCGGGGACGGTGCTCTGCGCTCACACTAGCTCAGCTCATCCACGTCGTGCCGCTCGGAGATCTTCTTACTCATGTTTTGTTCATGCCCGTAGAAATTTCTATGGCAACTGTGCCAATATTTTTAATTTTCCTCACTTTGCCTGTCTATTTTAGAAGGTTTTGCCTTCTATCTTGTGAGACGATCAAGTCACAAGACAGAGGTCACCTTCTTCCCCATCTCCACACTTATCTCTTTTCTCTCCACCTCAGAGGGGTAGCAGGTCTCCCCACGACAAGGCTACCCCTCCACCTGGCCTGCTGCTCCTCAGGGACTCCAGCCCAGCACTCGTCGGCCCTCTCAGCTCCTCTCCTTTCCCCGAGTCCCCTTCCCTCTGGGTTAGGAACACCTCACGTTCCCATTTCCCTGAAACAGTAAACAAAGCAAAACAAAAGTGAAAAGCAACATCCTACTCCCAAAGCTGCTCAGTTCTGCCCTGGTCGACACATCTTAAAAAACAAAGATTTTATTTATTTGCTTGAGAGAGAGAGAGAAGTGTGTGTGCGCCCAAGTGCGAGAAGGGAGAGGGAGAGAATCTCAGGCAGAGTCCACGCTGAGCGTGAGCCCAGCGCAGGGTGGGGAGACCTACGCGGGGTGTGGAGCCCCATGTGGGGCACAGAGCCCAACGCGGGGCTCCATCTCATGACCGTAAGATCATGACCTGAGCCGAAATCGAGAGTCAGATGCTTAACCTACTGAGCCACCCAGGCGCCCCCCCCACATTACTGTACCAACTCTTGCTTTCTATGGCCGAGGTTAGGAGCTCAGGCCCCGAGTGAAGGAAACCTGCTTTCTACGTCTGCTCCTGCCACTTGTCCCCGGGTGAGCCTGGATAAGTTACGTCAATTTACTGAAGCCTCAGCCTTTCTGTTTGTAGTGTGGGCGTGAAAATGGTACCATGTCAAAGGGTTGCCAAGAGTATCCAGTGAGCTATCTGGGCACATTTGTCTCTGGGTCCCCAACATGATGAGCTCGGAGCTTGCACCACAGTGTCCCTGTTGTTGAGACTATGTCACCATCAAACGTCTCAAAGGAAGTCTGAGATGACTGCGGCTCACCTTTTCTAGTATGGCCCTGCTCACCCCACCCCTTGGCATGTTCTGTCCTCCCTGCTCTGCTGCTGCTTTTCTCTCCAACTGCCAAATATCTCCCCTGTCCCTGACTCTCTGGGGCAAACTGCCGTCCCCCAATTCCTCCATCCCAAAGCTCTACACTCATCCTTGCAGACAGCTAGCTCCAAACAGCCTTTCCAGCCTCGGCTCCTCACTGCAGAGCCCCGGCCCTTCTGCTCCGACAGCTGGCTGGCAGTGAAGCTGGACTATGTGGATAAAGGCTGGAGGGGGCATTCTCCACTGAAACCAGATTTTTTTTTTTAAACAAGGCCAAGATGGTTCATGAAAACCAAGGAAAATAATACATAAATTAAAAAACCAGATGAGGGGGGCGCCTGGGTGGTTCAGTCAGTTCAAGTGTCCGACTTGTGATTTCAGTTTGGGTCATGATCTTAGGGTCATGAGACTGAGCCCCGGATAGGGCTCTGTGCTTAGTGGGGAGCCTGCTTCTCTCCCTCTGCCCCTCTCTCTCCAAAATAAATAAATAAATCTTAAAAAAAAAATCCAGACGATCCATTCCTGGTCAGTTGGAGAACAGACTCCATTTGGTTACCCGACCTGGGAGGTATCTAAAGGGGAAATTCGGCAGAGGCTGGGATGGATGGCCTTCGAGGGTCTTCCAAGTGTGTATTCTGTGCATCTACAACCATCGCTGGGAGTTTCACGGGCACCCCAAATATAATCCTTCTAGAACCACACGGCTCCCTTGCCTCCCACACCTGATCTTTCTGTAATGTTCCTTACGCCGAATAAAGTCCCGTAATCTTCTCAGTCATTGACTGGAAACCCACATTCCCCTTCCCCCCGCCCTCCCTCCTCACCCCCCAGTTTATAAAGCACCCCATCGTCCTGGCTCTGCTTTCACCATGTCTCCCAAACCCGCCACTCCCCTGTGCGAGGTCAAGTTCTCCTCACGCCCTCCCTCAGCCGCCGCAGTCACTCCCCGCGTCTTGGCCCGGCCTCTGGGCCTCACCTGCTTGTGGCCGGCCCCGCCTGTCCAACAGGCTTTCCTGCCTCCTCTGGCAACGGCAGGTCAGCTCTTAGCAGAGAAAGGCCCCTGCCCACTCCTGGTCCACGTGGTCCCGGCGGTGGGCACACGACTGGGGTCCGCGCACTCAGACCGTCTCATTCCCCAGCAACGGTGAGCGATTCAAGAAAGGGCTCGTGACCCAAGCCGAGCAGTCAGAACCAGTGAGCTTCACCCTGCCGGTTCTTTCAGAAGCAGCTGGGGAAATGCGCTCCTTTCCGGTGGAGTTACCGAACCGACTGGATGGGGTTGCCTGATTGCTAGTGGCCTTCTTGCCGCAGGAGGGGGAGCACGCCTGAGAGCGGGCCCAACGCTGAGCCGAGAGAGGCAGACAGAGTCCCGGACACAGCCCGCTGAACGTCGCTCTGCCTGAATCCAACATACTTATGTCAGTTTGATGGGGTTTTCTGTCACCTGTAATTGAAAACATCTCGACAGACACAGTTTCAGGCCAACCTCCTCACTGCCACCACGCCTTTCTCAAACAGCCACTCTCAGCCTTTTCCTGCCATGAGAGACAGGCTAGGTGACACGGCCATCGGCGACATTCTCTCATTCTGGTTGTGATGGCTATTACCCCACACCACCCCCTCTCACTTAAGAAAGTCTCAGAATGTGAACGGGAGGGACACGCGCACAGGGTTAGCCTTGCATCCTTGCTAATCAAGAAAACCACGTCATCCACAAAACGTTAATGCTTTATTTCTAGAAACACATTTCTTGCCGCTGCATACCTCACAACAGCTGCCATGATTGAACACTCTGTTTCTACACGCGAATCTGACCACAGTGTCTTTGTCTTGCAAACCCTGTGAGGAGCAGTGGGAGCTGGTGGCGAGAGGTGCTTTTCACCACTCAGCTCCATCTGGATGCCCCCTTCCCATCCTCAAACATTCCTGGTATTTTCAAAGGGAAACATAGCAGAGGACCTGTGTTTTAGAAATAGAAACACGGGCCTTGGAAAAGAGAACACAACTCCTACATTCGTTCCTTCATTCATTCATCCATCCATGTATGTCTGCTACATCCCAGACACTTTTAGATCCTCAGGACATGAGACAAAAGATTCCTGCTCTCAAGGTGTCTCTGATCAAGATCAGAGGGGGAGACGGAAGATAAATGGAAAACAACTTATAGACCGCTGAGTGCTCTGCAGAGACTTTTGAAAAATGATGTGATGGTGACTGAACAGCCCCATCAGTGAGATAATCAGGGGACGCCTCTTCGAGGGCCCGAGTCCCGGGCCTGTCTCTACTGAGAACCAGCCGCCTTGGCACAACAGTGCGTATCAGCGACAACTGAGGAACAGACTCGCTGACCGAGGGGGGCGTTCTGTGTTCGCTGCAAAGGAATTTTCAAATGATTCCGTTATTATTTAAAAATTTTGTTCTCCCCAATGGTACGTTTTTGAAAGGTTTTCAAAAGGTTCATTGAAAAGTACAACTTTTCACTCACCCACGTGAAAACAAAACTCTTCAATGGTTTTATAATGGAAGAAAGTTCTTCTTTTCCTTACTTAGGACAATTGAGGAATAGCTGGACATGAGATAAGTTGAGAGCTCCGAACAGCTCTGAAAAAGTTTTGGAGGAAGGGGGTGTCATCTGGGAGTCTAGATAAAATATTAGAAAAAAATTTTAATCTCTAAGAATCGTTTTTATAAAGTGGATTAAAAACTGAAACTATAGCATACAGTTTTGGGTTTTTTGAAGTAGTTACAATGAAACATTGCCTTCATGGTTTCCAAATATTTGCATCCAAATACCATACTATGCTTTTTTTTTTTTTTTTTTTTTGAGTGAGAGCAAGCGGGGGCAGGCAGAGGGAGAGAGAATCTTAAACAGGCTCCATGCTCAGCATGGAGCCCAAGGTGGGGCTCAATCTCACAACCCTGTGATTATGACCTGGGTTGAAATCAAGAGTTGAACGCTTAACCTACTGAGCCACCTAGACCCCTCCCCCCACACTCTGCTTTTAATGAAAGAAGCCAAAAGCTAAAGACCAAAATCAAGAAGGTCCACAGGGCATCAAAGTTGGAAGGTTCTCAGAGGTGACCTAAGCTTGTCCATTAGGTGACAGAAACCATGAGATGTGGGGAGGCACAGAAAGCAAGCATGGAGAGAGGACACAGAATCTTGTCCTTTACCATCATTGTAAGACTTCAAGCGGCCTATCTCCTGGGGCAGGTGGGTGAAATGTCTCTCAAAGGCAGTTGTGTCGGGGGGATGGGTTCTGCTGGGTGGCTATCCGTCCTCAGGGTCACGGTGGGGTCAAGGAGTTTTGAGCTGAGAAGCCAGTAAAGCAGAGTGAGTCAGTCCACTGGCTTTGGAATTAGAACAGACTAGGGTTTGAAGTGAGGCCCCACCCAACTCTTAACAGTTGTATGACATTGGCAAGATATTTCGCAAGATTTGATTTCTTTATCTATAAATCTGGAGCTAATGCCTACCTCGTAGGATTGTTAGGATGCCATAAATAGTATAATGCTTATAAAGACCCCATTGTGATGCCAGGTCCCAGTAAACGCTCAGTAAATGGTAGCAATGTCGATGATGACGTGATGTATAACAGACCTGAAATTATTATGGTAGCAAGAATATGTCAAAGGCAAGGTGAATCTGATCCCCCGAAGGGGCTCATGGGAGATCCGATGCAAGCCAGGACAACTGGGAAATTGTGTTTGTGTTGGCCTGGGTTTCATATCACAAATCTATCACACTGTACCATCTTATTCCCTCTCTCTATCTGAGCAATACTCTTGTAAAAATGAAAAAAAAAAGCAACAAGATAAAGACACATGTTGAAACAAAGTGGCTTCCTTATTACCGCAGTTAATTCCTGGTGCTATCATCCTCGCCAAGGCAAAGCGGCCTTTTTCTGGGAAGAAAAAATCCTGACAGAAGCCACTACATACCGCCACACCCCCCACACCCCCACCAACATGGCAAACCAGGGCCGGGAGCCGAGGGATGGGCTTCTGAAAGCAGGAAAAAAAAAATCTTGCTGAGACAGAAAGAAACAGGAATCAATTTTGGTTTTACGTGTCACATACATAAATAAATAAGGTGCTATCAAATGTTTAAGATGGGCCTGTTCTGATTTACAATCCATCAAATGCTGCTATCAAAACATTTAGAGAGGCCGTGAGACCACAGGGATTCATCATATCGACAATTCCCTGTGTAACCTTTTCATTCCCCTCCTTGCGGCGGAGGTGCACACACACTCCATCTTCCCGGAGCCGGGAGACGAGTGAGATTTCTCTGTCCCCCAGGCACGTATCAGGGCGAGACGGGGCTTTTCAGCAGTCACTCGGATTCTTGTCAGATCCCTCTCCCCATCCTTCCCCCCACTCCTGTCTCCAGCCCCTCAGCTCATCCTTTGCAACCCCGAACCCACGGCTTTCTCTCGAACCTCTTTCATCTCTACCTCGAAGAGACTTCCCTTCATCTCAAAGCCCGGGATAAAGGCTGAGGGTTTACTCTTGCTCTCTGATAGAACGTTCTCCACAAAGCCGTTCATCCAAGCCAGTCTCCTCCCAGATAAAAATCACATGGGTTTAAGCCGCATCCAGGGCTCCGGTTCTGTGTCTCTTTGTACAGAGCATAGGAGGTTAGATCATGGCCCCCAAAGATGTCCAGGTCCCAGTCCCTGGAACCTCTGAATGGGACCCAATATGGCAAAAGGGACTTGGATGATGTGATTCAGTGGAAGACCTTGGGATGGAGAGATGATCCTGGGTTACCCAGGTGGGCCTTAATAGAATCACAAGGGTCTTTATCAGGGAGGCAGAGGGGGGTTGTGGCTACAGAGGAGGAGAAGGCGATCGCGGGGGCAAGTGGAGACCAGCAGATGTGCTTTGCAGGTGGATGCAGGAGCCACGAGCCAAGGAAGGCAGGCGGCCACTGGAAGCTGGGGAAGGAAAGGAAGCGGCTCCTCCTCCAGAGCCCCCGGGGCGGGGGACTGGCCCTGTCCACATCTTGGCTTTAGCTCCAGGAATTTGATGTTTGACTTCTGACCTCCAGAACCCTACGGGCATTTGTGTCATCCTGAGCTGCTTGGTCTGTTACCGCACAGCCGCAGGACACTAGCAAGGGGCCAGGTGACGCGGGGACACAGCCCGTGACCTTCTTCTCACCCCACACCACCTGTCCGGTGAGCTCCTCCCTGCTCCCGGGCAGAAGCCGGAGGCTCCGGTTGGCCGGCCCTGGAGAAGAGGGGTTGTCGACCCTTGGGTATGAGCAACGAGCCGGAACCCTGCGCGGCTGGGCTCTGACCCGCAAGGCTGCATCGGCGCCCATACGACTGCCAGAGCTGGGATGATCGCCTCTGCCCGGCATTCTCAAACGACAGCCTTCAGAGGGACACGTGTGAGCACGCATGTACACGCACCAGCTCGGCCTGCCCGCGCTACCTCCCAGGCAGGTTCACGCTTCGCCTGCCTCTCTCATTTCCCACTGCCACCCCCCTGATCTCACCGTCATCTCTCGTGGGGCCCCTGCAATCACTTCCTACCTCCTGCCTCCCTCCTCCTGCCTGGTCTTCAGCTTCCCATTCTTGGCCCCTCCTCCAAGTCATTTATCTTCCAGAAAGATCTTTTAAAATTATAAATCACATTAGCTTAAATATCCTGAGGCTCAGACTACACCCCAGAGGGTTTACACTGGAATCCTGGGGTGGGGACTAGGCGTCAGCATGTTCTAAACTGCCCCAGTGACGCCAACGGAGCCGCCCGAAGACACCCAGGCCACACGAGCACCAACGGGGCACACCCCCGTCATTACAACACTTGCTCTGTGAGGTGAATACCTTGCTTTGAGCCTTGTCAGAGCTGAACTGTCTTTAAGGTGACCTGATCCACATTTTGCTTCTCGCTTCCCAGCGCTGTGCTGAGGATCAGATGAGCTGATGGGGACAAGGTGCCTGCCTGCCTTCTCCCCTTCCCCACCCCTTCCTCTTCTCTCCCCTTTCCTTTCTTCCTGCTTTTAAAGGTCATCTAAGGGACAAATGTTCTGGAGTAAGTCACTAAACAGTGGCACGCTCCTCTCCGGGCCCAGGGCTAATGGAGAGAGGCACAGGTCCCATAGCACAAATTCCAGCCTCTCCCACACAGCCAGCAGCTACAGTTCCCGACCAAATCCCCAGGGCTCCCCGGGGGTGCAAGCACGGGGCCCCTTGCATGGCTGTGATCCATCATTGCCGAACAGTACCAGTCAGGCAAGGCCAAACCCAATATTTCTGGACAATTATGGAGCACAGATGACAAACCTCAACCTGGTCTTGTCCAGCCCCGCTCATTTTACCAGTGAGCACACTGAGGCGGAGAGAAGGACCACGTGACCTCTGGCAGCCTGGGGACAAGGCATGCCTGACCGGGACCAGAAACACCCCTCTCCGACCAGGGCGGCTTCCCGTGATAACCCCAGGGACCAGCTCTGGGCTGAAGGGCGAAGGTGCCCATTGACCTTGCTGATGGGATGTCTTGGTGGAGGGACCAAGGCTGGGGGCTGCAGGCGTACTGGCCACCCACTCCCACTCCCTCCTCCAACACATGGGCCTGGCAGCGTTCCTGGGCTCTCCGCTGTCAACAAATCTGAGATACAGAAGGAAAGCAGGAAGGGAAGGTCCCTTTTGGGATCACCTTTATCTCAGGGCAAAATTCTTACCAAGTCAGTCTAGTATGGGAGGACTCTAGAAAATTATCATATTTTTTTAACAATTTAAACTTGGGAAAGAACATGTAAAATTGCCCACTCTTCCAGAATTCCTCTTTCACGTTTTCTAAGCAATTTTGCAAACTGCTGCTCTTTGGTAGACGATCACTGGTCCACCTGTTCCTTCTTGCCAGCAGTCCTTCCTGCCCCCGCCACACCGATGATAATAACAGTGATGATACAACAGTAGTAAGCACCCCTCGGATCTTGATGGCGTTTACGCACATCACCCCGTAGGAGGTCCTACTCCTGAGAAGGCAGAGCAGGAAACATTACAGCCTCGGCTTTCCCATGAGGCCACGGAGGCTGAGAACAGGTTCTTCTCAGTGATCCGATCTGGAACCTTCCTTTCACCCAGCTCTCTGGTGTTGTGCAAACAGGAGACACGGTGCTGAACCGGCCTATTGAGATGGAGTAAGAACCCAAGCTGGATTCTTCCCTTGCCTTGTGGTTTCCCTTCTTGGTGGAACGCAATATTGGTTCATTATAACCAACCACGTGGCCTCCATAGCTTTGTAAATAGTTAGGTCTCTACTGGCCACTGCTTACTGTATAGATGAGTGTGCGAAATGGATATAGAAGTGTGTTATGCGTTTATAAGGACGGGAAACAAAAAAATACTTAGTGGATTCTTCTTCAGAGATGAGGGGCCTATCATTGTGATTGCTTTGGCCTTTTCCAGAGGAATTTCTAACTGGCAGACTTAATGTGTCAATGTGCTATGACCCCAGGTCATAAATATAAAGAAATAGATGCTGAGGATATGAAGGTGCTAAATCACATGACTAAGAAATGGGGTTCCTTCTTGGCTGGCTGAGTGGGTCACAATGGGGGGACATCAAGCTCTCTGCAAACCCAAAGCCACCTTGGATACCTCCTCTTGTGCCATTTTCCATATATGCGCCCAGGGTATGGTACATTAGCTCCCGAGTTTGTCTCGCCCTCAATCTGAATCCAAGCTCTATCATTTGTAACATTCTAGATGGTTCCACACTAAAGCTATCATCACACCTTGTCTGGGTTACTGACATGCAATGTCCTTCCTTCCTTCTCTCGTCTTGCACCTTGCTGCCTGCTGCCACGTAAATCTCCCTCCATCTCTGATTTTACGCCAACTCTTATTGTAGTAATGACCAGCTGTGGCTCCCGATTATCTACTGAATCTCATCTGATGAGCTTTTGGGGTCTCCCAAGACATGACTCCAAGGCTCTTACCAAAGCTCACACACTCATCTCCCAGAACCTTCTTCTTCTCTAGAGGGCTCTTCGAATCCAGGCCCCGCCAAATATTATTTAATGACTTGTCAGCCAGGCCACTAGTCCAGGCACTAGAGAATGACCTAACAGTCCAGTTTCCCCTGATAAGCCAATATTCTCAAAAGCAAGGCTGTCTAGCTCTTCACAGCCATTAGTCTGAAGTTCCTTTACTCACTTGGCAGATACCTGAGCCCCCACTAAGTGGGGGTCTGGAAATAAGGAGGGGGGCAAGCTAAGCTTACAGCTGTCCTCAGGAGTTTAAATCTGTTAGAGGAGAAAGGAAATTACAGAAGCAGTGAGGATGCAAGGGCGCCGGGTGCAATTTTAGGGGCAAGGGCGCCGGGTGCAATTTTAGGGGCAAGGGCGCCGGGTGCAATTTTAGGGGCAAGGGTGCCGGGTGCAATTTTAGGGGCAGTATGGGGTGTCAGGGGTGAGAGGAGAGAAAGCTGGGAGAGTCGAGGCGAGGAAAGAGCCTCACTGGACTTTGTCCCCAGGATAATGGAAAGCCCCTGAATGGGGAGGGGGAGAGGTGAGGGGTGTGTGGCGGGAGTGATGTGCATTTTAGAAGGCACCAAGTTAAATCCCTCTATGCCTGGCTTTTCCACAGCCTGCATTCAGCTTTCCTGCTGTGTCCCCAGGAGTCCAACTCGAATGCGATGTGATTTTGATCAGCTAATGCCCTGGGTTCATGCTATTCACCTGTTCACTCTGTGTCACTGTGTCACTATGTCCCGGACACTGTACTAGGTTGTGAGCCTACAAAAGCAAACAACAGTAGCATGAACCCCCAAGGTAGGCTGAAGAATGGCCCTCCAAGAGATCTCCAGGTCCTACTCCCTGGAATCTGTGAAGGTTCCCTTACAGGGCAAACAGCACAGTGCAGATGGGAGTGAGTTAAGGATCTTGAGACAGGGAGATAATCCCGGATTATCCAGATAGGCCCTAAACACGATCCTAAGTGTCTTTGTGAGGGAGGTGGAGGGACATGTGAGCCAGCAGAGAGGAAGCCACGTGACAGGAGCAGAGGGCAGCAGGGTCAGAGAGAAGATGCCGGCTTTGAAGGCAGAGGAAGGGGCCGCCAGCCGAGGAATGCAAGGAACACAGCTCCAGATGCTGGAAAAGACAGGAAACAGAGGACCCCCCACAGCATCCACAGGGGGCAGCCCTCCAACACCCGGGGCCTCCTGGGAAGTTCCCTGTGACCCGTGGAACGTGCAGGAGAGCACACTCGGGCCTGGTTTACACGTGATTCTGCACGACTGCATGCACAAGCTGTCCAGAAGTGACCAACAGCCCATGAAGTGTGGCGAGGGGCCATGGAATTCTCTGGTCTTCCCGGGTTCCCCACGACCCTGAAGCAACTGGCTTGACAGAACCGTGGAATGACCTGAAGGTTCTGTCACAGCAGCCACAGGAAACTAATACAATTCCCGTCCTCATGGAGCTTACCACCTAGTACAACGCAGAGTGCTTAATGAAGAAATCCTGCCGATTAATAGCTAATGACAAACCGACAGCAGCTGGACAGCCTGAGAGAATTCTCCAGGGCAGGGACTCTCAACCTTGGCATCAGCAGGGGAGCTCTTAAATACCCCGACCTTCAGGCCACCCCCCATGCCCATTAGGCCAGATTCCCTGGGGGTGGGATCCATGCAGCCATCGATGTATTTATAGGCCCCTCCAGAGGATTCCAAAGCGCAGCCCCGTGTGAGAAGCACTGGTCTCAGGCCAGCCACTTCCCAGGAGAGCAGAGCTGGGGAGCATGGGTGTGGCTTCTATGGGAGACACTCCAGGATGGGGGTTATTCCCACTCTGTTTCCCTGTTAGATGTGGTCATATTCTGGGTTCTTCTCCCCCTTGAGCAGGCGTCAGAAAGTCCTGTCCTTTCTATTTGCATCCTCCCCTCCCTCCCACGTCCATCCGCCCTCCCCCTGCCCCCCATCAGGCCTTCCTCCTGTGTCACTGGCACAGTTATGAGGGCCTTCCAATGATCTTCCACACTCTGCCACTGGGCTTTCCCAGGGCCTTGTCCAAACTACTGCCCCTGTGATCTGCCTCAAAAACAGATCAAGGCCCTCCTTCCTCTAAACCTCTTGCTCCCTACTGCTCCCCAAATATGTCTGAATTCCTCAGCATCGCCTTCAAAGCCCGGCTGCCATCACCTAGGCTTCTGATCCATCCTGGCGTGTGCTCACCGTTTTAGGACCTGCTCTGCCCTCGCCCACCTCCAGGCCTTGCCCACACTGTTCTGTCGGGAATGGCCTTCTCTCCCAAATCTTTCTATTGAAGGCCAACCTAGCCTGTCTTCAAAGTCTAGCTCAAATCCCCCCTCCCAGAAGAGCCTCTCTGATTTCTCTCTGTCAGGTTGTTTGCTCCCTCCCCTATTCTCAAAGAACACAATCTGAACTTTCCATAGGGATCTATCAGTTATCTCTCTAGGTATCCCTTTTCCCTGGTGGGTCGAGAGCTCATTTTGGGCAAGGACCTGATGACCTTCATCCCCATTTCGCCCACAGCTCTGAGCAGAGGGGCCCACTCAGCAGGTGCTCAACCGCCGTTTTCTGAACACCGATCACACACCATTACTTCATCCTCTATCCTGCATGTGTCCTTGGCCCCTGATGCAATCTGCAGAAGACAGGCCCACTAAGAACCTCACCTGGCAATTAGCTGACTTCAGGGGGACAGCAAGTTAGTACTCCATGCGGCAACCACCCATGTACCATACTCCATCCAAATCAGTTTAACTCCCTCCAAAGCCCCAAATCTCAAATGCTGAGAGGTCAAGCTGAGACGCCTTCTGTGAGCTTTCCAGTGGGACCACCCATATTTTCCTCAGCAGCAGACTGTTGCTGACACAACTTCAAAGGAGAATGAGAGGCTTATCAATAATACTCCGGTCCTGTCCGTAGCAGAAGTAACTGCAGCAGGAACTCAGAGACCCCCGATGACCTGGCCACTCAAGGCCAGGACCCGAGGGGTAAGGAGCACTCCTGGACCTTCTGGTCTGTCTGGACCACTGGCTGTTCAACGATCGGCTGACTGGTTCATGTATTCCTTCCTCCCTCCCTCTTTCCCTTTAATAAAAGAGGTATTGAGGGCCTCGTATATGCCGGCACTGTTGTGGGCAGCTGGGAACCCTCCCCTCTAGAGCTTCTATTTTGGAGGCCTGGGTTATGACCCCTCGAGCAGAGAGGCTGGGCGTGAGATGGCAATAGGGTCAGGATTTGATCCTAGCGTGTCTCTGCTCACCACCTGTTAAGGGTTGAATTCTGTTTCTGCTAAAAATATGTTGAGGTCCTAACTCCCAGTACATCTCAGGATGTGAGTGTGTTTGGAAATAGCATCTTTACAGAAGTAATCAAATTAAAATTAGGTCATTTAGGGTGGGCCTTTCTTCACTGTGAGGGGCGTCCCTATAAAAAGGGGCGGTCTGGATGCAGGGACAGACTCGCCCAAGGGAAAGACAATGGGAAGAGACACGGGGGAAAGACAGCCATTGACAAGCCAAAGCATGTCTGAGGATACCAGAAGCATGGAGGAAGGCCTGGAGCAGAGCTTTCCCTAAGCGCTTTCAGAGGGAGCCTGGCCTTGCCAACACCCTGATTCAGACTTCCGGCCTTCAGAGCTGGGAGACGGTAAGTTTCTGTTGTTTTAAGCCACCTAGTCTGTTAGCAGCAGGCCTATGACACTAAATATGCCACCGAGAGCAGGGATCTTCTCTTTCTAGGCAACCACGGCCTAGGGAACCAGCTGGCAAAGCCTGGCCTGGCTGCTTCTGCCAATGTTGAAAACCTGGACCCACCTTTCATTAGGAAAGAGCACCGTGACTTGAAAGTGCCTCACTTTAAGCAAATCTGATGTGTGCTTTCTCTTGGCATTTATACTCAAGAGAGATCGAGGGGTGGTTGTGCTATCATTAGGCATCTGTCAGAGAGCATTCCCATGGGTCATTCGCAATTAGGGGCCATTCCGAAATTCTGCTTTGCACACAACTCTTTAAGAAGCCAGCTACCCTCTTCAAGTGTGCTACCAGAACTCCACCTTCGTCTGTGAGCAGGAATGTTGATCCACCTTCAGCTTCTCAGACTTTCCTTCTAGGGCAAGCACGCAGCCAGGTGTGGTGACTTTGTGGCAGATTAGAGATGGCTACCAATTCTCTGACACTTCTCCCATTGAGAGGTGGGGTTCATGATCCCGTCCCTGCACCCTTGAATTGGGGCTGCCCTGTGACTGCTTTGACCAATAGAATGTGGGAGAAGTGACTCCATGACAGTTCTTAACCAAGGCTTTTAAGAGGACATGCAGTTTCTCCTTCCTTACCCTGGGAGCTCTGGGCCCCCATGTGAGCAGCTGGACTGCCCCAAGCCTGCCATGCTGTGAGGAAGCCCAAGCTAACCACAGAGAGAGAGAGAGAGAGAGAGAGAGAGAGAGAGAGAGAGAGATGCTGAACCAGCCCCAGCTGTTTCAGCCCCATCATCTCAAGTCACCCAACTGAGGCCCCCAGACATCACGAAGTACCCATGAGCCCCAGCTACTACACTCTGTCCGAACTTCACACTCACAGAATTGTTAGATATACTAGGTTTCTGTTTGAAACTCCTACGTTTTGGTGTAGTTCTCAGGCAGCAATAGTGAGAACAGAGGCAGACCCAAGAGCTCAACCAAGAGTGTGAGAGGATACTCTACAGCTGGACTTTGGGACTGACAGGTGGTTTTAAGAAGGAAGGAATGAATGACACGGAGGAAGGCCTGAGGTTGTGTGGGGCCCACTCCTGATGGGCCACCCAGCCGGCTCTGTTGCAGGACGACAGACACAAGCTGAACCGCCCCCTCTGCAGCACCGACAGCCCCCAGGGCAGATAGGAAACGTGACTAGAAGGCATGAGAATCCCTATTACACAACACTGCCGCTAAGCGCTCCGGGCTGCCCACTGTGTTAGGTGCTTCCTGTGTTTTGCTCAATTTCACAAGCCCTTGGATGTAGGTGTTTCACGAATGTGGAAACAGCAGCTCATGGACCAGAGCTAGTCCATGGCAGAGCTGGGGTGCAGACTCAGGCTCCAAGGCTTGGCTTTCGGAAGGAACCCAAGGGGGTCCGAGATGGAACGATCTGACACATAGAGTGAGGGCGGGAAGAGGGAACAGGAGGAAGGCCTTTAAAAGAAATCAACGAAACAGAGTCCAGTTCCTCCAAGCTACCCCTTGAACGGCTACCATGTCATCCATGTGGTCAACATGGAAGGTTCCAGACACCAACCCAGAAATCTCCAACAGTCTCTCAGAGTTACGTGGGATGATGGCGTGAAAATGCTTTGCAGTCTTCTGTGGGCCTGAGAGACTGACGCTGTGTAAGCCCTAACATCTGCTGATTTTGTAAGTGGATATATTTAGTGGTGGAACACTTTTTCTTCCAGTTTCGTAACACTTAAAAAAAAAAATCCTGCTTGTCCTATTTTTTTCTTTTTTCCTTTTCTTTCTTTCTTTCTTTTTTTTTCTTCATGAACTCGAAGTGATATTGCCATTCTTTCCATAGCAACACACTAGGATACGGACTCTGCTTTGCTGAGAGAAGTCTAAGCAGGACCCAGGAGGAGGGAGAAGAAAATGCTGTCTTGGGTGGCGAAGAAACTGCCCAAACTTCAGCACCTAGAGGGCAGGCAGCCATTTTGGTAACTGAAAGCTGCAAGTGTCATCCCAGACAGACCCTGCTCCTGTGCTGCGTGCTCAGGGGGGTGCCTCCTGCACGGGCGGGGGGGGGGGGGGCAGGCAGGTTCTGGAAGCCCCTGTGTGCCCCTTCCCAACAGATCCTGACTCTGACAGTTGCACTCCCTTTCTTCAATTCTCTTTCCATCTTCTGAGGACGGTCAGGAGGCAGCTTCAACTAGGCGACAACCTATTTTCAATACTTTTCATTAATAGCAACTCATCCCTCCTTTTTGTTTTTTTCTTAAAATTTTTTATTTAAATTCAACTTCGGTAACATAGAGTGTATCATCAGCTTCAGGGGTAGAATTGAGCAATTCATCAGTTGCATACAACACCCCCCGCTCACTCCATCAACTCATCTGTCCTTTTCCAATGAAGGTGGTTCTGGACCTTTCGCGAGGGGAGCGGGGACTGGGAGAGCAGGAAAACCAGCCCCAGCGCTTAGTCCTGAGGTCCCCACATTCCCACACACAGCAGCTTTCCCTCCTCCCAACGGCCCCCATGGGGGGAGCACTCTTCTTGCCATTTCCTTAGGGAACTCTAGATCAGAACCCAGGAATCCAGAAGGGGCCCCATCTCAGCGAGCGCTATAAAAGCGCTGAGCTGGATGTGAAGGTCGGTGCTCGAGACTGTGGCTCCGTGGAGCTGGGCCACCTTGGCCTGGAGGCAGAGCAGCGGTGCCTCCCGTCAATGCAGCCGATCCATTCTGCCCTTGCTCTTTCCAACGTGACCTTCTACCTCTCATTTCTATTCTCCGGGAGGCTGCTGGGGTGCCCTGGAGAGCACGTGGGCTGGAGAGGGCCAGGCAGTCATGAAAAAAGGATACTTTGAAGAATATATAATGACACGGGAACATCTTCATATCATGTTAAGTGAAACACGAAGCTACAACACACTGGATGGTTTCATTTATGTGACATCTAGAAAGGCAAAACTATAGAGATGAAAACCAGTGGTTTCCAGGCACTGAGGGTTTGGGGGGCGACCACAAGGAGCACTGGGGAATGGCTGGGGGGACAGAGTTGTTCTATAGCTTGATTTGGTGGTGGTTATTCAACCACGTGCATTTATCAAAACTCAAAGAACTAGGCATTACAAAGGGGGAATTTCACTGGATGCAAGTGGTACCTTAATTTTTTTAAAAGGCCAAAAAAATGCAGCTATACACAAATATATACAGTTCCAATTTTTTGCAAAAACACATAAACATTGGTAAAAACATGCAGATGCTGTTAACATTGACTCTTTACAGCATAGGGATTATGATGTTTAAATTTTCTGCTTTATATATTTTTAACAATTTCTATAATAACCTGGATTATTACCTTTAGAAGAAGGAAAGCGGTTTTATTTTGTTTTAGGAGAGAAAACATGGCTGAAACAGTTTTGGAGTCAAGCTCCGTTTCCTGGAAGCTATGTCAGCCTCTGACTTTACTCTTCTCATCTGTAAAATGGGAGAATACCGTTGACCTCTGAGAGTTGTTACTATGATCAACTGAGAGAATGGATGTAGAAGGACTTGAAAGATTTGGAAGATGCAGCTCGACTAGTTCCTGCCACCCTCTCATCTTTGAGAATTTCCTTCACTTCTTAATCTAGTGATTTTCAAGCACGGCGTCATTACACATTGGTGCTGGTCGCAGCTTGAAGCTAGCACCATATTTAAAAAAAAAAAAAAAAAGAGGAGGGGCACCTGGGTGGCTCAGTCAGTTAAGCATCCAATTCTTGGTTCCAGCTGGGGTTGTGATCTTGGGGTGCTGGGGTCGAGCCCCACGTGGGGCCCTGTGCTCAGCGTGGAATCTGTTTGTCCCGCTCACTCCTTCTGCTCCTCCCCGCCCTGGCACATGCATATGCACGCGCACACTCTCTCTCTCAAATAAATAAATAAGATCTTTAAAAAAAAAGGAGGACCAAGTATGTAGTGAGTACACAATGAATACATGTGGAATGACTCAGTGTCATGCTATCCCCCACGGTTGTGCCAGAAAGAACAAAGCAGTGCTCGCTGATCACTGGCTCACTGCCATCAAGCCAAGCATCCAAACGGCGGCTCATGTCCCCAGGGCGGAATCTGAATCCAGCATGTTGCTCCATGTAATGGCACAGTGAAGACGCTTACCATGGTACTAGACGCAAACCGGTAAGAGGAAAGAGAACTGGGGGAGGAGGAGATGAGCCTACAGCGCCGTGAGGTGGTGGTGGGGGGCCTTCCCAGCCAGGTGAGGCGACAGCTGAGCCCCAAAGGGCAGGAAGGAGTAGGTGTGACAAAATGAGCGGATGTTCTAGATGAGAGAACAGTTTGGGCCAGGGGTTGGCAAACTATGGCCCACCTCCTGCTTTTGTAAATAAAGTTTTATTGCCACATGACAGACATGCCCGTGTCTGCATTGACACCTTGCTGCAGAACTGAGTAGTTGCGACAGAGACCTTCTGGCCCCCACAGCCTAAAATATTCCCTATCTGGCCCTCTTCAGAGGGGGCGGGCTGACCCCTGATCTGCGCCAACACTCACGAGGTCTGCAGAATATGCTGTCCGCTGAAGACCAGGTGAGAAGGGGCCCGGGTGTAACACAGGAAGCAGGATGGAGGCAAGGAAAAGACAGGACAGGTAACGGGCTCAGGATCGGAGGGTGATGGTGGTGAGGAGGTGAGAGCCTTAGGGCCCTGCAGTTCGTGTTGCCAGGAAAGCACAAAGAGCATTGTGGGATTTGCTGGGGTGGCAGAGGTTCTAGGGTCGGGACAGCTGACACCAATCCTGCTGGGCCCTTCCCCTAGGACTGCAAGAGAGCCATCGGGTCCCCTGTGGTGGCCCCGACCCCCTGTGCAGGGGCTGCCGGAGCCGCCTCTGACGGAACCGTGGAACAGGGAGGACCAGGGAGGGGGATGTGAAGGCTGGGGCCCTTCCCCACAGCCCCCACCCACACCCCAGGGGGCTGAAGCTTCTTCACAATGCTGGTGCCCTCGGCGAAGCTTGGGGGTGTTGGGAGGGAGGAGGTAGCTTCTACAAGAACAGCGGGGGCTGTCCGGGAATAGGAGACATTAGTCAGGCTCCAGCCCTGTTCTCTCCACTCTCATTCATTTTAAACTCCTTGAATGAGCTTACTCTGCAGTCTCCAGTTTGCTTCCCATTCTCGAATTTAGCTCGCATCCTCCTCTCTCTCCATGGAAGTGGCCTTGAGACAAATGACTTCTTCAGGGCTGCACCAAGCGCTGTGCTAGGTCCCACTTTGGTCCTCCGCGCCCACTGCCGCGCCTGGCCTACCTCGGTGCCTAATAAAAACGATGGCCGGCTGACCGAGATGACCAAGGTAGGAAGGACACAGTTTCTGACTGGGGAACGGCTGTAATTCTCGCATCTGAGTCTTCTCATCTGTAAGGTGAGGACGGTAAGGGTACCTACCACGTATGGTTGTAAAGGTTAAATGAGTTTAATGAGAGGCCCTTGGAATAGTGCCCACGTCAAGGTAAGAGCTCAGGAGATAGTAGCCATTAGTTGTGTTATTACAATCTGGATGAGACCAGACAAGAGTAGTGGGGGGGGGGGGCGCTGAAAGGGACAGTGGGATCCTATCTAATGAGGGGACCCGGAAAGTCTTCAGAGTGGGGGTGTGCTCTGTGGCATATTAAGAATCCTAATGGTTTCACAAGGCAGAAACTGCTCTGTGATTGATTAGTGATGTCTGTTCCGGGCCAGGAAAGTAGGATGGTGGTGCGTGTGCTTCCTCAGCCTATGTTGGTTGTTTTAGGATCCAAACATGTCAGGGCACATTTGGAATTCCAGCAGGAGAGACCTGCCAATAATTTTTTGAATTCTAAGGCCCAAGGGTTATTTGGGAAGTAATGTATCTTTAGGGAGTACACATGCCCTGTCTCAAGAACACTGCCTTAGTCACCAGAGGACATGCAGTTCTGACTGTGGCCTGGTGCCTGATCTTCATCAGATCATCCTTTGGCCCAGATCCCAAGGATCCAAGTCTGATTCCAAGAGGAGGGAACAAGTAAGAACTGACAGAGTTGTTTCAACAAAAAACTCTGCACGAGTTAGCACTGCCAGGGCCCCGTCATGGATGTGATACATGGGCTATGTGGGGGCAGGACTCTCCTGGTCACAGCAGAGCCCACTGTGGGCTTTGGCAAAGGGAGTGTGGGGGACACTGTGGTAATCTGGGTGCTCTGTCAGATGCTGTGTGCCTGCCCAGGGACAAGGACAGGAGGTCCAACTCTGGCAGGGGCAGGAAGTGGTTTCACACAGAACATTGCGCCACTCCTTGAGGACTCCCAGAAATAGTTAGGGAGCTGGAGATGATGGGAGCCTGGAGGTCCCACCATGGCACATGGGGACAAAGCCTTATGCACAGTGACCCAAATGTGAGCTCAGGCCTAGGAGCCCTGAGAAACACAGGTCACAGCTATACTACCACATGGGACGTGTGCCCCAAGTACACGGAGGAAGGACTTGCTAGCTGTCTGGTGTGGGGGGCAGAGGTGCGGGGAGCCTTCACGGAGACCAAAGTCGAGCCAGGTGAAGTTGTGGATGGGGCTCTGGAAGAGGAAGTACGGCCCAGATGGGTAAAGATGTCTGAGCAAAAGTGCAGAGACAGGAAAGAGAATGCTGGGTCAGCGAAGGGCGCGGATGTCCGGTGGACGGAGGTCAGGGGACAAGCGGTGGGAGAGGGATCTAGAAGGGGCGGGCTGGGGAAGGCAGGCTGGAAGGAGCATGACCACTTGAGCGAGGCGTTTGCTTTATCCACGGTCACGTTCCCAGCTCCCCTACGACACGCTTAAATGACAGGATGGAGGGACAGAAGGAAGATATTAGGATTTAGGACAGGACAGAAACTCGCCTTTCTTTCATTGAGAGCAATATGGGAAGGAAAGCCCGTCTGGGCTTTTGAAGCAGAGGGAACCTGAAAAGCAAGATTAGGAGGAGATACAGCCACGAAGGAAGGGTGTGTGTTTGTGTGTGTGTGTGTGTGTGTGCGTGCATGTGTGTGTGCGTGTGTCCCTGCAGACATAAAGCAACAGCGCAAGAGATGCGCTATGTTCTCAGCCCGGAGCCTCAAAAAAGTACCTCTAGGTTTAAAAGAAAAGAAAAAGGAAAAGAAAGGCCCCGGAGCCCCTCTGCCCTGGATTGAAGTGGAAGGCACAAAGCAAAGGCGATGATTAGAGCGATCCCAGGATGCAATGCAACTTCCTCCCGGCGCCAAGGGGGAAGGACCCCTCTTAACCTGGTCCTCGGCGCTCCCTTCCCAGCCTCCACGGCTCAAAGGGACGCGGCTGGGGGATGCACAGGCCAGGTCGCCCTGCCCAGCGGGGACACGGGCTCCAATGAGCCTCCTCTCCTTGTTCTCGCCTCGATGCTTGTCTTTGGAGCCTTGCTGAGAAGGAGGAAAAACGGGGCCAAAGCGGAGATGAAAGTGCCTGTAATCTCATAAAAGAGACAGGCGGATGCTCTAAAAGGCACAGAGGAGCCAACACCTGCCATTTGCACTTCAAGGCAGGCGGTTTGAAACCCACCAAGGCAAGGGGCCTGTCCGCCCTTCCCTGCCAGGGCCTGCGCTTGGGGACCAGTCTGCTGGCCACACAACCCCCGGGGCTGTAGGAGGACGAGGGGGAGAAGGTGAATCCCCGAAGCCCCGAAAGCTGCATTTAGGAGAGCTGGAGACTGTAAGAACCGTCACCCCCACACCTTGCCTGACACAGAACTGATCTAGCCCTTTCCCTGGGGAGAAGTACCCACCACCACCGATGCCCCGTTCCCACTGCCCCGTTCCCACTGCCGTCACAAAACGAGACTCGTCCAGAATGGAGAAAAGAAGGAGGCTGCTTGCGAGGAGACGTGAATGGTGGGGTTGTCCTGCTTTTGTTTGTTCTCCTGAGAAATTCTGCAACTCTGCTAGAACCCAAGACCCAGGCGGGGTCCTATTAATCACCCGTAACTGGGAGAGCAAATGTTTTCTCGCAGCATAAAGCCAAGAAAGGAAAAGCAGAAAGAGATGGACGATCTTCCAACTGAAATTCCCAAATGATCAGTGTAGGCCCTCTCATAAAAATTTCTTAGGGCTTATTTCCCATTTTGCACAAATGATCTAGGAGGAGCACTTCAAGAAATCTCCAAGTTTGAAAAGAACATGCTATCCTTTCAGGTTATCAAACACCAAGATGGTGGGAGACCAGGGGAAGCAGAATTAAGAGAAGAAAAGAGCTGCAGGGTCAGCCAGGAGCATTCACCAGCCACATTCCCAGGCTGGCTGGCGCTCGCTGATCTGCGGTGACTCTGGCTAGGCGTCCACGTGGAGAGAGCCCTTGGAGGGGAACCTGACTGCCACTCCGGCACCTGTTCCTCACAGGTGTCATGGCATTACCTGGCAGCATGGAGACTGTGAGCATGGGCTCTCAGGGGTTCAGTGCAGCCTGCTGGGACTTTAAGATGCTAATGGCTATTCTCAGAAGGGAGAAGGGGCCTCGTCATGCGGTCAGCGTGGAGGGGGCTTGGCCCAGAAGATGTGCAGATTTGGCTGCAAGGAACCTGACACAACAGACTCAGCCAAAAATTAAGTTTGGGGATGGCAAAGAAGAAAGGCAAGATGCTCCCTGTTGGGAGTAACAGTAAAAGATTCATTGCGGCCGGAATAATCTTAGAGAGAGGAGCCACCGCAAAGCAGTTTCTCTGGGAATAACTGAATTACAGGCTTTGAACATCATAAAAATACAAGACAGAGCTAAAAGAGCTCAGATAACAAAGCAATAGGGAGAAAACTACTTCTCCAGGAGCTGACTTAAGGATCTGAATTAACCTGTAAGATTTCTTAGCGAGCAGAGGTCCACAGTTTGAAGAAAGGAAATCAGTTGCAAGTTTTAATTAGTCGGGGTTTTGATAAGGGGCGAATCTTGGAAGCAGTAAAATGGCAAAGGATGGGTCTGACAAGGCAGGTCTCAGGAACCAGGGATGGGAGGGGGGCATCGCACTCTGGTGGTGGCATATAATGAGCTTGAAACTAGGCCAGGCTGAACCCAGGCCTGCAGGCAGGGCTGGGAAATAACCAGGGGGGGCCCTGGGCCTGTCACTTGTAGGCAGATGCCACCTGCTCTCGCTCCTGTGCCCTCTGCCCCGTTCTGTTCCCACTTCACCATTCGTGGTTATGGTGACTCTGGCTCGTGGGACTCAAGCTCCCTTAGTGCTCTTCTGTTCCTTCTGGCTTAGTTCACTCTGCCATCTTGGCCCAGGCAGCCTGGCAGAGAACCGGCTGCCAGGATCGGGCAGCAGGATGAGAGCAGCAGCTCCTCCGTGCTGTCTGGCTTTGCCTGCTTCCTTCCATGAGCACCGCCAAGGCACCAGGCACCGCACTAGGTGCTTGGACTATGACAGTGAGCTAGCTGTTGCCCCTGGGTTCAAGGAAGCAGATAAGAACACAGGCAGGGACGAAACAATGGAGTAAGTTCTGCGAATGGATGGAGCGTAAAGTACCATAGACAATCAGAGAATAGAGTGTGTGGGGTCTATGGACAGAGATCACGAAAGGCTTGACCTAGAGGCACGGGAGCTCATAAAGGCCATAGTCATAGGATGGATTCGCCCATGGACTTCATAGCTTGCTGGGCTCTAGGCACACGGCCCTCCTCTCTATCGACTATGGTGACACAGCCCTTCTTTGACATAATGATTGGCTGAGGAGAAGCCACAGGTGACTTGAAGCACATGCTGTGTGGTCACGGAGCAAGTCCAGTGCAGAAGAGGGCCACTTCAAGCTCCATCACTGACCCCGCCCAAACCTCTCAATCAGCCCCTGAATCCCCTGAGTTTAGGGTTGCTCGGGACAGAGTGCTTCAGCCTTCGCTGCCTGTTCCTGTCATGAGGGGCAGGCTGAAGAGGAACACAGTTGCTAGAGAACTTTCTGGATTGTCCAACTCCCGAGAGCTCAGAGGGAGTTTCAGACCCACCAACAAGTCTACCAGGCTCGGCTAAGGCTGTGGTCTGTGACGATAAATTTTTTCCCCTCAAAACACGAGGCAGGAGGCTCATGAAGGCACGGGCTTTTGGGGGCATGGAAGCTGCTGAGGAGTGCAGTGGCTAGGCCTTAGAGATGAGCAGAACTGGGTTCAAATCCGGATTGCTGTTGTGCAAACACCTGGACATGAATGTTCACGGCAGCACTATTCTTAATCGTCAAAAACTGGAAACGTCCATCAACTGAGCATGGATAAACAAAATATGGTCTATCCATACACCGCAGCCTTACTTGGCAAAAAAACCCACAAAAACTGGGCGGGGGAGGGGGCTGACATGCTACAACTTGTAGGTGCCTTGAAAGCATCATGTTCAGCGAAATAAACCAGTCACAAAAGACCACATGCTGTAGGATTCCATTTGTATGAAATGTCCACAATAAGCAGATCCAGAGAGACAGAGAGTAGATGAGTGTTTGCCTGGGGCTGGGGGAGAGGGAGCTGGAAAGTGACTGCAAATGGACACGTGGCTTCTGGTTGGTTTTGTTTGTTTGTTTGCTTGTTTGTTTGAGGTGATGGAAAGTATTCTAAACTTGTGGTGATGGCTGCAGGACTGTAAATATACTGAAAACCACTGACGGTCCACTCCAGTGAGTGAATTGTATGGTATGTGAATTACATCTCAATAAAACTGTGAAAAAAGATCTGAGTTCCCACGTCTTCTTGGTTCCTGCTGTACTGTAAGGTTCACAAAGGCAACGGCCCCTTTGTTTGGCCCCCTCACTGTCTTCTGAGGACCTGGTGCCCGGGAAGCGCTTTCATATTTGCTAATGAATGAACACGTGGCTCTCTGAGCCTCAGTGTCTGCATCTGCAAAATGGACATAAAAACACCTTCTGCCAAGGGCTGCTTGGGAGACAAGGCATCTGAGGCCCTTGGCAGCCCGAGGTGCACAGACCAGGACATAGAAGGGTCCTCCTTGGATCTGTGGCTCAATGCCACTGACAGGGCTCCACAAGGGGGATCCCTGCCCCTGGGAGTGCTGTTTGTTAGCCGTCCGCCCCACTTCCCCTCACGTGTCCCTTCCAGGGCCCAGTGACCATGCTATCACACAGGGCAGCCCGCACGATGCCATGAGGCTAGCGGTGTCTCTGAAAGGACAGCTCACATGCTGACCAGTGCCGAGGGCCCGGACCAGCAGGGGCCGGTGGACACGTCAGACCGGATTTTCTGTTTCTGTCTGGAGATGCGTCTGACAGGCTGTCCCAGACTGTGTCTGTCGCGGCCGGTCAGAGCTGTCTGAGGCCATGCTGCATGTCAACAGCACACACTGAAAAGGCACAGTATTTTCAAAACAGTGAGCTGAGTAAGGGTCAAGGTTATGACCCCGGAAGCCATGCCACCATCCTCACGAAGCCATCTTGCAAAAATGTGTAAAGGAACCTCTAGGCTATCAAACTGTCAGAACTCTGAGCCTGTCTCTTTCTCCTGTTCACGCCTGGGCCCCCCGACCCTTAGCCAGGGGTCCTGGTGGACAGGTCCTCAGAGGCACTCAGATCTCCTTCTGGAGAAGGCCCTCCTGTGGGAAGAGTAGGGGGAAAAGCGAAGAGGGAGGGAGCAGGTGTGTCTGAGTGTGTGGGGGTGACCGCAGAGGACAGAAAAGGGTTGAGGACATGGCGAGGCGGGCCTGTGGGCCCCCTCAACTCTGCCCACCCACACCTCTACTCTCCACTGCTCACCTTGGCAAAGCCCCTTTCATCTTCTGGGCGCCCCGGGGAAGGGGAAGAGTTTAAAGTTAGCAGTTGATAGTTGACTGTAAGCGGCTGACCCACGGGTTTTCAGACCTCTTTGGCTGAGATCCACAGTGAGAAATAGATTTTATGTGGCAATCCTGTGTGCGTGTGTGTGTGTGTGTAGACCTACGTATAAAAACGAAGCGAACAAAACAATACCCTCACTACAGAGGGTGTATTCTAATACCTTCTTTTGTTTTCTAGTTCCCTTCAGAAAAACTTCTTACTGTGACCTGCTAACAGGGACATACAGCCCCCACAGCGGACAGGGCTCACAAGGGGGTCCCACGCTTGGGCTTTTAGGCCCTGTAGTCACTGTCTCGAAGTTCTTAATAATTTTATCTTCAGACTTGTGTGGTGTGAGTGAAGTCGGGGGGGGGTGTGCATGGCCACCCACTGCCTGCCCCCCACTCAGCACCTGCCACCGCCCTGTCCCTGGCCGTGCTCCGAGGGTCTGCCCTCTCCCACGAGTCCCCCTGTGCCTGAGGGAGTGTGACATTAAGTGGGGAATAGAAAACACCCTGACAGCCTGAGAGACTGCAGATGAGGGGGGAAAAGCTTTTTCCTGTTGTTTTGAACAAGGGCCCTGTGTTTTCATTTCACCCTGGGCCCCACAAATTATGTAGCCAGCTCTGTCTACTGGACGGATTTCACAACTCCCTAATGAATTGCGCCTGGCAGTTTGAAAAACCCTGCTCTGGACGGCTGAGTGCCGCGGCTGGCCCAGGGCAAGCTCTCGTCAGGCACACTCAAGCTGAAACCCCAGTTCTGCAACGAACTGGCTGTGTGACTTCGGGCAGGTCCCTTAACTCTGAACTTCTGCGACCTCATGGACAGAACCAGGATAATGAGAGCACCTGCCTTCAGAAGTGGGGCGGGGACTAAGTTAAGGCGACGTGCAAGGGAAGTGCCCTGAGTTTAAGAAAGAAACTAGTTATTGATGATGATGATGATGACGACGACAGTGATGTCTTTGGCCTGGCTCTGATCTTTCCGCATTTGATTTACGTCTCTGAAGAGGGGATTTCTGAGCTGGGTTTTGAGGAGCAAACAGGAGTTTACGAGGTGACTGAGAAAGGGAAGGAGGCTGTCTGGGCATAACAGAGAGGCTCAGAGGCTCAGGATGTTTAAGGGGAACGACAGCAGACCCGTTCTGTGCGCGTCTGTGGGGCAGGGGGGTGCAGGATGAGCAGCTGGGGGGCAGTGTGGCTGAGGCTGGAGGCGGGAGAGACCTGATCATGGGGAGGAGAGGCCCCCAGGCAACCTGGACTCACCCAGTAGCCGATGACGGCAGACAGGGTTGTAAGCAGGTGAAAAGCATGATCAGACCTGTGCTTTGAGAGATCACCCTGGCTGCAGGGAGGATGGGAGAGAGTAGAGCCGAAGGCTCTGGAAGAGACCAGGTGTGAGACAGGAAGCCCTGAATGAGAGACTGATGGCGGCGATGGACAGCTGATGGACAAGGATCACCCAGGAGGCTGGAGTGAAGGTGGGAGGCACCTCGCAAGCTTCTGCCCTGAGTGAGTGGAATCAAGAGAAAGAACCGGTCTCGGGGAAGCAGGAGGAGAATTAACCGGCCTGGCCTCTTGAGGCGAGTGAATCAGAATGATGTGTGTTTCGTCTATTTTTAGAAACCCCCAGGGATGCAAAGTCTATAAATTAACCTTAAAGAGCAATGAGTATTCATTTGTCCTATTTTTCACCATATCTAACTCCTTTTGGCTACGAAGCCCAAATCAGATAAACTTTATTTAAGCCACGATGCAGGTGAGTTCTAACCCCCACTGGCAGAGCGCCACAGATTTCTAGAACCAGGTGGAAGGAATCTTAAATTACCGAGCAAGTTAGAACTAAACGACATCTATGGAAGGGAGGAAATCACAAAGGAAATCTGAAAAGGTGATTAATCCACTAACACCCCCCCCACCCCCTCCCCGGAACCAGCCACGTTCCCAGCTGCCAGTGGAGCTGAGGCAGGCCCAGAAAGCGCACTCCGTTCAGACCAGCAGCCAAACATCTAGTTGAAAACGATGTCAAGAGATGCCATCTCTTCTGAGCGCTGCAAGCTCTCCCTCTGCGTCTCGCTTCGTGGTGATCACTCTAGCTGTAGCCCTCCACTGGCAAGTGTCTTTAAGGACCCCCCCATGTTAATTTTGAAGTCAGTCTGTGATATTTGACTGCCGGGTGGGCAAGGGAATCAGATACTTCTCACAGTTGAAGGTCAGACTGAAGAGAAGACGGTGATAACAAGGGTTAGGACTGTCACCCCAACGTCACCCACATAGAACTTGCCGCCCTCTGTGACCTGAATTATGGGGTCCCAGGGCACGTATGGGGGCAGGTCTTCTGTCTTTCGCCAGCAGTCCCCCCCATCATACTGTCACTTAAGGCGAACCCCTTACATGCATATTTGGGAAATGCAGCAACAGGCATTACAATCAGTTTGGTTCAGATAAAAAGACACCTCCCACACCCCTGTAGTGCTTGTCACGTGCCTTTTGCAAGGGTCTATTCCGGGGGCTGGGGGGCTGGGGGGCTGGGGTACATAAAGACACCAACACTGCCACGCTCCTGAGTACTTACGATCTAGACACTTCACACAACTTTGACCTCATTTCATCCCCACAGCACCCTTACGAGATGGGGGTCCTTAGCCATTCTATACATGGGGAAACATCCTCTGGCTGCACTCCGTGGCTCTGGGATCCAAACACAAAGGCTGGGGCAGGACTGGCTTTGTGCTGGGGGCCCCCTGCCAGGTAGCTTGTCTGGCGTTACCTTTTTCCCAACACTCCTGGGAGATTTCCCATTTTGAGGAAACTAAGGCTCAGAGGGGTTTAGGCAAGTTGACTGACCACTGGGATGCAGTGGGCTTTCATGCCCTTTGTCCCCTTTAAGTTGAAACCATTTAAAATTTTTGCATTACACAAGCAGCATGGGATTCCTATGAAAATCTTTTCCACTCCCCAGAAGTAACTGCTTTTAACAGTTTAATGTATATCCTTTTCCCATGCACAAACACACCCACACATGGAATTTATTTTTCACAAATGGGATTGCACTGGATGCATTATTCAGCAAGTTGTGTTATTCACTCAACCATGTGTCCTGGTTATCATTCCCCATCCACACATGAGGAGTCATTCTTATCCTCTTGGGCAGATTTCATTGTCTGAATGAAGCATCCACCCCCCCCCCCCCCCGCCATTGATGGACTCTTGGTTGTCTCCAATTTCTCATTAATTCTGCACCAAACATAATTGCAAATGTAACAGATGCTTGACCTATAAGCTCCCAATAAACATTAGCTAATTTTTAGCCTTCTGAGACGGCTTTATTTAACTGATGGCCCCCATTCAATTCCTATTGCAAGTGCACATTTCGAAGAGCTGGAGTTAACTAGGTCTTTCTCCTGATCATCATGGAAACTGGTTACTTTCACGGCCCAGGTGTTACCGTCACCTAATCCAGGACTGAAATTGGATTTAGTTAGAAAGGTTTTGAACTGATACTACTTCTCCAAATTTTCTGACCCATTCTCTAACTGCAGCTCAGTTTTTGCAGGAAACTGCATGGCGGTCTAACGTAAGTTGTAGGTTTCTAAGAGAAACTGTGTAACTCCAGGGCAAAAGCTGGACAGCCTTACATTTCCGTTCTAGCTCAAATCATTATATTCTACTGATTCAAAAAACAAGAAACTGTATATATCGACTGCAGATTATGTCCCCTCATCATGTCCCCAGACTACTCTGCCCTGGGCAGAAACCAAGTCGTCCTCTCTTTCTTCAAGGATCCTTAAGACTTCGACTGTCTTCCTTTTGCAAAACCTTCAGACTCTGCTTTGATTTTATGGTCCTTTTCCTTCAAGATAGGCAGCAAGCAGAAAACAGGTTTGTGTTCTTTCTTCTTTCCCGATGTTCCAAGATTCCTTCTTCAATTATTTTCTCTCTGTCTTCAGAACTGCCCTCTAGCCATTCTTTGTGGGTATGTCTGCTGGCAAGAGATACCCTTAATTTTCTTTCATCAGAGAATGTCTTAATTTCCCTTTCATTCCTGAAGGATATATTTTTTTGCTGGATATTGGAATCTGGGTTGTCAGTAAATTCAAAAACACTGTGACATTTCCTTCTGGTCTTCATGGCTTCTGACAAGAAGTCTGCCATTCGTACTGATTCTCCCTATAAGTAAGGTGTCATTTCTCTCTCAGTGATTACAAGAGTTTTTGTCTTCAGTTTTCAGATGTTTGGGTTTGAGGTGTTTTGGTGTGGTTTTCTTTGGGTTTATCTTGTTTGGGGTTCACTCAGTTTCTTGAATCTGCAGGGTTATGTCTATAGCCAAATTTGAGAGTTTCCAGCCATGACTTACTTGACTATTTTCTCTTTACTCTTCAGATTGGGTAAGTTCTACTGTTTTATCGTCAAGTTCAGAGATTCTTTCCTCTGTCCCCTCCATTCTATTGGGGTCATCCAGTGAATTTTTAGTTTGAGTTATTGTATTTTTTCACTCTAAAATTTCCACATGGTTCTTTTTTTTCTTCTATTTCTTTGAGACTTTTTTCCCCCCTTTGTTTCAAGCATGTTCATAATTATTCACTGAAGCATTTTTGTAATGGCTGCTTTAAAATCTTTGTCAGATAATTCTAACCTCTGTGTCATCTTGCTGTTGTTGGCAACTGTTGACTGTCTTTTATTCATTCAGTTTGAGATCTTCTTGGTTCTTGGTAGGAGTGATTTTTAAATTGAAACATGGACTTTTGGGTGATAGGAGAGTTTGGATCTTCCTTAAGTCTGTTTCAGCTGGCTTTCCTGGATTCTGCTCTGACAGGGGAAGGGGGCGGTACCACCTCATTACTGCCAGCCGGGAGTCCAGCTTTTTCACTGACACTGAAGTGGGAAGCTTCCTCGTTACTGGGCAGGGATGGGAGTTCCAGCTCCTCACAGGCTTCCGTTAATACCTCCCCAGGCTGGGGAGTATCCCACACACTGCCTCTGTGTGGCCTTCACTGACACCAAGGTGGGTGTTGTGACCCCTGGGCAATGGCGGTGAACGTGTCCTCTCCCTACTCTCCCTTCTCTGACAGCACCCTGGTGGGGGCGGGGGCAAGGGCAAGGTTGCGGCACCTTGCTACCAAGGTAGGGTGGAAGTTTAGGTGCCCTACTTACTCTTTGGTGGGAGTGGGGGCTGGGCCACAGTTTTTCTGCGGTGTTTGGCTGGGGTAATATGGTTATTATTCCCTAAGACTTTCTAGCCGAAATGGAAGCCCATCCCAGGTCATGGGTAATTACTGAAGGTGTGTGACTTAACTTCATCAGCTGGATTTTAATTTCACTAAAGAGCCAGGTCATGCTTGATATTTCTTCGTCCTGCGGCACACAGTGAACGCCCGGCACACACATTTTTGGAGAGAGTGACTAAAGGCTCTTGCCTGTCAGTGTGACTCTGTTGGCAGCATTCTGCATCAAGTAGTTAAGACAGATCAGGTATGTGGCGCCTGGGTGGCTCTGTCGGTTGGGTGTCTGCCTTCAGCTCAGGTCATGATTCCGGAGTCCCGGGATTGAGCCCCGCATTGGGCTCCCTGCTCAGTGGGAGTCTGCTTCTCCCTCTGCCCCTCACCCCACTCTTGTGCTCTCTCTCTCTCTCACTCTCACTCTCTCAAGTAAATAAATAAAATCTTAAAAAAAGAAGATTAGCTATGGGGAAAATTATCTTAAACACAGGCAAGAAAGTAGCAGAATAGGCAGAGTTTGCAGCGTCTAATAATGAAAGTTATTGATACATCTAAAAAAAGAATACGCTTAGAAGAATGCTAGGACAGCAGTCCTTCAGCTAGGAGGTGGGTCCTGGCCTGGGGGAAGCCCACAGAGCCTGGAGGCAGGGGCAGCCCCATTGTGGCACGGAGGCCCGGTCCGGGACTGCATACATATGAAGCCAGAACCACGTCCCCGAGTTGATTCTGTGCTCACCCAGGTGGCCTTTGGAATCCAGCTTCCTATTGCCATTTCTGGACGGCGTCAGCGAACTGACCCAAAGATACAATTGTCTGGGCCCTTGGCCATCTCAATTTTCACCTCAAATAAACTGTCTCTGATCTCTTATGAGTTTGGTAAAAATGCATTTATAATAGCAATAGTTATAATAACAATACAAAATAAATTATTCAGTGCTTACTGCACACCAGGCTGGCCTGGGCATTTCCTGGACCATCTCATTTCACCTTTACCATCATTCTGTGAGGCGGGTGCTGTGATCATCCCATCTTATTGACGGAGGACTCGAGGCTCAAAGAGACGGAGCTTGGCTAAGCTCAGAAGAGTTAGGATTTGAACCCAAGTCTCCTGACTCCGAGGTCTGCCCTTCACCGCTGGGCTTTCTAAAATAGCCCTCTCTAAGTGCCTTACAATATGAACTCATATACCCCCAGTTCTACCCCCAGTTATATTTCTACCGCCCATTTACAGCTGAGGAAGCAGAGGGACAGAGAGGTTATGGAACTTGCTCGAAGTCACACAGCTGGTGTACGTGGAGCAGGATGTGAAGTCAGGCAATATGGCTGGGAACATATGTCATGCTACCTCTGGACGGGCACCTGCCTGACTCTGTCTAATTGACCCAAGCCCCTTGAGGGAAAGGACCTGATCGTCCTCATTTTTGTACCCTCACCAGCTTCTGTAGTGCCTAGCACGAGGTAAGGCTGTGATACCTGTTGGTTCAGCTGAATTCCCCCGGATGGGCAGCCCCCTGGCTGACCTGTCCCAGCTACACTCTGATTCTGTGAAGTCCCTTGAATTTATAGCTGATCTAAAGTAGGTTTACGCCAGGCTGCAGGCTACTCATTCTGCTTCATGTCCTCCATAAAACATTCTTTTTTCACACACCATGGGCCTGAAGGCTCCTGAAAAAAGAGCAGAATACAAATTCCAGGGCCAGAGAGCTATGAATAATTTCTGCGGGAGCATATTTTTCACATCCGGGGACTTGAGTTTTCAAGTAACTCAGTCCTAGTCATGGGAAGCCAGCAAATCCCTTCTCACCATCCTCTTCTGAGTCCAGCTGTGACCAGAAAGATTTATCAGGGGAGCATAAAGTTTCCGAAGCAGCCCGGTGGTTCTCTCAATGGTGGCTGGTTTTGTCCCCATAGGGGCATTTGCCAAGGTCTGAAGACATTTTTGGTTGTCACAACAGTGGGGGTGGGGGGCGTCATTAGTATCTAGTGGGTAGAGGCCAGGGGTACAGCCGAACAGCGTACAATGCAAAGATAATCCATCATCACAAAGACTCAGCCAGCCCGAAACGTCAATAGTGCTGAGGGTGAGAAATCCCGACTAGCCGAGCAGCCCCCAGATCTGCATGTCCGAGCGGCTTTAAAGAGGAAGCGTTGCTCAACAATTAAATTAGGTCTCGTGAGATGTTATTCCCAGAGAGCAGGCATGGCTCACCGGGGGTAACATGAACGTGAACATTCTATGCCAGAGTGGACCCAGCTTTGTGTGCAAGCATGTTCTGAGGCAGAGCTTTGGGAAGTCAGGCTCAGACCTCCTCCCGCAAACCCACCTTGGAAGGTAACGCGTTCCAGGCCTCACCTCCACCCCGCTGAGCTGGGCTCTCTTGGTGAGACTATGGGGGATCTGCATTTTTAAGACACCCCACTGTGATTCCGATGCCCACTGACATTTTTCTTCCATTCTCCCAGGAGTACAAAGGATAAACAGACCACATGCAAGGGAGTTTTTAAAACTGAAAATGCTCACATGCTAGCCTCGTTTCTCCAACTCCAGCGTTTGTCACCTGTACCACACGTTGTGAAGGATGTCCTAGACAAATACTACCTGTGCTGTTTTCTTACTAAATTTCTTTTTTTTTTGTAAATTCTAGCATCATTCTAAGCAATAATTCCCATGAAAGCATAGGTTTGATCAGCTAGTTACATTTTTTTTTCATAATACTCCTGAGAATACATACATAACCATGAAAAGAAATGCCGCTTAAAATAGGCACGCAGTCCATGTAGGAAGCAGGGCATTTTATGGTGAAGCGATCATAGATGGCTAGAACACTCAGAACAGTACCCGCATGCTAGGTAAAGCAGACATTTGAAATCTCAGAGCCACCTTTCCAGGGCTGGATGACCAATCCTGTGGCTTCCTGGAGGAGGAAGAGTAGAGTGGGCAAAGGCTCACGCCTGACTAAGATGTTGTGACTTCACAGACAGTGGCCAACTGCCATTTTGGAGCCTTTGAAAACAACCACGTGAAACCCAGCACCAGGACAAAAGGAAGGACCACCACATTTTGAATGTCACTGCACCTCAGAAATTGGAACCCACGTGTGAGGAGAAATCATTCCAACCATAAACAGGCCTCCATGATATCATCCCTGCTCCCAGAAGGCCCCCCTCCCGCCCCCCCTTAGGTGAAGCATGGAAGGCATCGAAGGCTACAAAACATTTCATGTCCCTGCTAAAGATTAGAACAAACATGTGCAGTTCGTTTTTCCACTCACATTCTTTTCCAGAAAGCCTCAGCTTGACAGAATGTTAGTTTTAACTGGGTCCTGCGCATAGCCCGCTTCACTACGAAGGCAGTGGATAAAGCAGCAGCTCGGAATCCCGGGTGTGACTGTATTAGCTTACACCACTTTTTATTTTTGTCTTTTCCCTCCCATTTGCATTAAGCTGCCTGCATAATTTCCACCTCAGGTGAAATCTCTCTGTATTAGTTGTTTCCTACTTGAAATACATTGATTTTCCATGTAAGTCAGGAGATTGGGAAGCGGGGTGGGAGGTGTGATGTGGAATTGGGTCAAGAAGAGGCTAAGGCATAGCGTTTCCGGACGCAGGTAAGACAAAGGCAGCAACACCCCTCCGCCCGACCTCCCCCCCCAGGACGGCATTTGTCTTTGGGGTCAAAATCTACGACTCCGGGGACTGTCCCTAAAGTAGGCCATCCATGGATACCCTCTTTCTGCAGCCTTATATGGCTTCTTATTTAAGTAGTTTCTCTCTTTGTGTAGTTGTCAACCATCCCTGTTTGGATCTAACTGGAAAGACCATACCAGGGATGAGCTTTGGCTGTAAATAAGCATTTATTGGGCACCTACTATGAGCCAAGCAGGTCCCATGTGGTGAGGCCCAAATTCCTGCTTTCATCACACAGGAATGGGGAAGCAAAAGTTAACATTTCAGGAAGGAAACATGCTGTCAGTGCCGTGGGAGAGGGTCTCTGTGGGACTCTGGCTCTGGAGAGGGAGGGAAAACAAATTCAAGATGCACCCTGCCCTCAGACACGTGAAATTCCATGGATATAAGGATGGGGACCCAGACTCAGCGCCTAGTTTGGTGCTTCGGACCCAGCAGGGGTTCAGTGTAGGTTTGCTGAGTGGATGGATGTCCCGTGGCTGTTGACTGAACCCCGAGCCCTGGATAGCTGGGACTTTGCAAAATTGTGAGGAGACCTAGTGAGTGAGTGTTGGACAAGTCTGGGTGAAACAACGCTAAGACCGGAAGAACAAGGTCAGGAGCAGGTTGCGCTGGGCTGGGGCAGGAGCGCACGGTGCCGTCGGGAGCAGCAGCTCGGGGCCAGCCTGCCCGGGCGCCCATCCCACCCCGCGGCCGCTTTCCAGCTGAGTGACCTTACCAAGTGACTTAGCTTCTCTGTGCCTCAGTTTCCATATCTGTGAAATGATGATGATGATGGTGTCCACTTCATAGAATTCTTGGGAAGCTTTAAGGGGTTAAGACTGGTCTATGCTTCCACCAAGGCCTGGCACACAGAGAGTGCTAACTAAGTATTAGCTGCTATTATTTTTCTCTGGGCAGGACTTAATGGGCTGGCGTGGTCCTCTCTGGACTAGAAGCAAAAAAATCCTATGACGTGAAGCTTGTGAAGTAGGCAGGTAGGGAGAGAAGAGATCCAGAAGCAGGCCCACTGGGCTCAGTTCTGCTTTTGACGCTGGGAATTCATGCCCGCCCACTTCATTCCTTTTCAGAACAGAGTTGAATATGTATCTGTTAGTCCGTTTTTAGGTCCTTTTCTCAAAGTGAATAGTTCATAACATTCCATTGATGGTTAACACCGCCTCCTCCCCCACCTCCTGCATCACCACCACCACCACCTTTCCCTGGCGCTCTTTCTACTGTTTTCTCATCCTTAATGTCCCCCCAGCGGTTCACCAGGATGATAAGAGTTTTGGAATAAAGAAGAACTTGCTCCCTAACATCCCAGTTGGGTCCCCTTGGGCCGCTGACTTTACCTCTCTGAGTTTCAGCTTCTTCACGGATAAGGTGGGTTTCTGGGTAAAAACTAGTGATGACGTGTACCAAGCGCCTAGGAAAGGTGTGTGACATCCATGCAGATGTTGAATGAAGGGTGGCTTATTTGCACAGCAGGGACAAATCAGCAAATACTGCTCTGCTGATTTCCCTTTGAAGGTCCTGAAATGTGCCATTCACTTCACGAGGACGGACAGCCATGATGTCTCCTCATGAATTTGGGTTTCCGGGTTGAGCAAGACCGCTGGAGGCCTCCCATAAGCCAGAATGTGGCCTTCCAGTGATCTGGGCCACCGCACCTGGCAAGAAGAACAAAGCTGTCCTTTACACACGGACAGGGACTTGTCCCTGTGTCTAGACGGCTCAACTCGCTTGGCCCACACTCTCAGCTGTTTGGTTAAACAGAGCTAACCCGGGTTTGAGAGAAGAGGCTTCAGCCCTGAGCCGCCTCAGGGAAAAAAGTCTCTCAGTTCTTTGTCAGAAAAACACGAAAACCACTCCGTGTGTGAGGTAACAGCCTGGGATGAGAACCTGCTCTTCAGTGTTTCTGTTCCTTTAACAATCTACTTTGCTAAATGGAAATGAAATTGCTCCATTACATTTCTGAACACCGCATTAAAGAAACAAAACAAACAGACAAAACAAAAAAACTCCCCATCTGAAGGGGATGAATCTAAAATTGAATAGAGGGACAAATGTTTTCCAGAAACAATTAGATTTGATTTTCAGACCGAGAAATGGAATCATCAGAGACGTCTTAGAATCACGGGGTTCTGCTGAGCTCTTTAAGAATGAGGCCACGGTGCGGAAATCACGGAGTCATACCGGCCGCTGCTGTTGGAACAGGATCATATAGCTCTTGTAACAATCCGAGGTAGGTGCTATCATCATTCCCATTTCATAGGTGACAAAACTGAAGCACACTGAGTTTAATAACTTGCTGAAGGTCAGATAACTAATAAGTGGAGAGCTGGAATTTCAAGCATGGCCATAACCACTAGGCGGTACTGCCTCTCATGATCCCGAAGAAACTCGGTGCCCAGAGCCAGGAGTAGCTGAACAGGCTCCCAAGATACACAAGGCCCACCAGGGTGCCGAGAAACAACTCCTGCTGGTTCAGGACATCACCGCCTCTGAAGGACGTTCTCATATCCTGGGAGTTTGGAAGTCCATCATAAACTGAGGTGTTATATGTATCCCCATTTCACAGCCGTGAACACTGAGGCTCAGAGGGGTTAAACAACTTCTCTGAGGTCATACCCATGATAGTCTCATTCCCAGGCACTGTTCTCTCCCCGATGACATGGCATCAAGCCTAAGCAAACCAGGGTGAGGGTGGGAGGGAAGCTTCAGACACTGACAGAGCTCCGTCCGTACTTAGCACTGTGCTGAGCCCCGGGAATGCAGCAAGGGCAGCTGAGCGGGGACTGCCTTCAGAGCCGGACAAGTGGCCGTGTGACCTTGGCCAAGTGACAATGTCTCTGGGCTTCCGTGTTTTGGTCTATAAAATGGTATACAGCAGCTACTGGAACCTAAGCTCTTTGTCAGCCGGGAATCTGCCTGTTCATGGCGTGATCCCCAGCATGTTACATAACATTTGGCATGTAGTAGATGCTCGATAAAGGGCTTTTACAGAGCAAATAAACATATGAACCCCCAAAATCTCTTCCTAGCGTTTCTGCAGAAATTAAATGAGATACCGTGTGCATGGCACACAACATGGAACTGCTGGAGATGCCAATTACCTTATATTTCTTACCTCCCAAGAAACCTAGGAAATAGATCAGACTCTGCCCATTTTATGCAAGAGGAAAACCAGAAGAGGGCAAGAGTAAAAGAATTTTTAGAGGAGAGCTCATCCCTTCTAATAAAAAATGTGCCTTAAAAAAGAGTCACAGCAAGGAGCTGTAGGAAGGTTCTAGAGTCAGTCCAGGGAGAAGAGAAGGGCTGTGGGTCCAGACTGGTGGGCCAGTCTGCCTCCCTCCTGAGTCCTCTGCCTCCAAGGGGCACCCGTGGACCAGGCAGAATGGAGTCCCCGCCTCTGCATTTGTCATCGGCCTCTCCTGTCTGCAGAGAGCTCCGGCCCAGACACCGAGTGCCCAGCTGCGCTCTTGTTGGCGATAAGAGTAATCCTAATGAACTGCAGGCTGATGAATCGCTGATTGCAGGAGAGAAACAAAATTAAGACCAAGCTGATTGAGACTCTTAATAAAGCCCATTCTTTGGAAAGGGTCTGGCTTGGCAGGTGGGAAGACTAGGGATCTTTCCGGGATCCGATGGGAGATTTTTAAAGGCGGTACTAGGTACTGGTGAGAACAACAAGGAAACAGAAAGAACAGAAAAAAAAAATACGCAGGGTGAGCACGCACAGATTTGCTTCTGAATTCCAATTGTAAAAGGGCTTATAGAAATTGATTGCTTGCTAAAACTTGAGCTGCGCAAAGCCAATTATGCTGGAAATAATCCCAGCGGCCACACCCTCTTCCTGCGCGGGGCAGCAGCAGCTCCCGCCGTGCCTCTGAACAGCAGCCAGCTCCCCTGCGGCAGGCGTTACCCCCTCGCCGTCCCTTCCGCAGAAAGTGAATTTCTCCACCTAATTTAATTGCAAAAGCCCTTGCCAGTGCTCACACCTCCCCTATGATGCGATTACTATTGGCTCGTCAATTTGCCACCACCTGGGTGCCCCCTTTAAGGAAAGGGAGGGAGAGGGAGCCAAATGCCAACGTTAATTGCAATTTCATACAGTTCACTGGCGATGACCCTGTGGAGAGGGACGGGGGAAATCAATTCTGGTGATTGAAAAACAATATGAGAATTATGGGGCCATACTGAAATCTTCTGGAATGGGCAGAAAAATGCCTCTCTGAATATTTGGTCCGTGGTCAGTCGAGACTGTTAGTCATTCAGTGTAATGCCATTCAAACATTTCTCGAGGACCTGCTGTGCCAGGCACTGTACAGACAGGGAAGAAGGCAGAGAAGACCAGGACAAAATCCAGGTCCCCGTGTGGGTTTCTCTGTCATGGGTGGAGGATGGGGGTCTAGATACTAAGATGGATAAAAAGGAGACAAGGCAGAATTAGGAGAGAGAGTAACGCCACCTTCCCTTCCCTGCATGACATCACCTTATAAAGATGTGAAAACGCCAGAAGGGGCAGCTGGATCTTCGCTTCGCGGTTTGGTCCAGAGTGACCCGACCAGAAGCCCTCAGGAAACTGGGTGGTGCAGGACAATTCATTCTAGCACCTTCCAAAGGAGACAAGTGGCTGTTTCTGGACTCTGAACGCAGCAGGCACTGTCTGCAGGACTAGAGATGGCTCTTTGGGATTCTGAGTTGCTTGTTCCCATGTCAGGATGGGACAGCTGCCGCCTGGTCCTCACATTCCCTTTCGAAAAGAGAATGGCCCTGGAGAAGGGGGCGGGGCTCCTGCTGCTGGATGGAGCTTTATGTACAACCTCGGGCAAGAGAAGCTGTCCAGGACCACCCAGGGCAGGAGGCTGGCTTCAATGCAGCTCTCAGGCTGGCCAGGGCCCAAGGGAAACACTGGTGAGCCTAGGTCACCGCCACACCCCATCCCATGATGAGCCCTGGTGGTCAGGCAGGGTAGAGGGTGGTAACACCTACAGGAAGAGACCCAGACACAAGACAGGGGGAGGGGACAAACTTCATTTGTGTGTATGTGTATTTCCACTTTTCGATGCTTTTCCTTCTCCTTTCCTTTTATCCACTCACACTCACCAATCATCCCATCCCTCTCCTTTCTCTGAGTGTGAGCATGTGTGCGCTCGTGCGTGTGTGTGCACACACACACACTCCCAAGTGTGCGCACATAAGCCCAGCAATTAGATCTGGTTCAAACCCTGCCTCTGACGGTCTGTGACCCTGTGCCTGTGACTCAACCTCTCTGAGTCTCCATTTCCTTGTCTATACAATGAAGATGATGATAATAGGACCTTCCTTCTAGGGCAGAGGTGGGGTTTAAACGTATAAGGCTCAATATTTTATCTGCTTGGACCTAAGCAATGCTCTCTAAATGAGAGCCATTCTTTCTACTCCATTCTTCCATTATGTCCTCACCAAGAGTGATGACAGTGACAACTTTTTATTATGTTTGCCCCTTTGGAAGCACTCAGTGTTTGCTATTATGATAATTACAATAATGTTGTTAATTCGGTTATATTGCTTAACGTTTTAAAAAATTAATAGATGATTTTTAGGGGCGCCTGGGTGGCACAGCGGTTGAGCTTCTGCCTTCGGCTCAGGGCGTGATCCTCGTTATGGGATCGAGCCCCACATCGGGCTCCTCCGCTGTGAGCCTGCTTCTTCCTCTCCCACTCCCCCTGCTTGTGTTCCCTCTCTCGCTGGCTGTCTCTATCTTTGTCGAATAAATAAATAATATATATATAAATAAAATCTTTAAAAATATATATATATAAAAACTATAAAAAATTAATAGATGATTTTTAGAGCAGTTTTAGGTTCATGGAAAAAATGTGCAGAAACTCCAGAATTCCCATAGCGTTCCTCTCCCCACTTCCATTTCCCCTCTTACCACCATCTTGCACTGGTGTGGTCCGTTTGTTACAACCGATGGAAGTGTACTGAAACATCCAAACTGATGATTAACCAAAGTTCATAGTTTCCACAAGGGCTCACTCTGGGTTGTTGTACCTTTAATGGGTTTTGACAAATGTGTGACATGCGTCCACCACTCCAGTATCCCTGCCGTAAAACCCCGTGCTCCACCTGGTCACCCCCTCTCCCCCCCTGCTCACCCCTGGCAACCACTCATCTTTTTACCATCTCTCTC
The DNA here is from genome assembly GCF_024610735.1 of Ursus americanus. Classification (NCBI taxonomy): domain Eukaryota; kingdom Metazoa; phylum Chordata; class Mammalia; order Carnivora; family Ursidae; genus Ursus; species Ursus americanus. Next base: position 16,912,606 of record NC_142135.1, read on the forward strand.
GTTTTGTCTTTACTAGCATGTGATGGAGTCGGAATCATACAGTATCCAACCATTTCAACTGGCTTCTTTCATTTACCAATCTGCATTTAAAGCTCCTGCAAATCTTTTCTTGGCCTGTTGGCTCATTTCTCTTTTTCTTTTTAAAAAAATATTTATCAACTTATTTTAGAGAGAGAGAGAGCGTGTGCACATGAGTGGGAGGGGCAGAAGTAGAGAGAGAGAGAATCCACAAGCAGACTCCCCGCTGAGCAGGGAGACCTATGTGGGGCTCGATCCCAGGATCCTGAGATCATGACCTGAGCTGAAACCAAGAGCCGGCCACCCAATCAACTGAGCCACCCAGGAGCCCCAGCTTATTTCTTTTTATGACTGAATAATGCTCCATTGTGTGGATACCATAGTCTGCCTATCCATTCACCTACGGAAGGGCACCTTGGTGGCTTCCAATTTTTGGTGCATATTGTTTAACTTTTAGTGGTGTGTTTGTACATTTTAATTGACTTTTTCCTGAACTTTCAGAAACGCTGAGCTAAATATATGTGTATTCAACTCTCCATTAATGCACCTCAAATACACAGAGCAAGAAACTCCCGTATCTGGTGTAGATACCAGCAGAGCCCACCGGGCCACAGGGTCAAATGTTCCAGACTATGGGATTTTGCGACAGGCCTGAAAAGGCCTTTCCCCCATGACTGTTGGGTGTTCAGGATATAATCAGGGTTTCTCAGCCTTGGCATGAGTGACGTCTGGGGCCAGCTAACTTTGTTGAGGGGGACTGTCATGGGCATCGTAGGATACTGAGCAGTGCACGAAAATCCTTTACCTGCTAGAGGCCAGCAGTAACCCTGCCTCAAATTGTGATGAACCAAAAATGTCCCCAGACCTTGCCAAATGTCCGCTGGGGGACAAAAGTGCCCCCTTGCTCCTCCCACTGCTGAGAACCACTGTTTTCAATATTTTGTTATTGTCTGCTGTCATGATGAGAACTTTCAGTGCCACCCCAAACCTCCCACATAAAACCCCAGCCCCCGGAGGGGGCCTGTCCTTTACTGGGCAGCAGGCAGTGCCCTGATCTCCTGAGGCCTCCCTGCATTTCAGGCTCCTTGGGTGTGCGTGCTCTGACCACAGCCAAGGGCTGCCACTATTGCCGACTGGCCTCTGGATGTTTCCTCCAGAGACAACGAATTCAACATCTTGATGATTTTAAGCTGTCACTGACTTGCCAAATACCACACTGAATGGGGGTCAAGCCTGTCTCTGAACTACAATCCAGTGACTTTCTCATGAGCCAGAAGGGGCTCCCCAGAGGAGTCATGACAGGGAACGATCTGCTCTTCCACTCACCCCAGTTTCTCCATCAGCCAGTCTATCGGCTCTTCCTCCAGATTATTCCCGAACCTGCCCGCTTGCCTCTGACTTTTGTTCCCTGGCGATCCAGTTTCTGCACGGCTTCAGGGCCATAGTGAACCGATCTAACTCCCACCTCCTCGCTCGGGCTCCAGTGGCTTCAAAAACCTGTTTTTGTTTGGGGTTCTGCCACTCTATCTATGGTCCCAGCCTCCACCCCAAAGAGGTGTCTGTAAGTGGAAATAGGCAGAAGCAGGATCAGGTGAGAGTGGGTATTGGGGCCTGCGTGGGGGCCTCCCTACATGTGCTGGATCGGCTTGGCCCCCGAGGGCCCTGGGTGCCCACCGTTTGCTCCTGAAGCTACCACTCTTCTCATGCGAGGGCTGGCTGCAGCGTGGCCAACATTATATCCTCCATACGGGGGTCACGGGGATCATGGCAGCTTTTGGGCTCCGGTCCCACCTGATCGGTCCTTCTAAGGACTCCGGCTTCTCCGGTGGCTGTCCAAGGGGCCAGCTCGGCCCCCTGAGCATGGAGGAGAGCCAGGACTGACAGGGACCTGTGACGGGCAAGACAGGAGGCGGGGAGGAGCTCTCTGAGACACAGCCCTGCCAGGTCTGCACTAACGCCTGTCTTGAAGATGCAAATATGTTCCAACACGACTGCTCTGTTAGAGACCGAGTGGAATATACCATGGGTTTTGCATGTGATCGTGCACTAGTTCCTCCATGAGAAACAGCAGGTGGACAGACTTTATCCAGCTGACCCGAACCACAAAAAGCACACATGCACACACCTCCAACGTATGCCAGCTCCCTCAGTTTACCTTGTGTGTTAAGAGCCACAGCTGTCCACAGCTGGTGTAACAGCTTTCGTCGGGTTTCATCTTCCCTCTACCACCTCACAGTGACCCACCAGCTGCCGCCTTCTGCCACCTGGCTCCTTAAACACACAGGTCTTGTCGCGAGAGGAAATGCCTTATTTACTGCAGGAGGTGTGTATGTTTAAACGGTGTGTCCTGCGTAAAACTGCGCTACTGCTTTTTTTTTCTTAAGAGTGAATGCGTATGGGTAGGGGGTTGGGGGAGGGGGAAGGAGATGAGGAGGAGAGAGAAAGAGAGAATCTTAAGCAGACTCCAGGCCCATCGCAGAGCCTGATGTGGGGCTCGATCTCACAACCCTGAGATCATGACCTGAGTCGAAACCAAGAGTCAGACTTAACCGCTTCACTGGCTGAGAGATCCAGCATTGTTTTCTCTTTCTTACTTCCCTTTCCCCTGGTTTTCGTTGCTGCCTGGGATTGCACATCCATCCCCGTCCCCTCATGGAGCATTAGCAGCTTTGTCTCAGCCTCTGTTCTCTAGGGAAGCCAGGTTAGGACACAACATTGCACAGGGAGCAAACAGTAAGTGCAAAAGGTAGAAACTGGCTTGGTGTCCCCGAGGACAGGAAGAAAGCCTGCACGGCGGACACTCAGTGGAGGAGAGGGTACAGGCTGGGTGGGCAGAGAAGGCGGGATCTTTTATTTAGGCTTTGGTCAGCCAGGGCAAGGAGTCTGGACATCGACTGAATCGCCGTGAGAAGCTACTAGCCGGTTATAACCCTTAGAGTGGCGTGATTCGGTTTGTATATGAAAGTGGTAACTCTAGCTGAGGTGTGAAGGGTGGCTTGCAAGCAGCAGGACTGCCAGTGGGGGGACCTCTCAGGTCCAGGTGAAAGACGGGGTCTTGGGCCAGGGTGGCAGACGTAGGCCTCGGAAGTGGCAGGCGTCACAGTTGCCACTGCGGACTTGGGAGGAAGGGGAGAAACTCCAGGGGAACCAAGGTCCGGTTTTGGGCATTTCATTATTTTGCAATTTGGGGCAGGTCACTATTCTTTAGCGAGAGGGAGAAAAAAAGCATTTAAAAAATTAATGAAGCTTCTTGAGGGTGGAAACAGTTGCAAAAGTGCAAAGCTCATCTGCTGGCTTTGGAATTAAAAATAAAAAGAGGGGTGTGTGGGTGTGGGTGTTTGACAAATTATGCAAGGAAAGGAGGTTGCTTCCATTCACCCCTTTCAGGGAACAATAACCACAACACGATAAGACGCAGTGCAAGGCTTGTCTCTGTCTGAAACGTGGCCAAAGAAAGGAAAGATTAATCACACGGGGAAGGCTGGTATCTCAGGGGCAGATTAAGACAACAAGCTAGCAATTTGGAGTCTGATTAGAAACAGCTAAAATCAGAACTTCCAGTTAAGGACTATACTTTACACAGCCCTCTTTCTTGAGGGGGGGCACGGGAGCAGGGAGGGAGATTGATTTAAGTTAATTAAACCTAGTGCTTAATTAAGTGTGCTCAGATACAAACTGTCTCCCTTTTGCATGGTTAATGCAAACCTGGGTTCACTGCTCCATGAAATTTGCTGGCTCAAGTTTTCAGGCGATGGGGAGGTTTCCATGCACTACACGAGTGCAGGCGTTTTTCTAACAGTGAGAGTTCTGGAAGGCTAGGATCGGTGACTTAGGGATGGGACCGAATCCCCTGCTCAGGAGAGTTTGCCAGCCTGGAAGAACAGAAAGGTCTAGGTTTGGGGGGTCAAAGAAGATGGGTTCTCATCTCCACGGGGCTCCTCCTCGGCAGGGAGACCCTGGCACGTCATCTGTCCTCAGGGACGCCTCGGCGTTTTCGTCACTCGAGATCCCTCCGTAACCCCACCCTCACGCCCGGTAAGGATTCGGTCCACAAACTACACTTACCAAACCCTACTTTATTTCCATTCGTGATTCATCAAAAATGCACGTAGTAATGGCAATGGGTAACAATTACCATGTGCTTCGTCTGTTCGTTCCAGATACTGCTGGAAGCACGTGACAGCGATGAACTGCTTGATTCTCGCAACATTTCTGAGAGGTAAACACTATTATCCCCACTTGCCGGGGGAGAAAACAGAGGCACAGAGAAATAAAGTAACCTCCCCAAGGTCACGCAGATAGTAAATGATAAAACAGAAATCTGGACCCAAGATTCTGATTGAACACAGAAAAACAGGCTCAGTTTGTGTTGGCCTTGACCTCTTTTGCCTCCCGTAAGGGCTGGCGGCCAAAATGTCACTGTTCCAGCCTTTGTTTTTTTTAAAACTGTAAACCAAATACTCATCCCTGCTCTAAACTCCCTCCAGGAGTTAACAGGCCCCGATGTCAAGGTGCTTAGAAAGCTTTACAGAGAGCTGGTGCACAGGGAGGAGGGTGGAGGGGCTCGCGCGCTCAGGCGGGCTCCTGGGAGAGTGCTCACGCGCCCAGCAAATGAGCTGGTGGCGATAACGCATCCGAATCCGAGGAATGTGGTCACATAGGTCATTCGGTGTTAATCAAGTGGCAGGACTTACAGAGATGACACCACTGCCTTCTGAGTCATTGGGCTCAGTGGACACAAGCTTCGGTAGGTTTTTTTCTCCCTGTTGTTTTTCGGGGTGTGGACTCAGGGGTTCTCTCACATGGTGTTCCTATTGTCTGAAGGGACCCGATGCTTGGGCAGCCTCTGTTCTAGATGCTCTTTAGAGTGGGGGCTGGGTTTTACCTTTGCTTCTCTTGTGGCATCGTGTCCCTGCTGTGCTTCTCTCTCAAGCTTCCAAAGGGACAATGACAGCTCATATTGATGGTGTCCTTGCTGCATCTTTATGTGAGAAGCGGCAATGCACCGGCTCTGGAGGCAGATGGCCTGTGTCCCAGCCCCAGCTCCACCGTGGTGGGACCCCTGGCAGGTCACTCTGTCACTGAACCTTAGTTTCCTAGCTATAAAAATGGGGTAAGAACAGGACTTCTCTCAGAGGGGTTTTGAGGATTAAAGGAGAGTGCTAGGAGCATTTCCAACTCACAATCTTAGTCATTAATTTTAAACTCATTTATTTCTCATAACAACCCTATCAGGGAGATAAGATTCTCTCCAGAGGCATGGGAGTTAGGTGAGTGACATATCCAAGGCCACATGTCTGCAAGAGGCAGAACAGTCCCTAAGGCTGAGTTGGAGATCCGTGGGGGGAGGGGGGTTCCTGCATTCCACACCTGGCTTTGTCACTCTGAGAAAGTCAGTTCAGCTCTCTGGGCCTCAGTTTCCTCATCTGTGAAGTGGGAATAATGCTAGTCCTTCTTGTTATGAGAAGTATCGAGTATAACATAAACTCAAGGTATTGGGCTACTATTAAAAAAATGAGGTGGAAAAAAAGAGAATTCCTTAGACCTTCCTTTCATTTGACATATACTTCTAGACAAATTGCCTTTAGGGCAAACCTTGGGTACCAAGTTCTCCAGGGAGGCACATGGCCAACCTTGAGTTGCCAGGGCTGTGCTGTCCCTGCTCCGTAGAGAAGCAGCTTAGGACAAGCAATGCATCCGAACCAAGGGCTGCTGGGAGCACACCAGGTCCCCTTTCCTCTGCTGCTGGGTTCTACTCGTCACCGTAGACACCGTGGACCAGGAGTCAGGTGTGATGTTGACCACACAGATGCTGACTTAAATGCCATGCATCGAGGACTCCCTTCGAGGTCCAGGTCACTTTGTAGCTCCTGGACTAGAAGAAATTATAGGACTATTCCAAGTTTGTCTTTGAGGATTCTTCCTCCCAGACGGCTTGATACTTTCATCTGGTGGATTTTGGGAAACATGTTATTGGAGGCAATAACAGTCCTGATTCTGTATCCCTCCCTGTGTCCTCCACTTGGACGCATAACCTTGTTGAGGCCTCCCACAGTGACTCTGGACATGTGATGTGTTAGCAGACAGGATGCAAGCCAAGGCTTGCAAAAGAGTGGGCCCCCTTCAGCTTGCACCCTTGCTCCTCGGCCGCTACCACGAGAATATGCTGGGGCAAGACAAGTGCAGGGTTAACCATGTGTGGAGCTTGATTGACTCACCCCTGTCGTCCCAGCTGAGGTCATCTTAGATCAGCCGATCCCAAAGATCTGGGTAAACCCAGCCATGATCAGCTGAGCCACTTAACCTTTAAGTAACCTCAGGTTCATGAGTGAACCCAACCCACGAAGGCTAACTCTTGTAGATTATGAGCTAAATAAATGCTTCTTGTTGTTCACTAGTGAGGTTGGTGATTGGTTGTTATGAAGCACTATGGTGGCAGTAAGTAGCAGATACACACACATCCATATGTACGTATTAAAAAGTATAGTACACTCTGGCTTTGGTTATAATTTGCTACACAATCGCAACCTTCCTCTCTGCTTTTGGAGATAATGGTGCAAAATATTTCCATTTTCCATATACACACCCACTTAATGCAGACACTGTCACATCACGCCGATGAAATCTTGATCCAAGAACATGGAAAATTCGAATGGCTTTTCTCTCTTATGTCTCATGCTTCTTCTTCCAATCCACTTATTTTAAATAAAAATCCAAAGTATATTTTAAATAGATAGGTCCTATTTGTTTAAGATGAGCTTCCGTTCCATGTCAAGAATCTGCCCTTGGATAGTCAACCAGGCTGTGGTTCTCCTCCAAATGTGGCTTCTCGAAGCATTTCTCAGTCCTCCTACTTAGGACTGCTCTTCGGCCTTCACATCCCATCCTCTATCCACGAAGAGGCAGGAGCCTTCAAGGAACCTACCGCGGCCGCCCCCAGATGGCCCGTCAAGGGGCTGCCAGTGGGGCCCCTGTGCCCTCCCCCCAGCACCACTCATGCCTTTGGCTAGGTGACAATCGCAGAGCAACTGCATTCCCATCCCCTCTTACTAGTAGCCTCACCACTTCGGGCAAGCTCCCCAGGCCCTGTGAGCCTCAGCCTCCTCGTCTGCACGGAGAAGGTAACGAGAGTAGCTATCTCACGGGACTGCCGTGAGGCTTAAATGAGATAGTACGGCGCCAGCACACTCGGCATTGTGCGAGGCACAGTAAGCCCTTGATAGATGTGACTATTATTATAATTGTATGCATGGTGCCATGGGAACCTGAAATCCTAGCGAGCAGTTATTTAATACTTACCATGTGCCTACTGTTTTGAGTATTTTAAGAACTGTTTTAGTGCTTTTTATACGTTTATTTCATTTGTTAAACCTCATGACAACAGTTAGGTTGTCATATAGGTAGTGTGATCTCCAGTTTCTGGATGAAAAAAAACAGAGGCACAGAGAAGTTAAGTAACCTACCTAAAAGCACAGAGCTAACAGATCACCATGATAGCCCTCTCCCCTCACCCTACTTTAGTATAGTTCTTCACCCATCCTTCCCATCGGGCGTCTGGAACGTGTAATTAATTTGTGCCTTCTCCGTGCTTAGCACATGTCAGACCATCATATTAGTGGAGGTTGCCACAGAATGTTCTGTGTCCCCCTGGTCTTTTCTCTTTCGGCATTGGCCCCCTTGAGGGCAGAGGACTGGGTCTTCGGATCCCTGCACCTGCTCCTTCCTGAATCGGCCGGGTGGGACCAGATGGTGCCTTGGAGAGGAAACGAGCTCCTTCTCACAGTGGCACACACATGCTCCGGGCTCTCCACACGCCGTCTCACAATCCAGCTGGATTCAAGACACAGGAAGCAAACAAGGCTTTCAGCAGCCTCAGGCGAGCAGGGGTGAAATTAGTAGATTGGTGTACAAAGAAGCGTTTAATAATGCTATCACGCTACCCGTCCTCACGGAGCCGTTGTGACATTCTGCATTAAAGAAGTGACGAGTCTCAATTGCTGCATGGAACGGAGGCCTGGCATCACGGTGGCTCCCAGCCCCCCGAACACTTGTATTTTCTGGCGGCGGACGGCATGCATGCAGGGATCAGGGGAAACTGATGGCTTCGTACAAAAATGTCCTCGTAGACCCTCGAAGCCCTTTGTAATGTGGCTGCTCTTCTGCTCGCCTGTCGGGAGCATCATTTTTGTTAAATATTAAGGAGCTGTTTGTTGAACTAATGTCGTCATGGTAACTGGGTGGGGGGAGGGGTGCTGCAAGAGTCTGGTGCTGCCGAATTATAGCAGATTAATCAAGTGCGTGGTGTTCTTTAATGAGTTTCCCTGTGTGCCTCCCCATAACGATGAATGTAGAGGACCGGGGACTTCGGGTTTGCCCCCGCTGTCACCCTTAAAGACGTGTTCCCTCACCAGTTCCTGGTGCTGCGCTGTTTGGGGGCTGGCTGGCTGGATAGACGGACAGATGGACGGATAGATGGATGAATGCTGGAACCACAATTTTACATGTTCTCCTCCGAGCTGTTTCTGCCCACTCTCCCATTCGACAGTGGGAAGGGCTTTTGCCAGAGAGTTAGGGAAAGTCAGAGAGGTCAGGGAAGTAAACGGGGGCAGGTACGGCCAACGGTTTCCTTGCCTGAAAGGAGAACTCACGGCAACAACACGGGGGCAGAGCAGATGAGTGTAGACTCAGGCTGCCTGGGTCCAGATCCCAGCTCCATCTCCTCCCACGGGGTCACTCGGGAGGGAGTGGCCTGCTCTCCCAAGCAGCCCGTTTCCCCACGTGTCTGAGGGGTCGTGACCACGCGTGCTCGGAGGGCCGGGGGGGGGATTAGAGGCGAAGCTCTTACCACGGCGCTTGGTACGTGCCCGACCACATACTGACCATCACCCCCACACGGCCACCACCACCCAGAGGAATAGCCCCAAGAGAGGCCCTGCAGTGCTTTTCACGGTCTAAAGGTCTAACTGGGCCCTGCCCATCCAGTGCAGGGTCCACACCCAGGTCTGGTCAACTCCACCGCCATGCCATGTTCTCTCTGAGGTCGGCAAACTTTTTCTGGAAAGGGCCAGATAGTCAATATTTTAGGCTTGGTGGGTCACATGCAGTCTCTGTTTCATATATATATATATATATATATATATATATATATTTAAAATCCTTTAAAAATATAAAAACCATTCTTAGCTCACAGGCTGCTCAGAGATAGGCATAGTTGGCTGATCCTTGCCATGCTGTCTTATGAGGAAACGGGAAAAAAAGGAAAGCAAAGTGAAAGGCGATGCGTACATGGCTTCTTCTCCCACTAAGAGCAGGCTGAAGCTACACATAAAAAAGAAAAACTTAGGTCCAGGAATTTGACTTTAAAAATCAAAGTAATACCGCCCTGGTGATTCCTTGCAGTCCTGCAATGCTCATTCCAGCGTTTAAGAAGGGAGACGTAGAAAAGGAGGGTGACCCAGCCAAGATCACATTGCTAGTAAAGGACAGAGCTGGCACCTAAGCCCAGGGGTCTGGCGCCTGACAACTTCACCACCACCCCATCCATCTACCTCCACTTCGTCGAAAATACTCTCTATGTTCTATTATTCCGAGACTCCGGATATCCTCCACCAGCTGACTGGTAAAGAGCCAGACTCTGGGGTCTGGCCGATCTGTGATCCAGTCCCAGCTCTACTGTTACTGAGTCTGTGACCTTGGAAATGATGAACTTTTTGGTCTTCAGTGTCCTTGATGGTAAAATGGGGGCTATTTGCTGCACCCCCCTCCCCGGGTGGTTATGAGGTTAGCAAATGGCCTTGGACATGCCAAGTGCTGGCCAGACGTCACAACAGTTATGACAATGACGGTAGCAGGCAGAAAAATAGCCCCCAGACATCCTCAAGCCCTGATCCCCAGAACCTGTGAATGTGTCACTTTAAATGGCAAACAGGAATGAAGGCTGCAGATGGCATTAACGTTTCTAATCGGCTGACCTTAGAATAAAGAGAGTAACCTGGATTACCTGGGTGGGCACAATGCATCCCAAGAGTCACCAGAGGTTGAAAAGACAGGCCCAAGAGTCAGCCTCAGAGTGATGCAGCAGGAGGGAAACTCAACTGGCCATTGCTGGCTTTGAAGATGGAAGAGCTTCAGGAATTAGGGAAGCTTCGAGAAGCTGTGAGAGGCAGCCGTGGGATTCTCTCCCAGAGCCTCCAGAAAGGAGTGCATTGTGTTGACACCCTGACTTTAGCTCAGGGAGACCTATTTCAGACTTCTGACCTCCAGGACTATAAGCTTGTGTGGTTTCAGGCACAAAGTAGTTTGCTACCACAGCAGAAGGAAAGAGATGGAAAGGAGAAAGCCTCCTCAGCGGGGAGCACCACCTGAAGCAGAGACGGCATCCTGCACAGGCTGGAGGGCGGGAGCAGGCCTCCTCGGTGTGCTCACCGGTGCTGCTCGACCCACAACCCGGGGCTGAGGCCTGGACACGTGACCCGACCCCCTCCGCTCCAAGACACTTGCTGGGATGGCCACCAAAGCAAAGCCCTCTTTCTCTGGGGGTTGCTGAGAGAAGCGGCTGGATCTTTGGGGGAAACTTGCCTAAGCGAAGCCCACACAGAAGAAATCTGAGTCTCGAGATGGAGAGAAGCGATGCCTGCTGACACCGTTTAGATCCAGCTGGGCTCAAAGCCAGACCAGCTCAGACTTTTCAATTACATGAACTGCTTTTTTGTTTTAGACTTCCATCAATTTGAATTAAATCTCCAGCTTGTAACCAAAAGTCTGACTAATATAATCAAATATCCACTTAAGTACTGTTACCTACTAGTTTCAACTGTTATCATTTCCTTGGCCAATAAACTTTGGGCTCTGGAAGAACATGGAACGGGGTTTAGGGCAGGGCCCTAGGGCAAGGTGTCAGACGGACAGTAGGGGAAGGTGGGATGCCATCTCTCCCGTTCAGCTCAGATACGCGGAGTCTCCCCCTGGGGTAGGAGCAAGAGGAGCCTCAGGAAGGAGCAAAGAACCCCTCACACACTACTGAGTGGGAGTGTGGTCTGAACCTACACCTGGACCTGTGGAGAACCACACACCCCTAACGGGGTCTTCATGTCTGGTCCGGCAGGGCCGAGGGCATTTCAGACCAATGGTAGCTTGGTTTCCTGAATGAATGGTTCCTTCTGGTCTTGCCTCTTAAATGCCAATAGCGTCCCAGGGTTCTGTCCTCTGCTCTGAGCTGTCCCTGAGAAAGAATGCAATCACCCCACGGCCTTGCCTTGTTCCTCCGTCAGCTGTCTGCCCATCTTCATTCCTCTCCAGTAGGCCTGAGGGACGTGGCACATGCCCTTTGGTCATGGTGACAGTTGCCCACGTTGATTTTTCACAGGACAATGAGGGTGGGGTGGGGACTAGGCCACCGTTGGGGAGGGTGACACAATTTGAAAAGAACCCAGCTAACGGTCCTCTCTTCCTCCCCCGGGACTATCGCCATCAGGGTGACAACCACTGGCCTATATACGGATGACCCCTGAATTAGTCCATCCCGTCCTGAAATTGCTTATGCCCATGTTGGACACTTCCACTAGGATGATGACACAAATGCTAACATGAAAATTAATAGCAAGACCACTGCCAACGTAATGCAGTGCCAGGCGCAGCCCCTGACACTAGTGTACGGACCTGTACAGCCTCTCACGCAGCTAGTAACTACGTAATCCCCATTATACAGATGAAGACAGAGGCTCCGGACAAGGAAATGACCCCTCTAGGGTCACACAGCTAGTAAGTGGCTGAGTCAGGAGTTGGGTTCTGCCATTCGGACTCCCAAGACCCCCTGCTTCACCACTGCTCTCTCCCCACTGCCTCCCAGTCCCTGGGCGTCCCACGAGTGCATCAAATACTACATTTCCAGGGCCTTCTGAACCACCTGGCACATTCTCCCTCTCTGTTCACTGCCTGGGGCTCCCTCTTGACTCCCCTGTCCTCACTTTCTGTGTTCAAGGCCAGTCAATGCGTTCTCTGAAGTGGTACCCTGGGAGCAACTCCCCTCGCTCCACCCCTGCTGTGACTATCCCTCCACAGGGCCACGCCTTCTCTCCAGGGCCAGCTCTCCGCTGCTGTCTCCTGACTGCGTCTATCTGTCCAAGCATCCGTTCTGCCTTTGATCTGTCTTACCTGAAGCCCACAGTCTGCACTATGGTCATGTCACGTTTCTACACCAGAGACCGCATCGCATCACCTGCTTCCTGGTTCCTGCAGGTGGTCCGATCCTGAGCGTGGCATCTGAGGGTCTCTGGGCTTTGACTCACCCCAGCTGGCCCATCTCAGCCGCCACGTGCTCCCCGATCAGGCCCTACGTGCTCCAGGAACACCGGACTTTTGGCATCCTCCAAGCGTCCCAGACTTCCTCTCCCTCTGCACCTCTCCGCATGCTTCCCCGGCCTCCCTTTCTGCAGAAATTCTTCCCCTCCCTCAGGCTCTAGCTGACAGCCTCCCTGAAAAACCACAGGCAGAGTGAAGGACTTTGTTCTTGTGGGTGGGAAGCTCACAGTCTTGGTGTCAATCAGGTGATCGCAGGACACACTGACCTCTGCACTGACTGACTTACTGATTTTGACTTACTAACTCTGGGCCAGCCCCTGTTCTAAGCACAGTCCCCAAACTCAGTAGTCCTAACTACCCTGTGAGGTGGCCCGTTCTGTAGATGAAGAAATGGATAGACAGAGAAGTTAAATAACTTGGTCAAGATCCGGGGCTAGCAAGGGTGGGGCTGGGGTTCTAACCAAGCCAAGTGCGTGGTCTTCACGACCCTGTGGTACCGCCTCGCTGGGTGCTGGGACCGTAAGGTCCATGGGAATCCAGAGAGGGGCAAGAGCTTCAGAGGAAGCTGCAGGATGTACTGAGGTGACACCCCTGGCTGCCCGGGCCTCCAGGTGACAGCTCCTCAGGTGAGCCTATGCTGGCCATGCCCTCTGACCTCAAGCCTCCCCCCAACTGTGCCCCCACAACACTCTTAGCCCCATCCTCAGGAGCGACAAGACGAGGCTGGACAAGGATGAGGAGAGGGACCCACAGCAGGGCCATCACACAGGGAATGGAGGCTCAGGGGGGAAGAAGGAGAGGAAGCGTGAGGGACCCACTCCTCTTTCCCTGCCCATGGGGCCCTGGGCTGACTGCTGGCCAGGCCTTTCCCTGGGGTGGGGCAAAGGAGGCTCCTCAAGCAGGGGAGCAGGGCATGGGATGCACAACCACTCTGCTCCAGGCCTCAGGAGAGAGGACGAAAGAGGAGCATGAGGTTGTCCAGGCCAGGGCCAGGGAAAATGGGGCAGACGCCCCAGGAGGCCAGGATAAAGGGTGTGCGTGCACTTGTCTGCTGCCCCCTTAGAACCTCTGCTCTCGGCCAACAACCCAGGAGTCCCATGAACGCTCCTGGGCTTTCCAGGCCTGCCCAACCTCCCGCCTCCTGTGACCAGGGGTCTGGCCCCTCCAGCCATGTGGATTCCTCTCCCTTCCTCATATAGATTGAACTGGTCTTGATGTTTTCTTTTTTTAAGTGAGAACTTAATCTTTCTCCTGAAGATTCCCAGGGGCTAAGGCTGAAACTGGGGTTCCATTTCAAATGTCTTACGCATTTTTAACAAGTAGATCTGTTCCTTTGGCATGGCCACACTCAATTCCCTTGATATCAACCTGACATTTGACCACCTTTGCTACCCTGACTCCCTATAGTGGGCGTGGCACTTGGGTTTGACACTTGCTGAGTTGAAGGGAAGATGTGGGCACGGTCTGGTCACTGTGTGGTTCGGCATCCTCTGGACAGAACTGCGACCAAAGCCTTCACGCATGTGCCTGTCAGGACCCTGGAAGCATCCGCTGCTCTACCCAGGGAACCAAGAGTAATTCAAGTTGAAGGTTTAAGTGGACCTTTCCCATTGAAAAATCATTGAGAATAAAAAGGAAGAGCCTCTGAGAAAACTAACAAGAGTCATTTGAAAAGTATGATGCTATTTTAAAAAAATCTATCTGTAACAGCATTTTCTCGAACATATTGTAAGAAGAAAGCTATGCTTTCAGGGGGACTATAGATAGGAGGTGGTACGGGGGAGAAGAAATAGCAGGTTTCGGACCATCTTTTTGTGAGCAAGATCGCCGGCGAGGTCTCTTCCGCATTTTATCTCGGTTATTCTCCCGGATGGCCCTGTGGGGTGTATTATTTCCCCATTTTACAGATCAGGAAACTCCGGGAAAATCTAGTTCTGGACTGTTTTGTCTCATCTTGTGCATAGAATTCTGCAAAAACAGCTTATTCCCAGCGAGTGCAGCCAAGTCTAATTCAGATTCTCTGGCAATTTGAAATAGAAGCCAAGCTGCCCATTGAATGATTTTCTACCTCAAAAACACCCTGCTTTCATTGGCGTTGCGGTCGTATCCATCGTCAGCACACAGAGTAAGCGTCCGAGGCATACAGGTCAGGCGCGCTCAGCCGTGTGGTCAGACTTGCTAAGCACAGGTCACTGTGCTCCCCTGCACTGCTGCCAGTTAACTAGCTGGGAATTCATGTGATTCCATTCACTGGAAGGCAACAGACCTCCCGTATGCAGGAGACACCCAAAGATGAAGACTTGCCACTTGGGTGGCTTCTAACATGGTCCGGATAATGGAGTGGTGCTGTGCTTTGCTTCTCTGATGCAAAACAAGGCTGCTGATAGAAAAGCCTGAAGTATGGGGGTAGGGAGTGAGTGGTCTTAGAAATTGCTTTGTGCAGGGATGCCAAAAACTGGCCCGGATGCTACAAGTCCTCTTCCTCGCTCCCTCAGCAGACATCACTAATCCATTGCAGCACACTATTTCCCAGACATTCCTCGGAATCCTTCTCAACACTCTGCCCCTGGCAGCCATGAGCAATTGATTGGAGCCCAGAAGATGAAATCTATTTACCATCCCTGCCCTAGCCCAGATACCTCATCTAAATAGGTGGCACAGAGGTGAGAGAAGGTGCAGGCATGACAGCCAGGGACTGGGGCTGCTTTCCTCTGAATGCTTCCCCTTTGAAGCTGCCCAGGAAAGCCCCTCATCCCTGGCCCCTTCCTACTAAAGGGAGAAGTGAAGTGGGGGTCACTTGGCAAAATGTTAGACATTTTTTAAGATCCCGTAGGTACAGGGGCAGTGCCTGTGCCCTAAATGATTTTTTTTTTAAGATTTTTTTTGTTTTTTTGGTCAGAGCGAGAGAGAGAGAGAGAGAGAGAGCACAAGCAGGGGGAATGGCAGGAAGAGGGAGAAGCAGGCTCCCCACTGAGCAGGGAGCCGATGTGGGGCTCGATTCCAGGACCCTGGGATCATGACCCGAGCCAAAGGCAGACGCTTAACCGACTGAGCCACCCAGGCATCCCTGCCCGAAACAATTTTGGCTCACACTACAGTCCTGCTATCCAGAAGGGTCACAGTGCGATGAGCAGGGGCGAAAGCTAGGCCCCTGGGCAGGCTCATTCTATAGTCCCCGTCTACTACTAATGCCTGATAAATGTCTCAGGCAAGCGCAATTCTTTTTAAAGGTAAAAGCAACAGCAAAGAGTTTATTGAAAGGGAAAGTACACACTCAAGAAGGGAGTGCGCGCAGGCTCTGAGAGGGAGCCGCCCCAGGAGACGTGGGTCTCACCTACTTATAGGGAACTTAAAATGAGCGGCTGAATATTCATGGGAGGGGTGGGGGGTTTCCCCTTTAGTGTGGAGCTTTGGGGGACCTTGCCCATACTTACTTTTGGTCACTTGACACGTGTCCTAGAATCTTCTGCAAGCGTACTTTGTGCCCTCTAGCGCCCCTGGTGGAGGGGTCATTCTCGGTCATTAAGGCACTTACACGCACGTAAGTCTTGGGTCTTGATACAAAGAGCCTGGCGTTTTTTTTTCTTTACTTAGGTCCCTGACTACCTGTAGGCTGACTGCAGCCTTCTCTGGTGCTTACTGCCTGACACCCTGTTTTGAGTTCTGTTCCCTCATCCCTATGCTACCCTGCCTATAACACCATTGCCCTGCCTCTCCGCACACCTGCTCTCCTTTGGGTCCCGGGCTCCCCACACCTGCGTGATACACAGTGCAGTGGGCACTCCTTGACCCATGTTGGAGACGCGGGGCTCGCTCTGCCTGTGGCACCTGGCCCACACCTGAACAGCCCGGAGCACACCCAGGGCGAAGGTACCCCGCCCTAGAAGGGTTTCAGAGGGGGCCACTTGAAAGTGCCGGCAGTATGTCCCCATTTAGCCTGCCTAGTGTAGTCTCCCACTTTTCCAGCAATCCCAGCTGCCTAGGTCTCTTAACGGTGTGTACCCAAACCAGCCCCCAGGGGCCCTCCCCGGCTATGCAGTCTAGACTCTGCTAGGTCTGCCTGGAGCGCAAATATGGGCATTTGTGGAGTGTAAGGCTTGGACTCAGGCAGGTGCTGGCTACACCCAGTTCAGGCAAGTGCCATTTTTATCTGAACCCTGCTACGAGTCCTGGCGTGGGAGGTGGTGCCTTTTACAAAGGGAAGCATCGTTCTGAGACTCGGTCTCCCAGCTGAAGAGGCAGCCAGACCTCACCGGGGAGGGCATGGGGAAGGGGCACTGGCTGTGAGGCTTGAGCTCATGCCACCCAAACTCAAGTCTTAAATGATTTTCCATCTGCATCAACAGAATCTTTCTTCTGTACAGTACTTTTCAAGTTGTTAAGATAATTTCTGGAAGAGGAGGCTCGCCCTGGCTTTCAGTTCACTGGGGGACAGGGAGGTCCTGAGAAGTCAGACCACTTTCCAGGAGGGCCCCCAGCAAGTAATAAACGGCCGAGCAGCCCCTGACTTTGGACGGGTGCCAGGCCTACGAGGGCCCATCAGAGAGAACGGGGGGAAAATGCACCCGCCTTCTCACAGCATCTCCATTTTAGAGAGTGGGCTCAGGGGTGCGATTGTTTCCCTGTCCCCCATCCCTCCAGTTAAGCCCGGGCTTCTGACTCCCAGCCCAGAGCTCTGTCCTCTGCCTCACGCTGTCCCAACACTGCACCTTAATCCAGGGCCATGCCCCACGTGTAGAATAAGAATAGGGCTAATGTTTATTGGGCACTTACTATGCACTGGCCCAGGGCCAGTTGCTGGACAGGAGTTAATTCCCTGACTCCTCACAGCCACCCTATGTGGTAGGTGTTATCACGATCCCACTATCAGCCGAGAAGACAGAGTATATAAGGTCAGCAACTTGCCTACGGCCCCGCAGCTAGTGGAAGAGGCGGGGTTTGAACCTGGGCCGACCGACTCCAGGGGCCCTGCTCCTCTTAACTAGACATCACCTCCCTGGATGCCTCCCCATCGCTCTTCCTTCCAGTCATTTGACAATCACTTACTGAGCACCTACTATGTGCCAGGTCCTGTGAATCAAAGATACAGCCCTTGCCCTCAAAGGCCCACTCCTGCTTAAAGATTTGCCAAGAAAGCATCAAGTCCTGGCTCAAAGGTATTGCTCAACCCTCCCCTCCCATTCCTTGTCTCCCCAACCCCCCCAACCCCCCCCCCACCCAGCCCCTCACATCACTCAGGTCACAGCTGAACAGACAGCCTATGCACAACAACTGCCAAACTAAATTCTCATCCGTGTTGTCAGTTTCTTAAAGAAAACCCCATCTCTGGCCTCCCACGGCACCCTGCCCTCAGGGGCCCTTGATAAATATTTACAGCTGCAGCTGACCCAGGCCCAGGGGAAGAAGACCCGGTCACAAAGCACAAAGGAAGCCTGGGGGCTCATTACTTCGACCTTCCCATTCACAGTGGGTGTCCCTTCTGTGCAAATTCCCCACCTGGGTCTGGGGTGCCATTCTTCTCACGCCAGCTTGAGTTTGTGGTACCGGTCTTGCCAAAGGGCCCCGACCCCCTCAGGAAGCCACCGTCACCGTCCTCCCACAGTGGGGGACTGGGGGAATCCTGCCACAGTGTTCCCCATGCCTTTTTTTTCTGGTCTGTGTGGCCTGGATCAAAGCTCTCGATGGTAGGACTAGCTGGTTAATCTTTTGGTGGTTGGTGCAGGGGACAGGGCTCCCCGGAGCCTCTAATCAAAACCGCCACCATACGTGGGGAGTTGCCCACCCCATCATGTACGTGAGGTGCCGTGAGGTGTGTGTCTGTCCGACGGTAGCTCGGGTACACCAGAGGCCAACGGACGACAACAGGTCTCAGGAAGTCCCGAGGGTCATCTCCTCCACCAACTTCCGAGCAGTTTTGCAGCAGAACCCCGTCAAACAGGCAGAGCTGAGAGCGCGTGCGCTCACAAGCCCCCACCCCTCGTCCTACTACCCCTGCGGGTTCCAGATCAGGGGAACAGAGTCTGTAAGACACTACCCTGGTCAAAACCGCTCCTTCCTTCAACGGAAGCTTTCTTCGATGCTTCTGCAAACTGCACTTGGACTCTTCCAGTGACAGGGAACTCCCTACTTCTAGCAGGTGCCTATTGCACCTCGGCATGCCTTCTTTTGTTAGGAATTCATCCTTAGGCCGATTCTGCCCATTCTTCAATGACAGCCCTTTAAATGTGCAAACATGGCTTTCTCACCTCTCATTGGTCAGGTCTCCTCAGGGCTAGGGGTTATGAACTGGTGCGAACCAGGCAGTTCCCTCTCTGCTCTAGGAATATCTCCCTGACCCTGGACACAGCTCCAAGCACAGGCCCTCTGGGTGGTGCATCTGAGCGGAGAACGGAAGCCCAGGCGGCAGACTTGGTTCACTTCTAGGGAGGGATGGGCGGGGCCCCCGTGAACTCCAAGGGACTCACACCTGGATTCTCAGCACTGCGCCATTTCCAGGTGCACCTGGACGGAAACAGATCTCCAGCTGCGAAAGCCAGCCGCCCCCTTGGCCAGGCTCCGGGTCTGGCTGCCCCACGCCCCCTACTCATCCCCTTTCCCTTCTTGAAATCCAGCTGAGGCCCAGCCTCCGCCCAACACAGTGTCACTCACCAGTCCCGGATTGCTTACATCCTGGGAATCTTGGTACACGTCGACTCCAAGAGCAGTCAGTGTGTCGAGACCTGCAAAGAAGAGAAACTCAATATTAAAAGCAGGGCAGAGCAACTGGGCATCCAACGGTCTTTCCAGGCAGCCCGGAGGCACCGGGAGACTGGGACGGAGACACAGGACTGGAAAGGGAATGGGAAGGACTGGGAAGGACGAGCTGCTCATTACACCGACCTCAAAACCTCTGGGCTTTGTGGTGATGCTGAGAAGGGTGGGGGGAGGGGAGAGACCCTCACCCTGGGTGAGTCAGCAGCTGGCTGAGAAGCAGGCCTTTCAGGAGAGGGAAACCAAAAGCAGGAGCAGATGGGGCGGGGTGGGGAGGTGTCTCCTGCCCCTCACTCCGGCTCTCCTTGAGTCTTTGGAGTCTGCTCCTAGCAGCGGCGGGCCGTGTGTGGTTCCATTTTGCCGAGGGTGAGGGGAAAAGCCCTGTGCGCAGGCCTCAAGTCAAAAAGATACTGCAGTCCTTAAAACAAAAGCCCCAAATGCGTATTTATATCCTGGGAGACTCCTGCCAAGCGAACCCTGTGTGTGCTTTGAAAATTCCTCAGGAGAGCTGTAGCCGGAGGAATAAGGCGTGTGCCCGGCTCAGAGGCTGCGT
The DNA here is from genome assembly GCF_024610735.1 of Ursus americanus. NCBI lineage: Eukaryota > Metazoa > Chordata > Mammalia > Carnivora > Ursidae > Ursus > Ursus americanus. Next base: position 16,932,227 of record NC_142135.1, read on the forward strand.
TCCCAGCATGGCAAGTTGAGGCCTGAGCTCTAGAGGTTTCTGCAGCGGGCAGAGGCCCACCTGCAGCGCACGTGTGCGCGTGGAGCAGCGTGCTGATGAGCCGCGGAGGCCGCGCTCCTCGCTCCCCACACCCAGCCTGCCTCTGAAGCAAAACCTGTTTTTTCTTGTTTCCCTAAGAATTCGGAGGTGAGCACAGGGTTCTCTATTCATCTATGCCTGTTTGCAAAGAAGAACCTTTTGACTGGAGGGGGGCGGGGGGAAGACTCTTCAGGGCAATAGTTTCTGTGGACATGTTACCACGCACCGGGCACTGTATACACCTGCTCGGTATTCTTGTTCTTCAAAGGGAAGCTCGCATCACCTGGGAGCTTGCTGGAAGAACAGCGTCTCAGGCCCCACCCAACACTACGGAGTCAGAACCTGCTTCCCAACCAGCTTCTCGGGTGATTCCTGGGCTCACTAAAGTCTGCAAAGTTCTCCTTCTCGGTCTTGGAAGGAATAGTAATATTCATCCATAACCATGGAAGGAAGGAAGGAAGTCGTAGCCCATCCTCCAGGTGAGGAAAACAAGCTCAAGAAGCCACAACTTGGCTATTGTGGTCTTACTGCCAGTAAGTGGTCGAGCTGATCCAAGCCCCTGTTTGTGTGATTCCCAAGTCAGTGTTCCTTTCCACGGCATGATCTCGGGGGAGCAGAATGGGGGGCTGAAGGGGTCGGCAGGCCCGGCTTGGTGGGAGGGCTGAGGGAAGGGCAGTGGGCCAGCGGTGGCTGGATGACCTCAGGCTCCACAGCGAGAGGGTCCTGGGTGTCCTGGAGAACACTCAGGGAGGGAGGTGTCGCACATGGCAGGCTGGTTCCCCTCCTCCCCGCTTTTGTGAGGGCCTGCAAAAATTTTCCAGCTAAAGGGTCTGGGCCTCCTTCCTGCAGGAGAATTCAAGCTTCTACATTAATCTCAGTGATTAATTTATGCCGATTCCAGGGAGTTTAGCTCTCTGGCCCCTTGTACTGAGAACTAACCATCCAGCAGAAGAGGTACCCAGGGGACCATTGAACCTTAGTATCCCAGACACTGACGTGCAGGAAGGCCAATACTCTGTAAAGTCCTTTAGAGTTTAGAAAGAGCTTTTCATCCATTAGCTAATCGCTCCTTAAAAGAACTTGGGGAGTGTCACCAGTGCTATTTTGCAGTTGAGGAAAATGAGGCACAGAGAAGTTAAGTGATTTTCCTGAGGTCACACAGCTTTCGGGCAGGTTGGAGTTGAGGTCCTCTGACAGCTCAGCTGCTCTTGGTGGGGAGACAGATCACGTCACGGGTTTATGGTGCTCTCACTTAGTTTCGCCCAACTCCATATGGCTTTGCTCTACACTCTGCTCACAGAATGCGTTTACGGAATAGACTCATGGGCCAAGAGGAAGATGGTCCACAACCCACACAGGGGGTGTGATGGTTACCTTTCTCCATGGAAACTGGCCAGCCGGCATGCTTGGTTTATCAGTTACATGTTACAAGACAGATCATTCCTTCTATTGCTTCCGTAAGGCACATGAGCTCACATAAGGTAGACAGGGGAGTGATGTCAGTAAAATCTGGAGGTCGCAGTGGTTCACAGGCAAAGGTTCCCAGCACATTAATGTTTTGCTCCAAGTGATGGCAGCTGGATGCAACACCCGGGCTCCCGGCTGTCCGGACGCCCACCTGGGCCATCCTCCTCCTTTCGGCTCAGTGTGGCCACGTGCTCTGTCTTAGCAACTCCTGTCGCTCAGTTCTCTCGGAGGATCTTTGTGCAAAGGCCATGCGCGAGCCCATCCATCTCTGCTACTCTCTGGCAAAGGCTGCAGCTGCCCTTCCTCCTGGAACTTCTGACACAGGCATCTGTCCCCTTCTGCCTTCCCAGGCTGGACCCAGTAGCCCCTCCCATCAGGTCCCCCTCTTCCTTTGTAAAATATAGCCCATGCAGTGACTCAGGCCCTAGGTTAGCGATGTATTTTTTTATTTCAAAATTTAGCATGCGCTTTGAACTGCGTTTGTATGATCTCTATGATTGTGCTTTATTACAGAGTTGCATGGGTTGTGAGCACCCTGCTGTCCCCCAATGGCCCCCCAGAGCGCTGTGATTTTTGACTTTTTTGGAATGCAAGGTTTTACAGGAATGCATACATCATTTTACAGCAGAAATGCCTTCGTAATGTAGTTGCATTAGAGGTACTAGTATCTACTTATTATACATTGAATGTGTTACTACTAAATCCTGACTATATTAAACATTTGATTAATAGTCCTTTATTGAGTGCCCGTATATACCTGATTCTGTGCTAAGCACCAGATAGACATAAAGAAAGAAGACCCGGTCCTTACCTTTAGGAAACTCACAGTATAAAAAGGAGGAAGAGAAATACTAGTCTGAGTTTGAGAAAGGACCGTGTGTGCAGAGAATAGAGACCACACTCCTTACTGCAGGGCTTCCAAAGCCCTGCGAGGCCCAGCCCCTGCTCATCTCGCCCTGCCTCACCTTGCCCCCTGTATTCTGGGCTCGCTGACGGACTGCTCAACTTCTTGAATCCACCATGCTCTGGGCAGCCCCATGGTTCTCCTTAATCCCTTTCCTTCAATGCTCTGTCCTTCCCCTTCCCCTAAGTAACCCCAACCCCCCCTATAGGACCGAGGGAGGCAACACACAGAATACTTAGAATCCTGTCAGCAGGTCCGTTAGCTGCTGTTATTACTGATGGTATTTCCTATTATCCTTCAGCCGGCGGGGTGCTTCTTGAGCAGAAGGAAGCAGAACGACTTGCAATGCACTGTGCATTGCACAGTGAACAATTCTCAGAGCTGGGGGAGGCTCAGTGAGTCGGTCCTGTTTCCCCTGTTTATCGTCGGACCCAGCGCTGTACCATCGCCCACAGGACCCCTGGGCCTAACCAGCACGGGCGAGAGCACTGGCCTTGGAGACAGGACTTCCGAGTCTGGGTCTCACACGCTTGTTCGGTGCCTGCACGCCCATCACTCCTCTCCTCAGGACCTCGGCTGCCTTACCAGCCAAGTCGGGCTCTAACAGAACCTCCTCCTTGGGCGGCGTGGGGGCCCCAACGCCCTGGTGCCAAACACCGTTCCTGCACGTGGAAAACGGCAGCTCTCGTGGTGAGCGCTGGAAACGGACTAAAGGACCTTCCGATGTCCTTCAAGCGCTACCTGTGCACACGCTTCCAGTCTTCCTGGCTCAGGACTCCTTTCACCACAAAGTGCCGGTCATATGGAGCAAAATCCCAATAAGGAAAAATTCCCCTCCAGCTCCCCCCTCTCCCCTTGTGGCCTACTTTAAGCCTACTGGATTGCTAGACACCTGAAGGGGGGGAAAGGGAAAAGCTACTTGAACAGTTTGTAGGAGAAAAAACACCCCCACCCCCACCCCGCCACGGTCACTCCCACTAACACAATTTATTCCATTCCATGTCTTCATTCAGCAAACATTTAGCAGATGAGTAAGAAACTCCAGGTCTGGTGAACAGGTCACTATGTCCTGCGGTGATGGCCTCATATTGAGGAGAGGGTGAGGAACCCATGGAATACGGGGCGGGGGAGGGGGCTCTGGCCGGGGCCAGTCCAGACTGGCCACAAGAGGAAGGCCGAGTAAAAAAAAGGTGGGAAGCTACAACCCCTTCTGCGTCGTCATCATTCTGCAAGCTGGAGCTGCAGCCTTAGGTTGCCTGTCTTTGCTCCAGAAATGTTTCATGAACCCTGGACACCAGCAACCGCGTTTAATTCAAAAGAGCATACTAATGAGTGACTGACACAACGGCCTGAGTGCTCGCTCTGGGCCAGGCACTGAGCCGAGCCCTCCACGTGTCTTCTCTCTCTCCCACAGCAAATCTGAGGAGCATGCATCCATGCACCCATTTTACAGATGGAAACCTGAATCTTCGAGCCATTGGATACACTGCCCCAAGTCACAAGTGTCCAAAGTCCAGCCCTGGGGTGTGAAGTCTGGCTGGACCAGATACAGTCTTTCCATTTTCTCCCTGACACTGCCTCTTAACCTTTGGATCCATGGCTGGAATTGCTGGCAAACTGGGCCATCTCTCTTCCAACCCCAATCTTCCAACCCAACTCTTCTACTAAGACACAGGAGTACGGAGGATGCCGAGTTCGTAACCTCCCCAAGGTGTGTGGGCGCAGCTTGACGTCTTGAACAGCACACTGAATTCTACTCTAGAATTGATCTGTTATTTGTTTCCAAATATTTCCTCTTCAAGACGTCAGCAATATGGGCCCTCCAGGAAGAGGTGCCCAGCCCTGGGCAGGGCAGGGTCTGTTTTGCTCACTGCTGTCTGGGGAGATAAGGTGAGCCCTTGCAGCTGGGTTGGAGATGGAAACTTCGATGATATTATTGTACCAACCAAAGCACACGGCAATGGTGGCAAGCTCACCAGCAGGGCCACACGGGAATACAGCAGAGGAGGGCAGATCTGAAAGGCAAAGAAAGAAGGAAGAAGAAAAAGCTGGAGAAGGGTGTGTGTGTGTGGGGGGGGGTCCCTGCTGGATACAGATACTGGAAGCTGGCCGGAGTGGCCGTAGGCAAGCAGGCCAGAGAAAGAGCAAGGGCCAGACCTTTCAGAGACTTGCAGGTGTTTTAAGATGTCAGGTCCTTCTACCTGTGAGTGATGGGAACTCGCCAAAGAGCTGGGTTCTCCATGTCTGCAGGTCCTGGCACATGGCAGCTCTCAAAAGTAGTTGTTGAGTGGACAGTGGAGTTCTGTTGACTCCCGGCCCCCTTCACATCCTCCAGCAGGCTGAGAGGCATCCCTGGGACCCTGCCATCTTTACAAAGGCCAAGCACAGGGCAATGTGACTGTGTAGGGAAGAGTTGTCCCCAGGCACCTGGCTTGAGCCTCCTTCTATCAGACCTCGGGGGAACCCTGGCTCCAGTGGCTGCTGGCAGATGTCTGGGGATGAATACACCTTTGATTACAGCTCCTGTTTCAGAGGGAAAAACACAGCTCCCTGGAGATTGGGATGCTATGAAAATGAGCCCTTGCAAAAGAGAGGAAAGTGAGCTGGAAACACAAGCCCTCTGGGCGGGTGGTGGTTTCTTTATTTAAAATAAACAACAACAGCAAAGAGGATCAGCCTGGATGAGAAGCAGCTTCTGGATAATCCCTAACGGGCAGGACTTAAAAGCAAGTGGCAGAAGGTGCTCGAAGAGACTGGTCTGCAGGAAGGCTGTACGGGGTTCCAATACGCAGACGTGGTCTCCCAGAACGGGATGTCTGCCTTCCCCCTGGTGGGAAACCCAGCTCCTGTGGACATTAATTTAACCCGAATAGGGAGACTGACAGATCCAGTTTAGAATATGCTTTCTAACATTAATGAGTTTTGTGTCCACAGACAAAATATTTTGTTGTCTGGGCCTTAGTTTTGTCATCCATAAAATGGGTACAGTGGGGATTAGATGATATTATAAATGTAGGGTGCTGGGGCTTGAACCCACAGGTCTAAATACAATTCTTCCATTTTCTCCCACACTGCCTCTTGAACTTAAAGACCGGTTTCTTCCCCTCCTATCATGATTATCTGGTACATCATAGGTGCTTAATAAATGCTGGTTCCACCTTCCTTCCTTCCCCCACCACATTTAGCACAAATCTGGGTATCCAGGAGGTGCCTAATAAAGCCATCCAAATTAGACCCTCCTCTGTGCAACACAGTGGCTGACAATACACAAGGGAAAGGCAGCGAGCTGTGTTTTTTCCTCCACTGCATCCTGTTTTGAGCCCTTTATTAAATTCTTAAGTATTACTTGCCTTCAGGGTCAAAATAAAATTTCCACAGATTTCCACTTTGCACTCATAAATGATTCTCGCTAAACTCTTTTTCTTTTTAAATTTTTTTATGTGTGTGTGAGAGAGCATAAATGTACTGACTCATAGCTGGAAAAACTCTCCCTAACACATTCCAAATTTGTCGAGTCACATGAATTGAATAAAAGCGCTTCACGTAGCTGCTAGTCCCAGGCTGGCGAGCAGTTCCACCAGCTCTGGGGGCCCATCCCTCCCTCCCGGCTCCCACTCCAGGGGCCCAGGGAGCTTCTACAGCGGGCATCGATTACCTGATGCAGGTTCAACGAATGCAAGGATTAAAAAGGATTTAGCACCTACTTCAAGCCAAACTCAAATCTGCAAGGCAGTGTCACATGTATTCCAAACCATCAAATACAAATTTGCATACAGGATCGCAGAAATTCAACAACTTCATTTATTGACTCAAATCTGTGCTGGGCACTCTATCAAGCACTTTCCACGCGTGACTAGTTTAATCTTCACGGCCACCCCTGATTGGTGGGGTGATTACAATGAGCCTCCTTTTACAAGAGAGGAAACTGAGGTACAAGAGTGTGAGCACCTTGCCCAAGGTCTTGCAGCGTGCAGATGGCGGAGCTAAGATTCAACCCACTGCAGCTCCAGAACAGATGCTCTCACACACCCCGCCATTCATTCTGAAAGAACCCTCTGCAATGAAGAAAGAAAACTCCATTTATTCCACAATTATCTATCCGACACTTAGAATACAAACACTGCACCAGATGTCGATGGGAGGCTGTTGGTAGGCAATTTGGTTACTGATTTCAGTGAGTTTGGAATTGCATAGAGGAGCTATGATGTATGCACAAATAATTACGACCAAAGTGAGAATGCCAACAGCAGGGTTGTAAAGTGGGACGGGTGGGGAAGGCTTGGTAAGGTGATAACCCTGGCTGGAGGGATCCAGAAGGGCTTCCTGGGGGAGGTGTTATTTAGCTGGACTGAAGGACGTGTAGGATTCAGTCAGGAGGTGGGTGGACGAGGTCCTGCCTGCTTAATACCAGCGAGTATACACAGGTGGCCGATGGCCTTGGGAGAGCCCATCCTGGTTCTGATTTGGGACCTACCACCCCCAGGTGGGAACATCTTTCTTGGGGTGGCTGAACCTCTGTCTGGCAGGCTGGAAGCACAGGCAGAAAGAACAGAGGGAAAGAGGCGTCCAGGACGAGAAGATGGGGTAGAGAAGGCGGGGAGAATGGAGAAAGGGTGGAGGGGTGCAGGTCTGGCCAGAGCAGGAGCTCCAGGCCTGCCTTCAATGGGATTGGCTCTGAGCAAGCCCCTTGCTCCTGGGCTTCAGTTTCTTTTATCAATAGGGAGCAAAATGCAGGAAGTGCCCGAATATTCCAGCTGGGCGGAACCTTGGAGAGCTCCCAATTTATCCCATTACTCTGCAGACGAGAGAACTGAGGGCCAGAGACGCTGTGCTCCTGGAAGTCTTTGGATTTGGATCCAAGTTGGTGGGATGAGGACTCAGGGGGCCCTCTCCCAGTATAGATGCTCTTCCCACACCCACACGAGGGGCATGCTGTGGGAGGGGAGACAGAGACCCCCAGATGGGCCTCAGCGACTCTCTCAGGCTCTGACTCCCCCAGGGGCCCTGGAAGGCTCAGCTGCGGACCCTGCCAGGCACAGCCCAGGCCGCCAGCCTGGGCCCAGCCCCCGGCACATCCTCCTCTCTCAGCTGTGGCTGGCACCCCTCCTCGGAGAGCCCCTCCCCCGACACTCAGGAAGTTTCCAGGAAACCATGACCAGTTCTCTGCGGCCACGGTTTTCTCTGACAAGATGTGCATCTGGTTGTGACTCACAAAGCTGGATTTCCGCCCAGGGCCTTACATCTTGAGTGGGGAGCTCATTCTCTCGAACTGACCACCTGCCCAGCCGGCTGTGACAATGGAGGCCGCTGCTGCCCTTGTCAGCCCACACAGAGGTCATCCAAACGGCACCTTGGGCATTTCTCTCAGACCTGGCTCTGGCCCGGGTGGTCTTCGAGGGTCCCTTGGATGTCAGGCTCTTCAACCAAACTCCCCCTCCTCTGCAATGCCGGCCGCCCTCCCTCCCCACACATCCTCCTCCTCGCTCCTCCCTGCGCCAGCAGGCCCTCCTGACCACGCCAGCCTTCGCTGAGCTGCACTCCTCTGAAGGCCCAGTTTAGCGGGGCACTGCACCCTGGAAGGCTGGGCAGAGGCCCTGTGTCCCCACAAGGGAGGTGGCCCTGAGGGTGGGGCCACCCGCGAGAGTAAGCACAATGATCGCCCGAGTGTCAACAGCTCCTGCAGACACGGCGCCAGCCCACCGTCGGGCCCCTGCAACTCAGACTGGAGTCTCTGTGTGGCCAACAGCTTCCTGACAAAGTCGCCTCCCCAGGGAGGGCTTTCTTCCCCTGCAGCCCTTCGCCTGCCACCTGTTTTCTTTCCTTAAACCCCCGCCCTCTTCGCAAATGACTGATAACCTATGTTATCTGATCACAGATTCACTGGTTTGCTATCCGGCTCTTCCAGGAAGCCCAAGGACGAGGGATCCGCTCATCCTGGATTCCCAGCCCCCAGCAGAAGGCCCGGAACAGAGTACGTGCTCAGTAAATGTTCCTCGCATGTGCCTGCGGGTGCTGTCAGGCACGGTGGCTATGCATTAATCTCCCTAATCCTCACACAAGCGCTGTGTCGTTGTGTCATGTCCCCCTTTTTACAGTCAGGAAACTGAGGCTTGGAGGCCTGAGTAGGCTGTCCGAGGCCACTTAGAGAATAAGTACCAGCGTGAGTTTCAAACTTGAATTTCTCTGATATGAAAGCCCATGCTTTTGACCACTGGACTCTGCTGCTTGCCTTCAGTGTTTCCAGAATTCCCATAGTAAGGACACAGGAAATACTTGTGGAGCAAATGATCTGGAATGCTATGTGTTAGCGACTGAATGTTTACACCCCCTCCCCCCACATTCATATACTGAAGCCCTAACCCTAACCCCCCCGTATGACGGTCTCTGGAGATGGGAGCTCTAAGGGAGGTGCAATGAGGTCATCACGATGGGGCCCCGGTCCCATGGAATTCGTGTCCTTGCAGGAAGAGACACCGGAGAGCTTGCTGTCTCTTTCCATGTACGTGTGCTGAGGAGAGGCCATGTGAGGACACAGCGAGGAGCGGCTGTCTGCAAGTGAGGAACGGAGTCCTCACCAGACGCAGAATTGGCTGGAACCTTCATCTTGGACTTCCAGCCTCCAGGACTGTGAGAAAAAAAATTTCTGTTGCCTAAGCCACCTGTTCTGGGTCATGGCAGCCTGAGAAGGTAAATTCTTTCTCCCTTCCTTCCCTCCCCCTCCCTCAGTAAGCACCCCTTAGTAAAGCACAAGAATCCTGAGGGCTCCCCAGAGTCTCATACTGGTGGCTGGTGGTTTGGACAGCCACAAAGTTGCTGTGTTGGGCTGGCGTGGTGTTCTAAAAAACAATGAGGAATCAGAATGCCCTTTAGCGGGGCACACACTCTCCTCTCCTTCCATAACATACTATTCCCTGCTGTCCTGTGTCCCTCGGATCCACGGGCTGTGTTAGGTGCCCGTGACACCATACGAACTGTGCTAGAATGGAGAGAGGGACAGAGGGATGCTTGGGTGGGGAGAAGGGTGTGGAAGATGGTGGGTCTGCAGGAAGAAGGCTGCATGAAGAAGCTGCTTTGGCCTGCTCTCTGAAGGATGGGTGGGAGGGAGCGTGAATTCCAGGGAAGGGAGCAGAGGGGTGAGGTCCAGAGGAAGGGCATGGCCTGAGCAGGGAGTCGCAGGTGGCTGAGAGTGGCTGCCAGTGAAGTTAGTGGAGCTAGTGTGTGGGATGGAGGGGCAGAGGCAGGAGTTCAGGGGGGCCCTCCACACCACACCAAGGAGATTGGACGTTGCCCTGTCCAGGAGGCATGACCAGGAGTCCTCCGAGGCTTCAGCCAGGGAGGGGACCTCAGACAACCTGTGTTAAGCCATATAGAGGCTGGGTTTACCACTTCTTGGCTGTGGGATGATATGTAAGCGTCAGCTTGGGGCGGTGTGGCCTCGGGCACCTCATCTGTAAAATGGGCATCATAATGGGGTATTGTGGGGGGAGGGGGAAACAAAATGTGAAAGCCCCTAGCACGGTTCCTGACTCACCAAGGGCGCTCAACGAAAGATAGCATCTTTACGACGGTATTTATTACTAATCTGGTGATGGCAATGGTGTAGGAGGCGGCTGGGAGCCATCAAAGGTATTTACTGGGATGATTACAGTAAAGTAGGAAAAACCCCGAGGAAGGACCCAGGAAACACTTGTAGGAGGCAGGAGGAGGGAAATGTGACCTTGAGATCAGCTTTCACAACCTGTCTCTGTTTCCTCATCTGTAAAATGGGACTCTCCCTCCCTGTCCACACAGGGTTTCTGTGTGAATAAAACAAGAGAAGGGATGTGAGGCTGCTTGGAAGTTACCGCCAGGAGACCATAAGGGTTTCCTTTTCCTTTTCCCATACCGAGGGGAAGGACGTCTGGGGAGAGAGTGGGGATACGCACCTGTGGGCCCTTATTTCTGCAAACCATCAAGGCCAGAAAAGTAGCAGATGCTGGGACCGAGAGATGCAAGCAAGGAGCCTGCATCATGGGCCTGGCCTTGTGACCTCCTCGGCTCAGCCCTGCTTCTTCCCTGTTCACCTGAGCCTTCTGCACGCACGTCAATGACTCCAAACGACTACCAGAGTCTCAGCCCCAAAAGCATCACTTATTCAAGCTGGAAAGAGGACTGAATGCTTTCCCCACAATGTCCAGCTGAAGCTGAGTCATGAAAGAGAGCTGCTCAAATCTCAGCCTCAGGAGACAGACAACCTGAGTTCACATCCAGGCTCTGCCTTTTATGAGCTGTGTGACTTTGGCTAAGCTACTGAACATCTCTGTGTCTCTGTGACTAGGATTAACTGGGGTTATTAAGAGTGCTTACTCCCAAGAGTGGTTTGGGCAATTAAATGAGTCAATAAGGATAAAGCTTGGCATGTGCCTAGCATCTGGGAGGAGGGCCACTATTACTAGTAAGGCCACAGGGTACTTGAGGAGTAGAGTTGGAAATGCACTCTTTGCCCAACCCCACACCAAGATATTTGATTCTAATCAAGATGCCACATTTACGGAAGGCAGGAAAACAGACTGACGTGTTTCAGAATAAATGACACATTCATGTGTGCCCCATTTCTGGAACATTCCAGGCCACCAAAATCTGACAGTAGCGGAACAGAGCGACGGTACTTCATAGACACCCTTCTCACCACCTCACCTACTATCACCCAGGTAGGTAGCACAAATAGTTCTCAAAATTTAAAAAATTAAACAAGAAGGCAACCAAAGCGATGCAGCGCCATCTGCTCGGTGAGGACTGGGCTACTGTCCTTCTGGTACTTCCAACGTGGCACGTTTCCACTCCCAAAGGTCTTTCACCTAGTCCGGCATTTCTGCCTCATGGTAGATGGTGATGCAGAAAGTGGGTTCTGGAGTAAGACTCGTGAGCTCCTGCTGCTACCACTCACCGGTGGGGTTGCTAGGGCGCTTTTATTTACTCTCTCTGCACCTCTGTCAAGTAAGGATATGGCCACACCGCTGTCCCTGGTCGTTGGGAGACACGAGGTCATGCACGCCAAGGCAGAGCCCAGCCCACAATAATCCCCTCATCTGGGAAACGTTGAGTATGCGCCTCACATGTGCTGGGGCTGGGACTGGGCGGGGACCACACTCCCTCCTTTCACGGAGTTGCGTGTAATGGGGGAAAGCAGACAATTCAACAAGCAGATCTGCGCGCAATGCCAAGCACAGGTGTGCTTTACAGAAAAGACAGGGTCAGGGACTGAAGATGCACAGCAGTGCTAGTTTAGCTATGACCCTATGGGGTCAGGGAAGACCCTGGGAGGGAGCGTCTTTTCGGCAGAACCGGAAGGAGACCAGGGAGAAAACCACAGACAGCTGGGAGAGCGTGTTCTAGGCTGAGCGAGCAAGTGCGTGTGTGTGTTGTGTTTCAGGCTGAGCCAGGAAGCCAGGTGGCAGAGGGCAGGTGCTCGTGCGGGGCCTTGTGGGTTCCCATAAGGACTCTGGCTTCTGCTCTGAGTGGGACAGGGGAACGAGTGGAGGGCCGGGGACAAGCGACTGATACAATCTGACCTCTGGTTTGGAAAAGCAGCTGTGGGGAGAGTCGACAGTTGTGGGGTGTGTGCAGGAAGTGGAGGAAGGGCAGTGGGCAAGAGATGACGCTGGGAGGACAGCCAACAGGACGGCAACGGTCCACTCGAGAGGCGATGGGGCTTGAACTGGGGGACGGTGGTGGAGGTGGCAAGAAGCAGCACCACCCAAGTGGCCGCGAGCAGGTGCCATTCACATCCACCGAAACGGGAAGGGCGCCCGTTGGAAGGTGCAATATGGTGCTCCCTGAAGGCCACGTGGCTCAGTGAGGACTGCTCCCGGGAGCAAACCGGGAGCGTCTGCTGTGTGCTGGGCACTGGTTGAAGGACTTCAGTCATTCACAGTGGGTTGAACTGTACCCCTCCAAACAACATATCCGTGTCCTTGTGCCCAGAATCTGTGAACATGGCCTTATTTGGAAAGAGTCTTTGCAGGTGTAATTAAGGGTCTCAAGATGAGATTATCCTGGATTATCCCCAGATGGGCCTTAATCCACTGACAAGTGTCTTCATGAGACACCCAGAGAGAGACACACAGACAGAAGAGAAGGTGATAAGAAGACGGAGCCAGAGCATGGAGTGATGCAGCCACAAGGAATGCCAATGGCCTCTAGACGCTGGAAGAAGCAAGGAAAAAATTTCTCCTAGAGCCTCCAGAGGGAGCATGGCCTTGCTGACACTTGCTTCATGAGCTCCAGGACTCTGAGAGATGAAACTTGTGTTGTGTGAAACCGCCAAATTTGTGGTCATCTGTTACAGCAACCACAGAAAACTAATACAAGGAAAACCAGGCACAGAGAAGTGAAGTAACTTGCCCAGAGTCACACAGCAAGGGAGCAGCAGAGCTGGAAATGTCCGGCTCCAGAGCTGCTCACTCAGAAGGTAGGTATGGTTAACCCTGTGTCTCCAGGGAGCCCTGAGGACATGCCGAGGAGCAGAGCTGGTGGACAGCAGCGCAGGGCTCCCTGGGCCCCTAGCAGGGACGCCAGAAGCCTTTCCCACTCACGATCCCCACCTCTCCACTTCGAAAACCCCAGAAAGGCCCTCGGCCAGCCACTCTACTGCTTCTTGGCAGCCAGCACCTGGACCCGAGGCTTTGCTGGGAATTCTACCCAACCTGGGGATTTCGGTTTCCAGCTGCTGGGTCCCCACGCGAGCAGCCACGAAGAGACCCCAGTGGGGTAGCCACCTCAGTAAACACATTTCAGTGGTGCCTCAGGATTCCTAACAATCCCTCAGGCACTGCGGCCGGTCTGGGCTTCTAAACCGCCTCCTCTTTCCGTGATATGCACACTGAAAATCTCTTGGCTCCAGTCCCACCCCGGCCGCGAGGACAAGGATGGAGAGAGGAGAGGGCTGGGGGCAGGGTGGGCAGGCCGCTCCCGAGGCCTCCGCCAGCCCGCTCAAATCGGCCTCTGAAGAAACAGAGATTGTCCATTTCCTCTCCCTCTGATGCCCAGGAAAATATTTTACTGGACAAAAAAACAAATATTGGGGATCCAGGGAAAACATCCTCCCAACCTCCACCCTCCCCTCCTTGCCTCGTCAAATTTTCATCATTTTAACAGAGATCGGCAGTGGGGCCTGTGAACAGACAGGGCCTGTGAACAGAGCCCACGTCTCTTCCCACACAAAACCGTGTTGTTAGAACACTTAATGAGGAGAGGTCAGTTAATTTTGGGGGTGGGGTGGGAATCGGGGCAGGGGGAGGTGCTCTCTTCATGAAGAATAAAATAATTAAATTCAGGTCAGTGGAGGGAGTCACTGGCCTGAAACAAATTTGGGGTTATGTCTGCTTCAAAGCAGGACTGTCTTTTCGGGGGTGGCTAGTTCTGCAGCCCCCCCAGGCACACATGTACGCAAATGAAATGACACACACTTTGGCTGGGGGATCATGAGCTTTTACCCAAAGGCTCACTCATTTGTTCACTCCTCTTGGCGGACAAATTTTAACCACACTCACAGAACTGACTCAGCCCAAAGTGAACCTTTGTTTCCACAAGGTCCCCGTGGCAGACCTTTTATATTTAGCTCAGTGATGTGACCCTTGCTTGAGACACATTTGGAAGCCCTTTCTGGAGCTGTCTTCACTGTCAGGTTAGCAGGCAAAAAGTAAACGGGGCACATTATCGTATAATTGGCCCTTATTCGCAACACCTGCTCCCCCTGCAACTGTATTTCTAAGGGGAGTCACCTTCCTGGTTCCACAGATGGGACAGGTGGAACCACCTTCAAAGGATTTGCCAACATCAAGGCTAAGAATGTGGTGGGGGGATATTCGGGGGGCCTGGGATGTTCTGAGCCATGGTGCTACTTTTGGAACAGAGGGGAGCTCCCCAAGGGGGTGACTTGGATGAGCCCACCACCCCTTTGCAGAGGTGGGTTTTAGGGATGATGACTGTGGTTATTTTTTGGAAGTCAGTTGTCTAATGTCATGACACCTGCTCTGGGCTTGGCACTGGGCCAGGAACATGGGGCAAGGAGACTCACAAGGTACAAGACAAGGCCTCTGTCTCCACCTACCCAACGGGGGAGCCAAGACTTACAGGTGAGGAGTCCCCCGGGGGCCGATGAGGTCATGTGCCTTTCCACGGTGCCCACAATGGCTCCACCGCAGAGGCCCACTGGAGAAGAGTGCCAGGGGGGTGGAGGCCAGGGAAGGAGGTGCTGGAGTTGGGGCTTGAGCTCTACGTCAGAGGATGGGGAGGAGTGAAAGATGATGGGCAGAGGGGAGGGCACCTGAGGCAAAGGCAGCGGGGAGACGACAGGCTCTGAGCTGTCCCGGATGGTGCGCTCTCCCACCTCAGGTAGAAGACGGACTTGCGAGGGAGAGGTGTGGCAAGTGCTGGCTGACGAAAGGGAAAAGTTCACGGGGACCTGGTCCTGGCGTCAGCCCCTCCATGCAACTGAACATCACTTTGGAACACAGACCCCTTTAGAGGGCAGCATCTAAGAATCTCGCGGGCATACACGCCCAGGAGCCCGTCCTGCTACTGAGTGTACACATGGCAGCCTCACGGTGCCGCGGTCTCTCGATCTAGAAACGAATCGTAAGAAGAACAACAGCTAATGTTCATGTGCCAGGCCCTGTTCTGAATGCCTTAACTCTTTTTAAAAATATTTTATTTATTTATTTGAGAGAGAGAGAGGAGAGAGAGAGAGGATGAGAGAGGATAGGGCCAGAGGGAGAGAGAGAAGCAGACTCTCCAATGAGCAGGGAGCCCGATGCGGGGCTCGATCCCAGGACCCTGGGATCACAACCTGAGCCGAAGGCAGATGCTTCACTGACTGAGTCACCCAGGAGCCCCTGCCTTAACTCTCAGTTTAATACTACTATTATTATAATTTACATGCTCTTAGGTACCGCATTCCCTGGCTTCTCAAACAGAGCCCAACACACCATGTACCTTATCTCAGAGATTTTCTTGAGGCTAAAAAAAAAAAGAGGTCTTTTAATTAAATGGAAGGCTACAAAAGTTTGTTATTGTTGTTGATGTTATTATAATTTTACTAGGCTTCCTCTATTCAGTAAGCCACCACAGGGTAAAGGTTATTTAAGGCCTGAGTACAACATCAAAAAAAAAAAAAAAAAAAGAATCACTTTCAAATGTTAGCTGAGGAAAGATCCCGTGGAGATTGGCAAACGAAAAAGTTACCGAACGCCTGAAACGTTAGAAGGTAGGACATTGGGGTTTTTTGTTTGTTTCTTGTATCAGGCCCAATGTTCTGAGAAGGGGTCATGAATGGCTCCCTGGTTCCCTGGCGGCAGAAGGAACACAGCGCCTTGCCAGGGGCAGCATTCTTCACAGACAGGCTGCTGGGGATGGGCCTGAGCTCACCCTGCTCACTGAAAGCATTTATTCAACACCAGGAGCAAGTGAATGTGACCAGCTCTTTGCCATCAGAGGACCGAGTGTTTGGGGAAATAGATCCTCCTTCCCAAACTAAACGCAAACGGATCTCCTGATTCCCCTCCCTCAAGCTCCGAAACCTGTTCCTCTGTGGATGCCCCATCATCAACCACCCGCCAACCTGCCAAGGAGTTGGGCACCATCTTTGATTCTCCCCTCCCCACCAGCATCCATGTTTAGTCCACTGTCAGCCTGGCTGGTGACCTCCACATCTCCAACCCATCCGCTCTCTTTCTCTTCGGGAACGCCACCTCTCTCGCCTGAACTCCCACAGCCACCTTCTGAGTGATCTCCCTCTTTTCACTTTTGCTCTTTCTCCCCTCACTGAGAGATCTTCTAGAAGTGTGCAGATTGCAACCCTCTCCTGTTTTGACCTTCGAAGGCCTTCCTCTGAACTCAGGACAATCCACATTCCTTTACCAGGTCCCACAAGGCCCCGTGGGATGTGGCTGCTATCTTTTGTTCTCCCATGGTGGCTCTCCTCCAGAGACCCCACTTCCTCGCCTGCGGAATGGGTGACCTGCCATGTACCTTCCAAGCCGGTTGGGAGACCACCAGATGTGGGGATTATAAAAACGTGCTTTGTAAACTTGAAAGTGCAGCATCATGTAACCTCTCTCCCATGGACAATTGGGCTTTTGTGTTTTCACTCCTGTTTTCATGGTTTCCAATTCCGTTGTATCAGTATCTTTTCATTGTTTGGAATTTTATATCCTTTTCAGGTAGAAGGAGATTTATGCACACAGGTAGTACTGAAAGCTGCCACGAGAGCATCTCGGTGCTCTGAAGATAACAGCTCAGCTATGGAGTGCTTAACACTTGGACAATATTTGTTCTTCCCTGGGTAGAAAATTAGAGTTTTAACTATGCAGCCAGATTGCTGGAGGCCTAGGGAGATCTCATTTAAATGATAAACCAGTCAATTCCCTTATGAAGATGATAACAGCCGTCACATGATCTTCAGCATCCCTCCAACATGGGTCATAGTGGCAGATAAAGTTTATTGAGCTGCTACTTAGTATCCGTTCCCAGATGAAGCACTTTTTATGCTCACATCAATGTTAAGGGCTCTTATTATCACCCAGATGAGGAAGCCGAAGCTCAGGGAGGGAAAGTAACTTGCCCAAGGTCACACTGCTAGTGAGAAACAGAGTTCTGATCCTCTGACTGTTTTTTGTTTTTTTTAGAGAGAGAGAGAGAGAGAGGGTGTAGTGCAAGTTGGGGGGAGGGGCAGAGGGAGAGAGAATTTCAAGCAGATTCTGTGCTGAGCGTGGAGCCCGACGCGGGGCTCAATCCCACAACTGCCAGCTCATGACCTGAGCAGAAAGCAAGAGCCCGATGCTTAGCCGATGGAGCCATCCAGGAACACCCCTCTGGCTGTTTTAATAGCCCATGTTCTTCGGTTTCACTCTGTGTGTGTTTGGGGGCAACAGGACCAGGAATGTGTGTATTTGTGGGAGGGGAACAGGGATAAGAGGAGGCTGGGGGCTTTGGGCAAGTACAAGGCCACAAGCTCACAGATGCAAAGGAGATTGGGCAGAAGTTCTCCTTAGCTTTAAGCTTCACTCCTTTGCATCTTACAAATTAACCTGTCAAGTTAGATAATGCCCAGGAGATTTCCCCGGGATCAGACAAAAAGGGTGTAATTCTCTCCTGTGAAGAGCACTCGTTGCGTTTTTGCTATTTAGACTGAGGAATGTGTCTGTGAGAGAGAGACAGACAGACAGAGACACACACACAACGAAAACGAGAGTCCCCATCACCAAGCCTTGTTTCAGAAGCTCAAGAAGTTGTTCTGGCCAGAGACTGCCAGTCTTCCTTCTGCTTCCCTTCTGACTTCACTCACCATTCGCAGAACAATCGCACAGAAGGAGACAGCAACCATGACCAGAGCCTGCTTCCCTCCCAGGCCTGCTCTCCTGCCCAGAAAGTGCTCATAACCCCTGGGCCTCGTTTTCTCATTAGTAAAGTAAGACATCTCTATTTCTAGAACCCCTTCCAGCTCTCAGATGGGAGGGATGCTCTCATATCCACCATCTCTTTTCTTTCACCACCCCTCGGAAGAGATGGGCAGGTCAGAGCGGCCGCACGAAGCTGGGAGAAGGTGGCATGGTTCAGCGACAGATCTTGGACTGGAGCTGTTACTTTCGATGCCAACTCCTATGTCAGCGGACTCCACCAAGCTGGCTACGAGGGTGCACGTCCATCCTCCAGAAACAGAAAGGATAAAACTCTGAAGCCACGGCGAGGAGGCCTCTGCCACCCTGAAGGATCAGCGTCTGAAAGCAGTTCCTTCTTTCCTGCCCTACTTCCTTCCTTTTCTCCGTAGAGAGAAGAGCACAGGTAGGAGAAGTAGGAGATATTACAGGAAAGGCACTAACGGCTTGGATAACTTCCTGAGCTCCCTGCCAGATGTAAAAATAACTGGGAAAAAAACTCCAATAAACTACACACGCGAGCATGAACTGTGTGTGTGTGTGTGTGTGTGTGTGTGTGTGTGTGTGTGTGTGTGTGTTGATGACTGGTAACAATAGAGACCTCAGTCTGGAACAAGCCCTTATGGTCACTGTATTTCCTAATTACTCTGTCTTATATTTCTTCCCAACTCGGGGAACTTCCTATTAAACAGCAGATGAATGTCCCAAGTTAGGGGGAAAGAAACTCCCAGACGCATCACAGCTTAAGTCATGACACAACCTTCTCCATCTGTATCTGCTGAATGTTTCCTGGGATCCCGTGCCAACTGTCCTTTTCCAAGGTCCTCACAGGCAAACAGAACGCCAGCCAGGCCAGAACCCAGGCAGAATCCCACCAGGCTGGGGGGTTCTGCTGAGATCCAGCAGCTGACCCCCATTTTTACCCAGGGAGCTCTGAGAGCTACAGATGCAATGCCCCCCGGGGGACACGAGGGGCCCCCTAGAAGTGGGCTACATGATGAGAGGAGGGGCAGCTGTGCTGTCCCACGGGTGTGGGCCAAAGGCCACCGGCAGAAGTAATGAAACGCTCCTCCAGCCAGAAGTACCACCCCCAAGCTGCCTGGTGAACCCTCTCTGAACCTGGCTGGAGATTCCCATAATAGAATCACTCATGGTTGAGACAGTAGAGAGAGGCCCCCTGGGGTAAGGAAAGCGGCTGGAACACTGCTCTAGAAAGGCCTGGTCACACTGGTAGTACGTGCAATCTCAGATGAGCACTCAGTCTAATGGATCCTCGGATTCTGAATCCACAAATCCTGTATGATCGTGAGAAACACTGACTGTAGACATCTAGCATGGGGCCTGGCAGGTAGCAATGTCTCCGGGTGAACAGTGGCTGCGATTGTATTACCGAAATCACTTTGAAGGTCTCTGTTAAAAAAAAGCCCATGTGCTGACAGGGCTTCTCCATGAGTAAAGATTCCCTTGCTGGTTACTCTAGTTGGGCTCTCAGGGAATGAGTTAGGGCACTGGTTCTTAAAGTGTGGTTCCTGCAGCACCTGAGAATTTTGAACAAATTCTGGGGCTCAGTCATTTTATGACCCCCCCCCAAGTTTGAGGACTACCCAGCTTAGGCACGAATTATGAAATCTGGTTGATGATCAGAATTTCTTGGGGGTGGTTAGCAGAGAAATGCAGGTTCCCAGGCCCATCTCCCAGGGATCATCAGGTGCTGGGACGCAGCCCCGGGGTTCAGCATGTTAACACGCTCCCCGGGCGATTCCACTGAGCTACAGGTAGGAGAGAAGAAAGCACTCACCGGGACTGGAAGA
Organism: Ursus americanus; assembly: GCF_024610735.1. NCBI lineage: Eukaryota > Metazoa > Chordata > Mammalia > Carnivora > Ursidae > Ursus > Ursus americanus. The sequence goes on from NC_142135.1 coordinate 16,951,903, forward strand.
AACCCCAGGCTGGGGATGGGGAGGGGAGGGGCTGGGGGCCGAGACAGAAGAAAGTAATGAACACCAATGTTCTGATCCCAGCTGTACAGGTTTATGAGATGGGATCTCCTACCACCTTCTCATTTTCCAACCAGGGATACTGAGTCTCAGAGAGAAGTAGCTATCCTAAATCCTTGCAACTCATGCTTGACAGAGCTGAGACCCATGCCAGGGGCCTCCCTTCAGAAGCCAGCGTCCTTTCTCCCGAGCCCCACGACACATGCTCCCGTGTTCACTTCCCGGCACTGTCTCCCTCTCAGTCAAGCACTGAATCCAGGCCCCTTTCCCGAGTGTTGACCAGAAGGGTGAGCTTCACGGCGGAGCTGGAATCAGACCTCAGATCTGAGCTCGAATCTAGGCTCAATCACTAAGTAGCTGAGCCACCAAGTCGCCCTCCCAAGGCCTCGGTTTCCACATCTCTAAGATGGGGAGAAATTCTGACCTCACCAAGCTGCTGAGCAAGTCAAGTAAAATCATACAGTTGAAGGTGCTTTCCAAGCTGTGAGCTGCCCCCACAAACACAGGGACTAAGAAGAAAGAAGGACACACACTGTGACCTCTTGCCTAGGAGCACTGTCCAGCAAACACACTCAGAGCAACCAGACAACACTGACGTGCTTCGCTCCACGCTAAGTGCAAGGCGACACCTTAGTGTCTTTGCTCAAAGCCTTCCTCCGCCGGGAATGCACTTCCCCAAACCTCGTATGTGCACAAATGCCCCTGTGATTCGCTTCACAGTCTGTGCCTGACCTTCCCCACCGGTGAGCCCCGGGGAAAGGCAGGAAGTGACGCTCACGCTCGTTCAGTTTTGTGGCCCCAGAATGTGTGAATCTCAAAGGTGTTCTCAGAAAGTGGTTGATGGAGGTAAGGAGGCTTCCTTGCGCCCATCACCCACCCACTGCCCGAGGTCCTCGGGCTCCTGCAGAGTGCGGTCTGTGAAGGCAGGAAGGGCGGAGAGCGGAACAGCAACCATCAGCCCCTGACCCCGAGGTGGCATCCATCGAAAGCCACTAAATGAAGAAAGTCACTAACCAACCAGGAGGCCCACGGCAAATGCTCAGGAACCTGAGCAAGGGTTTCTGGGGATCTGGTTCTTTCTTTCTCTGGTTTCTCCCTATTTTCCTGGTCTGGAGGATTAAAGGAGGCCTGCAGAGGGAACAGGGCCCTGCGGAGTGAAGAGCTCTAGAATTAGCACTGCCCCAGTGAGCTGTGTGACCTTGTGTAGTCACGTAGGTCATCCTGGCCTTGCTTTGCGCCCTTCGAAACGGAACTGGGTGAATGAGGGGCTACCGCGTTGTTTTCCCCTAAAGGACACAGCAAACAATACAGCCAAAGGGGGAACTGTCACTGGTCCGGCAAAGCAAAATGGGTTCAAAGCTGTCACGGCGTCCTAATGGTGGTCCTCCCACGGAATACTGACAGTAACAATGACATGAGAGACTCATCTTTATGGAGCCTGTGCTGGGCGCCAGGCACCGGACAGACACTTTTCATTCATAATGTCGTTCAATCCTCACAACGGCCCTTTCAGACAGATACTATCCTTAGTCCCATTTTACAGCTGGGAAAACTGATGCTCGAGGAAGTTAAAGCTGGGATCGTGGACTGGTGAGGGAGGGAGGCAGGGTCTGAACCCAGGCTGTCAGGAGTCCAGAGCCCACCTTCTTTCCCACTGTACCCTACTGAACCTGGACACTTGTTTCCACAGTTAGGAGAGACTGAAAAATCTAGAAGGGCCATTAAAATAACCAATCGTTTTGACTGACCACTGTTGGAGCATTCACAAATGCAAAGTCTATGCAGTTATCCCCAGTACAGGAAGCACATCTCAGGCGCTTGCTTTCAACAGAGAGGCAGAAGAGGCGCCCTGGAGGCAGCCCAGGCCTCAGAGCCGGACAGCCCGATCGCGGTCGCATGCTCAGGGCACCGGCCTCCTCAGCTGGGGTCGGCTAGCCGCTCTGCAGTCCACCTCCACATCTGTCAGGCAGGCGTGCCGGAACATTCCTGCCCGCTCCACCTCACAGGTCCGGCCCAGATTAGCAGAGTCCCGTCAATGTCTACCTTCTCCACATGCCAAATTTTAGAAGATTCTGTCTCTCCGACATTAATTAGTTCCTCCATTAACAAAATAATGAAACACTTGTATAACTGCTGGGGTTTCTGATCAAAACAAGGTGACCATTGTTGCTCAATTCCAGCCCAGAGAAAAACACAAAACACCCCGCCACCACACACACACACACACACACACACACACACACACACACACAGAGCCCCATGATATTTTTAGGCAGCCAGTGCCACCGTATCCTGGGTACTGTACAATTTCCACTGGTTTCTGGAAATAGTGACTCTCATTATGTGAACTTTTCGGAAAACACTGGCCTAAACAATTTCTGAGGTCTCTTTCAACCCCAAGTTCGTCAGTTCTACCAAATTGAGCTCGTCTGTACGTGCGCTTTGCTCAGTGTGCACGTGTCACTGCTGTCCTTACTTTGTTGGCTCTGTGCTGGAAGTGCGGAAGCGAGCAGGACCCCTCGGAGCCTGGGGAGGTCAGCTGAGGATACCCAATGGGCAGGCCTCTGCCACCCCACACCGAGGGCGGAAAACACATGGAACTTGTTGGGCCCGAGAGGCTGTACCAGCTAAAAATATAAACAAGTTCAAGGAGGGTTTAGATGAACTTGGGGCGGAGTGAGTGACAGGTGAGGGGGATTAGGTACGTGCAGGTTTTGTCCAGTGTTCTGTGTCCCGCGAGCAACCCAATGCTTGGCAGAGCCCGGATGGTCCCACTGACGGCAAAGCTGATGTTCTCGTGCCAGGAGATAAGAAAGGAAAACAAACAAGGAAAGAGGGCACAGGATAGTATCCTGCTTCAACATTTAACTTCTATTGTCAGGGGAAAAAAAATCCACTGTGAAAAAAGCCTGACCGATTTTCAGGGGAATGAGTTTGTTCCTCCCTGCGTTGCCCGGAGGTGTTGGGACAGTGGGGTTTCTGAGTGATTGCCTGCAGTGTGGTTCCTCCCTCCAGGTTGGGAGGCAAAAGCCAGCATCCAGGAATTCTCAATAAAAATATTCTCAATAAAGAGCAATATTTATTACTTAAAAAAAAAAGAAAAAAATCCATTGTAGAAAATACAGAAATCAAGGAAGAAAAATAATCATCTCTGATGCCATGTCTAAGGATTAACTGTGTGAACATTTGCTGTATTTCCATCTTTCTTTTTTTTTTTTAAGATTTTATTTATTTATTCGACAGAGATAGAGACAGCCAGCGAGAGAGGGAACACAGCAGGGGGAGTGGGAGAGGAAGAAGCAGGCTCCCAGCAGAGGAGCCTGATGTGGGGCTCGATCCCATAACGCCGGGATCACGCCCTGAGCCGAAGGCAGACGCTCAACCACTGTGCCACCCAGGCGCCCCGTATTTCCATCTTTTCATGGGTTTTTTTTTTAAAACAATATAGACAGTATTATACTGCATTCTTCATTTAACATTTAACACTTGAAAAAAATCACACTACTAAATAGACTTGTTGTATGGGTTTCTACACCTTATTTAACCATTAATTTATTTAACTGTTGAATTATTTTACCCTTCACCTCTTGCTGGATACTGCTTTCCTTTTCCCAATTTTCTGCCACGTAGATAATGCTGGGATGGACACACTGGTTACTTCTTTTTGGAGAAATGACAATAAATCTCAAAATCTCAATAGCGCAACATCTAATAAGTTTCTCAGGGCACCTGGCTGGCTCGGTGGGTGGAACATGTGACTCTTGATCTCGGGGTTGTGAGTTCGAGCCCCACGCTGGGTGTAGAGATTGCTTTAAAAATAAAATCTAAAAAAAAAAAAAAATGTTTCTCTTATGTGGACAAAGGGCACGGGAGGGATGCACATGGAATATTCGCCAGGGCTGCTCTGCGGCTCCCTACAGTGGAGGCTCGCAGCAGGAAGTGCCCGCTGGTGCCTTCCTCTCCTTCCATGCAGCTCTTGATTCCTGCTGAAGATTCTTCCCTGCGTCCCCGCAAACTGAACACTTGGAGAGCGACAGAGACAGCACAGCCAGCCACGGGGCTGAAGCACACCAGGACCCGACTCTGATTAGAGATGCAAATCTCTCAGCTGACAAATCCCAAACACCAGCCCATCAGAGCCCCCCACCGAGGGCCCCTCAGTTGGGTGGCCTCAGGCTTCCATTTTACCTGAAAGAGCTGAAAAGGAGTTGGCTGGGCCCTGGCTCGGTAATCTGAGAAGGGAAGGATCCGTCTGAAAAGGAATGGTGTCCCTGGTGTTTCAATTTTACCCAATAAGAGAAAGTCAGTCCCTTTCTTCCCAGCCTTAATGCCACTAAAAGCCATTAAGCACCGCCAGAGACAGGAGACATTTATCTGTTGGCAAGTGTGAATGCTGCATTCTGTACCTCCAACAGGGATGGAAATTAAGCTGTTTACTTGGTGGCCACCCCAAGGGACTGAAATGAAGCTCTAATGTGATGGCATTTCTGAAATGCGTTCTTTAAATCTCAAATTCTCCGTCCAGCATTCCCCACCTGGAAACCCATTCGGAACTTGCCAAAGTAATTTATCCGAATTACACTCTGACCAGCTCTGACCACCAAATGCAAATGAGGGGACGAGCAGGAGACCTCACTCAACTGGGTCTCATTTTGGAAAGGAGGGTGGGCCTCTGAAGGATGTTGGGGGGCAACAGGGCTAGCTTATTCGATAAGACCGGAGAGAGGTCCGGGACCCGGTGCTCGGGTGCATTTCCTTTGGATGCTCAGTCATGCTCAAAATTGAATGTGATCAAGTCCCTCCACATGGCAGATTCTCCCTGTCTGGAGCAGCGAACCCACGTCCTCAGCACCCACAGAGTTCCCCTTTACAATCTGTCGACGCCAGTCCTCCTTCCAAATGTACCTTCTATATGCAGAAAACCTGTCAAGATGAATGCCATCTGGGGTCATTTATTTTGTATCCTTTTGCCACTCTTAAAATTCAGAGCCCTCGACTCCTGGAGTTATTGCCCTGCGACTGCTGGCCCATGACTTTGCTTGTATGTTGGTTTTCCAACCCTACGTTCCTTAGCACTCAAAGGTGGAACCAGTCTTTAATGTTTGGTTCCTGTTATACTGAAAGTCTGTGTTCCCCTAAAATTTATATGATAAATCCTAACACCCAAGATGATGGTATTTGGGGGTGGGAACTTTGGGAGATGATTAGGTCATGAGAGTGAAGCTCTTATGAATGGGATTCATGTCCTTCTAAAAAAGAGCCCGCAGAGAGACCTCTCACCCTGTCTGCCATGTAGGACACAGCAAGGGGGCAGCCATCGTGACCCAGGAAGCAGGCTCTCGCCAGATACCAAATCCACCAGAGCCTTGATCTTGGACTACCCGCCTCCAGAACTGTGAGAAATACATTTCTGTGGTTCACAAGCCACCCAGTCTAGAGTATTTTTGCTATAGCAGCCCAAATGGACTGAGTCCCCAAGAGAGCTCAAGCAGAGAGACTTTCTTGCCCAGCTCCTAGAATGAGGTGGGAGAGTTTTCACATTGTTCTTACTCTTGTTTTCTAATGTATATGAATTTGGATACATGTGTATCCTTTTAAAGGGACTGTCAGCACATTAAATGAATGTTCAAAAAGTACAGAAATTCTAACCACTGTTGTAAGTTCTTGAGGTCCTTTAATGAGAGTAAAAGGTAACAGGCCTTGTTTAAGTGCAAATTTTGCACAGTTAATCCAAATACTTTGGATTTTTTAGATTTGGACTTAAAACATATTATAAGATGCCCTCTGTGGTATAGTAAACTGGTGATTAGAACAACATACTCTGGGGTGAATCCTGGCTCAGCCACTTACCAGCTGTGTGACTTTGGACATTCTAGTTAACCTTTCTGACACTGGGCATGTCCGGATTCCTTAAACAATGTTATGCTACCACACATGCACTTTATATATTCCTTGTTTTACCTACTGCATCATACGAGCAGCTAATCTTACACACCATTAAAAGAGTTGTGTAACTTTCTATTCAATCACTGGCTCAGAGTTAAGTAAACGTTTTCTAACTTTTTGGCTGAAATGCAGTGTTTTCATGACTTTAAAAAAAAAGATTAATACCGTCAATTTGTAGGATGTATGAATGGTTATCTGCCATCTCTGGATACTCGGCGTAAAAATAAAAGCCAGCCCCCAGTACACGCCCAGCCCCACTGTGCTCTGTTTATACCCCAAGGAGAGTGATCTGTAAGTAGTCATCCAGGAGCCCGTTGACATATACGATCCACAGCCCCGGGAAAGGGAAGGAAAAAACCACGCGATGACATGAACCACTCAGCCATTCAGGGCAGCCCCCGCCTCTGGTCCCGTAGCCCACCTCAGCTCACCTCGGCCCACGGGGCCGCCTCAGGACATCGCCTACGGCTACACCTCGAACAGTTCTCTCTCGACTGCGTGGGGGGCTCTCTGCTCAGACAAGGGGAGTTACAGGATGACTCATCCTGAGATCACTTTAGCCACACTGGTGGACGCGGGCGTGGGTCATGGCTGTCCCTGTCTTCCCCGGTTCCAGCGTCCCTGCTGACCAGGCCTCTCTCCCTTTTCTACATAATGACCCTGGCTAAGCCAGTTTGAGGACACACTCTCTCTTACAAGTTACTCCTGGGGGGATGTGTGAGTGTGAGTGTGTGTGTGTGTGTGTGTGTGTGTGTGTAGAAGGAGGACCCCCGCGCGCGCGCGCGCACACACACACACACACACTCTCTCTCCCTCCAGGCATTCTCTCTCTCTTCCGTCTCCAGTTCCCGAAAGACCGGGAATCTTTGCTCCACTCCTCTCCTGAGCTCCAGGTCTGTGCCTCTGCTCTTGGGTCACGGCTGCTCCTGCACTGACATGGGAGTCTCACTCCCGCCCTGCACCTCACTCTGCTCCCCTGCCGGCACCTTCCTGCCAGGAGCCCGTGGTGCTCTGCGGTGTCCCCACTCCTTTCGCCCTCATCCTGCGTCTGTTCTCAAGACTGTCCGGGAGCTGGGGGCCTCGTTACTGCCATTTCTGTGTCACTGACTTATGGATTCTCTCCTTTTCTTCTAAAGATTCTGCTGCTGCAGCTGGTCTGGGTAACCTCGGGCTGGTTGCTTGATCTCTGAGCCTCAGTTTCCTCATCTGTAAAACAGGGCTATATTGGTACTAACTGGCTTCACAGAGCTGTTGGGAGGATTAAACACGGTCACACAGGCACAGCACTTGGCGCAGTGCTCGGGACAGAGAAAGCACACGGATGTTAGCAACTATTATCATTATCATGATTAGTCATAATATTAATAACAATTGTTATTCCAAAAGGCCTGAGGCTGTCCCACAACTTGTCATTTCTATGTTCCTCCATCTCAGACTTCCTAATCTCCCCCTTCAAATCCTAGCCAACTCCACACCCCTACTTCCCGATTAATTTTTTTTCTTTTTTTAAAAGAGATTTTATTTTTAAGTAATCTTTACACCCAACATGGGGCTCCAGCCCTCAACCCCGAGATCAAGTCACACGTTCCAGTGACTGAGTCAGCCAGGAACCCCTTAATGTTTCTTCTCTATGGACCTGTAAAAATAACAAACCTGGATTTAGAGTCAGGGGATCTGACTCCCAACTTTTTAAGGAAGAGTAAAAATGGTCTGTGACCCTGGGCAAGTAATAGTCTTTCTGGGGTCTCCTCTCCCTCACCTGAGAAATGAAGAGGTTGGACCAGATCTGCGCTTCCCAAAGCACGTTCTGGAAGCTTCCACCACACTCATGCCCCTACACAGAGCCCCCATGGCCAGAGCAGTGCCATAAGTGACTAACCTAGCCCCCTGCCCCCAAGCTCCACCTCCGTTAGCTTGTTGTCTAGATTTGGATACTGTCTACACTGCCTGGCGCCTCAGCCGACTGTTCCTGGGCTGACCCAGACCCTCTCATAAAAGGAGATTTTGAATTGGCATAAATCTCAGCTCTGTAAGGAAGGAGAATGAACTGCCAGCTCGGCTGAAAAACTAGGACAAGGTTCTCTTTAGCAAGTCTCCAGGTACTGTTCGGGCAATCACTGGGTATCATGAGCCTTAAAATCCGCCCTGCCTGGTACAATGTCTCCCGATTAAGTTGGCTGCCAGGCCCAGGGCATTTCAGACAGGAATGGTGAATTTTAAAACCGCACAATTACTAGTAGTTTGGAAAACCCTTTTGAAACACCATGCCAATCATTTAATTCATTTTCCAAGTCCTTTTTAATGCAAAATATGCTAATATATTGCTGGAGTGTCCAGCGGAGAAACCTGCTAGAAAGTGGGGCCTCTCTTGCTTGGGGGTTAAGCGGGGAGCTGGTGGGAATGGGGCACGGGGAGAATAATGGCTCATTTTCCCTCCAGTGAAGAAAAGCGGGCCGATGCCACCGGGTTCAAGTGCTGCTTTGTATGCCTTCAGCTGCAGCAAGGTGCCATCACCCTCGCAGCCACAGATTTGGGGCATAATGGGCTTCTCTGCTGCCCAAAGCCCAAGTCCCGCCCCTCGTAAGTGAGATGCGTCCTTCAGTTGGCTGTCCCCTCCTCCTGGTGTGTAGGGGACAGTGGAGGAGGGAATGAGGAAAGGGTGAGAGAGACGTTTAGGGCTTGAAGGAATACATTAATTTGGGCGGGGGGGGGGGGAATGGGGGGCTTTGACGAATGGCCTAACCCAGCAGGACTCCATTTCTACCTGCACAAACTCCATTAGGAGCATAAACTACAGACTAGGGGCCTCTCTTAGAGGCTGTAGGTCAGTCTACTTCCTAACCAATGCCACAATAGCGTTAAAGGGTGCAGTTCTTGCTTATCTAGTAAGCAGAAACTACTGGGTACACCTTTGTCTGTGCTGGTCCTGGCATGTGCTAGTCCTGGCGTGTGGGGTACAGAGGAGTATAACACACGGATCCAGTCATTCATGGCTATCGGTAACTGAGCACCAGCTATCCCCCAGGGACAATATATGGCTTGCTTGCAGCGAGCGAAACACACGTCCAGGCACAAAGAAAGCGCGGTATGCATGGCAGCATCCCCTCGTATCAGCGTGGGAGAGCTGCAGTGTAATCTACCCAAGTCTCTGGTCCAGGGCTTGCAAACGGGTGGCTGGGCTGGATTCGGCCCTCAGACATGTTTTCTTTGACCTATACGATGTTTTCAACATTTTGGAAGTGTCTTTTAAAAATCAAGATTTCCAACTTTCCTTGAAAAAATTAAAAGGGGCTCTCTGGCATCACTGAATCCATATGCCTGCGTGGGAATCAGTCCGTGGCAGGTGTCCCTTTTAGACTGGGCATGGACTCTCTTATTTCGCCAAAGGTGCTACTACTCCCTATTCCGTACCTCTGGCTTGCCTCCTTCATTCCCTCTACCTGCCTGACTTCTGTCCTCATTTGAGTTTGCAAGCCTAACATAGGATAGGCCTCCTACTTTGCCAAAGATGTCCAGGTCTCTGATGGACATCAGGGTCTGGGCTGTTTTTACCATATCACACTGTGTGTCACGAAGGGCAACCTGGGGGTACACAGTGCCTTCAATACAGGAGGACCATCCTAAGGACCTGATGGAGGGACGAGCAAATGAATGGTTGGATGGATGGACCAGCCCGAGCCATGGGGGCCGTCGGTGATGCAGGGCCATGGTGGAGAGAAGGGCTGGAGGAAGGGGGTGGGTGGGGGGTAGAATAAGAGTAGCCCGAAGGAGCTCAGAAAGGGAGTAGGGGGGTCTTGGCTACTTTGTGGACCTGAAACCCCGTTTAGTCCATTTTGTGACTTTTAAAATGTATTTTTATTATAAAACAGAACACAGACACGGAAAAGCACATAACATGTAAACATACAAATTGTTTGCAACTGTTTATGATTTTGGGGGTCCTGTTTTCTTTCTAAAAGCCATCAAAGATGCTTCAAAATCAGGGCTTCTCATGCTTTTTTCGGCTGCACTCACTGTAGATAAGATACCTCCCTCGCTCTTCCAGCCTGATACAGCATAGCAGAAACACCAGGGGTTAGGCAGCTGGGAGACCCGGGGTTCAAGTGCCAACCCGAACACCTGGAGAAGGCAGTTCATTCTCTCTGGACCTCAGATGGGGAGACAGGACAGGGTCTCTCTGGGGTGCCAGCATCCAGTGCGCTAGGACTCTGCCAGGCTGAGAATACTGTGGCAAGCAGAAGGAACCTGCTAGGAGGTCCGTGAAAGGAAGGACAGTGTAGCAATCACTTACTGGCTCAGGTCAAAGCAAAACCGCCCTCATGGCTACATTAGAACCAGAAGCCAGGTGTCGGCACGGATCATAGATCCCTCCAGGTAACAGGATGCTGGCGAAAAGGGAACCTCGAAGTCATGGGCTCCAAGCCCCTCGCTGACTGCTAAGGGCACAACAGATGAAGAATGTGACTCACCCAAGGTCTGATCCTGAATATTAAACTGCATCCTAGGAGCTTGTCCTTCAGCCTTTATTCCAAGTATCACCTCTCCCCGGGTCTGGAGGCCTGGCGGTGTGACTGGGAAGGCTGCTCAGACCAGACCTCTCACCCACGAAAGGGCGTAAATGGAAACTTTTGACACGACTGTGTGTGGCAGTCTGAAGTAGGGCCTGTAAGACCTGTACAATAGCCTGAATTAAAGTATTTTTAATATAAACCTTGTATCTAAGCTCACAATTCTACAGCAGAGCATTTTGGATGTCAAAAGAGTTAACCTGTTGATTTAAATATTTTACAGATCCACGATTTCTGTAATCAGTTGGCACATTTTTTTCATACTCTAATACGGCAGAAGACTAAAAACCTGGCTGTGGCCAGGGTCTCTCTTGATCTCTTTGAGGACTGATCCCATGGCAAAACTCGATCATCGGAACCTGCGGGGAGGCCCTTCCAGGCCACTGAATGCAAGCAGGGGGTTGGTGCGGTAAATGGAGTAGGTCCATCTCAGCCAAGCCCCAGGAGCATGCTAATGGCTGGGCCCAGAGCTGACTGCCCCGCCCATGAGGAAGTCATGGCCTAGCCAGGCAGCCAGACACAGAACTCTAAAGTGACTCTAAAGTGATGTAACAACAACTACAGAAAGTGCTGGGGTGGGGCGCCCGGGTGGCTCAGTCGGTTAAGCAACTGCCTTTGGCTCAGGTCATGGTCCCAGGGTCCTGGGATCGAGTCCCGCATCGGGCTCCTTGCACAGCAGGGAGCCTGCTTCTCCCTCTGCCTGCTGTGTTCCCCGCCCCCCCCAGCTGTGCTTTCTCTCTCTGAAAAATAAATAAATAAAATATTAAGGAAAAAAAAAAAGAAAGTAAGTGCTGAGGCAACATGGAGGGGAAGAGAATGTGCGTTTGCCTGAGGGTGTTCCAAGAGGCAGAGGGTGTGATGGGAGGCGTGGCAGTCAGAATGACGCCCCCTCCAAAGATGTCCACGTCCTAATCCCAGGGACCTGTGATGGGAGGTGTGGCAGTCAGAATGACGCCCCCTCCAAAGATGTCCACGTCCTAATCCCGGGGACCTGTGATGGGAGGTGTGGCAGTCAGAATGACGCCCCCTCCAAAGATGTCCACGTCCTAATCCCGGGGACCTGTGATGGGAGGTGTGGCAGTCAGAATGACGCCCCCTCCAAAGATGTCCACGTCCTAATCCCGGGGACCTGTGAATATGTTATCTTACACGGCAAAAGGGCCTTTGCAGAGGTGATTAGGTTACCGATGTAGAGATGGGGAGATCATCCTGGCTTATCCGGATGGGCCCCATGGAATCACAAAAGTCCACAGAAGTGAAAGAGAGAAGTGGGAGGCTCAGAGTCAGAGCGACACAGTTCAAGAAAGACTCAACAGGCCATACCTGGCTTTGAAGATGGAGGAAGGAGCCATGAGGCAAGGAATACAGGCAGCTTCTAGAAGCTGGAAAACCCAGGGAAACAGATTCTCCCCAGAAGGGGAGCGCCTCCAGAAGGAACTGCCCTGTCAGCACCTTGGTTAGCCCAGTGAGACCCATTTCAGACTTCTGACCTCTACCAAGTTTGTTTGCAGCCCGAGGTGAAATGAATGCACGAGGAAAACCCGAGTAAGACACAGGCGCCCTGGGGACCGGTCCTGAACTGGCACCATCTGCTCTCTCAAAGCCCCTGTTCCTCCCTCGGAAAGACAAGAGCATGGCGGGGGTGGGAGGGATGGCCGGCATAGCTGGTGGAGCATGCGACTCTTGATCAAAGGGTCGTGAGTTCAAGCCCCATGTCAGGCTTGGAGCTTACTTTCAAACAAACAGACAAACAAACAAACAAACCCAACATCACTGGGGGTAGATGCTCTTTGATGTCCCTTCTGGTTCTGACACTTGGAGATTTTCAGAGGAGTAGAGTAGCCACTGTGGTGTAATAACTGGCGAGTGGTTGGGGGGGCTGACAGAAAACGGCCTGTCCCGAAGCGTATTTGGTGGAGTTAAGTTCTATGGGCTGTGGATAAGGGTCAGTTGGCAGAGGGCCATTTGTGCAGCAAATCATTATCCAGCACTTTCCAGGCACTGTTCTGAGCTCTGCGGAGCCAGTGGTGAACAGGACAGATGATGTCCCTACCCTCACAGAGCTCGGATCAGAGGAGGGAACCCACGCACAGAGAACTAAGAACAAGCCAGTTTCCGTTGGTCATTCTACCAGGACGAAAATGCAATCTGGTGATAAGACAGTGCGGGGCAGGGAGGCTGGCTACTGCTCAGGGCTGGCCACCCAGGGTCAAATTTGACCTGGGCCTATGTGATGAGAAGAGCTGGGCATTTCAAGAAAAGGGGGAAAGAAGTATGAAAACGAGTTAAATAAAATTAAACAAAATTCTATATAGAGGAGTCCTGAGGGTTTGGAAATATTAATTGGTTCATGTGCTCATTGTCCAATGACACGTTATTTTATTGAACCAGGCAGTGTTCTAGACACAAGAGATACAGAACTGAACAAAACAGGCAAAGTCCCTCGTGTGTGGAGAACTGTTAGTGTGGGGGAGACAGACAATACGAAACTCAACAGACAAATATAAAATCAGGACATGGAAGGACTCTGAGAAACATCAGGTATGGGAACAGGTGTTGATGGTGATTGTAATGATGGTCTGGGAAGATATCTGGGGTAGATATGTGAGCAGAGAATTAATGTGCAGGGTGAGTCGGTATGCAGCATTTCCCAAACCAACATGACCATGGAACCCCTTTGTCACAGAGCATCATGCAGGACTCCTGCTCCTTGGAACACACTTTGAGAAACACCGGCACAGAGACAGTTGAGGCGTGAAGGTGGCATCCGTACACTCCCACAGGGCCGAGGCTAGCACGTCAGCATAGAGACTGAATCTCATGAATGCCAAGTAAGACATTTTGTACGGGAGTCCCTCCTCCAAATGCATATCGGAGTGTAGGAGGGGGCGCCTGGCTGGCTCAGTCAGTAGGGCATGTGACTCTTGATCTCGGGGTGATGGGCCCGTGAGTTCAAGCCCCAAGTTGGGCATGGAGCCTACTTAAAAAAAGAAAAAAAAAAAAGGAAAGTGGGAGTGACTGGGAGGTTTCTGCTTGGCTTCTGGGGTAGTAAAGCCCTGTATACTTTCTTGGGCTGTCCTGGAATCACCCTCAGTTCTGCGGGATTCACGAAGCTTGAGAATACAGTAAGCCCATGATTAGACAAGATGGCCTGAGCACATGCTAGTTCTCCCCAGAGAGCAGAATATAAGAACAGGAATCCTTTTTCTAGGATTTTATGTTGCAAAGAACATGTCCTTCTTTTTAAACTGTATCTGGGTGACAGCAATCAATGTCCACATTTCCGGGGATCTTTACCCAACTCCCCTCCCAGTTCTGATAAAGGAATGAACGGTACACCCAGCCCCAGAAACAAGATCTGGACCCTGACTCAGGGCCTATACGCACGCAAAGTGCACAGCCTGAGAAAAAGACTAATATTCTCTCCTCGAGGCCACAGGGAGTTTCACTGCAAACAAACCCCACCGTCCCTGCAATGTCCTTTCCTGTCTAGAGAAGGCTGTCTGGACTTTCTCACAGCTCCAATCAGACGAGGCACATTATGTATTCAAGTCCTGCCGCAGCAAAGCCTTCCAGCACGCCATCCTGCCCGGGCTTCGGCAGAGACGCCTCTCTCAGGAGAGGGCTCTGTGCAGGAGAAGCTGGGCTCCAGGTCGGCCAGAGGACCGCGCTGAGCGCCCGCAGAACGGGGCCTCACCTGGCAGGTGGTAATGCCGCTCACCTTGCTCCTTCCCTAGGCGCGAGGTCAACACAGACAGATGGGAGGTCTTCCCATGAGAGCTGCCGCCTTTCCCGAGCCGTGGGGAGCACCTGACCAAGCACCTGTGTGGTTCCTCCGCTCGGACGCTCTCCCGCCCCTCACCACCTTCTTGTCACCTGTCATCTTTTTCATCGCAGCTCAGTGTCACCTCCTCCGGGAGGCTGTCTTGACCGGATCAAACACCACCGTTTGGGGTTCTTATGGCTCATCATGCCTCTTTTATGAGCACCTGCAGTGGCTTCAAGTCCCTGGTCTGCCACTCACTGTCCCTTGAACAAACCCCCTCCCCACCCTGGGCCCTGGGCCTCAGTTACCCACAAAAGAAGGGAGTTGATAAGATGCTCGCTCTGTCCCCCCCCCAACCCTCCGGGCTTTCCCTTCCTAGGACAAGAATCACAATCACACAGCAGTTGGCCCTGAGCCAAGGTCTTGACCTTGGGCTGACTTTGGGAAAAACCCCTTCCCTCTCTTTCATTTACTCAGCACTAAAATGACACAATTGTGAGCCACAATACTGGTTTCCAATCTTTTTAGGGCCAGACGTCCCTTTTCAAATGATGCAGTCTCATACCTAACCCAGGTAACAGCGGAGCTACTTTTTGTTCGCAGTGGGAGCCGGGCCCTCCGCCTCGGAGGCACTTCCCCCACCCGGGCTCCAGAAGCAGTTTTCAAGCCACTCCCTAAGACGGGCTTTCCAAATCTGACACGAGGGCAGGGCAAGCTCCAATGTCCACCCACTCACACCTCATGTCGACTGGCTGCTTGAATCCTGTGAGGTCCGCCGCTCTTCTGTTGACAAGTGTCCAAAAGATACAAAGGTTTGTCTGTTCCTCTTTAATTTTTCTTCTAACGTTGGACTGCACAGGCAGCCGCAGGGCATGCATGGAGTGAGGGTTATAAAGGGAGGACAGGAGACACCAATCAATAAGCCCAAATCTCTGAAATGCACGCAAAGGCGACAAGCGCTGGCACAGGACACAAGGGACCGCTGCTTAGCCCTGCCCTCTCTCTCGCAGAAGAGGCCCCGACCCCCATGGAGGGTGTGCTGCCCTCCAACACATCCCGGGTGCCTGTGTCCCATCGTGCCCAGAAGCGCTCCCCGAGTTCCAACTGTGGGGTTCTGACCATGGAGGACTGGGCAGTGAATCAGGAGACCTGGCCCTGGGCCCCAGGATCACCCAGTACAGCCCAAGTCAAGGGCACACATGAGGACTCAGGGCCCTGCAGTAGCAGCCCACCCCTCTCCAGAACTCAGAATTTGCTGGAACATCTACCAATCAGTCTAACCCAAGTGAAAACGGCTGGGTGCTTTCCACAGCCAGAGCTGTACACTCCTTATTTCCTTATTTTCTAACACCTTCCAAATTCATCACCCTCCATGTGGTGGGCAAGACAGGCAGACATTTGTGGAGAAGGTGTGAGTGCCCCTGCTCCCTCCATGTCAGGGAGACACACAACCCACTGAGAAGTCTTATGGAGCAGACTCCACGGATAGGCCTTTGTGGGCACCTGTCCTCAGGTTTCGATCTGGAAGCCGCAAGAGCTGACCTTTTGGAGCCGGAGAGAAAGGTTTCATATTCTGAGGCAACTGATTGTTATTATTATTATTCTGTTTTAAAGACTCTAAGACCATCTCCTTAGAGGTTTCCTTAGTTTCCCCCCAATACTTATTTGGCTTATAAAAACGCGTTAAATCAGTAGTCAGTCTGCTCCTCTAAATGTGTCCCACTCTCAGCCCCGTGGTCTGGTGACAGTTCTCTGTATCAGTCTCAAGACAGCAGCTAAACTTCTGCGTGACCTGGCCTCTCCCCCTCCTCCCCACTCCCTGCCCCCTTGTCGTGTCTGGTCCTCTCCAACTTAAACCGTGAACCCTCGGTGACAGACGCGCAAGCTGGAAGGGGAGGGAGGCGGTGCTATTTATAATTCGGCGGAGTTGGCCCTCAGAACACGGCCATTTTTTCCAGGCGGCCTGCCATAGCCCACATTCCCCAGGCTCCATATATGGGCCTCCCACAGGCCCCTGTGGCCATAGCCTCGCCTCTGAGAGAACCGAGGCCGCCTGGCCAGTCAGGAAGGTAAGGCCCAATCTGTTCCTCCAGGGCCTGAGCGGGGGGCCACACACAGCCCTGGCCTCTGCTTGCTTTCCCTGAGGGGTGGTCGGAGACAGGGGAGAAAGGAATAAGGATCCCCGAGGTCCCAGCCTGACGGAATTGGAGAGCAGCCGGCTTTCCCCCCAGGGCTTGAATAAGAATGGTGAGGAAAAAATGTATTCTTGCTACGAAACATTAGGTCACCCCTTCTTTTTGCCAAGTGGTTTTCAATTGTTTCCATCGAGATGTGACTGAGGTCCATGGCAGCCTTGCCAGCCCCTGAGGGCTCCGAAAGCTGGATTTATGGACGCCCTTGGATGGGCAGATGGGAGGGGAAGCCCAGGGAGGGTGGGCAAGCCAAGGCAAGGGAGTGGGGCTTTGCCAAGCAGATATTTTCTGCAGGCTCTCGGCCTTGATTAGCATATGTTCAGGGCACAGAGAGAGAAAGGTGTCTAGCCTCTCTGGGCATGCGGACATAAGCGCCCCACTACCCTCTGGAAGCCAAGCACTGAGGCAGGAGGAAGGGCCTGACCGGTTGAGTTGTCACCCCAGGCTTTTCTCATCTCTGTCCCTTCTGTGCTGACGCCTGTCAGGCCAGGCTGGGGCCACACATGGGCGGTGGCGGAAGTTGGGGAGTGTACAGAGCAGGAGGGCTGGAAACCCCCCTCCGCGTTCATGTGGGAGATTTTACTTCCATTTCTTGGACAGTGTTTCCAAAGCCTCCTCAAGAATCGTCTGCAGTGGACACAGCTGTGTCAAATCAAGTTCGAGTCCTTTCTCTAAATAGCCTTCTGTGGCCATCTGGATATCTCTTCCTTAGGATGGAGAGCATCTGGTATTATTATGAATTGTTATTTTTAATATTAGTAATAATACTTTGGCTTTATTGAGCGCTTACTATGCCAATCACTTAACATATAGCATCTCATTTAATCCTCATAATAACCCCAAGAGATGGGTGTACTTTTGCAGGTGAAGAGACTGGGGTGCAGAGACATTAAGCAGTGTGTCCATGCTTCCTCTGTGGGTAAGGAGCAGACCCCGAGTCTGTCCAGCTCCTTACTTCCCACCTCTCTGCTATAAGCTCCGGCTCCCTTCACTTGCGCCTGCATCGTCTTTGTTACTTTTATTCCTTGCAGGTGGAGGCCAGTCTTAAATGCACCACCCCTTCTCTTCTCCCCTGAACATCTAGAACAAACTCGACTCATGGAAAATCTTCACTCGTGAGGCGGTTTGCCGGCCAAGGGCACCTCTCACCTGTGAGCTCTTTTCAGCCTTGGATGGATTCCGGATTCTCTTTGGACTCCGTGGCCTCTGCTGCCCTCGCTGTAGGGCCAGGACCCTCTATCCGCAGAGGTCCCACTGTCCCTACCGTTACTTGCTTGCCTGCGACAAATATGGGGCTGGCACTTCAGCAGAGAAAAGCAGCAGCAGGAGTTGATCAATTCCTAAGCAACAAAGATCCTGTTTTCATGCAAACGTCCTCGGCATTAAAACAAAAACAAATTCTTCCCAGGGCGCGTCCTGGATGCCAAGTCTTGTTGCAAGACACATTTTTAAGCAGGGTTTTGCGCCTGCGTGAGAGACTAACAGGGAACGAGAGAAGAGCTGTGTGCCAACTGCCAAGTGTTACGAGGCGATGCAGGACCTTAAGGTGGGATGGCAACAAGTGCCTTGAGTTCTGAACAGGTAGGGACCATTGAGAGCTTCCTGGAGGAGGGAGTTATTCTGATGCAACTCAGAGGTTTCCTAACAGATGGTGTTGGCCTGATCCTGCAGGAGGACCTGGGTGCCCACCAACACCAGCACTACTGGAACATTGCCAGGGTCACTGGGCTTGCCCAACAGTTATAGAAACATCCACAGGGCATCTGGCCTCCAGCTGGCTCCAGCAGTTTTGTCCTCTAGGATCATGGGGTTCAAAGGCAACACACATTAGTTAACAGATGAAGGGCAGGCCACACGATTCATTTTTGGCAAATAACCAGCAATACCACGATGGTGGCGTTTGAGTGATGAGATCACCTGGTCCCAAGGCTCATGGTCTAGCCAAGAACCCAGATCAAACCTCTTTTCTCCTGCTCTCTGAAACCTTCTGTGCAGCCTCCTATTCTCACACTGAGGAGGTATTCCCCGGCTTCAGCACATGAACTAGAAGCAGCTAGTGGGCTCAGGACCAGGAGATACAGAGAACGTAGCACTGGGTTGCAGCCTTCTCAAGCTAGCCTGAGTGCGGCTGCAGGGTAAGAGGAGCTCCTTGCCAGTGCATTTCTCTTCCCGGCACCTACCACAGCAGCAGGGACCGAGCAGGCAAAGGTCTGGTGCTGGGCACAGTAAGTGGGCAAGTCTGGCAGGAGAAAAGGGCCCATAAAGGAGCTTTGTGACAAGAATCAGCTAAATAGAGTGGAAAGAGCACGGACTTTGTGTACAAAAGACGTGGGCTGGCATCCAACACTGTCACCGTGTCAGGGACTGAGAGTGCTCCCCAGTATCCAGGTTCTTCTTTGCCTGCCAGGCATGCATGCAGCTGGACTCCATTTCCCAGGCTTCCCTGCAGTTAGGAGTGGTCACGTGACTGCACGCTGGCCAATGGAATGCCAGCAGAAGTGATGTGGGCCAATTCCAGGCCTGGCCTGGAAAAACCATCCGCTTGAGGTTCTTTCTCCACCAACTGAATGGGGACCACTTCCAGGAGTGAGAAGAAACAGAGCCACAGAGAGAAGGAGCCTGGGTCCCTGAATCACTGTGTGGAAGACTGCCTACCAAACAGACACGCTGAATTGTGTTTGCAGGAAATAAACTCCTGAGGTGTTCAGCTATTAAAATCTAGGGGTTGTTACAGCTGTTAGCCCAATCCGACAAATACGGCCTCTTGCTGGCCAGGTGGCTTTGGGTAAGTTTCTTAACCTCCTGCAGCTTCAATTTCCTCATCTGTAAAATGCCAATTAAAAAAAAGCCTTCCTGAGAACAGACTGGGCTACCATTTATGAAGATCCTAACAACCAAAGGTGCATTACGACTTTTGTGAGCCCTAGATATTTTTGCCTTTGTGGACCCCTTCCGGCATTAAAAAAACAAAAACAAAAACCCCACAAAAAACAAAAACCAAAAAGCTCAAAATAAAAAACAGAACAAACTAGGTTTTAATATTACATTGGTGTAACGATGCATACAATCTAGGTCAGATAAACCATTATGTCTATTATTTTTATATTATTATTATATTCATTTTTTCTTCTGATTTTAAGGGAAATTAAAATTAAACATTTTCTGGGGCCCTTAAAGTATTGTGAGCACCAGGCACTATGCCTATGTGCCTAACAGAGAAGCCGACCCTGCTTACTATAGTGTCTGGCCTATGATGCATGCAATAAATCCAAACTATTACAGATTAAAAAATAATAATAGAAAGATGGAAGCATGAAATAGCAACAAAAGGTTACGAAGCCCTTTTCACAGACTTCACATCCATCGTATGAGATGGTTTTCACTTATGTTTCCCAATGAAAAAGGTGAGGCTCAAGGAGACTGAGGGTTATGCTCAAGACGGGTAGGAACTTTGCGCGTGATGCCTTATATCAGGCACAATGCTAGACACCTGTCTGACTTTATCACTTTTAATTTTCTCAACGCTATGATGAGATAGGGCTTCTTTTTTTATCCCCATTGTATGACTGAAAAAAAAGAAGATATCGATGTAAGGACAAGTGGCTGAGCTGAGAACTGAAACCACTTCTCGTGCCAAATCTAATGCTCACTCTACCACCTCGCCTTTCCATCTATCAGTAGCTCTGTCATGAGAATTGATAAATGGCAGTGTCTGCGGAGGGTGTCAGACACCCCAACACCTTCTTTCACAGCGCACAGAAGAACCTACTCGAGGCTGAAATCCAAACACATCATGCCAGATTAGACTTGCGCTTTCTCATTCTCCACCCAAATGTACTCCTTAGAAGGTCTAATTATAGTGACTTCTATTTTCTTGTAAATAATCACATCTGTCATAACTGATTTAACTGATCCAAGGCTCCAAGTTGGCAGTCTTGGAGCCCTGAGCCAATGTGTCAATTATGCCAAGTAGTCTGTAAGCAAAAGTTGCACGAAATGGAAGAGAGAGGGGAAAAAAAAAAAGTTGCAGGCATATAGATGGTGGGGACCAATATGTGCTTTTTCACAACAGTAATATCAACACAAACTCCTAAACGTGGCCAATGGGTGTCAATCCATCGGCAACCTAATTCAGTAAAACAGACACAGCCAGCCAGATTCTGGGGGATAAGAACAATCTTTTTTCGTGGAGGCCCAATCCCAGAAACTGGTTTTTCCAGTATCTTTTGAGTTTGAGTAAATACCCCCCAGGAATTTGCCACAGCTCTTTCTGCTTGTTTTCAGGGAAAAAAGATGGGTTGAAGGGCTCACATCTAGAATATACGGGTATCCCCTTTGTGAAAGTTTGTGTTAGGCCACTTGGCTGGTACGAAAGACCTCCGTTAGTACCTGGTTTCACTAATGGAAAGAAATCCAAAGAAGACCTTGGCTTTTATGGAAAAAAGGCAAAAAGTGAAGATAGCATTCAGTACTGGTTTTGCAGTGGTGGTTACAGAGGTGTCCGGACCCCGAGGAGGGGGAGGGGGTCCCCCCCAGCTCCTTCCCCAGGAACCTACACTCAGTGCCTGATGCAACCAGAGCCGTGAGCTGTGTCTGTGAGCATCTGTGCTTTATCTTGACTTAGTTTGTGCATCCGTTAGCAAGATGTGTCCTAAGGTATCAGAAAAGCCTAAGAGAGGTGATTCTGGGGGTCTGGGAGTGCTAAAAAATCTCCCATAGAAGTTAATGGTAATTGCTTCTTTGCTTTATGCCATTTCAGCTTGCTTACGAAAGGTTTCATAGGAACGCTCCGCTCCAGGACAGCAGGGGAAACCTGTTATAAATACAGGGTATAAATTGAGTGTGGCCATTCAGCTGGCATAGAATGGTAGCTAGAACTTTGGATATGGACTTGGTACAAGTCTCTCTCCACTTATCACTAGTGTGACTAAACAAATCATGTAATCTTCCCCCAATTCATCTCCTCTTCCTTATCTACAAAATGGTGACAACCGAGAACCCTCGTGGGACTGAATGATATAATGACCAAGTGTGACAGCCTGTTGGAAAGTGTAAGCACCACAGAAACGCGCATCATCATTATTATGAACAGATCAGCATATACTGAGGCCGGTTTTCCACCCACGGGGATGGCTTCTTTCTCTCCTAATATAACTCCGAGCACAGACAATCACACTTGCAGTCGCAGAGGGGATGAGAGATCAGATCTACTTGGGATTTCTTTCCTAGGCCAGTGCTTAAAAGCCTTCTTGCCAATTAAGCTCTGAAAATCCCTGTGTCTGAAGCTTCGAGAAAGGAGCATCTTCCAGGTAAGAATGTGGAAAAAGTGAAAGGGGGCTCTCATCCACTCCCCAGCTGCCCATGGGAAATGGACACATGCTTTTGGTGCCCCAAATCCTGCAGCTGGTGTAACCTCCTTTGGGTCTGATCCATCTGGGTGAACGGACTCTGAAGCCAGACTGCCTGAACTTTGAGTCTAGCTCAGCTCTTCTTCACCTGCGCTGTGACCTTGGGCAATTTCTCTTTCTGTGCTTCAGTTCCTCAACTATAACATGAAGGTAATAACAGTACTTATCCCTTAGGTTGGTAGTGAGGAATAAATGAATGAATACATGTCATAAGTTCACACCTTTACGTAGGAAGCAATCAGCACGTTAGAATTTACTATAATGGCTACAATGGTCATACTACAGCCAATGGAGTTTGCGTCATCCAGTGTTTATTCTATTTTTTTTTTAAAGATTTATTTACTTATTTGAGGCGGGGAGGGGCACAGGGAGAGGGAGAGAGAGACTCTCAAGCAGACTCCCCATTGAGCGTGGAGCCCGACACAGGGCTTGATCTCACGATCCTGAGATCATGACCCAGCTGAAATCAAGAGTCGGATGCCTAACCAGCTGAGCCACCCAGGTGCCCTTCATCCAGTGTTTATTAACATGCATGCTTAACAGCTTTTCCATGCCAAACCCCTGACTAGGAAGAAAATTCTGATCTAGATCTGAATCTGCAAGAGAGTCCCAGGGTGACCTCCTTCAAAGGAAGTTCATTTCCGGGGCAGAAATGTGGGAGGAAGGGCTCTGGGATGAGAATCAGGGGGCCCAAGTCCTAGCCCAGTGCCATTTTGCCCACTCTGTGGCCTTGAGCAAGTCACTCCTCTCTGGGTCATAATGTTCTCAGTTGTAAAATATAGAGGGCTTGTGGCTGTGAACCTCAGTTTATTCATCTATAAAAAGGGATAATAGGAAGAACTATCACATCACACCCCATGATGTGCTGTGAAGCAAGTAACGCACCCCACGTGACGATGGACAAGGGTCCTGAGCCGGGCCTACAAGGCCCTAGGCCATCCAATTCTACACGTTGGTCTCCCGGCTTTTCTCCCACCCTCAGGCACATCCTGCCACAGGGCCTTTGCCCCAGCTTTTCCCCTCTGCCTGGAATGCTCTTTCCTCAAACAGCCCCATGGCTCACTCCCTCACCACTTTCAAATATTGGATTACTATTTTTTCCACAGCAACTATCCCTTTCTAGCATAGTACCTGATTTTCTTACTTATGGTGATTATCACTTATTGTTGGTCTCCTCCCAGGCCAAGAATGTAAGTTCCGTAAAAGCGGGAGTCTCTTTTGGTTCTGTTCCCTGAGAGCCTAGAAGATGACCTTGCACATTCTAGGTGATCAGTAAATATTTGCTGATTCACTGAATGAATGAATGAATGAATGAATGAATGAATGAATGAATGAATGAATGACAAAAGAGAGTACTTTGTACACCAAGAAGGTGCTTACTGAATTTTGGGCATCCTTCCTAAATGTGAAGGGGGGATTCTTACTCCTCACTTGTCTTCTTTCCATGAGGAAGGAGCCTCACCCAGACAGCCTGGACCAGTTTCCCTCCCCTTACCCATGTTGGCCTGGACGTGGAGTAAAGCATCTGGCTGGCAGGTGAGTCACAGTCCATTTCTCGACTCGGTGAAGTTAAGCTGCAAGCATCACAGAGGAAGTCTGCCTGCTCTGGCTCCCCCATCACAGAGCAGCAACGGGCCTAAGTAAGCGTGTCTGCTCTGCAGGCTCTCGCTTCCCTCGCTGGGTTCTTTACGGTGTGGAGTGCAGGACAGGGAGCGTTCGAAAGATCTTCTCGCCGGCAGATGGGTGTAAGTTCCGCTCACTAGCCTGGTTCTGCAGGGAACAGAGTGTGTATTTTGATCTCCACCTGTCTGCCTCCCATGTCTCTCTTCATTGGTCCTGAGCCTGGTCAGGTAACAGGGTTGTGCCATTTCTGACCCCTAAAACTCCAACCAAGTATTCCAAATTTGAACAAGTGAAGCCTTATGTTCCCTGGTTCCAGATTGCCTACGATCCTGGTCACTCTCCTTGGACATATTAGTTTGTGGCTGTCCCACGTAGCAGACAACATTCCACACTGAGCACAATTCTGCCATGAGGCTCGTGCCCCAGAAGAGAGGTGCTGTTCCCAGCTCATTCACTCCGGACACAGTCAGCCACCGATGCTGTTAAAGGATAGCTATCCATCCCTCTCCCCGCTGCCGCCCCACCCCGGACCTGCAGTCCGCAGAGCTCTTCCCACCCGGGATCCGGGGTGCCTCGGGGCTCTGGTTCTCACTCGCGTGGGACTTGGGGCTGTTCCACAAGTCACTAGATTGAGCTCATTCTTCTTGAGATCTTCTGGGAGGCTGCGTCTATCAGCCAACAGACCGACCATGGCTCCCAGCTTCATGTTATCTCTGACCACAGTGAAATGCAAGTGATCAGGGGCTGAAGGTCTGCAAGGTGTCAGGCACGATTTACTACCAGATTTTCTCCTTGCCTTGCCCTTCCAACAAGCTAACAAAGGTAGGTGTTTAATCCTCAGAACAAAACCAGGGAGGTAGGCCTTACCATCCCCCATTTTACAGATGAGGAAACTGAGGTTTTTAGAGGGGTGGGGTCTTCATGTATCATCACAGCTTATAAGGACACCGGATGGCTTCTAGGGCTAGCACTTAGGTCGGAATAGGCACGAGCTCAGAGACCCAGGCTGGGCACCAGGAACCTCAGTCCAAACAATTTTACTCAGATCTGTCGACACCCTTTGGCATGCCCATTTAACCTGCAAACTTATCCACTGGCATCATCCAATACTTCTCCATCATGTTCCCCTGGAGCTCGTGAGTGGCTTTCTCAAACAGCTTGACAAAAACCAGAGAGGCTCAACTTGTGGCATTTTCCTCATCTACCAGCCCCAGAGCCATTTTCGAAAAAATGAAGTAAATCTCATTCAGTCTGATCTTGGTGAGCCCATGCCTGGGTCTACTGACCACCACTCTCCCCTCTCACAGCCCTGGTCAAACAGCCTTGGACACAGTCCAGAGAACCTGGAGATTTAAGGCAACTAAGCCCATCACTAGCCAAGTCCAGGGGCCAGGTGAGACCTGCGATGAGGTCCTGGCTGCCTTCTCCAGCAAGCTGGTGGCAGGGGGTGAGTTCGCGTAAGGATCAGGAAGGAAAACAATTCATCTGGCAAGAAGAGATCTGTCTGAACCACACCTGTTCCCCTTGCCCAGTATAATTCTGGAGTGCTACGCTGCTCTCAGCAGAAACAGCAAGCCCGGCCTGCCTTCCTGGGGCATTCAGGAACTAGTGACAGCAAGTCATCTGGGTACCCAGAAATTAACAGCCTGCATTTATTAAACTCTTACTATCTGCCAAGCACTGGGCACAGTGCTGGGTTTACATGCTCTTGTAAAATGCCTTAAAACTATTTTTAGCAAAGAAATACATGCTCATAATTAAGAAATGAAATACTACAGAGGCTTATAATGAAAACCACCAGCTTGCGATAAAAACTAATCCCCTCCAACATACTCCCCGAGGCCACCTTTTCTAACTCTGTTCCTTTTGGTGGCCACTTCTCCAAATATAAGATTTCCCCTAATCTGCAAAAATACTGGCTGACGTAGACAGAATGACGGCCTCTCTTTACAGATGAAGAGACGGTGGCACCCTGCGGCCTCAGGTCACACAGCTGGGAAAGGGGGGAGTCCGGATTCAAACTCAGCTCTGCCTCACTCCTGGTCCTGCTCTTGAACTTCACGCTCCGCAGCCGGCCTGTCTGGGGCCTAGTAAAGGATGTGGCCCAGGTCACATCAGGCACACAGGCCCACGATGGCTTCTGCAGTCACCTGTTGTCCCAAATCACTCATGGTGGACATAACTAATACCATGGGATGACACATAAGTGAGCTTTCTTTGTCCCTGGGAGGTTTGTTTCCAGCACTTCTTTCTAGTCTCTATGGTTTGTTTTTTTCCTCTTCCAGCCACCTCAGCCATCTCTATACCCTTCTGTTACGATACAACTGCCAACGTGACTTCCGAGGGCTGGTCTCTGAGGCCCACAGCCCTCTCGCAGCTTCCTCACTCTTATCCTGGAAGACGGTACAAAGGGCATTTATCCTCATCTCTGCTAGGATGTTGCAAATAAAAAAAAGGACCAGTCTCTTCCAGATTCAGGTTTTATAAAGAAAGGCTTTTCCTTTATTTTGTGGTCATAGCTCGTGCTTCCGAGAATGTGTGCTGTGCCAACTTTGTTCATAATACAGCGACTAGTTAGGAGCTCCAACCCAGACTAGTCAGGTTCAAATCTTAGCGCACTGACTAGCTTTGATACCCTGGCAAGCTACTCCCCTCGCTATAACAGAATTCAGCTGTAGGTCTGGAAGGAGTGTGCTGAGGATTACGGATTATGAATGACAAGTTGTGTGGGTTAACGCGAGTGCTCCGAACTCTGCTGACCAGGATCAGTGCTTTATACGTACTGTGATTATTTATGAGAACCCTGTTCGAGCCCCCCGCAGTGCACCCGAGGCATCTCCGTACATTGTGTGTGGCCCTCGTATCTAGAAGGAGTCGGCGCAGACATGACTAGCAGTCTCTTAAAAGTACTCAAAGGTATAATTATTAGCCCCGTTTTGCAGATGAGTAAGTAAACTGAAAAGGAGGTAAGTGAGCTGCCCAAGGCGACGGGATGGTTCAGAGTCAGAAGCGGTCCCTAAGACCCATTGGAACTCTCCTGCTAACAAGGCTGGGTGACTTTGGACAAGTCACTATCCCTCTCTGAGCCTCACTTGTAAAAATAAGAGGGCCTCATTTGACAGAGAGGCAATAACCCTGCAGTTAAGAGATGGTATTCTGAGTCAGACTCGACTTGAATTAGGGGTCTTCCACTTATCACTTGGGTGACTTCGGGCAAATTACTTAATTTCCTGGTGCCTCAGTTTCCTCATCTGCAAAATGGGGGTACTAACAGCACCCACCCTAGAAGGCAGTTATGGGAACTGAATGAGGAAACCTGTGTTAATGTGTTGGGACAAGGCCGGGATGTGAATCGCACAGCAAACATCAGCTACATTACTACTGAGCCTTCCATGGCCAGCCCAGCCTCCCACACCCTGGTCT
Source organism: Ursus americanus (assembly GCF_024610735.1). Classification (NCBI taxonomy): domain Eukaryota; kingdom Metazoa; phylum Chordata; class Mammalia; order Carnivora; family Ursidae; genus Ursus; species Ursus americanus. Next base: position 16,978,886 of record NC_142135.1, read on the forward strand.
GCGCTAAGCCCCATGTGTCGGTACCGTGAGCTCTCTCTTAACAGCGGGCAGGACATCACCTGTGGCGTCCAGGTTGGGTGGTCTCAGACAGGAGCGCTAAACTTTCGATCTAAATTCAAAGGCCACCTACAAGTGTCTAACATTTCAATCCGAATGGAAAACCCAATTTTTCTATCTCCACCTATAACCTTGACCTTCCTTCCCATACAGTCTGGAAATCCTGAATAAATGTCAAAGGAATTCACCGACTCAACAAATATGTAATAGTATTAAAACTCTTAGGAGCGAACCATTTCCTACACTACCAGAAGCTTAACGGGCTGATATTTTCAATTTCATTACTCAGTAAATATGCCCATTTAGGGCCCAGGCGATATGGCTATAATTCGTTATCGGTCAGTGTTTTGTTCAGTCGGTTGGGAAATATCTGCACCCGCCTAGCAGCCAGCCTGCCCCATACTCTGACAGCCCAACCGCCCCACAGGACCCCTCCCTGCCCTTCTCCACTCTGCTTTGCAGCCCTTGTGGGCTGTCTCAGCAGGTGACCTCACCCCAGAGCTTCGAGGTGCATTCTACCAGTGGGAAGAACCAGCACCGAGCAGACAGTCAAAGGAGAGGGAGGTCTCACCCCCACTTCAGGACCATAAGCAAATGAATCTTTCTGTGCCTCAGCTTTCCCATTTGCCAAATGGGACAAATAGGAATAACCCCCCACCACCACCAATAAATGTGGCTTAAATGATTTAGAACAGTGACTGGCCGTAGTAGGCACACAGTGAACGTGGGCTCTTACTCTCTATTATCACATAAGACAGGCTGTCTTAAGCTCCAGGGGCCACCGCTCCCCTGACCCCTTCATGCCTAGGGGAGGTAAGCCCTTCAGCTGCTTCTAGCCCATGGTTTTCCACTTCTTGTTGGCTCTGCTTACCCCTTGCCCGCCCACCTGTAGCCGGTCCCTTCATTAACTTCCCTCACTACTCCATTTTCTGCAGGGACCCTCACTTGGATACCTCACTTGGTATCTACTGTGTTCTAGGCAGTTTTCCTAAGTTTCTCTAATGCTTACAACACCCCTGTGAGGGAAGCGTTATGCACCCATTTCTAAGGATATGAAAACCAAGGCTTAAAGTCCAACCCAAGCCCTACAATTAGGAAGCTGTGCAGCTGAGTTTCAAATTCAGGCCTAGCTTTCATACCCAGGCCGAATTTAATGCCCAGTGAAAAGGACACATGCATCTACGGCTTCCCCAAGGCTTACAGATAAGGTGTGATGACTACTCTGATAGGAAGAATAGTGACCTTGACAACAGCCAAGGGCACCTGGATTGGCATGTTAGTCAGAGATGGCTTCCAGGAGGAGGTGATATTAACCTGACTCATCCATGACGGGGAGTTATTCTGGGAACGAGGAAGAGGAATGGAAATGTGTAAAGGTCCAGAGGGAGAAGAGAAAGAGAAGCAGCTTTTTTGGGAGCTGCAAGCAGTTCAAAACTCCAGGAGCAGAGAGCTCCAGGCGGAGGTGATGACGAGAGGGGGCTGGGTCCTGCCACGAAGCGCCATGAATGCTGAGCCAGGGAGCTGGGACTTGCACATTTGCATGCCTGCATCTGCAGAGGTGAGGCTCACACGGGGAGCGCTCTGGTCCCCTGTCTGTGACTCCCAGCTCCTTCAGGACAGAGTGCCTACTTCAAACCTTCAAACCCAGCTTGCAGCTCCGTATACAACTGGTGCTCAAAAACGAGACTGACAACTGAAAACGATAGTCGAGGTGCTCCTCTGGGTCTGGGCAGATGCTGCCCGTGCCCTGCCAGGCGTCCCCTTGCCCTTCCCCCCTCAGTGCCCTTCAGCCTCGCTTCTAACTGCCGACACCTGGGTTTCCTTGCTTGGGGGCTCTCTCTGGTTTCCGAGCCCACTTAGCTTCCTGAGTGGCAGGCCTGAAGTGCAGGGCGATGACAGCCCCTTACGGAGCAGCCCAGAGCAGTGACTCGTGGGAGCTGGTGTGTCCCAGGCCTGCCTCACCCCTCAGGTGGGATGGGCTGAGGGCCATGCAGCCTCCACAGGCCCAGGTGCTTGAAGGCGCTCTGCACACACAAGGGAACCCAGGATCCTGGGCTCTCGTCTTGGCTCCCGATGCAGCAGCAGATGCTGGAAGGAACATGGGCCTTCGAGGGAGGCAGATCCGGGTCTGCGTCCAGACGGGGGGCTACACTGAGGCAGGTGACCCCTCTTGGAAGTCATGTGGCCTCCGGGTACCTCAGTTTGCTCAGCCGCTGTGGTGGTCAAGTGTCAACATGTAAGGAAAACAGCTCACTAAGCGAAACTAGGCGCCTTTCTAGTGTCTTTTCAGGAACTCCTGAGTCTGCGTTCTAGCTGGTTTCTACACACTGCCAGTCTAGCAGTGATCTCAGTCTACAGGCAACCTCGAATTTTGCATATTTGCCTCCTAGGAGACTGGAGGCGCCAAGAAGACGCGGGTCAAGTTTTACTCAGCTTGGCACCCGCTAGCATTTAGCACCGCCCCTGGCACATAGCAAGCATGCAATGAATGTTTGTTGAATGACTGAGTGACAGCAGTGAAAAACAAAGAACACCTACCAGTGAGGATGGGTTCTCTGGAGCATTTGCTCATTCATGGCATCTCAGTGCTGAGTCCTACTACGTGCCAGGCATCATCCTCGGTACTTACGACTGTGGTCACAGCCGCCGCGCTCCCCCCTCACGTGGTGAGTGATAGAGGGAAAAAGCAGAGATCCTCACCCCAGGCCGCCCAGCAGACCCACCCGGGAAGCTTTTACAGAGTCTCTCTCAAGATTCCAAGGGAATTACCTGGGGTGGGGCCAGGCTTTGGATTTTTTTTTCAAGGCTTCTCAGGTGAATATAAGAACGTGTTGCTGGGGCTGAGCACCGGTGGGCTCAAGACAGGGGAACAAGATCACGTCAGAGAGCGAAGAGGGTTGTGAAGAAAACAGAACAGAGAATGTGGTTTGGCCTCATGGTTCTCAGAGGGAGGGGACAGTCGTGCCTCCCAGGAGACATCTGGCAGCATCTGGAGGCACTTTTGGGCGTCATAACTGGAGGGAATGGCATCTGAAGGATAAGGACCAGGGCTGCTGATATGCCCCTTACAAGGCACGAGACAGCCACCACGACAAAGAATAAGCTGACCCCAAATGTCAACAGTGCCGAGATAGAGCAGTCGTGGTCCAGAGGGGCAGGGAGCAGAGACCACTTCGGGGAAGGCCTCCCGGTGGACAGAATACTAGAGCCGAGAAGTGAGTCTCTGGAGGAAGCGAGGAGAAGCACTGAATGTGAGGTGGGCCCAGAGCCACCATCTCAGCCTTGAATAGAAAGACACCAGATGGTTAAACCACCAAGTCTGGCTCACACCACCTACTAACCTAAGAGCCCTCGCACCTCTGCTCCTGCTGTCATTCCTGGGTTGTTTGCTAGGGTGGGGTGGGGGAAGGGAGAGGGAAATCCTGTGGCTTTTGCTTGGCTGCTTTCACTTTTCAGTCCCCACCCTCCTTCAAGGCTCAGAACCAGAAAGGGGGGAAGGAGAGGGTGGTCAGTTCGGCTGACCACTCCACAATCCCCAACACCACCCGCAGGCCCACTTCCTCCTCTCCTCCTAAAGCATCTCCCGCTGCCACCCCCTGGTCTCCAAAAGCTCTAACTGTGGGGGAAGGGAGGCTTCTTTGGAGACACCCTGCCAGCTTCCCCCAGCCCTGGGAGAAGTGATTTCCCAAGAGACGCAGGGATCCACAGCGCCGTAAATAAACACGGCATTCCAGAGGAGGGGTGGGAGGGCAGGCCCGGTCAGCTTTGCCCCCTAACGGAGATGGCCCATTAACTTTCCAGCCAGGCAGCCGGGACCTGAGAACCTGCCAGCCCGCTCTCCAGCCACTCTCCTCCCGCCCTCCCATACACACACCAGCCGCCCCTTCTCGATGCTTCCCTGTAAATCAGTTGCAGACCCACTGCCTTGGGAGTTTGGACTATCAGCAGCTGCGTGGAGCAGGCTGCTTGCTCAATACCACGTGGGCTTTGCAAGGAAACGTCACCATAGTTCCATGGGCAATTTCGGTGGAAAGTAGAGTTCTTTTGTACAAGGCTTCCAGAAAGGTCTGAGTCCACAGGCCACTCCAAGGGAGGCAGGGTGGCAGCAGGCCTCTGACAGGCAGCCCCACCTGCAGGAGTCCTGCCAACCTGGAGTGGACAGAGAAGAACCTACCCTACTACAGACTCCAGAGAAGGAAAGTGACCTGGGCTGTAGGGCCACCCCCACTTTACAAGCAGGGAAACTGAGGCTCGAGAAGGAATGAATGACCCGCTCTAAGTCAGCGGGTAGTGGGTGGCTGAGCTGGGTGCCCCCAGGCCTCCTGCTATGCATCTGTGCATGGAAATTCTTTCAGGCCACATACTCATTCCAGAATAGCGGAGAAGTTCCATGTCAACTCATCTGACAGAAAGACAGCGACTGTGCAGAACTGATAGCCATTCTCCAAATGTGCATTTGGGGGGTGGGAGGGCACCACTAAACGTCTCTGCTTCCTTAGTTTCTCGAGTTCTCTTCTGAAATGAAAACATTCCCCTGTGTTCCCAGAGTCCCCAAATATAAGCTCCCTGTCAAAATTCTGTCCGCAAGGAAAGATGTCAAGTCCCAACCTATGAAACTCATTTCACAAAATGGGGCACTAGGGGAAATTTGCAGGAATATGTTTACTCAAGTCATTATTTTATTAAAAATGATACTTTGCCCAATATACCCTGAGAATGTTATCATAGGCGCCCCTAATGAAGTAGGTTAATTAGCAATAAATAGAGCCTCTCTGCAAACCTAGGATCAAGAATTTTCTCACGGGCTGTGATTTTAAAGAAACACTACACAATATAGTCTCTTCATTCATTGAAAGCCTTGATTTGCACAGTTGAGTTTCTATAACTCAGAACTTACAGAACAAACTATTAGTTCAATGTATATTTTCTGCTATTAAAGTTGTACACAATACCTATTCCCTGTCAAACAAAAGACTCAAAAATACTAAACTTCTTAGCTGTACTGTGTTTTGGCTGTGTGTGTATATGTGCGTACGTGTGTGTGTGTGCGTGCACCTATCGACACAGGATAGAACTTCCAGCTGCAGGTTTTTCTTCTGTTCTTATATGTCTTTCAGGCAAGCCTCTCACCTGGTTTTCACCCTGGGGGAAGGAAACCTGTGTTCTTTGTTCTTTCGCTCCTGCAGTTTAATATGATTTTCATCCTCTGTGCCTCCCAGCCTGACTCCCCCACCCCCACCCCTCACTGCTCTCTCTCCCTTGGGAAAAGACTTGGCTCTCAAGTGACGACTAGCTCTTCTCCTGACTAAGGCAAGCATCCGCTGGTCACCTGCTCCTGGGGGTGCCGAGAGCACATGGTGCAAAGATGTTTCATTCGTTGCCAGAACAAATGGCCCACGTACCAAAAGCTCCAACAGCTTGTGTCCCAGATCCGGGTCACGGTGGGTTCACGGGTGCTGCCTGCCTCAGAAATTCCACAAATATTTATGAGCAATGACTCTGCACCAGGGGCGGCCCCCACAGCTCGGGGCTCCGCTGTGCTGTCCAGGACACAGTTACCACCCCTCCCGGAAGGCACTGTAGGCCTGGCCCTGGCTTCCTTGGAGGGTGCCTGGCAGAGCAGAAAAGCCAGGGGCCACCTGCACCCTGGGTACAATGACCATGTGAACCCAGGATGGGGAGGAGGGCGGGATGGGATGGAGCTGGGATGAAAGAGGAATAATGATGGCTGCTGTCTTCCGTGGTCAAGTTCATGTGACCCGCAAGACACATGGACTCCAGCTATTCCAGATGAGCTAGAAGTGTCAAAGGCATTTTGTTCTTCTCGTAAGTAAATTCAAATGCGTGTTATTCATGCAAAGCAAAGGTTGGTGGGCTGCAGGAGGCCAGGACTCCTCCAGAATCTCAGAATTGAGGGAGGCTGCCCACACCCCAGGATCCAGCCCGGTCACCTAGACAGAAAGCTGCTCACAGTCAGGAAGATCGAGCCCTGCAGGTTCCCTCATTGGATTACCAGCATCACTAAAACCAAGTCCTCCCCTCCCACGAGATAACCAAGTCATGCTATTACTTTCTGGGGGCCCAAACGCCACAATTTAAACCCTGAGTGAAAAAACGTGAAGTTCTCCAAAACTCTTTAATAGACATACTTCTCTATGTGTATCTCCTCCCCCCTGCCCCACTGCCTCCTGACCGTGGAAGTCTAAAATGATTAGCTTTGCCAGAGAACTTGACATAAAAATCGGATACCGAAAAACAAGCAAGAAAATCACACACACACACACACACACACACACACACACACACACTGAAGCACAAGCAAAAAGCACAGGGTTCCAGCCCAGGTTTCACTGCTAATAATTTGATGTTGCACACGTCCTTTACCTTCCCCGCGATGGAGGGAAGAAAGGCTGCCTCCTTAACCAGCCCTCCAATCTGGGGGCTAGGCGGGAATGAGGCTGTCAGCTCTCCGGCCCTAGGCACTGGGGTGGTAAAAAGGTCTATGGTCAAAGGAGTCAAGTGCTCTGAGGGGTAAAACACTGTGTCTTTATCAAAGTGCAGAAGAGGGAGGAGCACTCTGTACCACTGGTAAGATCTGCTCTGGAGGGAGCTTTGATATGAAACATGTTAAAGAAGAAGGGCCTTGAGCATTTCACAACCTAGAGCGAGCCTCGGTTTCCTCTACTACAAAACCTCAGAGGGTTGGACCAGGTGATCTCAAATGTTGGCTTTCTTATTGGTTGGCCGAATGAGACACGAACTAGTGCAAAGCTGGTAACCAGCAGACGCTGGGCTGATTAATCAAAGCATCAGCTGCCCGAAGAGGGTCCTGACTTTGCAAGCAGAGCCCAGCTGCCACATGCCATGTTTCTGAAGCCAAAACTCAAATACATGATCATTCCTGCGCAGGAATGATCGAGGTTCTGAAGGTTCTCTTTCAAGGACATTTTTTTGTTTCTAATCTAGAAAGTCCCACAGAGAAATACGTAGGTGGAGATTGAAAGCAGTATCTCAGCCCCCACTGTAGCATCCCCAGTATTTAGCACGGCGTCTGCCGCAAAGTAGGTGCTTGAGTATTTCCTGTATGGATAAACAAAGCGTCCACCACCCAGAACACTTTCGGCACACCTTGCAATGGACAGGCATGGCTGAACACCCCCAAAGCATTCAACGACTCGAGTGAAGAGCGCTGCTACTTAACCCTTGGCCTGTCCTGCGTCCCTCAACATCCTCCCAACCTCACCTACTGAGTGCTGGGTGGGGAATCAGCTAGATCTGCCTGGAAGCTGGGCGTCCTAGCTCTGCCGACCTCCCGGAGCTTCAGAGTTTCCTCATCTGTTACATGCAGATCCTCAGGCCTCTCTCAGGGGAAAGTAAGAGTCAGGACCTCCTAGGGGAGCTGGGTGGAGTACAGAAACGAACCCGCACAGAGCTGAGAACCTGCCCGGCACATTGCATGCTCCAGGTAAACGCTGGCCCTCAGTTACGCTTGTGCTCGGCATCCCAAGTGCTTGGCGGTGACTGTGGACTCATTAATGTTCATTTTCTTTGGGCCACACTGGATATTCAATGTAAAACCAAACTGTAATGGTGTTCTATGAAACATAAGAATCGGAAATATGTTGCAAAAATGTCTTATTTTTAATGTTTGGGGGGCCTTCTGAGTGTCAGGACCACTCCTCCACATCCCACTGGGTGAGACAATTGAGCACTGTCTTTAGAGCCAAAAATGGCACTGGACGAAGTGTCCGGAAGCTGTGTTTGAGGCTGGACTTTCCACTGATCCTCTTTACTCCCTGATACTCGGCAAGGCTGAGAGGAACAATGACTTGCTGGAGTATCACAGCCAGTCCTGGGCTTCACGGGATAGAAATACATATTACTCAGCAAACGTTCACATACCACCTCCCACCCCCTGCTCCCCCAGCATCCTTGAGTTAGGCGGGGTCCCGTGAGTAGAGGTGATGCCTTTAAAGAGTGCATATGGGACCCTTTAATTTTCTTCTCCTCTGCTCCAGAAGCCTGAAAGCCAATTATTTCAAATGATGTGGCCACCAAATCAAGGCCGCCTGGATCCCTAAGTCCCAGCTTGGAAGAAAGCTACCTTGAAGAGTTGTTGGCCTTCAGCACTCTTCCCAAGGGCAAGAGCTAAACCCTGCTTTGTTAAGACAGTAGGACATGGGGGTTTCCTTGTCACGGCATCGCAGGTTAGCCTAACCTGACTTCTTCTGCATCCTTATTCAGTGCCATTCCAGAAGGTTCGTGCATGTTTGTACCAGAATGACCAGTTCTTCTCCACCACACACACACCAGACTGGAATCTCAGCGAGGCCATTTTCCCATTACATAAGATGGCCCGGCAAAATTTTTAAGATGTGCTAAATGTAGCCATCTCTCTCATGACAGGTATTTTTTTCTTCCCTCCCCTAGTGCCAGGAAGCACCTTGTAAGGGAAAGGAAAAAGATGCTCCTGGTAGTAATGCTACCTATGCAGCTTTTCGTAAGCAAAATCTTAAACTCTAGAAGGGAATACAGAACTAGTGTCCCTGGTATCCCATTTGCTGAGGCATGTAACACAGACTTTTTTTTTTTTTTTGTAATCTCTGTACCCAACATGGGGCTCAAACTCACGACTCTGAGATCAAGAGACACACTCTTCCAACTGAGCCAGCTAGGTGCCCCCACACAGACTCTTAATACTCTTTACCTAACACTCCAGCACTGTGATGTGGCAAGCCCCTGGGGTCTGATGTCACGCTGACCCCGCTCTAAATCCCAGCTCGGCCATTTCCTGTGTTAACTCAGGCAAGTTAATTTCTTGAAGCTTCAATTTCTTCATCCATAAAATAGGTATAAAAACATCTACCAAGTGGGGATGCTGAGAAACTTAAATAACTTAAAACAACGTAGAGTATACAACATGCTTTGTTCAATGGTTGGCACGCAGCGGCATTCAATCAGTTGGTTTCCTTCCTCTCTGTCATCTAGACTTTGGTCTCAAGTTTAGACTTGGTTAAAAAAAAAAAAAAAAGACAGTTTACTATTGGAAGTGGTAGGAAGACCGTGCAGCAGCACCTGGGATATTGTTGTAGGTGCCGTAGGGGAAGGCGAGGACAGTGTTCCCAAGAGGACACAGAGGGTACAGACGAGTCAGAGGGAGCAAGTGGATCCAGGCTGTACACAGAGGCCAGAGGTCCAGACAAGGCAGTGGGGCGGAGCCAGAGAGTTAGGGAGTTTGGTAGAGTTTGCCCAAAGATCCTGAATCTGGGACAAAACCAGCCTGGGACGGAAGCTTCCTCCACCGCTTCCTGTTACAAAATGGTCCAGTGACTGTCCTGGACCTGCTACCAGGGGCAGCAGCGAGCAGCAGCGCATTTTGCTAACTTGGGCTGACCTAGAGCACAGGCTCCCCGACGGGCTCCGGAGGAAGGGTCCTTTACTCATCCCTCTAACAGTCCGATCACATGAGAAACATTCATTTTGAGCCTACTGAGTGGGCCAGCCTCGTGCCGGTGCTGGGAACATGGAGACAAATAGGAAACCCTCCCTCGGGGTGGAGGGGTGGCTCACAGTTTTTCAGGGGGACAGACAGGCAAACGGATAAAAATCCAAGTGCTAAGATTGCTAAGGGGTTATTTCTACAGCACACTACGCTCTTGGAGGAGGGAGCAAGCTCTCTCTCTAGCAGGAATGAGTAGGTCTTGCTAAGTTTGGGAGAGGAGTCTTTCCGGGGAAAAGGATCTATGTGTGGAAAGGAAAAGGAGAGAGGGTGGCTCACGAGGTTTAGGGGTCAGTTTGTAGGGCTGAGGTGTGGGGCATATGGCGGCGGGGGACTGGTTATAGCAGAACGTGCCTGGTAGGCAGAGATCAGGTCTCAAACAGCCACCATGCGAGGGTCAGGGATTTGTGGACTTGGTCCTGTGGGTTAGAAGCTACTAAGGGGAGGTCCTCATTAGAATGGACAGAAAAGCACATTGGAAAAAAATGGATTTTGAATGCCTTCAGACTGGGCTCAGGCTTTCCACTTTGACCCACTCCCCACCACTCGCTACCACCCTCTACTTCACTCCTTCACCCTTGCGTGTATGACCTGCAAAGCTCGTGAAAGCATTTGGGCTTGCGACTCCTGGACAAGCAGTGACATGGGGAGGTTTTTAGGAGGATAATGAAACACGATCAGATTTGGTGCTTTAGAACCACACACTTCTATCACTTTTGTAACTGGAACGTATCTTTTCTACATCCAGAAATCTTGACGTTGATCACATGAATCCCCTCCCAGGATCAAGCAGTGCACCCCTCCCCACCCTGAACAAGCAGCAGGCTGATCTGGTTATAACCGAGGCCACTGACAGGGCCCTTTCTCCCAGGTGGGGATTAAACCAGGGGCCTGTCGGTTCAGCAGAAAGGCCCCGAAGCCCCCTTCCCTGGCTCACCTTGGCCCCAAGCATGATGGATCAGGTCTTTCCTCACACCTGGGAGCACAGGGATCACACTCTGGCTTGGGAGGCAGCAGGGCCAGACACAGAGCGTCGACAGCCCGGCCAGAGAACGCCAGAAGCCCAAGCGGAGCCAGTGCTGGGCTCTGTGGACAGGACCTGCCACCCCCAGGACCAGCTCAGCAGGTCTGAGGAGAGCCTGGATGGCCAGGTCCTTCATCCCAGGCCACTTCTTGCTCACCGGGTGATGGCCCCTTTGGTGGGGTAGGGGTGTGGCCCCTAGTCATAGATCCAAGGCAGAAGGATGTCCCTCAAAGTACAGTGACTCTGAGGCAGCCTCACAGTACAGAAGGTCAGAGATATGTCAGCAATAACACAACAGTCTGAGCTGACATCTCTAGGGCCCTGCCTAGGTGCCAGGTGCTGTGCTAAGTACTTCACAGGTATTACCCCTTGGAATTCACACAGCGACCCTGGGAGCAGGGGCCCCACCGTTGCAAGTCCAGCTAGGTCAGCTGTGTAGAGCAGCAAATGCACACATTCCCCAGAGAGACTGGCTAGGAGCACCTCCAGGAGGGGCTGTGGCCTGGTCATCTTTGTGTCCCTTGCCCTGCTCCCAACACTGAGCACAGGACCCTACACGCAGGGAGCAGGGTAGGGGCAGGGCCAGGGCCAGGAGCAGGGTGAGGTGGGCGGCAAACCAGGCACCCCAGGAAACAAAACTGAAGGAGGCCTTCTGTCTCAGGTGTGGACCCTGCACTCGCAGAGCCTGACAGCGAGCGCCACCTGACATTCTGCAACTGGATGCCTCGCTTGCTTCACCCGAGTCCAGGCCCCGGGTAGTTTACTGGTCAGACTGGTGTGTGACTCCATGTGACTGACCTTCCCCATCCTGTGCTCAGTTTCCTCACCTGTAAAATGGGACTTACAACAATGGCAAGGGTTGGCGAACACCCCGAGAAACCGGAACCCTCCTACCCTGCTGGTGGGAATGTGAAATGGCGCTGCCTCTGTGGAGAATGGTCTGGCAGTTTTTTAAAAAGTTAAACGTAGGGGTGCCTGGGCGGCTCAGTCGGTTAAGCGTCTGCCTTGGGCTCAGGTCATGATCTCAGGGTCCTGGGATCGAGCCCCGCATCGGGCTTCCTGCTCAACAGGGAGTCTGCTTCTCTCTGAATCTCTCTCTCTCCCTCTCCCCTCTGCCCCTCCCCACTGCTCACTCCCTCTCTCTCTCAAATAAATAAAGTCTTAAAAAAAAAAAAGAGTTAAACATAAAGTGACCATCTAACCCAGCAATCCTACTCCTAGGTATCTTCCCGAGAGAAGCAAAAACACACCTCCACGCAGATTACACACAAGTGTTCCGAGCAGCATTATCACGATGCCCCAGATGTAGAAACCCAATTGTTGACAGGTGAACGGATAAACAAAATAGTGGCTGAACTGTATCCCCGCCCCCGAAGTCACATGTTGAAGCTCTATCCCTAGTACCCCCACGTGTGACTGTATTTGGAGGTAGGGCCCTTAAAGAGGTGATTAAGTTAGAATGAAGCCATTAGTGAGGCCCCCAAATCCAATCGGACTGGTGTCCTTAGAAGAGGAAACCTGGACACACAGAAGGACCCCAGGGATGCGTGTGCACCGAGGAAAGGCCACACGAGGCCACGGGAGCAGGCGGCCATCTGCCGCGGAGAGAGGTTGCAGAAGAAATCGAAGGTGCTGACACCTTGATCTTGAACGTCCAGCCTCCAGGGCTGTGGGAAAATAAATGTCTGTTGTGGAAGCAACCCCGTCTTCCGCATTTTGTTTGGGCGGCCCTTGCAGACATGGCCATACAATGGAATGCTCTCGAGCCATAAAAACAGTGAGGTACTGCTGCACCCTATAACACGGAGAAGCCTCAAGAATCCTATGCTAAGTGAAAGACGGTGAATGCGAAAGTCCACGTATTCTATGATTCTCCGCCAGGGACTGCTCGGCGAGGGCAGATCTGCACAGAGCGTAGATGAGGTTGCTGAGGCTTGGGGCCGGGGGCTGCAGGGGCAGCTGGGCAGTGATGGCCAGTGGGCACAGGATCTCTCTTTGAGATGATGGAAATGTTCGAAAATGAGATGATGGTTGTACAGCTGCAGATTCACTAGAAATCAACTGATGGTACACTTCATAAATGGGTGAGTTTTAAGGGATGTACGTCACACCTTAAGCTCTTTTAAAATACGGGCTAAGGCTAACACCCGTGCACAGAGCCTGGCACGCAGCACCCTGAATATTATAACTGGTACTTTTTTTTTTTTTAAGATTTTATTTATTTATGTGACAGAGAGACAGCCAGCGAGAGAGGGAACACAGCAGGCGAGTGAGAGAGAAAGAAGCAGGCTCCCAGCAGAGGAGCCCGAAGTGGGACTCGATCCCGGAACGCCGGGATCATGCCCTGAGCCGAAGGCAGACGCTTTAACGACTGCGCTACCCAGGAGCCCCTATAACTGGTACTTCTTAATAGGCTCAAATAACTATCTGCTGCTCAGCTGCAAGTTGCCTAAAGTGCCCCAATTCCTTTAATGTTGGGGGGACTTTTAGGGTGATTTCGGTGTCCCTAAGTGACCTGTCCCTGCCCACAGAAGACTCCCAATCAGAGCGTGATGGCTGCAAAGCATGCCTGCTGTGGCGAAAACGGCTCCGGTCTTGGATTCCACGGGCCTGTGCTGGAGTCCCGGCTCTGCCCTCACCTGCTCAGCTGGGTCCCTGTACGAACGACCTGGGCTGTGGTGTGGCGGTGTGAGGAGCCTACACACAGCTGGCATTCCATAAATTGGGGGAAACAAAAAAACGATGTTTGAGAAAGCCCTCTGTCAAACCCCAAATGCATGCGCACCTTTGCATTATCCTCAGCGGACTGGTGGCCCCGCTGAGAGTTCTAATCCGAGGGCGGGTGAGGCTGCCCGTGGCCGTGCCCGAGGAGCCCCAGGTGCGGAGAAGGCTGCCTGGCTCCCAGAAACCTTGGACAAAGGGTTGCCCACTCCGCTCTTCCTCACCTGTTAAATGGAGATAAAAGAGTTCTTCTATCTCTTATTACGTTCATGAGCTGACCCACAAAAAGTGCTCGGCATTGCGCTTATCATGTCAGTATGAGGACCACCGTAGTTGCTACGTGCCAAATGACTGAGAACTTCCTGCGGGCAGGGACGCCTTTTTCCTCCGCTGCTGAGTGTTCGCTGGCCAGACAGAGGAAAAGAAGTGGGAAAGGCCCAAGCACACAAGAGCTATAAACTAGACCGTATAGACAAGGAAGACTGATATACTGCCTGATGACTGTGTAATCTTGGGCAAGTTCACTTCCCTCTCTGGGCCTCAGTTCTCCTAAGATGGACTAGGTGCTCCCTGAAGTTTCTTCCAGCTAGAACATTCCCTGATCCTACTATTGCACCATGTTGCTATTAGACACATGCCCCATTCCCCAGCATCCTCCTCCAGAGATCCCAGAAGACATTAGACTTTGTACCAGAAGACCCATAAATCCCACTTCTGAAAGTGCTGAAGTCAGGCCATGTTCAATTTCCCAGTGTCGAACACAGTCCTCCATCTTTGGAATGTCTACCATTAACCCACGGAGTGAGCCAAACGGTTTCCACGCAGTGGCTCTGTGGGCCCAAGAGCCCTTGCTCTTGGAAACAATGTGAAGTCTTCCAGCTCCTCCTGAACGACCTGGTTCTGGCCGAAGTTCACTGCATGCTCATAATTAATTCTGTAACACAAAGTTCCCCAGAAGAAAGTAAGAGGCCTTTCTACAGGATAATGAACCCCAGCGCTGTCAGGGGAGGTGAGGTGAGGGTCTGTGGCTCTCTCTGCTCCTACCTGGTGCCACTGTGCGCGTCCCTTCCCCTAAATTTCTTGGCCAGGGGGCAGTCTCTTTTTCCAGCTTCTAGCTGTCAGTTCATATCTCTAAATTTCCCACTGCCCCCCACAAAAAACAAAGATACACCCCATCCCTACCAGCACTGGCATGCTGGCCTCTCTCTGCCCTTGCTGGGCCACCCCCCCCCCCCCATAAACAACGTGGCTGTGACATCTAGCTCTCACCAGACTGTGTGCAAATATCTTAAAGGAGCTGTTTCCAAAAAGGCAAGGGTGCAGTACAAATGAGAACAATTTCTAAATGTCCTCCTCCACAGGCCAGGGAGATTCCATGGGGGCTCTGGGTACACCCGGGGGCTGGGGCAGCCTGAGATGGCTTTGTCCTTACCGTGATTCAGCTCAGTCTTGTATTTTAAGAACAGCGGGAAAGTAATATCGGCTGAAAGGAGTTTTCTGTGCGCTATTTAACTAAATGGCTCTGCAGCTGGAGAGAGCCATAGGCAGACGTGTTATGATTCAAGGGCTCCCAATTACAATGATCCTCTTTTATTGTATAAAAACAGCAACACAGCCATCTCCACCCTCCCAACGCCTGCTCCCTCCATCTCCTTCTCCCATTGGCTGGCAAGGGTGTTCAGCCTCTCCAAAGTAGCACCCAGAGTCTCCTCGGTCCCCAGGAGTGCAACCTGCAGCCCACTGGGATTCCTTCTCCCTAACAGCCAAGGAGAGGGTGCAAAGGGTGCAGTCCCCCCTGAAGAATGTTCTGTTAGAGACACTGATGGAGGCTTTAGATTTGTCTTTCTTGGAGCGCGGTGCGGGGGGAGGCGGTTGGGGTACTAAGGATAACAAGCATGGATTTGGAAATCTCTCCTGTTTTGACTAAACTTACACACATACACACACACACACTAACTCATGCATGCATGCACACCCACACCCCTATACCCCTTTAGCAGAAAAGCAATCAGGTTGCCCAGAAGCACGTGCTGAAACCGTCTCTTCTCCCCATACTTCCTTCCCAGGAGGGTGGGGCACCTCCAGACTTCAGAAAGACCTGATGACAGCTCAGAGCATCAACTTTGGGATCAGACTGATCTGCGTGTGAATCCTGACCTGACTACCTCCTCTCTGTGACCTTCAGCAAGCACCTAACCTTTCTGAGCTTTGGTTTCCTGTTTTTACCATGGGGCTACGCTCCTGCTCTCGAAGCAGTCCTCACCGTCGCACTGAATGCCACAGTGAAAGGAAAGTGTTTCGCAGAGTGCTTGGTACATAGGAGGCGTTCCATTTGGGGGAGTGTTGCTGTTCTTAAGGCAGCAACACCATGTGTTTGCGGTGTGTCTGGGTGTATAAGGAACTTTGTAGTCGTTCCATCTCACCAGTCAGAGTAGACAAGGCAGGGGGTGAGGGGCAAGACAGCTGGGGGCGGGCATGAATGTCAGTGCCACCAAGGAGTGTTTTTCTGGGGTCTTTCTGCAACACTGATTTCAACCCTCGTGTCTGCACAGCCCATGAATGTATGCATGCATGCTCCCTCCTCAGTTTAGACTCCTGGTCCTTCCTCGGTTTTCCGCAGATGTTTTGGAGTCTAGAAGCTGCAGTGGCAGCCTCCCAACCAGGCCCACGAGAACCTATAGCCCAGCAACTCCTGTTCATGTCTTCCCTATTCCCTTCTATCTCCCACAGAGTCTGTCCTGGGCCCCCGACCGGGAGGATTCCCTCCCAAAGAAGGAGCTAACTCCATTTGGCTACTCTCTGAGGCCCCGGGGATGCATGAATCCACTCCCCACGCTGAACTTGACAGCAAATGGTTCCCAGGATTTTGCTGGTTTCCGCCTGCAAGGTAAAACCAGCATGGCTTTAAACCCAAAAGTAAACCCATCATATGCTTCTCACTTTTCTATCCCAAACCAAGCCTGTGCACCCTCAAAACAGATCTCTAATACCAAAGTGAATGCCTGGGTCACACTCCTTAACATTGATCTCCCCATGGATCAATAGTACAAGCAGTTCACTCACTGCGGAGTCTCTGTGGTAACTACTATCGCAGTGAAACACGGTGTAATAAGATTTAATCTCCACTAAGTGTTTCTAGTACTAGAGGGTTGGAGGGGGGCAGAAGGAGGAAGAAAGTGTGTGAACTGTGGCTTTTAAGAGGTAAACTGTCCACCAGGGGGGTAAAGAGAGGTGTCAGTCAGAAAACTGGTTCTGGCTCTGGCCTTTTTGTATTCCATTTTAAAGTTTGGGTGGAAACTGATACACTTCTGTCAGGACCGTTTTTCTCCTTGGGGGTCGACACGCGTGCACGCACACACACACTCACACCATTGCCAACCAACCCCTCTCAAATGCATGACTATAAGCATAGGAACAGGAAACAGACCGTGGGTGGATGTTCTTAAAATCACAACCTGTTCCATGGAGGGTGGGGGCCTTACAGAAGGGTGGGGGAGGGGAAGCAGGAGGGATTTTTTTTTTTCCAGTTAAAAACGAAACTACCTTGCCAATACTAAAAGCAATGTCTACTTTACTGTCTACCACAGGGGCATGTGAGTAGCCGAGCATCCTCTCAGAAGTGCACTGTCTGGATCTGACCATGACACAGCACATTACAAAACCTGAGCACTGCGCCGGGGTCTCGAGGCGCTATCCCGGGAAGGCTTTCTACTTCAGTGGTTGCTCAGACCTGCCACCAACCAGTGCGGATACATATGGGGCAGGAGGGGGGAGAACGCAACGAGAGGGGGACAGTCAGGGTCTTGGAATCAACGCTATACATCCATGTATGTCCATCACTTGGCACATCCAGGATACAAGAAAGTCACACGCCAGAGGCCATGAGGCAGTGACCACGCTGATGCTGGTGGTGATGACGGTGATAAGAGGGGACATGTACTGAACACAGTGTTAGGCACTGTGCTAACCAAACCCCTTCCTAAGTTTCTTCTCAAGCGGCACAACAACCCGTAAGGCAGCTCTTTGAACAGTCTCCGTTTTCGGGATGAGGAAATTGAGGTTGAGAGACGTAAGTAACAGCCCAAAGTCATAAAGCTAATACATTGAGCCGAGAATCAGGGATGTGAGTCCTTGCTGGAGGAATCCAGAGTGGAGAACCTGTCAGAAGGCCTTCTGATGCCCTCTGATATCATCCCCTTGATTTAAAGCAAAGGTGAAGCAGGGCGCGCCGGGGTGGCTCAGTCAGTTAGGTGTCTGACTCTTGATTTCGGTTCAGGTCATGATCTCAGGGTCATGAGATCGAGCCCCGCAATGGGCTCCGTGCTCACTGGGGAGTCTGCTTGGGATTCTCTCCCTCTCCACCCTCCTCCCTGCTTGTGTGCACATGCACACGTGTTCTCTCTCTCTCTCCCTCTCTAAAATAAATAAATAAATCCTTAAAGAAATAAAGCAAAGGTGAAGGGTTATGACCAAAGTTATTCTGCTGATGAAGGTAGGTCCCAGGTGTCTGACGGTCAGAAGAAAGGCCAAGTGTAGTGTTTGGGGAGTAATGGTACCTACCTCCACGGTTTTCAGCTCCACTAACTGAGATATGATAAGGCAGAGCTAGTTACCTCCTGGTAACAGCTGACTAACATCAGGTTAATTTTGGATTCCTATGGGAAATCTCCCCATCATCCATCCCTTTCTTATTGTACTCTGTCTTCTTTCTGCCCTAAGGCAAAACTGGTCCCTTGATCCAAAACTTTCCAGAACTCATTTTATTTTAAATAAGAACCAAGCTGGTTTGTCTGCACAAGGCACACTGCTGTCAGTCTTAGCTTCCTAAACACATGACTTCCCTCCTCAGAAACCTGCCGTAGCTCCCCAGTACCTCTGGATTAAAAGCCAACCTCCTCCACTCCCAAGTCTGGTATCATCTCTGCACAACCTTTCCTGCATCCCCCTCTCCGCCCCCTCAGAATAGGCAGGGCTCCCAGGAGGCAGTTTTACCTTCATCAGGAAAACCTTTCTTCCTCTTCTCCTCTTAGGCCACACACACTGTAACCACCAACTCAACAACCAACCCACCATTCACCCCAATTTGCTCATGGCAGCAATGTGCCTCCACCAAAATCATGACTGTCCCTCCCTGGGTGGCCAGGTGGCACAGTTCTGGCTCATGAACTAAGGACAGAAGTCTTTGAGAGGCATCTCTTCCCAAATGCAACAGTAAAGCCATACTAGGTAAATGTTCTAAGCCTCACTCATCCTGCTTTCTCTTTCCTGGAATGGAGATGTGAAGCCTGGAGACACAGCAACCACCTTCCCACCACAAGAACACAGACCTGGGGCCGAAGGCCTGTACCTAAGGATGGCATGGTGGAAAGACAGAGCCTGGGTCCCCAGTGGCTCGTCGTCCCACTCACACTTCTTGTTGTCTGACGCAAGTAAGCCTCCTCTGGTTAAGCGGCCAGTGGTTAGGATGTCTGCTGCTAACAGCTGAATGCAATCATATCCGACACACCTCCCCAGACATTGTTCCTCATCATTCCATGGGTCAGTTCAGATGCTACCCCCTTTAGGAAATCCTCCACGATTCCCTCAGAGCACAGTAATTACGCCCTTCATTGTGCTTCCGAAGTAGTTACTTTTCTCAATTACAGCACTTAGTTAATCCTGCTTGATTTGGCCTGCCTGGCTGCTTAGACTCCTAGGGGGTAGGGGGCCTGGATCCTGCCAGCCTCTCCTGCAGCAGTGTTTTGCATTGAGGTTAGGGGGCGTATTTATGAAAGGGACAGAATGACAGTACTTACCCCACAGGGTCGTCATAAAGACAAAATAATCATAAGCACTTATAAGGGTTCTTGGCACATAAAAATGTTTAATGACTGTACTCTTATTAGGATGATTATTCTAGCTACTGAATGAATAAATAAGTCAACACATAGCTGCTAAATAAACGGATAAAGGAATGAAACCCAGGAAAGTTCTGGAGTTCAGACCCCAGGGTAGTAGTCACTGTTCCTTCTTTTTCATACCTACACCTGCCCCTTTACTTTTTCATACTAATGAGGACTCCCCATATCCTGGAGCTGCCGTAACGGGAGTGTTGAAGGCTAAGAAATAAGGCCTGGCTTGGCACACTGACTTCACCTTTTGCTCTGCAGCTTTGGGCAAATTTCTTCACCTCTCTGAACCTCAGTTTCTTCAACTGTAAACTGGAGATAATAATAGTACTTATCTCATAGGGTTTTGGTGACAAAAAGCACCTAGAATATAAAGCATTGTGCCCGGCATACTAAAACAGTAAATGTTAGCAACCATTATCAAACATTGTCATTATTATTTTTGTCAAATGCATGGCATCCCACTCAATCACATGGCCCTGATGGAGATGAGACACTTGGGGTGGGGGTCACCTTTCTGCTGGTCAAGATACGTGGCATTTCCATCAGGAGAATACCCTTCTTGAGTACCAACAAACACTGTCATTTTGATCTTTTCCTTTCAATGGGGATTGGTTAATATATCAGATTTACCCTAAATCCTCGGCCTCTGAATTTCCCCTTAAGAGCTGTAAACTTCGGGGGGATCCTCACTGACATCAGATCTAGCCAGAAGGTGCACGTGCCTGCAACAACAAAGTGTGGCTTTTCAACACCAGCAATATTCCTACAGATCACAGGTCCAGATACTGCCAGTGATGCACTTCAATCTTACTTGTAGATTCCCTACCCCCCCCCTCAAAGAAGCTGTGTATACAGCTTTATATAATTTTCCCTTTAAACTTGAATCAAACCTTTATGTTAGTCCCATTCAAGCACTTGAGGGCTCCATTAATCTATTTTTACTTTTAAACATGCCATTTTACAAGATATTTATTCCACTTGGTCGTCATCCAAATGCTTTTTGACATTACTGCCCTGGGACTGAACTGCTTAAACTCAGGGCCCTCATAAATAGAAAATCACCTTTTGACTGAAATCTTGAAGAGCTCTCAGAAGCTCACCCCCTTCACTTCAACAGGCATTAATTTCTGCTCTACATAAAGGAGTGTGAGTGTGTGAGTGTGTGTGTGTGTGTGTGTGTGTGTGTGTGTGTGTGTTTGTGGTGTTTTAAGAGGGTAAGTGTGGGAGGTCTGAGCTACCCAAGGGATGAAGGGGAGGGATTCCTGCCCCTTGAAAACCTGCCCTAAGGGGCCTGCCTCAGACCCGGAGAGCTGCTGACTAGGACATACGGTGATCGTCAGAGACCAGGTAAGTGAAGAACTCGAGGGCCTGACAAGACTTAGTGGACCCCCGGGCCCACCGGATAATGCCTCTTTCAAAGGAGATGGGTCCAGGGAAAGTCATTATTCCCCCCACTCTCCTCCCCCCCACCTCCGGACAAACAAAAGGCCATCCCCCAAACAGCTGAAGGCAGAGACCCCACTGGCTTTGAAGCCGATCAATCAGGTGGAAGCCCGAGCAAATCACGACTTGGCTTCCCCAAGTTTTCTCCCCAGCCTAAGGAGCCACCCTCCTCCTCCTCCGCCTCCGAGCTCCGCACAGCTACGGGGCCAAGGGGACCGTCCTGCGATGCTCACTGGTTCCCAACTTTCCGCTCCTCTCCGTCTCCGCAGCCTCCCGCAAAGCGGCTGGGGAAAGGGCAAGTTTGCCAAGGCGAGGATACCAAGTCCCGGGGAAGCCACAAAGACGCCGCAACACCAAGGATGAACCCCTCTCCCGTGGGGCGGGCGCCAGCGCCAGCTGCCGCTCCGGGGGCGAGCGTGGGCTCGGCTGGCAGAGGCGGCCGCGGGCGTGGGCCGGCCGGCGGCGGACAGCGGGGCCACCTCCCCCCCGACCCCCCCCCGACGCGGGCGCCCCGCCACCTGAGCCGGGCGTGGGGGCCGGCGCCGCGCTCCGGCCCTGCGCCCGGCAGGTAGCTCCGGCGGCCGCCCGCAGCCACCGGCGGCGACGAGAGGAGAGGCAGCCTCAACCCACGGCGTCATGCTTCCTGCCACCACAGTACGGCGAATCGTCACCGGGAGAGGGGAGAAGAGGGGAGCGCGGGGGAGGGAGGGCAGCTCGCACACGCAGCCCCCTGCCTGCCAAACCCGCCGGGCCGGGCCACGTCCCGCCGGAGTCCCCGCGGGACCTGCCCCGTTTGCACAAAGCGCCGCAGCTGGGCCACGGAGGGAGGGAGACGGCCACGAAATAAATAAATAAAAACAGAGTCGGGTCTACGTAACGCCCTGTCGAAAGCGGACGCCATATTTTTTTGTGGCTTATGTCGACATAGGGAAACGTAGACATGTTTTTCCTCCTCCTCCTCCTCCTCGGTCTGGCTCCCATTTATCCAAACTTGTAATCAAAACTCTTAAAAAAAAAAAATCTCCCCCCCCCGGATCCTCTTATTTCCTCCCACCCGCAAAAAAGGGCCCGCACCCCCCCCTTCCGCACCCCCCCTTCCAATCACAAACCCGGCCAAGTCCCATTAACAACACATTTTCGGGAGCCGCGGCGGCGGCGGCGGCGGTGGGAAAGTTGGGCTGGAGTGGCCGGCGCCCGGCGTGCGGGGCTCGGGGCTGGCGGCGCCGGGCGGGGGGTGCCGGGCGCCGAGGCGAAGTTTCTTACCTGCGCCGGGGCTGGGGACGCGGGGACCCGGGCTGGGAGCGCGGAGACGCGGCACGGGCGTTCCAAAATGGAACTCTGCTGGCTCCCCCCACCCACTCCCCACTCCCCACCGGGCGCCGGGCTCGGGCTCCGTGGGAAAGAGGGGCACGGCCAGCCTGCCAGACAGACGGACAGGAAAAGCCCCCGTACGGGGAACAGTGGCCAAAATTTTTAAAAGAAAAAAAAAAAAAAAGGAAAAAAAAAGGGGAAAAAAATGTCTCGATCAGTGGGGAATCTACGCCAAAACCCACATGATCTGTAACGTCAGCATGCGTATTTGCATACGATACCACCACCCGAGCTGCCACCCGGGCTCGGGTTCCGCAGAAAGTTACAAAGTGAAATTCAGCCCCCTCCGGAGACGCCGGCGAAATGTCATTTTCAGGCGGGAGCTGGGGGGGAGGCTGGCCCTAAAGGCGCTGGTTACTAGCCGAGGTTGGGGGGGCGGTAAATTAACTTAAAAGTCTGAGCCCAGTAACGGACTCGGTGGAATTTCTGCGAGGGGAGGAGGGGGAGGCGCGAGCGAGATCATTGAATATTAAGCACGACCCGGCCCGGCGGCCACGGCCAAACCCTCCCGGTGCAATACCCATTTTCTTTATGAAAAGTTCAAGGTGTCACTGATGAGCTCAACAAACTGTTGATCCTGACCACGTGGAGCGGCAGACAGAGGGAATGCGGGGCGCGGCTGCTGGCCCTGAGCCGGCGGCACCCCCAGACCCCGCGTCCCTCTCGCGGCTCCAGGGGCCGCGCGCGGGTGGGGCCGCCACGCGCCCAGGGCGCTGCCTGCGCCTTCTCCCGTCCTTGGGCTCGGGGAAATAACTTAAAAAAAAATTTTTTTTTTAAAGCGAGATACGTTTTGCTCCTGGAATAGTAATAAGAGGGCTTGGGGTAGGGAGGATGAGAAAGAGCCCCCACTTATATAACGACTTGAAATTAGGTGACTTTTGCTGGGGAGATTTAGAGATTTGCGCTTGCGCCAGGTCTGAGGTTGGTTAAAGATCCTCAAACTTTTTCCCTTAAGAGCCAATAAACAAACAGACGCCCCGGGAGCTGACTTAAACTCTTGTCGGGCCGGCGTTCACTGGGATTCTCAGACTCGGAGGAAGGCACACCCCTGCGGCGCTCGCAGGGAAGTCCCTCGGAAGCAGGGCGGGTCACTTTCGGAACTGGGACTCTGGCGTTCCCGGCGGGAAGGGATCCCTAACCGCCGCCGCCTGGCTCCCCTCGGGCATTTTAGAGTAAAGGCGGGCGGGGATCTCTCTGCCCTTCGCCCGCGGCCTCGGTACCGTGAACTTGCGTTCTGGGCGCAGCGTTCCTGCGGCACTGCTACGCTAAGGAGCCCTAAGGTATTCGGGATCCAGGGGACGCTTCGGAATCTCACGGGGCAACCTGTCTGCGTCTCGCATTCCTGCCGGGACGGACCCGTTTCCCCTCCAAGGGCATCTGGACGCGTCAGCCTTTCCCGATGTGAGTTGGGCGCAAGCGCGCACGAGCGGAGCCGGGACCGAGGGATGTTGTCCGGGGTCTACTTCTGACAGTCTGAGCGCAGCGAGAAAACAAAGGGAGCCTGGGGCTGGGAGGCTCGGCGGAGTCCCCGCCCGCCCTGAGGATTAGCAGGCGCGGAGCGTCGGGGCTTCCCGGCCAGCCTCTGCTCCGGGGAATTAGAACGAACTCTAGCGGCGGTTTTCGACTCAGCTCTGGGCGTCAGGGCAGCAACAGGTGGCCGTGCGCGGCGGAGTGGCCAGAGGCGAGGACGGGGACTGAGGTGGGGACGGCTGGCCTTGGGGGCGGACCGCGTGGCCAAAGCAGTGGGTGACCTTTTGACATTTTCGTTTCTTAGGCTGGGGAGAAGAAACTAGGTGAAAGGTTTTTCTAGGGTCTCCCCTAGGGCCTCCAGTTCCTCTAACGTAGCCCCATTGGGTCTCCAGAAATATTGACAATAAAAATAGCTCGTATGCAAAATTTTCTTACTGGTCTGCACCTGTTTGTTGGGTTATTTCTCATGTAGGGTCTGTCCGTTTTTTAACGGCACAGAAAACAAGGTCCTGGCCTGGGAGGGGTCTCTTGCGTGATGTTCACATACCCAAGAGGCGAACTGACGCAGCTCTTACCGGATTCATTAACAACTTCCTTGATGACCATGACCCAGATCGCGTCACATCTTTCTCAAACTCAGTTGATAACTTCTAAAATCCTAATGTATTTGCCATCAATGTGAGAATCTAGGAATACTGTTTTCTTTTTCTTCCCTCAAGGGTGTGCCCAAAGCATAAAAGAAAAAAAAAAAAGATCCCTCACCAATTTTAATAATTTTATATTGCTTACTCTCAACTCTTCCAGGTCTTGCTCGCTATTACCCTTCACTCTTCCAGGTCATTCCACTGCCCACCGCTACCCCCCTTAAAAGTAAGTATATTTCTCAGTTTGGGTCCATGGAAATTATGGAAACCTTAAGGAAACTACTCCCATTTTGAGGCTGCGCCTCCTCCTGATGGTCCGTCACTTAGGGCGGTTTTCTATAAGCCAAGTTTCCTGTGCCTCCACCTTATTTATTACCAGCTGCCTTTGGCTGGGTGAGACATTAACAGGGTGGCAGTGGTCAGGGTTGAGCCAAGCGGGGTAGCCGTCTGCACTGTCCACTGAGTTCCCATGTCTTCAGGGCACTTCCATGTCATGGACACCCTGGAGGTTTCTGAGGCACTGTAGTGTCTGCGAAGTGTTCAAAGTTTAGCATGGACTGAACTTTCGCTACACAAACAGCAGGGAATAAAACAAGGGTGACTTTGCATGAAGTGCTATGATTTCAGTTTGCTTTATGTGTAGGTGGAGTAGATGGACCCTTATGTGATTCAGGAGCTTTGGAATCAATCATTATAAGGGTAATGTTTATTGAGTGCTTGGTATGCATATGCCACTTGCTGCTTAATCTTCACAACAACCCTACCAAGCAGTGATTCTCAAAATGTTTTGTTTCAGGTCCCTTTAAATTCTTATAATTATTGAGGACCCCAAATACATTTTGTCTGCATGAATTACATACATATTGATATTTACTATATTAGAAATTAAATTGAAAAAAATTAGAACACCAGAAATTTACACTTTCTGTTAGCCATCAGAGCAATGACACCATAATAGGTCATGCAGCCTCAGGAAAACTACTGTATACTTGTGAGAGCATGAGAAAGAAAAGGGGGAGTAGTATGCCCTATTATGAAAATGATTTTGACTTTGAGGACCCCTGAAATGGTCTTGGGGACCTCCAGGGTTCTTGGATCACATTTTGAGAACCCCTGTTAAGGTAAGTTATATTATGATGCCCAATTTAAAGATGAGGAAGTTGAGGCTGGGAGCAATGTCATAGCTTGCCTGAGGCAAATGGAGGGAACAAGGATTTAAACTGGGTTCATAAGAGGTCTGAGCCAGCATTCTTAATGATTGCATGATTCCTCCTTTTTTAGTAACAACCTGAGCTCTTCTTCCTTGTGCCCCCTCCCCAAGCCTAGAACAGCCTCTTGTGCTTCCCAAGGCTACTTTCGTTAACAGCCATTACATTTTGAGGCTGTGCTAGGTGCAAGTCCTTCATATGCATTATCTTGTCAAATCCTTACAACCACCTACCCTGGGAGTATTGTCTTCCTCATCTTATAAATGACAAAACTGCAGTTCATAGAGGTTAAGAAGCTTCTCCAAACTCACGCAGCCAGTAAGTAGTAGAACCTGGATTCAAATCTTTGTCTAGTGGCTTTGAAACCAAGGAAGGACAAGAGTCTATCATGGTATTTTATAGATGCCTAGCAGGGAGAAAGCAGCTCCTATTCATGATTGGGTGAGAACCAGGCCCAGCTAGGACGTCTTGCAAATTTAGCAATTGGAGGAGGAGAAGAAATAAAAAAACCCAGCATTATCCCTGAGGAGCCCCTAATCTAATGAGAACAAATCCATGCTGGTTTATAAACCCAAAGGAAAGGTGGCAGAGCAGAAAGATTTGGAATTAAGATGTGAATTGTAGGATCGTCCCTTCCAGCTGTCTGATCCCTAGATAAATATTTTTTAGAAGAATGAGAAAAGAAAGCACAAAGTACAGAGAAGCAAGCAAGAAAAAAGAAAATGATTATCAGCAGTCCAAGGAGAACTAATTTCGGTATATATCCTTCCACATGTTACATTTATTTAATTTTTCCATTATAAGACGGGTAAGAGAAATGAAAATTATTAAATATCAATTTACCAACTGTAGCATAGAACAGCCACTACTGGCAAAACTTATAAAAAAGCCAGACAGAGTGTGACCTTTTGGAACATTCAGATTGCTTTGCCAAATACCTGCAAATGGGAGGAAAATGGGAAGTTTGCTAGACAGATGCTGTTTCCCGCCAAGTCTGCAACCCCGTGCGCCATGATTTGATACAAAATGTCTTGTGCCTTGAGATGGAATCCCACACCCCTGGTAGGATCAAAGGGGGTAACTTGATGTTTTCAAGTCTATAGCAGGAAATCTGAACCTGCTTGGAGTGTAGAACAGAAAGTGTACAGAGTGGGGAAAACTCAGAGCTTGTTACTTATTTGATTTCGCAGTCTGGCTTGATCCTTGCCTCATTCCTACATGGTAAGCGGGGTGGGTACTACCACCTTCATTTTACAGAGAAGGCTACTGAAGCTTCTACAGGTTGCAGTGGTTGTACACAGGGCATAGTAGTTTTTAGTTCTGAGACTATGCCCAGAACCGTGATTTAACCCCAGGTCTTGTAACTGCAAGGCCAGTGCTACTTCTGTGCCCTTCTTCATCATTTGCTATTGTACCAAAAGGAGACCAAACCGTGGCCCTGTCAGACTTTGTCCCTCTCTCTTGCAATATCCTGGAAGAGAATTATCACCTGGTAAGTTCTCTGTTTCATGTGCTCATTCATTTATTTGTTGTCTCTCTACTATAATGTAAGGTTCCTGTAAGCACGTACTTTGTTTCTTTTGCTGCAGTATCCATGTGCTTAAACCTGCCTCGTGTGTTCTATGTAGGTACCCGGTAAAAGATTGATGAATGAATGAATGATTGAATGAATGAATGAAGTGCACTCTTGTCAGGGCTCATCCAGTAATAGGGAGCCAATGCTGTTCAAGACTGCACACGTTTTCTGTTTACCTAGAATGATCTTTACCTAGAAAGAGCTTCATTTCCTGTGCTCCAGGCATCTATTTCTATGGTGAATGGGCTTTGGTCTGGTGAGGAAGAGCATCACTGGTCAGTCCTCCTTTGGATTCCCAGCATGAAAAGCATTTGCTCTGCATTGTTCCTTGGGGATCTGTTTCTCAACCAGCTCATTTTACAGGTGGGAAAACTGAGGCTCTCTGTTGGTCCAAGACCAGAACCCGAGTCTCCTAACTTCTGGCTTATATTAAATCCCATGCAGATTTGCTTAGAAGCAACAAAGCCTGAAGCCTGCCACAGAGCAACAGAGCTGTGTCTTCAGTCGGTATGCAAAGGAAGGGTGTACATAGCCCTGTATTGTGGGGGGAAAAGGCTTATTGAGCAGGGGAGAGGAAGCACCTGTTGCAAAGATGTGGTAGGAGGCAGATGGCAAGATGCAGTCATATGGGTGCAAGACTTGGTCTTTGAAGTGGGGATAATAATGCCTGCTGGCTTACCTTCATAAGATTTCGTGAGCCTCCAATGAGACAACATGTGTGAATGTGTCTATTTATTCTTCATAATGAGCTTATGTATGCATCCTGATGTATACATTGTCTGGTTAGTTATTTGGCTATAGCAGAGAGATCTGGCGTTTGAATTCCAGCCCCAGTGCTCATTTAACTTCTCTAAATGTTAGTACCCTTATCTATGAATACTAAATGGGGATAATGATTAGACCTATCTCCCAGGGAGGTTGAGATAATTCATGTAAAGTATTGAGCTTTAGTGCTTGACCCACGGTGAGTGCTCAGTAAATGTTACCTATTATTATCATTTCTCATGTGAAAATAAAATAATACATATTAATCATTGAAAATGAAAATTCACATAAATAAAACGTATTTGTTGAAAGAATGCATAAGCAGAAATAAATACATTCGATAAATAGATAGCACTCAATTTTACCACCAAGAAGAAAGCACAGTGAACATTTTGCTGTATATGTATACCTGCATTAAATTAAAAAAAAAAGTGTCTACTTTGTTTCATACATCCTTTTAGGGCCTGGGATACACAGCTTATTTTAAAGCTAGATAATAAGTAAATCTGTAATATATCAGGTAGTGACAAATTGCATGAACGTGAATAAAGCTTGGTAAAAGGATTAGAAAGAAATGGCCTCTTTGCTGAGCTGATATTTGGGTGAGTAAGGAAGGGAAACTGGTGGGAAGTAAGAACATATTTTAAGTGGCCCTTTGTTTAGTGAACCCTCCATAGTGAAGGAAACCCCTATATAATGACTATTTTTTTCTTGTCATTAAATGCCTTTAGTATATGCCACTGTTAATGGGACCATAATATTGTTCATTGGAAGATTGAACAACAACAAACACAACGTTGTACTAGTGGGAATGGGCTAAAATACGCTTCAGTAACAAATGACCCCCTGATCAGTAACTTAAAACCACTTTATTTCTTGCTTTTGCTACGTGTCCGTGAAGGATTAGCAAGGAGACTCTGACCGTCACAGTCACTCAGGGACTCAGGCTAACAAAGCGGTCAATACATTCATCGGACGTTGCCAATTGTTGAGCAAGAGAAAAAAGATCTTGTACAGACAATTAAACGTTCAGCCAGGAAGTAATATATCACTTTTGCTTACTACTCATTGGTCAGAACTAGTCACAAGGTTACCTACATGGAGCCATGAAAGTGTTATGTGCCTGGAAATAGGGGATATTAGAAATATTTGTGCTGAAACCATAGCACTAATGACTGCAAGTAATAATGGCCTTTCACTTTAGTGATCATTCGCTGTATGCTGACCCTTTTCCATGGATCATCACAACAATCCATGTTTTATCTCCTACAGATATAGAAACTGAGACTTACAGAAGTTATTTAAGTAATTTGTCAACATCATCCAAATATTAAATGGCAGATTTGGGATTTAGGCTTAACTCTGTCTGGTTCCAAGGTGTAGACACTCAAAACACTATCCTCAAACACCATTGGGTTTAACTGGTCCAAGTACTGTGGGATAGTAGGTAGTTTCATATTCTTTTCCCAACGGACAGCCTTGTGTTGAATCATCCATGATTACTTCCTTAGGATAAATTCCTCGATAAATATTTGCTGGGTTGAAATACACACAGTATTTTAGAGTGACAACCCTTTGCAAAAAGTGAGAGCTTTAGGAGGTGTGGGACAGAGTCTTCTAAGATGGCTGCCATCAATCCTTTTCCTCCCTGTATGAAAATTTACTTCACCATTAGGAGGTGAAGTTTATTTCCCCTCCCCTTGACTCTGGGCTACTCCTGCGATTGCTTGGGTGTGATGAAGTGAATGTCTAGGACATCTGAGTCCAGGCCTTAACAGACTGGCAGTTTCTGTCTCCTTCCTCTTAGAATCCTGTCACCATTCTGTGAGAAGCCCAAACTTCATGGAGAGGCCGCATGGAAGGAAACCAAGACGCTAGGGACAACAGCTCCTGCCATTTCTGGCTAACACCCAGTCAGACTATAACCACAGGAGCGAACCATCTTGGATGCTGTGGACTAATTGACCCTCCAGGTGGCGACAGCTCTAGTTGACGTCATAGCAGAACTACCCAGTGTAACCCAGTCAACCCACAGAATTGTGAGAGATGATAACAAAATCGTAGTTATTAAGCACTACGAAGTTTGGGGGTGGTTTATTACACAGCAATGGATAACTAAAGTGGGAGGTATTTTCTATGTATCTTCATTTGCATATATATATATAGATGTTCCAGACCCACTTCCAACTGATCTCTGCAGGATGTAGCATTCTGAGATCTTAGAGAAGGCCAAGACAAGGCCCTGAGGGCCTGGTCCATGACTCCGGGGCTGGCCGCTCTGCGGTAAATGCTTTTCTCCAGTATAAGCTGTTTCTCACAAAACAGCTGGATTCTGCCTAAGAACCACTGGTACCCACAAGTCCCAGATACTAAGCGGATGAATGCTCTTAGGTCATATTTACCAGGCCCAGCTTCTCAGTGGGTGCTGGAGTTAAGTCCCTGTTCGTTTCGTGTTGCCAAAATCTGAGGTTTCCTTCTTCAGAGATAGGCGCTGTGAAATCCAGATGCCTACTATGTACGAGTCATCTAGAAGCTTCTTTCATTTAGTTTCATTTAATCATCACCACCTTCTGAGGAGGTAGATCATCTCCTTAATTTGTCGGGAGACACTGAGGTCCAAAGAAGTTTATGAATTATTCATGGGCCGTCGAGCTGATAAAGTTAGAAGTGGGTCTTGTACCCAAGTTGGACTGACTGCAAATCCTGCCTGCTTCCTGTTCCACCTGTGTGTCCCAACTTGACTCGTTTATAAACCACCTTCACAACTTTTGCCACGGCAGCAGAATATGTACTATCTGCAGGATTCTTTAACGTTTTTAAGTTACGTTGATTCACATCTGAAAATGTAAATGTACTTAATAATAATAATAATAATAATAAAGCTTTTTATCACAATGGGAAAAAATCCAATACTGATCGGAACAAATGAAAGGAACAGCAAAAATAACCTACAGAAAGAAATAGTGCTATTAATCTAGCTAGATATTGTTATTTGCAGAAGGTGGAACTTGGGAGAACGGTCTTAGAAAGGTGTTAAAGACAGACTACCTCCAAACTGAGAACTTTTCCTTGAGCTAATTGAAAGAATGGAAAGAGGACTGGAAAGGAGCAACTTTCTCTCTGAGTCAGAGCTATTTACTGCAGTGTCCATGCATCAGTTAAAACCATCTCATGTCCCACACATGCTTCCAGCGACACATGTCTCGTAGTGCTGACACCTGTGTGCCTCTCATGGATCTATCAGTTATAATATTGTTCCCTCTGGAAGCATAGGGTTAGTCTGAGGAACTCAAAATGCTGCACACACAAACTGACTCATTCTCCTGGCTCCAATTTCTGCCCTCATTATTGCTGCTGTCACCAAAAGCACAGATCTTGCTAGGTCATTTCCCTTCTTCTGATCTGCGGTTGCTTCTCTAGGATGGCATGGGTCCTCTGGCACAAATGGGTCCCAACCACCTTTTCCAGCGCAGTCTTCTGCCTCTTCTAACCTTGTCCTCTGAAGACTCAACAGCACTGGGTTACTTGTCACTCCCCAGATTTGTTCTGGTCTTTTCCATCTTTGTAAATGGAGCATTCTCCACCTGGAATGCCTTCCCTCTTCCTATGCTTCAAGACTCAAAGCAATTGTCACTTCCTTTGGGAAACCAACTCTTCCCAAGAGAGTGACACCAGCCTGTTCTGAAGTCCCATAGAACATTTGTCTTTTCCTTGAATTAAAAGTATTGCTTTGTAATCGGGTCCCTTCTTTGTATTTGCCATGTCCCCTGTAAATCCCTCATGGAGGCGTATTATGCCAGGCTTCTCTGTCCTCATGTCTTGCCTAACGCAGAATTTGTGGTAGGTAGAACTCTGACATGGCCCCAAGATTGCCAGCCCCTGGTTGCTCAAACACTAAGCTAGGTACCGCTGTGAAATTATATTGCAAATGTAATTAAAGTCACAAATCAGTTGACCTTAAACTCTGGAGATTATGAAGATTATCTGGATAGGCTCTATCTAATCATATGAGCCTTTATTTAATTTTTTTAAAAGATTTTATTTATTTGTCAGAGAGAGAGAGGTACAAGCAGGGGGAGCAGCAGGCAGAGCAGGCAGAGGGAGAAGCAGGCTCCCTGCTGAGCAAGGAGCCCGATGTGGGGCTCCATCCCAAGACCCTGGGATCATGACCTGAGCTGAAGGCAGCCACTTAACTGACTGAGCCACCCAGGTGTCCCATGTGAGCCCTTTAGAAGCAGACAGGTTTTTCTGGCTGGTTGAAGAAGAAGTCAGAGACATTCAAACAGGAGAGGGATTTTATACAAGGGAGGTGCTCCGTGGCTGAATGGAAGGTTCCGTGTGGCAAGGACTTGAGAGCCACCTCTAGGAGCTGAGAGTGATCCCTGGCTGACCGGTAACAAGACAACAGAGACCTCAGTCCTATGACCACAAGGAAATGAATTCCGTCAATAACCATGGACCTTGGAGGAACACCCTGAGATTCCAGACCAGAACTGCAGTTCTGGTCCACACCCTGTTTGTACCCATTGAGACCCTGAGCAGAAAAGCCAATGGTTCCATGTCCGGACTTCTGACCTACAAGTTGTGCAATCATGAATTTGTGTTATTTTATGCTGCTCAGTTTATGGTGGTTTCTTACACAGCAGGAGAAGACTGATAAAGGACAGATGCTGAGTAAATGCTGAATGAATACGTGAATGGGAACATGCACTTTGGGTAGTCACAAGCGACGGGGGAGGGAAGGCATCTCCTCATTCCTAGTTTCCATGAGGAGGGGTTATGGGTAAAAACCTTCTGCTTCTGCCTCTCAGTCTCTGGACACGTGTGGCCCAGCTCCACACTTCCTCTCAGGGGCACTGCTCCTGAGGGTCCAAGTCTCCTTAGTTCTGATTTTAGCATGGGTAGGGGTGTCCCTCACAACACCGCCTTCATCCTGATGCTGGGTTCTGGATCAACAGCTCACACAACCAGCAGACTCCCTTAGTCTCTTAGTCTCTTCTGGCTTCCATAACTAAATACCACAGACTGGGAGGCTTCAACAACAGACCTTCATTTCTCCCTGTTCTGGGGACCAGGAGTCCAAGACCAAGGTGCCAGCCACATCGATTTCACCCTGAGGCCTCCTTCCTTGGCTTGTGGGAAGCTGCCATGTCACGGTGTGCTCACGTGGCCTTTTCTTTGTGCCTATACATTGGGGTGGGCCTAATGTCATTTCGAGGGTCTTTGTACGAGGGAGGCAAAGGGTTGGAGTCAGAGGCGATGTGACAATGGAAGCTAAAGGTCAGAGCCTTTTAGCTACAAGCCGAGGAATGCAGGCAGCCTCCAGAAGGAAGAAGAAGCAAGAAAATGGAATCTCCCCCAGAGCCTCCACAAAAGAATGTAGCCCGCCAACACCTTGATGTTAGCCCCATCACCCCCCTTCCAGACTCCTGACCTCCACGCCTGTAACATAATACTCCTGGGTCGTTCTGAGCCACTAAGTTTGTAGTAATCTGTTACAGCAGCCATAGGAGCTTAATACAGGTGGTATAGATGGTGGTGTTGGGGGCAAGAAGCCCACCAGATGGACCCCACGGGTTGGGGACCTGTGTGGACCAAGTAACTCGGGGATGATGGATGATGGATCCCTAGAAGATGGCAGTGTGCACAGAAGACTCCGCAGGTAAGAAGGTGCTTCTCCCCTACCCCCGCCCCCTTCACCTCACCTCACATTGATGTCAGACTTTATGGATGTTTCCTAAAACTTGGGCCATCTCCCCAGGAGCTGAATTGCCTGAGATGATTTCTGCCACACTGGCTGAACGGGAGCTCAAAATACAAATGAAATCGCATTATAGAAACGAAAGAGACTTGTGAGTCTTGTATGCCTGAGTTGAGATTTCTGATTTATAACTGATGTGCAGGTCACACACAAAGAAAGTGTTCTTTCCAGGGTTGTGGGTGTATCTATATTGTGATCCCATGGACACACAGGCATCAGGACCTATATTGGTCTGTGGTCCTTCAAGAATTGATCAGAGGCAAGAAAATAAGAATATTAAGTGGTTTTTAAAAAATTAGAACTTTTTTATTTTGAAATAGTTTAAGATTCCCAAGAAGTTGCAAAAATTGTATAGGAAGATCTCGTGTACTCTTCACCCAGCTTCCCCAGGGACCCTGGTACATTTTTCACAATGAAGGAGCTGATATTGGTACAACATTAGTACAGGCCTTATTACTATTACTTATTACTGGGTTTTACTAGCTTTTTTTTTCCCTGCGGTCTTTAAAAAAAAATTTTTTTTTTTTTTGGTCTATGAAATTTGAAGTTTAGTTTTTTATGTTGTAATTATTTCTTTAATTAAGATTTTTATTTTGAGATAATTATAGATTCACAGGCAAAGGGTCCCTCCTGTTGCCCTTGTATATCCATACCCAATTCTCTTCCTTGGCAACCATCAATCTGCTCACTGTTCCTCTAATTTTGCCATTTCGGGATCTTCCATCAGTGGAAGTGTACTGTATATGACCTTTTAGGACTGGGGTTTTTCCACTCCGAATAATTCTTTGGAGAGTCCAGCAGGTTGTTACATGTATCAATAATTTGTTTTTATTCTTGAATCGTATTCTTTGATACGGATGTGTTGCAGTTTATTTGACCGTTGACATGTCGAAGGACATCTGACTTTTCCAGTTTCTGGCTATTCTGAATAAAGATGCTACAAACATTTGTATACAGGTTTTGGTATAAACCTAAGACTTCGTTCATCCGGGGTAAATGCCCAGGAGTGCGATTGTGGGTCCTAGGATGAATGCACTTATAGTTTTGAAAGAAACTGTGAACTGTTTTCTTGAGTGGCTGTACCAGTTTATTCTAATTCCCCTAGCAATGTCTGAGTGATCCAGTTTCTCTGCATCTTTATCAGCATTTGGGGTTGTAAACATTTTTTTAATTTTAGCGTTTCTGATGGGTGTGTAGCGGTATCTCATTGTGGCTTTAATTTGCATCTCCCTAATGGCTAACGATATTGAACATCTTTTGATGTGCTTATTTGCCATCTGTATCTCGTCTTCCGTGAACGTCTCATTGTGTCTCTTGCCTGTTTTCTAATTAGATTGTTTGTTTTTATACTGTTGAGTTTTGAGAAGTCTTTATATGCTCTGAATAGCACTCCTGTGTTGGATATATGGTTTGCAAATATTTTCTCTGACTCTGTAGCTTTTTCTTATACTTTTGACATGGTCTTTCACAGAGCAAAAATTTTAATTTTGTTCAAGTTCTGTATTTAATTTTTTTTTTAAGTTTTCAAGTATTTGGAGATTTTTCTGTTATTTCACTGTAATTAATTTCGTTTGATTCCATTGTGGTTGGAACCTTTTGCTCCCCCTTCCCTGTGACAGAGTGGTGGTGGTGGGTTGGTTTTTTTTAATTGAAATATAGTTGACACACAATGTTACATTAATTTCAAGCATACAACATAGTGATTCAACAACTCTATACCTTATGCTACGCTCAGCACATCGACATAGTTACTCTTTAATGAAAGAATACTCTTTAAAGGAAAGTGGATCAAAACTCATCTTCTTTGGAGCACTTGTGAGAACTTCCTAACATCTCTTCTGATAACTGATAACTGGGGAGCTCCAGGGATTCACCACAACTGGGGATAAAGCAGCCAGTGCTTCTCTGACCTGCTCCTGGGATGTGACTCTGATTAGTGCCGGGGTGGGTGACTGCCCCCTCAGCAAGCCAGACTTCCCACCAACAGCTGGATGGCTCCCAGGAGGGCTGGGAAAGCACATCCCAACTGGGGCCAAGTGTAGGACTCTCGTTTCTCCTTCCAACTTACCTCCTGCCTGTCGAAAATGCTCAATTACATTGTTTTGAAATATCCTCACATTACGAGTATAGAAATCACTGCCTTTTTTGGTTCACTGCTTCATCTTCAAACACTTGGAATTGGGTCTGGATCTGCCATATAGACTCTCAACAAATGTTTGTTGAATGAATAAACTCCATGGTTGTATTCATTGAACTCTATATGTTATTAGGCAGGGACCATTTCTGTTGTATTGGGTCTCTAAGGCTTCCTACAGTACCAGGTACATAGTATGTGATCAATAGATATCTACTGACCTGGGCTGCTTCTGGGATATTCCTTAATTCCTTAGAGGAGTTGCTGTGGCCTCGTGGTGAGGAGCGGGGTTCAGAGGCAGGCAGTCCTGAGTGCGAATACTGTCTCCAACGTTTCGTCTCTGAGGTTCATGCGGCAAGGACAGCTCTTTGACCCTCTGTATCCTTCGTGAATGATAGGGCTAACAATACTCACCAAGCGCCTTTGATCTACTGGTTGTTGAGAGGGTTAAATTGAAGGCACGTAGCACTTAATAAGTGGCAGTTAGAAGTATTATTGTTGTTGACGGTATGTCTAATTTCTGTTTCTTATGCAGAAAATTATGCCCATACCACTCAGCTGGGTTTTAAATGGCAATATGCCAGGGAGAGCTGGACAGGGCCTGAGCTGTGTATCCAGACGGTAGTAGTCCTTTGTCTGGAACCCATGGGCGGTGACGTGGGTACTTTGAGAGTTACCTGCAGGCTGTAGAAAAGCCCTTTGGAAATCTAATCTGTCCTTGATGAGACTGCATTGTGTGTGTGTGTGTGTGTGTGTGTGTGTGTGTGTGTTGCGGGGAGCGTGGGCATTGCATGCTGAGAACAAGGATTGCTAGCCACACATGACTTCAAGAAAACAAGGAAGTGATCATTACATAATAAATGCTGTCTGGTAGACAAAGTATTCCAATCCCTGGGAGTTGTGAGGGGAAATAACCAAAGGGGCCTAAATGTTGCTCCTAAATGACTCGCAGTCTTCATGTCTCCCAGAGCAGAGAGGTAATGAAGCATAGTGGTTAAGAACAGGAGCTCTTGACCCAGTTCTCTGGGAATGGCATCCTGACTCCGCCACTTACTAGCTGTACTGCCTTGGGCAAGTTACCCTTCTGTCTCTTTGTCCTCATCTGTGACATGGAGGTAGGGTGGTAGTGACCATGTAATTAATGGGGATTCAGGACTAAACGAATCAACTCATATAAAGAGCTTGCAGCCACTGTGGGGCATGGTGGATGCTAAGACATGGTATCTACCATTATTGGATAATCCCAGTTGCTTTGCCTTTCTCACAGGTGTTGCCTTCTAGCCAACATTCTGGCTCCCCTTTCAATGCCGCCATGTTCTCCTGACTCAAGCTGGTTGTAGGGCACGGGTGTGGACCCAGACCTCATATGGGGTCAGCCATGACAGTGTAAAGGGAGGATGACCTCAGCCCCAGGAATACTTCCCGATGACCGCTGGCTTCTATTTATACAGCCCAGCACTGGGCTTGCTCAGAGGATGCCTACATTACATATCTGTGATGCCATCAGCTTGTCAGTCACCGGAGTCTGGAATCATCCTCTCTGTCATCAAGTGGCCTGGGATTACAGCATTTTGGAGCTCAGTCCTACGGATAGATGCGGTTGCAGCCATGTCCAATGTAGGAAATACGGAAAAGCCCAATATTTGTGAGCCCTTGCTAGTTTCCAAAAACATGTCTACACACTCTGTCTCTCCATTTTCACTATTGTTTCTTGCTCGGACTCTATGAGGGCCTCCTAACCAGTCTTGCTTCTTGTATTGTTGGTCGTCTCCAATCTATTCTCTAGAGCAGAGGTTGGCAGAATTTCTCTGTAGAGGGCCAAATGGCAAATATCTTAGGCTTCGCAGGCCACAAGTTTGTTTCAACGGCTGAATTCTCCTATTAGAGCATAGAAACGGCCTTAGAGGATACATAAATGAATGCGGGCGGCTTTGTCTCAATAAAACTTTATTTGTGGCTGCTGAAATGTAAATTTCATTAAATTTTCATGCATCAGGAAATATTCTCCTTTTTCCTCTTTGTTTTTTAAGGCAATTTGAAAATGCTAAAACCATTCTTTCCTTTCTCTTTTTTTTTTTAAGTTTACTTATTTATTTATTTAAGTCATGTCCACACCCAATGTGAGGCTCAAACTCACAACCCCAAAGATCAAGAGTCACATGCTCTTTGGACTGAGCCAGCCAGGCACCCCTAAAAATGTTAAAACCATTCTTCCCTCGTGCACAGCACAGAAATAGGAGGTGGGCTGGATTTGGTCCAGGGGCCATTGTTTGGCCAGCCTCGCTCTAGCAGGATTTTTCAGAAATGCACTACGACTGCCATTATGGCTGCTGCCGCTGCATAGCCCTCTGTTGAGTGTGTAAGAGGCACCAGGCACCAAGCTAAGAGCTCCCCCGGGATGCACTTGAACCTCATACACTGTACCAGGGGCACTATGTGCCTCCTTATTGAGAAGCATAGGGCTGCCCCAGGGCATCCAGCCAGAAAGTAGGAGAGCCAGGACTGGAAGCCGTTGTCTGAGCCTGTGCCTTGCTCTGCCCTGCCACACTGCCTTAGGTGGGCCCACAGCGCCTTCCCCCTGCTTCTGGAACATACCCATGGCCCTTCCCATGGTTCCTGGAGGCTCAGGGTGTTTTCATCCCCCCCCCCCCCATGCCTCCAGCTCTCCCCTCCAGCTCGCTGCTCCCAGTCATTTTGATTGTCTTTTGGTTCCTTGAACTCTCCAAGTTTATTTCTGGCTCAGACCTCTCACCTGCAATGGCCCTCCCTCCTCTGTTGGCAGAGCAGATGCTTGTGGGTCTGAGCTTAAGTGTCCCTGTGTCGGGAAGGCCTTCTGTAACCCCAGCGGGATTCTGCCTCGCAGAGCCGGTTCGCCACTGCTGCAGTATTTATGACAACAGGCGACTGCATAGCTCTGTATTGATTTCATGTCCTTCTCCCCCGCTAGACTGTAACCCCATGATGCATGAAGGGGGAGCCTCACTGCTGGACACACCTTGTTAATATGTAGTGTGAGCTCAGGGCCTGACCCGGAGTAAGTGCTCTACAAATATCTGGAGAGTGAATAATAAGCAAATACACTTTGCCTCCTAATCCTCTCCATCATCCCTGGGAAGTAGTTATCGCTACCCCCACCCTCAGCCTTATAACTGAGGAAATCTGGATTCAGAAACATCAAGTCGCTTTTCCAAGGTGACAGAAACAATAGTCAAATTCAAGGTCTCTGATGCCATGTCCAGTGATGTTATTAATGTACCACGAACATTCCTTTATGGTTATTCATGTGTGTGTATATTTACATAGATATATATTTTTTAAGTAGGCTCCACACCCAACATGGGGCTTGAACTCATGACCCTGAGATCGAGAGTCACATGCTCTACCGACTGAGCCAGCCAGGCACTCTATATAGATAAATTAATTTTGGTGAAGGTGCTTAAATTCAGAAGGTATGAAAATGGGATGGAGCAAAAAGTCTTTGTCCCACCTCTGTGTCGCAGCCACCAAGATCCCTTTCTGAAAGCAACCGATGGCACCCATTTCTTATATACCCTTTTAGAGGCCACGTATGCATATCCAGGAAAACATCTGTATTTATCCTTCTCCTTTCCCATATTTGGCATAATGGCAGCATAACCGACATACTGTGACTACTTTTTTTTACTTAGCAATATGTTGTAGAGATTCCTATCCTACGTATTCTGACATATTCTTTCCATATCCCTGCAGATAGAGCTTTATTCTTAAAAAAAATTTTTTTATGGCAGTGGAGTATTTCATCATATGCACATTCCACAATTTCTTTAACCATTCCCCCATGACAGACATTTGGGTTGCTTCCAAATTTTTTGCTATTACAAACAATGAGTAACTTTGTAAATATGTCAATTCACACATGTGCAAGTATGTCTGAAGGATAAAATTCTTGAAGTGGAACTGCTGAGATAAAGGGCATGCCACAATTTTTTTTTTCCTCTAACGTCTGTCTTTTCAGAAGGCATGACGCATCATTTCTAAGATTCACACTGACCACGACAATTGGACCATGGTTATGCTGGGTCAATGTCTAGAGAGAAGCTGGTGGAGGAGAGCTCCCTTCCTAGGGGGA
Source organism: Ursus americanus (assembly GCF_024610735.1). Taxonomy (NCBI): domain Eukaryota; kingdom Metazoa; phylum Chordata; class Mammalia; order Carnivora; family Ursidae; genus Ursus; species Ursus americanus. The sequence continues at coordinate 17,018,558 of NC_142135.1, forward strand.
TCTGAGAATCAGCCAAGTGCATTCTCCCCCCTCACTCCCTCCCCACACACCACCCCTCCATCCTGGCTCTTCAATTAACTCTCACTCCTGCAGATTCAGTCTTTGAAGGGCAGGCAGCATCGTATGGTAGAATCCGCCTGGGATCCAAGATCAAACATACCTCAAATAAAGTACGTGCTCTGCAATTTATAAGCTGCGTGACCTAGGAAAAGTGACTTCGCCTTTTGAACCTCAGTCTCCTCACCTATAAAATGGGGCAAATGATTCTTACCCAGCTCACTGGGTGCTTGTGAGGAGTAAATAAACCAATCCATGCATCACAGCAAGCCCACAATACAGGCAAGCGTTTGCTATTATTATTATTATCCTTAACTTTGAGGTAACAGAACCTCAAATGACAGATACTGGCTAGATACAGAAGGGTTAAAGCAGTGAGGATGTAGGTCTGGTAGGGGGAAGGAGATGGGGCAAGGCAGTTGCGTCCCAGCAGACCAGGGGTCAGCCTCAGGGCACACGGTGCCAGGGCCAGGGGTGAGAAGGTGACGTAACAACTGCAGAGATAACCTTTGTCTGTTTCCCAGCTTAGTGAGAGCCAGCTCAGTTAATGGTTAAGTGAGTGGCGCCTGCAATGTGGTGAGCGTGGAAGGCCTTCCTGCATACTTGGGACTGAACGCTGAACGTAGCCAAATTAAAAACATCCTCTCGAAGTAAAGGCTCCTAAGGTTGTCTCTGCTGGAAGAGCTGTGGAGAGTGTGATCAGGAGTCAGCTCCCCCTCCGCTGGGGAGAAGCTTTTGATATCTATTGGGATATCTTCGCCATTGTTGGTGCTCTTGCCATCCCTCTCTCCTCCATAGCAGTCACTGTGCCATAGCAGAGACTGTGCTAACAAACTGACATGCATTTTTCTCTTCTCAATAACACCCTGAAGGAAATATTATTCCCATTTTGCAGATGAGGAAAACTGAGGCTCGTTGACGTTAATTGCCTCAGATCATATTATGAGTAAGCATGGAGCTGGAATTTGCACCCAGGTCTCTGTGAAACTCCAAATCTGTATCTTTACCCACTGCTCTATAATGCGTCTACCATCACCAGTAGGAACACCACCTCTCCATCAGCATCACCTCCCTCGTTCACCTCCAGCTGCCATCACCATCACTGGTATTAGTACTAGCATTATCGACCTTATCATCAGTTTCACATGTATCATCTTGATAATGTTTCTAACATGTGATGAGTATCACAAGTCCATTATCTCTGTTTAGTAGATGTAGTCAGTGGGTTACCATATGTGTGTTCAGAGCAGTAACTGGCACATTCTAACCTCGCAAAGAGTCTTTGTTTATTGTGATTAAACTCGATTATTACTACTACTAATATTATTATTATCTCAATACTGCCCAGATCAGACCCCCTGCAAAGTCACTGGGGCCTAGGTCCAAGCTCCTTCCCCAGACTTCCCCAGACTCTAAGGCCAAAAGGGGTGGTCCTTGCAAGGTCTCCCATCTGACCTCTTCTTATCAGGCTATTGCCGAGGAGCCCAGGGTTTGGACCCAATGACACTGCACCGTTGAGACTCATGTCTCAAGCTGAGCAACCTTCTTTGCCTGCTTAAGAAACCTTTGCACAGGGTCCTAAGATGAGACCTTGAACCCAACCCCGTGAAGGCTGGCTCCCAGCTGCCATCTTGAGCAGGTTTGGTCTTTGTGGCTGGTTTCCTTCCAGGTTGCTGTTCCCGGGGTGCCCCAGTCCTCCTTCCTGGAATATGTGGCTTCCTCCCACCTGGGGCTTCTCTCCTCTCACCAGCTCCTTTCTCTAAGACTCTTCCCTTCTCCTTTCTGTCATCTGCATCACCTGCCACACCCCCGGTTCCTCTTAGAGTTTTATTTTTTACAAATAAGACCCGAGGTTTGTATTTCAGTGATGGTTTTGCCTCACTTGTTCCAAGCCCAGGTCCTACAGAACTTACTGGGCACCTGACTGGAAAGCTGACCACTTATTGATTTTGAGTGTGGTGGTTGTAACTTTCCCGGTATCACACTGCCACAGAGAAGGTGGGGTCAGGGGAGGCCAGGGCAAGGCCCTGATCTGGCTGGGACTGAGATCTTCCCTCAGCTTCCCTCTGGGTTTTCCAAACCCCTGAGCTTATAGTCCCCAAAGAAGAAATTGTAAAGATACACACACACGAGGCAGACATTCAAAGCAAGGGGTGTGTGTGTGTGTGTGTGTGTGTGTGTGTGTGTGTGTGTGTGTTTGGGAGGGGGCGTGGGCTCACCGCCCAGCTGTATGCTTTTGTGCACACACGTGTGTGGGCCACACCCAAGTAACCACCCATACGGATACTTTGAGTAGGTAAGAACAGTAGAGCGGGGCAACCCTGGGGTCTAGTTCTGCTTACTCCCCCAGCACCCCCCACTATCATCCGCATAGGAGACAGAATAAAAGCCATGAAAGGTGTGCGCTCAGGAGTTAGTTTGCCTGGGTGCAAATCCTGGCTGTACGCTGATTGTCAGTGGGACAAACTGGTTGGTGTCTCTGAGCTTCAGTTTACCCACCTGTAAAATGGGGACATCATTCCACTGATCAGTGTGGCTGTCATGAAGTTGCAATGAAATGTGTGCGTATCAGTTATTAACTATCCCAGGCCTGCAGGTAAATGTGAGAAATTGCAGCTGCTAGTTTCTAAGTATATTTTATTAGGCCACTAATTGTTCCTAGTGCTTCTCTTTCTTCTGTGACCATGTCTGAGGAGAAAGGCCGAGAGATCTCAGAGCTGCTTAACCTCACCCTGACCCTCTCCTGGTCTGACCCGGAGACTGGATTTGCCCATCGGAGTCACATGAACAGGAGACAGAATCCTTGGTGGTGTTTGCAGAGCCAAATGGTCAAGATGTCAGCTGTCTCGGCTGGTTTCTCTCCTTCCTTGGCTTCAGAATTTCCAGTCCAACGACTTGGCTGGGTATCCTCAGATTTCACTGTGAGAGTAGATTTTGCAGGCTTTTCCCAGTGGATCCCTTGCTGGAGATGTTCTCAGGCCAGGAAAATTCTTCCTTCTCTTCTCTTAATGTGACGATGCCATTTACATCAAGGATGCAGTGAAAGAGACACCGTGGTTGACTTTCCTAGATTCTGTTCTGTATTCAAGGCTGCCGAGGACATCCGGCCATCTCATGAGGGCCTAGTTTAATGTGTCAAACCCAAAGTACCTGCAGTCCAGGGGTGGGGAGACAGAATGGGTGGGTCTGCAAGGAGCCCAGGGGCTCTCTGAGCAAAGAGCTAATATTATTAGCACATGGCTCCTGATGTAAGTGGAGGGTTCTCTTCTTCACCCAGACCTCCAGGGAAAAAAGGGAAGGATGGAAGGAACCGCGGGGTCCTCGCTCCTCCTGACTTTGGGGGAGGTGGGGGTAGATGGAGCACGGGGCAGGCTCGGATGTCGTTCTCCAAGGGGTGCATTTCCTGGTCTGTCCACTGTAGCAATGAGATTGTGACTGATGGCAGCAGGGTCTACCTCAGGTGACACTGTAACTCTCGCTGCCCCTGCCTCACTCATCCCAGGAGAGGCGGTGGAGCAAGGTGGGGATGACATCAGTCTGGAGTTGAAGTGACCTGGTCTTGAATCCTGGCCTGCCCCTTATGATCCGTGTGGTATTGGGTAAGTTACTTAACCTCTTGGGGTCCCAGTTTTCTCAGACACAAAGTGGGGGGAATCATAATATCCACTTGGTAAGTTTGTGGGAAGATTGAAATGACACGTGAATGGTGTAAACATATGACACTCAATAAGTGGAAGTGATATATATATACAAGCCAAACGTCTCATGGATTCCTTTACCTTGCGGTCCTGAAAAGAAAAACTGAGCAGTTGAGAACGACAGAAGTCAAGATATGGAGTAAACTACAAACGATTTACCAAACTGTATTTACAGCTGTCCTACGATGCGGGTCGGGGCTTAACTATTAATTCTCTGCTTCCTGAACAACAATGAAGTGTGTGGCCAGGGGATACCAGAAGAAAGGCTGCTGTCCTGGGTCTCCCTGGTCTCTGCTGTCTTTGAGCTGGTTCTGGGTCGTCCACTGGTACATTTCCACGTGTTATATCTATCTCTGCTGATTCATGCTGGAACAGTTACTTTCTTGTAACAGCTAATGAAAGAGTTACAGAGAATTCTTGGTCTTCCTGTCTTGTAATTTCCAACTTCAAAGACCTGAGTCTCCCCCAGCACTACGCCTGTAGCAGCTGCGATTTATGTTCCTATTAGCAACTGTACGGATCCCAGCAATTGCCGGCTGCACAATCTCAGTTCTGCAAAGTGCCTGCTCGATCACTTAGTGAATGCTGCCAGAGCATTAAAAGGACAACAACAAAAATCCTTTAATTTTGAAATAATTATAGACTCACAAGAAATTGCAAAGATACTACAGAGAGGACCCTTGTACCCTCCACCCAGTTTTCACCAGTGATTACATCTTATGTCACTATGGTGAGCAGGAACTTGACATTGATACAATGTGTGTATATCATTTATCACAGGTGCAGATTTGTTTAACCACCTCCAAAATCAAGGTATAGAACTATCCCATCACCACAGTGATCTCCCTCTTGCTTCCCCTTCATAGTCACACCTACTCGCTGTCCCCACCATCCTTAACCCTTGCTATCACTAGTTTGTTTTCCAAACTGGCAAGCTTTGGGGAGTGAAAGGGGACTCCATCAATCATTATGCTAAGACAGCGGTGTAAACTGTGATGTTGGGTCCCCTAATTAATGTTTCATTTCTAGGTGGCGGTGCTGGTGGAGGTATGTGTGTGTGGTTGGGGCTGCTGTAGGGAGTGAAGCTCTTAATGAAGCTTCTTAGCTGTCCTAGGGCATATTACCTGCCCAGAGCTGCCTGAGAGATTTCCCCCTTCAGCCTTTGGAGTGTCCTGCTATGCAGGGTCTGCCCCCAAATCAAATCGTTCTATACCCATTCCTGCTTGCAGTAGGATACAGCAACCCGGAGTTCAGGTTGGTTTATTTTTGTTTTTAAGATTTTATTTATTTATTTATTTATTTATTTATTTATTTATTTGAGAGATAAAAAGAGAGCGAGAGAGCACAAGCAAGGGGAGCGGCAGAGGGAGAGGGAGAAGCAGACTCCCCGCTGAGCAGGGAGCCCGATGATGCGATGATGCAGGGCTCCATCCCAGGACCCAGGGATCATGACCTGAGCCGAAGGCAGGTGCTTAACAGGCTGAGCCACCCAGGTGCCCCTAGAGTACAGGTTTAGGAACAATTCCTTGTTTTGCGTCTACCCCAAACCACATAGCTGCCCTCCACTCCCACCATAGCAGAAAATTGCAGTCAGCCAAGTCACCACTGACTCTCCCTTGCTATATCCTGCTCTTGAGAGTTTTCCAGAGTCCTGGCACAGTCTCCCTCTCACCCTGCATTCACCCTCACTCTTGCTGGCTCATCTCACGCCAACCGTGGGGCTTCACTCATCGCTCAAGGTGATGACATCATGTTGTTAATTTCTCAGATTGTTAGTCCCCGTGCTGACCTGCACCCTCGTCCCGAGGCAGGGCTTAGTGTCCCCACACTCACAGTGGCATTTCAACCACCCCTCATTTGGGAATTTAGTTCAAAATTGTTTTTCTTTCCACTTTTCCCCCTGAGCTGGTCTCCCTCTCCTTACCTCAAGTTAAACAGGCATCTCACCCAGAGCTTATACACGAGTTCAGTGCACCATAATCATGTTGAGTAATCTTACAGAATTGCTTTTACCTTTTTAGTATGATCAGAAAATACTTACCTTCTGATTTGCTTTTAGGTTTTAAATTGAAGCAATATACCAGCAGGTGCTCCGTGTTTTTTCTCCCATCACCTGCAGACTTCATTCCACTTGTCCTTTCCCAGCCTGTGCTTCTTCTCAGTTTCCCTTTGTGCCTTATTATTGTTATTGTTTTTATTGGCTGGTATTTTGATGTTGTTTTCCAAAATGGATGCCTCAGACAGCAGGGGACATGATAAATAGACCAGTGTGGGTCGTATGTGTCCTGGATCCTTCTGTCTTTGATGTCCAGCTCAGACACCACGTTCTCCATAAAACCCTTTCTAATTTCACAATCAGAAATTCTTTTCAGTTCTTCCAGTAATCATAAGCACTTCTTTTTAGTCTTGATTCACTCTGCCTTGTGTTACAGGTCATTTAATGTCCCTCCATTAGTCTTGAGTATGGAGATCATGCTTTATTCATCTTGGAACCACCTCAAGTGACAGAATAAAGGTTTGCTTGTGCGAGATGCTCAGGAAAGGCTTGTCAAAGTTCTATCATTTTAGGCAAGTCAGTTTTCCTCTCTGGTTATCCTCCATGTCTTTATCTGTGAAGTGCAGAGGTGCACAGGGTTGGATAAGATGATCGTTAAGATTCCTTCTACCTCAAGAACACTTCAAAGAAAACAGTTGTCTCCCTTGACAGCTCTGCCACTTCTGGAATTGTCATCCAGAGCCAGTCTGTGTCCTCTCTAGCATAACCCCAGAGAGCTGTGGAGCAGCCTTCCATAGAACCAACAGTCTCTTAGATTTTAATACCACATGCATGTATTACTCTGTCAAAAATAAAATTAAATACCCCCATCCCACTCAGTCAGTTAAGCGTCCAACTCTTGATTTCAGCTCAGTTCAGGATCTCAGGGTCGTGAGATTGAATCTGCATCAGGCTCCACGCTCAGTGGGGAGTATGCTTGAGAGTCCCCCTCCTAAAATAAATAAATAAATCTTAAAAAAAAAATACCGCCACCCCAGACAAACAACCAAGCAAAAACGTGCATACATACAGTGCAAGCGGGCACCCCCCCCCCACTTTGTTGGTCAAAAAGGAAAGGTTTGGTTTACACAGGGGGAGACGGTGGGTGAGGAGGGGCCCCAAACACATCTCTGACCATATATATATGCTCTGCTTGCATTGGATCCCCACCCTGTGACGTTCCAGTTGTAATCATGTCCTTTCCTTGCTCACCTTAGTCTTTCCCCTTGGTTATTATTTACAATTTAAACATACCCATGTCGTTCAGGCGCAAGATATTTTCTAGTCCAGTTTGTATGGAAGAACCTTAGCAAGATAAAGGCATTTGCATATTATTTCCTAAAAGAAGGAAGGGAAGAAAAGACATACCATCCCTCCAACAACATCCCACAGTCTTTCTAAAATAAATGTTACTTCTTAATTATCCTGAATGGACAACTCGATCTGTTTCATATGAATGTAAAAGTGTTTATACTAATTAAGGAAAAAGAAAAGCACAAATAACCAGTAAGAACTTAAAATTCTTCCTTATATTTGTATAGGGCTTCGCAGTTAAAGAAAAGCATGTTTTTCCAGGTTTTCTTTTATTTAATGACTAAACCAACGCGTTGGAGGAAGTAGGAGTATTACACAGTAGCGCCCTCCCGTATCCACAGGGGATATGTTATCCTCTCTATCCATTTGTCTGTTGACAGACACTTAGGTTGTTTCCATACATTGGCTATTGTGAATAATGCTGCATTTTCCCTGTTTTAAAACCTGTCTAGGAAGGTTTCAGGAGTGTTCATTCAGTGCCAGGTGCTGGCGTGAGGGAGTGCATAACACAGACCTGGTCCTTGCCCTCATGGAAATCCCAGGGCAGCGGACAAGTGGGCACTGAGCAAACAGAAACATCTGGAATTGCAGATTGTGACAGCAGAGAGAGGGAAGCCTGGGAGAAAGAATGAGAGGGGGCTGAATTGAGAATAAGAAGTCTGAGATCAGAGCACATAGCAGGAAATCTTTTTAGTGAGGTTGACCTGCATTCAAAAAAGTGAAGTGAAATGAAAAATCTTAAAGCATGATGGATATAGCAAAGGTAAGCTGTGCAATTTTGGGGGGAGAGGAATTTTGTTCTGATGACACCCCCACATTCATACACGTACATGGATTGCAGTGTCCACTCTGGATCCAGAGTAATTTAGTGGCAACTCTGCAGTCCAGGCTCATGGGATGTCCTCTGGCCTGGAGCTGCACCATCTAGAACATTCAGCCTCTTTGTAGGTAGGCTGGGAGAAGAGGGCTCTGGAGGGGCTCCAAGGGGCAATTAAATGCTTGGGTGTGGGAATGACACACATCGTCTCCGCTCACTCTGTTGGTCAGAATAGGTCATGTGGCTCCATTCCAGGGTAAGGGGACTAAGAACCTCAATCTGGTGTACTTTACTCTTGTCGACCACACACCTGGTCCTACTTTGCCACCTAGGTCCCTTAATAGCGCTGTGTGAGCCCCCCACCACCGAAGACACTTCATGATAGCTGCCTTTCCAGCTCTTCTCAAAGCATCTCTCACCTTAGGGATTAGACAAGACTCCAAGGGTTAAGATCTCACCCTCTCTGTTCCTCATCCTCGTCATGTGTGCAATAGGAAAACAAAGCCCCAGCTTCTGTTGTAGTCATGAAACATCTGAGCCACTGGAGAAGAGTAAAAGGATATTATTACTGAACACAGGGAGAGCCCACCTGGGGCTGGATGGCAGGATTTGATCTGATAACCTGAGTTATGATTTATGCCGGGTAGCTCAGAGGTAGAGACAGTGAGATAACAGCTCTCTGAAGCTGGTGATAAGCAGAGTAGGATTGTGGACAAGGCACACAGTTTAAGGCAGCTGGAAGGATATTATTAACAACTGGCCTTGGGGCCTCGGATAATAAGGACGGAGATTGGGACAAGTTGAGGGACTGGCGTCCATGGAATTTGACACATAAGTAGGCAGGGCATCATCAACCTTCCCAATGACCTTGTAAGGTGGGTAATATTATTATCCCCAATTAACAGATGAGTGGTTTTGTGATTGGCTCCAGCTCATACAAATGTATCTTGTAAGAAGTAGCAGCCAGACTAGGGCCCAGTTTGTTTAACACTAAGAACGGTGTCCTCTTCATGCAGAGAGAAGAGTGAAGGTTTGAAAATACCGATATAAGCCAAAGAGGCCACATCTGCCTCTAGGTAGCCATGGTGGCTCTCCGCCTTCCCAGTCCAGCCTAGGGGGGCCCAGCGCTCTCTGTCCAAAGGCTCTGGAGAATGGCATCTGGACGTCCAATGATGTCTTCTTGCACGTGGTCCTGTGTGCTAGCCTGACAGGTAAAGGTCACGGCTGCAGTGAGGGATTTCCCATCTGTTGATACTCAAGTTTTTCAGCCAGCCACTCCAAAATTGAAATGCGTATTTAATAGCCGACTCTCTGCAACAAAGCAATTTAACTCACTGATAATTATGCAGGTCCACCTCTCACTCTCAGGATGCTAGCTTCACTCACAGTGTCCTCGATTTGGCATATTGAAAACCCTTACATATGTCTTGGGCATTTAAATTCCCAGAGATGTGATTATTATTTTGGAAATGTCAAGAATTCAGAGTCCTGCAAAAGTACTATCTTTCCACTAGGGTTGGCAGGTAAAATACAGGATGCCCAGTTAAATTTGAATTTCAGACAAACAGTGAAGCATATTTCAGTATAAGTAGGTCCCAAATATCACATGGGACATACTAATTTTTTTGTTAAATATTCAAATTTTATTGGGCACCTTACATTTTTCTTTGCTAAATCTGGCAGCTCTAGTTTCCACACTGAATTAAGACTTCTAATTGTTCAGATTTCAGTTGAATCTTTAGCTCTATTGGAAGCTTGAGCATATGAAAGGACCTTGAAGTTGGGGACTATAGTTCAGCTTACACTGACTGTTTTTTGTTAGTTTGTTATTATTATGTTTGATTAGCCAACATATAGTACATCATCAGTTTTTGGTGTGGTGTTCAGTGATTCATTGGTTCAGTGATTCATATAACTCCCTGTGCTCATCACAACATGTGCCCTCCTTAATACCCATCACCTGGTTACTACATGCTCCCACCCCCTCCTTTCTGTAACTGGAGTCCAGAGTCTCTCATGGTTTGTCCCCCTCTCTGATTTTTTGTTTGTTTGTTTGTTTGTTTTAAAGATTTTATTTATTTATTTAACAGAGATAGAGACAGCCAGCGAGAGAGGGAACACAGCAGGGGGAATGGGAGAGGAAGAAGCAGGCTCCCAGTGGAGGAGCCCGACGTGGGGCTCGATCCCGCAACGCCAGGATCACGCCCTGAGCCGAAGGCAGCCACTTAACCGCTGTGCCACCCAGGCACCCCTATTTGTTTGTTTTTTAAGGAAACCCTGTGTCCAATGTGGAGCTCAAACTCATGACCCCAAGATCAAGAGTGGCATGCGCTACCAACTGAGCCAGCCAGGCCACCCAACCCGGACTCTCTTTTTTGACAGTTGCTCAAGGTAGCCATGTTTATCCTGTGGGATCCAGACTCTCAGCAAGAGTTGATTGGCTGAAGTTGATCAGGTGAGACAAGTTGGGCCAATCAGATCTCTTTCTGAGAGTTGGGCTTCAGAGAGCTCCAGTTAGTTTTGTGATGAGGTGATGGCTTGTGAGATATCCCACTCTTTATCTCTTGTGCAACTTTTAGCCTTTTTCACTGAGTTACCCTGACTTGATTTTTGTTACTTGAAACCAAAGAGGACTTACCTGAGAAAAGGTGGTCACCCTCGACCAAGTTTAGTAGCAGCATGAAGGAATCCTCTCCTGGAATTCCTATGCCAATCTCTCGCCCACTGTCTTAGTCCATTTGGGCTGCAGTAACAAAATGTCACAGACAAGGTAGCTTATAAACAACAGAAATTTATGTCTCACAGCTCTAGAGGCTGGAAGTCCAGGGTCAGGGTGCTAGCATGGTTGGATAAGGGTTCTCCTTCAGGCCACACACTTCTCGTTGTATCCTCACATGGTGGAAGGAGCTAGGAAGCTCTGTGGAGCCCCTTTTATTAGGCGCCAATCCCATTTAGGAGGGCTGCACCCTCAGGAATTAAGCCCTTCTCAAAAGCCTTACCTACTAACACCATCATTTGGGATTACAACATATGCATTTGGGAGAAACACAAACATTCAGACCATAGCACCCACCTACTCAAATCTTATTCTTCAAGACCAGATTAAGTCATCTTCCTCATGAAGCCCTTGTTAATGGCCCAGCACATTGTACATTTTTAAAAACTGACTCTGATTTCCTGTTTACCAAGGGCTTCCTCAGTTGAAATGTGAGTGTATGGAATTCCGTTGGAAGACTAGGACTTTACTGGAAGCTGTAAAAAAGGTATTTCTTTTCAATTTCTCCGCATTTTCCCTTTTGAAAGCTCCATAGGCATCCTTTCATTACCTGAGACCCTTCCAGACTGCACCATCTATGAGGTATGCCAAAGAATACTCCATCAGAATGCAGTGTATTAACCTTCTGGTTTGACTTGCATGCTTGCTGTGTACCCAAGTGTGACTTTGGACAGCTCGCTTGGGATGCTTTCTTCCTGCATCTCATCTTTGAGTCTGCATTGCTTTTAAGTAGACAAACAATTTCCTAACTAATGCCTTATCTTCAGTTTTTCCCACAATAACCTACTCCATATACTGTGGCAGATTACATCTCTAATTTACAACACTACCAGACAAGGGAATGTTAGCCTTAATTTATAAAGAATTTCTACAAACTAATAGGAAAATCACTATGACCCCCAAAGTCTATGCCTTACCACACCTGGAAGTGACACTGCTTTTTCTTCGTGCATACTGTTCCCTCTGCCCAGAATCTCCTTCTTTTGCTTTTTTCTCTCTCTTCAAGGGACAGCTTAAATGCCACTTCTTCCGTGGAGACTTCCGGTCTCTTTCCCATCCCCTCTAGCACTGTTGAATGTGCTCTCTTCTCCGTGCTCACCTACACTTTATTTCTCACCTTGGACTGTACTTACTATTACACACATTTGCTTACATATCTGCTTCCTCCCACAGGCGAAGAGCTCCTTGGGAGCAATGATAGGGTCTTCCGTGTGTGTTCAGGACCTGGCACAATACCTGGAACATATCCGGTTCATATTTCAGCTCTTAGGATGAGAATAAATCTTCCCACTCATCTCTGCTGCCCCATGGGTTCTTGGCCAAGTCATAAATAAGGAACGGTAGCCAAATGGGGAACAAAGTACGAGCTTGCTTAATGATCTGCAAGCACCATAAAACCCCCCAAAGAGGGCCTCTTTTGATAAAAGCTGGAGGAGATTGGGCCTCAGGCGCTTCCTTCTCCCTGTTCTCTCCAATCTAGAATGGCTGGGTCTAGAAAGCTAGCTCTAAGCCCATTTACCCAACCACCTGTGTGGGCAAGGATGGCCAGCTTACACCCAGGGGTGGGCACTAAGCCCGGCATGGAGGGTGAACTGGGTCCAGCGGGCCCTGCCCTGTGATGCAGGAATTGGGAAGAAGACTGCGTTCATGGGTGCAGGATGTGAAGGGCGTAGTAGGTCCACCAGCTCATAAAACATAGTCCAGTGATCACCGCAGGCTCTGATCAGTGACAGGAGCTTGTCTTTCTCTTTGGGGAAAGCTATTACAGGAGGGAGGAGGCTGAGGCACTAGAAGTGATAAAAGGGATGACAATTCCTCTAATCCTATTGTGAGAGAGAAAAACCAGAGAAAGGCAGAAGGCTTTCCTCCTCCTCTAAAAATCAGAAAATATATTTTGAGTGACTGTAAAGATTCTCCATACAGTCTCCTCCTTTCCTTACTTATACCCCGAATCCCACCTCAAAGGAACATCTGAGAACATGAAATGCTACCAAAAGGACCTCAAGATCAGAGATTAGAAAGCCCAGTGTAAATAATGCATTTCCACCCCCTGTTAAAATCTACTGGTAACTTCATAGAATCAACCTATTTTAATCAGTCCTCAAGCAACATAAACCAGCAGGTAGCCCTATTTCAATGATTAAAATTTGGAGATGGAGAAATTTACTGGGAAAAGCATTTAATTTCCTTTTCTGTCTGTGGGCTGTATCTTCTCATTGCAAAAGCCTGTGTGTTTTCAGAGATGCCCCTGGCTCAGACGGACTACTTAGGGACTGGAGGCAAGCCCGTCTTCCAAGGTGCCTAATCTCAGGACATTTCATAGGAGAGAAAAATACAAGCCTATTTGGACAGGCAGCAAGCTGAGCGGCGCTGCACCTTCTTGCAGCTCTTCTGTGTTGGCAGCCTGGAGCTGTCAGAGGGGCCCTATCACACATGAATGCAGCCGAACATTTAGAAAATACAGATAAGGGGGGAAGGGAAACCAAAACACAATTCAAACACTCGGCTATTATCACCGTCATCAGTTTAGTCATTATCTTTCCCGGTCTTTGCGTGCGCGTGCATGTGCCTGTGCGCGTGCATGTGCCTATGCGCGTGCATGTGCCTACACGCATGCGTGTGTGTATGTGCACGCGTGTGTGTGCGTATCACATCGCAGCTCTTCTCAGGTCATGTCCTACATACTAGTTTACGTGTGTATAGATCTGCTTTTAAAAAGATGACTGAACGATGGCATGGTGAGTTTTCTGTGACACGAAATATTTTTTTATAAAATCATTTTCAGTGGCTGCCAGGGATTTCAAGGCAGGGATAAGCCACGGTTTCATGATCTCCTCTCCCTTTGGACATTTGGATTGTGTCCAGTTTTTCACAATTATAAACAGTTCTGGAAACGAAAATGGTTTCAGCTGTATTTTGGTGTACATCTCTGTTTAGTCACCCAGGATAAATTCTTTGAAGTGGAATCGCTGAGTCAAAGAGTTTGCAGACTTCTGCGGCTTTTCGGATAGGTATTTGACCTCACATTGTACTCATGTCCTGCAGCAACCGTCCAGTCTTTCAGGAACATTCCATGACTGGGCAGTATCGGGTGTCCAGCATACCACCGTCGTCTAATCGATGCGGGTGACGCTTTCTTCAGGGCTCTCCCACGACGCCGAGCTTCATTTCCCACAAAGGTAAGTCTCCTCACACATTCTTTATTGGCTCTTCGCTCTCCGTGTCTCATTGCCCTGTCTTCTTCCTTTGTCTTCCCTGGATTGCTTCCCAAATAAACTCCTTGCATCCAAGTCCTTATCTCAGAGTCTGATTTTAAGGGAACCAGCACCAATTTTAGGGAAGCCTAACCGAGGTGGGTAGGCACACACTGGAGGAAGCCTCCATTCTGCCTGACTTGGTCCTTTGGGCTACTGTTAACAGAACACCGCAAACCGGGTGCTTTGTAAACAACAGGAATTTATTTTTTCCAGTTCCAGGCTAGAAGGGCAAGGCGCTGGCAGATTCGGAGTTTGGTGAGGGCCAATTTCCTCACAGACGGTGCTTCCCGGCCGTGTCCTAACATGGCGGAAGGGGCTAGTGAGCTCTCTACGGCCCCTTTGGTAAGGGCGCTAATCCTACCCATGAGGGCTCCACCCCATGACGTAATCATTTCCCCCAGGCCCCCCACCTCCTAATACCATCCCGTTGGCCTTTAGGATTTAATATATGCATTTTGGGGGAACACAAACGTTCAGGCCGTAGCACTAGTGAGCAGGTGGTAGTGATAGTTGCTGATAAGTAACAACGATGGTGACGTTAAAGCTCGGTAACGGTGTGAGGCTTCTTGTGTGCTTAGTGTGTGCCAGGCCCTGTGATGAGCTCTTCACGTGCGTTAGGTCCTCAATCCTCAAACTCCACAAGCATGTGCTATTTGTTATCATCCCATGTGATGGGCGAGGAAACCAAAGCTTAGGAGGGTCAGGGGAGCTTGCTCGAGACACCTGGTAGGAAGCGGCAGAGCTGGGATTCAAAGCTTGACCCCAGGACCTGTGTCCTCAGAGAAGCAGACTCCAGAGAAGGGGGCAGCTGAGCTGGGTCTGCCAGCTGGGCAAGGGAGGGGCAGGAGCAAAGGCAGGCTGGGCCATGGTGAGTCTTGCAGAGGGGCTGGCAGAGAGAGTGGGGTGTGGTGGGAAGGGTAGCCATAGAAAAAAGAAATGCAAGCATCTGGCTGGGCCAGGCCGTGGTAGGCTTCACTCACCCTGCTAAGATCTTTGGGCTTAGAGGGGTTGCAGGGGACGCTTTTTAGCCCAGTATGCCATGCTCAGACTGGTGTAGCAGAGCAGAGTAAGGGACAGGGATGGGAGAGGTGGCAGGCAACCAATTACAGAACAATTGCGATTTGATTTGCTTCAATTCTGCCATTCTCCCAACTCCCTTTGTGGAGACAGGTCTGGGCTGGCAGAGGAGCGGAGCAGGTCCCCCGGGATGACCCTTTCAGCAACTGGCTGCTCTTCTGATAGAGGAGCCCACAGCCCGTCCTGATCTATAAATAAGCCTTATCTGTCTCCATTCACCCCCATCCCCCAATGCTCCTGGCAAAGCCTTTTCTAGAATTCAGACAACCAGAGAGATCTGCGGAAGCCTCTGCTTGGTGGGGATGAGGAAAGGGCGGGCAGTTCTGAGGGATGCAGTTGGTGGAGTTGTGCATGTTTGAGCCAGCAGGACCTTGAGAAGAGGGAAGCTGAGGCCCAAAGATAAGAGCCTGGGTCTCCTCACTCCTGTTCAGTTACATGGCCCCACCTTAAGCCCTTTGCTTTAGCTATTTAGTTATTTATTTTATAATAACTGGAAATTTGCAGTTATTGACCCCTTTCCCTCATTTTGTCCATCCTCTGACCCGTCTCTCTTTTGGCAACCATCAGTCTTCCGTATTTATGAGTTTTGTTTTGTTTGTTCATTTGCCTTTGTTTTTGTTTCTTTGATTCCATTATATAAGAGAAATCATACAGTATTTGTCTTTCTCTAGTTGATTTTTTTTTTACTTAGGATAATACACTCAAGGTTCATCCATGTTCTTGTGAATGGCAAGGTTTCATTCTTTTCTAAGGCTGAGTAATATTCCATTATATATATATATATATATATATATATATATGGCCATCTTATTCATCCATTCAACCATTGATAGACACTTGGGTTCTTTCCATATCTTGGCAATTGTAAATAATGCTGCAATGAACATTTGGGTGCATAAATCTTTTCGAATTAGTGTTTTGTCTTCTTTGGATAAACACCCAGAAGTGGAATTGCTGGATCATGTGATAGTTCTATTTTTAACTTTTTGAGGACCCTCATATTGTTTTCCACAGTGAACACCAATTTTCCATCCCACCAACAGTGCACGAGGGTTCCCTTTTCTCTACATCCTCATGAACACTTATTATTTCTTGTCTTTTTAATTTTAGCCATCCTAACAGGTGTGAGGTTTCTCACTGTGGTTTTGCCTTGCATTTCCCTAATAACTAGTGATGTTGAGTATCTTTTCATGTGCTTGGCCATTGTATGTCTCCTCTGGAAAAATGTCGATTCAGATCCTGTGCCCATTTTTTAAGTGATTTCTTTTCTTTCTTTCTTTCTTTCTTTCTTTCTTTCTTTCTTTCTTTCTTTCTTTTTTTTATTGAGAATTATATGAGTTCTTTATATATTTTGGATATTAACCCCCTATCAGGTATATGATTTGCAAGTTTTTCCCCCAACGTACCATTCAGTGCGTTGCTTTTTCATTTTGCTGATGGTTTCCTTTGTTGTGCAAAAGCTTTTAATTTTGATGTAGTTCCACTTACTTATCTTTTGTTGCCTTACTTTTGGAGTCAGATCCAAAAAATCATCATCAAGACATGTCAAAGAACCTACTGCCTATGTTTCCTTCTAGGAGTTTTATGGTTTCAGGTCTTACATTCAAGTCTTTAATCCATTTTGAGTTAATTTTTGTGTGTAGTTTAAGATAGTGGTCTAGTTTCATTCCTATGCATATTCCTGTCCTGTTTTCCCAACATCATTTCTTGAAGAGACTATATTTTCCCCATTGCCTTGCCTCCTTTATCATAAATAAATTGACCATGTATGTGTGGGTTTATTTCTGGGCTTTCTATTCTATTCCATTGATTAATGTGTCTGTTTTTATGCCAGTACCATACAGTTTTGTTTACTCTAGCTTTGCAGTATAGCTTGAAATCAGGGAGTCTGATGCCTCCAGCTTTGATCATTCTTAAGACGGCTTTGGCTACTTAGGGTCTTTTGTGGTTCCATATAATTTCTTTTTTCTGTGAGAAGTACTGTTGGAATTTTGATAGGGATTGCACTGAATCTATAGATTGCTTTGGGCAATATGGACATTTAAACAGAATTAATCCTTCCAATCCATGAGCTTGGACTATCTTTCCATTTATTTGTGTCATTTTTAATTTTTTTCATTAATGTTGTGTAATTTTCAGTATACAGATCTTTTACCTCCTTGGTTAAATTTATTCCCAGGCATTTTTTTTGGGGGGGGGGGCAATTGTAAATGGGATTCTTTTCTTCATTTCTCTTTCTGATAATTTGTTGTTAGTGTGTAGAAATGCAACTGATTTTTGTATATTGATTTTGTACCCTGCAACTTTACTGAATTCATTTATCAGTTCTAACAGGTTTTTGTTGTTGTATTTTATTTTTATTTATTTATTTTTTTTGCATGTATGTAGTTCCTTAGGGTTTTCTACCTATATAATCATGTCACCTGCAAATAGTGGTAATTTTATTTCTTCCTCTCCAATTTGGGTATCTTCCATTTCTTTTTCTTGCCTAAATGCTCTGACTAGGACTTCCAATATTATGCTGAATAAAAGTGGTGGGATTAGGCCTCCTTGTCTTATTCCTGATCTTAGAGGAAAACCTTTTAGCTTTTCACTGTTGAGCATGATGTTCGCTGTGGGCTTGTCATGTATGACCTTTATTATGTTGAGGTACATTCCTTTATATCCACTTTGTTGGGAGTTTTTATCATAAATGGATGTTGAATTTTGTTAAATGTTTTTTCTGTATCTACTGAGATGTTCATGATTTTTATCCTTCATTTTGTTAATGTGGAGTACCACCTTGATTGATTTGTGAATGTTGAGACATTCTTGTGTCCTTGACGTAAGTCCGACTTGATCATGGTTATGATTCTTTTAAAGTATTAAATACGGTTTGCTAATGTTTTTTTGAAGATTTTTGCATCTACATTCACCAGGGATATTGGTCTGTATTTTTATTTATTCATGTATCTATTTATATACTGATTGATAGATTGTTATGTCCCTGTTTAGTTTTGGTCTCAGGGTAATGCTGGCTTCATAAAATGGGTTTGGAAGCATTTAAAGCTTCTTCATTAATACCAAAATATTTGAAAATGAAGGCAAATTAGAGAATAATCCCAATAACATATTTGAATAAAAGTATATAGATATGGATCTCTATCTCAGAGTTCCTGATGGCAAGGGAGCTGTGATTCGAAGGCAAATCTGAGAAATGTGGAGAGGAGAGTAATCGATATGCATCAGGGGATGACACCTTGGAGTGTGAGCTCCCTGGAAGCAGGTGGCATGCTCTATACCTTGGGGTCCTCCGCACTGCCTGGTCCATAGGAGGCTGTCAGTGGAGAATTACATTCAAGCCTTCTAATAGTGATAGAGGAGCAGCAGGCAGGGGTTAGTATTTTTATTTTACAGATAAGGAGCTGATGCTGAGAAAAAGGTGAATTGCCCAAAGTTTCCAGCAGTGAACAGCCAGGTCAGGCCAGACCTCACACCTCCTGACCCCCAGACGAGTGCCTTTCTAGTCCCCCCGGGGCTGCTCCGTCATCACCACTGATGGGAAGTGAACCAGCCGCTCTCCATTCATCCAGCTTCCACCCTATATCTGCGACAGTGGGTGTCACAGGCAGAATAAATGGCCCCCAAGGATGTCTACCTCCCAGTCCCCCAAAGTGGTGAATATGCGAGATCACGTGGCAGGGGCACATGGAATTAAGACTGCTAATCAGTTTACCTCGCGTAGGCTTCTTATTCTGGATTATGCAGCGGTCCAGTGCCGTCGCGAGTCCTTTAGGTGGAAGAGGGAGGCAGGAGAGAACTAGGAGAGGTCAGCACGAGAAAGAGACAGCCCAATGCTGCTGGTTTTGAAGATGGAGGAAGGACCATGAGCCAAGGAATGCTCTAGAAGCTGAAAAAGGCAAGGAAATGGATTCTCCCCCAGAGCTTCTAGAAAGAAAGCAGCCCTGCCAACAATTTGAGCTTTAGTTCACTGAGACTCAATTGGGACTTTTGACTGCTAGAACTGTAAGATAATTAACTTGTGTTGTTTTGAGCAATGATATTTGTGGTGATATGTTAGAGCAGCAATGGGAAACAAATACAACAGATATTCCTGGATTCCTGCCTGGGCACCTCTGAAAAGAGCATTGTGACCTACCTCAGTGAGGGGAGAGGTGTGGACAAAGCCTGCCTGGTTAGAATTAGTCTGCATGCTTAGTTTCACTGTTTACTGATCCAATTAATAATTTATCCATCTGCCGTGATTAAATCATTTTTAGGCCAAGATCAGGTAAAATTCCTAGTGAAGCATGGGAGGAAAAATACCCTAAAGGGAGGCTTACGTGAACCCTTATGACAAGCCTCTGTACCCATTTCATGGATGAGGAAACTGAGGCTCAAGAGGGAGTCAGTACACTGTCCAAAGTCCCATGGGGAATGGCAGAGTCAGTGCTTGAATCCACGTTGGGCTGGCCTGGCTCTTCTCCATACTACACTCTCCAGCCTAAACTGCCTTCCTTCTATGTTACAGAGGAATTTCAGATTTCCTCTGTGGAGACTGGTTCTCTGTTGCCTACTACAGTTTTCATGCTTAGTTACCACACGTGCTCTCTGTGTCGCCAGGACATTATCCTTTATTTCCCCCACAGAGGTCTTGCCCTCTTAATTAGATCACACACTCCAAGAGGCCACATTGGCTCCTTCTGAATTCTGCTCAGTGCCTGGAGCCTGCTTTAGGGGCTCGCCAAATTCCTCCTGGCGGAAAGAATGAAATCTGCCAGGACAGCAGGAGAAACCCCTTCCTCTGTATTCTTTTTCTTTTTTAAAGATTTGTTTATTCCAGAGAGAGAGAGAGGAAGAGAGGGAGCATGAGGAGGGAGGGGCAGAGGGAGAGAAAGAATCCCAAGCAGGCTCCACACCCAGCACGGAGCCCTATGTGGGGCTCGATCTCAGAACACTGAGATCATGACCTGAGCCAAAACCAAGAGTCTGACGTTTAATCGACTGAGCCACCCAGGTTTCCCACCCCTTCCTCTATATTCGATCTGTGGGGGAATTCCCACCCCCTTTCCCTGAAATCCTAAACCCACGTTTGCAGTTTGTCCTAACTAGATATCATAGCAAAACTATGTGTGTATTAGCCTAGAAATTCTTTTAGTAGAAGTTTTTTGTTTTTTTGTTTTTTAAAGATTTTATTTATTTGCTAGAGAGAGAAAGAGAGAGAGAGAGAGGGAGAGAGAGCACAAGCAGGGGGAGTGGCTGGCAGAGGGAGAAGCAGGCTCCCCACTGAGCAGAGAGCCAAAGATGGGTCTCAATCCCAGGACCCTGGGATTGTGACCTGAGCCGAAGTCAGATGCTTAACCAACTGAGCCACCCAGGTGACCCATTAGTAAAAGTTTTAAAAACTCAACATTGAAGGTGGGAAATGCTTGGCAGTCTTTGATGTGCATGAGAGAAGTCAGCTAGAGTTTTGTTAGAGGGTATCTTATACACACACACACACACACACACACACACACGCCTCTCTTCAGCAAATACGAAAGATTCTCTTGGCTCCCTCCATCCTCAAATAATGGTCGGTTTTAATTCCTGGGATCCTCTCTGTTGCTGTCCTGGGTGGATGGAGAGGTCTTTTTGCTTTATTTTCCTCAGTAAAATCCTTTGAGTGGGATTCCTGCATCCCTTCATTGCACAGTGCTACAAAAAGGGCTGGGAGTTTGGACAGTAACGTGGGGCAGGAGAAAATACACTGGCCCTGAAGCCAGAGGACTAGGATTTCCCCAAGGTCAGGCACCTAAATCCGTGGCCCTGAATACTCCTTCCCCTGTCTCCATGAAAGTTACACATGTGAGCGCTCAAAATCTACTTAATTGACAAATTGGTGTGTGTCTCTGGAATTGTTTGTGCAACCAACTGCATGTGAATCTGAGAATGGCGAGGGCGTCAGAAGGGCGAGCTGGGATATTTTAATATTCAGTATTTCCAGACTCAGCAGGCAGCAGGCTAAATCTGTCCGCTGATGGGCAGACATGAATTATGAAACCACTCACGTAGGTTGAGAGGTTGCCTGGAGCTGGGGAAGGACCGCCACCAGTGTCTCCGCAGGCTGGCTGGGGGTGGGGTCGCGCCCCAGTAGGCAGGAATGGTCTGCGGACAGGTGCGTAATCGCAGTGCGGATGTGGCCCGCATGCAGCGGGACCTGCAGGAGCCCTGAGACAAGGTGGGCAGCGGGGATCGGAAAACCGGCCAGGACCTAGAGATGACCCCGGCTTTCTGTGTGGCTGGAGGGTGAGGCTGCCCCCTAGTGGCAAAGGTTCACATGGGGCTGAAGTTCGAGGGGTCCCAGGGACTCTGACCGGCTTCCTGCCGCGACGACCAGGGCAATGCGAGCTGGGGGTGCCCCAGAGAGAGGCTGGAGGCTGGGAGGCCGGGTCTAATCACCCAGGAGAGAAAACTGAAGGCTAGGGGTACGGTAGCTGCTGGTGGTGGTGGTGGTGGATTGTGTCCAAGGGCAGGGAAGAGAATGGAGGAGCCAAGCTCTGCAATAATATTTAACAAGTCAATAATAACCATTTATTGCTGCTGTGTGTCTGCAATGGTGCTGAGCACATGACACATATTTTCTCAATTCCCCACAGCAGCCCTATTCATTAGATATCATTATTTCTCCATTTACAGACAAGAGGCAAAGAATCCAGTATCATTCCCATGTCTGTGGTAGTTAACAGTTGGGTAATGCCTAATGTAACAGAGACACTTTACAAGCAGTATCTCACGTAATCTTCATGCTTATTTTAGGACGTAGGTTTTCTTATTCCTTATTTCCATTATATCATTGAGGAAGCAGAGGCTTAGAGAGGGTGTGTATCAGTTAGCATTTACGTATAACAAACCACCCCCAAATTTAGTGGCTTGAGACAGCAATCCCTCATTTAGTTTTTAATGCAGTGAGTTGACAGTTTGGGCTGGGTTCCCCTGGGCAGGTCTTCTAGCCTCAGCCGGTCCAGGGAGAGCATCATGGATCTGTGGTCAGAGGCTGCTCAGTGAGGAGGCTGTGCTTCAGGGGACTGGGTGGTTGTAGCCTGGGGTAAGGGTGGAGACTGGTGTCTGTGTGTCTCATCACCCAGCCGGCCAGCCTTGGCCTTGTGGCTAGGCAGGGGTCCAAGAGGGAGCTTGGAAACATGCAAGGTCTCTTGAGGCCCCCCACCTCAAAACTGGTATGAGCTTACTTCTACTGAATTCTACTGGCCAAAGCAACCCTAGGATCAAGGGACAGAGAATAGAGACTCCTGATGGGAAGGGCTGTGAAATCACAGAGCAAAGAGTGAGCATAGATATGGGGGGGGGGGGCGGAGAGTGGGGAGAGTGGGGGCCATTTTTGCAATATATCTCTAGATGTGTATGGGGAGCAGGTCTGGGAAGAGATCTGGGTGGAGTGGGATTCCTGGGTGGAAAGAACAGTACGTGCAAAGGCCCCCTAAGACTTCTAGGCAGAAAAGAGCATGTATTTCTGGAAAGTAGGCTGGGGTGCCTGGAATACAGGAGGAGAAATTTGGAGAAGTTAGGGATAGGGTGTTATTCTGAGCGTTTCATCTGGATTAACTCAATCCTCACAAAACCCTTGTGGTTACCTCCCCTTTTCTGGATGGGGAAACTGAGACTATTAAACAATAGTCTAGGTCACCCTGCTAGAAGCAACAGTGTCAGGGTTCCAACTGAGGGGTCCAGCTATAAAGCCCCCACCCTGAACCACTTGCCACCCTGCTGGTGCCCCAACGGGTAGGAGAAAGAACGTGGGAAAGAGGGGTTCCAGTGTTACAGGAGGAGGGCGGATGTGGGAACTACTTTCCTGAGAGGCCTGGGGACACTAAGGCCGAGAATCCCTGTCACCTCCTATTTGCCCCAGACTAAGACGGCTTGTTTCTGTTGGATGTGGGAAGGAGCTGGTCCTTCTGACTCTGCGACCCTACAAATAAGTGAGTGCCCAAGAGTGCCAATCAACAGCTAAGATACTTTTTCTTTAAGCAACAGAAACTGATTCCATCTAGCTCAAGTTTAAAATGAAGTATTTCTTTCTTCCTTTTTTTAAATTTTAATTTTATTTATTTTTTAAGTAGACTCCATACCACGGTGGGGCTCAAACTCATGACCCTGAGATCAAGAGTCCTGTGCTTCACTGATGGAGCCAGCCAGGTGCCCCTAAAATGAAGTATGTCTTTCTTTCTTTCTTATTTTTTTCTTTTAAAGATTTATTTGACAGAGAGAGCACAAGAAAGGGGAGCAGCAGGCAGAGGGAGAGGGAGAAGCAGTTTCCCCGCTGAGAAAGGAGCCTGACGTGGGGCTCGATACCAGGACCTTGGGATCACAACCTGAGCCAAAGGCAGACACTTAACTGACTGAGCCACCCAGGTGTCCCTAAAATGAAGTATTTCTTAGGAAAGTGCTGGGAGAGCTCACAGAATCAGACCATCCCAGGAAGGGCAAGAACTAGACAAGCCCCAAGTCTCACTTTCTCATTTGCTGCCAGCCTCATCACTATGACTTACTGTCTATGTCTTGACTTCCCGTGAGAGAGAATCTGGCACAATTTGAGCGGCGTGGTTTTATTCTGGACAACCTGGATCTGTCCTGGGAAACAGGGACATGAGCACAGCCAAGGCCACCGGTGGGGGGGATCACTATGAAGCCGTCCTACTTGATGGCTATGCTTGGCAGCAGAATTAGTTCTAAGCACCACTACCTACATCTGTCTGGACAGTTCCAAGGACATACCTTTTCCCAAGGAAAGGAAACAGCTTTCCTCTCCCAGGGATCTAAAATTTCCAGAGCTCCTGACCAAACTCACACCCTGCAGCTTTACTGCGATATAAATTCTCAGCAAGAGCATTTGAATATGGTTTTATTAATTGCGTTTTTTCAAGTCTAGCCAATAGTTTTCATTAAATTATAACAATCTGGGGTGGGTGATATCCTTAAGCTCAAACAATTTTGCCATGCAAAGATTATATTTATATTTGAATGCTTTTCAATCCTGACTTCCTAAGTGATCGGGTTATAAAATATTTATTAGTGGTTCAAAAGCATTGCTTTTGCGAATTCAGGCTGTTCTCTAGGATAGTTTAGGGCAGATAGCGCTTTTGGTTGAGGTCACGGTGTGACGTACAGAGGTGCGTCCTTGCTTTTACGGAGGGGTGAAGCTGGGCTCTGTAGGTGGTCAGCTCCTGCTCCGAGCTCCATGTGTGATTTGCCCCAAGACTGAAAAGCCACTTGCATGGATTAAATGCAATTCATGGTTTTCAAAAATTAAGTTTGTCTACTTAAATTTCTAGATGGGAGGTTCTTACGGACAGGCACAACTGGTTTCCATATAAATACTTTGTAACTGCCATTCCGATTCTTGACATAAATATGATTTTCAGGGGCATGGAGTCTATTAGGAGAGTATTTGGGGTGGGAATTTCAGACTCAAGATATTCATCAGGCCTGGATTTGCCACCAATCAATTCATGATATGACCTGGAGCAAACATGCTCGCATCTCTATATTTTGTTTATTTCAATATATCAAACTAGAATTTGTAAATATCATTAGGAATGTGTTTAGCTACAAATAAGGAAAAGACTGAAAGGGGTTTAGTTTTCTAACGTGACAGACCAAGAGGCAGGGAGTCAAGCATTGGGATGTTATTGAGGGCCCAGGCTCCTTCTCTGTTTCTGTGCTCAGCCTATTGTTTTTGTCCTGATGGTGGAAAGTTGGCAGCTGCACCTTCAGAAGGAAGAAGAGGGGAGGGCAAGGGAAATGCTAGCTGACCTCCTTCCCCCTGTTTTTTTTGGGGGGGGGGTACCTAAGGTCCTGGAAGCCCCCTCCTAAGTCTTCTCCTTATAGCTCATTTGTCAGAACTGAAATATGACCACCTCTACTCACAAAGGAACCTGGGAAGCCGATCCTTTTGAGCATATTGAAGCCTTGAATCAAAACAGGGGTCTGTTGGTAAAGAAAAATAATGAGTGTGGGGTAGGGATTTAACTGTGTCCTTTGTATCCCAAAGGGGCAGAAGGAAACTGTCACGTATTGGCTCACCTGGTCTTTTAGACGGCCGTAAGCGCTGTTAAGCCCTTCCACTGGTCAACTCGAGAACATCAATGTTTGTATGGCAGGCAGGAACCCTAGCGGAGAGGTGAAGAAACTAAGTCTCAGGAGCATTGAGGAAATTGCTTGAGGTAGCAGAGAGGAAAGAATTAAAAAGTATCTCCTCTCTCTGTTGACTTCAAAGGGCTGGACAAGGTCTTGAGTTACTCTGAATCATTTCTGGTGGCTTCCAGGGGAGGGACTAAACATTTTCTCCCTTCTTTTTATTCCCCACCCTGAAGAAGGTTGGGCTTGGGGGTAAGGGAGGATTCCCAGAGGCTCTCATGCTGATATTTGCGGGTGCTGGGACTCCTGTCCAGACCTGTACTTCCGTGAGGACATCATAATTCCTTCCCAGATTTCCTGGAGCAGAGCGCTGACAGGCTCCTCCCTGGAGCAGGGAGCAGGATGGCCTCCTCACTGTTGTCCCCCACCCCCCAGCAGACTTCACTTGGCACCTGCAGTGACTGGAGAGAAATTGGGCAGGAGTCAATTGCCCCCAGCCCTCCACAGCAGGTCACAGTGATTAGCCGACCCCTACAAAAGGGGTGATGTTGTAAATAGTCGAGCACACAGTGCCCGGGGGCGGGGCGGGGAGGGTGCCCTTAAAATCACAGCGGGCCACTTCCTGGCTATGAGACTTGCAAGTTGATTGCTGTACATCTCAGTTTCCCCATCTGTGAAATGGGAGATGATAACAGTACCTATGTCGCAGGGTTGTTGTGAGCACTGAGAACAATGCCTACCAGAGCCCCCGTGGGCGTGTGCTGAAGTTAGCGCTTTCCGAGGGTCTTCTCCTTCTGACATCTTTATGATTAACTTGCTTTCATAGATTCATTCTCTGGAATCTTGAAAGCCAAGTCTCCCGGGGTTGTTCTTAAGTTACTATTTGTTTTTAATGAATCCTGTAGTTATCAATTAATGCCTCGGTTCCTGCTGTTAATGCAGAGCAAGGAAAATAATAGCTGGTATTTTAGCTTTTACTCTTCTGCCTTTGGAAAATACGAATTCGCAGTACAGTGTGCGTTATGCCCCCCGGAGTGGTGTCGTATGGTGGGCCTCCGCTTCGTCAGCTTGGGAGGGATGGGCTGGTAAATAGTGAAGATCACTTTGTTTTCTTCACAGTTGGGGCTGAGCCTGCATGTTTTTCATCCAGTATTTTCCTTGGCACTGGCTCCACTTCCTATACACACATTTCAGTCCTGAGTGTATATGCTCGCATGTCAGTGAAATAGATTTCTCAGCATGGATCATGGTGGGCCCGAGGGAGTGCCTTCAGTGTGCTGCTCCTCTGTGTGCCCTCAGCTGCTGCCAGTAACATGCCATCTGGAGATGACAGGCCAGGCCTCCGGGTCCCAGGCCCTCGCCTGCTGTTGCCTCAGGCCCTGAGAATCGGGCAAGTGACTCTCCCGGATGGGCCTTCAGCTTCCCCCTCTACGAGATGATCTGGAGGGCCCTTCCAGCTCTGCAGTCTTCCAGGATTTTCTGAAAGATGCTTGTGGACTTTGGAAGCGCAGTGTGCTCGGGAGATCTTGGTTTTGAAGTTTTCCTTTCGAGGATTGCCTTCATCGATTGGGCATCTTGTGGCTGAAACACACCATCAAGCAAGAACAGACCGAAGTTCCTTTTCCTTCTACAAATGGGATGCTTGAATAAAATTCCGTTTCCTGGAGCAGACACAGAGGAGTAGAAGTGGATAGGGTTTCTCCTGTCTCTGAGCAGTCCCAGAGGAGGCTGTAAACAGCAGGACATCCCTTCAACCAGATGGGCCTCTGAGCCTGGAGAGCCAGGCAGCCACAGAGAATAGAGAAATCAGTGACAGAAATGAGGAAAAGCTGTCTGCTGTGATGTTGGCTTATTCTCGCAGCTGAACGTTGTCAGCCTGGAGGCCGGGGAGAAGAGGGAGATTAACCCCGGGCTGGCCGCCGTGACGTTCCAAGTCACAGTTCCGATCTGATGAGAAAACGGCCCAGTGAGCTGACTTTGGATGCAAGACCTTCATGAGAGCAGAGCCAGGCTCGGGACATTGGGATAGGGCAGGGTTAGCTGGTGCTCAACCCCCCCCCCCCGCCCCCAGCCCCGCTTTGGTGGTTTTGCCTCATTTTCCCTGGTGTTAAGAACAGCTTCAGGTGTCTGGGCTTCTCCAGCTTCAGGCACCTGGGCTTCTCGCTGCCCCCAGGGCCCTTCCCACAGGCCTCACCTAGGCCAGTCTTGATTTATCCAGTGACACTCTTGATCTCAAATGTTTTCCTGTCCCCTTTCTTTTACCATTAATCTTATTAAGATTTTACTGGGGGGATAGCATGGTGCGGTAGAAGGAGTCATGGCCTTTAGATACAGTCTTGGATGGTGATCAGTTATGGTCCTTTAGCTGATAACACTGGGGACTTGGGTGAGTTACTTGATTTCCCTCAGCTTCAGTTTTCTCACCTTTGAGATGGGTACAGTCATACGTAAGATAAATAGTCGTTTTCCCTCATCCTTGGTTTTGTTTTCTGCAGTTTCAATTACCTGCAGCCGTTGGTGGTTTGGAAGCAGGTGATACTCCTGACGAATTAACAAAGTCAAAAATAGTCTACCACAGGTCGAAATGCCTCGTTCACCTCATTGCGTCTCATCACGCAGGCATTTTATCATCTCACATCATCACAAGAAAGGTGAGTATAGGACCATAAGATATTTTGAGAGAGACCACATTCACATAACCTTTATTACAAGGTATTGTTGGAGTTCTATTATATTATTGTTGTTAATCTCTTACTACTTTTTGTTTTTTAAAGATTTATTTATTTGAGAGAGAGAGAACGAGCACAGAGGGAGGGGCAGAGGGAGAGGGAGAGAGAGACTCTCAAGCAGACTCCCTGCTGAGCCCAATGCACGGCTCAATCTCATGACCTTGAGATCATGATCTGCGCTGAAATCAAGAGTCGGACGATTAACCGACTGAGTTACCCAGGCGCCCCGACTGTGCCTAATTTATAAATTAAACTTTTATAGAGTTTGGTTCTAACTGTGGTTTCAGGCAGCAGCTGGGGGTCTTGGAACGTATCCTTCGTGGATAAGGGGGGGCTACTGTGGCATTTTTAGATGAGATATAAAGGGTACCTCACAAAGAAAGCCACCAGAAGAAATATTATTTCTTCCTTCTTGTCTCATTTTATACTTCCTGTGTGTTAGAATCTGGGGAATTTAAAAAATATTCAGATGCCTCAGATCCACCCCATCTCCCGGTGGGAATCAGTACTCTTTAAAAGCTCCTTAGCTGACTGTCGCAGCCTGAGTCAAGACCCACTGCCCTCAGGCATTGCTGATTACGAGTTTGCTGCTCCGTGCCCAGGGCTGCTTCTAGTCCCATCCCATTGGATCTGACTCCCAAAGTCAGTTTATCTTCTGTGTTTTAATCTGACAAACGGCAGGTGATTAATCAAGGTTTGTGTGCTGAGTCCTGGATATTCGTTTTCATTGGCAGCTTGACAGGAGTAGGGCCATATTCTCTTCTGACACTAAGGGGAGGGCAAGGGTGGATAAAGATTTACTGAAATGCTGTGGCAGAGATGGTAGGCTGAAATGAGACATTCTCTGAGACATTGGCTGAGAATCAGAGGGGCCAGGTAGGACTGGTGAGCCAGCCGGGCAGACTTCCTGTCTCCCTTCAGCCATGCTGAAGCAGGAAAGCAGGCAGCCAGTCCAGGACACACTTGATGAATTTAGAAATCAGGGGGTTGGGTCAGGATGTGCCTGACCGTATGGTGTGGAGGCAGGTGTTTATGACTGACAGTGGCTTTCTGAGTTAGTCCTTCCTCCCAGTTACGTCTTGCAGGAGGACTTCAACCTGTATACTCCTGACCCACCCAGAGGTCATCTAAAGATAATTTCCATACAGCCCAAAGTTTCCTGCATCTCTCTGCTTAGGGGCGTTCTCTGGCCATAGGAGCTTGGCCCTCACTTGGTGGCAGCCTGGAAGTATTGGGAAATTAATGGCTTGGGTGCCACCTTCACATGGAGGAATGTCAGTGGGTAGATGAACACTCCAGCTTCCCTGCCCTTTGGTGGAACAGTCTCGAGGCACAGTTTCTCAGAGAGTCTCCTGTGGGACAGGGCTCCAGATGCCAGAGTGACAGCACCATCACTGGCTTTCCTCCCTTCCCTGTCTCACTTCCCTCTGGAGTCTTCATGGACAGAGAAAGGAAGGAAATCATGGTAAGTATAGTGCTTCCAATCTGCAGGTCGTGACCCATGAGGGCATTGCAACATCCATTTCCATACATTGAGTGTGCTACACATTGTAAGGGGACACACTGTTACATGAAATTTTCATTTCAGTCGTGTGTGAATACACTCACGTGCTGGGGAAATATGTTTCTCAACATGGGTCATGGTCAAAAAATTCTAAAAGCATTGCCATCGTGGGCCTCTGTGATTGTTGTCTTCCCAGGATCCCTTCTTCCTTTTTCCTGCAGTAGTAGCACTTCAGTATTCCTCTCAACAAGGAAAGGGGACTTTGTCCCTAATTGGAAATAGTCTTTGTGGGACCATCAGTCAAGGTGTTACCTCATTCCTTGGTCAAAAGATGGTCTCATGACCCATGACGGGTCAGTCAGACGATTGTTCCAGGGAATTTGAATCTAGAGAGGACACACAAAAGGGCTAAAAATAGTTAAACATGCTTCATTCAAAAGGGATGGATGTCTAGATGTTAACATATATATGTTTCCTGCTACCTAGATCTTTGAACTTCCTTATTTGTTTTTTTTTCCTTTCCAAGATTTGATTTTTGAGCTGTTGGGTTGGTTCTGGGAAATACCTGTGGATTACTTCTTTTCTTTTCTTCCTTCCTCCCTTCCCTTCCCTTCCCTTCCCTTCCCTTCCCTTCCCTTCCCTTCCCTTCCCTTCCCTTCCCTTCCCCCCCCTTAGGGAGATAGAACTGTCTTCTGTTGCTAGAAACAAAAGAATCCTCCCATACCTGAGGACTATGGAATTAGCTGAGCCTTACTCTACTGTCCTTTGCCTATGTGGCTGGAAAATTACTTCTCTAAGCTTCAGTTTCTTCTCTTGTAAAATGAGGATAGTAGTGCCAGATTGGAGGATATAGAGGATGTTTATATGGCCATTGGCCCTAGACCTTCAATTAATGGCAGCCACTATTGTGAACCAAATTTTAATCATCTCTCCTTTAATAGTCATGACTTCCCACTTACTAAATATCTGCAGAGTGGATGAATGAATACATATGACAAGGTAGATTTTCACAACTAAAACCCATGGCTGAATTTCTTTAAGGAGTTACAAACTACTTGGGTATTAAACATGTGATTTATTGTTCATAAACTTAATAGGAGAAAATCTCTGTGAGCTGGGGTGAGGCAAAGAGAGTTCTTACTAAGGACAACAAAAGCAAAGCCCATAAAAGAAAAAATTGATAAATTGGACATTATCAGAATTGAAAACTTCTGCTCTGTGAAAAGCAATAGAGTAAAAAGACAGCCTAGAGACTAGGAAAAAATATACAAATCACTTATAACAAAAGACCCGTATTTAGGATATATAAGACCTTAAAAACACACAACCACTTTAAAAATGGGTGAAAGACTTGAACAGACATATCACCAAAGAGGACCTATGGAGGGCAGAGAAACACATTAGAAGATGTTCAGCATCATGAGGCATTAGGGAAAAACAAATTAAAGCCATAATGAGACACAATTACATACGTATTGTAACGGCTAAAATAAAAATACTGATAGTATCAGTATTGATATCCTGAAAAGAATGCGGAGCAACTGGAACTCTCCCACATTGCTGGTGGGAATAAAACGTGGTTGGGCTACTCTGGAAGACAATTCGGTGGTTTCTTATAAAGTTAAACATGCACTTACCACATGCCCAGCAATTCCAATCCTGAGAAACGAAATGAAAACTTATGTTCACACAAAACCTGTCCGCGTATTTACAACAGCTCTGATCATAATCATCCCAACCCGGAAGCAATTGCAACGTCATTCAGCCGCTAAATGGGTATGCGATCGTGGTCTATCCATACAGTGTTCTAAAACTCATAACAAGAAGAATCTCAGAGGGATCATGCTGAGTGAGAGAACCCAGTCTTGGAAGGTTACCTACTCTATGATTCCATTTGTACAGGGATTAGGGGAGGATGGAAGGTTTGGCGGTAAAGAGGTAGCACCAAGGAGTTTTTTGGGGAGTGATGGAACAGCTCCATATCCTGATTATGGTGCTGGTTGCATGTGGTTACATGAATCTGAACGTGTGTTAAAATGCATAGAATTGTAAATAAAAAAAACCAACTTTCCAGTATGATGGTTCAAAAGCCCTTAGCATCATGTAGAGTGACGTTGTATTCATTCGGATATTTTCATATCCTGTAGACCTACCCCATCCAATATAGTGGCCACTAGCACATATGCTAGTCCCAGTGAGGTGGGGTAAGTATCAAGTGCACATCAGACTTTGAAGACTTAGAACCAAAAAAAAAAAAAAAAAAAAGGACATGCATAAAAAATAAATTTTTTATGTTGATTACATCTGGAAGTAGTACTCTTTTGGACAGAGTTGGTTAAATAAAACATATTATTAATTTCACCTTCTTTTTACTTTTAAAAAATGTGGTTACTCGAAAGTTATAATTACATTATGTAGCTTGGGTTATATTTTTATTAGACAGCGCTACTTCGGATGACACAATCAGGGAGGAATGGGGAGGTCTGGATTTTTCTCTCTTCATCTGGATCAGCAGGTGCAGGATGGCCCTACTCAGGGCTGAACAAGACACACCCAGGCTCCTGCATCTGGGGTCCCTCTCCCTCCCCCCCAGGCTGTTTGAGAGGTGAATGCCTCTTTCCACATGGGCTTCATTTCCTGTCTGTCTGGCTTCTGCTAAGCTTCGGAGAAGAAGCAGGTGAGGCCAGGGTGAGACGGGGTTTATCAGAGGTGGGCGTCAAGCGAGGGGTCAGGTGCTGGAGAATGTCGGGCTTTTGTTAGACTTGAGCTTGGATTCCATTTTAGCCACTAGTTAGCTGTGCAGCCCTTGATCTTTCTTAGCCCCGGTTTCTTTCTGTGCAGGAGAGAAAAATCGTTCCTGGAGGGGTTTCCCTGCCTGCGAGGGCTGTGGCGAGGGTGGGCAGGAGAGAGCGTGGAATGTAACCAGAAGGCCTTTGGCGGTGGTCCTTTTGCTCCTGCTCCTGCTGCTCTCCCACCTTGGGCTCTGGTCTCCCTCCCTCCCTCTCCCCCTCCCTCTCAGTTGAACCCCGCAGCACTCTGCCCAACTTTTCTCCCTGATTCAGCACTGAGAAATGCCAAGGCAAGCGTTCCCATGAAGCTGCTTGTCAGCAAACACCCACTCCTGCCTCCGCTCCCCCCATGTGTCAGCGACGGGTTTGGACTCCACGCGAGGCCCGGGGCCGTGCCAGCTCTAGGGCTGACTCACACCTACCCCGCTGCACTGACACTTCGGGGCTAAACTCCCGGCCTGTGAGATTAGAAATTGGAGACTCCCGAACACTGCAACAATCCAGGGGGAGAAGCCCTCCAACTATCTACAGGGGTGCCTGCCATATCCCTGGATTCAGTTTCAAAGGCATAAAAGCCTTGGTTTCGAACATTTGTGCATGGCCTGTCTTTTTCACTTTTTCTCCTTTGCCTGTGGTTTCAGTGGAGCTGCTGCTAGTTAGTCTTGTTGCATGCCTGCTACTGCTGTGCTGACATCAGACGGTAGGTAGGCACGTTGGAGCCTTATCAGCTGCATAGATTTTTATCAAGGGAGCTTTATTAAGTACCTGTTTGGGCAGGCACTATGTGAGGCTCTGTGGAAGGGAAGTTACATGGACAGGTCTCTTGGGGTTCGCACACACGGTGGGTGTGGTTGCTACCAGGTAGGGCTGTCCTGATCTCCAGGACTTTAAGAGCTGGAAGGTTCTGTTGGATCCAAGTTCAGAGGGTCATGTGGCTTGAGGACCTCAGAATTAGACCTGAGGTGGAACCTTGGGCCACCAAAAGAGACCCTGTTCCATGATAGGGGGGCAGTGTGGTATGGTGGTCTAGCACATGGGTTTTGGCATCTGGTAGCCGTGAGTTGGCATCTGGACTCTTCCACCGAGGAGCCCCCTGGCTTCAGAGTCTGATCTACTTAGGCCTTAGTGTCTCAGCTGACTCCTGGGGTCACAATACCAGTCTCACAGCTCGTGATGAGAATGGGACACCTGCCCTTTATTGAGCTGCTGTTATGTGCTATGTATCATGCTAAGTACTTTCCAAGGGTTTTCAAATTCCTCTAACAACCCACGAAGCAGATATCGGTTTTAACCTGCATTTTACAGGTGAAGAAACTGAAGCTTAGCGAGGTTAAATAATATGCCCAGATATAAATTCTAGTACTCTGCCCCACATGCCAACTGGCTCAACATTCTCCATGTGGGTGCTCAGAAGGGGGCAGGGAAGGGGGCTTCTGGAGCACGTGGGGTAGGGGCACAGACGGCTGAGAGTCCTCCCCTGGGAAGCTGGGAGGGTGCAGGAGCTGGGACTGCGTGTGAGCTAAGGCTCTAGGCCTCTGAAGCATGCTCTACCGTTCCATCCAACTTCACTTGCAAAACACACACTAAAGGTAGAATTGGAGAACTTCAAGATGGCGACCACAGAGCATCAAACTCCGAGCGCAGGGGGCGCCCCCTGAGGGCTTGGCCTGTGTGACTGCACTGAGCAAACGGTCACCAAGTTGACACTATTTTAAATGCTTTTTATAGCATAAACTTTTCTAAAGCGAGAAGTAAATGTGTGTGTGTGTGTCTTGCTATGTCTTAGGTTTCCTAAACTGGGAGTGGACTCATCTACATGGATGCGTATATTTTAAAACACCCAACAGCAGCTCAGCCCTTGTGACTTGGGGAAAATGAGTGCAGTGTCTGGCCATCTGCTTACACGGAGTCTTGGTTGCCCGTTCAGTGGCCACACTGAGACTCCGGAGCATATAGTGCTTCTTCCTGCCCAGTCCGAAGAGTGTTCCGTTCATACCTTCCTTGGGAGGGAGAATAGTGCACTGGCTAATAGTGCCCATTCCAAGGACTCCAAATACTTGGGGTTCTTGACCAAGCTCCTGATTCTGCAACTTTCTTGCCATTTGACCTTGGGCCAGCTACTTATCTCTTTGGAAGCTCAGTTTTGCCAACTGTAACATAGGCCGATGGTACCCAAATCCTCTGACCCTTTGGAGATTATAGTGACAAGGGCATGAAAAGCATCCAGCACGGTCCCTGGTGTATATTGACATTCAGTGGGTGTTGACCACTGTCATTATTCCTGAGTTTAAGAACAGCATCAGAACTTAAGAATGTGTGTGTGTGTGTGTGTGTGTGTGTGTGTGTGTGTGTGTGTAGAGGAGTAGTTAATTATCAAGCTGAGATGGTACTGGGTATAAGATGAATGAATGAATTCTGAGACTTTTTCTCAGTAGTTTATTATCTAATAATAATGCCTGAGATGTGTTCAGCATTTTATAGTCCCTAAAGCACCTCCTTACATGTAATTCCATTTTAGCCCCACAATAGCCCTGCAAAGGAAGAGGGGCAAGACATTTATTCTCCTGTTTTACAGATTGAGAAACCAGAGGCCCAGAGATGAGTGACTGCTCATTTACTCAACTGTCGTTTAATGGGCACTGACTGTGCAAGATGCTATGTTAGATTTGGGGATAAAAATGAGTAAGAGGCTTTTTCCCCTGCCCTTTTGAAGAAATTACTGTGGGTCAGGGTGGCTAGAGCAGGCTTTCAGGGGGATGCTGACCTTAAGGAAATGTATCTGTCAGGATAAATCAGGTGATGGTGCAGAAATAGCAACAACACATTTCTGTGGCTTAAAAAAAATGAAGATTTATTTCTCATTCATGCTATTGGTCCATCATGGGTCAGCTAGTGGCTCTGCTCCCGCTAATTTCACTGTGAACCGGACAGAGGGAGCAGCCGCAGGTTGGAATATTGCTGGTTGTTGTGGCAGGGGAAACGGATCTGAAATTGGGGGGGGTCTCACACCAGCAGTCAGATTCTCCACTCTTGCACCAGACTTTTAATAGGGTTGCACCCAACCACAGGGGCAGGGCAGGAAGTAAAATTCCACCATGTGCCCAGAAGGCAGAGAGCTGGAACTATTTGGTGAACAGATGAATAATTACTCCAGCTGGGCAGCCTCCGAAGGGTGGGTAGAAATCAGATGAATATTGGTCAGGTGGGTTTGGTGGGGAGAATAGAAGGATGAAGAAGATGAATTGGGACCTTAAGGAGATGGAGGCAGGTAGAGGGAGTGGGGGATGGGAAACCATGGGAGAGACAGGAGACAGAAATGTGCCAGGCACTGGGGGAAGGAATAGTGAGTCTGCCAGTCTGGCTTGGAAAAATCTAATTCAACAGTTTATTTAACGAATACTGACTCAGCTCCTATTGTGTATTACGCGCCAGGGATGCAAAGAAGGACAAGCAAGGTGCCTGCCTTTGAACAGCCCACAGTCCAGTAGGAGAGCTAGATTTTGTACTTGGAACAAAGGGAATCAAAATGTAAGATTAGCCAGTGCTTATGCTTGCCAGATACTTTTCCAGGATCTGTAACACATTTGAACTCATGTAATCATCATTGTAACTTAATGACGTAGACGCTATGATGATTCCCATTTTATGGGTGACAAAACTGAGGCATGGGATGGCTAATGGATAGCAGAGGTGGGCTTCAAGTCCAGGCATTCTTGGTCCAGTTTCTGTGCTCTTTTTTTTTTTTTTTAAGATTTATTTTATTTATTTGACAGAGAGAGACAGCCAGCGAGAGAGGGAACACAAGCAGGGGGAGTGGGAGAGGAAGAAGCAGGCTCCCAGCAGAAGAGCCTGACGTGGGGCTCGATCCCAGAACTCCGGGATCACGCCCTGAGCCGAAGGCAGACGTTTAACGACTGAGCCACCCAGGTGCCCCAGTTTCTGTGCTCTTAATCCTAAAGCTTCACTCTACTGTTTTTTGTTTGATAACTTGTTAATTGGGGCTGTGCCTGTAATCTTGGATGGCAAGTAGTTTTGCCTGGAGATCCAGAATGATAGATTGTTATTGGCTGCTTGGAGCTCCATGTTGGGATGGTTTCCAAGACGAAGCTGGGACTCGGGGAGGAGAGAATGATGTGATTAATTACTAATGCCTGCCATGGCATGAGAGGTGGTATTGTCAGCACAATACATTTGGTAACCCTGGTCTCTTTAATGCCTAGAGTGAAGTGGATTTGATCAATTTATTAACAAGCAGAGTCAAAACCAAACAACCAATTCATTGACTATTTGCCTCACTTTTCAATCTGTTTTCTTACTTTAAGACTCCATCACATTTATGGCAGCCTAGGTATTCCTTGTTTGAACAGTTAGCTTTCCTTTCTGGAGATTAATGTTTAAAATATCAAAACTGTAACCCCTCAGGCAAACATAACACCTTTATTGTCAAAACAACAAAAGTATCAGCCATGGCCCACGTTCAATGCATCACTCCCCTGGTGGGGTCATCGACTAGGATGGCATGGCCATGATGATAATTAAAAAGGATTCTAATTGCTGAATCTGATTTCTGTACAAGGAAGAATCCATCAGCTAACTTGGGGAATTTAGCCATGAGAAAACCCAGCTGTAGCATGCATCATTAGTGGAATTTCCTGCCTGGAAGTGTTGTAAGGCTTTCCTCTGCAGGGAAGGTTCTAGAAGCATTGTCTCTGTGCACCCCCAGCCCCTGTCTCTTTTCTTGACTTTTCTTTCCTGGGTACCACTTCTATCTGCCCAGACTTTCATTTCTTTCATATTATTTCCCATACATTCCTAGGAATGGATCCCAAATCTAGTTGCATGGAGATACAGATAGAACTCGGAGCTCAGAGCTCAGATGATAAATAGGTTTCCTCTCCTGGGCCAGCTCTGATCAATTGCTTGTGGCTACCAAAATGCTGAGCTGAGAGGGTTTGCAATGGACGCAGCCTGAAAGCATACAGGGATTTATTAGTCATGTCTGCTATGAGCGTGGTCTAGGGACAGTAATTTGTGTAGGCTTCCCCTGGCTCTGCCAAGATGGAAAGCCTGCACTGTTCCTATAGCTGTGATGTTAGTGAATGAGCTTGCTGTTTGGTCCGAGGAGATGCTGGTTCAAGTCCTATCTCCTCTCTTTCAGTGTGAATCTTGGAAACGTCACTTACCTTTTCTCAGTCGTAATAAAACTTGAGTAAAAATAATCCTTCTTATGGAGTGATTGTAATATTGTAGGCGTCTCTCCACTGCAGAAACATACAATCAAGAGCTTGTTTGTAAGAAAGAACAGATATAGATATATGGAAGACATATACACAAGAATAACACTGGTGTGATAATTGCTATGACAAGGGAGATTCAGAGTATAAGAAAGCACATATGGGGACACTCAAACAGATTCAGGGTCGTCAGGACTTCCTGGAGGAAGGACTTTTTAAGCCGAGACCCAAAGGATGACTAGCGTTAGCCATATCGTAGGATATTTTCCAGGTGCTACTTCTTTTCATGACCGCATGCCACCCGGAATTGGAACATGTTTTCAGATAAGGTCTTTCCAGTGCTTACAGTGAGACCCTTTCCATACTTGCTCTGGAATCTTTTCTTTGTTAATGCACCCCACAGAAAATCAGCTCCTGGGATCAAGTTTTACAAGATGACGACGAGAGGAGTACCAGGCTGAGAGCGTGATGGTGGGTCAGGAATGGGATTCTAGGGATTCTCTGTCCAGCTAGTGTCAGTTCCCACTGGTTCTCCCCTGGAAGGAAGGGAAGCTGATGAAGGTTCTAGGACAGAATGAGGGAACCACTATCTGTTTTAGATTGGGCCAGTGGTTGAAGAACCTATGGCTTAACCAGAGCTTTTCCCATTCCACATAGATCTGTTTAGAAATAACGAGAGCATTGACAGTTGCTATTCAAAGTCATGTCCCAATTTGTTCAGCTTTTAATAGGCATTACTTGCTATTATTGAGAATAATGCATCATAGTCTTGAACATTTGCTGTGTGACAGGCACCAGCTAAGCTCTACGTGCTTGAGCTGGATTATCTATCTCAAGAAGAAGCTTCCAGGGCACTTGGGTGGCTCAGTTGGTTGAGCCTGCCTTTAGCTCAGGTCATGATCCCAGGGTCCTGGGATCCAGCCTTGCATTGGGTTCCTTACTCAGCGTGGACTCTACTTCTTCCCCTCCCCCTGACCCCCTGCTCCCTGATCATGTGTGGGCTTTCTATCTCTCAAATAAATAAACAAAATCTTTATTTAAAAAAAAAAAGAAGCTTCCTCCATGTCTTCTAACACATGAAATGCTGGTGCAAAGATTGTCTTCCCTTTTCCTTGCTGCTTATTAAAGCTCTCCTCATCCTGCATGCTCCATCTCAAGTCCTACCTCTTCTACGAAACTGACCATGAGCACTCCGGTGCCTATCATCCCTCCACCAGCTGTTCACCCCTGTCAGCCTCTGTCTTCCATCTCTTGTAACAAGAATCATAGCATTATGGTGCTCTGACTCACTTGTCCCTTTCTAGCTGCACTTCTGCCTTATGACCTGTCTCTCAGACAGTCTGACCACAGTAAGCCTGGTCTCTCTGCCTGCAGTTCCTGCCTCTGTCTGCTCCATCCTGGGCAGCGTGGACAGACTTGATTTTCTAAAGTTCAGACTTGTGTGAGTCACCTGTGCACACAGCTCCCGGGGAGTATGGTTCAGCACAGCGTAGTGCCACTCAGCGGACATGATCTGAGAGGGGAAGGGCGGGCTCCTCGAGAGGGTGGCGGTGGCACCATGGAGAACAAATTTATGAACTTAACGTTTGATGATGATTGGAAC
This sequence comes from Ursus americanus, assembly GCF_024610735.1. Lineage (NCBI taxonomy): Eukaryota > Metazoa > Chordata > Mammalia > Carnivora > Ursidae > Ursus > Ursus americanus. The sequence goes on from NC_142135.1 coordinate 17,057,561, forward strand.
ACGAGCAAATGACTTCTGTGTCCCAGCCAAGCACTGGCTTCAAGTGACAGTCATCTGTGGTTCTGGGTTAGGAAATATGGCCAATAAATTAACTGAGTCCCAGAGTTTTGACTACAGTGAGATACCGAACGTTCCCCAAATACAGTGCCAGGTCATGCTGGTCGACAGCTAGAGCCCAAGCCCTGCCGTGTAGATGCCCTGGGTGTGACTTGGGCTGTTGAACTTGACACAGGAGCTACTGCTGTCCTTTTGATATAATGCTTTCACGTTCCTGGGGACTCAGTTCTGCCTTCTCCAAAGCACTAGCGCCCACACAAGGGCCAGCCCAGTCCAATACCTCTTGGACTTTAGTACTATCATATGTTGAGAATGAAGAGAAAGATGAAAAAAAAAAACCCCAAAAAACAGAAAAGTTCCAGTTCCTGATCTTTAATCCACACCAATTTCTCCTCCCCCCTTTTTTTGGTAATCTCTACACCCAATTGTGGGGCTCGAACTCATGATCCTGAGATCAAGAGTCACATTCTCTACTGACTGAGCCAGCCAGGGGTCCTTAATCCACACCAATATCACTTCTAGCAATTTATCCCAGACGTATCTGCCCGTGTGTGGAATGATGGCTGCCATACACGCCGAGGGCCGGCTTGATGGCGGTAGCGGCAGGTCAGAAGCAGCTGCACCCTCATCAGTAAGGGCTTGGCGAATAAGGTCTGGTATGTTTGTAACTGCGGTTTTTCAGCCTGGTTGCACATTCAGGTCACCTGGGTGTGGTATAGTAAGACAATCTCCAATTCTCTGCCACTTCCCCTATGGAGAGATAGAGTCTAATTCCCCTTCTGTTAAATCGGAATAGCCTCTTGTTTAGGGACTTGCTTGACCAATAGAAGGAGAATAAATAGCTAGTCTGAGAGCTCCAAGGCTAAGTTATAAGAAGCTTTGTAGCTTCTGCATTGGCCTCGCTCTGGGATGAGCCTCCTGCTATGTAAAAAGTCTGACTATCCTGAGACCACCATACTGTGAGGATGCCCAAGTTAGCTGCATGAAGCGGGGGCAGGTTGGGGGGAAAGAGAGAGCGAGAGAGAGCGCTGTATTCAGCCCCAGCCCAGGCACTAGGCATGTGAGTCAGAAAGCATTTTTGCGTATTTCAGCCTCTGCAAATATGATGTGGACAGTAACCAAGGATTCCAGGTGATGTCAAAATCAAAGTCCCAGATCCATGGCTCCAATCAAACCATTCCTGCCATCTCCTAGCCATCCAGACCACCCCGCCGAGCCACTCCCCCCGCTCCGCCAGTCACTGTGGAGCAGAGACAAGCTGTCCTCGTGGTGCCCTGCCAGAATTCTTGGCCCTCCAAATAGTGAGCATAATAAAATGGTCATTGTTTTCTGCTTCTTAACTTCCGAGGTGGTTTATTGCAGAGAACAGATAACTGGAACTCCTGGGGGTCTTTCAAAATCTTCCCAGACCATTCTAATGAACAAGCATGTTGAGAATCACTGGTCTATACAATTAAATGCTATCTATCCATTTGAAATGAATAAAGAAGCTCTCTGTGGGGGCACCTGGCTGGCTCCCTCGTGGTGCATATGACTCTTGATCTCAGCGTTGTGCATTTGAGATTACTAAAAAAATTAATGAATAAACTTAAAAAAAAAGAAGCTCTCTTTGTTCTGCTCTGGTATGATATCCAACTTGTATTGTCAAGGGGCAATTAGAAAGTCACTGGGACAATTTTTATACTATGCTACCATTTGTGTAAAAGAATTATGTAGGTATGGATCGCTTCTGAAATAGTATATAAGAAAGTGGTAAGTAACATTTTTGGTCTCAGAGAGGGAGAGTGGATAGCTGGGGATCTGAGGAAACATTTTGTATACCCTATGATAGCTTTCGTATTTTGAAACACATATATGCACCAATTTAATGGTAAAGAAATTCTGCCTATTGCTTAGTGAATCCTTTAGCCTGAGCTGGCCTCAAACTTCATTTCCAGGCTTATTATTCACTCCTCCGATTTTACACTAAAAACTGGTTGTGTTCAGCAGAATAATGCCTTCTTCCCCTCCCCCCTCCCTGAGATGTGTTAATGCCTGGAATCTGTGAGGAACTTTGCAGATGTGATCCAATTAAGTAGTTTGAGATGAAGACATAATCCTGGATGATGTGAGGGGCCCAGGGTAATCACAAGAGTCCTTGTGAGTGAGAGCGGGAGACAGAAGTCAGAGAAGGAGGGCGGGGGAAGTTAGAGGTGAGAGTGATGTGGCAGCTGACTTTGAAGATGAAGGAAAAGGGGCCCTGAAGCCGGAATGCCGCAGCCTCTGGAAGCTGGAAAAGGCAAGGAAACAGATCCTCCCCTTCCCAGAGCTGCCAGGACCAACGCAGCCCTAGGAACACGGTGATTTTAGTCCAGCGAGACGCATTTCAGACTTCTGACCTCTAGAACTGTGAGATAATCAATTTATGTTGTTTTAAACCACCAAGTTTGTGGTAATTTGTAACATCAGCCATAGGAAACTAACACACTGGTGTTTCTCCAGATGGTGTTCAAAGGAATAGGCCTTTTGAGGGAATAATAATGAAAATAATTAAAAAGTTCTCCAAAGTAAAAAAAAAAAACAACAACAAACAACAAACCCAACAGAGTATTATAGTTTTTAATCAAGTTACATGAGGTATAATTTACACACAAAATGTACAGCAAAATATATGCATTTTATGTGTACAGGTCAATGAGTTTGACGTATATATATGTCCGTGTAACCTACCATCCCAATCAAGATTACCCCCCAGATGTTTCCTTATGCCCTTTCCTATCCCCACAACCTGCCCCACGTAACCGCTGCCTTGCTTTTTTCACTCGACAAATAATTTTTTTTTAAGATTTTATTTATTTTCTTTTCAGAGAGAGAGAGACAGTGGGGGGAGGGGCAGAGCAGGAGGGAACAAGAATCTCAAGCGGATGTGGGGCTGAGCGCGGAGCCCAACGTGGGGCTCGATCCCACGACCACAAGATCATGACCTGAGCAGAAAACCAAGAGTCGGATGCCTAACCGACTGAGCCACCCAGGTGCCCCTAGACAAATTGTTTGTAACTGCGGGGTTTCTCAGGATCTTTAGCATGTTGAGAGGGTCGTGAATGTGCAAGGAGACAGACATGCTGTGACTGGAGGCTGCATCTCTAGGTTGTTTGTGACTGTGGGTCCTTTTGTTCCAGAGCATCTCACAGGATGAGGGGCTCTCAGAATACACCTGAGAAATGCTTTCCTGCTCACCGGCCTCAGCTCAGGCATTTCCTCCCTCTTGGAGTACCCATCTCTCTCCTTGGAAAACATACTCATGGATGAGCGCCTCCGTGAAGTAGATCTTTCCCTTGGCTAAAGTCTTACATTCTTTGTTTCACAACTCCTGCAGCACACACATTGTAGAACGGTTAATGTTATAGCAGTATTATATTTGCATTATAGATACATGGTTGTATAGACTTTTCTGAGGGCAGTGAATGCTATTTGCTTTACTGTTACATGATTACCAAGAAACGTTCATCGGAGTCAAAGAAGCGATGCCCCAAGGTAATTGTTGAGCTGCCCTAGACTTGGAGCCCTCACTTGCTAAAACATTTTTAAGCTCTGCTTCAGCAGCCCATAGGTGTGTGAGTTTAATGGGCTGATGGTGAATGACTCCCTCATCTTCTTACCCCAACCCAGCCCAGCACATTCCTGAGTCCTATGGATTTTTCTTCTGAGTGGTCTCTCCCATCCTTAGCTTCCTTTCTATGCCAGTGGGCTTGTTCAGGTTCTTACCATGTCTCACCTGCATTATTAAAATAACATCCTAGATAGTCTCTCCGCCCTCAGTCTTGCTCCTTCTCTCATCTATGTTCCATTCTAATGCCAAGATCCTGATCTTGTTCTTCTGCCTAAAAACCTCAACATAGTTGCCCGTTGCTTATAAGATCACATCGGAAGGGCTAGCATGGCAAACTCGATTCTCCCCACATGGGACACTTTGCCTCTTAAGCTTCATGTCCTGTTCTGCTGTTCCACGTCCCCCTTGTTCCAATGACTGTGGCTCCTCACAGCTTCATGCGCACACTGTGTCCTTCCAAGGTACCATGTTGTTTCTTCAACTTGGGATGCCCTTCCCCTTCTCCATCTGGCAAACATCTAGTCATTGGAAGACTGTTTCAAATATCACTCCAGGAAGACTTCTCTTCTTCCCGAGGTGCAATGAAATCTTTTGCTTCATTACATGTCAGTAGTAACTGTATGCATTTCTCTGGCATAGCTCTTACCTAATTGCGTCACAATTACAATGTATTGGTTTAGATGCTGTCTCCTCTCTACAATGTGAGATGTGTGAAACACAAGTGACCCACTTTATATTCGTATCCCCAGCACTCAGCACAGTGCCTAGCAAAATGTATTTGTGACAAATAATGACCAACACTTACTGAGTTTTTACTATGTGCCAGGCATTGCACTAGGTATCTTTGTGTTAGCTTGATCATCTCACTTATTTCTCACACAGCTCTAGAGGAAGATTGTGTTAATGTTTGTTTTGCAGAAGAGAAAACTGAGCCTTGGAGTAGTCAGAAACTTTCTGGTACAGCTATTTCTATCTCACATAACCAGTAAGTAGTAGAATTTGTATTTGAACCTGTTTGCTCTCCTTTTTTTTTTTTTTTTTAAGATTTTATTTATTTATTCGACAGAGATAGAGACAGCCAGCGAGAGAGGGAACACAAGCAGGGGGAGTGGGAGAGGAAGAAGCAGGCTCATAGCGGAGGAGCCTGATGTGGGGCTCGATCCCATAACTCCGGGATCACGCCCTGAGCTGAAGGCAGACGCTTAACCACTGTGCCACCCAGGTGCCCCTATCCATTTGCTCTCCTAATACTAGCTATTAGTATTTCTTGAATGAATGATTAAGTGAATGAATGCATGAGCACAGTTAGTTACTTGAATATTTAAAGCGTGTACCTTCAAGCAGCAGACCGGGACCATTTCCTTGGCTTGGAAAAGGCAGAGGGAGGCTCTGGGCAGAGGTGATAGCAGGAGTAAATTCTGAAGATAAGGGGTTGCAGACTCAGAGAAGTGAGAGGACGTGCCCCAGGATGCAGAGTAGTAAGTGGCAGACTCAGAATTTGAACTCAGGTGGGTTTCCAGGATGGGGGCCCTGAAGCGACCTTCCCCAGCATTACTGGGCAGACTCTCCATGCTCCTCTGTGGAGCTGGCCTCTCTCGTGTGCTCCATTTCATCCTTTTCCACCTATGAGAACTTCATCAGCAATTTCTTCCCTCTCCCTCAAACAATCATCAATGGATTACTCTCATCCACATATGCACATGCTGTATTTTCTCCCCCTTGGGGCTTTGCATGTGCTGTTCCCTTTACCTGCCATGCTGTTCCAGGAAATATTTGCGAAGCTTGTCTCTTCGTTTCCTTTGGATCTTTGCACAAGTATCATCTGACCGTATTATGCTAAAGGGCAAAAATTGCAGAGCTATGCTCTCCTCTCCTTTTGGAAACAAAAAGAAGGAAAAATGTGAAAACAGAGATTTAAATTTTTTTTTTAAAAGTGCAAAAATTTCACCCTCCCTATCCCATTTTCATTTTACTTCATAGTATTTATCACCACTTGATCATGTATAGACTATTCATTTGCTCCTCTAGGGCAGGGATTTTTCTTTTTCTTTCTTTTCATTTCTATATCTCAGCACCTAGAATAGTATCTAGCACACAACAGGCCCTAATGAATATTTGTAGAAAGACTGATTCCATGACTTCCCTTCTCTGACATCCCTGCTGGTTTGTAGCCATGCTGTGATTTTTCCTTACAAAGAGGGATAGCTATTCAGAAGGATATTACCACCCACCGATATCACTCAGAAGTTCCTAGGGCAGAGCTCCTCAAACTTTGCTGTGCATTTGAATTACCTGGGGCTCTTGTGAAAATGTAGCTTCTGAGGCAGCAGGTCTGGGGGCCTGAGACTCGGCATTTCTAACCCAGCATGTAGATGCTGGGGATCCAGACCACACATTGAGTGGGCCAGCTGCTTTGTTCAGCTTAAGCACCATTCTTTTTTTTTTTTTTTTTTTTAAGGAATAGAGTGTGTACACATATTTACATAGCGTATTTACATACTGACAGTGTCAACATGACCCTGAGTGCAGGCAGTTCTGTGGTCAGTGCGTCTCTAGCTATAGGTTGCCTGGTTTGTGCGGAGAGTTTCATCCATCATTCTAGATGCCGCAGGAGGAAATGTTGGTAGTTAGTCTGTTGAATGAGGACTGTCCATTGTTCTGGGCGATGTAGTTTAATTTAGTTTAGTTTAGTTTAGTTTAGTTTAGTTTAGTTTAGTTTTGGTGTGTGTGTACGCATGCAAGAAGAGTAGTATTGACACTAATAAATTTCCTAGCAATTGTCTGATGCAATTTGCCAGGTTTTGGCATGAAATCAATATGAGGACAAGTCCTGCCTTTCCACTCAGAGGATTATTACATCACTCCGCTTCTGTCTAGAGAACAATGTGGAGTGCTTCCTATGATCATCCCCAGGATCAATGAGTTTTAAAATCATAGAGACTCCCCACGCGGTGTGCGTGGTTTGTGTGTGCCACAGAGGGACCCAGCTGGGGAAGGGCAAGCGGAGACTGAAAACCAGCTGGCACGCCTTTGCCAAGCCAGGTGTTCTGGCTGGAGGTGCGTTGCCTTTTTCACCTAGGGAGGGTGCCTTTTTGCAAACTGAACAAAAGTACCTGATGTTTGATGACTCTGGTGCTAAAGCTGGAGAGAGCTGCAGAGGCAAATGGGGAGGGCTGAGCACAGCACTTGGGCTTCAGGGAAGTGGAGATATAGAGGACCAGAGCACTTGTCTTGCTTTTTTTCAGCATCTAACATTTACTGAGGTCTTACGATGCAGGACGCACTGAACCAATTGCTTTATGTTCATTGTCTTGTTTGTTCCCTACTGTAGCAACCCCCAAAGTTAAGTAGGGCACCTGGTTGGCTCTGTTGGTTAAGTGTCTGTAAGCATCTGCCTTCGGCTCAGGTCATAATCCCAGGGTCCTGGGATCGAGCCCCACATCGGGCTCCCTGCTCAGTGGGGAGCCTGCTTCTCCCTCTCCCTCTGCTCCTCCCCGCCACTAAACCCCAATCTCACTTGCTCTCTCTCTCAAATAAATAAATAAATAAATAAATAAATAAATAAAATCTTAAAAAAAAGTTAAGTATATTATTATTTATTTCATCCTTGCTTACAGGGATGTAAAACTTGGAGCGGTTAAGTGACTTGCCTAGGGTCACGGAGCTCTGCTGAATCTAATTTTTAAAAATGCACATCATGACCCTCTGGTAAATATTAAATTAATTAAGTTAAATTCAAGTACAAATTACATCATGTCAAAGATTTTATTTAAGTCATTAATTAGTGCGAGAACCAGTACAATGTTAAAGTGTACCCAAAGAACTTTCGAGAATTTAGGTCGATTCAGGTGATTTAACCAAGAAATCTAAGAAAGGTGTGGTAGCCTGGATAATGCCCCTGCACCCTCCATAGATGTCCACATCCTGATTCCTGGAACTTATGACTATGTAAAAGAGACTCTGCTGATGTAATTAAGTTGAGGATTTTGAGATGGGGAGATTATTCTGGATTATCTGGGTAGTCTGGTATCATCACAAGTGTCCTCATACAAGGGAGGTAGGAGTATCGGAGTGAGAGACAGAAGAGGGAAGCAGAGGTGAGAGTGATGTGCTTTGTAGAGGGAGGAAGAGGCCACAAGCTACAGAATGTGGGGGACCCTAGAGGCTGTACAAGGCAAGGAAACACATCCTCTTCTAGAGTCCCCAGGAGAAACCAACCCGGCTGACATTTGATTTTGGCCCAGTGTTGTTTTAAGCCCTAAGATGTGGTACATTGTTACAGCAACACGAAATTAATACAGAAAGATTACTGGATTAGATAGAAAGCTGGTTAATGTCCAACAGGGCCATAAACCATAACCCTTGGAGCTAATTCTTTCACCAGAGTTAAATTATTTGCATCTTTCCTGGACCAAAATTTACAAGTTAACCTCTGCCCCTGCAGAGATGAAAATTGCCTGGTCAGTAGAAAGTCAAGTACAACACTGCACCAAAAGAACACCCAGTACTCTCTTCTGGATATTCCCAAATTTAGGGTACTCTCCTGGATAGCCAGGAAGTGGAGGAGCTGGGATTTGAACTGGGTTCTCCCAAGTGCAGAGCTTAGGCTCTTCACTGTTAAGAGACTAACTGCCCACTATCGTTAGTTGGTAGAGTAGCAAGGCCGGCTGGGACAAAGAAAATTGTGCATAGGAATTGAGAACATAGCTCAAAGATTGCCAAAGTGAAGTTACCAACTCTTTCATGGTGCTTCCCCTGAACGGAGGACTTGCTCCCTTCCTCTCCGATGGTGGAAATTCCTGCTCTGGGGCACCTGCTGACTCAGTCAGTAGAGCATGCAACTCTTGATTCAGGGTTGTAAGTTCAAGCCCCACATTGAGTGGGGAGATTCCTTAAAAAGAAAATCTTTAGGGGCACCAGGGTGGCTTGGTTGGTTGAGCGTCCAGTCCAATTCTTGGTTACAGCTCAGTTCATGATCCGAGGGTCCTGGGATCAGGCTTCATGCTCAGCACGGAGTCTGCTTGTCCCTCTCCCTACCTCTACCCCCGCTTGCATTCTCTCTCTCTCTCTCTCAAATAAATAAGTGAATGAAATCTTTAAAAATAAATAAAATCTTAAAAAAAAAAAGAGAAATTTCTGCTCTAGCTCTCTGAGAACTTAGAGTCAAGCTTTTAATAGGTGGTTTAGATAGGTTCCTGGTTGGTGTAACTTGAGAGGTGTGAAGCTGAAATGCCCCCCCTGCCACTCCTCCCCACCTTGTTTAAGAGCAAAGGTCCCCGAAGTCCCTTCTTTAAAAATATGTTACTTGGTTAAGCATCATAACACCTTGCCCAGTAAATGCTCGATGAAAGTTTGAATTGCGTGCGGCTTGGGGGAAGGGGGGGTGAAGAATTTGGGGTTGGGGACTAGCTAGCAGGAGCAAGTGAGTGGTGCCAAGAACGCGCATGGCCTTCTTAAGAGATGGTGCAGTGAAGGTCCTGACTGAGGTGGGGAACTTTTATAGGGAAGTTAGATCTGTGGTTGGACAGGTAAAGTGTGGGCCAGTGTCTTGAATGAGGGCTGGGGAATATAAGTTTACCATATAAAGTAATTATTCTTGACACATACTGAGCATTAGAATAAACTGGGGAGAATTAAGAAATACTAATGCACCAACCCTATAGTAGTTTCCTAGGGTTGCCACAAAGTACCACAGACTAAGTAAACAAAAATTTATTTATTATGGTTTTGGAGGCTAGAAGTTCAAGATCAAATTGTCAACAGGGCTGGCTGCTTCTGGGGCCTCTCCTTGGTTTGTAGTTAACCATCTTTCCTTGTGTCTTCACATGGTCTTCCCTCTGTAACTGTGTCCAAATTTCCTCTTCTTCTAAGGACACCAGTCAGATTGGATTAGGGTCCATCCAAAAGACCTCATTTTAACTGAATTACCTCTTTAAAGATCCATCTCCAAATCTAGTCACATTCTGAGATCCTGAGGGTTAGGACTTCAACGTAGGAATATTGGGGGGACACAGTTCAGCTTATAACAGACCCCATCCCCAAAGGCTGCTTCAGGCCCTCAGGAATGGGGCTGAGGCTTTGATATGGAAAGTTCCATCGTATTGCATGCTCAGGAATGAGAACCATTGCTGTGGGGTCTACACTGCACGGAACGCGGAATGAAAGCTGAGGATGAAGGGGGCAGACTTGTCTGCCGTGAGAGCTGTGTACCTGGCTCACCAGGAGGGCTTTGGGAAAATCATTCAAAGATGCTGAGCAATAGCGGTTTCATCTGTAAAGTGAAGACAATAATTTTGCCTGCCTTCAAGCAGGAGGCTGGACCGGATACTTTTTGAGGTTTCTTTCAGACCTAAGATTTCTTATTCTGGAAGCAGCTGTAAGGTCAGTTTATGGTGGTGGCGAGTGTTGGAGGAGACAGGAGGAGAGTCACTTTTAATGTGCTAATGATCACCACTGTAGCCATCCCAGCCCCACCACCATGACCACCATTAACAACATCACCAACGTCACCAGGTTCGCCAGCATCATTATAAACATCATCGCCATTGCCAGTTCTCTCTCTGCGCCTCCTCCCCCACCGGCACCAGCAGCTCCATCAAACTCACATCCCTGTGCCTGTGCTTCATAGTTCCCTGTGCAAGGGGCTGAAAGGCTCCAGTTGAAGGCTGGGGCATGATCTTTCTTTTCATTGTTTCATTTAGGACTTGGTCAGTAAACAGTGACATAAGCCCAACCAAACACAGAATAGGCAAAACAGAAACTTACTGGCTCATGTAAGAGAGAAGGCCAAGGCCAGCTCTGATGTCAGGCATGGCAAGATTCTGGGCTCACAGATGTAATCACGTGTCTGGCCTTTCTGTGTGGCTTGTGCTCTGTTGGCTCAGTCTCAGGCTCCCTGTGGTGGCAAGATGGCTGCTCTGGCCTCTGTCCTCTCAGATTTCTGGTACAACAGAAAAAAAATCATGGAATTAAATGAGTCAAAAAATATTTATTGAAGGGAGCCTAGGGGGGCTCAGTCGCTTAAGCGTCCAACTCTTGGTTTGGGTTCAAGCCACAATCTCAGGGTCCTGGGATTGAGACCCCCATCCCGGGAGTGGGCCACCTTGGGGATTCTCTCTCTCTGTCTCCCTCTGCCCCTCCTCTCCCTCTGCTCTTCTTCCCCTCACACACACTCTCTCTTTCTCAAGTAAATAAATCTTTTAAAAAAATTTTTTTAAAAATTTTTATTGAGGGCTCACTACATGTCATAGGCTCTTCTACATGCTACGGATACAGAAAGAGAACAGCCTCCTCTTCTCATGGGGCTTTCACAGGAGAGCCATGGGCACTCTGGATGTCTTTGGACACCTGCCATCCATGAGCCAATCACTGTAGCCAAGACTATGGGATGTGCTGATTGACTTGGGCTGGGTCACGTGCCCCACTTAGGCGATGCAGCTTTCTTTTTGAGTGTAGGGACTACGTCATAGTTCTATTTGTGGTGTGCCCCCAGGGCACTACTCAGGGACTTGCCCATCATAAGCAAATGGGAAATGACATGAAAGGAGTGAACAACTGAGTAAGCAGAAGACAGAAAGCGTATGATGGGCAAATGTATAAAAACACTTTAAAAGTGGACAGGTCTGAACAAATCACACCATAAAATGATGGCTTTCAGTTGCCAATTCGAAAACAGAATATTCACTGTAGATTATTTGCTAAAAATATTTGCACTGTGTGTTTCTTATCAGGATGAGAAAATCCTGCTTATTATTCTGGGGGAGCATTAGAAACAAAAGAAACACTGTAGTTCCTTTCAGAGTTGTCCTTGGGGCCAACAAACCCAGGGGTCACTCTTGGTCTCACAGGTACAGGAGCGCATGAAAGAAGAAATGAAGACAGGCTCACAGCTGGCAGCTAAAATATGTTGATGTCATTATGTAAATGTCGGCTACCTTCCCCTTTCCTCTTTCCCTAATTCTGCCTGCTATGGGCACCTTGGAAACATTTCTCCCCAGTGCCTGATTCTTGGGCACAACTTCTCAGTTCCTTTGATAGAGGCTGCCCTCGTGTTCCTTTTGTGCATATTCCAATTGGTTAAAAAGTACAAGGTGAGAAAAAAGTCTAGAAGAAAAATGTATACCTCTAAAGCTTAGCATATGAAGGAGCCTTTCATTGGTTCTGGATACTGAAAGTTAGGTTTCATCTATCTTGTACAACACCTAGATGGGTCAGCACTTGCAGGAATGTGTGTGATTTCGTTTCAGCACTCAAGGAAGGACATGTGGAGGACACATCAGAAGAGGCAAACTAAATTATTAAGAGGAACCTACATTTGAGCAGGAATGCAAAGGGTATGGCTTCCAGTATGGCAAGACCAAAGCTTTGAAGAAGTAACAAATGCTATGAACTCATGAAAGACCTAGGAAATATGTCTGTAAATAAAATCGTTCACCAAATTTCAATAAACTCAAATAAGAGGGGCACCCATGGGGTTTCAAAAGGCTAAAAGAATTCCAAATATTGAGTGTAAGTATTTTCAAACGAGGGGGATAAACATATGGAGTTCAGTGACATTAGAAGTGGCAGTGCTTGAAAAGATAAAGTCCTTTAAGAATGTGGATAAATCCATGGATGAGAGACCAAGAGTGAGTCTTCAGAGAGTGGAGGGTGTTCCAGATGCAGCCTCACCCACAAAGGAAAATCCAGTCCACCCTCAAAATGCTTCTGTCAGAGATGGAAGGTAAGACGAGTGTCCACATGGATCACAGGCAGGCCGAGGACAGCTCTCAGCGATGCTTTGAGAATAAACAAGGAGATCTGCTGTATATTTGAGGGTTTGGTGTGTTGGTTTTTGGGTTTTTTTTTGTTTTTTGTTTTTTTGACATGGATGGTTATCATTAGAATTAATACCATGAATAAATAATGACTAGAGGACTTTTTGTAATTTTTAATTTTGAAATAATTATAGACTCCTAGGAAGTTACAAAAATAGCACAGAGTCACATGTACCCTTCCCCCAGCTTCCCCCAGTGGTGATATCAAGCTGTAGTACAATATCAAAACCAGGAAACTGACATCGGTATGTTACTGTGAACCAAAGACTTCATTTTGTTCTCATGATTTTTGAAGTGTGTATGTTTGCATCTGTGTAACTGTATTCATGTATGGATTCATATAGCTACCATCGCAATCAAGATCCAGACCCACTCCATCACCACGGAAGGACTCTTTCACACTACCTCTTGTATTCCCACTTCCCTATCCTCCCCCTTCCCTGGCAACCATGAACCTACTCTTCATTTCTATTGTCTTGCCGTTTTTTATAATGTTACAGAAGTAGAATCATACTTCAAAAGGCACGCGACCTTTAGAGACTGACTTCTTTCATTGAACATCATGCCCTCGAGGACCATTCAGGTTGTTGTGTGTGCCAGTAGTTCATTTTGTTGTTGACCAGTGTCCCATCATGGATATACCGGACTTCGTTCTACCACTCACCTATTAAAGGACACTGCAGCTGTTTTTAGTATTTTGCGATTATAAATAAAGCTGCTGTGAATATTTGTGTACATGTTTTTGTGTGACTATAAGTTTCCATTGCTCTGGGATAAATGACCAAGGAGTGCGGTTGCTGGGTTCTATGGTAAGTGCATGTTTGGTCTTACAGGAAACTGCCAAACTGTTTCCCATAGTGGTTGTACCATTTTACATTGCTGTTAGCAATATCTGAGAGACCCAGCTTCTCTGTGTTCTCATGAGCATTTGATAGTATCCTTATTTTTTTAAAGATTTATTTTTATTTATTTGAGAGAGAGAGAGAGAGAGATTGAGTGGGGGAGAGGCAGAGAGAGAGAATCTTTTTTTTTTTTTTTAAAGATTTTATTTATTTATTTGACAGAGAGAGACAGGCTGTGAGAGAGGGAACACAAGCAGGGGGGGAGAGGAAGAAGCAGGCTCCCAGCAGAGGAGCCCGATGTGGGACTCGATCCTGGAACGCCGGGATCACGCCCTGAGCCAAAGGCAGACGCCTAACGACTGCGCTACCCAGGCGCCCCCCAGGGAGAGAGAATCTTAAGCAGACTCTGCACTGAGCATGGAGCCCCATGTGGGGATCAGTCTCACAACCATGAGATCATGACCTGAGCTGAAACGAAGATTCAGGAGCTTAACTGACTGCGCCACCAGGCACCCTTGATATTATCCCTACTTTTTATTTGAGCTATTTGAATAGGTGTGTAGGGATGCATTGTTGTGGCTTTAATTTGCATTTTCTAAATGGCTACTGATGTTCACTAACTTTTCTTGTGCTTCCTTGCCATCTGTATCTCCTCTTTTTGGAAATATTTGTTCATGTCTTTGGGCCATTTTCTAATTGGATTCTTTTTTTTTTTTTTAAGATTTTTTAAAAGTATTCTCTAAACCCAATGTGGGGCTCGAACTCACAACCCTGAGATCAAGAGTCACATGCTCCACCCACTGAGCCAGCCAGGTGCCCCTAATTGGATTCTTTATTTGCTTTTGTACTATTCATTGAGTTTTGAGAGGTCTTTAGATAGTCTTCCTACAAGGCGTTTGTCAGATATATGGCTTGCAAATATTTTCTTCTAGTCTGTAGCTTGTTTTTCATCCATTAAACAGGGTCTTTCCCAGCACAAAACAAGTGGAGGTTTTAAATTCCCATTTAGAAAAGCCTGACCTGTACTTGAGAGCGCTGGACATGGTCGCTCCATTGGTTGCCGCTCATCAGGGCAGATCATGGGTCAAATTCCCATTTGGGTGCGCTCAGTCAGCTTTAAAATAGCTCACCCCCCGCCCCAGGGGTTAACGCTATTCAGTGGCCACAGGTCAGTGTTTTTCGGAACATCACAAAAAAATGAGCTGACAAAGAGCGGTCCACCACTGAGAGAACAATTCGAAGGGCATGTCCTCACTGATCCGGGAGGGGGGTCTGGAGCATCATCCCTTCTTAGAAAACTAGAAAATGCACCATCACCAGGATGGAGTGAAAGCCAGCATTCCAAATGCCAAGAGGGTTCTCAGGCCATTTCACCACCACCTCAAGTAACAAACAGACTTCAATTCAATGGATGAGTTTAGCCAAAAAAGGGAGCCAAGACATACATGGAATTCAAAACCAGAAATAATCTCAAGTTTGAGTCATCCAATGCACTTGTCTACATTGATTGCATTCACCAGATAAAAGTCAAATCCACTGCACGAGACAAATGCAGCCTCAGCTCAGGTTAAGGGCTGCTGCCATGGGGACTACAAGAGTAGAAATTTTCTGACACACTGCAGGCATGAAAGGAATGGATTACAGCTCTGTCTTATGTAAATTTCCACTGGGGGGAAAAACATTAAAAGGAAAATAATCATGCTTTAGTCATTTTCATTTAGGGTAATAAAATCCTTTAATTCCTTCTTGGAAAACGAGGCAACAGCTGTCCTGTCATAAATGGTAACACACTTTCCTTGACATTTTGCAGGAAACCAATATCCCGCTGAAATTTTGACCTAATGGTGGCACCAACTTATGTTTTTAAGAGAAAGATAGATTTTCTTTAAATATATGACCTAAGCCAACTGGCCCCAGAATGAAGAATTAAGTACAAATTGTACCAACCTCGATGTCTGAGGTAGACAGAGAAATCTTATCCTTCCTTCCTCTCCTGTCCAGGCTGAGCGGGTCTGAAGGAGAGTGAGCTATCAGGTGAAGACTATTTCGCAGCGTTGGTAAGTGAATGCTCCGTGTTTGCTTCTGCGACATTCATCGTCCTTCCACTTTGGCTGCAGCCCCCAACTTTGATGTGACGGTGCACTTCACCCAGCCCTCAGCCTGTGCGGTCTCCTAACGAATGACCTCATCGCCCTCACATAGCTCTTTGATGTCGGTGCTGTCATTATCATTATTACCATTTGCCGATGGGATGACTTCTTCTCAGGCAAGGTAACTTGCTCAAGGTGTCAAAGATGATAAGAGGGAACACGAGGATTGGAACCCAGATGGTCTTACTCTGGAGTCCATATACTCAAGCCTTCCCACTCTGCCTGTGTCAGGCTGCATGTCCATCTTTAATCTCCACCTGTAGCCCAGGGTAATAGCTGCTCTTGGTTGTTTGTCTCAGGGGGCACAGAAGTACAGAGTGTTTTTTAGGCGAGTCATCCGGAGAAGTTTATCTTATTTTGGGAATTCGACTGGCAGCTGAGGATGGGGAAATTTTGTTTTTCCCTGTTCCCCTCTGGGTTCTACAAGGGAGAGAAAAAACTTTGTGAGGGAATAATATAGAAATGACTGTATTCTCTCTTTGCTCAGATAATGGGTAAGTGGCTTGCTGGCTATGAAGTTTAGGGAACCAGACTCTCAGCTGCCAGAGATGGGACCCGGTGCGGGAACACCTGCCTTTTGGGTCCAGAGGGAGCCAGGAGTCAACTGCATAACTGAGATTCCCCAGAAGAGCCCAAACTTATGTGTCAGAGGCATCTAATACCCATGAGCCGGGGTTTTGTCAGTTTTGTTCACTGCTGGGTCACTGGTACCTGGACTCTGCCTGGTTAGGTAGTGTTTTCATAACTTCATTCATTGTTGAATGAATAAATGAATGAAAGAAAGAATGAATGTATCAGATGCTGGCAGGACTTCCTGTGTCTTCAGTCTCCCTGAAGGTGTAGGACATCACAAATAGGGAGATATAGACACACTTTAGGAATTTTTAGCTGCCATACCATCTGAGTTGATACTTTCAAAATTTATTTCCCTTATAATTCAATCTCTCTTTTAAACAGAGTAGCTCCCTTGTCTTTCCTTGTCTTCAGGCTTCCTTCCACCTGCTAACTCAAGTCCTTTACAGTCTAAAATATCTTACCTTGATCCGGTATCTTCCTCTGTAACCTCTCTGTTTCTACTTCTTTCAGCCAAATTTTTTAGATCATCTACAGTTTTGTTTCTACTTTCTCTCTTTCCTTGGCCCATTGCCAAATACCTCCTTCTCCAGCCTCACAGCCTCACCAAAGTCTTGCCATCAATCACCAATGTCTACTGTTTTACCAATCCAATGAATACATCACATTTTTATTTTTATTTTTTTTAAAAGATTATATTTATTTATTTGACAGAGATAGAGACAGCCAGCGAGAGAGGGAACACAAGCAGGGGGAGTGGGAGAGGAAGAAGCAGGCTCATTGCAGAGGAGCCTGATGTGGGACTCGATCCCATAACGCCGGGATCACGCCCTGAGCCGAAGGCAGATGCTTAACCACTGTGCCACCCAGGCGCCCCCATCACATTTTTATTTTAATGAAATATACTTTAGTTGCATTTGAAAGAGCTGCTCAGCCAATGTTAAAATTTTCCTTCCTTAGTGTTTGTGACATCAATTTTATCCTGATTCTACTCCTAATTCTCTGACCACTCTTCCTTTGTAGATTTCTCTTTCTTTGTTCACACTTTTATTCGGCAATCCATCATCTGGCCATTGTTCATCTTGCTCCACACATTTTTCTTATGGGAACCCTGTGTTTTAGCTCATGAATAGTCACACCATCCAGTCAGGCCCATCAAAGACTTCCCTGGGAATTTTGTTAGAATCATGGAGAAGGAAAGTTCTTTTTGGAGACAGTAGCTTTAAGTATCACATTAGTCTGGAGCTGTGAGAGACTATCTTCTCTAGGAGCAGAGAGCCTGCCTGAGAATAAAGTCAGAACATGGAAGAGCAGAATGGAGAGATGTGTTGTTATCATGGTACCCCCAGAATTAGCCATATCTGAGGCTTAAATTAATCCTGACTCTAAAGTTGTGTGAACTAATGATTTCATGTCTGTGTGGATTCCCTGTAGGTATACCTATTAAATTTGATTTTCTCCTCTCTGTGTGTGTGTGTGTGTGTGTCTGTGTGTGTGTGTGTGTCTGTGTGTGTATGTTTAATCAAGTAAGTTGTATGCCCAGTGTGGGGCTTGAACTCACAATCCCAAGATCAAGAGTCACATGCTCTACTGACAGAGCCAGCCAAGCACCCCTGATTTTCTCCTGTTAATCTGTCTCATGCCAATTTGATTCTAAATCCAGCTAGAAGGACCATGGGGGGGGGGCGCCTGGGTGGCACAGCGGTTGAGCGTCTGCCTTTGGCTCAGGGCGTGATCCCAGCGTTATGAGATCGAGCCCCACATCAGGCTCCTCTGCTATGAGCCTGCTTCTTCCTCTCCCACTCCCCCTGCTTGTGTTCCCTCTCTCGCTGGCTGTCTCTCTCTCTGTCAAATAAATAAATAAAATCTTTAAAAAAAAAAAAAAAAGAAGGACCATGGGGCAGAGGAAGGTCTTCCTCCCCAACAGCTGGCGGAGTTGGCAGGATCACTTTAACTTGCTGGACACTGCTCACCCTGGACTCTGCTGCAGCAGAGATGCTTGGGACACCTGACAAGCAGCCAGCAGAAGGTGAGATTTCTTACCGTGTCAGCCTCCTGGACTCTATCTGCAGAGTCCAAAGGCACAAGAACGGTAAGAGTCCTTTTCTGTTTTTCAAAACTTAGGTTAACAAGAGGAAATACTTGTGGAAGTTCCTTGGGCCTAGCAACTCTTTGGTTAAATTTGGTAGAGTACTCTTTGGTGACTGATCTGTTTCCTCCCAGATATGGTCTTTGTATGTGTCGCGTGATGTGCACACGAGGTAAATGGTGTTGCTAAGGGCCATCTTGGAAGCCTAAGCCACAAAATCGACGGGCACAGGGCAAGTACTTAAAAGCCGTTAGAGTGCTCGCCACCTTAAGAAGACTCCCCTGATAGGAGAATTTGGTCATGGAATGAGTTATATTGAGATTAGGTCACCTGCCAACCTCAAGAAAACTTCTGTGTGGGCACCTGGCTGGTTCATTCAGAGTTGATCATGAGGTCAACTCATGATCTTGGGGTCATGAGGTCGAGCCCCACATTGGGGAGTGGGCTGTATTTAAAATAATAAAAAAAATTAAAAACAAATTTTAAAACCTCCAAAATATCATTTTAAAAAAGGGAAAGCTTTGGTGTATCCAGGTACACTGTAAGACATCACACAGTCTCCAACCCCCTGGCACAACTCTCTTAGGTGTTGGTGTGGTTCCAAGAGACCTAAGGTTTGACCAAGACTGTTGATGTGCGTATATTTTCCTTCATCTCCTTCTGTGTCCTAAGAGCTTGGCTTTGTGACCAATGCGAATATTCTCTTTGGTTTCCATCACTGGAGGGTGTACTTACTGGGGTACGTTTTGGTGACCAACCAGACTGGGGAACTGACTCTGACTCTCTCTCTCCAACCCCCCTTCTCTCTCTCTGTCTGGTTGTGCCAGCTCTCATGAGAGTTTCCAGCTCACAGGAACCTTTGTTGTCTAAACCTTTGTTGCTTGTTAGTGCTGTAAAGTCCCATTCCAGTATTGTCTACCCGTGTCACAGATTAGCAGGTCTGTGACTGGAGGCATCTCACAATTTTGTGGGAGACTGAACATCCCATTTTCATCACACCATTCTTTCCACCTGTGTAATGAAGGTCTTTGCTTTCTTAGACTAATTGGGGGAGTAAACTTCTGGATCATGGGATGTATCACCTATGCCGTCTTTGGATGAATCTCGCATCTTTGGTTAAGCCATTAAGGTTTATTGGTTTGAGTTGCTATTCGATTCTACTTGTCAATGGCCAGACGATGGATCCTTTCAATTGGCTATATTTAAAAGAAAATATTCTTCATAGAGACCTCTCAATTTTCTTAGTAGTATAATGGCTAGACTTAGGGACTCCCTTGACAAGATAAAATCGCAGAAATTAGGCTTAAGACTCAGAAACAAATGTCCATATCTGATGAGGTCACGGAATACAAGTGAGGTTCAGTGAGGTGGAGTCTGGAGCCAACGACCAAGAAAGAATTCTTGAGGCGTCTTTGGTGCAAAATTGGTGGTTTATTAAAGCGCGGGGACAGGACCCGTGGGCAGAAAGAGCTGCGGCACCGGGGTTGTGAGGGGTGGCTGATTATATAGCATGGGGTTGGGGGAGGTGAGGAAAAGGGGAGGTTGAGAAAATACTTTCATATGTTAAAGAAGACTCACAAGATACCAGAGGCCCTGCCATTGTCAAGTTAAGGTTGTTTTCCCTCTAGCAAGGCATTAACATTAAGATGGTTGGGGGCTTCCTGGAGCCTGCAGATTATAAAGACATTTAATTGTTATCTACATTCCCTTCCTTATTGATAGAAATGCTTCGTTCTTATAAACTGCTAAGACATTTGTAAACTGAGGGATTGTGGTATCTATAGGTTAACTATTTCTTTGTCCTTGAGGGCAGCCAGGCGTGCCTGAGGAATATCAGGTACATCCCATGGGGGGGGGGGGGTGCAAGGTGTCAGTTTCTGCTTTGTCCTCAGCTTGCCTTCTGTTCCCTCATCAATATCCAATGTAAATTTCCTTTAGAATTTGGCCTCATCTACCTATAGGCCTCATCTGCCCTATAAGATTTATAGGGCATACTCAGCCCTAATCTCTAGGTTCAAGTGTACAGGTTGCTCATGTAAACGCTGAAAGCCAGGATATGAATTTAACAAAAGCACCTGAGACTGGCAATAAGGTTTGCTTTGCCCCTACCTTCCAGGAATTGAGACTCTGGCTCTTCCAGCTTCGGCATTCATATGCAATGTCTTTTGCATGTTTATCCTAGACACCCCCCCCCCCCAATTGCAAAAGAATTAGTGTGTCCTGGATAGTGGCAAAATCTTTTAAAGATTTTGTTTATTTATTTATTTATTTGAGAGAGCCAGACAGAGAGCCTGAGCTTGGGGAGGAGCTCATGAATTGAGCCAAAACCCAGTCTGACACTTAACCAACCGAGCCACCCATGCGCCCCTAGTGGCGAAATCTTTTAAATTACAAGACCTTTTACTTCCACTTTTACAAGATCCTACAAAATTCAGAGAATTTTATTTTTATTTTTTAATTTTTTAAAAAATATTTTATTTATTTGACAGAGAGAGAGACAGCCAGCGAGAGAGGGAGCATAGGCAGGAGGAGTGGGAGAGGAAGAAGCAGGCTTCCAGCGGAGGAGACTGATGTGGGGCTCGGTTCCAGGACCCTGGGATCACGCCCTGAGCCGAAGGCAGACACTTAACGACTGAGCCACCCAGGCGCCCTTCAGAGAGAAGTTTAAAAAGTTAATAACTTATTTGCTACCTTCCCTTCAGAGGAAAAGGGGACCACAATTTCTCCTAGTCCCTCCTACAAATGATCTGTGAAAAAAACCCAGTATTCAGGTACTAACAGAATTAGAAGGTTTTTACTGAAATGCTTTATACAGACAAAAATCTTTTGATTCCAATTTTAGTTAAAAATCTCCCTAATATAAAGAAGCAAATTTAATTAAAATGGCAGGCCAATTGCTTAATATTCAGGCTGTAATCTAGTTCTTTGGGGGAATTAAAAACAGCTCATTGTCTTACAAATCTCCATGAAACTAGAAATGGAACTCCAGAAAGAAGTCAGGGCCCACCTATCTACCAATCCCTAACCTCACCTGTTCCTCTTAAATGTCTGTGGGTATTGTGAAGGATCAAGATTGGAACAAAATTGTCCTGTACTTAGGAGAAAGGAAGGTAAATTTTAAATTGCAATTACCCTGAAACTCTGGGGAAAAAAACAAACAAACCTGAAAAACTGTTCTGTGCTCTTTCTGTACCACGAAATATAAATCTTACGTGTTCACAGTGTAAACGCAGCCTACAATTGCCTGAGACCGAAGATATAAAAGTGAAAGAGTTAAAAGAAATACAAACTGCTAGAATGGCTTCTGTGCCCAGACTCTAGTATCTTTTAGACAGAAATGTTCCAAATCTTCACCTCAGACAAAATGTAGGTGCTTTCTCTCTGCCTTGGTGGTGATATAAATTTTCTGCCCCCGTCTTTTCTAGGACCTAAGAGCAATTCTTTGAAATAGAAAGAATTCGGAACTTTAGGGAAACGTTTTTCATTTAAAAAAAAGAGAGAGAGAGAGAGAGAAAGGGAGGTATTTGGAAACTGAGCTTTTCATGTCTTTCCCACAAATATCAGTAAGAACAAAAGCTAGAAGATCGTTTACATCTTATCTCTGTGTGTGTCTATATGTGTTGTACTTTTTCTGCCTCTGGAAGGTTTTGCTGAAATTCATTTGTATAAGAGCTCTATTTAGTTGGTTTGAAGGCAAGCACTAGTAAGAACTGGGCATTCCAAAACTCAGAAACGAACCCAAGTGTTTTTTCAAGTTCACATGAATCTGGAATACTGTTCGGTACTAAAGCTAATTTGAGGCTGTTGGTTTAATTAAAATAAAATTGTCTTTACAGTTATGTATTAAATGTAAGACTTTTATTCTACCTAGGCTTAATAAGGTCAAATGGGTTTTTGTTGTCTCTGTTGCAAATTTGTCCAAAAAAATTAGAATAATGGTTGACTTTGTCTAATGCCTTATGAAGTTTTGTGGATAATCCAAACATAATTGTTATGAACAAGTAAATTAAATAGATGTAAATAAGGTTAAAAGGTTTAAACTTATGGATAAACTTTTGAGTGGTTTTCAAAATGTTTGGTAACCTGAAATTTTGGGGTTTTGCTAAGTTAATGATGAGCTGAATTTGAATATGTAGATCATTTCCAAATAAGATAAAATAATGAAATATTAAGTACTAAACATAGGTTTGTCTGCTTTTGTCTTATCGCAGAGAAACTAAAGATGAATACAGTTCTATTAGTAAACTTGGTTTGTTCTTTATTTAAAAATTGTACTATGAGGGGTGCCCGCGAGGCTCGGTGGGTTAAGTATCTGCTTTTTTTTTTTTAAGATTTTATTTATTTATTTGACAGAGAGAGACAGTGAGAGAGGGAACACAAGCAGGGGAGTGGGAGAGGAAGAAGCAGGCTTCTCGCAGAGCAGGGAGCCCAATGCGGGGCTTGATGCAGGGCTTGATCCCAGGACCTTGGGATCATGACCTGGGCCGAAGGCAGACGCTTAACGGCTGAGCCACCCAGGCACCTCAAGTATCTGCTTTTGACTCAGGTCATGATCTTAGGGTCCTGGGATCAAGCCCCACATGGGCTCTCTGCTCTGCAGGGAGTCTGCTTCTCCCTCTGCAACTCCCCCCACCCCCATGCTTTTGCTCTCTGTCTCTCTCTCTCTGAAAGAAATAAATAAAATCTTTAAAAATTTGTACTATGAAAAATACATGTTTTTAGAAATTATAAAAGTTTTCATAAATTAGCTAACCAAAGATACTGGTATAACAAAATATTCACAATTGCTCATTATTTAGTTTACACTGCCAATTAAGTTTTCTAAGCATGAAGAATTCTAATAAATACAATTTAGACTACTAGAAATAAGGGGAAGAACATCACATGCAAGAAAAGTTAAGATATGTGTTTTGGGTAAAAAATATGTGGAATGGTAATGCATTTTTGTGGAGGGAAAATAAAGTGATTTTGTCCTAACATGAGACTAATTATTTAAAGAAGAAAAACTTAGGACAAACTCTGAATGTAAACAGAAAAGCTGTAGAAGTTTTATGGAGAAGGAATATTTAGAAGAGAATTTTGTGTATGGTCAATATTGGTTAAGATTAGAATAAATTTACTACCCATCATCAGCCTGGGAGGGCACGTATTGCACGGTGCACTGGGTGTTATATGCAAGTAATGAATCATGGAACTTAAAAAATAAAATAAAATAAAATAAAATAAAATAAAATAAAATAAAATAAAATTTAATTTAATTTAAAAAAAGATTAGAATAAATTTAAGTACATAAATGAGTTTTAAATAAAAAATACACTGGTTCAAAAATTAAAATTTTTTTTTTCTTTCTTAAAAGAATAAAGTTTTCTTAAACTGTTGATCTGCTCTTAATAATAAATCATAAATGTTTTTGTCTTTAAAAGTTACATACTTAGAAAGCAAGGAATCTGTTTTGCCAAAATAATTTCCTATGTTTATCAGGTCTTTGATTTACTTAAAAAAACAAAACAGAACAAAACAACAGCAACAAAAAAACCCAATTAGATTTTGCTCATAACTATGTAACTTTATATATTTGTCTTTGATATTGTTTATTGTCACTTTGGTTAAATGGATGATTAAATGTTGTTTTATAATGATTTATAAATGTTTATAATGATTAAATGGTGTTTCACTATTTAATCAAAAGTTTTGATTTTTTTTTGACATACTTCCCAAAATAAAATTCTAAAATAAAAAAAAAAATCTTTAAGTTTTTATTCCAGTTTCAGTTAGCATACAGTGTAATATTAATTTCAGGTGTACAATAGGTGATTCAACACTTCCATACATCACCTGGTGCACATCACGGTAAATGCCCTCCTTAATCCTCATCACCTATTTCCCCCATCCCCCACCTACCTCCCTTTTGGTAAACCAGCAGTGTGTTCTCTATAGCCAAGAGTCTGTTTCTTGGTTTGCTTCTCTTTCTCACTCTTTTTTCTCCTTTGCTTGTTTGTTTTGTTAAATTCCACATATAAGTGAAATCATATGGTGTTTGTCTTTACCTGACTTATTTCGCTTTAGCATAATACCTTCAAGCTCCATCCATGTAATTGCAAATGGCAAGATTTCATTCTTTGTATGGCTGAGTAATATTCTATTGTATATATACCACATCTTCTTTATCTGTTCACCAATCAATGGACACTTGGGCTGTTTCCATGATTTGGCTATTGTAGATAATGTTGCTATAAACATAGGGGTGCATGTATCCCTCAGAATTTGTATTTTTGTATTCTTTTTTCTAAATTTAATTTATTTTTTTAAGTAAACTCTACCCCCAACATGGGGCTCAAACTCAGACTCTGAGATCAAGAGCTGCATGCTCTTCCAGTTGAGTCAGCTAGGCGCCCCAGGGTAGTTCTATTTTTAACTTTTTGAGGAAACTCTGTACTGTTTTCCAGAGTGGCTGCACCAGTTTGCATTTCCACCAACAGTGCAGGAAGGTTCTCCTTTACCCACATCCTTGTCAACACGTGTTGTTTCTTGTGTTGTTGATTTTAGCCATTTTGACAGGTGTGGGATTATACTCATTGTAGTTTTGATTTGCATTTCCCTGACAAAGAGTGATGTTGAGCATCTTTTCATGTGTCTGTTGGCCATCTGTATGGCCTGTTCTGTATGTCTTCTTTGGAAAAATGTCTATTAATGTCTTCTACCCATTTTTAATTGGATTATCTGTTTTTTGGGTGTTGAGTTTATAAGTTTGTTTTTGTTTTTGTAAGCTCTATGCCCAATGTGGGGCTTGAACTTCTGACATTGAGATCAAGAGTCACATGCTCTACCAACTGAGCCAACCAGACACCCTTGAGTTTGATAAGTTCTTTATATATTTTGGATACAAATCCTTTATCAAATATGTCATTTGCAAATATCTTCTCCCATTCCGTAGGTTGCCTTTTGGTTTTGAGGATTGTTTCCTTCACTATGCAAAAGCTTTTTATTTTGATGTAGTCCCAAAAGTTTATTCCTAGTTTTATTTCCCTTGCTGCTAGAGACATACATAGAAAGAAGTTGCTTTGGATTGATGTCAAAGAAGTTACTGCCTGTGTTCTCTCCTAGAATTTTTATGGCTTCAGGTCTCACCTTTAGGTCTTTCATCCATTTTGAATTTACTTTTGTGTATGGTCTAAGAAAGTGGACCAGTTTCATTCTTCTGGATGTTGCTTTCCAGTTTTCCCAACACCATTTGTTGAAGAGACTGTCTTTCTCCCATTGGATGTTCTTTCCTAATTTGTCGAAGATTAATTGACCATATAATTGTGGGTTCATTTCTGGGTTTTCTGTTCTGTTCTATTCATCTATGTGTCTATTTTTGTGCCAGTACCATCCTGTCTTGATGACTCCAGCACTGTAATATAACTTAGAGTCTCGAATTGTAAAATGCCTCCAGCTTTGTTTTTTTCTTTTCAAGGTTGCTTTGTCTATTCCGGGTCTTATGTGCTTCCATACAAATTTTAGAATTGTTTGTTCTAGGTCTGTGAAAAATGCTGGTGGTATTTTGATAGGGTTTGCATTAAGTGTGTAGATTGTTTTGGGTAGTATAGACATTTTAATAACATTTGTACTTCCAATCCACAAGCATGGAATGTCTTTCCATTTGTATCCTCTTCAATTTCTTTCATCAGTGTTTTATGGTTTTCAGAGTACAGGTCTTTCACCTCTTTGGTTAGGTTTATTCCTAGGTATTTTATTGTTTTTGGTGCAGTTGTAAATGGGATTGATTCCTTAATTTCTCTTTCTGCTGCTTCATTATTGGTATATAGAAATGCAACAGATTTCTATATGTTGATTCTGGATCCTGCAAATTTGCTGATCTTTTTTTATCAGTTCCAGCAGTTTTTTGGTAGAGTCTTTTGGGTTTTCTATATATAATATCATGTCATTTGCAAATAGTGAAAGTTTTACTTCTTCTTTGCCAATTTGGATGCCCTTTACTTCTTTTTGTTGTCTGATTGCTGTGGCGAGAACTTCCAGTACTGTGTTGAGCCGTGGTGAAAGTGGACATCCCTATCTTATTCTTGACCATAGAGGTAAGCTCTCAGTTTTTCCCCATTTAGGATGATGTTAGCTGTGGGTTTTTCATATATGGCCTTGATGGTGTTGAGGTACGTTCCCTCTGGACCTACTTTGTTGAGGGTTTTTATCATGAATGGATATTGTACTTTGTCAAATGTTTTTTCTGCATCTACTGAAATGATCATATGGTTCTTATCCTTTCTATTATTAATGTGTTGTGTCATGTTGATTGATTTGTGAATATTGAAGCAGCCTTGCAATCCAGGAATAAATCCCACTTGTTCGTAGTGAATAATTTTTTTAATGTACTGTTGGATTCAGTTTGCTAGTATTTTATTGAGAATTTTTGCATCCATGTTCATCAGGTTTATTGACCTGTAGTTCTCTCTCTCTCTCTCTCTCTCTCTTTTTTTTATGATGCCTTTATCTGGTTTTGGTATCAGGTTAATGCTGGCCTCATAAAATGAATTTGGAAGTTTTCCTTCCTTCTCTATAAAACAAAATCTTTTGACTACAATCTAACTGAGATGTTCCAGAGAGCTCCTAGAACATCTCAAAGATTTTTATGAAAAATTAAATTTATTTGGTTGTTAAATTAAATAGGAAGCATTGTCAAATAAGTGATACTAAACCTTGTTAAGATTATATTTGTGTAGATATGCAATTAAAACAAGTGTTCTAAAAAATGTATAAATACCTAGAAATCTGATATCCTAATTTTTATCATCTTGAGTGTTGCATATCACAGAAATAACCAGATTTCCTTGCTGATTGCATCATAATGAAATCTAATCAAATATTTAACCATGGCTATTTTTAAGTCTTGTCCTCTGCATCAGGGTTTACACTGATACTATTACACATGTGTTTCTTCTTCACTGAGACTCATAGAAAAAAACCCAAAAACTCTTGAGTGAAGGTTTCTGATAACCTTAAGATCATAAAACTGAAGTTGGTAAGAATTTCCAAAACTAATGGAAAAACTGGATTCAAGCAAAACAACAATTAATAACATGGGACTGAATAAACTCAAGAGGAGGATATTAATTTTTAGAATTTTGTTTAAAACACTACTCTTTTTAAAATGCCTTTTTCCAGATCTAAGTAAATCTTTTCTCTTGAGCTAACTGACCTATAGCAATTTGATAAATTATATAATTATAAGCAGAATTGAAATATTTATCCTTTCTTTCTACTAGAACTCTCTAGAATTAAAAAACTCAGTGAGTGTTTGTGTATGTACATATACATATATATGTATATATATTTAGTATTCTTATATTTTTATGGCAATATATTTATTTGCATAAGTTCAGTAAGAATCTATTCTCCTTTTAACAGGACACCATTGGAAACTATTGGTTATACTATCAAGGCTTAGACTGGAATGTCCTATTTGAGACATGTATAGACTCAGATATGACCAGACAGATTTAAGGAGCTGAGGTTGACTTTATGGAGCCAATAAAGTCCCATGGAGATGTTGGCCTGATACCTTGCTTACAGTTTCCAGCAGCCTTGCCAGGTAAGTAAAGAAGGTCACTTCCTGGGAGGTTTGGGAACCTCGGGGTATGTTGGGGACCTGGAGAAGAGAGGAATTCACCCAAATCTATGGGTATTGCAGGCAAAGTCTGACAAGTATTTGGTGCAAGTTTTGGTTGGACTTATGGCCTTGAGAAGCTCTTAAAAGTTCAATCTAGGGTGCCTGGGTGGCTCAGTTGGTTAAGTGATGGACTCTTGATTTCAGCTCTGATAATGATCTCAGAATCCTGAGATCAAGCTCCACATCTGGCTCTGCACTCAGCAGGGAGTCTGCTCCAGGATTCTCTCTCTCTCTGTCTCTGTCTCTAAAATAAGTAAGTAAATCTTAGGGAAAAACGTTCAATCTAAAAATTCTTTATGAAAAGTTGTAGTAAAGTAGATTTAAAGGAACCTGTATGGCCAGAGGCACCTGGGTGGCTCAGTTGGTTTAATGTCCAACTCTTGATTTTGGTTCAGGTTGTGATCTTAGGGTCATGAGGTTGAGCCCCTCCTCAGGCTCTGTACTCAGTGTGGAGTCTGCTTGGGATTCTCTCTGTCCGCCCCTCCCCCTGCTCACTTGTTCACACGCTCTCTCTCTCAAATAAATAAATAAATAAAATATTTTAAAAAAAGATTTTATTTATTTTAGAAAGCATGAGAGAGAGCATGGGGTGGGGGAGGGGCAGAGGCAGAAGGGGAGAGAGAGAATCTCGAGCAGACTCTGTACCCAGCACGGAGCTCTGGGGGGGAATTGATCATGACCTGAGCTGAAATCAGGAGTTGGGATGCTTACCTAGGTACCCCAGTAAATAAAATCATAAATAAATAAATAAATAAATAAATAAATAAATAAATAAATAAATGGAGGAACCCATATGGCCAATCACTATTCTTGCTGTGCTTAATGTAAATAATTAGGCCAAGTTGTTAAAAACTAGACTTATTTTGCAAACACATGTTAATTTGGCTATCTTTGGTAAAAATGAGGATGATTGTAGAAGGAAAAAAATGTTTCAATAACATACCTGAGTAAATATTAGATTTGAATACTGTTTTTTATAAACTAGACCAGATCCTGATTTCTTCTAGTGCCTGACGACCACTCTCCAAACTAACGTGTCTTATTTTTCTCCCACCTCTGAGTTGGATTCATTTGAGAACTAAAACTGCCCTTTGCCCTGCAAACTGGGTATGAATGACTTAGTGTAGACTCTAGAGAAATCACCAGAACAGCTCATGTGTAGACAGTCTCATGCCTGTTGCTGTGTGGGATCTTCAAAAATCTCGAAACATTTGAACTACAAGCCAGGAAAATCTGTTGACTGTCATGCCTGCTCTCATTGTATCTGAAGATGCTTCAGGCTTGACATCTAGAAATCTCCACTGGCTATTGTCAGGACTCAAAAGCTGATTTATATTATGACCTAATCATTAACCATTGTTTTCCTTTTGTTTCCATAGAAATGCCTCTTGTTTAATCCCCGATCTCTTGAACCATAGGCTTACCTTTGAAAACACATCGGTATCACCACCTCCTGAAATGAGTTTAACTGAACTGACCTATGGGCAGAACTAAGACTGGCTCAGTGAGAGGGAACAATTTACCTGCTCCACTTTTAATATGGAGAACTAGGGAAGTTCCAGATGGGGCCCAGTTCTGTAGGGGCCCAGGGCAGGTTGCCTCCAAATGTGCTGCTTTGGCACGAAGATTATTTTGGGTTAAAAGTAATAAAAATCCAGCAGAAGCAAGAGAGGTGCTCTGCCTCCTTTGTAACTGCCTAAATTTACATTGGAAAGGAGAGCCTGCAGCAGGAAGACCAGTATTAACGTAGCCCACCCCCACCTTTACCAGAGGAGCTCATCTGCATGATAGAACAATCTTGTTTTTTCCAAACATCTCCTTTTTACCTTCTTGCTAGGGAGTTTTCTCCCTTTGTGTCCTCAGGTCCCTACCTTTTTCCTTAGCTCTGACGAGCTTCATATTGCCTCATTGTCTTTGGAATTCCTTGTTGGTGTGGATTCCCTTTCTGTAGGCCTATTAAATTTGATTTTCTCCTGTTTTGTTTTGTTTTGTTTTGTTCTGTTTTGATTTTGTTTTTTAAAGTTGGGGGCACCTGGCTGGATCAGTGGATAGAGTATAGGACTCTTGATCTTGGGGTCATGAGTTCAAGCACCACGTTGGACGTTGAGCTTACTTAAAAAAAAAAGTTGTGTGATGAATATATCCTTTTTAATAATTTACACTGGTTTGAGTTGTCTTTTTGACACTTGCAACCAAGAGTCCTGAAAAATATACCCTCTACTGTCTTCTTATCTCCAGTCTGGTTCTCATAACTACAACTTCCCCGTTGAGTTCAGAGGGGTTAGTATAAGATGTAGAAATGGCAGTACCGTTTCCCGGTGTAAGATCCTTTGATGGCTCCCCAGAGACTGCCTACTCAGGGAAAGTCTTAAGGGAACAGGGAGGGAATGTAAATGAAGGAAGGAGGCCAGGTGGCAGACAATAGAAAAGGGTTCAGTGGAAGAGAAGTGCCTTGTTTCCAGCCATTACATTCAGAATGCAAACACTGTGTGCTTGCCAAACAGAACACATCTGGAGGTTGGGTTTGGCCTCTTGGCTCTGGAATCTGCAATTTCTGGCCTATATTTCAGGTTCGAGCTCCTGCACACAGCCTGGAAGGCCTTTGTGACCATGCCTCTGACACGTGCTAAGACTCATTTCTTGTTGCTAGATGCTCTAGTATTACTACATTGGTGCAGATATCTTGCTCTTTCACCATTCTGGGCTTTTGCTATGTCATTCCTTTACCTGGAACCTCGGGCCACCCATCCTTTTTTACCATCATCTTCAGCTTCATCTTGCTAAATCCTGTTTATTCTTTAATATTCACCTGAGATGTTATCAGCTCCGGGGATTCTCCTCTTGGTGCGACAGATGTGCTTCCTCCATGCTCCCATAGTTGGCCTTACACCTCCTTGTCATTGTGCCTAACGGACAGTGTTGATTGCGTACTCACAAGGGTTCCTTCTCCTGTTTAATTGCTGGCAGAAACTGCCTCTCCCTACAAAGGCTAAGAAAACCTGACATTTTCTTTCCCAGCCTGCCTTGCAGCTAAGGTCTGGGATGTGATCCATTCCTGCTCAAAGGGATTGGATAGGGACTCAACTAAGAGATTCTCAGGAAAGATTTTACTTCCATGACAACAAAAGAGTAATGCAGAGAACACCCTGCCTTTCCATTTCTGCCATTGAATGTAGTTCTGTGAGAAGTGATGTTTGGAGCTGCAGCAGCCATCTTGCAACTATGAGGGGAAAGCCAAGAGAATCAGAGAGAGAGTGAAGTAAATCCCTTCCATCCCGGAGCTGCTGAACCGTATTAGGAGTTTTCTCCTTCACCCTTTTGATATGTGAGATACATAATAATCCCGTTACCTATGTCCCATTTTGGGAGATATTCTGTTAGTTTCAGGTGAGTACATTCTAAGTGATACAACATATGTTCGTGTTGCCTTTGTGCCTCCTCTATTCTGTAAGTTATTTGTGGGGAGGGATGATCTTATACTCACCTTTGTATCCCTGATGTCTAGCACAGGGTCAGAACTCAACAAATGTTCACTGAAGTAGAATTAATTTTTTTTTTTTTATAACTTTTCCACTAAGAGCTACAGTAAACAGCGTGTGCCAGACAGCATCTGTTCTATTTAGGAGATAGGCCTTCGGTGTTGGGGAGTAAGAAATATGTCAGTAAATCTTATATGGGTAACCCCCTGGGGATTTATGGGAAGGATCTGATACAAATGTTATGTCATCTCGGTGACTAGTGCTATTCACATTGTTGATTCCGACCATATGAAAGCTTACTACAAAGCCCAGCATGTATGTGAGATGAAAGTGCGGTGCATTGATTGGAGAAGGAAAAGGGTAATGGGTGCTTGCAGCCCCCTCCTTCATGCTACACCTTCTCATCTCCTGCTATGGTCCCTGAGGCCCCTTTCTGACCCCATCACTGGGTCAATGGGACAAAAATGATAGCTGCTTTCATAAACTCAAATCCATCAAACACTGTGGACTTCTCTTGGTCCTTAGTGGCTGCCTAAACTCAGTTATTAAAAGTTGGAGGTTGCCCTTAGCTTCTTGGAGGTCTGTGAGGTTCCATTTTTATCGAAGTGTTCAGAGCATTATACCTTTAGCTAAAAATGGTGCAGCGAATCAAAAAAGGCACAGTTACTTTGGAGAATCCATTTGGCAGCCCCAGGCCCCTACGTACATACATTTAATTTTATGGTTTGTTACACAAATCAGTTGAACTTGTCATATCAGAGAAAGCCCGTGTATTTTGGAAAGCCCTGTAAATTAAGAGCAGACATTCTTATATGGGGGTTGTGCTATTTTCTTTTTATTAATAAGGGAGGACAATCACTTTAGATTTCAGTATTGACTCACAGAGAAGCCATTCCCCTTCACATCCATGCTACCTTAAGTCTAATCTCCTCAGATCTTCCTGATTGAAATTCAGATAGTAGAGTTAGATTCCCATGTGATCTAGAGTCTCGGAGTTTGGAGCCCCTGTAGCCAGGAAAGTGACTTCTGCAGCAGCGCTGTTATGGTGTAGGGTTTGTGTGTGAAGTAGGGTGGAGAGAACTATTGTGATAACGTTGTGCCTAAGTCTTAATGATCATACACAAGAGAAGCCCAGTGTCTGAGTATACGTAGGTGTGTGTCTTCTAAGGAGAGGAGGTTAGATTACATTCTCATTTTTTCATGGCTATGAGTTTGCTTCCCTCTAGTTTCAGAAAAGTAAATATAAGTCTCTCAGCCTGGATGAATTGCAACGCATGCCCAGCAAACTACCCTATGTCCTCAAACTCCTGGCTGAATTCCCCTCACCTGTATGGCTTCCCTGAATCCTATGTCTTCTCCAAGGAAACAACATTCTTGGAGGCCCTGAAATTTCATTCTCTTCTCCCATACCCCTGGTAACCCATGATGGAAATATACTTCTTGTCTTTTCTTTGAACAACAACGCAATTTGAGATCTTTACACCGTTCCCTTCATGTTATACCTTCTTTGTGGTCCATGCTAGCAATTTATCCATCCATTCATCTACCCACCCATCCACCTGCCCATCCACCCACCCACCCACACACCCATCCACCCGCCCATCCACCCACCCACCCACACACCTATCCACCCACCCATGTACCCATTCATTCCCCAAGTACCTGTCCACCCAACTTCCATCCATCCATTCATCCAACTATCTACCCACCCATCACCTACTCATCCATCCAACAAATACTTGTTTTTTGTTTTTTTTTAAGATTTTATTTATTTATTTGTCAGAGAGAGAGAGAGCACAAGCAGGGGGAGCAGGAGGCAGAGGGAGAAGCAGGCTCTGTGCTGAGTAAGGAGTCCATGCGGGACTCTATCCCAGGACCCTGGGATCACTGACTGAGCCACCTAGGTGTTTCCCAACAAATATTTGTTGAGCACATTCTATCTGCCTGGAATTTTCTAGGAGCTGAGGATACAATGGTGAACAAGCCAGGCATGTCTCATTGTCATAGAGTTTACATTTTATCTGGGGGACAACAATAAACAAACACAAAATGTAATGTCAGATGGTGAAAGTGTTATGAAGAGAAATGTGGCAGCCATGAGAATGGGCCTCTCTGAACTCATTCTGCAGGGTGCGTTAGTGACCGAGAGAGTCTCAGCCACTGTATTCTGAGATCTGTCGCCGTGTTTGACTGGGACCATGCTTCTCAGGCGCTGTTCCTCACCAATAACCGAGCATGGAAGAGACACTAACAGACGCAGGACTCAGGGAAGGGACCCTTGAAGTTGAATACTTTCTGATGGTCTTGCTCAAATTTTCCTAGAAATGTACTGTGGTCTAAGACTTCTACCCCCGGCCCCCGTCTCCCCCTCCCCGCACACTCTCCTTCCTTCCGGAGCAGCCCTTCATTGTAGCCTGCCAGTTCTCCCAACCCATCCCACGTCCCTTCTTTTACTGCCTCATATGTTCCCTCTGATAAAAGTTTGCGTTTTTTCTCCCATCTCGGCATCTCTTTCTCAGAGGACCTGGCCTAACACAAGACTGATGTAGCCTGAAAGAAGAGGCTGTGACTTGGGGTTGGAGTTACTTTGGATAAGTGGCAGGAAAAGCCTCTCAGGAGAGGTGACATTTGTTTAGGAACTTGATTGGGGGCAGGATGATTCATGCAAACACCCGGAGGTGGGGGGCGCACTTGGGCAGAAGGAAGAAGAGCACACGTTGAGGCATAGAGACCAGGGTTTGTGAGGGGAGGGTCCCTAAAACTGCTGAGTGGGGAGGAAGAACAGGTCTCTGGGTTCCCTTCAAACTCCCTCCCATTTCAAGTGGCTCTAACTTCATCTGCTTTGCATATTCGGCTTCCCCTAAGATTTCAAACAAAGACTTCCAGGTTTAAAATATAAATACTCTGAAAATCCCTGCTCTGAATGAACTCTGTGATCTCTGCCCCATTTTATACCTCTATCTATCAGTCCGTTGTCCATGGAGAGAATAGGTAGGAGAAAAAAATTACCTCTATTTGAAAGGCTAATTGTTCCATGGAGATACTGGATTAGTACGGGGCAGGTGTGGGTAAGGGGAGTTAGAGTCAGCCATTAAAGCGCTGGATGCATGGAGGCCGGTGCAGAGGGCAGGGAGGCCCTGCAGTTGGACAGCAGCCAGAGGAGACCAGGCACGTATCAAGTAGGCAGAGGCGGGCGGACAAAGGGCAGCCATGTGCGCTAAGTCTGTGGAGAGTATGGGGTGTAAAGGGTTGTCGTCCTCCACGTGAGATGGAGAGCTGTTTAGAGAAGCTGTGGAGGGTAAGAGCTGTACTCAAGGACTTTGGTTTCATATGTAAAATATTAATATTGCCCAGGAGAAAAGCGACATAATTTACCTGTTGCCAGAGGGGTTAGTAACTGAATTTATAGAAATCTCCTGGCACTACCTTAGTGGTAAAGCTTTACTTTCCTCCCACTGAGTTTTCAGTAGAAAGAGAGACCAATAGCCACAATGCCAAGACTGAGCTGCATATGAGAGGATTTCTTTTTTTTCACCAGTCCTTTGCGACTGTGTAGAGAAACCAGAACCCCTGATAGAAAAGTGAGTGTATATCTCACTGAGATGAAGATGTGTTCACCCAGTGAAGATGCGGCAAGCTTTTGAATTAATTTTATTTATTAATAAGAAGTTCAACTACAGTGGCTAAAACATATATGAATGTATTGTCTTATGTAAGAGAATTTTGGAGGTAAGTACTGGGGGCTGCTAGGACAGCTCCATGAATTGTCAGACACCCACACACCTTCTATCTTTCTGCTCTGCCACGTGTACCTTCCATCCTAATGGTCCAATATCGCTGCTAAAGCTCCTGCCATTGCATCTAAATTCTAGGCAGCAGGAAGGAGGAATGGGAAAAGGTTTGCCCTTTTCCTGTTAAGCAGCCATTCAGGATGTCACATACAACATTTCTGCTTACGTATCATGGGCTAGAACTTAGCTTCATAGGCATATCTCAGGGCAAGGGAGGTTGGGAAATGAATGATAATGTTCTCAGCTTAAAATCTGGGTTTTGGTTCATAAAAGGAGAAAGGAAGAATGGCTTTTGGGAAGCACCTTTCTGTCTGAGTAAATTAATGAGAAGTATACATACCTGAAATGGGACGCAGCATTCATTCATTCACTGAATCATTTGTTTGCTTCCTCACTCATTACTTCAACAAATATTGAGTACTTAGGTGCTAGGGACCTGAGAATGAACAGGGCACTGTCATTGCCTGCAGAGTGCTCCCTAAGTGTGCAGAGATAAGGGCAATGACACGTGAGAAGGGCCCTGACAGATAAGTCTATGTTCAGTGATAGCCAAAGCAAAACATTTAGTTCTGGTTGGGCTGGGTGCTTTGCAGAAAAGGAGACATGTGAACTGAGACTTGGAGAATGAGGAATTCTCCAAGTGCAGATGGGGAAAAAGCACTCTGGGTGGGCGGGCTGGGAAGATTGGCAGCATCTGCAAAGTCCCGTTGGTGTGAAATAGTATGACAGACCCATTTGGGAATTGCAAGCATAGCCAGAGAGACCTAAGGGGTTGAACAATGAAGCCCTTTTGTGTTCTGCTGAAGCCTTTTGAAAAACGCTTATCCACTATAGTCTGATTTCAAAAAAGAATTGAAGGCAATCTAAGACATTTGCACTTTACCCTGTGGGTTAACAGGGAGCCACCGGCGGGTTTTGGCCGGTGGAACGTGGGCTGAAGTAAGTGTGCCAGTTCTGAGACTCAGGAGACACCATTGTTTCTGCTCGTCCTTCTGGGACCTTCCATCATGGGAAGAACATGCCCCAGTTCTTGGGGTTCCTTCAGTTTGGGCTCCAGAATGAGATGCATGAGGCAGACTTGAACTTGATCCACAGGTTGGAGAAGAACTAACCCAGCCACCTCTCAAAGCCGTGAGCAGTAAACAGATGCTTGCTTTGTTTGCCTGACAGATTGGTGCTTGTCAGGCAGGAGCACTGCAGTAGAAGCTTGCTAATGTACCTGGTAATTAGATGCCTCTCTATCCCGTCACACTGTGCGTGCTGGGGGGCGGCAGGGAATGGTGGTGATATGGCCACACCTATCTGTTTGGAAGACCAGATAGCCTCGGAGCTCATGTGAGGGAAATGCCACACAAAAGTGATATTCCCCAAACAAGGGATATGGGGCTCATCTGGATGCAAGAGCTAGCACCCAGGTGAGCGCCTGCATTACTTTAGCTCGGGGCTTCTCAACCTCAGTGATACTGACATTTGGTTGTGGGGGAATGTCCCGTGCGTAGAAGTTTAGAAGCCTCTCTGGTGTTTACCCACTAGATGCTGGTGACACTCCTCTCACCGGTTTGCAACAACCAAAAATGTCTCCAGGCATTGCCAAAAATCACTCCCTGTTGAGAACCACTAATTTAGCTGACCTGGATTCAGTTTTTCGGTAGGGTAAGAACAGCAAATGATAACTAATGACATTATTTATTGAGCACTTAACTGAATTTGAAGCTTCTTGTTAAGTAGTTTTAGTAATTGATCTAATTTGGAAAGTGTATTTGTTTGTATTAGTATTGCCATTACGAAGTACCACAGACTGGGTTACTTAAATAACAGAAATTTATTGTCTCATTGTTCTGGAACCTGGAAGTTTGAGATCATGGTGTCAGCAGGGCTGGTTTCTTCTGAGACCTCTCTCCTTGGCTTGGAGATGGCTGTCTCCTTACATGGTCTTTCCTCTGTGTGTTTTCTGCACCCTAAGTTCTCTTTAAGGACTCTGGTCATATTGGATGACCCTAATGACCTGCTTTTAACTTAATTACCTCTTTAAAAACCAATTCTCGAAATACAGTCACATTTTGAGGTGCTGGCAGTCAGCATCAACATATGAATTTGGGGGAACACAATTCAGCCATAACAGAAAGTCTACAAAGGATGAGACACAGAGGTAGGGTAACACTTGCTTCAGTAATACATTTAGTGTGTAGGAGAGCCAAGCCCAACTCTAGGCTCCGTACTTTTGCTCATACTCCATACCACCTCCCCCCAAAATTAATCCCGTGAAAGAGTCAGGAAGGGAGACACTCACTATACAAGTGTATGCAATGAATTCTGTGTGTGTGTGTGTGTTATAGTAGGAAAAAAAAAAAAAAGAAAAGACTTGTTCAGATGTGATGCTCGCTCCCCATACATACCTGTGCGTGAGAGGAACTTTCTCCAACAGTCACATTGTTTCCCTGGTCACGTGAGAGGAGCTATGCAGATGGGAAGTACTCAGCCTCTGCCCGGCTGCTCCAGACCACTCAATCCTACTCAGTGAAAATGTATTTCCGGACCCTGTGCTCTTTGACGATTGAGA
This sequence comes from Ursus americanus, assembly GCF_024610735.1. Classification (NCBI taxonomy): domain Eukaryota; kingdom Metazoa; phylum Chordata; class Mammalia; order Carnivora; family Ursidae; genus Ursus; species Ursus americanus. Next base: position 17,095,171 of record NC_142135.1, read on the forward strand.
TAAAAAGCCTTAAAAATTTCTACCTGCTAGTCTAGCAGTTCCATTCCTTGGAATTTATCTTTAGGAACGAAGCAAATATGTGTACGAAGACTTATGCATAAGATATTTGATTTTAGCGTGATTCGCAAGAGCAAACATTGGATAGATATTGGATAAATAAATTACAGCATGTCCATATGGTGGAATGTTCAACTCATAGATGAATATTTTCTTCCAAGGGAAAAACCTTCACGATATATTATTCTTTGAAGGAAAAATGTTTGGATACCATATAGAGTATGATCCGAGTTTTTGCCATCCTGTATATATGTCATCATCCCACTGAACAAGGAGGTACTTGTGGGTTCTAGCAGAAATGCATGGTATTCTTGGCTTCCTGCTGTCCTACCAAACCTGTCCTACAGTTTTTATCCTGCGCCCTGATGAAACTGGAGCAAGTCCCAGGGCTTTCATCACTCTTATCTAAGAAGAAGTCATCCACTCACTGCTCTCACAAAAACCCAGTCTCCGCTAATTAATATGTCCACTCCAGTGTCGGGGCTCAAATTCTCCAATCTTCACTGAAAGTGAACATTTCTCCCCTTTCCTTCCTCAGCTGCGCCAGGCTGGCCCCTGTAGTGAGAAGGGGTGTGGGGCTGTTGTGTCTTTTTCTCTTCGCTGGGTGCTTCGGTTCTCCCCCCATCCCATATCCCCCCTGGGTCCCTCCCCTTGCCGCCTGCCAGGGCTTCCTCTGGTTCCTCTAGAATTGGGTAGAGGGAGAGGCAAAGAAAGAGGCAGAATTGGGGCGCCTGGGTGGCTCAGTTGTTAAGCATCTGCCTTTGGCCAGGGCCTGATCTGGGATCGAGCCCCGCATCGGGCTCCCTGTTCTGCTGGGAGCCTGCTTCTTCCTCTCCCACTCCCCCTGCTTGTGTTCCCTCTCTCGCTGGCTGTCTCTCTCTCTGTCAAATAAATAAATAAAATCTTAAAAAAAAAAAAAGAGGTAGGAAAAGACTCACCAGACGGGTGTTATTCCAGCCACCTGGGTTTTCTCGTGCCTTCCTTCCTGGGTCCTTGGCAGCCGGTCTCTTCCTGTTCCTAGTGGGCGCCTGCGGTTTGCTTGACCGGGAGCTTGTGTCTCTCCTCGTTGTTTCTGCACGACTTCTCCCTCCCCCGCCGCCCCAGCATCTGGCTCACGGAAACCTTCACACATGCTTTGCCCTGACGACTTGGGGGAAGTGAGACATCTTCAACACAACCTCACCTCACTCCACCCCAGGGCCATTAGTCAGCCACAGTCGCTGGCCCTTTGGGTTCCTCAGCGTGATCGGACGCCGGTCTACAGAGTTCCACATGTTCCAGGGAACAAGCATTGAGCCTTCTAAGAGGTCTCACTGAAGCGCCTGTGCCTTGAACGGAGCCCCCACAGGGAGGGTGGGAGTTAAGACACCAGGAACTCTCTCCCCAAATCCTTACCTAACACTAACACTTACCTCTGTGTCTCTGACTTCTTTAAGGTTCCAGAGGTGGGTAGATTGGGCTTTTTTTTTTTTTTTAAAGTAAACTCTATCCTGAACATGGGGCTCAAACTCAAAACCCCAAGATCAAGAGTTGCATGCTCTACAAAGTGAGCCAGGCAGGCGCCCCCAGATTGGGCTTTTAGAACCTAAGTCAAGTTGTCTTACCCTAAGTCCTGGTGGTCTCACTTCTCACTTTGAAATGGGAAGCCGTCAGCTCTTGTCTTGGAGTATCAGCTGATGCGGAAACAGAAAGAATCCGTTTTCCATATTCTGTTTTGCACAAACAGAATAAAGAGGCAGACGGTGGGCACATCAGTCTTGCAGAGGCACATTGGGGAGAAAGACGGGGGTCTGGACGGAACGATCTTCAGGGCCCCTTCCAATCCAGACATTGTATGGTAGGCCGGCAGGGAATACGAGAACGTATCAATTATATTCCCTGACTGTGATGTTGGAGACAAGACAGTCACGGAGCGTGATAGCAGTAGATCATCGGAAATGTTCTTGGTGGTAATAAATGTGATAACAGTAAGTGTGAATAATCAAGTGCTGAGTGTAGAGGACAAGCTTTATGGCTCAGAGAACGGAGGTGAGTCAGCTCACTGCTGCAGAGGGGATGTAAGAGGAGGTAGGCGGAAACTGAACTTGGCCGTCAGCAAGGGGAGACACGCCTCACTTGAGTCTCCATGGCCTTTCTTCTCAGGCTTTGTCCTTACTTCTCCTAAACGCCACCCTGCCGGGAAGTCCTTCCCCATCCCTGAAGGTAAATGGGTCATCTCTCACCACCACTGCATTTTATTTACACTCCTGTTTGCCCTAACACATGGTGGGTTACACACACACGTGGTCGTTAGTATGTCCCAAGGCACTGAGTTTGCTGTTGGCTGAGTCAGCATTAGGGTGGGGGTTCTGGGTTTTGACTAAAGGGTTCTCTCCAGCCCCTCCTCCCAGGTATTTCCAGAAGCCTGGAAAGCACTTTGCTAGATATTCCAGCCCTGCTGGCATTTGTGATCGGGGATGTGTGCCCAAATCCATCTTGTGTGTTTACAACTCAGAGCCTCCTGGAAGAGTGGTGCTCCCCAGAGACAAGGAAGGCAGCTGCAGAAAGTGGTCATCCTAGCGCTGGTCCTGCTGGGAGGGCTGGCACTACCCGGCCCAGCCACCTTCCCTTTGTCTATCTTCATTGAGCAGTTGGCCTGCGTTTCAAGCAGACCCAGGCTTGGTGCTGGCTGTGGAGATGGACTCCTGAGGGAGCTCTACTCTCCAGGAGCAAGGTACGGGCCTGGCCTTGGCCTGAAGGAAGCCTCGATTCTCTGCCAACACTAGGTACAGAAACTGGCCGTTGTGTGGAATTACCGCATTTTGCAGTTGAGGCTGCTCTAACCCTCTTCTCAGACAGGGTGGAAACCAGGCCTCGGGGAGGGAGAGGGGTAATGATGGCAGTGTTCATGCATCTGGCTTAGCAGGGAGGTGTGGCCACTGCCCAGGCCAGCGGGACAGACGTCTGAAGCTGTTCCAACCTTGTCCAACTGCCGCCCCCTCGGGGGTGAGTCTCTTGCTCCCCAGGCTGAGTTAGACACTCCTGCGTGTCCCCGTGCCACTGCACTCAGCCTTTGACTGTGGGAGCCCTCCACCAAGCCCTGTCTCTGGAGGGCCAGGACCAAGCCTGTATCGTCCCCTTGTGGGTGCTGCACTGGCCTCAGAGCTGGCTTTCCTATAGGAAGTCAGACCCTGTTCTCCCTGCGGGCCGTCCTTCTCTCCCCCTCTCGTCACAGTGAAGCCTCAGAAGGCTGAGTGGTTTCTTCTGAAAACACCACCCTCTTAACACCAGGAGGGCAGTCCTGCCAGGGGGCGGCCAAGAGTTTCTGGCCAATGTCCCAGTGCAAAGGAAAACTGGAAGCAAGTCTAGAACAGTGCTAACCGATAGAAAAATAATGTGAAAAAAGGACAAAGAAACCGCGAAATTTAATAATATATTTTATTGAACCAAAATGATATCCAAAATATCGTTTTCACGTGTAATCAATACAAATCATTATGAATGAGATAGTTGGCATTCTTTTTTTTTTTTTTTTTTTGGTACTAAGCACTCAAAATCTGATATGGTTTTTGTACTCACAGTATGTCTCAATCTGGACACTCAATTTTCATCAAAAATACTTGATGTGTGTTTCAATTTTATAAAATTTGCAGTTGAAAAAAACAGATTCTCCCACCCACATAGTTCCAAACATACTTAAAGTTTTCCAATAACTGAATTAAGTATCTGTTTTTAAATTTAGCTTAGTTTAAATAAAATAAAAATTCAGTTTCTCCCTTACGTTAGTCACTTCTCAAGTGTACTTTTCAAGTCCCATGCAGGCTCTAGAAGGTGGGGAAGGGAAGAAGTGACTGACTCAGGGAAGAAAGCCCAGTGGCCCTCAAGACAGGTGACAGCTTCAAGTCATCACGTCGGCACTCATTTTCCTTAAGACGTTAGGGGCTGAAGGCAGATAGCAGTCATGGTAGGAAGTTCAGCTGACTTCCAGGACAGTCTTCAGTGGGATTTCACTTCTCTGCGTTTTCATTAGCATCAGGAAGCTTGGACGGCGGTGTCTTGCTGCGGGAGGGACTTGGAGGACTGAAACTCTGGGTTGAGACTCCTGGGTCCGCCGACTGCAGAGAAGAGCTGGGGGCTGAGGAGGCGCCGGGAGCTGACGGAGGGAACAGCTGCTCCCCCTACCGGAAACCAAAGGAACAGCAGTCCTGCCTGGCTGCCGCGACCTGGGAGTTCTAGGGCTGAGGCTGCCTTGTAGACTTGCCCTTCAGGGTCTGGAGGCAGTGATCCCCTCCGCTGGAGCATGGTGGGCAGAGGACAAAGAAATACTGGATCTTTCTTGGGTTATCAAGTCTCGGAACACATAGGCCTTGACTTTGGAAGCATAGAAATGCTAGTGCAGAAATGAATCTTAGAGTGCAAGGATAAGAAGGGCACCCAGCTGGCTCAGTCCGCAGAGCGTGTAACACTTGATATCGGGGTCCTGAGTTCAAGCCCCAGGTAGGATGTAGAGCTTACTTAAAAAGAAAGAAAACAAAACAAAAAAGGAGGGTAAGATTATTTAATAAAATTCTGTGATTTCCAAACTCAAAACAACAATTATTTTTCTCTTGGGGCGCCTGGGTGCTCAGTCCTTAAGTGTCTGCCTTCGGCTCAGGGCATGATCCCAGGGTCCTGGAATTGAGCCCCACATCAGGCTCCATGCTCCGCTGGGAAGCCTGCTTCTTCCTCTCCCCCTACCCCTGCTTGTGTTCCTTCTCTCACTGGCTGTCTCTCTCTGTCAAATAAATAAATAAAATCTTAAAAAAACACCACAATTATTTTTCTCTAGACTTAGTTAGCCAACAATTATTTGTTCAGAACTCTCAATCATCATATTCAGAAAGACCTCACATGTGAAATATACATTTAAACAATGACATAACAATCCCTTCAGTGGTCTCTTCCAAAATATTTATAAACTGAAAGCAGTAACGTACATAGTATAAAATTCAAGCTGTACTATAGTTCTACAATAAAAGTACAGTTTTTTTTCTTCCCTTAAATGTCATTTTAAAATGCTCAAAGCACTGGCATTTATTAGCTGTTCCGTAAATGTTAGTATGCTACCGATGAAGGTTGAAAGTGGACAAGAAAACTAACAGCAATGAAAACAGTATTATTATTATTACTACTACTATTATTATTATTATAAGACTTTATTTTTGAGAGAGAGAGCGCGAGAGCGCGATCGCCCGCACGAACTGAGGGGGGAGGGGCAGAGGGAGAAGCAGATTCCCCGCTGAGCGAGGAGCCCGATGTGGGACTTGATCCTAGGATCCCAGGACCATGACCTGAATCGAAGGCAGTTGCTTAATGGACTGAGCCACCCAGGCACCCCAAAAATAGTATTATTAAACCACAGACTAAGTGGGCGGGGTCAGTGGGCCGAGGAAGGAGGTGTGGCCTCCATATTCAACAACGTTGCTTTTTGAATTTGATAGCTTTGAATGTTCTTTAATGCAGACACTCGACCAAACATTAGAGAAGGGGCTCAGATTGGGTTATTCTGGGAGCCACTGTAAGCAGAGAACTAGTGGGTGGACGGTGACATTGCTATTGGGGGCCTGTGGACAGCAATTTGGGTACAAGGGCTGGTGTCAGGTGTGACAGACATGCCCCTGGGACAGTCAGCTATGAGCTGGATTCTCTCCTTGGCAGATGGCTTGAGTGACCTGGGGCCAATTCAGTGAATATCCAGGCTAGGGGATGGTCATTAAAGGGGGTTAAAAAAAGTCTTCATTCTCAAGGAATCTGCATCTGGGGGAAGACAGGAGGGTAAACCGCTAACCAAAAAAGTAGTGAAGAGCATGTCTAGTTGATGGCAAATTTCCTTGGGGTCCAAAGGAGGGGTCAGCAAAGAACAGCCTGCAGGCCAAATCCAGTCCACAGCCCGTTTTTTGTAAATGAAATTTTGTTGGCCCCACAGCAGTCTGGTTTGTTTGTATGTTGTCTGCGGCTACTTTCGCCCCCTACTGGCAAAGTTGAGTACTTGCAGAGAGCTAATGGCCCGCAAAACCTAAAATACTTGCTATCTGGCCCTTTAGAGAAAACGTTTTCAGGCTGCTGGTCTAAAGGAAGGAACAGCAATTTTCAATAGAGAAACATGTCGGAGAGGCTTCTGGGAATAAAGAGCCGAAGAAAGGGAATTCTGGACACAGGCCCAGTGGCCTGATTCCAGGACAGCGGAGCAGGCCAGGCTCTGTGGGCCCTTCAAGCCTCTCCTCCCGTCTGAGCAGAAAGGAATTCAATCAATTTTTCCACACCTTGTAGAAGAGAAAGAGAGAGGATGAGTGAGCAGAAGTTTGTAAATGCCATGAGAATAACACGAAAAACGCATCCATTAATCAAAAGACATTATTTCTATTTTAATGTTAAGTGGATGCTAATTTTCTTTTTTTTCTTTGCAGCCCTGGCTGCCAGTTTCCTTCTTCCTGTTGTTCTGCCTTGGAAAACCAAACCATACCAAACCAAAAACTAGGCATTACCACCACAAACCACAAATGTGTTTACTTCAAGAAATGTATTTTCATTCTTTTTCCAGATCCAAATAGGTGCAAATAGGTTTAGATAGACTCCACAAGGTCCAGACTTCAAAAGGTTTAAAGGGTGTGAAAAGAAACGCCTCCCTTCTATTTTCAGGCTCCCTGTTCCTCACGTTGGAGGCAGTGAGTGGCACCAGTCTCTTGCACTGAATATCCTTCTTGAGATATTTTAGGCAGGAAGAAATATTTATACACACATATATTTTTTTCTTCGTTTCAACACAAATGACTATCTCCTATATGTACCATTTTGTAATTGGCTCTTTCCCCTAGTAATGCCTTTTGGCAAGTGTTTCACACTGATACACACAGAACATCCCCATTCTCTTTGTGGTGTCGTGTTCCATCCCATAGAGGTACCGTATTGTATTTAAGTGTCTTAGTGGCAAATAGGGCTGTTGCGCTCTCTTCTTTGTTACCAGCAACACCCTGGCTGGCATTGCTGGGCTCAGGGGACCGGGTCAATAACAGTGTGTAGGTAGAAGTTCATCCTACTGATGGCTTTTAAGATGGCCCCTTCATGGTCCTTCACAGGCCGGGCCAGGGGGAGAGGGGCATTACGTCCCACCAGTCACGCTCACAGCGTCCTTCTGCCTGCTTTGGCTGCCTGTGGGATGAACCCTGTCCCTGTGATTGCCCTGCGTCAGGCCACTGTGGGAAAAGCACATATTATAACTGGAAATCGAAGGCAAGATGATTCTGATATATTTGCATCAGGTGGTGGCGGTGGCATTTGGCAGGCATATTAGTCATGGCTTTTTATTGAACGTTATAAATACCCACCTCAAACTAGCTCAAGCACAAAGGAGGATTGTGGACTTATATAAGCAAACAAGGCGACTGGGGAGTTGTGGCTGACACCCCGTTGCCTACCCAATGTACATTTTCTCCGTCTCCTCACCCAACTAAAAGCACTCAACTCTCGAGGCTCCCTTGCAGCTAGGGGTGGTCATGTGATCCTTTTCTGATGTAAGTAGGGGTGAATAGGTGGCATATCTGGGAATCCTCACACTTAGCTGGCATATGCTTTTTATCCTTTTTGCCTGGAATGTGGATATGACACCTAGAGACACAGGCAACATCCTGGGAGATGAGAAGAAGAGCCAGGTGTTGAGGAGAGTGGAACAAAATGGCAGGAGAGGGCTGGGTCTCCGCTGTCACCATGGAGCCTGCGTACCAGATCTCTCCTGCCAGCCTGTCTATCCATTTTCTCCCTCTGAGAAAAATGAACTCCTCTTTGGGTAAGTCCTGGACTTGGGCTCATATTACATGTAGTTCAACGCAGTTCAACACAGGCTGGCTCTGAGTCCGTGCACCTGGATCCTGGGATTTCATGGTGTCAGGTTTCTCTGACCTTCTCTCTAGTTCGTTCTCCCGGAATCCTCAATGTGGCAAGGGACCTGGCACCAGCAGCTCTAGAGCGCACTCTGGTAGCTTCCAATCCAGGGGGAAGAGGGGGCTACCCCTCTGATGCCCAAAGGGAAGAAAGAAAATCTAGAGAAGAAATGTGACTGGTTTAGAGGTTACTTGTTAAACCAATGACAATGGGCAATGGGAGGAAGTAATATGACTGACCAGGTCTGTGCCACCTAAGCTCACCTGGAAAAGAGAATGAGAAGCAGTTTCCAAAGGAGGAGAAGGGGTACTTTTATCAGGAGGGTGGGAAGGTGGTGGCAGGACAAATGAAAACAACACATGGCTCTCTAGCAGGCACGGAAGGCTTAGACTTGAGGAGAGGAGCGAGAAAGGCATTTCAGGGAGATAGTCCCCTCCCCCAGGAAGCCTTTTCTGATGGCCTGATTTAGCCACTCCTCTGTCCACCCCATTAACTCCCTTGCTTATTCGCACTGTAGCACCTGTCACTGTGTATTGATCTGTCTCCTCCTGGTGTCTCCTCGAATGTGGGCACTTCATCTTATTGATCCTGTATCCCTCCCATCACTGGCATGTGGTGGCCCCTCAGTGTGTGGATGAATGAGTGAAGGGACAGCAGGAACGAAGACACAGAGGAGGGAAGTCACTTCCGGTTTTGTTGGAATCTTGGGTTTGTGATTAAAAAAACCCAGTAAATCCTGAGGCACTTGGGTGGCTTAGTCCATTGAGCATCCTGACTCTTGGATTCGGCTCAGGTCATGATCTCATGGGTTGTGGGATTGATCCCCACTGAGGTCTGAGCTTGGAGTCTGCTGTAGATTCTCTTTCTCTCTCTTTCCCTCTGCCCCTCCTCCTACTCGCACACGTGCCTTTTCTATCTCTAAAATGAATACATCTTAAAACAAACAAACAAACAAACCTAAGGTAGGTTAGGGCTAGATTGTAGGGTGACCTTGAATGTTAGGCCAAGGCATTTGGGTTTGTGTTATAGAAATAGGGAGCCATTGAAACTTCTGAGCCAGGGAGTGGCATGATCAGAGTTGCTGTGTCCTGAGTCCAGATCCTTTTGACCCCTGGCTGCTGTCTTTATTTTCCATTCCCTGGCTTCTCTGAGATTCTTCTTGGCCTGCTCTTCATCTGTCTCAGCTGCCTTGGTCCATGTTACCCACCATTGCTTCTCCCTGCCCTAGCTCTTTCACCAGTCAGTTCTGGTCTGATTCTGGTCTTCACAGTGCTGGTAGAGAGGGTGGTTTTCCCTGATTGGTACCAACTGGGTGTCCTAAGGAAGAGTCCACCTGAGCAGCTCTTGTCTGCCCTCTTCTGGGCACTGGTGGATACAGCTACCTGCTCTTTGGAACTGGATGTAAACAGGTCACAGGCTCCCAATGTGGCTTGTCTTCCTGCCCCCAGGTCTCCCTTAATGACTTTCAAATCAAAGCGGAAGTTATTGTTGTTGTAGTTTTTTGAGTGACAACCATATGTGTAGGTTTGTCTGGTAATAGCTACGTGTAGAAAATACTTGTGACTTCCCACTGTTCCAGACACCTTTCATTGTGGTCTCCAAGGGCTATCGTAAATGGCAGAACATTAATTTTTGCTAATTTACATGACTATTCTATTTATTTGTCTGAACGGAGGTCACTTTAGTTCATTTCACCATTGAAGAGATCATACATTTGAACTTTATAAAAATGGAAGCCTTGCATTTTCATATTCCCTTGAAGAACAGTCTTCCCAATAAATCACAACCTAATGCTTTCATCTGAGTATAGAAGTCCATGAACATATTTTTATTGTTCACAATAGAATAGAGGCAATGTCCTAATTAATGAATTTAATGAGAGGGGGCGCCTGGGTGGCATAGTCGTTAAGTGTCTGCCTTCGGCTCAGGGCGTGATCCCGGCGTTATGGGATCGAGCCCCACATCAGGCTCCGCTGCTAGGAGCCTGCTTCTTCCTCTCCCATTCCCCCTGCTTGTGTTCCCTCTCTCGCTGGCTGTCTCTCTGTGTCAAATAAATAAATAAAATCTTTAAAAAAAAATGATTTTTATAAGAGGTAATTTGTGTTTACAGGGAATCTGGGCCTGGGACATGGATCAGAAACCATCTCTGGGGTTTTTTGATCTCAAAACATGATGGATACACATCCCAGCAGAACACCTGATTGGATTCTTGGCCTCACTGTGGGTGATGGAATTATTTTTTTCTGAATATGTGGCTTTTCTCAGGCCAAAGCTAAAGCTTTGCCTTCCTGCTTTGGTTAGTGGACTCATTCAAATGCCTTGGCTCTAGATCCCACAATTTCTGCGTGGTTCCAAGACCACATCTTGCTCTCCTGGATCCACAATTTGAATTCCTCTTTTCCCTCTCCCTTCAAGTCCAGCCCTTCCCTCAAGACCAACTTTTAATATCTTTCCTCTGAGATTCCTTCCCTGCATCCTAATCTCTTCTAAACAATAACACATCTATAGTTTCTTGTATATATTTAACAAAAGTCATGCATTATCTTATGACATATTTTTACTTTTTAATGAATCATTATTTATAAATTTGTACTGCCATTTAAATTTACAGAAGTTTATGTCCTGTGTCTTTCCTTGAATAATAAAATCTTTAGTGCCAGAAACTCTATCTTACACTAGGTTGTTTACCCCACAGAATGTTGAGTATCTATTGCTACATATTCAATAGTTGAGCAGCAAGTGTTGTTGATTGATGGGTTGTTGTATCATTTGCCTATCCTAGCTCTAATTAGTATACTTTCCTGAGAACTATTTACAACAGACAGATTGGCCCAGGCCATCATTAACACTTCCCTGAAATATTTTCATGCATTTAGATGCTTTGCAAAATGTATTGCCCAAATGGTGCTATGTGTCTGTGTGTGCACATAACAAAGGGAAGCCAAATTAAAACCATCCTTTTAATTCACTGTTGATGTATGATCATTTTAAAATGTAGCTTTCATTTTCATCAAAGTTATGCACTTACATAATTTTAGGAGTTGTCTTAGTCTGCTTGGGCTACCATAACAAAATACCGTAGACTGGGTGGTTTAAACAACAGACATTTATTTCTCACAGTTGTGGAGGCTGAGAAGTTCAAGATCGTGGTGCCAGCAGATTTGGTGCCTGATGATGGCTCCTTTCTGGCTTCCCTTCTCTCTGTGTCCTCACATGGCAAAGAGAAAGAGAGAGAGAGAGAGAGAGAGAGAGAGGCTGAGATCTAGTTTTTCTTCCTCTTTTTATGAGGATACTGATCCCATCATGGGGGCCCCCACACTCATGGCCTCGTCTAAACCATTGCTTCCCAAAGGCTCCACCACCAAATACTATCGCATTGGAGATTAGGGCTTCACCACATTAATGTGGGGGGACATAGATGTTCAGTCCATAACGGGGGTCAAATAATTTCACAAGGCACTCTAAAATACAGCAGCCTGTCCTTGCTCCACCATTCCCCTGCTTTCTAGAATCAACATGTTTAACTATTCTAGATGCTAATTTTGATGTTATCTCCTTATCTCTAAACTATGATTATACTACTCCTTTTTTTTTCCTTCTTTCAGCTTCTGGCATTATCTATTAGCTTTCCACTGTGTCAGCTCTCTTTAATCACCCCCACCCTCCTCTATAATGTGCAATTCCTGACCTCCCCCTTCCTGTTATCTCACTATTATTATTTCATAATTTTGCTTAAGTTAATATTTAGTGTGTATATTATCTTGTCTATAGAAACACTATTCATAGCTGGACACGATTATTTTTGTTTTCTTGTATGACCATTAGGTTTTCCTGGAGTTAACAGTTACATTGTTTTTTTCCTTCCTTGCTTTGTTTTCTAACACCAATTCACCCCAAACTCTCTCAATTGTTTAACTCTCCTCTCAGTACATTCACTCACATTAGGTATTCCTACAAGGCCATCTGTTTGGACTTCTGTGTTCTTCTGAGCTGTTCCAATCTGGACTATTTTCTTTCTAGGCTCAGTGTGCAGCTGTTCTTCTTGGATCTCCCTTCATCTTCATCCCTGAGATTCGTTTGGCTCTTTCTTGGATCGATGCTTATATTTCCCAGACCCCATATCTTCCTCTCTCTTGGTTTACCTTCTAATTTTGGATAAACTTCTCAATAGCTTCTTGAGAATGGGTGCATGGGAGGTAAATATTTTGAAACCTATCATGTCTGAAATGTTTGTGTTCCACCGTAAAATTGAATCAATAACTTTATTGGGTATGGAATCCTAGGCTGGAAATAATTTTTCTATAGAATTCTGAAGTTATTGCTCCATTTTCTTTTTGCTTCTAGTGTGGCTACTGAGAAATCCATAGTCATCCTGACTTTTTGAGTGACCTTTTTTTACTTTTTTGGAAACCTTTAATATTATTCCTTTGTCCCCATTGTTCTGGAAATTCATGATGATAAATTTTAGTAGGACTTGTTTTTATCTATTGTACTGGGTATTTAACATGCTCTTTCCATCTAGAAACGCATGCCCTCCAGTTTTGGGGAATTTCTTGAATTATATTTTTGCATTTTCCTTTCTTCTATTTTCTACATTCTCTTTTTTCCTGAAACTTTACTTATTCAGATGATGGACTTTCTAGATTGATTTTTAAAGTTTCTTTCCTATCATATATTCCATCTTTTTGGTTTTCACTCTATTTTCTAAGAAATTTTCCTAACCTTATCTTCTGATTCCTTTGTTGAAATTTTCATTCTATTTCATTGAATTTCTAAGAACTCTCTTTTGGTCTATAATTGCTTTATTTTTGATAGAATTGTTTTTATTAATAAATACAATAATGTCTCCTACTTCTCTGGGGATGTTAATGATAATTTCCTTTCAATTTGTTATCTTCTTGTTATCTTCCTGCATAGTTTTCTACAAGTTGCTCCCCTAATATTTTAACCTCTATTTTTCAAGTTGGAGAATTTCCTTGGGGGTCTGGAGATCATTGGTTGATGGTCACATTTTAAAATGGAAAGCTTAAAAGCTAACTGGAAGCTCTGTGTGTGTGGGTGGAACTTGTTAATTTTGGACTTCATTAGAATGGATTGTAAAGGGTAAGGTGGTTTGGTTGGTTTGATTCTTCAGGAGAATTTTGCAGTCAGCACATCTGTGTTTTTTTTTTTTTTTCCCATTGGAGTGGATAGTTTTTTAGCATATTTAAGAAACAGCAAAAAAGGAAATGTGTTAGTTAAGCTTCTCCAGAGAAACAAAACCAACAGCATCTATCTATCTATCTATCTATCTATCTATCTATCTATCTATCTATCTATCTATCTACTCTATCTATCTCCTCTGTGTGTATCATGTATGTGTATATGTAGATACATGTTTACATATTTATTATAAGGAATCAGTTCATGTGAGTTTGGAGGCTGAGAAGTCTCACAATCTTCTCTCTGCAAGTTGGAGACTGACAAAAGCCTGTGGTGTAATTCGTTTTGAGTCCAAAGGGCTGAGACATGGAGAGCCAATGGTGTAAATCCCCATTAAAGAGTAGAAAGCCAATGTTCCAGCTCAGTAGGCAGAGAGGGCAAATTCTCCCTTCCCCTCCCTTTTTTTCTATGCAGCCTCTCAATCATTTGGATGAGGCCCACCCACACTGGGAAGGACAATCTGCTTTACTCAGTCTACCAATTCAAATGTTAAGCCACGAACACCTTCACAGACACACCCAGAATATGTTAGCCAAACATCCAGGCATCCTATGATCTAGTCAAGCTGACACAGAACATCAATCATCTTAGCCAGTGTGGACTGAGAGGAGTGAGCAAGAGGAAGATGGGCAAGGGATGCTGTCAAACGAGCTCGGACTCAGCCGCAAAGGGGCTTATGGAACAAGATGAGAACAATAAACAGCTTTGTTCTAAGTTAAATGGGAAGCCTTTGGAGGACTTTGAGTAGGGAAATGACAAGATCTGATTTACTCTTTTAAAATGGCTTCTGTCTACTATGTGGAGAACTTTATTGGGCAGGTGCTGGGGAAGGGCAGTGACATGGAACTAGGGAGTCAAGCTGGTAAGTGTATTAGTCAGGACGGGCTGAGTAATGCTACGGTAACAATGTTTTATGTTTTGCTGTTCTGCCACACATCATCTCCAGTATCTGCAACCTTGCTGGTCTTATGACTGAGACAGAAGAGATCCCAGTGAATCACACGCTAATTGTGAACTCTTCTGCCTGAAAATGATACACATCACTTCCTTTATATTTCATTGACCAAATCAAGTCAAGTGGCTAAGCCTGGCATCAGTGGAGTGGGGAAGTATAATCCTCCACCAAGAGGAGTGGGGAATGCTTGGAAACTGGAACAAGCTACCACAGGAAGCTATTGCAATAATCAAGGCAAAAATGAGAATGGTAGCAGTTGAGGTGGTAAAAAGAATTCAGATTTGAGACAGAGTTGGGAGGACTTGCTGGTTCAGTAAATGTGAAGCATGAAAGAAAGAAGAGTCAAGAAATATTCCAGGGTTTTGGTCTGAACACAGTGGTGAATGGTGGTGTCATTTACTGAGTTGGAGAACACTAAAAGAGGGGTAGCTTTAAGGGGAAAAATTAGGAATTCCATTTTGGACACGTTGGATTTGAGATTCTCAATAAGAAAAATGTTGGGGTTGAAGATAAAAATTGGGAATTACCAGCATATAGCTGCCTTTGAAGCCATGGGACTGGGTAATATCACACATAGGAAACCAGAAGGCTGGAATTGAGCTGTGGGGCATGCCAACATGCAAAGGTCAGGAAGAAGATGAGAGCCCAACAAAAGAGAGAGAAGAGCCAGATTGGGAGGAGGGAAGCAAAGTATGTGGGATGGCACAGAAGCCAAGGAGAAGAAGTATTTCGTAAGGAGAAGGATCCACAGTGTCATTGTTACTGAGACACTCAGATAAGAATTAAAATCCATTGTAGGATTTGGCCAGATGCAGGCACTGGTGACCTCGACATGCCATTGGTGATGTAGGGGTGAAAGTCTTATTGGAATGGGTTGAGAAGAGCACACTTGTCCTTCTGATTCAAAGTCCAGTTCCTCCCTTGGTTTGCTACATAGAATGGAAAGTTGTCCATGTACAGAATGGAGTTGTTGAAAATGTCAGGGAATTAAATAAGTTGTACCTTATTCTTTGAGTCACTTAGCACGGGGAAACAACCCACTAAAAATTTGAATCAACCATCTGAGCATAACTGGTTCACTGCCTTTTCTTCTGTGAGTGTATGGAATAAATGTTTGCAGAAATCTCTCTGTTTCTCTCCATCAAGGCTCCAGACCAAGCTTTCCTATATAATGGGGCATATTATAAATTTGTTAGCCCCCTTAACCATGGAGACACATGGGGAGGCAGGGAAGTAGGATTGGGAAAAATAGAAGCATCTTGTTCACTGTCCAGCATCAAGTACAGGATATAAAACCTGCTTCCAAGAGCAATACATTGAATTAAATGAGGTAATTTTACTCCCGAACAATACTCCAAGGGGCATTCCAAAGTAATAAACCCGACAGCAAAAAACCATGAAACCAAGGGAGAAAAAGGCAGGATATGGACAGGAAAAGGAAAGGTGCACCTGTTACCTCATGCATTTTTGTTCAGCCTGTGGGGCATGCCCGCTGCAAACCGTTTCTGGTTGTGCATGAGATTCACCGTGGACACATGGGAGGACCAGACGTCACTTCTGTGCCTTGGCCTCAGGTACTGATATGTCCGAAGCAAGCCAGGTTGGTAAGGCCAGGAAAGCAAAGCCGGGGGGTGTTTTCTATAAACTTGAAATACTTCCAACATTTTTCAAAGTTGTTTGGGATTCTTGCCTCTTCTAATTGTGTGCTCCCAGTCAAGGGCAGTATTCCAAATATTTAATAACTAGTAAAGAATAGGCCTTGACTAATTGGAATAGACACCAGACCAATCAGAATAGAGGCTGTCTGTACCCAACATTTGAGCTGAATACTAGGCTTGTTCTCTGTATCTAGTAAGAAGAATAGGGGCCCTGTAGCAGTAAAAGCTGAGTTCAATCTTGGATGTTTCTTAAAATCCCTGTCTTTGAGCAATTCAAGCTTTGCTGAGCCTCATTTTCCTCAAAAAAAAAAAAAAAAAGAATAGTATTTCCTTGTGTAGTTATTTCAAAAATGAATTGAAATAACATTTCTTTTTTTTTTTTAAAGATTTTATTTATTTATTCGACAGAGACAGAGACAGCCAGCGAGAGAGGGAACACAAGCAGGGGGAGTGGGAGAGGAAGAAGCAGACTCACAGTGGAGGAGCCTGATGTGGGGCTCGATCCCAGAACGCCAGGATCACGCCCTGAGCCGAAGGCAGACGCCTAACCGCTGTGCCACCCAGGCGCCCCTGAAATACATTTCAACTGTCTATTGCTATCTATCCCATCATCCAGAAACTGAGTGGCTTAAAGCAGCAATGATTTATTATTGCTCATCACTGGGGGGGGGGGGTCAAGGATCTAGGCAGCTCTTTGCTTGGAGGTCCTTCTGCTCCACTTGGGGTGGGCTGGGAGTTGCTAACTCAGCTGCATCCATCTGGCACCTGGGTTGGGCTGGAAGGTCCAGGAAGGCCTCACACACGTGTGGCACCCCACTGCCCCACCATCTGGCCTCTTACTTACCAGGTTATCTTCTCATTCAGGAAGCATAACTTCTTTAAAGGTGGTAGGCTTCTCAGAGCCAGGGAGGAAGCTGCCTGGTATCTTCTAATTGAACACGAGAACTGGAAGGCATCACTTCCGGCATATTCTACAGGAAAAGGCAAAAATGAGGTCGGGCAAGATTCTAGGGGGAGGCAGGCAGACCCCACCTCTTGGTGGGGAGGAGCATCATGCGTGCAACAGAGAGGCAAGAAGTGACTGCTGAGCATCCCTGGAGGCTCTTGGCCTCAATAGGAATTACGTAAAGGGACTGCCTGCAGCATTGAGAGCTGCCGGAAATCCCTCATGACTCCCTATGGTTTCAGGCTATTCCCTAGCATGGCATTCAAGGCCTTCGCTGGCCTGCCCCTGCTGTCTAGCCTCATTTCTCAGAGCTCCATTCCTCACAGTTTCCACGCTGGCTGCACAAAGCTCCACTTCCGTGTCTGTATTGGCTGATCCCTGAATGGACACACTTTCCCGCCAGCACTCCTGTCTAACTCTTGACTCTGCTTTAAAACTCTGTTCAGCGGCGCCTCCTCTGGGATGTCTTCCCAACTCCCTGTATCAGCCTCGGTGTAGGGAAGAAAGGTGAGTGCAGAGGGATGGAGAATCAGGCATGAGAGGGTTTATGCTAGAAACTCCAGACAGGCTTTTAGTCTTCTCATAGCAGAAGCAACTCTTGTCCAGGCACCCCAGGATGGGCTCTTGGAGACCACAGCCTTTCAGGAGAAGTCCAGCCTCCTTCCAGCACCTGGCGTGGGTGAGAAACAGTGGGAAAAGTGTTTCCAGAGACACCTAGGCAGCCCTCCTGGTTCTCTGTGAGTGGGGGCCAAGGGAGGAAGAGACTTTCTCATTCCCAGTAGCCCTCAGAAAGTGTAATGGGTGGAATTGTGGCCCCCAAAGACATGTCCATGTCCTAACCTCTGTGCCTGTGAGCAAGACCTTTTCTGGAGACAGGGTCTCTGCAGATATAATCAAGTTAAGGATGTAGAGATTAGATCATATCAGATTTAGGGTGGGCCCGATACCCAGTGATTGGTGTTCTTATAGGAGAGAGCAGAGGGAGGTTTGAGACACAGAAACAGAGAAGAAGGCCATGTGAGGAGGGAGGGATGGCGGGATACAGTCACAGGCACAGGGGGCCGTTGCTACCCAGAGCTGGAAGAGGCAAGGAGGGATTCTTCCCTCTGAGTCCAGAGCTTCAGGATCCAGGAGGATCATGGTCCTTGGTTTCGTTCTTCCGGCCTCCAGAACTATGAAGGCATCAACTTCTGTTGTTTGAAGCCGTCCAGTTTGTGGTCATGTGGCAGCCCTAGGAAACCAACACAGCAGGAGAGATGCGGAACCTGAAATAACTCTGGGCCCAGCAGAGGCCTGGATTCGGGACCAATGTTCTGGAGACTTCTCACCTGGAGGCAAAGGGCCATGACCACAGACTTCAGGACGTGGTAGCAGTTAGCAGTTTAAGGCCTCAAAGATGGTAAGGGACTCCTGTGCCTGAGGACACACACATGCTGGGCTCCAGGGTTCTGGCCTAGCCCAGTGGCGCCCCCAGGGAAGACTTGCGTGTTCCTCCCTGGTCACCATGCCATGAAAGTTGTTCTTGGCACCTGCTGGAGCCGTGGGGGGCGGGGGGAAGCCTGCAAGACCCAGCATTGATTGCCCTCCCAGGGTCTCAGCTTGAAAGATGCTGTTTTCACCTGGAAGAGACTGGGAAGCCTTCAGCTCCTGAGTTCCTGCTCCCTTCTGGAATGGGGCTTATGAATACATTTAGAGCAGGTATAGAAAATAAAGTGATGGCCATTTTGGGAGCACAATTTAGCTTATGTGTGTGTGTGTGTATAAAACATATATACATATAGTAATATACATATATATATATAAAAAACAATCTCAAACCCTTTGTGCTTTTAATTTTATTTTACTTTTTCTTAAGTAGGCTCCAGGCCCAGTGTGGAGCCCAGCACAGGGCTTGAACTCACAACCTTGAGATCAAGACCTGAGCTGAGATCAAGAGTTTGTTTCCGACTGAGCCACCCAGGCATCCCTCAAGCTCTTAGTATGGTGATAAGAAGCAAAAGGAATTTTGTTTCAGAGACACGTTGCAGTCTCCCAGTATGTGAAGAAAGCATCCTCAGTTGCCCAAAGGTTACGTGTGGGCTTGGTTCTAGGCTGTGGGATTACTTTCTGGGGCTTGCGAGGGAAAAGGGCGGAAGGGAAGAAGTGAAGAGTAATGTGGCATTTCTGTGCTGGGACTTAGGCAAATTATGTAATTGTCCTTTGCATTAAAATCTGCTCCACTTTCATCTGATATTTTGCTGAGAGGACAAGTGAGATTCCAAAGCTCAGTTTGCTGGAGTGTGCAAAATGGTAATCAGCTTCATGGCCCACAGAGTGGCAGAGGGGGCGTGCCTCTCTGAAGAAGAGAGGAGGGTGAGGAGCCCGGGCTGGGGGGAGACGGGAGGAGCCTGGCTGACTCAGTGAGCCTTGTCAAATGCGCCTCCCTCCTCACTCCTTTCTGCTGTGACCTCTTCTCAGTAGGCAAGGGGAGGACTCTGCACTGTGTTCTTTTTTACCAAGAAAGGGAATGTGCAAAAGGGTCATTAACCAGAGGACCGAGGGGCTGGCTATGAAATGGCATGTGGATGCCACGTGGGAGATGCTAATTTGGAGAAATGCATCCCTACTTCTATGGATGTGCCCTTCCAAGTCCCTAGTTAGATTTGAAAAAGACCTTGGAGGTTGCCTAATTCCCTCCTCCTCTCCTGCACCGTGGCTCTGAGCCTGGCGCCTAGCAGATACTCAGCAAATATTTGTTGAATGAGTGTATACATGAATGAATGAATTTAGTTCAAGTGCTCAGTTTACAGGCCAGGGAATGAAGGCTCAGAGAACTCAAGAGATTGGTCGAGGTCATGCTCCAAGTTAGTGGTAGCTTTAGGCCTCTGAGATCCAGTACTCTGACCACTCAGCTGAGAATTTTCTTTCTGTTTCATCTTGCTGCTAGGACAACTGTAACCACCAGAAGGATGCTTCAATAATCTTGAAAGTTCTCTGGCTGAATGTTGCTATGATACAGTCTTGCAAAGAGCCGATCGCTCAGTGGCGAGGGCAAGTGATCTATTTATGTTGGTGGAGTTAGCAGAATGGCCGCCTTGCAGAGACCATTTGTTACCTGCCTCCTTAATATTTGTGAAGAGGTTAACATTTTCTGTGTTTGTATAACTGGGAAATATTATCTTTTATGGGCTCTGATATCCTTTTGCTATTTGATTTAAAAATCTTTCCTTTCCTTCCTATCTACCTACAGGAAGGAAACAAAAACGGTGGAGGGCAATATTTATAGGATGACATTTCAACCTTGCCACTCATTATGATAATTGTGACCACTTTGCTTTTAATGCTTCCACATTGCCACATGGCCTCTGTTTTTCAAGACTCAGTCATGGCCTTTACTCTTAGGGTGTCTGTCACCGCGTCAGTCATGACCCATAGAAGGTAACCACTGCTGAGCTTCCCAGCAATGCTTGTACCCTGCCCCGTGGGCATCCTTATTGCTTTGGAAAATGAGGTGTCTTCTGGGTCCTCCTATGGGACATCATCGCCTGTGGGTTTTCCAGCCTTAAGTAGCCTTAGTATACTGCTGCATAAAGACACCATGAACTGAGTAACTTAGAACAACTTACATTTATTATCTCACCATTTCTGAGGGTCAGGAGTCTGGATATGGCTTAACTGGCTCCTTGTTCCAGGTTTCACGAGCTGTTGGCCAGGCTGCATTCCTCTCTGGAGCCCGGGGTCCTTTTCGAAGTTCATTTGGTTGTTGGCTGAATTCAGTTTTTTGCCGCTGTAGGATGGGGGTCCTGATTTTCTTGCTGGCCGTCATCTGGGAGCTGCTTTCCGTTCCTGCAGGTGGCCTGTAGTTCCTTGCCACATGGGCCTCTCACAGCACGGCCGCTCCCTTCTTCCAGCCAGCAGGAGAATCTCTCACTTGGAGAGGCTAGGGCAGTGTTAGCTAAGGAAACAGAATCCCCGGGGTGGCTGTCCCATCACCTTTTGCCATACACCATTGGCTAGAAGCAAGTGACGGGTTCTGCTTGTACCCGGGGGAGGGGATGATACAAGGATGTGACTCGTCGGGGTCACCTAGCAAGCCTGCTTCTCTGAGCCCCCCCCTTTTAAGATTCATTTATTAATTTTAGAAAGAGAGAGAGAGCATGAGTGGGAGAGGAAGAGAGGTTCTTAAGCAGACTCCGCGCTGAGTACAGAGCCCATCATAGGGCTCGATCCCATGACCCTAAGATCATGACCTGAGTTGAAGCCAAGAGTCAGACTTGTCACTGACTGCGCCACCCAGGCGCTCCTTCTCTGAGCCTTTTATCCCTTCCTCTGCTGTCTGCTGTGGAGTTCTGGCATTTCTACCTCACCGCCTCGCTTTCCCTCAGTTTACCAGAGCCATCCAAGGTGCACCTGTGCACCGTCTCCTGCTGAGCTTGCCAGGTGTTAAATCATTTTCCCGTGTCAATAAACTCTTCCTTATCCAACTTTATATGCTGTCCCTGGGACATAGTCAGTACTCCGATCCTCCGAGTACCTTCTTGGCTCCTGCTGGTGTCTTTTGGCGGCTTCCCACGTTTCCTTTGGCATGCAAGCCTCTTCGGCAGGCGGAGCACTTCCCTGGGATGACAGTGTGGTGACTTGATGCCACTTATTGTGCTGGTGGCCAGGAGAGGAGGTGAGCTGAGATCCAGGGAAGGCGTGTGTTGTGAGGCGAAGGCCTCAGCATTCAGGCTGCCCCAAAGCAAGGGTTGGGGAGCCCCAAGCGAGGGTTCAGGAGGATCTGATGGCTCAAGGTTTCTGGGAGCACTGACACAGTTGTCACCACCCAAGTGTCAGGGGCCCATTACTTCCCAGCAAGACCTATAACCTGGACACAGCAGCCTTGTGGCAGGTGGGATTCCAACCTTCTCTGGGGCCTGCTACCTTATCATTAAGTCCTGGGCCTGACGCTCGTTTTTTTCTGACCTCTGTGCCTGCAGATGAGATTCTCTTACTTGCTGCCAAGGATGCCCTGTGACCCTCCCTCCTTACCTTTTCTTGGTGATGAATGACCTCAGCCTTTCACTGTCTCTCCCTAATGCATCTGTAGCACCTAGCAGTAGCCGTCTGACTTCACTGTACTTATAAAGATGACTTCTCTTGCCCTGTGCCTCCTGAATGCTTTATGTATTCACCAGCCAGCACATTCCCTTCCAGAGCTATCCCATCCAGTTCAGAACAGATGACACTTTCAACAATTGCAATTCCAACATGCCGGGGCACCCAGTATTCCACCGCTGGTGATTGGGTACTTGTCAGCTAGCTAGCTGGCAGGGAATCCAGCTCCCCACATTCCATTTTAGAATCGACTTCCTAGGATACCTTCTTTTTTTCAAGGTTTTATTTATCTATTTGTCAGAGAGAGAGAGAGAGAGAGAGAGGGAGAGAAAGAGAGCACAAGCAGGGGGAGTGGCAGACAGAGGGAGGGGGAGAAGCAGGCTCCCCACTCAGGAAGGAGTCTGACCTGGGACTCGATCCCAGGACCCCAAGATCCCGACCTGAGCCGAAGGCAGACACAACTGACTGATCCACCTAGGCGTCCCTCCTAGGACACCACTTGGCAGCAAATTTTAGCTCATGTTCCCCAGAAACAGACCCTGAGGTGGATATTTGCATGCAGAAGTTTTCCTGGAGAATGCACTTGGGTATGGCACCTGTAGAAAAGCTAGGGAGAAGTGGGCACAGGGGAGAGTCAGGTATGACGTGGCTGCTCTAGGGTTACCTGCTGATCACACAGCGAGCTCTAGAGCTGGGTGGTGTTTTATGACTGTCCTGCCTTGGAGAAAGGGAGTCAGGTCTCTGTGCCCTTGCATTGACCCGTCACAGGATATAGGCTACCCCTGGGGAGGGGGCATCATGGGAGGGGGGTGAGGCAGGTCTCTTTGACCAAGGGCAATCTCCAGAGGTGGGTGCCTTTGTGAGCAATCCAGCATTCCCAGCTGCTGGGGTGAGGAGTCCTGAGGGAGGGATCTGGGCCACGTGCCCCAGTAACTACTATACCAGTGGTCCTCAACAGAGGGTGATTTTAGCATTATCTGGAGACATTTGTGTTATTACAACTGGAGGGGTGTTTGCTACTGGCATCTAGTGGGTAGAGACCAGGGACTTTGCTAAATATTCTATAGGGCTCCATCAAGACTGTCCCCCACTATAAAGAAGGATCTGGGCCCAAAGGTCAACAGTGCCAAAATTGAGAAACACATGCTATGCCATGCTTCCTTGGAATAGCTCCCAAATAAATTACTTGCACCAAATCCTTGTTTGGGGTCTCTGTTTGGAGGACAATGAGGGGATATTAAAGCTGAGACAAGCTCCAAGAGACAAAGTAATTTGAGGAGGTTGCAGAGCTTGGGGGAGGGGGAAGGACAAGGATGGGAATCCCAGACTTTCTGTGTCCTGAGCCCACATTCTTCTCCATGTACAGTGGTGCAGAGCTGGTGGGTGGCCCAGTCTCTAGGTCTTACAATACATGCAGGACTTGGTGATGGGGAGTTTTAGCATGTTTCTGGGCTTATTGGCAAAATCTGGTTCCTTGACTGGTTCGTTGGCTATTCAACAATCATACAACCTTTCTCAACTGGACTACAGAACACAGACAATGATTTGAGTGACTATTTCCCCAATTCTTCCAAAGTTGGTACATAGCTCGTACCATTATAGATGGATCGATAAAATTCATTCCTACAGTGGATGCCTTAGGACATGAAGCCTTAATTTTCTTGCAGAAACCTGACTGAGAATGGCTATAAGGGCAGAGATATTCTCCTCAAGTTCCTGGGCTTCCATTTATTAAGGTATTTGTTCATTTAATCATTCCCCCTCTCACCTATTCGTTACTTCATTTAGCAAGTAGTTATGCTCAGTGGTAGACACCCTCATCTCATAGGCATAATATTTTAGAATAGAAAGACTTCTGTTATCATTGTCAGAGAGTCTATAAATGATGAAAATGAGAAATCCAGAGAGGTTGAGCAATCTGCCCAAAGATTTTGGAACAAATTCAAGACAGAGTCAGGGATAGAAACAGGTTCCAGAATTGGGCAAGTGTGCCTAGGGAAGACCTCAGTACAGTCTTTCACAGCAAGGACAGAAATATACGACTCATGGTAATTTGTATTTTATTAATATGTATTTCATATTAATTCTCTCAGCCCGCTGCCCAAAGGTACAAGGATACAGCCTTTGCCTCTGTCTATAATTCTCTAGAAAGCTGTGTACCACTGGGAATTTTCGAACTAGTAGGTGTCATAGTCCTGGATTTGATTTAATTTGAGCCAAGGGAGCAATTTGAATCCTAGAAGTTCCTTTTCCAGCAGTAATTCAAAGTACAGGAGTGTGAATGCTACCAAATCTTTGGGAAATGAAGGCTCTAGCTTGCCACTTAAGTGAACAAACTGTGAAACTACCTGCTTTCCCCAAACATCTACCCAAGCCAACGCTGATTTTTGCCAACCTTAACTGTAAGCAGAGAAGCCATTGTCAGGAGTCCATAAATTGAGATTCCTCTCAGGCTTGGAACTGTGCTTAGAAACCATGTTGCTTTCCCACTCTGCCCCAGTCCCTGTGCAAACTTAATTTTCCCGTTCTTCTGGGATTGAGTTATGTACCTTTTGTTGCCAGTACAGTGCTGGGGAAAAACCTGATTTTATTTTTCCTGACATACAGACTAAACTCAGTCCGTTTAATTCAGGTTTGAGTATTGCCAATTCCCAATCTTGCAGTTCCATCAAGAAGTTTATACCATCATTACCATGAAGGTGGCTTTCCCTGGCATTTGGCTGCATGTGTCACACCAGAGATTCATGGGGGTTGCAAAGAAACTGTTCCTAGTACCCAGTACAGGAAGTTAGAGGAGAGCTATTTCAATAGTAACCACATAGGCTGGGTCAGTCATTGACTCCAAATTCACTACCCCTGGATTTAAGCCTAAACTAATTAGCAATGTGAATTTCTATTACTGGTGTTTGTGTTTTTTAAAAGTTCTTATCTTTCTGAGAACTCAAGGTTGCAGGTGAACCCTGCTAGCATTTGCTTACCAGCAGGGGAGATTACTGGCTCAGGCAAATGGGAATGTCATGGATGAAACTGGCTTTCATAATAACTGGAATCAGGGACTAGAAAGCTTTCAGTGTTTGGTTTGCTTAGTACCTATATATTAGAGGTAAAATCTTCCCTAGTCTTGGTGCATTCTTACCTATGGAGGTAGTATCACTAGGCTAATACTCTGGCCTTTTCCTGTTCTTTCCTTTGCAAGGAGGGTGAGTTATTCCTCATCATAAATTGTGGAAGAACTAACTGGGTGTTGTTCTCAGCTCAGCCTTTTCCACTTCTTTAAATCTCACTGAAGATCACCCTTCTCTGTCACTCCCATGTGCTTGGGGGCAGGCCTGTGGTTTTCTAATACTTCCCAGGACTAGGTGGAAAAGTCTGCCTAACTCTGGGGTTTCTCTTCACTTATTTCATATTTCTTACATGTTCCCACGTCTGTATTCCCATTCTCCAGTAACACCTGTTGCTGGTAATAAAGGCAATATTTCAGCTTCCCTAGGTCTGATCTCATCCAGCTCTCAAATCGTTTTGAACCTTGGTGGGGAAAGAAGTGTTATTTTCCTGACCCTCATGATTCTCATTGTTATTCATTTATCCAGCAACCATTTATTGTGTGATCTTTACATACCAGGCATAGGCCTTCTAGAGGCAGAGAGAAAAATGATGATTCCTGCTCTTGATAGACTGCCAGTCCAGTGAGAGTTCCTGCTCATGCATCTTTGGGGCCTTGCATGCTTGATAAATATTTGTGGAATGCAGGGAGATCATCGGTAGGAGAAGGAAGGGAAGAATGAAGGGGGAGGGGAACAGAAGGGGGAATGAACCACGAGAGACTATGGAATCTGGGAAACAAACTGAGGGTTTCAGAGGGGAGGGGGTGGCGGATTGGGATAGGCTGGTGATGGGTATTAAGGAGGGCAAGTATTGCATGGTGCACTGGGTGTTATACGCAAACAATGAATCATGGAACACTACATCAAAAACTAATGATGACTGTATAGTGACTAACATAACATAGTAAAAAATTTAAAAAAATATTTGTGGAATGAAAGGAAGAGTGAAGATGCTGCACGTCAACCTAGTAAGTGTGCAGTGGATGCAGTGGTGTGTTATGAAGGTCTCCCTCCAGGACCTGGGCACTCTTTCTTGGCTGCTGGTGGCTCTCAATTGAGACTATCTCCAAGAATTGCCTTTGGTGGAAGAAAGCAGATTCACTCAAGATCATGTTCTCACTCCAAGGGTAGCCCATGACTGGACAATACAAGCTATAAAGACTTGACCCCCATGTTTCAAAGTGGGACAATTCTGAAGGGTCGGCTCAGCTCCAGAGCCCTTGTAGGGTTGGGCTGAAGCTTCCATGTGACTGTATCACAGCTCAGCTTCTCTCTCTGTGCAGTCCTGACTCCTGTAGGTGTCGGTGCTGGGAGCATCCCCCAATAAACTTCCTGCATGTGACTTTCCATCTCAAAGGTTCCATCTAGGAACCTGATCAAGACATAAATGTAAACTTGTGGGATTACAGGGGAGGGTTTCTCTGGTCAACCCTAGGCATTTGGAGAAGTAGACACGGTACTGGGATTAGAGGAGAGGATGAAAAGACTGGGCAAAGGATGGAGGGAGCTTGCTAGAAAAAGGAGGAAAGGATGTGCTTTGGGAGAAGAGGTGGCTGGAGCACAGGTGGGAGTGTGGAGCTCCTGAGACAGAGAGAGCTCATGCCTGTTGCTGAGAAGAGACGCTTCCCATGGTTGTTGCTCTCAGTTTACACTGTCCTCTCCAAGGAGGCAGCCCAGCCAGTGAGATGGAAGGATGGATGCCTTGATCAGGCGTTGCAGAGGTGGTGGAGTTTACCCACAGCAATGAGGGAAGAGCAGGTGTGCAGTCAGGGATCTGAGGGCACTGGAGGGGGCAGTGCGGTATGTGAGTGGGGATTCCTGGGTGGAGAAGACCAGAAGGTGCCAGAATGTCGTGACTGACTCTTTGGAGGACTGCCTATATCTGACTGACTTGGGAAGGGTTTGTTTTAGCTCCCAGGGTTCCCTGACGTAATGCCTGGGCATGCACCGGCTGCAGGGAGTGGAGAGAGGACCAGGATGCCTGCTGTGGCCAAGCATGAATGGCCAAGATGAGCAGCTGCTCCTTCTCTGGCTGGTGCCAGGGCAGAGGGATGAGGCCAGTGAGGAGCAAACTGCTCAGAGGGCAAGGGAGACGGGGAAGAGCAAAAGCTCAAGAGGTGGCCCGAGGAAAGGATCAGGCAGAAGCAAAAGCCTCTGAATTTATTTTCTTGGTTATTGATGTAAAAAATCAGTACCCCCCTCCCTTGGGCCCTGGAGCTGCAAAAATGAAAAGCAAGTAATTTAGCCTTCTAGATGGCAAAAGGTTTTGATCATGCTTATTGCTTCTACCTAATATAAGATTTGTGAAATTAGAATCCAATCCAAATAACACTGCATATCTAATATATGCCAGGAGCTATGCTAAGCAGCCTGGCTTCATTTGCTAGTGATTATAATCAAAGAAGCAGTTCCTAAAATAATTAAATTTAATGAGAGAAGGATAAACAGAAATACCATTCGGTTACCATTCTGTTGGTTGCTCTTACCTTGCTGTGGAAGTTAGCTAGGTTGGTTCTTTGACAGTGGATACCTATTCAGCTCATAAATTAATGAAACAAAATGTTATTGAATGTCTTCATGGTGACAGACGCATGTCAGGTGCTGGAAATATATGTGCTCTGTATAATAGAAAATAAGGTGAGGCTTTTAACACCCAAGGACAAAACAATTTGGTTTTGGATATTAATTCCTTTGGATTTGGACATCTTTAGAGTTAACTTTAAAGGAGAATTTTTTTAAAAAGGAGGATTGATTTTTGAATGTGTATTTTATTCCAAGAATTTGATAATGGAACGTCTCTGGGTTGTAATCATTCATTATGTGGGTGTCTTCATGCAGTTCGTTATTGGTGCATTATAAGGTTGTCATCTAATCTCATTGTTGAATCTTGGATATGCTGTGTTGGACAGCATGACTGCACATATTGTGATTTGGAAAATGGAACAGAGAGGGAATTTTTAGCCTTGGGTCTGGCGTTGATTGAATTTCGGTTCTGTTCTGATACATTTCAGAGCCTTCAGGAAGCAATGTCTAAACCACTCATCTGTGGTCCCAGGATTGGCCTTCGGTACTGAAGGTGCAGCCTCATGTTATGGTGATCTCCTTCTGAGGGATATAGCTACACTGTAGTTGACCATGGACTTAACAATGAAGCAGGCTGAGTTGAGAGCAAAAAGCTAAAGAAAGGTAGGGAAGAACATTTCTTCCCCACTTCTGATGTTTCCTTTTGTGTTAAAGAAAGTCAGTTTGATTTCTGTTCTCTCTCTGTTGTGGGAGAGGTAGGGTGACTTATTTGATTGGGAGCTGTGGAAGAATGAACTGGGCACGTCTCGATCATAGTCACCTTTCTTCCCCTTGGGAATGAGATTCCCTCAGGGAGCAGGTGTTCCTCTTGGTTCTTCTGGGGGCAGGTTTACCCTAACCACCCCAGGTGGCTGGATTAGGATGGATAAGTCCACTTAGTTCACTTAATCCACCCATGTTTTTTTCTAACCCATTTCAGAAACTTCTGGAAGCAAAACCCAAACTGTCTACCAGTGGTCTCAGTTTGGTAAACTGTCTACCAAAGGTGCAGAGTCCAGCCAGCAGGTCCATTTGGCTCTCAAAGGAAGTCTCATCCTCCCATCCTTTTGGTAGTAGAGGGAATATTTTGAATCCTCACCTGGAACTCCTGTTTTCCAATTTAGAGTTCAAATGTGGAAACATGGAGCTATTTATTGCTCCCTCAAAATGCCAACGATGCTACGTAGAGGAAATTTGTGGGTATATGGAACAAAAATTCAGGCTCTTCATCTGTATGCTAAATTTGAACGTAGGATACATTAACAAAGTGGAGGCAAATGAAATCAACTTTATGTCATTTATGGTTCAGATTGGTCTTATGTCCTACTGTCCCCTGAAGTTCCCCTTCTCTGGATTCAGTTTGAGGATTTCCTCCTCTATGCTTCTGTATCACTTTGTGCCTGCCTGTTTCACAAAATACCCACCACTACAAGTTGAAAGGAGAGAGGGAGGGAAGGATGGGTAGAAAAAGCCAAAGACCATGGAACGGTTCTGAGAGAATTTTGGCCAGGCCAATGGAGAGCTGCTGAACCAAAGTTGCCCATTAGGAGGACCCCACACTGGGTAGGAATGGGCTGGCTCTGGTACCCCAGGCAGGCTCAGCTACTGGCTGGGAGCACCCATGAGTTTCATGGTATCCATGGAGTGGGACAGCTGGGGGCTGTCAGCTATGCTCCTTGCAGCAAGTTCTCTCCAAGGGGATCTGAGAGGTGTGTTGCCATGGACACTATAGGCTCTTTAAGGGTAGGGACTTGTCTTGCTCTGTATCCTTAGGGCTTAGACAATGGGTGGGTCTGGCACACAAGGCACTTGAAAAATATTTGCTGAAACATTGTCAGGAATAGATTGTGGAGGGAATTTGAGTTTGATGAGTTGTCTGAATTAATTTAGCAGGAAGTTGAAAATTATTAAATATTTTACAACAGAAGATCAAGGCTGCACTTAGAGAAGAATGTAGAGCTCACTAAAGTGAGATTCTTACTTCTTCTCTTTAAGATTTTATTTTTAAGTAATTTCTACACCCAATGTGGGGCTTGAACTCACAACCCCAAGATTAAGAGTCGCATGCCCCACCAACTGAGCCAGGCAGGCACCCCAAGGGACTCTTTCTTTTTGGCAATATTACAGAGATGTGTCTGGTGGTAGGCATAGAAAGGCATACAACCTCAGCATAAGATTTTGGAGATGATGTTTTTAGGACTTGGAAAATTATTTGGACTTGGGATATGGAAAGCAAGAAATTAAAGATGGCAATGGGTTTTCCAATGTCAAAGACTAGGTGTATGGGAACAGAGGAGTAAGAGGAGCTACAATTCCAGGGAAAAATGCTGAGTTTGGTGTTAGATTACCTGAGCTAGAGATGATATTAAACATCCAGGTGGAAGTGCCAAACTGATAGTTAGGATTGCCTGCCCGAATCCTGCCAATGAGGTCCAGGTTAGAAATACATATTGAAAAAAAGAAACAATGAGATTAAGCTAAAAATAGAGAATGGAGTTCAAGGATTAATTGAAATGGACCTGTTGCATATTTTGCAGACAGTGCTAGGTCATTTGTGCATCCTTTTGTAGGTTTGAATAAAATAGACAGAATAATACCATTCACTTCTATTCCTGTGATTCTTTGGTGGGAAAGAGGGATTCCTCTTGTCTTTTTTTATTCTGAGACCATGAGCTTCCCAAGACTGTATTTTCACTTTTGATACTCAGAGAACAAGCACAGTGATTGACACAAAGATTGTAAATTCCTGTAGGGTAGAGACCTCACTTATTTAACTCTGTTTGCCTAGAATGGTGTCTGCACAACAGGAGGTGTTCAGTTAAATTAATTTATTTAATTTGTATAATGCTTGATAGTTTAGTAAGTTCTGGAAGATACATTTAACACTTAATCCTCACAAGGATGCTGAGAACTATTATTACCCCCATTTATGAATGAGGACACTGAGCTTTAGAGAAATTAGGTAACTTACTTGATATCATACAGTTAGTAAGATGTTGTATCTGTCAGAATAGGTGAAGTTATTCTTGGTAACAAACAACCCTAAAAATCTCAGTAGCTTCACAACATAAAAATTTACTTCTTCTGTAAAATTCACTGTGGGTCTGGGAAACCCATTGGAGAAGCTGTCCTCCATGTGATGGCTCAGAGTTGCAGGTTTTTCAAATATATCAACACTGCTTCTGCAGTTGCTGCAAAAGAGAAAAGAGAACATAGAGAATCATGCACTGGTTCTTCAATGCTTTTGCCAGGTAACGAATCACATTGCTTCCACTCACAAAGAAGTCACATGGCCTTGTCTAACTTCAAGGGAGAAGGGAAGAGGAATCTCCCCAATGTGCCTAGAAAGAGAAAGGGAAACATTTGTGAGTAGCTCTATTGTCTACCACAAAAACAGAATTAGGTCTTGAGTTTAGATTTCTGATTTCAATAGCATTTTACTCTTTGATTCACATTTTTTTTCTTAAGGAGGCTCCATGCCCAACATGGGGCTGGAACTCATGACCCTGAGATCAAGAGTAGCACGCTCCACTGACTAAGCCAGCCAGGCACCCCTCTTTGACTCACATTTTAATTTTTACTAAGCTATCCACATTTATGCCAGTTTCTAATGTTAACCTACCTGGAAAACAATCATGCTTTCTACCCTTTTCTTCTGCTTTCTCTTGCCATAGGCCTGACTTCTGTACCTTAACATTGGGTCTTAGAGTATAAAGACTTGAACACACTCAAGATAGCTGAGGGAGACTAATTTCTTTCTTAAGGTTAAAGACGGGACTTAAGTACGTGTAATGATGTCTGAGTATAGGACCTAGAAATGCCAGATCTTGCCCTGCCAATCCAATTACTCCTCTTCCCTGTGAGGTTCTGAAGGCGAGAGATATCCAAATGATATGACCTTGTTATTAGTTGGGATAGTGACTCCTGGGACAGTCCTCTCCAGCAAAGCTCTATTACAGCTCACACATTAGGCTTTAGGCCCGTGGGGTTTCCTACCTCAGAATGAGTCCAAATCTATATGTTGGGATATTACTTCATTATGTCCACTCTCATGGGAACAGGAAACTCGACCAACATGTATATGTGATGAGAGGAACAATGGAATTGGGACTCATAACCAGTACAGACAGGGGGGACTTTGGGACTAAGTGAGCTGGACAGAGAGACACATGCACAATCTATTTACACACAGGGAACTCCTCAACCACTAAATGTGGTCCAGAAAAGTCTGAGAGCTTGATCCATCACATCAGCACGTCTGGAGACAAAGCATTGCTCAAGCTGTGGAAAGCATCTCCTCTGACCACCCATGTTTTACTTATAAGAAAATGGAGGCCCCTAGATATTTGGGGTTCAGGGCTACTTAGAACTTGAGCAGCATCGACTCCAGCCCAGGATGTCTGCCATTTTGACTTACAACTTTGGAAGGGCTCTGAAGCAAAATATAGACTCCAGAGTCCACAGATAGAATGATAACAAAAGTAAGCATTACTGAGCTTTTATGTTGTGCCAGGCCTAGGTGCTAAGGTTATTTCATTTAACCTCTGGGATAGGTGCTTTGAACATCCTTTTTTCACAGATGAAGAATGCAAGGTCCACAAGGCAGGGATTTTTTTTTGGAATAAAAACTTTTTTTTTTTTGGGTCTGTATCCCTAGTGCCTAGATGAGTACTTGGTATATATTAAGTGCTCTGTATCTATCTGTGGAATGAACAAGCTCAAGATCACTGAGCTAGTGAGCAGAGGAGCCAGCATAGGAACACAGGCAGTCTGATTTCGAGGCTCTCCCTCTGAACGGTTACATTATACTGTGAGCTCCTTACACATCTGGTAGTAGTGTTTGCTGGTCATTGTATGTTTATTACCCTTGTTGTCCCTTTCCCCCACGTAATGAGTACCTTTAGAAAAAGGGGTGATGCCCCATTCCTCTGTACTTCCCTGCCTTCCACTGCTGGGTAAACAGCAAGAGCAAATTATGTGTTGACTGGTCGTTTGGGTGTTGGGAAAGGCAGCCACATGTTTTTGGAGGCTGTTTCTTTCTGGGGCAGTTCTATCTCCCTGCATGACTCCTTTAAGGAGACCCAGCCAGTGTTCCACTAGGGGGACCCAAAAGCAAAGGAAAAACCACTCCTGCCCTCCAAAGGCAATGCAGTCAGGCCCACAGCCCTCAGGAGGGGTCAGCGCTGGCTCGGCCAGCCTCAGTGCTCACATCCCTGCACAGCTGTGGTTCTCCTTTCTCCTTGCCCGAAGGCAGCTTTTACAATCAGGGCTTTGGGAGTGAATTCCACCCCTGTGGGGCCAGGACTGCTCCGTTCCTGGGACTCTGGCCCTTCCCGTGGTGCTGATGTATGGGTTTATCCTAGGAACAGAGACGATGGGTTTTGAAGGGCTGCAGCCTGGTGATGAGGCTACTCTGGTTTCATGTAGGGAGTCCCAAAATACAGATCTAGTAAATGATGGATTTTCATCCTCTCCTGCTCCCTTCTCCCCCTCTCTAAAATCAGGGGGCCCTAACCACTTCGATAGTTCAGTGCGAGGCCATTCAAAGCTTAGAGGGCTTCCTTTTCTACAGCAACAGGAACTGGAAATGCAGTTCTCACTAGGGCAGGCTGACTTGTTGAGACAGATAGAATGATCTATTTTGACAACGCATCTTACAGGAATGGATGTATTTGTGAAACGTTGGACAGTTTCATTTTATTATTATTTCTCAACACTGTGCTGTAGAACACTTTTTCTTTTTCTGAACAGCTTGCAAATATGCTACCAGCATTTGGGAAAATTCTCAGTTATATGTTTTCTGTAATAAAATCTGATTTTCCCCCTATATTCCTTTTCTATGATTTCTGATTAAATCATTCGGTTAAGTTTTTTTGCAGAGGTTTTCTTTCTTTCCAGATATGATCTTTTCCTTGAGGAAGAATGAGGTAGATGTTCTCAGTGAACCATATTTAGTATTCTAGGGTTTAAAGAGGTTTTAGAAATATTCTCATGGATTCAAAATGGCCCAGGCAGAGAAGGGGTTCCTGGTCTCTTTGCACTAAAGATGGGGCATGTAAGACGAAGGGGCATGAAAGCCAGGTGGGGCCAAATCATTTCACAGACCTTCAGCTCTAGAGGAATCTTTAGAGATTTTCTCATTAAAAACTCGTATTTGACAGATGAGAACACTGAAGTCCGGAGGGACAAATGACTTGCCTCGTCACACAGCTGATTAGTAACAAAGCCCCACAGGCATCTGGTCATCATTCTTTTCAATATCCCACAGACTTTTGGTGTGAACTGAGGGTGAAAGTATTTTTTCCCCCATGGCCTTTCATTTTACATTAGTCTGCCAAGGAAGTGTCTGGAATAAAGGAAGTAAAGCATAGAGAGAAGAGACAGAGGGTCTTGACCATTGTGTGATAAAGATGTTCTGGTGACTCAATGCTCTGTGACCTGCAGATGATACAAAGGGGAAATGATGAGTAGCTCTGTCTAGGAGAACACAAAAGGCCCAAAAAACCCCTGGAAGGTTGTGTCCAAGGACAGGGGCACACACAACAAACTTGGTTCAATAATCATGTAATGAAACTGTTAGGTAGTAGACGCTATGGAATGTTCTAGAAAACACCACTTAGCATTCTCTAAGCACTTTTCCACATATTCTCTCCTCATTTGACACTTCCTGTATCAGCCAGGGTTCCTGGTGATTCTGGCTCACCTGAGCATTGAGAGGACTTTTTTAGAAAGGGACCGGTGGGGGCCCAAAGTGACAGAACCCAGAGCTGCTCTGAGACAAGAGAATAGGAATGAAAGGAGGGTCTCTTCAGGGTTTTGCATTTGCTCTGCCTTGTCTTGCACTGTTTTCATTGTGTTACTTTGCTTAGGATCCCTATTCCAGAGTGAGGGTGTCCGATTGGCCCAGCCTGGAGCACATGATACTCCTTGACTATTGAGTGTCTTGAGGGGAATATTGAGGCATCTTGATGTGCAGGTCCTTCAAGGCTGTATCCAAAGCAAATTCTAATGCTCTTGACAGAAGAAAGGGGAATAAGCAACAAATATTCCCTGTAAATGAAATGATTGCCTCCATGGTATAAATGAGAAAGCTGAGGCCCAGAGAGTTGAAGTGACTTGCCCAAGGTCACACAGCTAAATATAGCAGAGCAAAGTTATATCTCCAGAATCTGTTCTTTCTATTGAAAAGAGTAGGTGAAGTGTTTGTTTTTGTTTTTTTAAAGTAGGTTCTATGTCCAGCCTGGAACCCAATGTGGGGCTTGAACTCATGACCCTGAGATCAAGACCTGAGCTAAAATCAAGAGTCGGTCACTTAACCGACTGAGCCACCCAGGTGCCCTCAAGAGTAGGTGAAGTTTGTATTAATACACTCCCTTCTCCTTTCTTATTGCTCATGTCACCCTTGTTCCTTCCCCCCCCAAAGGGGTCCCATCACCCCGTCACCTGCCATCTCTGGACTATGAGGCTGATACCCTTACTCCCCTCCACTCCTGGATCCCCAAATTTCTTGGTACCAGTGTAACACACTGAGGAATACTTCACACTGTGTGCTAATGGAAAGAGTCACTCCTGGGTGTGACACTATGAGAGCCCTCTCTCACTTCTTACTCCACTAATGAACTCATTGCTGTGGCTCTGGAGCTTATTGTCGTTGGAGGGAAGCTCAAGGAACCGAGGAAGTCACCTATGCAGGTTTCTTTGAGATGAGGTCTACCTACAAGAGGCACTTGGCCACAGATTCATGGCCCATCGCAATACCACTGTTTAGAAGGGGAGGAACCTTTAGGGACAATGATTGAAAAACATAGGGTTCTCTGTTGTCTACAAAAAAAGGCCCAATTCCTTTGCTTAGCTCTGTAATGGGCCACTTCTGATGTCTGGTGTGCTGGTTATGGGAGGATTCTGAGCCTCTGGGAACAGTGGGAAAGAATCACAAGTTCCACTAGTGACATCTGCTGAGGGCAGAAAATGGAGAGAGTGGTGTGTGTGTTGGGGGGGGGGGTTGATGTTCAGACTGAAGCTCTTTGTGCTCTTTCTCCGACCTACCATTCCCTTCCTCCTCAACACTTTCCCTAACCTTTGGTGCTATGGTCTGAATACAGAGATCAATGGAACTGTTTCTTCAAATGAAGTTGCGTGTAAAACCTCAATGTGTGAAATAAATAAAAAGCTGAGATGAAGTGGGAGAAGGCTTTAGACCCTACTGTGGCTCTGAGGGGGCACTTGGAATCCCCTGGAACCATGCCTTTATCTACAATCCACTTTCTGCTCTTCCTGGGACCTACTCCACTCCCCCCCCCCCCCCGTTTTCCCTTAACCTGGAACTGACATCCTTTCAGTTCTTCAAGATCTCAGAGGTCACCTCTTTCCTAAAACCTTCCCCAATACCCTTTTGCTGGATAGATTCTCTCTGAAAGCCAAAGCATTTTTCTTGAACTTCTCTCATGGCTTTTATAGTTGCTCATTTGAGGACAGGTTGCCCTGATATGCTACAGGTGTCTCTGGATTGTTCCGTGTGTGATGGGTAATCTGAGGTCTATGCAGTCAATTTTGGTAAAAATGCAAGTATTTTTATATATGGATATTGTTTATTTTTAGAGCTTTTGCAAACTCTTTGTAATTTTTGCCTCCTACATCTACCTACGCTTCACCTTTCTGGATATCTTTTTGTGTTTTTTTGTAAAATTGGGGTAGTGGTATTAAGGTTCCATGGAGTTCCTGACATGAGTTAATTTATGCTAAGTGTTTATTATAGTACCTGGCACAGTGTATGTGCTTGGTAAATGTTCGTTATTACTATTATCGTAATTATTATTGGCTCAAAACCATTAGGATAACAATGCTTCTCCACCTTGATATCATTCTTTCCTGAAGGGTAGCCTGCATTTGCTAGTCACTGAGATACAGGAAGAAGCGAACCTCTTGACTCTTGGCTGGGATTCTGGGTGTATGAAGTGAGAATTAGTCATGGCCTCATTCACAATCTGAGAACATTCACACTTCTCGCACCTGCTTAGAGAAGCTTGGATTCATCCAGTAAATTTTGCATTTCTCGGCCCTGGTCTGCAACTCTGGGAAGAGCTCAGCTTTGAAAGTCCTGCAAAGGCCTCCTTGCAATGGCTCAGTGACTTCATTCAGGACCTGGTCCCAGTCGAGGGAAGGCTGTGTCAGCTATAGCCATGTCACCTCTGGCAAGGTTCTCCCAGAGTGCCTGTCCTTGTCTGTTCCCAGCATGTGCCTTTAAACCCAAGCAGCCAAAGAGTGTCCTTTTGCTAAAGAGACTAAGAATCTTTCAGGACACTGCTCCCTGGATGGGACATGTTGGGATGCCAGGTCCTTGGCTAAAGTCTTCAAGTGAATTTATAACCTGATCTGCTGCAAAGGAATCATCCATCCTGATGGGAGGACTTTGGCCTTGGATTTTGGGTGCTCATTGTTTGGAAGTACTTTTTTCTCTTTTGTCTTACCTGTTGGCCTTCACAACCGCTGGGTGGCCTGCATTCCTAAATTTACCATGTTCTTTCTCACCTTTGAGTCTCTACAAGAAAATGTGCCACCTCTCCTTCTCCCATGCACTCTTAGACTTATTCCCCTCCAAAATCTCTCTTGACCCCAAAGACCTTTGGACACTCTTTTCCTTCAGTACCACATACGTGTCTACAACATGATTCAGCTGACTCTGGGCATCACGGCCTGTTTCCTTGTCTATCTCTCCCACTGAAAAGTGGCCTGCATGACCCCAGGGACTGTGTGGTTTGCTCATGGCAGTAACTCGGGGGCCTGGCTGGGGGTCTGGCCAAATTAAAAAAAAAAAAAGCACAAATGAATGAATGAAAACAATGAATATATAAGTGAACAAATACAAGAATCGAGAATACATGATTATTCTGTTTACCTCATTTCTGATCTGAGCACGAGAAGGTGAGGAGTGATGGAAAAGAACAGATTTTCAAACACTTCCACAGTAGCACCCTTTCAGTGATGCAATTGTGTGCAGCGTCTCAGTTTCTGGAACAGATAAAAGCAGAATTTCTCTGTTTATAGGAGGAGGGAAGCCCTATGGTCTCTCTTTCCCCTTCTTCCTCTGGGGGGACCTAGGCTCCTTGGGCAGAGTTTGAAAGCCATGGCCCCTTAAAGGAAAAATGTTCTGAAAAGAACTGAGCAGGGGGACCACAAACCAGCTGGGCCTTGATTTTCTTAGTTGCTGTGGCTAATTGCACTTGTTATGCATATAGCCTGGGCCCGTCCTATGCTAAGTGCTTTGTTTATATCAATTTTTCATCCTCACAATAATCTTATGTGCTTCTATGCTGATTTCTATTTTAGAGAGGAGAAAACTGAAGCATAGATTTAAGTAACATGCCTGGGATCCCATGACTACTAAGCAGCTGAGTCAGGAATCAAACTCTGGATTATCTGCCTCTAGGGGCTGAGCCCTGAGCATGCAGCCACCTGCTGCAAAGCAGCAGAACTGCCCAGAAGAACATCTGCCGTCCACTGAGCGTGGTTGCAGCTGGGCACGGTGCTAAGCCCTTCACAAGCCTTAGCTCATGCGATCCTTACTGCACCCCTGTGGAGTGGAGAAGTCATTGCCATGTTATCATTGGCACCAGTATCAGCTCTATCTACCCTCCTCAGTAGGTTATCAGTGTCAACTATTGCCAACAAGGGGGTCAAGTAAAAAATGATTAGCCCAACATTTGCATACATTTTGTAACAAGATGACCTTTTTCTTTTTCTTTTTAAAGAGAAGCACAGATTATTTGAAACCAACGATGCTAATTAGGCTTGGCTGCCTCAGCAGGATAAAATAAATCAACCAATCTACTTTTTGGAAGCAGAAGGTGGGAAAAAGGCTACTTCTGAGCTGACTGTGCACCAAGAGACAAATCCTTGTTTCATATAAATTGTCTATGAAAATTCCTCTAGATGAATGCAGGAGGGAAATCTGGCAGAAGTCCTAGAGCAGGATAAAGATGTTTGAAAATCCTTTCAGAAATCATAACTTAGATGCTTCTCCCATCTGTCCCGTTTCTGCCAAGAAATATGACCCTCTTTCTTATAGGATTTTCAAAGCACGAGAAGACTTCAGAATGGTACATAGAGAAAGAGGTATTACTCCTTTTCACAGGGGCAATCTAAAACCTCTTGGACCCCTTTCCGACCAGACTCTCAGGGGCTGAGAACCTTGTGGTAAGAAGTCTAATGAGATGAGTTTATATTTATGGCTGTCCCTGTCCTGCCTTCCTTTAGGGGATCTCTGTGTACTGTGAAGGCAGAAAGCTTAGTCAGGAAGGAAAAGACCAAGGGCAATGGTATTCTTCTAAAAAATCAAGGGGATGAGTTTATAAGGCTGTGGTGTTCATTAAGGC
The DNA here is from genome assembly GCF_024610735.1 of Ursus americanus. Taxonomy (NCBI): domain Eukaryota; kingdom Metazoa; phylum Chordata; class Mammalia; order Carnivora; family Ursidae; genus Ursus; species Ursus americanus. Next base: position 17,133,999 of record NC_142135.1, read on the forward strand.
TGTTCATAAATATTTTGGCTCTGTTCTGGGCTATGGTAGGATTATACTTCCCCAACCCCATTAAAGTTAGGCATGGCTCTGTGACTTGCTGTGGGCAATAAAATGTGAGCGCAAGTGCTATGTATCGGTTTCTGTAGAAAATGTTAAGAACCAGTGTGATGCATCATGTTCTCTTTCCTTTTGTCACAGTGACAGGCAACATTTGAAATAGTGGATGATTTTTTTAGACTGGGTGTGATGGTTAATTTTATATGTCAACCTGGCTAGGCTATGGTGCCTTGTTGTTTGGTCAAACAACCAGTGTAGATGTTGCTGTGAAGATTGATCTATCTATCTATCTATCTATCTATCTATCTATCTATCTATCTATCTATGATTAACACTAAATCAGTAGACTTTAAGTAAAGCAGACTATCCTCATTATGTGGGTGGGCCTCACCCAATCATTTGAAGTCCCTAAGAGCGGACTATGATTTCTCAAAGAGGAAGGAATTCTCTTCCAGACTATAACATAGAGACCCTGCTTGAGTTTCCAGCCTGTTACCCTGTGGAATTCAGATCTGAGACTACAAAATCAATCCTTATCTGAATTTCCAGCCTGTTGGGCTGCTTCACAGATACTGGACTTACCAGCCCTACTATCATGTGAGCCAATTCCTTAAAGTAAAATAAATCTCTATGTACATATTCTATTGGTTCTGTTTCTTTGTTTTACTCTAATACACTGGGTGAGAGTGAACTGGAGCAGAAACCCAGCCAACTCATAATGGAAATGTAGAGTGAGCAAGAAATAAACTTTTGTCATTAAAAGCCACTGAGATTTCAGGGTTGTTTGCTGCTGCAGCATAACCTACCCTATCCCTACTGATAAGGAGATTAGGTATAATCTGTCCCATTCATCTACATTTTTTTCTTATAATTTTTATTTTTAGGAGCACAACTAAATCTCACTTGGGCATCATGATTCAACTTGACTTAAACGAACTTAAAATCATTCTAACAATTACCCTGTCTCTAAATATTCATATGAAATATCAAAATTAGCTGAGAGAAGAAAGGTTGGAAGGAAATTAATATTAGCCAATGGCTTACTTCTGAACCAGGTGCTAAGCCAGGTGGTTGGCATATATCTCATTTATTTCTAAAAGTAGTTTATAAGGTATGTATTGTATTATTTTATAGGTGAGAGAACTAAGGCCAAAGAGAGAGTTAGTGAACTCCAGATGTGAAATTTAGAGTCAGAATTACGTATTCTAAAGCTCATGGTAATTCTATTAATTAGGATTTTTTAAAAAAGAATTTATTTATTTATTTATTTATTTGACAGACAGAGCCAGCCAGAGAGAGAGGGAACACAAGCAGGGGGAGTGGGAGAAGAAGAAGCAGGCTCCCAGCAGAAGAGCCTGATGTGGGGCTCGATCCCAGAACGGCTGGGATCACACCCTGAGCCGAAGGCAGACACTTAACGACTGCGCCACCCAGGCGCCCCTAATTAGGATTTTTAACAGCAGAAAAAGAATTTATTGCAATCGCATCAGGAAGCTCATAGCATCAATAGGAAAGACTGGAGAACAGGTTCATAAAAGGACAGATATTCAGGGCACCAGGGGTCTGGAAGTAAGAATGGTTTAATGGTGTTACTAGGAGATGCTGATGGAAGGAATGTGGTTATGCCCTTTCTGGTGCTTTCTGTTTTGTTCCATTTCTGTTCAAGTTCAAAGTTCTGCATTCAGCGGGCTTACCTTGGAATTATGGGTTCACTCCTTGGCAACTGCATTGACAGTCCCAGTAAAACCACTTGCCATTGGAGAGAAGTGATTCCATAGAAGGACGTTAGGGACTGTTGTCACAAAAAACTGTGTGTGTGTGTGGGGGGGTGGTGGTGAATATTAGGCAGCCAAAAAGAAGAGCAATTACAGGTATCCTCTGAGGAGCGACCTACATTAGTACCTGTTTTCGCTAACGGAAAGAAACCGGAAAAAGAGTTTCACTTTTACGACAAAAGGCGAAAAGCGAAAATAGCGTTCAGCGTTGGTTTTGCGGCTGCCGTTATGCAGGTAGCCGGATGCGAGCAGCAGCGTGTCAGCCGCCAGCCGCCAGAGCTTTGCCCTGTGTCTGGTGAGCATCTGTGCTTTATTTAGATTTATTTTGTGCATCCATTAGCAAGATGTGTCCTAAGGTATCAGAAAGCCTGAGAGAGGTTATATTTTGGGTCTGGGAATGCTCGAAAACATTTCCGTATAAATTAATGGAAACTCCTTGGCTTTATGCCATTTCGGTTTGTCAAAGATTTCTTAGGAACGCTCCACTCTTTGGTAGTGGAGAAAAACCAACCGGTGCATGATTTGGTTTGGCTGGGAGAGAGTCCCATTTTCTGCCTGTTGTCCTGATGTAATATCAAAGAGACCACCTCCATTCTTAAAAATGCCCTCATTCGAAGGATAAATTATGGGGTCACGAAATAGCATGTCACGAAATAGCATCCCACGTATACATCGACGCTGTTATTCACCTGAAGCCTTGGGTGCCAGAAATGGGGCATTTCCCTAGGCATAGTAGGTTGTTACAGGGTTGTTTTTCTATTTGTTATGGTTCAGCTTCCAGCAGTGTATTTCTAAATTCTTGAATCATTAAAAAAAAAAATTTTTTTTTTTTAAAAAGTAGGTTCCATGCCCAACGTGGAGCCCAATGCAGGACCTTAACTCACGATCCTAAGATCAAGACCTGAGCTGAGATCAAGAGTTGGACGCTTAACCCACTGAGCCACCCAGGCATCCCCTAAATTCCTGAATCATTTTTGTCTGATTGGTTATTACCTAGTTCTACTGGCTAGAAATTACATGTGCCCTTTGCTGATGAAGACTTATGCTGTCTCTAGGTGACACTTTTCTTTCTGATGAGAAGGACTAGGGACTAGGGTGGCAGGTAACTGGAACAACTTCCAAGCTTTGCGCAGGATTTCGGTTGTTCAAGAGGCTGTTACCAAGGGCATCTGTCAAGTTGAATATAACCGTGAGCAGGTCTTATAGATCCCACTTCCTTGATATCTTTTGAATCCGTGCATTTTACCTTCATTGCTAATACCCTGGTTCAAGCCACCACTATCTGTCACAAGGATTACCACCTCCTGATTGGCACAGGGCCTTCACTGTTGGGTCTGGTCAGTTCATTCACGACGCAGCAGTCCGAGTGATCTTCGTAAGGTGACAGCCTGATTACATCAGCTCCCTTGCTCTGATGGCTCCCTACTGCTCTTGGTTGAAGTCGAAATGCCTTCACCTGACCTGCAAGGCCTGCCTGAGCTGGCCCAGCTTTTCTCCTCTCTTAGTGCTCCACACTGATGCCCACTGATGCCCTTTCCTTCTGCTGCTCTGGGACTCAGGTCTTTTGCAGATCTTATTCCTTCGGTCTGGACATCTATTTCCTTTTTTCCCACCAACTCCTACTTACCCTTAACTCTTAGCTTAGCATTGGTAATAATCGTTTTAATAGCTCACCTATACAGAACACTTACTTATATGCCAGATGCCATGCTGCCTGCTTCACAGGGACTATCTCATTTGATCTTTTCAGCCATCCTAGCAAGTAGGTGCTACTATTTTCATTAGCAGCCCTATTTGACAGATCAGGTGGTTGGGGTTCAGAGAAGATAAATGCCTTGCCAGGATACACAGCTCATAAAAGGCAGAGCCAGGATTCGAACCGGGAAAACAGATGCAGAGCCTGTACCCTTCACCCTGTGCTACCAGGCTTTTTAAGCATTTCCTCCCGGCAGCTCTTGCCTCCCCTGACTTTCTTAGGTGCCTTTTCTAAGGAGCATCTGCATTAGGTGTCTCTTCTCAGTGCCTCTAGGATAGCATAGAGCTTTCTCATCAGCCTGTACGATAATGACCTGTTTGTTTTTCTTTTCTTCTGGAACATAAGACCCATGAGTCTGGTGTCTTTTTCATTCTTTTACTTGAGTAGGCAGAGGTCTTATCACATAGTAGGTGCTCAATAAGTGTTGGTTGACTGGATGATTAAAAATTAGGTGTTGGTACTCCCCTTGTTTGTGTTCCCTCTCTCGCTGTCTCTCTCTGTCAAATAAATAAAATCTTTTTAAAAAAATTAGGTGTTGGTATTTAGGTCTTGAAAAGCTACAAATTCCTCCCCCATCCTACCTCCCTACCTTGCTCCTCAGATTATTTTCCATTGCCATTGATCTTAGAAGTATTTCTCTTACTGCTTTTAGGAGTATATTAAAATCTAATTTAATAGCCCCTCCTCTGGGTCTTTGCCTGGGAGATTTTCTCCATGAAAAGATCTCCTTTCTCCCTGCTGCTAATTCATGTTCTTCTTACTTCAGTTGCCATTAGGACATGAGTCTTCTTTGACTTACTCATGTGGCTTCTCTTACCCATTTCCCTTCAGTTGGGGACTAAGATGCCTGTCCCTGGGTATGGCACAGACCCACGTTGTCCCCCATATCGGTCTTCCCTTTATCATTACGGAGATGAGCATATTGCCAATGATTGCATGGCTGCCTTCCCCAGGCTTCTTGTAGCTGGGAAGTAGACTTTTGATTGACTGAAATTTTGACCAGTGATACTAGTTTTGTGAGTGAATTCAAGAAGTGTCCTTACAGGAAGCACAAAGATCTTTTTTCTTATCTTTTCTCCATTCTGTTGTCAAAGGTCTGTGCTGGAGCTCTAGCAAGCATCTTGGACCATGAGAACAAGAGCTGTACTCCAGAGATGGTGGTGTGGTGAGCTGGGAGGAGCCTGAGTCCCAGACAACTTTGCATGGCTTCCATACCGTTCCTAGACTGTCTACTCTTGACTTCTTTTGTATCACTGACAGTATGCACTCTTATTTGTAGCTTCTCTGTTATATGCAGGCAAACCCAATCCTGTCTCATACGCTGGTCTTTGGGAGTCTGCACGTGCTCAGCAGTCATGAAAAGCTGGGTGGTGTCTCTAAGTGGCAGCTCTCAGGGGGAAAGAGGTGGGTTTCTCACAAGTATTTGAGACTTTGACTTCTGGTCATGACTCTACCATGAATTGTTTACATACCCTTGAACAAGTCACATCATCTTTTTGGGGATGGTTGGTTGGTGGATGAAGTAGGACCATGTGATGGTCTTTAAAAGGTCTGTGATGACAAAGGCCATATCTTTAAGAAAAGAACTACTAAAGACAGAGACCTGGACCAATACAAATTGATTTGGCAGGAAAAATTTTCACAGTTTTTTCTGAAACCTCCTGTGCCTTGTTCCTTGCTCTTGCTGAAAAATGCTCTCTGAGGGGCACCTGGGTGGCTCAGTCGTTAAACGTCTGCCTTCTGCTCAGGGAGTGATCCCAGGGTCCTGGGATTGAGCCCTGGATTGGGCTCCCTGCTCTGCTGGAAGCCTGCTTCTTCCTCTCCCACTCCCCCTTCTTGTGTTCCCTCTCTTGCTGGCTGTCTCTCTCTCTCTGTCAAATAAATAAATAAAATCTTTAAAAAAAAAAAAAGAAATGCTCTCTGGGTTCTAGCTTCAGGCTGGGGTGTGGGATCTGGGCTGGAGCAAATGTTAGCGCTGCTTGTGTGGGTGTGATAGCTCTGACTCTGCCGTTCAGTCTTCAGGGGCCTCTTGGATCTCAGAGTCTGCTCTTGCTCTCCTGGCCTACCTGGGATTCTGTGTCTATCAAGTGCAATAAAAATGTTTCTTTTCTATAATCCTCTTTCTTTAATAAGCTCTGAACAAAGGCAAAGCTGGTAGGGCCACGCCGGTCCCGTGTTCACACATGCGTCCTTCCACACATAATCATTGTGTGAGCTGTTTGCTCTTAAGATTTTTCTGACCTTTGTTTGCTCATTGAAGCTGACTTCATAGGAGTAAAGTGTGTGTGTGTGTGTGTGTGTGTGCTCGCACGTGTGCGAATTTGTGAGTGTTTGGAGGATATAGGGAGAAGAGTGAAGAGAGAGGGTGGTGAATATTCTGAGGCTAAAATCGAAAAAAAAAAAAAATCTAGTTGGCCCTGGTCCAGAACCTTTCTGGAGATGGTCCCGAAGCTCGTACTCTGTTTCATGTGTCTCTGCATTAGGAACGACTCTGTCCTTATGTACCTGGGCCATCAAGCCTGTATGGTAATGGCACTCACTCCTCCCATGCTTGGTCAGCATCCCCATGGCAGATGTTGGTGATCTCTGCTGCCTTTTCATCTGAACTGGGTAGTGTTTCCCAAGTTGGTTTCAGTGTGGTTTTGTCTTCAGCGTTTACTGGTGAATTCACGTTGACCTCAGTCTGCACTGATTGGCTGTGGTCTCTCTGCTGGAGTACATCCTCTCAGGGCCAGACATCTGTGCCTGGCGTTGTACTGGGTGGCCAGCTGCTGAGAGCACAAGGTAAGCTGGAGGACCCTGCAGATGCCCTTGAATGACATTCCTCATCTGCACCAGACTCATTCTTTATGGCCCAACTCCTTTTGGGATGCCTTCCCATAGTCCAACAAAAGAAGCCATGGGATTGGGTTTGGAGATCACGTAAAAGTGATTTGAAAAATGTAATATGCTGGTAGTGGAAGGAGCCCAGGATCAAGAGAAGATTTGGGTTCAAAGTCCAGATTCTGCCATTTTCCTTGGTTAAATACATGAAGCTATCTGTTTTAAAACTTTTCCTTAATAATAAAATGGGGATGATGATAATGATTAGCTCCCAAGCCATTAATACTTGAACACATTAGTGAATGTTGGCTTTGTAACTGGAGGTCCAGGGATTAAACTCTGCTTCTCCTCTTCCAAGCGAACAAATCTTAGGAAAATCATCTATTTTTCTGAGTTTCCCTTTCCTATCTATTAAATCATAATAATTTCTACTTCAGAGTAGGTTATAATTATTCAAGAAGTAAACGTGCTATGATAATTATGCCTTTATTGTTATTGCTAAGAATGGCAATAATTTCTTCGAAGTCCCTGTTGTTCATACCCAACTCTTTCCAGTTTGCAGGGGCATGCTATGAGTCTGTTTTCCTGAGGTATAGCAGCACAGGTCAGAGTAAGGTATATCATTTGTGGTAGTTTCCTGGGTGTTTTGGATGTGGTATTATTAGCAGTAAGAGAATCACAGTAGCTGCAGATGACACTTTGCCCGATGAACCAATGGGCCCATCCAACAACATTGCTAGCTCCACTCTGACTTGTGCCCCTGAACAGTGAGTATGGGGCTACTTATACAGCATAGACCATGCATAGACACATGGTGGGATACCATGTGAATGGCACCTCCTAAAATGGTGCAGTGTACAACCTGTACAACTCTATGTGGTGGCTCTGGCATCTACCTGTCCATCCAGAGACCTCCAGATTTTCTCCCCCTGAAGTGGTGTCTGGGCAAAAGGTCTGACTTTTTTGATGGGGTTTTTGTAGTGCTGGAGGCTATATTGGAATGTTTTCCTTACCTGGGTCACTGGGGGACTCCATGACCAAGGAAGCATATAGAGAAAAGAACTGGGAAGGCAGCTAAATTTTAGGAACCAGCAGGTGAACCCAGGTGGTTCCTAGATGAAGGGGCCTGAAGTTGCTATCAAAGCTGGGAGGGAAAACAAGCAATCTCAGAACAAGGAAGAAGAACAAATTCAGGTGGATAGAGTGCACAGCGAGGGTCGAATCAACCCCCCTCGAGCAGACTGTGTTGGTCTGATATTTGCTTTAATGCTCAGGTTGAGGTGGCCAATGAACCTGCCAGGTTCAGTGGCTCTTTGTAACAGAATTCAGTTTGGCTCTTTGTAACAGAAACTATCAAGTAGTTTATCTTAAAGATTTTATCTTCTCTCGTTAAAGAAGATGAAAGATAAGCATGATGGGGCTGGTATGGTGTCCTAATAGGATCGTCTGGGAATGAGAAAGCCTCCTTCTATCTTTCTGCTTGAAGGCTCCCATCTGAAGGCCACCTCAAGATTCAAGATGGGTATTGGAGTGCCGCCTGTTACATCAGTGTCCCAAGTACTACCACGACAGAAGATGGCAGGAAGGACAAAAGGGGTGAGTTTCCTGGCTGAGTCAGCTCCTATTAATCAATCTTCCTGGAAGACCCCATATTTCTGCTGTCTTTGGCCACACTTAATGTCGTGGCCACATATATCTGAAAAGGAGTTCAGGAAATTTAGAATAATAGCTGGGTACGTTTCTGCCCCTAATAAAATTGGGGCATTGTTGTAATGAGGGAGAGGAAAATGGTTATGACGGACAAGTGATAGCCTTTGTCACAGGGGCCCTTTGCATAGCTCTTTCTAGGACTATTTGTGTTAGAATTGTCCTTAAAAAGCAGCTAGCAGGCACAAGTGATTGTGCTGGGTATATAGTTAACTGCTCAGAAAATGCCAACTGGGTTATTGAATTAGAACATTTGTTAAACCATTACACTGATTGAAGGGCAGGGGAAAATATGAGCTCCTTTTTTTGAAGACTTGGGTAGTTGGGGCCAGAGCAAACATTCCTGGTAACGTGGGCCTGGCTTGCAGAAAGCCCAGCTGTTCCAAAAACTCAGCATGGGTCAGAACTTGATCTTTCCTTTGTTGCTGCTTCACATGACAGCTCTTCATTAGAACATTGTGTAAGGTGGCTACTGGTGCCATAAGAAAGAGGTTTGTGACTCATGAAATAACTTCTTGGCGAAAAACGTATTACGCTAAAGTAATGAGGCAATGACATTTTTTTTTCACCTATATTCCAAGGTATTACTTGCCAGTGATTGCTCAAGGAAACTTGGCCTTGACATGGCATACCAGCATATACCGAATATTGCAAAATTTTAGGCTCACCCAATAAACAGAAAAGCCAGACCATATGTGTTAGGTAGGTCATTAGAAGTGAGCTGGGTTGATTTATGCTTTGAAGTGTCAGTCATTATAGTAAAACAATTATTGAGCATATACCGTGTTATAAATGTTTGGAGGGAGGCTAGTGGCTACAAAGATAAATGATACTTGGTTTTCGCTTAGTGTAGGAGATAGGATGTGATGGCACGATTAGACGAGGTAGAACGTGAGGAGGGCTCTAACAGAGAAGCAGTGGGAAGCGGAGCAGGGCGGGGTGGGCTCAGATTGGGGCCAGCAGGGAGGCTCCGAGGGCAGCTGCGTGAAAGAGGTGGAGAGGGCGCCTTGAAGGACAGGGGAGTTTTGGGCCCATGGAGGCAGGGATTGGGAGGACAGAGGAGTGTTCACTATGAAGGGAACCACAGCAGGAAGTATCTGGAGAGCAGACAGCCTGGGGTATCTTCAGATGCTGCGGGGGAATCAGCCATCTGCACATGTAAATGTGTACCCTGGGAAAAAGGGTTCCAGATGCACATAAGCTTGGGGGGATGCTAGAGTTTTAATTAAATATTAGCATATTGAAGGCTCTGAGAAGGTCCTTTTTTAAAAGGCAAATTTCTATCTATTTAATTTTGTTAAGCAAGTAAATGAATTTATATGTGCAGAAAAGCCTTTCTTTTTTTTTTTTTTCTTTTTTAACCCAGATGTAGAGTGTTGGAAATGTAGTTTAGCAGTGTTTCCACGAAGAAGTGGGTTTGCTAGGCATCTAGCTGGTCTCTGCTGACAGACATCCTCCTCAGACTGACATGTTGGCCCCACAGCAGGATAGGCTTCTACGGCCAGAGTTCTTTCTTCACTACCCATTCCACAGCTCATCCACAAAGGAAGTAAAAAAGCAGCGTTCTTCAAAGCTTTTTGCTCCTTTATGCCCTAAAAGTGTTTTGAAGAACTATGTACCCCTTTACATATTTCTTAACTTACAAGGTTCTTTCTTCATAAATTTAAATAATTGCAGAGGACAAAATTTCTAATACATTATAAATATTGAACATATTATAAATATTGAATATAAAATGATGCATCAGTCTTTTAAAGTAATTCAGTGGCATAGATAGCACAGTCATCGGATACCTACTGTCATCTAATTAAAGAAACACACACATGCACAAGCTTTTACTTAATAAGCCGGAAATTCTGTATCACATCTGTCTACCTTAAAAATCACGTTTTTATTCTTCTTCCACCACAATAAGAATTTTCTCTTATTGTAACATATTTTCATGTTTAGAGGTCTTTTACTGATCAACCTATAACATTTCTCTGCAACAAAAATGTGTTTATTTTTTATTTTTTAAAGATTTTTTTTAAATTTATTTATTCGACAGAGATAGAGACAGCCAGCGAGAGAGAGGGAACACAAGCAGGGGGAGTGGGAGAGGAAGAAGCAGGTTCATAGCAGAAGAGCCTGATGTGGGGCTCGATCCCACAACACCGGGATCACGCCCTGAGCCGAAGGCAGACGCTTAACCGCTGCGCCACCCAGGCGCCCCCAAAAATGTGTTTAAACATTGAAACAAAAGTTATTTCCTGGGACTCCGAGACTCTACGTTTCAAAACAAATTTCTTTTGGATTGAATTATCATTATTACGAGTTCACGGTTGATCAAAGTAACATATGTGCATATACTGTATGTTTTAATAAATATTAGTCATAAGAGTAAATTATTATTGGAAATGCTTCTCTTAATGATAAATATGGGGCAGAAGTTATATTTCCCTATTCATGGAAGCTCTGCAAATGTCAGAATGTTGGATTATCCCTTTTTGGCACTTTGGGTTTGTTGCATACTTTGTATGGCTGAAAATTATGCTTTTTTTTCCCCCAAGAAGGGGTGAAGAATGGGGAGGGAGGCTGGGAAGGAATTGGCATGCTGCTTCAAAGTGCTTTCTCACACAGCTCAATTTTATAAAAGAATACCCGTCTGAAAATTGCAGATCTGCAACTTGCCTCCTCTGAAACTAGTTTATTTGTGCCCATATATGCCTTGTGAGGTCATCATGTGACTGTAGCGCAGCTTGAAGACCACTGGTAATTGGAAAAGACAAATGACCCTCCTATCAGGATACCTCATTTTGCTCATAACTGGCTATATTCCCCTAAATCAGTTACCTAACCACAAGGGATTCAGCCTCCTCCTGGTTCAGAGAACACCGAGATGCTTCTGGCACCCCTTTTCTGATTTCCAAGGCATCCTTCTGGGGGTGGAAGTGATTGTCTAACTGAAGCTTCATGTGTTACTAAAGATATCCATCAAACATGTTTTCCAGGCAATTAGATTCTGTGGCCGTCTCATCTCAACATATCAAACAGATTTATGAAGTTAATCTTTGACCTTTGCAACAACTAGAAAGGAACAGAGATGAAGGGGAACAGAGCTTTTGGGCATTTTCTTTTTGTTGTTGCTGTTTTTTTGGCTTGATTAGATATCTGGTTTCCGCAGCTTGCATGACTAATTCTGGGCTTCAATTACTCTCTTATAACCTTAGCATGTAAAGATGGAAAAATTCCCCTGACATGTTCAGGAAACATTTATTACAGACTGTTTTATACGTCTGGTCAGAATGGGCTAACTGATTTTTCACAAGAACAGAATTTGGCAGAAAGCCTAGCCTCCTTTAGTCCCTCTCTTGCCAAAAATCACTCTGGAGCCAACCTGTAGGCCTTGTGATGTCCCATAGGAGGCCAGACTGGGAAAGGGCTTGGGTGGGAGTAACCCTTTCACCTACAGTGGGAAACAAGATCCATGGAGAGATAGAGGACCTCTCCCCACTGTGTTTCTGGGGAATATAGGGTGAAGCTCAGTGGCTTTATCTTCCTAGAAAGGGAATAATGGCACATTACACATGGAAGATGGGGAAAGGCACAGAGAATAGAGAAGCTGGACCACAGTCCATCCTCACAATTAGCAAGAAGAACAACGTAGGAAGATGGTCCACCTGTCCTCTTTCAAATCTCCAGATTCTGTGGTTTACCTGGCCCAGCCTCTGAATCACCTCTCCCTGTCTAGTATGGCTTTGATCTCCATCTGAAGATTCAGCCCCCTTCTCGCTCTCAAGACAAATGCAGAGGAGAGGCAGGAGGTCCTCGAGCCACAGGAAGGGTTTAAACAGGCAGTGTCAGGATCAGATTTCAGTTCAGATTTACTGCTGTGGCTGCAGCTGTGCGGAGGATGTTCGGGTTACGCCGTGGCGATAAAGTTGTCATTCTGTTGGAGAAACCCAATGAGTTTCACATGCGCGTTGCCTGTTTTATGCGGTGAACACTGACAGTACCTCTGGCTTGCAGCAGAAGGCTGTTATCACCTTTATTGGAGATGAGCAAACCAGCCTGAGTTGCTGAAAAATGGATATTTTTAAGAAGGTCTCCACTCAGCCAGCTTGATAGGCCTTGAGCTCTGGACCCAGACAGTCCAGGATCTGATTGCCTGCCCTTCTTCTTCCTGTATGACCTTGGGCAAGTTACTGCCCTTCTCTCAGCTTGTTCCTTGTCAAGTGGGGAGGGTAATTGTGGCTGCTATACGGGATTATCATGATGATTATGTTCCTGGCCTGTATAAATATTATGCTTTCTATTTTCTTTCCTGAGCCAGTGCTGAGGAAAGAGGGGAGAGCCATGGTTAGAAGAAAAGAATGGGAGTGGTGGGCACGTAGGAGGTATGGGAACAGGAGGGTATGATGTCTGAGTTGGATGGACAGAGGTGCTGCAATTTTGCTTAAGATTAGTGCTGGTTCTGTCTCATTTCTAGCTCAGACATCCTAACTCTTGGCTCATAGGCTGGTTGGTCATGGTCTAAACACATTTTTGTTTGGTCCCCAGGATTAGCTGGATCTGAGTAATAGCTGGTCCCTTGAGATGGGTATATTAGTCAGTGGTCTACAGAGGAACAAAACCAACAAGGTGTGTGTGTGTGTTTATTTTAAGGAATTGGTGATTGTGGTGGCTTGGCAAGTCTAAAACCTACAAGGTAGACCAGCAGGCTGGAGACCCGGCTAAGAGTTGGGGTCTGAGTCCAAAGGCCATCTGCTGGCAGAGTCCCTTCTTGCTGGAGGGAGGTCAGTCTTTGTTCAACTTTTGCTCTCAATTGACTGAGCCACCCAGATGCCCCAAAGAAGTCCACCTACCTAATGCAAATCTTCTCCAAAAAAACACCTTCACAAGAACATCTAGAATAATGCCTAACTAAGTATGTGGGCACCATAGCCCGGCCAAGTTGACACATAAATTCAGCTATCACAGTGGGTGTGCACTTGCCGTCGCCTCGATTGTCTGACACCTGACCCATGCTGTTCACTCACTCATCTTCCTGACTCAGAGGTGTTTGAGTCTGTGATCCTACCTCCAGCATCGCTCTTCACGATGATGTAGAAGACTTAATCATCAGGCACTACGTGACAGTTTGTTTTGCTGGAATCCAATGACTTTCTGGGCAAATATGCCCATTCTTCCTTCTCTGTTTCTGGGGAATATAGGGTCTCTCCTCTGTTATCATGTTATCAAGTCTCTCCTCTGTTATCATGAACTGGCTAGAGGACAAACGTAAGGAACATCAGGTCTTAGACTTGGACGGATGTGCGGGAACTCATAAGAACTCAGATGTGAGGCCTTTTGGGACTATAACAGCAGGGCCTAGAGGGAAAACCTGACTTGGTAGGTGGGTGCTGGGGAAAGTTAACTGGCAGGAGCAGCTTCCTCAGGATGTCCAGTGGATGCGGTGAGTTCTTGTGTGTTTGTGCAGGTGTGTGTTTGGACAGGGAGGTCCAATGTGAAAGTGAGATTCCCCTGCCACAGTGGGAGGTTCCAGGAGGCTGGCAATACTCTAGGGCTCTGGGCAGCATGGCCCGAGGGCTTGAGCAGGGTAGAGACAATGTGAGCTACACTGGTATGGGATTTCATTTTGAAAGCTCAGGATTAGGGAAGGGTTGCACGGAAAGGGGACCTGGGCCTAGGAAAGAGCCAGAGCATACTATAGGGGCTGGAGTTAAGCTTCTGTAGTCTAGGGGCCATTTCTTGAGTCCGGATTCATCCCAGCACCATCGAATCAACTATAGGCAGCAAGGTTTACCTTTAACCTTGCCTTGTGTTGCTCAGATCTAGACAAGAGAATGGGGGTTTGCAGCTGACTGTGACAGACGTGGCCCTCATTTTGATTGTGACATGCAGGCAACAGGGCCAACAAGTCTCTGTGTGTGTGTGTGGGAAAGTGTGTTGGGGACAGTGGCGCCCTTCACTCATGTCTTTGGGTGAGGCCAGAGAATGGAAGGGCGTATGCTGATGGGGTAGAGGTTGACTTCTCCATGAGATGGCGCTCATAGCTTGTCTTTCTGTGTGCCTCTGTGCCTTTTTTTTTTTTGGTTGGCTTTGATAAAAAAATGCGTACTGTAAATTGTATCCTGTTTTAGAATTCATGGAAATATGACTTGTCTTTCCTAATCTAAAAAGCAGATTTCTGTACTTTAAGATTCCCAGAGGAATATCTGTATTTCTGACAGTTAACTTCTTTTTTTCTTCTGGGCTGTGGTGGCAAAGAAAGGTAGGGCGCATGTTATGATCTCTTTACTCAAACACCCCAGGATCTTTCCCCCCACCCCAAGAAGCTTACAGTCTAGCTAGAAGTGAAGATCCATCCAGTGTTCTGATACAAGGTAGACTTTGAGATAGGAAGAAGATGGTATTATTGGTTGAAGAAGGAAGAAGTTAATTCTGCTTGGAAGCTGCTTGAGGGAAGATTGGGACATCAGTGGGGCCCAAAGAAAGGATAATATTTACGGTGGAGCGTACTTTTTCTGAAGCCTGAGGTAGGAGCATCCCAAACAACCCAGGTTGTCCGGTGATAAGAGTGTCCAAGGCAGACCTTTTCCTAAGAGCTCAGTGAAAGAAGAGCTTGTTTGATGAGTCTGAACTGACATGGAATAAGGTGAGGGGGACAGAACTTTACAGAACACGGGAAGTGCCCCATCTGCTGGAGAGAGAAGGGATCAGGTATATACTAAGGCCAAGCTTCGGCAATTAGTAGGAAATAGTCTCTTTTGAAGTTGTTTCACCCGAGAGTTAGCAAGAGGTGAAGTAAAAATGCACAGCTTGGGAATCAATAAATAATAGCAAATTTGTGTCATCCTTTAGGGTTTAGAAAGCAGGTTCACAATGTAGGAATTTTTGATATTTCTGTGTAGCAGATGAGGAAGCAGAGGCTTAGTGAAGTAAAGTGAATTACTTAAGATCACATAAGTAGTAAGTGGCCAAATTCTGGTGAAGAATGGGTTCTGGAACAGTTCTTGATCTAGTTTTAGCAACTTGTGAAGCTCATCTTTCATCAGTAAACATTTATTGAGCAACTACTATGCAGATAATGGGTATCTGATAGTTTCTGGTATGGTTTCTTTCATCTGGAAGCTCACAGCCTAGTAAACGGCTCTGAACTGGGGTGATTTTTGGGGGGACATTTGGCAGGGTTTGGAGATGTTTTTGGTGGCCATGACTGGCATTTGGTGGTAGAGGCCGGGATGCTGCTGTGTATCCTACAACACATGGGCCAAAGAGCTATCTGGCCCAACCTGTCAAGAGTGCTGGGTTAGCAAACCCTGTGCCAGTGCATTACCCATTTATTCATTCATTTTATCACTTGTTCTACAAACTTTGTGGGTACCTATAATGGACCAGACATTATCCTAAGCATGGAGGGTATGATGGGGAAGAAGACAGAAAAAGACCCTGTTCTCATGTCATTTATATTTGGGTGTGGAGTGAAGGGTGGAGGGGAAGGAGAATTGGATATTAACAAGGAAATGAATTATAACAAGAAAAATATCAGGTGGCATTGCATGCTGTGTGGAAAGATCAGGTGCTTTGATACAATTATGTGTGACTTGGGGTTTGCATTAGAATGGCTCATCCCAGAAAGCCTTTCTAAAGCAGTCATGTTAATGACTAAATTTGAATGACAAGAAGCCATCTGAGGAAAGCGTGTGTCAGGCCAAGAGAACAGCAGGTGCAAAGACCCTGAGATGGAAATGAAGTTGAGATGTTCTTTCGAGGAACAGAAGGAAGGCCAGGGTGTTTGGAGTGTGGAGGGAGAAGGAGGTGACACTGGGGAGGGTGGCTGGGGCTACATCCTATCAGGGCTTTGTTAGCCAAGATAAAAAATTTGGATTCCCTTCTAGAGCCTTCCATGTGGCTGTTCTCATGGGGAAAAATGTTTAGGGTTATGAAGAAAAGGATATGGAGTCTTGGGGACAAAGTGACTGAGGGGGACGACATTCAATTTGATGGCCAGAGAAGGCTTCTCTGAGACCTGAGATAGCTGTGGGATGGCCTGGGGGACCTGGGGCTTGGGGTTATGGGCCAAATTGTGTCCCCCTCCCACTGCCATTCATATGTTGAAGCCCTATCCTCTGGTTCCTCAGAATGTGACTTTATCTGGAGGTAGAGTCTTTAGACAGGTGATTAAGTTAACACAAAGCTAGTGGAAGGAGCCCTAATCCAATCTGACTGGTGTTCTTATAAGAAAGGGAGACTTGGATACTCAAAGAGACACCACAAGTGTATGCTCTCAGAGGAAGGACCATGTGCGGACACAGCAAGAAGGCGGCCATCTACAAGCCAAGGAGAGAGCTGTCACAAGGAACCAACCATAATGGCACCTCGATCATGGACTTTGAGCCTTTAAGACTGTCAGAAAATCAAGTTCTGTTGTTGAAGCCACCCGGTCTGTGCATTTGTTATGGTGGCCCGTGCAGACTAATACATCTGGAGTCAGATTTTCTTATGTGTTGCATAAAGGATGCTTGTGAATCTTTCAGTTAAGGTTTTTCCAGTTCTAAGAGCCTTTGATTCTAAGAGATACATGAGCTCCTCCTCCAGGCTGCCTGCACTCTGTGTAAGTCTTAGCTACATGTCTCTTAATCAGAGAATGACAGAATAGTTCTGGGGGAAATAGAGGAGCCCTAGGGAGGAATTTGAAATTAGAGATGGATTTCCCATCAATTTCAAAGAGCTCTCAGGCTGGGAGGATTCACAGTCACTCTTCTCCCACAGGAAGGGGATTCGAAACCCCAGATGAGGATCTGTGGGATCACAATGGCACGAATGTCTCCCTTGGGAACAGGCAGAATTCAGTACCAGAGTTTCCAGAAAGGAGATGGAACTTGAGGAATTTTCCCCTTGGAAAGAGTTCACTGGAGACTAGGGCCCCATGGAGAACTTGGACCTCCCTCGGTGCTGGCCCCACTCACTATCCCAGGCACTTCAGGGTGCCTGCCTTCTGTGCAAAGGAGCCTCTTTGGTTCATTTTGTCCTTTTTGGCCTTACTTTGTCTCTGAGAAGGAAGGTTTGAGAATCTGACTCACTTTAGGACTCAGGAACAGCATGGGCAAATGTTCTGCCGCTTTCACGGGTGTCCTGCGTGCTGGAACAAATCGGACCCAGGAAGCAGCTCCACTGTTCCCAGAGCAAGAGCACTTGAAGAATGGCCGTTACTGTTTGAGCAATTACTTTGATTTCTGACTTTTCCCTTACAAATTGATGTACATCAGAACATATTGAAGGGGCAGACTGTGCCTTGCTGCCCAGCCTTTCATAGTTAACCATCTGTTCAAATATTATGAATTCAACAAATATTTACTAAGCAATTCACATTGCTTACAATTTTTGGAGGGTTTGGGAGTGCGGAGGAGACATAGACACTAAATCAGTATTTGATGTGTGTGTGTGTGTGTATGTGTGTGTGTAGTATTTGAACAAAGTGGCCGACAGGGAGTATGCTGCTCATTAAATGGGAGCTAACTGGATGAATGAACGAATGAATGAGTGAGGGAACAAATGAACTGGATGTTCTACCCCTCAGACTCTATTTCTGTCTCTGCCTCCATGTAGTAACTTTCTCTGCTTCCCAGAATGTAGGCTTTCAGATAGCAGGGGTTTTTGTTTCTGGTGTTCAGTGCTGCGTCCCCAGCACCCAGGACCCAGGGACCCCTGAGGACATTACTGCAGTAATCCAGGTAAGAGATGATCGTCCTGGGCAAGCAGAGGACACACAGATACTTGAGGCAGAGAGTACCACACATGGTAACTGATCGATTGTGGGGGTCAAGAGAAGAAAGTTTAGGGACTCTAAGGATTCTGCATCTCCATGGGTAGGGTGCCAATAACAAAGACAATGAGGAGGCGGGGAGGACCACTGGCCACAAAGACATAAACAGCTGGAGTTTGCAAGGGAAATCAATGTCACTAATATTAATTTGGCATTGTTAGCGTAAGGTGCCAGTTGAACCCTGAGAAAGAGGAGCAGAGGCCTGAAGATTGAACTATTGCTATTAGGGAAATAGCAACATCCAAATGAGGTAGAAGACTGGACAGCAGGAGGCGATCTGAGAATGGGAGAAAAATGAGGAGAGAGTGATACCTCCTAAAATCAGATTGTGTCACTTCACTACGCTGTAGGCAGCCTGGGCCCCACGGAGTAAAAGCCTCGAGTCGTTAACATGTGTACCTTATATGTAGTAGGTGCTCAGGAAAATGGTGCTGAATTGCTAAGTGGTGTTTTGGATACATTGCTATAAGACATTACTAGGAGAAGATCCGGTATTGTTTTATGTATTCCTTCTGAGTTGCAGGTCACTAATGGAGTTAGACCACCTTGGGTAGCATGATACAGAACCATTGGTCTTTCAGATTTGAATGAGAAAAGGGGAGATATGGAGAGTCCAAGACCGTCTGTTAATTTGACCAAGGCATTCCAGTAGGTCAGCAGGCTCTGGGATTTGGCAGCAATTTTGTGCATTTGGAGACTCAGAGAATTTACCAACCCCCTGAGAGGGATTTTTGCAGACTGTGAGAATTTTAGCTCATCTTGTCTGATACATTTGGCCACAAGTAGCCTGAGGAAGCGGACGTCAATATACTCCATTTAAGTATTATTTTTGTCATCTCGCCATACCGTTTAAACTAATATTTATTGACCTCCACCATGTCCAGATGCCTGTGCTGGGCATTTCAAATAAAAATCTCTCATAATGCCAAATACCCGTTTTACAGATAAGAAAACTGAGGCTAAGGGAGGTCAAATAAGCTCAAGGTCACACAACTCATACAGCACATTTGGGATTTAACCTCAGGCTCTCTGATTGTATGTTCAATTTTTTGTTTGTTTTGTGGCCTATAAAATAGAAGTAATAATGTCCACCTTGATCAACTTCCAGGGCTTCAGGGAGGATTATATGAGATTGTGTCAACAAGAGCTCGTATTTAGATAGCGTTAAAATCAGTGATGCTTAGCTGGAGTTTGTTTTTAGTGCCTTCACCTGAAGTCTTGAGACACATGGAGCTTTCTGGCATCCTAGGATGCTGGTGGGGAGGTATATTTGTTGGGAAGTGTGGGGCTGCCCAACCTTACCTCTCACATTCCATCTTGGAGGAATGCCTCTCACTTGCCAAGATGCAGGCCATGTGCTGCCCAGTGTCCTCACTGCTAAAAATCTGGTGGAAATAATGGCTCCCATTTAGTGAATGCCCACAGGCCTGCTGCTTTTCCCATATTATTTTAAAAAATTAATTAATTTGTATAATTATTAATGAGTACTTGATAAAAATAGATTTTCATTTTTTTAATTACAACTTTTAGAATGTGACCCCCATGTTATTTTAAGTCCTGCAGTAAGATAGGTTTTGTTATTTTCTTTCTACCAGAGAAGACAGTGAGATTTGGAAACTTGCCCAGGGTAACATAGGTGATGAGGGACAAGTCAGCTCTTGAATCCAAGTGTATCTGATTCTAAAGAGCAAGATCAATTGTTTCGGGATGTGGTTCTGGGTAATTCCTTTCCCCTGATGTATTATCATGACTTAGGATCTTTCAAAAAATCAATGTCCTTCCATAGGTGAATACTCTGTGGTTTGCCAATTGTTTTATATGTATTTTATTTATTTTCAAATTAAATTAAGTCAAATTTTTTAAAAGATTTATTTATTAGAGAGAGTGTGTGCACATGTGGGGGTTGGGGAAGAGGGGCAGAAGGAGAGAATCTTCAAGCAGACTCCCTGCTGAGCAAGGAGCCAGATGTAGGGCTCGATCTCATGACCTGCGAAATCATGACCTTTGAGATCACAACCTGAGCCGAAACCAAGAGTCAGAGGCTCAACTGCCTGAGTCACCCACGTGCCCCTGTTTTATATACATTTTAAAACACAGTTATAGCTGGTGTGCCTCAGGAGCTAAGTTTAATTCTTTTTTTTTTTTTTTTTAAAGATTTTATTTGTTTATTTGACAGAGACAGCCAGCGAGAGAGGGAACACAAGCAGGGGGAGTGGGAGAGGAAGAAGCAGGCTCCCAGCAGAGGAGCCTGATGTGGGGCTCGATCCCATAACGCCGGGATCACGCCCTGAGCTGAAGGCAGACGCTTAACGACTGCGCCACCCAGGCGCCCTTAAATTTAATTCTATATGTGTTGGCTGTTTGCGCTTATAATTTGAACATGGGTTGAACAAAAGCATTTAATGATAGGAAATTAAATTGATGACAAGTCATTGCATCTTATCCTCCTCTTCTTTGAGCTCCATAAGTTAGACATTTAAACGTGAAAAAGGTAGGTGGACCTTGGGTGGAGTAGCCCAGGGGTCGGCAAACTGTGGCCCACAGCCTGCTGCCGGTTCTTAAATCATCCTCAAGAGCTAAAGTGGTCTTTGCATTTTCAAATGGTTGGACAAAATTATGGATATTTGTTTCTCTTTTGTTATGTACACATCCCCATAATATCTTGATTTTGCTTGTGGGCCCATAAAACCTAAAATATTCACTGTCTTCTTACAGACAAGATTGCTAACTCTTGACATAGGCCTTTACCTCTCTGAGGTAAAGAAGGAAGGATGCAGTATCTCCTTTATTTCTGTAATATTTTGTATTCTTTTTCTTTCCATTCAGTATTACAGACATTCCTGAGCAGAGCTTTGTGTAGAAGCTATAGGGAAATAGAAGTTGTTCAGGCCATTCGCTCACTGGGGCCTTGGACTCCATGGCTTTGCCTCTTTCAGAGGAAGAGAATTTTGTTCTGAAAGGAAAAGAAAATATTTCAGGGGCAACTCTTCTGCAATGAGCAGAGCGGACTCATTTGTGAGTACCTGGCTTCTAATCACAGGCCCACCATGAGCCTTGCCTGAGCTGGGCTCTGCTATTGCACAAAGGTCTGAAGAAAGTTTCGATTTTGTCGGGAAAAGAAAGACTTCCTATTTTTTACCGGGCAGAGAAATTAATGGGGGAAAGAAGTTCTGCTTTCTACATCAAGAATGAAAGGGTGTTGTTTGAACAGGCTTCAGGCAAGAATCAGCACTAACTGGGAGCTTGGCTGATAGCTGGGCTTTGTAGCTTCCCGCTCTATTAAAGCATTCCAGCCAACTCCTCCTGGCAGTCTGTCTTCTTCTGAAAGCTCAGATGTTTGACGCTGGACAGTGGGATGAGAGCTCAAAGGGAATATGCCCAGAGCAGGAGCTCCTTCAGATCTCTGCTTCCCGCCCGAGTCAGGCGGTAAGAGCCTAATCATGAGCCGGCAGAGCAATGCCTGGCTTCCTCCAGCAGGTGGGCGGGCAGAGAGACCCCGGTGCTTTGTGCTGTAGGTATCTGTGAACCCCACAGGCTGTGTTTTCCCTTGTGGAGATACAAAGTTGAATATTTTTCAGAGCAGTTTTGGAAAATCAAGTGCATCCAGGCCCTTGCCTTTCTCTTCTGTGTTGGTTCCAGGTGCTTCTCCTGTGGGCTCCGGGCTGCCTTCCAGTGGCTACCTTCCCAGTCCTGCCTTGCCTTTTCCGCCCCAGTGTTCCTCTGTGTCCCTTCTCTGCCATTGCACTGGACTCCGGGCATTTAGCCCCACCTGTTTAATTACCTGGAAAGGCAGTATGGGGATGTAGGGAGTTCTTTTGCTTCCCTTTACTTCCCAGGTATGGAATTCACAAATGCCCTCTTAATACATCTAGGAATAAACAGCTTCAATCTGGGTGTCCCGGGCTGCTCCAAATCGAGGATACAAAAACCAAGTCACAATAATGGCAGGGACAGTACTTTTTTCTGGCTCTGACTTGGTCAAGTGGAGCCTCCAGGCCCCCTGAGAATTGCCCATTTCTGGGAAGCTTGGTTCGGGCTTTGCATTCCTGAGATGATGTCTCCAGCCGAGGCCTCTGAGGCTTAGTTGCTTCAGCATTAAACCCGGTGCTGGGCCAGGCTGAAGCTGCACAGCCCACTGAGCCTGCTGGGCCAGAGTCGGGGTGCAGAAGCCTGGTGCCCCCCGCAGAGTGAGAAGACTCCCTCTTCTCTACTCTTGGGTCACTCACCTTCACTCCTGTCTCAGAGTCAGGCAGCCACACATTGGCCAAGTTGTGTGCCTGACTCTTCCTGCTAGAGATGGTGAATCCCTTTCCAGGGAGTTTCTCTGTCCCTCACAAAATAAACTCAGAGCTGCCTCCCCGCAACCCGATTCCTCCAGGCATATGCAGACCTGTAAGAAGAGAAGAGCATAGGCTCGGTTTAGAACCCCTGCTACACACCCAGCTCTGTCTTTTTTACTTGCTATGCGAAATGGGCTGCTAGACCCTCTTTTGTGATTCCTGGGATAGTGATCCTGGGTCAGCAAGCTTGATTCATTTTCCTGATACGATGCCGCACAAGGCACTTTTCAGTGACAAACATTATGTCTCCAAGACCAGCTATCAGTCAGGTTTCTCTCGAGAAACAAAACCAATGGGATACATAGATAAAGAAATTTATTATCAGGACTTTGCTCACATGATTATGGAGGCCAGTGAGTCCAAAAATCTGTGGTGTGGGCCAGCTGGTAGACCGGAGATACCATCCAGGCACACTGCAGTGGCGAATAAGGGTTTAGTCTTGACCTTGAGAAATTTCCAGTCTGGTGTAGGCAATTATGTTATCCTTCAGGATTTACAAAGGACATTCACAGATAGAACCTCATTTGAATTTTACATTGATTCTCTTCACTTGGTGTCATTTTGGTGTTCATTTTAGACATGAGGCTTTGGAGGCCTGGAGAGAGTAGTGATTTTCCTCATAGTATATCGCTAACCGGTAGGAGAGCAGGGACTCGAATGCTACTGCTTAAAATTTGAGAGCCCGTGCGCTTGGATCACATATATGGTTAATGAGTTAGGAAAAAACCAAACATAATTTAGGATTTGGTAGCTCTCTTATTAAGTTGCACTGTGACTGTACACAACATTGTAATTTTTCTCGTACCTGTCTCTTACTCTCTAGACTATCAGCAGAGACTGGGTCTTATTAATTTTTAAGTCCTCAGAGATAAGCAGAATGCCCAGGACGTAGTAGGCGCTCAGGAAACAGTTGTCGAATACAGTGTTTCTAAGGGTCCTTTGTGAGCCAGATTCATTCTGAATTTAATTATGAGTGGGGAACCAGTCCAGGAGGGAGGCTTGGGAGTCCAGGTTGGAAGCTGTCAGATGAGAAGCAGTGCTGGGGATGAGGTGAGGAGCGGGCTTGGAGGGTCGGGGGTGTCCCACGGTGAGCTTTGATATTCAGTAATCTGGGCTTTGATTTCCATGCATGAGGTTCAATTGCTGCCTTTGTATACGGATTCATCAGAAGGAGGGAGGCTTTTTCCAGTGGGTTTTTAAATGAAATCTGTATGGCGGGGGTAGAAGTTAAGTCCACGGTTCCGGCTCCCTTCCCTGGACAAATTTCAGAGGAGATTCAGGCAGAAGTCAGGGGTCGTCCAAGCAGAAACATGCTTGTGATTACTAGTGCCAGTCTGCAAGCTGGAAGGATATGTGCTGGCAAGCGCTAGGGGCCAGGGGCGGCGGGGGGTTTCTTTCCTTTGATTTCCTTCCAGATCTTGTCAAGGTAGTCCGTGGCCAGGAGCCTAGTGACAGCGGGACTGTGGGGGTGGGGAGGAAAATGTACTCACTCTCTTACTAGAAAAGCGTTTGTGACTGTTGGAAATGTGGGAGAACTGTCAAAATGACATGACAGACCTCGCCACGTAAATTGGGAAAATTGAGCCATTGCTTCTACTGTTCTGTGACAACATAAAGTTGTAAATTGTCTTCAGCAGAAAAAAGGAAAAGAAAGAAAATTCATGAGCACCATGTTATGAAGACAGATGCCACATATTCAAGAAATGGGAGCTGTATGCTCCCCACCCCTCCCCTCTGTGCCCACCCTCACCACCTTAGATATCCATGCCAGTGACCACAAGGATTTAAAGAGGGACATCGTTGCCTTATTATGTCAAACAACAGTTTCCCCTCTGCGCATTGATGATTGCTCAAGTATATCCTGTGGGTCTGATGCTAATAAGATGGTAGCCCTTCACATTTGGCCACTATGTGGTTAATTTGTCATTGCACATAAAGCCAAGGCAGATCTTTTTGGGGATCTTAATTTATTCAGTATCACCACACTGATCAAATGCAGATAATGGCAGGAACATTTGAAGGAGATTCAAGTCATACATGTGCTATTAATTAGCCATGTGACTTTGAACAATAAATATGTCATGCTGGACATTTATTTCTCCATACTGGTGTGGACTGATGAGGCAAGACTGAAGGCAAGCAGGCCAGTTAGGAGGCCTTATCCTAGTTCAGGCAGTTAGGGGTGGTGTTCAGACTGGTGGTAAGATGGGCCTGGGTTTGAATTCTGGTTCAGCTATCTGCAAACTCTGTGCCCTTGCTAAGTTACGTAAGCTCTCTGAGGCTAAGGTTCTTGATCTCTCCAACAGGAATGACAGTCATCACCCTAACCAACTGAGTACACAGGGCTTCCACCAGCAAGGGATAAGGTGCTGAGTGTAGAGTGTCAACAGTGTGAACATCAGTGGTAATCGCTGCCTAGCGAGGCAGCTCTTGGGCTTTCAAATTGCCCACAGAACACCAAGCTCAAGAGGTGTTTACCAGAGGCCATTTCACAATAGTTTATAATTAAAAATATGTCTTAGAAGCTTCCATTAAAAAAAAAAAAAGAATGGGAGGGAGCACTTTTTAGGGTAGTCTTTGAGTTTCCAGCTGAATAGCAAATTAAATCCAGGTCTTCTACCCAAGTGCTCTCTCTTCTTCCCAAACCACCAGTTTCCTGGGTACAGGGTTATCTTGGAGGTGCTAGGCGGGTTCTAGTTCAGTGGGAGATGGGAAGGGGCTAGCTGGAGAGCTGGTTGGATTTGTGTGATGAAGGGCCTCAGTTTAGACTTGTGACCGTCCTTCTGCATGAGCTAACATAGGCAGGCACACTGACAAGAACGGAAGGAGGCCTCCTCAGGTAACTGTCAGTGCGCCCCCTTGCTTTGGCAATTCCTCACTTTTTAATATCCTGGGATCTTAAAAATATGGCAATATCTGGGGCCTCCTTGGATTTCCTGTAGGGTCTGGGCTTAGATGTGCATGCCTGTGGAGCTTCCATGTGCCATTCACCTAGCTCAGACCTGCGCAGCTAATGGGGCCTGGCCACTTGGGAGGCAAATCTGTGCCTAATCATTAAGGCTGTGGATGTTTAAATGAAATTGCCCATCACCCTTGCTTGGCTAGGCCTTGAGCTGACACGTTAATTATCCAGCGGGACCAGAGAGAAGACTTGGGGATATGTGGGGGAGGGGGTTCATCCTTAGAGCCACAGAGCCATATGGGGAGGAGGCTTCCGGAAGTAGCCAGCTGGGCACTGCTGACAAGAGCGGTGGTGGCAGCTGGAGGAGGGAGGTGAGCTCCAGGCTGTTTCTGTGCCATTTGTTGGGACCAGTGTACTTCTTATGACCCAAATCCTGGAAGTGTTGCAAGCAGGCAAGCTGATTAATTATTTCCCTGGGGTCTCTCTAACAGAGGATAGAAATGATGCTTGGTGGGCGTGAAAGAGAAGCCAAACCTTTCAACTAGTAGGGAATTTGTTTCCTGCCTAACTGCAGCCACATGTGAAGGTATAGAAAACATATGTGCCTCTGATAAAAGATCACATTTAAAGACTAGAAAGAAACCAGCACAACAATGTCCTGTTTCTCATCAGACACCAAACTCTGCGTTTCCAAATGCTCTGTGTTGCTAGAGGGTGTTTAGAAGCATTCCAACAGGGCTGGGCTCCGTTTCCATCAGCACGTTTGGCGTGTTTCTGTTACCCACTGTCGCTATTCAGTGAAGTCAGTCATTTATCATGGCGGCTCCCAAGCCCTGTAGCTTCTGTGGTCCACTGAATCAGAATCCACGGGAGTAGCCACTGGAAACTGGAATTTTTCGTTAGTCCTCTGACTGATTCTTATGTAGCAAGGCCTTGAACCTCTCTGTGAAATGAGAGATGGACAGCTACAAGTTTGGAGAGGATGAATAAGGGACTGTGCTGAGTTTCTGGTAGCACAGAATGTCATGTGAATTTTATCTATGTATCTCTCCATATATTTATATATATTTAATATCTATATTCAGTAGATAGATACATAAATATCTATATATATGAGTTTTTCCTTACATACAAGTAAGGAAAGGGGTGGGGAAGTGAACAGATAATGGTAGGGAGGAATAGGAGGCATTCATAATAGCTGAGGGTCATTATAGGAGCGATAAACCCACCAAGAGTAGTAAGCCTTTGAAGTTATAAATTCTACTAGACGCCCATCTCTATTAATAGAATCATCGTTTATTTAATCTCCCAAGCTACAAACCTTAGACATATCTATAACTCCTTCTTTGCTCCTCTTTTTCTCCTTCCATTCTAGGTGATCACCAAATCTTGTTCATGGATTGTGTTACTCACAGCTGGTTGCTTAGCTCAAAGCCAGTCCTTCCTCCTCCCCTGCTAACAGACTACAGGGTTTACTTGAGAATTAGGAAGAAGGAGTCCAGCTGGATGATTGCAATAGCTTCTCCGGTGGTCTTTTGGTCAACAGACTCTCTTCCTTTCATTCACCTTCCACCATGATTTGGGAAGGATTGTCCTCTAAAAATTCTAATAAACTTATTTCTCTGCTTAGGAAAAATCTCCCTCTCTTTATTTATTGCCAGCAGGATAAAATATAAACTCCTTAGTATGATTCTCAATATGGTCCTGAAGTTCTTCTCCAAAGTCGTTTCTGTTGCAAATTAAAGATGGTGGCAAATTCTTTGACACTCATCCTGTGGAGAGGTGAGGTCTTTATGCCCTCTTTTTGTTTCTGGGTAGGCTTTGTGACTGTTTTTGCCAATATAATCTGGTGGAGGTGTGACCTTTTGCCTGGCCGAGGCATTAAGATGTCAGCTTCCATTTCCTGTCCCTTAGGGCATTTTGTTATTTCTTTTTTAGGGTGCTCTGAGGTGCTGTGTAAGAAGTCCAGCTACCCTGAGAGGCTAGGCATAGATGTTCTGTTGGTGATTTCAGTGGTGCCTATCTTTTTTTTTTTTAATCCACCCTCACCAAAATGCCAGATATCTGAGTGAAGCCATTTGGGCTAGTAGATGAGACCAGTATCAATGAGTGACCTTAATTGATGTTATTTGGAGCATAAGAATCTCCCAGCTGAGCTCTGCCCCAATTCCTGAACCACAGAACTGTCAGATACAGTAAATATAATTTCGTTTTAAGCCTCTAAGTTTTGGGGGTAATTTGTTGCAGAGCAATAGAGAACAATCTCCTATCTTCCCAAGAACCTCCCTCCCCCAGTTACATGGCACTACCATCAATTTCCTAAACACATTAAAACTCTCATACCAAGAGTGCCCTTCTTCACCTTCCTTGGCAAACTCCTGCTCATTCTTCAGATGCAGCTCCTTTCTGAAATCATTATTGAACAAAGGAATGAAAGAAATCCTTTTTGTGCCACCCTGAGAGATTCTTGCCACAGGTTCTCGACAAGTACCTTTCTAAAAGCAACAGGGCACTGCAATTACTTAAGTGTTCATCTTCTTTAATCATATGATAACTGCTGGAGGGGAGGAGTTGTGTCTTCTTCAGCTTGGCATATCCAGTGCTAAAGGGAGTGCCTGGCACACAGCCAATGTTTGTTGAATGTAGGGAGGACCCCGTAAGCAAATAAAACCATGAAAAGCATTTTGGTCTCTGCATTTTTTGAAAGTTCAGTCATGCCTTATTGGCTTCTTCCAGTTAGAGTCACACATGAAATAGAAAAACAAACCACTGGCTCTGTTGGTCTTTTGTGAAATCCTGAGTCTTTGGCAGCCTGAAGAATTAGATTGTCAATATTTTGGAAAATAATAGCCCAACCACCTGGAAGATGAGGGCACTGGTGAAATATAAGTCTGGTGGGTTGAAGGTGGTGCATTGACATTTTTTGAGGTTTAAAGAGGCAATAGGGTTAGTAAAAAGACCTTGGGCGTGGGAGGAGGGATTGTTGCTGGGCCTGGCCTCAGTTCTGTCACTGAGGGATTTGACCAGTTTGCTTTATCTCTTTGGGTCTTAATTTCCTCCTGTGGAAAGGGACATTGGGTCAGATGACATGTCAGTTATCTTCCAGCCCTGACATTCTGTAAACCCACCTGGACTACGTCACTTGTATTATCTGGATGGGATAGCTGAATCCCGCATCTCTACCTCCTCATCACTTTGCGGATTCCTGAACCCTCTGTGCATTGGTGGCCCTCATGGGGAATCACATCTTTAGAGGATCTTCCCAGGGTAGGAGGTTCTGTGTGGGTGTAGATCAGCTCTGCACACCAGGGTTGCCCCTATTCACATACTGATTTTCCTATGGATTATTCAAGGTGTTCTTTATAGAACACCTCTGATTCCCTCATTTCTCCCAAGCAGTACCTCCCACACTGGCCTGCCAAGGAGTCTGAAATGCTAGTTTGAACTTTTCCCTTAAGGCATTGAAGGCTCAGTTCAGATGCAAACATTATTAAAACATTAGCAGCCATTAAAACCTTATTTGAATGAGCTTATCACATCAGCTCCCTCACTCCGATTTCTCTCGAGCTTTTATATCTATTATCCCATCTAAATCTGCACAAGAATTCATTTTACAGATGTAGGAATTGAGTGTTTTAGCAGGGGGAAAATCCAAGTATCCAGTCCAGTTTCCTGAATCCTAATCCCACTATACTCTTTCAAAATATCACACTGCTTTTCCAAGCAGGGTCCTAAGGAAATGATAGTAAGGACAGCCGTATTTTGATGGACGGAAGAAAAGAAATGGGTGGAAGTTCCCCCTACCCCCTAAACCAACAACTCCAGAGCTTGGAGAATTGCTTAGAATAGCAGCAAGCAGGACCAGCATGAAGACACTGTGATCTAGAAGACCCATTTGGCCAGCGTGGTATCATGGACTAGATTTTGAATAAGAATATTTGGCATTGTGACTTTAAGGAAATCATTTAACTTCTCTGAGCCAAGTTTCCTCCATGTTGAAAAGAGGGATTATAACATTGACCTTATAATTATTGCAAAGATGAGAAAAATGGCATGACCGATACTCAGAAATTGTTATCTTCTACTACTACTAGTATCAATATTAATATTATTGTAACTGCTGGCTGACCAACACCCCACCCCCAACCAATCAATATGATGGTTTATTTCCTAAACGCAAGTAGACAGGATGCTTAATTGGAAGGGTCTCTTAATTTGTAGAGATGCATTATTTCACTCAGATTTGGGTCTGATCCTTGCAGAGGTATGTTCTTGGTATCTAGTAATGTCTTCTATTTGTTTCATTGAGTATCAAAAATGAGGGCTATTATTTTACTGAAGACTCACAAATTAATAAGCAATAAAATTATTGCCGCCAACCATAAGTTGGGAAATGCACCTGTCTCATTTCCCCAGGGGGAAATCCAGACTGAAGATTTAGCTGGCCCATGTCAATAACTTGGTGGCACCACTCTCTCTTTCTTTCTTTGTATTTGTTTTTCCCTTTGCCTAGAACACCCGCCTCCCAAGCTTGCTTTGCTGGGCTCTGTTCAGCTTCAAGTCTCAATGTAAATGCCACTTCTGGGACACCGTCCTTGATGACCTGGACTGGGGTGGGACTCCTTGACTCTTCCCATGAACTTCTCTCATCATGAGGCTCATCATACTCCATGCTAATTCCTCTGTCAGTTTTCCCATGAAATTATAAGGGCTGTGAGGGCAAACATGTCTCCCTTTATCCCTTGCACCTAGTTTAAGCCCCAACAAATATTTGTCGAATGAATGAGTGAGGATGTTGATTTTTTCCAAGAAAAATTAGGGTCAATGTATAAGAAATGCAATAGAATAAAAAGAGGAATGGATATTCAAATACAACCAAGTATAGGAAAACTAATGTTTAGGTCTGGGAATGGGAGATAAGATTGGGGAGAAAGTTAATACACAGATACCAGAGGGCAGGAACAGTTGCAAGGTGCTAATGCAGCTGGTGGAGTGGGCAGGGAGGGGAGTGGTGGGAGACAAGGCCAGTGAGGAAGGCAGGGGCTAGGTCACATAGGAAGAAGTAGCTTGGATTCTGTGTCTGGTGAGAAGCCATTGGTGGAGGACATAGAAAGAAGAGGAGGAAAGAGTGTGATTTACTGGTGAAAGAGAATTAAAATTTTATTTCCAACGATAGAAAAAAATAGTGTCTAAGTGGGGGCCTATGGAATTGGGGGTAGGTTGGGAGGAGGACAGATCATGCTATTTTTATAGCTTACGTTAGTACTGTTTGACTTTTAAACTTCTATGTGTATGTTTTATTTTCTTAGAAATTAAACATTTATTAAAAAAAGAAGAATAAGAGAAAAGGTGAGCTGCCACATGTTCTCCCTCTCTATCCAGAATAGGGGTGGATTTGCAGTGAAGCCAGTGGAGCTTAAGTTTCTCAGATCTCATCTGCCAATGCCTAGAGGGGCCCTGCAATGTTTGCTTGCCATTGATTTTTATAAAATTTGCAAAATTAAGGTATTTGAATGCAAGTGAATTAAGACCATTGTCTTTTTCCACTCTCATCCCCTCTCTGTCCCATTTCCCCCTATAGGACATTGCTTGAGGGCTCTCAGGCATTGTTGGGATCCAGTAAAGGGGAAACTGAGTTGGAGTCACTTCCGGCCTGTGCTCACTGAGATCCGTTTATGTGGCTCTCAGCCACTTCTGTGTGTGCTGTTGTGTTTACTGGCTGTCCCACTGTGGAGGTGGCCTCCAGGAATACCCTCTCCTCTGGGCTGGCTCACCAGGTGTCCTGACACAAAATTCAGGGACAGAGGTGGTCTCACAACTGAACTTGTCCTGGGGTTTCTGGCATAGGAGCTGAGTGAGGGTATCTACATTTAGTCACTGCATAAGAAAGCTTGAAATCTTAAAACTCATATATGAAATAAACTTAATAGAGGTTTCCAAAGATTTCATCACAATCCTAAAATGTACAGAATATTACCAATATTGAGTTATGAAGCTAAAGGGAACTTTTCTTAAATTATCAATAAAAATATAATTTTCAGTCAGCATGCTAGATGGAAGACTGAATTATCTTTGTTCCCCATATAGATAATATTGTAAAATAGAGGTGATTAAATGTATGTAGTTAAAAAACCTAAAAAAAACCCCTGTTATTAGGTATATGCCAGGCAATTAATTAATAAAAGATAGCATGCTTGTTTTTCAGTGGATTTTGTTTGTAGTATTAGCTTTTGAAAACTTGCTCTTTACTGTGATTTCTTTTCTCATTCTAATTAGTTTTATACCCAATTTTGTATAATAATTTTGCATTCTTTTTCTTAAATGATCTCTCTAGTTTTTATGAGCTTCAGTTCCCCCAAACTTGATTTACCTCCAATGGAGAGCTGGTTGTTTTTCCTGTGTAAAGTATTGTAGGGATTGGGAAAATGTGTGTCTGCTGTGCAGGGGCTGACTAGTACGAATGGCAAGGAAGAAGGCTCTGGGGTCCAGGAGCGCTTATTGTGGGTCTTAAAAACATAGGCTGAAGACTTTTGTTGTGAGAGTCACATGAAAGAAAATTAGTCCCTTTAAAGTATACAATTTAGTGGCATTTAGTACATTCACAATATTACGCAACACCCACCACTGTCTAGTTCCAAAACATTGTCATCTCTCCAGAGGAGACCCGTGTCCATTAAGCAGGCATTTCCTGTTCCCCTTCTCCCCACTCCACTCCCCCCTTCACAGCCCCTAGCAGCCATCAATCTACAGTCTGTCTCTCTGGATTTACCTATTCTGGGTATTTCGTTTAAATGGAATCATACATAAGAAATAGCAGGAAGATCGCTAGGAGAAGGAAGGGAAGAATGAAGGGGGGGTAAACAGAAGGGGGAATGAACCATGAGAGACTATGGATTCTGGGAAACAACTGAGGGCTTCAGAGGGAAGGGGGGTGGGGGATTGGGATAGGCTGGTAATAGGTATTAAGGAGGGCACGTATTGCATGGTGCACTGGGTGTTATACGCAAGTAATGAATCATGGAACATTACATCAAAAACTAATGATGTACTGTATGGTGACTATCATAACATAATAAAAAAATTATTATAAAAAAATAAATGGAATCGTACAATATGTAGCCTTTTTAATTTGTCTTCTTTCACTGAGCTTGTTTTCAAGCTTCATGCACATTGTAGCGTTATCAGTACTTCATTCCTTTTACGTGATATGCTGGAGTGTGTATGTGCATGTGCATGTGTGTGCATGTGTGTATATTTCAGCAGAGCTCATTTGGAAACCATTTTCTAATTCAGCTTAGTTGAGAACATTTATTGAGAGCCTATCATGTGCCAGGTACTGAGCTAGGCCCTGTTCTATTTTCCTTATAACCACAGTTTTTGGATGAGCAGGAATGAAACTAGGGGTTCTCCCTTATATCCAGGAGCCTGTGCCAAACCTCATGAACTCTAACACCGTGAGCTCAGCCTTACAACCCACTCTAGGTCTCTGTGGGATTTTTTTTCCCCAGGAAATTTTGTTGTCCTTTTACCAATATTTGGGGGGAGGGTAGGGGAAAAGAAGCTAGGGGAGGATATACAGTTTACTTTTTATTTTATTTTTTAAAAGATTTTTATTTATTTGAGAGATTGAGACAGAGAGAGTGACAGAGAGCATGATCTGGGAGAGGGGGGAGAAGGAGGCTCCCTGCTGAGCAGGGAGCCTGATGTGGGGCTTGATCATGACTTCAGCTGAAGGCAGATGCTTAACCAACTGAGACACCCAGGCACCCCAGGATGTACAGTTTGTATCAGGATAACTACCCAGGGTTGAATTGACATAGGAAAAGAAGGCAGGTACTGCATGACAGCATTTGGAATTCTCTCTGACTCACTGCCAGGATATGTCCCTGTTGGAGGGGTAGTGAAGGGGCTCACGTGGGCAGCCACACAGCCAGGCACCATGCTGTTGGCCTCTCCTTGTGTTAACCTTTATGACCTTTGCAAGTGATCTTGGGATTTGTTAAGGCAGTGCATGAATACATAAATATATGGTATCATGGACTGAATGTTTATGTCCCACCTCCAACTCTTATGTTGAAGCCCTACTTCCAGTATGGCAGCAGGGGTCTTTGGAAGGTAAGTTACTAGGTTTAGATGAAGTCATGAAGGTGGAGTCCCCATGAGAGGATCAGTATCCTCATAAGAAGAGGAGGAGACACCATTTTCCCCTTTTGATCATATGAGCACACAGCAAGAAGGCAGCTACATGCAAGCCAGCAAGAGAACCTTTGCCAAGAAGCGAATGTGCCGGCACCTTGATCTTGGATGTCCCAGCCTCCAGAACTGTGAGAAATCAATGTCTGTTGTTTACATCATCCAGTCTTTTGTTACAGCACCCCGAGCCGACTAAGACAGGGTAAGCAACACATAGTGGACTGATACCACTGTCATTTGCTCTTGGATTTTCCATGTGTCTGCCTTTCTGTGCACACCACCCAGGAGGTACCTCTGAAGCTGGAGGGCCAATGGGAATCAGAATCCAATGTGAACTATGACCTTCCAGGCTCTTCTTGCTTCTGCCTTTGTCAGTTGGTTTTTCCCAATTGGCAGAGGAATAACCAATCCGCTGAACAGCCAACCCCTGTGTGTTGAGCTCTCGGTGAGCTGAGTCCTGTGTTTGGCACTAGCACTGCTTTGTTTATTTAAACCTCACAAGTACTCCAGAAGAGGGATTATTAGCATCTCCACGAAAGACAATGAAATCAAGACTCAGGAAAGTGAATGAGTCTCCCAGAGCTCACAGTTAGTAAGCAACAGAGCTGGAATTCAAGCCCAAGGCAGCCTCCCTGCAAATATGATGTTCTTGATTTATAGTCTAGCTAGGGAGTACGGCTTGCCCCCGGAACTGACAGGGGTTAAAAGAAAATATTCTTTTCATTTTGAAACTCTTCAGGCCCAAAGTTGTTACTGCATTTTGTATGTGAGGGAGTTTTTAATTTTTCTTTTAAATTTGGGAGGCATTTCCTCATCCAAGAAACAATAAAATTTGGATTTAAGCATCAGTTAATGCACTGAGACAAGGAACCCCAACATACAGCTGGAGAGCGGGAAAGCTTGCCAGGCGAGGCATTCATCTTGGAAGAAATCGCATATTTTACTTGGCTTTGGCTTTCTGGAACGAGATCTTTGAAAAAGGGCTTTTAAATTTTACATCACTTTCAATTCAGTGGTGTGGACTAGGCCTTTGTGTGAGCCGTGGTGGGGACATTTATCTCAATAGAGAACGGAGAGTTGATGAACCATAAATTCTCCCACTCAGCACCCTACGTTGGGTTTTCCTTTCTTACAGCTCAGATGGGAGCTTCCCCTCCTTGACTGTAGTCACTCAGGCTGTAGCCAGCAGGGGCCTCAAGAGGCTCCGGGAGACCCTGAACCAGGCCCAGGAGGGAGCACTAGCTCTTCCTACTGGGAACACGTTGCATATTTCCTGCTCTCAGATACTGTCTGCCCTGCTTGGGCAAGTTAAGAGAAGAGAATGTTTACTGAGTCCCCCACCCTCCTGGGTCATGGCAGATCTATGAAGCTGTGAGGAGCATTCTAGCTCCTCTTACATTGTGCGCTCACTCTGGACCCCATGTTTTCCTCCAAAGTTTTGGGACCAGCTCTCTGCAAACTGGTATGACTCCCTGATAGTTACCTGTTGGAGTTTTCATCTCTCCTGGAATATTTTCTTTCCTCCAAGCCTTCAGGTATCCAGTATCCTTCTGCTTACTTTCCTATTTGCTCTTTTGCTTATACTTGCTCTCCCCTTACCAAATTATAGTCTGCCAAATTGAAATAGACCAAGTTTAAACCAAGGTTTCCCAAAAAAATTCTATAATCTGGACTCTGCCTAACAGCTTTGGTCTTGCTATAACAGCCATGCCATACTCTGGACAGCTTGAATTGAATAGCGAGTGAGTCATTCTCTTGACCCTGTCACCTCAGGGCCTTTGCACATGCTGTTCCTTCTGCCTAAAGTGATTTTTCTAACCCTCATTCACTTTTGCCTGGCTGCCACTCGATTTAGTCTTCATGGATGTCCCTTCCTCAGGGAAAACTTGTTCTGACCCTCCAAGGCTAGGCTGAGAGCTCATTGCTCTCTGCCCCTCCCCCTCAGTATTTCCTGTTTTCTTGTAAGTCTCCCTCACTGAACTGGGAGTTCCTCAAGAGGAGGGATTGTAACCCTTGACCTTGCAGAGTCATCCATTAAATGTTTTTGAATTAATGAATAAGAATGATGCACAAGTGACCGCTATTTTTGTTTCTTTCACAAATCTGCACTTCAACAGGCTGAACTCTAAGGTGACTTTGAGATCAATAAAGGAAATTCACATTTTCCTAGTTTGTATTCAACTCTTTGGAGAGGTGGTGACTTCAGGTATGAGGCTCCAGCAAAGGAGTTCTCCAGGACCCAAGGGCACCAGAATGCATTTCACTTCAGAAAGGTCAAGTTTGATGTGACTGACCAAACCAAGAAAATCGATGCAAAATCTTGGGGGTGGAGAGTGTGGGCAGTAAAGATGTTTCGAAGGGTATGCAGAATGCAAATAGGACTCTGCTGCATTTGCTGCCACACAGCGGGGCACAGACCCAGCACCCCTGTGACAGTGGCCACAGGGAAACTCAACTTCTCCATTATTGTGTGTGTCAGAGGAGCTGTGCAACTCCGCTACTTGATGGCCTTTTCTGTCTCCCATGTCTTACAGGGTGTTTGCTGGGAAGAAGCTGGGTCACATGGGAAATCCTAGCTGCAAGGGGGTTTTGGAAATGAAGCCTTTAGCTGCCTAGCTGGATACATGGGAGGGTGCCATACATGGGGGCTGGAGGACTGAGCAGTCAGTTTGTAATATCTGTCCTAATATGACATGAAAAATCCAACTGAG
Organism: Ursus americanus; assembly: GCF_024610735.1. Classification (NCBI taxonomy): domain Eukaryota; kingdom Metazoa; phylum Chordata; class Mammalia; order Carnivora; family Ursidae; genus Ursus; species Ursus americanus. The sequence continues at coordinate 17,170,062 of NC_142135.1, forward strand.
GATGTGAAATTTAATATAATTACCTTTAAGCTAGGCCCAACCTCATATTTATAAAATAGTAGTTATTATTCAGTGTGATCCCATATTAATTTGAAAATGTGTGTATATGTGTTCACATAAACATTGACAAAAGTGTACTTGTTTGAGCATCTTAGGTTAGATCATGAAGGCTGGCCTGGGTTTGAGTATTGATGAAAACAATGACCAGGCTTGGCTGGGTTCCTTTTACTTCAGTCTACTGCCTGGATGGCAGACCGGTGGTCCAAAGAATGTGATTGAGATCCAGGATGTATGACAGTTAAGGAGATGTGTCTTCTAGGGAACTCCTTCATTCCTCAAACAGAGCAAGGGCCTCGGTGAAGTCATAGCATTCCAAAACCACTTTACTTTATCTTTTAAAGACAGGGAGGACTGGGGACAGGCTAGCCCACTTTACCTGGACCTCATGTTTCAGGTTCTGAATTTCTTGCTACATCACAGTTATGTAACTAAAGGTTGTGTAGTTTATTTCTTGCTCTTGTTATGCTCTTGGGCCTCCTTGAGTTTTGTTTTTGTTTTTGTTTTTTTTTTTAAAGATTTTATTTATTTATTTGACAGAGATAGAGACAGGCAGCGAGAGAGGGAACACAAGCAGGGGGAGTGGGAGAGGAAGAAGCAGGCTCATAGCGGAAGAGCCTGATGTGGGGCTCGATCCCATAACGCCGGGATCACGCCCTGAGCTGAAAGCAGATGCTTAACTGCTGTGCCACCCAGGCGCCCCCCTCCTTGAGTCTTGAGTACAGTAGTCCTACCATGACTTTCCACTACAAACACTGATGTTCTTAAGTGGGATATGAAAGGAGGAGGGAGAGACCATTATTGTCCAGTTAGACATTATCAATGAACTTTTCAAACTACCTAGCATAATATTCATATAATCATAAATCTTCCATCTTTAGCTTTCCCAAGCGATACAGTTTTAAATAGTTAATGGTAGAGAATTTCAACAAAAGAACTCACTGGACTTTTTTTTTTTTAAAGATTTATTTATTTATTCATTTGAGAGAGACAGAATGAGTGAGCATGAGCGGGAGGGGCAGAGGGAGAAAGAGAGAATCTCAGATTCTACACGGAGCATGGAGCCCAACATGGGGCTTGATCTCAGGACCCTGAGATCATGACCTGAGCTGAAACCAAGAGTGGGATGCTTAGCTGATTGTGCCACCCAGGTGTTCCTACTGGACTATTAAAAATGTTTTAGAGCAAATGGGTGAATCTCAGATATCAGAATAATTAGGTTTGGATAGGATAGGAGTTAGATGAGAAAATTCAAGGTCATTGGCTATATGAAATGTTACATTCACATTCACTGAAATGATGAATGATAAGAGGAGCTGATCTGAGAAGGGAAGAACAAGAGGCAGCTCGATTTGATGACTACTCTTTAAGACCATGTGGTGTGCTGGCCAAGAGCTTGGGTTCTGGGCTGGGCCAGCAGGCTTCAAGTCTTACTCATCACTCATTAGTCTTAAGGCCTTGGAAAATTTACTTAACCTCAATGTGCCTTATCTTTAGAGTAGGGTTATAATAATAGTGTTTTCTTCAAAGGGTCATGAGGAGGACTAGATGAGGTAATTTGTGTAAAAGTACTTCTTCCAAAATCTGGTACACAGTAAATATTCCATATATGCTGGATCTAATTGTTACTATAATAAGGCCTTTGGCATAGGAAGAAATTTTGTGCTAGGGTCAGGGGCATGGTACAGATGTCTGGTCCTTGGAGAAAATAGATACCTAACACTTACAAGACCAAGTTGAAGAAACACACAAAAAATCCACAATTGATTGCAATGGCTGAAGAAGGTACTCCAAGGACCACAGTTTTTGGAGGAACTTAATGAATCGTACAGTCATTTTTTCCTAAATGGATTTGAGGTATAAAATAGAGGACGTTTGTACTATATGTTTGATAAAACTGAAATCTGACATTAAGACAAAAGAAAAGAGGAAGGATGTAAGTTACAAAGTGAAATAGCTGTGATTGAATTTCAGCATTATATTAGACAATGTCTCGAGGCAAATGGAATGCCTTACCTATTTTCAATTGAGTTTTATGGATTGAGGGTATAGTGGAAGGAGTGAAGAAGGTAAGAACAGTCTTCTGTCCTGCCATGGCTAAGGAAGCAGGAAAAGCTTGTAATATGGTGGGGGAGTGGTTAGTAGAAGAGGTACAGGCCAAATTAGTAAATTGAGCGATGCTAATGTGAAAAGTGATTTTAAATTTAATGATTTCAGCTGAGTGTTTTGTAAGACTGTTTGACAGCAGTGATGAAGTCTCATCTTGTCCTTGCCCTAATTGCATTCCTCACCACAAATGTTCATCTTCCTTATCATGGACTGACCTATCTATCCAAAAAATCCATCCATCCATCCATCCATCCATCCATCCATCCATCCATCCATCCATCTTTATGTTTAGTCTCCAAATAAAATAGAGAATGCGCAGAAGAATGGTGCAGCATATGTACCAAAACCAGCATATGGTTTCTTGCAGGGCCATTGGGAGCCACCCTTTTGATGTCAGATGAACTCTGCTTTGAAACTGTTGTTTTCCACTCGAATAAGCAACTCTTCCTGACTTTCATCAGCTCCTTCCTATAATAGGTGTGATTAACAAAAGTGTGATGACTGATGGAATAAATACATTTGATTGAACAATGAACACTTACGTGACTAATCCCCTTCCAAGGCCTTTTCCCCAGACCCCATACAATGGCCCCACCTCGCCACTGCTTGCTGAAACACATCTGAAACTCATCTTTTGAAGTCACCTTCAAACTGTGTGTTGGTTGGAGCTGATGATTTCTGGAGTGTCAGAGGTCTTTCCTTTCATGGTCTGTTTTAATTTGAGGATCAGCTGGATGTCACGAGGGGACAGTTTAGGTGAAACCAAGAATTTCAATGTGACGTAAACATTTTTACTTGCCAGCAATTAGAAGGTGGGGAATGGTTATATGATTTTAATGACTGATTAGTTTTATGCTGTTCAAAATTGTTGCTAACATGAATAGAGCTATTGATGGACTGGAGTAAATCAGTCAAGAGGTGACATATTCTTGATGGAATTTTCCTGGAATAAACTCCATCCACTGAGGTTCTGTCCTTACCCTGGTCATTAATCTTTTCTAACTTCTAGAAGCCACCTGCATTCCTTGGCTTGTGACCCCTTCCTCCATCTTCAAAGTAAGAATCAGTGTCTCCCCAAATCTTTCTCTGACTGTCCTGCTTCCTTCATTCACTTATGAGGGCCCTTGTGATTACATTGAGCCCACCTGGATAATCTAGTATATGCCATCTCTCAAGATGCTTAATTTAATCACATCTGCAAATTCCCTTCTGTCATGTAAGGTAACAGATTTAGTAGTTCAGGGCTTAGGACATGAACAGTTTTGGGGTGGGGGTTGCATTATTTTTTTCTATCACTCTAACCTCGGATTTTCTGTCCCTTCCTGGTTTCCTATTACTTAATAAGCCACAGCAGTAATAACCTAAGAGCCACTGACTCTGGGAGAGACCATGAAATGTTGGGGAAATTTGGCTTTTGTGTCCTGGTCTATTAGGTCTATGCTCCTAGCCTTTGGCTCAGACCTTTGAGTTTACCTCTTTTCAGTTAATCTTTCTTTCCTTTTGGGGATCTCCATTTTTAAAGGCACTAAGAAAATTAACAAATTTTCTGGCACTGGAAGCAAGACAGGATGACAAGGATTTGACAGATAATAGCAACTGAAGTTTCAAAAAACTGAACAGCTTGTTCAGACTGGGGAGTGGTTGAACTGGGCTTAAATCCTTATTGGCTCTAAAGCTTTTTCTCTTTTTCTTTTTCCTAACCCGAGAGTTCACTTTTAAGGAAGAAAATAAGAATTACTGCATAAGTAGAGACTAAAGATCTAATCTGATATCAGTAATTACAATAGGAACCTTTGAAACATAATTTTCCACTTATAAATCAAACAGATTTAACTGCAAAATTAAGAAGCAGGAAACAAAACTCATCAATATTAAACACATTTGAAATTTCTGGAGAAAGACAAAAGGTAATATTTCTGTAATATTTCTCTTCTATAGCAGTGTTTTTCAAATTTCACTTCCTCTTTTGATGAACATAAACACGTGCACTCCACAACAGCTCTGACAGGTCCTCTGTCTGCTTGAGAGTCATGGCGTCTTCTGTATATTTCCAGCCATTGAGAGGCTACTGTCAGCTTTTATGGTTTATATTCTGTACTTTGTATTATGGGAACACACCTTTTTTTTCCAACTGTAAAATTCCACTGTAATTAGATTTGTCTTTTTCAAACTACTTAGTAGAGAATCCCTGCCCTCCCAGGGCTGAGATGGGTGTTTCTGCATGATTCAACCATGGTACAGTATGAAGGTTCTGTGCTTGGCTCAAGAGCGTAGATATTTTGAGGGTTGACATCGTTTGCTCTCAGGAAAATATAATTTACTGCTTCTGGAATAAAAACAAAATTAATAAATGATATAGCACGCAAACCCATCTTGGCCTTATACTGCTTAGCAGTGTTTTAGTGCGTTACATTTGAATGAATGAGAAACATATGGATGAAGTGTCCCTTGTGGCTCCTCCTGGACTCGGAGCTGGAAGGGGGGAATGTGCTTAACCAAATGCACCATATTTTTCTGACACCGTGTTTGAGAACATATTCCCTGGGGCCAGTGAGTACTGGCAAGGCTGGTGGAAGCTCCCTTGTGCCTGAGACTTTGGCTAGGGGTGGGGGGTTGGGGAATGGCTAGGGGTTAGAATCAAATGGTGGTGGGATTCTTGAGGCATGATAGTAGAAAGTGTTGAGTTGGAATTGGGCTTTATTTCTTCCTTTTAACATGGAATTGTGCTCAAGCAACTGTTCTGGGAAAGCAGGTTTCCAATAAGCCAGTGGGACAGAGGGACATTCTCAGAATCCGAAGACCATGAGGCAGACTCTGTAAGCAAAAGTTCTCATTAGGTGGAATGGTTAGTGGACCAGTTGATTCTGCCAAAGACTGGGACTCTAAGCGGCAGGCCCTTGACATCATCTCTGTGCTGTAGTGATAGAGGAAAGCCCCATGACTCTCTTTGCTTCAGCTGAGGTTGATATTAAGGCTTTCATGCAATTCTCTCTCCTCCACACCTCGCAGCAAGCTAATCAAGGCAAATACTGTTACCTGACTCAAAAAGAAAGAAATTGCAGCTCAGAGGAGAAAAATGATCTACCCAGAGTTGCCTAACTAGTCACTTTCAGAGGTCGGTCCCCGTGCAATTTCATCTGAGCCCCCATTCCCACGATCTTTGCTCTGCACCAGGCAAACAGTCACACAGGTGGCCCCACTTAGCGCTTGAGATGCTATGACTAAACCAACAGGAAGCATCCCTGTTTTTGTGTCTGCCTTCCCCCGAGACAGTCACTCTGGTCTGTTTCTTTCTCTTCGGTCTCTTTTTTTGCATGCTGAGTCACCTAATAATACCAGTCTCAGTGAATAGGTCAGTGTTTATAATCTACTTTGTTCCAGCAGGAAGGATTTCAGGGTGAAAATCCCATGCAAACAGGTGACCCACAGGTACCTGGCTCAGACCTAGATTTCTCTTGGAAGGACAGTGGCCTGCATCTGACGTCTCTCCTTGGTTCCTACCCGTTTTGCTCCCGCTGGTCATGCTCACCTTCATAGACTCTAAGAGATCCTTTCTGTGGTGTGAGGGTGTTACTCTTCAGTTTTGGGTTAAAAGAACCCAGTGAAACCCCACAGCTGGTTACTTGCTTCTCCTCCTGAGCTTCTGGCTGGAACCTGTCCATCCTGTCCCCTGAATTCATGCATTCCAGTTGGGCTTAGGCCCCTGTCTCTCCTAGTTTTGTGATATTTAGTCTACTTTCTTGTTTACTGTCTGTGACTCTAGCTTCTCCTTTCATTCTGGCTTCACTGGGACCTGTTAACGAACCCCTGTGCTCTCCTTTCTCAGGTGGTATCACACCTGGCCCTCCCTTAGTCCTAGTCATCTTGCAGGTAAACAGGCTTGGGCTTTTCTATTTCTTCAGCTGTAAGTGGGCCAAGCATACAGCATGGTGGGAAAAAGTGAGCCAACATTTAAAGTATCTGTCACTTAGTCATCATTTGAATGATTAATGGATTTTCCCCCCTCTTTTGCCATGAAAGAAAGTTGAAGAAATTGAGTGGCACAGGATATGATAGATCAGTGGTTCTCAACCAGGGGCGATTCCCGCCCCCCCCCCCCCCCCGGAGACAATTAACTGGCAATGTCTGGGGACATTTTAGGTTGTCACGACTGGTGGGAAGGTGCTATTGGCATCCACGGGGTGGAAGGCAGGCATGCTGCTAAATACCCTGCGATGCCCAGGACAGCCCTTCACAACCAAGAGTCATCTTGCCTGCAGGGTCAGTGGTGCTGAGGTTGAGAATCATGGCCACAGATGGTAAACTGTACACTTTGAGCTCAAAGACATATAGGAGTACTGCTTTGACCTTTGTCATACTGATGTCAATATATACCGATAATATCAATGAATATCCATAATAGAATCAATATTAACTTCAATATTCTGTAATACAAAAACTTTGATGAGCAACTGGCTATATACCAGGCAAATATATTAATGGGTTTAAAGATTTTTATTTATTTGTCAGAGAGAGCAAGCACAAGCAGGGGGAGCGGCAGGCAGAGGGAGAAGCAGGCTCCCTGCTGAGCAGGGAGTCCGACGACGACGAAGTGGGGCTCGATCCCAGGACCCTGGAATCACGACCTGCCGAAGGCAGTTGCTTAACCAACTGAGTCACCCAGGCGTCCCTGTATTAATGGGTTTAATCATCACAATATCCCTTGTAAATACAATTACTTTCGCCGTCCTTTTTAAGGTCTGATAAAACCAAGGCTCAGAGAGGTTGAGTTCCAAGTCGTGTTTACTAGAATATGTGCCCCTAATTAATAGTTCTTGGCAGTAGGAAGACTTTTGGGACAAAATGACCAGCAGGAGGCAGTCTAGGACTTATGAGGAGCCCGGTAAAGTTCCCACTTCAGTGTGATGGGGAGAATCAGATCTCCCCCCTCACTCCTTAGTGAATTCTGGCCTCTTCTACTGGATTTCCCCCCTCCTAAGAGCTGGTTGGGACTCTCCAGTTTGGGAGGGGGCGAGTTGGAGATCCCCAGGTTGCTGTAGTAAGTGCATCTAGAGGGTGCTTCTACAGACAGCTACTGTCAGGGGGCAGGAAAGTGGAGGAAGGGTAGAAACAACCTGAGATAAGAAAAAAGGCTGTTATCAAAAAAAGAGTGTCTCCTTCCTTTTTTCTCCGGGGAAGGAACTGGTTCTTTGAGGCTGTCCCACAGTAGTGCACATACTGCTACAAGGCAGAGGACAGTGGCATCTTGGCTAGTTAATAAAAAGGAGATGGGGGGGGATGCGCACAGAGAGGTCCCAAGGTCTTCGAATGCTTTCCTTCTCAGAAGTCGCTGACTGTCTAACGAGCCATTCAGGAGGAGGAAAATCTGTTCTAATGTATTTTTGCATGGGAGGACTTCCTGCGGCACAGAGGCTCACATGGATCGGCAGCCTTGTTCATTGTGCGCAGGGCTCTGGCCATCTGGACCACCCAGGGGCCAGTGTTTTCCTAGGGAGGGCAGGATGAAGGCGAAGGGATTGACACCGCAGCCCCAAGGTAATTACCAGATGGCAAAACGCTTGTTTGCGCTGGATGATTCAGAACAACCAGTCACCCCAGGAAAGCTAATCTGATTGTATCTTAAGCGTCAAGATTTTCCCCTTCCAAGATGTGCTCTTCTTTTCTCCTTGACAGGCAGCAGCGAAGGCGCCTCTTAGGGTCTGCAAGACAATTATCTAAATTGGAGCCGCTGCCGGGGTGGGGTCAACGTCCACCCCCTCCTCTGGGGTTTTCGGTGGGTCTGGGGTCTGATGTGCGCTCGGTGGGGCCAGCACCTGGATGCAGCACGCACCCGCTCTGTGACTGGGCAAGTTACCTTAACTGTTCAGAACGTTCCAAAACGGGGATGATAATTCCTGCCTTACAGAGTTCAAGGAAGTATCTCATGGGAAAGACCTGCCCCCCATGTCCGCCCTCAATAGACCTTAACTCCTCTTCTGTCAGGAGCTCCCCTGGCCTTATTAACAACCGTCCAACACTTCCCTGATGTGAAACCTCAAACAGCAGGGAATTCGAACGCAGCTGTTGCAAAAAGTTATTGAATGAATTTATTAGTACATCGAAATAGGTGTGCGCACGCGTGCGCTTGTGTGCCGCAAGCACTGTTCGTTCTGCGCTCCGGTGACCTCCGGGGGTTCCTTCTCTGCCTCGAATTCCACTGCCCTTTCACCTACACCACCGCGCTGCCACCCCAGATTCGTTTAAATGAGGGAAATGGATAGGACCATACCCCCGCGCGGCACCTTGCCTTGAGGAATGGCTCGAGTTTTTCTTCTACATTTTAAATTTTTAATATTCTTCCCGTAAAGCTTCTGTTTCACTTAGATTTGGAATCCCCGACCTTTCTGCGCCTCTTTGTAAATGAGGAAATAGGGCAGGGACGTAGACATTAGGGAGATTTTATTGCAAGTTGCAGATGACCCTGTGGTTCGCTCTCCTCCCCGGCGCCGCAGCTCCCCTCCCCCCAACCCGGTCCACAGGCACCTTCCCAGCCGCCGAGTCCACGACCAGCAGAGGGCACCAAAGCACAAGGCACCGGCGTCTCCCGGACCCAGCGCGGTCCTCGTTTGTTCAGTCTGCGGCATCAGCTGGGGCCTGGAACCCGCTGACTTAGTTCTCACCCAGTGTCAGCCACTAATTCCCCTCTTTCTGATACTTCATCTGACGGGTAAATCGCTTAGAGGGCAGAATGGCAGAAGGCACAGAAGTTTTCGAGCAATGTCTTGAATCCCCGTTCCTGATCTGTCAGTAGTAGGGATCGATACTAGCGACCCTTTGTGGAGTACCTGTTACATGCTCCACACTGTTGCAAGGTCTTCCTGCAGCAGGAGGTCGTGCCTGAGGAGACTCAAGGAATGAGTGGGAGTGACCTGATTTCAGCCAATTATTCTTAAAAATGAGACAGAAATAAGTTTAGAAGTCTTGCCTGGAGTCTATGAAACCCTCACCTATATTTAAAAAATATGACGTAACACTGTTATAGAAAGAAAGCTCCTGTGATTTCACCCCTGCGATTTAAACCTATATCGCTGTGATTTTTTGTGCACTATTACTGGTTGTCATGCAACCTCATGCAGATCTCCACATAATTGCAAACACAAGGCTTACTGCATTTTACAGAGTTTGAATGTACTGTTTCAACATGTTAAATGAAGCATAGTGAGTTAAGTCATGGGCTCTCAATCATTCTGCTCTGGCGGAGTGTCTTGACTCTGCCCCTTATAAACCCAGGGAACTTGGCTGCATTATGTAACTGCTCAGTGCCTCAGTTTCCTCACCCCCAAAATAGAGCTAATAATATCACTTGTCTTCTAAAGTTGTTGTAAAACTTAAATAACTTAATACATGCAGAACGTTGGCCCTTGACCAAGGATGATTTTGCCTCCCAGGGGACATCTTTGTGATGTCTGGAGACATTTTTGGTTGTCACAACCAGAGGGCAGAGGTGCTATAGGCACCTGGTGGGTAGAGGCCAGGAATTCTGCACATTTTCTACAATGCACAGGACTGTCCCCCACAGCAAAGAATTCTTTGGCCCAAAATATCAGTAGTGCCAACATTGAGAAATCCTGCTGTAGGTTGGGAAGCAATGTCTGGCACATGGAAAGTTCTTACTAGATTTTAGTTGTTATTATTTCGTAAGCCTTCCAAAGTCTGTCACCTGACATTCAAGGATACGAGTGATTACAGCCAACGTTTCTCCATTTCTTTCCTGTTTCTCCTTGATACGAACCACAGACTCTAGCCAGTTGGGCCTACTCACCGTGCTTTGACTATGTCATGCCCATTCCTAAGCCTGAGTCTCAGTCCTTCAACCTGGACTTCCTCTCTTCTCAGCTATGGCAATGACTCTACCCCCTTCCAGGTCTGTCTTTCTGTGAGAGCCCCATGGTGGTTTCTTGTGCCTGGGGCCCAACTACTCCAATATGGCTACATACATGTGGTTCAGCATACAGGTTTTGATCCCCTCTGTGAAGTTCTGGGCCATTCCAGAAGGAGTTTACTCTGGCTAAGGAGCTCAGTGTGCAAAGCCCTGAGCACATAATGTTTAGTGAGGTATGGGCCTCTCTGGACGGGCGTACACTATGGCTTGCTTCATCTGGTGTGCTGTGTAGGTCCTCATTAAGTACCTGACGGGGCCTCTGAGGGCTTATGCAGTGAGTTTTGGAGTCTGGCCCCCTTGGGAGAAGTTAAATCTAGACTCTCATCTCATTAGCAGTGTGGCCCTGTTCAAATGACTTATCAGATGACATTCGTTTATAATGAGTGTGATAAGAGGTATTTCAGGGTGAGGGGAGTGGGTTGGATACTTAGTCATGACTTAAAAGTATTAGTTCTTTTCTACACTTATGGGCTGGTTTGCTTTACAAATGCCCATCTACCCGCTTGTCTAAGGGCACTCCCTCAGCCTCCACCCCCACGAGAGCCACTCTCTGGGGTCCAGCCTTGTTCTAGTAAACACTCACCCTCTGACTCAGCCTGCTGCTCAGTCTTTCTGTTTAGGTTGTACATCTGTGGTGTTGAGCCAGGGCTGGGGCTCTTAAGTAGGATTCCAGGAAAAGCGAAGCCCTCGATGGAGCTGTACTTGGCTGAGGCTGTGTGTTCCCTGCCCCCTCCTTCCCTGTATCCAGAGTACATTCTGATTCTGAGGAGATTCCTTCTGGGTTGTTTCCACACAGTTGGGGGTAGAAAGAGCACCCCCGATTGGGGAGATTCTTAACGTATAGCACAGAGGACACGTGTTTTGACTTACAGCATGTATTGTCTGCTTTGCTGAGTCAAAAACCATGCAAATGTTTGTGGTTAAGCTGTTCATTAGGCTCTGCATTTGCAAGGCAGAGAGCTCCATGAAAGGGGACAGAAAGGCACACTGTGCTGACAAGCCAAAGGTGACAATGCTTTTATATTGGGTCATGGCATGGATGTTTATTAGGTGGCTCCAGGCAAGTCACTTACCCTTTCTGGGCCTCTCAGAGGCAATTTAGTACAGAAGTTAGAATTAGGCCAGCCTGTCTGCTGTGTGACCCTGGGCAAGCTACTTAATCTCTGTGAGCTTCAGTTGCCTCCTCTGTAAAATGAAGATAGCAGCACGAAGGACAACAGAATTGTTGTGGGGATGAACTGAGATAAAGCTCAGAGAACTCTTCGCACAGCACAGTAGACGCTGTGGGGGTCCCACTCACTCCCCTAGCCTATCCTGGGGGTTGCCCGCACACTGACAGCTTCCTGTGTGTTTCCTCCTGAGGATGGTCTGTGGTCTTGGGAAGGTGCTTAGTTCATCTGTGTGGCAGGGTGGAAGGCTAGTGTGCCAAGGATTTAATGCCCCAGGAGCAATCACTGTGAGCAGGATTTGGTGGATAAGTCCCTCAGCCTCCTTACCCCTCAGTAGGACAATCCTAAAATGCACTGCATAATTTCTTGGGGGTTCCCACTAGGATTGGGTCCCAGTTGTCCACAGTGCCTATTTGCTAATGTTCTCTTATATTGGTTTGCCTCTATTACCTGTCTCACGCTCCCAGTCCCTCTCAATGTTCCCTGAGATCACATCTCAAAGGAAATCCAAATTATTGTCTCAGGCTCTGCTTTTGGGGAAACCATAGCCCAGGGATGCCTATGCCTCATGCCTGCAGTTGGCATTAAAATGTGACAGTACCTTGAAAACGATACTATACCCTTTACATGTAAGTATTAATTCCATTTCTGTGGAGCTAATATGCTGCTGTTATTACACGGTCAGTGACACAAAGAAATTTCTATGTGACCCGCAATGGGCTCATGCAGCAGGTGGGACAGTTGTAGCGTGGGTCCCTTTTTGAGGCCTAAACTGGACATACATGGACATTGCAGGTGTGGTGGTTATGGCTGAGCTTCAAGAATGCTTGGGATGCGTGATTACTTTGAATATTTTGATAAAGTCCTCCTATGATAGTGTATATAATATTTTTTATATGGAGGGTAAAATAGTTAACAAGTGATTTTAAGAGTTCAGAAGAGATGAGAGTGGGAACAATGGTTATACATGTGGAATGTGGGTGATTACAGATGTCCATAAATTCTTCTCCTATTGAGAGGAAGGGTCTAATTCTCCTCCCCTTGGGTTTATGCCGGCCTTTCTGACTTATAAGCAACCGAACGTGCAGAAGTGGTGCTGTGTGGCTTCAGAGGCTAGGCTAGGTGTCATGAAGCTTCCAAATGGGTCTGCTGGGACACTCACTCTTGGACACTACCAGTTTTTATGCTGAGAGAACCTCAAACCACGTGGAGAGGCCACATGGGGTTGCTCTGGTTGACAGTCGTAAGTGAGTTCTCAGCCTACTCCCAGCATCAACTGTCAGCCATGTGAGTGAGATATTTTGGGTATCAGCCTTCAGACAACTATAGCCCCAGTCAAATTCTAACTGTGAACTAGGTGAGATCCCCAGCCAAAACCCCCTGGGGACCTCTCTCAGAATTCTAGATATACAAAATCACGAACATGGTAAAATGGATGCTTTGAGCCACTGAGTGTTGGATAATTTGTCATGTAATGATAGAAAACTTGATGGGGAAGAATGGATGTAGAATAGAGTAACATCATAGAAACATTTAATTTATGTTAAGGCGTATATCTTTGGTAGTATGTGAGAGAGAGAGAGTGTGTGTGTGTGTGTGTGTGTGTGTGTGAGAGAGAGAGAGAGAGAGATTTAAACAATGTGAAATTTCCATTTTTCATTCTGTCAGTGAACACATGACATAGAGTAAGAGTAACATGTGTGATGTCAGTCTTCTTATTAGTGAGTTGATTTCCCATCCTGCCATACTGGGTATGATTCTGTCATTTAGACTTGTATATTTTCACACATTATGGTCCTTAGAAGCAAGATGGCTCTTTTATCTGGTGCTCAAACAAGGAAACAATAAAACATATTCTTAAAGGAAATACAGTGGTGTCAGTTTTCTTGGGAAATAGTATGCTAATTTGGAGGACGAAATTTTAGCCTCATGATCTGAGTTCAAAGCACTCTTTGGCTTAGATGTGACTTGACTGGGTTATAGTTCTTTGTATGGGTGTCTTCACAGAGCTGATGTTTGATAAGTATTGGTTGATGAAATGACTTTTGGATTCTAGGAAGAACCCATTAAGTATAACCATAGTGATAGTGTTAGCTCATTGCCAGTATTCCCAGTATTGTTAATTGCAGTAGGGAATTTGAAGTTTCCTCCATTCTAATGACTTTCACCTGAAATGTGATTTTTCTATACTAGAGAAAACTTTGATCACTGCAGGAATATCTGCTGAAGATATGGAAGTAGTATGGGAGGGTAGGATTGTGTAGAATTCGACCAAGGTGCTTATTTGGATCTTCTAAGTAAGGCTATTGGATGCAGGCATCATCTTCTCATAGAGCTAACAGTTCAGTTATTGGAAGGCAGACAGTGAACAAGTATTTACAAGTGTGATGAGTCTCATCTGAAGTGGTGCTATGGGAGCAAAGGAGCAAGAGATTTGACTTCACCTGGGTGGTAAGGGAAAGCTGCTTCCAAGAAATAACTCTGAAAGATAAGATATTGGCCAGATGAAGGGAGATAGAGGAATGCATTTCAAGCAGGGGACAGTATGTGTGCAGTCTGCATCAGGGGATGGCAAACCTTTTCTGCAAAAAGCCAGAATATAAGTATTTCAGGCTTTGTGGGCCATATGGTCCCTGTTGTAGCTACTCTGCCATCGAAATATGAAAATAGCCATAGAAAACTTGTTTAAAAAAAGGTGTGTGTCTATGTTCCAATAAAACTTTATTTACAAAAAGAGGTGGTAGGACAGATTTGGCCCAAGGGCCTTAGTTAACCAATCCCTGATATGACCGTGTTTTATAAATGAGATAATAGCACAAAACCGGTAATCAGCACACCTGAAATTCAAATCCAGTTCATCATGACTCCAAAAGTTATGTTCCTTGAAACATAGTATGTATCTCCTTTCTAAAATCTTTTCAAAGCTTCAGAGCAACAGAGTGATGTAACTGTTGTTTATAAAAATGCCTGGGACATTGTGCTACCGTGCTGACCACAGTGGCTTGATAGGGATGGCTAAATGGTCAGGGTTAAGTACTCTTCAGATTCTATACAGATTATTTGACATATATTTATCTTGATATACATATTATTTTCATTCAGTGATAGTGACTAATTTTAGCTCTGTTGTGGTTTGCTGTCCTATCAATAAATCACACAGTCCAACCGTTATCCCAAGTGTTCTGAGAATCAAGTGTTTCTTCTGGCACGGCTCTTTATCTGATGTTAGTACTATTGTGAAAACACTCGGAAGTCGTGGTAATTATAGACATCTTGTTCCTTTGGTGGATGTCTGGGAAAGATCAGAATGTGTAGGGCTGGCATTGTTGGAGTCCTTTGTTCCACATTAATAGTCTACTTTGATGACATTCTCTAAGCAGTTGTAGGCATTTTATCTCATATGGTCAAGGTTACTTGGTTTATAGCATTCTAAAATTGATTTTCATTCATGTTTAGGCAGTTATCTAGGAGCACCCAGCTCTTTGGATATTAAGCTATAAATGTTTCAGCATGCATCTCTGGGGTTGAGTGAATGTGGAGCCTTTGGATAGGCATTGTCAGTGCTGTGGTAGGGCTTCCTGTTTCAGCTGGAGGGTGGACCAAGTAACCACTATTGTCACTTCAGCTCCACATCCTGGGGACAGAGTGGTGACGCAGTTAGTTTGGGAGTGACCTAGACACTTCTTCTCTGTCTCTCTGAGTTCCTTCATTCATTCAACAAATATTTGTTGAGGGGCACCTGGGTGGCTCAGTCAAGCATCTACCTTCAGCTCAGGTCATGATCTCAGGGTCCTGGGGTTGAGCCCCGCATTAGGCTTGATGCTCAGCGGGGAGTCTGTGCCTCCCTCTGCCCCTCCCGCTGTTCCTGCTCTCTCTCTCTCTCACAAATAAACAAATAAAAAAATCTTTATAAAACAGAAACAAAAACAAATATTTGTTGAAACCATGTGGATCTGGCAGTGTGCAAGGTTTTTGAGCAAGAAGATAGGTCCTTATCCTTATGGAGCTTATAGTCTAGTGGGCAGGGGAATGATGTCAAATAGTCATGTCAACAAATGAATATTTATAAACTGAGATGAGTCCTTTGGAATAAAAGAATGCAGTACTGAAAACCAGTCTGTTTCAGACTGGGTAGTCAGGGAAGTTCCCCTGGGTTGGAGATGCTTAGGCTGGATTTAATGGGTGAAGCAGGTAAAATGTAGATGAGGGTGGGATATTAGAACAGAAATATCCAGAAAAAATAAAGTACATGAGCAGACACTCCATGCAAAAAATTGAAAGGAAGTGGGTAGGCTCAAAACATGTCTCCCTGCTCCCAGAGTGAATTACCACTGGAAAGCCTGCCTCCTTGCTCCTGCTGTTGGATGCTGGGCAAGGATCCAGTCAAACCACATGAGGATTTGTTGGCCTAGTTCATCCATTCATTACATTGCTCACACTCCCAGATGAGATGCCAATATTCATGAGAAGTTTGTGAAATACTTTTCTACCTGAGGGCTTGGAGCCTAGAGCCTCGACTGATGAAAGGTCTCCAAAGAGCCTGGACTGGGCAGGGGGATGGGCTGTAGGATGCAGTGCACACAGGCAAATTCAAGGTGGCCTCTGAAGACTGTTCGAGTCACTCTTGAGGTTGGAGGGGCTGGGAAGAAAGAGAGGAATATTGACAAGAACAGAGTTTGAAGGCAAAGGGTGGGAGGCCAAGACTGCTAAAATTTGACAAGTGGAGAATGTGGCTGCATTTATGTTTTAGAGGGTGGTTTGAATCCTTGGCAGGGGTTAGAGGAGGTGGGGAAATATTAGAGTCAAGTATAAAGGCTAGATTTTAATTATAATCAGATTTTTCTTGGAAGAAAACAAAGCTTGGGGAGCCTGGGTGGCTCAGTTGGTTGAGCGTCTGACTCTTGGTTTTGGCTTAGGTCATGATCTCATGGGTCGTGACATCAAGCCCAGCATCAGGCTCTGTGCTCAGTGCAGAGTCCGCTTGAGATTCTCTCTTTCCCTCTCCTTCTGCCCTCCCCTCTCCGCCCACTCTCTCTCTAAAGTAAGTAAATAAATTTTTAAAAAATCTTAGAAGAAAACAAAGCTTTCTCAATCAATCTGTTTTCAATTCCTCTTGGCTCTATCCACCAAAGCTTATTAATAATCTAATTCTGCCAAGGGTTCTGGCTCCATAATTCAGCTTATCAGGTCCCACCAACAGCTGTCATTTGATCCCCCAATGGTTTTACCTGTAGCAGCCCCCTCCCTTTTCCCTTATATTTCCACATCATCAAACAGGTGTGAGTTTCTATTTCCTGTTCTTTCTTCCTTTCCCATCTGTGTGACTGGCTTTGAAACATCGGTTGTGTTTTGCTCTCCTCCTCTTTCTCAGATGGGGACTTTCTCAGTCTGATTTCTTTTTCTTTTTTTTTTTTTTTAAAAGATTTATTTATTTATTTATTTGACAGAGATAGAGACAGCCAGCGAGAGAGGGAACACAAGCAGGGGGAGTGGGAGAGGAAGAGCAGGCTCCCAGCAGAGGAGCCTGATGTGGGGCTCGATCCCATAACGCCGGGATCACGCCCTGAGCCGAAGGCAGGCGCTTAACCGCTGTGCCACCCAGGCGCCCCCTCAGTCTGATTTCTTAAACAAACAAACAAACAAAAAACACATGAAAGCTTCTTGTGCTGTGGCTGGAACATTGTCAGTGCTCCATGAATATGAGCTCGCATTTCCTGGAGTTGGGTTGACTCAGTTCTCATTCCCTGTGCCTTACCTGTGGACCTTTCTCCCTCCTTCTGCGATGGTCATCCTTGCCCCATGCTGCTCATCCTCCACAAGCGTTCATGTCAACTGTGGGCTGTCCGCTGGATTCTCCGCGAGGCTGGTGCCCGCTTCAAGAAAGCCGCAGCAGCATGAAAGCCAAGACATTTGCAGATGGATGGAATCTTAGAAATCCTGTGGCTTATCCTTCTTTGTTTAGAGATATGGAAAATGAGGCCTTCAGGAGAGAAGGGACTTGGCCAAGTTTGTACAATCAGATAGTGGCAGAGCCAGGCAAGTACCTCCATCTCTGTTTTGCTCCTAGTCCACGTGTAACTGTCCTGTCCATTGGTTTGGTTGTTTGGTTTTTGCTTTAGCAAGTCTAGATGAGTTTACACTTCCCGTTGCTGCCCCTGTTGTATATATGAGCTGTTTCACTACCCACCCTCTCCCTTGTCCCCTTCCCTTCCTTCCTTCTCTGCTTCTTCCCTTTTTCTCCTCCTGTCCCCCTCCTTCTCCTTTGAACAGCATTTATATCGGACATGAATCCTTAAGACACTGTGCTTGTCATGATGGGGATGGACAGGGAAGAATAAGATAGAATACCTGTCCTCAAGGAGCTTGAGGTTCCTGGGGCAAAATAACAGCAGCAACAACACAATAAAAATTTCAGAAAGAGAGACTGCTAATGTTGAGCACTTTGTGGTGTCAGTCACTACATGAGGGCTTTAGATGCACACATTTATTTATTTAAATGTGACCATAATCCTATGAGGCAGGGACGATTATTTCCCCATTTCACAGATGAGGAATTTGAGACAAAGAAAGGTTAAGGAACTTTCCCAAGGTCAAGGACATAGAGAAAGGAAGTTGTGGCAAAAAGATATGTACATGACCGGGTGGAGGAAGGAAGGATAGAGAACCTGGGTGTCGCTTCCCCGGGCCACTCTAAGCATTGGCAAGTGGACTCTCCAGTCTCCAAGCAGCTGCAACCTCAGGGAAAAAAAAAAAAAAGAGAAGAAGAAGAAGAAAACTGAA
Source organism: Ursus americanus (assembly GCF_024610735.1). Classification (NCBI taxonomy): domain Eukaryota; kingdom Metazoa; phylum Chordata; class Mammalia; order Carnivora; family Ursidae; genus Ursus; species Ursus americanus. The sequence continues at coordinate 17,188,098 of NC_142135.1, forward strand.
GCTTCAGAGAAACTAAGCAGGGCTTGAGGAGAGCCCTCCTCTCCATTGGCCTCATGGAGAGAGCTTAAAGTGATTCTTCGCAGGGCGGGATTTGGAAGTTGTAGCCATTTACAACTTGTGATTATTTAGGGGAATCTGAGTAGGGTTAATTAATCACCCTAAGGAGTTTGCCCCGTGCGTTGGTGGCAGGTCCATGGGAGGTGTGTGGAGGTTTTCCCAGGTCAGGGGCCACCAGCCCTGTGACTGGGATCACTCTCCAGGATGTAGAGTCCCTCCTGGAGCCCTGATCTCCTTGGGAAGGCCCTATGGCTGTCAAGCTAACATAGCCTTTGCCATTTCCCAGGATTTCTTTCAGCTTCTGTGACCCCCTCCCCAGCTTTGTGCTACATTAAAGTTCCCCCAACCCTCTTCTGTGGTTTTCCTCGAGCCCTGCCCAGCCAGGCCATTCTGAGAAGCTTGATTTGGAAATGGAAGATGTACAGCATCTTTTTCCAATAGAGTAAGGCTGTCTATACGTGAGCCAAAAAATGTACGTACATCTCGGGGCTTTATAGGATTAAATATGTTTTGGCAAATACTCTAAATACAAAGAGAGGTTGGAATAAAAGCAATCTAACAGGCTTTTAGGTTTCTATCATGTTCCTTTCCTGCAGAATGGGTGATCATTTCAAGATGGGTCATTTTGTTCAGTTCATCTTTAAGGAAACAAAGATCACTATTATTCATAAACAACCAGAATGAGAAACAACCATCACAATCGAGACACACACACACACACACACACACACACACACACACACACACACATACGTATTGGGAAATGTACTTTCCATCTTCCTTCCTTTTCTTTGCTCTACAATGATGGCTGTTCCTAGTCCTCATTCATTATATATAAGCAGGGTTAACACATTTTGGTCTTTGTAACCCTGTTTACAACCAAACGTTCTTGTCCAGCCCTTTAATGCTGCTGTGTGGTTTCTCCTGGGCTGCCTTCAAGTGATGAAAACAGGAGGAATCATGGGGGGTGGGATGAATGGGGGTGGAGGATGGGGGTTGTTTTTTCTTTGGGTGGTGCCTCTCTTGGGGCAATTTGTCAGAGAGCGATTCTCTTCAAGTCCTCATTGCAAGGTTTAAAGTGATAAATAGCCCTTCCCACCACACAGAATGAGAAAGATGTGATCAGTGAGCTCAGTGAAGTGAGTGGCCAGTGGCTCTGGTGGGGCTGTCCACACAGGGAGGTCATGGCACACGGAGTTTGCATGCGGTCACCCTGCCCAGGGATCCCCACAGCCAGACCAGGCAGAGTGCCCGAGACTGGTGGAGGCGAAGCCCACAGGGGAAGGGCCCAGGAGGGAGTAAGTCTTGGACAATTATCCTTTCTCTTTAAAGTGATAATCATTCTCTCTTGTGTGTGTTATACTTTTCTTTGCTACTGGATCTTTCTGGTCAGCATTTGAGAACACTCAGGTTTCTCTCCTCTTTGAAAAAGTAAGCCTCCTCCCATCCCGCATTCTCCTGTCATTTGCCTCTCTCTCCCTTCACCATCAACTTGTTAAAATAATTCTCTGGTTTTCAGCATTTTTCCAGTTCTCCCTCCTTATGCATTTACTGCAGTCTTCCTCTCCTCCTAAACGCCCACTAGGGTTGGTGTGTCCAGAGGCATGAGCACAAGGGTCTCCCTCTGAGTCCTGAGCCTACAGGTCCCCTCGGCCCCGGTCCATGCTGCTGCCCACACACTGCTTTCGGAATGTTCTCTTCTCTCATCCCTGTGACCAGCCCCCTCTTCTTTTTCACCACCTTTATGACGAGGGCACAGTATCCTTCGATGGCTCATCTTGCTGATGTATGCCTCAAAGGCTGGTATTCCTCCAGGCTCTGTCTTGGGCCCTCTTCTGTGGTATGCGTTCACCCCAGTAGCAGCTACGTCCTCTGACAGTGTTAGTTGACAGCTCTGTGTTGAAGGTTGACATCGTGCCTCACTCATGTTTCTCTGCTAACACTCAGACCTGTATGTCTAACTTTCTTCCAGAACCCTTGGTTGTCTCACAGGGATTCCAATTCCAAATTCCAATTCAGAATATCCAGAGTGACATTCCATCCCCCCCACCCCCCAGTTAGTCTCTTCCCACCATCTCTTTAGCAATGAATGCCATTCCTATTTTTGTTTCCCCAAGCAAAAATCTGAAGTGGACGCTCTCTCATCACATCCTAGTAATTTTACTTTCTATTATGTCTACACTCTGAACACTTCTCCTGATATTCACTACTACTATTCTAGGTGAGACCCCTTCTCCCACACTAGGAGACCTCTACCTCTTCACATGGAGGCAATGGAGGTCTTTCTAGAATGTAAATCTGATAATGTTACTAAAGCCTGTTATAACACGGTCTCTTCTTGCCTTTCCTAACCACCTCTGCTTCCTGCACTACCAAGCAGGGCTAAACATCTTTAATCTCCTTACGCAGGTTTCTGACTTCAGTTGCAAATATTTGCACAGGCTGACCCCAGAAATATTCTTCCTCCCTCTCCCCGGACTAATTCCTATCCATTCTTCAGTGTTACACTTGGATGATTGTGCTTATAGGTACTATTCTCACTGGGCGGGGCCAAGTGCCTCCGTGCTGGTTTCGCTGGGTACATAGCTGCAGTGAACGCCCCCAATCTGTTCCCGTCTCTCTGTCTCCAGGCCCTGGGTGTCCTGTCTCCAGGCAGTGTCCTCTCACACTGGCTCTGTGCTTGGCCATGTGGGACAATAGCAAGTGTGACACCACTAAGAGACTTGAAAAAATGCTTGCACTTTGGAGTTTGTCCTCTCCTGCTGCCTGCACCCCCACTGCATGATAACCCTTACCAGCTCTTTACACAATGAGAAAGACACAGCCAAACCATCCTTGTCACCCAAGCTAGCAGCCACTTAACCATCAGACAGGTGAACACTTTCTGGAATCATATTCTTTGCCTGGGACACTCTTTTTCTCAGTTTCCTGTAAAGTACTACTCATCTCTCAGGAGGCGGCCTAAATGTCCTTTCCTGGAGAGACCTTGCCTAATGCTGATCTGAATCAGGTCCCCTGGCATAGGCTCTCATGGGACCTCTTACTTTTCCTTCACAGCGCTGACTGTAATTTGTATTCAGTGCCTTGTATTATATGGTGATTGGTTTAGCCAATGGTAAACTCCACAAGGGTATGGAACAAATCTTTATCCCATAGCTCCTTGTATGCCCTCAGATGTTTGAATGAATGAATGAATGAATGAACCATTAATGCCCAGGGTGAGAAGTGTTGCAGGAGGAAGGGAGGCCAGTTGGAGAGACAGTGAGCAACTTTGTATTTCCTGCTGGCTTGGTTTCTGCAGTCATCCTGTAGTGTATCTTCTTACTTGTGTTCCTTTTTTTTTGGCTTTTATAACTACAAGTCACACCGAAGATAAATGGTCACCAATTCTAGAGCCTTTATGATTTTCAGGACTCAGGGTCTCCTGCCACAGTTTAATAGCCTGTTTTCTGATACTTCAGTGGTATTGAAGTTACAGCATTCCACCCTTTTCCATCTGAGATGTGGGCAGAAAAGAATGAGGGGCAAGGGAATCCACAGGCAGGGGTTGGGGTCCCACCTCTGACAGTGCCCAACTGTGTAACTTTGGGCAAATTCTCAACATTTTGGGACCTTGTTGTGAGGACTAAATGTAATAACGTAGGAAAACGTGTGAGATCACTCAGTCATGCACACATTTGCCCATTATTCTCTCCCTCTTTACTGTGTTTAGCCTATTCCCTCCTTTTTGGTTTTTCTTGGTAACAACAGGCACATGATAAATAGTAGTGCAGTGATTGAATGGGGGCGCTGGAGGACTGATAATTTCCTGCTTACCATCTTCTTCCCATTAACAGCAAGTTTAGTATCTAGCACATAACCTGCGGGAACATAGCTTGGTATTTCTTGCTCTTCAATCTGTTTCTCAGCAGGAGTCCAGTCATCCACTTCTGACAGATTTTCTGTCATCTCTACGTTTGCTACGTGCCAGACCTATGGCATAAACCTACACAGTCCTGTTTGTGCTGGAGTTGACAAAGCCAAGGACATTACATTCCATCTTTACTGGCAGCAAATCCTTCATTTCCAAATGAGAATCAGAGTGATATTAAAATACGAATTCTAGTTGGCTAAGTTAAGGAGTCTGAGAAAAAAGTCAAATTCAAGACAATTATCTGGCTCTTAGCCCAAGGCTTTTATGTTGGAATATAAATTGGATACTATGTCTTTTGGTTTTTTAAGTTTTCACCTCTTGGGGTCCTGTTTTCCTGAAACAATCACACACTTGTCCAACAACCACTTCAGTGGCCCCTGGATCATGGGGCTGGAACTGTGAGCCAACTTCAGGGGCAGAGGATGAGTCTCTGCAGGCCTGACCGTTCCCTCCCCAGCTGCCTCTCTCCTGTCCTAAACCTCTCAGCAGGCAGGGAGGCCTTGGACAGTTAGCAAGCCGGATGATGAACCATGTCAAGCACTTGGAAAACATGTGGAGAGTAACTCTATCTCTTCTCTGGACCTGGAAGTGGATGGGGAGGGACACCCAGAGTTTCGAAGACATCCACAGGTCATGGATGGTGGGAGCCTTGAGACTTGAGGGGATGGCGTGTCCTTTCCTCGTCTGATGACTTAGCGGTAGACTTCCCACTCACAGAACATTTTGTCTGGAAGATTCTGGTCAGAAACAGATTCTGTGCACAAGAAGGTGCGTGCTAGTTCTGTGACCATTTCAACTTTGGTTTTCTTACTTACCACACAAGTAATTGCTTTTCAAAGTCAGTCTTTCTGATTGATTTGAAAGCTCCATGAGAGTGGGGATGATGCCTGTCTTACTCTCAGCTATGTGCCTAGCTCTTAGCACAGGACATGGCGGAGGAGTGGTTGTTGAGTTGAATGATTTATAGATCACCTACCTGTCTTAGCTGTGTACAGCATCACCTTTAATGTATGAGGATAATAATGGCATAAAATAAATATATACAAGAAAAGAAAGAAAAAAGATGATGATCCAAATTTCCAAACCAAGATTGCAAACAACACAACTGATTGATTATTTATGCAGTGAATACTGATTAAGCACTGTGCTGGAGAACATTAATGGCCCCCATGTTTCACCCTTCTCTGTCACTCCTTCTTTGCCATGTGTCTTTGCATTTCCTCTCACTTAAGAGGCAGAGATTATTTCCTTACTCGTTGAATCTGGGCTCAGCGATGTTTTGCCCAAAAGTATGAGACAGAAGTGCATGTGTTCTTGTTCTAAGCCTTGCCCTCTGGAGGGCTTGCAAATTCTGATTTCCCTCTTCTATTCTGTCATTGTCATGAGAAGGCCATGCCTTGGCCATGCCACTGGTCCGAGAAGAGGATGAGAGAATGTGCAGTGAAACTGCCCCAACCAGCCCAGCCTAGAGTGCGGCCCCCAGGCTGTATTTATAGATACGTATATATATTATATACGAGTGAGCCCAGCTGAGATCAGCTGAATCCAACTCAACCTACACCTTGACAAGCTTAACAATAAATGAATATTTATTAAGCAATTAATTTTATGGTGCTCTGTTATACAGCATTTTTGCAGCAGTAGCTAAAGTGATATGAGCATTGAAAATATGCCGAGCACTCTGATAGAGAGGTCTAGCTACTTATGTCAGCACAACATAGTTGGTCATTCCAGGAAAGCTTTACCTGGGAAATACAAGACTTCAAATAACTTCACTGTTGGCTTTAGGAAATTCCTACAGATCAATTTATGAGACCATAGCCTGCTAAATAGGGCATATAGTTTGCTTATCAAACAAGAATTTACTTGTTTTGTGCTAGGTCCACCAATGTGAAAGTATTACATGATGAGCTTTGCCCAGTCCTAATCAGCTCCCGTGCCATGAAAGACCTACCTGAAATCAATGGAGCTCTGACCCCAAAGCCCTATAAATACCCTATTTCTCTCTTCTGAGGCACTTAAAACTCTGCCAAAGAGGTGTTCTTTACTGTAGTAAGTTCTAATGAATTTGGCTTTACTGGAGAAACAGGTTATCTTATGATATTTTGGGGTGTTCAACATTGTTTAGTGTTTTTAAGCTAAGCCTTAATTTTTATTCTTTGTAGATTTCATTGTTTTTCCCCGCCTTGATGTTTATAAGGTTTTCTTCAGTTTCATGATTCAAAAATTTTCCAGAATGGTTTAGATATCATTTTTCTTTTATTAACTTTTTACACTGGTTTTCAACCCTGGAGCATCAGAATCATAGGAACTGTTTAAAACACACATAGCCATAGTTAAAATGTCCATGCTACCCAGAGCAATCTACACTTTCAATGCTATCCCGATCAAAATACCGAGGACATTTTTCAAAGAACTGGAACAAATAGTCCTTAAATTTGTATGGAACCAGAAAAGGCCCTGAATCTCCAAGGAACTGTTGGAAAGGAAAAACAAAGCTGGGGGCATCACAATGCCGGATTTCGAGCTGTACTACAAAGCTGTGATCACAAAGACAGCATAGTACTGGCACAAAAACAGACACACAGACCAATGGAACAGAATAGAGAACCCGGAAATGGACCCTCGGCTCTTTGGGCAACTAATCTTTGATAAAGCAGGAAAAAACATCTGGTGGAAAAAAGACAGTCTCTTCAATAAATGGTGCCGGGAAAATTGGACAGCTACATGCAAAAGAATGAAACTTGACCAATCTCTCACACCATACACAAAAATAAACTCCAAATGGATGAAAGACCTCAATGTGAGACAGGAATCCATCAAAATTCTAGAGGAGAACATAGGCAGCAACCTCTACGACATCGGCCAAAGCAACCTTTTTCATGACACATCTCCAAAGGCAAGAGAAACAAAAGATAAAATGAACTTATGGGACTTCATCAAGATAAAAAGCTTCTGCACAGCCAAGGAAACAGTCAGAAAAACTAAGAGGCAGCCCACGGAATGGGAGAATATATTTGCAAATGACACTACAGGTAAAAGACTGGTATCCAAGATCTACAAAGAACTTCTCAAACTCAATACACGAGAAACAAATAAACAAATCAAAAAATGGGCAGAAGATATGAACAGACATTTTCCAATGATGACATACAAATGGCTAACAGACACATGAAAAAATGTTCAAAATCATTAGCCATCAGGGAAATTCAAATCAAAACCACACTGAGATACCACCTTACGCCAGTTAGAATTGCAAAAATAGACAAGTCAAGAAACAACAATTGTTGGAGAGGATGTGGAGAAAGGGGATCCCTCCTACATTGTTGGTGGGAATGTAAGTTGGTACAGCCACTCTGGGAAACAGTGTGGAGGTCCCTTAAAAAGTTAAAAATTGAGCTACCCTATGACCCAGCCATTGCACTACTGGGTGTCTACCCCAAAGATACAGACGTAGTGAAGAGAAGGACCATATGCACCCCAATGTTCATAGCAACATTGTCCACAATAGCCAAAGCGTGGAAGGAACCGAGATGCCTTTCAACAGATGACTGGATTAAGAAGATGTGGTCCATATATACAATGGAATATTACTCAGCTATCAGAAAGAATGAATTCTCAACATTTGCTGCAACATGGATGGCACTGGAGGAGATTATGCTAAGTGAAATAAGTCAAGCAGAGAAAGACAAATATCATATGATTTCTCTCATCTATGGAACATAAGAAATAGGATGATCAGTAGGAGAAGAAAGGAATAAAGAAAGGGGGGGTAATCAGAAGGGGGAATGAAACATGTGAGACTATGGACTATGAGAAACAAACTGAGGGCCTCAGAGGGGAGGGGGGTGGGGGAATGGAATAGACCGGTGATGGGTAGTAAGGAGGGCACGTATTGCATGGTGCACTGGGTGTTATACCCAACTAATGAGTCATTGAACTTTATATCGGAAACCGGGGATGTACTGTATGGTGACTAACATAATATAATAAAAAATCATTAAAAAAAATAATCCTTCAAAAAATAAAAAATTAAAAAAATAAAGAAAAAACAAAACACACATAGGCAAGGCTCCCCTCCTAGTGACTCTGATTAGGGAGATCTGGGAAGAACTTCCCTAATTCTGTAGATTTTAAAAGGAACCCAGGTGAGAGTCATGGTTCTAGAGAAACAATCAAAGAAAATTGAAAAGTGCTTTTCCCGAGCTGAACGAAGGCCCCAGATTGGAAGGACTCATCACCGGAAAAAACTGTAATGTCCTTAATCTCACCTTCCCTGTGATTTCCTCATCACCTAGAAAATGGCACTCTTAGCAGCTGGAGTTTTCTGTGCGCAGGGACTCTTGTCTGAGCTGGCATCTTTTCAAGTGCCGGTAAATCTCTACATCCTCCCTCTCTTGTCTTCTGATAGATGAAGGGCATGTGTTTGACCTGAAGCCATGCCCAAAATGGGCTGTTGGGTCACCTGTACAGTCGGAAACAGTCTGTTCATGAAATTAAAATAAACACAACGAAACAATGGAATGCTGCCCTCCCTCCATGGTGCAGTCATTTCATTAAATTAATTGGCTTATTTACTCATTCCTCTGATCAGCAACATTTTAATTTAATTCGGCGCATAAGATAGGGTATAATGTATTTGTGACACAGTTAGCTTGTGAAAGTCATACTTAAAAATCCATTTTGTTTCCATATGATCTCATTTCATACACACAGCAGTGATGGTCTGATACCTAATTTGTGGTTATGATTTGGGATTGGTGATATGAATAGGACTAGGGCACTATAGAGCACACCAGGCAAAGATCTCCAGAACTTTCCAGAAGAGTCTGGATGAAATACAAGTGCAGCTTCCTTTTCCTTAGTAAAATGCTAGCACCTGAGAAGAGGAACTGGAAGTTACTGTCTGAATTCCTCTGAATACTCTTTTTGTGTGTGTGTCTGTGTGTGTGTATGTATGTAAGTGTAAGGTATATACACATGCACACACACATGCATACACTATGCACACTATATAGTGTATATATATTGTATATATACACACACTATACTGTGTTCTCAAAAGTAATAACAATAACAGGTAATATACATAGGCACTATTCTAATGCTTTACTTATATTCATTTATTTCTCACAATGCAGTGAGGTAGGTACTATTATTATCTGCCCATCATAGATGAGGAAACTGAGGCATAGAGGAGTTAAGTGACTTGCTCCTCACTCAGCTGGTAAGTATTGGGTGGAGGCAGGATTCAAAGCCAGGCCACTTCATTACAGAGTCCCTGCTGTTAACCACACATCACATCCAGCCCGCAGTCTGCTTTTGTATGATATGGGAACTAAGAATTTTTTTTTTACATCTTTAAGGGGTTAAAAACAGTAAAAAGAATATGCAACAGATACTGTATGTGGCCTGCAAAGCTTCAAGTATTTCCTGTCTGATTCTCTTCAGAAAAAGTTTGCTAAGCTTTGTGGGTCTTCACAAATGTGCTCTGCTGCGTCTTGGTGAATTTAATACCCATTTCAGACTATGGGTTCGGCCCTAATAGCTGTACATATTGTTTCATTTCTAACACTTAGGAAATTCTTCTGCTTCTTCATGAAGTTCCAGGAGAAGTCTTCTTCCCAGTTGTATTCTTTCTGTACGGTGAACACATGACCCCTTTTGCTCAGGGCAGTGTTAGTTTACTCCTCTTGTCCTGACTTCATTACTCAATAGCAACCACTTCCATTTTCAAACATGTGCCCGGGCTGGGTGCACCCCCTTGCTGATGATAATTGGTTTTGAGTTGCACTTGCCCACAGCAGAGCACTTAAATCCCAAATCTTTACCTATAACTAGAGAAATATTTTTTCCTCTGTCATAGTTAGGTTGAGCTGCAAAGTCCAAGATCAAGGGGCTGGCACATTCTGTGTCTGGTGAAAACTCTGCCTGGTTTGCAAATGATTGCCTCCTTGCTGCGTCCTCACATGGCAGAGAGAGAGAGAGCGAGAGAGAGAGCGAGCAATCTCTCTGTGCTGCTTCTAGTAAGGGCACTAATTCTGTTATGAGGGCTCTACCTTCATGACCTCATCTAAGCCTAATTAATTTCCAAAAACCCCACTTCCAGTTACCACCACATTGGGGGTTAGGTTTGCAGCACATCACATTGGGGGGTTAGTGTTTTATATATGAATTTTGGGGGACACAAACGTTCAGTCCTTAACACTCTCCAGTACTGGTCCCGTGCAGAATGGTGTCTGCCTGCTTTATTAGATAAGGATAATTGACTGTAGATGCTGCAGTTAATGTGCTGTCTCTCTGTCTTTCTCCTCATCTTTTCTACTTTTTTGGGGGAGGGGGTCTGGCTCTTTACCCACCGTTAAGATCAGAGTCTCTGCTGGTTACTGGGTTGTCAGGAATGCATTATCTCCCCTTCAGCAGGAAGAGTCTTCTTCTTGGGGTCTGAGCTGCACAGTGGCCCCATTGTAGAGTCCTGTGACATCTCCCCTGTGGCACCATTAACACTGGCGTCCCTTCCCCATCCTGCCCTAACCCCAGTTGCAGGAGTAGCTGTAGTAATACCAGCAGGAATTCAGGAAACTTCCTACTGAGGTGCTTTGAGGTCATTTCTTGCTTATATAGAGGACTGGCATTACCTGGGAGCTTGTTGGAAATGCCAAAACTTGTGCCCCGCCCTCCTGTTCACTCTCCAGAACTACTGAATTAGATAGAATCTGGTGATTTGTTTAAGCCTTCAGATTTGAGACCACTGGTGTGTCTCACTTGATTCTTAGAATGACCTTAAAAGATAGATGGTGTGGTCCCCATTTTACAGATGAAAAAACTGAGGCCAAGAGAAGTAATTGACTTGAATAACATCCAATAGGCAGAGGCTGTATTTCTGGCACACACTGTCGCGTTGCCTGAGGAGCTTGGAGCCCAAATCCTATTCCTGCTCTGTTCCTTCTTAGCTGCATGACTGAGACCTTAATTTCTTCATCTGTATAACAAGTTGGTTGTGCCAGATGATGCAAGGTTCCTTCTGGGTTCCAAAATCTATGCATTTAATGGGAATCTGTTTTATATAATATGTTCATTTTTGAAGAGTAGGAATCCACTGAACTTGGGCAATAAAAGGATTTCAAGGGCTGGATTTAGTAGCAGGGGGATTGCTCTTGAAATGGACAACCTTCCTTTGCTCTGTGTTACCAGGGTGGTATGTATTACTGACTACTAGCCAGCAACTGTCTGCTAAATGCAATTATGAGTTCCTTCCTTCTCCTAAGCGACAGGGGGAGATAATGTCACCCCAGGGAGAGGATGGCGGGGAGAAAATTTTGGAACCATGAGTGAATTCTAACCAATGGTAAGAAGTTGTTGGCATAACACAAAGGGAGATGAAATAAGATGTGCCTTTGTTTGGGCTTTATCATTTTGAGATGATCTTTTTGGTGGAGAACTGTATTCCTAGCATAAATAGGAGCCTCCTGTAGAGTAGCTAAATTCTTTTATTTTTTGCTATTAGGGTTATTGGTGATGAAATGTATGGATTGTTCTCAGTCACAGTAGCAGAGACGAGTAGGACCAGCAGCTCAGAACAGTAGATAATGTAATGCTGGGGTGAGGCAGGACCTTGTGGTATAAATCCTTTTTATGGTGGAGAAAATGAGGTCCAGAGGAAGCTGGCCAAGATTATACTCTGTGTGACATAGCTTCAGCTAGAAGCCAGGATTCTGAGCCCTGGTGCCTAGCCCAACGCAGCAGGGTTTCCCACACCGCGCAAGATTTGCCGTGAGGTGATGCATATAGTCCAAGTGGTACACAGGTGCATTCTTTTTACTAGTTACATACTTACCTTCTAATTCTCCTTAAGATAAATGTCAGGACTGTTTCATGTATTGCAGCGCTACAGAGTTCTTTGAAACTGCTATGCTTAGAATACAAACATGAGTATATTAAAGTACTCATTAAATAACAGTAGAGTTGGTACACAGATATGCAACAATTATTAAGGTGGTAAAAGAATGTCTGAAGTTTAGGACATGCTGGAGAATTTGTTAAGCAATCCGCAAGCTCTGGGTATTTGACTGTTCTGTGTTGCTCGGAGGAGGGAGGAAGGAGGCACACATTTACTGTTACAGTTATATTCGGCTCAGGGAAGTGTCCAGTTCCTTTTATTTCCTTCTTAGTATGCTAAGGCAGGAATCAGTCCAGCCTAGGGTTACACATAGGCAGTTTAGGCTACCTTGTTCTGCCATGACCAAGAACCTCAAAACCTCAGTGGCATAGCCACCCTTTTATTGCTGGCTGACCTTGTATTTCTGTCATTTATCCGTTTTGGTTTTTCACCCAGAGACCCAGACCGGAGGGCAGCCCCTATCAGGGATGTTGCTGGTGTCTTGACAGAAGGGAGACAAGATTCTGTTCAGATAAGGAGAAGACCTACTAGGGAGGCAGTGAGCATTTTAACAAGCATATAGTCTGCGACTCATTAATTAATGTTAACAAGCCATTTTGTGAATAACACATGTCAGTAACTGAGAGTTACTTATAACTGCCTTATATATTAGGATCCTTCAGATTGTAGTGGAAAATCAGATGTTACTATTTATGCCACATGTGAGTCTCCTCACTAGAGTCACATCATCCCACAGGGCATTGGGTATTTCTCTGCTGGCTTCGGAGATTACTAAGTACTTTCAGGCTTTTCCAGAAGTGGAGGATGAATGAGTTGTCTTAATGTGATTTTTTGTCCTTATGGAATTGGGACGGGAAAGAACAAGGATGACTTGGCTAGCTTGGACTCCTACACCATATGCGTCAGTTGCTGTGACCTATGCTGACTCAGTACAGTTGCTGGACTTTGTAGCCTGTTTTTTTCCCCACCTGCTTCCCCCACCTAGCAGCCTACCAGTTACACCAGGGTGGGCAGGCCATAACGTGTGATCTAAGTAAACCTGGCTTCCTATAACAATCAACTAATAAACGTATCATACTCCAGTTTAACTTAAAAATATTGACATTCAAAAAATAATTTATATATTTAAAAGGTATCAGATGATTAGGGTATGCTTTAAAGAAATTCAGAAGCCTTGGATGGTTTTTCCACCTTTTTTCCAAGTTATCCAGCTCAAGATGAAGTGAATGTTTTCTCTCTCTCTTTTTTAAAAAAGGTTTTATTTATTTATTTGCCAGAGAGAGAGAATGAGCATAAGCTGGGGGAGTGGCAGGTAGAGGGAGAAGCAGGCTCCCTGCTGAGCAAGGAGCCCGATGTGATACTAGATCCCAGGACCCTGGATCATGACCTGAGCTGAAGGCAGATGCTTAATCGACAGAGCCACCCAGGCATCCCTGTTTTCTCTCTCTCTCTCTCTCTTTTTTAAAGATTTATTTATTTTTATTTGAGAGAGAGAGAGGCAGAGGGAGAGGGAAGGAAGAGAATCTGAAGCAGACTTCCTGCTCAGCGCGGAGCCTGACATGGGGCTCATCTCGTGACCCTGAGATCGTGACCTGAGCCAAAATCAAGAGTTGGATGCTTAACTGACTGAGCCACCCAGGTGCACCAAATATTTGCTCTCTTTAAGGTCTTGCGTAGGTGAAGTCAACTTGAATTCTTCCTGTATTCTAAGTGCCTTGAGAACACAAATTCAGACATGCTTTGGCCCCAGCACTTTGGGCACCTGGGTGGTGGCTTTCTTTCCATCCTGTTTTCCCCAGAGTGAGTGATCTGAGAGAACTATAGAAACCTCCTAGCCTTGGAAGTCACTCCACCTTTTCCTCAGTATCTGTTGACCTCACAAGTCAGTCCTATTGAAAGTGGAAGGGGGCGACAAAGGGCATGAAAACCAGGAGGTAGGGATCATTGGTGGCCATTGCGGGGACTGGTTACCACATCCAGCTAAGGCCCTGTTTCTGCCATGTAACCTGCTATGAAGTTCACACCTAATAATATTCTCTTCTCTGGACTTTTGTATTTTCTCTCTGAACTGCTACTACTGGCCTATCAGATTCTGCTTTGAATGGTTTCCTGATGAGGTGTTTTAGACTAAAATGCTTTAGATTATGAACTGGCCAGCGGGCAGATTTTAGGATTGCCTGGGATGAGGAGGATGGGGGATGGGCACTGAGCCCTTCAGGCACTGGGGTGAGTACCTATTCCACTGGGCAAGCCCTTGTGCTGGGCTGCACTTGCCTGGAGGAAGGGGGTACACTCTAGGAATTCATACAAATGTGGGTTATGGGCTAGGAGAAAGCCGTAGCATGGGTCTTTAGCAAATGTTTGTAAGAGGAATATGTAAGTGAATGAAAGTTTGTCCTGGCATCTTGTAGAATTCTCTAGGGCCTTAGTGGAACTTTGATCTTCCCTACCGGTTTTAGAGTTCAGAGTGGCTCATGTTCTAGGGATAATTTCTTATCTTGATGCAAAAGGAGTGCCTTTCACCTCTGCCTGTGAGTGGGTAAATGAGGGTGGCTTTGGGAACTGGATGTTATTTTAATTTCGTGTCATCCCTGATGAGGTTCTGTAGGCTTGAAGGTAAAAAGTTGCTCTGGTGAGGGGCTTTCCAGACTTGGGGAGAACAGGGTGGGTGTCATTCCCTTCCTGGGTGTGGGTCAGTGGAATGACAGACTCTTTGACAGAAGGGCACTTCTGTGGAAATGCAGCTCCAGAATCCTCAGCCTCTGTCCCTCTCTTTTGCCGAGGTTCAGGAGAGGTTGCTGAAGAGGGCACATGAAGGACCAGCCTGGGAAGCCCAGGCACTTCTAGCATAGCGCGTGAGACTTAATTGCTTGCACTGGCTTTTTCTGCATGCGGGGATCTGTTTCATTAATGAGTAAGACACGCACTGGCTGCGTGTCAAACCACCTCAGTATTTATTTGGCTTCAAGCTGGGTCTTTCTAGAACATATGTGTCTCCAGGGGATTGAAACTCTTAAACAGTGGTGACTTTGGCGGCTTTAACTGAGCTGTCTCTGCAGTTCTTAAAACCCAGAGTCTGTCTCCCTCAATGGTGATCATGTCCTGGTCAGGCAGAGGAGCTTCAAGGAACCATGAAGGGCAGCCGTGAGGACAAGGGAGGAGCTGCTAGCTGCTATTATTCTCAAGTAGAAGTGGCTGTCAACTCTGGGGCCTAAGAATGCCTCCCTCATTCACCACCCAGAGGTCAAATTTATCTGTAGCAATTCAGTTCTTTCATTCAAGCCTATTCAATATGCATCATATTAACATATTTACGTTGTATTAACCTGTAACATACTGGTTGAGAGTAGGTATTCTGGAGTCTGAGAGATCTTGGTTTATATTCTGGATCTGTCACTATTTAGCTCTGTGCTTTTGGGTGAGTTCCCTAACTTAAGCCTTACTTTACTCACCTGCAAAATGGAGATGAATAATGGTACCCATGCGTTTAGAGCCAGTTCATGAGGGATATTGGTGGTGTTGGGGTTTCTTACACATTTTTTTCAGGTTTTGATGGTAGGGTTATACTTGCCTCATTAAATGAGTTGGAGAAGCATTCCCTCTTGTGTTTTCTGGAAGAGTTTGTGTAAGATTGGCATTTTTTTTAAGTGTTTGACAGAATTCAGCAATAAAATCTGCAGTTTTCTTTATGGGAAGATTTTTGATAACAAATTTAATGTTGTCACTATTGAGAACCAAGTGGATGATTAAGCAAGATCTCCCCCAGGGGAGAGGCAGGTGCAAGCAGATAGCGAGTGCTGACAGCCCACTGCCATTGTCCCACCAAATAGCACTTCACCTGCTGTACGTGGGATCCTATACCAGTGCATGGCATTCATATGAGGAGCCCTGAGAAAAACAGGAGAAAACAGTTTCAGGGAGATGAGGTCAATTAATACAAATTACATGGCTAATAGGCTGCAGAATAAAACCAGGACTTGATTTCAGTTATTCGGCTCACATCCCGTCATGTTTCACCATTCCCCAGCTAGAATGTCACAGTTCTATTCATCGATTCCATTTCATCCTACGACAGTGACATTCTACTTCTCTGTGTTCTCCTGGCGGGCGCTGGGAACAGGGCTCAGAGTTAGCTCCAAGTGGATTCATTCCAAAATCTTACCCATTTTATTGTGTGTCTTTGAGGCTCAATGCAAACGCACTGCAAAACAAGCAAACAAACAAGGTCACAGGTATGTGAATGCATTTAGAAAGCTTTGTGGGGCGGGGGGAGAATTCACTTGAAAAATGTGGGCAGATCAAAAGGAACATGGTTCTCCAGCAGACCCCAAAGTCAGAGCCCATAACTTCCAGCAAGCCTCTGTAGGTCATTAATCTTCCCTAATCAATGTTCGATTAAACCACCTCATCCCAGTGAGTTTCCCCTGACCCCAGATGGGTTCTCAGCATTGATGAGATAACATTTGGAAGACATCAAAGTGAGTGGGAATTATGTACCAGATGGATAGAGGAACATTCCTGGCCAGATGGGGCGGCTAAGTATCCCATCCCCTTAGCTAAGGAAAGGGGATGGGATAGTTTCTCCTGCTGTAGGAGTCTGAGTTAACATGCCTGGCAAGGGATAATGGAGGTGAGGAAGAAAGAAAGTCCGTGGAAATCCACAGATGAGAAGGAACCAAGAAATCAGGGATGGTGCTCGCCCCAGGAAGACAGGAGCAAGTAGAAGCTGGCTGCAGGTTTTGCTGGTTATTGGGTGTTTGTGGCGCAGTCCTTGGCTGTTTGTACACACCCATGCGCACACACACACACACACACACACACACACACACACAGCCCAGAAGAAAACCTGCAGCTTCTCAGGGATCACCTGCTTGATTCCTGCTAGACACACTGCGATGGCATTCGTTCCAACCATGTGATAAATAACAGGTCGTTATCAGGCAAAGGTTTCTAATCAACCAAAATTATATGTTTAAAAAAAAAAAAAAAAGAAGCCAGGTAAGGTAGAGCAAATGGCAGGCTCATTCATGCTCCAAGGAGCCAATGGTCCATCTGTGGGATTTTTATCGGCAGGTCTTGGCAAAAGGAGATCTAGTAACAATAGTAATAATAACAGCTGCTGGATATCATGGGTTTTCTTTGTCCCGGACACTGTGCCAAATGTTTTACGTACATTAGCTAGTTTAATTGTTCACTGCTGCCCCCTGGCTCAAGCCACCATTGCTTTCCACTTGGACTGTTTTAATAGCTTTCAAATTGGAGGCCCTTTCTTTGCCCTTGTCTCCTATAATATCTTATTTTTACAGCTTCCAAAGGGATTAAAGATAAAATGGCTCAAAAATCCTCCCATAGCTTTCTATTCCCTTCACAGTAAAACCCGAAATCTTTCCAACGGCCCTAGGCCCTCAGTCATCTCCAATCACTCTGCCCCTAACTTCCAGCCACTCAGGCCTCTTCTGGGGTTCTTAAGTATGTCAGGAATGCTCCTGCCTCTGGGCCTTTATGCTTGCTGTCCCTACCAGCTACAGTGAAGTTTCCCCTGGGACTTTCCTCAGTTTTCTACGTAAAGGTCCTTGATTAGAAGGGCCTTCTCCCAGGGCCCTTAATGAAATTAGCCCAAGCCCTTAATTTACAGTATTTGTAAATTACTCCTACTCCTTAGACCCACCTTGCTAATTACATCTGGACTTTTTTTTTTTCGTTTGTTTCAAGGACTATATAAGAAATCGAGGATATAACAGGAAGCAAGGGAGATAAGGTCCCTATTCTCAGGAAGTTTCCTGAACAGGTTAGAAATAAGTGACATTTGTTCAGTTTTTCAGACCCTGGTGCCCAGAAGGAGAGGAGAGGTAAGAACTTTATTTTATGATATTCTCCATACTCCTTCTACAATGAGTCCCAGCCCTCACAGGACAGCCAAGGCAGAGCGTGACAAGCACATGGTACATGGAAAGGAAGCCCAAGCGTCAAATACAGACTCTTGCCTCCTTTGCAAACTTTTGAGCGCTGACCGGCTTTTCCTTTGATCTGCTGTGGCACTGGTTATGCCTCACAGAGAAACTCCAAGTAAGAATCATAAATGATAAAACCTCGAATGGATAGTATCAGAGAAATTGGCAGCCTGCGTCGACGATTATAAACTATGCCTCAAAAATATAAAGGATACTAGGCTGTATACAGTTTTATGATGGGGCAGATAGAAGCCTAATCCAGATATCTACAGATTTTCTTGGTGTGCAATAAAACACCACAGCCTTCTACCCATGGACAAAATGTGTCTCAGCAGCTGCTGCTTGAGCCTTCAACCCACCTTGTTCTCTCCGTATCAGAAGTGCTCTGCTTGGTTTCTTTTGAAAGGACATATTGAAGGAGGCTCAGTATTTAGAGTCCTACAAAACTTAATGGATTGATAGATTCTTTAAAATTAATGATCTCATTTTATAAGTGGGTAGAACAAGTGCAGTAGAGAGCTGCTGGGTTTTTTTTCTTTTTTTTTTAATAATAATTTTTTATTATGTTATGATAGTCACCATACAGTACATCCTTAGTTCTTGATGTAGTGTTCCATGATTCATTACTTGCGTATAACACCCAGTGCTCCATGCAATATGTGCCCTCCTTAATACCTATCACTGGCCTATTCCAATCCCCCACCCCCCTCCCCTCTGAAGCCCTCAGTTTGTTTCCCAGAGTATATAGTCTTTCATGGTTCATTCCCCCTTCTGTTTACCCCCGCTTCATTCTTCCCTTCCTTCTCCTACCGATCTTCCTGCTATTTCTTATGTTCCATAAATGAGTGAAACCGTATGGTAATTGTCTTTCTCTGCTTGACTTATTTCACTTAGCATAATCTCCTCCAGTCCCATCCATGTTGCTGCAAATGTTGGGTAATCATTCTTTCTGATAGCTGAGTAATATTCCATTGTATATATGGACCACAGCTTCTTAATCCAGTCATCTGCTGAAGGGCATCTCGGCTCCTTCCACAATTTAGCTATTGTGGACAATGCTGCTATGAACATTGGGGTGCATATGGCCCTTCTCTTCACTACGTTTGTATCTTTGGGGTAAATACCCAGTAGTTCAATTGCTGGATCATAGGGTAACAATATTTTTAACTCTTTAAGGGACCTCCACACTGTTTTCCAGAGTGGCTGTACCAACTTGCATTCCCACCAACAGTGTAGGAGGGATCCCCTTTCTCCACATCCTCTCCAACAATTGTTGTTTCTTGTCTTGTCAATTTTTGCCATTCTAACTGGCGTAACGTGGTATCTCAATGTGGTTTTGATTTGAATATCCCTGATGGCTAATGATTTTGAACACTTTTTTATGTGTCTGTTAGCCATTTGTATGTCATCATTGGAAAAGTGTCTGTTCATATCTTCTGCCCATTTTTTGATTTGATTATTTGTTTCTCGTGTATTGAGTTTGAGAAGTTCTTTGTAGATCTTGGATACCAGTCTTTTATCTGTAGTGTCATTTGCAAGTATCTTCTCCCATTCCGTGGGCTGCCTCTTAGTTTTTTTGACTGTTTCCTTGGCTGTGCAGTAGCTTTTTATCTTGATGAAGTCCCACAAGTTCATTTTTTCTTGCACAGTATTCTCTCTTTCCTCTGACGACAGCATTCCACTTTTCCTGTGGGGAGCTTCCCTTGTGTCCAGGTAATTCTTAGTCATCGTGTCTCCGCTCCCATCCCTCACAGCCACAGGATTGATCATGCTCCACAGAAGGGGCAGCTGATGCAGGTAGGTCATGCCCCCTGTATTCTGACCCTCCCTGAACCCCTGACCTTCAGAGGACACAGTCCTGTGATCTGGGCTAGGCAATCAAATCCACTTTCCGGGGATCAAGAAAACGTTTGTATCAGCCATCGAGATAAAAGGCGAGTGAGTCTGAAACCTTGCCATCAAAAGTCTTCTACTGGGAGATGTGGGCATAAAGGAAAATAACTACAAGGAGATACAGTGATAGGTACAGAAAAGGTATGTAACAGGACTTTAGTGAGCACAGCAAAGATATGTGTTATGAAGTTCCTCAGAGGTGGAAATGCCAAAACTGGGTCTTTCAGGATGAGTACGAATTTGCTAGGCAGCCAAGAGGTAGGGGGGTAGGAAGATTTTGGCAGACAGAAAAGCGAAGGCACAAAAAGTCATGAAAACAGTATAAAACACTGTAGAAATGTTATTATCATTATATTTGATTCTTAATTTCTTTATTTATAAGTTGAGAGGTCGGATGACTGGTGGGTAGGGATACCGAGTAGGGGCTGGGTGAGACTCCTGCCTGCTGGGGCAAGCCACTCCCAACTCTCAGTGTCCAGAACGAACCATAGAGTCCCCTTCTCAATATTGGAAATCCATGTGAGAAGCTGGTAAAAGCTATGAGCATTCTTCTCAAAAACAAGCAAACAACAACAACAAAGCCAAAAAGAAAGAAATCTCCTAAACTCCACATAGTTTTACATATCATGCCAAGGACACTTTAAAGTCCAACCAAGATCCTCCTCCCCTCCAGGAACAATGATTCTTGGATTATCTATGGTGAAGGAAAGGTTTTATTTCTTTTTCACAATTTTAATCTGTCACAAATCAATACTTGTTCCTAGCTCACATCGTAAGATTCCCCCGTGAGTGGGACCATATCTGAACTGGTCAGTACCCTGATATGAGTCCACTGATCACATGCTTGGATGTCAATGTCAAGTTTGAAAAGGCTCATTCTTAATTCTCATCTTGGTGTACTGGCCTCTGTGGCTGTGGTCTGTGGACCACATCTTGAGTGGCACCGTTCTGTAAGTCTGAGGACTCTCTGAGAATGCCTATGTTAAGGGCTCCCGATGCTTATAGACTGAAGTTCATATTCCTCCTCATGGCAGATGAATCCCCTTATATGCTCTGCTCCAGCCTCGGTGGATTAATATTGTTTTCTTTGCCATCTTATTAATTTCATCCCTCCATTTACTTTTCTCCAGCTCTCCCTACCTTACCTCCTCTCAACCCAGGGAGGATTTATTGCTTCCTTACTTGTATTCCCCAGGGATTTAAAAGTTACTATTTATCATGACGTATTGCAATTATTTATTATATACCTTTACTCCCCTCCAAATAGTAATCTCTTCAAGGGCAGGGATGGTAACTTTACATACCTTTTTGTGGGTGTGTGTGAAGTGCTATTCATAGAACCTGGAACATAACAGGTGCTCAGTAAATGCATGATGAATCTAAGTGAAGCAAATAAGAGGTATTGGCCCATATGGGTGGGGAAGCACTGATGTCTATCTAGCTCCCAAGGAGTCCTGTGTGTTCCTTGGCTAGTTCCTTCATTGGGGAGAAATCAAGGGCTCAGCCCCAGGTGCAGTTTGTAGTTGATGAGAAAAGCAGAGCTGAAGATTTAGCTTTGGCCAGTGGAATACGTTTGTTACCTCTTGGCAGAGATTTGACTTGGGCTGGAGGAAGGTTGATTTAGATTAATCCTGGGCCTCTGGGGGCTGAGCTCAATGGGAAGAGGGGAGAGAGTATTTGGAAGCTTAGGTACACCTGCTCTTAGCTTAAGATGCTGCTGCGTTTCATAATGTTTTATTTTCAGAGCAGGAGCCCTTGACTTGCCAAATGAATGATTGATATCGCCTCTGGGTGGGAATGTTTATCTTTTACTCATGGCCATAGCTTATTAGAAATACCCCCTACTCAAACATTAAAGGAGACCTGGGGTCATCATCTTAGCTAGAGTCATGAATGTAACTTGAATTACACGTGTGTGGGGGAAATGGTTGCTTCTTAAGGCTTGGAAGATGGGAATCCCTTGCCAGCCCGAAGGTAGAGATTGGGGGTGGGTGAGGAGAGAAGGAATCCCTAAGGCAAGCTGGTTTTGCCCAGAATTGTCATTTTAAATAAATTATACTTGTAGACATTCTGGAAAACCATGTGTCTAGAAAGTAATGAGGGCCCTGATTAAGCTGAAGTTGAGAGAAGGACAGGAGGTAAGCACTGGAAATACATTTAGAGCAGAGAAAGGCAGTGAGAGAATGCAGGGATCTGAGTAACAGGCCAAACAAGATGGGTGACTTAGTCCAGTTGTCCCTGCTTAGCACTGGACCCATGCACACTGCTGCTTACAGACATGCCTCCACTGGAAGTGCAACCAGGACCTCAAACTCAGTTGAGCTATTAAAGAATATTTGCCCTTGCCCTTTTCCTCCTATGTTTTCTACCTTTGTGAGTGGTACCAGCATACTCTTACTTAAGCCATAGACTTGGGTGTCTATCAGTTTCTCCGTCTCCATCTCAATAATCACCAAGTTTTATTAATCCCAACATCTAAACATTTTTATAATTCTGCCTACCTCTTCCTGTCTTCACAGAAACTGTGTAGGTCAGGTCACCCCAATTTTATGTCCAATCAGTCTTGCTCCCTTCCGTCTGTTCTACACTTCATGGCTGCCTTGGAATCCCCTAAACATATATCTAGTTATGGTATTTCTTGGCTTAACACCCTTCAGTGATTCCACATTGACTTTTGGATAAAGCACAAACTCTTGTAAAAGGCTTTCAAGGCCTTCAGTGAGATGCCTCGTCTTCTCTACCAGCCTCATCTCCTCTTGCTCTTTCTCTATTCCAGCCCTACTGAATACCCTCAGTTCCCTGCCACATTCTGAGCATTTGCTCATGTTCTTCACTGTTTTACTCTTTGCTTTTCTCCTGCTTCCTACTTTCTTATTCTTTAAATCTCACATTGAGCATCCCTTCTCTTGGCTCTCCAAAATTAAATTAGTTGTCCCTCTTTTTTTTTTTTTAAGATTTATTTATATTTGAGAGAGCGTGAGTGAGTGTGAGTGGGGTAGGGACAGAGGGAGAGAATCCCAAGCAGACTCTGCTGAGCAGGGAGCCTGCCTCAGGGCCCCATCCTATGACCCTGAGACCATGACTTGAGCCAAAACCGATAATTGAACTCTCAAGTGACTGAGCCACCCAAGTGCCCCAAATTAGTTGTCCCTCTTAGTCACATGTTCTTCCTCTCTTCTCTTCCGTACTAATATTTTTCTGGTTTATTCATTTTTTTCATTCACTGGACAGTAAGCTACTTGAAAGTAGGGATTGTGTCTTATTCATGATTGTATTTATAATGTTTGACATCCTTATATCCTCAATAAACATTATTTGATGAAATGAATAATTTCAGAGAACCTCAGGATGAAGCTGAGTGTCAAAACCAAGGGAAAGAAATAACATGGGCAGAACCTCAAGAACATTGACTTAGAGCTGAGTCGGGTAGAGTTCGACTGTGCCCAATGGGAAAAGTGAACAACTATCCAGGCACTAAAGAAACTGAAAGTAGAGTAGGTCTATTAATAGGATTCTGGAAGAAAACAGAATTCCCTTCAGGTAGTTTACCTGAAGACATTTTAATAAAAGAACAGCCTGCAGCAGTGTGGTCAGGGTTGAGGAAATCAGCATAGGATGTTGTTGTACCCAGGGACTAGCAACAATGGGAAGCTGTTACCACGTCCAGGGCTGAAGGAAAAAAGGGAGGAAATAATGTTGACAGAACTAACGGGAACGTTGAGGAGGGAATGCTTGGTTGGAGCTCCAGAGTTGAGCCAGGGTGGGGACAGGGAAGGAACACCCTGATTGCTTTCTCTTCATGATGGTGCCCCTTTTAGCTAAACCCACTGGAAAGCCAGTGGATGGAGGAACTGAGTGATAAAACTCCCCCATGAGTGTCAGTCTCTAAGGACTCAGTAGGACAGGAGAGGTGGAGAATGAATCTGGAGTCATAAGTGAAGATTAAATAGCATACATAGTTGTAAAAGGGAAAAAAATAGTAAGAAAAGAGAATGCCTCCAAGTGTTGGATTTAGAAGAGAATTTTTAATTATTGGTGGACCAGTGAAAATTGGATGACCTGGGAAAGACTCTGGAATGCTTTAAACCTGCATTAGGTGAACTGGAAGACGTCCTGTGATTAGCTCATGGGTAGGGTGTGCATCTGGATGTTTGTTCCCTCTTAGGGTTATGATCAGGAGCCGTTGAGAAACTGGGTTGTTGACCTGGAGCAGGGGTGTTGCTGCCTGAGAAGCGGTGTGGGGTGGGTGGGTGTGGGTGTGTGAGGAGGTGAAGGTTCTTGGAGGAGAGAGCTTCTGCTTTGTGGATTGCTGTGTGAGGCACTAAGAACATGCTATGCTAGGGGCACTGAGCGCCCAGCCAGACAGCCTGGCATTCATTGTTGTTGTTGTTGGTGCTCTATGTGTGTGCACAATTGGACGTGTGTGTGTGCATGTGCATGCACGTGTTTGTGTGTGTCTTTGGGAGCATCTGGGAGTGTATATGGGGAATAGATGGCTCTGTTCTTTTGTTTTATGTGACCTGGCAGAATTCCTCTTGGAATTGCAGTACTTCAGAAGGTATTTTGCAAATAATCCACTAGTTTATTACCTGCTGTCAGGACATAAGAAGAAGAAATGGTCCTAAGTGACAGCAGGAAGAATTTAGTTTAAACTTAAGGGATGGCTTTTAATAACCCGTAGTATCAGATTCCTTCTTGACTTCAGGGAGACATCATTTGTCTCTTCAGTTCTGAATTACATCACATAACCAAACAGTAAGAATTCCACATTTTAAATTCCACTGAAATGACATTAAAAAAATATATATCTACCAATTTTCTTCAAAATTTCTGCTAATATACTGAATGTCCAGGTTGTGTGTATTCTGATTATTGATCCTTGTTTGTCTAGTCCCCTCCTCCTTCTCTTTCCTTGCAGGGTGCAGAGAGCAGAGGAAAGACTCAACCATTGTCTACTCTTACTTGACCTGGCTTGTAGCCACCGCTGACTTCTTTCTCCTTTTCTTCCCTTTGCTCACTGAGCTCTAGGCACATTGGCCTCTTAGCTGTTCCCTGAGACTCTTGCCTCAACACGTACATTACACTGCCTCTCCCTTCTGGATGTGTGTGTACGTAGCTGGACCCCATCACCTTCCCAGTGAGGCATTCTCTGACCACCCTGTTCTTCCCGTCGCTGACATGGAACTGGTCACTATGTGTCAGCATGTTGGTCTTCTAATTGTCTATCTGTCTGTTGTTTGTTGTCCCAGTGAGACTACAAGTTTGACAAGGTCAGGAACTTGTCCATCCTGCGTGTTCTTGTATACTCAACACCTTGACCAGAGTCTGGAAAACAGGGGCGCTCAATAAAGATCTATGGAATCAATGAGTATATACACAAGAAATAGTTTAATTACTTTAGCCCTTCCTACTCTTTATTGTTTTATAGAGAAATGTATTGCCCACTTTTTCATCATTTTTGTGTGTTATTCTGACCTGCTGACCACCTGCCTGTGCTGATACAAAGGAAGTCATGCAGGATGTTGGCTTCTTGTTCCTCCTCTTGCACCCAGGCTGTTCTGCCTCCGCAGCATGGACACTGGCCCTGCTGTGGCATGTCCTGTCTCAATTACGGGCTACTGCTGGCTAAGTCTTTCTGACTCTAAGATTCAGTGCTTTGAGCTCACTTGCCTGTGGATATAAACTATTCTTTCCAATATTATGCTGTTGGTAATGATGGTATTTTAGTTCCTTATCTGCACTCTCTTTGATCCTATTTCTCATTCAATTGAGAACTCAAGTACAGAAAAGAGATTCTATGTCAATAGGATTCTGAGTAAGGTGTTAACATCAGGTGTGGGCTGATGCAGAGGCCTATCTCAGAGAATAACCTGCTCTTCACCCGCTCATAGCTGTGAGTCATTGGAAACTACTGACTTAAGGTGCATGTGGAATGCCACGTCTCTTTTGTGGTTCAAGGGATGGCAGTTGGGCTGGGGCCTGGGGAGGTAGCATGCAGGACTAGGGCCTCTGTGACTAGAACCCTGAAGGAAGATATGGTGGGAAACAAAGGCTGTAGTTTCTGTGGGTCAGGTGCCCCCCCCCCCCCACTCCTTAGCTTTCATCTGTGTGGGTGAAGGGGGAAAAGAGCTGTGGACGTGCATATAGGTACTTGGCTTCCCAATGAGCTGAAGATTCTGTGCCAGTATTGTTCCATATAGCTAAGTAAAGATAGATTAACAGATTAGTCTTATGCGTCTTGTGGGTTTGATTGCCAGTTTGAACCCGTTAAACTCCTGTATGAGAACAGTAGAAATCCTCATCAAAGAGCCCAACAGTGCCCAGTGTTAGGAAAGACACAGAGAGAGGAAGTCTCAGAAAAGGTACTATTCTGGAGGAAATGAGTCACTTTCAAGACTTAGTAGCTTTAGATCTTTGCCTCAGTTTCTTCATCTTGAAAACAGGGACAATTGAAATACTCTGGCTTTGCCGTTGTACTGTTCATATGTTCAAATAAGATAATACTGAAGATTATTCTAGCCATACATTATTTCATATTTATAATAATTTTATGAATTAGCACATGTGTATTGAATTGAAGATGTTATTCTTTAAAACAGCAATTGGAGCTTTTCCCTCCTGCACGTGCCCCAGTGTAGTTCTCATATTTGCTTCCTGCCTCCTTGCACGTCCAGGATACTCTGTGCAAAAGTCATGTAAAGTAATGATATCTGTTAAACTTCCTGGTACTGTTTGAAAAATTATCCTGGAGAGGTAAGGCCCTCTCCTGGATTTCCTCACTGAGTTGCAGTTCTCAACATTTTGAGCCTCTGCATTCTTGTTATCCAAATATGATTTCTTGAGGCCAGGAAAGCTTTGTGTGAAATGAGGAAGCCACAATCCTCATGTGTTTCTCCTCAGGATCCCTCCACCCCACTGTGTGTGTCAAGGTAATACGACTGTGGGTTATGTTTACATGATCACCATTGGCAGCTTCACAATACAGGAAACCCCATTCCTGTCTTCCCTGGTGACTTCTCAGTGAATCTAATTGTGTGTGTGGTGATGCCATTGACAAATACAAGGATAAATCTTCTGAACATGGATAGTGGAAAAGCCAGAAATAATACTGCTGGTCTTTTTTTGTGTTTCTATGCAGGGAGTAAAACATCTCATGGTACATGTCAGAGGAAAGTTCTCTGGATGCCTGGAGTGTAGATCTTTGAGGTTAAGGGTGGGATCTTATCCACCCTGCATTTGCCATGACTGGCAGAATTCAGGCATGAGAGGTCTGCTTAAAGCTGAAAGATGAGGGTTGAAAGTCATACAGACTTGAGCTTAAATCTTGGCCTAGCTGTTTGCTAGCTCTCTGATTTTGGGTAAATTCCAAGTTTCCTGGGTTTCACATCTTTAAAATAGCAATGATAATTAAATAAGACAGTTATTGTGGGGACTCGATGAAATAATGTGTATAAGGCAGCAGATTACATTGCATAGAATATCCAATATGCATTGGTTGTTATTGCTGATACTTCTGTTATTATTATGATGACCTAAATTTATGTTGCATTACTTGGATTAGGCTGACCCCTGGGCATTTGTACTCCATCTTTCTTCTTTCTAAAAAGTCCTTCTTTTTCTGGTGAACTCTTATTTATCCTTCAAAACCTTTTTCAAACATGTAGCTGGAGGCATTAAGACTCTGCCATCTTAGTATCTTCAAAGTCTACCATAAGAGGGGCTAGCAAATATTTGTTATTATTTATTGAATAATAACCAGCTAGAAGGAGATTGTGAAG
This sequence comes from Ursus americanus, assembly GCF_024610735.1. Lineage (NCBI taxonomy): Eukaryota > Metazoa > Chordata > Mammalia > Carnivora > Ursidae > Ursus > Ursus americanus. The sequence continues at coordinate 17,215,590 of NC_142135.1, forward strand.
ATACCGAGAGATCAACATGCATTGTAGTCTGGATGTAAGGAGCCATCCAAATATTGGTCATCATTATTGTTAAAAATGAGCACTTAGTCATGGAGTGCACCCTCTGATGGTGTTATGGAGAAGCTCAGGAAGTGGGATGAGCTGGGACACTGGAGAAATGTCCTATATTGGCCAGCTGATAGGGATAGCTTGCCTCTACCATGCCCTCCAACTCGGAGATTGCCAAATTGCTATGTGACTAATAGGCAAGTATTCAGTAAAGCAAACATAAGCCTTGGAATCCACAGTCCCAGAGTCAATCCTGGATTTCCCCCTCACCAGCTGCGTTAAGTCACACAAATCACTTACTCTAGTGTTGGGTTTTTTTTTTTTTCCCATAAAATGAGAATGATAACAAAACCTGCTTCACGTGATTTATGTGAGGAGTATTTGAAGTAATGTTTATGAAGGCATTGGATAAAGTTCCATGAATGAGTAGCTACTATTAATGACCTCTGAGATAGTAATGTTAATAAGGGAGAATAAAGGGTGCTAATTTGAAAGACAAAAATAAGCCAACCAAAAGACCATTATATGCTTGCCTGGAATTTTGAGATTGGTGGAGAGAAAAAAATAGTCTGGAGAGAGAACTGTTCCATTATTTGGGAAAATAGCTTAATGGATCCCTTGCTTTCCATGAGAAGCTCCAGAAAGAAACTAGTTACCAACGGTTCAAACAGAGAAAGTGTTAAAATCCTTTTGTGTAGGGGCGCCTGGGTGGCTCAGCGGTTAAGCATCTGCCTTCGGCTCAGGGCGTGATCCCGGCGTTCTGGCATCGAGCCCCACATCAGGCTCCTCCGCTATGAGCCTGCTTCTTCCTCTCCCGCTCCCCCTGCTTGTGTTCCCTCTCTCGCTGGCTGTCTCTATCTCTGTCGAATAAATAAATAAAATCTTTTAAAAAAAAATCCTTTTGTGTAATCAACCATAGGAATTTTTATTTCTTTTCCCCCTGGTTGGCAGAGGCAGGAGGGCAGAGAAATTTGCTGGATAGGGAAGGGGCTTGGTGCAGGGAGAAAGGATTTAGCAACAAGTTGTGTTGTGTTCCCTAAGAGGGAAATGGCCCAACCTGAGAGAGAGACCGCCTTGTCTGAGTCAGGTGCTCTAAGCTCAGTGATGTTTGCAGCCTGTATTAGGGTTTCCAGGTCTGTGTTGTCATTCACTTCTTTTATCCCCATGCCATCAGTAAAGACAATTATATATACTTGACAGTTGCCACTTGAGTTAGTAATACTGTGGCAAATGAAGCAGAAGGGGTGGGCTGTGTCCATGCAGAACAGTACGGAGAGGGGGGCAGCAGCCAGAAGGAGCAGGTACCAAAAAGGCCAGAGATGATCAAGAAGTAGTGAACGGACAAGAGACGATAACCACCATGTCCTCATCCTCCTCCCCAAAATGTGCAGAAATGTTTGTGAGGGGACTGAATTTCTTGCAGCCCCCAAGGGATAGAGTTTGAGTAATTTTACTTCTATACTAAAAATAAGTCTGACCTACAAGTCCAGGGTACTTGAGGTCGCTTGGGGAGTAGATGTTTTCAATTAGATTCTGAACCAGGCCAGCAGGGACAAAACTTTTCCCGTTCCCCAGGTACCTAGCACAGTGCCTGGTGTTTAGTAGATATTGCATTGCATTTTTAAATTATTTGTTTAAATAAACTTTTAATTCTGGATTACGTCTAGATTTATGGGAAAGTAGCAAAGACGGTCCAGAGAACATTCATACCCTTCCCCCAGTTTTCCCCATTAATGTCTTATATTACCATAGTATATTTGTCAAAGCTAGAAAATTACATTATGATAAACTAAAACCTAGATTTTATTCAGATTCACCAGCTTTTCCATTGGTGTCTTTTTGCCCCCCTTTTAGGATCTCATCAATGACATGACATTACATTTAGTCATGATCCTGTAGTCTCCTTTGGCCTGTGACAGTTTTTCAGTCTTTTCTTATTTTCTATGACCTTGTCAGTTTTGAAGAGTCCTGGTCAAGAATTTTGTGGAATGACCCTCAGTTTGGGTTTGTCTGTTGTTTTTTCTCATGATGAGACTGGATCTCTGGGTTTCTGGGCTAGTGCAGTGCCCACTGGTTTAAGATTCTCCCCTGAAGAAGTTGCAAGTGGAAGGGTGTCTACAGCTGGTGAGGTGACCTGGTGAGCACAGTTTAAGGGGTGTTGTAGCCTGCAGGCCTTGCTTTCTTCCGTGCTGAACTGCCATGCTCCTGAGCTCAGCCACTTCACAGTCAGGGTGAGAGGCTACGGACAGGTGGGCACAAAGCCATCTGCACTCCTGGACCAGCGAGCCAGTGTGTGAACCTCTCTTAACAGCCCTGGCCTGCAGCAGGCCCTTGATTCATGGTGGCTCTTATCATGATACATCCAGAGGGCTAACTTTTCATATAAAAAATGGCCTTATGATTACCACCTTGAGAGAGCATGGAATTACACACCCAGCTTGTAGTGATTTCCTTGGCTGAGTGCTTTCTTTGTGAATATTTATGAGGGGAAACTTAGGTTTTGGGATGGAAGGAGAAGGAAGAGAGAAAAAAGTGAGAATCTATTATATCTTCTTTGAAACTCTTCAAAGCCTATTATCCCAGAAGTCTTCTATATTCCTCTCTTTTGCTGTTTCCTCTGACTGATATTATATTAAGGAGTATACTTAATTCTTAGCTTTTGAGTTATTTTACCTTGAAGAGTTGACTTCCTGCTTTCTCAGTTTTCCTTCCCACCCGAATGGAATCATGTTGGTCTCAGAAGAGAGGCCCTGGGATATAGAAAAGGGATGTGAGGTCTGGAGTTAGAGGATTTGAATGCCACATCACCTATTGCGGTGTCCACTTAGGTAAGTCCATTATTCTCTCCGAGAATAAGGTCTTCATCTATAAAATAGAATGAATAAAACTGACCTGATAGGAGTGTTGTAAGGACCAAAGGAGAAGTGAAGTGTATGTGAAGAGTGTTTGGTAGGTGATGAAGCCCTGTTGAAATTCTTCTTGCTACTTCCATAATTTCCTTCTTATCTCTAAGGCAGAGCTGTTGAAATTACATGGAAAAGGAACAAATACAACTAAATGGTTGAGGTCTCCTGTGTGGATACTGAAGGCCAGACTTCGTGGATAGAAGAGGGAGGAGACAGGAGTGGAATGATTTTTGCATACAAACATTCCCTCTTCTTGGCTGGCTGTAGTTTGGGCTTCTGTCCAGAGCTTACTGGTGTCATTGGACTCCAGCCAGCCGCCCAGTTCCAGGGTGTCTTTAGACCTCTGAGATCTTTGGGTATCAGGACTTGAGCTGAGAAAAACACATACTGGAGGGAATGATGTTTGGTGAACACCAATCCTTAGATGCTCTGAACCTGGGGTAAAGGGATAGAGTCTATTGGAGCCTGCGTTTCTGTGCACACCCTTCCTTCCTGTTCTGTGAGTTGTAAGCTACAAGCAGTGGTGGTGTTTCAAATTCTGGGCCCCCAGGCAAAACACTTTTACAAAGACCGCTACCTTACCTTCTTAAATGGATGATGTTCTCTCTCCTCTTAAATCTCCCGATTGCCTAGGTATGTCCCATTGAATTCGTCCCTATGTGGCAGGCCAAGTTTCCAGAAGACAGCAGGCCTTTCAGACTGTATGGCAGACTTAGGAGAGAAGCAAGGATAGGAAAAATTACAATTTTGGGGAAACTATAAGCTTCCTCATCTTGGATGCATTTGGGAAGATTATGTCCCAAAGGGCTTCTCGAAATCCTCCTGCCTCCCCCCACCCATACTCCCACTGCTGCTGGGATTATGGTCCTTGTCTCTTAATAGTGTATGCTCTTCTTTGACTTCCCATAGCACTTAATTTTACTTACATTATCTCATTTAATCATCACAGCTCCAGGGTGGTTGCATGATCGCCTTGCTTGTTGGCACTTTCTATTTCATATTATAGTGGTGAGTGCACTGAAGAGCCTTATTTCCTACTCAAGGCAGAATTTTTCATGAGAACAGGGATTGTATCTTGCTCATCTTCATATTTCTATAGGACTTTGCTCAGTGCATGACACATAATGTGTTTCCCAGGTTATTGTTGAATAATAAATGGCTTTAATGATGGTCTTCCATATTTTTGTTATGGCAATATTTTGCTCTGAAAACAATGAACGTTTTCAGAGGGTAAATGTATTTCCTGAAACTGTGCCAAACATAAACCTTAAATTCAAGAGCCACAGATGAAAGAAATTGTTTTGCTCAAGCAGTTGTATTTATTGCCTTTTCTCTGGTTCATAAGCCCTTTGGAATTCTGCAGTCCTTTTGGATATGAGAAAAGAGAAATCAGAGCCAGCCATCAGTGTTACTAAAAAGGCAAGGACAGAAAGAAGTGTGAGAAGACTGAGACATGGGCAGTGGCCCTGTGCTAACCCATCAAAAGAGGTAAAGGAACGACATTGCCCAAGACTAGAGTGTAAGCACAGGCATATGCTTTGAGAAAACTTAGTCCCTTTAAGAAACTGCGCTAGGGCTTCTTGTCTTCTTCTTGAGGAAGTCTTACAGCTGGAGTAAGTGGGAGGTTGTATAATTTTCATAGATGTTGGGCTTTGATAATTCCTGGCATGACGATTTGGAAACCAGATCCCATCTACAGGCTGAGCCAGCTACATTGACCCATATCTCCATTTTGCTTTGTGCAGTTCTGACTTTTGATTCATCAGAGCTATGAGAACTGCTTTGTGTCCTGGACCCATGAGCTAGCCGGTTTGGTATTACATCTCTGACAAGGGGTGGGGTGGGGGCATAGCTATTTTCCTGGATGTGTTATCATAGGTAATAGATGTGGAACAGAGGAACTTCTTGAGAATTAAATAGCATATAAGTGCTAAAATGTTCCACCTTTTCCTGATAACCTATTTCAAACATTGAATAGGTTTTAACTCTTCCTGATGCGACTTGATACATTAGCCTGAACCATTTCTTTGGAGTAGTAAGGCTCATGATTTTTGCTGCCTACAGTATAAAACCTGCCCTTAATTTGTTCAAAATAGAGTAACTGGTTTAGAAGAAACAACCAGAGTTGGGTCAGACAACTTGAATTTTAATCTCAGGGTTGCTACTTACTTAATTTGCGTTTCTACAGTTGAATCTTTTTTGAGATACATACATGCATCTGTGTGTACACTGAAGTTAAATGGCTTAGGGGATTTGCAGTTAGTTGGTCTGATCCGTGTGAATATTGGAATCAGATGGGCTGGTTTACAAAATTCCTTCCATTACATACCAGCTGTGTAATTTTGAGATATTATATGGTTACTTAAAGAGTCTAAGCTTCCTCACTTATAAAGCAGATAATAGCAGTACCCAATCCAAAGAGTGGTTGCAGGGAATAAGAGGGCAAGTTAATGCATGAAAATGCTTAGCGCAGTAGCCAGCACGTAGTAAAAACCTAAAAAATGTTAGCTACTATCATTATTGTTGTTATTATTTACATTCATATATGCTGTTTGTGCAACCTTATACATCACTTAAAGTCTTAGCTTCAGATTTTTATTTGTGGAATGGAGTAAATATAAACCCACTTTCACTGGATTATTGCTTTCTATATCAGAAATCACTATATAATTCACTAGAAATCTCTTCCTTAGGGATTCCAGGTGAGTGAGCTCTAATACTAGTATTTGGGATTTGCTGAAACAATATATAGTTGTTTTGTCCACATCTGTAACGATTTAATAGATGTCAGCCATATCCCTTCTCAGCCTGTGGGGTTGTTTTGTTTTGTTTTGTTTTCCTTCACTCTTTGTCTTCATATGGCAACTTGCCAAATCTTTTGGTCATTAGTTTAATTTTTTCTGGACCTTTTCCATCTCTGTTGTATCATTCTTTATGGAGCAATGACCAGAACTTCCCTGGAATATACACACACAGATGTCAAAAGTAGAATGAAGACAGCAGAAAATTAAAGTGTGTGTTGGTGATGTTCATTTTATTTTTGTGACTCTGTCCTGTCCAATCTGGGAAGTAAGCAGAAGACAGATATAATTAAACTAGGTCCTCAAGTAGTATCCAAGCATGAAGGTTTTCTCAGGTCCAAGCCATTGAGCTTGCATGAGCCAAGCATTTTTTACTGACGGGCCTCTTCCCAGTTTACAGGCTAGTTGTCATTTACTAGACTGATGTATTTAACTATGGGTGTAGGACAGAGAGGGAAGGAGTTGTCTTTTATGAAATACAAAGTACTTTTTTTCTGTGAACTTCACCTCATTACTTGACAGACAGGAAGAAATAACATGTAAAAAACTACCCACTCCTCTGAATTGGCCCATTTTCCTAAAGAGTCATTGATCCCTGGCACTGTCAACAAATCACAACTAGAAAAAAGTCATTCCTGCCAATGAGAACTGGAATACGAATGCTCATTTTCTGGCACATGGCAGCAACAATCTTGGTTGCTTTCCAAGGAGCCTACCCTCCAAACTGTTTGGGGGAAAAACAAGGACCGTAAAATAACTTAATAACATTTGATGAAATTTTGAACTGACTAAAGGTTTCTGGGTCTTTCATGTTGAAATAGTTTGCTTTTAGGGACATAGCTTTAGATATATTTACTTCCAAATGACAGCATATCACTCATATCAATTCATATCACAGATAACTCAAATTTACTGAATTTGAAAGTTTAACTGCTTGATAAGTGACAGAAATTCTAGGCTAGAGTATTTTAAGTAGTTATAAAAAAGCAAATGTGGAGTCCTTTTGGTCTGTTGCTGGAATAGTTCATAGGTTGTAGATGCTCTGACCTGGGAACTTAGAGATCTCTGAACTCAATCATTCCATGGTTTAGGAATGAAGTCTTTATTTATAGACACTATTGCCTCTGTTGCGTATGATGTCTGGTTGGCTAGTGCCGTCTGTCTGCAGTTCTCAAATCTGCTGGTTCATTAGAATCACCTGAAAAATTAAAACAAAATGAATGCCTGATTTCTCAACCAATTAAATCAGAATCTATGGGGTATGGCTTGGACTGCAGTAACTTAAAACACCCCAGATAATTCCAAGGCATAGTGAGGGCTTATTTTATAATGGCGATCCCTGGTATGTCTGCAAAGTGACCCCTCATTAGTCACTTAAGCTTCCTATATTCCAGTTTCTTTGGGTGGAACTTTGTGCGTGGTTACTAGACACATTTTCTTGTATTTGTTAAAACTGCATTGAAAGCTATATAGTCAAGTAAAATTTATCACTCTTCATTCCCAAGCATACATTCTCATTATTGATCCTAAGCATTTCCCACCTGAACAACTGCCACCATTTGAATGCACAAGGGGACTTCTGTCTGTTTTTGCCTTTGACGTATCTCCAGTTCTTGGTACAGTGCCTGGCGCACACATAATAATATGAAAATCACTTCAGTGGAGGGGAAATGATAAACTTTTAGAGAAATTGATTATGCTCTTATTTTCCTACAGAAAATAAGTATTTGTATGTACACATACATATATGTGTTTGTTAATATAAGAAGATTAACCATATGCCATGTTCTGCTTGGTTCTTCATAAAATTACAGTTGGAATATTTGTGAATAATAAGAAAAATATTTTCCCATATTTTTTTTCCAGAAAACCAAAGGCATAATCCCTAGCTTTTTTTTTTTTAAACAAGTTTAAAAAATAAAAACAATAGGGATACCTGTGTGGCACAGTCAGTTGATCATCCAACTCTTGATCTCAGCTCAGGTGTTGATCTCAGGGTCGTGAGTTCAATCCCCATGTTGGTCTGGGTGTGGAGACCACTTAAAAAAAAAGAAAGAAGAACAATAAAAATGACAAGTTGAACACTTTCTATGAACCATGCATGTATTTATTGCACTTATATGCTATTTAATTCTCAAGAAGTTCCCCTTATTATTCCCATTTTACGGAAAAGTAGATTGGGATTTAGATGGGAAACCTAGTGAGTAGTTAATCTTAAGTGCTCAAATACCACCTTTTTTTAAAATTTATTTTTTTACTGCACACCTGGTCTTATCAAGCCTTGCATCAATTGTGACATTGACATGCCCTTAGAGCACTTCACAGTTTCCTCTCTCAGGGTTTCATGTGGGACTGTGTCATGGTGAGATCTTGCTATTCAACATAACTGCCAACTATCAGCCACAGAATGCCCCTTGGATCCACATCTCCTCCTCTTGTGACAATTCCTTCCAGATTTAAGTTACATACATACTCACACTCACACACACAGCTTGAAACACTTTGCCCCCACTGAAGACACTGCATGGTAATGACCCCATTGGAAGTATAACATTTGATGAGTTTTGACAAATACATATGCTGGCGTAACTGTTTTTACAGTCAAGATATAGAACATTTCCATCGTCCCCCAAATTCCCCAATGCCACATTTCAAGTTGTTCCCCCCTACCCCTCTTCCCAGGAACTACCAATCTGCTTTCATCACCATAGATTAGTTATGGCTTTTTAGACCTTCATATAAATGGAATCAGACAGTATGTACTCTTTTCCGTTTGCTTCTTTCTCTCAGCATGTTGTTTTTGAGATACGTCCATGTTTTGGTGTGTATCAGTAGAATGTTCATTTTTATTGCTGAGTAGTATTCAGTTGTAATGCTCAGCTACAATTTGTTTTTTATTCCCCTTTTGATAAACATTCGGGTTGTTTACAATTTTTCTGTTATGAATAAAACTGCCTTGTTAATAAGCATTTTCATTACCTGCCTCCAAACTTGAATCTCTTTCTTGGAAATTAAAAAAAAAATAACTTTTATGACCTCCTTAATGCCATTCCCAATTTGTTTTTTAAACCAGTGAAGTCCTTTATTCAGAAAATGTAGCGAGGAAGGCCAATTTTAAGAAGCTGTTTTGGTGGCAGTGGTGAGGGAGCCTGAAGCCTGCAACTTACAAGCATTTTACTCAGAATGCCTCCCAGCTATGTGTAACTTGAAATCCCATAGAATCATTTGAAACTCATTGGTGCAAAGGAAAGATTACTGTCCTAGAAGTTTGGATCTCTGAGTTCAAGGGAGACTTCAGCATTAATGTGGAAGAGGGACTTTGAGGTGGCAATTTAGATTTTATTTGTAGACCCAGCACATGACTAATTCTGTGTATTAGTCTGCTTGGGCCGCCATCACAAAATACCACAAACTGGGTAGCTTAAACAACAGACATTTATTTTCTCACAGTTCTGGGGCTTGGAAGTCTGAGATCAAGATGTTGACGGGATTGGTTTCTTCTGAAGCCTCTCTCCTTGCAGATGACTGCATTCTTGCTATGTCCTCACGTGGTCTTTGCCTCTGTGTATGCACATCTCTGGTGTCTCTTTTTGTGTTCAGATTCCCTCTTTTTATAAAGACAACAGTCAGAGTGGATTATAGTTCACCCTAAAGGCACACTTTAACTTAATCATCTGTCTCCAAATAGAGTCACATTCTGAGGGTTAGGGCTTCACCATACAAATTTTGGGAGAACAATTCAGCCTACAACAGTATTTATACTAAGGGTGGTTTGGGCAAAGGAGGGATTAAGAGTGGAATTAAAATTGGCCCCAGTTAACTCTTTGACACTCAGCTGTATGAAATTTAAATGATTTTACTCATCATATATTAATTGGGTACCTCCTGATATATTCCAGTCACTTAAGGAGTTTACAATCTAGGAGGTATACTTGCAAAGAAATAATTACAAGTAAAAAAAATAGGAAAAATCTAGTATAGTTGAAACTGTGTATACCCTGTGACCCATCTATTCCACTTGTAGGAACATATCTTACAGAAATCCTGACACATCTGTACAGGGAAACATGTTCAAGGTTGTCCAGTGCAGCGTTAATTTAATAGAGAAAATTTGGGAACAGTATAAAAGTTCATCCACAAAACAATGGAAAGTAGATTGTGTTAAATTTACACTGTGGATTATTTTAAAGTCATAAAAATAAATCAACTTGATCTATTATGTATCAGCATGGATTGATCTCCAAAACTGTCTGTCTATCTATCTATCTATCTATCTATCTATCTATCTATCTATCTATCTATCTATCAAACAAGTGCTGCAGAAGTCATATAGGGAGAGAGACACAACAAAATAACAAAATACAAAACATGAAAGAGAGGCTACATAGTAACTCTGAGGTACTGGTTGACCAGGGAAGGAAGGAGGGGGGAAGAGTCCTGAAGAGGGGAACTTAGTTCCAGGGAAATGAAACTCTTACTACAAGCTTTATATCATTAGCAGCTTTAGACTGGAGGGATGCTTGATGTCTTATCTGATGAATTTACCACCCTCTTGAAAACAGAAAGTGCTGCAAAGTTAGTGAAAACCTAGGTATGGCTGAGACAAGATGAAGACCTGTGTTTAGCTGAAGAATTTCAGACTTGCTAAAGCTCCTCCAGTAAGATCCAAGTCTCAATCTCCAGTTTTCACTGGGAGTTGCTGTTAATCAAGAAGTCTCTTTTTGGTATAGTGCTCACAAACGGGTCTCATCCTGAGAGTCAGTGATGTTGTGTCCTAGTGGCTGCCTAGAGCACTTGGCTCATGCTCTGAGGCTTCATAGGGGCTCAGTGAGAAAGCATGCCAGGATTGATTAGTAATGTCTGCCACGAGTGAGGAAAAGAAGAGTGGTGCTGACTGTTAAGAGTATCTGCAGTGCTAGACTGAGTGAACCATGAATCCACAGATGTAGGAATCCAGATAACCCTGTAGCCTCCTTCCCAACCCCCTTCCTTCATCTTTCCTAAGTTTTTGATAGTTATGTTTAATTTTTTAAAATGTATTGTTTATCTTTTCAATTTAAAATAATATACTTCCTAATGAGCAGATGAGGATACTGAGGCCAGAGAGACAAACAAGGTCTTTCGTTGGAGGAGAGATGGCTGTCCAGGGTGACTGAGTCCAGCACCACCACTCTTTCTATGTTATCAAGCTGCCTCCTTGACAGCCCTTGCGTACCAGTGGCATTCATTCGTTCGTGCATGCATTCATTCATTCTTTACATATTGATTTGATGAAGGCTTTGTACCAGGCACTGCATTTCTCACTTACTTCTTGATGTGGAGGTGGACGTTTGGGAGGCTGCTCTTTCACTACAGAAGAGGCATGGTCAGGAGACAGTGCCTGCTTCATGACCTTTGGAAAGTTCCTTCTCTCCAGGTCTCTGTTCTTCTCTAAAACGGGGATAAAGATAAAAGTCACACCTATCAAACTTGTTGTAAAACACTTCATGAATATTAGTGGTTAGAAACTCCCTAGTATTAGGGAAAAATGTAAGTTTTTATGAAACTTTCTCAAACTTTCTGGATCATAGAAATCTCGTATTTAAAAGTGCTCTTGAGTAGTTATGAATTGGAAAACCAACTTTAGATCAACTTTGTTTGGGGGGGAGAGTTTCCTCAAAGATCCAATTTCTGCTCCACCTCAAGGTCTTTTGAAAACTGCTCTTTCTGGCACACATTCACTCCCCTCTTCCTGTACACCCCAACTTTGCCCCAGAAGAGCTGCTTCTCATCCTTCCTCAGAGAGGTCTTCTCTGAGAGCTCCCGCCCCAGTCACCTCCTCGCAACAGAAGCTGTAGGTCTCTCCGCAGAGCATTCTTATATACCTTATGACTTATTGTTTTCCTACCAAGCATTTGTCACTATTTATATTATTTGTGTGCTAATTTGTTTAATGTCTTTTCTCCGTTAGTCTATGAACTCCCTACAAGTAGGAGCTTTGCTGTTTTAGTCATCATTATGTTCCCAGCACCTGCACTATGCCTGGCACCTAGACGGTATTCAGAAAGTGGCAGGTGGGTGGATGAATGCATGGTGGGAAGCCTGACTCTGGAATCATAGGGCATGTGGTAGATCCCTGACTTCCTGCTAGCCTGGTAAGTTAATTTCTTAACTTCTTTGAGGCCCAGTTTCCCCATCTTTGAAAGTGGAGGTGGGTGGGGGGATGGGGTAAGTGGGTGATGGGCATTAAGGAGGGCACGTGATGTAATGAGCACTGGGTGTTATATACAACTGGTGAGTCACTGAACTCTACCTCTGAAACCAATAATACATTATATGTTAATTAATTGCATTTAAATAAAATTTAAAAAAAGAAAGTGGATGAAAATGTTTCTTTAAAATGGTAAAATAATCAATGGTTGCCAGCAGCTTAATGGGGAGGGAGGGAGGGATGAATCGGGAGAGCACAGACAATTTTTAGGGCATTGAAACTATTCTGTATAAGACTGTAGTGGTGGAAGCATGTCATTATACATTATTGTCAAAACCCCCAGAATGTACAGCACAAAGAGGGACCTCTAATGTAATCTATGGACTTTAGTAAGAATAAAGTGTCCATACTAGTTCATCAGTTTAAGCAAATGTACCATACTAATGCAAGATGTTAATGATAGGGGAAATGAGGGTGGTGGATAAGAGGGAAGTGGAAATTCTCTGTACCTTCTGCTCAGTTTTTCTGTAATATGAAAATTGTTAAAAAAAAATCTAACAATAGCAAAATGCTTCCTTAGAGGACAGCTGTGAGGGTCAAATGCTTAGCACAGAACGTATAAATCCCACTGTAAATAAGAGCTCCTTTCCCGTAAGAACAGTCTTTGGAGCTTTTAGGTAATATTCAGTTACTCAGTTTTTGTGGCTAACCTTGGAGTGTCAGCATTCTCTAAACCCACATGTCTAACCAGTTTGAGGGGCCTGTGAAGGTATCTTTGTGGAAAACAAAAATGATTTTTAGATAGATTTCAAAATAAGCTGCAAAAAATTTGACATCCCTTGAAGATCCCAGCAGAAGCCTTTATTTTGCATTTGTTGTGAGGTAGCTCCCAGGGCTTCCCGTGCCAAGGGACCGGCTCAGAATCTGAGTGACAGCCTGGATCTGCATCTGTGTGCAGTGCGGACCACATGGGGCTTCAACTGACACGGCAGATGCCAAGCCAGCTCGCAACAGGAGACAGGCCAGAGCAGTCCTGGGACTGATTTGTGGGTGGTTCTGAAGCCCAGGCTCCTCCAACAAGTTCTGTAATTGCCTTGCACATCCCGCTTGGAAGTGGGCCTGGAGCGTGGGTCTGCTTAGATTCTCTGTCTGTGCTACCTTAGGACAGCTCGTCCTTGTCCCATTTTCCCACAAACCCATAGACCTCCCTCTGGGATCATTTTTATTTTTTTGCTAAAAAAATTTTTTTTAAGCTATAGGGAAGATAAATTGCCCATAAGGAAGAAAAACCAGAAACTAGACAAAGAAACAATAGACTAAATTAAGCCTAGGGACTCAGTTTGATTTCCCCTGTGGTCATGAGCTTTGATTTCTAATCTTCCTCAATCTGGTTTCAGGTTAAAATCATAGACTGTCAGAGCTGGAGACTCACCCTGTCTGATTCCCTCTATTTCCAAAGCGGGGCTTCACAGCCTACAGGGGTGATGCTAATTGCATGGGGCAACTCAGAGCTACAATAGAAGACACTATGCCTGCCTTTGGTCTTTTGAGCTACCTGTTTCACAGCTAATCTTTCTCTAAAGAGAGCCTTTTCCACTAATAATATACTACTTTTCCCCCATAGACCTCTGGGAGGAACGAGACACGATTATTTGCCAACAGACCCCGAACCCTAGATCTATTCCTTTAGATTTATCCTTTCTATCATCTCCACTTATTTTCTTCTGATTTATGATAACAGTTGCATTTTGTTAGAGGCAAGGGACCTCCCTTTGGTATATTTTAAGTGTAGTCTCTGCTAGGGATGTTGGAGAATTGTGTGAATAAATTTTTGGGTTGGCAGTATTAACAGCCTTTTACTTTAGTGATGAGAAATAGTCATGGAGATCTTGAACTGCACGGCCGAAGTCATACATATTGATGTCTAAGTATGAGCCAAGGAGTCAGACTGAAGACTCCTCAGGTCAGCAAGGACTCACATCAGAAGGCAGAAGGCATCTGCCAGGGGGCTGTTAAGGTGTGTGGGGAATAAAGTAAGGGTTGGACCATTAAGATAGTCCACTGGACAGATTGGAGGTTTAGGCTGGGCTTCCTTAGCCACTCTTTGTCTGGTTTCCTGAGGTCTCTCACTTTCATTGATCTCAGCATCTCATCCTGCAGGGTTAGCCTTAGCCTCACTCACAGATGTTCCACTGAATTCTGAGATCTGTTCTTAGGATAGCTGATGCTGGCTCTGCATGCCATTGGTATCTGTGTCTCCTTAGGCTCCATGGGGACCAGAGTGCAGGAGGTATGATGGGAGAATGGCTTGTTGGAGGCCATGCCAAGAAAGAGGAGCAGGGATGCTACTACTCATAGTTTCTGGGGTCATTGAGACAAAGATGGGGGTTCCTGAGTTACAAGATCTCCCAAGGAGCTCCGGTCCTCTGCCCTCTGAAATGCCTGTACACTGTAAGTGCTTAGGTGCCCTGTGTGGCTTCAGAGGAGGTGGGATGTCTAGATGGGGTGAGGCAGGAACAGGATGGCACTGAGGAGGCTCCTGTGTGACCTTAAGCAGAGTACATAATGTGTAGGCAATGATCTTCTCACCTGTAAGAAGAGGGGTGATGGAATGCCTTCCAGGGTTCCTTGCAGTCCGGCCGCTCAGAGCTGCTGTATTCAGCTCTGATATCAGGTTCCTCTTTTGTGCTCCTAGAACTATTCTCCCCATCAGTTACGTTGCTAAAGGATGGGCCCAACCCCAACCAAACCAGCCCTTCCATCCACTTCATTTCTACAAAGTGGTCAAGTGGATGGATCCTTGCTGGTTGTTTTATGAAGATGAGACACTCTTCAGAGCTCTTTCCTGCACAGCTGGCAGGCAGCCCATTAGAAAGCTCTGATTTGTGTCCATCATGTTCCCTTTTTAAAACCTTCAAGTGACTCTTCACTGCTTATAACCTAACATCCAAGCTCCTTTGCATGATCTACATGGCCTTCCTTGACAAAATGCCAGACTACTTCTCCAGTGTCATCTCTTTCCATCTCAGCCTTGAAACTAGTGTCTTATTGAACTTCCTCACTTTCTTATGTGTACCTTAAAGTTTCCCACCATTTGCCTTTGCTCGCACTGTGCTTCTGTCTGTAATGCCCAGTCCTTCTCTGATCTTGCATTTCTCTCTTCAGGATAATGCTCATCATCCTTTAGAACATAAGCCAGACATTAACTAAATCATAATAAGTAAGAGAATGAATGGAATAAGCATCAGATGTGGCATGGAATACTGTGATTTTTTGTTTGTTTTGTTTTTATGTTTTTATTATTATGTTTAATTAGCCAGCATATAGTACATCATTAGTTTTTGATGTGGTGTTCAGTGATTCATTAGTTGAGTATAACACCCAGTGCTTATCGCCACACGTGTCCTCCTTAATACCCATCCCCTGGATACCCCATCCCCCCACCACCCTCCCTTCTGTAATCCTTAGTTTGGTTCACGGAGTATGGAGGACCACAGGGGAAGGAAAGGAAAACTGAATGGGAAGAAATCAGAGAGGGAGACAATTCTGTGATGTTTCCTTAAAATCTTTCAGAATCCATGAATTCTGAGTGAGAAGGAGATTCAAAGTGGTGGTCCCATCCTGAAGTAACCCTGGGTTGTGCCTGGGTGCAGAATTTTGACTTCACGACATTGTGACTTCTTGTCTGCTGCTTGTCTGCTAAAGATCACTGAGATATTAGCTTCATCTTTCATAGGGATAAGAAGACCTACAGCAAAGGGTAGTTATGGGGATCAAATTGGATCATGAACGTGAAAAAGCTATGCAAATGTTAATTAAATTACTTCTGCGTGTGGTCAACAACCTGGGAAAGTTTCTGGTACATAGTAATTAAGTGGGTGGTTAATAAATCTATAAATAGTCAGTAAATGAGTGAACGAGCAGCCCAGAAAATTGTAGACAAGTTGGGGAGAGTACCACTCTACTTCCACAACATCTATTACTACTATTAGCTAACATTTATTGAGTGTTCTTTATGAGCCTGGGCTCACATGTTGTGGGGCCCACAGTGCATCATTAATATTTAAAAGAATCCACTCTGGGGGCCCCTGGGTGGCTCAGTTGGTTAAGAGTCCAACTCTTGGTTTCAGCTCAGGTCAGGATCTCAGGGGCCTGGGATTGAGCTCCGTGTCATGCTCCGTGTTTAGCGGGAAATCTGCTTGAGATTCTCCCTCCCCCTGTGCTCCTCCCCTTGCTGTCTCTCGCAAAATAAATAAATAAAATCTTTCAAAGAATCCATTTTGTAGGTAGTAGTATTATAGATTATAGGTAGTAGTATTATAGATTTAGGAACGAAGGCATATTATGTAACTATTCTGAGCCAGATTATATTATCCTCCCTGATTCTTCAACCTTTTGTAACTTTACCACGTGCTTTTGTACTTCCTCCCACTAAAGGGATAGGAGTCTTTGAGGCCCCTTGATTTTGGGTTTGGGTGTGACACCAGCTTTGACTAATAGAATATGGCAGAAATGATGGTATGCCAGTGCCCAGATGAGACCTTGGAAGACTTGTGTGTTTTTGCTTGCCTTCTGGTGCTTTTACCATTGCCATGAAAATATGCCCAGATGCTGGGAAATACAGTTTGCTGATTCCAGGAGTAGAACAGGAGATGTGTGGAGCAAAACCAGCTCAGAAAAGCTTTCCTGGTCAACCTGTAGGTGTCTGAGCAAGTGCTGCGGAATCAGAAGAGCCACCTGATTGAGTCCAATTCTTGACTGACCCGTAGACATTCAGGTGAAGTCAGTGCTTATTGCTGAATGCCTCTGAGATTTTGTGGTCATTTCTTAAGCAGCAAAAGCTAACTGGTACATTGTCCTGGGTTACAGAGTTAGGAGTTGACTAAGTCAAGATTAGAACCCGGATTTGTCTGAAACCAAAACTTCACCATTATGCCGTGGTTGAAGACCTATGAGGGAGACCTGACCTGAGCAGTTCCTAAGGGAAGGTAATTAACAATCACTACTATTTCTGGGATGCCAGCTGTGTTATCTTACTGAATCTACATACCCATCTGCATTCTACAAGCCAAAGCAGTAGGTTATTATTTCCATTTTGTAGATGAGGCTTGGAGAGGTTAACTTTTCTTTCCAGTGTTCACATACTATAAAGTGGCAGAGCCAAGATTTATACCCAGTTTTCTCTGTCTCCAAAGCCAATGCACTCTCTGCTTCTGCTGCATTTGGGTCGGTTTTCTGGTATGCGGTTATGTGACTGTGTGTGTATGTGTGTGAACGTGTGTTGGGAGGAATTTTAGGGGGAGTTCCTCCACTCTGTTTTGTGTCCTTTTCTTGTCTGACTAATTTGCCTACAAGGTGAGGATCCAGTTACCAAGACAGAGTGTGCTCCATGGCCAAGAACACAATGTGTTCTGAAATTTCTACCAAGGGAGAAGGGAGTGTTGCCTTTTTTTTTTTTTTTACTACATTCATGCTTTTATCAATGGCTATCATTGTTCAAGTTTTCGAAAGTCATCTTTTTTTTTCCTGTGTGACATTTTCTCCTTTTTCTTAGCAAATTGGCATGTGGGAAAGCGCATTGCATCTTTTAAAAGGATTTTTCAAGATGCATCACCAACACAGCCCTCCTAGCAGACTGCTCATGTTTAAGCCATTGTCAAAATATGGCATTCTGCCATTGGTGAGAATGGAACTTGTCATTTACTCCAAGGGCTATTGTGGAAATTTGTCTTGTAGTCGTATCCCAAATCAGCAAGATTTATTTTCCTCTCTTTATGACATAGTCACAGCTCTTACTTCTTTGAGTTGTTTAAATTGTGAAAACCAGCTTTTGGAGATGAGGATGATGTAAGGTGCATGACAAAGAGAAGTGCAAGAGGGTGGACGAGTTCCGTGGGAATGTATCTCTAGTAGGATCTGTAATCTAAAGGCATTTGTGGCCCAAGTAGAAATAGGCATGTCTGAAAACCACTGTCTATGGCAGAGGTCAGGAGAATAAGAGGCTCCAGGGCATTGTGGGGTATAGTGGAGAGCACAGACTTTGGAGCTAAACTGGAATAGAATCACAGCTCTGCCATTTAGTGTACATGTGAATTTTTTCAAGTTAATTGGTTTCTTGGCATTTCAGTTTCTTTATTTACAATAAGAAGTGTTAATTGGGAATCTTTTAGCTTCAAGTGATAGAAGGCAATGTGAACTAGCTTAAGAAAAATATACCCTATCAGCTGGTGAATCTAACTTCAGTTATGACTTACTGCAGGTTTTGCTGGCTTCAGGTATGGCTGGATTCAGGGGTTCAGAGTGTGTCATCTGAGTTCCTTTTTCCTCCATTGCTCAGCTTTGCCTACCTCTGCTTGATCTCAATCTCAGATAGGCTTTTCCTGTCTGGTGGCAAGATGGCCCCAGGATTTTCAAATTCCTCAGAGCTCATGGACTCAGAGAAACAGCAAGTGCCTTTCGCAATGTGCTTGTGATCTACATATGGGAGTGACTGTGCTAGATGTCCTTTGTGTGTCCTTCCAGAGAAACCCCCCAGAAAGAGGAACCCTCCTTGGCTTTGGGAGAGTGCATGGACCATGTCAATGTCTTCCTTGCCCTCTGATTTCTGGATTTGGCTGATGTGGATCCCTGGCAGGATACTGAAGGGAGGAAGGAGAGTGAGGTTGGGGTATTCATTTCCTCTGCTTCTTCCCTGAGATGTTCCCATGGGTTGGCTGTGTCCCTCGACTGAGGGTAACACCTAGTAACTGTCTCTACATGATGCCGTCTGCCTCCACATTCTACCCACTGCTCCTGCTTTGTGCCGCTTCAGGATTAGGAGTGGCACCAGCCCTCACAACCTCTACTCCTGGGGTACTGCTCCTTCTCATGTAGCTTTTCCACATGCTACATTTGGAAAATAGTCCTGTTAACCTGTCCTCACATGATTTAGAGTGTGCTCTCTGTTTTCTGCTGGGATCCTGACTGGTACAGTAAGCAATGGAAGTGTGGAGAGACTGCGGATGTAAGTTAGGCATCGGTGTCCAGATGCTTCTTTTTTTAGCACGTTCCCCCACTTAGCGGTTCCTCCTCCTCACTCCCTTTGCACTTATGTTCACTCCCATGGACAGCTTGCCTGTTGTGAAAGAGGTTAATGTTTGTCTCTGGCACTCACCTGGAGGCAGCAACTGTAGTCATTGCAATCTTTTACATTTGCAAAATGTTTTGAGATTAAGGAGGTGTGTTCACGTATAACCTTGGAAGAATTTGTTGGCATAGGTGTTACAGTCTATATGTTAGATGCATGGAAACTACAGTTCAAACGGGTTAAATAGATCACCCAGGTCACAGCCAGGAGTGGTCGAACTGGACTCCAATCCTGGGTCTGTCTAATGTGTAGTGAATAAGGGGACATAATTAACGCTTAGTTGTGTGTATCTTGGGAGACTTGAGATAGATAAAAGATAAAAAATCGTGATCCTCCATGCAAGCAAAGCCATACCTGGTGATAGGGTATGAAGTGATGGGTATAGAGAATCATAGGTGGAGCTAAATGGCCCTTCTTAAGAAAAGTGAGGGAAATAAACTCATGCTCTCTAGCAAAATCTTTAATAAAGTATCTATTTCTCACAAGTGCATCGTGGAATGGGTTTTTTTAAAAAGACAAAGCAGAGTGTCGAGCTTCATCAATGGAATGGATGAGAAAAGAAGTTGCCGTACGGGACACCTCCCTCTGGGTTATACTTGCAAATGCAAACAGAAATTATTGCCATTGTCCCAGGAGTCTGAGGTTTGCTTTAGACATCAGAGCACCCTGTGTGATGGGAGCATGAAGAAATGGCCGTTTGTGAATAAGCAGCCTGCATCAGAGCGGCCATGTGCTGGGGAGGGTGAAGCCATCAATCAGGATGGTGGCTCAGCTCCTCTTACACCTGCGACAGTGACAAGGCAGTCTGCACAGAAGACGCTGTCCCGAGGTCTGCCCCTAAGTGCCTTTGCAAAGCTGTCTTCTAAAGAACATTCGTAGCACCCAAGACAGCCATCCTTAAACTGATGAGCAATGACTCTTCTCTGAGGTTCTAATGAAAGCTTTAGAGAACGCAGCGATTTCTAAAAAAGCCTTGCAAATATTTTTCAGTGGGAATATTACATTAAGTGGTAATCAAGGACACAAAGAAACATCTGCTAGGACAGGGCCGCTGCACTGGGAATGGGGGTTTCTGAGCTTAAAGCTAGAGGGGAGGGGTCCCCCAGGAGTCTCTGGATGGAAGCTTCTAGGACTTCCCAAAGCGCAGCTCTTAAAAATGTACTACCTGCGTTCTTAGTTTATGCCTCTCTAGGAGATTCGTAGTGTCAATTAACACCTTAACAGTTTTGCCCTTCCTATTAGCTGAAAATCATTTTAAAAGAAAAATTTAAAATTTGTTTAGTGTTTGAGCACGTGGTTTGGACTGTTGTAACACAACTTCATAGAGATGTGTTTCTCACTGTTCTGGGGGCTGGGAAGTTGAAGATCAAGGGGCAGACAGATCCACTATCTGGTGAGAGTCCTCTTCCTGGTTCATAGACAGCTGTCTTTCCACTGTGTCCTCACCTGGATGGAAGGCTGGCCTCCTTTTTGAGGGCACAAATCTCATTCATGAGGGCTCCACCCTCATGACCTAGTCACCTCCCAGAGGCCATCACATTAAGGATTAGGTTTCAACATACGAGTTTTGGGTCAGGGAGACACAGATATTCAGTCTCTAGCAAGGACAGAGAAAATTGTCTGTTCTCTCCATGTGTATATTAATAAGAACAGTTTTCTGAGATAGACCAGTTTGGGAAATCCTAGTTTAGAAGATATAGACGTGCATTGTTCAGTGGGGTAACCGCAAGGCACATGTGGCTCTCAAGCACCAGAAATAGGGTGAGTCTGAACCGAGATGTGCAGTGAGGATAAAATGCACACTTGTGATGAGAGAACAGAAGGCAAGGGTAGGACAAAGCAGAAGTGGACATCTCACAACCCCCCCCCCCCAGGTGAGATATATGTGACATTCCTCAGGCACTCCTGGCTGCCCTAAAGCTAAGGAAAGGAAAAACAAATAGTTAACTTACAGAGAGCACTATCCTGTAAGACCTGAGTTTCCCTCAGAATGGCAAGGCCTCTGGTAGCCTGTGAATCTTCTTTAACATATGAAAGTACTTTCTCGAAGAAGCCTCCCTTTTTCCTTACCTCCTCCACCCCTCCTGACCCTGCGGCAGCAGCTCCTTCAGCCCACGGGTCCTATCCCCGCGCTTTAATAAGCCACCATTTTGCACCAAAGATGGCTCAAGAATTCTTTCTGGGTCATGGGCTCTGGACTCCACCCCACTGAACCTCACCTATTTTCCAAAACCACATCACTTAGATTTGGAAGACTTAGTATGAAAAGTAAAATTTTTTGTTAATAATTTTTATATTGATTACATGTTGAAATGATAATATTTTTGATATGTTGGATTAAATAAAATATATTATTAAAGTTGTTTGCTCCTGTTTCTTTTTGAAAATGTGGCTCCTGGAAAATTTCATTCACATACGTGGCTTGTATTCATGGCTCACACTGTATTTCTACTGGACAGTGCCCACACCGTGTAGCTGGAACACCCCTCTCTTCGCCATGGCTGAGCCTCATTCTTGGCCTTGGCTGGTTTTGTTACTCACTGTTGCCAAGAGGAAGGGG
Source organism: Ursus americanus (assembly GCF_024610735.1). Taxonomy (NCBI): domain Eukaryota; kingdom Metazoa; phylum Chordata; class Mammalia; order Carnivora; family Ursidae; genus Ursus; species Ursus americanus. The sequence continues at coordinate 17,237,221 of NC_142135.1, forward strand.
TGCACCATGCCACACAAGGCCATAGGGGAAGCATGAGGGCCAGGTAGGAGGCAGAAGGAGTAAGGGAAATGAGAGCCAGAGCCTGTATTGTGGTTTCCCTGCAAAGAAGCAGGTGAAGCAACGTAAACAGGTTTAGGGTTGGCTACTTTAAATCACTTCAGTTGGCCCAGAAGTGTGGGGCTCTCTCCAATTCTCTGGTATCTGGAAGGAGGGGGTGTGCGGTGTGGGCTCTAGATCCGTGAGTTTGCATATGAAAGGCATGCCCCTGGACCAGTCCCTTACTGTCTTCAGGAATTGGCTAGCCTTGGAAGGAGCAGTCTCTCCAGGGTCAGCGAGGTTCCAAGTTGTCAACATTAGAAATACAGAAAATAAAAAGACAGGATTAATACACCTACTCTTCATACACATCTATTTTCTTTTTTAGCACTAATCTCTACCTTGTGTATTTTGTATTTGTTTATTTATGTATTGCCTCTCTCCTCCGCTGAAGTATAACCCCCTTGAGAAAGGATGTAGTGCTTGTGTGTGTTTTTACTCCTTTTCTCTCAGCACCTAGAAGAGTGTGTGGCACAAGACAGGAGCTCAGTAAATATTTTTTTAAACAAAGGTGGAATGGATGAATGAATGACTCAGGTGAGGGACTTTTTCCTACTGGACTCAGATCCTACCTCAGAGTCCTCTTCCATGGGTGCCCCAGGCAGCCATGATGTCATCAGTCAGGATTGGCATTCTAGATGAGGCCCGTTCACTGTGGGGCTGCAGAGAAAGCCTTTTCCCCATTGTCTCTGCAGGGTGTACGTCTCCTGAAATGGACTCTTGAACACATTCGCTGTGGTAGCTTTTCTCTGAAGACAGCTGCCAATAGGTCCTCTCTTGCCTCTCTGCACATGTATCTCTGTCTACGTAGAAATGGAGTCTGTTTCTGCTCTCCTAGAACCTGGGCTGGCCTGTATTTTGCTTTAACCAGTGAAATGTGGCAGAAGTGACAGTGTACCAGCTCTGGGACCTGCCTTTAGGAGAGGTGGCAGCTTCTGCTTTCATGCACTCAGAACCAGCCGCCATGCTATAAGGAAGTCCAAGTTCTATCCTCTGGGAGAGAGAGGACATGTGTAGAGAAACTGGAGACTGAAATCCCACCTACAAATGCCAATCACCTGAAAAACTACTGCAGCCCCACAGCCATCAGCCAGCACTAAGGTCCAGACCTTTGAGAGAGGCCTCTGCGAGCTTCCAAACCACCACAGACATCATCAGCCTGATGTATGAGTGATGCCAGAGGGACATGGTGTGGAGCAGAAGCACTGCCAGTTAAAGCCTAGATCACAAGAAATAAACTGTGGTGGTTCTACCCCACTAAGTTTTGAAGTGGATTGTCATATGGCAAAAGATAATTGATAAACCCATCTTGTCCTATATCCCCATCCTCTGCTGATGCTCACCTTGTCCTTGGCCCAGGCAATCGGCCTGCACTGCTACCATGATAATATGACTTTCTTCCTCTCCAAGGCGGTATCTTGGTCTGTTGTGGAGGCCAGAGTCGAAGGTTTGTATCCATGGGGCCTCACCTCTGGCCCGCTGCACAGTTCTGAGAAAGGCGCTAACAGAGGTAGAGACTGTCTGATGGGGTTTTGGAGTCAGGCCAACCTGAGGTCCAGTTACTGCTCTGCTGCTTCCCAGCTTCTGAGCCTCAGTTTCCTCTTCTATAAACAAGGGTGGTCACCCTTCACTGGGCTTTTGTGAAGATGAGAGGTGACGCGTGTGTGTGAAGTATCTGGCACAGAGATGGGAAACAACCAGCCCAAACAAGACTCACCCTCAACATTTCCCTGCATAAGGCTTTGTCTCACTTTTGGAAAAGCTAGGCATTTCCAGCCAAGCGCAAGGAGGAGAACTAAGACCTGCATTCAGATCTGTGGGGACTTTGAACATTGCCCCCCCAGGAAGTTCCTTCGGAGGCTTTGTTATAGCAACAAGCCAACAACAGCAGCCCATTCCCAGGAAGTCCTGCTCTCTGGGCCCTGCAGCAGGGCTTCTGCACAATAGGGGCCTGTCTGCTGATTGCCATGAGAGTGACACATGGCTTTGAAAAGCATATCTCATGGCCTGTGGAGACTCCTTTCAAATGCTCTCCCAGGGCAGACTGTTTTGTAAGAAGACAATGAAATCCAAATTTACCAGTTACTGTATTGGGTGGTTAGGGAAGGAAACAAAAGTTCTCCAATTAATTGTTCATCTTAGGCCATTTTATTGCCTCTAAGCATTGCCTTTCCCTCAATAAAACCAGTACAGCAAGGAAGTGGCTGTGTGGATGCTGACAAGCTAAAGTGAGGGCTGGCTGGAACTCATGGTTAAGAAATAGGAGCTGTCAAGTTGGCTTTCCTGTTGGGAAGCTGATCCAGCCCAGGAGCCAAGGATGGGCTAGTGTAGACAGGCCCGACTTCACTAAACAGACATGGGGATTAGGAGGTGCCCAGAGTCTGTGGGTACAGGGGTGAGGCCAGACTGTTATCCCTTTAGCTGTCGTAGAGGGAGGGAAGATATCCAGCAGCTATGCATGGGAATGGCACACCAGATAATGTCTGTTCCAGTTGGCCAGGGTTCCATTCTCATTGGTTGATTGATTGGTCAATGCTGCGAGTACAGCCTCTACTGAAGGACACTGGTGGACAGAGGGCAGAACTGAATCAGATTCCTTCTACTTGGCTTTAGGACAGCAAACTGGATGTATTGTTCAGTTACTCCCATCTAGCTGGTTTTCTTGAAAGTTTCCTTGGAGGGAAGCAGCAAAAGTGGTTAGAGGAATGAGCATTTTGACTGGGAACAATTATAAGAGTATTTTATTTGGTATATCTGTGATTTCAAGTTCAAATAAGGAGAAAAAGCATTTATGAGGGTAGCAGAGGCTATTCTCCCAATATCTAGTTTATCCTTTTCTTTCTGTGAAGAACCTCTAAATTTTATCTTGGCTCATGACTACTTCAGAATAAAGACTCCCTTGCTGCTGGGTGGGATCACCCAGGGTGCCAGCAAGAAATGATGACACATTCATGCTGGGTAATGGACCAGATTAATAAAGTGACTATTTACATAGTTGTGTGTAGGAGTTTTGGAAACCCAGAGGATTATGTGCAGAGAACTGGTGCTACTCCTACGTTACAAAACCTGGAGAGAGTCACCATGTGGAGAGGGATGATTGACAGGAGCCATCTCCTTTGGGAGAGGCAGTGGGTATCATGGGGGAGGAGTGATGGTGGGAGTGGTCTGTCCTGGTAGGTGGAGCCTGTTACCATTGACATTGTTTAGAATTGTGCATGGTCATAATAAAAAGTTGACTTTTATTTGGTTTTATTATCACTTTTGTATTTTCTAAGATAATGTACCCTTTATTGTTTGCAACCTGAAGTAGACCACTCTCACTTATGCATTAGATGGAGGGATAGAGCCAACCCCTAGCCACCTGGAAGGGAGCAAAGTGGGGAAATAGATCCTCTAACCTCACTCTCTTCCATCTTCTCATCTCCTGAGTATATCTCTATTGGCCACATCAGAAGAAGACAGAGGGCAAGGGAGCCCATTAATGTCATCCATTCAGGTGAACTTTCCAAGGCACAGAACAGGGTAGAAAAGGATAGGGAGTAAATGGGGTGGAGGAACAAAGAGAAAATATCCAGTACTGATCGAAGCTTTGAGTGGGTTTGCAACTCTGTGAAGTATCCTTAAAGGACAGAGGCGTGCCTGCTCTTCTCATCTCCATTTTCCTACTGTGAATTCAGAAGTGTTGACTGGAACTGGAACAGAAATCTTAGAGCACAAGATAAAAGTACATATGCAGATAGCAGAACAATCAGAAGGAGCTTAGGAGGGCCCACAAATTATGGAGGCTCCACGTTTGCCTTCATTCACGTGGAAAGGAGATACATTTCCGTTTTGTTTGGTCCACTGTTATTTATTTATTTATTTATTTTTGGCCAAGATCTAACTCTACCCACTGTGATGAGTCCTTCTAGTTATTTAAAGACTTCTAAATGCTATGTGTGGATAACATAGTATGAAGCCACTGCTGTCCCCCGATTTTGGTCTCTGATGTTAATATTTGTGGAACAGAATGATCTCATCTGTATTTTCTCAAAAGGAAAGATGGAGGATTTGAAGACACTAACCTTTGGATGAGGTAGCCAGAGTTACCTGTGTGGGACTACGGGTTCTAGCATAAAGGAGGCCCTTCGTGGGCTCAGCACTCTCATTCTTTTTCTCAGGAATTTAAGGATATATTTGATGTTTTATAGAGCTGTCATTTGCTTTGAATAGGGGAAATAAATAAGAGAAATATGCCTGCGTAGTGGAAATGCAGCTAGTTTGGGGTAGTATGTCCTTTAATATTCTTTTGGCTACAAGTAACAGAATAATCAAATAAAAGCGGTTAATGCAGATAGGTTTATTTTCTCAAGTAATGAGAAATTTGGAAAAGTGGGTTTGAGGGGGGCTGATTCAGACGTTCAATAATGTCAAGGCTCCGGATCAGCTTCTTTCCCCTCTTGGTAAAAAGATGCCTGACTAAACTCCAAACATCACATCTTCAAATAACAATATCAAAGTCAGGAAGGAAGGAAGGAAAAGAACATTTTCTCTTTTTTTTCTTTCTCTTAAGAAGGAACATCTCTCCTAAATTACAGCTTCCTTCATCCCTCTGCAGACTTCCTCTCAATTGTCGTAGACTAGATCTTGTCTCATGGCTACTAGCTTAAACAGTCACTGGAGGAGAGGAAAGGGATTAAAATGGCTGTACTAGGCCAATCATGATCCATCCATGGGCCTGGAACCATCTTCTCTGAGTATACCAGTGCCTCATACCAGCACCAAACTGGGGTCCTGTTAACAGGGGAGAAGAGGAGAATGGCTAGTATAGGCAATCACAGATGAAAAGAAGTAGAAAGAGTATTTAGAAAAGAAAGAAAAGGAAATCCAACAGATGATTGAACTGCAAAAAAGTTAAGTGGAATTTTAGGTGGAAGTTAGCTGAGCAAAAGTTTAGAGTCTGGGCCATGATTGGGGGACAGAAGGTTGATCTCTATGACTGAAAGGAACTGTTGGATAGGGACTTAGAAGAGAGGGGAATTATAAGTAGAAAAAGGAAGAGGTCAGTATTGATTCTCTGCTTTTATATCTTGTTCCTAGCAAGCTGAACTGCTATTTTACACGAATTAACCTGTTAATGTTTGTATTTGTCAAGGCTGTGGTAGGAAAATAGGAAAATGATGGCTCATTCCAATTGGACAACTGAGGACAATTTAATACAGAGACTGTTTATAAAGATGTAAGCAGGGTTTAAGGAACCAACAAGGCATACTGTAGAATCTTAGGGCTACCATGGGTGTGGCACCATTACAACCCCAGGACCGAAGAGGCAAAGGAGGAGAATGATTACCGCAACCTGGAGAGAGATGTAAGGAAAGAGGTGCCTGGGGCGCCTGGGTGGCACAGCGGTTAAGCGTCTGCCTTCGGCTCAGGGCGTGATCCCGGCGTTCTGGGATCGAGCCCCACATCAGGCTCTTCCACTATGAGCCTGCTTCTTCCTCTCCCACTCCCCCTGCTTGTGTTCCCTCTCTCGCTGGCTGTCTCTATCTCTGTTGAATAAATAAATAAAATCTTTAAAAAAAAAAAAAAAAAAAAGGAAAGAGGTGCCTGATAGGAATTGTGGCTTTTGGGAAAGGGATATGGCTAACTCACAGCAGCCTGGCAGAGGGGGGTGTCAGGACACTACATAGCCCACCCTCATTCTCTTCTATCTCTGATATGATCTCCCCAGTCTTAACTTTGATTGAACAAAATCAGAAACTGAGGGCAAGGGAACATGTTGATACAGTTTATAGAGGATTTTTTGGGGCAAAGTGAAAGGGTTGAGAGTGGATCTTGAGGTGCCAATGGAAAATAAAGGAGGTATTCTAATAACTAAAGTAGACACATCAATTTGGAGCAATATCTCTCTTTTAGTATGGAGAAGAAAAAGGATATGGATAGTAACAGTGGGTAGTAGTAATAGTAGTAAGTTTTTACTATAAATTTTGCTAGATGAAGCGTGAGGCTTAGAGAGCTTGAATTACATATCCAAGTTAATGGATCTTCGGATTCACATGCAAATCTGTCTGTGAGGGCTTGCTCTATTTCCATCAGAGACTGGAGAATGACCATGGCATGGCATTCCTGGCATTATGAATCAGTATCAGTTGCCTATAGCTGTTAAGCATGCAGGAAGAATCATAAGGATCATAAGGAAGTTCTTCCCTGCTTTTTGGGGGGTAATATGCTTAGGACTCTGGACCCTGGAAGGAAGCTCACCCTTCCCTCTGAGTCCTCTGGTATTCTGATAGCAAGCTTCTGTCATTGTGTATCTCATATTATGAGACTATCTTTTGATTGTTAGCACCAATAGCCATTCTGGTGACCTCTTCAGAGAGAAGCTTTCCTTTTCGAGCGTTAAGCCTGACTACAGGGACTGATCTGGTTAAGCATAAAGCACTATCATGCCTACCACTCCCCTACCCTCCTTCCAAACCTGGTAGTCTTACCACATTTTCCACAGCAGTGACTTCAGGATGAGGGAATCACTGGGCTTCCAAGCAGGAAGGTATCTGGGCTCCAGGACAGGAGACTCATGGTGGCTCATGGTGGTGGCTTCATGAATCTGGGGGCTATTTATGGTTCTGTCCCTCATTCCTCCTTATTGAAAAGATATATTTTCATGTGATGTGCATACTGGTATTTTGAGAGGACCCCTCAGCTTCATCTCAGATCTGGTCCCTGAAATCATATAGTCCACGATACATTCCTTTAAAGCAGTTTGGTGTAATACAATTATAACACTAGCTATTCTTTTTTTCCCCCATAGGTACTCTATTGTATACATCATCTCATTTAATTCAAGTGATACTGAGGCTTCTAGGGGTTCAAAGTCACACAGTAGATAGTTGGTGGAGCTGGAGTTTTAAATTGGCTTGATTCAAAATCCAGCTCTCTGCTACATATTATTCATCATGGTTTAAAGTAAGATAGGGATGGATTTGATACCCAATTCATACATATGCAAGCTGTGGGATCTCCAGAAAATTATTATTTCTAGGTCTCAATTTCTCTATCTCAAAATTGGGAGCTGGGTAAAGAGGAAACAACACAGAGTAGACAGGCTGGCTAAACTTGATCTATTTTAGAATGTTTCTAAAATTAGTCCTGGAAGGTGAGAATGATTTCAGAGTCTTTCCTTGGTGGATAGCACCATGATCAGATTCTCTCATGATGGGGCAGGGGTTGGGTAGAATACTGACACTGGGGAAGAAGTCCTGAATTTGAAATAATAAGAGTGGATTTTGTTAACCACTTATTAACTGAGTGAGCTTGTGCAAGACTCTTAACCACTCTAATGCACACTAAGACTGTTTCTTTATCTGTAACATATACATGTATTCTATAAACCTACACAATATTGTTGAGAGTCTCAATTGATTAAATGATAAAATGTCATGTTATAAATTATTATATGCTAATCATGTCATTTGTTATCATAGTTGTTTTTGCCATGAAGAAACTGAATCTTTACAGGCAGAACTAATTTGTGACTAGGGAAGTGTGTTTCTTTTTTCTTTACCTGGCAGTTACATTTCTGCTGAATTATATAGAGGTGTTTGACTTTGATACATTGCTATTTTTTAAGAAGATTTATTTATTTGTTTTAGAGAGAGAGTGTGGGGGGAGGGAGAGAGAATCCTCAAGCGGACTCCCACTGAGCAGGGAGCCCAATGCAGGGCCTGAACCCCAGGACCCTGAGATCATGACCTGAGCTGAAATCAAGAGTTGGCTGCTTAACTGACTGAGCCACCCAGGTGCCCCAATACGTTACTATTCGACCGCCTTATTTGCCTTTTAAAATTTTTAAGATAGGATCCAGTGAAGAGATAGCTATCAAAGAACATTTAAATGACAATATAGTTTATAAAAATAATTTTTATAAATTTGTGTGAAACATAAGCAAATAGAAGATATTGATAAATAAATAGATTGCTTTAATCTATTACATATGTCACATAGAGGCAAGTATATCTGTAATCAACTGACTTAATTCTTCCCTGAGCTTGGATTTTCCCCTTTTCAGTATAACTGTTTCAGCCTTGTTAGTGTGGTTGATAGTGAACAGGTGTTGGAGGAGTAGGGGAACCATAGGGAAGATGACACAAGCCATGGAAATCCGCAGTGAAGGAGGGTCTTAGGGTAGTGATTTCTTTATCTCAGTCTGAGCATCACTGAAGCTTGATTTCATAGACAAGGAAAATGAGGCAAAGACATAATCTGAGTTCTGTTATGTTGCCTAGAACCAGAAGCCCCAAGAGCTCATCTGTGTATTTTTCGCCAGGCAAATCAGACTCCTGGGACATTCTAGAGAAAGTCAGCTGTGCCTATGCCATATAAATATAGCCAAATAAACAAAACCAATGATGAATTTTTAAGAGAGTAATTATAGGTCTTTGAGGTGACTTTACAAAATACATCTTTCATTGCTTGCCCCAAATGTATCTTTTGGTGTCTCTATTAGATAGAACACAGGCCTGAGATGGGTGAATCATTTCTCCTCTTTTCATATTTCAGGAACACGAGAAATATACTTTGAAAAGCCACTATCAGAAATTAAAAAGCCACTTCTCAAGGTAAGATCCGTGCAATATTAAAATTATCTTGTATTTTTGTCCTTAGAATTACTATGCTTGGTTTTAAGTATGGGACAGACCAGAATAAAGACCATTAAGCCATCCCAGGAGATTTCGGAAGTATTTGCAAAATATCCTTTAAGATATGTTGTGTCTTTAATGGATTTATATCTTGAAGGAGGAGTAGTCAATCTATCTGATTTTCTTTATTCTCATCCATGGTTTTAATGATCAGACAAAGAAGAAACAGAGGGAAAATCTATTTAGAGGCTTTTGGGTTTTGCTAACCCAGGCCGGAAAGTACCCAAACCTCCCCAATTCTTTAATTTAAATTGAATGTTCTCTTTTTGTTACAAAATTTGATGTAAAGCTTTCCCAAGTAAGGGAGGAGCCCAAATAAAGTTTAAATTAAGTTCCTGTAAGTTTTAATACTTCACTGCTGTACCTGTCAGATCCTCACAGATGAGATTCCAGGTTTGTTCCAGGTTCAAAGCAGGGGCTATGGATAAATCCTGTCCACTTCACACCGATAAAAATAGGGAGTAGTGGCTGGTTGATGATCGCTTTTTATTAAAAAATTTTTTTTTGGAACTGACTGAATGCAAGTTGGTCTTAGTCAAATTGAAGCTGTGTTTTCCTTTGAAAGCTGTAACAGAATTCAAAAACACATGGGAAATTTTTGGAACAATGGGATGCTGTCAGGAATTGTTTGGCAGATTGTTTGCTCTCTCATTCTCTCATTCATTTGTTAATTCATGGCACTGTGATGAAGTAGTTAAAAGTATAGACTTTGTAATCATCTATCCAAATTTGAGACCCTAACTTTGCTAAATATGGGGCCTTATTTAGAAGGAGCAAAACTCTTTGAGCCTGTTTTCTGAGTGGTAAAATGGAGATAATTATAGTGATACCTACTTCATAGTTTGTTTAGCAGGTGGAGTGAGTTCCGAGCATAAAGTTAGTGCTCAATAAACAAGAAGTTAAAAAGTCCACCCACCCACCCATCCATCCATCCATCCTCATATCTGTCAACTGTTTCCTGAAAACCTCCATGGACCTGACCCTGATCTAGGTACTAGGGATATGGTGCTCCATGTTCAGGTCTTTGAGTCTGGTAGTATATAGACAATTATAATACAGCATGGTTAGTGGTATGACGAACATTAAGTAGAGAAAAAGCTCTTCTAATTCACCTGGGGCAGATAGTGGTGACCTCCTCTCTCCTCCTGGGTGAAGAGAGACCTGTAAGCTGTGTTCACAGGAGTACATAAGATTAGGAGTGGAGACTTATTTTGACTTAATACGAGGGAGGTCTTTCTGGTAGAGATGCTGGAAGATAGAATAGCAGGCCATGGAAAGCAATGGTTCTTGTCACTAGAAGAGGACAATCTAGCAAAAGCTGGGAGGTCAATTTTTGCAGAGATGTTTCAGAGGGGTCTCGAGCACTTGAATAAGAGATTGAGTAGATGACTTTTAAAATACAGTTCTGAGAATCTGTGATTCTTAAGGGATCTGGAAGGGCTTAGATGATCTTCCCGAGGTGGCTAAATCAGAATGAGGCCTGGCTAGTCTGGGCAGTGTAGCCGCCTTGGTAATCAAGAGTGACCACGATGATGACATATTCATGCTGTGATGTAGCTAGTTTTAATTTATTTTTATTTTGAAGAACAATATAAGATCCATGGATGCATTTTCATTATAGGAAAATTAAAATACTATCAAAGCATATAGAGTAAAAGTAAAGTCTTCTTTCTACTGTCCCTCTTGCTCCTCTTTCTGCCCCACCCTCCATTTCATAGGGCTCCCCCACTTTAATTCCACCCATTGAGACAGTGACTCCACTTTTCATTCCTCATCCTTCCATCCTTCTTTTCACTAATATCTGTGCCTATATGTGTTCATATATATTTAGTTTTTCAAAAACCATGAATGGGATCGTACTATAAATACTATTCATTCGTTTTTTCATTTAGCACCAATTGTGAAAGTACATATAAATGAACATTGGGTGATACATATAAATAAATGCTCTTCATTTTAAAGGCCACTTTCTTTTCAAGGCTGCGTTGTGTTCCATAGCATAGCTATAACATGATGGTAAGATGACTTACAGGCATTTCCATTGTATTCACCTTGTTGCTATTATAAACAGTGCCTCAGTGGACAGCCTTATGGATACATCTGTGTGCCCAAGTGCAAGTATTTTGGTGGGATAGCTTTTGCAGGTTTTCTGAAGTAGAATTGCTCAACTAACAGGATGCACCTTGTAAATTCTGATGAATTACATCAGCCCTCTTCCAGAATATTGAACCAGTTTCTATTTTCACCAGCAGTGAAAGAAAGTGACCATTTCATCACACTGTTTGTGAAATAATATTGAAGAAAACCAGAATATGTCACTCCAAAATATGCCTCTTTGACATAAAAATTAGTTGGAGCTGAGGGCAATTAAGAAGGAGCAGTGCTTGCTTTGGCAAGCACATAAACTAAAATTGGAATAACATAGTGAAGATCAGCATGGCCCTGGCACAAGGATGACACGCAAATTCGTGAAGCATTAAAAAAAAAAAAAAAAAGGAAGGAGCAAAGCTCCCCTTTGTCTGCCTAGAGGCGGGATACAAACTCTCCTTTCGTAAGAGACAGAGTCCTATCAGCTCAGAGACGGAAGCCGAGGAATCTGCAAACAAACCTTACTTCATTAGTTTCCTCCATATATTTACCTTCTCGAAGTTCACCTCCTGCAGCGGCCTAAAACTCGGGCTGATCATTTCTTTTCAAATTATTGTCTTTAGTTGAAGATGCTATAGAAGCTGAAATCCTGGGCTGCCCCTTTGAGTACCTCTAAGTCTCTCCCATGAGATGTGCTCTGCATGTGTTTATAAACTGGTTTTCTCTTATTAATTTGTCTTTTTGTTAAAAAGCCCCAACTTGAAAACTTAAGATGGGTGGAGGTAAATTTTCACCTTCCCTACAATATATTAACAATCTTTTATTTTTTTGTCCATCTATTAGGTAAAAATGTATTCTAGTTGTTTTAATTTAAATTCGTATGATTACCAATAAGGCTGATCATCTTTTAATATAGTACCTGGCAGCTGGTACATCATCTGTGAATTACCTCTTTATATAGTTTGTCTATAAATATGCATGAGAAACACTTTATTATGGATATTAATCTCTTTTATGTGTATGCCTATGTGACAAATACTTTAGTACGATGAATTACAAGTACATTTTAGTTTTTTCCTATGGCTTCTGGATTGCAAATGTTGATTTTTAAAAAGGATTTATTTATTTATTTTAGAAAGAGTGAGAGTGAACGTGCATGAGCAGGGAGAGGGGCAGAGGGATTGGGAGAGAGAGTCTGAAGCAGACTCTGCACTGAACAAGGAGCCCGACTCCGGCTCGATCTCAAAACCCTGAGATCAGAACCGGAGCCAAAACCAAGAGTTGGATGCTTAACTGACTGTGCCACCCAAGCACCCCAAGAATGTTGATTTTTAATGTGTGCAATAACTATTATGCCATCGCTGAACTAAGAGGTTAATACATGCATAAGGAAATAGAACACATCATGATGTTCTTTGTTTTTAATCTCCTTTTCTGCCACTTTCCTTCATTATTTTTTGCTTTTAAGTTGCAGGGCACCACATCCCTTCTGCAAATGCTCTGGTTTATGAACTTCTCTGATTCACTGCACAGGCTCGTTCCCCCTCAGGAATATCTTTCTCATATCCCAACCTTGAGAACTTCTACTCCTCCCCTCGGACCCCAGTCACATGGCACTTCCTTGGGTATGAACTTCCATAGCCACTCTAGAAAACAGAGAAGAGAAATAATCCCCTCATTTGGTTGCTAGAGTTACATTACACTAAACAGGTAAAGTAGGATGCTGGGGTCATGGAAGTTTCTCAGTAATTGTGTGTTGCCTCTCACCTAGTACCTACTGCACCAAAAACTGTATCATTGCTTACGTATGTAGCCCAGTTTTCTGCTTCATTGTGAATTCCTGGTGTACTGAGTTGTGTGTTTCTTCTTCAGCCTGCCTCGGGCACTCAATATGCATGCAGAGTTTTCTCATTGAGATTGATTGGTATCGGTTGGGCACATTGGCATATATGGTCTTTGTCCGACAAACAAAAGTAATGCATTTCCTCTTCTTTTTTCCCTTTTTTCAAATATGAGCTGCTATCATATTTAGAGAAAATATTTTGGTCAAAAGTATTCAGTTAATCTCAAGCACCTGGAAGTCTCTGTTACCATTGCTTCCTTTACTTAATTCCTATTCTGTGGTTTTGTCTAATTGTCAAATTTTGGAGTGTGTGCACTTTTATAAGTTGCTTTAAAATTTCATTAGTATACTTTTTAAATATATAAATTGAAAGATGGGTAATACCTGATGGTTTCAGTTTATATTATTATTTATTTTTATCTCAGATAATTTTATTATGGTGTCACTTACTTGGAGAACAAATAATACAAAAATATAAAATAGAAATGGAAAATTAACCACCCCTCAAACCTCAGTGCCAAAGGCATGGCAATACCACAAACATGCATACTTCATGGGATGTTATAATTGAACTTCAGATCTGGTTCTGAGCTTTCTGCATCTAAGATATAAAAGAGAAACAAAATTATTTACAAGATGTTTATTGTCTTAAACTATCCCTTTTACTGGTCCTTTCTTTAAATGCCTGTTCTTACTGGCAAATCCATGCTGTCTATAAGCATTTAATCTCAGCTTGTTTTCTGTGTGTTGGCCACATACCATCAACCAGATTGCAAGCTTTTCAAGGATAAGGACCTGCCTTTGCTTTTTTGGAATCACTTAGGGTAAGTGATTGGCAAACTGACATTGAAGAATTAGTGCTAAAATGGTAAAATTTGGCAAATTCTCAGAAGTATATGATTTAAATAGAAAATGGGGGCAGGGAAGAGCAGTGTGCCTGATCTGAAACTCAGCTCTGTGTGACCCACATATTTCTAACCATTTCATGAGCTAGCTCTGCAGTGTTCCCAAAGCTTGACTCATGTCAGGCAATCAGAATGGCGAAGGTTCCAGAGCTTGGTTTTTAAGACTATGATGTTGTTTTTTTTTAAATTGAAGTGCTGATCTTTTTGCTTTAGATTTTGGGGCTGAAAGAGTAAGTCACCCTATCCGTGGTTGCTATCTGTGAGGTTTACTTGACAACCTGAGTTGCTACAATGGCCACCATTTGATAAGGCAGAGGCTTTTCCTTCACACTGCCTTTCTTTTTTTTTTTTCTTTCTTTCTTTCTTTCTTTTCTCTAAGATTTATTCTATGAAAATGCCATGTGGTCTTAATCAGCTTTTCTCCCTTGCACCTTTGGTTTAATAGGCTTCTGGCATTTGGGTGTGCCTGAAACATTGATTTTTTTTCCCAACATTAAAAAACAGGCATATAAAATATAAAATTAAATAAAGACAGAGAATTAATATCCTGTTTTTTGAGACAAAGTGACTAATTAGAATGACACAGGTCTGTGGGGGGTTTAATGTATCTAATCTTTAGCAGGTGTGTTTGCTACCAGCCGACAACATCTTTCTCAGACGGAAGGTAGAGTCAAAAAGTGCTGGAATATAGAATCAAGATTCAAACCCATATCTAGGCTTTTAATTACTTTATCTCAGTGATACATATTATTAGAAGAAAATATTTTTTTTCTTTAGACAGGGAATTTTTGTTTCTTCTTAGATTGAAGTAGAACTTATAGCAGAGTTCAGACAATATTCTCCAACTTGGATTCAGTTCCCTCTAAACTGATTGTTAAGACTGCTGTTTTGTCTTGCAGTTAGGTTCCTGGGATTATAAAGTAGGCTTATCTTTATACGTCATGCTTTTGCCTAAACAGGTCCATGGATCAAGACATAATCAGCATAGGGGCGCCTGGGTGGCTCAGTGGGTTGGGCATCTGCCTTCAGCTCAGGTCATGATCCCAGGGTTCTGGGATCGAGTCCTGCATCAGTCTCCCTGCTCAGTGGAGAGCCTACTTCTCCCTCTCCCTCTGCTGTTCCCCCTGCTTGTGTGCCCTTTCTCTCTGTTAAATAAATAAATAAATAAAATCTTAAAAAAAAAGAGACATCATCAGCATATAAATTATTTGACTTCCGAAACTGTCTCTAGATTTTTTAATCTTCCAAATCTCTTCATGTGTGATAAAATGAAGCTCAAGAGTCATGTAAGATGCAAATGACTGCATCTCCACGAGAGGGGGCAGTGGGCACTACAGCATGCTGAAGTAGGCAGTGTCCCAGGAAATGTGGATCAGAACAGAGCATGGGAAATACCCAGGTCATTGCGGTGTTGGTAGGTGGGGCTCAGCCCCCTTTAAACCTTTCCTGGGGTGCCCCCTACCAAGCCAATAAAGAACCTTTGACAAGATTGAGGACTATATGTTGTCCCAGCAGAGTCAACTCACAAGGCTCTTTGAGCAGCCCAGAATGAGGAGTGGGACTTGTAATTAGCAGGCTGGGAAAGGCTGCTGCTAATTACTTATTAGTTGTAACCTTGAAGTATAGCTGGGGCCAGAGCTGGTCTGATGATTTCTGGGAATAGGTTTTGACAGAGACAGCTTGTTCTTTCTGAATCCCCTTAGGCTGTGCAGTCTTTGCTTGGAAAAGCATTGGAGTTTGGTGGAAAGGACTTTCACTGTACATTTCCTTCGATGGGTAGGTTTAGGGAGCTAGGAAGGAGAAAATCATCTATAGTGATGGGGAAAACCTTTTATGGAGTCAAGGCTATTCAAATGTTTTTTTAATGGAAGTATTCATGGTTTAATTTTTTTCTTAGAAGTAATATGATAAAAACAATGTATTGTTTAGGGATTGCTGTGTGCCAAGTACTTTTCAAAAATGCTTTAAATATATCGATTAAATGTTAACAGCCCTATGAGGTAGTTAGTATTATTCCCATTTCACAGATAAGGGAACAGGCATAGAGAAGTTAAGTAATAATTTGTATTAATTTTAATGTTTAGCCACCTCTCAACATAATATTTACATTTCCTGATTTGTTCATAAGCCACCAAGGCAGATAATAGTCTCATTTGCTCTTTCTCTCTTTATTATACCTTGGGTCCCAAACCAATCTGATTGATTACTTCATAGAGATGATATTGGCATTTTGGGTAGACTACTTTTCATTTCATGGGATGGTCCACTGAAGGGTATCAGGATATGCTACCCCAAATTGTGACTTTAAACACAGAGATCATTTTGAGCAAGGGGCCACTGAGAACCAGCAGGTTCAGGAAAAGCTCTTTACCTCCCTCTAACTGTTTAAAAATAGAGTATAAATTTCAGCTGAGAAATTTTAAAGATATTATTGGTTTTATTCAACTATTCATGAGTCAGGCAGCATCACATCTAGCAAACATCTAGCAAACATGTAGCAAATGAGGCTTTAAAGAGTTGAACAGAATGGAAGACTTAGGGGCAGAAGGAGGCAGGACAAAGAGGTTGGTTATTCTAGCCAAGTGCTGATTGTTTCAGGCAAGGTCACCTTTCTTTGGGGGATTACCTCATGGTGCTGTCCAAATGATTGCAGAATGACTGGTTAAGTTTGCATTCCTGGGAGAGGCTGAACTTGCAATTAGGTTTTGTATTAAGTCTTAGTTTGTTGACATGGGCTTAGCACAAGTGAATTCATTTTGGATCTGTTGCCTCTCTCTCTCTCTCTCTCAACAGTATGTACATACTTAAAACTTTTTTTTTCTTCTTGTTAACCTGCCTTTATTCAGTTTGATTTGTGGGCCTCCCCTTGAACCTAAGAGGGTAGAAGGAAAATGATTTTTACTCACCTACATCACCTGCTGTAGGGCATTTAGAGCCCTTGGCACTCACCCTCTGCATGCCAATAGTACATTTTTCCTGGTTTTTAATGACAACCAGCCCCCTTCCTACATATCCAAAAGCCCCCAGGTGGGTAATTTCACCTCTAGTTGAGAACCACTGATGAATTTTCTATATATTTACTTTTTAGACATGTCTTGTAGTTGTTTTTAAACATTGTAAAATGTTAGCAACAGGATAAGAATTATTATAGCTCCTTTGTTGGTATGTATAGGTAATATTCATCGTTGTGTCTTATCTGAACAATTCTTTGTTCTTGAATCTAGATTCTAGAGTTTCTTTTGTCAGCCTTAGCTTCGGGGATTGGGCTCCATGAAAAACTGAAAAAGTGTTTACAACTAGGGTCAATTTACTCCTCTCACTGCTTATACTCAAAACTACTAAATCCCCACCTTTCCCCCAAATTTTGACTATACCCAACTTCAATTTCCATGTCTAATCTTTCATAGAATTTTCATTCTTCTTGATTGTATTTAATAATTGGATTTTGATGACCATGTTTGATTTCTGGCTTAGCTCATCTCTTTGTTCTTGCAGCCACCATGTCACAAATGAGCATTTCCTGCTCTAAGACTCTGATTCTGTAACTGTGTCCCAACTTTGGTCTTTGAATTGGGGTTTTCTCTCTTTGGAATACAGACCCCTAGAGGAACCCCCTGGATGCTCCAAGTCTTCATCTAAATAGAGTCAATACAGACTCATGGTGCTCTTAGATGCAGCCTAATGAATTGCCTTTGTTAAAGAAGAGAGCCTAGTGGCTCATATCAGCATCCCATTAGGCATTTTTTTATGTTAATAGAATTTACTTCCTAACCAGAAGTGTGTACAGTAATTTCTCTTCCTTTTTATGTTTTAAATTGCAGATGTGAAGAAACAATCCCAGTGGGAGATTATCAGCTGCCCCATGTTTTCTCCACATAAACCATCCTTTTCCTTATTTTGATATTTCATCTTTTACCTTCTAGGAGTAGTAGTCTTAGAATCATAGAATGCCAGGGTTAAAGCAGCTCAGCAGTTACCTAATTCAGTATCCCTTCAACTGCTGAATCCTAGCATTTCCCTTTGATTCTTACTATATATTACATCTCTCTGCTGAAATTCCCCTTATATTCATGCATGTTGTCTACCTTTTCTACTATTTTCTTTAACATAATAGTGGTAATTATTTTGAAGTTCCTGCCTGAGAGTTCCAACATCTGAGTCTTCTGAGTCTGGTTATGTTGATTGCTTTATCTCTTGACAGTGGCATTTTGTTTTGTTTTGTTTGTTTCTTTTTGTTTTTAATGTGTCTCATCATTTTGATTCATTGCTGCACATCATGGATGAGGTACAGAGACTGAGGTAGATAACATTTATGCTCAGAAATGGATATGCCTCTTTTTCTATCAGGCTGTTATTGCGCATGGGGTTGAGCTGGCCTAGTCAGATGTTGAGCTAAATTTGGGTTTGTGTTGCTACTGTTAACCTTTAGTGCTCCAGAACTTGAAATTATTCCAGTAATTAAATTATCCAGTAATCACTCCCTTTACCGAGGGGCTAAAAGGAACCTTTTTTCTGACAAACACTTTGACCAGAGTTTTATAAATTGTAGAAAAAATTGTATTATGATGATGCATTTGCACACTGGTTTCCTGAAAATAGATTGTTTTGATTTTATCACCCTTACATTGACATTTATAGTTACAGTCTTGATACACAGCCAAACCACAAGTCTAGATTTGGAGAAATGAGTATGAGGCTATAAAGATGGGTCATCTAATAGGATAGTAAATCAAACACTGACTCCGTGGCTGGTTGACTTGTACTAAATGAATGAGAAAAGTAATGAGTTGTAGGTTGTTTTTCCTAAGGTTGACATAAACCTCCTTTTCTGTTCCCTTAAATTTGATTCTTTTGGCTACCAGCCCAGTATAAACTGTTGTCAGAGCCTCTATGAGTCAGTGATTTTTAGCTCTACACTGTACTCTTCATCTTCAGGACATCCTTATGCCTAAACTCACAGGATTATAGAGTCATAAAAGTGACCTGCAGGGTAACTGGGGATTTTTCAGAAAAGGGTAAGCAGGAGTTCTTATCTAGGTTTCATAGATTTTTTGTGGGGGAGGGAGAGACCAAGGATTATCTTTGGAGAGTCTGCAGAACTCCCAAGATTGTACATAAAGCTAATATATATGTATATTTTGTCTTGAAGAAAAAGCCCATAACTTTCTTCAGATTCTCAAAGTGGCTTGTGGTGCCTTAAATCTTTGCCACAATTAGAATAAGATACCAAAGTAGGCAGTAGCAACTCTTCTTCATAGGCTGAAGCCATATGGCCTCTCTGCCAGACATTAGGGTCTGCAAATTCCTAGAGGCCAGGGCTTTCTTACTTGTTTTTGTCACTGCCTACCTTCTAGCACAGTGGCTAGCACTAGGACATTATCACTGTAGGATAACATCAACAAATTAAAAGACGTCTTTCAGAAGAAAAAAGTTATATACTGTGCATGTTTAATGAAATTGTCACTTTAATTTTGAAAATATTAAAGTGTGAAAAAATGTTGCTTTCTGGATTGAGAAAATATGATAGCA
Source organism: Ursus americanus (assembly GCF_024610735.1). Lineage (NCBI taxonomy): Eukaryota > Metazoa > Chordata > Mammalia > Carnivora > Ursidae > Ursus > Ursus americanus. Next base: position 17,256,360 of record NC_142135.1, read on the forward strand.
TAATCTTAACTGTTCCTTGTTGAATGGATGGATGAATACATGGTAATCAGCATGAATAATTATAATTGTGACTGCCATTTATTAAATATTTATTATGTGACAGGCACTTCACCAAGCCCCCTGCATGCATTATCTCATTATTTGATATTTCAGCACTGCACGGCAAGTCATTATCTCAGTTTGACAAATGCGGAAATTCAGGCTAGAAGAATAAAGACTTTTAAAAGATCTTAGTACTGGTAAAAGGCAGAACAGAATTTGAATTCAGGTTTGTTTGAATATAAATCTCACACTTAAAGTTTGGTAAGTAAAGCCATAGACAACAAATTCATAAACAGATCTCCATTCTTCCCCTTATCTGCAATCAAGAATATAATTCCTGATATTTGTCTTGCTGATGCCTTGGTTTCTTTCATACACTCCCCATTACCTCCAGTGCATCAATTCCAGCATTGATTAGAACTTTTTGCCATAAAAATGGCTACAGGTCTGGTAAGTATTAATCAAATAGAAGTGTACCTAAAGGTGTTTTCTAAGAAAAGAAGGTGGTGGTTGCCTTGTGAGAAGATCAGAGAAAACCTCTATAAGGAATATGAATTGGCATTTATCACAAATTGTTGTATGGGTGTGAGGGCATGCATATAAACACAACTGTTTCTTTCATAATATACCAGTAGGCTCATTGACAGTAGTAATAGATTGTTCTTCTAAATATCCTGAATCTAGTGAAAAAATGCCTGGCATACATGAGTGCTAATACTTTTTATTTTTTTGAATGACTGTAAACAGAGTGATGGAGTTGTAATTTGAGGAAGATATTGCACCAAGAATTTTAAACACCATGGGCAAAAAATATTCTGGAAAACATAGCACAAATATTTTAAGATATAATTTGAGAGAGGACAACATCAAAGGATAATCACCATTCAAGTATATGGCCATTGACCATTCACTGATATTTTCTCTAAGAGGGTTTGGTAGATTCACAGGTTCATAACCATTTGAGATCACTTCGATTTTAGTGAATTTCAACTACACTCTTGTTAAATATAGCACTTCTTAGTGTCAGGACTCTGAAATCATAAGTCTTGCTTTGCCCTTATAGGAATCTCTTAATCTCAGTTATGATGACAGTGTACAGTAGGCAGAATTCCGTAGTGGATCTGTAGGGTCTCCTAATGTAACTCAGATTCTGTCTTCTTGGGTTGTGATATTCACTCCATTCGGACTGACACATTACTTGGATCTGATGTTCAGCATATTCTTGGGCCTTTAGTTACTTCTTCCTGGAGAGTTGGCAAGAAGTTTGGTGAGCATTAATTTTTAAACCCTGCAAAGGAAAATTTAGTTTAATTGAAACCCCTTTGGTGCTCTCTCAAGTTAGAGCACTAATTTCTTAAGAATAGTGTTAACCTGTCAAAATATTAAAAAAAAAAATGATTTCTCTTGGTTCACTTCAAAGGTTACCCAAAACTACTGCTGATATTTTTAATATATAATAGTTTAGAAAACATCTTTGTGCTGTCCAAGGTAAAATAAAGAGATCCTTTTTAATATTTTGGTTTACTATGTATGTTGTGTTTTTGTTTTAAATATAGGAAGCAATTTTATAGAAAGGACTTAGCATTTGTCATCATTTCTTTTCTTTGGAATTGGCTCTAGGTAATTTATTATAAGGTAATGTCTCTTTTGGGTAGGCTCCCCACATTTTTTTTTTTTTTTGTAATTTTTAGTTTTGTCGTGATGTCTTTATTTTTATTTTTGCTCTTTTATAGTGAGGGGGAGTGGACTTTGGAAGCAAAAATACTCGGTTTGGAGGTAGAAACCTTGGGACCTTGGATAAGCCATGTGACACCTGAATCTACTTCCCTATCTATAAAATGGGAACAAGAATTGTTCTGATTTTATAGCATCCTTCTCAAGGAGAAATGGAAAAATGCATGTCACATTGCTTTGTAAACAAAGGGAAATATATTTTTTTCATTTGTCAAATAGAAAAAATAATACCTATTTATGAGTTTGTTATGAGGATTAAATAATTCATGCATGTAAAATACTTAGAATTGTACCTGGCACATAATAAGCATTCAACAGATGTTAGACAATATTATTATTATTCTAACTATTAATTGCATTAAGCTTGTAGTCCAGAGGTTCAGTCTTGAATATTATGCAAGACAAAATAATCCATCTGAACAAGGCAGAACCAAATCTGGCTAAGAACTAGAAACAAAAACAAAAGGAAAAAAAACAAAACACAGAGTCACAAAAATAAAAAAAGAATCAACAAAGATAAATTTCTAATGTGCTATATACTGTTTGTGTCCCCTCAAAATTCATATGTTGAAATCCTAACTTGCAACTTGATGGGATGAGGAAGTGGGGCTTTTGGAGGTGATTAAGTTGGGAGGACAGAGCCTCAAGAATGGGATTAGTGATCTTATAAAAGAGGCCCAAGAGAGATCTTTCACCTTTGCCATCATGTGGGAACACTGTGAGAAGGTGCTGTGGACCAGAGAGCATGTACGTTGCGTACATGCAACAGACACTAAATTTGCTGTCACCTTAATCTCTGACTTTTCAGTCTGCAGAACTATGAGAGATAAACTTCTGTTATTTATGAGTCACCTAGTCTGTGGTGCTTTGTTTTAGTAACCTTAGACTAAGAATGGTGCTTCTCAAAAATAGTTTCAGGAGGAAAAATTGTTTGTGGCCTTAAAATACCCACCAAGTGCCTTTTTTTTTGGAAATTATGGTTTAACTGGCTCTGGTGGTTGAATCCACTTGGACATCTTGTTTCTCCTTCTCTTGTTTCCATGTTCCCCCACTGTGAGTCTGAGGTTGCAAGTCCTTAGGCAGTGAGAGCAGCACAATTAAGCAGAATTAATTGGCTCATGGATTCCAAGAAAACGTTGGAAGCACAGGGACTTGAGCAGAGCCTCAGAAAATATTAGAATCAGGTGCTCATTGATGCCACTGACTCTCATTTGTTTCTCTCTGGGTATCAGCCTTATATGCTCTCAGGAAAGTTCCCAAACTGTATACCTTAAAACTTCTGCCAGTTAGCAGAGACTGCTTTGGGGTACCATGTTCAAAATCCCAGGAAAAAACTCTGATGGGCCCAGCTTGGGCTAGGTGCATATGGTGGGATAATTAACCACGGGTAGAGGACATGTAGAAATATGGCAGCTTCCAGGATATAAGTTGAGAAGAGGGAGGAGTGTGTGAAGGGGTAATGGTGTTACAATTCTCACATTTAATCTGAGGGTATTCAGAAAATAATTACTGAGCATCTACTGTGTGTTAGTGCGTGTTATATACTAACTGCTTAAGATAAAAGATGTCTGCTGAAGTCTCTTCCAATCATAATATTCTGCAATTCTGTGAGATTTTACAGGAAAATGGCAAAGTAGCCAGTGTTGTTCTGGTATCCGTGAATTTTAAATAATTATCTTTAGGTTTACAATTCCGTCTCAGTGGTAGAAATAAAATAGTTTAAATTATCTGGACAAAACAATGCTTTAACTTTCTAATTTAGTACACCTTGTTTTTTTTTTTTTTCCTTAAATCCATTCACTGTTGGGAATGTTACTCAACACTAACACTATACGCAAGGCTTTCAGTCTTGAGTCCTGAGTAGTCCAGAACACACATACAAAAGTGGATTGGCTTTTACTTTGCTTTGTCTGGAAAGCTCTTCTTCCCAAATTTCCGCAAGATTTGCTTCCTTATTTCCTTTACATTTTTGCTCAGATGTCACTGTGGTAGAGTAATGACCCTCAGAGATCCTCAGGTCCTATCTCTGGAACCTGGGAATTATGTTAGGTTACACAGCAAAGGGTAATTAAGGTTGCAGATGGAATTAAGCTTGTAATCAGCTGACTTTAGCAAGACTAGCCTGGATTATCCAGGTGTAGCCAATGTAATCACAAGCCCTTAAAAAAGGCGGGGGCGGGGGGGGGGGCGGGGGGAAGAAGAGAGGAAAGGGGGAGGCAGAAGAGGTCCGGTTGGAAGATGTGAGTACCGGTGAAGTTCAGAGAGGGGCAATATTGCTGGTTTTGAAGATGGAAGAAGAAGACTATGAGCTAAAAAATGTGGGTGGCCCTTAGAAGCTGGAGAAGGTAAAGAAATGGATTCGCTTCCAGAAAAGAAGGGAACCTTGATGACACCTTGATTTTGCCCAGTGAGACCTGATATTAGACTTCTGGCCTGTTAAAACTGTAAGATAATACATTTATTACATTTTTCAGTGTTGTAGGCACATCATTTCAGTTACTAACTGTGTAGTAGAATGGGTAGGCGGTGGGCCCCGTGGGGTCAGTGGTAGGGGTGCGTGGGGTGGGGCGGGGGAACTTTGGAGTCGCTCTTTATTGGCAAAATGAAAATATAAGAGCAGGAATTAAAGGCAGAAGGGAGAAGCGGGGTCACTGAAAAAGTCAATTACCTAAGTCACCTATGGCTTTATAAAAAGGGGAACTTCACCTGTCAGGCAGCCTGATTCTTTATCGAATTGTATAACTGGCAGTGTGTTCTTTGGAGATGGATGTCTTTCAAGTGGATGTTTCAGCAGTCCAAAGCTTTTTACGTTATGATCCAGAAAGGCAATTGTCAGGCGTTTTACACTACAGCTTGCTCTCAATCAAAGCATAGTCTAGAGAAGATTGCAGGGGTGTAAGCAAACACCTGTGAGGCAGATATATACAGCACTGAGTATGAAGCTGCCTGAGAACCTAGGTAGTGACTGCACAAAGGGTTCAGGAAGGCTTCAGCTAAGGTCAGAGATCAATAATAAGAGAAGCAGATCAAGTCACTTAATAAAATAAATTTCACTCTGTATTTAGAGCTTCCTACTTGCCCTTACTTTCTGCCTTCTCTAAAAATTACAAACTTGAAGAGGTCGTGGACCATAATCTGTGTTGAAGCAGGCTAAGAAAATCATGCAGTGAATCCAGGGTTAGCTTAATATGTTAATCTCTTAAGCTTACATAGCTCTGTAGAATTCATTAGTTTCGTGTGTGTCTTATTTAAGCATCAGGAAGACTCTGAACAGAATGTAGTTCAGGTGTTTTTATCTTACAAAGGCTGAAACCACAAAGGCTAAAATGAGAAAAGTAGCATAATTGTTGGCACAACTCTTCAGTACGTGGTGTTTTCACACATATCTTGATCCTCATCATAATTATGGGTAGGTAGGGCTGGTGTTCTTGCAGTGACTTTGCTGATAAAGAAATTATGCCTGAGGGTTTGAAGTGACTGCCTGGGATCATGTAACTGTGAAGAATAAAACTGGATTCAAGCTCCAGCCTTCCTATGCCATGTCCAGCTTATTTTTAATCTATTGATTATGAGGAGCTATAAAGGATTTAGTGTCAAAGAACTCTAGCTTTGTGGGGGAGTTCAACAGTCTCTGGTTTCTCTTCTTTCCGTAAGTCCTTGAGTGAGTCACTTAACTCTTTATGCTTTAGCCTCTGTATATGTAACTGAGAATAGTGTAGGGTTGTGGTAAAGATTTGGCAAAAGGATTGTATATAGAATGCCTACTAGAACCCTGCTTGGTTCCCCAGTAGATCATCAATGAAGAATTATGATGATGATTCTTATGCAGTTGGATTTATAGGAGTTTAGGGGAGAAATCTGGCCTAGATTTCGGAGACATGGGCCTATTAAGGTCTAATACTTGTACTGAAGGAAGTTTAATAAATAACCTATTTGGTTAAGACCAGAAACTTTGAAACCTATGAACTTTCTGTAGTCTCCTGGGCACCTGTTTCAATTTTGTTGACCAAAAAGACTACACCTAACACCTGATCTCATACATAAGGGAGTCCTAGAAACTTACTTGCTCTGGCATCAGCAAGAAAAAGAAAAACATTACATTTTGTATGTAGGGTTTTCTCAAGGAATGTAAAAGCAGAATGCAGTCAGGCTTCAGGAATGAAAAAGCCACTTTCTCCACCTTTATTCTCTGCTTTTTTTTGGTATCTGCTGAGTTATTCTCTCCTCTGAAGACCAGGATTCTCTACTCCACATGCTTTTTCCTAGGTCAACATCCTTTTGTTCCAGGCCACCCATAGAGACTTGCTCAACACTTGTGGTTGAGCTTCTAATTCCTAGAAGACAAAACCTCCTTGTCCTGGCCTGGGTCAAGTGTCCTCTTCTGACTGACGTTGACCTACAGTGAGGAGGGAAGAACAGGTGGTATAGATATGACTGCTAGAGGCTATTTTGGTAAATGGGATGGGGTCCTAGAGGCTGGGCAGATAGCTCCCAAAAGTTCACAAAAGTATTCCATTCTGTCTCTCCCTATGGTTCTAACCTGACCTCATACGGTGAAATAGAGCATTATTATGAGATGCTCCATTCTCAAGAGCCCCGACCCTTTCCTATTTATTTTTGAGTCTTGAGTGCAAGACATGCAACAATACTGATTTATTAAATGCTCTCAGGCCCGGTGGTAAGCTTTCACATGCGTTACCTTATGTGATTCTCATTATAGCAGACCAACGACTAGGTGTTATTTTCCATTTTTAACTGGGAACATGAGGGCACAGAGATGTTAACATTCCTTGACCAAAGTCCACAGCTAGTGATAGAGAGGACATTCAAACCCAGTTCTGACTGGGCTGTCAAAGACCACAACATTGCCTCTTCCCTTAGCTGTCAGTACATTCTTGTCAATGGTTTGCTGTTGCCTAAAGTTTTAGTCAACTCTAAGAACTGCCTGAATTAGTGCTTTTTGGACAGAAATTTGTTTAAATATTATTTGAAAAGGAATGAATCACTGCCTTTGGAAATCTCTTCTGTGGTTTCGAGAGTGTGTGTTGCAATGATGGAGAGAGTGGTGCAGTCTAGAGAAAAGGTTGGAGGGTCTAATCCATCTGCGAACTTTTTTCTTTAATTCTGTAACATCAAGTATTAAACATATAGACACCCACACGCCTATACATTTAGGGTGAGGCTCCGAGGAGCTTTGTTGCTTTTGCTTAGTCTGGGCTGATTAGCGGTAGCAGCTCTAGGGTCTCAGGACTTGGTGGACACACCTCTCCGACCTGGTGCTGGAAAGTGTGGTAGACCTTTCCTTCCATAAGGCAAGAATACACCATGTGAAACGCATCTGCAGAGCTGTATTTACTTAGTTTCTGGTTACAGCTGTCAGGAGAAGGCTCCCTCATGTGCTGTAGCTTCTGTGCTAGCTGAGGGTGGGGAGGAGGCAGGCAACACTGAGTCTTATTATGGTGTGGACTAAAATCACCTCTTCTGTTAATGTAACAAGCCGATAGGAGTGTAACCAGAAAACTGGGATCTTATGGAGATCATGCTCATTTTTGCCCAGAGCATGCAGACTTTTTTCTTGCATGTGTGAAGTAGAATTAGTTGTATATTTAGTGAATATCCTCTCATGAATTTATTTTGTTCTTTTCCTCCTGAGTCAAGCATAGTGCTTTCTTTGATCTTTTTGATCCTGCCCATTTATGGAAAAGCTGTTTTTTTTTTTTTTTTTTCCTTTCCCTTCAAATCAGAGCTTTGTATGAAGAGCTACTGCAGACCTCCCCTGGTCATGGTCTATATTTACAGGGACCTATGATTTCCCTTGGCAGACTCTAGTTTCACTGCTTTTGTTAGCTAATCCTTGTTCAGTATAGATCTCCATCTGTTGATCTGTATCTGGGTGTGAGGGATTGGCCTACAGAGGGAGACAGAGGCTGTGTCAATGATTCAGGCTGGGGGAAAATTCCAAAAACTGGTTTGGCCACTATGTTTTGGTCAAGACTGTTGTTTTCATGATCTATATATGTGACAGCAAGTTCTGCAGAGACCAGCTATTCCTGATCACACAACAATGCAAGCATACCATAAGTCATGATTTGATGGCAAATGAAATAAAGGTGTTTCTCGGGACCTTTTAGCTTTCTTCTGTTCTGTGACAAGCCAATGGGAAACAAGTAGCAGAACAACTAGACCACACTGTTCTTTCCTCAGAAGGATCAATAGTCTAGGGAATATAAAACTGTAGTTCCTTTTGAGGATAGAATTAACCCTGTTTTACCTTGTGCTGCCTTGTTGCTCAGTGCTTTAACATTTCAGCATTATGTCTGTGAATGTTGATGGAGAGAGTGAGAACCCGAGAGAGGGTATAGTATAAAACCTTTCTGATAACCCATAGCCAAATTTCTGAATTCTAGGCTTCCTTTAAAAACAACAACAACAACAAAACCCCAAACAAAACAACCCCCAAAAAACACAGCAGCTCAAGGGTTGAGTCACAGAATTTGCTAAGAAGGTTTCCCCTGGCGTGGGAAAAATGACGAATTCCTTTATCAGAACCAGCATAGTGGTTTGACTTTCCTCCCTCCCCACCTTGTGTTGATCAAGTGAACTGGGGACTCCTTAGACTCCCTTCCTGTTCTAGGACAAATAGGATGAGTTTCTTTGGTGGAAGGGATACCCCTTCACCCAAAAGAATGAGAAGTAGGGGGAGATTTAGTTTTCTATTAGGGTTTTTATAAGTAGGTAGGACTCCCAAGAGAAGGACTGGCACTGCCATGGGAGGAGGCCCCAAACACATCTGTGTATTTAGGTACATGGAGCTGTAGGAACAAGGAATCAGCAATGTGAGCATTGCTAAAGGATTTATGACTTGACAATTTTAGTATCTCAGGACTTTAGAAGGAGCTGTGTTTGTCCTGGGTAGATGGGACAGTTTATAAGCTTGGAGGAGATACTGCACAAGCATAAGACAGTTGCTCATGCTAGCAGAGCCTTACCTTGAAATTCCTTACCTGTAGTGTGCTGGTAAATGTTTAACAACTGGATCTCTTTTAAAAATCTGGGTTTTAGTGTTTGTAGTTTTCCTAATATAAATATTTGCAATATTCCTTCAGTGGCTGGTTTCAAGGTACCAATGAGACCTTGCAGATGGCAGAGTTGGAAAGAAGTGTGCACACTCAACTCGTGTGAGTTGGTGCCAGTAGGCTCCAGCATACATTGTCCCTTACCCTCCTGCAACATCCTTATGTGCCCAGAGTCTGCCAGTGTAAGGCACCGGAACCCAGACATTCACTCTTATTTCTGGACAAAGAGTGCTTGACTTGAATGTTGTCTCCTTGACTAATTTTGTGAAGTGGATTGAAAGAATTTAGTAACCTTCACTTCTTTCCTCTGGGACAACCAGTAGTATGTTAAAAACTGACACCAGTATTTCTTCATGATGAATCATTTTCTTCTTGGGTCCAATCTGGAAGATATTATGTCTACCCAAATACCAGAGGCTGTAAGTTTCTCTCCCATCACGGCAGAGACACACAGACATGGCTTACTGAATACTGAAGTAGGAGAAACTGTGTTGTTCTAGTAGTGAATTAATAAAGCAGCCAGTTCTAGAATTTTAAGTGACAGGTGTTAGAATTTTTGTAGAGAGTATTGGCAGAAATCAAAACCTCATAAGAACTCATAAAAATACATTTGCGAACCACCCTGTAGTTAATAAAAGATGAATGTTGAGCAACTGCAATCTGGGAGATGGGTGTTCTCTGAAAGTAGTATCGAATGCTCAGATTCAAAAGTGTAACCAGCACAGCACAGACTAGAAAGAACAAAACAGAAAGGAATGCTGACTGGATGGAGTTGAGATGCTTCGCTTAGGATCTAGGAGTCGGTGGTCCTGGTGCATTAGTGTTTTAATGTGCATCAAATATCATGGAGGGGATTTGTTTGAAGTCCAGGTTCTCTGGTATGGCAGATGCTGTCAGTACACTGCACATTTCCTGGGCTCCTCCTGTTCCTGTTCTGCCTCCAGAGACCTCACACCACCAGTACTTACCACTCTCTGCCTGGACTTTACCTCTGACTCAACCTGAATGCGTGGCAGGCTGGAAATTCCAGAGAGTTGGTGCACTCTCAAACATTCATGAATGGGAATTGGAACATAACCTAGTTCCTTAACGTTTAAATGGTATAACTTTGGGATATGGCTACCTTAGTGGTTCTCAGTGTGTTCCAGGACCCTCTGGGGAACCCTAAATCCTTTGGGTGTGAGAGATCAAAATCATTTTGATTTATACCAGGATATTGTTGCCTCTTTCACTCTGCTTTTTCTTGTAAGGATACAGTAGAATTTCCTAGAGCTGGTAATATCATGCCTAGGATGGCTAACGGAATTTGTGCTTGTGAGTCTAAAAAACTTAGTTTTAATGGGATCCCTGGCTGGCTCAGTTGGTAAAGCATGTGACTCTTGATCTCGGGCTTGTAAGTTCGAGCCCCATGCTGGGTGTAGAGATTACTTAATCTTAAAAATGATTAGTTTTAATATCTAATATGGTAGGAATCAGTGGCTAGAACTCACACAAACTTGTAAGAGGATAAAGGGCTCTGAGACCAAAACATTTGAGAACCATGGCTCTTTACCACCTCCCAGACCCAGAAAAATTCAGCCCTGGGTGTCAAAGCAGTGAACTACTCCTTAACCTGCTTAGTGTTGGTTCCTTCCCATCCCTGCCTCATTTTCCCTTACCAATTCTGGTCTCAGGGTCTGCTGCTAGAGAATCCAAGCTGAGGCACTGGAAATTTTGGGTGATGCCTGGGAATTGACATTTTAATAAGCAGCCTGAGTGAGTCTAATGTGGATGGCACACGGACCTTGCCTTGCTAAGATTTTTCACACATTCCTTACAAAGAGTGGGAGTAGGATGTGGAGGGTATTGGGAATTTGCACTTGAACCACCGAAACGTACAGTATATGTACATGCACAAACACATACATGATCACTTGAAGAGTTTAACTCTTAGTGCTTGTAAATTCAGATCGTTTCAACTCCCTGCTCCCCAGGGTTTTCTTAATCTCCACATCAGTGTTTCTTTTTAATTCTTTAATTTATACAGAAGACAAATATCTCTATACTGACTATTCCATATGGTTCTAGTTCTGTAGTGAGAGTCGATTCAATTTGAAGTGCATTGTTTTAATTGCTGGCATTTTAAAAGTCTGAGTTAAAAGATACTCCCAGTGTTGTCTACCATGTATCCAAATCAGGTGCCTAGTGTCCAGAGTGGCAGCTTGAGCAGTGTATGTTAGGGAAAGTTATCAGTATTTGTACTGATGTCTGCATTGAAATGTTCATTACCCTATACCAAGACTTCATACATGAATGAAGCTGCATGGGTGTCAGTCAGTATAGTATAGAAAGATGTGGTTTTGAGTTCCTAAACAGCTGTGTGACTAAGTTTATGGAAATTACAAGAGAAAAAATGTAAAACTAAGCCCAGTGAAACTTCCAAGTAAATGCTCTATAGATGTTAGCTGCTATTACAATTACTATCAGGTCTTAAGTATAAGCCAAATTTTTAACCCTTTTTTTTTTATGTCTTTAAGTTTTTATTTAAATCCCAGCTAACATACAGTGTAAGTTTAGTTTCAGGTGTACGATTTAGTGATTCAGCACTTCCATACAACACCCAGTGCTCCTCAAAACAAGCACCCTTCCTAATCCCCATCACCTATTTCATCCATCCCCCCCCCGCCCCCAGCCTCCCTTTTGGTAACCATCAATTCTCTATAGTTTAGAGTCTGTTTCTTTGTCTCCTTTTTTCCCTTTGCTCATTTGTTTCTTAAATTCCACATAGGGGTGAAATTATGGTGTTTGTCTTTCTCTGGCTTATTTCACTTAGCATAATACTCTTTCACTCTATCCTTATTCTTGCAAATCGCAAGATTTCATTCTTTTTCTTATGGCTGAGTAATATTCCATTTTGTGTGTATATGTGTGTGTGTATCCATACATATATGATATATACCATATCTCTTTTATCCGTTCTTTAGTCAATGGGCACTTGGGGTCTTTCCATAGTTTGGCTATTGTTGATACTGCTGCTATAAACATTGGGGTGCATATATCCCTTGGAATTAGTATTTTTGTATTCTTTAAGTACCTAATAGTGTGATTGCTGGATCATAGGATACTCTTATTTCTAACTTTTTGAGGAACCTCCATACTGTTTTTCCAGAGTGGCTGCACCAGTTTGCATTCCCACCAGTAGTGCAGGAGGGTTCCCCTTTCTCTACATCCTTGCCCGTACCTGTTGTTTCTTGTGTTGTTGATTTTTTTTTTTAAGCCATTCTGATTAGGTGTAAGGTGATACCTCATTGTAGTTTGATTTCTATGTCCCTGATCAGTGATGTTGAGTATCTTTTCATGTGTTTGTTGGCTATCTGTATGCCTTCTTTGGAAAAATGTTTATTCATGTCTTCTGCCCATTTTTAATTGGGTTATTCATTTTTTAGGTGTTGTATAAGTTCTTTAAGTATTTTAGGAGCTAGCCTTTATCAAATAGATCCTTTGCAAATATCTTCTCCTATTCAGTAGGTTGCCTTTTAGCTTAGTTGATTGTTTCCTTTGCTGTGCAGAAGCTTTTTAGTTTGATGTAGTCCCAATAGTTTATTTTTGCTTTTGTGTCCCTTGCCTCAGGAGACCCATCTAGAAGTTGCTACGGCGGATGTTAAAGAGTTACTGCCTGTGCTCTCTTCTAGGATTTTTATGGTTTCATGTTTCACGTTTAGGTCTTGTAACCATTTTGAATTGATTTTTGAGTATGGTATGAGAAAATGGTCCAGTTTCTTAATCTAGTCATCTGTTGAAGGGCATCTAGGCTCCTTCCACAATTTAGCTATTGTGGACAATGCTGCTATGAACATTGGGGTGCATATGGCCCTTCTCTTCACTACGTCTGTATCTTTGGGGTAAACACCCAGTAGTGCAATGGCTGGATCATAGGGTAGCTCAATTTTTAACTTTTTAAGGGACCTCCACACTGTTTTCCAGAGTGGCTGTACCAACTTGCATTCCCACCAACAATGAAGGAAGGATACCCTTTCTCCACATCCTCTCCAACAATTGTTGTTTCTTGCCTTGTCAATTTTTGCCATTCTTACTGGTGTAAGGTGGTATCTTAGTGTGATTTTGATTTGAATTTCCCTGATGGCTATTGATTTTGAACATTTTTTCATGTGTCCGTTAGCCATTTGTATGTCATCATTGGAAAAGTGTCTGTTCATATCTTCTGCCCATTTTATGATTTGTTTATTTGTTTCTTGTGTATTGAGTTTGAGAAGTTCTTTGTAGATCTTGGATACCAGTCCTTTATCTGTAGTGTCATTTGCAAATATACAATGGAATATTACTCAGCTATCAAAAAGAACGATTTCTCAACATTTGCTGCAACATGGACGGCACTGGAGGAGATAATGCTAAGTGAAATAAGTCAAGCAGAGAAAGACAATTATCATATGGTTTCTCTCATCTATGGAACATAACTAGGAAGATCGGTAGGGGAAGAAAGGGATAAAGAAAGGGGGGGTAATCAGAAGGGGGAATAAAGCATGAGAGACTATGGACTCTGAGAGGCAAACTGAGGGCTTCAGAGGGGAGGGGAATGGGGGAATGGGATAGGCTGGTGATGGGTATTAAGGAGGGCACGTATTGCATGGTGCACTGGGTGTTATACGCAACTAATGAATCATCGAACTTTACATAAAAAAATATATAAAAAAAATGGTCCAGTTTCATTCTTTTGCATGTTACTGTCAAGTTTTTCCAACACCATTTGTTGGAGAAACCTTTTCCTATTGGATATTCTTCTTTGTCAAAGATTAATTGACCATATAGTTGTGGGTTCATTTCTGTAAACCTCAAGAACTTATTATACTACTAGCAGATGAGAAATCATACAAGAGTGTTCAAAACCAATACAAGAGTAAAAAACTAGGTATCGAAGGACAGGACACAACCTCAGAGACCCAAAGTTCAGAGAAGGGAATCAGAAACTTGTAGTGAAGAGAGAAAGTTCCACAGTTGGTTGAGCCACTTGAAGCAGTTGTCTTGGAAAACCAGTTGGCTTTCTTGTTTCCAAACAATAGCATCAGCTCCCATTTTCCTCTGCAAATTGAGTATGCAATGCATAAGGCCACCAAAGTTTGGGTCACTTCTCATAGCAAATGTCCCAAGTTGAAATATAGGCTACTACTATGTGTCAGCACACATGGGACACTGTGAAAGGTCCCTAGGGACCTTTTACCTCCTGTGACTCAGTGATGCTGCTTCTCTCTTGTTCTTCAAAGGTATTTTATCACATTCACTTAGAAACTTTCCTGGGAGGAATTACAGTTATTATTCCCGTTCTTGTTTTGGAGTTGGAAAAATTGAGGTGCCAAGTTTACCAGTCTGATGTCATTCCTTTGGAACTTCCAAGAGAGTATCTTTATCATAGGAACATTTCTCTCCATTCTTCACTTGGAAAAAGTAATCCAAAATGAGTTCCATTTTTGTATATGTGAGTGTAAGCACATTGGTGTATACATGTTTTTGAAGCACAGGCCTATGAAGAAGGGATTTTTAATTGTGTAAGTGGGCCTTATTCTCATGAAGAAAAATGTATTGTTGGTCTTTCCCTTGTTTGGATAGGTCAGTTCTCACCCTGCTATATCCTATGATCATTATTATTATTATAATTTCATTGATTCTAAGAGACCACTGATTTTTTTTTAAGACCTTATTTTTTTTGTACTATCAAAAAGGAAGAAATGATGCTGCTAAGTCCTGACCTAATGAGCTTTCCAAGCACTTAGAATTTCGACTCCTAATTCTTAAGGTCTTTTTGACTTAGATAGAAAAGTGTATTGTATCATTTTTGTATGTATAAGCTATAAACTATATAAAATATCATTAAGGTATTAAAGCCTCTTCACATTTCACATGCATATCCTTTGAATCATTTTAAAACTCAGTATTTTGTTTTGCCACTAGCATCCTCTGTATTGTCTAAGATGCTCACACTATTTCTTCAATTTTGATGTTGGCATTTTCCCATTTGTTGTTTTGGTCCCCCCCCCCCCCCCCCCCGCCCAGCACGCGATTGAATCCCATGTTGCCAGCCAGAAGTTAAGCAGTTTGTTTAAAGTCAGTGAAGTTTTGACACATTGAAATTTGGCAGTATAATGCAGTCCTGAATGATGCATAACTTGGTCACACGGGTACTTCATTGCTTTGAGATTAAACTCTCTTGTGCAATTTGGCAACTTTTCCTGTCTTCAGTTGCATTGCTTGATATGTGATAGGAAATCTTTTGGCATGTGTTTCAGTAATCAGATGTTAAACAAAACTTCATCCAGTTGTGAATATGCTTTGCCAGAAAATATGGAATTGTGGTTGTACCAGTCAGAGTGGGTATAGATCATGCCAAAATCTCAGTGACTTAAAACCACAGAGTTTATTTCTTGCTCATGCTACGTGCTCTCCCAGGTTGGCTGAGAGCATTTCTCCACGTCACCCTCTCTCCAGGACCCATGTTGATGGAATAGTCACTGTTGGGAACATTGCTGGTCATTGTGGTCAAGAGAAAAAGAAGTGATACATTGCTTACTGCTCTTAAAGTTACCCATGCCACTGGTGCTCCCATTTCTCTGGCCAAGGCATGTCCTATGGCCACACCCATCTCCAAGGTTTTAGAGAAGTGCAATCACACTAAATGTCTGGAAGAAGTGGGGTTATTTGGTAGACAGAGATAATGGTTACCACCATTTATGCTTCTCCCAAAATACTCTGCATGTGACAAAGAGAACGAACTCTCCTCTTTCCCACAAAGGAATCAGCTCACAAGTTCAACCCCTTTCCTGCACCCAGCTTGAAAGGCAGGATTACTAGATGATGTAAGGGTTTTTTTTTTTTTTTTTTCCACTGGGGAAAGTGTGTAGTGACTTCTATAACAGGTTTGAATGTAGTTCCTCTTGATTCAGAGACCACTTGTTCTGCCCACCCAACCCATAATTCTTACAAAGGATAAGGATAGAATAGGGACACTACAACGATACTTTTGTTCATATAGGGCAAGAATGAGAGGGATACAGTAGTCACTTTTCTAATTTTTTCTTTAAAAAAAAAAGATTTTATTATTTGACAGAGAGAGACAACGAGAGAGGGAACACAAGCAGGGGGAGTGGGAGAGGAAGAAGCAGGCTCCCAGCGGAGCAGGAAGCCTGGTGAGGGGCTTAATCCCAGGACCCTGGGATCAGGCCCTGAGCTGAAGGCAGACGCTTAACAACTGAGCCGCCCAGATGCCCCAATAGTAGTCACTTTTCTGAAGCAATTTTGAAATCCCACTGGGCAGATACTGAAGATCTACCTTGGTGGCAAATGTCCCTTGATTAACCTTGCGGGGGGGCACTCAGGGGTTGTCTTCCAACTCTGCTGTTATTTGTGAACTTCAGATCCACCCTCTATGGAAATATTCTTTTCCATCATTCTCTTTGACCACATCTGCAGTAGGCATTGGCAAATGCACCCTACTTTGGGTCTGAATGCTGTCTTAGCCTCCAATGGCATTTAGATGATTAAAAAACTCAAAGTTGCTTTTAAGTCTCAAACAGTACAGTTACTTTTTTAATCCAAGTTGGTAGTTCTTTCGGTAATGTAATCTTCTCAGAGTTTCTTAATCTTTTTAATCTCGATCAGCTTCATGTGCCAATAGAGGCTACAGAATTCTCTTACAAATATGCTCCTTAGATTGCTTTATTTTTCTCTTCCTCTCCACTTAATTGTGGAGAAGTCTATTTCCCTTAAGACCTTTTAAGACTAGTATCTGACAAGTGTTTTAATTTGAAACAACTTAATCTGGTGGTTCTCTGGTGTGGGTGGGGGTTGGAATGGAGAAGAAGCCCTGATTTGTAGTGTGTCTCATTCAGGTTGCTAGAACAAATTACCATAAACTTAAATAATTCTTACAGTTCTGAAGGCTGGAAGTCCAAGATCAGAGTGCCAGCATGGTGGGGATCTTGGTGAATGCTCTCTTCCTGGTTTACAGATGGCCATCTTCTCATGTACCCTCACTTAAGGGAGAGAGCTAGTTAGCTGTTTGGCCCCTTCTTTTAAGGACACCAGTCCCATGCATGAGGATGCCGCTCTCATGAATTGCTTAGCTCTTAAAGGCCCCACCTTCAGATACCATCACATTGGGATTAGGGTTTCAACAGAGAAATTAGGAGGGACACAAATACTCAGTTTTTTGAATAGCATTTGCTGATTTCCAGAGTAAAACTACTCCACCATGGCCCATTTCAAGCTACCAACATACAATCACTGATTATACAGTGTGTCCTCCACAGAGATGTGATAATAACCTCAAGAGCACAGATAATAGCAAAATGTCACAAAATAATTAGAAAGTGCATTTTGAGTATTATCTTTGTTTTTAATATAATTTGTTATTTCAAATAATGGCTATAGTTAACAGCGGTCTTACAAATTTCTAGAACTTGCTCATACTAGCTCAGTAAGGGCCAATGACTAAGTTCATCACACTGTGGCCTTAATCCATTTAGATATTCTGTGAGTGTGATGGCCATGTACTTGATTTTTTTTTTTTTTCCTGTGAGGCTGAGCTTTAACTGCCCGTTGTTACTTCACTCATTTGTCAGTTTTGGGATTGAAAAGCAGTTGCCTCAAGTTTTAGAATAGGCAGCTGAGAGCAGAAGAACCTTCCAACTTATAAAAAATAAATTTTGGAGTATTTTGTTACATAGCAATGTCTAACCTATATACCCAACTGGCCAAAACCAAAAGTAGACTTACATAGGTTAAAGTGAGAATTCACAGTTTAGATTCAAAGTGTAGTGTTCAAAAACTGGACTGGGATGGACAGGCCTTTGGGAACAGCTGGGATCTGGGAACAATAGAAAACAGATTTCACTATTGGAACTCTCTGTCATCTCTGCTGCTTTCTGTGTGTCAGTATTTTTTTTTCTCACTAACTTCCTCTACTTCATGAGTTTTTAAAAGCTTTTGTCTTGTTTTTGGTCTTGGAGTCACCACCACAGTGTTAGTTTAACACCAGTTTAAAAATCCTAAGAAAAAGCTATCATCTAATTTGGGATTGGTGCCCGCTCATTGACCAATACGTTGATTAAGGGAGTGGGGGTAGGGAGGCAGGTAGTTATGCTTGATCTTCAGGAGTTAGGTATCTACCCTGACTGTAGCAGCTCATTTTACCATCTAGATTGTGGAGTGAAAGTTGTGCAGTTATCTGGACAAGGCAAAGCCATCCATTATAGTGTACCCTGCACACGTCTGCATGTACCCTAGTAACAGAAGAAATTATACAGAGGTACCTGAGGGTTTACCTTTACCAATAGCTTATTTTATCATCCATCCATACAAATGAATGGACTCTCTGGACTGTTTGATGTAAACAGAGAAGAAGGTATTCAGGTGTCTTTTAAGCTGAATCTCAAAATATTTTAAAATAACTTGTGCATTGAGACAGGTTGGCTCTATGATCAGTTTTAAGGTTATAGATTGTAACTATTTTCACATAAAACTTCACAAGTGCACAGTTTTAAACTCTAGGGTAAAATTTATCAGTGTTGGAATTAAAGCCTCTAAATGAGTGGATTAGAAGTCAAGGGAAAGTAGAGAAGACAAGTGGTAAGACAGAATTCCTGTCTTAGAATTGAGGGCAAATAAACTGATAAAAATGTTCTCCTGCCTGGAGACTAGCGGTTAGGTATCTATGAACTCTGTGACACCAGACATCTTTATGGGGAACAGAAAAGTCCAGCCCATTGCAAGGAGAGTCTCATTCAGCTTTAAGATTCAATGATGCCCAATTTCTTTCCTTTTGAATAGGGTCCTGGTGAAGAAATGCCTGCCTGAGAGTAATGGAGAGGTTGGGGCTGGTGTGGGGACAGGATGTGTCTCATCCTACAAAGATAGAGACTTGATTCATGAAGGGGGATGCCAAGGTCAATATAAAAAAATTCAAAATCAGGCTGCCTTTTTAGTAATTGAGGAAGAGATTTCATGAAGTAGGGCCAAAACAAAGGAGGCTGTTATGGGCTGTATGTACCCCCAAAGTTCATATGTTGCAGCCCTAGTCCCCACTGTGATGGTATTTGGAAGTAGCATTGGAAGATAATTAGGTCATGACAGTGGAACACTCATGATGGGATTAGCATCCTTATAAGGAGAGACAGGAGAGTGCTAACTGGCATGTGTTTGCTTGTATGCCCTCTTCCCCACCATGTGAAGATACAGCAAGGAGGTGGCCAACTACAAGTCAGGAAGAGAGCTCTCACCAAGAACTGAATCTACCAGTATCTTGATCTTAGATTTTCCAGTCTCCAGAAGTGTGAGAAATTTGTGTCTTAAGCTACCCAGCTTTTGGTATTTTTATGGCAGTCTGAACTAAGACAGATGCTAGTGCATCAGGAAAATTGAGTGAGCAGGGACAAACCAGACAGACACAATCAGTAGCAAGTCCATAGACAAGAGTGTTGGTACCATTAGTGGCTAGATACTATGGTCTGGAGCCATATTGCTTGGAAGGGTGTGACTTGTTATAGGTACTGCGCAAGATGGGCAGAATCAGTCCTAGTTGAGGCTGAATATATACTATGGCAACAAAGAAAAATTGATTATATTTCTGTTTCATATATGTGGCGTTAGGCTTGGAGTGACATTGAAAGAAGCAGAAAAGGGTAAGGGTGTGGAGGTGAGTGGCCTAATTTGTTGGGTAAGAGAAGGGAGAAAAGATTTGTTCATAAAATGCTCCTGGGCAAAGCTGGCCATATTTAATTTACTGGTCTAATGGTCACAGTTGGGGTAGGGTTGGCCTATTTCCCTGGAGTATCGTGAGGATTCTTACTGATGGGATAGTTGAATGTTTTCCACAAAGTCCAAATGTGCATCATTTAAAATACTCCCTGCTAAGGCATTGCTTTTAGGAAGGCCTAGATGTTTAATCAAGCTGATTTTTAAAAAATATTTAAAACACAGATTCTACTTTTAATGACAATAAGTGATTCTAATCACAATTTCCTTATGCTATGTAAACTTACGTTTTATATTTAAGGTGAATATTACTGAACCTATTAAGAAATCTTCTCAACTTATTTGCTGTGTGTTATTTTTTTAGAGTATATATTCGTTAAGACCTAGTGCATTCACTTGCTCTGAATTTCTTCCAAACACATTAAATGATTATGTATTATGATTAATCACAGATTTTTAAAATAACCTATCATACTTTGCCATTTTTTTCCTTTTGTTTCCCTCTGTCCAGTTTTTTCTTTTTTCTTTTTTTTTAAACAAGAAACCAGATTCCTAGAGAAACTTCTTGGCACAGATACCGATTCTCCCATACTGGTAGACAGCCATGCTGCTGTAATTGGGTTTCCCAGTGGGATAGGGTATCTGAAGTCAGGTTGTTTTCAAAAGTTAGGCACTGGGGCCCTGGCTGTGACAGTACAGTCCTATTCAGTCTTTTATTATTCTTGTTCTGTAACCTGACTTTGGTCCAGGAAGAGGAAATCCTTGGGCTTAATTGAAGACAATCAGCCTAAGGTCAGGAGGGTAATGCTAACCAGACTGTAGGTAAAGGTAGTGTGGAAATAAGGAAGAAGGTACGAATGGAGTGGATTCAAAGCTTAGACCCAAAGATGGAAACCAAATGCACCTGGAAGGGAAAATATACTTGAACCCTAAAACCTAGAGAACCCTAGGGAGATATAAAAATACCTCAAGGTTATTTAGTTTATTGCCTTTCCACTTCCCTGGTGGCTTGTCCAGCTGTTACCCCAGTTTGGGCAGGCTGTTTGTAGGTATGATTTTTAGGAGTTTATCATGGGGTGCTTGCTAGGGCAGCTGCTGGTAAAAGGGCCCTCAATGCCTTCATTATATGTCAGCTCCCAGTCTTCACAGTTCCTGATATTAAACTGCTTTGATTGGAGATTATATAGTGTTTCATTTAAATTTTAAATGGCACATTGCCGTGTGCTTTTAGGTAATCCGTAATGTGCCTCCGGGTATAGCACCAGTTTTATGTAGGTGTCTAAATCCCACAGGAGAGTGAGAATGCTTTAGATCAAAATGACTATCCAGCCCCGTGTAGGACCGTCTGTCAGTGAGCTGTGTTGCCCCTTTCAGTCTTGGATATGGCTAATAAAATATCATATGAAAGTTACTGATTACTTGATGGATTGTCCTTTGCAGAAGCCATTGAGAGTAGGCCTTAAGTCTTCCCTGAAAGTTAGCTGTTAATACCATTTTACAGAGGAGGAAATCAAAGGTTTAAATGAGACTCAGAAATTCTTATCGGCTAGCATTACGGTCAGAAAGCTAGATGATAGAAACCATGCTTAGATCTGAATCCCGTTTCTGTTGCGTATTACCTGTGTTACTCTGAGTGAGTTATTTAATCTTAGTTTTCTATTTTCCCATCTGAAAGTAAGATTAATGCTAGTTTCCGCCTCATAGGGTTATTATGAGGAATGAGTTAATATTTCTAAAGCATTTAGAAAGGTGACTGGTACGTGATAAGAAGCATTCATATAGGTCCATAGTCTCTTACCTGAAACCTTGAGGGACAGACATTTTGGAATTGAGAATTTTTCAGATTTTGAAAGATGATGGGAGACAAAGATTCGTTTTACCTAGTAGCTACAGCAGGGTCTGGGCATACTGTAATCAAACATATTGACAGTTCTGTAGCCCCAAATGGATGAATACTTATGTTTAGTGGGAAAAATGTATAAATGTTAGTTTAAGCCAAGTTTAGGTCCTAAGTTACAAAAACCTAAAGAGGTTTTCAGAGCCTCTTTATATTTTGAAATTAGGGATGAGGGATTATAGATATGAAGTAAGGGTGAACGGTAAATTATTAGAATCCAGAAATTTCCAAGGACAAGGCTAGAATTTTGAGTCAATCTTCTTTTACAGTTTTGCACAATGAAAAGGAAGAACCTAAGTGGTTTGCTCAAGGTCATATAACTGTACCTGTCAGATACGGGACCAGATCTTTTCTTTTTTAATGTTTTTTTTATTATGTTAGTCACCATACAGTACGGCCCTGGTTTTTGATGTAAAGTTCGATGATTCATTAGTTGCATATAACACCCAGTGCACCATGCAATACATGCCCTCCTTACTACCCATCACCAGCCTATACCATTCCCCCATCTCCCTCCCCTCTGAAGTCCTCAGTTTGTCTCTCAGAGTCCATAGTCTCTCATGCTTCATTTCCCCCTTCTGATTACCCCCCTTTCTTTATCCCCTTCTTCCCCTACCGATCTTCCTAGTTCTTATGTTCCATAGATGAGTGAAACCATATGATAATTGTCTTTCTCTGCTTGACTTATTTCATTTAGCGTTATCTCCTCCAGTCCCGTCCATGTTGTTGCAAATATTGAGAAATCATTCGTTTTGATAGCTGAGTAATATTCCATTGTACATATGGACCACAACTTCTTAATCCAGTCATCTGTTGAAGGGCATCTCGGCTCCTTCCACGATTTAGCTATTGTGGACAGTGCTGCTATGAACACTGGGGTGCATAGGGCCCTTCTCTTCACTACGTTTGTATCTTTGGGGTAAATACCCAGTAGTGCAATGGCTGGATCTTAGGGTAGCTCAATTTTTAACTTTTTAAGGGACCTCCACACTGTTTTCCAGAGTGGCTGTACCAACTTGCATTCCCACCAACAATGTAGGAGGGATCCCCTTTCTCCACATCCTCTCCAGCAATTGTTGTTTCTTGCCTTGTCAATTTTTGCCATTCTAACTGGCGTAAGGTGGTATCTTAGTGTGGTTTTGATTTGAATTTCCCTGATGGCTAATGATTTTGAACATTTTTTCATGTGTCTGTTAGCCATTTGTATGTCATCATTGGAAAAGTGTCTGTTCATATCTTCTGCCCATTTTTTGATTTGTTTATTTGTTTCTCGTGTATTGAGTTTGAGAAGTTCTTTGTAGATCTTGGATACCAGTCTTTTATCTGTAGTGTCGTTTGCAAATATCTTCTCCCATTCCGTGGGCTGCCTCTTAGTTTTTTTGACTGTTTCCTTGGCTGTGCAGAAGCTTTTTATCTTGATGAAGTCCCACAAGTTCATTTTATCTTTTGTTTCTCTTGCCTTTGGAGATGTGTCATGAAAAAGGTTGCTTTGGCCAATGGGACCAGATCTTTTGCTTCCTGCTGTTGAGTCCAGTATTCTGCACTAAACATAAATGTTTTCAAAAACATACTGCCCACCTCAAAACACTAATCCCATGGAATAATATGATACCTAATCAAAAGAATTATGGGATTCTTTGCTATGGAAACCTGTTTTTTTTTTTTAACCTTAATTCTAATGAACATTGTGAATCTATGAAAGGGCAATATGTTGCACACCTTTCCTAAATTTATTTTTCCATACATTCCTTATTGTGAGAACATTTCACAGAGCACACTTTGGGTCATTCTGGTTTGCATTATTCTAAACAGAACAACCTTTAATGATCACTGCACTGAAAGGATACGGGCAAGGTAGTGATTCCTATAAGAAATGGCCCATTCTTTCTAGGGGCATCATTCAAGGGGATCTTCATGGTTCCCAAGCTCTATGCTTCTAGATGAGGTTGGCTTGATTGAAAAGGCACTAGGATACTCAGAATTAAGGGATTCAGGAATCGGAATGTAGCAATTTCTAAGAATGAAGTCCTGAGTATTTGTGGAAGACATCGTTACAAATCATGGTTTTTTTTTTTGTTTTTTTTGTTTTTTTTTTTTGCGCAAAGAATGTGGGGTTCATAGGTAAACAAAATTTTTATGGGTTCACCGACTTCATTTTATCTCCAATCCCTCAACTCCATTAGAGCAGCATAATTTCCTTATCCTTCAGCTATTGAAGAATTTCTGTTTCATCATTTTTACCACAAGGCAATGAGGGGGTTGATGCTTACAACATCTGTGGGTAAATCCATGGCTTGGATTGAAATGAACCTTGTGGTATGTATGCCCACGAGTCTTCTAAAGAAAACATGGTTCCTTTTAATGTTAAGATATTCCAGAAACGTTGCACAGACCCTTAGAGATGAGTTGTTCCTGAAATAATAGCAGTTCTTTTGGATATGCAATGAGAGCGGTACATTATGTGCTTGAAGCATGTTGTTCTAAGGCACTTTTGGAACACTTGGTTAGAAATTGGCTGTTATGAATTCAATGCTGTTCTGTATTTCTGTGAAATCTCTTGTCCCTTAAATAGTTGCTGTTGGTTTCTCTTACAGTCAACTGGCTTTGCTTCCAAGTTGATGATATTCTTTATTTAAAAAATGTTCACTGCTTTAGGAGTGAAACTTGTAATTGTGGACTTCATCTGTGCTACCAGCAGCATAGTAAGTTTCCTTAAAAGGACCTTTGGTGCTTGCTTTGGTATACATTAGCATCAGTCAGGATCTTTCAAAGTACACGGTACCCAGGCTACACCTGGCAATTACATCAAAATTTCTGGGTATGGGATCCTAGGATTGTTTTTTGTTTTTGTTTTTTCTTCAAGTCTGAAGATGACTGTGTTACCGAAGTTGAGAAACGCTATCTTAGTCAAAATAGGTAGTTTATCCCACCTGATTTGGGTATCATTCATTAGCCATATCTCAGGGGTTATAATCTAGTGTCCTATAAGCCGAATCTAGCCTAAAGATCTGTTCTGGTTGGCCAGCATAGAACGATATTAAATACACTTGAATTAGAGAGCGCTTATGCAAGGTTCATACTCTCCATTGGCCCCAGTCTCCATAATCTCTTGTGTTAATACCCAGCTGCTTTTCAAACTTATTATACCTGCTTGGCTACTATAGGTTGGAATTTCTGATCACTGAAATACCTGGAGGGGTTCTGTAGTTCAATACTACATAAGATTAACTGAGAATGACAAAACCTACACTAAAGGCTGAAAATAGTTACTGTTCATAGAAGCAGAGATTCCTACTTCTCCCCTCATAATAGAGTTCCGTTGGGGCAAAGAGCACCCTGGGGTGCTAGGCAAACTGAAACCCTAATTGGTGTCTATCACATGTGCTTAGTGGCAGTGGAATTGAGTGAAATGGACTCCTTCCCTGAGAGGAGTAAATGAAGCTGACATCCTCTCTGAGGGAGAGGCAAGAAGAAAATAGAAATAAAGTAGTAAGGGAGAGGGTTGAAAGTGAGAGTCCAGATGAGGAAGGGCTCCTGAGTGGTGTTCTGACTCTGGGTGATGGAGGAATCTTGTGGCTTCCTTCACCTGGAGGGGCACAGTGAGTGTGGCAGGTGTCAGGGTTTAAGCTGGCTGGTTGCTGGGTCTGCCTTTCCCTCACATTTCAGGTTCAGGTATTCCACATCCATACACACAAGGTCCAGTGAATGCAAGTAATTCAGCTGTTTATTACTCAGGGGTGGACAAAGTGAGGGGAGTCCTTAGAAGGGTCCTGCTGGCAAGGTGGGGCTCTAATGTTTGGGCAGAAAGAGTTCCTGATCATGGAGACAAAACAGGACAGGCGCCGTCTTGGATTTTTGAGTAATACCAGGGCAGACTAATTTCTATTGGCGTGTCCTCAAGTGTGTGTGTGTGTGTGTGTGTGTGTGTGTGTGTGTGTGTCCGTCCGTCCGCCCATCCCCATCCGTGGAGTTAAGTTGCTCTGCATGTAACTTACAAGGCTAGCAGAAGTGAATCAAGTATGATGTACAGGGAAAGAGAGCCCTTTCATTCAATAATTCAAATTGTATTAAGCAGCTACTATGTGTGGACTCTGTGATCCAAATAGTTATGATCCCTGGGCAGAGAGTGACTAACACACAAACATACATTATATCCAAGGGTAAGGATGTGACTGGGGTGGGATGTCCCTTTATAGTCAGGGAAAGCCTCTCTGCTAAGGTGACCTTTGCGCAGAGCCTGAATGAAGGAAAAGAGGGAATTTATAAAGCTACATGGGCAGAGCATGCCAGTAGGGGCACCAGTTAGCGCAAAGGCTGAAGGTAGGAGCATGCTTGGTGGCGGAGAGGCAAGGAGTCCAGTGTCCTTGCAGTGGAGGAAGCAAGGTGAAGGCCAGGTCCTGTGGTCAATTTTGATGGTATAGTTAGGAGCTTGGGTCCCCTCCCCCCACCTTCTTTTTAGCATGAGAAGAGAAGTCACTGGAAGATTCTGAGCAGTGGAAGGAACAATCTGATCGACTATATAGCACTCATATATAGAACTTGTTGGTGCACACGTTTATTGCAAGGGAGCAGGTATGTGGGTCAGAACTACGAGAAGGGGGTAAGAGGAAGGGAGATAAATTTATTCTCCTACTGCATACACCATCCTAAGAAAATGAGACTGGAAAACTGTCATGAGTTAATTTGCCAGGGGTGGAATTTGTTTAAAAAGTAAAGAAAGAAGGAAAAAAAAGCCCTGAGCCTTTCACATAAAACATACACTGGGGGAAAGGAAAGATGGTTAAACTTGAAGCGCTCCCAGAACAGATGTAGCTGTTTCACATTTTGATAGAATGATTGCCCTTGGCAGTTGAAATCAATTGGGTGAATCTGGTTTGGATCAGTTTTTAGCTGGGAGCCCAGATCTCAGTTCTAGTCTGGGTCCTCTTCCTCTTTATGCCCATCATTCTGTGTTTTTGACCCCCTGTGTCTGATGCCTCCCATATGTCCATGATGAGATTTATTCATGCTGGGTGCTTATATTTTGAAGCTGATGATTCACTAATCATGGTTTTCTCTTCTTCTAGGATTATATAAAGTTTAGTTTTTCCCAGTTTTCTGCCTCAACTAAGTTCAGCAACACATTTTTACTCTTCTGGTCTGAATCCTAATTGCTGTTGTATACACCCATACAGAGCAAGTGCCCCGGGAGTAACTCTCAGCGCTGCATGGGTCTTGATAAAAAGCCACAGGAAAAACTCACAATAGCTTAACTTTGTTAATTCTTTCCCAAACATATTTGACAAATGATTTTATTTTTAAAGGCAACACATTTTGATATCTTATGTAATTAGTGTTCTGTGGGTCACAGGTTGGGAAATGTTCTGAATTTCTATTTCCAAAATAGCTAGAGAATATTGTCACTGATAGAATCAAATCAGGGTTCTATGTAGCTCTCATAGGTTATGGCTATAAAATATGCATGTGAAGGACTCAGAAATAACTATACCTTATAGTCACTTAGGAGATGGACAGTCTGTCTGAAGACCATCTACCTTCAGGAATGGGGAGGGTTCACCCTGACTTGACCAAAAAGACCTGCTTAGTATCTTTTTCAACTCCTGATAGGTCTGGTGTCTAGTCTAGATGGAATATTAGTCTCATGAGAATTAGGGATACTGGTACAAACCTTCACTTCATTCAATAAATGTATATTGAATTTCTATCATGTGTTAACTATGTGATAAAGACTAGAGATTTGCTATCTGTCCTTGTGCTTACAGTGACAGTGGATTTGCAGAGTGGACGATGATTATTTGCAATTCTGAGTGATATATTTTCGAAGAGACGAAGAGAAATTAGAGTGTGTCTGAAGAGCAGCAAGCATAATGATCAACTTGGCAAACCACAGCAACTACATAACAGTGGGTATTAGATCTGATGGTTAAGCAAGTATGTGCCTTCCAGCGTTTGAAGGGTCACTATCTGAAGAGGGATGGATATAAGCTAATTCTGAGTGGTCCTAGGAAGCAAAACTAGAAGCAGTGCAGAGAAGTAACAGGGAGGCAGTTTCTGTAGGGAGAAGCTAAGGTGCCCAGACATAGAATGAACTGTTCTATTGATTGTGGAACTTCCAGTCTTCAGAAATGCTCAAACATAAATCTGTCAATGCTGTAGAGAAGATGCTGAGCTAACGAGGAGGTTGAGCTGGAGAACATCAGTGTTCTTCAAACTGTTAAGATTTTTTCCCCCTGTAGATGTTAAGGGCCTTGCAATGCATAATCTTAACGTTTCTGATCTGTATCAGTTAGGATGCTTTAGGAAGCAGACGCTAAGAATTCGAAACGCCTGTGAAGGATAAAGGGCAAAGTTGCAGGAGGAGTTGGAGAGAGGCTTGGATAGTGAGGCAGGTCTGACCACTGTGAAGGGGGAGAGGAAGGGAGACTGAGCAGGAAGATGCCAACTACAGGGCAACTCTGAGAAAGTCTTAGCCGGGCTGAGGGGGAGCCCCAGACCAAAGGTCACATGCTACAGGAGTCCAGCTTTGGACAGGAATGACCTGGCTGTAGTACCCCTACTGTGCTCATCCACTGGCTGGAAGTAGCCCAGAGGGAGCATGCCCTCCATGTGCACACCACAGTGCTTTAGACAGTGCAGTAGTTACATTGTCTGCTCCTCCGCTCCTCACCTGTAGTTCTCTCTTGAAGAAAGATCTGAGCAGCACCCATGACTGCCACCTGATCTCTCATCCCCGGCATAGCATGTTGTTACATGAGGCGACTACTTAGTAAGGGCTTGGTGTTGATGAGGACATTACGATATTTGCATTTTAATAACCATCATTGTCTTAGCTAAAAGGCTACCCACTGGTGAATTTTAGGTCTTAGGTAGGGATAATCCCACTATCCAGAATAGCCCCACTATTTTGGAGCTAAATTCTCAGAGCTGGGTCAGTTAGACACATGGCAGGACCAAGGAAACGTGTTCTGTACTCTAGTATCTATGGGGTCTCGAAGTGGACAGGGCAGAGAGGAATGGGACTTGCTTACAGCTAAACTGTCTGCATTACCTTGAATTCTGTATAGATCAAGAGCCAGGACCAGAAAGGAACAAGCTGTAGGAAGAAATCCCAACCCTGTTAAGGGCTGAGTCCTAGGTGTTCTGCTTTTATTCCCAGCTGTGTTGCTCTCTGCCAGTCTAATTTTGGATCTGATTGTGCCTCTTTGAACTTTCATCTGTTTCCTTGGAACTTGATGAGTGATTCATCTTTAGTTTTGCCTCTGGGGGCCTCTCTCTCTCTCTCTCTCTCGCTCGCTGCATCCTCCGTTTGTAGCTCCAAGTAACCATTTTTTTTTTGTCTAAAACATTTTACAGCACAGATGCCCTGGGCTGGAGCCCAGCCATTTTTGATGAGAAAACTAGTATATGTCTACAGTTTTCCCAACTTGAAATCAATGAACTAATGTTCAGTAACTATTGAACTGATGTTTTTATGAGCTACAAATCCATTTCTAGTAGAATCAGGGTTTAATGGACTTAGCTCCTTGGCCTGAATCTGTTTTCCTTTTTTCTCCATAATAAAATGCTGTTTGGTTCCAGCAGTCATGTCTTGAGGGAAGCTAACCCCTGCACAACTTGAGAGGTGAATCTGAGTAATTTTAGGATAATCTCTTTCTAATTGGCTCAGATATTAAGCTCAACCAATCATCACATGGGATTTCTTGTACAAGATGGATTCATTTGGGTTGGACATGTGATCTTATTCAAGACAGTGAGACTTGTGAGGAAACCAGCTGGAGCATGTGAGGAGTTGATTTGTTCTTAAAGGAAGAATCACAGGAAGAAAAGGCCTTCCTTTGCTTGGGCATTGTTAGGATGTGAGGTCTGGAGCTGCTGAGTAGATTGTATTCTCAGTATGACAATAAAGACTGCACCTGGAGATTGGCAGAATCTCATTAAATTCACAAACATAATTTCAGAGTCTGAGGGATAGGAATGATGTGAAGTAATATGTATTGTACTGAACTGGGGATTGCAAAGTACCTGGCATTTCATAGTTGTTAAGTATAGCTTGTTGGATGAATTTGAAAAAGCAGTGTCCTAGATGGAAGATAGGCCCTGAGATCTCCCCAAAGTCTGGGCTTTGGTTTGTTAATGGCTTCATCTGAGGTGGAATATTTGACTCTCAGTTTTCCCGTCTTAAAACGAGGCCATAATGTTTGCCTTATAAGAGAATTAGGCACTTTAATAAGTACCTGAACACTAATCCTTAGTAAATGCTGGTGAATATCATTACTATCAATAGTAGTAGTATTAATATTTCTTCATGGGGTTCCTGCCTAATAAGTCTGATCAGTCCTACAGGGCAGGTTCCATTTTGCCAATGAAAGTCTGAGTGTTAACTGTTGTTCCACTCTAATATTTTTTCAGCTTTCAGGAATTCAGAGTTCCTTTCAGTTAAAGAAAATATAGTCTGATTCTTTGATTCATATGTCTGATGTTGGTTGCCGGGGTAACCCATTGTCAAAGTGAGCAGTGAATTCTTGTCTTTCCAATCCTGTGCAACATTTACCATCTCCTATCACAATGTCTTGTGGATCAGGGAGTATGCAGTGAAGCTGGGCTCTCCAAATCACCTGTCCATTATTGCTTTCTGATAACACAAAACATACTCCCACTCTTTTTTTTTTTTTTTTTTAAGATTTTATTTATTTATTTGACAGAGATAGAGACAGCCAGTGAGAGAGGGAACACAAGCAGGGGGAGTGGGAGAGGAAGAAGCAGGCTTCCAGTGGAGGAGACTGACGTGGGGCTCGATCCCAGAACACCGGGATCATGCCCTGAGCCAAAGGCAGACGCTTAACGACTGAGCCACCCAGGCGCCCCAACATACTACCACTCTTGCATGGCAGAGGCATAAGGATTGAAGCTTCCAATGTAGCCTGCCCAGATTTCTTATAATATGCTATGAGCTTAATCCGAGTAGAATCCTATTTGGATTACAATGTGGTAACAGCAAATGTACTGCCTTTGAATTAGTATTGTGATCACGTGGTTTTCTAAGCAATTACCATCAAGCCTACAGACTGTCATGTACTGAGTTGATCAAAAATTCAACTCTCCCACTTCTACTAGAAAAACAATTATGCTCATCTCGACTTCTGGAGTGTATCCTATAGGAAGCACACGTCTCCCTAAGTCCCATAAGGAACTATTGTGTGCTTTTCCTTCACTTTCCATGCTTTTCAGCTGCCTTTCCGTAGTGGCCTACCATGGCTTCCCAGCCTGGATCTTTCTTTCCTGTTTCTCTGGACAGCTGTCCCCTGTACATTGCCCCTTTATGTCCATTCACTTGCTGATGCCACTCTCTTCTCCTTAGGTAGCAGGGATAGTATCCCTCACATATATTACTTTCATACTCAGATGAACAGCTCAGGATTGCACAGAGGCAGTTCATGATAGTAATTAGTGGAAGACCTAGGTTGCAAAGAGCTGCTGATCTTGGGATAGCTAGAGTAAAACCAACGTAGGTGGTGTGTTTTAGAGTTTTGAGGTTGGTTTATAAGGATGAGCCACTGAAAACTGATTTCACTTCAGATTTCTTAGTTGAAGCATTCTTGTTGAAGCATGGTTCTCAAATTCAAGTCTCTTCACAGGTAGAAGAAAATCTAAACATACCATAACTTATCTCCAACCCCATCTGTTCCTACTCCCTTCCTTGCAACTTATGGTGTACGGACATTGGCCTTCTTTCTGCCAGCAGACTCCCTGAGATTGCCCTCTCTTTAGGACCACTGAACTTGTTCTTTGTCTGAATGGTCATTCCTCAGAAGAACTTTTCTTAACAGTCAATGTGGTCTAAAGAAGCAGCACCTTATTGTCTTTTTTTTTTTTTTTGAGGGGAGAGGGGCAGAGGGGAGAGAAAGAATCCTAAGAAGTCTCCACGCCCAGCATGGAGCCTGACATGGGACTCGATCTCACAGCCCTGAGATCATGACCTGAGTCAAAATCAAGAGTCGGTTGCTTTACTGCCTGAGCCACCAAGACACTGTATCTACTGTTGTCTGTTTCATCATCTGATTTTTATTTTTATCCTTGGACTCCTTATTATCCGATACTATCTTGGTACTTAATTTTTGGTCTCCCTTGCCTGTGTTTACCCCCATGGTTATCTTGTACAATGCTTTATCCTCAGCACTTAGAACAATAGCTGGCACTTAGAGACTCAATCATTTGAATGAATGAGTTCCACTGTTTTAATCAACACTTTTGGATTTAATACCAGTTGTACCTAGATCAATGGGTCTAAAATATTAAAACTTAAAGTATTCTTTATATTTGTTAAAAAGAAAATTAAGAATCTGTGCATTATAGTTAATGGAAGAAAGATGCTCTTATGGTATCAGAGTCCTAGAAACATTCATAAAATAACAAACATTTTTTTCTGGTGTGGATATGTTTTCTTAATAAACTGTGGGTGAATTACTGAGGACAGTTTTAAAAATTGATTTGTTTCCCTTCAATGTGCTAGTAATGCTTGTACCTGACCTCCACCTATGAGGGTTGTGGCAATGGGGGGGACTCATGATGAGTTTTTGTTCAAATAAAACAATTAATAGCAGGTGACCAAAACTTAATATGTGCTAACCACTGCTTAGCTCAATTATGTCCCTTAATTAAGCACATTTAATTGTGCTTGCAGAATTAAATCAACCTGAGGCAGGAATTATCCTGTTTATAAATGAGAAAAGGGAGTTTTAGAGAAGTCAGTGTATTGTTTAAAATGTGAAAAGAGGGGCGCCTGGGTGGCGCAGTCGTTAAGCGTCTGCCTTCGGCTCAGGGCGTGATCCCAGTGTTCTGGGATCGAGACCCACATCAGGCTTCTCCGCTAGGAGCCTGCTTCTTCCTCTCCCACTCCCCCTGCTTGTGTTCTCTCTCTCGCTGGCTCTCTCTCTCTCTCTGTCAAATAAATAAAATCTTTAAAATGTGAAGAGAAGGGCCATATACACCCCAATGTTCATAGCAGCATTGTCCACAATAGCTAAATCGTGGAAGGAGCCGAGATGCCCTTCAACAGATGACTGGATTAAGATGATGTGGTCCATATATACAATGGAA
Organism: Ursus americanus; assembly: GCF_024610735.1. Lineage (NCBI taxonomy): Eukaryota > Metazoa > Chordata > Mammalia > Carnivora > Ursidae > Ursus > Ursus americanus. The sequence continues at coordinate 17,288,946 of NC_142135.1, forward strand.
TATTACTCAGCCATCAGAAAGAACGATTACACAACATTTGCTGCAACATGGACGGGACTGGAGGAGCTAATGCTAAGCGAAATAAGTCAAGCAGAGAAAGATAACTATAATATGGTTTCACTCATTTATGGAACATAAGAAGGAAGATCGGTAGGAGAAGAAAGGGAAGAAGAAAGGGGGGGTAAACAGAAGGGGCAATGAACTATGAGAGACTATGGACTCTGGGAAACAGAGGGCTTGGGGGGGGATTGGATAGGCTGGTAATGGGTATTAAGGAGGGCACGTATTGCATGGTGCACTAGGTGTTATATGCAAGTAATGAATCATGGAACCTTAAATGAAAAACTAGGGATGTACTGTATGGTGACTAACATAATAATAATAATAATAAAACAAACAAAAAAAATAAAATGAAAGATATTAAGAGAGACAAAATATGAACCCAAATATAAATGGGAAAAAACCAAGGACACTTCTTTTCCCTGCTTTTATATTTGGTAGCATTTAACTTTGAATCTGTGTGTTGGATAAATTTTTGGGAGGGGATGATTATGTTCTACCCTCTGTGTTCTATAAATTAATAAAAATGTATAAGAGTCATTGACCTCAAGGTAAAAAAAGTGTTTTATAATTGGTATAGCTGAATTGTAGAATATTTCCTAGATTCACCAAGGGCATAGGGACTTCTAATATTGTTACCTCCCCAATTCTAGATATTGGGTAAATCCAGCAAAGGGAGTCTGGTCCTGCAGAGAAGACAAGCAGAATACCTTATGTTAGTGTGGAAGCTCCACTAGAGTAAGAAAAAAAGATTTCACAGAGAGAAAAGCCTCTAAGGTGAGCAGTAACCTATCAGTTCTTACTTTCTGTAGTGAAGGACCGGAACCAAATGCACTAGTTCCAAGAGTAGGTAGATTGCAAAAGCGAGGGGAAAATTTCTTAGTTGAAGCGTTCTTGTTGAAGCATGGCTCTCATTCATGTCTCTTCACATATAGAAGAAAATCTAAACTTACCATGACTTATCTCCAACCCCATCTTGGTCTGTCAGGCTCACCAATCCTCTTCCCTTGAAGAAGAGAGAGTGAAGTACACAGATGGGTAGAGGCTTCTTCCACTACTTGCCAACAGGATGAAAACTTCTGTTTTAGTAGACCCAGACAAAATTCTACAACTTACATAGATAATTAGAGGGTGTCTCTTCCTTAATCTGTGTCAGTTTCTAAGATGTTGGGCAAGAATTTTGGGAATACATCGTGCCTTTTTTTTTTTTTTTTTAGAATAATCATCTGACTTTTGGTCAAAAGGGTTAATTGGATTACTGAAGAAAATGACTCTCACCCAACTCAATGTTGTGATGGGGAAATTCTAAACATATGAATTTCAGAACCCTCTATTCCCATGTGAAAATCTTTCATCTTTTGAGGTTCCGAAATTTGTATATGTCTGATTTTCTGTGTTTGATCAATGAGTTCTCTCTTAGCCATGAGTGGCCTGTCTGGATTCCTGTTATTTGTGAATTTCTTTCTCCATGTACCAAAACTGGTCTAACTTATTTTTCTCTGAGAGAAGGGCAGATGAGTCAACAGTGTCTCCCTCAGTGTTGATATTGTGGTTCAGAGCCACTTCATAGTCTTGAGTAAAATCCTGTCCATTCTATGCCATGCCTTGTGGGATCTTTTTTCTTTTAAGTTTCTTTGGGCAAGTGGAGCCCTTTCTGTGTTTACAAGTCAAACATATTACCCACTGTTTTCTGATTCTTTGTCAGAATGTTTGCTCCATGTTAATGTTGCTTCTCAGTCTTGGCTTTGGGAAAACCAAGGAGAAGAATTGGTTATCCAAAACAAACTGCAATTAAAAACTAAAATATCTAAGGTCATGTGTATACTTTTCTTTTTTGAACAGAGGCTAATAATCATGTACACAGATACATGTGGTTATGATTTTCAACATTGATTATGTAGGTCTGTCTCCCATTCTTCTGGGTTAGGCTCATACAGAGTTATGCTCAGAGGTAACAACCATTCCCTTTGCCTGGAATGCCTTTTCCTTCTTCCCATCTAGGAACACCTAAAATATATTTCTTTCAAGGTCAATCTCAAAGGACTAGAATGTGAAAATGCTTGACTACAAAGTTAATTCTACTGGACTTGGCTGATAATCCCAGTTCAGTCACTTACAGGTTGTGTAAGTATAGGGGAACTGCTACTTCTAGACTGAACTTCCTCATATGAATGTTTTGTGAAGTATTATTCCTAGTTTATGAGAATCAAATAATATACAAATAAGGCTTGGCACTATGTCTGCTTCAATATAAGCACTCAAATGTAAGCCGTTAAGAAATTATTGGATTCTCAGGCTAATGTACAATCCTTCACTGATATGCATTCACTTTTTAGCTACTGTTAATACCATTTCATCTCCAAATAGGAAGTGATGACTTCTTCTCAACCCAGATAACCCCGAATGTGTCAGTCTTCATGTTACCACTTGTAAAATATCATAGATGACTGGGAATTGTGAGATACTTCAGTGGTCTAGGTGTGCCCTCCCACCTCCGTTTTCCATCATATTTAAGATTTTGGAAATTTTCCCATGGGTGTGATCTATTAAGAACATGTTTATCAGCATCACGGTCCTTGACTGCGCTGAGGTTGCAGACACTGTCTAGGTATAAATAGGTTTGGTTTTTCATTATTCAACAAACATTTGATAATCTGTATGTTCACAACATGTGAGAGGAGAGCCACTGCCTTTAGTTCTAACATCAGAATAACTAATTCAAATCGATTTTAGCTCTACCTTTGGAAACAAAGCCAATGATAAAACAACTTTTCAACCTTTTGTCTTCCTTGTGTTAACGCTAGCATTATGCCATAGGACAGAGAAACTCTTTATAAAATACTACATGTATAGCTTACTTTGAAAAATGTTTTCCACCCCTCATCTCCCTAAATGAAAACCCATTAGACCCTGACACTTTTTAAAAAGATTTTATTTATTTATTTGAGAGAGAGAGCATGAGCGCGTGAAGGGGGGGAAGGGTCAGAGGGAGAAGCAGACTCCCTGCTGAGCAGGGAGCCAGATGTGGGACTTGATCCTGGCACTCCAGGATCATGACCTGAGCTGAAAGCAGTTGCTTAACCAACTGAGCCACCCAGGTGACCCCGACCCTGACACTTTTTCCAGATTATTGTAAAATTTTTACTTTTAACAGTGTCAACTCCTCTGCTTCCTATTACCTATTTCAATTGCTACATGCATTGGTAGCCAAACCAAACCTCTCTGCTGAAAATATCTGGTCTTCCCTCTTGGCCCTGGAGAATTGTCTGAAAATCTAATGAAAAAGGTGTACTTGAGAGAGGCTGTGGATATTCTGATTTCACCAGGTCTCTAGCTTCACTTCTTTACTGGGCTAATCATCCATTGTTATAGTTACTAGTGGCAGTGCCTCTGGGGTAAACAGAAGTCCTGAAGGATGTTATGGTGAGTATTGGATGGAAGTCTAGGGATTGTTCAGCTTATGAAGACAGACCACATCCCACTGCCTGGGGAGATTTGGGTACAGTTCTGCCTTTTCTCACAGAATCAGACTCTGATCTAATTTCCTTTACAGTTAAGGTTATCTAAAATATGTTCACACAGAAAGACCATGCATTTTTGGCTGCTAGCATTTGGTGTTGCCTTGGTGACAGGGTGCAGAACCAATTGCTAAAGCAGTTTTATTTTTTTAAAAGCAGCTTTGCTGGTTTTATTAGATGAGTATATATGTAGTGTTTCATGTTCAGTGCTATTTGCCTTATTTTCTACAAATGGAAAGACACCTTTTGAAGTAGCGTTTAAGAGTATATTTGAAGATTTCACTCCTACCTTCCTATAATCATTAAAGGAAGCTCTTAAGGAAGTAATACTCTCTTCTAGTATCCTCAGAATTAAAATTTTAAAAATGTATTCCAGGGAAAGAAACTACCAAGTTCATTTCAAGAATCATAAATCATAGTCTATGTGATAAACATGTGGAACTGATTCTTCTCATTTAACAGCTGAGAAAACAACCCAATGTCAATTTACTGACAAATTAAGCTGCTTATAGCACTATTGTTTTAAGAAACCATGTTGGAAGCAAAATATTTCAAAGCTAAAATGTATGCAATGTACTTTGTCAGTGTAGTTTGCTAATTACCAAGAAGGTAAATCATTTTGCAGCTAGGATGTGGTCATTAGAAAGTGGTAAGACATGGGATTATGGACTACTATAATGAAATGGTAATTTGGCAGTCCTCTGGTCACCTACTAGGAAATCTCAAAGACGTCAAGACACTTGCTCAAATCTTCAGCGCCACATTCTTTTCCTCTAGCTCCTTCTAATTTCAGGCTGAAATTCTAGGAAGCCTTCATAACCAAGAATCTCTGCTTATGTGGAGTGGTACAGTGCCTATTTGGCAACCCTTCCTACTCAGACATCTGTTGAAAAAGTGTTTGTAAAGAAAATTCTGTTCCATGTACAAATCATAATAGCTAATAAAACTAGCAATTGGGGGAATGAAGCATGAGAGACTGGACTCTGAGAAACAAACTGAGGGCTTCAGAGGGAAGGGGGTGGGGGAATGGGATAGGCTGGTGATGGGTAGTAAGGAGGGCACATATTGCATGGTGCACTGGGTGTTATAGGCAACTAATGAATCATTGAACTTTACATCAAAAAAAAAAATTTAAAAAGTTTATAAAAAAAAAAAACCCTAGCAATTATTTCTTGTAAAGATAGCAGTTCAGATATGATACCTTAAAAAAAAAAAAAAGTTGCTCCTTCCTAAAGGGCTGTCCTTGTTCATGAAAGAATAGGAACTTGCTAAATTAGGAGTATTTTTGTGAGCGTGGACAAGCTAAAATATGGAGCTATCCATCCCAATGATGCTATAATAAATTTTTCTGAGTAACTTTGTTTGTATGTAAGTCTAAGGATGCGGTATTCCAGTATTCCAAAACATAATCTGCATGCCAAATGCATTCTAAACAAGTCTATTAAAAATGAGACAGTATCATAATGTTGGGGAAAAATCCACAACAATATTATCACATATCCAGTAACAGAAGTAGAGACAGAAGTGGAGTGTTCAGTTAAGAATGATGGGAGAATGTACAAGGATAAAAATTATAAAATGAAGGCTTAGTATCCAATTATAGAGAATTGAGGCCATGCTCAGTGTGACCAGTGTGAAAATTACACAGTGTGGTGATCTCCACCCCCAACCCAATAGTGTTCCAAACCTCCCATCTGACCATATCCCATTATAGTCTTTGCACCTATAATATATCCAGATGTGGATGGTTGGCAATGGGGATGATTCCCTATGTTACAATCTCTACTGTATAAAGTTTGAGTGAGACTTCACTAGAGTGAAACAAGCCACCAAAAACCTGTTAACTTACTGTTCAACAGCTCTTCTAAATATGTCCTATATAAGCCAAGTACAGTGATTCTAGATAACAAAAGCACTTTGTTTTGGATTAAATTGCCAAGTCACAAGTGTTTGCCATTAGTTTGGACTCTTTTGGGTTTAGATCTTGAAGGTTGTGGATATAATTTACAATCCATCTTTCACTTAGCAGTAATCTGGGCATCTACTACATGCCAGAAATGGTTAGACCTTGGTGATAATATCTGACTTTAGTATTTATGTGCAAGTTAGCCTTCTAAATTCTTTATGTCCTATATTATGTGAATCTCCCAGTGATTCTGGGTGTCCTGTGCTGTTATTGTCTCTATTTTACATGTGAAGAATCATAGACACACAATGGTTGGGTAACTCTCCCAAGGATACAAAGCTATCTGAGATGAAAACCAGTATACTTTCAGAGTCTGATCTTACCCAATATGCTGTTCTCTAATGGATGATAAAGATTTGGGCCCTGGTCTTCAGAGAACTTACTGTTTAATAAGGTAGATAAATGGATGATTTCAAAACAGTGTAATCAGTGCTGTTAGAATTAAAAGATACTTAGGGGAGGGAACTTACCCAGTCCTGGCTGATCAGTGACCACTCTCTAGAATATTTTAGTAGAACCGTAAGGTTTGTGTTGCCTTCTGAAGTTCTAACAGACTCAAATCAAAGCCCTGTAGAAAACAATTACTTCAGTGCCTTCAATGTATAGAGCAGGAAACTGAGGCTCAGACAAGTTATTTGGCTATAGGCTGATAAAATTTTTGTAAGAACTCTGGGATCTAGACACCCAAATGCTTCTTCCTTTATATCTTATATTTGGACTGCACTTTAGAGAGCAAGTTAATGGTGTTCCTACCTTGAAGATAAAATGGTCTTCCTTGTTCTATTTACCTTATTCCTTGTATTCTTTTTGATGTCACATGACCTTCAAGCTAGATACAAAATGCAACGTGTAAGTTAAGTGATCTTGAAAAACAAAGGAAAGCTTGTTGCTTATGGACAGCACAGAGTGTGTATTTGAGTGTGTGTGTGTGTGTATTTTCACATACATTTTTAGGTGTACAACATAGTGATTCCACACTTACAAACAACACCAAGCGTGCATCACAAGTGCACTCCTTAATCCCCATCACCTATTCAACCTATCTCCCCACCTACCTCCCCTCTGGTAACCATCAATTTGTTCTCTATAGTTAAGAGTCTGTTTCTTGGTTTGTCTTTTTTTTTTTTTTTACCCTTGTTTGTTTTCTTAAATTCCACATATGAGTGGATTCATGTGTTATTTGTCTTTCTCTGAATTATTTTACCTAGCATAGTACTCTCTAGCTCCATCCATGTTGTTGCAAATGGCAAGATTTCATTCTTTTTGATGGCTGAGTAATATTTCATTGTGTGTGTGTGTGTGTGTGTGTGTGTGTGTGTGTGTGTGTATCTATACACACACACACACACCCCACATCTTCTTTGTCCATTCGTCAGTTGGTGGAAACTTGGGCTGCTTCCATAATTTGGCTATTGTTGATAATGCTGCTGTAAACATCAGGGTGCATGTAGACCTTTGAATTAGTATTTTTGTATCTTTGGGTAAAAACCTAGTGTGATTGCTGATCATCAGGTAGTTCTGTTAACTTTTTGAGGAACCTCCATACTGTTTTCCAGAGTGGCCACACTCATTTGCATTCCATCTACAGTGCAGGAGGGTTCCTTTTTCTCCACATCCTTGCCAACACGTGTTGTTTCTTGCGTTGTTGATTTTTAGCCATTTTGACAGGTGTGAGGTGATATTGTAGTTTTGATTTGTATTTCCCTGATCAGTAATGTTGAGCATCTTTTCATGTGTCTGTTGGCTCTCTGTATGTCTTCTTTGGAAAAAAATCTGTCCATGTCTTCTACCTACTTTTTAGTTTATTTGTTGTTTGGGTATAAAGTTTAAGTTCTTTATGTACTTTGGATATGGACCTTTTATGAGATAAGTCATTTGCAAATATCACCCATTCTGTAGGTTTTTTAGTTTTGTTGATTGTTTCCTTTGCTGTGCAGAAGCTTTTTATTTTGATGTAGTCCCAATAGTTTATTTTTGCTTTTGTTTCCCTTGCCTCAAAATAGATAGCTAGAAAGAAGCTGCTATAGCTAATGTCAGAGAGGTTACTGTACCTGTGTTCTCTAGGATTTTTATGGTTTCGTGTGTCATATTTAGGTCTTTAATTCCTTTTGAGTTTATTTTCATCTGTGGTGTACGAAAGTGGCCAGTTTCATTTGTGTGTGTGTGTGTGTGTGTGTGTGTGTGTGTGTGTGTAGCTGTCCAATTTTCCAAGGACCATTTATTGCAGAGACTGTCTTTTCCCAATGTGTATTTTTGCCTCCTTTGTCATAGATTAGTTGACCATATAAACATGGGCTTATTTCTGGGCTCTCTATTCTGTTCTATTGATTGACATGTCTGTTTTTGTGACACTGCCATACTGTTTTGATTACTACAGTTTTGTAATATAACTTGAAGTCCGGAATTGTGATGCCTCCAGCTTTGCTTTGCTTTTTCAAGGTTACTTTGGGATCTCTTGTGGTTCCATAATTTTTAGGATTGTATTTCTAGGTCTGTGAAAAATGATATCGATGTTTTTGAAAGGTATTGCATTAAATGTGTAGATTACTTTGAGTAATATTGACCTTTTAACAATACTTGTTCTTCCAATCCATGAGCATGGAATCTCTTTCCATTTTTTTGTCATCTTCAGTTTATTTCATCACAATTCTATAGTTTTCAGAGTATAGGTCTTTCACCTCTTTGGTTAGGTTTATTCCTAGATCAATTAGTGCCATCTATCTATCTATATATATCTTATTTATTTACTTAGTGCCGTTTATATTTTAATTGATTCCATTTGGTTCATAGTCCAGAAGGACTCTACCTCACCCATAGTCAAATAGGACATTCACATATTAGATAAATGTCCTCCCAGGAATTCTTGCCAGTCTGCCTCCTTAAACTGGTAACTCTCTCATCCAGGACCTCCTTTATCCCAGAGTTCTCTTCCTCCTCCTTCATCCTGTGACTTAAGACATCTTGGCATCTGTTGACCTGGAGTGTCCATGGTTCTCTCCACTAGAACAAAAAAGGGTGGTGGTGGTGGTGGATGGCTAACTTTGATCTAAAATGCTTCCGATGGCAATCCCATTTTTGGCTGGTATGTACTTTGTCTAAGCAACCTCACTTCCTCTGGCCATTAAACTAGTCAAAAGGGTTTGTCTTGGACACTGAAGAAGAGTTAATTTCTATATTCAAGACCAAAACATTATTTGGAACTAAAACAAACAACAAAACAAAACAAAACACAAAACCACCAAACTTTGGGATTAGATTGCCTAGAAAATGTCTTATGATTTAAGAATCCAAAGCTAAAAGTTCTTATTGATTGAAATTTAATGGTTGCTTTAAGAATTCTTTTGTAGGAATTTAAAATAATTTTCTAACTACATAGTGTTTTTCAGCTTTTTACATTTTCTCCCTAAAGACAACGGCAGTTAAATTTAGGAAAGTTGTTGCAATGCTTATTGGCAAAGTCTTCTGTCTCCTAATATTTGGTAGCCTGAATATATTTTAAAAAGGCCTTTTTTTTTTTAAGATTCTATTTATTTATTTGACAGAGAGAGCGTGTGCACATAAGCAGGGGGAGTAGCAGAGGGAAAGGGAGAAGCAGGAGCTCCACTAAGCGGGGAGCCCGATGCGGGGCTAGATCCCAGGACCCTGGGATCATGTCCTGAGCCAAAGGCAGATGCTTAACTGACTGAGTCACCCAGGTGCCGCAAAGGCCTTTTTTTTCTTTTTTTCTAAAATGGGCTTTCCCTCCCCTTTTATAATGTATGGGGTGGCATACGGATCATCTCTTTAAAATTCCTTAACAATCCCAGAGTTAAAATCTAACCCGGTCTGTGGAATTCCAGACAAATAGTTATTATGAACATTTGGACATGGTCAGATGGAACAATTCTATGGCAGCAGTAGTTTGAAAAGAGGGATGGCACTAATTTCTGAGAAACTTGGGGTACATATTGCTTTTTTCCCAAGGCTAATAGGAACATTTTCAATAACGTCATCAATCCAAAAAATTAAGTCACAACTGTATGCTAAGCCATTCTCTCTTGATATCTACAGACTATTGGTTTCAACACCTAATCTTTCCTTATGTTTTTATTTTCCAAGTAAACTTAATACTCTGGGGTTCTTGTGGAATATATGGATGTATGAAATAGCCCCTGAGTAATACAATAGGAAACTGTAGGGAATAAAACTGAGTGTCAGGGAGCAGCTGGTACTCATTTCCAGACAACTGTGTTATACAGGAATATGGGCCAGTGTTGCTAAAACATTTGATTCTTCAAGAGAACTAAAATCCAGATTTTATGTGAAATATCCTAATTTTTAATTGATTACAATTAAATACTGTACTGTAATTTATAAGAAATATGTATTTCTCAGATATATTTTGTCTTCATCCATAGTTCCTGGAAATGCTTCAGAGCCACAAAGGTGAAATAGGTGTCTTGCTTATCAATGAGGGTGACTTTTGGATCTTATCCAAGGGCAGAGGCTGGTTGCTGGAGGACCGACCATGTGATTAGAAGGTTGGAAATTACAGTCCTATCCCGTGACCTGGGGCTGGAGTTGAATCGGCAAATGGCTTAGTCAACGATGACTACGCAACAAAGCCTCCATTAAAAACTCAAAAGGACTGAGTTTGGAGAGCTTCTGGGTTGGTGAGGCTGTGGAGATGTGGGCAGAGAGGTATACCTGGAGAGGGTATGGGGCCCCTTTCCCTATACCTCACCGAATGTATCTCTTCATCTGGCTGTTGTCTCCTTTATCATATCCTTTAACGAACCAGTAAATGTGTTTCCCTGTGCTCCGTGAGCCACTCTAGCAAATGAATTGAACGTAAGGCAGTCACTGGAACCTCCAATCTGTAGCTTGATTGTCAGAAACACAGGTAACATTCTGGAGCTACAGACTGGAGTCTGAAGTGGGAGGTGGGGTGCAGGGGGCAGTCTTGTAGGACTGAACCTATAACCTGTGGAATCTGGTGCTCTCCCTAGGTGGATAGCGTCAGAATTGAGTTGAATCCTCTGATACCAGCAGGGTGTCTAAGGATTGCTTGCTGTTATGTGTTGGGGACCTCCTCCCCTCATGTTGGGCTTGGGTCCAGAAACCCTAGAAGAGTTGGTGTCAGTGAAGTGGGATTTGCTAGAATGGCCCTGGCTCATAGAAACATGTGGTCTTTGAAGAGAAAGAATAAGGAACCTTTGACCTTTGGATGACTTCCTAGTCACTAATGGTATGAAACAGTAGCTGCAGTGCTATCAGTTACTAAATGTGAATATTACCAATGGAGTTTAGAAAGGGTAGCAGACGAGACTCTGGAAGAGTTGGCTCATTGTATATATAAGGGAATGTGAAATAACAAGTAGGCTAAATATCCAATGCCCTGGTTATTGTCATTTGTAATAGCCAAAATGAAAATAAAAGAATGTTGGGTGAGGCGTTGATGTTGAACCAAGACCCAGCATCTGGGTTGATCTGAGCTTTGGCCATTGGCTGCAAAGCTGCCTAGAAGGGGAAAAATTATGCAGGGGCAACAGAAAGTACCTCTAAGACCTCTGGTCACCAAGAAGGTCGTTGATATAGGGGAAGGACAAAATCTAGAAACTACTGAAACCAGGGGATATATAGGCATACCTCAGAGATTCTGTGGGTTTGGTTCCAGACTACCATGATAATCAAGTGTTTTTGGATTCACAGTGTACATAGTTTGTTTATGCTATATTGTACTATATTAAGTGTAACAGCATTATGTCTAGAAAACAATGAACATGACTTAATAAAAAAATACTCTATTGCTTAAAAAATGCTTATCATCTGAGGTTTCGGCAAGTCGTAATTATGGATCACCATAACAAAATAATAAAAACGTGTGAAATGTTGTGAGAATTAACTATGATGCAGAGACACAGAATGAGCAAAGCCTGTTGGAAAAATGGTGGCAATAGACTTGCTCAGTGCAGGGTTGTCACAAACATTCAATTTGTAAAAACAAAAAACCCCATGAAATATCCAAATTGCAGTAAAATGAGGTATGCCTGTAGTCTAAAGTAACTGGCTCATTTTGTCGATCAGTATCATCAGCTTCCTAAAGTAACTTTACTGAAATGAAATGGACTGAGAAAATAATGAGTTTGGGGGCTGTGTCTTGGTTTTGGATGCTTCAGAGTGGAAGAGCATGTTTGGGTTGATGCAGGACCTGCAGATCACTATCGAACAATTGCAGGTGGTGGTACGTCATCCAGAAACATGGAAGGTTATTCCTGAGGGAACAGCCAGCCTGGTGGAGTAGAGTGGAGCCACTATAAAGTATATTTATTCTGAGATGGATGACTGCCCAATTTCCCCTCTAAATGCCAAATGGAACACCACAGATGAATGGGTTTATGATGATCAGGATATTAACCCCCGAATATGCCTGTTACCCAGGTTATTGTTAATGTTGTAATTAAGAAGGTCCCTATTATGTAGGCACCTTGTGTAACTAAATGGCTACAGGATCGACCAGTAGTTTCAGAAACCTTATCAGATTTGCTATCTCAGCTTCCCTGTATGGGTCTTACTGATACCAAGTACGTTAACGTAATTAAGAAAATGGGGAGAGACAAAGGGGAGAGTCAAGGGGCTCAATCCAGTGGAGTGGAAATCTTCAGTTGATTATTGAGAAATGTGGTGAGTAAGCACAGGCATTGATGGAGTTCACACAAAGGTGTTGATGCAGCACTACCAGAGATTGGGTGGACCATTAGGTCTCCCACTAAAGGGCCCCAAACAAGTCTGCTCTATTAACCTCAATTTGGAGGAATTTAAAAAGCCAGAATGCGAAGATTACAATGAGAAACTTGACCAGGAATCCCCATGGACAATGCTTAGGAAGATTAATCAGGGTGAAGACTGATGTAGAAGTTAGGGTCTTCTGGCCCCACCCCCACCCAGGGATCCAAGGCCATATGCACACATGTGGGTAAAATGGCCTCAGGTGGGGGGAGGGAAGGAAAAGAAACTTGAGACTAGTTGATACAGGAGCCCAATACACTGTGATTCTACAAAGTGTTGTTGACGTATGAGCAGGGGCTAAGTTTAGGTTGAGAGGATATGAAGATACAATGGTGGTTGGAATAGGTTAAGTAAAAGTCTGGGTGAAAATTGGGGTTTTTGAACAGATTTTGTGTGAGGTGGTCACATATTCTTTACCTGAATGTATTATTGGGATGGATACTATGTCTGACGATGGATTGCTCCCCTCCCTCATACTGTAAAACAGAGGGCATGTAAGCCTACCCTCATGCCAGTTTTAATTGGGCATGCTCCATGGGAACCATTAGAAGTGCTCAAGCCCACACAGGTGGTTAACTGAAAGCAATGCAGAATACCTAGTGGACAAAAATACTGATGATCTGCTAGACGTTGGAGCACTGGTGCCAATGAATTTGCTGTACAGTTGCCCTGCATGGCCTGTGGGAAAAGCAGATGGCTCATAGAGACTAATAGTAGACGAATCAGGTTGTACTGCCCAGAGCTTCAGCAGTTCCAGGTATGGTCTCCACCAAGCAGAAAACCTAGCAGGCTAAAGGAGGCCGGTACTCAGAAACTGACCTTACTCTGTCCCAGAAAATAGCCCACCAACGTCTGCCTTCATGTGGGAAGGATTCCAGTTTACTTCTGTGCTGCCCTGGGGTTATCTGAACTCACCAGCTTGTTATCCTTCGGTTGGGGATTTGGACTTGATGCACGTCTCAAGTATAATATGCTGTATTCATGCGATGATGATATCAGAAACTGAAGAGCAAATTAAGACTGGCTTGAATGTGGCACTGATATGCCTGACCATCTGGGGCTATTCAGTCCAGGAAGGGTCCAAGGACCTGCCCAAATAGTAAAATTCCCAGGAATAACTTAGGCACCACTCAGGACATTCCACAAGTGACTGAAACTGCTGTCACTACCCACCCCTCAGATCAAAGATGAAGCCCAGAATTTGGTGGTTTATCTGGATTTTGGAGAGCATGTATTCCACATTTGGGAATATTAACTCCCAACTATAAGGCTACCTGAAAGAAAGCTGTATTTAAGCGGCGATCTGCACAAAAGTAGGCCATGTCTGAATTACAAAAAGTAGTAGCCCTCTCAATGCCTTTGGGCCTTTATAAGCCCCATTAGGTATGATTTTGGACCAGCAAATTTCCAGATGTTGCTGCCTAGTACACACCATCAGATGGATAATATTAGCCTACTTTTGGGCACTGAGACTGCCTCAATGACTGAAGGACATAAAATTATGAAATCTGAGATTCTTGTCATGTCTTGAGTGATGTCAGGGAAGCACTCTAGTAAGAAAGGCAGTGCCCAGAAGAGTTACCTAATAAAATGGAGATGGTTCGTTCGGGAGAATACTGCCAGAGGAATGCAAGGAGGCACCCACCACATCCATGAGCTTGGTGGCCTCCTTACCTCTAGGACCAACTTTTGAGCCCCATGAGGAGTTGCTAGAACCAACTGCCATATGAACAAGGAACAGTTCTCCACTGAAGAAAGACCTATTTAGTTTATGGATGGGTGTTCCAAGATGAATGGACAACACCATGTTTGGAAAGCTGCCGTATTAAGGCCAGTGGATGGCAAAATTCTGAAGAAGGCAAGACTAAATTGGCTCAATAGGCTGAATCGCATGTCGTTTGCCAGGCAATGATGGAAGAATTGAGCAATTGTAAAAGCCCCTGTGCTTGGGTTTTTCCTGGCTTATGGGCTGTAGCCAATGGCTTAGCTATCACCAATGGCCTGGCTATCTGGTCAGGTAGATGGTCAGTAGAAGGCTGGACTACTACAAGGTTGTCTTTGTGGGGCATGGCCCTGTGGAAATCACTCTGGAAGTTTGAGGGGTGCATTAAAGTAGGACATGTTGATGCCCATCAGAAGAACCACCTTCTGCTTCCAGGTTCAGAAGGTGATTGGAATGACCAAGTGGACCTTTTGTTGCATTACCTTGAGGTGGCCATCTGAGTCCATGAAATGAGTGGACATTGGGGGCTGCAGCAATGCAGTGATAGGCTGAATCTACATCTATTCCTCTTGTACCCTGTGTGGCACAAAACACCAACAAGAACTGTGCTGTCAACAAGGGAGATGGACTACAGGTGGCTATGTGGCAGATTCCATGGTGGCAGGCCCTCAACGTGGCTGGCAACTCCGATTGGTGCCAGTCACCCCAGGGGGGCTCCAAATGGGTCCTGACAAGAATAGACGCTGCCTCTGTACTGGGTTTTGTGATAGATACAACTGCTCAGAGTGTTATAACAGAGCCAGAATAGAAAATATTACGCAGCCAACCATTCGTTTCTTCAGACCAGGAACTCACTCTATAGCACATGATGTCTGATAATGGTCAGAGAGAGATTGTCCTCATAGTAACAGATAGAAAACTGGAATGGACAGTTGAAATATTGTCTAAAATGGGGGGAGATAAAAGCAAGGGGGACTGGCTTACATGCCTTCAACAGTGTGTGCTCACACTTAACCTGATGGGGGCTGAAGGAGGGTCCCCACTGATCCTTCTTCCTTTCTGGGGAATCTGGGAAAGAAGGGGGTGGGCGAGGAGGGTGGTGCAACTATGTAATTCTCCCCTCACATCACAGTAACTGATTTTCCTACCTGATGCAGTGGTCCCAGAGGTGGGCATGCAACTGTGGCTACCCGAAGCAGGGATGATTACTGAGCACGCAACTCTAATAATTCCCCTGATTCTTTGTCAGTATTCCCAAGGGTCTGATGGGGTGGGCTCTTTGCTCCTCTGGCAAAGTTGCGACTGACAGTGAATGCTGCTGGGTTGCCTCCTGGTTGGGACAGCCCACTAGTTCTGTACCTTTGTAACCTTACCTTGTATGAGTAGGAGGGGACTGAGGGGGAGGCACTTGCTAGACTAGTATTGTTGCCAGCAATCTGGATCAGCACAGTGGCCAAACCTAATGTCCCTTCCAAAGATGGAAGAGTCTGGGTAAATATAATTGACAGATGGAGAGAAGGATAAATAGCTGAGGGTACGGGATATGGGTAATAGGTGGGTTATGCAATAAGGGAAATAAATCCAACATCTTATTAAGACGTCAAGAGATGCTCAAAACGAATAATGTTATCTGTAGCATACCAGATGCCTGGAAGGGTGAAGCTGTGTTTGCCGAGATCTCCCCTGCTTTTGGAACTAGACAAGATTAATGGCAACCTGCAAACCTGAGTGATGTTCCGGAGGCATTATCATCATCAGATATGTTGAGGAACTGGACCAAATGCCAATAAATGGAACTCTAGTGATGTGCCAGTATCTTTTGACTCCTTTTTTTTTCAGAATCTGTATATTGTGTCCTCATTAGAGGAGGGAAGTGGGACCTGCTATGTAACAACACTTAGTGGGAACCAGTCTTAGTAGAGACCTGTGAGATGAAGCAGGATGGTGATTGGCTTCGTCCCCAGATGACTTGGAATCTGGAACTAACTGAATCATGGCCAGTTGTAATGACTCCTGTCCTTAATAATAAGTGGCGTGTGAGCAAGGACTGCTTCTGTTGGGATGGCAAAGTGAACACCTCTGTAATATTTCTGGATTTGTTCTGTAATGAAACTGAATTGCACCATGACCATAGTGTGATTTATTGTAATACTGGCATCAGTGGTAAGATTTGACTACTTCATGTAAATCTTTTGCTAATACAGTTGTTGACCAAATGTATTGGGAGATTGAGGTAAAGCTGCCTCGGGATATAATATTTATGGAAGATGACTGGCCTGAGGAGGGACTGGATCCAGCTAATCACCATCTGATTTCTGTGCTAAATCCATCCTAAGATACATGTAGCAGTAGATGAGGGCGTGGGGAAAGAATAATCACACGAATAGAATATAAACATGTAATGACTTTATAGGACAAATGAGCTGTTTTGTTAAATCTATCCCTACCTCACATTGGCTTCTCCAAGTGTTATGCCTACTTGTGTTGGTACTTTTGCTATGCCTGTCCTATAAAAGCTACACCAAATAGAAGTGCTGTGATAGGTATGATCATTTTACCACAAGGGATCCATGTTTGAAGATCAGGGAGTGGACTGAGACATACAATTGACCTTTGAACAATGTGGAGGGTGAGGTCTTCACGGGTGCTGTCAAAAATCTGCATGTAACTTTTGACTATCCAAAAACTGAACTAAGAGCTTACTGTTGACTAGAAGCCTTACTGCTAACAGCCAACAGATATTTTTTGTATGTATTATATACTGTATTCTTACAGTAGTTAGAGAAAAAATGTTGAGATTCATAAGGATGAGAAGAGAATTTTAAAATCATAAGGAAAATACATTTATAGTACTGTATTATAAAAAAAAGTATAAGTGGACTCAGTTCAAACCTGTGCTCAAGGGTCAACTAATGATTTATAAGAAACACATATTTGGTCATTCAGATGACCAATTTATATTTCCAAGATATATTTTGTCTTCATCCGTAGTTCCTGAGAATGCTTCAGAGCCATAAAGGTGAAATGGGGGTCTTGTTAATGAGGGTGGGGTCCAAAAGTCACCCAAGGGTGGGGGCTGATTACTAAGAAGATTGACCGAGTGATTTGAGGGGTTGGAACTCTGGAACTTTCAGTCCCACACTGTGACCTCTGGGGGGAGGGGGGAGAGGCTGGAGGTTGGATGAGCCAATGGCCAATGACTTAGTCAATCATGACTATGTAACAGAACCTTCACTAAAAACCAAAAAGGGCTGGGTTTTAGAGAGCTCCTGGGTTGGTGAGCATGTGGAGATGGGGGAGAGTGCAAACCTGGAAAGGACATGGAAGTTTCCAACTCCTTCCCCCTACCTCCCTCTATTTACCTGTTCACCTGGCTGTTGATTAGTCCTTTATGATATCCTTTAACAAACTGGTAAATGTGTTTCCCTGTGTTCTGTGAGCCACACTAGCAAACGGATTGTCATTGGAATCACCAATCTGTATCTGGTTGGTCAGAAGCCCAAGTTAACAGCATGGAGCTTGTGAGTGGTGCCTGAAGTATGGGGTGGGGTTCAGGGCAGTCTTACAGGACTGAGCCCTAAACCTGTGGAATCTGATGCTACCTGTGGGGGGGATAGCATCAGAATTGAGTTGATTTCTCCAATACCAGGAGGGTGTTAGAGAATTGCTTGGTGTTGTGTGTATTCTCCCCTCTCCCCCCACCCCACCCCAACATTGGAATTGGGTCCAGGAACCCCAAAAGAATTGGTGCCAGGGAGATGAGATTTACTAGAATGACCCTGCCTCATGGAAACAGGTGGTAAGGGGTGGGGTGGAGAGAGAAGATGAGAAATCTTTGACCCCTGGATGGCAAACTCTGGAAGAGCTAGCTTTATTTTCTCTCTTCCCTCATCAAGGAGAGCAGTTTACATTCTGCATCAGAATTCTCAAAGCACTCTTAAGTCCACATTGAGTTATTTTAATTTACAAAAAAGAAACTGGAGAAAAAAAGTAGTTAAATGACTGGCCCACAGGGACACATCTATTATGAAAAAAGAAAGCAGGGTGAGAGCCCAGTAGTTTATAAATCTCACCGTAAGTGAACCTCTCCTAGGTCATGAACCCTGTATGCAGAGGCAGAAAAGAGTCCTTATTCACAGTCTAAGAACTTCTATTGAAATTTCATTCTTGGGCATTTGATGCCCCTACTTTTGCATTGTCTATAATTTGTGTTCTCTTCCAAACAGAAACACAGAGTAATCGGGATGTTTCAGGTTTGTCTATTTCATTTACCTGGCTTTGAGGAGTAACCAGGCATTTCCACAGGAGAATGGACCATCATCTATCTAGTTTTTTCTTTTTCTATAATTTCAGCACATGTGTAGCTGGGAGGCTTTACTGAAGTGATTATGAAGAGATTATGAATATAACTGCAAAAAGAAATTGTTTTACTTGTCCTACACATCTCAGAACAACTGTTAAAGGAAATCTTTGCCTAGTAGGCTTAATTGTACCAGTACTTGTTATAGTCAACTTATGGGGATCCTTTCAGTCCTGTAGTTTGTGATGGTCTAGACCTTCTAACAGCCTCATCGGTAGCCACTTAAGCAAGAACCGATGGCTTTCTCTTTGTAGTTAGACAAGAAAATTGTCCTTAACTGAAACCAAACTTTTTAGAATAGAAGAGGTACTTCATTTCTATAGATCATCTTAGTAAACAAGGCTTTTATTTGTCATCTTAGCAATCAAGAAATCCCCCAAATGAATGTCAAGGTGACTTGAGGGTCTTTTTATCGAATCACGCTATTTTCTGGTGTTCTGTCAAGTTTCTGGAATGTTTTGGTAAGCTGCTGCTTCCGTTTCAGAAAGAGATTTGAGTATTATCAGTTTGATAGGTTGTGGTTTGTTTCCCAAAGGGACAGCTTTACCTGCAGCTAATGTGGTTCTAGATAACAATTAGTGGCACTTATGTGTGCCCTCCATCTGTTCCCTGAGTTTGTGTTTTTAAAAACCAGGCTAAGTCTCAGGAACAAGAAAATAGAGCCATGGTGGTGGTGTGGAGGTCAAAGCATAGCCCTTTCCCACAGTTACACATGTAAACACACTGATATGGAGGCATTCTTTAATGACTTCACAACACATCTATTAGATTTGTAGACTAAGCAAAAAAAAGGAGGGGGGAATAAAGCCTGCAGGAGAGCAGGAACAATTTACAGTCCCTTACCCCCTTAGCTTTTATTAGAGATTTGATTATCTTAAAGACAGAATGTCTTAATAATACCATTTACAGACTTCTCAGTCTTTAGCTCAGTGATTCTTCAGTGTTCAAACACAAAAGCATCATATATGGTTGTGTGCCCAATCCCGTCTTGATTCTGATGCTGCTTGGCTGATGTGGATATGGTTATATTTACTCCCTTTCTCCCCTTCACAATCTAAGCATGAGGAAACAGAGAATCAGGGATTTTAAGAGACTGTGATTAGGCTATACAGCTAGTTTTTACAATAGTTAAATCACTTTCTGAATTGAAGTCAAAGTTCATTTTATGTATGTATGTGTGTGTTTATCTGAACTTCTATTTTTTATTTTTTCTGTTAGAGTAGATAGCAAATTCTTCTGGATTATTTTCTTAAGGTTGTATTATTCCAAAATTGATCTCTGCCCTTTGCCTTATGTTCAAACATCTTGAATGTTTAATAATACATTCGAACAGGAACATTTTTAAAAAAAGGAATATAGTAATGACCTTGCACAAACCAGCAAGGACTAGATTTATTCATTGGACATAGTACTTTCAACATTCAGAAGGCCCTGATAAGGCTGAGAAGGAGAGCTGTAATAGGAGTAGGAATATAGACCCGAGTTTGTGTCTCCTGACTCCTGGATCAGTGTTCTCTGCACACTATTTTGTTTCCTCTTAGTGATCATGTCATCCGCGAGGTTCCCAGCATGATCCTTACCACAGGATAATTTCACAGCCTAACATGTCACTGAAAGCATGATGCTTTCCTTCTTCATCATTTGTTTCTACCAGGAAAGCCTGGGATCTATAGGAATCAAATTAGACAGCATCATGGTCTCATCATGGAACTGAATTTGACTTTTTCACCTGACTCATCTGGCATTTTTCACAAATTTTTAAAAAAGTTTTTAAATTGAAATATTGTTAACATACAATGTTATATTAATTTCAGGCATACAATCCCCTTCTGCTTGATCCCCTTCTGCTTTTCCCATCCCTCACCTCCTCCCTTCTGGCAACCATCCAGTTTTTGTCTATATTTGTAAGTTTGTTGTCTATAATTTATAAGTTTGTTTCTATTCATTTGTTTTGTGTTCTTAAATTTTATATGTAAGTAAAATCATAGGACAGTTGTTTTTCCATCTGACTTCTCTCACTTTAGCATAATACCCTGTAGGTCAGCTGTGTTGTTGCAAATGGCAAGATTTCTTTTGTTTTTTAATGGCGGAGTAACTTCGCATTGTATATATACGCCACGTCTTCTTTATCCATTCATCTAACAATGTTACTTGCGCTGCTTCCATATCTTGGCTACTGTAAATAATGCTGCAATAAGCATAGGGATGCATATTTCTTTTCAAATTAGTGTTGTTGTGTTTTGGTAAAAACCCAGCAGTGGAATTACTGGACTGTATGGTATTTCAATTTTTTTAATTTTTTGATGAGCCTCCTTACTGTTTTCCAATTGGTGGTTGCACCAATTTATATTCTCAACAGAGCACAAGGTTCTCTTTTCTCCCCATCCTTGCCAACACTTGTTATTTCTTATCTTTATGATACCAGCCATCATCATGATGTGGTATCTCATTATGGTATTAACTTGCATTTTCCTAGTGATTATTGATGTTGAGCGTCTTTTCATGTATCTAGCCATCTATGTGGCTTTAGAAAAGTCTATTCAGGTTCTCTGCCAATTAATTGAATTTTTGGGGGGGAGGGTGTTGAGTTGCAAGAGTTTTTCATATAGTTTGGATATTAACCCCTTACTGGATATGTCGTTTGTAAATATCTTTCTCATTCAGTAGGTTGCCTTGTCATTTTGTTGATGGTTTCTTTTACTGTGTAAAAGCTTTTTAATTTGATGTAGTCCCAATAGTTTATTTTTGCCTGTTTTCCTTGCCCAAGGAGACCTATCCAGAAAGATGTTGTTAAGGCTAATGTTCAAGAGATTATTGCCTATGTTTTCTTTCAGGAGTTTTATGGTTTCGGGTCTTACATTTAAGCCTTTAATCCAGTTTGAACTTACTTTTGTGTCTGGTGTAGAAAGTAGTCCAGTTTAATTCTTTTGCACGCAGCTGTCCAGTTTGCCCAGCACCAATCATTGAAGAGACGGTCTTTTCTTCATTGTATATTCTTGGCTTCTTAGCCATAGATCGACCAAATAAGCGTGGATTTATTTCTAGGCTGTATCCTGATCCATTGATCTATGTGTCTGTTTTTGTACTGTTTTGATTACTACAGCTTTGTAGTATATCTTAACCTCCAGCTTTGTTCTTAAGATTGCTTTGGTTATTTGGGGTCTTCTGTGTTTCCATACAAATTTTAGGATTATTCTAGTTCTGTGAAAAAAAACTATTGGCATTTTGATAGGGATTGCATTGAATATGTGAATTGCTTTAAGTAGTATGGATATTTTAACAATATTCTTCCAATCTATGACCATAGTATATTTTTCCATTTGTGTCATTTTCAATTTCTTTTATCCATGTCTTATAGTTTTAAGAGTACAGGTCTTTTACCTCCTTGGTTAAGTATATTCCTAGATATTTTCTGATGCAATTGCAAATGAGATTGTGTCCCAATTTTTTTCTACTGCTTTATTATTATATAAAAATGCAACAGATTTCTGTATATTTTGTATCCTGTGATTTGTTGAACTCATTTATTCTAATAGTTTTTGGTGGAGTCTTTAGGGTTTTCTATATAAAGTGCCATGTTATCTACAGATAGTTTTACTTTTTTCTTACCAATTTTTATGCCTACTGTTTCTCTTCTGACTGCTGCAGCTAAGACTTCCAGTATTATGTTGAATAAAAGCGGCAAGAGTGGACATCCTTATCTTGTTTTTGATTTTAGAGGAAAAGCTTTTATTTTTTTCCCCATTGAGGATTATGTTAGCTGTTTGTCATATACGGCCTTAATCACACTGAGGTCTGCTCCCTTTCAAGGCACTTTGTTGAGAGCCACAATGATTATTGTTTTGTTTTGTTTTTTTTTTTTTAATAAGAGATGTTTCCCTATTTGTCTTATTTTCTGTGCTTAAAATATGCCAACCCTTCCTTAGATCCATCCACTGGAGGCAGCCTAGGAAAATCACATAATTTCCATGCTGCTTTCTAGATTCATTAAGTAAATAATCAAAACATATAGATCTTCCTCATGCATTTTTGTGCATCTTCATCAAAGGACAATGGCATGTTGGTAATGAAGTATTATGCCACTTTTCAACTTCTGAAACTACATGCTGTGATTAATATCCAGTTCAGAGTCATTTATCTTTATCTGCTTTTCCTCTAGCACCTTGGTCTTAATTTTTTTCACCAGTTTTTTAAAAAAAGATTTATTTCACAGATAGAGTGTGTGTGTGTACGCGCGCGCGTGTGTGCGCACTCACGCATGTGCACATAAGCAGTGGGGAGGGGCAGAGGGAGAGGGAGACAAGCAGACTCTCCACTAAGCAGGGAGCCTAATGAGGTGCTTAATCCCAGGACCCTGAGATCATGACCTCAGCTGAAATCAAAAGTCGGAGGCTTAACCAACTGAGCCACCCAGGTGCCCCTTCTCCAGTTTTTTTTTTTTTTTTGTTCAAGGATATAGAGAACTTGTTTCCTAATTTGGTTGGTCTATATATCCTTTTCCTTACATAGTTTAGGAAATTTCAATTTCTCAGATGACATTTTTTGATATGTATAACTCCTTTTTAGATGAAACAAGATGGTTAAACAGTTAAATAACCTTCCATCTGATTTTTTGAAGGTGAAACCAGGCATGGCTGTGGCAAAGACTCTATCTCTTGACCCAATCTATTTGTTCTCTGGGGAATACAACTAGATGACATTTTTAACATTCCTTGCAGTTAATGTGGTCATATGACTGAGTTGTAACCAATGGAGTATGGGTGGAAGTCCTGTGCAAACCTTCTGGGCCAGGGTATCAAAACCACCTACACCCCATTCATTCCACAAACATATATTGAGTGCCTGCCATGGTCAAGGCCCTGGTACACAGGACTTGTGATTGTGTTGACAGAAGGATGACCACAGATAGGGTTAAAGACTATAAAGTTTCTTTAATGGCAAAGAATGTGGAAATTTATTTGCAACATGCCCCACCTCACCAAGAGATATTGACAAATTCATAATATATCCTTTTTTTTTTTTTGAGGTAGAGTGGACATATAACTTCATGTACATTTAAGCCATACAATATTTGATACATTTATATGTTGCAATATGGTTACCATTGTAGTGTTAGTTAATACCTGTCATGTCATATAATTATCATTTTCTGTGATGAGAACATTTAAAATCTAGTTTCTTATCAACTCTGAAGTATGTAATACAGTATTGTTGACTATAATAATTATAATACATCACTAATTACTATACACTGTGAGGTAGATCTCCAGATTATATTTTATAGTTTTATAGTCACTACTTTATAGTCACTTTATAGTTGCAATTTTGTACTTGTTGGTCCTTTGGCCAACATGAAACTGATTTAGGAAAGCTCTTGACTAAGGCTTAGGAGGAGGTAAGAGAGGTAATCTCAAGCAAGGACTTGAAAAGGACCCTGTCTTTTTTTTTTTTTTTCCCCTTTCCCTTTGCTGTAATGAGGCTAGTATCAAAGTGGTAAGACTCAAATCACAGCAACAATAACAACATTGGGTGGCCTTGCTGCAGAGTAGAGTGGCTGGGATGCCCTGATAACACCATCATGTCAGGGGATTTGAGGCTCTACGGGGAGGTTGGGTAAGGAGTTGGTGGTGACAAAAAACATATTCTGGACTTGATAAAGAAGAGCACAGTGTATTGGCAATTGGCAGATATTTGGCAGTTGTGTTACGGTGATTCTGTTCTTGTTCAAACCAAATCCTTGGCAGCTTTGCATCCTCATGGGGACATGGAAGCCAGGGAATCCTGCTGCTCTCACTGCTGTAGGCTTCTGTGCCTCTTGCTCTGGGTAGCCATCTTTGTGCCATGTGTTTCCTTCATGGTAGGAGTTTTATTGTGTCTGTTGGAATTTTCTTGTCAAACACCATCACCCTTGTGACCATTCTGGAACAATGGTGAATGAAACACAGGACTTATTTTTAATGTGCTTGCAGGGGATTTAAATAGGCTGTTTCCTTATTTATTTGTATACCTAATAAAGCCACAAAAAAAAAAAACCTGTGGAAAATTCTAAGAAGGAAATTAGGTAGTGGGCAGTGCCATTGTTGGCCCATTGTGTGCCTTTGTGCCAATTAGAATGGCATCTTCTCTGAACGTAGAGCATAGAGGATGCGGAGCAGACAGAGCTAGAATTCAACTCCTACTGGACTCCTGCCCCTTGGTTGGATGACCTTTTGTAGGATACAATCTGCACAAATGTACATGGCAGCCATAGAGATATACTGGAGAGCATCTTTGGGGAAGGAGGTAGAAGACATAGCTGAAGAGATGGGAAGGTGTTTGTTTTATAAAATTGGTGAGGGAGGGTGGAGATCTTTTAGAAAGCAAGATCAACACTTGTAAAACCTCCAAGATGAAGAGCTCTGCATGTTCAGTAAAGCAGAAATCAATAAGCAGAGGCCAGTGAGGGCAGAGGTAGTGAGTTGAAGGAGTGTGTGATGGAGATGGAGATGGAGATACAAGAAAGGTTCAGGCCATGCAGGGTTTATAAGGCAAATAAAGAATTTGGATCTCATTCTAAGTGCAGCAGTGGTTAGAGAGTTTTAAGAAGTAGAGTAACATACTATGAGGGACATCTTGGCTTCTGTGTATGGAATGGAGGCTAGTGGGAGAGCCCAGACAAGAGAAGGTAGCTTGAACTGGGTGGAAATGGAGATAGAGGGATGGAGCTACGCATGCATACAGGATGGGCAGAATATCTTCGCTCAAGCCCTCGTCACGATGAGGTCATGAGTTCCCTTGTGGAACTCTTAACATCCCGAGTACAGCAGACTGCACAGTCCTTGAGAGGACCAACTGTCTGCCTTTGTTCACTGTTCTATCCCAGGGCCTCACATTGGAGCTTCTCAGTTCTTCCTGTCAATGAGTAGATAAATAATATAGATGAGTACGAAACACTTTAACTGTAGTATTCTCACAGACCTCTTCAGAGGTAAATTAAGCAGTACTGTTATTATCCCATTTTACAGATGAGGAAACAGATTCAGGTTGGACTTGTCAAAGGTCAAAGAGTTAGTAGATGCTGAGACAGATTTCAAACCCAGGTCTGTATGACTCCATTTCCCATACTCTTAACCATCATGCCATATTATCGTTGTCATGTAGGACGGCCTCAGCTGCTCATCAAGTTAAACTGCCGTAATGTGTTAGTACTTAAGGCTTCCCAAATGATGAGAATAAAATAATCGATAAAATGCTTACAGAACTGTTCATTGTTGCTCTATGTAGGTATTGTCTGAATCAGAAGGAATATGGGAGCAAGGGATGGGTTTTAGCTCTCACGCTCCTATTGTATACCTGTGTTTAGAAATCTGTCTAACTTACCTGAGCCATATTTTCTCAGCTACTAGGTTTAGTGATTGGACTGATTAACAGGATCCTTTCTAGGTCTAGGATTCTGTATTATCTGTAATGTTCTCTTGGAGTCATGAGATGGGGACCAGTTGGAGGCTACAGTGGTGCATATGGCCATGTAGGCTCTGTGGTGCACAACTCCAGGAGCACTCCACTGCTTACAGTGTCCACATCACTCCCTGGAGTTGTGCGTGTGGTAGCGCTGCTCTCTCCTTACAGATATTTGGAGACTGATTTTGTTGGGTGATGTACTATGGTTTTCAAAGTGATATAACATGTGGGACTAGGCTATTTGGAATGAGTGGGTTGAAAGGGCATGGTACCATTGTGAAACCCTTGTCTTGACTACCCAGGACTATGTTCTAAAGGTGGAAAGGGAGGGTTGTACAGAACGTCTTCCCTCACAGAGCCCCATTTCTGTTTTCTATTGTGTGCCCCATAGGATATGGGGGGCCACCTAGGACTGATTCTCTTAGTGTAGTCATCTCTAGGATCCTGATACAGCCCTGGGAATTAAATATAGCTTTTTTTTTTTTTTAAGATTTTATTTATTTGACAGAGAGTGTGTGAGCACAAGCACAAGCAGGGGGAGCAGCAGGGAGAGGGAGAAGCAGGGAGCCCAACGCAGGGCTCAGTCCCAGGACCCTGGGATCATGACCTGAGCCGACAGACGTTTAATTAACTGAGCCACCCAGGCGCCCCTAGTAATAGCTTTTCTTAATCTAAAAACAATTCACCCACCAATGAGCCAGCTGACTAGCCAACTGACCCACTAACGAATGAATAAAATACGCTAAATATCTGACTTAAATATTGAACTGATGTTTTTCTACTCAAACCACTGAACACATTCATGCTGGAACGTGATCTATGTGTTCTCACAATTACTGGACTAAACCAGAATCAACTTGAAAATTTTCTTTCCTCCTAACCAATGTGTTATTCAAAAATTCAATCGATTCTGATTTCAAAACTGTTGTATTAGAGTTTTCTCTTTTTTCATTCTATTCCTTACCCCAGTACCCCATTCCTGGATAGAAATATGTAAATAAATGCCACTGGGCTATGTAGGATATTGAAAAGAGCAGAACTTAGAGGATTTAGGTTTAAGTATCTTTTTGCTACGTGTTACATGTGTGATCTTGGTTATGTAACAATCCGTTTTCTTCATTTGTAGCCTAAGAATCTTGTATTGTGACAGTACATGTGAAAGTACTTGGTGGGTACCTGGTGCACAGTAAACACATAACAAAAGTTTCTTAAATTATAATTCAGTTAAGTGAAGGAATAATATTAGGCAAGATTTGGGGGTGACATAAGGATGCCTCAGAGAGTTTTCTTCTTGCCTTGTGCCTGCTCAGTGGGTAACACACTTTAGTCATGAGTCCAGCAAGTTTTACCCTTAGGTCCTGTGACATAGATCAGGAATGAATTATGAGGAGAAAAAAACTCCCCAAATAGAATCAACAAGATCATACTTTATGCTAATTTGAATCATGCTGATTTGGAATAGTAAGCCCGCAAAAAAACTAATGAGGTCTTCACTTTATGCATGTAACTTCAAACGTGAACCCCCTTCAAACTGAAATTTTCCACTTCTCATTAAAATTTTGAAGTTAAGAGACTTAATAGATTGTAAAGTATACTTTCTCACTGCCCCCACTTAGCGGGTAAACAAAAATACCCAGAATGCTTTGAGCTCTGAGTTTTGGATAATATAAGCATTTAATGTACCCTTTGCAAAAATGTAAAATCCAGTTTTAGTCAAGGGAAAGAAAATTCTGAAGGAATAGGAATGATGTATTAGTGATTGGTCTAAAAACTGTAGAGGAGAGAAGAATACATTGCTGAGGAAAAAGCAAAAAAGTGGAAATGTATTCTTAAAACATAATCTTAAATGAAATTCCTTCTTTTGTGTACTAGAATCCCAGATTTCTCTGATACTCAGAGACCTACTAGAGGTGTGAACATGCCTTGTCAACTCTAAGTTAAGAAAATTTGAATCTAGCCTGGGGAGATGGCTGTGTTTCACTGAGCAAAGAATGACTGTTTGGCTCTAGTGAATATTAATGGATGGCAACATGTTGGCATTCATTTTGATCTAAAACATGTATTTCTAAAAATGTATATTTTACGAGCAAGATATAAATGTTTATGTACATTTTAATGATGACCACTGTTCTTGTAAACAGTTCCAGTTTTACATAATAGCTTCCTTTAACATGCCAGGGATTTCATAGGTATTTCCTGCAAATCTATCAAAATTGCTGCAAAGTAGACACTATTAAACCTTTTTCGTAAAGCGTGAAGCCGAGGCTCAGAAAAGCAAGGTGACTTGTCCAGGGGCTGTGCAGATAGTAATTCCAGTTCATATCTGGCTCTCTAGCCCATCCCCCTGTGGTGTACCTGTCTATCTTCAGGATACCTCCCCTGCTTGGAAGAGCTTAGTCCCCTCCAAAGCCCAAATAGAAGTCAATAGTGTTTCGAGGACTAGCCTTATAAAACACAAGCCTAAACATAAGAGCCACACACAGAGGCACCCAGTCATTAGCACTGTCCTGCTGTGGACCCCGGATTATCTGGATGGCTATCTGGAGAGCCTCTCCTCTCAGTGCAATCCATTCACTGTTTGCATCTTAAAGATATAAGGCAACCATCTGCTCTAGTCCATTACACTGATTCCGTGCTTGTCTGGAATCGGTTCGTAAACCTACCTGCCAAAACCCGTCCCTTTGCTTTTGTTAGTACTCCTTTTTTTTTTTTTTTTTTGGACAGAGATAGAGATAGCCAGCGAGAGAGGGAACACAAGCAGGGGGAGTGGGAGAGGAAGAAGCAGGCTTCCCAGCAGAGGAGCCTGATGTGGGGCTCGATCCCAGAACGCCGGGATCACGCCCTGAGCCTAAGGCAGACGCTTAACGACTGAGCCACCCAGGCACCCCTTATTAGTACTCTTGATACAAATGGAAACATTTTCTGAAAGCCTTAACTTTTTTTTTTTACTAGGTGAGTTCTTATTTCCAAGATCTACCTTCTATGAAATTCTCTTACTCCCCAGTTCTTGTGTTTAGTAGGGTTCTAGAGATGAAGGTTGATTGGCAGGGGGGGGGGGGGGGAGAAACACACACCTGGAAGGAGAATCTGAGGTGATTATCATGTCAGGAGGAGGATGAATGTCCCTGCACTTGGAGCACCAGGAAGAATGGAGCTGTGTGTGGTGCTTTGCCCTGTGTTCCTCCTCAGATATGCCCTGAGAGCTCAGGGACCTGGGGCAGTGCAGGGACATGTTGCCATTTTCTCAGTTGGACCCAGAGAGTGGTTACCTGAAGGGGCATCTCCAGGAAGGACTAAGTGAGAATCTGTGGAGCTGCTGAACTTGAGTTACTGGTCAAGGGAACAGAGAAAGTACAAACCATACCTGGGACAAAGTGTGAGGCTCTGATGACAGACATGACAGAACCCAGGAGTGAGACCTGGACATGGTTGGAGTTAAAGTGATTGTAGAGACCCTTTATCCAAACTCTAGAACAGAGCTTGGGGAAAGTCTGAGAATCTCTAAACGGCATGCTATAAATGGGTATAATTTAGGTGAGAGTCGGGAATAAGTGGAGACATGCTGTTTTTATTTTTAAATTTATTTTTAAAGTTTTTTTTTTTAAACTTTTAATTTTAATTCCGGTTAACATAGTGTTACATTAGTTTCAGGTGTAATTCAGCACTTCCATAGGAAAACGCTTTTTCTATATCTGAGTTCTTCACAAGAAAACATCATTTCAAAAGAGAAGATTCATTAGTAAGTTAAAACTCAAGGATGAATAACAGAACGAAACAGAACAAACCTTGGCCTTTCTTCCTCCCATCCTTCTGCCAATAGACATGTCTTTCCTGGTAAGTTCTTGGATACTTGGTCTTACTACCTTCCATATGAGTGGATTGGTAGGAAATGAAAATCCTTGTGACCTGCAAGAAGAAGATTTGCTTTTAGGTTTTTTATGATGATAGGACTGATAGGGGGGTTTGAGGCTTCTTATGGAAAGGGTGACGGTGTGTTTGTCAGTTTCTCACAAGAACCCTATCTGAAATTGCAACCCTTGTCTCTAGCATTCACCCTGCTCTTTTCCCACCATAACACTTAAGCGATCTGGTGCATTTCTCGCTTATCTGTTAATTATTATCTGAGCCTGCCCCTTACTGGAATGTGAGTTCCATTAGAGAACAGATTTTGTCTATTTTTATTTTTTTCCTGTGATGGCTGAATGCCCAGTGCCTAGCTTGTGCCTGACACACAGGAGATGCTCAGTAAGAATTTGTTTAATGTGTGGGTGGGGTGGGTGAGATCCTAAAGGAAGTGGCGGGGGCCTATGGAGGACAGGAAAGATTTTACCACCCTAAAGCATTCGAATTTATTTTTGTTTTACATGCTCTTTAAAACATAAAATAATAAAATAAATGAAAGCCAGCTGCCTAGATTCTAGGAGCCATCTGTTTTATCCCTTGAAATAAGATTTAGATAATCTTAATACATTGTCATGTGTCACCCAGATTTATTTACAATAAATAGGACTTGAATCCAGGACTTCTCCCCATTGCTGAAATGACCCTTAATTATGTTTGCATCCCCTATCCCTCTGCTTTGTTGCCATGATAAACAACAACTTGATAACATTGAATCTTAGTTCATTATAGGCTCTTGAATAGCTCATAACTATTTCAACATGGCAGCTCCATTAGGCTCATCAGGCACCAAGCACAGGAAGCCATTGTGGATAGAGAAATCAGACTTACTGAAACCTGGTCTGAAAACTTCATCTTTTTCTAAAAAAAAAATTTAAAAAAATACTGCATGCAGCTAGTTGAAAGGCTGCTTTTTCAGGAAAGAGGTCTCTTCTGTAATCACTTCCAGGATTTGGTTGGATGTGACTGCCGTTTTGGGATTCTGGTGAGTGAGTACGTTCCCTCGCCTGGGGGCCTACTGGAGTTGGACCCTAGAGGAGGAAAGCTATTCATTCAGAGCTGTCAGCACATCTTTCTCTATGAATTACTCTCCCTAACCCATCAGACTTTTTTTTCTTTGATATAATAGAAGACTTTCTGTAAGAATGGGGCTCATTCAGAGCAGGTCACCACAAACTTAGATTTCCTTGTTAATACACATTTGAGCCAAAGTATACTTCTCAGTAAATGGGACTGGGAAGAAATGGAGTGGTTGAATCAGACTGTATTTGTTATGTGGGCTTTATGAATAGATTCATATTACTTCAGCCAAACAAAATCACTTTTTCTATCCTGGCACTAAACCTGGGTGGCATGTTTGGTATGGCAACCAGAACATAGGAGTTTATCGTGGAAATGAGGCAACAATGTGTGTTGAGTAGAGGAATAGGAAAAGAGTGGATTCATGTTAAGTCTGTCTACTCTCCTCCCCAATCCCCCATTGAAAGGCCTCCCCAGAGCCCTTGAAAGAACAGGAACAGTACACTAGGTGCAGAGATCCAGCCAGCTTTGTCTTTTGACCTTGGCTGCCACTTCAGGCATGGATTTTGTAAAGAATTAGGCTGACTCCATCACTCATCCATCACTGACCCTGAAGGCGATGGCTATACAACAGCAAAAACAGAGTGACTCAGGCTCTTAGCTACACCAGGGATTTCCGAATCTGTTGTTGCTTCTAGTGGTTTCCAGGCGTGTTGTAAAATTTCACCCATGGAATTTTTACGAATTAAGGTAAATACATTTTTTAAGGAACTGAAAAAGATATTGTTTGAAGCTGAAATTTCAAAAGAAATAGAGATCACCCATCTGCACAATCCTAAAAAATATAATGCATCTCTGAAGAATTCATTCATCAGCTGGTTATTTGGCCTTCAACAGACCAAACAACCGTTTTTTGATGAGGTTTTTATTGAACAATGTCCATTTTTCATGTTTCCTTGAGAAACAGTGTGTTGTAATGAAAGTGAATTTGATTATTATAAGTAAGGCATGTGCATGAGTCTTTTAATCAAGCAAAATACAAGCCTTTCTTTTTCCTTCTCTTTGTCCTTCCCTTTCTTCATTCCTTCATCCATTGTTGGAGTTGGAGTTGTTTGCAAGTCAGGAATATAGCAGTGCTTTTTAAAGCAGGGAGATATGTAAATCTTTAGGTTATGAGAAAACTTTTGTTTATACCACCAAGCTCGTTGGATAAGCCTCTGAATTTTCTGGTAATAGAGGGGTAGTATGAAACCTCAGTTAAAATGCATTGTCCCTCTTGGACGTACCTTTGTCCATATGGATGCACAGCATCGCCGTGGCAGATACTCTCTTCAGTTCTGCCATTATGCGCTTGGCAAATTAAATACCATTTGTGAGCCTTAAAGGTTTAAATTATATAGCCGGTATTTCCTGTTTCACCAAGCAGTTGTAGGGTTATATGAAAATACCTCAAAAAGCAAGAGTTAGAAAGAAGTTAAAGAGTTAAAGCTCAATGGTGAAATAGGGCTCTGGAGTTATAATTCATCCATTTCATTCCAGCTGCTCTCATATTAGCTGGGCAACCATAAGTAACATTCCTTAATCTCTCTCTCAATTTCTTTATCTGTATACTAAGGATAATAGCAATTATGTTACCAGTAATGTGAGAAACTAATGAATAGTGAGAAACTAATGAAAAACAGCATAGTATCTGGTGCAAAAGTAAGTTCTCAATAAACACTATGAAAATATTTAAGATAAACATTTCTTGTTTACATTATATAATGCAAAAGTAATCTTTACCACAAATATCCTTGTTATTGTGACACTGAATTCATAGAATTGACATGAAAAAGATGTTTGGTTTATTTGGTGATATCTATAGGTAGGGTTAGAGAAACAACTTGTGATAGAGGCATTGGAGGTTAATATATCTGAAAAAAAGGGGAAGAAATTGTTAACATTGCCATTCAGCAGAGCTCAAAAGCTGGTCTCCTCTCCTCTCTGTACACCCTCTCATGAGATGATCCCATCCATTTTAAGACTTAAAACATAGATTTCAAAAGTCAGTCTCTAACCTGGGCCTTTATTTTCAGAGTTGCCCATTTCACATCTCCAGTTGTAAATTTGTCATTTCTTCTTCAGTGAATTAGCAAGCACCTCAAACTGAACACCCCTGAATTTGAACCTTTGATTTCTTCTCATTCCCCAGTCTTCAACTGGGGAATGAAATTGGGGATGCAGTCAATGGGATCACAGACTCCTCAACTGAACACAGAAATCAGGAAGTCTCTTGATTCTTCTCTCATACTCCCACTATTTATTCTATCAAGGTTTTGGTTCTACCTCCATAACTGTTCTTGAATCTGTGTGATTTCCTTCATCTCTGTTACACCCATGCTAGTTCAAGCTAAGTCCTCTCATCCAAACTTGACTAAGCTTCTCTACTTCTGCCTCGACTCTTTCCTTTTGGTACAGTGCCAGAGTGTTCTATAGAAGTGAATTTGACCAGGTAACTTTCAAGCTTCAAATCACTTGACAAATCAGATTAAAATATCTGTTATCTTGGCTCAGGAGGCTCCACACGGGTAGATTCTAGACAAATGTAAGTTTTTGTAGTTTTCCAACAAGTTGAGGCCAAGCTGCTTCTTGTCTTTGAAACTTTTCCAAAGCTTTCCCCTCTGCGTAGAATGTTTTTCCTCCACACTTTGATACACACGCATGCTTTTTATTTTTTTAGGTCAGAGCTTAAATTATAGCACCTTTTCCAGATCCTTCTAGGTAGATCCACCCCAGTGTTCTATTTCAGAGCTAGGAGCCTATGCAACTCTTCCTTGGTGTACTTGGTTGGTATTGTTTGTCTTCACACTAGACTGTAAAGACTGAGGGAGGAGTTTTATTTGTTTGTAGATGATACTTAATCGCTGGCACACTATAGGGCTTGTTTTAGAAACTCAGTAAGTATGGAAAATAAAGAGATGGTTTTGTAATCTAATCATTGGTTGTGGTCTAAAAAGATAGAATCTATACCTCTTATAAATGTATGTTTTAGGCTTTTTATGAATAACCCTTATGATCTAGAGGTGGCTCAACTTTCTAGATTCCCAGGTTATTTTTTTCCCTATAAAATAAAGAGTTAGAATAGATAACATATAAGGTAATTTCATCTCATTATAATGATTCCTTTGTCTTATTATAAAAGCAATGATGGAGTGATTTATTTTTACATATCATGATGATTCTACCTCCATATCTCGTTATTCAAGGAAATGAACAAAAAGCTGACCAGTGCATGAAGTTGAATCTTAAATTTTTTTTC
Source organism: Ursus americanus (assembly GCF_024610735.1). Taxonomy (NCBI): domain Eukaryota; kingdom Metazoa; phylum Chordata; class Mammalia; order Carnivora; family Ursidae; genus Ursus; species Ursus americanus. Next base: position 17,322,999 of record NC_142135.1, read on the forward strand.
TTGGAAAAATTATTTGTACTGATGTTGGTGAATTGTACTGAGTTGGTGAAAAACAGTATCTGTTTTCATGAGTCTTGAAGAAATTTGCATGAGCTGGTGTCCAACAGATTTTATGATCTTCATAACCATTTTCTTGAAACTACACATACACACACACATGTACTTCTGTTTCCTTAAATATAAATTAATCTTTAATAATTTTCAGGTGTCTGACCATAGTTTCCACTTTTTATCCAGATGTTTTTGACTCCTCTAGTGTTGCTGATTCATTGTGCTAACTCCCTGCCATTCTTTTGAAGTCCTCTTCATAGGCATATCTTTTCAATTCTCTATTCATTATTGCACTTTGAAGCCTCTCCAGTGCTCATTATCTTTCTTATTCTACCCAAAGTCCCAACTCAATGGATAGTTAGGAGGAAGCACTAGATTTGTGAATCTTTTGTTCAGCTCTATCACCTGAGACTATTTGAAGGATTCTAATTAATCACATATATTTCTGGCCCTACTGCTAATTTCAAGATATTTGGAGATGCTACTATCCAGTCCTTAGGTAGAACTATTCATAGCTGAGGTAGTGGCTCATTTTAGAGATAAGACTGCTTCCCTAGGACATTCTGGCTTTGGTGTAGCAGGTGTGCCTCTTAGTCTCAACAAGAATCTGAACAGCCCTGAAAGCAGCACTCATATCGACTCATGGTGACAGAGCTCACCCTTGTTCTTTACAAAACTTTGGCACAGAAAAGCCTGCATTAATATCTAAACACAACTAAAAATTCTGGAATTGACAAAACACAGTAAGGACAATGGTATATAAATTCTTCTTTCCCATATTATGTTATAGACTAATAATTACCATGCATTTTTGTTGCATATATTCTTAAATTTAAATTCACATGCTGGTGTCATTTAGGCATACAGTTTCTGTTGAGATTTTGCTTAGAATTAAAATTGCTTTATGTGTTTTGGTACTGTCTAAATTTTGTAAATGAATCTGACATGTTTGGAAATAGTTTTGAAATAGTTTTGAAATGGAATATACTTGACATAGAACCTTGTATAAGTTTAAGGTTTGCTACATTTAGGTATTGCATTATGATTACTAACACAGTGTTAGCTAACACGTCTATCATGTTGCATATCAAATTTGCATGGTAAGTTTAGAAAGCAATTTATGTTAATAGCAGTTTGCATAGTTCAGTCAACATTTACTGACCACCATTTCTGTAGCAGGTGTGGGACTGCATGGTCTAATAAAGAACTTAGGGTTTAGTGGGAAGAACAATGAATATGAAGGAGCACTCATTCCAGTCTGTGTGAAGGTTTGTAAGAGGGTCAAAGGTTTCAGTTCAGTGCACAGCACTCAGACAAGATATTCTTTTCAAATGAAGAATTCATCGGAATGGAATCAAGAAACATAGAATGGAAGAATGTTGGCAGGCAGCGCTCATTAGATTTATGATAAAAGCTGATATGTGTCAGATTGTTTCAAGTGCTTTATATACTTTATTTTTTTGCAGTAACCCCATGGTGGTGGGTACTTTCATTTTCTGTAATTTATAGATCAGAAAACTAGGGCACAGAGAAATAGGTCATTTGCTGAGGGTCACATGGCTTATGGATCTGGGTCTTAACCCAGGCTTCCTGGCTCCGGAGCCTGAATGTCTAAGAATGATGGAAGGCTGGCTCCCGGGCTAACCAAGGGATTCCCCTTGCTTGTTCATGCTCATTCTCTGCTCCCCCCACCCCTTTCTGTTTCTCCTCTTTCCATTGTAGAATGGAAAAGTAAATAAAGATGAAGACCTAGCCCCTTTCATAGATAATGAGGAAAGAAGGCTAAATAAGAAGGCTTTCCTTCATTAATTCTGGCAGCCAAGTAGCAAGGCTATGCCAATTGAGTGAAGGTGTGGAAACCCTGAGAGCTGGATGAAATGGGTGCACTGAACACCAGGGCTTGCACTGGGCATGTTTGGTGAGAGAGTAGGGAGTCGGGGATATTCTTTAGCAGGGGACTCCGTCTTTCTAACGGGAAAATATTAAGAAGGGACGTGTGTGAAAGGCAATTTTAAAAAAGTAGTGCCTTCTCTGATGTAATGAGCACTGGGTGTTATATGCAACTGATGAATCACTAAACTCTACCTCTAAAACTAATGATGTACTCTATGTTAATTAAATGAATTTAAATTAAAAACATAAAATAAAATTTTAAGGAAGAAAAAAAAGTAGTGCCTTCTTCTAAGGCTCCATTGTTAGTAACAATGCTCTTTGAAATATGTGTTAGCTAGCCATAAATAGGACTTAAACTTGGTTTAATAAATGTCAAATAATACATAATATTTACTAAGCAATTAATGTGTGCAGGCATTGTTAGAAATGCTTCTTCTGTTCTAATTCATTCTTTATAACAACTAAGAAAACCGTGTACCCTGTTTTACGGATGAGGAAACTTAAAAAATTAAGATAACTATTAAAATGAACTTCAATCTAGAACTGGGAAGTGGAGCAGAAGTAAGAGTCACAGAAGCTCTCACCATGATAGATTCGCTTTTCGACATCCCACTGCTTATTTCAAGCCGTTTCCACACCTGCCACTCTCACGCCTCTGCAGCGGTGCTGGGGAGAACTGCCACTTGGAATATTCTTGTACCACTCAGTCTGATTAGTGCAGTTCACTGCTCATCTTTCACAAGTTCCTGCCTTGTAGCCACTAATATGATGTTGGCATCTTTTCCAGTTACCAATGACTTAGTTCTCTCTCCCCCCAAGTTCACAAGCCAGTAGCTGTCAGAAATTAGGTTGGACAGGTCAAATGGACAAGGAAGACTTTATTCAAGACTATCGCAATAGAGGAGTGAGATTGAAAGCCCCACAGAAAAGATGGGAAAGTTTTTAAGCACTGGACAGGTACTGGAAGCTGCTGGGGTCAGTGTGACTAGGTTCTCTGTTTGCTGACTGCTGCTTATTGAAGCTGGGATCCTATCGTCTCACAGATGCAGGGAGATATGCTATCTTTTTTGATGAATTCATTTCAGGGGAATGGCTCCCAAGTCCTTGAGAAAGCTATTCCTGGGTTGTAAATCTGGCAAGAGGCTAGGAAAAGATTAACATCTCAAAGGGACCAAGACCTTTATAATTAAAAAAATTCTTAAACCTTCTAAGAAAAGGGAGGTCAGGGGCCTATAGTCTAATGTTAGCCAAGCTGAGGGAAATTTTAAGGCTGTCTTGGACCTAGCACATACAGTCGTCAGTTTTCATTATGTTCTAATGAAGTCTGTAGTGTCCTAAAAGCATGAGCCTCTTAAATATAAGCAGCCTTGTCCTGCCTGCATCAAGCCCAGTGCCTGGCTTGTAGAAATACACAGTAACTGGGCACTGAATGATCACATGGAGACTTCCAACATCCATAATAAAAGGACTCCAGTACCTGACTTTTCAGTTGTATTTCTGTCCCCGAATGCCTTTTGCTATGGACTTTGAACTGACATGAAACTGAGAGAGTTTTTTCTTGTGTACTTTTTCTCCAAAGTAAATCAAGTTGAAGGAATCTTGTTGAGAGAAAATGTGAGGAGTTAACCTTATTGCTGATGACAGTCATGTCTAAAATGCCTTCTTTAATAAGTACCTCTTTTGTTCTCTTTCTGCCTCTTGGTAGAGCTGTCTTGTTAGGCCCCTCTACCATCTGGCTGCCCTATCCTCACCCTCTGCGCATACACATGTGGTGTAGTGTTTGGCTGAGAGTGGTGTAAGGAGAATACAGCAGGTCCAGAGCCAGAAGACTGGAGTGTCCTAGGCTTGGATTTGTTCTAACTCAGTCGTTGAAGGCAAATGTCCTACACTGGTCAGCTCCATCGGCTCATAGAGAATACACTTAGACTATCTCACATTCAGATAGCAATTTCCAGAATCTTTTGGAAAGTGAGAAGCCTCCTTCCTGCTGGGAGATGATCAGCTGGTGCTGAGGGGTGGCCCTGGCCCTGGGACCGGACACTGGGTACCTGTTTATTGTAGTTATGCCTATCCCCACTCACACATAATTGAATGAGCAGGCTGTATCACTTGTATGGTTCAAGGTCAAGCCAGTCATTTCCTTTCTCAATTTCTTCATCAGTTAAGAGGAGATAATATTTAATAGGAAATTTGGGGAGAACAAGATTTTATTAATGGTCCATGCTATTTAGACATTGCATATCTTGCCCCCACTGCTGGTATATAACCTCCCTTCTGTGTTTGGCTCTGTACAACTCTGTACTATCTCCCAAATCAGTCTTTGACACTGAGATCTATTCATGTGCACTTTGTGCTTTTTTGGCTCCTATTGGCTCCTATAGGCTTCATAGTCAAGACACTCCAAGGTGTGATAAGGATAGGAGTCCAGTAAGGAAAGAAGATGTGAGACAAGATTCAAGGGAAGGGAAGAAAAGAGTAGAGTTAAATGGTTCATGTTTTGTAGTCCAGAATAAAAGCCATCCTGTTAAGAGCTACTACAAACCATAGTTTCCGGAAGTGCGTTTTGGTGATTTTTTTTTTCTTTGAACAAGGGCAGTTTATATCCTTTAAGTTGTCCTCTTTAATAGTTGGGAAACCAGAAAAACATCCACATGCTGGAGGGATCTTTGCCTCAGTCTTTGTTTCCCTTGGCAGAATTCAGAGATAAATGGCAATAACAATATAGCTCTTTCAGTCAGGAAACCCCTGCTATTGAATATTTTGATAATTACCTTCATTTTGCACATGTTATCCTGCTGAGACACATGGGAAACAGGTAGCTTCCTCACTGCAGTGAGATAGGGAGGAAGCTGCCAAGACTAATCTGGCCTCTGATAGTGATTGGGGGGGCACTTGCTTTGGGGAACAGATGAAAGAATAAAGGAATCCTCAAGAGAAAATAGAGGAGACCTTTTATTTCTTGGGAGGAGTAGAGGACTTCCCCAATTTTGTTAACCAGTTCTGAGTATGGTTGGAAGGACTATGAAACTTTGGGCAATGGAAGTCCTATATGGCTTATCTAAAACAGAACCTAAGAAATTCATCAGCTTTCTCAGATCTCCTCAGAAGGTAAAGAAGAAAGATGAGAAGCCATTATAATTTGACAATAAATACCTTTGGAATTCTGCAGATCTGGATTTGAAATTCCTGTCTCATACATGCTTGCTGTGTGATTTGGGGAAAGTTACTTAACTTCTTTACTCTATCCTTAAAAAATAGGGAATGTTGATGTAAATTTTAGAGATACTGTTTGTAAAAATGTCAAGCATATTAACAAATCTAGTTCCTTCTTTCCTTTTAAAGAAAAATTTTTAAAAATTATGTTACGTTAGTCACCATACAGTACATCATTAGTTTTTTTTCTTTTTTTTTTTCTTTTTTTTTTAGGAAAAATAAAAGTTTTTATTTTATCTTCACTTATTCCTTCTCTGGTTTCTTTCTTTATGAATTTCTTTTTTTTTAATAATGATTTTTTATTATATTATGTTAGTCACCATACAGTACATCCCCGGTTTCTGATGTAAGGCTCGATGATTCATTAGTTGTGTATAACACCCAGTGCACCATGCAATACTTGCCCTCCTTACTACCCATCACCGGTCTCTCCCATTCCCCCACCCACTTCCCCTCTGAGGCCCTCAGTTTGTTTCTCATAGTCCATAGTCTCTCATGCTTCATTCACATCTTTAGTTTTTGATGTAGTGTTCCAAGATCCATTGTTTGCTTCGAAACTGGAACTCAATCACAAGAAAAAATTTGGAAGAAATTCAAACACTTGGAGGCTAAGGACCATCCTGCTTAAGAATGTTTGGGTTAACCAGGAAATCAAAGAAGAACTTAAACAATTAATGGAAACCAATGAGAATGAAAACACATCAATCCAAAACCTATGGGATACTGCAAAGGCGGTCCTAAGGGGAAAATACAAATCTAGTTCTTGATACAGAGAATGTACTCAAGAAATTCTAGTTCAAAATGTAGATTTTCTGACGGGGGTTAGGAATGGCCGTGTGGGGGGAGGTATGGCAGAGATGGAAGAAGAGAATGAAGAAAAAGTAGTTTTTAGTAATGTCAGAGGGACCTGTTAGTCAGTGATGTTATGTCAATAAAGCATTTTTGGCGTTAAGGATATTGATCTTTTTGTCTATGAATTGGGGATAGCTCTTCAAAGATGCCTTCGGGTGTGTCCTCCCATAGACAGTTGGTGATAAATAAAGCATGTGCTTCTTCCAGTCTATGTCTTTTTGGACCAAAGAGCCTTTGGTGTCCTCAGACATAAGACCTTGGAGACACTGAGATAGTTTCATAGTTGACTTGTCATCCTTCTCTTTTAAGGGACTGCTTTCATCAGTAACTTAGTATTTTCTTTCCTCTCCCCATATTTTAGGAATACGTTGGACATTTGTTATTTTGGGGCATGCAAATCTATTTTGTGGGAAATTTGCCATTTTGAAGTGTGTTGTTGTTGGACAGTGCCAGCTATCCATACAAATGCCCGAGAGGGGATCCTCTTTCTTAGCCTTCCTTTGTCAGCCAGGGTTGAGGGCATGTCATCTTGGCTTGCCTGTTAGACCCACTCACCTGGGTTTTGAAACTGGGGAGATCAACACAGACACAGTGAACAGTTAGGATGTATATGTGGTCGTGGTAGGCAGCAAAACCTTCTAGCATTCTCCAGCAGAGCTAGTGCTGAAGCCTTTGTTACTCCTGCCTCCTCGTTTCCTGCCCGCATTTAAGCAGGTGCTTCCTCCAAGCATCTATCCTGTTAATTCTGGAAGGCCCTCTCTATCCTCAAACACATCTTCTATTTTGCCAGCCAGAAGTAACAAAGTTTGCATTTTCTTGTCAAAATGCATGAAAATCATAAAAAGCTCACAAAAATCAACTGTTAACTTTTCCTCACGTAACCAATTAGGTGTTCAATGCACAGTTTTAACATATGGGTTTATCTCGTTGTGGGCTTACATTTCTATAAAATCTCTTTAAAACTAAGATAGTAGGCCTCCTGAATAGGTTGATTTAGTGCAAATGTTACATCTGCAGTAATCATCTGTCTCCTTTTTATTGAAGCTGTTATCCTCAAATCTTTATCTTATATTTTATGGTTTATAAGAAGGGAAAGGCAGCCAATATTGATAACTAATCTTTTTCTATGACCTTTTACCATTTACAAAGCACTTTTATAATTTTCCTTAGCCCTTTTAGAAACACCTTAGTAGTCAGACAGTTAAGATGTTATGGACGCTACACTACTAAGTAAGAGAAAATGTGGTTTGAAAGTGTTGAGTGTCTTGCCTGAGGTCCCCCCACTAACAGGTGCCAGGGTTGGGGTTCAAACCTGGTCTAACTGGCTGGTGTGAGTGTGTCTTGTATTGTCTTGCACAGCTGTCTGCAGACAGCCTCCACCCTCTGCTCATCTCTGAGCACTGAAACAAGGACACAGAGCACCATCTTGTTTCAGCTTTGCTGGGAATGTGTGAGTGTGGACACTCAAAAATTCTCATGCTCTGAGTCTGTCTGTGAATGTCCAGAAAAACACCTCAAGTATTGATTTGGAGGTTATAAATTTTAGCAAAGGGCAATTTCACAGAGTCTTGATAATGAAGGTAATGAAGATCGACTCTGTATGTCTCAACTGCCACCTCTAGACTGGTTTAGAATTCCTGCTGGTTAGTCTTGAACTTTGTCATAGCCTTTATCACCTAGTATTAGAGTTGCCTATTTATCTCCCTACCCTGTGAGACTATGTAATCTATAAGAATGGGAACTTTTCTATATTGTCCATTCTTGTATCTCTAGGTCCTACCCAGTACTTGATACCTAATAGGAGCTCAAAAAGTATTTGTTGACTAGATTAATTAAAAAACTACGAAGCATCCCACACTGCCATGCTTTTATATGATTTCCTGCATAATGGGGGTTTAGTAAGTTTCTGGTTAGGGTCTTACCAGCAGAGGAAAATGGGCAAGTGCCTTCATCAGCTTTCTTACATTTCTTGTGAAAGATGAGGTTGATGTGGAAACTTTGAAGTTCTGGGAGTTTCCTCAGTTGCTTCCACATACGAGGAAAGTCTGAACACATGTTAGAGGAGTCCTTATTTCAAAATGCTCTAGTATTGCATTGAGTTAGAACTTTCTCCTTTTGCCCAATACACCCACCCATAAAATTATAGCTGTGCCAAAAGCTTAAAAGGAAGGCTGACAAGTCCAATTTCCAGGTCTTGTCTTTGATTATGGAGAAACTGTCCAATGGCTCAAACGATGAAATGTTAATCATTGAAGTTTGACAGGGTCAAAATCAAAATGAATTATTCTGTGATTGATTTTAACCAAGCCATTTCACTCTCTAAGGGATGACTATTTTTGTAGTAAGAGCAAATATATTGCAGTATAAGGAATAAACTTTATATAAATAGGGAAAAAGTTTATTTTGATACAATAGAATTCATTAAAAATTATCATGTCACACCTGACAGAAAGTGAACCAGCCCATGATTGATAGAATTATGACTCACATGAATAAGCCCATTCATTCCCCTTAGACCTCTGTCTTACGGGTGGTGTCAAAGCTTCCCTGAGGAAATTTGCGCTGGCCACATATCAAGTCCTCATAGGAACCATGGACTGAACTGTAGGACTCTGGCTCTCAGCGAGTGCCCTCTATGTCCGGCTGTTCTAATCTCAGCCATGTTTATCTTGAATACAAAGCTTGGCAAGATATAGCCTAGATTTAATGGAACTATAGTCATTCCAAAATTTTTACAAAAATACACATCTTTCTCATTCTAATATAAATTTCTGGGTTCCCATGTTCATAATTATCCTTCAGATGAGGGTCTCAAATGTTTTGTTAAGTAACTTTGTTACAAAAAATCAAAATAGAACATTAGTTCTAACAATTGATTTGATCTAAGTGAGAGAGCTGATGTATAGCTTCATGATTGTTTGGGAAGGAAATACCATTTTCCAACAAAAACTATCAATGTTAGACAGTAAAATTGCCTCTGGTGACAAGTCTTTTCAAGGTGCACCTAAATTGGAAATAATTTGCATTGATCTTATTCCTCTCTCCAATATTGGTCTGTAGGAATGTTAATGTGAAGTGTTCTTATTCTGATTATTGGTAACATTATTAGTAAGTTGGTTTTTTACTTTTGTCTCCAAAGCAGCAAGGTCAGTTAGAGTACACAGAACGTTAGTGTCAAACCTAGTAACTTGGCTAGTATGTTCTTTAGTATCAGTGGTAATTTCATTGAGTTCTTTAAATTTTGTCTGCTGAGTTTTTCTTTTTAAAATTTTTATTCTTAGCTGTGATTGGTATCAAAGTCGTTTTTAATAAAATATTTACGGCTAGTTCCAGATGGCCACATGGCCCAAATACTTTCTCCCCCCCCACCGAGTTTCTATATATCTTCATAATTTCTTTTACCTCCTGTTCTCTTTTCATTTTCCCTTTCTCTTCTCTCTCCGCTCCCACCTATCATCTATGATATAAGCAATTAAAAAAAGAAAAAATTGATAAATCCAGAGATGCTGCTTAGACATTTCCCTTAAAAAATTGCATCCGAAAGTTACCTCAGAGAATTAATCTAAACATTTAAATGACTTTATATACCCAGAGGGTATATTGTTAATAGTCATCGAATAAATATTCTTTGTGATAGAATGATAGTATCAATATGACCAACAGAGAGAAGGTGAAGCTGTCCTTGAAGAGAAACATAATCTTACTGTATTAGTCAAAAAATAGAAAGGGAAATCAGGAGGTCAGTCTGATAGAGTTCTAATATTTTTGAGATTTTCTAATCTTTTTGTCAGGTTTCATGCTTTACACATAGGAATTATTGGAAAGAGGTCAAAGACCTATTTGAGTATTAATGAACTTTTTGTGGGCTCTTAGTGATTTCTGAAAACTATTGAAAGGTTTGGAATTTTGTAGAAGAAACACTACTTTGTGATCTCCCTAATTAATCATTGGAATCAATTGTCAAATTGATTTACAGGAATGTAGAAGTTGATTTTTCTCTTTGGCATGGTCACATGTGTCAATTTAGTTATGCTGCCCTCTGTCAACTTCATAACTTCCACTAGTAAAATATGGCACATGTGAGTTGCCTACTAAGGAGAGATACTTTGAAACTTGTGATAGTATTTGAACAGTTATTTAAGTCTGAAAGAAAGAACGTACGTGCCAAGTTTAATGTTCAAACATGCTGATGTTACTTAGGTAATCATTAGCATGAAGTGTATTCATCACAGTTAAACCCAACATAAAAGAACCCTTGATTCTTTAAGGACAAAGGTAAATGCAAATTAAAAGGTGAGGATTGTCGAATCTCATTAAAATCAGGACTAAGAAGATGAATTTAAAGAGAGGCTCAAGACTTAATGAGTAGAATATTTTAGTTTATATTTGACTTTGGAACCCAGGATCTGCATGCTTGTAGGTGTGTGTAATGCTTCCTATAACTGTTCAGTAGACTCAGTTGTAAAACAGTCATTACGATGTGCTGGAAAACTGTAGTTTGCAGAGACGAAAAGCATTGATCCTGATACATGCATTCTGAATCTCTGGTGATTATAATGAATAAGCCATTTAGTTGTATCCAGTGTTACTACTCATTGTTCCCCTGGAGTGCACACAAAATGTCTGTAATAATGGCACATGTGACTATTGTAAATCCTCATTTATTCTGGTTCTGGAATTCAAAGGAAAGAATATGGCAATAGTCCACCCTCCTCCAATTCTCATGGGGTAGTGAACATAGAGAGGAAATGGAGTCTTTTGCCCCTTGGAATGAGAAGGAATTACAATTCCTTTAGTTATTCAACTGTTTTTGAATACACACATTTATATAGACATGAGCTACCCATGGGTTTATGTTTCTGTCAGTTCCTTTCCCATTTGGATCTGAGGCCTGACTTACGAATTCTCTAGTAAATGGTGGGAACACATGTTAAACCCATTGTTCCTACTGACTTTCGGTCAAATTTGCTGTCCAACAGAATTATTTTTTTCCAACAACTCACTTTCTGCACAGCAACCAGAGTGATTTTTAAAAAACACAAATCTGGTTACAAAATGCTCCTGGTTAAAGTCACTAAATGTTTCCAATTACACTTGGAATTGGAAAAAAAAGTCCTTACCCTGTTCCACAAAGCCCTATGTGATGTCTCTGACAGTATTTGGTGCTAATCCCTTCCTGGACCACTCCATTCCAACCTGTTTCTCCAGTACTCAAGCCCTCTTTCCATTCAGGGACTCTGCATACACAGGTTTTCTGCCTGCGCACTGGCCCACATCCTCCTCTCCATGGGGGTCTTTGCCTGAAGGTCTTCTTTGCATCTTTTAAGGCTTTAGTGGCTTTAGTTTGGGGTTCCATTTCTAGGTACTTGCTAAAGTTTACATGTTTATCCTTAGAAATCATAGGCTTGTACCTTTGGGGAGGTTCCTAAAGGCTATAACTCCTAAGTTTAGTCTTGTTTTCAGTCTAAACAGTTATTGTTGTGCTATTTTAGATACACTTAATCTTCTTAAAACTCTTCCTTTGTGATGATAATGTTTGAGACTTAGAAAAGAATTTTTCTTCCTCTTAGTTTCTCCTAAGTAACCTTAATTAAAAAATTTTTTCAACTTGCCATAAATAAAACTATTTCAACTATTACAACAGAAAATGAGGGGTACCTAGGTGGTTCAGTCAGTTAAATGTCCACCTTTGGCTCAGGTCATAATCTCGGGGTCCTGGGATAGAGCCCTGCATCTCACCAGGCTCCCTGCTCAGTGGGGAGTCTGCTTCTCCCTCTTTCTCTCTGCCCCTCCCCCCATGCTCTCTCAAATAAACTCTTAAAAAAAAAAGATATAGGAGCCTTTCATTTTCTACCGCCATAAATAAATAAATAAATAGACGAGTAAATGAATGAATAGCTTTCTCAGCAAGAAAAGTACAATACATATAATGGATTAAGGATATCTAGGAACTGCTACACAAGACCAGTAGAAAATACCAACAAATACCAACTGTAATTTTTCAATGGCTTTTTAACACACAAAACATTACAAAAATTTAAGCTAATTACATATTAGAAATAGACTTCAATTCATTCACAGATCCAACAGGCTTCAAATGGAAAGAGAAAATATTATTAACTGATTCAGGAAAAAACACTACCTGTAATCTTACGTACTATTGTTGAAAGACAACTCAGAATTCTCTCACCTCAATATTCATTTCTGAGAGTAATTAGTAGAAATTCACATTGCGATGATGTGCTTTTAGAAAGAGGCTCAGTAAACAATATATGTACAACTTTAATAACAACTCTACTGTGTTAAAAGTTTCCTGGAACACTATACATGGATTAATTTCCATTAAGCTTTCTCATGTAACTTTACATTTCTTTTCAGTAAGAGTTTCACATTTAAGGATGGGGGCCAACTGAAGTCTTTCCTACACCATTTACATTAGAGGTTTTTATCCAGTGAGTCTTTTCATGCCTTTGGTAGGACCTGGAGTGACAGAAGGCTCTCCTACATTCTGCACGTTTACCTGGTGGCTCTCCAGTGTGCACTCTCACAGGTCCTCTAAAGTTTGCATGAGACTTGAAGGCTTTCCCACATTCCTCACATTCATAGGATCTCTCTCCAGTGAGTTCTTTCTTTCATGTTTTCAAAGAGAATGGGAAGAACTGAAAGCTTTACTACATTTTTCGCATTCATAGTGTTTCTCTCCTGTGTGAATCCTTTGGTGTGTTTATAAGGAACTGTAATATTTGAAGGCTTTACCACATTTTCTTTTCTTTTTTTTTTTTTTTTTACATTCATAGAGTTTCTCTTCAGTATGATTTCTTTCATGTCTTCTACACCTTTGATAACATCTGAAGGTTTGTCCACATTCCTTACTTTCAGAGGGTTTCTCTCCAGTATGAGTTCTTCCATGTGCTTGTAATGAACTGTATTCCTGTAGGCTTTGCCATGTTGTTTCCATTCGTAGTTTCTTTCCAGTGTCAAGTATTTTCACATTTTTGATGAGAACTGGAAGAACTTGTTATACTTTTTACATTCATCGTTTCTCTCCATTGTAATTTCTTTCACGTATTTGGAAACGTAGGTGAGCAATGAAAACTTGACCACACTGTGCATTCACAGGGTTTTTCTGTGAGTCCTTCCATGTGCTCAAAAATTGTGATGGTATTTAAAGTCTTTTCCAGTTATCAGTGATAAGGTTTCTCCATATTCGTGTGTTCTCAGTGAAGTAGAACAAGTTAAGACTTTCCCACATTCTTTATGTGTATAAGGTGCATCTCCCGTGTTCATTGTCATGTGTCTTTGAAAGCTTGTGTGCCACATAAAGGCTTTCCCACATTCTTTATGTTACATCAGAAGGATTTTTTCTCCAGTATGAATCCTGTCATGTACTTGAAAAGATTCATGAAAATGGAAGGCTTTCCCACATTTCTTACATTCATAGGGTTTTTCTTCATGGTGATTTCTTTCATGTCTTTGGAAACCTAGATGAGAAATGAAACCTTTCCCACATTGTTTCCTTTACTGTGACCAGGTTCGTGAAGGTTTTTCACAGCACATCTCTGTAGGGTTTCTTCTGTGAAGGAGCCAGTAAAGCCCATTCCTCCAGGGTGAGGTTCACAGCTGCATCTTTAATGGCCACTGGGACCATTTCTACATTTTCTATGTGCCCAACGTCCTTCCTATGACTGGTGCAAATCCCAGAGCAACAGAGGCAGCTGCAGACACACCAATGTGCGCTAAGGGGCTGGGACTGGAGAACTCCTAAATAACCTTTAATTTAAACTCGAGGAGATGATTTCTAGAGTTCAGATATGTTTCTAAGTGTCTATTCTGTGCTGGTCCATCTTTACAGAGGAGTTGTTTAGGTATCTGCTACGGCATGTCCACCCAGACTCCAGGAACTACTGAGGACAAACTGGTATGAATTAGATTAATTAAAAACAAAAAACAAAACAAACGAAAAACCCAATAGGCTTTTCTCTGGTGGATGCAGTTTCCAGGGTACCAAACTTCCCAAGCAGAGCACTCATTGACTTTTAGCATTTACATAATGCACAGCCTACACAACTCTTCATGGTTATCCTGTCAGGGAGTTCTGTTTGAAATTTGCTCACCGTTTGAGTATAACTCACTGGATCCCAGGCTACCAGTTCCAGGTTTAATGGGCCAATGTTTACCTCAGTGGATAGATTGGCTGAGGTCCTGATTTTTTCCAGCAGATAGAAATAAGACAGTGAAACAGTACCATTGAGGATTCTTCATTTTGAGGTGTGTTTGGTTTATCAGAAATGATGGCACAGTCCCTAAGAGTCTTTCATTTCAGATGGAATGATCAGACACTAAATTCTTACTAAGGAAGTAAGACAGAAAACTCTGGATTGTTTATAACCTTCCTTAGGGCACAGAGCATGCCTTCTCTCTCTTTCTATTCCCAGAGACTGGCCTGGTGTCTATTACATAGTAGATACTTGATGAAAATTTACTACATGAATGTGTAAGCATTCCTAATACAACCCAGATGGGACAATTCACCCATCCACATAGTTGCATCTTCTAAACCTGATTTAACTCCACAACTCATGAAAAAGGAAAGATTTTACCAAAGATTTTGTAGGAAAACAGGGAAGCAGACTCAGATTTCAATCTCTCAATTTGATCTTTTCTAATGACTGTTAGTTATCTTTGCTTTTTCTGAGCTCTTGTCCTGCTTCTGCCTGCTGCTACTCCTAAAAACTACAGTTTTCTGTGAGTCAGCTTTGAACTCATGACCCTCATGCAGTAACACTCAAACCTCATTAGCCAAAATGTAACTCCTTGTCTTCCCTGAAGAACGCTCTTAAGTAGCATGAATGGAGGTAGGCATATAATCCTTTCCCCTCAGGTGCATGGCTATGGGTCCAGTAAAATCTCCTTTAAAGGGGAAGGTCTGCTGAAACAATGAGGCTTAACTATATGATTACTCCAGTTGATTTCCTTCCTTAACCTCTTAATCACCGCAAGACAAACTGTAGTCTGGTAGGGGAGAGATTTTGATTCTTACCTGAATCAGAATACTTTTAGGTGTCATTATAGCTCCCTCATCCCTCTAGAAGATTAGGGACCCTGTTCCATCTCTGATACAAAATAGTGGTGTGATGGTAGACACTCAAACTCCATATTCTTCTTCTGTAAAATGGAACTCTTACAACTTAAACCAGAGTCAGTGGTTTTACTGACACAACTGCGTATCGCACTTAGCAGGGAGTTTCACAAAATAAGCCTGATTTAATTTGTGTGTGTGTGTGTGTGGGGGGGTAATTCCCAGGCCCCCACTTTTTAAAGCCTCTCCCAAAGTGATCCTAATACCTAATTGAGGTTGAGAACTACTAACTTAAGAGCTGTAGCAATAATTAATGTGTATGAAGTGAAAAGGATTATAGAATAGGAGATTTTCCTCTAGCTGTTTTATTAAAGTAAAACCTTATGGGTTTTCATAAGACATTATGAGGTCTTTGTTTCATGTGTGCAGGTGAGGTAACCAACTTGTCCGGGTTTGCCTAGGACTTATTGGTTTCAATCCAAATCTTGTGTCTTGGGAACCCCTCCAATCCAGTCAAACCTGGATGGTTAGTTACATTAACTACAGGTTTCACTGTACAAGTGAAATGTTAGGTTTATTGAGTTCAAAGAATGTTAAAAAAAAATCTGTTTTTTTAACAATACTAGGATATTCAATTGAGCCCTAAGTCAAAAGAATAGAACTCCTAATTGAATATGTTTGAATGCATTTATTCTCCCTTCATCTTAAAAAAACAAAACAAAACCATCCTATTGTTTTCCCCTTGTTTTCAATGCATTTAGTCAGGATAGTCTCTAAATCTAAAATGCCCTTATTCTCTGTTTTTACCTACCTGTTGTTCAAGTGTTTGGGATTTTGGTGAGCCTCTAAATGTGGAAGAAAACAACTTAAGCAGACAGCAACATTTGTGTTAAATTCTCCTGGTGATGATTTTTTTTATCCTTTGAAAATATAAAATTTATGCAAATGTTTAGAATTCAAACAGTGAACATGTTTATGCTCAAAATATGTCATGGATCAAAGATAACTTTGTTATAGTTTAGAGTGTCCCAGCCAGAATGTTTTGATTTAGAAAACTTGCCTTGATCAGTGAGATCAATTGATCCAGTAATCATTAGGACTTGATTTTGTTGCCTGGCAAGGGAAGAATCAAGTCAATGAAAGCCTTGCTTCTAGAGAATGGAGTGAGTGTGTTGGGAGGTGTTGGCAGCAGGGTGGTGGGATTTCCTTCTCTTCCGCCTTCCAAATTTCACACAAGGGTCTCTCATTGTCTGAATCTAACTTCCCTCCTGGCAAAGGGATCAGGGATATGTGTTTTCCAGGTGCACTATACCTGATGGTACAGTAGAGAGCATAGAAGGAGATGATACTGATTATTAGCAGACACCTGGCAAATTACATCAACTTCAGCTTGTACTAGGGAAGACAACTGGCTCCATGGAAGAGGATTAGAAAAAAGGCTTTCTGGTAGAATTTGATTTAGTGCTAATAAATTGGGGTCACATAAAGGTATACTCCTTGGCTCCTTTTACTGTGCAGGGAACAGATGAGGAGGGTCACCATCTATCTCATACCTGTCACTTAAAATGCACTCTATAGATGGTGGTTGTCATTACTGTTAGGCAGAACAGCATGAAGGCAATTAGCTCTTGGCCACATGTGAGGCAACAAGGTTGAGTCACTCAGGAAACCTGGGCATTGGCCACAAAAATCGCTGTCACTGTCACATGCAAAAGACAGAACAAAAGGGACAACTGATTAGAAAAACCACATGCTGAATTTTTTTTCATGTTACATCCTATACCTCATAGCCCAGCATTGCAGATATATTTATGAATTTTTGCTAAGAGATCTGTCCCTCTTCTAAGTAGTAGTTTCAGTTCTTTCCACAGATGCTTACTGAGCACTTGGCATATGAAAAGCACTGTGCTGGGAACCAGGGAAATATCTTTTATATTTATACAGTTCTAACTTCATAAAAGTGAGAGAAGTGTGTGTGTGCGTGTGTATGTATGAACATATAGTACTTAGTATGCCCTAGGTCCTGAGGATGGTTAGAACAGTATTTTCCCTCTTTGGGATTTTGTTGGTCTAGCAGGGGGGCTAGGACAGACATGAAAGAATTTACACAACTCAACACCAAAACCCCAAATAATCCAATTAAGAAATGAGCAGAAGACATGAACAGACATTTTTCCAAAGAAGACATACAGATGGCCAACAGACACATGAGAAGATGCTCAACATCACTCATCAGGGAAACGCTATGTCAAATTTACAATGAGCTATCACCCTACACCCATCAGAATGATGAAATTTAAAAACACAAGACGACAAGTTTTGGCGAGGATGTGGAGAAACAGGAACATTTGTGCACCGTTGGTGGGAATGGAAACTGGGACAACCACTGTGGAAAACAGTATAGAGGTTCCTCAAAAAAATTAATAGAATTACCCTATGAACCAGTAGTTACATTACAGGTATTTACCTTAAGAATATGAAAATACTAATTTGAAGGGATACATGCACCCCTATGTTTATTGTAGCATTACTTACAATAGCTAAATTATGGAAGCAACCCAAGTGTCCGTTGATAGATGAATGGATAAAGTTGTGGTGTGTATATACAATGGAATATTATTCAGCCATGAAAACAGCGGAATCTTGCCATTTGCAACATGGGTGAATCTAGAGTATAGTGATAAGTGAAATAAGGCAGAAGAAGACAAATACCGTATGATTTCACTCATATGTGGAATTTAAGAAACAAAATAAATGAACAAAGGAGAAAAGACCAAAAATCAGATAAGACTTAGCTATAGAGAACAAACAGATGCTTATCAGAGGGAAGGTGGGTTGGGGTATGGATGAACTAGGTGAAGGAGATTAAGAGTACACTTGATGAGCACTGAGTAACACAGGGAATTGTTGAATCACTGTATTGTACTCCTGAAACATAACACTGTATGTTAACTATACTGAAATTAAAATTTAAAATACAGACATGAATGAGGGAGAGGATTTGGATATTAAGGAGTTCACAAACAAAAGAGGTGTATTCCTACTGGATTTACTTCTAAAAGTTTTGAAGAGTCAAGAGACAATAAAGTGGTTTTTTTGTTTTGTTAAAGATTTTATTTGTCAGAGAGAGAGTGTGCATGCACAAGCAGAGGGAGCAGCAGGCCGAGGCAGAGGGAGAAGCAGGCTCCCTGGTGAGCAGGGAGCCTGTTGTGGGACTTGATCCCAGGACCGTGGGATCCTGACCTGAGCTGAAGCCAGCCGCTTAACCAGCTGAGCCACCCAGGTGTCCCAATAAAGTGGTTTTTAAAAAAGGGCATAGCCCAAGGACATGGGAGTCAACATTAAGGGATTTCTATTGACCAAGGCTGAGACTATTTGAGTGCAAAACAATTGACAGTATCGGATTATCTATCAATCCTTGAAAAAACAGTATGCATTCATTCTGATAATAAATACAAAGATAGGGGACAAAGGAGCTCTTACAGCGGAATGCTGCGTTTAATGGTAAATATGGAGAAAGTGCAGGTGTTGGTTACTCCTAATCCTGCAGTCATCATACTGAAGATTGTTTCAGGCAGGAATTATCAGTGAATGTTTAATATTGGCAGAAATTTTTTTTTAAAGATTTTATTTATTGATTTATTTATTTGACAGAGACAGCCAGCGAGAGAGGGAACACAAGGAGGGGGAGTGGGAGAGGAAGAAGCAGGCTCCCAGCAGAAGAGCCTGATGTGGGGCTCGATCACAGAGCACTGGGATCACGCCCTGAGCTGAAGGCAGACGCTTAAGGACTGTGCCACCCAGGCGCCCCAGGCAGAAAATTTTTAGAAGCAGGAGCACATTTGCATGGTCTTAAAGGGTTTCTCCTCTGATTGCTTATTAGTTGCCAAGAAAAAGAAAAAAAGTTAACTATGCAGTAGCTGTAGCATTTTACATCTCCATTAGCAAGGTATGAGTTCTACATTTGAAAAAATCTTACTGATAGTTTATTTTTAATCAAATATATCTACTATTTTTATTAAAAATTCAAACAATATGCTCCAAAGGAGAGAAAAAAATATCTCCCATGCCTGGAGGTACCAACCATTTACTTTCTTAATTTTTAAGGATAGCACATTGTCATATTAGTTTTAGGTGTACAAATGGTCATTCAGTGTCTCTACGTTATGCTGTGCTCACCACAGGTGTGGCTACCCTCTGTCACCATGCAGTGCTATTGCTGTGTTGTTGACTGTGTTCCCTGACCTGTGCTTTTTATTCCCCTCACTTTTCATTCCATTACGGGAAGCCTGTATCTCCTACTCCCCTTCCCACTGGCAACAGTCAGTTCTCTGTATTTCTAGGTCTTTCTACTTTTTGTCTTTTCACCTTTCTGAATTTTAGCTATCCTAGTGGGTATGAAGCAGTATCTCATGGTTTTTTAAAAAATCTTATTTAAATTTGATTAACATATAGTGCATCATTAGTTTCAGATGTAGAGTTCAGTGATTCATCAGTTGCATATCACACCCAGTGCTCATCACATCAAGTGCCCTCCTTAATGCCCATCACCCAGATGCCCCATCCCCTCACCCACCTTCCTCTAGCAACCCTCTGTTTCCTAGAGTTAAGAGTCTCTATGGTTTGTCTCCCTCTCTCATTTCATCTTATTTTATTTTTCCCTCCCTTCCCCTTTGATTTTAATTTGTACTTCCCTGATGACCAGTGATGTTGGGTATCTTTTCAGTTACTCAACATGGCCAGAGGCAGAGTCTTCAATATCTTTGCATCTGCAAAGGGCTCTGTCCCTATATTGTAACCTGTGTGAACCAAGGGAAATAGATCTCTCTCTCAAGATACCTCTCATTCCTTTGGTTGCATGTGAGTATCATTTTGGCTGGATTGTAGAAGGCTAATTTCAGAAACCAGACTAGTGACTCAAAGCCTATGTAATTGCAAGTAGAAATTCTAGGCTAATGATGATAAGCTATGGAAATCCAAACTCTTTTTTGTTTCATATACCCTCTGCCCCCTTTTTAAAATGCACACCAGGATCTCTTGATCCTCTTATATGATCATGATGATGACTGCAGTTTCCGGAGTACTTCTCAGATTTGAACTTCATAAAAATATTGTGACAGTCATTTGACAAGCTGTCACCAAGACCATCTTTTAAAATCATCCCAGAAACCCCAATATGAAAATAATCACTTTACAGATGATGAAACTAACAGTTTAAGTAGTCACAGAGTCACACTGCTTGTTGTTAATAAGAAAAGTAATGAGGACCCTGCCTGCTGGCTGTGGTTCTCTATACCACAGTGCTCTGCTTTAAAAAAAACCATGTCTAAGGGGCATTTACTATCATGCTAACACTAGAAAGATTTTTTTTTTCCTGGATTATTCTGGACCATTGCTCCTCCTTTTCATCCTGTTGCCTTTTAGGTTATTCCACCATCAAATAGCACCTGCTTTAGGGAACAGAGCAAGGAAAGGGAAGACCAAATGAAATACACCTCAGTTTGTTACAACTAAAGTGGTGGGAGAGTAGATGAGAACTACTTGCCAGTCGTTCTTTCCCTCCTTCCCCTCCCTGCTTCTCCTCTTCTCTAATTCTAAGGGAATGCCTGCTCCATTACTAACTGTAAGTTGGGGTCAGCAACTTACATTTACCTATAAAATTAATTATATTAATTATAAATATAATATATAAAATATAAATGATAAAAATATATAACTACAAAAATTATCTATAAAATTAATTCCTGCTCTATAGGATTGTTGTAAAACAGAATAAGATTTCTTAGTATACCTCTACTATTATAGTCAGTGTTCATAGGGCAGCTCAACGGATAAGTGACACTTGCTTTCTGTCCTTAAGCAGTTTCCAGTGCAGCACGGAAATGTCTTTTGATCTTCTTTTATTCAGTTTTCCATGGTCTTAAATACTTCAAAATTGACAGGGCCACAAAACCTGGTC
Organism: Ursus americanus; assembly: GCF_024610735.1. NCBI lineage: Eukaryota > Metazoa > Chordata > Mammalia > Carnivora > Ursidae > Ursus > Ursus americanus. The sequence goes on from NC_142135.1 coordinate 17,344,046, forward strand.
GACTTGTCCCTTTGGGCTAGGAACTTCGATAAAGAAACATCTAATTCTGGGATATAGTGGGAAAGGAGGTTTGGGTCCCTGTATTCTTCCCTGAAAAGACAGAATCCTCCATAGCAAAGTAAGAAATTACTGTCTACACGTAGACACCCATTTCAAAAGGTTAATAACTAAAATGATGAGGAATTTAAAGCCTTTCATTTTATTTTCTTGCAGTAATTTTTTGATCGGCATCAGCTATGTTGGACAAGGAGTTTGAAGTCTCTAGGTTCAAAGGCACCTACTTATTCAATCTTCCTCAATGAGGAAAATAGTCTTTTAGAGGTATGTTAAAAATCCAAGGCTGCCAATGCTGTAAGCACCTTGCTGACACAATAGGATTTTCTATGTCTTTTTTTTTTTTTACTTACCTTTCTAGGCAAGGGGATAAGTGCCTGCAAATTAATTCAGTCTCAATCTAGACATAGTCATACTCATGGGAATATCTCTCTCCCTCTGAGTGGGAGTGGAGAAATTCAGAAACACACATGCGTTAACCTGGTAAGTCCTCAGGCAACTTTGCTGCCAGAATGCATTGCCAAGAGACTGTAAGTCATCAGGCCTTTCTGACTCGTTTTATAAAACGTATTCTCCTGATATGCAAAAGTGAATATAAGGAAGATCTGATGGAATACTAATGAGAAAGGTAAGTGACTAGAATACCTGCCCAGAGGCAAGAAAGCTATCTTTGCAGAAGGGCTTGAGAAGCCATTAAGAGAGGTCTCCCTGGGGGCCACAGAGAGAGATGATAGATATCAAGGAACCATGTTGTGTGCTGGCTGTGTAGACCTGGAGCTACTTTTCTCTGCTTGATTCCCCTCATCAGTGAAATGGGGATATAACCTATGCAGTGCAGTGAGAATACACACAGAAGGATTTGTCCAACTAAAAGACTGGTAAGCTAGCAAATCACAAATAGGAATCTACAGTCCTCCATATAATTTCGAAATTATAGGTAGGTAAAAATTTAGTTTTTTGCCCTTATTTTTAATAAAGAATTAAATTCATGCCTGGAAAAAGTAAACTCAGCTACTTGGACCTCCAGCCTTGTCAGGATTCAGTGGACTCCTTTCTTCCAGTGTAGTACTGACCCAGGCACAGCTGGGGCCCTCAAGAGGCATAGAGGGTGATGGCACAGAGGGTTAGGGCACTGTTAGCAAGGGGCAAGGACTATACCTCAGTTCTATGAGGGGAACCTTTTCATCTGGTTTTAGTCCTAAGCAATGTCAATTTGGCTAATTCAGCTTTTCTAATGGTTATTTGCCCATTCTTGAAATATCAGGGGTGTGTTTGTGTTGTAAGGACCAATGTGGGTGCCATAGGGTGGAAATGAATCACCAGAAAAAGACACAGATGCTTCATTCCAGGCCCCACAGAGAATAGAAATGAAATAGTGGAAACTTTATTACTGAAGTGCACAAAAATTGTTCTTCCAAGATTGTTTATTGATTGGCTCTGGGATTAATTTTATTAATACCTGGGATTTAGTGTATTTGAAAGGATAATAGTAATGCCATTTTCTTAAGGTCTGTGGTGTTAGCACTACATTATATGACTCTGCCGGATAGCTTTAGGTGGAGAATGGTAGGAAGACCACTCAAATGGAATGAAGGTCAAATCTCATTAGTCCTGTTGGAAAACACCCATGAATGCATGGTCAGGGCCTCTAAACCTAACCCCAGAGTTTTCCTTACTGCCTTAGATACCCCCTAAAGTCAAGAGGATAGCAGATTACAGATAGCTTTGCTATACTGTATCGTTTCTCATTATTTTGTCTGTGATTATCTTGTCCTCATTGGGAGGTGGTGAGATTGAGGTCAGATCCAGGGGTAGGACCATGTATTCCATTGGAGTAAAGGATCTATTTGTTATCTAATGCTGCATTCAAAAAAATTAAAAGAGCTTTAAACAATGTATACTTACCATGTTGTAGTTTTCATGAATCAGGGATCTGGATACAGCTCAACTGAGTCATTGGTTTTCAGGTATGGTCAAGACACTGACTGGAGCTGCATTCTTATTAAGACCCAACCAGGGAGAGATCTGTTTCCTCCAAACTCATTCACATGGTTGTTGGTGGTATCCAGTTCCTCAAGGATTATTGCATTAAGGGGTTCAGTATCCCACTGGCTGTTGGTTAGAGGTAGTCCTCAGTTCTTTGCCACGTGAGCCTCCTCACAGGGTGGTTTACAACACGGCAGCTTGCTTCATCAGAGCAAGCAGACAAGAAGAGAGAGATCGTATTAGCAAGAAGAAAGTTGGCTATGTATAACCTAATCTCAGAAGTGCTATTCCATCACCTTTGTTGTATTCTGTCCACTAGAAACAGATCACTGGGTGAAACTCACACTCAAGGGGAGGGATTACAAGGGTATGAATACCAGGAGGTGCAGGAGTTATGGGGGCCCCTTCAGAAACTGACTACCATAGGGATCCTAAAATCTTCAGCATTGCTTGCATTGCATCAGGGCTTAAGAAAAATGGAATAGTCTGAATTTGGAGGATGCTCCTAGGCATTTAGTGTTGAGTCTGTCTGAGCCTTGGGGACAGACTAGAATTTTAGGGTATCTTAGAGGCCTGAGCGAAGTTGGGCAAAATTTGTCGAATGCCTACCATTGGTGTATACTTGTGCTAGGCTTTGTGAACGATACAGGGAAAAAAAAAAGAAAATGAATTTATTATGTGACTGGCACCAAAATAGTTGCTTTCCTGTACATCACTTAATCTTAGGATATGGTGCCTTACTCTCCTCTTAACGGTGGAAAATAAGGCTCAGCAGCATTAAAAAGTTGCTTACAATTACAAAGTAATTTACCAGGAAGGATAATATTTAAATCCAGAACCATCTCATTGCAAAACTCTTCTTTTCTCAAGTAAATACCATCATGTGACTTTAAAATTTTCAGTTGAGAGGCACCTGAGTGGCTCAGTCGGTTAAGTGTCTGCCTTAGGCTCAGGTCATGATCCCAGGGTCCTGGGATTGAGCCCCATGTCGGGAGTCTGCTTTTCCCTCCGCCCCTCCCCCTGCTTCCTGCGCGCTCTCTCAAATGATAAAATCTTAAAATTTTTTCAGTTGTCTATGAGGTATTGTTCATGGAGGTACTGTTCTCTCCCCTGCCCCCATCATCCCAGAATTGGTTTTATTGAATGGGTTTAAGCATGATACTTGAGGCTACACTAAAGATTATGAGAAAGAACTTCCATTATTTTTTAAGGATATGGTTCACTCTTTCAGTGTCTTTTTCTAGCAAGATTTTCATGTCTGATCTTAGGCAGTAAGAGTAGCCATCCTAATAGTCAATTGTTCTAAACTCATGGATAGGTTTCCCATTTTGGGAAATTGTGGGCCATACATCTGGCTGTTAGAAAGCTCAGAACCAAAAGCATGAGAGCCGTGGTACGTATTCTTAATATTATTCCTGACTAATGCCCCTCTTCCTGGTTTACCTTCTATGCTCAGATTATATTTTAAGTTTATACTTTTGTTTATTATATATGGCTTTCAAAACAGTCTTGAAATACTTATGAAAGAAGATAGAATATAATCAATGAATTAAAGTTAACCATAATCCACTTGAAACCAAATAAAAAAAAAAAACCAAAAACACCTAAGTGCTATGCTGTACCATGACTATAATTTGCAATAGGACTTGAGAGAGAATGAGAACAATGTGGGTTGGAGCCTGACTTTGGGTGCTCAGAGTACAAAATACATGCTTCTACCTTGGGGGAAGGCTGTACTGGGACCAGTAGCACCATGAAAAGTATTACTTTAGAATGGCAAATAAGAAAATAAATGGCATGAAAATCCCACCAACTCCTCTTATCTGTCATAGGTTCTGTACTTGCCACTTGAAATAGTGCTTTCTGAAATCCTCTCTAAGGAGGTAGGGCTACAATGGTTCCACCACCAAGGCTCATTGAAGTTGTGATTTGCCTGATACTATATACTTAGGAGTGAAATACTGGGACCCTGACACCAAATCCAATTTATTTTATTGGGTTGTTTTACTACCTACTGAAAGAGAAGATTCTATAAGTACTTAATGCAAAACCTTCTCCAATCAGTAGATGGAGCTTCATGACTTGCAGACAACCATTTTCTTTTCTTTACCTATTTACATCTGAATCTTCTTTCCATCCTTTTTTTTTTTTTTTTAAGATTTCTCCTCTTCTTCTCCCTCCTCCTTTCCCTTCTAGCTTTTCATCCTTCTTTCTTGCTTCACATTGACTTTATTGTCGTGCTGCCCATTCTCTACAACTATAAAAGTTTCACCAGACTTCAAAGCCCTGAAATCTGTCTGGAGGGTTGCCTGCCTAGTAAAATCAAGTTTCCTAAGACTGATGTCCCCTGACCATCAACTTCAGGGTGAAGTGGATACATACTGGGCACTTCTCCACTGACTTCTCAAGCCTGGACCTTTATACATGTGGGAGACTGGCCTTCTCAGCCTGAAAATCATAGTACCCTTGTTTTGTTCCTTCTCTAACACCCAGGCATCATTACATGTATATGCATCAGATTGAGGTACTGACTAAGCCTATGTCTTTGATCAACCTATGAACCTTTTGCCTAAGAGCACTTTTCACTACATGATATACTTATTTGCTGACTGTCTCACTGATAGGATATAAGCTTCATGAAAACAGATCTTGCCTTGTTTACCACTGTAGAATTAGCTCATAGAATAGATGTTGGAATTAATGGATTCTCAGTAATATTTTTAGGTGAATTAGCTGAATGATTGCCCAGGGTTCATTCAACATTCAAGCAGGAAATAGAAACCACCTTAGGTACTGTAAGTTGGAAGGAATTTGATACAGGTCATCAGCTACTTGTAAAATGAGGATTGGAAAAACAGGTTCTAGGCTTCTAGAACCATAAGAACAAACCTTCAAGCCTTGATACTCAAAGTCTGGTTTGAGGACAGGGAGCTTATTTATCTTAGGCCCCACCCTAGACTCACTCAACCAGAATCTAATTTTAATAAAATCTCCCAGTGACTTGCATGCACTGCTTTGCAGACCTGAAACCCCAGCTTCAGAGGAGCACTTCTGAGATTTCAGCTTAAATTATGTATGCTCCCTCTGATGCCGTAACTTCCTTTCACAACAGAACCTGGAGAATGGACACTCAAAGGTCAGCACAAGTAGCTTTTACTACTGCTTTTTTTTTTTTTTTTTGGGTGGTAGAAAACACATAACATAAAATTTACCATCCTACAACTTTTAAGTATACAGTGCAGTAACATTAACTATACATGCACTGTTGTGCAACAGATCTCTAGACCTTTACATCTTGTAAAACAAATTCTATATTGGAACAACTTTCTTTCCCCCATTTCCCCAGCCCCTGACAATCACCATTCTACTTTCTAAGAGTTTGGCTACTTTAGGTATCTTATCTCATATTACTAGAATCATGCAGTATAGGTCTTCTTGTGATTGGCTTATTTCACTTAGCTTAATGTTTTCAAGATTCATTCATGTTGTAGCATGACAGGATTTCCTTTTTTAAAAAAAAGGCTGAGTAATATTCTATTGTATGTATACACCACATTTTTAAAATCTATTCATCTATCAGTGGACACTTAGGTTGCCTCCATTTCTTGGCCACTGTGAGTAATGCTGCACTGAACATGGGTGTCCAAATACCTCTTGGAAATCCTATCTTTCAATTCTTTTGCATATGTACCTAAAAGTAGGATTGCTGAATCATGTGGTAATTCTATATTTAATTTTTGAAAGAACCTATACTGTTTTTCTGTAGAAGCTACCTCCTTTTAAATTTTCACCAATAGTGTACCAGAATTCCAATTTCTTCCCATTTTCTCCATCTGTTTTGTTTGGATAGTGAACATTCACAAGTGTGAGGTGATATCTTTATTTAAAATTTTTTTGTTATTATGTTCAATTAGCCAACATATAATACATCATTAGTTTTTGATGTAGTGTTCAGCGATTCATTAGTTGAGTATAACACCCAGTTCTCATCACCACATGTGCCCTCCCTTAATAGCCATCACCTGGTTAACCCATCTCCCAACCCCCCTCCCTACTGTAACCCTTAGTTTGGTTCCCGGAGTCCAGAGTCTCTCATGGTTTTTCTCCCTTTCTGATTTCTTCGCATTCCATTTTCCCTCCCTTCCCCTGTCGGTCCTCCACGCTGTTCCTTATGTTCCACATATGAGTGAAACCATATGATAATTGTCTTTCTCTGCCTTATTTATTTCACTTAGCATAATCCCCTCCAGTTCCACCCATGTCAGTGCAAATTGTGGGTATTCATCCTTTCTGATGGCTGAGTAATATTCCATTGTATATATGTACTGCATCTTCTTTATCCATTCATCTATGGAAGGGCATTTTGGCTCTTTTCCACAGTTTGACTATTGTGGACATTGCTCCTATGAACATTGGGGTGCATGTGCCCTTTCTTTTCACTATGTCTGTATGTCACTATGTCTGGGTAAATACCTAGTAGTGCAATTGCTGGGTCATAAGGTAGCTCTATTTTTAACTTTTTGAGGAACTGCCATACTGTTTTCCAGAGTGGCTGTACCAGCTTGCATTCCCACCAACAGTGTAATAGGGGTTCCCTTTCTCCACATCCTCACCAACACTTGTTGTTTCCTCTCTTGTTAATTTTTGCCATTCTCACTGGTTTAAGGTGGTATCTCATTGTGGTTTTGATTTGTATTTCCCTGATGGCTGGTGATGTTGAACATTTTTTCATGTGTCAGCTATTTGTATATCTTATTGTGGTTTTGATGTGAGTTTCCCTGATGACTAGTGATATTGAGCATCTATTTATATGCTTGTTGGCCATTTATAGATCTTTGGAGAAATGTCTATTCAAGTTTTTTGTCAATTTAAAAAATCAAATTATTTTTGTGGTTGAAGAGTAAGAGTTCTTTAAGGTTCTGGATATTAACCCCATATCAGGTATGTGATTTGCAGGTATTTTTCTCCTATTCTATAAGTTGCCTTTTCACTTTGTTGTTTCCTTTACTGTGATGTAGTAGACTGATGTAGTCTCATTTGTCTATTTTTGCTTTTGTTGTCTGTGCTTTTGGTGTTCTATCTAAGAAATCATTGCCAAAAATGTGGTGTCATGATTTTTCCACTATGTTTTCTTCCAGGAGCTTTATAGTTTTAGGTCTTACATTTAAGTCTCTAAACCATTTTGAGTTAATGTTTATCTATGGAGTAAGGCAAGGGTCCATCTTCAGTTTTTTACATGTGGGTGTGCATGGGGGTTTTTCCCCAACACCATTTGTTGAAGAGACTGTCTTTTCTCTATTCTTTATTCTTGGCACCCTTGTTGAAGATCATTTGGCTGTATACGTGAGCATTTATTTCCTGGGCTCTCTATTCTATTCAGTTGGTCTGTGTCTTTATGCCAGTTTCATACTCTTTCGATTAATGTAGTTCTGCAGTACATTTTGAAATCAGTATGTGTGAAGCCTACAGCTTTGTTTTTCTCAAGATTATATTGAATATTTGAAGTCCTTTGAAATTCCAAGATTTTTTTTTCCTAGTAAAAATGCTGTTGGGATTTTAGACAGGGATTGTGTTGAATCTGTAGATTGTTTTGGAGAGTGTGGCCATCTTAACAATAGGAAGCCTTCCAATCTGTGAATATGGAATGTCTTTCCATTTATTTGTATCATCTTTAATTTCTTTCATCAGTTGTGGTTTTCAGCATACAACTCTTCCTCCTTCTTGATTAAGTTTATTCCTTGGCTAAGTTTATTCCTAAGTATTTTATTCTTTTTGATGCTCTGTCACTGCACTTTGACCTGTACAAAGCTGGAGAATGCATTCCATAACTCTGCTCAGGGCATACTAATGTTTTTTAATGACCCTGCTAGATAGCAATGATAACCCAAAGCTTCAGGAAGATTTCTCTACCTCATTTCCACTGTCCAAATGTCATAGAACCTATTTCTGATACAGAACCTTAGCTGAAAGGAAGTCAGGGAAATACAGTTTTTGACTTTCTACCTTCACTAGTAGAATGAAGGTAGAATAGAGGCTGAGTGAGCTAATCTAAAGTAGCTAGTCCATATCATCTTTATCCATTCATCAGTAGATGGACAGTTGGGCTGTTCTCATAATTTAGCTATTATAGAGAACACGGCTATAAACATCAGGGTGCACGTATCCCTTTGAATTAGTATTTTTGTATTATTTGGGTAAATCCCTAGTAGTGTGGTTGCTGGATTGTAGGGTGGTTCTGTTTTTAACTTTTTGAGGAACCTCCATACTGTTTTCCAGAGCAGCTGCACCAGTTTGCATTCTCATCAACAGTGTAAGAGGGTTCCCCTTTCTCTGCATCCTCACCAACACCTGTTGATTCTTCTGTTGTTAATTTTGGCCATTCTGACTGGCGTGAGGTGATATCTCATTGTAGTTTTGATTTGTATTTTCCTGATGATGACAGATATACAATGGAATATTGCTCAGCCATAAAAAAGAATGAAATCTTGCCATTTGCAATGATGTGGATGGAGTTAGAGAGCTTTATGCTAAGGGAACTACATGAGTCAGTGAAAGGCAAATACCATATGATTTCACTCATGTGGAATTTAAGAAACAAAACAAACAATTATGGGAGGGGGGAAAGAGAGGAAAACCAAGAAACAGATTCCTAACTATAGAGAACAAACTGCTGGTTACCAGAGGGGAGGTGGGTAGGGCAACGGATTAAATGGGCGATGGAGATTAGGCAGTACACTTGTGACGAATACTAGGTGAGGTATGGATAAGTGTTGGATCACTATATTTTGCACCTGAAACTAATATTACACTATATGTTAACTAACTGGAATTTAAATAAAAACTTTAAGGTAGCTAGCCCAAAGTATGAGCAGTGTTGGTATTCTCCCCAGATTCCCAGTGATCCCTCCTACTAATCTGTGTGCCCATCACCCCACTTCTGTGTGCTTTGCTGCTAAAGTAGAACCTTACACTTTTTTTTTTTTTAAAGAGGTTACCCTTGAGCTATCAGAGCCAACTACTTCCCCAGTCCCACTTGGAGATTTACTGCCTGCCTGCTCACCATCAGTGGCTAATACCGGTGACTGGATGGTACAGGATTAAATCATCTTGTCTGAGGCCAGTACTTAGCCTAAAATCCCATCCTTTATTGGCTGCTTCCCCCTTCCTATCCTACTTTACTTACTCCTTTACCAGTCTCTCTAGGAGTATTAATAAATCCTTGGCACACGTACCCTGGCCTTACCTTCTGCTTCCAAGAACCTGACCTAAAACACTATGGGCAGCTAGCTTGGGGTAGTTAAGAAAGATTTATGTTCAGGTTTGTAACTGCTTCACCATCTGTTGCCTTATTAAAACCACTAATATGCAATCCATAGAACCTCTTCCTTCAGGCATAAATTCAGTATTTCAGTTAGAAGAATAGGCATTGTTTTCTTGGGTCAAACATTTTGTAAAGTTATGTTAGCTGGTTATAAGTTTATTATTTTCTGAACACTTAAAAAATGTTCCTTCAAATTGGTTTCATTACTCCAGAGCTGTCTTCCTTTAAAAGAACACTTTTTTTGGGCCTACTGTTTTTTTTTTTTTTTTCTTAAACTGTTAAATTTGAAATTATAACCATTAAGGCCATTACTATAACTTATGGTCTTCTGGGTCATTTTGTCAGTAGAAGATTTGAAGTGTCCAGTTTATTTGTTCACTGATTATATATATATTTTTTTATTTAAATAATTTTTTTTTAAAGATTTTATTTATTTATTTGACAGAGAGAGACACAGCCAGTGAGAGAGGGAACACAAGTAGGGGGAGTGGGAGAGGAGGAAGCAGGCTCCCAGCGGAGGAGCCCGATGTGGGGCTCAATCCCAGGCACCGGGATCATGCCTGAGCCGAAGGCAGATGCTTAACGACTGAGCCACCCAGGTGCCCCACTGATTATATTTCTTACACAGAAGGCATTAAATCTGAAATGGTTTTTATTAACTGTGATAAAATTAGCATTTTTAGTTTGTCCATTCACATGGTTATTTTGATCCTGTAGCCACTCTGTCCCATTTACAGAGCTAGGTAATGTGGAAAATTCAAAGAATTTGAAGATATTTATCTGATGTGCGAAACAAAGACAAAAGAAAAAAATTAAATTTCCTTATAACTTACAGCCCATTGACAAGTCCTTGAGACAGGCAGTGACCTTCTAGGAGCTCAACTGCCTCTTTGTTAGTACTACACTAAGGGCAAAAGGTTATCTTTAGATCAACATTATCCCAATCCCCCAGGATCCTGTAAGTCTACTTTAACATAGAAAAATTCCTTTGGAAACTCCCTTTCTCTCTACCCACTGAGGTATATATTAGCAATCATCCTCCAAGCATACAGACATACTTCTGAAGGGTCTCATGACTAAGGTTTTATCAGACAGTAATAAATGACTTTTTCCTAACAATAGTTAGCCCCCTCGAAGTCCTGGAAAACTTGCTTCTGAAATTCCTTAGAGACCTATGCTATCCCTAACCCCCTCCCAACTTTGAAGTTACATAATCAACTGCTCCTCCCAACCCTAGTGCATCTCTTTCTGCCCATGGGTCCTGTCCCTCTGCTGTAATAAAACCACCTTTTTGTACGGAAGACATCTCAAGAATTCTTTCTTGACTTTTCATTCTGAACCCCAACATTTCCACATCACTTTGGTGTCAGAACATGAGGCTTGAGTCTTCTCATCTGGTCTGTAAGCCTAGGTGCAAACTTGGTGAGTACTTTCTCTTCTCTTCCTTTTACTTTCATTTCAGGGGCTTTTAAAGTCTTATTGGAACACTTCCATGTTGATTGCTCAGGCTGCAATCCTCTAGCCTGTGGACCTTCTCTTTTCTTCAGTTCCCAAGGACTCTCCCTTGCAATACCTTTTTTTTTTTTTTTTTTTTTTAGTGAAAGTAAACTAAAGTATTTATTTATATTATTTTCAGTTAGCCAACGTATAGTACATCACTAGTTTTTGATGTAGTGTTCAAGAATTCATTAGTTGTGTATAACCTTTTAACCCACTGGAAATAATTCAGATTGCAAAATTTAAGAAGGACTGATCTCTTGTAATACTGCATGGCCACAGTATGATCTGTCAGTTAGATCTCTTCTACAGGAAAACAGGGCAAATGGATGGAGGTATCTTAGGTCCAGGCCTTCAGGGTCCTAAATCAGGAACTGGACCTGAGGGCCTCTTGCAGAACCAGGTTGATAAACTCCCTCCTGACATATTGGGTGGTAATGATCTAAATAGGCCTCCTCCTGATAGAATCCAGGTTGCTGGAGGAAACACCGGCTATCCCTAACGAAAGGGATGCTGACTCTCTCTCACTGTTCTTCCTCCTAATAGATGTGGGGGTTTCTCCCTCATTCATTTCCCAGTTAATGACTATACTTGGAGCCAACTATGGGATGAGGACTTTAAGGAATATTTCCAAGCAGCTGCCAAAGCTCCCTTTGGTTGGGGGAAGTTTGCTGTCTTCTGTAGTCTGATAGAGACTGCATATTTCCACTTTGGTGGAAGAAAACATGGCATCTGCTCATCTATCCAAGCTGATAAGGTTTAGAACCGGGAACCCTCTTTCTCTGCCTTCTGGCCGCACCTCTTTTGCCTTCCCCTCCCGCTCCTCCTGCTTCTGCACCACCTTGGATGTGGCCTGCATAACTGGTTCTGATACCGCCCTCAGTGCCTCTGGCACCATTGGCTGCTCGTCCTGCCTTTGCTGTCAAGGAATGAAGAGCACCCCTTGGACTTTACACTGCCCACTTCAGACTTCCCCACCAATGTTCCAGGTAAAAATTAACAATGGGGAACAAATTGATTGACTTTTAAGTGGACCCAGGTAGAACACAATTTGCTATTTAAACTATTTAAGTTTGTTGGTTTAATTAAGATAGATGTGTCTTTAGAGTTATCAGCATTAAATATGAAACTTTTATTCTTCCAAGGTTTACTAGAGGTCAGATAGGCTCACGTTATCTCCATTGCAATTTGTTAGCAAAAAGATGACTTAAAATGATGCTAAATTTTGCCCACCTCAAAGTTTTTAAGGGGTTATTGTTAAGATAGCCTTTGGTAGCCTGAAACTTTAAAGTTTCGCTTGGAAGATAAATTAGGATTGAATCCATTGGACATCTAGGTCTTTTCCAAGTAGGATGAAGTGCTAATGCATTAATTACTGAATGTAGGTTTGCGATTTTGACTCCTTATTACAGAGAAACTAAGGATATTTGAGTCTGTTGGTAAGCATGCTTTGTGCTTAATTGATTCATAAATTTGCCATCTATGGAATTCTGGCATAAACAGTTCATAATTAGTTACTGTTTAGTTTTCACTGGAGACTATGGTTTCTAAGATTAACATTCTATTAAATGTAATTAAGACTGATGGAAATAAGGGAAGCAACTCTGTAGAAAAGTAGATGTGTAAGAAAGATACAAAGAATGGAAATACATTTTTGTTGAAGGTAAAAGAAGGTATTTTTGTCCTAAGTGAGACTGATTGTTTGGAGAGAAATGGTTTGAGATAAAATCTGAATGCAAAGGAAAGTTGTGGAAGAGTTGTGAAGGGAAATCTTTAGATAGGAATTTTATGTGTGGTCAGGATGGACTAAGGTTGAAATGAATGGATTTTATAAAATACACTGGTATAAGATTTAAAGTCTGCTTTCTCTGTGTTAAAAAGACAAAGTTTTCTTGGATTGTTGGTCTGCTCTTGATAAGAAAATATAAACAAAGTTGTTTCTCTTTTCTTTGCCCAGAAACACCGATTTCTATGTTTTGTCCTTATCAGGTCTTTGGGAGAGCTGCAATCCTATTTAGGCATGTGCTTTAAAACTTTGTAAGGTTTTTAACAAAATTCCCTAGGATTTAAAACTATAGGCAACATATTTTTGACTAGTTAGGCTTGTTTATTTGGTATGTTACATTATGGTATAAGGTCGTCACTCAGTATTCTGATTATTAAAGTGTTATATGTCACAGAATAACTGAATTTCCTTGTCAGTTGCATCATTTTGACCTCTCATGTCAGATTAAGTGTCCATTTCTGAGTTTTTTGTCCTTTATAATAATTGTTTTGATGCTTTTACAAAACATGTTTAATCTTTAAGGAGATCCAGAAAAAGGACTTTTAGGATAAATACAGGTATTTGATATCTTTAAGTTCATTACTGAAATGGGAAGAATTTCCAGAACTAACTGAAAAAGACTGCGTGCAAACTGAATAAGAATTAGTAACATGGGACTAAATGAACTAAACTAAATGAAAAAGATGATTATAGTTTTTGTGACTCTTGTTTAAAATATTGCTGGTTCTCTGTTTTTCCAGATTAAGGAAACTTTCTCTTAAGATATCTATGACTTTAAAAATGTGATAAAATATTCATTTGTGAACAAATTGAAGCATTTAACTTTTCTCTGTACCTGAATGCTCTGAAATTCAAAAGGTCTCAGTAAATATCCTTTCTTCCATGGTAATCATAATCATTTGCATAAATTCAAAAATAATCTGTTCTTCTTGTAATAGGACACCATTGGAAACATTATTTTACCAAGGCTTTGACTAGGATGTCATAGTTAAGAGAAACATGCATGTACACTCAGCTATGACCAAATAGCTTTAAAGAACTAAGGTTAACTTTATGAAACATGAAGCCAATAAATTCCCTTGGAAATGTTGGCCTGATACCTTTCTTACAGAGTTCCCAGCAGCCTTACCAGGTAAGTAAAGAATGTCACTTCCTGAGAGATACAGGAACCTCAGGATATTTTGAGGACTGAGAAAAGCAATTCGCCTAAATCTGCAGGTATTGCAGGCATGCCTGGTGGCGAGTGTTTAGCCTGGCTGGTGGCCTAGAGAGGCTACTGAAAATTCAGCCTAGATTCCGTATAAAAGTTCCAGCAAAGCAAATTTTAAAAGATTTATATGTTCAGTCACTTTTCTTGCTGAGCTTATGTAAATAATTAGTCCAAGTTTGTTAAAACTAGACTTGTTTTGCAAATGAATTAGTCTTGATTTGACCATATCTGGAAGTAAGGGTGATCGCAGAGATAAAAATTGTTTCAGTAACACATCTTTGCAAATGTTAAATTCTAGTTCTGATTGTCTTTGAATGTTTTTGTTTGCCTAACCTGGGCAGCCTGAGGTAAACTTCAGAGAAATTGTCAAAATAACTCATGTATAAACAATTTTCATGCTTGTTAGTCTGTGGGGATAATAACAGGACCCCATGGGCATATGATTATTTAAACAGCTAGAAAACAGACTCCCCAACAATTGCATAACTCAGCTATCATCTTGACCAATTCTGTATGGCTGGGATGAAAAAATCATTCCTTAAAAGCCAGAGCATACCCCACTCCATGAGGCTAACTTTGGACTTGTGGAAACAATGGATGGCCCCACTTTCCTTATGATTTGATTAGATGATACCTTTGGGGATGCCCATATTCCCAGACAAGTCTTCTCCCACTTGCCATTGATTCCTCATAATTAGGATATTGTTAAGGCTAAATGCAACACAAAGAAGGCTTTTTTTCAAAAAAGACTTGTTTATTTTAGAGACCGAGTGTGTGCATACGGGTGGCAGTGGGAGGGAGACAGAGCATAGGGGGTTGAGGCAGGGAGAGAGGGAGAGAAGCTCAAGCAGACTCCCCACAGAGTACAGAGCCCAACACACATCTTCATCCCACGACCCCAAGATCATGATGCCAGCTGAAATCAAGAGTTGGATGCCCAACTGACTGAGCCACCCAGACACCCCAAACAAAGAAGGCTTCTTAATGGTTTTGTCCATTAGGCATATTTGTCCTAGAAGTCACCTCTATTGATATAAAATTGCAAGTAGAAGCTTTAGACAAACATTCAACAGCCACATTTGACCAGACCCAACTCATAGTTACCCACAAATTCAAAAGGTGGCTTGACAAAACTGAATGGCCCTCGATACCCTAATTGCAGTTCAAGGAGGCCCAAAGTTAGATGCTGGCTCCTAACAGAGTCAATGGCTATGCTACATGGCTCTGACTTGTGGCCATGGCTTCCCCCAGGCTGGATAGGGTGCTGTACTCTGGGTTTTGCCCGGATGCATGGATGCATTATTAAAATTGATACCAACCGAGCCAATCTTCTGAATTTAAAACAATGGTAGACATGTTCTGTGTTTCATCAGTGTGACCACCTAGCATCTATCTTTGTTCCCTCTTTGGGACTGGAGGATATTGTTTGTTACATGGAAGCTCTTAATCAGTATATGATCAAAGGCCTAAACAACACTCAAAATAGAACTTCTCTATTAAATACTGATGTAACACAAATGTGTGAAGCAGTTTTACAAAACAGAGTGGTATTAGATGTTTTAACTGCTGCACAAGGTGGAACTTGTATCATCATAAAAAACAGAATGCTGTGTATACATTCCAGATTACCACAAAAATATTTCTAATTGACATGAATACTCAGATTGGTGCTTTAAACAGTCCCTCTCTTTCCTTTAATATTGGTTAAACTCCTGGACTGGAGGAGGATTTTTGTCAATTAGCAAAGGACTCTTATTTTGACCTCTTTCTCTTTTTGTTATTTGAATCCTGTTTTGCTATTTTCTTCCATGTCTGTCTACCTGGTGTTGAGACTCCTTCACTGCCAGAACTTTAAGTTGACAGATGATCCTTTCCATACATACGGTCTCCCTTGGATTCAGCTGCCTCTGCCTTTCATAACTCCTATATATATAAGCCCCTAGCTGACCAATTTTGACCCATAGGTAGGGACATCTCTACTTCCCTATTCAGCGGGAAGAAGTTACAGAAAATAAGACCTTCCACCCTCAGCAGTCTTAAAGATTTAAGGGTCAAAATTGTTCTGGAGGAAATGATGTGCAAAACAAAGGCAGAAGAAAAAATTAAATTTCCTTACAATTTATGGCCCGCTGACAAGTCCTTGAGATAGGCAGAGTGACCTTCCTCTAGGATGATATGTTCCTCTAGGCCTCAATGTTGATACTTCGGTAAGGGCAACAGGCAATCTTAGCTTAACATTATTCTGACCTCCAGGATCCTGTAAGTCTACTTGAACATATAAAAATTCCTTTGGAAGCTTCCTTTCTCTCTACCCCCCAAGATATATGTTAGCAGTCATTTTCCAAGCATATGGCCCACTAATATACATCTGAAGAGTCTCATGACTAAGGTGTTATTAGACAGTAATAAATGACCTTTTCCTAACAATAGCTAGCCCCTCCAGGTCCTGAAAACTTTGCTTCCAAAATTCCTTGGAGATATAAGCTATCCCTAACCCCTTCCCAAACTGAAAGTATATAACCAGTCACCTGTCAAAACCCCAGTGCAGCACTTTGTGCCCACGGGTCCTGTCCCCATGTTTTAATAAAACCACTTTTTTGCATCAAAGATGTCTCAAGAATTCTTTCTTGACCATTTGCTCTGAATCCCAACATTTCCACATCATTATCTATCTTCAAGAAGTATGGAGCTGTTTAAATGAATGAATTATCAGGTTAGTCCAGAGGCTGGTTTGATATTCTAGTTTTTAGCTTAATTGTACTATGTAAAAGAAATCAGAATAATGCATGGGCATGGATCAATTTCTATGCAGTTCATTCAATTAAAAATGTTTTTCTTTTGGATTCAGTAAGAAATTCTTCCTTTTTCCCCATCTTCAGACTTTGAAAAGAATAGTTAATAATCACTGCCTCTACTTCTTTCTCTCTCATTTCCTTCCCCACCCCCCCCCATTCTCATCACTTTCCCCTCCCTAATTCTACTGAATGTGCTCTAGCCTTGGTCACCAATCCGATGGATATTTTCCCATTTTCATCTCTGTGCTTTCTGTAACTTTTGAAACTCTTGAAAGTCTTCTCCCTTAGTTTCTATGACCTCACTAGTTTCCTGCATTTCAAATTATTCTTCACAACTCCCTCTCCTCTCCTGAAGTAATCAGATTTTGTCTGTCTTTTTCATATTCTATTCCAGGCTCTTCTTCCTGATCTTGTCCATTTCTGTGTTTTAAAATGTAGTAGTATTCTGATAATACAACTTTTCCCGGTGTAGAAATCCAGAGGTCTTTGCCATTTAGCAAATCCTGAAAAAGTCCAGGGATCTGGAGTTTGTGACTGATTTGTTGTTAGCAAACATTGGTAGTAAATTTTCATCTACTGTTGTTTGTAGTTACACATTAAAGACTGAATAAAAGTTGAAGTAAGCATGGCTTGTGAGCAAAAAGAATATGTAAGTAGATGTAATGTTTTTTGGCTCACCTTGAATCAGAATATACATGGAATTTGGTAAAAGATGAAAATTCTCCTTGGATAAGAATGATGGAATTCTCAAAATGCTGACTTAAGGAGACGAATACTGGCACTTAATTTATACATTGTTTTCATTTACATGGCTCAATTCAATCTTTAGGGCCACTACTTAGTTATGACCCGGTTATTAGTGCTCTTTTGGCTGCAAATGACAGAAAACTCCAAATGGACTAGCTTTTAAATTAAGTACATCTATTGGCTCATGTCACTGTGGAGGATAAAGACTATCTCCTAAAGTCTGGGGTAGCCTGGGCACGGCTGGGTTCAGGTGCTCAAGCAATAGAACCAGGGAGATCTCGTCCTTTACTCTGCTTTGATTTGATTTCTGTTAGCATCATTCTCGGGTGGCCCTCTGTCACACAGTGACGAAGATGCCTGCAGATAGGTCTAGATCTTCTACCGTCTATTAGCTCAGTAATCCACATAAAACACATTCTCGGGAGCTCCTGGGCATGACTCTTTCCAGCTTCAGCCCATGTCTCGTGTCACGTTTGGTATTGGGGGATGGAGTCAACTTTATCTGGATATATTAGGCTGATAATGGGGGAAAGAACGGGCCCCCAAAACACAACAAACACCCTGTGTGTGCATGTGCGTGATAGGTTTTATTACCCTTTTTTTTTCTTTTAAATCAAAGAAGCAGCTCAGAATATTAAGTTACCTGCCTAAGGTGATATGGCCAGTACGAGGATGTTGAGAAACAGATGTTATCCCAGTGTCAAAGCATTATAGGTATTTACAGCTGAAAGTGACCTAAAACTATAATGCATAATTTTTTCCCATGATTTTCACTCTTCTTTGTTGCCCTAGGGATTGTGCAAAGTGTTCCAGGAGAAGTGGGAAATTCCTCCTTATACTCAAGCAAAGCAGCTTTGTGTTTATCTGTTTGACATTTGGGACAACTAAGATTCTGTAAGAGGAAACTTTTCCTGTGTTGTAAAAGTTTCCAAACATTATACAGAAGTTACTGTCCCAGTGATAAAATCACAAAAGGTGCTCAATTCTTTTAACTTCTCTCTGCCAGTGTAGACCAATACTAGAAACTGAACTATCTTAGGTGATTCCTGAGATAAGTTTTCTGAATAGAGAACAGATAGTCAAATTTGTCCATTTCTTAGCTGATTCAAGTATCTATAGATGTTCTCAGGCTTTTCCTATCAACTCAAAGGATACTATCTCTTAATGGAAGTAACTCTAACATAGGGAGTTAATATGGAAAGGGTAGACCAGAGAAAGTCTTTATGATGTAAAATTTCCTGAAGTTCTAAAATTCTAAAGATTTCTCTTTTCCTCCCACATGGAGTCCATAGTTTTGTGAAAAGTTCTTAAGGCAGAGATTGTAAACTGAAATTCTTGAGGGACCTGATATATAAAGCACATTTGTTTACCAGGCTGGGCATATGTTGAACTGGATTATATACATTGTATCTATAGGAGGCAACCTCTCTTCAGTGTCAGCTGACTGGGGCAAAAACAAACAAACAAACAAACAAAAAAAACCCCAAAAAACTTAAATGATGGTTTCTTTGTGGCAACAAACTGAATTTTATGTGGATTTTTAAATATAGACCTTTTTTTTTTTTTAATAAATTTGTTCCCTTAAAAAAAAAAACAAAACTTCATTATCTAAAACAGGCCCATGGGTTCCTGTGTGTCCTGTTCTACCTAATTAGTTGATGATAGCGCAGTCATTTATTGTGCACTTTATTGAGAAAGACTGTTTTTACTTCAACATTTGATCCAAACCCCATAGAATGTACAAACACAACCATGGAGATTCCATACAACAGATACGTCAAAGAAAAAAACATTCAGAGGACACAGCAAACTGAACGAGGGAGTGCTATTTTTTAAATGTTTTTAAATTGAAACTTGATTGAATGTTGTGTTTGGCTGAACCTATATACTTTTTGGTGCCTAACTTATCTGTGTTTGGATGTGTTGGCCCCACCCGGTTAATAAGCACATTCTTACAGAGAATGATTTCTGTTAAAACGCACACACACACCCACACACCCACACACCCACAAACCTGCCCCCCCGCCAAAAACATGAACAGAGGAGACGTTTACTGCTTTTTCCTACACACTCCACCCTCAAAGTAAGAAATTTTTGCTTTCAAATGTATTGCATATTTGGCTAATGCACAAGTTTGCATCTTTGATCCTAGTCTTGGCAAGTTCTTGTCTAAGTGCATAATGCATCTTTGTTCTTCCTCCTCAGTCTCTACCATTCTCCCTCCACTACCCGGAAGAAAGACTTAAACTCCAAGGAGGCAGCAAAAGGCACACCTGGAAAAGGCTTGAAAAGACAGGACAGGGCTGGAAATCGACAAAGGGAGCCCATATATAGTTAAGACCGGGGAAGGAAAAAGTAGAAGTGAATGGGTTTTTCTGGCAATGTATTTACCTAAAGTCTGGTTCAATTGCTTTTATTCTCCTAGATTTTGGATTTGAATACGTCTCTGAGAGTCCCTTGTTTCTCTAGAAATTCCTGAAGTAGAATGGGAGTGGTAGGGCTTTGTGAAGAAGAATCCATGAACTGGTGTAAGTGATCATTCTCTGGTCAGCTCTCCAGTGAGGAACATTAACAGCTTGTGGGCTATAGAGGCTGCACTGAGTAGTAGCCAAGTCCATAGAGTTTTGAGTCAAAAAGAAATGGGTGTGGGGCTTAATTCGGTCTCTTCTGTGCAGTCTAGGCCAATTATCTTCTCAGTCTCAATTGCCAATCTGTAAAATCAGAATCACATTAGCACTTCTCTCATAGGGAAAATAAGTTTCTGGCACAAAGGTGGTGCTCAAGAGTTGGCTAGCGATTTATAAGCATAAGAATTCTGCAAGAAGAGGAGCCACGCCAATATTGACTGTACACTTGCCAAATATCCAAGTTTGGCAACAAAATCTTTTGTTGGGAAGTCACTAATTCCCTCATTTAATTGAATCCTTCATCTAGACAATATATGACACACCTGAATGCAAAAAGGGACAATTTGTGTAATAGTAATAAAGTGTCTTATCCGTTTGTAGTAGCAGGAGGCACGTTCCACAGATGTTTACTGAACGGATGGCAGGGGTATTTAAGGCCAATAATGGCCTGGTGCTTCTTGCCAGAGGCATACACAGTAGGTAACCCCATGCCTCCTTAGCAGGTTGCTACTACTGTTGGTAGTTGTTGAATAAAAACTTTGGTTTGGGGCCAGGACTCTGATTTCAGAGGAAGATGCAAATCTCAAGCTGTCCTTGGTAGATGGTTTTATATTCAGCAGGTGGATGCTGAAGTAAGAGCTGGGGACTTACGCTAAGATTCTATGCCAAAACTTTCGGGATATGAACAAACTGGTAAACTTCAAATTATAATGACTATTTTCCTGCTGTAAACCCCATAGGGCTTGAATCATTAGTCTCAAGTTTTGTTTGAATTAGAACTGAAAGGACTTGAAACCATGGAGAACTTTGATTTTGACGAGGATGTGCCTTTCTCTAATCCCCAAACCTTTTAAGAAACATGGCCCCTCTCCTTGGAAATCCCCAAGTTCAAGAATGCCCATACTTGTCAAAACTTTCATTTTCATGAGTTTCTTGTTGTCTCCAGAAAAATTATCTTTGACAAGTGATTTCTCAATTAAATTTATTTAGATGGACATTTTAGTTTTTCTGAAGAATTTAGGATTAAAGACTGAATTCTCATTCTTTCTAGCCAGAGGCTGTTTTCAGACTGTTAAATCCTTGATGCTAAGAGATTCTTATTGTGAAGTTAATGAACCAGTGCTTCGTGTGTTTACACTCCAACTGCTAAATTTAATTCAAAGACCCTGCCTGCTGCAAACAACCTTGCCAGACACAGACAAGGGGAGACTATTCATTAATACAGTTTGGTTTCCAATAGGCTTCAGTCCAGATTTCACTGAACTGTTTTGCCAGGGAAGACTGCTTTAGTTCTCCACAAAATGGGCAGTAAAAGCTGCAGATGCCAATGCCTTCCTGTAGGTGTTTCCCAGTGCTGGGGTTGGTAAACTATGGCCCGTGAATCCCGTCCGACCCATTGCCTTTTTTTTCCCCGTGGTCCATGAACTAAGCATGGTTTGTTCATTTTTAGATGGTTGGGAAAAAATTCAAAAGGGTGACAGTTCATGATGTCTGAGAATTACATGAAATTCAAATTTCAGTGTCTCTAAGTTTGGAACCCGGCTATTTCTCATTCGTTTTTGATCTTTTGGCTGTCTTCATGCAACAATGGAGTAGAGTTGTGAGAGAGACCACGTGGCCTGTAGAGTGTAAAGTACTGTCTGACCTTCACAGAAAATGTTTGCTGCTTCCTATACCAGAAGAATCTAAGAGCAAGTTTGGAAAGCTTAGGTTGTTCACCACTCTGCCTCTTAGTTGGAGGTGGGAAATCAGTGAAATCAGCCCAAACTACCTGCAGGATGGCGCAGAGGAGCTGGTGCCAGAGGGACTAAATGCCAAATCTGATACTCCATTTCTTCTATTGTAAAATAAAATTAATTCTTCATTCTCAAAGGGTTGCTCTGAGGTTTAATTATATATATAATTTAATTTATATATTGGTTTAATTATATATTAATATTTAAATGTGTATATTAATATATATATGAATTATTTTATATATTTAATTATATTCATAACATATAGGTATAGCTAGACACAGCTATGTATCTTATGGGGTAAAGTTTGTCACATAATAAATAGTTGCTCAACAAAAAATCGTTCTTTTCTTTTTCCTAAAAGGCTTCAGAGAAAGAAGTTTGTTTTGGTAATCACATTTTTGCTCAACTTTATATTGAGGAATCTATGCTTATAAAAATCACTGCCGTGTATATTCTCAAATGTATTTAATATCAGTCTTCTGTGGGGTGGAGGATTTATATTAAGTATTTGTATTTATATATTAAGAATTTATATTAAGTATCTTACATTCCATGCTGAATCTCTTTCTTTCAAGGATAAACAAACAAAATTCTTTTGTCTACCTCATGGCAGCTATTTTTCCTAAATTTAATCATTTTAACTTTCCCCGGGCCTTACACTAGTTGTCTCTTCCAACCCAGTCCACTGGGTTGAGTGATTATTAGAAACTCACTCTGAACTCAGAGTACATAAACTGAGTAGATCTGGTAACTAGACTAAGGTAGGAATCCTCAGTCATTACCAAAGGAGGACCAAAACTTTATTTGCTCCAAATCTTAGGGTCTGCAGGAAAGGACAGATAGGCACTGCGTGTGTATTTTCACACTGGATAAGCACACAGCACAGTGAGGAGTTCTAGTGGTGACTTTGAGAGTCAGAGTCCTATGTGTTTTAAAATTTAGAATTATAATCATGTCCAGCCAGTTGGAACATCAGGGGTTCTATTAGACCCAAATTGTTTGCCCATGAAATGTAATTATAATACATTCAAATTCTACATGGTACAGCGATCTTACTTGTTTCTCAAGAAATTGCACATTTCACTGTTGTAGAATAAATATTGTATTCACTTAATCTGAAGTCTAATCTCACTCCAACATCTAAAATATATATGGAAGCAGAGAGGTCCTTGTTCCATTGTATATACATGATGAACTGCCTGATTCATATTAAACTTACATTAACCAAATACCTGAGGGAGGTCTGGAATACAGTTATCACTTTTATATGCGTTATATTTAATCTTCATGCATTGTGAAATATTTTCCTTTTTACTGTGTATTTTTTCCTGTTTTTATTTATACCCTCCCTTTCTTGCTTTTTTTGGATTGTTTTCTTTAGATTATGTTTCTAATTCCTTCTGTCTTCTCCCTTTATTTTTTGGAATGTACATGCTATATATCTATTCTTTTAGTGCCCACTCCAGCTATCTTAACATACATACAATATTTAACAAAATGATCACATTTTTATTTTTTTGTGCAATAAAGATATTAGAACAGCTTATCCCTGGATGACAACCTTTCTAAAATAATGAAATTTTTGTTGTTTTAATTCTGTCATGTTCTTCTACACACATTTTAATAAAATCGTTTAAAGATATAAACATATATCTATAATATATTTTTTCTATATCTCATATATCCCATTTGGTATCCTTTTGTTTTGGCCAGAAGCACAATCCTTTACGATTACATATCTGAATGGTGGTGGTACATACTCTCAATTTTTGTTCGTCTGAAAATTGTTTCACTTATCACAAAATTTATAATGTTCATTATAGAAAATCTTACAGAAAATGCATATTATCACGAGTAGGCAATTTTCACTTTGAATGTTCTCAATATGTACAAATTGCAGGAATCATGATTCACACCAGTCTCCCATCAACACATTTCAAATTTCAGTTATCATGTTGTATTAACTGTGAATAATGGCATAAAATATAAACTTGCAGCTAGCTCTTAATTCCACAAGTGACTGTTAATAACAAATGCAAGCTCGTGATTAGTGATCAATCGTATCACTTCTTTCAAAGTCTGTAAGAGATGGCTCACAGCACATCTATTCAAAGCATGTAGTTGAGTTACTCCTTTTCTCTCAGTGATAAACTCATGTAGTGTTTTATAAACATAGATAATCAAAAGAGGAAATTGGCCAATTAAGATGGAATTGTAGCAGAGACAAAAAATGACAAGGCTTCAAGTTAAATTTGAACCTTATATAAAGGGAGTTCTAGAAGAAATAGTTCCCTCTGAGAACATTGACCAGTGTTGCCATTTGAGGGGATACATATGTAAAGTTAGAGGAGCCCAGTGAAGATGAACTTGTCAGCATAAATGAAAAAACAGTTATGATGAAAGATGTCCCAGGGGAGGTGAGGCTGGCAAAGAACAACTCCTAAAGCACTAAGGATAGAATAAATGTTCAAAGATGACCCAGAATTACAAGTATGACAAGTTGACAAAGTGTAACAAAGATGTTCACTCTGTAAGTTATACAATGCAAAGGCAAGCATTGCTTAAACAAATCTTGATAAGTTTTTACCAGAAATAACACTTCATTTCTCAATGTTTCTAATGTTTTCAACTATACTGTATTAAATAAATATTAGTTTTCTTTTTTTCATTTCTCTATAACTGATAGAAGGTAGTTAATGTTTTGACAAATTTTAAAGGTCATGGAACATTCATAATTTTCCCCATTAAGATCACTTTATAAGGTTTTCACTTGCACAGTCATTTTTATGATTCTGCACTATTGTGCAAAGCCAGGACTGACTTAATAATTATTTATAAATGTATTGTGAATAATCACAATACTTAGACAAATAACCATTGTTAATTTTTTATTTACGTTCTTCTGGTATTTAGGTCTCTTTTTTGAAATATCCATATTTTGTATTTGTTCTTGATAGTTTTGCTGAGTATGGACTTCTTGGTGTATAGTTATTTTCCTTCAGCTCATTAAAGATAGTATTCCATTATCTTCAGGACTCCATTGTTGCTCTTGAGAAGCTAGCTGTCAATACACTAACCAATCGATTGTAGGTGATTGGCTATTTTAAAAATTACTTTTCTTTTTTAGAGTTCTCCAGTTTGACTGTGATGTGTGTAAGGGTGTGTGTTTGTGTGTGTTAAGTCTTATCTATTTAATCTTATCCATTAATGTTTTACTCTGTGTATGTATACATATGTATATGCATTATATATTTCACCACTTTATTTTAATGATAGACATTCAGTTGTCCAAAGGCAGCCATATGTCTCAAACTAGATATTAATCCTCAAAATTTTCAATTAGAAGTGTCTTAATATGATATTTTTATTTTGGGGGTGTGGTTCTAAGAATTGCATATTCTCCATTCTAATATCCATTGTCTTTTTAAATTCCATGTCTGGCTAAAATTTTTCTTACATTCCCAATCCTCTCAATAACCATATATTTAAGAAAAAACATAGACCTAAGAAGATTGTAAACAAAGATGGAAATTTCTTTTAGTCTACATATGACCTCAGAGATATTTTGAATACTGTATAGTTTGTGCTATTACTTGACATACTTTTCCTAGAGAATCCCTGAGTACGAAAATGCTTAACCCCAAAGCTTTTCTTTTCTTTCTTCCTTTTTGTTTAAAGATTTTATTATTTATGTACTTATTTAGAGAGTATGCACACAAGGAGGTAGAGAGAGAAGCAGGCTCCATGCTGAATCTGGGGCTCAGTGTTACCACCCTGAGATCATGACCTGAGCCAAAATCAAGAGTCAGATGCTTAGCCAACTGAGCCAACCAGGTGCCCCAACCCCAAAGCCTTTCTGGCAGGAGTGTACAGGTTATATACACTTCTGTACCTGGCTTAAATATAGGCTTGAAAAGAGTTTGTTTTGCCACCACTATCAATACAAATATTTCTGGGTTCCAGTCAATATTAGAAAGCTTGAGGATCTGTCCAAGTAGAGGACTATTCGAGATGAAAGCAGATCTCACAAGTATTAAGGTTTTAATGTCAGATCTGAACTGTGTATATGTAGTGGGGCCCTGGTGAAAGCCACCCCTGGCTTCCATGGTTGAGGCATGAGGCCAATGAAAAATTCATGTTCAGAGTCATGTGCATTCTTTGCTCTGTCTAGGCAATGAATAGTGAAAGGTGATCATGACTGTGCAAAGGAGCAGAGAAGGTATAGATCTAGAATAGAGAAAACTCTCCCTGGCTGCTCTGTCAGATAATAGGACAATGCATATATATGAGAACTTTCTCAGATGAAGAATATACAAAAGAAAAAAATTGGAAGGTTACTATATAAATTTTATTAACCATAATCAGTATGTTTTTGGTAGTGGTTTTGCTTTTTTAACTACATTCTTCAGTTTGAAAAACAAAAAAATGCATTATAGAAAACTTCTAAATATAGGAAATTACATATTTTAAAAACCCTTCCCATAATCTCACAGCCATTTAGAGATCATATGATTATCCACCTAAAACTTCTATTTTTTATATTGGAAGTTTTACTTTTCTTTATTTGGATTTCATTTTGCTGTACAGTGTAAATGGCAAATCTCTGGTGATAGATTCATGTGGAATAGAACAATGTGCCAGGATCTATGCTTTCTGGTAACCAGCAGGCAGGACTGGAGCTGGCCTCCAGCAGGCCTCTGTTTTTCAAATGCCCTACTGTTCCTACCTGAAGTGCTTCCATATGTAACTCAAGTCTTGTGTTTATCCTGCAAGGTAGGTATTACCCTCATTTTAAAGATGAGGACACTGAGGCTGAGAGACATAAAGTGAAGTATTCAATCTCCTATAGCCGTGTGAAGAGCGCACCAGGAGTAAAACTCAAGTCTGTATGAGCCTGAGGTTTGAGCTCTTCATCATTCAATATACAGAGACTGTTACCACAGAGTTCCTAGAGCCTGGTATCCAAGAGCTTCCTGTGGTTGACTACCAAGATTGGAAATCCCCAGGGGTGCTTTGATGGATGACTTCAGATTCTGGGATTTTGGAAAATAGTCATTGCCCACAATCCTGTTTGGAATTTAATGCTCAGTGTCCGGGGTTGCCCATTTTTGAGCAAATGGTTGAGTTTGGATGATGAATCTTCAGGCCCAGGGATAGAAACAAGCTCTCCAGAGGACAGTAAAACCCATCAGTCAAAGGCTGTTGTAAAAGCAGTTCCGTTGGAGAAAACCATCCAACTAAGCCCATCAAAAGTACTGATTAACATGTTCCTATTTTGCAAAAGCATGGGGCATCCTTTTTCCCTATTTTGATCAGTCGGATATTTTATATTCTGTTGCTATTGCATCAGATGTTGAAAAATTGAATGGGTAAACAGAGTTTCAAAGCTAGAAATCAGATTGTCCCTTGTAAGTATTTTTTGGTTAATTTTATAACTGTCTTAGAATTTTTAGTCATTTTGGAGTGGCTATCAATTTGGTAAATGCTAGATGACTAATTATGGTTAGATTTCAACTTACCAGTCAACGTAGCTGGAAAGCTGAGTGGCATCAAGTTAGTTATTTCTTAAACACTCATTGTGAAATGTTTTTCCCGGGTGGCTATTTCGGCTCACTTGGTTTTCTTCCTGCCACCTCTCCATCCAAATTTTTACCTCATCTGCTAATGATTGCTCTTCTGAATAGAGAGATAGAGCAGGAAGTAGTCTGGCTGTCCAGATACAAAGCTACTTGATGTTGACACCAGGATTTTATATGGTAAGTATTTTAGACTTAGTTTTACTCTCTCTAAAAATATTCCATGGCCATGAGGCCCTGGGCTGTCATCCCATCAACAAATAAACACACTCGTGGAGAATGGGGAGGGTCAGAGAAATCTTGCCTTTTATCATTCTCTGGCTCATGCATATATGTATATATAGATAATAACCATAATTCTATATTTTTAAGACACTGAACATATTTTTTAAAGAAACTAAATATATTTTTCATAGCCATTCCTACATGGGGATTTAACTCTCAGGAGGAAGCACAGATGCCTATTCTAGTGTTCTATGACCAGTTAAAAAGCAGTTATCAATCATTTGGGTGTTTATTAATCTTGATATCATTGCTTTACTAGAGATAGGAGAGTTGATTACATTTAATGTCTATCTTGTACATTTTTACATCAGCCTGTAAGCAGGGCATCTGGCTCCAGTTATGAAGACATCACTGTTTAATACTGTTGTTTTGCATTTCTTACATTACTATTAAAATAAGCCCCAAATGAAAAAAAAAATCTCAATTTTTTTTCAGTCACTTCTTCAGAAACCACACTAACTATTTTTCGGAATTTTCTATCAGACAAATGTCGTTTTCTTGGGAAGCACTGTGGAGAAACAATTTTCAAATGTAAGTCCTGTATTGGCCATTTTAAAATACCGTGTTCTCACAGATGTGCATTGATGGCATTTTTTTCACTTTTATGTTATTCGTGTTCATATAATCTAGTTATAAACTACATTTATAGTTCTTATATAACTATAAAATCAAAGTAAATTTATAAATTATTTAAAAATGTAAAGCCAACAAAATTCAAATGAAGGATTTAACGATAGATGGTTTTAAAGTCTTTTGGGGGCAAGTACCGACCTCGGAGAACAAGGCCCTGGATGCTTGGAAGTAAAAGTACTGAGGCACTGAGGAGGTAACACCCGATAGATGCAGGGATCTTAGGAAGTTCAGTAGTAGGGCCCGGTTGAGCCACTTCATCAGTGCAGATTTAACAGTGATAACGCTGAAATTTTCATTTCCCTTTATCTGCTTCCTGTGCCTCTTTTAACTTTTTCTGAATTTGGTAGTAGGGAGGATGGTTGTGGTAATCACTTCCAAACTCTTAGACGTCTGTTCCTCTTTTTATGCTGAAAACGTGTTTTTGGCTTCCATTTGCCTGTAGGAGTTATCTATACCCGTGCTTTGTATTTTCAAACTCAGTATTTCCTCTTTAACTCACTGAGCATGTCCTTACTGAAATGTAAGTTTCACGAGAGCAGGAACTGGGTAGAACATGACCACGGCTATATCCCCAACACCCCAGCACAGCGCCTGCCACATAGCAGGTGCTCAATAAATCTTTATTGAATGGAAAGTATTAAGTATACATTTATTTATTTGATACTTAAAATTCTCCATTCTATGGCTCTAGCTACCTTTCTAGGCATGTCTCCTGTTCACCTATTTTTCTGTCAAGATACAGTCGAAGGTAGGAAACTCTTTGAGTTTTGAAGTGTTATTCAAATAATGCTTCTTTTACTTTAGGCTCTATTTAAAAAAAAATCTTTTAAAAATGTCTTCTTGGAGTTCTGGATGTTATAGAGCTGTCAGATAACTGCATGTCTTTGATTATGTGATGTGATAATATTTTTCCCAGGCTGAGCAATGTTCATTCCATTGCAACATTAAGTTCAAAAATGTTCCCTATGGCTTTCCACATTTCTTTGAAGAAGGATAGTATATTTGAAAATCCTTACTGATGATATGTTGTTTTTCTTTTTTGTACTCACGTGGACTATAAAATGAGACTTTCTAGTCAAATATATTTCAAATTTCTTAAAATACTTTTAAACTGGAGCTAAAGTAAATACAATAGCACTGTTAAAGTCACCAGTATTATAATTTCATTTGAAGTCAATCACTGAAGTTATAACTGTGAGGATATTTATAGTTAGTATTTTTCTAATCATAAGATCTGAGCCATGCTACCTGTACACACTTAAAATTAGAAACATACACTATAGTTACTGTGTGTATGCATTGTGAACACATGTCTGAAAAATGGAGATATTTCTTTAAGCTATGTGCCTCCTTTTCTCAGCTATTAATCTTTTTGATTTAAGTTTATTTCCATTTAAAGGTTTGCTGTATTACTTTGATCAGTTACATTTTGCTGAAATACCGAAGCTTTTGTAATGGTTCATTCAACATAACATATTTAAGGTTGGCTTTGTCTATGAAAACTGGCATGTATGATGACAATATCTATAATCATGTTAAAATAGAAGGCAGCTTTAAATGCAGAGATTGTCTAGACGTTGACTTTATTTATACCTGGAAAAAATAAATATTTTTTGCACATTTTACCTCTCTTTATGTGATAGCTTAATGGTAACTGATCTCCTTAACACATCTGGACATTTCCGTTTTTCTTACAGAGTAGTCTTTGTTGGCATTCTGACTTGTCACTTTTGTATTTTGCTAGAAGAGATGATTTATTTCTTTCCTGGCCCCAGTGACTCCTCTTGAATGTATTTTTACCAGATTTAAGAAATTTTCTTTTTCAGACCCAATATCCGTAATCGTAATTGTTTTTGTTATCATAGTGGACATTTGAAGAATGGCAGCTTAAAGTTGTTGTGTATCTCTTCAAATCAATTAATGCTTCCATCTGATGACTTGTCTGGAGAAGAAGAGAATCCAGACATATCCCACGTTCATGCACATAAACACAGATTTGCGATAGCCATTGAAAACTATTGTAATGTCCCGGCCATCCTCCATTTTAGTGACAGAAATTTTGTTCAGGAAAATGGCACCATCTAGTATTTAGAAACTTCTAGATAGAAGGTTGGTTATTGTTCTAATAGCGACACTTTCTTCCGTGTTCTTTTGTCACAACAAATACTTCTAAATGTCCCTTCCTCTATCTTTCAGCCATACAGACAAAAACCTTCTTTCTAGAGGCTGTGACTTTTGTTACCGGGAGGGTCGGGCCCCTGGGGCAGATGATGGAGCAGGTGATGGATCCACAAACAATTTGGGAAGATTTGGGGACTTCGGATCATTTCCTGGCAACGGTCAATAGCAGTGACCAAGCTTTTTCACATATGAGTCCTTGAATTTATCTTTCTCTGCCTTGTTTCTCTCTCTGCATCTGACTTTCCTACAACAAAAGCGAAGAACAACAAAAACTTAAAATCACTTGGACAAAATGGGAAGAAAGTATATTTTTGTCCTTGAGCTGATAACGTTTCAGATTTTGTGCCTTAAGGATTACCCATTCTGACCCTTCTTTCAGTGCTTGAATGCCGTTATCTCCCTCCCCTGTGGTTTCTTAGCCTCTGTCACTCCAGGTATATGACCAGTTGTTTTAGGTTTTTAACCAATTAATGCAGTTCAGGGGACAGGGAGAACATCGGCTGTGAAGTTAGGAGGCTTAGAATCTTGTCCTCACAGAGCAGAGAACCTGCAGATGAGCCAGCAGGTCTGCGTTCCAGCTTCAGCTCCAGTTCCAGCTCCACTGACATTTATCAGTTGAATGGATCAGCCAAAGCAAACGGCTTCGTTTCTCCAAACCTGTTTGCTTGCAAACTAGAAAGCATGTGACAGTCTTATCGTTGAGAAGGAGTTCATAGAATTTTCATTCAGGAAACAAACATGATAGGTAGAAATTTTGGATAACATTAATTTATAATTACAGTCTGTGTGTGGGTCACAGGAACCAGACCTTTCACCAAAACATGTTGATTTGAAATGAATTCAATGATGTCACAACACTGATAAGAAAGTATAACGTGTTCTTTTTGTTTTTTGTTTTTGATTGTCTGAGTTTGTTCCTCTGTACACTTAATGGGTATTATGGGGTGAAAGCCTAGTGTGAAGCAACAGAAGTCAACTGAGGAATCTGAAGATCTAATTGGCTTTATTAAATGATTCATGAATCGGGCACCCTCCTGTATAGCAGGTAGAGGGGAGCTCCAAGGACTTATAAAAACGGAATGTTTTTGTAAGCAGAGGAGTAAGGCAAGAAAGTTATTAGCTGTTGAAACGGATTGTTCCAGGCAAGGCCCCTTTCCCTTAGAGGGAAGTGGAAGAAGTCTTATCATGCAGATTACCTCACCTTCCTTTGGGGGATGGAGAGGGCCCAAGTGGCAGACTCATTGCTCTGAGCAGAAAATTCAGGGCTGACCATTAAGACTACATTTCTGGGGAGGTTGAAACTGCAATTAGATTAGGTATTAGAACCCAGTTTGGGGGCTCTACTTAAGTGACTCCATTTTGGGCCTTCGGTTTTCTTTTTGACACTAGAGGAGGAGAGTGGTATAGTTTTGTTGATTCACAGAATAATATCAGTGGAGTGATCAACTGTTTTTTTATCCCTAATCTATTCTTGAGAATAAGGACCCCACAATGATGCAGTGCTTACCCATGTCACATAGCTAGTTAGTATCAGTTGGTTATTGTTAGATTAGAATTCATGTCTTTTCATGGCCGGATCCCAAGCCCTTTCAATGGTACCAGAGGTGGCAAGTAGTTAGCATGGTGCACTATCATGTTTTCCCCACTTAACCTCATGGAGATCACTGTGAACCAATCTTTTCTCTAAGCCTGAACATGCTTTGCAAATATGATCTATAATGTGACCCAGGAAGTGACAGCCAATTGATTGGAGCTAGCAAGTAACCCCTATGCTAAACTATAGAATTTCTGTCGATACTAGTCTTGTGATATGTTGCTAGCACTTATTTACAGTAGCTTTGTCTAAATGTGTCCGATTCAGGGTCACTAGGAATAACTTCTAGTGGGGAGTCATGCAGTTAGCTTAGCAGCCATGGAAGAGTGTACCTTCTGGCCACCCACATTATGTGGGAGCCCTTAAATTGACACAGGTGTTTGGACAAAGATTTGCAGCTCTCGGCACTGCTAACATGGGCTCCATTCCATCCCAGATTCTCCCCGAGTTACTCTAGAGCATGAGAATCTGGCCCATTTAGGCAATGACACAGTCACAGAATTGAGACATCATTAGGAAGGGTAGTATTGGATTGGCAACATGAATCATACCTATAGGATTGATTGCACAAAGAAGCCTTTTAAGGAGGAAATGACTGAAGAGATTGTGGATTATCACAGAATCCTGATTGTAGGGCTGAGAAGCCTCACCCTAATTCCCCTCAGAGCATTCGCAGGGCTTTCCTCTTATCTGTTGTCAGTCTGATGCCAAACCCCCTGTTATGCTTCTGGGGACACCAAGTGGGGAGCAGATGGGGATTCCAAAGCTAGTACTTCACTTCCCTCCACACCCAGTCCTTCATCTGTCTGGAAACTACACAATCACTTCAAAGCAAAGCCCCACCTACCAATATACTCAGTTTGGTATTAGACTCATTTCCTCTGTCAAATGGGGACATAAGAATTCCTCATCAAAGTATACATTGCTTGGAAATGATCGAAACACTCTACTTCTTTAAAACCCATTTAACTTATGGGACCACTTCCATGCCCCTGTTATTCCCTTATAATATTTATCAAATATAATTTGCATATAGTAAAATGCACAGACCTTGAAAGCACCGTTTGGCCCTTGACAAATGTGTACATATAACCAGTACACCTATTTACTCCCCACCAGAGATAAGCACTTTTCTGATTTCTATCACTATAAATTTAATTTCTTGTTTTAGACATTCATATAATTGGAACCACAGAGTATGTGTACTTTTGTTAGGGCATTTTGCTCAGTATAGTGTTTTTGAGATTTATTAAAAATATGTTTTACCATTGCAGGGTTTCTATTGTCTTAAATACATGCATTTATGTTTCTGCATACCTGATCTGTTAAGACTTGCAAGTGAATTTTTCATTCCAGATACCTTATTTTTTTAGGCTTTGAATTCCTGTTTGATTTTCTTTTATGCTTTTTATTATATTTAGATTTTCCTTCTTATTATGTCTATCTTTTGCTTTTTTATCTTTGAGTATGCTTATAATAGTGCTTAAAATTTCCTGTCAATTGTAATTTCTGTGTTAAATCGGTATTTTTCCCTCCAAATTATGACAACAGTTTTCCTTTTTTTCCCAACATCTAAGTAATTTTTTTATTATATGGAAACGGTGTAATTGCTGCATCACTGGGAGTCTGGACTTCCTGTCAGAGACTTTGTGTTCACCCTTGGCAGGATAAAACTAATTTGTTGGCAGATTAACTACATGCCAAGATAAGTTTTCAGGCTTTATTGGGGTAGGTCTATAGTAGCCCTTTTTCTAGGAGACCACAGTAGCCTTCATTTTAAAGTGCAACCTTTCTGGAATTCAACTGAACACTGGGGGGTGTTCAAAATTTCTCCAAATTGGACTCTTGGACTCCAGTACTTTCTTGCATTGTGCAGCTTTCTGAATGCCAATTCAGTTCACTGCCCCTTCCCCCAGCAGCTATATATAAGCATGTGTGTGTATACATGCATGCATGCATCCCCACATACATATCAAAATAATACCCACTTTATACATATAAAATTGGGGTATTTTGATGTATAAATTATAGAGGTAAGGGTAATTCTCTCTGAGGAAAAAGTTATAGCACTTGGGTTGGTTAATCTAGAGAAGAGAAAACTTTAATCTTTTTTTTAAAAAAATCTTTATTCCTTTAGAGAGCCAAAGAGAACACACATCTTCATGAACAGGAGAGGGAGAGGGAGAGGGAGAGAATTTCAAGCAGACTCCATGCTGAGTACTGAGCCTGACCCCGGCTCGATCTCACGACCATGAGATCACAACCCGAGCTGAAACCAAGAGTTGGAGGCCTAACCAAATGCACCCAGGTGCCCCAAATGAATAAAGATTTTTATTACTGGAGTGGCAACACATTTGCCATTTCTAATTGTATCATTTCTCAAGTATGAGGATTTTTATTGCCCTTCAAGAATAGACTTTAATACTTGATAATCTTGTAAAGGACAGATGGGAAATGCTGTTTTTGATGTCATTTTCTCACCTCTCCCTTTCCTAGTGTCAAAATAGGAGGTCCTGTCTTTTCCTCTTCTTGACTATTCCACAGTGTTCTATGCATTTGGTATTA
The DNA here is from genome assembly GCF_024610735.1 of Ursus americanus. Taxonomy (NCBI): domain Eukaryota; kingdom Metazoa; phylum Chordata; class Mammalia; order Carnivora; family Ursidae; genus Ursus; species Ursus americanus. Next base: position 17,378,642 of record NC_142135.1, read on the forward strand.
AATAAGCTGTAATGAAGAATCGGACAGGTTAGGAGGCTAAAAACTAATGCATTACATGTATCGAGCCCAAATGCCTGGTCCACTGTACTCATAAATGCTAGGCATTTTGTTCTTCTGTACTGTTTTTTAAAAGATTTTATTTTTAGAGAAAACGTGAGTAGGGGGAGGGGGAGGGGCAGGGGGGCAGAGAGAATCTCAAGCAGACTCCACACTGAGTGCAGAGCCCAATGCAGGGCTTGATCTCATGACTCTGAGCCAAAATCAAGAGTCGGATGCTTAACTGACTGAGCCACCAAGGTGCCCCCTTCTTTTTTTAAAAGATTTTATCTGTTAGAGAGCATGAGTTGAGTGGGGAAGGACAGAGGGAAAGGGACAAGCAGACTTCTTGCTGAGCGGGTGTACTATTTTGAATGAGTATTCTTACTTTTATTTGCTACAATTAATGATGTCTGACATCTGAATGACATCTGTTTATTTTTTACATCTGTGGGATTGTCAGATTAGACAAGGAAAATGGCTTGGAGATCAGGTATACTTGACTTGAGTTCTGGCAAATCCACTTATTTATATGGCTTCAGGTAGATTAATTTTCTGTGCCTCAGTTTCCTCATGTGTCAAATGAGAATGATAGTGCTACTTTGTAGAATTAAATAAGATGATGTGAATACAGTGCTTAGCACAGTGGGACATAGAAACGTGCTACATGGAAAGTGATTAAAAAGGTACTTATCACCTGCTAACAGGGAAAATAGTCACAATAATGTAATAGTTAGCAGTCTCATAAAGTTTATACCAGAGCTCGACAAAGACAGGGGGCCGGAAAACTTAGGTATGAGTGTAATGCCACCAAATCAAATGCTTTTTCTACTGAATTGTGAATTTTGTTGAAAATAATTTTGGGAAAAAGTTATGTGAAATTCTTGTGGGTCCTCTGAAAAGATGACTCAGCCACACCAGGAGCTAGCCTTGATGACTGAACAAGTCCTTTGCCAAGCTTTTAGACTCTTTTCTTCTGCAGTGCGTGTGGTCTCTCTGGCTATGGTCAGGTTAACTACAAAGGATAAAGAACTTATCCTCTGAGCTGATGCCAAGTAGACTTGAATGGACACATCAGTCTCACTGGATGACAGTGCTTACTAACACTTTCTCCAATTTCTTTAAGAGTGAACCATTATGTGCTCAGTTATTTTTCTCTGAATGGTGCCTCAAACTCCTACTTTGCTTGTTAGTGGAAAATATAAGTTTAGACACGAGGATCCCATATGAAAATTTGCAAAGGCTTTTCTTCTGGTTTTCATTGATATCTGAAATATTAGGGGCTCCTTCCTTCAGGAAACTCCAATGTCTTGAGGCTGTGTCTTCTTTATCTCTCATGGTAATTACCACAAAGTCAGATCTTTTCATCCTTTGAGATGTTTCTATTATTGGCTGATGTCCCATTATGCCTAGTGTCCTTGCCTGGGTTCAATTTTTGAGGAAAAAGGGACAGTACCATTTCTGTGACTACCATGTTGGATGCTGAGCACTAATGGTGTCAGGTTCAGCTGGCACCTCACATTTCCCTTCCTTAACAGCTACCAAACATTTTTGGGTTGAATTTTCTTGAGTAAATGACATTTTAGAAACTCTGTGTGTTTCTCCCTTTTTTTCTCCCATTTATTTTACTGGAGTATATTTTTCCTTTTTTAGTTGGAAAAAAAAAAAGAATCCTCTTTCTTTTTCCCACTGCCCTTGCTCATGGACTTCATCTGTCCGCTTGCTCTCCAACATTCCACAATGGTAAACCTAACTCTGAACAGTCACAGTTCCTGGGTGGGCATCAGGTAGAAAGATGGAGGTAACTGAAGACAGTTTTGTTGTCTGATTACCTCTTCCCCAGCACAGACTTGTCTCTCTTCCAGACCACTTGTTAGCACTGTCAGTAAAGATAAGAACAGTCTAGGGCTCACGTATTGCCATAGTCCCCTGTATTCACTTTGGAGGAGTAGTAATAATTTTTGTGATTTTTTTCTTTTTGTCTTCAGTGATATGAAATTTGTCTGTCTTTGAGCCTTAAAGGAAGCCAAATACTGAAGTCAATCATTGTAAAGCCAAAAGGATTAATAGCTAGTTGTGTGGAAAAATTCAGTGTATCCCATAACTTCTAAAAACAGCTTCACAAGTCAATATAATAGACTGGTGACACATTGATAGCTTTTAAGTGGTGTAGTTAATCTTGAAATAAAAGCTTGCCAATACTATTATTAAAATCATAGGCAACTGATAGGTTTCTCTGTTATTAAAGCAATATCAGTGGCATGCAGGGGACCCCAACTTGGCTTAAGATGTATCTGTAAATCTTCAATCTTTAAATAGTTGCTGAGTTTATTCTCCTTTGTCTGCTCCATTTGCTGATGTTCATCAAGAGGAATTCTTAGATTCATATTGTGATTTGATTGTCAGTACACATTAATTTTTCTAGGTCCATCTCCCCCTATATCATGTAAGGCTCTCATTTATTTGTAAAATAAGGAGAGTTCTTTATAAGTAGGTGATCACACCCTTTTTTGTCCAAATTGGCATCTTTTTGAGAATGGAAGGGGGCACTATTATTTTCTAGACAACAGGTATAAACTAGACTATGTGGCCAATATAGGTTAGTTACCGTATTAAACACAATAAGTTATAATTTTGCTGCTGAATTTGTATCTGTTAACTAAAGTATAGGTTATAGAGTAAGATTTTAGTTTTATTGCAAATACAAAAACCTGTAAATTTATTATTTGTGGTACATTTTCCATGTTATGGTCTTGCTCTATCTTCTCGTAATTTTCATGGGAATTCAGTGGAGTAAAGTGGATGTCAGTGTTTATAATTTCTAACCACCCTGCCTCCAAAGCATCTGACCTACTATTTACTTATGCATATAAAGAGTCTGAAGATATAATAGTCATTCTGTGGATCTTGATCAAAGACTATTTCCTGAGACGGAGAATCGATGCAGTAGTGCTTTTAGGCTCAACATGTGTGGGAAAGTGAAGAAAGCAAGATCAGACAAAGACGTTGAACTGAGATAGAGTTGCAAAACTGAAGAACCACCCAAGTTTCAAATCTCCCTAAGGATCAACTGAGGTTGAGTTGTCCTGAACTGAGGCAAGGAGGCTGGATCTTTGAATTTATCATTAATCAGTTATTGGATATGGGCTGCCCCTGGGGCTGGGGTGTGAGTTGGGTGAGACAAATCTGTGGTCTCTTGGTCAATTCCTGAAAGTGGACTCAGCTGTGAGCTGCCCATAGCCAATATACTAGCAGTGGGGGGAATGAGTGCCTGTCTTGAATTGGGAATCTAGGCAGTATACACCAGGATCTACAACTGAAACTCCCCTTCTGTTTAGATAATCTCAATTCGAACACTGAAACATGTCTTTAAGCATATTAAAACACAAGACTTGCAATTATTGGTTAAAAAAATACTTTTTAAATGTGAAAACAGAAAATGAAAGGCAATCTTCTATTCAGTTAATTAGAGCTAGCTATGAAGTTTTCAGGGACCTCTTCAGAAATGACGTCTGATATTTTCGAATCTGGCTATCCTTGCCTGGTAAAGTTAATCGGTGGAGTTTATCTGATCAATTTTGTAGTGAAAATATGTCAGATTTTCCAAACCATGGCTGAGAAGGTGGATAGGACCTAGTGTTTCCAACTTGACCAAGCTTTCCCTAGTTTTAGTGATGAGAGTCCTGAATCCCAGGAAACTGCCCAGTTAAGGGTCAGTCAGGATGGTTGGTCATCATGGATAGGATGCAAATCTGGGGAAAATTAAGAGCCAAAAGTGAAGCTTGATTCTATAGGATTTTCCCTGGGAATAAGTAGGTAGATGGAAGGAAAGAATGACTCTTCCTTAGCTTCTACAAACCAAAAAAGTCTCCCTCAGGCATAAGTAGAGACCTGAAGGTAGAACCTGAGCCTTGGCTGACCCTGAGTGAGTCATAGTTAAAAATGAAATGTTGAATTGCAGAACATCACTTCCTTTTTTCTTTCTCTCTGGGTGGTCACCAAGAGTTTGATCTGTGAGATCAGCTTTGGTTTATAAAATTTCAGACCTTGTTTTCTCTCTAATGTGAAAAACAACTTTTTGCCCCTTGTGCCTTCTCCTATTAAAGAGGCACTGTACTTCTTGAACCACTTTAGACTATGAATGTAACATGTATTATAGTTGGAGATTCTTCTTTAATTTGGAAAGTACTCAAAGCCAACAACTTTCAAGAGCATGGTAAGAAGTTCAAAGTAGCATATCCAAATGTAAGATTATATAATGTAAGCAGTTCTACCATTCAGCCTTATGAATTAATAGATACTATAATATTCCAGTTGTCTACAGTAGACTGAGATGCTGAATGAAGTTGGTCTACCAGCTGGTCCATTGGGGGAAAATCCTTCAAAAAACTTTGGAGCAAGGTTATCCTCATTGAGTGTAAGTGGCTCTCACCCTTCTAAGAGATATTATCTTGTGGCTTGCTACTGGGTCTTAATATTGAATAAAAAGTTGATCATGGGATATCAAGTACCATGCAAATGGAACCTCTCATTTATTCACTCAATGAGATACTTGTGTATCAGGCACTATTCTAATTACTTAGGATGGGTCATGGAACAAAGCAAATAAAGGGAATGGCGAGTTTGTTACATGGGATACCTTCTCTGATTTATAGTGGGACAGCGATTTATCTTCTCTGGAATAGGCATTCATATGTAAATTTCCATTTACTATTTCTGTCTATTACCTTTTGACAACTCTACTAACAATGGGCTTGCTGAATAATAAATGCAGGCTCATATTAATACATAATATTGCTTCAGAATAGGAAGCACACTGTGATGCAAAAGTAGTAAGACAGTAAGCTAATGCTCACATGATTCTTTGGTTTCTCAATCACCCAGAAGCAACTGACTTTAAAAATGGCAGAATGACATAATATTTTGTTTTTGTTCTCTGGAAGTTTAGACTGTATTGCCTTAGAACTTTGAACACTCAAGGGACATACAAAAATTCAGCTCACCCAGAAATGGAAGCTCAAACATCCATGTTGACATTTTGAACTTCTTAGGCAACTGGTGAATGAAGGATTAAAAAGTGGGTGGGTTATGGGATTAGCTGAAGTTATTAATCTTTACCCTCAAGTAGAAATGGGTGGGAGAAAGATTTAAAAAAAAATTCAGGAATTCACTACATCCCCTAATTATGGCAGGTTCATTCATAAGTTTATAGATGACTAAATTTATGTTATACCAGAATAATCCAGAGGGTAAATTCTCAAGGAATAAAGTTAGGTAAAGAATCATGGCTATCTGAGATGCTGGCTGAAGCAAAATTGGGGTATGATTTGAGTAGTAAAGGAAGGAATTCAATACTGACTGTATACTGTCAATATTTTTCTTGAATTTAAAGATTTCTTATATTCTAAGCTATTTGCTTTTTTATCAGTTCATAATCATGGAGTTTTGGATTTACACAAATGTTTACAATCTCATAAAATTCATTCCATTTTAGTGATAGGATGCTTAGAGGTCATTGGGAATAATGGATTTTAACTAGGGATTTGAGGCATAATCATCCATCTGCTGTGTATGCCTGGGTCCTATTCCAGTTATTGAATCAATTTTTAGAGGCCTGGAGGGTTTTTTGTTTGTTTGTTTTGTTTTTTTAAGATTCATTAGCTAGAAAAAAATTTGGTTTCTTCCTTTGGTGGGCGATTAAATTTATTAGGAATATAATTCTGGGTTAAAAATACCTGTGAGAGAAGGGGTCTTATTTGATGTTGGCCAACCTAAGGAAATGACTTTATTTTCCTCTCAGCCTTTCTTATAGCTAGAGGGCATGGTCAGATGACCTATACTAAGTCAATGAAATGAGTTGGAAATGAACTGGATTTCTAACTGGAAACTGGTGTGCATGGAGAATCTTCCTGTCAACTGTGATCATTTTCTAAGGGAATCAGCTGCATCGGTGTCAATGGTGGCATTTATTTCTCCTATTTTATTTAAGATTCCTATATCTCCTAAACAGCATAGGACGTTGTCTGATACATAGTAAAGGCTCAAAAGATGACCATTAAATTGTGTTGAAAATTATCTATCTTCACGTAACTCATAATAATTTAGAGCAAGAAGATCTCATAGAGGCCATTTATTCACCAATATCGACCTCCTGAACAAAAATCTCTAGAGAAAGGCTGTATTTGTCAGCATCTGGTTAAAATAGAACCCACTTTAAATGTTTCAAATAGAAGAAAATGAGGTAAATGTGAAAAATCAAACAGGGCAAAGGAAGGCACCCAGAGATGAATTATAAGAACAGGACATCACTACTTGCCTCTAAGTCTATAGGGACAAATATGAGGTGGTAATAGCAGCGCCCAGAGGGTAGGACTCTCCAAGCAGCTAGAACCTCAGTGGAGGTTTTACTGTGGAAACTGAACTAAAGAATTAGAAGATGTCCAGCAAGAGCTGGAACCATGGAAATAGCACAGCTGTTTGCAGGGATACCACCCAGAGATGTTCATGAGATGTAGACAGACTGGTTTTCCATGTCTGTTCATCTCCTTAGATGAGTCCTGATGTCTGAACTTTAAATCGAGTGTTAATATTCCAGTTCCTGTGTTTCTACCTGTATATCTCAATCTGATTTTAGAAGCAATAAGGCTGCAAGGGTGGGGGTTGATACTTTGGCTTCTCCCTTCTTACCCACACATCTCTTATCTGTGTTTTCCCCTAGCCAGACCTCTAACCAGAAGCTAGCTGGCAAGGAATCCTTGGAAATGGAATACGTTTGGGTAGTGTCTTGTAGCCTGCAGTCGTCAACCCCAGTCATTTGTCTATGTACACCCAAGTTGTACAGGTGATTTTGATGTTCACCACTTGTTAGAATGTAGTTTTCTGAGTTCCAACAGCCACTCACAGATTGAGACGCTGCAGTTTCTCCAAAGTCCTCTGTATTTTTAGTGAGTAAGGGTGGGTAGCTGGCAGCACCAAGTGAGACAGGTCTAGAGGGACAGGGCTAGTGATATGGCTGATCTTTATAGTGTAATCCTATCATCATATTCTTTAAGTATTTAGTCTTAAAAGAATATTTTTAATCGTGTTTATATAATATTAGGCAGATTAAATTTGGATATTTTAAACCAAAGTTTTTCTTACGTTCCTGTTATCTCCTTTTCTGGCCTTCCGGTCACCCAACTTCTTCACACATTTACATAGGTTGGTGATAAATAAAACAAAATAAGAAGGAGAGGGACCAGAGCGTGGAAATGATTTGGTCTTTAAGGTATTCTAAGAATGTCATGGGAAAAGTAGCACAAAGAACACAGACTTCATTGAGGTAGTGACATTTTTCGAGGGCTTGTAATTGGTGGCATGCTTCAGGCTTGGAGTATGGGTACATATTCAAAATCAGATGATTTGGAATATTCTAGATGAAAGGACAACTAAAAGCAGGTTCCTACAAAGTCCTACTTGCCAGGGAGGCGGGTTGACAAGAGTGCTTGTAGGTTATTCAGACCCAGACTCTGACTTTCAGATTAAGAATCTACTCCTAGCAGGGAATTGAAGAGCTAAACAGGGAGTGAGAAAGAAGGCAAGTCAAGAAGGAAAGGAAAGGATAGGGATACAGAGAAGGCTACAGCTCAGTGGCGTGCAGGAGTACAGGGTTTCTCTGAGCTCAATACACATAAGCTAATGGTGGCATTCCACAATTCAGACCCACAAGCTGGATGTTCCTAAATAGGAACAGGATGTTGCCCTGATTGAGATGGGTTTAAGACGAGGATGGGGTTGAGCCTATGGGGTGGAAGATGGAGCTGACCACTGCTGGAGTGATGTCCTACTCCTTGCTATTATCTATCAAGTGGACTTGAGATACAGTCTGATCCCATCTATCATCCTGTCAGATCACAATTAGATCAGTCAGTAGTTGTCCTTGATGATTGCCATAGGAAACCCCTAAAGAAAGCTATCATTTTTTAAATTGTTTTTATTTATAAAATTATGAAAATAATTTATGCCAATTAATAATTTTGAGACAATATCAAACTATTTAATGTAAAAGCATGAAAGTCTACCATTTTCTCTCTTCAGTTCTCTCTTATTAGTAAAAAAATTTTAGCTACTTGGGGTTTTAGAACATTCTGAATGAGGAGGAATTACTTGGTAAGCCCCTATTGTCAAGGGATATATATTCTTTTTCTCTAAGGAAGTAGTCATTCTAACCTCAGACTCTGAGATATCTTGAAAAGTTTGGGTCTCAGATTTTGACAGGTGACTTTTTTTTTTTTTTTGTGTGTGGGTTAAATAAGGGATGTGTTATTTAGGGAAAAATGCAGGCAGTTATTCTGGTGTTTCTTCCTTACAGGATGCCAAACATCTGGGTATTTGAAAAGCTAGGGAAATGAATTTTACCTTAATAACTTTAACAGGAATTTCTCCTCAGCAGAGTTTTTATGTTAGAGTTCCAGTGAATCTAAATACCTTAGTCTTTCAACCATTGGAATGATTGGGTAAAGGGGCTGCATGGGAAAAAAGAAATCTACTTGAGTTGGAAAAAAAAAAAAAGAGAGCGAATTTGTAAAACCTATGATGATTGATGTCAAGTAGACAAAATCCCTGATGGTTAACTATATTTTCAATATTTTCCTAAATAGTTTCACATCATACAGATCTTGCTGCAGATCTTCCTGGAGGGCGGAGGGTTAGATTGATCAGCTCTCAAGGGCCCTTTTGTGGTTGGGAATTCAATAAATTTTCTCCATTTTGTCAAATATACAGTGGAGGAGAATCCTGCTTTGCTTCCCCCATCAGGGGCAAGGATCATTTTGGCCAAACAGTTCTTGATGTTGAACTTCTAAAAATCCTATCATAAATCTGTGTAGGTGCCTGAGTCACAAAGTAATTGGTCACTTGAATTTTAAGTTTTTATTCCTAAAACAAGAGAAATAAATGTCCATGTTATCAACATACATTTGACAGATGTTTATGATCTATTTTCTCAGCCCCCTTCATTTTCCCTCTTCAGTTTCCTAAGATTTTCAAATGGAAACATTTCATCTTTAGAGATAGTTTGTGAATGTGGCAGGTGAATCTTGATTATTTAGTGAGCTTGTTAGGGCTGAAAGCTGTGGTGGGCATGGGCATAAGGGTAAGTTAGGGCATCCGCTGACCCTCACTCTAGATCTAGCAACCATATTCACCAGAGCAAGATGAAGTATTCCCTCAGGATGGTGGGAATTCAGGGCTTGGATGGAAGAATATATAAATAACGGATAGCTCTCTGGGACAGAGACAGTTTGTATGGATTAGTGGAATATTACAGAAGGGTAAGGAGACTTACTTTTTGGGGGTGGGAGTGGGGGGACAAGATGGTTGTAGCCCCAAGTAAATACCAATAAACATTCTTTAGTATTGAATTACCTATGAGTGTAAATATGGTAACTTGACAATAGAAATGATCTGGCAATGTTTTGGACTTTTGTTCTCCCTGGGGCTTATGACAGAACTACTGGGGTTACCATGGATCTGTGCACTGAGACATTCCATGTTGGGAAATGCTAAACACATTTTTAAATTTCCTGAGACTGGTATTCCCAAGATTCCTGACAAAGGAAGTTCTTAGTACTTTGAAGATGAAAGAACTCTAGGCAATAGCTGATTTTGCCATGTTAATGTAATTCTTGATGGCAAGACCCCCTGTGTGCATGCACACTCCTATACAACAGACACATTATCAGAATTCCATTTCACACATTTCTCTATCTCCTTTTGATGTGCTAATCCTAAAAGTTATTATAATACTTGGAGGTATTTTGAGATAGAACAGGTTCATATCTTGACTCTACCTCATACTAGCGGTGTGAACTTGGAGAGGCTTCCTTACTTGTAAAATGTACAAGTAAATTATTGTGAACCTTAAACAATGGATTTAAACTTTGTAGTACAGTAGCGGATACACAGTAATGGCTTCATACATACGGAGGGCAACTTACTAGATCTATGTTCTTATTTTCTATACTATATATCATCTCTTATTTCTTAGTAATTTGATGAATGTAGATCTTATCTATGCAAGTAGCTTAAAATATCAAGTTGGGGAGGGAAGATATCCTATATGTTTTTGTTGTTTTCTTAGGCATGTAAAACAGGATTAGGCAGAGGTAGACACTCAGTAAGTCTCCATTATTTCGATAAAAGGCATGCATATGCTCCCCACATTTTCCCTCTGTCCCACCATCACCTCTAGTTTTTGGACATTGGTAGAGAAGAACCACCTTTGAGTGTTAGGGCACATAAATGAGTTATCTGTAATCAAAATTACGGTAATGTGCTAGGTGGTAAATGGTTGTTGCCACATACAAAATGTACAGGCATTGACCTTAAATGTGAAAGGGGTTTTTATCTATTTGGTGCCAATTCATCATTTTAGTTGTTTCCATTTTACTACGTATAACCTAGTTGCTTTTCCATTGTGTACCAATGATGAGCGTCTGAGGAACCAATATAGTTAGGCCCTTTTATCTCTGGTCACTAGGGAGGATGTATGGGTCATTTGACTTTCAGCTAACAGGGAATTAACAGGGATTTAGATGACCCATTAATAATCAAGAAACAATTTAGTTTAAGAAGAAAAAGTAAATTTTATATTGAGGGGAATCAGTTACATCGGCTGAAACTACTTTGCAATAGATAAAATATAAATGTGACCCGCTATTTGGAAAATCTAAAACACTTCTGATGATTATGACACAGATGACCGTACCCATTTGCCTTCATGCTGTGATCCTGTTCAGGACTTGAGTGAGCAAATCTAGTTTAGTTTCTAAACTTACTCCAGAATTCTCTCTTCCCAAGGAACTTATGTTACTATAGTAATATATACTTAAGTCTGTGCATAGATTGTACAATGATATAAGATGTTACCATTTTAGTTGGACATCAAAGAATATAAATCCACTTTCCAAATGCCAGTTTGATCATCAGAAATTCCTTTTATGCCAAACTACAACATATTGTGAACCGCTTTTCAATTTACAGGACAAGTTTCCCACAGAACTAGCATGAACTTCAGTGAATTTCTCTATTCCCTAAGCGACACCAACATTTTTTTCACTTCCAAAAAAGCAGCTTCTATGTAATATCTTTATTTTAAGAAACTGGCAATAATCAAGAAATAACTCCAAGAATTAGGATGGGAATTTGATCTTGAAATGATTAAGATGGGAATATACTCCCTCATGTTGAAAAGAAGGAGACCTCACATTGCATTGATAGAAGAAAGTACCTGAATTTAGCTCAACACGAAGTCATTCAGAATTAGATTTTTGAGCCAGTTTGTCTGTGTATGACAGGTAGGGAAGACATTTAACAAAGGGAAACAGCAGCAGTGGGGGGGTGGGGTGTGCAGAGACAGATCGAGACATAGAAACAGGCATAGAGAAGTGGTCAGAAACAAGTAGATACAGAGGAGGAACAAGAGAGAATGGTGTAGGTACAGAGGAGGCAGGACTCCTCAACAACGTCATGGTGAAAACCCATATGAGACGTTTTTGTGTAATAAATGCACTCACAGTGTGTTGTGCCTGTATTACAAATGAGCAGATTGAAAATTAGAATAGGGATTTGTTTATAACCAGAGACCGGGCCAGAAAAAGAGCTGGAACCGGAGCCTAAGTAATCCAAATCTAATATTCTTTCCAAGCTTACTGATAAGTTTTAATGTCACATGTTAAGCACTATCCCTGTAACTGCTATAACCAAATTTAATGTTTTCCAAGTAATTGTTGCATAGATTTTAATAGGACAGTAACTGAAAAAGGAGTGTCCTGGTTATTTATAATTATAATTAAGTGATTGGTTTTGTGATAATTTCTGGTCCTTCACAACTTTTAGTATGTTTTGATTGTGGATGTCCTAGAATCAGGTAAACTATACAGGTAATATTTTGTAGAGGTGTTTGACCAAAAGATCTATTATTTCCTGAAACACCATGTACAATGATGAGCATTTCCTCAGAGTTCTTTAGACTAATAAATATTTTTTGGGTAAAAGGCATTCATCGTTTGCTGTGCCATCACCAAGAAAGTTACTGAGCACTCAAAAATCTCATTTGCACTTTCTCTTTTAATCATAATTGACACCTACTGAGGGAAGCAGTGTTATAATGACTGCTGTATGGACAAAGAACCTGGATGTGATGGAGGCTAAGTCGCACAACGCTGCACATCTAGGAAGTATTGAAGTTTGAAGTTAATATGGATATGGCTGAGGAGTTGGCGAGAAGCAGAATCGCAGACCCACATGAAGAATAGACATAACAAACAGCAGCAGGAATGAATGAATTTTAAGGCAATGTATTTTAGAGCTTTGCTGACAAAACCAGTACGTAAGCCAGTGTGAACACTTGGCTGAATCCATATAAATAAGTCCACTTGAGTATAAAAAAAAATTCATGGGAGGAGTTTGATAATGGCTATACCGAAAAAAGAATTTTCAATCACCACTGAAAGGATCTATACTAACAAACTCACCAAAATACATAGTTATATGCCTTCTCAATTTCCTAGTGCAGTAGCCTCAAGTTTTCAATTTAAAACTTCAATATCCAAGAAGGACAGAAAATATTGCTGAATACCTTCCTAAATTCTCATATTCTATTTGTTTAGTGTCAGTGTGAATATCCCAAGTTCCAACTTTTCATCACTTTTTACATGCATATGAAACTGATGCTTCTTGTCCCATAATAACCTCTCATATGAAATCGATATCTTTATTGAGTGGCAAAAATAATTTTCCAGTATGTAGAAGGAAAGAAAATGAACACAAAATCCAGGAGCTTTGTACTTCTGGTTGAATACCTGCTTCTAATTCTAAGTAGCTTTGCAGCCTTGGGCAAGTTATATGAAGTCTCAGAGCCCTTGGGAGGCTCATTTTGATCATCTTTAAAAGGGGGAGGCTAATTTGGTACCACTTTCTCAAGAGGATGTTGAGGAGAATTAATGCATGTGTAAAAGTTGTATAAACTGTAGTGTGGTGTACCCCAAACTTGATTTTCTAAAATTTCTTCTGGAATCACTGTGGCCACTCACTTGTTTATCTTTTGGTGCTTTTATTTTACTGACAAGCTTAGGAACAAGAGCCATCAGAAAGGAAAAAGAGCCTTTTTGGAAACCACTGGGTGCTAAGGAGACCAGATAAAGCCACAGAGTGGAAGAGCTAGACATAATGTCCTGTAATGCCAAATAATGTAGCTTCAGCCTTGACCTTTGGTGGGTGTTCACTAACACAGCTATTAGATAAATTGCAAACATATATCAATGAAAAAAATGTACATTTAAAATTTATAGCATTATTAAATATTGGAAATCAGGTTCCTGCCATAAAAAAGGAAAAACAAATTAGTGCAGTAAGATTTTTGTCTTAGATACCTTTCCTTCAACTTCCATATCAAATGGATCTATTCCATCTAATTCTAAGGAGCATTTTAATTCACATTTCCTGGTTGTCATTAGAGATACATATTTTGAGTTGAGGATTCTATTAAGAATAAGCATAGGAAAGTTACTGAACATGATGAGTTTTGTGATTGTCACTTACATGATGGACTGCTATGAGTCTCCAACTAAAAGTTAAGTCTTAACTGTTTTTTTTTTTTTCAAGTCTTAAAAGCACTCTTTAAAAAACCCTACCTGTCAGGGGCCTGGGTGGCTCAGTTGGTTAAATGTCTGCCTTCAGCTCAGGTCATAATCCCAGGGTCCTGGGATCGAGCCCTGTGTCAGCTCTCTGCTCTGCTGGGAGCCTGCTTCTCCCTCTGCCCTTCCTCCCACTTGTTCTCTCAATCTCTGTCTCTCTCAAATAATACATAAAATCTTAAAACAAAACCTGCCTGTCACAAGTAAGTTTAACATTTCCAAGTTTTTAGACAAACTGTAAATATAGTAAGACTGGAGTATATCAATATTATGGTCAGGAATCAGAAATCTAGCCATTCTTCCCATTCTGGGTACCAGCCAATGGGTAAACACTATATCAATGTGGGAGTCACATCAATGAGAAACCAGATGGAAAAGCACATGACTAATACACATTGCCCGCATCCAAGGTCTCTGATACAGGCTGAATTTGAAGAAGCAAATTAAGCATGATTGTGTCTTATGAATTAACATATTCTGGCCTTTCTGGAGTGTGCTCAGGCATTTCTGGAGTGTACAGAACCCAAGTTCTTCTTGGCCCATGCTGATCACAGGTCTGCTTCATAATCTGCCTGTATATGTTCCACACAGCGCAAAACAAACACAAATGATTGACACTTTTGCTTCTAATGCCTATGATCCTGCTTTTGCAAGTTCAGGAGGTATAAAGATTAGAGGTTGCTTTTTCTCCTTAAGGTGTAGGAAATTTACGATGTGTAAATTATTTCCCATTGCTTATGAGTTCTCTACAATATGATTAAGTAAATTATGTTTCCTTCCTTGGAGATAATGAAAGAGTTTGAGGAGAGAGCATACTGTTCATTTTTTCATTGAGATATAATTGACATAATGTTATATTACTTTCAGGTATACAATGTAATGATTCAATATTTGTGTATATATAAAATGATCAGCACAGTAAGTCCAGTTAATATCTGTCACCATATAGTTACACAATTTTTTTCTTGTGATGAGAACTTTCAAGACTTATTTTCCTAGCTACTTTCAAATATGCAATACAGTATAAACTCTTGTCACTGTGCTATACATTACATCATTGTGATTTATTTTATAACTGGAAATTGGTATGTTTTGACCTCCTTCACCCACCTTTTGACTCTGGCAATTACCAGTCTGTTTTCTATATCCATGAGCTCAGTTTTGTTTTTTGTTTTTTAGACTCCACATATAAGTGAGATCATATGGTATTTGTCTTTTTTCTGTCTTATTTCACTTAGCATAATGTTCTCAAAGTCCATCCATGTTGTCACAGTGGTATTCCATTGGGCATATGTACCATATTTTCTTTATTCATTTGTCCATTGATGAACATTTTGGCTATTGTGAATACTGCAACTGAACATGAAAGTACAGATATATCTTTGAGATAATGATTTTGTTTCCTTTGGATATGTACCCAAAGATGGGATTGCTGGGTCATATGGTAGGTTTGTTTTAGATTTCTTGAGGAACTTCCAAGCTGTTTTCCAGAACGGCTGTACCAGTTTACATTTCTACCAACAGGGTATAAAAGTTCCCTTTTTTCCCACATCCTCACCAGCATTTGTTATTGCTTGTCTTTTTTTTTTTTTAATTCCGGTATAGTTAATATGTGGTATTAATTAGTTTCAGGTGTACAATATAGTGATTCAAGAGTTTCATACATCACCCAGTGCTCGTCTGGACATAAGTGCACATCTTAACCCCTTTATCTATTTTACCATCCTTCCCCTCCACCAACCTCCTGTCTGGTGTTATTGCTTTTTGATAATGGGCATAATAACAAATGTGAGGTGATATCTTATTGTGGTTTTGATGTACATTTCCCTGATGATTAGGGATAATGAGTGCCTTTATGTGTACCCATTGGCTATTTGTATGTCTTTGGAAAATGTGTAGGTCCTTTGTCCATTTTTTAAAATTGGGTTTTTTTTTTTTTGCTATTGTGTTGCATTATTTCTTTGTGTATTTTGGATAACTCTTTATCAGAAATGTGGTTTGCGAATTTGTCCTCCCATTTCATAGATTGTCATTTATTTCATTGATGGTTTCTTCTGCTGTGAAACAGCTTTTTAGTTTGATATAGTACCACTTGGTTATTTTTGCATTTGTTGCCTTTGCTTTGGTGTCAAATCTAAATAAAGTCATTGCCAAGGCCAATGTCAAGAAGCTTGCTCTCAATGTTTCCTTTGAGGATGTTTATGGTTTCATGTCTTATTTTCAAGTCTTTAATCCATTTCGAGTTAATTTTTGTTCATGGTATAAGGGTCCAGTTTCATTCTTCTGCGTGTGGATACGTTTTTCCCACACCATTGATTGAAGAGACTAGCTTTTCACCCTTGTATATTCTCACCTGTTTTGTTGACTATTAATTGGCCATATATGTTTTTGATTTATTTAGTCATGGTGGATGTTATGGATTGAATTATGATCTCCCCCCAAATTCATATGTTGAAGCCCTAGCTACCAGTGCCTCCGAATATGACTATATTTGGGGACAGGACATTTAAAGAGATAATTAAGTTAAAATGAGGTCATTAGGGTATGCTCTAATCTGATGTGACTGTTTTCTCACAGTTCTGCAAACTAAATTTCTCTTGTTTTAGTCATCTGTCTTGTGGTATCTTGTTATGGCAGCTCCAGCAAACTAATACGGTGGGGAAGATTTCAGTTTGCCTTCCCTTCTATGATAGGTCTTACCACACAGGTTAAGGAATCTGTTAGTGTTTGCCAGCTACCACTGAGTCTCACAATTATAAAATCAGGCCTGGGAACATGGGTCACTGAGCCAGACTTGAACCATAATTTCATTTATCAGCTAGTCTTCATGCTCTGCCATTCTAACGGGGGGCCATGGTGACACTTTGACATTTTAGGTTGTGATATCATTTTAGATATAGTGTCTAATAGTCTTGGAAAAAATCTAGTGTATGGTTATTACCTAAGTATATATATCCCTAAATCCTTAAGAGCAAAAATTGAGGAAATTACTACCAAACCCACTGTTTACTGAGGGCAATATTGAGCATTTTAAACTCATTGAGTGGTTTTATGTTTCACATCATTGTTTATTTATTTTAAAATTTTATTTCTCAGAGAGAGTGAGTGAGTGGGTAAGCGCACACAATCAGGGCGAGCAGCAGACAGAGGGAGAAGCAGGCTTCCTGTTGAGCAAGGAGCCCAGTGTGGAACTCGATCCCAGAACGCTGGGATCATGACCTGAGCTGAAGGCAGATCTCAATCGACAGCCACCCAGGTGTCCCCACATCATTAATTTAAATGTGCTCCAGGAATCCTATTTTCTCTTAATGACATCCTGGTGTATCTCTCGTAACTTCTGGAATCTCAAAACTAGAACCAGTTTCTTTTATTTTTGGTCTAGTACCAGTTAAAACTCTGCTCTCATATTTAATTTAAATATCTTCAGATCCTCATCAGTGTAGACTGGGCATCTGCTTACAGATCTGAAGTATGGAGAAGGCATTGTCTGTTCCAATTCCAACTCTTGGTGTCCGGAATGAACAATGGGAGATGTGTGTAGTCTGTTTCTGAGATGTTTTCTTTGCTTATGATAGGTATAGGCTGCTAGGTAAGAAGGACAACAGTATTTTTTTTTTTCCTGTTAGCTATTATTGTCAGTTTCTTGTTGGTCTGGCTACAACTGATGAAACATTGATTCCCACTGAGTAAAAAGTTATTTAGTGTTGTACTCTCCCGGAGAGAGAGTAATTATGTAAATTTTAAGGAAGGACCCTGTTCTGTGGTCTTCCCACTGTATACTTAGCTGGTGTGGCTGATCTGGCTCCTTTAAACCTGTTCTCCCATTAGCTCTTGCCAGAGCAATCCACCCTATTCCTTTCCCTCCTTTGGTAAGCAGCCTTCTTGGTTAAGATATTAGCAAGATGATTCAGGCCCAGGTGCTTTCTGCAATGCCCACTTGTCCCTCATACTTTCTATAGATAATACAGTCATGTAGGTTTCCCTCTTTACTCTTTTGCTTTTATAGCCATGTCCTATTATTCATGTTTCTTCTGGTCATTGAGTCCCAGATGTAGATCACCAAGTTCTAAGCAGATGTCCAAATGGGAAAGAGGTTTCAGTCTTCTCTTCCTCCTGACATTCCCAATATTTAGTTAGGAGTGATTGTCCTGGAGCCCTTTGTTATCAAATGGGGAAACCATGCCTGCTGCCCACTACGTGTGAGGAGGGCATCACCTCTCACCAGGGACATTGTATAGTTGATGACTCCAAATACCACAAACTTCTTCCCTTTCTATTTTTATTTTTGTTGGTGTTTGGGTGGCAGGAGTAGAGTGATAAAAGGTCTCAAGAAACCTATGTTGTAGAAACATCTCTTGTGTGTACTGAGATTATTCATGCTGTGCTGCTACCCCTTTTAATTCACAGTGTAAGATCTTACTCATCACTTCCTTAAGAAAGAAAAACCCCCTCACCTCATCCTGTTAGTCACGAAAGTTTAGAATGACTGAAGATGTGGAGTGGCATATGTAATAGGAAATGAAGAATTATGAGCTGAAATTGATATAAGATAGAGTGGTTCAGACCTAGATGTTTATTAAATTAAATATACATTAATGGCCTTGAATATCATCCCTCTCTGTATCCACACCCTTTTGCATGTGAATTTGGAGTTTTTCCTCACTAAAGAAGTTGAAGGCCAAGATGATTTCCCTGCTCCTTCTTTTTCTGTCTGCCCATAATCCAAGGGAATGTTAGAAGAAGTGACACAAGTGTGAAATCCCATTTACCTCTGAGTTTCACTGATTTAAAATCATATTTTTGACTAGTTGAATATGTAATGATCATTAACTCAGAGAAGTTCCTTTTTATGAAATGCTTTATAACTGATTGGGTTGTAGGTTTCACTGGTGGGTATATTTGTCAAATTTAAGTTGAATGCATTTTACTGTATGTGTACAATACTACACCAAAAAATAACAAACAAAAGTAATCTATGTTCCTTTTTTCAGTCTTGCTGAAATTAGATTATTTCTTGTTCTGTTAAGCACGCTAGTGATTTAGTTATCTGTTGATAAAAAATTATCTTAAAAGTTGGCTTTTTAAACTGGCTTTAAACAAATATTTATAATATCACATGGTTTGTTGGGATTCAGGAATTTGAGACTAGTTTGGCTGGGTGCTTCTGGGTCTGAAAAGGGTGGAGTCAAGTTGTTGGCCACTGGGGCTAAAGTCTTGCTAATGGTGTGAATCTTAGGAGGGGTTTCTCTAGCTCCAGTCAAGTTGATGCTGATTACTGGCAGGAGGTCAAAGTTCCTCATCATGTGGACTTCACCTTGAGTGTCCTCACATTGTGATAGCTGGCTATCCATGAGAGGGAGAAAGCCAGACAGAAGCCACATTGCATCTTACTAATTATTTTGGGAAATCACTGACGTGTTAATTATGTTGTGGAAATTGAAGAAATACTAATTCTTCAAATATTTCTCGTCCATTCTCTCTTCCCCTTCTTGTATTCTGAATCATGGTTGAGCAAATTTCATATTTTTCACTGCTCTTGAATGTGCTGTCCCAGTGTTTTTCATTGCTTTTCCCTTTGTGTTTCATTGGGATAATTTCCAGTTAACTTTCTTCAGGTTAACTGATCCTTTCCTTAGCTGTGTTGAGTTGAAAATGAGCCTTCTCAGACATTTTTCATCTTTTATACAGTGTTTGTTTTTATTTCTAGAATTTACAATCAATCTAAACAATGTAAGCCTTATTTGTTCAAATAAGTGTTTTGTCTTATTTCTCTTCCCCTAATGGTCTATAATTACAGGGTTGCATGAATTTGTTCTACTACTTACTGATGCTTTTCAGTGTTTTCCCATCTGGGCTTTGTTATGGATAGCTATTATTGCTATGCCTTCAAGTTCACTAATATTTTCTTCTGTTCATTACATTCAATATGTTTTTATCTCTAGAAGTTAAATTGAGGTATTTTTACATCTTCCATGAGTGTCCTTAACATGCTCTTGCTTTTCTCTAACTTTTTGAACATATGGACAATATTAATAACTTACTTACTGTCTGTGGCTACTAATTCTGTCATCTCCATTATGGAGTGTCTTCAATGAGCAAGAATATTTTAAAATAGTTTTCATAAATTATAACATTGAAACCTTACAATAATTCCATGAGGATAGTTTTTATTATGAATTAGAAAATTGAGTGTTACAAGGAATAAGACCCATAAAACTTATCACTTAGTTTGTAACTTCTAACCTGGATATTGAATCCATACCTATATGATTTTAAAGAAACTACTTTTAAATTTTTCTACCTTATTTAGGTATATTTTATATTACCAACAGAACAATTAACAAATTATCTTCTACTCGCTTCCAGTAAGTCTTTTGAGTTGGTAACTGCTGGTTTGTGTTCTATAACTGAGGTTAGTTTTATATCACCTAGAACTTTATACAAATAGAATTCTGCAGTATATATATGATTTACTTCACCCAATGTAATATTTATGGGATTCGCTCATGTTACTACATGTATGAATGTTTGTTTACCAAGTGGGTGTGTATTAAATTATGTCTTACCATGGTCTCGATATGTATTTTTCTGATGATTAATAGGAATAAAGAATTCATTAGCCAGATATTAACATTATTAATATAATACTAATTTACTATAAAATGGCTTTTTGTATGCTTTTCATACTTCTAGATTATTTCTTTGTGGTTTGTAGGAAATCATGTCATAGATTCTAACTTTTCTCAGTTTTACATGTTGTGAATATCTTCTCCCAGTATATAACTTGTCTTTTCAATATTAAGGTGATTATTGATGAGTGGAAGTTCATAATTGGTGTTAACTTAGATTTTATTAAAATTTTTTCTTTGACTTAATATTCATGGAATTGTTTGATTTTCTTCAATAAATTAAGATATTAGTCATTAATTTCTATTTTTTCCTTTGGTGTTTGATATGACATAGGGCTCAATTTTAATTTTCTACTTAGACAAACATTTTTTCAGTGTATTTATTTAATTATTACTCATTGGCCACTGATACATCTTGATTCCTGTTGTATATTAAAGATCTACCACCTGTGTTAGTATGGGTTCATTCTACTTCTAAGATCCTTATTCTGTTCCACTGACCTATTTGTTTTAATACCATACTATCTTAATTACTGTGGGTTTGTAGTATGTATGATATATATGAGAAACATTTTTTATATTCTTGGAAGTACCTTTGATATTCTTGGCCATTAATATGTATAGATATTTTTGAATCAATTTTTTATGAAAATTCCTATTGGGACTTTTATTGGAATTGCATTGAATTTATAGAACATTTGGAATCCATACAATATCTATAAATATCCTGTAGTATGCCATAGATATATAGTTATTCTTTATATTTTTTCCCAGAGATCTTGCATATTTTCTTCAGTTTTGTTTTTGTTTTTGTTTTTATTGCAAATAGTATCTTCCTTTTAATAATACTTTCTAAGAGTTATTTCTAGTGTGTAGCATTGTAAGTGACTTATGCATATTATTTAAAGGATACTTCCTTTATCTGATAAAGTATACATTTGGAAAATATACAAAAAACTATATTGGAGGAAAGTATAAGGTAACTATATTGTTTTTAAAATAGGAACAATTAGAGGAGGCCCACTATGACCACTTATATGCAACATTGAAATGTGTTAATAAAAGAAAGGAAAAAATCTAATAGAAGATTTGCTGATTATAGGCTTGTCAGTTTCAAATCCTAGAAGAATCTATGGGTAGTATAAGAAATTATAGGATAGATCAACAATTTTCTGGATAAAATAACTCATTTTCAAATGTTTTGTACATTTTTCTTGCAATAGTTATATGAAGCAGAAAAGGAAGATTCTATTATCCTATTTCAGAAATGAGGAAAAAAGTTCTGAATTATGAAGACTAACAATTACTGTGTAGCTAAGAATGAGTTGTAACTTGAGTTTAAAATACAAAAACCTGGGACGCCTGGGTGGCACAGTCGTTAAGCGTCTGCCTTTGGCTCAGGGTGTGATCCCAGCATTCTGGGATCAAGCCCCACATCAGGCTCCTCTGCTGGGAGTCTGCTTCTTCCTCTCCCACTCCCTCTGCTTGTGTTCCCTCTCTCACTGGCTGTCTCCCTCTGTCAAATAAATAAAATCTTTAAAAAAAATATGAAAACCAAGTTTTAATTTTACTAGGTGACAAATATCTTGGTAGAATATTTAGGATTTTGTTATACTTAAATTGGACCTTTGACTCAAGTATGGAGGAGAGGTTGTTTTGAGTGATGCTTTTAAGAATATACATGTGAACAAGTTTTTGGCTTGTCTTCTTTGAAACAGTCTAACACTTCCTTAGCACTCCGTGTGTCCTACAAGGTCATTCCTTTGTGCTTCTTGGCAGTTAGAGTTCTTACAATATCTGTCTCCAAAATGAAAGAAACTAAAAGTTAAATGCAGCTAGAGAAAAGTACAATTTATTTGTACTTCACATGATAGTTCACTAATCTTAAATGTATGCGCTGTTAAAATCAATATGCTGCATTATGACACAGATTAGCATCACGTTATGTCTGAAGGAATTTCAATAAATTGTTTAGAGGATAGAATTGAAGCCCTAAGAAAATGACATTAAAGAATGTGTTGGAATATAGAATCTTAACAGACAGATGTATGGACTTCTCCCAGGGTGGGAGAAGATCAGATCTAAGTGTCTGCAGAAGGGAATGATAAGATTCAAAGATATGCAAATATGGCAATTAATAAACCCACAAATCTGTGACATTTTTTTCCACCATGGCAGAATAAAAAACAAAGTTATTTAAATAAATTGTGAATTGAGACATTAGACCCTTTGCTTAATTCTGCTTCTGCCCTTTCCTTTTACACCTGTTGCTACCCAATGAATAGCTTGTATCCCAAACTGTCTCTCCTCTGTCATCTGTTTCTGAAGAACCCAGACTGTAACAGGAGCCATTACATCAGTGTGTGATATGAGCTGACTTAGGTTTTGAAAGTATCAAGAAGTGTTTCATTTTTTTAAAAACATGATTGGATTCAGCTAGAAGGATTCCCTGATTGATGTCATGGGAGTAAGGAAGAGAAGAAAGAGGAAAGAAAGATCACAATGTTTTATGACCTGAGCAAGTAGAATGGCATTGCTGCCACCAATGGAGTTGTTAATTAGGCATTTGATTATATGAAGTGAGTTGGGGATAAACGATTAAAATTTATGCATTACAGCATGTAAATGGTGCAGTGATTAGTGGCCTGAGCCTTAGGATGCTCTAGCATTTAACTGTTGGGACAAAGGAAGATCTGGAAAATATAAGAAGGAAACACCAGTATTTTGGAGTATTGTTGGACTTTGTAAACCAAATAAGGGAAGTGTGTCTTTGGAGGAGCAGTGATTAATTATAGCACATGATTCTATTCAGTAGGATGAAATTTGCTCTGACATATTAATAGCTTTGCCTCAGGGGAGAAGATCTAGAATGAAGTAAGCACATTAGTAAATTTGGTCTGTATTATTCCAGTACATTATTTTAGGCTTAAAATACTTAAAAATATATAAAATATTTTATATTTTTATAATTCTATAGTTTTCTAATATTCAACATTATGAATTATATACATATCAATATATAGTTAGAAATGACTACATAAATATGTATATGTGCCTATATAAATGCATACCTACATATAAACAGGTATATATGTGCATATACACACATGTATATATGTGCATGCATATATGTGCATGCATCTATGTACATGCATCATAATGCATATAGACATGTACAACATAGACATATTATTTCATGTAGACATATACATATGCATATATTTGTTCTTTTGTTCTATTGTTTTAGAATTTATCTAATTCTATGCCAATATATTTGTAATCTGTCCTTTGGAAATGAATATTTGGGCAAGCACCCCTCTCTCTCTCTCTCTCTCAGTACTTCTACTACTCACCTCCATACATAAATCTCCTTTCTTTCATTTTCTTGGCTTTTCTTGTATTCTTTTTAAAATGTACTTTTATGTAAACCTTAGTTGATATTGTGATTAATATTGCACTGAAAGCATAGATGAAATTAGGAAGAAATGATATTTGTTGTTTGTTAATCCCATCGGTATTCGTTGGGAATAAGTGCTTTCTTTTATGTCTCTTATATAAATGTACTTCAGTATTACAAAGTTTCTTGTCAATATATGGATTACTAATATGCATAATAACTACTTTTTATTGGAACCGTGTGTTCTGGTGTTTTTGAAATCTAAGTGTAATGACACATGCACATATTGACCATGGTAGATCACTATAAAGAAATTTCCAAATATGTAAATGCATGTAAAATTTGGATTCATCCTGTGTCACTATACTACAACAGTATCTAGTTTGTCAAAAATAAATGAATTATGCTCACCATCTTTCCACATCCATTATGGTATCAGGGTGAGAGAGATTTCGGGTCTCTGGTAGGAAGTAGACACACATGGAAGTCATGGTGGGCAGTGATCCATAGAGAATTATTGAAGATGGTGCAAAATACTGTCTAGTTATCAGTACTAAAGAACCTAGTGTTGCAGCTAGACCACTAGTAAATATAGATATACCCTAAATAATGGACCTATGAGAAAAGATAATATATTTTAAAGCAAAGCACTTCCAGTTGACTCTGATTCTTACTTTTTTCCTATAGAACCTTTTCCATTCCAGTCAAGATTATCTTTACAGTATGTGCATTCTAATAGCATTTATGCATTTATATGTATACACCCAATACTTTCTTACTAGTGACAAAACTAAGATATAAAATCATAACTGACATTTGTATTAGCTCCTCTCTTGCTTGAAACTCTTTAATGATTCCCTCCACACCGAAGTGATACTGAATTTTCTGACTATGCCTAAGGATGTTCAAATCAGGGGTCAGCAAATTTTGTCTTAACAGTAAATATTTTGGGTTTTATAGACTAAATGGTCTCTAGCTTTTCAACTCTGTCATATAATTTAGTAAAAATGTTAACTCAAACTGGAAAGTCAAGAGGAAAGCACTCAAGTGTCTTGTGGGAAATGATACTAGGAAACAGATATTCTTGATAGGTCTTGGAAAACAAAAAGAAGTTTGGAATTTTTAAAGTTAGGAGCTGAAAAGAAGTAGAGCTGAAGCTCTTATTATTGAGGAGGTAGCACTAATCATTTAGTGCTGGTGTCTCTGAATAAGAGGAGGGGCCCTGCATGGCCTAGACCCTGGCCTTTGAAGAGGGGCACAGACCAGCTGTAACTCTTGGTGGTGCATGATAAAGTGAGTTGTGTTGATACAAGGAGGAGTTGCCACTACTGGTGTGAAGAGGCATTATGGAGGGACACTAACAGGAATAGGAAATAGACAAGAAGGAACAAGTCTCATCGTCCTCTTGCACCTTTGCAATATGTGTCTAGCTCCCCCTATTGGCAAAGGTTGGCAGGGAACCAGCTGGAGACTCAGAAATGTGGTTTTCAGTTCCAGCTCCAACACCACAAAGTAGAGTTAAGAAGAGCGTGTTTGGAACTGAGAGACATTAATCTCATAACTAGCCTGATGCATTCACTCACTATGCCCATTTGTGGGCAGCATCACTGAAAGGGTCCATTGCTCATGTGGCCATGTCTTATTTATATGTGCATATACTACCAGTGACTACTTCCTTTTAAATAAATCATTTTTAAAAAATGAACTGTATCCTTTTTTGAAGACAGGTCTTGAACTTTGTATTTTGCATCACTCAGTCTACTCAGTTACTTTTATGGCTATGTTTTAGAGAAATTGTTTTCCCTAAGGTTTATGTTTCTCTGAAATTTGAAAGCCTAATGTAAATTTGATAGTGTATCAAACGGTTCAATTTAATAACATTTCATTAATATTAATAGCAAAATTTTTTAGTGTGTATGCTATCCTGCCTTTATAAAGAACACAGAATGATTTTGTATTTGTTATAGTATTAATATTCAAATTAACTTTAAGTAGAATAGAACAGTTATTTTACATTTTATATGTGAGGAAACAATTGCAATGATTAAGGAAACTTTCCATGATGAGAAAGCTTATAATGAGTACACTTAGTCTTTATTAAAAGACCCCATTATACTAAACTTAAAACAGATTTCATCTATTTCCAGTGGACTGCGTATTCTAAAAAATAAATACAAAATCTTTTAGTTCTAATAATTATAACAGATGAACCTAGGTAGGATTGATATAGAAAACTAGCATATATTAAGTGATGCTTTGATATACACTGATATGCATTGATGTACATTGTGAAAGGATTAGCACAAGTAATCTATTACCCCCACGTAGTTACCACTTCTCTCCTGTGTGGCGAGAGCACTTAACATCTACTCTTGGCAAATTTCAGGTATACAACACAGCATTATTAACCATTGTCACCATGCTGTACATTTGATCTCTAGAGCGTATTCATCTTATAACTGGGAGATGTTGGTCAAAGCGTACAAACTTTCAGTTCTTCCTCCCCATCCCAGCCTCTGATAACCATCGTCCTACTCTCATGAGAAAACTTTTAGGAGTGATGAACATTTTCTATACCTGCACTGCGGTATTTAAGTGATTATATTGTGGAAAGCCACCAAATTGGATACTTTAAAAAGGTGGACTTATTGTAGGCAAATGGTAATTTAAAGGAAGACAGAATAAATTGGGTTAGTTCAGATGCATTTCTTGATTTTGGAAAATGCTGGGCTCTGGGTTATATCAAAAATGGGAAATATTTCATGAAATGTATATAAACACTATAATTCTCATTGATGCTGCTGAGTGATTTTATGTCTCAATATTCTGATATACTAGTCTTTCACTTTTCACATTCAAGATTCAGAATCTTTTCATTCTCTGCTTCTATGAATGCAGTTTTTTTCCATTACACATGTGGGATCCAGAAGTATTTTTGTGTGTGTGTCTTATTTATTTCACTTAGCATAGTGTCCTCTAGATTCATCCGTGTACCTTAAATATATACAATTTTAATTTTAACAAACTTCATTCATTATCTTTGAGGCCATCTGCAAACAGTAAAAGTCTCTCTCCCTTTGCATGAATGATTTCTTCATTTTACTAATAAGGGAGTTGGATAAAATGTTTTAAAAATGTGTCTCACCAAGAACCTGATCTATATTATGTAAATTATATACTTCTGAACGTCTTTTTAATTTTTTGCTTTTTAATATTCTTCCTATTCCTCTGGGCTAGTCCCTCCACCTGCAGTTTTCATAGCATTGTTGTTATCAGTTAGATTTTACTCAGGAAAACAGAGCCCAGGCAAAGTAGTTCAGTAGAAAGACTTTAACTTAGGGAAGGAATTAAAAGAGAATGGAAAGGGCTAAAAAGGCCAATGGGATATTGGGGCAAACCAGAGACTGGCAATGAGAAACCTACTGTAGGACATAGGGCTAGGGAGATAGAGGAATGGTTGATGTTATCAGAGAATAACAGATCAGACTATCTTAGTTCTTTTCATGAAGGGGAAACAACTCCTTTTGGAAAAGGTGCTCAAAGATAAAGATGAAAAAATTAAATATTTACTTTGGTCCTTGAATCTCCCACTGGTACTGCACATGGGGGAATCTGTTCTGAAGTCGCTTGTGAAGGGATCTAGGGAAAGATACTTTGCTCTCAGATTCATTCTCCACTCTTCTTCAAACAAGCAAATGATGAGGTTGCCCCTCCCCCCATGCTCTTGAAAGTCTATGTCATGGTTAGTTCTTTAAAATGCAAATAAAATTATTTAAAAAATTGTGGGTAAATTGGGGCATCTGGGTGGCTCAGTTGGTTAAGCATCTGCCTTTGGCTCAGGTCATGATTCCAGGGTCCTGGGAATGAGCCTGGCACCAGCCTTCCTGCTCGGCAGGGAATGTGTTTCTCCCTCTCCTTCTGCAGCATCCCGTGCTCTCTCTCTCAAATAAAATCTTTTAAAAAAAAATTGTGGGTAAAGATGGAGACACCTGCTCAATTTCAACATGAGTTCCATGAATAATTTTTTTTTTTGTATGAGGTCATTCCAATGTCTCTAGACCATCACGGAGCTAAAACTTGACCTTGCCTCTGAGATTTAAACTTTTATATTCTGTTTATTAGAACTTTTGGGGGGGCATGGCACTTAAAGTACATGCAAATCAACATGCTCAAAATTAAACTTACCTTATTTCTAACACCTGTTCCTTTCCTGGGCCCATTTTTGTCACCATCCTCCTAGCTGAATCAGTGAGAACCTTGGTTGCCACATTCTTGACTCCACCCTCACTGTCAGTTAGGGAGCTACTCAATAAATACATCTTGTTGATTTTTTTATGCTAACCAGGAATGTTTTATAAACATTCCAAATAGGATTAATGTGATCAACCTTGGTAATTAAGAGAGAATTCAACCCTTCGTATTTTTTAAGTACTTGTTACAATTAAGTAGTGTGTTGAATGCACTCTATCTCCTGTACTACAGGTCCTCCAAAGAAAGCATAGCACATTCATCATTTTTATCTTCTGTTGCTAGCACAAATCTAAGCATGATTTTTATGTGAAATTAGGTGAGTTTCAGATTTCTTTTGTTTTCATTAAAGGTCATCTTTTTTTAATGCCTTTGATTCTTTAGCAAGTGGTATTAACATGCTACACAGAATCAGATTAAAATTGTTGGCAGTAGGTAATTTTGATCAGCATAAAACAAAATGTAAAGTGAACATGATCAATCTAATTTTTCTTTCAAAGCTCTGATAATCTCAGTTTGGGGAACAAATATATTGATTAGAACAGGGCCTCCAGGAACAAAGAAGACAGAAGCTATTGAGGTTCATCAACTGACATATTTTATTACAAAAAAATGAAAGGTATTTTGTTGGGAAATCTAACACTCCAAGTAAAGCTTGAGTCAGAAATATATTATTCCTCAAATTGTGTAAATCCACCAACAGGCCAGAAAGGAAAAAAATTGTTGGGCACCTGGGTGGCTCAGTTAAGCGTCTGCCTTCGGCTCAGGTCATGATCCTAGGGTCCTGGGATCAAGCCCTGAATTGGGCTCCCTGCTCAGCAGAGAGTCTGCTTCTCCCTCTGCCTCTCCCTCCCCCCATCTTCGTGTGCTCTCTCTCTCTCACTCTCAAATAAGTGAATACAATCTTAAAGAAAAAGAAAAAAATTGTTGAAAATCTGTAATAAACAAAGGAAAAGTTAACAAATACTAACTACATGACCAATTTGATGTTTCTGCCATGTCTTGGTGTTCATTCTGTTCACTCATTATTTATAAATAGCTATACTGAGGATTTAAGGGTCTTAAAACAAGAGGAAGTATTCTAATAATCCTTTGGGGGGGGAGGTGAAAGTAAAAAGCTCAAAACATAAAACGGTAGAAATGGAAATATTTATACCAAATAATCTGGGCTAAGAAGTGCTCTAAAATGAATTCAGAGCTTCCAGGCAAACAAGGCCTGAATTATTTGAAAATCACTGAATGTCTCTACTATTTGTGTGTCCTGAAAATGAGAAATAGAATGTTCTTTGTTGCCATTAGTGTTTTAGTTTGATTTATTGGTTCTTGCTGTGTATCTGTTTCTTAGTATACTGACTTGTAAAATGAGCACATTATTAGGTACCTCACCGTAGTCTCCTGAAGTTAAGGTTATAGAACAGAGGCTGTAATATTTTACTTAATAAATGTTAATTGTGTTGTCATTTTGAATATGTAAAATATCTGAATCCCTCTCTATTAGCAAATAAATGTCTGAATATGGAAAGAATAAACAATTACTTAAAAAGAGTAAAAATCTGAAAAATGCAACATGGTATGTAGTGAAAAAGTTGTCTTATTTCTCTATAGTTCTTTAACTGTTGCTTCTGTTCATGTGGTCTTTCTGGAACACCATCATGTATCACTTGAGGTACTTTTTTTCTCTACATTTCTCTCTCTCTCTTTGTCTATGGTTTAGTTATGCTCTATTTATGCATCTTCTAGTCTAATATGCATATTAACCCATCGAATCAGTTTCTAATATTAGATATTGTATATTTCACTCTGACATTTCCATTTGATTATATGTAAAAGAAAAGAATTTCAACAGAAAAATGGGAATCCATATAAAATAAAGTCCAACTTTTCCTCTATTTTCTTGATACATTGATCATTTTATATAAGTTCCAATTACCTTCTATTATTCTCCATATTTTTATATATGTCATCGTCTTTTCCTCTACTTTTGAACATAATAATCCTAGTTATTTAAAGTTCATTAACTGGATATAATGTAGGTTTATTTCTATTGTCTCGTTTTTGTTTTATTGTGGGTTTTTTGTTGTTAATGCTGTTGATTTTTATTAGGTATGTGGTCCTAGCTTTTTGGCTTGTCTAGTAATGTTTGAATTAATACAAATTATTTATAAAAAGATGAAGGAGCTCTATCTGTTACTTTGTTCCAATCTTCTAGGCTAGTAGGACAGTGGCTGCTCACTTTAACACTTCAAGGACTGTGGGACTCAAGATTCAGTTGAATCCGTAGTAAGGCATAGAATTGTTCTGGGTCCCTTTGGTTCTTCAGGATTTTCAGTTGGAAGACTCCATGTTCTTTATGACCTCCCAGAAGTGAATGACCATAAACTCAAGTATTTTTCTTTCTAGAGTGTTGAAAGCTCTGCTCTTTGGTTTTTAATAACCCATATTGGGCACTCAAAAAATTCAGCAAATAAAGATGAAAAGGACTATGGGATTGAGCCACCCTCTACCAAATCTTCCCGAAAAGTTCTGCTGATTTCCTTGTCTTCCAACAGCTGCTGTCTGTGAGTGCAAAATCTTCATTTTTTTCTGCTAGTGTCCAGATTTATTAAATGCCTACAGAAAGCAGCTAGAGAAATTAGTTCAGCTATTAACAGTTCTACCCTTTGAAATCACATTCCCTCCTCCCCTGTCTTAACAGCTCTTATTGCTGGCAATCAGGTTATATTATTTATCTGGCTTTTTTAGTCCTTGGCAGGATATTGACCTGCTTCTGGTTATTTATCCAAAACAGAAATAGAAAAACAGAGTCCTTTTAACGTTGCATTTTCTAATTACTTGTCCTGGCATATTGCTATCAGGTTGAATTTTGTTGTTATTTGATATTATATTAACTGAGAGATTTTTCTGTGAAAAGATTTTGAGTTTTTTTCTATATTGATCATTATCATATGATTTTTCTCTTTTAATGTGATTCGTATTGACTGATTTTCTAAATAAAACAATTTTGTATTCTTGGAAAAATCTATATTGTTCAAAACACATAACACTTTTTTAACACTAGATTTGTTAACATTTGATTTTTTATATATTCTAATTCTTTAATGATTCCCCAACTTTTCATTTATTGGTCTCCCTTTTAACTGTTTATTATGTGTCATATTTATTATAGTGGTTTTCAAGTCCTGGTGAGCTAACTTCAAAATCTGAGTCAAACCTAATTTAGTTTATGATATTTGGATTTCTCTTCATTTTCAGTGATGTGGGCTTGTGTTTTTCAACATGCTTAGTGCATTTAAAAAATTAAGGTATGGGCATTGTGCATAAGAATTGAACAGGCTGTATGGACTTTGTGCATAAAAATTGAGTAGGCTCTACATGCTGCCATCTTGAGAGGGTTTATACTTCCCTCTGCTGGGCAGGTAGCATGGTGACTGTTTACTATTAGTGCAGGTAAGACCTGTGATGAATCCAGTCTGCTCTGTAGCCTTGGTGAGAGGCATTTATCAACGAGATCAAAATGCCTAAAAAAACCCTGAAATCTTCCAACATCTCCCATGTGTTGTAAAAGTTCAGCCAAGGCCATGATGCTTGAATCAGGACAGCAGATGAAAGATTACTTTACCTGAAAGATATTGCTGCTTTATAAACACAAAGATCTAATGGCAGTTTTTTTTCTTTCAATTAACCAGAGTTTGAAATATTTAGTTACCACATTGGAAGAGGAAAACTTATGAAAGTTAGATATATCAGCTTTGTCTAAAATGATACTGAGAAACATTGTTGGAACAATGGATATGCGTTATTCCGTTTCACATAAGTAGAAACTTTTAAACACAAGACATCTAGGAATGGGAGACCATATGGCAATTGTTATGTCAGTACCCAGATTCTCTTTGAAGATTAGATGTATCATTAAGTCATTTTTTTCATGTATCTATTCAATAATTTTGGTAAATAATTACTAAAGATAACTGCCATTTATTTCTTCCATCTCTGTACTTGCATCAGAAGATGGAGTTAAATTTTCCTCCCCTTGAGTGAGGCTCAACTTTAATGACTTGCTTGACCAATAGAATGTGACAGAAATTATATTGCACTTCCAAAGCTAGATAATTAGAAATCTTGCACTTTTCACCTGAGTCTCTTGGAAATCTTATCTGAGAGTAGCCAGCAACCACATACAAAACAAAATTCTACTACCCCGTGACTTCCAAACTCTAAGGATATGTAAGTAGGTCCTGTGGAGAGAGATGCGTGGCCAACTCAAAGTTGTTCTAGCCAGATGTGTGTGAAGAAGTCTTCCTTTGATTCCTACCCCACTTCATATAAAGGCAACCATATGAGAAATCTCAAAATGATCTTCTGGGGTGCCTGGGTGTCACAGTCAGTTGAGTGTCTGACTCTTGGTTTTGGCTCAGGTTGTGATCCCAGGGTCATGAGACTGAGCCCGGCATTGGGCTTCATGCTCCGTGCTGAGTCTGCTTAAGATTCCCTCTCCCTTTTCCCCTCTCCCCCGCTCACTCTCTCAAATAAATAAATCTTTAAAAAAAAAAATACCTTCTGAGCACAAATCCCAAAAACATAAGAAATAATGATTTGTTTTATGCTACTATATTTTGTGTTTAGCTGTTTCTCAGAATTAGAAAACTGGGACAATGAACAGTAATCATTTGATGACTGACCAATGTGTGCCAGGAACTTTGCTAGTCACTGGGCATATAGATTGGAGGGAAAAAAATGACATTACCTTGACTCACATTTTGCCATCAGAAGAGACAGATTTTGTTTTTCATGTTAACTTTCTCTACTGTTGGCATTTTCAAACATAAAAACTTGAAAGAGTATAATATGCAATGATGTATACTTCAGTTTCAGTAATTGTCAACATATGGCCAATGTCGTCACCTCTGTTCCTACTCTCCTCTTCCTCTGCTCTATGCTGCATATTTTATAGTCAGTCTCAGACATTTTATGATTTTATCTGTAAATATTTAAGAGAGATTAAAATCTGAATAAGTACAAACAAATAACTGTGGTAGTAAATTATGTTTTGTGTAATAAAAGCAAAGGAATGCAAATAGACAAGAAAACAAGGAAAGAAAAGGATATAGTCATAGTATGGAAAGATACATTGTTGCAGGGAAATATAAATTGAGATTTGATGAGTTTGCAAAAATGAATGGAAGTAAGAGAGTTGAAGGCAAAAAGGAAAACATGGGTAGGTCGCATGGGGAGGGGAGGGTTAGTGTTTGGGGAGAGGTTGGCACTGGCGTGGCCTGTCATAGTTGGGCTTGAGGATCAAGAGGTGACATTGTATAAGTAATACATGCTTTCATTGGTAATGTCTCATTTCATCTTTAGATATACATCATTGTTTTATTCATACACAGTGTCATTCTATCCACTTTAATAGTATCTGCCAACTAAGAGGGAAAGGGTAAGCAAATCATGGTATACTTATTCAGTGGAATGCTATTTAGCAATTAAAAAGGAACACACAGTATTACTGATAAGTCTGACTTCGTGAATGAATCTCAAACATTTTGCTGTTGTAAGAAGCCAGGCATGAAAGAATACATATTGTATGAATCTATTTATATGAAATTGAATAGCAGGGAAAACGTAATCTACAGTAATAGAAATCAGAGCAGTGTTTATTGTAATCCCCCAACCTCCACAGGCCAGGCAAACTGCATGAGAGAATGTCAAGTTACAGAAGTATTATATACAGAAGTATTTATACAGGTGTACACATTTTTCAAAATGAATCGAATATAAATCACAACACCCTAAACTAGCTTGGTCTGGCCCTTATCTCTTTTTACTAAGCCCCAAAATTTTAATAGCTATTGCTCGAGAGTATATTTTCAATATTCTTTTGGGATAAAAGCTAGAGAGTAGAACATCTTGAATGAACAACGTATTCGAACTAAATTAGAATGAATAGAATAGAAGATCACTACTTTTAAAGAACCATAAAATTTTTAAAGAAATAAGATGTTAATGAGGGAAGAATGAGTGACTATGGAGGTAACTGTTCAAATAGGAATACTGGGTGTAATTATATAGTAACAAAATAATTAAGATCTCAAAAAGCAATAATGGAATAATTACAGAGAATAACAGATTAGCAATCTGGAATACAAAGTCAGATAATCCTCCTGTAAGAAATTGAAGAGTTAATACTTAGAAAATATCAAAGATGACTTATGAAGCACAGCAGGTAGAAGTACAATGAACTTGAACTAGATTGCCAAAAAGAAGAAAATAAAGGAAACGACATTTCCAAGGCATAATTACTGTGAATTTCTAAGAAAAAAACATCACAATGATAAGGCCGAGAAAGGAACAAAAAAATGATAATGAAACACACCAGATTTTTAAAAAAATATTTTACTTTAATAAATTCAAGAGACAAAGAACAGATCATGAAAATATACTAAATTGTGTGACATTAGTCCTCCCCAAAAGCGTAATGTTAATGTCTTCTCACCAGTGTAGCCAGTGCTTTGATCATATTTTATAATCTAATCTAAATTAGGAAAACATACCAATATTCCTGGGAATACAAGTACACAGATAACTTACCAAATCAAAAACACTCAGAAAAAATAGTCAAATAAATCCAGGTGAGACATGATAAAAAGTGCAGCTAACAAACTTAAGAAAACTTTATCTTGAATTAAAAATGAGCAACTTTAATACGAAACATAGATCATATTCAGAATTAAAATTCTAGACAATTCCTCCATGACTCTGAAATGGAGGGTAAGGTGCGACATAAGGAAGAGATTATATGTAATTTGAGATTATGAAACTCTAGTTACTGAGCATACATATATATTTCAAAAAGGCAGGGGAACTAGAGAAGGAAAATTATAAAGGAAAAATTTCAAATCCGTTAAAGAAAATGAAAACTCATCAGTGGAAAGAAAAGGGAAAAAAAAATGAACTGAGATGATTAGATTTATACCGCAAAATGCCACACAAATCCATGTAGAATCTTATATTAGTAAACATAAATAGGTTAAAACATTGGATCAGAAGTGGGTCTCTCAAATGAGATTCTCCTATTATAATTATATTTATATATGTTATCCAGAAGAACACACTTTATTTTTAACATCTCTGCATCTTTTTATAGTTATGGAATAATTTGCAAGTCAAAGTAATAATTTAATGGTAAAAAAGAAAATATAGGGCAAAATTATAGAGATGTTATATTTTGGTAAACATGAAGAAGATGTAATCATAAATACAGATTAAAGTAATAAATACCTTCACTTAAAACTGATTGAAAGCATAGGGAAATGTCTAGAATTATGGTTGGAAATTGTTTCACCGTCTTATCTTAGGTTTGCTTTCTTGAGCATTTATTATCTGAGATTGCAGTGTCACAAACACACCTTCATATAACTCACATTCAGACATTCTGATAATGAATTAAGTCAGTCACAAGGAAGTACTAATACATTCCAAATAATCTTTTTCTTTTTAAAATTTATTTTATTTTTTGTATTTTATTTATTTGTATTGTTTTATTATGATATGTTAGTCACCATACAGTACATCATTAGTTTTTGATGTAGTGTTCCATGATTCATTGTTTGCATATAACAGCCAGTGCTCCATGCAATACCTGCCCTTCTTAATACCCTTCACTGTGCTAGCCCATCCCCCCCCCCACTCCCCTCTAAAACCCTCAGTTTGTTTCCCTGGAGTCCATAGCCTCTTCTGGTTCATTTACCCCTCTGTTTACCACCCCGCCTTCATTTTTCCCTTCCTTCTCCTAACGATCTCCCTGCTATTCCTTATGTTCCACAAATGAGCGAAACCATATGATAATTGTCTTTCTCTGCTTGACTTATTTCACTTAGCATAATCCCCTCCAGTCCCATCCATGTTGATGCAAATATTGGGTAATTGTTCTTTCATATGGCTGAGTAATATTCCATTATATATATGGACCATATCTTCTTTATCCATTCGTCTATTGAAGAGCATCTCGGCTCCTTCCATAGTTTGGCTCTTGTGGACAATGCTGCTATGAACATTGGGGTGCATATGGCCCTTCTTTTCACTACATCTGTATCTTTGGGGTAAATACCCAGTAGTGCAGTTGCTGGGTCATAGGGTAGCTCTATTTTTAACTTTTTGAGGAACCTCCACACTATTTTCCAAAGTGGCTGTACCAGCTTGCATTCCCACCAACAGTGTAAGAGGGTCCCCCTTTCTCCACATCCTCTCCAACATATGTTGTTTCCTGCCTTGTCAGTTTTGCCATTCTAACTGGTATAAGGTGGTATCTCAATGTGGTTTTGATTTGAATTTCCCTGATGGCTAATGATGATGAACATTTTTTCATGTGTCTGTTAGCCGTTCATATGTTGTCTTTGGAGAAGTGTCTGTTCATGACTTCTGCCCAGTTTTTGACTTGATTATTTGTTTTTTTGGGTGTTGAGTTTGAGAAGTTCTTTATAGTTCTTGGAGACCAGCCCTTTATCTGTAGTGTCATTTGCAAGTATCTTCTCCCATTCTGTGGGTTGCCTCTTTGTTTTGTTGATTGTTTCCTTTGCTGTGCAGAAGTTTTTATCTTGATCAAGTCGCAAAAGTTTAATACTCAGCTTTCAGTAATGGATATAATAGGCTGAAGATTAACAAGGGCTTGAAAAATGAGACACACAAATTCGAGCTAGTGGACATCCATAGAACACTCTACACAGCAACAGCAGAAACACATGTATCTCCAGCGCTACATGAAATAGCCATAGGATAGATCATATGCTAGTACATGAAATCAGACTCAAATTGAAAAGGATTGAAATTCTGCAAAGTATATTCTTCAATCACAGGGACATGAAATTGGAAATTAAAAACACATCTGGTAAATTCACAAATATTTGGAAACTAAACAATATCCTCTTAAACAGCGTTTCAAAGAAACTATCACAAAGGGAATTAGAAAATACTGTTCTAAAACTTAAATGACACAGTGGGAAATTTATAGTTTTAAATGCCTGCATTGAAGAGGAGAAAGATCTCAAATCCACAAGCTGAAGTTCTACTTTAGGACATTGGAAATGGAGGGGGAAATTAAACCCAAAGCAAGCAGAGGGAAAGAAAGAATGAGACTAGAGCAGAAAATAAAGAATTAGAGACTAGAACTGTAGCAGAGAAAATGAACCAAAGCAAAAGTTACCCCTCTGAAAACAATAATACTGATAGACCTGTAGCTAGACTGGCCAAGGGAAAAAAAATAGTCAAATTACTAAAATCAGAAATTAAAGCAGCATTACTACAACTTTAGAGAAATAAAAGATCATAAGGGATTGTTATGAACAATTGTATGCCAACAAATTAGATAATGGATGAAATGAAGAAATTTCTAGAAAAATACAACCTATAAAAACTGACTCAGATGGAAAAGAAAACTAAAG
This sequence comes from Ursus americanus, assembly GCF_024610735.1. Classification (NCBI taxonomy): domain Eukaryota; kingdom Metazoa; phylum Chordata; class Mammalia; order Carnivora; family Ursidae; genus Ursus; species Ursus americanus. The sequence goes on from NC_142135.1 coordinate 17,416,062, forward strand.
ACCAATATTTCTTATCTATATGTAGAGATCTCCTCAACACTAGCAAACTTAATTCAACAGCATCTCCCAAGAATAAAGAAATGGGAGCCTACCTGGAGCAATAATAGATGTGTCCTCAAAATAAGTATGATTAACCTATGAATCCACACCCAAAATCCAAGAATACAAACATGAAACACTTTTAATTCTTATTTTTGTATGTAGGTGCCCATAAGACAAGCCAGATAAAGTTGTTTTCATTCCCTCTGGGAAAAAGAAAATTTGCTCTGAAAGGAACAAACACAACAGGATACATTTTTCTGGTTTTTTTTTTTTTCTCATTCTCCCTCTCCCTGATGACTTTGAAAAAGTCTGATGTCTTGAATCTTTAAAATGGAATATTAGCATAATATTAGTGTAATATTCTCCTGCTAAAGGACTAATGGAATGGCGCTAAGCAGATATTAAGGAGAATAAGCACTATTTTTCTTCGCAACTTCTTTTGCATAGTATTCAGGTAATAGTGGGGAGGGTATTGCTATAATCTAATAAAGGTAGAGTGGATATAATAAAGAGTCTGACTCTAGTTTTTGGTGTTTGCTGACAGTTTTGAGTTCCACACTCTTTCCCTCTGGTCCACATCTTGACCAACTGTTAAGAATGCCCAAGTGCTCCTTGATGGTGCTGGTGGAAAGGTCAAACCATTCTCGGGAAGCCTCATCCTAGCCCCACCCTATAACTGCCATAAAACCCCCAAGCCAGTCTCTTTCCCCTTCTTTCCAAAGTCATTTTTGGACTTTCTTTGGAACTGCACTGCTTTCTCCAGAAAATGTCAGTAGATGAATAATAAACCATCTCATATCTTCTTAATGTATGAGTGATGTCCTCAGTGTTGATATCCAAACTAAATTTTGGTTGAAGGTCCATCCCAACTCTGTAGTATGGTTGTAACAGTGGGCCACTTCTGCAGAATCAGAAGTTGTTGTTCTGGGCATTCAGGCGAATTCATACATCTAATCACATTCCAAGTCTCATGATGCCACTTCTCCATTAGGATACTGATTTTGATGTAGGAGACTTGACCAAGTTTACAAATCGGCATTCTTTAAATGCTTGCAAATTTTGTTACTCTTAGATTGAATTCTGTATCTAGTCTTCGCTGTGTGTGCCCTCAGGCTATAAATGGTAAAGGTCTCTTATTAATTTTTTTTATAAAGGTCTTTTAAATACTAGATGGCAACTGTCTGATTTTCACACTTTGCCTTAAGTTAGTAATTGACCAACACACATTAATCATTTTCTCTATTCAAAACATCAAAATCATTAGGCAATCATCTATTCCCATAGGCTTTATAGTCAAGTCAGTCTGTTTTTCATTGGTATCGCCACAGTTTAGAATTTTAGCAATTTTAAGGCTAGAGCATGCTAAGGGCTATTGCTACTCCACCTTCTACCATGGTAGGCTTCTGATTTCCATCTCACCAGTGAGTGGTCCAACCACAGAATCCCATCATTAGGGTCTGCTGCTTGGGATCACTTTTGGTATCAAGTATTTTAGGCTGGCTTCTCCTAAAAGCAGATTCTGAGCCATGGACTCGGAAATGATTATTTAAGAAAATTATTTCGGAAAAAAATAGTAAGACACTGGGAAACATGATGGAAAAAGAAGTCAAGCAAAGGTTTAATTTCAGGTGAAATCTCAGATTCTGTTCCAAATGGAGCTATAGATTATGAAGATTTAGTTTCTTTTATTTTTTTAATTAAAAATTTTTTTTTTTTTAAAGATTTTTTATTTATTTATGTGACAGAGAGACAGCCAGCAAGAGAGGGAACACAAGCAGGGGGAGTGGGAGAGGAAGAAGCAGGCTCCCAGCCGAGGAGCCCGATGTGGGACTCGATCCTGGAACGCCGGGATCACGCCCTGAGCCGAAGGCAGACGCTTAACCGCTGTGCCACCCAGGCGCCCCTAATTAAAATTTTTTAAAAAACATTTTATTTATTAAGATTTTATTTATTTTAGAGGGTGAGCAGGGTTGGGGCTGGGGCAGAGAGAGAGGGAGAGAATCTCAAGCAGACTTCACACTGAGCGTGGAGCCTGAAGTGGGGCTGGCCCCATGATCCTGAGATCATGACCTGAGCCAAAACCGAGAATCTGATGCTTAACTGACTGAGCCACCCAGGCACCCCTAGAACTATAGATTATAAATTACTCCTGAGAATATTGTCTGCTTTGAATGTGCTGGGCTTTTGCTTTTCATACCAGTTAGCCCTTAGCATCAGGAAACGGTGTGTGTGTGTGTTGGGGGCATGGATAAAATTTCCAGGTACTTCTAGATTTCCAAACCTGCAATACAACTTGAGTGGCCAAAGGAAATCCTCTGGAAGCCCAGGTGAGAGAAAAAAAAACATGCAGAACATGGGGAATTGGCATATGTAGCTAATAAAGAGTCTGAAGAAATAGGAGTAGAACACTGACATTGTCCATTACAGTGGTTCCTATTGAACTGTTCCCGTATGATACCAGAAATGTAATCTATCCGATGTACTTTATTATTTATTATCAGCACTTTAGCAGGCAACTCCCAATCTTGAGTGACAATGATAAGATAGTATGAGCATCATTCTACCATCACAAACCTCGTTCTGCTAAAAATATATGGAAATTTTTTGTTCTAAATTTTATTTTTAGATTACTGTATTTCTATATAATGGGCTCAACTACCTCCCTAGTGTTCTTGCCATTTCTATTTCATACAGTTAATTTGTTGTTATCTCATTGATAGTAGGTAAATCAATCAATTGATTAGTTTCTGTTGCTAGTCCATAATAGTTCAACCTTACCCAACTTGGGCTCATACTTTGTTGTACTGAACCAGTCCTTCAAATGCTGTGGCAAGACTCTCATAAATAGAGATATAGTCTGTCCTTCCTGTTTACGTCATGACTCTTGCCGTCTGTGTCAAGATGCTTCCTATTCACATAAAATACTGAAGGTTATGCTGGCCCACCTTTGACTAGCTACAGTTAACGTAAAACAGGTATCTTATGTGTCAGGTGATGGGAATGCAACGGTGAACAAAACAGTCAATGCAATGATGGTTAATTTTATGTATCAACTTGACCAGGCTGAAGAATGCCCAAGTAGCTGGCAAAACAGTATTTCTGGTGTGTCTGTGAGGGTGCCTTTAGAAGAGATTGGAATTTGGATCAGTAGACTGAGTAAAGAAGAATGACCTCACCAATGTGGGTGGGCATCATCTAATCTATCAAGGACCTGATGAGAACAAAAAGGTAGAGGAAGGGCAAATTTACTCTCTCTGCTTGAGCTGAGGCTTCTATCTTCTCTTGCTCTTGTTCTCAGGCTTTCAGACTGAGACCAGGATTTATATCGTTGCCCCCACCCCCAGTATTCATTTCTTCAGCTGTATATTGAATTACACCACTGGTTTTCTTGATTTTTCATCTTGCAGATGGCAGATCATGGGTCTTCTCTGCCTCTATAACTATATGAGCCAATTTCTGTAATCAATTTCTTTCTCTCCCCTACTCCTGTCTCCCCCCCTCTATACATATAGGTATATTGATAGAGATTTGCTATAGGACAGCTATCTGTATCTCCTACTGGTTCTGTTTCTCTAAGGGACCTTGACTAATCTGATATAGTCAAGTAGCTTTTGAAAATTATTTGTGCACTCAGCCTCTAGATCTAAAGCAGAAATTGACCATAGTTTGGAGACTCAGATTTCTCCAGCAGTGACTAAGGTTGAGACCCACAGAGACATTACAAAGGAAAGAAAATTTATCTTTTTAAAACCTTTTTATTTGGTTCAAAGCTATCCCTGTGATGAAGGTGTCCTTAAAATGTCTATCAGGTTATCAGAATTGTTACACAGCAGTGAATTTTATGTATTATTCCGTTTTCTTTATGATATTTCATGTGTATATTTGAAAACATTTTTGTTTTTAGTCCTTAGATATTTGAATTAAGAGTAGACATACTTGGACATGATGTAGAGCCTACTGGATAACATATAAAATTCTGAATTTTGAGGAGGATGCAATAATAGATTCAGTTTATGAATTGTTGCCTTTGAGTATAGATTGTGTGTGTTGTATGTGTGTGAGAGAGAGAGACTAGAATTGCAAACACTAGTGACTAGAAGTGGACCGTAGTAGAAATTCATAATGTTTTCAGTAGTCTGGTTCTGCTCTACATCTGGATAAACCTGATGCTTTGATGGTCATATGAATCTTTGTGAACTATCTCTTTTGGATGAATTTGAACATTATTGTGGTTCATTTTTTTTTTTTACTTTGAAATGTGATATTTCACTACACTTTTGCAAGATGTTAGCATTAAGAGAGACCGATACAGGATATATAGGATCACTCTGTATCATTTGTTATTTGCAAGCAGGATGTTGACATTAATACAGTGAAGATACAGAATATTCCCTCACCACAAAAATTCCTCATGTTACACTTTTACAGCCCATTCACTTTTCTCATGCACCCATCCTTTCCTTAACCCATAGCAACCAGTAATCTGTTCTCCATTTGTATAATTTTGACATCTTAAGGATGTTATATAAATAGAATCACAATGTATGCAATCCTTTGAGAATGGGTTTTTTTTTTTTTTTTAAAGATTTTATTTATTCATTTGACAGAGAGACAGCCAGCGAGAGAGGGAACACAAGCAGGGGGAGTGGGAGAGGAAGAAGCAGGCTCCCAGCAGAGCAGGGAGCCCGATGCGGGGCTCGATCCCAGAACCCTGGGATCATGCCCTGAGTCGAAGGCAGACACTTAACGACTAAGCCACCCAGGTGCCCCAAGAATGTTTTTTTTTTAATTCTGTATAATTCTCTAAAGATTTATCCTACCTTTTATTATATCAATAGATTGTTTTTTAATCTCTTAATATTCTAAGGTATGGAAGTACCACATTCTGTTTAACCATTTATGTGTTAGAGGTCATCTGATTTGTTTCCACTTTGGGGCAATTATGAATAATACTGTCATAAACATTTATGTACATGTTTTTGTGTGAATCTAGTTTTTTATTTTATTGGGATAAATGACTGGGAGTCATGGATAAATGATTGCCAGATGACTGACAATTTCTGGATCATGTGGTAGCTGCATATTTAGTTTGTTAATAAATTGCTGAAATATTTTTCAGCAATTTTAAACAATTTTATAAAATTTTAAAGTCCTACCAGCAATATGAGTGACCCAGTTTCAGCCTTTGGTGCTGCCACTTTTTTTTTTTTATTATTTTGGCTATTCAGATAGATGTGTATTTATATTCACTGGAGTTTTAATTTGCATTTCCCTATTGGCTAATCATGTTGAAATATTGTTTAATGTTAAAATATCTTCATGTAATTGAGAGTTTGTATGAGTTTTGAGAGTTCTTTATACATTTCAGATCATAGTCCTCTGTCAGAGAAAATATTTGTAAACCACATATCTGAGTTTGTAGCTTGTGCCCTGTCAAGTTAAAATTAAAGATACCCCAAACTCCTGTGCTTCTAGTTTTCTAGATACATGGCTGGACTTCAGCTTTCTTACTTGTAAATAAGTAGAATTATACCTTTACATTCTTATAAGTTAAGACAAAAAAAGATCAGAATCTATCATAATGTAAGCATTTAGTAAATGTTATTTATATTCTCTAGAAAAGGATTATAATAAAATCAAAATGTGATTTTGAAAATTAACAAGTCAATTTGGCCAAGCCAAGCTACCAAAGTTCTTTTGGAATAAAAATGTAGCTATCAAAGAAGTTCAGCCAAGTGAAACTTTGCTACCACAACCTCAAGTACACCTGGAAAACAGTATCGAGTTTCCTCAAAAAATTGAAATTAGAACTACCCTACGACCCAGCAATTGCACTACTAGGTATTTACTTAAAGGATACAAATGTCGTGATCCAAAGGGGCACCGGCATCACAATGTTTATAGCAGGAATGTCCACAGTAGCCAAACTATGGAAAGAGCCCAGATGTCCATCGACAGATAAATGGATAAAGATGATGTGGTACACACACACACACACACACACACACACACACACACACACACACACAGAGGAATATTACTCAGCCATCAAAAAGGATGAAATCTTAACCATTTGCAGCAACATGGATGAAACTGGAAGGTATTATGCTAAGTGAAATAAGTCAATCAGAGAAACAATTCTATGGTTTCACTCATATGTGGAATTTAAGAAACAAAACAGGATCATAGAGGAAGGGAAGGAAAAATAAGACAAAATCAGAGAGGGAGACAAACCATAACAGACTCTTAACTATAGGAAACAAACTGAGGCTTGCTGGAGGGGAGGTGGGTGGAGGGATGGGGTAACTGGGTGATGGGCATTAAGGAGGGTACATGATGTAATGAGCACTGGATGTTATATGCAATTGATGAATAACTGAACTCTACATCTGAAAGTAATGATATACTATATGTTAATTAATTGAATTTAAATAAGAAAAAAGGAAAAGCCAGACCAAATTTTTATATATTTTTTGCATCCAAGATAAGGATGTCTCAGTCCTTTTAGGTGCTCTGACTACCACTTTGCATGAAAGAGGAAAATGTCAAAATCAAAGATGTAGGACTTAGCAACCATCAGCAGATCAAATCCAGAATTTATAGTTGGCCACCAGTGAAAGCCTCTCCATTTTCTTATAACGTATCCATGCAAGGATGAGGAGTGTCACTACTGCAGTCAGTTCTCACTTTACTAAGATCCATCCCTTGAAATCATTCTGTAGAAAACTATTTCACAAATATTTCTTCTTACAAGGTGAATGCTAATTAGTAAAGTGAAGATTATTGATAGAGATATAACAAATAGAAATACCTGTGATAGTCTTCCTTGTATGTGGCCCTTTTAATGCCTTTCTCTTTGAATACATTTCAACTATACAACTTATTAAATAATTACATCTTCACTGTGCTTTTTTAGCAAGTCTATAGGAGTTGCCCTAAACTGAGTAACATAGTCATAAGTAAAGTAGTAATTATAATACTAAATGATATAGTTATGTTTTAAGTAGGCTACATTTATCTCCAGGCTCTCTCCCTCTGATTATTTTTGAATATTTTTTTCACATTTAAAATCATTTACATGCACACAGAAAAATCTGAGTGATAGAAAATGTTATAAAGTAAAATGTTAGTCTCCCTCTTATAGTGTCTCCAAATTGTCTTCTGCATTTTGGTTATATGTTGATAGTTTGCATAAATTATCAGAGGACTTTTGAGCATATGCCTAATACATAATATATATATTATTTTATATGTAGTGAAAAAACAAATATTAGCACAATGTAATACTTCTGCACTGTGCCTATTTTATTTAATATGAAAAGGAAGTTTAAAACATACTGTTTTTTGATGTGTATGTATTATTTTTAATTTTGTAAGTAAACTATTGGAAATATTATACTGTCTAAATTTGTAGCTTTCTATGCTCTACTTTTTCTTTTCAGTCAATACCTATTCACTTCCTACTTTGAGTGATAGAAGCATGAAAACACTTCCAACTCCTCCTTGTACTTTTCCTTGTACTTCACCAAAGAGTTGTGATTTCTTTGAATAGTATCATGTTTTCTATGGATTACATTACATTCTTACAAATTTTAACAAAATAGATAATTATCAAATAGTGGGGGTATCACAGAAGGGGAATAGTCATACTGCAAATACCCATGTTTTGGACTGAATCCTAAGTCACATATGTATGTATAGAAGTGAATAAAAGTAACTCAGCTAAATTACAATAAATATAATACTTGATATTATGAGTTAATGCCATAAACTTAAAGCTTTAGTAGGTGTGTACTATTTTCATTACCTTTTTATAGATATGGAAGATAGTACTTTCCAAAGTTATCCAACTAATAACTGGCAGGGCCAGGATTCAAAGGCACGCAGTCTCCAGGGAAAACAGCTAACCAGATATAGATTGGTATCTGTCTCCATTCATTCAAGTTTCTGTTTAAACGTTACTTTGTGCAAGAGGCATTCTAGACCCGAGTCCCATTGTCCCTTAATGCTCTCTATCTTCTTAAGACTTATAGTTATCATAAACTGTATCACCACCAAACACATTATATTTATATATTTGCTCATCCACTACTTCTTTTAGAACTTGGGCTGTTCAAAAGCGAGGAACTTGACTATTTTATTGTCAACCATTTCCAGAATGCCTAGAATATGGTCTGGTTAATTGCATGCGTTCTTTGTGAGCATTGATTTAACTTCATGGAACCACATGAGTACTACTTGGCTGTTACCAGAATTAATGAGAGCGTTGACATGATTGTGGGCCCGGATTTGTTTGGCTGTTGAGCCTCTTCGTTTTCATTTAAGTCTTAGAATGGACTCTAGTCCAACAGAAGGATGGAAACATTTACTGCATCCAGTTGTGGGATTATGCTGTGCATAAATAAGACCAAATTTACAGATTATAACAATTCTTGAAAACTGATTTCAGAGATATTGGCGTAAGAAATCTCAAACTGAGAAGGTTGGGGCATTGTAGATGCTCAACATTTCAAAGAGCAACTATACCAGAGCATCAGAGGCTCTGGCTGAATCTAGGGGAAAACAGTCCAGTAGTAGCGTATTCCAAAGAGACAACTGTAACAATTTCTATCATTGTTCAGCTTGGGGGTCTTCTCAGGGCTTCTGGGTTGCTGAGGCCTCTTTACCCGGTGCTTCCAGAGTAACTTGTCTTTGTCCATTGGGGTGGCTATAACAAAATACCATAGACTATTACAATACCGCAAACTAACGAATTTATTTCGCACAGTTCTGGAGGGTGAAAGCCTAAGAACAAGGTGCCAGCATCATCAGTTGAGGGCCCTCATCCAGGTTGAGCCTACTTCTTGCAGCCTCACAAGGCAGAAGACACTAGGGAGCTCTCTGGGATGTGTTTTGTAAGAACACTGATTACATTCATAAGATTTCTGCCCTCGTGACCTAATCACCTCTCAAAGACTTTGCCTCCTAATATTACCATGGGGATCAGGTTTCAACACGTGAATTTTGGAGGACACAAACATTCAGACCATAGAGTTTGTCCACAGAGAAATGTAATGAAATGCATCACTTTATATAGAAAGATTCTAATAAATGTGCATTTGCTTCACATTTGTGAATCTATATATAGTCAGGAAACTTTATTATTCATCTCTATATTTTCAGCATCTAACCTAACATCATGAATATTGAAGATATTGAAAAATATTTGCTGTACTAATTTACTAAAGAAAAATTCTTTGGTCTTATGTTGTTGGATATATGATTCTTGGCTTCATTCTATTCTGTGCCTTCCCACTTTACAAATATTTTTTGTATAACCCTGTATGGATTACACCCAGAATGCAATTACAACCTACTCCATCCCTAGACTCAAAACTTCTCCCACCTCTGTTCAATTCTATTTCCTCTATACTCACTCTAGTAATCCCAAAGCTCAGTATAGAATACAGAGATTTCTAACTCTCTCCTTTGTATAATTTGCATGTTCTATTTGAGCTCTATTATTTCATACACCTCCTATCTTTATACTTGCCTCAGCACATGACCATTGAAACACAGCTTCATGTCACCCAGAAATGAGTAATTTTCTATTGTACATTTTCACCACAGAATTAAGTTCAGTCCCTTAGCCCAACATTCAAAATTTGTTAATACCTTGGCTTTTGAAATTGAGCTTCTATCAAAAACTCATGCACTTCTGGTTCTAATTACATCACTCTTTTATTTTCTGCCTTGAGCACACCAGCTTCTTCACTTTTATCGAAACTCGTCCTGCTCCTTAAGATTAAGTAGACCCTTGATTTCTCTTATCTTTCATGTCCTTTGGAAAAACCTTCCACATGATTCTAATGCTTCTTCCTATGAAAAAAATATTTGTCTACACGTCCACTATGGACTTGATACATTCTCCATTCTTACCTATTGGGAAATATGGAAACATTTTATTAAGTCTATTTTGTGCTTCCTTATTTTCCAGTGGCACCTAAGTGAGTTATTTGTGTTTAGAAAATACCTGCTTTGGTGTACTTTTTTTCTGAACGTGGGTCTCACATGTCAGAAAAGTAGCCCCTTATGAGTAACCAGACATCATTGCTGATGTGAAAATGACCTTAGACCATAATTTGAGCAATTGAGAATCACATACTAAGTCATGCTATAAAGAAATAATAGGACACAAAGTTTACAGAACACCTAACATATTAAAAGTAGATCTTAAAAACTTAGCCAGTTAGGGAAGGGAGGGGCAAATGTATTTGGGTAAGAGTTTTTTGTTTTAAACATTATTCAGCATATTTCCAAATTTTTATTATCTTCAATATTGCCAAATCTTGCATTCCTCAGAGAGAATCTGGTATGAAATGTAGACACCATTTCTGCCCTCAGTTTGCTTTATTGGGCAAGGAGTGATTATACAGTACTCTTGGCACATAGTACCAGGGAAAATAAACAGGATTTTTAAATTTTCCCTTTTTTGGTAGACCATGTTGTTTAGTCTGAGAATAGGGAGATGATTGGTGAGGAAACTGGGAAAAGTTTTGATTATTGGCTGGGGGAAAGCATTATTGCCAGAGAGAGCAGGTTTCACATAAATGGCAAGGCAGGGAGGATAATAAAACTTCAGACAATGGGGAAAAAAAGAGTGTTGCTGCATGTAAAGAATAAGCGTGGAATGTAAAAGCCAGATCATTTGGGGAATTTTAGAACTAGTTCCAGACTTTGGACTTTATTCTAATTGCTGTGAAAAACTCTGAAGATGTTGGAGTTCACATTTCCTATGTAGAATTATCAGAACACAGTGGAATAAACTGGGCTGCTAACAATGGATGATGGAGACCAGTTAGAAGACATTATTTAAGGTGAGGGAGTTGGAAGATTTGACTATATGTAACACAATGGAGAACAAACATTTATGGTTATCCATTTATTACAGTGTTAAATTACAGAATAATTTGAACCATATTGGATTTTTAAAAGAAACCAAAGTTTATTATATTTTAAAAATACAAACTGCCTGCCAAGTTTTTGATGAATAGAGAATATAAAGTACGCAGCACTGAGCAAGGAGATAACTTGAGAACCAAGGTAGAAAGATCGCATAAAAAAATATTTTAGGGGCGCCTGGGTGGCACAGCGGTTAAGCGTCTGCCTTCGGTTCAGGGCGTGATCCCAGCGTTATGGGATCGAGCCCCACATCAGGCTCCTCTGCAATGAGCCTGCTTCTTCCTCTCCCACTCCCCCTGCTTGTATTCCCTCTCTCGCTGGCTGTCTCTATCCTGTTGAATAAATAAATAAAATCTTTAAAAAAAAAATATTTTAAAGACATTCAAGTCTCTAAATTGTGATGTGGAATAGATATTTTAATATGCTTTTTTCATTTTTTTAAATTTTTGCCTTGCTAAATTTTGCCTTGTCATGTAGTATAACGTATATGGGCATAAATATGTGGGTATGTGAATAGATGAATACATGAACAGATAAATAAGTGAATTAATAATAAATGGACTGAAAATTAAATACAACGTTCTAATATAGGTGCTCAATTCAAACAAGATGTTCTAAAAGGAAATTTAAATAAGAGCCTCCTGGTTCTGGTTTAGTCAAACCTGTTTGTATTAAATACAAACCTATTGTATTAAACTTAAAAGAACACATTTTAACTGGAATATTAAATAACTAGTGTGTGTCCAGATGAAGGAAATCATGGTGATCCAAAAAACTTCCAGTTTGGATGACTCAGAAATGTTTTACTTTTTTTAAAAAAACATTACTTATATTTATTCTTTCACTTTTCTTCAAACATAACATTTTATGGGAAGGTTTCTCCTCTTGCCCTTACAATGTAAAAAGCTAGAAGGAGCATTGCTTCTGACTTAACAACACATACTGGATAATCTATAAAATCACAACTTTTCTTGAATTCATTAGAGAGCGGAGGTCATAGTGAAAGCAATGGACCCAAATCAAAGCAAAGACAGGTGCTGTTAAGGAGGACTGGACAGGAGGATTTGCTATCTGGAGCAGTTGTTGGATTCTGGGGAGCATTCCAGAAAGTAGAATTTTGTTTAAAAAATGCAGCTCAATTCTTCCTATAGTGGCTGATTGTGGACAACTGTGAGAGTTTGGACCCCCTGAGTGGCATAGGCATGAAGGGGGTTCCTACCCACTTGAAGGCTTTTTCACAGACCTCACTGAATGCCCACAAGAAAAATTGAGGACAAATTCAGAAAAGAGAAAGCCTCCTTTTGAGGCAGGCCTGGCAGAAGACCTGGGACCCTTGTCTCTCCTGTATCATCATGAAGCAGCTTACCCTCTCAATGTCAGGACAAGGATGAAGACCCATTGCAACTGAAGGAAAGGAACAGAAGACCTTCTATGCCTAGAGCAGGGGAAGGAATACATCCAGGGCGCCCAGATCATTTATGGAGGGGCTCCCTGGGAAGACCTTGCGTGGAGATCCAGTGTTTGAACCACTGATCCCTTGCTTCTCAACACCACAGCTGTCCTTCCTTGTCCTAAGTGACACTCAAACATTTTGTTTCCTTAAAAGAACACTGAAGGAGGACGAGTCCTCTCTTCCTGACTCTGGAATGCTTTGCTGCTTTTTGTACCATTTAGGGGCTGGTGTATCGACATGATGGAACCTGCTGGAGCTCACCCCTGTGAGTGTCTGTGGCATTCTGCAGGTGTCTTCACTAAGAGGTTCCCCCACAACCATCTTTTTGGATCCTTTTTGGGATCCCCAGGCAGCTCCCTAGAGAGATTCATAGCACCCTCCCCTCTGCTGGCATCTTCCCAGTGACTTCCTGGTGAGTCCATCTGGTGCCCAGCCAGGTTCCCTGTAAGTTCAACACACACGTGACAGCTTGACAGCTTCCTGGCAAATTTCCCGTCTACCCACCTCAGTGTGCTGATAAGCTTTTTGGGAAAAAAAAAATCACTGCCTGCCCATCTGGCCTACAAATTCTCTTTTCACCACCCTCCTGTCACCAGTGTTCCAGAAGGAGGTTTCTAGCCTGTCCGCCCCAGCTTGTTCAGCCCATGGACCGTGGATCAGCTCTGATCATACACAATTCAGAGGATGTATGCTTGAGCCCTATATCCTCCAACGAAATCTGAATCCCAGGCTTGAGAAGGGTTATCTCCTTCAAAATCTGTCTTCCTAGGGTACTCTATCTCAGCAGTAGATGGTTCTTTGTGATTTTCTTTTACTCCCTTTTAGTAGTCAGTGCCTTGGAAATAGGTCATGATTCATCCATATTTTTGTGTGGTTTCTGTCTCTGACTGGACCTTAAATGATACAGAATTGGCACCATAAGTCGCCTCAGGAGATAGATTCACAAAAATGAGGTTTGGGATCAATTTGATCCTGCTTTTGGGATTGAGCCCGAGGGATAGTCTGGACCATTTATTAATTTCTTACCTCTCAGCTCCAAATTCACAGAATCATGATACTGGAACTAAAAAAAAAAAAAAGTTTCAACAGCAGAGGGCATTGGAGGGACACTCAGGGAGAATGGGGCTTTTCATCTTGGTTCTAAAGTGGTTTGTTTGTAATTCTGCTGCTGGGAAGCTGAGCTAGTGTTCCTGACACCCAAGAGAGTGAATTCTCCGTGAATTTCAGCAGCTCCCATAATTGGTTGTGCGGGCTGTTCAGGAGCATCGCTTAGAGTTACCCAGTAAGATCTGCTGCCCGAACTGGCTGCTTCAGGATTTCCTCCTCCACTCAATGGAGAGTGCCACAGATGCCTCACCTGACTTCCCTGAGACAAGTCCAGTTAGTTCTCCCCAAGAACAATATCTGGGCAAGTTCCAGGGGTTATCCATCTAATTTCTTGGCAAATTTAGCAGCAACCCACATGGGCAGATTCTCACTGAATTCCATGGATGGCCCAGCTGGCTTCCCCATATTCAGTAGTGTCTCACATGGTCAGTTTCTCAGTTCTGCAAGTTCCGTAGCAGCTTCCCAGACAGTTTAATACACTCCCCTTTCTTCTCAGCTGTTTCCCAGTGGTTTTCTGTTGAATCCAGCTTGTACCCTGGCTAGCTTTCCAGCAAGTTCAAAAGCATCCCCACGCCAGATTCACAGCAGATTTTTTCAGCACCTTAGAAAGTGGTTTCCTGCCCACCCAATGTGGCCTTCTGGCACTCCAAGGGGAATTTCCTACATGCTATTCTGAACTCATACTGCCTTGCGCATCAATCTAATCCTGTAAGCACCCGTGCCAACTGTGGAAAATCTCTTGCCTGAGAGGAATTCAGGAGCCTTTTCCACTCTCCAGTGGGCTGCAATCATACCCCCTTCAACAATGACTGAAGTCCGCTTTGGGAAGAGCCCATACTTCCATATTTGTTTCACACTTGAATAATCCCCCTCAACCCAAAGATATTCTTTGAGGTCTCTTTTATCTCCTAGCAATATTTAATTCCTTGCTCATAGTTAATCACTCCTTATATTAAAAATCCCCTTTTCATATTACTCTGAGGGCTCTGTCTACTGACTGGACTTGACTAACACATCTAAAAGGAGAGTGCCTAGGGGCTCATGGATGGCTCAGTCGTTTGACCATACAACTCTTGATTCCAGCTCAGGTCTTGATCTCAGGGTCATGAGTTCAAGCCCTGCATTGGGCTCCAAGCTGCTTAAAAAAAGAAAAAAAAAGTGCCTAGGTAAGATTGATGTTCAAAGAAACCTAGCGTGACCCCTTCATCCCACTACCTCAGCATGTATCAAGTAACAAAAAACAGCAGATGTACACAAATTAATGTTGGAAATGGCATAGGAAATACAAAATAATTTTTCCTCCATTTAATTGCTCTTAAATATGACTGTCAAAAAATAGCAACATTCATTTGTTTATAGTATATGTCAAAGTAAAATGTAATACAAAATTAGTACAATGGATAGGAGGAATGCATTGGGAGTATTTTATTTGAAGTCCTTAGATTACAGCTACAGTACCCTATATTATTTGAATATAGACCACAGCTAATTAAATACATATATTGCAGACTCAACATCTATTGAAGGGGACATATTATAAAAGAGTTCTAACTAGTAAGCTGATTATAGATATAAAATGAAACAATAAAAGAGTACTCAATCCAAAAGAAGAAAAAAGTAAAAGGAGCAAAGAACAGATGAAATGAATAGAAAACAGCTGGGAAGATTTTAATCCAACCATATCGATAATCATATTAAATCTTAATGATCTAAAACAGGGGTCAGCAAACTGCAAACCGAGGGCCAAATCCACCATGCCCATTTGCTTGCATATTGATTATGGCTGATTATATACTACACTGACAGAATTGATTAGTTATGACAGAGACCTAATGGCCTGAAACATGAAAGTAATTATGATCTGGCCCTTTTTTTGAGAGAGAGAGAAAGAGGGAACATGAGCGGAAGGGACAGAGAGAGAGAGAGAGAGAGAGAGAGAGAATCTTAAGCAGCCTCCACATCTAGAGCCTGATGCAGGGATTGATCTCACAGCCCTGAGATCATGACCTGGGCCAAAATCAAGAGTCTGGTGCTTAACCGACTAAGCCACCCAGGCACCCCTGTGATGTGGCCTTTTACAGAAAAGCTTACCAACTCTGTTCTACACACATAAAAAAAGATGGTAAATTTGTAAAAAACAAAAAATCCCAAGAACTAACTATATGCTATGTACAGGAAAACCACTTTAAATATGAAAATAAATGTAAGTTAAAAGTAAAAGAATTGAAAAAGATTCTAGAAAAACACAATCAGAAATTTAAAAAGAATTATAGTAGTGGTGTTTCCATCAGAAAAAGTGGACCAGAATAGGAAAGATTATCAGGGATAAAGAAGGATAAATAAAGACACAATATAGTGATAAAAGGGTCAGTTCACAGCTATATACCTAATAAATAACTTCAAAATATACTAAATAAATACTATTAGAACTTAGAAAAGAATTAAATAAATCCACAATTACACATGAAAGTTTCAACACTTCAATGCTGGCAAATGATATAGTAAGTATATAGAAGGCGCAAACACCACTATCAGCCAGTCTGACCAAATATGTGTAAAATATTTGCATACATACACAAACATGTCATTTTTGACTGTTAATGGTAGAATCAACAAAGAATATCCTAGGCCATAAACATAGTCTCAATAAATTAAAAGGATTGAAACAATACAAAGTATGTTCTCTGACCAGAGAAATCACGAACACAAAGATTTGTGGAAAATGGCCAAATATCCAGGATTTTTACTCTATACTTAAACTGTGGATCAAATAGCTAGTCATAGAAAGATACAAAAATATTTTAAATTGAAGTAAAATTGAAATACAGCATTTCAAATGTATGGAATAATGCTAAAGTGGTGTTTTGAAAAGTTTATAACTTCAAAGTTATCAAATCAGTGATTTAAGCTTGCACATTAAGAAACTAGGAAAAGAATATACATCCAAAAAAAGCAGAAAAAATGGAATTAAGATCAAGGCCCCAAATAAATTGATTTTCAATGTACTATCAATGAACAGCTGGAAATTACACTTTTAAAAACAATAGCATAAAATTATAAATATTTTTAAAAGATTTATTAGAGAGACAGTGCATGCGCACACACACTCAAGTGGGGAGAGGGACCGAGAGAGAGAGAGAGAATATCAAGCGGATTCCCCGCTGACTGTGGAGCCTGACTTGGGGCTGATCTCGCAACCCATGAGACTATGCCCCGAGCCAAAACCAAGAGTCAGACGCTTAACTGACTGAGCCATCCAGGGGTCCCATGAATGTTTAAATTTCATTAAATAAGTGCATTACCTGAACTGTGAAAAACTGAAATATTAGAAAAATTAAAGAAGCCCCCAATAAATGGAGAAATGTACTTTTCATGGATCAGAGGAGTCAATCTATATTTACTGTCCAAAATTCTTGCAGGTACTGAAAACTTCACGGATATGACAGTCTAAATGAAAGGAAAAGGCCAAAAGATAAATGATTGATAGATGATAAATTGTATGTATGTGTGTATATACTTTCAGATAATAATGAAGACAATACGTACTCTTTGTTTTCTGAGAGGAATATCATAGATATATCATACAGTTTTTAAAAAGATTTTTATTCGAGAGAGAGAGCGAGCAGAGGGAGGAGGAGAGGGAGGGGGACAAGCAGTCCTACATTGAGCTCCATCATCCCACCCTGAGAACATGACCTGAGCTGAAACCAAGAGTCAGATGCTTAACCTACTGAGCCATGCAGGCGCCCCTCATTTTACACTTTATTTGTTACTTCTGTAAGAATCGTGACAGGCTTGAGATGCAACTAAGGCAGGACGCTCTGTAGTCCTTTGTAAAACCCCTTATTCTTTGGTGTACTAAGTTCTTATCAAAGGGCCTACAGAAAAAATACATTTCCTAGAATGGAATTAGTAAATGTATTCTTCAATTTGATGGATACTTCCACAGATTTCTAAAAGAGTAAACAGGAATTCTTTATAGTTGAAAGGATGTGTGAACGTGTCTAAACCCATCTTAGTATTTCACCTTTTTTTTTTCAGTGACTTAAGGGAATTAAGTTAAATATCTTTCAAGTTGTGTTTATGGGTGTTTCTTTAAGATTCTTTTATGAGGAATGGAGCAAAACACAAATACACAAGATCTAATCCTTTATATAAGGTGATATACATGAAAGATTTTATCTAGAGGTACACAGAGTTTGTGTGTGTGTGTGTGTGTGTGTGTGTGTGTGTTTGTGTTTGTGTTTTCACAGGGTCTGTGGTACACAGATCAGAGAGATGGAGAATGGAGGAGGTGTGGTGTGCCATCTATCCTGTCCTTGTCTTCTGGATGGGTTTTGAGTTTCTCAAGAAAGAGAAGAGTTTGAGATTCAAAGCACAAGCAAAAGTGAGTCATGGACTTGGTGTGAGGCCACTCTTCTCCATTCCACCACAATATCCCATGCATCATTGGAGCCCAGAAGATGGCGCTGGGGGAGGAGGTGGACAACCGCTGAGAACTGTTGGTTCCGGTTAGCATAAATGCCTGTGGCTTTCAGGTGAACTGTGTTCTGATGAATGACAATGACAGGCTACCAGCCTAAACTGAGCTTTAATCAGTAAATAAAAACTGTTCTGATCAGGTTACCCACGTGATCCTTTTAAAGAAACAAATGTAACCATGACAGGCCCTGAAATATTCAATGGCTTTCTGTTTCTTACTGAATAAAACGCAATAATGAGTACAATGGTATACATTCTGATAGCGTCCCCACATTTTACCCCACTTTAATTACTTAAGGATTAAGTAATTATGTGATTAGTCATTTAATATTAGTCTTCTTTACTAGAAGGCAGTGTCCCATGAAGAAGACACCACGCCTGTCTTTTCATCGTTACTCTCAGAAACCAGCACAGAGCCTAGCCCACTGGTCGAGTGAATGAATGGATATTCTCCCCAAATTTATATTTGGAGTTCCCAAGAAAGTAGTAGATGTGTATTCTCTATATAAAGATATTGATCCAGTGGTGGTGGAAAGACTGAGTTTGTGTAGAAAATCTCAGAGGTGTGAAAAGAGGAGGAAATGTGAGCATAAGCACAGATGAGCTTCAAGCTTCTCACGTCAAACTTGCAAGTTTGGGGATGACATCGTTTGGCTGTAACTTGCAAGCACAGGGTCTGCCTTCCCGAGACTGCTGTTCAGTTCATCTGCCAGAGGGGATTCCTAAAGTGGCTTCTTCCACTTCTGTTACTGCCCAGGATTTCCCCGTCTTCCTCATGTTCCTCCTTTGACTACTTCAGTTCCGGAAGCTTTATAGGAGCACTGTGGCTGTCTTTCAGCAACTCCAGTGATAACATTGGATTTTACCCTTCATTTCTAAGTTTCTTGACATTTATCTTCCCTCCGTTTCAACCCCTGCTATCTTCTTCAGATACCTGCTAAGCTCTTCTGATAGTTACCATCCTGACAGACACCACAGCTCTACACACAGACCCTTATCTGCACCAGTTCTTCCACCCCCATTTTTCACTACCGCATGTCTTAAAAAACCATATGTTCCAGAGGGTCAGAAGTTCTGTCAAACGTTATGAAATCTCCTGAATAGCATAATTGAATCCTCCATTCTCACATCCCTTTTCCTCTTTAGATTTCCATACATCCTTATCCCAGGTGTTCCTGTGGTTCATGGCCTCTTTTTATAAGAATAATGTACAGAATTTAAACCATAATTGATACAAATAATTACGATTTGTTAAAATCTATTATAAAAGACATTAATCTGGGCACTTCGAATGTATTTCTATAATTGTGAACAGTAGTCTGGCAAAGTAGGAGTTATTATCCCATTTTCTAGATAAGGAACAAGCAGACACTTTGAATTCCTTTTGACAGAGTTCACATCCTACACATCTTGGAAGGCAAAGTATCCTTTCTGAGAGCACTTAGAAAGAAATGGTAGTATTTCCTCATTCTCTGCACCTCTCAGAAATACGAGGGTAATTGAACTCACTATCTTTTCACAAGGAGAGAATCAGTAATTCCACAATACTACATTAGGTAACCTGGAAAATACAGAAAGGGTCTTATCCAAATAACTAGTAGTGGGGGCAAGAATATACAATGGGAAAAAGACAATCTGTTCAACAAATGGTGTTGGGAAAACCAGACAGCTACATGCAAAAAAATGAAACTGGACCACTTTTTTACACCATACACAAAAATAAACTCAAAACAGGTTAACAGCCTAAATATGACACTTGAAACCACAAAATTCCTAAAGAAAAGATAGAAAGTAATTTCCTTGACATTAGTCATATGAACTTTTCTGGATCTGTCTTCTTTGGCAAGGGAAACAAAGCAAAATTAAACTATTGGGACTCTGCCAAAATAAAAAGCATTTGCACAGCAGAGGAAACCATCAACAAAATAAAAAGATGATCTTTGAACAGGAGAAAATATATGACAAAGAGTTAGTATCCAAAATATATAAAGAACTTCTACAACTCAACACCAAAAAAACAAATGATCCACTTAAAAAAATGGGCAGAGAAACCGAATAGACATTTTTTCCAAAGAAATCATACAGATGGGCAACAGATACATGAAAAGATGCTCAACATCACTAAATATCAGGGAAACAAATCAAAACAACAATGATATATCACCCCATGCCTGCCGGAATGGCTTAAATCAAAATCATAAGAAATAACAAGTGTTGGTGACAATGTGGAGAAAAGGGAACCATGGTGCACTGTTGGTGAGAATGTAAATTGGTGCAGCCACTGTGGAAAACGTATGGAGGTTCCTCAAAAAATTAAAAGTAAGAATTAGCATATGATCCAGTAATTCCGCTACTGGGTATTTATTGAAAGAAAACAAAAACACTAATTCAAAAAGATATATGCACCCCTAGGTTTATTGCAGCATTATTTACAGTAGCCAAGATATGGAAGCAACTTGATAGATGAATGGATAAAGATTTGGGGTGTGTGTGGGTGTGTGCGTGTGTGTGTGTGTGTGTGTGTAATATTACCCAGCCATAACATTGAAATCTTGCCATTTGCAGCAATGTGGATAGATCTAGAGGGTATAATGCTAAGTGAAATAAGTCAGAGAACAATATATATGACTTCACTCATATGTGGTATTGAAGAAACAAAACAAATGAACAAAGAAAAAAGAGACCAAAAAAAAAAAAAAAAAAAAAAAAACAACAAACCACCAAAAACCCAACTTATAAGTACAGAGAACAGACTGATGGTTACCAGAGGGTTTGTGGGTGGAGCATGGGGGAAATAGGTGATAGGGATTAACAGTACATTTCCCTTGATGAGCACTGAGGAATGTATAGAATTGCTGAATCATACTGTATATCTGAAACTAATATAACACTGTATGTTAATTATACTTGAATAAAAAAAACCTGGTAGGTAAATCCCCCAATTTCCCTAGCTTAACAGCAAAGATGACTTTGGTCTAGACTGAGAACACAACTGGGTTTGATGTCAGTGCTGTTGTCATCAGGAAGTAAAAGCAGCATTAAATTTATATTAGTGTATTAGAGCCGTGCCTTTGAAACTATCCTGCAGCTTTGTCCATGTCCTAGCTGTAGCTGCCCTTCTTAAAAATGTTCTTTACAATGCCACCTGATAGAAATTTCTAAATGGAAATGTATTATCTTCATGTAAAATTTTTCTGTGGTTCTTATTTACCTTGGTTAAGCACAGACTTTTTACTATGATATACAAAATGTTTCAGAATTTGTGTTCCAGAGGGTCTCCACACAAATTAATGCTCCTTTCTTCATATCCTACCTTCTGCATTCCAACCATATGAGTGAGATTTAGTTGTCTGTATAACGTGTTGTGTTTGTGTACACTGTTCTTTTTTTGCCTTCTTTCCTAATTTTGACCTTAGGAGCAACTGTTACTGATGGAATTGTGTCTTAGCCCTCATGTGTTAGGGAGAGAAAACAGTTGAGAACCTCTGCATGTGATTTTCCATGTAATTATGGTACTATGAACCTTTTATAACAATTAAGTGTTTACCTGATTATCTCTCTTTGCTAAATTAAAGCTTTCTTTATTATACATGCTTGTATCTCAGTGCCTGGCACATGGTTGAGTATAAGTTAGTAATTGAAAGTGTGAGTGTTGGAATGCTTTCCAGAAAGATGCCTTGCACAATATCCTTCTTTCTTTTTTAAGATATTCATCTTTAAGATTAATGAAAGCCCCAGTGTTTGAGTTTTTGTTTCCCTAAAAAAAGAACACTGTAGAAATACAAAATGGTCTTTATTAATACAGTGCTGCCAACTCAGTCTTGCTACTATTAACTTGATTAATTTAACACTATTTTAAATGTCCCAAACATCAACACAAATATGAGAGAATAGAAGAACCAACCTGCTATGATGACTTTCAGAAATGGCAAACCCAGGGCATTTTTGAGAAATGAATGGATTTAATGGCATTTAGAACTTAATTTGTGAACAGCTGGGGGGGAGGGAACTCTTATGATCACTACAAGTATTATTTAGGGTTCTGTTTTCAGCAGTTCATAAAATGCAGCTCCAAAAGAGAATCTCAAAAGGCACATTCTCAACCAAAGTTTGCAATTGCACTGTCGTCTTTAAAGGCTCTTCTTACTTGAGTGGGGAAGACTTCGCCATAGTGATTACTAGTTTCCAGTCATGTGCTCACCACCTTAGCTCTTTCATCTATATTAATACCAAATCTGCTTGATGGTGACTGACATCCTGTCTCTTTGAAATAGGTCATAGAGAAGGCATTTCTTAAAACAACAGTTTTTATTTTTTATTTTTTTATTTTAATGTTTTTTTATTATGTTAGTCACCATACAGTACATCCCTGGTTTCTGATGTAAAGTTCGATGATTCATTAGTTGCATATAACACCCAGTGCACCGTGCAGTACGTACCCTCCTTACTACCCATCACCAGTCTATCCCATTCCCCCACCCCCCTCCCCTCTGAAGCCCTCAGTTTGTTTCTCATAGTCCATAGTCTCTCATGCTTCTTAAAGCCACAGATGGGTCTGTGACACCCACAATCTTACCCCTGTTTTGCAAACAATGCTTGGCAACTTGCATGAGTTGAGGATTGCATGGTGTCAAGGAATCTTGGAGGGTCTCTGTGGGCCTTAATGAAGACAGCCAGCATTGTCATCTGGTTGTTCCTATGAGGGGGAGGAAGAAACAAAAGTTTGATTTCAATATTTGAATGAATTAAGGAATGAATAGCAAATGTTACAGTGAGACCAATTCCCATCCCCAATTAGCCCATAAGGACCTTGCATTTCCTAGTAGAAAAATTTCTTGCATGCCCTTGAATTTGAGCTTTAATTAAAATAGTCATTACAGCTTAATGGAGCAGAGTTTGGATTCTTTTTTTTAAAAGCAATAGGTTGGGCGCCTGGGTGGCTCGGTCAGTTAAGTGACTGCCTTCAGCTCAGGTCATGATCCCAGGGTTCTGGGATCGAGTCCCATGTTGGGCTCCCTGCTCAGCAGGGAGTTTGCTTCTTCTCGCTCTCCCTCTGTGTTCTTCTGCTCTCTCTCTCTTTCAAATAAAAAAAAAATCTTTAAAGGAAAAATCTTGCTGGTTTGAATGTAAGGAAAATTAGAAATAAAATGCAAATATATTTCAAAAAATAAAATAAAAAGCAATAGGTTATTCATTTCCCCATAAGATTTTGGAAGATACTACCTTTTAGGAATTTGATAATATTGCCAATATTTACTAAAAGCCTACTACATATCAGGTAAAGTAAGAAAAACAATGAACAGAAGTACGAATATCTTTTTTGACTGCCTGTAAGCAACTCAAAGTTAAGCAAAGAGAGACATGGAGAGGCCCATTCGTAAACTAACAATTATAATTTGAAAAGTACATAGTGTGTACATAGGAAATAATAACTCCTATATATACTAGACTTGTATATAAAGGATATCACATAGCACATTCCCCTTTTTGTGTGGCATCTTTCACTCAGGATAATTATCTTGTGATTTATCCATTAGCACTATGTGCCATTAGTTCTGTCTGTTATTGCCAAGTATATTGCATTGCATGTATATAGTTTGCAATTGTACCGTAGTTTTCTTATTCACCTGTTGAAGATTGTTTCTAGTTTTTGGACAATACAAATAAAGCTACTATAAATGTTCATATATAGGTCTTTGTTTGGACATTCTCTCCTTTCTCTTGAGTAAATATCAGGAGTGCAATGGCTGGATCATATGGGAGATGCATATTTGACATTTAAGAAACTACCAAATTGTAAAAACAAAACAAAAAAACTACCAAATTGTTATACACAGTGTTTGTACTCAGCTATATATATATATGTTATATATGTGTGTATATATATATAGAACCTATATATAAATAAATATATATATAGTTTAATAAACTATAAATATATATAACTATATAAATATAAACTAAATTTAAATATATAATATATATATCTTTATAAATATATAAAAATAAACTAAATATATATATAAAATTAAATATATATAAACTTATATATAAGTTTATGTACTTATGAGTATGTATACTTTTATATATAAGCACTTACAGAGAGATTTTAATGAATTGGCTCATGCTATTATGGGAAATGGTAAATCTGAAATCTGTAGGGTAGACCAGCAGGCTGAAAACACACACACACACACACACACACACACACACACACACACACACACTTACCCTTCCCTAAGGAGACAGTCTATAATCACATTCAGTATTTGCTTCTAGCTTAAAGAATTTTGAGGTGATTTTCATGCCTCTGTTAGGTCAAATGTGGCTCCATCATTCTACATCCCACAGTTAAACACACAGCTGCTGAAAAACCTTCCAAAATATAGACTTCCAGGGAGAACACCTTTAAATCTCCAAGGACAGGTGTGTACACATGCACAAGTATGCACACACATACACAAAATAAATAAATAAGAGGTAGTATGTAAATAACTAAGTTGGTGTATAGAAGATTTCACTTGCTTTTTGCCTAGGCTAAGGAATAATCTCTCCTCTGATAACAGAATGAGTTCCTTGGTTTGACAATCTGGCAACATACAGAAATGCTTCCTGGGGTAACTGTATTTCTCTCTGGCCACCAATGACATAACTCAAGGCATTTTAAGTGAACAAAATAAGGGGCAGGAAGCCATTCATTTTAATTGGCTAGATTATGCAGTAAAAACAAAAAACAAAACAAAAAAAAAACACAACTCAGTTTTTTGTATAACATTGTTTGGAGTTTCTCAGATAGAAATGTGGCACCCTGTCAGGCAGCTAGTCAATTTTGTTGTAATAAACACCATGGATTAGAAATGAATTATAGAAATGTCGTAAATCCATAATTGTTGAATCTGGATCATGCACTTGTTTCTTTTTTTACATGATAGTCTTCTGTCATTTCTGTCTTTTATTTTAGCCCTCAGAGAAATGACATCCATTGTCTTTTCTACCTAGAGACTGTGTAAAGTATTGGCATGCATGATGAAGCATAGCTCAGTGTTTCCCTGTCATAAGGTGCCTCCCATAAAATGGAAGTAATTATTACCTCTGCTATTAGAGTCAAGAGCAGGAGATGATGGAGGGGTGGAGTAAAAAGAAACAACATGACACATTTTTATAAATACTCCTGGGTCCAAAAATCAATCCCCGCTGTACTTGTTGACTAATTGCTCATTGCAAAATGTTTTGTTTTCTTTGTTTTACTCCTGGAAACCAAAGGATTATTTGATCCCATGCCCACATATTGTTGGCATCAGGTAGAAGTTCTCTCTTAAAAAAAAAGAATAGAACTGCATATAATATTCTTCCTCATGTGAGACATGTTGCCTTAGATGGAATTTAGTTCTTTTCTATCAGGATTCTACTGAAGACCTAAGAAACAGCTAATATATCCCCAAATCTGAGATTTTTATGCCAAGTTCTCTTCATTTCTAGGTTTGGTATGCACATAGACTGAAATCCAGATAAAAGTTTAACTATCTCTTTTCCTAATGTGTAACCAGAAATGGCCTCCCTCTTCCCCTCTCTAAGGACCTCCAGTTCATTTTTATCTCAGTCAGTTCCTTGTTTTGGAGTATGTTACTTTCAACACTGCAGTCCTGGCCTCGACTTTCAAATCAAATGATTAACAACATATATAGAAATTAATAGAAATCCAACTCAAACTAAAATAAGATTTATTAGCTCTTTTATCTTGCAAGTTAAGGAGAAGAGGAAATTTCAGGGCTGGTTGGATTCAGAGATTCGAGTGATGTCGTGGCCTTTCTCTTGCTCTGCTTCTAAGTACAGGCATCATTCAAGCCCATAACGGGTGATTCAGGTGCAGATAGTCTGTGGAACAAGTTGGAAGAAAAAAATGGCCTGAAGCATGATATGTTTTAAAAGGGACCTTGTAAGTCAAGTCCATGAGTCAACATGGAGGCCAAAAATTCCTTTGTAGAAGTGGTGGGGTATGCGGGAGAGTGGAAATGAGGGTGGCTTGAGCAAAAGATAAGGAAGATGGAAAAACACTTCACCTGTTTCAAATGTTCCAGCGAAGCTGACCCTGTTATCGGAGGTACAAAATCTTACCTCGTTCAGTCTTAGCGGTATCTTATAAAACATTTAGAAGAGAATGGACCTTTTCCTGGTTAACATGGGGGATACTTCATCAATAAATAAGGATTGAAGTTTTGGGGTGGGCTTCTTCCCTTACCCAGTGAAAGTTCCTTATTCTGGGTAAGTGGTGGAGATTAAATTGCCAGCAAAACTTGGAGGAAGGAACTCAATCATAATTTCTGTGAATTTGGACCTATAGAGTAGTAGGTACCAGGGAAGAAAAGGCTTACAAAGCAAAAGTTGTAAAATATCACATTGGATACATGTTTTAAAAATCACTCATTTCCTTATTTTTACTTATTTGACTGCTTTGCATTTTTCATTACCATAGTGAATCCTTTCATGCATATGCTTAAATATATATTTCAGACGACATCTTTAAGTACTTCCTCAGGATAGATTCCTAAGCATGGATTTACAGGACCAAAGTATATAAACAATTTTATATCAAAAAGGTAAAATTGATAAAGAGCATAAATAGTACACATATACATAATTATATATGTACATATATTTGTTATAGTATTATATATGTTTTGTATTTTATATATATCGTATTGGGTTTTAATTGCATTTTGTTGGTAGAGGATGAGTGGCTATCTGTATAATCTTGTGAATTTTGTGTTTTGTGCATGTATGTGCATGTGGTCTATTTATATTCTTTACCAGTTTTACTTTTTTGGTATTAAAATGTTCTCAATACTTTTTCAATGTTCTCAAGCACTTTGCCAGTATGGATCAAGAGCTCAAAATGTTATTTTTTCATTCTGATTTGTAAGCTTTATTAAAAGGTAAAAGATATCCCCTTTTCATGAAGGTTTTTGTTATGTCTCAGAGAAAGAAAAGATTAAAAGTGTGTGATTCCTACACATACCCCCAAATTCCTGTCACACCACCCTGAACTGCATGCACTTCCTGTAACATACCACATATTCGCTCTCATTTCAAGTATAAGAGAAAGAGAGAAAAAAAGAAAAATACACTAAAATTCTTGTTATGGTTTTTGGGTAGTTAGATTTTAGATACATTCATTTCCCTCTTTATCCTTTTCTCTTTTTAAAATGTTAACTTAATAATCAATAAAAGTCAATAAACTGAAGAAAAAAGTTCCTAGGGTTGGTAGAGGTGGAACTGATGGCTGAGCCTAGTCCAGTGGGGGCAGAAAGGCACAACAGGCTCCTCCGTACTGATGGGCTTCCAGGGGGGCTGAAAAATGGTAGAAAAGATTGCGTATTTCTCTGGGCCATTTGTTGAAGTCCTTATAAGGGCCTCCTTCAGGCAAAAATCACATATTGCAAAGGTCCCACCTGGAATCCCCAAGAATAATAGTCCAGCTGACTGCACATGAAGCCAACCCCACCTCATGGCTGAGAGATGGAAGCCAAACATTATAAAGATGCTAGATGCTTATTGAAAGCAGTTGCAAATCTGAAATGATGACATTTTAGTGGCTTTGGACAGTATAACAATCCTGACTAGAAGAGTCTATTTTGTGGTCAATATCATTCCCTTTTATGATGGTATTATCTTTATCCATTAAGAAAAGCATAACGGAGCTCTGCTTTCTCCATGACACTCAAGTTTTTATAGGCGTTGATCTGGAAAAGCAGAGCCTGGGTTGGGTCCCAATAGCCCCCATCTGCTGCTGCCTGATATTTACCCGGAAATCCCTTGGGGTGGAGTAAATGGTGAGTGTAGCTCCTCAGTCGCCAGCATCTGAAACAGAGAAGTGGTGAGCAAGCCGGTAAAAAAACTGAGTCACTGGGATGGGGTTCAATAAAGCAGGGCTAGAATTTCTGCTCTGGGAAAAGGAGAAAATAATCTTTCATTGTATTTCAAAGAAAAGATTTGATTTGACCATGCAGAGAACATTGTTTCTTTTTTCCCACTATTTTGATGAGAGTGATAATTACATGGGTGTTGAACTTGGATGCTGCAGTGGGCATCATGCAGAACTCCTCAGTCTGAGCACCGTCTAGATGTTATCTGGTAACAGAGATTTCGAGGCTTAGAGAGAGGTCTTGTCTGATTAAAAAGTGTAATAAGTTATGAGAGAGAAAAATTAATTAAAAAAAGTGACCAAGAGATATGCTAAACAGAACATAGTCTCATAGTCCCATAGCATGTTATTCAATAAGTTCCCTTAGAAACTCATTACTGACTCAGGACACAAAAATTTAAATAGGGCAATGAGGACCTGAAAAGAGCTCAAAGAAAACAGACAAAATTATTAAAAATATGTAAAACACTAAAAAAAAAGGGCTAAAAGGCTCTATTTCAGATTACCTGCTGGTTGCTACATCTGTCTGGGTATCCACTTTCTCACCTGTGAAGGAAAGAGTCAAGATGAATGGTGAGATTTTCTTGGTGTGGAAATCCATCTCATTCTAGAGAAAGAACTTTCCCTTCCCTTTTTTTTAACTGTCAAATCTTTCACCTATCCTTTTCAGCTGTACACTCCAAGAATTCCCTTTAAACATTGATTCTTTTTTGGTCTCTCTCTCCTCTTCCCTCCTTCTTCTCTCACTTTATTTCTCCCAGATTTTCAGCCTCTACTGGCTCTTTCTTCTTGTGGAATAAACATGCTCTCATTCTAAAGTAATAATAATTAAGGGAAAAAAAAACCTCCCTTGAAACTTTATGCCTCTCTCCTTCTATTATCTCTTTCTTTGGCTTTCAAGCTAGACCCCATAAGTTTGCCCTGCATTAGACTATGTTAACTCACTGTTTGCAGGATAGCCATGATCTGAGAAGGCAGAATGGGGGCATTTTTGAGGCAAAATTATTTCTAGCTCAATTAAGTATAAGTAAAGAACTAAGTTCACCAGAAAATTTTTCCAAATCCTCTCTCCAATATAAAATTTGGATATTATAGTATTATTATAATATTTGGACATTATTATTATTATATGGTGTAAGTCTGTGTCAGAGTGTAGTGTGTATCATATATGTATGTATTATATATATTCTATATCGTTATGTATTATATACATTATACATTATATATATATATTATATAAGTCTGTGCCAGAATGCAGTACAGCCCAACAAGATAAATCTGTCATGGTTCTCTAAGGCACAAATCAAATACAAAGCCACCACATCTTTGTATATTTAACTCAAGTTTTTTCACTTAAACTTCACGCAGTCTGCTGCTCTCCCTACATGTGCTTAGTCTATGTAATCATCTTCACTCTTTAAAAAAAAATAGCTTTTTGTTTTTAGGGCTCCATGCCCCACTTGCTATTGACCAAGATATCTAATAATCACTTAATTGGCTAATCTGGTAAATCCCTTTCAGTTCTCATTTTGCTTGGCTTCACTGTGGCATCCAGAATTTCTCAAAGCTTCTTTTCTTTGAAATTACATGAACCACAATTTTTTTCCTACTTTGTTTCTTCTTAGTCTTGCCTCAGTTTGCTCTTTTGAGAATTTAGTTCCTTTTTTTTTTTTTAATGTGTGCTTGGTAATCTCTTTTCACTCGATAGATGAGCTTATTAGCGCTACAATGTCATTTATAGCGACAAACTCATACAAACATACGTATACACCTATATATAGTTATGTATATACATATATATTATATATAAAACATATTTCTATACATATCACATATTACACATTTCTATTTTTTTAAGATTTTATTTATTTATTTGAGAGAGAAAGGGAGAGCACAGAGGGAGAATGAGAGGGAGAAGCAGACTCCCCACTGTGCAGATAGCCCAACATGGGGTTTGATCCCAGGACCCTGAGATCATGACCTGAGCTGGAGGTGGATGCTTAACCAACTGAGCCACCAGGTGCCCCAGTATTACACATTTCTAAAGTGATGTGTGCAGCTTCTTGATTTTCTTCTTAAATAACTCTCCATGGGCTTACTTTTATGTTCCATAATACTGGAACTTTAACATGGTGTTGATAAGCTGGCAGTTTCAGTTATTCAGACAAGGCCCAAACCCAAAAGAGTGATGGAGCAACACAGATAGAATTAATTTGCAACCCTGGACAACTGATCAGAGTTGCTTGACTGCCATGGATCCCTGGCCAATGAGTGACAAATAAAACCTCCATCTTTTTTGAGTGATTATTTTGGTGTCTTTTTGTTGATAGCCTCATATGCACGTAGTTGGTACACTCTGCTCTCCCTAGTTTAGTAAGTCTCCCTGTAGAAGGTCACTAGACTACTGACTAAATTAGTAGAACTCTAAAATAGTGATATGACTGGTCATGATGACATAGAATTGTGTGTGGAATTAGAGGTTTTTGGAATGGGACAGACCAAGACCCAGCTAGACATACCTGGTGATGACTGAAAAAACCATGACTATAGTTTGCTTGAGAAAAAGGTCAGTCCTGCTCAACTCACTGGTTTCGTCTGTTGGACTATTTCGGGATCTGCTGCGGCAGTGAAGATTCTCTTTTAACTAGACATATTACATCCTGTTAACTTCGTGGGTTCACAGACCACTGAATTGAGCTCCTAATTGTCTTCCCCTCTATTAGCATAATATGAGAAACCTCCTTGAGATTTCTAGTATTGAAAGGATCGATTGGTTAGGATCTGCCTCTCTTTTCCTTATCAAGAGTACATGAGAAGCAAGAATAAAAATAAGTAATACAAGTACGTGTGTAATGCACATGCTTACCTGAAAGTCTGTCTCTTCAGAGAGTGTGATCATGTTCAGTACTCACAGCTGACATGCTAAGAAGTCTGAGACAGTTCTGTGGCCAGGCCACTAACCAATGGATAGTCCATGGACTTTGTCAGTATATCCCAGAACTTCATAATCAACATATCCAAATTAGAATTCCTTTCTTTGTGATATTGAACCATGTTACAAGCCATCTTTGATCTCCTAAATCTCTCATCAGTCTGCACATGGCAACAGGAAAACTACTGCATTAGCTCATCCCTGTGACTATTGCAATAGTCCTTTTACTGCTCTCTGCCTAAGATCTTGCCTCAGCCCACTCCAGTCATCTACCACAGTTTTGGAAAGATTGCATTCCCATCATCAAAATGGTTGATTAGTTTTCTCCCCCATTAAACCCTTGCATAGTCACTCATGATTCTTCCTAATTGAGCTACTGCCTTCCCTGTGGTCCATGGTCTCACCACATCATCCCCTACACTTGGCCTTTCATCATACCGACTGTGTGTTTTGTTTAACCTTGGTGCACTTTCCTCTTGAGTTCACTTTTCCAGCTTCATTGCAAAAGTCATGTCGAAAGCTGCCTCCTCTATGAAACTTCCTGAACACCATCACACCCCTTGTGATTCCCACGTCTGCTGGCAACAGTGGAATTAACCAATCCATCCTTTTTGCTCTTTCTGTATTTTATATAGATTTGTCATATAACTTGCAATATTGAATTTGTGAGCTTCTTAACAAAATGCATCCCATCACAGAAACTAATACTTAGCTCATGATAGTTAGGAAATATTTGCTGAATGCATTAAGTGAGTTAGTGAGGAAGGCAATGAAATTACTACATTAGCAAAAATGCCCTTAGAGGGATGCTGATTCGAGTCATAAAATTTTAAAATCATAGCCTTTTATGATTAAAATGAATATTCTGACACTGATTTGCTGAGAGGTCCATTGCCAAAAGGATCATTTAGCCAAACAACCAGTTCACTTAATTCACCAAGTTTATCCAAACTTAAAGTCCACAGCAATTCAGGTGGGATAAATTGGTAAGGCTAAAGTGCAAGTTCGGGAGCTTTAGATTTGAAGACCTTAGCACCTTCATACCCCTCCTGCTGCTAGCCTCCCTTCCTTCTGCCCTGCTTTTCCCCAGAACTTCTTTGGGGTTGGCAAGCCAGGCATTGAATCTCCTGCCTGTCTTTCTGCCAGCAGAGGGGCCTCTTGCTCTGCACCAGTTTTTAAGATTAAGTATCAGAGAGCTGGCAGGACCAGTGAATGTTTCCTAATTAGCTGTCAGAATATTAAAATAAAAATTAGCCTAACGACCCTTTGTGAAAATCTTCAAACACAGTTAAAACCAACTAGATTAATATTAAGCTTTGCAAATTGTCTAAAGTGAACAAGTTTTTATTTGTACATAAATATGAAAATATGGAAAATTTTTCAATCAACCAAATTTGGAAAGAATCCCTAAAAAATGGTAAGGTGTTAGAAAAATTGGAAACAACTTTAAAAAGATTAAGAAGAAATCAGTAAAGAATGGCATCACATATCAAATGAGATTTAATTTATAATCATAAGAAAATAGAATTTAAGAGAAAAACTAAGTCATCCAGTATCTTCTTTGACAAGTTGAACAGACCTTTAAAAATGTTTTTTACAAGTTGATATTGACAATATATTCAAGAACACTCTTTTCATAATAAGATTTTAAATCTATGAAGATGTTATCATCATCAAAGAAGATTTTGGTAGATTGGTACATTCATCAAGTTAGATTTAAAAAAAAAATTTAAAAATGGTGTTTGGATGAATTAGTTTGTAGAGGGTTGACCTTTTCCCCAAATAGGACAACTAGAGCCCACCAGGTACAGGATGCACATGCCATTGGCCAAACTGGGGAATAATGTCTCCTGATTGCAAATCTACCCCTCCTTCTACTACAATGCATTGTCCGTATTGCTCCTCATAGCCACAAAATATAAATGAAGATAATTTTTAGGTAAAAAGAGTAATTTCTAAGTCATTGGCACAGTAGAGACCTAAAATAAGGTGAAGTTGAGCAAAATGACAAAACAGAAACAACTCACAAGTCATCCGTCAAATTTACTTCATAGACTAGAAATAAATTGACAAATATTAACTTGTATTTCAAGAGGGTGATTTTCCCAAAGCCAGGCAAACACTAAGTTTCTACTGTTAATTTTCCTCCTCTTCATCTCTTCCATTTTCCACCTCTGCTTTATCTAGGATGTCAGTATTTTCCTAGACTTGATTTGGGTGGTATACCTTCAGTACTTACCCTAAAGTCCAGAGCAATTCTGTTAATCACAAATTGGTTCTGGGTTCTACATGTACTCTATTCCAATGAAGTTTTAGATCTTGCCATACAAAACTGCTCCTCTCCCATTCTATTCTGTATTCACATTAAGTCTCTCTCTCACGTTGATACCAGGCATGCCACAATGCATACCAGGTACGCAACAATGATACTTAGATTCATTTGATCATTATGTACCAACTATTTGGTGAGGGCTTGAACTGTCCTACCAGGCCGTGAGTCATATAGAGTTCCCAAAAGAATCAGCAAGCAAAGGGCATCCTGAAGCCACATGAAAGCCTTGGTTTTCAAACCACAGGAATTTTCACTATATCTTAAGAGCTGAATGATCTCTCTAGTTTCCAGTATTGGGCAACTATTCTTTGTGGAATCTCTAAAGGGCAGCCTGATCTCTGAATCATGGTTGACAAAGGTTGATGCTCAAAATTAATTTTCAGCATAAGAAAAATTAGTCCAGGAAACACTCCAACCAAAGGGAGCTGAGTTCTGATAGTAAGTAATGCTGTGTGCTTTGGAATGTTGTTGAAATAACGATGGAGAAATGGAAATTCATGGAAAACGCTGTATGCTGATTCTGCCCTGACTTCTTCCTTTACTATTCAGGCATAAAGAAAAGTAAGATATTTAAAGAAACCAAAGCTTTGTCTAGTTTTTAGTATCAGTTTCTGCAGTTCTTCCTGCCACTTACAGACGCTGATAAAGTGCATGGGAACTTGATTTGTTCTGTGTCTCTCGTGATTTGGTTTGCTAAAGGAAGTAGCACATATGCCAGCAGGGCAGGCCAGGTACAGGGGCCCAAATTAGCTGTGGGGTTGACCAGTTGGAAGAATTCTGAGCTTGTTTGGATGGATGGTCTGATCTAGTATATCTTCCTTTCACATTTTGTGAAATTTAAGCCTAGAAAATAGAAGTGACTATTTCAAAGAGGGAAGGAAATGTTTTGTTTTTGCCTCTCTATTATGTGTTAACACTGAACTGATCTCTTTTAACATTTGTTTAATGTCAACATCATACTAGAAAGGTAGTAGTATTTTCTTCATTTGAAAGACAAAACAAAGAATTAGGAAGTTTAAATAACTTGTCTGAGGTCACATGACTTACAAAAGGCAGAGCTTGGCTTCAGATTTGGGATTCTCATCTTTCTGAGCTTTCACCTTTTTACTATCGCACTAAACCTTAACAAATTGGACATTCCTGTTTATTAGTCAGTCGTGTACTTCAGAAAATCTGCTGTCCTTTTATTCAAAGGGCATCACTTCTAAGAGTGAATAAAACTGTAACACTTTCCATAATTCTGTATTTCAGATATTTATATTAATGAGATCAGTGTTGTAAGATGGTGATTTTCAGTACATGCAAAATAGGGTTATACTAATAAAATGCCACTTTCACCTTATATTTTGGGCTTTTGTGTACTATTATATTTAAAGGCTATTACCATAGGCTGAAAAAAAAGAAGAAAAAAAATGAGGGAAAGGAAAGAAGAAAGAAAAGTAAGAAAATCTTTCAAACTCTTTAGAGTTCTAGACAGACTTGGCTAGTGTGTGGCAGTAGAGTTAAGAATGAGGATTTGATTTCCTGATTCTCTCTGTCCTCTGATCATTCCTTTGTGATATATTGCTTCCTTCAATTACCAAACTCCAGGAGTTACGAGTCAATTATCTTTTTAAAATTTGCTCTTTCTCTAATTTAATATGGTTGACAATTTTTTCTTTAAAATTAATGTATTAAAAGTTATGAATTATAGCAGTAATTACTGTGCCATAGCTGCCAAGTCAAAAAGAAGATCTAAAAGGTAAAAAAAAAAAAAAAAAAGTAGCAACAGCATCAAGACAAAAGTAGGTTTTCAACAGGCAGGGAAAATCAAGTTCTATTTCTAAGG
This sequence comes from Ursus americanus, assembly GCF_024610735.1. Classification (NCBI taxonomy): domain Eukaryota; kingdom Metazoa; phylum Chordata; class Mammalia; order Carnivora; family Ursidae; genus Ursus; species Ursus americanus. The sequence goes on from NC_142135.1 coordinate 17,451,101, forward strand.
GGCAATTTCAGATTTTAATAATGTAAGATTCAAATCGCAGAAATAAAGGAGAACAGCTTGATTGAGACTATTCAGGCATAAAATAGTAGTGGAAGACTTTGAGAAGATGTAAAATCCCTAATATTAGAATCGTTCTCTTGGAATCTGGGAATCCAAGGAATTTGTAGAAGGGTTTCTAGAAATTTGTCAACTAAGTAGTTGTATCAAATGGGTGTGTGTGTTTGTGTGTGTGTGTGTGTAGTATGTGTGCTGTGTGTATGTGTGTATGGTGTGGTGTGTGTGTGTAGTGTGTGTATATGTATGTGTAGTGTGTGTGTGATGTATGTATGTGTATATTTGGGTGTGGAATATGTGTGAATGGTGTGTGTGTTTGTGTGTGTCTATACACATCCACACCCAGACACATGTGATTTTTTAGAACAAGGGGGTCCATAGTTTTCTTCAGACTTTCAGAGCAATTCATGCTGACTGTTCTTTATGGACTTCAGATGTAGACGTACAAATGTGTTCCTAGGCCTGTTCCTGTTGTAGATTCTGTGATTCTCAGATGACTGTTTTCTGCCAGAGAAAAACATGAACATTGATATTTCTGAGGGTGAAGTGTATGTTACTGAAGAACGTAAGGGTTGGATATGCCTGCTGAAAACTTCAAAAGAGCATGAAAGAGGTGGATTAGATGGAAAAAACATATCCTGAATATATTCTGAGTTAAACAAGTCTAAAATCCTTAAGGATGGGAGTCTGGCTTGACTTAATCTTGTATTTGCCTGAAAACAGTGCATTTAACTCATAATTATATATCATCTTTTACTCATCACTCATTCTTTCAAGTAGAAGTCTTATCTTGTTTCAATGGATCTTATTAAATTCACGATTATATTCTTCAGACCCTAAAATTATCAGCATAATACATCTTTGCTAATCCCTTCTTTAAATATGTAAGTGATAAGAAATTCTTCCTCTAAAATACAAAGGACTTTCACTCTACAACTCTGACAGAGGGCTTATCCACTTATTCTAACAGATTATACGGAAAGCAGATTTTTCAGTAGCCATTCCTTCCTAAGATTCCAGATTCTCAGGCTAAAATAAAATCCTGAGGCCCCATTCTTCCTCATTGTTGCTGTTAATACCTCCATTTCCCAAAACATATGCAGAGAAAGATTTTATTTTAGGAAAGGAATATCATTTTATTCCAATTTTAGAGTTTTTTCCTTAATGAATCCCAAGCAAAGACCTTCTATTTCCAATTCAGGAAATACAGTTAAAGATATGTTTTGAGGGGCGCCTGGGTGGCACAGCGGTTAAGCGTCTGCCTTTGGCTCAGGGCGTGATCCCGGCGTTATGGGATCGAGTCCCACATCAGGCTCTTCTGCTATGAGCCTGCTTCTTCCTCTCCCACTCCCCCTGCTTGTGTTCACTCTCTCGCTGGCTGTCTCTATCTCTGTCGAATAAATAAATAAAATCTTTAAAAAAAAAAAAGATATGTTTTGAACTTATTTTCTTAACTTGTTCAGTGGGATTAGGAATGCTCAGATATCTCAAATTTTCTTCCATTGTATCAATTAGATTTGTTTCTTCTATTAATAAGGGATTGTATGTTATTGCTGGTAAAAGTTAAAAATAACAAACCCATATTTGTTTGAATTTGAACAATGAGTATGCATTTTATAGTCCATGGAATGTATCAATAGTGGTGACATTTCAGTCACTGTGACAAAATGTCTGGAAAGCACAAAGGGAATTTTAAGCAAGAGTGCCATTTCAGAGGTATCCTCATATCAAATCACAAAGTTGGTCACCTACCTTATCTATAGGTCAGCTAGCCATTCCTGAAAGAAAATACATAAAATTGTAAAGGTTCTCTAATGATTCCTGTCCCCAAACATTCCTAGGAATGTAATCTTTTTTTTTGTCCCTTGAATGATAAGCCAGATAAAGATTAAAGTTCTGGTATTATTGAAAAAAGGAGTAGCACAGACATTAAAGTAGGCAAGTAGCAGTGTCTACTGTCAAATAGGGGCCAAAACTGGATATCAGATACTGAAGAATGAATGAGAAGTGAGGGAGTGAAGATAGTCGGTATTGAGTTACCAATTGATTGAAATTCCCACGAAGTCAGGGACTACTTCTCACACTGGTTCTGACCATTTGTATTCTCCTCCTTTCTATAGATTCCTGTCAGTGCTTTGCTCAAAGATGTTCAGAATGTATCATCTATGCATTATTTCCTTAGAGTAACAATTTACTTAATGATGGATGAATATATCCCCATCAGTGATTTCAAAGTATAGATATTTTTCTTATGACTTTTCTGTTGACTCCCCATAAACTCCAGAGGGAAATTATGTTTCAAATGTATTATCAGTCTTTGTCTATTTTGTCCATGGGGACGTTCAATACTTGGAGTTTATGCTGGGTATGACTGTATTAAGATCCATGGAAGGCTCTGCTGTGCAAAACTTCCTAGGGCAGGTGCTATTAATTATGTTATATAAACATGTCAAATCGTATGTGGTCATTTTGTAATGAAGAATATATAGTAGGAACTTAACTAAAACCATAAATTATTCAATACATTTTATTTCTGAATCTTATCAGAGATACTATTTTCTCAACAATCATTTGATTCCAACTAAAAGGATCAGGGCAAATGCACAATTTTGGCAAAGAGCAAAGCTGTCATTAGCATCATAGCAAGTCATATTGGACACAGATATTGATAAACAAATCCAAGTTGTGCCTTGAATATATTTTCATATATCACCAAGTGTATTCTAGTCATAAAATTAAACAGTTACTTCCCTAACATCTAGAAGAAATGAATGTTCCAGGTGAGAAATGGTTTAAATTGAAAACATTTAAATTCTTCTTTCTAATACTTGCTTGAATAATTTTTTCACAGGCTGTGTATACACACACACACACACACATACATATATGTATGTATGTATGTGTGTGTGTGTGTGTGTATATATATTTTTAAGATTATTTGAGAGAAAGAGTGAGCAAGAGAGAGAGCACGCGCAGGGGCAGGGGCAGAGGGAGAGGGAGAAGCAGACTCCCTACTGAGTAGGGAGCAGCCCGACACGGGGCTCAGTCCCAGGACCTGAGCTGAAGTCAGACACTTAACCGACTGAGCCACCCGGGTGTCCCACCCAGGCTGTATAGATTTTTTTGAAGGTTTATTTATTTATTTGAGAGAGAGCACGGTGGGGGGAGAGACAGAGGGAGAGAGAGAATCTCAAGCAGACTCCCCACTGAGCGCAGAGCCTGATGCCACGGGGCTCAATCCCACCACTCTGAGATCATGACCTGAGCTGAAATCAAGAGTGGGACACAACTGACTGAGCCACCCAGGCACCCCCACAGGCTTTCTGTTTGAGTCTAAAAATTGCTGTATGAAGAACAGCCACGTAGCCCAAATACTAAATGGGTCAGGAAGTGATAGTGGGTTAATATTTGGAATTATAAAAAATATAACCCTGCCCTAGTGGACTCTGCAGTAAAGAAAGACATATAAGTAAATAAACACATGATAAATCTATAATGTGATGAGCTCCATAAAGCATAAATTCAGTGGGATCTTAGAATCCCACGGGGATTCTAGGGAAGAAAAAGGCAAATCATGACCACCTTGAGATTAGATATTATTAAAGGAAATGGGGATAGAGAGGAATTGGAAGATTATGGTGTAATTGGGTAGAGGTTATGATAACATGTTAAGAAATTATGGCACTACTCTATAATCTAATGATTCTTTCATTTGGACTGTAGAGTGGTATAGAGGTGGGGGTGAGTACAGAGTTCATAGATGCACCAAGCATTATCCATGAACTAGGCTGTATACACATACCTATTTTACTGTTTTTTCAAATGTGTATAAGTGCTTCCAGGATTAATGCAGATTCATTACAGAATTTCATTTTTATTTTCTCAGTACTCATTTTCTCAATGAATAGAAATGACCATAATCAGTGTAATATGGAGGAGGTCTGGAAATAATTTGATGTAAAAAAGTGTTGATATTTGTTGAGCACTTACTAGGTGCTAGTCACTGCACTAAGCAAGAAGCACTTGTCATTTATCAACCTAACATTAAAAAGTTTGCAAAAAACCATTCTAGGTAATGGTAAGCTGTCAAATGATATGAAGGAACAGAATGAAGTAATGAGATGTGCACTTTAGAAAGATGGTTTGTGAAAAACTTAGCAGTAGGGAATGTATATAAGGATAACATCTAAAGCCAAGCAGAAGAATCTTAACCCATGAGACTAACAGCAAAATTAGATAAGGAAGGGCTGGAATGAGAATGTTTTAGAGACTTGGTGATCCATTAGTTATGGTAAATATGCAAGAGGAAGCCATGAATAGATGTAAATAATGTTTCAGTTTACTTACTGCAACTTACCAGTGACATGAAAAGGAAGGTAGAGGTGGCTGAGAATTTGTAGGTGTAAGACCAACCCTTGTGTGATGGGGAAGACAGAATTGGTTTATGTGCATACAGGCTGAAGTCTCTTCCTACAAAGTTTATACTCTTTCGCTTCTTCAGCTATTTAGCACCATTAATCTCAGAATGAGATTAGAATTTAAAGGGCTTCAACACTGTTTTTAATGCTAATGTCTTGGCTTCATAAAGCAAATTGCATAAGGTCACATCTTTTTTTAAATGAGAGGCTTCAGGAGTTTGGAGACCCATCCTGTTCAATCTTCTTTAGCTTAATACTTCTCCTTAACGCATCTGTCCTTTGAACACATTTGACACCTGAAATACTACCTTTAAAACAAGTGACTGATTATGTCTGGATATTGAGTTGTGCATTAGCAAAGTTGATTATTGGAGTATGTTTGGTCTAAGGATAGGAATACTTATCTTTTCCCCACTATACTATAAAGTCAGTTTGCTTTTTCATTTTTAGTTATTTTCGGGCCTAAAATAAAATGCTTAGGCATCAAGCATATATGCATTTTATACATTAAAAAAATGTAAATTATCTGTAATTACCCACCATTAAGAGATATTTTGTTGTGTTTCCCTTACAATCTTTTAACTGTATGTATGCCTATGTATAATTTCTTTCACAGGGCTTTTGCATATCTGTATTTCACACACAGTGGATTTCTTTTTTATTTTCCAGTTTTATTGGATTATTATTGACATATGTAAGTTTGAGACTTACCATGTGATGATATGATATGTGTATATAGTGCAAAATTATTACCACAATAAGATTAGTTAACATAACTACTTTGTGTGTGTGTGTGTGTGGTAACATTTAAGAGCTTTTCTTTTAACAACTTTCATGTATTCTTTATTTGTAGTTTTATTTGGTGATTGTGTGGTTCCCGAACACCTCTCACCCTTCCATCTTAATAGAATATAAATGACCTAAAATAGAATTGTCCATTTGGGTTTTTGCTGTATTCCCAGAGCCCAGAACAGTGTTAGGTATATACATACTTTCTCCAAGATTAGGATAAATTATAATTTTCTATCTCGTATTTATTTATATTAAGTGGAGAGCAATCATCAATTGGTTAAATGTTATTAAAAACGTAATTCTACAAGTTAAATAACTTAAAAATAAATGAACAATAATTTATATAGATGTTTTTGATGCTGAATATTTAGATGTTTTTAATAGCTTTCTATTAAAATACCAATTTAAATAAACATCCTTACAATTATAGTGTTGATAGCCTCTGACTATTTCTTTAATACCAACTTTTAAAAGTAAACTTATGGGCTCCCTATTTGGTGGGGAACCTGCTTCTCCCTCTCCCCCCTGCTCATTCTCTTTCTCTTTCTCTCTCACATGAATAAATAAAATCTTAAAAAAAAAAAAAAGTGAAGTTACTAGTATAAAGGGTATAGGCAGTTATAACATATATAACTAAGTTCATTTCCAGAAATAAAATACCAGTTTATATTCAGTTCTGTTTGCCTATGGTAGAATCTCCTACACCCACCACATCTTTTTTTCTGAATCTTTTAACAGAAGAGATTGTGTAAGATGTCTTTCTATCAGAGTTCTTCCTGAATTGCTCCTTCCAGGAGACATCAGTCTCTCAGTTTCAGTGGAAAAACACAGTGGAAGCTGCATCCAGGTAAGAATAAGCTGGACTCTAAGCAAGTTAAATTTAAGAAGGCAGAGAAAATATTGAAAATATGGATAAAAATTAGATATTTGGAAACCTAGTAGATATTTACTTGGTTAGAGTAAAAAATTGATTTGAGAATTAATATGAGACACAGTTGCCTTGGCTGTGGGAAAAAAAGGAAATTAATTTCTTCTGAACACTTGTATGATTTATTTTCTACCTGTCAAAAATGATTATGGATATTAAGGTATTCTACCAATTCTAAGCAAATCGCAATCGAATTGGGCTTGATCTTTTCATTGTAATGATTGTATGCCTTCCTGGAGTAATATTTTCCCACTTTTGATGTAGCTACTTTTGCTGCAACAGTCTTGTAACGTTTCGAGATTCCTTACTATCTATCCACATAGGCATACAGCAGCTACAGATTAGAGAACAGGTACTCAAGGACCAAGCCCTAGTATGAATTTTAAAAGCCATGGGAAAATGACAATTGTGTATCAGTAAAGCTTGTTAATCTCTATTTTGGCAGGATAGGAGGAGTTCTGGGTGGCAGGAGTCTGAAAGTCTAGAAAAGATTAGAGGATGGTGTTTTCTTCTCTTAATCTCCCTACTCAGTACCAGCTACTTTATGTAAGAGAACTGGGAGGCATCACTTCTCAACACGAATCCTACTGCAGGGGGTTACTTAAAACCCTGCTCAGAAATGTTGCCCTCTACTCCATGTTTCATCCAACTCCCATGTGAACACAATAAGCAAATAAAAGAAAGTGTATCATAAACAGAACTGTGGTTTTCAAAGTCTGCTCTGGGACCACCTGATTGAGACCTGGAACAGTGGTTCTTAAATTTTGGTTTGAATAAGAAACATGAAGGCAGTTGTAACATAGACACTTCCCTAGACCTTGTTTCCAGACAATGAATTTGCATTTCTGGCTATTATATAATACTAACAGAGGTGTAACTTATAGTATCACATTTTAAGAACTACCACCCTAAAAATTAATTCAAATGTTTTGTACAAAAAGAGAATCAGTTCTCAACTGCACTATGGTTTACCAGGTCTTGTTTCAAAATTCTAAACATTCAGGAAACATACCCCTGACCTATATTAATACACCTCTTTCATGAGGAATGAGTACTTAGTTTTTGAAAAGGAACCCTTATGGGGCACCTTGGTGGCTCACGTGTTTAAGTGTCTGCCTTCAGGTCAGGTTATGATCTCGGGGGTCCTGGGATCGAGCCCCACATTGGGCTCCCTGCTCAGCAGGAAGCCTGCTTCTCCCTCCCCCAACGCCCTGCTTGGCGCTCTCTCTCTCTCGCTCTATCTCTGTCAAATAAATAAATAAAGTCTTAAAAAAAAGAGAGAGAGAAGGAACCCTTGTATTTTCACCTTAAAGTTAGTATGTGAGATACTGCATTAATTTTAAGAAATTATAGTCTTAATATTTATAATTACCTTTATATTTATATTTAATTATATAATTAAAATTGCCTGTATAATCATCATATTTAGAAGAAATACCATCTGCAAAGGTAGTGAGAAGTTTATGTATAGATTTGACATTGATACCAATGTTTTAGTGTAGCTCTGTGACTCTTAGTCATTTAAATGATCTGACCCCTGGTTTACTAGGACAAAATGAGATGTTTGGATGCAATTTCTGAAAAACTCATGTTTTTATTTTCTGTTTATTTTGTTTGTTTTTCAAACATATATCTCAAAGGGAATGCTTACTATTCACTCTAGTGATTGTTTTTCATTACGTATCTTAAAAAAAAGTTTGACCAGTGACTCAACGCTCGCTGCTCATTAGAATCTCACGAGGAATTCTTAAATACCTAAGGTTGGCCCCACACCAGACCAATAGAATCAGAATCTCTAGAGATGGGATGAATGTATCACATTTCTCTTCAAGCTGTCTAGGTAATTGCAGTCGACAGCATGAGTTGGGAATTACTGGCATGGACTGTTGGCAGGGCAAGTTTTGATTCTGAGATTAAAATTCATCTTCTCATTCACATGTTGCTTACGTTTCTATCTCAGTGGACGTGTGAACTTCAGCTTACGTTTCTTCAGCTGTACAAATGTTTCTCTCTTTTGTCTATTTGTTGGAAATAGACACATATAAAAAGGAAATATCTAAGTCATTATTTCATAAATGACAAGATCTATGACCAAATTTCCTATGAGAACAGCAAAAACGAGAATAAAATTATCGAGTTTTTTCTGAAAGTCACTTTTTTTCAGCTGAAAGATTTTTTCTTTATTCTGAGATAAATATTGTTTTACTATTTTGGCATTGAAATATTTTCTTGAAGAAATTGATGGTGAAGAAATACATGATTGCAGTCTTAATCGCTTAATTCAGCAAAATAAATTTTGGCAAGTCTATGACAGTGTATTTAGTTTGTGAAATTTTCTGATCAGTAGAAGTTTGGGAAGCATTGACTTAAATAACTGAGTCAATACCCAACTGTTCTTTGACCTGCAGAGTTTAAGGAAGTAGCTATTTACCAACCATTATGTTTGTATTTCAATTCTAAAAAAATTAACCACACCACTGAGAATGACTACATATAAACTCTGCTTATTTACATATTGTTCTTTTATGTTGCATATGCTATACCTATATATTGTTCTATGAGCTGATTTTCCATTTCACAGTGTGTTAGGAAAATACTATGTTCATAATATATAGCATGATTATATTAATCATCACTATATTAATTATTCTATTGATAAATCTAGGATAGTCTCAAATTTTGCTAATATAATGAAATTTTCAGTCAACATCCTATTATGTATGTATAATACACATTCAAATATTTCTGTAAAGTACATTTTAAAAATATTTCTTTGAAGAGATACTAGTATTTCCAAAAAGCCAGAATTATTTTTCATTCTCCTCAAGAATTTCTTAGAGTTCTTGTTCCCTCATATCCCCACACAAGATATTACCAATATATATCATTTCTAACAATCTAGGAAAAACTGCATCTCTAAAAGAATTAAACTCTTTCTAATTTATATGTTGGAGTATTTTGTAGTTTTTCTTCCATGAACTGCATATTATAACTGTTTTCCACTTTCTGCTTGTTTTTCTGGTTCAGGTTATTTTTCTCTGTTGTTCTTATGAGAAAGTGGATATTTCAGAGATTCAGTGTTTGCCCAGATGTTAAACACACAGCTAGTATATTGCAAAGGTCAGATCTCAACCCAGGCAGTTTAGCTCTATCTCCAGAACTCTCTACCACTTTACTGATACCACAAACACCATGTGCTGGAAAGACCAAAGCTGAACAGTAGGGCTAAAACAACAAGGTAAACAGTCAAGGAAATAAAGATTAGATTTCAGAACCTGTTCTTGGAGAAGCCAGCTGGTCAGAAATCTACATAGGAAATAGCAAAAACAAAGATAATTTGGTGCAAAAATTCTTGGATGATTATATTATAATAAAAGCCAGCAGGAACAAGAAAATAAACAAACTTGGGAAACTAGGCTTGAGTTTTAGCGGGTTTCTATGGCATTTGTTTCTTTTTCTTCTTGCTTATGGAAGACACAAAAGTCCATTCAACCCAGCAGGGTACTTTATTCTGCTGTAAAGACATGGCTCATCATCACATTCAGGCACAGTTGGTCCTTGCCAGACGGCCCTACCTGAAGATTTGCTCTTCTCATGGTGGTGCTACTGTCACCTCTTCGATATATTACCCACCTATTAAATCCGGGTGTCATTTCCCCGTGGGCAATTTTATCAAAGTTTTAACAGTAAGACTCACATTCTGTGGTTGGATCTTTATATTTCAAAAAAAGAGGTAAAAGGGTTTTACATTTCTAGGCTTCTGTGTATCTTATACTTGGTGAGACCCACGCCAAGTGATTTAAACATTAGTGATTTAAGCTTCATCCAAGAGCTGCATAGAGAGTTGGAAGGAAACTCAAACTCATGAGCAAACTGACTCTGCGGGTGGGGTCTGGCAGGCTCACCTTGCAGGCCCCAATTTAGACTGAAAAGGCAAAGGAAATAGAGCAAAGCAAGAGACAGTTTGTCTGCCAGGGACGGAGCCCCACTGAAACACTGGAGAAAGACATGTCTCCTTGTCCTATAATTAATGCTGTTTTCCTTAGATGTAGTATTTTTCTTTTCCATTTCATTATTTTTTTTTTTTCTCTTCATTAGCTTGAAGTTTACATGCTCTTTCCACACTGGTACTACCTATCCTTAATATTTGGCTTAACAAAATTTGTATATAGTTGAACAAAACAGCTTTTTGTTCTTCCAAACAATATAAGGGTATTAGAATACCTAAATGTGGGCTCTATTTTCTCCTGAATAAAATGCTATTGCAACTGAGTGACTAAGTTCCATCTTGTGAACTGTAAGTCCAAAAATTAGACATTTATTTTATTTATGATTGTTTTGTTTAATAATTTTTCTTGACTTAGCCATATGTTTTTCTATTATTCTTCCTTTTTTCATTTCCTCTTTATTCTGGCATTTTTCTTCTTCCTTAAGTATATTTTAATAAATTTTTTAGTAAATCTTTCCAACTTTTGTATGTTTGAATCCTTAATGTGCTCTTGAAAGGTGTCCTGAGAATTGTTTTCGCATCTCACATTATAGATATTATCCTACTTTTTAAAGGTTTCTCTTTTTATTGTTGCAAAATCATCTGTCTCATTCTTGGTAAGTAAACTATTTGTTTTTAAATGTTGGCTGCTTTTTTGGTTCATCTCTTCAATGTCATATTATTTGATTTTACTGTAATATTTTGAATTGCCAGTGTTAAGAGTATTGGAGCTTCCTAACTGTAACAATTCCTGTCTTTCTGCAAGAGTGGAAAATGTTCAGTTATATTTCAGCTATGTCCTTGATCTCATTACTCTGGCTCCTCTTGGAATCCTAAGTAGACAGATGTTTTAAAAAGTACTTATTATTTTATTATGTGGCTCAGTATCTCTTCCATAGTTTGTGTCACTTAGTCCTTCTGTGCTGCATTATTTCCTGAATATTTCTTCAAATTGCTTTACTCTCTTTTTGACTTTGTCTAACTCGATGTTTAAACTAGCTATTAAATTTCTAAATTTAATTCTTTTGTGCTCTTACACTTTCTTGCAATTTTTAATTGTTTTCAAAATACTATTAATAGCCTCGGGATTAATTAGGCACCTCGGATAAACTTTTAAATATATTAAAATCAGTTATTTTGTGTGCTGTCTCTCATACTTCCAACATCAGCAGTGCTTCTGTCTCTGATTCTGTTATTTAATATTAATGCTTAATCTTGGTCCTGTCTGCTTGTTTCTTATGTATTCAGTGTGAGTTAATAATCCTTGAAACTTGACCTTTAAATTCTGGCTTAGTTTTAGTTAGTTAGTTTGTTCGTTCATTTCCCCAGGGACAGTTTGTGTTTGTGTTTCTAGAGTCATAGAGACATTCCTATCTGGGGTCTTTTTAATCTAAATGATCTGCTTGCCATATTTTTAGGTTGTGAAAGAAGAGTGAGTTCTCTCTCCACACAGGCATGAGATCAGACTTGTGGTTGGGAAACCTCAGGGGCAAATTTTTCCTTTCTATTCCTTCCACTCTCCACATGCCTAGATACATTCACATCTTTTGAGAGTAAGCATTTGCTTTGTTTCTGTTTTCCCTGGTTCATTCACTGTGGGTTATCTTTCTCAGGGTTCAGGTTTTATGCAGGGGTCTCTGATCAGATAGACATCTCATTTTGCATGGACTTTAAAAGGCTTTATCTCTTAGCTCTGGCCTGGTAATCCCCATAAACCAACTGTGCTAAGCTACCAAGGACAATCCAGCATCCCCAGGACAAACACAAGCTTAACAATTGTTTGTCTATCTGAACTTGTGCATCCTCACCTTTTTTTTTTCTGAAAATATTCTTTTTCTTTACTCACCTCATCATATATTTTTAAATTATCTATGAAAGAGTTTTAGGTATTTTATACCTAGAAAATTTCTCTGAACATCTAATCATCTGTATTGCTAGAAAGTAAAACTCCTGGTATATTTGTTTTTGTTTAGAAAAATGTGAGTTTGTAAAGATGTCAGTTTATTCCATATTTATCCATAAGTAAAAAGTAAAGTCACTGCAGCATGGCATTTTGAGAGTTATTTGATAACCTTATTATTCTAAGGGGTGTATATAAAAAACAAATATGAAATTTAAAAAATGAAGACTTGAAAATTGAGTAATGAAAGCAGAAGAGCCCTGGCAGGTATTAAGACATATTTCAGGACTTGAGTAATAGTTAAATGTAAGGTACTGGCACAAGGAGAGCCATGTAAGATCAATAAAACAACGTGGAGTTAAGCATTAGACCCAAAGAGATATGAAAATTGAAAGCAGAATTCCAATATAATGTAGAAAAAAAGAGTTACACAATACTAATGTTATAAAGGATTGGCTGGTCATTTGGAAACAATACAGCTAAAATCCAGATATATATTCCAATATAACCATTGTTAATTACAATGATTAACATAAAATATTAATACTTGATAATCAAATTTTATCATAGAGTAGGAGATTTTTAAAGAATAATTTAAAACCCAGAATTCATATAGAGAAATATTGATAAATTCCATTTATAGATAAAACACAAATGGCTGAAATGCCAAAAGGGAGAATAGTGGTAGCTAACGGAAGTAATATAAGCCAGAAAGAGTCAGAGAAGGTTAGAGAGAGAATAAGTAAAATAAGTGAAATAAGTGGGAATAAGTGAAATAAGATGGATGAAAGGGTTGAGGAAGAGAAGGAAAGAAATAATGACAGGAAAGAAGGAAGGAGGGAATGGGGGAATGGAGTAAAGAGAGAGGGAGGATGGGAGGACAAGACATAAAATAAACAAAAGACAAGTTGAGAAAATTATTTATAACAAATATATGATCGATACTGCTAATTCCCCAAATGTACAAGTGTTATCACCATTAGACTGTAAGCTCCATAAAATTATGAATCACATTTGTATGATACATCACTGTATTGTCAATATTTATCATGTATGACACCACAGAGTTTGTAGACAAAACAAACAAAAACTAAGTCAGTTTAAAATAAATCAAATAATTCTGAAGAAAAAGAATTGAACAGGGAGAAAACCAGGCACCTCATTAAAGATAATACAAGGAATTGATAAACACTTGAAATTTTATTCAAAGCTAATAATAATTGAACAAATAAAAAATAACACATGGGAAATATAGTTCATTTTTCATATGTAACATTGCTGAACGTTAACAGTTCTAAATATAGAGATTTGAAAAACAGATGCATTTTAATTAGGAAAAAGATTAAAATGCTTATTATCACCACATTAATTTTCCATTGCTTTAAAGGTCTGACATCTCAAACAGACAAGAGATCTAGATACATAAAATAAAGCAAAATAAAAGAAAGGGATTAGAAATGAAGAAATCAGACAGCTATGATTTATAAAGAGATGACTTTCTACTTATAAAAATTAAATACATAAAAATAATTAGAACTAGTGAAAAATGATTGCTGGCTATAAATGCAGTGTTAAAAAATCAAATTAATTCCTATGAAACAAGACAATGATAAATGTAATTTTTTAAATGATGGCATTTCAAGGGACAATAAAATATGTTTTGAAAAATACCCTAACATAATAACTGCAAAATCTTTATATAGAAAATAATATATAAGAGACTAAAGAAAAACCTGATGAAATGGAGGAACCCTATTTATTCAAGGAGAAGATGACATTTGGACTTCATATAAATTGCACTATGTATTATATTAAATTTATTAGATAAAGCTGAACTTCAAAATGGTCTTATCAAATTAGCCCATCAGGACTTCGAGAGTCTTTTTCTTGCTCTTTATCTTTGTCAATATTTGGTATTGTTTTCAAACTGGCCACCCATTTACTGAGTAGATAGTGCTATCTCACTGTGGTGTAAATTTACTCCATCTTCTTAATAATAAAGAGATTGAACACTCTTTCATATTTTTAATAATCATTCAAATTTAATCTTTGTAAATACTATTTTTCTGTTGTTAGTCTTTTTCTAATTTATTTTGCAGAAATTCTTTTTTATATTTTGAATACTAGTACCTGTTAGTTACAAATGTTGTGTTGGGGAGGAATAAATTTACTTTACCTTTCAAGATTCTTCTGGCTGGTCTAAGAATTAAACTGACACGAGACAGATTAACAAGAGAAAATTGGATTTAATTACGTAAATACAGGGAATCCACATAAACATGAGAGATTCCGAAGACAGGTAAAACTAGGTATGCATGTTATTCTAAACTGAAAAGAAGAGGGTAGGGGTCTGGGGCTACAAAAGGAAGGAAGGCAATTCATAGAAAGAATGGAAAAAGTAGATGTTTGATAAACAAATATTTGCTGGGCCATCCAGAAACAATGGGCTGTAGAGGACTTTGATCAAATAGGCCTTGCTAGGTTTCTGTCTATCATACCTAATTCATATTATACTATGTTTGATTATGGTGATAACTTCCTTCCTGGAACTGTTTCTCCAACTAAATCCTTTTAGGCAGTTAGCACGGAGGCAAAAAAGAAAAACTTTTTGACTCTTCTGTTTCTGTAGAAGTCTACAGTTGAAAATATTCTCTCCCACTTTATGGCATATGTTTTTAAAAAATTGCTATTTTAAAGATGTCTTTAAGCATTCTTAAATTTAATATAACTTAGCAGTAGGCTAAATGGCTAGTGCTTTTAGTGTCATTCTAGAAGATATTGCCCTCCTTCAAGGTCATAAAAATATCCTTCTATATTGTTATAAATGGCAGGTACGGTTGCCTTTCACATATAAGTCTATTCCTTTGTGTAAGGTGTGAATTAGTCTAATGTTATTTTTTGCTATATATGTTACCAATCATCTCGGCTTTATTAATTGCAAGCACCATCCTTGAACTCTCCTTTGAAGTGGCACGTTCAAAGTCCATATATGTGTGCGGGTGTCCCTGGGCTGGGGATTTTAAGACTTAGATGAGCCTTTTCTACTTTCTTTTTTCCCATATGTAATTTGAATGAAGGAGTCAAGGATGGAAGGAAGTTTAGTTTCCTACATTAACACATGAATAGCATTGGCTGAATGGGAACACCTACATTAATGCTTTCCTGACACATATACTTTGCTAAAGTTAATAAAGTTCTAAACTTCCCTTCATGCAAAGAAATCTCAAAAATGTAAAAGTTAAGCCACAAATTGGGTAAAAACATTTTGTCACCCAGAAGATATTTACTGAACATTTACTATATGTCAGATACTTCTCTAGATATTCTAGATGTATCAATGAATACATAGAAAAAATGTCCGTTTTTGTGGATCTCTCTCTCTTTCTCAAAAACTGACAATAGTATCCAGTGTGTATACAGCAAACTCCTACAAATCAATAATTAAAAGGCAAAAAAATAGAAAAGTGGGGAATATAGATGTGTGGACAATTTCAACAGAGGAAAGCCAGATCATTTAATAGGCATACAAAAAGCATCTTAACTGCGCTTATGCTTAGAGAAATGCATGTTAAAATGAAAATAAGATGTTTTCTTATGATAATCATATGAGAAAAATTTAATAAACCTAACAATACAAATCTTGGCAAGGTCGTGGCACATTCAGAATACTTACACATTGGTGATTTGGTTTCGAATTATATAATGGCATTAGAGAGTAACTTAACAGTATTTAGTAAATGTGGTTATTCACATCCAGCTTGACCCAGCAATGGACTGTAATATTCTCCTAAAAGTCCACAAGAAAATTCATAACAATATTGTTTCTAGTGGGAAAAAATGGAATAGCTTTCTGACAAAATAATATATAAAAATGCGGGCTATGCATCCAATGAATACTAAGTAAAACTTTAAAAGAACAAAGAATAAAATAGATCCGTGTAGTTAAGCTCTGCTAAATCTCAAACACATATATTTGAAGGAATAAAGCAACTTGTGGAAGTATGCATACGATGTTTCCAATTATTTAAAGTTTAAGAGCACGTATAACCATATTAGCTATTATTTAGGAATATGTACATTTACAGCAAATGTAGGAAGACTTACATGTGAACAATAAGTTTAAAATTTAGGATACAATTTTATTAGTGGTTAAGGTGGAGTATGAGTTCAGAGAGGGTATATCGATAAGAAACACCTTAAGAAAGCCTGTTTATTGTTTGGTTCTCTACAATTTTTTAATGTAATTAACTTAAAATACTTAATAAGGAAATAATTGAAATGAAAAGTAATTAAATATTCAATGTTGGAAAAGTTTAAGGTAATATTTGCAATGTGGCCCCCTCCTGGGTCACTCAAACACGAAAATCTCAGGTTTATCCTTAGTGATGCTCTCTCCTTCCTCCTCCCCCTAAAAACCAGTAAATATCAATACCTGCTGATTTTACCTGTTTTTTTTTTTTTTTAAAGATTTTATTTATTTATTTGACAGAGATAGAGACAGCCAGCGAGAGAGGGAACACAAGCAGGGGGAGTGGGAGAGGAAGAAGCAGGCTCATAGCAGAAGAGCCTGATGTGGGGCTCGATCCCAGAACGCTGGGATCACGCCCTGAGCCGAAGGCAGACGCTTAACCGCTGTGCCACCCAGGTGCCCCTGATTTTACCTGTTTTTTAAAGTCTTTTCCCTCTTGTCTCTCCTAATTACCTCTGGCTAAGCTTGACTCCTCTTTCACCTGGACTATAGTGTTGACCTTAGTATTCTACTTGATTCTATTTTTTTTTTTCTCTAAACCAACTTTAGCTAGAGGAAAACATAAATCCAATCATGCTACCACACTCTGATCCTTTTAGTGTACCCACTGCTTACAGGATATAGTCCAAACTCCTTAGTGTAGACTCTCCCTGATCTGTCCATACCTTGTCTCCAGTCTGCTTCTGACCTTTACATATTTATACTACTTTATTAATAAGGAATTATTAATACAGTATTACTATACCACAATAATAACATCCACTTATTTTTCTCTGTCTAATATTCTGTATGCCTTTTACCATAATGTTCATTACCCAAATGACTCTTATTTCTCCTTCAAACTAAGATCAGGAATTATCTCCTCTAAGAAGGGTTTTTTGAATACTCTAGCTGACTCAAATATTTATCTTCTTTGCTCCCATAGCATGGTGTGGATATCTTTTTCTTCACATGTAATAGCTTATTTTAAAATAACCTATTTCAGATTTATTGTATTTTTGTGGACAAAGAAAGGGCCATGTTTTATTTTTGTGCATAGCCTTAACATTTAGGCCTGGGGTCAGAAAATACTTTCCATATTTAGGTTTTGCAAAACATTCTCAACTCTGCTGTTGTAACAAGAAAACAACCCTAATACATAAACAAACAAGTGTGGTTTTATTCCAGTAAAACACTATTTAGCAAAATGGGCTATGGGCCAAATTTGATCTGTGGGTCATAGTTTGCAGACCCCTTATTTTGGCAAATGTGGTAGGTAAATTAAGGCAGGTAATAACCATTTGTAACACCCTGCCAAAGACTATATCCATGCTCTTGTAGCTACCTCCTTTTGCAGAAGTCAGATTCAAACTGCCCTAAGTTGGCGAGGAAATTATCTGCCCTCAGGTTCCTCCCACATCTTTTCTATCACCATGACATATCCAGGCTCTCATTCTAGCAAGAGGTTGGTGACAAAGCAACGTTACCATGGCCTGCGAGAAGCTGGCTTTCTCTTGAAGCCGGGCCTATTTCCTTTCTCCATCTTTGTACTTATTTGACCATATATAACCAGCTTGCTTCTACATACAACTCAGGGCCCACAGGTTGTGATTTTGGGACCTGTTCTAAATGAACATGGGTGACCTCAGAATGTACATTCAGCTGCTGTCCCTGAGCAAAACACATTGCAGAACTCTGCTCAGAAGCGGGGAGCATGGGGGCT
This sequence comes from Ursus americanus, assembly GCF_024610735.1. Taxonomy (NCBI): domain Eukaryota; kingdom Metazoa; phylum Chordata; class Mammalia; order Carnivora; family Ursidae; genus Ursus; species Ursus americanus. The sequence goes on from NC_142135.1 coordinate 17,469,132, forward strand.
ATGGACTAATTTGGCCATGTTTCTCCAATGTGATTCTCACAGAAAGGAGAATTTCCCACATCCTGATGTCCCTTTATTTCAGGTTCTTCCTGACTTGGCCCCTCATCCTTTCTTTCTCCCCAAGCACGTATTTTTTTGTCCTTCTCATGGCATTATGAAATGCAGTGGCATTATGGCACTGAAATGCAGGGGAATTTCAGAAGTCTTGGAACATTTCAGACCCCATCATAATAACATCCCTGGGAAAGGGGCACCGATGGACTCAGGTGTCTCTTTTAAACACAACAATCCATTTTAGTTAAAACAGTAGGGTTTGCCATCTTAGAGGCCTGTCTCCATGGCAGTTGCCAAGATGAATGAATCAAAATTTGGCAGCTCCTAGGCTTAAAGTCTCTCAAAGCCAAATTTCTACAAGGGAGATGGTGGGAAGCGGGAACTTTGGTAATTTATCTCTACTGCTTTACTGAACAACCCTGAGAAAAAGTTGCTTTTTGTTTGTTTTTGTTTTTGCTTTGGTTTTTAAGAGAATGGGAGAAGAAACATTTTCTCAGCTTCCCTGAGTGGTTCTCACACCTTCCCTTCTAATTTGTAGTCTTTGCTTTTTGCTTTTTTTTTTTTTAATGGTTCTGTACTTGACCAATTTCATAAAATACTGTGATCAAGTATTCAATTAATATCAACCTTTTGCAGCTAAGAGTCATTCAGTAATTTTAACTGAATGTGGGAATTTTCACTGATTTTATATGTTGTTTAAAGTGCCTTCCTAGTTAAAGACAGGAGGTTTATTTTATTCAACAGGTTATAATGGAAACACTTTCCTTAAGTCTTCATTAGGAGAAGCCTCAGCCCTGCATTTAAGACTTCCAGTTGATTAAGTCAGATCCATCCAGAATATCCAGGAAAATCTCCCTATGAAAATTAATAAAGGGAAACCTCATTGAAAATGGAGTCAGGAATCCCTGAGGGGGAGCTCTCATGCATGTACCACCTGTCCTGTTTATTTTATATTCCTTGGCAGGAAGAGGCTTACTTTTCCCTAGTAGGAGGACGAAAGTTTGTCCTTCCTTAGCAATAGCCCAGCCAATGAGATGCTTCCATCTACCAGCCAATGAGAAACTACTACGCTTCAACCCTGGAGTTTCCTCCAGTGGACTGGAGTTCTATTCAAAACAACTCCTCCAACCCCTTTCCCCCCAACTTTTCTCTATAAAAGAACTCTCCTCTCTTTTGTTGTTGAAACTTGCCTTTGGTTTGCCATAGTTTACATGTCCCAAATTGAAATTCCTCTGCTATTTCTGAATAAACCCTTTATGCTGGTGAAATAATTGTCTGTTTTTATTTTTTAAGGTCTACATCCCTTACTTCAAGTCAGATGATTAAGAGCTTTAATTATATTAAAAAAATCTCTTCTCAGCAGCACTTATATTAGTGTTTGACTGAATAACTGGGAACCAGCTCAACCACGTTGGCACATCCAAAGAGCTGTCACAACTTTAATCCTTAGTTACTGTGTTAACTATTTTCACTCACGTAGCTCTTTTCTTTATTTTGTTTTTCTTCTTCCCCTCTCTTCTTTTCTCTCTTCTTCCATTCTTCCTATGGAGTCATTACTTATATTCACACATGTGTCTACTTCTCCTCCTCTGGACAGATTGTGGGTTTCCATTTCCTGGCCCTCTCATAGTTTCATTGGAGCCTATGTCTAAAGTTCTGTCAGTGATAGGTGAAGGTGTCAGTGGTGAGAAATCACCTAACACAATGATGGACACAAACCATGGCCTGTGTAGGTACAGTTAGGATGGGAAGATAAGCTATAACCCCATGAACTATTGACCAATAAGTCTCATCAATTCATTATAAGTTGAAGGACACAGAGTTCAGAGAAAAGAGATGTTCCAGTGAGCCTAAATATAGGTGCAGGTTAGCTAGGCAATGGAGTATAACGAATAAAATGGTGAAGACAGGGTGAGCATGTGCATTATGAAACACACCTGGTTTCAATTCCTTCTATTAATTTTTTCCATTTTTAAGTGTGTTCCTTTCTTTACATTTTTGTGCATATACTTTGTGCTAGATATTATTCTAAGATTCCCGCCCTCACAGTGATTGTAAAATAAAAGAAAATGCAATTTTGTATTTGTATTTTGTGATAAGTATTAAGTAACAGGTTGTTGAGAGAGTAAAAAACTTTTCCAGCCTATTTTAGATGAGAAGTTCTGAGGAGGCTTTCTGAGGCAAGGGCATGAACCACACCTGAGTAAGGAAAAGTGCACTATATGAAAAAGGGAGGCAAGAGAACGGACACAAAGCCATAAGGCAGGGAAATCCCTGATATGTGGAAAGCCAGTGCAATTAAAATATAGAAAGAAAGGTAAAGACTGGTATGAGAGAGGTGGAAGACCTAAGTTACTACCAGATTTATTTAGAATCATGTAGGCCACAAAGCCAAGGTAAAGATACTTACCTTTACATGCTAAAGGAATCTGTGTGATCTATGGTAAGGTGATTTTGTCTCTGAGCCTCAATTTCCATATTTGTAAAATAAAAATGCTTTCCCCAAATCAATGTAATAATTAAATAAAGCAAGGCATGTAAAAATGTAAAAGTCTTAGCCTAGTTCTGGGCAGTTTCAGAAAAAACTAAACACCGGTATCTCCTCATTTTCCTTAGTCAACATAATTTATATATATACACACACACATACATTTCTTTTTTTTCAATTTTTGATTTTTAAAATTTTTTAATTTTTAAAATTATTTATTTAAATTCAATTTAGTTAACATATACAGTATTATTAGCTCCAGGGGTAGAATTTAGTGATTCATCAGTTGCATATAACACCCAGTGTCCACAATACCCAGAAAATGGAAAGAGATGTCCATCAACAGAAGAATGGATAAAGAAGATGTGAGATTATACATACATATATGTATATATATATATGCACACAATGGAATATTACTCAGCATATATATATTTCTAAGATAACTTAGAAAGCTGATCTAGTTTATGTGAAAAATCTTAGGACTTTTTTTTTTTTTTTGCTTCTTGACATTCACTTTGGAAGTCAGGTAATATCTTAGGCTATAGCTAACTTAAGAGAGAAAAGTTTTTACAAGTACTGTAACATTAAAATGTATTTTAACTACTGTTTTTCAGTCATGTGGCACCACATATAAGAAATCGAACAAACAACCTGAGTTTTCCATATCCTTTATCTCAACTGAACTTCAGTGACTTATAAGATCCGATAGACTCCACATTGTTTGTAGAGCAAGTTATCCTAACTTTTATGGGTGACTGAAGTTCATTGGTCAAAAATGGGAAAGAGATGAAAGGGTAAAGCATGAAAGCTATATTCCAAATTACTTTGGGCAACAGAGAGGGACAAAAGGGAGAAAAAGAAAAACACTATGCAAATACATGACCATTTATAACTGGTAAAGATGTCATGGTTCTCAGAAAAATATCAGAGAATAGAAGCAGACATACTTGCAAATTTTGTTTCTCAGAGTTCATGTCTCATTGTATTTTACCATTATATCTCCATAGAATACGTTTATTATTTTTCAATAAGACTTTGCTACAAATCCACTGTGGAATTTGGCAGCTGACATTTAAACCCTCTCAGCACTAGTTTCATTATATGTAAAATGAGAAAGTTGGATGAAATGATCTCTAATGTCATAAAAAATTAGGTCTCTCATTTCTTTAGTTCCCAGAGAGATATGTTATGCTGCAGTTTAATTTGTGAAGTAATTTGACAGCCAATTTTCTTTGATGATATCTTATTGTTGGGGGAGTTAAAATAAAGATGGTAATTTTAAGTCATGACTGCAAAAGCCAAAATTCTCCATGATAAAATGCAATGATTTCTCCTTGTTGTCGTGTTCTTCCTCCTCATTTTTCTTCTTCCGCTTTTTTCTTCATTGTCATCCTTACAAAGGTCTCATAAAAAATGTTCCATTGCACAAAGCTCTAGCATTAAGCCATAACCTTTGAAAATGTATCATTTAAAACCACCAGCAGAATGCACTTTACTATCTTTAATTTATGTAGGCAGATTGAGATCTGGCCTTACCAAGACTCAAGAAATATCTGACTGGTCTACCAAGAAGTGAGTTCCATCAGTTCCGCTTTACTCACTACTTACAGCTCAGCTCAGATATAACTTCTTACTAAAAGCCTCAGTTTTCAAAAGATTATGATGGTTTTAGAGCACAGCAACACAAAAACACAGATAAGTGTTACTTGTACCTTATGCTTGAAAGGACCTTCAAGTAGCCTATCAGAGGAAGATTTTTCCCAGATAGTTTCCAGAATCTTCTTTCTCCTCCTCCTTTTTAACACTTTTGTTATTGATTCTTTTTCATTTTTCTTTGTAGCATACCAACATACCCATGACACCATCACCAAAATCAAGGGGTAGGCAAATCCAATACCCCCCAAAGTTTCCTTGTAACCTCTGACTTACTATTTTTGCGGTAAGAACACTTAACATGAGATCTACTCTGTTAACACATTTTGAAGTACATGATACAGTATTGTTAACTACAGGTCCTATGTTATATAGCAGGTCTCTAGAACGTTTTCATCTTGCGTAATTGAAACTATACCCATTGAACAACAACCGCCCATTTTCTCCCAGCCCATGGCAACTACTATTGAATTCTCCTTCTTATGTTCCAGTCCAAGGTGTACACTAAAACAAATGGCTTCCCTTTTACCAGGAGCCACTTCCATTAGAAAGTAATGGTATTTGTCACTTATTTGTTTCATTTCTACTAAGTTCCTATTACTCTCCTCTAAAACAGGGACAACAGTACTTACTGCTTGTGCTCAGAATAAATCAGATGCAATCATGTTTGTATAAAACACTGAGGAGAGGGGCTGGATGTAATGCCAAAGACTGAAAGGATCCTGGCTGTGACCGAACCACCTTGGAGATTTTTCTCTTCAAATAGATTTCAGAACACTAAATTATAGCCCTCAGGTCTTAAACATAATTTCCAGGAGCTTTTGTCCCCCAAATCAAATATAGGTAGTTATTTATGAGTCTTTCTTCATGATATTTCCTCTTCACTGCAAAGGATAGAAGGGACTTCTGTTGCCCAGGGTCTCCTTCATATTTACTGATGGACAGATAGTGTTTCACGGCTTCCCCGTAGTTTTGACTGTTGGTTTCCAAAGTCTTCTGGGACTGTCTCGCCTTAAAGGTGCTATACAAATAGAAGATCCAAATCCACATTCTTCTCTTCTTCCTCTGAAAGTCTACAGTCTATGGTCGCATCGGGTTACCTGCCCTCCAGTGAGGGTAAATAACAATCCGGATGTGCACATATTCATGCAGACCGTGTATTTTCTAGTCGCCTAATTCATGCTCAGTGTAGCTGAAAGGATCCCTGCTCTAGACAGCTTCCTTCTCTCTGAGGCCCTCAGGCTGAGAAGCCAGCCTAACATTTTGTTTTCTTTGTCTACGCAAAATGAAAGCTTGCTAACTTAGATCAGACTGTGACAACTCTATTTCTGAAAGAATCTATTCATTACTCACTGAGCCAGTGTTAATGTGGGAATTTCCCAGGAGGTAGAGCAAAAAGAAGCACCGATTCTCTTCTTTTTCTATGCAGCCGGGGATCTGGCACTTCCTAGATATGTGATTGTGGTGGAGTCACTGAACTTTCGGGGGCCCCAATGTCCTCCTCCTCATTTTTAAATAAGAGCAAAACCATCCACCGAACAACGGTAGCACAACTGAAAACATGCTTTGTAATGTATAAAAGTATAGAAATGTACACTTTTGTGTACCAGAATTTCTAAAATAGCAACAATAAAATGTTTCTATAGATTAAAACAGCAGATTTGAAAAAAAACAGTGCATTTGAAAAAGAATTAAGCTCTGAACTCTGAATTTTTTCAAAAAATCAATTTTAAAATGCATGCTTCTACTCCTGTTGTCACATAATATGTATAATGTATTACATTCATTACTTGATTCCTATTTTAATTCTCTTTTCCCCAACTCATCCTCATTATCTTATTTATAAATACATGATTTATCATAACAATTAGATACTATTTTTGCTTACCAAGTGGACAAAGATTTTAACAAGCCAAGATGTCTGATGTTTTCAAAAAACAAAAACTTAGAAACATGGCTGTTAGAATGAAAATTGATATAATCTGTCAGCAAACAAACTTGGCCATATGGATTAATATTCTTATAAAGTTCATAGTCTGATGAAGAATTCCACCTCTAAGGCACTGTTCAAAGGCCAAAATTAAACATAGTTTTAAAGATTTAGCTACTAGGAGAGTGATGATAGCATTGTTTAGAATAGGAGCAAGAGAGATACTCTCAAAATGTTGAGAACTTTACCATTGGTTAAGTAATGCAGTGGCAACCAAATGATGGTCGTGACAAATATTTATAAAGGAGAAAATAACAAGTGAACTAGAAATTTCTCAGACCATCAGAAAGAAACCTAGGAATTATGAAAAGTGACTCCAGTTAAAATGAGAAAGTTTTATGAATTCACCTTGAGTAGCATGTGTGGTGGGGCAGGGGTGGGGGAGGGATGATGAAAATGTTTCCTTGGATCAGTGTCATTACTTTGCCAAAAAAAATAAGATTAGATTGCATTAAGTAGATATGATGAATATCATGTTAGTTAAATTGGTAGATTTCACAGGGCAATGAGTCCTGATGGTTATAAGGTATAGGATTTCAGAAACCTTAGGAAAATGTGAAACACTTGCCAGAATAGAAATTCCCCACTGACTCTCCCCAAGTAGGTAAAGACACGGGACATAGCATCACCTCATTCATCCTAAAACCAGCAGAAACTGGGCAGAAGAAGAAGTCACTAACTTTCAGAGAATTCCAAATGTTTTTAAGATTGAAAACCTGAAAAATGGACAGTAAGTAGGGAACTATTTTTCTGGAAGAAGATGTGGCACATCCAGAAGAAGATGTAGTACAAAGATTCCAAATGGGAAACAAAATATTAGTAGAAGACCATGGGGCATGAGAAGTGAAGGGAGAGAGTTAGAGACCAAGAAAGCGCTCCAGTGGACCTTCTCTAAGGATTTAGGCAATAAGCCTTTTTACTTGTTGAGATATAAGATAATAAGATCATTGGAGGAGAGGCTTAATTTCCAATTATCTTCCCCTAACCTCCTATAATTAATTGTACCCTCATAAAAGATTACTTAAGCCATCATCAGAATCTTATGTATATTTGATTCAGGGAAGGAGAAGGAACAAAATTCCTTGATAGGCAGTAACCAGAACGTTTTCCATAGTCCCGTGGTGGAAATCAGTAACGGTCTGTTTGTTAAACAAAATATTTACGAGTGGTATTTCTCATTGATAATATGAATGATTTTATTATGGCTGGTTCTGCTTCCCTTTCCTTATTATGTTTTTTACCTAAGTTTTCTCTAATTACCATGTATGATCTTGTAGTAAGGGGAAAAAAGTCTACACTGTTGACCAATTTTACTTTAGGGTAATGTTCCCAGTCAAGGCCATGAGATAGAATGATAGTGTAGACAAGAAGTCACTGTACTGAGTGATAAAATAAAGAGTGAGGCAGGGAACATGGAAAGAACAGTGGAGCCATCTGGGAGACTGATGACCTTGGTGATGACAGGATTTTTAAAATGGTTATATCAATAAATGTATGAGTGAGCTAGGATTTTAGGATGGAACCCATTTTCCTCAAGTTTAAAAAGTTTGTTTTTTTATAAAAGCTGTAATTTATCTGAGGAACTGGCTGATTCACTTAGATGATCTCCCAGGGTAAGGTTCTCACTTCATTTACCCCGAGCACCTGGCTTCTGTTTGGATTAATGCCACCTTCTCCTCTCCTCTATGGGGTGAGCAGGGGCGGGGTCATAGAGGGGACAGTGGGTTACTTGGGAGTGTTCAATTCCAGGCCTGTCGCAATCTTTTCTTCTATTTTATCTCCACATAAGAAGCCTGTCCTGATGAAGAGGCTAACATTTAGGTAGACTCTGCTTTTTTTCCCAGGATTTGTGTTGTAAGAGGTGAGGTGAGGTAGGCTGCTGGCATGAGGAAAAGAGAAAATTATTGAGTTGATTTCCCCATTCCTTAGGAAGGTAGTAACAAGACTATGGCTGTATATTTAACGTAAGAAGGAAATCACCCATCCTACTGGCCTACTCATATATAAGGCATCAAAGCACAGACCAATATAGTGGATTTTCTAATTTTTTTTTGTAGGGGCACTTTTAAGTTTGAGTTTTGGATATTTGATTTTGAAAATAGTTTTCAGATTCACCATATGTTTCTTTACCTTTATAAACCTTTTAATGTATTTTCTACTATGTGGATATATTAAAAAAAAAAAACTTCTGACAAGACTGTTTTAAGGAAGAAATAAAAGAATCTTTGTGAGGTGCTATAAAGAAGTTCATGATTGTAACTTCATTACAGTTCTTATTTGTTTCTGGGGAACTTTCTCCTGATTCCCAGATGGGGCTGAAGCTTGCTTTTTTAGAAAAGACCATGATTCTTAATGTTCTGTCAAAAACTCATGATATGTGGCATGTCATGTCTCTTTTTTCCTGGTAGATTAGAAGCTCTTTGAGAAAAGGGATATTTTTCTGTCTTCATCCTGGCACATAGTAGACACACAGTTAATATACATTTAATGAGTGGATAAAAAATACATTTGGATGCAATGTGATAAATACAATATAATGGATATAAGTAGAAAGTGGTCCAGGAACCCAAGGGAGAAATAACTAACCCAGCATATGAAAGTCAGAGAATGCATACATCTCTTTCTGTGGTCTGTTTTAGTCTATGACTCAATCATCTTGTGATTACAAAGAAAGTACCCTCCTTTCCCAAAGGACTCATAGGAAGAAATGTGGCACGTGGTGGAATTGGTAGAGCATTTAGAGTAGACATGGTCCTACTGTCACACGGGGCTGTTTTCAGTATCCAGGAAGCAGCATGAGCTCACCTAGTTGGAAAAAGCTACCTCACTGATAAGAGGGGTGTTGTGATTCTAGATAAGCATGGGGGGAAAGTCCATGAATGGAGAGAAAGGAAATACAGGAACTAAAATGCAAATGGAAAGTAGAAAAGAAGACAGTAGTAGGGGGCATATGTTTAGTTGTTGTTTGAGTGAAAATTTAAAATTATACACACACACACCCCAACAAGGTCAAGAAGAAGAAAATTATCTTGAGCATTTCAGTCAAATAGGCCAATGAAGAGCAATTTTCCTAGTGGAGATGTGTCAGGGAATCTTACTTTAGGAATTCTTGGCTAGGAAAGATTCCCCTGGATAGGGCATGATACTTAGAAGAAAAGTTCTCATTATGCTAGTGATTGGCTTTGAAAGCTTAGTTAGACAAATTGCTTAGACTAAACCCCAGTTCCAAGGACTGTGAGAGAAAAAAAATGAGGTAGCAGATGTTAGCGTTATATTTTTAAAAACACTATAAAAACAATGCTATTGCTTTCCAAACTGAGTGCCCTATAAAGGAAGCATAATGTAGGGTAGATATTAGTGGGCACAACATTATTTTTAATATTGCACTTATAAGAAGCTGCCTCCAAAACATAAGTCCAAATATTAGGGACTCAAGCCAGTATTAGAATACAGAGAACACATGTATCCAGCAGAATGAGTGAGTAACAGGAGACTTGCTTTGGAAACCATTAACAGATGGAAATACAAGATATGGGTCAAATTCCCATCATATTGTAAGCAGGGATGGTACAAATGCCTGCATATTCGTTTGTTGTTTCCTGTTTTGTTCCAGTATCTTTAGTCAAGAAGCCTTATTCTATTACAGTAATATTTGCTGAAATAACCAAACTCCTGAATCAGCAGAATTCCCCCCCCACACACACACTTCATTTTAGGAGAAAAAAATGTGTATGTGTACTATAAAATGGGCTCTCAGGAAATTTTTTAATGATAATGAAATTTGCCTAATAAATCCAGATAACCTTCATCTGAAGCCAGAGTCTTGCATATTAAGGTTTCTGACTAGAAATCTGAGCCATGACCACCTCAAGATCCTAAAGTGAGGAATGGCTAAAATGATTCAGTTTTCTTTAAAGCTAAAAAAAAAAAAATAGCAAACAGCTGAAACAGAAAGTAGATTCTGACAAACACGGAATTCAAATTTTATCAATAATTTCCCAAACTCTTCATTATTTCAGATGTTTTATTTATTATGTGTATAAATTTATTTTTAAAAATTTAATTCCAGTATAATTAACATATGGTGTTATATTAGTTTCAGGTATACAATGTAGTGATTCAAGAATTCTATACTCAGTGCTCATCATGATGTGTCCACCCCCTTCACCTATTTCGCCCACCTCCCCTAATGCTGAAAATACATTAATAGCCAACCACCAGCCTATTCTGTATGTTTAAGAGTCTATTTGTATAAATTGATTTTTAAATCCTTTTCATATAAAATGATTTTTCCTAGCCATATTTTTATTTCTTAGGCTTTGGAAATGTGATAAAGATGATTTTAGTGAAGAGGGATTTACTATTTGTTATAAAAAGCCTAGCCAGGAAGGTGACTTTGCTGAGAATAGAACTGAATTTGAAAATAAATCTTAGTGAAATAGGATTCTATAATGCATTTTATTTATTTTTTTTATTTTTAAATTTTTTATTATGTTATGTTAGTCACCATACAGTACATCATTAGTTTTTAATGCAGTGTTCCATGATTCATTGTTTACGTATAACACCCAGTGCTCCATGCAATATGTGCCCTCCTTAATACCCATCACCGGCCTATCCCAATCCCCCTGCCCTCCCCTCTGAAACCCTCAGTTTGTTTCCCAGAGTCCATAGTCTCTTGTGGTTCATTCCCCCTTCTGTTTATCCCCCCCTTCATTCTTCCCCTCCTTCTCCTACCGATCTCCCTGCTATTCCTTATGTTCCCTAATCTATAATGCATCTTAATTTAGGAGATAAAGATAGCACAATATTGTAAGTTTGCCTGTTAAGGCCAAAAAAAAAAATCATACAATTTTAGAGATGAAAATTTCCTAAGAAATGATCTAGACAAAAAATGAGAAAAACTGAATAACGTATGTGGCAGAGAAAGAAATTCATTCACATACAAGTTACAAATCAGGAAGTTTAGCAGAGGTTTTATGTCCAAATATAATACTGTTTCAAGATGACTGACCCTCTGATGCAAGAGAGTCTGCCTGTATCCATGACTGAGTCTGAGTCATATGAAATCTGTCCAGGACTGTCTGTCCAAGATAGTGCCTTCCTGGACTGGCATCTTGGTCTGGCACCTCAGCTGGAATGCACTGGAGCGTAGTCATTGATCTTGCTCTTCAGATGGCTTCTGTATGTGGGGTTTCTTCAGAACATGGTAGTCTCAGGGTAGTCAGACTTCTTACACGGTAGTAGTTTTCCCCAGAGCGTGTATTCCAAGAGATCCAGTTTAAGTTGCCAGGCATCAAAGGACCTGGTCCCCAAAATCTCATGTCTTATCAATTGCATTCCATTCCATTTCTCAACAGAGAATCAAAGGGCCAGTCTAATTCCAGGGGAGGAGATTACACAGGGATGTAAATACAGCAGGGTTCATTGGGGACCACGCACTGTCCTTTGTACTTCATTAAACTGCTTTTTATAGATCACTGAAACACCTCTCCTTTCCTTTCACTTATAATACTGTTTTCAATTAAATTTAGAGACTTTTGAAAAGTCTGTGGCTATAATGGTTAGGGATATTTAACTGGTCTTGGTTTCCTTTTTATTTTGGCAATCACCCTCCTATTCATTAATTAATAACAGTTATTAATACAACAAACTCTTTATGGATACCTATTAGTTTGGGTTGGGGTTAGAGAGATGAATATGTGAAGATCTCTGCTCCCAGACTGTGCCCAGTGTAATGCAGAGGATCAATATACTAATAAGTAATTATGGTTATTGTAAGATAAAAACAATTTTTGTTGACCATGTTGTCAGTAGTATGTGAGAAGCAATTTGAAAAATGGGATAAGGTGTGAATGGGGTGAAATGGATAAGGTTTGAAGGTGGTGGTTTAATGGAGAATGTGAAAGCTAGGCTTCAAGAGCTTGGATTTTGGAAAAGGGTAAGTTGAGGGTCAGTAAAATGTTGAGGGGCTGTTAATGTGATCTTACCCAGGTAGTCCTGAAATACGTAGTAAAGTTGCTGAACTAGTAAAAAGCCAAGTCTGCTTTCTAAATGATGGAGGCGAAGGGGCCATGTCTGCCTATCACTGACCTGGGACTCAACCAAGACAGAAAGCAAGGGTGCAAGAACACAGAAGCTGAAAGAAGCATAAAGAACTGTGGAATTCATGAGAAGACCCTTCAACTGCCTCAGAATCTGAAACTGAAGTCTGGGCCATTTTTACCAGATCTTCAAGCGTTAGTGGGACCCTCAGCCAATCACTGCAGTACAGTATGGTGGAGGACATTCAAAGTATGAGGGCACAAAGGAGAGTGCCTGGGGCTATTTTGTCCCCTCACCCAGGGGCACACCTTAACAGTCCACAAAACGTTCTACTTTACTTTTGTCAACAAAAACTGCCCTGTCTTGTTATAAAACCAAATAAACCAAGTTGCTTCCAAGTATGCCTATCCAAGTGCTCCTGGGACCATGAGCAAGTGATGTATGTAAGATCAGGTGGTGCAAGAGCACCACTGAGGAGTATTTGAAGAGAAGAAGAAGAAAAAGAAGAAAGGAGAGCAGAAGAAATGCTGAAGAGAATGCTGAAAGAAACAATATCTCTCACCCCACAGAAAAAGTTACAAATGCAGGACACACGGATATACCCCAATTCTTCTAATTTTGGATTCTTGACTAACACATTTCAAGAAGATTCCAGGCAGAACAGGTAAGCATTATATTGGCAGTAATTGACATTATTCTTCCAAACCCCCAGAGTCAATGAATTTATTTTGCTAGAATGAGAATTCCAGGAAGGTCATGATTATGCCATTTTTCTCACTTAAAAAAATGTCTTTCGTGTGTTGGGGGGAGGGGCGGGGAAAGGGGAAGATACACCGGTGCCCTGATACAAAGTCCACTATGCTTCTGGCGTTTTTGGTGTGTACGAGGACACCCTTTTGTTTTAGTTTGGTTTGCTTTAGTTTGGTTTAGTTTGGTTTTCCTACTTTATTCCTAATCCTTAGTACCATTTCCTCCTAAGAGATAACTACTCAAATGTTTATATATATATACACACACACACATGCATGTATATATTATGTACATATAATGTATATGCGTACGTATGTATGTATGCATATGCATGTATAATACTTTTTGGTATTTTATATTTGTATAACTTTTCATTTGCATGACTATTATTGTGGTATACATTTCTCACTTGTTTTTTACTCAGCATTATAGGTTTTTAGCCTTATCACTGTATGTATAGCTGATTTCTCCAGCCACTGCCCATTTGCCTCCTAATACAATTCTAGTTTGCCTGTAAGTCCACACTACACAACTAATGTCATGGTGAACATATTTGTCTATTTCCCTTTAAAGACTTGTGTCTTTGAGTTGGACGTATTATCACTGTGCTTCAGGGCTTGTGAATATTGATTTACACTAACTTTGGCCACATTGTTTACCAATTTTATTGCCAAAATTTATACTGCACCAGTAGAACAAGAGATTGCTTGTGATCCCAAATCCCTTGGAAAAATTGAGCATGTAAAATTTTTGTCCTTTGGATGTGGGTAAATGGTATTTTACTCTCATTTTTTTTCACTGCTGCATCCCCTCCTCCCACCCCAGTGTCTAGAATTTAGCGAGGCCCGTAAATGTATTTGAAAGGACGCATGTGATTGAAAGGTAAAACACTTCAATCTGAAATAAACATATACATCTTAAAATTAGAATTTAGTATGAAGGATGTCAGTACTCTGGGAAAATTACATCTTTCTGAGCCAACCCTTTGGAGTACTCTGGCAAAAAGGTCAAGTTTAACAGCAATCCGTTGCCATTTAGACCCAATATTTTATATGCTGTTGATTTCTTAACATCTTAATATTTCTGCTAGGGATTTATTTTCAGTACATGACAGAGCTATGATTTAGTGTCAAATTTGTGTTTGTAGTCAACACACTTTTTTTAGTTGTCTCCCTCATCCATGCCCCACTTTTCTGAGAAGTGACTTCTGTACTCACAGAAGCCTAGCCATCCAGAAGGGTTGTGTGCAGTAATTGGTTTTGTTCCTCTGGCTATTACTAATCAGGTGAGGTACGATGCATAATCTAAGCAAAGGGTCTCAGTAACTGCCAGAAGTCTATACTCAGAGTTCATACTTTGGACATTAAGGAGTACTCACTAGCAAGAGGCAAGCCCCCAGAAATACCACTTCTCTCAGTAGCTGACACAGATGAACAGAAAGGAAAGAGCGCTGGAGTCTATCTCAGCAGTATACGGGTCTCATGGGGAACTCTTTCCATCCTCTTCCAGGTAGGAGAGAGAAACTACTACTGAGCATGTGCAGCAGTACCAATATGGCAGGAGCAAGTGTTTCTGCTGCGTAGGGTTGTCCCAGAGGATAAACGTAGTGCTTTTTTCTTATGAGGCTACCTTAGTGTAGCTGTGTTCCTAACAATTGCTACTTAGTAGAGCCTTAATTTCACATTCCTATTCATGGTAAATATTAAAAATTCACACCTACGACATTGTTAAAAGGGTATGCGGATCAGCTTCTAATATAGCCAGTAGTCAGAGGATTATCTTCAAGGAGAGCCCTTAATGGTTGTGTGTAAGCTTGGGAGAGCTGGTTTGAAAGGATTTTAGTTCACAGTTTCCTCAGGATAAATTAAATTAATTAAATTCTTCCCTGGGAATATAGAATCGAGACATACTAGTTTTAATTAGTCTCTATCAACAGTGTGACTTTGGGGGAAAACGTGTGAGTTAGGGAGATGTAGGATGTCAAGTTCAGCAAAGAACATGCAAAAGAGAACACTGGATTTATAGAAAGGGAGCCAAATAGAAAGAGAAGTTATAACAGAGAGCACAGGAGGGGGAGGAAACAAAAGAAAGACACAGCCATGAACTAAGAGTGTGCATCTTCTCAGTACATAGGCAGACACACAAACACAAACATATGCACTTTTTTTCTTTTTACTAACCTAGTTTGAGTGAATTTTATCATCGCAATAGTATGTAATTAAGAGCTCTTTCTGACAAGCAGGCGTATAAATTAATTGTTCAGTGGGTTTAATATAAAACCTACAGAATAGATAATACAGTAACAAGAGTTATGTCCATTCCTTCTAAGACATGTTGAGTCACACCATTCACAACATACATGTATATGTACACACAGCCTGTCATTGTAAAATCAATTTGAGAAATATGGGTTGGTATATTTTTAGAAGTTTTTTTTTTAAAGCAAGACAATTGTGTTTCTAATAAATGTACCTTCTTCGATTTTCATTTGCAGTTTTCTTAAATATGGTTCTTTGTAATTTCATATGTAATTGATATAAACGGAGGATAATGACATCTCTTTTATTATTTATTCCAAAAAGATCTTTGGTAAAAACCAGGAAGAAAGGGTTAATTAATGGTGGATTTCTTGAGAAAGGCGAATGGTGAGCTGAAACAAACTTACTTAAAAATGACAAAGCAGAATAAACTTTAGGAAAAGTAAAGCAAATAGTAGAATACTCAGTAACATGAAGGAGAGATTAGGAAAAGCAAGACTAGACCTATAGAAGGGGATTATGTTGGAAATTAGATAATTTTAAGAACACCAGCTGATTTTAATATGGGTGAGAATAACTATTAGCAGAATGTGTAAGTGTACAAAAGAGATGAAAAAATAAGTGTGCACTGATAGAGAAAAATATATACAAAGAAAATTAAACTACATTGGAACAAAATGGTTAAGAATTTTGTCACAAAGTATATGTTCTCTAGAGCACCTCCCCATTGGAGCGGTAGAATTCATTAACAGAGATTCTGCCTGGAATACCAAATTTCTATCCTACAAGAAAGGACTCATTATCTCTTAGCCTGAGGCTGGCCCTGAAAAGTGTAAATTCCAGAGGAAAATAAGACTCAGAAACCAAGAGAAAGACCCAAGTCTCACTTATAACCAACTGTCAGAATTGGAACTGAAGCCCAGCTGATCTTATTTGCAAATTTGATGCCAGAGGCAAGTAGGAAAGATAGGCAGGCCCAGGCACCTGTGGTTTCAGGAACATACGAGAGAATAACACGCTATGTGTGAGAAATGACAGATTTTAAATTTATATTCACTAGATTAAAAGTTTTAGTTGAGATCTAAATAAGACATGTACCCACCCAAACAAAACAAAGCAAACCTAAAACTTTTGATTGGCAAGTCCTAAAGTTGGTTCTTTCCTATATCTAAATAGAACTTTATATATATATATGATATATATTTATATATGTATCTCTCTCTCTCTCTATATATATATATATATCTTTTGTACACTTACTCTCTCTCTCTATATATATATCTTTTGTACACTTACACATTCTGCTAATATATATATATATATATATATATATATATATATATATATATATATCTCCTGCCCCAGACAGAATGAACAAATAGAAGGAAACATATTCAGCAGTATCAGATGGAAAACTCAACCAATCAAGGATTTTAGTTTGGGTTCCCTTCTTAACTGTTTGTAAAAGCCACAGTAGCAGTATACCCAGAGAAAACCCATAAATCTGAAAATACACTAATAGAATGATCCTGGAAGTCTGAAAACTGCTTAGATATGTAGGTGGTAGGTGACATTTAACTAGAGCTATTTCAGAATTTAAATACTGCAAAGATCATTCCATGATATTGTTAAAGACCAACTTTCTGTTGATTTGTGCTCTTTCAAAATACCACAGATCTTTTTCTGAAGGTATGTCTCTAGAAAGAAGTAACAAATATTATTTAACAGTTGAATAAGGAAGAGATCCATGTGGACCATTTACTTTGAGTTAGACACTCCTACATAGGTAGCTTACTTAGTATTCCCAACACTTTTTTTTAAAAAAAGCTGAGATTTGAACTGAAGTCTTCCAACTCAGCATCTATCTCTTCTGAATGTAGGTCATTGGCAATATAGCTGATTTCCTGTTGTATTTAATAGATCACACTGCACATTCCCTTCAACAAAAGGGACAGCTATTTCACATTTCCAAAAGTAGCAGGTTCTATATTGCTAATTTCTTGATAGTTCCATTTTAAATTCAGTGTCAAATCAAGAATGGCCAGATGATCTTTATTCTCATTAGAATAGCACAAAGCATTAAATTGTATGGGAAATCAACTAGCACATACAAAATAAGTGGGATAGTGATGGTACATTTTCTTTAGATTTGTATGATTTTAATATTCTAACTCACAGTTTTTTTTCCTACTTAGGAATAGCAATTTTCTTTCAGCAAATGCAGGTTAAGCTCAATTTTGCCCTGAGTTCTTCAAGGGAAAACACATACGTATTGATCCCATTATAAAATATGTAAAACATTGTTGAAATCTCCATAAGATTAGGGATCCTAGTGGCTGAAAATCTGGGTGTACTTCTCCCCCCCCAGGTAATAGCATTTTATTTCATTTTTATTTAAGTTCAATTAGCCAACATATAGTACATCATTAGTTTCAGATGTAGTGTTCAGTAATTCATCAATTGCATATAACTCACAAAATATAACATATTCAGGCTTTTTGATGCAATCTCCTCAGCAATGGCTTTATTATACTTATAGATTAATGGGCCTGTGTGTGTCTGTGTTTATGGGAGATATTGGAATATGGTTTCCATTTCTTGTGATGCTTTTGGCTTTATGTGATGAGTGAAGAAGTGTTTTCTTCTCCTTTGTTTTCTGAAAGACTTTAAGTAGGACTTGGTACTCTTTCTTTCTTAAATATTCTGGGCAGGCAAACATGGTTGGCTCCTCCCTGTTAGAGGCCATCATTCCTGATTTTTGCATGAAGGTGACTTTTTTTGCAAAAGAATATGAGCCATCTTCAGGAAACTCCCCCCACCTCTCATTTCTGGCTACTAGACCAAAAATTAAGGTTAAGTCACAAATAACTTGTCCAGAAAAGTGCTGGGACTACCAAGGATATAATGGAGTATGTCTGAAGAATCCTCAGGAACTGGCCATACTGTACATTGGGAACCTAGAGAGTACATACAGGTCTGGATTTTGAGGATACCAGATGAAGAGGGGCAGAACATAAAACTTGAAAAGGAAGTCTGTAATGATATGAGAGCAATACTATTTAATTCCTAGCAAAAACCTTTTGAGATGGGGCTTACTTATTGTTAGGTTGGGTCTTCAAAGTTTGAAGAAAATAACAACTTATGGTAAACTAGGTGGAAATGTCAGAATTGCCATGGGAAGTGATGGAATAAATGACCAAAGGGCCCTGAGTAGACATGCTGAAGTGCATCTCTTGTGTAAAGATTGCTAAACTTCCAGATTACTGAAATCTGCAGGAGCACCTATGGAATATCCTGTTTACCAAAGCAACTAAGTAATTTACTGGTAAGAGGGGCACTTCCTTCACTGAAAAATTCAGTGTTGGCTCTGCTCTGCAGGAGGGGGGTGATAGTAATTGACACCAGTATAGAAATGGCCTCACTCATAACAATGAGAAGGATGAGATCCTCAGGATAAAGAAAGTATGTGATAATACTTAAACATTAGAAAGAAGATACAATTATTGTAGCGAACAGCGAGGTCAACATTTCAGTCATAGGTTCTCAACACACAGAATGATGGGATCCTTAGGGACAAGATGAATGTGGCTTCAACATGGCCAATGCTTAATTTAAATAACCAAAAGATATCATAGATGGATGATTACAAAATTAAAACCTGCCTCTGGCAAAATATCATGACCCCTTTTTATTTTCCAGACCTGAACCAATTTTCGGATTTGAAATCCACTGATTAGATAGTCCAGTTCCCGAAGAAGCAGGACACTGAAACACCTTGAAAGTATATATGGTTAATTACTCTTCAAACAGTAAATGGGATCCAGAGCAGAAAAAGGGCTCAGTATCATGTCCAAGATAGAGTGCCATCATTCTAGCCAATACTATAGGATCAAATATATCTGTATTGGTAAAAACAAAACAAAATAAAATAAAAACATCCTATTAGAAGAATCACAATATAGATCCCTATTTTTCTGGAGCAAAGCTATCTGTAGTCCAGGATTATACAGCTTCTAAAAAAAAACCCTGAGGGTGTATTATTCACTGATATTAACCTTAATGCCTGATTAAGTGCCAGAATGGCCCATCAAGAGCCGAGTTCTGTTAGATCTGCCAAATTATAAATTCAAACCAGTTCAGAATCAATACAAATTAAGGTTGAAGTGGTAAATCAGGGAATGGGCACAAATAAGGCTGGCAGATAGTGGTTAGCTGCATGAACTGATGGCCCATATCCCCCATGGCATCCAACACTATTATTATACCAGTACCTGTACCTCAACTGTTACCTGTGGCCAGATGGGGATGATCCTTATGGCCAGCTGACAGAGGAGAAAAACTGCAGTATTGACTTACTATTACAGCCCCCAATAATGAGTGATCTTTAAAAAAATAGTCTAGTGAGCCTAACTTGTCTTGATGTGCAGAGCTTTCCACTAAAGAAGGAAGAATAATTTCTTCCATCGTCTGGAATAGGTACATATTCCAGATATTGGGTTGCCTTTCCTACCTTAGTTTACCTTCACTACCCTCAGAGCTTCAATTAACATTATTTCAGGGCTTGCAAAATATTTGAACCAATCACATAGGATTCCCACAAATTATTGTAACAGACCATAGAATCCATTTTACAACAAAAAGGAGAGGTAATGAGGATATGACAATGGGATCCAGTGTTCCCATCTGTATCACTAAGTCTTTGGCCTGATAGAATGGTGAAATGGCCTGTTGAAGGCACAGATGAGGTACCAAAAATAATGACTTGTGAGGATTAAGAGCCACCGTCCTGGGTTCAGTAAATACACTAAATTTTATGTGGTGTTATGCCCCCAGCATGTACAGTGCAAAGATCGAGGAACCAAGGTGTGAAAGTAGGAATGGACTCATTTATCATCATTCTCATGACTTGCTTAAGGAGTAGTTTGTGCTTTCCATATTCATAAATGTGGGCTTTCTGGGTTTGGAGGTCTTGGTTTCTTGTTCTTGGTCCTTGGTTCTATTAGGTTAAACAGCAAAAGGACTGTTTATATTTAAGCTATAGCTGCTGCCTGTGTGTTTTGGGGCTCCTTACCATATGTGAATTGTGCACAAGAAGAGAAGTCACCATCCTAGCAAGGAGAGAGATATTTGGCATAGAAATGACCCATTTCAATGTCTCTTATTATACCCCTGGCAAGTTTTTATGACACATGAAGGAGGGCAGTAGGGATAGCCTGACCATGGCATGGTGACTAGAGGCTGATACCTTTCAGGGATATGGATCTACATCACACCACCAGGTAAGCCAGCTAGACCTGTACAGGCACTGGTTGAGGGGAAGATGAATTTAGAATTGATAGAAGAGGAAGGAGAGAATGAGCACCACAATGTCAGCATCAGTGGGACAAGGAAACTTATTGGGAGAGGAGAGCTGCAGTTGGCACTATTAAACTTGTTTTTATACATTTCCTCCATCAAGAGACCAGCCAGTATCCTGGAGGAGCTACTCTAAAACTTTTGAAGAGGGGGAGCTGCATGGTGCAAGGAGTAAACTATAGTGGACCGTGTGCCATGCTCGGGTTTGCAGGATTGAAGGACCCATTCCCCCAGATGCTGGGAGAGTTAACTGAATGACAGCCCTAATCTTTTAAGTCTTCTTGGGAAGTTGTCCTAGCTTAAAAAGAGCCACCTCTTCGAGGTCCTGTCTACTTCCCTGAGGCAGCCTATATATTATAATGGCATGATGTAGGGATATAAAACACTGCTCCCTCACCCAGTTCAGGAGGATTAACAATATAATTCCATCTTTAGAACCCCTATGGCTTTGACTGAGGCTGTCAATGTGACTGCATCATTGCCCAACCTCTCCCTCTGCCCAGTTTGCTGCCTTTCCTCTCCCAGGCTAAATCCTGTGAGCATTCCCTGATAAACTTCTGCATGCTAATCTCTGTCTTGGAGTCTGCTTCTCTAGGAACAAGGTCTGCAGTAGTAGTCATCAGCCAATCAATCAGAGTTTAAGTGCTTTTTAAAAACATGTCAAAATCCCCAGCCCGCTAGAGAATGCCAACTTTGAAATAACTACATCAAAATATATGCTATTTCAAAACACCTATATGAAAATGCTACAGACTTTTCCTCTATAAAACTGCGTCAAAGAGTCCTTCTGTTGTGTTGTTATCTTTTGAAATCAATTGTTGATATGTATAGAGAAACAGAAAAGGAAGGGTGGGAGAAGAAATGAAAATTTATGAAAATGTACTAATTGTACTGTAGGCGATATATTTTTACATACAATCTTTGTAACAGTTGCAGGGAGTAGATATTAAACTCATATATTGCTTTCTCCATTCTATAGGTATCTCAGAGGTAGTTACTATGCAGGCAAAGAAGTCCTGTAACTTGCATGGGCTTCCAAGATTCTTGCAGAAGCCATAGCACTGTAGGCTTGGTTGTAAATTTCACAAAGTGTGGTATTTAAAATTAATTTTCTAAAGGAGGGACTCACAAATTATATAAGTATCAGGCCACACAAAACCTGGATCTGCCACTGGTGTTATTCATTGCTTTGGGTTTTTTCATATTGGCCCTATCCTCAGTGCAAATTGGGCACTGGCTCTAAGTGAGAGCCAGCATTAATTTTATTCCATTGATTTTTTTCCCTGTGATTTGATTAAAGTTTTGGGTGAGAGCTTGGTTTCTTTCATTGGGTTTGGATGGCTATTCCTCCAGGACTTTCATTATTTTCCGAGACAGAAATACTGGAGTTCCTCATTATCAAGATTTCTAGGTTTTCAGCTTCAAAATTTTCTAACCTCATCACGATGCTAGAGCACGTTGATAGGATGTGAAGAAAATTGGCCTGTACACCAAAGAAATGTTTCCAATAACTTTTCCTTTGACCTTAGGGGTGTGAGAGCAAGACTTGAAAGTGATTCTCTGAGCATTGGTCTTACCGCATATAAGATACCATAGCTTTCAGCCAATTCTCTTTCAATGCTGCTTGTTCCCGGAAGCTCTATTTTCTGGCCCAACAATTCCCCCCATCACTCATCACTAAGGCATGTCGTCATTTTTGCTTAAAAGTGTAGTATTGGATTATAACCGTAATTGTTGAAAGTTGATCTGAAATCTCTACATAAAACATGTGGATTTTTTTATGTTAACAAAGTTAATAATTTACATCATATACTTTTAAAGCAGCTATACATTGAGACCAGCTTCCATTTGCGTAAGATATGGTGATGAATATAATGAAGAACTTCGCTGAATTTGTAGAATAAAATTTTGATTATTTTTGGTTAAAATTAGCATTGTTTAGAGCCCCTTATGTGATTAGATGAGTTTTGAACAGGTGATATAAAATAGCTGGTTTGACAAAAGTTCTTGTTTTATAAGTGCTCGTTTTTAAAGCATATGAATAAAACTTAAATAATTTGTTTAAAAGCTTTTTCTTTCTTTTTTGGAGGGAAGTTTGGGAGAACACTATTTTTTGAGTTTTATTCACAGATACTGTTCATCTCCGGACTCCCTCCAGTATTCAACAAATGTGATCATCCCACACTGGGGTTGGTCTTATCTCTACCATATGTACCTGCAGCTAAAACTTTTAAAAGTAGTCTTAAATAAGATAGATCGTAGTGTCCTGACCTGGCATCCCTTGACCCGTGGTCCAAGAACAGACATCTAGGTTTCAGTAAATTCCCTCAAACTGAACCCAAAACCACACCTCTCTCTTTTTTTCTTAAGTGTCTATGTAACAGTTAATAATCTCCTGTAAGAATATATAAGTTGATTCAATACTTAAGCAATAGGGAAATGACCCATACTGTTTTGGTGTTGGTGCCTAAACTCAGACATAGTTTATTGGTTCCAAAAAAAATTATTTCTTAAGCATATGTTAGTTGAAATTTAAAAATTGATTATAATCGCTGTTTCCCACTGAAATGGCTAGTCTCAAAGGTTGTGCCCCTGTGAGGTGGGTAAAAACATGTTCTCTCAGTGGGGAATACATTTCTCAACGTGAATGCATCCCTTTAATCCACTCTAAATCAAGGAGTCTTAGCTTTTTGTTTTCACACTTTAGAAGGCATAGTGTATGTAGAAAGATGAGTGTGGCAGAGGTTAAAAAAACACACAACAGGAGTGAATCTCACTGGAAAATACATTTTCTGTCTTGCAGCTACATAGTCTTTATTACACTCACCCCCGAGGCAGACATTATTTTTGGACAGGGTCATTCTATGATCTTATCCCACACTCCAATCCCAATAATATTTTAATGACAAGAAATCCAAATACTTACCAAGACAAAACAAACCGCATGATGGAACAATGAAAATGGATATTATGTGAGGAAAAAAAATCCAACGTATTGCTCTTGGTCAAATAGAGAAAAAAGTGGGTTAATTCAGTGAGATAAGCCTGTAGAATAAGACTAAATATTTGTAAAATATCCATTCTCTCCAAGTTAATTTATAAATGTAATACAATCCCATTTAAAATTCCAATAGGGTGTTTTAGCTGAATGGGTTCTAATTACTTTTAATTCAGTAAAGGTAAAATAACATGACATACAGTTGTTTTCCTTAAGATAGGAAGGCTTCGAACTTATTTTTCTGGTTTTTTTTAAATATTCTAACTTTGTTTTACTGTGTACTATTTGTAGGTTGCACATCTTCTATAAAGTTTTTGGTAATTTCTCCCAAATGGAAATAATTGTTCTTCCATTCTTTGATCCCACGAACAAGTTACCTGTACCTTTCTTTGAGCATGGTACTACGTTCTACCTAGGTTGTATTTCTGTGCATTTTACCCTCCTACTTTACTGAAGACTCCATAATGGCAGTGTCCGTGTTCCCAGTGTAGCCTTCATCATCTGTCCCAAGTGGGCTACCATCTCTTGAGAACATTGGATTTTCTGTAAGAATGTTCTCTTGCAGTTTACTTCCTAAGCTCTGTGACAGACTTCTGTTAGAACTTGGGCTTTCATCATGAGCACAAAAGTTTTCCAAAACCCAGTCCCCAAAGAATGTTTTCAGTTGATTTAAATGCCAAAAGGCGGAGGTGTGGCTTTCAGAGCATTTCCCCAGCTCCCTTGCCTTGCAAAACTCTGCTGCCTTCCCGTTAAAGAGCTGTCAGGGCCAAGCAGGCAGAGCTTCCCCATCGCCACCCCCTGTCACAGTGGAGAGAGCATGTTTGATCCTTTTGGATGTTATGTTTTATGCCTTGAAGGGAGACAAGCCCAAATGGTATCAGTTTTCAGCAAGTCTCTTGCTGCCATGAAGAAGCGGAGACTATGAACTTGTTGCTTCTCCTAGATGAAGCCAGAAATATGTCTACGGTGGGATGTCCCAGGGTGTGCTTTGTGCACTGGTGTGCTCAGTGTGGTGAGGAACAACATGTGCTCATGCCTTGGGGACGACTTCCTCCTCCCTATGATGTTCTCATTTCTTCAACCCTGTTCTTTTGTGGCCTCTCAGATTTGCTTGGCAACTATATGCTGTGGGTACGTCTAGCAGCTGGTAATAAAGAAAAATGGTTCCAAAAGCTGCTGATTTAGGCAGGGGAAAAAACTTGTCCACATTTAACAGAGTTTAGTTATTTGATATCTAATATAAAAAATAAAGGCTTCATTTTTTAATTTCAGAATTGAAATTGGAGGAGGAAAGTGTAATGGCAAATTAAGTTAACATTAAGTAGTTAATTAATAAATGAATTCCTTCATTTATGTATTGAAGGATTTTTTTTTAATTAAGCCAGTTCCATGTATAGAGTTTCAGAGAACTCCTTATCAGTTGCAATGTGTTTGTAAGACAGTTTCTTTTTTTTTTTTTAAAGATTTTATTTATTTATTCGACAGAGATAGAGACAGCCAGCGAGAGAGGGAACACAAGCAGGGGGAGTGGGAGAGGAAGAAGCAGGCTCACAGCAGAGGAGCCTGATGTGGGGCTCGATCCCATAACGCTGGGATCACGCCCTGAGCCAAAGGCAGACGCTTAACCCCTGTGCCACCCAGGCGCCCCTGTAAGACAGTTTCTGACCCAAAGTGCATAATCCCTGATGATTTATAATAAAATATTATAGTGGGCTTTCAGTCTTATTTCAACATACAATCAAAGCCACTATTGAAACAGAGAAATAGAGGCATAAGTGAGAATCTAACATTTTATTTAGCATTGTAAGACTTTTCTTACATTGTTCAGTTTAACATATTTGTAGTGTGTAGTTAAGTTAAAAAAAGAACGCATGTTTTATTAGTAAACATCAACATAGTCTACCATTATGTGTAGTAGAAGAGAACAATTTTTACTGATGACTCAGGCTAATGGTTTACAAATTTGGGTTAGCACCTAAACTGTCCCTTACTTTGAATAAAGGTAATCACTTTAAATACAAATATTTATAAATTGATTGTGGGGACTTGAGCTAGATCTACATATTTCTTATCATCTTCTGACCTGTGTGACATAGTGCATCTGCTACCTACGTGAAACCCTAGGATTTGACACTGAATTATACCCCAGGTGCCTAAGCGGTTCCAATCACTTACATACTTGTGAATCTACAGTTTAATAATGAATATCAAATTATACCAATTGCAGCATAACCCAAAACATATTCAAAAGAAGGGAGGATGGCATCCATAGCAGCAATGATAACATTAATGTTAGCCAAACTCAACACCCCAAAAAATAAATAACTCCATTAAGAGATGGGCAGAAGACATGAACAGGTATTTTTGCAAAGAAGACATACAGATGGCTAAAGATGCATGAATAGATGCTCAACATCATTCATCATCAGGGAAATACAAATCAAAACCACAATGAGATACAATGTCACACCTGTCAGAACGGCTAAAATTAACACACAGAACAAAAGATGTTAACAAGATTGTGGAGAAAGGGGAACTGAACCCTCTTACACATTCCTTCTTGGTGGGAATGCAAACTGGTGTAGCCCCTCTGGAAAACAGTATGGAGGTTCCTCAAAAAGTTAAAGAACTACCCGACAACCCAGAAATTGCACTATTAGGTATTACCCTCAGGATACAATACTACTGATTCAAAGGGGCACATGCACCCCAATGTTTATAGCAGTATTATCAACAATAACCAAGTTATGGAAAGAGCCTAAATGTCCATTGACTGATGAATGGATAGAGAAGATGTAGTATATATACACAACGGAATGTTACGCAGCCATCAAAAAGAGTGATATCTTGCCATTTGCAATGATGTGGATGGAGTTAGAGTATATTATGCAAAGTGAAATAAGTCAGAGAACGACAAATACCTATGGTTTCACTCATATGTGGAATTTAAGAAACAAAACAGATGAACATAGGGGAAGGGGGAAAAAAAGAGAGAGGGAAATAAACCTTAAGAGGCTTTTAACTATAGAGGACAAACTGAGGGTTGTTAGAGGGGTGGTGGGTGGGGGAAGTGCTACATGGGTGATGGGCATTAAGGAGGGCACTTGTGATGAGCACTGGGTATTGTATGGAAGTGATGAATCACTAAATTCAACTCCTAAAACCAATATTACCCTATATGTTAACTAACTAGAATTTAAATAAAAATTTGAAACAAAAAAGTTAATCAAAATTTATTGTTTTTATCTTGAGGCTACTACTACCATATTTAAGCACCTTATTTTTTTATTTAAATTCAGTTAGCCAATATATAGTACATCATTAGTTTCAGATGTAGAGTTCAGTAATTCATCAGTTGCGTATAACACCCAGTGCTCATCACATCAGATGCCCTTATTAATCCCCATCACCCGGTTACCCCATCCACCCACCCACCTCTCCTCCAGCAACCCTCAGTTTGTTTCTATAGTTAAGAGTCTCTCATGGTTTTTCTCCCTCTCTGATTTCTTCCCATTCAGTTTTCCTTCCATTCTCTGCACTGTTTCTTATATTCCACTTATGAGTGAAACCATATGATAGTTGTCTTTCTCTGATTGACTTATTTTGCTCAGCACAATACCCTCCAGTTCATCCACATTGATGTAAATGGTAAGTATTCATCCTTTCTGATGGCTGAATAATATTCCATTGTGTGCGTGTGTGTGTGTGTGTGTGTGTGTGTGCGCGCGCGTATACACACAACACATTCATTCATCTATCGATGGACATCACAACTCTTTCCATAGTTTGGCTCTTATGGAAATTGCTGCTATAAACATTAGGATGCCTGTGCCCCTTTGGATCAATACATTTGTATCTTTGGGGTAAATACCTAGTAGTGCAATTGCTGGGTCGCAGTGTAGCTCTATTTTTAACTTCTTGAGGAACCTCCATACTGTTTCCCAGAGTGGCTGTACCAGTTTGCATTCCCACCAACAGTGTAAAAGGGTTCCCCTTTTTCCTCATCCTCACCAACATCTGTCTTGTTTCCTGGCTTGTTAATTTTAGCCATTCTGACAGGTGTGAGGTGGTATCTCATTGTGGTTTTGATTTGTATTTCCCTGACGGTAAGTGATGTGGAGCATTTATTCATGTCTGTTGGTCATCTGTATGTCTTCTTTGGAGAAATGTCTGTTCATGTCTTCTGCCCATTCCTTGACTGGATTATTTGTTTTTTTGGGTGTTGAGTTTGTTAAGTTCTTTAGAGATCTTGGATACTAGCCCTTTATCTGATATGTCATTTACAAATATCTTCTCCATTCTGTAGGTTGTCTTTTAGTTTTGTTGACTGTTTCCTTTGCTGTGCAGAAGCTTTTTATCTTGATGAAGTCCCTATAGTTTATTTTTGCTTTTGTTTCCCTTGCCTTTGGAGATGTGTCTAGCAAGAAGTTGCTGTGGCTGAGGTCAAAGAGGTTGCTGCCTGTGTTCTCTAGGTTTTTGATGGATTCCTGTCTCACTTTTAGGTCTTTCACCCATTTTGAGTTTATCTTTGTGTATGGTGTAAGAAACTGGTCCAGTTTCATTCTTCTACATTTGGCTGTCCAATTTTCCCAGCACCATTTGTTGAAGAGACTGTCCTTTTTCCATTGGATGTTCTTTCCTGCTTTGTTGAAGATTAGTTGACCATAAAATTGAGGATCTATTTCTGAGTTCTCTATTCTGTTTCATTGATCCATGTGTTTGTTTTTGTGCCAGTACAATACTGTCTTGATGATTACAACTTTGTAATATATAAGCACTTTATTGTAGCATTATCACATTTAATCCTTGTAATGACCTCTCTATGATGTGGGAACCATTTTTACCTCTATTTTAAGTAAACCTGGGATTAATGATTTGAAGCAGCTTCCCCAAGGTCAAACATCTAGTAAGCATCAAAGATAAAATTTTATCTGTCTGATTTTATCTATTTCCTAGCCAGTAATGTTATATCGTATGCTGTAACAATTTCTCCATCTAGTAAGTCTCTTTGTTAGATTCCTCAATTTCCATAGCGGGATGTCAACATTCCCAATTATATATGGCTAAATATAAAAATCCACTGAAATTCAGAACTAAAGAAATTCACTATAATATCATGCTGTGATAAGGAATGTAAATTCTAGCTGTTACTGACCGTTTCTAAGAAAAGCCAAAATAAGAGATTTGATATGTAGGGAAGATCATTTGAAGAGCAGGCAGTCTTTTCATTCTTTTAGATTTCCTATCATTTAACTGGGTACCAAACAAGAGTAGGAGAGATCTGAGGTGTGATAAACACAGATTTTGCACCTGAGCACTTGGGAGAAAAATGTATCCTAATTAAAATCCTACAGAGAGACAGTTGGATTGAATTTTGGATTTGGTTTTGGTTTTGTTTAGTTATACTATACACATACTGAGTTTAAGGCTATGGTATAATACACATGAGGAAATTTCCATATTTCTTGGAGTTACATACTAAAAATTAGAGGACGTCAGAGCTATGAGTAGGGGTTGGGTAGTTAGCTATACACAAGTGACAGTTGAAGTTAGGAGGACAGAAGTTTCAGGACAAAACAAAAGAAAAAAAGAAGCTAAAAACTACATGTCCCAAACCCCTATGCTTAAAAATTTGAGGAGATCTAGATCTCCTTCCTGCCGCAGTTTCTGTTAACAGGCAATAGGGTGAAATGTGACTTGTTAGAAACAGTTTAGTCATAGGATTGGCTTCTAGTAGCTAGACCCCAGCTTCATGAGAGGAATGGCATGTGTGGTGATGGAAGTGGCAAGGGCGGGAAGCAGCATCCTGACCTCTGAGTCATATCGGTGACGACATGCTCTTGGATTCAGTAGTACAGTGGTGTCCTTTCTGACTTACTCCTCCAAACCATCAAGCAATTTGTAAGTAACTAATTCCCAGCATTCAGTGCCATAGTGCTTGAAATATATAGAGTGGTTTGTTTCTGCACTGGACTCTTATTGAGACAAATGGTCAACAGGACCACATTTTGTGCATGTGAATCAGGAAGAACAAAAATCGACAAAAATCTACTGGTTTTAAAAGTTAAGAGTTACCTAAGTGTTACTGATATTGCAGCTTCAGTAGAATTGGGAGAATGGTTATAACAATAATGGTGATGATGATGATAGTAATGAAGATATTAACAACTATTGGGTGCCTATTGTGTGACAAGCGCACTTCTAATTATGTTATCTCTTTTAACTCAATTAATCCCATAATTGCTCTTTGAGGTGTGTGTATTAAATCTCTACAGATGCAAAAACTGAAGCATTAAGATTTTATATCCGGTGCCCAATATCATTCAACTATAAAGAACTGAGGATGTAATTGGAAACCCAGCCATCTGACACCAGAATTTATTCTTTTAATCACTATGCTATTTTGTCACAAAATTTGAATACAGAGTTTAAAGGAGCAAAATAAATGATGAAAAAACAAAAGATGAGATTAGATGTAAGCGTTTGTGTATAATGGTAGTAAAAGAAAGCAAAAACCTAAGGCATACTTTAAAAAAGCCAGAGAGCAGAAAGTTTTTTCCTAGTGGCTGTTGCCATTTCTTCAGCACAGGACATATGTGTGCGTACTTCCAGGTGGAGTAGAGGGAGGCCATGCATTGGGAGTCATCAAAATAAGAGAAGCGAGGCTATTACTGGGTACAGAAGAGAAAAGGGGCAGCATGTGGAAATCAAAGTAGAGAAGAGAGAACTCCTCTACGAGAGGATACAAATATGAAGAGAAATCAGTGTGAGGACAAATATATACCAAGTTGCTGAAGACAAAAGATAAACTAAATCACAGTTGGTAGACCCAATAACTGTAGGTGAGGGGCTACAAAGCACTTGTTTTTTTTTTACTTTATGAAAAATCTTCTAAAATATAGCAGCTGTTTTCTAGCCTTAGTAGACAGAGTGTGGTGACTAGAAGTGATTCTTTATTTGAATGATTGTAGAGATATTACAGTGATTTGTGAGAGGATGGGTCACAATTTTGAACTCAAAGCTCTTTGTATAGGCCTGAAGCCACTGGGTTTGAAGTCACAGGAAAATGAGTTAAAGGTGTACAAAAGTCATGACAAACCATCGCAGTTTCTTTTCGGATATATTTGTCTGCTTTTTATAGTGCCATTCTCCTTTGGTGAGTTAAACGGATAACAGGACATTTCCAGTTAGTCAGACTTCTGTTGGAAATTTTACAATAGTAAAGTCACAGACAACTGAAATGATTTCCTAAGATCACGCAGTCAGATTGTGATCAGATATTAGTGTACAGCCCTCAAACCACACTCATTTCCAGATGCCTAAGCAAGAGATTATGGGTAGACAGCAGAAAAAAAAAATTCTTCATTTCCTAGATTTCTTCACTGTGTGTTCAGTATATGCACATATTGGTTCTTTCAACATATGGAAATACCTACTATGTGCCAGCGCTGCTCTAAGCTGTTGGAATACACTGGGCGTTCTAGGTTCGAAACTCGCAACCCACTCGGGTATGGCTTGCTCTAAAAAGTCACCAGTGCCCATGTGGTAGTGATGACAGTAGTTACACATAAAGGCAGTGATTATGCAACACAGTGACTCAAGAATATCAGCCTTAGGTCCAGCCAACGCAGTTTCTCAGGATCTGTAAATTTGCTTCCTTTTATCAATCTAAATGTCTCAATCGGAAACCTGAAGCTGATGTAACAATGTCTGGCAGATAGGACTGCTTTGAAATTCATATTTCATAAGAGTTCCAGTAGCTGATTCTAATGCTTTTCCTGGAGTTTAAATAAAACACAGCAGAGCACCAGGAGGACAGGTTATTGATTAGCGTTGAACGTGTATTGAACCCAGAGCACTAACTTGAGGTAACCACTAAATCAAGTCAAACCCATGATGGTATACAGTGAAGATGCACATGAGGAGAGAGAAAAGTCTGGCAATACTGCAAAGTACTACAAAGCAATATTTTATGCTGTGTACGGTTTAGTATGTAGGTCTGCATACAAATTCATATGGCATGGCAAATTGATGACATCCTAAATGTATTGATCTCCTCCTTTCTTGATCCAGAATATTTGTTTCCAGTTTAATTGAGGTATAATTGACATATAAGATTGTATAAGTTTAAAGTAGACAACATACTGTTCATCTTTATATATATATTATGAAAGGATTACCACGATAAGTTTAGTTAACACCCATCACCTCAAAATAAACGAACAAGCAAACAAAAGTCATCCGTCACCTCATACAGTTCCAGTTCTTTTTCCCGGTGATAAGAATTTTTAAGATCTACTCTCTTGGCAACTTTCAAATAAACAAAACAGTATTGTTAACTATGGTCATCATGTTGTACATTTTATCCCCAGAAACTATCTAATAACCAGAAGATTTTCAAAGAATGTATCATCATTTATATTTCAGCTATCAGATGATTTTTCTAGTATCATTTCTCACAATGGCATGAAGGTTACCAGTACTGGGAACATGTACGTGTTTAAAAAAAAGACAAAAAACCACCGGCAATTCCTGAAGTATACTCTAGATCTCTTCAGTCTAAGTTTCTGTGGTGGGGATTGTGAAAATGCATTTTAACCACAACATCTGAAAAATCATCAGAATTTTTAACTTGGGCTTACAAAATACATGATGTCTCCAGGAAACGTTTTATACAATCTCAGGCAAATTTTCACATCAGTGAATATTTCTGTTTTTCTAGGAAGAAGGTTTATATAGGCTTTCTTCCCAAACTGTTCTGTAAGGCCAAAATCATTAAATCAAATGTAAGCTCCGAGCCCTCTACTTCTGGTTTTGTTATTGTTGTCACTGTTGTTATTTACTCCAATTCACTCTAGAAATAACCTGATTTGATCTAGAAAGTTGAGAAGAGTTTCCTTAGGAGGTGATAATAGACCAAAGCAAGCGATGATTACAGTGAGATATAAAAAAGCGCAGGGAGTCCTCAGGGAAGGCCCCCCCCCCCCCAAGCAGAGGCAGCAATATGGTCAGTGGTTTTATATGGAGAGGGTCTCAGCTTGACTCCTCTGAGGAAATGAAAAGCCAGGGAAGATGAAGCCCCTAAGGGAGGAGGACAGTGGTGTGAGCTGAATCTGGAAACAGAGGCTTAACCAGACTAAACCGATGAAGTGTGTGTTCAGCAGAGATATTTCAGGGTTAAATTCATTTAACTTTCAAAAAGAAAACACACACACACACACACACACACACACACACACACACACACCTGTTGAAACACTGTAACGTTCTAGAGGAAGGCAAGTAGGAATATAGGAGGGCCAGCTGGAAGGAGCTTTCAGGATTTTGTGCAAACTCTGGCTGTAACTTGAATTAGGAAGCATGAATGGGAGAAAGAAATGGAAACACAGTAGCAAACAGGTCACATATAGAGAAGATGGGAGAGAAAAGTATTAACTTTTGCTTCTGGCTTTTTGGCTTTTTCAACTAGAGTGGAGGTTGTCCCTTCACCAACACGAAGAACTCTGGGAGACAGGGAGTATCTCGGTGTGGAAAGGAGAAAGAGATGTTATATCCCAGACATGCTGAGCTTTCGTTTCCTTTGAAAAAATGAAATATCCATGTCTCAAAGACAGCTGAACTTGTAAGTCTAGAAATTGAAGAAGACATTAGAACTGGAGGTAAATACTTGGGAAACATTTGAATTCTTAATTTAGTCTTAATCATATCTCACTAATGACACTGAGCCCAGAAGTGTCTAGTCATTCCCACTCTGATACGGCAAGACCGCCTTACAATATTTTTTATCCAATTTGCTGAAGAAAAGTCCACATATTTTCAAAAGACAGCTGGCAAGGCATCACTTTTTTTTTTTTCAAGTTTTCCAATTTAATATCATCCGAGAGCACCTTCAAATTTACTCTGAATCCCAATAATCTGAAGTTCCAAAATCCACGCTATTAATTTGTGTGTGTATGTATATACACAAATTATTTTCCCTTATGGGTTAGATATTTACGTTCTGCCTCTCTCATGAGATTTCAGAACCCTTGAAGGGGAAAAACAGCTTCTTTTTCTTCTAAAACATCTTTCATAAAAATAATTTCAGAGCAGAAAGCTGAGCCAGTGATTGTACTTTCATACTAGCAAAGCAGACATTGGGGGACATTAAATAAAAAAAAAATGTAGTCAGCGTATAATACGTAATTAGAATCACAAGGAAAATAGAAAATGTTGAGCCAGATTTGGGAAGACAGTATAAACAATGGACCATAAATCTCTGCAGTGGGGATCACACGAAGCAAGTGTGCATGCACTTTGGAGAGTCTGAAACGAATTCAGTATGGTGGAGCAGAAAGAACAGAGATTTTTTGTTCAAACTGGCCTAGATTTGAAGGGATCTTCTATTCGTTATCATCTGTATGCCCTTGGGTTTGTGAATGAATTCTCTGAGTCTGTTGAGAGCCCACCATGCTCCCCCTGGACATCCGTGCCAGTCCTTGCTGACTATCCCAAACCAAAAGGCCTAACTTCACTCTGACCTTGAAATGTTCCTTTCTTTTAGCTAGCCGTGTAGGCTATTCTAAGAAGTAGGAGAAAGCAATCATAGTAGGTACTGATACTTCTCGTATCATCTATAAAATGGGTATAAAAATTCGACCTCATCTTATGACAATAATGAGGCAGTGACTGACATTTCAATAGGCTTTTAGGAAATGCTAGTTCCAACGTTCCCACATAATTGTAGCAGAGATGTCCTTTGATTAAGTTCAAACATGACCAGCTGGGAAAGTTCAGGAATTTATTTTTACTTCAAGGAGCAGATTAGCAGTAGAGTGTTGAGCCCTTGAGGCTACCGAGCGGAGGAAGGAAAGATATTTTTGGAAAATACAGAATTCAAACAGAAATGCTTTTGCGAAGGTAGAGGATCCTAGTGACTCATTTTATAATTGTTCACCCACTTCGTCACTGTTGGATGCGGTGTACGCTCAGGGCTTTTGTGATCTTAGCCTAAAGATGCCTTCCGAGAATAGGTCATTTAAATTTATCCCTGATGAATGATTTGTCAGCCTTAATTTACAGGTATAATCAAGTGAGACTTTAGATTGTGTTTCCAGAGTCAAAGAAAGAAGTTTACCCGGTTAAAGTAGGATGTAATTTTCCTTTGAGTTTCCACTACAGTTGTCCAACCATATTGGAAAGGAAAGACAAATAATTCGTTTTAGGGAATGAGAGCATGGTATGAGGAGTCACTGAGGTTTTGTAAAGGACAGAGCAGCTGGACCAGGACAATCCTGTCATCAAACAAACACCACCTTGAAACCTGTGCCTCCCTGATTGCAAAAGATTTTGTCTTCTACCCACTGATCTTATTTAAGGACGGCCTAAGCTTTTAGATACTAAAGCCTTCTTCATTTTAGGTCTTATAAGAATACAATTTACTTCAACAAGATGACTTAAATCTGTACTTTCTATAAACCATTTGACTCTCTTACTTCTGACTCCCCTCCCCCTACTCATTTACTTTAATTTCAAAGTTTAAAACACATATGCCTTCCAGGTGGCTTATATATTTATCTAAATTGGAAACTGCAACTTGAAACTGTTTTTCCTTCTCCTTAAAGGCTCGATGAGTCATATTCTATTCCTGATTATTATTAAATTTCCCTGAAATATCAAATGCCATCCTTTATCCTTAAAGATGATCCTGCCTGTGGCAATAAGTTAGGAAAAAAAATGTGTCATATAATTGCTTTTCAAAAAAGGTGATAGATTTCTGTACATCTCTCCACACCTTCGCATCTTGAGATTTGCAGTCAATACTACTTTCTAGGCAAGCCAGCAACACTGTCCTATTTTTAAGAGTTCTTTTTTTTTTTTTTTTTACTATCACTATAAAAATTTAACCTAGTTGTATGTTGAGGTTACTCAGATAAAAGTAATCCGTGTATCCAAGAAAGACTTATACAATGCTTCCTATATTCCTAGCTCTAATCAATGCATTGATATAACAAAATTAATTTCACAATCTTGTTCTCAAGGAATGTATCAGATAATAGAGGAGATACACATCAAAACAGATAATTATATTGCTATGTATTAAGAATAATGATAGAGATAACAGGTTATTGTAAAGGTATTAAGAATAGAAGGGTATATAACCTGGATTTAAGATTAGAATTATTTTTACCAAGGTTGACAATCCATAAATTGCATTGTAAAAGATAAAAAGGAATTATCTAATGGGAAGGGTCTTTTCCAAGCAGAGACACATATACACTTAGGGCAGAAACACTTGCATAGAAGGTGGGAGTAGACACAGAAAAATTTATGAACTGTTGGATGCTGTTGGAGTGACTTAAAAACCTGGAAAGGGGGGCAAGAGCTGTATCTTAGAGAACCCCATATGCTACTTTAAGGAGCTTACTTCGTACATGATAAATAATGGGAAATTATCTAACAGAGGTGGCACATTTACATCCGCATTTTAGTTCGAAGGCGGTCAATTGTGGGGAAGCAAACTAAGGCAACTTCGATGGATACGGTTGAAGCTAATCCATAAAATAAAGAATGACAACAGTCTTTTTAAATATTTTCTTTAAGTTTTTAGTGTAGTTGACATACTACATGACATTAGTTTCAGGTTTATGGCATTTAATCTTTAATGTTGGTGTACATACTGTATATAGAACAAGCCTGATAGAGTAGCTCATTCTTATTTGAGATTCAAGTTAAGAAAGTATATTCAATGGGAGAAAAAATAACAATTGAATTTGGGCAATCGACCACTTCTCTAATTTTGGGGTGATAGTACATACCTTAGTTCATTTATGAGGATAAAGAAGCCAAGCTATACACGGCCCCTGTCCAGTAGTCACTGACTAGATAGTTGGAAGGTAAGGCAGAATCAAGGGGGTAAGTGTTCTAAGAACATAAATGTTGGTTATAACTCATAATTATCATAAGATACAGAAAATTTAAAAAGCATGATTAATATAGTCAGTCTTAGGACCATACCTTCTAAAGAGAGTAGCCCCTCTATCAGACATTTACACATTAGCCTTCCATATAAAACTTTACATGTTGGATTTCTATGGAAAAATAAATAGATTTTTACTTTTAATAGACAGATATTGACTTCTATGGTAAAGTTGGTGTGGCCATAGGAAGAAATGAAAATGGGCCTTGGAGAGAAGCAGTTCATTTTACTCACCTGGACCAGGAAGGACCCACGCCATACTGGGCCACCAGGGAAAGTGCCAGGTTTGGGTCAGGTGGCAGAAAACAGGAGCAGGGGCAGATTCTGAGTCAGAGCCTTTATTGAGGATTCCATGGGAAAAGGCAAGGCAGAGGATACAGTTTGGGATTGACTACTTTGAATAATTCCTGCAGGCTTTGGGCTCTGGTTGCATGATACATAGAACAGAGGGCAAAAGTGTACTGGCTTAGTGGTGTGAAGTTAGACAAGGAGGTGGTTTGGGGCTAGGTACTCAGATTGGTTGGCTTGTCTACGAGAGCAGTGTTCTCAGCCAAGCCCTTTACTGAGAAAAGGTTTAACTGTGGGAGGAGCCATCTCTTCGAGGCCAGCAAGCTTTCTGAGATCATCATAAACTTCATAAAATACAGAAAATGAAAATCATGATAAATACATTGGAAGGAGTGCAGCTCATCTGTTAGACTTACTTCTGCATTTGGACTTTCATGTAAAAATTTACACATTGGATTTCCATATAAAGTTTTTGTTGAATTGAGTTTACCCATTAAAATAAAGAAAGAGAAAAGGAAAGGAGGGAGACAGGAGAGAAGAAAGAGAGAAAGGAAGGGAGGGAGGGAGGCAGGCAGGTAGAGAGGGACATAGACTGAAAGTGAAACAAGCCAAAACTCTAAAACCTCTTCATCAAATTCTTCCTTTAATAAGTATCATTAAATAAAAGCAGTTTTGCTTAATTTACATTATTTGCTCTCATTCCCCTGCTCCTTTCCAGAACATTTGACAATGTCTGGAAACATTTTTGATTGTTACAACTTGGGGGACGCTACTGGCATCTCACAGGGAGAAGCCAGGGATGCCGCTAAACATCATGAGATACGCAGGACAGCCTCTCGCAAACACGCATCTCTGGCCCAGAATGTCAGTAGTGCCAAGATTGAGAAACCCGGATCTAGACGAATATCCCTTTAGAGACGGATGGCATTTTGTAAAACGCCTCTCATACTGCAACTGAGAAACCAAGGCCAAAGTAATACATTATAAGAGCACTTATATGTATTAGAAGAAGCTTTGCTTAAAAAATGCATTTAATCAAATACTTATATTTTAGTTTAAATTATTTTATAGAATTTTTTTAAATCAGTGCCACGTGATTTGTAATGCTTTAATCAAATCGGCCACATGGTTAGCTGCTTCTCTTGCCTTTATTAGAAAGGAGTACTTTAGAAAAAAAAAAAAGGACTTTGGGTGTTAAACAACCAAAGTCTGCTTTCTCTGTGAAATTGTATACTTCTGAGAACCCAGCCCACCAACAGTGCACCTAACAGCTTCCCTTTTTATAAATCAACTTCAGGCTCATAAAGAGAGGTGGGCAGAGGAAGAATTAAGAAGTTGACAGTTTTATTGCTCGTTATAGATTGAAACAAGAAGATGGAAGGATTGTCACAGGGCAACATTGCTTTGATTCTGCCATCATGGGAAACAATATTTTAAGGCTAAAAAAAAAAGTGGGAAAGTTGTAAACTTAAAAAGAATTCAGGCATCATTCCACAAATATAGCCATTCTTGACATGTTCTAATGTGAAAAGTGGCCTGAAGGAAGCCAAGATGCCACTTTTGAATAACCTCCAAAGTAGTGCATTCAGATAAGGAATATGATATTCTGAATAATTTTGTAAAAATTGAAAAAAAAATTGTGTGAAAATACTGCTTGGGTAGCTTGGCTGTGTAAATGTAATGACAAGGCACTAAATAATTTACAGTTATAGAAATGTATTCAAAATACAGTTCGATGCATGGGCACCTGGGTGGTGCAGTCCCTTAGATGTCTGACTCTTGGTTTGGGCTCAGGTCCTGAGATCAAGCCCCACATTGGGCTCCTCGCTCATCATAGACTCTGCTTGGGCTTCTGTCCCTCCTTGCTGTGCTCTCAATCTCTCTCTCAAATAAATAAATACATCTTTTTTAAAAATATGGTTAAATGTAGAATATTTTGTAAATTCATTCAATGAAGTATGGCCTTACACTTTTTTTTCCCCAAGTAATATAGAAGGGTTGGGATTGGTTTTCAACCTTATCCCTTTTTAATTTTTGACTGTATTACTTTGCTCAAATTCTACATTTATCCTGGCAAATAGTGGGAACTGGGAGGAAATAAGTCAGTTGAATTGGATTGACATGCATTATTCTATTGTCTTCTGGTTATTTTTAACTTCCTTGAATAACCCATAGGTTGCTCATTTTTTTTACTATTCCCTTAGGTTCAACTATCATCTATATGCTAATTATTCTCAAAATTGCATTTCTTTCTGGCCCAAATCACTATTTCTAACTTCTTCCTATGGACCCAACACCTCTTCCATTATTTCGTTTTGGTGCATACCTTCTAAACTCCCAAGGCAGTGATTTGTAAGTCATCTGTGATTATCTCTGGTTTCTTGAAATAGGAGTTGAAACTTGCCATATAAATATGATAGAAGGATGACTGTAGGGTCTTGAGAATTGGGTCCACCCAGTCTCTCTGTGTATGTGTTAATATGTTCAAAATTGGCCAAGAGAACGAGTAAGATGGAGACTCTCTGGTACCCATACCATTTAAGTTTTTACCAATGATCTCAGAAGTGGCTGCTTCACTTGTGTGTTGAGAAAAATAACCAGGCATCCTGAGCAGGGAAAATCATGGGAGATAATGCCAGTAGCTCTTTCTGTCCCCTTACCTTGCAAAGAACATGGTGTATAGCAGACAATTACTAAAAATATGTTGAATATATGACTAAGCTGGAACTTAGAAGTTCCAAACTCTTTGGTTAGCTTTTCCTGACCACATGGTAAATATTTTAGGCTTTGGGGGTCTCTGTCCCAACATCTGGTCCCTGTCACAACTATTAAATTCTGCCTTTGTGGGCAAAACTGGGCATAAAACACCACTGCTTCTCACTGAATCATTCAGAATAAACTTTCTATAAACTCCTATTTTCCTATTTATCCACTTTTCAATATTGATATCTACATACTCTGCTTTCTCCCTTTTATAGTCAGTGAGCTGCCCACATCTCTCCTTAAAGCTAATCCCTTCCTCTCTGAGCTAGATCCTATTCTCTTTTACTTACTAAGAATGCGTTCTTTCCCTTGTGCCATCATTTTTTCCCTACCTTCTATCTTTTTCCCTCCCTAATTAATCCTATTAGCCCAAACACTGATGTTTCTCTCTCTCCCTCTCTCTCTCTCTCTCTCTTTTTTTTTTTTTTTTACAAAGGAACTTCTCTGGATCTCACTTCCCCTGTGCTGGTTATCACCCTTAACTCTCTGGTCTCCTTAAAGCAAAGTTCCTTGAAAGCATTGTCCGGACTGGCTGTCTCCAGTTCCTCATCTCCTGTTGTCTTCTAAGCCCACCACTCCAAACAGAATTTTGCCTTTATCACTCCACCAAAAACAAAAACAAAAACAAAAAAAAGATTCTTGTCATTGTGACCAATGGACTCCTCATTGCTGAACTGAATTCTCAGTTCTCACTCCTCAGTTTATTTGACCTACCAAAACCACCTAACACAGTTGACTACCTCTTTCTCCCCTAAACAATCCATCCATCCTGTCCAGGACATCACACTCTCCTTGTTTTCCTTCCCACAGTATCAGTCCCCATTTGCGGTCTCCTGTGCTTTTCCCTCTCCCCTCCCAAAATGTTTAACAGCTCAGTGCTCCAAGGCATTTCCTTGTACTTCTTTTTTTTTATTTTAACGTTTTTTTATTATATTATGTTAGTCACCATACAGTACATCCCCGGTTTCCGATGTAAAGTTCGATGATTCATTAGTTGCATATAACACCCAGGGCACTATGCAATACGTGCCCTCCTTACAACCCATCACTAGCCTATCCCATTCCCCCACCTCCCTCCCCTCTGAGGCCCTCAGTTTGTTTCTCATAGTCCATAGTCTCTCATGTTTCATTCCCCCTTCTGATTACCCCCCCTTTCTTTATCCCTTTCTTCCCCTACCGATCGTCCTAGTTCTTATGTTCCATAGATGAGAAATCATGTGATAATTGTCTTTCTCTGCTTGACTTATTTCACCTAGCATTATCTCCTCCAGTGCCGTCCATGTTGCAGCAAATGTTGAGAATTCGTTCTTTCTGATAGCTGAGTAATATTCCATTGTATATATGGACCACAACTTCTGAATCCAGTCATCTGTTGAAGGGCATCTCGGTTCCTTCCACGCTTTGGCTATTGTGGACAGTGCTGCTATGAACATTGGGGTGCATGTGGCCCTTCTCTTCACTACGTCTGTATCTTTGGGGTAAATACCCAGTAGTGCAATGGCTGGATCATAGGGTAGCTCAATTTTTAACTTTTTAAGGGACCTCCACACTGTTTTCCAGAGTGGCTGTACCAACTTGCATTCCCACCAACAATGTAGGAGGGATCCCCTTTCTCCACATCCTCTCCAACAATTGTTGTTTCTTGCCTTGTCTATTTTTGCCATTTTAACTGGTGTAAGGTGGTATCTCAGTGTGGTTTTGATTTGAATTTCCTTGATGGCTAATGATTTTGAACATTTTTTCATGTGTCTGTTAGCCATTTGTATGTCTTCATTAGAAAAGCATCTGTTCATATCTTCTTAACTTCTCTATCTTCACTCACTTTCTCGATGATCTCATCAAATGTTATATCTTTAATTATCTACTTATTGATAGCTTCCAAATATATATTTCCATCCAGGACCTCTCTCTTACACTTAGGATTTATATACTCAATCTATACTCAATATCTCCACTTGTACATCTCATTGAATCTTGTACTAAACTGAACTTCTGACTTTCTTTCATATTCCTACCCCACCAAAAAGTACCCTCCCACTCTTTTCCTCATTGTAATTTGTAGTAAGTCCATCCTTCCACAACATTTGGAGTCATGTTGTCATGACGTGTCTTTCTCCAACATCTCACATCCTATTTGTTATTATTACCTCTTAAGTCTGCATTCAAAAGAAATACATAATCTAGTCACTTTCTACCATTACAAACATTTCTACTTTGGCCACATCATCATTCTGTGTCACCTAAATTACTGTGAACACTGCCTAAGAAGCCTGTTGGTTTGTCCTTTCCCCCTGACCCAACCACAGTCTAATTTTCAAGAGAGTAGCTTAAGTAATCCCTCTAAAACTTAGCTAAAACTTTCCAACGATTCTCCTTGTTGCTTAGGGTAAAATCCAAAGCCCTTACAGTGTATCACAGGCCTTATATGATCTGGCCCCTGTTAACAACCTAAGCATATTTCTTACTACTCTACTACTTGTTCAGCCCATTCCAACTACATTTGATCTTAGTACTCTTCCTCAGACCATGCGATCATACACCCAGGGTCTTTACACTTGCTGCTTCCCCTGCCTGTGATGCTCCCCTGACCTCAGCCATAAACAGACACACACACACACACACACACACACACGTACCTGCATGACTCTCTTCTTTACTTCCTTCAGATATTTGCTCAAATGTCACTCTCTGATTGACACCTGCCCTTATCACTCTACTTGAAATGGCATCCCAGGCCCTGGAACTCTGGGAACATAGCAAGTGTTCATTAATATTTATTTAAAAAAGTGAAGAATGCACACATGAATTGAAGGAATTCCATGCACCGAATGGAACACTATAATCACCAGAGATGATTTGTTGTGCGTTCTTCTAATAGAGACTATTCCCCTTGATTTTTTTCTATAGTCTTAAATATTTTAAAAATTTTAGTTATGCCCAAAAAAGTCTAAAGGGAAACCAAGAACAGAACATGTATGGCACTGTACCACTACTCTGGTTGTTCTATGGAAGTCACTGCTAGCTACAGTGTTCATAATTAAATTTCTACACATCTCGATTATGTCTAATATGTTTGCTAATTATAGAACTGTAAAATCACAAAGAGACCAAAAAAATTTTTGCACTCAATAACAGATTCAAGAATGAACACTGGATTTTACAGGTTTCTAAATGTTAAAGAATCATTTGAATCCAGTAGTGCTAGGAGGTTCATTTCCCTTTTGAAGTCATTGCCCACTAGGTGGAAAAGAAGAGACATCTGCCTGAGGCTATGTGAGTAGAAGAACATGGGAAATGCACCTTGGCTTGTTGAATGAATTATTCCCTTCTCTGGAGGGCAGCTCATCCCTGATTCGGTTTGGCTATTAAATCAGAGTAGAGTCAGAAAGGACCTCTGTTTGAAGCCTAGGATGATTTTTATGGGGACCCTAAAAACATAGTTTCAGAGGTTCTCTCCATGCATAATCATGATGTCTGTTCATTTTTCAGACATAGTTTCATTCATCTAAAATGCTCTACTTTAATCAGAAGCTGGCCAAGTAGATCTGTGTTTGAATTTTGGCTCCATCAGTTGGATCTGTGATCCCAAATAAAATATTTTTCCTCTTACAGCCTCAGTTTCATCACCTGCAAAATACATAATATCACCCACCTGACAGAGTCTTTATGAAAATTAAGTAAAAATTAAGCCATATCTCTACCACATGGTTTTTTATAGATTTTTGTTAATCTCATCCTCTCATCATCTCTACAGAGATAGTTGAGAGATGCAGACCTAAGCCCAAAAGTGAACATTGGTCCTTATAGGAAGAATGGTAGGGACGGAGAAGTCCAATTCTTACCAAAATGCCCATACACCTTGAATTTCAACCTATTATTTTCAAACATGGGGAGTGGAATTCCCTGAGTAAAAGACTCTTACTCCCATTATATTAGTTTCCTAAGCCAAACTTAATTATCATTTCACTACATGTTATATTTCATCTTTGCTAATTTTTCCACAACACCAAAAATTAATCCAAGGGTCAAGCACATTTTAACAAAAGCTCATGTATATGAAATTCTTCAGTGGTTATCAATTATAGCCAGTCTTTGATCATTACAACAATCCTGAGTAGATATTATTATTATTCCCATTAATAATTTTAGGAGATGATGCACAAAAATATTTGGAGACTTGCTATATCCCAGCTACACAGTGACAGAACTGAAGCTTGAATCAAAACATTTTTTTATTAGACTATTCTGTCTTTCTGTAACCTTAATTATCTCTCATTACTGCAAATAAAGAGCAACCTAAAATCAGGAGTTCTATTTCAGACTGATTATAAGCACCCTGTCCAACTAACCCTGCCTAATATGATTTCTGAATCAAGTATCTTCCCAAAGCCTCTACCTATGAATTTTTGAAAAATCCTTTCTTTGTAAATAGAATTGTAGGATTATAAGGTGTTAGATTAGAAATAGTATTTGGGGAATATCTGGAACAGCATCCTAATTCTATAGATGGAGAAGCTGATGCCCAGAGACCATAATTATCTTGCCTAGGATGTCCCAGCCAGTTAGTGGTAGAAGGAAAGTAAGAGAGTGAGCTTATTTATTCCTGTACAAGCATTGCCTCTATCCCAGCCCACTGGTGTCTGTTAATTTAGTCAATGTACGTCCAGTGGTATTGCCCCAGGGAAGCTGAGTAGTATAAAGAAAAGAGAATTATCTCTGCCAGTCACTTAACTATCTGCATAACAGTCGGTCTTCTCCCTACAAACCACTTTCCACATAGCAGACAAGGTGTTTTGTTTTTTTTTAAATGCAATTCTGACTAAATTCTTTCATTTGGGTTCTTCCAAAATTAGACCCCCAAACG
Organism: Ursus americanus; assembly: GCF_024610735.1. Lineage (NCBI taxonomy): Eukaryota > Metazoa > Chordata > Mammalia > Carnivora > Ursidae > Ursus > Ursus americanus. Next base: position 17,513,599 of record NC_142135.1, read on the forward strand.
AAGGTTTATGTACACGGAGAGCTCAGTGAAGGTGATCTTGGAGGCCGTAATGAAGGAGGAAGGACGTGAAAGCAGGAAAGGAGGAGTCTGTAAGTGTGTGTTAATGGACAGTTGACCTCCATGTGTAAGTGCGTTACATGCGCTTGTCCAAGAGTCACCTGGAGCACAGTTTAGAGTCACCCCGCAGAGTGACAAGGAAGCTGCAGAATTCCTAAACAATTCTCATAGCTTCTTGTCTGAGTGTTTTCCTTGGGTGTTTATCCCCTGGAACTTCAGGCCTAATCCCTGTGCTAATTGGCCATGTTCTTGCGACCAAGAAAGATCCCCAGGCAGAAAAACGCAAGTGCTTGAGGTGGAAATCCAGCTGAGTGCACAGGACCTGACCGGCAAATGTACAGGTGACCTAGAACATTTATTGACTCTGGGGTGAGGGCTGGCATTGCCAGCAGGGCCTGTAATAGTTACGTGTGTGTTCTTTCAACCACTTGCACTTAATCATAGCATAACATCTATCACACTGTGCTGCAGTGACTTCTTAGAATCTGCATTCACCCCATAGCTGAACCTCTGCGACAGCAGACCCCTTCTGTCTTAGTCACTAGTCTGTCACCAGTATCCTACATAGTTCATAGCACATAGCAGTTGCTTAGCAAGTATCCGTTGATTTAATGGGGAAAAAAAGGACATTTCTTTTTTTAAACACCTTTTTTGCAGTATAATTGGAATACAATAAATTGCACATAATTAAAGTGAATAATTTGTTATGTTGACATATACATAATAGTCATGTGAAACAACCATAATCAAAACAAAGAGTATAACCATTACCCCTCAAATTTATGCCTCTTTGTAAAGTTTTCCTGTTGCTTCTCCTCACAGCTCCACCTCCACCTGCCATCCCTACACAAACAGCGATCTGCTTTTGGTCATTATATATTGTTTCACATAATCTAGAATTTTTAAAAATAAAATCATACAGTATGAATTCTTTTTTACCCCTCTGGCTTCTTTGAGCATAATTGGACATTTTGCAATGTGTCTGTATGTATCAATAGTTCATTCCTTGTTACTGCTGGGTAGTGTTCCATTGTGTGGATATACCACTTTGTTTATCCATTCATCTATTGATGCGCATTGGAGTTTCCAGTTTCAGGCTATTAAAAATAAGATTGCTGTAAATATTCATATACAAGTGTTGTATGGGCATTTGCTTTCATTTCTCTTGAGTAAACACATGAGATAAATGACTGTACTATATGACAGGTACACATTTAAATTTTAAGAAACTATGAAACTGGGGCACCTGGGTGGCTCAGTCAGTTGTGCATCTGCCTTGGGGTCAGGTTGTGATCTTGGGGTCCTGGGATCAGCGAGCCCCTCTTTGGGCTGCCTGCTCAGAGGGGAGTCTGCTTCCCCTCTGCCCCTTCCCACTGCTCTCTCTCTCAAATAAATGAATAAAATCTTAAAAAAAAAAAAAAAAAAGAAACTACTGAACTACACTTCACATTTCCACCAGTGTTTATGCAATTTCAGTTCTTTCACATTCTTGCCCACACTTCGTATTTTCAGTCTTTTACATTTTTATCATGCTAATACATGTTTCTAATAATCCATGATACTGAGTATCTTTCACATGCCAAATTGCTATCTTTGGTGAAGGGTCTGCTCATATCTTTGCTCATTTTTTATTGACTTGTTTCCTTTTTTTTTTTTTTTAAGATTTTATTTATTCATCTGACAGAGAGACAGCCAGCCAGCAAGCAAGAGAGGGAACACAAGCAGGGGGAGTGGGAGAGGAAGAAGCAGGCTCCTAGTGGAGCAGGGAGCCGATGTGGGGCTCGATCCCAGGACCCTGGGATCACGCCCTGAGCCGAAGGCAGACGCTTAATGGCTGAGCCACCCAGGCGCCCCTATTGACTTGTTTCCTTGTTGAGTTTTGAGAGTTCTTGATACAAGCCATATATCAGGTATTTGATTTGTACATATTTTCTCCTTGTCTGTGGTAGTCTCTTCATTCTCTTTAACAGTGTCTTTTGAAGGGCAGGCACTTTAATTTTAATGAATTCCCAATTTATCTTTTTTAAAATAGATTACCATATCTATAGTTATCTTTATTTACCCAAGGTCATAAAGAATTTCTCCTATGTTTTCTTCTAGAAATTTTGTCATTTTGAATTTTAAAATTAGTATTGTAATTTATTTTGAGTTGATTGTTGTATATGTTGCAACATATGAATCAAAGTTTGGCATATGGGTTTTTCTAAAGATTTTATTTATTTGAGATAGAGAGAGAACAGAGAGAGAGAGCGAGCACATGAGAGGTGGGGAGGGGCAGACGGAGAGGGAGAAGCAGACTCCCCTCTGAGCAGGGAGCCTGATGCCAGGCTCTACCCCAGGACCCTGAGATCATGACCTGAGCTGAAGGCAGACACTTAATCAACTGAGCGACCCAGGCACCCCTGGCATATGGTTATGTAGTCATTTGTAAAACATTTGTTGAAAAGACTAATCTCTTAATGAAACCTTTGTACTTTTCAAAATCAGTTGTTCAAATGCGTGAGTCTATTTCTACACTCCCTTTTCTGTTGCAGGAGTTTCTCTTTATCACCAGTGCCATAGAATCTCCAGAGTTCTCTGTGCAGCTATCACTCTTTTAGTGCTCTGCTCTGCAAATTCTACCACTTTGTTCTTCCTGGACTTAGAACCATCTCTTCAACTCAGGCACTGAAGCCTGAACATTCTTGCAAGGTAATAGGCTGGGGCAGTCATTGGGCTTAGCTCATTTGATTCTCATCTCTCAGGGATCACCATCCTTTTTTTTTTTTTTTTTTATTTCCAATGTCTTCCAAACTTTTGTTTCCTATATTTATTGAGACTGTTTTCTTATTTCAGATAGCAGAGTAAGTCCATTGTTTCTTATTCCATCTTAGCCAGAAGCCTCATTTCATTCCTGAGCCACAGTTTCCCCTACAATCAGAGGTAATGAATAATACTAATTGAAAAAAAAATATTCCAAATTGTGTAGAATAATAGAAAGGTAAAGTGTGAATTACTTAAAGGGTGCACACATTTAAGAATGGCACATAGGCTATAGAGAATCATAAGATTAATGGGACAAATAAAAAAACATGTACACCTTGGTTTCTGTGTAGCATGTAATAATTTAGGGCATTGTCTCTCTGCCATTTGAGCTGCTGGGAGAGAACATATTTAGGCTGATGGGTTTTGACTGTTTTAACAATTAAACTATCTTGGCAGTTGATGAGCCTGTTAGTTGTTATGAAATGTATTGTGCAACTATCCCTAAATCCTAGCATGGTGACATGTTGATACATCTTACTCTCACTTGAGAACTTGGATGGGCACCATGATATTTCTTGGGTTACAGGGTTGTTTTCGAGCTGTATTTCTCTCCGGTGGAGTGGGAACTATGCTATTAAACTGGAGAAGAAGGCATCCAAGGCAGAGGAAAGTTGATTACTCAAATGGCCTGTCTGCCAAGTGACTAAAAGCCCCCCAAAAGAACTTCTGGACCAGCACAGAGATAGCTAGTCTCTCATTCAGCTGTATCATCTCAGAGCATTTATAGGACCATGGATTCTTAACTGTAACTATTTGTTAAGTTCAACAATTTTCAGTGTCTGTATCCAAGCTATATATTCAAGAGTAGAAACTTGAACTTAAAGTGATTAGAAATTATTTTACTCAAAATTTATTGAAGAAAAAAGATGTAGCATTTCCCATTCAATTCCAAGGACAAATGCTTAATTTTCTCTATCTTTGCTTTTTCCTCTCACCCAATCTAAGTCCTAATAATAACTGTCCAAACAAAAATAGACTGTTTTCGCCTAAGCACTGTGCTAAGTGCTAAGAAAGTAGACTTAAATAATATGGTCCCAGCATTTTAAGAACTTACAAACACCTAAAATCAATATATGCACTTTGTCCAATTACTTTCCTTTCCGAATCAGTCAAGAGCAAATAGAAACAAATCATATGATAATTGTATGGTTTTAATTTTCTTGTAACTTTTATGCAAACCAATCTCAAATATTTTTCAGGGAGGGAAGGGGTTGGTTTCAGTATAAATCCCCAGGATCTCCTGAGAATGGCATGACATGAAGGAACAGTGCCTGAACTGGGATCAGCAGGCAGTGCTTTTGTCACAGAGAAAGCCACTTACCAGTTAAGTGAGTTTAAGGAAGCCTCTCAGTCTCAGAGCCTCATATCTTACAACTGGAATTTGGGGATGATAAAGACATGAATGATATATGCTTCAAACAACACTGGCAGGACAAAAGAAAGTAATGTATACCAACACTATAAAATGTCAGTGTTTTGAAAAATTAAGAGACATGTAGTATAGGCATACTGTTGTCAACCCCAGATCCTTCCATAGTATAAAGTTGCTCATGGGAAGTGGCTGTTCATGCAGGGACTACATTTCCTTGTCCCCATTACCTGCAGATGAGACCTTAAAGTCTTTATCAATGAGAAGTAAGCAAAAGTGATATCACTTCCATTTCCAAGTAATTAAGAAATAATATATCCTCTCTGTGCTCACTTTTCCTGCCTACCAACTGAATACAAAATATTCCTGGGACCTAGGTCATGCTAGAGGCATTCTGTGAAAAGAACCTGGATCCCTAAGTTACCACATCAAGAAGTACCATCTACTTGGGCCAAGAACTTCACTGGATTGTGTATGAAAGAAGTAATTTCTAATTTTTAAAAAAGATATTGGGGTTTGTTTGCTATAATTAGTTACCTAATTAATACAGTCTATAGACTTTTCTTCCAGATAAAAGGAAGCAACAGGAAGACAGATTAACCCCTCCAAAAAACAACAAAATATTTATAAAATGTTTGTAAAACATCTGACTTCAATCACTGAAGAGAGTGATCTCTAGTAGAGAAAAAGAAATGGTGTGAACCCTAAGATTACCACAGCGAACTGCCTTGAGAGAATTTCCAGGTTGCAGTAGGCAAACCCAGGCACAATACACTGGACTCTCTGAGATAAAGTAACAGAGGTCTCAGGCAGCTGAAGTTCCTATGGCAGAGTTCCAGACAGAAAGGAGCTGCATGGGAAGAGAACTCAGAAGAACTGGAGAGAATATCCTTTCCTAAATAAAACAATATTCAGCTGAATACTATTCTGAACATGCACGAGGAAACTACCTGAAAGGAGGGAGAAATCCATCTGAAAGAATTAGAGGTAAAAGTAACCAAAGCTCAGAAAGAGCCAGGAAGAGTGCCTGCTCCCTTCAACCAGACTGGAAAAACATCATGATTCACAAGATATCGAATAAAGTACAGAGAAGGATCATGCCTCAATAATGAGGAATAATTAGCCCTAGACTGAACACTGCTTTTAAGAATCTTTTGTCCCTAACACATCTTAAAAGCAAGATCTGAAAGTTTCATACTATTTCCAAGTAACTTAGCTGAATCTCAGAACAAAACTAAAAAGTACAAAATTCAACAGGGAAGGAAAAAAAAAAAAGAAAAAGAAAAGATAAAAAAAATCCAGCACCAAACAAGGTAAAAGTCACAATATCTGAGACACATTTAAAAACAAAAACAAAAAAAACCAGACCTGCAAGGAAGCAGGAAAATATACCCCGTAATGAGGAATAAAAACAATCAAATGAAATGACCCAGTACAGACATAAATGTTAGAATTAGCAGATGAGAACATTAAAACGTTAGTATAACCCTATTCCATATGTTCAAAAATTAAGTAGATGTATGGAAGATAAAAAAAATTAAAATTCTACTGATGAAAATTAAAATTTATGAGATGAAAACTACTCTAGTTGGGAGTGAGGGCAGACTAGACATTGCAGCAGCAGATAAATAAACTTGAGGACACAAAGGAAACTATCCATAATGAATAACAGACAGAAAAAAGTATTACAAAAAAATGGATAAATCATCAGCAAGTTGTAAAACAATTTCAAATGGTTTAATATACATGAAATTGGAGCCCTCGATGAAGAGGGAGGAGAAAATATTTAAGGAATAATACCTACAAATTTTCCAAATTTGATGGAAATTATTAACTCGCAGATGTAAGAAACTCAGTGAACCTCAAGCACAAGAAACAAGAAAACTAAACCAAGGTATACTGCCTTACTTAATGCTCAGAAATAGAGATAAAGTTGGATTGGAAGGTTCAGCATTATGTTACTTCTCCCCCAAATCGATGTAAATATTGAAAGAAATCACAACCAAATTTCCACCAGAATTCTCTTCCTCCTCCTCCCTTTGTTGTTGAATTAACAAGCTGATTTAAAAGACTTAAACGGAAAGACAACCTAGGATATCCATAACTGTGAAAGAAGGGAAAATGTTGGAGGACTAATACTACCAGATTTCTAGACTTATTTTTAAAGCTATAGTAATCAAAATGTAGTATTGTTGTAAAGATAGAGAAATAGATTAATGAACAGAATAGAGAGTCTAGAAATAGGTCCAAAAGTCTATAAAGAGAAGGAAAAGATAAGTCACAGACTGGAGAAAATATTTGCAAAGCATTTAACTGATAATAGACTCGTATTCAAAATAAAGAACTTTCAAAGTTCAGTGATACGAAAACAAAAACACAACAACAAAAAGTCAAAAAATTTAAACAGTCATTTCATCAAAGATTTACGTAGTTGGCGAATAAGCACATGAAATCATGCTTAATATCATTAGTCATGATTGAAATGTAAATCAAAACCACACTGATATCGCTACATGCCTATTAGAATGGTTAAAATAAAAAAACACTGACCATACTAAGTATTGGAAGTATTGGAGAAATATGGAGAAATTGGAACTCCAATGAACTGCTTGTAGGCAAGCAGAATGGTGCAACCACTTTGGAAAACAGTTCTTACAAAATTAAATGCATACTTGACATATAATTCAGCCATCTTGCTCCTAGATAGTTACCTGATAAATGAAAGCAAGTGTCTATACAAAGACTTATATGCTTGTGTTCATAGCAGCTTTATTCATAAGAGTTAAACACTGGCATGATCCAAACATCCATCAACATGTGAAAGAACAAAGTGGTAGTCATACAGTGGAATACTATTCAGCAGTAAAAAGGAATTAACTCCATACATGGTCTAACCTGGATCAACCTCAAAATAACTACGCAGAGTGAAAGGAACCAGATTTTTAGAACAATATATACCATAAAATTCCATTTTCATAAAATCCTAAGAAATGCAAAGTACTACAGAGTGATAGACAGGAGGCCAGGGAAGAGGGAGTGGGAGGAACAGGAAGGATGACATTTGCAGTGGGCACAGGGTTGAGGGCTTTGTTCATTTTCTTGATTGTGGTGATGATTTCATGAGCATCTACATAGGCCCCAATTCATCAAACTGTCCACTTAAATACATGCAATTCTTTCTGTCAATTATACTTCAATAATTAAAAAATATAGACTGGTTATAATCATCAGTGCAATATATCTCTAGTGTCTGCTATTTACAGGGCTCACCGTGGACAATTGGAAAGGTAGACTCTTGTTCTTTTTGGCCTCTCTCCAACATATTCTCCAGGTTTTCTAGGTTGTTCCCCCCCCGCCCCCATTTACTCTTCAAGTCTTCTAGGACTCATATTTTTATATTTTGCTGCCCTAGTCAGAAAGAGTAGAGGAAAAGACACATGGAAGTGTTGCACAGGTGCTGGGTATTTCACAGAAGGTTCTTGAGACCTATTCACTCTGAGCTGTGACTTTAATTATTACTCTTTAGGAGGTATTGCCATTTTAAATGGAAATCTGAGAAGGCTTACTTAACATAAAGCAATGCAGTGCACATGGTGAAATGACAGGTAGTGTTACATCTTAGTAGAGTGTTCCTTGACTTGGGGAAGGAGGTCTCCAGGGGTCATTTTCACTGATCGACAAATAACATATTCTTTCTAAAGTTGGCTTTGAGTCTTCGTAACAACAATGACTTTTATTTGTATAGGATGTTAGTGATTTCAAAGTGCTTTCACATTTATTATCTCATTCGTGCATGCAAAGGCCTTTTGAGGTGAATTAGCTCCAATTTATGGATAATAAAGTTGGCAGCTCAGGCAGTTCAACAACTTGCTTTTTATTCAAAGGGAGAAGTGGAATTTGAACTGAATTATTTTGACTCCCAGTTCAAAAACCTATTCTGCAAACATAGTTGCAGTCGTTTTAAATGATAAATTCCTTGAAAGCAATGTATTTCTGCCTCCTCTTAACTTCATAAAACCCTTCCTAAAGCAATCAACAATTTTGTTTGACTTATGGTTTGGAATTTGAGCAATTTTAAAGAAACATTTAATTTTAGGTTATCAGAATGGAGATAGGAGACCCTGCAAAATAATGAAGCATTTTATAGTGAATAAAATGCTATTGGTCTTTGGTCTAAATCAGTAGGATTCATGTTTGATTTCTTGTGCTATTGAACAGAGAAAGGATCAAACAAAGCAGTAGGTACATGATTAAGGAGCATAGCGATATCCAAGCATTCTTTCTTTTTTTTTTTTTTAATTTTTTTTTATTATATTATGTTAGTCACCATACAGTACATCCCCGGTTTCCGAGGTAAAGTTCGATGATTCATTAGTTGCTTATAACACCCAGTGCACTATGCAGTACGTGCCCTCCTTACTACCGATCACTGGTCTATCCCATTCCCCCACCCCCTCCCCTCTGAAGCCCTCAGTTTGTTTCTCATAGTCCATAGTCTCTCATGCTTCATTCCCCCTTCTGATTACCCCCCCTTTCTTTATCCCTTTCTTCCCCTACCGATCTTCCTAGTTCTTATGTTCCATAGATGAGAGAAATCATGTGATAATTGTCTTTCTCTGCTTGACTTATTTCACCTAGCATTATCTCCTCCTGTGCCGTCCATGTTGCAGCAAATGTTGAGAATTCGTTCTTTCTGATAGCTGAGTAATATTCCATTGTATATATGGACCACAGCTTCTTAATCCAGTCATCTGTTGAAGGGCATCTCGGTTCCTTCCACGCTTTAGCTATTGTGGACAATACTGCTATGAACATTGGGGTGCATGTGGCCCTTCTCTTCACTACGTCTGTATCTTTGGGGTAAACACCCAGTAGTGCAATGGCTGGATCATAGGGTAGCTCAATTTTTAACTTTTTAAGGGACCTCCACACTGTTTTCCAGAGTGGCTGTACCAACTTGCATTCCCACCAACAATGTAGGAGGGATCCCCTTTCTCCACATCTTCTCCAACAATTGTTGTTTCTTGCCTTGTCTATTTTTGCCATTTTAACTGGTGTAAGGTGGTATCTCAGTGTGGTTTTGATTTGAATTTCCCTGATGGCTAATGATTTTGAACATTTTTTCATGTGTCGCGATATCCAAGCATTCTTGATCTCCTCTGAACTTGTATTAGTTTAAGAATTTGCTTACACAGCCAGTGATCATGGTCTTTACCTTCTTTGAGAATTTAAACCACCCTCATTATCGTATCCTCCATAGAACACAGTGTCTATGCTGGAGATTGTGGCTCTAATTGTAGAAATAGAAAAAAACAGTCCCTGGCTTTAAGAGCCTACTAATTGAACTAGAAAGGGAAGATTTAAAAATTGTTAAAAACAAGTAAACACAAATACCACTTTTGAGTATATCCTGGAGACTAACAATTTAACATATCTTGCTTATTTTACAGAGTTCTTAAACCTCAAAAATTTTATATTTTAATTACTTTTTTTCAGATTAAGGAACCGATTCATAATAAATGGCCTTAGAAAACACAGAAAATGATAGAAATCGGATTTAAATTTTAGTATAACTCCAAAATCATGAGTTTCATATAGGTCTGTTAAAGATAAGTGAAGGGCCTCCCCCTGTCATGTACTCAGCTGAAGACAGCCACCTCACTTGACTGTATATCCCCACCCTCAGAGTTCTCTTCTTAGTGGCTGGTTGGTGTTGGGTTTCAGTGGTTCCTATGCCTCAACTCAGAACATCTGTGAATAGTCATTCCAGCCTCAGAGCTCCCCATGGATCACCGGAACCTCATTTTCACTTGCATTGTAGTTCAACCTTTTCTGCCCAACCCTCTGTTTCTCACACCAGCAGAGGTGCTATTCCCTAGTTTCTTTCCCTATTAACCTTCTGCATCCAAATCTCCATGTCAAAGTCAACCTCCCAAGCACCTAGGAAGGGACATGTGCTGTAGATCAGATCAAGAATCAATTGTACATAAGTACGATTTAAATTCTTGAACATTTAAAAAATAATTATACAGGAATGGTGGAGCTGATCTGAATTTATCATCTTTTCTAGATACACAACTAATAAAATATTTCACAAGGTAATAAGTCATAGTATGATCTATAAGCCAATATTAATAATTGGTCAAAAGTAGCTAAACATTTAAATATTCATTTGTATACCATTCTGTAGTTTACTTTTGTGCAAAGCATTTTGCAAGTATAGTGAGAGATACCAAGAATTATATAATATAGCTCCCCCAGAACCCTCAAAAATAATTATAATCATTCACAGAGTTACTGTAAGTGTAGTATATTTATACCTTAAAAGATTATTCAAATATGAGGCAAGAGGAGATAAGGGGCAAATGAGAGGCATAGTCAAAGAATGTTTGAGATGCTTAGCTACAGATTGGTTAGTATGGGGTAGCTTCCTGAGTTGATGGTTGAGACAGTCTTGAGCTATAAGTAAGAACATGACAAATGAAGTATGCAAACAAATAGGTTTTAAATGGGGAAAGAGGGTGAGGACAGGACACAGATCACTGTTTACAGAAGAATGAGATGATTCGTTTGCTTGTTTGAACATTCCTCTTGGGGAAGAAAAAGGGCCCCAGGCCTTTGTTGGCTGAAGTTTGAACTTCTAGAGGGCCAGAGATGGGCACCACAATAAAAGTAGAGCTATGGTAATTCTCAAGCTGGAAATCAAATCAGGAAAATCTTTAAGGCATTATCCAAGGTTGGCACATAGTCAAGGACTGATAGTCTGCACAGTGCTTCAAAGGGTTCTGGTCCGAAGGACCGAAATCAGAGACCAAGAAACTGGACAGAAATCAGAGAAATAAAATGGCAGTGAAGTTTACAAAGGTGAGTGGGAGGTTAGATCTGGGGTGACTCCCTCAGGATCTGTGGGTACCTGAAAGTCAGATATTTTTATAAGACCTTGCAGTGTTCCCCTATTGGAAGAAAGCAACTGTTGAGAACATAGTATTGGTTTGGGTATATAGTTCATAATGGAGATGCATAGGAGACACAATTAGAGATGTAATTTGACAAATCTACTTCTGTCTTTGTTCTACTGAATTCAAATAATGCTAACGTGGGGTTTTATGGTGGTAACTCATGCCTTGACATTGTCATCTTTTATTATTAATCAAAACAATTTTCCAAAAAGTTTCTGTCTCTTGTATCCTATAATAATAATTGATTTCACATATTCAGCAAAGTGGGAGATTTAGTGAGGCAACCAGTGGCCTGGGGAGTGAAAAAGTAGTTGGCTTGAGCTATGCTTACTTGGCCCTAAATTTTATTTCTTATGCTTTAAGGCTGATGTTAAGATGATTGAATGGTGAATGCCAAAGGGTGTTTCTCAGTTGCTTCCTGGAAGTACTGCTTGCTGCTTCATTCCCCTGCTTTTCAGGGCAATTGCATGAATCTATTATTTTATTAAATTATTCATTTAGTGAACACTTATTATATATTAATTATATTCCTGCAATTCTTTTAATGTTCAGAGGGACAGAGTACCAGTGGTGCAGTGTGGTGGGACTTGAATTTTTAAAGTACAACGATGAACAGAATGCCATTTCTGCCTTCAGATGCTCACAATAAACTATATATAAGAGGTATATAACTGTGGAATGTACTGGGCCCTTACCTGTGCTCCAAGGATAGGGATTAGATCACGAGCCATCTATTAATGACATGATAAAAGTCCTGTTGTAAATTACACTACTCAAAGACAGAATCCACATAACACTTCCTAGGCAACAGTATAATATTTTCCATTCTTCCACCAATAAAATTTGGAGTTAGACTCCAAAACAATCAAAGTAGGTGAGAATTGACTTTTAAAAATTATCTTATTCATTCAATTTGTAAAAGTATATTGACAAAATACTTGGTGCCAAGAGTTCTAAGGGATAAAAATATGAATAAAAAAGAAGTTTTGAAGACAAGTGGGACTTCGTGTTAGGGACTGGCAATTCATTTCTTCAACCAGTATCTCCTGCTGTGTGTCAAATTTCACATTGGAATATATGTCCATCATAATCTTATGGAATCTGGGTCATACATTTTTCAAGCAGAATATTATGAAAGTGTTTGTTACTTTTAGAGCCCTAATAGTACTATCTACTGAGGACGGATAATTAAAAAAAAGAAAAAGGAATAGCTAACAGTATTCCAAAGTGAGAAGAAATGACTTCTGATTTTTAAACATTTTTATATTTAAGTGTTTTTATGTTTGGTTCTATTTAACAATGATCGCACATTTACTAAATGCAAATCTTATGGAAGGATTGTCAGACTGTCAAGTGGGATTAGGCTACTCAAAAAGTTCATTATTTATTGGAAAAAAAAGAAAAAAAATTCCATTAAGAGATAGGATGTGATACATGTTTCTATAACTCTTATGTAGGTATGCCAAAAGTGGTTAAAAAACAGCAGGCAGAGCCAGTGATTAATGGTGCAAAGGGAAAAGTAGAAAAAAAATTTGTTTTGCTTTTTTTTTTGTAGTGTGTGTGTGTATGACTGTGTGCAAGTGTGACAAATCAAGACACATTGGAAGTACATCTTTTCTTTACAAAAGCCAAGGAGGTTAATAAAGGCCACCCTTTTAGCAGAGATCTAAAAGCCACTCTTGAATTTTTGAGTATTTGCTGACAGCTGTAGCTAACAATTTTGTAGGGAATGCCGTGGAAGTAAGAGTTGTATTTTCCACATTAAACATATTTGAACTCGAGATAAAATTGACATCTACTATGGAAAAATGAATATACAAAGTCTAAATTGTAACCTTTTTGTAAGAGAGCCTAAAAATCTTGGCAAACGTGTGTTAAAAATGGTATAAAAAAGTGATAATCCCAATATAGAAGAGCATGGGATATGACAACAAATGAAGAAACAAATAAGTAATAAATGAGCAGAAGCAATCTGAGATAGTGAGGAAAACCTAAGAAAATAGAGAAGAGAGGAATATAAAGAATAAGGAAAATCAAAGAGAATGTGATGAGAAAAAAAATCAAGGCTGGATCATAGGGAAAATACTTATTTTTGAACTGTCATTATCTTGTCCTTATTCAGTTCAAATTCAGCTGGAAGATTCTCTGCTAGAAGTAGATGAAAAGGTATACTGATCTGGGATCGATCAAGAAGACGCGTTCATACCCGGTAGTTCAATGGAAAACACTGCATACAGCAAAATAGGTATAAATGTTGGAGGCTGAAAAGCCAATCAGAGGACAGTGAAACAAACCAGAGATTAACAAAGGAAAGAGCTCGTAACACTCTCTGGGTGGGAGAGTTGAAGGACGTAGAGAGAGAAGAGGCCAGAAGCCAGCAGCACATCAAGTAAAATCTAGAATCTAGAGGAGACACAGCCACCCCTGAAACCGGTGCCCAAAGCCAAATGAAGGGAAGGAATACCCTAGATTGTCCCTTCCTCCCAGTACTGCTAACACTTTGCATTTGCTAGTTAAAATCACTCAGGGGCACCTGGGTGGCTCAGTCAGTTAAGCATCTGCCTTCAGCTCAGGTTCTGAGCCCAGGGTCCTGGGATCGAGTCCCACATCTGGCTCCGTGCTCAACAGGGAGTCTGTTTTTCCCTCTGTCCCTCCCCCCTGCTTGTGCTCTTGCTCTCTCTTATGCTCTCTCTCTCAAATAAATAAATAAATCTTAAAAACAAAACAAAACAAAACTCACCCAGAAATGCAGTTTGCCACAATCAGACTTGCATGACAGGGCAAAGCAGGGAGAGTGGGGACTGGATCTCAGAGCAGAGAAGCAAAGGAGAAGCCTGGAGACTAAAGAAATGCACCAAAAAAACCAGAAAGATCAGCAATGCAAAGAATAATTTGACCTAGTTCAAGTGAGGGTGAGATGCCAATTTATCAAATGGGACTAAATAAGGAGAATTAGAACAAGAACCGTTAAGGACCCAACTGATCCTTAAATAGCATGAGAATATAGAACTTTAATTTTGAAAAGGGCATTCAAATAGAATTACCTTAAAAATGGGATGTAGATAAGAAATCACAGGACTTAACCTAAGCTCTTTCTATATTTTGTTCCCTGTTAGAAAATTAACTTTTCATATCCTACTAGGTCAGGCTTTTTCTGGGTCAGGGTTCAGGGGCACTGGGAGCAGGTGGATGGCTTTCCCTGCTGTGTGTTCCTCAGAAAAGAGGGACTGAAATATACTGAACTTAGGTGTCTATGAATCATAGATTCCTTTGGGTACGTGTGCATCTATCTATGTGTCTATGTTTACATTTAACTGTGCCATTCTTACACCAGATTATGTAGTATAACCTAACGTAAAATAAAATAGAGACTTTAGTACACAGTATCTTGTGTCATACTAGACATAAAGCAATCATTAATAAATGGGAGTTAATGTTGTTTCAAGAAACTGTATACATAATTTGGCTCCATTCCTGGACTTCTAAGGAAATGAGTGTCCTTTATTTTATGTCTTTGAGCTACTGTAAAGTGGGGACTACTGTTGAGTTTCTAAGTAGATTACATGGCAAAAAGAGCAAGTGGTTTAGAATAGTGTCTTATTCATAGGAAGTACATGACTATGTATATTTAATTTTTATGCTTTATACCACCTTTTTAATTGTTTTAGTAAAGTTAAAGTTACCCACTTTGGATAAAGAATTATTTTATATATTTGACCCCAAACTGGTGCCCAAAGTAGAGTAGATGAAATAAACAGCACCCTTTTTAACATCCTGCATATAACACATAACCAAATGTGTGTTCATTCAACAGCTGCTCCATTTATACAGATGACACCTAAGTGTGTATCTTTCCTAACCCTCAGTCATGTACATTAAACCGTCCATGAGACATCCCCATCTGGATGTACCCAATCATTTTGGGCTCATCATTTCCAACTTGGAACTTAACTCTTCATCTATTTGGGGAAAAGCACCATTAAAAATCAGTTCTTAAGGGGTGCCTGGGTGGCTCAGTCGTTAAGCGTCTGCCTCTGGCTCAGGGTGTGATCCCGGCATTATGGGATCGAGCCCCACGTCAGGATCCTCTGCTGGGAGCCTGCTTCTTCCTCTCCCACTCCCCCTCTGCCTGTGTTCCCTCTCTCTCTGTCAAATAAATAAATAAAATATTAAAAAAAAATCAGTTCTTACGTGAGAATTTATTAATTATTTTTTCTTTTTTGATAGGTTACTTCTACTTTCAATTGTTAACCACGTATTTTAAGTCTGTTTCCTCTATATTTTTAAAGCAATCTACCTTTACTCACCCGTTCTTCACTCACTCATGCCAGCACTTTACTTTTTTTTAGTTTTTAAAGATTTTGTTTATTTATTTGACAGAGAGAGAGATAGCCAGTGAGAGGGGGAACACAAGCAGGGGGAGTGGGAGAGGAAGAAGCAGGCTCCCAGTGGAGGAGCCTGATGCGGGGCTCGATCCCAGGACTCCAGGATCACGCCCTGAGCCCAAGGCATTCGCTTAACGACTGAGACACCCAGGGGCCCCACACCAGCACTTTAATACAGAATACCGTAATCACTTGGCCAGATTACTGACAGGCTTCCAAATTAATTACCTCCCATCCCAAACTATACAGTCTCCCTATATACTAATATATTGTCTTCATTTTATAACGTGAATGTGGTTGATTTTGCAAGCATCCGCATTTGATTATGCAATTTTCATACCTAAAGCTCTTAAAATGTCCTTGCTTTCAGCATAAACCTTCCTTGACATGGAATATAAATGTTGATATAACCTGCTCCCACTCTATCTCATGGCTTCATCTTACACAACCCCTTACATTCTATTACAATCTCCAGGGACACTAAACATCTTATAGTTCCTCAAGAACACTCCAGGCTGATGTTCCCTTTCTCTGGAACATTTTTTTTTTTAACTTAGCCCATCTTTTATAACCATGTCACTTCTGACCACAACCTAAAAGGAGAAGAGAACATAGCTAGGGAGAAATCTATAATGTTATGGAAGTAATCTTGGCACGTGGGAAGAATTGGTGGTCTAGAATGCCAGAAATGGAGGGAAAAGAATGAATCCTAGTAATAGCTCAGTGGATTCTATTAAAAAGTAATGAACAGGTAAACTTCCAAGAGAATACTGGTGACATTAGGAGAAATAAGGAAATTGACAATGGGAGCCTCACATTCGTCTCTCTGTCTGTAAAATGGGAATGATAGTTGTCTGCTTTACCCTTATCCTATAGAGCCAATGTGAAAATAATATAGCAACTGCGGGGGTGCTTTGAAGTAATGCATTTCTGTACAGTTTGCAAAGCTTTAGTTCATGAATTGGCCAGACCACATGGTACTGTTAGGATTTTGGAGCTCCCTTTCCATGAGAATCTCCATCCCACATGCAGCATCGGAGTACATTCGTCAAGGGTAATTGCTGCCAGAAAAATTCTGCACCATTCTCGAAGATTCCAACTGGCACATTTATCAGAAATGATAGTATTTAGGTGTACTCTTTGACAAATGGAATTTTTCTGTGCAAAAGGGTTTTTCTTTTAGGCAACTAAGTAGGATGTGGGTGCATTTCTGCACAGAGAGCTTGAAGCCAGCGTGGAAGAGAGAGTTAAATGAGCTCGACTGCTAACACCAGGCGTCGGAGAAGGGACCACAGAGCTGATGTCAGATTATTCATCTGGCTAATTTTCAGCCGGTTGGGAGAATACAAAAGAAAACAAATATGTCACAATTGGACTCTATATTAAAAAGCATATGTAAATGCACACAAACTGTGTGGCAAGAGGACAGGGAATCAGTTTTGTTTTGTTTTGTTTTGTTTTGTTTTGTTTTGTTTTTTTTCCAGAGGTAAAGACTTTTAGATCGAGAAATGTGTACTTTGACTCTGCTTCTGGTCCCTCATTCTTAGTGGTAACACATGCAAGACGCTTAAAAACAAAGCTGAGATTTTCAAGCTATACGTCTATGGATCAATTTGTTTAAATATTGACTTCCAAGAAGAAGACATACAGTAGATGTTTCTCTGTAGTCAGGTTTTGTTTCCTTCCAAATTTTCTTTCCAAATTTCAAAAATTTCTTTCAAAATTTCTTTCCTTATCTACATGAAAGAAAATGAAAATCATAACAAACGATAATAAAATTAAAAGAAAAAATTAACACTTTGAAGAAACATCATCAGAAATTGATTTTATTTATGATCACGACAGTAAAAGCCCAGAATGAAAGGTACCACAAAAATACCTAGATGAAGGCAAAATCTTTTTGAAATTTATTTTCTTCTTCTCTCCCCCCCCCTTTTTAGCAGCAGCAGGTTTTAATTGTTATATAAGAGAAAAATACTTGTAAATTTAACAGTCCAGTTAGTAACAAAGTATGAACTTTGAAGATAATTTAAAGTAACTATTATTTCCCAATTTCCCATAGAGGAATACATAATATTGCAAAATACATAAATTGTGTAGCTGCTGTATGGATTTACATTTCACCCCCTTCCTGTAATCTCTCTGCCAGGTCAGTATATCTGGATACGTAAGAATGTTTGGCTGCAATTCCAGATCCCTAATATTTGAGGTAATTTTGCCAAAGAACATGCTTTTAGGGAGTTCAGATATGACCAGATGCAGGTAGTTCTAACTGAAACCACAGGTCCTCCACAGGTCATTTATGGAGATTTCTTTGGCTATGGTTTAAGTATCTCCCATTCTGAAGAAGCTTCTGGCTTAGAAAATGCAGAGGAATAGGGCCACCCTATCCCATCTCCCTGAAATGTCCTGAGTCTAAAGTAAGTCCACATGTGAAAGTGCTTTGGGGGTTAAGGGGGAGTCAAGAGCATTGCATAAATCCAATAAATGTTGTGAAATGTGGACACTGAACAGAAATGACTCCCGGGAAACCTTCTTTGTGTGCTTGAGAATATAAAAGTATCAACCAAATTGGCTTGAATAGAAGTTTCAGAATTAGTTTTCACATCATTCCCAAGTATTTTTTTAGTAACCCGTCTGTATGGTGAATCCACATAGGTGCCTTTAAGTGGAAACTGCAGGGCAGCCATCAGAGCAAGCATTTTGAATAGCATCTGTGACATGGTTTGTTGATTTGGTGATAGAAATAGCCCACAAGTCAAATGGTGTCCGTTTGCAACATGACAACTGCACAGGGAATTTTGTGTATTAACTGTTCAAATTGAGGAAAGGCCTGGACCAACACTGAGACAACTCATCTCCTAATGTCATTGACTTTATTACACAAGTAACTCATTTGAGACTATTCTATCACTGTCACTGGAAAAATGCTTTATACTTTGCTTTACATGTGTTTACATACACAGTTCACACATCCTTTATTTTACTTTTGTGGGATTCACTGTGGTTGACCTCATTTGTGTCCTCATCATTAGTTTTACACTACAGAGTTCTGGAAGAGCCTGTCTGCAGGTGTGAATCTTTGACCACATTTCTAGAGTTATGGATTCCTTCTCTTTTATTAATGATTAAGACCGTTTCAACCACACACTCCTTTTCACTTTCGTGCCCTGCTACGGTGGTTTGAGAAGTGGAGAGCACTTCACACCTTCTTTTATGTTTTTTCTGTGTAATTTCTGTCAGTTTTCTTTGGAAGAAGTAGCTGAATCACAACACTTTTTAAAAACTCTTTTCAAACTCTCTTAGGGCAAATTTTTCATCTTTATCAACTGTACATCAGTAATTGTGGAACACCATAGGGCTAAGTGAGTCTTAATCGTTGTACCGTACCCTGAAATCCGAAGTATGTTAGCATTTTACTGTGCTATGTGAAGTAAACAAGTACTGGTCTGGAGAGATTGGTTATAATTCTCTGTTTGCCTTGGTGTTGCCTTGTGAAGACACATTTACCACTACACCAACTTTTCCTTCATTCTGTTGTGTCACCATTACTTTCTGCCTAGTCATTCCTGTGGGCGTAAAGGCATGCCTGAGCAGGCCTGTCAAAACAAACCAACAAGCAAGCCAACAAACAAAGTGCACATGCAAAGAAATTTTGACTACCTGATTCCTTTAGTTAGGTTCCCAGTCCCCCCAGTATGCTTCAACACTACGCTCTTCAAAATACCACCTACTCTTCCTTGACACTCAGTCCGTTTTCAGACAACTCCAGTTGGTCTTTTAATCCCAACCTCTCGCTAAAATGTCTCTCACTAGGCTACTAGTGAATCCGGTATTGTCAGAACCCATGATTAGTATTCTGTCTTCATCTTACCAAGACTCTCACACTCATTTAAGTGTTGAAGAGATAATTCCTTCATTCTAAAAATATTTTCCTTTCTTAGTTTGCATGACCCCAGCTTTTTTCATCTTACTATATGCCCCATCTCATGATCCTTTTCTATGTCTTACTCCTTGACCTCCTCAATAAATTTGGTCATGTTCCAGGCTCTGTCGTCAGCCGTATTTTCTTCTCTATTTACTTTTCCCCCTTGGATACTGTATGTCCTCAAATAGTTTATAAAAACTAGTGACCTTCAGTTTATATCTTCAGTCTGAAAGTCTCTCCTGAGCTGCACAGTCATAAATGCAGATGCTCTATTTTGTAGTTTGCTTTTGGTAGTACAATAAGCATGACAAAATTCTATTGGCAAGAACACAGCTATTTTCCTCCACATGCCCCCAAATGACTTTTCGTACAAGTTTTCACTAGAAAATGACACTCTTTTTCACTCAGGTGTTTTGCCTTAAAATCTAGAAGTCCTCTTGAATTCATCTATTTCCTTCATATGTACATCTATTATATTTAGAAGATCCAGGAGGACATACCTTCAAAATATACCCTGAATCCAATCACTTAGCTTTGTTGCCACTTCTACAACCTGAGCCATTTATATTTCTCAACTAGAACAGCACAGAAGCTTCTTATTTGTCTCCCTGCCTCTAATATTTCATTCCTTTGCTCTACCTTCTACATGGAAGCCATGGTTATCTTTTTTAAAGCAGCATTGTCCACAATAGCTAAATTGTGGAAGGAGCCGAGATGCCCTTCAACAGGTGACTGGAGTAAGAAGATGTGGTCCATATATACAATGGAATATTACTCAGCCATCAGAAAGAACGATTACACAACATTTGCATCAGCAGGCACGGGACTGGAGGAGATTATGCTAAGTGAAAAAAGTCAAGCAGAGAAAGACATTTATCATATGGTTTCACTCATTTATGGAACATAAGAAATAGGAAGATCGGTAGGAGAAGGAAGGGAAGAATGAAGGGGGGGTAAACAGAAGGGGGAATGAACCATGAGAGACTGTGGACTCTGGGAAACAAACTGAGGGCTTCAGAGCGTAGGGGGATGGAGGATTGGGATAGGCCAGTGATGGGTAGTAAGGAGGGCACATATTGCATGGTGCACTGGGTGTTATACACAAATAATGGATCATGGAACATTGCATCAAAAACTGGGGATGTACTGTATGGTGACCAATATAACAAAAATTATTAAAAAAATAAAAAAAGCATTCCTTAAATCATAAACCCTACTGATTAAAATATCATGTTCCATTATACTTTACCCAAATATAAGGCCCTAATAGTAAGCAGGGTTTGCCTGAGTTGGCTCAGATGACTTCTCTTTACTCTCCATTCTATGAACTGATTTTCAGCCACACTTGCTTAAATTTGTTTTCACATACAAAATCCAAGCCCCTTTTCCTAGCTAAAACTTTTGTTTGGAATGTTCTACTTTCTAATAATCTGGCCTACCTCTGCCTCAGAGAAATCTTCCTTAACCATTGTTGCCTCCCACTCCCTCTGGCAACCACAAACCCCTTTCCACAACTTAACCTACTCCTGTCTTCTTCATGGATTTATCAGTACTTGAAGCTATTTATTTATGATCAGTTTCCCCATTAGAAAGTGAGCTCTGTGAATAGAGAAACTATGTCTGTACTGTTCTAACTTGTCCCCAAAGCCAAGAATACCTGACCCTGGTAGAACCTCAATAAATTTCTTTCTGAAATTGTCTCATTTAATTTTCATGATGATACAATGAAAGATATTGCTACCATGCAATTGAAAATCCTGAGCACAGTTTTTTGTTTTTTGGGTTTTCATTGCTATTGTTGATATTTTTGGTTTTATAACACCTCTTTTGGCAGGCTTACTATGTATTAGGCAGTCTGCAGAGCACTTTATTTCCTTTAGGTATTTCAATCTTTATACCACCTTGGGGATTTGTAGGATCTCCCCAACCTCCCTTTTATCCAAGGATAGCTGTTTAACACAGCATTAGCCAAATGAAACATAAGCAGAGGCTTCTTGAAGAGTGTTTTAGAGAATACACTGGAGCTACTTCTCCTTCCTTCTGCCTTAAAATCCATGGGTATGATGCCTAAATTTGCAACATTCGCCTTGTATATAAGTAAAAGCTGAGACGATCTGAGAGTCACCCTATTGCAGCTGAGCTGTTGAACCACATCCAGCAGCTAGCTGTCTCCAGATGCCTTGTAATTTGAAGAGAGAGGCACAAAAAAGCAATCCCTTATTTGTTTCAGCCACTGTTGGATGGATTTACTCGAAATTAAAAGCATTCTAACATCAAACAGTTGTCAAGGTTTAAAAAATCGCATAAAATGAATAATCTTTATTTAAAGGAATAAGTTTGTATTATTTCCAACTTCAGGTAGCAAGGTATGACCTATTATGTATATTCAATAAACATCTGTCTTTTGAAGTGATTTAAAGTACACTAACGTGTCCCATCTTTCAATTTTTGTCATTCCACAATAAAAATGTCAGTACAGATTAATATTCCTTAGGGCAATGTTTCTCAATCTTAAGTGTTCCTCATAATTCCCTGTGGATTTTTCAAATGTAAACACTTAGAAATACCCATTGTATTAAGATTCAGGAAGATATATATATCTAAATAGGTATCCTATATCTATATATAACATTTTGGTATATGTTGTACATTATATTTAATATAGTTTATATATAATTTTACTATATGGGCAATTCGGAATGTATTATAGTTTAGAAATCACTGCCTAAATCTTATACTATATGATTATGTATAAATAATCCTCAGTTTCATAACATTATACCACAGAGTATTTTATTCAATTAATCAGTTAGCTCCAACCTGAGTGGAGGACTAGAGGAACCGAACAGGATTAGGTAAAATTCAAATAAATATTGTAGAATGAGCATAGGGTTTGTAGATCATTCATGAAGATGGGAGCCTTGCTTAACACCTTTGAGCAGCAGGTACAGAGGGGCATTCATTGAGTGTGATGAGGGATGGGGAGGAAGTTGGTTGAAACAACAGAGACACATTATCTCAAAGTTGCCCTTGCTTTTGCTACAAATTCCACTATTTCTCAGCTTTTCAAACACATCCTGGGTAGGTCGTTATTTTAATAGCTTACTTAATCATGCCTCAACTACTTTGTTTGGCAGAAAGAATTAACATAGACAGCTGTTTTCTATCAGTTAGCTACAATTAGTTGTGCCAGGTAACAAACCACCACAAAACTTAGTGACTTAAAACAACATCTATTTATTTCTCCTAGGTCTATGAGTCAGCTGAGTGGTTCTGCCCATCGGAGCCAGGTGTGGCTGATCTCAGCTGAGCTTGCTCGTGCATTTTGTCAGTTGGAGAGAGGTTAACTCTTCTAGGATATCTCCAACTGAGATGACAAGACTTTGTACCACATGGTCTCTCTTTTTCCAAGAGATTTTTCTGGGATTATTCTCATGATGTGGCAGGGATTCAAAAGAGGAAGTGGACACACAAGTATTTTTATGCCTGTACATATGGCAAGTCTGTAATTATCCTAATGGCCAAAGCAGTTCACATGGTTCAACCTAGAATCACCATGGTAATTATAGTAATTGTTGGAAAGATTGATAATTTCCCACCATGACATATAAACTGTTCTTTCTCCTGAGAAATGGAAGTTGTATTTTTGGTGGGAATATGCCCACCTAGGAATAAACACTATATTTCCTTCCTTCTCTGGTACTGTGTTAACCATGTGACTAAGCACCAAAGTAGTGTAAGTAGTAACAATCAATGGTAATTTCTAGAAAGCTCTCTTCAGAAAGATTTTATCTTGGCCTTGTCACCTTATCATTTCTTTTTTCTTCTGGGTTCTAGCACCAATTTAGGCATCAGAGAACCATCAGCCAGTTTTTACTATGAAATGACCATAAAGAAGAAAACCAATGTTATAATGGAGTAGAAAAATAGGAGCTTATGTCCACAACAGGACTATGGAGCCATCAGAATAGCTATGTAATACCTACTTTTGGACTTGTTTGCTCATGAAAAAGAAAGAAACTTCAATTTTTCCAAACACTATGATATGTTTGTCATTTCTAGCTAAGTCTAATTTGGTATAGATCTTCAAATCTCAAATATCTTTAAATGCTAATAAATTATCTATTTTTTAAAAAGAGGGGAGCCATATAAGGCAAAAATAAAACTCTGGCTATGAAAACATTTTAATAGGTTTCTTTTATGTAGGACTTCTCAGAACCTTAAATGATAATGAATATATTGAATTACTAAGGATATAACATTCCATGTTTGCTATTAGATTGTAGAGTCAGAATGAGTGTTTTCCAGAACAGAGTTTTACAAAAGCTGTTTTATAGTTTATATAAGCTATAGCAATATAGTACAATGCCCATAGATTCAACTGTTTTTTTCCCCTAATTATCATGCTAAATACTATTTATGTCACCAGTTACTACTCTGTAAGAAAATATGACCATGGGACACCAACTAATACTGTTGTGTAAGAAAGTTGGGGGTGGGTGGGAAGGTGTCCTAATTTTGATTGGGATAAAATGGAGAGAGAAAGATTTTCTGCAGCAAAGTGTTTGTAATAAATGATCTCATTATAGTGTCTGCATTTTAAGAAAAACGGGCATCTGTAGAGAATGGGCTATGTAATTCGTGCCTATTTTTCCTAACAAGAGACACTGAACTAGAGGAAAGGAAAAAGACCAATGCTAAGAAAATAAACTCACGAGGATAAATAAAAGGGTATTTTCTGTTTGCTATTTCCTGGTTCGCTTTGGAATATTTCTTTTTTCATGAAATTTATTTTAGCTTGGCATTAGCCTGTGAAAAAGGTGATCTCTCAAACTAGAACATTTTCTCAAGGCTCCCCCAGCTGTAAAAATAATGAGTGATTCTTAGAAAAGAACCAAGTAGTTCCTGAATACGGCCTCTGAGGATGGATACTCTAGCTATAGAATTTTCTCTGGTGATTTTCTGAATATTTAAAGCCTCTTTATTTCACAATTTCCAACTTCTTTTAAACTAAGCTCAATGTAATCAGCGAGAGTACATTTTATTTTTTTAATGAAGTAGAGTTGACACACAATGTTACATTAGATTCAGGTGTACAACATAGTGATTGGACAACCCTAGACCTGATACTCTGCTCACCAAGAAGTGTTTACATTTCTAATGCAGTCAACAGTAATTTATCCAGCATATAATAATTGCAGAGTCCTGTGTAAGATGCTGTGGAGGGTGTACTGTATGAGGTATTGAGTCCTTCCTTGTCTACTTGGTGTTTATATTCTGATTGGATTGGCTAATACGATACAAAGTAGAATGTGTTTTGGGCTACCCAAGACCATGAGTAAAAGCAAACATGCATAAAAGAGAGAGAGAGAGAGGGAATGAGAATCTGGGAGAGAAATGAAATGAGGGCAGGATTTAGAGAGGAGGAACTATAAAGAAAAATTCAGAAGGAGAAGAAGGATTCGTACACCAGAGATTCAGGGAAAACACATCAAGCAAAGAGGATCACATAGACAAAGACATGGGCAGACAACCAAAGATATATTTGGGTCGTATAAACTAATATATTTTACGAGATCACACATCTTGTGGAAATAAAATTGCCAACGAAGAACTAGTGAAGATTTTCAAGCATGCTTAGCGCTGTGGAATGGGATGATTGTCATTTTGGTAACTTATAAAGTGGAAATGATTGGGGAAAACAGCAGGCAGAACCTGGAAGTGGATAGCGGTTGCTGCAGTTGCAAAGTGAGAGAATTGCAGACTGAACTGAGAAGTTAGCAAGGGGATATAAAAAACAGTTGAAGGCAAGAAACATTAAAGGCATAGAGTTACAGTGTCTGATTCCTAACTTTGTGGGATGAAGCGCTGCTTGCTGGGGTTGGAAAACGTGGCAACACGAGTGGAAGAATCAAAGTTTTACTTGGTTATCCGAGAGAATTAGCCAAGTGGTGCACAAAACAATGGTCTGTTTTTGAAACAGCACAAACCCTCCATAAAACTATACTCATTACACATACTAAAATGATTGTGTTTGGGAGGACAGAGAAATGCAGAAGGATATCATGATAAAAGGAAAAAAATAAATGAATAAAATATGGAGAAAAGTCCATATCGTGATAAGAACAGCAAAGGAAAATCCAAGAGATTAAAACACAAGAATCCTCCAAACCCCAAATATTTGTTGGAGGGCCATAAACCATACTAAATGTGCGCTTGGCCGTGGGTCCCTCCTATGATGTGATTATGTACTTTCGTATAATATCCAGAGTAAGGGTGTACTGTGTAAGCCATGAGAGCTGTTCTGTGTCTTCTGCAAAATGAACAGCTGTCAGTATTCATGCTCAGCAAACTCGAGACGCAGAACTGTTGGAGATAAAGGAATAAGAGTTGAAGGAAAACAACGAAGTGACAATTAAAAGGAGAAGAAAACAAAGAAGAGAAAACAGGAGGCCATTAGGAAAGAAGGGAATTGTGGTGTGCATGGTCATGGGCCGCCCCGACCCTCCTTCAGGAAAGGGCTTGCCTCAGCTGTGGAGAGAGGCAACGTTTATTCAGAAACACATCAATACAGAGGTAAAAGCCCCGTTTTCCAGCCCATCTCAAAACATACTTGAAGAATCCTTCCAGCTCTGGAGGGCCCCACTGGGTTATCTGAGGCCATTTTGAGACCTGCATCTCGGCTCAACTTCTCCCTCGGCCCACTTCTCTTTCCTTCCCTTCTCTTCCTCAGAGGTGAATTTCAACTCCTGAATAAATACCTACACATTAAACTCCATCTCAGAGCCTGCTTTCCCATGCTGTTGCAACAGTGTTCCCCATGTATTTATCCACGTTATGAGCTATCTAAAGGAAGGAAATCATTCTCTATGCCTCTCTCCTTGAGCGACACTATTCACTGTCATAGGTCACACAGAGAATCAATCAGGAGAAATAATTCTTAACCATGGATCTATTCCAGAACATAAGGATCAAGAAGGGCGTTCAGTTGGCAGAACTAAGAAAAGAAGAAAAGACACAAATAGCAAGGTGAACCCTGGAAACAGTTAGATGGGGTGATGGAGAAGACTCACTGGAGGATTGAGAGGCTGTATGCTTGTGGTAGGCAGAATAATGTCCTAGGGTGCCCAAATCCCGATCACTGGAACCTGTCAAACATGTTGCCTTCCATGGCAAAAAGAATTTTGCAAATATGATTCAGTTAAAGACCTTGAGAAGGGGAGATTATCCTGGATTACTCGGGTGAGCCTAGTGTAATCACAGTTGTTCTTAGAAGTGGAAGTGCGAGGCAGGTCAGTAGAATCAGAGGGAAATGCGATGAAAAACTAAAGGTCAGAGAGGTTCAACATTGCTGGCTTTGAAGGTGGAGGAAGGTGGCTAAAAAGCAAGGAGTATGGGCGGCCCAATGAAGATGAAAACAAAAAATAAGACACAAAGAAACCTATTATCCCCTAGAGTCTCCATGAAGAAAGACAGCATGGTCATCACCTTAATTTTAGGCCAATGAGACCCATATCAGATTTTAAATGAAGAGAACTCAAAGACAATAAGTCCATGCTGTTTTAAGCCACTAAGTTTATGGTAATTTTTTTTCAGCAGATATTTGAAACTAACACAGAGCAGATACCAGCTATATGGCAAATGTGGGGAAAAGGAGTAAGACATTGGGCTTGTCTTACTATGGACGCCGGGGAGGGTGATCAGAATCTTCATCTGCCACTTAGCGCTATGACCCTCATCAGATTACAGAGTGTCTCTGCACCCATGTTTTCTCATCTAGAACCTGAACAAATGTAACCACCACATACAGTTTCTCCAAGCTTGAGTCAAACACTTGCTGGACACACAGCTCAGAAGAATATTGACTGAATGCAAGTGCTTCTGTTAATTATGTAGTTTCCTCCTTTATCTCATTTTCTTCCTTCCCTCTGGGACTCTTGAGCCATGCCCCCCCTCCTTGTAAAGACCCCCAGGGAAGTAAAACCATTGGGATTTTAGGCCTTCTTTTCTACAGTGTTTAGATGTTTAAAGCTCTGGCAAGTTAGAGTCATTGTGAATGCTGGTCCTGTCTATTCATATGTATTTTTCCACGAATTAAAATGAGGGTAGAAAGGAAAAGAAAACACAGTTTCACATACTCGTTATTTGTCTCAATTGGCCACCACCCTTTCCAAAGAATAGCGTCTATTTCTTTATTAAATTAAGTTGGTATCTGTCCTCTTTAAACCTCATCTGGCACCCCAGTGCCTGCATTTATTATTCTCAGAGTGGAAACTTGCCATCCAACATCTGGTCTGCATTTGTTTTCCTTTAATTCCTCTTACCCGTTCTATCATCTATGCTTTTCTAGAAAACAGTAATCTGAATGAATGTTAATACCTCTTAGCATTTTATATTCAAACCTCTGGCCTGCATTCTAGAAAGAGATCAGAGATACACCTGCTTAACCCAAATAGGTGCCAAGAAAAAAAAAGAAGCCTTCTATTTACATATTAAGAGCATTTATCATAAATACATTAGAATTATTCTTAAAGTCTGAAAGGCTGACTCTCTGTAAAACAAAATTTACAGTAAGTGCATATCTAAGGGAATGCATTTCCCTCTAAAGGAAAAGAATGGTAAATCGGTCAGGAATAATGAAAATAGGAAAATAGACTTGTATTCAAAAATGTGTTTCACTTCGGACTCGGTTAGCTACAGGAGAATATCTAGTATTTGCAGGGATGTCCTCCTGTGTCACTGGGTTCTCCGTGGACAGAAGAACAAGGCAGATATGTGACTCTTTCTTTTAGAGACCAGGTCAACCTTTGGCCATAGTTTGAATTAGTCACAGCATGAAAAGAAAACAATGGGTAAATCTGCAACATTCAGTTTTTAAAAATCACAAGTGGAGCAACATCTGCGTTGGAGAAAACGGAGCTCTTGGGAAATGTGGCCACTCTGTCAGCACTGCATAATGCAAGAGAAGAAATGAGCAACCGGATGGAATTAGAATTGTTCTACACGTATGTGTCAGAATTCTCTTGAAGTCCAACGGGTCTCAGCGTTTTAAAAGCTGGATTTCATATGGGGCATTTGCAAATCTTGGCTTCTGCATTCCAAAATCCAAAAGAAAACTCTTTTCCATCACACTACCCCTCCGTTTGTTCAAATGGAATTAACTTCAAATCCCAAAGAGTTTATATCCATTAACTCTTTGAATTTATATATAACTGAGAAATAGGGAAACCTGATTTAACTGCCCGTATGCATGCATCAGTTGCTTGCCACTTAGGCTTTTGAAGTAGGTCCTCTGCATACATGGTCGCTTTCACTGTCAGTCCTGTTCTTCTGTCCGTGGC
This sequence comes from Ursus americanus, assembly GCF_024610735.1. Classification (NCBI taxonomy): domain Eukaryota; kingdom Metazoa; phylum Chordata; class Mammalia; order Carnivora; family Ursidae; genus Ursus; species Ursus americanus. The sequence goes on from NC_142135.1 coordinate 17,542,443, forward strand.
TACTCTCCATAGCTGGAGAAGTGCTTGCTGGCCTGGCTTCTTTGGCCTCAGAGATTTCTGTGGAGGAGAGTAGCCAGGCTGATCTTCCAGGTTGGCTTTGGGCTAAGAAGGACAGCAGTACATTCCTCTCTTCAATTTACACCTTATATCTTAATGACGACATCCAGGCAGTCTAGCCTGGGCCTCTTCATCTACCAACTCACAACCTCTAATTCTCTCTAACTATATGCATTTTTTTAATTTAGTCTTTCTTTTTTGACTCAAAGAAATATGTGTCTCTATTCCTTTTTAAAATTCATTCCTTGATTTGCCTCTAAATTTGCTTCCTTCCTGTCCCTTTAGAGACGTTTAATTACTGCATCTTGGTCACTTAGCTCGTCTTTTGTTTGTATCCTCCCTCATCTCCACCCCTTCTCCAAAGGCTTGTGTAGCCTTTGCTTTGTCTTGAAATAAACAAAAGCAAGGGGCGCCTGGGTGGCTCAGTCAGTTAAGTGTCTGCCTTTGGCTCAGGTCATGATCCCAGGGTCCTGGGATCCAGCAGCATCTGGCTTCTTGCTCAGTGGAGGAGCCTGCTTCTCCCTCTCCCCCTGCCCTCCTCCTCTGTTCGTGCGCATACTCTCTCTCTCAAATAAATAAATAAGATCTTAAAAACAAAAGCAAAACCAAAAGGTTTTCATGACTGTGCCATTCCTACAATCTGCTGTCTAATATTTCTATTTCCAGTCACTGGTGAAAAGTTTTATATTTACTGCTTCTGTTTCCTACACTTTTCTCAGTGATATTTTCAGATCTCTAGTAAACCTGCACTTCTATCAGTCTTATTCCATTTATTCAATTCAATGGAATTTCTCAGCTTTAATTTTTCTTGAAACTTTGGTCTCCGTAAGACTTAAATATTACTACATTATCATAATCCCATTTCTGCTCTCTGATAACTCCTTCTGCAATTTGTCTCTGGTCTTCCTTTATCTTACTCTTGGATTCTTCCACAAGGATAATTGTCTGGCTTATTACATCCTCTTTCCACAATATCCTCAGAGATATTTATATTCTATCACATTGCAGACAATTACAGATTGGGCTATATTTGGAAGGAGAAAGACATAGTAATTTCATTATAAAAAGGAATGGAAGAACATTATGTGTGAGCCCCACCACACTCATTGTACTTTAGCTTTCCTATTTGTATTAATTTTCCAAGAATCTCTAGTCCAAAATCTTGCATCAAACTTTGGCTCTTCTTACTCTCTTGGAAATGTATCAATTCTTCCTTCTCATTATATTATTTTAACCTATTCCACAGATGTACTGTCATGGCCCCGTTATTTAAGCTCTTATTACCTAAACACAGATATCCTGATGCAGAGTCCACCCTTAAGAATACAAAATTTACTCGAAGAGACAGGAATGCAAACAATTAAGTATATTACAAAGCAAAATAGAAAATATGTCAAATGACAATATAACCAACTAACTCTGGGAATGCTTGTGGTTGGCTTGGCACGTTTTAGCTATGCATACATTGTTTAATTTCATTATTTCATTAACCTCTTATTCCGCTACTAGAAAGAACTAAGAGCTAGTCCATTCTCTGAAGGAAGTATAAAGAGAATAAGCTGTGTGTCTGTGCCTTGATTACACCAGCTAGTTGCATTAATAAGGTAGATGATAAGGGATTTCTCTAAGTAATAAATTGGGCATTCTCAACCTGGTAGAATTCAGAAATTTCCCTCGGCTCTAACTGAAACTTAGCATTTCCTTCCATTAAGAATGTAGGAAACACATACACACACACATAATGGTTTTAGGAACACTTATGAATTGTCACTGGATTCCTAATTTCTCATAGCACACCTCAGTGCTGCAGATGAATTGAAATTATAGTAATTGCTGGTTCTTATTTTTAAATGCATTAATAATCATATATCACAAATTTGTCTAGTATTTTGATAACTGTGTTCCCATACATTGGTTTCTGTTGTAATCCTATGTATGTTATTTTATGAACTTAAAAAACATTTTACATTCTTTGAGGAGAAGCTCATGGGTTATACACTAGAATGTGACGTGTCTACGGCACAAAAAGGCAAATAGTTTCTATATGAAATCTTGTGCTTTGGAAGTTCAGGAGAGTGAAAGACTGACGAAACTAGGGTGGTCATAGCTTTCCAGGGGAAGCAATGTACTCCAGCAACATATGAGCTTTTGCAAAGGCATGGAATACGGAATACCAGGAAGGGTCATCAAGATGGGCAGAGTGAAGTATCATAAATAAACACCTAAAGGCACGAATGAGAATGACTCTTTCACCTGAGAGTCAGATGACTTATTCATAGGGCACAGACCACTTCTGATGGCATAAAAGAATTGGCAGTGCATATCATAGTAAGCAAAGTATCTTCTCCAGGAAGCAACATCTACTCTCAAAGAATCTGATTCAGAGCTTTAGGGTTGAATCCTTGTCTCAGTGCTATTTTTTTTTTTTTTTGACTCATGTCCCATACACTTTTTTTTTTTTTCCCTACAAATGCGTTTCACATCATCCCTACTTGGTTTCTATGTGGCCTCAATGATATAGTACTAAATGTGAGCAGAAATGGTTTAGAGCACAAAAGAACAGAATAATCCTTGGAGGGAAGGGGACCTGAGAGTACATAACCCACAGAAAGAGAGCAAATCAAGACACGATGCAAAGTGACAGGCCCACAGGCCATTTTCTAAATTTCCTGTTCGTTCACACTCCTGTTCTAATCCCCAGTGGCTTCTAACCACGAAGATCAGCCTCTGACTTTTTTTCAATAAACCTATGCCCCAATGTGTTCTTTAACTCCATTTAAGTAACGTAAAGTCACTGATAGAGCTGAGTATACAGTAGGCAAGTGGAGGAACTTGGCTCTGGGCTAAACTACAATTGCCTTTGAAAACCCACCAGACTAGTGTTTTTTCTAGCCTAATCCTCTTCATCACAAATTTGCTTAAGAGAGAATCTCTAAAGTTTTCTCTTCTACAATTCTGGTTTTTGTTTGATTCTTGACATATGTTCATTTGTTATTTTTGAGCAGGTTGTATATACTTTTTCCTAAAATCTACACTAAAGTTGATTAACCACATGTCAACCTTGTTACAGAACAGACCCTGAATTTTTATTCTGTGTGTTTGTTACTTCACTGTGAGTAATCTTGAGTAGGGGTAGCAGAGAGCCCCTTCTGTCTTGGCCTTGAGTCTAGATTAGAAACAGCAGATATGGAAGTAATGGAAGCTTCCGGAGCAACATCTTCACCATGGATTAGTTTGCTTTACAGTTTCGTAGATTTTAATTGTTTGCTCAACTCTGAATCCATTTATTTTTGCCCCACTCACTTCTGTCACCTTATTCCAGCCAAAATTTCCCCCAATAGAAGAAAGGTTCGTAAAATAAATGTTAATTGCTACCAAAGGGAATTTTGACAGGCACGCTGGGTGCAGTGGTATTGCAGTTATGAAATTCAGACCTTTACCACTGGAGCTGAGAGAGAAAGTAAACACTTGAGACAATGCTGCTAAATAACATTTGAAACTGATTCGAGACATGGTACGTGTATCTTGCTCACTGTGACTCCTTGCTCTTTGTTACTTACCTCCAGCCCGCCCATCCTTCAGGTAAGAATGGGTGCTGGGAAAGATACAGACTCTCCAAACACACTGATTTTTCTGTTCACTCTCATGTAAATTTGTGTCACTTTGTTTTGGTGGCATTTGATCACACCAAATTACACTCATCACTTGTGTATGCCTCCTTCAGTTCATAGAGCTCTGGCAATCCACTGTTGTGCTTGTAGCTGCCACCGCGGAGACTTGCACATAGAGATGATAAAGAAATTTTAGTGTGTCAGAGTTTTAGTGTGTGGTGGGTGTAAACATCCCACTAGGTTGCTGGTTGATAAAGGAATTCAGGATCCAGAATTCTTAAAATTACACTCTGGGAATCTACTATTTCTTTCTTTTTTTTTTTTTTAATGATTTTTTATTATATTATGTTAGTCACCATACAGTACATCCCCGGTTTCCGATGTAAGGCTCGATGATTCATTAGTTGTGTATAACACCCAGTGCACCATGCAATACGTGCCCTCCTTACTACCGATCACTGGTCTATCCCATTCCCCCACCCCCCTCCCCTCTGAAGTCCTCAGTTTGTTTCTCATAGTCCATAGTCTCTCATGTTTCATTCCCCCTCCTGATTACCCCCCCTTTCTTTATCCCTTTCTTCCCCTACTGATCTTCCCAGTTCTTATGTTCCATAGATGAGAGAAATCATGTGATAATTGTCTTTCTCTGCTTGACTTATTTCACTTAGCATTATCTCCTCCTGTGCTGTCCCTGTTGCAGCAAATGTTGAGAATTCGTTCTTTCTGATAGCTGAGTAATATTCCATTGTATATATGGACCACAGCTTCTTAATCCAGTCATCTGTTGAAGGGCATCTCGGCTCCTTCCACGATTTAGCTATTGTGGACAATGCTGCTATGAACATTGGGGTGCATGTGGCCCTTCTCTTCACTACGTCTGTATCTTTGGGGTAAACACCCAGTAGTGCAATGGCTGGATCATAGGGTAGCTCAATTTTTAACTTTTTAAGGGACCTCCACACTGTTTTCCAGAGTGGCTGTACCAACTTGCATTCCCACCAACAATGTAGGAGGGATCCCCTTTCTCCACATCCTCTCCAACAATTGTTGTCTCTTGCCTTGTCTATTTTTGCCATTCTAACTGGCATAAGGTGGTATCTCAGTGTGGTTTTGATTTGAATTTCCTTGATGGCTAATGATTTTGAACATTTTTTCATGTGTCTGTTAGCCATTTGTATGTCTTCATTGGAAAAGTGTCTGTTCATATCTTCTGCCCATTTTTTGATTTGTTTATTTGTTTCTCATGTATTGAGTTTGAGAAGTTCTTTGTAGATCTTGGATACCAGTCCTTTATCTGTAGTGTCATTTGCAAATATCTTCTCCCATTCCGTGGGCTGCCTCTTAGTTTTTCTGACGGAATCTACTATTTCTTAATTCTGTACTGAGTGTTGAAAATGGGTTCAGCACTGGGCTTGGTGCTATAGAGTGGTGGAAGGGAGGATATATTTCTAGAGAGATAAGCCAGAGGAACTTGTTAGTAGAACATATATAAGAAATATATGAGAGCATTTAATTAAGCATGGTGTAGTTCAGAGGGTTTAAGGTAATGTGAAAACCTATATGGATGAAATATTAGAGCAGTCTCCTTAGAGGTAAATGGCAAAAGAGAGGCAGAGAGATGTCCTGATGCTTACTGTCTGGGAAATGAGTGAAAGTAAGGAGAGAGGAATGATATCAATATGTTTCAGAAATAGAATGGTTTGCCTATGGATGTATTGGGATGGGAGTTAGTGCGAAAAACTGGGAGTCAGTCTTCGTGGCTTGAGGGAGTTCAAGTTCCAACTCTACCACTTGCTTAGCTGGGTAGCTATAGCTGGTCATACTTCTCCAAAACTCAGTGAGTAATCAGTAAGATCATTAAAGTAAATTTCTTAGAACAGTGCTCAGCACCTAGGCAGCAATCAATAAACATTAGCTGTTATGCTGCCGTGCTATTGGGTGGTTGGGTGCAGTAGAATCTGATTGTACAGATGACAGGAAACCTATACAAGTTTAAGTTTGTGGTTAGAGGGCGTGGTGGGGGGATAGGGCTTTGAAACGTTTAAACAGGCATTGCAGCAAAAGATATAAATACAATATATGTATGAATCACCCAACTAGCAATTCTCCATTCGAAAGCTTTACCACTGCGGGTCGTTCAGCATGTATTTGTTGATCACCTGCTTTATGCTAACAATGTGCCAGGTATGGTGTGTATAGAGAAGTCAGGACATCTCTCTGCCTCTGTTTTGACATCTACTACTAAGGACACTGCTCTAATACTTCACAAAGAATTTGACATTTGTTGGAAAGAAAAGACAAACATATGGGTAACGTCTGACTAAGGGTGTCAGACCATATCTGAGGAGGTGCCAAAGTTAGTTACAATTAGCATTTCCAAATGTTTGGTCCGAGACCTTTTGTTGCTCTGGGCTTGGCTGCAATCTGAGAGGTGCCCGGATGAGGGAGTGGGGTAGTCAAACCGGAATCACTGACTGTCAAGCACGGGGAATTATCTCTAAACCCGGCAGGCAGGAAATGACATTCTTAAGTCAGTCAGGACTCATTTATCCAGAGAATTCCTTCCCCAAAGGAGGATTTGTTTGAAAGAGACAGAGGTATTAGGGAGAAACAAAAGAGCTATAACTACTTCAAGATAGGTGGAAATGGTGGCAGAAAATAAAAGCATTTTTAAATTCACCTTATAATAATAACAAAAACTTAGCTAATACTCAGTATGTGCCAAGCTGTGTTTGAACCCTTCACATGTATTAACTCATTTATCTTCCCAACACCCTATAAAGGACATGCTCTTCTTCCTCCTAAGTGTATAAACGAGGAGCTGAGGCACAGAGAGGTTGAGGACGTTGCCCAGATCACAGGGAAAAAGGAGTGGGACTAGGAGTTTAAGCCAGACTCCATGGCTCCGGCTTCCATGCTCTTCACTGCAAGGCCACCCTGCCCCTTGGCAGCACACCTGGACATGTTCCTTTCTGAAAAGAATTGTGTTAAGGGTGAATTATTCACGAGACATCTGGGCTAACTTTTTATTTTTGTTTTTATTGTTATTTTGAGGACCTGAAAGAAAGGATACTGAGAAAATGTGACAGGCTCTTTAGCATTCTATAGATAAACTTTCCAATACATAAATTTCCTTTGATATATATCATTAAACAAGGAACTGAGATACCCACTTGTAGCCAAGAGATTCATATACTGCAAAAGCCCGTTTTCCTGTCGATTTATGCAAACAAACAAATATCTTCTGCTTTCAGTCCTCTTTTTAGAGTCTTCATGCTGCAAATTTCTCCATGCCCCTTTCTTGTCTCTTGTCTCTCCCTGGCTTCCAGTGGCCTAAAAAAATTTCATCCAGAGTGCCTCAGTAAAATAAGAAACCCTTTAATCCCTCCAAATTTTGCTCAAAATTATTTTCCTTGTCTCATTCTTCTACCTGATTCCTTCTCTAACCTGCTCATAAAACAAACCTATTTTGGTTTTGGTATACTGAATTTTTTTTTTACCATTACTTGAACATTTCATGATGTTTCGTGATCCTCTGGCTTTGCACCTATCGTTCCCTTTGCTGAAATTTCCTTCCCCCATCCCCATCTGGCCAATGCTACTCATTATTGAAAACCCAAATGAAATAGCACCTCCTATGTTGAGACATTTTGGGTGCCTACAGGGAGAGGTGCCCCCCAAGCACTTTGCTCTTTCCTCTGTCACTGCCCTTGGCATGTTATACTGTGTCCCTGTGTCACTGCTGCTCATACCTCTTGTCACTGGAACTCATGTTACTCCATGAGTTTTCGAAAATAAGAATGATATTTTATTCACTGTTTTATCACTGGGTTTGGGCACGTATTAGGCTTTTATAGATGCTACGTGTTTTGGGATCTGCCCATTCTGGGGATTATATATGGCAGCTGTTAAGCCTGGACAAGGTGATTTTACAAAGCTACGTTCTCTATTTAATACCACTTCTCCTCCCTAGCATGGAATGCATTTGAAGAATTCAGCATGGTTGTAATGTTAGTTTAATACAAATATAATCTTGAAGAGAAGTCTGCTGCCAAAATGTAATTATTTAATCCACTTTGTCTCACTCATACACATGCACACACACGCACCCTGGATTATAAAATTTGACAAAACAAATTGTTGAATTTGATAACAATTACTACTGTCTAGAATGGAAATTCTTCTAATCCACGAGGTGGTTTGTGCCTTAGCGTGTGCCTCCTGGATTTGCTGAGCTCTCATATCCACTCCTCTGCCCCATTCATGGGCTCACTCATGCTCCATTTCTGAAGTGTCTCCTACCACCCCTGCTGACCTCAAGATTAAACTGGGAATTGATGTTTGGCCACTGCTGGGGCAATTATCTCTCTTCTTGTTCTCACAGCTTCATGTAGTCTCTTTTTTTTCTTGAATGGAGAGGTCAAGGTGGCCTAAAAGTAACGTCTTGCACAGAAACAAAAGAATGAGTAGACCATGTTCTCTCCAGAAACAAGCTGTCCATCTGGGAGCTTGTTTTCTGGAGAGACAATTAGAACAACTGTGGTCTCTGATATTAGAGTTCCTGGTTCTAAGCCCTCATGTGGTACAATTGAGGCTGGTGGTTTTAAGAAGTAAACCGTTGTATTTCAGTAAATGTTTCTTGTTTCTTAAGTTGGTTTGAATTGGTGCTCATTATTATGATTACAAGGTATATTATGATTACAAGGTATATTACAAGGTATATGACAAGGTATATGATACAAGGTATATCACTATTTCCATTGGACCGTCAGTGTTGCTTTCTCAGTTTGAAATACCTATACGCCCCAATTCTACCTCTTCTGAATTTTTATCATTTTATAGCCATACTTTTTTGTATCAAACTTCTAAATTTTGTTACTTATTTTTGTCCATTAATTTACTTCTCAAGTCAATGCAAATTGCTTAGCACCTGCCTTATTACAGACAGCATGCCAGGGATATAAAGGTAAATAAGAGAAATCTTGTCCCCATAATGCTCAAAACCTTTTGCAAGAGTCTTACAACAATAACATAATTATATAATGTAATATGATACAAAGTAGAAGTTTGCACATGGAAGCAAAGAAAAGGGACAACAAAATCTGCTTTACAGGGGGAGTGATGGTCTTCCTTTTATAATATAGTTAGCTGCTTATCATTCTACATTCTTCACCTCATTAAGTAAGCAGAGGGCACAGTAAGTATCCATCCTTGTAGCCCAAACCAAGCATCACTATTCAGTACCAAGAGGAGGAGTTTTCTCCGACCAAGTTCCTTGGGAAACAACTCTGAGATGGAGATTTATAAGCAGAAGATTATTAGGCAGGATTCTTGGCAACAAGACCTCTAAAAGAGTAGAAAAGCAAGACTGCACAAGAGGGGAAAAAATGAGCTGTGAGAAATAATTGTCATGGAGACCTCACTTACCCCACAGGGAGCTCTGGAGATGAGCAGCCTCTTCAGTGTTTTCCCACTTGGAAGCAAATGGAGCAGACCATTGGACCCTTGCATGGACCGTTCTTTGCATATGGGCTGGCTCATTCAAAGGCTGTATGCGTGGGCAAGGAAGCTTCTTTTTTTTTTTTTAAAGATTTTATTTATTTATTTGACAGAGATAGAGACAGCCAGCGAGAGAGGGAACACAGCAGGGGGAGTGGGAGAGGAAGAAGCAGGCTCATAGCTGAGGAGCCTGATGTAGGGCTCGATCCCATAACGCCGGGACCACACCCTGAGCCGAAGGCAGACGCTTAACCTCTGTGCCACCCAGGCGCCCCAGGAAGCTTCTTTTAACTGAAGCAATTCCCAGAGAAGTCAGCTGAGAATTATCAGCTGCCTATGTTCAGAGAAGCTAGGCAATGAGTGCCCCATGCTAAGGGCAGATCTGGGTGTCACATCACAGCATCTACTGCAAATGATAGCCACTCAGTAACTATTGGTAGAAGTTCAGTTTTATAAGTTAGCTTTAAAATTACTTTAAAATTTTATTTTTTCAGCACCACTGTGCATATTCTACCTGAGCACTGGATTCTTTATTATTTTCTGAACTTTGACTCTGAGCTCATTTGATATTTATAATTGTCTTGTGGGGAAATAAGCTCCCCAGGGTTGGGAAAGATTCATATCCACATCATGCATCTTGCTAGTCAATGGACAAGTCCTCCCTTCCTGTATCATTCAGCAATTAGAATTTCAATCAACTCATGGCCCTAAAGAAATCCATCATGATCAAGACATCCACAGTAGATTGACAACAAAGATAACAGTTAAGGGGAAGTGGCATCATATGCTAATGAGTTGGGGGTTCCTGAGAGTTAGAGCCAAGTTAGAAGGAATGATAGCTCTTGCCAAAAATCTAAATCAGAGAGATTTTTCCCTTGTAAAAAAAAAAAAAAAAAGTTTAATTAAAACAAAACAAGAAAAGCAGCCAATAAGTTGGCTGAGCAAGAAAAAATATTTTGTTTTATAATCTATACCAAATGAGCCAGCTTAATTCATTTTATTGAAATAGTCTAGACCCTCTTCTGTTGGAAGAGGATCCCAAAGCTCCCTCTAAGTATTGACCTTGATCAGCACATAAGCAGGTAGGTGTTACACATTTTGGTAAAAGAGTAGCAAAGTGAGCACTGATTCTCAGTTGTTCAAATGGTTGGTTTATTGAATATAACCTCAACCCTATTTGAGAAACTTTGCTGATGGTTCACTTGGTTTCTAAACTCTGAAACTTCCAGAGAACTCTACCAGGAGAACACTCTTTTACATGAGGATGGGGCAATCTGGCCCTGAGAGGTTAGAAGTCTGTGGGCTTGTTTTCATTGCATTACATGTGGCAATAGGGAGAGGGGGATTTGGAGAGAAGCTAATCATGACCCATTTGGGAGGATCATGGGAGACTTGGTCACTTGCATCATTGCCTCAACCTCTTCCATAGATTAGGAATATATCCCTTGCTACCTCCCGTCAAAGTAGGATGACTCCACCAAACAAGTTGAGCAGATCTATAAGAAGTTAGGCTATTAAATACCAGCCACTAGAAATAACTGAACGTTAGGTTCTGCAGTTCTCAATTCTCTGCCCACCCTCCCTGTTCCACTGCCTCCTTCTCTTCCTCCCTCTGTCCCCTTCTCCCTCCCTCCCTTATTATTTTTTTTCTAAAATGTCTAGATTATCATTTAATCATAAACTAACTACATCACAGATTTGGAAAGCACTTAGAGATCCCATAATCTAATCTAATGAAACAAGGACGACCTCCTCAATATCTTCCAAAAGATTTTGTTCAGCTTCAGTTGAAAGAGTTACAGTGACTCATCTCATTGTGTTGGAGGCAGCCTTCCCCCATGCCATCAATCTTTCATTGACTACTTCAATGCATCAGGCATGATGCTACAAAAAGAGTCTAGTCTGGATAATTCTAGTCTTTGGAAATATCTTTCTTTCTCTGAAGTGGAAGTCTTCCTTCTCTGGTTTTCAGGCACTGGCCCTACTTATACTTGTTAGAGTCACATAGTAAAAGCCTTAGCTCTCTCAACAACAAAACTTATGGGTAGGCAGTATGGCATAGTACTTAGGAGCTTTCACTATAATGTCAGAAAATTAAAAGTATTCCAATTTCAATCTGATTTTTGCTGTGCAATGGGCAAAGTACTTAAATACTCAAAGCTTCTGTTTCATTTCTTTTAAAATACGGGTTTTAAAGTTCACAAGAATGTGCTCTAAAAAAATAGCAGTTATAATCGCACTTATCTAATAAGTTTGAGATGAGAATTACACGAGTGTCCATGTAAGTGCTGAGCATTTCAGCAGGCATCGTGTAATTACTTGATATATAGCAGTTTTTTACTATGAAATGAAGGATCTTTCTCTTGATAGAACAACTGAGGCAAACGGCAACTAGGAAAAAATTCAGCCACTGGCAATGTTTTTTCTGCCTTTTTCTTTGCTTGCTCCATGTACTTTTCATGTTGCTGAGCCTTCTTGACACTTATACAAAGTGTATTTTAATATTGAAACACTTCAAACATGAGTTTAGGTGAAGGATAGTTGATTGTAGATTGGACAAAATAGATTTGTGATAACACCTGTTTTGTTTGAGATACCAATTAACAGACAATCACTATAATTTCTGTTACTGTGCCTGCCTATTATTTAGAGTTTTAGGGAGTTGGGTAAGTCAGGAGTTTTATCCCTGTTTTATCCCATCGAATGAAGAACCTTGTTTTATCCCATTGAATCATTCTGCTCCTTCATTCCACAAGCATTACATGGACATCTGCAATGCTGGGAACATAAAGTTGAATTAGACATGGTCCCTGCCTTCCAGAAAACCATAATTTGGGGTGGAAACAACAGACATAACTCAGATAGTAGCAATGAAGTACAGCCTGTCACCATGAGTCTAACCTCTAGTTAGACAGGTGACTGGAACAGAGTATTGAATTAGACTCTTCATTTGCATAGAAAGAAACGAGGTTGCTTTTATTCAGTACTATACAAAGAAACCAACAATTGAACAAGGATTTTCAGTTCAACCAGAACTTATTGAACTAGCTATTTACCTGGTACATAGTCCCTTAGGTGTCATAGTCAATACCAAATAAATAAAATGTTTCTTGTTCTAATAGAAATCACATTCTGGAGGGTGAAGCAGACAACTATACTGTAGGAGGACAGTGATGCATAAGGAATTTTCCTCAGTGATAAGAATATTCTGAAGAAACCAGAACACTGCAAAAATTGTACCTCTTTCTGGAAGAAAGTTCGAAATTTTACATGGAATTAGTAAAAATTATTTTATACTATGTCCTAAAATATCAAAGACTTAAAAGATTACTGAAGATGACATCTTTCTTTTTCTTTCCTATCTTGATGTTTGATGAAGAGTAAAATACTGGTTTCATTTTTCCCTGTTGCTATCACCTCCCAAAATGTGGTCATGTATTATTTTCCTTGTTTTTCTCCCCAGAGCAGGAGTGCATGTGGATAATGACTGCTGACACAGTGTAGTGGGTAGACAGTGATCGTGTAAGGTCACAAGAGTAAAGTAGCTAATTTTGCAGAGGGACAAAGCAGGCCTACGGTTCAGACAAGGAAAGGCTATAGGATTCTTGACTATTTACTCCTGTTCAATCTTTTCATAGAAAACCATAAAATGTCAAAGTCTCTTAGTAAAGAAGCATAATAAGTCTTTGTTTGCTTCTGGAGCAATTCCTTAGAGACTTCGATCAATCAAAAGGATGCCTCCAGGCCATGCTTTCTGGGAGAAGATCTTTGAAGGTATTGTTTTAGAGGCTGTAAATCTACTCTGGTGTTTGCTGCCTGTCCAGACCAGCTTTAATCACTTACCAAACAGAATCATTTGTAAGACCAAGGAAAAGATAGGCCTTCCCAAAAGGACTTTTATTCTCTTAAATCTCACCTCCATCTTTTGCAGATCTCACCAGGATATGAAAAGAGGCTTAGTTTCTTAGTAAGTCAAATATATCTCACTGGATTCTGAGACCAGGGAATTAAGAATCAATACGATGCTAAGATATGAAACCTTCTGGATGATACAAACCCACCTACAGGCAAGATTCAGCAGTAAGGAAAGCAAATATTACCGCATAGGGCCCAGAATAACATGCTTTACCTTAACAAGAGGGAAAAAGTTCCAAACCCTGCTTTCAGACTGGAAGGCATGAGGTTCTCATTAGCACTAAAGGGATAGGGTCTGTGAGGAAAGCCAGACAGATGTGCTTTGAGAGGCAAATTTAAATACTGAGAGTGGTAACCTTGTACAGAAGAAGCTTTCGCAATTACTTGTAAGGGATATTTCTTATTTCAATTTGAAAATGACCTAGAAGCAACCAGCCAATTGATACCTCTCCTCTGACTAATACAAGCCTCCTGCATCTTTACTCTCTTGCAGACAAGAAAGTGTGAGGTGCTCTGATCCTCCTCCATAGAATCGAGTACATGCAGGAGTTGAGAGGAGAAAAATCACATCACAAAGACAAGTTAAATGAACAGTTTGTGGCTGATTTTGTAAGGAAAGTAAGAGTGGTCGCCAGAGCAAGTCATTTTACAATGCCTAAGTGTAAAGCTGTTAGTCGGCAAGAACGAGTTCACAATAAATTGAGCATCAATACAAGAATACGAAAAAGGTGAAAAACAGTAGGAAAACTTTTGAAAATGAAAAGAGCTAGACCTCAGGATTACTGTAATTTTGTTTAGGACTCAATGACATCTTTACTAGGCTTCTCTCCAATTTCCCCACTTTCCCTCTGTGGTGCTATTCTTCTTCTTGGCCATAGCGAGTCTGTAAGTGTAGCAGATACGTAAACAGCACAACTTACTTTACAAAACAGTTAAAATAGAAGATCCAGACCGACTTTTCTTGGGAATATAGATAAAGATGGGCAGACTTGATCTCTCAATGCTACTAAGCATCTTAGGGTCAATTTTAAGCTTCTTAGGTAAAGGCTTATGTCGTTTTCATAGTTATAATCAGAGTTCTTTGCATATTATGGATTCTATAAATTTTTGTTTAATTAAACTGACATTTCCCATTCTCATTAAATACATAAAAATGTCCACTTCCTTCTATAGTGAAATGTTTAGATGAGATTGATAATTAACTCCATGGTATAAATTCAAAATCACTAAAAAAAACCCAAAAAACAAAACAAAACAAAAACCTTGTGCACATGCGAGCAGGGAGGGAGGGGCAGACAGAGAAGGACAGAGAGAAACTCAAGCAGACTCCCTGTTGAGCACAGAGCCAATGCGGGGCTCAATCTCATGACCCTGAAATCATGACCTGAGCCAAGACTGTGACCTGAGCCAAAAGCAAGAGTCAGGCGCTTAACCAACTAAGCCACCCAGGCACCCCTAAAAAACTTTTTTGATTCAGAGTTAACTTTGATTTTCCTTAGTGCCTTACATTGAGACATTGAGACTTATTCTTGAGGCTTTATACATTTTTTCCCCATCATGATGGTCTCAATTGTCGCAATGAGCAGAATAGCCTGAAATTGAGATGAGTATGTGAAATATTGCAATGAGAGGGAGGATTTTCTCTGCTTTATATAAAAATACTCTTGGGCTGATTCCATCCATTTCCCTGTTTCCACAGGGTTCATCTAGAGATTATGGCATCCATAAAATTAACAATATTCTGTGATCCTGACATATTTGGTTTCCTTTAAATTATTCTAGAATATTAAAATATCATAGGTCTGATAAAGAGCATCCTGGGATATATTGCTAACTTGCAATAGTGTATAGACGAAACTAAACTGGGTTGATAATATTGTGGGAAAATGTGGCTCTTCTCTTTGAAATCTGTTCTGAACCTCTAGGAAGAATGATTTTCTCCTACTCTTTTACTCTTACAGAAAGCTATTTGTTCTTCTATTCCTCCTGTATTCTATTTAGCCTTTTTCACACTCCAAGGCATTCACATCAGTTTGTTTCATTAGATTTTAGCCTTCAAGAAAGCAGAGATCATTTTATACTCTTTTTAAATCCTTCACAACTTGCCTGTATTTCAGAATTTCCTCCATAGCAGTTCTAAGGGGGAAAACACAGTTTATTAATAAATAACTCAAAATTTTAATGTGAATGCAAATGTCAGAATATTAAAAAAGTCATTATACTAATCTTTTCATTATCTTTGCAGTGCAGTAGTCTCCAAAGTGGGGAGCATGCATCCCAAGATACATTTAAAAATCTGAAAATCATTAAGTGAAAGGAAGAAATTAGAAAATCGATGTATACTTATTTCTAGCTCATTCTTTACACTTTTCGTCAGAAGTTCTTCAGTTCTTTAAATGGGAATTCACTCAACATGATCAAGTCAAGGAACTTAGTCCCTAATGACTGGGAAGGGAAAATGCATATAAAGAAAATCAGGATCCATGGAAAGTTACAAATGCACATACCCCCACATTACATCATTCTAATATTATTTTTTTATCTTTTTGGTTGCTTCTCTCCCTTCCTTGAGTTGGGTTAGGTTCTTATTGTAGAATACCTAAGTAGAAAAAAAGTAACATTGTGTACAATTAATAAATCAGTCAAACTCATAAGAGGGGACAGTCAAAATTTAAAATATATACAAAAAGTTTAAGCCATCCCCCCAAAATAAAATAAATGTATACAAAAGTAAAATGTATACAAAAATGATGGATAAGTGATGATATATGAAATATATGTATATATATTTATATATATATACATATTCATATTTATCACATTTCATTCACTTTAAGAGTCTTCAAATGCTAAAATGTACCAGCAATTTAGTAATATTTCCTGAGGGAAAATAAAGAAAGAAGTCCTATGATAAATGAATATATAAAGTATAATTCACTAACCAGTTAAAGAAATGTTAAAATGGGGGAAAATTGCTTAAAACCCCCTTTTATGTCTTCTAGGGCTGTGTTTTTCTATTCTGTGGTATCCATGGCCTCCCTGCTATCCACCTTAAATTTTTCTGGAACCAGTTTAAATATTTAAATAAATAGGGTCTTATTAATACCTCTTGTAGTTTTCTGTTTCATTTAAATTTATCCAGTCACTTTAATATCATTTCAGAATCTATTACAACATAAAGATGTCTAAATAACACTTTTTATCTTTTGAATTTTCTCCAAAGACAAATGAAATCCCAAACCAAACAACCCTTATTTTGCGAATATTTTTTGAACACTAATAAACAAGTGAATGGATTTATAAGCCTGGATGATTTGTATGCAAATTTAAGGGCCCATTGAGTTAAGTCAAAATCAACAAATCACAGTTCAAAGTCGTAGGGTGTGTAAATGTTTTCTAGTTAATAGATTGGTGAAGATATTTAATTAATAGATACTTAATTATTGAGTATTGATTAGTAGAAAACATGGAATGTGCTATGAATTCTTTTTTTTTTTTTTAAGATTTTATTTATTTGTTTGCCAGAGAGAGAGAGCACAAGCAGGGGGAGTGGCAGGCAGAGGGAGAAGCAGGTATTTCTAAGAGTATGCAATGAGGCCGGTTCTGAGAGTGCACCAAAAAAATGCCAAAAAGTAGAGCCAAATATATCTGCCAAGGTGAAATATCTAATAGAAATCCAGCCGGCAAATGAGAAAAATGGCTTACAGAGAAAGAACCCCAGCATCACAAGGCAGGTTAAAAAGAAATTTGGGCTGAGAAAAAATAGTTTAATAATTGGTGCACAGATGTGTGCGTGCGCACACACACACACCCTCTGAAATTATACCCAAGACTTTTAAAAATATGCGTATCCTATGAACAAACACTTCCGTTATCAGAATTTCTCATAAAGAAATGAATTTAAACGTTCATAGCCAATCTGTAACTATGCCCAGCAAATTTATCCTATTTTTTAAAACTTTCTCCTATACATTTCTAAAACATTTCCTTAATCTAGGAGTCCTTCATTTTTTTTTTACATCCTCCAATATATAGTTTATAATCATCTAATGATATTTATAAATAAAAAAAATCTAGTGATACCACTGTATTACTGAACATCTTTAAAATGTTCTCTTTGCTTTTGGGACACAGTTTAATGTTTGAAGTCTTCATGGTATCATCTCCGACCACTTCAGTAAGTTGACAGTTGAGTCTGGTGTCTGGAATCAGATTGTATGAGTCAAATCCAGCACCCCTTGCAAATTCACTGTGTGCATTTGAACAAGCTACAGAATTTCATTTAGCCTCTGTTTTTTCATTTGAAACTGTAGATAAGAATATCTACTACAGAAGGATGCTGTCGGGGTTAAATAAGCTAATAGTTGTAAAGTGGTTAACCTGGCTCTTGGCAAATAGGATATGTTATCGATTATTAGCTTTTTCCTCTTGTCATATTAGACTAGTTACTATTCCTTAGAAATTACACATATTTGCACAAGCTCTTTTCCTCTTGAAAAGAAATTCTTCTGTCCCCACAGTTTTACCCAGTTAAATTGAACTCAACTTTCTTTTTTTTTTTTTTAAGATTTTATTTATTTGAGAGAGAGAGAGAGAGCGTGTGAGCTCACACAAGCTGGGGGGAGGGGCAAAGGGATAGGGAAAAGCAGACTCCCCACTGAGCAGGGAGCCGGATGCGGGGCTCCATCTCAGGACTATCGGATCATGACCTCAGCCAAAGGCAGACACTTAACTGACTGAGCCACCCAGGCGCCCCTCAACTCAACTTTCAATATCAGTTCAAGCATTACCGATCCAGATAGTTTTCCCAAGCCCCTGCCTGAAGCAGCTTTTCTTCCTTTTCTGCTTCCAAAGCAACTTCTGAGCATGAGATCAAAGTTCTTACTGAGCCATACAAAGAAATGCCTTTTACTGATTTGTTAATCTTTCCCAATGGATTGTAAGGTCCTCAGAGGCTGGGCCATGACTTATTCAGTGTTTATCCCATAGGGCCAGACTCTGGGTCTGGTACATGTTCAGGCCTTAATATGCATTTGTTTATACACAAAATGTTCAGAATAGTATTATTTATAAGCAATAAATCAAAATAATATGTAGAAGATATATAAAAAAATGTGCAGCAATCAGGAAAATGATTAAATAAAATACAGAACCACATCTGAACTGATTTATGCAGGCATTAAAAGTGTTCTAATACCATGTAATAATAAGGAAAATATGTGTGATATTTAATTATGTGAAAAGCAGTTACAAAATTATCATATACATATAAAAATAACAAAGCAAAAGAATAGAACATATGTTAATATTTAAATAAAGAAAATATTAAAATAAACATAAGAAAGGTTAAGTTTGTTTATCTTTGAATATTGGTGCCGTGAGTGATTTTATTTTTCTTTTTTCTACTTAATGTATTTTCTTAATATTCCATCATGGGTATAAATTTTAAGTACTACTATTAAATATAGTTTTATTTTTAGTAAAAATAGCTTTAAAAACTTCAAATAATATTGAAAAGTGTATACAATATTTAATTATAGAATTCCAACTGCAAAAGCATTTTCATGTTAGCTGATTTACTTAAATAACTGTCTGACCTTAGAAGTTAAAAAATCCAAAACATCTCACATTCGGAGAGGATGAATGAAAGTTAGGTTTTCACTTGTGAAAGGACAAACTGTCCCACATGTGAAATATCAGCCACTCCAGGGAGTGCACAGACTAAACTATGAGGAGGGCCTGTTTGTCCTGGACACCTGTCACTCTAAGTGTAGCCACTGTTTCCTGTTGCATGTTCTGTGGGCTGACCATGTGTGCTGCTAGACTCATCTATTCAGCTTCTTCTCCAACTGGATAGAAGGACACAATTGGACATATTAACTCACAATCAGGTTGCCAATAAGGACTAAATTAGTATTCCTCTCAGAGGTATTTCCATTCAATTAACAGATCATATAAAACTAAAGAGATTTAGGATCAGAAGGTAGATAATGGAGAGATTTCAGATCAAATGACCGTATATAATGACAGTGATCATTAATATTAATAAAATAAAATACATAAATCTAGTACAATGTAAATAACATATTGAACAATGAAAACTTCAATCAAGATATTAGTATAATCATAAACACATAATAATGCAATATGAGAGTTATTTAATTTTATGCTGGACACAATGTTATCTACCTTTCTATATCCACTCATTTAAATCCTCACAAAAACCTTGTGAATGAAAGTAAAATCCCTCATTTTTGATATGGGAAAACTGAAGCAGACAGAAAAGTGTTATATAGCATGCCGAGGGTCAACAGAGCAGGTGTGTAGATCAAGTCAGTCATGTTCTAGAACGTGCAATATACAGTCTTCATGTATTTCTGGGCAGAAACAAGTTCCCTATGCTCATGAAATCCAATAGTAAACCCCTGCTCTTCTTTATCTAAAGGGATAGTCTATTAAAAAAATTCTTTAGGGGTACTTGGTGGCTCAGTCGATTAGACGTCAGACTCTTAGTTTCAGCTCAGGTCATGATTTTGGGGTCATGGGATTGAGCCCCATGTCGGCTCTGGGCTCAGTGGTGAGTTGGCTTAAGAATCTCTGTCTCCCTCTCCCTCTGCTCCTCCCTTTGCTCACACTCATGCTCTCTTTCTTTCTCCAGTAAATAAATACAATCTTTTAAAAAATTCGTAGAACACCTGATAATTGTTAAATGTATTGCTAGGTGTGGTGGGGATGCAAAATAAAAGATGGTGGTTCAGAGCTTTGGAATCTGACCGACCAATATGACCTCAAAGCTCCGCTCTGCCACACACAGTTACGAAATCAAGCAGGTTGGTTAGCCTTTTGTAAAGCTCAGTTTTTGATTGTTATTTATCTGCAAAAGGGATAAAATGCATCACAGCGTTTTATGAGCAGTAACAGAAAATTTATGTAAAATATTTAACATAATGGCTTGGCACATAGTAAACATTCCACAAAACTCAAAATATGGGTCTATGTACCCTTTTAGAACATACACATGGCTATGAATATCTTGCAAGCTTAAAGTGTTTAGGATACTATTTATATGTTTTTTAAAACCCCCAATTTTTTAATAAAAATCAAGAAACTTAAAACACTCATTAATCTCACAGTCTTTGACAAATGCAAGATAGTACACTTGCATTTAGGAATGGAAGAATGATTACCTTTTTATCTTTGGTTAATGAAAATTATGAAACCCTACTTGTTTCAACATCGAGAAATATAGTTCCCCTTACACGTGTTCAATTTCCACATTTATGTACAGAGTTAACCTCTTTTAATCGTCCCCCACAACAAATGTTTTTGATGGAGGTTCTTTTTCCTGTTCTTTCCAATGTCACGGCAACACTCCTGTGATACTGACTTGGAGCACAGAGCCTTGGCCAGAGCGTATGGTGAAAACCCCCACTGGAGTCTCCACGTTTAACTGGAAGGGAATTGAATGAACTGTAGCAGCCTGTCCCCTCCCTGGAGGGCAGATTAGATGACCCAATACAGAGTGTTCATTTGCAGTTTCTATGATTCCTAAACAGAAACAAAACATTGTCTCAACCAAAAAGGGAGAAATGCTGTTTTTTTCTGAGAAATGTTTTCATGTGTTCCTGCCCTGCATGCTCACTCTTTGGTGACCCTGCCCACAATTTCAGCCATACGGATGGACAGATTCCCATACTTATTGGCAAAATATTTGGAGACATCTTCAAGGCAGAAGCTGGTAGAGAAAAAGAGGTTTTTCAGTTTTCTGTATTCAAATAGGAGGTGCCTTGAGTCATGGACTCTTTCTTGCAAAGTATAAGAAAATCTTATACCATAGCTCTTCTTTCTTCTACACTAGTTCTGATTATGTCTATTTGGAAGAAATGTCAGAGCATACTGGTAATGTTAAAGACAGGTCAAGATGTGCCAGTGTGGGGGAGGACATCAGCTTATGAGTCCCTTATGAACTCTATAAAATTATAAAATACGGTGGCTGGAAAGAACCTCAGAGATCTTCCAGCCCAGTTCAGGGTGACGTGTCTTGTAAATTTTAGGGTGACTCTGAACCCAAGATCTAGAGTTCATACTCTTAACTACTGTACTATATTGGAAGAAATAATCATTTCCAATAGGTTTTATTTTTTTTTATTAAAAGCTTTTTATTTATTTATTTATTTGACAGAGAGAGAGAGACAGCCAGCAAGAGAGGGAACACAAGCAGGGGGAGTGGGAGAGGAAGAAGCAGGCTCACAGTGGAGGAGACTGATGCGGCGCTCGATCCCATAACGCCGGGATCACGCCCTGAGCCAAAGGCAGACACTTAACGACTGAGCCACCCAGGCGCCCCTTCCAATAGGTTTTAAATACCAAATAATCAGAGTTCTAGCAGTTCTTTATATTTGTGTCACACCTTGTTCTCCCCAAAGTACTTTTACATATGTTTTATCATTTGATATTAACAGCAAACCTGTGAATAAAAGGGACAAGAACCCTTTTCCTCCTTCCATATGTACATACTTGGGTCCCTAAGATGGTAACTGACTTGTCTGAGGTAAAATGTATGACTCGAGCAGAATGTCCAGACTCCTCATCATCTTGTTTTATAAATATCATAAAGTGGGGAATATATGATTCAGACAAGAAAGACTAAGGTATCTCCTGCTAAAAGCAAGAAACTGTATGATTGGAAGCAACAAAACATAAGGTACATGGTTGTGTTTATAAGAAACAAAATTTCTAGAAACCGGAAATAAGATGTTACTTAAAAGTAGAAAGCTAAGCATGTAACCTGAGACATTGTTTGCTTGGTGAGCTCACAGGTGACTTACTCAGAGGCCTATGTTTCAGTATGTACTGGGGGATAGGAAATGTGAAAATGATGGTAAAAACACAGATAATGGTGGGGACTTCAAAGAGCTCTAGCTCTATCTCCTGTGTATAGAATATAGTTGAATATTGTTTCTTTAACTAACAGGCTATTATCTTATTTTTACAAAATGAATTTAATCTGTTCACATTTAATACGATTATTGATATAGTTGAAATTATTCCTGCCGTGTTATCTAATGGTTTTTATTTGACATTCTTCTTAGCATTTTTTTAGTATGATATTGTATTTTTTGTCTTGTTTGGATCAGTAAAGTTTTTCTTTATTCTATTTTCCTGTAATTACACAAAATGTATACTCTCGTTTGCTTTCTTTAGTGATTACCCCTAAAGAAGTAACAAACATTTCAACTTACATTTTTCAATTGTATCTTATTTACTAATAAGGCAAAAAAAATGACATGATTTCAAACCCCTCTGTCACTGCTGCATCCACTTAAAGATTATCTTGGAATTTAATTTAGAGAGATCTATTTGTTTTTTGACATTATATATACAACATAATTTAGATTTAAATGTAGAAGTAATAATTTATTTGCTGATGAGCTCATCTTAAGTCTTTCATTTTTCTTTCCCTTGAATTCATTTGTCATTTTGCTGATATTTTTCTCTAACATATATTTCAGAAAGACTTTGTGAGTGTTTTATGTTCTGCATTCTGATATGCTCCAAAATGTGTGTGTGTGTGTCTGTATGTGTGTGTTTGCTTTTTAATGCTAGCTCAGTGGTAGAATCTTAAGGACAATGTATAAAATGAATAGAAAAAATGCTAGGTAGGTCCTAATAGGAAAAACAGGCCAATGCTTTTGGAAGAAAATAATTCCGAATAGGAGCACCAGATTTTGTTTCATCTTTTTGCAAAAAACATCCAGATTCATCCACCTATTGTACTTTTTAAAATCTGTTATCAGGCTCTCTCATTCCATATCCCGAAGGAATTGACTTTTCTCAGCTACACTGACAATAATTCAATTCAAGTCATCATCACCTTCTACTTGCCAGTGACCTCCTAAGTAATCTTTCTGCTTCTGCTCATGCCCTCTGTAATCAATTCTGCAAACAGAAAAAAGAGGTGGTTATTTTATAACATATATCATGTCTCTCATCTTCTCCTTTCAGTTCATTTAGCTACATTACACATATTAATAACTATGTTCTGTAAAATGAAAGACCTAATCTTGAGTTCCATTCTGGCTAATATTAGTAATTGATGCAGTTCACTCTTTTATTTGAAGTCCTCCAATGGCTTCATATTAAACTTCAGGTGAAAAAACACAAACTCCTTTCCATTTTAACTTCATGTGTTTTATGTGTTTTCCTTTGTTAGTTCAGTATGGTATCAACAAACAAGCAAGGGCTTAAATTCAAGGAGAACTGGGTGCATTCAAATCTTTCCTTTCCTTGGACAAACAATTTAATCTCCTAGAGTCCCATTTCTTCCTCTGCACAATGGGTTTTATAATAACTTTTATAATGGGTAGTTATGAGGTTTAAATGATCTAATGTAGGAGGTACTTTTTATAAGGTGTGTGCCCAACCATGGCATCATCCTTCTTTCTGTACAATCCTGAGATTCTCTAATGGTTCCTATAAATTATCATTCTTATGTCAACAGCTATTGAATGAATCACAGGGATGTACTTGCAGTTCATACCGTTGCTTCAGACATGGCAAACCTTTGAGCCCATCCATTCTCCGATTATCATCATGGACCTTCCATAAAAGGTAATATTTTCTTTCTTCCTTCTTTCCCCATTTTTTGGTCTCCCTCTTCTTTTTTTTCTTTCCTTCCTACTTCTTCTACTCCATAAAATAGAAAATATGAAGAAAATATTTTATTAATTTAGGTTTCCATTTATTGAAGCTCTTACTGAGTATTATTTTAATGTACTTTGTCAACAGGACTAATTCTAAGAAAATGAGTTCATGCAAATTCATTATATGAGCATTAGAATTATTACTATTACTTCTTAATGGTGTAATAGCAGTAGAATATTGTAGCTCATTCTATTGCAAGCTTCCAGTAATTCTAGAGAGAAATGATTTTTGCACTATAATTTGGTGCAGACTGTATGTAATTTCTCTGCTAACTTTTCAGCACCACAATATTTATGACCTAGGATGTTTGGGGGAACATAGACTTACGTCCATACATTTGCTTCATGCTCCCCACCTGAAATCATAATTCTTCAGGCACCAGATTCATTACCCTAGCAGTCTGTGACCTGTGGACACGTGTACTCACTCAATACTGAGAATAAACAAAGAGACATTAAAGTGATACATAAAACCAAACTTCTCATAATATGTAGGCGTCTATTTTATGGAAAGAAGAAATAACTCTTTTTAAAAGTATGAAAATCTGGGCAAGCCTGAGAGACATGATAATTATTATAAAATTAGCTCAGGATTGAATGACACTTTTCATAATTTTGAAGTGTTGTTATGTATGTTATTTCACTTTATCCTCAGAATGATCCATGGTTTTTTTGTTTTTGTTGGTGGTGCTGGTTGTGGTGGTATTTGTCACTATTCACAAAGGAGGAAACTGAGGAGTAGGGAGTGTAGTGATCTTGCCTAAGGTCCTAAACCCCCAAATGACAGACTCCATCAAAACCAAGTTTTGATATCACATCACACCCTCTGATATTACCCTCATCATTCTATTTACAGCACCCCCCCTTATCTGTGGTTTCAGTGACCTTTAGTCAACCCTGGTTTAGAAGCAGATGGTCCTCCATTTGACCTATCATCAGAAGGTCAAGAGTAGCCTAACACTGTGTCACAGTGCCTACAGCATCCCCCTCACTTCATCTCATCATGTGGGCATTTTATCATCTCACGTCATCGCAAGAAGGAGGGTGAGTACCAGGCAACAAGATGTTTTCAGAGAGAGTCCCCCTTCACATAACTTTTATTACAGTATATTGTCATAATTGTTCTATTTTTATTATGAGTTATCATTGTTAATTTCTTACTGTGCCTAATTCATAAATTAAACATCATCGTAGGTGTGTATGTATAGGAAAAAACACAGTCTGTGTAGGGTTTGGTTCCATCCATGGTTTCAGGCACCCACTGTGGGCCTTGGCATGCATCCCCCATGAACAGGGAGCTAATTGTTCTCATCGCTGTTAATTGCAGATTTGCTTACAGGGTTTCAGTACCTTTAGATACTTAGTTCTTGCTTTTCATGACCATCACCAAAGCCTCTTTCCCTGCCTTTCATGGAGGTTCTGGCAATAGTCCCAAATACAAACAAGGTCAAGTACCTTCTCTGCCGACTGACTTGTCATGGAAACTTGGTTATGTCATTTACTGTTTCTGATACTCAATTCTTTATTTCTTCACCTGTCAGGGAACAATGTTATCTCTTCCAGATTGTTCTCAGAGGCTGTATTTTTGAAAGTAAGCCAAGCGAAAAAAAAGTAAAGAAAATAAAGTGAAAAATACATTACAAAATGCAAAATGTGATGCTCTTCCCTCTGTCAAGAATACCTAAAGCTACCCTTCCTTCCCCAGCCCTTCGAATCTTGTAGAACACAGTTGAAGTGTAGTTCACAGAGATCTGTAAAGATTTCAAGTTTTCTCCAGGTTTTTTATGTAGCACTATTTACACATCCTACATGTTGTATACCAAAAGTTCTAATAATGCACCTATTAACTTGGAAGCCATATGAGAGTCTTCATACACATACCATCACTTAGCAGGGGTCCAGAACATGCTAATTTTTCCATAAACATCTTTGAAAAACATAATAAAAATATAAAGGGCACGATGATGACAGTGATGATTTTGATTATAATTATAATAATCAATTCTCTATTCCCTGAAGATATTAGGTGGTTATTCTAATTTTTTTGGTCTGCCCTATTTTATGATTTTAGTTGATTAGTTAGTTACATGCCTATCTCTCCTCACTTCACCACAATTATGTATTTAATTATTTGATAGTAGAAGGTCATTGTTTTTATTCATTGCTGTGCCTTTAGTACTAAGTGTCCAGAAAATAAGTTGGCACCAAGTAGCAATATATTAACTGAAGGAAAAAAGGAAAGTCATTTCTTCAAGAAACAATTACTCAAGCTGTGAATTGGATTGCTTTTGGTCTTATTCAATAAAATGATGAATGGAAAAAAAAATGATTAGCCTGACTTAATTAAAATTTTAAAACTTCATCTGTATAAAAAGATATTGTCAACAGAGCAAGGAGAAAAGCCACAGACTGAAAGAAAACATTTACAGAAGATGTATCTGATAAAGGACTGTTACTTAAAAACTTACAAAGAACTCTTAAAGCTCCACAATAAGAAAACAAACAACCTGATTTAAAAATGGGCCAAAGACCTTAATGGAAACCTCATTAAAAAAGATACCCAGGTGGTAAATATGCATATGAAAAGATACATGTTATCAGGGAACTGCAAGTTCAAGCAACAATGAAACACTGCTACATACCTATTAGAGTGGCTAAAATCCAAAATCCTAGCAACACTAAATGCAGTTAAAGGTGTAGAACATCATTGTTAGTAGGAATTAAAAATGGTACAGCCACTTTGGGAAATAGTTTGACAGTTGCAAATGAAACTCAATAAGCTCTTACCATACAATCCAGCAATCGCATTCCTTGCTATTTATCCGCACCTGAATTGAAAACATGTCCACACAAAAACCTGCACACAGATGTTTATAGCAGCTGTATTTATAATTACCAGGATTTGGAAGCAACCAAGAAGTCCTTAGTCCTTCGTCAGTAGGTGAATAGATAAATGAACTGTGGTACACTAGATTGTGCAGTTTTGTTCAGGGCTAAAAAGAAATGAGCTATCAAGTCATGAAATCACATGGAGGAAACGTAAATGCCTACTCCTAAGTAAAAGAAGTCAATTTGAAAAGGCTACATACTGTATGATTCCAACCATATGACATTCTGGAAAAGGCAATATTGCAGAAACAATAAGGAAGAAGAGTGGTTGTTAAAAACAAACACCCACCTCCCCTCCAGCAACCCTCAGTTTGTTTCCTATAGTTAAGAGTCTCTTATGGTTTGCCTTCCTCTCTGTTTTTATGGCGGGATGGAGTAACTGGGTGATGGACATTAAGGAGGGCACTAGATGTCATGAGCACTGGGTGTTATATGCAACTGATGAATCACTAAATTCTATCCCTGAAACTAATAATACACTATGTGTTAACTAAATGAAATTTAAATAAAAAATTAAAAAACAAAAAAACAAGATCAGTGGTTGTCAAGAGTTGAGCGGAGAGAGGGATGAGTAGAGTACAGAGGACTTTTAGGGCAGTGAGGCTATTTTGCATCATACTACAGTGGTAGATACATGTCATTGTAGATCTGTGGTAACCCATAGAATGTATATTACCTAGGATGACCCCTCATGTAATTTACATGTTTTGAATAATAATGATATTCCATGTAAATTCACAGACTGTAACAAATGTACTGCTCTGGCACAAGACATTGGTGGAAGAGGTCATATACATGTGGGAACAAGAGGTATATGGAACTCCATGTCCTTTCTGCTCAATTTTGTTGTAAACCTAAAACTGCTGTAAATATAAAGTTTATATATTTTAAAAGTGAAAGAGAACATGTCACTATGTATATCACAGATTAACAAAATAAGAAGATATTGGGAGAATTTCATTATAAAACATTTGACCATTTAAATGAAAACTCAACTTACTTGAAGCAAACTTAAGGAGAAATAGAAAATATTCACGAAATTGTCAAATTCTTAATTGAAAACATTTCCACAAATAAATCTAAAGGATCAAATGTCTTCATTGGTGAATTCTCCTAAACATTTAAAGAAAAGAAAACAATCTTAAACAAACTCTTCCAGAGAACAGAAAAATAAGAAACATTTGCAAACCTGTTTTATGGGTCCAGCATGACCTTAACACAAAACTTGACATAAACCATGCAAAAAAGAGAAAGCAAGTATAGGCCAACATCTCTCATGAACACGCACACAAAAAAATCTAAAGAACATATTAGAAAATTGAATCCAGAGATATAGAAAAATAGTACTTTATTATAATCACACTGAGTGTATTTCAGGAATGAAATGTTGGTTTAAGATTTGAAAATAAATCACAATATAACAGAATAAAAGATAAAAACCATATGAAAACCTCAAAAGATACATAAAACGTTTTTAATAAAATTCATCACCGATTAATCCATGATGAAATAGACATAGAAAGAATTTTCCTTAATTATCTGATAAAATATAACTACACACAGAAACCTCTAAATCTTATTTGATTATCAAATATTAAAGATACACATTGAAGTCTGGTAAGAGAAATGGATATCCAATGATATAACATCTGTCAGTATTTTTATAGCATTTCAAATACAGCAGAGCAAGAAGAATAAATGAGAGGTATAAGAGTTAAAAAGAAATATAACTGTCATTATTCAAGCACAACGTCACTGTGTGTATTAAACATGCAAAATAATTCTATAGATAAAAAAGTACATGTAATAACTGAAAATAGCATTGTTGGATGTGAAGTGACATGTAAAATTCAATGATTACTTTGAATTATTAGTAATAAACAAGTCAAATTGAACATTAGAAAACATTTCATTTATGATAGCACAAAAATATCAAATGTCTCAGAATAAACTTAGCAAAAGTCATTCATACTCCACTGAAAACTGTAAGGTATTATGGAGAAAATTTTTTTAAATATCTAACTAGATGGAAGTATATACCAGACTCGTGTGTTTGAAGATTTAATATTTTAAAGATGTCAATTCTTCCTAAACTGACATATAGAATCAATAAAACTCTAATTACATAGCACATATGGCAATTTTTTTGTGGAAACTGGCAAGCTAAATTCTAAAATACATATAGAAATCCAAACACCTAAAAGTATCAAAGATAATCTAAAAGATGAACAATGTTGAACAAACGCATGAACTAACAGATTTAAAAATAAAACAATAATAAAACAGTAATTTAAAGTTATTATTTGGGCACAAAGATAGAGATATAGACAAATGGAACATAATAGAATAGCTAGTTTTAGACCCAAGCATAAATTGTCATTGATTTATAGTAAAGTATTGTGGCAGTGCAGTGCAGTGCGGGGGGGGGGGGGGCGGGGGATGTGATCTTTTAGATAAATGCCTTGAGAGTAGTTGTATATTCTATAAAAATTAATTTGACACCTTTCTCCTACCCTGCACAAAAATTTACCTCGTACGTACTGGAGACCTAAAATTGAAAGGTGAAGTTACAAAGCTTCTAAAGAAAATATGGGGGAAAACCTTCATGATCTTAAGTTTGGCAAAGATTTCTTAAACAAGAACACACTCAGGCACACATGCACAATCACTGACCATATAGTGAAAGATTGATGTATTAGATTTAATGAAAATTGATAATATTTATTCATCAAAACATACTATTAAGAGAGCTATCATGCAAATGGCAGCATGGAGGAGATTTGTAATCATAGATCTGACAAAGAAATTGTATCAAAAAATAATTGTATATTAAAAATATCACAAATTAATAAGACATATACAACAGTACAATTTAAACACACGTCAGGGACTTAAATAGACATTTCACAGGTGGCCAGAAAGCATTATTTATCATCAGGGAAATGCAAATTAAAACCATACTAAGCCCTATAAGCCCATCTGAATGATTAAAATTTTAAATATCTGACAATGTCAAGTGCTAGTGAAGAAATAAAGCAACAGGATCTCTCACACAATATCGATGGTAGTTCAAATTGGTAAAACCACTTTGAAAACTGTATGGTAATGTCAACCAAAGTTGAGTGTATGCATACACAGTGGCTTGGCTGTTGCCATGCTTGCTAAATATGTAACAGAGTGTGTGCACATTGCACCAAAAGACACATACACAAATGTTCAGAGAACTTTATTCATAATTTCCAAAAACTAGAAACAGCCCAAATATCCGTTACCATTAATAAATTGTTACAAATTCATACAATGGAATATCATTTAGCAATAAAAAGAATGAACAAAGGCTATGACACAATCAAATGGATAAATCTATAATCATAATAATGAGCAAAAAAAAATAGACACACAGTTGTTCATACTATACTATTCCATTCATATAAAGAGATGAAAAGTGCTTTAAGCTGGTAGATATCAGAATAGTGCTTACTTTTAAGAGTTGACTGTGAGGCAGGGGGATGTGGTTGTTTCTCGAGTGTAAATTATGTTCTATATTCCTAGAGATGATTACATGCCTTCAACCACTTTTTACAAATTTTCAACATAAATACTTAGTAGTATATATATATATAGTATATATAGTATACTATATATAGTATAGTAATATACATATATTTACATATGGTAAAAAGGTAACAAAAATGTTTTGAAGTATTTACCAGATTTGTTTTATATATACTGCAGTGACTGTTGGAAGATATACCTAATGCTTTTTTGATTCTTCATTGAACATTGACTTTGTCCCAGTGTGTTGTGCCAGTTATGGTTGGAACAGGAGAATGGTTGATATCGGGTTTCTGCCCTTGTCCCAGCTTACTAATTAATAGAGAGAGGAAGAGATGTGAACACAAATAATACAAGGCATAAAACGATGTGAACCACCCTATGGGCTAAGCAGTGGGTCACCGGACGTCTTCAAGGAGGATGGCAACTTAGTTGGATGTTGAAGCCTCACTAAGATTAAAACCAGTGTATCAAGAAATGGCTTTTCAGCCGGGGTGGGGGGAAGCATCACAAAAACTTGCAAGTGTGAAAATGTAAGAGGTGTGTGTGTGTGTGTGTGTGTGTGTCTATGTGAAAATATAAACTATGAATATGGTCTCTGTGACAATTGTGAGTGTCATCTCCAGGCCAGCAGGTGAATTTGTTGTCACTGAAACATGTTAATAAATTGAGATTCAAGAGCTGGAAATCTGTTGGGCAGTTTCTATTAACAGAACACAAACTTTGGTTTCTATGGTCATATTTCCAGCATTTGGAGAATCGTAAAGTACCTGTCAGTGGCCAGAGTGTTTTGAGGGGACCTTTCCTGGAAATCTTGGAAAATGCTTCTAATATAAGAACCAATTGGATGATTTTGCTGAGATGTAGAACTTGTGCCAAGGAGCAGTGGGCAATAGAACTTAACGAGCAGCTTGAAATTAGTTCGTGGAGGATCAGCAGATCTAGGCTCAGGATTTGGTGTTATGATCAGGAGTGTTTGGTGGTCCTTGAGCAGGAGTATGACCAAAAAAGCCACATTGAAGGACAATTGATTTGACATTGAATGGAAGACTACCACTGCTCTAACAACTCAGTATATATAACCAGGACACAAGTACTTATATGTGATGTCTATGTACAGATTTCTTTCCATATGCCAAGAATCCAAGGAAAAGGAGGGAACCAGCCAAGGTGACGATGCCCAGAACTTAATTTTGCAGGGAGTAGAAGCAGGCCTGCTCTTGCCTCAATCTTCTGGAGTTCTTAGCAGCGGCAGTGAAAAAGAAATCCTGCTAAGTACCAGGCCACATCTGTGCAACAGAAACAGATTCATGCACACAGCTGGGGTTGGTGATTTCCTAGAAATAGGCTACATCATAGGTGATTTTCTCTGCTAAAGCTATGATTTTGGGTGGGTAAGGGTAATAGAGTGTTTTTGGGAGGTGGGGGTAGGAACAAGGATGGGAGAGGGAAGGGGACATTGTTGTCTTAAAAAAGGCTTCTTTATGACTTCGCCTGTTTTTATGACTGTGGCATGTCTCCTGAAAAATGATTTCAGGGATTATACTTCAGGTCATCTTCCTCATAGTGATAGTTTTAAAGATTCTTGGAGGATGCTCTCTGCTCTTTGTACAGTATGAGCCCTGGGCAATGAGCCAAAGTTGTTTTAAATCTCAGTTGAAAGCTCTGGCTCTTTGCATGTGAATATGTGCCAAAAGGAAGTCTAATAACTTACCAAGTTGAGGCACCTCAGGGAGGTCCAGAAGCAGGAATTTTTGAGAAGGGGTTTAGGGAGCAAGGTTATTAACTCTTGACCTAACTGTAGCCCTATTTTGAGCTACTATTTGTATTTGGTTAATTGAGTACATTTTTCCCCCAAAGACAATCAGCCTGAGAGTCCTGAGAGCTACGTTTTCTCATTGAAACTTTTAAATGGGGGTACCTGGGTGGCTCAGTTGGTTAAGTGTTTGCTTTTGACTCAGGTCATGATCTCAGGGTCCTGGGATCAAGCCCCACTTCGGGCTGTCTGCTCGGTAGGGAGTCTGCTTCTCCCTCTCCCTCTGTGTGTGTTCTCTCTCTTGCTCCTGCTCTCACTCTCTCTCAAAAATAAATAATAACGTCTTAAAAAAAAAAAAGAAACTTTTAAATGAACTGTGCTATCGACCAACTCCAGTTATCAGTCTATGCCTCACTTTTCTCCTCTACAAAATAGAGAGAGGATGCGTCGGACATACCTCATTAGTGTATCTTTAAAGTGAAAGTTCTGTGACAGAGCACAAGATAAATTATCTCAGCAAATTATTTGCCCAGCATCTCTTGTGCCTGTACAAACAGCTACAAGGAATTCAGAAAATACTTAGGAAATACTTCTTTCTCATTTCCAGAAGATAAAGCCATGACCTACAAAGCAGAGGGTGCAAGATTCCTTCTCGGTTGATGCAGTGGATACAGTGGTGTATCACTCACATTTCTATCCCTGCCTTCTATCCTTTTCAGACAGAGTCTTCATTCCCCAGGAGTACTAACAGCTGACAGTTCACAGCTCAGTAGTCCCTATGTGTTCCTTGCACAAGGTCTTCACAGCCAATGACTGGTGGACGACAGAGATAAAGGCCTTGACTCTCTTGCTCACAGCTCCAGAGCTCCCCAAGGGATTGGCTGTGGCCCTAGTACAGATAGTTTTGCAGCCCGACTTCTTTGCACAACTTGCTTCCCCAACAAAATGCCTTGGGCAGCACATATACTAAAATTGGAACAATACGGAGAAGATCAGTGTGGCCCCTGCACAAGGATGACATGTGAATTCAAGAAGCATCCCACATTTTCCAGCCAATGAAGTCTTAATTATGAAAGAAAAAAAATGCCTTCATGCAAATCTTTAGAGTCTGCTTCTGGGGAACCTAACTTATGGTAATTAACCAAGAAAAAAAATGCTATGGGAATTCATAGAAGGAAGAAGGCAAATTCTGTTTTGGGGAAGATGGTGTTTGTGATGTGGTTTGACAGATGTGTGGGTCTTCCACTAGGGTGGAAGAGGTAGGGAAAGAAGTGTTTATTACTATGGTGATAGGAAAGAGAATAATCAATGGCTCAGAGATCAGAGGTATACAAACCTAAAAAGTAAAGTTCAGAAAGCCTGGCTATATGCTCCCTTCATAGGGCACTAGGAGGTCAGGATGAGTTGGAGGGAGAGTATATATAATGGAGAGTCCTAAAACCCAGGTTTACAATAACAGACTAAATCAGAGAGAAGGAAAAAGCATGGAAGGTTTGTTTAGAGGAGGACTTATGCAATATAGGCTATGCTTTCAGAGAATGATTCAGAAGCAAGCATAATGAAGGACTCTAAAATGGAAGATAGTTTATGGTGCTTAATAATCTTAGATTACATAAAAATTAGTAGACTTCCAAATGAAATGAAGATACTGAAGCAGTTTGAAAATATATAATTACAATACTTGGAATATGCCTTTTTTGTTTTTTAACTTAGTAATTATCCAGGCCAGCTGGCTTGAGGATGATGCGGGGCAGGGGGGGAGTGCAGAGGGGGTTATGAGAGAAAGAAAGAATATGAGAGAAAGAGAGAGAATAGTACAAAGAGGTAGGCTACATCGCATATTACCTCATGACCAACTGTTTATGGGACCACAGCTCTCCAGCTCTGCTACCTTGAATTAGTCAGCAAATTGAGTGCCCTGGACTTCTAACTAGAGCGTAGGCTGAGCCAAGCATGGCTGGCTCATATCGTATCTTGGGGTTGAAATTCATCACTGCAGCTTATTACAATTTAGACAAATCATTTCACTTCTCAAATTGTTATATTCTTCATCTGTAGAAGTAAATGGATTGTGATGAAGTTTTAAGAGAACATTGTGTGAAGTGCTTTGCCATGTGTGGTGCATAATAGACACCCAGCACATATAACGCTTGCTTTCATTAACTCTGTCACTAATGGTCTAGACCTTGGGAATAGTCTTTGACACCTCTAAGCCCCTAACTCCTTGTTTGAAAAACTAGTTGGTGACATTTTACAGCTATTACTTTCTATATTTTTAATGCTAGGTTTCAAGTATGATTTTCTTTAAGATTAAATTAAAATAAAAATGCAAATTAGTTAACCCCAACTCAACAAGATAGGTATACTCGTGAACTCACTTCCCAGTAACAGGTGAGGAACTTGAATGCAAGGAGCAAGATACCATTGGCTCTAGTCCCTGCCAGAGTGAGGGTCTGTTTTGGAATGGTCTGGTCAACAAGCACATTGTTTTGCGAGTCTCTGTGGGTGCTAGATCTACCCATTTATTTTTCCTACCGGAAAGATATTATCTACTCCAACTACTCACAAAACATTTACATTCTTTGATGTTGGGTTTGAGCCAGAGCCAAGGGGCCTTAATGCTTCTTCTGCATGAAATTGTTTCCTGTGAAATACTGCCGTGGTCAGGCACTGGCTCAAACCTAATTCATGAGCAGATTCTTGTTCCTCTGCTATGCTTTCAGTTTCCTCATCTAGGTGTTAGGAAAAGCTTCATGGGTATCCAATATGTCAACACATCAGCACGGCTTGGATTTCAGCAGAGACCCAGCAGAAGGCAGACAACAACTGAACTTGCTGTGGCAGAACCTGGACATAATCCCTTTCTCACTTTTCCCACCCTAATCCCTCACAGCTCATCCAGTACAGACTCGTACAGTGTGCACTCCAGATTGAAAAGGGAATCTGAAGGCAGCCCACTTTCCCGACTCGCTCACTCCGTGCCTTAGGAATGGGGGATAGGACCAGAGGGCAGTGTGGTGGACTGGTATTTCTGATCTACTGTAGGCGAGGTTTTCTACTACACATGATGCCACTGCTTGGACTTCTATTGTAAGTCTTTGTGCTCTGTTATTTTCTTTATGTATGTTCTATAGTTCCTAGTTAATGGGGAAAGATTGCTTGGGGTGTGTGCCCCTTGTGAGCCTCTGAAGGCATATTAGGAAAATCTATATACTATGTTGATGTCCAGATTTTCATCTCATCTCTTATCCTTCACCCAGCTACTACTATAGAAATAGCTGTTACACATTTGAAAATCATAGAAAGAATCAGAAGGCTTAGGCTCTCATTCTGGTTCTAACTGAGGAGTGTATATGACTTTGGTAAGTCAGTTGCCCATCCCGAGCCTCAGTTCATTCATCTGAAAAATGGGAGTAATAGCAGGCTGTGCTGAACTTTGGATGAGGTTGCATGAGTGTTCTGTGGATTTCAAAAATGCAACGGGCATATCGAGTGAAATCATGGTTTCACAATTTTACATCAGGCTGCCCTGACCAGAACTTCCCAACCTCTGGACCTCCATCAATAGATATCTTTCCAGCTCTGCTATATGTAGAGGAGAACATAAGACTCATCTTTCATTACTCTTCGACTGCCATCCTTTATATGAC
Organism: Ursus americanus; assembly: GCF_024610735.1. NCBI lineage: Eukaryota > Metazoa > Chordata > Mammalia > Carnivora > Ursidae > Ursus > Ursus americanus. The sequence goes on from NC_142135.1 coordinate 17,578,078, forward strand.
TTCCTGGCAAATATACAGTGGTTTATCTGGTGAGGTAATTATGTTTTTGTCAGTGGCTAGGGCCCAAAACAAATATCTTTACTGCCTTTTTGAGATAAATTCTTGTAAAAGGCTAGTGTTGTTGCTGTGAGAGGTGTCTTTCTCTTCAGAAGGGAAAAAAAAGAACCTGCACTGGGCTTCTGATTCCCACTATCTTCCAGATACCACATTGAGAGCTACTTACCCTCTTATTAGAGTAAACTTTACCCCGTATTGAGGGGATCAGCTTATCCCTAGTGGACAGAAGCAGGAAAGATGTGTATATCTCTATAATTTGTCTGTCCTACTATAGCTTATCTTCCAACTTTGTGGACCAATTTTTGTAACTGAACTTCCTTATTCTTGTTAGGACAGCATTGGAAGAGAAGGTAACTGTAGTCAAGACAAGCCAAAGAATGCCAGAAACGTAACTGCCTTGACCTGAATCTCTGTCATGTCATCTTCTGTCCTGATCTAGCACTACCTTGTAAGTTCTGGTCATCTTCCACATGCCAGAGGCTAATTCCTTAGGACGAGGGATATTTTCCAGAACCTTTAAATACCTCAGTGTTTCCCTATTTTCCTGCCTGTGAATAGTGTGGCATCTTAGAGCCAGTTTCACATTTGAGGACTCTGCCTTCATCCAGAACAGTGATGGCACAAATGACTTCCCCATTCAGGAGAGTAAGAAAGCTGTGTAGTTGAAGTGATATGGCCTCCATAGTATGGAAATTTCTGAACATAAGCAATAATCTCCCATTAATCCCACTTATTCCAAGCAGTACCCTCATAGAAAAAGTCAGATAGAACAAGTTTTTCTCAGACACTGAGACAGCTGAGAGCCAGTGAGAGGAAAACCCAGCACAGCTGATTTAGTAACTGTGTTAGTAGTCTCTCACACGTCTGTCATGACTTTAAGTATTCAAACACTTATATTTCATGATCAGTGTGAACCCTACCGCCTGGCCAATTGGTCATGTATCCCCATTTTACATGAAGAATGAACAATGTGAGGTTCATAGAGCTTCAGTGTCATTTCTATGCCACAGTGTTCACACAGCCTTCTGTCACAGGATTCTAGACACTCTATTAAACCATATCTTGATTCCTAGATCGATTTATCCCTATAGATACCTAGCAGACACGAGCTTGTTTTTTCGTGTCCTATCACCTTAGGCTTCCAAGACATGACAGCTAGCTAACTAACATATTGAAGGAGGCTCTATAATTATCCTTTTTGGGAAGAAGTGAGTGTCTTCATTTTCTCAGAAAAGAAAAAAACATAAATAAAATGGATGCCTCATAATGTAGTAGAGTAGCCAGATGTTCTGGAAGGCATGAGACATGATGCAATGAAGAGCTGACTGTGTTAACAGAAGCCTTTTGCTTCACCTCAGATATTCTTGACTGCTTCATTTTTCCAAAATATCACCTGCCTCCCAGACCACACTGATATCACTTACTGCAGCACCCTCACTGAGCTTCCTGAATCACCTGCTTGGAGTCTGATTTGAAGTCTCAGGCTGAGCTCTATTCATGACACATGCCCTTCTTCTTCAGAGCTGGATGAAAAGGTGACATGGGATCTGCCTTACTGAGGGATCACAGGGGAACAGATGATGTGAACTGGGTGTTTGAAGGAGTCAGACCCCCAGAGATAAACCCTGACCAGCCGAAGCAAGAGATGGGAGGGAACAGGCCGATACCTTCCTTCTCCTCTCCTTTCTGTGAACTACTCTGAGATGTGTTTTCTGTGGAGCCCTCCAGAGAAAGGGCTATGTGCTCTAAAACCATCCTCACAGCACGCAGTGGTTTCTCTGAGACTGAGTGAGGAAATGGCCAGCAGAGGAACTCAATGATTGTTTCTCACCTTTTCTTGCTTTACTTCTATTTTTTAAGTGCATGTCAGTTGAGCTTGCACCCAGCCCCCAAATGTGTGTCAGTGCTTTTATCCTTGCCCTGAGCTTTGCTTTTAGAAAACCTAGGCCAAGAGCATGTCTTAGTCAGTCTTATTCCATGGTAGACAGTAGAGGTAGTGGGCACATTGTACTCAATAAATTCAGAAATACTAAGTTAAACTGAATGAAGGAAAATAAGTCAACAATCAACAGGGGTGTTGGCATTTGCAGTCTGTTTCTTCATGTGACATGAAAGATTAGCATTAGTAATAAGAGAAGAAGTATCTGGAAGCAAATCCCCTTTTCTGCACTTTGAAATCACAGTCCTAAAATCGGATCATTTTCAAGTAACCAAAGCTGAGGGTCATTCTGGAGAGACTTGAGTTGCTAGGACTTTATTTCCCCAGGCCCTTTTTGGGAAAAGCCAGATGACCAATTCTCCTATAAAACTCCTTTGAAAACAATCCCTTTTCCATAAGTTGGTGCTGAAAAGTCTCCCACTCACTTCTCTTGACTTATTGTGATCTAATTCAAATTCTAGAGCCTTCTTTAAAAAAGGTCTTGTTTATCCATAGACAGACATTTAGAAAGATACAAATAAATAGATAGGTATGTAAGCACACACACACATACACACACACACGCACACACACACCAATATTAAATCCTACAATATCTCTTAAATGTTAGTCAATTTTCCCACCTAATTAAGAGCAGAGTGATAGAGCTTGCGGCTATGTTATACTCAACCCTCCAGAACGGGTGTGTAGGAGAAAGAATCTGACAGATGTGCATGGCTGGGTGGAGACTTGTTATCTCATGCTAAATTTTCTTCTCTAATAGCAGTATGGGTGGCTTGCCAAAACAAGTAACAGTGGGTATGTGATACTTCTTTTCTTAAGTGAGATCTTTATCATAGGAATGACACAAGTGAGCTCTTTGTAATCAGAGTGGAATATGCCAGAATGTTATAAACCTATCATTGTAGTGATTCTATATTTTTGTCACTACATTTATGATGAGCTCTGTGGAAAACTGTCATTGATGTCACCAGTCCTTTGATCTTCTCGTACAATTTGATAATCCCTTCTCGAGGTATGTAGCCATCTTGGTTAACCAGAGACAGTCTAGAACAAAAATACATTGCACAGCTATGACTTGGTACTGATTGGCTAGGTTGTCTTCCTTTTTTTATTTTTTTTTAATAGTGTCTTTTTTTTTTTTTAAAGATTATTTATTTATTTATTTGACAGAGACAGAGACAGCCAGTGAGAGAGGGAACACAAGCAGGGGGAGTGGGAGAGGAAGAAGCAGGCTCATAGCGGAGGAGCCTGATGTGGGGCTCGATCCCACAACGCCGGGATCACGCCCTGAGCCGAAGGCAGACGCTTAACCGCTGTGCCACCCAGGCGCCCCGGCTAGGTTGTCTTCCTTAATTTCAGTTACTTTATTAAAAAACTGTAGGGTCTCTACCAGCTTTAGAATTCTTGAACTTTATATGTAATTTATTTAATTTCCATAATGAGACTTGCTGTCTCACCTCATAGGACTTTTGAATCATAAAAACTTCCATCTCAAGTTTACTTACAGTTTTCATAGTTCACTAAAATGATATGTTGGCTGGAATCCTGCTACTCAAAGGATGGTCCAGAGACTGGCCATATCAGCATCACCTGGAAGCTTGTTAGAAATGCAGCATCTCTGCACTTAACCCAGATCCACTAAATAAGAGTCTGTGTTTTACCAGGATCTCCAAATAATTTCGATGCACAGTGAAATTTGGACTAGAGGGCTGGCACTGGGGAGATCTTCCAGGTCTGATGTCAAGGTTCATTGCAAGCCATCCCCTTCTCAACAGTTAGGTTAGCTCACAGGTGCCAAGCTGATTCTTAAATTACGTGAGCTGCTTGGCAGTGAGGAGGTTGGAACTTCCCTGCTATAATTGCCAATCAACAAATTGTTTTAACTGTTGCCAATGGCTCAAAAGATCTCTTCTACCGTAGTTTATTTCATAACTTCACATTTTTGTGTCTGTTGGAGAGATTGACTGCTATGGGTCAGCATTTTAGCCATTCCTCAGTCTTCCCATATGTACAGTATCTGTTTGGTTGTGACTGTAGAAGGTTTCCTTATATTGGTTGAAGAATACAGGTTGGTTTTTTTGTTTGGGATTATTTGATAAGTGACCCTGTTCAAATCAAGCACTATATTTTATTTCTTCCACCATTCACCTGTAACGATTGAATTTTGAAAATTAACCTTGTTAAATTAACCTTAAGTTAAACTTGTTAAAAGCAAACAGACTCTAGAAGTCAGATTTTGAATTAAGGCTTGTATATAGACTTATATACATATCTATTGTGTTTATAATTCAAAGGTTCAAATATAATTCCTTCAGATTTTGAGAATTTATCTAGCAAAACTCTGATTTCTTAGGTGTTATTTTCAAATTGAAATATAGATACTTAACCTCATCAGGAACTGTCAGTCTCTGCCCTTTTCCCAACACGTGCCCGTGCTCCACAAGATGAGTAACCATTCACTTGCGGACTGCCCTCGTTTTTCTTTTTCTTTTTTTTTTTTTTTTGATGGAACCAATGAAAATCCAACTGTAATGAAACTCCTCCCACTCTGAATCTGGGTAAGATCTGTGACTGCAATGACCAATAGGATATTATAAACATGGCACTAGGCCAATTTCCAGGCCAACTCCATAAATATTGGCAGCTTCCACTTCCTTGGAACATTCTTTCTTGGAGCCCTGAGATCATCATGCTAGAAATGTGGAGGGGCTATATATAGAGATGCTGCACCAGGCCCCAGCTGTGCTAGCCATGCTCGCTCAGACTCTGGACATGTGTGTGAAGAAGCCTCCATATGCCTCCAGCCCCATCTGCAACCTCACTGTAATTGTATGAGAAATACACAGCTGAATGTCCAAACCTCCAGCACCATGAGAGACAATGGTAAGTGGCTGTATTAAGCCACGAAGTTCTGTGGTTGGTTGTTAAATGTTAATAGATAACCAGAATAGTTGTTCTATGTCTGAGAGCTGAAACTCTTGGTTTCAATCGATGCTTTACATTTCAACATTGGTATCAGTTGAAAGCTCCCTGAAACTTTCACGGAAGTGCCATTCTGTCCATATGATGGATCAGAAGCAAGAACACAGCTGTAGCAATGTGTTAAGAGAAACTTTTGGGAAAGAACCTAATAGAAGCACCGGAGTGCTGTGTGGAACAAGGCTGCCCTGACACCTACAACAAATGGAAAAAAGAGAAACACTGGGCACTCATGCGACCAAAAACACTATTTTCTTTTCTACTCAGTGAAGAGTTGTTAGTACCTATTATATGACAACTGGGAGCATAAGTAACTAGATCTCATTCCTCATGGAGGACAAATGTTAGGAAGCTTGAAAATATACTGGTAGCCAAACACAGACATTTTCAATAATAATTATAGCTTATGACTTATTGCCAAATATAGTATGTGGTGAGAACTAGAATAAGACCAGATTGGGGCAGAAGTGTCGTATCATTTCTCCAAAGATACCTGAGCTCTTGTTCCTTGAACTGGTTTCAGAGTTGGTTACTGCTATGGGGTAAATATTTATGTCCCCCCAGTATTCGTGTGTTGAAACTCTAATACCCAATGTGATGGCATTGGGAGGTGGGGCTTTTGGGAGGTGATTCAGTCATGAGGATGGAGCCCTCACGTTTGAGACTAGTGCCCTCATAAGAAGAGCCATGAGAGAGAGAATTTCTCCGTCTTCCCTGTGAGGACACAGCAAGGAGTCTATCTGCACACTGGGAAGAGGGCTCTGGCCAGGAATCAAGTCAGCTGGTGCTTTGATCAAGGACTTCCCAGTGTCCAGAACTGTGAAAAATAAATATCTGTTGTTTAAGTCACACAATCTATGATATTTTTGTGGTAGCAGCCTGATGGACTGAGACAGTTATCATTGACACAACCCTGTCTCCTGATTCTGTAATCTCATATTATTTTTGACTCCAAATGTATTATCCACACCATTCACCTATCTTTATGAAGCACTTCGAATCTATTTCCAAAACTGACACTCACTTTTAAAGGATGACTTTTAATGAATCTATTAAAAATATATTATTTAGAGCTCGTGAGAATTTCATGAGAAGAATCACAAGTTATCTGGAGTAATGAAATATCTTACCATGCATTTAAGGGCGTATTTTAAAATGACAAAGCTAATCTGGCTTTAAACTTACACTTCATGATTCTGCCTTTGGCAGGCAGACACAGACACCTCAAGCACTTTCTGGTGTTGCAGATGTCCTATGACTGTTTTCCTCATTGAAGAGGGCAAGTTATGTGGGATTGAGGCACAGATTCACAGGAAGCTGCCACTGCTTTCCCCTCCCCACCATCAGAGTTTGTCTTTAGAATATGTCTTAGAGGACTATGGATTGCACTGGCCAGATTCAGAAAAGATAGTCGCCATTGCATATACAAGGATGATGCTCTTCTCTCCTAATGCCTAAACACCTCATGGTGGTCAATGACACATGGTGCTGATGGAAGAGTTACCAGCCTCAGCAACTGCACTGCTTGTTAGACGGGAAAGGAAGAATTTGAATAATATAGTGTTCCCTTTTTTGGAGAGATTTTCAGAGTTTTGAGGAATTAAGCTAGAAAGTAACAACAAAAAGATATCTAGAAAATCCCCAAATGTTTGGCTATCAAAGAGTGCATAGAATGTTGAGTAAATACATCTAGATGTAATTTGTGATATTTTCTTATTTCGTTTACATAACATTCAAAAACAGGCAAAACTAATGTGTAGTGTTAGAATTCAATATAACAGTCGTATTTGTGGATATCAGGGAAATGGTGACAGGGAAGAAGCATGACGGGCTTTGGGGCTATTGGTCATGATGTATTTCCTACTCCAAGTATGCACATAGTGTGAAAATGCAACATTTACGACTTATGAACTTATATATGTGTTGAATTCTAATACATAAGCTAATAAAAAATCACACCAATGAAAAAGGGGAATGGTTGATAATGGAAATCATTTTTAAAACTACTCAAGTAAATCATTCCCTTTCTGTTGCAAACCAAAATAATATCTATAAAATGAAAGAGTGACGTCCAATTTAGAAAGGGAAACAAAATAATAGTTACATATTTGACTAGACCTTATAGCAGTAAAAATTTCTGTGTAGAAATGTGATAGAAGAAATCATAAAAGAAGTATTTCAAGTGTTTAAGTAAATATAAACCTCAAGCTTCTATACCACAACAAGATAATAATGAAAGCATTAATTGCCACAACACATTGGGAAAATAATTTGTCACAATCATGACAAATCAATATCTTAACGTATAGTTGTCTATTCTTATTAATTTTAAAATAAGAACAGGGGCGCCTGGGTGGCACAGCGGTTAAGCGCCTGCCTTCGGCTCAGGGCGTGATCCCGGGTTCCGGGATCGAGCCCCACATCAGGCTCCTCTGCTATGAGCCTGCTTCTTCCTCTCCCACTCCCCCTGCTTGTGTTCCCTCTCTCGCTGGCTGTCTCTATCTCTGTCGAATAAATAAATAAAATCTTTAAAAAAAATAAAATAAAATAAAATAAAATAAGAACAAATATGAAGCTTCCAACTAAGGCTAAAAGAGCATGTAAACAATTATCTTTCATTTCTTGGAGATTTCCATTCTCCTGCTCCACTGTGGACCAGATGCTTTCTGAGATAGTGATACAGATGTCATCTTGGGACATCTTTTTACTCTTCTCACTCTTATACACATCCCCTATCTTCTTTGATAACTTTTTTATTTCTCCTTCCCTCATTGTGCTGAAGTATATCCTAGAGTACCTTACTTAGAACAGGTACATGTGAAATAAAACTTATGGGTACTTAAATATCTGGAAAATTTTTTTTTATTTTGCTTTCATATTTCCTTACACGCAAGTCTCCTGCTGAATGGATAGTAGTAGCCTGCCTGATGGAATCCTGTTTGAGGAGGTGAGGAATAGGCTTGACTCTTTTCAAGTATGACCTTTTACCTGACACCCCTGTTTCTGCTCATGTTTAACTTCCACTTTCCATTTTATCTGCTGCTTCCAAGATGTGAGCCCTTCCTGCACTCTTCACCACGTATCACCTCTTCTTTCACATGGTTTTCTTTACATATGTTTTTGGCTGCATGGTTCTCTCTGATATACTGCCTCAATGAAAGCCGCAGCAAGAAACAGATTTTTACAAAATAAGATTATCTGAAGAAGCTTTAATAAAATTAACAAAGCTGTGAGCAGAGTGTAGGGAGCCCAGACAAACAGGGGAGACCGCAGGGAATGGAGGAAGAGAGTAAATGAGGAAAAACCAATAGGAGAGAGGTTTTTGGGGAGAGTTGCCTTTGATGCAGGGATGAATTAGTTTGCAGCAACCTCAGAGGGAAGAATAGATTCCGTAACCCTAAAAATTTCTTTCTGAGGCTCCCTATTGTATTAGCCCAACCAGAAGTCAGGGGGCAAGGGCAGCCTTCAATGTAGTCCATGAAGGTCAGATTTCTGGGAGAGGGATTAGAGTAGGAAAAGGTAGAAAGTAGATCTGCAAGGGCAAAGGGAAAATATCCAACACACCCGGTAAATCAGTTTTCACTCTTCTATATGGATTCTTTCTTTCATAAAAGAGTAGATATTTCTCATCTAATACTATCCCATCTCTCTGGATAGTTTTACTTGCAGGAAAAAAAATGAATGTCACTAATCAGTCCTCAAGTTATTTAGCCCATTTTAATTTTTATATTTTCTTTATATTTTAGTTAATTGTATAAAATGGATCTAGTTCATTGTTATTTTTCTAGTCAATTTTTTTTACCACTAAATATTGTTCTGGTACTCCATTTGTCTACTATTTAATATTATGCCAATACAATGTAATCTATTTGGTTCTATAAAAAGTACAAAGAAATGAATTCACCCTTACTAATCTTTCTAAAATCTTTGTAACTATTTAGACATTTTAATGGTCCCCCAAAGGTGTTTGTGGGCTAATAATCCTAGATCTGTGAATGTTACCTTACATGGTAAAAGGGACTTTGCAGATCTGATGAGGTTAAAGACCTTAAAGTGGACAGGTTATTCTGGATTACTTGGGTGGGCCAAATGCAATCACAAGAGCCCTTATAGAAGAGGGAACAGGAGGCTCAGAGTCAGAGAAGGAGATGACAGGAGGATGGAATCAGAGAGTGATGTCACTACTGGAATGGGGCCATGAACCAGGGAGTACAGGCAGCCTTTAGAGGCAGGAAAGAGCAAAGAATGGATTCCCTACTGGAGCCTCCAAAGGGAAGGCAGTCTTGCTGACATCTTGATTTTAATCCCATAAGACAAAATTTTGGACTTCTGACCTCAAAAACTATAAGATAAATTTGCATTGTTTTAAGCCACTACGTTTGTGGAAATTTGTCACAGAAGCAGTAGGAAACTAATATGGGCCTTCTTCTTTTTCTTCTTCCTCTTTTTGTTTTTTTTTTGGTGATGAAGTTAGAATCATATAATAAGATAACCATACGGCAATCTGAAGTTGCGAACCCTCATCCTGGTTCTCAAGGCTAGGCGGCATCTCTGTTCCCTTGTTCTCAAGGCTCACTTTGGGGCACTGCCACCTTCATATTCGATGTTAGAACTCTAGCCTTCATTTGATTCATCAAACATTTCATCTTGTTATCATATAAGTGTTTTCACAGGTAATGTCCTCATAACCTGAAGCTTTTCTTTTGACTTTTCATTCAACTGCTTCTTCATTCTTCAGGATTCACTTATATATCTGTTCTCAGGGAATCTCTTTCTCTTCTCCAAAGACAGGTACCCCGGTTTATCCCAGCTCACATATTCTTCTTTTCAGTCCTATGAGGTATCACGATTAAAATAGTTACTTTTGTATATACTAGCAGAGGACTTTTGGGCACTACTTTACAATATGGACTTTAATTTTTAATGATAAAGTCAGAAGTACTTCTCTCACGAAGTTATTACAGAGAATAGTTGAAGTAATATATTTAGATTAGTTCTCCAAAAACAACCAAACCTTGCGGAATCTATTTGGAATTGCTTTTCTCTCATTCTGAATGACTAGATTCTTGCCTTTCTTTAGATCTATTTGATTTTTATTTTTGTTTTATTGTGTAGAATGCAACTTTCTTTTTTTTATAGTATATCATTAGTTTTTGGTGTAGTGTTCAATGATGCATTAGTTGCATTTGCTTATAACACCCAGTGCTAATCACATCACGTGCCTTCCTTAATGCCCATCACCCAGATGTCCCTTCCCCCTACCCACCTCCCTTTCCACCACCCTCGCTTTGTTTCCCGAAGTCAAGAGTCTCTCATGGTTTGTCTCCCTCTCTGATTTCTTCCCATTCGGTTCTTTTCTTTAGATCTGTTTTAAATGTAATCTCTTCAGAGACCAGGGTTTTACTGGAAGCAAGAAGTGAGAAAAATTTATCCAAGATTAGAAATTCCAGGGGTGCCTGGGTGGCACAGCGGTTAAGCGTCTGCCTTCGGCTCAGGGCGTGATCCCGGCGTTCTGGGATCGAGCCCCACATCAGGCTCCTCCGCTATGAGCCTGCTTCTTCCTCTCCCACTGCCCCTGCTTGTGTTCCCTCTCTCGCTGGCTGTCTCTATCTCTGTCAAATAAATAAATGAAATCTTTAAAAAAAAAAAAAATTCCAGCCACCCTACCTACCACTCAGGCCTTGTGCGGGGGAAAGAGAACTATGGGAGGAAGAGATGTCTGAGCACCACTTCCTGGCAGCTCTGCTGGAGAAACAAGAAAGACCCAATGGAAGAGATGATTGTACAAGATGACTAGAGCAATAGAAATTCTAATAAAATATGACTTTGTCCCAAACGTAGCACAGAAGCAACAGAGAAAACTGTAAGACCCAAAGGGGCCATAAAGCTCAGACAATGGTGATCCTAGGGCCACCTAGACTAGGGCTGAGGACCGTAGTGGTGATCCCACAATGACCCACGATCACTGACATACCTCTAGAGACGTAAAACCCTCAGGAGAACTGAGGTCATTTTCCTCCTGCAGAGTGGGGATTTAGAAACAAATATTAAGCAATAGACATACAATGAAGTTATATTTCTTAGACATCCCTAGATTGAGCAATAACGCCTACTAAAACTATTGTATAGTCTTTCTCTCCCATTAGTTTCGTGAGAGCTGGCACAAGAGTTAGCCTAAAACATTTCTCATAAACCTATCTTCAATAAAAACTTCTAGGTGAATGCCTAGAGCAGTTATTGACATTCTTATCCCTTAGGAAACATTCACATGTGAATTCACACTATACTTTCCATATTCAAAAAGAACTTTAGAATTATCTTTTTGTATTTCAGAATTTGTTTTATATACCTGTGAGGGAGGGAGGGAAGACAAAGAGTTATTGAAAAGGTCTAAAATCAAACAGGTTTTAATGAAAATGCTTTCTTCTTTGGGAGTAAATCTGAAATTTGGTGTACCAGTATATAATCAAGGCCAACTTATATTGAAAATAATACTGAGCTTTGTCTGAGCTCACTGACAATGAAAATATGGCTGGAAAATACAGCTGGACAGAATTAAGTTTGTTTCCTTCCACAGTGGTAAATGAGGTCAGTGTCTGGAATAAGATACTATGTCCAGTTATGTTTAGTCAACCTGGTGAACTGCCTCCAACCCTATCCCAAAGTATCAGGGGTTTGAAGGGCTTTACTGCCCCTCATCCAGCAATAAATTCTTCTTAACCAATAAAGAGAACATATCCTGACTTACCATTTGAAAATGTGGGGTCTTTACTTCCAGAAGCAGTGTTAAAACTGAATATATATTTTAAACAAAAAAGAACAACAAAAGGTTTTGAAACTATTTGTTCAATACCCTCATTTGACAGATGTGGAAACTGAGGCACAGGGAGTGATTCTACCATGAGAGTCAATCTTACATGTCTTCTAAATTACAATCCAAAAATGTTTCCAGAATGTTTCTTTTCACTTCATAACAAAACAATATTTAGAGGATTATCCATATCTTTTATAAGGTTTGCAAATATTTCTGTTCATCTATTGTTTGGTGGGAGATCTTGTGGCTAGGAACAAGCCTGGGCCAAGAGCCACATTGCATGGCTGAATAGAAATCTGAAAAGGTCTTTAATTGTACCATTTTTAAGATAAACAATTCATTCAAGTGTGTTTAAAAATCAGAGCAAATGATTCATCTTGATGTGGATCTGGCTACAAAAACGAATGTATCTCTGGGTGGGATTAGAAAGAAAGCCTTTCTTTCTTTCTTTTTTTTAGATACAGTATTCCTGCCCAGATGAGATGAAGGTACTCACAGAGCCTGATTGCTGTGATTTCAGACTACGATCAGTTGACAAGCAAAGAGAACCCTGAAGTTCCTTTACCTTTCAGGAAGTGTACTGGATATGAGGTAAAGTTGGTGGAAAGAAGCTGATATTTCAAACAACACACAGTGATTCCTTAGACTTTGGGAGTATTTAGAGTAATTTTCAATTAGTTATGGCAATGCCCCACAAGGGAGGCTAAGACAGGAAAGTGGGAAAGGCTAGACAACTTATGAGAAGAATTGAACTAAAAGAAAAACTTGAAGGCTGAGCTGAAGGTGGCTTCAGTGGTATAAATATGACCTACTTGACAGAGGAACACAGTCCAACCAGCCAGAAACAGCCCCCTAAAGTGATATTTAAATAAATTATAATGAACATTAAAAATATAAAACATAAGGGGGAAACCTGATGAACGTGACCACAATAAAATTAAAAACATAAATGCTTAATCATTAAAAGATACCACGAAGAGAGTAAAAAAGATAAGCCACACACAGGACAAAGATATTTTTTAACACGTGTAATGGACAAAGAGCTCATGTCCAGAATATATAAAGAATTCCTATTTATTAAAAGGAAAGAAATGAAAATAAAAAGAGAAGAGACAAAAATAGGCATTTCTCAGAAAATAGAAACACAGATGACTATACACCTATAGAATGTTGCTCAATTAATTGTATTACCAGAGAAATAGAAGTCCAGCCACTAAGCTGATATTTCATACAAAGTAGTTTGATAAAATTATGCAGCTGGATTATAGAAAATGTTGATGAGGATGTGGAGCAGTGGGACTACTGTCCCTGCTAGTGAGGCATAAATTAGCACAACTATGGGGGGGGGCAGTTAATGGAATTACCTAGTGAATTTGAACATGTTCATCACATAATACATGACGGTTCCTGTCTTCAGGGTCTATCCTAGGTAAACTTGCACCTGTGCTCTGGATCAGGCTATAGGCACCAAGATATTCACAGCACTGTCAGCAAAATACTGGGAAAGTCTAAATGCTCAGCCCGGCTAAAGGACTGAACAAACTGAAGTATTCGTGAGCTGAAGTAGTAGCCGCAGGAAGCAAAAATTCATTCACCATCAACAGGGATGAATCCCAAACACATAATGGCAGCAGATAAGCATATATGATCATCCTCTTTACATAAAGCATCAAAACCAACCAAAACTAAATAGTTTATTAAGTGCAGATACATAACCAGGTGATAAAAGGACAGAGAAAAGCAAGGAAATGACTGAGACAAAATTGAAGATCAGGGTTACCCCTTGCAGGGAGGAAAAGAGGTGGGAGAAGGTAGATTGATGGCCACAGAACTGTTGGTTGGCTATGGGCTACACAGCTATTTGTTTTATTATTATTATTTAGCCATTCAAATGTGTCCTGTAGGCTTTATCATGTTTGATATATTTCAGTATAAAAATGCCCCCAAATCAGTAAGCTGGAGAAGGGAAAGAATAACACAAGTAGTAGATGGGGAAAACAAGATTGAATATATATATTGAATATATATATATATAGATTGAATATATATTGAATACATATATAGATTATATTACATAGAGATTATAGATTATATTATATATATATATAAGTATATATTGAATAGATTGATTGATTGATAGGTCGGTCATTCTCCTCCTGGTTGACCCCAACACCCCTCTGCTAACTCAGTTGTGGCTGCCCTCTCTCAAGGAAGGTTTTCTCTTTTCTTTTTGGTCCAGCCACCTAGTCATCCTGTTCAAATCTACCCCATGCATTCTGGGTTAAAAACGTTACTGTTCATGAGAAACCATGGCGAATAATCAGACTCCCTCTTCTTCCCTTTCTAACCAGCTCACCATGAGCAGTTTCACTGGTGAGAATGTATGTGTTTTATGTTCAGGATACCGCACACATACAGTTCTAGCTAAAGCAGCCTTCTCTAGGGGATAGAGGGATCATAATTAATTTTGCCTACCCTGATGATCAGAACCTCGGTCATACTTGTTAGGAAGATGGGTTTGAAATCCGGATCCAGTGCTAATTTGCCATGTTATATTTGGCAGTTTAATTTACTCATATGGACTAGTTTCTTTACTTAAATGGAAATAGTCATTCCAGACGGTGCCATTGCAAGAACGCACGCAGAAGCCCAGAGCAGATTCTCTGGCACACCTCAACGACAGCCTTGGAAGAAGCTGTCAGATCAGTTCCAACGAGCCTGTATGTAGACAGAGTATTTCATGGAGAGACTTTCTTACTTTAGACTGACTGAACTTCACACTATGGTTTGAGTATTTTATAACATCTACCAGAAGGTTAATCTTATGTGTGTTTGTGTGTGTTCCCAAAACAAACGCTAAATGATATATAGAACAACAATTTCAAGTTTCTCAGCCCTAAGCATTGAAACACTCTTATCCACTTTGCACATTCGATTGCATTTCTTTATGCCTTGTGTTTGCATTGCCATGGGTGTTTTTATGTATCAGAGCACGTCTCAGGGATTGAGGAGAATGCACGACTCCCAGTTTGCAATCAAACAAAGTTCAGTCTTCATTATCATTAACTACGCTGGGGTCTTTGTTTAAAATTCACTGAATTTGAGAAAGTTCTCTCTGTCTTCAATACATTCAGCAACAAGTTTGCTGGCAATGACTTATCACCAGGGAATTGTACTGAGTTGTGCCTGCTGCACTGTTCTGCTCTCTCTCTCTCCTTCTGCATTACATCTTCATCTCTTAACAATGATCTCTGTGTTCTGCTTTTGAGCCAACATGGCCAAGTTGAGATTTATATCCATTCCTTTTGGCAAGAAGGAAATCGAAGAATACCCCTGTTACCGAGATGCCTGAACTCAATTGTTATACCCTTTAAAAACTAAGGATTTTACTCTCGAAATATTTTATAGTAATGATAGTGGAAGAGAAGCAAGTACAATTCAGAATGACCCAAGGATTTTTTTTTCCAATTAATGAGAAAAGATAAAATCTGATTAAACTCTATGAGCTATTCAGCAACATTTCTCCTATGTCTATTGTGGTGTTTGGAATGTGATCTGTTGTAAGGCAGCCATTCAGCAATATTCATTTGAATGAATTGATGTGTTCATGAATTAATAAAACTGATATATATGTGAGCAGCAAATGAAACTTTTAGTTCTAAGCCTTGCCATGACCCCGAAAGCCCTGCTTATTATTGAAGGCTTGATTATTGAGAAAATGTATGAGTCCCTAGGAATTCTTGTCAAGATATTCTAAAAAAAAAACAAAAAAAAAAAAACCTTTTTATTTTAGAATAGTTTCCGATTTACGGAAAAGTTGTGAAGATTTGACCTACATTCTGTTTTCTCTATTGTTAACATTGACCATAACTATGGTACATTCGTAACAACTAATGGACCACTGTTGATAGGTTATTATGGACTAAAGTTAACACCTAATTTGGATTTTCTTCATTTTTAGTTAATATGTTCCCAGATTGTACTAAGTGACTCTTCTTGCAAAGTGACCCAGATCATTTTGATTTCCATTTCATAAGCCAAAGCAAGCTCTGCAGGCATACCTTATCCCTGCAAGTCTACAAAGCTTGTGGAAGGCTGAAGAGATGAAAGCACGTTAGTCAACAGTACTAAGTGATTACTCTGATTAATCGTAACTCACATATGCACTGCAGGTTTACAATTCACAAAGCTGTTCGAGAATGTTAACGCACTTGCATTCCGGGTAGCAGGGACTTTGGAAAGGGAAGAATCCAACATTAAATAGCTTGTCTGGAGTCCGGAATTCAAACCCAAAACTTCTGACAATACTCTGATGAAACTATGATTCCCAGTAAACCCCGAATGTCTCCTGCCATCGTTTGCTGTGTTTGTTCTCATTGACGTACCCAGAGGGAAACTGAGGCCCTAGAGTGGGGCTTAGCAAACTTTTCTGTGACGAGGCAGGAGGCAGGCAGGAAGTTTTGAGGTTGTGCAGACTACGTGGTCTCTGTCATGAGGACTCAATTCTGCCCTTGTAGAGCGAGAGCAGCCGCAGAGAATACATTAACAAGTGAGCGTGCTCCCGTAAAACATGACTGACCAAAGCAGAGGGCGAGCTGGGTTTGCAGCACAGGCACAGTTTGCCAAGTGCAGCCCTAGACACTGGACGGATCTGTACAATAAGCTGGGATATATTGATATATATAGTTTGTGATACGTACAACTCAGAACCCATTGATTTCCTTACCCCATTATTCTTTTAAACTCTCTATCAATGTCTTTTTAATCCTTAGGATTGTATCACAAAAAATAGTTCTCTGTTCTTTGTTAATCTCCTCTTAGCATCATTCTGTATCTCATTGTAATTTGTGATTATCTCTGGCCTAATAGGATTGCTTACCTGCCCCCAAGAAGGAAAGTATAGGCAGATCAAAGTATTTTGAGGTTAGGCTTAGGGATACAGAAAGTTGAAATAAGAGGCGCCTGGGTGGCACAGCGGTTAAAGTGTCTGCCTTCGGCTCAGGGCGTGATCCCGGCATTCTGGGATCGAGCCCCACATCAGGCTCCTCCACTATGAGCCTGCTTCTTCCTCTCCCACTCCCCCTGCTTGTGTTCCCTCTCTCGCTGGCTGTCTCTCTCCCTGTCAAATAAATAAATAAATAAATAAATAAATAAATAAATAAATAAAATCTTAAAAAAAAAAAAAAGAAAGTTGAAATAAGACAGATACAGGACCTGGGTCAAATTGAAACTATAAAGGGTTAGCAAGACACATGCTAAAGTTTCCAAAAAATGAATCACAAATTTCAAAGCCTTCTTAGACTAATCTGTGCTGTTTTTACCCAAAGATGCCCTTTGTGATTTTGCTATAATCTACCCCATAGTGAAAAATCACTTAAAGTGACACTTTGGGAAAATGTTTCCAACCTTGCCTTTTATTTTATGCTTTTGTGTGCGTGATTTAAAAATATATTTATACAATTAGAAATCTTGTGTGGTCTTTATCACACACACTATATCAACAAATGATGGAAGACGCCAAAAATGTGCTCTAGGGAATTTTTGAAAGGCTTTCAGGTGATATTTACATAAATTACTTTCCTTTCTTATGTAATCACAATAAAGAAGTTGGATTGAGACTTTAAAATAGTTTTCACTATGGAAATATATTTATATACAGTTTGTGAATAACAGCATGCTTATATGTAAATAATACATATGTTTATGTAGTTTTACGTATATGAGCATACACATACCTATTTCTATGTATGTGAACATACACATACCTATAAAGCAAAGTTAGGAGTTTAAAAGGAAACCAGGTTGGTGGGATATAAAAGCTAAGGAGATTAGCAAGTGTTCCCTGTTATGTGTGGGGTACACCTAACACAATGTAATATTTTCATAATGATTAATGAACAGGAGAAGAATATTCTCTTCTTAAAGTTTCCTTGGCTCACTCAGGGTTATATTTAAGCTCCTTTGATATTCTGATACTTGCTCAAATGACTGAATAGAACCCCATTAGGACTTGGCCTCGTGTCCAGCTGTAAGAATTTGATGGATTAAAATGGGCCTCAATTCTTTGCAGCCCCTCCCAAACAAAAAGTCTGTTTTCCCACTGCTTGACTTTGGGCTGGACTTGCAATATGCTTTGACCAGTGGACTACAGTGGAGGTGATTTTGTATGACTTCTGAGAAGGGTCTCCAGAGGCCTTGTAGCTTCTGTGCGTGTCTCCTTAGGACACTGAGACCATGTGGAAAGAGGGGCCAGTCAACAGTCTGCACTCATCACCAGACATGGGAGTTTAGCTTATGGGAGCCTCTAGCCCCAGGTAAACAACCAGATGACTGTGGTCACGTGTATGAGCCCAGGTGGCCCTAGCAAGGGAACCACCCAGCAAACCTAACAACTCATTGACTGGTGAGGCATGGTAAATAATTTTTGTTTTAAGCCATAAATGTTAAAAAAGAAAACAAAATATAATTGTTTCAGAAAAACCCTAAACATGTTCAGTTTCTGAATTAGGAAATTTTGAGGTTAGGCTTAGGGATACAGGAATGAATGATGAATGGGTGAGTTTGTGTTTCTGTGTTTGTTTGTGTTTATAGGTACAGGTGTTGTATGGCTACAGTGCCAATAATAGTGGGTCACAATGACTATTTATTAGATACCTGATATGGGCGACACAGTGAGACGTATGTTTCTTCAAGCAACATCTTCTGTGGCTATTCTGATTATAGTGTGTATGAGTGTTAGCCAGAGAAGTAAATGTCCCTCTTCCACTTTGGCATGTGAACAATTTAATTTTCTATGTCAGCCAGAGAAGATAACATCATGGAAGCACACAAAAGAAAATATTTGCCTTCATAAAATTTTAAAAACTATGGCCAAATGGGTAATAAGCAAAATTAAATGATAAATTAAGGGGACATATTTGCAACTTATATCTCAAAAATCTAATGTTCATAAGCTTTTTGAAATTTTTCTAAAACAATAGGTGAAATTCAAACACCCAATAAAATAGAAACATAATATTACTAAAGTTACAACACACTGACATCTAAGGAAGAATGTGCATTCCAAAAAAATCTTGAAGCAAAAATTGACAATTACATGTTTACCGACCGGAGCTATTTTTGTTAATTTATCCATTTATTCAAATGACATTGTACAATGCTAAATGTCGGGAATTTTGAAAAGGAGAAAAACATAAGCCTTCCCTCAATTAGTGCAGATCCAAGTGGAGGAGAGAGAATAACAGAAAGATCAAAATAATATAGTGGGTTAGTACTAAGTTCTTGAAGTATGCAGAGCATCAAATGATTAGAGATCTTCTGCAAGAAAATCATAGAGAATCTTTCTCATAGGAGGTGAAGCCGAAATTTCTTAAAGGACAAGTTAGAATTTTCCAGCTGAAGGAAGTGCCAGGGGAGGGGAGGAAATTATTTGAGGGAAAGTGGTGACATAGGCAAATGCTGAGAGAAGTAGCCTACTGTATGCAAGGAACTACAAGATGTGTGATATGAGGCAGAGCTGAAAATGCTAGAAATAAAACTGAGGAGACACTGTACCCATTCAGTAGTTCCATCCATCCTGGATTTAACTTGAGGCAGGTGGAAGATGGGAGGGAGGAGGAGCCAGAAGGTCTGTGACATGTTAAAACTGGATTTTAAATGAACCTTGTTCTCTGGAGGATGACTTTTAGGGGTAAAATTAGGGGCTAAGAGACAGATTCAGAAACTGTAGTAGGAGTCCAGAGAGGAAAGGCGTAGGGTTAAAGACTACTCCTGGGTTTAGAGCTCAGTGTATCCATATGCAACTATGAGGTTTTTATTCTGTTTTTTTGTTTTGTTTTGCTTAGAGAGACAGGGCAGGGGGGAGGAGGAGAAGGAGAGGAGATGAGAGAGACTCTCAAGCAGGCTTCACTCTCAGCACAAGCCCAACACAGGGCTCAATCTCACAACCCTGAGACTGTGACCTGAGCTGAAATTAAGAGTCAGATGCTTAATCAACTGAGCCACCTAGTCACCCTGCAACTCTGAGTTTTTTTATTGCTTATAGTGGCAGACAGATCTAAGGTATGGCCAAGATCCCTGCCTCCTGGTGGTTACAGCTTTGCGCAATCTCCTCTTCTTGCATGTGGGAGGGACCTGTGATTTGCTTCTAATCAATAAAATATCGCAAAGGGAATGACTCTGACATCACTCGCATGATTGTGTTAAAATATATGAGACTCTACCTTGCCAATCAACTAGCGCTAGAGATTCTTCTTGTTATCTTGACAAATTAAAAGGCCATGTTGGAAAAACCCACATGTCAAGGAATTGTAGGTAACCCCTAGGACCTGAGGACAGCCTTGAGCTGATAGTCAGCAAGAAGCTGGGGCCATCAGTCCTTCACAACGAAATAAATTCTGCCAAAAACCTACATGAACTTCTTCACATAGGGGTAGGAAGTAGACTCGTCAGCCATTCCTCCGGATGAGAATGCAGCCCAGCCAACACCTTGATTACAGCCTTTCGGAAAACCCAGATAAGACTCCTGATCCTCAGAAATGCAGGGATAATAAATGTGCATTGTTCTAATTTTTTTTAATTTGCGGTAATTTGTTATGCAACAGGAGATAGCTAGTACAAGTATTTATTACAAAGTTAAATGTATTTCTCTATGTAGACAGTCAGGCTCTCCAGAATACAAAATTGTTCTGGAGCTGCTTTTTTAATTTATATCTGCCGTCTTAGCCTTTAATGGCCTGCATAACTTGCCTGTCTTTGAGCCCTCCTAATGGTCTGGTAACTCAGATTCAGTTTATGGAAATTGCCCTCAGCAATATATTTAAGTACTTTTGTTTTCAGTGCCAAAAATTCTGAGTTCTTGAGTGATATTTCTAGGAGTATGGCTTAGCTATCAACCAAAATGCCTTTTCTCTAGTGCACTGATCTCTTGCCAAGATGGTAAAGTTCCCCAAATCCCCTGAATGCTTTGATTGATTTTAATTACAGTGAAGTCTATTGACAGAAAGCTAAGTACCATTTCCAACAGCAACAGTGTTGCCAAGCATTATCAGAAATCTCTGAGAATTGAGAGGAAGTGGCTTCCAAAGGCAAAGCCCATTGAGTGCACTTCTTTGTCAATCAACACCTTCTCAGGCTGCCTCTTTATTGTATATTTGAAGGGCATTCTTCCATTCTCCAGTTTTGTTCAGTCTCCCCTCTGACCGGCGTCTCTTCAGCCTTCTGATATTTTGTCTCAGTTGTGAAGCTATTCTAAGCTTCTGAGGAGATTAAGAAATTAATATGCAAGCCCATTATAGTTTAATACTCACCTTCCTCAGAAAGCTACAAAAACACAAACATGTGAAAGGGAAGAAAAAGGACACATCTAGAGGTCACTTCTGAGGAGGTTATCATCGCACTATCCCTGGACTATTACAATGACTTTCTCACGACAGTGACCATACCCAAATTCCTCTGTAGCCCTGGTCCAAGTCACAACAACTGATTCTAGTAGGCAATCTAGTATCTAATTGTCGTAAGAGAATGGAAAATATTACAGAACGAAGTCTCCTCCAAGATGCTCTGAGAACGCTGCATTTCTCAGCACAGCCGTAAGGAGTTTCTAGTTTCTAGTTTCATGCAAGATGTAAACCTTGAGGCGGGTTCCGTGTGATGAATAGGATTTAGAGAGACAGAAGTTTTGGAAGATTAAGTGGGATAAGCACTCATAAAACTACAGATTGTATACACAATGGAGGAAGATGGATATGGTCAAGGAGTTTAGGGTGAGGATAAGTGTTGGTGGCCAAAGACAAGGAGGAACTCTGCCTTATTGGGATGGAATACTGAATTTCAAAGGAGTGGAAATAAAGTGAGGTTATAATTGGCTAGAGGGAACTTTAAACTCCTTAGTGAGAATTATGAGCTTGATACCAAGTACTTGCCCTTAAATTTTACCTTTCCTAGGGAGCTCTGCATAGCAGTCCTGTTTGATTTAAGAGCCACTCCTTCATTGTATCATAACTGCATTTTTTACAAGAGAATGTAAACGTCAATTTACTTGCCTTTCTCCTCCAGTGTCCTCAAGGACTGAGGTAATGACTTCTTTTGTCCAAAAAATGGGAGTGGGGTGGGGCAAGGATAGAGACAGGGGGATAGGGAGAAAAGAAAGATGTAAGGTATTAAACCTGAGAGTTAACCAAACCCTCTAGGGACATGCCCTATACTAGCTTAGCCTGTCAAACTGTAGTCCTCAGTTTCTTCACCTGAAAAAAGTGGAGTTAATAACAGCTATCCAGTCATCTTCAAAAGATCCCTGTGAGGGTCGAAAAGATATTGAATATAAGAAGACTGCTTTGGAAGATGTAAAACTACATAAATGTGACTTGCTGTTTGCAGGCTCTTCAGCAAAGTAATGCCATTATAAATGCGGTGTTTTGAGAAAACTCATATGCTGCGGGGAAAGAAAGACAACTCTAGTTTCACGGATGGTCATGAAAATGCTATTTATGTTATAAAATGTTGGAAATCCGCTAACTGACCAACAAGAGGGAGTTACTTCAATAAACATTCGTTTAGTCACAAGTTCGACTATTGTGGACCCAAAATAATGGGGTAGGAGAATCTTTAATTGTATGGGAAATTAGTAATACTATATGGAAAAGTTTTCAAAATATTACGTAGCAGTGGCAATGTATCTGTGTGTAAGTGTAGATGTGAGCTCGCATAGATATGTATATATATATGCAGAGGCATGCCAACAAATGTAGTATGGATTGTTCTTATTTTCAATTACCTTTTTTAACAGTCCGTAAGTTGTAAGTAACAGAACACGTCCCCTTCTGTACCACCAGCCTATGTTAACCCCATCCCCATATTTTAACTTCAGAGGAGGGTAGAAAAGGAAGCAGGGATCATTTTCAGCTTCTGTGTGACATGAAGTCTTTCTCAGAAGAGGAAGAGGGAGAGAGCTGGGTGAGCAATCGAGGTTCTATCACAAAAATGTAAATGACTGTGTTACAATCACTTTTTAACTGGCGGAGCCACCCAGGCATGCCACCAAACACTTTTTAAAAAGGAAATAAAGAGTAGCAGATACATCCTGGTGTGGGAGAGATTGGAACAGAGTAGCATAGTCCCCACTCCACTTTGGACTGGGTGCCCATATTCTCAAATTGACTCGAGCAATGAAGGGCATAAGGAGCCCTGAAGGGAAGCCACAAGACTCGGGTGTCAGCAAGCTCGATCCTCAACTAGCTGTATGACTCGAGGCGTATTGCTTCAAGTTGTTTCCTTGTCTATATGGAGTGGAAGTGCCTTCTACTCTGAAATGTTCTGTTTTTGTGAGTATGGGATTATATTAATCTGGCCACACACCGCCCTATATTCTGTCTTTCAGTATGTATTTATTCAGAACACAGGGAGTTTCTAACCCTTTTCCAGGGACCATCTGAGACAAGTGGAACAAAGGATAGCTATAACGTGCTGGGGTTTATTAACTAGTTTATACATCACAACAACCTGGTGAGGTTAAGCACTAGCGTCCACCACTTCATACAGAAGGAAAGGAGACCCCATGGGGTGAAATAATAGCAAGTAGTTGAGGAGCATTTACACCCAGGTACATTCAACTGCACAGCCGGTGACTTTCCCACTAACCGTGCTTCTGTGTTTCTGACCTTGTTTTAAATGAGAACTTGAAACTCATAAGGGCAGATGTGTATCTTGCATGGGTACCGGAATGTACTGGATAAATATTTGTTTAAGGAAAGGATGTAAGAAAGAGAGAAAAAACACTGTAAGGATCTCTGAACTGTGTAGGCTCCCCTCCTCCCATAAAAATGAAAGAAAGGAAAAGAGAAAAAAAAAGAGGGGGGTAGAGAGGGAGGGAAAGAGAAAGGAAGGAAGGAAGAAAAGCAGAGCAAATTTTAGGACAATAATGATTCAAATGCTTCTTCAGCAAAAACGGATGGATGAATTGAGGTTGAATTAGTCTGATTGTTCAGCATTTTCCACGTAGGTTTGATGTCAGATGCTTCTCCTTGTCTAATGGGGTCTATGGTGGGAGGCCAAGGGGGAGGCTAGTGATTGTATTTAATTATGTTCAAAGAAAGTTACAGAATACTCAGCAGATGTCAGGCTTACAGCTGGGATCCCATGACAAATGCTGCTCTGCTATCTCGCCTTCTACATTGCTGCAGCAAAGCAGGGCCCAGAAAATGCCCAGCAGACACATTGGCTGGGGCTGAGTGAGAAAAGATAACAAATCTTAAGGAAACATGTTGCTTATTATTCCTCATAATGAGAGCTGCCAGGGTGTACATTGAGCAGGCCTCCGGCTGATACCAAGACACAAAGGATCTTAATGCATCCCACACAAGGATGTCATTTGCAATCTGGAGCAACAAAAGAGAAAGAAGGTAGGCCTTGTTTCTTGATACTTTATATCCCAGGGAGGACAAATCACAACCACACAGTTTGCTTTCCCAAGCCCCACAGGCATTCAGAAGAAGCCTGTTGACTGCAATTAGGATACCCCAGCTTTTAAAAGCCAACCCTCTCAGCAGGCAGTGAGATTCCATCATGGGCCATACAGTGTGGGCATGTTTCAGATTTACCATGGAGGCAGGCTTATGCAAGGAGATGACGAGAAAGAAAACCCTAATGACTTAAAATTCACAGCCCCCTCAAGGAGGTCTCCACTGATGCCTCCCAGATAGAATAGGCTAGTTTCACACTTTGTAGGAAAACAGAACAAAACACATGATTTTCTGTCTATTCCTACCAAACTAGGCCCACCCCTATGATCACCTACACATGGCTTCCCTAAAAGCTAGTATTTCTCTCTCCACGTAAAGGCAGTGCTCTAGTATAGGTCAGGCCAGAAGTTCTGGGGAGTTAATGCCCCAGGATTTTTCCTCAGTGGATGAGGAACAGAATGTATGGATGAATGTCTCAGATTCCTCATGGTCGGTAGGGCAACACTATTTGTGTGTTCCGTATCTCCCAGTAAATCCGAAGATGAACTGAGCCCTAGATGTCACCCGTGATAAGCCACTCATTTTGACATGCTCTACTGGCATTTCTCCTTTCCCTATCTCCCCTACCCATTCTCTCACCTTGATTTCTGAGTTTGCGTCCCAAATCCTACTTGCACCAAAATGTTTGTCTCAGGCTCTGCTTTTGAGGGAAATCCAATTCCGGGAGTGGGCCAGGAGATTTTAAGATCTCCTTCCATGCTTCCGTTTACAAACCTTGGAGGGCACCTCACTGCCTATGGAATGGGTAGAAAAGTCTCAAGAGTCACATCTGTGATTCTTCTTAGAATGATCCTACACTAACATCCAGACTCAGGTGTGACCCTTCTTTCTCCAAAACATATTAATTCCAGAATACTCTTTATAATTTCATGATTTTAAGCCTTATTATGTGGGTTTACTTCAATCTGAATTCCTCACTTGGCAGATGTATATTTTTCTCCTTTGCCTTCTTTAAGTGACTTTTTACTCAATAAGGCTTTTTATGCTTTCCAAAGTAGAGTGGAGTCTCCCTCCCTGAGTCGGCATAACCTTCTGCAGATACCTCTATTAAAACCATTGACAGCCTTCACCACAAAACTATGAGCAGCTAGGGCAGGCACTGCCTTTTTCTTATCTTTGCATTCTCAATTTCTGTCATAGTGGCTGATACTTAGTAGATGTTTAATCAAAATGTGTTGTTTGGCTAAATGAACAAAGGAATGAAATATCAATCCTTGATTTTCAAAGACAGGTTTTGATGATTTTGCTTCTTTCCTCTCCCATTCTAGGTAAGAGGAAATGATGCAATTTTCCATCCTAGATTATCTAGGGAGTCAATAATTTTTTCTCAAGGATAGGTGACATAAAATATTACAACTTACCAGACTGGATGCTTTATTGAAATTGTGGTCTGTGTCTTCCTATATTATAGCATGTATTTCAAAGAATAACATGCTCCCTATTGGTACTCAGTACAGGGAGGGGTGATGACTAAGGCAGTGAGCTTGGTGAGAGAGACCTAGTCAAACAGTGGGAGATTTGGAACCACAGGACCTAAATTCAGCTCATGGTTTTGCTAGAGGTTTTAATCAACTCACTTGAGATTTCTGCCTCTGGGGGCACCAGGTGGCTCAGTTGGTTGAACAATCCACTCTTGGTTTAGGCTCAGGTCACGATCTCAGGGTTGTGAGACTGAGTGTTGTGTTGGGCTCTGTGCTCAGCACAGAGTCTGCTTGTCTCTCTTCCTCCCCCTGTGCCCCTCCCCCAGCTCGTACTTTGTCTCTCGCTCATAAATAAATAAAATAGTAAAAAAAAAAGAGTTCTGCTTCTGTATCTATAAAATGGAGATAGTATTTAATTTATAATGTATATTGAGACATTTGGTGAAACATTACATGCAAATGCATTTTATAAAATGTCATGTGAATATACACATGTATGCATACATACATGTGTCTCTATGTACATATATTTCCTTATTTGTAATTCTTATGATTTTAATAATAAATGCTTTATGTAAAATAGGCCTTTAGGAGCCAAAATGGACACCACAAAATGCAACCTAGAGATTCAGAGCTTGATATGGAGCCAGAAATTTGGCTAGAATTTTGCTTTTGAGCTGAATCTCAAAGAATGAGAAGCTATCTTCATTGTAAAGACCTCTGGAAAAGCACCTCTGTTGCTCAGATGTCCTCACAATTTGAAGTGGGAAATGTAGGCACTGTATACCTGAATATAGAAAGCAATATAAGCACATGTATTTTTTTTTTTCAAAATATTCAGGAAAAAATTTCTGTGATCAAGATAGCGCAAACACAGTTTTCTTATTCTAACAAAAGTTGATTCCAGAACTGACACTTGATAGCTTCCTCACTCTCCCAGAATAATTCAAGTGGTTTCCCAGGGTGTTGCAAAATTTAATACTTCTGGTTGTGATTATTTCCAGGAAGAGGAATTGTTCCTGCAAGAAAATGTGCCAGCAGTGCTATATGGCGTGTGGGGTTATGCAATCCCACACACTGACCAGAATGGGATATTGGTGTGCATATTCAGCAGCTAGGATTTATGGGATCCTGTGTGTCATAGGTCTGCACAAAGTTTAGTGATGCAATGAAATGGGGCAAGCAGAAATGCTCTGGGAAAGATGAGTGAGCAAGCAACCACAGCTACCAGAAGTCCAGTCCATCCATATAACCCCAAATGCATAATAATAATAATAATAATAATAATAATAATAATAATAATAATAACAAATGGTATTCCAGAAGCATTTATTATGAGATAGGGGGCTGGAAGAAATAGATATAGAGGCTTACTGAAGTGATGGGAATTCAGAGCAGGTGATAGGCACCGAGGTAGCGGGTAGGTATTAGCCAAACTCTGCAATTGAGTAAAAATGCCACAAGCATAAGGGCAAGGAGCCAAGGCTAAAGCTTTAGTTTCTAGCAACTGGCTTGAAAAGAATAAATCTGGATTCCAGTTTTAGAGGTATGGGACCCCAAATAAAAAAGGAAAGTACAAGGAACAAAACCAGGATCTGGTTACCAAATAAGAGGTACAAATGTGGTCCACATCTCAGAAATAGGGTTGAACTGGGTACGTAATTAGCGCTTGAGGCTGAGTCCTAGAATACTAGTTACATTTGGTTCTTTCTTGAGTTAGAAGATCCCTAACGACTTGGCCCAGGTCAATCCAGAAAGTTAGCCTGAACATGCTCTGGTTTGGGGAAGCAATGTGAGCAAAGACTAGCAGCCAGGCAGAGACTCATATTGTGGACATTATGGTATGAAAATAACAATTGTCCATCACTGCCCGAGTACCATTATAGCATAAGGCATTTTCTGTGTCTCACCGATCGATCCTTCAGAATCACTATCTCTGAGAAATCAAACCTCCACTGTACTACAGCTCCTATAATGTCCTCTTAGGAGAAGATTCTTTGGTTTTTGGTTGTTTTTTTTTCCTTCTAGAGTTTTGGGATTAGATCTCTACCAGGGATCTTGTCTTGAAGGCTAAAGTAATGAGTTATTCAAGTTTCATGGTGGAAATTATCCTTTCCCAAATCCAATTACATTCCAGCTGGCAAATAGCACTGGCTGTCTCAAAACACAAACATCTGGAAGAAGGCTCGAATTGGCCATCTCCCTGCCTCTTATGTCTGAAACCTTTCTTAGATAGTAGGTTAGGAAACACGTTTTTGGCTGGAAAAGATAAATGTATTTTTTTAACCGTTAAATCTCTGAAGTACCATAAAGTAGACCGAATAAGATATAGAAGTCAGAAGCCATTAGAGGTCTAATTTATTTAATAATTGTACTCAACTGCAATGCTGAGACCAACAAAACCATGGATGTGTTTTTAATAAATCATATGTTTGACTCTAAAAGAGCAGACTGACAATTCATTTATTTGTGGGCTAGTCAGTTAACTGGAGAGCTCAGTTGTCCAAAGGCTAGTCTGAATGGAGCTGCTTTTTGGACATTATGTTGACCTGGGGAATGGAAAGAAGAACTGAAATTAACATGTTCACATTTAATCTCGACCTTCATACTTTAAGGATTTCTTTCTTAGGTTTGGCAGGAAACAATGCTACAAAAGAAACCCTATTGAACTGTTTACTAACTCTGAACACCAGCAACCTCTTTATACCTTTTGGTGCTTGGTTTCTTCATCTGTAACTGCAGATGGTAATTGCCAGGTTTAGCTGTGATGTTACAATAGATAATGTATGCAAAGACGTGCCAAACAGTAGACGCTCATTACGTGGCACTATTTTTTATTGTTGCTATTATTAAGCTATGAAGCAGAGATCAGACTGGTGTCATATACCAAAAACATTGAGAGTTGTTGCCTGTTACAATGCCCAATCTGTAATAATTAGTGAAGGACTCAGGAGACAGTTGACTTTTGTGAGCGTAAAATGTGTTCCTTTGGATACATCTGGAATTCAGCTGTGGGAAAAGTCCCCCTCCTCCACTTTTAAGAGCACCCATGCAAGTATCAGATAAGGGTTAGCCCACTGTCCTTTCTCAGTTCTCATATGGCAGCAAATCTTCGCTAGAGGCTTCCTGCTGAAGTCCCCAAATCTGTTTGCCCTGTTTCCTGTTGGGAAAATACACTTGATGATATCCCCCACTGTCTGAAATTCTTTTTCTTATTCCAGTCACTCTTAGAGTCAGTATTTGAAAGATTGGACGATTAAAGGCAGTTTATTTCCTCTCCAATTCCTTGCCTGTAATTAAATTTAATAAGCTGGTATGATAATTTTATGAGAAATCAAAGTTACTCATAATGCAAATTTATATTCCTAAACTCCTAAGGAAGCATTTTTCTAATGAAAATATTAACTAATATAATATCAGTAGTTAAACATCTTTTTTTATTTTTTCCGCATCAATTCTCAAATGGATATTCTTTCTGTTACAAATTTTCTGAAACTGTAAATTCATTGACTCATTCAACAAATGTTTATTGGGTGACTAATATGTCTCAGGCACTGTGGGATTTTTTTTTCCTCTGGGAAACAATAATGAACAAGACAACTCTCTTAATCCTGTCCTCATGGACCTTAGAATCTAGCAAAAAAAAATAGAAATGAAATAATAAATCAACCTAGTATGGTGGAAAGAATGCTTTTTATTCAAGCCAGGACGTCAGGGGAAGGAGGTATTTCTCTGGTGGAGAAACTGTGTTTATTTACAAAAATATCTTGGTGAACTTTCTTAGGATGAAAAATCAGGTCCTTCGAGTGATTTAATGGACTTATTCAGTGATTCTCAAACCTGGCTGCATATTAAAATAACTTAGGTAAATTAAAACAGCAACAAAAACAAAAGCTGATGCTCCACGACCAAAGCCGATTTCATTGGTTGAGTGAGACCCAGACGGGATTTTTGTAATGCTCACTAAGCGTTTCTAACAGGCGATTCCAAGAGCATATTTAATTTGCTGTGCTAGAGTGTGAGTGTGAAACCACTCCACCCACCACCACATCAGCACCCCCAACATTTCAGGCAAGTTTGACACACTTGTGCTCTGTTCAGTAAAAGAATAGGAGCAAGGAAGGGTTAAAAACGTGTCCAAAGGTACAGGTAGCAAGATGAGGATAACTTGCAGCCACTATCATAGGGATTTGTACGCAGAAATGACCAAGAGAAATTTTAGTTCAGTTTAGTTCCTAAAATATTTGGAATTGTGTGGAGTGAAAGTTCAACCCATTTGTATTTAAATATTAGAGAAAATTATGATGCCATTATTCCAGAGGACTTGGCACATGGCCAGGAACTGGCATCTCTTTCACGTGTAAACAAACAGATAAATAGTTACCTTATATTACATTACATTGAAATAAGTGCTGTGAAAAAGAAAATGCTGAGAGATCATATGGCAGGGAGGGGTCAGAAAGAGCTTCCTGGGAAGAACACAATTTGAGCTGAGACATGCAAAAAAGCCTTGTAGTGGAAAATGGGTGTGTGTGTGTGTGTGTGTGTGTGTGTGTGTGTGTGTGTGTGTGTCTAGCATGGAACTAAATAAATCCAAAGATGGTGAAACGCAGAGAGAGTTAGAGAGACAAGCCTGGCGAGTGAGGCAAAGGCAGCTGTGTTATGTGATGCAGGACTGAGCCATGGGAGATGCTGAAATTTTACAAGAAAGAACAAAGAGCAGACAGAGCAGAGAATATAAAGACTAAACAGAAGAACTGCCCAACCAATCTAGGATACCTCCCTACCCACACAAATCACCAAACACTGCTTAAACCATTGCAATGGGAGAACGCCATTTTTTAAAAATCTCTTTATCTACCTGATATTTGTGAGTGAGGAGATTGAACGAGATCATCTCTGAAAACCCAGGAGGCAGGCTAGCACAGAGTTGGGAGGAGCATAAGTTATGTCATCTCGTCGGGTACGAAATTTTATTTCAGAAATAACAGGGGACTATGAGTGACTTCTTTCTATGCCTTGTTTCTGTCTCTGAAAAGAGGAATAATTACTACCAGGACCTCAAAACATAGTGCATATTTTAAGCACACATTTTAGGTCATTATCATGGAGGCAATGTTAGCATATGATGACGTAATGTTTAATCATAGGAATTTATGATCTTTTGGGGAATGTAAAGTGTTTTATATAAAGTGATGTGTTTTGACAAAGAAATATTGTCAGGGTGTTGGCCAAATCCCACTAGCTATGGACAGAAAGACCTTAGCACTCTTTTCATCTCAATTGTTCTTGTTAATGTTTTTTTGTTGAATCAATTATTCAAATGCTAATTAAGCCTATCTCTGTAAGACATTGTCCTAAGTATTGAAATGACCACAATGGCGAATCACAAATAGTTACTTCCCTAAGCCACTTTGCAAACTGAAGTGTGAACTATAAATGTGTAAAAATTATCAAATTATAAAGCAATACATGGTTGAATGCATAAGAAGCTAAAAACAAAATTAAATCTCAGAGTAGAGAAAAGGAGTGATAAAATTTTGATAGTCTTTAGTTGACCTTAATATTTGACCTTAATATTTCTCTTTTAAAAAGTAACTTTGGAAAAAGTTTCTTTTATTGTTTGTAACTGAAAGCTCTAATTATGGGCCCTCCCAATGCAGAGATGTTTGAAACAAGATTGCCCTTTGAAAACTAAGCAGTAAATCAACTAATTTGACTGCAGCAAAAGTATGTCAAGGTAGTTCAAAGAAATGTAGTCACAGAGCTAAAAGCAGAATAAGTGGATGAGAAGAGGAATCATAGGAAACCGAGGCAAACACACGAAGCGAAAACAAATAGAGTAGAAGTAGTCTTTGTTTTGACTTTGAGTTTTTCTGATCCTCATGACAAAGCTACTCCAAACCTGGAAACGCAGATGGAAATGGCTTACCGTCATGCAAGTGATCTTAGGTAAAGATGTGCAAGAGCGTATCTGTTCCCATTGCCAAGAGAATCACGGTTGTAAGTTGCATCATGTGACGTCCGAATCATGAAACTCCTCACATCTGATTCCATGGTCATGAAGCAACCTCTGATTAAGATTTGGCTTCCCGTGTACATCTGCCTACAGGGACTCAAGGGGCTGATTATATAGGCTTTGAGTATATCCAGTTCTCATAAAACTGTGCAGTAGCTTCTGATTATAATTTGGCATCCCGTTCATCTTGACTACATGAAGAAAATAAATTGGTTACATGAACTTGACTATCTCTGATTGTGTGACAATGATTTCTTATTGTAAATTCAAAAATTGGCATTGTTTTTATACATCAGGCTCAAGATCTTGGTCCATTTTAATCTACCTCAGCAGATGGATCTGTTCACATGATGACAATATGAGATATATTGGCCTGCAACATTGAGATTCTGAGATATGGCATATTTAATAGAGTATATATCTCTCCCTTGCAGAAATGAGAAGCCATGATTTTGCTATTGTGACAAGACCATGATGTTGCTCAGGAGGGTTTTCTTTTATCTGAAACTTTAGTTCAGTTCTACCTGGTTCATGAATTTCTACCTGTCCCCCAAATACTGGGTAGAAGGCGTGTTTGTTTATTTGTTGTCAGAGCACAGGGTAATATCCTATAATAAATTCACTACCAATTGCAGTGGGCTTAAATAAGATAAACATTTCTTTCCCCCAGATGTAATAACCCAAAATTAGGTAGGTGGTCAAATGTAGGTAAATTGTTCTACTCCACAAGGTTATCCCAGGATTCAGGCTTGCACAGTGGCTCTCCCAACCTCAAAATGTGGCTTGTATTTCTGGATTCGAGGAGGCTGGTTCAACTGTTGATCCCATTCTGCATTTCCCAGTAAGTGGGAAGGAAGCAGAGAGGAAATTCAGGATGAGCAACCAAGTCATTTTATGACATTACAGTAAGGTTACTTGAGACGCAGTCCCAGGATGCCTGGGTGGCTCAGTTGGTTAAGCATCTGCTTTTGGCTCAGGTCATGATCCCAGGGGCCTGGGACAGAGCCCTGCACTGGGCTCCTTGCTTAGTGGGGAGCCTGCTTCTCCCTCTGCCTCTGCCTGCCACTCCCCCTGCTTGTGCTCTGTCTCTCTCTCTCACTATCTCTCTCTGTCTCTCTCTGTGTCAAATAAATAAATAAAATCTTAAAAAAAAAACACCTCAGTTCCTACTTCAGGATAATGAAGAGAAGTATACCTATATCATAAGTTTTTTGTGAATAAATTAATACACAATATATACTTTAGCAAGAGTACCTGACTATATAGTAAGTACTACATGAGTTGTTAACCTCACTTTATTGTTTTGAAATGGGGTTAATAAGAGTAGAGATTTGAATCACAGAATGGACATACATCAGCATGAACTTCAAAAAGTAATACAGTTGTTACTGTCATTTTATATTTAGAAAAACAATATTATCACATCCTCTATCATATAAGATATAGATTCATACGGTATGAGGCTAAATGACTATTATCCACATATTCCCCATACTTTACATTTTAATGTCTTTAATATTAGGGTTTCACCACAAGTGTTACTCATTTTCTCTTTTATTGAACTTGTCCCCTTCTTTGCAACAAGTTGATCTCTGCTTCTTAATGCTTTACTTCTTTCCTTCATCTCTTTCCCCCCGTCTTGTTCCCTCCCTTCTTCTTTATCTCTCAACACACACACACACACACACACACACACACACACACACACACACACACACACACAGAGTTGCTCTGTGATACAGGCAGAACAGGTATCTAAGAATTCTTCCAGAAATATTTATAATTAGGAATAAACTGGGGATTGACATGATTCTAAAACCACCAGGATGACAAATGTAATTCAGAAAAATCTCCCTCAAAATTCTAGATTTTTTTAGGGTTATTTTCAAAATTGCATTGGATTACATTTTGCTTGTTATTTACTGTTAATTCAATAAATATTTATTGAGCATATATAATGAGCCAATATTTGCGTTCAGCACAGGGAACTCCATGGTGAGAAACATCTGGCAATGAGTGCTCTTGCGGTATTGAAACACATGGTTTAGTGGGGATACACACATTAATGAGAGAATAATACATGCAAAGGTGAAATTATAATCAATAGGCCTAGTGTTTCAATGAAGCAAAATGATTAAACTCTAGGGATCTGCTGTGCAACATTATACCTATAGTAAACAATAATATATTGTACACCTAAGTATTTGCTAAGAGGTAGATTTCCAGTTAAGTGGTCTTTCCACAATATATATTTTTTAAGTATGAAACTGAATACTAAGAACATTCTGTATGTATTCCATTCCATTCGCCCAAGTAAGGGAGTGTGTATTAGACATACACAGGGACAGCTTCTCTAAGGAAAAGCAACTGAGCAGAAATTTTAAATAAGGAGAGGTTTATAGTTTAAGAGTGCAAGGGAGGAGTAGGAAAGAGTGCTCCCGATGACAGCCTTGTGGTCAACTGACACATTGCGTATTATCTTCCTGACTATTACCTATGATTATTTGTATATAAGTACACATCATACTACATATTGTAACTTGGGTAATAGACAATATCTATAAATATGGGGCCTTGGTTTCTTCACCTATAAACTGAGGGGTTACGCTAAATGTTTCCCCAAGTGTCTTTCAGATTTAAAATCTAAAATCTCATGATTTCCTAAATTTTCACAGATCACATAAAAAAAAAAAGGTCATACTGGGAGAACAGCACATATTAGACTCATTTTTCATTAAGTATCAGATGTAAGCCTTCAGAGGATTACTCAGTTATTATCAATACCTGATCAGTTTTCCAAACATCAATTGTTTCATGTGCTATTCTCACATTCTAAATTCACATATAACTGTAATAATACCTAGTATTAGAGCCAATAAATGCTTAGTAATTAAATAATAGCAATAAAAATAATTTTAACATCGGAAAATATGATAAATACATTTATAATAATGATAACTATAAAATCAGTAACCTAATTAAAATTAATTTAGTTTAAAAGAATATAAGACCCACACAGATAATTTCTGGGACTTCAGCAAATTTGAGAAGAAAATAAATTATCTTGGTTAAGGTAAAGAACATTTGTAGAAGACAATTTTCATAAACTATCTTATTTGATCTCCACAAATTCAATGAAGCATGTATTAATACTTATTTTAAAGGTATTAACATTTTCATTTGGTAGATTGTTATTTAGCTCAAAGCAATGTTAAAATTCAGGAATTTTAGCTCTACTGATTCCTTAAATTGAATTGACTGCTGTCTGATTCAAGTATCTTCTTTCTACCAAATGACTGTTTTGCAACCTATACCCACATTCTGAAAGTCCTAATTTCCTTCTTCCAATTCTTTCCTCCCCACTAAAGATTTTTAATTTCCTCTTATCAAAACTTATTTTTAGAAAAGAAACAAACTCACAATGAAATCTCTGTTTGTAACCAGAAGAACAATCCAGCCCGTCTGTGTTTACTAGAATTAGTACCTTGACCTAAAAATTAAAGCTCCATTGATATAATCCCAGTGCCACCATTTCAGAACACTGGAAGGCTGTCTGCAGGACATGAGTTCATGTTGGTGTCCTTAAAGCCATATACCTCAGGCAGTTGCCCAATCTACTCAGGTGTGTAAAATTTTACAAGATCTACCAATAAAAGTACCCAAGCCATCTCACTCAAGTTTAACCTTTGTAGCCAGAGCTGTGCAGGTCAAATTTGAATAACAACTGAAAAGAGCCTTGCAGGATGATATCTTGCCCTCTTTATAAAGTCTGAGTGAGAGTTAACTAAAATACTTGCTGGACAGAGTCAGCCCCAGTCTTTGACATTCATATAGGGTTGCTGTGCCCTGAGATGATGATTAGATAGATAGATAGATAGATAGATAGATAGATAGATAGATAGATATATGGATTTGCAGATAAATGCATTTAATTTTATTGGGTCATGTTGGTTTAAATTGCTTAGTCATTATCACTACCACCAGCAGCTATTAGAAATAGGCTTATTATGGGTATAATTCTTGTAAAGTCATTCATACCTTTCTACATCATTTTAACTAACCTCAAGGCATGCTTTAGATGTTATTGAGGATGAATTCATAACAATTTCTGATGTTGTGGTCATCTTCTAAGCCACAACTATACCCTTCTCTTACTGTTTTCAATTTTGCGAAGTCTTTTGATGTCTGAGACCCAATTCCACCCTTGGGGAGGGAGTTTTCCAATACCTCCAACAAGCAATTCTCAGATACCAGCAACATGTCTGAGAATTGAACTCAATTCTGACACTAGCCACATGGCATCAGATTCTATAGACTGAAGGTTCAGTCCTAGAAGATCCCCCCCCCCAACCCTTAGGTTGGATTAATTTGCTGGAGTGGCTCACAAAATTCAGAGAAACAGTTTACTTATTATACTAGTTTATTATAAAAGGAAGAAACTCAGAACAGCCAGGTGGATAAGCTGCATAGAGCAAGGCATGTGGGAAGAGACACAGAGCTACCACGCCTTCTTCTAGGCACACTGTTCTCTCCCATCTCCACGTGTTCATCAGCTCAAGCTCTCTGAACCTCGTTCTTTTGGGTTTTTAATGGAGTCTTCAGTACACAGGCATGATTGATTTTATCATTGGCCAATGGCAACTGATTTAATCACCAGCCCCCCTCGACTTTCTGGAGGTCAGTGGGGTGGGACTAAAAGCTCCAACCCTCTGATCACATGTTTAGGTCCAGTGGCACCAGCCCCCATTCTTAAGTGCTTTCCAGAAGTCACCTCATTAACATAATAAAAGATACTTTATTTCACCCACCACTTAGGAAATTATAAGGGCTTGGGGAGATCTGTGCCAGAAAAGGGGACAAAGACTATATATTTCTTATCACAAATCATAGTATTCCAAAATACTCTCAAATTTTACGACTATGTTATTTGACATCCTCAAAGTTCTCCAAATGTCCATGTGAAATAAATGTCACAATATCAGGTAAGACCTCCATGATAACTAATCCAGACTCTATGTACTTTAATAAATCTTTAGCAATAAGTGAAGTTATACAAAGTCTAATTGAGAATTACATCATATTTACAAGTTAGCCGTCCTAAAGATCCCATTTGTTATCCTTTCTGTAATCTGACATACCTGAGGTCAAATCATAGCTCTATAGCTCTTTTTGACCTTGGTCAATATGTTTTGCCATAAAATAGGAAAAACTATGGGGTTGTGAAGATTTAATGAGACAATACATGAGAGCAAATAGCATGGTATCTTGCCTATAGGAAGTAGTCAGTCAATAAATAATAGCAACAACAATACTAACATGATTTGTTAACCTTAAAAATAAAATTGTCAGTTATTTTACCAGCAAAATGTTTATTCAAGAATAGCAGAGAATTGCAGTCAGGGATAAGCAAGCTATGGCAGAACCACAGCCAGGCCCGAGAACAAAGGAGAGCAACACTCTTTTACAGAGTAAAGGGAGAGTTTGGAAGGGCTATTATAAACAAAAAGGCCACTGGACTATTTCTTTAGCTGAGTTGTGACAGTCTCTCATCCACCCACTGGGCTGCTGCCAGGAAAGAAAACCTTTCTTGCTGTGGGGCCATCAAGTAGTATCAATTTACAAGGTATGTCTCCTCCAGCTGAGATCTGCAGTTGACAACAAATGGGACAGGAGAGTTCCCCTTTCTGGCCTCCCAACTCCATTTTAGTGAGATTCCCCTGTATTCATTTCACAGATAAATAGTAATTTTTTTTTCCTTTCTTTGGACTGAAGTGAACTTTGTCTCTTCCTAGAGTGTCCTTATTTGATTCTTAATTTTGTCCTGGAAGACACATAAAATAAACCCATCCATTTCCGTGTATCTCTAAGTGAACTGCATAGAGAAGACACTGAATATATGCCTTACAGGTCACCTAAAATAATGACAATAATAGCTACTAACAATCGTGTTTGGTTTTAGTCTTTGTCTTATGGTATCTGATCTATTTATGATAGTCTAGTAAGATAAGTGTTAACTGTATTTGGTTTTAACATCCGAGGATACTCTGGCCCAGAAGTTTTCAAGATTGTGCTAATATGAGATAGAGGCAAGATTTAAACCAGGACCCTCTGGCCGTTCCCTTCCCAATATGCTTTCTGCCTACCAGGTTAAACTGGTTTTCTGTTTCAGGGAACAAAAATGCAATATATGAGAGATTTTGTATATTACCTCCATCATTTTGTAAACAATAAATGTTGAGCAGAATTTTTTTTTAATTTAATGGTAAAATTTTAGGTGCCAGTGAGGATCAGTGGGAGACGTATTTCTTTTGAGGAGGGTGATTTCTAGAATCCTTTAACTCATATGAAAGAGGTACTGATTAATCCTTCTACACATGTGTCTGAAACTGTTTGCCAGGTTTGAAATCTTGGGATAGATTCAGATGATATTATTGAAACTGGTTTAAATGGAGGGCTTGGGATTTAGAGCTTTAATCAACAGATCGACCAGCTGAAGGCAGACATGTTAATCCAAAATAATTGGTGACATTGTAAAGACCTAGGATTTGCGGGGGAGCTTGCTTATTACAGAAGGTTACAGTTGCTAACAGCCACAAACAGTAGACAGGAAGAACATAGCCCGGATGTTGCAATACATTTGAATTCAAGGTGATAAGAAATGCAGCATTTCTTTGTATAGTTCTAAGACTTTGAACATGAGTATAATAGGCCACAAAGCTCTAGACTTGAAGAATTTTTACCCAAGGCAATAGATTACCTGAAAGTATGGTGATTAAAAACAATGAACAATGTATTTTTGCTTGCTAGTTCGATAAAGAGTGCACCATAGTTCAGTTCTTCCAGTAAGAGGACAAAGGACAATGATGTAGCTCTCTCCCTCCTCTTTGGCAGAGGCAGTTGCTGATTACCTTTTCAGGATAACAATAGCAAGAATTCACAAAACAAAATCTGCTGGAAGCCCTGAATATGAGGATCATATTGGGCATGAAACACACAAGGGAGGAATGTTCTGGCACCGACACCACATGTGGTCACAATAACTACAGAGGGTGAAATCCAAAAAAAGAAAGAAAGAAAGAAAGAAAGAAAGTAAAAAAATTCATTATGCAAAATAAAATTCTGTGCTGAAATGTTGTATGGCTTCCATAACAATTGTTTTATTTGAAAAATAACAGAGCTGCATGTCTCTGATTTATGTGAAATTTTGGCTTGGTGCTTCTCTCATTTTCAAGAATTTTTAGTCTTTCTTTCATATTTAATTATTTAGTAAATTGAAGAATACCAAAGAAAGATTATTTTGTCCCACTGAGAAAATTTCAGTATTATACAGTATATATTAGCTTCTCTCTCTCTCTTTTTTTAACAGCAAAACAGAAACAGATTTATAGTTCTCTCCAATCTACCTCCCAAATAGCCAGAATCGCCAGAATCAACCTGGCAGGATGACAACCAGAATTGCTTTCCTAGTAGAATGTATATTCTAGGGGTAGATAACTGATATAAACAAGAAATACATATAAGATAATTTCAAAGAGTTTTAAGCTATGAAGAAACTAAAACAAAGCAGTGTGATAGAGAGTGGTTTGAAGTGTATTCATTCTCTATTTCTGCATAACAGATTGCCAGAAATTTAGCAATTTAGAGCAGCACAATTTATCAACTCACAGTTTTCCTAGGTCAGGAGTCTGGGCATGCGTTAAGGGAGCCATCTGTTCAGGGTCTCATCAGGCCGCTATCAGAATGTGAACTGAAGTTACATTCTCATGTAGTGCTCAGGGTATTCTTCCAAGCTCATTCATGTTGATGGCAGAATTCAGTTCCTTGCAATTGTAGGACTAAGGTCCTTGTTTCCTTATTGGCTGTTGGCTGGAGGTAATATCAGCGTCTTGAGGCTGCCCTCAGGTCCATGCTGTGGGACTCCTACCATAGGCTCACAAAATGATTGCTTCTTCCACGTAAACATAAGAATATCTTTGTTTTCAAAGGGCTTACCTGATTAGCTCAGGGCCACTCAGGGTAATTGCCCTTTAGATTAATTTATAGTCAACTTATTAGGGCACAATTACATCTATATACTTCCTTGTGCCAAATAACATCGCGTAATGATGACAGTGATATTCCAACATATTCACAGGACTCACGCATTCTCAAAGACAGTAGATTATACAAAGTTATAGGTAATTGTGGGTCATCTTTAAATTCTGGCCACTATCACAGTGAATAAGCCCACAACATTAACTAGCATAGACAAGAAAGACTTCTTAGGGAAGTAGTATTTGAGTTGAAACTTGAATGTTGAAAAGAAGCCAGCCATAAAATAATCATGGAAAACAAAATTCCAGCAGAAGAAATAATGTGTATGAAGGCTTTGCTGTAGGAGATAACTTTGTAGGTACAAGAAACAGAAGGCCCAAATGCCAAGGGGCAAAAAAGATAAGATCATGAAAGATCTGTAGGTCATGCAGACTTCAAATTTTAAGATAATTAATAAGACTGCATTACATGAGTCATGTGAAATTTGAATTCAAAGTTCAATAGAAGGTATTAGGGTGATTTAAGCAGTGAAGTACCACACTCTATTTGTTCGCAAAATTTCCAAATCTTTCAGTTTGGTTTTCTAAAAAATATTTATTTATTTAAGTAATCTCTACACCGAATTTGGGGCTCAAACTCATAACCCTGAGATCAAGAGTCTCATGCTCTTCCAGCTGAGAGAGCCAGGCGCTCAGTTTGATTTTTATAATCACTTTTTACATTTGATAATTACAGATTCTCACATAAAGGGCAGTAAGTATAGGAAATAAAACTCAACACGCAGTCAGCAAAAAGAGTTTGCTATTGTCCTTGCTTGTCACTGTAGGCTGCCCTGATTTCCCTCCGGGAAAATAAAGACAAAAAACCAAAATGAGTATAGAGTTAAAATCTAATTTCAAATTCAATAATTTGCATAGTACATTTTTTTTCAGTTTTCAAATGATTTTTCCTAGGTGGTTGAACTTTTTCTGAAGAAGGGAAGAAAGAATAAATATATTGAATCATTAACGGAGTACAGTTATTATTTGCCTGCCTACCAGTTGTTTCCAGTCATTCACACAAATGCTACATCTGATTTTTTGGGGGAAAAAAAGGTTTTGAAAGTAAAGTGGATATTTAATCTCCATGTGGACCAATAAAGTATCTGTTGTGGTTACTGACTTTTCAAAGTAAGTAAAATATAGACCTGGAACCAAAAGGTAGATCTGATTTATGACTTCTTCTTCTTGAGAAATGGAATAAAAGGGACATAATTTACCTTAACACCAGGAAAAAAAATAGAAAACTGGTCTAAATATGTGAAACTACAGTTCTCAGTATATTGGACATCACATATTAAAACCCAATGACAACCAAAACATGGGAAACAAATGTGACGAATCTTATGATTGGCTCAGATTATTGCCTGGAGAGTTTCCAGCCTGTAGTGCAGGAAGAGGGAGCCCAGGCAGAGACTTGCTGAGTTGAGGAAAGGAAGCATGAAGTCCTGGAAAGCACAAGACAGCAAGAGTCCACAGAGCATAATATTAGAGAGGACAAAGCTTAATAGAAAATCTTAGAGATTGGTAAAGAGTCTCCTTTGAGTACCCACTGGATACTGATCAGCATATGCACATGAGAAAAGTACCCAAAGCTGAGGGAAAAAAGTAGTAAAAGAATTAGGAGAAATAATACCCACAGGTTACATAGTACCATTAATAATTAAACACCTTTTCCAACCAGTCAGAGCAGAAAGTCTCATAATGAACAGGGTATTGAGTAGTATACTCAGAATAATTATGCTTCCATAGTGGGGAAAATTAACCCTGTATTAAAGACTGCCTATTCTGGCCAAACAAGCCTTAAAAGGAAGACTCAAAGAAACAAATTATTTTCATACAACCTAACCACATTCTCAGTACAAAGCTCCAGAATATTTTTGGAAAGGCAAAAATCTAATACCCCTCAAAAACCTTCACAATTGTGGCATCCAATAAAACATTAAAATTAAAGTTTATAATGGCAGTAGAAGAATACAATCAGTACTGGGGAAAAAAAGTCAATCAGTTGAAACTGATACAAAATGAACACAGAGTAAAATTGGTGGACAAGGACATTAAATCAGACATTATTACAGTGTTCTGTATGTTCAAGAATCCAGAAGAGATATTTAAAATAGAGAGACATAAAAAGATATTTTAAAAATATCCAAATTGAGCTTTTATAGATTAAAACTGCAATGTCTGAAATGAAGAATCCACTGAATGGGATTAACGGCATAGTAGACACTGCAGAAGAAGAGATTAGTGACTTTGAAGGCACAACAGTAAAAACTATATAAAATGAAGCTAATAGAGAAGAAATGTCTGAAAAAAAGTGCTAGGATCAATGAGCTATGGAACTTTAAGAGGCCTAATATATGAGTAATTGGAGTCCTCAAATGAGAGACGATAGGAGAGAGAAATAATTTTTGAAGAAATAATGGCTGAAAATATTCCAATTTTGTTGAAAATAATAAGTGTGTATATCTAAGAAATTCAATGAACACAAATGCCACAAACATGAAGAAAATGATAACATGGCCCATTACAATCAAATTGCTTAAAATCAGTGATAAAAAGAAGTCTAAGATAGCTACAGAAAAAAAAAAGATACATTATATACAAAAAAACAAAAGGAGGACAGCAGGTTGTCACTGGAAACAATGCAAAGGAGAAGATAAAGCAACATTTGCATTAAATGCAAGAGTCAATTGTATACTCAATAATAAAATAATTTTACATATAAAGACAAAAAACAGATTAAAATAAAAAGATGGAAAACAATATGTTAACACTAATCAAAGGAAGCAGAGCAGCTTAGTTAATTTCAAACAAAAAAGATTTCAGAACAATCCTACTATGGAGAAGGAGGGGGCCATTTCATAATGATAAATGGAACCGTTCATAACAATCCTGAATGTTTATGCCTCAAACAACAGAAATTCCAAATATTGAAGGAAAAAGTAGTAGAACTTCAAGAAGACATAGACAAATCCACTATCAGAGTCAGAGATTTCAAGATTACTTCCTCGTTAATTGATAGAAAAGGTACACAGAAAATCAGTAGGATAGAAAAGACTGGAACAATACTATCAACCAACTTAATTGGCACGTACAAACCACTCTACCCAACAACAGTAGGATAATATTTCTTTTGATGTACACACAGAACATTTGCCAAGATAGACTATATTCTGGGCCCCTCCCCCCCAAAATGTAAAGTAATTTAAAAATATGTTATTTCATCACAATAAAACCAAATTAGAAATAACAAAGATATCTGAAAAATCCCCAAACATGGGAAATTAAATAATACACTCCCAAATAATAAGT
The DNA here is from genome assembly GCF_024610735.1 of Ursus americanus. Taxonomy (NCBI): domain Eukaryota; kingdom Metazoa; phylum Chordata; class Mammalia; order Carnivora; family Ursidae; genus Ursus; species Ursus americanus. The sequence continues at coordinate 17,621,215 of NC_142135.1, forward strand.
TATAGACCAAAAAAAAAAAAAAAGATCAAAAAAAGAAATTTTTAAAATTCAGTACTTTGACTCCATGAAATGAAAACACCAAATGTCAAACTGTGCAGGATGCTGCTAAATGAGAATTGGAGATAAATTTGTAGCCTTAAGTATCTATTATTAAGAAAAAATCTTCTCAAATCAATGACTTGACTTCCATTTTAAGAGATTAGAATGAAGAGCAAATAAAATCTAAAGTCAGCAGTAAAGGAAATAATAAAGACTACGGTGGAAATAAGTGAAATAGAAAACAGAAAAACAAGAGCAAATGATAGGAAAAAATCCAAAACCAATCAAAAAGTAAAAATGGGTTCTTTAATGATATCAATTAATTTGATAAATCTCTAGTTAGACAGATCACGTGTAATGGAGCAGACCTATGTTACCAATATTGCAATGACAGATGGGACATCAATACAGATGTTATGTATATAAAAAATATTGATGGACTATTATGTACAACTTTATGCCAATAAATTCACATACTTAGATGAAATGGAAAAATTATTTGAAAGACAATAAATATCAACATTCATAAAAGAAGATGCAGATAACATGTATAGCAATATATTTATTAAAGAAATTGAGTTGTAGTGAGAAAACTTCCCACAAAGAAACCTTCAGATCAAGCTGTTTTGATAGTGAATTTCACCCAGTATTTAAGAAAGAACTAACACAATTTTGCAAAAATTCTTCCATGAACTTGAAGAAATCATTCTATGAGGTCAGCATTCCTCTGATACCAAAACCAGACAAAGAAATTAGAGGAAAAATAAACTACAGATATATCTTCCATGAATATAAATGCAAAAAAGATTCTTTTTAAGATTTATTTATTTTAGAGAGGTTGGTATGAGTGATGTGAGTGGGGGAGGGGCAGTGGGGGAGGGAGGAGGACAAGCAGACTCCATGCTGACCCCAGAGTCCCACTTAGGGCTCTATCTCACAACCCTGAGATCATGACTGGAGCTGAAACCAAGAGTTGGAGGCTTAATCCACTGAGCCATCCAGGTGCCCTTAAATCCAAAAATTTTTAATACAATTTTGCCTAGCTCAAATCAAATCATATAAAAAAAGAATAATAGATCATGATCAAAATAATTTTACTTTAATAATGCAAGAGTGGCTTACTATCTTAATATTTAAACTTCATCAATTGAATTAGCCATATTAACAGACAAAAAAAAAATCATCATCTCAAAAATGTGGAAAAAAATTTGTCAAAATCCAACATCTATTCCCAAAAAGAAAGTCTCATCAACCTAGAAATAGGAGACACATTCCTTAGTCTACTAAAGGCCATTTATGAAAATCATGCAATTCATACCATATTTTAATGGTGAAAAACCCAAATACTTTCCCCTGAACCTCAGGAATGAGATAAGGATACTCAGTCCTATCACTTCTATTTAATATTTGATAGAGGTTTCAGCCAGTACAGTAGGTCAAGAAAAAGAAAGTGACTTGGGTGTCCATATATGCAGAGTAAAAAAGGCTTAAGCCTTTTCCTCCTGAAGATCACCAGCGTGCTTGAACATGTGTGTATGACCTTCGGTCCCCTTTAGAATAAGGGAGATCTTGGCCTCACTCCCAATCATTTTGCTTTCCTTAAAGTAGCTGAGGCAAAGGTAGAGGAGGAGGAAGGAGTCAGGTGGATAGTGGATGAGAGTAGCACCATCCCAGTAAACAAAACACATTTACTTTCTGATTTCTAGTAGCATGGCAACAGTACACCATTTGATATTCAAAGATGCTTTATCCTTTCTCTCCTGTTCAAAAAATAAGAAAATACAAAGAAAATCAAAGTCAGAAAGAACAAATGCCTTTAGGGGGGAAAACGGAATTTATGAAATAGACTGTATTACTGGTGTTAGTATATGGATGTTACTCATATTATTTTCAATCTTATTTAATCTTATCCATCCTATGATGTAGGCATTACTGTCCCCACATTTCATTTCCTAACGTTAATGTCACAGACATCATACAATGAGAGGCATAGGTAGAATTGGAACCCAGGTCTTTTTTACTGCAATTCCCTTGCCTGTTCTCATTCACGAACATCTTGCTATCCATGTCAATGTTCTCAATCAGCTCTCTCTAGCTAGATTTAAGTATGTGTAATTACTGCCTCTGATGTAGCTATTTTAAAGCAGTTTTGAAGTTAAATGAATTAAATAATTTATATTAAGTCATGTATGTGTGGGTTTTCCAATATCCTTCTCTCATCTTTAGCCTGAAATAGAATCCTTGAAGAATAGTACTTTTATATTCCCTTGTTATGGAAGTACTATAATTTCTGTAAATACCCTTGGTCTGTGTTCTGCCTTTAATAGCTTAGGAATACGATGCAGAAGTTATAAATTATACATTGGACATAATAATATTATAGAGCATCCCAGGTGACCTGGTGGCTCAAACACAAGATTAAGTGTCAAGAAACCGGAGTGAAGTATCTCTTGATATTTGATGCTTATTCTCTCTTCTATTTCTTTTCTTTTTTTTCTTTTTCCTTTTCCTTTTTCTTTTGTTTTTTCCTTCCTTTCCTTTCCTTCCTTCCTTCCTTCCTTCCTTCCTTCCTTCCTTCCTTCCTTCCTTCCTTCCTTCCTTCTCAGACAACTTCTTTAACTACCATTTTAGCTGTTTCCATAGCTCCATCCCTTAGCAGATCCACCAGTACAAGCACTGTGAGCTCGGCCTGCTTTTAGCACGAGAAATCTTTCATTTCATTTTCTCTGGGACATTTGCATCTCCATCTTGGGCCTGTCTTTTAAACAGTCCTTGTTCATTGGAATAAATGAGAAGGCAGCAAACATTATACCAGGCATTTAGGAAGATGGTAAACTAAATAAATATTAGGTTTGCTTGTTTCTGTTGCCTTGAAAGGTTTCACTCACAATCTCTTCTGTCACTACATCGTGAGCTAAAGGAGAAAGGAGAAAAATAATTGCATTTAGTGCTGACTTTTCTTTTGCTTCAGATTTTCCATGTATAGGAAGAGATACCAATGTCTTTGAACAAGATAGAAATAATTTCATAGACTAGAATCAGTTGTCCAGCTAACAGACTTAAAAGACATGAATGACTTTATTCAGCGTATATTGAGTACAGAAGCACTATTTATATACTTCATCTCTCGTAGAACTTAACAACTACTCTCTCAGTTTCTACTATCCGAATATAACAAATACAAGAAAAGAGAAAGAGAGACTCAAAGAAAAATCGCTCAAGTGAGTACATGGCAATGCTGAAATTTGAAATTTGGAATTCCAAGTCTGACTCCCCAAACTCTTATTAGTAACAGGACTTTAGGTATGTTGCGTTTAGACTCCAATTCCTCAGCTGAAAGGCATATGCGTGGTGGTCCATTCACTTCCTTCTCCACTACTTACCAGGCTGTTCTGTACTAAACATGTGCTGTGGATAAAATAGTAAGCTAAACCTGGAAATGACACATAGCCTGATAGGATCACAAGGGAATGTTGGGATGACAAAAGAGTAGAGATGGTCAGGGAAGACTTCCCTGAAAATTTTGCTTTGAGCTCACAACCGAGGGAAGTTAATTAAGGGGCAGGGAGACAATGGGCAGGACTCCCTTGGGAAATCTTGACAGAGAAAACAGTGGGAACAGAGGATCAAGGCTTTTTCAAGGGCCCGAGTGTTGTCAGTGGAGCTGGATGGAGCGTAGGGGGTAGATTTCCGTGACAGACTCCTAACCAGTGCGGTGGTTCTGTGGTTTAAAGTCAAAGACAGACAAGGCCAGCCAGCGGAAAGTGCTTTGTAAATTAGAAATCACTATGTTAATGTGAAGATTTGTGGGAGTTTTGCTGGTTTCCTGTTTTAAAAGTCTATAACATTTCCCCCAAAACCATCCTTAAAGTCTTAGCGTAGAGTGCAATCTTTTCATGGCATGAAATTGAGGTTTACAGAGAAGCTTCTGTTTCATCACTGAGAGAGCTGGAGACAATTCCTGACAGAAGTTAGCTTAACTCCTGGGGTGAAACTGTGCTTCAGTGCAGTAAAGAGGCAGCCCCTGGCTCTTTCTGAAGAAGCCACCCTCTGACAGACAGTATGCATTCAGAGTTTGATTAATCTGAATTGTGTGCTTCTTGCCTGAAGAGGGGAAGAGCTAGAGAAACCCAGGCCGTCTCCCAGGACAGAGAATAGAGGAGGATTTTCCTCCCTGCAAAGCAAAGGAAGAAGGGGAGGGAAACCTGTCAGCTGGTGACTGATAGGTTGGTAGCTGGATGGTCCTGTGGCAAAATATAACCAATTCCCGTGTGGGGGTCCTGCCTACCTTCCCTCCGGGTTTACTTCCTAAGGAGGACTGGACCACAGCAGGGGATGGGGTTGGGGCTGGGGACCTAGCTCCTTCCTGATCAAAACTATTTTCTTTAACTCAGGACACCTGGGAACAGTTGCCTACCAAATACATGTTCCACGTGGGTGTGGAAAAGCTCTTACAACGCCTGACTTGATGGCACAGCTGGTCTGGGAGTCTCCTGTCAGGTACTGTTTGAAATGTTTAATGTTGCTTGGAAAGATTGTTATCTCTTGATTAACTGGACTCTCAAAGAAAGGCAGCCCTGGGCCAGGAGACATGTGTCAGCAAGGGGCTATCACCCCCGCTCTGCCGCTGCAGTTCAGTAGTCACCAGGCAGATGGTTTATGGAACACTCAGAACCTCAGGACCCAGATCTGGGAGCTGTTCATCTAGAAAATTCCCTTCCAAGTAGAAACATAAATTCCTTATTTCGATTGTTTAACTGTAAGTTTAAATGAAAATGAAACAAGGTCCTAAAATGATAATAATGAAGTAAGTGAGGTTATGCTTTTGTAATAAAAAAAAAACAACAACAAAACCCAACCACTTCCTAGCAGAGACAACCTGGCTTCTGAAGAGGAGGGTGGGGGAAGCAAAAACAAACATAGACTGGAGCAGAAGCCACAGAACTAGGTTCTAGAATTTGGCCACTGGTAAACCATGTGCTCTTTCAGTCTCTGGTTTGGGGCCTGAGATTGAGTTTCCTCAGTTGAAAAATAATATCCCACCGTGAGGGCAGTATAAAGACAATAGTGCAGACACGTGTCTGTAACAATGGACATTCCATAATTCTTGTCTGCCATCTCGGTTCCTTCACACACCACCTTTCTAATAAGGATGAACACAACCCAGTAGGACTTTTCCCCAGTCACAAAGTCCCATTGTCCTGATGGGGCACAAACATACCCTAATCTAGGGTCCCGTGCTGTGACCCTGTGATGTAGACGTCTCTTCGTACAACAGGACAAGAAGCTGTTCCATCCACCCATAAAGAGTGAAGGTGAGGACATCAGGGAGGAACACAGTTAAGTCCAGGGGTGTGGTGTGGTGAGGTTGACCCCTGGTGTCGCTGGGTCGCTGTACTGCACTACTCCCCCCTGCTCCTCCTCCACCAGCCCCATCGGCACCCATGCCTACCTGCGTTCCGCCTCCCTCCCTGGGTTCCCAACCCACCTCATCCATTTGATCCTCTCTGCATTTTTCTCCCTACCACCTTATATTACCACTACTTCCAAGCCCCTTGTTAGAAAGAGGCAGTCAGGGGCGCGTGGTGGCTCAGTTGGTTAAGTGCTGGACTCCTGATTTCGGCTCAGATCATGATCTCAGCGTCACAGGACTGAGTCCCCAATTGGTCTCTGTGCTACAGGAGAAGCCTGCTTAAGATTCTGTCTCTCCCTCTCCCCCTCTTCACCACATGTAGTCTCTCTCTCTCTCTTAAAAAACAAACAAACAAACAAAAAAAACTGGTGAGATAAGAGAGAGGACCACAGTAGAGAGGGGACCACAGTCATTGTAAGTAACAGTTCGTGGGCCACTAACCCTACTCGGTGCACAGATGTTCTTTGAGTGGCACTTACAGGACAAATACAAGGTCATCGAAACTGGAATTAAGTTGCTGGAATTAGGGGTCATGCAATATAATTTTTAAAGTTTCTGATATCACAAGGTCATTGAAAAGGCTTAATAAAAATAGAGGGGTGCACGAATGACAGAGCTGTACCCATGAAGCTGACAATTTTGCATTTTTGTCATTTATCAGGCTAGACAATCTTCATTCATTCATTCATTCATGCAACAGCCTTATGCAGGTCCTATTCAATGTGTCAAGTCATGTGTTGGCGGTCTTAAGACGAAAGACACTGGCTTTGTTTTAGGGGAGTACAGACATGCTAAGTATTCATCACACGTGCCACTACTCCGTTTGTGCTTCTGGCAGACCTCGTGCGTCATTTCCAACACACTTACCCTCAGAAGCCATCTCAGCAATAGTGCAGCTGATTCCAGTGTTTAGAGTTGGCTTAAATGGTAAACACTTCTGCCTAATGTCACTGCAGAAATATTCAGGAATGTATCACTGTGCTTCTATGCTACATTTAAAGTCTGCTTGATGCCCAGTTTCTGCCAGATGGATATACATACCAAGAAACGATAAGTGTCCCTCTAGTCTTATACTCAGCATTCCAGGTGGCTTTCTGCCTCAGGTGCCCAGCATCTGACATTTCTAGCACTCTTCAAATTGGGAAGCGTGCAAATGATTTGAGGAGTTGCAAGGATATTAAAGAAAAGCTTTCTACTCCTTGTAGGAGGATTGCAATCTCTTTGCACTCCAGCGCGTCTCTGGTGAGAATTTATGGGGTGCTCGCTCTGTGCCACTGCTCTGTTGGACTGAAGATTTTAGTACAATGAGAAACCATTTTTGACCTCAGAGTGGTGGAGGAGACAGATATGAAAATAAATACCAATCACAATAAAGCAAGGATAGAGGGATGTACAAAGCTCTAGGAGAATCCAGGGGAGCATATGATTAATTCCGCCAGGGAGCATCATAAAATGTGTGAAAGGGAGGGACATCTGCACTGGATCATGAAGGGTAAGTGGAGAGCAGGAGGCTGAGAAGATGAAAATGAGCTTTCTAACGAAAGAAAGAATAAGGGAGCCAAATACACTGAGGTTTGGAAAAGCATCATGCAAAACAAGGCTGGTAAAAAAAAGTTTGGGCCCAGATTATGAACAGACTTAAATACCAGGTTCATGGTATTGTAAATGAAAGAGCAAATATTACTCCTGACTTGTTTATTCACATTATTTCCAGTTTGTGTATTTTCTAGGCTGACTAAATGTGCACAAGCCAAGGAACGATTGGTTCCTGCCACTAAATGAGCCAGTTCATCAACATGGGAAATCTTTTATAACATTCCAGAAGGAAAAAGAAGAGAAGGGAGGGAGGAAGTTGAAGAAGGAAGGAAGGAAGGAAGGAAGGGAGGGAGGGAGGGAGGAAGAAGAGGGAAAAAGGGGTGGGGAGAGAGACCAATCATAACTGAAAGAAAAGAAGGAAAAAGAGAAAGAGGGAAATAAAAACTAAGAAATTGTTTGGGTCCACTGCCAAAAAGAGTTAGGAAAGCTGATTTCTTAAGATAAACTGAAGTAAAACAAAATATGCTCCATATGCTGAAACTGTATACTTAGTTTGAGATAAACAAAAACATGTTTGGAGAATAGCTGCCATAATTAAAAAGAAATTAAAAGAAAGAAAGAAAAACCATCTGGGGATAGATACATATTTAAACACACGCATACACACACACACAGGCAAAAACAGTGATTTCAAAACTTGAAGTGTGTGTGTGTGTGTGTGTGTGTGTGTGTGTGTGTGTGTGCGTGTGTTTTAATTTAAGTAAACTCTCTCGTTGCAAAAGGGCATTGCAACAGTCTTTACCCAGAGCACCTCGTGTTCCATGCTGGCTGCACAGGGCTACTCAGCGTTGCTCAAACGTCAAAAGATCTTTCCAAATCCTGTCCTTTGCTTCTGCTTTCTTCTCCGCTGGGGATGCCCATCCTCCCCTTTCCCTCTGGACAACCCCAACTTACCCCTGAGCACCCAAATGAAATGTCACCTACTCCCAGTGGTGTGCCAGACCCACGGCGGAGTTGAAAATGGCCTGTTCACCTGTGAGCGTTGTGCGTCTGTGTCAGTGTGCTGGGGCTGCTATAGCAGAGCTCCACTAACGGGCGGCTTTAAACAATAGTCTATCCTCTCATAGTTCTGGAAGCTACAAGTCCAAAATCAGACAGCTAAAATCAGGTTTAGTTCTTTCTTAGGGTTCTAAGGGAGACTCTGTTCCATACATTTTTCCTAGGTTCTAATGGTGGCTGGCAATCCTTGGTGTTCTTTGGGCCGTGAATGCGTCACTGCAGTCTCTCCTCCAGCTTCACATGGTGCTCTCTCTCCCTGTGTCTCAGTGTCTTCACATGGCCATCTTCTTAGAAGGGCGCATCCTGTGGGACTAGGGCCCCACCCTACTCCAGTTGGACCTCATGTTAACTTAACAAGTCACATCAACAACCACCTCATTTCCAAACAAAGTCACTTTCTGCGGTACAGGGAGTTGGGACTTCAATATCTTTTTAGGGACACAATTCAATCCATAACAACATGCGTCTAATGTAGACTGGTTTCACTGAAGGAGTCGGGCGTATGCAGGTCTGTGTCCCCGATCCCCAGAGAAGTTGATGAGAATCTCCATTTCAGAGACTACACAGGTACTTTTAACCTAGTGTATCCAAGGCTGGGCATAATAAATGTAGTAAATGTCTTCAAATTGAATTAAATATGGAAAGTTATGGACAGAGGGGTCCTGATTAAAGCTAAAAGGAGGTTAGGAGGCAATCAAGTCTACACTTGAGGGGAAATGTGGAGCACATGGTGACCCTCTTGGTCATGACAGTTTCCAGGCAGGGATTTCTTCCGCTATAGTGGGCAAGGTGGTAGAGGAGACTCCTTGCCTAGAATAGCCTGATGGGGTGAGCATCTGAGAATAAAAGACCCATGTTTGAATGTAGTTCTGTCTAGGTAGCTATATGGTGTTGAGATTGTCACTGGTCCTCTGTTCACTTCAGTTTATCCTCAAAAGATGAGAATTAAACAAGGGGAGTAATTTTAAAACCTAAAGAGGCATAAGAACTGTGTTTTCAAATAAAATCTTGCCCAAAGCCCCAATTTAAATAACAGATCTCTATGAGTCTGTCAGAGATCTGTGAAGAAAGTAAGCCTGCAGTGCCACTGACTCAGTCATCCCCAAGGATTCTTCACCGAAAGTTCTAAAGAATTCTGGAAACATAGATTTAAGACCACTTTACAGATGAAAGTCCAGATTTGGTATGTAGTCATAGACATAGAGGGTCATAGAGGAAGGTGGGGGAGAAGAAGAAGAAGGAGAAAGAGGAGAAGGAGAAAGAAGGAAGAAGAAAGAAGGGGAAGAGGAAGAGGAAGAAGAAGGGGAAGAGGAAGAAGAAGGAGGAGGAGAAGAAGAAGAGGAAGAAGGCCAGGGGAGGAGGATGAGGAGGAGGGGGAGGAGGAGGAGGGGGAAGAGGAGGAGGGGAGGAGGAGGAGGAGAGGAGAAGGAGGATGAGGAGGGGAAAGAGGAAGGGGAAGAGAAGGAGATGGAGTGGAAGGAGGGGGAGGGGAAGCAGAGGGGGAGGGGAGGGATGAAAAACCTGTTAGAAAATAAAAGTGGCTAGGGAGGAGATGGCAAAGAGGGATAAAGATCTTAGACAAATCTTTCTGTGGCCGTAGACTAGGTATTTCAAAGTGGTCTCCCAATTTTATCTTTGCCATCATGTAGTCAATTCTACAGTCAGTTGGCCATTTTTACAAGGACATTGTTGGTTTTAACCATATCATAACTATATGATCACAAAGGTACTGGAGTCTGAAGGCAAGCCAGAGAATGTGGAAGTCTCCATGCAAATTTCAACTAATGAATCAGAAGGCTTGTCATACTTGAGTTAGCAATATCTAAAAAACCACTTTATCATAAGTACTGTTTAGTGTATTTTGCTCCAACGTCATGAGCTGGTTATATTTTCCAGGACACACATTTTGTTGCAGGCGTCTGTTCTTGGTGAACATTGATCCTTCCTTCTGACATGCCCATCCCCACCTTCACCCCCTATTCTTCCTTCCAAATGTAACTTAAACTTAACATTCTCCAGGAAACCTCTGAACACCCAGGTCCAGTCAACCTTACTCTCCTCCAAGTGCCTCTGTACTTCCTCTGTATGTTGTATGAAATGATACAGTCATACTATCGCACTGAACTGTAAGCTATTTATTCAACTGCTGCTTATTTTCAAATAATGAGTTATTTTGAGCTCTTTATTTGTGTCTTTACTCCCCAGTACTTGTTCACCATGCCTGGCCCATGATAGGTACTATAAATGTTTGCTGAATTAACTACTGAATGGGTGAGTTTATTTCAAACTGTTTTGAAGTTTTCAGCAAAAGCATCAAGGTGAGAGTAGGTATAATTTGAATGTCAGTATTCTATTTAACTTGTAGAAGAGAAATGGAATACTGTAGTCAAATCTCTGGTGGCCTTGTATTCCTGATTCAACCCAGTCATGAAGAGGGAACACACAAAATGGACATTTTTTTTTTTCAAACATCTTGGAAATTAGCCCAAGAGCCAAATGTTTTATTTTAATGGTATGTTTCTTCGCTCATACCACAACTAGTAAACATTTCAGATCACACATACACACAATGTTTGTTTGTATTTACTATAATTCTCTATGCAACTCCAGATGCTTGGACCATTTAGGCATCTAATACATGTTTGATGAATTAAGGAATAAATGAAAGAGCACTTGAATAAAATGAGCTAAGATTCTGACATCCATTAGCAAGCTGTTACCAGTTTTCATCTGCCTAGTTTGAATGGAGTCCATCCATTTGGAGAGAGGGAATGGAAAAATGTGCTACAAATAACCGATCTGTTCAGTGATTTTGAATCAATACTTAAAATATCACCTGTGAAGCATTTGGTACCAGGAGGACTCCAGGTCTGTACCAACATTGCTATGTGAGATTAACTTTTTGGCCAATAAGATTGAGCTTGGTCCCTCCGACATTAATATAATATATTCTGACTTCACGATACACAGACCTGAGTTTCTTCAGCTCCAGTGTCGTCCAGTGAGACTCTGACATGATTATACATGAGGCGGGATGTACAATACGCGCACAGCCCAGGCAGGCTTTACTTCGTTGTCTTCGATAGGTAGACGTCATCTCAAAGTCTTAACTTAAAGAAATAAATTCTTGTCTGGTTAATTTTCCGAGAAAGCTGTTGGGGGCGGGGGAATCATCCTCCGTGCCTCAGGCAATGTGCCTCTGGCTCCATACTTCTCTCCCACTCTGTATTCAAAAGTCTGCAAGTAGTGGAGGACTTCTTAGAAGAAAGCTTCTTTCAGCATTCTTTGAAAGTGGAGCATGTCTCTTGGTGTAGGAGTGGTAAAGGCTCTCACTCAGCACCTCAAGTAATTTATCAAATGTTTCTTCCAACTGTATACCATACTCCCCTTCCCCCCGCACCCCCCCCCCCCCCCCCGCCAAGAGAATGCTGGCAAATTAAGTGTTCTCCACTTCTTCCACTCCCCACTCTCTTCCTAAATCATTTCCCTGATCAGTGTCAGGGTGACATGCCATCTCTGAGTGTGTATTTGAACAGCAGCTTAGAACTCATGGTGTTTTCGTCTGCATTATCTTAAGAGAAGCTCATAAGTCTTAGAAGGGCTGGTCGGACTGATTTCTGTTCATTCTTCAGCTAGGGAGATTGAGGCTTAGAACTTTCCAGATTTAGGAAAGGATCAGGGTGCCTGGGTGGCTTAGATGGTTCAGAGTCTGCCTTCAGCTCAGGTCATGATCTCCGGGTCCTGGGATCCAGCCCTATGTCTGGCTCCCAACTCAGCGGGGAGTCTGCTTCTCTCTCTCCTTCTGCCTCTCCCTGTTTGTGCTCTCTCTGTCTCACTCTCTCTCGAATAAATGAAATATTAAAAAAAATTTTTTTTAGGAAAGACTAGATAATGAAAATGGGGGGCATTGTGCCTTGAACCTGTTTGATTTCTAGATCAAGGCTAATTGATTGCACCCCAGTGCTCTAATGAGCATTTAAGAAACAGTTTTGCTGGCTTGTGCATTCTTTCCTTCAGCATATTTACAGAGCATCTATTATTTGCAGGTATTGTCCCTGGTGTTGGTGTTACAATAGTAACAAGTCATAGTCCTTTCCCTCATTGAGTTTATAGCAGGGAAGAAAAAGAGGGAATTGTAATACTCACTAACTCTGAAAAGCAAGCAAACAAACATATTCACTAATTGGAAGGAATCATCTTGACTTTTGCCACTGCTAGGATAATCAAGCAAAGATGACCTTCATCTATGACCTGCAGTTTGCTACTAAGTTGCATTTTGTTTTGTTTTGTTTTTTTCTGTTATAATTCACTGACCAACTGGAGAAAATGTAACACATTAGCTGTAACCTCACTGGACTGCCATCAAGTACAAATTAACCACATACTAAATAAGTGTCAGGGCCTGGAAGTAAATCATTTTACAAGAAAAGTTTGGCTTTTCTGCCTGGAAACTTTCATTTTTATAGGACTTTCAATAACAGAAGAACAAGATGCTGCTGGAGTACCAAAAGTAAGGAAATTTGGATGCTTACCCTAAATTGCACCTGGAATGACTTTTTCAAAGCAGCTACTGATAAAAGAAGTTTCAGTCATGCCTGCTTGATCACCATTGCGTGGAGTTTCCTACACCTTCCATTTCAACAGCTCTGGTTGCTCTCCTGTTGGTAATTCTGAAACCAGTGCAGAAACTACTTGCAATCATTGTAAATATGCAGGGGCAGAAGGGAATGGTGGTAAGCACTTCCTCCGAAGGAGAAGGAACTATTTAATGAGAGGGTAAGGAAGGGGGGAAAAAAGGAAAGTTATTCTTTGGGTTGAGTAGTTGTGGATTGCTACTTGCAGTGTTTTATTTTAACCCCCCGCCCCCCGCCCCAGAAGTGAGTCCAACGCAGGAAGGAGCAAGCTACTCTTACTGACAAAAGGACATGTCAGACTTTTGTCAGAACTGGAATATGAAGCATGAATGGAAGAATTTTATGCTGAGAACGACGCCCAAGAGCAGACTGTTAAACAAGTGGATTATCATCTCACTGAACACAGTAAAGCTATCCCAGGGGTCTCTGAAATGTGTTGGATTACTCAAGTGGTTGATTCTTCAGAGATAAATGCCTCTGTGATGCCAGTTTTAGGGTCTGTGCTGCCAAAGTGAGCACTGCCTTTGTGATTCCAAATGGACAAGCGTCCATCTTCACTGGGCTTTTGAATAGTGTAGCTGACATTCATCAGCTTGCCTTGCTTCTGGGCCAAGAACTAGCACATGCCGTACCTGGGCGCGCGGCAGAAGAGGCTAGCTTTGTTGATTCACTGGACTTCTTAGGTCTGAGTTTTCTCACAGTGATTTGGGCCATCTGTTCTAGAGATAGCTTGGCACTTTGGGGACCGTAGTGACAGTCTCAGTTGCAGGAGTGTATGTTTGATGGACCATACAGTAGAACACTGGAGGCAAAGCCGACAATATTGGACTCCAGCTTGCTGCCAAGGTCTGTGTGGGTCTAAGAGCCAGTTCAGTGTTTGGGCGGTGGATGGGATTTGCAGAGAGCTTCCACGGTCATTCCAAGTGTCCAGAATGGTTATCCACACACTTCTCATAGAAATGAAGCTGGATACGTGAATAATTTCCTTTCTCGGGCTCTCAAAATTAGATCTGTAATTGCCCATTACCTTCTGGACCAGACCCGATTACTGTTCGAACTCAGAGTGAACCATTTTCTCGAAGAATCAGAGAAAGAAGACCTAAATATCACCGTTAAAAAACAGAAAATGGATACCCTTCCCATTGAAAAATAGGAGTAAATACTGTTAACATATATAGTTGAGAAAATGACTGGAAGTGGAATTAAAATTTTTGAGATGCAGGAATTATGAGGAATGCAGCAATCTATCGTTTTTATGTTACTCAAAAAAAAAAAAAAAAAGATGTTTGAGGGGCGCCTGGGTGGCTCAGTTGGTTGAGCCTCTGCCTTTGTCTCAGGTCATGATCCCAGGGTCCTGCGATCGAGCCCTGCGTCAGGCTCCCTGCTCAGCGGAGAGCCTGCTTCTCCCTCTCCCTCTGCCTACCGCTCTGCCTACTTGTGCTCTCTCTCTCTATCAAATAAATAAATCTTTAAAAAAAAATGTTTGAAATGAAAACAAAAATGGATATTTGAGGGTCAAATCACGTGTATTGACATTATCTAAATTCTTCTACTATCTTTCATGAAACATTGGTTATTCTCTTTTAAAATGTCTTCAACAAGGAAAATGTCACTGAATAAATGTATATTACACATTTTTTAAAAACCACTAATTGCATCCCTACTGTGTGCAAGTGATTACTCTAAGGCTGTGGGAATAAGTAAAACAGAAAGCCATCCATTCTTGCAGAAATCAAGAATGTTACTCAGTGGCTGTGAAAAATAGAACAGCTCAGCTGTTAGCCACCATGAGGAGTATGCCATAGGCCTGCCACATGCATGGAGGAAAAGCTAAAGATACCTTGGGGTATTGGCTTGATATTTAAGAAAACATTTAAGATTAAATCTTTTAATCAATTATCAGACCACCTCATTGAAACCATACTACTTCAAGAGACCATATTTATCATTTAATTGGAGTTCTTACCAGAACCTGTTTTTCCTTATGTCTATTGTTTGCCAAATTCCTTTTGCATGACTTTTCAATGGATGGTAGCTATTCTCTCTTAATGTGCCCAGAGGGGGAAATATCATTCCTACACCTTTTCTTTATGTATATATATTTTTTCTATGTGCAGGAGTAACGTGTTTATTTTAGAAATTCTGGATAATATAATAAAAAAGTGAGAATTTGTATTTAAAATAGTCTTCCACGGTAACTGGCCCATTATCTGGTCTACGATTCAAGGGATCTCAGCTTTACAAGAAGCTAAATAAAGTCTCCTTCTGGCAAGCCAGGAGCATAGACAAGCTAGGGGATCTCAGAATTTAAAAAAAAAAAAAAAGGTGTTTCTGCAGTGATAGGCAGGCCAGACCAAACCCAGAGACGTAAACAATATTTATTGGTTCTTGCTATCTATAACAAGCTAATAAAGGCAATTAGATATTTCTGGCACACAAAAGTTGAAATTATAACCCCCGAGGATATACAAAATCTCCACATAAAGGTTTTTTTTTCCTTGAAGTCTTAATATAATTTAGGACTGTTTTATTAACCACACATTAAGAAGTTCTTTGTGTATTAATCAGCAGCTCTTATTGTTCTCATGTAAATAAAACAGGCAAATAAAACACCAAATGAATCATACTGATTCAGAAGATTGTTAATTTAAGAAATGCTGTCAAATCCTTCCCTTAAGGCAAGAACGTGAACACAAGTGAAACCAATATCTTGCTCTGCCCTCATTAGGAGTCAGGATAACCTTACATACTATGTGACAGAGTGAGAAGGAAACCCTTACATTCCGGATCAAACCAAAACAAAGTAAAGCAAACAAAATAAGCACACAGAGAAGTGTCACTCTGTCCATCACTAGTCCTCACATAAATGCAACCTTGAGCCCTTTCCTATAAATTTCTCTCTCCCTAATGAAAATCACTTTGTCCATTGCAAAGATGACAATTATGCAAAAATAATTGCTGTTTTTTTCTCCATAAGAATAAAATCTATAGTCTTTGTAAGCCATATAAGATCCTTTTTTTCCTTTAAATTTTATCTGTATTCAAAGTGTCTGGCATTTTTCATGTTGCAATCACAAAATTAAAACCAGTTTTTAGAAGTGGAAAAGTAGTCAAATATTATGAACCAAAAAAAGTGTCTGGCATAGGCCCCCAAGTCGTTTATCCACCTGACATGTGTTTGTTGAGCACCTTCTCTGTACCAGGCTCTAGGGGGTGAATCTGTAAACAAAAAGTAAACATAGCATGAGGCAGTCCAAGGAGATAAAGATGAAGCATGGTGGCTTTTCAAAACAGAAGGTTAGGAAACATCTCAGATAAAGTGAATTCTAAACAGAGATGTAAATAAAATGAGAAAGACGAGCAGAAATGTAGGGAGGAGATGTCTGGGATAGTGAAGTGAATATCCAGATCCCTGAGGACTTTGCCATGTTGAAGGAACAGTATGGAGACCAGCATGGCCAGACGAGAATGAGCTCAAATTGGCCTAACTTGACATGAGGCCAGACATGCAAGAAGGGCCAGATCACACAGAGCTCTGAAGGTCATGGACA
Organism: Ursus americanus; assembly: GCF_024610735.1. Taxonomy (NCBI): domain Eukaryota; kingdom Metazoa; phylum Chordata; class Mammalia; order Carnivora; family Ursidae; genus Ursus; species Ursus americanus. Next base: position 17,637,447 of record NC_142135.1, read on the forward strand.
TGATTTTAGATTTCTTCAACTATAACAGGAAGCCATTGGTACTAAACAAATATTTGTAATTTGCAGGGGGGAGTCTTAGTGTTAATCATTTTTAATGATCATCTCATCAAGATTTCTCAACCTTGGCACTACTGACAGTTTAAGGTGGATTATTCTTTGTTGTGGGGATTGTCCTAGGCATTGTAGGATGGTTAGCAGCATCTCTGGTCTCTATCTTCTCCGCTCCTGTAACACAGTCCCTCCAGTGGTGGCAGACAAAACTGTCTTCAGACAATGACAAATATCCACTTGCCCCCCCCCCCCGTGAGAACCACTGGTGTAAACCAACCCATTTTGCAGAGTTAGCAGCTGAGGTTAAATTACTTACCTAAGGTAAACAAAGCCAGTTCTAGCATTAGAAGTAGAACAAATGGGGCTTCTGGGTGGCACAGTCTGTTAAGCGTCCAACTCTTGGTTTCGGCTCAGGTCATGATCTCAGGGTTGTGGGACTGAGCCCCATGATGGACTCTGGACTCAGTGTGGAGTCTGCTTGTCTCTATCCTTCTGCCCCTCTTCCCCCTCCCCGGAATAAGTAAATAAATCTTTTTTAAAAAAAAATAAATCTTTAAAAAAAAGAAGTAGAACTGATAAAATAATGTACAGACAAATAATAAAATAATAAAATGATTTACCCACCCATGTTTTTGCACACACAGAAAGTCCTTTATCTAGTGTTTTCAACTACCCTGTGAAGGTATTCCCCTTATTCCCATTACAGATAAATAACTTACCCATTAAAAAGATGAAGTGATTTGAAATCATCTTGAGACTCAAACTCCAACCTCCAAATCTCTGTCTACTTCAGTAATAAACCATCCACTTGAGATGCATATGAGATGACAATAACTTGAACTAATCACAAACCAGAAGCTTCCTTGAACTTTTCAGCAGGATGACACTCAAGAGCAATTCGAGGAATATGGAGACAGGAATGCTTGACCTTCCAAACCCACTTTAACTAGAAAGGAGAATTTTCAAAAATTTGAAAGTTAAGGTAAATTCTCATTTCCATTTTTTAACCTAACAAGAGTATACAATATCTAACTCTTGGGTTAGGCCACACACCTGGGCTCCTGCGTGGTTTTGAAGGGGATTGTCAAAACCCTCCTTGAAAGGAAGTGCACTGACTCTGGGCTCTTCTGTAAGGGAAGAAGACATTCTACTTGCTTCCAATTCACCAGATAGTTTGTTACTTCAACAACCAATGGATCTTTGGGAAGATCTGGTAGAAAGGTATCAAGTCAAAATAATTTGTGGACTGGGGGTTTAGAGTTCATAAGACTGTGATTTTGCCATCTCTCCTCCAAGAGACCAGTGTGTTCCGGAAGCTGAGGGAAGCATCTCTGCATCTCTGTTTACAGTGCAGGATTGAGTCCAGATGGAGCCATTCCTAAGTAATGTAGAAGGCTGGCACGGAGAGGGGAGAGCAGAAGGAGTACGAGAATAGCATGAAGATAGTAGGAGAGAAGGCTGGGCCGGAACTGTTGGTGCCCTCCTCATATCACCTCAAATTTACTTCTAAGCACAGAAAGCTACTCACTGCAAACCACTGTGACTCAGACCAAGGGCTTCTTTGATGGCTATAAGATACTTGACCCATGCACAAAACAAGCCACACGTGCCAGAGCTAGTGCTTTTCTCCAGTGATGACAAAGTAATTAGTTAGTTAATGCCCCAGCTTGCTGAGGCCTTGGTAAACTCTGAAGTATATTCTATATGCACTTCCCAAGTGTCCTCGCAGGATTGAATTCCAATTGTCCACAATGATAAATGACTGCATAACTCACCTTATTGTGGTTTCTTCCCCTTCCCTATTTACAGCCATATTCCTGTGAATGAGTTTCCTGGGATCTCTTACCAAGTCAGCTGTTTGCACTACTATCCTTGCCTCAGAATCTTCTTTTGGTGGAATTCAAATTAAGATGGAAGGTTACTCCTCTCATCACTGCCAAGCTAAAAGCCATGCTTTAAGGCTCAACTTACATGGTTTTTCAAAGCAAGCCTAAAATTGTGAACCCCCGTGCCTTTGCAAACTCTATTCCTTCTGCCTTGCTTTTTCTTCCCCATTTTCATCCAACTAGAGGCATCATCTTTTAGATTCCAACCCAAGCATCACCTACTCCTTTAAACTTTTTCTGCCCCTTCCTGGGCAGTGTTACTGCTTCCTCCTTTCTCCTTGCTTTCAAAAGAGAAAACACATGCACATATGCATACAAACAAAGTTAAGTGATGAGTAGAATTATCATATGAGATTAATGACATAATTGAAAGTACTCTTTTTTTCTGTTGTCACTCCAGGAAAATACTTGTTCCTTTTAAATACATAGAGAAGCTAAGAGAAATGGACATCTACCATTTTCTCTGTGCTCTCTCTTTTTATGGTTCCCAGATATTTTCCGAAATCATTATTCCTGGTACTGGTTACATTTTTAACACGGCTTTGACTAAATTTCATGAATGGTTTGCAAATTCCTCTCGATGGACAACACATCACAAAGATCAAAGGCACATGTATAAGCACCAATAGGAAATGAAGGGAAAACATGGTAATGGAGGTTGCTGCTTACCTGTAGTTTTCCTCGGGAGGCGTGTTTAGGATGAGCTGAGCGAGAGCAATGAATAGATTCAGGATTAAGGCTTGGTTTCTAGCTTTTTATTGTGACATGTATCAGTTAGTTGGGAAAATAAGTACACATCTCTCTAAGACCTTAACGGGGGCAAACTATAATACTAGTGTTATTAAAGAGTCCATAAGCATTACTTATATAAATAGATTTGTATATTTAATAATAGCATCCATCCACTCCAGATTTGGGTCCTAAATGAGCCACCATGGGAAAGCCACATTCCGAATTCATTAGCCTGGTCTTTAAGATATTACTCCAGTTTTCACTTATTTATAGTTCTAAGTTATAAGAATTATGCACGAATGCTAGTCTTAAATCTTAGAGCTATATTTAGAAGATTTTGTCAGGGCAATGACATAGTATGCTAACGCCTTAATTCCCACTGCCGTAAAGCTCACCTGCTAAAGATAGTGAATTTGCTGGGAATTCGGGAGAATGACATCTCTGAATTCCATAAAACACAAGCTTGCAACAGTTATATACAAGGGTTAACTGCAGATTCATGTGTGATGGAGAGGTAGAGCAGCCGTCCTCTCTGTTCCCAAGGTCGTGGTGAATTTGGGCTGCTTGTCTGCCCTCTCCATGTTGGCCAAGTGGCTCTGTGACAATGCCGATACAGAGCAGTCCATGGACCAACCCTCACTCACTTCCCTGGTGATGTATGCGAGACATTTTAATGGTTGTTTCAACTCAGCTCCTCTCCAGGCCACACAAGATTAGCCTGGGCAGGAGACAGTGAGAAAAGTAATAAAATGACTAGCTTTCATTTCCTGCAGCCCTGAGTTGTCCTTCCTGCCCGAGAAACAGGTGTTCCCCATACTAGAAAAATCCAATATGTAAATACCTAAGCATTCAGAGGACTTGAGGCTGATTTGTTTTACAAAATGGCTCACAGAAATTTCCCATTAAATAAACAGTGGAGAAATAGTCAAATTAGCTTATTGGATGCTTATAAGTAAGGCAGGGGGTAATTCATAAGCTTTCTCTACATATCAAAAGTGGAGGTAAAAAAAATGAAATATGACTAGATCATGTAGGCATATTTAATAATTGGCTTAATATTCAACATTATAGTCATAAACTAGACTTTCTAGAATGTGGCCTTTCTTAGCATGAATTTTTCTGAAATATATGTGTATATTCTGGATATGTATACAGAGAGAGAGAGAGAAAGAAGAAAACCTGGAAAAAGTGGCACCAGAGCCCAGTGTTTGTGATTCTGTTTAATTTTTAAACACTCATTTAGAATAACATTACTACATATTTTCTTCTTCTTTCTCCTGTTCTTATGACTGATTTATCCATGAGGAGAACTGCCTATCAAAGAATTTCAAATCCAGTTTTTCCATTTCTGAAACAGTGTTGTGAACTGTTTCTCTGCTGAGAACAGTTATCTGATGGATATTGCTGACATTCCATGAATTTGTCTTCTGACTCCAGCACACTGTCTGTCACATAGAGAGCCCCCAATTTCATCCCCTCCTGGAAGGATAACCTTGAATCCAGGCTCACTGAGATGCTGGTCCTAATGGGATGTTGCCCTTGAGAGCAAAATGTTCGTGTTTCGGAGAAGAGCAGCATGGTGGCCAAAAAAGTGGATCCACATTCTCTTTCCCTCAAATCTCTTCACCCAGATAAAGTATGTTCGCTCCCTCGTCTTTAGAACAGTTGCTCAAACGTTACTATAAAAATAAGGCTCTTTGTGACCACGCTACCTAAAATCTCTTTACGTGACATTCCCTGTCTTACTCTTTTCCATCTTTCACTACACTATCCGTTTACTTAATCATTTTGCGTATCTTTTTTTCACCCCCACTAAAAGGGAAGTTTCACAAGGACAGACACTCTCGTTTATATTCTTCGTTGCTATTTTCCTGGCACCAAAAGAGGGTGTAGCTCATAAGAGGCACTCAACACAATGTCATAAATGGATGAAAATGAATATAAATGGATGAAAATTGCCACTATTACTATTTTATACATGGAAAAAAATAGCAGTGGGGCTCGGAAAGGACCACTGATGTGTTAGGGGATGGCTAGTGAAGGGTGGAGCAGTTCTGGGGGCTCGGAAAGGACCACTGATGTATTAGGGGATGGCTAGTGAAGGGCGGAGCGGTTCTGGGGGCTCGGAAAGGACCACTGATGTGTTAGGGGTGGCTAGTGAAGGGTGGAGCAGTTCTGGGGGCTCGGAAAGGACCACTGATGTGTTAGGGGTGGCTAGTGAAGGGTGGAGCAGTTCTGGGGGCTCGGAAAGGACCACTGATGTGTTAGGGGGTGGCTAGTGAAGGGTGGAGCAGTTCTGGGGGCTCGGAAAGGACCACTGATGTGTTAGGGGATGGCTAGTGAAGGGTGGAGCGGTTCTGGGGGCTCGGAAAGGACCACTGATGTGTTAGGGGTGGCTGGTGAAGGGCGGAGCGGTTCTGGGGGCTCGGAAAGGACCACTGATGTGTTAGGGGATGGCTGGTGAAGGGTGGAGCAGTTCTGAGGCCCCGGTCTGTCTGACCCCAGGCAAGGCCTTCCTCATCACACTGTTGTCTCCTGGGTGCTTCTCTGAGCCTCATCTCTCCACTTGCTCCGCGAACATGTTCTTTTTGACAAAAATACATTCTTTGGGCTTTTGGTTCCATATCTCTTCTTTATTAGTGGCCCAATTGACAAAACCAGCTGGGTACTAGGTTTATATCTTGTGAAAAAATGGTTAGTTTGTGTTGATTTGTTTTAATGTTACGTTCACAAAGTGTAAAACAAGCGAGCCAAGTATATTTTGCATTATTTTGGAAACCCCCACATAATCCATAGGGAAACTCAATACAAATGTTCTGGTTATTTTACATGGGGTTTCAATAATATTTGATGACTGGAGAGTCTATAGGGCATTTTCAAAAATAAGTAATGGGAAGTTGGGCTGAGTTAAGAGAGACACAGTTGCAGCCCCTCCCCCACAATGCTCAATCACTGCAAGCTGGGTAAGAAAGCTTATATAATTGATTCAAGAATATGGTAACTCATTTCATAAATATCATAAAAATCACAAATATTTAAAAATAAAAGTTCCCCAAGTTCTGCATCTATGGAACAGACCACTATTCCCCCTAATCCTCCTGGGGAATTATTTTGCTTGGAAGACAGTTACCCACTAAAAAATAAACCCATTTCTTCCTGCTCATATCTTTGAAGCTTCTCATGAGTTAGTCCCAATCTGGATTGACAAAAATTCCAGCCACTTGAGGATGAAGAGTTTCTTTCTCTACCATTCCTACCCCCCCTTCTGGAGTCAATGAGCCCACCTCCCACACATCTTTGAAACCACAAGATTCATCTCCTGTCCTATGGCAACAAAGGGGTCCTGTGAAGACCCAGGAGCTTTGACAAAGGATCTTTTCTGTTTATTTCATTTCAAAGGATAATACACACTTCCTGACTGTTGTTCTTGCTCTTGTCAATATAGTTCCAGATTATCAGTGTCTCCGAGTCACTGAAGGGTTGTTTATTAGGTGGGAAATAAAAAATAAAATAAAAAATTAAGAATTCAAATTGGAACATGTACACATACTCATAGTAATATATGGCAACATACCAAGCTCTAAGTTTTAGTGGATGGATGTGTACTCCACCTTAACGTGAATATAAACTTTGAAAACTGCCTCAAGGGTCACTTTCTCCAAGAAACTAAAATAAAATTTGTGTGCAGTGTGTATGTGTGTGGTTTTCAATTTTGAAAAGTCTGGGACCTTAATTTATGAGTAGCTTAGTAACTTAGCTATTGCCATGGTGTAGCTGGCTATGGGGGAAAGAGAGGAGGCAGAAATGCAAAAAAGACATGTCTGAATCACACCTCTTTCATGCCTAAGCTCTAAAATGGAGATTAATAATAATTACTCTAAAGGATTGTTGTAACTGTTTTGTGAATAATTATAGGGTTGTTTTTTTTTTCTGGAGTATAGAAAATAGAACTATAAGGTATTGTTTATAAAAATCCAGGAGTTGAAATTGCAGTGTTTTAGGATGAAGAGTCATGCTGGGACGTTTTTTTCTCTGAAGGAAAATTATTTAAATATGTAATTGCAATTAATGTGAAATCTAGTAGAGAACTCAATCACCGTACAATTTATGGATAAGGAAGTATGTTGCTCATACACAGTTTGTATAAAATATCTGTGGTATTGCTGAATAATTGTATCACAGGTAAAATACTTAATGCATTTTGTTATATGATGCACTGTCTTCCTAAGATATTTTACATTTTTACCATTATACATTTGTACTTACTACTACTGATATTTATGGAAAAATGCTGTATGTATCAGTGAAATGATTATAATCTGTGAGATTAAACTAAGGAAGGAGGAAGCTCTTGACCTATGTAAACCACAAGTGATATATTCAATCTCTGATAACAGAGAGTGACTATAACCAAGTGTTGCTATAATCTGGGGCAAATTTCTGAGGGAGTTAGATATATTTTAAAGCTTGTTTTATTTTATACATATATATATATATAATATAATTATATATGTAAATATATTACGTATGTGTATAATTATAGATAAATAGATGGATAGATAGAAGATAGATGTCTAACCTTCTCTGTGGAAGATAAAGGGCAGATTACTGTTCTTCTTTAGGTAATAAAAATGATGGGAACATTCCTATCTTCTTCAAATTGTCTTTATTAAACTGTTATAGAGCATCTATTAAGTAGAACAAAAGAGATCAGTGAGATCACTATGAAGTTGGAGGGATCCTTGAAGACTGAGAGTGGAGCTCATGAATTATGTATATGGTGCTTTAAAAATTCTGTTGTTTTTTTTAATATGATTAAGGATGGAAGAAGAAACATTGAAATCTTTGTTGTTGTTTTGTTTTTTTTCCCTAATTGAGGTTGTTTTTAAATCCACAACCAACAAGTTACTGTGAGCTTCCCACTGTGGTTAACTATGAATAACCATTATAGTTAAATCTTACAGATTGACAAAGTTTAGGCAACTGGGACACATGATCCAGCTCTCCTGGCCTTATCTTATATTTGGATCTGTTCACCTTTTCAAAGTCACTCATTATGAGATTGACAAAAGAACCCAGTTGTCTCAAATTCCCAATGTTTACTATAAACACAGGAAGTTCATAATTCTCAGAATTAAGCCTAACGCAGAACCTGTTTCGGTGGAATGAATTCTGCCATTTCCCAAAGAACCCAAGTGAAAAATACTTGAGAGAACATGTACACTGATGAATATCTTATTGATTCAGGCCCCATTCATTTAAAATCTGCAGTCATTCAGACATTATGTGTGAAACGCATCTTTTTATCTACCCACAAAGAAAAATCTAATAAGCAAATCAGCAGAGCAAATAGGAAGAGAGATACTTGACATGAAGAACTGACCAACTGTTGTTAGCCTTTTTCTGAGATCTGTGTTGTTAATTGGTGTATTATTATTATTTCAACTTAATTGTCACATGCTAGGTGGTTATTATCTGTGAGTAATCTGAAAGCCTCTGAAGGACAAAACGATGCAAGTATTGATTGTTCTATGCTGATAATGCAAATCAACTTGTATAGCACCTTTCATTAAATCTTAGCCAAAATACCACAAATGGAAACCTAAGGGGCCAAGTGATGCGACAGTTTCTGGGGTAGATCTTCCCCTTGACTATCAGGAGGCTGAAAAGAAAGCTATTGGTTTGGCTCACCTTCTGCCTGAACTTCTGTGGTTGACATTGAGTTGAAAGTTATAAAGACTTTCTCTGAAAGAGAAACAGACGTATAAATGCTAAGATCTACTTTGTGCTTTCATGTTGTTTTATTTATAATCTTCCAACAAACACAGGAGGTATCTTTGGTTATTTCCACTAAACATTTAAATAAATTGAGTCTCTAAAAGGCTCAGCAAATATCCCAAGTTTGAAAAGCTACTCAGTGGTACCCGTCTATGAATCTTCTCTGGGGTCTCCAAGATGTATGCATTTTACATTCTATCACATTGCATCAAAGGTGCTGTTAACCTAGTAGGAGCTGCAATAGTTGGCTCTTTACACAGGCCTTCGGCGCAACACTTACCACATTTTGTCATATAGCATAATGGTTTGCATATTCATTCCCTGCACTAAGATACAACTTCATTCCCTGCACCAAGATACAACTTCTTGACGGGCAGCAGACCTTGTCTTCTTTGCATTGGTATCCAGAGAACCTAGCACATCTTGGTCCTTAGTGTGACTCAGTACATTTTGATCAAATAAATATATTCAGAATTAGAGGAATTAGCCCAGAAAACAAAACAAAACAAAACAATCTTCACTTTTCTGGGAATGGTGTGGTACTGGAAAATGGGTTATATTAGCAATGCTTATTTAAATAGAAGAGCAAAAAATGGGAAGTATTTTAATGCCGCTGATATCACTTGAATGAAAGAGAAGATATCCTGTGGGTCCCATACACAGTGTGGTAGGGAATTCCAGGAATGGCCCCCCAGATTCAATGCCTGCATCCCTTGGATCTATAAATGCGATGAGATCTCATTCCAGTGTTTACGATATGCTCTATGGCTGAGCTGACCTGAAGATAGGGGTGGGCCTAATCTAATCATACAAGCCACTTTAAAAGCAGAGAATTTTCTCTGACCAGTGGTGGATTGAGAATCCGAGAGATTCAGAACTTGAGAAGAATTTGCCTCACCATGGCTGGTGTGAAGAGAGAGAGCATGCCACATGAGAAAGAATGCGGGTGACTTTAAGAAACTGAGCAAGGCCTGAAGCTGAAAGTCAGGAAGGAAATAGAGACTCAGTCTCCTATCTACAGAACTGTTGGCTGAATTCTGCCAACAACAGGAATAAACTTGGAGGAGGACCCCGCACCCCAGCTGAGAATACAGTCAGCCGACACCCTGACTTCAGCTTTGTGAGATCCCAGAGAACCCTACGGAACCATGAGCTAATAAGTTTTAGACCCCTAAATTTCTGATAATTCATTACACAACAGTAAAAAACACATATACAGGACGACAAACTTGTTTTTATAAGAACTAACTCTAAATGATACTCACTCTCCTCTTTGAAGAAACTGTAATGAAACCTTTCAAATGAAAAGTAAGTTCAGGGGAAAATTCCCATCTGTTTCAAGGGGTTCAGCAGGAAAGACCTTCATTATCCAATTATAAATTTACATTATGCATCTATAGTTGCTTTCTACCACATGACAATGGATGTGTGCTCTAAGAATGTAATGTATTCTATGGGCTTCTGAGTGGCATCCATATTAAAGAGGCAAAATCCCTATTTGGGGGGAGCGTATTTTAATGATGTTTGAAAGACGCTAAGGCCTTTTTTGTGGCCTTATTCAACTTCCCCCAAATCTTGCCTCAGACTCTGTCACATTGAGAAAAAAATGTGACTTTCTTTTATTCTTTCATGTGTTTTGAGTTTAATAACATATGCTGTTTATATTTGGTTTCTATAGAGAGTTCCTTTTTGTCTTGTAAACAGTTGCAAAGATTTACCTAGAGCTGTGTGGGTTTGCTCTTTCTTTTTTTCTTCTCCCATCCCCTTTGGAAAGTCTGAATGGTTCCAAGGATTAGCAGCAGCTTAACTTCAGTCATGATCTGTAATAGATAAATGCAGTTATTGTTCATGTTGGCTCTTCAGGGGAGTGTGAAATTAACCAGTTGTCTTGGTCTTTCTTCACAGTCTACATCTTAATAGTCACTCCTATTTGTGTTTCATTGACTTGTCAGAAAGTACCCGTAAATGAATCCTCAATGTGAAATGAGGCCCAGAGTTCGACTCATTCTCCTTCAAAATGAGTTAGATACTTCTGGAAAGGATAATCAACTCCTTTCTCTTATGCGGGTAATATATGACAGATACTGAACCAGTCAAATAACACATGCTGGGTTTTGTGGTCTTTAATATTCCCATTTTTCAGGTGAGGGCACTGACAAAGACTTGGAAAGACTTGCCATAAATGTGTAGATACTAAGGGGAGGGTCTGCATGGAGTTTAATCCATGATGACTGCACATCCTGAACTTAGATATGTGTTGGTCCTCATAAATTACTACAAGACTCATATGTTTTGTCTCCCAGGTAATACTCAGTCCTTGACTCTAACACCTTAAAATCTAGGGTGAGAACATGATAGTTCTCTTTATCTCAACCACAAATATGTTAACAATAAAACTATGAACTCATCTGAACACTTTTATATTTTTAACCTAAGCCTCTTCTTGGATATGGTATGTTCTATCATCCTCTGGGGGGATATGGATATAGATATATGCTATTCAGTAGGTTATTTTTGTTTAAATTTCTTACAACTGAGTAAAAATAGAAATTCAGCTTCTCACACTGGCCGCTTTTCGAAGGTTCAGTAGGCACCTATGTGGATACCATGTTGAATAGTGCAGATGTATAGAACATTTCCGTCATTGCAACACGTTCAGTTGGACAACACTATGAGAAAGCCACGGGAGCATTAGCTAAGCCCTGAGCTTCATGCTGGGTATTCACTGGAAATAAAAACGAAGTAAAATATGTTTTATGGAGCTTGAGGTCTAGAGTGTCTCAAAGTTCATAGTTCCTTTATGCTAGTAAAAACATTAAAAAATTGTGGGGTTTTTTTCAGAGTTTCTTATAGCAGGGTCTCCCCAGCTCTGTTATACAAAGTCATGGGAAAGAACTCTGCATTTCCCCTCATGACATCTTCAGCATCCTTACAGCTTGTAATCATATACCCTCTTAACTGCCACATTGAATGGTGTTCATCATTTTCAACCTAAATGGTATTTCTCATTTTCAACCTAAATTTTCAGACTTAGGCACTAGACTAAGGATGTTTGAAATATAGGCATTAATTAGATAATATCCCCTAACCAATGTTTACCTTTACTCCTAACTAACACCTGTCTTTTGAATCTCAGTCCAAATGCCATTTCTTTTGGAAGCCATCTTTGATTCTCTAAAAACCAAGCTCATTGCCCTTGCTCTGCACAGCAACTACAACTCACACTTGTCTTATCATAATAATTATCCCTCCTTATTATGAATTTTAACATAATCAATGTCTTTGCTCCCAACTTAAACAGTGAGCATCACATGGGCAGGAACTCTGTGCTGGGTTCATCACTGGATTTCTAACTCCTAGAACAGAGTCTGTCACTTTGTAGAGATTTTTTTATTTGTTGTATTATTGAATAGTTTTTGTTTTGTTTTGAGAATATAGACAAAAGAGTCAGCTTTTTAAACATATAATGTACCCTATCTACCCATCATAATATCATCTCTAACAGCAATCACAGCAATTCACTTTAGCTACCTTGAGAAAAATAGTATGACTTCGTTGTGTCTCCTAATGTAAAAGAAATGTAATAAAGAAGCTTTTTTCTCCCCCCAGAAAATTTAAGGCAGTAGGAAATAGCATGTGAAAGAAGGTGAAAAGGATCCAATTTAGAATTTTCTCTCTGCTGCTAGATTTGCCATGTGTCCTTCATCCCATCAACATATTGTTCTCTAGGATTCTCATCTATAAAATGGCTATAGGTGGGTCTCCCCCACAGGATTTCCAAAAGAATTAAATTAAGCAATGCAAGATTTGTGTCACATGCATGGTAGAATGCTCAACAAGGTCAATGTCTTACCTGTTTTTCTACACTCAAGAATTGCCCCTGTAGAAAATGACTGGCAGGTTGTTTTGTTTTTCTTCCTCTTTGGTTTCTTTTAGTGATTTTTAAAATTTATTTGATTTTCCCCCTTTTTTGTTGTGTGTATCTTAATATCTGATCTTCTTCTCTTCCATTTTTCCCTCCTGTAGCATCCTCCCTTTGTCTGGCTCAGCTGATGACACACAGAGTATAATTGAACATTGACCTCTGGCACAAATAAGCATCTGTCTTGCACATTTAGGATATTATGTTGCCTGTAATCCTTCCCAGCTTATGATTTTAAATTACTTTTGGAATTTCTGTATAATTTCAGGTTGGTAGGTTAAAATTGCAATTTTATTTTGGCAGATAATGTGTTTCTAAATGAGTTCTTCCCTATGTACATATTAAATAGTTTCCTCATACAGCAGAGTGACTTTTTGTTTGTCCTTGACCACACTAGAAATTAGAAACTATGACTTACTTGGCAAAAGTTCCTTTACTTTCTGGAAGAAACTTAAAATCTTGCATTTAATTTGTATTGTGTTCATATTGTGTTGGTTATAGAGATACTCATGTCTTAGCTTTTTTTTTTTTGAGAAAAAAAGGAACAGAAGAGATTCTCTTATAGCTATTGTTTTCAAAGTTATTGCTTTTTTGAAAGTTATTTTGTTTTCTTTTTCTTCTTACATCGTTATTGATGGGTATGATAGTCTGAATAATGGACGCCCAGAGAAGGCCACAGTCTAATCCTCAAAATCTGGGAGTATTTTATATTTCATGGTGGCCAAAAAAAGACTTTATAAATGTGATTAATTTAAGGGTATTGAGATGGGGAAATTATCTCAGATTATCTGGGTGGATGCAATGTAATCACAAGCAACCTTATAAGAGGAGGGCAGGAGGGGCAGAGAGAGATGTGACAGTTGAAGCAGAGTTTGCAGTGTACAAAGGCCATGAGCTGAAGAAGGTAGGCTGGGAGTTGGAAAAGGCAAGAGAACTTATCCTCTCTGGAGCCTCCAAAAGAAACAGTTTAATGACACCTTGATTTTACTCTGTAAGACTCATTTCAGATTTCTGACTTCCAGACTGTGGGATAAATTTGTATTGCTTTAAGCCATTAAGTTTTTGGTAATTTATTACAGCTGCAATGTGAGACTAATACAACGTATTAAAGATGATTTTTTTCTTTGATTGTTTCCAAAGTCCAAAACTAGCTGAAAACCTAAAAATATACCTTTAACATCAAAGTAGGCTGCTCGTGTACTTAAGTGCACATCTTCTTACCAAACTGTTGTCACTGTACATTTGAGCTGGAAGGAATCCTTTATACCTGTAAAGAGGAGGCAGATACCAAGTACATTCTGGAATGCGAATACCAAGCACATTTGTATAATCCTCTTAATAGACTGAGAATATCTAGGTATATCTATTTTTAATTGATTCTGAGCTAATATGCAAAGTCTTCCTTTCTACCCAGATTAAAGATCACTTGAAGAAAGTTTTTCCATGCCAAAGAATTATTTGTTGATTAATAGATTTGGGAGAGTTTAATTGACACTCATTTAAAAGAGGTTGAATAAAATCAGTTTTGTGGGCTACAGACAGGGACAGTCTTGAGGGGACAGGAGAGACTCATACTTTTTAAAAACAAGCAAAGTGTCCTAGTAAAATTTTGAAGCACCCCTATTGGGGGAAAATGATTCTCTCCTTACTAACTTCACTGGTTTTTCATAATAGTGATATAATAATAGGGAATAATAAGGAAACTTATTCAAACAAAATACATTACTAGGCAGTTAGCCTGGTTAACCTCTGGAACCTGTGAAAATGTACTTGGAACCTCATGGGCCATGTAATGCCTCTATTTGTTTTGGCCATTGTCACTGAGTCTCTTGGGATCATGAATTAAACCTCCCCAGATTGGGAAATACATGATTTTTAAGATTCTTTCCTATTCTAAACACAGGTTGATGTTATGGCTTCATTTTAACTTACTTTATATCACACATATAAAAACAAGTGAGGAAAAATTAACAGACTTTTGCTAATACATAGCTTCCCAAGGAAATCTTCCCTGAGTTCGCTGCACTGTCCCCCTTTGTGTTCCATTGACTCCCCAGCAAACCTCTATTATCCCCATGTTCATATTTCATTCAGCATATCTTCTTATGAGCCCATCTTTCTCTTTTGGCTGTAAACTCCCAAGGACACAGACCAAGTCAAGTTTGTTTTAGTTTGTTATAGGACCTCAAGTAAACATAGAGTAGACCCAAATATATAGTTGACCATTGATCAAAATGGGTTTGAGTTGTGCAAGTCCACTTATATATAGATTTTTTGTAGACACAGATTTTTTACAATACAATACTATAAATGTGTTTTCTCTTCCTTATGATTTTCTTAATGTTTTCTCTTCTCTAGCTTACTTTATTGTAAAACTATAGTATGTAATACATATAAAATACAAAATATATGTTAATCAATTGTTGTCAGTAAAGATTCTGGTCAGTACTAGGTTATTAGCAGTTAAGTTTTGGGGGAGTCAGAAGTTATACAGATTTTTGACTGTATGGGGTGACAATGCCCCTAACTCCCATGTTGTTCAAAGGTCAACCGTACATTTGTTGACCACTTCCAGTCCTTTCCTTTAAGGTGCTTAAAGTGGAAATGTGGATGCTTCTTGCTGGGGTTATCAGATATCTTCTCTAAGTCAAGCAAAATATCCTCAGTTTAAAACCCTCCATCTTTGGGCTTCCCCAAGATGGTGGCTGAGTAGGAGGACCCTAGGCTTGTCTTGTCTCATGAACACAACTACATAACTATCAAATCATCCTAAATATCCCAGAGATTGGCCTGAAGACTGACATAATAAACTCCGCAACTAAAGGGAGAAAGGAGGCCATATTGAAGACAATAAGAAGTGCAGAGATGTGGTTTAGGGGAGAAATGGATGGAGAGTGCTGCAGAGGGGAGGGAGCCATGGTTGCAGAGAAGGAGGAGAGAGAAAGAGAGAGAGGAACAAACAAGTGAATGCACAAGGAGAATGTTTCCCCAAAGCCATTGGCTTGAAAAATGAGAGGGGCTGAATTTCAGGAGTTCTAACAACCAGCAGGACTTAAAGCCTGAAGTTTCAAAGGTCAGCAGATTTGTCTGGGATAGAGCCTGGAGGGCATTGCACTGCTCCTGGAGAGTACGTAGGCAAACAACCCAAGGATAGACAGTGTGGAAACAGTGATTTGAAAAATGCCTGGGGTACACAGTAGGGAGATTATTCGCTATTCTAGGAGCACTTCCCTGAGAGGCAGACTTGATGGAGTGGCAGACACTGGTTGCCTAACTTGCTTACACCAAGCCCAACCACCTGTACTCTGGCAGGAATGCCCTTCTCAGTCAGGCTTGCCTCAGTCCTAGCATGGCAGGCTTCTTCCCAAGAAAGAAGGATACAAACCTCTGTCCACACCACGTGGTGAGGACCAGAGTTCTGCAGGGCTTAGGTTCTGGTGGAGTTTGTGTCAGGTCTCATTTCACAAGGAAACCAGAGCACACTTAGTTAAAATTCACCATATTCAGGCCAGGGACCAAACACTGTCCATAGCAGGCAAGGAAAGCCTCTGCAGAAGACTGGCCTGAAAGAGCAGCCAAAACAGCAGAGCACATGCAGCACACACTGGAGACACTCCCTGAGGCATCAGGCTCTGGGCGGTACATGACCTCTTCTTCATAAGGCCATTTCTTTCAGGAGCAGGAGACACAACTAGCTTTTCTAACGCAGAGAAGAAGGCAGAGATGTAGACAAAATTCCAAGAGGGAGAAATTTATCCCAAAGGAAAGAACAAGATAAGGCCATGGCTGGAGATCTAAGCGAAACAGACATAAGTAACATGCCTGATGGAGAATTTAAAGCAACAATCATAAAGATACTCACTGGACTTGAGAAAAGAATAAAAGGTATCAATGAGACCCTTACAACAGATAAAAGAGTTATAAAAGAATCAATCAGAGATGAAGAATATAATAAATTAAATTCGGAAACAGGCTTCATGCAATGAACAGCAGGCTGGAAGAAGCAGAGGAACAAATTAGTGACCTAGAAGATAAAATAATGGAAAATAATGAAGCTGAACCAAAAAGAAAAAGAAAAATTATGCAACACAAGAATAGACAGGGAACTCAGTGACTCCATCAAACATAATAACATTTGTATTATAGGAGTCCCAGAAGAAGAAGAGAAAGAAAAAGGGGCAGAAATTTATTTCAAGAAATAATAACAGAAAACTTCCTTTTTCTGGGGAAGGAAACCAGCGTCTAGATGCAGGCGGCACAGAGAACTCCCATCAAAATCAACAAAAGCAGGCCAACACCAAGATATATTATAATTAAATTTGCAAAATATAGTGATAAAAAAAATCTTAAAAACAGCAAGACAAAAGAAATCCTTAACTTACAAGGGAAAACCTGTAAGGCCAGCTGGAGATTTCTCAACAGAAACTTGGCAAGCCTGGAGGAAGTGACATGATATATTCAAAGTGCTGAATGGGAAAAATCTGCAGCCAAGTATACTCTATCCAGCAAGGCTATCATTCAGAATAGGAGAGATAAAGAGTTTCCAAGACAAACAAAAACTAAAGGAGTTCATGACCACTAAAACAGCCCTGCAAGAAATATTAAAGGGGACCCCTTGAGGGCAAAGGAGAGACCAAAAGTGACAAACACAAGAAAGGATCAGAGAAAATCTCCAGAAACAATGACAAAGCAAGTAATAAAACAGCAGTAAACACATATCTATTGATAATTGCTTTGAAGGTAAGTGGACTAAATGTTCCAATCAAAAGACATAGGGTGTCATAACGGATAAAACAAGATCCATCTGTATGCTGCCTACAAGACACTCATTTTAGACCTAAAGACACCTGCAAATTGTAAGTGAGGGGTTGGAGAAATATTTATCACTCAAAGGGATGTCCAAGGAAAATCAGAGTAGTAATACTGATATTGGACAAGCTAGACTTTTTTGTTCTTGTATTATTTTTTTTTTAAGATTTTATTTATTTATTTGACAGAGATAGAGACAGCCAGCGAGAGAGGGAACACAAGCAGGGGGAGTGGGAGAGGAAGAAGCAGGCTCATAGCGGAGGAGCCTGATGTGGGGCTCGATCCCATAACGCCGGGATCACGCCCTGAGCCGAAGGCAGACGCTTAACCGCTGTGCCACCCAGGCGCCCCTGTTCCTGTATTATTTTTATCCTGCTTTACTGTCAGGTTAGTACTGGACTCATGGAATGATTTTGAATGTGTTCCCCCTATTCCATTATTTGTAAGATTTTGAATAAAGATTGTTATTAATTATTTTGCTTAATGTTTGCTAGAATTCACCAATGAAACCATGTGGTCTGGGCTCCTTTGTGCTAGGAGATTTTTGATTCCTAATTCAACTTTCATTCTTATCATTGGTCTAAGAAGATTTACTATATCTTGGATTCAAGATTCATGATTCAGGATGCCTGGGTGGCTCAGTCAGTTAAGCATCTGCCTTCAGCTCAAGTCATGATCCCAGTGTCCTGGGATCTAGTCCTGCATCAGGCTCCTTGCTCCGTGGGGAGGCTGCTTCTCCCTCTACCTGTCACTCCTCCTGCTTGTGCTCTCTCTCTCTTTCTCTGACAAATAAATAAATAAATAAAAATTAAAAAGTTTTTTTTAAAAGATTCATGATTCAATCTTGGTAACATTCATTTTTAGGAATTATTTTTCTAAGTTATCTCGTTTGTTATAATTGTTTATAGTGTGTTATCACACTATTCTGTGGTTATGTGTTGTATTGTTTTTCATTTCTCATTTTGGTTTTTGAATCTTCTCTCTTTTTTTCCTTAGTTAATGTAGTTAAAACATTGCCAATTTTGTTCTTTTTTTAAAAAAAAAAAACGGGTCATTACTTTCAATGTTATGTTATTGTTTATTCTGGTCTCTATTCTGATTTTTCTTTGTTATTTTCTTCCTTTACTAAATTTCAACTAAGTTTTTTTCTTTTTCTAGTTCCTTGTGGTATAATGTTGTTTATTTGAACATTTTTCTTAATACAAGCATTTATAACTTCTTACTCTAACAGCTGCTTTTGCTGCATCCCATAGGTTTTGGAATATTGTTTTCTCTTTTGTTTTGGGACATATTTTGATTTGATGTTTGATTTCTTATTTGGCTTATTGCTTGTGCAGTAGTGTGTTATTTAATATTTACATTGTAGATTTTCTAGCTTTGTTTTATTGTTGATCTTTAGTTTTGTACTATTGTCATTGGAAAATGTACTTGGTATGATTTCAGTGTTTTTAAATTTGTAATATTTGTTATGTCTCTTTTTATATGAATTAACCAGGGGATTCTTCTGTGTGTACTTGAAGAAAATGTGTATTCTATTTTCTTGGATGGAATGTTTTATATATATCTTTGAGAACCACGTATTCTGAAGTATGCTTCAAGTAAAAAATGTTCTTGTTGAAAAAGAAAAAATAACTTTAACTGAGGGTACTCATTTAAAATAAAGTATATTAGAAGGGAGGTGGGTAGAGGGGATGGGTGAAATCGGTGAACAGGATTAAGAGTACAGGTATTAAGAATATACTTAGGGGCTCCTGGGTGGCTCAGTCATTAAGCGTCTGCCTTTGGCTCAGGGCCTGATCCCAGGGTCCTGGAATTGAGCCCCGCATCAGGCACCCTGCTCTGTTGGGAGCCTGCTTCTTCCTCTCCCACTGCCCCTGCTCGTGTTCCCTCTCTCGCTGGCTGTCTCTCTCTCTGTCAAATAAATAAATAAAATCTTTAAAAAATATATATATACTTAGATGAGCACTGAGAAATGGTGTATAGAATTGTTGAATCACTAATATTATACACCGGGAACTAATATAACACTGTATGTTAACTATACTTGAATTAAAATTTAAAAACTTAATGAAAAAAGAAAAGAAAATGCATTTGTGGTGAAAGTAAAATAAAATAAAATAAAATAAAATAAAATAAAATAAAATAAAATAAAATAAAATAAAATAAAATAGATAAAATAAAACTCACTCTTTCTTTTCTATGAAGGGCTCCTCATAATGCCCAATTTCCTGTTTTGCTTTGTTTTGTTTATTGGATTCAAGCACATATAAAACCATTGTACAGTGATTTCAAAGACCCTTTGAAATCTGTGTAAACATCAAGAACAAATGCTTTTTATCATTATCTAAGTCTCTGCCACGCTTTCAGATTATTATTATCATCATCATTATGATGTTGATGATGATGTCACTTTCTTAGAAATAATGAATTCTGCTGAAGCAAGATTTACTATTGGTAAAACAGAAATAGTCTTTGCTTTCACTATCACTAAATAACCTGGAAAATATGATTCTGGTGTTTTCCTATTATGTAAGGCTATAGTTGCACCCTTGATTTTGCTGGTGGAGACTACTTTTGATAACTAATCCGAAGGCAGAGAGGGTTTGAAATATGAAAAAAAAAAATCCAACCCCAAAACAAAAAACCATATGTGTTTAGAGTAACTGCCTTTGGAATCTAGATTTGTCAATGGCTAAAGCCCAAATAAGTATGCTTTTGATGAGCTGCCATTTTGGTTCTGTGAGATGTGCCCACAATGTGCCTTTAAAATATAGTCCAAATTGTGTATTTCTGGGTATTTGACATTGTTTTCCTTGAATTTTTTTAGCGGTTAGTCAGTCATTAGATATTCTAACAGCCTGTCGAATTTTTCTTTGTCGGTCTACCCAGTGGCCACTACAATATGGGCGTTCAATATGCAATAGCCAGCAGTGTCACTTCAACTTAGTTAGAGGAGTTTGACCATTCCAGTACTTTAAACTAGAATCTGAAAGCTCAACCTTGGACTGGGCTGAGCCCCAGAATCAACATGCAGCCTTAAATGACTCATTTTTTCAGGGACTTAATTTCCTCATTTCTTAAAGTTGATGGAAAATATGCTCAACTCAGACTATATAACTTGCCATGATGTAGGCATCTAATATTCTAAAGAGATTGAGTAATTAATTATTCCTCTTTTTGACTTGTGTGTTTGATCTAGTCCCACACATTTGGCAACATAATGGCATGTATATAATCTTATAACCAAGTAGGACCAAAGTAAGAGGTATTTGCTGATTCCTTTCTCAAAAAGGAAGAACAGAATCTTTTTTCCTGGAATAACAGGGCCAGAGGACCCAAAACCCATCTTCCCCTGTGGCTCATGCCACACCCTGCCCCACCCATCACTATCTTTTATTATCTTAAGGGCCTTGCTTACATGCACAGAGGCCTCTCTTAGTATCAATTTAAAGAAGCCAGACTGTCACTCTGTATCACATTGCTCTATTTAAACTCTCTGCTTGAAACTCATCACTATGTGTTCCTTTTTCTTCTTTATTCATTTATTATTTCATTCTTTCTTTAAAATATAAGTTCAAGGAAATCAGTAACCCTGTCAGCCGTGTTTGTTGAATCAACAGTGCTTTCTGAAAGTGCCTGGTAAAATATGGTGAATGTTACTCATTCTTTAAGAAAATGGACTATATAAATCTAACTACTTCACAGAAAAGCCTGCCATCATCCTGAATTACTAGCATGTGATGGAAATAACTAATCAATGCGGTGTATTTTCTATTCCTTATCTTTCTCAGCACAGTGGTTTCCACCATTCCTCTACTTTAGTGACTTTTTGTCCACATCCGTGGCCTAAGCATTGCTCTGAATTGTTCTGCATTTAAATATGTAAATGCCTAGATTCCTTTTTCTAATTTATTCATCTTTCTTTTTGTTTTTCTCACTTCCTTATTCCCACTTATGACTTTTGCATCCCAGTTTTCTTCCATTTTATCAATAGACGCCTTCTGCCTTCATTTCCTTCACCTCTATAGTCTCTGACTTCAACAGCAAAGTTCTTCTCTTGGCCCTCTTATCTTTCCATTCTACTTTTCTAGACAATTTAATCACTTGTAGCTTTATTTTTTTCTAAAGATTTATTTATTTATTTATTTATTTATTTATTTGAGAGAGCAAGTGAGTGTGGTGAAGGGCAGAATGAGAGGGAGAGAGAGAGACTCTCAGACTCCCCGCTGAGCATGAAGCCTGACATGAGGTTTGATTCCACCACCCTGAGATCATGACGTGAGCCGAAATCAAGAATCAGATGTTTAAACAACTGAGCCACCCAGGTGGCCCTAATAACTTGTAGCTTCAAATATTGCTTTAGAATAGTGAATCCCAAATTTATATAACTAACGCTCACCTCTTTCCTGAGTATCTCTAATTAATAACTAAACATTCAAGACTGAAGCTAAAACAGGAATATTTTAAGACATTGTCTGTGTTTTATTTTTAATTCATTATCCTAAGGCTTGATAGACATAGTAAATAATACTCCTCTTCTCCATCCAAGTTCAAAAACATTGCAAAACCTAAGAGTCAAGCAGATGGAGTATGGTAACAATAGTTTGACTGATATTATGGCCGAAATTTAGATATATACCCACCCATATAAATACCTTCCTAGAGGTCTACTTTCATAAAATTTATGGCATGGAAGATCAGAGGTGAACTGAAACTTCTTATAAGGAGTTGGATACCAAAGATAGAGAGGAATGTAATCATGCATGCTCAATCCTTTTACAAACCTCACCAATCAAATAAGTCATCTCCTTTTCCATGGAAAGGAATGAATAAGGAGACAGGATATTGCAGTAATAGAAGCTTCCTTGCTATGAAAACTTGGTAAGAGAGAAATCCACCCCTCCAAAAATGTTATTTGATCAACTTGTATTGATATGGTAATCCATTTCTGAATCTGTGACACAGCAGCAAGGATAATTTTTCTCCAGCATCATTTTTATTTGGATTATTCTTTTGCTCATATTTCCATCTTTCATTTAAAACTTGATTGTCAAGCATTCATCAGCATTATTTCCTAGCCCTCTCTCCTCCATCCTCATTTCTCAAAACTTTCTGTTGTGTTCCCTCAGCCACTGCGGACGGCGCATATCTGCTGTCATTGCCCCTTGGGAGGGCTCTAGCCAAATTACATATGGCCTTGCTTCATGATATTCCTACTTAAACCTAACCATACTTACTAAGAAAAGCCTTCCTGCCTTCTATCACTTCTTCCAAAGAGTTCTCAAAACTTTGCCTATTTCTGAAATATGTTTTATTTATATTTATTGTGTTATATTACATATTCGTATTTATACATATCTATTTCTTTTTTCTTTTTAATCATTCTACTCTGCTTTGTAGCCACTAGGAATCCACATTGCACCAATCACTTTTATAGTTCCATAGTACTGTCACATGTCTTCTTGATCCTATTGCCATTTCCTCACTAAACAAGGTTATATCTTACATATTTTTATCCTGCTCCCTGTCCTCTAGCATATATAATCCAGTATTCTTTCTACTTGCGATTTCTTAGGGTCTCATCCAGCCTGGTGTCAGTCTCTCCATTTCTCCTCTCTTTTGGCTAGGACAACTTGAATTCCTCTTTATAAAGAAGAATCATTATGTAAATCATCTTCCTACAAAAGAAACATTAAATTCTATTTTGGCAGGGATTATGTCTATTTTATTCCCTATATAATCACCCTAAGTTTATTGCCCCACACATAAATGCTCAATAAATATATGCTAAATGAATGTGTGAACAAATGAATGACTCTCAAGATTCATTATCAAATCATTTTCACTGTGAAAGTGACAATTGTACAGAAATCCTGATGTGACACTTACACTACCATTTGCACCTGCTTCTCTATACCTGCCTCATTATCAAATGATTTTTAATCTCATTCCTCTAACAAGATACGTTTCTCCCACTTCGTCACTTTTGCTTCACATATTTTGAAACTCTGTTTTTAGGTGCATATGTCTTTATAATTGCTGTACCTCCCTGATGTATTGATCATTTTCATCCTTATGAGTGTTCTCTTTTTACTTCTAAATAGATAAGTCTGTTTTGAGGGCTATATAATTCGATATCACTATAGCCACTCTGGACTTCCAATATTTTTGTTTGCATTTTATCATTCTTTCACCTTCAAATTATTTGTATATTTGTACTTAAGGTGAATTTTTTAGGATGTATATAGCTTTGTCTTCTTTTAAATTTGTCAGTCTCTGCATTTGATTGGAGTACTTGATCTATTTAAAATTGAAGTTATTACTAAAATTGATGGATTTAGGTCTGCCATTTGCTAGATTTTTCCTATTTGTCTCATAAATTAATTTTTGTTCTTCTTTTGCTACCTATTTTGTATTGAACAGATATTTTTGTATTCTATTTCATTTCCTCTATTGCATTTATAGCTATTTCTCAGTTATTTTTAGAAGTTGCTCTAAGAATTATAATTACCATCTTTAAATTTTCAAAATCAAATTATATTTAGTATTGAATTACTATAGGTATTAATATAAGAACCCTGAAAATATAGTTCCTTTTACTCCTCCTTCCTGCTCTTATAGTCACATATATTGCATTATGTGTAAGATAGTTGTGTATATATTTTTTGCTTTATGCAACTAAAAATTAAAAGAAGGAAACTATCAATATATATTCATAGATATAGATATAAAAATAATTAATACTGTGTATAGAACTCTAGATTGATAGTATTTTTTTCAGCACTTTGAATATTTCATTGGATTTTTTCCTACTATTTATTTTTTGATAATCATTTTCTCTTGTTTTTTTCAAGATTGCCAATTATATTTGGCTTTAAGTCATTTGACAATGATGTAAAAAAGGAGATATATGTATAAACATATACACACACACACACTCTATGTTCACAAGGTGAATTGTGAACAAAAGTCTTTAGCATTAAGTATTTTCTTTGTTTCAAAATGAATTTTCACAGGCTAGTAATCCCTTTTTTATTAAAAGTCAAATTTTTTTCCTTTAATAACCATTCAAACATATTTTTAGACTACCACAATATTACTAGTTCATGACACTTCTGAAATTGTACAATTTCTGAATATTTACCTATTTCTTGGAGGGAATGTTGAGATCTAGTATGTTGGAGTGGAGAGAAATGTAAGGATTTCTAATAAACAAAATGAGTAGGCAATTCTTAAAATAATATGGAGGTATTAAAGCACTTTTGAAAGAGAAGCAATCAGGGATCACCAGTCTTATACTGGTTAAGATTTAAAAAACAGCTCTCCAGAAAAAAACAAACAAACAAAACAAAAAAAAAATGAAGGAACCTGATTTATAGCATGTGCTGATTTCTGTGGTGTAAATAGTCTCACTGATTTCAAGCTACCAACATGATGTCGTTGAACATGGAATTGGAAAGAGATGTGTAGTAGCACCGTATTATAAAGTACTTCTAGCATATAAATACAGTACTCATAAATAAACTCAAGAGCATAGATGATAGTGATATGTAGTAAAAATACGTAGAAAGTGATGTGTTTTGAGTGTTTACTACCTTTGTTTTTAATATAACTTATTTGACTGTAAGCTTATACCTAGCATAATCTAATTTTTAGTAAATTTAACTACTGGCTTGCAAAATTTCTGAAAATTTTAAAATTGGTTCTTGCAAGCTAGTATGAGCCAGCTTCAGCTCACTACTAAAAATATTATAGATGTCGTTGTGCTTGTACCAATTGATGTCATAGTAGAGAGACGTAAGTGTGTGTGTGACAGAGTTGTTGAGAGCAGATGTGAGTTCTTTGGGAATAATCGTGAACATAGTGGGAGTTTTCTCAGGAATTTTCTGGAATATATTTGTAAATGACATATTGATGTTACAGTCCTAGTGAGGCTTAATAAGCCATAGTTTAATTTTTCTTCACCATAGCCTAATTAGTTCCTAATTAGTTCCTAATCAGACCTAATTAATTCCTGTCACTGTTAAGAGTATCAGGAAAATGTAATAAATTTGGGGTACTTTGTTATAACAGCCCCACTTTAGGTATTAAAAAAGGAATATATTGCTATTAAACTGTGATCTAGTCATTATAATTCAATCTCCTATTTATTTCTTTCCCTTTTTTCCTCCCTCTTGTTCTCCTTGCCCTCACCCCCTAGCCCCCCCCCCCCGCCACCTTTATTTCCAGTATGTGTCTGACTCAGGCTCAGTCACCTGCTGTGGAAATGCAGGATGTGACTAGTTCTTCCCTGGCCTTTTGTACTCTCCACATGCCATTTCTGTGGTCCTCTAAGTCTGGAGCAAGAAAACGAAAGGAGACGTGAAAAGATAAAATGATATTTTACTTGTATGGTGCTATTTGTGTTTCTCTCCCAGCTGTTGAATGACTTCTGTCAAGCCAACATCCAAATACTAGTACAGTCTCTTTGATAAGTTTCTGCTGGTACTCTTCTTTCAAATCTCTAGTCTAAAATGCACAACTGGCACTTGGTAGCTCCACCTCGTCCTTTTCCAGATTGTCCACCCTACCTTGTTGCTTCTATTTAGTAAGTTGAGTGTTACACAAGCAACTTTCAAAATCTAACTCATGCTCTCAGCTTCTCCACAAATTAAAATTCTTGGAACACATAACAAAATGTATAAGAGAGTCAGGGCTTCTAAAATGCTTTAGGTCCAATTTATTATTTTTGTCTCTGCATGCATATCTATTTAGACAGTGCATTATTGGCTGTTCTTTCATAGTTAAACATATAATCCTAGTGTGTCTGTACAACATCTGACATCTGGTTGGAAAGTAAGAGTCAATCCAACATGTCTAGAAAACACCAGAGCAACCAGATGTTTTACCAATGCTTTAAAAAAATTACTCCTGATTGGAAAGCTCTCAACTGAACTAAACTGAATTAATTGGGTTCCTAAAATGTGCCACGTACTGAGTGAGAGACTCTCATATGTGATTTAACTCTTATAATAATATAACTCTTAACAACATTTCTGCCTAATTGGCCATTATTATCCCAAGTTTTGCCATAAAAGAAATGAAAGCTGAACGGTAAGTATTTTTACCCAAAGATGTGCAACCAGTAAATGAGCGAATTGGGCTGCAAGCTCATGGCGTGTTTGGCATTCCGGTACTCAGCAACACAGCCTCCACTTGTACGCAAAGTACACTGTGTCATCTCTAGAATTCTCAGTCAGCCTGGCTGGTAAACTTTCCTGAGGCAAAAATACTACGTGTTGCTAGTGTTGTCATTTTTTCGCATGTGACTATTTAATTTTTTGAGTTGCTCATCCATATGGGGGTCTTTCTCATCCTCCAGGGCTCCCTTCATTCTAATTAAGCGTGACCTTAGACACAATATGGTTCCAATTTACTGCATCTTTGTTTTTGGTGTTTGTGGAAAGAACATTTGATGTTTCTAGTTTCATTTCCACTCATCTCCTCCATCACCACAATAAAGAATAGACCCATGAAGTGAAGCAGGACAATGCTATATAACATGACATTGGTATGGGCCTGATACAGGATTTTTCTCAGGTCTTTAGGTTGTTAAATATAATGGGTGTAATTATGCTCTCTGATTGTCAGATAAAAAATAATCACCTTATTTTGCCTTATCAAAATAAATCTTTCTCAAGTTTGGCAGGAAACTGTAGTGTATCCATACATTGGGGATCTAAACTCTGTGATTCACAGCAACACACGTAGATGCTGGAGCTTATGCAGTGTAGAACATTTGGGGGGAAAGAGCCTATGGTTTTCTGTCTGTTCTAGTCATGCAGAAACAGTGTTGTCAAAGTTTATGTAGTCTGATGAGGATTAGTGTACGGCTTCTGTGCTGCTCACGGAACCCACTCTCTCCGTGCCCCTGGGCCACCACAACCTTCCTTGACGTTGCCAAGGCCCAGTTCCTAACTCTTCAATGCCCAGGTATTTTTGTGTCATTGGGTCTGAGTTAGCGTCTCCTGTGTGGTCATGCATCTTTTTCATTCAGGGAATGTGCCACTCCTATCTCCTCTAAGTAAAGTGAGCCAGTGTATATCCATGGCCCAGACATTTTCCTCTCAGATGCTATGCTTCACAATGAGTTCCAGCACTCACATGTTGTACCAAAATCGAGTACTGTATCTTTGGGCCAAGGAATCTCACACTCCAGAGCAGAAGAGTTTATTATTCTTATAAGGAAAATGGGGTGAGCTGTTAAAACTCTTAACAGCAATAAAAACAAAGATGAAATAGATTTCTTTATAAATCACACTCCTGCATTTGCAAGAAAATCTGAAAAAAAAGAACACGTTTCATATTTAGGATAGATTAATGATAACAGCCAATATTTATTGAATATTTACCAGTGCCAAGCACCATTCAGAAATCTTACATATAGTAGCTGGTTGTACAACGAGATTATCTGAGAGAATAATGTTCTGTACTACCTTTCTTTTACGAATGAGGAAAGTGAGGCCTGTAACTTGAGGCCTCAGAGGCCAACCTGGAGTTTGTATGTGCAGGGGCCAGTCTTGTGCTGGGGTGGCTGGAAACCTGTGTCTGTGGGAACCAACCTCTAGGCTGTGACAACAAGGTTCACCTGGTAGTGAAGTACGTGGGAGCCTGGGTCTGCGGGAGCCAGTCTAAAATCTAGGTCCATGGGGTGAGCCTGGCATTAAAAATATGTATCCATGGTATTTGGCCTAGTCCTGGGTCTGGCTGGGATCCTGGGTTTGTGGGGGCTGATTGGGAGCTTGTCATCACAGAAGCTGGCCTGGGTGTGGTACCCAACTGGCACCAGAATAGCCAGTAGTTTGGGTTTGTGGAAGCCTGTGGGGCCTCCATGCCGTGGAAGCTTCCTAGGGCCTCACCAGCCTCCTGGGGCCCCCGGAGGTAGCCAGTGCCCTGGTGGGTTAGGGGCCTGTGTTCATGAGGGCCCTTTGGGAGCCTGGAACTGAGGAAGTCACTTGGAGCTATGGGATTCTCCTGGGACCACTGGAGTTGGCAGTCACTGCAGAGGAGCCTGGGTTCACAGGAGCCCGCTGGGAGGTTGGTGCCACAGGAGCTGTCTGGGCGGTTAGAGTTGCGTGGGGCCACTGGAGACAGCAGGAGCTGATGGATACTAAGGGCCTGGGTTTGCAGGAGCCACTGGGAATCTGGTAGCAAGGATGATGCCTGGGGTCTGCCTGGCACTGCTCGAACCAGCGAGTACTGGGTGATGGGAGTCTGGTTTTGCAGAAGTCTGCAGGAAGCTAGTAGGGCTGCAGGAGGCAGGCTGGTGCTGAGCAGGCTGACTCTGGGGTCCATGGTAAAATCAGGTGCTCACTCCACTTTCCTTCTCCCACCGAAAGGGAGTATCTCCCTGCACTGGGCTACCTGGGCTTGGGAGAGGGGTGACTGGACGAGCGAGAACCCATCTTTCATACCCTGCCCAATAGGTCTTTTTCTTACTTCTGTGCTTCACTCCGGTGCTATCATCTCTTATTTGGGATCCTTGGCTCTCCTGAAGATATTTCACATGCAGATAGTTGTTTAAAATATATTTCTGGGAAGATAAGAGCTAGAAATTCCTATGTCGTCATTTTGTCCTTTCATATTTCAAGGGGAGAGGTGGCACCTTCTTTATCTTCACATGTCTACTGTACACTGATGCCTTACATGTAGAGTTGCTCAGTGAGTACTGAATACAACACATATAAGTGTCAGTAACAAATTCCGTTTGTCAGACATTGAGAAGAGCGTTACAGCTAGTACAGAGCTATATAACATAGGATGTTCATGAACAATCTGGGTCTGACTCAGACAAATGATAAAACATTGTAAGTAGAACCTATGGAAACAAATGAAAAGAACTTAAATTTATTTATCTTTGTACTCCCAGTGCCTTTCATGTGGCCTGATAGATACCAGAAACTCAATAAATCTATGAGTGAATTAAACTTAAGAACATGAAGAAGGTTTTATATAATAAAATATAGACAACAGGGAATATGGATTTTGTAAGATTTATATCCTAGTGCAGTCCTAGCTCTCTTCTATATAAGAAGTACTCATGAAATGTTAAAATTAATAAAGATTTTATATTATCTGTCATAAATGAAGATAGAGAGGAACTGAACAAGAATAAATGTACTTACTTTGGGCCATAATGAATTGTGAGATAAAGTATGAGAACTCTATATGACGTCCCCCTAGAAAATAGGGCAGGTTGCAGTCTCTTTCATTTACATGTTTGCTTTGCTCCAGCCAAATCAGATTACTTAAACCTCTTTGCTTGGGTCATATGGTCTCCGGTCTCTAAACCATCACACATGGGTTCAGGCCATGTCCACCCCTTCTAACTTCACTTAGCCAATGCCAACATTTCCCCCAATGTTTTGCCAACAGGCCTCCATGTAATTTAGAGTGTTTTCTACTGTGATTATTTGATATGAGGTTTCATACCATAATTTTCATTACTCTGTACTTTTGTTAGTTTAAAATGTGTATTAGTATGATATTATGCCATTTGTGTGTTTTTGCTTTTGTTGCCTGTACTTTTGGTGTCATATCCAAGAAACCATTGCCAAATCCAGTGTCCTAAAGCTTTCCCTATTTTCTTCTAGGGGTTTTATAGCTTTGTGTCTTATATTTAGGGTTTTAATCCATTTTGGGTTAATTTTCGTGTATGGCATAAAAGTCCAACTTCATTCTTTTGCATGTAAATATCCAGTTTTTTCAACACATTTGTCAAAGAGACCATGCTTTCCCCATTGTGTAGTCTTGTCACCCTGTGGAAAATCATTTGGCCATATATGTAAGAGTTTATTTATGGACTCTTTCTTCTGTTCCATTGGTTTATATATCTGTCTTTATGCCAAAACCACATTGTCTTGATTACAGTATAATATGTTTTGAAATCAGGAAGTGTGAGGCCTTCAACTTTGTTCTTTTTCAAATTTGTTTGGCTATTAAGTGTCACTTGAGATTCCATATGAATTTTATGATAATCTTTTTCTATTTCTGCAAAGAATGCCATTGAGATTTTGATACAGATTGCATTGAATCTATAGATAACTTTGGGTAGTATGGATATTTTAACAATCTCAAACTCAGAAATGTCTGTACATCAAAGAAAACAATCAATAGAGTTAGAAAAGCCAATCTATGGAATGGGAGAAAATATTTGCAAATCTTATATTTGATAATGAATTAATATCATGAAATGTACCAGGAACTTATACAACTTAATAGCAAAAACAAACAAAAAAACAAAAGCAAAAGTAAAAACAAAAAACCAAACCCCCCAAACAAACAAAAAACAAAAACCAAATAATTCAATTTTAAAAATGAGCAAAGGACTTAGATAATTCTCCAAAGAAGATATACAAATGACCAACAAGCATGTGAATAGATGTTCAACATTACTAATCGCAAGAGAAATGCAAATCAAAACCAAAATGGGATATCACCTTGTATCCATTAGGATGGCTGCTATCAAAAAACCGGAAAATAACAAGTGTTGGCAAGGATGCAGAGAAATTGTCACCCTTGTGCACTCTTAGTGAGAATATGAAATGGTTTAGCCTTTCTGGGAAGCATCATGGAGGTTTCTCAAAAAATTAAAAATAGAATTAGCATATGATCCAACAATCCTACTTCTGAGCATATTTTCAAATGAACTAAAAGGAGGATCTCAAAGAGATTTTTGCACACCCATGTTCCTTGCAGCATTATTCCAAAAGCCAAGAGATAGAAGGAAACCAAACCAAATGTTTGTTGATAGGTGGATAAAGAACATGCGGAATATACATACAGTGGTATGTTATGTCGCTTTAAAAAAGAAGGAAACCCTGTCACATGTTACAATATGGATGGCCCTTGAGGACATTACGCTAAGCAAAATAAGCTAGCCACAGTGGGCAAATACTATGTGATTTCACACATATGAAGTATCTAAAGTAGTTAAAATCTTAGAAACAGGGTTGTAGGGACAGGAAAAGGAAAATTAGTGTTTAATGAATATACAGTTTCAGTTTTGCAAGATGTAAAGGTTATAGAGATCTGCTGCACAACAACGGGACTATACTTAATACAACTGAATTGTACACTTAAAACTGGTTAAAATGGTATATTTAATGTTAGGTGTGTTTTTTGCCACACACACATACACACAAGTAATTAAACATCTTTCTATGTTCTGGCTAAGAAAATGTTCTCTGTAATTGGGAAGTCAAAGGCCACAGTTCTGGCTTTTGTTATAAACTGTATTTCCCAGAAATTCATCTCAGTGGAAACATGGAGTAGCTTAACACTTGTCCTTAGCCCCTGGTATTTTCTAAATATACAATTACATGGGCATTATAACAAGTAGTCAAGGTTCTCTCAAATCAAATGGAACCAAAAATAAATTGAAGCATGTGACAGGATGTGTTCAGATGTCTCTAAAATATTTATTGAAATATTAATATTACACTGTCAAATGTATGTGATTTCAAGTTTCAAATTTAAATATTATTTTCACACATTGTAAATAGTTTGCAATAGCGAGGCCCTTTCTCATTTACAAAGCTTTTCCACACATGTTCTCATTCAGTCATCACACCTACCTTATTAGATAGACAAGGAGTATATTACAATCCCTTTTTCATAGATAAAATATTAGACCTGGAACTCAAAGAGGTAGGGTTTTCCAAAGTCACGTAGCTTGGAAATGGCAGAGCTATTCCTCTACCTGTAGTTTTCTGGCTCCAAGTGACACATTTCTTTTCCATTACCCCACATGTGTCACTGATGCCTCTATCCGTCATCTTTCAGGAGGTAGGAATACACGAGGCCAATTGAAGAGCAGTCAGTAGGGCTAGCATGGAGCAGCGAGGAAAGGTGGCAAGCGGGGTGGTGAAGTCCAGTTGGACTGCCTGAAAATTCTTCCCTTCCGTTACCAAACACATAGCTTTGTTTATTTGAGCAACAGTGGAGTCTGTGCTCTAAGGTAAGTTGTTCAGCATGATTTACTGAATGTTGGGATTTACTAAAAACCATCTGCCAAGATCAATCTAACATAAATATAAAAATGTATTAAAAATCTAATTTCACGCAGACAAGCTGTCACAAATATCACCGCAACGGGTTTTGGACGTGAAGGGAGTGTGCATGTCATCGCTTACGCAGTCAGCCCCTCTCCCAGTCCCGTAAAACAAAGCTTCGTGAATCATATAAAAGTACAGTTTGTCCTGGTAGCCACTGGAATTTGCTCACACATTAAAGCTTTCTTTAGAATGCTGAGTTTGGTTCTTAAAGGTTCTTGGCATTTGTGTTTCTACCCTCATAAGATAGCACTTCAATTTTTCTCCCCTTTGGCACTATCCTTCTCATTGCTCTTACATATCATTATTTCATCAAATGTATGTCCTCAATATGATTCCAATTTTGTTTTGTTTGTTCGGCCAGTGAACCTGGGTAACCCAAGGCACAAGGCCAAACATCTGTTCACAATAAAATCAACACAACAGTAGAAAGTAGATCAAGAATCCTGTAACCGTAAGGTATTGTGGAGTATGTTTGGGTAGCTATGAAGAGTACATAGTAGTGTGTATTCTTCCATTCAATTCTCTGAATTGACAGAAATAGGTCAAAGATCCCCAATAGCATACTTTGAATACATTAGGCCAAGAGAAAACTGCACTTATCCTTTGCATCTGGTCCAGTTTTGATTAATTCTTCTGAGATCCTTAGAATCACAGAACCCTAAAACCTGTGAATAAAATATATCCCAAAGGTCACCAATTTAAAAGAGAAGGGCAGGCTGCCTTTATACAGCACATCTTCTCAAGTTCATCAGATTTTGTTTTCACTGTTGGGGTCCTGGGTAGATGTGAAAGAGTCAATGAAAGCTTATTTTCCCCTAGATACTTATTCTAAATGTTACTTTCCTTCATTTTGACACACTGTTGTTGGTTTTTTTTCCCTAGAACCTAGGGCAGTTTTAAGTACTAGTGGGTGCCAAGATATATTTGGTGAGTGAATAAATAAATTAATAATCTATTCTCAGTTTTCTCTTCTTACCCTATTGTAAGCCACACTTTTTTTTTTGATGTTGGCATTAGCCTCTTATTTATAAATTGTATACTTTCCACATACTACTACTTAAATAAACCCTTCCTGTTTCAGTTTTTACTTATTAAGTCAGAAAGAGAAGCTCACTATTCTCCTCCAGATTGCTTATACAAATTTCTAATTTGATTACCTTTAAAATTTTTCCCACTGCTTAACTACTTTGGAGTTCAAGGTTTATACTTAAGTTCACTTTTTCCATTTCCAGTTCCATACAAGCTATTTTCCTTAGCTTGTACGAAGCATTTATGATGAGCACCTGTTAGGTAACCAGAGAAGAATGTATTTTCCATTTGGAAATTTATAAACTAAAGCTTACAGTTTTGGTGTTTGCTGTACTTAAAACATTCCTTAAAAAGGTCAATCCATTTTTCCCTTTTATACTAGGATGATAATAAGCATAAACAAGACTTCAGAAAAACCACTTAAAAAGCCTTTAATTACACCTTCCGAGAAAAGATATTAAGCTTTATATCTCTAGAGTCCCCTCCTGTCTTCCCATTGACAAGTCTATGATCCAAAAGAAAGATATAAAATATTTCTCTTTAAGGAATGCTGGCTTGACATATAAGGAAAACAGAAGATTTATATTCTCTTTGCATAATTCATACAAAAAAATTGGTTTGGCCTGAATTTATTGGCCAAAATATTGTCTCCTGTGTTGTCATTCCACATTGCACATGAACACAGATTTGGCCTCTCTGAACATTTCTGCTTCAGACAGTCAGCAACACAGAGGGCTACTCAAAGGAAATTGTTAGCTCATTTCCTAATTAGAACACCCTGCACATTGAAGAACCACACTTGTTCTCAGTTCTTGGAGAAGCAATTGGAAATTTATGGACCTTGAAAAAGATGCCTTATTTTTCCATGAATTTTCACTATCTGGATCCCTTTGCAGCAATAACAGCTTCCGTACAATAGTTTATGTCTCTGTTAAAAAAAAGAAGAAGGAAAGGAGGGGTGGAGGGAGGGGGAGGAGGAGGAATAAAAAGACATTTGTTTTCTTTGGCAAACCAGTAAGACCTGAAATCCATGTCCTGCTTCTCATTTCTTACTTTTTCTTTAAGTGTCCATTCAACCTTAGGTTTCTGTGGGCTACAAAACTACTATGATAAATCTTCTGATTTTTGTCTTAGCCTCAACTGGAGACAAGATGACTTCTCTCTGAGAGCCCATGACCACTTCTTTCCAGAATTAGTCATGACTCAGAGCACTAAGTGAAACAGAATGAGCTTTCCTAGCATGTAGTAGTAAATAAATTTCTCTTTTATTATGTGCTTTATTTTTTTGTTGATGAGGTCTTTTCTGAACACATATCTTCTCTGAAAGGTTGAGTTTCCATTTTTTACTGTAGGTGTTATCAAGTTTGGCATCATCCGTCACAACTACAAAAGTGCAGGATAGTGAGTAAGTACTTTTACATGTATTATGTGGCTGGACACAATGTGAATCAGAGTAATAGTTAAAAAAATAATAACACCAGTCAGAGTAAGAACTACAAACATAATAATAGTGGCAATGACGACAGCTGTAGGAGGACCTGCTACATGCCTGAGACTGTTTTTCTAGGGATGCCATGTATGCCATGGGTGTGCCCTCAGATCTTACCAACCTTGGTTTAGAAATAAGGTAACATTTCTGTTTCACACCTACCTAAATTTCCATAAATGTAAACCCTTATCCTTCCTGGTTCTACCAAGCTCCACTCCTGGGGCGGTGTCTGGTAATTCCCCTAAAAATCATAAATGTGCTCTGCAACATTTTCCTGTATCTCACTTGTCTCTCCAATTGGTCATCTTCCTTTGAGCTGACTCTCCAAAAATCACCTAAAATCTGAAGCCTTCAGGCTAATTGCTACTAGTTCAAGGCTATCATATTTTTAAAAATCTTAGGGTGATTGCTTCAAAGCATAGATAAGTTCTATACCTATATTTATATACTATATATAACTATATAGTTATCTAATTTCATACATACATAAAGCAGACTAATAATTAGTTGGTTGAAAACTTTGCTATTACAAATGAATACTCTTAAGAAATAAAGACCAAATTCACCGTTGCAGTCCCTTCCCAACCCTTGCTGCTTCTGTGAGCTGAAAGTAAGCTAATTCCCAGTAATAAGAGCCACTTCTCATTTCTTTTCTTTGGGGTCCAGTTTCAACTTCCTCTTAGCCCCAAATATGGCAGAACTTCTTTCCACAAGCTCAGGAACAACTCAGTTCTGCCCCTGGATGGACGTAGATGACAACATCTATTTATTCAAGGTGTACACTCTCTGGTGGATATTCACTCATTTGAAATTATGTCATCTATTTATTCGACAGATATAATAATTTCCAGTACCAGGCATTGTGCTAGATAGCAGGTACTCCATGATTACAAACAATAACAAAATGAAACAAAAACAAACATGTCCTATGTACTTATGGATCATGAAGTTGACTGAGGAAGTCCCTGTTTACATGTGGAAGAGTGGGCAATTTGAGCTTAAATATGTGTGAGGTGCAAGAGTCTGGTTCCTGGAGACCTCCTACATTCTTTTTCATATGCTTTTCTCTACTGTGAAGGAAAGGCCAGTCGTGAGTTTGTCTCTAACACACACACACACACACACACACACACACACACACACACACACCCTCCCAAAAGCAAACAAAAATGAGTATTTGATAATAAAGAAAATAAGATTTAGGAAAAAATTGTAACTCTACCTGGTTCTGCTTACATTAATGAACCAGATTATATTCCTGAAGAGAATATTTAACATTTCACTTTGAAACACCTGATTATAGATTACTTTGCTGCTTGAGGGCTTCCTCAGGAATAAAGAATGTGCATTTGTTTCATACTTTCATAATTAACTGGCTTATTCTTGTGATTTTTCCATTCCAAAATAGTTGTTGCCAAGTGTGACTTCACTATGGAGAACAATAATTATCATTATTACTCTTCCTATTATTGCTATTCTATTACTGTAATAATACTAGTACTGTTGTTATTACTAATAATACAATTATGCTTTTTTAAACTTCAAAGAAAATTGATCTTCCACCTACCTCTTTTGCAATAGTTTTCTCATGAATCCTCAAAAAATTACGTTCAATTTAGTTGTCAAACTTATTTTAATATTAAATTACAAATTTACAAACAGTAACTTATCCGAGGTAGCACAATAAAACTGTGATTGTGGATTTGTGATACTGACCCAGAGTTTTTTCACTCCACAGTTTGACTTTTTTCCACTATGCTGTGGGGGTGGATGGGCACTTGTTTTCTTTGGTAGATTGATGGCTCCAACACAACTTTCATCCAGTACAACTTGCTAAAATGGTGGGAGAGAGATGTAGAATAAAAAATAAACCATCCATGCCAAGGCAAGTGACAGAGGAATGCCTTTGTAGAGACATGGAGGAAGTGCTACCAGAAATTTGTATATAATATTTGATTTTCGAGTCTATTAACTTACAGTGATTTTAACAGACTACTTAGTAATTCTCAAACATCTTTGTAAAATTTTTCCTTTAATCTTCATTATGAAAATAATACATTTTACTCATTTACCGAATATAAAATATTTTCTTTATGTAATTTTTTCAAATAAGGGATAATCCCGTTCCTATGTGTGCATACTTCTTTGGTAAATCAGGCTCCCTACCACTGCCTCTTGCCTCCAGGAGCCCGGAGGTCCACACACTTGGACTTAACTTTCCATCCTTCACAACTTCCAATAGAAATGCACATAACACTAAGCTATTATATATGAATTCTCTCACTGTATTCTAGTATATTACAGTTAGGAGAAAATCTGCCATTCTCATGTTTTTCAGCTGTTCAGGTAACTGGTAACCAGCTAAGCCACCCAGGCGTCCTGAGCCCCTATAAATTTTAAGCCAGAAATTTTAAGTTTTGCCAGAGCTTTCTCTGTCTCTGAAGAAATGGAGATATCACCTTCTGCTATCTGAAATAAACACAGTAGAAAGGCTCTGTCCAAGGAAAAATCATAAGATCAGTAGACTCTTACTGCTTTTTTCCTCTACTGCAATTCCCCTTATATCAAGGGGGCATTGGAACGGAAGTAGGCATTTGTGAGATATGATTAATGCGAAACTGGGTTGGGTTTAGTAGAATAGAATTATGTGATTTTTGAAACATGACTTACAGGTCTATTTCTTGCTAGTTGTCCCGTATGGGATTGGCTCGTTATGACACAGATGTGCAGGGCCAGAAGTTGGACTGCTAATGTTAGTCTGTTAGATAATGTTACTGTAGATAATGTTTATGTGTCAAGATAAACAAGTATTAACGAATCCCATGGGGCCATGCACCAGAAGTAGGTTGAATGGGAGGAGAA
The DNA here is from genome assembly GCF_024610735.1 of Ursus americanus. Lineage (NCBI taxonomy): Eukaryota > Metazoa > Chordata > Mammalia > Carnivora > Ursidae > Ursus > Ursus americanus. The sequence continues at coordinate 17,675,100 of NC_142135.1, forward strand.
ACCAGGCTTGAAATGTCCTGATCCAGAAACTCTTCAGTGGGAGATTCTTTAAATCATCAGGTGTATAAAATTGTAGGGAGAGGGTTTAGTTAATTATTAACTAGTCACGTTAAAGTTCTCTGCTCTGTTTCTTCTTTTTCAGTGTTCAAAAGATTTTTTTAATATGTACAATACAACCTATAATAAAAAGTGAGAATAGAATATATTTTGTGAGAGCTTACGTGACCCATGCATTCTGAATATACATTTAAAAAATCAGTTTCTCATGCCAGAGGCAAGGATAAATTATCTTTCTCATTTTCTTTAGAGAAATTATTTTACAAAGTTGTTGAGTTATGTCAAATTATTCACAACCATGTAGCCAAAAGAGGAAGTTATTATAGAGGGAATTGATCAATTCATTACTAAAAATATTGTTACTTTCCTGGCTTTTGTGATGTTTTGGGAATTTGTCAGCTTTCAAAAATTTTTTAATTTACTATGTTTTTCCCTAGTATAAATAAGTATTTGCATTCATAGCTAATTTTCTCATTGTAATTATTTTTTTCCTAAAGAGGGTCCTTCAAAGTGACTATGTATCAACTTTCACAAAATTTGTTTGTCCCAATGTGTACACTGAAATTCTGGAGAAAAATGATGAATAACTCAATTATCTGAGGGAGTAAGAAAGCTCATATACAGGAGTTTTGCTGAAGAATGGGTCAAGAAATTGGGATTAAACAGCGAAAGGAACATTGGTCTTTAGTTCAAAAGTCATGGAAATGCCTTTGCTGAACGCCCTGTCTTAAACTGCACCCCACCCCACCTAATGACTTCCTCTCCATTGCTCCAACTGAATGGAATGTACATTACTTTTCACTTCTGTATCTTCACTAAAATATAAACTTCATGAAGACAAGAATTGGTCCATCTTGTTTATTACTATCACGCCCATAGCCTAGAATAGTGCCTGTCATATAGCATATAGTAAGAGTTCTATAAATATTTGCTGAATGAATGGATGAATGCCCTAAAGGTCCCTGTATCAATGTGAGCTTCGATTCTAGTAATTCAGCAGAGGAGAATATTTGGTAAGCTATTAGAACCTTTCCAAATCTCTAGCAATGTTTTGTTTCTGTGTGCTCATCTTTTAGAATCCTATGGCAACATAGTTTTATTTTTGGCCATCAGATACACACACACACACACACACACACACACACACACACACAGAACACACACAGGAACTTGGCAAAGTAAAAACCCAGATTTATAGCCATTTTCAGAAAGGCAGAAAAAGAATGAGTACAATCAGAATAAAATGATACATCTGGCCACCATATTAAAAAGGCAACATCCTGACAACTGTTAATTTAATTGAAAGTTGTGCAGGAATTTTCTCACAAAGCCCATGAATCCTAGAAGTAATGTGATAATCTTTCCAAAAACTTAGAGAAGTGATCCTGGTACTTCTTGTTATAAGTTACTTCTTTTAATCATGCAATCTTTGTTGGTAGAAGTTGAAGCTTGTAATCATAAATGGGAAGATCCAAAGGGTTCTCAGTTACAGGCAACCCTCCAAATAGTCACAAGAACTGGACAAAGATTTCCTAACACCAGCTTGGCAATTCCACTGAACCTTATCTATCCTAACTTTCCATCACAAAGTTTGAATCCGTAAGGGGCCTCAGGAATCCCTGTGAGAGAAACACATGCCTATGAACTGGTCCTTCTCCATTTTCTCCTTGCTAATAGAACTCTTTGGGTTTTGAGTGAAAATATATCCAGGGCTGTATTTGCTTTCATCTTCCCTTTTTCAGCTGGAGGTGGCCATGTTACATATTTCTGCTTATCAATATGTGAGACAAAGCCTAATAAGACTTTAATTTTTTTAAATTATGTATTCCTAATGTAAGTAGCCAGCATAGCCAGCAGCACCACTTGGCTTTTCCTGCTGCTACCTTGAGGGTATGCCCAATGTCTGGAACTAATGCTGCCATTGTATAACCATGAGTTGAAAAGCAAACAGCTAGGAGTAGCGGAGCACAAATCTGGAAGAAGCCTTAGTCTATGAGGTTGTCATAGAGTCATTAGCCCTATGTTGGACTGCTCACCTCCAGAATGTTTATTATGTAAGAAAAATAAATCTATTTTTGTTCACCTTTCTATTAGTTCAGTTTCTCCTATTTGCAGTCAGCATATTCCTGTTATTGTTATTCGTTTTAGTGCCTTTATAAGAGAAGAAAACTGAGGCTCAATGAGCACAAGCAATTTGGCCAGAGCCAGAGGTATTTTGGGTGAGAAGTACATTACAAGAGTCCCCGCCTCCTCCAAGACACTCACACGCACACCCTAGGGCCACTGAGTAAGAGGATGGTTTTGCTTCACCTGCCTGTTGAAGGCAAGGAAACAAAGATAGCAAAATGCTCGTGGTGGGAAATGTTGGAACTGTTGACAATCATAAGGATGAGCGCTAGGCTATAAAAGTATATATTTGTTGTATACAATAGTAATCTTTCTGATGGTTTTTCTATAACATGTTGAAGCCAAATTACTATCATCTGCAATAAAATATTTGTTCATTATTGGGTCAGAACATCCGGATGACAAGTCAAAAATTCCACCATTCGTCAAGTTTTATTCTTTATCCTCATCTCTAATTATCTAGCAATCCGGATGCTTTGGCATCATGTAGATTCAATTAAGTTATGCATTGAATTAAGGAGTCTCCTGAATTTGAGCAATATGTTTTTAGTAATTCAAATTTTCAATCTCTACTTTCTCTCATGCCTTTTTTTTTTTTTTTTGGTCTTAATAAAGGTTCCCAGAAGATTCTAGATTGGCTTTATGTCATCTGTGTTTTGTTTCAGTCTTCAGTTATTAATTTATGCTAAATCGAGTGAAAGTTTTCAATTGCTTATATACCTCCTTACAAAGGAAGTGTTTCTCTCACTTATTAGTGCTAAATCCCAGTTCCAGGCATAGCTTTCCCTTTGTCACATTTCCATGCGTATTACTCACAAACAAATAAATCCTCTCTGTAAAGTATTTGGCATCTTTATCTTCCTTCATGAAAATGCAGTTCTGAGATTTCCAATTACACATATGGACCAGATGTGAAACATGACTTAAATGAACAGGGAATTCAGTATGGTTTTGCAATCACGAGACATATATTGTATCCCTCTTATGCTAATGTTTCCTTTATAATTCCCTGTTGTGAGACAGCTGCTGCAAGCGCCTGAGTGGCCCCTCTTGGCATGTTCTTTCTCTTCTTGTGCTTTTCCGCTTTTCCCAATCCAAAGAAAAATCTAAAAATGGAGGCAGAGTGGACATACGACTTTGTGCCTCATTGCTAGAATGTTAACACAAACATATGACACATAGGTCACCTCTCCTTTTTCTCTGTGCCCACAGTTGATAGAAAGGGTAGGTCGTGGCACTCTTTCTGACTCAAATTTGGCTTGGAATTCTTCTCAGTACATTATCATTCAGTCAGCTCAAATATAGGTGCCCAGTCTATCTGCAGTCACCCTACCCTTCTGAGTTTCAATTTAATGTACATTTTCCTCATTTATGTTTCCATTAGCAAGTGTTCCTATGGACCAAAAAATATTAAGTAATATTTTTAATCAATGATAGTGATGAAAAGAAAGAAAGTTCTGTGGTGCATGTGTGTCTGATTTCAAACCGAAGGAGATAATGGCTCCAATGGGAGAAACAAATTCCAAAACATATCACAAATTTTCATCTTGGTTTGTTCAAGTCAAAACGTAATTACCACTTTTCCTACCAAAAATATGATGACAATGCCAAATTTGTCTTGTATTCGCTGTACCTCTGTCCATTCATTGTTTCACACCCTAGGGCAGGGAGCTTCCAATCATGCGAATCATTGGTATCCCTCCCACTCTTAAGATCTTTCAGTGAAACTCATCACATGTTTAACTAACTTAAAAGCTAACAGAAACTACAAAATTGGGCATGATTTGGCCCCGCCTTTATTTTATCCTCACCATCAAATACTTTTTACCTTATTCACTTCAGTTCACCGACAAGGATCTTCTGTTTCTCAAACTGCTACACTCATTTCTGCCCAGTGTCTTCTCTTCCATCCATGCATTTAATTTATACTTATAAAGTGCTTCATTAATATCAAACAGTCCACTTCCTATTTACCTGGTTGTTTCCTACTTAGATTCAGATTGCAGCATGAAAACCACTTCCAGAAGAAGACCTCCTCTGTGACAGGAACTTCTATGTGTTCAGTAAAATCGATTCACTCTCCTTTCTGCCATTGGTTCTATAATTCTTGGTCTGTTCTTACTTCTCTGGGGGGCATGTGACTAGTATTGCCCATTGAATGTAAGTGGAACTGTGATATGTCATTGCCAGGCTGAAGTGTTAAGAAGGAGGAGTGGGCTAAAAGACTCCAAATTTTCTAGCACTTAAGGCCTGCTCATATTCCTTGGCTCCTGTTCTCATATCATTCTGACTTCTGCTTCTGATGGCAAATCTTCTCTGACCCTGATTCTGCTGCCTCCTTCTTATAAGACCCCTGTAATTTCATTGGGCTCATCTGGATAATCCAGGACAATCTTTCCATCTCAAGCCCTTAAACTAATCACATTTGCAAAGTCCCTTTTGCTATATCATATAACATATTTGTAGTTTCTAGAACATAGACATCTTTGGGGAGGAGGGAACATTTTTCTACCTACCACACCAAGTGACCAGATATAGGCCTATAAAAGGATTAGAACAAAAAGTTCTCATTAACCAAACCTGAGACAAGGAAAGCTTAAAGATGTGGCTTTTCTACCAAAGCATATTATTTCAAGGAACTTCAAAATAACCATCATTAAATTTGAAAGAGAATCATAAGGAAAAGGAAAAAAAGATAGCAGATTTGAGAACAAATAAAATAATAAAGAAAAAAGAACATCAGTATGGTTACTAGCATATGCATTTGTCTGTAAACAAATGGAAACTTACTATAAACTTTCATAGACATGATATTGCCGCTGAAAAAGAGCTTAGGGTAAAAATAAAAAAATTGTAAAGACTTAAATCAACTTTCAAGCTCCACACTTGTACCAGTTAGAAATGGACTTTGGAAGTGGTATACCCTTCAATTAGGACATGATCCCAACACCATCTTCCGATGTCATCATGGAGGATAATGGACAGGTAAGAACCTCCCAGAAGGCATAACCAAGGGCCAGGAAGAACACGAAACATCAGAGTTACTCCCAAAGAATAGAATGAGGATTAAATCAAGACTTGAGTTTGCCAAATCCTTCTGTAGTAATAGATCCAATTTCTCTTTCAATCAGTTGGTTTTGAGTCCAAAAACAGACTCAGTTCCAAAAACTGGACAAAGGTCCTGGGTTTTTATTAGCGCAGTTGACTTTATTCTGATCATCCCTCCCTATTTCCTTATGATTGCATGTATTGAATAGTAACCTTGTTGGCCACCCATTTATGGTAGAGACACCATGCTCTTATTAACTATCCTTATAGCTCTTCAGAGTCAGACATCCCTGCCGTCTATCTGATATTGTCTACCTGGCTTCTGAGAGATAAGCAAAACCATCTGGCCTCTGTTGTTTTGGGGTCTATCAACTGTCCTGTATTAAAGAACCCAGTTCTAAAACAGCATCACCTGTTGTCAATCCAGAGTTACCATTGAACTTCTAGGTTATTTTGGTGCCCCACTCATCAGTGCATTTTTATTGTAAGTGGTGTATCTCTTCTTTGTCTTCCCACAGAACATAGTCCTCTGGCAAGTTCTTGAGCCTTACATGGAATATTCATTTGAGAATATCCACATCTTTGAGGCTGTTAATACCATCTTCCCTCATCTGGCACAGCAATGCTGGCCATAGTTCTCTCCATTCTATGAGTCATCAGGAGATATCTCCTGATATTTTTGCTGTGATGTTAAATTCTGCGTATCAGGAGAATGTTCCCGAATTGATAAACTCTCCCTTATTTAATCTTATGTTCCCATCCCTTGATTAAACATCCTCAGAATCTACTCCTGTCATCCTCTCCCAGAACCCACCAGTGCATGTTGGCTGGGTTCTGTAACTCTTTGGGTATAGAACCCCCTTCTTCCCTTATCAGGACCAGCACATCCCCTACTGCCTTACATTGTGACTTAATTTTGTTACTGGACCAGTATTGAGAACGTAAAATTGTTTTCAAATATATGACTTTGGAAAGGCTTTCTTATTTAGAAAGTTTCCTAAAGATTGTTATATTGTGGAAGAAGACAATCCCTACTTAGCCGTCACAGAGATGTGGACAGTGGAGTGTGTATGTGAATGTGTGTAAGAGTGTATGTAGGGGAAGTGGGTGTGGGGGAGAGAGAGAGAGAGAGCGAGAGAGAGAGAGAGAATGTCTCCAAATGAGTATTTCATGTAGGCAGCACATGCTATTTGCACTTCTAGAGAAAAAATTCAATGGGTTCTGATTATTACTATTACTATTATTATTAAGACTTAATCAACAAAGACTGAGGATTGATAATCCAAAAATTATGATATATTCTAATCTGGATAATTTAAAAAATAAGATTGATGCAATAGAATCACACTGTAGTTTGTGATCTTCCTGCCACCATAGGCTCAGGTACCTAAACAGACACTCTGTTATAAACAGTTTTTTAGATATTGAATATTTCAGGGCCATCTAGGTGGCTCAGTCAGTTAAGTGCCAGACTCTTGATTTCGGCTCAGGTCATGATCTCAGCGTTATGAGATTGAGCTGGGCATGAAGCCTGCTTAAAATTCTCTCTCTTCCTGGGGCGCCTGGGTGGCACAGTGGTTAAGCGTCTGCCTTCGGCTCAGGGCGTGATCCCGGCGTTACGGGATCGAGCCCCACATCAGGCTCCTCCGCTATGAGCCTGCTTCTTCCTCTCCCACTCCCCCTGCTTGTGTTCCCTCTCTCGCTGGCTGTCTCTATCTCTGTCGAATAAATAAATAAAATCTTTTAAAAAAAAAAAAAAGATCTGTATACACTTAATTTAAAAAAAAAAATTCTCTCTCTTCCTTTCCCTCTGCCCCTCCCACCAATTAAAAAAAAAAAAGAGAGAGAGAGAAATGTAATATTTCATAATGTGCTTTAAAATTATTAGAAAAATACCACTTATGTTCCTGTGAACACTTACAGTGAAACCTGAAGCCACTCAAGAATAGTTTTTGAATAGATATGATCAGAGATAAAAGTTTTCTAGTCTGATTCCAACAGGCAAGTAGACCACACTATAAGCCACAACACAATAAGCAATTGACATGCTGATGCTCTCAGAGGATTAGTTACCTAAACTTCAGTGTGATGGGAAATAGGGAAACTCTCTTCACAAATAAAATTCCCATAGGTTTGTAAAACTTACTATATTTTTCTAAATAAAAGCACATATTCATTATTTTTCTTCATATTCCTTCCTTACCCTTCAACACACAAGCCCCATTGTGAGTTTGCCTATTATTTTTTGATTCCAAAACTCTTTATAGATTCTGAGCAATTACAGAATCCTGCATCAAATCATCATGTGTTGTGAATGAGAATTTCACTGAACATGTACTTGGGAAATGAAAGACAGATGGTCTTTCAGTCTGTATCTCCTTTATCTCTTTTGTCAACCCAGAACTGACTTCACATGTCTTCTCCATTTTATTTGTATCAGTATGCTTACATGGATCTCATAAATCTTTTTTTTTTTTTCAGTTCACTTGAGTGTTTTCACCAATTTTAATTCTTTGAATGTCTTCTCCATTGAAATCCTCCTTTATTGCTTTCCCCTCTTACTGCTATAATTCATTTCACAACTGGGTCATCTCACATTTATTCTCCAGACTTTTTGAAATAAAAAAACCATATTCATGCGGTCTTTATAGTAAAACAATCTAACAAACTATTCCATATTGCAGTATTCACTGACATCTGAATCTTTGGCCTCTCCCACACAGAAGGCATTGAGTAGTTAAGGGAGAACAAAACCAATCCATTCCTTTCATCCATTTTCACTTTCCCAAACCTGGAGAATCCAGAAGCATCTCTGGGGTTGAAGGAGGACAGGAAGAGCAAAAGAGTGGAGGGGTGGGAGAGGAAGCACAGACCAGACTCCCTTTCCCCACTTTTTAACTGTGGAAGTTGAAGGTCAGGCTGACCTGGGAGATGGAGAAATTTTGAACTTCAGAGTTTCATCTGAAACTGAAGATGAGGTTGGCCGGCTGTGAGTGCCTGAGATCCTTCCCAAGGCAGAGTAGGGAAACTGACACAGCAGGTGTGAGCGCAGTGATGGAAAAAATAAAATGTTCATATCCGTACTCAACTGACTCCAAACATTTAAATAAATAGATGTTTTCATGAATAAATACATAAATATAGACAAAGTATTTTATGGAATTAAAAGTAAAGCAGGAAAAATGTGAAATCTCAAATGTGCTACTTATTAGTATATATCAGGCAAATAAAAACTAGCTTGAGTATTAAGACCTTCATTTAAAAAAAATTAGAATAAAAGAACCACTGCATTGTTGTGAGGTTTCAGTAAAGAATAATGCATCAAAACATCTAGAACAATACCTGGAACATGGAAAGCCCTCAATTCACTTTAGTTTCCTTCCCTGAGAATTTTCCATCTTTGTACATTTTTTGAGGAGTCACTGTATATCTAGGACCTCTACTAGACCAGCATGAGATGAAATTCTTTCTCTGTATCTTAGAAACCACTAAGGGACACAAAGGTGATACAAATAAAACAAAAGCAATAAGCACAAGACTCTCATCAAATTGTGGTTTAAACTATAGTATAGTTGTTTTGGAAATTCAGAAAAAAATGAAGCAAAATATGAAATAACACAACACATTTCCTAGAAAACAAGCCAAAGTTCAAGTCAACAAGAACACTTGTTTTTCTTCCTTCTGGATCTTTCCAACTTAAAACACAGCCAGAGCCCTTTCTGAAGATCAGGAAGCTTAAAGACTGTAGGAGCCAGCTGTAGATGTCATTGTCCCAGTTTGTTATTCAAGACACAGATCTGTATTGCCCAAAAGCTTACAGAACACTGCTCCCTGGTACCGTGTTTCAACATTTGCAACAGATTATTTGGAAAGCATTGTTGGGGGCAAAGCCACATCTAACAACTCCCATTCCTAGAGCATCAGATTTTAATTTTAATAAAAACAAGATTCTAAGCCTTTGGACATCAGTTTATGGCAATGGGTGCTGTAAATAAAGTATAAGACCTAGTTACACTGAGTTTATTAATGTAAAACCACCATGAAATCAATGGCTTGCTTGAAGAACTTAGATTCAGTTTACTTTGGATTGAGAAAATGTTTCATCTCATTGTGTGTAAGAGCTATAAATATGCACGTATAAAGAAATAAATTAATAATATGTGAGAATTTGAAAACTTTTTGACTACTCTAACCCTCAAAAGAGAGCTCCTCTTATTGTTAACTCACAAACCCTCTTCTTAACCCAGAAGATTCAGTCTTGGTTAGGCAAGCTCTTACTCTTTTATGATGCATGCAGTCAGAGTAAAAGCAGAGAAGGCTGGAGAAAGAGCAAGGCAGTAGATGGAACCTTAAGTCAATCTATATAACATGTAGGGGATGGGGGAGAACAGCCAGAGTGGGAGATAGAATAAAAGTTGCTTTTACTGGAAAAAGAATTATTGAGTATAGATGTTGTGAGGAGGGTCGTAAATAGTCTCTTAAGTGTTGTGTATGACAATCGGGAGAAAGCAAAATGAGATGTGAGAAGTTTTGCTGAAGTTATGAATTAGATATATTTCTTTGGAAGCCACTTTATTCTTTTAAAAGATTTATTTATTTATTTGAGAAAGTGAGAGAGAGAGAGAGAGTGATCATGAGCTGGGGAGGGGGAGGGGGAGAGAAATCCTCAAGGACTCCCCACTTAGCACAGAGCCGAATGTGGGGCTCGATCCCAGGACCCTGAGTTCATGACCTGAGTGGAAATCAAGAGTCCGATGCTCAACCAACTGAGCCACCCAGACACCCTAAAGTAGATATGTTTTAATGTCTCACAAGGAGCATGAGTAATGCTTGGAATTTCTTTTGGTCATTTTTGGTTTTAGCCTGTAAATTGTATTTCTTGAAAGCCAAACCATATATATATATAGACAGGACTATTAGTATCTCTGTGTTGTGAGGGATACACTCATACCCAAATAGCCCGAAAATGATTTTCATATTCTTTCCCCATACACAGAATGCCATTTGTCTGCTGATGTACGTAGTCTGTAAAGGTTAAATGTCCACAAGGGTCAAGCTCATTCGTAAGAATCTTTGTGCACTAGATAAACTTAGGATCCAGGCTTGTAGATAAAGTAAACAGAACCATGTGTGGTAGGATGAGGGGAAAAAAAGAGGTAGACAGAGTATTCAATGAATAAAATATGGAATTACTTGGCAATTTAAACTGTTCAAAAGAACTTGGGACCAGGAGAAACAGCAATTTTCAGAGACACAAGGCTTTTTCTAAAATGTACATTAGTCCAAACTGAGAAAACTCTGGGAAATCACATGAGTTCTTTTCTCCTTGGTGACTAAGATCTGTTACATGTCCCACTTCTCCATAAGCCCCAACGAGGAGCTAAACTCCATCCGGACATCTCACGGTATCAGTACTTGCCCCATCGGTATTTGGTGAATGAACCTCCTCTTGCAGAAACTACTGCCTCCTTCCACCATAACACTGACTATGAGAAATTAAACTGAACCATGTAAGTGCCTGGTTCCCTAACCAACTCTAAGCTCCATGTGCTCAAGGACAGTATCACCTTCATATTCGGAGTCCCAGTTGGCAGAGTGAGTGCTCGATTAGTGGATTTTGAACTAAGCTGACCAAGAAATATATAGAAAATACGTTCTAGCTTGGGTAGAAAGTAGAGTGGGTAGAGGTAGATATAGACCGACTTCAAAGAGTCAGGCAGGAAAGAATTTGCAAATAGATTGAGGTGAACTCAGTCTTGCTGTAAGACCTCACAGTCTAGCCTAAAGGTCTGCTATTATGAGCAATGTAAAAATTGTGTGCTAACAATGTACAAGATATTATAGTTTATCCCATTGTCTGTGTCATAATTTTCGTAGGTTTTGTCAGAAGACAGTATCGAGTTGCAAATAAGATTATCTTCAGAGTCTCTTCTTGTAACTTGAAGTTACTTAGAGGTGAGTCTAAATTTTGTATAGTGACACGCGAAATGTAAGTAAGACATCGTATTTCGGAATAGTTCCTTTGGGAGACTGAAGGTTTATTCTAATACTGTTATTGCTCAACATCTCTTAGGAACTGCCTTCAAACCTGTGAAAAATCATTTTATTTATAGGTGAATGTTATTTCGAAAATAGGCAAAAGTTATCCACCTTTAGTGTTGTGAATGAATGTGTGTTGTTAAGAAAGTAATGCAGTGTTTCAAAAAGAAAACAAAAAGTGTTAATGCAATTACTGGTATTTTGGAGTTGCTTAAAATCTGACTGAAATCAGTGCCATTAGAAGTCACAGAAATATCTTCATTAGAGTAATATTACGAGAATAAGTAAAATGCTCTCTAAAAGGAATACCTTGGAAACTAACACTCACGTGAATGCAAAAGTTCTGGCATGTTTGTTCAAGAAAAGTCTTGGAACTTTAAGATATGAATCCCATGTATTTTTCATTTTCCTCTGTGTGCTTTTACAAGGAATGCCAAAGAATAATAAAAAGAGGGAAGAAAATAGGAGGAAGCGGTGGAGATTGAGAAATTCTTTGCCAATACAGAGGCACTGACAAGAAGGTTTATGTCAAAATATTTATGGAATTTAGGAACAACAAATGAAAGGATCTCTTTAAAAAATGATCTCTCAAAAAGGATGTGGGCTGACTTATCAACTTCCTGTGTGAACTGCTATCCTGTTGGGGTTTGTGAACCCTACTTAAAGTAGTCTATTAAATAATTAGACATTTATCAAGACAGCTTAAACCAGAAAGAGAAAGAAATACAGCTCTATCTCTCCCTTGTCTACCCATTGACTAAGTTGTTTGGGCCATCGGTGCAATGACATCATTTGCTTGTGAGAAACCATATTGGTTTTCCCTTTCTAAAGTTTAGGTATGAATGATTCTCCCAAACTGAAAAAAACTATCTTGTACCATTAAGCAGTCACTGTCTAGTTACAGGTTAGATCTCTGCCCTCTACTGGAAGATATTATATCTGCACCAGAATGCTTATTTCTGTTAGTGGAAATCATAATATGTCAATCACAAAGTAGCACATTTCCTCATTTAAATATATTCATATCCTTAATATTTATGAAATGTTCTTCTATTCTGATGTTTTATTATTTTAATGTATTGTTGAAAATATGTATTTAAGTACTCCTGTACCAGAGGGCCTCTCTGTCTGCACTGGCAGTACAACGAATGGAGTGGGACGCTCCCTGCGCTCTAGACCTGTGTATACACACGCGGGTACACATGGTGGATACCATGTACCTAATACAGTAGCCTCTAGGCGCCTATGACGACTGAGCATTTGAAATGTGGCACATCCGTATTGAAATGTGCTGGAAGTATAATACACACTGGATTTCTAGAACAAAAAATACTTTAAATGTTAATTGTTCATATTGTTAATCTTGATTACTTTTTGCAATAATATATTGGGTCCCTTGTGTTATTAAATTGTCTTATTAAATTACTTGACCTATTTCTTTTACTTTTTTAAATGTGGCAACTAGAAAAATTAATATTTTATATAGGATCCTAATTTTTGGCTCACATATTTCATTGGCCGGCACTGCTCTAGGAGCTCTAACTTAAGAAAGTGATACAAATATATAACTGTCTATATAAACATCAGTATGGTATTATCATAAAAGAATATATTTGTATCTGTTAAGCATCTTGAATATATATATATATATATATATATATATATATATATATATATATATATATATATGTCTCCTCTGAGGGGACCATTATGCTGTCATTGTCATCATTCATTGGTTACTTTTTAGATAAGCAACCTGAGACCAGAGAAGTTAAGTATCTTGACCAAAGGGGAAAATCCATGATTCGAACCTGTAGAGGTGGGATTTGAACGCTGTGCTTTTCCTCACCACACCACACATCTCTCTGTGAAAAACAGAGAAGAGGGTACTTCACTGAAGTGTGGCTTCAGAAATGGCTTTCTGGTGTAGCTGAAATCTGAGTCGAATTTTTAACAATGAATAGAAGTTAGTCTGGTAAACCTCTTTCTCGTGTGAAATGAATCCATACAAATGGGAATGTTATCTGAGTACTTGTATATGAATGCTGTCCTGAGGATAAAAGAATAGCAAAATCCTTTATCTCCAAAACATTTGAGCACCCACGGAGGTAATATGAGATGTAAAAAAAAAAAAAAAAGGAGGAAGAGAAGAAGGAGAAGAAGGGAAGGAAGAGGAGAAGGTGAAGAAGGATGTGGAGGAGGAGGAGAAGCGAGGAGGAGGGAGAAGGAGGTGATGTCATTGTTGCACACAGAGAATTTGCATTTGACCGAAAGCGGAAAATTCTAAGCTCTTGCAGCTCCGTCCCTTTACAAAGGTAAAACTCAACTAAGTCTTTGAGTCCCAAAGTTGACCTCTTGTTCCAAGTCTAAGGATATTAATTGGCAATCAGTGTGTTTCTAACCCACAGGAGAATTGTCTATGGAAAATAAACTTAATGGTGAGTACCTAGAAAGTTTGCATATAGACAAATTGAGCCAAAACCAGCACAGTGGGATACTTGCTTTGTTCAGTATACGATGTTTCAGGGATTTTGGAGATTTCCTGCTAATAATAAAGACAAAATAACATGATTTTGAATGATTAAAAAAAGAAAACAGTTTCCTACGTTGTGCTGAATCTCATCTTCCAAGATAAATGCTCGTGTTCAGGTAAGGGGTTGGGGCAATAAGGAGGAAAGAGGGGGCACTATTACTAGTTTCCACACGTGCAAGGATACGTAGGACCTGGCTCAGCTCACCGCCATGGAGATCTGCTCTGTTTACAAGAGAGCCGCAGTCTCTGATCATTACCAGAAAAGGGGAAGTCAGGACAAACTGCCAGGAACGAGTCTTTAGAAACCCAAACGAGGAGGTGGCGTGGGAAAACACAAACAGAGGACGTTTGGTTGGTGACATAAGAGCCCTGATAAAGATGCTGTGTGGGTGAGAATGGGCTTTTAACCTCCTCAGCAGTCTTCCTGGAAGGGATGAAGGGATGAGCGTGGGTTAAGATTTAAAGAATGAGGAGAGCTCAGCCTGGGGAAGAATCAATGTCAAAGGACAATCAAGCAGTGGAAAAGTATGAGAGATGACTCGTACAGCCTCAGAGTGCGGGGCTGAGCCGTTGAGCATTGCTCAAGTGGAGAGCCGAAGGAGTGGGAGACAGATGGCAAATGAGATGGGCAAGTTCAGTTCCTGGGAAGGCTTTCAGTCTCTTTGAAGCATCTTGGATTTTATCCTTTGGACAAGGGAAATCCCGGAATTGTGTTGGAGAGAGAGTGATACAGTCAGATCTACATAGAGAGAAAATTTCTGTTTGCCTCCTTTTCTTTGTTCCTATACCTACTCCTCCATTCCAAACTAGCCCCTCTACTTGCCATGTATCTTCCTTTCATCTAGACAGGGGACCTCCAGTTTGCAAAAATAACTAGGATACTATTATTATTCTTGATTTATCCCGTTATGATGAGATATTTGGGGATTTGCTAGTTCACAAAATCCAAGCCTATCAACTAAAAGCAATTTTATTCATCATTCAGTGTAACCTTTTTGAAGATCTGGTGAAAAATCTTTAAATATTTTTGAATGTAGTCAGTGAATACTTTCTGAATTTCCTGGATAAAGGCTAATAAGTGCTAAGGAAGATACAGGCCAACACTCTCTTTTTTCCATATCTTCTTATGACGCGGGTTCCCTTCTACTCCAGGGAAGAAGAGACCAGGAAATTGTCTTAAGAGTAGGCACTAGGTCTCTCATCTTTCTCCTCCATGTTAATCACAGGGCGTTAAATGCAATATGAATTCAAAAAAATAAGAAAATGAATCAGGGTCGAATGTCAAATACTGCCACTGTTATCTGTATGTTCATGGGTAAGACACTTAATCTTCCAAAGCCACCTTCTCCTGGACTGTAATATTAGAGTAATAATACCACCGGGGATTTACTGCATACTTGCTATGTGCCAGCCACTGGCCTAGTTTCAGCGCTTTACACTTATAGTACTTACTTAATCCTTGGAGGTTAGTCAATACCATCTTCATTCTTATTTTGCAAATGGAAACAATGTGGCACAGAGAGAAAGACATTCATCAAAATCACATATGAAAAAAGTAGTGAAGTTAGGATTGGAATCCACCAATCCTGATCAAGAGCTCATGCTTTTAAACCACTATATATCTAAAAAATAGATCTGTTACAATTACAATGATGAACAAGTTACGATTTTTGTACATGGAAAACTGTTGTTTGAATTTAAGTAGTACCATTGCTCAGTTTACTTTGAGATAAAGTTTGTCCGAGTGCATGATGTCTAGCACATAGAAATTCTCAGGAAGACGAGTTCTCATTCATTCCTCCATAAAGCAGCTGCTGTTCCTCCCGTTTCCATCATGAGAGGGACTTCTAAATAGCTCTACATTCCTCTTCCCATGTCCCCAATCTTAAAGAATTAAAAGAAAGTGCAAAACTGGTACCAAATGTTCTGTAGCTGTTCTGGTTTGCGTGTACCTCGGTTCCTTGCACGTCACTTCCACTTTGACGGGGTGTCTTCACAGTGTTCATGTGCACCCCATCTGAAGTTGCTTGAGGAGCAAGGTGGGGTAGGCACAGCATCAAAGCTCCCCTCCTGGCCTAATTTTCCGACTGTTTAATTTCCCCTCCCAAGAGTCGCTTGTGTTCACGCTCCTGTAGTCAAAGACAGACAGAAGGAGAGATGGGTGTATTACAACCACACCCACCAAAGTCCTGAACTAAGCACCATCCCAGAAACTTCCAAATTCCAAATTGTAGTTGAAAATGAAAAGCGTTTCAAGCATCCATGGCTCTGCCTGTATAAACCTAAAATAAACTATCAATTCAAATAAAAATTGCTGTATGCCCCCTTGTCTGACACAGTGTAGACCCAAAACACTGTGGATTCACTATATTTTGGATCACCCACCGGTCAGAGAACCTGAAACAGAGAAATAGCTTGTGGATGAGGAGACCACAGGCAATTTCAGATTCAGGCTAAATAGCAAAGGAAAATGATTATAAAATAACGTAAGTCAAAGGAAAATGTATTATTCAGCTTCGTACTATTGTGTTAAGAACAGCTTCCCTGTAAACAATACTCAAAGGAATCTTCAGTTCCTATACATTTGATCTCTAACAGTTTTCTAAATCTCATTTCATCCCCTCTCCCATCAGTCATGAGTCCCTAGCATTGCTTCACTTACCTTATAGAAATGTTTGCTACCAAAACTGTTTATTTTTATATTGGCAAGGTCTTTTTCTGGAATATATTCTAAACAAAGGGTGAATACTTAGTCTCTCCTATTCATTCCATTCCTAGAACAGTGTCTACCACATGGCGTTTGCTTTCAAAAAATAATATGCTAAATATCTAGTGAAAATGGTATTATGAATCTTAATAGTCCTCCACAATCCAGAGCTGGTCACCTCTCTGTAAAGCCTTCTATAATTACACCTAACCATATATACATTGTATACATAACCATATCCACATTCATATATATATATATATACACACACACACACACACACACACACTTATGTAGTAAAACTGCTAGCTCTTATGTGTATTAAATATATATATTCAGATATTGCTCTGCTTTCCAAATATTCATTTTAAAATCTTTGCACCAAGCCTGTGGCTTAAGTGCATCTTTAAATTTGAGGTAAAGGAAGTGAAAAGATATTAAATAAATTGTCCCAATTCACAGGGTTACACAATGGCAAAAAAGGGGTCTGAGCTCCACCTAAGCCCAGACTCTCCTCCAGTACACCACAGTGTTGCTCTAAGGTTTCTCTAAGCAACTGGCCCCGAGTCACACAGCTGTCACAACAGCTAGACTCTGAACCATGCCTGCCTGGCTTTTTGCTCAACATGAGGTTGCCTTTTCCAATAGTTCTATTCTTTGAACTTCAATGTCGCTGAAAATTTTAGAGCTGATAAAAGTCTTAGAGTTGATCTAACCTCATTTCCTCATTCAGATGATAGATGTAAAGCCCACAGAAGAGAAGGGACTCAGTGAAAGTCACACAGTAACTCAGTAAAGAAACGGAGCCCCAAACCCAAGTGTCCTCTTCTCATTCACCACGTACCGTCCATGTTGGGATTTCTTTGTAACCTGTTTTGTAAATGCTTTCTGCTTCTAAGACTTGTATGCGCTATAAAATAGCGAGTGAGATGACAGATCCAAGGGGGAAAAAAAGAATGTATAATAGTACATAATTTGAAAAGAGGTTAATCAGTGGGAATTACAGTTATACATCTTTTAATAGGACCGTGCTAGATATCCATGTAAATCTCCAGCATACTCACACAGACTTGTGAGACAGGATCCGTTTATTTCCTTGTCTTAGCCAGCAGACATCTGTTCTTACAAAATCATCTATTCATTCAACAATTATGTGACAAGTTCCTACTAGGTACTGAGCATCAGGCTAAACTTTGAATTCATTTAGACCAAAAGAACTGTAGGTATCTCACACTTCAATGCCTTTCCTATCCATGTGATCATAGAAGGGGCCAAATGTTTATTGAATACATGGGTGAGTGGGTGAGTGAGTGAATGGAAAAGCTTCAGAGATTCCCAAGTCCAAGAAGGCAGAAACAGAGGCATATTCTTTGCTTTCATCCATGGTAGTTTCCCTCACGGTTAGCAAAACAAAGAATTGTGGTAGCAGTGGTTTTTAAGAAAAATCAAAAAACAATTCCCAAAATATATTTATGTTTCTTATCTAACCAGACCCAAGCTTGGCTGAAGGAGTTCTTCACCCACATGAAAAGCAGTTCTCCCATGCAGCTTTTTATTAGTAAATGCCACTCCCCTAATATCTGTATTCTCTTGGCTGTTTTATTTTCCCAATCCAATATAATTAATAAAAATTCAAATATTAGTTATCATATGCTATCCAGTGTACTAGCCAACACAGTTTCCATGCAATACATCTTTTCTACTCTTTAAAAATAATCCTAGGAGCTGAATATTTTTATACCCATTTTCCAGACAAGGAAGTTGATGTTCAAACAATTTCAGTTACTTTTACCAGGTCACAAAATGCAAGTAAATAATATGACCAGGATTTTAAATCCCCATATGTTTTATTCTGACTTTTACATTACGTGCCTCCTGCTGTGTTATATTGCTTCTATATCCCCCAACACTTCTGCGCACACACACACACACACACACTGATACCATGACAACCACAAGCAGAAAAAATTACTGGTAAGCTGTTCCTCATACAAACATACCTGCTACGTTGGGTCATTGTCAGTCGCTGCGTTGAGAGTTGTGTGATTTTTGGCTATTGCACGGCTCAGTGGCTCAGTGTTTCTTCTTGCCCTGCGCTAGCAGTTTAACTATCTCCATATGTTCAGGAGCTCACAGAAAGGGAATTGAGAACAGCTTGATTAGCATAGTATGGGTGTTGGGTAAACTGCTGTCTTAGTTGAAGATATTTTTCTTCATGTTACACAGCATGAAGTCTCTCCACAATTCATCAGTTAACACCATGGCTCCTTAATGACCAAGCACTAAATCTTGGGTTTCAACCCCTTTGGGAATGTTTCACTTACTGATAGATAATCAAGAAGCATTTATTGAGCACCTGCTGTGGAAAAGCCCCAATAGGGGGTTACGAAGAATTATGAGATATGCAGCTTTTCCTCACAAAAAGCAAAAGGTACTTAAGGAAAATTGAAAACTATCAATATAACAATGGAGAGTTAAATTGAAAGCCAAGATAAAAAGATCCTAAACGTTATTTAAAATTGTCAGTCAAATGAAAGTCAAAATCACTAAGTGTTGAAGAATTTTGGGTGTGTGCTCATCACTAGACTCAGATAGCCAGTGAAGGATTCTTGGAGGAGGGAAGACTTCATGCAGGCTAAAGAGTTGAGGTTGTACGAGGTGTACTGGGCGAAGAGAAAAGGGCACGAAAGAGAATCATATGAAGTCTACTTCTATAGAACTAACTTGATTATACAATTTTCTTACTTTTTTGAAACAGCTCTGAGAAAATAAGATTGTTTCATTCTTTTTGTTAAGTAGAAGTCAAATTTTGAAAGTAATATCAGGGAAGAAGGAGAGGGTTTTTTTTTTAATGCTTAATGCATGCTAATATCTTTGCCTTATTCAAGAGTAAGTCAGAATAGTTACTAATGTTAGACCCCATTAGAAAATAACCTAGTTAAGTGTGTGTGTTGAACATCTGGGGATTACCACAGGAAGAATAGAAATATAGCTTTCAAATGGCAAAGGAAAAAGGAATACAGAGAGTTTTATCAATCTAACACAATGCAGCTAAGGAGACAGAAGTAAGAACACTAGATAATCTCTTAAAAATGATAATAGACATAATATTGAGGTAAAAAAACTAGTTGTAGGATATTATGAACAGTAGATGTAATTTATGCAGTTGGAAACTCATAAAGGATACTATATTATTACTATAATGGAGGCATATATAACAAAATTATTAAAATTTTACAGAGGATGGGAAAGATACATATTTCAGCCATATCGGTTATCCATAACAGAATAAGAGAGTAGAGTGGGGAGGGGAAGAGAAAAACCTTTAACTAATTCTGTAATTGTTTTTTTTTTATTTTTTTGAAAGTTCTAAAGAAAATATAGCAAATCTTAAGATTTGATAAGTAAAGGCAAGTAGATGGGGAAGGTACATACACATGGCTTCAACTGTGTCTGAACCTATTATCTTTACTATTTCTTTAAAAATTGAGGCCAATAGGTCAAAGTGTTGAAGTTAGGTCTGGGCTGTAAGCAGTAGTGAAATTATTCTCTGAATGTTTGGTGAATCTTATAATAAGAACTAAAATAAAAATTTTAAGTAGAGAATTTCTTGTTTCATGCAATTAAAATATCCAGCATAGATTAGACATAAGGTGTAGGTTGATTCGGATGTTCACGTTGTCATTAGGGCTTTGGCTCCCAGCTTCTCTTATTTCTCCCAAATCCATGTATTGACTTCAGCCCTGGTTTGGCTTCTAGCTCAGTAGCAAAAGAGAGTTGTAGCAGCTTTGGTTCCTTCTTACACGTACTACATTATCCATCCAGTGAGTGGCCTTTGTCCCAACATTCTAGCAGATGTTCAGAAATTTATTCTCATTAGGATGTGTACCTCTTTTTCTCCCCCAACTCCAAAGCAATCACTGTGGTCAAATAAATGACTTCCTCAGTGTGGGTCATATACCTCAATCTTGGACCTGGACGTGAGATCCCAGTTTCCCTCGTGGACCTGTTAGGACCTCATGATCTTCCTATAGAAAATAGAGCCTGTTGAGCAGAGGAGAGGAGACAAGGTACACCAGAGCAAGGAATATCAATCAACTAATAGCCACCAAACCATCTATCTAGTAATCCTTGATGACTCAATTAGAAAAGTATAACTGAAGTGTCAGGAGAACTTGTACCCTACATTGCCCTGTTTGTTGTTTTAACACTGTGCATCAACTTTATGGTCAGCACTATTTTAAGCAAAATGAAAAATGCAAATATGTATGTGTGTATATGTGTGCAAACTATGGGGCTTACCAACCATTTGCATATTAATTCATTACTTAGTAAGCATTTTCTGAGCTATCAGCTAGGTGTTAAGTTCTTGGCTTTTATCTGAAATTACTTAGAATATTAAGATGAGGAAGAAATTTGCTGAACTTCAGTGTCTTCTTCTACCCCAAATCAAAATGAGTCTAAGACTCAATAGGCATCATAGCATAATGGTCAAGGATGCAGGCTGCAGCAAGATTGCTTGGGTTCACACCATTTACCAGCTTTCTGACTTTGAACAAGTTGCCAAACTCTCTGTGCCTCAGTTTCCACAGGAACAATAGGGAATAAGTATTTTCACCATACAGGCATTGCAAAGATGAAATGGTCCCACCCCAGCATAGCATGTGGAATAGCACTTGGTGTATTATAAGCACTTAATATTAAATCCTGACCAAAGAGTGTTCCTGGCTTCTGGTATGTTGTTTTAATTTAAAGGTAAACCCCTTTGGACAAAGAAATAAATTTCTTGACATGGTGTAAAAATGGAAAAACAAAACAAAACAACCCTAGCAGCATCAGGTATATGAAGCCTTAAAGAATATCTGAACACAACCACACATTTAAAATTCTTATTAAAATGAGAAACATTGTGAAGAGATTCAGAGAAAACTTATTTTTTACATTCTTATTTACCCGTTAAAAAGATATATATGTATTCAGGCTTTTTAATGGGGAGCCTAGAAATCTAACAGGCTTTTTATTTTTTTTTAAAGGCCATTTAAAAAAAAAAATCTCACATTGTGCCTTTGATGGTCCATGGTCTCAATTTGCATTGACTTCCTGAAAGACGATGCAAGTACAGCGATATTGTATCCTTCCTTCATGGCTCAGATGAAGACTCAGAACAATCTTAGGAAAGATCTTAGAGATAATGAATCGTCTCACACAGTGCAGGGATCCCATCTTCCTTATCTTTAATGTTGTCAACAAGCTTCTGAAAATAAAGTTGACAAGACAGTCATGTCCTTTCTGAGCCTCTCTAATCATTTAAAAGTTTTCTTCTGAATTCTTCAGGAGGAAATCTCTCCAGTGCTTTTAGCTATTCTACGTATGAACTAGTTTCTAGAGCCTTTGTTATCATGACCACTTTCCTCTTTGATCGGAGATTATGTTCAGGTGGCCCATGGCACTAGACACTGATTTTAAATCATTTGAATGAATTTCCATCATTTTAACACCAGCAAATTTTAGAAGTCGCTTGCTTGCTTGCTTCCATAGCGTGCTCCCATAGCTACAAAACGCTGTGGGAGACTCAGCCCTCATCAGATTTTAGCATTTCCTTTCTCAGTCAGCAGAACCCCTATGTGGCAGCCTTGGTTCCCCTAGACAGCCATTGATATAAACTCTCTTTTTCAGTGTTCACCTCACCTCTAAAATATGATACCCAGGATTAAGTAAAAATAAAACACTCGAGATAAGCTCAGACCAGTTTATGGGAAAGTTTTCTCCCATTTTCTATACATGTAATTCAGCCAAATAATCTTTTCTGATATTTAGAAGCTAAAATTAGCTTAAATAAATACTCTGGTTAAGTTACAAAAGCAGAACATTCTTATTAAAAAAATTTCAAACAGTACCAAAAATAAATACAGCATAAAATAAAAGCCAACCCATCAAAGTTTTCCATAATTATATCCTCCAGAGATAATTATTTTCAAATGTCTGTTGGAATATTCTTCATGATCAGTTTATATGTCTATAAGGACATACACATAAATATATTTATATTTATTTTTCCTTGCTATAATATAGAGATTCAAGATACACAGCTTTAAATGTGGAAGAGCAAATTATTTGACATCATTGGAGAAGTGTGACTTGCCAATGATCCGAAAAAGAAGGATAGAGAAAGCTAAAATACTTCAGAGGGGCAGCCTCGGGGACATGTCAACTTCCGAATCTGTGGAATTGCTTCCTTTTTTGCTGAAATCCACCCTGTGACTTTCCACCCAGGTTTAGGGAAAAACTAAAGGGGCGTATACGAAGGGGTTGGTTTTAGCCTACGAGCTATCCTGCCAGCCCCTCCTTCTCTCCAACCAAAGCTTGATTTATGCTCTCTGTAGTACAGCCATAATGGGTTCCAACAGGAAATCGGTAGTGGTCTTTGGCACTCTGAATTTAGGGTAGATATGTGTATCTTAATCTCAGTTTCTTTCGTTAGTATTTTATAGTTTTCAGAGTACAGGTCTTGCACCTCCTTGGTTAACTTTATTCCTGGGTATTTCATTATTTTTGTAGCAACTGTAAATAGAATGGTTTTCTTAATCTCTCTTTCTGCTGCTTCATTATGAGTGTATGGAAATGCAATGATAAATTTTTAAGATCTTGGTGATTCATTTTGCAAAATATTTTATGTGCTTAAATCAAAACATTTTATATTGATTGTCCATAAATGAAAATAGAAAAGGACTTAATTTTACCTTTATCTTTTAGAAGCAACTTTATCAGTGAACAAATGAAACATTGTTTTGATTGACTTGTAAACTTAATCTTTATTTAACATAAACTTTAAAAATACTTTACTGACTGTCATTCACTCAGGGGCTAAAGATACAAAAGACAACTATCTCTGCCCCTGGAAGCACATACTCCTTAATATCCATCATCCTGTTTCCTGGGGTCCATAGTCTCTCATGGTTCATTTCCCTCTCTGATTTCTCCCCCTTCAGATTTCCCTCCCTTCCCCTATGGTCCTCTGTGCTATTGCTTATGTTCCACATATGAGTGGAACTATATGATGATTGTCTTTCTCTGCTTGACTTACTTCACTTAGCATAATCCTCTCCAGTTCCATCCATGTCAATGCAAATGGTGGGTATTTATCCTTTCTGATGGCTGAATAATATTCTATTGTATATATGGACCACATCTTCTTCATCCATTCATCTGTTGAAGGGCATCTCGGCTCCTTCCACAGTTTGGCTGTTGTGGACAAGGAGGGCACGTGTTGTGATGAGCACTGGGTGTTATACATAACTAATGAATCATTGAACGCTACATCAAAAACAGATTCTAGGAAGAGAAACAGCATTTTTGTTTTTTCAATAAGAGTAATAAGCATATTGTACTATGATGAGACCACATCATGAAGTCATAAAAGTCAAGTCGTTGGTGACATGGAAGGGAGATTGATCTTTACTTTTGAGGCAGTAAAAAACCTTTGACTATTTGGGGTCTTTGGCTATTTGAGGAATAAACCCCCCTTGATCATGGTGAATGATTTTTTTAACGTATTGTTGGATTCAATTGCTAATATTTTGTTGAGGATTTTTGCATCTATAGTCATCAGAAATATTGGACTTATAGTTCTCTTTTTTTGTTGTGTCTTTATCTGGTTTTCGTATCAGGGTAATGTGGCCTCATGGGATAAATTTGGAAGCTTTCCTTCCTCTTCTATTTTTTGGAATAGTTCAAGAAGAATAGCTGTTAATTCTTCTTTACATGTTTGGTAGAATTCACCTGTGAAGCTGTCTGGTCCTGGACTTTTTTTGGTGGGGGGAGTTTTTTTATAACAGATTCAATTTAACTGCTGATAATTGATTTGTTTGAATTGTCTATTTCTTCCTGATTCAGTTTTGGGAAGTTATGTGTTTGTAGGAATTATCCATTTCTTCCAAATTGTCCATTGTGTTGGCATAAAATTTTTTATAATGTTCTCTTATAACCCTTGTATTTCTGTGGTGTTGGGTGGTACTGGTGGTTATTTCTTTTCTTTCATTTCTGATTTTGTTTATTTGAGTCCTTTTTTTTTCTTTTTTTTTTTTTTTTTGGATGAATCTGGCTAAAGGTTTATCAATTTTGTTGATCTTTTCAAAGAACCAGCTCCTGGTTTCATCGATCAGTCCTATAATTTTTTAGTTTCTATTTCATTTATTTCTGCTCTAATTTTTATTATTTTCTTCCTTCTACTATTGGGTTTTATTTGTTCTTCTTTTTCTAGCTCCTTTAGGTGTGGTTATGTTGTTATATCTGAGGTTTTTCTTGATATTTGAGGTGCTCCTGTATTGCTATAAACATCCCTCTTAGAACAGCTTTTGCTACATCCCAAAGATTTTGGACCATAGTGTTTTCATTTTCATTTGTTTTTTTGTCTTTTTTGATTTCCTCTGATTTCTTGGTTGACCCATTCATTGTTTAGCAGCATATTATTTAACCTCCATGTATTTGTATTCTTTCCAGGCTTTTTCTTATGGTTGATTTCTAGTTTCATAGCATGGTTGGAAAAGATGCATGCTCTAACTTCGATCTTCTTGAATTTGTTGAGACTTGTTTTGTGGCCTAACATGTGAACCATTCTGGAGGATGTGCAATGTGCACTTGAAAATATGTGTGTTCATTGTTTTAGAATGAGATGTTCTGAATATGTCTATTAGATCCATCTGGTCCAATGTGTCATTCAAAGTCACTGTTTCCGTATTGATTTTCTGTTTGGATGATCTGTCCATTGATGTAAGTAGGGTGTTAAAGTCCCTTATTGTTACTGTATTACAATCTGTTACTTCCTTTATGCTTGCTAATAGCTGCTTTATGAATTTGGGTGCTCCCATATGGGGAGCATAAATATTTACAGTTGTTATACCTTCTTGTTAGATTGTTCCCTTTATGACTATATAGTGTCCTTTGTCTCTTGTTACAGTCTTTGTTTTAAAGTCTATTTTTTCTGATATAAGTATTACTACTCTGGCTTTCTTTTCACTTCCATTTGCATGATAAATGCTTTTCCATCTTTTCACTTTCAATCTGCATGTGTCTTTAGGTTTGAAATGAGTGTCTTGTAGGCCGCATATAGATGGGTCTCATTTATTTATCCATTCAGTCATTGTATGTATTTTGACTGGAGTGTTTAGTCCATTTACATTCAAAGTAACTATTGGTAAGTATGTATTTAGTGACATTTTGTTACTTGTTTTGTGGTTGTTTTAGTAGTTCTTCTCCATTCCTTTCTTCTCTTGCTCTCTTCTCTCATGATTTGCTGGCTTTCTTTAGTGATGTACTTGGATTCCTTTCTCCTTATTTTTTGCATATCTATTACCAGTTTTTGATTTGTGGTTACCGATAGGTTTACATAAAGTGTATTACACATGTAACAGTCTATATTAAGTTTGAAACCATTCTGAAAGCACTACATTTTTACTCCGTCCCTGCCCTGTTTTAGGTATATGGTGTCAGACTTTACATCTTTTTATTTTGTGAATCCCTTGACTGTATTTTATAGATCTACTTAATTTTTTTGCTTTTGTGCTTCCTACTTCTCTTACTCCTGCTTATGGTCTTTCCTTTCCACTCAAAGAATCCCCTTTAACATTTCTTATAAGGCTGGTTTTGTGGTGATGAATTTCTTTAACTTTTGTTCATTTGGGAAACTCTTTATCTCTCGTTCTATTCTAAAGTATATCCTTGCTGGATATTCTTGGTTGCAATTTTTTTTTTCTTTCAGCACTTTGAACAGATCATGCTACTTTCTTCTGACTTGCAAAGTTTCTGCTGAAAAAATCAGCTGACAGCCTTATGGGGTTTCCCTTGAATGTAACTTTTGTTTTCTGCTGCTTTTAAAACTCTCTCTTTATCACTACTTTTTGCCATTTTAATTACTGTATGTATTGGTGTGGACCTCCTTGGGTTGCTTCTGTACCTCCTGAATCTGAATTTCTGTTTCCTTAGTGGGCTTTAGTGGAAGAGAATCATTTTTCTTGTTCACTGTATACCAAACTTCTTTCTTTGTGATAAGCCCGCCATTTCAAAATCCTTTCTTTCTCTCCTGCTCTCTTTTTTTCATCCTGTCTCTTTCAATATAGTAGGTGAGGCGCTCTGGATTATGCATCATTCTGATGATTCCCCAATAGCAAGATCACATTTAGTTCCCCAAACTCATGCTGTTGTGAAAATACAAGAAATTTTTGGTTCAGTTTAATTTTATTTCTACCACTTAGTTTAGCAAGTTACTTAAGTTCAGAGAGGTTTAGTTTTCTCATTTGCAAATAAAAATAACATGACTTATCTAAAATGCTTTTGTAATAAGAGTCACATGGGGTTAAAATATATAAAAGACTATGCATAATAGGTAATCAGTAAATGATAGCACTTAACTAGTAATTTTCACTGCTGCTGTTACTATTGTCTACAAATTATAATGGTTATTTTAGCCAATATCCCTGACGGCATTGAATTATTTCCCTACCTTGCCTACCTTCTACCTTTGTTGATAGTTTCCTATGTCTAGAATGCCCTTTCTTATTACATATACCACTAAAATCTCATTATCCTTTAAGGAGCCATCTTTCTAAACTTCTTGTTTTCTTCAAAAGCAATTTCATCACTTTAAGGTGCTGAAACAAGTGCCTTACCCAGGTTTGGGTCTCTGTAAAACTTTTCTTATTTTCTTGTTTAATTATGCCATTTTTTATTACAAGAAACCCTACCAAGCAGGCATAAGTCTGCTATTAAAGTGAGCTTGTAAATTCATTTAATTTGAACATAATAGGAAGCAGTGGAAATTTACTTTGACAACAATTCAGAGATGACTTAGTTGTATTTTGTTTTGTTTTGTTTCCCAAATTTCTGTATTGAAAAATTTTACCAATAGTGTATGGGAAAAAAAATTAAAGGTAGCCTTAAGTTAAGTATGTGCCTATATAAATTCAACCATTCCCCCTTCCAAACTGCAAAAAGGTATTTATTATCATCAAACTAAGATTCTGAGTCATCCAAACAGTTGGGCTGAAATCAAGGTTTAGAGACAAATGAAAAACATCTTCGAGCAGTGCAGCAATAATCAGTTGGACTTGTTAGGAGATTCCAAGACGTGAGAGCTATTGAAACCAGAACTTAAAGAAAGTCCTTTTTTTGGCAGAGGACATAAGCAAGGATGACACAGTGAGCTTCCTCCAAGAAGCTCTGCTGTGGTGGCCATGAGCAAATCTCACCTAAGGCTCATCATCACTCCAAGGAGCATCAGCTTTATTTCTAGGGCCAACCCAGATGGAAAGAAAAGATCTGTTAAAACATTCTCTCCTCACTACAGAGAGGTCTAAAAAATGTATTCAACAAAGTGACATAGGGAAGTTGGCTCAAGGGAGAAATTTTATAGTGTAATCCCAGATAGTGGGAAAATGATGTTCAATACAGAGTTGATTTTTTTCCAAGTGATCTATATGACACTAACGTGGAACGAGTCATGAGAAAGTGGACTTGGCTAGAGAACTGGCCAATGACAATTTAAACTAAACTAATATTTTTAAATGCCCCATCTAAATTCTGATATATGCCCCCAACTCTATTAGAATCCTCCTTCCCTACCCAGAAGCATAATATCTTTATCTTGTTCAAGCCTCACCTATTTTATGTTTCATGTTTTCTACCCACTTTCCCCTTAGAAAATTGGACTTCTCTGTGTTTGTTTCTTTCATGGCACTTAGAGGTGTCTTGTTAGATAATTATCCAGATCAATAACTTTTGGGAAAAAATTAACTGCTCACAATAATGTATTGATTATATTAATAGCCAAATAGTTTATGTGTATCAGGAATATTGTGCCCCCTAACTCATGCCTCTAGTTTTGTTAAAGTTATTTAGATCTTAGCTTCATCCAAAAAGGATCTGAGAACGCTTTCCATAGTTCTCGTAGAACCATCATATTGTCACATATTGATTTGTCAGCTGCTGATACATATAACAAATTGTGTTTCTTGGGTATTTCCAACACTAAGGAAAGTCCTTGGAAGGAATATTTAGGTCAGAAATTCTCTTGGAATTACTTCTATTCTTCACATAGATATCCCTGCAGAAGTTCTCTGCTATACCTAAAAGTAATAGTAGCAAGCACTGTAATTTTCTAAGTAGCTCCTAAGCCCTG
The DNA here is from genome assembly GCF_024610735.1 of Ursus americanus. Taxonomy (NCBI): domain Eukaryota; kingdom Metazoa; phylum Chordata; class Mammalia; order Carnivora; family Ursidae; genus Ursus; species Ursus americanus. Next base: position 17,703,783 of record NC_142135.1, read on the forward strand.
GACATTTATTTGAAAAATCTCTAGATCTTGATGATTATGAGAATCACCTCAAAGAGATGAGATGATTTTTCCCAAGATCAATTAACCAGAAAGAGGCAGAGCCTGAAGTGAAGTTCGGTTCCATCTAAATCCCAGTACACGCTCTCTATCGAGAGCTCATCCAGGAGATTTTTGCACACCTCCATAGTGTCACAGCTTTATCAGTAAGTCATCAGCAACCTGAGAAAGGCCTTAAGCTGACCATCCCATAGTTCCAGTATCCCAGGCTAGACATTAAGGTGTCATTTGGTGGACACCATTGTAAGTCACCTGGCAGTGATTGTAGCTGCACATGGTTAGAACCCAAGGTCAGGCCAGAAATAAATCTCAAGTAGATAAGGTTACTGGAGAGGCCTCCTAATACTCAGGGATTACCTCCAGATGGATAGGGAATTCATTATGAGTAGAATAAGGTTATTTAGAAGATATGTATGAACAACTTAGTATTAACATGAAATTGAATGAGGCAAGAATGAAGGTAGGGGTGTGCAGTATCTTATTTATTCAAATCCTCTTCTTAATAACAATTAAAATGTAAAATCCACTGAATCATTAGTCATACAACAGAAGTGCCAAACAAAATGCGTATCAAAAGTAATGTATGTGACTACAATGGAATATGTATCATAGAAATATCATTGTCTGTAGGTGTGGGAAGGAGGGGTTGTGATCTCTAGTTTTATATTTTTTAAGTTCATACCTAATACTTTTAGTGTTATGATTGTGTATTTTCCTATTTTATAAAATATCTTATGCCATTAATTTATTTATAATAATGTGGTGTGAAACAGTAAAAATCCTGTAGTAAGAGAAAGTCTTAGCAAACTTCAGTGTTGCATAATGTGAAAAAAAATTAGTGTTATTTCAAGTTATTTTTTATTGCTTCATGGTCATACTGTATTACTCATAAACTTTGTACTATTTATTTGTTTATTTATTTTCTTATTTTCCACCAAAGGTGACATGAGAAAGTAGTGAGGAAATCAACCAACTAAAAAAATTATAAAAGAAAAAAGAATTGTAACATTAGTTAAGAAATTAAGTAATTAAAGCCATCAAGATCGAATAAAAAAACGCTCAAACTCATGACCTTGCCTCTACTCAAAGTAGAGTTAAAGTTACCAAAAATATTCTTGCCCTCTTCTTCCCTAAGCTTGCAAAGAGAACAGAAGAGAGAACTTAGTTATTAATGAAACTGAAGTGTCTATAACTGAATTGCAAGGTATGATTCAGCAGAATTTGAAAGGGTGAATGGGAAATAACTCAGCAGAGCAGATAAAGTGAGAGTAGAGAAGGAGACCAATGAGAAATGGGATGATTGCCCCCACAGAAACCACTCAAACCTCAGAGATAAAGGCAATCGGCAGAAGAAGGTGGTGGTGAAGAGGCTGGACCAGAGCACATAGATTGTGTGGAAATCTAGGAAAGGGTCATTTTCATCCCTACCCTATGCAGATAAATGACTACCCCTTGTCTCTCTCTCTAGAGGAGAAGAGATATACAGGTTCGCTACCACCCAAAGGTTTGCTTTATGCCTCTTTGCTTTTACAAAAGACTTAACATTAGTACCTGTTTTTGCTAACTGAAGGGATTCCTAAGTGGATTTTTGCTTTTACAGAATGGTAATTGCTTCTTTGCTTTTGGCCATTTCAGCTTACCAAAGGTTTCATGGGAACACTCTGTTTTCGTATACTAGGGGAAGGTATTCTGGAGATGTGAGGAAACAAGCTCAGAAAAGGATAAAAGTTAATGTTCCAGATGGAAATCATTTCATGGAGGACGAAGTCGAGGGGCAGAGGCTGAAAGGAAGGACCTCAGGTTCTTTCCCTTTATCTTATTCACAAGAGGCTCATGTCCTTCTCTTGAGATCCCAAACTGCCCCACAGAAAAGGCCTATGAATTCTGAAAATTGAGAAAAGTCCTTTGAAAAATGCTAACCATCCACTTGATTGCCTTCTAACTAAGCTCTGCCTACTCATTGAGTTTCTTCTTTCCGAAGGCTCAAAAATAACTTTGCCTTTTAAAAGCTCAAAGATCGGGGTGCCTGGGTGGCACAGTGGTTAAGCATCTGCCTTCGGCTCAGGGTGTGATCCTGGCTTTCTGGGATCGAGCCCCACATCGGGCTCCTCTGCTAGGAGCCTGCTTCTTCCTCTCCCACTCCCCCTGCTTGTGTTCCCTCTCTCGCTGGCTGTCTCTATCTCTGTCGAATAAATAAATAAAATCTTAAAAAAATAAAAAAATAAAAGAATAAAAGCTCAAAGATCACAAAATTTTGGAGGGAAGTTTTTACCATGAACTATAAAGGACAACAAAAAGAAATAGAAAGAACTCAGAACTGTTTTAAAATGATAGGTCATATCTCAACAACAGAAAAAGATATTCCATCAATGAAACAAGAAAAAAAAATGCTATAAGAGGGATTCTGACAAAAATTAATTCCTGCAGGGGCGCCTGGGTGGCACAGCGGTTAAGCGTCTGCCTTCGGCTCAGGGCGTGATCCCGGCGTTATGGGCTCGAGCCCCACATCAGGCTCTTCCGCTACGAGCCTGCTTCTTCCTCTCCCACTCCCCCTGCTTGTGTTCCCTCTCTTGCTGGCTGTCTCTCTCTCTGTCGAATAAATAAATAAAATATTTTAAAAAAAATTAATTCCTGCAGAAAAATATATGATAGACATTTTTAAAAAGTGAGTAGGAAGATTGACAGAAATAAACCAAGAAAATCACCAGAAAATAGGACAAAAAAAGTAGAGCTTGATAATACAGAGAAAAAATTATTGTATTAGAAGATTAATCTGTGAAGTACTTAAGTATGACTAATAAGCATCAAAAAAATAAAATGCTTAGAATATAGTGTGGAAAAACTAACAAATAAGTAACAAAATAAAATATAACTGAAGGCCATGATTCTCCAAATTGAAAGAGCCCACGAAATTTAAAACAAATTAAAAATTTAAAAAGCACAGGCCAAGACAACTGAGTGGGAACTTTAAAAAACAAGATTAAAGAAGAGATTCCAAAAGCTTCCAGAGAGGAAAGAAATATAACCTTATCACATACACAGGGTCTTGAATTAACATACAAAGAATCTTGCATAAGAACAGCATCAAATGAATGATAATGGAAGCCGAAAGGTAATGGACTGATACTTTCAAAATTCTGATTAAAAATAAATCTCCACCTAGAATTCTAGACCCATCCAAACTAGCAACTAAGAGAAATAATTTCAAAGAGTGAGATATCCTTGAATCTACTCAGACAAAATATCTCAACATAATAAGCAAGTAAATCAAGAAACAAACACATGAGCTCCTAGAAACAGGCAACCCAAAACAGATTAAAAGTGAAAGCACTTCCTAGGATGCTGGGGGAAATTCCCAGAAAAACAGCAATATGGCAGGCATAGACAAAACCAAATCCAGATTTGAACAGATACAAGAGGACTTCAGAAGATACCTCTAGGAGGAACCGGTAAATTATGTAGCTGGTTTGAACTTTGTAAGAACTTCGATAGAGGGACACTTTATAGAGCTTCTTTTAGACGTTGGAAGATCTAGCCAAATGTCCACACAACGAGAAAATTACGCAATAACAAATTCAGGAGAAGGAGTTTGGGAAGCTGTTCAAGGGGGAAAAATGTTATCCTAAGAACTACTTGGTTCAGCAATGAAAAACAAATGTTTATACAATCATAGTAACAAAAGTATGAAATACAAATTTAATCCATACTTCAAAATACATATATTGGTAAAATGGCAGGAAAGAAAGGAGGAGAATTAAAACCTCGTCTTTTTTAAGTAGAATATAGTCAATATTTAAGCTTGCTGAGTCAAGAGATAGCAATATGTAAATATTTATTTGAAATGTGGAACCAAAAGAAAGTAACCCAAATGCCCAGATGTACATATTCTTCAAATTGTCTATTTTCATGAAATTATTTATCAATACAAGTAGAAAAGGCAAGACTAATATTTATAGTACAGTATTTTTTAAAACAAAACAACAAACTGTATATGATATGTATGTAGAAGTTTCCACAAAGAAAAATTTGGTAAAGTACATCCCAGAGTATCATTATTTGCCAATAGGAAGAAAAGATGGAGTAACTTTCACTTTTAATTTTTTTTTTTACATTTGAATTGGAATGTTAGAGTGACTTTGTATTACTTTTGTTGTTAGGATTTTTATTGGGCTTTACAGAAAAAATAAGGAGCGGGAGAAAAGTAACCAGCAGAACCTACTGATAGTAGAAAGGGAAGATCCGTGACACAGAGCGTAACAGATGAGTTATGTTTGGATTCTGGCAAATGAAAGAGAGAACTTGAAATTGTCCAGCAGTTGTGCTTGAAGAGGCTCAGATGCAGAAACACTGATGTTGTCACCTATCTTCTTTTTATTTTTTTTTTTAAGATTTTATTTATTTGCTTGAGAGAGAGAGAGCATGAACAGGGGGAGAAGTAGACTCCCCACCGAGGGGGGCCCCTGATGCTGCGGGGCTCCATCCCGGGACTCTGGGATCATGACCTGAGCCAAAGGAAGATGCTTAACTGACTGAGCCACCCAGGCGTCCCCATCACCTGTCTCCTTTTAAAGTTAATGTATCCCTTACTGAGTTTCTGTCTCAGGCCCTGTGGTTGGTGCTAAGGAAAGAAAGTGAAGACATAATATCTGCTCTAAGGAATCCGAAGTCAGATTGAGGGAAGTAAACCTGTTTAAACAAATATAATGCCATGTAATTCCATTCTGTTACACTGCTTGAGAAGTTGTAGCGATATCAGATATTATTAATAGTAATAACACCCAGTGTTTATTAAGCACATTCTATAAAACACTCTTTTAAGGACTTTAATATAATTATTTATCACTCATAAGAAATCTGTGAAGTGGGGCGCCTGGGTGGCACAGCGGTTAAGTGGCTGCCTTCAGCTCAGGGCGTGATCCTGGTGTTATGGGATCAAGCCCCACATCAGGCTCTTCTGCTATGAGCCTACTTCTTCCTCTCCCACTCCCCCTGCTTGTGTTCCCGCTCTCCCTGGCTGTCTCTATCTCTGTCGAATAAATAAATAAAATCTTTAAAAAAAAAAAAAAGAAATCTGTGAAGTGAAAACTTCTGTTAACTCATTTTCTATATAAAGAAATTGAGGTTTACAGATGTTGAATAACTCATTCAAGGTCAAGACCTAAACTTGAGCAAGCAAGTATGACTCAGAAGCCTCATGCTCTTAAACACTACACTCTACCTTTACCATCTTGCTGATTCCAAACCTTTTTAAGTGCTCAAGACTTTTTGATTAATTCTGTGGTGAACAGGACAAGTATTTCAGATTCATTTTTTAAAAACGAAAAACAGAACAAAACATGAGCTTCAAGACTGAAGAAATCACTCAAGCAAGGACCCAAGATGGGATTACAAAAGCAAGACTCCTATCTCAAGACTTTTCTCTCTATTGCCCTAAATTCAACCCCTCGCAGTCCCTTCCCCCCTCCTTTTACTGAAGAGAAGACTCAACCGTTTGTTTTCCTTTCTAAGCGAAAAATAAGAATTTGATTCCAAATCTGAGGTTTTCCTACCTGGTTGGCATCCTCGGCAGAATAGTCTCTGTGACTTCAGTAGATGTAGGTCTGAGGGCTTCTGTGGGACCCTGGAAGGGGTCATTTTGAAAGAAAGAACCAACTTAGGACGTGCTAACACATGGCCCGTGCTTTCTGACCCAGCACATGGGAAAATGGACAGCCTAAAGCATGTCACAGGGGCAGAAAGGAAAACGTAAATAATGTCACCCATAATGTAATACGGTTCAGGGGAAGAAATGAGGTCAAGTCATTAAAGAGAAGATGAGATCATTATGCTTTAACAAAGCAAACTGTGGCCAGAGGAAGACAGGAATGAAAAGTGGACAGCGATCCTGAGAGCCAGTCTGTGATGACCAGGGGGAAAACAGAGCTTTCTAATCGAAACCATACCCAACTCCGGAAATGAAGGCTCGCCTCTCAGGCAGTAAGGCAGGGGTGAGTGAGATTATAGACGTAGGAAGTGGACTGAAGAAGATGTAAATACGGTGAGGGACAGAGGACGGCACGTGCCCTGGAGAAGTACCCTGTGGCTGGGGACCCAGGCGACGGCTCAGAAACAAAGCTGCAGCAAGGTGAAAGGGCGTTTGGACGCTCAACACTAGAAACTCAAAATCCCAATTCTAACCTCTAGGAGAAAATCAGCCTGGGATGGAAATGTCAAATTACAAGGGGAGAAGAGGAAGAGGTTAATAGAAAAAATATTTCGGTGTGCCTCTGATGGTGTTACACTGAAGTGTGTGGAAATCCACATGTGCTGAGGGAGATGGTTCTCACGTGCGCAGGTGAAACTCAAAACCCTCTTGATGTTCTGCCTGGAGAATTCTGTATTTCCTTGTTTTGACCTTCAGCCATGAACATTGCCCGAGGACCTTGAGCAGAGGGACTCAGGTTTCCCCAACAGCCTTTAGAACTTTCAAAGAACCTACTGTACTTCCAATGCCTCCCCCTGCTTCCACACCCGCACGACCTCCACCGGCATCCCTGCAGCGATCCGCACGTCCGCCTTGATGTGCAGAAGTAACAGAAGGTTTGCTAAAACGTTTGCAAGCAGCTCAGACCTCTTCTCGGTGAGCTGATTGATTTGATGAGACAAGCATGAGCAGAATCCATAAGGAAAGGTGATTCCACTGGTCAAACCACTGTAGGACTAGTAGATAGGAGACTTTAAAAATGAAAATAATTTAAAAATAAAATAAGTGTTAGTCACAGCTATGCTCCTAAAGGATATGTGTAATTCTTTGTTTTTCTTGCTTTTCCTGCTAACGTAACAAAGAGCCAAAATGACCATTTGAGATTCGGAGCCTTCCCTTGCCCTAAACACTCTGTGGCAAAATAACTATGCAAATAAAGCTCTTTCTTCTAAGGGAAACGTCGGGATGGAAGGGAATTGTTAAACTGGTTCGAGATTCTCTACTGGTCATTTTGAGACTCACAGATTCCTGCCGTTGCACTCATTCCCCCATTCCAATCAATTATTAACGGATTAGGAGGCTAAGCGCTGTGCCGAGCGCTGGGGATTTGGCAGTAAACAGGCAGACACAGTCCCTGTCAGTTTACATTTTAGAGGGGGAGACAGACAGATCGCAACAAATTGCTTAACTCTGAGTTGCTGTAAGTGCTAATAGCAAAAGTTGGGGTATCCTGCGAGAGAGAATGTGTAACAGGACGCATGAGCTAATGGAGAGAGGGAAGCTCAGAAATCTACCCTAAGGAGGGGACATTGTATGCGAGACTCAAAAATCAGCATGGGTTGTTGGCTGTCTTGAGGGCAGGGAGCAGCTCCTACGCAGGCTTGTGGCCGAAAAGAGCAGATGCCATTTTTATAAAACGACAAGCAGCCAAGGGAGTGCAGTGAGGAATCAGGGATAATGCGGACACTATTAGGCCTTGGGAAAGATTTCAGACGTTAGCCTAAGATCATCATTAAGTAATGATATTTTAACTAGGGAAGTCAGAGGTTCTAGTTGTTCTTTTTAAATGTATTTTCTTATGTCTCTGGCGCTTAGGGTCATAATTCTGGCTCTGATTTCTTTCCTATGTTGTGACATTATTTTTTTTAGGTGGCGTCTTCATTCCCTCTTGGTTGTAAGTCTCGGTTCTGGGCAGAGCCATCTAGGGATATGCAGGAGCCACCTGTCCCCCTGTCCCCGCTCTGTTCGGTGACATCAGGAGGAAGGTGGAAGGTAACTATGGTAGAAATTATTTCCACCACGGAGACCAGCAAGCGCTAGAAAAAAGGACTTTTTTTTAAATTCAAGGGACCAAATTTACCACCACACCATGAGAGCGATCTTTGGGTCAAGGAATTGGGGAACTTGCCTAGCCACAGCTCAGAGGAACAATGATCAAGGAGGGGAAAAATATATACGTGTGTGTGTGTGCGTGTGCGTACCAGTGCACATGCATACATATATACACACACATATATATCTGCATCTACATATATATATATACACTCATAATCCCACACTCCTATATAAAAAATATCAAATAAACATGTTGTATATATGTATGGATTGTGTGTATTTACATACCTGTGTAAATGTATATACATGTATTATATGAATGTACATGTATTATAATATATATACACACATGTACAGAAAGAAATAGAGAGAAAGATAAAAAGCTATTCGTTATTAGAAATGGAAGGTTATTTTATTCTTTTTTATATTTTCAAGTGGCTTGCATAGTACTTGGCACATGGTAAATATTCAATAAATTTAATGAATAAGGGGAAAGCTCTGTTTTTAATATGCATACTTTTAGCACCTAACCACAACTGCTCTTTCTCACACACACACACACACACACACACACACCCATAAAAAGCCAATCCCAATGCACTGGAAGAGCTCAAAAACATTGCACATGAGAAAAGTCATCAAGATGCCTGGCATATGAGTAATTCATATGAGTAATTCACAATGCCATTTTAGGGGCACCTGGTGGCTCAGTTGGCTGAACGTCTGCCTTCAGCGCAGGTCATGATCTTGGGATCCTGGGATCAAGCCCTACCTCAGGCTCTCTGCTCAGTGGGGAGTCTGCTTCTCCTTTTCCCTCTGTGATCTCTCTCACTCTTGCTCTCTCTCAAATAAATAAAATCTTTTTTTAAAAAGACTTATTTGACAGAGAAAGAGAGAGGCACAAGCAGGGGGAACAGCAGAGAGAGAGGGAGAAGCAGGCTCTCTGCTGAGCAGGGAGCCCCATGCAGGGCTCAATCCCGGGACCTGAGCCAAAGGCAGATGTTTAACCGACTGAACCACCCAGGTGCCCCTCAAATAAATAAAATCTTAAAAAAAAAATCACAATGCCAATTTAAAATGCTCCACTGATGCCTGAGCCCAGGAGCTAGCAGAATTGGTGTGAAATGGGAGATATTACTGACTCAACTGCTGAGAAATAACAAATATCATCCACCGCGAGCCGGCAGAGTATAAGAATTTCTTAAATGATGCAGCAAAATCCTCTTCTTCCTTCCATGTTAATTGGCTATGTTACTGCTTCTGAGAATTTCCCGCAGACCTTCCCGGAGAAAAGTCTGTCCTCTGTGCTCGCAGAGCATTCTATTTATAGTACCATTGTTACACATTCCCACAGCTTCCCTTTAGAAATATTAAGACCTTTACTAGCACAAATATATTTGTATATTTGTATATTTCAAGCTCCTTTATTATAAAAATTGTCTTTTATGCCCTATGACCTCCCCACAAAAAGCTTGAACATCTAAGTCACCATTTATTTTTATGTTTGGCATCTCTCCCCCACTAGATGACTTACTGGAAATGTAAACCCATCTTATGTTTGTACCCCAGCACCTAACAGAGTGTCTGATACAGAGAAGACACTTGATAAATCCAAATTAGTTGAATCGATGGATGGAACTGGTCTCCTGTTTCTGCCATCCCTGAGAATATAAAATTTCAGCGTTCCCAGATCTACCTGCTAGCTGAATCATCTTCCTCCTTTCCATCCTCATACTTCTTTCCCTAACTCTAAAATCCAAAATGTTTTTCTATCATAAAAGCAATCAATAAACTAACTTGTCAGAGATCTCACTACTGTGAAATTCAGTCAAGTCAATTCACTCAGCGTCTTCATTCATGAAATGCATATCCAAAGGCCCTGTTCTTCACACTTCCTTAGATGAAATGATAATGAATGATGTTTTGAAAATACATGAGAATAGCAGGCCACTTCTCCCTTGCCTTCTTAAAAAAAATAGTTTAACAGTTTGACTTGGGTTGGACCCATTAGAATGTGGGGCCAGAACATGCGAAAAGAAACACCAAATGCCACTTAATTAAGGGAGCGTGCTTGACCTAGCTTCATGGGAACCCAACATGGGAAGGCTCCAGAAGGTGAATTTGTTGATCTTTCAATCCTAGCCAGACTCTGAAACTTGTGTTAGTATTTTCGAGTGCCCCATGGCGGAAGCACCTTACTTCAGAAGGCTTGTAAAATCATAGCACTCTACCATGAAAATGAACTTGGATGATCCTTCTTGATCTCTTTTTATGTACAGACTTATAGGAAATCTCAAAGTCTAAAGGTTATCTTAACTGCTATTGAAGGGATATCTACCACAGTCATCAGAGTAGATTTCAACTTCTTGTCGATAAAACCACTTCTAAAATCATATAAGGAAGTCTAGCATGTGAAGAAAGAGATCAAGCAGAAATGCTCTGGTTAAATCTCAGGGAAGGGTAGGTTCTCCCTTTCTGCTGTCTTGTGTAAACCCTGAGTGCCTTTTCCATACTCATGAAGCTCAACCAAATGCAGCTGAAAAATGTTCTTCAAACATTACTGTGAATTTATCTTCTGGCCTCTGTTTGAACATCTTTAGAGATGAAGAACTCGCTACTTTACCAAGTCACTTATTTCAACACAGTTTCAACTATTTAAAAAAAAAAAGACTTTTTAAAAAGATTTTATTTATTTATTTGTCAGAGAGAGAGAGCACAAGCAGGGGAGGGGCAGAGAGATAAGCAAGCTCCCTGCTGACCAAGGAGCCCTACTCGGGACTCAATCCCAGGACCCCAAGGTCATGACCTGAGCCAAAGGCAGACACTTAACCAACTGAGCCACCCAGGCGTCACAAAAAAGACATTTAACACAGTATTGTGCTGAAGTCTTGTTCTCTCTAGTTTCTCGCCTGTTTTCCAGTCATGATTCTTGGGGTCATGTAGACTATGGTAGTCTGTGGTAGCTGGTGATTTCTGTTTTACTCTGTCTGGCAAGTTTTATGTCCGTTTTCTTCTCTGCAGTCCCGTCCCAGGCTTAGCCCAGGAATAGTATTGGGTCTACCTGGCAACAGCAGTCGTTCCAAAGCAGGAACTGACAACTGGCTGGTAAGTCTTCTCGGAGAAGAAGAATATAGATGCTGCTGAATGCTATGAATATAGATGCTGCTGAAATTCTGTCCTGGCTTTCTACTAGTGCTGCTGAAATGAAGAGGCCAGTAGCCACGTGTCCTGCTACAAAAGACAAATCTGTCTGCAGTGGGAAAGAGTGAGGTTGGCAAGCAAAGAAAGCAAAGATGAGAGTCCCATGAAGTAGCTGAACTGTAGGTTCCATGTTGAAAACTGGAGATGGAAGTACTGTTGACACTTGGACTTCCTTTGAAACTCATGTGTCTCATTTCCCTTCGTCTGTGTAGTCTACACCGCATCTTGGCCCCCTTGGTATTCGAGATGTCCTTGGCACAAAGGGCTTTGTTTTTTGTTTTTGTTTTGTTTTGTTTACCTCATGGTGATTAAAAGGACAGAAAGTATGTCTCATTCATTACTTATTCTTCAACAAGAAAACTACAGCAATGCAGAACACTGCAATCCCTGTATCCTATACATCCCAGAAGGAGAATGTTTCAATGTAACTCATAGATCCTCGATGGAGAGACTTTTTTGTTAGAAAGTCCTATATCAGTTTGTTCCATATAACTCTACAAGGTAACTCTAGAATTTTCTTACATCCTATGATTTCTCTATTTAGAGAATCCTCAACCCTTCTTGAAATCTTAGGATTCTATGAAAGAAATTGTAGGCATCTTTGTTTAGATCAGGATATATATTACCTTTTAAGTTACAATATGTTACTAGTCCTTTTAGGCGAATTCAGTGTTTACTTTGGAATATGAAAATTATCTCTTAGGAGCTTCCCACTTGCCAGCTTCTTTCCTATCACAAGACTTACAGAGACACAGTAGTCTTGTTACAGAGTCTATTACAGTGTCCCTGCTTCCAACTGAAGGCCAGAGGAATCCCTTCACCAAGGGGCCTATAGAATCTGACCAATATCTCCAGTCTGTTTTCATGAGAAAATGGGATAGAAGAATCAAGACACTTGAACTCAGGATAGTCATTGCTGACATTTATTCCCAACCCATGAAACCATGTGGCTTCTTTCAGCAGTCCTGAATTTGCTCATCCTAGAGGCACCTCAGTGCTTGGGTGAGCTGAACTTCTGAGGCTTTTATCAGTCAGGCTACGTGTACCTTAAGAAAAGTGGAAAAGAGAACTAACATTAAGTGTGCACCAGACACCTTCAGGAACCATGGTGAGTGGTTTATGTGTGTTATCTGTCAGAGGACAAAATGAGGAAAATGAGTATAAAGACAGAATGAATGCCTACCATCAGCTCTGGAATGCTCCAGCATTAGGAATTTGAGCAGAGAAGGATTTGGAAAAGGAGAATGAGATGGACTGTCCACTGAGTTAGGAGAAAACCCAGAATGTATTCTCTGAAAACCAAAAGAAGACAGTTGTTGGAAAAAAAAAAAAAAGTGTGTGGGGGGAGTATCTGTCTATAACAGTTGCTTCTGAGATGTCAAGTAGGATGAGAACAGATATGAAAAAGATTGGGAAGACACAGAGTAAGTTGATCAGATCATTTTCTGTTCAGTGGAAGGGAGGGACGCTAGATGGGAAAGGTTAGATGATGGCATATAAGGAAGTAGACGCTCCTTTTCAAGAAAAGAGACAGAATTAAGGTGGCAGCTGAAGGGCACGTGAGATTAAGAACAGGGTTTTAGTGTACACAGTCAGATAGGAGGCCAGAGAGCATGTGTGTGTGCTGTTGAGATAAACCTGCTGAAGGGAGAAATTGATAGTGCTGAAGGAAAGGGATAATTGTAGGGAACTTCTTGAGCCGTGGTGCAGTTGGTCTCAAATATACTGTAACGAGAAGGAAATCAAACATTTCAGATGTGGACCAGTTGGCATATATGGCTACAAGGAAGAAGAGGTATAGCCCATTTTTTTGCTTTCACTTTCTCCCTAAGGTATAAGAACATCTCCAGAATGCTTATGTGGAAGGGTGGAAAATAAGGAATTAACCAGGCCGTGTGAGGACAGTAGAGAGAGGAAGAACATTACAAGTAACCCACAGTGAGAGGGAAGAGGTCAGACTAGAGGAACTAATGAAATGCCCATGTGAATGAAGCATGACTGATCAGGGCACAGGTGCAACTCACTAGGGTATAAATTGAGGCAGGAAAGGTAAGCAGAGATTCAATGATGTCACTGTTGAGGAATTTGATCATTATCTGTTCAATCAGTAGGTAGCTGTTGAAAGTTTTTAAGCACAGGGGTGATATGATCATATATGCATTTTTAAAGACTCACTCTGCCTATAGGGAAGAAATACATTTGGGTGAGGGCACAGTGAATGTGGGGAGGCCAGTTGGGAACCTCTTGTAGTAGTTCACGTGAGAGATGATGTTAGAATGCTCGAGAAGGGTGATGGTAAAATGGAGTGAGGTGTGTGGAATGGAGGGATACTGCAGTGGTCAAATTGGTAAAACTTGGTTTTTAAAAAATGATATAGACAGGATAGATGGGAGAGATGACTATAAAGATGCCTTCTAAGGTTCTGGCCAGTATAACTGGGTCGATAGTATTATCATTCACAGAGATGCAGACGATGCATGAAGCTTAGTTTTAGGAAGAGAAACTTACAAGCACCGCCTCTGAAATGTTTGGCTTTTAAAACCGTTGACACGTTCAAGAATAGGATGTTGAATAGTTGTTGAGATATATGCATTTGGAGAACAGAGAGGAAACACCAGTTGGAGGCATAAAACTGAGGTCCATTCAGGGAAGGGTAACGGTTCTGATGATGAGGATGCAGATTCTGAGAACCGCAATAGTATTAGCTAACACTTACTGAGTAGACTACGGTTTGCCAGGCACTGTGCCAAGCATTTCACACGGACACTATTTAATATTCAGCAAATTTGGGGCGCCTGGGTGGCTTTGTTGGTTAAGCTTCTGCCTTCGGCTCAGGTGATGATCTCAGAGTCCTGGGATCGCGCCCCACATTGGGCTCCCTGCTCAGTGGGGAGTCTCCTTCTCCCTCTCCCTCTGCCCCTCACCCCTGCTCACGCTCTCTCTCTCTCTCTCTGCTCTCTCTTTCAAATAAATAAATAAAATCTTTTAAAAAATACTCAACAAGCTCAATAATGTAAGGTACTATTTTTATCAACTCCATTTTGCAGATGGGGAAATACAGGCAGAGAGAGATTAACTGCCCAAGTCAAAGAGATGGTACATCTGAAGCCAGAATTTGACAGTAACTGTTAGAGGAGCTGGGGTTGGACATCTTTAGGAGAAATATGGAGATACCTGGTAAAGCTTCCTTTCTTCAAATTAGAAATTCTTCCTCAGCCGTGAATCTCAATGCTCTCAATTCATCTGACCCCCAATTCGTCAAATTCCTAAACAGTGATTGTGCACAAGTTTGTCTCTGGATTTCTTTGTAAGTGTGGTTTGTAAGTGTGGTTTGCCATTAATGACTGGTATTTTTTAAATGTTTAATGAACATTTGCTTTTTATGACAGAAGTAATACATGGTCATTGCAGATAAATATAAAAATCAGGTGAGCAGTGAAAGAAATTAAAAAATGAAATTTAAAAATGTCCTTGTTTTCCCCATCAAAAAAGGGAAAAAAACAATTATTCATATTTTAATGCATTCCTAACATACATTTTTTCACATATGTATATCCACATGTGTACCAAAAATAGAACAAAATGTACGTATCGATTATTATCTGCTTTTTTAAGTAATACACTGCAAGCATGTTTCAATTATTAAGACGTGTTACATCACTTAATAAGCAAGTCAAGTATCTGTACCTATGACTATAAGTTGGTTTCCTCCTCTTATATGTTGATGGGCCTCCCTTCGAGGTATTTTCGTATAATTGGTGATGGGGGTGTGTGTCTATTATATGTGTGTGCAAGGAGTGGCCATGCAGTGGCTGGTATTTTGTGTCACATTTGTGTTCTACCTACAGCTAGAAGCAGTTTCTGGAAACATCAAATACCTTCATTTTCTTCTTTATTTTATCTCTACTTTCGCCCTTTCCCCTTCCCATAACCTCTGACCTCTTTGTTCCCAGTGTCACTGCTGATGGTTTGTAACGTTGGTGGCAAAGGAAGGAAGGCGTTTATTATTATTTTCCCTAAGGCCCTGCTTTGTTGAGGCTGGAGGATGTGTTGCTTTGTTTTCAGAATTGGGCTTTATGTATATTTTGTTAAATTCCCCGAAGTCCTCTAGACACCAAGGACTAGAAAATGAAAAATGACTATTATTGTTACCTTCTTTTGCCCAAGATCCTGAGCCCACCACATGTTTCTGACTTCCCAGACAGACGCCACACACCTCCTTCACTCATGAGCTGAAGCCCAAGGAGAGCCCTTTACTCCGGTTACAACAATCACAGGCATGGGTAGTCCTGAAAAAATGGAAACTTGTACAAGTTACTTTAGTTCATACATGTGCTCTCCAGTTTTTACAAGATTTGAGCTGTATTCTGCCTTTCAAACCATAAACAGTCAAGGAAAAAGGGAAAAACCTAGATCAATTCAGCCAAAATGATTTGTTTCCTCAACAGGAAACACTGACATTTTGGAAGAATCCATGCAGTGAGTTCATTTATTTACTTTTCATGCAAATGTTTGTCATGCAGATCGACTCTGATGATTCTTACTTTATTTGGTTCCCTTTAAAATCTACAATCAATCCACAAATAATTATTATGTATCTATTTTATGTGAGACCCTGTGGCAGGTACTATATGAAAGACAGCTTGGTCTAGTGGAAAAAATTAAACCAAAAGATGTTCAGTCAGAAATTCAAAGACTTGCTTTTGCTCCTTAAAAATTATGATATGGTAGACAAGTCAATTAGGTCTCTGATCTCCATTTCCTCACTTGTAGAATAACCATCTTGCCTTCTTGCAAAACTTTTGTGTTGAAGAATTTTATATGCTGTGATGTGCACACAAATGATAACGTAAAATACTTTCCCTTAACCTCAAGGAACTTAGACTACTTGAAGGAATCAGAGATACATATGCAAGAATTCTTTTTTAAAGATTTTATTTATTTATTTGTCAGAGAGAGAGGTAGAGAGAGACAGAGAGCAAGCACAAGCAGGAGAAGCGGCAGGCGGAGGGAGAAGCAGGCTCCCCATGGAGCAAGGAGCCAAGTACGGGACTCGATCCCGCACCCTGGGATCATAACCTGAGCGAGGACCTGAGCCGAAGGCAGCCGCTTAACTCCCTGAGCTGCCCATGCGTCCCCATAGTCAAGAATTTAATAACAATGTAAGAGTTAATGATACCAGACTGAGATTCAAAAGATGTTGCAAGACGTTGCGTGATTAACTGCCAAAGAGTAGAGCCTCGAGCAGAGAGAGAGAGAGCAGTGTAAGCTGGAATCATCAAGGGACAAGAGACCAAACCATGCCAAACCACCATGAGGACGTAGCTAGCATTCAGACAGTGATTCTGTAGAAGGTCAGGTTAGCACAAAAATGACAGGAGTATCATGCTTTAAAATCTAATTCTTAACATTCTGATAAACAGCCTGAATACACACAAAAACATTCATTATCATTTCAGGCTTTTGAATATGAGCATTGGAAAGGGAGATACTGTTATTTGGTAGAAAGAAAAGATACAAGAAATCAGAGAAAACTGAGCTCAGGTACCAGCTGCTCCTTTCTTGGGCTTTTAGCATTTTTCTTTGGGCTTCTCTTGAAGCCAGGAGAGTAGTACTTACCTCACAGGCTATTAAGAGAGTGGCATTAACTGGGCAGAGATTGAGCTTTAGGCGGGGGCGGGGGGGGGGGAATATGCCAAAGAGGAGGAACAAGATGATCACAAGCCCTAAAGAGAGAACAGTTTTGAGGTTTGAAAAGAGAGAAAGTCAGTGTGTCTACAGTTTTGTGGTCAGGCAGCTGCACCTGGAGGGATAGGAAAAAGCCAGGATAAGCAGGAACAGTATAGACTTGATCCTAATGAATGCTTTTGAAGCCAATGGATCGTTTTAAAGGCGTGAGGGTCCAGTGGCCAGGGGCAGGCGGGGGTTGGGGGGTGGGTAGGGATCCTGTCTGTAAACATGGGAGATTGCTTATCCTGAGGACTTATGTGGTATGTACTTCTTTATTCTGGTGTATCACAACTGGAGCATTTCGTCCACCTAATGAGTAAGGTGTTATAGTAAATTTAAAATTAAAGACAATGCTAGTCCAATAGTAATTACTACTGGTAATCTTTCATCTCGCCTTGGTCACCTCCCATAATCTGAAGTGACAGTTTCAACACTTGCCTTCAACCTTAGTAGAAAATTGAGTAAACTGGATTTGCAGACTTGAAGTACTAACACATGTGTTTAGGGATTACTTAGAAAGGTAAACTCCCAGGTTTCAAGAATTATAATCCCAAGTCAAGAAACTTGGATTTGGGAGTGTTTAGGAATTAAAGATATAGATAGATAGATAGATAGATAGATAGATAGATAGATAGGGATAGAGATAGATAGATAGATAGATATACTGTATATATACTGTACCATTCAAGCATCAATTTCTGAACTCCCAATTTTGGTTACATTCCTTATCTAGAATGACAAACCCAGTAATCTCTGGGGTCACCGATAAGAAAAAGACACTGTGAAGTGGGGCACTGAAGACCTAAAGCCAAGGCAAACTGGACTCCTTCTCTGTTTTATGCGTTTCTCCTGCTCTGAGTTTTTTTTTTTTAGTTAAAAGTGATAGTTTCTCTTGTGTGTGTTTTCAACAACTCCATTAGGGAATAATGAACAAGAAAAATTTCATATGCTGATACGGACATAATCCCTGAGCAGACAAGCCACATGGAGGAAGAGAGATTCAGCAAAGGCAATGGTGGATTCCCCATAATCAGAAAGGCATGAATCAGGAAGCAAAAATTAAGGTCTGTGTTGTTTACTGCAGAGATTCCATTTCTCAGACAGCATTTAACACATTTTAAAAAATTATTTAAAACATTTTTTAAAGTTTCTTTTTTTTAAAGATTTTATTTATTTATTTGAGAGAGTGAACGAGAGAGAGAGAGAGAGAGAGAGTGAGTGGAGGGAGGGGCAGAGGGAGAGGGAGAAGCAGGCTCCCCGCTGAGCAGGGAGCCCGATGCGGGACTCCATCCCAGGACCCTGAGATCATGACCTGAGCCGAAGGCCCACACTTAACCGACTAAAACATCTTTTTTTTTAAAGCAGGTAAGGATTACTTCAATCCCACCCCCTCTGGCCACACACATTGTTCCCCTGCACACACTTCCCTGTTCTGTCCTGACAGGATTTGGTATCATACCCAGGAGATAAATTAAGACTTTTAAACCAAGGAGGAATTATTGCCCAAATCATATGCCTCTTCCCTTCTGACTGCTTGGGGCAAAATCGGGTATTTAAGAATTAAGTGCAGATTAAAAGAGAACAACGTATAGGGGAAAGATGACATCAAGGTGTTTGCCTCTCATCTTCTGTCAAAGTGCAATGTGAATGAGCCATGCACAAGCTGAATCAGGAAAATTCCAGTTGCATGCATCAGAACACAGATAGGACTGGGGTGAGGATAAAATGCAAAATATGCAAGAAACCTCCGTGCATATTAAGCATACCATCAGTGTCCAACCAAACTCCTTTTTTGTTCGTTTGTTACATGGGCACAAACTTTGGAGCTATTCCAGACCGCCAAAGCCCCCAAAAGGTGTGAAAGCCTTATGCTTGGTGAGCAGGAGTAGAGATCTCCAGTTCTAGGTCATCATTTTGTGCCCTCTTTCTTTCCACCCATGAAGACTTGTCTTAAAAGTCCTAATTTCCGGAGGGCGGTGGGGGAATGGGATAGACTGGTGATGGGTAGTAAGGAGGGCACGTATTGCATGGTGCACTGGGTGTTATACGCAACTAATGAATCATCGAACTTTATATCGGAAACCAGGGATGTACTGTATGGTGACTAAGATAATATAATAAAAAATCATTAAAAAAAAAAAGTCCTGATTTCCTCTTCAAAAATGTCAGCAGTGGAGATGGCCAAATGTGCCCATGCCATAACATGCAGTGTGCAGGGTGGTTAGGGATATGGTTCCGGAGGGCCTGCATGTGAATCTTGCTTTTGCAATTTACCATGTGTGGTGACACCAAGACAATTGCTTAACCTCTCTGTGCCTCGGTTTCTTTTCTGTAAAACATGAGAATAGTAATAATAGTACTTGTTACATGCAGTTAATGTGTTACCTCAGTTAATATGGATAAAGAGCTTAGAATAGTGCCAGGCATGTGGTAAGCACTATTATTGTTATTGTTATTATTATTATTACTAAATTATAATTACCATGGCCAAGCTGAACTGCTCCTGAATGTGTGGTAACTGGGACAACCACATGCATTTGCAAATAAACAAATTTTATAACTGATGAGACTGGAGGTCAGAGTAGTGAGGGATTCTGTCCAAGTTCATTGCATATGTAGTGTAAACCCAGGACTCCCGGACCACAGCTCTTTCTTCTCCTCTTTTTTTTTAAAATTTAAAATCAATTAATTAACATAGTGTCTTATTAGTTTCAGAGGTAGAGTTTAGTAATTCATCAGTGGCATATCACACCCAGGACTCATTACATCAAGTGCCCTCCTTAATGCCCATCACTCCATTACCCCACCCCCTCACCCAACTCCCCCTTTCTTCTCTTAATCAGTCTTTCAGATTAGAAAACTTTGTGATGAGATTCTGTTGGTCAGATTTAGAAATTTATAGCTGTTCTTGATTTTTACAGAGATTGCTAAAACTGTGAGATAAACAATGATTATAAACATCTCTGCCCACTTTTTACATAGCAGGTGCTTTAAGTGAATTATCTGAAAGCTTAACAGAGTGCAAGTTGTCTCATATGATATAAATGATTAAAGGGGACTTCAGGTCAAGGACCACGTAGTGAGAAGTGGAATCCAAACCTTTTCTAATATACCTTCACCACGGATAGGAGCCAGCCTACCACTTGAGCCTTCTGGCTTGTGTCTTATCACCTCTCTTTATCTAATTGTAAAGGGCTTTAAAAATTTCTGCCTTCAATTTTAAGACATTACTAAAAAGAATAACCTAACAGTTGTCGGATCAAATGAACCCAAAGAAGTAAACTGCGGCAGGAGGTAAGAGTCAAGTGTTCTGGGATCTGACATGGACAAAACTGTGGCAGGTCGTCTGCCTCAATTTCCTTGCAGGGTTTTTTTTTTTAATAAAGATTTTATTTATTTATTCGAGAAAGAGAGAGAGAGAGAGAGCACGAGCAGGGAGAAGCAGAGGGAGAGCGAGAATCCCAAGCAGATTCCATGCTGAGCTGGGAGCCTGACGTGGGGCTCGGTCCCAGGACCCCAGGATCATGAGCCAAAGGCAGATGCTTAACTGACAACACCCAGGCACCCCAGTTTCTTTGCAGGTTTTATGCATTCTTCATGCTGGGCTTTGACCCACTAAGTCAGTCACCTTTCTCTTGCCAAAGTCAGGAGTCTCTCTTGCTACACACATACTTATCTTTAAGCCATATCTTTTCTCATTCAGGTTAGAAGACATTATTGACAGTATACGTGATATTCAAGTCAGCATCTTTTTAAGAGAAACTTCAAGTTAAATATTTGCTCACTAAATATACTAATCTGCTCATAAAACGAGAAAACTTTTGCTGGGGCTATTGATCTTACTTCCTTTATCTTTGCACTTTTTTTTACTCCAAACTTTCAGTCTTTCATTTTTTTTCATGAAATAGTGCTTCCAAGTTTAAAATTATGGTCAATATGGTAAAGAAGAGATAAACAGATGGAAACACAGAGATAGAAGGAGGGGGATGATCTTTCTTGTCATAACCTCAAGTGAGAGGCAATGATTTGAAAACAAGATATGCAATGAAAAGGGCGCTATTAAAATGTATCCTTTGATTGATTCTGTGTTAACTCTGGAACGACAACTATCAGTCACACGTGCAGGAGTACAGAAATCCAGATTAAATGGTCTGTGGGTAGTTTGCTTTCTTCACCACACACTGATGCAAACAAAACAACCCCGCATGTTTTAAACCCTAGTCCCTTCTCTTCCCCAAGACCACTTTTTATATGATAAAGTGATTAAGAAGCCTGTATTAAATAAAGTACTGCAGAGGTCAATGGATTTCTCAATCCATTTCTTCAGGATTGGAAAAGATACAATTACACAAGGTAAGGGGACCGATTCTGGGTCTAGAAATAAAACCAGATATAAAAAGCATGCAGTTGGTGACTTCCTTCCGGTTCTCTCTCTCCTTCACTTTCTCTATTGGCGTTATTTGGGATTTTCTTCTTGATGTTTCAGTCCGTTCCAAGAGACTTCTTTTATCTTTCGGTTCCACTGGATGCCAACTCTAAGCTGATCACTCTCGCGTCCATAACTCCAATAGTCTCTTGCTCTTGACCTGCCTTGTGTAACTGGGCATCTCTACCTGAAGTTTCCACATTTATCTCAGTCTCAACATTCTCTAAACTGTGCTTACACTCCTTTTCTCCCCAACAGTTACGGGATCATGAAACTGATCATATACATGACTACTTCACTTACAGTTCTCCCACCTGTTGCCTTTAGAATAAAAAGCCCAACTCCTTGTCATGGCCTATAAGCCCCTCTATGGTCTGGACTTGGCCTGTATCTCTAAACTCATTTCTTACTTTCCATCCAAAGAATTTCCCTCCTGCCATATAGGCTTTATTTATGTTTAACATACCTAAGACTGTCAGGCCTCTAGGCATTTGGGTTATTTATCTATTTGGTTGGATTTTTGTTTGTTTTTGCATTAATTAAATAATCAGAAAAAAACAATAATATTAATATTAGTGAAAGTGTCTAGGTTGTATAAAAAGCTACATGATAAACTGTGTACTTCCCTGGGTTATAACAAAACAAAGTTTCTATGTATTTCATTTAATACATATTATCACTATAAATATTGGAAGATTCCTTGAAGTCAGGAACTAAAATGTATCATTATGTAATGTCTCTTGTAGTTGTTTTGCTCTACATTCTATTTTATCCACTACAGCCACTCGAACTATTTTTAATAATATTTGTATAATATATCTTTTTCCATCCTTTTAATTCTAAACGTCTAATGTTATATTTGAAATGGATTCCTTATGGACACAATGTAGTTGGTGTCTTAGTGAGTAATGTCAGGTGGCTATAACGAAAGTACCCTACAAGTGGCTAAAGAGACAGACATTATTTCTCCGAGTTCTAGAGTCTGAGAAATCCAAGCTCAAGGTGCATGCAGATTCAATTCTTGATTCACTTGGTTTGCGCATGACTCCTTCTCACTGTATCCTCATATGCTCACAGGACAGAGAGAAGAAGCTCTAGTGTCTCTTCCTCTTTATGTAAGTTCATGGAGCTTCTCCTTAAAGACTTCATTGAGGAGCACCTGGGTGGCTCAGTCAGTTAAGTGTCTGCCTTCAGCTCAGGTCATGATCCTGGGGTCCTGGGATTGAGCCTACCATCCAGCCCCACATCCACCCTCACATTGAGCCCCGCATAGGGCTCTCTGCTCAGCAGGGAGCCTACTTCTCCCCCTCCCCACACTCCATTCCCATCGTGCTTGCTCTCCCTATCTTTCTCTCTTAAATAAATAAATAAAATCTTAAAAAAAAAAAAGATTTCGTCTAAACCTAAGTATCTTCCAAAGTCCGCACACCCTAATACTATCACTTTGCGGGGTAGGGCTTCAACATAAGAATTTTGGCTGGGAAACAAACAACAACTCATAACGATTGGATCATGGTTTGTATTGTTTTATTTTGTTTTGTTTATCCACTCTGCCAAGCTCTGTCTTTTTATCAGTACATTTAGACCACTTGCGTTTAATTATTAAAATGTTAGGGCTTAAGTCTCTCCATTTATTTTTTGTTTTCTGTTTGTTTTCTGTTTCTCATTCTTCTGTTTCTCTTTTATTGACTTCCTGTGGGTTACAAGATCATTATTTAGAATCCCACTTTGATTTATTTATATTTTTAGATATATCACTTTGTATTGTTTTCTTAGTCATTGCCTTTGGTATTACAATATACATACATACTTTATTACAGTCTACTAGTGTTGACATTTTATCATTTCCAGTGCAGTGTAAACTTACTTCCCTTCTCCATTCAAGAAATATAATTGTCCTAACTATGTCTTCTATGTGCATTGAGCACCATTTCACATGTTATAATTTTTGCTTTAACTCTCAAATATGGTATAAAAAGCTCATGAGGAGAAAGTTTATTATATTTATCCCTATTTTTATCCATTTCTTTGTTCTATCCTTTCTCAAGTTCCAATCCTTCCTCATTATCTTTCTGTTTGGAGAATTACCTTTAGCCATTCTTTAATAGTCAGGTCTGTGAGCAATAAATTCTCTTAGTTTTCCATCATCTGGAAATTTTTTTCCCCTCTTCATACTTAAAATGTATTCTCACTGCATGTAGAATTGAATTGACTGTTATTTTCAAGTGTGCTACTTCCTTCTGGCCACGATATTTGCAGATAAGAAAATAAATTTGTAGATTCAAATTAGGGCTCCCCTATAGGAAGAGTCATTTTTCTCTGGCTACTTTCAAGATTTTTCTTTGTCTTCGGTTTTCAGAAGTTTGATTATGATGAGCCTTGGTAAGAAATTCGTAGGGTCTATTCTATTTGTAGTTAGCTCAGCTTTTTTGAATCTGTAGACCTGTACCTTTATACCAAATTTAGGAAGTTTTCAGTCATTATTTCTTGAAATAAATTTTCAGTCCCACATTCTTCCTCCTTTCTTCTGGAACACTGATGGTACGGATATCAGATCTTTGTGATTGTCCCACAGATCTCTGAGACTCTATTCATTATTTTTTTTACTCTATCTTTTTTCCATTGTTCAGATTGGATAATTTATAATTGTCTATCTTCCAATTCACTGATTCTTTTCTTTGTCATATTCATGTTACTCTCAAGACCAAACAGTGAGATTTTTTAACTCATTATATTTTTCAGTTCTGTAATATCCATCTAATTTTTTAATATCTCCTATTTCTTTGGAGAGATTTTTAATTTTTTCCTCTTTTTTTTTTCCTGATAGTATTTGAAATTGCTCATTGAAGTACTTTTATGATGTTTGCTTTAAAATCCTTGTCAAATAGTTCAACATCTCTTGATGGCTTTTTCTCATTCAAATGGAGACTTTTCTGTTTCTTAGTAGAAGTAGTGAGTTTTAATTGTATCCTGGACATTGTGGATATTATGTTAGGAGACTCTGGACCCTATTTAAATCTTCTATTTTAGCAAGCAGTCGCTGTGTTTAAGTTTAGCACACAGGCACGCGCCTGCTTCAGTGGGCTATGGTCCCAATGCCATTTTGGTTTTTAGAGCTCTTGAAGTGCTATTCTGCTTGTCCTCACGACACCTAGGGTCTGGCTTGATTTCTGCTGGTGTTACATATGGGGATAGAATGTATTTCCTTGGACCTGGTACAGCTAGTTTGGGAATGGAAAGAGGGCTCTAGGCCAGTGTTAGTGGAAAGCTCTTCTCGAAGCTGCCAGCTGCTGGTGAGGCTCCTGCTTGGTCCCTGCGGGGGCCATCCATGGGTGAGGAAGGCACCCCCTAGGCTGTTGTTTGGGAGGGGGAATGTCATTTCGGTTGGCCTGCTCTCCAGGCTGGCAAGTGTTGCTAGGGCTCTTGCCTGGTCTGCTGGTGTTAGGAGAGGAAAATATCTACCTGAGCAACCTCCTCCAAATGGGTAAAGCACTGGAGATGCCAGGCTTGTGCCACCTTCCACCACCAGGTGGAAAATCAGGAGACATCAGACCACTGAGCTCTTCCTCAAGTCCTGGGGTCTCTGGTCAGCCCACCTTCTTTTTCTACTTTCAGAGTTCTCCTATGGCTGTCTGCTGCATCATTTCCAGGGGCTTTTAGTTGTACTTAGCAAGGAGGAGCAGGGAAAAACGAGTCTATGCCATTTGTTCCCAACCTTAAGTCTCAAAAAGATATTTTAGTAATATCACTGTCATTAGTAAAGAAATCTCATTTTATTTCACACTTGTTAGCATTTTGTCAGTCATTTGAAATGCACTTTTTCTTGCACCAAACATCAGAGAATTATCCGTCTCCTGGTTTTAAACGGTTCAAAGTTCAGATTTGTTAACTAATAAGTCCATGTAATATAGGACATAAATTGTGCACTTTGGAGACAGACAAAACTAGATTGTCAGTGTTCATAAGCTGTACCTGTATTATCTTGGGCAAGCCACTTGCCATCTGTGTTTTCAGTTTCATCACCTGTAAAATGAGAACAGAGCCACCATAAAAGATTACTGTGTGGTTAGTTGAGATAATTATATAGAACGCCTCATGCAGGGCCAGCCATATAGTAAATAGACATTCAAAACATGCTAATTCTTGGGGCACCTGGGAGGCTCAGTTGATTAAGCGTGTGACTCTTGATTTCAGCTCAGGTCATGATCTCAGGGTCATGAGACTGAGCCCCACATCAGGCTCCGTGCTGGGCGTGGAGCCTGCTTGGGATTCTCCCTCTCCCTCTCCCTCTGCCCCTCCACATGTGCTCTCTCCCTCTCAATCTCTATAAAAGAAAAAAAAAAAAAACACCTATTCTTTTCTAGTATTGTATCACCAGTATTTTTTACATGTCTTTAGTTCTTCATTTTTCAATTACACATATCTCAAGGAGGTGTTTTTTTCTTTAATAATTACCTACTTCACAATATTTGATAATCTTTATATCATCCAGATAATATCTTCTCTATTTACTAATAATGTCTTGAAGATTTCTTCCCCTGAAGGCTGCTCTTTATATCTGCTCTGTCTGGGCTTTTAGCCTCATGACAGCTTAGGGAAGAAGTTTATAGTCAGCGTGATACAATTTCCCTATTGGGTTTAAAGGAAAGAGGACCGCAGACTGAACAGTGTGGATAATATCACTCAGGCCTCAAACTTGGGATTTTACTTATAAACCATTTTATTTTCATCACCCATTGTTATGTAGGATGCGCGCACACACACACACACACACACACACACACACACACGACTCAGTAGAGTTTGGATTCTTGAATAAAAAATTCTCTGAAAATCAGAGACTTCCCCTCTGTGCTGAGAGGGCATCTTTATTTGTTATAGTATCTTTTCCCCCAGGGCTCTGTGGTCTGGGAAGGGAAACTAGAGTGCCCCGGATTATACTTAGCATGTTATAATTGCTAGCTGAAACTCAGTCCAAGGCTTTCCAGGCACTTGCCTTCCTTAACACATCTGGCAGCACCCTCCCCTTTTCTCTGGTCTAGCCCTGCAGGAGGAGCGCTTAGATAAATAAACTGAAGCAGGCATGTGGTCGCCGAAAGCTCTCTGTGGAAAGCAGATCTACCCAAAGCAGCCCCAGGGCCTGCCGAGCCTTTTGTTCACTGCCTCTCGGGGATAGAAGCACCCTGGGGGTGTCTGTGGCAAATCATTGCTGCTCTAGCGGGGTCCACACTGGTCCTGAAAATAACTCATGTCTGGAACAACCAGCTAAGCAATCCTAACTATATGCATTTCTGGAAGGAGAAAAGTGTTAGTAAGGTTCTGATCTTTTATATGTATTTAAACCAACATTGATGGAGTCTCTACTTAGTATGTGTGAGCTGTGGTATTTCAGATTTTACCAAGATAAGCAAAGCATCTTTACAAGGAGCTTATTGGTTGAGATAGTGTTCATGTACATAAAAATGAAGGGGGGGGGGAAAGGGAAACTAATATTTATTGGGCACCCACTCTAAAAGGGCATGAACCAATCAGAAATAACCTGTTTGTCAAACTAATTTGTGAAATGAAATCTTGATAAAGGGACTGTGGAATTGGAATGCTGGTGCTATAAGAACTAATTTATTTTTTATTCTATCTTTGGGATATAGATGGTAGAAATTAATTTTATATGAGCCTGGATGTAAAGAAGAGATTCGCATTGATTTATGTACCTAGGATGTGATACGGCTAAACAAAGAGGTGTTACTTCCATTTCACAAATGAGGAAATGAGTCTTAAGCAATCATAATATCTTTAATACAGTCATTATCTCCCACATTCATTCATTCAACATTTACCGAATGTTTGCCATGTGCTAGGCATTAATTCTAGGTACTAAGAATTGATCAATGAGCACAACTGACAAAATTCCCTGTCCTCCCTCTCCTGATGAAGCTCACATTCTACTGGGGAGAGACAGATAGTAAATGACATAAGTAATATATAGCCTGTTAGATGGTGAAAAGGAGAAAAAGTCGGCATGGAATGAGATAGAGCATGTGGTGGGGAATGGTTGTGATTTTTAAAAGACTGTGAAATGCTGTCACCAAGAAGGCAACATTTGGGTAAAGACCTGAAGGACACAAAGAACTGAGCCACATAGATATCCAAACAAAGAATGATCTGGGCAGAAATAATAACAGTTGTAGAGCTCTGAGTGGGGCGGGTCCCTGGCATGTTTGGGGATGCTGTGGAGGCCAGCACCGTTGGAGCAGAGTGAACAAGGGGAGGTACAAGATGAGGTTTTAAGAGAAACAATGCGGGACCTCAGATCATGCGGGGCATTGCAAGCCAGTGAAAGAACTTTGGTTTTTTTGTTTTTGTTTTCTTTTGTTATGTTAGTCACCATACAGTACATCATTAATTTTTGATGTAGTGTTCCACGATTCATTGTTTGGGTATAACACCCAGTGCTCCATGCAATATGTGCCCTCCTTAGTACCCATCACCAAGTTTTGACGCCGAGGGAGATGGGAGGTCATGCCGCAGTGTGGCAGCATCTGGCTTGCCTTTTGACCGGATCTCTTTGGCTGCCCTGCCGAGAATAGACTGCAGGGCAACAACAGAAGCAGGGAACTCGTTAGGAGGCTTATCTTAATACCACAATTCAAGTGGCTGGTGATTACGCCCGCAGTCACATTCATAGTAGGAGCGTAAGCATTCAAACCTGGTGTGCCTGACTCCCCTCCACTGTGTGGTGCTACTTCCCTGGGACCGAAAGGTCACTGTTACTGGATATTGGTCACTTCCTTTCTGTGTGTGGCCAAGCCAGAAAGTCATTTTGAGACTTGTGCTCTTTGGACTTCTCTCTTAGCTTATTTTATGAAAAAATAAGTTTTTTAAAGTACATTTGCATATAATTTAAAATATAGGAAAGAATTTGATCACATTTTATACTATAATATGATTGGCTTTGATGGGTCTCATTTTCTCAAGCTTTACTTAATTATTGTATATAATCGACCTATAAAGACCTAGAAACAGAACACTTTGAGCCTAATAAAAACTCCAACTGGGATCCTTTCTAGATTTTGTCAAGTGCTCTTTTTTTTCTTTTAGCTGATTATCAGTTCAGAAACAAGGGTCCCTCTTCTCTTCCACTTTGGTTCCACTTAACAGCAGGAACCATGGGGCCACCCTTCACATTCTCTCTGTGGGAGAAATGAGGAGATGAAGTGTCGTCTGAAATTCAATTGTTTGGTAGCAGCTAATTAAATTAATTCATTCCTGCTGGAAGATATTCTTGGGGGAGATGATTCAGTATAATTTTCCCCTCTAGACATGGCTCTGGGGTCTAAATGTCACGCTCATTCATCCTATTTTCTCTATCCCTAAGACTTTGCCTTAAATGGGAGAAAGATAACAACTGTGAGTTAGATGTCAGAATTCCTAGGGAGAAAAAAAAGGAATTTGAAGAGTGCATCTTCATAGCCCCGGTATATCCTGTTTCAGCCATTGAATTGGTCTGCATCAGAGTCAAAGGACAGCCAGGTTGGCACTGTCACTGAAGGCCATGGAAAAATACATTCAGGATCCTATTTTATGAACTAGATCGCTAGATCCCAAAACAGGCTGAAAAACAGACCTCTGCAATCTGAATCTTTGAGACAGTTTGTATTTTTAACAAAGCCAGGTGAATCGGAGGAGCATTCAGGCCTGGAAACCTCTGGCATAAAGCACATACCCAGGACTGTCTTCATGTTGGCCATTGACAGCTGTCTATAAAAAGACTAGGTTAGGACTCAGAAGACCCAGGTTCTAGTTCTGCCACCATCATTCTTTATCTTTAACGATGTTAAGAATCCGGGGTGGGGATCTTAGATCTGGAAAGAAACCAAGACAGCTCCTCAGCATAAAATCACTTTATAGAGGAGCTAATCTAGGCCTAAACAGCATGAGTGGCCTAACATCAAACAAAAGATTCATTCTAAAGATGAAATGAGAGCCAAGTTTTACCAAGACCATAAAGTTCCCCACTATGAAATGGTAATACCTATGTGAACTTTAGTTTCTTTATCTCTTAAATAACGACATAATAATACCTTTTCGAACTCCTTCACAGGTTTGTTATATAGAGTTATATGAGAGAATTGATGTAAAAGCTATGAAAACTTCACTATGGAAAACAGACAGGTATTATTTGTATTAGGTGAGATCATGAGTGGTTAGAACTTAGAATTGTCAATACAATCATTGTCATCTCCCTCCTGAGAGATTATTAGTGTGACTGGCATAGGAGGATGGTTTCATTTCTAGCTGTGAACAGAGTGTACTGAGCCCTGTGGTTTTAAATGAGATAAGTTGATACTTCAGGATCCAGCTTGCTGGCCCAAGAGATTCACTCAATGTGGCAGGAAATAGAAAGAATAAGACTGATGGCATCATTAACAGGTGCAAAAATAAGAATTGTGTGAATCAGGGGCGCCTGGGTGGCTCAGTCGGTTAAGCATCTGACTTCGGTTCAGGTCATGATCCCAGGGTCCTGAGATCGAGCCCCGTGTCAGGCTCTCTGCTCAGCAGGGAGTCTGCTTCTCCCTCTTTCTTTGTGCTCCCCCCCCAACCCCGGCTCTTCTGTCTCTCAAGTAAATAAATAAAATCTTAAAAAAAAAAGTTGTGTGAATCAACTCGTAACACCCACAGCACCACTACCATTTCCAGCCCAGTTCTGTAACAGTTCTAACTATTCCACGTTCATCAAGGCACATGCTGGGTTACTTTATTGTCATCACATCTTATGTGACTGCTTATTTAAGATTAGAAAATATCTGTATGGGAACACTGCAAATGGAAAAAAATGGAGAAAGAGGCTCACATTTTGGATGGCCTCAGTCTCTAGACTATCATCATAAAAAGCCACATATGACTGATGTGAAGACCAGGCTAGGAGTTAGATAAGGCCTCTCTTCTGAGGCGTCTCTGCCTCTTTTTTCATCCACTGGTTCACCAAACATTTATTAAGCATGTCAAGCCGTCCTGCTATATCCAGATCCAGCAATACCTGCGGGAGCTCGAATGCTCCCGTTCATAGCTGGCAGGTTATAGACGTAGCAATAAAAGACCCTCACAAAAGTACGACACTTTAAAAGTGATTGCTATTTATGAAGGCCCTACTGTACAACTGGAACTGCATTCGAAACTGTACATATGTCCTCAAGACAATAGTAGTGGGTAGGTCCTGTTTTTAATTTTAATTTCCTGTTGAGGAAAATGAGAAATAGGCAGTTACCTTGCCTAAGGCCAACAGCTGATGAATGGTGAATACTGGATTCAAACCAAAATCGTTGGACTGGGAAGACCACCACCAGGCCCTCACAAATCTTCATTTGGCACTTGATTAAATTGTTGTATCAAACAGCACGCTTGCTAAAATTACTATATGCATCATTTAGTTATCACAAAGACCCTGTGAGAAAGGGTTGCCTTTCTTTGAGTCCTAGACTAGGACTTCACCCAAAGGGATGGCAAGGATCTGGAATGAGTTCCCCAAGAAAACCAGTGGAGATCTGTGAGACCTAAACATTGATGTTAGAGAGAAAGAGAGAGGAAAGGAATGGTGAAGCCTACATGTTATCGCTTTCACTTTCAAAATAATATGGAAAGTCAGCTATCAGAATATCCCACCTTCTGTGATTCATTTTGAAGGAACCATGTTTTCCTTAAAATTTAACACAGACAAACAAAATATCTAGTCAATCACTTAGAAACCTCTGGGTCTCTCACTGGATACCAACAACTTTTGAAAATGCTAGATCAATAGAGGAAAATGTAGGAAACCTAACACTGGGTGGGGAGTCATAGTATCTGCATGGTAGATTTAATTGAAGTCAGTTCTCTTTCCTGGACCTCATTGTTTTCATCTGTAAAATGGCGATGGTTTACTAAATTGCCTTTGATTTTGTAAATTCTATGAAATGGAGAATCTTTAAATAGGTGAATTAGTAAGATTTTATTTTCACAATTAGTGAAGGGTTTTCATATCTTCATTTTTATTTGATTCTTGAAACAACCTGAAATAAGTCAGCTAGGCAAAATTATTTGCATTTTATAGATAAAAAGCCAGTGACTCTCACAATGTCACACATCAGAGAAGTGTGGAAGGTAGTACTCCGATAATTCAGGTCTTCTTTCTACTACCCCACTGAAAACAAGTGCTTTCCATAAGTAGTTATTGATTGCCAACCTAAGAAAGGCATCGTATTTTTGCCATGATGACCATAGAGATGGAGCAGATATATTTACTGCCCTCAAGAATCTATAGTCTAGTAAAAGCAAATACACAATTAAATCAGAAGTTAGAATGGTAAGTATCAAATGAAATGAGAATTTTATGTTGGAAAAATCTGGGAAGTTTTGTCAAAGGCAAGGTTTGAATTATGTATTAAAAGTATGGATGAATATCAGCATGTTGAATAAGTGGAGAGGGGCATTCAAGAAAGAAGGAACAATGAAGACAAAGTTTAAGAAAATGAGAAGTCATCAGGTTTATATGAGCAGCAGTCTGGCTAAAGCTAATGGTGCCTAAAGAACAATGATTTCAGGGCACCTGAGTGACTCAGTTGGTTAAACGTCTGCCTTCTCAGCTCATGATCCCAGTGTCCTGGGATCAAGCCCTGCGTCAGGCTCTCTGCTCAGCTGGGAGCCTGCTTCTCCCTCTCCCTCTGCTACTCCCCCTGCTTGTGATCTCTCTCTCGCTCTCTGTCAAGTAAATAAATAAAATCTTAAAGATAAATAAATAAAAAGAACAATGATTTCAATTCTTGAGTTAGAGGACCTTGTCTAAGGAGTTTGGATCTATTCCAAACAGCATCTCTTTGATGATGACTAGTACAAAACAGCAGAAGAAACTTACTGAGATATTCTTAGATAGAATGACTCAAATGCACTACCATCCCGGAAACATATCAGCTGTTCCACCATAATTGATCTGGATTTTATTTATTCATCAGAGAGAGAGCACAAGCAGGGGGAGTGACAGGCAGAGGGAGAAACAGACACCCCGCTGAGCAGGGAGCCCGATGTGGGGCTTGATTCCAGGACCCTGGGATCATGACCTGAGCAGAAGGCAGATGCTTAACCAACTGAGCCACCCACGTGTCCCTGTAATTTACTTTAGAAAATTGCTTCAGCCTAAATGGCGTGTGTGTGTGTGTGTGTGTGTGTGTGTGTGTATGTGTGGATGTTAATTGCTAATTTCTATTCCAGGGTTGATTACTTAATTGATTTGGGAATTTACACCCCCGACTTTTTTTTTTTTAATAATGATTTTTTATTATATTATGTTAGTCACCATACAGTACATCCCCGGTTTTCGATGTAAGGCTCGATGATTCATTAGTTGTGTATAACACCCAGTGCACCATGCAATATGTGCCCTCCTTACTACCCATCACCGGTCTATCCCATTTCCCCACCCCCCTCCCCTCTGTAGCCCTCAGTTTGTTTCTCATAGTCCATAGTCTCTCATGTTTCATTCCCCCTTCTGATTACCCCCCCTTTCTTTATCCCTTTCTTCCCCTACTGATCATTCTAGTTCTTATGTTCCA
Source organism: Ursus americanus (assembly GCF_024610735.1). NCBI lineage: Eukaryota > Metazoa > Chordata > Mammalia > Carnivora > Ursidae > Ursus > Ursus americanus. The sequence continues at coordinate 17,736,577 of NC_142135.1, forward strand.
TAGATGAGAGAAATCATATGATATTTGTCTTTCTCTGCTTGACTTATTTCACTAAGCATTATCTCCTCCAGTGCCGTCCATGTTGTAGCAAATGTTGAGAACTCATTCTTTCTGATTGCTGAGTAATATTCCATTGTATATATGGACCACAACTTCTTAATCCAGTCATCTGTTGCAGGGCATCTCGGCTCCTTCCACGATTTAGCTATTGTGGACATTGCTGCTATGAACATTGGGGTGCATATGGCCCTTCTCTTCACTACGTCTGTATCTTTGTACACCCCCGACTTTTGATCATGAACTCTACCCCAGAGGCAGCAGCTACCGCAAAGGTGTCAACTCTCTCATCTCTATTCAAGACCAAAGATTATATTAACTTCATAGATGTTAAAGGGGAGTTTTAATTGGTGAAACCAGAGTATAATGGATATGAAAAATGAATATGAGCAACACTAATGGGGTTGAATGTATGTGGATTGGCTAGAAATACCTTTTGCAGAGGTAACATGTGAGGAGTCTGTTCAGCCAGATGTCTATTTCTGTAGGAATAGAACCATGAGCTTGATTTCTAGGAAATTCTGTCCATCGTCTGGCTTGAACAATTCATGGGACCCAGCGAGACATTTTGCCATACCCTAGTGAGAATATGGCTACAGCTGCCTCAGGGGACCCTTTTATTCAAGATGTTACTAGTGCATCTAAAACAGCAGAGAACTGGGATTCCATTGACCTTTCACAAGAAGTTATAGGACTTTCTGCTGTTTGCCAGTAGGTGTCAATCCATATAGCTGAATTTGGTCCCATACTTGATTGTTTGCATTTTCACAAAGTGGTGAAATGATGAAGAAAAGACCTTAATGGGGGCGCCTGGGTGGCACAGCGGTTGAGCGTCTGCCTTCGGCTCAGGGCGTGATCCCAGCGTTCTGGGATCGAGTCCCACATCAGGCTCCTCCGTTGTGAGCCTGCTTCTTCCTCTCCCACTCCCCCTGCTTGTGTTCCCTCTCTCGCTGGCTGTCTCTATCTCTGTCAAATAAATAAATAAAATCTTTAAAAAAAAAAAAAAAAGACCTTAATGGATCCCAAAAGGCTACTAACCAAGAAAAGAACCCAAGAATTGAGACCAGCCAAATGGACTTAGGGAAATTTGCAACAATAAGCTTCTGAATCTCTGGGACCAATCAGAGTACTTAGATGAAGCAAATTCTGGCAGACAAACTAAGAGATAAATATGAACCTGCCTTTCCATGCCCTTGTCCCGGAGATAAATCTTTTCGCAGGCTAATCCTGAGAAAGGGGGTCCAAACTGGGCTGAGCCAGGGAAGCAGTAGCTAGTACTTAGAGAGTATTTTCCACAAGTTGTGCATGCCTCTAAACCTTTTATATGTATTAGCTCAGCTAATCTTTAAAATCGCCCTATGAGTTTACGTTTTTATCTTAATGTAATAGACAAAGGAATGGAAGCATAGAGTAGTGAAATGTTTACCTAAGGTCGTACTTCTGGCAAATGGCAGGGTCAGAACGCACAAGCAGTGTGTACGTGGGGTCCTTCTCTTAATCACCACACCCTACTGTGTTACCTGCAACACAATACACAGTTCCCAGGAGGCCTGCCTGGTCCCTGACTTCCTTTTCCAACCAGAGGACAAGGAGGTTCGGTGCCTTTCCTGGGAGCCTAAGGCTCAGTAGTAATAAGATTTCTTTAATTGTGGGCATAATATAGGTTTCAAATTTCAGAGCTTTCTGTTTCACATCTCTTGGCTTGCAAAAACCCTGGGACAGAGATAAGGAAGGAACTGTTGTCCCCATTACAGAAGGTGAAAATGAGCCTTGGGGAATTTAAGTTAATTGTTCAATGCCACATAACTAGAAAATGATGGCGTAAAGATTAGAACCCCAGTGGGCCTAGATGGAGGTGGTGACAACCCCCCCCTCCAGTTACCATTAGACGACTCCTTGTAACCAAGTGTTTGTTGCAAGGTCAGTCTTGCACACACAATTTTCTTTTATATATATGTTACTTCATAATTTTCAGAAGGACTTTTCCATATACTGTCTCGTTTAATGAAATCTTCTCATGCACTGTGTGTGTGTGTGTGTGTGTGTGTGTGTGTGTGTGTATTGGGGGACATGGGGTGTTATCCTTTTTCTACCCCCAAGAAGACTCAGGGAAATGTGTTCTCAAGCCTGTTGAACAAGTGAGTGTGTATCACAGATAGAAAGAGAGCTCAAATCGTCCAACTCCAGATCCACCCACAAATTTGTATTCACATCCAGACAAATTTGGAGCTGTAATGTTACCATTGCGATTTATAGTTAAGTGTCTTCTGCATTTTATCTCCCTCCTTCTCTTTCTTTCCTTGGACTACACCCAGCCCTGCTCAAATCACCTATCCCTTCAGCTGCCCTTATAATATTACCACTATTCAGAGCCAGCAGAGAGAAACCATTAAGTTCTCTGAAAACAGAAAGCATTTTGTCAAGAAACACATGTTGTGACTCCTCACCAAGGAAACACAGAAATGATGACGTGGGTTGAGGAATGCTTATGAGTGTTTAGCAACTGCCACACGTAACTACAGAGTCAGCGATTAGAGGCCGTGATGGGTTATCCGCTGACCTAATGTCACCGTGCTTCCCACCATCATTAGCTTTTGAGACATTAACAGGAATTGAAGTCACTGATCTCGGCAGATTGGTTGGAGAGGAAAAAGAGCACCAGATGGCAGGATTTCTGTCGTAACAAGCTGTTAAGACTCAGGAAAGTCTATTATATTTGAGATCATGGTTTCTTCATCTGGAAAATGGGAATTAAAGTAACTAACTTAATGAAAGACTGAACCTATCTATGCCAGTTGAGGCTCATAAATCCTGAGCCTTTGTGACCCAATGACAGTGCTGCACAAGCACCTTGGCCTTCGCCTTAGCCTGTTCGCTGAGGATGAGGTGATTTATGACGGAATTTGCATAGGCAAACAAATCCCCAGCTGTAAGCTGCCTGCCCCAGAGTTTCATGGTTCACTAAGGATTAAGATTCTTGGAGCTCCTTCTGGGTGGCTAGAGGCTCTGACAGATATACTTTCCCGGTTAGTTTCCTGACTGTGGTAGGTATCCCTTCACTTAGTGGCATGATGAAGTTTGACTCTACCCAGGAGGAGTGAATTAAAGATTGCAGGCTGTGAAGCCTCATGTTCTGTGGAACTTAATTGCAAGGGGACTTTCTTGGGGGAAATTGCTTTCTTTGCAATGTGGAATAGCTAGAGGAAGGTCTACAGATTACCAAAGATAGGACCATAACCAGTCTGTTTGGCTTGTAGAGATCCTCGAAGAGTAATGAACTCTTCTGAAAGGATTCGATTGGCCTCAGAAGGACTTAGTGATACTACTTCATAAATGAGATGGTAGGACTGGATTCACAGAGTGACAAAATCACAAGATGGCAAGGGACGTGATACTCGATTTCCCTTTTTAATATCCTGTTCAAACAGCGTCAAGAGTACACTGAAACTTTCAGTGATGCGGGACTCACTGAAAACGGTGATAGACTGTTCTCTCCTCAAACAACCTTGACAACAAGTTTGTAACAGTGATATGATTTTTTCTCCTAACCAGTATCTGTTAGCATCATGTAAAACAAGTTGGATCTTACTGACATGACAGACCTTCAGAGACCTTTCTATATTTAAAAACTCCTATTACACAAGCCTTATATCTTCTCTTCATTTGATTACTACTTTCAGCTGATTCCACTATTCTTCCAATGACATAATTAGGTCTCTTAAGAAATATAAATATAAATAAATTATATATAATCCAAACAGGTATATAAAATTTATACACACATAGAATAGGATAAGCACAAGATAAACACAGATATCTGAGCTCTTAATCTAGTGTGGGTTTTCTTGTTACCCTTGTTCACTTGGGCAGCAATGGATCATCTCCTCAAAGTCATTTCTAGACTCATAGAAGGCTGGAATTGAAAGAGAGATTGGAAATCATCTAAATTGTTTTCCCATGTCTTTTGTGCATGAGATATTGAGCCTCTAATTTCACTCTGAAACTCATGTGGTCTGGCTAATAATCATGCAGGTCAGTTCCCTGGAACTATGATCTCTACTACTGTCCTTGACCTAACCCCAAAAATTATAAGACATGTGCTTTACACACCAACACCAGTGGCTATCTGTGGTTTATGTTCACCCCGTCTGATGGCACTGATTTGTTGTTTTTCTAACTTTTGGAGTCCATGGCTCTGTAGCTATAGCACATTATTGCCTAGAGCAAATTAAGAGCAATGGTCATTAATGGGAAACGGATGATTAAACCAAGGAAGCGCATACCCCAGGGCTTGGAAAAGAATTTGAAAGTTATCTAGTCAGTTTAGTGCTTGAGTCATTTCGACCATATCCTGACCAGTAAGTGAATCAGATTCTATGTGCATATACCCCAGGAGTGGAGGAAGCCAGTGCCTTCTGAGAAGGACGCAGCGTTTATACATGCTCTGGTTATGACAAAATGCTACCTAAAAATGAGGTAAAATTATTTCCCTGAGACTTTTGGTGAGGGGATCTAGTTTTGCTCCTTGCCGTTCATAAGCTGTTCTCTTGGCAACAACTTCACTGCAAAATCAGAACACCATCCTAGGAAATTGGTCCACACTGATGCTGGTCAGCTGGGTAAATTATAGGCAGCTGTATGGTCAGCCCTCAGGAGTTACAGTGGCCTGTCACCACTGGCAGAGTGATTTCTGCAAGGGCCATCTCATTATATGGGAAAATGCCCTCAAAGGGCAAGTCTGTTTCTTGTCCTGGCAGGCCTGTCACATCTGATGTTAGAGGAAACAGCAGCAAAGAATAGTGGCTGAAAGAATTGTAAATTTTGCCTGTGGAGAGTCACTGAGGGCAATTCTCCTAAAAAGGATTATTTGTCAACTGCAGTAAGACTCTTTGTTATTAGACTTTAATTGATATTTGCTACTGAAGAAGAAAGCTGAAAACAGGATATAAGGCCAGCAATTAAATCTTTTTAATAAAGTGTAGTTAATGAGTTGTCATATTTGGTAGAGATTACCCACCCCCCCCCTTTTATCTTATAAGGATAGGTAGGGGTGTCTTACTATCCTGGGGAAATGTCAAACAATCACAAGAGAGGCAAATGAAATCAAATAAGGCCAGACAGCTTTTGTGCAATCAAAAGAACAAATATTAGAGTCAGGGGACCCAGGAATTCAGCTCAGATTGTTCAGTAGCTAACTTTGTACCTCTCCTTCTGGGCTCTCATTTATTCGTCAAATATGGGTGAGCATACATGATCTCTAAGGTGCTTGTAAGTCAATGTTTTGTTCCTATTCTGTGCATTTATATATAACTGTAGATATATATAACAGATAAGAGCCAAACAAATATATCTGATATAGAATCCCAGCATCCCCAGTAATTAGCTATGTGATCTGGGTTAACTTAATTAACCTCTGTAAGTATCAGTGTCCTCCTTTGTAGAAAGAGCAAACATATGCATGTCTCCATAGGATTTTGTTAGAATCAAATCAGAGAATACATGTAAATTATTTGACAAAGGGCCTGGGACATGGAAACTGATGACTAAATATTGGCTATTTTTTATTAACATTCTGTTTCATGACCCGGTTTTTCAAAACTACAGCAACATATCCTAACCACCAGAGGGCGCTGCACAGATAACAGCTAGGCTTTTAAACTGGATACACTTACAGGCTGCTTGAAGCAATTGTTTCCCTGCTATCCAGAAATTACAGCTCAGGGTTTTTGATCTCCATTTGCACCATGTTCCAGTCTCAGTGACTGTGAGTGCTGCAGTTTCTTTTGTCTAGGATCTTCTACTTCTTGCATTTTCGAGGCATCCTCAGGTGATAGAGTGCTTATTTAGAGAAAGCCTAAAAATAGAATGAGAAAAATGAGCAAACATTTATTGAGTCTTACCACACATCAGTCATTACGTTGATCATTGCAATTAACATTCATAACAGAAAGCAAGACATAAGCTACCATTCTTATTTTATGATGGGAAAACTAAACTCATACACGTTAAGCTCTTTGCCTAGAGTCACACAGCCAGGAAATGATTAAAGCTTATTCAAAGCCATCGCTGTTTCACTCCAAAGGTTGTGCTCCTTCATTTTCACCGTGCTGCCTCCAAAGCTATGTTAGGATGAAGCACATGATTTGAAAGCACAAGACACAATGGAACAAACCAAAAATGCCTTTATTCTCCTCTATTACATAAAATTGTATTGGAGGAATTAGCTGATGTGCTTAGAGTCTAAAAAAGCAAATAGAGGTAAAGAGACAGGTAAAACAATTCTTATTTATAGATTATAAAATTAAAAACCTGGAAAACCTTAATCATTTAATATAATAGCTATCATAAACAAGACAATTTAGCAAAGTATGGTACAAAATTTGCCAAAAGAAATAACTTACATATATACAAACATAATCAGATGGAGGAAATAATGAAGGAGCAAACTTAATTTTCAAAAGCAGAATAAAATAAAGTGAAATAGAACACATGCATGAACTTCAAAAGAAGAGTAGAACACCTGCACACAGACACTTAAAGGCATAGAGTTAAACTGAAAAATGGGAAGACATTCCATATTTTTGCTTAGGGTGACTCAATATAATAAAGATGTCAATTCTCCTTGTGTTAATTTTTTAATGTAATATGATCCCAATGATAATGCTCTCCCCTATCTCCCTAGAGCAAGACAAATTGATTGTAGCATTCAGTTGAAAGAATTAAAGGGGAAAAAAAAAAAGAAAAGAAAAAGTGAAATTTGCTAGGAAAGCCTTAAAAATGAGAAGTAATGGGGGAAGAGTGTTGATCTTTATAGATCATTACAAAGTACCATAAAGCCTCTTTATTCAACAAGAAATATGATATTGGTACACAAATAAAGAGGGAGACCAATGAAATGGAACGTAAAATCCAGAATGAACAAAAATACGTATGGAAATTTAGTATGTGATAAAGAGGGTATTTCAAAGCAATGAGGAAAAATAAAATCTTTTAAAAACCAGGGAGACAACTGACTACCCTTAAATATAAACATAAAATTGTATCTATTTTTCATACCGCATAACAGAATAAATTCAAAATGGTTTAGATATTTGAATGCAAAACTAAAAGCTACATAAATACTCAGATACTATGTGGATGGCTTCCTTTATAATTGGGAACTAGAAAAAATGGTCTAGTATGACCAAAACCTAGATTCCCCTAAAGAGAAGTTTGATAAATTTGAATACATAAGATTTAAAAGATAACTTTGTATGGGAAAAAAATGAATTTCCAGAGTATTAGATAATAGGTCACACCTTGAGTAGCTTCCCCTAGATGTTTGGTCTGTGAGGAAGAGCATTTGTCAACAGTCTTAGAAGAGAAAAGCCTGCCTGCATTCCTTCATAGTCATAACCTCTTGAGGAAATCCCTATCAGATCAAGGATACTCCAAATAAACTCCAAATTTTCCAACTCCTTTGGTATTATCTACATATCTGAAGAATCTCTTGAACTTAGTAGCTGAGCTTTCTTGACTTCCAAAATTTGAACATGTTTTGGTTGTTATTCCCTAGAAGCTAACATTACCGGTTGATTTATCTTAGACATGACATACTGCCTTCATTTCCAGTCCTTGATCTGGTGGTTGGCTGGAGAATGTGATGCATCATTAAAAATGCAGGAAGTCTCTGTGGTGATTTTCTTCTTTCTATGTTGCAAGAATTTTTATTTCTTCTTAAAGAGGAAAGAGATACCTTTCTCTAGGTGAACGTCTATATCCAAGAGAGATACCCCAAGTAAAAGCTTGGAAACAGCCCAACGTGAATATAAACATCCTTTGCAGATAGAAATGTCTAGTGCATGTGAGGGTGGTTAAAGCCAATCTTTTTTTGGCAGGCCTATTTCATGCTCATCCTGGGGTACAACTGCTTGCAAAATCGTGAGATTCTATTCGTGTAATCCTTCTCAGTGCAGATGATGGAACCATCCACCATATCACGAAGACACATAAAACATCATAGAAAATCACTTTTTTGGAGCCGAGACAACCAACAAGAATTTTAAAACATGTCAATTGCTTTATTTCTATTTAATATATCACCATTCTTATTTTTAATGTTTTTCCCAACACATCTGATGAGGTTTGACATAAAAGAGAGCCTTCCAAAAATTGAGACTTGTCTTTAAATCATAAAAGGTTTATTTATGACTCAAGGACTAGGCATATACTAGTAGGATTGATGGTGACTCATGTGACTGATTTAATATCTTCCACTTATTACTTTTCACTGTCTCTTTATCTCATCACAGACAATGCCTGTAACTTAGATACTGACTTGGATCTTACAAGAAAGACTTCCGCTCAGCATTGTCTAGCTTAATGGACAATTACTCATTTTTTTTTTTTAAACAAGTTACGACTAAAGTCAGAACCATACAGAGCATCACTAGAAAACTCTTCCATGGGGCGCCTGGGTGGCTCAGTCATTAAGCGCCTGCCTTCGGCTCAGGGCGTGTCCCAGAGTCCTGGGATCAAGCCCCACATCAGGCTCCCTGCTCCACTGGAAGCCTGCTTCTTCCTCTCCCACTCCCCCTGCTTGTGCTTCCTCTCTCGCTGGCTGTCTCTCTCTCTCAAATAAATAAATAAATAAAATCTTAAAAAAGAAAGAAAGAACGAAAGAAAACTCTTCCATTTGAAATTAACCTATTCTTTTGACTGCCTTGATTTCACCTCTTTCTCATTCATACTTTTCCTCTTTATCTAGAAGCATATTGTATTAGTTTTCTATTGCTTCTGCTGCTGCTGCAAAAAAAAAAAAAATTCACTAATTTAGTGCTTAAAGCAACATAAATTTACTATTTTACGGTTCTGTAGACCTGAAGTCCAAGTCTGCCTGGCTGATCTCTCTGTTCTGGGTTTCACAAGACTGACATCCAAGTGTCAGTCTGCTTCACTCCAGTTAGGGAGGTCTAGGAAGAATCTGCCTCCCAGCTCCTTCATGTTGCTAGCAGAAGCCAGTGTCTTACAGTTATAGGACTGATGTACCATTTCCATGCTCACTGTTAACTGAGGGAGCACCTTTTGCTCCTAGAAGCCTCTCTTCAGTCCACATGTGGGCCCCTATATCTGAGAGCCAGCATTGGTGCCTTCTCACACTTGGAATCTCTCTGATTTTCCCTTCTGCATCTCTTCGTCCTTCTTCTACCACGTTTTTTTTTGCTCAAACCAGAGAAACTTCTCTGCTGTTAAGGGCTCAGTGATTAGATTGTATGCACTGGGATAATCCAGGATATCATTCTCCCTTAAGGGCTGTAACTTTAATTACATCTGCACAGTTCCTTTCACCATGTAAAGCAAGCTATTCACAGTTTCTGGAGATTAGGGCATGGGCATCTTTGGCCAGTTGGGGTGGGGAAAGCATTCTGTCTACCACACATATCATTTGGGAAATCCATTCCCATGCACTAACCCATTTTATACCCTTATCTGTCATGGATTAAAGAGACGGGATTCAATTCAGGGGAGAAACTAGAATTTAGAACATGGTTTAGATTTAGAAAGAGCTAGAAACAAGGCAGAAATTAAGAGGAGGGAAATTGGGAAGATGCTCAGGATTATGGATTATAGATTTGACCAGTTTGGTACTAAGATTAGGATGCTACACAGGCTCGTCTTCACTGATGCTTGGAATGGGAGCCTGAATGGCAGAACAGGATCCTAAGGAGAGAGCAAAAGGAATGCATCAGATTTTATTTCTAGGGATCACAACTTGTAAGTGGTGATGTCAGTGTAAATGATATACTTGTTTGAGTCATAATCGATAACTGGAAGATAACTGAGTTAAAGGTAAATTAAAGGTGAGTGGTAGACATCAGAGAGTCTATCTCTGAGAACATGTGACTAACCGCACAAGTTAGGGACTTTCTGTCTTTTCCACAGTCCTCTTAACCCCAGATCTGACCTCATCAGATGTTTCCCTGTGAAGTCTCATTTATTCTATTTTAAATAAAATTGTGGTTGATTAATACTAAACTTGTTTGTACTGGATAGTCTGAAACTTAATTTTTTTTACTTACCACCCATTCTTCCAGAGACATACTTCTCCTTAGAGTCATTCTCTTTTTAATTTTTCCCTGTAGAATTTAAAATCTAGTTATCTAGGGTCCATAGCATATCTGACTCTAACTTCAATTTTCATCCTAATCTAGGAGCTTTGTACAATGCCTGATACCATGCGTACTAGAGAAATAATAAACAATGAGGTGAAAGATCCTTCCCAGAGGGAAACAATCACAATTCTCTCACCACCAGATCTTCCTTCCTGACTAACATTTCAGCCCAAAGTAGCAGTCCCTTTTTTCATCAGACTTCTTGAAGGCGCAGTTAGCAAAGATTTCTTAGATTTTTTTCATTAGCAAGAGGAAAATCCCAACTGATGTCTCTGAGTCCTCTGTGTGGTGACAGCTATTATGGTTTTCCTGTGCAATGACCATTTCCCCCATTTCTGATAATATCATCCTGATTTTCTTTGAGGAAAAATATAGTCCTACTCTTAGCCTGTGGTGTTAGGGTAAGGCTGACACTACTCTGACCTCAGAGTATGAGTGTTTGAGGTTTGGCAATCAGAACCAAGGATTCTTAATTCTCTATTTTAGAAGTATGGGAAACAAAGAAGTTCTTTTTCTGCTGGACTTAAGAATTGTGAGGATATGAACTAAGGCATTAGCATGGGGGAAGGAGAGCTTAGGATCTTCTCCACGAGATAGTCACAGCAGAGGGTGAATACACCTTAAGATCCAGCCACATAATTGCGCTCCTGGATTCAGCCAGTCTGCCTTTAGATTTTCTAGGTTTGTAAGCCAAAGAATTTTCTTTTATCCTTAAACCCGTTTGAATTGGGTTTCTGTCATTTTCAGGTAAAAAGCATCCTGATGAATGCACAACTATACATCTCATGGTACTACGTCTTATCCAAACTGTAATTAGATCCTTATATTTATATCTGAATGCTCATCTCTACTGCCTGATTGGAAGCATTCTGGGGGCAGTAACCGGCTTTGTTCAACACACTGCAATAACGTCAGCTCCCAGATGAGTGCCTGACACATAGACCACCCCCTCCTCTGCATATGTATTTCAAGAATGGATGGGAAATGACTGATGTTTTCTTTCTCTTTTTTATCTTCAACTGTCTTTTTTTACAGTTTTTGTTTTAATTGCCACCACTGTTTCTTCTTACCACAGAGGGATTGAAATGGGAGTCCAAAGGTCACTTGAAGTCCGAAGCAGATGAAGTGACTGCCCGTAGTTATTTAGGTCAACCCCGTTATCTGCCAGCCACACCATCACCTTCATTTAGGCAAGACAAGGAAATCAACTCTCAGGAAAGGAAAACAAAACAGAAATTAGTGAAGCTTAAAATATCAACATAATCTCAAAAAATTGTGTCCTAATTCAGTTCAGGTACTGCCTACAAAATCGAGATTAGAAAGTATCTGGGCAATTTATGGTGAAATTTCCCCATCTTTAAGACATCCAGATGGCCAAGAGACACATGAAAAGATGTTCACCATCACTCACCATCAGAGAAATGCAAATAGAAACTATAATGAAATATCAACTCGCACCTGTTAAAATGGCTAAAATCAAAGACACGAGAAACAAGGGTTGGCAAGGATGTGAAAAAAAAGCAACCTCTGTGCACTGTTGGTGGGAATGCAAACTGGTGCAGCCGCTGTGGAAAACAGTATGGGGGTTCCTCAAAAAGTTAAAAATAGAGCTACCCTACAATCTAGTAATCACACTACTGGGTATGTACCCAAAAAATACAAAAATACTAATTCAAAGGGATACATGTAGCCCTATGTTTATAGCAGTATTTACAGTAGCCAAATTATGGAAGCATCACAAGCGTCCATCCACAGATGAATGGATAAAGAAGATATGGTATGGGGCGCCTGGGTGGCTCAGTCATTAAACGTCTGCCTTCAGCTCAGGGCGTGATCTCAGAGTCCTGGGATCAAGCCCCACATCGGGCTTCTTCACTGGGAGCCTGCTTCTTCCTCTCCCACTCCCCCTGCTTGTGTTCCCTCTCTCACTGGCTGTCTCTCTCTCTCAAATAAATAAATAAAATCTTAAAAAGAAAAAAAAGAAGAAGAAGATGTGGTATACACACACACACACACACACACACACACACACACACGCAATGGAATATTACTCAGCCATAAAAAATCCAAAATCTTGCCATTTGCAATGACATGGATGGAGCTAGCAAGTATAAGTCTAAGTGAAATAAATCAGTTAGAGAAAGACAAATACCGTATGATTTCACGTGTATATAAAATTTAAGACACAAAACAAATGAGCAAAGGAAAGAGCGAGATAGAAAGAGAGAGAGAGAAACCAAGAATCAGACTCTTGACTATGAAGAACAAACTGGGTACCAAAGGGGAAGTGGATGGGGTGATGGACGAAATAGGTGATGGGGATTAAGGAATGCACCTGTCATGATGAACACTGAGCAATGTATGGAATTGTTGGATCACTGTATTGTGGACCTAAAACTAATATAACATTATATGTTAACTCTACTGGAATTAAGATTTAAAAAAAAAAATAGACATTTCCCCATCTTTGAGAGATGAATTTCTCAGACAGGTACTGCTTGAGGCCATTCATGCTTTGGCTCACATGCTGAACGCATTGTCTAATAAGTATTCAAATCTCCTTTGTACTTTATTGATGACAGATTTGCTATATGCAACTCTGGAAAATTATCTTAAAAAAAAAAACAGTGTCTGCCCACAAGCTTTCCCATAGAAATATTAATGAAATCCCAGGTTCCTGTCACCTCTTTGGACAGCCATCAGATCCCAGGTGTTATTATAAATCAGCCATTCAGTAACAACCTATTTGAGATCCTTTGTGGATAAACTTCCAAAATCACAACTGCTTATAATTGGAATTTTAAATTCTAAAGAAAAAAAGCTCTATTCCCATCATTAACTCATTAACTAAGCCCCAAATTTCTAGAGTCAGCATGTTTTTAATCACCACATTGTGTGCCTTTAATCCTGAGATACAAAACAGTGCCCAGTACTCACATTTTGCCAGTAGCCTTTTCTTTAATGTTAGTTCTAATTTTATATGGGAAAAAGACAAGTTTGGGGGTATTAACCTCAGGGCTTAAAAAAAATATACCATAATGGTTTATCAACAAGTTGACAAGTTTTTTATTATGACTAATTTTCATAATATTCCGCATATTTTGGCCACTTAATTCCAAAGGCCAAGGCAATTAGAAATTTCAGTTTTACTTATCAGATTGAAGGAGGGAGGAGACACCCTCTGGAAGCATGGTGCTAGCTCAGACCACCTGACCCCCCCCTTCAAAGTCTGTCAGTGCCCAGCCAATCAGAGCCCTGCAGCAATGATTCCATGTGTGGAATGGCCAGTTCAAATCACCCCAGTCTTCTGTATTACATACAGAGTTCTCTTGTCTGCCAACATGAATGGTTGCTATCATTACATCAGCCTCCAGTGACTTCAATACATGAATGGCTAGCTTACGGTCCAAGAGTGGATGGGCTTTTCTGTCTTTTTTCAGAGGCATCTGCCAACCAATGGGAACAAGGAGACAAAGCTATCTTTAAGTATTCTGCCCCATGCAATGAATAGGCAATGTCTAAAAAGCAGCTCAAGATGAGACTGTGAGAACGTGAAGGACACCCATAGACTTCTGAAAACCTCCGTCCAGTTAGAGAGCTCTTCTCATATACAGGAATGAAACTAAATTGGACTGAAAGCAGAGCTGTGTCTACTTGACTTTGAAGGAGAAACTTAATAGAAAGGAGTGGTGGAAACAATTCAAGAAACTATAAGGGCTCAAGGGTGCCTGTTATCGGTGAATGGCCCAGTGTACTCAAAGTGAGGAGAGAGCTCCCAGTATCAACGTTTTAACTTAGACAGAGTATGTGAGCTTCAGTTCTGACTCAAGCACTCTTTTGTTTTGTTTTATTCCATTTTTAGTGTTGTCCCACTATCAAAACAATGGCGGCTTACTGCAGATAATTAGACAAAGCAAAGCGTAAAGAAGTGGAAATCTGTCTGTAATCCCAGTGAACACAGGAATTACTGTTAACATTTCTGGCACATTTCTTTCCAGTTTTATTCCTATTTTGTGTTTATCTAGGTGACAATCAGACTGACATTAGGAAACTTTCTTTATTTTATATCTATTTCTATATCCTGCCTTATATTATTAGCCTTTTTTATATCACTAAAAGCACCTTAATAAGCATCATCTCAGTAGTAGAAAAGTGGCACAAATAATTTATAATTATGTAGCTGTTCTGTAATTTGCCTAGTCACATCCTTAGTAATGAACATTTTGATCATCTCCAAACATTCTAGATCATACAAAATATGGCAATAAACATCATTCCCTAACTCCTGCATAGATGTTTCTGTGTCACCCGAAGTTCTGACACATCCTTCTGAAGAGTGTCTGCTTTGCTGCCACCTCCATTTAAGACTCACTGCCATAATGAGCTGGTGGGGGAAGGAGGCAGGGGGAGGGGGGTGAGGGGTGAGTGCATGACATACGTCAAATGTGTTTGATTAAGAGAAAAGATGAAATCTACGGATTTATATAAAAAGAGGAGCTCTGTTCCTTAAGCAATGGAAGTGTAGTTGAAACTAGCTTATAGCCTTTGAAAAAGTATATTGTCATTGTGATGTATATATGAAAAGCTTGTTTAAAATAAAGTCAGATTTATTCCTTGGGATCCAAAGACTGAATACGCTAAAATACTTCAAAATATTTAAAACATTTCACATGAAATGTGTGAAGAAGATACCAGTTTATCTACTGTTTCTATTCATTGGTGCTATATTTTTTTGGAGTTTTCATGTACCATATTTCAAAGGAAATAAAGCTAGTTGTAAAAAGGACTAGATAGAATTCTACTGACCCCTAGTAAGTTTCCCCCTCATTCCACCAAGTCCCCCACTGAATTTGGAAACACAGCAATTAGCAAGTGGATAAAGATTCCTTTATATGTTTTCCCCTTTGGGTAGGAAATGTGCCTTGGAAGGAGTACACTTAAGTGACATAGAAGGAGAAGCAAAATGCCTGGCTAATTGCCATGGACAGTGAGTGACCCATTGCCTGAAAAATGGAAAGAGGAATTTAGTTTGAACTACTTTCTACCACCACTAAGCCCGAGCATGTCAGACGCAGGGGAAGCCAACAGAAAGAGGAAATTCTGGTCAGACACACATTGACTCATTTGATAATTTACTTCCTCAGACAATTTTCTTATACAGTCAGAAGTCTCTCATTTATTCTCATAAAGAGATAGGTAAAGATGGAGCCAAATCCTTGATACTAAAAAATTAAGTGGTCCGACATGGCCCAGAATCCCAGTTGACCAGAGAGAAGGGAAGTTATCATGCTTATTAGCCATAGGGTAGGTTGACAGAGCTGTTTGTAGACATTCCCACTCAAATGACCACATTTTTCTTAATATGCAATGAGGCCAAAGACACTTGTTATCTCCGTCAGAAAGGAGGGTAGGTCCCTAAATTCACATTGAAAATATGAAAAGAGTCACATCTGGAAGGCTTGGGCCCCACCCAAGGCTCATATTTACAATCCTTTGACAATCCAGCCCTTCTCTGGAGTCCACATGGAAGCTGTCAGAGCAAACCCACAGAGGATTGGTGACTATGGGCTGGACACATCCAGGACTCTCCAAGATACATCCTAGTAATCAATACAAAGCAAGTGGAGCTCTGAAGCCAAGCAGTATGGAAATGAAAATATAAATTATTTTCAGCCTACAAGTTACCAACACAGGGTTCACATCCAAAGATGCTCAGTAGTTGATCTCTGGTTAATAGAAAGAACAGAATTGTTGTTGTTGTTGTTGTTGTTGTTGTTGTTGTTGTTGTTGTTGTTGTTGAATACTAAGGGCTATTTGTTCTGAAGTGTAGGGAGCTTCTGAATATTTGAACCATCTGCATAGCAAGAACTTCCCTACATGTCATCCAGAAATTCCCAGTATTTTAAAGAATCCAGTGCACTAGATCCCAAACTGAACAGGACATAATGTAATCTTTTCTGCTTTCTTTCATAAAGTTATAAACAAATCAATAACCATGACTTATAGGCAAGCAAACTATGGCGACTATAATCAAATACAACCACAATCTCGTGAAACCGGAACTTTTAAATGCATACACACTAGTTACGGTGCTACAGGCTAGTCGATAAGACTGGTAAGTGTTCACATTAATTGCTGTAGTTGATATAAGGCAAATGAACCAAAGTTTCGATGTGTTCCTTTTAATGTATTACAACAAGATCTATGATAATGGTCCAGCTTTTTCATCACCTCATTTAGTGTGAGGATGAAAGACATGAAATATAAAAATCAAAGTTGTAAGGCTTTGGCTTTGGAATCAGCAAGACTGAGACAGAAAGCCTTCTCTATTGCAGCCACTGTGCTGGATGCTTGTCAAGTTGTAATTTTCAGTACAACATTAAAAAGACCATTTTCACACCAACCATAGCCTGAGATGGGAAATGGTACCTCAAGAAGTTGTCAGTCACTAGAGATGCTGAAGAAGGGAGGAAGGACAGTGTGTCAGGGTTCCCCTGTGAGGGATGATTTCTGCATTGATCAGAAATTGAACCAGATGGACTCTTGAGATAACCACCAATAGAAGATGATCTGATTCTACTCTTTAAACACCATCAGCACAGACACATAAAGATATCGCATTCACATTGACAGCATTCTAGAATAATTATTTTTAAGCTAAGATCCCAGACTGTCTCTCCAGAGTGCAGACCTCTTCCCCTACTATTAACCCTTTCCCTGCAGCCAACATCTCCAACATCAGCAGCTCACCTCCATGTCTAAGATTATTGAGTTCTCCTTATGGAATCTTATCTCATTCACACTTTCTTCTGCAATTTACTCATCCCACCAATATTTAGATCATATCTGATGCTTTTCCTTGGGAATCCTACCATTTAAAAGAGAGGAAGGCCACTGCCTCGTGATGCGCACCCAGGGCCTGAGCAGTGTGTATGCTCTTTCCCCTGGGTTTCCCTGGCTTCTGGAGGACCTGGGACAGGCACAAAGCATAAAATGCCTGTCCCATTGATCAAATTATGATTTTCAGAGGTGGCAAGGGCAGAGTGTCAAGGATACAGGTCATTCAGCTGAAGGCAAGGTAGTACAAAAGAAGGAGGATAGCACACATCAGTATCTTGGGTGCACTAAACAAGCAGCTAGAAGTCAGAGCTTGTGATCAGGGGAAAGAAAAAGGTTGTTGAGAAATCAATCATGTTCAAATAAGCTCAACTGCCCAAATAAGTCTAACTATCACAGTCTAGCTCTTGGGTTCCTTGTCTAGGCAGCCCTATTTTACTCCCCATCTCCTGGAAACCTCCCAGAAGCTTAAACCCACAAGCCTAAGTTTATGTTCAAACCCAACTACAGATTAGTTTCTACTTTAGAACTTAATACCAACCTACCTTTCCCACTGCTCTGACTATACTTTAAGGTCTTCGACTTAAGATACATGAGGACAAAAGAGATGGGTCAACTACCCTGAGACAAATAGTACATGGCTGAATCTTTTCACTATCAGTGAAATACCAAATGATATATTATGCACACATGGCAGGAAGACCTGAGAGGAGAGCAATCAGATCGGGTCCTGTTTGTAAGGAATCAGGGATCTTAATTAGACTATCAAAAAGGAAAGAGAAGGTATAATGAGGGCAGGTTGGGCACTCAGAAACAAACTTCTGTGATGTAATTTTGTGAGGTTAGGAAGAAATACCTTTACTTTAGACCAGATTCATAGAAGTGCTCTATGGAGGAGTTTCAGATCTTCAGGCATTCTCTAGTTGCACATCTCAGTGGGAATTTTAGGGTCTTGTGCTAATAGTAAAGGTCTGAAGGATAAAATAGTGAACAAATGAATGAATAAGCAGGTGAATATTGGAGTTCATGTGAACCATAGCTTCGTGTGTGTGTGTGCCTGTGTGGGAGAGAGAGTTAAGTTCATGTCAAAATCTTGTTTAGAAGTTCTTTAAGCAAAATATCACATTATTAGTGATATTTTAGGCTACCTATATAGTGGGTGGCTTTGGCTAGAATGAACACTGAATATCACAATTCCTGCCTAGTAACTCATATGTCATGAAGTAATGGGTATTTTACTGGGGTACAAACTTGAATGAGGTGTCCTCTGAAGCAGTTGTGAGTCAGGAGGAAGACAGATGTACAAGCATGAGTCACTTTGCTAGAGAGTCTCGTTAAGCCAGAGCTCCTTAATCCTGTATGTGTTCTTATTTCCTCCATTCTTACTTCTAGTGCCACAGGTCTGCTGAAGTTGGGGAAATATCATTTTCTATTAAAAAAAAAAAGACTCAGAAAATGACCCTGACTGTAAATAAGCAAGAAAAATCAAGCAAAATGCCTACAGACATAAAGAATAAGTGAAAAGGGATTTAGCCAGATTTCCTTGGAAGAAAAGTAAAAGTATTATATAAATTAAAGAGGATGATGTCAAAGGTGATGGTAGCTTGAATATCTAACATGTTCACCAAATGCTCTGTCTAAAATTAAAAGAAAAACACAGTCGTGAAATTATTTTAGCAAACGCTCTATCCAATGCAAAAAACTTCTTATTCAGTGAGTGATTAAGTATTAGCAAAAGGTAAAAAGCTAATTAACTTGGGTTATGAGGCTATTTTAATGGAAATATGATTTGAAAGGAATGGAATTTAACATTTTTAATGGTTATATATAATTATTATGTATATATATATAAGTATTAACAGTATAAAGAACACTTTTAATTTTTTCCGATATGCTGCATTCTGTAGAGAAAAATTTTTGCTACATTTTTTTGAGTATTTAGAAATTTTCAAAGCCTTGACACTTTCTCTTCATGATTGTCACAGCTTTGGATAATGCTACTACTCTCTGAAATGTTGAGAAATATAAGGAGAATATCTACCAAGATGATTAGAACAAACGCAGACTAGTTAATTAAAGGTATTTTATCTCCATTCACTGTATTTGTTTATTCACCAAACATAAAATACTCATTTATGTCAGTTACTGAATTTCTACAGTCTTTGTTTCTTTGATGGTCAGAGTTAAGAACAATTCAATATATTTTAACAAAAATGTGTTCACCAACAATGTTCCACGTACTTCACTAGGTGCTGGGGCTATAGCAGTCAATTTTTTATGTCCCTTTATGGGCAATATTCTAAACAATTATCTGGTTGGAATGGTTGGTGTTGATCCACTAAAGCGAGGATAGCCCACAGTATTTCCTTTGTGAATCACTATTATCCATCAGTGGTAAAGAATCCCCATTCCACTAAACCTCATCTTCATTGGCAAGCACACTGATAGCCATTCTCTCTTACCACTGTGGACACTGGCAACCACAAGTGGAGATTTAGAATGTCTAGGATGTCTGTCATCAGATGGCTCATGCATGATGGCCCTGAGCTCATCCAACTGTACCATGGAGATAAGGTTGCATTTGTTTCTTTTGAACCTCATGTAGAAGGTTATATCATCATTCCCATTATTTGCTGCCTTTCTTTTAAGAAGATTATGCATCGCCTTCTTTCGCCATGAGACCTACATAGACTCTCCATGGAAGGAACATACTTAACAGGCAGGCTTGGCCAGTTGACTGTTTTTGTCCAATAAATGAATTGTGTGTGGAAGTGACTTGTGTGCCATGTAAGCAGAAGTATTAAGAACAGTCATGTGATTACCATGGCCAAGTAGGAACTGCTCCTTCAGCCTGTATCTCAGATCGAATAAGACACATGGTGCAGAGCCATAGACCACAGCAGAGTTGCAGCTGACCTGCACTGACAATGGAATGTGAGACCTAAACCTTAATTGCTGTAATCCACTGAGATTTGGAAATCGTTCCAGTGGTATTGCAAAGTGAAAGCTAACTGATAAACCACATAAACAGACATTTACTTGTTACTATAAAACCCGATTTTATTAGTTTGTGTTTGTCCTCATCCCTATTTTTTTAACTTACTTTATATTTTATTTTATTTTGTTTTGTCTTGTTTTTAATTCCAGTTAGTTAACATACAGTGAAATATTAGTTTCAAGTGTACAATATAGTTGATCCAACACTTTCACACATCACCTGGTGCTCATCACAACAAGACCACTCCTTAATCCCCATCATATATTTAACCCATCGCCCTGCCCACCTCCTCTCTGGTAGCCATCATTGTGTTCTCTATAGTTAAGTCTATTTCTTGGTTTGTCCTTCTCTCTCTCTTTGCCCTTCCTTCATTTGTTTCTTAAATCCCACATATGAGTGAACTCATATGGTATTTGTCTTTCTCTTACTGACTTACTTTGCTTAGCATTATACTCTAGGTCCATCCATCATTGTTCCTATTTCATTTCACTTTTAGGGAATCGTTGGTCACTCTGCCATTAATGGTAAGATGCCTCATCTCTTCCTCTTGAGGCTTCCATCCTAACTCCATCCTTATCCTCCAAATTACATGAAAGCCCTGGGCAGTATAGTCTGCTCGTACAAAGAGGACCAGTCCTCTAAGCAGAGAGGAAACAACAACAACAATAAAAAACACCAAAAAATTCCAATACGTTCACGAGCACGAGCATTAGTTCTGCCCAGTCTAATGGGTGTTTGTCCACAGATGCCATGTTGCAGTTGTAGTCCTAGAACTCTCTCGTGGGCACTATTTTATTTCATACTCCCTTACTCAGCTATGATTTCCTCAAAATACAATCATATGCTGGAAGTAACCTTGCTTCTCTGACCCTTGGCCTCATGTTGAATTTAAGGCACCAGGACACATAGCCTTTGCTTCATGGGGTGTTCCCTCCACATCATGGTGTCCTTTTAACCAGGGGACCCCATCTCATCCACCATGAGAAGTTTCTCTAAGATTGGACCACAGAGACAGTTTCAGGTTAATTCTATGACCCACAAACACACCGTCCTTTTACAGACATTCTGAAGCCTCCGTTACCTATGGTCATTCATTCCCATAACTAAAAGGGCACTCTGGAACAATCAGAGGACAGAGTGGTACCGTCAAGATGCACAACTGTGTGTCTCTGCGTGTACAGAGATGGATGTGGAAGCTACCTTAAATTTTAAAAATTACTTCCTCACATTGATACATGTCACTCCTGTTGTGTTATCTTGCACGTGTCACTATTGCATCTCCAGTGTTAGCAGGAAACCTGGCATGTGTTGTGTGCTCAAAAAATAGTAAAAATCAATGGGAGAAATATCAACTATGAAGTGAGTGAATGCAATCAGAAGTGGACTAGAATTTCCCCACTTCACATTTCCCTGATCTTCTACTTCTTCAGGTGTCCCTAACTTGAACCCTAAAACCTGAGATCTTGGGAGGGCATTTCAGAGACGGTGAAACTTAGACCCAGTCTTAGAGTATTCATAAGGGCTCTTCAGACAAACTTTAATAAATGTTACAAATGGAAGATAAAATAATATTAAGAAATTCTTATTCTATTTGTGTGAAGTCGTCATGAAACTGAGACTCTTACTTTCTCATATAATTTTAAAAAATTGATGTCTTCACTTCTAGATATAATAAAAGAATGAAAATATCTCAGATGACAAAACATGTGAGGTGTTTTATGGTTCGAAAACATATATTTCCTTTTTTTAATTTAAGATTTTATTTATTTATTTGACAGAGAGAGAGATAGCCAGCGAGAGAGGGAACACAAGCAGGGGGAGTGGGAGAGGAAGAAGCAGGCTCCCAGCAGAGGAGCCTGATGCGGGGCTTGATCCCAGGACCCTGGGATCAGGCCCTGAGCCACCCAGGCGCCTCACGAAAACGTATATTTCTGACTAACTACATCATTAAAATCAGTAAATAACCATAAATTTTCCAAGTCTTTCTGATTTGTAAACAAGACTATGGGAAAGGATGCATTTCAGTTAGCATTTTTATTTATTTGCTCCAAATGCAAAATTGTATGGTTTTACATATGTGGTAAAAGAATTTCCTTCAAAAATCTTAAAATGTTTATAATTACTTCATTTTATTCTATTTCCTGAACTTTATATTTACACTAACCATTTTGAGTGAAAGAATAACTAGCCAAAAATCCTGGATGAAACAACCAATCACGAGCTAAAATATACACATTGTCACATGTGTGAAATCCCTATTGTTGTCCATGTCAGGACCTCTTAGGTATTGAGAAACAATTGTGTTTTATTAGTAGTAGTATAGGTTTTCTTAAAGAGTTATAACATCTAGCTACTGTTTTTGAAGTGAAAAAATTTAGAATCCAACATCTGTAACTTATTGGCTAATTGTGCAACCTTGGGCCAATGACCTCAGTTCTCCGGGCCTTGATTTTTCATATTTGTAAAATAGCAATAATAATACCTAATTCGGGAGGTTTCTGTATAAATCAGTAATAATATATGTGTGTTATGCACAACACTTTGCAAGATGCAGGAAGTGTAAGACATGAAAAATTTATTTCAGTTAATCAAACCACAGAAACAAAACAAACAAAATGCTACAATGGAATTTGCAGATTCAAATCATTAGATTATTATTCTGATTTCTGAATTTGCCTCTTTTTACAAGGAGCTGTGTTCTTTCAAGCTAACCATCCCCACGGGGTTAAAAAGAAAACTATAGCCAGCCCGGAGCTTATATTCTCATAAAGTTAATGAATAAAAAAGAAGTTCTCTTCAACCAGCTTCAGTTAGAAAAATCCTGGGGAAGAAACTTGATTTGTCCCACTTAGGTCACATGCTCATTTTTGGACCCCTCAGCTGTTGTCTGGTGGATGGAATCCATCATATGCCCGGCCCAGTTTTAGTGATGTGTCCAGACCCATGGTATGGAACATGTGCTCTTCGACCAAAACAGGGAGGAGAAGGTGTGAATCAAACCAAAACTAAGTAGCAAAATAGCTTGTTCATCATTTAAAGTATGTGGTATAATATCAGCTAAGTTTTCAAAAATGATAGCTACTAATATTCATGAGATTTATTTTCATTTCCTGGATTGACCAATTAATTAGCTTAATTTTGGTCTGTTGGTCACTCATGTTTGTTCACATGATAAGCTGAGAGGAACCCTCTGTAGGTTCAATGCAGCATCCATGGCTGCTAGGTGAGAGCTTACCCTGCTGATGGTAGGTCATCTTTATCTCCAAAGGGCAGAGGGTTTCTTCCCTTGGAGATTCCAATGCATAGATTTGAAAATGAGACGTTTACAAAGGACTTCATTATCGACCCTTTAATTCAGAGTCAAAGTGAACTGCAGTCTGCTGGGAAATGCTGAAGTCATTTTGACACACCCAGCAGTAATGAAAAAATCATTCCAGATTTGTCACTTGCTAGCTGTGTGCCCTTAATGAAGTTATGAACCTGTCTGTGCGTCCAAGGGTTACATAGGGATAGGAATAATGTCTAGATTTTCACAAAGTATTTTTGGTCAATTAAATGAATTAATGTAGGCAGAGGACTTCAAAGAAAACTTTAAGATTGTTATTATTAATAATAGTACCATCCTGGATTTCTTTTCCTGAATAATAAATCTCAAGTCCAGTATTTCAGGTCTCCTATGCAAGGACTAATTAATTCTATGCAAAAAGGCATCACAGTTCATTATTCATCATATTCATGCCTTAAAATAACAGTCAACATCTGGATGAGAAAATAAAATCATAAATTCACTATTGATCTGTGTTCTTCTAGTGTCCATAGGTTTGGGTCGTTTAGGCAAAATGTTCAGGTGTTTTCATTGTGTCTGTTTTGTCCAGAAGTTTGGCATGATGTTGCCACACCCGTTTTTACACCTTGGCAAAGTCAAAAAGAAAAGTGCAAGTGTTGTTAGTTTTATAATGTTCCTTTTTTGCTATTGTGTTTGGAAACACAAACAATAAATTAATCATCCCAACAGAGGTTAGATGGAAAAGATATATAGTAAATATTGTGGTGTCTTTCTCAGACCCTGCTTCACCTGCTGGCAGATCCCAACCCCAGCTTCTCTGAGGGCCAACTGCTGATGACTCACAAATGCCCCCTTTTCTGGAGAGTGTGCCCCTCACTGTCAGCTGATCCAGCTAAAGTGTTCTGCCCACCCCCTAGGGGCAGCTCAAAGCCGGTGACTGACTGGTGTGGTATCTAAAGGGTGATCCCCTTGCCTCCAGCAGGACAGCAGAGCTAAGTAGCTAAGGGTTCAAAGATTTTCCGCTATGGCCCAAGCCAGGCTGCATTTTATCTGAGGTCACTTTCTTGGTCAGCCACTTTCCCTTTCTCTGTCCTGTGTCACTTCATTCTTTATGGGCTTTTCTGCCAATGCATCTCCTCCACAAGAATTAGGGTCTCAGATTCAGCTTCCAGGGAACCTAGCCTAAGACAATATGACAACAACCTGTGCTGTCAAAGGAACCTGCAGAATAATTTAAAGTTATCAGTCTAGGGGCGCCTGGGTGGCTCAGTTGGTTAAGCGGCTGCCTTTGCTCAGATCATGATCCCAGGGTCCTGGATCCGGCCCCACATTGGGCTCCCTGCTCGGCAGGAAGCCTGCTTCTCGCTCTCCCCTGCTTGTGCCCTCTCTCTCTCTCTCAAATAATTAAATAAAATCTTCAAAGTTATCAGCCTAATATCTCTGAGATTTTAGAAATGCAGATTCCTAAAAAAAAAAAAAAAAACCCACCCGTGGAATTAATAATATGGAGAGCAACATAGGAGATGGTCCTGAAGCAAGATCATGCCTCAAGCATCAGGAACGGCATGTCCTGAGCCTGATAACTAGGGTTTAGCAGCTGCTGTTGGCTTCTCTGTTGGCTGGTTTGGAAGATCTGTTGCTGGACAAATGTCCATTATTCACCTCCTATACTTTTTTGGGGGGAATAACTCATTGCGTGAGGAGTGGGAGAGGTGAGGTTCTCTGTCTCAAAAAGCTATGCAGAAAGTGGGGCGTCCTTTGTCTGATCCAGAACACAGGGCTCAGTTAGCCCCAGTACTCGGTCAAGCAGACTGTCAGTCCTGGGCTTTGAAGCTTGAGACAGTTGCGAATAGATGGGTGGCTGGACTTCGCTCACGACAGCTAGTGTGGTGTCCTGCAGTGGGCCAGAGATAGTGCCAGGAGCTCCAGCGGTGTCTGGGAGCAACGGTATGGTGGCAACAAGCATCAGGAAAACATTGTTCCTACTGCCTAGATCTGTGCTCATTTAGTTTCTATCTGTGCACCATGCATAATCCTCCATTTTTTTGTTCATTATACAAGCTCCCTATTTTCCTCAAAAAGCCCCTTTTCAATAAAAACAGTACAGTTTCTCTTTCTTGCCTAAAATTAAAAAAAAAAACACTCTCCGACACAATACCCGGCATAGATTTGCACCATGTCAGTTTTATGTAAGCCAAACTATGTAAGTATGAAGAAAAATAACAGAATGATATAGATTAAAACAATTAATTGGTTATCAATACGGAGGTGACTGACTTGGCGAACTTTTATTCTGCTCTCTACTTTTTGCCGTCGTGGTTGAAGTGTTCACCTTACTGAGCACACACAATATACTAGGCACAGACAGAAACCAACAATAATCATGGGCCTGTCTTCATGTATCATAGTTTTACAAATGTCAAATAACTCAGCAACTGAGTAAAAATATGCTGACCATCTTGGGGAAGTGCTATCAATGCAAATATAGGGCTAAAGGAGGAAGTACAACAGTAGGACCTAATTCAGTCCAGGTAAAGGTACTTAGGGATGAGCTCTCTAAGTCCCATGTAAGCTGTGGCTTGATGTGTAAGGCACGCAGGCGGAACAACAGGACGACCCCGA
Organism: Ursus americanus; assembly: GCF_024610735.1. Classification (NCBI taxonomy): domain Eukaryota; kingdom Metazoa; phylum Chordata; class Mammalia; order Carnivora; family Ursidae; genus Ursus; species Ursus americanus. Next base: position 17,762,528 of record NC_142135.1, read on the forward strand.
AGTAGAAAAGACGTCAGTGCTAGCACAGGAAAGGAACTGAGGAAAAGCCAACATGGCTGGAGCAGAGTGAGAGGAGGATGGATGGCATGAAATTGGGTTATGGTGCCAGCCAGGAGTTCTCAGGGGCCTTAGAGACCACTTTTAGAACTTTTTTCTTATGTTCATGAAAGTCAGCTATCCCTTAATAAAAACCATATAAGCAGGCTACTTTACTCAGGGCCATGGCCTGTGATCAAGCCAGATGCACATTTGAGTGGACAGACAGTCCTGACCACCAAATAATTGGAGATGTAGAGAAAAAGTGGAGTTGGGGCAGGTGTCTGTAACTGAATCATCAGGAAAGGGAGGAGCAGCAAGAGAGAACTTAGTCAGAGGGCAGGATCAAGAAACAGGGGCTCCTCCCTTAGACCGGCAGGCTGAGAAGAGGTCAGGAGGAGGAGAATGCATTTATATGGTAAACTGAACAGGCAAATGCAATCTGCTGGCTGAAATAAGGCTAGAGAATCAGAAGAGGGGGACCAGAAAAAGCAGGAGCAAAGCCAAGTCCTTAAGCAATATGGAAATAAATCCCAGCGGGGCAAAGCCTCCTTGCAGAGAGAGGTCTGTCACATGTGTGCACTGGGTGGCTTTGACCCACAGTGGTTCACCACAGCCTGAAAAGGGTCCTTCTCAGGGACTGAGGTTTCCTGGTGGGTGGCTGAGTTTCTTCCGTGCGTAAGTTCATTATTGTAGTGTTCCTCCCTCCTACTTCTTATCTCTGCCTGCCTTATCTCAGTTGATCATCTGAGCCAGGGTTTCCACAGCAGAAAATGTCAGACACACGCACACACACACACACACACACACACACACACTGAAAAGCTGAGACATTGGAAATTGCTGACATATCCCAAGCCACTAACTGCTCTTCCAGAAACTTCTGGAAAATAGGAACAAAATATCGAGGAAGGCTGAATTTTACGAAAAAATTGAAGTGTCTGAATTTTCTGTTTACTCCCACTGCATACATGCGTCTTAATGAGATGTGCCAAGTTGGGAAAATAAAAGCCTTCATTATCTCCGTATCAAAGACATACAGAGCTGTGCAAAGAATAACAAACGTGAGCAAATAAACCAAAGATTCTAGGAAAAAATAAATGAAACAAATGAGTGTGTTTGGGGAGAAATAAGGAAATGGACTTATCGGTGGATTAAACTTTGAAAACAGAGAAAGTAAACACTTAATTTGTGAGAATGGAATTAAGAAAAACAACGATATTAATTGTAACTTGAATGTCAGGGAAAATGTGTCGGCAGTGTGGACTAATTGGATTGTCGAAGCTAATCTCCCAAGGGAAGGGGTGGACGTTCATCTTGCATTTTAGAGGCGAAATTCTCGCTGGCAGGAGTTAGGATAAAATGACCTAATAGGTCTTTTCCAGCTCTGATTTCTATCATTTGGCAAGACAAACCAAGTCAGGAGTTACACAATTAAGCATCCCTGCTGGAAAAATAAACACAGAACTATCAAATAATGCAGATGCACCCCCCGCCTTGCCCCCATTAAAATAAAAAGGCAAAAGAAATGATCACACCACCAATAAAGCCATAGGATCCAGCCCAGAACAATTCTTGACATGGACCAGAGCTAAATAGATGCTTTCATTCCCTAGTTTTCTTAATCCTCAAATCTGAATGGAGGGGGTGGCAGGTTTTCAGGGGTGCTGGAAGGCAGGGGCTTTGCATAATCTCACCCTGAAGGTTTGCTCTGTTTGGACGAGGTTATCCTTTGAAGATGACTGGATAGGATCCAGCAAGTTTTCTTCTGCTCCCACAATCTTTTGCCCACTTTCCTTTGCCCCTTCCTCTTGGCTCTACCCATCTCTGGGAAAGTGGGGAAATAACAACAAACTTCAGATCCTTTCTTGGAGAATTGTGAGTGGCGTATTATATCCTAATAGCCAGTTGGCAAATCCAAGCCCTATTCAAAGAAAATCCACTCTGAAAACGGAGTCTGCAGAAATGTGGACATTCCTGGGAAAATACATTTCCTCCTCTTTCTTTTTGTTTTCTTCTTTTATCTGAGAGCTTAAGTTTTCTGGTTTCGTTATTTGATTCAGGGCTTCCGTGACCCTGTTTTTCGGAAATAACCATCAGTGTAGATGGAGCAGAATAGACTGTAGGGAAATGCCTGCGACTGTTTTGACTGGCACAAGACTGTCCTTTAGGCAAACTGGCAAAATGAGGAGAAAACTAGTTTATGGGTTTGTAGTTTGAGAACGAGTGCAGTGAGTACCAACCTCAGTTCTGAGTCTTTTCTTCCTCTCATCCTTGCCTTTATAAATGCCTATTTTGGGATTTTATCTCTGAATCATTGAAGTTAGGCAATGAGAAAAACCTGGCATGGAAAGGTCTTTGTGTTTTCTCAAGAGAATGTAACAGCTGCAACCTTTTGGATAAATAATGTTCATTTTCTAGCCATGAATGGACTTTTTTTTAAGCCCATGGAGTCCAGGGTAATTATGTTTTAAAAGCTACCTCTATTTGGCTTGCTTCTGTTATCCTTTCTAGCTCTGCGAAGCAGACTTCAAAGAGGGACCCAACTAGATTAAAAACGGCTTCGGGGCACTCGAAAACCCAAAGGCAGGTTTTGCACAGATATTGAGAAACCAGTGGAAGGTCCAGCGCATCAAACATCTGGCTTTTCTTCTTCTAGATCCTTCTTCTGGAGGGCGGGGGATATTGTTCATGATTTCTGTGTTTCGTAGGCATGACTTAATTTAGTCATTTTCGCTCCACAGGTGTTCTTGAGCGGCTCGTATGCACCGGGTAGGCTGGACCTTACGACATTGTAGAAACACAAAGGTGAAATAAAACAAAAAAATAAGACGTCGTATTTTAGAAAGAGGAATAAAAATAAACTGAATCATGACATTTAAAAATTTAAAAACAAGTTTATCATGAAAGGAAGAAGAAAGTTAAGAGTGGAGGAAAGGAGAGGAGACAGGAAGAATAATCTCTTGAAGTCTTTTGGCTCTTACTGCAAAAGACCCCAAAAATTGAAATTAAGGTTTGATTTTTTTATAGAAAACTGAGTGTGCCTTCCTCTGCTTCAACTACTGGCCAATTCACATAAACCAAACATTTTCTCTGGAATAATCTCATGGCAATGATGACTTTTGGGTTTCCCCGATAATGTCAGACATGCTAATCAATGCATGATTATCTTTTCCTTAAAAAAAATGAATCAAATGAATAAAGTGTTTGTTATCATTATAAACCCAAGACTGGAAAATCCTAACTACTTTATGGGGTTTCTACCATTATTGTTGTTGATTATGTTTGATTTCAGCTTATCTCTATTTAACGACTGCGTACACTCTAAGGAGGAAAACCTATCTGCGTGAAACAGGCATAATGATATTTTTGGAAGTTATATTTTAAAGAAAAAAAATCCAGGTTCATCATGAAAGATATTTTCAAACAAGAAAGCTGTTCAGTCTAACAATCTTTGTTTTGTATCATTTTAGAGCTTAAAATGGCAAAGCATGTATATATGACCTAGTGCCTGCGTTTACCATGAATAAATTGGGTCACCATATTTGGGTGCACTATTCAAAATAAATTCAGAAATGGGGAATGAAATTAGTTTTAAGTTATTGATTTTGAACATTTTTTTCATGTCACTCTACAAAAACGGGCAAGTGAGAGGTAGCGGGTTTTAAGAATATTTTGAGTCCAGGGGCGCCTGGCTGGCTTAGTCAGGAGAGCATGCGGTTTTTGATCTTGGGGTCGTGAGTTTAAGCCCCACGTTGGGTGTAAAGTTTACTTAATAAAAAAAATTTTTTTAAAAGAATATTTTAAGAGTCCAATGTGGCAGAGATACTGAGACAAATTAAGAATCTCATCCTTACATTGACATCTTCACAATTTGGAGAAAATATTTAAGCTAGCATATTAATATTTTAAGGAGTTGTCAGTTATGCCATTTATTGAACTGTTATATTCAGCAGTTCAAGGAAGATTTAACAAAGCTCAATTTAACTAGGCCATGCATGTAGGGAAGCTTTCTTTAAATACTTTTTTCCAGAAATATATAGCTATTACAGGTCTTTTGTTTTGTTTTTTGTTTTTTGGTTTGTTTTTTTTTTTAAGATTTTATTTTATTTATTTGACAGAGAGAGAGACAGCCAGCGAGAGAGGGAACACAAGCAGGGGGAGTGGGAGAGGAAGAAGCAGGCTCCCAGTGGAGCAGGGAGCCCGATGCGGAGCTCGATCCCAGGACTCTGGGATCACGCCCTGAGCTGAAGGCAGATGGTTAACGACTGAGCCACCCAGGCGCCCCAGCCGTTACAGTTCTGCATATTTAGATATTTTGATAGATGTTATTTTGTGAATTCCAGTCTAAGAAACAAGAATAAAATGTTCTATTTTTCTCTTTTCTTTCTTCTTTTTAAACTATAGTAGGTAAAATGTAAGCTACCAAACATCACAATTTGATTCCATACTTTCAAAATAATATTTTCATTATTTATTAGAAAATCTCAGAACTCTACTTCATGACTCACTTCTCAAAGTCTTGAGAACTGAAAACTAATAGAAAAAGCGTGTACTGCGTACTTTTAAAGCTCAAAATTCATCCTGCTTATACCGTTAAATGCGTTTCCCTAGAGGTCTCAGCAAGTGGGTCAACACTTACTATCTTTAAGAATAACCCACAGATAGTAACTCTTGATGTTTAATTTGAAAAAAAAAAATGCCAGCATAGCTGGTGATTGACTTATTAAAATTTTAACCACTCATTTCAAGATGTTGCTGAGCAAATTACTCTGAGGGATTTTAACCAAATTCCTCAGTTAGTTAAATTACCTGCTTCTATTTTGCTCGGATCAAAGTAATTAAATAGAATGCATAGAAAGAGATGACTTGAGGGAAAATTTGAAAGAGGCCATTCTATCCCTTATCTAACATTTGTACAAAATAAGAGTAAGAATATCTAGATTTTGTGCACTGTTGCCAAGAGGGTTTAATGACCCTGCAGGGAGCATGGTGCAGTATTTTCACCCCACCACACATTGGTCTACCACCCCGGCCTCTGTGGCTGTGTCTGTGGCGGTGTCTAATCTAGAAGCTGTCTCTGATGCCGCCTTGCCACCCCCCTGCCGCTGCTAACTCCACTCTGTCAGCCCTTCCGATCTGGTAACTCTCCTGATGGAGTCTGGGTCTCCATTTTCCAAGGGGAGTTTTCAGTGAACTGTAATCTATCTTTCCATTGGCTAAGGCTGTAAACCTTGGTGGGCTGGGTGGGTCCCAAAAGAAAAGAGGATGTTTTCTTTTTCCACTGTTTAAACCTCTTGTGAGTAATTCCCCACAGCTGGACAGAAACACCCCCTTTCTGAGTGGGGGGAAAGAGGTCTCAGAACAGAACAGCTCTCTCTGTTTATCAAATTAAAACAAATCATGGCAACTGCTCCTTACTTGAACCAAAAGGGAGCCTCCTAGCCCTGATTCGTTTTTGTGGGGGGCTTAATTGTACTCTGGGGCTTCAGGCTAGACTTAGCCTGAGTTCTCTTTTAAAGAGGAAAAAGGATGAAGAGAGGAAAACAAGTTTTAAATTGCTGCATGTAAACAAACCGGGATTCTTTTGCAGCTATTATGAGATTATTCAACAATTAAATAGCTACAATTATAACCCCAAACAATGTTGGACTGGGCTGGCTGCCTAATCAGTGAGGTGGTATTTTCACAGCAGACTAAGCATATTATTGTTAAAATAAATGTTATTGGAAAAACAGCTCTAGAGAATACATTTCTGCCTACAGAGAATTGGTGGTTATTTTCAAAGATGCCGAGAAATCCAGTGTTTACAGTACAGAGGGTGTAAAGTAACACCTGTTGTATTGAATAGGACGACATTTAGGTTTGTTTATAGAGAACCTCTTCCTGTTAGCAGTTTTAAAACATTCGCTACATAGAATTTTTGAGATTTTAGATCCATTTGTTCTTCTAGCCCAATGTGGTTAAAACAAAAGCTAAATGATTTTATAAGGCCACGCATTAGTATTACACTGTGAAGTCACCGATTTCTCTGCATAATCCCATACAGTCCTTGTAGTGACAGTAATTGATTTAATTGTCTTACTTCACATAGATTGTGAGAACCTTGACACTGAATATCTACAGCCTGGCCCACTGCTAGTTAGGTTGTGTGTGCGTGTGGGTGTGCGTGTGGGTGTGTGTGTGTGTATTTGGGGCAGTGGTAAGGGTAAGCACTGTCTTAAGTTTATAATCACTTGTATGAAGTATTAATTAATGACCAAGTCAAACTCAATGTAAGTGCATGAGTGCTAATATTTACCTGCATACTTAACCCTACATACATTTTGAAAGATTCTTCACCGAATGTTGCTAGTTTCTGGAAAATTGCTATTGCTGAAATGGAAGGGAGGGAAGAAGACTTTATCATCATAATCTCTAAGCCTTCTTTCTCATCTTTTTCAGCGATTTCACCCAACTTAAAAGCTTTCATCTTTCTTTGTCAGTGTTCCTCAACTTACCTGATCATAAAAATTATCTGCAGTGCTTCTTAAAACCACACCTTCTCGGTCCTCAGGCTGGCCTAAGGAATAGGAACAGAATCTCTGGACAGAGGGGCCTACTGACAGAACTAAGTTTGAAAACCACTCTTCTAAATCATTTCTGACTAACCAAGGATATCAGGTTTATTATCTAGGGTAATTCCCACTTCTTCCATGGAGTCAACCGGACAACTGTAATCCAACAAAGGTTCTGACCGCTCAATTCGTCAGTGATATATCTACAGCCTACATGTCTGTTTTGACTCTAGATATCTCTTTTCTGTATCATCATCTTTTCACAGCATCATAAACTTCTAAAGGAAAAAGACTGAATCTTATATTTTTTTCCACATTTAATCTACATTTATTGAGCACTTAGCTGAACATGGGGGTGGGACAAAGTAAATGGTAAGACATGGTTTCTGATCACCACAATTTGGCAGATAATATTTATGTAAGGGACTATTACTTTGTATTTTCTACAGGGTCTAGTATAATGCATCTCATATTATAGATACTCAAAACCCAAACCCCACTTCTTGAGCTAATGAATGAATGAATTCAGACTTGACTGTATAATACCCCCAAATTATAATCCAACAAACTTCACGTTTGCCATAGTTTCCTAGAATTAAAAATGATTCCGAAAAATAATAACCATAGTGGCAATTTAAATGTGCCTACAAGTTTACAGCTGGCAAAACCTTTTCATTGCATTATCTCATCTCTTCTTCACGTCAACTGATTGAGACAGAAAGTGCAGGTATTATTACAAATATTGTACCTCGAGTAGCTCAATGAAGCTAGTTAGTTGGAGTCCAACCTTAAAGCTGAATTAAAATTCTTGTGGATGGTAGGTTGACCCTGAAATGCAAGACTCAACAGTGTACGGCAATCCCAAGATTCTGGTTTGGAAGATAAAACTCAGGAGACAGAGTGCAACACTTATTAAATGGGTTATCATCATAAGCTGCTTAACCGCATTGACCCCGTTTTCTCATTTAATAAAATAAGGTTGATAACTTCCACTTCGTAGGATTTTTATAAACACTCAAAGCTCATTAGAATGATTTTAGAAATTTTATGTGAGAATTTTGGTTAAGCTCTAAACCAAAATCGATGCCTTCACTTTTGAATACATACTTCTGCCTAATGAATCCCCGTAAATTATCAGAGGCAAGACGAGCTGCTGGTCTAACCACAGGGACTGGGATTGCTTTGGCTATATTTACAACCAGCTCCACCACTGAGCAGCTGTGTGACCTGGGAAGCTGTTCAATCTTCCTATCCCTCCATGGCCTCATCATTTAAATGGATGTTAAAAACACCATCTATTGTATAAAACACTTGAAAGGAATGATTAGTAATTACATATGTAAAGACAATGTCTGATACATAGCATTTAACAGATAGATGATTATTTTTTTTCCCTAGTATACAGATAGGAGCTGTGAGCTAGAATGCCTCTTAAGGTAAATTTCAAATTAATATTTGTTAAAAATATATTGAGCACCTATTACATGCCAGCTGCTGCTCCAGGTAAGGGAGGCTTATTCTTGGGCAAGACTATCCTTGGCTCTTCCCATCCACTCCCACCACCCCCTCTAGAAATAAGGAGAAAGGGAACTTTCTCTCCTCTGGGTTTCAGAGGGCACAAGTTTAGTCAGTGAAGGTAGGGAAAGAGGGGAGGTCCTTGTCAGCCGTGGAGTGCTGTGATTAACCTCTGGAAACTCAGAGATCAGCTAGGCCAGGACTCACCCGTGACAGTTCACATAGGTTAGAAGGTCACTTCTCCTTAATTGATCCCAGACTTTCGTTATGGACTGTCGTCGTTGGTGGCGGGCTTGCTAGGCAGGCGGCTCTAGGTGTCACATCAGATAACAATGACTTCATTTTCCCCCTGGGCATCCTCAAGACGCTGTACTCACTCAAGCTGTTCCTCTTCTTCCTGGAGAAGTTTCTCCTCATTTATCAAATGACAAATCTAATACAACCACGTTTGCCTAACTTGTTTATCTCAGGATGCTGGAGCCTACTGGCCTTTTAAAAAGCAGAAGATTCTATCTGGAAGTCAGAGATCGAAGTGTTATTAAAATGTATATAAATGGCCTAGAAAAATAGCTCTCCTCTACGTCAAAAGTTTACCATCAGCATCAAGGTAGATAAAAGATATTGAGTAACATTTTCCCAATTACGCTTTTTTATTTTGAGAAAATTACAAAGTCACACGCAGTTGGAACTAATAATGCAGAGAGATCCAAAATACTCTTTACCTGGTTTCTTCCAATGGTAACACCTTGCAAAACTGTGGCACAATATCACAACCAAAAATTTGGCATTGATAAAATCACCAAATTCATTTAGATTGTATCAGTTTTGCCTACATTCACAGGTGTGGGTTCATGTATCTACCACTACGCTCAAAATATAGGACAATGCCATTACCATCACCCAAGGATCCCCCATGTTGACGTTTTATAAACAAAGCACCTATGTCCCCCACCCCCACCTCCATCTGGCACAAACCCTGGCAACCACTGATCTAGTCTCCATCTTTATAATTTTGTCGTTTAAAGAATATTATACAAATGCAATCACACAGTAACTTTAAATTGTCTGAAAGTATAAAGAAGTGTCAGCTATTTATTATTACTATTATTTATGGTAATTTTATTATAAACAATTATATGCTATTCTTTGCACCAAGGCTATTTTTTAGACAATTATAATTTTCTGTTAACAGTAGGTTTTCTGGTTTATTTGGTGGCCCCACTGAAAGGAAAATGGTATTAAACAGTAGCTGGGGAGAGGCTGGGTTTTCTGACAGATTTTCCTGTGGGAAAAGACCTTGTTTTGACAAAACACTGTGAGGGAAAAGACTGGAATCTATAAAACAGGGCTGTTCACTCTTTCGAGAAGTTTTTATTATTAGCCTTATAAAAATAACCCAGTGGCTTTTCCCAAAGAGATAGACAATTATCTAAAACGTGATATATAACATACCTTGACAGTCTCTGAGATCAAAGTTGATGTTTTAAGAAGACCAGATGCAGCAAAATCTTTTTGCAGTAATTCTGACACAGGACTCCCTGAGGAAAAAAAAAAAAAACAGATTACAACAATTGTTCTGACAATACAGGCAAATTCAACTCATCAAACAAATTGTGATTATTACAATAATTATCATAAAATGTTTTATTTTTAGTATATACTGAATTCTACTAAGCATGTTACATAAAATATTTTATTTAATTTTCACAACATGTTTTCATGATTAGTTTCTTTTATTCTATTTTACTGATGAAATTATTGAAGTTTGGAAAGATTAAGTATCCCTCTCAAAGGTATCTAGTGAATGGCAGAGCTGATATCCAAACCAAGTCTATCCAGCTACGAAACCCATGCTGTTTTTTGGAAAGGGTGTATTTTACTTTATTTTATTTTTGCTTTTACCTCCCGAGTTTTTGTTTTGGTAAAATTTAAACTAAGAGAAAAATTGCAATAATGGGACAAGAATATACTGTTTGCCTAGGCTCATCAATTGTTAAAAATGTACTGACTTTGATTTTTGTTGAAAACAGTTATTCCAGTAATAGTCTTTGTCGATATATTTCCTCAATCCAGGATCTGAAGATTTAGTTTTCATGTCTCTTTAATCTTCTTTGTTCTGCAATAGTACTCAAAGGCCATGTTCTTAGCCACTGAAGAGTACTGCCATACACCTGCAGCATGACTTTAATGGTGAACCTTAAAGACATCGTTAGGATATAGTTATTTTTCATCTCTTCCTACTGTGACTGAACAAATACTAAATTTCCCCTCTTGCCATGATAGATGGTACAATCTACTTTGCTGTACATTCGAATGCTAGAGTATGGACACAAATTTAATTCTACCCAAGTATCAAGGAGGCCAGATTTCTTGTAACTTACATAAGCTTATATAGTCTTCAAAGAAATTCTAAAATATACATTTTAATTTGTCATGTTTCATGCAAGAGCAAAAGGGTCAACCAAAAAGAATATATCCATGATTATTAAATATTCTAACTTTGGAATTGGACGACTTGAGTTGAAATCCCAGACCCAGTGTTCTCCAGATATGTGACATTAACATTCCCAAGGTTAATGGAAGTTCCAGGATCCTTGTTTGTTAGATGGATACCTGTGTGTCTCTTACAGTGGTTTTATATGAATGCAACATACGTGATAGCAGTCAGCGGAATGCCTGGCACTAGCAGCCACTTGAATATATACGCAGATATATTCAAGTCCAAATGACAGGATCTGTTGAAAAACATACCCCATGCCACTTTTCCACTAGGAGTTCATTTACTTCTATGGGGAAAATTAAGTCATAACAATCCTTTGTGGTTTCAGTGCCTTTTTCTGTTGTCTTATAGGAGTTGTTGAATATAGAGTCTACTGAGAGATACAGCGTGAAGCATAAGATTTTTCCTTTCATATCCATGTTGGATTACCACTAGAATTATGGCTCATCAGACATCCCAGCTTGTGGTTAGAAAGTTGTCCTTTGGGTTGGCCACAAGCTGATTTTCTCATTCTGTGGTTTGCTGCGGTTGATTGTGTGCCATATGCACTCCTGTGAAAACGATGTCAATACTCTGTAGCTCGTAGTAAATTCCTGAGATCGGTTCCTCCTCGCTCCTCTATCTCACTTTCCCAAAGTGATCCTTAACTTCTCCAGAAATAATTATGTTGCCAATTTTTTCCTGTTCCCTATCAAACAATAATTAAGAAAGCCATTTGTCTTTGTTTTTTTTATCATAGTTTCCTTTATTCCTTCATTTATTTAAAACTTTTATGAGACCCTATTTCAGTCATTGTCAAGGAGCTTAGATATCATGATGGTTAATTTTATGTGCCAGCTTTATTGGGCACGGGGTGCCCGGATACTTGGTCAATCATTATTCTGGGTGTTTGGCTGAGTGTGTTTTTTGGATGAGATTAGCATTTAAATCTGTAGACTGAGTAAAGCAGATTGCCCCCTACTAATGTGGCTGGGCCCATGCAGTGAGTTGAAGGCCTGAACAGAACAAACGGCTGATTCTCCCTGAGTAGGAGAGAATTCCTTCTGCCTGACTGCCTTCAAACTGGAGCATTGTTTTTTTCTTACCTTCAGATTTGAACTGAAGCATTGGCTCTTCCTTGGTCTCTATCGACCAGTGTTTGAATTGGAATGACACCATTGGTTTTTTGGGCTCTCAGGCCTTCCGACTTAGAATGGGCTATCTCATCGGCTTTCCTGGGTCTTCACTTTGCAGACTCACCCCGCAGATGTTGGAACTCATTAACCTCTGTGGTCATGTGAGCCAATCTCTTGTAATAAATCTCTTCATCTGCATATATATATATATATATATATATATATATATATATATATACATATACACATTCTATTGGTTCTGTTTCTCTAAAGAACTCTGATGGAGATCGTCTAATCTCATGTAATCCTTACTCTAAGCCAGTTATTCTTGGTCTTCCCTCAACTTTGAGGACCCTGGATCTCAGTGACTTTGAAGTACTTACCCACGATTACTCCTACCGTAAATGCCCACTATCTTCACTGGGGTTGGTCTGCCTTCAGTGTCCATACCCTTTGCACACAGGGAGATAACTAGGCAGAGATTTGTATAAGCAGCTGCAATTCTGTAGTACCGTGCCATGTGAATTCTGTATGTTCACTCCCCAGCCCAGGACGGGCACAACTTCTGAGGGGTATCAGAGGTACTGAAGGCTTTATTTCTGCAACGGAAGCTGTGATTTATTGTCCAGTGAATCACACCACCTTCCACGTGCTAGTCACTTCAGTAAAGCAAACTGCAGTTATCACAAGGGTATGGTTATTTAATGTTTATAATCATTTCTAATGACTTTTGAAAAATTCATTGTTCACATTTTTGTACAGTGTTTAGACTCCCAGATTTGTGCTCTATCTGCAACTCTGTCTGCGTTTTCTTTGCCTGGAAAACTACTGTTTGTCTCTGAAAACATTGACTACCCCCATCTAGATGCGTGCCTACCTCAGTGAAGTCCAGGATGTGTTTACTTTAACGCACTTATCACGCAGCTTATCACAATGATTCCAGCTGTCTCTCTCGCCTCAGTTAGACGGTGAACACCTTGAGAGTGAAGGCTGTGTTTTATTCATTCCTGTTTGCCGGTACTTGGTGTAACGCTGGGCACATAGCAGATGCTTGATTTAGGGAGTAAATAAATGTTTTTATTCAGCAAACAGTTATCAAGGATATAGGTTGTTCAGAATACTTTCATGTCCCAGTAACAAATAAACAGGTAATAAGGGACAACAAACAGCTAAAAGTTCAGACACATATCATGTCTGAATATACATACAGAGCAAACTGTAGATGTACTGTATAGACCCAGATCATTTTAATGAACTCTATCGACGTAGCGGTCTCATTTGGGGAAGTCTATTTGCTGAATGGCATATATTTGATTGGCAAGTAGTTTAGTTAAGAATAAATACAGCTAAGTTTGCTTTAAGATAGATATAGTTAGCATTCACCAAATCTAAGAATTCTGCAGGACTTACAAACAGGCAACAGATTTGGTTCTATATGTCCCCTTTGAAACCATTAAAGACATTCTAAGTACTCTTAGCTATATTCACTAAATATGCAAGTTATTGTAAACTAGTTGTAATGTATTAATGTCCCTGGATCTATAATATGATAATACGCAAGAGGAACATGAGAGCTCATCCTGAAAATCATTTGGTTTGAGGTCTGAACGTTTAGAGAAAGACATCTGATTGCACTGTAGCTGAGGAAACAAAGGCAGAACTTTGGGACAAAGCAGCTCAAGCCAGTGATGCCTGGAGGGGGAGGGGGAATGGGGGAAAGAGCATTTCTGAAAAATGAAAGGAAAGAAAAAGCAAGACAGCTTGCCAGGGAAATGAAAATTAAAAACAGGCAAAGCTCTGTGTGTGTGTGGTGTTGGTGTGTGTGTGTGTGTGTGTGTGTGTTTAAGTGTGTGTGTGTGTTTAAGAGATTGAGATTTCAGGAAAAGAGAAGAAAGTGCAATAAATCAACAGACAAGCTGATTTTGTTGGGAGTGGGCAGAAACCTCTTCTAAGTTCTCATAAACGGCTTCAGGAAGGTAAGAAGCTTCCTGCAAACTTTACTTGATTTGCAAACCTTTCTGAAGACTCATCTGGGAATGAGGACAAATGCAGCAGATACCCAAGAGCGGAAGTGCCTTTTATTAAAACCTTTTATATCATAAACGACTATGTATCTTAACCTTGAAGTTGCCCAAGCATTGCTATTTGCTATTTAAATAACTTAGTGCTTTTATATACCCCAGGGAATCAAGAATATATCTAGGATGGGAATAAACACACTTGAATACATTTAAAGTGTGGGGGGGGCGGGGCATCTGTTGTTCTGTCATCATGCAGCATCATCTAACAACATCCCATAAAATATACTCCACAAATGAGTCAACTCAACCACCACTTAAGAAATATATTTATCACATATTTCTATATAAATGTGTATGTAAATATATTGATATGTTATATATTTCAGCTCATTTATTCGTGTATTCAATATTAACCTTCTAATATATGCAGATTTATTGCTTGGCCCTTGAGATATTACAGTATGTAAGACAGTATTTCCCACCTATGTGAAGAAGATCATCTAGGAAAGAAGATAGGCATATAAATATTTCATGAAATAAAACATTAATGATGGATAAAAATAGAGGAGAGGCAAAATAGTTATATCTGCAATAGTAAAAGACGTGTTCCAGAGCATTCTATTTAAGCTGTGTCTTAAAGTGGCGCCCACTGTAGACTTCACAAATTGCCAAGTCTGTAACCTTGCTAGTCAGTTCATTCGATCGCCTATGAAAGGAAAACCAACCAAATTACATGATGGTGCGTGATAAATTTTCTGGAACTTAAAATCAGCATTACATTTCCCCAGTCATAATTACTTTTTCTCTCTTCTCAAGTTGTCCTGCATAGATAAGAGTTGTATCTGGGCATATGACTGTCTAGCTAGAAACTACGTTGCTCGGCCTCCTTGGCAGCTGACGGAGGCCATGGAGCGTAGGTGGATGTGTTTTTAGCAGCGTCCATGTTGATTACTTAAAGGGTGTTGCTTCCCCTCTGCTGATCCTCTTCTTGCTCTTTCTGTGGGATGAAACCTGCGGTGGGGTCCAGCTTTCGCCCGGGGTTTTCTTGATGGCCTGGGGAGCAGTGATTCCACTAACCTGGAGTTTCGATTCTACACTATTACAAGAGAGAGATCAAGTAAGTTTCTATCTTATTGAAGCCAGGATGGTTGGGACCTCTTTGTTAGAGCAATATAGACTCTATCCTAATTAATGTAGACATCTCTTTTCCCCCTTGTCAAAATTGAAAATTGAGTTTAAAAAGCAAGAACACACTGTAGAATAGTTACAGGGGAGTGTTAAACACACACACACACATACTTAAATTGCAGAAAGAACTCATACTTAAAATTGACTTTTAAAGTTTTTCTAAGTAAATGTTCCATTAGCTCATTTCCTTATAACTTATTATAATAAGAGAGTATGTTTTAGAGTTTTGGAGTCAGACAGACCTACATTCAAATGTCAATTTTCACAACGTAATGGTAATATTATTTAGTGCCATTGGTGTGTTGGAAACTGGGTTTAGTACTGGGTATTTGATTCCATTTAATCTTCAGAAAAATCCCACGGACTAGCTATTATTCCTATTTTACAGTAAAATCGTGAGTGGCTTGGAGTACCTCAAAAGGTCATTCTAGGTAACATACTTAATACTGATAGGAGAGCTGGGATTTCATTCTAGGTCATTCTGGCTTGGAGACCTGTATTGCACACTGCTTCACCACATACTAGCTGAGGGCTGGGCTCAGGTTCCTTACCTATAAACAGGCAATAATATTTAGCTACTTTTGAGGTTGCTGTAAGCATTGGGTAGATCTGCATATGCCATCATGCCCTTTCAGATCCGGACACATGGTAGGCACCCAAACTTGTTGGGTGCCATTCTTCTTTCCCCGAAGTTTTCAGAGCTCTTAGAGAGAAGGAACAGTGTCCGTCTCACCTCCATTATCTTCAGTGTTCTGTAAAATGTTCGGCAAGAAGGAGGTGCTTCATAAATTTGAGGACAAATAAGGAGAATGAGGAAACTAGGTCTAGAAACTGACAAACTTAAAAAAAAAAAGTTAAGGGTGCCTGGGTGTCTCAGTCAGTTAGGGGTCTGCCTTTGGCTCAGGTCATGATCCTGGGGTCCTGGGATCGAGTCCCACATCAGGCTCCCTGCTCAGCAGAGAGGCTGCTTCTCCCTCTGCCTCTTCCCTCTGCTTGTGCGCTCTCTCTCAAATAAGTAAATAAAATCTTTAAAAAATTAAAAGAAAATACAATTTTTAAAAAGGTAATAACAACAAGTATCCATCAGGTCAAGAGCACTGACCTTTACCATATTCTAGGAAATATAGTAATTACTTGACATACATTTCCTCGTTTTACTCTTCTTGATAAGCCTGAGGTTGGTTTTGTTATTTTCCCTAGTTTACAGATGAGGCCACTGAACTCCAGAGAAGTTAAGTAGCTCGCTTATAGTCACACAGATGTTTACCTATAGTTATGGCTTCTACTTGAAGTAAGCCTCACGTGTGCCAGAACCCATCTCTCACTCTTCTCTCCATGCCAAACAATGGAAATCAAGAACATAACAGCTTATCTGGGCTCCAGGATGCCCCCCAAAAGCTCCGTTCTGCACTATTCAGCAGTGAAGGTGGTGGTTTGTAGACTCCAGGCCCTTCCAGCTTGACCTCTCAGTGTCCGGTAGTAGCCACAGGTGGGCTGCAGCTCCGGCTTCTCCCCTCTGGGGAGAGCTCCTGGGTGGCCAGGCAAAGCCTGTGGGCTTGCACAGCTGCCGTCCATGTCATCGTCCAAGCAGCTGGGCACGTGAGCTGCTCCAGCAGCCTGGAGTCAGATTGTGTAAACGGCTGTATGCTCCTGGCAGCTTTGGGACTGGCCGAGTCCCTTCAGGAAATGAAGGGAAAACTCCAAGTGAGCTTGACAAGGGCTGCTCTGGGGCAGGAAGCAACAGACACTTGACCTCATTGAATTTCCAGTGCAGTCCTTTCAAAGGCCCATGCTGGGTCTTAATCTTCTACAAATGTACTCTTCTGCCAACCACAGGGCTTGTTACACTGTATGTGCTCAATGAAATGTTGCTGAGTGAATGGATTGTGTGAAAAAGGTGCAATTCTGTTGGCTATCGGTAGGGGCAAGCATAAAATCCAAGATGCGTTTTGGGGCTTTCAACAAGCTCCCGGCAGCCATGACTGCCACTGTCACGGCCCCTCCCACCTGCCTCTCCCTCTCCCTTTTAAATTCCCTTTTAAATCTTCTCCTTACCCTGTAAAATTAACCTCTTTTTGATCCACTGTTTCAAGACCATGCTCGAAAACAGTTACCCATTTAATCAGCATGAAACGTAGTTCTATTACTTTTCAGTGTTCATCTTCCCGGAAAACGTGGATAAATCTTAACAGTAGCCTTGCAGACAATTTCTTATTTCTGCTTATTTGAGATACTATGACTATGACCCACCAAAAGAAACATACTTTGCCAAAGGTTGACTCTTAGGAAATCTTCAGTCTATTCCTTTTTTATCCTCACATTTAAGGCTGATTCTTTTAGGAAAAGAATCATGGATAATATCCACAGTCCAGTGGGCTTTACACATAGAAATACATACATGACTATCACGTATGTGTGTCCACACAGACCTCCAGGTCTTCTGAGTCATACCACATTGAAGTATCATTTTGTGGGTTTTTTCTGCTTCTTCTGAAGGATAGCATCATCAGAAATTATGAGTAAATGCAGTCTTAATGGTGGGTGACACTAAAAATTCCAGTCCGCATTTTAACTACTCTGCTTAACTCATAGTTAAACATACATTAAGAATCTTCTCTTCTTAATAAAAAGAAATTTGGAACAGTATATGAGAACCAAGTTCCCAAAAGGATGTAGCTGCAAAGGTATTTTATTTTTATTTATTTTCTTTAAAAAAGATTTTTTAAATTTATTTTTGCGAGAGAGAGAGAAAGAGACAGAGACAGACAGAGTGGGTGGGAAGGGCAAAGGGAGAAGCAGACTCCCCGCTGAGCAAGGAGCCTGATGCGGGGCTCGATCTCAGGACCCTGAGATCATGACCTAAGCTGAAGGCAGACACTTAACGACTGAGCCACCCAGGCGCCCCTGCAAAGGTATTTGAATTCAAGTTTGATTACAAGTCCATTTTATTGAAGAGGAAAAATCAGTACTGAATGTGTTAGTAGATTAAAGGATGACTTTTTCCCTTTTTTGTTTCTAAATATGGATTGTTATTGTAAAAGTTGTGCTATTTAAAAAATTCTAACATTAAGATATCTAGAAGGTAAAAGGTAAAAATTCTACTTACCCTCCATATTTTTCAGTCATAATCTTCACTAAGTGTTGATATACATTCTTTCAGACTAGGATCTATGTTATTTTTTAAAAATAACTTTTTCCCCACAAACATTTATTAAGTACATTCTGTATGTCAGGCACTGTTGTAGATGGTTGGAATGTAGGAGTAAAGGGAATGGACAGAGACCCATCCTCTTATGAAGCTTACTTTTTTTAGAGAGAAACAATCAATAATAACTGTAATGAATAGGAGATGCTAAAGCTAATGAAAAAAAGAATAAATAGAACAGGGAAAATAGGGTAAGGGGACTGGAGAATGCTAGAGATGAAGCTGGGAATGTGGTTTGCGATTTTAAACAGGGTGGTTGGAGTAGGTCTCGTTGAGAAGGTGATACTTGAGAAAAGACTGAAAGAAGTACGTCAGCCATGTGAAAGTCTGGAGGAAGTCATTACAGGGCCTAGAAAGCCTTAAGGTGGAAAGACTGGTATGTTCCAGGACCAGCAAGGAAACTAACGGAGCAGAAGAGCATGGAGTAAGAAGCAGAGGAGGGGCGCCTGGGGGGGCTCAGTGGTTAAGTGTCTGCCTTCGGCTCAGGTCATGATCTCAGGGTCCTGGGATCGAGCCCCGTGTAGGACTCCCTGCTCAACAGGGAGTTTGCTTCTCCCTCTGCCGGCTGCTCTCCCTGCTCGTGCTCGCTCTTGCTATCTCTTGCTCTCAAATAAATAAAATCTTAAAAAACAAAAACAGGAGAATGAGATGAGGACAAGGAGATGAGTGATAGGAGGTGAGATCACAGAAATCCCTCTACTCCGTAGTAAGGAGTTTGGCTTTCATTGTGCATGGGGAGGGAGACCCTGGAAGGTTTGAACAACACAGGAAGTATTATATGACTTACGTTGTGAAGAAATTACTCTGCTATGTTGAGAACTGACTGTAGGGAGTCACAGGTAAGAGCAAGGTGGGGGGCTCCTGTCAGCCTACTGCATAGGAGAAATGGTGTCATGTTCAGAGTAGAAGCAAAAAGACGTCCTGAAGAATTGGTGTGAGTTAAAGAGGAGAAGAGTCAAGGAGGATTTCAAGGTTTTAGTCTGGGACATTAAAGGAGTGGCATTCACACAAAACATACTTTTCTGAAACTTAGTATTTTTTAATATTTTATGAACGTCATTCTGTGTCAAGATATGTAGAACTACCTCACTTTTCACAATTTCCTAGAAGTCTCTCGCATTTAACAATATAACTTATTTAATCAATGTATGATTGCTTTCTTTTTATTTTTTCCCTAAATTGTCTTCTGAAGTTCCTAAAGTTTTAAAATTACCTTTTAAAAATCTGATCTTGTTACTTTTTTTGAACAGATCAGTGTAGTGCCCTAAACCTACTTTTAAAGACCTAGTAGTGAATCTTTCTGAAACCTCGTTAATTAGCAAAATGAGATATTCATATATGTTCTTGCTATTGTATGATATCTTTGAAGTTTTTCATTAGTAGAACCATGTGTTTGTTAATTTTCTTTCTTATTACAATCTACTCTAGTTAGAAGTCTGGAGAGAAATTAACAATGAGTTAGAATAATCTTAATTCTGTTTTTGGAGAAGTTCTGAACCCAGAAAATGAAACATGTAGAGCCCTATAGAAAAAAAGGCTGTGACGTAAGACCTAGAAAAGGAGTTCATGGTGGGTGATTCTTTTTTTATTTGTTGCGTAAGTGCATGCCAAGCTTGGCTGAGAGCCATGAGTTTATGTTATTTATCACTTAGAGAAAAAAAAATTCTCATCTAAAAATTCATTTATAAGTCCTACCATTGATAGAAATGGTAGGATTTTCCTATAAATTTATTTATTGTCTTTTTAGTTGTTTGTATAACTATTCAAGAAAAAATATTTGTCTGTGTCACCTAAAAATAATTCTATGTACCTAGAAAAAAATTATTTAAATAATGTAGATACTTACTTCCTTAGGAAAGAGAATAGTCTGGGATGCTTGCACTTTAGACCCAAAGCCACTATAATGCCAAGTGGCTTGACTGGGCCTATTATTAGAAGATGAACAGAAGGACCCTTCTCCAGCTATTGAGTAACTAAAGGCAGAAGACCAGGCCATGCAGGAATTGTTTGTACAAAGCTGTCATATAGCCATAGACATAACCCAAGGATTATATGTTAGCACCAGAAGGTTTTGAACTTAAAAAATAGAAAATATTTGTAGAAAAATACTTAATTTTTTTATTTAACCTCTAATATAGATGAGTGGAAAAATTAGTAGTAGTTGGTAAAAAGAAACATCCATGAAAAAAGTACTAGACTCGAACTTCAAACTTAACTTTCTAAATTTTCTTTTTCATTTCTTACTGGAGAACTTTTTAAATTCTTACTGGAGTAACTGTATATTTTATATGTATTTTTACTAGAGTGATTGTATATTTTATTTTTTTACCTTGACTATGTAACTATATGTTATATATCTAATTGTTTTAGCTTTCTTGAGTAAGTGTATTTTGTAAATTATGTATATATGATTGTGTACTTAGAAATGCATCAGGAAAATTACTGTAAGTTCTTAATTAATGTAACAGGTCTGAACTTAACTATAATAAGTTTTAATAAGATTACTTATTGAAGTGATAAAGTAACTACCTTCAAAGAAACACTGTATTGCTATATGTTCCTTTGAGTTTAGTATCAGGTATGGGCGGAAAAAGAGTATCAGGTATGATGAGAGAGCAAAGGACCACACTTTTTGTGTGTTCCTGGACTGTTTTCAAATACTGGGATTTGAGTAGCCTACATAAAGGAGTTTAAAGTTGAAAATCAACAAAAAAAAAACCCGGTATCTATAAAAGTATTCATTTGTTCACTTGATCACTGTCCAACATACCTCACAACTTGAGCAAAATTTGTGTTGATCTGGCAGGTGGTAATCTCTTATCTGCTCATGAACCCAAATTATTGCGCAATCTAATAAAAATGTGATCTACCATTTCGTCCTCAGTTCTACATCACATCTAACAAATATTGCTCTACTGGGATGTATTCTTATTTACAACAAAAATAAACACATCAAGTCATAGAAATTTAGTAGTACAGTCTTGCAGAATTCATAGACCTATGGTTTAAGGCCCACTATTTCTAGAGAGCAAAGGATATTTTTAGGAATATGTTTGTTCAAATATTAGGTATTTTCAAATTAGTAAAGTGAACTTGAGAACTGAAGCAATTTCTTTATGATTTAGACCAACATTGTTCAGTAAAATGAGCCAATGTGTTTATGTACTTTTTAGTTGGAATAACAAACTAAATTAGAAATAGAAGTCAATTAAGTTAAAACACAAAAACATCAATTTTCTGCACAGAAACCAATAGGAAGAAATCTTTATTCGTTTTTGCTGTACTAACATCTGATAACATTGGTTTCATCTTCTACTTAGTTATATTTGTCTTGAAAGTAATTGCTACAAGAAATTAGAAAAGAAGTTGTAAATGAATAAATTCACGTTTTGCTCACAAATAAACCACAGGTAATGAGAAAGCGTGGATTGAGTACTCGATTCAAAAGAAAGACAGAAGGAGCAAATTTCAGGGCGCCTGGGTGACTCAGTCAATTAAACCCTCTTAGACTCTCTTAATCTCTCTTGATTTTGGCTCAGGTCATGATCTCAGGGTCATGAGACTGAGCCCCAAGTCAGGCTCTGTGCAGGGTGTGGAGCCTGCTTAAGATTCTCTCTCTCCCTCTCCCTCTACCCCTTTCCTCCCCTCACCCCTGCATGAATGAATACTCTCTCTTAAAAAAAAAAAAGAGGAGCAAATTTCATTCAGACAAATAGAGCATGTGGATGGTGGGTAGCTTGTGAGCAGGCAGAGTTACCAAACAGTGCCAGAGTTAGTCCTGTAGCATCGAAGCGCTGAAATACAAGTTCAGGCCAATCTGTGTACATCACTCAGTGGCTTTCCAAATCACCCAAACGATAGGCTTACCCAAGAAAGGAGGGAAGCGGACATTTACTGCCCGTGTGTCGTTTACCACGCACTGTCACGGACCTCTTGTAGGTAGTGATGAAATAGATGATGATAGTGGCAGTGTAAACGCAGGACGAAGAACTCCTGAACAGGAAACACTTCAATGTTAAAAATCTGAAATTACTTCAGAGGAATCAGAAGCGAGATCACTCTATAGCAGAAGATCTCACAGCTTGCTCCACTCTTTATATAAGGCTATTAACTTAAAATTTTTCCTGTCCTGGAAATCCAGGGTCTTCAACTCCATGAAAGTTATGGAGTATATACAGCTTATTTCACAGTATCTGCTTGGTTGGTGTTACATTGATGAAATGTCTGTACATTGAACTGAATTTTTCTTTTTCCATCCAACTATTTGTCCTTGACTCAGGGACACTTACTTGGCTTGCTCTGTAGAGGTCATTCAACCATAGTGACCAATTATTTGGTCCAATATCATGATAAACCCAGAACATTCTAGATGACCACTAATCTTGTCATTTCAGGAAAATCCCTTTGTCAATGGCAGGCTTGTCTTAATATGGTTGATTGTTGTTTTTTGGGGTTGTGACTCCTAATTCTATAACATCACGCTGGTTCATGAAGAGTAACCATTTATGTGCTCTAATTCCCATCCATCAATTTTCCCTAATTCTTTTCCTTTCACTGAATACTTAGGTATAAGCATAAAAACAGACTCTTGTCTTCCATTTTAAAGGTCTTAGCTCAAAATCATGAACCTTATTTACATACTCAATCTGTTTCTATGTAGGTGGGAAGCTATATTTCAGAGAAATAGCTTACAGAGAACTCTTCATAATGATGGGAACACTGAATCTTTATTTTTAAGTTGAAAACCCTCCGGTGGCTTTTCAGGATAAATTCAAACCCGACATCACTATCCTCACAAGGGTCTAAGTGACCTGGCCCCTGTTTCTGCCTTCATGTCACGGCCCCTCCCCTTCTCCAATGCACTCCCACCCAATGGTCTTCTTTCAGTTATTTCAACGCGTCAATTCCACTTCTGCTTTAAGTTATTTGTTGCAGCAAGAATGTTCTTCCCAGGACTCTGATTCTTGTCATTCAGATCTCAGAGAGGTCTTCCTTGACCGCTGAATATAAACTGGTTGTCTCCCTCACATCACCACTTCAAGCTTCTGTGTACTAGCATTTGAAGTTCACCACTATAGCCCTAGTGTCTAAAATATTCTTAGCTCATAGCAGACACTGAATCAATGAATGCTAAAGGAAAATATGTTCAAATGAATATGAATTTTTACTCAAACCAGACAAAGGAGAGTGTAAATGGGAGTTATCTTTGAGATTATTAATTAGAGTGAAGAATTTATATATGTACTATTTAAACATGTTGTAACATGCTGTCTGGAGCCTACACAGAAATTACTTAGACCCATGAATACGTTAAGGAAAATAAGGTAGATTGATAGAGTAACGTGTATTTTCTCAAAGGCTAAGGAAATCCTGACAGTCTGTACCAAAGGCTAAAGGTCTAGCTGTGAACGTGTTATTTAAGCCTTCCCTGGGAAATGAAAGTAATTGACCCTGATAAAGTTCATGCTGACCAAAAATGTTGGTTTATTTTGTATGTGTCATCTTAAAAATCAGAAACAACAGACATGTTGCTTCTCCCGTTGCTCTTTATTTGCCACACAGGAACAAACTGCCACAAAACGACCCGGAATGTAACTTGACTTGAAATTTTATTTTTCACCAGTCCCAAGTTGGCTATGAAATCCTGGTGAAATAAAATGTCAGGGTGTGGTCCCTTTGCTGTTGTTACACATTTTCTTTTCTTTCTTTCTACAAGAGTCAGCCAGCAAGAGGAAGAGGACACAAGTCAATGAGGAAACTGAGATACACTTACCCCCTTTGCCTATCAATCCCGTTGGGCCTGATAGTGAGTTCTCAAAGGGTGGCTAGGGACCCTAGGGTTTCTCTGGTCATTTCTTCTGTGCTAAGTGTTTACAATCTGACCATGCCCCCGCTTCTGCTTCAGTGAGGGAGTGAACATTCAGTTGCAGTAGTTAATCCAATCCAGACGTCACCGTGATGGTGTCTCATCCCAAGGAGAGGCATCCTCCCGTTCATTCATTCAGTGGTTTCGCAACTGCAACCACATGGGGGAGGTGGGTTACAAAGCCTTTCTTTTCTGCCAAATATACTTGAATCAATTCCTTTACTATCTGTCTGGTGGTTCAAATCTCTTAAGCATAAATTGGAGCTCGAAGTTTTATCTCCTTTTTCCCCTAGAAGAGCAATAAGTTTGATACCATTTAGGGTGAACAGAAAATATTAAGTTTTTCTAAAAGAAAAATCCTATACAAATTAATTCATTTAGAAAGCTTCAAAATAAGTCTGAGTCCTCAAAATGCAGGAAGTTTTATTTTTATTTATTCTACCACTCAGATTCTATCCAATGGAATGAGGGTGCTCTCCGCTGATATTTGTTAGTAATTTTGATGATCACAGAGTGGAGAAATGAGGGTGTAGGGACAGTTTATTTCTTGACAATATCAGGAGCCCATTTGGAATGAATCTTCATCCCTCTCAACACATTCA
Source organism: Ursus americanus (assembly GCF_024610735.1). Taxonomy (NCBI): domain Eukaryota; kingdom Metazoa; phylum Chordata; class Mammalia; order Carnivora; family Ursidae; genus Ursus; species Ursus americanus. Next base: position 17,787,133 of record NC_142135.1, read on the forward strand.
GTACGAGGAATGTTTTCATAAGACACAATGCCAAGAAACTGCAGAAATGGAGGGGTAAGGGCAGAGAAGAAAGCAAGGATGAGGTGCAGATGGGTTTAAGATCTTGTCTTCGGCTAATTGATATCAGTATAAGTGATCTTACATGATAAACTCCTTTTCAGCAAAAATTTCTTCCCTGGCATGGAAGCAAATGTCTGCAGAGGTAGAAGGAGCTCCAAAAGAATGAAGGCCTCAAGTCACAGGACAGAACATAGGGACAGGACCAAGTCTGTTGAAGGCAGAGTATACAACTGCCAATTTTATTGTTTGTTGTTAGCAAATATTACCCCACAGTTTATAGCCATGATTTATTCTCATGAAAATGCTGTCAATATTTAAGAGATGTGGTGGAAGCCTTATACTCTTACCTGATATTGACAATTTAACCTCATCTAGATTATTTATATAGCAGAGTCCAGAGAAGGTAGAGCTCAGAGCTGGGAACTTGCTGGGTGTCTGTGGGGGGCGAAAGGGTCGGGGTAGACGTTGTGGTCACTTCTGGGAGAGCCAGATATATGAGCACAGTGGAGTCTGGAAGGAGACAGAAAGTATAAATTCAGAGAAAGGGAAGGAACAGCATACCTTAATTGAAAGAAGAAATGGGCTGGTTATAAGAGATACTTTCAATTGAATAGACACACAAATGACATCACCTTTAATTTATGAATACTTTTCCCACCATGCCTAGGCTTCTAGGGCCCAGGATTAAGGGGTAGGGAGCAAGGAACCTTATTTTCAGCATGAAAAAGAGGATCTCTATCAGAAGATGGGAAACTTCAATTAAACTCATTTGAGACCATTTTCTGGATCTGAATTCCACCAGTGGCTGGTGATTATATAGATCATCCTTGGACAACTGCTTTATAGCAGTCTCCCAGTTACAGAAGCAGCGTAGCTAATCCTCAGTGAATGAGTTGTCCCAACAGAGCCAGAAACAAAGTCTAGGGGACTTTCTTCAGAGGAGTGTTTACTATAGATCCCATCCTGTAATTGTGTAAGGGAATGAAACATATCCAAATTAAAATTTTGGAGAGTGTTCTGGAGAATGCCTGCCCAGCTTCCAGGGTCTTCTTTATGTTCCTTAATGGCTTTTTAAAACTAGAAAAAATCCTGTTGGCTAATGCTGTTCCCCCCAAATCACTCCTCCACAACTTCCCAAGCAGAACAGTTCCCCCCAGAGGCAGGATAGAAACACAGGATTTGGTCTGGGGAAACATATCAGAGCTTAGCGTAACCAACTTGGATGCACAAATGCCCAAATTGGGCGTAAAAGGACGACACCGCACACTTGAAACAGCTGGGAAGCGGCCCGTGTCAGGACAAGCCCCCAGTTTTCTGACCCTAGGTCCAATGTCCTCTTCATTATAATACACAGATATTCCTACTGTGGTGCAAATAGCACAAGTTGCAAATCTGGCCTGTCTGTGTTATAGGAACAAGTATGGGTTTGCTGGTTTCATTTTATCTTCATTTCACCTCATCTGTTACTCTTGCTGCCTCTTGACTGTCTCCTGATAAAATGATCAAGGTGTTCCAAGAAGTGGTTGTACCAGGGAGCGATCTTCTGCCTACATTTCCTGGGCTCCTGTTGAGCTTCTTGTGACACAAACGCAAGCATGAGACATAATTGAGTGCAATACTAGGAGAAGGAACAGGACCAAATGTCGTGCGACTGGAATCTAAGCAAATACAGGAATCTCGAACAGGTTGTACGGCCAGAACGTGGTGTCCTGCCAACCTCCTCCTGGCTGTCGTCGTTCTTTTGCCCTCGATTAAGTGTCTAAGACTCAGCAGAAAAGAGAAAACCTCTCCAAGCTTTCTCTACAGTTCTAATTTGATCTGTCATTTTAAATCTTTTTTGCCCTGTTCAGTTATGCTCATAAGGTTCACTTCTTACTTCTGACCTAATGTTAAGCCAAGGGATTCAAGCTAAGGAAAACCAGCCCTTTGCTGTGAAGAGGTACCAGTATGGAACCCTTGGGAGCAGATCAGTAGATCATGCAATGTGGGTGCTCGAGAAGAAGTCTGCATACAGCACAGAGACATCAGGCTTAGCATGAGAGTGAAGGCTGGGATGTCTTCCTCAAAGAGAAGCTATCTAGGAAATTTTTTTTAGGCAGGTTGGGGAAAGAGAAGTGGGTTTCTAAGCTGATGGAATTGTATATGTATAAAGGCACAGAAATGGGAGATTGTAGTCTTTGGGGATCATGGTTAATCGTCTCTGTGACTAGAGTATAGGATTTGAGTAGAAAAGCAGCAAGCGTTAAGCAAAAGCTGGTTTTCCAAGGGCTGATATCCTTACCTTCCCAGGAGGATGTGTACTCAGTGAGTGGAATTCTGGTAATAGAGATACTGGTATTTGGGACAGTAATAATTAAATGAGGCAAACCATACAAAGAACACGAATCAATTTGTTTGTTCTCAGAATAGCCTGCTATTATTACCCCATTCCACAGATGAGGAAACTGAGGCACAGGGAGGTCAAGAAACTTTTTTGAATCAAACCAGGCATTGTAGCTCCAAAGTCCGTGGTATACAGAGATCTACAACCCACCATTATGGCAAAAAGCAAATGACTCTACGTGGACTAGAGCAAGGATCAGTAGACTATAGCCCACGGGCTAATTATGACCTTCTACATGTTTTTTTATGGCCCATTAACTAAGAATGGATTTTACAATTTTTAACTATTTTCAAGCCAATAATTTATGCCTGGACTTTTTCCACATTAAAGAAAAAAAGATCCAACTGTGCATTAAAGTTCTTTGTTTACTGAAATCACCTTCCTCTGTTCGAGGTAGGATGGAATAACCCTATTCCCTTCTCTTGCCAACCAGCCCCTACAAAGCAGCATAGATTTGCAAATGGCTTGATTTTCGGACAGGGATGAAAGAGAAAACTTCAGTTATCTAGTGTGGAAAGAGCAGTTAGCTAAGGAAGGAGAGGATGAAAAGAAATGTCCTCAGATCACTGTTCGGTTGGCCAACCTCCAGCTCAGAATGAAGTGCTCATTTTCCTGAAGACGAGGGATTGCTCACACCCAATTACTTACACCTTGTAGGTAATCGCTTTTTTTTTTCAGACATGAAATCAATCACTCAATGAAACCTTTGTAAGTTAGGGGCATAAACTGTCCAACCTTATGGCTGTTCGTGATTATAGCTGGCAAAATGAAAGATCGTTCAGTAGATATTAATAGTTAAAACGACAGAGGAAAAGAAAGAAGCAAGTTAATCTCTTTTAGGGCTTCCAAAATGAGGAAACCGGCTCATGAGGAAGTCCTTGGATCTCAATGGGGATGCCCAGTGCTCTGTTCTATTTGACCCTCAAAGCACTACCTTCATCTAGAACAGGTGTTGACGAATGGAGGAGAAAAACCTGACACTCCTGGTATTTCTCTGCTAGAGAGGAAATGAAATTTCCCTTGGTTTAGTTTCTTCTCTGATTTGGTTGCCTTTTTTCCCAGTAAGTTAGTGTACAGTACTACTGAGAATATCTTCTGGAGAATAAAGGGCATCTTCTTTCTAAGAACAGAACCTGCCAAATGTTAGAATAATGGAAGTTGTGGCAGACTTCCCAAGTAGAAATTTAAAGTCGTAGGATTCTGGGAAATTTAAACTTGAAGGATTCTCTTGGCTCTTCCATTGAGCCTAATGCTTCATGGACCCCAAAGAATATCACAAAGAGTTTCCTAAACATGTTGGTTCTTTGCAGAAAAAGTTTGTCCATCTCTGGTCTAGAGTATTGAGGAACTTAATTAAATGAGAAGAATGTCTTCCTTTGCTAAAACTGCAGCCTAATAGAAGTTGAGTATTTCTCAGAGGTGCTTGCGAAAATCCAGTCTAGTCTATATGTATCTAGGAGGAGAAAATAAAACCGCTCGTTTCTAGTGAATATGATGGAAACAAACTGAAAACCGGACTGAATAAATTTCCCAGGTTTGGCCCCTACACTAAGTCCAAATCACTTCACCTGGGAGCTGCCAGATCTCCCCGAATTATTGTACTGAACAATATGAAATCTTAGTCTTTGTAGGTCAAAAATAATTAAATATTGGCTATTTCTTACGGTTCATGTGATCTCATAAGATGCTCTACAAAGAAAGGAGTCTGTTTTAATATCCATCTTCTTCATCAGGCTTTCTTTGTCAGGCTCTGCACCTGATTTTGCTTTATTTCCCAACCCTTCACGAATGGCTAGTACATGTTTGTTGACAGCCTAGTAATGAAACAATAAATTAAAGTTTTTTTCTAAACATTCTACATTAGGAATAAAATTACAGACAAAGGATGCTAGTACTTGAAACTTACAGCGAGAAGTAAATTCTAAGGCGTTCCTTAGTCCTTGCTCTGTTGCTCTGGGTGGCATAGGAAAACTTGACAAGTTTGGCATGAGGGAATAGAATTTTAATTTCTGCCGTCGAATTGTACAGTTGCCAGCACTTTTAATGCCAGAGCACTAGAAATGTTGTGGATTTATACTGCTGTAATCAGGTTTCTTTGTTTATTCAGTGAAAGAACAAAAAAAAATTATATGAAGGATCCAAGCACATGTTTGTGTATAGATGTACACACACACACACACACACACACACACACACATGTTGTATACATGGATTCCAATCAATACCCTCTTTGTGTGAAACCTTTTGAAAGAATTCCATAAAATAATTACTATTCTAAAACTTGATCAGAATAACACAGGCTTCGTGTAAAGTGGATAAACATGTTCTCATTGCTTTGCAAATTTTCTTTTTATTTCACTCTTTCACTGGTCTGCATACTCCAAGAAGGCAAGGAATGTGCCTAACTTACTGATTCATCATGAATCCTGCAGGCTTCATATCACTGAGGCATAAACATACCTATCATGAATGAAAATGGAGAAAGAAAGAGCAAATCCAGCAGCTCAGATGAAAAGAGCAACTTTGAGTTTTAACCACAGGCCCAGATTTATCTAAGCAAATCATGTCTGGCCATAATCGGAAGAAATAAAGAAATGTTTCAAGAAAAATGCAACATGGCAAAAAAAAAAAAATTCAACAGGGGATTGGGGAAAAATGGATTAAGAATGCATTTAACCTATAGAAAGCCCTAAAAATACAAACCAATCAACAATTCAAAGAGACTGCAAGTGCTTTTGTATTTCACATAGAATATGAATTTAAACTTTCCTTAGGTATCTTCATTTCTTTTTTTTTTTTTTTAAATAACTATAATTGTTTCCTGTGACTACTCTGACAATGAGCATAGCCTTGGTGTTTCAGAACAGAAGAAATTTTTTCTCTCACAATTGTGGAGGTCAAAAGCCTGAAATCAGGAGTTTGGCAGGGCTGCGCTCCCTCCAGACCTTGGGCAAGAATCCATTCCTGGCCTCTTTCAGCTTCTGTTGGCTGTCAGCTCTCCTTGGCTCGTGGCTGCATCTTTCTGGGCGCCATCTTTATATCCTTCTCCTCTTGGATCTTTGATTCCCTCTACCTCTTTCTTATAAGACACTAGTGATGGCCGTTAGGGTTTGCCAGATAATCCAGCCAACACACTCCCTCTCAGGATCCTTAACTTAATCACATCTTTTGCCATGAAAGGAAACATTCACTCTTCTTTCCATATATGGTGATATTCACAGATTCCAGGGATTAGGAAGTAAATATGTCTCTGAAGGACCATTTTGACATCATACTGGAGTATATCTTAAAGAACTGCTTTTAAATATTGTGAAAATAAATGGTGAAAATAAAAGGCCAAAATACCCTTTACCTTGGCACTAATTAAGATCATTTTAAATTAAGATAGATGATAGTCTTCACCAAGAGAATGGCTTTTTAGAGCTGCTAACTCTGCGTTACTGTAAACAGATACGTACAGCACTTGTGAATAAACAGCCTCTATGCACACATTAGCAAAGCCGTGTTTTCAAAATGAAGGAAAACTAAATGAATTATCAAAGAAGTTTCTGTTATTAATTTTTCAATGGGTTCACTTTTTTACCCACAAGAAATAGTCTCTAGTAAAGACCTTTCATCTGATTAAAAACAGACTCTAATAAAAGTGGGTTAGGATCACCATGATAACCTATATTCAAGAACATGAGTAAAAAGTGCACTTGAAGGGAAAGGCTCACATGTGTTCACATTTGATACCGGAAAATAACTGTATGATGTTGAGGGGTGATTACTACCAGCTGCAAGAGTGTACACTACACAATAATATCTCATCCGTGCAACCACTTGGAAAATTTCTTTCTTGCTCTCTCTTTCACCCGCGAGTTCCATAAAATATGGTGAAACCTTTCCCCTCTTCCTGAATACTGACCTTTTCAAATCCCTATATATGAAATGAAAGACTTTGAATCTTGAAAGAACAGCAAGAAGAAACATGGAGTTTCCATGGTCTTCCACACGAATAAGATTGGCGAGACCATGCCATCACACCCTTTCTTCATATTCTGTTGGGAAATGTTTTATATTGTTTTCCAGTGGCATTGGCAGGTTTGTAATCTTCATGGCCTAGAAAACATCACTTAAATACAAGAAAAACTGTCCTGAACAAAAGGTGTTCAGATTTCAATAAAGCGTCATTTATCTGTACTCTTACCATTGGAAATAATTTGAAATGTCATCTTGACCAAACTCCTGAACTTCAGGTATAGCAAATTCGGAATCATATCTTCATCACAATTCCCTTGCAGAAAGCTTGGTGTCTTCTTAGATCTGTCTTACTTTATCTTAGCTAAACTAGGGTTCTGTAGGGGTATTTCTAGAGTGTTAGGTAAGAATCCCGAGGAGAGGGCAGAGAAAATTTGAGAGGCTTTTGATTAACAGGAACACATATGGGTTTTTTTTCTGTTTTAAATATTTAATACCCCAGTAAGGTTTTTGTTTGAAGAAAATATGCCCAGTTTAAACCAAAAAAAAGAAGAAAAAAATTACTTCCTTAGTCTTTTTTTTTTTTAAGATTTTTATTTATTTATTCGACAGAGATAGAGACAGCCAGCGAGAGAGGGAACACAAGCAGGGGGAGTGGGAGAGGAAGAAGCAGGCTCATAGCAGAGGAGCCTGATGTGGGCTCGATCCCATAACGCCGGGATCAGGCCCTGAGCCGAAGGCAGACGCTTAACCGCTGTGCCACCCAGGCGCCCCCTTTAGTCTTTTTAATAGGCAAGTTAAGAGAAAGAAGGGTGTGAGACACTATCAACGTCAACATAAGCCTTTTCTTTGTTTACCTGATGCAACTAAATGCAAATTAATCAAAGAATAGAATTTAGGCAGAAGCACTTATTGTGTTCTGAAGTGTGACCCAAGTAACTTTGGGACGTTTTGCCCCTTGAAAGAAAGCTCAGCAACAAATAGTCCATTAATTAATTAGGGAGAAGGTGGTGATCTCTTTGTCTAGATAACACTTTCTCTCCCTCACTCAGGCTTGGACTGCTGTCGGTGTGCATACAAGGTCCCCTTCACAACATCTGTCTTAGCAGCCAACACACTTCATTGTAACTGGCTGCCATCCCCCACCACACATGTGTCTCAATATAAACTCTGTGCCAGGTTGTATTAGCTTGTATTATTAAAGTCATAGAATATAGCAATAGATATGATTTATCTTAGGTAATAGACATTTGTTGAATGAAAGAATAGAAAAATGATATGAAGAGGGGAAATTGGACTCCTACACTCAAAAGCACAGAGCTCTCTTGGTTGAGGGTATCATCTAAAGACTCATACAAGTTCATTCCTTGTTCATAGTGGTCCACCCAGTCTCATGCACCCATCAGTAACCTAATAACGAGAGAGCGATTGTTCCAGGCCAGGTGTACTACACACATTACCTCTGTAGCAATGTTACCTCTAGAGCAGGTGAGTATTACTGTCCTAACTTCAGAAATGAGAGAATTATACTCAGACGTGCCCCTGCCTGCAAGTGGCCGTTTCCAATTTTAAGCCCCTCTGTGTATAGCTCTCAAGCTAATGTTATTCCCGTTACACCACTCTGTCCTTTGTTTCCCCAAAGCTCCTTTTCCCTTAACAATGAAAAGGTTGATGAGAGCTGTTTTATTCTTATTTGGACGTGGAATCCATACCACATCTTGAAGGTAATATACAGCAAGGGATTGCGGATCAATGGGCGCAAGCACAAATGATCAGAGAGTAAGGACAGGGAGATTACCTGGGGGTGGGAAAGGAGAGATGGCAGCAGCAGCTCCAAGTCCTGGTCTGTTACTGAGGCTGAGAGCTGGGTGAGGCAGCATACCCTCAGAGGGGCTTGGTGCAATTGAGGCATAGACTTCCAGCCAAACCAAGAATCCAATGCCCAGGAGTGCGAGGGAGCCAGGGTGCTTCCTCATGCTCAGTCACCATGAAGACTAGAATGGAGAGCCCTTGGTGATGACCCACAAGGACCAAGAAAGGAGGAGCCTTCCAGCATATTCTACTCTATATCAGATCACATGAAGCTTTGCATAATCCTTGAGGAAGGGGTAGGGAATAATTCCCGATAATAACAGAGACTGAAGTTTTGGACAGATTGACATGATGAGAGCTCAGAGTAAAATCCAGTTTGATCAATCTTTAAACAACAAAATGTGTCATTTCTCACATTCCTGAGACTGCTGTCAAAAATTCATACCTGGTGTATATTGGTGAGGTCATTTGTCATTTTGATCATGTTGTCCTTTAGCCTTTATTTTCTCTTTTTGGAGGGAAAAAAAGCATTCCTTTCTTAGTCCTTCCTTAGTCCACATATTAAACATTGTCATTTTTCATTGCTAAGATATTTCTCTGTCCCATTGTTCCCATACCTAACTAACATTTAGTGTTACCTGGGGTGAATATTTTTAAGTATATAATCCTGTGTTCTGTCCTTCGATACCCTGATTTATTCGCTTTTTCCAACCCAAAAATAATGGTAAAGAGAAGGACGCTGAAATCCATGATACAACATGGCTTAAACATGGGGTTGCCAGAATTCTGATTTCATTGCTCATTGGTTAATTTGATATGATCCACATGCGTGGAGACCTTTTGAAAGAAATTTTTGAAAGAGGCAACAAACAGATCAATGACTAATTCAGCCTTTAAGTATGACTAAAATCCAGTTTTTTGGCTTAATGGAACGGTTTAGGAGCAAGATTATTCCATCAAAAGAAAATTATTTTCATAAAATGGAAATTGGCGATTTACCCACTGAAGTCTGGAAGAAACTCAAATGTCTACATTTCCACTGGGAATGACTTCTGACAGCCAGGGGTAGGGAGCGCTGACAGTACAAAAGTAACCACCTGTTGCCCAACAGGAGAGGAAGAAACCAGGTGGGACACATCCCCCATAAAGGAAATTTGAGCGGTCTCTTGGCTTCCTCTGGGATACAGGGGAGTAGGAAAGCTGGCAGCAGGGAGGTTGAAGGAAGGAAATCTGAGCAGGTTTCTTAGCTGTCTTCCATGTGGGGAAGGCAGAACGAATTGGAGAAATGGTAGAACAGGAAGACTGACAAGAAAAGCTTATGCATTTGAGGCACATTTAAATGATTAGAATGCTGAGAAATACATAACTCCTCTGAAATTATAGGGATTTCTAAATGCTTATGAAACCAGGAGTTGCCTCAGTTACTATCATTCTAGAAAATTTAAATGTCCAGTAAAATGCTCTTCTAAGAACATAGCATTTGCAGGAAAATAAACTTTTAAACATAGAGGAAACACAAGAACAAAGAAATATGCTACTGAAAATCCAAATTCTGAAGGCTCACCGAAACTAAAGGCATGTCTTTTTTGACATGTCTGATACTAAACTAGGCAACAAAGAGCAATATTTACTTACATTTCCCCCTTTCTTTCTGACGGTCCCTCCCGTGAGGTAAAAAAAAGAAAATGAAATATGCTTAAAACAACATTTAAGGAGGAAAAAAAGTCTATAAACAGCATACAGGTCAATAATCATCATTTGAACAGTTGGAAATATCCTATCAATTTAGAGATTAACATAAAAGACTTAATAAGCAGCCATCACATGCCATGTTTTGTTCTAAGAGCTTTACCAATACTCCTCATTTCAACCAAGTGAGGTATTCTTATCCCCGCTTTGCAAAATAAGAAACTGATAGGGAGAAATAATAGGTAAATTTTTTGGATATATAGCACTCCTCAATGATAAGTCTGAGATTTGATGCTAGGCTCTACAGACATTCTACAGCAATATGTTATGATCAGGCAGCATGGAAGATCCAAAATAAAGCCAAGATTCTGAGAAAAGTTCTGAAAAAATAGAATGTTTCTAAGAAATGAAATACACATGTCGCAAAACTCTGTCAAGCCTTATCAGAGCCTATTGATTTATGTTAGGATAAAATATTAACAAATAGGTTATTTCATTTCTAAGCCTAGAGCTGATTAATAATAACAAATTAGTGGGGTGTTTGGAGGACTGTTGGGGAGAGACAAGGACACTGATAAAATAAGAAAGAGTAATGGTAATCCAATTCTGTGTAAATTATCACTTTACTTCCTCTTGGTTCCAAGTGACAGAAAAATTAATTACAGTCCCTTAAAGAAAGAGAACTTACTAGTTTATCACTTGCCTTTTTGTGAAACTGAGTCATAAGGGACCCCAGGGGCTCAAATATAAGACTAGGACTCAGTTTCTTCCCTTCATCTTCTATTTCCGGGCGCCTCCAACACCTCCAGAATCACATTTTTTTTTTCAATTTCAATAAAAGCAGAAAGAAAAAGTATACATTTTGCTCCTACCAGTCCCCCCAAAATAGTCTCAATGATTGTTCTTAATTCTCGTTGCCCTGGGCACAGATATGAAACAAACACGGTGGTCACAGGGAAAGGAAGCCTGGAGTGAGGCAGGATGGATTCTAACCTGAAATGTACACACTGGGGTTGCAAGAAGGTTGCTTCCTTTAAAAAAACTTAGGGTGTCACAAAAGAAGAAATGATTAATTGGTGCTGAGAAGGAAATTTAAAAATTGAAAACAAATGAAGACAGACAAATCTATTTAAAAAATGCAAACATAAGAACACAAAAGTCTACCTAAGCTTCCATTATTATTTAGAGCTAAACAGCCTCAAAAAATTCAATTCATGGAGTAGATATCCCTCAAAAGCATGGTTTACCTTGAGTTTTCAAAAAGTTTCATGTTCAAAAGATGGAAATGATATCAAACAGGGTGGTAGAAATAGTATAAAATTAAATAGACTAGCATCTATGTATTGTTGACTATGTGCCAGCCATTGGAGCATATCACAACAACTCTATGAAGAAGTATTATGACAATCCCCACTTTATAATGAAGATAACATGAGGCCCAGAGTGATTTCCCAAAAAGACTCAATTATTTACTTGCACCATTAACATGACTCAAATGCATACAATATCACACACTTTGACAAAGTACTCCATGTGGGAGCTTACCATGGACTCTTCCAAATATAGTTTATTGCTACTCTTTGTGCTCAGTTCTTTTGATTTTGACATGATTACTGAGTATCTGCTATGTGCCAGGCATTACACTACACACTCAGGATACTCGGGTTTGCAATTTATACCTACATTCAATTCTCGAGTTTGTCTGGCATGCATTTCTTATTCAAAGTTTAATATTTCTACAGTTTTATGAGCTTTTTATTAAATATCTAATCCTAAATATTGAAATAATAACAATACCGTATTTTCATGACTGCTAAATGGGAAAGAAGAGAATTAGTAGCAGTAACAAAGAATTTTCATGCCAGATAAAATATTGGATGCCAAAATATGGTAACACTTCAAGTTGTTAAATATCCATCCATCAGTTACTCAATAGAGATTGGCAGGCATTTTTATGAGGCATTATTAAACAATTCTCTGAATTTCTACATTTGTGGTTAAATGTCTACTCATACAATGTAGAAAACAAAGACAGTAGAAATACTACACAAAGATCTTTTATACAACTGAAGACCACTGCAAGTTCTAATTAGTACAGTAATTTACACATTTTCCTTTATCTTGCACTTGTGTGAAACTGATTTATAGAAATTCCTTTACATGTATTTGATCCATTATTTTTAAAATAAGAAATCAGAGAGACCAAAGGGAAATACTGACTTGTAAAGACAGAAGTGGCAAAAATAGTTTTCTGTGATTTAAGTGTTTAAGAAGCGTATGTATATATGGCAAATTTGGGGTGGGGGTGGGGGGCATGAGGGAGGAAGGAAGGGAAAATCCTTTGAGATTTATTTCACTCTAGATTTCCTTTGACTTTCTTCTGTCCCTGAAGTCTAGCAATGTTCTCACCAAGGGTATTTTCTTTCAAAGTTGAATAACAATTTCGTTATCATTTTCATGGTTCTGTTTTCATGCTGAAAACATCTTAGTTTCGTAATCAAACCCCTATGGGTCTGGTGGCTCGAAAATTATTTCTTCTGCTTCATGGAAAGGTTTCAACTCCAGGTGAAACCCTTACGCTGGGTTCAATAGATATACCAACCCTAGAGAAAAGATAAATTGCTCCAGGCTTCCTATGAGTAAATGTTGAACACATTGAACACAGCCATTCACCAAATGGAAAGCAGCGGGTAAGAATCTAGACTCCAGTGTCAAAATTCCTGGGTTCATCCCCACTATGTTACTGTCTTAGTCAGTTCTGACTGCTACAACAAAATTCCAGAGATTCAGTAGCTTATTAAAACCAGAAATTTATTTCTCATAGTTCTGGAGGCGGGAAGTCCAAGATTAGGGTACCAGCATGGGCAGACTGGTGAAAGCCCTCCTCTTCCCTGTGGCAGACTGCCAGCTTCTTGTTGTATCCTCACATGGCAGAGAAAGTTCTTTTATGGAAGCACTAATCTCATTCATGAGGGCTCTGCCCTCACGTTCTAATCACATCCCCAAAGCCCCATTTCCTAATACCATCTCATTGGGCATTAAGTTTTCAACATATGAATTTGGAGGGGACATAAACATTCAGGCCAAAGCTGTTACTTAATAGCTGGATGACCTTGGGGTTTATTTAACATTTCTAATCCTTAATACACTCATCTGTGTGCCGACCTTTTTTTTTTTTTTTAACAAGAAGATTTGGCTAAGTTACATGGATCCACGAAGAATGGAGCATTTCCACAATGGGACATGGATTGAGGAGCTGGAGGAGGTGTTGAACAAAAGAAAAAAAGAAACAAGAAACCTCAGCAGAGGCACGGTGGCTAGAAAATAACCAATCCATTGAGGCCGGAATGTAAACACTTGTCCTCGTCATGTTGGAAAGAAGGCTGGGGTCACATTTCCCCCTACTTCGGATTGGTGGCCCTTCTGTACGGGCTTAAGGAAGGCTTGGTTTCTTTCAATACATCACAGATACACAGCAGCCACCTCAGCCTTGGAAGAGCAAATGACCTACATTAAAATCCTGGTCTTGCTACTTACATTTGTGCAACCTGGAGGGGGAGAAAACTTAATTTTTCTGATCTTGATTTTTAACAAAATGGAAAAAATACCATTTTGCACAGTCTTGTCGTGCTTAAAAATCATGAAAATCGTAAGCATCAGCTACTACCCTTGCACGAGTGCCAGGCTCTGTCCTAACGTCTTTGCATCCATATTTTATTCAGCCCCCTCAACTTCTCCAGGACAATGAATGAAGAGTGGTTATCATACCAGGACTACCTGTGGATTGAGGGTCCCAAACAAGGGCTGCCAAGAAGAGCTATTAATTATAAGAAACAGGATGATCACTTTCGAGTTTTTAATAGATTATAGAAAGTGGGCTGAAGACAAATTTTAACTAGAGTTCTGAGCAAAGAGATTCCAATTTCCATCCAAATTACAATAATGTTGTCCTACATTCCTCATAGCTTTGTTGTTAGGATAAAAAACAAATACTACGCTGTAGAAGACTCCTTATCTTAAAATGTGTAATAAGCCTATGAATCAAAAGGTCAGTTTAAGAAAAGAATAATAAAAGATACATGAGTATTTATTTTAACAAAAATTTTTAAAATTAGCCTAACTTCCTTTTTAAGATTTTATCTATTTATTTGAGAGGGAGAGAGAGAGAGAGAGAGCAGGGGGGAGGGGCAGAAGGAGAGGGAGAAGCAGACTCCCTGCTGAGCAGGACTCTGGGATCATGACCTGAGCTGAAGGCAGCCGCTTAACTGACTGAGCCATCCAGGTGCCCCTAAAATTAGCCTAACTTTTGATTTAAGGCCAAGACATTTCTTTAAATGGGTTCACTGATTTGAAACCTGCATCATCTCTCTTATGAAAAGCACACCACAATGCATTTGTGAGATTTCCACATTTGCTTTCTTCAGGTTGGAGCAGATCCTGTGGAAAGACCCTTGCAAAGCAACCTAAGTGCAGAGACATTATAGACTATTACGGTTTTCCCTCCAGTTTTTTTTTTTTTTTTTACAGTTGTCCATTTATATGCTGCAGCATTTTTTAATGGTGTAGAACTTTCATGCTTTGCAAAGCACAGAGCTTATTTTTCTTAGAAACAATCTCTTCTTCCACGCTCACATTTAATTGGTTTTATTGATGTTTAATTAAATAATGGCTCTAAAGTGTTGGCATAAATGAGTTTGGGAGCCACGATGCTTGACATTTGGTAAATATTCAGCTCATTTGAGAGGAGCAGGGATGTGTAGACATCTAGAGAAAAGACTCTACTCGTGAGCTTTCAGTACACTGTGGGCTTCAGCCACATGACTAGTAGAAAGAATGGATAATATCATTTAGTCTAGCAACTCTATAAGGACATATGAATTAAGAACATGTCTACTCTTTGTTAAAGTGTATAACAAGTTCTTTTATTAATTGGAGAGAGGACATATTTCCTTTGATCATTCTTCTATGACATAAATACACTTCAACATATTTGATTTTACACAAAGAAAACAATTCCTAGCCATATAAAAAATCATTTAGGTCTTAGCACCAAACAAAAAAGGAGCACCTATTCAAGATAAGAGATCTTCCTAAAAATGTTCTTTATAGTTCATCTTTGCTTTGCCCATTCTCCTTATTTGTGTCCCATTGGCGGCAGAACACAGCCAATCAGAGAGGTGCTTTGGTTTCTATAATTCTCTCCACTTTTCATTTCAAATCCCCACTTGTGATGTTGCCCAAGGACTCACACACACACACACCCCAAAACAAAACAAAACAAAACAAAACAGGATTATTTCCATTAAAACCAAAGGCCTGAGAGAGTGGTCCCAAATGAGTCTTCCCAGTCCCCATGCCATCAAATCAGGGTTAACCCTGCCGTGAGGCTATTCTGCATGCAGGTTTAAGAGGGAGATACATGGCAGTGTACCACTGGACCCAGACATCTGGGGACACCATTGGTCATCCACCAAATCTGTTCTGTATTTATACTCATTTAAAATCTATTACAATAAATCCCAAAATCTCTTTTATTTCCAGCAGAGGAGAAATAATGTTTATTCTCTAGACTGATGAAAAATTAAACACTAAGATAGAACTTCCTTTTCTGCCAATGAAGAATTTGTGGAGGTACAGGGTAGGAAATATCTTAGTCCCTCAAAAGGCGACAGAGTGTAATAACCCTAAAACTCAACATAAATATCTGTTATTATTCCCCAAGAAAGTTGATTGCCAGTATATTCTTATTTTCTTGCCATCCTTGTCATCCTTATTTTCTTGCCTTGTAGAATCCTTTCATCAAATTGGCATTCAAATATGTTCCTAAGAACTGCAATTCACAGGCGAAGAAAATGAGTAAGAATTCGTAACACCCTAAAATCACTTGTGGGTGGTAAGTCCAAGCCTTTTGTTTTGCTATAAATAAGCCCTATTCATCTGCCTTTTGCGGAATTGGACAACTGGTTTGTCAGCTATGGTTGGGTGCATTACTTCTTCAACCTGAGCCTAGCGAGAAATATTTTATTCCCACCACATACATGTCCTATGAGCACGTCCATTGGTCCTTAACTCTGCCTTTGCATTTAGCAGAGGAAAAAGAAAGCAAAACACCATTGGTCAAGCACCAACCAAGGGCTAGGCACCAGGCTAAGCTTTTTAGGGATAAAGTGTTCTTCCTAGAATAAAGCATTTTGGTGTGTTTTTGTTTTTGTTTTTGAATAAAGCATTTTGAAGAGGTAGTAAGGTAAAGAATCTGAACAGTATGTATTTTAGAAATTAACTAATGCTCACAACAAAAAGAAAAATATATTTTTTTTAGTTTGAAACAGCAACGGAGGCTTGAATTACAAAGCTTTCTGGGGACAGTAACTTTAGAGTGGCATAGAGAAGAAGTAAGAACGATGACCCAGTGAAATAGAGATTTTTCAGCATTAACAGATCACATAACATACAAAAAAGATCCCAGTGCCCCTCTTCCTTGTAGCTTACTCTGTCATCAGGATTATCTTCCTACTGTTCCGATTATGGCATCGGAAGAAAAATCTACTGAAAGTCTGACTAAGAATTAGATAATAAAACCACTTACTATTTGTGTGATTTACGATTCTGGTTTAAAGATTAATGTCCCTACAAAGAAACCAGTTACTAGGGAGTTGCTAAAATAAATCCAGAAAGAGGTTCTAATGGTTAACTCTAGTAGCTACTTTCAACCAAGCAGGCAAAAAACAAACAACAACAACAACAAAAAAAACCAAACCAAAAAACCCAAAAAACCCAACAAACAAACAAACAAAAAACCTTTGCTTGATCAAGAGACAGAATTGAATAAGTGAAAACAACCCAAAGTTTATCAAGGAGAATGGATAAACAAATTATCATACAGTCACACAATGATGCATTACTCAGCAACGAAAGGAACAAATAGACAAAACTCTAGAAAGAAATTATAAGGAGCAAGAGAAGTCAGCCATAAAGAACTACATGTGAATTTGTTTAAATGAAGTCTAAGACAGACATAAATAACGGAGATAGAAATCAGAAGAGTGGCTTATGGAGAGGTAAGACTTGACAGAAAACTTTTCGAGGTGAGGGGAATGTTCTATACTTTTCCAAAAATATATTTTTACCATGTAACAAACCATTGCAATAGCTTAAAGAGAAATGCAATTCACTTTATTTAGCTCATGATTTTGTTGATTAGCCGCATAATTTTTGTCCTCTGGACAAGCTCCCCTGATCTTATGCATCTTTCATACATACTTCTCTATATGATTTGGATCCTGTAGGAAGGGCCTTTTCATGTGTCTGGTTGTTGGCCAGCTCCAAGCTGGGTTTCCGTGGTTCCCCTCCTATTGTCCAGCAGGATAACTCAGGTTCACTCATTCGACCATCTTGGGATTCCAAGAGTTTGCTGCTATTCTTTCAGTCTATTTCAATCTTGATTTAAATGTTATTGACATGGGTCTATACACATTGTCCAAATGTATACTCAAAATCAGTGCATTTTACCATATATAAGATTATCATAAAGGAAAAATACTAAAAAGAAAAAACCATATGGGCCTTTGAGGTGGAATTATCAATATATTATGATATATGACTTATCACTTAGCATTATTTTTCTAGCAAGAAATAGAAAGATCTGACAAATAGATTTAAACAATAAAGAAGATTTTTTTTAAATAAAAAGACCAATTATAGCTGCAGGTGTGGTTTGATCAAGGCTCTAGTTCCACTGTTCTGTAATTAACCATCTTAGGCCTTACATCTGCACACTGTCCAGAAAAGGATGCTGATTCTCTAAAATAACCAAAGAACAAAAGTCAAGGGACCATTGGACCTACTTAGATCCTAAGCCTAGACAGAAACTGAAAGAATCCTGGGCTGTATACTTATCTATGAACCAATCATTATAGTAGGGAGGAGTGGACATGTTCAAGGTCATGTCGACCAGGACCAACCCCTGAAGGTAGGAGTGAATTAATCCTGTCCTGATCCTAATCCCTCTGAGCATACAAGGGGCAGAGTAGAGGTTGTGGAGGCAGTCAAATTATACAAAGCACATTAATTTGGAGGAAATGGTAAGTGAGGAAAAGTAATCTAAGTTGAGTAGCTGAATAAAAAACTAACAAAGAAACGATTTTCTGGAGTTGGGTACAATTTTCAATCAGAAAGCAGTGCCGGATTTACTTTACTTTTAGTCCTAAGTCAAATGGCTTAATAGGGAAAAATATGAAAGACCGGCATGGCAGGAGCTGTTATTTTTCTTCAGGTCTTTCGTTACCTCTGCACAGCTCCTTAGCTGAGACAGTCTTCACCCCATTGCACCTGTCCTGTGCCTGTTTGTTTCGCTGTTACCATAGAGCTGTTCTGAGGGGAGCGTCTGCACTTTGGATCATGCCCACTTGGGGACACTAACCCAGTTTACTCTCAACCTGTAGGTTTTATTACTGTACAGTCTTTTGCACAGACTACTGCTGTGGCGGAATGATCCAGAGACCTAGAAACCAGGATATGATTTTGGAAATCTGCCTCAGGAACAATGTTCTCCTCCCAAATCTTTATTTTTATCTTGTGGCTCTCTGTAAGGGAAACTAACAGGCAAGGGGTGCTTTCGGACACACCCACATTCTCCAGGATGTGTCTGAATCAGTCGAAAAGCATCTCTTTTGTGTAACATTTTCCACCTGAGAATTGTAGATGACTGTAGAAGAAGAAATATACTTTGGCAGTCATTTGTACTTCAACGTCAGTGAGTTTAAGGGCTCTGGGTATGTGGGGTAGGAAGGACAAGAAAGGATGGGGAGATTAGCCCCCCTTTCTTTATCCCTTTCTTCCCCTACCGATCTTCCTAGTTCTTATGTTCCATAGATGAGAGAAACCATATGATAATTGTGTTTCTCTGCTTGACTTATTTCATTTAGCATTATCTCCTCCAATCAGAAGGGGGAATGAAGCATGAGAGACTATGGACTCTGAGAAACAAACTGAGGGCTTCAGAGGGAGGGGGGTGGGCAAATGGGATAGGCTGGTGATGGGTAGTAAGGAGGGCACGTATTTCATGGTGCACTGGGTGTTATACGCAACTAATGAATCATCGAACTTTACATCAAAAACCAGGGATGTACTGTATGGTGACTAACATAATATAAAAAAACATTTAAAAAAAAAAAAAGAAAGGATGGGGAGAGCATGAGGACATTGAGAAATCCTGAGTGTCTCCAAACAAGAGGAATCACTTAGGGGGAAAATTCCTGAAAGTAAATCCCTAGTAGCCAACATAAATGACATCTTTTATAATTGTGTCCTGTTTACACCTGGGTTTAATCTCAGTGTTTTTAACGGAGCAGTTTGTGTAATGCAACACTGTCACATGATCTTACGGAGGACAAGGAGACATCAAGGAATAAGGAAAGCGCTCTCCATATAGAGCTCTACGTCCATCTTGGGTGCCTACTCTGCCACTTGCTGTCAGTACGACTGCAGGCAAGTCATTTTGCCCCCTGTGAGCCTCCACCTTCTCGTTTAAAAACTAAGGATAGCATTTCTCTCACAGTGTCCTTTTGAGAATGAAACTTCAAGGTATATGAGTAACCGTAAAGTTATTCTAACATGAGTCACACTCAAGCAGCCGTTGTCACAGTGGGTGGGGAGGAACTGCATAACAGGATAAAACTGAGGGAGAAGTTTTTTTCTCGTAACTACAGCTTTGGAAGCAGAGGAAGAACTTAAAGTATTCTGTGAGCATCTACTTTTACGTCCAGTGACGCAAGAGACCTGGTTCTCTTCTTTACAGGCTCCGCAGTCCTTGAGGAGGTAAGACAGGATGTGCAAAAGACACATGCAAAAAATAAGGAAGCCAAGAGCCAATGTCAAATAAGCAATGTGGCTGGTTGGAGCCATAATGGGTGAGAAGCAGCTTAGAGAGGTCAGGTAGGGCTTCATGGAGGAAATGTACTCACGCTGTTCCTGAAAGAATGGCTAGATACAGAAGAATGTTGTGGTCTGTCCTTGGGATCCCAGGAACCAGTCGAGCTGGGTAAAGGATGACCTGCTATCCACAGCAACAGATATTTTCTGGTCCTTCTGCCGCGATGCGCCAAAAGAGACCTGGACGCCTAAAAAATGCAACCAGTGTAACAACTGAGGTGCGGTGATGTGGGGAAAAGCCAGCCAGACATGAATCACAGACTCCACGTGAGCCTTGCGCTGTAAGGCCATACCACTTCAGAACCAAGTATAGTCAGAGGATCCAAGGGAGGAACAGCAGGCTACTGTCGTCATTTAGAGTTGAAAGACGTGGCCATGGTTTAAGGTATGAGGGGCAGGTCATGCTGATGACGCTGGGCAGTTCCAGAACTGTAGTCATTGGGGCGCCTGGGTGGCACAGCAGTTAAGCGTCTGCCTTCGGCTCAGGGCGTGATCCCGGTGTTCTGGGATCGAGCCCCACATCAGGCTCCTCCGCTATGAGCCTGCTTCTTCCTCTCCCACTCCCCCTGCTTGTGTTCCCTCTCTCACTGGCTGTCTCTATCTCTGTCAAGTAAATAAATAAAATCTTTAAAAAAAAAAAAAAAGAACTGTAGTCATTGCCAGACCAGCCACTGCCCTAACCGGGACTTCCTCTCTAAGGTCTGAATTTCAAAGGACAGTTGCACCATAAACACAGCGTCTTGTCTTTTCTTTTCTTTTCTTTTCTTCTTCTTTTTTTTTTTTCTACTGAGAATAAGGAACTTGGAACTCTCTGGGTTTTCATTTCGTCATTAGTAAAATGAAGAGGTTGAACTACAGTATCATTGTAAGCACTCTTCCTCATTTTTCTGCCATATTGGAATTATTCTCCATGTTCTTCTGGATGCTTTCTCCTCAGTTGACAGCTGGATGTTATCAAGATTGTCCTTGATCAGTGAAAGTAAAATTTAGGGGGATGATGAGAACAAATATTAGCAGAGCACAATCGCATGCATAGGGCCTTTGCGGTGACCCCGAGGAAACTCTGAAGTCCCTTGTAAAAAAAGATTTCAAGAAAATAAAGCTGTCTTCTGATTCTGTAAATCAGGCGACTGGCTAAAGTGATATATCACCTTGCAAGTGTATATAAGAAACAAAGTAATGTGAAGATAAAATCAATATTATTAAACTGGATGGACCAAGGGACTCGGATCTTTGTAGTTCCTCACTTGGTGATATCTGTGTTTTCTTTCACTGCACAAAAGAGTTCATGTCTGCCAGGTGCTTTCAGCTCCTTAGAAGAAATGTGCTTAAATAAAATATGAGGTGTCACCTTGAGTGGTGAGCTTTGACCTCCAAATCCAGGGAGTTTGGGTTTAAACTCGGGGAACTGGAAACTCATTTGTTTCGCTTCACAGCTCCTTCCGAGCGCTCTGATTTGCTGTTCAGCTTAAGAATGTGGATCTGGGGGTGAGTCTTATTTTTACCTATAACTAAAGGCTTGGTTCTCATTAAATGATGGTATTTGGCGATCTAACAATTTTAAGGAAAAACAAACTACAACTTAACATGTGTTCAGTGGCTCTCCCGTTCCTGGCTTCCTTCTAGGAATCACTGTGCTGTATTGGAAACCATTTCCTTTCCCAGCCAGTGCAACTCCACTTTTATCTGAGATTTAGATCTTAACCAAACACCCTTACAATAAACCAGACAGCCCTATGTTTGATACCATTAGCCTCTGACCTCTGAAGAACTTCCTCAGAAGGGAGCCAGTTCTGAGATGTTAACAAAACTTGGTCATCCAGAGAGGCCCAGCGCCAAAAGAATAGGAAAAGCTTTTAACTTTGAAAAGGCAGAAAGTGTTCTTCATTGAGTAGGGTTGATTGGGGTGGGTAGGTGGGAAGAGAGAATAAAAAAAGGACTTTTGAAAGTCATGCTATTATAGATTAAATATGGATTGCCTGACACCCACCTAACTCACACCCAGCATTCCAACGTGTTCTTTTCAAGGTCTTAATGGGCAGGGACTGCAATTATATTTTGAAATAGATAACTTCTTTAAAGTATCACTGATGCTCCCTAGTACTATAAAGTTTGTATACTGAGACTAAGCCCAAAAAATTATCTGTAATATTAAATAGTTATTTCAGATGAGGAAGACTCACTGGGAGAGAGTTTATATGTCCACAGTGAACATATCGCAGGACAACCTTTTGGTTAGAAAATGTGTCAGACCGATGGGCGCCTGGGTGGCTCAGTTGGTTAAGTGTCTGCCTTGGGCGCAGGTCATGATCCCAGGGTCCTGGGATGGAGCCCCTTCGGGCTCCCTGCTCAGCGGGGAGCCTGCTTCTCCCTCTCCCTGCTCATGCTCTCTTTCAAATAAATAAAATCTTTAAAAAAAGAAAAGAAAAGAAATTTGTTAGGCAGAATACGATTCCCCTAGTACATCTTCTGGTCAGAATATCCAAGGTAAAGATATTTTTCAAGTCTTGGCAATTAAAACTTACATATCTGCATGTGAAGATTTAGAAAGCTAAGGAAGTAAGGTGGACCAAATGAACTCATTGGTTCACAGTGAGAATCTTCTTTTTTCAAGTCAGATTGAATAAGCAGATTTGAGATGCAGAAAATAGAATCACTGGCACAGAAATCCCAGACAGGAAAATATGGAATCGGGTGGTATTTATCACTCCCCACGGTAATCATCCCAACAGGCACAGAGCTGAGGATGGACTCCAACAATTATTTTGTTTGGGTATTGACTGCGTTGTTTTCGTTCCTTTCTGTTGCCAAAGGATGAAGGAAAACCTGAAAGCCGAACGGAAAGTTTCGAGCAATGGTGAAAAAGCATTCACTTTTCTGTCACTTATTCCGGTGAATTCCTTGGGGGAAAAATCATTTTTGCCAATAACCAAAATGTAATACATTGCAGATAGGTTGACGGAATCACTGTTCTATCAGCTGCATTCCACACAGGTGTTAGGTATCCTGTCCGTCCAGCCTAGGGCAGGTATTCACCATTAAGAAATATATATATTTATTTATTTGAGAGAGAGAGAGCATGGGAGTATGAGTGGGGGGAGGGGCAGAGGGCAAGAATCTTAAGCAGGCTCCCCGCTGAGAGCAGACCCCCCCCCCCAACAGGGGGCTCAATCTCATGATCCATGAGATCACTACCTGAGTCAGACTTAACTGGCTGAGCCACCCAGGCACCCGGTCATTTTTAATTAGAAAGGCACTCCATAAAGAAAGAGGAAGACTTTAGGGTACTTCAGAAAAGTGCATTCATTGTAAGTCTCAAAATCCAAGTTAGCCATGGACCTGGGCTGTAGGCTGGCTGCTGCAATGTCTCAGAAGAGTGGGAAACACTAAGCCAATTCAAATGGACTGCAAGAATTAAGTATCCAATAATATAGGTTAGTCCTAGAGAACCCAAAAGAATAAAAAAGGCATAATCCCAATGTTCGGGACATTGATAACCTAGCAGCGGGCCACATATATTAACAACTAGTTACCATAGCATGTAAGTGTGTTACCATCGTGAAGAAAGGACTATTGGGCAGAAGGAAAGCAAGAATTCGTTCTGATTAAGAATTCAATTCCAGGGGTACCTGGGTGGCTTAGTGGCTAAGCGTCTGCCTTTGGCTCAGGTCATGATTCTGGGGTCCCAGGAGTGAGCCCCTAGGCTGGCTTCCTGCTCAGCGGGGAGTCTGCTTCTCCCTCTCTCTTTGCGCCTCCCCCTGCTCATTCTCTATTTCAACTAAACAAATAAAATCTTTTAAAAAGTGTTTTTTAAAAAAGTCTTGAAATAAACTATATTTAAATGCAATACTACCATGACTCTTGCTATCTGTATAACCTTGATCCTCAATTTTCTCGTTTGCAAAATAGGACCAGCATTTTGCTGGGGCTGTCGTGAGAATCAGATCTAAAGCTAACACCTGGCCTGTAAAATGTGTACTAAACCGAGTCTTAGAACCACGGGACAAACGAAAAGTCAATAGCAAAATGGTCACCAACCATTTTAGGCAGGAGCCTACTTCCTTTCCCCCTCCCCTGCTTGTGCTCTCTCTCTCTCTGTCAAATAAATAAATAAAATCTTTTAAAAAAATAGAATTCAGGGGTGCCTGGGTAGCGCAGTCGTTAAGCGTCTGCCTTCGGCTCAGGGCGTGATCCCGGCGTTCCGAGATCGAGTCCCACATTGGGCTCCTCCGCTGGGAGCCTGCTTCTTCCTCTCCCTCTCCCCTGCTGTGTTCCCTCTCTCACTGGCTGTCTCTCTGTCACATAAATAAATAAAATCTTAAAAAAAAAAAAAGTTATAAAAAAATAGAATTCAAATTCCAAAAAAAAAAAAAAAAAGGAAATTCCTCCACAAATATGCTCCCCACAGAGCCCTACTCCATCATTGGAGCTCACTTTCTTGGACTCTTAAAGGTTTTTTTTTAGACTTCAAAAATGTAAAGTGCTATTTATTGACAAGTTGCTACTTGTGAAAAAGTTAAGCCCGTTCACATAAGATCTATTCAAGGACCATGAAAGGAAAGCTTTATTTTCCCCATGTTTACAGCTAAGGCAAAACTCAGATGATAAAACTAAAGTCACACAACTACTAAGAAGCAGTATTTGGTATAATTCCCGAGCTACCTGTCCTTGGGTTCCAACTTTCTGCCCACGCGATCTCATTCCCATTTAAACACAAACCCACTCGCAATAAACTCAAACCGGCATGAAATGGAACAGGGCTGGGAGGTTAGAAGGACAAGAGAAAAAAAGACTTTAAAAGGGTTTGCAGGGGCACCTACATAACGTTTGTAACTTTCTAATTTTTCAGAGACTGGCTCCTTGAGGGGGCTTTTAATGGTATATAAATAAATAAATAGAGAAAAAAATAAATTCTGCTGCAAATGTGTGTGTGTGGGCGGGTATACATGTGTAGTGCAGAATACACGACTCATGAACAAAAAGTTTTGCTGAGCTTTCTTTTCTCACAGAAACACAATCCAGTCAAATATTGGAAAGGGGCTGTCTTCCTCCAGGCCACTTTCCCATAAATAGCACAAGAAATGAACTCTTTTCATGATTCTCGGTTATGTAAGAGACAGATCTTGGATGCGGCTGTCCCTAATGTCAATGAATCAGTCAGAGCCTCTCCTTGGAGGTAAGGGGAGCGACTGCTTTACGGGCAGCCAGATCGGGGGTCAGAGAGGGGCCGACAAGGAAAAATGAAGTGGCTCCCAGGGCCGGTATGTGAGGGGAGGTGGGATTCATATATACATTAATAGATTAAACACATCCCATTAATATCATCTTCATCATTCACAAAATAAATATCACAGCCTAGCTCCCTCCTCCCCTCTCTGCATGTCCTGAGTTATACAGTTGGGATTCCTTTTCGCCTTTCAAACAAATGCAGTGAAATTCATCTCGATCAAATCATTGTTTTAGAGAGGAGAGAATACAGTGGAAGGAGAGCAGAGTTACAAAGTCTTAGACCCGTTGATTTTTATGTCTTCTCTAGAGCAGGAGAGTGATACCCCCCGCCCCAAATGATCACACGAGAGGATCTAAACAAAACGCTGGCGAAATGAGTGGCATATAAACAGATCTTCACAGATGGTAGCTGTAGTCATTGGCATTACTGCTTTTAAATATTATTATCGTGATCTTTAGAAACATCCCATAACGATTAGCCCCTGGCCTTGGTGCGAATCTAATATCTTCAGATATAGATTATCTTGCCTTTTTGTTCTGGTTCCTATCCCTTGGTTTGAAAATGTGTTTCTTAAGATCTTTTCCTATTTCACGTGGTCCTTTAAACACATTTCAAATTATCTGTAAAATTTCCATTTTTGCTCATCTAGTCCCTTCATACTTCATCTCCCAACAATCCCTTTAGCTTATAAAGTTCCCCTTGTGCCGTTTCCCCTCCCCCACAACACCCTGAGTTTCCCCTTCTTTCCTTCTCAGTTTTCCCACGTTGCTTTCTGCGGTCCCATCAGCACCTTTGACCACTGACAGCTAGCTAATCACTGCCCATTTCTTTGCTGACGGCCAACTGGCCTTTGGGGAACATTATGTCACAGTGACATTGAGTCCTTTAGATGTTCACAAGTCAATCTGGAAACTCAAATCCTAAATTGAAAACATATTTCAGCAGAAATGAGATGCAGATTTTCTGTACATGGAGAGCGTGTGGGGACCATAGAGGTGGTGCCACTGTAGAGAAAGAGAGAAACAGACAAAGGGAGCCCTGCTCTCAAAGGCCATGACCCAAGTCTTCCTTTTGGAGGGTTTCCAATCAATTATCTCCTCTCCTTTTTAAGTCTTAACTTTAGCCTCGACCATTTTGGGGTGGCATAATGAGGAAAGCGGATAGGATCTGAGAATATGCCTCACTGAAGTATGGACAGAGGAGTCCACATTTTAAAAATGGAACACGGAACCCTCCTTCCATCTCCTGGTTGCAACACACACACACACAATGATCAGAAGTGCCTGCATCTTTTCCCGAGATGGCCCAACACTTGCCACAAAGATTTAGAAGAAGTGCAAGCTAATGTTTCCTCTCCTATCCCCTTAGAATTAAGATTTATGGGACCCTTCCTCTGTGGGGAAGGTTAAGTGCTGGGATTAAAAGCTTCCCTCCTCGCACATGTTTTATTCGGAATCCCTCTACTTTTAAGGGCATTTGCTAGTTTCAGCATCCCATTATCATAAAGATTTGCAGAACAGAGGAAAAATGTAATGATTAAAAATAAGACAGATTTCAAATTCGTAATTAAAATAACAACTCAGGGAATGTTCACCTCCCCCACTGAGCTTTATTCTTTCATTCACTAGAAATTAATTATTGTCTTTTATTGCACATAATTTCGCTGTGTCCATTGTATTGCCTACTGTAATTGTCATCTAAAAACAGGGTTGTTGGGAAGATAATTACTCCTAGTAATAAAAATCGTGATAACTAGCAATTATTCAGCAGTTTCTATATTCCGGGAACTTTCTTTAATGTTCGTATTAGGGGAATGATCACTGCTATTTTAAAAAGACTGTCTAAAACTCAGTGGTTCAAAGGAGAAAGAACTTTATTGCTCGCTCATATGGGAGTCCAAGGCTCTCCTCCTTATGGTCACTTGGAGACCAAGGATGATAACTGTGATGCCATCCTTAAGACCAAGCTTTGAAGTTCGCTAGAGCCAGCTTCATTTTCTTCGTTAGGAGGCAGAGAAAAAGAGTAGGTACAGAATCAAAATGTTTTTCTTAAGCAAGTGAGGAGGAATCCAGCTACAGCTCTGCTACTAAAGTAAGAGAGAGAATGGATTTTGGTAAATTGGATTTGGGATTTCGATATCTGTTTAGAAATAGCACTTTATGGTGTCTTATCTGCCTCAATCTTCAAGAATAACTTATGAAGGATTAAAAGACACATATGCCTGCAAACACCCACCATAATGGCTGAAATATTGTAAGGATGTAATAAGTTGAAACAATTATTTGTAGTTTCTTGTTGTTACTGTTGTTTACAAACATTTGATAGGCCGTGACTTTATTTGATTTGCATTATATCGTATGAGATGTTATGTCTGAGATGGAACTCCAAGACTTTTATTGTTGTTATTAATCTTGGAGTGGAAATACTATGAATTTAAAGTGGCAGATAGGTATCTGCTTTTCAAGATGCAGAAGGTTGAACTTGAGGGCAGACTATTTCTCCAGTGAGGGGGCAGGAATCAAAACTTAAAAGACCCTTTTAGTTATCTAATTGTAAAATTTTAAAATAAGGAAAAGAAAAATCTTCTATAATGAAGATATACCCCATAGCTTCAAACTCACTAGTGTTACAATGAAACAGTTTTGGGGATAGCTGAACTATCTCTCTTCAGACTCCATTTCCTTCCAACATAATTCTTTCCTGTAAATGGAGTAACATAGCCTCACGCCAGAGGCTTATTGCTTATTTATAAGGAGATGGCTATGTGTCTGTGATTTCCTTGCATTAGATCTTTGCTCGTGGCTGTCCTGACCAGCAACGCTCCTTATCCTAATGAACATTGTTAGTGATTGGTCATGTGTGAATGAGTTCACTCTCTCCTATGTTGTTTGCACATGAGATAGAAGACCTTAACCAAATAAGCTCATGTCTCAGGGTGGAATTAAGTGGCTGACAGTGAAGAAAAGGACTTAAGGGCAGAAGTGACATCCTTTAAAGCACACAAAATAGCCGTGGGTTAAAAATGGTCCTAGATTTTTACAGTCTGAGTGGCAATGACATGATTCAGGACATTTTTCTCCTGACTTTACCTTTAACCCAAGAGTGAACTAGCAGGAAAAATGACCGAAAATAGTATTCAATGACAAATAAAGACTATGGTAATGACTTAAACTTATGTAATAGTTTACCCTTTCCAAAAAAAAAGAGTCCGTATACTTAATGAACATGATCATTCATTACATTGTTGCATCTCCTATGCTCTAAGGCTCCATCCTGTGTGTTGGGATATAATCCTGTACAGAATAATTTGCAACAACATGGATGGACTAGGGAATATTATGCTAGGCAAAATAAGTCAGAGAAAGACAAATACCATATGATTTCACTCATATGTAGAATTTAAGAAACAAAACAAATGAGCAAAGATTTAAAAGAGAGAGAGAGAGAGAGAGAGAGAGATCAACCAAGCAAAAGACCCTTCACTGTAGAGAACAAACTGATGGTTCCCAGAGAGGAGGTGGGTGGGGGAGGGGTGAAATAGGGGATGGGGAGTAAGAGCACACTTACCCTGATGAGCACTGAGTCAGTCATGCACAGAATTGTTGAATCACTGTACTGTACACAGGAAACTAATCTAACACTGTATGTTAACTCTACTGGAATTAAAATTTAAAACTTAGTTTAAAAATAGGGTACAGGGGCGCCTGGGTGGCACAGCGGTTAAGCGTCTGCCTTCGGCTCAGGGCGTGATTCCGGCGTTAGGGGATCGAGCCCCACATCAGGCTCCTCCTCTCCCACTCCCCCTGCTTGTGTTCCCTCTCTCGCTGGCTGTCTCTATCTCTGTTGAATAAATAAATAAAATCTTTAAAAAATAATAATAAAAAATAAAAATAGGGTACAGGATAGATGCAGCCTTTGCTAGTCAGGTGAGGCAGCATTTTAAACAATAACAAATACACACAGTAGTTGCAACTTTTGCCAAGCCCTAGAAAGTAAGTAAAAATGATAGTGCTATAAAGAGTAATAGGAGGAAAGACCTACCTTAGGAAGGGCAGTGAGGGAAGTTCTATCATTTAAACAATAAAAAAAAAAAAGGTTTGGAGAGATTAAGTGACTGGCCCAAGGTCACATGGGCGGTTGGAGGCAGAACTAGATCCTAAATCCAACCCACAAAGCAGAAAAATAGGAAAGGGAAGAGTCTTCATGTTTGCAGTTGACGAGTTGAAGGCGGCAAGGCTTGTACTACTCTTAAAACAGCCAAGAAGAAAACTGTATCGTTTTGCTGTCCACAGTCTTAGACTGAGTAGACGTTTGAGTCTGAACAGAAACAAGAACATGTCTCCCAGTGTTCTGGGGAATAAGCAGCTGCCAGGCGTGTCGACAGAACAGGGCTCGTGGACTGGAAATGGTTGGTGACAAATCCATTCGTTGCTGCCGTTGGCTCCCCACTCGCTGTGGGGAGGTTTTCTCCAGTCCTTGCGCGGCGGCAGCGCCCTCGGGCCTACATGTCAGGCACGTTCCTTCGGGAGTCGTTATCAGGTCTCCAGGAACCCCCCAAGGCTCCCGAGATAAGAGGCCTCCGTTGATGGATGTCCAGCCACTGCTCTTTCAAAAAAAAGCTCCCAGCTGTCCAGTTATTTTTTCTCCCTTCAAGATTTTTCCAGATATTCAGTTAAGGGGTTAAGACGTAGTGAGAACAGAGAGAACACTTTCCCTTTCGTGCCCTGGCTGTAGCCTCCTCCTTTCCAAACTTCTTTGCACCAAACGCCCAATGTAAATTCTACCTCTACCCCGAAGAGACCCCCAATCCCTGACTGAAAGGATCTTCCCCTAGGGGCGCAAGTGGCCCAGTCGGCTGAGCGTCTGACTTCTGCTCGGGTCTTGATCTCAGGGGTCCTGGGCCCGAGTCCTGTATCGGGTTCCCTGCTCAGCAGGGAGTCTGCTTCTCCCTGTGCCCCTCTCCCCCACTTGTGTTCTTGCTCTCAAATAAATAAATAAAATCTTAAGACACACACACAAGAAAAGATCCCCCCCTTTCCTCAATTTTCATCTCATGCATCGTTTCTGCTACTTATCATGATACGATTGAGCACCGGGTGAAAAAAGAGAGCAAAAAGAAAAACTGCTAACGTTAAAGGAACACAAACTTGCTGTTTCATGATTTTTGCAGAAGTCATCCTCAGAGCAAATCTTTGAGCTAGAGATTATGAGGATGGTAATAAAGGTGCAATTTACTGAGCACTTATTATCCTGTTCTTTTTTTTGTTTTTAAGGTTTTATTTATTTATTTCACAGAGAGAGACAGCGAGAGAGGGAGCACAAGCAAGGGGAGTGTGAGACGGAGAAGCAGGCTTCCCACCGAGCAGGGAGCCCAATGCGGAGCTCGATGCCAGGACCCTGGGATCATGACCTGAGCCGAAGGCAGATGCTTAACGGCTGAGCCACCCAGGCGCCCCTTATTATCCAGTTCTGAGCACTTTCCTGTACTCCTCGCTTACCCCTATCACGGCACAATCCCACCAAGGGTGTTTCATTCTCTTCACTTCCCAGATGAGGAAACTGAGAACCATGAAAGTTCACAAGGCCACTCCTGACCCCTACATTAGTTCATACGATGACTTTTCTGAAAGAGAGAAAAAGGTCCCTGCAAGGGGGTGCACCCCAAGGGCATATGATTTAACAAGTGAACGATGTCTCTGTGCTAATAAGAAAAATAAACCACTTCTTCCAAGTGGAAGCAGCTCTGGCACGGGGCACTGGGCTTCAGAAGCAGAGCGGAGGCTGCATTTCAGATCCTATGCACTTCTGAGCCTGGCTCCCTTTGGGCAGAGGACAGCCTGTACAACCGTCTGCGGCAGACACGCAGAGGTAAGAAATACCAAAGCTGGAACTTGAACCTGAGTCTGTGTGATTTGGAGCTTGTAATCTTACCAAAAAGCAACCATGCCTTTGGCTGTAGTGGATTTCCCTGTACATGGATTCCCAACAGCAAAGGCTGTTTCTTGAATGCAATTTCGAATGCTTGGAGCTCAAGAATCATGTCCAGTGAAACTCAGAACCTCATCGTGTAATTTTGCACCCCCAAACAGCTCCACATCCACCTGTCGCTGGATTACTCGCTACACTGAGAAGGTATTAAGGGCAGGACAACAAACCTCACCCTACGGGTCCCCAGGGAACCAGGGGACAAGCAGCCAAGCAGCCAGTTTTCTTCTCTTGCGACCCCCTCTCCCACTGTAACAGTGCCCCTGCCTATTTGTCCTCAGTACTAGACATTGGCACCCCTGACCTCGCCATAACCGTCTGAAACATGGACCTTCCGTGTTAACTGATGCTTTCACATCATTAAATCAAACCTCCGGATGAACGAATGCCCAGAATTAATGAGACAAATCACGAAACAGATCCCAGATATCAGAGGCTCATTCTTCCAGTTCATTGTCCTTTCCAAAGCTTCAGATACTCCTACCCTTTGTGTCTCTTCTGCTTTCCCACCAGCCTTTATGTGGGGGTGTCCCTTTGGGGAGCAGAGGGGAGGCTGGTCAGATTCAGTCCACTGAATGTACAGGCTGGGAAACCTGAGAGGCTTTTCAAAACAGCATCACAAACCTTTGCACCTCAGGCTTTTAGATTGGTTCATTAAGAAACCTAGAGATTCACTGGCCCCAGCCCTACGGTCCCCAGATGAGAACACTGTTGGGGTGAAGGGTGGAGGAATGTCACCTCCTCTTCGTTCCCACTGCTGTGTTCCTGCTGTCCTGTCTATATTTTTTTCCCCACCTGAAGTTAAATCCGAGGCAACATATGGTTCCATCTGTATTCTTCTTACCTGTGGAAAAATCTTTTTTTTTTTTTCGAGAAGCTTTTTAAATTTTATTTTAGCCTTGATGCATCTGTTCTGGTTTTTCTTTTAGTAATACAATTAAGTAACAATTATTTTTTTTTTTTAGATTTGATTATTTATTTGAGAAAGAGCGAGAGTGAGTGCACAAGCAAGGGCAGTGGTAGGCTGAGGGAGAGGGAGAAGCAGGCCCCCCATGGAGCAGGGAGGCTGATGCAGGACTCGATCCCAGGACCCTGGGATCATGACCTGAGCCGAAGGCAGACACATAGCCAACTGAGCCACCCAGGCGCCCCTAAAAACAAAATTTTTAAAGAGCAGACATATCCTGGGACTGAGATCTAAAGGTTTTTTGCTTTTAGGGGTTTTTGTTTTTTGGAAGAAAGGAGACGGCCCTCTTTTTTTTTTTTCATACCTTCTCCAGGCCTGCTAAATGTGGCTGCCCTCCGGACCTGGAGCTCAGGATGGCATAGGCATTGCTGTCTGCCACTCACAGAAGCTGTGTCTGAGTGTAGGGGTGCAAACATTGATCATCGGTGCAGCTTTGGGGTTCAGTGTTTGCAGACAGGAGACTTGTTTGTGTTGTTGGGCTTGGAGGTTTGCACCCCGTCTATGTTCCCTCTCCCCAGCCCAAGCAGCAGGCTCAACTTCGGTCCCAAGTGACTCAGCAGGCTTTCCTAGCCAGGCCCAGCCGAAACACTGCCCACTTGGCAAAGACAGGGGGTGTTCCCCCAATTGCTCAGGGACCTGGCAGCACTGAAAGGAACAGCGCGGGTCCCCTCCCTTGCTGACTAGGGAACGATGCTCGGAGCGTCATCCCAGGCTGCAGGCGTGACTCCCCCACCCGAACCTTCACCACACGTCCCGCCCTCCTACAAAACACAACAACATGAAGCACGAAGAGCAGCGTTGGCTGAGCAGTCTGCTTTCCCCCCAGGGGGGCGGGGGAGGGCAGTGCTCGGGCTAATCACAAACAAGGCCATGTGTGCACAGTACATGGGGATCCCTTCATCCTCCCAGTGACGCAGGCGCAGCTGAGGTGGGGTGGACACAGCAGCTGTGAGAGGCCACGCAGCAGCGCGCTGGGATCTGGGTGGGCCTGCAGGTGGGTCCCAGCTTGGGAAGAGGCCAGGGATCCCCGACTGCAAACAGACACTCCCAGGAAAGGACTCTCTGCTCGCTCACTTATCGGATCCACGCACACTTGCCAGGCCCGGGGCTGGGCGTTAACGAAATCGTGGCTGAAGAAGGTGATAGAGGTTGTTCGGAAATGCACAGGCCATGGTGTCTCTCCTGAGAGCGCACAGTCTGGTTGGAAAAATGAAAAGCGAGGAATGGTGGCTGGCAAGGGGAAGGGCTCTTTGAAAGAGGTGTAGGGTCCTGACCTTCCTCTTTTGCCTCTGATTTTAAAAAGCACTGTCCTCTCACCCTTCAGCAACAGTACACGTGGGGCTTTGCTCAAGTGTGCCTTTAACTTGGATCTTTCCCCACTCTCTCCACCTGGATAATTAGAAATTAACCTTCCAGAGTCGGCTCAGGCTTGCCCTTAACCATGGAGAAGGTGCCTCTCTGTATTTCTTGTTCCTATGTCCTTGCACGTGTACATTGTTTATGAAATTTTTTTTTTAAGATTTTATTTATGTATTTGAGAGAGAGAAAGCGAGAGACCGAGCTCCGGTCGAGGGCGAGAAGCAGACTCCCCGCTGAGCAGGGAGCCCAGGCGGGACCCTGCGATCACAACCAGAGCCAAAGGCAGAAGGCAGACACCTAACCGACTGAGCCACCCAGGCGCCCCTGTTTATGAAATCTTTATGGGTTTTTGTCTCCCACGAGACGAGGAGCTCCTTGAGAGCAGGAAACTGCTATTTCTCTCTGCAGCCTTCACTGTAGCAGGGGAGCCGATATGTATTAGGCAAATCTGTGAAATAATGTAGACCTGTGGCGGTGGGACACAGCTAAGGTGACCCCCAACAAGTCACAATCTGGTCTCATCCCTGCCCCCTTGGGTGCAGGTGGAACTTGGAACCCGAATTCTGACCATCAGCAGTGAAAATAATTATGCTCTGAGGCACAGGTGGTGAGGTGTTACCTCTGTGGTCGTCCTGTAAGCGGACAGTTGCTCAAATTTTTAAATCTTGACATTCACATCTGAATCTTTATTGTTGGCTTTTTCTATCGGTCACGTAAGCTGTTAAAATTGCCAGCCATGATGGCATATTGTCTCTCTTTTTTTTTTTAAGATTTTATTTATTTATTTGAGAGAGAGAGTGAGAGAAAGCATGAGCTGGGAAGAGGGAGAGCTGGAAGCAGGCTCCCCGCTGAGCAGGGACCCCGATGTGGGACTCGATCCCAGGACTCTGAGATCACGCCCTGAGCTGAAGGCAAACGTTTAACAGACTGAGCCACGCAGGTATCCCATGGTCATGTATTGTCTCATTCTCCCTTTGTTCTATCAGTTTCTCTTAGGATTTGACGCTATATCATTAGGTGCACGAAATTTTGGAATTATTCTATCCTCCTATTCAAGTGGCCTCTTTATCACATGAAACATCTCTATTGCCAATATTAATGCATGCTTCAAAGTCTGCTTTGTTGATATCAGTATAGCTAGTCTGATTTTATTTTGATTAATTTTTGCATATGTTTCTTATCCTTTTACTTTCAGCTTTTCTGGGTTCCTGTATTTAAGTTGTGCCTCTCGGAAGCAGGATTGAACTTTTTAAAAAGTCGGTTTCATTACCTTTGTTTTATAAAAGACAAACTGCATTTTTATTTAATAGAATTGCTGACATATTTGACTTAAAATCTACCATCATTCTATTTGTTTTCTATTGATCTCATTGCTTCTCTGTTCCTTTTTGTCCTTTTACTTGACTTTTCTTTTTTTTTTAAGAATTTATTTATTTATTTGAGAGAGAGAGAGCGAGAGAGAGCACAAGCAGGGAGGAGAGGGAGAAGCAGGGTCCCTACTCAGCAGGGAGCCCCATGTGGGGCTCAATTCTAGGACCCCGAGATCATGACCGGAGCCAAAGGCAGCTGCTTAACCGACTGAGCCACCCAGGCGCCCCTTACTTGACTTTTAAACAAGTACTTGAAGTATTAGTCTTTTTGCTGCTTGTCTTGTTCAGAATTCTACCGTCAGGGTACTTTTGTTCTTTGGAGGCAGTCTGGGGTTCGGTCTGGTTTAGGTGTTCTGTAAGTTCACCAAGATGGCGTTTTTAATGCATCCGTTTCCCTTCTGTGAGCTTCTTAGTCAATTACGCCTTTTTCTTCTTTTAGTCTCAAGTTAGAAGTCGTAGAAGTATTCTGTTTACACTCTGCCTCGAATTGCATTTTTACCAGTTTCCCAGACAAATGAAAAACCTGAGAACTTTTATTGATTTACCAATCGCATTCCTACTTCCAGCCCTTTATGCTCATTTTATCACTTATTGTAATTCTGTATATATGGTAGTTCTCACAGGTCATACATATTATCTTAAAAGTCAGTGTTTTTTTATATAAAACCCTACACATTGACCCTCTTATTACTAATACTTTAGAGCTTCCCTTTAAATTTTACGGAGCAAAATCTAATGATAATCAGTATGTCTGCTTTCCTCTATAGAAATGCAGGGAGCTTAGGATTCTTTCACTCTGGTCTTCCCCACTTGTCTCCTGCATTCTTGTTAGCCAATGACTTACACCTTGAATTTTGGACCCCCACAATTAAGCACCAATATTTTTTGTAATTGAGTATAGTCCATATTTATTTAGGTTTACCCACATGTTTACAAGTTATTTTCTCCTTCTTCCTTCAATCATTTCCTTTCTCCCTCTGTTCAACTTTCTTCTCCTGACATGCTTCCTTCAGCAGTTCTTCTAGGATTTAGAGGTCAAAAGTCTTTAGCTTTAGAGTTAAAAATGCCTCCATTTTCCCCTCAAATTTAAATTAAACTTTAACTGGTTATAGAACACTAGGTTTGTCTTGTTTCTACCAACATTTTGAAAACTGTATTCCCATTGCCTTTTGAAGTCTACCTTTTTCCCTTGAAGACACTCTGTCTTTGCTTTCTGGTTGCTTTCAAGATCTCTGTGTTAGTGTTCCATCGTTTTACCAAGAAATGTCTAGGCGTGGATTTATTTGTATGTATGAGCTTGAGACATACTTTCTGAAACTGGGGACTCAAGGTTCTAGGAAACTCTGGGCCATCATCTTTTCAACCATGTCTTCCCCACACAGTCCCCATGCCCCTGCTGCTTCCCACACTCTGTCTGTCTGTGCTCTTCCTCAGTGACAATGGCACACATGCACAGACACACACGACCTTCTCATTCGGTCTTCCAGACTTCTGACCTTCACCCTCCTACTTTCCATCCCATTGGCTCTCTTTGACGCTCCCGAGAAAACGTCCTCATCTCTGTTGGTTTACCAGTTCTCTTTTTAGCAGTTTCTATTCTGCTGTTCAATTTACCTATAATGATGATAATTAATTGCTTGTAATAGAGAATCCAAAAGAAAAAAAGACCAGTGGTTTAGTAATATAAGCTTATTTTCTCTTTCATATAAAAAGGTATCCAGAAGGATGCATTCTCCTACTGTTACGGCAGTTCTGTGAGGTCATAGTAATCTTTGGCATTTGGCTTCCATTCGTAAAGTCACAGCACAGGGGCACCTGGGTGGCTCAGACAGTTAAGTGTCTAACTCTTGGTTTTGGCTCAAGTCCTGAACTCAGGGTTTTTAGATCAAGCCCCACATTGGGCTCAGAGCTCAGCGAGGAGTCTGCTTAAGACTCTCTCTGTCCCTCCTCCCCCACCCTCTTTCTCTCAAAAAAAATAAATAAATCTTTTAAAAAAAATAATAAAGCACAGCATGGCTGGAAACTTAGCCAACAAGCTCTGTTCATATTTCATTGGCCAAAACTTAGTAACACAGCCACACTTACGTGGGAAGCTAGGAATGTTTTTGCTTTTTTGTTCTTGTTATTATTTGTTTGGTTTTTTTACAGGTAGGAACGTTCCCCAGGATTCTATTAGAAAGAAGAGAGAATGAAAGGGGGAAGTGTGTGAAGTTATGTCTCTGTCACACCATTAATTAAATATTTATGTCAACAATGCTTTTTCCTTCTAGATATCTCACTTGGCTCTGTTTCTAGATTTGCCTGATTTTTGGGGGGGGTCTCCTTTTTTTTTTAATTTTCCCTTTTGCATTTTCAGTTATTTAAACACATTGACTTTGTCATCTCTAATTGGAATTCTTTTTTTTTTTTTTTTTTTAAAGTAGGCTCCACGATCTGAACTGAGATCAAGAGTCAGACACTTGGGTGCCTGGGTGGCTCAGTCGGTTAAGCATCTGCCTTCGGCTCAGGTCGTGATGTCATGATCCCAGAGTCCCAGAATTGAGTCCCACATGGGGCGGGGGGGGGGGGGGTCCCTGCTCAGCAGGGAGTCTGCTTCTCTCTCTCTCTGCCCCTCCCCCTGCTCCTTCTCTCTCTTGCTCAATCTCTCTCTCTTTCCCTCAAACAAATAAAATAAAAAAAAAAAAAAGAGAGTCAGACACCTAACCAGCTGAGCCAACTAGTTGCCCCCTAGTCAGAATTCTGTATCTGAGGTTCTTATGCTGGAGTGTGGTCTAATTCTGCATCTGCTGATTCTCTCCTGGTTGTTTGTTTCTTAATGTGTTTTGAAATTTTAGATTGTGAGCTCATTGTCCTCAGAGTTTAATCTGTGGAAATTTTCAAAATAGGATGAATGCAAATCTTTCTATAGTGATTTTGCATTTCTTTCTGCAGTGGTAGGAACAAATGCTTCCAATATCAAAACTCAGGAGGAGTTAGTCTGCGGTATAAATTCTCAATAGAAACTTTCTTGTTTCCTATCTACTGTCCAGTTGGAGAGAGATTTTCTTGCTGTCAGCCTGGTAGGTAGAGTTTTCTACTATTCCAATCTTTTACTTTGGGTGTAGACCTTCCCAGGTTCTAGACCCAAATGAGGGATGTCAGTCCCAACTCCCAGTGAGGCACAAGTTCAAAGTTTTCTTTCCTGTCCCTGGTTCGATATAAAAAACTAGTTATCCTATATACTCATCGTGGCGAGTATTTCATAATATATAGAATTGTCAAATCACTATGCTGTATACCTGAAGCTAATATTTTATATCAACTATACATAAACTTCCATTAAAACAACAAACAAACAACTGGTTACCCTCATCCTCCAGAGAAGTTTTAGTAGATGTCTGTATACCCAACAACCTGGCTTTTAGTTATGCTTTGTTTTTAACCCCTGGGGTGGTAGTTTACATTCCTGTGCATTCAAAAGAAATGTGTGGTGGGGGTGCCTGGCTGGCTCAGTGGGTGGAGAATGCAACTCTTGATCTCAGTGTTGTGAGTTCAAGCCCCACATTAGGTGTAGAGATAACTAAAAAAAAAAAAAAAAGAAGATGAAAAAGAAAGAAATGTACATTATATTTTATCCATCATTTATGCAATTTTTATTAGAAAGTGTTTTCAGGTAATCTTGTCTGTCATAATTTTTTAACTAAAAATAAAAATCCAGGGGCGCCTGGGTGGCTCAGTCATTAAGAGTCTGCCTTTGGCCCAGGGCGTGATCCCAAGGTCCTGGGATTGAACCCCACATCAGGCTCCCTGCTCTGCTGGGAGCCGCTGGGAGCCGCTGGGAGCCGCTGGGAGCCTGCTTCTTCCTGTCCCACTCCCCCTGCCTGTGTTCCCTCCCTCACTGGCTGTCTCTCTCTCTGTCAAGTAAATAAATAAAATCTTTAAAAAAATAAAAATAATAAAAATAAAAATCCAGTGTTCCTTTTAAGATGATGGACTGCCTATATTGAGCTTTTGAAATTCATACCATAAACATCTAAAACCCTATAAAAGAAATTCTTTGTCCTGATCGAAATGGGACCACCTGACAGAGCCTCATGATGGTTCTCGGTCTCCAAAGGGCACCATCCAGTTAGACCAGTCATCTACTAGGCTGTGGTCCATTCTTGCCATGGGCTATATTTCTCTTCTAACTTTTCTCTACCTCTTGGGCCAACATCTGATTGTAAAGTTGGACTGCATTTCTGCTTTGGCTCTAAAGCTCACACTGCTCTTAGGAATTTAAGGAGATGGTAACAGGACATGTCTTTTTCTCTCTGTGTAATACAATCTTGACATTTCACTCAGAAAATCTTGCCTCAGTTCTTCCCTCTGACAGTCGCGAAACTATGAACTTGCAGACTGGTGTTCAAATCCAGGTGGGCCCCTCTCCAGAAACTAAATTCTTATCAAGCACAACACACTTTCGTTTTCTTCCTTTGGCTTCAAGTACTAGCCTTCAACAAGACCAGGAGGTGAAGATTCTCTAAATGACTTGTGAAGGTATCTCCCTAGTTTTTAAAGTCACCAGTGTTTCGCTATGTATTTTTTTTCCTGTGGTTCCTGACCAAATGATAGAGCATCACTTTTGTGTTAAAAACTCTTGAAAAACTTCTTGGCAGGATTCAGTTCGAAGCAAAATGTTCCAATTAACTTACACACACCAAGAAATACTCCATTTATAATGGAAATGATGAGGTCATCACTGGATTTTGCTATATGAATAAAGGACCCAGAACAATACTACTTTTTAAAGCCTATAAACCATTTTGGTTTTATAGCCGTTAATCCTATCTTTTCAGTTTGTCTCTTGCTAGAGAACAGCCTATAAAAAGTTACTCTTAGAGCCAAGGTGGGAGAAGCTCTTTGACAAAATGTCCCATTCAGGGGATAAAAGAATCGTAAGCCTTGAAAGGAAAAGATTATTTAGTCTACCTTCATCAGTTTCTAGAGGAGAGAGGAGAGAATCTCAGAGAATGAAGTCACTTGCCCGGTATTGCATGACAGCTGCATAGCAGAGCCACCTCAAGATCCAGAGGCCAGGCGGCTTGAGCCCAATCCAGTTTTTTGACAAGTCACCATGTTTTTTAAGTCTATTGTATGTGACAGGTGTTTTCGCCTGTATTAAAAAGGTTTTGTGTAATCTGTGCTGTGTTTCTGCTTGAGTGAGGAATGATTCAATAGATAGCTCTAGGAAAGCAGTGATACTGCCTATCGACTGCTTCTTACTTATACCGTATTACCAATATGGTCTCATTTGTTTTTCTGTTTACTCAGTCAGAAAGAACTATTCCACAAACTCAGCACACACGCAGTCACAGTTCTTTTAATTTTTTATGTAATAATACAAAAACACAGGGGTTTTTGTTTTTTTGGGTTTTGGGGGTTTTGTTTTGTTTTGTTTTGGTAGGAAGAGGTTCAAGATCTTCCTCCTGAGGTTTTACTTGGATTTCCCAAAGAACTCTAGGGATTTGTTTAATTCAAAAGAAGGGATCAAGCAGGTTTCTACACTCATACAGACCCAGAGATATCATCCCACTAGCCCTCAACTGCTAATGATTCTCAGTATTATATGAAGTTGAGGTTGAAAAGTTGTTGGTCAGTCACATAGAGAGGGTCACCTGCTGATCCAGATTCCTGAACCGACCATTGTGGTCTTTATAGAATGATACCATTTCTTAAATTCCAATCCATTTTAGAGTACTCTAGCCATGGGTTTGCAAGGTTGTAGCTTTTCGTATTCAAATGCAAAGCGCCTTTAAATAAGCGAGCCTAATCAGGCATGCTAGGTCATTTACTTACTCACGTAATAGATATTTATCATGTGTCTACTGGATATGGAGTGTCCACCGTGTTCCAGGCACTATGTTTGTTTCTGAAGGTACAATGGTCAACAACCCAGACAAGGTCTCTGCTCTTTGGAAGTTTATATTCAGGTCTTTAGGACTTGATCCATCACCTACAATCCCATGGACCTAAAATGATGACTCCTTTCCCTCTCCAGAGTTTCACAGCTAGCTTCCAAAGAAGCATATCCTTTTAAAATCTCAGAATGTAGGGGTGCCTGGCTAGCTCAGTCAGTTGCATGTGACTCTTGATTTTGGGGTTGTAAGTTCGAGCCCCACATTGGGTGTAGAGATTGCTTAAAAAATATTCAGAAAAAAAAATTTTTAATAAAATAAATAAAATAAAATCTCAAAATTTTGGAGCTCCTGGCTGGCTCAGTCAGTAGAGCATGTGCCTCTTGATCTCAGGGTCATGAGTTCGAGCCCCATGATGGACATAGAAATTACTTAATTTTTTAAAAATAAAATCTCAATATTTAGACAATCTGATCACTCCCTCTTTTCTTATTAACCTGCACAGTGGTCTATTTTCCCACCCTTCTAAAGGAGGCTTTCTCACAGTCTCCAGGAGACTTATGTTCCCCACTCCCAACTCACTACCACACATACAAACACTGACAGTCCTGGGAGAGACAGATGACCTGAAGTGATGGGAAACGTGCCTAAAGGAGCCTGTCCTCTGAAGGAGACCACCAAAGCAGCCCCAGGCAAGAGGGTTGAGTTGGGTAGATTCTACCATCAGTAATTCAAAAAGGAATTTCCTGGCACCTTACTACCTACAGAAGATATAAATATAATAACATATAATATTTGGTGAGCCAACTGTATAATACATACAGTTTTCGAATTAAAAATGATCAACTATCCCAATGCTTCTCAAGTTGTTTTCCAGAAACCAAATAACCAGTAAATGGTGAGAGATAAGTCAGATAGAGAAGTCAAGTCCGGAGGACAGAAACATTGCTTGGGGGAGATGATTTAGAACCCGTGTTCCTGAAGCCAACTCTACGTAAATGGCGTGGCTTCATCTAAATTCAAAGAAGGTATGTTGGCCCAATGTTAGTAAAATTATGATGAAGATAATTAAAAGAAACTTTGCAAATGTTGACAGATAGTGTAGAATAGATGAGTGAAATCTCATTTCTTTAAAGTTTGCTCCCCCATCGACTAAGAATGTAAGACTCACCCGCCAGGCAAGCCTGGTCCCCAGATCTGTGCCCTAGCCCCATGTTTATGCCTTCAGTCACCAAGTACTGACTGAGAGTCTATCTTATGGCAACCTAGGTGCTGGTATAAAAACATGGATCTACTTCTGTATGAGTGTGTGTGAAGTTAAGACATGGATCTACTTCTGTATGAGTGTGTGTGAAGTTAAGACATGAACTTTCATTTAAGAGGCGATAGCCAGTACAAAGGGTATTTGAGAAGGTTAATGACTGGATCATAGTTGAGTTTCGGGAAGGTGAATCTGAGGTTAGTAGGACAGGCTTGAGGAGAAGAAATATGTAGGCCAAATGATCAGGGGGAGGCCATCATGTCAGGTGAGGTGATGAGAGCTTGACCTATAGTAGTGGCAGTGTAGATGGAAAATGAAGGAAGTTTTCTCAATTTGAGTTGTTTTCGCTGAGCTAATTTGAGGTGTTGATAAATACATCTGATATGGAGCTAAATGGAAAAATTACTAGCCTTTTGATTCTTTTCTCATAACTGATTTCTGTTGCTGGGGGACAAAGAAGGAATGAAGACAGGACATTAGTTGAATATTTGCAACCAGAATTTAATGATATAATCAACTGTGAATGTATGATAATTATAAAGTAATAAAATATAATATCAACTGTCCAATTTACCACGGGCATAAAAGTGTCCTGAGCTCTTTTAAGAAAAACACATTGACATCAAATATTCATAATTAACGTGATGATGGTGATAAACAATTATTTTTTTCCTCAATGCCACAAAATCTAATTGAGTGAGAGTTTTTGCTTAAGGATCCCAAAATTAAGGGAAGTGGCCCAACCAAACTAACTTCTGTTTGCTGAGCATTCCACACCATCCAATCCAGGTAGTAGAAAAATAAATTTTTTTTCCTGAATGTAGAAAAAGGATAGCCCTGGAGAAAAACCTATTCCCAACTTTTTGCCCCAGGCTTGGATGTTAAGAGAACTTCTGCCAGAAACACAAAGCGTACAAATGCAGAGAAGCAGGACGGCGGAGATGTGTGCGATCTGAGAAGTGACTCCATGGACATAGTAATTCCTCTGTGTGGAACAGCAAATGAACTCTGTGATAATCATGTGTGAAAGAAAGAAAAATATGTTGTGTTTCAGAGCAGAGTGAAAGGTTTTCAGCTCAGTATCATAAAATCACTATTAGAATGCGGGGAAACTATGAATCCCAAAGCAACTATGAAAACAAAGACAATAACAAATAATGATCCCTCCATAAATTTATTTTGATCGTTATACCTTGTGTTCCATCTTTTGCGAAGCTGTCAGCAGCAAGACATGTAGACAGACGTAAGCTTTAAATTGTTTAACCCCGCCTAAGAATGGAATTA
This sequence comes from Ursus americanus, assembly GCF_024610735.1. NCBI lineage: Eukaryota > Metazoa > Chordata > Mammalia > Carnivora > Ursidae > Ursus > Ursus americanus. The sequence continues at coordinate 17,830,299 of NC_142135.1, forward strand.
GGCCAGAGGCTCTCCCTGCAGCGACAGCCCATGAAGCTGAAGCAGATCCCTCCTCTGTGATGTCATGGCTCTCTTCTCATCAGAGAATAATCTCTCCAATTCCTCTGCACTGCCGCTTGCTTCTACAACTTTGGATGCGTTTTCTCTATAAAAATCACACAAGTCTGTTTCCCTTCCCCTAAAAAGTCATTGCATCATTCTCAGGGGGCCCTCCCTGCCCCTGAAATAAGAGAGCCTCCCTCGTCTCACTCGAGAATGGCAGAAGAGGCCCCAGAGAGCCTACAGAAAGGAAACCAGTTGGTGCTCCAAGTGGAAAGAGCAGGATAATAATACATCTGCAAATAAACCATAAAATTAGAAGAGGACAGATAACCTAATGGAATGGGCAGGCAGAAGAGAACCTCCCATGAAAAGGAGAGCTTCTCAAGGGTTTTCCACCCACTTGGGAAGTAGGTCCGTGGCAAGTACTATCTTCATTCTTCTGAGGGCAAGGAACTAGAGGTCAAGAGCTAAGAGTCTAGAGTCTGAGCCACTCAGCCAGGACCTCTGTCCTGCGGAGCTGCCTGCCTTGTGCCTCTGTGAGGTCAAAGCCAGGAAATATTCCCACTCCACAGTTGCCAAGGCTCTTAGGAGGGGAGAGGGCATTAGTCTAACCTACTGTCTTCTGAATGTAGGGGAGTGTGTGTTCTTTGGTCAGAAAGAGAGGAAGAAGGATTGTGAAAGACACAGCAGGGAGGAGTGGGTAAAAATAGACAATGGCAAGCGTTTTGCAGGATTTACAACCTTCAACATGCTTTCACATGCATGTTCTCATTCGCCATAGTAGCTCTGCATTTGAACATGCACTGTTTTTTACAGAGGAAAAAAGTTAAGACTCAGAAAGTGTAGGTACCTTGTCCAAGGTTGAGTGGGAAATCAAACACAAAATTGTGGCTCCAAATCTTAGCCTATTTGCTTTTTTTGTATTGCATAGGGACTTGTAGATTTTGTTTGAGGATTAATTTCTTCTTGGGGTGTTCAAGGGCCAGTTTTCTTAGATGTACAAACACCCATTTTCCTGGATTCTATACTAAGTCCTTTCTTCCCTAGCCAGTTTTGACTCTACCCTTGGAAAACAAGCAATTGCTGGCCCTGCCCCTCTTCTCTCTCGCCTGGCTAGCAGAGCCCTAACAGGGAGACTGGCAGGGAGGTGTGCAGAGTCCTAATAAAGATTAGGGAAGGTCTGCCGGCCCCTATGCCCCATGGAGGGATGTATATCCCTATGCTAGGATCACTTGCAACTGGTTGGCTCGGATTTGAGATTCACACTCCCAGAGATGGTGTTCCCTTCTTTGTGTCTCAATCACACCCTGAAATAACCTATTTTGTCTTCAAGCCTCCAATGACTAAGATTTCCATCTCGTGGCACAATTTCACAATAATTATGGGGTTGCTTTATATCCTATCCACCCCCACAAGCACACAATCTTCTACTTGGGCACAAATCTCCCTATGACTGGGTCTATGATGTCTAGAGTGCGATGCCCTGATAGCTACCTACCTACTGGGACTTCGGCTGCTTAGCAGTTATCAGCTTACTTGCCAATTATTTTGTGAAATAGTGAAATAAATTACTACTATGTTGTGGGCGTGTAAGTGCCTAGTACCTCAGATCCCATTTAAACTTGGGCCAAGAAGCTACTTCTGTAAACATGTATAAAAGCAAGGTGATAATTTGTTTAAAACAACTTGGCAAGAATATTTTATATGGTAGAAAAAAAGGGGGTCTATGTGTTTTAAACTTTCATAACACATGTATGAAAACCATACATCTTTAAATTGTCTATAGAATGAGTACTTGGTAATCACTTGCCCTTAACCACCCAGGAAAATTAGATTAGAATAAGAAACTGTAGGAGAACTTCCTCTGAGCCCTATTGTTTCACTTTGGCAAAATGGTGGGGGAGGGAGGGACAACTGAAACACACACGCATACTCACACAAATTGTTTTACTCTGCTTAGATAAACACAAAAGTCCAAAAGCTATCAACAGTAATTTTTGAGGTGATTGGAGCCTCTATATCGAAATGCATTGGGAGTTCATTACACCGTTGAAAAGGATACAGTCCATTTACTATTATTTAACCACATTAATCATTACGATGAAATATGTTGTGAACTAATTCATGAATTTCATACTTAGACAATTACAGTACTGTATGAGGTAATGACTTTAAGCAGTGACAGGTAAACTCCTTCCATGTTGGCTACAGTGAGTAAGTCCTCGCTTTCCTCTGTAGGGACCAGATATTCTGGACACACCCAAACTTCTATAGACAAACATCAGTAATGTGAAAATGAGATCCATCCATTATTACTTTAATCTTAAAGACTTCATTTTTTTTTTAATCTTCTGCAAGGACTTGACATCATTGCTCTTGACAATTATAAATTAAGCAGAGGCAGAATCCTGCCTATGCTAGGAATCTAAATTCCCAGGAATTTCACTGCCTGACCTTAAGATATCTACAAACAATCAAGTATCAGCTTTTAAGTTCATTCCTTTTACAGTCTTCTCATGGGAGAACACAGTGGAACTGGTTATCAGTGTGCCAATGGCTCCATTAGGCAAGGACTGTATTTATATTTTGTCACTGTGCCTCTGTTATCTGGCATAATACCTGGCACCTAATAAGGGCTCAGTGAATAATGACTTTTCCGGGTCCTAAGATCCACCGCTAATTGCCTGTGTGATTTGGGGCTAGTATTTAATACAGTTCAGGAGTTGGGCTTAAAGGACACTTACTATGTTTTCAATTCTAATATTGTACTAGTCTTTAACTGAATTCTCTGGGTGTTCACCAGCTTACTATAATGACTATAGGGAAAAACACCGTTCCTCCCAAAAACACTTAAAATGAAATAATCCCCATCTCCCTCATTCAGCCAATCTGCGACTTCTTAACTCAATCTCTCATCTGCCAAAGGAACACCCATCGCTCATATTTTATAAAAGGATTCTCAACTCTAACCCATCGTGGTGCTAACACAGTTTCTTGCCCAGAGTAGGAAACATATGTTAACTTGATTTGATACCGTTCCCATTTTGGATTTCAGAATTTAGTTCTCCTTGGGAAACTTTTTTAATGCCCCTTAATCAAACCAGTACCTACCACACCTTTTGTCATAAAATCTGTCTTCTCTGCACCACCAGGAGGCAGTGTTGAAGCAGCTCCAAGCTGAAGAAAAACCCATCAGCCCAGCGCACACAGTGGCACTTGACTCCCCGAGCTTGGGGGTTTCCTCTAGATTCTGCTTCAAGAAATAAGAAAAAAATCCTAATACCTTCCTCACCGAGAGATAACCAATAATCCTAAAAGATGCATACACCTGTTGGAATCCATTTTTCTAACGTCTCTGCAGTTTATAATGCCATCATTTGGGGGCATTCCTGAAGTTTAATTTGACATTTACCCATTTAAGAACTACTCATCATTGTGCTACTAATTATTTTTCTATTATTAGCTATCGAAGGACTCCTGTGTTTTCGAAAGGGTGTGATCAGTAACTAAAGGATAGCCCTTCCTTAGAAAAATGCTTTACTTTTTAAATAGAAAGTAAGTTCTTAAGAAGACCATAAGCTAAGGAAAGGGAGGGAAAGAGCATGCTCTCTAATACCAGGCATGTACTGAAACCTCACGGCAGCACTATGAAGCAAATGCTACTATTCCTATTTACGAGAGAGAGAACTGAAGTCAAACCTTATCTAAGGTCAGATAGATAGTTACGTGCTCAGGATGCAGAGGGGGCCTGATTCAATAGACTACTAGATCCAGTGGCCTTGTGAACAGAAACAACAAGCTAAGTGAACTGTTAAAACATGTCAGATTTGCTGCAGAAGTCTCTCTGTTCAGTGCTTTAATCTTGGTCGTAGTCTGGACACTCGTCAGTCGCAGACAAAATCACCCCAGGCCCCCAGGCGTTGTAAGAGGAACACTCACTGCAAGCTCACTGTCGCATGTTTGTATTTGCACCGTTTTGATTATTACGGGTTTATTTGATACAGCCATCCTAAGCCCCCTTCTTCCTGATGGGAAGGGCCATCCCTACTGCAGCCCTAAATTGCCTTTTCTGAAAAGATAGAAAAAAAAACAAAAAACAAGAAACATCAAAGCTCTTATCTCCACTGATTTCCAAAGCCTAAGCCCCCGGAAGATAATTTAAAAAGTAATTAGAGTCACAGTCCTCCAGGCAGGCCTCACACCCTGTCCTAAGCCTCCCAGAGTCAAGAGACTCTGTCCAGGCTTGTGAGTTTTATTTTTGGCAGTTCTAATTTTAGTCTTTTATTGATCATCCCTTATGCCCGGGTTTGCATAATTACAGTGGAAATGGCTGAATTTTCTAGGTGCTAGTAGAATTACTCAAACTATAGAAACTACAGATAATGGGACCCAGAAAGAAAAAAAAAAAGGAAATTTCATGATGTCACTTATATAGAAAATGTACAAAAGTCAAATACATAGGAGCGGAGAGTATAGCCGAGGTCACCAAATGCGGGAGGTGTTGGCCAGAGGGCACAAAGCCACAGTTCTGTAGGATGAATGAGTCTAGAGATCTAATGTATACCGCGGTGACTAGAGTTAGTAATACTGTGTGGAATTCTGGGAATTGGCTAAAAGAGAAGATTTCTGGTGTTTTTATCATACACACACAGATAACTATGTGAAGAGATGGTATGCTTATTAGTTTGTGGTAATCATTTCACTAGGTATATGGATATCAGGTCACCAGAATGTACCTTAAATATATACAGTTTTTATTAAAATTTAACATGTTCACATAGAGATATGATTAACAAGACTGTCCATACCATAACAAAACTTCTGGCAAAGTTTTGCAGAGACAAATTAAAGGAGTAGTATAATAAATTGCCAAGATATCAAATATCCAAATGTGGGAGCGGTTCACCTTGACCACAGAATTAAGTGGTACTGCTCTTAGAGCATATGCTTCGTGGATTCTAGTAGGATGACATGTAAATACAGCCATCGCCCTAGTTGCTCCCCTACAATTTTTATGTGATAAGATGGGTGGTGAAAAATTACCAGTGCTTCCTAAAAATGAGGAGGCCTAGAACTTTGGCAAGATTTCATGAGTCTACAGATGGACCATCAAGAAAATGACTGGAGTAGATCTTGTTGTGTATTTGAACACTTCCTCCAAGAGAAGCGGCAGCGCCACCGGAAGACATCCTAGGGACATAGAAACACATCATTATCACTGTGCGATCTCCGGGAAGAAAATAAGGAGGTAAAGCGCCCTCCCAGAGGGAGCGAATGAGGGAAAGAGAAATAAAAAGAATGGCAAAGGGGGCAGCCCCTCCCCCCCGCTGTGAAACTCTTTAGGCACAGCAGGTGGGCCATCATTTGTAATCACCTCCCCATTGATTTAGGCCGTTTCCGGTGACAATTGAGGGGGTAACTGCTAGGACCGGAGTAAGGAAATGGAAGAAAAGAGGGTGAAAGTGAACAGCTCTTTAAAAAAAAAAAGGCACACACACATTTAACGTAATAGCGATTTTATTGCCCACCTTGATTTTAAGAATCTTAAAATGCGGAGCCAAGTCTTCAGATGAAGGAAATGCGGCACACTAGCCTTCTCTGACTCCCCCGTGCAGCCCCCCTCCTCCCCCACTGCACCTCCCTCAGCTGCCAGGAAAAGCACCAAAACACAACGGTTAACCACCAACTATCAAATCACATCGCACTGAAACTGAGGGCGACGGTGAAACCCTTAGACGTCGTCTAGAGGGAAGTTCTAGAGTCCCTTAGTTCCACACCAGCACTGGGGGACCTAAATAGGCAGAAGAAACACTCGTGACATTTCTGTTTTCTTGCCAGGATGGTTCATTCTCATTACACCGAGTCACCCTAGTGACTGCCAAATGAAATAGTCACAGAGTGCCTCCAATTTAAGTCAGGAAAGATTTGCTTTGTGATAAAATGCTTCCCGTGGAATGGAGATCTTTTGACACCTCCGACCCTCCAGCATTTTAAAGGTTGTTTGCTGACAACCTTCTCTTTTTGCATGCCGGGAACAGTCCAGCAACCGGTCCCAGCATACATAATTGGCCATTTGTGTTTTCCAGCTAAGGGGCCAGTGGTGAAGGTGGCTTGTAAGCCAAGAGCAGGGCCCCGCCCTAAACAAATTTGGCCTTAAAAGCAGACCTTCAAAAAAAAAACTAGTTCTCCCTTGCCAAATACTGTAACGTAAATACTATTCCTTTTTGCAAAGCAAGATAGATCAGAACTAGATCAGAGCACTATTTCTTTTTTTCCTCTCCAGTTCTGTTCTATCAAAGAACAGGAAAATAAGAGGCTGAGACCAGAATGTATTGACTGACCGGCCTATAGGAAACTCGTGTCATCCTCCCAGGGATTAGAACAATTAGAATGTAATCAAAGCTCACTGGAGATACATTTTTATATAGAAATACTTTTAGTTATGTATGTAAACATGGACATATTCACAAAGTCACACTGTTATGTACATAAACATTTATGTGTATTGATACACCTGGAAGAGATTTTAAAGGAAAATGTGGAAAATGATCACTGATCACTGTCTAACTTAAATCATACTATACTTCATCCAGAGGAGACTTTTTAAAGGTTTTCTTTTTTGAAGGATTTGGAATGGAAGAAGAAAGAAACAAGCTTTTATTGAAACCAAATTATTTTATTCTCCACTTTTAATTTTATATGTTTAGTAAACACTTACACAGCACTTATTATGTACCAGGCACTATTCTAAGCACTCTGTAAATATTAAGTTGTTTAAGCTTCCAACAACCTTATGAAATATGTACTATTATTATCCCTATTTGACAGACGAGGGCACAGAGTACAGAGAAAGCAAATAACTTGCCCAAGGTCACACAGCTACTAGCGGTCAAGTTGGAATTTTAGCTGGGCGTTCTGTCCTTGAAATCCAAAGTCTATGCCCCTGACTCTGCTTACTCCCTAGGTGAAAAATTAATTTAATCTCATAAAATCTTTCACAGATGATGAAACTAAGGCACAGAATTTATATAACTCTATTTAATCCATGTTAAATTTAAACAAATATGGTAAATTAGAACAATGGCACTAACAAAGATATGTTCACATCAAATTTTTTTTTCTTTTTTAATGGGCACCTTCTCTTTTCAATATGCTTGTTACCGCCAATATATGGTGAGCAACATTGTTCCCTGAGTGTATCTAGACTTCTCTGTTCACCAGTTCAAAACAGCTGAACTTAGTGCCTCATTCCCAATCAAGAGTTAAAGAGCACATTCAAAAGAATAAACTCACACATCAGCTATCAGTTCATTGTAAAATGGTGTAAAAATTAGATTAGTAATAAAATTTTTATTAAGTGCATCCACAGTGTGTCTGCTAAATTACAGCTTGATTAGACTTTACACAGACTTTTCTAGAAGGATGCTCACATATGAAGTTTGCTGTCATTTGATTTTAAGCTAATAAATAAGAAAAAAGATGATGTTAGCAAAGAGATGTATTTTCTGATATTTTCATTCACACACATGCATTGTAGAATTTCTAGAGAAAAGTTAAACCAAGAGCAATCAAATCTTTCTGGATGGTGAGGTACTTAATTCATGTCTGTTATTGGTAACGGAGGTATGGGACCCCTTCTCAAGCCCTACTACCATCACCATAGTTCAAGCTTTAACCTCTCACACTTTTTTTTTCTTTTTTTAAGATTTTATTTCTTTTCCTTCTTAAAAAGAAGGAAGATTTTTTTATGTATTTATTAATTTATTTGAGAGAGAGAGAGAGAGAACATGCACTTGAGCAGCAAGAGAGGCAGAGGAAGAGGGAAAGAGAGAATATTAAGCAGACTCCAAGCTGGTCATGGAGCCCAAAGTAGGGCTTGATCACAGGATCCTGAGATCATGACCTGAGCTAAAATCAAGAGTCAGACACTTAATCAACTGAGCCACCCAGGTGCCCCCAACCTCTCTCATTTTTCAGTGTTCACTCCTCCCCTAGTTAATTTTCACAGGACTGATAGATTGATCTTTCTGGAACACACATAACTTCATATCACTTCCTGGTTAGAATATTTCTGTTATTTTCTAATATCTTTTTAAAAAAATTTTTTTAAGTAGGTTCCATGCCCAAAGTGAGGCTTGAACTCATGACCTTGGGATTAAGAATCAAAATGCTCCACCAACCAACCCACACAGGTGCCCCCTGTTGCTCTCTAATATGTTGAGAACCAAACCATAACGAGAGGAGTATCTGGGCTTTCTACCACTTTACTTGTCAATATTAATGCCACAAAGGGTATATTATTGCTGTGTGTGTTACTCTCTCATTGCCATCATGTTTACCCAAGCAACCTTGAATGGTATATTATATATAGTTCAATGATTTCTCTTTGATTGCATAACATTTTCTTATGTATATATGGCTTCTAAAAATTTAGCCATTTATTCAACATGTAGGGATCACTGTGTTGGGCACTATGACAGTTGCTGGGTGTTGAAAAATAAAAACTTAAAATGTATCTGCCTTCAGAGAGTTCACATTTATTGGAGAATGCAGACACTTCATCATATAATTGTAGGTTCAGGTTTTCAGGTTGAGAAAAACTTTAACATGATATATTAAATCTTCCTATCAATGAACATGGATTATCTGCCATTTATTTAGTTCTTCTTTAATTTCATTAATTTGGATTTTCTACATAGACAATCACATCATTAAAAAAGATATTTAAGTCTTTCTTCCTTTCTTCCTTCCAATCTGTATACCTTTTATTTGCTTTTCTTGTCTTATTGCATTAGCTAGAACTTCCAGTACACTGTTGAAGAGGAGTAGGAGGAGGGGCCATCTTTGCCTTGTACCTGATTTTAGTGGGAAAGCTTTGGGTGGACAGAATTTTTCATAGTATTCCTTTACTATCCTTTTAATGTCCATAGGTTCTGTAGTGATATCCCCTTTCATTTCTAACATTAGTAACTTGTGTCCTCTCTCTTTTTTCTAATTAACCTGGCTAGAGAATTATTGATTTGATCTTTGTAAAGAACTAGCTTTTGTTTTTATTTATTTTCTCTTGATTTCCCAATTTTAATTTCACTGATTTCTGCTCTACTTCTCATTTCTTTTCTTCTGCTTACTTTGGGTTTAATTTGTTCGTTCTTTTCTAGTTTCCTAAAGGAAACTTAGACTATTCATTTTAGATCTCTCTTATTTTCAAATATATATATACACATATATATACATATACATACACATACATATATACATATATATACATATATATGTACCACTTTTGTCACTGTTTTCTATTTTTTGTCCTTGTTTCTTATTCCTATTTTTGTCTTCAACATTCTTTTTTACTTTACGTGCTTTTCCCCCCACCTCCTGCTTCCCTAGGATGCTACTACAGCTGATCTATGCTGTTTTGTGCTTCCCCTCCCCCGTTTTTTAAAATTAAATAATCTGTACACCCAACATGGAGCTCAAACTCACGACCCTGAGATTAAGAGTCAGATGCTCTACCAACTGAGCCAGCCAGGCACCCGTTTTTGCTTTAATTGAGCATTTTATATGATTCAGTTTTCTCTTCTTTTTTTCTTCTAACATTTTATTTACTTATTTGAGAAGAGAGAGCACGACCTAAGGGAGGGGCAGAGGGACAAGCAGACTCCCCACTGGGCAGGGATCCCAACTCGGGGCTCCATCCCAGGACCCCAAGATCATGACCTGAGCCAAATTCAGATGCTTAACTGACAGCCACCCAGGCATCGTGAATTTTTTCTCTTAGCATAACAGTTATGCTTCTTTTTCTTTCTTTCTTTTTTTTTTTAGATGTTTTCCTAAAGTTTGCAATATACATTTACAACTGATAGAAGTCTAACTTCGAATATACTAATTGCTTCACAGGTAGCTCAAGGACCTTATAATAACAAACAATCTTAATTCTTCCCTCCTTTCTCATATCATTGCTGTCATTCACTCATTTATATATAAACATATATAAGCATATATATTATATAGATAAGGATATATACATATAAGATTATGCATACATAAGAATATATAATCAAATATATTGTTGGTATTATTTTGAACAAACTATTATTTGTTAGATACACTAAGAATAAGAAAAATAAAATTTTTATTTTACGTCTTCCTTCTTCAATATTCTTCCTTTCTTATGTAGACACAAGTTTTTGACCTATAATATTTTCCTTCTCTTGAAAGAACTTCTTTTAGTGTTTCTTTCAAGGCAGGGCTACTGTCAACAAATTCCTATAATTTTTGTTTGTCTGAGAAAGTCATTATTTCTTCTTCACTTTGGAAGGATAATTTCACAGGGTACAAAATTTAGCTTGATGTGTTTTTTTTTTCTTTCAACACTTCAAATGTTTCACTCCTTTCTTTTCTTACTTGTGTGGTTTCTGAGGAGTTGTCAGATGTAATTCTTTTCTTTGATCCTCTATAGGTAAGGTTCCCCCCCACCTTTTCTGGCTTTTTTCAGGACTTTTTCGTTGTCTTTGATTTTCTATAATTTGAATATGATATACCAAAGTGTAGTGGGTTGTTTGTTGTTTGTTTGTTTGTTTGTTTTTGGCATTTAACATGCTTGGTGTTCTCTGAGTTTCTTGGATCTGTAGTTTAGTGTCTGATATTAATTTTGGGAAAATTTTCAGTCATTATTGTTTCAAAATATTTCTTCTGTTCCTATCGCTCTTTCTTCTTCTGATATTCCCATTACACTCTTTGTAGCTGTCTCACAGTTCTCGATTTATTTATTTGCCTTTTCTTTCTTTCCTTTTCAGTTTTGGAGGCTTCTATAGAGATATCCCTAAGCTCAGTGACTTTTTCCCCCAGCCATGTCATCTATTAATAAACTTATCAAAGGCATTCTTCATTTCTGTGTTGTTTGTTTGTTTTTTAAGATTTTCTGTATTTACTTGACAGAGAGAAAGACAGCAAGAGAGGGAACACAAGCAGAGGGAGTGGGAAAGGGAGAAGCAGGCCCCCAGCTGAGCAAGGAGCCTGATGTGCCCTGCCGACATCATCCATCTGTTTTGCATGCTATTAACTTTATCTATTAGAGCCCTTAGCATATTAATCATAATTATTTTAAATTCCCAGTCTGAAAATTCCAACAGCTGCACCATTGCTGAGTCTGGTTCTGATATGTCTCTTTCCTTTTTCTTTTCAAACTGTGTTTTCTGTATTTTAGTATATCTTGTAATTCTTCATTATAGTTAGACATGATGTACTGAGTAAAAGACACTGCTGTAAATCAGCCTCTATTCATGTGGTGGTAAGGTGTTGGGAGAGGAAAGACCTTCTATAGTCTCATGATTAGGTCTCAATTTTATGAGCTAGTGCTTTTGGACTGTGTACTTCACACATGTTTTTCAGGATGGCTAGAGTGTATCAAACTTTGGCATTTCCCTCACTCCGCATGGAAGGCTAGAGCTAGCTGGAATCGCATATTTCCTTTCCCCAACTTAGTTAGACTTTGCTAAAACCCCAGCAGGTTAGGCTCTGGCTAAATAATTTCTACCGATGGCAGACCTTGTTAAGAAGAACAGATTGCTCTGGTATATTTCAGAATGGTTCCTTTTCCCCTCCCCTGCCAGAAGCTTAGGAGGATTTTTTCTTCGCTATTTTCTGTGAGAATCGGGTAGAGTTCTGAAAGTACAACTCACAAAAGTTTGGGGCTCCTCTGATGACTAAGTGTCCCTGAAGTTATGTCTTATTGTTGTCTTCACTGAGCCTCTAGCAATTTTTCAATTACAGTTCAGGTTTCCCTACCTTGGTACTAATTCTTGCATAGATTTCTATTAACATCAAAGTCAATTGTGATTCTCTGTATTTGCTTGTTGGTGTCTCCAATTTGGGGGCAAAGGTTTGCCCTGTGACCTCATTTCTTTAAAAAGGTTGTTGATTTTTCAGTTTGTTCAGCCTTTTACTCATTGTGCAGATGTTATTTTTTAAAATAACTTTTAACTAAAAAAAGGAAAATTGGGGGGCTCCTGGGTGGCTCAGTTGTTTGAATGTCTGACTCTTGATTTTGGCTCAGGTCATGGTTTCGGGGTCTTGAGATCAAGCCCTGCATCAGGCTCTGCACTCAGCAGGGAGTCTATTTGAGATTCTCTCTCTTTCTCTCTCTGTGCCCTTCCCAGCCATGGTCTCTTTCTCTTTCTCGCTCTGAAATAAACAAATAAATCTTTGAAAAATAAAGGAAGGAAGGAAGGAAGGAAGGAAGGAAGGAAGGAAGGAAGGAAAGAAGGAAAAGAAAAGAAAAAAAAGGAAAGAAAAGAAAAGAAAATTTTAACAGTTCCAAAGATTGCTATATTTTAGAATACTTACACAAAGAAACACTTGAAAATCTTGACAACAATTTAAGTGGAGTTATTTTAAAAGGTGACTGAATTTGCATTTACTACTGTTTGTAATTATAAATTCTTTAGCCATGTGTTCATCCACTTCAGACTATAAGCTACCCTAGGTGGTCCTGGAACTTCTTATAACCAGTCAGCACAAAGAAAATATGAAAGGAAATGTTTTTTAAAATCTTTCTTTTAGCTTCAACTTCTGAAAAGGATGGAGTAATTCACGCAAGGCCAACTTATGCTACAAAACACCAAAACCACCTGACAAATTCACATATTTGAAGATATCAGAGGTCTGCAGAAGCATCCAGAGGGAAAGAAACCTTTCAGAGGTGAGCTGGAGATGTACTCCTCTCCCTAGAAGCCTTTGGTGATATTGGAATGCGCTATAGGCTAGAAACTTGAGCTTGTCATGAGAAAGGTCCTCCTGGGGGACAGAGAAACCAGGACAGCTTTGGGGAATTGCATATAATGGAAGTGCCAAAATCAGAGAACAAAACAACAACAACATCAAATACAGAGCCTGCCTCTTCCTGAACACACTGTTAAGTTTTGAAGTTATAGGGCCAGTTGAACAGAAAGTTCAACTAAATACTTCTCAAGGAGAGAACAAAAATTCCCATATCTCTCAGGGTTTATAAGAGGAAGATATTCCAGGCTTTGCTAATTGAGTCTTCCAAAAATTTAAGGAAGAAATAATGCTAATTTTACATAAAATCTCTCAGATGATAGAAATAGAGGGAACTCTTCCTAACAATTTTTATAAAGCCAGAAAGATCTTTATATCAAAACATAGCAAGACCATTACAAGAAACAAAAATTACAGAACAATCTCTCTAATGAATATTGATTAAAAAGTCCAAAAAATTAACAAATCAAACTCAGTGACATACAAAATGTATGATATGTTGTATTCAAATAATAAAATAGGATAGTTCTCTCTTTTTTTCTTTTTTTTTCAAGTTTTGTTTTAATTCCAGGTAGTTAACATACAGTGTAACATTCGTTTCAGGTGTACGATATGATGATTTAACAATTCCATACATCAGCCAGTGCTCATCATAACACACGCATTCCTTAATCCCCATCATCTATTTTACCCAGAATAGTTCTTAAGAGTAGAATGGATAAGGTTTATTCACAGATAAGTAAGAGGTATATTCACACATTGAGCATGTTATGTACTGCAATGAGAATGAATGAATGCAGTACAACCACACTTAAATAAATAAAATGTTAATTTAAGAAAGAGTCCATCATAGAAGAGTGTAGACTGTATTTATTGTCCGTTTATGTAATGGACATGAAACTAATGTAATGATATAGGTCAGGATGCGGGTTACCTGAGGAAGAGTGTTGACTACATGGTGGGACAGGCATGTCTTCAGGGAGATAGTTGATGTTCTGTTTCTTCACCCGAGAGTTACTTTCAAGGTGTAGTCACATTTAAATGTTTACCAAGCTCTAGATTTATGATTTGTGATTTTTTTTTTAATTTGTCAGAGAGGAGAGAGAGAGAAAGAGCACAAGCAGGGAGAGCAGCAGGCAGAGGGAGAGGGAGAAGCAGACTCCCTGCTGAGCAAGGAGCCCAATGTGGGGCTCGATCCCAGGACCCTGGGATCATGACCTGAGCTGAAGGCAGACGCTTAACTGACTGAGCCGCCCAGGTGACCCAATCTGTGAATTGTTTTGTATGCATGTTGTATTTCAATAAAAAGTTTGCTTTTTCAAAATCCTCTTTTTACCTAGCCTCTTCTACCGCTAGGAAACACCAAATATATCTGTGAAATACAGATTTTTTTTTAAGGTTCATTTTACAGTTTCTCTTCTCAAATTCAGCATTAAAGATACTCCGAGATTAACTCTGTGCACCTCACTGATGTAGGGACGAGTTTGGCTCTGCCATCACTATTTAGCCATTTTACAATTGTTCCCCAAGGTCTATTCTCTTATCTTCTTCCAGTTCCCTCAGAAAACTGTTAGTGACGTTGGACTCTAGACAATTACACAACCCTTTTATTGTCAGTTCTGGAATGAAGACTTTATGCATCACTAGCTGTGTGCCTGTAGAGTGAGGTAAAATTAATATCCTCTGTGTTGTTTAGTCTATATTCCATGGGCAAGCTGCCTAGAATGACTAAGGAAACTGCCTGAAAAGTTACCCCTTATTCCTCAAAAGAAGAAAAAGAAAAGGCAAACTCTGGAATTACTTTGAGCAGAGGGAAAATTAATAAATGATTTTTAAAATAAACTGAAAGGAGAAAAAGGAGGTCTCACACTAGAAAATTCCTTACTGCACAAAAGTAAAAGTATTTTATTCAGACGTAGTTGTAGTCAGGCCAGACTGTCACCGTGCTCTGTGATTTACAAATTGAGAGACTATAGTCACTGGCCATGCTGGTGTCACTTCAAATCTTAACACCAAGTTAACCGTACAGCTTGGGTCATGTTCCACGGCATCTCAGGTAATATTGATGACACCGATGATACTATTTGACAACTCTCTGAAAAGTTATGAATCTACCTCCTAATTAAGCTGAGTTTTGGAAGGACTTTGATCCTGCAAAATAGTTCATTGTAAATTAAGTTTAAGCATTATGTGAGCACGTGTGTGCGCTCAATTATCAAATGTCAAGACAAGAATTAACATGTATGATTTATGTCCGTAAATTGTTTTTGATCACCCCAACAACTGAGGAGCAATAGCTCCCTTTTCTGCTCATGTCCTATATAATTTTCAAGGGTCTAAATTTTCTTTTTTTTTTTTTAAGATTTTATATATTTATTTGAGAGAGAGAGAGAGAGAGCGAGGAGGAACAGAGGGTGAGGGACAAGTGGACTCCACACTGAGGGCAGAGCCTGACGCAGGACTCGATCCCATGACCTGAGCCAAAATCAAGACTTGGAGATTCAACCAACTCAGCCACCCAGGCGCCCCTAAATTTTCTTTTTTTAAGAGGTGAGGTTTCTTATCCTGTATACAGCAAGGCCCTCCTTGATGTTTGGAAGGGCATTATACATGTTTTGTAGCTTTATATCATCTGACTGTTGGCTGCAGTTTTGTTCTTTGAAATTCCTATGGTCCTTCTTTATCCATCAGATGCTTAGGACACATTTGAAATGAAGTCATTGATGCAAGAAGCTTCAAATCTTGGTGGGAGCTGTGGTCCTAATGATGTTGTTAGGTAGCAGAGAAGTGTAGCAAAGAAGTTAATACCTGTTTTTTCCTACTGGAGTTCAGTTTTGGAAACACCAGTGCTGGAATGAGACGAGATATTTCACTTAGACCAAATTTGCACATTTCAGACATTAAACACTAAAAACTCCCTGCTCCTTGAGGCAAGATATGGGGTATATCATGTCGGCCCTATAGAATCGTAGCAATGTCTTGTTGCCTTTCTTTTCTCAAGCTAACCCTCCTGACTTTCCAGTCTGCCTTCCCATGTTTATTGATGGCTTACTCAATATTTTCCCAATACTGGAAGGAGCACTTTGTTCCCTGCTGGTTTCCTTCTGCTTCTCCAGATGGTTTTTGATCTCATGTCCAGAGGATCTCTTTTCTTTCTCCAGAGACCACCCTATTAGTTGAAGGCACACTTTTTTTTTTTTTAACATTTTATTTTTTTATTTGACAGAGAGAGAGCGTGTGAGCACAAGCAGGGGGAGCAGCAGGCAGAGGGAGAAGCAGACCCCCACTGAGCATGGAGCCCGATGCAGGACTCCATCCCAGGACCCTGGGATCATGACCTGAGCCGAAGGCAGACGCTTAACCGACTGAACCACCCAGGCGCCCCAGTTGAAGGCACATTCTTGTTCTTCCCTCCATTTAGAAATACCTACTTAGCCAACTGCCCTCTTATCTTTTTGGCAGGCTTCTCTTCCCTTGTGGCCTTTTTTGGGACGAACTGAAAAGCGATGTTTGCTCTAAAATTTGTTCTGAGGCTAGACTGCCTTCATTCAAACCCCAGTCTTTAAGCTGTAGATAATTGAATAATTGTCTTTCTTTGCTTCCACACTTTCTCTGTCTTTCCCCTGGCTCCAAGGTGTGCTCCTAACCACTTCCAGCTTGGCGTTGCCCAATTGGAATCAATTTTTGCTCAAATAAGCTCTTAAAATTTTTAATATGCTTCAGTATATCGTCTGACACACTGCTTGAGCCTTTTAATGGAACCATAAATGAAGAAAACCCCAGCTGAAATTTGCCAATACATAACCAGAAATCTCCCATTTCCTTAAATAATTTTGAATTCAGGTTGCTCTCTTTTCGCTCAAACAGGGTTGCCTACTACAAACCTACTGATAAAAACATAAAGCTCTCTTTGCTTACTCTCACAATTTATTCTCAGTAACAGCCCATAACTGTGCCACTTCCCTATGTTTGTCCCAGGTCGAGGGTAAGAAGCCATTGCTCACAAAAAGCATTGGGAACGGTGCAGGAAGGGAGGTGTAGGGAGTTTCTACTCGAAATCAAATATATACTTGTGATCACTGCCTTAAAATCTCACCATCGTCTGTATTTGCTCTCTTTTGTCTGCTATTCCCACAAGACATAGGTACTTCAGTAAAGGATGTGAAGACTAGTAAGACACAGTCAATACGGAAAAACAGCAGCCAGCACCCTTGTAGTGTGTGAATAGTTTCCTAATGATGCGCGAGGAATAATGAAGTCCAAGTTGCCAGAATACGTTCTTCAATGTGAAATGAGAAAACAAAGCAAAATAAACCAAAGCAGGAACCTAGTCACTTGAATTAGAATTTGTGTTCTGAAGAAATGATAGGTTTTGGAAAAGGAATACGGAGTGGCTTTCCAAGACACAGAGATCCAAGTAGATTTTGCTGATTTCTTCCCCCATGTTATAGTAGTTAGGTTCACATTCTTAATCCACAGCTTTAAAGGTGGATGACGTCAGACATGTCTCCAGGCATCAATTCTACGTATCTTGCAACATGTTCCCACAGAGTTAGCACAGGGCATTGTGCTTAAAGGGACGCAAATCAGTACATTTAGTAAATTAGTACATATTCTCATGAGTAAAAAAAAAAAATGTGAATAAATTTTTAGGATAATTAATGTCTCCTGAAAAAATAGTATCTCTCTCATTTTTTTCCATGTGTCATAAGGTCTATTGTTTCGCAAGTAGATTTTCCTAATCACAGGTATCCAAACTGCCAGGACTGTCCCTGGCCCACTTTTCTGGTTTACTCTATTCTTATGACCCAGATATCTCTCCCAGAGATATTCTGGTTGAAAACCACAACTTTGTCATAAAGTTGGTATATAGATGTCCACCTTTTGGCTTTATTTTAAAAATTTAAAAATAGTTATGCATACATGTACTATAGTTGATAAAATATGGCATATTGCTGACTCTAACTGATTTCATTGTTGCAAAGCTTGACCACCTTCTTTCTTTTTTGGCTAAATCAAGAAATATATGGGAGTGCCTGGCTGGCTCAGTTGGTAGAGCATGTGACTCTTGATCTCAGGTCATGAGTTCAACCCCCATGTTGGGCATGAAACCTATTTTAAAAAAATACATATATATATATATTATATATTATATATTATATATAATATATAATATATATATAATATATGGCACTATGGCCCTCTGATATCACATGCAGAGAAGAAACTTACGTCACCTTCCAGCACTGGAAAGAGAAAAAGGATATAAAAAGTGATTTATTAAATTCTGACAAAGAAGAGCTTTAATAGAATATAACATAATACCAAATAGGATATATATACCATTTTCTACATAACCCAAACCTCCCACTTGCCTTTTCCACTCAGAAAATGATCAGTTTTACAATTTACAGCTTTTCTTACATTTGTCTGCACTTTTCTTCTGTCATCCAGCCCTAATTTGCTAAAATACTAAAATAAAATATACTTTATGTTTTGCCCAAAATACGCTTTCTGTAAAAGTGACAGAAAAAAAGCCAAGATGCCTTGAATACCAGTTTAAGTCAGGGTTACATTTTAAAAAGATCAGAAAGGATTTTTTTTAAGGCTGTTTAAGATGCTCAGATGTGTTCTGGTGCTAGTTTTGCCACATAATTTATTATATAATTTCAATCTTAATCTACTGCATTATCTAATATTTAACACTAAACAAGTCAATTTGCCTCTTTGGCCCTCTGTTTTCCCATCTGATAGATGAGGGCTTCCTAAGATTTCCCTCTCGCCCTATCTCTCTGTGATCCTAAAATTTAGGGGGAAAAGTTTATTCTGTTCTTTAAAAATTGGTCATTTAAGAAAAAACAGATCATGCCCTTTGATCCTAGTTAATCCTAGTAATTTGAAAAATCAATCTAGCCTAAAGCAATAATCCAGATGAAAGCAAGAACTTACATGCACACAAATGTTCACCATATTGCTTTTTACAAACCCCCAAAGTATGTCTGAGGATAGGGGGATGGTTAATCAAATTAGATTACATCCTCAATGGGATATTTTGCAGCTGCAAATGATATTTGAGTAACTACATGAAAAATTCTTATGATATACTATTGATTAAAAACAGTAGACTTTCAAGCTGTGTGTCCACTGTGGATTCGTTGATAAAGAAATGTGCACACGTAGAAACAGAAAGATGGATGGAAAGAAGCAGAAAGATGATTCTATTTTGCTAGAATCCTGAAAATTAGTGTTTGATAGTTCAAACCTTCCATTATATTGTTTTCATATGAAAAATAGTACAAGGAGAAAAAAGCCTGGGTGGGAGAAAGTTGTTCCCAGTTCATTCCTGAAGAGAGATATCATGCTTCCTTTTCTTGAGAGGGTTTTATTTGCCCCTCCAAAATTTTAAAAAAATTTTTTTAAAAATTAAGATACACTTGGTAAATAAAGTTGTATACATTTAAGAGGTACAATGTGTCAGTGTGATATATTTATATTTTGCAATATGATTTCCGCCATAGCATCAGCTAACGCCTTAATCACATCACATAATTATCATTTCTTTGTGGTAAGAACAATAAGGTCTAGTCCCTTAGCAATTTTGAAGTTTATAACATAAAATTATTGACTGTATTGTCTATGCTGCGTGTGAAAGAATTTCAACCTAAAATAGAACTGGAAGGTATGAAATGGAGAATCTCACGCAAGCGCCCTCAGAAGAACAAAGCTTTAAAACTGAGAGAATGATTTTCCACATTCACCTGATTTACGGAAGACCAAGACTTAGCTCCTGAACAGTGAGTACCTGGCAAGAATCTCTCCCCATCCTCAAGCCAATAAACTTCCTGCTTGCTGCACTCTGGCTGGACTTGCCCTCCTCACACTCCTCGCCCGTAGACATAGCCCACCCCAAGCTCTCAGTGGACTCTCCTGTAGCTTGCGGCTACACGCATCTCCTGAATTGTAATTCCTTGGCTATTCCAAAATAAACTCAATTTCTGGTCGTTCAAGCTTGCCTCAGTTTACCTCTTTATTTAGGTTGACATGTGCTTCAGATCTTCAGAACTTACTATTTACTAGTTGCAAGTTTGTACCCTTAAACATCTCACCTACACCCTCTGAGGAGCTCTCATACTGCTTCCCATAATGGCTATGGCTACATTTTACATTCCCATCTACAGTGTAGAGGGGTTCCCTTTTCTCCACATTCTCACCAACATCTGTTATCACTTGTCTTTTTGATCCTGGCCATCCTGATAGAAGTGAGGTGACATCTCGTTGTTGCTCTGATCTGCATTTCCCTGGTGATGAATGATACTGAGCATCTTTTCATATACCTGTCGGCCACTTGGGTGTCTTCTTTGTGTGTGTGTGTTTTTGTTTTTTTACTTTTTTTATTTTTTTTAAAGATTTTATTTATTTATTTGACAGAGAGACAGCCAGCGAGAGAGGGAACACAGCAGGGGAGTAGGAGAGGAAGAAGCAGGCTCCCAATGGAGCCGGGAGCCCAATGTGGGACTCGATCCCAGAACCCTGGGATCGTGAGCTGGGCTGAAGGCAGATGCTTAACAATCTGAGCCACCCAGGTGCCCCTGTGTGTCTTCTTTGGACAAAATGTCTATTCAGATCTTTTGCCTGTTTTTTAATTGCATCATTTGCTTTTTTGCTATTAAGTGGTATGAGTTCTTAATACATTTTTGATATTAACCCCTTATCGGATTCATGTTTTGTGAATGTTTTTCCCATTCTGCAGAATGCTTTTTCATTTTATTGATCATTTATTTGGCTGTGCAGAAGCTCTTTAGATTAATGTAGTCCCAGTGTTTATTTTAGTTTCTGTTGCCTGTGCCTTTTGGTGTCTTAGGTAAAGAAATCTTTGCCCAGACTAATGTCAAGGATCTTATCCCCTGTTTTCTCTAGGAGTTTTATGATTTCAGGACTACCATTTAAGTCTTTGGACCATTGTGAATTGTGTAGGATAGGGGTTCAATTTTATTCTTTTGCATGTGGATCTCCAGTTTTCCCAACACCATTTATCAAAGAGACTGTCCTACCCCTTGTGTGTTCTTTACACCCTTGTCAAAAATTTGTTGACTATATATGTGTGAGTTTATGTCTGTGCTCTCGATTTTGTTCCGACTGGTCAATGAGCCTGTTTTTATGCCAGTGCTGATACATGTTATAATATGCATAACTGATGAATGTCAATATGATACATAATTGATACACTGTATAATATGGATGAACCTTGAAAATGTTACTACTTGAAACAGTCACAAAAGACCACATATTATATTAATCTGTTTGTTTGAAGTGTCCAGAATGGGCAAACTGTTTTTTTAAAGATTATTTATTTATTTATTTGAGAGAGAGAGAAAGAGAGCATGAAAGGGGGAAGGTCAGAGGGAGAAGCAGACACCCTCCCCCAACCGGTGAGCAGGGAGCCTGATGCGAAACTCGATCCCGGGACTCCAGGATGGTGACCTGAGCCAAAGGCAGTTGCTTAACCAACTGAGCCACCCAGGTGCCCAGGGCAAACTATATATTAAAAAGGTAAATTAGTGATTGCCTAGAAATGAGGGAAAGGAGGATTACGGGGGAGGGAGGATAGACTGCTAACAGGTAGTTTCTTTTAGAGGTGATGAAAATGTTCTAAATTTAGATTGTGGTGAATGCTACAAAACCCTGTGAACATACTAAAAATCAATGAATCAGACACTTTAAAAGAATTATGTATATAACATGTGGATTATATATCAATAGAGATGTCTTCCAATTTTATTTGATCTTATTTTTACTAAGCTCTACACCCAATATGGGCCTCGAACTCAGGACCCCAAGATCAAGAGCCACATGCTCTACCCACTGAGCCAGCCAGGTGCCCCCCAGGGTCTTTAAAAATTTTAAATGTAACACATCAAACATTCCAGAACTTAGATTCTACTAGATGGGTTTTAAAGTGATGCAGCAATATTTTAAATGTCGATGTTATGACATGTTAGATGTTACATGTTTTGCAGCAAACTTAAGATGAAACTGTTTGGAAATTTGGAAACTTGTCCGTGTAGACATTTGTGAGTGGGTAGTTTTCCCAACATGCTTTTGGAAGGTGTGCCAGCAAATTGCGTGCATGCCGCTGGGCTAGAAGAAGGAAGTTCAGCTGAACGATTACTGTAGTCATTCACGGATGCAATCCCTGCCACTTCCACGGAGGCAAGTGTAGTGGGAAAAGGAAGGCAAATATTTATTCCTTCACCCATAAACTCTTAAAAGTAAGACTTCAAGAAAAATGTGTTGAATAAACGTTGGAAAGGTCAATGGTGCCTGAGGCCGCTTCAAAGTATATGGCTCATTACCCTACACGGAGTAATTACCACAGGAAAAAATCTCTCATGTTTACAGCAGAAACAAAATATGTAGATTTTCACAAAAATCTCCAACTTTCCCCTTCGTCAATGAATTTGCCCCCCTTGCCTTAAGCAGTCCCTTTGCTGTGTTCTCTCCCAAGGCGTAAAGAGGACTGTGGAAGGAGGATTGTTTTCTGTCGGGTGGAACGCGGATGAGAAGGGAGAGGGAAGCGGCTACATCCTGGCCCCACTTGGAGCATCACTAGACTGAATGAGTCAGTCCGCAAAGAATGGAGACCCTCTACGAAGAGGAGTTTCTTTTCTTTTCCTTTTTTTTTTAAGATTATTTATTTATTTATTTATTTAACAGAGAGAGAGAGAGAGCACAAGCAGAGCAAGCGGTAGACAAAGGGGAGAAGCAGGTTCCCCGCTGAGCAGGGAGCCCGACCCTGGACTTGATTCCAGGACCCCAGGATCAGGACCTGAACGAGAGGCAGATGCTTAACCGACTAGGCCAGCCAGGCTTCCCAAGAAGAGGATTTCTTTTGAAAGAGAATGGGCGAGAGCTTTGTCACAAGTGCCACATCTTGTGTGAGTCACGGTGAACAGACGGCAGTGGTGCCTACCTCTCCAGCTGGGAGTCCGTGAGAAAGCTGTGCTCTTGAAGGGTCTTTGTTTAGGAAATTACCACAGGGAATGGGGTGGGACCATGGCTTGCTTTCTCTTTTTTCTTTTTTTTAAGATTTTTAAAAAGATTTTATTTATTTATTTATTTGACAGAGAGAGAGAGCATGAGCTGGGAGAGGGGCAAAAGGAGAGGGAGAGGGAGGAGCAGACTCCCACTGAGCAGGGAGCCCGATGCACACTCGATTCCAGGACCCCAAGATCGTGACCTGAGCCGAAGGCAGACGCATAACCGACTGAGCCACCCAGGCCCCCCAGCCATTGCTTTCTTAACGTGCCAGTAGGTTTGGTGGAGCTAGTAACTCATTAAGCACCCCATCCTCCTAACACTTCATTATGCTAATCAACCTATCAGCTACTGACCCCCAAGCCCAAAGTTCAATCCTGGGCCCTGCCTACAAAGAGTTTACAGTGTAATTGCACGGAGGAAAAGGCACAGAAAAGGTACTGTGATCATATAAATTCCTTTACAAGAGAATCAAATACAAGGGGCAAACCATGAAAGCTACAAGACAACTGGGAGGCAGGCTTTGTCAATTCTTCCCTCTCCCGTGAATTATCAGTTACTGCCTCTCTCGGGAAACATGCAAGATTTCTTTCACCTACACCAAACAATAACAACAACAAAAAATTTTCCTTGGACTCTGCAGTCTCCTCCAGTACCGTTTCTCCGTGACTTTAGGCACTAAATTCCTTGAAAATGTAGCCTTTAATTCCCTTCGTTCTTGTTTTCTCTCAAAATCATTCTAATCGGACAATAGAGCCCCCACCATGTCATCAAAATACCCAGTGATTGTCACAGCACTAAATCTCGCCGTCAATGACATGCATTTAGCTTATTTGATCTATCAGCGGTCTTTGGCTCAGTGGTTACTCTCCTCTTCTTGAAATATTTTCTTAATGTAGCTTTCCGGGAAACCACTTTTGTTTTTGTTTTTAACTCAGTGACGATTCTTGGTTTCCTTTTCTTTTTTTGTCCGGCCTTATCTTACAGATCGCTAACCATTCAATGTGTTAGGCTGAATCCTGTGATTACTTCTGTTCTCTAGGCATCAATTCCCAGAAGATCTCATCTAGCTTTACGGCTTGAATTACCATTATTTGCCGACAACTCCCAAATTTCTGTGTCCAGCTGAAACTTATATGCTCCGCCCCAAAGGCTGGATCTTCTCCCCAAACCTGTCCCGAATGGTCCTTTCAGTTGCTCAGACCAAACACTTGGGAGTCGTGCTTGGCTTCTGTTGTGCTCTCAGATCCATTGCCAATTTCCAATAGATCTGTATATCTTTCAACCCGATATAATCAATCTACTTATTCGATCTTTCAATTTAACCCATAAATCTTTACAACAAGGACCAGATAAACAAGGTCTATTTCATTAAGCAGATTAAAGTCTGGATATGTGGAGAATCAGAAAATGAAATAAGCAATCACATGCAGTGTGTTTAGTTTTATGTCAGGTATATTAGCTATAATTAGGTTTGCTTTCCTTGAAGAGAAAAGCAAATAGAGCATTCAAAAGATATAAATTTATTTCTCTTTCGTGTAAAATGAATGAATGAATGAATCAATCAATCAATCCTGGCAGGAGAATAGTCCAGGTCTGATAGAACATCTCTCCACTGTTTTCGGGGAATTTACATGGTTTCCATCCTCAGGGCCCACTTCTGGTCCGGATAGCTCTTGGCTACAGAGCTGGCACGTCTACGTTCTAGGCTGGCTCAAGAAGGAGTGTGAAAGGGTAAAGAGAGAACTTCTCTCAGCCGAGTCTGCATCCCTTAAGCAGCTTAGAAGTCCCATGCAGTACTTCCACTCACATTGTATTGGCCAGAAATTAATTATATTGCCACATCTGTGACATTAGTCACATTGCCACATCTAGCTGCAAAAGGGTGATGGGAAATGGATTATTCTAATATGTACACTGTTATCCCAGATAACACTGGGGTTCTGTTATTAAGAAGGAGGGACTGGATAGTGATAGGTGATAGGCTTTCTTTGCCACAAATACAGTGTGTTACAGGTGTTCAGATGAGGCGTCAGAAACCCACATTTGGGAGGTCAGAGAAAGATTCCAAGAGGAAGTGATTTCTGCACCATTCGCAGTTTGCCCTGATTGAGAATTACATCTGCACATTTCTGTCTTCCCACCAGACTATGAGCCCTGAGAGAGCAGGCACTGTGCCCTCTTCCTATTTGTAACCCGCATAGGGGAGCTTTTAACACAGCAGATCCTCAATATATTTTTGGTAAATTGAGATGAAGGTAAGGAAGTTTTTGAAGAGGAAGAGAGTGAGGTGTGTCAGTTTTGCTAGAACTTTCACTATCTTTAATCTTCACACACACACACACACACACACACACACACACAAATACCTCAGGCTTTATAGCACAAAAGCAACTTATATAAACAATTCTTTGTAACATTTATACTCTGTATCCCTTAAAGGTCTTCTTACTTTTTACTCATCTCACTGAGCAGACCTTCTCCCCCTTCCCCGGCTCCCACATTCACTCCTGCCCTGGAGGTCCAAACTTGGCCAAGAGCCTAACAGGCCCACTTCAGCATCAGGCCAGATCATAGGCTTTATGTAGGTAAGGAGCAGCGACTCAGCATTGCTGAGACCATGACTTGCCATCCTTTCATAGGACACAGCTCTTGGAATAGGTATGACTATAAAACCAAGATTTGGATACAGATCATTACCGTAACTGATTCCCACATGAATCACATTAGCTATTTCCGGATTTCTGGGGTTATCTAAAGTTGAACATGACAACTGCTACTTTAAAGAGTCTAAAACCCAAACTAAGACAGATTCCAATGACCGGGGGAAATTTAAAAGCAGCTGCTAACACATTTTCTCTCATTCCGTCTCATTTGTCTAAGCTGGTTTGAGATTACACACAGAAGGAACGCCTCTGTGAGATGACTGCTGATTTACCCAGAAATGAAACCTAAACTCTAACAGCCAGTTACCTTCCCGTTTGGTTTCATATTCTGTTACTAAGAAATGCATGTCTCCATATATGTTCGTAATGGCAAAGTGGATGGAAACTTGGCTGCCATGTCTAGACACTGGCTGAGCCTGGATCTGGCCGGAGACCTGGTCCAGCTTGAACCAAGATTATTTCTTGACCCTGAATTGCCTCTTCCCACTTTCCAATTCTGAGACAGCCTGATACAGGCATGCTGCCAGTTGCGTCGACTCCGACATCCGTGCATTATCAGTTGGGTGTGGAGGAGAGAAAGCAGACTGCCCAGCGTCAGATTCTTCCAAGTAGATACGGAGAGTCATGTTGGAATGCGGATTTCCGAGGATCCCTAAGATGTGCTCTTAAGTGCTCTTCAACAGATGAGCTTCTTAGAACTTTTTCTTATCTCTTAGGAAAACGAGATAATTTTCTCTGTTACGTTTCCGGTTTTCACATGTGATGATTTGTGAAGAAGCTATAAAGCCTTGAGGTCCAACTTGCTGTTTAGGACAGTAGTACTGTCAAACAGGGCAAATTGATAAGCTCATGAAGTTAGGGACCATAAAGATAACCAGGAACTTTCATTCTGCTCTTGAGCCTGAGAAGCACTTTAAGCACAGAGGCTCAAGGAAGAAAGGAGAAAAACCACCCTTGCAAACAGGAAAATGCTCCTTTATTTAGCTAAGTCTCCAGAAATCTCAAAAATCCAGAATACCTGATGGGTTGAGATGTTTGGTCCTGTGGACAATGGAATATGGGAAGCAAGGAGTCAAACTATCACAGAGCTGTAGCATACCTTAGATTTCAAATCCAGCACTCTTGTGTTCCAGATGGGGAAGCCAAGACCTGGCGAGATGAAGTCAGTGATTTCAAATGTAGTCCCAGTATAATGATGTGCTCACAAATCTAACACCTATCTTAGCATCGCAGGAAACTCAGTGGTTTATTGCCTCCGTTAGCAGAAATAAGACTGCATGTTAACTAATCTATTTGCTTTTGACTGGAATTACATCAGCTCAGTGTGGTCCACTGGTTTCCCATGCTAAAATGAAATAATAACGTCTAATGAATTCAAGGTGGCCCTAATGGAAAGAGTATGAGTTTAATCCTGGCTCTATTAATCTGTAGTAAATTGAACAAGTTACTTAAACTCTCCAAAGCCACAGCTTTTTCATCTGTAAAACAGAAATAATTCTCACCTGCAGGGTTAACAAAAAGATTTCAGATAATGTATGGAAAGGATCCAATGTGGTGTTTGGCACTGTTTGTGCTCAATAAATAGCAATTATTATGATTGTTGTCATTAAATAATAGGAAGACAAATTCCCAACTTGAAGGTGAGAGGACCGCTCATTGATTCATATCTCTAGGAACAGTCAGACGACCCGTTGCCAACTTTTGCAGAGAAACTTCTTTTCTGTTTTTAAAAAACCTTAGCTTTTTCACCTGGCAGTTCATAGTCAAGCTTCCACTTGAGCCCCTGAATTCCCGAAGGAGGTGCCCCTCAAGCCTTCTTGTCCTAAACTATGCCGCGTTCTTGGATATACTTCCATCCCACATACATTTGTTGTGTTCCGAATATTTCTGTGGTTGCCATGGTTTCTAATTCTCATTTCTAATCTGCAGCAGAATGTTTGAACTGAGAGGTTACCATTTAAGGTAGGGAAAAGGCAGGCATGGTCATGTCACGCTTTTTTGGTTACTCCGTACAATGTGGTCTCAAATTACCAGTTGATCCTTGTATTTTCCTTTTTTATAAGATGGGATCATTATACCTATGTCACAAGTTTACTGTAGGAATTACATGGACAAATGTATATGAAAACACGTAGCTTGCAATATATCCGGTGTTTATTCTTTATCCCCAGGCTGTCCCATTATACGCACGACAATCCTACCAGTCTGGTAGGCAAACCTGTCCTTGGCACACAGATGTCTTTTCCTCTTTCTTCTACTCTCCTCTCAAAGAGCTATTCCTCCCCTTCTTTTTAACCATGGAATTACATGTAATTGTAGCAAAGAATAAGGGGCCTTTTATTACTGCCTTT
The DNA here is from genome assembly GCF_024610735.1 of Ursus americanus. Lineage (NCBI taxonomy): Eukaryota > Metazoa > Chordata > Mammalia > Carnivora > Ursidae > Ursus > Ursus americanus. The sequence continues at coordinate 17,858,170 of NC_142135.1, forward strand.
TTTGCTCCATCTAAACAAAGCTGCTGAAATCCTCTGAGGAATAAGAAGAGGTCCCAGAAAGCACGGACTGTGTTGCTTGGTCCCATATGCAGCTCCAGAGCTGACCCAACAGTCTGGCATACCGTGGGCGCTCCATATGTGACAGGAGTCGGCATGTGGCTCTAGAATCTGCATTTGCAATCTTAAACTTTTCTTGCTGCCCTTGGACTTGAGGCAAGTCACTTAAACTCTGTCCGTTCTGTTTCTTCATCTGGAAAGTGGAGATAACAGTAGCACTTTCCTCTGTATTCTGTTGAGGATAAAATGTTAAATGCCTATATTAAGTGTCCAATGTATTTTACCTATTTATTGACAGTTCTAATTAAATAGCTATCGAAATAGCACATGGAGATAAAATGACAAAAAATGCACAAGTAATTTGATATTTAACCTTTAGCTCGAGAGTTAGGTGAACAAGGGCTAGGGGACCCTTTGACTCTTATCAAAGGGCATCCCAGGCAAACGACATTCTTCTTTGTCCCCACAAGGTGTGCTTCCTGCCACCATGACATCACCTTTGTTCATGCCCTTCATTCCATTTTGAATACCTCCTCCTTTCCAGTCTTTAGAAATAGTGTCCTCCTTTCAAGATACAAACTTACAGGCAGAGACCTGCATGATGTCTTCTTGGATTCCCCCACCAACTGCCTTCCACGTCCCTCTTTCCCATTCCTTCCAAATACAACAGGTCACGGGTCTCCGCATCCTCTGTTCCTCCCAGGCAACCCGCCCACACCTCCCTCACAGCGCTGCATGGACTTGCCGGATTGGCTTCGATGGCTTATCTCTATTAGATTATGAACTTCTTGCCAGCGGGGTTGGCTTCATTTTTCATCTCCCAGAGTAGGGAACCTGGCAGGCCTCCGTCCCATTTGATGGGATCACATCGGATTGATGTAGTTGGAACTAACAGCAGTTTGTGAGATCATTTGCCTCTGCCCCTTCTTATGTTCTTGCGGATGGTTTACTCTAATTACCTCTTACTGGAATTATAGTGTCAGTGCAGTGTCCTGAGATGGGAAATTAAAACAAGCAGGATCCAGTGGGGTGGGGCTGCCTTAAGCATGATCCGAAAGGGTTTGAAAGCAGTGCTGTAGAGACATGCAAATCAGTACCAAGAACCCACCCTACCTTATTCTCAGAGTTTTGTAGTTTCTAGCCTTTTCTTTTGGGAGGAATCAGTCTGATGCACTGAGCACAAGGATTGGTCTAACAATAAGCAGACTGGAAACATGTGTGAACTCTCTAACTCTTTGGATGACTTTAATTGTGAAAGTGTCTTCTGGGAGAACCCAGCCTTATCTGTAGGTTTGGTTTTGAAAACAAGCGGGAGGACGAGAAAGCTGTATTATTCACATGTGTTTGAGTTTATAGGTTTTTTTAAAAAGTATTTTATAAAGGAGATTTTAAGAAGAGAATCATTTTTTGTAAAAACAAAACTTAAAAAATGCTTAATGATTACGAAAAGTTTAGGAAGGGGCACCTGGCTGGTGCGGTCGGTGGAGTGTGCGACTCTGGATCTTGGAGTTATGAGTTCAACCTCCATGTTGGGTGTACAGATTATTTAAAAAAAAAAAAAAAAGGCGGGGGAGTGCCTGGGTGGCTCAGTCGGTTAAGCATCTGCCTTCAGCTCAGGTCATGATCCCAGGGTCCTGGGATGGAGTCCCACATTGGGCTCCCTGCTCAGCAGTGAGTCTGTTTCTCCCTTTCCCTCTGCCTCTCCCCCTGTTTGTGCTCTCTCTCAAATAAATAAATAAAATCTTAAAAAAAATTAGGTTAGGCATCTGCCTTCGGTTCAGGTCGTGATCTTGGGGTCCTGGGATTGAGCCCAGCATCTGGTCCTCTGCTCCATGGGGGGTCTGCTTCTCCCTCTCCCTCTGTGCTCTCTCTCACTCTCTCAAGTAAATAAATAAAATCTTTAAAAAAAATTAAAAAAGAAAAAAAAACCAAAAAAGTTTAGGAAAAAGACTCTCCTATTTCTTTTTTTTTTATGATTTTTTGTTATATTATGTTAGTCACCATATGGTACATGCCCGGTTTCTGATATAAAGTTCGATGATTCATTAGTTGCATATAAAAGACTCCCCTATTTCTAAAAAAATATCTGTACATTAAAATACCTCAGTTGTACATTGGTATCATATTTTTAATTTTTTCCCTGAAAAACATTTTGAACTCTTCCTGATTTCTCAACTGTCTTTAAAATAAACACCTTTATTCCCCTTACAAAGTGGTATTTTAAAATTATATACAAATTCTCATAAAATATCTTTTACTTTGAGAAAATTATGAGCCATATTAAAATTATTGCAGTAATTGTAAATGAATTCATCACACCTTGAAGATGCCATAGGTTTTGTTTGGTTTGGTTTGGTTTGGTTTGGTTTGGTTGTTTGAGGTTTTATTTATGTATTTATTTTTTATAATAAAATTTTTTTTATTATATTATGTTAGTCACCATACAGTACATCGCCATAGGTTTTGAAGGCAGGGGACCCGCATGACTCTGTGCCCCTTCCATCACTGTGGGTTCCTGATGCTATGAACACAAGGCAAGGGCCTGTCCTTACTGCCACTCTATTTAGAAGAAACCAAGGAAAGTGAAAGAATTAGAACTATCTTCTAACTTCTGACAGCCAGGAAACAGGGAGCACTGGAAGTAAATAAAAATCTTTGTTTCAGAAACTCCAGCTGAGCAAAACATTCTACTGATTTTGCTATTAGAAAGGCTAGAGATGCTAGGACGCCTGGGAGATTCAGTGGGTTAAGTGTCTACCTTCGGCTCGGGTCGTGATCTCAGGGTCCTGGCATCAAGTCCTGCATCAGGCTCCTTGCTCTGCGGGGTGTCTGCTTCTCCCTCTGCCTTTGCCTGCCGGGCCCTCTCCCGCCCCCCCCCGCCACTTGTGCTCCCTGTTTCTCTTTCTCTCTCTCTGCCAAAAAAATAAATACAATTAAATAAACAAACAAATAAATAAAAAGCCAGAGATTCTAATTGCCAAAAGGAGTTTACAGTCTTGCACTAATCACGTAACTTGGAGTTCAGGTGGCCTGACATTCATCAGCAAGGAGAGGCCACGGCTTCTTTCTTTGAGCGTGCTATCCTGGAGCAGTGACTTAACACGCACTTGTCTCAGCCTCCATTGGCTTGCTTCTTCGTTTTCAGAGTAATTCCTATTTATCCTTCAAGAACCAGTTCAAAAGTTACCTCCTCTCTGTTTTTTCTATTTGTCCCCACACTCCCAACAGTATTAAACACATTATCCTCAGGGATGCTACTACACTCTAGCGTGTATCTTTATTTATTTTTTTTTAAGATTTTATTTAATTTATTTTTTAGAGAGAGAGAGAGACAGAGACAGAAAAAGACAAAGAACGAGTGGGGGAAGAAGCAGAGGGAGAGGGACAAGCAGACTCTGCACTTAGCGTGGAGCCTGACGTGGGACTTGATCTCACCACCCTGAGATCATGACCTGAGCCAAAATCAAGAGTCAGGCACTCAACAGACTGAGCCACCCAGGCAGTCCTCAGGCATATATTATAATACATAGTATCAGATAACTAAAGGTTAGGGGTACCTGGGTGGCTCAGTCAGTTAAGTGTCTGCCTTTGGCTTGGGTTGTGATCCCAGGGTCGTGGGATTGAGCCCCACATTGGGCTCCTTGCTCAGCAAGGAGCCTGTTTCTCCCTCCACCTGCCACTCCCCCTGCTTGTGCTTGCTCTCTCTCGCCCCTCTCTGTGTCAAATAAATAAATAAAATCTTGGAAAAAAAAAAAAGATCCTTTTGGACTCCCGAAGGAGTTTGTAACATCATGTAAATTAAAATGTGCAGTTTTGTTCTTCCTTTATTTCATATATATATATATATATATATATATATATATATATATATTTTTTTTTTTTTTTTAACGTAAGCTCTAGGCCTAACATGGGGTTTGAACTCATGACCCTGAGATCAAAAGCCAGGTGCTCTACTGCCTCAGCCAGCCGGCCACCCCTGACCTCTCTTTATTTCAAAAATTAGAAAGCAGAGCTCAGAGAGTGTTAGCAATATCCATGGTATTTAGAAAATGGAGCTTGGTGTTTCAAAGAATGGGCCCTAGAGGTGGAATGCCTGGGTTTGAATATCGCTTCCCCTGCTTGCTTGCTCCGTGACTTTAGGCAGGTTGTTTAAACGTTCTGTGCTTCTTCTATTATCTATAAAGTGGGAGATGATGATGCTATCTATGTGATAAGGTTGATATAAAGATTTATTAGTTAGCATATGTAAAGTGCTAAGAGCAGCACCTGATTCATCAGAAGTATTAAAGGTCAGTTCCCACCCTTACCCAACATCTCACACCTGTTACAAAACAGACGGTCCAGGAACCAAGTCTCCTGGCCACACAGACAGTGCATTTAACACTGTACCACATGCCCTCCAATAGAGTGCTTTAATTAACTATCACACACACACACACACACACACACACACACACACACACACACACACACACTGAGTCCCCTATGTATTCCGTGCTGTGCTAAGCGCCTTACTATCTTTTCTCTTTATGTCTCACAGTGATCCTATAAGATGTTTTTAGTCTGCAGTACCTTACCTGCAATTGCAAAATTGAAGAAACTCTGAACACTGAAAGTGCTTCATTATTCATTGGATGCCTTAACTTGAACTCCTTTGGAAGCAAAAATCTGACTTGAATTGACATAAAGCTGTGCATAGGCCGTATTCCATTTAGTGTGAACATGACTATGATTCACTAGAGAAATTTAATATTTTCTATAATGGAGTGCGGTCTCCAATCCCCTGAGGATGTTAATATACATTATTAGGTTGTTAGATAATATCTGGTGTTTGTGTATTATACCATATTAACATATGGTGGTTTATTATTCAAAACTTCTAAATTCTATCTTTTTAGGATGATGGAAATGTTTTATAACTGGATTGTGAGGATAGCTGTACAAGTCTGTCAACTGACTTAAGAAAATCATTGACTTTGGTGTGCCTGGCTGGCTCAGTCAGTGGAGCATGCAACCCTTGATCTCAGGGTTTTAAGTTCGAGCCCCATGTTGGGTGTAAAGATTCCTTAAAAATAAAATAAAATCCGGAAAAAAAATCATTGCATTGCACATAAAACAGGTCAAGGTATATGATATATAAACCATACCTTAATATAGCCATGTTCAAAGGCCATTACAAAAAAAAAAACACCACATATCATTCTTAGGAATAAGAAAGTTAATTAAGGAATACCTGTAACAACTACCATGGTTGGGATTTAGACTGATGCTGGACCTAGCTGATAAAAGCACTTGAGTGCTATTTACACAGGATTTGAATCTGTAATGACATGAGAGTGAGTGGTGTAGCAATTTTCACAAAAGAGAAAGGAAACCACACACACACACACACACATACACACAATGGACTAAAGAATAATAAAAATAATAAATGAAAAATTAATGAAATTGAAGAATAAGTCCAAATACAATCTCTTTTATAATTTTTCCCTGAGTCACTCCATTCCATCAGAATTCATTTTCTCCCTCTGAGCTTCCATAGACTTTTATGACTCTGTAAGGAAACTTAATCATGCATTCTAGTCATCTGCATTTGTTATACAGAATCGTAAGCCCCTAGACAGCGATGATAGTTTTATCCATTTGTGTATTACTCATGGCACATAAAAAATGCTTAACTAGCAGTCTAATGAATATCTGAATTATATTGAATCTCTTCCTCAGCAAATCCTCAATAAAAGTTTATATGTAAGGGGCGCCTGGGTGGCTCAGGTGGTTAAACCTCTGCCTTCGGCTCAGGTCATGATCTCGGGGTCCTGGGTTCAAGCCTGCTTCTCCCTCTCCCTCTGCTGCTCCCCCTGCTTGTGCTCTCTCTGTCAAATAAACAATAAAATCTTTAAAACAAAGTTTATACATAAAAACTATATATTTTACTTCTTAATTCCAAAACACAACTGATCCCCAGTTTTGGTTAAGAGATTATAGGCCGTTATCACCACATCAGTTTTACAAAAACAAAAGGTGGGAAATGTTAAGTTACTTGCTCAAGATGACACAGCTATTAAATGGTGGAGCTGGTATTCCGTCCATGCCTGGTAAACTTAGAACCCAAACCTTTACCTGCTTCTCTTCAAGAAATTTGTAACTATGGGCACAAAACTAACAAATAAGTAATATTGATTTTTTAAAAAAAATCCCCTGTAACGTATCAGTCAATGTTATAGAGATTTAAAATTTTTCTAAGAGTTGAAGATTTTCTTAATTTTTTTAGTTAGAACAGTAATCAACCTACTTTCTTCTCTTCAGAACCTATGGACTCTATCAGAATACTCAAAACTATTGAGTCTTTCTTCTTTTGTCTACTCTCTTCAAACTGTGTTACCTGAGCTAACCTCAATAGCCACAATTAGATAAGATAGTACAGGAAAAAAAAAAAAAAGAAACATTTATCACCAATTGGGTTTTCTTTTCTTTCTTTTCTTTCTTTCTTTCTTTCTTTCTTTCTTTCTTTCTTTCTTTCTTTCTTTTTCTTTCTTTCTTCTTTCTTTCTTTCTTTCTTTCTTTCTTTCTTTCTTTCTTTCTTTTTTTTTATCAAACTCTTTAACAAATTATCTCTCCAAGCCCATCTTCTCCTCAGACAATTGGGTCCCTTACCATGATGTGAGGCCACAGGATGAACTGTCAGATTTGAAAAGCAATAAATACAGTGCAGTCCAGTTTCCTGGGAAAGATCAAATGTTTTGAGTTTGACTTCCTCTCTATCCCTAAAAAACATTTCAGAAGGAAAAGACTGATGGATTCCTCATTGGTCTTTTTCCTTTGTATGTTTTGTTAAATTTTTTTTTTTTTTTTTTAGCCAAGCTGTGAAAAGTTGTTGTTCATTAATGAAACTCAGAAAGTAGTCAAGGCCCTTTGAAGTTTAAGAAAGCATCTGTTCCACTGTCCAAAGAGAGTAGAGAAATTAACATCTCCATCACATGGGTTCCAATGTAATTCAAGTTATTACCACCCAGAAGTTGCAGGTGCAAGGATATAGCTAGCTTTGTTTTATGAAGCATATTCGAGTGTGCGCATGTGTTTGTGCATGCGTGTGCGTGCGTGCACCCCTGTGCAACATAAGGACCAGGTCTCATAAAATGAATATTTTTTAAGGTAAGTTACAAATACAGTCATATTAAGTTAAAATTGCTCTTTGGGTGGATTTTTCTCAGTTACCTGTCAAAACCATTAACAGTTCAGTCAATAATGATCTAGGTCTTGTAGGAAAAATCTAAATTTTCTAAGGGACAACTTAACTTTTTCAGTTCAGCTAATTGAAAGGGACACATTTAAAAGTGGGAAATCAAACTTGAGCAGCATATAAAGAATTCTTATCTCACTTGTCCCTCCCAAACAAGACTTAAAAAGTTAGAATATTAAAAAATTAAATAAATATTATATTTTAGTTTAACTTTGAATGTAAATGCATTTTAATTTGTCAGTCCTTTGATGTATAATTATGGCATTTTGGAGAAGAAGCGTAAGTCAACTCATCTATGCCATCATCTTTTATGAGCCATATCAGTAATGCAACTTCTGTAATTTCAGTTTTGGTTTTCATAGGGCAGAGTGAGAACTCTAGAAACACTTGGAACATGATCTCAATGCAGAAAACTTTAGTATTTTTAATAGTTTCTCATCCATACCTAATTTGATAGTCATTATTTCAAACAATGTTAGTTTTTATAGATCCATTTATTCCCCCGACACACACAATGATCTGTTAACTTATCTATCATTTATTAAAGTAATCAGAATAATAACTGCCAAAAATAGGGTAAGCTTCTACTTCTAAGAAGATAGAGTAGATAAACTTTTCTTTATTTCTCCTACAAGTACAACTAAAAACCTCGGAAATTATATATAAGACAAACAAAAGAAGACCTTGAAAAGTCTGTTTCTGGAAAACAGAAAGAATATAGACAGAAAAAATAAAATGAACAGAGCCTTAGCAACCTGTGGGACTATCACAAAAGAATTAATATTTGTGAAGAGGAAATGTCTGTGACAATTATAAAAGGTGGAAGTTAAAGGGACGCAAAGGGGAGGTAAAGTTTTTACATTTCACTCAAGCTGATAAAATTTCAACACCAGTATTCTGTGATAAATGACATATAATGTAGTATCTACAGCAACCAGGGGCGCCTGGGGGGCTCAGTTGGTTAAGTGTCTGCCTTTGGCTCAGGTCATGATCCCGGGGTTCTGGGACTGAGCCCCACATTGGGCTCCTTGCTCAGCAGGGAGTCTCCTTTTCCCTCTCCATCTGCCTGCCATTCCCCCTGCTTGTGCTCTCTCTCTCTCTTCTGTGTCAAATCAATAAATAAAATCTTAAAAAAAAGATAAACTGAAAGAATCATAAATGAATCAAAATGGAATTTTTAAAAAATGTTTAAGCAATCCATAGGAAGGAAAGGAAAAAAGACAGAAGTGAAAAACAGAACAAGAAGATAAGAAAATTTCAAATGGTGGACTTTAAGCTCAACATATCAGTAATAACATTAAATGTAAATGGTTTAAATATACCAGTTATAAGATACAAAGAAGCAGAGTAGGTAAAAAAAACATGGTGTAAGTATACTCACTCTATAAGACCCTTAGCTCCAGGGGCGCCTGGGTGGCGCAGTCGTTAAGTGTCTGCCTTCAGCTCAGGGCGTGATCCCAACATTCTGGGATCGAGCCCCGCATCAGGCTCCTCTGCGGGAAACCTGCTTCTTCCTCTCCCACTCCCCCTGCTTGTGTTCCCTCTCTCACTGGCTGTCTCTCTCTCTGTCAAATAAATAAATAAAATCTTTAAAAAAAAAAAAAGACACTTCCAATATAATAATACAGGTAAGGTTAAAAGCAAATGAACGGAAAAAGATAAATTTTATAAACAGTAAAAGAAAGCAGAGGCACGTGGCTGGCTCAGTTGGTGGAGCATTAACTCTGGATCTTGGCATTGGGTATGAGCCCACGCTGGGTAGAGATTACTTAGAAAAAAAAACATAGAAAGAAAGCAGAAATAGCTGTATAAATATCAACTGCAATAGTTTTCAAAGCAATAAAAATTGCCATGTAGTGAGAGGTATATTACATAATGATAGGATCATAGGGGAAGAGAGGAAAAAACAAAACAAGACGAAATCAGAGAGGGAGACAAACCATAAGAGACTCTTAAGCATAGGAAACAAACTGAGGGTTGCTGGAGGAGAGAGGGTTGGAGGGATGGGGTAACTAGGTGATGGACATTAAGGGGGGTATGTGATGTAATGAGCACTGGGTATTAAATAAGACTGATGAATCACTGACCTCTACCTCTGAAACCAATAATACATTATATGTTAATTAATTTAAATAAAAATAAATAAATTTTTTAAAAAGAGGTATATTACAGAATGATAAAAAGATCAATCTACAAAATAAATTAATCCTAAATGTGTATGCATCAAACAACAGAGCTTCAAAATCTGTGAAGGAAAAAAATAATAGAATTGAAAGGAGAAACAGACAAATTCACAGTTAGAAACTTCCAATATCGCTCTCTCAACAATTGGGAGAACCAGACAGAAAATCAGAAAAACAATACAACTCAACAATACCATCAACCAAATCCATTCACATTCCATTCACCAAGAGCGGAATATATTTAAGTGTCCACAGAAAATGTTGCTGGATGGATCGTATCATGGGCCATAAAACAAGTTTCAAAACATTTAAAAGAAATGAAATCATACAGAGTGTGTTTTCTGCCACAGTGGAATCAAACTAGAAATTGATAACAGAAAGGAAAGAAAATCACCAAACATGTGGAAACGAAACCACATACTTTTAAATAATCCATGGGTCAAAGAGGAACTTTCAAGGTAAATAAGAAAATATACCGAATGGAATGAAAATAAAAATACAGCACATCAAAGCATGTGGGGAGTAGTTAAAACAGTGTTGAGAGGGAAATTTATAGTTCTACATGCCTGCTTTAGAAAAGAAGAAATATCTAAATAAGTATGAGCGAATTTTTTTTAAATTCCTACATATTAACTTAGATTCATTTATGTGTTCTTAAAATCCCACCAGTTGCTAATTTATTTTGCTACTGTTACTGATTTACAAACTTATATGACTAAGATACAAAAAAGGATATTGTTAATTGCCACAGTAAATAACAAATAAAAAATATAGGAAACATAGAAGTACCTACAATTTTACTACTAAATAGAATAAACTGATATTAAACTGTTATTGTGACTTTCATTCAGTGTGTATTATCCATCATTTCCAAATTTGTATTATTTTCTTTCTTTCTTTCTCTCTCTCTTTTTTTTTTTTTTTTTTTTTGTCTTGGCTTTTTGGTGTTGTTGAAAACGTGTCTGGGGAAAAAAGTAGTAGAGTTCTATGTGTGTTTGTGTGCGCGTGTGATAGCCAAAATGGAAATCTGGCTTTTCATCCAAGTAAACTTAATACATGTATGTCTATTATATTGCCATTATAATTGGACTTTAAAAAATATAATTGGACTTATTTTTACCTCTGGTTTCATATGTTCTGTTTATCATACAATCATATTTGTGAAAATAAAAGACCCATTTTTATAACATTAATTTTTTAAAAGTTTTTACTAAATCCAGTTGATTTTTTTTTTTAAGTAAACTCTATGCCCAACATGAGGCTTGAACTCATCACTCCACAATCAGGAGCCCCAAACTCTACCAACTGAGCCAGCCAGCTGCCCCAGAAAAATGACATTTTAGATCTGCGCACTTCGCACGCTTCACATTGGTGGCTATATATGGAATTAATTTATGATCAGAAGACCGGTTTATAAATACTGAGAACCTGAACAATGGACTGATAGGTGAGTTACAGACGGGAGATGAGACTGGAGAAATGTATAGAAGAGAAATGCATAGGATTAAAAAACTTGAGTGTTCACTGAAAGAGGGAAGTGGCCGACAAAAAGATGACTTTGTAAACTCTAGCTGGGAGGACGTGCCCCCGGGTATCACTATACGACACTGCAGCGCAGTTTGGTGCTTGCGCCAAATGTGCCCCTCCTCTCCCTGGAGGCCCTGTCCCCTGGGAGGGCCCCTTCCTACGGGAGAATTATACTTTCCACCCATTTGCTGTCAGTTTTGACCATGTGACTTGTTTAGACCAATGAACTATGAGCAGAAGCTTCCGGAATCCCACCTCCTCCGTCACCTTCTCTATTTCCTTTGAATGTGCCGGGCAAGAGGCGTTCTCTCAGCCTGGACACTAAAATAAGAAGCCAAGAAGCAGAGCCTCAGTTAATCACAAAATACAGTGAGAAATAAATGTTTGCTTTCACAAGTCACCGTGATTTGGGTCGTGTTTTGTATGCAAATAAGTTTCCTTATTATCCTGTCGGAGCCCGTTATTTCCATCAGCTGTAGGTACTGACGCCACTTTTCTCCTAGACTCAGGACTTGCATGAATGGTATGATGCATATTAAGTGAATAAGGATCTAGAGTATTTGAAATCGGGACAGTCTAGTAAATTCTCCCTCTGTGGTCAATTTCCTTAAAGAATGTGGATACGTGTGTGGGTGGGGAGAAGGAGTTTATATATATCCGTATATATTTCTTTATATATTTATATGTTATATTTATATTGTTATATAAATTTGTATTATATATTATATATATTTATTTCAACTTGGTATTTTTATAGCAATAGAAAACATTTTTATGTTAGTCTCTACAAAGGATAGGAATATTTGTGAAAGTTAGAAGAAGCACGATTTATGCCAATTTGTTTAAGCAATTATTTTTAAACCACAATCATTTTCCCCCCACTGATCCTAATGTCACCATTTTCCCCAAAATAAAAATTCTTAGCCTTTTAGATTAGAGCCCATATTTCAAAATATAAATAGGAGTATTTGGAGAGAGATAAAAGAACAAAGAACCTTTGAAGACTGATCTAATCTTACTTGGGTCAGTTATTGTGGATGTTTGGGGATGATTAAAATTTCATCCATCAAAATAAAAATAAGCCAATGACAATTATTGTTAAAGAATAATATTTTATAGAAGATATCAGCATCAGACTCCCTCTTTTCTTTGCTCCTTCCCTCCTTTTATATAAATATGTATATTTTTAGGATCTAACACACAACCAGGCAGTATGCTAGATGCTAGGGATTAATCAACGAATAGGGCAGAATCTTGTCCCTGCCTAAAATGAATTATACACTTTTACTTAAAAACTACTGCTTACTTCGGCCGCACACATTGCTTCCGCATCTAAACAAGCGACAAGATTTTCAACAAACGTGCAATTTTCACCAACTGAAAAAGGGAGTCGCCCTCAGGTGTAGCTGGTTTGTTAGAAGCCATTGAAGAAACAGAAGATTGTTCTTCTCCAATTTGTCTTTTCCCACCGGCAAAAGGAGAGACCGCTTACACCAAGACTGATTCTAAGAAGCCAACGCCTGTGGCAGAGTTCTTCGTTAAGATGAAATGGTGGGAAACCATTATTTAGTTAAAAGGCAGAGCGGTGTATTTGAGAAAACACTAGACGGGAGGGAAAACAGTGTCAGGCTCCTTCCCAAGTCAGGTGACTTTGGGCAAATCATTTCTTCTATCGGAATTCAAGTTCTTCATCTGCAAAATAGAGGCAATGAGATCAGCTTTATCGCTTCATAGCATTGGTAGGAATATCAAATAAACACAGGTAATGGGGGCCCCTGGGTGGCTCAGTCAGTTGAGCGTCTGACTTTTGGTTTCAGCTCGGCTCATGATCTCAGGTTCCTGAGACATCGCCCCCCATAGGCTCCCTGCTCAGCGGGGAGTCTGCCTCTCGCGCACTCCCTCTGCCCCTCCACGTGCGTGCTCTCTCGCCCTCTCTCTCTCTCTCAAATAAATAAATAAAAGTTGAAAAAAAAAACAAACCCAAACACACAGGTAATGAAGTGTGTCACTGCAAAGTTCACTGCACCTCACTCTTTTGATTTTAAGCCTTATTATTTCCTTTTTTTTTTCTTTCATGCAATTTTTATCTATGTAAACAGGCAGCATAAATCCAGGTGGGCTCCTCCCAGGACATCCACTTACAGTACTGCATTAGGTCAGTTATATAAATAGATTTTAAGTAATCGATGACTAATTTATTAATGAATTTATTCATGTAGCCAATATTGACTTAATATCTATTATTTTTAAGGCTTCACATTGGGTGCTCCAATAGATACAGAAGTGAATGGTACAATTGCTCTGACAGGATAGAAACTCTAGTTTTAAGAATTTATCCCAAGGGGATAATTGTACATGACTGGACCTGTTTAAAATGAAGAACATGTCTTACAATATTTTTATAATAGATAACAGAGAATAAGATAAACAGTGAAGCAAGAGAGATTGGTTAAATCAATTCTAAAGTAATGTAGCGTAGAATAGTCATGTAAAAAGACCGTAGATCTCTGTATCAATAGCAAAGAAAAGGCACAAAAGATCAATGTTCCTCTTTGTGTAACTTCTGTCCACACGGAAAAATTGGCAACATTTCTGAGTTTGTATTCTCTTTATGCCCTCTGCTGTGGTGTGATTCATTTACAACAAATAGACATAATTTCTACAAAAACAAAAAAGCTCTTTTCAAAGAACTGGAAAAAGAATGGTACGGGACTAGTCTTCAAGACTTTACAACCAAAACTAGTTTAAACACACAACTAGAGACTTCATAAGGGGTAAGTCTGACGGAAAGAATAGTCTCATCAGGGATAAGGGGGGTTGACTAAGAATGTCGAGTCAGGGAGAGACAGAAGAAGTATTTTAGGCAGAAAGGACAAACAGAATAAGTTACCGAGACGGAAACATGCGCTAACTTGTTTACCCTGAGCACGCTGGTGTTAAAGAACAAAAAGTCAACGAGTGAATTTAAAGATCTGATTGGTTTTATTAAGTGATTCATGAATCGGGCAGCATCCCATCTAGCAAGCAGAGGGGGGTTCTGAGAAGGGGTACAAAATAGGTTATTATAGGAAAGAGGTTGGGGTAAGAAGGTATTAGGGAAAGAAAGGATTGTTCCAGGCAAGATCACATTCCCTTAGGGAAAATTAGGTGGGTAACCTCATTATTGGGGGGATGGAGAGGGCCCATATGATAGATTACCTCATTGGTGCTGATTAGAAAATTCCTGACTCGTCAAGATTTACATTTCTGGGGGAAGTCGAAACTGCAATGAGGTTAGTTAGGTATTAAGCCCAGGTCTGGTGACTTGGCCTAAGTGACACCAGTTTGGATCTGTGGTTTTCTTTTTAACAGTATAACTGGAAAAGTTTGCTATCAGGTTGGAAAGTGTAAAGCCAGATCAGACTAAGAATTTGGGCATTTGTTGAGTTGACAATGAAAAGTGATATTTCAGAAGAATGATATACTCAGATTGCACAGTGGAAAATTTTAGTCTTGTATGGATGCCCTGGTATGGGTCCTGGCTGTACCACCCTTAGACCCAAGCATGAAAGACCTTATTTCTGAGCCTACTTCCAGGGCTAGCAGAAGCTTCTACCCTCAGTTTGGAGGGCAGGGGTCCGAAGAACAGTGCAGTGGTGCCTGATGTTGGGAACTGTGGACGCACTTGGATATGTAAGCTGGTATTCAATGCATGTGTTCAATGGCCATTGTCACCAGCTAGACCCCAAGACCTGACATTTACGGCCCACCTGCTTATATTCACTAATGTTTGTCCCACATTTTTCCTTAAGCTCTTCTTGCCAGCTTACCTCTTAACTCAAGCAAATGAAACCCGAAACCACCCCTCAGGTGATGGTGACTACCCTGACAAGACCTCCAGCCCCCCCAGACCTTCTGAGCGCCTGTGCAGATGGACCGTGGAGTGACCTCCGGAATGACCCACCATTACCTTTACTTCATTCTAATACTAAAATCTCCACCCAAGGAGAGGCCTTGGTATACAGGGGGGTCTTATTAGGTGGGTTACTTCATTTTTGGGGGGATGGAAAGAGCCCATGAGATAGATGCCTCATCGGTAACCTATCAAGGTATGTATAGGAACGTTTTCTTAAGATGCAATGCACGACCTTATGCCTGCCTCTACCTACAATGACAAGGCTTCCCTATCTACATATTCATCCTAACCCTAAACCAAAGGAACCCATTCATCCTCTCTTGGGGACCCATGGCTTTGGAAGCCATTCTGCGATCTCCTTATTTACTGCAAATAGAAGTTTTCTTTGTACAACTCAACCGGGTACGGTTCCTGACTTACCAAGGAGCGAATTCACATCAGTTAGGTGCACATCGCATTACAGAATGCAGCAGGGATTGGGAAAAAGAAGTCAGTTTGATTTATAAATATTAGGCACGTAGACATATGGCATGGAAGCCTTCCTTAGTACCCTTGTGCTGAGTCCTGCCAATGTTAGTGGCAAGACTGTAGACTAGCCCATAGTAGATAATCAATAAACTTTGGGGGAATGAATACTTGGAAACAGTGAACACAACAACTCAAACTGAGGAGTGATGATAGAGAGTAGACCAAACTGGCCAGAATTTCCAAGAGATAATCTCTTCTGCTATACTTCCAACTCAGTATAGTCAAACAGCATAAATTTGGTTATTTGGAAGACAGTTGGGAAGCCATGTTTGAGTTATTATATTTAGAAATATGTTTTTTAATTTTATTTAGAAATTTAAATTTAATAAAGACATAAACAAATAGCAAATGTGTCCCTTTTCTTTGCTCTAAAAACAGAAGCATAAATATTTATCTCAGTTAACCATTTATTTGTGGACACTCCTACTGAAGAAACTTGCCAGAAGCCCAGGCGTAAAAATCCTTGATTGAATCAGGCCTGAATCACTGACTCATTGTGTGTGACCTGGGACACGTCACTTGACCTCTCAGCACCGCAGAACATTAAGGTGGAAACATAGGTGTAAAGCAAGGCTGTGCTGAAAACCAGAGGCTCCATCTAAATTGGCTTTTTTTTGGTAAATATATCATGGGAGAAAAAAAGAACATTCAAATCTTTCAAAGCAGTATTTTCAATTTTAATTCTTAAACGTGGGGCTTCTTATAATGTAGGTGGACTTCCTGAATCCTTAACCTCGCAAATTCCTTACCATCTGCATACTTCCTGCTGATACTCAATTAGTCCCTTAACAGGATTTTCTTCAGGAATTCAAAACCAAATCTGCAGCTTTTAAATCTTCAAGATTTGACCAGTTTTTAAAACATTTTGAATTCTGAGCAAATCTAGAAATATACAGGAGCAGGAAGCCTACCACAAGAGGGGAGACCGCACATCTCCGTAGCAATGAAGGGACGAGTTCTTGGCTCCTTGTCTTTCAACGCAACACCGTTTTCAATGACACCAATAATCATCGTTAAAATTGCCTGCACACGTTTCAGAGCTTAAGATGGATCATTTTTTTTACTTCCCACATGAACTTCTAAGGTCAAGTTTTACTACTCTGCCCATTTTACGTAGAGAGAAACTGAGGCGTAGAGAGATTAAGCAGTTTGCCCGAGACTATACAGTTTTGCCCCAAACAGGTGGTGCGTGATTAGAGCTCTCACTTTCATACTTGATATTGCCTCGCTCGTGGTAGAAATCACTGGATTCAGATGCAAGCAGACAACGTATGATGATATATAAACCTCATCAAAACAAAGATGCTGCCATTAAAAGAGAAATTCTTTGGAATTCACAGTTCAGTCCTGTTCTGCAAAAGAGGCATTTTTACTCTTTTGTTATCCAAGTAGAGTGACGGACAAAAATGGAATCTGAAGGAGCTATGTGTGAAAAGCCCAGGAAACCATCTCTCCAGCTACAACATCCCCAAAGCAGAAGTTCCCAAGCGTCAGAGCCCATTAGCAATTACCCGCACCATTTTTCAGAATAAGCACATTCCCAGGACTCGCTGCTATAGATTCGTATGAAGTAGGTCTGGGGTATGGACATGGAATCTGTATTGTTAAATGCAGCCAGGTAACTGCCATGGAGGCCACCCTCCGTCCACACTTGCAGACAGCTTTTAAATTTCTTGTCACCTCAGACTCTTGGAGACACCCGGCCTTTCAAAACAAACAATAAGGCTCCTTTCCACATTGCTTAATTTGAAGCTTGACAAAGTCGGTGTGACAAACACCAGGTGCTATCTGCAAGAGGTGAGTCAGGACCCACATCAAAACGTGTCCTGGTTCTTGGTTTCAGCATAACACATAGATGGAACCATGGCCTACTAAGTTCTCAAAACCAGAGATGTGGGTTGAACGTCATAACTTTAACACACGAGAAAGAAAATGCCGTGGGTGAAAACATTTGCATAATTCAGAAAAATGTAATTCCTGGAGTAGCAGCACAGTTGCTTGGTTTTATCCCCAAATGATCCTGATACCTACGGCAGGCAGGAAGTGACTAATGTCAAGCGTGGAGTCACACCTCTTTAATGGTATTTTTAGGCCCGATAGCGGCAGGAGGAGCCCTCAGGTCCCATTGGAATGGTAATTCGGCTAATTGGGTCTTGGAGCTAACACCTCTCTTGGATAAAGGTAGGACGTCTCTCTTTACTGAATGGGTTCAGGGTTTTTCCTCCCAAAGATTGTAGCCACCTGTATTTGAAGGCAGGCTTCTTACCCTGAAACTTTGTAATCACTTTGGATGTTGTTGTTTTCCTAAAAATACAAAATCAGGTCTCAATGCCCGAGGAAGGCTAGATGTAAAGGATTCTTGAAAAACTTTGTATTTCCAGGTTCGTATTCCCTTTGAAGGGCTTTCTCCCAAAGGCCTAAGATTCCTTTCATTTGAGGTTTCCCTTCTCCCAAATTTATGATTTGAAAAGAAAATTAGTGTGAATCATTAGAGAAAAGAAAAAGTTCGCTTAGTATTTTTTTCCCCTTTGTCTTCTTTTTCAGCCTTTAGGTATACGGTGTGGTTTACAATGAATTAGGAAGATATAGTATTTTAATACTTCCTTGAAACAAGGGATTTTCAGCAATCTATGACCCCCCTGAAATAGTATGACAAATTTTGAGTGAATATTCACTTTTCTGGAAACAGAATCAC
The DNA here is from genome assembly GCF_024610735.1 of Ursus americanus. Lineage (NCBI taxonomy): Eukaryota > Metazoa > Chordata > Mammalia > Carnivora > Ursidae > Ursus > Ursus americanus. The sequence goes on from NC_142135.1 coordinate 17,876,295, forward strand.
TTGTTTTTTCATTACAAAAAAAGGGTCCCTCTACCTAAAAAACTTTAACAACTAATACGAAATAAATTAGTTTATAATAAATAAGAATAAGGAATAAGAAATAAATTAGTTTCTAGAAATTAAGCATATCCTTTTTAAGATTTTTTTTAAAAAGCTGGAAAGTTTGTTAATCTTTTCAGGAATAAGTTGAAATCTCCAAGGCAGATAATTTAAATATTGTGACTACTTATTCTAATTCCGCAATTAAGACTATTAGCAACTGCTTGTGGACACTGTCAGTATAACATCTTCTCCTTAGTCATTATGATTAAGACTACTAAAATATCAAAGGCCAATTAGACTACAAGCTTCCCCTGGAGTAGCACTTTCTGCTTTTATTGATTTGTCATGTAAATTATAAACCCTTGCTGACAAAAATTGTTGGCATTTAAATCAAGGAGGTTAAATAGTTTTGTCCTTTTCTGTAATCTGAGTTAGAAAAATGCAAGTGAGAAATGTGTCCTTTAGGCAGTGTAAAAGACCTTGTTCCGCACCCCCCCCATCTGAAATACATAGGAGTCTGGATGTAATTTTAAAAATTTAAATAGTCCAATAATATGAAAGTAAAGCTCCCCCATATTCAGTGATTTAAGGTAAAGTTCCAAAATATTAAGCTTTCTTTTTAAATAAGAAAAATATATAAACATACATTAAATAAACCCGACGCCCCGTGTGGGTCTGGAAGTCAAGACCCTGAGATCAAGAGTCTACTGACTGAGCCAGCCAGGCACCCCCTTTTTTTTTTTTTAAATAAATCACCCAGATGGTTGTATTTGGGGATTTTATTGTCAATCGAATCACAATCATTAATCTCAGGTACTTTTGAGTATCCACCTTTCAAATTGTAGACTAAGTCATATAATATTTATTTTATTTTATTTTTAAAGATTTTATTTATTTGTCAGAGAGAGAGAGCACAAGCAGGGGGAACAGCAGGCAGAGGGAGAAGCAAGCTCCCCGCTGAGCAGGGAGCCGGATGCGGGGCTCCATCACAGGACCCTGGGATCAGGACCTGAGCTGAAGGCAGACACTTCACTGACTGAGCCATTCAGGCATCTCAAGTCATACAGTATTCCAAAGCTAATTTCCTCACCCATGGAAAGAAATGCTAGAAGACAGTTATAAATAGTGTCTGATGAGAAAGGGATCTTTGTCCCTTTTCTTTCATTTGAGAAATCCTTAAAGCATACCTCTAATAATATTCAGTATCTTATTTGAAATCATCAACAATTAATAAATGAGTATTCTGATATGGTGAGATGTTCAAAAACTATAATTATAATAAAAAAGTATCCTCTTCTACCTATATCAATGAATCAATAAGCATTTTGATCGCTTCCAATGTGTTCATTCTAATTCCTTGGATGTCTGAGAGATGCTTCCGTATCCCCCTCTAGCCACATGTTCAAATTTAGTCATAAACACAGTTAGCCATACCGTCTTCAAAATGTGATCTGAATTAATAATACTAGCCTTGGAATTAACACTAAAACTAAGAAGTCCAATTTCTATGTAATTACTGGAAACTCCAGCACATCATCCAAACTGGGATATAGAAAACTAAATAATTCCAGGTCAATCTCTTTCCATCTTTGCACAACTCAGACTCACAAAGTTCTATCTCTTGTAAAGCTGAAAAATACTGTGTTTTAATCTCCACTGGAGCACAGTCTTAGGGTTTAGAGAACGTTACATTTCACATGTACATGGAATAATGAAACATATTAACATTTGGAAAATCTGCATAACTCAGTGAAATGGTATTTTCCAAAAAATCAATTCATGATATAAATTCACGAATGGTTGTAAAGAGGCATTTAAAGTGTAAGATAAACCAACAGATTTTAATGTAACAGAGTACACACAGTTCATTCCTGTTGTTTTAGATACAACATTGCAACTTGCCTTTATAAAATCACCATGTGCTGGGGAACCTGGCTGGCTCGGTCCCTAGAGCACGGGCATGCGACTCTTGATCTCAGAATCATGAGTTCGAGCCCCACGTTGAGGCAGAGTTTACTTAAAAAAAAATTACTGTTTGTCAAGTTTTGACATAGTATCAAAGACTATCTAAAAAGACTATTAAGATACTTCTCCATTTTCCAGTGATATATCTGTGTGAAGCCAGATTTTTTAATATACTTCAGTCAAAACAACTGGATGATAAAGCAAATATGAGAATCCAGCAGTCTTCTATTAAGCCAGCTAGTAGAGATTTGCGAAAATGGAAAACGATGTTACATTTCACACAAGTGTTATTACGTTGACAGGCCATTGTGTTTGTTACTGTTGTAAATGAACTAATAAATATCTTTTAACTTTTCAGTCAGCTTTTATTTCTAATATGGTAAATACTGATGGATATAGCCCATATAAACAAAGTTTTGTGAAGTCCTCGATAATTCGTAAGAGTGTACCGAGGCCCTTGACACCAACAAGTTTGAGAACCACTTAGACGTAGAACTGTGAAGGTACGAAATCCGCTTTCTGGAAACTGCCTCTGAGGCATAATGAGCACTTCTTTTGTGATGTGGGATGGAGGAGATCAGCAGTGATATGCCCCTAGCTCACAGTAGCTGAAGTAAAACTCTTACCTCCGAAGTTCTCTGCCACATTGTCTTATAGAGTTGAAAACGTTGGATAAGGTATGAGTTAGGATGTCAAAACCTGAAACATCTGTCAGCTTCTGATCCAAACAGCTCATGTTTAAAATAGAAGTTAAAATTTAAATTAATCATCAAATGTTGTTCAGTTGGTTGGTGTCATAGCTCGGTTATGAAACTGGATCTCATGTCCCCTCATCTGTTGCTTGTGAATCAGGACTGGGTGGCTGGTGGCCATAATGCAGGCCTGACTCAGAAAGGAATTTTGGTTAAATGTGAAGGTTTGGGTGTATTCACGGGCACAGAATAATTCAGTCCTCGAGAGTCAGTGAGGGGACAGCGGAAAGCTGAAGTAGGTCAAATAAATGAACATGGGATAAAACCTCAGTTAATGCTTATTAAGAAAAATATAAAGAATAGAAAGGCAGGAGAAGGGTACTAATGTTTTTTGAATACACACAATGGTTATATCAGAAACCACCGTGTTACATGAGGAACCACAGGCTTCCATCACCTCAGAGTAGACGTTAGGCCCTCTACTAATCTCCTACTATAATTTAACAAACTATATCATCATAACAACTGTGTAAAGCAGGTATTTTCTTCATTTATCAACTAGTAAATAAAGGTCTAGTGAGGTGAATACGCTTCCAGGATCACACAAACGGATTCCGCACCACACAATGCCACATCAAAGATAGGGTTTGAATTTCGGGTCTCTCTTATCCTGGATCCTCCCTAAGAAAATCTAATGTGTGTGTGTGTGTGTGTGTGTGTGTGTGTGTGTGGTATGTGTGTGTACACAAAATATTCTACCCTCCAGAACTTCCATGTCTGGCTTTAAATTGTACTAGCTTCTTCCCTAGTCTCATGAGGTCTGGGGAGCTGATAGAAATGCATGGATGTGTAATGAGCTTTTATATTCATCCATAGCCAGGCAACATTTTACTTTTTCTTTATGGGCCACGAATTATAAGTACAAGGGGACACACAACAATGTGTTTTTGTTTAATAAAGAAACCCCGTTTTACCAAATGTTCTCATTGCTGGAACGATCAGCACAGGGACATCTATGTGCTACTAAGCGAGAGTCTGCAATCCTGAATCACATATAATATTCATGGAAATTTAGAGCTACGTTTAAGTGTTCCTGTGGGGTCCCACAGCTAGACACTTGACACCCACGGTTTTCACCCTACCCCCAAATAGATTTAATCCATACTATATGTAAGAGTACATAAGTTAGATGATATATTTTAAATTACAACTTAGCATTTAAAAGCTACCAAACAACTAAGATTCCAGAAACAGGAGTGTAAGTGGGATGAAATTGTGCCCTGAAATTTAAGCCAGTTCCTCAAGAGCTGAATCACCTAAGGCAGCGTTCAAACAAAGGCTGAAGCCTGAAGGTTTGTAGGGGAAAATTAGTAAGTGGGTTTCCCCAGAGCAGTGTGAAGTCATCAAGCCAGGGTAATGCTTCCCAGAGGTGAGACGGCGGGCGGGGGTGGGGGGTGGGGAGGTGGCGGAAATTCGTGGTACTTTGCAGGTCGGCCCCTGGGGACTGGCTTGGCTGGCTACCTGGTATTGCCATAAAATTCTTGACCTCTAAGCACATCCCCTAACACCACACCCTGCTCGAGTTGTTGAAAGCCATCGTTTCTCTTTTTACTCGACTCTTCTGTTTTGACTTGTTCATTATTGCCCAAAATACCTGATAAGGAGCAAGAGCCCAATTTTCAAGGCCTAGCCGAGTTCCAAGGAAGTCCACACTTCAGAGAAAGCTTGGAAGGGAAGGAAAAAAAGAAAGCAAAGAAATCTTTGACCCTATAATAATTACAGCGGAACCGTCAATGGCCAAATCAGTGAATTTGTAAACTCACTCTCATTTTTTCCTAAACAGTGCCACCTACTGTCCATTTTAAGTCATCGGGAGACGTGTTGGCGAGGACCAAAGAGAAATGAAGGGGCAAAGAGTAACCGGGAAAAGTAACTCTTCCCGGCTTCAGGGCATCGGGAAAAAAAAGATTGAGAAAAGAGCGTCTCTGAGCAAACAGAATCTGACTCGTTAGCTTCTTAGAAGGCTCGCAAGAAGCAAAAGCTATTTAAGCCGTTCTCTTGGAAATGGCTTTTTCTCATCGCGCTACCTCCGAGTTCTCTAGAGCACGATTTTTATCTTATGGTTTATTTATAATGCGTGCTGTTCGCGTATTTTTACGTTAGGGGGTCAAGTTAAGAAAAAAATATGATCATGTTCCCACTTTTTCCGTCACCCAAGACGGAAACGTCTGTGTAAGGGGGCCTCTGATACTTGACATCTGCTCAGAAACTTTTGAGCTCCTGGGAGGAAAAGGGTTAACATGCGGTAGACCTGTAGCTGATTTTATTTAGAGTCGCAGTCGGCTTTCGAATTTCCACGTGTACACACACACACACATACACACACACACACACACACACACCTCCCAGCTATCTCTCCCCGGGGCTGTTACTTAGCCTGAGGGCACCACTTGGCCTTAAAGCAAATTAGTGAAACAGTGTGTGGAGTTTTTCGCGAAGAGGGAATCCTTGTAACTCAGTCTGGAGTTCAGGGATGTCTGCAAAGCGCGGCCTCCCCGCTCCACTGCTGCAGGGAAGGAGGGAATCAGGTGGTGGCCAGCATATGTGCGTGCATTTCTCTGCACACGTTAGCAATCAAGTTAATTGAATTCATTGGAGTTTAGAACCGGCCTCTAGCTCAGAGAGGGCTTTGAATGGCCAATTTCTCTTTCTTCCTCTCCCCCTCCCCGCCTCCCGCCCGCCTGCCCGCCCGCCCGCGCTCCCAGTTCCCTCCCCTCCGGGTTCCCCAGTCCGCACCTCCCTTCTCCACTCCCCTCACCCCCCACTCCCTCCTCCGCCCTATTAAAACACCCACCAGCTCACTTGTTAAGACCCCCTTAAGTTGGAGGAGGCAGAAAGGCAACAACAGCGAGGAAGGAGAAGTCAAGACGTCTGGAAAGAATTACCCAGTCCTGGCTTCCAGCAGCCCATTGAACCAGGGACTTGAACCAGCCCCAGCCAAAGACTTTCTCCCGATTCTGCGCTTCCTGGGTTCTGCTGAGTCTTCACCGGGCTTTTCTTGATGCGAAAAAGAAAAGAGACTTTCCGATATCAGGGGAGGGGGAACTGGAGCAAAAAATAAAATAAAATAAAATAAAGTTAATTTATTTTTAAAGCACAAATTTTTCTTTTAAGAATTAGACCGAAGTGCAACGGAGATATTAAAAAGAATAGTAGTGAAATTTCCTTTTAAAGTGGGGGAGAACCAAACATTTAAGACTCCCCCATCCTTTTTAAATGTTGTTTTTAAATTTTTTATTTTTTTTGGCCGGTCGTCTCAAATTCATCTGATCTCTTATTACCTCAATTTTGGAAACTGCCCGCCACCGACCCTCCGGGACCACACAGACAGGCTGAGGACAACTTTATGACCAAGAGCTGAACAAGGTACGTTACACTGGCGCGATATGGTGAACTAGGAGGGCCCCCCGAATAGGCCAGGGAGAGGGAAGAAATTATCCACTAAGTGTTAAAAAATTGTAAAGCTGGTTTTCGACAGAAAAGTTTGAGGTCTGCCAATTTCCAACAGACTGAAAATCAGGGGGTATTTCAGATAACTGTCAGGCTTGGCAATATATCCCTGTCTTTTCCCCATCCCTGCGGCGCTCGCCAGAAATCCGCTGCCTTTCTGGGAACACAGGTAACCTCTCTGCCTGGGAAAGACTGCACGTCCTAGGATGTACTTTTCCACTCCTCATCTTCCGGAGCCGCAGAGGGGCTCCCAAGCTGGGAAACAAGAATTTCCACTGTGCAAGGAAAATGCATTCCGCACAGCCGCTACCCCCCCCCCCCCCGCGCTTGCCCCTTCCTTCCCATCCCTTCCCTTCTTTCCCCCCCTACACTCTACGTGGGGAGGAAAACCCTGGAACAGCCCGGCGCCTTTTACTTTTAAGTGGGGAACTCGCTTCTTACTTGGAAAGCAAAGGGTTAAAGCGACCCGGGCTCCCAGCTCCGGAGAGCCAGGACCCCCGAGAAGGAGGGTCCTTCGCCACCTCCTCGCTGCTACCGGCCTCGCTCGGCCACTCCCACTTTCCCGGGCTTCCCTTCCTTTCCACTCCCCGGACCCCAAGAAAGTGTCAGGCTGGGTCAGCCCGGGCTGAGCCCGGCTCCAGAAGCCTTACGCGGGCCAGGGGTCCCTGGCGCAGGCGGTGGCACTCGCGGACCCAAGGGGGAGGAGGGCGCGCGTCCCTCTGCTGGCCGCCGCCCGGGGGCAGGGCGTGCGTGGGGACCGCGCGCTGCAGCGCAGGCAGCTGCAACGACCCGGGAGCCAACTCCGACGTGGCACCGAGCACGCTGGCGCTTCTTTCCGCAGCTGCAGCGTTGGGCCTGGCGGGTGGGGGGCTTGGGGGTGCCGTCCCCAGCGCCCGGCCCGGAGGTGGGAGCCGGGGGCCCGCGGGAGCTGGGGCGAAGTGGGAGGCGAGCCAGAGGCAGGGTTGGGATGGATAATCAACACCTTGGGCGGAATTCGTCACGCTGGTTCCCGCCCAGCGTGAGCCAGGGCTCCGAAATGGGTCCCTGTGAACCGGAGGGCGGGTCTGAAAGGAGGGTCTGTGTGCGGGCAGGGTGGGATGGCGAGAGAGCCTTTTCCCTCCGGCCAGGGAAACTCAGCTGAGGGGAAACGGCGCTGAAAGGATAATTAAGGCTGAAAGAGGGGCTGGGAGCCGAGAGGCGGTGCCTGGGGAGGAGGGTTTACGAGACCCGGGTCCTATTACACCGGCTTAGGTGCCAGCGCCTCTCCCTCCTTCCCCCCCAACGCCCGCGCGCCGTAGTTGGACTCAGCGACCCTGCGCGCCTCCGGGGCAAGCGAGCGGCTACAGTCGTGCGCCCCGAAGGTGCGTGTAGGAGCCCTGGCGGCCCCTCCCTGGCCACTTCCCCACGCTTGGGGACCGTTGCAGCCGGGCGTCTCCCGAGCAGCTGCCCAGAAACGCTGTACTCCAACCCACGTGGCTGGCCTGGGATTGCCTTTGACGTCACACCGTGGGGGAGGTGTGACGCAATAGATTGGGAAGCCCTGATTGGCCACGAAGGGCTTCCCCCGAACTGGAGGCCTGAGTATATATAGACTTGCAGCTCAGCGTTAAGAGTAAAGTGAGGGGTATTGGTAGTTGGGCTTTGCTGAGGAAGTGAGGGTGACGGAAAAGGGGGAAAGACTTCACTGCCCATTGTAGATTTCAAGCTTTTCTCCTTGTAGATATTTCATTGCAGTGAAGGAGTAGGAAAATGCACCTTTGGAAGCGTTAAACAGGGTTATGATTTTTTAGAAAGGCAATTTTAAATTTATAAAAGGTCAGCGCGTATTCAAATGCTCAATGATGCAAGTTTAAAATGTGTATTTATATAGATTTGGCTAGGACAGATATTTATGCCCATCAAACTGTTTGTACATACGGTTTTAAATTTTACAGAATAGGATTGAAAAGAATACTTAAATTCTGAACATTTTCTTTTCATTCCAATGTGTGGAAATTGACTCATTCATTATATTTTCGCTGCGTTTTTCTGGATACTCAATAAGATTACTCAAACTACTGAGGTACTGCATTTTTATCTTTACATTAATTCATTCATTCATTCATACTACATTTTTAATGCCCCTCATGCTCACTGAACGTCTTTTCACTACTTGGCTATTTTACATTTCCAATAAAAGGTTAACTCTTTATTTTTTTTTTTTAAAGATTTTATTTATTTATTCGACAGAGAGAGACAGCCAGCGAGAGAGGGAACACAAGCAGGGGGAGTGGGAGAGGAAGAAGCAGGCTCATAGTGGAGGAGCCTGATGTGGGGCTCGATCCCGTAACGCCGGGATCACGCCCTGAGCCGAAGGCAGACGCTCAACCGCTGTGCCACCCAGGCGCCCCCAAAAGGTTAACTCTTTAAAGTGCTTATTTTAGTATTTATATTATGTCATGTGTGAGTTTGCAGTTTTGGAACAAGTATTCAGAATCCTAGGTCAACGTCTCTCAATGATAGCACTGGAATTAGAATATCAACACTCCTATTCACTGTTTCTGACTTATTTCCTGAGTTGGGGGAATAGAAAAATGTCCTGTAGATACAAACAACATGCAGACCTATTACCTGAGTTGCCGGTGTTGTACCTAGAACTACATCTTTACTTTACCAGAGAAAATTATACAGCTTCGATAAATTAAAGTCTTAAATTGGCGATTAGCCTCAAATTTGAATGTCACTCTCCACAAAGCAAAGATGAAGTTTCTTCCATCCTGGAACACAGGAATTGAGCAACGAATGAATAAGAAACTTCCTAGAAAGTAAGTCAGATTGAAACTAGTCATTTTAGTTAGGTTTATAGATGAGCCTTCTAGTTTTGAATTTTGTAAACACTTTTTTATACATGGTTTCCATACCAGCTTTCTTTTAAAATAGTTTTTTTTTTAAAGATCTTATTTATTTATTTATTTGAGAGAGAGAGAGAGAGAGAGAGAGAGCATGAGCTGAAGTGGGGGAGGGGTAAACTGACTCCCCACTGAGCAGTGACCCTCTTGCAAGAGTCAGTCCCAGGACCCTGAGATCATGACCTGAGCCAAAGGCAGACGCTTAACTGACTGAGCCACCCAGGTGCCCCTAAAACAGTTTTTTTTCTTGAGATTTTAAGCACAGACCATTCACGGATGCATTTTTTATCTATTATTGGAACTGTGGGAAAGCCCTTATGGATAATGTGTAGGTCCCCTTTGGCAAAGTTGTATTACAGTGTTACATTTTTTTAATTGAAGTGTGGTTCACACACAGTGTTCCGTTAGTTTCAGGTGTATAACATAGTGATTGAACAAGTCTGTACACTTCACGCTATGCTCACCACCAGCGTAGCTCCCCGCCCCCCATCATCCAACAGTATTACAATACCGTTGACTGTATTCCCTATGCTGTACCTTTCACCCCGTGACTTATTTACACAGTTACATTTTTTTCAATTTAAGAACAAGTGGTTCGTTACATTATCACCTTCCTGACTTTTATGTAATGTGCAAGTGATGAGTTAAGGTAATTGGAGAACAGAGTATAAACTCCACTGTCCCCTTTCTGGGTTCTGTTTTTTTTTTTTTTTTTAATCCAAATTCACAGAGGTTGCAAGGACCAAGCCAGTGGCAGCTGGTATGACAGCTGAATGGGGCAGACAGCTCCCTGTAGAAAAATCATTTCCACCCCTACTTGGTTTTAATCCTTTCCTCTTAGCGGCAATCTGTGTAGAGTAAGTATCACCCCACTCCGTATACCTTAAACTATTCAAGTGTATTTTGAATGTCATCGTATATACATACATTGTATATATATCGCCTTGTTCACAGTCTAGCTTTCCAAGTTACGCCCAAGGTGAGGCTTGAACTCATGACCCCCAAGATCAAGAGTAGCATGCTTTACTGACTGGGCCTGCCAGGGGACCCTCACAATGTAGGAAAATGTTGATACAGGAGTCCAAATAAATATAATGAGGTTACACTCTTAAATATTTTTTTAACGATTTTATTTATTTATGAGAGAGAGAGTGAGCACGAGCACGAGCTGGGGAGAGGAACAGAAGGAGAGGGAGAAGCAGGCCCCCCATGGAGCAGGGAGCCAAATGCGGGCTGGATCCCAGGACCCCGGGATCATGACCTGAGCCGAAGACAGACACTTAGCTGACTGAGCCACCCAGGCGCCCATCTGAAATATTTTTTTAAACTTAAATAATAAAACAGTTACAAAAGAATGCCTCTTAAATGCATAATGTTTACTGCAAATTTTTAAAAAGCAAGTAATAGGCAGTTCACATTTTAATGGAATTTGTCATACAAAAAATAGACGCAAAGAAGTCTTTATAAATAACCATAGTGTAAGGCAACATGTAATAGGGCCCATAGAAAAGTAAAATAATAGTTACCGTTTATCACATGTCTAACATGTATCAGGCACTGAGTTAGATTCTTTATACACATTATATCTAAGCCCAACCCCCCATAAAGAAAGTTATATTCCTTTTATAATTCCTTTTATAATTCAAGGAACCTTGTCTCAGAACGATTAAGCCACTCAATCCAAGTCACAGTGTTTAGAGAGGAGTGTGGACGCACTTTAATCCAATAATTCTTGAATACAGTGCCCCCGAATGGCTATGCTGCCACTGGACTAGTCAAGTTCTATGGGGGCTTAAATTGAGGAGAACCCACATCTGAGAGAGATCAGAAAAGATTTCACGAGGAGACTTGGCATTTCCTGCGGCTACATGGGGTTCTGACCTATGAAGATAGTGCCCTAGAACCAATGGAGGAGGAGCACAGAGAGCTAAGATTCCAGGCCAAATCTTTTTGCAAACTTTCCCCTTTGCCACGCTGAACTTGGGATGAAGCTTATGATGGTGAAATTCAGGCACCAACAGGGCTGTTGGGAGAAGTGGCATCCTTGGAGTAATCGATCAATACCGATGGTTCACATGAAGAGAAATCTGAAACCCACAGCGCTGGATCCAGACACAGCTGGGGTGACAAGGCCTTTGAAAGGCCTATTGCCTAACCTTGCAAGCTGGGCTCCAGGGTCTCTGCGAGGATCAATGCAGTGGGGCTGGAGAGACAAAGGCCAACTTCAAAGCCAGAGAGGGAGAGGAGGTCAGAAGGGGACAAGATGAGGGTCATGTGCTCTAATATGTCCCAGAGGGTACTGTGCTGTAATGTGAAGACTATTGAGAGGCTTCATTTGGGTACTTTTACCTCCGATTCTGGTTGAGGACAGTAGCAGACGCAATTGCTGCAATTAGAATCACTTAAGGAGATTTGAAAATTACTGATGCCCTGTTAGTGCCCCGTACCAATGAACTTAGAATGTTGGAGGAGCCACACGTGGGTAGTTTTTACAGACCCCCCCCCAGGAATGTGGCTGTATGTCAAAATTTGGGTACCCCTACTTCTTACCTTTGCTCGCCAGGCCTTCCTAATCCACACTAAGCAGGCAAATGGCTACAAGCAGAGTGTGTCTTATATTACAAAGAAGCAGGTTTCCATGCTCCTTGGGTAGTTTCACCTGCCTAAGTTAATATTCTTAATTCTGATCACTCTACGTATGACTGGAGGCCTAGCCACCCCCACCCCACCCCCTGCAATACAACAAGTTTGGCGTAGAGAAAACCTGTGTTCTAGAACCAGTGCTGTTCATGAGATGTAATTTTGAGCAATGCATTCGCTAAACAAATATTCTTTACATATCTCCTTTTGGCCTTTGTATGTGTAAATATTGGCTACAAATTAAAAAGATAGCAGTCTAGTCTTCAGTGATTTTAGAATATGAGGAAAAGGGCAAGTGCACTTTATCACTTAAGTTACTCTGTCTTTACATTAGGACATTAAAGCCTTTAGTATCCCATTGAAGCTGGGATAAGTATATATATATATTCCTTGCCTACTTACAGTAAACCTGCAAAAAGGTTGCGTTCCTATTTTGCAGATGAGGAAATAAGACTCAGGGAGTAGATAGATAGCAAAAGGAATTTACTCTTTGTACTCCTCCTTCGGGAGAAGAGCATGCCCACATTGTCATATTCATTCATCCTTATAGACCCCCAGCAATGGGTGTTTACGGCATGAAAATTAATGAAGTTTCAACCCTATCCCTAAAATTTGAAGTTCAGAGATATTGATTGTCTAAGGACACATGGCTGATTCACAGGAACCCTCAGGTAGTCAGACAACTAATATGAGGCAGAGCTTGGGCTTGAATCCATTAATTCCCAGTCCAGCGATGCTCACTATGCCATGGTTATCCCTTATTAACTAACAGTGCGTTAGAGGGAAGGAAGGCAGCAAGTGGCAGAGAGCTAACATCACTGAGCTCTAACTGTTGATAATTTTTGTTTAGGTACTTATATGAGTTCTCTTTTTTAATTTAAAAATCTGTTTTGTGAAGTCAATATGATTATTTCCATTTTATCTTAGAAGAAGACACTGACGGTGTCAAGTATTATGTAACTTGTTCAGTGTGACCACACCATTAAAAGGAAGAGCCACGAATCTGTCCTGGTTCAGTGTGGTTCCAGAGATGTGTAGGCGTGCACGCAACACACAAGTATATAGACACACACAAGTCATTAGACCCAAACACAAAACAGTATGTGGGTCAGTGGACAGTAGATAGTGTAAGAGTACAGATTTCAAGTTGATAAAAGATTATCTCAGTATCCCCCAGGCCCCACACTTGACCCCTGAATTCATAAGGTTCTTCAAACTGCACCTTGCAAATTCTGGAAATGCTTTTAGGAGGCCATTTGCTTTTTCTAACTTTATTATCTAAAGGTCTTCTACAGCTGGTCTGGTACTCCCTAAACCATTACATTTAGATAGCTGGGCAAGAAATTACTAAAAAATAAAGAAAAAAAAAAAAAAAAACCCTGCTGGGTGAGGGGTACCCTTAAGGGTTCAACATATATTCATTGGCCCTGCAGCAAAGATAGGAGAGGGACCTGTTTTTAGTCTGCATTGACCGCCTGTGTCCGAAAGGACTTTCTCATTTGTCAGCATGCCTACAATGTGCCGGACCCTGTTTTTGGTACAAGAACACACAGTTGGTAGAGATCATCAAGTCCCTGCAGCCATAGAGTGTACATTGGGCTAGTTAGAAAATCAAGCAGAATCTGGGGAGAGGGACAGGGAGTGGAGAGAGGGAGGAATCATTTTAGAAGGGAGTGGTAAGCTAAGACCTCGCTGAAGAGATAGCACTTGGCCCTAATCTCTGTAGCCTTTCCCAGATGCTGACAACTAATTTGAGTTCACTTCACTTCTCCCAGATCCAACACAAAGGACCAGTTCATGAAGCCATGGGAACTCAGGTCTGGCCACCGCACCAGTGCTGTGGGAGCAGCTGTCATTCTAGCTCATCCCACGTTACTTCCTGGTTACTAAGAGGTCAAGGGGGAAAGAGGCTCTGAAACCCAGTGACCTATGGAGTCCAGCTTGGGGGGTATGTGAACTAACAGCAAGGCTTCTCTCTGCTCTGCAGGTGAGACAATGAACGCAGGAGTGCCTTTGTCACGGTAAAGCAGGATTTTGGCTACAGGCATTAACAGCATGGCTGTTGCATAGACATAACCACCAGCTTTCCTTGCGATGAGGTCATTCTATGTCCCTTTTGGCTGCATCCACATAGAAAAATATCTGAGCCCAGAATCTTCTCTGAGTGTCGGCTGATTTTGCATCTGTACCCGAGTGTCAATTCCCCATTTTCCATAATAGCAGGAAAAGAGTTTTCGAGGTTCGTTTCTAACATTTCCTTACACAACATGTTGCATTAGCCAGAGACAAGGATGCTGCCTGTTGTGTCATGACGATTCAAATCTAGTCAGCAAATATTTACTGAGAAGACTGTCATCTGGCATTATGCCACCATATGGCTCCTCCTCCTGGTTTTGGGACTGTGGACAGGTTACTCATGTACGTAAGAGTCTTGGTTTCCTTGTCCTTTGTATATGTTATTTGTAACATGAGATTAAGAACACATTTACCATTTAAAGTTACTAAGATTAAATAGGATCGCAATACTCAACAAAACAGACAAAACTGGCCCCGGTGCTGGAACCTAATGGATGGTGACCGTTAGCTGATACAACCGTGATGCCTATGACAATGTCGATGCATAAAATGACATCCCTTCATTCAGCAAATATTTACTAAATACCACCCATAAACCAGGCAGTGTTTTATGTCCTTGGGGCACATGAGTGAAAATAGATATAAAAAAAAAAATTTGTTGACTTTGTGGAACTTACATTATGGTACATCAAGATACTCTAACACTTGGCTTAGCTTAGCATTTACTGTGAGGACGGGTACTTAGTGAATAACTGTTATCAGGGCTAATCGCAGCTGAAAAATCAATTAAAGTTTGATTTGGGCAAAAAAATCCAAGTTTTATGTTTTAAATCCTCATGGAGGTGGATTTCTAAGTCCTCTTTCCATGTAGCAGTAAACTCTTATGATCCAGGATGGAACTAACCATATTTTCCAATTTAACAATAAAGCCATATGTCTGACAAGGAGAGTTTGCTTATGAAACAGAGTATCTGAATTGAGAATTGTCTCAGAAAGTCTCACACATATGGTGCCCATATCTATGAAATCGCCCCCGGGGGGAAATTATAAAGCAACACACAGTGTGTGTCCCTCCTGGAGATCAGTGTATTCCCTCAGTAAAGCTGGCTCTGAAATGTGCCTTTTGCCCTTTGGCCTGGACTGAGAGGCCGCATGGGTCATAACCGGCAACAAGACGATACATTGCAGAAATATAAAAGGTTCAATTTTAGCCATGTTGCTGCAGTTTACTAGCAACTTTTCCCAGGCTTCAAAGGGACATTCTGTAGACTCCTGATGTAAGAGGGTGTTCCCACTTCAGCTGCGGCCAGCAGATGCTCTGCGAACGCTCTCTTTGTCCACGTGTGCTGATAAAAGCAAGGAAAATGTGAATAATGGAAAAGAATGGCAGGCAGTTCTTTTGCTGGCTCTGGTGATTTGAAACACAAGCGAAACACACACTTCAGCTTCTCCCTGGCAGAGTGTTTTAGTCCCCTTGAAATTTTTCACTCTTGTGAGAATGACTCACATCTTGGAAACGATAAGTTCCAAGTCTGGCGCTCCCCGCACCTTTAGGCATTGGTTAAGGTGCCCGTTGGGAGTTTTCAGCATCCTGTCAGCTGTCGTAATTAACAAGGGATGCTGTGCTCTCTTGCTTCTCACTGCAAGCTCACCATTTCACCGCACCCCAGCACCCTGAACTTTCCATTGTGTTGGGATTACCTTTATCAGCCTCAGATGTCCTACGTAAGTGCTGGAAGGGAAATACATCGGTGTATGTTGTTTTAGCTTCCTTGTTAGCTGATACTTTAAACTGCCTCGTGCTCTTGGTTTTTAAAAACCCTTTCATAACCACTTTGATTTGGCTCCTTACTGCAGCTCTGTGAAGAGGTCTTGACCAATACTATTATCTCCACTCAGCAAGAGAAGATAATGTCCATAAGCTAGAATCCTGGTCTCCAGGCTATTTTGCATCACCTAGGTTGTATTTAGTTAGGGTGAAGTAGACTCAGAACTCACAGTGGGGAAGCAAACAAACAAAAACTCAGCAATTAATTCTTGCCAACTAAGCATCCAAGGCAGGTCTTCCTGATTGGTGGCTGGCTCCCTTCCACGTGGCAGTTCAAAAACCAAGATCCCTCTATCTTCGGACTGTGCAATCCCGGGGGACCTTGTCAGTTTGTGCATCAAGCCTGTGGGAGGAAAAGAGAGATTGCAGGAGACCCGCCCTCAAGTCCCTATTGATAAAGTGGCCCATCTCAGGTCTCCAGAAGCTGGAACTCCAGGGCCGGCCACCCCAAGCAGGCTTGTGTTTCGAGAGGAAACACAATGCGTGAGCGTCACCATCTCCCCAAAGCATAATGCACATCCACTCAGGACCCCATTGGTGCGTAACCACAGTTACTGGGATGTGAGCAGTGCCTCTTGGACCCGAGTGATGTGTTGGCCGCACAACTGGTAGCAACCAACATCATACCAGGTGCTGTGCGGACATTCGATTTTAAGTCAATGTGGAGTCGGAAAACAGAAATAGACTATCCAGCCAGAGACTTTGCAGAGATAATTGCTTACCTTAAGTTTCCACTTAAAATAGATTTACTTAGCTTTCAAAAGCTGGTTGAATTAAAGAAAAAGGTTAAAAATTAATTATATATAGATGTGACAAAAACCCCAAAGACAGTGTGAATGATTGAAGATGGGGACGCAGTATTTATACCAATGACGTCCTTCATTATAGTTCGTTATCAGAAGAGGAAGAAAATAAACTTTGGGGGAAAAACTGTTATTGTGGTTTATAATAAGAAATACATATTTGGTCTTCATCTTGTTCCTGGCACAGAGCTTCTAAAACCCTTGGTGTTTTGAAGTGAGGGGTATCTTTTGTTATGTCAATGGCGTGACTTTTAGACAGTCTAAGTAAGGGTGGGGGCTGCTTACCAGCAAAGCCAACCATTTGATAGAGGATTGGAGCATCCAGTCCTAACCCCAGACCTCTGGGGAGTCTAGAGGGGCTGGAGATTGAGTTCAGTTGCCAATGGCCAATGATTTAATTCAATATGCCTGTGTAATGAAGCCTCCATAAAAACTCAGAAGGAGAGAATTGAGAGGGCTTCTGGGTTGGTGAACACACTGAGATTTGGGGGGAGTGGTGCTCTTGGAGAAGTGTGGAAACTCCGTGCCCCTTCCCCAGACCTTTCATCTGGCTGCTCCCGAGTTATGTCTTTTTATAATAAACCAGGAATCTAGTGAGTAAACAGGTTTCCTGAGTTCTGTGAGCCACTCTAGCAAACTAATCAAACACAGGGTGGGTGGGTCTTGGGAACCTCTGATTTATAACCAATGGATCAGAACCTGGGCTTGGGACTGGTGTCTGAAGTTGGGGAGATGGGGGGCGATCTTGTAGGACTAACCCCTTAACGCATGGAGTCTGATGGTGTCAGAATTGAGTTAAATTGTGGGACACTCACTGTTGTCTGGAGACTAGTTTGTTCGATGTGTGGGAACCTCCTTCTCACCACACACTGGAATTGGGTCCAGGAACCCAAAAGAAAAACAAAATAACAAAAGTCTACCAGGTAACTCTTTAACGTTCAGCTTTGGAGATACATTAGGAAATGCAAAAAAAAAAAAAAAAAAAAATTGTCCTCCTGTGCTCTGGTTGTTCAAAACCTTATTTAGGAGACACACACACCCTAGGGAGAAGTACACAACTGGCTGCTATTAAAAGCTGAAACGTGTTTCAGGTCCAGTGTGTTACAGCTTTGAGAGGATGTTGAAATTCAGCGGGATGCTATTTCTTCCTTAATTTATGAATTATTTCTCTAAACATTTATTGTGTGCTTACTGTGTTACAGTAAGGTTTCTGATCCCCAGGATCTAACCATCTGGTGTTCATGCTGGTGGATGGAAGAAACAGATTTCCGAACAAAGGAATGCAAATCAGAATTAAAGGGGCTTGAGAGATGTGTATGCAGGATCCCCAGGCATAAAGAACTTGTAATGTCAACAGAGATTTGGAGTCTAAACTCCCTCATTTAATGGATTAAAAAACCTGAGGCTCAGAGAGGGAAAGTGACTCTCCCAAGGTCACACAGCTAGTTGTTGGAAGAGTTAGTGCTAGAATCCAGGTATCCTGATCTCCGACGTCAGCGGGCTGCGTGGAAAGGAGGTGAGCTGAGGGATTTGCTTCGGAAAGGAGATGAAATGGAGCAAAATCTCCTATGCGTTTTTCGCTGGTCGGTATTGGGGGTTAGGGGGCAACGCGGCGTAGGAAGAAAGAATGCCTTGCTCACTAGGACGATTAGGTTTAACACCCAGCCATGACCGCCTACAGAGAGTGCATCCCTAGATAAATGACCTAACATACCAAAAATAATACTTCCATGTATTTGTTGAACACATTACGGTTTCAGTAGCACCTTGCCACCATCATCTCATTTGAGTCTTGAAACAGTCCTCCGGGGTGTATGTACCAGAGGGGCATCCTTATCCCTATTTTGCGGATGAGCAAACTGAGGTGTAGAAACCCACACAGCTGGTCAAGTGAGAAAGTGAGGTTGGAGCTCCCGAGTGCTTCTAGTCCAGTACTCCCCATGATACCATGTTTGTAACAAGTATGAAACAAGAGTGTAACCAAGAGTATCATTTGATTGTGTTACAGATGCATTGTGAGAGGTTTCTATGTATCCTGAGAATAATTGGAACCACGCTTTTTGGAGTGTCTCTCCTCCTTGGAATCACAGCTGCTTATATTGTTGGCTACCAGTTTATCCAAACAGATAATTACTATTTCTCCTTTGGCCTGTATGGCGCCTTTTTAGCATCACACCTCATCATCCAAAGCCTGTTTGCTTTTTTGGAGCACCGGAAAATGAAGAAGTCCCTAGAAACACCCATTAAGTTGAACAAAACTGTCGCTCTTTGCATCGCTGCGTATCAAGAAGACCCAGACTACTTGCGAAAGTGTTTGCAATCTGTGAAGAGGCTTACCTACCCTGGGATTAAAGTCGTCATGGTCATAGATGGGAACTCGGAAGATGACCTTTACATGATGGACATCTTTAGTGAGGTCATGGGCAGGGACAAATCAGCCACTTATATCTGGAAGAACAACTTCCACGAGAAAGGTCCTGGTGAGACGGAGGAGTCACATAAAGAAAGCTCGCAACATGTCACCCAGTTGGTCTTGTCCAACAAAAGTATTTGCATCATGCAAAAATGGGGTGGAAAAAGAGAAGTCATGTACACGGCCTTCAGAGCGCTGGGACGAAGTGTGGATTATGTACAGGTAGGTTTCCGAATTCCTGCCAGGGCAAACATACATTGAAATAAAGCAGCTTTTGTATCTCTCCAGGCATATGCTATAGCCCATCCTTGTCCGTCTGAACACAGTACTCCTTTCAGTTCATTTGGAAACAGCGTGACTGTTGAAAGCACATTTTGAAAGAGAGGGAAAAAATCTCGTGTAACTGTTAAGACTATCTACGAAAATGCTTAACTTATGCAGTGTTATTGGTTGGAAATCCAGATTATTTTGAACAGGAGACCTTCCTTCCTTCTCACTCCCTCCCTTACCTCCTCTGCCCCCTTGGTTCTGCCAAGTCAAATCCAACGTCATTTTCCACAGTCTTAAAATCTCCAGCCTTGTAAGAAAGTAGTGTCTGCCGAGCAGAAGGGTCTTGAGAAAATCTGCAGGCTTAAGAGATGGCTATAAAACGTTTTTCACAGACACTGGGCAAAATGGGGGTGGTGAGAGCAATTTTGATTTAAAAGGGTAAGGAATTCAAAACTGAGAGACAGGAAGAAAAGGAAAACAAAAAAGGGAGAAAAACAAACACACACAAAAACCCTTCCCAGAGCAAAACCGAAGTAATGTTTATTTCACTCCCCAAACAGCATTACCTCACTCACTGCACTTGACCTTTGAAAGCATTTGTGATGGTGTTTGCTCTCATGAAAATGAGACAGGCTCTGTCTGTCATTAATTCCCTGACTGCTCGCCCTTGGGTTTCTCCCCTCTTAGTTCTCACTGAAGCTTTCTTTAGAATGTTAGTAGGGTCCCTGTGAGTTTGCTAGTTGCAATTTCTTGCAGATACTTTAATTAGATTTTGGCCATGATGATACAGAAAAGGGAGATATGTCTCTGATTTAAGAAAATCCATTGGGACACCTTTCCAGTCCTCTAATAGGTGAATTCTACTTTGCAGAAGACCTGTCATCTACTTTAGGGGCCTTGATTGCCACAAAATCGTGGCCAGTGGGATGACAGGCGCTGTGCCATGGGATGGGAATTGGCACTGGCTTCAGAATCAGTTGGTGGAGGCGGTAATCCAGGCATTGCTAGCTGGATGACCTCGAGCAGGACCACCTCACGAGCCTCAGTTTCTGCATAGAATAAACCAATCTCACAAGGAATTTGAGATTACCATGGGGTTAATTTTGGTTAATAGCTGAAGAGTTTCAGGGCATTTTTTTTTCAGTTGATACCAATCTGCATATTAGTATCTTCTAGGGAGTTAATAGAGTTTCACTCCCAAGTTTCTCCTAGTCTCCTAATTTCTAGAAAGGTCACAGTTGAGGTACTTTTTAGTTAACTCAGGATATTTTTATATATTTTCATAATGCAACTTCAGGCCCAGATAGAGGATGAAATGATCCTTTTATTGATTTATTTTAATTAATATATATATATATATTAAGATTTTATGTATTTATTTGACAGAGAGAGAGCACAAGCAGGGGGAGCAGCAGGCAGAGGGAGAGGGAGAAGCAGGCTTTCCACCTAGCAGGGAGCCTGACGTAGGGCTCAATCCCGGGACCCCGGGATGAAGACCTGAGCTGAAAGCAGACACTTAACTGACTGAGCCACCCAGGCGCCCCTAAAATGATCCTTTTAAAGGAAGTGATGGGATGGCTGGGGAACTTAGAGAGGTTTGAAAGAATGAAGCTCTGGGCCTAAAATGAGGAAGCATGTTTTGATATTTTGCCTTTAATTCTAGTTAAAACAATTGCTATGTTTGTCATTTCTAATCAAGATGTCATTATGAGGGTTTTCTTTTTTCTTTTCCTTTTTTTTAAGCCTCTTCCTCCCAAATCCCCTTTTCCCATCATTCTTGTTTTTTTTTTTAATGATTTTTTTATTATATTATGTTAGTCACCATACAGTACATCCCCGGTTTCTGATATAA
Organism: Ursus americanus; assembly: GCF_024610735.1. Classification (NCBI taxonomy): domain Eukaryota; kingdom Metazoa; phylum Chordata; class Mammalia; order Carnivora; family Ursidae; genus Ursus; species Ursus americanus. Next base: position 17,897,274 of record NC_142135.1, read on the forward strand.
AGTTCGATGACTCATTAGTTGCGTATAACACCCAGTGCACCATGCAATATGTGCCCTCCTTACTACCCATCACCAGCCTATCCCGTTCCCCCACCCCCCTCCCCTCTGAGGCCCTCAGTTTGTTTCTCATAGTCCATAGTCTCTCATGTTTCATTCCCCCTTCTGATTACCCCCCTTTCTTTATCCCTTTCTTCCCCTACCGATCATCCTATTTCTTATGTTCCATAGATGAGAGAAATCATATGATATTTGTCTTTCTCTGCTTGACTTATTCATTCTTGTTTTGAATTTTGTTTGTATCCTTGACAACTTGACATTGTGCCTGACCAGGATAATACAAGCTATGAAATGTTAGAATAGGCTCCTTGCTAGAGCCCTAATCAGGCTCGAGAACTTTCCTTCCATCAGGCTGAGGCCTCCAGAGAGACTGACCTGAGCAGCAGCTGTTCCCTGGGTCCTGAATCCTGCTGGAATTCTCAACCCATTCTAAGCACTCAAACAAGGGTAGGGAACCTTCTGGCATTCTGAAACCAGGTGGCTCCATGCTGCCATCCCTCATCACATCCCCCAATATTTAACTATGTGTGCCCTATAAAAGTGGAAATGTCACAAGGTTCAAACCAGTACATTCCCACCATCCATTCTGAGTGACCGAGGGTCCAAGTGTTGCAAAGCAGAAGCCACAGAAAGACAAAGGAGAGGGGGTTAAAGGATGTTGGCTGCTGAGCATTACATGTCACTGAATGTGAAGAGCAGGTTGGCTACAGAAAGGAGGCAGTGAAGTTTAGGTGCTCATACACGAGAGAAAACAGGGCTGGGGCAGACATCGGACTATCTGCTCGCATGCTTGCTAACCTGGCTGAAGACGCCGCTGAGCTATGCAGACATGGCCAAGATGATTGGTTTCCTCCAGTTGCTGCTGGGTCGTGGGCACTGGTTAGCTCTCTTTCCCCTTGCTCTTGAGTAGACGTCTTACCTATTGCTCTCATGACCTTTTATTTCCTGACTTCGGCACTCTCCCAGCGCCTACCCAGCTCCTCCCTAAGTACTAACACATGGCCCTGCTTCCTACCAGAGAAAATCAAAAGTACTGCTTCTGAACGCCGTCAGGATCTTCTTTTCTCTTCCTTGTTTATGGTTGCAAAGGTACCCAGTTCACTTCCTATCTCAAGGCTAACCTTTCTGCATAGACGCCTGGGCTCTCTGTGGGTCGGCTCCCTCTGGTCTCCACCAGAGCAAGGCTCTACTGCCTGTCCCTCCACCTCGCTCAGCTCTCCTGTCTAGTTTTCCCCACCTAAAGCCATTCCAGTAACTACCGCGGACCTAGGGTACGGAGAGAAGCTTTAGTCTAGGAGAAAGCCAGTGTGGTAGCAAATTCGCCTAGGATGCTGGTGGCTGCTTTCAGAGAGAAAGAATACAGGAAAACGTAAGTAATGAAGTGAGAAAAGAAGGAAATGAGAAATAAAGAGGAGAATGGGGAAGATTTTCCGAATTTTGAATCAAAGTGGTTTCTGGAGAGAACTTTTTTTTTCAAAAAGGGACAGATTCTGATCTGTCTCGAATGGCTTAAGTAAAGTAGGGCAAAGTCTTTACCTTCGCAAAATAGTACTTCTATTAGCTTTTTTATTTACTAGAGTAACACGTGGCGGTGTGTTTAAAAACATGGAAAAGCACAATGAGCAAAATTAAAATCCTCTGCAGCAAATACATGACCCGTGGATTCTCAAATTTCGATACTGACAGCATATACCTTTCTAATGTTCCCTTATTTTGCAAACAGTTTTCAGATTATAGTGTATTTACTTTTTGTTTGTTTGTTTGTTTGTTACTTCTCACCAATGTCAGAGGACTTTTTAGGTGTACTTTGATACCTAGATTATATAATTTCTTTATTCTTACGACCTATTACTGAGCATGAATATTACAACATAAGTGGCCACTGGTAACTGTGTGACCCGAGTAACTATCATTATCCCCTGATGTGTGGTATTAGCGATTTTCCAGGTAGAAAATACATAATAAGCCTAAACATGTTCTACCAGGGAAGATTATAGGAGACAATTTTATTATTAATTTACTCTGACCGTATCCTAGGTATCCACATTTCCTTTAGCAGGAGAAAAGTAAGACTAAATTATTCGTAATTGTAGACATGACCTTCATTATTCATGGAGCCTGTATTTGTAAATTACCCTACTCACTAAAATGTATTTGTAACCCCCAAATCAGGACTTGCAGTGCTTTTGTGATCATTTGCAGACGTGCAGAACGGCATAAAATTTGAGTCACCTGACGTGCGTGTTCCCAGCCGAGGTCAGAGAAGACTGTGCTATACTGTGCCCTACACGGTCCAGGGCGGTGTAAGCAAGGCCCTTCCTAATCTACTTCGTATCATGTTTTTCACATTGTTGTGCTTTCTGTGGGTGATGCAGCTGTTTAAAGTGCCCCCCAACTGTGGTGCTGAGTGCTGGCTAGTGTTCCTCAGCACAAGGCTGTGACTGCCTCATGGAGAAAATAGATTTGTTGGGGGGGCTTCGCTCAGCTGTCGGTAACAGTGCTGTTGGCCCTGAATTCAATGTTAATGACCCCAGTTCATATGATAAGATGTATTTCAACAGAAACACAAATAAAACAGGTATTGATCAGTAGACAAAAATTTGTGACCAGAGGCTCAGAGGAACCTAACCCCATATTTGTGCTAGAAGCAATTGTTTCGGTGTTCTCTAAGTCAGTGTTCACAGAAACTTCGTGAAACAGAACTATCATGAATCATGAGAATCAAGTATATGTCATATTTGCTTGCTTCCTGTTCTGTATGGGAAGCCTAAGCAACTGAACTATTCCGAGGGCCAATCCTGAGAATGTTCTATGTGTTCTTGTACCGTCCATACTGGAGGGTGAGATTAGAGTACATTGAAATAAGAATGGGGAAATCCGAATTCTAGACTTGACTCTTGTTTGTTTGCTGTGGTAGAACAGATGATCTTCGAGATCATTCCCAGCTCAGAACTCTAACTCAGTACAGTTTTAATTTCTCTGACGTTTTAATTTCTTTCTAGCAATACACCTAGGCTTTGCATGAGTATAATCAAAAAACAAAGCAAAAAAAAAAAAAAAAAAAGGAGGGGGAGGGCATCAGAATTTGCTTTTCATTTAGCAGTTACTATCATGTTTTTCACTTTCATTTTTATTTTATTCTATTTCTTTAAGATTTTATTTTTGTGTAATCTCTACACCCAACATGGGGCTCGAACTTGCAACCCTGAGATCAAGATTCACATACTCTATGACCGAGCCAGGGCTCCCCTCACTTTCATTTTTAATCTTCCCTTTCCCCCAAATTTGGGTTCTTGAATGTAAGCCCTGAGTTAACTGCCACCATAATGGGATTTCCTGACTCCCTTCTTTAGAATGAGAATTCCAACCATTTGGAATAAGGGTGTTTCATGGCTTAAGCCTTAGAGGTGACAACATTTGGTTTCCCACGTTCCCAGCTGGCTTGTCACCTTTGTTTTGCGCCTTCTATGACTTTCACTCATGTGTAAGCCTTCCTAAAAAGAAAAGAGAATGACCAAATGACTCCTTTTTTAACCTTAATGTTTCGAGGAGATTCTAGGTTGATGAAAGCCAGTAATCATTTTACAACAATTTGGATAATTCATCCTACCAAGGGAGGCATATATCCTCCTCATTCTTTTTAAAACAAGCAACAGAGAAGGGCCAAATTGCTTAGATGTCTATGATTGTCTTAGATGTTTTTTGGCTAGATTTGAGATCCCTTGCCATAAGCTCAATTGGTATAAGAAAAGATGGTCTTCCTCATCCTGCCTCCCTCTCACAAAAGATTATTTTTCTCTTTCTTTGAGGGTTTTTTTTTTTTTACTGGAATGGTTTTACTAATTAATTTCAAAGTGTCTTTTTAGTTCTAAAATTCTTAGATTTTATGGTTGTATTTGCCGCTTTAATCTGATGCTGGTAAGTTTAGCTGTAGGCTTACTTGTAAATTCCATTTATCCAGAATCCAAATAAATAGAAAATCAAGATTTTTAAAAATTGAAAGTATCATGCAATATTGATAAAGTCCTAGAAGTTTGTTATAATCAAATTAATTACCATATACCATGGACTTTTGAGTGACCTCGTTGGCGATATGAGAAATTTTAAATTGTGTGCAATATTCTATTTTTGTGAAGGTTATTTTCCATTCGAAATTTTTAGTTTTCCCCATCTCCGGCATGTATAGGGTCCCATCCGAATTATGTACTCTTTTTCAGCACATAATTGAGTTCTCAAGTTCAGATTTAAAACATAAAATTCTGTCCTACACATTTAAGTACTTAAAAAAAACAAAGAGTGTGTTCCTATTTTAAATGGTGTCACATTCAGCAGGTCCCATGTCAATGAGGTATGAAGTTAAGATGCAGCAAACACTTTTATAAGTCTTAATGGGTCCAGGCTTCAGAGGGGAGGGGGGTGGGGGAATGGGATGGACTGGTGATGGGTAGCAAGGAGGGCATGTATTGCATGGTGCACTGGGTGTTATACGCAACTAATGAATCATGGAACTTTACATCAGAAACCAGGGATGTACTGTATGGTGACTAACATAATATAATAAAAAAAAATTAAAATTAAAAAAAAAAAAAGAAAAAAAAGTTTTAACGGGTCCAGGGTCTACCCTTTGTTTGAGGATGAACGTTCACACATTACACCCTAAGAATATATTCAGGACTGTAAATGAATACTAATCAGCTGCGAACTGCTGTCTATTTTTTTTTTTTTTTTAATTTCTTTTCTCTAGTAGACAACCCAATCTAGGGTCGTTTACATTGCCTGCTCAGAATTCAGTTTGCTTTACTTCAGTTTACTGGGTATTGGAGTAAGCATCGGTTTCCCGCTCGCCCCGTGAGCCATCACTTACTTACAGTGAGAGTAAGAAGGACTCCTTCTCATTGGATTAGTGTCCTTAGTAGGGGCCTCTGTTTTTGGTTTGTCACTTCTGGTTTAGGTTTATCACCTTATGTCTTCCTTTCATTGAGCATTTACTATGAGCTAGCCATTATTAAGTGCTTTACCTGCATTATCGAATAACTTCCCAACACAACAAACTTTAGGTGGGTATGATATCCATATTTTTCATCTGAGCAGTGGAGCCTTAGGAAGGTGAGGTAAGGGCACCAAGGTCAAGAAGCTAGTTCAAGTTTATATACACTTGGTGAACGGTGGATTGAGACAGATCTGTTTGGTTCCAGTATTTGCACAGTGCTTTCTCTTCCCCAGTAGTGTGTTTCCTCTGGTGTTATACTGTTAAGAGCTCAAGGAGACTGGCAGCATCTCGTGTTTGCTAGTAAATAACCATTTGTGATTTTTTTGTTGTAGTTCTGGCCTATCCCTTTTCACTAGAGAAATGTCCCCAGGAAAAGGAGGGGGAAAGGAGGGAGACTCCCTTTACTTCGTGGTAAAGCTGTGTCACGAAAGCTGGTAGCGGGGTCATGACCAAGAGTAAATTCCACACACTGTAGAAAAAAAGTTTCACTGGGTCAAGGTTAAGATGAAGGGTCAAGCCTTGCAAGCAGGCAAAGGATAAAGGCAGTAGCTAACAGAAGGGGTCCTGATTTATTTTCAACCTGTTAACTCATTGAAGGCAGCTAGCGTAATTAAGATTTTCTCTTAATCTGTGTAGCTCTCGATGCCCTTTGAAGTGGTATGGGGCTGGAGTGGGGGTGGGGAGAGCCACCAGGCAGTCTGAAAGGAAACACGTTAAAAAAGTGAAACACAGAGGCTTCACATTTTAGGCTTGGGTCTTAGAATTTGAACAGCATTTGGTAGAATAGGTAACAATATTTCTAAGAGAGTTTGGTTTAAATTATGGTGAGGTGGGTTAACTTTAAGATCGGTGAGCTCAATTGGAATGAACTTGTAGTCTAATAACGTATGTAACAGACTATAAACTAATAGTTTGTAACTGAATCATCGACAGTTGCAGACACATTTGAATTTGTTCATTGAGATAAGAGATCCTCGATACATAATCAATTCCAATGGTCATTTTAGAGATTCTCTGCTGAGACATCCATTTGTGGTGAGGACTGTCGTGATCCCTTAGGTTATGGGTTTAGTTAGTACAAAAATGTAAAGATTATTACCTTATACTAATGGTGTACTTCTCTATGGCCCTTTTCAATTTACAAGGGACTTTGATATGCAGTGTCTCACTCCAGTGCCATTCAGATGGCAAATGGCTTGTTAAAGTTCTCAGAAGTAGTGACTTAATCAGGGCTTCGTAATTCTGAAGGCATTTGTCCTTATAATTAGGCAAATCTTGGCCAAAGAAAAAAATCTACTTCACCTGATGTTTTACACCTTTTATGCCATTACTATTCCTTATAAGACATGAAGATAGAGGCAATGATTTAAAAAAATCCACTAGAATTAAAACTGGGTTTAGAACATATTTAATCTCAACTTTTTTTTTTTTTTAATTTTATGAAAGAGAACCCTCCCCTTCAACCAATTATTTGAGTCCCAGGGTTGGCAAACTTTGCTTATAAAAGGCCTGATAGTAACTATTAGGCTTTGCAGGCCATATGGTCTCTATTACAACTCTTCAACTTTGCTGTTTTAGTGTGAAAGCAGCCATAGATGATAAGACAATGAATGAGCATGCTTGATTCCAATACAACCGTACTTATAGATACTCGCATTTGAATTTCATGTAATTCCATGTGGCACAAAATAGTATTTTTTAAAAAATTTTTTCAATTATTTTAAAAGGTAGAAACCAATTTTAGCCCACGGACCATATCAAAACAGGTGTGAGGCTGGATTTGGCCTGAAGACTTTAGTTTGTCAACCCCTGTTTTATTATTTTATTTTATTTTATTTTATTTTATTTATTTTTTAAAATATTTTATTTATTTATTTGACAGAGAGAGAGACAGCCAGCAAGAAAGGGAACACAAGCAGGGGGAGTGGGAGAGGGAGAAGCAGGCTCCAGCTAAGCGGGATGCCCGATGGCGGGGCTCGATCCCAGGACCTTGGGACCACGCCCCAAGCCGAAGGCAGATGCCCAACGACTGAGCCACCCCGGTGCCCCTGTCAAGCCCTGTTGTGGACAGGGAGGGAAGGGGAGTCTGCTACCTTTTGACTGCAGCAGGGCAGGGGGAAGGAGGAGGAGCAGTGGTCTTAGGCACTTCAGTTGATGACTCTGTGGTTAAGGCTGAGGTGGCTGGTTCCTCCCCAAAGTGTCTTTTTGTCCTGACATTTTCCACTCATTTTAGTGAAAACACCATGACTTTGCTTCATTTCCATATCTCCTAGTGAGAAATCTTATGACTAGTGATCATGTGGTTTAAACAAATTACAGGGAGACATTCAGTGTGGACAGGGAGATGTTTTGATTTATTCTCTAATTGTTTCCTGTGTGCAAATCACAGCCTGTAGTTTGGCCCCAGGTGAGGTCAAGCCCTGTGTCAACTGGTGTATGTCCTTCACAGTTCCTAGCCTAGAGCTAAATGGCCAACATTTGTGAAATTACAGACTTGTTATTAACTGGTGGGGAGACAATTAGAAACCCTGTTCCCACTGTACTGGTTTTCAGAGGGGCTAAAGTCACACTCTTTAGATAGTAATAAATACATGCTAGTAGGTCCATGAACATGCATGCTGACTGTCCCAGATGTTGGCTTTCTAGCCACCAAAGAGCATCCAGAAATCCAGAATTTGAACTTCTTATCTCTCTTTCTCTTCTTCTTTTTTTCCCTTAAGTATGGAATACTTCACAGCTTTGCATGTTTCCCGTACTCAGGAGCCATGTGAGTCTTCGCTGGATCGTTTCAAGTTTGAAGCCAGTCACAGAAATTGAACTTCTTTAAAGCTCTTTAATCCTACTGTAGCAAATCCCTGCCCAGGAGACTTCTGGGAACTTTCCCTTCTGACATAGTAACACCCACCACGAGAACAGTCTCTCTCAGAGAACTGCTGGCGCTTTGCTGTTGGAAACTGGGAAGGACAGGACCAATTTAAATATTCAGAGCCTCACAGAAGTTTGGTTCACGGTTAGCCATTTCAAAGGGGCCGTTCCCTTGGCTTGCCTGGGCTCACAAGGCGGAGTTACTTGAACATTAATTCTAGATTGCCCCCTTCCTGTTGTTTTTAGTCTTATTTTAGCTTTCCGGTTTTACCTTTCCCAACCTGAGTCAGTAGAGGTGGGTGTGGCCGTGAACTCAGGATACTGGATTCTAGAGGTGGATTGAACTCTTTCCTTTACCCTTCAACCCTCCTGACGGGCCAGACAAGCTTGTAGCCATCCAGTGATAGGCAAGACACAGGAGAGGCCAAAGGTCACTTTTGGAGAAATTTGTTTAGGCTTCCGTGGCTTCTGTACAAACCCAAGCATTAGTAAAATCCTATTTTCTATGGTGAAAAACTAATGCCTCGCTGTTGCCTAAATGAGTGAGATCATGCCGGACCAAAATAGAATGCTACAAAATGAAACAAAACAAAATAAATGCTTTTTATTTAGAGAATAAATGCTTCTACGTCAGTAAAATAAAATAAAAAATTCAGATGTTAACCCTAAAATTACTATGGTTAGTTAAATCCAGAGAGGTTATAACTGAATACCCTATATACTTTAATTTACAAGTTTCAATAATGCATTTAAATTGCTGTTTTCACCAACACTATTCAATAATATATCAGGTGTTTTTTTTTTTCAGAAAAATATAGCTATTAGTAAAACAGAGGCAGACACATTTTTAAAAATGTTGAAATGCCTTAGCTATTTATGTCAGGGACTTATGCTATATATATATATAGAGAGAGAGAGAGAGAGAAGGAGAGAGAGAGAGCGTCCCCTTCAACTCAGTTTATGCTTCTTAGTTTTGTTTTGTTTTTTTTCATTCAAAACTGGTATATCAAATCCCTACCTTTTTAATAAAGTAGTATGGTGAACTGTAAAAATAATTACTTTTAATATAAATAAATAGTCTAAATCTTGATTAAATCCGTCTGGTGTAGTCAGAGTTGATGGCAAAATAATGGGAATTGCTGATAACTCTCCAGTCTCTATTAATTATGTTATGTATTCTTTGGATGGGGATGTGAAACTGGTTCATTACAGGTCAACTCCGATCCATTTTTATCTACTAGGTTTTGCTGCAGTCCCCAGAAAAGAATACTGTGTCTTATTGGTCTTGATCAGGGATAGAGAGGTGGGAGCACTTTTCCTATGTTGGATTTTCTTTGATCGTGTGGAGGAAGCTCTGTCCACAGGTATAACCCACCTGGGGGTAGTAGCCTTTCACAGCTGCCTCACTCCTTCCTCCCTAAGACAAGTGATTGAATCTGGTTGGTGCGTATAGGAGAAGGGGTAGCCGGCTCCTCCTTCCCCCTTCCTTCTGGGAGTGGGCTACCACCAAGAAGCTGGCATCGCGGTACCTTTAGAAGGGAATGTGCTTGAGCTGTAGGAGGAAGCTGACCCCACTTAGATGCTGTTTGAACCTGACAGGTCTGTCTAATACTGGAAAACGTAATTATGAAGCCCGCTACTCCACAGGTGTAAGCTCTGTTCTCTGTATTAGCTTTAGGATTATACAGGTGATATTTTGGTTTTTCATCTCCCTTTTTCTTCTGTTTCATTTTCCTATTGGCTCAGAAATCAGGCTGGAAAGAGAAGTATTTCTAACCCTGCCCCCTTGGGCTTCAGAGGCTCATCCCAATATTTTTCGAAGTTGTAGTTTGGTTTTGTTTCAGAATTGCTTTTTTGGACCCATATAAAGATTGGTTTTAAGAACAACCATTAACTTTTCTAGAGTGGCTTATGATAATTTACATTTGTTTTTATGCACAAAGGGCTAGATGAATACTTAGCTTTAGAATAAGAAGGTGGTCGCAGATCACGCTAGTTCCCTTCGTGACGCTCTGTCAGCGGCCAAGTCCAGCTCATGGACATCTTGCTTCAAAAGTCTACAACCAGACGTAGGAGAATTGCTTTCCTGTCTTTTAGTCACCATATTAAAATAGGGGAGGGAAATTATTGTAAAACATGCCTCCTTTTCGATGCTCTCATAGGATTTTCTGACCATAATTCAGACCTGAGGATTAAGTTGCCTAAAGGGCTTATTTAAGGCAACAGCAACACAATAAAAAAAAAAGACCTCTGTGGTGACCAACCTGAGATGATTACTAAATCCTGGAAAACTGGGATGTTGCCTGGGACATAACTTTCATTGCCAAGACGAGCAAGAGCCATGGAAAACCCAGACAAGCTGGTTAGCCTGCAAGACATCCCCGGCACTTGGGCTGTGCTCTCCGGCTATGCCGTTTACTGCAGTACTGAGCTTGCTCTTTGCGTTGGTCGTGATATAACAGCTGTCGTCCCTGGTATTGGTCATGATATAAGAAGCTGTCACCCCTGCGGTACTTGCTACTGAGGCCCTGTGACAATAAAGCTGCGGGCATAATATGTATGCCCGATTCTGACAGTAGTGCCCACACTCATACTTCTTCCTTTTCTTTAACTCATTTCTACTTTCTTCTTTGCAGGTCTGTGATTCCGACACCATGCTTGACCCTGCCTCATCTGTGGAGATGGTGAAAGTTTTAGAAGAAGACCCCATGGTTGGAGGTGTCGGGGGAGATGTCCAGGTGCATACGGCTTCACTTTCTGCACGAGTCACTTTTAGTTATACTCTTACTCATTGATTCATTGAACATACATTTACTACACTCCAGACTCTCTGCCGGATGTTGCTTTTGGTGCTAGAGACACATTATTATGTGCCTTGGACCCACTTTATTGCCTCTTTTCTTTTCTACATTGAAAAAAAATAGGATTTTTTTGCTTAACCCTGGGATGCAACCCTTGTCTGTTGTGGCTGATAAGTTATATATAATTAATTTAAATGTGTAATGATTTCTACCATATCTTCTTGAACCATAACTTAATGTTCTGGTAAAATCTGATGTTAGAGTTCATTTAGCTGTGAAGTTAAAAAAAAAAAAAAAAAAAAGAAAAATGGAAGAAGGGCAGACAATGGATTTTATATTTTTTACCTACATATTTAAAAGCTCATTAATATATGGTTGATTAAAAGTCCTAATTGGAATACAAAGGAAGAAAAGAGAAAGAGCAACTCAAATTTGTACTGATAAGAAAGGCAAAGGAACAATTAATTAGTAAAGTGGGTTTTCTGATTATGATTTATTTCCCATTAATAATTATTTCTCATTATTTGCCATAAATGGAGAAACAATGCAGCCAATATTAATGAAGGCAACTTGGAATCTGTGGGATGGGAAACGAATATATATGTGACTATGTGAAAATATGTGAAGATTAAAATGAGTGCTTTGCAAAGGCGTGATCAGATTTTAGCAAATGTTGAGAAGCCCGTGGAAACGTGACTTTAAAAATTAGGTACTGTGTTGCTGTATAACCCATTTTATACATGCATGGTGATAGGGAAGGCAAAGACAATTCCTGGAATAGACAAAAGAAACAGCCTGGTGATAAAAGAGGAAGCATGCAAAATCCAGATGAGAACCGTGCAAAATTGAGGTGGAGGAAAGAATCTAGAAATATTGCCAAGAAAAAGCTGATAACTTTCAGTAGCCTTTACATAGAGCATTATTTCAGGACTTAAGTCTTGGGGAGAGGCCAGAACAAACAGTTTAATCACCGGCATTGCATAAAAGAGGGAAAGAAGGAGAAAGAAAATTAATGGAATTGAATGAGTTGGAAATTAACCAGAACAGGAGAGAATGGGGCTTAAAAACCTCCAAATCTTAGATGGTAGGAAAGAGGGGGAGAATTTAGGATCTGAGAACTAAAGCCTAAAAACTCATTCAATATTATAGCATAACAACCAGAAGAGCAAAAGAGCCCCGGGCAAAAAAGAGGACCGAGTCATGAAGTAGAAAAACTGTTGCTCATCAAGGAGTCCCAATGCAGGCACACGATTTATCAGATTAATCTAGTAACCCAGTGTCAGAGAAAATAAAATATAACCATGTCACAAAGAAGAAGGACTGCAGCATAGGATCAAACAACTTACGCTAGGGTAGTAAGCTCACAATGGTGCAAATTTTGTTGGTATTTTAAGTGGGCTTATGTTTTAATTATCCATTTTTTTTTTTCCTTCTTGCAGATTTTAAACAAGTACGATTCCTGGATCTCCTTCCTCAGCAGTGTGAGATACTGGATGGCTTTTAACATAGAAAGGGCCTGCCAGTCTTATTTTGGGTGTGTCCAGTGCATTAGTGGACCCCTGGGGATGTACAGAAACTCCTTGCTGCATGAATTTGTGGAAGACTGGTACAATCAGGAATTTATGGGCAGCCAATGTAGTTTTGGTGATGACCGGCATCTAACGAACCGAGTGCTGAGTCTGGGCTATGCAACAAAATACACAGCTCGATCCAAGTGCCTTACAGAGACACCGATAGAGTATCTCAGATGGTTAAACCAGCAGACCCGTTGGAGCAAGTCCTACTTCCGAGAGTGGCTGTACAATGCCATGTGGTTTCATAAACATCACTTGTGGATGACCTACGAGGCCGTTATCACTGGATTCTTCCCTTTCTTTCTCATTGCCACCGTAATCCAGCTCTTCTACCGGGGTAAAATTTGGAACATCCTCCTCTTCTTGTTAACTGTCCAGTTAGTAGGTCTCATAAAATCGTCCTTTGCCAGCTGCCTTAGAGGAAATATTGTCATGGTCTTCATGTCCCTCTACTCAGTGTTATACATGTCAAGTTTACTTCCCGCCAAGATGTTCGCAATCGCCACGATAAACAAAGCTGGGTGGGGCACGTCTGGAAGGAAGACCATTGTTGTCAATTTCATAGGACTCATTCCAGTCTCGGTTTGGTTTACAATCCTCCTGGGTGGTGTGATTTTCACCATTTATAAGGAATCTAAAAAGCCATTCTCAGAATCCAAGCAGACGGTTCTCATTGTTGGAACGTTGCTCTATGCATGCTATTGGGTCATGCTTTTGACGCTGTATGTGGTTCTCATCAATAAATGTGGCAGGAGGAAGAAGGGACAACAGTATGACATGGTGCTCGATGTATGATCTTACGTCCTTTGACGTTTGCAGTCACACACGCAGACACACACAAAACCTTAGTTCCTCTCGGGACTGTACAGTATTGTGGCATCTGATAATGCCACCAAAGGAGACATATCACTGCTGCTGGGACTTGAACAAAGACATTTCTATGGGTTTATTTTGATTCTGCCAAAGGAAAACAAGACATCAATGAGAAGAAACTCAGATTTAACCTGTTATTTCTATGAAAATGGGAAGCATTCTTTGTTTATGCACTTTTTCCTTACTGTACATCTGCCTAACAGTGTTCGCCCTATATACCTCACTAGCCATGCTTTATGTGGGTTATCATGGAAGAAAAGGATTTTGGAAACTCAAGGAAAAGTTCTTTCAACGTATATACAACCTAACTTATGGACTGTGTTGATAGCTAATTTTTTTTTTGTTTTGTTTTTTAGAAAGGATTTTCTGTTTAACTCTACCAAATGAAATGCCAAAGGAAATTTCAAAGGCTGTTGGCTGTGCTGTATTTTTATATAATTGTACTGTGTTTTAAAATTTTGTATGCCAATTTTTAAAACAAATTTTGCATATTCTATATTTTACTTCTCTGCCAAAATACACCTGTTCTTTTTTATTGTTATTAAAATAGGTTCTGAAAAAATTCATACTTAAAAAAAAATCTACCCAAAATGTGAAGCTTGGTTGACTGATGTTGTTCATGATAGAAAGAATAAAATGTTTTCTCTCTCTCTCTACCTTTTAACATGGAATAGTTTATTTCTGTGAAAAATATTTAAACTTTCAATATTTTAACTTTTTTTTTTTCGTGTCTTTTAGAAAAGGCCCATATACCTGTCACACGTTGGGAGTAGAAATACATACCTATGTGCACACGTAAAAAAGGAAATCATTGAAAATCAAGGCCAAAGGGGTAGAAAAGTGCAATTTTTGATAAGATTTAAAGAAAAAGGGGGGAGGGGAATGCTGGTCCTTGCAAGAAAACACTGGACAAATGTGAAGATTCTGCTAGTGTTTTCTCAGGCTGAGTAAAACGGAAAGTGGAAAAAATTATCTGTGTTATTTGGACAAATACAATGCAGTTCATCGTTTTGTTCTGTGGCCTGAATTCACCAGATCCTGTCGACCTATTGAACATCACTGACCTTTTTTTTTTCAGCTTGCCAGTTCACTTTACATGTTACTATGAGGTTTACACGGGTGAGTTGGCTACAATTTAGTAAGTGTAAAAGCCTATAGATACAAAATTGGCACATTCAAGCTCCTCTTCTACTTCCCAGAGAGGCTATTTTTTCTGAATTCCTACAGATAATCGCTCCATCTGTCCCATTACTGGCCTACATAGATATGTTTACGTGGTCGGAATAATACCAAGGTTTAATGAGTGTATCAAGAATTGGCACATGAAACAGTTGATGAACCAGGTGCCCTTAACCGGGCTAATGTCACTACTCCAAGGGCCTCAGTTATCCAGTTTGACTTTCAACATGACCCATCTTGCCTTGTAGCTGGTGCTGTGTAGACCTGGGTTAAAAACAATCGAACACATGAGTCGTTGCATAAAACACGTTGTGATGAAGTGGGGTGTGAATGTGGAGAAATGTTCAGCCACGTGCTTCTGCCATTCTGCTTCCTCTCCACGCAGACTCCTATGTTCCATCTATTCCGCCTAAGAAAAAGCTGCACATTCTACATTCGGAGAATGAAAGGATACACACCATTCTGCAACTCAGACTCACTGATGGGAGAGTTTGTGGGAAACGGAGCACGGCATGCCGATAAATGAAACTAAAACTTGAGTTTGCCTTTTTAACTATTTATGTTCTAAGTTAAGCTTTGATAACTTTCAAATGTCAAATTCTCTCATTCTTATAAAAGATTGAATTAATTGCCTGTATTTATTTTAGCAATTATTCAATGTATTTCCAGGATAGGATGTATAGTATAATTGATTTTTTTTTGTAAATAAAATATTTTTGATAAAAGTATTGCCTTTTTTTCTAAGGGAAGGGGGAATTTCAAACAAAACAAAAACTTTGCTCTCCTGATTGTAGTGGAATAGATTTAAGAATGAGGTATGTAGAAAACAAACAAACAAACAGGCTTGGTCACAGATAATAGAAGTCACTTAATGTTACTAATTATGAAGCAGAAATCCCCCAAATTGGTGTGGTTTGGAAATCTGGAAAACAGGAAACAGAGAGAGAGAGGGAGACCCAATTAATATAAACCTTGTCTTTAATCTTACCTTCTTCCCTTGGAAGCAGCCCAAATTTACACAGAAATTGTTTTATTATAGTAATTTATCATAGTGAGAAAGAAACATTCCCAGAAAAGTCATAAGCAAGTTTGTTTAATTATGATATTTACAAATAATAGCAACATCTTAAAGTAACTTCAAATCCAACAGAGGGCAATAGTTAAATGAATTACAGCATTTCCAAACAATGGAACATTATTACCCCTTAAAATATTCTCAGAAGATATGTGAAATTGGACAAATGTTACATTAAAAATATATAACCATTTTGTACAGTAACATCCCAATTTTGTAAAAATACAAATGTTTAAATGTGGTTATCTTTACTATTGGGAATATCACGATTTCTATGCTGTGTACATTTTTGTATTTTCCAAATACCATGATCCTGTATTGTTTTCATAATCAGAAAAGGACAATAAATACTGCTTTTTTTAAAAAAGGTGGGTTGGGGCATCTAATAGCATTTCCTGTTTTGAGGAGTTTTGATGGTAATCTAATTTGCCACTCATCCCCCAAATTCATCTTATTTCCCAATTCTCTTTTTATTATTTGGTTCCTAAGAATCCCTTGTTACTTTGGTACAATTACATTTTTTATATATATATGTACATATATATATGTGTGTGTGTGTGCGTGTGTGTGTATACACACACACGCACACACACACTACACACATTATCGCCACTCTAATGATGGTCCTAATCCCAATAATTGACTGATAAAGTCACTTGGTGCTATTTAGGAGATTGGCCAACCTCATGTAAAGGGCCAGTGTATGCTGTAGGCTTTCCTGGCCTCGTGTGGTCAGTCGTGGGACTACTCACTCTGCTCTTGTAGCACAAAAGCATCCATAGGCATTACACCAACGAATGTGTGTGGCCAGGTTCCAATAACACTTTATGGACATCAATTTGAATTTACAATTTCCACGCATTATGAAATCTTCGCATATTTTTTCGTCATTTAAATACCTTGAAACGATTCCTAGTTTATCAGCATCACTCCAACAGGCAATGAGCCAGGTCTGGTCTGCAGGCCCTGGTTTAATAGCCCCTCTTCTTTAGCAATCTATTGACTTATTTGTCATTAAATACTTAACCCAACACCTAATTTTTGCGCACATACCAGGTGTCAGGGACCACGAGGAGCACACTGTATAGACTGGCTATTTTAGTTTTCCTATCAGTCCAAAGAAGGGGTTCCACTACTATTGCCATTTTACAGGAGAGGAATCAGAGGCTTTAAGAGAGTTGGCATCTTGAGATCATAAAGCTAGCAAATTGCGATGGTGGAACTTAGGGGCAGACATTCTGATGTCAGACTTACCCTTTAAACAAGTAACTACTCAGTGTGCCATCCGTGGTCCAGCAGCACCAGCATCACCTGGGAATATCAGAAATGCAAATGCGTGGCCCTGCTCCACACCCACCGAATCAAAATCTCGGGCTGGGCCCCGGAACCTGTTTAATAAGATCCCCCAGATGACTTCCTCACATTGAATTTGAGAAGCATTGCTCTCATCTAGTACTTCTGTTTTCCTCAGACTAAAAAAGACTCATCTGTCTCTATGATAACCGTCCATTCAAATATTTGCCTTTTTCTTTAGAGCTATCTACTTTTAGTATCTGATATGGATGTTGACAGACACCTGGTTTTAATGAACCTTACTGAGCACCTGTCATGAGCAAGAAATCGAAAGGTATACTCAAAGAGCTTATAATTGAGTAAGAGGGATATGATAATTATACAAACATTTGGTGCAAAATGGAATGATAAAGGTGTAAAGAATGTCATGGAGATATAAAAAGAAGGAATGAAATGGACGATTAGCTAGTGTGGGATCGGGGTGACTCTTTAAGGAGGTGCAGATTTAGGGGGACTAAGGCTTTTTCAGATGAAAAGAATATGGGTAAATTAATAAAGGTGTGATATTGATATATGTTCTTTTCCACAGAATTAACAAATTTAATTAAGGTGGGGGCTGTATTTAACCAAGAGGGCAGACTAAGCTATGGAAAGTACCTTTGAGGGGTGCCTGGCTGGCTCAGTTGGTAGAGCATGTGACTCTTGATCTTGGGGTTGTAAGTTTGAGCCCCACATTGGGCATAGAGATTGATTAAAAATAAAATCTTAAAAAAAAAGAAAAAAAGAAAATACACTTGAAGGTAGATCACAGAAGACCATAATCCAACCGGGAGAAATACTAGAATGAGATGTTTCAATCTGATAGGGCACAGGACGTGCAGGTGATTTTGAATGGGGCGCTAACAACATTGCAAACCAAACTACATGGTGGAGGTTTGGATCTGAGTGTCCCACATAAACTGTATGATTTGGTTCGAGTGTGCTTATAATAAGCTGGTATTGTTCTTCCGGGCACTTGACTACTTTCATCCCGTTCCCTCCAGATGTCCCTCCAGTTGCCCAAACACCATCTTCAGCTCCTTTTATATGCCCTGTAACCAGCTGGTCACAACAACTATTTGATTCCCTGCTTGCCATGTCACTCAAATTCCTCTCTCACCCCAGTTAAGACATTCTGTATCTCTTACCCAACCTGTTAAAAACACCCACTGACTACCTCTTTTCCTCATTTCTGTTTCATCAATGGATTCTCTACATTTCTGTCGAAATTCTCCTTCTAAGACCCAACTCTGAATACAAAGGTTTAATTCCATCTTATTGTCAACGAGATAGAAGCATTAAATTTCTATGAGTGCTTCAAGACAAATGATTATCTCTGTCTATCCTCTCTTGGCAGGCCTTAATCCTACTATTTTTTGTGGTCCTACTGGAGTAGATTGCTTTGCTCCCTCTTGCACACACTTTGCCTCTCACCTTCGTCAGCTTTCTTTCCTGCAGAAATTCTCAGAAACCTCAACATGCTGATGACGTTTTATGAATCTGCAAAGAAGGCCCATCACATACAGAAATTTCTACACTTAGGAGACGAGGATGTTGGTCCCACAGGGTTGTTGGGTCACATCTGGATTAACGTTGTTATCCTGCAGTGTATAGTTTAGGTAACACTAGTATATAATTGCTGACACCACAAGTTGGATTTGTTTTCACTCAAATCTAGAAAAAACAGGCAGTGCTTAAGCTCCTTATTTCTTGTGTAATCAGCTCCAGGTGCGGAGACCACAGGAGTAAAGGGGGAGGAGCCTCCAGGTTCATTTGACTCAGCCTTGGAGCCAGAGAGACAGGCTCTTCTCCAGGAGTTCAGTTTGCCTATTTGCTCTCAGAAAGCTCTCCCCACTCTGGCTGCAGCAAACCTACGTGACTTGTTTTAGCTCGGCTATTCCGGGCAACCAGGAGTTCAATCCTGACATGTCGCGGAAACGTGCGAGGAGTAGGTGGGCCTAATCTTTGAAACAACTTGGCGTTGTATAGGGCACTGACTGAGCACAACTGCTTTCTAACCTGCAGGGAAAGTTGCCTTTTATCTTGGATTGAGTTGGGTTGTCGATTCGAAAAATCAAATGCAATTTTTTTTTTAAAGATTTTATTTATTTATTCAACAGAGATAGAGACAGCCAGCGAGAGAGGGACCACAAGCAGGGGGAGTGGGAGAGGAAGAAGCAGGCTTATAGCGGAGGAGCCTGATGTGGGGCTCGATCCCATAACGCCGGGACCACGCCCTGAGCCGAAGGCAGACACTTAACCGCTGTGCCACCCAGGCACCCCAAATGCAATTGTTTTTTAACCAGAGGAGAGGAGAGGATCACAATTGTACATGTTCACTCAGAAAGAATGGAGGCAGGAGTGTGCCATGTAAGGACACACCTCCCTTTTCTAGACAACACATGATGCGTCTTTTTAAGTAAAACACAAAAAAAAGCAAAGATGAAAGTTTTAATGAAATAAAAATCTTGGTAAAAGGATCTCTGGGATCAAAGTTGAATGGCTGTTTAAATGAATCTGTCAGTATCATCACTGTACAAAGGAACTTTGAAGTTCGTTGAGTCCAACTCAGCTGCCTCAAATCTTTGTTGGAATGAGTCAAGACCTAGAGAAAGAGAGGGAGAGCGAAGGCTCCTTATCTCAAAGGAATCTACTGCAATCCAGCTGATTTTAGCACCTAGCTCAAGGTTGCACAGCCGGCTACAAACCCCAAGGATAGCATCTGGGTCTCTTTTATCCAGATGTTTTGGCCTGCTTTATAATGCAGAAAACCTCAAATTAGCGATTTCTGGGCAGCTACTCTCCTCTTAAATCTGACAGATTGAGGCTATGCTTAAATCCATTCCCCTCAAAAGGAGTTGTAAATTATAAGCTTTTCAGGTCTATGGGTCCTCGATATTTAGACTTTAAATAAAAAGCCACCCTGGGCTGTCTACAACAATACCTGAAATTTTCAGCACCATGAAGAACTATCATAACCTATCCAGAATGGATCTTCTAAAGTTCCTGCCCTCAAACGAATCATTGCCGTATTACCCACTTTGGAAGTGCACAGGCCAGAACAAGCTCAGGGGTCTGACTTATTTCGTATCTGGGCTTTGGTTGCAGACTGACTTAAACTGGAGAAAATGACCCCACTTCTTTGAGCCTTATTTTCCTTATCTGAATAATACTGGAGATGACACATCTCAAAGTTACTGTGCAATCAAGACAGCCTATGAAACGTGCTTAGGAAAGATATTTGGCACATGATAGAAGTTTAATAAAATTTTCTTTTCTTTTCTCCTCCTTCTTAAGCAACTAACTTCATTTATGTTCCTTCCTTCATTTTTTTTTTTTTTTCTTTTCCCATTTGTTCCTTCCTTCTTAAAATTTCTTTCCACAGCAAACCACTAGACCAAGGGCTGGGACATTTAACTCAAACACCGAGGAATTTTACTTCTCAGAAATGTGTTTTAACTGTTTTTTCCAGGTTCATAATGTATTGTACAAATTGACTGTCACATGATGAGCTGACATGAGCTTCTCTAGGCATGGGAACTTCACAGCTATGGTACAGTTTAAAACCCATTTATGTCGCTTTCACAGCTGGTGTGTTTTTAGACCTTAACTTGCAGTATAAGCCTATCAAAGCAATGCCTCCATATGTGGCCAGTACACAATTCATTCTACCTGTGAGAGTATAAGAGTTAAATATTTTTGGATACCAGCGAAATGGAATAGGACAGCAGTTTCTGGACCGGATGTGATTTCAATCTTGCAAAAGGCAGCAGTTCCTTGATTGTGTCCTTCTCAAAAATGCACTTTAAAGCATCCATTTGTTGCCTTCTGTACAGCCTGAAGATTTTTCTTCTAGGAACAGGTGGCCTTCTTTTCCTTTAGACACAAAGCAGGTGAGCTGTTACAATTGCCTAGCGTGTTCTGACTTCGAGAAGAGCACTTAGCACAGTACGATTCTGTGTTTGACAAGGTAACCGTTCTGTAATGCCTAAAACACGGTAGGACGGCCGTCGAAGGAGCATGGCGCTGGCATCCGATGGATTTGAGTCCTGGCTTTACCGTGTTCTGGTTGACTCTTAGCGAAAACCCCAATTTGTAAAAGTCGAAGAACTCCCCTGCTACGAACCTCATAGGGCTGCTGTCGGGCTCAATAAAAATAATAGAAGGGAAAGGCCATCGGAAATTCAGAAAAATCCTTCAGATTTGAGTTCCTGTTGTTAGTTCCGAGCATTAGGAGACATTTAGATTTGTACCATGGCAGAAGTCAGATGGGGGCCCCGAGTCCTAATGGATACTTTTTTCATCCTTTATTGCTACCGCCCCAGGCACATCGCCTTACCCTCTTGCACCTGTTGTCACAGTCAGCCATCTTTCCCTCCACTCTTGCTCCTCTTTATTTTTCTGTGGAACAGTCAGTGTGAGATCATGTCATTCACCTGCTAGAAGCCTTCCAGTGTCTTCTTCTCTTGGGTACCACGCTCCACAAGGTTCTACACGATTTGCTTTCTGTTTCCATGACCTCCGTTGAACTCTTATCTTTCTTCCTTATTGTGCTGCATACTAGCCCTCTTTCTGCTCCTCAGCCAAGACAAGCTTGTTTTCACTTCAGGATCACTGCCTGTTGCTATTTATTTGTCATTTAGGTCACTCCTTAAAGAGGCCTTATCTGACCCTCCTCCCTAAAGTGACATCCCCACTCCCAGTCACTTTCCAACACAGTATCTTATGATTTTTCTCAACACGTTTATCATTAATGGAGACGACAATATTTATTTGTTTACTTGATTGTGGTCTCTCTCAGCACCTAGAATATCAATGAAACCCAGAGAGCAGGGCGATAGTCTAGATTTCAGAGCCTAGAACAGGGCTTGGTAGATAGAAAGTGCCCAGTGAATACGTTTGAATGCACGCTGGTCTCAAATAATGGTGCTAAATGCTCAACTTTTGTAAATCTTGTAACTGCCTACCCGAAATCAATTTTTTAGACTGTGGCTCCAAAATTGTTTTTATCCATGTTTTAATCAATATTGCATGAATGTGTAGTTAAGTACACAAACCAGGGGTTTACATTTTTTTTTTAACTGTCTTTGAGAGCTGGCAACAATTTTTTTTTTTATGTCTGAATATCTGGAGAAGATAATTTTAAAAAGGGAAATACACTAATTCGGTGAGCCTTGATGAGCCCAGCTATTGCTTGCCTAATTGTCAGCTCCACCCAGGAAAAGTCCCACCCAGTATTGCCAAGAATCTAGACACTGGATGGCAATTTGGAGCCATAGTTTTCCACAAGCATATTTTTGGCAGAAGAAACAGAGATTAGAGAGTGTAAAGAGGGCTGAAAGCTTCCATTGACCTTCTGGGACCTTGACTGAGGCTGCTTATGTTGCTGTAACCCCCATTAGATGGCCACTTTCCAAACTGTGCAGAACATTACTTCTGGGCATATAGAGCTGATATCTCACTGCATGGACAGAAGCCCAGGCTGGACAAGGTCCAGTTAAGAAAGCAGCTCCATTGGAATGATACTATCTGGCAAGGGATGAATCCGATGATGCCGTAGGTATTATCTGTCTTTCCTTTCTATGCCTGAGTCATTTCCCTCATAGACCAGATAACGGGCAGTCTACAGAAATGTAACTGGGTGAGAATCTGTATATAAACACTGAAATATTTCTTCAGCGTTGATCTAGCCCAGCTGAACTTCTGGAGTCAGATGGCTATAGGCCCCAGCTATAACCTCATTCTCTTTCTACCATCATGAACGAGAACATATGGACCAGTTTTGTTTTGTTTTTTTTAACTCTAAACCCACTGATAAAATCATTTTCCCCCTTGTTTAAGCTAAGTTGACAGGTGTGAATAGTACAGTGGGTGAAGGCTTAGATTTGGAGTAAAAATAGTAGATAATCACTTTAATTCAATGGATTCTCTTCATGACTAATTCACCAGTCCTGATTAGTTCGCTCAACCTGTCACATCATCCTTTAAGGCCCACGATACATGATAACCTCCTC
The DNA here is from genome assembly GCF_024610735.1 of Ursus americanus. Taxonomy (NCBI): domain Eukaryota; kingdom Metazoa; phylum Chordata; class Mammalia; order Carnivora; family Ursidae; genus Ursus; species Ursus americanus. The sequence goes on from NC_142135.1 coordinate 17,920,034, forward strand.
TGTGAAGGCTTTGGACAGTCACTAAACAAGAGTAAGGGACTCCATCCTTTAATTCCAAATGGCACTTGTATTTTCCAGTAACAGTGCCCTTAATATACTATATTTAATTATTTAAAAGTTTCTCTCTTCTTCTCTCTAACTGGCTGTGATATGCACAAGGAGGAGGGCTATGTCCTACCCATCTTGGCAAACATATCTTACCAACATGAAATGCTTATCGACTGAGGACTTTGTATTTGCTGATCAAGTGAGTAAATAATTGGCCAAGTGAGTGAATAAAAGTTATTTATCTTAGGGACTCCTGGGTGGCTCAGTGGGTTGAGCATCTGCCTTCGGTTTGGGTCGTGGTCCCAGGGTTCTGGGATCAAGTCCTGCATTGGGCTCCCTGCTCAGCCGGGAGCCTGCTTCTCCCTCTGCCTGCTGCTCCCCTGCTTGTGTTCTCTTGCTCTCTCTCTCTCTCTGACAAATAGATAAATAAAATCTAAAAAAAAAAAAAAGTTATTTATCTTAGTTTAGCAAAAAACACAGAATCCTTAAGTCAAATACAAGTAAATTTTGGTTGAGTGCTTGCCAAATGACAAGCAGTTTTGAATATATGATTTTATTAACACTAAACGAGCCTATAAGTTAAATATTAATAGCCCCCCCTTTTTTAGTAAGGAAGGTGTCATGAAACACAGGGTTGAGGGGCAAGTGCTGAGTTCAAGATCACAAAAGCAGAAAAGTATCTCGCTTAAAATGAATTTGTTCACTGTGTGACCAAACTTGTGTCTTACTGAACTTAAGTAATAGAAATCGAGCTAAGCAGCATCAACAGAGATATCCCTCAGAATAATGACATTTGCTGTTCAACTTATTCGTCTTCCATAATAACCCCATTGTACAGATGAAGAAAGCGGGACTCAGTGGTATAAAAAACTTTTTTAAAGCCTATCATGAGGCAGAATTAATTCAAAGCAGATTTGCTTCCTTCAAGTTTGATGCTCTCTCTAATTTCTCATAACCTCCTTACAATTGTTTTTCTTTCCTATAAATTCTAATAGCATTACATGAAATCATATCTCAATAAACACATTTTTGCAGGGTGTTAAAATAATGGAGTCCATTTATGTTGCTCTAATTGCCAAAAACCAAAGATATCTGTTTATCTAACAATATGCAGCTTAGAGAATCTAAAAGAATCTAAGACTGGAGTGGTTAAAAGCATGGGTTTGGGCCAAAGGTGTGGATTAGAATCCTGCTTTGCCATTCATAAAATGGGTGACCTTGGGTAGGTTACACAGACTCAACGAGGCTATGTGTTTTCATTTTAAAATAATCCTTTTCTTGAATGCGATGGAACATGACTGGCTAATCAGAGCAGAGGAGGAATGTACTGGAGTTTCTAATGAGGAAAGACCAGAGAGCCAGGTAAAGAACAAGGTAGAGACATAGTAGTTCTAGATAATTAAAGGAGAATTCTCATCCTGATTCCTACTCTTTGCCATGCCTGCCTCCTACAAGGAGGGAGCTTCAGCCCAGTTTCTGTCTTTAAATTCTCACAAGGGAGATTCTGATTGGTCCACAGGTGCATTCTGATAGGTCCCACGACTACCCTTTGGCTAAGATTGGGTAGAACTCTTCAATAGCTGTTGCCATCAATTCTGTGCACAGTGGAAAGGAGGTAACTCTCCAGAAGGTAGCAGAAATCCTCTTACCAAAAACAAAACAAAACAAAGCAAAACTCAGGAGTCCCCCAAACAGCAGACATCTATGGAACTCCTTCACAGGGTTATTGTGAAGATGGAAATGGAAGGGCAGGAACTCAAAGGAGGGGAGGAGAGAGGCAGAGATCTTTGATCTGCAAGCCACAGATTGCTTGATTAATACCAGTATTAATGAGTAGGGTTTCATGATTTTAGAATCAATTTCAGATACTTAAAATTTTAAAAAGTCCTGTGAAATTGATCATTAGTTAGGAAATCAGGAGTTGTAAGAGCTTGGCCTTGCCTGCTACGTTTCTATATTTATAATACTTCCTCTGCGAGGTTAAGGAAGGGCCTTTGTAGATGGGAGACACTAAAATATCAATCAGAAACATAATTTCAGGTCAAAAGAAACATCAGACATAATTGGGTCCATCTTCAGAGAAAAAGCTGAAGCTCGGAAGACGAAAGGGGCTTGTGAAGCGTTTTTTGTGATCACAGGTCTTTATCAGTCCTATGAAGAACTGGGAACAAAAGATCAAGTGAATGAATGAGGTAACCTATAAAATCCTTTTTTTTCTACATGAGATTCTGGAAGTCAGTGTGTGCCTGGCTGTTCCGTGGCCCTGAGTCATGATTTGTACGCCCTGAAGACGAGCCGTACGGGGGTCAGAACTCCAGAAGCAGTGGACAGACATTAACACTAAGCCAGTTCTTTGAATAAAAAGCCAAACGGTCTGGTCTATGAGCTGGGGGAAGGAAGTCAGTGAGAGAGATGAGATCTGGTCTGAGGGAGGGACTAATGCTCTCTGACTTAGCTTCTGCAGACAGGGGTGACATTTGCTCAGAGCTCACTGCTCAGACAAAGGAGGTTTCTTAAAGATGTCCAACCTTCTGTCTTCATTTTTGGAGAGAGAGAGAGAGAAAAAAAAAAAAAGCCCAAATTAAAAAAATAAATAAATAAAGGATCCAAATACCACGCATACAGCTTTTTGGAAGTTTAGCAGAGGACGCGGCATTCTGGAACACATAAGCACCCCGAGCTCCTTGTAACAAAGAGGAAGGTCCCTGGCAAGCAGCCCCTGTGACAAAGCTTGTGCTCAAACGTTAGGCTCCCCTAGGGTTGGCGATGCTGGTTTTCATTTAGGCCTGGTTGGGCCCCCCAAGTAGGAGACTTCAAGACTGGTTCTGAATCAACTCTGTCATCCAGTACTTGGGGTGCCAGATTTGAGAAGAAGAAAAAAAAAGCAAAAGAAAAAACACTCTCCAAATCCAGAAAAGTTTGGCTCAAGCCTACGCATATAATAAAAAAAGAGCAAAGAGGAAAAGAGTGTGTGTTTGTTCTTATAAAATATGGAGTCAGTGCTTTTATGTATCATCAGACTTCAGTGTCAGACCTCAGTCATAGCCGTTGCTAAATGTGTCTGAGAAAGAACTGGACGGTGAATGCCTCGGGTGGGATTATGCGTATCCTTGCCTGAGAAATCTGGGAATTTCAACAGCCCAGCTAATTCCAGGGCAGGGCAGCCCAAGCACTTGCTCTGACAGAGAGACTGGGTTCCACATTCGGTGTAGGAACTTAAGCCACCCTGGGTGTCCAACCTCTCCTCTCAATCTGCCCTCAGAACAGGCTGTCCTCAGGCTTCGTCTACTGAACCCAAGAGGAAAGGGAAGGCAAAGAGGAATTTTTGTGTGCGTCTTAAAACTCCAGCCGAGTTCAGGCTTCCAAAGGCAAATGAGAGCTTCCCATATCCTGGCTCCTGACCTTTCCAGCAATTCAGTCTCCAGGATTTGGAGGGTTTTAAATCAGTGTGTCTCCACCCTGTTTGGAGGGTGTCATGGGAATCTCCAAACAACGTTGTATTTCACTTTTACTGCTGCCTGTGGGAATGTGGTGTGAACCTTGATCAGCTGTGCCAGTCCCCAGCCCTTAGGTTTGGATGGCATCATGCCAGCTCTCTGAAGGTGGATGCTTTAGTGATTAAACTCAATTTAGATGCGGAGTGTGGAGGGTTTGAACGCGAGCTGCAGGATCGCATTGCCTATGGTCAGATTTCAGCGCCACTATTTAAAAATGGCATCAGCTCTGTCTAGTCGGTGAAACCCCGAGTCTGTTTCTCCATCTAAAAGAGAGAGATGAGAATAGCAAGCATTGGCTGAATTCTTACTCTATGAAATATGTTCGAAGCACAATGTGCTTCTAAGTCATGTAATCTTTGTAATATTCGTACAACGCAGGTATCCTATCATCCCATCACCCCCGTTTGGTTGAGAGTAACAGGGCACTGGGTGATTAAATACTGCGCCCTGGGTGGCAGGCTCGCTCGCGGCAGACAGGAGTTCAGACCTAGCAAGTTCAGCTCCAGGGACACCGCGCCTCCCCACTGCTGCATTGCTTCTCCAACTTTGATGGGAAGCAACAGTACCTAACTCAAAGGGTTCTGGGGATACGAAATGAGCTCCATATAAACAGATTATAGCGCAGTGCCTGGACCATAGTAAACGCATCATAAATGCTGATTATTGATAATGGTGATGGCAGCGTGACGGTTACGGGCATGTGATGGCGCTAACAATGGTGAAGTTTGAGAAAATGTACATCCATCCTTCTCAGCCACATGTCACCTTCTTGAGGACAGGAATCCAGGACAGTGGAGTTTCTTATCCCCTTAAACTGGTGGAAGGGAATGAAGCTCCCACCTCTTTAGAAATAAGTCCCACCATCTTAAAATATGATCCCACCCCCCCAAAGGGCTCCGCTGTCCCTGGGTTACTGCAAAAGGTGGGAAAGATGAAAAAAAAAGGAAAAGAGAGTCAAAGCAAGAATTTCTCTGCCCTCCTTCCCCAAATCTGACTGATCCCTCAGGCCCTGCCCTCGGTGATTGCCACCACAAATTTGTTGGGTGGACCTTATTTTACAGTTATACTGATTAAGACATTCGGTGATTAAGACTTTAAGAATTGAGACAGTAAGACATGAAAGAGGCGTGAAACCTGCTGAGACAACACAGCCGCAACCACAGCCACAACCTCCGAGCCACGGTTTCATCCAGGACCGTGGAGCCACGCTGCTGTAGTGGTCATCAGTCACTGTGGGTCGAAAATAATTGAAATAAACCTTACAGCATCCTCAGGGAAAGCACCATCCCTGACTCTTCACTGCGTTCTCTCGTGTGACAAACGCTTCTTGAACATCTTGTGGATACGAAGCCTGCGCTGCCTGATGGCTTCCGCCAGCCCTGCCACAGACCATTCAGAAAGTATCTGGTCAGTGGAAAGTGCAGCTCCAGAGCCATTATCGAAGGGGCCAGCTGTCCAGGAAGATATTAAACAAGGACACACACTCATAATTCCCAACAGTTGGGAATCTGTTGTTTTAAATACCCTTCAGCTCCTCTTTAGTTCTCCGAAGGCAAAAATAGCCCAGTTGCCAAGAAACCTATGTGTGGTGGTAACTTCGCGCTAAACAGATGTACAAGTGTGTTGTTAAATGAAATTCTAAAAGATTGCTCTTTAAAGCTTCCACTTGTGTTTGCACAATATAAGCTCGGTTCATCATTAACACCCTAAAAATATGTTTTCATGTTTAAATAATGTGAATTCAGACAAGAACACACTGATCACAGAAATCTAAGGACTAAATACTATCAATCTTACCTCAGAGACTGCATAGTTCAACGTAGGTTGCTGAAATTGTTTCTTGGGGCATCTGGGCGGCTCAGTGGGATTAGTGTCTGCCTTGGACTCAGGTCATGATCCAGGGACATTGGGATCCAGCCCCGTGTGAGGCTCCCTGCTCAGCGGGGACCTTGCTTCTCTCTCTCCCTCTGACCACGCCCCAACTCATGGTCTCTCTCTCCCTTTCAAATAAATAAATAAAATCTTAAAAGAAAAAGAAAAAGAAAATTGTTCCTGAGGCAAAGCTGTCATATTCCTAAGTTAGCTAAGCCCAAGGCACACATTTTATAGAAGTAATGGATTTTTAGACTCCGTTTTCTTATGGGTTGAACTGTGTTCCCTCAAAAAGATATAGTGAAGTCTGAACCCTCAGTACTCCAGAATACGACCTTATTTGGAAATAGGACCATTGTGGATGTAATGAAATTAAGATGACGTCATTCTGGGGTAGAGTGGGGCCTTGGTTTAGTAGAACTGGTGGCCTTATAAGAAAAGGGTCACAGGGAGAAGATGGCCATGTGACAACAGAGACCGAGACTGCAGCCTACAAACCAAAGAACACTACGAAGTGCTAGCAACCATGAGAAGCTAGAAGGAGGCAAGAAGCATTCTTTCCCCCTGCCATAGGAGAGCATGGTCCTGGGGTCACCTGAATTTCAGACTTCTAGCCTTCAGAACTGAGAGAGAATCCATTTCTGTTGTTCTAAGGGGCTCAGCTTTTGCTAGCTTGTTACAGCAGCCTTAGGAAATGAATACATAGGTCATTCTAAGAATAAAGACTAACTTGATTGAAGATAGAAGAAAAGTCTTCCCTGGGTTAGGTATTATGCAGTATCTTATTCATTGTATTGATTTTGCCTGACTTGTTTATCTTGCATCTACAGTGCTTCACAAGAATTCAGTGAAAGAATGAATGAATGCATTTTTTAAAAAAATTTATTTATTTATTTTTAGAGAGAGGGTGAGGGATAGAATCTCAAGCAGACTGCCAGCTAGGTGCAGAGCCCTGTGATCATGACCCATGAAATCATGACCTGAGCAGAAACCAAGAGTCGGATGCACAACAAACTGAGCCACCCAGGTGTCCCACGAATGCATTTGCTTAAGGTGATGCCTTTGTCTGGATGTCCTCACTTCCTGACTCCTGCACCTCCCTGCCTGGAAGACCTTTCCTCATCCTTCCTATCACAGTTCGTAACTTCTTCAAGACATCACTTTGTTTTCTGGATAAGAGGGACTGTGTTATCAACCTTCAAATCCTCCAAAATGCTGAACAGTGCTTTGTAGAATACAAACGCTCAATTGCTTAGTAAATATCCATTAGATTGAATTAAGTTAGTTCAATTTTCACTGTTACCCCCATGTTTTCTTTCTCAGTTCTGCTTCATAATTTACTGGGTTACTGTCTCTTGGTCTGACACTTCAAAGACTGAGGTGTTAGAGCAGCTGTTCCAGTCCCTTTAGGGAACCAATGAACAACTGGTAACATTTTGCCATATTTACCTCATGATTTTTTTGCTGAAATTTTAGAAAGAAATATCAGACATCATGATAAGTTACCACTAAATGCCTTAGTATGTATTTCTAAAAGGTAAGATCATTTTCTTTCTTTTTTTTTTAAAGATTTATTTTATTTATTTGACAGAGAGAGAGACAGCCAGCAAGAGAGGGAACACAAGCAGGGGGAGTGGGAGAGGAAGAAGCAGGCTCCCAGCAGATGAGCCTGACTTGGGGCTTGATCCCAGATCACCGGGATCACGCCCTGAGCCGAAGGCAGATGCTTAACGACTGAGCCACCCAGGCACCCCAGAACATTTTCTTGTTTAATGACAAGATTATTATCACACCCAATACAACTTATTGTAATGGTATCAATATTATCTATACAATTCTAGTTCATATTCAGCTCTCCATAATTATCTCAAAATGTATTTCATCGTTGTTCTATTCAAACTATGATCTAATCAGTTTCATTCATTTCATTTGACTGTTTGTTTTTTTTAAGTAACTTTCAATTTAGACAATGCCCTGTTGCCCTGCCTTCTTTTTTATAACATGATGTTAAATGTAGATGATGGGTTTGGAGAGTTTATATTTCTGTTCATCTGTATGTTCAAAGTTCATGCACAGTAAAAAGTTTAAAAAATAATCAAGGTCAAATGGATCATAGATTAAAATGTAAAATATAAAACTCTTAAGCTTTTATAAAATGACATAGGAAAAAAATCTTGGTAACCTAGGGCTTGGTGAAGAGTTTTTCAGACATGACACTAAAAATCACCATTCTTAAAAAGAAAATTAGTAAACTGGATTTCCTCAAAAGTAAAAATTTTGCTTTGACAAACACCCTATTAAGAGAATGCCAAGAGAAGCTACAGATAGGGAGAAAATATTTGCAAACTTCATATCTGACAAAGGACTAGTATTTAGCATATATAAAGAATATGCAATACTCAACAGTAAGAAAGCAAACAATCCAACTAGAAAATGGACGAAAGACATGAATAGAAGAGGATATATTTTGGGGCGCCTGGGTGGCTCAGTCGTTAAGCGTCTGCCTTCGGCTCAGGGCGTAATCCCGGAGTTCTGGGATTGAGCCCTGCATGGGGTTCCCTGCTCCACTGGGAGCCTGCTTCTTCCTCTCCCACTCCCCCTGCTTGTGCTCCCTCTCTCGCTGGCTGTCTCTCTCTCTGTCAAATAAATAAATAAAATCTTTAAAAAAAAAAGAAAAGAAGAGGATATACTTCACCAAAAATGCTATTCAGATGACAAAAAAGCATATAGAAATGTGTTCACTATCACTTGCCATTAAGGACCCGTATAGTAAAACCGTGATGTGATATCACTACACACTCTCAAGAACTACAATCAAATAGTGACAATACCAAATGTTGATCAGGATGCACAGAAACTGGATATCTCATACACAGTTGTTGAGAACATACAATCATAGAGTTACTTTGGGAAATCATTTGGCAGTTTCCTAAAACTCGAAAACTAAAACTAAATATATACTTGCCATACAACAAAGCAATCATACTCTTGGACATTTATTTCAAAGAAATGAAAAATTATGTCTATGTGAAAATTGGTACATGAATGTTCAGAACATCTTTATTCATAATAGCCCAAAACTAGAAACAATCCAAATGGGTAAATGATTAAACAAACTGGTACATTCATACTAGTAATATTCACCATTGAAAGAATAAACTATTGATATACATAACAACTTGGATGGCTCTCAAAGGAATTATGCTGAGTAAAAAAAAATAAAAATAAAAAAAATAAAACACCACAGCCATTTTGAGAAGGTCATATGCTATGTTATTCCATTTATATAACATTCTTTAAATGGTAAAATTATAGCAACAGAGACCAAAGTAGTGGTTGACAAGTGTATGGGATGGTAAGGGGGTGTAACTTGAGGAGATCTTTGTGGTGATGGAATAGTTTCGTATCTTGATTGCAGTTACATGTATCTACACATGTGATAAATATGACATAGAACTATATACACATATTGTACCAAAAGCAACCTCCTAGTTACCATATTTCACTATAGTTATCTAAAATATAAACATTGGGAAAATTGGGCCAAGGGTTCATGGGACTTGCCTGCACTATCCTTGCAACCTCCTGTGAATCTATACTTATTTCAGAACAAAACGTTCAAATTAATCCAAAAATAATGGGTTGCATTCCAGGCAATTTCTGGACTCCATGCATCATCATCCCATCTTCTTACACTTGATTTAGCACCTCTTTTCCCTGAAATCTACCTTTCAGTCTGCCTTACCTCTTGGGTTCCCTTCTCTACAGCATTTAAATATGATGAAGCCCACGTCAAATCACAGTGGCACCATGCTTCTCAAATCAGAACTACATGGGAGGCTTGTTAAAACACAGATTCTAGGGCTCAGCCCCAAATATTCTGATTCAGAAAGTCTGGGAGAAGCCAATGAGTGATGTTTCTAATAAATTCTCAGGTTATGCTGATGGGAACTACACTTAGTACTCCTGGCACAGTGTTTTGTATAAGGCTGATAGTCAAGACCCCTGGAACCTAGTTACGACCCTGTATGATGTTCATCAACACGATATCTCCGTATTTTGAAAATGTTAGGTACTCAGCTTATGAGATTATTGTGAGAGAGATGAAGTATAGCAAGCTACTGAAATAAAGGATGTGAGGGCTAGAGTCCCAGAGGTAGCCAGGGGCACTCAGGTTTAAAGAGTCAGATCTCTTAACTCTCAGCTTAGGTTCCTTTCCCCTATACCAGGTAATCACTTCTGCAACTCACTTAAGAATCCTGACTATCTTATACAACTGACACTTCTTGTAATATCAGTTTACTCAGTGTCCACTTCATCTCACTCAGTAAAACCTAGTTTAGACACTACTTACTGATTCGGCTCTACTTTGCGGAATAATTCTGCCAAAAAAACCCACAGTGGCAAACATAAATCGGGAAATTTCTAGATGTGTACTGCCATGCATAGTTTAAATTGATAGCACTACATGCTGCTTTAAAAAGCAATTCCCTAGTTGAAACTTTTGTAGTGGACCATAAACTGGGGGATCTGGGTCTTCTAGGTCTGGCTCTGCCACTGAAGGTTTCTAACCCTTGGCGAGACACATCTCCTCCCTTGTCTTCAACTTTCTCCCCTGTAGAATAAGACATTTGACTAATTGGTCCAATGGCCCTGCAAACTCTAGGATTTTGAGTCTGATTGTACCAAAGAGATTTTTTTACAAGATTATTTCTTTGGGGGCACCTGGCTGGCTCAGTGGGTGGAGGATGTGATTCTTGATCTTGGAGTCATGAGTTCAATTCCCACGTTGGGCCTAGAGATTACTTAAAAAAAAATTTTTTTTAATAAAGATTATTTCTCCAATCTTCTCCCTACCTTGCTAAGTAATAGCAGTAGTGAGGATCAAGGGACAAAGATGGATTTAGAATCTGCTTCAGATTCAATCTAGTTCTGCCAATGATCAACAATGCTAACTTGTCCAATTGACATAATTTTTAGACTTTTGTTCCCTTTACTACAATGAATATAATAATACATCCCTCCTAATTTGGTTACCATTATGAAATCTATAACATATATACAAAAGATACAGGCATAAAGCAAGATAGCATTCTCTGATCCTTCTATATTTCCTCTTCCTGTTTTTTTTTTTTTCTCTCTCTCTCTCTCATCCTCCCTTCTGTCCTACATCTTCACTCACAGAATTCTCTTTTCCATATATGACCTTGATATACATTTTCTGGGTACTAAGAAAATAAGGCCCTTATTCATCCATTCAACAAATACTTAACTATCACCTAACATATGGCTGGCAAATTCTTGGATTCATGGGGAGTAGCCCTAAATGGATAGTTTCCTGTTTTTCCCAGTCCAAACTCCTTGCTACATTGATTCTTGAAGGTATTCCTGTCTTCTCCATCTTCTTTATGTACTGTAACAGCATAACAATTTCTTGGCATCTGAGAAGTGAAGTCAACCCAATTCAGGAAATCTGTTGAGTTTTCAATGCAATGTATATTCATCATCTCATTTTGCTCCCTTAATAGACAACCTATGAGTATTCTATCAAGGGTTTTAGCTCCATTTTACAATTGCGACAACTCAAGCACAAAGAGATCAGGTCTCAACCTTGAGCTCTACGTGGGTTTTTTTTTTTTTTTTTTTGCCAAATTAGTTCATTTCTGTTGCAGAGACTGGCTAGCTGTTCATCAAACCCACTTGCTCTTCTTTCCGGACACACAGAGAGACACCACCCTCCACTCCGCCTCGCTGTTCAGTGTGATCGCATATTCGAGTTCCAGTCAATGGAGTGGAAGTGTGTTGAGTACCACTTCTGGGCCTGTCTACAAAGCTTCCAGTAAGATCTTCCATGCATTATACATTTCTGTTTGTTACAGCAACTAACATTGCCTTAACTTATAATCATTTCCTGTCACTTCAGTGTCTGTTTCTCCTTTTCCCCAAACATTCTGTGCCTATGCCTCCCTGCCTCATAATGTTTTTATTTCATGAAATGCACTAATTTTCTGTCTATCCTTCAAGGCTCACATCATGTCAGCACTATATCATGTGAGTTGCAGGATATCTTCCCTCAAATCCTTTCAAGTACTTTATCTCTAAATATTTGTAGCATGAATAATCAGTATTATACATGTTGCTACTTGATTAAATTGGTCATGTATATTGGGTTTCACTCAAATCAGATTGTCTTAGATCACCACATACCCATGATACCCCATGAGATATTGAACATACAGTAAGAACTTATAAATTTCTGCTGGTTAATTGAAAGTTACTGGTGTTTGATAAGCAAAATGGCAAATATCTGACCATTTCCTGGCTATTTATTAGTTTTCAATGATTTATTGAGTATCTATTATGAGTTTGGCAGTGCTCTAGAAACCAAGACCAAAGTAAGCTCACTAACTCATTTATCTACTCTTCAGAGTGAGTGTCTTTTCACTTTTTCCACCCTAGAGCCTCTCTCTTGGAGTTGGCTGCTTGCTGTGCATTGGCAAGGTATATCTGTATAGTTTGTTGAATAGACTAAGCCTTAAATCCAGACAATTTGATAGTCATACCCTGGCTTCTTTATTTTTTTCAGTGCAAACAGGGAGAATATCCTTATTTTCCCTGTGCTTCTAGCTCTGCCACTATGAAACAGAGAGTCACGTGTAATTTACAAGGTTGTCATGACAATGAAATAAACAGCACATTTAAAGAAAGGGCCTAAACCTGAATAAATGTAGCAGATGCTCAGATAAGGTGAGTTCCCCCTAGTGTGGCCCATTCATTTTGAAAGAGGGCATCTTTTCTGGGGGGGGGGCACATAGATATTTAGAATTACATTTGAGGTGGAGTAGGTGACCAGCTTGGAGGGCCTAGAGTACCTCTCTGCCTTGTGTTTAAGAATTCCCCAAAGGTCCTGAGCTGGGACATTTACAGAGAAAATATGGGAACAGAGAATTTGAACCATTTTTATATTCAGGAGGAGGACAGAAGAAAACTGTTGATTTATTAGACATGCAAGTTTGGCGGACACTGACATTCTTTCTAATTTCTTGCGTCTTTTTCTGATTTACTTCGTCTTTTAGGCTTACAGGGCAAATTAATAACAGTTTAAGCTTGTTTCATCCCTATGTCATGATGATTATGCAGCGTGTGAAATGTCTGTGCTGGTAAATGAGACGGTTTAGAGGAGTAGGAGAACGGAGCATTCGGGCTCTGAGAAGCAACCCACCAGGCCAGGATGGGGGAGAGGTGGATAAACAGCTGCACGTGTGAGAGGATTGAGCTATTCCAGTTGACTGCCAGCCCCACATGAGTCACCAGTGCGTTGAGGCTGCCAAGAGGATAATTTGATCTGGCGCTGAATTAACAGGGGTGTAGTGTCCAGACCAAAGGGAGTGATACTCCCACTGTCTCGGCATCAATCAGACCACACCTAACGTAGGGCAGCTTTTATTTACCCCAAATACCCACTCTTCACAGTGGACTGTACCAAGAGGAGTTGATTATATGATGACAATGGAGTGTCTAATAATCGTGTTAAAAAATGTATTCTTTTGCCTTATCTCTACTCTAGAATTTACCACGCAAGTTGTGTGATTTTGTATGTAGGTGTTTGCATCATTGAGGGCTAGGAATGCGGCTTTCTCTTTTGTCTATCTCATAGTATAAATGGGACACAAAAGTTTTTGGTTCTTTTTTATGAAAATGGATCAGCTTCCAGAAGCAGTGTCTACTGTATGGAGCTTAAACGTTATAGTCAAACAGATCTAGATTCAAATCCTGTTTAAACTGTAAGGAACAAGAAAAATTATGCAGTTGCTCCTCTAATTTCCAGTTCTATATTTTGGGGTTAGAGTGTTTTTCTTCATACTCCTGTGTACCCATGACTTACTACACACAAGCCCATAGACATATATCATCTTTATCTTCCTTTTACACAAAGTTTTAAAAGCATTGAATCTTGGGAGCTATGTTTCCATAATAAAGTTTTGGAAGTTAGGTAGGGAACATGGCAAGGCAGAAATGGGAATCTGGTAAGATGACATACTAGGGATTTTAGGTAGAGTGATAAAGAATCAGGTACTAGACATTAGGCAGAATCCCATTTCAAGTTACCAGAGTTAAAGGAGGTGAATTCATAACTGGAAATGGGGTCAAAATAAAACCTATCAAACTACCCTCCCTTGCCCTCCCTCCCCACCTCAGCTATTAATCTGAACACAAGATTGAACTAACAGCAAATGAGCAGTGAGAAAAGCCAAGGGCAATTCACACAGATATTTGTTGGCACATACCTGTCTGGATAGATCCCTCCTTCTCTCAAAATTAATTAAAATGAAACAAAGCAAAAAACAAAAAAAACAAATTTCAACATTAGAAATATATGGAAAGGGGAGAAGTATATGATTCTGAAGACTTAAAAGAAGGACCTACCTCTAAAAAATATTTTATGTAGGAAGCCAAGAAAATTTAAAACAAAATCTTGAAAAAGAATGTGACAGATTCTTTAGGAAATAGAGAAAAAATAATGGAATTGGCATTTTGAACTAGAGTGCGTTGTAACAAATACAAATAAAAAGGAATGAACTACTGATAATATTAATATCATGGATGAAACTTAAAAGCAATAAACTGAGCCAAAGAAGACAGGAAGAAAGGACCACACATACTATATGATTCCATTTATATGAAATTCTGGAAAAGGCAAAATCGATGTAGAGCAACAGAAAGCAAACCAGTGGTTTCTAGGTCTGGGAATAGGAAGGAACTGCCTGCAAAAAGAGGCTGAGAAAAATTTGGTGCAGATGGAATGAATCTCTGCCTTCGTTAGGGCGCTGACGACATGAATTTCTGCATTGGCCAAAGCCCACCGACCTGTACAGTTCTGATGAGCGTATCTTGTATGTATGTGTATAAATTATATATTTTCTATATTACAGCATATCCTGAACACAATTGAAATGCAAATACAAAGTAATGGTGGGAAATATTTATTCAAACTAGCATAGGTAAAGACCTAATATCTTTGCTATATTGGAAAAGTACTTACATTATTATAGAAAAAGAGCTAAAATACCTGAAGAAATAATTCATAGAGGTGCAAATGGTTAATACACTTTTGAATATATTTGCCACCATTATCCATCACACAAGGCAAATGAAACAATAATTTTCTCATGTTCTTTTTAAATCCCTTCATCTATTTCACTGATCTTCCCATCCATGTTGTTGCAAATGACAAGCTCTCATTCCTTTTTATGGCCAAGTAATATTCCAGTGTGTGTGTGTGTGTGTGTGTGTGTGTGTGTGTCTGTGTGTGTGTGTGTGTGTGTGTGTGTGTGTGTGCACCGTCTCTTCTTTATCTATTCTTCTATCGATGGACACTTGTGCTGCTTCCATAGCTTGGCTACTGTAAATAATGCTGCGATAAACATAGGAGTGCATTTAATTTTCTCACTTACAACTATCAGTTTTGAAACAATTAAAAAATACTTCATGATTTTTTATTGTGGTAGGAGAATCTCTGGGCCTTTTCTGAAGGCAGTCTGGAAAAAACCAATATTCATCAAGTGTCAAGATACATACTCATACCTTGAACCCAGTAATTGTATTTCTCAGACTGTGTATTGAGGAAATGTTGACATTTTGATGAATATGCATGTGCAAAGTCTTATGCTTCACAGCATTCTGTATAATCGCAAAGACAGAAAAAACCCCCATATTGAATGAGAGGGAAATGATGAAGGTATAATAGCCTATTGGGCATAACTTACGTAATTTATGAGCACACGATAACCTATATGGCTATGTAAAAGTGTGATAACCTCTATCACTGCATAACCTATAATGACATTGGGAATATTTACAAGCAGAATAAAAACAAATAGAATGATTAGTATCTTATTTTTTCTATCCAGTTTTGTATATTCCAAAATGCCCCCAATTAGATCTCTTGAGGAGCATTCCCAGATAGGACACGATGTTTAGGGCTAAGGGGGCAGTAGTGACACTGGGGACCTAAGAACATAGCAGGTCCTTGTGGCACAGACTCAGTACAGATGCAAGTGAAGTGGGCATGGACAAGCTCAGTAGTGGCCCCGGGATGGCTCAGTCGGTTAGGCATCTGCCTTCAGCTCAGGTCATGATCCCAGCATCCTGGGATCAAGCTTCGCATCAGGCTCCCTGCTCAGAGGTGAGTCTGCTTCTCCCTCTCCCTCTGTGATCTCTCTCACCTTCGCTCACTCTCGAATAAATAAAAAGAATCTTTTTTAAAAGGAAAAAGCTTTACTCCCTAGGTCAGACAATTTATGATATTTACACTTGGGGGGTTTATTTCTATGTTTTACACTTTAATCTTTACTATAATTTTTTTTGGAATGTCCTCCATCACTTATTTCCCAACCTTATCAGTATATACATCCTCATACATCCTGCCAAAGACAAATTTGGTACTAAAAAACCCCAACAAAAACGAAATTTGCAAGAAATCAGTACTTCTGTGTCAGGTGCTTTAGAAGAAATGAATATTATCACCAGTGATGTTACAGTCTACCTGGGAGGATAAAAGACATATAAGAAAGAGAGGGAACACCTAATAAAAAATAACATGTGTGGGTCTGATTCTGGGCCCTTAATTCTATTGTTTCTTTGGTCTACCAATCATTGCACAAATAGTGCTTTATTTATTTATTTATTTATATATTTTTGTGTTTCTAAATTTTTTGCTGGTATATATATATTCATACAATTGATCTCATACCCAGCAATATCTCTAAACTCTCATGAGTTACGTTTCGTAGTTTACTTTGGGTTTTCTAAATAGGTAATTATATTATCTGTGATAATTATAACTTTGTATCTTCCTAATTCATATACTTCTATTTATTTGTACTCTTTTGTTGAACTGACCAACACCTGCAGTACAAATTCACATCAAAAGTGATCTCATGCTTCTAGTAGTTCATCATTAACTAAAGCATTTGCTCTAAAACTCGCTACTCTAAAAATAAAAAGTAACATCCAGAAATCAGTGATGCAGCCGGAAAGTGCTTGGAGAGATCTGTCAGGGGGCTGAAGATGGGTTTGCGATGTGGGCGGGTTTGGTTTACTGGAAGCAAGGTCAGGAGGAGCAGGCAGCGACGGGGTTCATCAGGCAGGCCTGCAAGGACTAAGGGATAAAGTTATGAGGATAAAGTGGGACCCAGGTCTGTGTGGGTCCCTACTGTCCTTGGTCAGGGTGTCCCTGTTTCCAGGGAAAAATCTGGAGAAAAATGCTAAGATCAAGCCCTTACATTTCACAAAGAAATTTCAAAATATCATCTCATTTTACATTAACGACTAAAAAGTAGCAAGGAGATACTGACAATGGCTAAAAGAAGGAAGCCACTGGGAAGTTCAAGGACAACCCAGTCGGACAGCTAACATTTATTCGGGATTTACCGTGTGCCGGGCACCCTTCTGAGAGCATTGCGTGTATTGACTCATTTCATCTTTGCAACAATTTCATGTGCATACTCTCATTACTCCTACTGTAGGGATGAGAAAGCTGAAGTAAGAAAGGTGCCCAGATTTCCCCGCTTTTATGTATCAGATCTGAGATTGTGCAGCTCCCCTGCCCAGGGGTGGGGACATCTGCACAGGCAACAGGAGAAAACTACTGAATCTCCAGAACGTTCTGTAAGAGCCTCCATCCAGGGCCAGGTCGCACTTAACTACTATTTTATTTTATTTTATTTTATTTTATTTTATTTTATTTTATTTTATTTTATTTTATTTTATTTTATTTATGGGGGGAGGGGCAGAGAGAGGGCGAAAGAGAGTCTTAAGCAAGCTCTATACCTAGTGCAGAGCCCAATGCCGGGCTCAGTCTCATCACTCTAATGTCATGACCTGAGTCAAAACCAAGGCTCAGACACTTAGTCCACTGAGCCACCCTTAAACTATTATTTTAATGGGAGGTGATGTTCAGCCTGAAGAAGGACTGCTCCAGGAAATACGTAGGAAATGATGTCTTCTCTGTGGTTGGAAAGAGCTGGAGATGTGGGACCATGGACAAAGCAAGGAGGGAGAACACCTATTTCTTGGGAGGGAGCACCTGACTTTAGGTAGGCTGGATCCAGAGAAACCTGAAGTTGAGAAAGTTCTTCTCAATTATTTTTCAAGTGTGAGTTGCATGATTTAATTTTCATAACTTTGTTCAGCTTTCCGTAAAAACTTTACAAATGGTTGCATGGGAGTCAGGGAGGCAGAGTTGATGTTTTCGTGTCCTTGGTGTTTTTCTGTATTCTCTAAAATAGTACAAAGACAATGTATTGTTCTTGTAATGAGAAATGAATAAATATTAAAAATAAGCAAATTCAACTACATGAAGCAAATAAGAAAAAAATTATGCATAGAAAAAAGTGTAAAAAATGTATCTTTAAACTTTTTTCTTCTTTTCCCATATCACCTATTTTTTTCTATAAATAGTATATGTTACATTTATAATAGGAAAGAAGTAAACTTTTTTGTACATCAAATATTTTTATTTAAGCTTTGGGTGAGTTACTATATTCAAAATGTGCCCCTTGCCCCACGTAGACAGGAGCTTTCTTACCCAGGCGTAGACAAGGCAGACTACCAGTGAGATGAATGCATTTTAGTCTAAAATATCAATATATCTTTTGGGGGCGCCTGGGTAGCGCAGTCGTTAAAGCGTTCCGGGATCGAGTCCCACATCGGGCTCCTCTGCTGGGAGCCTGCTTCTTCCTCTCTCACTCACCTGCTGTGTTCCCTCTCTCGCTGGCTGTCTCTCTGTCACATAAATAAATAAAATCTTTAAAAAAAAATATCAATATATCTTTTGAACCCAGTCAATACTAGTCGTTTTACTAACGCATGGAATTTTTCAGATTCTTAGTGCATGTGTGTGCATGCACATGGTCATGGGCTTTATTGACAGACTGCAGTTTGCTTCTAGATTAATCAGTGAGTAATTTTATTTTTATTGCCTTTTTACATCAGAACTAGATTTTTTCTCAACATCGATTATAAATATTTTCAAAAATACTGAAGAAGTTGAGATTTTTACAGGGAACACCCATAACCCTACATCTTGGTGCCAACAATCGGCACATGCTGTTCTTGCTATGTCACGTTATCTGTCCGTCTATCCATCCAACAGTCCAACCTATTTATTTGGTGCATTTCAAGACTAGTTGCAGACACCGGTACATTCCCCCCTAACTACTTCAGCAGGCATAACAAAGTAACTAATTTTTATGTTTTTGTATATCTTTTTTTTCAATTGAGACTTTACTTATTTATTTTTTTAGGGAAGTTTGCGGTTCATAGCAAAATTGAAGGAAAGGTAAAGATTTTCCATATACCTCCTGCCCCGACACCTGGGTAGCCTTCCTCCTGATCTGCATCCCCGACCAGAGTGGTACATGGTTACGAATGATGCACCTACACTGACCCCAAGTCTGTAGCTCATCACCCAGCTCACTCGTGGTGCTGCGCGATCTATGGGTTTGAAGACATGTACGAGGACAAGTGTCCATCATTATGGAATCATGCAGAGTAGTTCCACTGGCCCCCAAATCCTCTGCACTCTGCCTATTTATTCCTCCCCCTCCTAACCCTGGCAACCACTAATCTTTCTACCATCTCCGTAGTTTTGCCTTTTCCAGAATGTCATATAATTGAAATCACACAACATGTAAATGTTTTCGATGGCTTCTTTTACCTACTAACATGTGGTTAAATTTTCTTTGATTCTTTTTCTGGCCTGATAGCTTATTTCTTCTTGGTGCTGAACAATAGTCCATTGTCCAGATGTACCACAGTTTATGTATCCTATTCACCTGCTGAAGGATACCTTGCTTGCATGTAGGTTTTGGCAATTACAAATAAAGCTGCTATGAACATCGATGTGCAGGCTTTTATATAGACACAAGTTTTCAACTCCTTTGGGTAAATACCAAGGAGTCCGATTGCTAGATTATATGGTTTTTAAGAGTGTTTTTAGATTTGTAAGAAACCTCCAAAATGTGTTTCAAAGTGACTGTGCCATTTTGCATTTCCTTAACAATGAATGAGAGTTCATGTTGTTCCACATCTTTGCCAGCATTTGACACATCATTATCACCCCAAGTCTGTAGTTCATAACACAGTTCACTCTGCGTGTTGTACATTCTACGGGTTTGGTTAAATGTAGGAGAACATCCGTCCATCATTATGGTATCATGCAGAGTGCTTTCACTGCCTTAAAAATGCTCTGTGTTCTGCCTTTTCATTCTTCTCCTCCAACCCCGGCAACCACTCATCTTTTACTGTCTTTCCTTTGGTGCTGTCAGTGCTCCAGATGTCGGTCATTCTAATAGTTGAATTTTTATTTTAAGATCATGTATTCTCTAAAACATAAATTTAAAAATTAGGGAAAAAAATCCATTCTCTGACCCTATATTCCAATTTCAGACTCATTAAATATTATAATTGTAAATAATTTTTGCTCCCTCGTTTTGATTGACATCTGTATACCTGAATGTATAATAAGTCTTTGCCCTCAAGGTAGAACAAGTTCCCGGCTTATTCAAGAATTTCAGGCAGAGCTCTCATGGCCATGGATGACTTTCTACATGGAGGGGTGAGGGATGCGAGGACAGACCGACTACAAAGGCAGGTCCCTTACCTCTGAGACACACCCAGAAAGCTCCACACCTCTTACTGTAACTCCCACATAACCTTCCTCCCTGAGTCCGGAGTCAGTTCATTATCAGAAATGTATAGGGGGTGCCTGGATGGCTGAGTCAGTGAAGCGTCTGAGTCTAGGCTTTGGCTCAGGTCATGATCTTGCGGTTGTGGGATCAAGCCCCCTGTCGGGCTCTGTGTTTAGCATGGACTTTGCTTCACATTCTCTCTCCCTCTCCCTCCCACTTATTCTCTCTCTCTCAAATAAATAAATAAATAAATAAATAAAATCTTAAAAAGAAAAGAGAGAGAGAGAAAGAAATGTATTGAGTTGTATTAAGCTATTTGGGGAAAAAAACACCAAATAATTGGAAGGCACAGGGGTTTCCAGTCAAGTGGGGAAAAGAAGACATAGAATATTTTTTTGAAAAAAAAATTTTTTTTAGCAGAGTCGAAGCACAGACTAAGGTTTCAGAGTAAGGTGAAAAAAACTATGGGCCAAGACCCAGGGAAGGTTTCATGGGGCAAAACATAATCTTGAAGGAAAGGTAGGGCTTGGACAATGGAAAGGGAAGGGTATTTTGGACAACAGCACAATGTAAGCAATGATGTTATTTATGGGAAAGCAGGTGTACTTTGTGGTTGGAGTGGATTTTTTTTTTTTTTTTTTGAGACGTCATAGCTGCTAAGATCTCATTAAGCCGTTTCCCATCAGAAATTCTTGGGTCATCACCATTCTAGTATTTCCTTGGCCCTCTGGTCAATCTCACAGTCGCTTTACGGCCGGCCTGAGGTTGCATCATATATGTTGTTACCCTCTGATTGCCACTGGGCACAGCTTACGCTATTTGACTTGGCATCATTTAATTTCATTGAGTAACATGGTAGACATTCATAACTCTAGAGAAATCACTGTACAATGTGATTATTGTTGTTCCTATTGCCTTGTTTTTTTTTCCTATGAGAATATTAGGTCTCCTGGACAGAAGACTTCAGTTGGGTGTAATGAAAACGGCATTGACCTGGGAGTCAGAAAACCTGGGTCCTCTTCGTTTTTCTGCAATTAATTTATTTGACACCTTGGCCAAAACATTTAATTTCGCTCCGAGGTTGTAACATAAAAGTGGTCTGAAAGGGCCTTCCATAAAATAGCGCCAAGCACAGGATGGAAATGTCATCATGAAAGACATGCTGGGAGTTGGGAGTGAAGATGGGGAGACTTGAATTTTTTGCAACTTTTAAGAGTTGCCTTGAAAAGTAAATTTTCCTTACTGGGTAATGTGGCAAGCAATAGATTTCTGAGGATGACCGAAGTCCCGAGAGAAGTCCCTTAGAGGAGTCCTAAATCTGTGTGTGTGGTGTGTGTGTGTGTGTGTGTGTGTGTGTGTGTGTGTGTGAATGAGTGTGTGAGTCCTGGCAATGGAGGAGATTGACATTAGGATGTAGCAGTTAAAAAAAGACAACTAATTTGTTTTCGCATGCTAGTCTTTTGGAGAAAGACACAGGTAACACAAAATGACACAAGCAAACAGAACAACTACCATAACAACTACAACAGAACACAACTAGCAGGGATTTGCCAAAGAAAAAGAATAAAAAAAGCAGACCCCCCCCCTCCCCCAGTACCTCTTCCCGTCAGTACCTTCCATGGCCATGGCAAGAATCTGGAATAATGAGAACCAATATTGGGAACAAAAGCTATGCGGATCTGAACAAAAGGCCATCGGTACCAATCAGCTAACATCAATGGGGCATTTGAATGCAGGCAATTTGCCAGATCTCAACGCTCTACCCATTCAAAAGGATTTCAACTTTGAATCCCCCCAGAATTGCTTTTGGCTCCAAAATTCTATGAGAACAGAGGCCCTTCCTTCGAATTGCATTTCTGGATCAAGTTTCCTCAAATATGAAATGAAATACAAATAGGCACTACGTGAAGCCCTCCTCCAGAGACTCCAAGTTGGCTCTTTCCCTGGTGGCGGGGAGACTCCGAGGTTGGCTCTGCAGCATGTGCTGGAAGCCTTAGTAATGGAAAGTCAGTGCGCTCTAGCCTTCGGTCCTTGGGAGGCTTTTGTGAGGCGGTTACCAACTGCTTGTGGAAAAAAGTGGAGGCCACTCAGTCATTCTACATCACACTCGAAAAAGAAGGACAGCACTTTAGTGACAGGGCAGTTCTTGTGACCATGAAGGGCTAACGTAGCACACCTTGACTTTGGGGGGTTTTTTGTTGGTTTTTTGTTTTTAAATTCCTTTTTCCTTTTTCATCGCTTTTTTAAAAGCAACTTGAGTTCTAACTTTGAATACAGTCTTCTTCTCTTTCTTATCACACAGACATATTTTATGGGTGAAAGGCAAAGTGTGCTGACCAAAAAAAAAAAAAAAAAAAAACACCGAAAAAACAAAAAGACAAAAAAATCACCCATGAAATGCAGCTAAAGCTTCTTTGTGTATGGCTATATACATTGACAAAGAAGCTTCCAGAGCGCGAGGGCTCTATAAAGGACCTGGGACAATAACGTACCTTGGGTTTAAAATAATCTCCTATGGCACGCTGTATCTTGTTGCTTCCCATAGAAATAGCTCGCACCAGCTGTTTCTTTCCACTCCCATCAGCCCTAAATGAGTAAATATGAGACAAACGGCTGTTTAGTCATCTTGTTGGCATCTAAATTCTACATTGGTCTCCCTCAGTTAGAAAAATATTTGGTGTATCCTGGTTCAACCTGCTGCACTCATATTTACAGTCAGAAAACACAGTCCCCTTTCTTAAAATATCCTGAAGTGAGTAATGCAAAAAGGCCAGGAATACCACGGGCCAAGGGGTAACACAAACTCCAACTTTTGTCCACTGCGCCCTGAGTTTTCTTCCTTGGCAGTTCTTAACCCTCCCGAGAAGTAGTGGCCTTCTTAGCGACGCCTACCTGCCAACAAATTCGCAGCCTACGGTGTGTGTGTTTCATTTCACAGACGCTGGAGAAGTTCGGCTTCACTTGGGGCATGGGGGGCTTTACTTCATGGGGGAAGGGGAGACGATTCCAGACTTTTCTCCTCAGACCTCGGCTTTGAAGGTGACAGGCTGTCCAGAATCAAGTGCATGGCATTTACAGTCTTCCCCTGACAGTTGCAGCCTCTGATAAAATAAAGAAACCTCATAGGGACCCCGTCTTTCCTCCTTATCTTCTGCCAGCGACGGCTGGCTGGTGTGGTGCTGACGTCCGTGGCCACACAAGGCTGTGGAAAGCAGTGTCGTCCGGCTGGCAAAGGGGAAGGCTGTTTACATTACGAGGGAAGACAGGACAGGATCGTTAAAATAAGCTCTCTGATTTCCTGTCCCTTCCCGCCTTTATCTAATGAGGCTAACATGCTTCCCTGCAAAGGCGTCTGCGTGCTGGCCACTCTGTCTGGTCGGTGGCTCGGTCCTCCGGATCAAACAAATAATTAGAAGGCGGTCAGTCCTTCCTTATTTTGAACCTCCTCTGGTGGAGTCTACAAACTCAAACGGCTCCTCGTTTCCGAGGCTGTGGAAATTAGTCAGGGGCCTGGGTCCTACCTGTGCTTGGAATGATTTTTTTTGAATTTTTAAAAATGAAAGTATACATTCCAGGGATAACTTTAAACCTAATGATCCCAAAATAGTTTATGACAAAGGATAGAATGGTTATAATGACAAAATGAAACCTGATTTTTCAAGCAGAGAAGTACAGTTAACACCTCCTCCCTCCAACTCCAACCTGTGAGCCACACTTCGTCTATGACAGGTTAAGTGCGTGTGTCTGTGTGTGTGTTCACAGAGTATAGGTGTGTGTGCTTGCGCGTGCACCTGCTTGTGTGTGTGTGTGATGACAGTTGGCTTGCTCAGAGGCAGCTGGATAAGAGGAGAGGATACTTTTAAGACTTTTTTAAAAGGAATTTTAAGGAATCTGCTGGCTGCTATAGGAAGAGAATGAGACGTCTTCACCTATTAGGACCGTGACCAGGCCCACAGATGTTATAAGTTTTTCTAACTTGTTCTATTGTTTTGAAAAAGTCTTTTTTCTGCTGTCTCTGACATCTGCAACTTTTCCAATTCATTTATTTGTTTCTTTGTTTGCTTGATTGCTTGTTGGGGTATATTTAACAAGTAGAATTGTATAAGGTGATGATTTGATAGACACATAACATTGTGAAATGTGTGTTTCCATCTGACACCATGGAACTACTTCTAGAAAACAGCTGGCGTTCTTTCCCTTGGTCTCAGGACTATATAAAGAGAGGGGTTTCAGTGAACAGTTGCTTTTAGAAAATTAATCCAGTTGAATATGGAAAACAAGAGAATAGCTGATGATTTGTGGACTTCACAGGCCAATGTCCAACAGATATTTATTGAGCACTTTCTATATACCTAGAACTGTACAAATATACATAATCTATATTATACATGTAATATATATGCATATTATATATAATGGATTCATTACATAAAATTATATATTCCATATTCCATATTCTGTATATACACATATGTAAATACTTCATTATGCTCTTGCTAAACACACATGAGAAATTGGAAAATAAAAGGGTTGAAACATAACATCAGCTCCTGCCTTCCTTGCTCTGTTAATAATCATCAGTAACACTTTTCCTAGCAGCCCTAACCTACCAGCAAGTGTAAATCAAAATGAGTTTGCTGGTTTAATCTAGTTTCTAAATTTAGAAATTTAGTCCTTGAGAGCCCATCAAGGAATTGCTAGCCCATACCCATACAACTGGGTGCCTGCGCCAGGCTCCTCTCCTAGACACATGCACATATGCACGTTCTTTCTCTTTGTCCTATTTCGTATTTCCACTTCAGCTGTCCCGGAGACCAGTCCGGTCAACCATGTCTCAGTCCAACTGCCTGTCTCTCAGCAGTGCCCTTCCCTACAGAGCTCAGTCCTGTTCCAGTCTACCCCCACTCTCCCATGATCTTGCTGTAATTGGAATAACAGCTGGAACCTATAGTAGACTGGCACGTGTAGAAAAACCTCTCTGTTCCAGACGTGTTCTGCCCTTCCCACGTACTTCCCTTGATAGTGACAGCCTTTCTAAGCAAGGCTAAGCTCGCCATACTCGCCAGGAGAACATACTTTGGACAGTTGACCACACCTTCTGTTGATTTTTATAGTTCTCCATTATGACTTAGTCTGGCACTTCGTTTATTCTCAACAGCCGTTTTCCCGAGAGCCTAGTTTGCTCTGACCTGACCCTGGAGAGTTCAGAACATCATTGTTAGAGGAATTTTAGAGAAGGCAGTGATGGTGAGGAGGCAGTATTGGGGAGATGTGAGACTTGAGTTGAGCCCTGAAAAATGAGTAGGACTTATTCTACTCTTCTTCTAAATCCTCAAGTTTTCTAAAAACTGTAACGATTACAGAATTAGTTAGCCTTATAGAAAGTTAGAACTAAAGGAATCTATACGGTCCAGATGTAAATTATTCCCATGTCAGATGACAAGATTTTAAAAATTATCTAGGTGAGAATAAATCTGTGAAAGCAGAGAGAATTTCCCAATGCTGGGCGTGGTGAGCTCTTGGAACATGACCTGGAGCAGAGCTGCCATGTGGCACAACTAAGGTGCCATTGTCAAATGCCAAGGGACATAGAGCCCCCTGGAGTTGGGCCATGCCCTGCCTGCATGGCCACATGTGGACGTTCTCCTTCAGGAGCGCCTGGTGTCTCTAAGTTCCTGACAAGGAAGTCGGCTTATGTATCAGAGAAGCCCAGCTTCTCCTGGACAATGAACAGCTCTAAAACTAGACGTATGTACACTGATTGATTTGGCTGCAGAAAACAAACACTGGATTCAAAGCATAGTAATTAACATAGAATGCATGGCAAACCGTTTATTTAAACCATAAAATACACTGAAAAATTATACAACGGGATGTGTCTTTATAGTTTGGTAGAACTTACTTTAACTTATTCATAGTGTTGCAGGGAAGATAAATACATTAAAACATGAACACTTGAAAAAGGTTAAAAAGGTCATAGCTCTTCAAGATGCAAATAGTGTATTATCAAAATTCAGGACCAAAGCATTTTTGATCTGAGGGAGAATGATTGTAGTATTCCGGAAAGGGTGGGGAAGAGCCTAATAGAATATGTTTTTCTCTTTTAATTCTCAGGGTTTATGATCCTTTAAGTCAAAAACAAAAATTTCCATTAAAGAAAGATCAGATTTGGGGGCGCCTGGGTGGCTCAGTCAGTTACGCATCCGACTCTTTCCACTAGGTCGTGATCTCAGGCTCGTTCAGATGGAGGCCTGCGTCAGGTTCTGCGCTTGACAGGGAGTCTGCTTGAGATTCTCTTTCTCCCCCCCACCCCCGACCCTTCACCCTCGATGCACATGCGTGTGCTCTCTCTCTCTTCCTCTCTCTCAAATAAATAAATGAATCTTAAAAAAAAAAAAGATAGGACAAAGAAAGATTGGATTTGAAATGAAAGTTAATACAACTTCCTAATTTTTTGAAGTCTGTATCAGTTTAGGAAAATGTTGACTTGTGGTATTTGTGGGTTGTTTTTTAACCTTCTCTTCTAATGAGGAAAATTTCTAATATCAGTCAAGACTGATCCATTTTGAATGTGAAATTAGGATATCATGGCCTCTTGTAATACAGCTGCTTCCAAATGATTCATTTGAATTGGAATGAGTGGTATGCTTATGAATGTATCACAACCTATTTGTAGCATTGGCTCATTTCTCCCACTATGGCTTCCTTCAAGCTACCAAAGGGACTTTACTGAACCCAGAGGTGGGACAGGTGCCCAGTGGTTCGCCATTATGGAGTATATTTACCATACAGACACGATGAATGCGCATAACCTCAGAGCATAGATGATAGTAAAATGTAGTAAAATAACTAGAAAGTGATGCATCTGGAGCACATTAACTTTGTTTTTAATATGATTTTCAAAATTGTAATTTCATAGAATTCAGATTTTAATGACGGTTATAGTAAACTTAACAGTTATGCAAAATTCCTGAAAATGGATCAGTTGGCTCTTGTGATTGAGGACGAGGCAGCTAAAACACACCAGTAAGAAACTCTCCAAAGGTTTCTTATTAAGAGGTTCTTGAGGACAGGGTCCAGGTGTTTCACACAGACTGTTCTATATCCCATAGCACGTCTTTCTTTTTTTTACAGCTGTATATTACCATTAACACTATGACAATAATGAACAAAAATTTAAAGATTCTTTGTCAGTCACAAGTGTTGGCAGAGGTTTTAAATGACCGCAGATGATGTTTTTAATAAACATAAAAAGAAACAGAAAATTGCTTATTTTTCCAAATTTCAGTTAACTGGTAGCATTCACATGAATCTTCTTCCTTCATGCTAATTTAGACAGACTTAAGTACAAACAGAGTATGTGGAGAAAATGAGAACTCTTTCTTGGGAAACTGTTAAAACTTGATGCTTTCTGTGTCTGTGGTAAAGTCATGATATAAAAATTTCCTTCTGTGGCTGCTTCGAGGCCTCTGGGACATCTGTCCGTAGCTCTTTCCCTTATTCCCAAGTTATCCCTAGGCCAATTCCCAAAATAACTCACCAAGGAGAATCCTGTTGGTCAGAAGGGAAAGGGGAAAAATAGGTACACTACACTTGTACGAGAAATCACTTCAACCGAACAGGCTGAGGTGTTCAGACGACAGTCTACGCCGGAGCAGCTTACTATGTTCGCCATGTCCAACACTACGTCCACCTCACGATTTCTCAAAGATACCTTGCCTCAGTCTGTCAGGGCTGCGCTAACAGAATGCCGCGGACCCCGTGGCTTGTAAACAACGGAAATGTGCTTCTCACGGCTCTAAAGGCAAGGGAGTCCAAGATGAAGGTGCCAGCAGACGCAGGATCTGGTGAGACAGCCTGCTTCCTGGTTCACTGATGGCTGTCTTCTCCCTGAGTCCTCACGGGGCAGAAGGGATTGGGGGTGGGGGAGGGCAGCTCCCTCGGGCCTCTTTTATAAAAGCACTAATCCCATCTACGAAGCCTCCACCTTCAGAATTTAATCACCTCCCATAAGCCATAAGCCCCACCTCCTAATGCCATGGGGGGGAGGGGTAGGATTTCAGCATATGAATGGGGTGTGGGGGTGTGGTGGGGACACAAACATTCAGGCTACTGTATACCTGATGCTTATAATTTCTATGTAGCTGTAAACCCTAGAAACCATTAAATGCTTATTTTTTTTTATTTTTTTATTTTATTTTATTTTTTTTTAAGATTTTATTTATTTATTCGACAGAGATAGAGACAGCCAGCGAGAGAGGGAACACAGCAGGGGGAGTGGGAGAGGAAGAAGCAGGCTCCCAGCAGAGGAGCCTGATGTGGGGCTCGATCCCATCACGGCGGGATCACGCCCTGAGCCGAAGGCAGACGCTTAACCGCTGTGCCACCCAGGCGCCCCCATAAATGCTTATTTTTAAAAGACATAAATGGTGTACACATAAGTAAATAAAATAAGTTAGAAATAAGTTAGAAATAACACCCGTGAATAACCACAGAAGGGTCTGATGTTAACCACCAGCCAAGCCCCATTCTGGCACTGGAGTATTGTCTTTTAGCTAATGGTTTC
The DNA here is from genome assembly GCF_024610735.1 of Ursus americanus. Taxonomy (NCBI): domain Eukaryota; kingdom Metazoa; phylum Chordata; class Mammalia; order Carnivora; family Ursidae; genus Ursus; species Ursus americanus. Next base: position 17,948,710 of record NC_142135.1, read on the forward strand.
AGCAGGCATTCATGATCATTGCTCTATTAGCTTTCTTTCACTGATGTTAACCAATGACCGCAAACTCAATGGCTTAAACGCGAAAAAATTATCGGACAGTTGTCCAGGTTAAAAGTCCAACAAATCTCGCTGGATTAAAACCCAGGTGTCACCAGGGCTGCATTCTTTTTGGAGGCTCTAGGGGAGCATTTGTTTCCTTGCCTTTTCCAGCTGCTAGAGGCCACCCACATTCCTTGGCTCATAGCCCTTTCCTCCATCTTCAAAGCAGCAACACTGCATCTCTCACTACCCTCTTTCCGTGTCACATCGTCCTCTGAATGACTCTTTCAAAGATGCTCATGATTACATTGCTTCCACCTGGATAATATCGGATACGCTCCCTAGGTTAGCTGATTAGTAACCAAAGTTTCCTCTGCAATCGTAATTCCCCTTTTCCATGTAACCTCAGATGTTTGCAAGTTCTGGAGATTAAGACATAGATATCTTTAGAGGAAGATTATTCTGCCTACCGCCACTTGCAGATCCGAATCACCTGGAAAATTCATTAAAACACAGATTTTGGGGCCCTACCCCCCAGCATTTCTGATGTATAGGTAGGTGGCTCCCCAGAATTGGCCTTTGAACAGCTTCCCAGATGATGGCAATGCCTCCGCTCAGGGAACTACCCTTCAAAATCACCGTTCTAGAGCCGTGATTTCATTAGGGGCTTGTAAATTGGTAATACTTAAATTCTATTCATATTCATAAGTATATTTGAAGTGAATTTCTGTTTTCAATGGAATTGCTCGATTAAGTACAGGACGCCCAGTTCAGTTTGAATTTTAGATACATAAGGAGTAACTTCTTAGAATATGTATGCCTTATGCAGTATTTGGTACATACTTATACCAAAAAGTTATTCTTTGTTTATCTGGAATTCAAATTGAACTGAACAACCTGAATTTTTATTGGATAAATTGGGCAATCCTAGTTTTCGTCTAGAAATGTCAGTGAATATTCCATGAAGGACAAGAATTTGGATATACCTTGTCCCCAATCTCTTTTGCCCCCAAGTGAGCTGATAATTCTCTACTAATCACTTGCAAACAGAAGGGCGAATGAACCATGAGACTGTGGACTCTGGGAAACAAACTGAGGGCTTCAGAGGGGAGGTGGGTGGGGGATTGCGATAGGCTGGTGATGGGTATTAAGGAGGGCACATATTGCATGGTGTGCTGGGTGTTATATGCAAATAATGAATCATGGAACATTGCATCAAAAACTGGGGATGTAGTGTATGGTGACTAATATAACAAAATAAAAATTAAAAAAATCACTTGCAATGAAATTATAAATCCATATAAATCTTTTTTTCCTCATGAATAGGGATTGAATACCCAAGAGAAGATACCTTTGATGTAGCTGTCCAGAGAATTTAGCAAGAAATGGCACAACAGCTTTCTTCTCATATAATTTCTCCATATTCCTTATTAGGATTTTTCAGTTACTTTCTTAGTAAGCATCTATGTGATTGTCCCAAAGGTGGTGGCAGTGCAATTTACGGATGTATGCTGACTAACGTAGGCAAAGGAGACCCGTTCCTTGAATGGAGGTAAACAAGAGAATATAGTACACTGGCCAGTCCCCATTGCATGCTTCCCTGCCTCCTCCTTACTAATTAAGACAAGATGAGTTGGATAATTTGTTTCTTGTAGCAAAAAGCTTTCCAACTCTCACAGAGTAGAGACAGACCAGAAGGAAAAGATGGCTTCTGCTGTCTACTTCCCCCCAATCTGATTTTACCCTGCATTTAAGAAGATCACCATCTGGTAGGTGAGACAACTCTCTCAGCCAGAAATTCCCCAACTTTCTCTTTTCATGGTGTTTTTAGTGTCTCAGCAACTTTTTTCACAGCACTCCTGGACCGAAAGAAATACCTGCAGGTCCCTTTAATTAACTAGGTAGGTCCAAGCAACCTCATAAGCATTTGTGTCCTAATTTATAAGCCATTTGGGGAAAAAAACAAAACAAAACAAAACCACACATACATTGAAAGAAAAAACAATATTTTTACGTCATTCTTAAATAGCCCCAGTTCCTTACTGATGACATGTGGACACTTGGCAGGCATGGCACAACTTTTCAAAACTGGGGATCAGATTGGACGTCATCACCCTCATTTCCTATTCCACAGTGACTTTTTTTTTTGCTCAGTGTTTATCACAGCAACTGTAGCAAACCCAGCTTTGTAAATTTATGAGGCCATTGAAAAGGCCACAGTGTCATCTAATGGAACTGTGAATTCTCTGGAGTTATAGGTTCCTGCAGTGTCTGATAGAGAGTACAGCACCGTATTCCCCTTAAAAATCTAAAATATCCTGCAGTGCTCCTCTAAGTTTGTGGAGGCACCTCGGGACACCCCCAACGTGCAAACCCACATCTAGGGGGCCTGGGGGGCTCAGTCGTTAAGCATCTGCCTTCGGCTCAGGGCGTGATCCTGAGTTCCTGGGATCGAGTCCCACATTGGGCTCCCTGCTCTGCTGGGAGCCTGCTTCTTCCTCTCCCACTCCCCCTGCTTGTGTTCCCTCTCTCGCTGGCTGTCTCTGTCAAATAAATAAATAAATAAATCTTAAAAAAAAAAAGAATTTCAAAGAATAAAAAAAATTATTTAACTGGAAAAATTTTGGAAAGACGTTGAAAGCGGAGATGATATATTGAAGTAGCCGGAGGGTGTAGGATGTACCAGTGGGGTGTGTGTGTGTGGGGGAGGCAACCTCCTGGTTACAATGTTTCATGTAGCAATAAGGCTATGCCCAATGAGGTTGTTTTTTTCCCCCTCTGAAGGGTTTTAGCTCCTTGATGAATGCCAAAAAAGACCAAAATAGCTTTTTACAATCAAAGATCCTTAGCAGAATACCTAGATGGGGAGTTTACCTTAATCATTGAAATGACAAAAAAGGTGCACATAAGTTAATATTCATGGTCCTCTAAAATTCAAATAATTCAATTTTTTTTTTTTTAAGATTTTGTTTAGTTGAGAGGGAGAGAGAAAGAGAGAGAGTGAGAGTGCAAGAGCTGGGGGGGGGGGGCAGAAGCAGACTCCCCCCTGAGCAGGGAGCCTGAGGCAGAACTCAAACCCAGGACCCTGGGATCATGACCTGAGCCGAAGGCAGATGCTTCACCGACTGAGTCACCCAGGCGTCCCGAAGTAGAATTAATATTAATATCACAAATGCCAGCATTCTGTGAGCAGGTGGTCTTCATAGTAACACTCTGCAGCAAAAGCCACAGAGTGGTCTTTTTGATACATAAATCCCATCAGCTTACTTCCCCGATAGAAAGCAGCAATGGCTTCTCATTAGTCTTAAAATAAAATCCCAAGTATTTTTCATAGCCTAAGAGGTCCTTCATCACACACCCCATGTTTACATCTGCAGTTTCATTTCTTTCTTCTCTCTCTCATTCCCACGCCCTTGCAGCCACAGTGGCCCTCTCACTGGTTCACAAACACAGAAAGGCTCATTTTCTCGAAGACTTCTGTGTGTGCTGCTTCTTTTACCTTGAGGTTCTCTGCCCTGATTCAGGGGCACGCACAAAAAGGGTACCTATTCAGGGGCGCCTGGGTGGCACGGCGGTTAGGCGTCTGCCTTCTGCTCAGGGCGTGATCCCGGCGTTGTGGGATCGAGCCCCACATCAGGCTCCTCCGCTGTGGGCCTGCTTCTTCCTCTCCCACTGCCCCTGCTTGTGTTCCCTCTCTCACTGGCTGTCTCTGTCTCTGTCGAATAAATAAATAAAATCTTTAAAAAATAAAAAAGGGTACCTATTCAAAGAGGACTTTCTTGACCACACCATCTAAAATAGCTTGCCCTCGCCCCATCACAGGGTCCCCTGCCTGCTCTATTATTTTTCTTTATAGCACTTCACAATATATGAATTATTATTTATCTCTTTATTTATTATCTCCCCCACTGGAATGCAAACTTGACAATGGCAGAGAATCTGTCTTGTTCACTCTGTATTCCAGACTCCTAGAACCCTGTCTGACATGTACTCGGTAAAACATAAATGTTCATAGCTCTGAAATCTGACTCATTTTAGAGTCTCTATCATTTTAATTCAAAACTTCCCTTAATTTTGCATTATTTATTATTGTCCTTCACACAAGGCTGGAAGTTCATGGAGAGAAGAGGACCCCAACAGATAATGAAATGCATTTGGGGCACAAAGTGACTATCTGTTCTCTTGATTTTGGAGATTTTTTAAGATGTTAAAATGTTGTGGGGCACCTGGGTGGCTCAGTCAGTTAAGCGTCTGCCTTCAACTTAAGTCATGATCTCAGGGTCCTGGGATCTGTTGGAGAGTTGCTTCTCCTTCTCCCTCTGCCGCTCCCCCTGTCTGTGCTCTCTCTCTCTCAAATGAATAAATATAAAAAAAATCTTTAAAAAAAAGATGTTAAGATGTCATGATAGACAAGAATGTCTACTCACTACCCTTAATCAACATAGTAATGGAAAAGTAGCCATCACAATAAAGTAATAAAAAGAAATAAAACATAAAATCAGAAAGCAAGAAATAAAACTGTCCTTTCTGCAGATGACATAATTATGTATGTAGAAAATTCCAAGACCTACCCTCCTAACCCCCCCCCCAAAACTCCTATACCTAAGTGAGTTCAGTAAGGTTGTAGGACAGAAGAGCAACACAAAAATTAATCATAAATCGTAACAGCAAACATATGGACATATGTATAAAAACATGGTATCATTTGCAATTTCTCCAAGGAAGTTAAGATATTGAGTATAAATCTAACAAAATGTTTACAATATCTGAAAATTACAAGATGATAATGAAAGAAATATTTTTAAAAGATTAAGTAAATGAAGAGCTATACCATGTCCATTGACTGGAGTTCCATTACAGTAAAGATGTCAGTTCTTCTGAAATTGATCTGTAGGTCTAATACCAATTTTTATTAAAATCCTAGCAAGGTTATTGGTAGACACACAAAGATTATTCTAAAATTCATATGGAAAGGCACAAAGACAAAAATAGCTAAAATAGTTTTGAAAAATAAAAAAGAATGAAGTAGGAGGGTGTCATATCTACCTGATGTTAAGGCTACAGTAATCGAGACCATTGTGGTAAGGGTAGACGGATGGACACGTAGATCAATGGAACAGAATAGAAAACCCATCTCCGCTTCATAGAGGAAAAAAAGTAAGGTCCTAAGAGGCTAGGTATGTTGCCCAAGGATACATATTTTAAAGAACAGAGTCAGAATTTGAGCTCAGATTTGAGTCTGTTGTTCTGTACTATTTCCATCACATAAGACTGCCTTTATTTTATTAATAAAAAAAGAAAGTTGGGGTGCCTGGGTGGCTCAGTCAGTTAAGCGTCTGGCTCTTGATTTCGGCTCAGGTCATGATCTCAGGGTTGTGAGATGAGTCCCACATGGGGGGGCCCATGCTGAGCGTGGAGCCTGCTTAAGATTCTCTCCCTCCCTCTGCCTCTGTCCACCCATCCCTGCCCCTTCACGCCCTTGCACACATGAGTGCTCTCTCTCTGTTTCAACAAAAAAAGTTAAAATAAAAAGTCTTTGGCAGAAATATGCTTGTGTGCTTTGAGTTTCTTAAGCACCTATGAATAAATCCTGAACCAAATCATACATTTGGTTGTGTTATGCATTTGATTGTGTAATACTAAAAGAGATTGTGAATATTAATTAACTGCAAATGTCAATTATGCAATTAAATTAACATACTCATCACCTCATATATTCCCCCAACCCCGTTTTTTTGTTTTTTTGTTTTTTGTTTTTTTTACAGTGAGAATACTTAAGAGCTACTCTTTGAACAAGGACTATTCCAGTATACAAGAGTCTAATGTACAGCATGGATTCTATTTCTTCCTCTCTCTCCGTAGTGTTTTCATAAGCTAAACAAGTTGCTCAACATTCTGAAGCTCAGTGTCCCCATTCAAAACCAAGAGAGTGTCTGCTGTAGAAAAACTTGTTTGTGGTCTTCTAATCAAGGGTAGTAAGAGTCCAAAGTTCTCTCCTGTTGGCAAATTAATTTCTTTGCTTGGGCCAAGATGGGGACATGTTGATCCCAGCGGCTTGTCGTGTCAGTTTCCTAAAGCATGGACATATCCCATCTTAAACATCTGGCTCTTTTATAGACAGCACTGATCACATCACACATACATGTTCACCGAGTCACGGCATCGCTGGAGACACGCTCTTCTGTTCCATGCACTGTGCTAGGAGGACAAAGAAATATAACAGGGTTTCCACTCGACAAACTCCCCGTCTAGGGGGACCAGATAATTATAACATAAGTGAGGGGCGCCTGGGTGGCTCAGTTGGTGAAGCGACGGCACTCAGCTCAGGTCATGATCCTGGAGTCTCAGGATCGAGTCCTGCATCGGGCTCCCGGCTTAGTGGGGAGTCTGCTTCTCCCTCTGACCCTCTCCCCTCTCATGCTTTCTCTCACCCTCTCTCTCTCTCTCAGATAAATAAATAAAATCTTAAAAAAAAATAACATGAGTTACGTGTTAGAAGAGGTCACATGTAAAAAAATGCCTTTTGAAGCAGGGCACCTATAGACAGCCTCTGGGACAGTAGGGGGTAGGCCTCACAAAGGGAGTCATTATTACTATTATTTTTTAAATAAGAATATTGAAATCAGGAAAATACAGAAATGCTCAAAGAACACAAAATTTGGCCATGATCAACCCCCAAAGCCCACTATGAATAGGTTGGTTCAGTCTTTTCCTATGCACACAGATTTTTTTCTTCTTTTCTCGGTCAATACAGTCGAAGTCATATTGTATACTGCATTCTCGCCTCAACGTTAGAATGATGTATCTCCTCTCAGGTTTGAAAACTTTCTCCCAAGAAAAAATTTTTAGCAACTGCATAATATTCCTAAGTGGAAGGGTTTCTTAAATCATTCAACCACTCCTATTATAAAACATATATTTTGTCTCTATTTCTCAAGTTATAAATAAGGCTGTGATGAATATATTCTACACACATACATATCCACACATGCATGTGCATCATATATATATAGAAATCATATATTTTGTTATTGGATATTTATATAAAATAGCGTGTGTTATACCAGGATATTATACCAGGCTATTAGAAAGTAATATATATGTATATGTATATATATGTATATATATGTATATATATATGTATAGTATATATATGTATATATATATGTATAGTGTGTATGTTTTATGTATGTGTGTGTATGCCAGCATTATTGTTCTCTGGATTTTTTAAATTTTTTATTTTTTTTTCTTAGAAATTCTTTTTTTAAAGATTTTATTTCTTAAGCAATCTCTATACCCAACGTGGGACTCGAACTCACAACCCCAGGTTAAGTCGCATGCTCTACCAACTGAGCCAGCCAGGTGCCCCTGGATTATTTTTAAAGTATGGACATATACTGAGGGGTTAAAAGCAGCAGCTTTGAATTTGCTTTGACTTAAATTTTTTTTCATTTTGAACTTTTTAAAAAATACATATATTTCGTACATTTAGAGAAAAAAAAGTAAGTATACCATTGGATGAACACACTTGTGTAACCAACCCCAAGATCGAGAAAAATAATCAGTACTCCAGAGGCTTCCATTATAGTTAATCTTCCAAGGGAAACTGCTACCCTAACTTCCAGCACTACAGATTCATTTCACTTTGTTTTTGAACTTTATGTAAGTGAAATCATGATGTATGTACTTTTTGGTGTTAGGCTTCTTTGTCTCTATATTACTTTTTTTCTTTTTTAAGATTTTATTTTTAAGAAATCTCAACACCCAGTGTGGGGCTCAAACTCACTACCCCACGATGAAGAGTCACAGGCTTTACTGACTGAGCCAGCCAGGTGCCCCTTCTTACATTACTTGTGTGAGCTTTTCCATATTGTTACACTTAGTCGTAATTTGTTTACTTTCATGCTGTCTTCTATTATCCAATTGTGTAATTATACCTAATCTTATTTATTCTACTGTTGATGACATTTGAATAGTTCAAATTTGGGACTATTATAAATAGTACTATTATTAACATTATTGTATGAATCTCTTAATGAACATACACTTGCATTTCAGTTGGGTCTACATACCCTGGGATGGAATTGGTGTTATTCATATTTTCATCTTTAATAAATGAATATGTATTTGCCTTTTGGTGGGAATGGTGCGGGAGGGGGGGCTGGCTCTATATACCTTCGAGTAGAATTACTTGTATGTTTATTGTCAATTTTAGTAAATACTACCAAACACTTTCCAATGTGGTTCCACCAATTTGCACGCCCACCAGCAGCGCACGAGAGTTTCCTTGCCCACGTTTGCTGTGTGCTGTTATTTTTCAACTTTTTAGCTGATGAGGAGTGCGGTGTTTTTCCATCTACTTGCTGTATGCCTTGAGGAATACACCCTCCTTTGCCTGAGTTTTCTCACAGGTAAAAGGGGAGATATTTAGAGCCCTTTATCTTTGAGAAATAAATGAAACAACCCAAGCAGATTTGGGGGTGCACCGTCAGGCACAGACGACACTCTCACAAATCTTTTCTTCCAATCATCATCGCCACCACCACACCACCACCATCATTGCTATCTGGAAAGATTCTTAAGCATTAAACAGAGAGAAAGCAGTTTTCAGGCAAAGTGACCATCTTATGCAAAGGCAGAGAGGCAGAAAGGAGCCTTCTATGTTGGAAGAACCCTGAAAAGTTTCCTCTTTCACTCCATGCATGTTTGTTCAGGGTGAGACAGAAATGTGCGACTAGCAACTAACTCAATTGTTCTATTTCAGAAAGAGGGTTATTAAGTGCCCATTTCATTGAGTAGATTACGAATCTCAAATGAGAAGCAAATAGTCAGTTATTTAAAACAGTATGTGTCATGGGCGTCTCTTCCATAAGAATGAAGTCAGAACAGTGCCTGCACTGTGCACAGGACAGAACTTGCTTTCTGTCTGACTGCCGGGGCTTTTTCTTACTTTCCTGTTCAGATAAATGCGTATTATGGGGAAATCCGTGGAAAGCCCCTTTCTTTGTAGGTTAGAATGTTTCCATGTTCCCTAGCAGAGAGTGTATCCCGGGCTGCTTCCGATGGAATGCAAAGTCATATTCTTGTCTTGCTGAGTTTCACCTCTCAGCAGCGTGCCAAGCGGCCCGCAGCAACCAGAGGCTTCCCAGACCCAAGCCCAATTAGGTCCAGCTGTGCCGAGCAGCTCAGCAGCCAGTCTCACATGCCCCCCACCCCCACCCCAGCAGTTTTCCCGGGTCGTGGTTGGGGGAGCTTTCCATTTTGAAATTTACTTGTTTGTTTTATGCCTTGGCACTGTGCTTTGAAGACTAACGGACTCTCAAACTCACTTCCTCTGCTTCCCTTTTTGGGGATGGAACTAGAGTCGCCGGTTTGCGAGCGTTAAGAATGAATGGCGACTTTGGCTGGAAGGGCGTCATGTGGGAAGTTTGGGGGCCAATATTACAGCAAAACATCTGCACAGATTCTTGCTTTCAGGATGTTGTGACCAATCATATGGCCTCATACCAACTGGCTGGCCTCGTATTTCTGAGCAGAGCGTGACACAGCTGTTCAAGGGCACTTCCACGGCAGCCGGAAAGACATCCCCATCTGCAGGGGGATAGGAAAATAATGATGACACTGGGGAAGGGACTTCTCTTTTCCCTAAGCTGGGACCCTGGTGTCCCCAGTGTGGCCATGAAGAGGGAGAGGGAGAGAGTGAGCGTATTATGGTGCACTGGCTGAGTTCAAGGGATGGGGTCCAACCACAGCTCTTCATGCCAGCCATCTGCATGGCCTCGGGCAAATCACTCTCAGTCTGCTTTTCATCTGCAAACTGGGACAGTTCTGGCTTCATAGGGTTGATGTCAGGGCTTCGGTGAGATAATATAAGCAACACTCCCAGCAGAGCTGGCACAGAGTTCAAGTTCAAGAACCAGTACCTGTTACATTTTGTGTTTTTATCCCCACCCTTTCCCCTCTGTGTGGCTAACTCTTTTTCTCCTTTGGCCATAGCTGTTTCTCTACCTTTCTCATCTGTAGCTGTCTGTTCACCTCCCCTTGATTAGCCAAGTTGACAGCTCTACTCTCGCCCTCTGAGTGAACAACTACTGAGCCATCAATTCTCCGTCCAGTGTAACCTCCTCTCCTTTCTTCATTCTAATACTTCCCTCTCTGTCAACAGACACGATTCACGACGGCTTGTTGGATTATTCAGTGGATATGGCCCATGATACAGATGGATACATCAGGCCTCTACTTACTTGTTTCCTTAGTCTTTACTAGCAAATGTCTAGAGCTTGTGGCAGCTTGGAAAATGGCAATAAGGTTACTTGTCATAGCTTAGTTGCTGTACCTACCTGTCTTCCACAGCCAATACCGCTGAGAGTTTTCCGAGGCTCACTCACCCCACAGGTTCACCTGAAAAAAAGGTCAGCGAAACTGCCCGCACCCGAGTAAAATCAATTAAGGGGCGTTTGCATGTATGTAAAAGAGAAACTATCTCATAATTATTGATTCCACCATAAGAATGACTTTTCTATTAAAGGTTTGGATTTCCTATTAAAAGTTGGAATCCCCTAGAAACAGCTAAGAACTTATACTTCCCATTAGCAATGTAGCCTTCATCGCATTGACCTTGTCCTATTTTTCAGGTGGAGAGTTCAGATTCTTGGGGACTTCAACGAGAGAAGGTGGCTCCCAGTGGGAGCCGTAGCACCGTCTTGTGAATATAGAGACACAAACATGAGTGCGGACATCCAGTGCTGTTTTCATCATTCCGCCTGGGGTTATCATTGCTTGTAAGTTTGCCTTATCTCCGTCTTCTAGATGCTGGGGTTGTTGAAGACAGAGGTCCTCTGTCCTACTCTGATCACTCGTGCTTAGCAGTTGTGTGGCATAGAGGAGAAAATTAATGTTCCTTGAAATGAATGAATGAGTGATACTGGGAATGTGTTTATCAAACTAGACTCCAATCTCCCCCCTCACCATACGTCACGGATACCTAATAAGGTTCCTAACTTACTCTGGTTTCCCCCACCCATTCATGGTTTCAGCACTAAAAATTCCGTGTCCTGAGAACTCCCTTCCTCTCAGTCCTGGATGAAACAAGATAGCCTGTCACCCTAGTTTCTAAGTATTCTGCCAGTACAGACTCACACATAAATGCTTTCAGGGACTGTTGGATTGTGGCGATGAGAGGCAACCTGGCTTACAAAAATTGGAAACCATCCAGAAGGCATTCGAATATGAACAAAACCTGTCAGGAGACTGAATTAGCTTGATGGCCGGCATTGCAGCCTATGAGACATCAGTGCTTGGCCGAAGTTAGCAGAAAAGCAGGGATACTTCCATTTTATATTCAACTAAGATTGTTTTAATAGAAGTCAAACACAGAAATAATTTTGAGATTACCAAGAATTTTTTAAACAAATTCTCAGCCTCCATTTTCTCATCTATGAAATTGATATTTAAAAAGTTATTGGGGCGCCTGGGTGGCTCAGTCGGTTAAGCATCTGCCTTTGGCTCAGGTCATGATCCCAAGGTCCTGGGGTCGAGCTGGGCTTCCTGCTCAGCGGGGAGTCTGCTTCTCCCTCTCTCCCACTGCTCCTCTCTCTGCTCATGCTCGTTTGGTCTCTCTTAAATAAATACCTAAAATCTTTATATGAAAAAAAGTTATCTATCAGAAGCACAGAATTGTGGGAATCAAATTAGACCTAAAACATACAATGTGAATAGTTTTTATATTAAATAATAATATATGTAGTAGAAGTTACCGGGAATTTGAAACCGGTTTTACCTCTAATTGTATAACCTTGAGAAATTCATTTAATATCTCTGGGTCTCAGGTGTGTCAACTCTATTATAAGCAGGCTTGACAGCTAATTGCTAAGGTGCATTATATTATTAGGATTTGATTACCTGGAGAGTGGTTTTTGGAAGGAAAGTTGGTGCTGGGGATTAAGAGCTCCGGTTTAGGGATTGTGGAGACCTAGACTCCAGTCCTGGCTCTGTCACCTGATAGATGTACAACCTTGAGCAAATTCTTTAACCCCTGTGTGGCCAAATTTCCTTACCTATTAATTATGCCCACCTTGTGTGGTTGTTGACATCGAGAGGCCCAAATAAAATAATCTACGTAAAGAAAAATGCAAATAAATATTAGTAATGAAATTATCATAGAAAACGCAAATAAATCTGTTTATTGCTATTATTAAAAGTGCCACGACTGTTTAATATACACAAATGATCGAAAACGATTGCAATGACATTTTCCGTTTTGAAAACAGAAGCCTTATCAATGTGAATTCTTTTCCCCTCAATTTCCTATAGGTTAATCTTTCTAACCACAGAGTTCTCAGTCCTCCCAGAATGTATACAAAGCTCCTTGGTCCCAGGAGTGCAATTATCCCACAGCAGACCCCACTCTGGAGCCTTAGTGCTCCTGTGGTTACAGAAGTTCATGTTCAGAGGACCACATTAGCTCCTTTTCTCCTGGTCAGTCTGCTGTCTTCCATGCACCACGGCAAAAAGGAAAAAAATGACTTCCATGACTGACCTCCACCTGATTCCCTTCCAGGCCCCTTTCTTTCTTGGCTTAGAAGCCAGAATGTGCAACTCAATTTTGAATCAACTTCTTGCACATTAATATCAAAGTGCTGCCGTGTTTGCATAATGGAATCAACAGGCATTCCGTTTCCTAACCTATGGAGCTGCTTCTGATTTTTTAAAATGTATTTCCCATTAAACTGAACATTAAACTGAACATTTAACCTTAACCTTGAATTTAATTAGCATTTAGAACACCTTAAAGAGCAGTGTGTGGTGTGTGTGTGTGTGTGTGTGTGTGTACGTGTGTACACACTTGTGTGAGAGTGTATAATGGGTATTTTCTACAGGTCTACTTTGAGATAGCATTTTTAAGTTTTTGTTTTCTTGTTTTTTAAAGATACTTAAGTGTTTCCAGCTGTTTAAGACTCAGAGCTGCAGGGAGACCTTTCCATTTTAGGTGACCTTCAAATGAAGTTCACTGATGGATCAAGTTTGTCTTCACCGTCCACGGGAGTTTCTTAAGGGACTAGCCGGTGTACCTTGTGTCGTGGACAGAGCAGCACCAAATTAAGCTATCGTCATTACTGTGGCCTACTCATGTAGGAACAGAGACGAGCTTACTATGCAAATATCTTCGTGCACGTGAAGATCAAATGACGCTGAATGGACCAAAGTTCCTCAGGACTTAGAAGAGAGACAGCAGGGGGGAGACCGCATTATCACAGGATAGATGCTGGCTGGGAGCGCCAAGCTCAGCACGAGTGCTTCATAGCAATCGTCACCATGGGCACATTGTAAGTGTCATTTCAGGACACATTTGTCCATCGAAACCTTGCACTGAAATGACAGTTGGTGTTATTCATATTAATTGAAGTTATATTGATTTTTTATTTTATTCTTACTTGAGTTGTAAATTAATTTTGGTTTTTGCAATCATAAAGGAACTGAAACATAGAAAGTGTGTGTCTAGTTTTATATTTGTATATATTTATAAAACATAATGCTATAAATCAACATCGAGGTTCAAAATACTCTTTTCGTATATGACTCATGATATCAGACATCACTTAAGTTTGAGCCACACTGGGGTCAAGTGTCACTGACGGGGCTATCGAGGGAATGTTTGTGGGTGATCATGAAGCAGAGAGGCGATTAAGGGCATGGGCTTGGGTACCAGTCATACTTGAACTTGCACGCTGAATGAATTGCAGGACTTTACTTTTCTGCACCTTTGTTTTTCCACATTAAAATGAGAGTAACAACAATAATTATCTCATAGAGTTGCTATGAGGATTCATAGAGCTAAGCCTTCGAAAGCGCATCACCCTTTATGGGGCAGTACTGGGACAGAGGGAAGGATGTGGACTCTGGAGGGAGATTGTCTGGGCTTAAATCACTGCAATGCCACTTGCTAGCTATATGGGAAGTTGTCTCACCTTCTTGCACCTCAGTTTTCTCATCTGCAAAATGGGAATAATAATAGTGCCAGCCTCATAGGATTGTTATAAAGAAAACTGAGTTCACTAATGCAAGCACACAGGGCATGGCAGCGGTAAGCACGCTATCAATGTTTCCTATTACTATTAGTGCTGGGTTTGATACATGGACCTCAATAAAGTTCAGTCGATTTTAAGGCCGGCTTTATCTTAGTTTTGGGACCAGACCCAAATTTGTTTCACTTGGAGGGATTATGACTGTGGTCTTATGAAATGACCATCCAGTCTGGGAAATTACCATTGAAGGGAATCAAGGCTGAATTTAGCGGGCAATGGAAGTACAGATATAGTTGGCAAGTAGTGGAGGGGGTCCACAGATGCTGAAAAGACAAACGCTGGGGCTCCAGGCCGAGATAGCAAGTATAATTTGGAAAAGGAAAGGGTGTTCGAGCATGAGCTCCAGATTCGTCCATAGTGGAGTGTCCTAGAAGATAAGTCGCCTCAAGAAAAGAGAACGAAGAAAGTCAGGTTTTAGGAAGAATGGCTCCCAGGGTCTGCCCTTCCGATGGTACCACTCGGGTTCATATGGAGATGTACCTGTGTTGTTCCAGAGAAGAGTCCTAGAAGGAACAATTGCAAAATATTATTCTACAGAGAGCTTTGAAAGCCCCTGGGCTGTGCTTTGGTATCCATGTAGGAAAGAAACAATCACTGAGAGCAAGAACGACGTGCGTTTGGTACCTGGGGGACTTCAGGGGAAGACGAAGATGCCCACGCCTGGAGGCGAAGGCAACAGACCCGTTAGAGAGGGACCAGAGTAAAAGGGACAAGGTTAAATACCGCATCTACCTGATGGAATTTGCTCATGAGGATATACGACCCTGGGACTCCCAGAACTTCCAGGAGTAGACTTCCCTGGGGCTTGCCCCTTGACATTGCAAAGGATTCTGAAGATCAGGTAACAGGGCTTCTTCCCAGTAACTAGACAAGAGGAGGTGAATGAATGAATAAAGGAACGAGTGGGTCTGGTTTGAGAGCGCATATTACAACTCCCCATGGTCCCTCTAGGTGAACAAAGAAGTACCCGGAAAAGGTAAGTCCTGTGATGAGAACAGGTTTTTTTCTAGCCATTTAAGGGCTCTTTTTGTGACTTCTGACCCTCCAGACCATTCAGAGACAGTGGTGGGTGAGGGATTACTCCTCTACATTTTCCAGGCAGACTGTGAACTCAATGACCACCTTTGGTTTCTCAGGGGCTTACTGCTTTCATTTTCTTTCAAAGCTCTGGATTGATCTGCATTCTATTCCTTTCCCTGGACCCTGTCTCCTGGAGAAAAAAAAGTGAGGCTCTGAAAAGCCATGATTCATCCATAGTGGAGTGTCCTGGAAGGTAAGTCGCCATAAAATTAACAGAATTATATTAAGTGGAATGGTACAGTTGGCTTGAGAATAAATGTTTTTGTCATCACATTAGGGACAGTTAGCTGTGCCACGAGCTTAGAGTCAAAACAGTGATGTATTGTACTTACGTTAATTCTTTTCCTTCTAGGATTATTAAAAGATAATCAAAAATTAGTCCCCCAAGGATTTCAAATGAGTTAATGCCTGTAAGTTAAATGAATAGACATTAAGAACAAAAACTATGTTTTACTGGTACATTCACTTCCATGAATTACAGCCTCCTTTTATTGAGGGCCTACTGTGTTCTGGGCATTGTTCATTAGCTCCCCAGCTTTTTATAGCAGCCCTGAGAGCTGGGCCTTCTCGGTCCTGTTTGCCACCGAGGGGACTGAGGCTAGGAGAGTTTTACTGAGTAAATCTTTATTGAGCAGCCATGTTTGCCACTGATCTGTCACTGTGGATACAGCTCTGAAAAAGACAGAGGTGGTCTTTGCCTCCGTGGAGCTCTCAGACTCTAAGAGTTGGGAAGTCAAGTCTCCAATGACACATGATCAAACCAGTGTCTGAACCAGGACTCTGAACACCAAGATCTGGGTTCTTTCTACTACCAGTGAAAAAATTTACCCCAAGACTGAGAGAGATCCTAAGGGGACCTTGACTTTGTTTCACCATTATTTTCACTTTTTTTTCTCTTTCTTCCAGAGTGTTTGTTTCAGTTTTACTGAGGGAGGGAGTTTTCCAGATGATTTCCTCCCCCTCCTCCTGGCAAGTTGCTGTCATGAGTCACAAGCAAATCTCTGAGGAGTGACTGCCAATGGCTGACAGTTCCACCCTAGTTCATCTCTGATTGACAGATTTCCTTTAGTCCCTGTAGACCAGTAAAGGGGAACAATGCCGTGGGCCAAACATCCAGAACATTCTGAAACCATTTCCCTCTTGTAGACTCTGGTTAAGCCTGAGAAAGATGCGGGAAGATTGTGTAGAGACATGCTTCACGCAGCTCCTTGCTGCAGTCAGCCCATGGCTGTGGGAGAGGAGAGAGAGCCTGGTCAGCTGCCCAGGCCGAGGTGGGGCCATAAATAGACGGTTGAACGTCCAGGGTAAAAAGGCACCTTCCCCAAATAACAACAAAAGCACTAATAAGCATTTACTCATGTAGAGCTTTTTCCATTTGTAAGACTCTTCCACATCCTCTATGTAATTTAATCTTTAAAACAACTCTTTGAGGTAAGCAGATCGGTTTTCATTAGCCACTTTACAAAGCACTAGCCGCAAGCCAGAGAAGCCTACCCTATTTCCCTAAGATTACAGAAATTTAAAAAACCAGAAGGATTTCTCAAGCCGAAATCTTCTTGCTCTAAGATGGTTGTCTTTTCACTAGTGCGGCGGTTTTCAAACTGTGGTCCCTGGACCTGCAGTGTGAGCATTATTTGGGAATCCGTTAGAAATGCAAATTCTCCAGCCCGTCAAAGACCCTGAATTAGAAATTCTGAAAGTATGCCCAGCAATCTGCATTTCGACAAGCTCTAGGTACTTCGGATGGCCTCTAGAGTCTGAGAACCAGTGTTCTGACACCCGGTTCCCAAAGAGGCTTGAGATTGGACTCATGGCAGGCTCACACTTGGAAGGTCTGAGATAAACGTTGGATTTGTGGATTATACCTGACTTCTTGCCACAATACCCGAATAAACACCTATATATTAATATTTCATGTAAAAAAATAAGGTATAAACTAGCTGATCTCAGAAGGATTCGGAACCAAGTGGCAGCATTACCAAATATAGAAATAACCAATAGATTAGTTTCAAGTTCAAAATCTGGCCTCTAGTTTAGAGTTGCTTGGAGTGTGCTGCTGAGTTCTGGGGTCACACCAGGAAGCGGATCTGTGATTAATTAGCAGTATCTGCCCAGTCAGGGGAGTGGGGCCCACACATTTGTCACACTTAGTTTAAAGAAAGAGAATATTAGTTGTGATATTTTTGTCTCAGCTGTACCCTTACTTTTCTGGGTGACCAGGGGCAAATCCACAGTAATAAACGCTGGTAACACTTTGTACTTTTCTTTTTTCTTTTTTTTTTTTAAAGATTTTATTTATTTATGTGACAGAGAGACAGCCAGCGAGAGAGGGAACACAGCACAGGAGTGGGAGAGGAAGAAGCAGGCTCCCGGCAGAGAAGCCCAATGTGGGACTCGATCCTGGAACCGGGATCACGCCCTGAGCCGAAGGCAGACGCCCAACTACTGCGTTACCCAGGCGCCCCCCACTTTGTACTTTTCTATGCATCTTTTGACGTGACCCTTCCAAGAGCTTTGTGAGGGGGCAGAGCCAGGATTACTACTTTCATTCGATAGATGAGGAAAACGGAGATGGAGAATCAGAGAGTTGCCCCAGGTCTGCTCATGAGTTTGCGGATGTAAAATTCAAACCCTATTCAGTGTTTTGAGTTCTCTCTACCAACTTGATGTGTTCTTTCAAACATTTGTGTTTTGAAGTCTTTATTTGCAACATGGGATTTTCAATGCTTTTCCTATGTATTTGAGAGTAAGGTACTTATTTAAATATCCTGAAAATCAGACATGTTTATGAAATGTGTCTAAAATAAATATGATTTCAAATACTCTTCAAGTTCAGCATTTTCTATACTAGACACATGAGGCTTGGAGGCAGAGATCCCAAAGCAAAGTAGATGTTTTGAGTCGATTCAAGCAATGGTTCTCAAGGAGGTGATTTTTGCCTCCAATGAGACGTTTAGAAATGTCTGGAAGGGAAGAATGAAGGGGGGGTAAACAGAAGGGGGAATGAACTACGAGAAACTATGGACTCTGGGAAACAAACTGAGGGCTTCAGAGGGGAGGGGGGTGGGGGACTGCGATAGGCCGGTGATGGGTATTAAGGAGGGCATGTATTACATGGAGCACTGGGTATTATACACAAATAATGAATCATGGAACTTTACATCAAAAACTAGGGCTGTACTGTATGGTGATGAACATAACATAATAAAAAAATTATTATTAAAAATAAATAAATAAATAAATAAATAAATAAAAGAAATGTCTGGAGTCATCTCTGGCTGTCACAGCTCTGGGGGAGGATTGCTACTGGCATCCAAGGATGCTGTAAACATTTTATAATACACAGGATGGTCCCCACAGCAAAGAATGATCTGGCCCAAGATGTCAATAGTGTAGTTTGAGAAGCCTGGATTAAAGGAAATGAGAAACATGCTGTTCAACCAGAGTTTTGTTGTCATTAAAGAGACAAAGCCCATGCATTCTCCATGAGCAGGGCAAGATTTTTATGTTCGGTTGTCCCCGCACCCCCACCCAAACATGGTTTTCCCTATTCCCAATCAATAATATCCCCCACGGTACTTTTCATGCCAAGACTCCAACACTGCCCCTCACCACCTGTGTAACTTGTGTCTTAGTTTGCTTGTTGGTCAAATAGGGATATTCAAATCTACCTCAGAAATCGAAACTGAAGATTAAATGAGGTGCATATGAAACACTTTAAAAAGTCTCTGGCTTATACCTGAGAACTTAATAAATATTAATAAACTTTTTTTTTTTTTTTTTTTTGAGGCAGAGAGTGTGTGAGAGCAGTGGGGGTTGGGGGGAGGGGCAGGGGGAGAGAGAATCTGAAGAGAATCTTAAGCCCTGACTTGGGGCTCAATCTCATGACCCTGAGCCGAAATCAAGAGTTGGGCTGCTTAACCAACTGAGCCACCTAGGAGCCCCAATAGACTTTTTTTAAAAAGAAATTTTGGCATACAGTACTGTCCCCACAACACCACCCCTGTGCTCGTCAGGTCGTCTCTCCATTAACAGGAGAGTTGATTATTTATGGGGCGCCTGGGTGGCTCAGTCGTTAAGCATCTGCCCTCGGCTCAGGACATGATCCCAGAGTCCTGGGATCGAGCCCTGCATCGGGCTCCCTGCCCCACAGGGAGCCTGCTTCTTCCTCTCCCACTCCCTCTGCTTGTGTTCCCTCTCTTGCTGGCTGTCTCTCTGTCAAATAAATAAAATCTTTAAAAATAAATAAATAAATAAATAAAATAAATTTAATTTATGAGGTCAATATTAATTAAAAAAATCTAGTGTCTATTAGCGCTTAACAATTAATTACATTCGGTAACTATTAATGAGTGCTCAATTTAACAAAACAATTGCGTTTTAAAATTTCATTTGCTTAAAAAGAAAGTCTACGGACAGGGCATAATTTCGTGCTTATCTACGCCCTTAGTTCTCCTTCCTGTAAGAGAAGAACTGAGAGATCTGCATGTGGCATTAAATACGACTCTTTCCTTTTACAATTGCCTCCCACTTCCAAAACTTGGAAGAACTGGAGAGACAAGGTATAATTGCCCTCTTTAACTAGACTATGAAATCCGAAATCTGCTGTCCTCCCCTCTTCTTTCCTCTCTCCTGGTATTTCTCCAGCGGTGAGGCTGTGAGGTCAATGGGCTGCTCTCCTCTCAGCCTCAAGGAGTGGGTGGGGCTCAGGGGGTGGAGTTCTACTCTGATTTAGGATAAGAACGGATGAAAATGTGACTTTTAAAATAGGGATTTTTGTAAATACACATTTACCACTATCTGATTTGAAAATTAAATTTTTCTTGGTTTTGATAGCATTTCCTTGTTCTAGCTACTGATCTCTGTTAAAATATCACTGTCGATCCAGTAATACTGAGAGTTTTCTAAACTGTGTTTTGGCACATTCCCTTGTGACCGTAATCTTCTACCTACCCTCTCCACCCTTGAAGGAAGAAAGTTTGCCTCAAATCTGTTTACTGATACAGAATGTTTTGAATAAATATTAGAAAATATTAAACTTTGGATAGGGATTCAGCAGAATGGGGTGAAGAGAGAGGAGCCAGTCACCTCAGAATGACTTGATGAGATAGTCATTGAGAACCCTATTTTACAGATGAGCAAACTGAGGCCCCAGTAAGATCAGATGATGGGCAACATCACACAGTGACAAAGTCATACCTGAGACTGAGGTCTCTTGACTTCTAATAAAAGACGTGGTCTCATTCCTAGGCTCTGCTGGTAGCATGGTGATGGTTCCTTCTGTGCATAAGCTGATAATCGGTCTGATGCAGACAACCACACCTTTATAGTTTACCCCCCAAGGCAGAGAAATGTGCCATCAAAATCATAAATGTGGATGCCTATTAGCCTAGGAGCCAGGGAACACTGCTGTTTGGGTGAACTGCATAAACCGTGCAGAAAACTCACCAACTTTGTCACTTTGGACAAAGAGATAGAAGATACAGAAAGCACTAGAACAGTCTCGTACTTTTATACCTACATACTTGTCTGCACACATGTATGTGCACACACATACGTGTCAGTGCTCCCTCGGGATTGCTTTATTGGGCTTTCTCATGTTGAAGGGATGAGCGGGAATGGAGTTAGTCATTTCCTCGTCGACAAAGAGATTTATGCTCTCTCGTGCTTTCTCAGATTTTGGTGTCTGAATGTTCTTTGGAATTTTGTGTGTGGGAGACTGCAGTAAGGGTAAGAAAGATCACATTTAATCAATTTTTAAAAAGGGAAAAAAATTCTCTCTCTCTTCCCCTCCTTTCTTAAGCTCTTTCACACTTTGCTAAGTTCCTTTTCCTATAACTTTGGGTGGAGATCAAGCTGCCGAACTCCAGTGACCAGGGTCAGAGGCCCATCCCTGTCTTCGAGCTGCCCAAACATCTGGCTAATTGCATCAAACATGCTTACACTTAACCATAAGGCCTTAGCAGAAAGCCTCATGATGAGAAAACTTCCATCTAACATGCGGGTGCTTACTTTCCAGGAAGCTCCTGGCTCAGGTTCAAATTAGGTAATAGAACCACACGGCATTATCACATCTACCAAGGAAAGGAGAAAGCCCCCTGTGGCTCTGTTCTTTACTGACCTTCGTTCGAAGACAGTAACTCTTGATTATTCAGAATCTTGTTTCCCTACTCACAGCAACAACCGAAACGGAATACACAGCAAATTTGTCTGGACTATTTAGATGATTGGCTGAAGACTCCACATAGAGTCAGAAGGCAGCATGAAAAAACACTTCCACCCATACCCATTCTCACCTCCGTTTAAATTCATTGAGCATTATCGCCTCCAAGCATTTGACAAATATTACCTTAATATAAGAACCCTATAAAATAGGTAGTATTGTTACCCCCATCTTATGCCCCAGGAAATCGAGACTCAAAACAATTAAATAACTTTGTGACATATGATTACTGATTATATAACAGAGCAGGTCATCTGATATCTTAATCTGAAATATTCAAAACATCAGACCTAATGAGTCAACTCTAAGGTATATTAAAAAAAAAAGAGGTTGGGTTTTATAATGAAGATATTTCTTGCTCTAAAATATTATTTGATTCATGCGCTTTTGTATTTTATGTATTTCTCTCTAATTACATAGCTTCTCAATGACATTTGTGTGAACTAATCACAGTCTCATCGCTGAGACTCAGACACTTAGCCTCCGCCTTCCTACCTGTTACCAAACTCTCTGCCTCGCGGGTACCACCATTGTAGTGGATTCCCACGCTGGAAACTCTTGACTCATCCTTTTCTTGGGTTATCCTTATGCAACTAATTACCAGGTTCCATTCCTAGGCAATCTTATTCTCCCCTGCTTCCATCACCCAGGCAGGACTTGCTGTATCTCATATCTGAGGCTCTAGACCTCTGCTTCGGACCCATCTGATGCTAATTTCCCTTCCAATTTATCTCTCTTCTGTTGGCAGGGCATGCTTCTATGCCTAAAATGTCAAGTGCTTCCCGACAGTGCTTTGTTAACTGTAAAAGACTGAGTAAGTGTTATCTCTATTCTTTTGCGATATGTGCTTGTTTTCTTTTGGGCTTCCTCTGCTCAAATACCATTAAAGGCTTCCTGAACCTTCCAGACCCATGCTGATTTATTCTATTTTTTTAAATAGCACTTATTAGACCTTAATTAACATACAGAAAGTACTCAGAAGACCCAATGATATCCCATAATTTTCCTGCCTAGCTAACATTTATTGACTTTGGGTAAATAAAAGCAACATGTCATCATAGATTAATGTTTTAGGAAACTGCAATGGGGCAGGCTCCATGTTCAGTGCTTTAGATGCTTTTTGCTCTTAATCCTTTTAACAGGCCTGTGGATGAAGTACTATTATCCCCATTTTACAGTTGGGGAAACGGTGGCACAAGTAGGTGATTAACTGGCCTTATTCATGTCCCAATCCAAAGTCTGGCAGACTGGTATCAGAGGCTGCACTTCTAGAACTGTCCTACATATGCATATAGCTAGGAAACACACTTCTGTTCTAAGTGAACAGAAAAAGGGTAAGGAAGAAAGGAAACACATTCTTCTTTCCCTAGAGCCCCTCCACTCAAGGGAAATTGCTATTGATAGGTTCTTACATATGCTTCTGGGGAAAAAAAATCATGCCCATTTCTAATTTATAAATAACCTATACTTTCTACACAAAATGGATCATAATATATACTTCTCCGTGAATCTTAACTTTGTTGTGCAATCATATATCTTGCAAATATTTTTATTACATCATTTGTTTTAATAGTCAAAGAGTATTCTTTTGTGTGTTCATACCAAAATTGATTCAAGCAGCCCTCCAACAATGTGTGTATTGGACTCTCCAAATTTTCCTTTTATAAGCAAATTTACAGTGAACATCTTTCAACAGAAAAGCAATCATACTGGTAGATTTGTAGGATAAATTTTAAAAAGTAGGATGATTGGATCAAACATTATACATTTTAGATAAATATTGCCAAATTGTCCTCCAAAAAGATTGTAGCTATTTATACTCCCCAAAATAATATAAGAGAAAGTCTTCCATATTCCTGTATACTTGTTAGCACAAGATTTTATCAGAGGTCCATTTTCCCCTAGTTGGGCAGGTTAAACTTCCACTGACTTTAAAAATATTTCATAATCTGATGCCAATAAACTCCCATCCTTTCTCTCTCTCCACTGGCTCCAATAGGACTTCATTTATTGGATTCTTGGGATGGTTCTTGCGATAGGCTGAATAGCAGCCCCCAAAGATATGTAAGTTCTCATCCCTGGAACCTATGAATATTACCTTATAAGGAAATAAAGATTGTGCTGGTGTGATTGAGTTTTGAGGTGGAGAGATTATCCTGGATTATCCTGGCGGGCCCTAAATGTAATCATAAGGGTCCTTATGTGAAAGAGAAGCAGAGGGAGATTTGAGTACAGGAGTGCGAGAGATGATGTTGGAGGCAAGCAGTTAGTATGATGTGTCAGGAACGCAAGAGGAATTCAGGGAGCTTCTAGAAGCTGGACAGCGCAAGGAAATGGAGTCTCCCCTAGAGCCTTCAAAAAGAACCAGCACTGTCACTGTCTTGGCTTTGGTCTGTTGAAACCGATTTTGCAATTGTCGCGTCTACAACTAAAGGAGATTAAATCTGCATTGTTCTAAGCCACCAGATCTGCAGTAATGTGTTACAGCAACTGTAAAAATCTAGTAAAATTCTTGTTTCTCTTTGAGCCTATTAAAGCCCAGGGAATTTAAGTGTTACACCTTTCTTAGAGTCTTTCCTAAATCTAGTAATGGAATCCCAGAAAGTGAGAATGTAAATTGCTTTATGGAAGTTCAAACCCTTTTATTTTATAGCCATGAAATGGAGCCCACCCTTAGGTGTGTGACTCACTCCTGCCCAGTCCAGACTGGGACCTGGTCTCCTGACTCCCAGTGCAAAGGCATTTCTACTACATCTTTCTGCTTCCAGAGTCACTGCTCCCTTCATGTCTATTCCATAAAATTTAGTGTCAAAAAATGAGAGTCTCCGCAAACAGAGGAATTGGGGAAGTGAAGTCCTCCAAAAGAGGATAATTTAGAAATTTTGCCTCTTTTTTTTAAGATTTTATTTATTTATTTGAGAGAGCGAGAGATAGCGAGCAAGAAAGAGAGAGAGAGCATGAGCGGGGGGGGGGGGGAGGGAGAAGTAGGCTCCCTGCCTGCTGAGCAGGGAGCCCAACGTGGGGCTCGATCCCAGGACCCTGGGATCATGACCTGAGCTGAAGGCAGATGCTTAACCTACTGAGCCACCCAAGCTCCCCAAAATTTCACCTCTTATAAGAATAATAATATGAAGTCTTGTGTCAGGCATAAACCTGTAATATAATTATGGATATTTATAGGTTCATTAAAATAAGGCAAAGACAAAATCTAAACACAATCGTCTATACTCTCTTAACCTCTCTTGACTTTAGACAGATACTGATTGATTAATCTACAATAACTATTTTTTATTTTAATTCCAGTGTAATGAACATATATCCACTATTTTTATTCTCTCAAATCTTTCAAGACCACCTTCCCTCTCCCTTCTCAGTTCCCTAAACTATTATACATTTTTTTGTTATTAAAACCAAGTTTACAAGATACAGATGTGTAATCAAAATACTAATTTTTTACAATCTCATCTCATGCGTAGATTTACTTGGGAAGAGAAATAAAAGTGTAACCTTTATTGAGCACTTGCTGTTTAATGGGTCTGAGGCCAGATATTAAAACACATAAACACATAGACACATAAGAACACATGAAAATATTATTGTATGGTCTTGACCCTCATTTCAAGGTTACCTTGTGAGATGGCAGTAAGTGGAACCGTGTGAGAATATGCCAGTACAGTAAATTCAGAGCCTAAACAGCCAAAAATAACATTCACAGTTAACATCTACTGAGAAATTACTCTTTGTTAGGCGCTTGCCAGATTGCTTGACCATAACAGCAATTATATACGGTATTTTTAGCAATTACATTCTTCATATATAAAGATTGAGTGTTAAGTGGGTTGAACATATAATGCAACATCACTCTGCTAAGATAGGTAGTGCTTAGATCCGTATCACACCCAAGAAAGTTGACTTCGCAGCTGACACTTCCAGTCAATGTGCACATTATTTCTCAATCCAGAATTAGGTCGTGCTGGTCCTATGGTTTGGCAACATCAAGTCTGAAGGCCAGGACTCCCTTCCTGTTCACAGCACTGGACAAACACTTCCAAAGATTTTGTCTGTGATCCTTCTTTCTCCAACATCTTATGCTGACATTCCCCCTCTGACTGACACATCACGTTTTAATTCTGTTAAGATCACTGATATAATTTGAGTCAGTTATAATCAACAACTCCTGTAGCTTCTAAATAAGTTTTTTCTCTGTATGCTGTTTTGGCAATATCTTCCTTTTACTTCGTAAAGTGGTGACATCGATTATTTTATTTTATTTTACAGTGATTATACCATGATAGAAGAAGTGATCCATTCTGAGAGTTCCATGAAGAATATATGTAGAAACTGTTACTATTCTCCAATGCAGTATGGAATGTGCTCTTTTCATATGTTTACTTTCTATCTCTAGATCTTCTTTGGTGAGGTGTCTGTCTGTTCAGGTCTTTTGCCCATTTTAAAAAACTTTCAATTGAAATATAGCTGACATGTAATATTATATTAGTTTCAGCTGTACAACATAATATTTGACAATTACTATTATTATTGATTTTACTGATCTTTTCAAAGAAACAACTTTTTGTTTTGTTACTTTCTCTATTGATTTCCTCTTTACAATTTCACTGCTTTTATCCTAATTTTTATTATGTCTTTTCTTCTGTTACTTTGGATTTAACCTGCTCTTCTTTTTCTAGTTACACAAGCTGGAATTTTAAATTATTGAATTTAGATCTTCTTTTTAAATATATGCATTCAATGCTAAAAATTTCGTTCCAAGTACTGCTTTCTCTGCATCTCAGAAATTTGGATAAGTTATATTTTCATTTTCCTTTAGTTCAAGATAAATTTGAATTTCTCTTGAGAGTTCTTTGACTCTAGTATTCTCTACAAGCCTGTTGTATAATACCCATGTATTTTATATTGATTTCCTTTGCATTTATTATTTATATTTGATTTTATTTTTAAGATTTTGTTTATTTGAGAGAGAGAGAAAGTGAGAGAGAGCATGAATGGGGAAGGGGGCAGAGGGAGAGAGAGAGAGAAACAGACTTCCTGCTGAGGTGGGACTAAGGAATGGGGGGGACGAGAAGCATGCTAGAGTTTTGTGATTAGGTTTCAGTTTTTTGGACAGGGCTGCGGATGTCACAGATGCTTAATAATCCTTCCCTCTTTTCTTAGGTGACACAGAATGGCTAGAGGGGCTAAAGTTTGCTCTGTCCTTTCTCTTCTGTCAGTCAGGCTCTGATAAACCCCAATAGGTTAGTCTTTGGTAAAATAGTCATAGGTAACAATTTTAACTAGGATGATTGTAGTAGAGCCAGGATTTGAAGAGTGAGCATGAAGATATATGAAGGAGAGTGTTTAAGGCTGAGGAAATAGGTCCTACACAACAGCCCTTTGGAAGGGGGCATTCTTGACAAATTCAACATAGCAAGGAAGTTGGTGTAGCTGAGCAGAATGAACAAGGGAGATTGTTGGAAGAGATGAAGGAGGAAAAGTAGCCAAATGATGTCAGGCCCTATAGGCTGCTATAGGAGTTTCAGCTTTTACTCTGAGCCAGATGGGGTGCGATTAAATACAGTACTGAGCAGTTGGGTTATTGAAGAGTATTGATCCAGTGGGATTCTGGGTGGAGGACAAACTTTAGGAGAACAAGGATCGAGGCTGAGAGAACTGTTGTGAGGTCATCGCAGCCACTCAGAAGCCACCCAAGGCAGGAGTAGGCACCAGCGTGTTGGCAGTGGGGAGAGTGCAAAGTGAGCGGATTTTAGGGTATCATTTGGAAAGAGAACCAACAGGTGAGTCAAAGTGAGTCAGGTGAGTCCAAGGTTTTCAGGAAGAGCAACTGAGCCGATGGGGTTACCATCAGCTGACATGGGCACCATTCAGGAGAAGCAAATGTGAGGATGGGGCAAGGAAGAGATTTCAGAATGAGGCATGGAATGAGCTATTGACTGTAATACGGAGTTCTCAGTCACCAAGGACTTGGACTATTTTATACCAAAAGATGGAGATAGTAGGGACACAAAGGCAGAGAGGCAAAGAGGAAGGTAGGCAGCCAGACAAAATGAGGGAGCAAGAAAGTAGTAGCTAGCCAATTACTTGTTAGGTTTTTGTTAGACAAATTGTTAGACAGTTTGTACATATAGCAGATAAATAAACCAGAAACTGAGAAACTATGTGGCTCTAGCCCTTAGTTTGGAATTCTTTGATAGCTGATGTTTTAAGTCTGAGAATCACTTTATAACACCAACATATATCACAGATCTTGCCCCATGACGTTAACACAATAGTTTTGTGATTTTAGGATCAATTGCCAAAGAATATACTGATGGAAAGCTGCTATGAAGTCAATCCTTTTCAAATGAGTTTGTATTCCTTTAACTGTGTCTATTTGCCACTTACAAAAATGCATTACATGTTGGATCTTTCTGCCAATTTAATCATATAATGTCTGATGTACAAGGAGATTCATCAACCCCTTCAATATATCTATTCACACTTCTGTGTTTTTAATACACAATCCACCAACTGGTATTTATAAGTGAATGTTTGCCCAAAAAGAGGTTTTAAAATGAAAGGTGTTCCAGAGAAAATGAATTAAGAATTAGCCAAAGCAAACAGTCATTCTATACAGCTAACAAAAATCAACAGCTATAAGGAAAATGTGTTCAGCTAGATAAGTTTTAACAGTCTCATTCTATCTTCAAAAGACAAGTTGCCACCTACTTTGGCTGAAAGATTTATTTGCCATTGTGAAATACAATGTCTGAGCAGAAATCCTGTAGGCCAAGTCTTGGCTGGGAATCTAGGATCCCTCAGTATGCAGTGGAAAAGCAGGGGAAAATTATAAAGAACGTGGTGACATGGCCGGCTAGGTTATTTGACCATATCCTGATTCTATTGCTCCTTTAAAAGACTTGTCTCTTCTAAACAAATCCATTGGGTTTTTATCCTCTGTACATAATATAGTAGGTCCTACCTCCGTGCTCCCCCTTTCATATAGCTTTGTGTTTACGTCCTTCAGAAAGCCTTGTCAGTTTACCTCTTTCTATTCTCAACATTCAGTGTTTTCTCAGTACAGTTTTCTAAAGCCCTTGCTACTGGTTCAAACTGTACTAGACAAAAGAGATGTAAAAAAATGAATAGGACATTTGGTGTTCAAACATATTACTCTGCAGCATAGTGAGGTAAGACTGGAGAGAGTTAAGACTGTAGGCAAGCAGAGCAGTTTTGGGACAATGGCCATGTTTCAGGGGATGATTAATGCCTGGGCTAAGGCTGTCATTAGGCAAAAGACGTAAGAAAACGTTAAGAAGCACTTATCCTCCACCTAGACATTAGGAGTAGAATTGGGAGTTATTTAAAATGACCCCTGTTTTGAGTGAATGAATAAATGGATATATCATTAATCAAAGTAGGGTGCTCAGGAGATGATGCACACTTTACAAGAAAGATAACAAGTTCATGTTGGGGTAAATACTTTAAAAATATGTATTAAGCGGCCCCTGGGTGGCTCAGTCTGTTAAGCATCTGCCTTTGGCTCAGGTCATGATCCTGGAGCCTGGGATGGAGTCCCCACGTTAGGCTCCCTGCTCAGCAGGAGAGTCTGCTTTTCCTTCTCCCTCTGCCCCTCCCCCCTACTTGTGTGCACGCTCTCTCTCTCACTCTCTCTCTCTCAAATAAATAAATAAAATCTTAAAAAAAATAAAAATATATATTGAGTGCCTAACTATAGGTCAGACTCTCATTTAAGCAATAAATATGTGCTCCGTAAGAGCAGGGGTTTGGGGACACATAAAATAAACTCCCAATACATGCAGACACAGTATCATGTTCTACAGCGAAAGCCCAATAGCGATCGTATCCATGTGGAAATGTTCAGCGAGCATGCATCTGTGTAGGGCAGCCAGGGAATCAGGAGTGAGGCTTTGGCCAGAGTTACACGTCTGTGAGTCAGCATCAGTTCATAAGCGGTCATTATTGGAGTGAATGAAAATTCCCAGGAAAAAAAACAAGCACAGAGTTTTGGGGAGCAGCAACATGGAAACAAGCAATCGTAATAAACTGTTGAAATGCCAGCATTGATAGCCAGGCACAAGGTGCTCTGGGGACCATGAGAAAAAAGTTATTGACTTGAAACTTCATGGGTCAGTGAAGGCTTAATCAGAGAAGAGATGTTTGCACAGTTGAGTGGACATCTTCAAGGCACTTAAGAAGGTAAAGAGTATTCAAGGCAGAAGCATCCGAAGTGGGGAGAGGGCATCAGGGAGAGAGAGGAGTATTGAGGAAAGATGGGGAGGGACTTGGGTATGGTGAGAAGATGTGGGAGTGAATGTGTGGCTGGAAATGGAGCAGAGATCCCGGGAGACCCGACCAGCGCCAAGACAGACCGAAATCTACAAGCCTTTCAGCGGTTGACTCTCCATCACTTAAGGGCTGTGCTTTGTCCTTTGTGCTAATGAGACTTTGTGCAAGTTTTGTGCAAGTTTGTGTAAGTTTCTCTCTTTTTTCTTTCTCTCTTTCTTTTTAATCTTGCCTTTCTGTTGCTCTTTGTGGCTCCTTGAGAGCAGAGATCTTTGCTTCCTTTTCTAGTCTTCATTCTCTTTTCCCTCGTGCCCTACATCATCTTCTTCCTTAGTTTGATTTCAGAGGCTGCTTTCAAAAAGTTATTTAAAGAAATATTATTTCTCAGATTTGAAGAGACTCAGAGGCTCGCCGTTCCTGGAACAGATGACCAAAGATGAGTCGATGATTTTTTGTGGGATTTGGGGTGCAGTTCCTTTGGACAAAGAGCACTTTTGTGTGGCTAAGCAGTCCAACAGGACAATTGGTGGTGAGAGAGAAGCTTTAACATTCTTCTTAGGATGCGGCAAAGAGCAAATGTAGAGATACAATGAAGGCCATGACATCTGATCCAGGATTGTGCGTAAGTGTGCCCTGTCACGTGTGAACCTGCGGGGAAGTGTACGCATGTGTGTTTCTGTATGAGACCGACAGGTCCAGGGGGTGATACTGATGGAAACACCACCTCGGAAGAAGCGGAGTGCAAAGTTTTCACGCTGAAACCTCTAATCACTAATAAAAAACAAGGCTGGGAGAGGCTGATAAGTTTTGCCTCATAAAGCAATTACCATAACTTTGGCTCAGATAGTTCAGCAATAATTTAAAACACAGCCATGACGCTGGAATTGTTAGTCTTACAAAGAGATCCTCAGGCTGTACCAGCGTCAAGAGAAGCTGCAATTTCTTAATAATGTTCTACTTTGGATCTTTATCAGGCCCTCCCCCCCGCCCCCTGCCCACCGCCTGCCCACCTCCTGCCTTGCCATTTCCTCATACACGGAAAAGGAGACATTGGTGAATTTTCACAATCCGGGGAGTTCCGTGCCAATGACATTTCAACCCCTCCACCACCCTGCTAAACAAATAGAATATGTCACCGCTGCCGAATGGCTGAATGTCCCCTCCCAATTGTCTCCTCTTTTCTTTCCTTTCCTTTTCTTCCCTAGTAAATGCTTGTCTTAAATTTGCATTATTTAAGAAACTGTCTAGCTCCACACTTCACAGAGAAAAACCCTGAGACGCAGACAGATGAAAGGAATGACTCGAGGTCACAGAGCCAGTGTGGGGCAGAACTGGATAGTTCTAGGCCATTTCTCTTCTGCAGCTTTGTTCCTTCTCCAGCACAAGCAGGAGTTTAGGGCTGTGTATGACATTATTTGCAAATAGGACTCCTTTGCAGGCCTTTCTGTGGATAGTGTCTTCTCTTTCAGAGCCCTGTGTTTTCATGCTTCCTCTTTTTTTCTTCCCATTTAAAATCACAGTGCCAATACTTCTAGGTTATGTATTTTTGGGGGGACCCAGATAAGGAAGATTCAGGGCGGGTGGGTGAATGGGTGGGCAGCAATGGTAGAAGATGAAGAAGAGGAAACAGACTCGAACATGTCAACTTTCCCACCTGGAAGTTATTATTACAGATGAGAAGAATCTCACCCAAGGCAGAGAATGGCCTGGGAGTGGGGGAGGGAGAAGAAGGGGAAGAGGTGTCAGGTTATCAGCGATTTCAATTTCCTCCTTCAGGAAGAGGTTGCACTTCGAAAATGCCAGTAGTTAGTAGGGCACTCACAGAATCTTTTCCTTTTACTCTGGCGCAAGACCAGCCGAACACAGATATATGAAAGCGTACTGGACAGGCCTGTCTTCTGCTGGCCCAGCCAACTCCCTCTGGATTTTCCCCCTTCTGCAACTCGAGAAAAGATGCCAAATGTGTTTCCCTAAATGCCAAGGAGAAGCGATGTGCACAGTGCCTCTCCTATGTTAAAATTATCCACTCTGCCACGGAGAGTGAGGTGAAAATATCCAAGGAATTAGTGGCAGGCTGGGGGAGGATGACAGTTCTCCTGGGACCTCCTCCTTACTATGGAGAAATGGCAAGACTTTCTGTAACCCACTACTGTAATTCTACTGTTGCAACTTCACGACATGATTGCTGGGGCCGTGCTTTAGGATGGAGCTCTCCACAGCATGAGAAGATCTTCTGTTCCAGTCTTCCTTCTGAGGCCTTCCCAGGTCATCATTGCCCTGCAATGTTATCGTGCTGAATGTAGCATATTTCAAATACCTCCAGTGACAGGAAATTCACTCCATACTGAAGCAGTTCACAGCGCTTAGTGACATTTTTGACTGGTAAAAGTTCTCCTTTAGGGTCAGCCAAAATCCTCTCTGTGGATTCTACTCACTGTTCTTTATTCTTCGTGGAAAGATTTCTCTTCTGGAATTTGGAGCCCCTGTGTGTAGGATTGAAGAAAGGGGAAGATCTGTTTAGGAGGTCCATTTTCATTAGTGTAAATATACCGTCAAACAATAGGAAAAAATGAGAACAGTATTTAACTTTCTCTGGGAACAGTATTTAACTTTCTCAGTATTTTAATAATGCCACTTGAAGGCAATATGTGATAAAATCAGTCATAAATGATTTTTTAAAAATTCTAGTCTTCCAGAGTTTTCCTGAATTTTGAATATCCAATGTGTGGATTCTCACTTAAATTTCCAAAAGGAGAACGAAGATCGTTGCTCCTCTATGACATAGTCTTTTCTCCTCCCTCTGTGCCCATCATCCATCCCAACAAAGACAAACAGTCCTAGAAATTTGGGGGTTATGAAGATGTTGCCAAAAGGCTATGTTCTGTCTTGGCATAGGTCCCCAGTGGGGTTGCGCCAAATAGGTAATACAGCTATTTTTAACTTTTAAAAATGGATTTATTGGTGTATGAGTGACATACAATAATTTGAGCAAAGCTAAAGTGTGTAATTCGATAAATGTGGACATGTCTGCATGCACCGTGAACACGTCTTCTCGTGTCGCTCTGCGATCTCCTTTGCCTGGTCACCCCTGCTCCCCGGGAACCATCTACCTGCCTTTCGTCACTGTATATTTGTTTTCATTTTCTAGAATTCTATATAAGTGGAATCATTATATGTACTCTTTTTTTGGGGAGGGCGGGATCTGACTTCATTACCTCAGCATAAATATTTTGAGATTCATCCATGTTGTTCCCTCTATACACAGTTTATTCCTTTTTATTGTTAATAAGTATCTCATTGCATGGATATACCATTCACCTATTCGTGGACATTTAGGTTGTTTCTACTTTGGGATTATTATAAATAAAGCCACTGCGAATATTTGGGTACCATCTTTGAATGGACATGTATCTTCATTTCTTTTTGGTAAATATCTAAGAGTGCATGGCTAAGTAATATTACAGTGGTATCACTTAGTGACTGAGTAGTCAGCGAAGCTAACTCACATGAACAAATTTAGTGGTAGCCTCCCATTGCATCAGTCCTTAAATATTACGACGCATTGAATTGAAAATCATTGAATAAAGGGGCTCTTGGATGGCTCAGTCTGTTAAACATTTGCCTTCCACTCAGGTCCCAATCTCAGGGCCCTGGGATGGAGCCCCTGCATCCCCTGGGCTCCCTGCTCAGCAAGGAGTCTGCTTCTCCCTCTCTCTCTGCCCCTCCTCCTGCTCATATGTGCTCTCTCTCTGTCTCCCTCTCAAATAAAATCTTTGAAAAAATGTTGAATAAATAAATTGATTCGCTTTTTTTCTGGATTTTATTTTTGCATCTCATCCTCTTATTTCAATCGAAAACTCAATAAAATATGCATAACTATTTACAAAGGAGATTCAAAGAAGTTAAGATATTTACTTTCATCGCTTGTAAATTGCGAAGGTGAGATTCAAGACCACTTTAGTGTGTCTCTAGAACCTATACCTCTTTCCCTGTCTGGCACAGTCTCTCTCTCAGTCCTTCCCTGTCGCTCTCTGTCTCTCTCTGTCTCTCCCTCTCCCCCGCCCTTTCCCTCTCAGCAGGGCTTTTATGCCTCAGCAAGGTTTATGGAGGAGGTGTGATTTTAGTCAGCCTTTGATAAGTGGGTGATATTTGAATAAGAGCAAAGAAGAAGTGCCAAACTTGTGGAAATAGGAAATCATAAGTTGTGTTTGAGAGATTATAAAGACACTAGCCTGAAAAAGGGGGAAGATTTATGCAGGGAGGTCGTCCACACTGAGGCTGGCATCAGCATCCCAGCTCTAGGAGGCGCCACTTTTTCCTCTGGAAAGGACAGCCGGCTACAGATTTCTGAGGAAGAGCGGGAAGACGAGGAATGGGAGGAGTCCAGTCAGTGGTCTGGATCCACAGAGGCAGGGCGATGAGTTAAGTATCTGCAGACATAGCCGGATGGTGTGGGAGTGAGAGTTCGAAAGTGAGGGTGGCGAAAAGAATGGAAAGGAAAGTATAGGCGTGAAAACATTCAAAGAAGAAATGGCCCACATTTTGGAACTGATTGGGTATAATTAGTTCTTGAATTTTCCTCTCCTCACTTGCTCCTGTCTTGTGGGGGATAAGCTCTGTTCAGTCTAAGATTTGACCAGACGCCAATCAGCATCATTTTCTCAGTGAAGTCACTAGAAAGGATTGGTTTCCTTGTCTTCGCTGGCAGGTCATTATAGTTGCGTAAATGACAGCTGTATTGTTTTCTTCAGGTCATCCAAACAGAGATATAAACAGTCGAGTGATGAAACTGAGTGTCACTTACCTGAGACCATTCCCCAGAGGTGGCTTCAAAAAAAAAAAAAAAAAATTCTCCCAGTAGAGTGATATACTGGCATTTTCTTCTTTTCTCTCAAAAGAACTGCTCACCAAATTTTAGTTATTTGAGGGTCCTGCTTGCCCGGTAGCAGTTATTTCAGGTTTAGCGACATGAGGATCCTGTCCAAAATGTAGGGTTCATGTTTAACTTTGATTTGGGATGAAAAGGGGACTTCAGAAAACACTGGTATGTAAACAACAGAAACTCAGTCTTCAAGGAAAAGAATATGAAACTGGAAGGGCTGTCAAGCTGTGAAAGTCTTAAGGAGAATCTCTGGATAATGGTTTATAATATTATCTTTCCCTAAGGACCCAAGAAATGGAAAAGATATTAATTTTTCTGTGAGGAGCTTTTGGCAAAGCACCGTAAATGCACTTCGTTAAAAACATCTTGGTGCCTCAAACCCACAGGCTGGAATATGTCAAACATATGTCGGGGGGCTATGGGGCCTTACGTGGAAGTGATCCCTGGGAGACTCCATGAGAAAGGGACTCATGGAAACAGACTTTCCTGCTTCTTCACACGGGCCTGAAAAATTCAGTGAAAGAGCCATTCAGCTGCCATGAGGTTGATTTTCGTTTGCTACTCTCTTCCCTCCTCTACCCGCATTTCCCTTTGAACAAAGGGAGACAGCGACTCTATCAGCACGGAATGCTGCAGTCCTAGGCGTACTTGGTCTCCATGTCTCAGGTCAAGCTCTGAGGCGGCAGCTCCGGGTCTATGCCACAGAAAGTGGGGATGGTCTGAGGGGAGACGTGTGGAGAGAATAATCCCTGGGTACCTTTCATGTCAGAGACCATGAGGTAAATGCTGTTACACAATCAATCTCTTTATTTTCACAACAACCCAAGGAAAAGGGCACCGTGTAACTTGTCAAAGCTCCCCCAGTCAGTAAGCGGAAAAATCCAAATCTGAAGTGAGCAGATTGGTTCCCTGTAGCCGAAGTTCCCGGTGCTTGTCTACAACCCCTCCTCCCGGGGACAAGCCAGCTATGAGAGAACTTGCAGTGGCAGCCCCAAGGCAGGCTAGGAGTCCCAGAGAATATCCCCTGTGCCACACGTGCGCACACGCACACACACACACACACACACACACACACACACACACACACGCCCAGCAGGCAGCTGATGATGGATGATGGCAGGCAGTATATGAATTAAATACTCTGACTCCAATATCTTCTGGGTGGGAAAGCTCTGGGACTCATGCATTTTCCCGCCTAGAGGTCTCCAGCGGGACCAAGCTCTTGCTCTGTGCATGGGAAACCGCCTTCGTAAGTCTCCCTTTATCTTCCCCGTTTACTTCCCCACCCGCTCTGAGTATTTCTTGCAATCACCTCCCACATAAATTGCTTGATGGGGAATCCAGCAATTTCCAGGGAAATACCTTTCCTTCCTGGGGAAACCCAAACTAGGGAACACTTCAAAGCTGAACTTATTCTCAAAGGCATATGGAAGATAACTCATTAGACATATTTCTAAGTGCTGCCTCTCACGGTCCTTTCTTCATGTCTCTGCATCCTCCTGGACGCTTCTGTCTCCATCCTTCAGGTGACCATGTGCTTCTTGCTGCCTGCAGCTTCCCCCTTCCTCATTTCCCTCCTGCATGAACAAAACCCCGATTTTTCTTGGTGAGGTAGTGGGGAGAGTCTAACCCCATCAAAGCATATCAACCTCAGTCACGAGTGGTTGAGAGCTCTTCACGCTGTCAAATAAATATGCATTTTTAAAAGGGCTGCATGTTTATATATTTATTTATTTATTTATATAGAGAGAGTACAAGTGGAGGGAGCACAGGGGGAGGGAGAGGAAGAAGGAAAGAATCCCAAGCAGACTGCGCTGAGCACTGAGCTCTGAGCCCAACATAGGGCTGGATCTCACAACCCTGAGATCATGACCGAGTGGAAACCAAGAGTTAGACGCTTAACAGACTGAATCACACAAGGGGCTCCTAAATTTACATTTTAAAATAATCAGTCTTTTATCCAAATGGATTTCTAGTGAGTGCTGGATCAGGGGTTTAAGAGAAATGACAGCTTTCAGGCTTTGTGATACGTAACAGTTAAGGAAACCGAGGAAGAAGGCAGGAATCCTTGAAGAAGCTGGATGAGACATTACTTGTGACACGACATGAGCTGGGCTTTCCAAGACAAATAGGACGAGATCAGGTTGCAAAGCAAGGGCAGGGACTCGATTTTTTCTTTTTAACTTTTAATCTGGAAATTTCAATTCACCTAAGAGTTTCAAAGATCGTTGATAGAGAGTTTGGGTATAACTTTTGCCCAGTTTCTCCTAATGTCAGTATCTTCTTTTTCACAGTGCATTTATCAACATGAAATTAATAATGGCATAATACTGTTAATTAAACTACAGACTATTCAGATTTCAACAGTTTTCCCAATAATGTCCTTTTTTTCTGTTCCAGGAGCCAAGCGTGAGATCCTCCAACTTTCCGCCATCTTAACTTCTCCTCCGTCTGTTCCAGGGTCCAGCCCTGCATAACACATTGCATTTAACCATCATGCCCCCTGAGTCTCCTTCAGACTGGTGCAATTATTCCATCTTTTAGAAAGACCCTTTAGCTTTCATAATCTAAGCAATGTTAGGTACTTTTAGATTATAAAACCCATTTTATAGATGAGAAACTGGGGTTTAGAAATAAGAAGTGAATGTTGAGGGTCACCTATAACTAGAACCAGAACTAGCCCAGGTCTGACTGCTCAACCAGGGTTCATTCCACCATGCTAAATTTCTACTTTTTCTTCTCTTCGTATTTATTCTTTCCCAACGGTTCTCTCCTATCATTTCTCCCCTGATCTTTTCCACCGTCTGCTCATTTCCAGCCCTCTAGGACTTTTCCCCTACCATATATAAGATGGGCAGGCTACAGACATCAACGAGGATGAGGACAAAGGGGAACCCTTTTATACTGTTGTGGGAATGCAAACTGCTACAGTCACTCTGGAAAACAGTATGGAGGTTCCTCAAAAAGTTAATAATAGAGCTACCCTATGGCCCACCAATTGCACTACTCAGTATTTATCCAAAAGTTACAAATGTAGTGATCCGAAGGGGTACTTGCACCCCAATGTTTATAGCAGCAATGTCCATAATAGCCAAACTTTGGAAAGAACCCAAATGTCCATTGACAGATGAATGGATAAAGAACATGTGTGTGTATATATATATATTATACACACACACACATATACACACACACACACATACATATATATACATACACACACACACACACACACACACACACACACACAGTGGAATATTAGCCATCAAAAAACGAAATCTTACCATTTGCAACTCCCTGGATGGAACTAGAGGGGATTATGCCAAGCAAAATAAGTCAATCAGAGAAAGACAATTACCATATGATTTCTCTCATATGGATAATTTAAGAAACAAAACAGATGAACACAGGGGAAGGGAAGGAAAAATAAAATAAGATGAAATCAGAGAGGGAGACAAATCATAAGAGATTCTTAACTGTAGGGAACAAACTGAGGGTTGCTGGAGGGGAAGCAGATGGGGGATGGGGTAACTGGGTGATGGGCACTAAGGAGGGCACGTGATGGAATGAGCACTGGGTGTTATATGCAACTGATGAATCACTAAACTCTACCTCTGAAACTAATAATACACTATATGCTAATTAATTGATTTTAAATTCAAAAAATCCCCTGAAACTGCATATAAAATGTTTTAAAAGAACAAACAAAAACGTGGGCAGGCTAGGACGAAGGTGAAATAATGCCATTTAGTTTGTCACCTCTATGACCTAGCATAAGGTCAGTGTTGTCTAGTGTCAAACAGTCTGGACTCACACAAACCCTGAAAGAAAGATTGTTGAAGGTGGGAAGGAGCTCTGCTTTTGGTTGTAACTAAAAGGAGGACATTTTCCCAGGCCAGTAGAGCCCTCAGGCCAGATGACTTTCAGTCGTGAAGAGATTTCTTTCACCATTGGTCACATATCTCCTTTTCCCTCATGTTCTTTTGCCTTTATTAATTTTGGCCCAGAACTTTCTTTCTCGAGGCGAATAAAAACCAAGGAATTGCTGCTCCCCACCTGGAAAGCTAGAATGTAACTATGTCCTGGAGGAGAATGGCACATTTCCAAGATGACCATCGGCAGCCAAGGCATAAGGTTTTACACCGTGGGAGGATGTAAATCATGCTTCACACCTGGCCCTGTCTGTTTATTAGGAGTCATTTGCAAAGGACTCTGCTTACCCTTGCATTCTGTAGTTAATAGCATTTTCCTTCCCGAAACAAATTTCCTCTAAAGCTGAGATTGTAGAGAGTCACCATGAGCCTTATTTATGAATACAGCTCAGAGACAAAGCCTGATCCAAGGAACTGATGCTGAAAAGTCTTATTAGCACAATGCTAAATGAACTTGGAGACCTTCACCCCCACCCCAAAAGAGCACTTGTTAGAAGCTACAGGGAGTCTATGGAACAGGAAAGCAGGCCCTATCTTAGCATGGGGTAAATGGATGACATCAGTTTTTGTGCCTGAGGCTACTTCTTCCTATTTTCCACTTTTTTCCTCTCCAGCCTGTGATAGACATCACATTACATGTGATAGACATGTAACCAGACTGATAAAACAATAGGAGAGGTAGATTCTCAAAGAGGATTATAAAGAGTGTGTGTGTGTATAGGGGGACGTATGTATGTGCTGGAGAACAGTGGTGGTGAGTAGGAGCAGACCCTCTTGAGAATTAGCCCTTAGAACTAATCCAGCCAAGTTTCATCATTGAGAGAAGAGGAAACTGAGGTCTTAAGTGGGCCCTGACTTATATACGGGCAACCACTCACCAGGAGCAGAGCCAGAACTAGAATCAGGGTCTTTCATCGGAGAAATTGATTACTCCTTCTGGGAATTGTGCTACGATAATATTTAAAAGGTCAAGTCTACTTCAAGCTCAGTCCAGAGAGATAAAAAAAATGGGGGGGGAGGGGCACCTGGGTGGCTCAGTTGGTTAAGCGTCTGCCTTCGGCTCAGGTCATGATCCCGGGGTCCTGGGATCCAGCCCCACATCCAGCTCCCTGCTCAGTGGGGAAGTCTGCCTCTCCCTCTGCTGCTCCCCCTGCTTGTGCTCTCTCCCTCTCTCTCAAATAAATAAATAAAATCTTTAAAAAAAAAAAATTGGGCACTTACCAGAATCTAGTAGGTGAGTATGGCAAGAGGGTGGACGTTCTCAGTAATATCACTACCTCAAATTCTTCCCAAATCGAGGCATGTATTGTATCCCTAAGTAGCAGAGGGTCAATGTTCTTCCGAGGTTATACCAAGTTACTATGACCAGGTCTTATAAATCCAAGCACAGTGCTTATATCACTAAAATATTGCCTCTGTAATGTACAAGCTCTACTAGGGAAATAAGAAAGTCTGTTTGGGTCACTGTTGTTTCTACCATATCAAAAATTATTATCGTGGTCCTAGCTCTATCTTTTGTAGACCACATCATAGTGCCACTTCTGTGTGGTTTGTGTGCCTATTTAACCAACGTCTGACTCCCTCAGTGTAGAGTAAATGTTTTGAGTCCATGGATTAAATTTGTTTCCCTTCATTGTGTTTCTAACTCCTAGCAGTATGCTTGATTGATTGTATGCACGCAATGTAATTTGGTGAGATAAATATGGAATAGGGTGTTAAAAAGAGCATCAAATTTCAAGACAGAAAGTCTATATTTTAAATCTAGCTTTAACGGTAGTTATAAGTCCTTGGGTCAGTCAATTAACACCTCAACATTCAGCTTTTTCATCTGTAAAATCAAGTAGTGACAGCCAGTCAACAAATACTTTCAGCCCCAACTTCCATGAACCAGGTTCTGTGCTAGGAGCTAGAGACAGTGCTTCACAAAGACAGAACTTGCCCTTGGCCTCAAGGAACTTAGCCTTTGTGGTTATTTTGCATGATGGCTGTGAAAATCAAATGATACCATTCATTCATTCGACGAATATTTACTGAGTACCCACCATGTTCTTGGCATTGCTCTGAGTACTGGGTAG
Organism: Ursus americanus; assembly: GCF_024610735.1. Classification (NCBI taxonomy): domain Eukaryota; kingdom Metazoa; phylum Chordata; class Mammalia; order Carnivora; family Ursidae; genus Ursus; species Ursus americanus. Next base: position 17,989,326 of record NC_142135.1, read on the forward strand.
ATAGTAAAGAGTACAACCAAGCCCTTGATATCAAAGGATTTATATTTTAATGGGAGAAGCAAGCAGGCAGGCATGTATTTCAAAGCAAAAACAAATTATGAAGAGGCCAAGGGTATTCTTGAGTCATTGTGGCTGAGACTTTCTGGGAGCTGGAATTTGTCTGAAACCTTTGGAATCCAAGAGCTTTTATGTTTCTTTAAATCCAGACATAGGTGAGTTTTATCATCTCTATGGTCAGTAAAAGAGAGAAGAATATGTGTGCATGCGTGTGTTTCGGTCTCATCTGGATAGTCTTTTGGTCTTGTCTGGATAATGAGAGCAGATTTTCAGCAGTGGGGTGCTTTTTGCCTGTGCATAATCAAGTTTTCTGGGAATTCAGTCTTTTGTTCCTGGGGTTCTGACTTTTATCTGACTTCTATGTATATCCCAGTCTCAGACCTACAGAAAAACCAAATGAAATAAGAAAGACCCAGTGCCGGAATTACCAAACAATTCCCTATCTTTCATATCATTCTGTAATAGTGTCTGTGTATCCTGTCTATTCAGAGGTTTTTTGGGATCCCAAATTATCAAATGTTTTTGTTTTCACTAGCTCCATGGTAAATTTGGCTTAATATTCTCACTCTTGACTTAAAAAGTACATCAGTATATAACACTGTCAATTATACTTCAATAATAAATAATTTAAAAAGTAAATCAATAAATAAAACCTTATGATTGAAAGGTATTTGGTTAATGGGCATATTTTTCCTTTGTATTGAGATAATTCAAGCAGAACTTCTTAATAACCAGTTATAGTCAAGGAGAGTTGATTTCTTCTATATCTTTTTAGAATAAGAAGTGGTGTCTCCTCTTCAAGCAAATAATCTTAAATTTTTTTCCTTAAAGTTGTGCATGAGACTTTGGTGTGGGCTCTCCATTTGGCAAGACAAATAGTCCTGTCCACAAAGGGCAATGCGAAATTAAACTAACCACACAAATATGTGAAACACCCTTCAAGAAACCCAATAATATAATTCTATCCCCAAGGAATTAGAGGCAGACACATGGAGTCATATAAACATCCTTGGAAGATGAGTAAAGGAGAGATTTTCATTTCCACCCTTGGTGACAATGCTCAACTTAAACCAAAACTGTGTCAAAATATTCTAGAAAAGCTATATTCTAAGGCACTTTATTTATTTATTTATTTTAGAGAGAGAGAGTGAGCACAAGCAGGGGCAGAGGGAAAGGGTGAGAGAGAATCCTCAAGGAGACTCCCTGCTGAGTGCAGAGCCCGACATGAGGCTCGATCCCAGGACCCTGAAATCATGATCTGAGCCAAAATCAAGGGTAGGACACTTAACCAACTGAGCCACCCAGGCACCCTTAAAGGCACATTTTTTTCCTAACTTGTGTTATGTACATTAGCTCTTTAGCGAGAATATTTATTTAACCAAATTTTGACTGCTAAGCCAGATGAAGGAAGATCTCAATGAATTCATAGCAGATGCTTCCCAAGAACAGTGGGCAAACCATTTTCCAATTCTAGTTTAAAAGAGTTAATGTTCATCATTTAAGGTAATGTTAAAACAATTCTAGTGATAAAATTAGTTTGCTCATCCTTCGCAAAGTGACCAGACAGCTTTCATGAATAGAATCACCGGACTTTAAGGTGAACTTCAAGTCTTCAGAATTGAGACACAACTATAGGATCATAAAGGCTGTTGAAACATAGCCCCAATCTCCATTCATCATCAATAGAGAGTTCTTCCTACAGATTCCTAAATCCACAATTAATATATTTTAAGCTCAAGACTAACTTGGTATTTAATATGCTCCTTTTCTTTTTTTGAAGAATAAGTTATTTCCAAAAAGATATTTGAAATTAATGACTCTATGTGCTTGACCTGAGCTCTATTTGACCTGTCTTGATAATTTTTCCAGAACATTTTTAGCTTGATCATCTTCATTATACTAAAAGAAAACTGATTCACCAATTGTGCAGAAATAAGGGAGGGGAGATCAAGAATAATTTCTGCTGGTCTTTAATATGTTTTTCCCCAGAAGGCATTTATGAGAAAAAGACTATAAACTCTTTAGCCTCTAGTATATGACTCAAAGAGGAGACCTTTCCTCTTACTATTATAATTTCTGTGCTCTGGTCATTTATATGGACGGAGTAGCAGCAAAATTGAAGGTCAAAATAATTCCAGTAAGAACTTATTACATTTCACAAAAGAATATCCGATTTAAAACTAGGTTTTGTTGGGGCATCTGGCTGGCTCAGTCAGAGGAATATGTGACTCTTGATCCCAGGGTCGTGAGTTGGAGCCCCACTTGGGGTGTAGAGGTCACTTAAATAAATACAACTTTAAAAAAACAAACAAAACTAATTATATAAATTACTTATATAAAGTAGCACAAGTTAATCTCAGTTAATATGTCAATTAATTAATTATATCAATCAACACATGCTAGCTACTGAAAATACACGGAGAATAATGACATAGTCCTTGGCCTCGTGGAAGTACACTCAGATATGTTATGACATTGGTAAGAACCAAGTGAAATTTTGGGAATAGCATGAGAAATGAGAAGGAAAACAACAGAATTCTGAGAAAGTGTTGTTTGACGAAACTAGTAATAGGGTCATCCTTAGTTGGGGATTTTAAGGAAGTTCCTCTAGGTTTATCCCACTTGTGGCCACTTACCACCATAGGATGGTGAAGAGTCTGGGCTAGAACTCAGAAATCCCGGACAATGGCCTTGGCTCCACTGGTAACTGACTTTTTGCCCCTGGGAAAAATTCCTGACTCTGCTTTACCACCTTCGTGAGTTGCTGGGGAGGTCAAGTGAGAAAACCTGCAGGCACAGTCCTTCCCGTTCTTTTCTTCATCTGGTCTTCACTTCCCGTTTCGCTGTGGATGTGATTTTTATGCCGGCTCCTTCACTGTGTGTCGAGGAAGAGCGGCTGTAACTGCGTCTCCACTGCTTCTCCTGGAGTCCCGGTGCCCAGTTAGCACCCTGAACATTCCCATCAGAGCTGATGCTTATTTCAGGATGCTTTTCACTGCCAGACGGTAAGCTCAGTCAGGGAATGAAGCATGCCTATCTCTATCCCTGGTGCCTGATCCAGAGTGGATCCCTCATAGGAATGTGTTGGCTGCTTAGCTGAATGGATGACACATGGAATGAATAGCAGAAGACATTGTAGGGACAATCACTCTTGGACACTGACTGTTCCCGCAGGGAAGTGGAACACTGCAGCAGGAGAGTGACCCTCATTCTTGTGTGAGGCACTTTACGTTCAAATGGCTGATTCAGGCTGGGGAAAGCAGGAAGGTCCGGGAGATAAGGAAACAATGGATCATTTCTGTACCTGGCACTGCATTCATAATTGCATGCAATCCTTACAAAACCCAAGAGCTAGGTATTAGCTCACTTGTATGGCTGAGAAATTCCAGGCCTTGAGAAATTAAATAATTTGCACAAACACACATGACAGTGATCTGCGAGATTTGACACCAGGGCTGTGCCTGGTGTCTTTCCTGAACTATGTAACTGTGAGATTAAAAAAGATGAACTGGTATTTAATGCAGTATTACGTGTCACTTTTTCCTGGCCATAGGGGGGCCATAATGCATGCTGATTACATTTCAGCAGATGTGGTTGATTGTCTCCCTAAAGCAATTTATTATGTTTTTTTTTTTTTTCTCCCCTGTCTCTTCTCTTTCTCTGTCTGATAATACTGTTAGCTGGGATAATGAATTAGCTATGAGAGCAAATTAATAGTGCATTAAAGGTTGTGAGAATTTCTACAGAAAATAAATCCACTTAACTTTGTTTAACATGATTTCCAAACTAATTAGACCACAAATTATTTTTTTAATGAAGAATTTACTAGTATTTCAGAAGACACTAGTCCCTTCTAGACACTTTTTTTTTCAGACCAGATTTGATCAACACCATGCTTGATTTATGACAACGAAATTGTCTTTTTAGTTTAAATATCAAAACCTGAAACATTTTCACATAGCATCGCAAAAAACAAAAAACAAACAAAAAAGCCCTTTTGCTCGTAGTGTACAGTTTTGACCCTGGCCAACAAACAGAGCAAAGGTAGATATGCATGACATGTCAAGTGTTTATTTTCAGTCCTCTTCTCAGCTCTATTCATCTGGAGAACAAAAGTGGAGAAACTGATCAGAAGAGGGACCAACAATCTCTCCTGGACCTCTTGTCACCTTACTGAACAAAGAATGAGCCACTGACTTCTTTCAGTTCCCCCACAACCCCTCTTCCTCATCATGAAGGACTCATCATATCCAAGCAGGTTTCTAGTCAATTCCTCAGGCAGATGAGCAAAATGTCAGGGGGATGCCAATAGTTGGCAGGGACAATGGTCTGTGAGGCTTCTCCCTGGGAGTGGTTTACTAGAAGTCTTATCCACCCAATTGGGGGAGTTGTTTCACGTGAACCAATAGTCACAAACTTCCATTGTTGTTCCCTGGGTAGGACCTCTCCCTCAGTGTCTCTATCTTCTGGACTCCTTACCTTGAAAGTGAGACAGCACATATTATTATAGGTTGTTTTCCTCTGGGCACCAGCCTAGCCCAATCTATGCTTAACAAGTTTAATTAATGCACTTTTATTTATAGTCACCAGCTAAGCAAATAACTTTCCACGTGATCATTTTCACACACGCCAGTTCATACTCCTAAGCAATATTTCTAGAACATCCATTCCTGAACTGCAAGTAGAATCATTGCAAAGTCTTATGGGTAAGAAAAAATGGAGTGGGGGTTGGGAGAGGTCTCTTCGAGTTAAGGTTAGTCCCAGAGTTGAAGGTCCACAACCACAGGAATCTCTAAGATGTAAACAGTGGATGGTTATTTTATTTAGCTAAAGTACAGCCCGAAAGGGACATTGTAGACTGTAAACAGATCTTTAATAGTTAAAAAAAAGTGTTCCCAGTACTCCATCCAAAGACTTTTTTCCCAGCAAGTTCTCTTCTCACGGCCATAAGGAAAAAAATTCTAGGTCGTATGATCTATGAATTTCATGTAGTTTAAACCCTCAGTAAAGGCATCCACTTGATTTGCAGTGTTAAACTTATTGTAAGTCAGCTGCTTAAATGGGTGAACAATTTGAAACTCGGATGACTGTTTACAATCAGGCAAGCTCCTCTATATTCATTTGTATCATGTGATTAAAGCCATTTAATTAAGACAAAGAATATTTTGTAATCCAGTTTTATCATCATAGATACTCCATTGATTATCACACTCCTACCTTAGTGACGTAGAGGCTAAGGGAGAAATAGTCACTAAGCAAAATGGCATGTTTCTTTATGAACAAGAAACTAGCAAACATTTTCAATATTGTTCTTTGCTTTTCTACAGAGCAGTAGTGGGAAAGTTATAGTTCCTTTTTTATTTTTTTGGAATGGAATTTATATGTGATGAATCAGCCTGTTACTAAGGTTTCATAGAAGTTTTGGATGGAATGCAGGGAAATTCTGATAGGAGATGATTTTTTAACTTACCAGTAGTGTTACTTTACTTTTCTGGCAAACTTAACCTCATTTATATAGAGACATGCCAAATGCTACTCTTTTATGGAACTTAAGACAGTTACATCAATGCCTCAATGACTATAACACCCTTTGCACCTGCTTCATTGCATTTTTTATTTCTTCCAGTTGTATTCAAACCACTCTCACAGATAGCTTGCTTCTTGGGCGCTGTTCTGCAAAGAGCCCCAAACACAATCTTTTGAATATCTTCTTTTTTTAATCTTTTGAAAATTGTTTAAGTACATTTTTTTTCAATAATGGGAGATGATTATAGCTGGGATGTTTTACAGTATTTTTATGATTGATAACACCTCGAGTTCGTAAGTTTGTCATACCTTATTTGTGATGACTTCTTTATGGAAAATATTTTGCTGAGCTGAGAATATCTCAAGCAAAGCAGAAAAATAAACCCATCAAATACCCTGTCATTGAAAAGATGATAACAGATGTTTCTCATCCTTGGATAGCTCTGGGGAGGCAAACTGAAGGGTTTCCCATGTTTCCCAGATGCTGCGTGATATGTCTGGGTTCCCAGGATTCATCCAAACGAGGACACGTTGAGATTAGCAAATAGGAATTCCCCAGCTGAGAGACTCAGGGTAGGAGAATAAGGCTAATCAGGGAAAAGGGGATTCTAGGATATCCATGGGATGTTTTGTGTTTGAATTTAGGTCACTCTTTCTACATTTTCAGAGTGGCCAATAAAGGAGCCAGCAGAATTCTTCAGATGCTCTTAATTTTCTCTTTTCCTTTAAAATTTTCCTTATTATTTTATATATGATAGGAAATTTCTGAGAGAACAAGGGGTGATATCCAAAATTAAGGGGCTGAATTACTCAGAATTCTTTCTTACCAATGTTACATCCCCACTCAATCCCAATAAATATTACATCTGTATACACGAAGATTGCAAATATAAATACAAAAAAATGTTGGCCTCTCAACTCTTCACTGTGCTTACGTTGGTGAGTGATTCCTCCTTGTGTGAATGGCCCCATATATATGAAGAGACGACATTATTGAGTCTTCTTATGTAGGCCTCTGTTCTTCTTTAATGCTTTATATTCATTAAACCATTCAACCATCACAAGTGCTCTATGAGATAGACACTGTTAATTTTTCCATTACACAGATGAAGAATTTAGGCTATAGAAGTTAAGCTACTTATCCACTCACACAGCTAATACATGGAGGCATCAAGTTTTGAAACCAAGCAGTCTAATCTCAGGGGCCAGACTCTGGAGCTCTCTGCTGTCCTGTCTGATTCTGGATTGATAATACACCTTCACAGCTTATGTTTTCTGTGACATTGAATCAAAAATAGAAATACATTCCTTGCAAGTACAAGAAGCAGAGAATGGCTTTCCCAGGACCTAGATTCTCTCTGCCACGAGTGAATTCAGTCATCTTAACCATAATAGAAAATACTCCTCCAAACCCTGGATTCATCATCTGTGAAACTGGAGTGGGGGAAGGAGACTAAAAAAACATGTAAGTTTCTTTAGCTCTCTGATTCTAAGATTCTTGGCTCATGTACTGTGGAACACGTAGATTACTTTATGTGCTGATGGTTATCCATAAACACCTTTTAATTACTATGTGGAGACCACATCCGTAAGTTACCAATGCAGCAGAAGAATGGTAGATAGAAGACTGGTTGTCACGTTTGGTTCAGCCTTTTACATCATCATCTGCACAAAATTAAAAAAAAATAGAAAATGAGTATTAAAACCCATTACATCATTCTTCAAGGAAATTTGTATCATTGATGTAATCTAAAAAGAACTCTCTCAAACACAAGGTTGTCATAGAGATTACATCCTCCAAACAACCACTTCTCAGCTACTGTTGTCAAGAGCTGTGATTTTGGATTTATCTCACTTGAGGGTCTTGGTTAAATTCCAACGAACAACTGAGAAATATTATTCTCTTATGGAAGTACTTAGAATTGCCTTCCTTGGAGCCCTTTACAATCAGGTCTGTAAAAATCTGCTTTTCTGTTAATTATAGTGCATGTGATAGATTATAATTTTTCTATTCAATGGTCCCCACCTGAAGCTGAAGTGGTTAGAAGAAAAAATAACACAATAGCACAATGAAATTATGGATGTGGTTATGTTGACTCACAGTCGAAATAATTCACAAAACCCACATATGCAAAAGGGAACTTTTCTTACTTGAACTTATGAGCCTCCATTTCTGGTCCTTCACAGAATAACTGGTTTGTTTTTTTTTTAATGTATTAGTTCAATCCAGTGCTTTTTGTATAATTCAAGATTAATTCCTCAGGTTCAGTCCAGTCGAAAGCTTTCCCTTACATATTCCTTTTCTTCCACTTGACCTCAATCTTAAATTCTCAAGACTGAAGCAGAGGGAAAGAGAAGGGAGTCTCTCATGCAAGCAGGGGGCAATTTCTTCATGACAGGCCATACACTGATATGCTGAAGGTGGGATTCAATTTCTACTCTTGTCCACTTCATGTTAGGGATGAGGAGACCCATGGTTGCTCTGCCTGGCTATGTTGAGAGGCTACTTCAGATTTGACAGAGCATTCTCAACCTTGTTGATTCTCCTCAGACTTTTCAGCTATGAAACCAACTGATAATACTCTCCTCACCTCTTCTGCCCATGTTTCAGGGTCTGTGACCCATGACTTATTGTCAACTGATATACACTTATGTTGTTGTCAAGCTGGCACTCTGAATCTCCTCTACTCACAGGATGGGTTGTGGGTATTGGAGATATTACTAGATGGACCATGCTACCTTCTCTTTTTTACCCTCTCTCATGTCCTGGTGTCCCAGGACACACCTTCATCAGACTCAATCTGTGGAGAAAAATCTTAGCCTCTTCTACCTTGCGGGTCCTTCCAACCTGAAGGGGACATCTGTTAGGTGCTCCTCCACTGCCTTCCTCCCTGAGAATCTCATCTTCCAAAAACCTCCTTTTACAAATCAAGTGTTCTTCCTCTAACTCAGAGTCATATATAGTTCATCCGGGGCAGGGAGTGACAGGAAGTGATGGGATGGAGGGAGGAGGAATGTGAAGGGCCAGCTCTCCTGGTCTGTCATAGTGTCTTTATTTTTTTCCCAAGGAATCCATCAAATTTATGATAGCTGAAAAAGAAAGCACCATTTGGTGCTTGAAGTTATCAGATGGCACAACACAGACTGCTGTATGGGAATGATTCTTCCACACCCCTGATGTTTCCTACCACTTGGAGGAAGCTTTCTTAGTGTAACATTCCTGGTCTCTCTTGCCTTCTTATCTACTGCTCTGTAGGGGAGGAGGAGAGACTTTCTTACTGGTAAGTTAAGGAAAAGTGGAGTGGGCATACTCAGCTCACTTCCCCCTTTTCCTTTTCCTTGGAGGTAGCCTGCCTACAGAGAAGAAGAGTTACTTTTTGTTCCCTGCCTGCTCCCAGAGATGAAGTTATGGTTTTCCAGAATGTTCTGTATCTGGATGAGGATGCCTGCCTTAATTCTGGGCTCAGTATTGGTAAGTCCACTTTCCCAAATATATTAGCCACTGCCTCCCATATCAGTTTTACCAGTAATAAAGGCCATCTTTGCCATCCCATTGCCTTATTCTTATTTGTTAGTTCATTGAGACCTTGGTCAATGAAGAGATTTATTACTGGCTCTAATTTTAACAAATATTTTATATACCATCTTTTCACTCTCTTAATGTTCTTCTCCCTAGTTCTGCCCCCCACCCCACTGCAAATCTGACCAAAAGTGTGAAGCGTTCGTGTCAAATTCTGGCTGTGCCACATACAAATAATGTAACCCCAAGGAACTTATATGCTCTCAGCACCCAGGCTACTTCTTCTAAAGACTGTTTATAGCTAGATAGATTTATGACGGCATCCAATTCAGGAGCTTTTGTTTCTTTACAGATGTATTTCCTCATTTTTTAAAGGACTGGGATGTGGATTTATAATGTTCCAACATCACATTTCTCAGCCAGAAACCAGGAAGAGGAAAAAAAAAACAACAACACAAAAACGAGTAAGTTGTCTGAGGACTCTATCCAAATTCTTGCTGCACTTTGGAAACCTAAATATTCTTCCTCCTTCTCAGTCTGAGGTAGAGACTGTGAGGACAGAAGAGGTTTTATACAAAAAATAGAGCTAGAATTTGGGTCACCGTGAACGAAAAGGCTGTGTATGTGTGCTGAGCAATGCTGTACCCTGATTTATGTGGGGGGATCCATGTCTCTTTCCTAATAGACAAGCACAAACTAATCACCAGGACAGAGGGGGGGGGAAAGTGGTCAGAATGTTCTGGATAAAAGGCAACTTGGAAGAGACAAGGAAAATTTGTTATTGAGAAATTCTCTATAACTTCAGATAAATCATCTGATACTGTATTAGCTACCTAACTTCTTTAGAATAAATTATTCAAATGGCCTCAAGAGTTCTTTATCAGCCAGGCTAGTCTGGACAATGAATTATCTGGGCAGCAATTTCCTTTCTGCTTGAGGGAAATATACTCAACTGAATTAGCCTAGTCTACTTTCATGTATATATTTTGATACAAGTAATCTGAGTTAAAAGTTTAAATAGAAAATTAAAAAATGGAAATTAAGAAGCAATCATCATCTTTCTCATCCTCCTCCTACCATCCCTCTATAACTACTGCTTATACTCTGTTCACTTTGCTACTGACTTTGTGTGTATACATACACAAATCCATATGAAAATGTATTCGCAAACACACACACACACACACAAAGTTATTACTAGAGTAGAATTATAAATGCACTGCCCTGTAACCTGCTTTTTCACTTAACAATATTGAAACCACTTTTATTATCATTTCATTTTGATTTATATCATTACTTTCATAATGGCATTGTTTCCTTTTTTGAATGTACCATAATTTATTTGACCCATCTTTTATTAATTGGTGCTTAGATTGTTTTTAATTTTCACTGGAATGAAGAATGCTGAGTTGTAATCTTTTTATGCACATCTTCGCATAAAGACTTGTCTAATTCATTCTTGGAATTACATTCTTAGAAGTAGAACTAATGGATGGAAGGGAATGCATATGTTTAGAGCTCCTCATACCTGTTGCCAAATAGCCCTTCAGAGAGATTGTACTAATTACTACTTTTAACAGGGAATGTGAGAGCAGCCCTGTCTTCCAGTTCCTTGCCAACACTGGATTTTCTCCTTATTTTTAAATGCCTTACCGTCTGATACATCCCTCTTTAGTCTTCAAACAAAATCCAGCAAGTGACCACTATAATCTAAACTCTAACTCGGGGAACTCACAAAGTGTGCCGTAAGAATGGTTTCAGAAGAGTTAAAAAATGGGTGAGTATGCAAACTTGTACCAAAATCTGCTGGATTAGTGAGATTTTATAAGGAATTCTCTTGAGTGAATTCCCCAGCAGGAAATTCTGTCTTAGACCACAGGAATATTCTGAATTTGGGCTATCGATCACGATATTAGTTCAGCATGCTAAAGGAAAGCAGAACAAAGCTAATGAGCCTAAATATTTCACGACCTCCATGGCAACTTCTAATAAAAGGTTTATATTTGTTTGAATGCCACATATAAAATTTGTGATTAGAAATAAATTAGTCATGAATTCACTATCTCAATATTGTGGACGGAGATTTGGACTCAGAATTGGAACACCTTTATCACTACTTTGCTGATTCGAGTGACGAAATGGCATTTGACATTTAAGCAATGAAAGTAGATTTAAAGTGCCATTAAGATGGGGTCATTGTTAATCCAGTGCCAACACACTGGCGACGTGATTTGGACTCTGATCCACTCATGTATGTAACTGGCTGATAGTTATGTGATACCGTTCAAAGATGAGTGAGTTATTTGAAACCTACCTTTCCTGGAAGATGAGTAAAAAAAAATATGTGGGGGCGCCTGGGTGGTGCAGTCGCTAAGCGTCTGCCTTTGGCTCAGGGCATGATCCCAGCGTTCTGGGATCGAGCCCCACATTGGGCTCCCCGCTCTGCTGGGAGCCTGCTTCTTCCTCTCCCACTCCCCCTGCTTGTGCTCCCTCTCTAACTGGCTCTCTCTCTCTGTGTCAAATAAATAAATAAAATCTTTAAAAAAAAATTTGTTCGCAGATATTTATAGTGCGTTAATCTTATGAAAACATGCAGTTTGATCATTCACATCTGTCAGGTCTCTTCTAACATCACAAAAGATGCCTTTTACACACTCTAGATTAACAAATCACTTCATTGAAATAATATGTTTTTGCTTTCAAATTTGATGCAGCATGCTATAGAATCTTACGAAGACAGACATCCTAAGTGGTCACGCTTAGTTATTCTGTATTTCTTTCCATAATGTAAATGGCCCAAATCATTGTAGCAGCAAGCACACGGGAGAGGCTGGAGGTGGAGGCATGCTGTACTGGGAACGCCTGCCCGGCCACGTGAGAGGGCAGCTTACAATTTGGAAAACAGTGATGCCGTCCCTGCTTCCAAGTCTGCGTGTGAGAAAATAAATCATTAATTTCGAGTTGCAAACAGCATAAGGAACCTCCTCTCTGCCTCTCAGGGTTTAAAGGAAAACACACAATGGTTGTGTAGTGACCTGTCAGCTGAAGTACATTTTTTCATTTATCAAATCATTAGTCATAGCGGTGGAGAGAGCTTGGACTGTTCGGATTCTTAGGTCATCCAGTTTCCCCTCCCTGTTCCTCCTGACATTTACAAAGCCACCCCCACCCCCTTCTATCAAACTGCCCCGTTCCCTGAAATGCTGACTTCAGGGGTCTGGCTGCTGCCTGGTATTAGTTGCCCTGCCTCATGGATCCTTGTTCCCTTGATTTCTGATGACCCTGCCAGACTTGAATGTTAGAGAAATTCCCACGTTCAGAGCCGTTGCTCCAATGTGCATAGAACGATCAGAATTAGATCCGTTAAGGAAAACAATCACCTAAAATCACTCCTGACTTTATTTCTGGATATAATTTTCACCGTGGTTATGAAGGGAGATTCTGCATTTCTGCCCCTTTCTTGTGGCAGATTGATTACAACAATGGCTTCAGATGTTCATATCCCCCTGTATCCATACCCACTGCAGTGAGATGTCGGACCTCCTCCTTTCGTAAGTGGAATTGAGATGGAAGAAAACACTCAAGTGAGGGTTTGATATCACAAGGGAAAGGGCAAACTTTTCTGAACAAGAATTTTAAAAGGAGATGAATAAAGGTATAAAGGAAAGGTGACATAAGAACAAAGATGAATTTAAAAACAGTTTCGACCGTGTCACTCCACTACTCACCAATTTTCCATAGCTCTGCCATCTTGGATGGGTTTGGAGGCTGCTGAGGGTGGCTGCTATGGATGACAGGAGTGGTAGAGGGAATTGAAATTAAGATTCAACAAAAATCAAAGATGACTTTCCAACAGAAACATTCCCTTGCAGTAATTCTGTCATGTGGGCATGACTATCTGATTGTACAGACAAGAAACCTACCAATGGGCCAAGCAATTTGGTCATTGGGCTAGTTCATGATGGTGTGGCGATTTGAATTTGGTGTCCTGATTCCAAGGGCTTCTTTAATTTTATGACAACAAAGTTGTGTCGCAGCTTTGATGAGTTACTATGTTCTTGCTGGGGTGTCACTGAGTCATTGAGATAGACTACGTACTGGGAATTGTGGTATTATAGTAACAACCAGAAGGCATGTGCCCTGCCCTCACTCTTATATGATGGAAAGAAAATGTAACTAGGATTAAAAACAAAAACAAAAAACACTGGGGATTCAGTCCTGGATCTGTATCTTACCTTCTATTTGATCTTTCCCTAAAACAATGTTGCTGGTAAAATAGAGATGATCCCTTTGTTATGTAACTCTTGGTGTAGTACAAAGGTCAAAAGAGATCAGGTAAATTCATTAAGGTACTAACTGATAAAGCACTGCACATAAATTAATTGAACGTTGCCTAGTGTTTTCCTTTATCTGCTACGAACTTTCCTATTCTATGAAGCTTTCTTGAACTCTGTCTCTCCCAGCCCCACATTTACCAACCCCAGGTAGTACCAACCAGTCTTCCCTTATTGCCTTTGCTGTACCCGGAACCTCTCTGAATCACAACACCTTAAATTCTTGGTCCAGTTATATTCGGGGGAGGGGATGGAGCCAATATATTCCCTCTGCACTTAGTGCAAAGTTTAGAAAATAACAAATATTCAATAAATACTGTGGCACAAATGCATGGATGTGTATGATGTAAAGTATACTATTACTATTTTGTATTGCTCTGTTGAAACTTTCAAGGAAAGGGCAGTTATGGGTCCCTGGAAATCTGATATAAATTTTAAAATCAGGAAACTGACTTTCATATAAGTTGAGCCCTTCTATTGCCTACAGATATTAGATTGTAAATAGTATTTATCTTGCAATGTAATAATTTCAAATTTCTTTGTGTGTCTGGGAAGAAAATTTTCAGTGTTAATTAAACTGAGAGACTTACCCCCCCAAAATAACAAAGCACCTCAAATGAGTGTTTACTTAAGCACAATCACTCTGTAAAATGGTTTAAAACTTGGCTAATGACATCTCCAAACCTTAGCTAATTTTTTTTAAAGGTGCTATTTGAAGATTAAGATTAGAGGCTGTGAAGGCAAGTATTTCAATTATTTGCAGAAAAAGAACAATCTCGATAAAACATGACAACTGTCAACTTCCTCCTCTCCTTAGTGTGGGGACAAACTTCGTGTCTGGAATCCAGTGGCTCAGGGCCTCAGCTGTAGCAGATTCCTTAAGCGTTGTGATTGATCAAAATAAGAAGCTACCACAGAGTTGCCACTCATGGGTAAAAGTTGTCAACCTGCCAAGAGCGGCCGCTGGAAAATAGCCCAGGGCAGCCGTGGGCTCTGGCAACCCGTAAGCTCCATCTGGGGCTGCAGCCTCAGAACCTTGCACAGTCACTAAAAATTATGATTCTGTTTTCCTCTGGAATCTACTCCTGAGATCTACATCTTGAACAGCTCTATCTGGGGTCCCACGAATAGTCCCATCCTGTCCTTGGGAGTCTAGGAGACGCTGGACCGCAGGCAGCCTCCTGCAATGGGCGAGCCTTGTTACCTCACTGGACAGAGACAGGCCCGTTAGGTCCTTACGTCGCTAGGTTGCTGGCTGAAAGAGATTGGGGAGCACTAGGGAGCACAGGACGGATGAGTCCTGATTTTGCCTCTTTTCAGGAAAGGAGGTGGCTTGCCTCCAGCTAAGTGCACAGGACCGTGGAGGAAGCCAGGCTCGCGTTCAATTCCCAGCTCTGCCACCCCAGCTGGATGGGCTTCGCTCAGCCCTTTCAGGGATCCGTGTCCTCGTGTCTGAAATAAGGAGCACAGATTCTGACCATTAGAGAGGTACCGTGGGAATTGAGTGTGGTATTGTTCTCAGTAAAGCTCTTAGCTCAGTGTCTAGCATACGGGAAGAACAGAGTGAAAAAGCAGAAGTGGGGGAGAAGGGGACATTTAGGTGAATGAGTAGGACTTGTGTCCCAGGCATGGGACATCTTCCCCCCACCCGTACATGTTGTCAGCCACAACCAACATGCTCATGGTGGGTGCCATCTTGGGCATCCTTAAACGCGTCAAGGCAGGCTTGTTCCTCCAAAAACTGCAAGGAAATATCTGAGGGGAGATGGTACAGGAAGGGATATTGAGAGAGAAGAAAAGTATGGGACTGGTTATCAAGTCTACTGGATACTAACCAGGATTCGGCCATGAAACATCTTGTCAATCTGGAGAAGCTAATTAATTTCTGGGCTTGGGTTTCCACCTCTGTCAGTGAAGAGTCTGGGATAGTTGACTGATTTTCAGATCCTATGTTTTGGAGCTGGAGGATTGCACGACTGGGTGGCGGTCTCCAGTGGGAGGAGGGGGAGTGAGGAAGCAGAATCATTGGAGATTTGCACTTCACAGGAGATCAGGGAAAGGCAGCTTCGCTCTGATCTCTAAGTATTGGTTATTCCTATGATGTTTCCTTGAAAAATGAGTCCTGTCCTTTAAACAATGTTTGAATAGCACTGGACTAATCAATTTTTTTTCTAGTTGAAAAAAAAAAGGAATCTTTAATCAGAAACAGCTACATAATTTGTGGGGCCCAGTTCAAAATGAAAATATGGAACCCCTTGTTCAAAAAGCGGTACAAAGGTTTTCCCCATGTCCTTTGTTGCCGTACCCTCTGTCTTTCTGATGGTGGTTTTAATTTTCTGTTGAAGCACATGGTCCCTTGGGCACAAGGACATTTGAGGGTGAGTCAGACCCTCGCAGGCCCTCAGGGTCCCACCCTACACCTCAGCACACAGAACACGTGCACCTGATCCCACGGCTTGCAGCACAGACACCCAGGCCCCCAGGTGGACGTCGGCAGTGATCGCTGAGGGGAGGAGAGGAGCAGGTGGCTAAGAACCTATCCTGGGGAGGCAGGAAGGCAGAGATGGAGGCAGAAGGAGGCGGTCTGCTTGGGTGCCGAGGCTGTAGGCCTCTGGCTCGTGCTGCACTGTCCTGTCTGACTTGACCTACA
The DNA here is from genome assembly GCF_024610735.1 of Ursus americanus. Taxonomy (NCBI): domain Eukaryota; kingdom Metazoa; phylum Chordata; class Mammalia; order Carnivora; family Ursidae; genus Ursus; species Ursus americanus. Next base: position 18,005,413 of record NC_142135.1, read on the forward strand.
AAGCTCCAATTCAAAGAGACAATTAACAACTTCAAGATGGTGACCTCAGAGCATTAAACCTCAAGGAGGGGCCTTCTGAGTGTGGGTTCTGGTGAAAATTGCATAGCTTGCATATCCATGGAATTGACCCTGGTTTTAATATTGATAATGTGAATAACTGAAAATTAAATCTCAAACTAATTGTTCTAATCTGGTGACTTTAGTCAATTTTTGCAAATGATTTGACTACAGATGCAGACATATTGGCGTTTCTGAATATCAGTTGAGTATTATCAGTTGGGAAGAAGCGAGCAAAACAGAACAAAAGAAAAAGATTCAACCAAAAAAGAAAAATACCCAACTCGGAGGGCACATATTGCATGGAGCACAGGGTGTTATACGCAAACAATGAATCATGGAACACTACATCAAAAACTAATGATGTACTGTATGGTGACTAACATAACATAATAAAAAATTAAAAAATAAAATAAAATCAAGCACCTCATAACTGGAAAAAAAGAAATTAAAGACTTGTACTTCTAACAACACACACACAATCCCCAACTCTTTTTTTTTTTTTTTTTAAGATTTTATTTATTTATTTGACAGAGAGAGAGAGACAGCTAGTGAGAGAGGGAACACAAGCCGGGGGAGTGGGAGAGGAAGAAGCAGGCTCCCAATGGAGCAGGAAGCCCGATGCGGGGCTCAATCCCAGGACCCTGGGATCACACCCTGAGCCGAAGGCAGACGCTTAACGACTGAGCCACCCAGGCGCCCCCAAATCCCGAACTCTTAACAGTGAAAACAGCTGCTATTGTCTGAAAAACCACTTAAAGTTTTCATGAAGATTAACATGGCCCAACACCCCCATTCTGGATTCTGTAATTCTCTTTGGTTCTCCCTACAAAAGTTTTTATCCCTTTTACTTCTTTCTTCAAAATTGTCTCCGCTAACTCCCTCGCACTGTTTCCCCATGCTCCTGTAGGCTTCTGCTAGCTGGCTACCTTCCTACCATCCTGCTCTTCCTCCCCATTCTTCTCTCTGAACCAAACAGCCTGAAACCTAGGTTGTCTCACTGTGACCTGACCCATCCATCCTTCGCTAGGAACAGAGAACAGTGTAACTCGCTTTTGATCTATTGTTCAGTTGTCCCTCATTAATCTCCTGGTGGATAGGCCAAGAGTCACATTTGCCAATGTATACATTTACCTCAAACACTCAAGAAAGAAGGAAACCTCACAAGCCTGAAATCCAAATAGAGATACTACTGCAGAGAAGGCGATCTTTCAAAACATGGCTTGGTCCAACCAATGTGCATGCAGCAGCTCCTATGCAAGGACTAATTATCTGCAGATAGGCTTATCAACCCTGTCCACACGGGAATAGGCATTTAAAGCTATTCAGAACTAGGAGACTTACTGGTTCGGACTCTAGATACATCGATAAACAAACCCTGCTCCAACCAGTTCCAGCTCAATCCCGGCCACAAGATTAAAGCCTAAATTGCTCATGTGTCCTTCTGTCTGAATCATTGACAGACTTCCATCAGAGTATATGCATGTCAGTTGTTTTTGAAGGGCACTTTCTGTACTTTCATATTGGACCCACATCATTTGACCCAACACCTATTTGCTGATAAATAGACTGGTTTCTACACATAGGCTTTAACACAGATATGCATATAATAGCATTAGAAAATCAAGTGCAGTTCTTCTTTTATTTTTTGTTTCTATATTTTGTATGAATTTGATTTAAAATGTTTTCAATAAAACAATGTAGATATTAATAGAGCTTCATTCTAGCGGCATACCTTGAGAAAAGTATGAACATTTATGTAATTTAAGATTAATACACCAAGTGATTCAGATAAATACGCAGAGCAAATGGCCATCCTTTATAAGAATTTGTTTTCTATTATTTTGAATTTTATATATAACACTATTTCCAGAAATATATCCCATTCATAATATATGATGGCTCTGTGTGCGTGTGCCTTTTCAAAGAGGGCCTTTATTTACTACTGAAAAGCAAAATGAGAATTTCAAAAATATTTTTCGTAGTATCTATTAAGGGCTCCACTGGATAGAGAAGAAAAGAGAAATAATTAAGATTATAGAAATGTAGCCCAACATGCTAATAGAGTTTCCTTCCATTTCATAATAATAAACATATATATTTGCATGAGAAAAGGCCTGCTTTTTTCCAAGACTTGATGGTTGGCAATACCTGAGCCCTTGCCAAACGATGAAAAATTCTTGGCTCTTCTCTGGTAATAAGCATCAGTACCAACAATGCTGTCAGGATGCTTTCTTGTGTTGGAAATATGAAGATCAGACCTTGAGAAACCCAAGCTCTTTTGCCTCTACCCACCGTAATTAGTTTGAAAAGCATTTCAGAACACACATGCCTTGTGAGAAGACAGATGTAATTTCACTCTTCCCTTTGAGCAGTTTACCTGTGGGTGGATGGCTGAATATGTCATAGTTTATAAACTGCTACATCTCACACACAATTAAACAAGGAAATTGGCTTGTGCTGTGTTTAAAAAGAGATTTGTGGCTGCCTACCGCTCATCTCCAGCCTGTCCCTTCCCTTTGTCCTGCATGGGATGAGCATGGGTCCCCATAGATCGGGAACTCTATCTTAGATTTGAAGATGAAAAACTGGTGGAGCCCCTGGGTGGCTCAGTGGGTTAAGCATCTGCCTTCAGGGTCTGACTTTGGCTCAGGTCATGATCTCAGGGTCCTGGGATTGAGCCCAGTATCGGGCTTCCCCGCTCAGCGGGGAGTCTGCTTCTCCCCATCCCCCTGCTTGTTCTCCTCCTGATTGTGCTCTTTCTCTCACTCTCTCTCTGAAATAAATAAATAAAATCTTTTTTTAATAAAGATTTTATTTATTTATTCGACAGAGAGAGACAGCCAGCAAGAGAGGGAACACAAGCAGGGGCAGTGGGAGAGGAAGAAGCAGGCTCATTGCGGAGGAGCCTGATGTGGGGCTCGATCCCAGACCACCCCGGGATCACGCCCTGAGCCGAAGGCAGACGGCTAATGACTGAGCCCCCCAGGCACCCCTAAATAAATAAAATCTTAAAAAAATAAATAAAGATGAAAATCTGGGGAGGCTACTCTAGTAACACAAGGCTACTCTAATAATAATAATGCAGGGACTAAGTGTGTGGACTTTGGTGCTGCGTATATTTTGTGTTCAGTCCTGACTCTGTCCCTTGTAACTGTGGGACAATGAGAGTGACTTAACTTCTCTGTGCTTTGGTTTCCTCATCTGTAAAGTGGGGATAGTAATAATAATACTGCCTCACAAGGATCTTGTTAGTGGTCGGAGGACAGGGCTGGCAAATGTTAAGCCTACAGCCGACAGCAAGCACGGCGATTAATGTTGTTCGCTCTCTTCCTTTCTATCTGATGTTCATTGAGCACGAGGCACCTCTCAAAAGGGAGAGTCAAGTCCCTTCAGTTGCTTGTCTATTGTTCTTACTCTAGTTCTTAATGGTCCAGAATCTCTTTAGGTGCAACTTTACACAAACTCCCTTTTTTGCTTCTAAATGCTTCCTGCAACTGGCAGCATGTATCAAGCAGGAATGAATAAATATTTTACGAAGGGTAGAAATGGTGGCACTTCAGAATATTATTTCCAGTTGTAGGTGCAGAAGCGTAAGTCATAACTTTCATGTGGATTTCATGAAAATTGAGGGTATCGATTTAGAAGATCAAATATATGAAGGGAAAAACTGCATTTTCTTTCCTTATTATCCTGCAGAGTACTGCATTTACCCTTTTATTCTCACCACTTATTTCCTTAATATTTCCTGTATATTTCAGGGCTTAGAGAAATATATTTTGCAAGTATTCGAATGTAGTTAGTTGCCCATCAAAATCATGTTCATCTTTGAAAAGGTGAACCTTGTAACTAAAAATGCAATTCATTCAGAGTTGCACAATTGATGACAGACTTGAATGCACTTTGTATCAGTAGGACTCAGATGCGGGAAGAAGGAAACACTTTCATTATTGTAAGCGGTGAAGGATTTAATGGCGGTAACAACTAAGATGTATTGAGTATCTCCTGCGTCCTGGGCTCTGCTCTGAGGGTGTTGTGTACATGCACTGATTCAGTCCTCACAACAGCCCTGGCAGTAAGTGACTTCCCCATTTTTCAGATGAAAGCCCTGAAGTTTAGAGAGTTGCCCAAAGTAACACAGCTATTGATTAGCGGAGCCAGGATTACAACCCGACTCTTCTGGTCCTGGAGTGTACCTGCCAAATGACTATGCTCTACTCTACAGAGAATAAGGTATTTCAAGGTATTTTCCAAATTTCCTGAAAGGACTGGAAAAGCTGTGCTTCCAGCATTGAATTCCAGGATAACACTGCAGAACCGACTTGCCAAGGAGATGGCCAGCTCTAGTCCAGGCAGGAGCTGGAGAGCTGGAAATGATGCCTGCCTTCGGGATAATGATACTGTATGTCAAGAGACAAGTAACTACTTCTAGAATTATCTCCAGAGCGATGCTGGGTCTACTCTATTGCCCAAGTGAAACGAGTGTCTAGCATCCTGCCGCCTCTCTCCGTACTTAATTCCACTTGGAATTCAGTTTCCCTGCCAATCACTGCACCCAATTGGCAGAACTTAAATCACATCTGGAACCCAGCTTTGCAGCCTCTGAGTCTGGAAAACACACCCAAGGAGGATGGAAAAGATGTTGAGCAAGCCAATCTCAAGAATCATGCAAACCCTTTAATAGAAGAATTTCTCCTTTGCTTCAGCATTTTCTCCCTGTTCATATGAAGTATTACTTCAAGTAAAACAATGTGAATGCTTATCAGACAGAAAGAGGGAGATTTTATGAGTGATTTAAATAAGATGTTTCATTTCCAGCTACTTTTCTTTTCAAGTTTCAGTGGCAGAGAACAGATAAAGACCCTTTAGCCTTGCTAAAAGGACAGTTTACATTTTCCGCGAAGGGAATAACGGGTGGTGGTAGTGGGGACAAGGGCATCACATTGAAGCACTTTAATTTTTTTTTTCAAAATGGGTGGGAGAGTTAATACAGTAAATAACAATAGAACGTGAGTGAGTGGGAAGTGAGCTTATCTAGCAATTAGATGAGATGTAGGTTTTGTAACGTCAATCAAAATGGCACTCAACCAAATAATGCTTTTCAGTTTGTTCTTTCTGCTCACATCAGGATAAAGTCATTTCCTATATAGGGAAGGAAAAAGAACCTTTTCTAGGCTCCCTCTTCTGCACATGTTCCTTTCAACAGGCCACTTATATCCGACTTCGTTCTCACCCTCAAAGAGCCCTGTGCTTGATTATGAGTTCTTTTTTTTTTTTTAAAGATTTTATTTATTTATTCGACAGAGATAGAGACAGCCAGCGAGAGAGGGAACACAAGCAGGGGGAGTGGGAGAGGAAGAAGCAGGCTCATAGCGGAGGAGCCTGATGTGGGGCTCGATCCCGCAACGCCAGGATCACGCCCTGAGCCGAAGGCAGACGCTCAACCGCTGTGCCACCCAGGCGCCCCTTGATTATGAGTTCTGAATGGCAAGGACACCTTTTGAATCAGAGGCATGCTTTCTGGAGCAAAGTGGGATGCTCTTCCTGGCTCTCCTTGCACACTGCCCTTTCCCCTGGTGCCCCAGACACCCACGGTCTCAGGGAACAAGCAGCCTGAGTTGTGAATCTAGAAGAAAGCAGGAGGGATGACACAAGAAATGGGAGTGGTTGTCCCGGAAAATGCCTAGACCAGCCAAGCGTCTTCATGAGGCTCGGCACCCAGCTCCTCGCGCCTCCTCGGAGACAGAGCTGGCTGGCTGGAAACCAGGACCCATCTCTCATCCACATGCCTCCTACTGGTACCACGGTTCGCTTTCTCCAGTTAGTGATACGGGAGAAACCTTTACTTTGGCTTGGGCTCATCTCCAGAATCCTTATGATTTTATTTTACTTTTTAAAGTAATTTCTACGCCCAACATGGGGCTCGAACTCAGAACCCTGAGATCGAGAGTCTCATACTATACCAACTGAGCCAGCCAGCCCCCCTCCAGAATTCTTATATCTCCTCTTCAATATCCCAAATACTTCCTAAACTTAATATGGCCAAACGTAATTTATGGTTTTCTAATACTCTTGAGCCTCTTCCTTATCCCATATCCTTGTGGCGACAGAGGGTCCACTCTAGATCTGGCTGCATAACCAGGAGGCTAAGAGTCGTCCGCGTCCTCTCTGACTTAGCCCACAGTCACGGTCAGTCCACACCACGTCCTGCGGATTTCACATCTCCCGTGTCTCTCTTATATTTGCATTTTCTTTCTCGATCTCAAACAAAACAGCATTCTGAGCTATGATTCTCTTCCATAAACTTCACTGGCAGATCCTAACTGGTTCCCTGCATGCTCTCTCCCTGCCTCCCTCCAAAATCCGTTCTTCACCCACCAGCCAGAGCAGACTTTCCAAGCAGCAGAGATCTGATCAATCATCTCCTTTGCCTTAAACCGTCAGCAGTGTCTTCCCATTGCTCTTAGGGAAATGGGAGGATTTGGCTCCTGCTAAAACTGAAACAATCCCATGTGACTGAATTACACTAGCCACCACCTACTGTCACCTACTGTCGAGACTCACTGTCACAGTCTTCCTGTCACCAAGCCTCTCCAGCCACAAAGACTTCCTTCAGTTTTATATGCTTCCCATACTCACCCATAACACAGGGTCTGAACACATCCTGTGTCATCTGCCTGGAATCTTTTTCGCTCCCACTGGACTCAATTTTCTTTTACCTTCCCCCAGATGTGAGAACTGTTTTCTCTGAGAAGCCATTGGGGAGTCCGATCCTTAAGCTGTGTGCTCACAGCACCGTGGCTTCCTTGATAAAAGCCCTTATCATAGCTGGACTCTTGTGCTTGCTTGATTATTCAGTTAATAGCTCTGTCCACTAGACAATTATCCTTCTAACGGCAAGGACCAGGCTTTCTCTAGTGCTGGCACCGTTTTTGGCATATAGCAGGAATTCACTAAATTGTTTTGAATGAATGAATGTTAAAATGGAGTCCCGGAAATGTGCAAGGTTAGAGTTTATATTTCTTATACCTCCCAGACCGTGCCGTAACAACTAGGGCCAGATCTAAAACTGTCCACGGAAAACAGAGTAGATTCAGGTGCTTTTGGTCATCATTATCCCACTTGTCTCAGAGAATTTAGAAGATGTGCAATGACCGATTACAAAGAATATGTTATAATAAGAGCAAATACTCCAACTGTTCTTTGGTTATGTCCGTACAATGCCAAACATCTGCAAGGAAACATTAAAATTTAGCTCTCCATAAAGTTCTAAGTTTTAAAGTATTTGGCATTATGGAGACAGTGATTGCCTGGGTTTTGCGAATTACATGAACCCAATATTCTCCCATATTTGTGAATGTTTCTCCTGCCTAACACGGTAGTGACCCTTTTGCTATTGACTTTTCGTTTGTCCCGTGATTCTGAGACTCTAGGTTTAGTACACTTTTTACAGGCCAGGGGTTGGCTTTAGATCTGATTCTCACAACAGCCCCAGAAAAATGCTGGTCCTATTTTGCAAATGAGAAAATTGAGGATCAAGGTTATACAGATAGCAAGAGTCATGGTAGTATTGCATTTAAATATAGTTTATTCCAAGACTTTTTTTTTTAACTTTTTTAAAAAAAGATTTCATTTACTTATTTGAGGGAGAGAGAGTGAGCACAAGCAAGGGAAGGGGCAGAGGAGGGCAGAGGGAGAGGGAGAAGCAGATTCCCTGCTGAGCAGGGAGCCCGTGTGGGGCTCAATCCCAGGACCCCAGGATCATGACCTGAGCTGAAGGCAGACACTTGACCAAATGACCCACCCAGGTGCCCCAGTTTATTCCAGGACTTATGTCAGTTTCTTCTGTTTAATACCATCTCTTATCTCTAACTTACTTTTTGGGGAAGAGAGGAAAAGAAAATAGAGAAAAATAATTATAATTCAAGAAAATGAAATAGTCTGTATCCCCGACCATTGCATTTTCCGGCTCAGAGGGTTCATGGAACCTGGAGTTTATTGTCCAATATTTTCTTATTCACCAAGCCATAAGTTCCAAAAGGACAGGGAACCATCACTATCCTGAACAGAGGGAGCCCTCCTCAGCACCAAGAATATCAAAGTATTTCCTCTGAAGCTCTGGGGAGTGAGTTATGAACATATCTCAATTACAAGTGGATAGCCATCTCACTTGCTCTCAGAACTCCTCCTTTGAATTATTGGTATTCAAGAGCAAATCTGTGAGACCCTTTAAAGTTTGAGCTGAAACTTCTTTTCTGAGGATGATTTACTGAGAACTCCATTTTCTTCCAAGAGAAGGTGTTAAACAGTCAGGAAACCCAGGTTTTAGCCATAACGCTGACAATAACTTTTATTTTTTTAAAGATTTTATTTACTTATTTTGGAGAGAGAGAGAGCATGTGGGAAGGAGGGGCAGAGGGAGGGAATCTCCAGCAGATTCCATGCTGAATGGGGAGCCTGATGTGGGGCTTGATCTCACGACCCTGAGGTCATGACCTGAGCTGAAACCAAGAGTTGGACGTTTGACTGACTGAGGCACGCAGGCGCCCCACTGCTGATAACTTTTGATTAGCAGGACATCAGACATTGTCTAGCCAGACTCCTTTAAGTTACAAAGGAGGAGAGTGGGTTTCAGAGGAGAAGCCATTCCTAAGCTCACACAACAAGTCCTACCATTACCACTGAGTCTTTTTCAGCATTAAAATGTTTTCTTCAGCAAATAGTTGGTAGGACACACACCCTTCACGTCCCGCTTACTCTGACCCCCGTTCCCCAAGAAACAGACCACTGTAGTCCACCAAATGTGCTTCCTTATTTTCAGTTCCCACAAGTTTCTTCTTTCACAAAGAACCAAATCTATGATGGAGAATAAGCTATCCCAGGCTTCGGGGCTGCATATATTTGTTAAAAGCCCAAGTGTCCAGCAGGATGTGTCTATGGAACAGAATCAGTTCAACAAGGACCAGGTTGACCCGCTGGTAATTTTTATGACAGATGTCCCATTTTTCACCTTCACAAGACCCCAGAAAATATGTTTTAATAACATTTGCAAGTTTTGCCACACCAGAGGCCAAGAGAAGCCACGGTTTTGACTCCTTCGGCAAAAAGCTCCCACCAAGACCCAGGGCCCTACTTCCAGCTCCCTGGAGCACTCTTTTCCCCTGGATCAAATGTATTGGCCTCCTGTACACAACAGCTTGAAAACATTACAGACGCACCCCGCCAGGAAGGCGTCCCAAAGACATGTTGCAGCTTTCTATGACAGAGACAGAGGATCCTGAATGCAGCACGGAGACGACCACCTGCAAAACTCCACTTCTTAAGTGGGAGTCAAAGTGCAGGTCCTCCTGCATGATTGAGTGGGTCAGGTTGCAAACTCTGACAACTCCACAAAGTTCAGGCACAAAATTCGGGGATTGTATCAACTGTCCAGTGTGATGTTGTGCTATGAACTCATTTACACAAAGGCCCAAACTCTATCTACGTGCAGAGTGGCAGTTTTATCTACCGAAGTGGCTCTCGATAGGGGTGATGGTATCCTCCTGGGGACATTTGACAATGCCCACAGATAGTTTTGGTTATCACACTTGGGGGTAAAGGTGTTACTGGCATTCAGTGGATAGAGGCCAGGGATGCTGCTGAACATCGTACAGGGAGAGGACAGCCTCCTACAACAAAGAATTATCTGGCTCAAACGTCCACACTGATAGTATTGAGAAACAGTGACACAGAATTCACCAGACAGACAAAAAGTAGACCAGATAACTAGATGGATTTCATCCCAGTCAGAAGGCCTATGGGAAAGTCCTTGTTCAAGATGTACCAAGATGAACAGTTTTTTTTTTCCAAATCTGTCTCCCTCAGTTTTCTCATCTGTAAAATAGGAATAACAGTGATGTACCCCTAGCACATGGAAAGCTCTCTATAAACTTATCAGTTCCAATTATTGATCCAAACAGCTTTTTCCTGTTCTAATTTGATTGTTTACAGGCAACCAAAAATGTATCATTTGATCCCATGTTATGTAAGTTTTAGACACATTATCTCATTCTTTGATGAGATCTTAGAAAAGGAAACTAATACTAAAGATACTAAAAGACTTACCCAAATTTGCAGAATTAACATGTGGCCCAGTCAGGGTTTGACCATGTTTGCACGTGAAGGCCTGATCTCATATTCATCCTATGGGGTACGCAGACCTCATGTTTCTTAGGTTTTCTTCTACCAGACACACTTGCACTGGTTTGTAGTTTCTCTCACGGGTCTGTGGGATGCTGTGTTCTCTCACACATACATTCCTGTGCTCTGTGTGTCATATATCCTGTAGTGTCACACCATCCTGGGAGGTGGCGAAGGGCCTGGGCCTTCAGAATCCTGGCTATTGCTTTTTTGATCAGAAATGGAAATAACTATGATGTAACTGGACTTACCTATTTGAAAGGGTGCTCTGGTAGCACTGAGTGAGTAACTGTGCTAAAGGGTAAGTAAGGCAGACTGAGACAGTTAAAATGAGAAGAGTGTCAAAGACAGAAGGTAGCCATGCCAGCAAAGGCCATCAGGTAAGCAGGCTGTCACCAAACCTTGTGGAAATCATGCATGAGTAAATATGGCACATGCTTTAGCTGCACAATTGCCATTTGAGTTCATATCGTCAGCAACTGACCTAAGGCCAGTGTCCTGGTTTCTTAAAAGGTTAATGCCAAACCTCCTGCCCCACTGTGAAGAGGAGAAAGAAAAGCCAGAAACTAGGAGGAAATATTTATAAATCATATATCTAAAAAAGGACCTATATCCAGGATATTAAAAAAAAAGTTTTTTTTTAAAGATTTTATTTATCCATTTATTTTAGAGCAAGAGAGAGCACAAGCAGGGGGAGGGAGAGGGATGAGCAGACTCCATGCTGAGCACAGAGCCCAATGTGGGGCTGGATCTCATAACCCCGAGGTCATGACCTGAGCCAAAATCAAGAGTCACACACCCAACTGACTGAGCCACCAAGGCATCCCCTATATCCAGGTTATTTAAAAAACTTTTGAAACTCTGCATTAAAAATAAACAACCCCTCAAAATGAGCAGAAGAGTTGAACAGAAACTTTACCACAGATATTCCAATGGAAATAAGCACCTATAAAGATTTTCACCTACATTAGTTATTAGAGAAATGCATGTTTAAAACACAACATTATAAACCTACTAGAATGGCTAAAATAAAAACACTGACCATACCAAGTGCTGATGAGGATATGAAAGAACTTGAACTCATATGTACGGGCATGCAAAATGGTACAACCACTTTGGAAAACAAAGTGTTTGACAGTTTCTTAAAAACTCAACATACACCTCCCATATGATCCAGCTATTCCGTTCCTAGGAATTTACCAAAAAGAAATAAATGCATACGTCCATACAGAGACACGTACGTGATTATACATAAAAGTTTATTTTGTAATAACCCAAACCTGGAAACAATCCAAATGCCCATCAAGTGAATGGGAAAACGAATTGTGGTGCATGTATACCATGGAGTACTGCTCAACGGTAAAAATGAATGAACTATTTCTATATGCAACCACATGGGTAAATCTCAAAATAACGACGCTAAGAAAGAAGCCAGAGAGTACATATTATATAATTCTATTTCTATACAATTCTAGAAAACGCCAACTAATCTGTAGTGACCAAAAGATCAGTGAAAAGGGAGGGATTCTCAAAGGTCACAAGGAAATTTTGGGGGGTGATGGATAGATTTCTGATCTTGATTGTGGTGATAAGTTCATGGGTGCTGACATCTGTCAAAATTTATCAGACGGTACACTTGAAATATGTGTAGTTTAATGGATGCTACTTATACCTCAATAAAGCAGTTAAAACGAAATCTGCTCTTGTCAACTCTTAAATTATAACTTCACACACACACATGGTTTTAATGTAATACGTATCAACATGTAGATTGCCTATCTCTGATATGTAAAACGAGTCACTTTCTTCCCTTCAATTTTTTAAAAGATGAAACTTTTCTGAGTCAAATTTTTCATAAGAGAGAACTCAGTGTCTCTTGCAATACTATTGGCAAAGTTTTTGGGTACACATTTGTTGGATTTAACTTGACATCTTGTTGAAATCTGTTTATATCTCAGGACTAACACAAAATTCAGGCATTTTCTTATTTACTTTAATCAGATACAAAAAGCCTGGAGAACAGATCATGGCATAGCTTCATGAAGTAGAAACCAACAACATAAAACATCCCTGTGCAGCTTTGGGTCAGCGGCTAGTGCCCGCACCCCTCATCGTGTCTCAATAGGATCACATATTGGTAAAGTAAAAGACATTAATTCTTTATGAAAAATGCTATCAAATAACTTTGTGGATTAACTGAGAGTATTTTCAACATAATTAGAATTATAACATCGATATTCAGTACACGGGATAAAGAGTCTGGATTTGCAAAACCTGAAAATATGATCAAGAAAAAAAATACAGGTAAGATGTTTCCAATTTTACTAATACCAATAATGTATATTTGCTAATACGTATTATTGATATTAATATATTGTTATATATAGATATTATACTAATATATAACACTAATATTAGTGCACATTATGAATATCAATAATTATTGATGTGTAATAGTAATACAGTAGGTATTTATTATATAACTACATTATTATTATATGCTTTAATCTATACATTATTAATGTTAGTAAAAATAAATATTAATTTTCATGTTAACTATAAGCTAATGATGAGGATGATGGTTATAGTAATAATAGTTACCATTCTATCATTACCAGTTATAGGGTGCCATTATCCCCTTCATTTTATAAATGCGAAACCATGGCTCAGAAAGATTACACATCTCTTCCCAAGAACCAGTTAGTAAGTGGTGGAGCTGGGATACGGATCCAAGTAGTTTGATTCTAGAGCCCACGCCTTGATCTTCAATATGGATCTAATGTGTTTCTTTGTCTTCTCCTATGAATTCCAGGACATTTAAATATGCTGAATACAAAGGAAAATTTTAAAAGTAATGCAGCATGCTCGTGCCAAGTACTACATTTTTCTTACCTTGATCAGAGAGGAAAACTGAGTTTCCGTATTTGTCAGAGAAGGTGACATTAACTGTTGAACACACAATCTCAGTGGCTTAGCACAATAAATGTTTAGTTTTCACTCACATTATAGACCAGATCATACTGGATCCAGGGACGCTATTCCACACAGTCAGAGATGTGGGATCCTTCCATTCAGTGATTCTTCTCATCTCCCGTGTCTTTCGATTGGCCCTTGTATGCTCTGCATCTGGTTGGTCAAGGACATAAGGAAGAGAGCATAGAGGATCACCTGGGCATTTTTATGGACCTGACCCAGATGTGACATTTATCACTCCTGCCCAGAAATCTGTCCCATGGCTTCACCTGACTTCAAGGCAGGTGGAAGTTGTGGCTTGTGTTTCTAGAAAGACAATAAAACAGGATTTGGTGACCCTGTAACAATGTCTCTGCCACAAGTTCCTGTTGTGTTTTCACATAGAGCTGATTACAGGACACGCAGCTGATATTAAGAAGGACTAGAGCCCTTAGTTTCAAAGTGTGCTCTGAGGATCACTGAATCAGAACTTCTAGGGTAAGAGATGGCAATCTACACTTGTAAATTAGCATCCTGTGGGACTCGCCATGCACACTGAATATGGAGAACCACCATCCCACGGGTTATCAAGACCTGTGCCAGCAAGACCATGGCTAAAGAGTGAAATCATCCATGCCAATCATGAACGTTTAGGTCACCATAAGTCATTCCCACCCCAAATGGCAGTCAGTTAAGACAAGTGGAGGGCATCTGTCTCTGTTTGGAATCTCTACCAGCTCACTACTTCAGGGCTCAGAGTAGGATGAGATAAGAGAAAGGGCTAGAGCCGAAAATTTAAGGAGGCTCTCTGTTAAGTTCATGCAAGTACAGAAGCAGCATATGAAACATTATAAGAACCTTTCAGGAACCAAGAGTGAGAGTCTTCTTAAATTTTGTGGCCTAGGTAATACGTGTCTATCTTCATATCCACTCCGATTCACCTGACTCTGTTCCTGATCCTTATCTTCAGTTTATGGAATCACTCATTCATGCATGTACCACGTATTAATTAATTCAACACATATCTATTTGTCTATCTAACTATCTGTCGTCTATCGTTGATCTATCTATCTATCATCTCTATCATCTATCTGTCTGTCTATCCATCCACCCATCTATCAACAGTCAGTGTGATCTGAAACTGTACACGTTTAAAATTGTATCACATGCATCTTTATAAGTTCCTGTGGCTCTATTTATAATGTCATTTGAAGGTAATGGGCAAATATCTCTGGAGAACCTTCTAGGTACCATAAAATTTCTAGTGTGGTGAAAGAGTCAGACAAGAATACAAGTAAGTATATAGATTCATCAAACAATTATAAGCAGTGTTAAATACTAAGTGTTTGATGCTGAGATAGAAAGTAAGGGATGGGACCTAGTTTAGATAGTACAGTCATGAAAGACTTTTTTGAGAAATTTGAGACATGTAAGCAGAGACCCGAAGCATGAGAAAATAAAAACTGGATGAAAAGCATGGACAAGAATGTCCAGCAGGTAAGATGTATATATTTTAAGGCACAGAGGTGGAAATCTGGGCAAGTCAGATGGGCCGAACATCGGCCAGGGTGCCCAGAACTTGGTGAACAAAGCTCAAAGTCACAACAGATGTGGTTAGAAAGTTTGGAGGGAGGGGCAGATCATGAAGGCCTTTGAAGACCATTGCCAGGTCTTTCAGTTTTATTTCAGATGCAAAGGAAAGTTACAGACAGGCGTTAGGCCAGAGAGTGGTGTGATGCAATTTATCGTTCAAAGAAGAGCATTTCTCTTGCCCATCGTCAAGTTAGTGACTCAGCTTCCCTAAACTTGTTCCTAGGAATTTTTTAAGAACTTTGGTTCTCACACCCACACGGGTGTTTCCTTTTTTCATTACCTCGGTTAGAATATGCTCTGTTCCAGGAGTCCTGCATGATCCAGTCCTGAGATTCCCACACGTCTGTGTGAGGAGTCAGGTTCCCCTGGTATCTATGTGTTGACTGCCTGGGGTAGGAAAGCCTGGAAGGTTGTGGTCTGGGGTCAGTGATTCAGATTAGAGGTAGACGATGAAGTCATTGGGTTTGGAAGAGGTCAGAATGATTCCTGTTCCCCAGCTCAACCCCACGCACCATGTTGGAAACTGTGGGGAGCAGGGGCAGTGGGAGCTCAGTGAACAGTCTGAAGGAAGCTCACCATGCCACACAGAGGGACAGCCAATGCACAGCCACCTGGGACTGGATGACAGAAGGTACAGCGGCCAGAGGCAGAAGTAGATCTAAGTTTTGTGATATTGGAATTTTACACAATCAAGGTGTACCATTTCAAGGAAATGAATGCAATTTATCAGCACAAAATAAGAAAAAAGTGAATATTTATGTATGAGAAAAGGAGCCACCATAAGTTACAATATGTAAAAAGTTGATAAGCACTATAAACATTCCCCCCAAATCCACAAAAATGACATTTTTGTTAACTGACCCTTCTATAATTCTTTTTTTTCTACACTTCTTGGCTACATGCTCCTTGATCATCACCTAGTCATAGGACATTTTTGTGATTTTTACAATAGAACAGAAAGATAGCTCAGCCTTTTCTCTATTATAAGTGATCAAAATTTCCTTTTTGTTATCAATAACAGGCATTAAACATGCAACTTTAGTTATAAACATACTCGTTCTTTGTAGTATCTTTTGGAATTATGCCCTTATAAATACAGAATTATGATAAATTCCACTGTGTATGATTTACATTTACAAGACAAAAAGCATATGGAACATTTATAATTATCTATGTTACACCATCAAGTATGTTTTTGACAGTGGAGGGCTTCCATTTTCTCTAGGCTTCAATGAACCCCAAATCCTAGGCTTGCAATTTTACACATTTAAAAAAATGGTAGAATTTTCTACAATTGGCTCCTGGGTCATACATTTCAAACTTGTTTCTTCTTTCCCTCTGGCCATATAATTCTAGTTCTGCATGCCAGACGACCCATTAATATCACATTAAATCATCTGGCCTGGAACCCCATATCACAATGCTGTGCCAGCTAATGGGGCAGCAGAAGTATTTCTAGAAGCCATTTCTATACTGGGTGGCTAAAAATATGTTAATCATAACACAGAAATATCTACAAACCACATACTAAATCCAAGCTAAAGAGTCCACCAATTCAACTTTCCCTTAGCTGGATCCTCCAAATACCCTTAGCCATTCCAACACCACTAGACACAGGGCTATATATGACAGAGGGGTAGAAGAAAGAGACAGTCGTCTTGACTGATTGCTGTTTAAATATATGCTGTGAATATTATAAAATATAGAATCTTGGGAGCACATTGCTAGGGCCCCTTATAGTGTCCTAGAATACATCTGCATCCGTGTAAGAGGGGGGAAAGTATTTGCTCTCTTTCTGCATAAAATAGATGATTTTTCCAGTCCTAGGAAGTCTTAAGCAAAACATCATTTGGGAATCTCCAGAATGTCACAATTTGGGTGAGTTGGGAAATAGTGCTCTTGATACGGTTAGTAGCATTTCTCAGAAGTCACAAACAGTGAACAGCATGATGTACCACTCGAAAGGGGTGACTTCATTGGCAGGGCACCCTAGTGTAGATGAAGGGTGAGGGTTGGAAGAAGGTGGGTGGCTACCATGGAAGAGCATGAGTCATGAGAAGGTTATATACAGGGATGTGACTTCCCCCACCCGAGGGGTTCTTTCCCAGAAGTTATTGGGGAGCAGGCCTTTGTCTTGAACTATGAAATATATGTTATTTCTATTAATATAATAACACTAAATTTACATGAGAAATTGAGTAATGCCAGCTTCATTTCCAAATCACAGAGCCAGTCTACACCATGTACGAAATGGATTTAGATAATGAAGAGTGCCAGGATATTTCATGCACAATATTCCTGATGTGATCTTTGCTGTAACCCGGATGCTATGCTCTGAATCCAGCCACCTCCCAGAAGGCAACTAGGCATCTGTCCAATGTTGGCTTTGGCCAAATATCAAACTAAGACCTAAACAAAAGATGAGCAGTCTTATATATGAGACAGTCCTCATTCTCAGACCTCAAAACTACAAAAACTGCTGCTCGACCAATTTTGTAGGTATAGTGCCCAAGAAGGAATTGTGTGGCCAAATGTGTCCCATCTGAATCTCCTGGAAAACAGATTAAATACAGCCCTTACCCCCAAACTCCTCTTTACTATTCTCTTATCTACTACCTATAAGACTTGGTTCTGGCCCACCCTCTGTTCTTTTTTTTTTTTTAAAGATTTATTTATTTATTTATTAGACACAGAGAGACAGCCAGCAAGAGAGGGAACACAAGCAGGGGGAGTGGGAGAGGAAGAAGCAGGCTCCTAGTGGAGAAGCCTGATGTGGGGCTCGATCCCGGAACACCGGGATCACGCCCTGAGCCAAAGGCAGATGCTTAACGACTGAGCCACCCAGGCGCCCCCCCACCCTCTGTTCTTAAAATGCAATGTATTTCATGCTTCAAAAATGATTCTTCCAAAATTGTATTCCAATTAAATTTTCATATATTGCTCCATTACTATTTACCAATCCTTCCACTCCAACACTAGCCATTCTGTCACAGACTAGCCCCATTTTCTTTATCCACTTTCCATTTCTCTGGGCTTAAATAAACAAGTACCAACTTAAATATACACAGAGGGTACCTCCCCCCGCCCCCCGGCCCTAGAAACACTAACAGAGAATAAGGAGGAAAATAAGGGTGGAGCAAAATCATAGTAAGCAGTTTTTTTTCCCTGGACAGAATTTGGACTCATATTTTCCTTCCTACCAGACAGTCTTAGTCTGGCATATAGCATGGGCCAGTTGCTTTCCCTATTTCATATCATTTGATAATTAGGATGACCCTGCTAACCAAGCATTATTATTATACCCAGTTCAAATATACAAAAACTAATGCTCCGTGACATTAAGACAAAAAAATTACCCAGCAGGTTAGTAATCGTGGAGCTGGGATTCTAACTCAGATCCACTCCCTCCAGGACTCCATTCGTGCCGCAGCCTCTGGATTGTTCTTCAGAAAGAAATCGGTCCTGTTCAGTGTTAGGATTGTTTGTTTTTTTGTGTTGGCCAAGGGCAGGAAAAACACTTTAAAGGAATTTCAACTAAAAGGCAAGTATATAAACAAATAATGTGCCTCCCTCCTTCTGAGCCATATACTGCTAGCACCAAACTTTATTCTTTCCCGTTTCTTTAAAGAGGACTTTTCAAAAGCAGAAGAGACATGTGACATAATGAAAATTCCCTAAAATACACAATTTTAAGCTACTATTTATTTCTTAAGGCTTACTGAATACGCCCTGCATTTTAAAAATGCTTGCTTCTCATAATGACCCTATGAAATAAATATGGTCCATTATACAGACGAAAGAATTGAGGTTTAAAGGTTAAGTGTTTTGTGTGAGGTAGCCAGAAAGAGGCTGAAAAAGTGAACTAATGCCTGTCTGACCCCAAAATTCATTCTCTGAAGTATTACACTAAACTTTCTTACATTCATTAGAGTGACTCAGGTGTGTCTTTCACAGTTATTCATTCTTTTACCAGCTCAGAACTCAAATGTTTCTCTTCCGTATTCACCTCAGAGGCACTGCCTCGTGCACTGTCGCCTGAGTATGGGCTTCGGAACCAGAACGCCCACGTTTAACGCCCCGAGGTACCACTCGGAAATGTGTGAACCCGGGCAACTTAACCTCTCTGCCACAGTCTTGTCATCTGCAAACTGGATATAGCCCTAGTGCCTACATTCTAAGTTATCGTGAGGATTGACCTCAATACGTAGAAAGCAGTCCAAAGAGTGTATGAAGCGTATCAAGAGCTCCACTAGTGTTTGTGTAGAAGAATATATGATGCGTAGTAAGTACTTGGTCAATATTTGCGCAGAGGAATATAGGAGACACAGTAAGATTGATCTCTTATGTTTGCCCTCACCAGTTCCCCGTGTGCTCCGCTCCAGCATGGGCTTCAGGGGTGGCTCAGTTTATATATATGTACCTGGGACAGCTGCACTGCCCATGTCTCATTTTCTTTCTTTTTTTTTTTTTTAATGATTTTTTATTATATTATGTTAGTCACCATACAGTACATCCCCGGTTTCCGATGTAAGGCTCGATGATTCATTAGTTGTGTATAACACCCAGTGCACCATGCAATACGTGCCCTCCTTACTACCCATCACCGGTCTATCCCATTCCCCCACCCCCCTCCCCTCTGAAGTCCTCAGTTTGTTTCTCATAGTCCATAGTCTCTCATGTTTCATTCCCCCTTCTGATTACCCCCCCTTTCTTTATCCCTTTCTTCCCCTACCGATCATCCTAGTTCTTATGTTCCATAGATGAGAGAAATCATATGATAGTTGTCTTTCTCTGCTTGCCATGTCTCATTTTCTGCCCTGGGTCTTCCTTGACACTAGAGGGTAACTCCCCTCGTGGCACACGCCAGGCATCGTATGTGGAGGTGCGAGTGAATTGTCTCCCTGTGTGGCAACCCTGACCAATATGGAAGGAGAGGTGCTGAATAAATGCCTACCTCTTCCATCTCTCAGACCATTCAGAGGATCATCTCACAGAGGCCATTGGTGTGTGCGGTGGGTGGGAGGTTTGGAGATGGATGGAGTCCCAAGAAATAAGTGACCTGAGCTTCTGGGACTTCAAAACAGGAGATAAATTTCCATGCCTGCCCTTCTGGGTGTCCGTTATTCTTGGTGCCAACACGTTCCCCTCTCCACCTCATGTATAACGTGGTACTAAGTAAAGCAGAACAGCAGAGAAATAAAATCCATTGGATCACATATCCCACAGATGGGATCTTGTTTTCCTTGGCCTAATGTGACCTAAGTAATATGCCTCCAGGATGAAATTGACTCAATTCAAGAAATAGAGTTTAATGCATGAGAAACCAGCAGACATGAGCTCCAAATTCATGTCTATGTTTAATCAGTTTTATGATCCTAGGAAAGATACTAAACCACTCTACGTCCCAACTATCTTATTGCAAAAACCGGAGCTGTCACTTGATGATTTCTAGAATCTTTCCTATAAAATTGAAATTCTGATTCTCAATGCCTTTTGACAGTTACCAACACTGTTCGAATTATTTGGAGCATATGATGAAAATAGATTCAAGATTGTTAAACATCTTATAATCTATCTTACTTGAAATACATGTGATAGCACTTTTATTCATGTATTTGCAAATAATTTAATTTAAACATTTGAAATAAATCTATCATATGTAAAATGTAAAAATACTCTAACCAGGACACCTGGGTGGCTCAGTCAGTTAAGCATCTGACTCTTGGTTTCGGCTCAGGTCATGATCTCAGGGTCGTGGGATGGAGTCCTATATGGGGCTCCACACTCAGTGGGGAGTCTGCTTCTTTCTTTTTGCCCTTCCCCCGGCTCACATGCTCTCTCTCTCCTCTCTCTCAAATAAATAAATAAATCTTAAAAAATAATCTAACCATTATTCACATGGTGGGCAGGCCACAGTTTGAAAAATACTTTGTATAATAGCATACTTGCAATTTGATTGTCACAACATTGTTATAGTATTAATACTATTAGTACATCCCATTTGGGACAAAAGGAAGTAAATTCAAAGAGGCTATACAATTTCCTTTCAGCTATATGGTAACTAGTTAGTGGCACGAGGTTTTCCATTAAGGATCTAACTTTTTTGGAAAACTTGTTTTCCACTGGGATCATACAAAATAAACAAAACCAAAACAAACAATGAGGGTGAAAGATAAAATTTGTTCAATCAGATAAATAAGCAAAGATAAATATCAATGTGATAAGGATATCTTCTGGTTTTGTAGATATGCCCTTTCTTCCTGACTGTATAGGAAAATCCTTGAGGTCACAGATAAGTGTTTTATGTAACGTTTTGTGTTCTCACTTTCTGGACTTGCATACAGTAAATGCTAAATGATCAATCACCAGATAGATGAGTGATTGAGTGATTAACTGGGACTGAGAATTAGGAACAAATTTATTTCCTCTTGGATTTCTTCCTTGATTTGCAAGTCCCAGGTAGAGCAAAATGTCTCTCTGCTCTAATAATGCCCAGATTATTATAACATTTGTTATAGAATATTGGAATTCTCTCTATGTGGCTCTGTCCTGATAGCCCACGAACTATATGAAAGGAAGCTCTGATGTTTAACCATTTGTTTGTCGTGTGCCCCTAGAATGTGGTAGATAAAAGAAATATGTGTTGAATCAACAAATGAATAAAAGATAGGAAGAATTTGGAAGAGAGAGAACAATTTGGTAATTTGGGATTTATTAATGTTGTGGTGTTATTCGAAGCTGGAGAGAGTAGTGGGATTAGAAACACAGGAACTAGACCCTTGGGGACGTTCACAGTTGGGAGGGGAATAGAGAAGGGAGGCATAATAGAAGAGTCACTGAAGATCAGCTGGGAGAACCAGAAAAATGTGAGACCATGCAAATAAAGAAGAAAGTGGCAAACCACTCCCGTGGTCTTTCCATTACGATGTATTTATTGGGCCTCGTATAAAGTTTACATTTAGCAGGATACTTAGGGCACCACTGTAAGTTGCTATTCCGCATCAGTTTTAGCCTGTGTAGACATAGCCACAGCCTCAGAGAACCTAAAGCAAGTTAGGCTCTGGACATGTAGCTTTGAGTCTGGAATTTCTAATCCTCGCTGTGTGGGCTAAAGCAAATTAGCCCAAATGTGTCTCGGTTTTGTTTGTGCGGCAAAAACATCACCATCTCTCTCATTGCAATCACTAATAAAACATTATGATAAAGCCCTCTGCAAATATGAAGTGCTATTGAAACGTAGTGTATTACACTGGACATCTTTGTATTCCATCAGACACATCCCGAGAGACATTTCCTTCCTTCCAGAACATGTACACTCAATGAAGTGTCCATCTGGCAAGTCAGACGCTGCCAAGAGTGGAAAGGCAAATTATTAAAAGGTAAACAGCTGAGTGCTAGTGTGCAAAGGTGGTAAAAGACTTGTAGCCCTGCTCGTGCTTGCGTAAGGGTTAAGAATAGGGATTAAGATGCCCCAGGACGTGCAATGTACTTGATATTTTCCCCGGGGAGAATGAAGGCAGGGAAAATTTCTGGCTACCTGGGCCCCTTTGCCTTCCCTCCAAAAACATTACACTTGGCTAATGGAGCTGTAACTTTGTTTTGATTTCCTGAGTGGTCTTGAGTTACCTAATATCTGGCTTGCTTCCCTAAATGGTTGCTTCTTAGATCTCTCCAGTAAAATCATACTTAAACCATTTTCATTAGGAACCGAGTACTACATGATCATAAAGTAGCTCGTGAAACGCCTTGATTAGCAGAGATCAAAGGCTGAGCTTCAGTAGTTTTGCTTTCTTTCCCCTCCTACTTTGCCTTTGCGTTCAACTGCGTTAACCTGACTAGCTCCGCTCTCCAAAGTTTGCACAATCTGGAAAAGATAACTTCTCCCGAGAAGTCTGGCTTTTCTTTGGAGCACATGGCTTGCAGGTTTTCTGTGGCCCAAGGCACAGTCAACAAGCTGTCTATTCCTACCACTCTATGGAGAGAAGCAGCCCACGCTCAGCCAGCAGCACGATGGTGGCCGTTTCTGCTGTGCTCCCAGGGTCGAGAAAGACTTGGATTAACACCACGGCCAGAGGTGATGAGCCTATGAGCCTGGCTTTCCTCACCAAACTGAGTCATCTCAAACTCACGCAAGACTCAAATTGTTAACAAAACTGTCTACCATAATGCGGTGGTGAGGGGGTACTCCTCATTCAGGTACACCTCTTCGAGTCTCAAGTTTCTCACATGTAAATTCGGGGTATTAGTGTTGACCTCACAGCTCCGTTGTTAAGACGAAAATGAGATAATGTTTACAAAACACCTACCAGAGCCTAGCACGCAGGAAGCACTCCGTAAGTGGTGACATCAACACATGCCAATTCAATGCAGCCTTACAATTCTAGAAAGGAGAAGGGCTAATACAGAGCAGTAACATGCTATTTTCTGGAAAATGTTTCCAATTGCTCAGCCACAGCAGCCTCTGACTTTCTTTTAGATTAATATCCCGGTAAAGAATGGAGGATGTTTCCTTGGATTAGCTCTTTGGAGCCGGGCAAACCTCAAACCTTCCCACAAGCACATGGAACAGGATGTCTACTCTTGGTATAAGAACAAGAGACACAGTGGATAATCTGGCTTTCTGCGTTGTGAGGTTGAATGACGTGAAGTAGAGACTAGGTAAGCTTTTTTTTCTATATAGGAAACCTGTGGTAAAATTCGGCCATTTTGAAGATGGAAAAAGCAGACTCTTCCGGAGACTTTTGTTGAAGTCTCATTTGACAATGCCAATTTGTTTTTCTCCATCTCTGTCTTTCTTCGTGAATTTTCTGTATTATGTAAGTGTAATTTAAAAAAACAGGGGCGCCTGGGTGGCTCAGTTGTTAAGCGTCTGCCTTTGGCTCAGGGCGTGATCCCGGTGTTCAGGGATCGAGCCCCACATCAGGCTCATCCTCTGGGAGCCTGCTTCTTCCTCTCCCACTCCCCCTGCCTGTGTTCCCTCTCTCGCTGGCTGTCTCTCTGTCAAATAAATAAATAAAATCTTGAAAAAAAAATAAAATAAAATAACAGTTATAATGTTTATATTACCAACGATTATCACTAGCAATTAGCAATACTCACTGAGTGTTTACATTGTGCCAGGCACGATAAGAAGAAAGACATCTATTTAGACTTAGTTTAATTCAAGTAATAAAAGCTAACTATTCAAGTGTGTCCTCTGGTTCAGTCCCCCTCCAGGTTTTTACCACATGTAATGTTTGCACCATCACTAAACATTAGGTAAGACCCTCATTCCCATATTATAGATGAGGAAATTAACCTCAGGGAATTAAATATCTTCCCCGAGGTGTCACAGCTATTTGATAGCAAAACTGGGTTCCAACTTGTATCTCTCTGAATCCAGAGCTCGAGTTCTTACCTGCTTTACTAATTACTTGTCAACCATGTTTTTTCATAACCCCACAATTTTTCTTTCCAAAAACCTCCGTGCTAAGGGCTAGAAAGGGATGTGGGGTACATGAAACCAATTATTAGTCTGAGCTCCCCACCTAAAAAAGTTCACTTCTCAGGAAAGACCTGTTAAGTGGTACACCCCCCCTTTGTCTCTATCTCCCCCCAACCTTACACTAGATTTTAATTCCACGCTCACTGCTAAATGTGATTTGATTGATCCCTGTGGTGCTTAATACGCTGTATATGAAGAGGGAATTTTCATTTTGTTGGTTGGCTACATGAATGAACCCTTTCTGTACCACCTTCACCTCCCATTCCCACTGCATCAAGATGCTTGTAGAGAAATGGAATAGGAATCTTACCCTCACTCCTCCAATTTCCAAGTCCTCAGAACACACCCAGTGGGGCATAATTGAAGATCCATGCTTTGTGGGATACACCCTCTGGGAAACTCCAATGGAGAGAAATAAGCTCACAGAAATTAATCAATGCTTTTACCCCTGGATTTCAAGACTTCCCCTAAAAGATGTGGCTTGAGCTTGGCTTCAATTCATAAAGTATAAAACCTGTGTATTTGAAACATAGTTACAAAAACACTAAAGGTTTCAATTGTTAATCATAGAATATTCTCTGAGGACAATTTTCATATTATATCATAGGGAATAGTTATTTATTCATGTGACCAATAAATTTTGCAGTCTTGAGGACAGGATGAGATTTATTTACCTTTGAATATTCAGCTTGGTATAATGCCTAGCACATGGAGGCCAGTAAAATATTTGTCGATTCACTGGCTGAAGGAGTGCACGAATGAAGTTCACCAGCGTATAAATCAGCCATCTTAAGGATTACTATGATGGCTATTTTTATGTGTCAATTCAACTGGGCCTTGAAGTGCCCAGATATTTGTTTAAACATTCTTTTGTGATGTTTGTGAAGGTGTTTCTGGAGAGATTGACATTTGAGTCATTTTTACTCCCCAAAGGGATGGGCCTCACCCAATTCACTGAAGGCCTGAATAGAAGAAAAAATGGTGAGTAGAAAGAGTTTTCTCTCCCTGCTCAACTGTGTTCAGCTGAGAACATGAGTCTTCTCTTATAATTCGAGTAACAAAAGCTAACACTTGGACTCACACTCAGGCTAGAATTTAAGCATCGGCTTTCTTGGGTCTCGGGCTCTTGAAACTATACTTACATATGCTCACAGCTCGCCTGGATCTGGACTTACCAGTCTTCATAACCACATGAGCAATCCCCAGTAATAAATCTTTCTCTTTCTGTCTCTCTTGGCCTCTCTGTCTCTGTTTCTCTGTCTCTGTCTCTCTCTCTCTTGCTATACACACACACAAACATATACAGTTGACCTTTGAATAACATGGATTTGAACTTCACAGATTCACTTATACATGGACTTTTTTCAGAGTTAATGGCAAAAGCCACCAGGCATTTATTTACAACTGCTTGCCCAAGTTTTCACAGGAGTGAATCAAAGGCGACTGGCCCAGATATCTCACCTGCTGTCCTCTGAGTATCCGTGGAGGCCAGCCAAAGATTTTAGCAACCTTCAGGGCCAGGACCAGTCAGGGCTGCAGGTCGCCCTGTGTGCAGGATGGAGTGGTCCAGTGAGCATTCCCAAGAGAAACTCCGAGTTCTCAGGGTTCCAGAGTTGCTGGTCTTGGGCCCTTCCTGGGCTGGCAAGGACCCTCCCCCCAACCTGAGGCTTCCAGAAGCCAAGTAGCCACATATGTCAGCAGCTGCTGCTGGCCCCTGGGCTAGCAAGGACCCTCCCCCCAACCTGAGGCTTCCAGAAGCCAAGTAGCCACATATGTCAGCAGCTGGCTGCTGGCCACAGTACGGGGCAGCTGTATGTACTATGCTTCCCAGCCACTGTTACCTCCTGGGGACCTGCCCTGTGCCTGCGGCTGCAGATCCAGGCCCTCAGGCCACAGAACATCATAATCCTGGGGCCAGGCCAGCTGCCTCCACAGCCCGTGGCCCACCGGAGCACCTCCAGGAAGATATTTTTCAAAAAATACACACATACACTATTGCATATGTATTTTTCTCTTCATGTGATTTTCTTACTAACATTTCTGTAGCTTACTTTATTGTAAGAATACAGTAGAATACATGTAACATACACAATATGCGTCAATCAATTGTCTATGTTATCGGTAAGGCTTCCAGGCAAT
The DNA here is from genome assembly GCF_024610735.1 of Ursus americanus. Lineage (NCBI taxonomy): Eukaryota > Metazoa > Chordata > Mammalia > Carnivora > Ursidae > Ursus > Ursus americanus. The sequence goes on from NC_142135.1 coordinate 18,031,817, forward strand.
GGTAAGTTATTAGTCGTTGAGTTTTTAAGGGGTCAAACTTTATACACAGATTTGCAATTGCAGGACAGTGTCGGTGCCCCTGACCCCTGCATTGTTCAAGGGTCAACTATATACAGTATAGGATAGTTACTTATCATCACCATGCTGTACATTAGATTTCCGGAATTCATTCATCTTTCATAACTGAAATTTTGTACTCCTTGACCAACATCTCACTTCTTTTTCCTCACAGTCCCTGGCTACCACCATTCTACTCTCTGCTTCTATGAGTTTGACTTAGATTTTTCGGGTAAGTGGTATCATGTAGCATTTGTCTTACTGTGTCCGGCTGATTTCACGTAGCCTTATGACCTCCATGTTCATCCATGGAGCCGCCAATGGCAGGATTTTTGTAGATCTGTCAACCTCACTTCTGGCTGTGTACTTGAAGGAAGTGATGTCAGGACCCTGAGAGATAGCTGAACTCCCATGTTCGCTGTAGCGCTCTTCAGATTTGCCAGGACATGGACCAACCCAAATGTCCACTTATGAATGAGTGCACTAAAGAATGTGGTGTATACATTAAATGGAATATTACTCAGCATTAAAAAAATTTCCTTTCTAAATGAAATTAATTTGTTAACCGTGTTGTTGAATGTTTGAATAAGGTCACCATGTAAATCATTAGGCACAGTGTCTGACATTCAGTAGACATCGAGAAGGAATGAGTTAGATTTCCTTGTGACACTAGTAGGGATTGTCTTTGGAACTGTTCCCAAACGTGCTTCTACCAGTTGGGGGAGGGGCAATCATGGAACTTATGTTGTGTCGGGGGAGAGCTCAAAAACTAATCCTGAAAAGCTGCACATGAATATATATCACGTAAATTTCTGTAAGCTGATCTAGAGGCCGTGTAACAATGCGGTTAAGCTTCAGCTCTAGAGTCAGACAACCTAGATCCATGTTCTAATAGCCGTGTGATCTTGTACCAATTGCTTAATTTTTCTATGTCTCATTTTCCTTGCCTGTGAAAAAAATAATATTAGTATATACTTCATAGGATTGTTTTAACAGTAAGAATTAACGCAGGTTCAGTACTTTCAGCACTTCTGACATATAGGAAGAACTGGATTTGCATTTGTGATTTTTATAAGGAGGACCCTTTAAAAAGAAAGAAGCTAAGGCTTAGAGAAGTCGAGCAACTCACCTGATATGACACAGCCAAGGAGCAGAATAACTGCATCTTGAGCCCAAGTCTATCTAATTCCAAAACCTGTGTTCTTTCCCATTATTTTAGTGTTTCTCAAATTTGAATGATGGGTAGTCTCCTTTCAAAAGAAACAAAAGCTCTGTTTAATGTCAATGTTGATTTAAATTATTTTTGTTATAATGTTGCTAAAATATATCCAATTCTATACCTGGATGTAACTTCTTATGCCTATAAATCATTTAAATTATAAAATTTAAACACATTTACTAATTAAATGCAAACAAAAGTCACAACCCAGTAAAATTCAATTTAGTAACATTTATTTAATGTGATGGATGTTGTTGTTTTCTTGAAATTAAAACCACTCACAAAGGAACATGGTACTCACTATTAAGGTTCAAGTTCTTTTGCGGTCATCATGCCCATACATCTGTGTGCTGTGAGAGCAGTCATTTTTTCCACCACTCTTCTCCGTTCCAACTACTGTGAAACCATAACATGATGTCATTTGGCCTTCACTTGGCAGAAATGCACCATTTACATAGTAATTCTGCCTCCATTTTTTCTTTTTTCACTCTAGCCCAGGATGAAGCAGAACTACTTGGGTACAACAAACTCAAAACAAAACACTATTGAATATGAGGACAATTCTTGGTTGTGAGGTTGCCATCAGATGGTCCAAAATATGCTTAGGTATGTATTTTTAGATTGCCATTGATATGAAATTCCCAAGTTAAAAAATCTCATGGACTACTGGGAATATGCTCAAGGAGCCCCAGAGAACAAAAGATCTTAGTTTAGAAGTTCTGAGCTGCTCTCTGTTGGTCTTATTCCTCTCTCCTCCTGTCTGGAAGGAGCATTCATTTATGCCATAAACAATTTAGAATAATGTTTGAGTCATGCTAATGCGATGTTGACTGGAAGGGTGGAAGAAGCAGCAGTGAATTACCTTTTAAAGTTTGTGTACAACGGAAAGTGACAAAGATATTTTTTCTGAAGATGTAGAATTAACAGTGTTGGAGCGGGATGATTTTTATTTATGGCTGGCTTTCGTGGTTGAGAAAAGAAGTAGTCACGATCATGGCTGACTGTTATTTTACTCTTTTTAAAGGGACAATAAGTGACTAATGCTTATCTGGCATGTTATCATTTATAAAAGGCTTTCTCCAGCTTGATTATCGTCCATCTTCAACCACACCCAGATGAAGAAATTTCTCAAAGCAAGAATCATAAATTAGGGAGCTGATATTTAAACCAGGTGTCCTAAATTTGAACTTCCCTACTTTCTGCGGTACCACGCCACCTCCCATGAAGAGTACCACTGCATGCATTCTCTTTTGGACACGAATGGGAGAGAAGGCATCATATGTTGTACAATATGCCCGAGTTTCTCCCTCTTTGGAGGCAAGGAGGCTTGAACTTTCACAGAAGTTATAGCAAAATGTTAGGGCAAGGAGCTCTGGACTCCCATGGCATCTTTATCATTTTCTGGCTCTATGACTATGGAAAAGTTAGGTAAACCCTCCAAGCTGCATTACCCCATCTGCAAAATAAGAAGGCCGTGCCCTTTTCATGGGGTTATTTTAAAGATTAACGAAGAAAATAGATATTAACAGCTGGGCACAATACCTGTGTGTAGTACTAATAATATATCATGTATCATGCTTACTCTTTGCCAGACACTCCTTATATGCTTCACATATTAACTCAATTAATCTTCATATAACAACACTTTGAGTTAGATATTATTTTATTCCCATTTGACAGATGGGGAAACTAAGAGACAGGTTAAGTGAGTTTTGTATGGTCATTCATCTGGTAACTTTTGGAGGTGGAATTTGAACCCAGACTACTGACCCCCAAATCTGTGTTCCAAAGTTCGTGCTTATTGGAAGGCTATCCACGACTTCTCCATCTTTGCTAGCTCTTAGTATTATAGCTAGAGAAAGGGATTCTCTTTATTTATTCTTCCATCCTGCCAGCTATCCCTATTTCCATGGCCACTTCTGAGAACTTTTTAAGGTCCTTCCTAAAATACTGCAACATCACTCAAATCTTTTATCCAATTAAAGTCTTAGCTCCATCTAATCCATTTTCCACATTGAAGCTAAGCACCAGGTTTAATGTAATCATTCCTCTTCCTCATTACAACCTCTCTAAAGTTAATCATTACCCTCAAAATATTGTCATGATCTGAGCCCTGCTTTCCTTTCCAATCTCATCCCCTTCCACCTCCTCCCATTTGACATTCTAGGAATCCAGACTATTTGTAGTTTCCTGAAAACGCCCTTCACTTCCGTCATACTCTAAAGCATTTTTCCTATTGACTTGACCATATTTCTGTGAGTGGCTAAATTCTTCATATACTTTAAAACTCATTTTAATCATCCTCTTGTACAGAAAGTCTTTTTTAATATTATTACTTGTACTTCCTGAATTCTAGGTGTGATTATATTCACATTTACAAAGCAAGGAAGTATTCTAATTCTTTAAATACTGGTAACTATCAATTACTATGCAGAGCTGTGACATCATGGAGGATTTTATATCAGAGTCACTCTGGGCAGATACTAAATAGCAACTGAACCAAATATTATCACCAGATTTCCTGCTGGAACAATAGCAGTGTTGAGTGAATTCAGCTCTGGTCGTGTTCATGTATCAAGAAATCTTTGTATAACACTTTGTGATCATCAAAGCTCAGAACATGTTTTCCCAAGACCTTCCCACCTTGTCTTTGTCCCTCTCAACCCTCATTCCCTTGTTATTAAGTTCATGTTTGTCAAGAAAAAATTGGCCTCTATCTATCTGATTTGTTTACACTTGACTCATCAAAAATGTTCGTAAAGAGGTTTGATGTCCAGGACGCCTCTCGAGCCTCTTGGTGGTTCTTCAAGACATTTTGTTTTCTGAGAACTGAGAGACTGTTTCTGGCCAAATCCAAGTAAATGAGAAACTCAAATAACTTAAGACTATTGAAGGGGTCAGAATATAGGTATGAACATGTTGGCATGTGCTCTCCTGTCCTTAGGTTATATATCCGTGCACGAGGAAGGTTTTTAATTTCTCCCTGAAGTTAAATTTCAGGAAACAGGTCGTTGCACAACATGACCTAAGGAACCCTTCTTAAACTATTACACAGCTCCCTGGGCCCTACTGGGATTTCTTTGTCCTTGATGTCACTAACATTTCAAAATCGGACGGCACCACCTCCCAGACAACAGCTAATCTAAGGACTTCTTTCCGAGTGGCCTTTGGCTTACGGCCAGCTAAGGTAGAAGAGGGTCCTTGCTGCCAAATCACCTGCACTCTTACTTCCTGGCTGTACCAGGTGGTCCAGTCCAGTCTGTGGAAGAGCGAGCAAGCCTAGGGAAAGAGAATGCAATCCATGTGTCCCAGCATAAATGTCTCTGTTTTTTACCACATGGCCGTAAGTCATTTACTCAAAGGTTCCAAATTATATTTTAAAAGTTCAACAAATAGTTCATTGTACAACAGACTTGGGCACTTAATTAGAAACCACAATACTTTGCTCATTGTATGTAATATTAAATGGCCTTTTTCTTCCATTATCCAAATGTTGTAGGTAATTTATCATGGAAGATGTCTTGCGCAATGCACTATGAAAGTACTGCAATGATATACAAGTTACACAATTATGGCCTCGTTTGAGAAAAAGGTTTTCAAGAACACTTCCTTAATAGTTCTTCCTGGTCGCTTTTTCTAATCCCTCCCAAACCACAGGATGTGCTAACTTTAAAATTTACCACAACAGCAACAAAGCCCCCATCTAGTTACTAAACACTCTTGGAGGCTTCTTTTTTGGAATTCATTTTCGGTTCTCTGCCATTGCAAGTCACTAGAGGAAAATCATCTTATTGTTTCAAAGCCAGAGAACAGAAATTGAATTCAATCACCTCTTTGGATGTGTTGACACTATGACATCCTGATTTATCATTCCCAAACCCTATTACCCTCTTGCACCAGTCAGTAACCCTTAGAGGAAGGAAGAGATGGCCATATAGTCCCTGGCTCTATATATCTGAATGAGAAGTAGAAACTTACTTACCTAATGCCAAACAGCTGGATATGTGAATACATCCTGATGTTTCCCTTCTTTATTCCATTTTCAGCCAGATGTTCGGCATCACAGAGACAACACCTAATGTTTCTAAAAAGAGTTTCAAAAATATTATGACTTCAGATTGGAAAGATGGGAACACAAAGACCAAGTAAGATATAATTGAAATCTATACAATCATGAAGGATTTAAATAAGTTGGCTGTAACTCATTCATGAGATCTCGGAATACTAGAAACATCCTTTGAAATCTGAGAGACTTTAAGCAACAAACAAAAGGACAACTGAGTTGAGAATAAACATATGGAACTTGTTACCCCAGAGGTAGGGAATGAAGATACACATACTAATTCAAAAATATTTACATACGTTCATACACAATCAACAGAGTTATTAAAGACAAAAATATTTGGGGTACATTGTGAACTTTTGGATATTGGTGTCATGGAAGACAATTCCGACTTTTAGTGGGCATTCCTTGGAGTAACGGTCTGTATCCATACACTCGGTTGGTTGAAATCCAGTCTGGCAATTGTTACTTGCATGGTAGTTGCTCATAATTATTTGTTGAATGAATATTAATATGTATAGTGCTTGGAAGCTCTAAGCTTTAAAGTACATAAACTCTTACATATGCATTCTTATTTTATCCTTATTTTAATGCTTTCATATTGAAAAGGAGCAAAATTCCCAAGAGAACTGAGACAGAGGTAGTATGGGCAGGGACAATGATTATAGCAGAGTAATTACAGTTTGAGCTCTGTCTGGAGTCAGAACAGTCTAGAACCCCGGCTCTACAAATCACAGTCTTTATCACTGTAGACAAATTACTTAAACTCTCCAAACCTTAATTTCCTTGTAGGTAAAATGAAAATAATGAAAAGTCTACCTCCTACGGTTTCTGTGAGAATTAATGAGGTATCCCATATAAAGCATATTGTCCAGTGCCAGGCACATAGTAAATATTCAGTAAATATAAGCTATTTTAGAGATAAGAAGTTTATTTTCAAAGATATTAAGTAGTCTAATCATCCCAAAAAACATGGCTTAGTAATTATAATATTAAAAATCAAACAGAATTTTTTGGCATCTGAACCCTGTGTTCCTTCCATGTGCCTGGCATAAGTTATTTGGCCAAAGACAAAAGACTGAACTGAGTTGTCCAAGAAGAGAGAACCCTGGCATTTGGTGTCTGAATGAGCTTTCCCATACAATTACAAATATGCACTCTATAACTCATTAAGTATTGTATATATTAAGTGGAATTCGGTTTGCTTTATGATAAAAAATATCCAATTTAGTTTTGATTGATGACAGTCAACCATTGTTTATATTTGTAAGCCTACCACAATCATCCTGGCAATGTTTGCTATATATTAAATAGATTCTATCTATAGTTTTAAGTAACAACAAATATTTGCATTTATAGAAGATGTCTTATGGTTAGAAAAGGATTAGACAAAATGATCTGAAGGGAACATTGCAGAAGCCCTCCTTAACAACCATTCCTCCAGTGAGGCCAACATTGCAGAAACAAGTTTAGCATGAAAATTAATTAATGTTCTTTCCAAGATGTTTCATAAAATAAGCCAGCTAATGTGTTTGGATAATAGAAAAAAAAAGATCCTGTATAATATTCTTTTTAGTAAAATATAATCACCCAATATATTTCATTGACACCACGGTTATTTGTACTTAAGGGCAGAATGTGTTTAGCCACAGTTGAATTCATATTTCTTTCACTGTAAATAAAAGTGAATCAGGTTATTACATAGTATGGGCACACCGATCTCAACAGCTTGTCTTATTCCACTATACCACCGCCTTCTCCACTACCACAAACACCACGTGGAACACGCGTCTAGCGGTGCAAAGCCAAAGAGTATGTAACATGTAGACCAAAGGTAGGAGTTGTGTCAGTTAATCCTTGCTGTGTAACTATCACCCCAAAATATTTTGGCTTACACAACAAAATGTATTATTCCTGACAATTCTGTGAATTGGCTGAGCCGTTCCAGTCTGGGCCCACTTAGCAGCTCAGCTGGGGCTGGGTGGTCAGGATGGCATTACTCACAAGTCTGGTTGTTGGTTCAGTGTCAGTGGGGTGACAGGCCACATGTCTCTCATTATCCCACAGCCTCGCCCAGATTTATTCACATGGTGAAGGTTGCAGGATTCCCAAGAGCAGCAAGCAAAAAGTCCCGATAAACAAGTGATTTTCAAGCCTTTATTTGTGTCATATTGTTGATTGTCTCACTGGACAAACAAGTCATGAAGGCAAGCACAGAGCGAGGTGTGGTTAAATAGACTTTGACTCAGTGGAAAGAGTTGCAAAGTCTCATGGTAAAGACTGTCATATTAAGAGGCGTGAAGAGCTGAGGTGATATCTCCCCACTACCGCAGACTATGTATGACACTATCCTGTGAGAATTTTCTGCCAGAAGTTGTTCTGCATTTCACAAAGAACCTTTACAACCATTCTTTATTCCATCCTCTCAAAAATTATGGAGGGAAGATCAATGATAAAGTTAGTCATTTCAACAGATTAGTTGAGTGACTTTGGCCCAGCCATTTACTATTTCATCATTAGATAGAGTTACAACAGCGTCTGTGTCATGACATTGCTCAGAGAATTAAATGAGATGATTTTGTGTAAATTATTTAGCACAAGCTCAAATTATTAGCTTTTAAACTTTTATTATACATTTAAAAATACTCTCTGGGCACTTACCATATTCCTATGAATCACTATAGAATATTTCTAAGAATTTGTTAAGGTAACATTATTGAGCCAAATTATCTATACTTTATTCTGGTTTTTATCTCTTTAATTTTTTTTTATTATTTTAGTATAGTTGACCCAGAATGTTACATGTCTATCTTTAACTTGAGGCAAATTACTTAGCATTTTGGATGCTATATTGTTTTCCTCATTTGTGAATTAAGCATAAAAATAATCATATCTGCCTCATTAGATTGCTGTGAAAATTGCATATAAATACCTAGAGAAGTGTCTGTCACTCATGAATACACAACAGATGATGATTATTATTATGTCAGGGCACTGGACTAGGCTATACACACACACACACACACAGAAAAATAAAAATATTTATTAAGTATGTCATTATGTATATATTACAACCTATTTGAAGAGTAAGACATTAAAAAAGTTAACAGATCAATAAATTATAATTGCAAATCATGATTAGTACCATGATAGATAATATTATGAAAAGTAACATAGAGAGGAACTTCTTTTTTTTTTTTTACATTATGTTAGTCATCATACAATACATCATTAGTTTTTGGTGTAGTGTTCCATGATTCATTGTTTGGGTAAAACACCCAGTGCTCCATGCAATACGTGCCCTCCTTAATACCCATCACCAGCCTATCCCAATCCCCCCACCCCCTCCCCTCTGAAACCCTCAATTTGTTTCTCAGGGTCCATAGTCTTTCATGGTTCATCTCCCCCTCTGATATCCCCCCCTTCATTTTTCCCTTCCTTCTCCTAATGTCCTCCATGCTATTCCTTATGTTCCCCATATAAGTGAAACCTTCAACAGACAAATGGATAGAGACAAACTTCTGATCATAGGATGGCAACAGGTCTCTCCAGTAAAGTACTATTTCAGTTAAGAATTCAACAATCCAAGAAATTTGAGATTTTCCAGAAAAGAAAAATTAAAGGCAGAGAGATAAAGCAACTTGCTCAAGGTTGTACAAGGGAGAAGTGGATAAGCCGGGAAGTTTCTCTGTGATAACACAACTACTCTAAACGTTATTGGCCCTGGGGACAAGAGCTGCTGAACACTCAGTGAGCTTGATAGCATCTCAAAATGTTAAACTCTACTCATGGGTGGGTTGCCGTCCTACTTACCTTATTCAGCTTATGGAAACTTTCACCTGAAGACTAAAAAAACCTAAACTGTGGCTTTTGAAATTAAAAGCTAGTAACTCTGTGCTTTGTTGTGGCCCATAATCCTTTCTGGAATGTAAGTTTATTAGAGAGAGAAATGAGAAAATAGTTTTAACTCAACAAGAGTGCGAACAGGTATCAAAATTTGAGGGATACGGCTAAAGGTGCTTAGAAAGAAACAGATAGCTTTATACATTTCTAGTAAAAAAGGAAAAAAGAACTCAACCTGAAGACCTCAGATGACACCTTAAGAAGGTAGGGAAAAAAGGGAAGTGTAACCCCAAAATAAGAAGAATGAGGGAGTTATAAAGGCAACAGCAGAAATCAATGAAAAAAGAAAACATGTATAATTGAGAAAGTGAACAAAGCCAACTCAACTCTCACACCTTGTTGGTGGGAATAGAAAATGGTACAAACACTTTGGGAGAAAATCTGGCTCTTCCTAGTAGTGTAGAGTTCACACCTACCCTACAACCCAGATATTCTACTCCTAAGTAGTCAAGAAAAGTGAAAATAAATATTCACAAAAAGACTTGTACAAAAATGTTCATAGCAAACTTACTTATTATAGCTCCCAATGGGAAACAGCTTAACTGCCCATCAATAGAATAAACAAATACGATTGATAATAATAAAAAAAGAACGAATTACCAAACAGGCAATGTATATTTCCATATAATACTTCTTTCAATGTCCATAACTCTGTGACATATCATTATTTCCCTTACTCTAGTTATGAGAAATCTGAGGCACAGAGATGATAATTTGCCTAAAAGTAGATCGCTAGTGAGGGAATAGACCGAGGACTCAAACCCTGATGGGGTGCCAGATGCTTTGCTCTTAAGCAATATATTATGCTTCCCTGTGTTCACCTTAAACAGTCAGATCCCTGGAGCGATGTGTAGTACAAAAGGTTTTCTTGGAAAACTGTGCGGAAATACTTGCGCACACACCATGCCCCCAAGCAAGCGTGGACGTAGGGCGAAGATGATTCTATACGTAGAGTCGTACTTGCTCCTGGATGCACAGACCTATCCAGACAAGAGAAGGCTGAAGAAAGATCGAAATATTACCAGTTCTAACATGGCTGCTACAACTACCAGACCGACTTGGGGAAGATTCTGTGCTGACAGATTGTTAGATGAGGTCCCAGGAGATAGAGATTCTAAAAACAGCTCTGTGACAAGGTAGCTGAGAACTAGGGGAGGCCACGTCACCCTCTCTGAACTTCATCAATCCATTAAGGAGGCAGAACTTGAGCTTCGACCTTCCCTTATGTTAGGAGATACTATGTCTCTCTTCCTAACAGATGAAATCCTAGTTCCGCTTTCTCATTATTAGTGCTCATTTCTAATAATTGATCCATAATAAACTAGCATCTGTAAGAACATAATTTACATAAATAACAAATTATTTGCATTTCAATGTCCAAAAAGAATTTCTCCTATTGGGAGGATTGTAATCGTGGCGAGGAGATGCTTATGACAGTAGAAATAAGAAGTAGCTTCTTAGGGGTGAGACCGGCATGGTTCAAATCCCAGTTCAGGGCTTTCTAGCCACATGAACCTGAGCAATGCTCCTCCTGTCTCTGTGTGCTCATCTATACGTTGAGAATGTAAGTGCATGTACCTCAATGACTTGCTGCCTGCTCTGTCTGGGCAGCCATTGCCAGAACCTGTCCCGAACCCATCCTTTCCCAAAGTAAGTCCAACATGCCGCCAAGAAGACCCCCTTAGTAGCCGCCTCTCTCTGCTTTAAGTTGCAAGGGCTAGGGGAGACTAGATGAACTCTGGCTTTATTAATACCCTGGATACAATGAGGTAGGTTTGTTTAAAGCAGCGAGATATACTATAAACTCAGCAAGGATAATCAATCTCCACTTGTAGCATCACATCTTCAGGAGTTAAAAAAATAATTTTAATTTTAAAATAAAAGGAATAAGAAATGGAAACCTGGATGTCCCTCTACTATTTCAAAATCAAGCAGGAAATTTAGTTTATAGGTGGGTTCAAGAAAGGGCTCCCGGGGCGCCTGGGTGGCACAGTGGTTGAGCGTCTGCTTTCGGCTCAGGGCGTGATCCCGGCGTTCTGGGATCGAGCCCCACATCAGGCTCTTCCGCTATGAGCCTGCTTCTTCCTCTCCCACTCCCCCTGCTTGTGTTCCCTCTCTTGCTGGCTGTCTCTATTTCTGTTGAATAAATAAATAAAATCTTTAAAAAAAAAAAAAGAAAGAAAGGACTCCCATCTTCTTTGGACTATTGAAACAATTTAGCTCCTATCCCCTCTTCTACTGCAATTTGTTTGTTCTTCTGTTTAGTGCTTATCTTTGTGGAAGTCCTATGGGACATCCCTCCCTGTCTCCCTTCCTCCTCCTTTCCCTCCCTCTCTGCCTCTCCTCTTCCTCTTTCTTCAACTGTGGTTTGAACCTTTGAAAGGCAGACCTAGTATTTGGTTCTTTGTTTTGTGTCCTGCCACTTAGCACAGATTCTGTCATAGGATAGGTGTTCAATCACCGTTTGCTCATTTAAATCGATCATTATAAACAAACTTCTTGCAGCTGGTATGGACCAGTGCCTTTTCCATTGGAAGCTCTTCCTGAAAAACACGTGGAGCATGGGGAAATGAGAACAGAGTAAGTAATCTAACTTAAATCTAACCTTGTGAAGCCCCACGACACACCCAGAATGCAACAGTCCAAAGATGAATTCAGTCCTTGGCTTATTTTTCTTTTCTTTGTTGGCTTCAATACTGACCTTGAGTCATGGGCCAGACTGTGATACAAACAGGACAATTTTTTGTTGTTCTTGCATTTACTTTAGTATTCCACACTAAAATCCAGAAATGCTTTATCAATGGATTAATATAATAATAATAGGTAGTACGATAAAAAATTAAAACAATTATACAAATACATAAATAAACAATAGTACATAAAATATAAAATGTTCCAGGAACTTATCAGAGTCTTTAAGAGCTTCATTGAAACACACATTCTGGGGCCCCTGGGTGGCTCAATCAATTGGGCTGCTGCCTTTGGCTTGGGTCAGATCCCAGATTTCTGGGATGGAGTCCCGCATCGGGCTCCCTGCTCAACAGGGAGTCTGCTTCTCCCTCTGCCCTTCCCCCCTGCTTGTGATCTCTCTCTCTCTCTCAAATAAATAAATATATTTTTTTAAAGAAAGAAACCCACATTCTGACATCCATACTCTTACCCTTAGATTTATATAGCACAAAAGGGACAATAGTCATGATGTTAGATAGAGGATTTTAGTATCAGTGGCCTAAGGATGAATCAAGAAACTTAAAAATTTTATTTTTTATTTATTTATTTTTTAAAGATTTTATTTATTTATTTGACAGAGATAGACACAGCCAGTGAGAGAGGGAATACAAGCAGGGGGACTGGGAGAGGAAGAAGCAGGCTCATAGCAGAGGAGCCTGATGTGGGGCTCGATCCCATAACGCCAGGATCACGCCCTGAGCCGAAGGCAGACGCTTAACCGCTGTGCCACCCAGGTGCCCAAGAAACTTAAAAATTTTAAAGAAACTTAAACATTTTAAAACAGAATAAAATTTTGAAAGGATACATATGTAAACACATGCATATATATTTATCCCTACACTATTCAGTGATGGTGGTCATAGATATTAGTAATATCTGTTAGTATAATAATAAAACTACATATTGGACACACATTGTCTATTGGGCATTGCATACAAATTTATCTATTATTTATACTTCAAATAAATTTATGAGATAGAAAATTGAGGACATTAAATAAATTGCCAAAGCTGTGCATGTATTAAGTAGCACGGCCAGTATTCAAACCCAGAAAGTCCGACTTCAGAGCCCCATCATCATCACCACAATGTATTTGGTATATTTAGTAGATAAAATAGCATTTTACCCAATGTATTGTAAAATCTGATATAAATTTAGGAAATTCCTTGTATACATAAATTATAATTATTTCTTACTATTTTAAGAGATTTATTTATTTGTGTGTGTGAGAGAGAGAGACAACCCTCGAGCAGAGAGGAGGGGCAAGGGGAAAGAATCTCAAGCAGACGTCTGGCTGAGCTGAGTGTGGAGCCTGATGCGGGGCTGGATCCTAGGACCCCGAGATCATGACTTGAGCTAAAATCAAGAGTCTGATGCTTAACTGATTGAGTCACCCAGGCACCCCTAATTATTTCTTTTTTTTTAAATTTATTTTTTAAATTAAATTCAATTAACCAACATATAGTACAGATGTAGTATAGATGTAGTTTCACATGCAGAGTTCAATAATTCATCTGCTGCATATAACACCCAAGGCTCATCACGTCATGTGCCCTCCTTAATGCCCATCACCCAATTACCCCATCCTCCCACCTGCCTCCCCTCCAGCGACCCTCAGTTTGTTTCCTATAGTTATGTCTCTCATGGTTTGTCTCCCTCTCTGATTTCTTCCCATTCCATTTTCCCTCCCTTCCTCCATGATCCTCTGTGCTGTTTCTTACATTCCACATGAGTGAAACCATGTGATAATTGTCTTTCTCTGATTGATTGATTTCACTCAGCATAATACCCTCCAGTTCCATCCACGTCAGTGCAAATGATAAGTATTCATCCTTTCTGATGGCTGAGTAACATTCCATTTTGTATATATATACCATATCTTCTTTATCCATTCATCTGTTGATGGACATCTCAGCTCTTTCCATAGTTTGGCTATTGTGGACATTGCTACTATAAACATTGGAATGCATGTGCCCCTTTGGGGTAAAAAAGGAGAGATCATGACCAACACCAAGGAAATTCAAACAATTTTAAGAACATATAATAAGCAACCATATGCCAACAAATTAGGCAATCTGGAAGAAATGGATGCATTTCTAGAAACTTATAAACTACCAAAACTGAAACAGGAAGAAATAGAAAGCCTGAACAGACCCATAACAAGGAAGGAAATTGAAACAGTAATAAAAAATCTCCCAACAAGCAAGAGTCCAGGGCTGGAGGGCTCTCCAGGAAATTCTACCAAACATTTAACGAAGAACTAATACTTATTCTTCTGAAGCTGTTTCACAAAATAAAAATAGAAGGAAAACTTCCAAACTTATTCTATGAGGACAGCATTACCTTGATCCCAAAACCAGACAAAGACCCCACCGAAAAGGAGAATTACAGAACAATATCCCTGATGAACATGGATGCAAAAATTCTCACCAAGATACTAGCCGATGGATCCAACAGTACATTAAAAAGATTATTCACCACCATCAAGTAGGAGTTATTCCTGGGCTGCAAGGCTGGTTCGACATTCGCAAATCAATCAATGTGATACATCACATTAATAAAAGAAAGACAAGAATCATATGATCCTCTCAATTGATGCAAAAAAAGCATTTGACAAAATACAGCATCCTTTCTCTAGTAAAACTCTCCACAGTGTAGGGATAGAGGAAACACACCTCAATATCATAAAAGCCGTATATGAAAAATCCACAGTGAATATCATTCTCAATGGGGAAAAACGGAGAGCTTTTCCCCTAAGGTCAGGAGCAAGTAGGGATGCCCACTCTCACACCACTGTTGTTCAACATAGTACTAGAAGTCCTGGCTTCAGCAATCAGACAACAAAAAGAAATAAAAGGCATTCAAATTGGCAAAGAAGTCAAACTCTTATTCTTCACAGATGACATGACACTTTATGCAGAAAACACAAAAGACTCCACTCCAAAATTCTAGAACTCATACAGCAATACTGCAATGTGGCAGGATGTAAAAGCGATGAACAGAAATCAGTTGCATTCCTGCACACTGAGACAGAAGGAAGAGAAATTAAGGAGTCGATCCCATTTAAATTGCCCCCCAAACCACAAGATACGTAGGAGTAAACCTAACCAAAGAGGTAAAGGATCTGTACTCTAAAAACTACAGAACATTTATGAAAGGAATTGAGGAAGACACAAAGAAATGGGAAAAACATCCCATGCCCATGGATGGGAAGAATAAATATTGTTAAAATGCTTATGCTGTCCGGAGCCATTTACACGTTCAATGCCATCCTTATCAATATACCATCCACGGTTTTCACAGAGCTGGAACAAATAATCCTAAAATTTGTGTGGAACCAGAAATGACCCTGAATAGCCAGAGGAATGTTGAAAAAGAAAACTCCTAATTACTTCTTATTTTTTTAACAACAAACTGGGTGGACATTAAAACACGGGGCATCTTCTGTTTCTCACATAAATTTGCCAGTGGATGGTAGTCAAAAGCTGGAGCAACCTTGATTTTAGTCCATGGGCAGAACTGGCCTTGCTGGCCCATGCTGAAATCGCCATGCTTCCTCCCACTCCCGCCCCTGAACTTTTCACATAAAAATTATTCACCAAGACTAATATGCACAGTCAGATGAAGACTTCAGAAAATGTGAACACTGAGAGATTATGATAAACAATAAAAAGAAAATAATACTAACCTAAAAAACTAAAATGAACACGCAGGCAAAAACATACAGTTTTATCTTCTGCCTGAAACTTTTAGGATTCACCTATGCTAAAAGCTCTTATCTGTAGGTCCCTAAAGAGTGTCTTCAAATGTGGGACATGTACCTTCAGGGAATGCTTGAGATGCTCCATTAGGTTGAAGAAAGAAAATACTAGAACTTCTGCTTGTATTTATTTGTAAACATAAGTCAATTATTTTACAAATATTTAAAACATAGATGGACAAGGGAGGCCTCATTCAGGCCACCTAGCAGATGGTCACCTCCTACTCAAGAGATGTCCAGGGGGAAGAGTGGAAGTCCCCAAATGGGGAGGGATTGGCAGTGGAATTTTCATTTTTCTTTTTTTTTTTTCATGCATTGCAATAATTTGTAGCTTACTTTTATCCACTTAAGTGAATTTATAAATTATATCAAATAGTTTTAAGAAATCTAATGCTAATGAAATGAGTAAGAGTCTTAAAATATTCCTTTGAAGAAATTGGAAATTGAAGATAGTGCTATAACAATGTAAGCATGGTAGCATCCAACACGGACAAAGAAGCTGGCCCATTCTACTAGAGCAAGCTTGTATCCCCCGTGCTATGAAATAAAAATAAGATGTTAACCTGAATATTTAAAATTATTTGGGAGACTATGCCAGCTATGGGTTTGTATCCATTTCAATTAATTATGAAGCTCGTCTTGGGGGCATATTGTGCCTTGATAGTTTGCAAGTCAATAACAGCATGATGCCGTCATTAGTAAGACGTAGCCCTCGGATCTTTCTAACAAAGCTTTAAGATATTTGGAACTGAAGCAGGCACTTTTCAGAATTTCTCTCAAGGTAAAATAAATGCTCAGGAACCACTTTTGAAATTCTTTACTGACAAAAAACTGAAATCATTAGAGTACCAGTTACTCTGTTGGCCGGAGAGAAATGCCCACAGGAAGTAACAGACAATAACGGGGTCAGAAGGTAAAATGCATTTCCTTGTCAGGCAAAAGAGTTTTAAGGCTCATAAAACAAAAACCTCTTTTTCAAATTCTCTTCTCCTGTTCAAATCTACATATCTTGTGAAGTAACTTTTTCAGTAATCACAAGCCCTTAAAGTCAGTTATGAAATAAATTAAATTTAGAACTAAGTCTTTGAATTTCTGCAGTACGGTGTATTAAACCAATGTTTTATAAAATATTAAGCTGATTAATTTGTCTTGCTCTCACTAAACTAATCAAATGCATTGATAATAACAATAATACGTACTGTTATCACAGAAACAATGTTAGTTGTTCACTCCATCGTTCTCTTTTTCTGGACACAGGTGAAGACTTCATTCCCCAGCCTTGCTCACTGTAAGGTCAGGTCATTTGACTGAATTCTGGCCAATGACACATAAATTGAAGAGTCCTGCGCTAACAGCTGAGCCTGGCCCTTAAAGCTTCTTGTGCAATCTTTTAGATTTTACGTCCCCTTTTTTTAAGTGATTGTGGAGGCTACGCATTGCAGCATTGCAATATGAACTCAGCCTGAAGTTACATGAGAGAAAATTACCCCAGAAAGCATACTGACATTAGACTCTAACATAAGCCAGAAATAAAATTTATTATAAGAAGCCAATGAAAAGTCATTGTCATTACTACGAGGGAGACAGTATTACTAAGACTAATGTAATTGTTAATAATATTTTAATGACAGCAAAATGTTTTTGTACTATTATTAAAAATAATAAAAATCGTGTAACTTTATATCATTTTCACGTAATAGTTTTTAAACATCTATTTTTGCACATCTTGTCCTATATACATTTCCAAATGTATACATATATTTGTGTTGCATGATTTTTTTTCTTGATAAAGAATCAATCAACCATTTAGAGGTAGATAACTTGAAATATATGGTTAGTTAATAAATTGTCATCATGTGCTATTTAATTATTTAATTTATACCCTATTTAAGAGTATCAATAGGATACCCTCAGACTTGTTATTTTCACAAATTTAATCCATATATCTAGGTCCTAAAAGACAAGAAATCCTATTTCCATACATCTCTTCTGATCTTCACCCAACTGTGGTTGATATAGGTCACCATACACAACTAGTGCTTCATAAAGTAGAGAGTGTTAGTACCAAGGGATTAAACCAGTTAGTATGCATGGCTGAGGATAGAACTCTCTCTAAAACACTCATATCCTTGAAGTTTTGTAATGTATAAGCATTATGTCTGAGAAATAAAAACAGAAAAAATGATTCAATTTTACATGGAAAAAATTTAAAAAGGAGTAAATGTGAATTTTCACCTGGGAGATAGATGTTTCTCTCCACATATATTCATGAATACATGTACACATACACAAAAATGTATGCCCACACTCACACACGTATCGGGTATTTATTGTATTGAGTCAGAATTTTTTTATCCGAGAGACTCATTTAGTACTTGAACTGAAAGTGATGGTGGTAAAATTGAAGTGAACCTTAGCTGCAAGGAAAAAATGAGGGTCTTGGGTCTCATTTTCCCAAGTTAAATCAAGATCACATGCTTCTTTCCATGGTTTGATAGAAAATTTTTGTCCTTTTCCAGGTACCAAAGCCAAAGAGTCAATTTTCTAGCTCTTAACATCTATGCTTTTTCAAGAATAGCTGCTAAGCTCACAGAGACTGCCCGAGGGCCCGCTTCAGACTGTATCCGTTTTGAAAAGTTGGTGGCTCTTAAAAGTCGAGGATTAAAAGCAGTAGGAAGACTGGCCTTTGAAATCTTTGAAACTGTTGACAGCTATAAGCTCTCTGGGACCTTCTGGTCACAATAACATCTACTGAGTGCACTTTTGGCCATGTCTCGCTAGAAGTTCTCACCCTATCATCTGATCAAAAGTTTGACCTTCTAGGTCACTTTGTGAGAGTTTCCAATATTCTTTTCAAAAGGCAAGGCCAACATTTCCACACAACTAAAGCTAGATGAAAGTGTTCAGGATAATGATGGCTCCCTCTCAACTTCAAGAAACCCTTCCAACAGTAGGGCTTTGCCTCATTATTTTTCAAAACAGTGCTATGGTCTGAGTATGTGTGTTTCCCCTAAATTCCTAAGTGTAAGCCCTCATCCCCAGTGCAATAGTATTTGGAAGTAGGGCCTTTGGGAGGTAATTAGGTCATTAGAATGGAGAGCTCATGAATGGGACTAGTACCATTGTAAGAAGAGCCGTGAGAGATGATGGCACTCTCTGTCATTTAAGAACATAGCAAGAAGGCAGCCGTCTGCAAACCAGGAAGAGGGCTCTCGCCAGACACGCTGAATCTACTACCTCCTTGATCTTGAACTCCCCAGGCTCCGGAAATAAATGCTTATTGTTTAAGCCACCCAATCTATGCATTTTGTTACAGCAGCTAAGACAAATGGCAATCAATCAACCAAGCACGCTGAATATAGCAAGCTACTTGGATACAAAATTTATGTTATAAATGTTGGAAGTTGATAACACAGTGCTATGAAAGCAATTTTGCAACTGTCTGTCATCTTTACTTCTAAGGAGTGACTCGGTTTGTAGCAATAATTGTGGTGAGAAGAACTATCCTTTTCCTCTCATCTCTCTTGGTCAGTGGAGTTGCAGGGTTCGTTAGAGAGATGACATTTTGGGGGATGTCATCTATTATTAGTTAATGTAGAAATCTTTGTTATGTTTAATGTAACTCAAGGCAGGGAAGGGGCAAATGCCCTCTTGGCATAATAAGGTCATGGTTATTCATTCATAAGAATTAGTAACAAGGTTTTTACAGCAGAGTGCATATGACTTTTTTATGTCCCTGGATTATTTGGGAGAATTTATGTTGCTTCAGAAGGAAGTGGCAAGATGTGTTTGATTTTAGGTACTCAATAAAATACCAGATGTAGCCCCAAGTGCATGTTCTCCTCATCTCATCCTTGCTTCTATATGAGTGAGCAGGAGCCAGAAAACAGAGTTCATCCCTGCCTCTTATGGGTCTTTTATTAGACCAGGGAGGGAGAGCCAAGAAAGCCATCGACATCTTAGGCTGCAGCATTTACAAGACATGAGAATGGGTTAACGTGAACTGAAATTTTATTATTCGAATAAATAAATTCACCCCCCCTTCCCTGACCCACCCAACAGATAAAAGAGGGAAATGTGGTTAAGAAAGAGAGTACTTCAGCACATTAGGCAGAATGGTACAGGGAAATGTCCCTGAAGTATATCGCACTCACAGTAACCACTCCGAGAGGGTTATAGAAATAGACCCGTCTCTCTAAGGACATAGGGAAAGAAGGGATGGCTATATGGCTTGCATCGTGCAATTTCACTTGTTTACCTTGAAAGTTTGTTTGACTGCTTCAAGAAAAGATTTTGGTAGGGATTTTAGTCTCTGAGTTTCCCAACAGAACACCAGAGATGGGGTGGATTAAACAGGGGAAATTTGTTTCCTTACAGTTCTGGAGGCTGGAAGTCCAAGATCAAGGTGCCTGCAGGTTGGTTTCTGGCTAGACATGGGTTCCGGGCTTGCAGAAGCTCGCCTTCTCACGGTGTGCTCACGTGCACGTGCACAGAGAGCGCTCTCTGGTTTCTCTTCCTCTTCTCACTAGGACAGCAGTCCTATGGGATTAGGGCCCCACCCTCATGACTTCACTTAATGACGTCTTTAGAGGCCCCAGCAATATGGTCACATTGATGGTTAGGGTGTCAACTTATGAATTTTGAGGGGACACAATTCAGTCTGTAACAGTAGATGTCATGTTTAAAAAAATTAAAACCTTATGGGATAAAAAAGAAGACTAGCAAATGAAGCCGGGAGCTAAGTTACTGCAACTAAATGTACCTAAGAAGGTCCTGACTAACTACATGGACTCGAGTGAACTCTGCACTTCCCAATAGCCAAGAGAAAGAAGTCAACAACAGTTACAGAGCTCACAATAAATTCTTACTTGCTACTCAGGGGAAACAAAGCTTTTCTTAGAGTCAAGTCCTCAAAGATATTTCCCCCATTTCAGTTATACCTGTAGAGTTCAAGCAAAAGCCAGTTTAATAACGCTGTGTCCAAACATCTGGTAAAAGTATTTCTATGAAAGGTCCGCACGGTGTGTGTCAAACGCACAGCTATCAGGTGACACTCTCAATAAGCTAACAGTTCAACAATTGTTATTTAAATATCTAAAATAAGAAACAATGGGTAGTATAAAATTAATTTCCATATTCTGCTCTTTATTTATCAAAAAGGTACACTATGGTGCATAGTTTTAACCAAAAGGAAAAACAAAAAAATTCAAATAATATGGTTACAAGGAAGTTTTTTCTTCCTGTGTCTGTTCTCCATCCAAATGTTCAGCATAGTTTTTATTTTACACGTTTGGGAGGGCAGTGTGAAACTACAGGGCATCCTGTGACTTACTTAAACTGTATCTGAGTTGCTTGGGGTTGCATAGAAGGGTGAAGAAGTAAACACATGGGTAAAATAATTTATCGCAAAAGGACTTCAGCGTTGGAAGGAATGACTATATGGTTCAGCAGCCCCATTGATAAATTAGAAGTTTCTGAGCTTAAGGATTGGCTTCTAAAAAGGAAATGACTATTCTATGTCAGTAGAATTCTATATTCTATGTCAAGCACACCTGAAGTTAAAATGTTATGGTAATCGCCATGCGTCGTCGGAACTTCATTACCCGGTAGACACCGCTCTAGATGGTGATGTTATGCACACAGGAGCCTTGTGGATATAATCCAGGGACCCCAGGAAGCTCTCTCTGATTTAAGCATTCCACCACCTCACTTGCGGAAGTGCTCACTTTCCCTGCCTATGAATCACCAATAGGGGAAAAATAAGCTGGGGGCAGTTGCTCCAAGAGGCAAGATTCAAATACGTTTCTTTATTAGTGAGCATGTGCCTTCCGAGCCCTTTAAAAAATTTGCCCTCTTTTTATTCAGTTAGTAACCATCACTTCAAAATGCAGAGAAAACCTCCACCATAGACAGATCATGGAAACGTACACAAGGTGTTAGGAGGAGAGTGTGTGTTTTTCAAAGTAGCCTTAAAAGGCCCTGATCGGAGATCGCAGACTCCAGGCAACGCGTCCAGGCTCTCCACAGTCCGGTCCCCAACTGTCTCTGTTCTTTCCTGCTCTGCCTAAATGAAGTACCAGTCAGGAGTTAGCCTGTTCAACTTACTATCTCTAG
Source organism: Ursus americanus (assembly GCF_024610735.1). Classification (NCBI taxonomy): domain Eukaryota; kingdom Metazoa; phylum Chordata; class Mammalia; order Carnivora; family Ursidae; genus Ursus; species Ursus americanus. The sequence goes on from NC_142135.1 coordinate 18,053,663, forward strand.
AACACATGCTAAATGTTTTTTACGGTTGGAACTTTCACTGAAATTTTGGTATTAAAAATGATTTTGCCACCATGTGACCTTTTGGACCACTTCAATATTATTTAATCGATACGTGTTTTCATCTTGTTGAAGGAGAATGAAACTCCTTTGGGACAGCCCTTTATCTCACACTTGTTGAAACTTGCTGTAAAGAGTAGGCACGGGGTCCTGTCCATGAAGAAAGAGCCCGGCACCGAGGATCGGGAGACGGGAATGGGATATATTCTAATCCTCACTCTGCTAGTCCAGTCAATAGCTATGGGGTTTCTGGCCATTTATTCAACCCTCCCAAGACACCATTCTATTCCAAAAACATGCTGTTGTGTGTGAAAAGTGTGGAGTTAGCCGACTCGCTACTAGTGAGTAAGAGGTTTAGAACAAACAGCTGATCCCGTTTGCATGGGTTTGAGGTTTTAGTGTTCTTGGCCTTGTTGGCAGAAACCTTTCTGCAGAGACGTTCAGCTTTCAATACCTTTAAGAAAATGCATTGAGAAGATCAAGGGAAGGATCACTTTTAAGCTGAGTGCAAAACCCCAAGCTCACTTAGATATCCCGGGCTTATTCCACTACTGGATAGACTTATGTTCTTGGGCAAAGAAGACTGTTTTTCCTGGCTCTCCTCCTCAAATATGCAGACAAATCCTCGATGGCAGCAACACCTAGAGAAGAGTTTATAGCCAAATCTGTTAAAGGGAAGTTGGTAATAGGAGCACTGTTCACTAGTGCCAAATGGCATCGTTGGTCTAATGTGGGGGGGAAAAAGTTCAGCATCCTGGGTTGATATTGATCACCGTGAGTGATTTCATTTTTCCTTGAATCAAAGTTGTTTGTTGCAATGGTTAGCTTAGGTTTGACCAGGGTAATTTTGAAAAAAATAATGAATAGTGGTCTTTGTTTATTTGTTTGCATGTTTAAGACCCGCTTTTATAGACCTGGCATTACAGCTACCAACACACAAAAGAGGGAGCCTGTTAAATGTACTGAAGGGGCTGCTGGAAAAGATGCAAAAATATTAAAAGGAAAAATAAAAGGATGGAGAAAAGAGTGAAAGGGTGTATTTTTTTTAAAAAAGATTTTATTTATTTATTTGACAGAGAGAGAGAGATAGCACAGAGGCAGGGGTGAGGGGCAGAGGAGGAGGAAGAAGCAGGCTCCCTACTAAGCAGGGAGCACGATGTGGGGCTCCATCCCAGGACCCTAGGATCATGACCTGAGTCGAAGGCAGACTCTTAACAAACTGAAGCACCCAGGTGCCCCCAAAGGGTGTATTTTATGTTTGAACTGGTATAACTAACTGATTATTAATGGTCACTGTGTGAAAAATCTTGGTCTGCATTTTTGGGGGCCAGTCTTGGTTTTCTAGTCTTGGCTTGAAAATCCCCCCCTCCCCCACTATCATCCCAGCCGTTGTTGCCCATTGTAACTGTGAGGGTTCTGCAATAGGAGGTTTAATATTTTATGGTAGCTTAAGATTGGATTTGTTTCTTTCTGTGACTATTATGTTGTCATGGCAAAACTCTTGTGTAATATGAGAACCATAATTGCCATTTCACAAAGAAAATAATGATTCTTCAAGCTGACTTACAGAGCTCAACAATCAAAATGGACAGCAAAGAACCCACACTTACATGTCTCTCGAATGTGCTTGATTCGTATAAGATCTAAGGGAGTGGTCATTAGTCAGTGTCCTATGTTATAACATGCTGCTATCACGAAGCCTTTGCTCATCATTTCATATCACTGGTTCTTTTAACAACGTGGAGATCATTTCATTAATTCAGAACTTTAACCAGGATTCATGGAAAAACACATTTCTTTATGCTCTGGTTTTGAAATTCCTTACTGAACCTGAATTTTTGGAACGTCGACAGCTTAAAGCAACTGTTGTAAAAGAAACTTAGTGTGCTCCTTGATATTCAACCTGTTTTGCTTTCTGGATGAATGCAAAATTACTGTTTTCGGTGACAAATTAGCTTATTTGGAATTTATACATATTTTTGCCCAAAGGACTGATTACAGATGTAAAACAAAACAAAACAATAGAAGAAAAACATTGCTCTTATTACGTACAGAATAACATGGTTCAAATGGATTTTTTGCCTCTTCTTTGGAGTGTTCGGACTCAAAGAGATAGATCTGTTTTTTGAACAACAATTTATTTTTTCCCTACAATTCTATGGGTTGACGGGTGATTCTACTGGTCTTACCTGGACTCTCTTGGGCAGTTGCAATCAGATAACAGCAGATTGACTGGCTGGGAGATCCATGCTTGTTCCGTTCACGTATCTGGGAGATGGTGCTGCCTGCCTCTCCCCTGGAGTACCTTGGTTCTCCTCATCTGGACTCCATCCAGAGGACCTCACAGACAGCCGTTCTACTCCATTTTGTCCTTCGTCCCACTTCCTTTCCCCTTCCATTTCGCAGTCCCTAATCCTTGGTGTTCGTGATATATTTTAGCTTCTCTAGTCCGTCGGTCTTGTAAAGGATGTGGTCGCTTCATGCCTCTGTGCTCTTCTGTTACACCTGCTAGAGTCTTGCTGTTTTCTTTTTTTTCCCTCTTGCCACTTATATTTACAGCTTCAATCACCTCTGGGACTAGTTTGTATTTCTGGTCTGTGACTATTCATTCTTTGGAGTGAATCTGCAAAATGGAAAAACATGGCAAATTTTCCATAACTAAGTACTGACTTTTCACAGTACTGATTTATATGCTGTGATTCTCTGCAAAGGACTTTTTTACTTCTATGCCTCTTCAAGTCTTCTCTCTTTTATTTTCTATTCTTGCTTCTTTTAAATATCAAATACACCTCTCTACTTCACTTTTAAATACGTACTTCTTGATATTAACCAAAAACATCCTACGGTTCCACTGTCTTTTTTCTATATTTTCCCTCTCTCAATATGGAAATAAGATGCAATGGTTCACTCCAAAAACAGCACAACTGGAGCCAAGTGAGCATAGCCTCTTAAATCTCCTGCCAAGGAGCCACACTCTCTGCTGCTGCTCATTTAAGCACTTTGACACCCACCTGGGGCTATTGTCACAGGTGTTTACTCTATACTCCATTCAACGTCTGGGGGGTCTATACGAGGCATCCAGGACTAAATGTAATCAACATACTAAGAAACAAATGGGACGCACCCGGCAGAAACAATCCGAAAGTGTATTATATCTATCATCTTGAAAGCCACATTCCTAATTATTTTGGCTTAGGAAGAGTAAGCACTGCAGAGCTTTTAAAATAAGATCACGTCCCTGAACTGAGCAAATATTATGAAAACCTCAAATCATCAAATAATAAATTGAATTGTTAAGCACTGTACAAAAGTCCTCTTATTTTGAGTAGTAGTGTCCCTAGCCACACTAAAGACAATAAGAATGAGCACTGCATCTCTGAATTTTTTGTAGTCAGATGTGACTCATATGATTATCTTACCTTGAAGACCTTTACTGTTGTTTACTTAAAAATTTTTGATTGGATGAACTCTATTCATTATCTCTTGAATAAAATTTATTTTTCAGTTCTCAGTGCAAAATTTTATTTGCCTTAATTCATGATTAAAATGGCATGGGACGGGGTGCCTGGGTGGCACAGCGGTTAAGCGTCTGCCTTCGGCTCAGGGCGTGATCCTGGTGTTCTGGGATCGAGCCCCACATCAGGCTCCTCCGCTATGAGCCTGCTTCTTCCTCTCCCACTCCCCCTGCCTGTGTTCCCTCTCTCGCTGGCTGTCTCTCTGTGTGTCAAATAAATAAATAAAGTCTTTAAAAAAATAAATAAATAAAATGGCATGGGAAATTAAAAATAGTACCTTTTCCTTCAAGGTCACAAAAAATAAAGGACCAATAAAAGGGAGAAATTAAGAAACCTGATTTCATTTTGGCCTTTTCCTTGAAAATAGCAAAAGACGTCAACTGTCTGGAGAACTCTCCAAGTAGTTACTGCTGCTTATGTTTATTATTTCCCTTAACTTTTCCCAAGAAGAGCTCTGGGATCTTATAACAATTTTCATATTTTTTAAGCAAAAAATAGATAAATAAATTCAAATGTGTTGGAAAAAGAAAATGGAGCGTTACTAAGAGTATAAGAGAAAAAATTAAAATAAGCGAGACAAATAAAAGAGTTTGAAACCCAGTTGAGTAGTGATTGAGGTTGGACACGGTCTTGTGGGGCTAGGTGAGGCTCTAAGAGTAGATGCAGTCTCAAGGGCCACTTAGCCTCTGAACTGAAAACAAAACCCTTAGGTCTCCTGGTGGTTCACTGAGCCCTTTCCACACCGGACCACATGGCCTCCCTGGAATTTACGTGACACTGTCATCCTCAGCGCTGGCACACTCCAGTATCCGAAGCTGTCTCTATGTCCTTAGGTTCAGTGGGTGGTCAGTGTTATTTTACAGAGAGAGAAACAGAAGTTCCATAGGAGTTCAGGAACTTGCAAAGTGTCGAACAATGCTTCAGAGGGCTGATACAGAAGCTCAGGGCACATCTCCTTACCCAGACATTCTTGAGAAAAAGCGATTCTTATTTATTTTGAAGAAAAATAATTTCGAGGGTGAATAGATGTAAAAGAGCTATGTTCTACATTTACAAGTGATTACAAAACACAGCAGTGATGACTTTGCAGATTATTTCTCTAATTTAAAACGTGTGGGGATTTCACATTTAAAAAGGCCATTATTAATATTTTCCCCCCAGTTTTTGAAAATTCTGGAGGACCAGTGCACTCACATGGGTTAATTTACCTATGTTGATCATCATTTCTCTGATATCTGCTCTGGTCTACAGAGTGTAGAGTGTAGGAGAAGACACCCTCCTTATCCTACAAGAAAATTGGACAGATCTTAGCTTTGAGAAGTAATGTTTCCAGATGGTTGAAATCGAAAGCAGACTTCCTCTCCTCGCCTGTTCAGCCAAAGTTTTATGCAGCAGTAAATAAGCTCTTTGCTTGTGGTTCATTTTGTTGCAGGAGACGAAGGATTGAGGTGACTGATTTTGGGGAGAATGATTCCCTTCTCCATATATTTGGAAGGGTAGATACTGCTTGTGACTTAAAACAGGAACACATGGCTCACAATTTTAACTTCAAGAGTACTTCAGAATTCTGTTGATTCTTTGATTTTATTGGCTTTTCCCATAAGACTTTTCTAAAACTTGCAGAATACTCTCAATTTCTATTTTCTCAGGCTGAAGCAGAAAAGCACAATGATGTTTCTTGCCCGTAAGCTTTAAATAGTAAATGTATTTCCATGGAAGTAAAAGCTCAGTACATTAATTTTTATTTCATATACGACAATGAACAATTTGAGAGAAAATAATATCCTTGAGAATTTATATTAGATTTTGTAAACGCCAATTTTCTCATTCATGGGTGTGTGACCATAAAGGAAACAGTTGACAAATGGGTTGGAAAGTTGGTCATTTAGTTTACAAATGTAATTTCAACTGTTTTCTGACTCATAATTTCTATCCCATTTTTGGTAGAATATCGTGGTAGAAATGGTAGAAACCATTTCAGCCATGATCTTTGCCGAATATTTCTGGGCCTTCCCCAATATATTGAACAAAGAGACTATGAACAGATTACTTAGAGGAATTAACAGAACCCGTAGTGTATGTGAAATCTGGTTCTAGAATACGACAAAATTTAATTATTGTATGCTATATTGTATGTTCAACCCCTCCCAATCTATCAAGATTAAAAAGAAAAGGATGCAAGGGTGCCTGGGTGGCTCAGTTGTTGGGCGTCTCCCTTCGGCTCAGGGCGTGATCCCGGCGTTCTGGGATCGAGCCCCACATCAGGCTCCTCCGCTGGGAGCCTGCTTCTTCCTCTCCCACTCCCCCTGCTTGTGTTCCCTCTCTCGCTGGCTGTCTCTCTCTCTGTCAAATAAATAAATAAATAAATAAAATCTTTTTTTTTTTTTTTTAAAGATTTTATTTATTTATGTGACAGAGAGACAGCCAGCGAGAGAGGGAACACAGCAGGGGGAGTGGGAGAGGAAGAAGCAGGCTCATAGCGGAAGAGCCTGATGTGGGACTCGATCCCAGATCACCAGGATCACGCCCTGAGCCGAAGGCAGACGCTTTAACGACTGCGCTACCCAGGCGCCCCATAAATAAATAAAATCTTAAAAAAAAAGGAATGTGATATTGTTGCAGAATCATCTCAATGCTTTTTTTCTTTGTTTTCTTTTTCTTTTTTCTTTTCTTTTTTCTTTTCTTTTTTTCTTTCTTTCTTTCTTTCTTTTTTTTTTTTTTTTACCTCTATGCCTGCTGAAAGTGAGTACTTGTTTTCCTCATCTTCAAATGTGTGGATGATGGGGATATCAGCACTGTGAATTTTCCAAGATCTGCAGAATTCAGGTGCTTACTTAGGGTGAAGCAAGAACTCACCAAGTGCCTCGAATGGTGGCTGGAAAGAATTTTGATTATACTCCCTATGATATAGTTATACATCTCCTCCTCCACAAGCAAGTGGGAAGGAAACAAGGCAGGGACTACACACTTAGGAGAGAGGGTAGACCATGTGAACCTCTCTGGTTCATTTCTATGGATATGTGCTGAGTGTTGATGGTGTACTGGGTACTGCCCTTGGCACTTGCTATGGGCTAAATGTTTATGTCCCCCCTACCCCAAATCACATGTTGATTCCTAGTCCCTACGATGATGATACTAAGGAGTAGGGCCTTCAAGAGCTGATTAGGTTGTGAGGGTGGAGTCCTCACGAATGGGATTAGGGCCCTGAGAAAGGAAGCCCCAGAGCGACTTCTCTTCTACAATGCCAGAACGCGGTGAAAAAATGTCATGGATGAACAAGGAAGAGGATCCTCATTAGATATCGAATCTGCTGGAGTCTTGATCTTGGACTTCTCAACCTCCAGAATTATGAGAAATAAATTTCTGTCATTTATTTATTTTTTAAAGTAAGCTCTATGCTCAACATGCGGCTTGAACTCACAGCCAGGAGACCAAGATTTGCATGCTCTACCAACTGAGCCAGCCAGGTGCCCCATAAATTTCTTTCATTTAAGTGGATGGTGTAGGATTTTCTTATAGCAGTCTGAACAGACTAAGACAGCATCTTTATTCAGTGATGAAAAAGATACAGTACTTGACCAAGGACTGAACACCTTAGTTGGTTTGCTTTTAGACCATCTTAACTTGTGTCTGGGTAGGGTTTCTAAAGGAAGAGATTTTTGAAAGAGGTACAAATCAGGAAAGAAAAAGATGGAAAGGGGTTCGAGTGGAGAGGGCAACCAGAGCAGAGGCACAGAACCGTGAAACATAGGGCACGCATAGGCGACTGGAGACTAGAGGCAATTTTAATTACTGCAGCACAAAATCTAGAGGCAAAGAACATAAGAAGTAACTGGTCATAGTCATAAATAATCTCTTTTTCTGTCTCCTTGTGAGATAATAAGCGTGATTATGGAAGCAAATGTGCCCGGTTCACTCCGATAGTCCCAGCATTTAACAAATGCCTGAGAATGTCTTATTAACGAAAGATCATTTATTGATGTATGAGTGTTTGACCTGAATAAAAAGCAGTGTGAATCAGTTCAGAGCAAGGGATAGATTTTCAAAATATTCAGTATGTAAAAATACAGGGACTTGCCAATCAAAATGAAAAACCACATCTGGGTGCCTGCATTCATTAGATCACACGCACTCCAGGACAAGGCATAGCATAGTGTTAAGGATGTAAACTCAGGAATGATCTTAGCTCAAATCCTGGCACCCGGACTTCCTAGCCATGTGCTCCTGGGCAAGTGATTTAATCCATCTGTGCTTTGGTTTGCTCAAATGCAGAATATAGTACATACCTCATCATGTGATTCTGAGACTTACAGGAGTTAATTCCCATCAAGCACTTAGAACAAAGCCTGGCGGACAGCATATGTTCAATGAAAAACTCAGATTAAAATCTCATTAAGTCATTAGCAATGACTATTTCATTGCAGGGAGGTGGCTTGACTTTAAAATTTCAGCAATACCTCTTCTTTCAATCCTCACTCTTTCTCTGAAGGGTGTCACTGTCTTTATTTAACAAATGGCAAGTCAGAAGCCCCAAATGAAGTGATGTGCTAAATTCACACAGATTGTCAGCACGAGAGCTGGGCTCAGAGCTGAGATGCTTTGATTCCCCCATAGCGCTTTGTACTGCGTCTCTCCAAGGGAGAGCTCACAGCTGGCTCTACATGGCGGTAGAAAACTCAAAAGTCCACTTTCAACTACTTGTAAGAACCTATGTTTGGGCAAATTGCATCAGACCCAAGACGCATTCACCAGTACAGACATGCCTAGTCTTACAGGATGCCAACACCTAAAACTTTAGGGAAGGTCTTCAAACCTGTGATTTTTCTTATAGTCCATTAAAGGTCTGTCCTCCGTAAATTTAGTTAAAATATTTTTATGCCTAAAATGAATTTTCTTTGACCATGAGTCCTACATTTAGTTGAGATTCTAGCGTAGGTAGTTTCCACCTGCTTCTATCTTCCTCAACTAAGAGAGTTTTGCGTTCATCATGTACTAATCTTCATATCACTTCTCTTGTGGAGCAGTAGCAAAAGCAGAAGTAAAATATTGGAGAAATGAAAATGAAGGGAAAGAGAGTGGGACTGTAGGGGTCATTGCAATTCAGCTTTGGGAGAAATAAAGGAAATTTAATAAAAAAAGAACCTCGTACCTTAGAAACGCCTTTGAGGGCCTGCCCCCGGTGATGAGCAGAGACCGAGTGGAGAGAGACCCGTAGGGCTGGGGCGCCGGGCACTGGGGCCAAGTGAGGAAGTTAAATTCCTAACAGAAATTGGCCAGATCAGTCCTGACCACTAGATTAAATCAAGGTCCTCCAATTTTTTTTTCTGTCAAAAGTTACTTTGAATTTCTAGGAGGAAAGAAGAAAGCATTTAAATAGGGTGCCAAAGATGAGTCAAAACTTCATAAAATGTCTGAAATGAATTGGAGATATGGACAAGGAATCCAGCCCTAGAAAATAAATAGGTCCCTTGGGAGAGTCCTCTCTTGTGGTCTGTGGACAGGGCTGATCGCTGATGGTTCATTATCTGTCTGCTGGAGAAGGACAGACATTGAGAACAAGCTGTAAGAAACTTGTAGAGCAGTTTGGAAATAATGTTACATTTCTTTCATTTGATTGTAAAAAAATGGCCATAATATATGCCTTCGGTTTCTTGTGTTGCTTTTATTTTGTTTTGTCTTATGTATTTACTTGCTTTTTCATTTTATGTTTCTACTGATTCATTCTTCATTTTATTTTACAAAAATATCAGTCAAGAATGGATTGGGGAAGGAAAAAAATTGACACCTTTTCATAGATAGCTTGGGAGATACTGTCTAAGACTGAATGTTTTTTTTTCCAAGAAAGGGTGGCAAATTTACAATCATCACATTAAAACTGTGGGGAAAGGAAGTGAAAACAGTTTTTACCAAGCAAGAGAAGGTAATTTTACGTTGTCCAGTATTCTTATTTTAAGATATACAAAATATCATTGACAATCATATTAAGTAATATGTCGAATTTATCCTTTTTATTTCATATACACACAATATATATTATAAGTGTTTCAATTATTGCATTTATGTCTATATCTCCTAATCATAACTTAAACTTAATATCACATCAGTTTCAACAGCAATTTCTTTGCAATAAAACTTTTTGGGACTATCATCTTCAGCTGAGAGGACTATACAGCATTTTATATTTCCAGTCTGCACATCTTCTCGAGGTTAGAGTTCCCATATGTTCCCACTTACAATGTTCACATTAAATCCTTTTGTTTTTCCTGAATTTACTGGCTTCAACAATATAATGGGTAATGTTTACACTAGAGAACAATTCTTTTTTCATCTTTTCCAATGTTCTCAATTCCTGTAGACATTTCTATTTTGCTTCTTGTTTAGAAGCTATGAGGGAAGGAAGCATGGTGTTCAGGGATTTATTTAAAAAAAAAAAATCCCCGTCCCGGTACACCCAAGGGATGTGTCGCCCTCACACCTTCCTTTAGATCATGCCCTGGGAATGGAGGAGCCTGGGGTTCCCTGCCCCAAAGTCCAGAGCCTGATGTGGGGCTCGATCCCAGGGCCCTGGGATTATGACCTGAGGAGAAGGCAGACACTTAACTGACTGAGCCACCCAGGCAACCCATAAAATGAAGTAAGGCTTTATGCATATGCTGATGAGGTAATATCTCCAACACAGGAAAAACCCCACAAAATATCATATATTGTATACTACAATAATATGCATCATTTATTTAAAATAACAAAAAAAAATATATGCATATGTATATATGTACACACACACACACACACACACACACACACGTGTGTACCTGTGTGTGTACATCTGCATGGAAAATTGCTAGATAGCCAGAGCAAGAAGAGCCAATAGTGGCTTCTTTGGCCAAATGGAGAAGGAAGCATGTTATTCATTAAATTTATTTTTGCCCCGTTTTAACTTTTTACCATGTGTGTTTATTACTTTTCAAAGAAATGGTTGTTTTAAAAGGCCCAGATTGGGTTAAAAAGGAAGTGTTGTGGTGTAGACCGAGAGCAGTGGAATTCCAACCGGCTCACGCGCTATGGCTGTAGGAAAGAAAACGCTCCCTCTGGGTGAGGGAAGTGTGAACAAGGGAGAGAAAAATCCAGATGGTTGGTGTAGATGAAACTCCAGTGAATATACTTCCAGGGACACAACTAAAATGGGGAGAAGCAGCTGAACTAGTTTTGAAGCAGGAGTTGCCGTAGCATCCAACTGAGAATAAATTAAAATCATCCGAGGTTCCAGGTTGGGAAGCAGGATCATGGCAATGAGAAGTTATGTTTGATGATAAGAGTGTTTGATGGATTCAAGGGCTGTGACACTGCCTTCTCAAAGAAGCTGTGAGCCTGGAACGTAAGACAGAGACAGAAGTTCTGGGTCCAAGGTGCCGGGCTAGACTGGGTGAAGCACCGGTGGAGGGAAGGTGCTGGGGACAAGGGGCCTCTGGAGTCAAGAGTCCCACTACAGGCAGCATCCAGAGGCCACGCTGCTGAGGAAGCTGAGATCCTCCCTCTGAGCAGACAAGGAGCCGATGGATAGGCAGAGAATGAGATGTCAGGACAGAGCCCCACATTCAGAAAGGAGGTCAGAAGGCAGACCTAGAGAGATGCCTGGGGCTTGGGAACCTTTGAGACCTTTGCTCCGGGCCCTCGGCTGGTACACAGAGCACCTGTCCCGAGCTTTGGATTCAGCACCAGAAGAAGAGCCCAAGGCACCTTCCACCTCCCGCAACTCACAGTTGTGCCACTTTCTCATCTTGAAGCTCAGGTTCAGGTCAAAAGCAGACCAGCCCTTAAGTGCCACTTTGGAGGATTTGGGGCAACTGTACCAGGAGAAAATTTGGTATGAGATAAAGAAATTGGTATGAGATAAAGAAGTCAGATTTCTAGGGGTCAATTGTCACTTCCTGGTTTGAAACCTCAGGCAAGCAATTTATCCTCTAGAGCTAAACCTCAGTTTCTTCATCTGCAAAATGGAATGATAATCCTACCTACCTCGTAGGGTGTTACTGTTAGCATTAAACGAGATGATGTACGCCACGTGCCTGGCATGTGGTAAATGCTCAGTACGTGCTGACTGATGATAATGATGAGGATATAGCCGCATCACACAGGCCAGGCACTGTGTGCATGACATTACGGCATTCGGCCTCAGCTTCAAGGTGAAATTTATTCGTTTCTATCCCTCAGTGATCTGGCAGGAGCAGAAAGTGCTAGAAGTATGGATGAGGGTCAAGTAGAGAAGCCAGCTGGAGTTCTTGCAACTTAGCCATCTAGCTAGTGCAATGAGCCGCAGAATTATTATTCTTAGCTCTTCCCACCCCACCTCTCCCTCCATGCTCTTGTATCCCCAGGCTGGGAAACATCTGTTATACAAGCATTCTCAGGAATATGGGGATTTATCTGTAGTTTCATGCATTGTATCCTTTTCATCCAGAGCTATATAGAGCCCAAAATTAGCTGTGGGTCTTATCATAATTGATCTTACTAATTAGGTTTTCTGCTTCCTTTGTTTCCTGCTTCCCATTCCTTCAGAACTGACACTGGGAATTTTATACTAGAAAGTTGCAGCTGTGTTCATATGCCATAGGGCTCCAGTTACAGAAGGGACTTCCAGGCCCCATGAGTTCAATAATCTAACTTCTATGTACATTAATCCTTACTCTGTACTGGAGGTAACTCAAATTTTCTGCCCATTTGAGTGTTTAGTGAATGTTTCCTTGACTGATGTGGTGTGAAGCTATTGGAGTGGGGTATGTTCTCATGGTGCTCGGGAGTTAGGACAATTTCCTAGAAAGTTTCCATTAATTGTACGTTAGTTTTCTGTTGTTATTCTAAGAAATTACCACACACTTAGAGGCTTAAAACAATGCAAATTTATTATTTTAGTTTCTGAAGGCCAAATTCTGGCAAAACAAGGAAGCGTCAGCTATTTCTTTGCTTTGAGTCTCACAAGACTAGTACTAAGGTATCTGCAGGGCTGTGCTACTTTCTGGATGGTCTGTAGGTAAGTAGGTAAGGTCACTTCAAACTCATTCAGGTGGTTGGAAGAATTCGGTTTCATGGGGTTGTAGAACTGAAGTCCCCATTTTCTTGCTGATTGCCAGCTAGGGGGTTCATTCTTGTCTTCGAGAAGCTACTTACATTCTTTGGCTCCTGGCCCTTTATCACCATCTTCAAAGCCACCAGCGGTGAATCGAGTCAAACTTCAAATCTCTCTGACCTCCTCTTCCTTCACATCTCTCTGCCTGGTCTTCAGCTTCACAGCTCGAAAATTTGACTTTTGCCAGTTCTCAGTATATTCAAGGTCCGACAAGCTAGCAAGACCAAAACAGGGGCATAAGTAGGTTTCAACTCCAACTTAGTGCTCGTGGCCGTCACACATGTTGTGTAGAGAAGGATACTGAGTCTCTAGCAAAGTTCAGCGAGACCTAAGCTGTAACAAGACTTGGTGACATCGTCTACGTGTACTTGTGTGGGTGGAGAAGGCTCAGCCTGCACTTCGCTGGCCCTACGGCACCTAACAGGTAGCCTATCGTATCCACAGACTTTTCCGTAAATGCACTTAAATGTTTATTCTTTTAAGTTCCTTTCTGTATTCGAGCTCCTTAGAAAATGAAATCACAATAGGGAGGTTGCTCCAGTGATGCTGGTCAACTCTAACTGTTCTCTTGTATCTGCTGTTAGACTGTTGACCTTGACACATTCTGTATCGTTGTTTATGCTGTGGTGCTCGGATGTTCGTACAACCAGCTCGGCAAAGCTGTACGTTGACGTCTTGACTGGACCTTCGATATTCCCAGGCCCCATTCTTGGAGTCACACCTGCCTTGTAGGCTCTCCTCTCCATTTCTCCCATTTCTCCCAAATTGTACACTCTTCTCCAATAGTCCACTCACTGGTTCCTGTTCTTTGAGTTCTCTGGGTTTTCAAATATGCTGTTCAGTCATCTATAATGCTCTTCACCCACATTTCCTTTTGTCGTAAGTCCTTTGAGAACCAATCTCAAATGTCATCTCTTCAGGAAAACTTGTACAAATCATCATAATAATAGTTAATATACTTTACATAAAAACTAGGTCACACACCAGTACCTTTACATGGGCTATAGAAATTAATTCTTCTTTTTTTTTTAAGATTTTATTTTTTTATTTGACAGAGAGACACAGCGAGAGAGGGAACATAAGCAGGGGGAGAGGGAGAGGGAGAAGCAGGCTCCCACCAAGCAGGGAGCCCAATGCCGCACTCGATCCCAGGACCCTGGGATCATGACCTGAGCCGAAAGCAGACGCTTAATGACTGAGCCACCCAGGAGCCCCAGAAATTAATTCTTTAATTAGTCTATAAGGTGAGTATTATTATCCTAATTTTTAAGATGAAGAAACAAATTCAAAGTGATTAACTCATTTCCTAAAGTGAGTCCAGTTACTAAGAGCAAAGCCAGGTTGCAACCCCCCGTCTGTGTTCAAATGTGAATCCTTTGTTCTTAGTTTGTGCTCTGATACTAAAATGCTCTAGGTCTGTGCCTCCTTATGTTTAAATGTAGTCTTTCCTTCATGACCCGTCCCAAGATCACTGCCTGCACGAATTTTTCATAATTCCCCTAAGTAGACCACTCCTAGATTTGAAACATCCTCTTCTCTAATTTACTCTACTCCTGAGACCCTTGTCATTTCTCTTCTTGTATTACCTTGTGCTATCTTCCCTTACTCTCTACATTTCTGGTGGGCTGCCTGGGACCGCCTCTGAGGGCTGGGGCCAGGTCTCATTAATTTCTGTCTCATTTAACAGACCTAGCATTCTTCCCGATAAATGTCTGATAAATAATTGATCAATTCTCTGAGTGGAATTTTAGAGAGCCTGACATGAGCATGATTCTGCTGATACGAGGGGAGTATAAGAAAAGATGACTAAGTAAAGCATGTGTTACCTTTAATCCCCTTAATTGAGGCTTTAGCTTAAAGTTAAATTCCACAATGATTAAAAGTGCATTACTGATCTCACACACCATTCCAGCTGTACGTCAATGCTTACCCACTGGGAGTATCAGCCTTCCGAAGGACGAAGCTAATGTTTGAGGGAGAAGCACCACCAGTCAGCCGTGCCAGAAGACTTAGGCCTTGGGATCGGCATGAAACAACCCGCCCCTTTCTTCACACAGCGATGTTACCACTTGCTCATCAGTCAACAGCGGCCGCTGTGATAGAATTTCTTCTCTGGATTGACACGGCTCATAAAGGCAGAGCTGTCAGTGGACTTTTCCTCTACTAAACACCGTCTATTTCCATGAGAGTGTTTATTTAGCTTTGGGGACGGGAAATTACTGCAGTCCTAAAGATGGGGAGATAGGGTGACACTGCAATTTCCTTTTCATTATTTGAGACTAGACTGAGAAAACAATATACCTCTACATGTTATTCCAAAGCCTTTTGATACTGAATATCTAGATATCTCTTTCTGTCTCTAGAGCTCTATCTCCCATGGTTTGTATCATTCTTTCTTTATATGCGTAGTAATTTATGAGATGTTCCTAAACCCTGTCCAAATAAGAGAAGACTCAGCTGAAAGTGGCTTAAGAAATTGTGATCTCACATAGCAACTTGGTCAATATGTAGGGTCAGTTAATTCAGTGGTTCCATAGAATCATCCAGGACCCAGATTGCTAATCTCTTTGCTTTGTCATATCTTAGCTCAGTAGACTTTGTCCTCAGCTTGCCCACCCAAGATCTCAAAATGAATGCTACGGCTCCCAGTTTCTTATTATCATACAACCGAGTCAGAAGGGAAGAAGAGGGTGGTGTTGCATCACTGTTAGTGGGTGGAGCAATTTGTCTGGTTAATTTCAATAAAGAATGAAACTCTGGCATGCTAACTAACTAGTTATGCAACCCAAGAGCTGTCGGCATCCTCTAACTTTTTAGAGGGACAAGTGGCATTCAGCCACCCGAGATGGAGCAATATCAGGTCTGTGATTCCCGTAGATGTCCAGGGCTGCACGCTACAGTGACTGGCTCAGCATGTGCTTACCCTCCCCTGGCAAGCCCAGGTAATCCATTAAACCCATTTGTGATGAGGATCCCGGACTGACTAAATGAATATAAAATATTATCAAAATTTTTTTTACTAGTTTCTAATATACTACAAGTAATACAAATGTAGTCATGCTTAGAAGGGGAAGAAGTCTCTGGTTTAAAATGTTTACCCGAGGACAAATCAGTACTTTCAGCAAACTGATGGAAAGTGTATTTATTTAGTTATGGCTCCAATGTTTTAGAAAACACTAAATCATCAAAAACAGTTACTATATTTCCTAAACATTTTCATTCTAGATAGAAGTCTTCACTCTTAAGCAGGCTGTTTTGACAAGCACTCTTTAAGGTCTTAGTATTCACTGTAACAATATTTTGCTAGGTTAATTTACAAAAATGAGTACACATTTAACTTGCTTTAAGTTTATAATATATTAAAGTCAAATAAATGCTATGTCATTTTAAATAAATACTGTAAATTTATTTTATTTTATTTAAAAAAAACCCACTTTGTTTTTTAACGGCAATGAATATTTTCTAGCAATCAGTAGCAAGAGACTTTCACTACTTATTAGCCAAGACAAATAATTGCCGTGATTGGAAGATTAATCAAGAGTTACCTCCAGGAGCAAAAGAGGATTCCTGTCTCCCCTAAAGTAAATGCCTATTGCATAGGTAGTAAGTCCTGCTTCTTTTAACATAAAGGGGGGGGTGCTACCTCTGCCATATATACAGTATTCATTTATTTTTTATTAAGTAAACTCTACCCCCAACGTGGGGCTTGAACTCACAACCCTGAGATCAAGAGTCACATGCTCTACTGACTGAGCCAGCCAGGTGCCCCGCAGACATCATTCATTTTTATCCCTCACAATGGCTCAGTATAGAAGGTCTGTGTGATAGGCATTGACAATGCCCACCAATGTGTCTGCTTCTCTTTTGTTTAGCCACAGATAAGCATGAAATTCCATGCCTATGGAGACCCAGGTCATGTGACTCATTTTGCGCAATGAAATTCCAGTGTGCATGACGGATGCTACTTCTGAGCAAAGAGCATTTAATTACTACATGAATTGCTAGTGCTCTCAGCCTTTCTTGGCAACGTGTGGTAGCTGCTGTGGAAACGAGGCGTGAACCGGAACCATCCCGTGGAAGACAGCTACTTGGGAGAGTCTTCCAGATATATAGCAGCACGTGAGTCAACGAGAGCTAAGCCTTCACCGTTTTATGTCACTGGAGTTGTGTTTTCACAGCATATCAGCTTAATTCAACCTCTAGAACTAGTCAAGTGGGGTTACCTCCACCTTTTTCCCCCTGAGGGTGTTAGCCGCAAAAATGATGTAACTTACTCAGTTCTACCATCGAGTCCATCCCTCCTTCAACTTAGACCTTCTCACCTTTCTTTCCAATAGCTAGAGTAAAAAGTAACCTTATTTATTTAAGGAGAAAGTGGCAGCTAAAGACATCAGATTCCATAAATATTTGTTAAACATCTATTATGTTGCAAGGACATTATGTCTCCTTATACATTGTTACATTTTAACCTCACCAAAAAAAAAAAATCTGTGGAGAGGGAAATATTGAAAAAAATCATTGCACAGACTCTAATTCATAAGGTGGTTAAATAAATTCTTCAGCCAGCAAAGGATAGAAATGAAACACAAATCCTGTTTGTTTGGCTGTAATCCAGTATACTTTTCACAACGCTATTCTACAGGCTTAGAAATTCAGTTCAAATGAGGAAAGTAGGCCCAAATGATATATTATTTTAAAAGACATGATGGGTGAGAGTAAATAATGTTAAAGAGTTCAGACGAGTATGTTCCAAGTTGGAATGCAGGTACTAGTGGTACTCGAAATAATTTGGGGTGGTATCCAACAAGGTGTTCACTAGTATTGAATTGGACTTGTGCTTCCTCTCACGAAGTATAACTAAAATCCCTGGACATTATATAAAAACAAAGACAGGAAGATTCTGAGAGGTGCAGAGATGACAACCTGACTTGTGACTTGGTACCCAAGGAATGACATGATGGTGAGTTCCCTGGGTCTTCTTTTCGCCTCATGGATCCCACACTTGGCCCCAAAGAAGCTGGTACTATAGACAATGTTCGTGTTCTCCAAAAACCATATGGTGAAATCCTAACTCCCACTGTGATGATATCAGGAGGTGGGATCTTTGAGAAGTGACAATGTTGTGAGGGTGGAGCCCTCACAATGGCATTAGGGCCTTTATAAAAGAGACCCCAGAGAGCTTCCCAATCCCTTCCACCAGGTGAGGACACAGTGAGAAGATGGCAGTCTATGAACCCAGAAGTGGGCTCTCATCAGACACCTTAATCTGCTAGCACTTTGACCTTGGATTTCCCAACCTCCAGAATGGTGAGAAGTAAGTTTATGCTGTTTATAGGCCACCCAGTCTGCAGTGTTCTTTCATGATAGCCTGACCAGACTAAGACAGCTGTAACCTGGAAATGCCAGTGGATACACACACACACACACACACACACACACACACACACACTCCTCCAAAAAGGTTGCTTTCTTTAGTCAAAGAACCAGGAGCGAGGCAAAAAAACCTTTTAGAAAATAATCTCTCAGCTCCAGTGAAACACCACAGAAAAAATTCTCTGGTTCTTCCACACACACCAGCAAAGGCAAAATGAAGAACCTAGACTTTTACCCTTGTGAGGTTGAATGAGGCATCCCAGCCCCTCCACCCATGTGGTGGTAGACATGCTGAGTACGTAGTGTCAGTGACTGGTGGGGAACCTGAATTTTCACCCGCATCCATACTAATTAGATACGCCCTTACTGAGCCACCAAGATGGTGTCGAAAGAAGCTAGTAAACAGTCAGGACTTTCACTATCACCCAGTGTTAATGAGGCACCCCCCACTGTGGTGTCAGCGGAGCCCACGTGAGTATCTGGAACTAACGTCTCCAACCAGCAGTAACAAGGAATCCTCCATCTTATGTGTGAGGCAGAGTGAGGAGTCTGGATTTCTGACTCCACCAGGAAGTAACAATGTGGCATTCCTTCCGCCTTCTGCAGTTAGAGTAATATCAGGAAATGCCCGGTAAAACAGAAGGTTTAAAGAAATCCAGAGGGGCACCAAGGTGGCTCAATCAGTTAAGTGACTGCCTTCAGCTTAGGTCAGGATCTGGGAGTCCTGGGATTGAGCCCCACACTGGGCTCCCTGCTCAGCGGGGAGTCTGCTTCTCCCCCTCCCCCTGCTCATGCTCTCTTTCTCTTGCTTACTTTCTCTCTTTCAAATCAATCAATCAATCTTTAAAGAGATCCAGAGTCTCATAATATAAAAATTTCAAAATTTCAATTAAAAATTATTTAGCATACTAAGAACCAGGAGGATCTCAAGCTGACTGAAAAAAGACAATTACTAAATGACAATTTAGAGATAACACAGATGTTAGAATTATGTGGAAAAGATTTGAAGGCAGCCACCGTAACACTTTAACAAGCAATTATAAATATGCTTGAGTTAAACTTTTAAAATTGAAATCTCAGCAAAGGAATAGACTAAATAAAGAACCAAAGATAAATATTAGAACTAAAATATACAATAACCAAAAAAGAAAAAAAAAAGTCAGTGGATGGGTTCAACAACCAAATAGAGAGGACAGAGAAAAAGAATTGGGGAACTAGAAGATAGAACAATAGAAATCACCCAATCTGAACAAAAGAGAGAAAACAGAGTGAAAAGAAAGTGAATAGAGACTCAGGGATCTCTGGGACTATAAAAAAAAGAGTTACAATATTTGTGTCACTGGAGTCTCAGAAAGCAAGCCCAGAAGATCGCAGCTGACAAAGTACTCAGAGAAATAATGGCTGAAAGTTTCTTGTATTTGGCATGAGACAAACCTGTAGACTCAAGAAACAAGCTTCTCCAAAGAAATCATTCCTAGACACATGATAATGGACCCTCTGAAAACTAAACACAAAGAGTTGTGAAAGCAGCCAGAGAAAAACGGCACCTTTCTTCAGGGGAAAAAGTCAGAATGACAACCTGTTGCTTATCAGAAAATATAAAGGTCAGGAAAATGTGGCACCATATTTTTCCAAGTGCTGAAGAATCTTAGATTCAAGGAAAATACCCTTCAGAAATGAAGGGAAAATTAACACACTTTCAGATGAATGGGATGTAAGGGACTTTGTCATCAACAGACCTGCCCAAAAAGAATGATGAGGGAAGGTGTCTACAAAAAAGAAAACAATTAAAAACAAACAAACAAACAAACCTTGGAAGAAGGAACACAGTAAGCAAAAATACGTGTGACTACAATAGACTTTTTTCTCCTCACGAATTCCTAAATCATGTTTTCGAAATTATGCCATTTGAAGCAAACGTTTTAACACTGCCTGATGTGGTTCTGAATGTTTGCAGAGGAAATATTTAAGAAAATTATTTTAAGAATGGGAGAGAGTTAAGGGAAGTTAAGGGTGCTAAGCTTTCCATACTTCATAGAAACTGGTAAAATGAGGACACAAATAGGCTGTGATCAGTTGTATATCATGTAATGTGATGCAACGTTAACACTCAGAACACCCACGGAAAGGTTACACTATCTTGAGTGTAAAATAGGCACTCAAAAACACTACAGATAAATCAAAATGAAATTCTAGAAAATATTCAAGTGACTTACAGGAAGATGGAAAAGAAAACAGAGACAAAAAAAAAAAAGCGAAACAGAACAAACTGAAAACCAAGGTAGTATTGAATTACATAGTGAAAAAATCTCTCCCTTTTCAATGCCTCTTGAACTTCTGATCAAATCAGGCAGAAGTCCCAGTCCGATGATAGGAATCTTTAGCACTTTTCTGATATTGCTAACCTTTCCTTTTCTAACACAGAGAGAGTGGATCTCAGACTCAGAGATGTGGCTGGCGACTGTATTTGGAGATAACATTTGGCCATAACTGTGAAACACTGCATTTATTTTTAAGGAACTTTCCTTTGTGGCAAAAGATGTAAGTTTCTATATACAAGTCTCATAAAAATGTTCCTTTTTCAGTAATTAGGGAGAAATGATAGATTAACCTATGGAAAAATAA
Source organism: Ursus americanus (assembly GCF_024610735.1). NCBI lineage: Eukaryota > Metazoa > Chordata > Mammalia > Carnivora > Ursidae > Ursus > Ursus americanus. The sequence goes on from NC_142135.1 coordinate 18,074,357, forward strand.
TAAATACGTGAAGTTCATTTATTCAGAAAGAGCAAATATCAGGAAGATGATAGTCAAGTGAATGAAGTTTGCGAACTCATTTTGGTAAAGTGGCAAAGCCATTTTCCAGCATGTATACATTAATCAAACATTTCTGTACTAAATATTTATTATTTGTGTATATATATGTGTGTATATATATATATATATACACACACACACTTAAAGAAGTCACTTTTTATTTATTTCTTATTGAAGTATAGTTGACAAGCTGTTTACATATTTTTAAGCCTGCTATAATGTGAGCTCCTTAAATCAGAAATGATGCCAATTTTGTTTCTTTAGCACTTAACATTTTATTTGCCATATGATGTTCTCAATAAATGTCTGGTGAATATCTGATTGAATAGCTCCAAAGGAAAGTATAAAAAAATAAGAGTTAACTCAACCCCTTTGCTACGCTTTGCCTACAGGGGACCAGGAGAATAAACACTGTAAATAACTTACACGCTTGAATTTCCTCTAAACATGGATTTCTGTATGCATCGGGGTAGTGGATCTAAAACGAGGGAAGATGGAAATGGGTGGTATGATAGCGCTTCACCAACGTCAGCAGGAACAAAGATGTACTTCCTGATATTTCAAATCTAGTTTTTATTAAACCACATTTAGTTGTCAGAAGGATTAAATATTTATCATAGACATGTGTCCATTTATGTTATAATTTTAATCAAGAACTATATACCAGGATTTCACGTTTTTAAATTTGGGGGGCTTTAAGTATGGGGTCTCTTCTTGAAGAATATGGTTTTGTTTTATGAGAATTATTATTAGCTAGGTTGTTGAAAAAAATTCTGCATGCCTGTGTGTGTTTCTGTATATATCTGTGTGAATGTATCGTGTATTTAGAACATTAAAGCTCTTCTTTTAATCAGGTCCTTTCTACTTACCTAAAGAACTTAAAAAGTAGAGAAAAAATCTCTCAGAAGCTGAGCTCTCATTATTTCTAGAAATAACACATTTTCTCTCGGAATCTTAAATTATCTGAGGATATGAACATTTTTCACAAAGAAAAAAAAATCACTTTGTGAGTATGTGTTAGCGCACATATGTGTGTGTGTAAACAGCAAAGTTGAATTTATGGCTTAGATTGTACGATAGTACTTTCTTACTTAAGCAAGTTTGTTAATACTCTCAGACACAACAATAATAGAGATTAATTACAAATTTTCCAGATGTGGCCTGAACAGATTTGCATTGGAAATAGGCTAACATTTTGGAAGTTAGCACGTTATTGTGCTGTACGAATTGCTAGTAAGTGTGTGCAATCAGTTCTTTTTCAAAACTTCCTGTTTGAAATAATCCTGGCGGTATTACACGCTTAGCAAACCCCTTTTCTGTAGGTGAATACAAAGGTAGATTTTGACCTGTTCTTGTTCAAATGGTCACAGATTTGCAAACTAGTCTCTCTTACTGAAATGTATTTCATTCTTCTAAGATTTTGTGATTCCTTGGGGAGACAAAATGAATAATTTACTTTGGAAGAATAAGAGCTGTGTTTTTGAAGAATAAAGCAAGAAGTTAACAACTTTCACATTTTACTCATTTGAACTTAAAAAGGACAATTTCAATTAATTTTTAAGGAATGAAATTTTATGATATACTATATATACTATGAAGAAAATATTACACAATGTCCTCCATAGCATATTCTGATAATTTCATATTCCCTTACTTCTAGGAACAATGGCTTGTTTCATGTTTTACTCTAATGACCATTTCAGAAGAATGAAAGACTATATTTGTGGGAAATGACATTTCAAAACTGGGAGAAAGGGAAGAGCATATTCATGAGGAAAGAATGATTCATTTTAAAGGCATAGTTCTTTCTGATGCCCAATAAATCAGAGATAAATATATAGTTTATTTCTTCACTTAATTAATACTTATTGAGAGCCTACTATGTGCAAAGCTCTTTTATCAAAGTTACTTTGGTGAACAACACAGGAAAAAAATTCCTCCTCTATACAGGACTTACATTTTATGGAGAGGGAAACTATAAGGTCATGTAAGGTAATAACTATAATAAGGTAAATTATGAGAAGCACTAGAAAAAGGTAAGATATTATAGCAAGTGATTAGTAGAGAGAGGAAGCTACAGTTATATTGGAAGTCAAGGAAAGTACTATGGTCCAACTATTGGAATTTAGATCAAGACTTGGTATGTTAGTGGTCTGAATATCACAACACACACACACACACACATTTGTTTAAAGCACACATGTAAACACATGAGTCACTTTGCATCCACTATTGCAGGCACAATTTTGGCTTTGACCTTAAACACCTACCTTTGTGACTAGTGGGATTCAGGTCCGTGGAAAAGGCTTCAACTATCTTTGCCTTTTGTCCTCCAAAAAATACAGTGGAAGTTCGGCATTGTCCAGCGCTGCTGTTGAAGTGGACACTGTTTTGGACTCCATGGAGGATTTGAGCAACTGACTTACTTAGGTGAGAAAAAATACAAATTCTTCTCAGTTAAATGCATAGATTCTCTCATAGAAAGAATCATTTCTTAGTGCAATAATAGGTCTATTTTCTTGCTATTTGTTTTTAAATTTTTGTTTCTGGAGGTCTTTGCAAATCAAGATAGTATATCTAGATGTATACCTGTGTCTGGTGGATCTAATGTAACATGCATGATGACTTGCATCAATTTTTTACATTGAGATATAGATAGTCTGTAAACTCTAGAATTGAAAAAGTTGTAATTTTATTATTTACTATTTATTTAAATATGTAAATTTAATATTTACTTTAAACATCCAAATTTATTTAAATATATAAATGTTTATATAAAATATATTAAAATGTTATATAATTTTTATTTTAAATTGATATCCATAACTTATCATTTGCCTTTTTGTCTTTCTGATTTTAATAATTTTAGGTAAAAATAACTGTTTAAAAACATGACAACTAATATATTATTACTGATATTTATATTTAAAATGTTTACAGTTTCGACAAAGGCATGTTGAAATAGTATATATTTTAAGTATTTTCAAATATGGTATACTTCAAATCAATAAAATTTTATTTTTGATCCTTTTAATCATTATTGTGAATTCATTCCAAATTGTATGAACACATTGAGTACAATAATACAATGAATGATATTGCTAAAGTAAAGGCAAGAAAATTAGATTCATGGAATTATTATATAATAGTTTATAAAATATGTATGTCTTTATTCTATTTCTAATCTAAACATCACCAGCCCTTCAACCAGAACACTGAGACATGCAATAATAATTACATTATATTCACTTATCTGATATTTTGCCCACCTGCAATCACATAAACCCTATCACTCTACATATGTGCATTGTAATCTCTGTGTTATGAGGACATATTTGGAGGATATTAGATAACATAATCTTGTTAGCTGGTTAGCTGGTCATTTAGACATGAGTTCTGTGGGTTACGCTCAGTCCAACAAATGTTGGGGTAGACCTGCCTGAAAGACAGTATGTCAGCTATGCACAGGCCTGACAGCAATGAGAGAAAGATGCTTGGTGTGCTAGAAACACAGCAAGAGGAGCAACGTGACTAAAGCCCAGATTTCCAGGGAGAATAGAAAAGAGATCATATGGGAAGCTTATACAGTGATCCAGAGCAGATATGGTCATGGTTAACACTAGATTGGTAATTGTGTAAGTGCAGGAAGATGGAATTTGTATATACTTTGGAAGCATTGTTGACAGGATGGCCAAAAGATTCCATACAGGATATGAATAAAAGAATCAAGATAATTCTTGGGTTCTTTCTTGAGCAAACAGAAGATAAACTCAAGTAATGCATCCGTTTACTGATATGCAATCAGTAATTACTCTGAAGATTGTATTACTATAAATATGTTAAGGGTGGATGGCCAGCAGTGTAAAAGTGATAACAGTAACAAAAACAATGATGCCTAATGTCTGCACTTATAAAGGATTCACTTAATTGTTTCATTTGATACTCATCACAATCCTGTGAGGCTACTTATTTTCTAAATTTTACAGATAAAATTATTGAAAAGATATATTGCTTAAGTTCCTTATCCAAGAGCCCAATGGTAGAGACCTAATAAAGGAGGAGTGGGAACAAAGAAAGACCTAGAGCAGAGTCCTATCTCAGAATTTCCTACCAATGCCAACTCGAGCGTTTATTAAACTTGAGTCTAGTAATTCTGACTTCAAGTACTACTCTTTCTACTGTACTGCAGCCTGCATTTCCAAGTACAAAGAGTCGACTCTCTGGACTTTTAATTCTAAATGTCTATGATTTGTGTTCTTTAACCTGGATCCAAAAGGTAACAATCTCACAATCCACAAGCGTGGCGTATTTCTTCATTTATTTAGGTCTTTGTAAATTTCTCTCAACACTTTTTATAGTTTCCAGGGCACTAATCTTGCACAGATTCTTGAAATTTTTTCTCTAAGTATTTTATGCTATTTGATGCAATTGTGAATGGCATTTTAAAAATTTGTTGGCCACTGCTGTTGTATAGACATACATTTGACTTTCGGGCATATTTACCTTGTAACCTGTGATATTGATAAATGTTCTTGTTTGTTAGCTTTTTCATATATTTCTAAGGATTTTCTTCACACAATGATCATTTCATCTATGAACAAAGACAGTTGTAATTCTGTCTTTCAACCTGTATGCCTTTTATTTCTTATTCTTGCCTTATTCCACCAGCTAGGACCTATAGAATAGTTGACTAGAAGCAGTACAAATAGATGCCTTGCTTTTTCTCAATCTTATAGGGGAAAACACTCCACCTCTTCCCTGTGAAGTATGATATTAAAGTAAGATTTTTTTAATAGATCCTCTTTATATAATTGATAAAGCTTGTTTTTTTTTTTTTAAGGATTTTATTTATTCAACAGAGAGACAGCCAGCGAGAGAGGGAGCACAAGCAGGGGGAGTGGGAGAGGAAGAAGCAGGCTCATAGCGGAAGAGCCTGATGTGGGGCTCGATCCCATAATGCTGGGATCACGCCCTGAGCCGAAGGCAGATGCGTAACTGCTGTGCCACCCAGGCGCCCCGATAAAGCTTGTTTTTATTGATTTTTGCCAAGGTATTTTATAATGGGTAGAAGAGTTTTAAAAATGTTTTACCTTCATCCACTGAGATGGTCATCTGATATCTTTGAGGGTTCTTTCCCCTGTTATTTGGCAAGTTACATTAATTGAATTTTGAATATTTAACAAACTTTGCATTCCTGGAAAAATCCCAATTTAATTGTGATATATTATCCTTTTAAATTATTGCTGCATTTTATATTTTTAAATATTTAGTTAAGAACACTTTCATCTATGTTCATAAGAGGTATTGGTCTTAGTTTTTCTTGCTCGTAATATGCTAGTCAGATTTGGCTATTCAAATTTTGCTGGACTTTTAAAATTAGTTCAAAAGTGTTCTCCAGTACTCTATTTTTTGAAATAATTTATCTAGAATTGGTGTTAATCTTCCTTAGGTGTTTGGTAGGAAAACCAGTGAAACTCCCTGGGACCAAAGTTTTCTTTGGGGAGGAGGTTTTATTTAAAAATTCAATTTAAAAAATTAGGTATAGGACTATTTATATTTCCTATTTCTTATTGTGCAGTTTGATTAGTGGCATTTTTCAAAGAAGTTGTCTATTTCATCTAAGTTGTCAAATGTATCAGCATTAAGTTTCTTATACAATTCTCTTATCTTTTAATATCTATAGGATCTGTGGTGATGTCTCTTCTTTCATTGCCAACCAAAGAAATATGTGGCTTCTTTCTGTTTCTTAATGCCTTAATTATTAAGATTAAAAAAATTATTAAGATTTTCAAAAACATACCTTTTACCTTTCAAATTTTTCTTTATTATTTTTTTACTTTCTCTTTTATCAATTCCTGCTACTTTTTAAAATCATATTTCTCTCTATTCTTTAGTTTGTATAATCCTGTTGATGTGTCTTTAAATTCAATGGGCTTTTCTTCTACAGTGTTCAATTTGCTGTAAGCTCATCTAGTGAATTATTGATTACTGATTTTTTCAGTAGATTGTTTTTTATACAATCCTTTAATTTTTCCAACTACATCAAAGCTAAATCTAGAATATATTGCATGCTTTGACCAAAAGAGCTAATAGATAGCTCATGTTTATTTAGGCCACAGGTAGAAACACTGCCTGATCTCATCAATGTATGTTAGATATCAAACAAGCCATAGCTCTTTTCTAATGCCATATCTTATACTCAGCTAAGGAAAGAAGTTGCGGGAATAAAATTTTACCATACTTATGTACCTTCAGTATTGAATATACACCAAAATATACTATAAAGTGAAAAGCTGAATCAATTTTTTTAAAAAAGAACCCAAATGAAATGAAATGATCATGCAAGGTGTTAAAATGTCCTTAGGCAGTGGTTTTTTTACAAACATCTGTTTTCAATATGAGACATAGTTTAAGAAATCACTCACATGAGAACTAAAAACATTTTCTAAAGCTTTTTGTAAAAAACTCATATATGACCCAAACACATATAACAAACACTGCAAGCCAGTCAGACCTCAACATAAAGGGAAAGTATTCACTAAGGAGGAGATGATTGCTTTTAGCACAGGGTAAAAAGTGAATAATGAAATAGAAATCTATTCAGCTTGTACTTAGTGAGTGTATCTCAAGCTTTAATCCATTTAAGAGCCATTTGGAGAATTAACCATGCAGATTCCTGGGCATGATGGAGTGGTTCTAGAGCGACACCCAGGAACATTCACTTTTTTTTCTATAAATTCAATTAGCCAACACATAGGACATCATTAGTTTCAGATGTAGAGTTCAACAATTCATCAGTTGCGTATAACAAACACCCAGTGCTTATCATATCACTTGCCCTCCTTAATGCCCAACACCCAATTACCACCCCCACCTGCCAAACATTCACTTTTAATTAGCCTTCCAGGTTATTGTGTCTTCAACCACGTGTCCTCAAGCCATTGAATAGGAGGCAATTAATACTAGATCTCATTTCGTAGTGAGAAAAGTCCCATGATATCAGCAGTATCATCTTGAATTTAAAATAGACCAAACTGATGTAAGGGCCATTAAAAGAGAAAAAAAAGATGTGACCCCAAGTTTTTTTGTCTGTAATGACCATGGTCTTTTAGTGAGCTGCATGCCTTGCTTTCCTGTTAGGTGTACAGTGTAGCCACATCTTCTTAATTTATCAGAAGTCTGAACCCCAAAACCAACTTAGACCTCTTACAAACTCTTATTTCCTCAAAATACAATATTAAGAGTCATTCAAGTCAAACTTGACAACTTCTTCTCTCACAGTGCCCCCATCCTTTTCCATTATCAAGTGAAAATTTAGACTTTACATCCTGAATATGTCTTGAGTCCTTCCCCTTCTTTCCATCTGCAACACCACTATCCTGATGCAAGCTACGCTCCTTTCTCTCAATAGTACTTCACTGATATCCACTTATGTGCTTTTTCAGTCTGTTGTCCACATTGCAGCTAAGGTGATCACTTCAAAATGCAAATCTGATCATGCTTAAAATATTTCAATGCTGGGGTGCCTGGGTGGCGCAGTCATTAAGCGAATGCCTTTGGCTCAGGGCGTGATCCCGGCGTTCTGGGATCGAGCCCCACATCGGGCTCCTCCACTGGGAGCCTGCTTCTTCCTCTCCCACTCCCTCTGCTTGTGTTCCCTCTCTCACTGGCTGTCTCTCTCTGTCAAATAAATAAATAAATAAAAAATCTTTAAAAAAATATTTCAATGCTTTCCCATTACTTGGAGGATAAAGAACACAATTCTTAATACAGCCAACATAGCCCTGAATAATTTGGTCTCTACTTGTTTCTCTAGCTTCAACTGTACCAAGATTTCCCTCTCTCTTTACTATAGATCCTCCAGACTTTTACAGCTCTATAATATGCCATATTCCTTTCCATCATAGGGCCTTTGCACATGCTCTTCCCACAGCCTGAAATTCTCTTCACCTCATCTTTATCTAATAATCTTTCATTTTGGAGGTCTGAACTTAGTTATTACCTCCTCTTGGAAATCTCGTGGATCTCCCTGAATAAGTCAAGTTACCCAATTACAAGCTTACAAAGTACCCCATATCTATTCTTACTAATGTCATCATTTTATATTTATATCTGTTATTGTGCATAGTATTTATTTCCCAATTAGGTTGTAGACTTTATAAAAGCAGACAAAACTTAATTTTGCTCCCCATTTTCAACATTTATCCCAGTGCCTAGAACACATGAGGCATTCAAATATTTTATGAAAGATCACACAAATTAATTAATTAACTTAACAGTTTCTTGGCAAGAAAGACAATGTAGTTAAAGAAATATGGCTTTGAAAATGCTTATTTCTAGGGAGATTGGTAGGAGAAGGAAGGGAAGAATGAAGGGGGGGGAAGGAGTAGGAGGAATGAACCACGAGAGACTATGGACTCTGGGAAACAAACTGAGGGCTTTAGAGGGGAGGGGGGTGGGGGATCGGGATAGGCCGGTGATGGGTATTAAGGAGGGCACATATTGCGTGGAGCACTGGGTGTTATATGCAAACAATAAATCATGGAACACTACATCAAAAACTAAGGATGTGCTGTATGGTGACTAACATAACATAATAAAAAATTTTTTAAAAAAGAAAATGCTTATTTCTAAAAGAAATTTAAGTATTGCCTAGAAAAGTAATATTATAAAACACCTTAATTTTTTTCATAGGAAATCACAACTAAGTCAGAATAATAGAATAAGGATTGTAAAGTACAAAATATTTGTGCCAACAACGTTTAGAATTAAAATATAACCTAATTAAAAAAATTTTAAGATGCTGAAGCTATCTCCAAGAATAAAATTCCTATTATTTCCTAGAAAATATCATGGTGACTCAGGGGAATTAGACGGAAACCAAACAAAATCATCTTTTCGTGATTCAATATTGGATGGGTTATTGGAATCTGTGACCAAAATACATCTGTGGATATAAACACAAGCTCAGCCTTATTCTTTTCCTTGAGCCAGCCAAGCATTGCTTATAAATCACTCAGAAGCAGCAATAATGGGCATGTCTTTTCTGAGGACCCACTGTTCATAATGAATTTTCCCTAGTTAGCCCTTAAAATATCTATGAAGCAGATTTCTGAGTTTTTCTATTTTAAAAATGAAGTAACTGTCATTTTAGTTATTCTGAAATTGACACACAGTCCAAATAAAGTATGTAAAGTACTATTTACCAAAATATCTTCTGCAGGACATGAGTAACAGGTAAGATGGTAACTGCTGTTCTTTATTTTAAAAAAATTAGAATTTGATCCCTGATAAAATAAGTTTAAAAAGTTAACTCAGTTTCTTTACTCTGAAATAAGTTTAATATTTTAATATGTAATCTGATCCTCCAAAGAAGAGTTACATAGAACACAGAATTTCCTGTATTTATTTCACTCTTAAAATATTAATGTCGTTCAAGAAATATTTCAAGAAACTCTCATGGTTTGTGGAGCACAGTTTGGGAAATTGTGATATTATAATGCATGTGGTTTAAAACCATATAAACAAAGTGTCAGTATTTTCTCTCACCTCAAGTTTCACCTCCTTTTGGCATGTTTGGGAAAGGCGTTGGAGGAGAGGGGATTGTTTAAATACTGAGTTTTTAACTTGACTGTGGATGTGCTGAGTTCTGTAATTTTCTAAATAATTTTCTGACTTATTTTCCTTGTCTGAATATCAGAGAGATTAAAAAGACCTTGAGCTCATTGGCTAGTAACCAATGTGCATAAAGTTTTAGTTAAACAAGAGGAATAAATTCTGGAGAAGTACTGTCCAATATTGTTCCTGTAGTCAACAATACTATATAGTATACCTAAAGTATTAAGAGGATAAACTCATGTTGTGTTCTTACTGTGATAAAATAAAATAAAATAAAGATAAGATAAGATAAGATAATAAAATAAAATAAAATAAAATAAAATAAAATAAAATAAAAAAAATAAAAATGTGTGAGCTCAAGGTGCACTTAATTTGGAATCAAAACAAGGTTTACCTGACTCCAAATCCTAGGTTCTTTCCATTAAGTTTAGATCTATTCATGTCACTATTCATGCCTTCCCCTGGGAGGCAATTCCACATAATGGTTAAGAACATGGGCTTTGGGTTGAGACTGCTCAGGAATAGCTATACCACCACCAAGGTGTGTAAACTTGTGATTTACGTAAACTATCTAAAAATTCAGTATTTACATCTACACGAAGAGACAAATAATAGGATTGCCATGAGAATTAAACCAAATAACGAATATAAAAAGACAGTGTGAGTGTCCCCAAATAGTCACTACTAAGTGTGGTTGGGAGAAATTATCTTATAAAGATAGTTTTTGTACATAAACAAAATATGGAGAATTGAGAGATTTATTCCAAAAAGTCAAACAACCAATATTTAGAAAAAACATGTTAAAGTATTTTATTTGCAGTTTATTTGATTACTTTCATTATTTGTTATCAGGGTTTTTTAAGCTGGGTTAAAGAAGTTTATGACCAGACATGTTTTAAAAAATCCATGACTACTGAATCATAAGCAAATTTTTATCTGTACATAACTATAGACATTGTCCCTCTGAGAGAAGTTTCAAGACTGTTTCCAGATTCTTCACTCCTGGAATTTAGTAATCTCTTACTTATATTTCTGTCTACATTATTTGTTTTGGTATAGGTTACATGGCAAGACCTTTTTGTCCTATATAAATGAAATCATTTCACAGAGATTTCAAGAGTGTTGAAATTCCCAGGTCTCTTTGTACAACTGTATAAACTTACAGGTACCACCTTTAGGTAATTATCGGCTATACAGAAAAACTTGGGTTGCATTTTGCAAGTACTTTAAATGTCAAATTGATGATCAAATAGCCTACACGCGCACACACACCTGTGCACGAAAGAGTGATTTGATAATGCCACCATCTACTTGATAATGCCACCATCTACTTGATCTTTGCTGAAAAAATACTAAAACTACAGATTGAAATGTGTAAATATAAGAAAGGGTTTAAGAGGAATAGTTTTTATTAAATAGTTAACAATATAATAAAACTATTTATTCCTATTGTCCATTTCCAAAGTTCATTAGCAAAATACATTAAGAGAAAAAGGTGTGATATTCATCTCGAACTCTGATATTACGCCAGATATTGATTGTTGTGGCTCAGAAATATCCTACACTCTTCCTTGTACCTCACGGTAAGACACTCAGAAACTATTTAACAGTCCAGCCAGCAGTGTTCTATTAGCTTAGCCAATGGGAGGCATTCATTCAAGATCCGGGTGGCAGAAGAGAAGTAAGCCACCCTTTATGGTAACAGCTATTAGTAACAAATTGGTCCATGACAGACAGTGAATGTGGGGTTTGTTTCCTGGCTCCCTGGTTCCTTTCGAGCATCTGTTACCCCAGTGCTGCAGGAAGCCAAGATCATTGATGGTCACTTTCACACTATCCTTGGACTTCCCGAATTCCTGAAAATTCTCTAACTATCTAATCTAGGAGTCTAATACCATAGACTGAATGACATTTTTAAAATATATCTAGAATAGCTTCTACTTTTCCAGAACACATTTTGGTGATTATAGATAACATCATACAAGTCACAACTGAAGTGAGAACAAGAGTGAGCATGGCATAAACTGCAAGCCTAGAAACCTGGGCTCCTGTGTTAATTTTCCTGTTAACTTGCTGGGTGACTCATGATTTCACCTTCCAGGGCTCAGCTGATTCATCCATGGTTTCAGATGATTTCAGAGGCGCATTTTTCCAAACATTTAAGGAAAAGATAACATTAATCTTATATACCTGTCCCAGATAATTTAAAAAAAGAAGAAGGAACGTTTCCCATTGAATCTTAAAAGAACATAACAAGAGATGAAAATTATAAGCTAGTTTCTCTCTCATGAACATAGGCATAAAAACCCTAAACAAAATCTTAGAAAAATCAAATCCAGTGATATACAAATAGATAGTACATCACAACAAAATCAAGTTCATCGCATGAAAGCTATAGAGACTTACTATTTGAAAATAAATCAAGGTAATTTATTATATTATACAATAAAGGAGAAAAGAAACTTACAACTCTCTTATTTTTTTTTTAAGATTTATTTATTTATTTTAGAGAGGGAGAGGGAGAGCATGCGGTGGGGGGGAAGGGAGGGGCAGAAGGAGAGGGAGAGAGAGAAAGCCAAGCAGACTGCACTAAGGGGGAGCCTGACTTGGGGCTCCATCTTATGACCCTGAGATCATAACCTGAGCTGAAAGTAAGAGTTGGATGCTAAACTGACTGAGCCATCCCAGCACCCCAACTTACAACCATCTTAATGAATTCAAAACAATGATAAAAGTTATAATCCACTTATGATAAAAACCTCTTAGAAAGTAACATCCTTGGTCTGTTAAATGACAGTCAAGTAAAAAAAAAAAAAACAACTAATAGACATTTTCTAGCTAAATTTTAATAATTTTCTTACTGAACTTGTGAGCAAGACAAGAACTGTTATCACCACTTGCCTACAACATTGTACTACCAAGGCAGAGCCAAGGCCACGGCACCTGGCATTGCCCATATATATACTGAGGACGTGACGAGTATTGCTATTTATATCACAGATGCAGTAACATAATGAGAAATAACTGATTTAATTTAGCTGTTGGAGGAAGGTATATTAAGGTTGTAAGATGAGAAAACTGTTTTTGCTGATCACTTTTACTATTAAAAATATGACACATTATCTTTATAGCATAAATTTAAATTTAAGTCAAATGCTCTTAATTGTATAGTTTTTTAAAAACTTTTTTTTTTAAAGATTTTATTTATTTATTTGACAGAGAGAGAGAGACAGCCAGCGAGAGAGGGAACACAAGCAGGAGGAGTGGGAGAGGAAGAAGCAGGCTCCCAGCGGAGCAGGGAGCCTGATGCGGGGCTCGATCCCAGGACCCTGGGATTACGCCCTAGGCCAAAGGCAGATGCTTAATGACTAAGCCACTCAGGCGCCCCAATTTTACAGTTTTAAATAAAAACTCGAAAATTGGTTTTTAAAAAGATTGCTATAAATCACACGAGTGAAGGCAAAAAGGAAAATCCGTACAGTAATAAACAGACCATAGTCTGGAAGAAAAGCCATTTGTGGAACATTATTACTTAGCTGACACTGTCATCCAGTTAATACTATCACTCCAAAGTAGGAGTTCAAGAAGGCTTCGGGGTGGGAATTTTAGGTTGTTTTGGGGATTTGATTTCACAGAGCAGGACAAAGTTCAGAGGAGAGGTAGGTAAAGGAAGCCTCAACTATGGAAATTTGTTTGTAATACCTTTGCTTTAAAGAAGTGTGCATTTCAGATGACCTGTATCCAACCAAAGATAATACAGTAAAAAGCCCTGATAGTGACACTGTTTATAAACACTAAACATTTTAGATTGGAGTAGATAAATCTTTGGTTTAAAAAAGCATGTATATTTGAAAAATACAGGAACAAACTAAAAAATGGAAAATTCACCTATAAATCTATTCTCTCTAAAAACTATTACTACCACCATTTCCTTGTGATATTTTTCAAACATAGTCAGGATTACTGTGCGTTATTTTAAGTGAATAAAAAAAGGAAATGAGTTTGGATGTGACTTCTTCCCCTTACTATGAGTTCACAAAATGAAGAAAGAGGTACTCACTAGTGTAAACCAGGAAAAATCCATAGGATCGGACAAAAAAGTGAAGACAACCTAAATACAGTGAAGAAGTGTGCACCTGTTGAATGTGGAAGTCAATATTATTTTCAGGTGAGATTGAATATGATTTTATTTCGGGTTCTTTCAGTGTTTCAATATTCAGCTCAAACACAGCCTCTTTTAGAAAGCTCCATACCTCTCTTCTTCTCCCAAGTAGAATTCCCCTTTCTTTGCACCTTCATGGTATCCTAAACAGACTTCCATCATAAATTCTGTGATACTTCATTGTACTTTTTCACCCTTTCTGTATCAGCTGAAATGCCATTCCTCAGGGAAAATGGTCAGACACCTGGGATGAGGTTAAATCTTCAGTGTACACTCCTCTAACGCCCTAGTTTTTGCTTCATAGCAAAATTTTATATCCTCTCCCAAGTAGCTTATAAACAATAAGGAAAGAAACTATGTCATTACTTTGGATGGTTTTGTTCCTTTGAACTGAGCCCAGTGCCTGTCATCTGACACACATTCAAAAAATATTTGAAAAAGAGAAGAGGGAAAGAAGGAAGGGAGGGAGGGAGGGAGGGTGGGAGGGAGGGAGAGAGGAAGGGAGGCTCTAAATGGAGTTTACCACCAAAGAAGATAGGTTGTGTGACCTGGGGTTTGAGGGTGGGGGGTGCAGAGCAAAGGGGACAAATTCTTGTAAACTGTCTCTAGGTGGAAAAAACAAGCCAACAGACAACAAAAATAAGGAGTGAACTTATCAAAGGTATGGAATAATCCTGCATTCCTCTCCCATTCAAAAAAAAAAATCGCCCTGGAGCTGCTTCTCAAAGTCATCCACAGTGCCTCCATCCCATCCATCAAACCTCTGCTGACTTTGCCAGTTTTGCCCCCCACACATCTCCATCTGTCTTTGTGCAAAATGCTTGTTGTTTTTCTTTCAGAATAGGTCATTCATGTTTACAAAAGTTGGCCATGCTTTTTATTTTTTTAATTTTTTTCCTTTAATTTTAATGTCTGGGATCTAATCTGCTTACTTGCACATCACTGAGGCTGGCTCGTGGGCAGGCCGGGCTGAACAATAGCTCCTGGGATTTCTAAGCCCCACACGCAAAAAGGCGAGGCCGTCTGGGGAAGGATGAAGTATGGCTTTCATTTACGTACAGGAAACAGTACTGATATTAGTGTTTCTTTTTGCTTATAAAAGAGAGGATATAAAGGTGGTGAAAAATAGTTTTGCCAGTCTATCTTCAAATGGGTCACTGGGAGGCTGGTAGGAATTTTCAAACATAATATAACAAAATCAAGAAACAAAAATGTTCCTTTTCATCTGCACAGAGGCTCTGTTGAAGCTGGAAATACTTGTGGGATATCAGGAATGAAAAATGTCAGCATGCACACTGCCCAGCCTTGCCTGGTTTATGGCTCCCACCTCGTGGCCGTCATTACTGTCCAGTAAAAGAACCTCTTTGTCCCTGGAGCATTGCTTTTCAAAGACAAGAACCATCCCCAAGCATCCTCTCACTTTCACATATAGGTCATGGCATTCAGAGAATAATGTGAGGGATGGCCCAAGTGCCAGTTCTTTCAGTCATTGGGACATGAAGATATTTAGTACTGGTTCAGCTAAGCCTTTTTGCTCCTACAAATATCCTTCCTGAATGGAAAGTCATTTTGTAAGTAAAAAGACCTGAGTTCTTCAGTGGCTTGTAGTGCAAGGCCTGTAAACAAATAAGAGGCCAAAGGGGGGAGGGATGGGTAAGAGGGACATACAGGAGATGGAGAAAGAGGGACATGTCATTTAAAAGCCTTAACTTAAAGCCTGTACTAGTGGGGGGGGGGCAGGGGTGGGTGTGGGTGTGGGTGTGTGTTTTGAAATTCACACGAGGAATGCCAATCCAGTAATTCAGAGCTAAAACGAGCACATTTCCTGATGTTTTGGTAGATTGAGAAACATGGTTTATGGAGAGAGACAAGATTGACATGGGTATTCTGCCCTCTGCCAGAAATCTCCCTACATCTCCAACCTCAAGTTAGATCCTAGGGGGGAAAGATGAGCTTCTGGCCCAGCCCTGGAATGCAGTGGTCTGTTTCTTAGAGGTAAGAGCGCTGAACCCTGGCTCTCTCAAAGCAAATCATTTCCAAGTACATCTTAGTGGTTCACGTTTGTTAAAATTGTGGCACTAAAGGGGCACAATCGCTTCGCTTTCTGGATGTCTGCTATGAATGCCGGCCAAGCCATCTAGCTGAAGTCAGAGCTAACCAGGCTTCCTGTGCCTAAAACCCACTGAAAATAAGAGTAGGTGATTTTTGCATGAGGTCAGTCATGATTTGAAGTGGCTGGGGTGGCATGAATATGTGACATGTAACAGAGGATACGATCATGGCCAAAAGCCAAAATTTCAAAACAAATTGAAGAGCCAATAAAGAGACAGTGTCAGAACAAATAAATACCCCCTAAACAGAAGCACTGAACAGCAATGGGCTTCATTTTCATCCTTTTACCTTCAGACAGATACTTAACTTCTCTGTGACTGGACTTCCATGCCTTCCCTTGTTTTCTACTAGAAAACAGAGGCTGTCTTATATTCTTTTGTCCCTCACAAGCTTAACAAATGAGCAAATGCTATGCATCAGCTATTGCTCTCAAGTAATCGTCCCCAAACCTCATAAGCCGAGGTGCTCTTGTTTTTTGTGTCTGACACGTTCACATAACTTGTCGATGGCAGAGCTGGTATTCCAATCTAGGCACTTTGTCTTCACAGCTTCCTCTAACAAGTAAGTCCTAATAAAACTTGTCATTTTCTTGTACTTTATTTTCCCCTACTTATTTCATTATGATGACTCTTCAAACTACAACCCACCTTCATGTGTGTAGGCAAAGGGTAGAGATGTTGAAATAACTTAAGTCACCTTTTTCACCTCTTGCCCTAACTTTGAAAAGAATTCACTCATGCATGCACATGTGCGTGGATGGATGGATGGATGGATGGATGGATGGATGGATGGATATGCCAAATATCTCTTTGTGAAGGAAGTGTGACTTACATGTTTTTTAAGTTCACCTTATAGACTTGGGAAGTAGGGGACATATCGGGTTATGTCAAAATGAAAATGGTATTAAATGGACCCCATCCTCTGAATGGAGGAGAGAACTGGACTGGTAGATCTAATTTGGTAAAAGACATTCTGGGTTTAGGTGAACAGGACTGTTCTCTCTAATACCAAGGTGTTTCCCAAGGAGAAGTTTGCTTAGATCCACTGAGGGTAGAAGAAACTAGATTGTGGTTGGAGAAATGACACGATTCTTACTTTCCTTAGACCTACAGGCAGGCAGAGGGTGGTATCTTGCTCTCAGAAATAGTCTTCTCCATCAAAGCACTAAACAGAATAACAATGGTGTCTGGTCTGGTTTGGTGTGACTGGAAGTTCTTCTATTCCTTGAAAGAAGTTTGTAGTGGCCGCTTTTAGGCAATAAGCTTGAGCAATGAAAACTTGAACAAGGCAAAAGGGCCCACAGTGACCACCAAGCTGACATAAGCAGTCTCATTAAGTGACCCACCTGGGAATAGCCATAGGTCCTAACTGACCAATGGGCCACTTGCAACCAGCCACGGACAGTTCCTAAAATTCCCCAAAAGGGAAAACTCCATATGTTCCCATACTTCCTCACTCCACCCTATTACTATAGCCCCTCACCATCACCTCATGGCAAACAGTCTCTCCTTTGCTGTCCTGCCTGTCCCTCCCTGGCGGTGCATCCAGTAAATTTGTATCTCCTTGTTCCGCCTTGGGTGAGTCGTTTCACTGCCTCTGCCACCAGCGCCCATCCAATGGGAAAGCACCACAAAGCAGACACTTCCATATAAAAACAGAACACTGCATAGATTTGCATAGATTTATATCTTCCCGCTATGAATTAATAAGTGTTCCCTATTCCATTGCCTTCTGAGCTCACAGGCGATTTCTTTCCAGAAGTGTCTCACTTCTCCCTCTTCTCTTGCCTCTTTTCCTTCCAAACCCAGCAATCTTCCTAGATAGGGCTTTCTTCTTTCTTTCTCAGCTCTGTGTTCTCACCAGTGACTCCCTGAGCAGTACATCTCCTGGTTCAGTCTGATCCATGATCTTGCCTCCCTGACCCCGCAATAACTCCATCCATACTCTTGATTTACAGGTGACACTCAGTAAAAATCTAGGTAAAGGTAGACCAAGATATGCTCATATTTCTAAATTTCTAAATTTCTTGAAGATGATTAATGAAGACAAGACCCTTTTACACATGTAGTCCTTGAAAATATTCAACTAATACTGTGCCATTACCATATTCCAGGTACTATGCAAGGCCCTAGGAAGAAAATATGGGACAGGTAGGTTAATCCCAGTTGATAGGAAGCTTAAAGACTAATGTGTTTGATCACTAACGTTATCTGGTTACTAGCAACACTTTCTTTGTTTTGTTTTGTTTTCCTAGCAACACTTTAAAATAATTTTTGAAAAGGTTTTATCAATGATCACTGCTATGTAAATGGCAATAAATTTAATAGTATAAAACTTACAGCAGCTTTTATTTCTTCTGGTCATTGTAGAAAAATATTATAAAACTCTTGCAAGTCTTTAGAATTTCAAACCGACCCATGACTTTCTCCTTCTCTCAGCCTATCAATGCCTTACATTAAAATGTTCTTAAAATTGCTTAAAATGTTTCCATTTATAGTTGGTTTAGTACAGTTTAATTTTAACCGAATCTAATTTTGTAAACCAAACTGAAATCTAGTTATTTTGGGTTTATAAATTTATTTCTAACATAACAGCGCAGCTATGGTATTTGCTAAAGTAGCATAAAAAATAGAAACCTACCTAGATTTGCCCTGTAAACTATTTGTTTTACCTTGGATAAATTCTTGAAAAGAAACAAATGGACAAACCATAGGTCATGAGATATAAAATGTTTAATTCCTTAATATTAGAGGTATTTTCCAATTTTGAAACATCTATAGTTATCATATAGGTTTAAAGGGATTATTCCTAGACCTTCTCAGTAAATCTAGTTTTTCTGTTAGTGAGAGGTATGGGACACCCTGGTGTGAACTGACTTTTTTCTTATTGCTTCATGTTGAGCATGGAGCAGGGTGCCACACATGACACATACATAATAGACGTACAGTAGGTGCTAACTCCCTTCTCCATCTTGTTTTCTTTTTTTTAATTTTTAAAAATTTTTATTCATTTATTTGAGAGAAAGAGAGAGCGCGATCACAAGCAGCGGGAAGGGGAGAGAGAGAAGCTGACTCCCTGGGAGAGCAGGGAGCCTGATGCGGGACTTGATCCCAGGACCCTGGGATCATGATCTGAGCTTAAGGCAGATGTTATACCTGCATATATCACAATACTATATTAAACACATTTTATTAATATTGATAATTTAAAATTTTTTTCTTTGATTTACTTTATTCTCTTTTTTGCTTTTTCTGCTATTTTATTTTGACAATACCAATGTTTGAACATCAAAAGGAACCCTGTTTCATTGGCCTGGAATAAAAAATTGGAATGGGGGCATATTCAGGGGAGTAGAGAACAAAGAAATCATTAAAAGGATAGGTATTTAGTCACCTCTTCATCCATCTCCTCTGGGCTCTGCAGGAGAAGATGACAAACTTACTATGACATGGGTGAATAAATTAATCTCCTACCCCACCCTGGGATGTTTGGAGCTTTAGTTACGGACTGTATTATCTATTCTTTAACTTCTCCCAAACTTTCCTTCCATATTCCTACTTTGATTCTTCTGTTCCTTCCTAAATTTCGCCCTGGAGTTTTGTTTCTCATTAAACTGGAAGATCTTCTCACTCAATGTGACTTTATAGCAATGCTAAAAGACCAACCATGCTCTTTCCAGAATTCGATGCTCAGTAGCTATAATATCCTATTTATCTCTCGAGAATTATGGTTCCTAGGGAAAAATCATACTATATGCCTCTGTATTTCCTCACTACTGTATTTTTGGGACGGAATATGTCCCATGGGAGAGGTAAGAGAGGAAGACCAAATTCAAATTTGGTTCTATCCTGAGTTAACTGGATAAAGGGTAGGCAAGTTACCTAACAGTTTCTTGCATAATTTTCTCAGTAATGCTGGTTTTTTTTTTTTTTTTTTTGTCTTCAAAGATAAGATTATAAGAACTTAAGGTGGCATATGGCAGTGGTATTTAAAGTGTGGTCTGGGCATACATGTCTCTGGAACACTTTCATGAGATCCACAAGAACAAAACTATTCTATTAACACATGATTTGTTCTTTCTCCTCTCATTGTCATGTGCGTATACCAAGTACAAAAAGTTCATTCATCTGGTTTTAGATTACACACTGCAGTTAATTGCTAAGGAAAGAACACCTGTAGAATTTTGAAGTAGTGTCAAAGAAGAACATCCACAATTATCTAACTAGGCTGTGAAAATACTCCTCCTTTTTCCACTTATATATCTGTGTGGGACCAGAGCGCTTTCATACAGCAAACAAAATAACACGTTGCATCAGATTGACTGTAGAAGCAGATATGAGGTTCCAGCTCTCTTCTCTTGAACTTGGAATTAAAGAGATTTGCAAATGTAAAACAGTGCTACTCTTCACCAAAAACCTTTTTGTTGCTGTTGTTCATTTTGGAAAACATATCAATTATTAATTAAAAGTAGATTATTTATGTTCCCATATAATGGGCTTATTACTATTTTAAATAAACTAATAAATAATATTCTTTTAAACCTCTTTAAAATTTTGAATGCTTTAAATATCAAGAAATATAGCACACATAAACAAAAGATCTTTGGTGTCTTTATTTTTTTTTTTTAAGAATGTAAAAGAGTCCTGAACAAAAACTTTTGAGAACTACTGATATAGGGAATGAAGGCATATAATTTATATCATACCTACATACTTATTAAACAAATATGGAAAACCTGAGCTCATATTTTGCCTTGGAAAACAAGAGGAAAGTTATTTTCCTTCCTTCCTTCCTTCCTTCCTTCCTTCCTTCCTTCCTTCCTTTCTTCATTCCTTCCTTCCTTTCCTCATTCCTTCCTTCCTTCCCTCCTTCCCTTCTTTCTAGATCTTTCTAATGTCTTTATTATCTAAAATCTTTCTATTCTTTCTAATATCTTCTTAAATTTCAGCCATCTCAATTAAGAAAGCATGTAAATATAAACAAACATAATAAGAATTTGCTTTATTTAAATCTTTATGTGTAAAAAAAGAGTCCAGTATAAAAAATCCATATTTAATGTCAATAGGTCACTTGGTTGAAATTAGGAAGAAATTAGAGACAAATCAGGATACTACATATTTGTCAATCTGATATATAATATATAATAGTAATGAGAAGAAATTGCAAAACATCTGGAGGAGGAGGAAAAATGACTCACCATCACTGTGATTTGGCCAATTTGGCCAATTTGCTGGGAGAAATAACTCAGAAGGAAAAAGATTAAGGCATATTCCATTAGCTTCTCTTCTGTGAGTGCTAATCAAGTGAGTTCTGAAATAGCACTGTACATGTGCAGAAGTAGAGCTCAGAAAAGAGGACCTCAGAGAAGGGAGATATAAAAGTCCAGGAATTACAGTAGAGGACACATCGAGGACAGTAAACCCAGTCACTAAAACTTGCTGAGAAGTCCTGTTTGTCATATAAACTCAATGAAATATAGTGAGGAATCCACCGACATTCAGAAATCATGAAAATATTCTAGTTTCACACATACACACACAAACACACCTAAAAATTCCTCCATCGTCACTATTTATTTATTTAATTACTTATTTATTTAGGATTTATTTGTGCTCTCTCCCTTTAGATAGATATAATGAAACTGATAAGTTAAATATAGTGCAAAATAAGAAAATAAAACAGGAACCCTTCTGTGTCAAAGGGCACAGAATTCTATGGGGGATTCTACGGAGGATTCTATGACTCAGGTCACTTGTCTGTGTTACTACAATATTCACAACAGTTAATATTGGGCAATTAACATATGTTTCAGGCACTTTACGTATGTTGTCTTGTTTTTATTCTCATTGCTGACTTAAGCATCAGGTCCACTTATTCCCATTTCACAGATGAGGAAACTGAAGAACAGAGAGCTTTTAAAGCATGTTCAAGGTTGCACAGCTAGC
This sequence comes from Ursus americanus, assembly GCF_024610735.1. Taxonomy (NCBI): domain Eukaryota; kingdom Metazoa; phylum Chordata; class Mammalia; order Carnivora; family Ursidae; genus Ursus; species Ursus americanus. The sequence continues at coordinate 18,096,254 of NC_142135.1, forward strand.
GAGTGATGGTTTTGAGCTCTCAGTCACCACAGGAGGCTGTTCCTGATGATCATGAATCTATGGCAGCAGCTGGGAGGCAGTGGTGGGCGATACCAGGGCCTGCTGTCAGGGGGCTTACAGTCTCTCGGACTAGCCAAATAACCAAACAACTAATCCAACTCAGACTGTTACCTGTCTTTTAATCATATTGTAAATAATGAACTAAAGACGTGAAAGAGTAAAACTCTTTAAAGTAGTCTGTGTAGCTCTAGGAGCAGTGTCAATACTGACTAGATGACAAGGCTACGGGAGCGTATTCTCAGAAGCAGACATCTGAATTTGGCCCTTAATGAGTCAGTACCATTTCTCCAGAGAGGAAATGGAGAGATCATTTCATGTGGACACTAAGTGGTGTAATAAAAAATGCACATCACTACTATTAATAACCAAAAGTAATGTTCAGCGAGTCCTTGCTCTTCGTCCAGTGGTGTACTAAGCACTTCATTTGTGTTTTCACATCTGATACTCACGGCGAGATAGATAGATACTATCATCACCCTTCCTTAACAGACAGGAAAACAGACTTGGCAACCTGAGGAATTTATCCCAACTAATAATTGTTTCCAGCCTAGACTGGCTGAATCTGGCATCTGGGTCCTTCGCCTCAGTGGTATACATTCTTCTAAGAATATCACTTCTTTGTATGGTCTATTTTTTCCCTGTCTACCCCCTGACCTTATCTCCCAGGTCTCACCATCAGGTCAACACCACTTCCCGCCAGGCAGGTACTCCCCGGAAAGAACCAGTTCCCTCTTCTGTTCGCTGCACTTGATTTGTACATGTTAGTTGTACTTCATCTTGGCTCCCGGCAACCCTCCCACTGCAGGAGCTAGAATGGAAGCAAAGATTGGGGAGCCCCGGTGGCGGCAGGAGCAGAGCTGTTTGTAACTGGAAGCCAAACAAGCCACTTAGCTTTGAAGGCACAAGAAAGCCTTCATTTAGATACTAGGCAAAAAAGATCAAAGCTGAGAAGGACAAACATGCCTGTTGTCTGCGGCAGGCAGCACGTTACCAGAAGGGAGCCCCACATCCTTTACTGCGAAGCAGATGCAGTACATCTGAGAGGTTACCAGAAGCCAAATAAATACTGCCGCAGAACCTTCCCTTGAAGTCTCATGGAAACAAAAGCATGGGGCTTTCACCTGAAACAGAGAGGGCCTTGCTCTCTCTGCAGCTGGCCTTCTGCCCCATACTGCTTATTATGTCTTAGATGAACACTGAACATCTAATAAAATCACCAGAAAGCCCAAAACCATTTTAGGTCTGTCTGAGAGAACAAAAACATGATTTCATTTTAAGTATTCTCTGGGAAGTGACATACAATGACTTCTTTGCCAATCACAAAGGTTTCAGGTTGAGAGTGGGCTATTAAGAGAAATACTCTCCTTAAAAGAAGCCACCCATGGCTCTCATAAATGAACACAGGAAACGGAGGGTGCTTTTCACACTTCTAGTTGAGGAACTTTCTAACTGAAGAGGGACACAAATGCACTGGGCATCTACTCTATGGCAAATAGGATTTTAGATTTTTTAAAAATTATGTTAATTCCAGGATAGTTAACATACAGTGTTATATTAGTTTCAGGTATACGATACAGTGACTCAACAATTCTATACATTACTCACGCTCATCACGATGAGTGTGCTCTTAATCCCTCTCGCCTATTTCACCCATCCCCCCACCCACCTCCCCTCTGGTAGCCATCAGTAACATACATGATTGTATCTGATTGCTATCATAATCCCGTGAATTTGGAATGATTAGATCTATAGATGGAAGAACACCCTGAGTTTTTCCTCAAGGTCATATAGTAAATGGCATAACTGGGGTATGAACTCCTTCTTTCAAAAATACTAGATTTTACTTAAAAAGTTACTTTGTAATGAATTCTACCAGCTAGGAAACTGAAACTCCAGTAAGGGAAATTTATGAAAATGACACAAAGCAATTAACTTCAGGAAGAAAATATTTCATCTGCTAATTTGAAGGAAAAAAAGATATTTAAGATCTTAGAATTAAGGATTTGTAACAAGCACAGCATATTGAACCAAAGGACTTCAATCCTCAAACTTCATTTTCAAACACAAATTTGAGGCAAACTCATCCTGACTTGTCCAGGAGTGTCCCAATTAGACCTTTTGTTTTGTGCTGGACATTCATGGTAACCAGGAATAGTCTAATTGCTAGTCTGTAATTGCTGGAGGCAACAGAAATTAGTGAAATGAAATCCAGTGGTGATCAGAGTTACTAAGTTAGTTATGTAGTGCATTAACAAGGGGACTTGTGTTTAGAGACAGTTTCCAGTGGGAGTGACATAAATGACAATGTGAAGGATGAATAGATGTTACCCAGATATTAAAGGGTCTGGGATGAGGGAGATTCCAGGCAGAGGAAGAAGCATGTGCAAAGACAGGATGGTAGAAGGGAAGGGACCTTGGTACGTAGGAACAATTAGGGAAAGTAAGGATTACACGAGGATAGAGCAAGGAAGAACAAAGAGCAGGGGACACTCATAGGTAGGTGGGGAAACCAATTCAAAGGCTAGAAAGGTAAATTAAAAGTTTGGGGTTTTACCCTAAGAATAAAGAGAAGGCTTTATGGGGATTGGGGCAAGTGAAAGGAAGGAGTGGAGCTTAGGGTTGACGTATTCCCATTTCTACAGTGAAAAAAATCACTGCACTAAGAGCAGAGCAGATGAGAAGAGAACATTCAGCAGACAATGCTGCAGACCAGAGGGGAGGCAACAGTGGCTGGGGGGTAGATGGTCATAGCAGAGGTTGAAAGAAGAGGGTGATTACGTACATTTCTAGATGGAAAAATTAACTGACCTTGACAATAAATTTGATGCTGAAGTGAAGTAGAGAAAAACGTCAAAGATGATGCCTAGTCTTCTGGCTCCTGCAAATGGATGGATGGTAGAAACTTAGGTAAGTTTCAGTTTTAATGTCTAATAATTTCTGTTAGTGTTGTAATAAAGATGTTCTTTCAGTAATAATATTAGAAAATCCATGGATCTTTCCCCCGATAAAGGTTCTGTAGTCTCCTGCTGCCACTTGTTGGCATTGTGCCTTACTGGTGGAGACATGGCCCAGGAGGTGGAAAGAGCTTATATGCTCAAACATCAAGTATAGAACTTACAGCACACATCACACATGGGTTCCGGTAAGTAAGTCAAGTACAAGGGATAATTAATTTCAAAGTTCCCTCAAGCTGAAGATGACTCCAGAGGCAGATCCATATGAATTAACATTTTTTAGAACTAATTAATTTGAACCTGTCTTCTTGACTGTATGAGTGATAGGAACTAGTCAAGGGCAGCCTAGTGGTGGCCAGGGGAGTGGGGAATGGGTAAAATAAGTGAAGGGGATTAAGAGGCACAAAATTCCAGTGGCAAAGTGAATAAATCACAGGGATAAAAAGTACAGCATTGGGAATACAGTCCATAATATGGTAATAACATTGTATGGTGACAGATGGTAACTACACTTATCATGATGAGAATTGTGTAATGTATAGAATTAGCCAATCACAATGTTGCACATCTGAAACTAATATAACATTGTATGCCAACTATATTTCAATAATAAAAATTTTTCTTTAATTAAAAGCTACTTTAAAATTATTTTTGCATCATCCCCTGGTCAGATTATCTGAAACACTAAGCTTATAATAATATTGAATAAAAATAAGAAGCAATTATACATAAGTAATATGCCCTAATATATAATTATATATGGCATATTGTATGTATATTGCATGCTAATGAAATAAAATACATAATAATATATATTAAAATAATTCATGTATCGATGTTTCATATATTAATGTATAAATACATAGTACATAATAATATAGGGTATATATTGTGTAATAGAATACAAAACTTAATGTTATGCTTATATTAAGGTAATACATATACTCACATGCCATATTTAACAGTTTACAGTCATTTCACATATATTTTCTCACTGAGTCCTAGTGACCCACTTAGGGGTCTAAATATCACTGCGTTTTTTCTAACAGAAAAGAGGAAATTGTGGCTGGGATTCGGTGGTCATAGTGAGTTTGAGAGTACAGGGTGGATGATGTAATATTTCTATAATGTATTATACATTATACACATCGTATGTGATACAGAATATATCACCTATGATAGATTACATAATATACATCCCCACAGATTCTCTCACGGAGTCTGCCCTGGTATGGAAATATCGCTGTGCCCTCCTCACAGAGGAGGAAATGACGTGATTTCATAGCGTGCCCCAGTTCACTCAGCTAAATTACTGGGCGGATTTAGGACTGCACCAGCTTTGTAGAAAGGCGATTCCGGTATTCTTTCTACCACATCACAGCGCCTTAGATAATTGGCTACTTTTGCTGCCCCCTTTCTACCCAGCTCCTCCATGGCGGTCACTTATAGGAATAGGCATGACATTATCTGATTAAAAATGACTCAACTAATGACATCCAGAAGCAATCAAGCAAACTGACTGTGGCTCACGTGTCAGGCTCTGAATGGGGATATTAAAAAGTCCAGTAAGCATTTGTGTGGGGCAAGTCCTTGGCAAGAGTCAGACTCCCGGGCCTGGACTACATCGTGTGCAAGTGGTTTTTGTCATTCTTTACCTTTTGAGTAATGCGAGGAGCAGCCTAGCGCTCTGGGCTCACAGAACTAGCACCATCTTTGCAGATGGGAAGCGAGGGAGCAAGTGTCCTGGCCTGACGACCAAGTGGGGTATTACTGTCCTCTGCGAGTGAAGCTCATTAAGGCTTTAGTGACCTCCGAAGATCCCACCCACCCGGAAGAACAAAGAGTCCCCCAGGTTCCCGGGACAGAGAGCAGAGGAATGGTGTGAGTGTGTGCAGGGGGTTCCTGTGTGGGGGGTGGGGCTGACATCATCTCTGACTTCATGGTTGAAGCTCAGTTAACCCCTAGAAAGCGAAGAGGTAAGTCAAAACATTTAGGGAATTCGTGGGCACTGCAGAGGAAAAAAAAAATAAAAAATTTAACCCTGCTGCTGCTTTCCCCCCATCTGGTGCTCACTCTTTATAGGACGAAAAAGAAAGAAAACAAAGAACAAAACAAATACTCACAAACATATATATATATATATATATATATATATATATATATATATATATATATACATATATGTTTCTATGTATGTTTTTCTGTATATTGTCCTGACCTCTAGGAATGTAGATAATGCATTTCTCTGGAAAAAGAACTATAACCTAAATAACTTTCACTGATGGCAAAGATTAACTTTTTTAAAAGTTTTTTGGGGAGAGGGAGTAAAAATTATCCATAAAAAAGAGAAATTACATCGAATTATTACCCTGCCTCTAGTTCTGCTGACTTCAATCTGTATCTTCTCCTCCAGTGTGTGGATACACACACACACACACAAACACTCACACACACGTATGCACGCACATGCACAGGCACACACGTATGTACACACGCTCACACACAGGCGCAAAAACTTTAATTTTACTTGGGTCATAACGAGGAGAGGAGTCATTATAATCTGCCTGCCTAATTTGTATCTGCATCTAATTTATGAGATCTCATTTCTTGCTCCGCTAAGTTTGAGAGGACAAGGTTCCCAGTTACACGGTACAGATGAGGACGCTAATCCTGAGGCAGATTGGTGAGCTGCTCAGTGTTTCATATGAACAGATGCTTGTCTGGCTCCAAAGCCATCGTACACACTGCTGTCTTTCATGAAACAGCTCAGGCCCGGCGTTTTTCCATAGCTACAAAAGAGAGCAGAAGATGCCTCACTTTAAAAGAATTGTTTTGAACCACAATATGTTTTTCCTTACTCCCCCTGTTCTTTCCCCGTCTTGTAAGACTGTAGGTAATGCATTTCTTTGGAAAATGGACTACAACCCAAAGAATGTTCACTGATGGGACATAGCAAAAATTAACTTTTTAAAAAGGTTATTGAGAGGATTGAGTAAAAAAAAAAAAATTTTAAGAGAGAAAGAGAGAGAGCGTGTGCCCGGGCATGGAGGGGGAGAGGGAGAGAGAGAATCTTAAGCAGGCTCTGTACCCCGTGCAGAGCCTGACGTGGGGCCCGATCTCAAGACCGTGAGATCATGACCTGAGCCAAAATTAAGAGTCAGAAGCTTAATTGAGCCATCCAGGTGCCCTGAGGAAAAAAATTTTATAAGAGAGAGACATGACATTAATTGTGGCCCCTCCTTTGGTCCTGCCTGACTTCATTCTGTGCTCTACTCGGTAGTTCTGGAGGCATAGCCCAAGACGCACAGTGTCGGGATCACCTGGGAACTTGTGGGAGGTGCAGGTCATGGGTCCCCCGCACAACGTGCTGAACCAGAAACCTGGGAGGTGGGGCCCGGCTATCTATGTTTTAACCAGCCCTCTAGGTGATTGGCTCTGCCCACTAACATTGAGAAGAACTGAAGTACTCAATTGTCTCAGTGATCTTTCTAAAATATACATCTGTATTACCTCCCTGCTCAAAGTCTGTGTTTGGCTATCCAGTACTTTTGGAAAATCCTAAACTCTTTAAGTGGCTTATCTTCTTTTTCAGACATGAAATCTTCACCATAACTTCTTTGTGATTCCAGAGCTACTAACAGGCCCCTATGTCTATATAAAGTCTAATCCTTCTGTACAGAATGCTGTTCATTCTTGGATCCACAAGCGAGAAAACTGCTTGTTTTCTCATTAGAAACATAAGCATCAACACCTTTATGAAGATCGCTCTGAATTCACTAGGCGAACAGTGCTACTGAGTGACATCGTTGTATATCTCCATTTTATTTCGTATTATTTTGGTAATTTTGTAGGTTCTCCTCTTCATTACTTGAGCTCTTTGAGGGTAGAGAGCATGCTTCATACATCATTATGTCACCAGAGCCCTGCACTATCCTTAGCACATAGTAGGTGACCAACAAAGACTTGTTGCATAAATCATTTAGTAAGTGAGTCAAAGACAAGGGCAGCATACTAAAAATTCTACCAGGGCATTTGTGTTCCAGGTGATGTGAAGCGGCATCTACTACGATTATCAAAGGCTTTATTTCCATCAAGTATTATGGATCTCCTTTGTTTTCTTCGACATTCCCGATTCTTTCCTATTTCTACATTTGAAAATAATAACTCCCTTTTAAAACAATACGTTGGGTTTGTTATTTGCAGACAAAAGATTTGGTAACATCTATATAAAGAGCTTATTTCTTTGAAACAACTATATATTGCCCCAAATATCAAATCTGTATTTTTCATGGCCCCAAGCCCCACATGATGTTCTGTTTCCTCGTAATCTACCACGGAAGTGGAACCATGAGGCTAATTACATGAGGAACGGGGACGGCAGCTACTGCCTGGACCAAAGTTTCCTTTAACGGCCTTGAATTTTAAATTCTCTAGACTCTAAGCTAGGTGAGAAGAGTCATTGCATTTTTTGTTGCTGTTCTTTACTGCTCCGTCTTAGCAAGTAGAAGAGTGTCTAGCACATAGTATATACCTAATAAATACTTACAGAATGAATAAGTGAATGAACGCTGATACTCTCGATCTCTTTACCATGACAGAAGTCCAGTAATTACTGGACTTTGTTGAGTAAGAAAGGATTTTCTAACACTTCACAAAATTTCTTGTGAACCTAGCAAAAGGCAGGCTCACTCACCACCTTACAGTGCTAGGTATAGGGGGAAGCAGATTATGAAAAATAGGAAATAGAGAATCCAGAGCCCACTCTTTCTGATCCCAATATGGTGGGAAGTAGAAGGGGAAGAGAATAAAGGGCATCAGATGATTAGAAGTGTATCCTAAGCTCCCTCGTGCTGGTCAAAATCGGAGAGAGAGAAAGTAAGCTAGATAGGTTGGGGGTCTTGCCATCAGGGGATGAGCTTTAGCCCTACTTCCTTTTGGACATTGAAAAACCTACCTCCTGGCAAGCCGTTCTCTCCCAACCTGGAGGCAGCCATACCAGGTAGGATGACTCACTGCGATTACTTAAGGGGACAGTCCGAGCTTAAATATACAGAGGTAGTGAAAATGTTGGACACCTGGTCACATTGGAGTTTTGGATCAATGAGTGAATTTTGTTTGTTAGTTTGGGTTTTGTTTTTTTGTTTGTTTGTTTGTGAGTTTTGTTTTGTGTTGGTTGGTTGGTTGGTTGATTGGTGTAAATGTCCCATGCAATAGTTGGGACAGGCTTGTGCTAAAAAAGTTCAAATTCCCATTAGACATGGCATTCAGTGTCTTAAATGGCAACTCTGCTGCTGTCCATTTTTATGTGTCATGTATGCAGGGATTGCCTTGGGGCCCCACCGTGAGGGCATGCAAAAGTTATTTAAGAGCTCTCTGGGGATCTTGCCGGGTGGTATGACAGCATACTGAAAGTCAAAGTGAGGCCAAGTTTCCAGGAAAGATTGATGAGTCCTCATCAAGCAGAGAAGAAAAGATCCCAAGTTATGCCAGCCTCTATGAGAAGAAAAGTGACAGACTCCCCAGGAGTGGCACCAGTTGCCCCTCGGAAGTGTCATCTGTCAGAAGAGAAGACAACTGATACTGAGACCAATACAAACCCAAGAATCCAAAGAACTTGAAGTAGTGATGGCAGGGTGCCATGCAGATAGAACTCTCTAGTTGCCAAGAGGGTAGTCAGCTGACAGCTCCCTTAAGGACTTCAGTATTATTGCCTTTTGAGACAAGAGCACTCTCTCTCTGGTAGCCCCTTGTCATGACTGCAACAGCAGGGGTACTAGGGCCTGGCTATTTCTGCCCACCATGAGACCCCACTAACGGTGAGTCTCTCCTTGACAGTGTGCTGTGGGATTGGCAGGGCCAGGGCCTCTGTCATATCCGTATGTGGTCTTCCTCCCCTGTCCTGCTTCCTCCCCACTTCCAGGACACAGGTACTACACGTGCGGTCTGAAGCTTTCGGTCTCCAGTCCTGCTTCCTCCCCCTACCAGTTCTCACAGGCTTCGTCCTGAAATCAATCCCTTGAACTCCTCTCATGTCAGCATCTGCCTCGCAGAGGTTCCAGCTAATACAACTGTGTTAGTTTGCTGTGATGCCATGTAAATTACCCTCCTCCCATAATCTCAATTGTTTTCTTGGAGAGAAAGAGAAGACGTGCCAGAACTCTGATCTGTTGTGTATTATGGAGACCACCCGAGCAGAAAAATAATTTACATTTTTAAATCGAGTGAGAATACCTAGCTGGAATAAATTTATCTCTCCAAGTCATCTACTTAATAAGATGGGAGCTCATGAAGGAGAACAAACTCATTACAGAGAAGTAAAGAAGTCACTTTGTCTTTGCATGTTTGATTGGAACATGGAAGAATTTACAACCCTGCTCGTCAACTTTAGGTAGAATCAAACTTTTCTGATGAGTGAGATAGGAAAACAGAGCTTAGGGAGAGGCGGTAGAAGGTGATGGGTTGGGTTGCAGGGAGGAGAGATAGGTGAGCTTCGCAAACATTTGAAATTTCAGTGTCTGTCTGTCAGGGGAGGATGACTCTGAGTTCTGCCCTCTGACCCTTCATTAACTTCAGCGCGAGCTTCCTATCTTGGGAAAACACTGGCCAGGTTAATTTCAAAATCTCAGCCTTTACTTTGTCCTGGGAAAATGACCAAAAGTTATTTCCTAGCAAGTACCTGAAGAGTGGGAGAAGAGGGCAAACTTCCTGCCAGTTCTTGTAGTGTGAAGGCTTATCTTCCTCCACTAAATCTCACAGAAGCACAATACACCTTCCAGGAACATTTTGCCAGAGCAGGGTTTCTATGCTCTCAAAAAGTTTTAGGTTGCTTCCCTCCCAGGACAAAAGGGATTTATGGCAGAAAAATATACCAGACATACTTTAGAATCTGAGTTCTTTAACCTGCATTTCGGGGGAATTCACAAGTTCAACCTAACCTGCCGTTAGAGTAAGTTCCTGTCTGTAGTAAGCCCTGTCTAAATCTCACACATACGATAGACCTGCTTCAATACTCAATATCTTTCTTGGTCACAATTGTCATAGGTTTCTCTCTCCCACTCTTTGAATTATTATTGTACTTATTTCCTTATCATTCATTTTTTTTCATTTACTATATACCTCCTTATATTTTACAAGTAATTTTTCTACGTATCTTATCTCACCAATAAAATATTAAAGTTGTTAAAGAAAAAGATCACATACTTTTCTTCTAGAGTAAATAGCATCTCTTAAATGCTTCAAAAGTAGCTGTCACTGATTCTGAAAGTTCTCGTGGCACCAAAACAAGTTATTTCAGGAAAATCACAGGCATCAATGATTAAGTCATGGTCAAAGGTAAATAATGTCATTTGAGGGGGTATATAAATACTTTCCCATGTGCTCTTATTCTTCAAATCAAAGACGTTTCCAGCAGTAAGAGACAATGGTAAATGGAGTTGAGCCAACTTGGTTATGAATAACTTTAGTCTCTGCTAGTGACCAGCAATGAACTTTGAGGTGAGTCAGAGCTATCTACTTCACCTGTAGCCTTGCTACTAGATATAATGAAATGAGGCCTCAGTCTAAATTGTGCCATATGTACAAGCAAAACACATCCAAAACAATGCTTAGAAAGCCAAAACAAAACATTTATGCAAACTACTCTGTTGGCTTGAGGATGTCTCAGCTCACTGTCCTTTCAGATACTGTTTTCACCAATTGCAAGAAAAGTTCACTTGAGGCAGACAGAGCAATATTCTAGAAGCAGACATAACAACATTCCAGAGCCAGGATTGTCACCGTTACAGCTGAATCAAACAACCAGAATCCTCCAGAATCCAAGGCTGGACACAGGAATCTTTGGGGATTTAGATTAGGACATCTTTTCCAAGGGTGTAGGCTACAAACCCTCCTTGAGTTGGTTTTGTTTTGTTTTGTTTTTGTTCATGCATGTGTGGAAAGTGTCTTCTAAATATTTTAGCCAAGATACACATGTTGAATATTTACATTTGTGTAATAAAAATTCACTTTTAACATGAATCATTCTTGTCAACAATATGCTTTTTTCACTCGTAAATGCCCCATTTCTGACATTCAGTACATGGTGATGGATCCAAATACGAGTAACAGAAAAAAATTCCCTCCCTCTGGAAGATAAGCTTCCTGAGGTCCAGGATCCAGTCCTACACTGTGCGGCCTTGATTAGCACATTCATTGATGGTCTCCAGATTGGACATTCTGGATTAAATACAGAAGCACAGGCGTTGTGGGCTAAACAAATGATATATATGTTTTCCCAAATAGTATCCGCTGACGTATTTGAACATAATTTATAGATACCATAGTCAAAACCTTAAAGAACATTTCTGCTAGAGTTTTTTCATTTTGTTTTGTTTTAACTGGGTTATCCAGAGACCTGGTCTCAGGGCCAAACTTCCACCTGCTAGGGAGACACTGTGTCTTTAAAACTTAAAAAAAAAAAAAATTTAACTTTCGTCAATTGGCTTCCATGTAAGATTTCATCTGAAGAATAGAAAGAGTTGCTGAAAAAATGTTGGGATGAATTAGTCTTCTACTCCTATCCTACTCTTTCTCAATGATAAAACAGCTATCCAGAGTGTATAGAGAGAAAATTTGAGGTCTACTATTTAGTGGCAGAGATAGGCCCAGAAAAGCATTTACAGTAGGAAAAAAGTTGCATAAAGACCCTGTCACTTCAATCTAGTAAGAAAGCGGCCTGAGATTACATGTCCATGAAGAATTCAGATGTCGTAGGTGTTTAAGTCAGTTCATTGTACGAATTAAAATTAAAGGTGGTAATTGAACAAAAGTATGAGAAATAGGATGGTAACCCCCCTGGAGTCTTTCTTAGGGGATGCTCTCTCCCAGTTCCCACTGTACTCCTCCATAAAGCTACAAAAGCTAAGAACAAAGCCTACCACACCTCAGTTATTATTTTCTTGCGTTAGTCCTCATGCATATTTTGGTATAAGCAATGCTATTCTGATAATATAAAAATAAAACAAATGCAAGTAAAGTTATAGAGCTATTTGAATCGCTCAAATAACTTATTTATTTCTAGATTTCATTTTGAGTTTGTCATAAGCTTTCTCAAAGTATTTAAAAACAAGTTCCTAAAAAATGATTGCAATTTACTCCTTTACAAGGATTATAGTATTTTTGTGTGACTGTGTGATGTCGGTATATTTTAGCAACTCTTAAGTCAGCATATTTTCATGTTGCCTATTTGGATCTTAAAAGAGTACTTAAGGTGGGCATTTCTGAGACCGCTGACACATAACTGACTGTATTGTTTTACATTTCCACCTCCGATGAAATGAATGCACAAGGGAGGCGGTCAAAGTGGGAAAGGTCGTGGGGATAATGAGGATCCATCTCATCACCAAATTACATCCATGTCTTAAAAAGCCTTGGTCCAAAGTGGATTGGGTTTCCTCCGAGCGACAAAGAAAGAATAAACAAACAAGAATGTTTTTTCAAAGAGAAGGAAAATAATTGCCAAGCTGGACACATTTAATTGCAGCACAAATAACACAAATTAATTAACCTCAAGTCAAAAGCATATTTTAGTGATTAAAAAAAAAAAATCAAACCTGGGAAACTGCTCAAAGTTTCCCTCCAAAGAAAGTATTCCACCAAAGTCTAAATTGTGCAAACACACCCTGTCATTATCACTAGCTGGGAACCATGGACAATTCTTAGTGCCAAAGCATGAGAAGGCATTTCAGCATCACACACCACCTACGTGTTCCAAGCTATTTGACAAATTCAAAAAGGCCAATTAACAAAAAGTGTAGTTCACACAGTGCTTGTTTTCATTGCTATCCATTCCTTTAGATAGTTCCCGAAGCTCCAACTGGCCGTGCTTGTTGGAGGTGGCAGAACAGATAAGGGACAGACAAGTCACTGCTCACCTCGTCAGGGACAGATCTTTTGCTTCTCAAGATCTTTTGTGTGGTCAGGTTTACCAAACCATCAGTCACCTATAAATCCAGTTGATTGGAATGGTTTTACCAACTGAAAAAAAATTAATATAATTCCAGGACCACAACAATCTGCTTTTGCGAACATTGTCTTCCAGCGGGGGGTTATCTATGTACCCCTTTGCCCTGTTCTGTGAAGTTTCATCCCTCATCGTGAAGGCTACTCTTTTATAAGAACAAATAAAGATTCTAGTTCTTGATTCCCAGAGGTAAATATATGGGCCATGCATCATGAAGCCTGCCTGTAGTTATAAATAAGATAAAAATACAACAGTCTGTAGTTTGTAGACTACAAAACCCCAAACTCTTCAGATTTTACTAAACTGTCCCCACAATTAAGCTATTATTATTATTATTATTAATATTTACTAAGTTAGATACACAGTCCTGTCCTTGGCTTCATGTAGTCATCATTGACCTGGAATGAATGAAAAAAGAAATTGTTCTGGTGATTTTCACATAAAAATTTGACTTGTTAAATAAGCTTTTCAATTTGTCTAAATCTTGATTTTTTTTTTCTTTGTCTATGTGTTTTCTTTTGGGATGAGATAAAATAATACACTTTCCATCTTTTATAGAAGAAGACTCTAAAGACCAGAAAAGTTAAGCGAATTATCTGAGGTTACACTCTTAATTAGTGGAAACACCAAGGGCAGGATTTAGGTCTGCTGACTCCCAGTCTAGGATTCTTTCTACACACCCAGATCCTAAACTAGACTTCATATTCTTAATCATTTCAATTTTCCATTTCATAAAAACTCTCAAAGACATGACCACATTCAACAACAGTATTATTACACAGAGAAGAAATGTTTCCTTGTATACCAAAGGTCTTTCATCCCTGCAACTCAAATAATTGTCAAGCTAAAAACATGATCATGGCAGAATCGCAGAAGTAAATATCACATGAGATGGTCTAAAACCCGACTGCATTAGATTAGGTCTATAAAAGTGGGGAACAAGGCATATGCTCATTTAATGAAGACAAATTTTTTTTCTTATCCTCAAGAAGTTCCAAGTTAGCATATTCTAATGACTGGAGTGTGGGAATCTTGGGAGGGGATGGAAAAAGAGAAAGAACAGCTCATTTCCAAATCACATCCTCCTCTTGCGTGCAAATGGGTGACTCCAGTAAATAAAGAATATCCATCTGCTCTTACTGCTTTGTATAAGGTCCCCCACCCTCTACAATGGAAATTACAGTGTCGCTTTCAAACATCTCATCCTTCTGTTTTGCTAAACTCTCCCTCCTATGTTTAAATGATTATTGAATGGAGGGCAGGGTCCCTTCCAAAGACTCATCCATAACCAGAGACATTTTAAGAGATAATGCTGTCTACATCTTAAGCTAGCTTGCTTTCTTTCTTTCTTTCTTTCTTTCTTTCTTTCTTTCTTTCTTTCTTTTTCTTTCTTTTTGCCTAACAAAGGAAAGGAGAATAGGCAGGGCCCAACTTGCTTTTTAAAGTGTGGTTTCATAAAATCGGCCTTTCCGTAACAATGTGAGCTGTTCATTCAGCCTATAAAAATGCCTCATATTAGACAGCTGTTTTGTTTTTGCTGAGCTTTGGAATTGGGGGCATGGTATTTACACTGTGTCCTATTATAAGCTAAATAGGCTCACACCCTGGAAACGGTTACTGCTTAATGAAAATAATATGCTATAACCAAGATTATATTCACATCTGACAAGAAGACCTCCCTTGTACTAAAATGTGTCTGTTCTAATAAAAGTATATGCAGATTTAAACCTATTTCTCTGGTTTTACTCATGGGCAGTACCTATAATATAACTTTTCTTTATATGTTTTGTCTGAATTCAAGAGAAAAGCTTCTGATGATCTTTGAAAATGTCTCCTAGTTTGGTAAGATGCATAGCCCTGAGACTTTAGAGGCAGACAGACCCGAGAGGATTTAAGCTGTGCCATTAAGTTGCTGTATCACCTTGTAAAAACTGCTTAACTTCTATAAGGCTCAATTTTCTCATTTTATAAGTGGAATAAATACACATAGCACATGGTATCCTTATGAAATTCTAAGACAATATGGAGGACCTAGTCCCACACCCGAAAAAGAGCAGGTATCCATTCAATGCGGTATCATGGTTAACAGTACAGGTTTGGGAGTCAGTCTGAGTTCATACCTTTGCTCCACCGCTTTTGTGGCTAGGTCTTTGCTCTTATAAATTAGGCATAATAATAATAGCCATTGGATAGGTTTATTTAGAAGGATTAAATAAGATAATATACATATGACACTTAGAATATACTCTGGTACATAATAAGCATTCTATTCGTTAATTCAACAAGTATTTTTAAAATATTTTATTTATTTATTTGAGAGAGAGAGAGAGAGAGAGAGCGCGCTAGAGTGTGAGCCTGAGGAGGGGGAGGGGCAGAGGGAGAAGCAGACTCCCGGCTGAGCCCGGAGCTTGATGTGATGCAGGGCTTGATCCCAGGATCCCTGGATCATGACCTGAGCCAAAGGCAGCCTCCTAACCAGCAGATGCTTAACCAACTGGGCCACCCAGGGGCCCTGAATAAGTATTTTTATTGAACACCTACTACATGTCAGATCATTTCTTTTTTGAAGGGATGAAGGGTCAACAGTGAGAAAAATCGTCAAAAATACACAGCTTTGTGAGCTAAATTTCTCAGAAAGACATACAATACAAAAAAAAGATCACTATTATTTTTTGAAAGTGAAAAAAATTCCAAGGAGATTTTCAAAGAGCAGGGAAATGGAAACAGGGTTGAAATTTCAGAGAGTCAGGAAGCACTCACTAAAAAGATATCATTTGAGTAAAGACCTAAATGTTAACGGTTATTATTGTTGTTATTATTTTCTTTCTTACTTAGTAATCTCATAGAATTCAGTCAGAAATTAGACTAGAAAACAGAAACCATTCAAGGTGGAAGGAATTTAATTTAGAAAATTAGGTGCTTACAAAAACATTGAAAGATAGGAAGAAGTGAAATTTAAGTGAAGCTACTGCTTTCTTTCAAGATATTAGGATATTACTGAAATACCTGGAGACCACTGCCAATGATTTGTGCTACCTGCAGCATTAAAATGGTAATTCTTTGGGCACCTCATTAAAGCCACTGGAAAACCTCATATTTGTCTATTACTAAAGCTTGCATACCACCTGTCTCTGGGGAAGGAGGTATATTAATTTCTATCTATTTTCTGCCTTCAAAATCTCACATATATGTATCTCATTAAAGGATTTAAACCAGAATATTGATGGCAATGAATTCTGGGAAATGTAGTTCCTGGACTTCCAGCTTGTGATAACAAAGGACGGCCTACAATGGAGTCTGGGTAGGTATCTCTCAAAAAGAAAGAAAAGAAAGAAAGAAAAAAAAAAGAGAGAAGCAAGGCTATTTACTACGTAGCAGGTTTGCTAAATTCTTTATATTCATTTATTCCTCACAAACTATTTATTATTATTTTTTAAAGATTTTATTTATTTGAGAGAGAGAGAGCATAAGCAGGGGAGGGGCAGAGGAAGAGGGAGAGAGAATCTCAAGCCAACTCTTGACCGAGTGCAGAGCCAGATGCCGTGCTGGATCCCACAACACTGAAATCATGACCTGAGCCAAAATCAAAGAGTCGAATGCTGAACCAACTGAGCCACCGATTTATTATTATAAATATTATGATTTATTATTATAAAAGGTGGTGTGTTATCTTCCCTATTTATTATTTATTTATTATTATAAATGGTGGTATGTTATCTTCCCCATTTCAGACATGAAGAAACTGGAACTCGGGTCATTCAATAGATTCTCCAAAGTCACAAACCAATTAAATTGCAGAGTTGTGATTTATTCCTAGTAAGTATTATTCCAGAACCTGCATTCCTAACCACTCTGCTTTTATGTACCTATGTTCTTTATCCCTGGAGAAAAGGATAAAGAGTGAGACTAATTGTATAATGATCTAGAGAATATCATGGTTGACTTAATTTGTAACTGACTTTGTTGGAAAGAAGTTGTGGAAATAGCAATTGAAAAACAAGAGCTAGTTCTGAGGCAGAATTCAGTAAGTATTGCTAAGGAGAAGGATGAAGAGATGCACAGGAACATCCCCGCAGCTCCATTTCCACAAATATTTTCAACCATTCTGTTTTCAGGCAAGACCTCTTCTCCAGAGTGAGGTCTGCAGAGAATTAGAATAGAAGGACTCTTAGAAACCAATTCACCCCAGATGACCACCAAGACCATCAAAATCTAGAGATTTGTTCAGACTCATACACAGGGAGACCTGAAGTAAAAAACTTCCCCTTCTAGACCATGTTTTAGTCTCTTGTTTTAATTATTTAATATCTATGATTTTTTTGTGTGTCTGGTGGTTAAAGCAGTTAAGCAGAAATCTTGTTTGCTATTCTTGGCTCATCTGCAGACTTGCTGGCAGCGATGTCATGTCTCGTTCGCTTCATCCAGCGTTTCCAGAAACTCCATGTTACCATATGTGGAATAGGAGTCTCATTCATCTTCATTCAAAATATTAAAAGGATTGGACTGTGAGTTAATTTGTATAAAGTACGTTGAGATTTTTGGATAAAACCCATTGTATAAGCAAAGAAAGGGGACTATGTGCCCTTTCTGAATCATCAACCCAATATTTTGAAGAATGACAGATTCTAAATTCAATAAGGAATGCAAATGTTGCTCTTTGAAACCTTACAGTCAATTTTGGAATGATTTCAATATCCATGAAATTTCAAAAGTAATCATAAAGTGAGCTTGCCTCCAAAATCTTCCTGTGTAAAAGTAGAAGCATTTTTAAATTACTTCTGGGATATTTCTATCCTGAGGAAACAGCTGGCCATACTCTCCATTTAACTACATATTCCCACGCCATCTTTGGAAAACTAAATACTGTAATTTACTTCAACCATATTGTATGAATATTTATTATTCAAAGAAGAAGAACAAATAACTACTGAATATTCCTTATTCTTTAAGAAACCCTACGTTCCTTAAGAATTATAGGTGGGGATCTATTCGTATGTTTTGCTTTGTTTACCAATCTTTGTAAATCTCCAATGAATGAATATATTTGTTCTGTCAGAGTAAACTCACATTATTCATTGTACTTTATTTTCTTTAAGGTTCTATTTATTCATTTGTCGGGGGATGGGCCACAAGCGGGCAGAGCAGGAGGCAGAAGGAGAAGCAGGCTCTTTGCTTAGCAGGGAGCCTGATGAGGGACTTGATTCCAGGACCTGAGCTGAAGGGAGACGCTTAACCGACTGAACCACCCAGGCATCCTTCATTTTACTTAAGAATTATACATTTTAGGGGCACCTGGGTGGCTCAGTTGGTTAAGCATCCAACTCTTGATTTTGGCCCAGGTCATGATCTCAGGGTTGTGAGATCAATCCCCACTGTGTTGGGCGAGGAGCCTGCTTAGGATTCTCTCTCTCCCTCCCCCTCTGCCCCTCCTCCCTGATGTGCATTCTCTCTCTCTCTCTCTCTCTCTCGGAAAAAAAAAAAGGAATTATATTTTATTTCGGTTAGAGAACACCACTTACCTCATCCCCAATAGAAAGAAATAACTGTTTATTTTCCTTTCTTTGAAACAAATGATTTTAGATAATGTGAAATTTAGCAAATGCTCACACTGAGAAGCACAGTAATATTCTTTTTTTTTAAAAAGATTTTATTCATTTATTTGAGAGAGAGAGAGAGAGAGAGAGAGAGAGATAGCACGAGCAGGCAGGAGGGTCAAAGGGAGAACAGACTCCCTGCTAAACAGCGAGCCTAGGACCTCGGGACTATGATCTGAGCCGAAGGCAGACACCAAACTGACTGAGCCATCCTGGTGCCCCAGAGAAGCACAGTAAAATTCTTAATTAACCAGTCTGTTCCTTCACCAGGCTGTATCATCAGAAATATAAAGAATTAAAATGGCCTAATTTTTAAAAACAGTAAGTGAAAAGAAGAGAATATTTTTGCCGTCAAGTACAAATGTCATTTGCCACCTTCTCCCAAAACAACTTAGAGTATTTAGCTTATCATAACGAAATCTGTCCAAAAATGCACATGTATCAACTGATAGAGATTCTACAGTTTTTGGGCTGCTTGGTTCTCAACATCCTGCCATCCGGGTCCTGTTTCCACTGTACCACTGAAAGTGCGTTTGACAAAGTCATCAACAGCCTCTTGAACACTAATGTCTTCTTGAAATGAACTTTTTCCTTGGTGTTTCTCTGGATTCTCTCCTAGCCCCTTAATTTACATATTCTCCTTGGGTGATTCCATATATTCATTTCATATATTCCATGATTTCAGTCATGTTTACGTTTTGAACCATACGTTTATAGTCCAGATATCTGTGCTGAGCATCAGACCTTTATACTCAATTACATATTAGGTATCTCCATTTGGATATCTGATCAAAATCTCATACCTAACATTCCCAAAACTGAACTCATATTCCCACCCACCACAGACTGCATTTTCATCTGGTCTCTGAATTTCAATGAATGCCACCCATCAGTCTTTCAGCTGTTTAAACCATACAGTCTTCATGACTGCCTTTTTCTCCTTTCCCCAACACCTACCATCAATTACCAAGTCCTTACGATTCTTCTAAATACTTTTTAAATTATCCATGACATATACTACCTCTATTGTTTAGACCACAGTCATCTCTTGCTTGGATTATTACAAAGGAAACCCAAATGGACTTTCTGTATTCAATTTTATCTTTCTCCAACTCATTTTTCATGCTGAACTAAAATTATTTTACAGCTATATCATTTTCCTTTCTCTATCTTATATTCCTACCATCCAGCTCTTTGGCAAGATGTATGAGAGTTCATTAGCATGTGATTGAAAAACGAAAGGAAGAGAAAAAGGAAGGAAGAGAAGGAAAAATGACAATTGGGGAAGTCATATTGGTTGTTGTTTTTGTTTTGTTTTTTCAAGACAAGCTATGTTCTTTCATCTTTAAAGTCCCCAGAAAAGAAAACAATTGTTTCTGAAATGAGTAGATACAAGACAAACTCTGGGCAAAGACAAACTCTGCATATGAGACACCCAACAGTAGGGAGGGAAACAGGAAGGTGGGATTGTTAAGAAAGGAAAAACAAATTTTCCACTCCTCCACACTTGCCCTTTCCTTATGCCAACAGATACCATTACCGTGAGTGGTACTTAACCCTTCCAGCCCTAATGGAAAGCCATTTTACTCCAAAAAACCATTATGAGAATGAAAAACAAACAAACAAACAAAACACCAACATCCTGAAACATTAACTAAACCAGTAATTCCTACTGATATAAAATTGCTGCTCTAAGCCTTTTCTTTTCTTTATTTTTAAAAGTTAGTTGGTCTAAATTGTGACATTTCTTTTTTTTTATATGGTGCTCTCAATGGCATTTTTATTTTTTAATTTCTTAAATTTTTTATAATAATTTTTTATTATATTATGTTAGTCACCATACAGTACATCCCTAGATTTTGATGTAAAGTTCCATGATTCATTACTTGCATATAACACCCAGTGCACCATGCAATACATGCCCTCCTTAATACCCATCACCAGCCTATCCCATTCCCCCACCCCCCTCCCCTCTGAAGCCCTCAGTTTGTTTCCCAGAGTCCACAGTCTCTCATGCTTCATTCCCCCTTCTGTTTACCCCCCCTTCATTCTTCCCTTTCTTCTCCTACCGATCTTCCTACTTCTTATGTTCCATAAATTGTGGCATTTCAACTGCAAGGAAGGTGCTCAGTTCTAGGTTTTAGCACTCAAATAAGTCAGGCACCTTTCAGAGAAATTGGGATGAAGCTGGTGAGTTAAGTAATTTCACCTGACCAAGTTGATACACTACCTGAAGCCTAATATCACCTCCACAAAGGGCTGGCTGAATAGGGCGTGCGGAGTAATACTACATCAGGCTGCAGTGCTAAGTTCCCATGAGTGAAGAAACGTCATTTGCTATTTTTTTCAAACATGGCAGGCATGAAGGAAGGAAGGAAGGAAGGAAGGAAGGAAGGAAGGAAGGAAGGAAGGAAGAAGGAAAGAAGGAAGGAAAAATGGAGGGAGGGAGGGAGGGAGGGAGGGAGGGAGGGAGGGAGGGAGGAGGAAGGAAGGAAGGGAGGGAGGGAGGAGAAAGGGAAGGAGGGAGGGAAGGTGAGGGAAGGAAGGAAGGAAGGAAGGAAGGGGGAAGGAAGGAAGGAAGGAAAGAAGGAAGGAAAAATGGAGGGAGGGAGGGGGAAGGAAGGGAGGGAGGAGAAAGGGAAGGAGGGAGGGAAGGTGAGGGAAGGAAGGAAGGAAGGAAGGAAGGAAGGAAGGAAGGAAGGAAGGAGAACAGCAATCTGAGACTTGATGGCAAAGCAATGTCCACTGTCTTTTAACGTCTTACTTTTCCTGCTGCATTTCTTGTCCTAGGGCAGGAGGACCAGATGTGCAGTGATTCACAAGCAATGTGAGGTGACAGTTCCTCCTTGTCTGGAAATACTAAACACATTTCAAAGGCACATTTTCAATTGTGCCAAACCCATTTGAAACCACCCTTTTTAAAAATGACATCTTTTCTTCTTATTAAAAAAATTTTCCCCTTAGACTCAATGTACCTCAAACTGAGCTCTCTGGGTATTTGAAACTGAAAGTATTTTTTTAAAAGCAATTTTGCAATTAATGAAAGAAAAGAATGATTTCAAATCTGGAAAAGTCAACCCAAATTACTCCAGTATTTTATATCTCTAAGTTCGTAGTTTTCTCTGTCGTGTCTCTCCACGCGTGCTTCAGGATGCTTTTTCAGATGAACACTACGTACTCTTTCTAAAAAATTACCTTCCTTTTTCTGATTATGCACTCCATGGAGAACATTAAAGAAATACTCAAATAAAAATGACTCATTTGCCCATTAGCTAGAAATAACTTCATCCTTAGATATTTTCTTCACATGTTTTAATATGGTTAAAGTCATAAAGCTCCTACATAATTTTCATCCTCACTGTTTCACCTTTATGGTAATTTATATACAATAAAAATATTTTCAAAAACATTACTTTTATTACTAAGTTATGTTGGATTTTTAGGTAGTTTCAAATTTTTTCAGTATTATAAATTTTGCAATCATGTATTTCTGTACATTTCCAGAGCACAGTGTCACAGATAAGAAATTACTGTATCAAAGAATATATATTATAGGGGCGCCTGGGTGGCACAGTCGTTAAGCGTCTGCCTTTGGCTCAGGGCGTGATCCCAGCGTTCTGGGATCGAGCCCCACATCAGGCTCTTCTGCTAGGAGCCTGCTTCTTCCTCTCTCACTCCCCCTGCTTGTGTTCCCTCTCTTGCTGGCTCTCTGTCAAATAAATAAATAAAATATTTAAAAAAAAAAAAAGAACACATATTATATATATTTTGAGGTGTTTGATTCCTCATTAGAAATAACCTTTTAAAAGATGGTAGAAGTTCACTTTCTCACATGCAATATTTAAGGACAATCGCTCTCACTACAATTTTAAGGGCATCAGGCATTATTTGTTTTACCTTTCAAATCTGATGAACAAAATGGAATATCCTGATTATTCTACTTGGCAATTTCGATGACCAGGATTGTTGAAATTTTATATTCCTATTTCTCAATATCCACCAACTCGCATATGCACAAGGGTGTGCCCCTTATATGGTAATTTTATTTATCTTTCTGGGTCTGTCCCTAGGGTTTATATTTCTATGAATGCAATCACGATGTCTGATTTGGTTGAGAACTCCACCCTGGGTTTGAACTTAGGCTCAGATGTTCTAGAAAAATGCTTCACCAAGAATCAGATTTCCCAACACCACTCAATAGAACCAGATCTATTTAGGCTTCTCTGATCTCAGATAAGAGTAGCATTAATTCTGAATGTGTTCTAAAAAGCTAACTTTGTGTTATATAAAACCATTGAATGGGGCATCCTGAGTTTATTAAGTAATTATTGCCCAAGGAGGTGGCAGCCAATGCCGAGCGAGAGGATGAGATCACTCTTATTTACTATCTGGCCTTTTGGGTCAGCTCACTCTGTTCCTTTAAGGCGCAATAGAATAATGAACTGGAGCATCCTGAAAGACTTCATTTTATAACCATATGTCCTTGTGTTTATTACTAAGTATGAGATCAGAAGGCCATATGGACTGACTTGGGGGTGGTATTTTAAGGAATTATTAAAATGATTCATAGTAAGTGCAATGGATAAACACAATGACATGAAAACTGGGATCATTAATAATTTGATAATGTTTTTGACAGAGCTACAGTTGACAGTACACATTGAGATATTACAGAAGAAGAAAAAGGTGTTTTAAGACCCCAAGAGACATGGTATCAGCAAATAAACAAATGACAACGACAAAAAATCCACAGCTTTCAACAGATTCCCCCAAAGAACACGGTTGTCCTAATTCAATACCACTAGACTAGAAAGAATAATTATTAGCATTACCACCTCATGCCAATGCTAGCCTAACACCTCTACCCTACACTTGTAACACCTCATAAGCCAATGTTGGCAATGTCTAACCCTTTCCCAGCTGCAGGAACCCTGCCGGACCCTCCTCCTTCAGAAAAGATTCTCACATTCCACCCCCTCCACCACAGGAGCAAGAGATTCAAACACAACAGCCACTTTTTCCAACAACACTTTTGAGCTCTCTCTTCTGGACTGTTCTCTGACCTCCATCCTGACCCACCAAACCATTCTCAATGGTAAATTGATAGTAAATGGTAAATACTCATGGTAAATGTCCATCATTTATTATTATTACATAATACCTTCCATTAATTAGTATATATAATGCACTAAGCAATATGATAAACATTTTTCAAAAAGTATAAATATATCCTCACAACCCATAAAATAGATTCTACTATTATAACAATTATTATTACTGGCTATCATTTATTGCATGCCTACTTTTTCCAGACATGGAGTTGAATGTGTTATAATAATACTTATAATTTTCTCAATAACTCTACGTGATAGATAGTAAAGTCATTTCATAAATAATGAAATTGAGATTCAAAGAGATTAATTAAATTATATGTGAAGAGCTTACTATAGTGGTTGATGCCTAGAAAATGCCGAATAATAGCACCTATTTTATTATTGACATTATATATTTTATTATTGATATTAATTTTGTCATAGGACATGTTCATATACAAAAAATGTACCTGTGGGCTCATCTTTTTAATAATGCTAATATTATTAATGCTAATAATATTAAATAATATCATTAATAAATGGTAGTAATAATACCAATACTATTACTATGTATTTGTAATGTATTATATAGTACATTAATAATATATACTATATTAATACTATATGGTATACTGAAAATACTACCACTGTTAATACCATTATATACTATAATAATACTAATACTACTAATAAAATAGCTTAGCTTTATTGAGCACCTATTGAGTGTGCCAACCAGTGAGCTAATACCTTGTTACGGTGTACCTCATTTTAACCCTAAAAAAATTCTGTGCAACAAATTCTTGTGTTACTTCTTGACTTTGAGATGAAGAAATCAAGGGTTAAGAAATATGAATTAAGTTGTCCAAAGTTGCGCAACTTGTATAATGAGGACCAGAATCTGAATTTAGTCTATCTGACTTAAAAGCTCTAGTTCTTAATCACTGTGCATTTGAGAATTAAAAAGCATTTATAAGGGGTACCTGGGTGGCTCAGTCAGTCAAGCGTCTTCCTTCAGCTCAGGTCATGATCCCAGGGTCCTGAGATGGAGCCTCATCTTGGGCTCCTTGCTCAGGAGGGTGCCTGCTTCTCCCTCCTTCTGGCCCTCTGCCATCTCGTGCTCTCTCTCTCAAATAAATAAATAAAATATTTTTTAAAAAAGCATTTATAAATCATTTTGTATTTAAATCCTTATTTTACATGTGAAGAAATGATGAAGGAAATAAATTGCCCATAATCACACAGCATTTATTGGCCTAGCTGAAACTTGGTACTAATAGTCTTGTTGTTTGCTTACTATACACAGCCACTGTGCAAACAGTATCTTATTTAAAGCCCCTATAACCATGTAAGCTAGATTCCCATATAATCCACTTTTTACCTAAAAGGAAACTGAAGTTTAGGGAGGGTAAGCTACTTGTCCAAGTCCAAGATCACAAGAGAAGCTGGGGTCTGGACACAGGTAGCCAGGCTCCTGAACCTTTGCTTTTAACCACTAATAACTTCCTGGGCCAGCCATCTCTCAATCAAGCACGCTTTCCAAGTCACCATGATGGTTTCTCTTTCCTCCCCCGGAGCAATAGTGTGCTGGAGCCCCATCAGACCAACATGCAAGAGTCAATTTTTGAATTTTCAGGATTTTTGTGACCTGATTATTGTTGTGACCTGGTTATTATTAAAGGTAAAACACAGTCCAGTTAAATAAATTATCCTAAAAATAAAGGTAAATCCTTTAGCACTTCTGTGATCCATTTTATTTGTAATACTATTAATAATAAAATTTTAAAAATCAAATAATACCAAAAATTTTACTACTGTTAATACTATATACTTTACTATACTACAATATATTACTACATTTCCAACTCCTGATTATTTCACTATATTTTACTATTACCTAGGCTCTTGAGATTATGTATCCATTTTACCTGCATGTGGGAATACCATATAATGGCATGCTACCACACGCCTTTTCCCAACTCTGCCTTTAGTGATTTCATGTAGGTAGCTTGAAACTGACCCTGGTCAGACTATTTATACCACAGAAATGGGCAAACGCTTCAAATAGGTATATTTATTTCCCCCACATAGTCAATCGTTAAACACTTACCAGTAGCGCTGTCAAAGGTCATGAGTATTAAAAGTCACCAAAAATGTTTCCTAAGTAATTTAGGTTACCTGAAGAAACTTCATATTTATGTTACACTCATTCAAAAGGTATAATATGGAATTAACTGGATTAAGAGAAATTAATTGCCTTGGTAGTACCTTGTGAGTAAAAACACTTCAAAGTGACAGCTTCTAGAGAATTACAGTGGATATTCAAGTTAAGAGGCTTATATATTTCTCCATGAAATAAGTCTCTCTACCTCTCTATCTCATCATGCAAGTAACTTAGTATGAGACAAAGGGTAGAGGGAAGACAATATTCTAAATTTATGTAATATACTACATTGTGGACCATCTGATCAACCATTAGTTTCCAGTGGTAGACCCCACCCCAAAGAGGGACACAATACAGTGAAAGAGGATGCTCAGCCAACAGGCCTAACGAAAAATCCAGTCAAATGGGAGAGTTGCATAACCTATGAAGTGCAAACCAGTCTATATGATCCCGACAGCCTGGCTTAGTAGTGTGATGCTTGGTTATTTTGCCTCATGGGTCACTGGCTCAACCTGGCTTCCGCCCATGAGTAGATGAAAGCTGCTGGCAGCAGCAGATGATTTAATGCTCTGTATGAAATGAAGCAGTCAGCTCAGCTCAGGTCTGCACGGACTCTGTTTCTTCCCATAGCAGTGGGCAGTCATTAGCACCCTTGTTGACAGTCTTTGTGGAAAGGCCAAGATCATGGTATGCCTGGAGACTAAAATCACATCTCACCTTGGTGGTCCCTCCAGCACAGAGCTGGAGAGGTGAGAAATCTTGTTCTGCCATTTGGTCTCATTAGAGATCTTTAATTTCCAGTAATAGGCTTTTTTCTCAAGGACCCTGGAGTCAAGAGTTCAAAGGAGAACTAGAAGAAAACAAAAAATATTTGTAAAGTCTCTTTGCTCGGTCATTTTTCTTTCGCAACATTTCTGAGGACAGAGTCTTAAATCAAATTCTTTTGGGGACATTTTCAGTAGAGGAAAATTTTGAACAGCTGAATTCTGTTTGAATTTGTAGGATTTATTTTGAAATCGTTAAGTTGGAAAGACAATAAATTACAGTGTGGAATTTTAGAAGACCTCATAATGGTAGAAAAGCAGAGCTGAGCAAAGTGACCTCTCCCCGCTATTTTAAATATTTAGATCTCTGGAGGAAAGACCAGGTGGTGTCACAGAGTCAGAAACTGGAAACTGCAGAGGACAGCAGTGCAAGGGGCTAGAAGGCATGCACCTTAGTCTCAACTCTGCCGTTTACAAGCATTATGAGCTTTAGAAAAATACGTATGTTGAGCTAGTTGGACTTCAATCTCTGACATCCTATGGTGCAGATTTTTCTTAAGCAGATAAAATATTTCTATACAAATTTTACCAATGCAATATCTACATGGGTTAATATATGTAAAGCACTTGGCACAAGGTCTGGAATATAACAAGTGCTATGTAATTTTTATTTTTATATTATTTTTGTTATTATTATTATTAAAAATGCTAAATTACCCAAAACACATTATAAAGGAGTCTTAAGAAACTAAAACTCCAGCCCTGGCCTAGACACTTTTTTCCATTAAAATATAAAAGATTGAAATGTCATACCTAGTAGGTGATCATTTCCCAAACTGTGGTTCATGGGAACAATAATCTTTCAAGATGCTTCTCTGTAAAATCATCCCTTGTATGAAAAGAAAATTGGGTAGATGCTGCCTTCTTCTTCTTAGAAAGTAGCTTTGCATATTAGCTTATTAAAGACCCAGAGCATTATTGAGGAAAGAAATCAATTCAATTTGGCATAATTCAGCATTCCCAAACTTATTCAGTGATAAAACCTCATTAGTGCATAATATCTACATATCTCTCCCACTGAACCACACAGACCTTTTCCAAATGTAGAAGAATTAAGTCTTGGTCTCAGCATTTGAATATTCCCACCACCTTAGACAAGCACTTAGTAGGTAACAGATGCTGTGCTAAGATATTTACAGTAATGATCCCAACTAATCCTTAAAACTCTGGAGGTCAGTGGCTTGATGATGTCTTCACCTATAAGCAAGGGGAAGCACAGAGGTGTTTAGTAACTCTTATAAGATTATACAACCAGGATAGAACTGTCAGTTTCCAGGACCTCTGAGACATTCTGAATGACTGCAAGTAAATGAAAGAATGAGCAAATGCTTCTTTTTTTAAAAAAATTTATTATGTTAGTCACCATACAGTACATTCTTAGTTTTTGATGTAGTGTTCCATGATTCATTGTTTGCATATAACACCCAGTACTCCATGCAATATGTGCCCTCCTTAATACCCATCACCAGCCTATCCCAATCCCCCATCACCCTCCCCTCTGAAGCCCTCAGTTTGTTTCCCAGAGTCCATAGTCTCTCGTGGTTCATTCCCCCTTCTGTTTACCCCCCCTTCATTCTTCCCTTCCTTCTCCTACCAATCTCCCTGCTATTTCTTATGTTCCATAAATGAGTAAAACCATATGATAATTGTCTTTCTCTGCTTGACTTATTTCACTTAGCATAATTTCCTCCAGTCCCGTCCATGTTGCTGCAAATGTGGGGTAATCGTTCTTTCTGATGGCTGAGTAATATTCCGTTGTATATATGGACCACATCTTCTTTAACCATTCGTCTGTTGAAGGGCATCTCGGCTCCTTCCACAATGAGCAAATGCTTATTGACTTGGGCTGGAGTGAGGGCTAAGCTTGGACATGGTGTCCACTGAGGGAACTTTGAGCCTTCTAAATGATCCCAGAAGTTAGAGCTAAGGAATTGAGACAAGGGAGGGGAAGCCAAGCTACAGAATCCCTGAGTCACAGCCCGAACTAGTTAGGGAGGGTACGAGTTTTGTTTGCCTGGTATATATAAGCATCACTTTCCTACATTCCTTCCTGTCTTCACATATGTGTTCTACGTATGTTTGCTCAAGTAGAAGCATAGATTCCACTAGCTCTTAGCCAAAAGGCACTATATTATATTTAGCTAATGGGACACTTGCTATAATAAGAATGCCACCCATATCAGAAAGTCTGGGTCCCACCCTTTTGTGGTCTCAGCAGGTCACGTCTTGCTGATATGGCCTTCTTCTTGCCACAGGTGTTGATAAGCTCTGCCTACAACTCCTGGTTTGCATCCAGGCACAGAAACTTCTGTGACAGTCATGGGGGGTGATGGGGGGACCTCAGCTCTGAAGTCACAGACAACTTCCAGTTACTTAGCTGGAGCCAGGTTTATAGCTTTTCTAGAATTGGAGACTGTTTATAATGACCAAAGGCCACTTATCCATGGTGAATCCAATCACATAACATAGTTAATTTTCCAGTTGTTAACAACAAAGGAGGAAGTGGAAAGTTTAAATATTAGATTTCATTAGCAGATAAAGTTTGAGATTTCCAAATAGTCCTCAGATATGTCCATTAGTTACTGTGTAAGAAAGTAAATCCAGTTTCTCCAGATTTTCTAATTGTTCAAGAGTAATCAGAAAAATATTCTGACTTGCAAATATATTGTCAATTACTTTAAATTTTTTAACAATTTCCTTCAGGGGAAGAAAGCCATTTGCTTCATCTGGCTCATCAACTAACAGATAGCAACTTTTACTATATATGGTTTTCTTTATTTGTGTGTGGAATTTAGTCATGCAGAAAGAATCTTCTGTGGTCATTATAAGGTCTTAAGTAAAAGAACTCCATAAGTATTTTAACTGTTGAAATTGTGAGTCCTAGTAACTTGCAGGATCAAGACATGAGCAGAGCCAGTCAAGGAACACCACCTAAAGTTTTGTTTATAAAGCTCATTTATTTATGTCTGGGCACATTACACGTTACACTTGCCAATATATTTAACATTTTACATACTTCATCTACACATTGGGAAACTCAGTCTGTATGATACCTGAATATACTTTGATCTAGAATTACATGCTATTTAATATTTGTACACAGATTAAAAGAAAAATGGTGTGGATTGCATGCTATGGGAGACAAATGAGTAAATTACCTCATGATGAGAGTTCCTCCACCAAATACAGATTCTGCAAAGTTTAAAAATATAAGAAGTTCAATGGGGATTTAACTGTTGTTTCTTATTCTTTACCTTTTTGACTATAGCGAGAATACATTTCTCTTTTACTTTTAGGCATTTGAATGCTTTAGTTATATAAGTAATACTTGAATGAGGGAATCTAAAGCATCTAAGGTAAAATTATTAGTCTCCACAGAAAAATGCCCACATCCCTGAAAGCCATTACTAAGAATTTTGTTTCATTCCACAGTTCTTCCCCCTTTGCTTATTCAAGTATGTACGTACCTATGTAGGGATTGTTGGTTTGGTGTTTTTTACAAAGAAAGAATTGCATTAGATATTTTATCTTTTAATTTCCTATATTCATATTACCTGACACCCTTCCTACATACTTATGTATTGACTTCTATATACATTTGGTCTACTACATTCTTTTTGATAGCTGCATATTATTCCAAAATTTGGATGATCTAAATTTATTCCATAATTCCTATTCCTTAATTTGGAAGCACTAAATTTTTGACCATTTTCCTATTTATAGACACTTACATTGTTTCTAACTTCTTAAAATAAAAAATATGCTGCAATTATTATTAGAATTTGATAAACTAATTCTGAACCCCATGTGGCAGAAAAATATGTAAGAATTATCTAAAAGTCTTAAAACACAATAATGGTGACGTGGTGAGAGTATTTATTGTTAACTGAAACTTAATATCAAGGAACTGAATTCAAAAAGCACAAAATAATGCATTTGCCGAGAAGAACTTACTCAATGAAACAACTCGTCTACAAGTCAGTGGGGAAGTTTTGGATTTACCAGCAATTAATATTAAGGTAATCACTGGAAGAAAATAAATGAAGCCCCTTGTGTGTCCCTAGACAAATATAAATTCAATACAGAAGTTTTAATCACAAAAATAAATGTATTAAAAGAAAAAAATAAGTTGTGAATGTACATAACTTTGAAGTAAAGGGAAGCTTCATAAGGAATATGGAAACAAAAATATATAAAGGAAAAATAAAATACCAGATGAAATCATAAAATAATAAAAACAACACCACCACCAAAAAACCTTTTGAATAAGAATAGCCAACTTAAATTAAAAGAACAATTAATTACAGACTAGTAGAAAATGTTTGCCACACACACAAAAGTGGTTAATATTGTTAAGATACAAGTAGTTCTTCAAATTAGTAAGAACAATGTATAATGAGTACAACTGATATTTAGGGAAATGAAAATAAAAGCAACAATAAAATAAAACTTTTGGCCTTTCAGATTGGCAAAAATGTAAGATCGTGTTAGTGCCCAGTGCTCATGAGATTACAAGGAAAACAATACTCTCATATACCACTTCTCAAGAGCAGTGATAAGTCTGGAAATTTCTGTAATTTTGGAAATAAATCTGGCTATATAAATGAAGTGTGCATGTCATTGGATCTAACACCCCACTTCTGGGAAATTATTTCTCAGAAAATATTTACAAGTGTATAATGATTCTTTTCAAACAGGAATTTGGCTTATTGTCTCCTGGATAAAATAAGCAAGCATTCAAAAAACTAGGGTTCCTGCATACAACTATGATTTCCTTTTGATGTTCCTGTTTCTCTATACCAGAAAACCATAGGAGAAAAAATGTCAACAAAGGGAGCCTTTGCTCTTCTTACTCAAAAGAGATGCTAGTAAGAAAGAGGGGGAGAGCCAAGCAAAGAAATGTGAGGGACTTGGTCAGGAAGCTAAGTGTTTGCAATGCAGCAAGGATCACTGAATGAAGCAGGTACTGAACAAATGAGTAAAATAATCCTGCCCCCTGTTAGTCTGCAACTGTGCGGAGAAAGATAGACATGTGTACATATGAGGCAAGGTATTAACAAAATATTATAATGGATTAGTTGGAAGAGCAGTCACAGTGCAAATATAAGCAAATCTCAGGGTTAAATACCCAGCAGTTTAATTTCTTAGTTAACTCTTCAAAAGATGCAACAAAAGTCAATCCAATTTTTGTCCCGACTGAGTATAACCAGAAAAATAAAGTCACAGTGATCAACCACACAGCCTTTCAGGGATCCTATATATTAATTCAATCTGCACTGAGTTAAAGGGAAAATATAATTGAACACACACACATACACATACACACACACTTCAAGAAACCAAAATACCTAATGATTGTTGAACAAAGAAACAGCACTAAATATATTGTAGTGTTTGTCTGAAAGGAGTTGATCAAATACGAATAACTACTATTTTTCATGCATTTTGTTAGACATCAAGATAAAAAAATGAAGAGAGACATGGTGCATTTTATCACAAGACAAATCAATACCTCCTATAATGAGAGAATTGTATCAAAATAGATTCATATATCTACACCTGCTGATGTCTTAAACAGAGGAGAAATGGGGAGCTGATTCAGAATGGTTAAGAAAAGGTCTAAATCTGCTCCCTTATCTCTACTATGTCATCCCTAATATGCCTGATGCAATATTTTTGTCCCCTAGATTCTCCTTAGAGATATAAGACAGGGTCCTTTTATTGGGGGGGGGGGGTGTCAAGAGACCCACTTTCTACACTTTCCCTAAGTCTTTTACTTGTTTTACTGGTCACAAGTAACAGGAACAAAATTCCTGCTCTTCACTGAGTGTTTAGGGAGTCGAGGACTGTGCCAAGAATTTTACATAAGTGAATTTCTCTCGTTTTCACCACTATGAGGTTTGTATTTTCTGTATTTTATAGATTAAGGACACCCAGAGGCTCAAAGTTATTGATAGCTTGGCAAGGATCATACCACTATCACATGGCAGAGATGGTCCTCAGACCCCCGTGTGTTCAGCTGCAAAGCCTATGCTGTATGTAAGCATGTTGATCGACTAGTGCCCCAAGACATAACATAGACCACCCTAAGTTTACCTCTGTACTCACTTCTCTACCTCATGGTATCTTGGCTTATTCTTTTTCTCCCCCTTATGACCAGGTCTATAGATTAGGGTGAGTTTGCCTGACCATTTAACTCAGGAGCTAATGAACTAAATATTCTCCACTGCTCTTGGCTTTTAGAGGATCTAATGTCAAAAATGCTATTCTAGGTTCAGGAAGGTAAAATAAAAATGAAAATATGTAGAAGTTGGTAAATTACAGGTCCTTTGTTCAAGGAAGATTTGATTTGCCTATTTCTGCCAAAGAAAGACTAAAGACACACGATGCCTGACTGGTTTTGATGTCTATTAGATGGATTTCTCCTGAGAAGTTCAGATAATCTCTGATATTTATATAGTGGCAATCATATCCCTGGCACTTAGCAATAGCCAGAGAGAGAGATTAGATAAAAGACCCTTAAGAGATTAGTGTAATATAACCCAGACTTTGATGCATCTGTTCTCTGTTGGCCTTCGAAGTCAGGCCCCACATTCCATTTTTCATAGTAAATCCAAGTTACAATTTTAGGATCCTATACTATGACTATTTTTTCCAATCAGTTGCTCTTAATACTATTGTCTTGGTGCCTGGATCTTCCTTGACATAAATTTTTTAAACATTTAATTCTATTTTATTTTATTAATTCAATATTATAATGTGAAGGCTCCTTAATTTTGTACCAAAGTATTGGGAAGGAGCTCTATCTTAGCCACTCACTTAAAGAAAAAAAAAGATTAATTAATTTCATCTCCTTAACCTTAGACTCTATCCACATTTTTCCAGAACACTCCATTTCTCTTCAACCCACTTCGTTTCTCTTCGATCCACAGTAATTGGGGCAAAAGGGATGGTTGGTGATTGGCTGAAAGTGTTGGAATAAAAAGCGAGCCTTTCCACAACCCTTTGATTATTTTTACAGATTGCCCAATGTTCCTTTTTAAAGACCGCTACATTTTTAAAAGCCCCAGACTGATTACTTGTACTAATCCTAATGTATATCTAAGCTTGGCCTCTTGGCCCAGTTTCTGAGTTTGAAATTGAATGCATATTGAACTCTCCCAGGTTTCTTGCTGTCCCACTCTTTCATACACCCATTAACACACATACACACAGGTTTTTTTTGGTCAGTATATGTTCCCTAAGGTTCAAAGCATCCCATTAAAATACCCATGCACTTTCTTAACCACTATCACCCTTCCTGGTATCAAAAGGAATGGACTCCTTCCATAGTTTTTTCTTACAAAAATACATACATATATATATTACATATAATATATATCATCAGTTTACAGCCAGTTTCTCCTATATAATATTTTTAATTTTATGTCCAGTTCATTATAATCTCAACCCATGTATGCCTTCCGATCTGAAACAATGTCTTTGATGAAAGATTTGACATGATGAGTTTTGGCATCGGTAATATCACAGCCATAACTTTCAATCGGCCTGTTTTTTGACATGGTCCATCTCTTTATTTTCATTGTAACTATTATTATCTAATATTAGTCCAAAAAAAGTAAAGTTACTAAGAGGAATGTGAAATCACTAAAAGGAGATTATTTTGAAAATTCTCTCTCTTTTTTCTTCTTTTGAAGGCAAAAAAAAAAGAAGGCAAAAAGCTAAACTGCCTCCTCCGAGGTTTGAACTCAGGATCCTCAGATTAGGAGACTGACACACTTCCCACTGCTCTGAGGAGGCTAGCTGTAAGCTCCTTTCTTGGTGTGCATCTCTCTGCTGATGCACAAACAGACATTATCAGCATTTTCCTTCAAAGACTGAAAACCAGTAGAACACTAGAATCATCAAGTTTCTTTTATTGTCTTCAAAGTACATTTCAGTGATGGCTCAAACTGTCGTTCAAAATCAAAGTGGTTTTCATTACGTACGTGCAATTTTCCAGCGTGGAGGTGCAATGCACCAAGGGAAAGTTAACCAGTGTTTTTATGTGACCTTTCTCTTATATTAAGCTTCTTCTTCTTCAAGATCCAAGAAAGGACTGAGACCATAGTGGGAACATTTTTGGAAGTGGATGGGTTGCAAAATGTTTATTGTCCTGATATTTAGTATTACTTAATTGTAAAGAATATAGGTCCATTTTGTTCCCTTATCGGGAGACAAATGATAGCATTCTCTTGAAGACCAGTATTTAACTTGCTAACATGGTCTTGGTTGAACAACAAGGCCATGCCAGGCAGGTTACCTAAGGTAATTTCTGTAGCCTTCTAAACCCACTAGTAGTTTGGGATGATTTTCCCTGTACATTTTCTCTGCTTTCCTTACTGCGTAATTAAGACGAAAAGAGAAACTAAGGTGTCTCCAGTCCTAGCAGGTAGAAAATCACTAGGTACAAATCAAGGAGGCTGGAGCAAAGAAACTCAGACTGGCAGACCTGGGCTCAATGAGGGAGGGAGTTTCCTTTAACTTCTCTTCGGGGCCATACGTGCATTAGATGGAAGCTCAATGTGAAGTTAACTTCATGGATGAAGGACGTTGATTTAAAAGAGACCATATATTATTTAATTTCATACTTACACGTCCTCAAGATTCCTCTTTTACTTTACAAAACAGAGCATCAATGGTTTGCCTTTTAACCCACAGCTGCCTGAATTGTCATTTCGAAGTTATCCGTTTCATATTGTCCAGTGGTATATTCTCAGCGTTGTTTTTTTAAGAGTTCTGAATTTAAAGTTAATTTGGCAGTAAGTGTCCTATCAAGACCCATGCTATCTGGAGGGCAGGGAAGACCTAATTTTTTTGTTTGCTGAAAGAAAAAATGAAGTAAATAACCCTATCATTTTATAGAACTCATACCTGCTCTGGAACGCCGACAACAAAACACCAGGAATGGATCGTAGAGAAGAAAAAGAGGTTCAGTACAGGAACATAACTGAGGATCCACCAGGCAGAAGGACACACTGTGTTCAGGTGTTGTCTTATTCGGAAGAATAACTGATTTAGTAAACTATTGTTTATGGATAGAAATCCCAACCATGACACCATCAAATACTTCTGTTGTTTGTTGGAGGACCCTAGCAAAGTTGATTGGTCAAGCTGCTCAGGTTTCATCTACTGAACTAGAGTATAAGCTCCTGTAGGTCAGGAATTATAGTAATTTTTTTTCTGTATGTCTCTTTTAGAAGCTATTTAAAAGATGCTCTCTGCTTCACAGACCTGTAAAATGGCCCTGCCTAAATCTGCCCTCACTCAAGTCCCTAGACACACTCCTGATTGGGGGCAGAGGGCAAAATGGACATCAAAGAGTTGCCAAAGACTTTTCTGCTGTGCAAGCCTGAGGAGCTCTGGGTTCTTTGATCTCTGCTTCCATCCCCTCCCCCACCCTGCCCCCCATGGACCTCAGGGTCGATCTTCCTTGGCCCCACCCTGTGTCTCTGCTATCCTCAGCATCTCTCACAGAAGACCCCTGACATCCTGGTCTACATTAGGGAACAAAACGCAACAAGAGTGCAAACAATCAACCTTCTAATCCAGACAAGCTGCTATCCTTGGCCTTTGGCTCCCTTATCTGAATAGGGAAAACATTTGGTGAAATCTTTCCAATCTCAGGAAAAAATCAGAAGCCCTTTCCCCTCCCTCTTCATTTAATATAGAACCCAGATTCTATTGCTAGTGCTATCTTTGGCTCACCTGCAAAAGAACCAAGAGTGAACAATTCTGGGGAACCAGACCTGAAGTTTCTATGCCTCCACCTCTGTAATTCTTAAAAATCAAATCTTAAAACTTAAAACGTAAGTCAAGTGTCAATGAATCTGTCCTGAAAGTGCAGCATTTAACTAACTGCAATGTAGAAGCAAATGATGATTTCTTTTGAGAATGAAGTGAAAAGGTTAGAGTCAAAAAGTATCCTAGATGTTAGAATCTCTAACACACTCAAATGTGCAGTAAGAACAGTTGGAAATACACTTCACTTAAGAAAGGTTTGGTTCAATATGAAATATTGTGTTGAATGTATGAGATGTTTTAGAATCTACTTTAATGAAAGAGAATAGATAATCACTAGCTTTGATGTTACAGATTTCAAAAGCCCAGAGGAAAAGAACTAACCCTCATGACATTCTGGGGACTTGACTCTGTATGGGAAGGTCAGCTGGGTCCTGGAATCGGGAAATGGTATCCACACTGGATTGATCCCTTGAGTCAAGGATACCATATCACATCACTCGAGTCTGTTTTGCTGAATAGTAGTTGAATATCCTAATCATCAGTACACTTCCCCAAAGGTTGGGCATTGATTTGCTTAGTTTTTATTCAACTGATATGCACTTCTTTGTAATAAGTTCTGTGGTAGATGTAAGGAATAATAGAGCAAAATTGAAACATTTACTACCAAATTATACTTACAACTGCAGTTGCATCCTATGGTTTTTGCCTATTATTGTATGAAAATTAAAAGTTTCGTAGAAGGCTCATCCTGTGAGACAATCAGTTCTTCCTCGTAAGGAGAAAATGAAAAGTTTTCAATGGAGCTTTAAATACCCAGGCTTGACTTCTAAGCAGGGAGATGTTTCAAATCAGATAAAATAGTAGAGTATATTCATCTCTATATGAGTGTAAAGCTCTCTCCTTTGTCCCTTCATAACTATTCTGGCACCTTTCAGCCATTAGATGCAGATGTTCCCCAAAGTTCTACCTTTGGTCTTCAGAGAGAGGACAGAGAGATATTCTTTCTTCTTATCCATCCACACCCCACCTCTTGTTACCTCAAAGCAAATGGCTCAGACCTCAACCTGTATCTCTCTTAACGTCCAGTTCGTCCCTCAAATAGCCCCTCAACCCAATGCTACCCTCACTATCCTGTTTAAAATGACAACTATCCGGGGCACCTGGGTGGCACAGTCGTTAAGCATCTGCCTTCGGCTCAGGGCGTGATCCCAGCGTTCTGGGATCGAGCCCCACATCAGGCTCCTCTGCTGGAAGCCTGTTCTTCCTCTCCCACTCCCCCTGCTTGTGCTCCCTCTCTCGCTGTCTCTCTGTCAAATAAATAAATAAAATCTTAAAAAAAAATGACAACTATCCCCTGTCACTGCACAAATCCCATTACTGTGCTCTATTTTTTTCATAATATTTAAATATACCAAATAATCCAATGATTGTTTATTTTTCATATTCTACCTTCTTCCCACCTGTTAAACAATGTAAGCTCGAGGAGAGCAGGGATTTTGTCTGGTTTGTGTATGGTGTATAACAAATGTTTTAGAAAAATTCCTGGTACACAATAGTCCCTCAAAAATATTCTTTGAATATATGAACAAAGCAACTCCGACTCCTGAATCAACTATTTTTAAGTGTCTTACTTCCTCATTAGGCTCAAATCTTGGGTTCCATATCTGACTTCTTTTTCATTTTTCCCCATTATCTCTTGTGAGTCAACAGGTGTTGACCATGCTTCATTAATGATGACTCTCATATCCTTCTTTTGAATTCTATTCCCACTGCCAGGCCTTGTTGAAATTCTCAGTTTTGCTTTCTTGTTTGAACACAACAGCCTTCTAACTGGTTTCCTTTACTCTAGTCTTTCCCTTTTATTTATTTATTTTTTAAAATATTTTTAAAAAGATTATTTATTTATTTATTTATTTATTTATTGGAGACAGAGCGAGAGAGAGAGAGCAAGTAAGAGTACAAGCTTGGGGAGCTGCGGGCAGAGGGAGAAGCAGGCTCCCCACTAGGCAAGGAGCCTAATGAGGGACTTGATCCCAGGACCCTGGGATCAAGCCGAAAGCAGTCACTTAACCGACTGAGCCACACAGGCATCCTGAGTCTTTCCCTTTTATAAGTCATTTTATACATTGTTGCCTTCCTAAACATAGCCTTACTATGTGATAGCAGATCATAGATTCCTTCATCAAATATTTATCAAGAGCAAATATGTGCCAAGCAAGGACTGAAAAGATAGAAGGTCTCTTCATTTGTAGAGTATTGTCCTTCAATAACTCCTCATGGTCTACAAAGTAAAGTCTGGCTATTATGTTGACATGAAGACTCTCCACACTGATCTCATCAAACCTTCCCATCTTCATTTCCATTATAAACCTCTATGTATTCATGCACTAGGTAATCATATCACATTTGAGCAATCTTGTTCCATTATCTCTGAGTTCACACTGGTTTTTCCCTTTGTAATAAACTCTGATTCCCTCTATCCTGTAAGAATCCTACACATGTCTGTTCCAACCAACTCCATGAAGTCTTCTTTGATTAATTTGAAAATTATTTTTTTCTATTTTTCTTCTTGTCTATATTTGCCTCTTTAAAGATACATATTATATAGTATTTTTGTATGCTATTTATTAGTCTTTATGTCTTACCTACCACAATAGATTAGAACCTCCTTGAGGTCAGAGGTCCTGCCTTAATCTTCTTGAACTTCCCATAGCCCTTGGTGCCCTGCCTTGTACATAGGCACTCAATAATGTTTATTGACCAGAAGAAACATAAGATATCTTTTACTTCTTCCAACCTATATTAAACTGAATTTAAATTTAATATTAGTGATAAGTATTCACCTTCAAGAAAATATTGCAATATCCTTATTCAGACATCCTGACAGAAATTCTATTAAATTAAGAATCTAAGTTTGTAAGTCAAAAGATTTCAGCTTCATTCTGGCTTTATCACTTATTGTGTACTTTTTAAAAAGATTTATTTATTTATTTACTTGAGAGAGAGAGAGAGAGAGAGAGAGAGAGAGAGCAAGCGCTGGGGAGGAGCAGAGGGCGAGAATCTTAAGCAGACTCCCCACATAGCGCGGAGCCCAATGACATGGGGCTTGATCCCATGACCCTGAGATCATGAGCTGAGCCAAAATCAAGAGTCAGATATTTAACCAACTGAGGCACCCAGGTGCTCCACTTACTGTGTGCTTTGAACAATTATTTTTACCTCTGTGTGCCCCATTTTCCTCATTGGTAATGGGCAAACAATTAATACCAAACTCCCAGACTTATTTAATACTCAAATGAGATTAATGAATATATGACAATTAGCACAACATCTGACACTTATTTAATGATAGCTATTACTGTTATTTCACAAATAGTGTCAGGATCATCTCTTTACTCCTCACCTCCCTCCTTCCTCCAGAGTTGTTACTCCTGATTCCATGATTGTGTCATGCTCTATCCTATCCCTTCCTGCTTCCTGCCCCCCCCAAACAAATAACCTTCCTTTTGTTTCTATTCCAGGCATATGCATCTAGTAGAAGCCACCTCAAATTTACCTTCTTCATGGAACCATCTTGCTTTCTTTAGTTTATATTGAGTATACTCCTCTGAGAACTATCAGAAAATTTAGGAAGAAATACCATATACCCATTCCTTCTATATACACTCTGTTATGAGTTACTTATTTT
The DNA here is from genome assembly GCF_024610735.1 of Ursus americanus. NCBI lineage: Eukaryota > Metazoa > Chordata > Mammalia > Carnivora > Ursidae > Ursus > Ursus americanus. The sequence goes on from NC_142135.1 coordinate 18,136,411, forward strand.
GGCAAATTTATTTTTGTATCCTCAAATTCATTACATGATATTTAATAGTAAGGCAATATGTATATTTTTATATAAACATATATAACATGAATATAATTTGTATTATTTATATCTTATATTTTATATAAATATATTTTTGACATAATATATATCTTGAATTCTCCATGATACCTAGCACAATGCTTTATAGTCATAGTGGGAAGTATGCATGAGACTTAGATGCATGGGATATTACAAAGAGCTGGGTTTAAATACTGTCATTTAAAAAAATAAGCAATCTTGGACAATCTATGTAATCTTTTTGAGACTCACATGTTTTCATATGGACAATGGAATAATAATGCTTACATTGCTGGATAGATGTTATGATTGAAGTAGAAGATACATGTAAGTATTTAACACAATGTCTGAAACCAAGTAGACTTTTCATAAATAGAAGCTGTAATCATCACTGTTACTACTATTGTCAGTTAATTAATTCCTAGATAAACTGGCATGAAGCAGAGATTAATCTGATCCCACAAAACGCATTCACTGAAAACTGAATTTATTGTATGTTACATACAAAATTCCCCTAAATACATATTTACTTATTTCCCTCTCTTAATTTTCTTAGTAAATCCATGAGGTTTTCTATTTATTTGTAATGAAAATAAAAGCAAAAATTAAAAAAAAAACTTGTTATCTTGTGTCTGGCTTTAATTTAAAAATCGTTTTGTCAAACTGGAAGTGTTCAGAAGGACAAAGCAATTTTTTCCCATCATTAGGGTGCAGTAAATCTGTCCTGAAAAATGAAACCTTTTAAATGAGCATTTCCCAAAGCTCCCTAAAGTTCATCATGGGCTTAGAATCTTTTTGCTATGTTGACTAAGAACTTTTGAGACAGGACTTAGAAACTCTTAAATGCCCAGATCTTATGTGGAATGATAGTAACATTTTAGCTTCTAAAATGCCACAATGGTGGTTTTTCACTGTTGAATTGAATGAATGCTAAGATGGTGTCTACTTGCCTTGTAAATATCTGAAGCAGAAGAAACAGGATATGGAAGAAAGAAACTGGTGTCTTCAATTGTCAAGGGTTAGTTCATCTGTAATGCAGTAATGAATTTGTTCTGTTCAAAAAACTCTAGTCTTTACATCCCTGGCTGCTTCATCACAGAGAGCACAAGAAATGCTTTTCAGGGCTGGAAAACTGGAGAGAGATCAATTCAAACAGCCCCCAGTAAGAGCCCTGTGATTCCCAACTTTCAGATAATAAGATGTAGAAAGTGTCAGCCAAACAGGGACAGAGCTTGACTGACAAGTGTAAAGGTGTCCTGATTTGAGATATTTTCTAGATTATGTCATATTTCCTTTCATGTTATTCTATTGGTCACAAACTTTAAAAGTGGATCTTGAGTGCTAATTTCTTAATTCTTCTATAACTCATTCAAAAAATGGCTTGGATCCTTTTACATATCAGATAACTAGGTAAAATTCTACCAGAATACCTCTACAATTACACTTGTATCATGAAAACATTTCTGATTGTGATCAATTAAGAAGAGCCTGGGGGGCCTGGGTGGCTCAGTCAATTGGGTGTCTGACTCTTGGTTTCAGCTCAGGTCATAATCTCAGGGTCATGAGATCAAGCCCCAAGTCAGGCTCCATGCTCAGTGCAGAGTCGGCTTGAGAGTCTCTCCCTTTGCCCCTCCCCCCTCTTTCAAATAAATGAATGAATAAAATCTTTAAAAAAAAGAAGAGCTTGGATTAAAATCTATCTCTACCTTCTACTAGGTACATTATCATGATCAATGTATTTGCCCTATGTGTGTTCTATTTTTCTTTTTTGTTGGTGAGCCATCAAATCAATAACATTACAAGGCAGCATTAGATTGAGGACTGTTATAAAAGACAATAGAACCAAGATGGATTTGCTTATGCTAAGCCCCATTTTACTAAATTGAGACTTATTTACAATTTCAGCTCTCCCATAAATGGCACCTTAAACCAGTCAGTGAGGAATCGCTGGATCAGCACTATTAGGCAATCTGCCTGAAAGACCTTGTATCCCCTAACGGAAGGTAACTACAATAACCAACCCACTTCTATGCCTGTTATAATTTCCTTGTTCCCACTCCCTTCTGCCTATAAAAATCTCATTTTGTATAGCTCCTTCCTTGCAGCTCCTTTCTATCTGCTAGATTGGATGCTGCTCAATTTGAATCAATTTTGTTCAACTAAACTCTTAAAATTTTCAATACGCCTCAATTTATCTTGTAACAGTGCTAAATGAGAAATCTAAGAGATATAAGAGGTTAGGTGAAAGATGGAATCCTGTCAGCTGGTGCACTCTGGGAAGGTTTCAAAAAGAGGGCATAATTGGAGTTGGGCTTGAAAAGATGGATATACATACATTTGGTCATTGGAAAAGGAAAGGCAGGACTTTCTATCAGAAGTGATAATGTTGCTCGGTTGATGCTGATTGAGGCTGGCTAAACATGTGAACTCAAGTAAAAGATTGGAAAGGCACTTGAACACTTGAATAATAGGCCAAAAGTAGTAGAGTTTTATTCTTGAAGAAGATAGATTTTGAACTCAAGTATAACTCAATTTGAATCCTGGCTTTGCCTATTTCCAGGGACTGGAATCTGTACTATTTATTTGGCTAATATGGACCTCAGTTTCTCAAACTGTAGTGTAAAAATAATAATAACTTTCAAGAATGCTGATGGAATTAGAAAAGACAAAAATATAGTTTTTAGCATGTTACATGCTAGATATACTAGTTATTTGATATGGACCCTCCACTAGTCCACCCTCCGGATCCATTACTGGCTTTTCCCTGCCTTTCTCTGTGACCTGAAGGCTGACTTCTGTAGACAGCATCACCTGTGGTCCCATACCCTCTGACTCCTGGTTGGGCTCGGCTAACGGAAGGCACTGGTAGGAGATTTGAAAATGGGAAGAGGTACAAGCCATGGTATGTTTTTCCCCACTCCTTCACTGCTTGGGCTGTGACTGTGACCTTTCATGACAACAGCTCATGTAGGTCAGGAGATTCTCCATGGCTCCAGATATCACCAGGCTCTCATAACATAATTTCTTTCCCTTCTCAGGCAGCTTCCTTTGATATTAGTCTCAAGTTGCCCCAACATTCCTCATTATTCCTTAATGTTGTCCAGACTTTAAAAGAAGTCATTTCATTAAAGTACCTTGTTCCTTTGCTTACTGGGACTCTGAAATATATTGGATATGTCTTAGTTCCATTCTTATTATTTTAATAGCAATGGAAGCCACTAGCCACCATGAACACAGAATGATAGGAGCCATGCTTTAGGATGTTTAAGGCTGGTATATAAGATGGACTTTGAGGAGAGAAGAAGAGGGTGACCAAAAGTAATTTTAATATAAAAAATAGAATTCTAACTGATCATTTTTAAGTGTCAGAGAAAGGGTGCTGAGATATTGTAATTTATAAGAAGTATGTACACATGGTCATTCAGATGACCAAATTATATTTCTTGTGTGTATTTAGTTTTCATCCCCAGTTCCTGGCTCACAGCTTCCTTGGAATTTCCTGAGTGATAAGAGAAATGGGAGCATCTTTTGTTATACTATTTGGTCTCTTGTCCTCAGTTCCTGCAAATACTTCAGGACCAGAAAGGTGAAATGGGTGTTTTGTTATTCAAAACCAACCATCTCCACCTCTACCAGAAGGTGACTTTTGGAAAGCACTTAACTGATGGGGACTGGTTGCCAGGGGGACCAACCAGGAAGAGAGGGTTGAAACTTTTTGTCCCACCTTCTTATTTCTGGAAATGGGAGAAAGGCTAGAGGTCGAATCAATCACCAACAGCCACTGAGTTGATTAATCATGCCTGTGTAATGAAACCTCCATAAAAATCCCAAAAGGAAGGGGTTTGGAGAGCCTCCATGTTGGAGAACCAGAATGCTTACACATGCTACCACCCTGGGCCCCAAGCCCACAAGGACAGAAGATCCTTTGTTCTGGGCCTTGTGCTATGTATCTCTTCATCTAGTTGTTGACTCACATCCATTAATATCCATTGTAATAAATCAGTAATCTAGTGAGTAAATGAGTTTCTTGAGTAATGTGAGTCATTCTAAGAAATTAATCAAATCTAAGGAGGGGGTCGTCGGAACTTCCAATTTGTGGCTGGTCTAACAGAAACACGGGTAAAAGCCCGGGCTTATGATTGGAGTGCAGAGTGGACAGCAGTCGGAGGACTGAGCCCTTTACCAGTGGGATCTGATGCTATGTCTGATTGGACAGTGTCAGAACTTAGCTGAATTGAGTCAAATACTCAAACACCTCACTAGTGTATGAGAATTGCCTGTTGGTGTGAGGAAGCCTACACACACACACACAAGTTGGAATTGGGTCCAGTAACCTAAAACAGGTGGTAACCACAAAATGCAGAGTAAGTGATTAGTGGTCATCATGCCAAATATGGTGAGCAGTGAGAGGAAAGAACCCACAGTGAATTCAAAGATGACCTTTAGGTATGTGAGCTCTTTCACTAAATGCCTGACTTTTACCCAGATATTTATTAATTAAATCAAACCTAAAGAATTCTTAACTACTCATCAGAATTCAATTTGTGCCAGCAGAGTGAGTAGCTCATAGTCTTCACTGACTCTTTTATTTGAGGGAGAAAGAAGGAAACTAAAAAATTAATGACAGTCTAGTAAGCTTGGAAAATATTCAGAGATTACAAGGCTTATTAATAATCCAAGGTATAATCCCAACTCCTGGTATCCAAACACCTATAAATTCTCATTCTCATATTAGCAATTTTATGAAGTATGTTATATATTTGGATATACATTTAAGCCTTCAAAATGACCCTAGGATTTAGAATTCTTTTCACCATTGTTAAAGGGGAGAAACAAATGATAATGAAAGTTAAGGTGAGTATGTATAGGTGTGTATGTGTATGAGAGTGTATTTCATGTTCTTTTATATATTTGTGTGTGTATATATATATATATTTCTATTTTTTCCTTCTGATTATAAAAGCTTTGCTCAAAATGGAAAATTTTGAAGCCACAGAAAAGCACAAGAAAAAAACTGAAGTTAGTCATAATCTCACTCTGAATAGTTAGGCAAATTTTTCTGCATTCTCATGTCCAGAGAAATATGCAACTCAGGTAATACATATATACACATAGACATGCACATATATTTTAATATATTTGCATAATACATCTATACACATACATGTATACACATATCATATGCATATATTCACATAGTTACAATTACACTGTAACAAAAATTTTGTCATCCTTTTTACTATTATTTACTATCATATGCCAGGTCATTCTCTCTTTGTTTATCTACAAATTTTATTCTGTGCTAGACATTGACTTTGGCACTGACTTGATTCTAATCACACAGTCCAGAATTGGTAGATCTGAGAACTGGAAATATAATCATAAATCCCATATTCTTTCTCATATTTGCAAGTGCTTTTAGTCTGATGCCTTCCATTCCCACTCCTCAAACTAGTACAGACTTAATGACAATATATTGAACTGTGGGCTTGTTGTTGACCAGATATGTCTCCACATTATTTAACATTTGGTAATGGTTATTATGGTCCTCTCCCCTACCCCTACCGCTAAATATCTGATTGTCACTAATTACAAACTTTGGGGGATTTCTATCGCTTTTCCAAACAGCTTGCTATCATTTAGCCTTCACCCGAAGGCCCATGCCTATCTATTGATAAAGCAGTTGCAAGACAAAAAAAAAAAGCAGAGTGGAGGGCCATTGGTGGTCTTTCTCCTTCCGACTATTTGCTGCTTAGGAGAGATACGCCCAGATTTCATATCCAGTGACAAAATAATCAGAGATGCCTGGGGACACTGAATATGAGATCTGGGACCAGCTCATGCCTGCTGCCTCAAATTCAACTAACAATTTTTTTCTCTTCTTTGGCATTTAGACTCTGGTTCTTCTTCCAAAGGCATTATTACAGGAATATATAGTAATACAGTTAGGTTTTCTTATATAATTACAATTATATATTTCTAATAGGCACAGAGAAGGGGAAGTACTTGCACTGCTGGTAAGGCTGGAGAAAGATGGGAGAACAGGGGAAAGGAGGCTTTACATAAAGATGAGAGAATAGAAGATAAAATGCTGGGTAGCTGTGTCATGTCAACATCATTTATTTCAAATAAGATAAGACATTTAAAGCACAGCACCTGGAAAATGGTAAGTACACAGTAAGAGTCATCTATAAATTTTCTCCAACTGATAGCTATTTCTACATATGTGAACCCATTTTTGTTGTATCAACATAGCACAGCTTTAGATAAAATGTAAAACATTGAAAAAGAATATTGTTCATAATCACACCACCTGAAATTTAAAACTGATTACCACTTGTTCACATTTCCCCTTATTACTTTTTAAAAATATGTATTCACTCTTGCATAACCTAAAAAATGTAGATGTGTAATGTTCTCATCCTTTTAAATGCCTATTTTAATACAGTCACAAATATCGACTGCGGGGGGACAGGTGACTGGGTCAGTTAATGACATACCTTAGGGTCCAAAATACACGCTAAGGGACCACAGAATGGCATGCACTGGACAGAGAATGTGACAGACTTGTTGTTTATTTGTTTAACTTCCCCATAAGAACATCAGGTTATAGATGTGTGTCTAAGAATATCTCCCCACATTCTAAAACTATCCCTGCCCATGTGTCCTCCTCTCATTCACAGAGCCAAAACAGGAGTAAAGAATCCTTTCACCTGAGTTGAATCTTGAGCCTAGGTGGAATTGTGAAGAATTGGCAGGGAAGGAATAGCTCTGAAATGTAGTGTCACAGCCTTATTTTAGATAAAATCTTCACATATTTTTCTTTTTTCAGCAAATGTAAGCACATTTGTAAGCAATCCTTGTAAATGTATGTAAATGAAATTTGACTAAGGTTAAGAATGAGGTAAATTTGCTTTTGATAATTAGATGATTGGAGTCTTTGGCTACTTATATATTATTTAAAAATAGGCATTGGCATATTTCTCCATGGTACCATATAGCATAATGGCTAACTGCATTCTAATATATGTTCTGCCTTTTGTATGCTATATGACTTTAGGCAAGTTGCTTAACCTCATTGTGCTTGGGTTTGTTGATCTGTACAATGGAATAATACTATTACTTACCAGTGTGGATTAACAAAAGTAACACATGTATTACAAATATGTTATATTTACAGAAAGAGAGAGACTTAAATAGGTGTGTGGACACATATATGTATATAAAACTTTAACAGTATATGGCACAAGGTCAGCACTCTTTAAATTTTAGAATATATTTTATTGTCATTTTTATGATTATTGTTCCCTTCATTTAGCAATGGCCTTTCATTCCTCCTTTTATCCTGTGAACAATAAAATAAATGAAATTCTCAGTACCATCCAGGAGTTCAGTGATTTTCAGCATTAATTTCCGTTTTTACATTGGGTCATTGACCCCTTTACAAGCTTGTTTTATCCATATCCCAGTTTCAGTGTGACAGTCCCATTGGTTACCAAATAGCTTTAGACCCTGTCTTCTTCCTGGTTGGCAGAAAGCCCATAATGACTGCACAGCTATTCTCCCTTGTACTCAGGGACAGTACCTCTCCCTGACCAAGAGTCGAATAGAATCATGATCATTCTAATCCAATCATGGTTCATTCACTTGATTAGATTTGTAATTGGTTTGGTGTATGCCATGTGGCCCAACTCTGGCCAATGAAAACTAAGGAGAAGCCTTGTGGATGGGGGTAGGTGTAGGGGTGAAGGGTATATCAGTGTGGGAAGGAGAGGGCTTAAAGATTTTCCTCCATAATGAAAAGGAGTTGTGGGAGACACTGTCTCTCTTCTACATTGTCTTCTGCTGTGAGATCTAGAACTTACATAATACACACGTTTTCTTTTTTTCAAGTTTGTCTCCTCTGCTCTACTAGAAGTTCTGTGAAACCAGAAGGGGTATTCGTCCTGGTAACACCACCTTACATTCCCCCACCACAATCCCAAATCTAGTGGTCGATGCACAAATGATCCAAACCTACTCTTTGAAGCATTCACTGATCCCTCAAACCATGAATTACTTCTTCCTCCATGTTCCTTATCTATTCTGTTTGATTTGAGCAGAACACCAAAGCAGATCAAAGTGCTGGCTCTAGAATCAAACTGCATGGTTTTGAATATGTACTCAACCAATTTTCTCTTCCCATTGTACCTCAGTTTCCTAGTCTGCAAAATGAGGATATATGTAGTGACTATCTTTTAGGACTCATGTGAGAATTAAATGCGTTCATGATTGTAAAACATTTTAAGTAGTGCTTGACATATAGTAAATACTTATTAAATTTGAGGCATAACGATTTTATTATTACACTTATGTTATTTTCATGCAATGAGTTTTTTATACACCTGTCTCACCCATTAGATTGTGAAGGTAGCTTGAGCTGGGATTCTGTTTTCCATTTCTCCATTGGCTAGCAGATTGCTTGGCACATAGTAGGTGCTCTCTTAATGTTTCCTTAAGAGGGGAAGGAAGGAAAGAAGGGAGGGAGGAAGAAAGAGGGAGGGAGAGAGGAAGGAAGAAACAAACAAACGAAGGGAGAGGGAGGGAGAGGAGTGGGAGGGAGGAAAGAAAGAAGGAAGGAAGAGAAAGAAAGAAAGAAAGAAAGAAAGAAAGAAAGAAAGAAAGAAAGAAAGAAAGAAAGAGAAGGAAGGAGGGAAGGAAGGAAAGAAGAGAGAAAGAAAAAGAAAGAAATAAAGAGAAAGAGAGAAAGGAAAAGAAAGGAAAGGAAAGGAAAGGAAAGGAAAGGAAAGGAAAGGAAAGGACAGAACTTGGTATTTTGTGGGTTTTCCTCCCCTTTGGGGTGAAGGAGAATTTACTAATCTATAAAGTGAATCTAGTTACCTATTTCTACCCACTGTCTAGAAATCAAAATCTGTCCTGAGCATCCCAAGCCACCATCTGAGAAAGCAGAGCTATGAAGGCCTATCATTTCTACACTGTACAAATGATGCTTTCAGCTGGACAGTGCCATCATGACACAATGAACTCTATATTAAGGGTGTGCAAAGCCTGTGGACATAGAAAGCCAAATGAGGCCTCTGACAACATCTCTACTGTGTGGTCACACAGCCTGGCTGGAGCCCCAGAGGAGCTGATTATATTGTAGAGACTGGTCTTCCACAGAGCATAGCACTCCCCCTGCCATGCTGGGCCACACAAAATGATCATATTCATGAGATCCACACAATATTACTTGTTTGAGCATCTGAGAGCTCACCCCACACCTGGGTGGTTATACATTGGGCTTATGGCCTCTTAGACTCCTCATAATAGAAGTTTGAGGATCAGCCAGACTCCTCTCATAGGAAGTGGTCATTGGAAGAGTTCCCCAACACATCAAAATGGGGAGAATGGATTAAACTCGGTAGATTACAGTAAGTGATCTTTCTTTTTGTTATTGTTCAAAATTATTTGGGAATAGCTGAAATCGGATTCTGGAGCTGTGGTCTCATTCAGGGATGTGAACAAGCTTACAGGCAGTCTACAAAGTGAAAAACTTAATCTAGTGGAAATGAGAGTTTCTTCTTCGTGCAGTTTAATTTCTTTGCACAAACCAGAGAGAGCAGTTATATCTTCAAAGAAGCAACTCAGATTTTGGTAGCCTATCTGTAGTCATGTTATCCTCCTCTGTTCTGTCTGCATTCTTTCTGCAGTCCTGGCCCTATTTGGCTATTTCCAACCTGCTTGGGTGAAAATAATTTCCCTCTTCTGATGTTCAGTCTGATTCAACATCTCTTTCATCCTCTTTTGTAGCCTCCTGTTCTGTTCCTACAGTATACTTGACACTATCTGTAATTACAGTTTGTAATCTGGGTGTTTGAAGCCTCTCTCTCTCTCAATATTGCTCAGAGGACCCCCTCTACCTAAAGATCCCTGGAAGACTTATTAAAATGCAGGCTCCTGGACACCATCCCAGAATTTCAGAATCATGATCACAAGAGGTTATCCCCAGCTATTTTTAATTGACACTAAAGTTATTCTACAAAAGTTTATGCTTTCTGAGGGCAGAGGTCATGTCCGTTGTCCTGAGCTCTGATATTCCAGCATAGGACTTCGTGGCTGGCACTTAAGAGACCCATAATAAATCCTTTTTACATGAATGAAAATTAAAATTTGAGTATCTAAAGGACAGTTATTAGTTCATCCAATTGTTCTAAATGGAGAAGCTGAAAGACAAAGAGTTTAGGTATACTTCAATTCTACCATTATTTAAGCTTGAAAACAGAGTTGTGATTGATACCCCTTATCACATGTAAAAAGGCCTTAAAGCCTTCAAGGCAGGAACTCCTGCATTTCAGCCAAGAAGTTGATACAGTGGGAAAGAAATAGATTTGGCAACCATCTAGACTTAACTGGCACTCCCTAGCTAATGTGGCTTTTCCCAATTTACTTGAACTTTGAGTTTCGATTTCTTCATCTGTAAAGCAATAGCTTGGTTAAAATGTGATTGTGAGCACACAAATAAGAATATATAAACAGAAAACTTGCACTATGCTTGGCCTTAAAGGACAGTCAATGAATGATGGCCCTTGGCTACCTGATTTCCTGGTTCAAGCAAATTGTTTTAAATACAACCAGGGAACACATCGGCCAGCAGTGAGCACCCCTTGCCCTTTTGCCATCATTCTTAGTAATGTTTAGGGAGCATGGCAGTTCTTAATTGGAATTTTAAAGGTTAATGAATGCAGCCCTGAACTTGAATTAGCAGAATGTGTTTTTTTGATCATGACTATTTGGGGACTCTGAGTGGCTTAGCCCCAATCAATGTGCCAGAGATATGACTTGGAAACTAAGGCAGGGCTGGGAAGATCCAATCACAGAGATAGGTTCTCAGTGGAGAGTGTGACTTCTGGCAACACTGTGATGATGTGTACTTGAACACAATAAGATAACTCATTTAAAGGAAAGGCAACTAACAGGCATATTCAGGACTGCCAGAAACTATAATCGTACCTGTATTTTTAATAGTGCTGCAGATAAAGATAATATCCAGCCATGGCAAAGGAAAGAAAAGAAAAAGTTGCTTCTTTCTCCCTTACTTAGTTCTTTGGGGAAGGCATTCTAATTGTTTTAGCTCTTTTACTGGGGGGGGGGGGGGGCGGGGAGATGAGACTTGAAAGGCTTAAGAAAGCTTTGGCAACTCCATCTTTTCCAGCTGTGTTAACAAACTTCTGTGAAACAGATGGTGGCTGGCTAAAACACTCAGGACTGCAAACTCTCTTAATCGATTGACACTTCCCAGTGCTATGAAATCCGTAATAAAATTAACCCTCCCATCACTGCGCCAGGAACATTTGGGGTTTGTTATGTCTTTTTAACTTTCACTGCAACTATTAAAAGGAAACTCATTTCAATAGCCCTTATCATTTCTCTGTGAATTTTTTTCTTTTGTAGATGTGGATAGCAAAGTCAGTGGTAGAACTTTTCTTAAACCACTGAGTCCTGTCACATTGGAAACAGATGATTTCTGTATACTCATATAATTTGGATGTTAAATAACACCAAATTCACTATAGATACTTGCTAAATAACATGAACCTATAAGACAGTAGACAAGTTCCTTTGTTCTTCAGTGATATGTAAATAATATGGAATGTTTATATGGGCTTGATAGTTTTCATGGGACTTCCACACACAATAGTGTCTTTGAGGGTGTGGGCATTATATAACAATTGCCATGAATATTTCAGTACAGATGTTTCCTGGATTATTTCATTTGGTGGCATTCCTTGTCTTTCTAACCCAGCCTGGGCACATGGCAGGGTTGAGGGATAGAGTGTGGACAATAGTCTCACGTTGTTGTCAGTTCCTAATTATGGGTCTAATTTTTACATTACACTCTGTGGGAGAGGCTTCAGTGTGCATGAAGTTAAAATAAAACTTGGGTGATTAATAGGATGATAACCAAATAGAGTGTTATGGTTTGCCCAGGACTGTTCTGGCCTTAAACCTGAAAAATCCAGCATCCTAGGGACCACCTTAGTTCCAAACAAACTGGAAGAGTTGGTCACCAAAATCCGTGGTAGTCAGCATCTTTATTGAATAAAATACACAATAGAAAAGATCAATTTAATGTGGTTATTTGTCCTTAAACAGAGCATTAGAAAGTTAAATATAAAAGGAATGTTCACCTGAGTAATTATCAAATGCCTTTTGGTTTGAGTTCATAACTAAAAGGTAAGTTCTCTTTGTCTATTCTACTGGAAAAGTCATTAACATGCCTGCTTTATTTGCCTGTTGAGATTTTAATATGTAAAATGAAATACTGAGACATAAATATCGGGACATTAAAAAGTGACATCTCCAAAATGTCCAGAGCTCTTAACCAAGTTAGAAATAATCACTGGGGTTAACAGTTATCAAAATGAATGCTGCAATGCCCTTGTTAAGGAAGATTCCACCACGGAGGGGATTTCACTGGGCGGGTGTGGCTGGCATCCTATAACCTTATCTCCCACACTTTTATCTAATACCAATAATAATACCTGGCAACATGTTTCTAGGACAGTACTCCCCCTCCTTTTATCCATGCTTTCCTTTTGTGCAGCTTCAGTTATGTGAGGTCAAGACCAACTGCAGTCCAGAAGCAGGTGCTCCTCCTTCTGGAGAATCACCGGAAGGTCAATAGTAGCCTGTGTCACATTGCCCACATCATTCTCCTCACTTCTTCTTACCACACAGGCATTTTGTCATCTCACATTATCACAGAAGAAGAGAGAGAAAGCAAATTCACATAACTTTTATCCCAGTATATTGTTCCAATTTTTCTATTTTATTATTCGCTGTTGTTAGTCTCTTACTGTGCCTAATTTATAAACTAAAACTTATCATAGGTATGTATGTATGAAAAAAATTATATATACATACATATGTATACATGTGTATATATGTATATACGTGTATTTATATGTGTATATATGTGTATATATATGCGTGCATGTGTGTGTGTGTGTGTGTGTGTGTGTGTGTGTGTGTGTATGCATGTGGATTGGTTCTGTCCATAGTTTTAGGCATCCATTGGGGGTCTTGGAACATATCCCTTGTAGATGGGTGAACTACTGTACCTAGCTGTTTATGCTTAGTATCTTTACCTATTATTAATGATAATAAGAGTAGATATTCCCTATTAAAAACAAAGTGAACGATATTCAGGACTCCTAGATGATAGTTAGAGCTTTAGGTTAAAAGATATTCAAAAGACTTTTTCTCTTATCCTTACAGCATACCTAAAAAGTAAAGGTTATTAACCCTATTTTGTAGGTGAGAAACCTCAGTTATGGTATTTAAACTTTGGTCCAATTACGCTCATACTAAAAACTGTGTATATTTTATTCTGAGGTTGCTTATGATGAATATAATTAATTTGTCACAAAAACCCCTTTTATTCTAGAACTTCTTCTCCTCTCCCAGCTGTATCTTTACCTGTCAGACTTTATGAGAATTGCCAGGTGAGGAGGGACCAAGATTATTTTAGCTATGAAACTTTAAATGGTTTAGAAATGGTCGCACTATTTGAAGGGCAGGAGTAAATGTTTTAGTGAAACCCTTTGAAAGGGATTCCGATGTTCTTAGGGAGTGTCGGAAGACTCTCCATATTGGTGTGTGTCGGCTCACTCATCCCCTAAATCTCATTTTGTAATAGTGCAGGCTAGTTTGTGGCTAATTAGCTCTATCAGCACCACACCCACAAACTTCCTCATAATTCACTAGATCTCCATCCCAACTCTGCATCAGAATGATCTGTGGAAATTTCAAAACAAAATGTAAACACATTCTCAGATCCCATCCCAGAACTACCAGGCCTATTGATTTTAGAGGTGGCAGTTATAGTTCAAAAGAATCACAGGTAATTCTGATGCATAATTAAAACTGAGGACTGATGCATGCTTCGTGCAACACATGGTATCTTGTCGGAATAAGAATCTTGAAGTCCGTCCTATATTTAGTTGATTGAGTTGAGATGCTGATTAAAGGTCATTTGCCCCAATATGCCAGATGTTAAACATCAGCCAATGACCTCATTTTGTTCCTATCGTTTTTTCACTTCCATTTCTCTTCATCATCCTAAAATATTTTGGATGTTCTGTAATAATGTAAAGGTGTTAATTCATTCTTCTTTTTTTAAAAAATATTTATTTATTTGAGATAGGATGTGAGCAGGGGGAGGGTCAGAGAGAATCCTCAAACATACTCCCCACTGAGCCCAGAGCCTGAAGCGGGGCTCCACCCGAGGACGCTGAGATCATGACCTGAACTGAGATCATGACCTGAACCGAAATCAAGAGTCAGATGCTTAACTGAGCCACTCAGGCACCCCTAGCTCATTCTTGAATGAGCTTAGTCTTTTTAGCAAAGACTGCGGGGAGATTTTCTTCAGTGAATGGAAGGGTAGCGGGAGGGAGGAATATGCCAGAGGCAATGATTCTGAATCCTTGCTCAGCTGTGAGGGCTGAAGCTCAACCAGGAAGGAAAGTTTGCTTACATTCCAGGTTCATCCTAGAGACTCTGAGCGGACAGAGAGGGATACCCCCCTTTTAAATATGTACAACCCTACATATTAACCCAGCAATTGCATTACTGGGTATTTATCCCAAAGATACAGACGTAGTGAAAAGAAGGGGCACATGCACCCCAATGTTCATAGCAGCAATGTCCACAATAGCCAAACTGTGGAAGCAGCCGAGATGCCCTTCAACAGATGACTGGATAAAGAAGATGTGGTCCATACATACAATGGAATATTACTCAGCCATCAGAGAGAATGAATACTTCCCATTTGCATTGACATGGATGGAACTGGAGGGGATTATGCTAAGTGAAGTAAGTCAAGCAGAGAAAGACAACTATCATATAGTTTCATTTATATGTGGAACATAAGGAATAGCATGGAGGATATTAGGGGAAGGAAGGGAAAAATGAAGGGGGGGAAATCAGAGCGGGAGAAGAACCATGAGAGACTGTGGACTCCGGGAACCAAACTGAGGGGGATGGGGGGGAAATCAGAGCGGGAGAAGAACCATGAGAGACTGTGGACTCCGGGAACCAAACTGAGGGGGATGGGGTAGCCGGGTGATGGGTATTAAGGAGGGCACATATTGCATGGAGCACTGGGTTTATACGCAAACAATGAATCATGGAACACTACATCAAAAACTAATGATGTACTGTATGGTGACTAACATAACATAGCAAAAAAAAA
This sequence comes from Ursus americanus, assembly GCF_024610735.1. NCBI lineage: Eukaryota > Metazoa > Chordata > Mammalia > Carnivora > Ursidae > Ursus > Ursus americanus. Next base: position 18,151,709 of record NC_142135.1, read on the forward strand.
TATGTATGCTGCCTTAACATACAGTATTCAGAATCTCAGCAGAGAAAGCCCACGTTAGGATTTAAATTAAGAACAGGAGCTTGAACTTAACTCCTGAGTAAAAGCAGAAATTCAGTTGAAGGGTCATCATGCTCTAACTAGGGGCTAGAGAAATATCTTTTGATGCTATGTTGGTATCACGCATTAAATCACTTAAAGCAGCGCACAGATCACCAATCCAAAGGCATCACTCTGATAAGATAATGTTAGAAAGAAATAATGAGAATAATAATGATATTAACACCAAATATTTCCCCTAAGTCCTTACTATGGCAGATCTTGTTCTAAATGTTTTACATGTTTTGTATCAGTTCTCCCAATACCCATATGGAGTGAATATTATTATTATCCCCATTATACAGATGAGATTTCTGAGGTTCTGAAAGTTCGAGGCACTTATCTAAGGCTGCACAGCAGGGAGGAGTCACAGACAGGATTCAAATACAAATCACTTAAAAAATTTGTAACTTCTATTTCTTATTGCTTGCTTTCAAAAGACCATGTTTTATTAATCAGGGGTATCAGGGAAAGAGCTCAAAAATATGTTCAATGCTAAAAAATAATTTTCAGTATAAAGGGGCCCCTAGAAACCATCCAAGAAAGAACTATTACTAAAGGACCAGAAAGATCTTTCACTGGCCATTCTGAAACACAGAGCTGAAAGAGGATATTATACCTAGAGTCTTGTATGTTATGAAACTTTCAGTTAATTCACTGTTTATTTTCTAAGTGGCTTCCTATAACTAGCAGCCATCGTTCTCCTAGCATTTTTTTTCTTCACAAGCAATAGCCCCTCAATTTGAGGAGAAGTATGTTTTTCAAGTCAGATTTTTATGTCTGTGTGAGATTACTTAAATCAGTTCAGTTCTCTAATAAACAGAATTAATAGTATTGGGATGAGCTTCTAACAAATTCCAAACAGTATGCTCCTCTGCACTATAACTCTTCTCTGACAGCTCACCAAGATGGTGCATTTAACAGTTCCATAAATTTGTGTAATGGTAAACAAATGACTAATAAATGTCTGGATGTTCAATGAAAACATTCAAATGAACATATTGCAGAAATAAATAAATGGCCATTAAAAGCTTAACAGTGACTGCCTACATGTTAACCCATAGACTGGGAAAACATGGTGGTTTGGGAAAATGTACAAATGGACAAATTATTAATGGCTGTGTTTTTAAAAATGGATGTTTATTCAGCAACATAAATAGGGCCTAAGTCCAAAGAGGAAGGCTCTTAGCTTCTGGCAAGAGCTATCAAAATCTTATAATAACTAAATAATAGAGCCACAAAACTCCAGTGAATTTCAACAAGTGGTCTATTCTGCCCCTTTAACTCTTCCAGATTATAGTTTTAAAAAATGTTCTTTATATCTCTAGGGGAGTCAATTCAAGATCTGCCCTAAGAACAAGTTTCACTGCCCTGAAAGTTTAATAAACATTACAGTTCGAATAATAAAATGCCCCTTGCCTTGCTATCATTTGGTTAGCTTTCTTATTTTAGTTCTCTTTCTGTATCCACGTTGTGGCCAGTACCCCAGGCCAGTCCCATCCCTGCTCACCAAAGAATTTTTGATAGTCTCTAATTGATGCACCCCTGTCTTAAATCCTTCTCTTCACTAATCCTTCTCCAAGTTAGCTAGCTCCCTGGGTCAAGTGTTTAATCCCAGTTCTCTCTTGCTCAGAAATACTCAATGACTGAGGACAGACTAAGATCCTAAAGCCTTTGCCTGAAATTAAATGCCTTCGATAACCCAGCTCTAAACTATTTTTATGTAGTAGTTAAGAGTCTTCAGGTTCCAAGTGATGGTCTAATTCAAAATGGCTTAAGACAGAAAAAGAAGAAATAAATAAACAAGAAGAAAAGAAGGAAAGAGAGGGAGAGGGAGAAAGAGAGAAGGGAAAGAGGGAGAGGGAAAGAGGGAGAGAGTGAGAGAGAAGAAAGAAAGAAAGAAAGATAGGAAGGAGTTAACTTATTAATTTCAGTGTTGGCCTCAGCCACAGTCTGATCCAAGTGCTTCAGTGATGTCACTGGATTCTCTCCTGCTCCTTCCTTTGGCTCTGCTTCATCTGTGCTGGCTTCATTCTCAGGAAGGCTCTCCAAAAGAGAGAAAAAATGGCCCCCAGCACCACTGGCCTCAGACTCCACCTTATAGCAGGAGAAGCAGTGCCTCTTTTAAAATCTTGTCAACAAAAGTCCAAGGCTGTTGGTAGCCTTTTTCTGAATCAATCACTGTTGCCAGGAGGAAGAAATACACTGGATGGTCAGGCCTAAAACACTTGCCCAATTTAGGAGACTAGGATTGGACCAGCCCCAACCCCTTCAGAAGGGCTGAGAGTGGGAGAGGCATGGGTCCCCAAAGAAATACTGTTGTTATTATGAAATGAAAGAGATACAGATCTTAGTCAGATAAGAAAAACAGATATCCACTGTAACGTTCTATCCTTCTTTCCCCTAGCTTTACCTCATACTTGTTGTGGGGTCCAGTTAAACAAAAGTACCCATTGTTCCCCATCGTTTTCTCCCAGCGTTTCTTCCCCTTACTATGTTTTCCCAGAAACCCTACCAATTCCTCGATGGTAAATCAGGGTTAAAAACAAAAAACAATTCAAATACTAACATGTGACTTGTTAATATAGTCTCCAGACAAAATACAAGATGCCCAGTTATATTTGAATTTCAGATAAACAACAAATAATTTTTTGTATAAGTATGTCCCATATATTATGTGGGATATACTTATATTAAAAATATATTTGTTTATCTGAAATTTAAACATAACTGAGTGTTCTGTATTTTTATTTGCTAAATCTTAGCACCCTGCTCTCTAAGAAAAGACACAGATTTTTCCAAACTTATTTGACCATGGGACTCCTCTCCTCTCCCCCCTCCCCACACATACCACAGTCATCCTATAGAGATGTTGCAAGGGATTTGCTTCAACAGAAGTTATGGTAATTCGTGTTTCAACGATTTAGTAAAAATTCAGCACTCCATTCTATGTCTTTTCCTACCAGGGGTAGTTTTCTTGGCCACTGTTTTATGAAGTGAAATTATTTTCATTGAGGTAAGAGCTGGAAGAAGACACTTGACTTACACAGATATTATCCAAAAAATAGAAATTAAGGACTTATGAGCCATACAAACAAAAGCTGGTGGGTATCACATATATTTGCCCCTGACCTGGTGAACCTGCCTTGGGCTGGTGAAAAATACTTCCAAGACTCAGGGAAAATTTTATTCTTAAAAAATGATATCTACTGAGCAATGAAAATGTTTATATCTTATCAGTTTATGTAACACTGAAAGCAGAGCCCCACTAGCCACCTCTTAGCCCCCATGATATGTCATGTCAAAAGGGTCCACTGTGGGCTATTTGCACATGTAATTTAAACCATCTTTTAAATTAAGAGTGTGCGTGTATGTGTGTATACATAAAAAAGACTCTAAGAGATGTCTTTCCAAAATTATCCAAAGATACTTATTTAAAAAAACCTCCAATATAAAAAATATATATTCCAATGTAAAAAAAACAAAACAAAACAAAACACTCCAATGTGAGGTTTTCCTTTCTCTGATATTTTTCTCTATGTTATTGAAGCTACCTACTATCACATCTGGAAATGGAAATGTCTGAAAGAAATGTCATTCATTGCAGAGGGCAAGAAGCAGAAACCTGAGATAAATATGCCTCTGTCAAACGGAAGCAGGCAAAATTACTCAAGGAAAGAAACCAGACATCCCCTGGTGTTCTTTCAGATAATAATTTATAAATGCCAAAGTTTTCATCAAATAAATAATAAAATAGACATTTGATCCAGTTACGCTTAATAGAATTTAAATGCAAAAGGAAGAATATGAAATAATTAGATTGTAAGAAAAACTATGTTCTTTAGTGTCTTAATTTCCTATTTGGGTCAGTAGACTGTCCTTGATAGATATTGGGGAGATCTCTATGGTTCTTGCATGCTCCAGAATTCCTTTGATTCTAAGAGTAGAACCATGAAATGGCTGAATCCACTTACGTGATGGGGGCTTAGGAAGTCCTAGTGGGTAGAAGTGCCCATGATAAGAACTATAAATTGTAGAAGACCGTGTCCCTTCTACTTCCCTCTTTGCCTTTCTAGACTCTGCATTCATCCCATCACCTGCTCCTGACAGTGCCCTTCAATTTACCGCTTTGGTTCCTTTTGACTTGGTTATTTTGTTGGGGTTCTTTCTCTGTGATTACACATGAAGACACCTAGTAAGCAAGCATTTTATGGGCCACTTTATAAAAGATGTATTCTAATTCACTCATATTTTAATGTTCCTTTACTATTATAGGATACTTGATGATTTATGCTTTCATTAATTATCACTTGGAAGAAGAAAGTTATTTTAAAAAACCAAAATCTTGTGTACAGGGACAGTTAATTTTTGCAAAGAGCTTTTAACATCTGAAATATAAGGTAGTACTTTTCCAAGAGTCATAGAAGAGGAGGAAGTATTCTGCCCTTCGTTAATTTTGCACTTTGTGCAAATTTCCCTAATAGATGACAAGGTCCCATAGGGCAGGGATTATGTCTGCACTGATAACATTAGCACTATTCTTGGTACAAAGCAGGTACTCAATACAAATTTGTTACATGAGAAAATGAATGAGTAATATGGAATCTAGAATGGTTTCTTATAACAAAGTAGATTTAAAGAAACTGGCTTTGTATAGGAACGGTTTTAACATAGTTAAGTAATTATTGTTGGATGGATTATCTAGGTTATAAATCAGTCATGATTTATTTTTAACTTCATCTCTCTCATTGGTCCTGACTCTCAGTCCATCTACTTCTAATTGGTATTTCCAAGAGAGGAAACACAAAGCCATTCTCTAAATGTGGTTTTAGTATTTCACAACAGCTTGTTGCCTTGAAAATTTTTTTTCTGGAATACTTAAAGCTAACAATTGCTAAAAGTACCATTCCATTCTTCATGTATAACTCCATAATCATATCATATCAACTCATATGATAATCATTATCTGTTCTTTGTTATTGTTTTAAAATATTTTGCTAATATGCTTATTTATGCATTGATATATATGCACAATTTTGTCATTGGTACTAAGTGATGATATTAATGAATGGTACTAAGTGATGATATTAATGCATATTGTTAATTAATTGTTACTTTGGCTGATCCAAGTCAAGGCTTTTCCTGGTCACTAAGCATCGGTTTTAACATTATCATTTTGTTTAAAAAATTATTTGAGTGGCACTTTGAGAGATTCTACTGCATAAGTATAATCTGCAATACTGAGATTGCTATCAGAGAAAATAAATGTTTATGCCCTGTGGAATCAGTAAGCTTTCTTAATGTAAGCAGAACTGAAGGCTATTTCTAGATCATTAAAAATAGCTTTTACTGTTTCAGTGTGCCATCTATTTTCATTTGTGGGAAAAAAAAATCTCTGGTAAATGTCAACATTTATTTTGGAGAATTTGAGGGAATATCAAAGTACAACACTAAGCTGTAGAGAAAGCAGCTTTGTAAAGTGCAAATTAAATTTTATCTTGTAACAAGATTTTTGTTTCAAAAATCCAATTGGTATATATTATTTATTATATATTGACACATATTCATTTTACACTGGCATATTTTATTAGTTAGCAACTGAAATGTATTATTTATCAGCTTTTTGCTTTTAAGAAATGTGTGCTATCTGGCATGCATTCCCAATTACATAAAGCATGAAAGCAATAGACTGCCTAGACCATGACTTCACATTTCTTTTTAGTAAAGGAAACATTCCTTAAAAGTTCCAAATTCTAAAATCTCCAGATTTGTGTAATGGAGACAAATAAAAATGAAGCAGAAAAAAAACCACCAAAAGCAAAAACAGTTGATGCTATTTTATAGTAAGCAACACAATAGTGGAAATATTTGAGCCCCAAAGACTTGGATCCAATCACTGCTCCCCCACTGATAGCTGTGTGGCAATGGGCACGTGACTGATCTCTCTAAGATTAAGTTTTCTTATCTGTAGAATAGAAATATGAATGTCTATCTCACAGCAACTGTGAAGATGAAACTGGATAATAAATATAAAGTGTCTGAGTTTGGGACTTGCCCTTCATCTTGCCACTCAAATGACTTATTGGATTTAATTTTTAGAATGTCCACTTTACCAAAATGAAAAATACTGTTCAACATAGAGTTTCTATGTAACCCAGGAATTTCAGTCCTAGGTATACACTCAGGATACTAGAAAATACATTTCCACACAAAAACCTACATCGAAGTGTTCATATTCTATTTATAATAAGCAAATTGTGGGGGGGGGAACCCACGAATGTCCATCAACTGATGAATGGATTAAAAAAATCAATACATTTCTACAATGGAATATTACACAACAATAAAAAGGAATGAAGGACTGATATATGTCACAATATGGATGAACCTTAAAAACATTGTGGCGAGTGAAATAAGACCACAAATTGTACAATTCTATTTATTTGAAATCTCCAGAATATGCAACTCTATAGAGGCAGAAAGTAGATTAACAGTTGTCAGGGGTTAGGACAGGAGGGGAATGGAGAATGACTACTAATGGGATCAAGGTTTCTTTCCCAGGTGATGAAAATATTCAGAAATTAGTCACTGGTGATGGCTGTACAATTACATGAATATACTAGAAACCAATGAATGATATGCTTCAAAAGAGGAATTTTATGGTATGTGAATTATATCTCAATAAAGCTGTTATTAAAAAAATAGAATGTTCAATGTCATGCCTCATATCTATGGAATCACATATTGTTTCTCCTAGCAAATAATCAATAATTTCTAAATCCTCATTTCAAAAAACAAATTATCAGATTCAAAAACCATACAACAACATGTATTTCTAAAATGTTTCTTTAAAAATCTTTTTATCAGTAAACATTGGCCAGTTTTCTTTCCAAAGATATGTTCAGCAAAGTCATAAGTCATCTCTGAAATTATACAGATGTCTAAATGCACAGCAAAAATAGAAATAGTTTCTTTGCGGACCAAAAGTCACCAAGTTTACCTTCCCATGAAAATGTTCCCAAATATGAAGATGAGTAAACTTGTATCTCCTGAAACACCTTTCTCATCCCTAAATTTCCTGTACTCTTCCTTTTGTCCAAGGAAGAATAGGGAGAAGTGAAGAATGCCGTATGTGAAGAATAGAGTCCCTGACAACGTTGGCAAACTGTATCCAGCTGGATTGCTATAGTTTCTGCTACCCTGTGGTGAAAAAATTTTGCTCACTAAAACAAAGAGGAGAAATGCACCATCTCCTACTAGATCATTTCCACAACTTTGTGTGGCAATTGTTCCTGTTTCACATAAAAGCTAAAAGCTCACATTACCTGCCAAAAGATACCCAGTTAGGAACCATCAGAGACAATGTTCAGACTCACAGTGAACTGTGAGGTGTAGCTTCTCCCTGCAGTGTTGCTTTTATGGAATTGCTTTTAATAGTGTAACTGTTGAGAGAAAGTCATTACAGAGTGATGGCCAAATGGATAGAATTGAGAGTCAAATTACCTAGAGTTGAAATAATCTTTGCCACTTTTTCATTGGGTCCTCAACTTCTACTGCCTCAATTTCATCATCTATAAAATGGGCCTAATGATGTATTCCTTTCCTAGAATTGTTTAGGAGGATAAAATTAGATTCATTCATTCAACAAATATTTATTGAACACCTATTATGTACAGGCTGTATTTAAGATACTGGGGATGTGTTGTGACCAAAAAAAGGCTAAGATTCCTACTCTCATTTTTTCTGCAGCCTGAGGGTAAGAGACAATAAGTGAAATAAATACAGTATGTAGTATGTTTGATGTCAGCTATTAATGGAGATAATTTAAGCAGGAAGGGGAAAAGGCATGCTGAATATGGCAGCATATATAATGAGCTTAACAGGATGACTATCAGAGTAAGAACAGTAAAATTAGCAAATATTATTGAAATTAAGAACAGAAATGTTTATTTCAAATTTGCCAAAACATGCTTTACCTGTAAATTCACAATGCTCCAGATTCCAGGAAAAAACAATAAACAAATAAAAATTAAAAATACCCTGTGTAGAGAGTCAACTATGAAGCATGAATTGGATTGGTCTCTGCCTTTGACTAGATTGAGAGAAAAATCCTTTCCAGTGAAGTGAACACAGGGCCATTCCTCATAAAGCTAGCCTCACTGTGATCTCAGATTATGAGCTTCTTGTCTGCAAATTGCCCCTGGGTATCATGAGAGTGGAACAGAAGAAAGACTGAACATTCCCAGGGCAAAGCTCAATCTTCCTGCAAGGAGTCCCCACTGACTCTATCAATGTTGGGACAGCAAGTAAGGAGATCTTGTTGGCATTTCTCAACCTCTTATATTTTTGAGAGGCTGTGGGTACTGTTAGGTCAACTCGTGACTTCTGCTTTGGATACTACCTATCTGGAAAATGTCATCCTGGGATTGTTCTACAAAGCAAGGTGTGATCCAGCTTTCTTCATTCCTTCAGGCATTGGGAGGTAAGAAGTAGGAAGAGGGCTGGAGCTGGAAAAAGCAAACAGGACCTCCTGAGCAGTGGTTCTTAAACTTAGATGCCCATTGAAAGAACCTAGAAAGCTTAAAAATAGAGAGATGCCTGGTTTCCTCCCAAGATTCTGATTTAATTGGTCTTAGATGTGGCTTAGACACTGGAATTTTTCAGAGCTCCCTAGGTGATTCTCTTGTGTAGCCAAGATTGAAAATCACTGATCTAGAATAAAGATGAAAGCAAATGAACACCTGTGGTAGAAGACAACTCAAATTTTGTTAAAGGATCAATGATTTAGACAGTAAGTATTGCCCAATAAAGCAAGGGGCTGGAGATGAGCAGAGAAGTTCTTGCAAAGTGGTGAAAGAAAAACTGGGAATAGTAATAAGAAACCTGAACTGCAGGGAAATGTAATGATTCTATTAATGTAAATCTTGCAGTATATGTAAAATTGCAATGCCTATTGTTTTAATAAATTACTCCTTCTTTAAAGAAAAAGCAATATTGAGTATGATATTCCCTTGACAGATTCAGCCATGGGTGGTAGACAAAATAACACATCCCCTCCCCTCAATATGCCCACATCCTAATCGCTGGGACCCGAGAATATGTTACTTTATGTAACGAAAGGAACTTTTCAGTTCAGGATCTTAAAATAGGAAGATCATTCCAGATATCTTGGTGGGTCAAATGTAATTACAGGATCTTTCTAAGAAGGAGACAAGAGGGTGAAAGTCAGAAGAAGGAGATGTGACCATGGAAGTGGAGATTGGTATAATGCTCTTTGTAGATAGAAGAAGGAACATGAGCTAAGAAATGCTGGTGGTCTCCAGAAGCTAAAAAAGACAAGGACATGGAATCTCTGGGGGAGCCCTCAGGAGGAACACAGTCCTACTCACACCTCGATTTTAGCCTTGTAAGACTCATGTCGGACTTAGGATTTCCGAAACTGTAAGATAATAAGTTTGTTTTGTTTTTTACATTTATTTATTTATTTATTTATTTATTTATTTATTTATTTATTCAAGAGCACGCATGAGCGGGGGCGGGGCCGGGGGGAGGGGCAGAGGGAGAAGGAGACTTCCCCCCAAGTGGGTAGCCCACCACGGGGTTTGATTCAGGACCCTGGGATCATGACCTGAGCAGAAGGCAGACATTTAAGCAACTGAGCAATCCAGGCGCCCCAAGTTTGTTGTTTTAAGCCACTAAGTCTGTGGTCATTTCTTACAGCAGCAATAAGAAACCAATACCGATGTCTTTGGAAAGACTGGCTCTTTAGACTACAAGGCTATCTCCATACCTCCAGAAAGCATCTATCTACTAATTTGTAGCTAATGACTGAATTGCCAGCCTAATGTTCAGGAGGAAATCGACAATGGAGTACTAGCTTAGCCAGGCAACCCTAGGAAATGCTGGCAAAACCCCAAACCCCGCAGTCACTGCAGAAGAGCACAGCACTTGGATTCCGTGCAGCTATTTAGGATACAATGCACCTGGAAATAAATGCCATTACAATTCACTCACCAGCGATGCCAAATCTCCTGCAGGTACTCAGGCCATACCAGAAGAGCTCCACTTAGAGGCTCTCAAACTTGGCCGCACAGTGGGATCCCCCAGGAGCTTTTAAATATCCTTATGCCTCCGCCACACCCTAGACAAATTAAATCTGAAACTCTGGGGGCAGGACGTAGTAATCCTTGTTTTTAACAAATCCTCCCCAGCAGTGGTTCTCAACATTAATGCACACACTAATCACTTCAAGATCCTGTTAAATTACCCAAGGCTCTGCATTTCTTTTTTTTTTTTCTTTTTAATATTTTATTTATTTATTTGACATAGAGACAGCCAGTGAGAGAAGGAACACAAGCAGGGGGAGTGGGAGAGGAAGAAGCAGGCTCCCAGTGGTAGGAGCCCGATGTGAGGCTCAATCCCAGGACTCTGGGATCGCGCCCTGAGCCAAAGGCAGACGCCCAACGACTGAGCCACTCAGGCACCCCAGGCTCTGTATTTCTAACAAGCACCCAGGTGATGTCCAGGGCAGTGTCTTTGAGTTGCCGGTGGAAAGGCAGGTATCACTGAATTTAGCTTTACACTTCTTTTGGTCTCTTTTGCTTATTGCCTAATCTTGCAAACGTTAGTTTTTAGTTATCAGATATTCATTGCAGCTAAAAGGCAGAAATTAACACGAATTTTTTGTTGTTCTTTAATCTTATACAGTGGCGGGCATATAGCATTGAAGAATCTTCAACTTAATTCTTGTTGGTTGGTTCTCTATCCCTCAGTATATCTTTTTTTTTTAATTTTTAAAATTTTTAAAATTTTTATTTACTTTATTATGTTCAATTAGCCAGCATATAGTTCATCATTAGTTTTTGATGTAGTGTTCAACGATTCATTAGTTGTGGATAACAGTCAGTGCTCCTTGCAATACGTGCCCTCCTTAATACTCATCACCCGGCTACCCCATCCCCCACCCACTCCCCTCTGAAACCTTCAGTTTGGTTCCCAGAGTCCACTGTCTCTCATGGTTTGGCTCCCTCTCTGATTTCCTCCCATTCAGTTTTCCCTCCCTTCCCCTGTGGACCTCTGCGCTATTCCTTATGTTCCACATATAAGTGAAACCATATGATAATTGTCTTTCTCTGCTTGACTTCACTTAGCATAATCCCCTCCAGTTCCATCCATGTCCATGCAAATGGTGGTATTCATCCTTTCTGATGGCTGAGTATTCCATTGTATATATGGACCACAAATTCTTTATCCATTCGTCTGTTGAAGGGCATCTCGGCTCCTTCCACAGTTTGGCTATGAACACTGGGGTGCGTGTGCCCCTTCTTTTCACTACGTCTGTATCTTTGTATCCCTCAGTATATCTGACAGAGTTTTATTACTTGAACAAACTCTTTCATTGTATTCCATGTGACAATACACAATACAGGAAATCAAAGCTTATACAAATATTAGAGAGGCTAGGGAAGCTGCTGCCTGGGTTGCTGACATCAAAAAGTATTAGATCTATGGGAAAACATGGGTGATGGTCTCAGATGCTTATGGAGCCCCCAGGAGTCTGCTGAAAATCCTCAGTGAATTTCTGGAACCTCCGGAGAGCTCTCCCCTCAGTATCAGCTGCTTGCAGCACCAAAGCACCACCGTGCCACCTTGGTCTGCTCTCTGCGCATGCATCCCTTGGCATCTGCAGTCAGGAATGATGGCTTTTTTTTTTTCTCATCCACCTTCTAGATCCCATAAGAGCACCTCTTGATTGGCAAAGTCTAACAGAGGAAAGAGATCTTGGAAACACATCCCCAGGTTTTCCTGTTGGGATACAGAACAGACTAGAGGCAGGGATGACAGTGGAGGCTGACAGCAGCCTGCCACATTCAGTTCTTCAGTTCGATTGTTTCCTTAGATCCTACCTCGGACTAGACTATGTGGGGAAACAGAAGAGAAGAAGAAGGTGATGCTTCCCCTCCAGGCTCTCCCAGTCTGTTACAGGAGTCAGACGTGCACCAGCAGATCCGATGTGCACTCCTGTTACAGTCAAATGCAGCTGTTTAAGAGGCTGTGTGAAAAGGATGTGCCTGGTGTTCTTTAGGACGCCTGATCTCATCCAGATCTGAAGAAGTCTGATCTGGGAAAACCTTCTCTTTTCATCGGCCTTTCACTGCTATTTCTTCAGGAGGACAGGCAAAGGAGTTCATCAAAAAATGCTAAATCAGAAAGACAGAAAACAAACAAATGTACAAACAAACAAAAAGTATTTAGGCTTATGCCTGGCATAGAATAAAACGTATAGGAGAAAGGACGCAGATGAGTCTGTGCTTCTGGCCTCTGGGCTATGCGGTCTCATGCCACGTTGGGAAAAACGGCGGTGTATACTTAGTGTGCATAACAGTCCTCTTAACAACAAGTGCAGAACAAACAGACAATGATTCATAAATTATAATAATCAGGGGATTGAGTGTATCTTTCTACTCAAATTTTTATGTAAACTGTGTTGGATTTTTTCCTAAGCATTTTTTTTTAAGTCACCAAAATCAAATTAGTGTATGTTTCTTTACTATTTAACTTGGGCCATTTTTACTTCATAAGAAAAAAAATGGGGTTATCATTTAGTGTTTCTTGGACTATCCAGCTCATTGTTGGCACTGGACAAATGTTAACAGGAGCTCTGAAATAATCACTCATTATTTTGTTTACATGTGCAATAATGAAAGGGTAGTTTCCTTTCTGCCAGTGGGACAGGAGACACCTGATGAGTGGTGTCAAACAGCTTCTCCTTGAGATATGTATGAACAGCTTGTCTTTTAGGAGGTCCTTCTTCAATATATTGGAAGATCAATCTTTTTATTTAAAAATCTCAGGGAGAAGAACAGCCTCAGAAATGTTATTAATTTTCTCCCTAGTAAAGTTTCCTGGAATTTAGTATCTCAAGGGGACTTCTGTGCAATGAACTGAGTAGCTCTTTAGACTGAAGTTGATCACAGAGCCTCCATGCAGTGGGAATGTTTTCATTTTCCCCACCTGACTGGGAACTCAAGCTGCAAAACACAGTAACAGCTGTGAAGAGCCACTCGAGAGCATCTTTGGACTGACCAGAGTGAATGTGTCTCCATGATAATTCTTCCTGTTAGCAAATTCAAGACCAGTGGTCCTAGAGTTAAAGAAGCATAAGTTGCTATTAAAAATAAGTGCACCATGGAGGATACACTGGAAAAATATATTGCATTTAATTAAGTATTCCCAGTTATCGAAGCCTCCCATTCACACAGTAAAAGTGGCTTTTGGAAGCTCAGCCAATAACTGAGCCATAGTTGGAAAAGTAAATGAAGTCCAAATACTATTTGGAAAGAAGAGAGTATGCCAAGACATTCGCCACTCCAAAGAAGGTGAGGCAGGTGAGCGACACAGGTGAGTACCAATACAGATGGCAAATTGATGATCAAGTGGGATGGAGAGAAGCTGAACAGTGCCTCTGTCCCATGGGTCTATTTTTTTTTTTTTGAATAGTTCTTATAGGTAGATAATGGAAACCCAAACTGGATAAACTGACATGGTATCTGAGAGCTTGCAAAATCTCAGAGCCTTCTACAACATGGGCATTCTGAATCATATTTGGAAGCAAGGATGCCAGCTTTGCAATGAACTGTGTAACTAAACTTAGAAACAAGATTTAATGAATAAGTACTTTCATCTTCAATTTCCTGTTTCATTCATTTAAAAAGTATGTTCTGATTTTCATGGTCTATAGACAATCCACACTTTGTACATACCATATCATTTACCATTTGGCAGTATTTTTTTCCTTGGCTATTGGTGTTATCTTCACGGCCAATCAACGTTTGTATAAATTTTCTATAAGGACAGGAAGACTATATTTGTTTTCTTCTCGAAAGCAAATCCGCAGACATTTGGTACCTATCTAAATTCATCCCAATGCAAGTCAGAGGTTTTCAGAGTGCTGAACTTCCACAATCCCATGCAAGAAAGGACACAGATGATGTCTGTATCTCTGTCTTCTTCACTCATTCCTCTTAGCTATTTCCTTTGGTTAGACTCCCATAGCATGATAGAGACTAGCTATTCACAGTTTCCTGACATTGTGATATTTACGTGATCGGCCATCATAATGCAACTGCCTGAAGCTTTAAATTGTGTCTGATTTTCCACCCTGTGAAATAACACAATCACCAGAGGCAGAAATCAGTGCATTATTATCAGAAAGAAAGATCTAACAAAAACCGTTTTTGATCTGATAACAAAATATATTCACTGATGCTATCTTGTTGGGTGCCTAGAGCAGACATGTCCATACAGTGGTTCTCAAACCTCGGTGTACATCAGCGTCATCTGAAGGGCTATTAAACCATAAGTTGCTCTGTCCCACCCCCAGAATTTCTGAACCAGTAAATCTTAGATAGATCTTGAAAATTTGCATTTCTAACAAGTTTCCATGTGATGCTGATGTTGCTTATCTGGGTACCAAACTCTTGAGAGCTACTGCTCTGGTAGCTAGTGCTCCAAATCCCTTCTTCAAGGCCAATGCACCCATCCTCTACCTCCATCCTCCAGGTAGTATTATTGGCTACTGACCACTCACAGTTGTGATGTTTGTTGGAAATTGCTCTCAGCCTCTTGCAAGTTTAGGACCTCTCCCAGGGCTTGGTATGAAGCAAATTACAAGTAAAGGAGGGAAACTAAGGCTTTACCAACTTGCCTCAATTTGAGATAACCTAAAGAGCTTACCAGAGAGTCAGCAGAGGTCTTAGTTTCAAAACCGCATGGTGGGTCAGTTTTTCCCTCTGCTTATTACTACCTTATTCATTTTTTTATAGGCATATCTCCCAAGACTACTCCCCAATTAATTTTTGCACAAAACTCCCTGTCTCAGAATCTGTTTCAGTGGAATACACCATAAGACAGTGTCAAGATTTTGCACCAAAGTGATTTGAACTATTGCTCTAAACATAGTCCAAGTGCTCCAGCAAGCACATTGACTCCTATGCTTTCTACCATCATGGAAAATAAAATCTTATACCATCTGGTCTGAAAAACACTGTTCAACTCTATGTTGTCTTATCATGGCCTGTCCTATACCCAGAACTTTTCATAAGCATTAAAGACTAATAATTCCATACAAAAATAAAATTTGCTAAAGAATTTACAGTATTTAGGGGCACCTGGGTGGCTCAGTCGTTAAGCGTCTGCCTTTGGCTCAGGGCGTGATCCCAGAGTTCTGGGATCAAGCCCCACATCAGGCTCCTCTGCTGGGAGCCTGCTTCTTCCTCTCCCACTCCCCCTGCTTGTGTTCCCTCTCTTGCTGGCTCTCTCTCTGTCAAATAAATAAATAAATAAAATCTTAAAAAAAAAAGAATTTATGTATTTAAAGGCACAGCTTTCTCTGCTCAAGCTAGTCTTTCCATTTATGATAAACTGATGGTTAAGAAGTATTCTAGCCTGATATTTCCTACCTGTTAAACTCAGAATTCAAAACTACTAGTAATGTTGACAAAAATGCTGAATATACTGTTCAACCCTATTTCTTTACTGATCTTCCTGTTTCTCCTAATACTATCAAATATATTTTATAATAACAAAGTATTTTACCGTGGGAATAGGTATGGTGATGAGGAAAGCAAGATAAGTTACAGGAAAAAGATAATACAATTTCATTTCAGTACAACATAAAAATACAGACAATCTATTAGGCCTCACAATCTTTCCTGGTTTACATCTTTTAAAGCTATTTTAGGTGTTCCTTGTGTATAACTTAAATTTACTGAAAACATACTGTGCTTAAAAGAAAAATGAAGAAACATAAAAAAAAGAAAAATTAAAAAAAAAAGAAAAATTTTTTAAAAAGAAAAATTAAAAATATCCAATCTCATTGAATTGGATTACAGTGGGCAATAACTTACCCACTTATTTTCTTAATGAGTAAATGCCAGGGTAAAACTCCCTTTCTCTGCAGCTTGTTTGGAGTCCAAGATCTCTTTTGAAGTAGCTGCATACTAGAAACTCCCTGGTTGGCCAAAAGAATGCATGAAAGTGTTAGTGTCTTCAAGTGCTTGTGGGACTTCCAAAATAGACACTTTCTTACCCAAAGATATAGCAAGAAGGGAATTTATTCTGAGAAGAAAAGAAATTGACAGAAGCAGTGTCTGAGAAAGAAATGTCAAAAAGCAAGGCCATATGAAACAAGAGAGTCAGAAAGCCAGGGCATAAGGTCAAACTACTTTGGCTTATCCCATTTTCTTTTGCGAGAACTTATATTAACTAACTACTGAGCAACTGGTATCTGTTGTGAACTAAATGTCAGCAACTCATAAGATTCTGCTGTGTTAAGATGTAGAACCCTCTCCATTCATCACATCTCTGGGGGAAGGTGCTTTTTATAATGGACATATCAGGAAGAAGGTCAGGAACACAGCAGAGCTTCAGACGTAATCCTAGACATCATTTCAGCCATGTGGAGTGCTTTCTTTCATACTTTCTGACAGCCCTACATCTCTGCACACCCTTTGCCCTGATTATATATTTCATAAAAGCTGACACTCCATAGGAAGTCCCCATCAATGCAGATTAAAAGAGGCAAGATGATCTGTATGATTCAGAGGGTACACTTCAGAGGAGGCAAATACTGGGCTGGGTCCTGCTTAGGAAGCCAGGATGACTGTCCCATTGCTGGCACTGACAGACTATGGGGGACGCAATGAAAGCTAGAATGATTCAGAATAAGCGACTACCATGATCCGAAGTGTGACATGTATGACTCTCCAGCTTGAGTCTCTTTCCTTGCTTATGCCAGTCCAAGAGGCAAAGCACTCGTGACCCACGAGTCACTGAAACCAAGAGCAGATGTCATGTGTCATCTCTAAAGAGATGTTATATGTGCTTGGTGTATATACCCATGGGAAGGACAAGTCATCTTAACACTGAATAAAATATTTCATAGATTACTTCAATATCCAGCAGATATTTGCTGAGAATCAATGATCCGCCTGGCACTGAAGAATTTTAAGGAGTTCAGTCAGGGATACAAAACAAAGTAAAATAATCATATGACAAGGCACAACTGAATGAGAAAATTATAAAAGTGAAGTTAAAATGAGAGCAAACCATCCCAAGAACAGTTACATCTTAAAGGCAGTGTTTGATTTCTGGTACTAATTTTAAGTTGTAGTCTACCTGTGTCTTCACGCATTCAACACACATTCACCAGCATTTAGTATGCACAGGACACCTCGCCTGGTCTGGGGATGGAATGAGAGAGTAAAATGAAATGGACTGGAATTAGTGTTTGTTCCCATCTGGGCAAAGTTTAATCTCAACAGTTTGTTAAAATTGTGTTAGATCAGCCTTGAATAATACAGTATACCTAAGATGGAATGAGCAATCCTGGAAATACTCCTTACCAATTCTTTAAAACTTCTCCAGTTGTCGGGCAACAGGGAAATTTTATTAGCTATCCATAATCAGTACTCCTTGCTTAAATGGTCGGAATATATCAAATGACTGAATTTCCCAGTCCTGCTAGTCGGAGATCAAGAGCAATAACAGATACTATTTGCATTTACTCTTTATGCCAGATACCACACTAGATAATGATTTTTTTAAATTTTCCCAGAAACTCTTTGTGATAAGAATCATTGTCTTCGTTCTCCATCTAAGCTGAGACTCAGGGAAGTTAAATAACTTGTGCAAATTCATATGGTTAGAAAGACAGAAGGTGGGACACACATCGAGGTCTGCCTGGTTCCTTGGTAGCTGAGACCTCACTCTCCACAGCACTGCCTGTGGCTACCCCAGTCTCTGTCCATACTCTTCACTGGGCATTTGTTGCTTTTTATTCCCCTGAACTCAATTCCCACACAACTAGTACTGACTTAACCCACTGTTTCTGCTTACCAACATCACTCTTTTCTGTAAATTTTAAAAGAGTGGTGGGGGAAGCTTAGTGGCAAGTATGATATTTAAAATGTTTACTATGTGTTATGGCTCAGCCTTGGTTAATCAGAAGAATGCCCAATCAAAAGACAGAGTAAACGAGCAGTGTAAACGCCAGCTGACTATCACACTCACACATTGAGGTTACTTTTTTCCATTCAGACAAAATCTTACATGGACAACTCACCTTGCATAGAACTGTCATGAGCTATTATGGGTCTCCTGCTGAACACCTCTTCCTATATCTTTACTTTTACCTTATCTTTTTTTTTCTTTAAGATTTTATTTATTTATTTGACAGAGAGAGAGACAGCCAGCAAAAGAGGGAACACAAGCAGGGGGAGTGGGAGAGGAAGAAGCAGGCTCCCAGCAGAAGAGCCTGATGCGGGGCTCGATCCCAGAACGCCAGGATCACGCCCTGAGCCGAAGGCAGATGCTTAATGACTGCGCCACCCAGGCGCCCCATACTTTTACCTTATCTTTAATGTATGGAGATATATCACTTTGGGGGTAGAGAGCTTAATACCTTTACCTTTAAATGGACTACCCTACTTATTGGTAGGCACATGTTGCTCCAGAAACATAAAAATAGCTGAACTGTAAATTAACAGCCTAGACAAAGAGTTCACTAAGCTGCAGGAAACAATGGATGCCCAACATCTCAGATTTGAGACCTATCCACTGTGAGAGTTTTTTCATATATTAGCTTGTTCATCAGGCCAAAGGAACTTACTCATAATATTGTTAGGAACTGAAATCAGCAAGGGGAAATCTGGATAAAAACATTATATATTGTTAGTATACCATGTACCTGCCACTAAGAAGTTCTTTAAATCTCACAGCAACTCCATTGCACCCATTTTTCAGGTGAGGAAACCAAGGCACTGGGAGGGAGACAGCTGAACCAGGATTTAAAACCAGGGAGTTTTACTCTAAAACTCATATTCTTTACTACTTTCCATCATATGGAGACTAAGAACTCATAAAATGCGTGGTTTCCAAATGGAAACTCTGGTCAGTATTTCTAATAGCTCTCCTTACAACAAGAAAAAAATACCTTCTATCTTAAAGGAACGATTTTTAATCTAGCCCCGGTTATATGTCCAGCCTTGTCTGTGGCCATTCCCCCCACCTTGCTTTTTATAGTGTACTTATTTCAAATAAGCCATGGCTTCTTGTGCCTAAACTTCTTTGTAGGCGTGTTTCCCTCTTCCTGGATTGCTCTCACTTGCCTTATTTCCAACTCTCACTCTAACCTCTATCTCAATGCCATCTCCTCCAAGAAGCTCCCCTGATTGCCTCCCTCAAGGCCTATTTTAGGGTTCCTTTCTCCTTGCTCACACTAGACCTTGTATCTATTTGTTTGCATCTAGCATTCACCATGCTACATATTTACTTTTCATTTCTCTCTCTGTCTTTCCAGTATACCCTATTTTCCTGGAGGGAAAAGGACAACCTCTGTCTTTAATGACTTAGTAGACAGTCAGTATTTACAGAATAAATGACTGAATGATCAACTAATTGATTATACCAATAAACATTCATTCTGTCAGTAGTAATAGAAAACCCAACTTAAAATAGCCTGAATAATAAAGGAAATATTTCAGCTTATATAAAAAGAATAGAGCAGAAGAACGGTCTTGGTTTCATCCAGGAGCTTGCTGATGTCACCAGCTTCTTTCCAGCTTCCTTTTCTTCCTGCGAACATATCCTAAGGCTGAGCTCCCCAGTTGGCTTACAGTGTGGCTGTCTACAGTTTCTAGAACTACATACATGTTTTTCTGTATCCAGGAAAAAAAAACAACAACAACAATATCTTTCCTTAACCCACAGAACACTTGCTAGCTTCACTCTGATAGGAATGATTTAGATTTCTTAGGACAAGGAAAATACCTTGTCCTGGTTAACTTAAGCTTGGTTAAGTGCCCGTTCCTAACCTAAGCATTGTCCCAAGAGGAATGGGATTAGCTTATGCACTTAAAACTCACCCTTAGGACTGGTGCTAAGTCCATTCTACCTCAACCCTATGGTTCCTATATAAAAAGGAAGGTGTGGAGTAGATGCTGAGGGGTCCATGACACGTATGAATGGGTTTTTCCACTCTGAACAATCACATATGTTTGTTATATGCCGCAGTGTAGTAGCACGACATTCTTCTGCAAACATTTCAAAAGTACCCGTTGGACAGGCAACCTTCTGATGCCAAAATCTGATTTCTTACCAGGGTACTATCAGTTTCTCTGTAGTTGAGTAAGCTACAGGAATTCTCCATCATCTCCGTTTCCCTGACAGATCATCTCAAACCTGAAGCCTTAGCATTTGACCTGAGGATTCCTTTCCAAATCAGAAGAGATCTAAATTTCCCAAGGGATGTCTGGGACTGAAAGGAAGTTGTTATTAATCAAATGACTCACATGCTGAATCACAAAACAAGAATCATTTGGGGAAAGGTCGCCCCTCTTGGCTATCACTGCTGAGTGTGTTTCCAGTTAAGTAGACATCCCGAGGCCCTTTTAGGAAGACGTCAACACTGGCCAACGTTTTCACAGTAGCATCACCAATGGCTGCATGATAATGGCCCACAACCCAAGGATACTTCCACCCTTCTTAGTTTTCTGTTCTCTGGGAAATCTTAGACTAAGATGGGAATTTCCCATGTACCAGGAACTGAAATTGCAATGGAAGTTTCAAGGAAAGGCCATCAATTCTCTACAGAAATGGCATTTAGAATTTAGAACACCCATCCCAGAAACTAGACGGCCAATTATTTCCTTTTCTTTCTTCTTCTAATAATTTACACATGAATTTTTACTACCCTAAAGATAGATATTTGTTTCTGACATGATTTCAGTATTCTGTTTAGAAAGTTTAGAGTGATTAAAAATTTTTTAGCTTACTGAAAGGTAAAACTTGGGAGATTAAGCCAGAATTAAAGACTGAATGTTGAATATTTTTATTTTTTTATCTAAGTTTGGCATTCTACAATACAATAAGTATTTGATATTTTTCCATTTTAAACATATCCACCAAAAATCCTGAAGGTGCTTCACCCATTTCATTATTCCTTCCATCCATCCATCCGTCCACCCATTCCTCTAGGTTTTTATTTAGTGAGCACAAACTTATTGAAGGTCTGTTACGTGGCACATACCAGTGGATCCACAAAGGGTACTTCTGTGAACCAGCAGAGTTAGTTCCTAAACTCCAGAGCTCAGTCTAAAGCCCTGCTTCTCCTAGTCATTCTGTGGGGGAGCCCTTCCCTCATTTCATATGAGAAGGAGGCCTGGTGGAGAGGAGCGGTGTTAACTGTGCGTTAGGAATCTGTGTTATTGCCATAGCAACCGTAGCTCTTCCTTGGGTCACGTCCAGTTCTCAGAGGGTAAAAGATCCCTTACCTGTAAGCATCGCAAGTGCAGGGTCATTTCCACTAATTCTTGTATTCAGAAGAGTGCATAACACTTAGTATGTACATAATAAATAATGAACACAACCACGGAAGTCAAGGCAGAGATAATAAGGTAACTTGTTACCAGTAGCACAGCCCCATTCTCGGCTTAATTTACTTCCTTGGCTGGGGCTCTTCCTAATGGCTTAGAGCTGTCTCCTACAAAGTGGACTGTTTTTATACAAGCTCGGTTATGGCCTTAATTGTTAGCCTTAATTCTATCACAAACTTCATTTCAGTAAGTCAAATTATTTTAACTATATTCTAGCCACGTTGAACATCTACTTTGGAGTCCCAAAGAATGAATCTAATGCTTCTTTTTCAGTTCTTCTTTGCCCCAAATTAAATTGGCTTTCTCCATGCTTACTCATTGTGAGTGTCTATTAGCCTGATACAGACAGACTCAGGAGTTATCTACATTTGAAGATTCAGCTGCACTTGGAAGGGGGAGCAAGCTCGGGAAAAAGGGGAGGGAAAAAAGAGGGTTTTTTTTTTTTTTTTTTCTCTCCATAGAGCAGGGGCCTTTACAATGCACCACAGTGTGTGAACAGAGCTTCGGGCTGTGATACCATTTAGCAATAATGGATGGCTTGTGCTGCCCAGACTTAACAGGCCAGTGAGCAACATCAGGCTGCAGATGGAGTGCTCTGAGACTGCCATGCATTAAAAAAGGATGAAAAATAAAATTGTCTATGGCTATTGTCGACATATTTATCCCTTGTTTAGGGGTTCCCATGGCAACAGAAAGCTGTGACCCGCTGGTGGAGGTGGGAAATCGGCACTGTAGAAGGGTGAGCTACATGCTCAGAAGTGAACCCTCTCTGTGTGCAACCACCCCCTCTGGTGACGACTTGGTGAATGGCAGGTTTTTTTCATCGTTGCCTTTGGCATCCTACTCTCACAGCCATATGTTATGGCTCTTAACTTTAAAAGCATAATATTGTTCTATTAAATTAGCATGACTTATTTTTGAGGAGACTTCTAAAACTCCATTGTTTTGAGTCTTTCAGTTCTTGTTTTCCAGGGTTTTGCTTTATTTCCATATTTTAAACTAGATCTAGGAAATACTCAAGTTGCCGGCTAGAGCCAAACTCTTCTCCATAAGCTTACCTATGATTCCTACGTTTGGGAAACCAGATAAAGAAGAAAAAGAACTGACATGGATTTCTAAGGCTACTGTTCTTCCTTTCCTGATAGCGGGGCTGGAATATAGTTATAATCTTAGGGGTATCTCAGGCATGCTATTGTTTCTCCGCCCTGCCCCCTGCAGCCGCCCTCTCTCCAGCTGTCACCTATGACAATATTCATGCTAAGAACTCAGATCCAGACCACCTAGAAACTCACTATACATCAGGGGCAGAAACCTCTACCCCAAATGTGCACACTGAAGGGGCAGAGTAGGGTTAAAACAATCTCCATTTGACTCACAAACTCTTCAAGAGCCTGGCAGATTCCATGGGAAGCCCATACCCTTTCAAGAAATTGCAACTCAGGTCCCACTCCTCACTTTCTCCCTCCTCTGAAATTTTAGAGCCCTTTCTCTTTATTTCTATTCTTTCCTTGAGTATCATGAACTGCCTTGTGCTATTAATACTATTTTTATGTGAATTTATCAAAGTGTTTTCAACTCTAATATAAGTTCCTTGGGAACAAAGACCTTGTTTTTGAATGTCTGAATTCTGCATTTAGTTTCCATTGTCCAGTTAATTGTATTTTTTTCCACATGCAATGTGGTAAGGTAATATTTGCAAAGACAGACATTAGCCAGTGGGGAATTCATGTTCTGGGTGTGATCCAGATTTCTGGAGGATCAGTCTATTAAAGACATAATACTCTGAGACATGCAGGAGACTGAGTAAGAAAGGAGGGAACTGTTTTTATTGCATTTGTGATGTCTAGATATATTATGAAAGACTTCACTACGTTGTAGATTCCTACTATACTCCTATGATGTAGATATAATTTTTCCAAACAGATAGGAAAGCTAAGCCCCAGAAAGGTTAAGTAACAAGTTGGATGTCACAACATTACCAACTTGGTTGCTAACAGATTTCACATAAATGTCTTTCTATTACATTTCATTGACTTTAAAACAGGAATCCTCCAACTTTCACTGAAGAGAAGCTACTTTTGAAATTCTTGGTCTTCTGGATCCTCAGAGAAGAAATGAGGGATTTTCACAGAGCAAGTTACTAATGTTTGAGAAGGAATAATGGTTACCATATTTACCTCTCTACTGGAAATCAACCCAAAATTCAGCACAGGAAAGGCAGCAGTAAATATCTAGGCAAGGTCTGAAGATCAACTGGTATTTCCAGGTCTGTGTTTTACGGAATCTTGGTCAAGAGCAAAGTCCCATTATATGTTTCCCCAAACATGAGTATCATGAGCTTTTCTTCTAGAAGAAGAAACTGGGATCAAAACTATTTGAGAAGACCTGCCCATGAAGATTCAGAATGGATGCTGAGAAGTTCTGTAACTTAATAATGAAGGAAAACATTTAAAACTGTTTAACTTTGCAAAACCTCATGTTTCCTAAGCACAAACAATCATAGTTCCTGTGTATTTGTGAATACATTACCAAACTACATCTGTGAAGCTAGGTTTCACTGATAGGGACACTGATCTTGAAGCAAATACAGAGAAGTTCAAGGCAAGCAAGGAACATCTTAAGAATCTGAGCTTGGAAGCTATGGACTCTACAATAAGAAAATCATATGAAGGAAATTAGACAGGGTAACCACTATAGTTTTGTTATTTAATTTAAGTGAGTGAAGCATTTTTATTTTATTTGTTCTCAAAGAGTACATTTCAAAAAAATTCAGCTTTGGTAATCCCCTCAGTACTTTGATTCACAAAAGTTTCCATCATGGGACCATTCTTGTTTCTCCATCTTTCCTCTTCCTCTTCTTAATCTTCTCCCCATCCCCACCCTCAATCATACAGTTTTGGTCTGTTCTATATCTAGAAGAATGGGCTTAATTTTTCTCAATGCTATTTTTTTAATTCACTACTCCTTCCATTCTCTGTACATTTTTTGTTGTCTTTTTATTTCCTGCAAGATTTCCCACTTTGATGGTGGTAAGAACTTTAACAAAATTTCTGTGAGATTAAAGAGAAAGACTTGAATTCCATCTCCCATAATGACTAGATAGGAGACACTGAGCAAGTGACTCAATATCTTTTAATTTCAGTCCCTTTTTCTGTTAAATGGACTCAATAATGCCTATCTCATAAGTGAAGGTTTTGAAATACATTATATACATTTTAATATTTATCTGATATGTATATAAAACAGAAAGTTCTGAGCACAGCCCCTGGCATACAAGCGCCTAATTCTTCTCTCGGAACATAAGAACACTGTTAAGCACTCTACATTCTTTTGCTCTTTGTTTATAACCACTCACTCAAGTGAGTTTAAGAAAATGGAAGCTCTATTTGATGATTCAGGGGACTTCAAGGAACCCAACAAGAATTATGGCTAGGCTCAATGTAAATAAAAGATAGTTATCAAGCAGCTACTCTTTCTGTCTCTATGTCTCAAGGTTTCAGCTCAGATTACCAGCAGAATATGTTGCATAAAGTACTCATGCCTCTGGTTCACTTCTCTTCTTTGACTGAAGTCTACTGAGATTCCCCAAGACATAAGCCTAAGGTTTTATCTATGCAAAATTTCACACTTTTCCCCAGTCTACCATAATAAACCAACAAACTCAAGAAATAATTTTGGTGGATTTTATATGAGATGTCAGTCTACAAGTGGAAGGGAAATTCATGGGCCGTAGGTAAACATCTCCTTTGGCAGAGGCCAACGGTTAATTCCAAAGAAAAATTAGATATTTCATATCATCTTTTATTCTTTAAGAAAATTTAAAGTTCTCTCCACTCTTTTTGAAAACTCTGGGGATTTTTTTATTTACATGGGGATTGCCAGTATTTTGAGATCTGAACAGAGTGTCTATGTAGCAAAAATAAGCATCACAAAATCTAGGGACATTTGACTCTTGTCCATCATTAATGAAGGTTATCAGGTTGAAGAGCTATAAGCGGGGCGATCAGAAGAACAGAAGCATAGTAGAAGATGAATTGATTACTACCAATCAATAAACTTTCTGTCCTTCTTAACCTCTTCAACCCATGACCCCCCACCATGCTTTCTTGTCATGGTCCACAAAGCATATTTAACAAGGACATGGACGCAGTGATCCAGTTAACTTAACCAAAGTTCCCTATTCTTACATTTTAATCCTTGCTCAGCCATTCTATCTCCAGGTGACCTCTGGCATTTTTGGAAAGGGGATTATAGTGCTGATGTATTAAAGAACTGCTAATTCCTCTTTTAAAAGAACTTTGAAACTAGGAGGAAGATAAGTACGTGGCTGTAATAGGCTTGATCCTAATTTTTCTTCCACAGATTGACATTTGCTAACAACCTGGATTAAGTCTATAATTAGAGAAATGTAAAAATATTATGTCAGGTTTTTTTCAGCTCTTCACCCACTAAACTCAACACTTACTGAACACGTACTGCACATGAAGGCACTATTTTAAGCTTTGGCAATAAAAAGATGGGTTGGCATCAACCAAGCTGTCAAGTTACTCAGGATCTGTAAAAGGCCCCATGCAGTAAAGAAATGATTACGATTGAATATGCAGGAGACCATATAGGTAAAACTGTCAAGGTATAGAACTTACAGAAAGGACTTGGGGCAAGAAGGGAGGGTAGAGACATTATCAAGAAGAAGAACCAAGATTTAGAGAACAAATAAGAATTTGCCAGAAGAAGAGACTGAAGCCAAAGCAGTGGGTGGGGAGTGGGGATGTCTTTAGGTCTTCTAGAGGAGAGAAGTGCACATTTGAAGAAACTGCCATGGAAGAATGACAGGGTGGAAATCCTGGGTTTACTTGGGAGTGGCAGGTTGTGAATGAATAAAAAGATAGGCAGGGGATAGATTACAAAGGGCCTTATGAGTTATTTTTTGGAGGGTGAACTTAGATCAGAGGCTCATTGAAAGAAAGGACTCAGTTAGAGGGGATGTTAACACCAAAGTTTTCCAAAAGAGTATGAGAAGAGGAGAGAGGAGCATGAGACAGAAAGAGAACATCAATTTTTAAGACTAGGAGATACTTGGAAAATGAAGGAGTTGAAGAATTTCTTGCATTAGAGCCTCTATTGGTGAAGAGCTCTTCTACTGGGAATGATTCTCAGCTGAAAGTATTTCTATACTTTTAAATCTTTCAAATGATGTTGCTTTTTAAAACTTATGCTATATTGTTTGATAAATAACTTCTCAGCCAATCATCTCCAGGGAGTCTGTCCCTTCCATAGAAACAATTACAGATTTATTGTTGGTTGTCCTGCTCTGGAACAGTGAAGTTGATAATTATTTTATGAAATAAGATTGGTAGGTTGAAAAGTTTGGAAAAAATCAAAGACGCTTTCCTCTCTCCCCATCATTTTCCTACTTTGAAAAAAGTGAAGTTCAAATCTAAGAGTAAAGGATTTTAAATTACTATACCCAATGATCTAGTGTCACTAATGGGAGATGATAGGGAAGAAAGACCATTTTTGGTGTTTAGAGTTAGTCAGATCTTTCTTCAGAGATTGGGAGAAGAAAAGAGACTCCCCAAAGTCTTGCCATTTTACTCATAAAACTTTCTGTCTCATCCTCAGCGATGTAATTCTGATAAGAGATGCTGTTTCAGGTGGTACAGTAAAGTGCCTGAATTCATTACCAGTCAAGTTCTCCTGCAACAGAAGGACCTCAGGCATGCATCAGATTCCTCCTCCCCATTTCCTGTTAAAAAAGAGGAAAGACTCCATTTCCAGGATAATTTCAACTGATTCCATTTTTTTTAGTGACAACTAAAAGCTGATTGATCATCATCTTTTCTCAAAAAAAAATAGAATTTGATCAATTTGTTATACATTTTTAAAAATGGATAATTAAGGACAGCAGTTAGCATGAGAGAGAATTGTATAAAGATAGCATATCCATAAATAAAAGAGCACTTTAAGACATTCAAGTTAAATAATATAATTAAACTAAGTACTCTGTATTAGGAGACGAGGATAACCAAATACTAACTTTATCTTCTTTCTCTGGAGATTTGTTTTTGCGTGCATGGTCAAAGTGGGGTTTCCACCATAGTTGTTCACATTCCAGATCAAGATAAGAGCAAACAAATTTGAAGTGGAGGCAAACAATTTCCTTTTAAGTACATGACGTGGAAGCTGTAGCCATCTCTCCAACTCACTGGCAAGAATGAAGGACACAACCACACCCAGCTGCAAGGGAGGCTGGGAAACTACCGTATCGATGGTTTTGCTTTCCATAGTTTCAGTTACCCCCAGTCAATGGTGGCCCCAAAGCAAATGACCCTTCCTCCATCAAATCATCAGAAGGTCAGTGGTGGCCTAAAGCTCTGTCACAGTGCCTACGTCATCCACCTCACTTCATCTCACCACGCAGGCATTTTATCATCTCACATCTTCACAAGAAGAAGGATGAGTACAGTAGAGTAAGATACTTTGAGAGAGAGAGACCACATTCACATAACTTTTATTTTAGTATATTGTTAGAATTGTTCTATTTTATTATGAGTTATTGTTTGTTAATCTCTTGCTGTGCCTAATTCATAATTAAATTATCATAGGTATGTATGTATAGGAAAAAAAAACCATAATATATATAGGTTCCAGTACTGCCTGTGGTCTTAGGCATCCCCTGAGGGTCTTGGAACATATCCCCTGTGGGTAAGGGGGGACCAGTGTAGTTGTCAGGCAGGATATGATGTACCCTATTGAAACCCCTAACTACTGAAGAGAATAATTTATTTGAGGGAGGGGGAGGCTCCTAGAAATTTCTACAACATGGAAGCCCCTGGGTGGCTCAGTCAGCTAAGTGTCTGAATCTTGATTTCGGCTTAGGTCATGATCTCAGGGTTGTGAGATCAAGCCCCTCATCGGGCTTGGCACTGGGTGTGGAGTTTGCTTGGATTCTCTCTCTCTCTCTCTAAAAAAAAAGAAAGGAATACAAGGAAATATCCGGAAGGATGGCATTTTGATAGAATTATAATGGAAACAGATGGAATATGTTCAAGAAACAACAAGGGAAATATATATGATTGGAGGAAAGAGATTGTGGGCAAAAATTGATAAGCAAGTCTGAAGAGGAACAGAATCCTCTCTGAGGACATGGATCATGTGTCTTGCTCATTATTTTATCCCCTGCATGCAGCAATATATCCGCCACAAAGTATGTACTCAGCACATTTGCTATTGAATCTGCCCATTTCAAAGAGACACAGCTTCCACAAATGCTAGAAATACTGTGCTAGCCACACAGAATGGACGCAGAACAAAATATACCCTGCTGCTTCAAACCTACAGTCTCGCCAGGGGTGAGTAGACAATAAGCAAATGACAATACAAACAAATTCCTAATTACAGACTGTGAACAGTGCCATGAAGTTAAAATAGAGGGGACTATAAGGAGTGCAAAAGGTACCTGGTCTAGTTGGGACAATGGGGGAGCCTTCCTTAAGAGAGGAGACTTTGAGCTGAAATGCAGAAGATGGGATGATGAGAGATGATGGGTAGGTAGGTGCCAGATAAGTCAAGACTAGAGTCTGGAAAAGCAGTCCAGCAACTCCTACAGCTTGTGGAATGGTGATTTTTTGTTTGTTTATTTATTTATGTACTTATTTTCTGCTCTTCCCTACTGGAGAGCAAGTACAATGATGATTTAGAGCAGTGTGAAAACAAGGGAACCTCGTTTAAAATGGAGCTGGGAAACCAGCAGGGGGAGCTCTCACACCCTACCACTTACCCTCAATTGCAAACCCTACAGAAGAGATCTACCTTGCAGGCTGATGCTACTGTACCACCCCAGCAGGAGGAAGAAAGGTTTTCCTCCTTCCCCAGCAACAGTCCAGCCAGTGAGAGACAGTCACAGCTCAGCCAATGAGAGGCTGAGTTTGACTGCCAGTTTACTCCAGTGGCCTTTTTGTTTATAACCATCTTCCCAACATCCCCATTTCCTCTATAAAGAGCGTTTCTTTCCTTTTGTTCTCCAGACTTGCCTATGGTTTTGCCATCACTTGCTTGTCCTGAATTGCAATTCTCTGCTATTTCCTAATAAACTCATTTTTTTGCTGATACAATAACTGGTTAGTTTTATTTTTAAGGTTAACCATAGGCACTTAAGAATGGTAGTTTTATTGAATTAATGAGACATTCTAAGGACATTGCCAATTATATAACACAATGTCTTCTTTATGTGGACATCTATGAGAAATTTCTCTGAGTTCTCAGTTGTCAGTGTCAAGGTCAGACATGTTTCTCTTTAGCAACTAAGATGCTTTGTTTTAACTTACAGATTCTATAAATGGGGTCAACTTCATGTAAATGGTGTCGTTCCCTTCAGGCCTCATCCTCAGAAAGTTCCCTTGCTTTGATTTTAATGCTTTTTGTTTGCTGTTTTGAAATGTTTAATAATTTTATTTTTAAATTTCTATTTTGTATGTGTAAATGTACATTTTGTAGCTTGGGACACTGCAGCATGCACCAAGCTTGGAGCTTCAGCTCCTGTGTAGCCCCACCTCCCTCCCTCTGTTTTCCTGCCTCCCTGGGATGGGTTCTTGCCTTCCCATTGTGTTGCCTTTGGTAGGGTGGCCCAGCTGACCTCCTCCTCCCCAGGCCTACCCAGACACTGCTGATACACCCTGCCCCATTGCACCCCAGACAATGCCTGGCCTCTCTCTTTTGGGCCAGTGAGCGCTGTGCACACCAGGGAGGGTTTGTGCAGAGGTATGGGCCATGGGGAGGGAAGGGGTCAGATGATACAGGCCCTGTGGTGCCTCAGGGCGGGATATAGCAGTGGTAGTCTCTGCTATGATGCTTAGTTCATGTGCATGGTGGGGAAAGCCTCTTGCTCATACCCAATCCAGGTACTGATCACATTCCACATTCAACTGATTGAAAATCCTTTGAAGGTTGCCTGTTCTCGGTGGGTTGGCGCAGTAGGCCGTGGGAAGGGCAGACTGGCTTCCTTGCCCCCTAAGAGGGCACTGTATATAGGTCTGGTGGGTGCAGGAAGGAGAACGCAGCAGCAGATGGGCAAGTAAGGAGGTGGGGCGGGGTGGGGGGGGGAACACAAGCAGTGACTGTTGAGAGTCTGCTTTACCAGCCAGTATTCCCATGCCCGAGGGAGCGAGCCATTAAATAACAAATAAAAAATACCATGACAGGTCTAGAGTGAGAGCGTGGAAGAAAGGAAAAAGTTTCATGTTTTATTACATTTAATGGCATTTTTCCTGCTTTTTGAGTAAGGGGCCCCACATTTTCATTTTGCACTGGAGCCAGCAAATTATGTAGCTGGCCCTGCCTATAAATCACATACTAAATCATATTTTACTCATTACACTGGCTGCTAGGAAAATCAGAACAAAACTTACAACCAACTTTAGCAGAATAACACAAAATTTATGGCATATATTTTGAATAGTGAAATAATCTTCTACCTGTCAATTTTCTTATTTTTCTTGATTTTAATTTCCTTTATGTCTTCACGTACCCAAAGGGGAAAGATCAGATTTTTCATTTATCTTTGAAAACTTTAATCCTGTTATGTCCTCATCTAGGGTAGAAATAATCACTAATTAAATAACGAGCTAATTGTATACTTAACACACTCAATAAAAAGCTGGTTTGATAGGACTTGTGATCAATTCCTTTGGGCAGGAATTTGTCATCATTGCAGTTGGTATTGTTTTCATACTTCCCTCTTGTCACACTCATCAATGATGACGCCATGAATGGAAAATGTCAAGTTCCATGTTTTGCCCCAGCATCTCATATCGTACACGGTTAAGAGTGGTCACTTTATAAATATCAGCGTCTTAGAATCAGATGGCTACTTTATGTGACTAAAAATGGCAGATAAGCTACCCTGTGTTTAAAAAAAGTGTCATCAGGATATTGACTGCTAACTATGTTGATTGGTTTCTGATCTCATAGTCCTCCAAAGGGACACTACCCTCCACATTTGGACTGCTCACTAGAATAATCCATTCATCAGTAATTTTTCATTGATTGGCTACTATAGGTAAGGTTTTCCTACGCATGGGGAAACTGACGCTCAAGTCAGGAGCTATCCCTAGCTGCAAGAGATATCAGTCCTAGCCGAAGAGAAAGACAGTAAACAAGTAAATAAACAGGTTCACTAATATGTTTTAAAGGCCATAAATAGGATTATATGTTACTGGCAAAAATTAGGGGACTCTGGGGCCTTCATTTCATAGAGTGACCTAGGAAGGCCTCTCTGAAAAGGTGATATTTGAGCCAGAAGTTTAAGGAAACTAGGAGAAGCCAGTCATTCAACACGCTGGGACAGGAGTCTAGGTAGAAGTGGAAAAACAGTCAGGAAAGAAAGAAGTGAGTATGGCTGAGGCATAGCAGGAAAAGCTGAAAATAGCCCAGGACACCCTTGAAGAGTCAGCCAAAGTTGCCCTTACCTTCTTCCTGCTCTGCCCTCCGTCACTAAGGTCATCAAACGGCTCCCTCTGGTGGTCATCATGTGCAAACATCATCACAGGACAAAAAAACCACCTACAGAAGAAATATTTACAAAGATACCAAGAAAACATGTTAGCCAGGTGGGTAGGGAGAAAACCAGGCAGGAAGAAATACATGCCCAAATAGGAAGTGGTCTCCAATTGGCCGAAGAGGGAGCAAAAGGACGAGGTAAAATCAATTAATGGTGACAAGGGACCAAAAGTATAGATGCTTTATCCAGCTGCTCCTTGATTACCCAAATAATTACTGCAGTCAACATTAGCCTCTGACAAACCACAGCTTGATTCCATTCTGTGATGAGGCTTTAAGATTACAAGTTGAACGTCTCCCTTTTCTTCTTAATCGGAAATTCCCAAGAAAGAAGGGAGCCAGAGAATTGTGTCTAAAGCATCCTTAGTCAAACTTATGAGACTCAAACTCACGAGACTCTATGGGCCAGTCCCCAGGTCCCCCACTAAGGGATCCCTCTACCTGACAGCTCTAAGTAGGTTCTAAACAATTCTAACCAGTTCTTAGCAATTGTTAGCACTCCATGTAAGGGACAGTTATGGTTATTAAATGTGATAATTACTTTAAAAGCCGTTCTGAAACTCTCTAACTGAACACGTTAGGTGTATGATAATG
This sequence comes from Ursus americanus, assembly GCF_024610735.1. Taxonomy (NCBI): domain Eukaryota; kingdom Metazoa; phylum Chordata; class Mammalia; order Carnivora; family Ursidae; genus Ursus; species Ursus americanus. The sequence goes on from NC_142135.1 coordinate 18,184,390, forward strand.
ATGCTGATGATGATGACATTGGTTGTATAATTCCACTCCTTTATCCAAGAGGTGGTTTCCTCGAAAAAGCCAACCTGGTTTTTATGGGCAGAAATGATTTGCAGGACCACGTCCTGCAAATAAGAATGTTCATTGCAGGAAGCAAAGGTTTCTGTGGATTACAGTAGGGTGGTTAGCTTTGTGATTGAACTAACATCATCACATCCTTGCCTGAATTTAACCCTGTGAAATAGAAGAAAACCATGTGAGATCCTTTAGTTAGGGGGCAGGGGGTGTAGAATAAGGCTCCCTGAATGCCCTTTTTAACTCCAGGAACTCAAACCACTCCAGGTTTCAAGGGTCTCAAGAACGCAGCCATAGTTCGACATTAAGCAAAGTTTTGAATGATTTTGAGGGGAGGAAAAGGAGAGGGGAGGGATATATTTTGGGGTCAGATAAATCAAAGCACATTTGGCCAGACACTGCCCCCCTTCATTTCCAAGCACATGTGAATTTCCAGGGAAATTGAATCCATGTGTTCCTGATTCATTTACATTTAACTCTTCAAAATGCTTTGTAAGCCCTCCAAGAGCCTTCAGTGTATCAAGCCAGGATGTTGGGCTTTGTTCGCTATACAGCCACTTAATAGGCTGAATGAATGGGACGAGGTTTTTCGAGACAGAACTAAGGAAGGTCAAAAGGTTTGCACATTTGACCCAACGTATTCTTCTTAATTTCTGGTTCCCACCCACCCGCCTTTGGCAACGTGGACACAGAAATAAACATCCCCTCTATGGCACCCATCGAGCTGAGAACCGCTGGCTCGGACACCCACTTTCACACAGACCTAAGCCTCTTCCACGGTCAGAGACAGAAGGGTTGACATTTGATAGGAGCCTTGTGCTTCGCAGTGTTAGTTTTCTTTTCCCCTTGCTCGACTTGCTTCCTTTTCTGAAGTGGAAAGGCTGCTGCTGCCACCCCTGAATCCTTGATAAGAATTGACGAGCCCCAGGGGAGTGTGGGAAGAGTCTCTGACTTCAGCAGCTTGGCAGAAGTTCCGCGGAGACTTTCTGATCTTCCTCCACATGCTGAAAATCCCTAGAAGTCCTCTGACAGAGAGGAGGTTCAGAAGGGCAGTCTTCCTGTCCTCATTTCTATTGGAAAAAAAAAAATCATAAAAATAAAAGAAAAAAATGAAGGTAGCCACCAGATTACATCCTCAGACAAAGCAGACATAATAAAAAAGGGTGCTTTCTTTGAGCGGGGTAGGAAACAGAGATCAGTCACTGACCCCTCCCCACACATCTGAAATGCAGTCATAAGTAGACACACCCAGTCTTTAAATTGCACAAATGTTTTGGCAAAAGCCTACGCTTCCTTTTTTATATGATAATAGCGTGGATGCCTAACTCACAAACGAGGCAAGTTTCTACAAAAGAGATTGCTACAGCTCACGTGTAAGTATCCTGTTCAAGGTACCTCCTTGTACCTTGCCCCTGTGTTGCTTCTCCAACTTCAGCGTGTTCTGCTGCATATGCAGAGTCTGAGATTGTCTAGTCGCATTCCACCAAAATCTTTGTGAACAGGTCAAACCCTGTTGTAAGCCCTTGGAGCAATTGTGCATCTGCTCGCGTGATTATGTCAATAATACGCGAGGTCCCTGCCAGTGTTTTGTCTTACTATGGTAGCGCTTGGATCTGCCACCATGCAGATGCTCAAAAATATTTAGTGAATGAATTTAGTGAGGCCTCACTGTATGCCAGCCAGGGTGCATTAAATTCTATTTGGTGCTCCCAATAAATGTAGGAGGTATATACGCTCTTAAGATCCCCGGTTTTACAGATGATGAAATGGAAATTCAGAAATATAAGCTGCCAATTCAGGTCATGGAGTCAATAAGAAATGGGTTTAGAATCCAAGGGCAGGTTTGTCTTATTCTAGTAACCTCTGGTCTTGTAAGACCCATTCAGGAGAGGCTTAGTGACTATGGACTTTACTTTCAATAAGTGAATTTCAATTTATACCATAGAAGGAAGTACCTACCTAAGATCTGTGAAAGTCGCCTCACTAACGGGCAGAAGAATTCCCCTTGGTCCTCTTTGCCTAGGACATATTCCCTGAATTCCCCTCTGGAGCTAGCCCAAATTATTTACTTACTTTTTTGAGTGTACCAACGTATGTTATTTCACGCCTATACGGATTTGGTGCACACCCATAGTTTGCTGAAATTTTGATCTGAGATTCTAAACTCTGAAAGCTGGACATACGCAATGAATATCAAATTTGAGATCTCTAAATAGCAGATAGAACTTTCTTATCTTTGATTTTAGCCTCCTTTCCTTTGCCTTGTGAAATAGCTCCCTGCAAGGTCCCTTCAAGATGCTCATTGTCAGCCAGTTCAGGTAAGGGCAGTGAAGTGATTCATAAGCAAATCTAGGACTTCAAGACACCTGAAGAAATTCTGTAAGCCTCAGTAAATATTCCAACTCGAAGCGTTTCAACCTCAAGTTAACCAAATATATATTTTTCTCTGTCGGTGTAAAAATGGTATTGCACACCAAAAAGCATGGTGCAAATACTCGTTACAGTTGTTTAAGGAGGAAAAAATCACACTGCTGGTGAAGTCTGCCACATGACTGCTGCTTTTGTTACTTTGGATCTATTCATTCTTTGGGAGTCGGAGCTTTCTAGAACACACCAGCATGGTTCTCTTCCTGAGACCCATTGGGATTCCAGACAGGACAACCTTCAGGCAACACTTAAAAAACAGTGAAGAATTACAATCCCTAAAGGGATTTAAGGACACCATGACACGATCAACCTGACAAGATAAGGTTTGAAGCAGAGAATTAGATTTGAAAACGTCTTTAAAGCTTTTCCAGCAAAGATTGCTATCTCTCAGTAGAGACATTTCACAATCTAGTGCAAAAATATTAATGTTCTGACCTGCTCTTTAGCGGTGCTTCTCAAATGTTCATGTGTTTCACGAATCACCATAAGAACTTGTTAAAATCCAGATTGCAGTACACCAGGTCCAAGCTGGTGCCTGAGATTTCGCATTTTATCAAGCTTTCAATTCTTGGAGATGACATTGGCACATGGGCCACACTTTGAATAGCAAGGCTCTAGAGAATGGTGCAATACAGCGCTTTTAGACTTAAGAATTAGGAATCGGGGGCACCTGGGTGGCTCAGTGGGTTAAGCGTCTGCCTTCAGCTCAGGTCATGATCCCGGAGTCCCGGGATCGAGCCCTGCTCCTCGGGGAGTCTGCTACTCCCTCTGCCTCTCACCCCACTCGTGTTCTCTCTCTCTCTCTCTCTCAAATAAACAAAATCTTTAAAAAACAAAAACAAAGAATTAGGAATCAGGCCCTGAATTTAGACTGAGTGACTTGGAATTCCACGTCAGTCACTTACTATGTGAAATTGGTCAAAGAACTGTACTTCTCTTTGTCTAGTCCACATCTAAGAATAAAGAAAATATTAGTACTTATTTTATAGGCTTTTGGGGCCAATTACATAACAAATTTTTGCAACTGTACAGTTGGCATCATACCTTATGCATAGGAAACATGTAATAAATGTTAGCTATTATTACTATTCTCAATAGTGCCCACAGAGAACCTTGCTTCTTCATATGATCTCTTCTTCCATATTCAAAAGAAAGGTATAGTTTCTCATCAAAAATATAAAAATTGTGACACTTTTTTCCCCAAATAAAAATAGAACACAGGAAAGGATTTTTAAAGCTCCCTGGGGGCAAATACAGTCAAGTGACAAGTTGTGTTTAGTTGACACTTTTATGATAGCTTTTGATGTCTGGGCTTTCTCCAAAGTCTATTTGTACATTTGTAGACACTTCTCTATGATCAATTTTCCTTATTCAATTCCATTTTAAAATGTAGCTCAGGGGCTCCTGGGTGGCTCAGTTAGTTAGGCACCTGCCTTCAGCTCAGGTCATGATCCCCCAAGTCTTCAGGCTACCTACTCAGTGGGGAGTCTGCTTCTCTCTCTGGTGCTCCGCGCCACCCCCCACCCCCCCTTCCCCCTCATCCACATCTAAGTCTCTCCATGCTTGCTCTCTCTCTCTCTCTCTCTGAAATAAGTAAAAGCTTTTTAAAAACTGTAGCTCATTGTATTCAAAGCCTCACTGGAAATTCTCACCAAAGCAACATACAACTTGTAGTTTTGATCACTTGATGATCTGCCAGCAGAAATCGATCACAGGGGCACGCTCTTACTTCACGGCACTCTATTTTGACTGGGTGTTTTCTTCTCTTACTCAAACAGTAGGAGAGGAGTGGCATCCTTTTCTATCGCTTTTTTTTTTTAAGATTTTATTTATTTATTTGTCAGAGAGCGAGAGAGCACAAGCAGGGGGAGTGGCAGGCAGAGGGAGAAGCAGGCTCCCTGCTTGAGCAAGGAGCCGGATGCAGGCCGACCCTGGGATCATGACCTGAGCTGAAGGCAGACGCTTAACTGACTGAGCCACTGAGGCGTCCCCTTTTTTATTGTTCTACCGATTTACTCCCAAATGGAAATAGTCCTTTTGCCTATTTATCAATATTTATTTCAAAGAGGGAGAGTCAGAACAGACATATTCCTAGTCCTCAGCACTCATACTTTTTCAAGTACTTGCTATGTCCCAGGGACTGTTTACTCATTTAACATCTATTCATATATTAATCCATTTCATCCCCACCATCCCCTAAGAAAAGATTATTTTTATCCCCATTTCAAAGAAGGGAAAACTGAGAGCCCAGGGTTAAGTCATTTTGCCCAAAGCCTGGCAGCATGAATAGAGAGAATGAAAACACAGAAGAAAATGGGATTCACTCCAGCGGGTCTAGATCCAAAGCTCTCCTACATAATCATTGCTAGATTGGGTTCCTTCATTTCCCACAGGCAGGGCTGGGCTGAAGGTGTGCTGAGTGAGGCATTTAACTCAGAAGCATCATTGAAGGGGGCACAAAAAACTCAATAATCAAGATAAATAATATTTTAATGTGATATTTTTAAAATAAAAAAATAATTTTCAAAATCATGAATAAACATTAATTAGAAAAAAATAAAGTAGTTCTGTGCTGATCCATATTGGAAACCTGAGGCAAAAGGAAAGGTCAGTAATATTGATTCTCTCTTTATTTAAAATTTTGGTATTTTCTTCATCATAGATTTCTTTGCATGAAGTATGATTTTTTTTGATAAAGATTTTATCTATTTATTTATTTGAGAGAGAGCATGAGCAGGTGAGGGGCAGAGGGAGAAGCAGACTCCCTGCTGAGCGGGGAGCCTGATATGGGGCTCCATCCTGGACTCCGGGATCATGACCTGAGCCGAAGACAGACGCTTAACTGACTGAGCCACCCAGGCGCCTTGAAGTTTGATATTTTAAAACCTGTCATTAAAATATTATTTATCTCATTTATTGAGATGTTTTTGTGTCCCTTAAATTTTGTACCTGAGGTGAAAGCCACACTCATCTCCCCATAGTCCTGGCTCTGCCCACCTCTGCTGGCTTGGTTTTAAACATTGCAGGTACAAGAGAGTCTTGAGGACGAAGCCCAGAGATTGCTTACATTTTTTCCCCTACTATAGAACAGCAACTGTGCTGCCCTCCCTCTTCTCCCTTCCTCCCTGTTTTTGATTTTCTCTCTCACACTATCTTTCTTCCCCTCTCCTCCTACTATCTTTGCCTCCCTCATTGGTCATCTCTCCTGCTCCTTCCCCTGCTTCTGAAGTCTCATGGATTTGTGACTTCCAGCTTACAGTCCCCATTGCCACAACCTTACTGCGTGGTGAAGAGACCCTTCCACAATCCAGTCAAGGCAACGTGTAGAATCACGGCTACCTTAAAGCAGGACCATAGTTGCTATCTTTGCTTCAAGAGGTTTAAATGTTCTCTTTTTGTAGGATCTGAGGAAGGAGTTAACCTTTGATATAGTTTACACTTCTGACTTAGTATATATTTGATCGTTTAGCCATGGAACTAAGGAGCATTATCTGGGCAAACAGTGACCAGCCCAGGCATGCTAAGGAGGCTGAGGCAGCGCTGATCTGTGCTCACATACAGTTTTGTGGGGTCTTTTGAATAAACTAGGGATTGAATTCAGTAACACATACCTTTCAAATCTATGACAGTTCTGAGTAACTATTAATTTGGGGAGTAGAAGGAAAAGGATTCACTTTTACAGGAGCAAAATAGGTAGGAAGTTATATTTGATTACAAGGTATTTTGGGGTTCCTTAAAGAAATAGAGTCCCTGACCCTTCTAAATGTTTTTCCCTTCTGCCACCATGTAAATATGTCCGGGTCAGCCTGCTGGGGAGTAAGAGACCTTGAGGAACCAAGGAAGTCATCCCAGATGAGTCACCCTCTCTGTCCCCCACCAGACCAACCAGGTCTCAGAGGACCTAGATAACGGACATCAGGCACATGAGTCAGCCCAGCCAAGTCCAGTGAGCATAGCCCAGATTATGGACTCAAATCATTAACCAAATACATAGTTGCCATCTTAAGGCATGAAATTTTGAAGTGGTTTGTTATTACACAGCATAAGCTAACTGACTGATACAGAAACAGATTTCATGGAGATGTCAGCAGTGCCCTATAATGCCAGATGCAGTGGAGACGTTTTTCCGCTGTGGGAAAACAAGTAGCCCCTGGCTAATCAAGAGCTGACTTTGTTGTACCTTTCCTGCTGGAAAGAGCAAGAGCTTTTCCTAATATACTTCTGGGTCTACTCTAATCATCGGCAATCTCCTTTTTGCAGTCACTTCCATGTGTGTGACTTCCTTGAAACTGCTTAGTCTGATAATCAGATTCTCTTTTCAAGTGGCAAGATGTTCTGTGGGTAGTAGATATCATTTTGAACACTTCTCCTTTTTTACAGGCATCCCTAAGTAAAGCATCAGCCACAATCCTTGGAAAACCAAGCTTTTAGAAGCTCTCATCTATAGACTGGTGAAACGGAACTCCTCCTAGTCGGTTGGGTTGGTGAGTTTAATACCCTACCCTTCTATTTCTTGCTGCTCTTTCAAATTGATCCTATCTTACCACCCCCCACCACCACACAGCTCCCTAAAACAAAGGGAGAGGTGAAGGATTTAATCCCAGGAAAAGAAAAGAAGAAAGACAAATAGCATCTCTTGAGTTGGTTATACACTATACTTTTCCAATCTTATTTAAATCCTAAAATGGGATAGACCGGTGATGGGTAGTAAGGAGGGCACGTATTGCATGGTGCACTGGGTGTTATACACAACTAATGAATCATCGAGCCTTACATCGGAAACTGGGGATGTACTGTATGGTGACTAACATAATATAATAAAAAATCATTAAAAAATAAATAAATCCTGAAATGTATGGGAAACACATGCTAAATACACAAGCATTCTGATTTATGCTCCTGTATACTTAACTGAAACTATTTGGTGAGATTCTATGGGGTAAGTAATATTTTTTTTTTCTATTTTACAGATGAGGACATTGAAGCATTAAATAGATTAAGTAATTTTATCATCACAACAAGACACCTTCTTGGGGAAGAGAAGTTAAGAGATCCTTTTTGGGAGAAAATCAGCTCTGATAGGGAACTTGAACTTTAAGTTGGAAGAATATTTATGTAAAATGAAGGTGTTACAAAGGGAGGAAACCATTACCTTGGGTTGGTATGTCAAAGTTGTTAAAAGTTTTAAAATATAGCTTTAAGGGGGGATTGAGGAAGTTTATTTTGAATATAGAGAAGTGTAAAAGGGGAAAAAAGGTTCTTTGTTTCTTCTCCTTCTTTCTTCTTCTTCCTATTCTTATTATTAACTCTATTATTATTCATTTTATAAATCTGAGTGGCATTATATGTGTACCTTTCAAACTCCTACCCCACATCCCTATCTCTCACTCATAACAGATAAATGGGCAGTGGGTCCTAGTTTCACTTAACAATTACATGTGCTTTCAAAAAAGTTATTATCTCACAACTTGGATTTTCCTTTTTTGGTCAGATCTTTGTTAGAAGAAGGGCAAAGACAATAAGTAATAAAAGTGATGAAGCACACCAGAGACATGGATAACCCACCAAAGACACCACTGGTTCCTGCCTAATCAAAAGCTGGCTCTGTGGTCCCCTCCTGCTGGAAAGAGTGAAGACTTTTTCTAATACACACTGGAATCAGCTCGAATCATTGACATCCTCCTTTCTGCAGCTGGCTCCATATGTGTGCCTCCCATGAAAATGCTGACTCTCCCACTCATTCCCATCCCAGCTCCCAGTTCTCTAGCATCCTTTCTAATGTTGGAGTATAAAGTTTTGGGACATGCTCTACCCTGTTATTTGTAAGAGTGGCCAGTTTCTCGAAGTTATGAAAGCCTGGGTCCTCTATTAAATACTTCTCCTTAATCCCACAGTGCCTTTGTGCTCATAACTGCACTTTGCATTTGTCATAGAAATGTGTCACCTAGAACTAGGTTTCATTTTGAAGAACAATCAGAAGGTTGCCATGGCAGGCTTTTATCTCCTGACTCTCTCAACATCCTGGCTTTCATATGTTTTCATTTTTCCCTTTTGAATTCAATATCATAGCTGCTAAGTGCTTCCCCATATGAATCGCAGTAACACCACCTTTGTTTATGAATGTACCGAGTCTCAATTTACCTATCCAAAAAGTGGGCACATAGCGATGAGTGTGCCTGCCTCCTGGAGTCACAGTGGGGATCAAATACATTTGAGTGGTGTGGTCCGGTGTCTGGTGCATACTAAACTCCCCATAAACACTACTTGTCACTCTTATTATCTTCATTCTAGGTTCATGAATAGGTCACTGTAGTTAATAATTCTCAAGCTTTTATCAGGACTCAGAAATTCTGACTGTTCAGCATCTGCTTTCCGTATGCTTCTGTGTTACCTTCAAATTTTTCCTCTGCCCACATCTATGAAATGATTCATAATAAATGAGGCTTGTAATTATTGACATATTCATATAGATGTCCACAACTCAAATATAGGACTTTTGTAGGGGAGAGGGCTTCTGCACCATATGTTCAATTTTTCTCCCAAATGTTGCATCCTGAGAGAAAGATGCTACCCTCAAGAAGTAGAGAAGATGTAAGATCTGAGATGTGAAAGAATGTGTGGGACAGGTCAAGTGCAATTGCAGCCCAGTTTGTCTCAAAGGGTGATTCCTAAAAATATCCAGTCTGGCTCTTTATTGGAAGCCATCTTGCAGATGAGGTGGATTTAATAACAACTGGCAATGAACACATCAATATTACAGATGATGAGCTGGTTCTCTGTAGTATAGTCTTTATATACCTGTTTACACAAGAACAGAGGAGGGGGAGGGTAGAAGGAAACTATCAATGTGCACATAGCCATGAGTGGAACTTGACCAAAAATGGCAAAGCAGTAACAGTCCTTATCTGGCCATATTTCAGACAAGACTCAAAGACCTGTTTTGCACGAGAGATGGCTAAGAACAACTTCCACAAACTCAGAAACATTTCCTTCATCCTTCTTGTAACAGCTGGGAGCTTAGGCTGTCTAATACAATCAAGGCTAAAGTTCCCCAGTGACTTAAGTGGAAACTGAGGCTTAGTGAGGCTTAATAAATGGCCGACGACCATCCAATGAGTGTCAGAGGCAGGATTAAGTCCAGATATGCTTGGAACCAAAATTCCAGCCTTTGCAATTACAACACAAACTAAAATGATAGAGGGCAAGTTGTCTAGTGTGAAGACAGGAAGAATTGTTTAAGAGAATGGTCCGTAAGGAGCATGTTTATCTAATCAGCTCAGCAAACTTGGTATTTCACAAAGATACATCTGATTGCTGGGCTGAGAATCAGTCCATTTTCAGCAAACAAGATTATACAAAAAGATACATTTTTCATGGATCCATCTTATCCTATGGTATGGAACATACTGTTTTCTGAGATCCTTTTTAAAAGTTGAAATATGGGTTGGGGTGCCTGGGTGGCATAGTTGGTTGAGTGTCCCACTCTTGGTTTCGGCTCAGGGTCATGATCCCAGGGTCGTGAGATCGAGCCCCTCGCTGAGCCCCACATCAGGCTTCGTGTTCAGCGTGGAGTCTGCTTTGGGATTCTCTCTCCCTCTCCCTCTGCCCCTCCCCACTGTGTGCTCTCTCTCTCTTTCCCTAAAATAAATAGTTAATCTTTAAAAAAATAAAAAAAAGTTGAAGTATGGGAAGAGGCTTTTGATTTACAACAAATTCACTTAGCTTTCTTCATATATTGGCTTTATTCTACTTTTTACTATAGGGTACTTGTTACATTTATTTGGTAGAGATTACAGTTTTATAGATATTTCCAAGGAATCATCTGACAAAATAATTCAGCATACAATAGATCATTATAAAATGAAGAATTATATAGCTAATGCCAAAACAGAAGGAAAAAGTAGAGGCTACATCTGATTCTCAATTAAATTCTTACCAGTAATGCTGGTAATAGAGAGAGAAATAAGAAGGGAGGGAGGCAAAGAAAGAGAAAGAAAAGAGGCTGAAAGAGGACAAAATGTGTGAAAGACTAGGAAATTGTAGGAAAGTTAAGTCAATGAGAGCCAAGATGTATTACAAAAATTTTTGTGAACACTTCAAAAATATGAATGCACATGTGTACTTAAATACACTCCCAGGATCAAAAGTCTATCTGATTTCAATGTCTAGGTTCTTCAACATTTTGTTCTACTTTAAGAAAGAACCTAATTGTCATTTGGTGGGTAAGCCCCAATTTAGAGCAAGTTGGGATCCTTGAAGAAAGACCCAGAGAACATGGGCTAAGGCATCATTCAGACCTGGGTTTAGCTTCCAAATGTATCACTTCACCAGCTGTAGTGTTGGTGAAGTTATTTGTATTTTCCTGAGCAGCATTTTCATCTTTAAAAGCCCCGTAGGTTTATTATAAGAATTAAATAATATTACATATGATGTTTATAGTATATTGTTATATGTATAACATATATATGATAAGATGTCAGACATGTTACATATATGTGTGAAGTGTCTGACATACCATGTTATGAGTGGTTTGATCAAATAGTTCACTCATACCAAATCTTGCGGTGACCAAGTTTGCCCTCTGCATTTTGTCCAGCCATCACTCCCAGGACTGTGACCATGCTAGCGATCAAGCTGTACTTTTTCTGACTATTCTTTGTATTTCCCAGCAAGAAGAAAAGGAAACTCATCGAAACTAGTCAGGCACACTCTAAAACCACTTAAATGTTTAATAAATATTGCCATCTTGCACATCCAAACATCTAAATCCCATTTCTAACAATTTTTCCTTGATTATAGTTGCACAAATTCTCAACGACACAAAATGTTCATTAGCAAATATATTTTGCTAATCATTTGAAAAATTGAAAGCAATCTAAATGATCATCAACAGGAAAATTGTTTAGTAAAGATTTGTTGTATCCATATTATGGAATAATATGCAACTCTTAATAGGAATAAGATAGCTTGGGATGCCAGGGTGGCTCAGTCGGTTAAGTTTCTTTTTTTTTAAAGATTTTATTTATTTATTTGACAGAGATAGAGACAGCCAGCGAGAGAGGGAACACAAGCAGGGGGAGTGGGAGAGGAAGAAGCAGGCTCATAGCAAAGGAGCCTGATGTGGGGCTCGATCCCGTAACGCCGGGATCACGCCCTGAGCCGAAGGCAGATGCTTAACCGCTGTGCCACCCAGGCGCCCCTCAGTCGGTTAAGTTTCTGACCCTTGAGTTTAGTTCAGGTCATGATCTCAGGGTCATGAGATTGAGCCCAGCTAAGTGAGGAACCTGTTTAAGATTCACTTTCTCAATACCAATGACATTTTTCAAAGAACTGGAACAAATAGTCCTTAAATTTGTATGGAACCAGAAAAGGCCCCGAATCGCCAAGGAACTGTTGAAAAGGAAAAACAAAGCTGGGGGAATCGCAATGCCGGATTTCGAGCTGTACTACAAAGCTGTGATCACAAAGACAGCATGGTACTGGCACAAAAACAGACACATAGACCAATGGAACAGAACGGAGAACCCAGAAATGGACCCGCAGCTCTTTGGGCAACTAATCTTTGATAAAGCAGGAAAAAACATCCGGTGGGAAAAAGACAGTCTCTTCAATAAATGGTGCTGGGAAAATTGGACAGCTACATGCAAAAGAATGAAACTTGACCACTCTCTCACACCATGCACAAAGATAAACTCCAAATGGATGAAAGACCTCGATGTGAGACAGGAATCCATCAAAATTCTGGAGGAGAACATAGGCAGCAACCTCTACGACATCAGCCAAAGCAACCTTTTTCATGACACATCTCCAAAGGCAAGAGAAACAAAAGATAAAATGAACTCGTGGGACTTCATCAAGATAAAAAGCTTCTGCACAGCCAAGGAAACAGTCAAAAAAACTAAGAGGCAGCCCATGGAATGGGAGAATATATTTGCAAACGATACTACAGATAAAAGACTGGTATCCAAGATCTACAAAGAATTTCTCAAACTCACTATGCGAGAAACAAATAAACAAATCATAAAATGGGCAGAAGATATGAACAGACACTTTTCCAATGAAGACATACAAATGGCTAACAGACACATGAAAAAATGTTCAAAATCATTAGCCATCAGGAAAATTCAAATCAAAACCACACTGAGATACCACCTTATGCCAGTTAGAATGGCAAAATTTGACAAGGCAAGAAACAACAATTGCTGGAGAAGATGTGGAGAAAGGGGATCCCTCCCACATTGTTGGTGGGAATGCAAGTTGGTACAGCCACTCTGGAAAACAGTGTGGAGGTCCCTTAAAAAGTTAAAAATTGAAGCTACCCTATGACCCAGCCATTGCACTACTGGGTATTTACCCCAAAGATACAGACATAGTGAAGAGAAGGGCCATATGTACCCCAATGTTCATAGCAGCATTGTCCACAATAGCTAAATCATGGATGGAACCGAGATGCCCTTCAACAGATGACTGGATTAAGAAGTTGTGGTCCATATATACAATGGAATATTACTCAGCTATCAAAAAGAACGAGTTCTCAACATTTGCTGCAACATGGACAGCAAAGGAGGAGATAATGCTAAGTGAAATAAGTCAAGCAGAGAAAGACAATTATCATATGATTTCTCTCATCTATGGAACATAAGAACTAGGAAGATTGGTAGGGGAAGAAAGGGATAAAGAAAGGGGGGGTAATCAGAAGGGGGAATGAAGCATGAGAGACTATGGACTCTGAGTAACAAACTGAGGGCTTCAGAAGGGAGGGGGGCGGGGGAATGGGATAGACTGGTGATGGGTAGTAAGGAGGGCACGTATTGCATGGTGCACTGGGTGTTATACGCAACTAATGCTCACGCTCACATCTATCATCGAACTTTACATCAAAAACCAGGGATGTACTGTATGGTGACTAACATAATATATAAAAAAAAAAGATTCACTTTCTCCCTTTCCTTCTGCCCCTCCCCCATGCTTATACTCTTGTTCGCTCTCTCTCTGTCAAAAAAAAAAAAGGGAATAAGATAGCTCAATGTGTTACTGACATAGGAAAAATTTCCACAATATATTCTGAAGCTAAAAAAAAATTGTGAAGCACTATAAATGATTTGATATCATTTGTGTCATAGAACATGCATGTATTTTATAAAATATGTATACAAGTATGTAAGTGTATTACATTTTCTGCATTTGTTATCATCTCTGGAGTGTGATAATAATAGGTCAAAATGAGAAAGGATTTTTTTTTCCATAAGACAGATCAATTTCCATAAATTATATGTTATGTTAGTTTCCTAGTACTCTGGCACCACAAATTTGTGACCTAGGACAACACAGATTTATTTCTTATAGTTCTGGAGATTAGAAGTCTGGAAGGGGTTTTAAGTCTAAAATCAAGGTACTGGTTGAGCTGCCTTCCTTTTGGGGCATCCAAGGAAGAATCCATTTCTTCCTTCTCCAGCCTTCAGAGGCTGCCTGCATCCCTTAGGTCTTGGGCCTGCCTGAGACTCCAGTCTCTGCGCTATCATCCACACCTTTTTTCTTACTCTGACTCTCCTGCCTCCCTCTTAGAAAGGGCCTTGTGATTACATCAGGCCCACACAGATAATCCAGGATTATCTCCAGATCCTTTACTGTACTCATGCAAAGTCTATTTTTCCATGGAAGGTAGAATATTCAACAGATGAGGATGTGGATGTCTTTGAGGGACCATTATTCTCCCCATCAGATGTGTCTTTCTGTTTTGTACAATCTGTCTTCTTGGTAATTACTTAGTTAGCCACTCACTTGTTACTGATTCTATTCCCAAGCTCTACATAAAAAGAAACATATGTTCTTTCATTAGCATAAGACATTAGCACAATGTGGAAGGAGAAAAGGAAGGAAGGACTAAAGAAAGAGAGAGAGGAAGGAAGAGCAGACTCCGTATTTTCCTACACCTGAAATAATGGGTGCTCAAAATTATTAGATATGATACATCCAGTTATTCCCTAAATAATAAGTTATTATGATGAGTCAAATAGTCTTCAAGGCATTGCTCACATCACCACAAAAAGCATGGGGTGGAGGAAGGGGAAAAAAAAAAAGATGATTGCTGTGCCTTTTAAGAATTTATCATTCATTTGTGTAAACAATGCAGGCATATGAAAAAACTTTGGAACAGGGCAACATAATAACATCCCCATCAGTGAATCAAAATAGTTTACAATGAGTTTTTGGAGATGGGTGACAAGAGCTTGATAGTAGAGTAATAGTGAAAGGATTTAATTCAGTGATAGTTGCATTAATGGAAGATTTGAATTGGATTTTATATGAACCAAATAAGCATGAAATGATAATAGAGGTCATTTACGATAAAAGAAATCAGAATGAAAGCACATAACCAAGGAAGAATTGATGAAAAATTTTGGTAAACATGGCAACTTTGTTGGGGGAAGAGCAGATGAACTTGGAGAGATACAGAACTTTTGTACAGCTGAGGAAGTGATGAGTTGAGTAGGCAGAGAATAAGACTAAAGGAGGCAAACTTGGTGGTGTATGAATGGCCATTGTGCATTCCCGGCAGACAAGTGAAATGCTATGATTTTTGGTCCTATCATCTAAACCTTCTTCCAAAATCTGATAAAGATATAGTAGTACTATGTATTCTATAATTACTTTGGCAAAATGGAGAGTTTTTAAGTTCTTTTAAAGGACATTTTAGTCAAAGTTAGCTAGTTAATCTTACTTCTCTTGAGACTGATAACGGTAATCAAGAGGAAAGGAAAATGTCAGCAAAGAAAAGCCAATGGGGGTTTAACTGATGTATAGATCACTAGCACCTCCTGGTGGTTAAAGTGAAAATCCATCATCGATGTATACAGCAGACCATCTCAACAAAAAGTCATTAATAAGCAATGTAAAAAACAAGGCCATGTTTGATAAAAAACAAAACAAAACAAAACACCTCAGCCTATCATGGAGGAATATATTATAGGTGGGGGAGAAATACTCTACTTATCCCCCACCTATAATACACCCTATACCCTGAGACTATAGTTTTAGATAATTCATAAACGGCCAATTACTTAACTAAGGTGGTGTGTTAGATTCTAAAAAAATAATAATTGGATTCAAGACACATTTAGAGTAAAAACCAGCAAGAATACCTCAATTTTACAAGTGAGGAAATTGAGGTTTATAGAGATAGAAGAAAATGCCAAAAGTCACACCACTAGTAAAGTGAAGATCCAGGATTTAAACTCTAGCATATCTGTTTCCAAAACCCTAATCTAACCAAGTACACAACTACAACCCCCTAATACAGTAAGGAGTACAAGAGAGTCCACATTGACTCACATGCTCTGTCTAGGTCCTGAAATTAAGAAAGAAAAGAAGTCTTCAAACATTCAACATTTTTTGAAGAATAAAACATAGTTTTATAAAAATACAGATTCTCAGAAGATTTACAACATGCTCGTTTCTTCTTTGTAAAAAGATACCTGTTAATTTGTAGTTGGTTTTGAATGCAAAAGACCCTGTTTACTTCTGTATAAACACATGCAGCCAATTTTCAGTAAAGTAACACTTACAGAGAACCCACTCTGGGCAGAAAATTACACATGATGTCATTAGAATATTATTACATATTGCAGCCAATGTATGTACCTATTCTGGAAGTTTATCATCAAACAGAATGAGGGGCCATAGGGAAGGTGCTGTAAAAATCTATGTCAGAAACACACACACACACACACACACACACACACACATGCACAGGAAATACCAGCTGTAGAAATCAGTCTAGAAACCTGATTGTCCAAATGGTAGCCACTAACTACATTGAGCTATTGAGACCTTATAGCATGTAGTCCAAACTTAGATGTGCCAAAAGTATAAAATATTCACCAGAATTTGAAGACTTAGTGTGATAAAAAAGTAAAATATCTCATTAATAATTTTCATATTCATTACAAGCCAAAATGATAAGGTTTTAGATATACTGGGTGAAATAAAATATGTTATTAAAATTAATTTTACCTGTTTCTTTTTACTTTTTTTTTCTTTTTAGAGAGAGAGAATGTGTGTGTGTATGGGTGAGCAAGGGTGGGGGGAGGGGCAGAGGGAGAAGGAGAGAGAGAATCTTGAGCAGGCTGCACGCCCAGTGTGGAGCCTGACAGGGGGCTCCATCTCATGACCCTGAGATCATGACCTGAGCCAAAATCAAGAGTTGGACTCTTAACTGACTGAGCACCGGGGTGCTCCTCTTCTTACTTTTTTATTGTGGGTAATAGAAAAATGGAAATGACTTATGTTAATTGCATGTGCAGGATCACATTATATTTCAACTGGACAGTTGATATTTCAACTGACAGTTCTCGATATACTTACAAGAGACATTTTAGAGACTGTCGCCTTGAGGGACATGACAACAGGTGGATGGGATGTGTCTGGATGTATTCAAGTTTGATATATATCTCTCCCCTAAACACAGTCCTCTCTAGCCACTGTCAAATTTTTGAATTGAAATTTCTCTGCCCAAAAAACTGTTGTGGAATACTATTTGTCTACAAGTCTGGATGTTTGTGTTGCTACACTTTATTTTCAGTAAAGCCCTCCTGTTACCTTCAAAGGTTAGGATTCAGATGTCAACTTTGCATTCATATCGGATGACATCTCATTCTTTCGGTGGTACTTCAATGCAAAAGTTTGTTACCATAAAATATTACAAAAATACAAAATATTACAAAGAACCATACAGTGCCTTGCCTTGGTCTTAAGTTATGGAAAATCATGAGATTATAGTTCCTGATCTCAAGGAGCTGAAGAGAAGAGACAAAGAAAAATATAGAAGGTGAAAATGCACATTATCATATTCTGTGAGAAATGAAAAATTCCCAGGGTGGTATAGGAATCAAAGATTGACGAGATAGTTGATTCGTAGGGCTTACCCAGAAGGATTTGAATAGAAGATCGAGTTGGGATTGGATGCAGGAAAACCTCACTGAGTTCACTTCCTTTCTACTTACTGTGAGGTCCTTAGCAAAAGACTTAACCTTCTTAGGGATTAATTTCCTTACCAGCTATTATAACCCAATACAGTGTTTGACTGATGGTCAGTATACATGAATATGTCTAGAAAATGGAGGTACTAATTCATATATATTAAAGGTTTTGTGAGCATTAAATTCAATGACTTTATAAATTTTAGATCATGATAAATATGCTAGCTGTTTATTAAGTACTGAACACCTGAGTGCCAGGTATTTTCTAGGCTAAGCCTATTACTTGGTTTTTGAAGTAAAGGTAGAGCTTAGGTTGGAAAGACACAAAGGGATACATCTTTTACTGCTTTAATATTGTAACTGGTCTCCTTGCTTCCAATCCTAACTCCTTTAGAACAACTTTTATAGATCAAGCATGTGTCTTTGGGGCGCCCATGTCATGGCCCCTGGGGCACCCTTGGTTGCCGCTGCAGCTGAAGTGGATATTTCTATGGGAGCTCAGACTTGCCTTGTGATGACATCAGTCCTCAAGCACATTCCTCCCTTCTCTGTGCTTCCTGCCAGAGTGCCTTCTCTGATGCCACAAGAGCCCAGCGGGTGTGCCCACAAGTGCATCTAGAAATACAGGAGACTTAAGAACCCAGGGACATCCCCCAGCCAGTGGGGAACTAGAAACAGTGGATAAATTCTCCTGCTTCCCATCCTTTGATGGGACAATTCAGGGTTATTCTGTTCACTTTCCAGAGGTTCCGGTAGAACCGAGCCTTTGTTACCTACAGCAGCAACCTCAGTAATACTCTCTCATTTTACTTTTTCTCTTTCCCTGTTGCTCTTCCCCTACTCCTTTATTCCTGCTTCCTGAAATCAGTGACCAAATAAACAACTTTTACCCAGCTCTATGTCTCAGGCACTGCTTGGGAAGAACCCTAAGGAAAAACTGCCAAAACATTACAATTAAAACATGAAGAGTGGCCGTCTTAAGGCACAATTCTAATCTCCCTTCAAGTCCCAAGTGAAATGTCACCCCTCAATGAAGTGTTCATAGCCTGCAGCTTCCCAGACTTAACGGTTCCCCAGTATCTCTATTCCCTCATTCTTGGTGAATTTGCAGATATGGAATCCTTGAATAAAGACAATCAACTGTGTATATATGGTACATATCTATGTTAAAACCTAGAACATAAAGCAAGAGGATTATAAACACAAAGGCTATTTGTGTTCCTTCTCAGACATGTCTAACAAAGCCACCCTGTTATCAGTTTCCATTAGAAATCTAATCACTACAAAATTTTAGGAATTTTAGAAGGTTTTGCTAAAATATCCAAGAGGTCATATAGATCCACCACATCTATACCACAGTCCTTCGTCAACCTGCACACTGTCCTTACCTCTTCTTCAGCTTCGTTTTAACTCTATTCCCTCTTGCAGAGAGGTTAAGCAATTTCTCTTTTTTCTCGGAGCCAGGATCTTTCTGATACACTTGGTCCTGCTCAGTCTCAAGATTTCTGACTACCTAAGGGGCCATGTGAACAATTTCTTTCCCCCAAAATATAGTGATCTCTTCTTGAAAGAAATCATTTCTCTTCTGCCTCAGTAAATTTGTGTCATTTATTATAATATTTAAAGCTGCTTTTCATCATGACTATAACCCATTTATTCTTGGGATTCTAGCATCCTCCATTTCTGAGACTTGCTCATCTCAGGGTGTGTATGCTGGTATCACAAGAGATTATATTTACCAATTCAGCAGCTGTTGAGCATCTACAATGTCCAAAACTCTGTACTAGTTATTGATGAGGTTGTAAAATATGCATATGACACAAGCCTTGTCCTTGAGCTTACCATCTATTGGGGGAGACACAAAGAATAAAGCAATTCTACCCACAAAGCAGATTTTGACCTAGGAGCAATGGTTCAGTAGTCACTAATCATATATGTGTGTGTGTGTGTGTGTGTGTGTGTGTGTGTGTGTGTGTGTATTATATAATATATATATACACAAATTGCATATATATGTGATATATATATTTGTATTTATTTAAAACATAACCTTGGTACAAGTGAAAGGACTTTCTTTCTCTTGGATTTATAACCTAAAGTAGAATTGTCAGGTCAGAAGGTATATGAAAATTTGACTTATATTATAAGATAATGCCAAATTGGTATTCCAAGTTGTTCTATTAATTTCTACACCCATAGCAATTTATCTAGCTTTAATTTTGAAATGCAGTCTTCAAAATATTAAATTTTATTTTGTTTTTTTACTTTCAAAAAAATACTTGCCTCCTTCAAAATTTCTGGATATGTCACAAAGAAATGTGAAGCAGTTTATAATACTGTCTTTACTAAATTCAAAAAGTGAATAACATTTTCCTACACAATAGGAAAAACTGCAATTATAATTAATTAAATTAAAATTATACTTAGAAAAATAAGAGAACATATAGAACCCAATATTCCATGGAAGAATATCAGAAGTTCCTGAATTAAATACAAAATTTCTGCATGGTTCTAGGAAAACACAACTTTCTTTAAATTCTTTAAATTCTCTAACATGTCTGTGCCCCAGAAAATGTTAAGAATCATGGCTAAAAAATAAAACAAACAATGATTGTACCAGAATTCTGGAATAAAGTATTTGAAAAAAAAAATAGTCTTAAACTTCCTAGATATTACAAAGGAAGGCATGTGATTTGTTATGTTTTCACAGGACAAAAGGAAACATACCAGTCTTTATCTTAATAATTATTCTTTGCTCTATCATCTGGAAATCACATGAGTTTTTATGGCCCATACTGAAGTTGAACCTTGAAGGATAGTGCAAATGTTAAAAATTAGCTGTTGATAATGCATCAAGTAAAACCCCTGAGTCAGTAAAATGGAAAATTACGCATAAAAAGCAGAGAGAAGCTGGAGCGAGCAAGACACAGAAATTACAAAATATTTCTAGCTAAGGAGCATGAGGCAAGAATTAATACACAGCACATGTGGGAGTTTTCTCACCCAGTGTTAGCAATAGGCAACTGGCAAAGGAGGTCCTCCTTCAATAGGGACTGCATGCTTCGCTAGGAAAAACAGTCACATTTGACCACCCTGGGAGAGGCTTATAAAACGCTTCCAAGCTAGTAAAGGAAAAGACCCAGACAATTAAAACAGGAAGTACTAGCTGAGGAAAATCTCCACTGGTGTTCCTGCATACACAGCCACATAATGAACAGAAGGGTGGATGTAGCCAACCTCCCAGAAGTCCTTCTTGGGAAGGTGTGAGCAGGTGGCCCTCATCAGGAAGTATTTGCTGGTTTGGGTTCATGAAAACCCATCAAATCACTAAGAGGCTATATTCTCTTAAAATAAAAGTAAAAGTAAAACAAAAGGTTGGTTTTATGCCTTTGTCAACTGGATAGTGGGTATTTTCCTCTGGGACTTAGATTTTTTTTTTTTTTTTTTTTTTTTTTTACTTGTGATATATGGTTGTTAAAATTTCATACAGGAGATTTTTCTCAAATGTTCACACGTCCTTACACATGGGCTTGGGAAGGAGTCTCCCTTAAAATATTTTCTGTTATTGAGTCATAAATACAGAGAACAAACTCGTGGTTGCCAGAGGGGAGGTAGTTGGGGGAGTGGGAGAAATAGGTGAAGGGGATTATGAGGCACAAGCTTCTAGTTATAAAATAAATAAGTCATGGGGACAAAAAGTACAGCACAAGGAATATAGTCAATAATATTGTAATAACACTGTGTGGTGACAGATGGTAACTACTCACTGTGGTGAGCACAGTGTAATGTATAGAATGGTCGAATCACTATGTTGTACACCTGAAATGAATATAATATTGTGTATCAACTATCCTTCAATTATGTATATAATTTTTTTCTGGTATTTCCTGGAATGTTTTAGTAGGATGTAAATTAGGTAAAACTTTAAGAAATGTTTAAGACACTTAATTGCTATGGAAGTATAAAGATAAAAATAATACCGAGAAGCTCAACCTACACAGTCTCCTTTCATAGAAAAAAATTATGAGTCCACCTGAGGAAAAACAAAAATGTCCGCAGTTGTATGTCTCTTAACGTTGCTAACACGCTTTGTTGCTTGGGTTTTAATCTATCTCTCCGACTGTGCACCGTGATATGAGAACTCCCACTATTAGAGAAGAATGTTTCCAGATCAAAAAAAAAAAAAAAAAGATGAGAGAGAGAGAAGGCATTAAGTTTAATCAGGGAAGTAAGGTGAGAAACCACCTCCACGCTCCAAACAATCCTTATGCTAGATTCTTCAAGAACTCATCTCTAAAAGACAGCAATAGCTAAAGTGGTTTTTCATTAGCTGTCAAGTGTTTATCTGAGATATAATCAAGAAAGAAGGGCTGAGGTAAGAATAACTCCTCATCAGAAGTCAGAAGTAAGTTTTAGTTCTGGGCTTTTCACAAACTAGAGGTGTCATCTTGGGTTTCTGTTGCCTCACCAGCAAAAGGAAGGGGTTGGGATTAGACGAAATAGGTGTTTGAAAAAATCAGGGATGATAACTCTCTCAAGACTCAATCTAACTGATAATTACTTAAAAATAAGCACTATGAGAAACAACTTTCAGTCTTCCAAGAGACATAGACCAATCAAATGTTTATGTTGTCTTTTATTTTCTACTCAAAAAATAATATAGAAAATTCCATAATTGTTGAATCCCTCTATAGTTAGATTTCTTTTAAAAAATATATTTTATTTATTTATTTTGACGGAGAGAGAGAGATAGTGAGAGAGAGAGAGCACAAGCAGGGGAGCGGCAGGCAGAGGGAGAGGGAGAAGCAGACTCCCCAAGGAGCAGGAAGCCTGATGTGGGGCTCAATTCCATGACCCTGGGATCATGTCCTGATTTGAAGGCAGACACTTAACCGACTAAGCAACCCAGGCACCCCCAGATTTCTGATATTAAATCATTTTAAAGATATGTTTTAATAAAGAATCTCCAGATTCTTTTTTTTTTTTTTTTTGGGCAAAAAAGAAGGTTCACCCATAGTCAAGTTTGGTCAACATAACATGATCATTTCTTCACTGGTGTGATGGGGTAGGGAATTTGACTGTATTCAGAATGATTGGTAATATGATATCCAATCACATTTTTTTCCTTTCAGAGTCTGGCTTCCTCTACTCTCTAAATATGGATATTTCAGAGAAATAAGTATGCCAGAATTCTTATGACATAGAGCAAACATAAAGACTGCAGAATGCAGAACATAGCATGCTTTTTAATTCCCCTTTCTCCTTTATAATTTATATAAATTATCTTGGGAAAAAAATGTTCCAAACTTTTGATGCACTATATTCTTTAGTTACAATTTTAAAAGATTTCTATGACAAATGACCAAAAGACTGGGCCAGCAGGAAGAATAATCCTAGGGCCCCGGGCCCACTGGAACATGTTTATGAGACAATCTTAAAGGACCCTCTGGTTCCATGAATTCAAAATGTAGAACTAGAAGAGAAAAGAAGAATATATAATTTTTAAAAGATAATTTGGTACATAAATTATGGTAAAATGATTTACCACTTGTCACTAGTCAATGCTACAACAACCTCTAATTTGAGTTAGTATGTCAATTTACCCATTATCATTAGCTTAAAGCCAAGAGTATGGTGAAAAAGAGGTTCTATGATATGTATTAGACCATGATCTCCTGGTAGGGAGGGATTTCTCAAAATCGTAAAGGAAAAATTGGTAAAGTAAGATACATTGAACTTAAAATATTTTGTTCATCAAGACTCCATGAAAAGGACACCACCATGAATGGCAAAGTAAGGAAATCCAAAAATCTGCTCCTCTATAAAAGCAATGAGAACACAGGCAAAAATTTTCAAAATCAACTTTTTTTTAGAACTCTGGAAATTCATTAAAGATGTGCAACAGTTTGAGAAACACATCTTCAAGAAAAATGGCCGTGTCTTGGTAAGAATACGAAGTCCGGTGGCATTTTAACTTGCCCTAGTCTAAAACTCATTCTCCAGTTCCATGAAAGTCTTAAAAAACAGTAACCAGAAGTTTAGCAATCACTAGAATGAGAAGAAGAGGTCTGAACCTCCCCAACGCAGCATTCTCAGAGAATTGTCATTATTTGACCTGTCTGGCAGTTCCCCAGAAGCCCCCACTCAAAGAACTTTTTCTTCACTTGATTTTAGCCAAAAGGCTGAGAAGCGATAGACAACTTTTTCTTCACTCAGAACTCACTCAGTGCAAGCAACCTCTTCCCTGGAGGTGTCTGTCAGATTGCTTAGCACTGCAGCTGTGTGCCTGCCCTGTGCTCATATCCAGAACAGACCTGAGAGAGCTCTGACTCTCACTCTTCACAGGCTCTACAAACACAAGAAGTACAGGCTAAGCCAGAGGGATAGACTGCCTGCCTCAGAATTGAAGTCATGCCCCTACATGCACACAGAGCCTCTTGGTAAAGGTTGAGAGATTTATTGGTGCTAAGCATTTAGAGATATCTCTGTCCAGTCATTAGCTGACCACTAAGCTGACCAAGCAGAGACTTCATTTCCCATTTATGACAAAAAATAGACTCTGCAATATTAGTTCAGGAAAGTCAATAAACAAACAATAACAGCAACAGTAAGTAGCAATGACAACAAGCCCCAAGGAAGAGTAGACTTATTTCTAGAATTGCAACATTATATTACTTAAAATGTCCAGTTTTCAACAAAAATCATAAGACATACAAAGAACAAAAATTATGTCCTATACACAGTAGAAACTGTTACTGAGGAAGCCCAGACACTAGACATACTAGACAAAGATTTTTAAATCTGCTATTTTAAATATATTCAAAGAGCTTAAGAAAACCATGTCTAAAGAAATAAAAGAACAAATGGGAAGGATGTTGAACAAACAGGGAATATCAATAAGGTGATAGAAAAAAAATTATGGAGTTGAAAAACACAATACGTATAATGGAAAATTCACTAGAGGCATTCAACAGCCTATTTGAGCTGTCAGAATAAAGAATCCAAGAAATGAAAGATTAGTCATTTGAGATCATCCCGTTTGAGGAACAGAAAGAAAAAGGAGATATGGAACACCATCACTATCAAACCTGCCAACATACTTGTATGTGACTCTCAGAAGGAGATGAGAGAAATAAATAGGCAGAAAATATTTGGAGAAATAATGGTCAAAATTTCCTGAGCTTGAGTTGAGGAAAAACATTAATCTGCCCAAAAAGCTCATCAAACTTCAGATAGGGCAAACTCAAAAAGATCCAAACCTAGACACATCATAATCAAACTGGAAAAACACAAAGCCAGAGAATCTTAGAAGCAGCAAGAGGAAAGCAACTCATTCAACTGATCCTTAGTGAGATGGGTGCCCCTGTCTTACAATTGCAAGAAACTGGATTCTGAAAGAAATGACAAAAGCTTGAAAGGGAACCCTGAGCCCCAAAATAGAATACAGCTCAGTCAACACATTGATTTTGGTCTTGTGAAACCCTGAGCAGAGGACAGAGTAAGCCCTGCCCAGACTCTTGACTCATGGAAACTGTAAGACAATAACTATATTGTTTTAATGCTGCTATGTTTGCAGTAATTTGCTACCAGCATTAGAAAATGAATATAGTGTAGAAGTTCAAGAGAGAGGGGTGCCTGGGTGGCTCAGTCATTAAGCGTCTGCCTTCGGCTCAGGGCGTGATCCCGGGGTTCTGGGATAGAGCCCCACATCAGGCTCCTCTGCTGGAAGCCTGCTTCTTCCTCTCCCACTCCCCCTGCTTGTGTTCCCTCTCTCACTGGCTGTCTTTCTCCCTGTCAAATAAATAAATAAAATCTTAAAAAAAAAAAAAGAAGTTCAAGAGAGAAGAGGAAAAGAGTTATATTGGTAAGGAATGTCTAGGGAGGGTGGGTTGGCTTCTAGGGTATTGACACTATTGTTGGACTTTGGTGATGTCTACATTGGCGTTCATTTTATAAATATGTGCAAAATATATTTGTGTAACTAGTGTTAAGTAGGTCATCCTTAATTTTAAAAAAATTTAAGTATTTTTAAAATGCATTAATAAAAGGCTAAGATAATGGATCAACAATTTTTGGTCAACTAACCAGGAAGCTTATGCTTGCTAAATTAAGTAGAACTGGTAGTAGGTTGAAATTGACACATCACCCAGAAGAAAATAAGAATATATACACCCAATCATCAGCCAAAAAAAAAAAAAAAAAAAAAAAGGAGACCAATAAAAACAAAGTTCTAAAAAAGGGTAAGGAAAAAAATGAAGGTGAATGTAAAGACAATTGCCTTTCAGGAACTGGCAGAGATTTTCAAATGGTCATTTTTCAGAACTGATATCGCATCACTCAATACCATTCATTCAGAAGAAAGGTACACTTTGAAATGCATGTTGGAGTAGATTTTTATCTCAGGAACAAAAAAGATTCTAGCCTAATGTCATGTAAAGACAGCACGCTAAATTGAGAGTAGTTGAGCCACCAAAATAAAATTGAATGGCAGATGTGCACTTCCTCCCTATTTCTTTGTCTCTACCTATGCATGGATCCCCCTCCCCCCACCCCCAGCTTCCCCTTGCACCTCATTACTAGAACTAGAGGTCCCTCTCCCACTCCATATCACCACTTCAAAATAGTCAGCACATCAGTATAGCTGGGGACTTGGTATCCAAGTTTGGGTCAATCGAACAAACATACTATGTATCAGGCACTGTGCTGGTAGTGTGTTTGAAGATGAAACTGATAGGACCCATTCCCTGAGGTGCTGCTGTTCCAGAGGAGAAGAGAGGCAAAGTGACAGATAATTTCAATACTTACACGAGGGGCTGGAGAGATTTAGTGACTTACTAACTCACAATTTTCTTTAATTATTAACTTGATATTTGAAAACGAAGGATTTTAGAATGAAATGTTTACTGACACCCACTCATGCACCAGGGTGTTTTTCTGGTATTATGTCAGTCAAATGCCAAGGAATCTCAAATAGGAAGTGTGTCCTTAGAGTCTTACACTTGTCTTCTCAATGATTTTTGCTTCCCTCAGAGAATGTTCCTGCTCATGAATCACCTAACCTTAACAAAGAATCCACTTTAACATAAAGTGTTGTTGGAAATTAAGGATGTAAGGAGTCACCCCTCGCTAAGGATTTATGCATATTAATAGGAAATGATTAAAGCCTAAAAGATGTTTCGAGGAAATAAAATATTATTATGGCAGTTCAACAGATTGTTACATAGGAACTACTACTTGCCTGGCACCATTCCTGGGTCTAGATATCTCATCTAAGTAAGACACAGTAACTGGCTCTTTAGTGTTACAGATGGGTACCTCGGTGTTAGGATAAAAGTGAATATAAGGTGCTACAAGAGCTCAGAATGACAGCTCAGCTTGTGGACACAGAATGCAGGAAGAATGGAAAGCAGGAAGCACTTGAGGCAAAAGACAATAAAGACAAATATCAGTCAGAAAACCACCAGGCTAATCATCTGTGCATGAATGAAGTTTCTGAATTAGGAATGGCAGTGAGGACAGAAGGCAGAGCACGGAAGAGAGAGGTCTCAGCGATCCCTCTAACAAAGTGTAGCTGGAGTCTCAAGTGGGACCAGCCTCTTCCACTATGGAGCAGTCACACCTCTCCTGTTGCTCTCACCAGGAGGTAGAGATAGAGGGAAAAAACCTTAACTCTGTTTTACTAGTTGAGCAAAGTTCTTCTCACCTCATTCATTCACACATTTCTCATATATTGAGAACAAACTTTATGCCAGGTGCTTTCCAGATACGGAGCTTTTGAATCTTCCCATACCAAGGTATCATTTTTCGAGGTAATCAATGTCAATTTCAATTTATTTCTCTTATTCAAATTACTAGCCATCTAAAATTTGCAGCTTTGAGAATTTCAAATGTTATTTAGCTGTCATGTGACGTCACTCTCACCCTTGCAATTCAAATAAAATAGGTTTCATCCCAAATCCTAAGCCCAGTGCCCTTCTCTGGATCTATAACCTTAGGTTTGTTATCCCATTGATCTCTTCCTCTCTCTTTCCTTTTCACTTTCCAAGGACATTTTCCTTCCCAATCTGTCCAGAAGCCATTTAAATGTTGACTATAGCCCATTTGAATGATTTCCCCAGAACACCTTTCAGATAAGAGTGGGGCAGACTTTGCTGAGTATTTTCATCAACAGAGAAGGGTTACACCACAAAACAAAAAAAATGTGAAATACTAGGCTTGTTTTGATTATTCCTTGGAAAGTAATCATGTATTCCAAATTTAGTGGCTTAAGGCAACCTTTTTTTTCCCTTCATTTTTTGATTATGCTATTTTAGGCCAAGAATTGAGAAAGGGTTTAACTAAGCAGTTTAATCTCTGATCAACATGGAGTCAAATGGCAGCTAAAGATGGAAGACCTTCTTCCAAGATGGCTATTTCATGCAGATATCTGGCTCCTTGAGGCTCCTTAGCTTTCCTATCCATTGGGAGTCACATTCTCCAGAGCCTCTTCACAAGGCTTGAGCTTCCCGCAGCAGAGTGACCTTAGGGTAATTGTACTTCTTCCACGCTAGATGTCTTCTGTGGGGAATCTAAACTTCATAGACCCTTCCTGAAGAACGTCCAGGGAGTTGACTACTGACAGGTGCGACGTACACTGTGAGGGGCAACCATTGGAGGTACTGACAAAGAATTATGAAGAACACAACATTGAAGGAAGCCTGATAAAAAGTTAAGAAAAATGTCAGAATAAGCTCAATGTAACTAGTGATGCAAAATGAGTATCTGCTGTTTACTAAAAGTAGGATGATGTGTAACAACGGTAGCTCTGATTCCATATAAATAGAGCTGAAAATCCACTATAGTTTTGCAGCTACTTGTTGGTTACCTGCTTGCATTTGGGGTCTATATTTTGTCCAATTATAAAGTCAGTTAATTCTGTATTTCTGAATTGATACGTCCTTTTAGTCCTGACTTCTAGGGTTTCTTCCCCCCTCAATACTTCCAAGAGATAGGAAACAGACACTGCTCGGTCACTTAAGGGCTGTGTGGGAATTGGCATGTCAGTCACAGGATTGACACGTCACCTTGCTGAGGGGCACGTAAGGGAAGAGAGATTATTCCAGCAATCTTGGGAAAAGTCAGTCTGCCACAGAGGCAGCCACTCTTACAAATTTGCCAGTTACTTTTGCCTCTGAAATTCCTCATTGACTGATATTTCCGCGGAAGTTCTCACCTTCGCTCTCCCCTCCCCTGTCTTTCCTTTTTCCTTCTCTACCTCCGCCAGTCTCAAAATTCTCATAGTTTCTTGGACAGGAGAGGTTTATTGGCTGATTAATGATTATATCTTTATCTCTGTCACTGAATCATCTCTGACACTCTCAGAGGCCTTATCTTTATAAACGCTTCCATACACTTTTTTTTTTTAATGTGAGAGAGAAAAAGCGAGAGCGAGAGAGAGAGAGAGAAGAAGCGGGCAGAGGGAGAAGGAGAGAATCTTTTTTTTTTTTTTTTTTTAAAGATTTTATTTATTTATTTGACAGAGAGAGAGACAGCCAGCGAGAGAGGGAACACAATCAGGGGGAGTGGGAGAGGAAGAAGCAGGCTCATAGCCAAGGAGCCTGACGTGGGGCTCGATCCCATAACGCCGGGATCACGCCCTGAGCCGAAGGCAGACGCTTAACCGCTGTGCCACCCAGGCGCCCCAGAAGGAGAGAATCTTAAGCAGACTCCTTGGTGAACACGAAGCCAGACATGGGGCTTGATCTCATTACCCTGAGATCACGACCTGAGCCAAAAACCAAGAGCCCAGATGCTTAACCAACTAAGCCACACAAGCACCCCCATTACACTGTAGTCTTTTTTTGTCTCTCTAATATTTTATCTATTTATCTATTTATTTATTTATTTGAGAGTGAGAGAGAGGGAGCATGCATGGGGGAGGGGCAGAGGGAGAGGGAAAAGCGGACTCCTCGCTGAGCAGGAAGCCCTACATGGGGCTCCATCCCAGGACCCTGAGATCATGACCCGAGCCAAAGGCAGACATTTAACCAACTGAGCCACCCAGGTGCCCCTACACTGCATTCTTAAAGACAATTGTCTTTCTGAAAGGAATTCTGTGCTAGACGGTAAAATAATAATTTTCACTTTCACATCATTTGAATGGCTTAGAGTACCCACAAATGCAAAATACAAAGTTTGCTTTTTTGTGTTTTATAATTTGTTTTCAATTAATATGTAATATTTATTTAATATTATTTACTGTATTCTTTAAGTATAAGGAAAACTATATTTGATTCCTGAGAATGCAAAACCAGTTCTAAATTGTCTTTGTTCCTTTTTTCCTCATCTGTCCCCAAGCCTATTTTACTCAGTTTCTTCATGTATAGGTAAAAGCCAAATCCCACAGGGAGAACAGGCAGACTTGAAGTTTGTATATTTGGGGCAAAGCTGTTTGTTATCAGCTTCTGCTGCTTTCAATCTATAAGGCAGTTAAGAATGGGGCAATTATGCATAGTAAGTTTTCCTTTCAAAGCTAAAACACAAAAGAAGCCCTTGTCAAGAATTATTAATGTCTTAAGTAAAGTTCATCATAGCCAAAGCCATTCAAAGGAATAAATCTACCCCAAATAGGAAAGTGTGTGTGTATTTGTGTGGAAGTGGTGGGGGTGGTGAGGGGGAGAAGAAGGTGAAGGACTCATTTTCTTACAAGGTAGAGAAAAAAATGGATATTTCATTGGATGAAAGAAAACACAACCCCAATAATAAATAAATCCTCTTTTAAGAAAATAAGCTTAAGTAAAAAGGGAAACTGGAGGTCAAACTGGAAATCCAAGTTTAATTCAGAGAAGAACGCCATGGAATGTTACAGAAAGAACACTGGGCTTGGATCAGAGCTTGGAGTTTAATGGGCAGTGGCAGGAGGGCAGAGCATAGGGACACTATCTGACCAGGACCACTATTCTTAAAAGGTGGTACAAATACAGGATTTGTGTGTTACCTGAAAATAGGTTTATACAATGAAAATATCTCCAAATTAATTTATATATTATTTGGTGTTAAATTTCCCTTTTTGCTTTGGCATGGAGAATACCTATCTGTTCAGTGTAAACATTCAAAATGTAGTGGCACCGTTTTCTAACATTGATTTGGCTTTTCCTTTCTTTCAGCTTTTAATGAGGTGGTGTGTACAAGCATCAAAAGGAGGTCAGATCATTTCAGACCGCTGAGACGCCTTGCTGCCACTTATTAGTAGTGTAAATTTGGGAAAGGTACTTAGTTCCTCTGCAGCCCAGTTTTATCATAAGGCAAGGAGAACAATCATACCTACTTTACATACGTGGGTTGTGAGATCTTATATGTAAATCGAAAAGCACATCAGAGAGGTGAAGGGCCCTTCTCATTTTTCACACTGCTATAAAATGTCATTGTTACAGAAAGCCACAGTTGGTGTTTAAGGGTAATTTTGCAGTAATTCGAGTTGTTTGTTACGTGAATCTTGAAGCCAGAAGGTAGTTCTGAGTTTTCTATCATTGTCAGAGAGGCTCACATTTCATAAACTCCTGGCCTTGAAGTCATCACCAGATGCAATGCTCATCATGGCTCTCTAGATAGTTCTTTCCAACAGGGTTTCAAGGAAGTTTTGCTGGAAATTTAATTTCTACCTAATAATCTTGTTTCCCAAGTGACATTGAAATAAAATTAAAGATACATTCTACTTAAGGGAAGAAGCATCCTGAGACTTAAAAACACACATGCATGTCTGCAAACACGTACACACATACACAGACACTTAAAAGGCATAAGAATAAAACATCAAGAGACACAACAAGATCTATTAATTGATAGATCATCCTAAACCGAAAAGAGGATATTGAAGGCTTAGTTCTCCAGGAAGTAGACTCTTAGGGACAGGTTTATTCTTAGGGACAGTGCTCTTGGGATTAACACCTGTAGAGAAGTGAAGGAATCAGTATTGGGCAGTGGAAAGAGTTGAACTGGGATGAACTTGAAGCAAAGGTCTTAGCAGATCCTATGGGGAGCTCTGGAGCTGACATGGCCCTACAGAGTTGTCTCCAAATAGGGCAAGGGGACAGGCCTTTTAGACCCCCATATCCACAAGCCGTAGGTTGTCCCAGTGAAGGAGAGTGATGGGATGACCTTGAGTAGGGTGACTTTCCCTGAGGACAAGTCCTGGAGGGGGACTCAGCTTAGAACTATCCATTGCAAACACTCCCAGGACCTCGGGAGCTTAGTTCTTCAGTCTTAGAGTGAGATCTCGGTGAACACTACACAGTTCACTCTGGTCCCTGCCTCATGCCATTCAGATCCACATACATCATATAATCAGTTTGAGGAGCAATCACTTTGCTCCTGGAGGAAGCTTACAAGGAGACGGTTAGTGGGATAAACTACAGGCACCACCAAGGAAGAAACTATTGTTGAAGCCATGCCTAATATTCATCATAGCCCCTCTCCCCACCCCCAGTCAAGATTCCCCTGACTTTTGGCTGACACATCTGTTAGCCTCAAAGGCTTATTGGTAGAAGGACCCAGACCCTCATTCCTTAGGGGCTACCATGTCCTTCTCAAGCTTTAGCCACTGAACATGTTCATTTACTATCAAAATTGGGCAAAGGAAAACCAAGAGGTACCTAAGTAGATCACCTGAGTCCCAACTGTATTATTTAATGTCCATGTAAGAGCAGTCCTACCTCCTCTCAATAATCAGAATCACTTGCCAGGTTGGTGACTCCCTTCTTTGCATGTTCTTCTTGTAGCACAAGAAGCTTAACGTGGCTGAAACAGTTATCAAAGCTTGAGCTTTAATGGAACTCCTTCTGTGTTCCCTGGTGGAAACTCTCTCCCTCTGAAAACCAAGACCCTTGAGTGTAGGAATAAGGAACACAAATTCTCGAAGTGGGTCACTTAGAGTAAAAACAGCCTTCTCCTACCTTCATTACTTGGTTCTAGGACCTATGTGTTCTACCTTTGGGGGACATAGAACCATACATAGTTCTTGTCCTAAGGTATATACAGCATTTCCCAAAGTGTCCTCTCTCAGTTGATGCCTCTGTTATTTGTTCAACAGGCTGTATCACTGCTAAAATGACTGACAGCTCCCAGGGAAGGTGATATGTAGCAAGACAAATGAAAACCATGAGGATAAGCTAATACTAAACCTACCCCACTGTGAGATAGGTCACTTGATCTGATGTTACCTTACAAGGAAACACCTGTCAATGGGTAAAATAGTCTCGAAGTTCTCTAATTGTGGTGATGGCTGATCCCTACTGGCAGAGAATACAAACCAATACCCCCAGAGAGTGTGGATTTCAATTAATATGACTGTCAGCCTCTCCCTATATAGGGCGGAAGGGGCCCTATATATTCAATTAGCCACCAAGGGGCTGGTGGGTCTCCTGGGCTGATGTCATATTTGGGGTTCAACATTGCTCTCTGTTGTTAGCTGACCAGAATTTGGTAAAGGCAGAAGTTAGATCAGCCACGGTGAATGGAAAACCATGAAATTTGGCCAATGCTCAGCCTCTACCCCCCCCCCCGCCACCCCCTCCTCAAGCATTACCTGTTCATGTGTCCAATGTGTCAGTTTTAGGGTAGTTGACATCAATTGGCTGAGTCACTTAGTCTCCTTAGTTGTTTGGTGTCTCTTCTATGATAGATGTTCTCTCATGGGTATTGATAAGCAGTAGAAAATCTATCACACTTCATGCCCAACCCTGTAGCTTATCCATATGCCTCTTCCATAGAACTCCTTGTCCCCAGTGATGAACTACTCTTTCTTCTTCCAGGTCACTGACTAACTGGCCAAGCCACTTTCCACTTCCCACTTGTCTGTATATAACCTCAAACCACTTCTCTTTCCACACAAAGTAGATGGTCAGGTATAATGCCAAGAGTTTTGGTCGTTGGGATGATTTTCCCTCACAATGTCTTCCAGTGCCAGCCCTGAGTGGGCTATTATATATTTCAGTCCAATTTCAGTTTGTATTTATATACTGAGATGACCCACCCACGATTTAAGCTGATTTATCCCCTCTTCTGTCAGCTGGTCAGAAGGGAGTCTCCCACATGGCCACAACTCTGAGCTAAGGGAAAGGGCTGGTACCAGAGTGGTGGGTAACGTGAGGATCTGAATCTGGGCCACCTGCTAGCAAACTCTGCCAGTGACTTCTGGTCCTATTCTTGTCTGATACCAACTGTACCACTTCCTACTTACTCGGGATTACTGCTGGCCTTGGCCAACTTTATGATGTGATGAGTTTGCCTGAACTCTGCTCATGATGGGTATTTCTGAATGCATGGCCCCCTGCTGTCCCATGGTCAGGCATTACCTTTACCAGGGCAGTCGCACAATGGGAGGTGTTTTTCAGAAAGTTAATAATAATTCTTTGGCATAGATGGCATGGTCTTACTACCTAACTACCATCCTTTTAGGATGAAGGGTTATCTGATACCTCGGGTATATTTCTCAGCCTTTAGGGCCTCTATAAACACTCCTTAACAAAACAAAACAAAAAGATTAACCGACATCTTGTTACACATATATGTTCTTGACTTCATTAAGGTACAGGGATAGATCTTAGGGACACTCATGATGCAGCTAATACATGTCAAGGCTTAGAGGAGTATGGGCTGAGGGGAACAGAGAAACGTTTATAGGTTTCAATGGTACTTTTCTTCTAACCATTCTGATAATCGAAAAGGAAATGTATACAAAGTATTATCAGTGCCCTCTATGACTCTTTCATATCCTAAAACTAAAGGCAATGTTTATTTCAACTAAGTCTTTACACTTGAAGCAGGTACAGATGTGCAAATCAATCAATCGAGTGATTCTGTTCAACATGAGAAAAGGCGAACAACAATGAAAATCAAGTCAAAAACGAGAACTTGTTTACCAAAGGTACAGCCTCTCTAAAAAAACATAAAATAGCAGAAGCCTAAATGAATACTTAGAGGAAAAGTAGGGCATTATTTAAACAGGAATTACATATGATATTGTATTATGGAACCCAAGACGGGGGAGCAAAACTTTTAAGGGGAAGGGATTTTCCTGTTCTTAAAGAAACATGTATGTTATTAGAGAAGTCTGAGCCCTGCAGACTTTAGTTCTCTGTAGCAAAAAGGCTCCGCGAAAGATGAAATCATCTGTATTATATTATGAGCAGTCAGGCCAGTTGAAAAGGGACATTGAGTTTGCAATGTGGTAGATATTAGCAAACACTTAAGAGAAACCACAAAAAACCTCGTGCATTGGCCTGAAGTAAGACTTCAACATCTGCTCAGACCCTTCAGAATCTACACTGCTGAGAACATAAGTCAGTTTGTTGGTCATTCCTCTGAACTTGAAGCCAGATGAGCAAATCCAAGCCATTTTATGGTACAATCATTCAAATCATTCCAGTATGTTACAAGATTTTTTGCCTTTGCCTTGAGCTTCAAAAAGAATTAGGCGGCATTTGTAACACTTCACACATTCCAAGGAAACTATTGGATCCAATTGTGAAAGTTTTCAAGTTCTGATGAATTTTTAATGTATAATTTATGTTAGTATCCAACTTAAAATGATACTTTGCTATAGAATCATGGTGCTAAAGCACACCAAGGCTGTTATTGCTATTTTTATTATTTTATCACATTTATAATATTTATTTGTATTTATTATTATAATTTAATAAATACTTATTTTGGACTGGTGGTGATGCTTTCACAGTTTCACCATAGGCTTCATAAAAAATATATTCATTGATCAGGTTTATGATTAACAAAGGGGCATGTAGAAACTACCGCACAAAAAGAAAAATTCAGTTCCACCAAAATTTTCAACAAATGCTTTTAAAATATATGTATTTTCTAATTTATGAAGCTAAAAAACAATGGAGCAGATACTTGAGTCATCCCACTGAGGTCACATAATCTTTTCTTGCTGTCCATAAAACAGCTCAGATGATGTAATCTATACTTGGGAACCCTTACGGGTGTAATAACAAGGAGAGCCAGAAGTGAAGGGCATCCCCTCCCTGCAGAATTTATCTCATCCTCAGAAGCAAGCTACTTTATCTCACGTGTGCCCAATAGCTTCAGTGTTTCCCAGGGAGGTCGGAGGTTCCCCAGTGTTTCACCTATGAGATTGTTCCTGCTTGGGCAGCAGTGGGAGAGAGAGTGAGGATGGGGCAAAGGACTTAGCAGAATTGTAAGTTGACTCCCCAAGTGCTCTTTTATATTTTTTCTGAAATTCTGAGACATAGAATCTAATTATTCTCCTCTCAGAGTTCAGATAAAAGCAACAGCAATGTATGGACAGGTTTCTATGTGCCAGGAAGTGTGCTTAATCACATTCTTGCCTTGTCTTTTTTTCAAGACGCACAACAGCCCTATGGAAACTCTGCTGCTGTTATTTTCCCTCTTTCCTTGTTGAGGAAACTGAGAATTACTGAAATCAAATAACAATCTTGAGCTTATACTCCAAGGTATCTGTAAGATCCAAAGGTTAAAGTCTAGTCAATTCTAAGTATTCTTGAATAAACAGCTAGAAAGAATCAAATCTCTGTGACGATTTTGAGCATATTAAAATTCACATTCTGAGGGATGCCTGGGTCACTCAATCGGTTAAGTGTCTGCCCTTGGCTCAGGTCATGATCCCATGATCATGGGATTGAGTCTGGCATCAGGCTCCCTGCTCAGAAGGGAGCCTGCTTCTCCTTCTGCCCGCTGCTCCCCCTGCTTGTGCTCTCTCACTCTCTCTGACAAAAAAATAAATAAAATCTTTTAAAAAATTTTTAAAAATAAAATTCACATTCTGGGGGCACCTGGGTGGCTCAGTCGATTAAGCATCTGCCTTAGGCTCAGGTCATTATCTCGGATCCTGGGATTCAGCCCAGCTTGGGGCTTCCTGGCTCATCGGGGACTCTGCTTCTCCCTCTCCCTCTGCCCTCCCCCCACTCATTTGTGTTTGTGCGCATGCTCTCTCTCTCTAAGTAAATAAGTAAAATCTTTAAAAAATAAAATAAAAATAAAATAAAATAAAATTCACATTTTTGGAGTCAGGACACTAGATCCTGATGATACATCCCTTCGATAATTAACTGGGTTCACTTCCAGACATAGCTTTTCTTTTTCTGGACAAGTTTTTGTTTTGTTTTGTTTTGCTTTAAGGAAAGAAAAGGTAAAGGTAGGCCTTAGTAGTTTGGAGCTGACTTAAGAGTACTTGAATCCCGTTCATGCAGCTGTAACTATCGGATGATTAGTTAGATCCGTAAAAATCACAAAGGACTTGGCGTTTCCTGCTCCCAAAGAAGGAGCAAGGGAATTGTTGCTCTGCTTCTCTGCTCACAGTTGAGCCTTTTAGGATGCCAGCATTTTCTTAAGAGCCTTGCTGAGAGAGGGGCTGACTTATATTTGCAAACCTAAGAGTATTTTGTGATAACACACTGGTATCTGGAACCTAAGTTCTTGATGCATTTCCACAACATCCAGGAAATTTAGGTCCTCAGAAAAATGTTAACATCCCTTTTTATCTTACACTTTATCTTCAAGTTAATTCCTAGGACTATATAGTGTCATAGCTCTGAGGCATCTCGGAGAGCATCCAGCTCTACGTGTCCTTACCAGAGCCACCTGGGGAATTTACCAAGACTTCCTAGGGAAGACGATGGAAAGGCTGGTTTTAATGGAATCACATTTCAATCTATCACCTGTGCTCTTTCCTAATGTTTACCTGCCTTGACCAAGGAGACTTCCAAGATCTGGGAGCCTATCTGTCCACTTCTCTTTCTTTCACAATCAGCCTTTGCCTAGCGTACAAAATAAAGGCGTATCTCACCTCCATTTGAAATCTTTCTTGGGTGCACTGTCCAAGGATGTAAAACCCTGTGGGAAGCTAAACAGAAAGGCAATTTGAGGTTGCAGAGCTCCCGAGGGCAGAGAGAGCAAAGTATAAGAATGTTCACAAGTGCGTCTTGTTCTCATATAAGGATGAAAAAAGTGAATGTGAGAGAACTTAAGCAACCTGCTAATGATCACAGAGCTACAAAGCATAGGGTTCAAGGTCTGAAAGAGCATAGTTCTGCTGGCTGCAAAGCCTGCCCCCTTCCTTCCTCACCACATTGCCATACAAAAGATCAAGACTGGGAGGTGTCTGGCACACAATCATTAAAGTTCAGTACTTTTTTTTTCTTTATCTTACCTTGAGTATTTCTGTCTCCAATGGAAAGGGTCACAAAGAAGTCAGAAACTCTGGTGAAATTAAAACTATAGCCACACTCCTTCAATACAGCCGATGTATGGCATTACCTTCTAGATTAATACTTCTTTCTTTCTTTCTTAGAAGTATAAAAGATAGAATTACAAAGGGTCATATTACACATGCTCTAAGCATTAACTGCAAGTGGGAGTTTAATAGCTAGTTTTTGAGCCAATTTTTGCAATGGCAATTTTCCTTCCTTTCTGTGCTCTCTGCCCATTTCTCCAACCTAATTTGGTTTACAAGCAAATTGTACCTTTAATTGCCTTCAATTAACCTGAGCAGGTAGGTAGATGGGAGTCATTTTCAATTTATTTCCTGTTGTTTGCCTTTTGAGAGGACTACCCAGAGCTGTGTCATGTGCCTTCCATCTCCCAAAATTGCATTCCTTCAAGAGAGCCCTGCCAAAACTGGGTAGTGAGAGATTTCCCTTCAAAATCTGGGTACTGAGCTGAAACAGTTTCCTGACCCAAGAGAAATATATCAACAACCTCCTCCTTTAGTCAGTTATCCCATATGTGGTATGATTTAAACACGGAGGGGAGGAAGAGAAGGAGGCAGAGAGTGGGAGAGAGAGGGAGGAAGAAACGGGGACCCAGTGTTCTGAGTTGTGATTTAAGTTTTTCTACCACCTTTTGTGTGTAATTCTCTCTACCTTTCTTGTTTTCTGTTTATATAGTTTGTAAAATTGGGTTAATCACTCCATCTTTATAAGTTGGTTGATATGACTTAAATAATACAAATTAATTGCATAGTTCAATTTCTTGGACAGAATAAATTCTCAATAAATTGGGACTTACTGATGAGATGTGACCCCAGTGAAATTCTCATTTACTCAGCAAAACTGACATAGAGAACACATTTGGCTTCTATTGGAATCGACCAGGTGATGGGATAGTTCTTCATCCAAGAAACAGATGAACCTTCCTTTCTCTCCAACTCGTACTTAATTATTCCTGGAAGAATTATTATTTAGTAAAACTAGCTCAAGCCTCCATCTCCCAATGGAGGGACACTAAGAGAATGGTGAGAACAGGAGAAACCAGGAGTGGACCATGGCTAAATTATCATAAATTTTGTGAATAAATATTCAAATAAATAGCTACTGAACAAAGCCAACCCAATCAAATGCAAAGTCTATCTATCTATCTATCTATCTATCTATCTATCTATCCATCTATTCATCCATCCATCTAGCTAGCTAGGTCTATTAGATATGTTGAGTTGGGTTTTAAGGAATTTCTCAAGCCACCAATCTTTTATTTTAAATAGGTGATAATAATAGTGATACTTATCAAAAACTCATTCTTTTCTATATTTATTAGGTACTTTATTTGTATGAACTCACTTGATCTATACAACAACCCCTTGAGATGGGTAATAATATTATTCCCAGTTACAGAGGAGAGTTAATGGTCCAAGAAAGTTATATGATTGACTTATTTCATATTTCTCATAAGTAGTGGAGCCAAAATTTGGATGGACATTCTGGCTCCAGAGCAACTGCCTTAACCAGTAGGATATCCTGCCTATAATTTTCAAGATAATTGGAGATAAAGGAACAAAAAAATAAAAGAATAGCACATCTCCAAATGAGCTTACCTATGGATTTTCATTAAGATCCTTTTTTTATTATAATAATAATTTTTTATTATGTTAGTCACCATACAGTACATCCCTGGTTTTTGATGTAAAGTTCGATAATTCATTAGTTATGTATAACACCCAGCGCACCATGCAATACGTGCCCTCCTTACTACCCATCACCAGCCTATCCCATTCCCCCACCCCCCGCCCCTCTGAAGCCCTCAGTTTGTTTCTCATCCTTTCTAAGTGACTATTACAGTGAGTAAAATATTTCATGAAGTTAAGAATTTACTGCTGTAGGAACTTTATGATCATTCCATTGAAACAGATCACCTTAAAGATAAGGAAGAGTCAGCCTTCAAATGTAGACCCCCCCCCCCCCAACTCCCCCGGCCAGTCTGGTACTCCTTCAGAGGAATTAACATACCTGGAAGGTAAATGCAGAATTTGTTTGTGTGTTAATTGTAATAAGAATAACAATAGTAATGACCGATTCTGGGGACATAGAAGAAGTCACAGTGTTCCTGTTCTATTTATGAGGTTTCCAATTTATTACTGAATATCAAGGATGTAAGAAAAAGACTACTCTGGTTAGGTCACCTTGTACTTGGCCAAGATGGAATTGCTCTCTATAGAATATTCTTGGAAAGTATAGAAGAACAGTTATCATAGCAGAATCATCTTCTAAGGAAAAGTACCTAGAGCCAGAGATTGGATCAGGGCCACTGTTACACAGACTGAGACTGAATCTAGTAAAATAGCAATGTCCTCTCCATCAAGGACTCAAATTAGAGTGTCAGACTTTGTCCACACATTGGGGAATAAACTGAACATGAACCGCAGCTGTTTTCATGGAACAGTGTAGAGTGTTCCACAGAATCGTGCTTTCACCATACAGTACAAAAGAGGCAACAGATTCAACATTTAAGAAATTAAGCCCCTACAGATCTTTCTTCAGATTGTTGAATATGTTTGCCCATCATTGTATTTCTTTTTAAGAGTTTTCCAACAGTGGACTATCACTGTGGGATATAATAAATTGTCAAGCAGAATTAAATAGAGAGAGAAATTCCTGTGGCTTGGAATCACTGCCTCCTTGTTTCAGGATTTCCTAATACCTTCAAGCCAAATTTGGTGGTGAATTTGTAAAATAAATTAAGTTCCGGAAAGTTCCAAACAATAAGACTCAAGAATCTCCTACCCATGGATAGAATATGAATTCAGTTTAACCCCTTATTGGCTGAGTTATCTGGACAAAGACGCCCATCTTCTCCAAGCCTGTTTCCTCAGCTGTAAATGAGGGATAACTTAACACCTAACTGCAGGGTTCTTGAAGATTTGGTGGAATAATGGTGTAAGTAGTCAGGGCAATGCCTGACACAGAGTAAGAGCTCCATATATACACTAAATTAAGTCTGCTGCGCAGCTGTCCTGGTTGATAATGTGTTTTCTCTAGACCTACAAACCATTGCATTCTAAGCAAAAACAATCCTAACTTCCTTGTACTGATACTTTGTGACTTCTTTTGATTTTTTTAAGAGGTAATATGCTGGTGTGAAAATATTTCTGGGTTAAGGTCAAATACCTGGGCTCTAGTCACCGAGCTGTCACAGAACAGGAAATTTGAATGACTCCTTCTGTTTCTCTGTGTCACTATTTTTCTCATATCTAGAATGAAAATCATGCCCTTGCAAATATTTTTTGGAAAGAGACGATTTAAATAAGATGATTTAAATAAGAAAATCAAGCCCATAATGAAATCTCTAACCTGTCCAATGACCTACAAAGACTAATGATCCTGGCCCAGAAACGAGAGAGAATTCAGTAATCTAATTCGTATCTTCTAAAGCACTTTTTCCAGTGACCATGGACTCGTAGTTAGGTGGAGTTCAGTAGGCAACAGGTGGACGTGGGACTTAGTAATGCTAACTGAACTATCTGAGAACTTAATTATGACCCCTGAAAACTTCCTTAGGAGTTTTTTAAACCAATGGCAACTTGATAAGATGTACAGGAATAGACAATGTAGGAAATATTTTGGCACCTCTATCACTCAGAAAAGAAAGGAGCATGTGTCCCACTCCAGCTTAATTATTATTAAAGTTGTTTCACACAATGGAATGGAGAATGATACCTGGAACTCCAGGTTCAGGATTTGAGTACCACCTCTGCAATTTTCAAGTGAATTAAGTGCTCAATTTCCACATTCTAGAATAGAGGAAGTAAATAATACTTCTTCAGAGTGTTGCTATGAAGATTATTTGGCAAAGAACACGTAAAGAGCTTAATGTAACTCTAGCTCTTAAAAGATAGTTAATGTTAGTCCCTCTCCTTATCTAAGCAAGCCTTCTTCTTTGAGAACAGCTGAGTCTTATCATCCAAGTTTATGGAATAGGAAAAAAAAAAACCAACAAACTTTGGGATCAAAATAATTTTTAAATCAACTTAATTTTATTCGTGTCAAACTTTTAGCCTGAGAATTATACATCTTTGACCCCTACTTTGTGGTGGTTTACAGGCACAGAGAGGTTTGCTGGTTAGTTATAAAAATGGTTAAATTTATAAGGCATGTTATATCCAAGATCCAGATATCAGATAATTTGGCTAGATGATCTATATATCCAGAGGCTCTACTATCTCATTTTTCCATCCTTGACCTCTACTAATAAATAACTTCTTTCCCATCCTTGATACCCATCAAGACAGGTCAAAGTTTCACAAGAGCATCACAACTCACACACACACACACACACACACACACACACACACAAACACACACGCTGTCCTCAGATATTGCTCATGCTGTGCGTGAGTGGAGGGGGTGAGATTCCCTTTCATTTCTATACATAATTAATGCCACCCTTGTTGTAGCTGTTGAGAAGACTCTTCCAAAATAACCCAGCTATTTCTTTTGAATGGCTCATTTTATGCATACCAGTCTTTCCCAGTTGACCAAAATTTTAGTAACATCGTTTACTTGTCCAGTGATCTTTTATTCCTTTTTAAATGCCATTAAAATGCTTAGCATAATACCTGGCATATAATGGATTTAGAATAGATATCTTGAATTGATTTAATTGTAGACTCAGGATTGGAAGAGAATTTAGGGATCATTTAATCTAATCTCCCACTCCTGACCCTTGTGTTTTTGAGCTGTGTCAGCCAGTATGAAAGCTACTGGTTATGTGTAGCTACTGAGCACTTGAAATGTGGCTACTGGGGTGGAATAAAAGAATTTTTAATTTTATTGAATTTTAATTAACCTTAATTTAAATTAAATTTAAATTTAAAGCTAATGCTTCTATTATTGTAAAAGCTTTAAACATGTTTGGAAGAACATGGGTATGGGAATCTACTTTTTCAACTGTGAAGGTTATAGCATCTAAATACAGATCAGGTACTTACAATGAAAATTTAGCATCTTAATTGAGTGATTGAAATGTAAAATACACAGTGAATTTTAAAGATGAAGTACAAAGAAGTTCAAAATATATGATTAAAATATATTGATACATTGAAATACATAATAATTTAGAAATAATTGATTAAATAATAATATATTATTAAAATTAATTTCACCTGCTTCCGTTCACTCTTTTATTTATAGCTACCGGAAATTTAAAATTATATGTGGCTCGCATTATATGTCTTGCACAGTGCTATTCTAGAGCATCCCAAGCAGAAATTCACTCATCCTGGCTTCCTCTAGTGAGTAGCTCGGTGAGTATGTGGCTAGCATATCCCCATAAAATGGCTCTATTTGTTGAAAAAATGTTTGTATTTATGGATATGTAATCTTCTGCATTCTTCCACTAATGGCTTCTATTTTAGTCTCCAGGGGGGAAAAATACGGATTTTCTTTTTCCCTGTGACAACCCTTCAGAAACTGAAGAGTTCCAACAGCAATAATAAAAGTAATATTAATCAAGCATTTATTGTGTGCTAGGCGTTGGACCGTACGCTTAACATAAGTTACTTCACTCACTTTTTGAGATGAGCAATGATATCAATCCCCATTTTATGGATGAGGAAACTGAGGCTGAGGGCATGTAAGCAACAGCATATGAGAAGTACTTAGCATGCTACCTGGCACACAGTAGACACTTAAATGTGAGTTGACATCACTGCCATCACTAATACTTTTGCTGTTCTTTACAATGATTCCAGCTATTGCAGAACCAATAGAGCTTTCCTCTCTGTTATCAATCAGTAGGTGAATTCCCCCTGCACTTCCACGTTGCCCATATGAGCACAAGAAGGCCTAATAGGGGCACATTATGGACATTAATCAAGTTGCTGTTGAGCTTGGGCTGCAAGAGTTTGGTCCAAGTCCACACCAGGTCAGTTGTCCTAGAAGTAAGGTGGGGGGGGGGGGGCGGGGAATGGCTGGAACAAGTGGCCAAAAGAGAAGTGCAGCTAAAAGATCTGAAGGGGTTATGTAATGGGTGCCTGACTCAAATGAGCGGGGATGTGTTCCATGACCCCCAGTGGATATCTGAAACAGCAGGTAATATGAACCGTGTCTATACTGTATTTTCTCTTATACATACGTGCCTATGCTAGAGTTTAATTTATGAATTAGGCCCAGTAAGAGATTAGCAACAATAACTAATAACAAAATAGAACAACTATAACAATATAGTGTAACAAGATCATGTGAATGTGGTCTCTCTCTCTCAAAAATATCTTATTGTCCTGTACTCGCCCTTCTTCTTGTAAAGATGTGAGATGATAGAACATTTACATGGTGAGATGAAGTGAGGGGCATGATGCAGGCATTGTGACGTAGTGTTAGGCTACTACTGACCTGGTGATTCTTCAGAAGGGGGGTCATCTGCTTCTGGCCTGCTGTTAGCTGCATGAACCGAAAGTGCAG
This sequence comes from Ursus americanus, assembly GCF_024610735.1. Classification (NCBI taxonomy): domain Eukaryota; kingdom Metazoa; phylum Chordata; class Mammalia; order Carnivora; family Ursidae; genus Ursus; species Ursus americanus. The sequence goes on from NC_142135.1 coordinate 18,228,563, forward strand.
AACAGAAAACAATGGATAAGACGAGTACTAGATCATCAAGCACGAAGTGCAGTAATTTAGAAACACACTTTTGATGCTGCGATTGGCAATATTTTATTGATCATGTCACTAGAGTCCTATTACTGTTAAACCACCATGTGACTTTAATTTCTTACAACTCTGACTCATTTTCTATTTTCTAAATCAGAAACTATATTTCAAATACAGGCTGGCTGGGTTTTGGTCATATAGCCCTCAAATATGAAACCCTCTCTCCTTGAAGAGACAGCAGTTGTGGATCAGCTGAAGAATCATCATTTGAAGAAAAAAAAAACAGAATAAAAGATCTCATCAGCACTTAATAATTTAACAGCTATATGGAGGAATCTAATTATACTTTTAGTGAAGGTCCCGCAAGGGTCATTCAGCATTTAAGTATATGAGCTTCATTTCACTAAATGAGCTGGCTAAAATGGGAGCACTAATTTATCAGAACAGATGTAGTTCAACGACAAATAAAGAAAAAAAAGTGGCATGACATACCATCAGGGATTAGTAGAAGAAAGTGTTGAATGTAGGAAGAATTACTGACAAAACAGGGATCTTAGTAAGCAATGTAACTGTGGAAAATTGAGTGACTGATTATGTGATGAGATATATGGATGTGTGTGTGTGTGTGTGTGTGTGTAATATATGAATATAGAGTTACCATATTGAACCTTTACTATGTATCAGAAACTATGCTAAAGCATTTGATTTTCTTTAAAAAAATGTATTTCGTTTCATAACGACTGATTATGTTGGTCATATTATTATGCCCTGAGTATAGACAAGAAAACTGAGTCATAGAAAAAGAAATGTTTTGTGTAAGACCCAAGGCTAATAAGAGCCAAAATCTGAAATGAGTCTTTTAGCCTCCAGAGTCCCTGCTCTTAAATGGACTTAAATGCCATGCACCAACTCTTTGAAAGACTAAATGATACTGGCTACCATTTGCAGAGCACAGAATACCATGCAGGGTGGGAAATGTTACGTATACTAGTTCTAAATATTAGTGATAGGTTTCATGTCTCCATTTTACAGTCAGAGGAACTACGGCTTAAACAACTAAGAAAATAAAAGAATGATGGAATTAATCTTTCGTCTGAAAAACTTCACAGACAGAATAAACACTGCAAACATTTATAGAGGGCACGCAAAACTGGTGAGATATTTATAGATATCTGCGCTGTTGGCAGGGTAAGGCCAAGAACTACACATAACTCATCACTGTGAACCTACATAGGAGTGCATAATTCTAGTTGTAAAATATATCTATATGTGTGATTCAGATGACAACCGAACTACTAAGAAAATTTAATTCTTCTGATGAAAAAAATAATAATAATAAAATCCTAAAATGTTTTCCATAACTTTAGGCTCCTGAAATGGTTGTGCAATCACAAACGAAAGCTGGAAGAAGGTTTTTTGTTCAGAGTTGATTTCTCTGAAAGTCTGATAGGATAGGTAATACATTAATAATGGGCTTGGGCTGGTACATTTAAATGATTTTTTTTGAAAATTAAAAGGGGATTTCTACTTCTTCAGACATTTAGCAAATACTTGTGCCAAGAATTAAAGTTATAGAAACAATGCAACACTTCTGATTTGATCCTCTGGCATTCTATCTGATTTAAACATCAGGGGAAGCATCACACAGGTGCACACAAAAATGCAGCAAAATGTGTTGCAGTGCCTCTCCCTGTTCCATAGATGTGACTGTAAAATCAAATCAAATCATGCTTTCCACGTAGACCATAATATCGCTGCAATCACTATTGCCCAGCATTAGCAGGGTTCCAGAGGGGGAAAGCATTGACCATGCATCACTTTTCACAAATCCCAGGCAGTGCCAGCATGGTCCCCAGCCTGAAGGACAGAATACATTTACAGATCGTAAGTCACCTGATAGCGCCAAGTATATTAGTTGAGGTGGGCTAACAAAATAGACCCAAAAATATATTGATGGTTCAACAACAATAACGGTTTCTTTCTCGCTCATGCAACAGTACTAGGCTAGTGAACAGACCAGAGAGATTTCCCTTCTCTGCACAGTAATTCAGGGACAAAGGCTAATGAGATCTGCTATCTTCAACAGATGGCTTCCAAATTCACCTCGAAGATTTAATCCATTCTAGCAGGCCAGAAGGGCAAGGGAGCATGGAGGAGTGCACTACTCCAGTGCCGGCTCAGAAGAGACACTTTGCACTCCTGCTCATATTCCATTGACCGGAACTCAATCACAGGGCCACGTGGAGCTACAAAGAGGGCGAAGAACGTAGACTACCTGTGTGGCCAGGAATGGATGTGGTTCCTCATGGGCCAGTAAATGACAAACTAAAAAAACAGTGTTAGTTATACCACCTCAAACACACACATCTGATAGACAATAGTGGCACAAAGGCAGAAAACTGTAATATAAATTCCTCTTTGGGAAATGGGCCATACGAGAGATTCAGATATCCTCGGTTTGTGCCGATGATGGAATGTTGCTGGGCAGGCATTATGAAGTACCTCCATGCCAGGAGTAGGGAAAGTTCTTTGATTAGGCCCAGGTTCCTCCCAGGACCACTGTTCCCCATGGTCTTGGCTCCCCTCCTTGAGAGGTGCTTCCATAGGGCGAATTTCAAGTGTAAGCAAGCCTTGGGGGAGCACAGCTTCAAGAGCATGCCCCTTACTGCTGTGGCTTAGAGGTCAAAAGTGGTTTGTTTGTTTGTTATTTGTTTTTAATAATCAGAGGCTTTTTGAGGCAAGAACTATGTTTTGGCCAGCTCCAAGAGACAGTAACCAAACCCAAGGTTTTTTTCCTGGATATGTTCCAAAACTCCTTTCTTTGCTTCCTTGCTCACATGCCATTTTTTTTTTTTCTTTCAAATTAATGGTGGCTTCCCTGATGGCTTGTGGGGGGAGTGAGTGGGTGGGGAAGGTAACATCATCAGTCTGAACTTTGCTGCAGGGGATAGATAATTTGTTTAACTGAAGTTTTAATGGCCTTTCAGTGCTCAAAAACTTTTGTAGTCTTCTCCACAGTTAGGGATCTTTCACAGTCACATTTCCAACGCCTTGAATACCCTCAATTCTGGACTCTGTTTTTCCATTTCATTTCCATATATAAAGTGGGAAATTCTGAGCTCAACTCTTACACTAAAATTCTGATTTAATAATTTCACTTCAAAAGCTCAGTAGGTACTAGGTTTGCTTTTTTTCTTTTTATTATTATTATGTTCAGTTAGCCAACATATAGTACATCATTAGTTTTTGATGTAGTGTTCAACGATTCATTAGTTGCATATAACACCCAGTGCTCATCACCACACGTGCTCTCCTTAATACCCATTACCTGGTTACCCTAACCTCCACCCATCTCCCCTTTGAAACCCTCAGTTTGGTTCCCTGAGTCCAGAGTCTCTCATGGTTTGTCTCCCTCTCTGATTTCTTCTAATTCAGTTTTCCCTCCCTTCCCCTGTAGTCCTCTGCACTATTCCTTATGTTCCATATATGAGTTAAACCATTTGATAATTTGCTTTTCAAGTGATTTCTGATTTTTTAGAAATTAGATTTACCAAATATTTTCCCTGTTGTGATAGATAATAACTATTAATCAAATATTCACTCCATCTCCTCCAACTCTGTGGAAGGAGTATATTCTTCCAGCCCATCAATGTTAGGGATGGACACATGACTTGTGTTAGCCAGGAGGCTGTTAGCAGGTATGACATATGCAGATACTTGTAATGTGCTTTGCTATTGGGCTCGCCCTCTTACACAACTACCAGCACCATGTCAAGAGCTTCCCCTGAATAGTTGTTGCCTTTCTGGTCAGGCCCCAGAATGAATCTATGGGGAATACTGTCAAACACAACCTGAACCTAAGATCCAAAGCCAGCCAGGCCTACAGATTGAGATAGAATTGCCCACCCACATCCAGTCTTGAACAGCTGTCTCTCTGATATGTGACCCACAGATGTGTGAGTGAGAACTGATTTTTGTTGAAGCCACTGAGTTTCAGAGTGGTTTTTTACATAGCAATAGCTAACTGATACACTCTGCTTAAGATGGGTGTTTATCTTATTGGTCCAGTATGTCTCCTTGCTATCAGTTACCTATTGCACTACCATTAAGCCAATGCACAAATTTTCGACATGGTACATAAAAATTAAGATACAAATTCAGTACTACTAAGTGGGGGTTAGCTGCTTTAACAACAACAACAACAAAACCCCAACGTGTATGATAGCTTAAACTTACGCAATAGGATTGGGCAGGCAAGCAAGTTGAAGGTTAACATGGTTTTAAAAAGTTGTTCTTAGGGTCATCTTTACTAGATCAAGCCCAGAAATTAGGATGGAAAATGTATCAGAGGTTTTCCAATCCAGGCTTAGAAGTGGTATACATAATTTCTGTTCATATTTTATTGGCCAGAACTTATTTGTACAGCCACACCTAACTGCAATGAAGAACGGGAAATAAATTCTAGTTGGATGCCCAGGAAGAAAAGTATAACATGTATTTTTGGTGATCAGCTCGCACTGTCAGCCACATCACATACAGCGCCTCTGTGAGAGTAGGAAAAGAGCTGATGAGGGCATCCTTTGCTGTGTCGTTCAGGGATTTTGTTCTACTAAGATCAATATCACCATTGTTGCTGTTCCTATACCTCCTATGTTTATGTATCTGCTTCTATACTGGCTCCTATTTCACAATACCTTTTGTTAAGCTTTTCCTGTATTCTAAGCACTTACTATGCTTATTTTAGTTAACCCTCATAATACAGATGAAAAAAATACTCATAAATAAGTAGGGGGGTCAGGAAAAAAACTTACATCAAATTCCAACATGTTATACTATATGTCTGTATATAATCAAGTTCATCTTAGATGATCTCAAGTGTTTAAGTAAATGAACTACGGTTCTTCACACACACACACACACATGCACACACATGTGTACACACACACACTTACCTATCTATACCAAGATAAAGGACAAAAAAGTAGGGTGAGATTAGGCTATGAGGGTTTCAAAATTCACCCAAAATGGATATTCTTATTGTACAGTGAAACTGAGAGCCAATTAGGCTCTTTGCAAGAGAATGTTTTAAGGAAGACTAGCACAAAGAATGAATTAGAGCAGGTAAAAGGTTATGAGAATTAGTAATACATAAGTAGGCAGCAGACTTTGGAGGGTGTTATTGTTACATGGCTTGTCACCTATTCCTGCTGGCTCATTCTGGCTTCCAAACTGATCAAAAAGGAAACAAGTTAATTTAAGAATGACATGGCCCTTAGCCATTCTCTTTGAAAATATCTTTCGTTGTACTTGGATGACACTAAAGGCCAAATATGTAAGCATGTCATTTTACTTTGGCTTGAAGATCTAGCCAAGAGAATGGAAGAGTGGCCTTTCTTCTCTGGCCTTCAGATCTCTTAAATTTAGAAATTCATAACAGTTCCTGTACCATATGTTCTGACCACCTTTAAGTTTCTCATTACTCCTCTGGATCTAGTTCAAGACAATACAATTTGGAGGGTTTTTTTTTTCTTTTCAATAAAAAAGTGAAGACACCTAAGCAAAATATTCATGCAATGTCCAATAATCAATTTTATGTCCAAGACCAATTATAGTATCAGGGCAATAGCTGATATCATTTCTTTTGGGAGAATATTTTCTATACTATCTAGGAGATGAACCCAATGATATAATTATGTTTTCACATTTAAAATTACTGGAATAATTAAGAAAAGTAAGCCAAGAAAACAAAGTTTTACTTGGAATGTTATAATTTGAGGTATTTACTTCTATGAGAGTTGATGTAGCTGGCCTCACTTTAAAAATGAAGACTATTGAATAACAATTGGAGAGTTAACAAAAAAATCTTGAGCCAAATTCCAATCCATGAGCAGTAAAGAGAGAAGAGGAAAGATTATAAGACAAAGGATTGGGTGTTTCTTCTACCACTTCCTATCTGGAACATGTAAGGGATCCAACCACCTGGGCATCAGATGCCTCACCTTTAAGACAGTGATAGTCACATCTTACCAGTCCAAAGACAGATTGCTAAACCATTGTCTGAGACCTTCTCTAGTTCTAAAACCCAAATCTAAACTCTAGTAAAAACCTAAAGGATGCAGGTGACTAATAACCTAAGCCTCTATGACAAGCGGAGGTTAGCGTTCTGAAGGCTTTCCCATGCTTTCTCTATTCCCTCTAGGTTGGATCATTAGATAACTAGATGTACTAATTACCAGTCATGGTGTATTGTATTACTCTTGGCCAAACAGTCTAATTTTGCTGCTCCCAGTAGAATGATTTTGTTATCTCTACTTTATTGAACCCAGGAGTATCCATGAGATGTGCATTGGCCAAGGAAATGTAGGCAGAAGTGGCTGTGATTACTTCAGGAAAGCAATGCTTTCCAAAAAGTGAATAATGCAGGATTTCACTGTAGGGCGATCAACCATCCCTGTTTACCCAGGTCTGAGGGATTTTCTGGAATGTGGGACTTTCAATGTTAAAACCCAAATGTCCCAGACACACCAGGATGAGTTGGTCACATTTGGTTTTATTGATGAAAGCTCCCCAATTTGCCTGGGTACAATGTTTTTCCATGGCTGTTCAGGCTCTCCTGACTAATTCCTTTTTAATCTGCTTTCGTGCAAACTTAACAGTCCTGTGTATCATTTGCTTCTGTAAAAGGTTTCTAGAAAGCAAATCTGATGAACTAACAATCCATACAAGGTCTCCCCTCTCTGACAGCATTGTTAATTTAGTCAGAGCCTTCAAGGGCTAATCTCAAGGAAATAGAAACATGAAGGTGAGAGATTCTGGAGACTGCAGGAAAATGCTCAGCCATCCTCAGTCCATACCATGTACACCATTATTTACAGTAGACACAGGTCTAGATTTGCATATATGAGATGTAGTTTTAGGGTCCCATCTTCCACAAAGACATTCTGTGACCTTGCAGCAGCCACTTAATCTCTTTGAGTTTGGTTTCTCATATTTTAGAAATGGGGCAAAAACAATATGAATAGCGTTTTATAAACTCTACAAAGCTATAAAATTATGCAATTACTATGCAGTGCATTAATAAAAACTGACCATATTTTACATCACATTCTATCCATTCATAAATATTTATTTAATGATCATTTCCCCTTATGTGTAGCAAAAGAAGAATGGGCAGGTGGTATCTAGTCTATACTCACAAATATGGACATGATGTCAACTCATACCAGGGAGGAATTCCAACTTGGTCAACTAAGCATGGGTCATAACTATTGGAAATACATGTTTGGGAGTGTAGGGGATAAGTGTAGTATTGGTGATGGGAAGAAGTTAGGGTAGTAGAAGGAAAAGCAACTTGTCATTATTCTGAATCTCTGTACTAGGAAGCAAAGAAAAGAAAATTCACCAGAGCTCCTAATAAGTTCATTTTCATTTTAATGGAGAGTAGTTAATTCCTCTGTCTTTAACCGTTCATGCTGCTATTATGAAATACCATAAAATAGGTGGTTTATAATCAACAAACATTCATTTCTCATAGTTCCGTAGGCTGAAAAGTTCCAGATCAAGGCACTGGCAGATTCAATGTCTAGTGAAAGCCTGTTCCCTGGTTCATAAATGGCCTGTTCCCTGGTTCATAAATGGCCTGTTCCCTGGTTCATAAATGGCCATCTTCTCTGTGTCCTCACATGGTGGAAGGGGGAGGGAGCTCTCTGGGGTCTCTTGTAGAAGGACATTAGTCCCCATGACCTGATCACCTCCCAAGAGCCTCACTCCAAATACTATCACATTGGAGGTTAGGTTTCAACAAATGAATTTTGGGGGGGATGCAAATATTCAGTCTATAGCATCCCCTCAAGCCACTTTGCATTCATTTACAGTAAGACCAGTTTGAAAGGTGATTCAATTAGTTCGCCCCTCCAAGCCTACACCCCATTCTTTCCTCCCTACTCTGAGCCCTTGTAGAGATTACATCAATGGGTATCTTTGCCATCTGGCTCTAAATGGGAACACTGGCAGAAATTAGAGGAAGAGAAGTGAGATTAGGGTATTCCCCTGTGACTGAACCATTTTTTTGAATGGTTGTTGAGAGGTTGACTCTATCCCTCAACTGAAACTCACAGCTCTGGTCAAGGTACCCCCCTCCACATGACTCATTCCAGCTTCCCATTAGCACTGGCTTAAGGTGATAACAGCACTTTGATGTTACTATCCCAGGGACATTATGCTATCAACTTGTGGTTTTCCTACACCCTGTTAAACCCTCTTCAAATAATCCATTTTGAGAACACCATTTGTTTCCTACCAGCCCCTAAAGCATTCAAGTACTTACTCTGTATCAGTCCAAATATACTTGTTTAGATATATATGTTGTTATTTTTTAAAAGTCTGTAACAATCATTATTTTCATTTATTTATAGTAACACTTTGTATTGATTATTATTTCATCGAAAGAGAGTGTTTTTCTTGACTATGCCTTTTTTATTCATGATAAAAAATAAATTAGACTTACAAGAACCAGTTGCTCTACAGAACAGACTCTTGACCAGCCTCTCTGGACATTGGTTTTAATGAAGGCTACCGAAAAGCTCAGAAACAGAGTCTCCTTCCTTGTGCTTTTCTGCAAGATAAGTGAAGCTGATAGCTGGATAGTTTCCAAAGTGCTGTTTTTAAAGGCCTGGCTTCTCTCTCCTCTTAGACCATTTCCAACGAACACATGTGAACAATCTGAGCCTTGCCAGTGTATTTCCTGGCAGACACAGCATGTGTCAGTTTTATTGCTCATTCAGACTTGGGAATTGAATTGAATGCAACAAATGCTTGTTGAACCACAATTTTGTGCAAAAGCACTTTGTTAGGTGCTGTTGAGAATACAGAACTAAATTATTATTATCAGGAATGAAAAACTTGGAATTTAGGAAACATTTTTAAATTGAAACAATAACTATTGTTATACATGTACTATAATGTTCCAAAATTTTCCAACTACTTTTTCATCATTTTACTCCATTTAAATTTCAGAAAAATTGTTGGAAGGGAGGAATGACTTCTGTTTTTATGAATGAAAAATACAAAGACGCAGAGATGCTAAGTATGTTACTCATAATCATACAGCGAATGAGTGGGGAAATTGGGATTTGGATGATCCAGGATTTAGATCCACTGATCCAGGTGTTCCCGGCGCCAAAGCCCATGTTGATCACTATAACCCTTAAAAATGGCATTAACTTTATTCTGTATTCAAAACAGCCAAAGGAAATTGTCTTCCAAAATGTCAGCCGTCCATTTAATGTTAATGCTTCTCCCTTTGAGCAGATGCCAGAACACAGGCAAAATTAGACCATGAAACGTATATTGTCTCCTGCAAGGGGAGTCAGGAAGAAGAGGTGAAGATGGGGGTGCAGGTCTCCGCCTTGGTTAGGTCAGCCCAATGGTCAAATGGTTTTTACAGACTGGCTCTCAGACACAGTGAAGTGAAGAGGCCTGGAGAAAATTCAGTATGCTTGCATCCATATGGCAAAGCATAGACTAGAAACCTCCCTATTGTTTTGTTTTGCTGGATACATAGTTGTTTGTAAATAGAGATTTAGAATATTAGGGTATCTTTTAAATGCACTGGGTGAGCTTATGAATTAAGGCAAAAGGCAGTGATTTATTCAGTTAGACAAAGAATTCTTTTTTAAATATTAGTCATCTGCTTCATTAATCTTATTTCACATTGTTACAAAGAAATGTTTCTTTGTCATTATCACACATTACTAGTGTGTCTTTTCCTGGTTACATACTATATTGGATGCAATTATATCCCAGAAATTTCCTGTTTAAGAAAAAGGAGCCTAAAATAGAAGAATTAAATAATTGACACTCTGATAAAGCTAGAGCTCTCTCTGCTCCAGGACAAAAGACTGCTCCTGGGAAAAACCAATTGCTAGTCCCTTCCTGCCACAGGAATCTGGTTGTGTCTGCATCATAATTCATGCGATAAGTGATCTAAATTCTTCATAGAGGAAAAAAATCTCAAAGGACTCTCTTTTCTGCTCCACTTTTTTAAAACAGGAAACATATTTTGCTTCTTAGCCTAAATGACCACATCATTTGCATTTTGGGAAGCAAATGAGGTTTCTTCCCAAAACTAAATATTATTTCTTAAAGGAGCTCTCCATAATTAATGAGTAGAGCCAGATGTCTTTTCTATGGGCCATCCTTTTTCAAGATGAAATTTGGTTTCAATGGCAGTAGGTGGATGGCAGAGACGGCCGAATGTGCACGATTCAGAAACAGAAGACAAGTAAATCTTTCACTTCTGTATGGTCTTGTTTTTGTCCACTTCTTTTGGAGCCAGGAAGTGGTCTCCATGTTTTAACAGTACCAAGCATGGACCAAAACCAGTGGTTGGATATGTACTATGGAGCACAGAATCCTGTGAGCTGGGAAAGTCTGCTGATTGTGGTTCCATCCAAGTCTTAGCAAAATGCACATTACAATCCCCCTTCTTTGGTTCTGTTAGCACTCTTCTTGCCTAACATGGTGTGAAATCAAAGGCTGATGCAGGACATGAGTATCCATGTGGCTTTGGGTAAGTCATTGCCCTGAGTTTCAGGTGTTTCATTTGTAAACTGGATCAGCTGAGATTAGACAAACCTCATTTTTCTCAAGCTCTTATATTCCATACACAAAAAAGCAATAGCTTTCATAGAATTCTTCCTCATGTCAAAGTCATGTCTTCAGTGGAAGTTTCTGAGCTGCCAATGTAAACTTCAGAGTTTCTTAGTATGGAATACAATGGCTATCAATATGATGATGTCTGGATCACTGTTGTTCTGGTCCCTGATCTCCTATCTTGTTGCATGTGAGCAACGGCCAAAGTTCATACTTTGGAAGAGCTGAGCTATTGACGACCACCCATGGTGCACATTGGCCATTGTGTCTAAAACAAAATAAGATATACCATTGTACTTGGAACACAAGAGTCTAATATGAGTTCACTTTGCCAAAGGGCAGAGAACATTGTTCGGAAGAGACTGTAACAGAGTTTGGCCTGGAATAAACAGTCTTCAATATTAGAACTTGCCTGGTGAGATATATTCTCCAGGCTTTTGGTCCTACAGTTGTGATGTGTCACCATTTGACCAAATGGTTAAGCCACAGTTTCATGTTTCCCAAATATCAGTCATTCGTATGCCACCCACAGGGATTTTGTGAACCCACATTTTTATTTAAATAAAGTCATCGTTTTAATGTCATTAATTTATTTAAAACAATTTTTTCACTATCATAGAGAGAAAAACATAAATAGAAGTAAACCATACAATAAAGAATAAATAAAACATTGCTACTAAATTTTAAAAATTAAAACCAAAAATTAATTTTAAAAATGAGCAGTAGAAAACTCTTCACACGTCTTCAAACCCTGTGCGGGCAGGTTCTACCCATCTACCTCTTCAGTTTTCCCAACACACTCTCTTGCTTGTTCCACTCCAACCACAGCGAACATCTTCTAGTTTTTAATTATCCTGGCTCTTCTTCATCAGGGCTTTCACTGGCTGTTTTCCCTACAAGTAAGACTTCCAGATCCCCTTCCCACATTTCTGTTGAATCCTCAGCTTTCAGACCTCAGTTCAAGGTCTTCCTCAAGAAACATTTCCCTGTCTCTATGACTGAGACAATTTTTCCTATACCTGAGTCACTGTGTACCATTCCCTGGTATGTCTTATTTTGTGGCCATTTTACATTTCTTTCGCATTTCTTTGTTTTTTTTTTTTTAAGATTTTATTTATTTATTCGACAGAGATAGAGACAGCCAGTGAGAGAGGGAACACAAGCAGGGGGAGTGGGAGAGGAAGAAGCAGGCTCTCAGCAGAGGAGCCTGATGTGGGGCTCGATCCCAGAACGCCGGGATCACGCCCTGAGCCGAAGGCAGACGCTTAACCGCTGTGCCACCCAGGCGCCCCGCATTTCTTTGTTTAATGTGTGTCTCCCCCAAAAGACTGGAAGTTCCATGAAGGCATGCCAAACCACAATAAGGTGTGGGACCTGAGGGAAAATCATATATTTTTCTGGAAAGAGAGAAGCCATTTTCCTTCGGAAGAAAGCAACTATTTCTCCAGGTAAGGGGACACAAATGGGAGTGGTTCTGGATGGGGAGAGGGCAGGGGTGTTGAATTTCAGGGTTCTTTACATTCCAAAATCTTTAGAACCTAGCCATTCAGTTGTGGAGATCTCATTTTTCTCAATTCTTATTTTTACATATAAATACCCTGGTACCTCCGTGGGCTTACATTAAAATAGATATGGATCTATTAAGTAAATGTTCGTTCATGAACCACCTGAGATCATCTTGCATACCACCAATGGTACTTACAACACACTTTGGTAAACCCTATTAGACTTAGCATAGGGTTAATATTCCCAAAGTCTAGCCTCTCTTGTATCACTTTTCTGAAGAGAGTAATTTAAGGGTTTCTCCATGTCTACAAAATCAAAAAACTTGAGTATACTTTAGGACTCCACTCTATCTTTGCAACTTATTTCCCGATACTATTCACCACTTCCCCTATGTTCCTGACAAGCTCAACATTCCCCAAACATTCCCTCCTCTGACCTCACGCTTATGCCCCTCTTTCTATTTGGAATTCTGTTACCCCCACAACATTTCTTATCATTATATTCCTAATTCTTTTTCAAGGCCTATCGTAAATATCTTTTCTTACTTAAAGCTTTCCCTAATTTCCCTAAATAAATTTAATCCTCCCTCCACTGAAAGGCACAGGACTAGAACTTTATCTAATTTCCATCATACAATGTATCACTTCTTATCTTGCATTGTACTACTTTATTCCCATATCATAATGTCACTGATAAACAATCAATAATTAAACTGTATGCTCCTTGTGAAACAGGGTTTTGTCTTATTCGTATTTTAATTTCTTACAGTGCCTGGCACAATGTAGACACTCAATAAGATGTAAAATTATATAAACGAACCTGACATGCTCCATTTTGAAGAAATGCTTAAACTTTCTGGGCCTGACTTTAAAATCTCATCCTATCCATGTGTGGGATGCTTTGGTGTGGGCACTCTTTCTTCTTTCTTATATCTCAGTTTTTCATAGGGAGTGCTAAGTAGAGAGAATGGACCTCTCCCTGATCAATTCTCACTATCTGACTGGGGTAATAATGCCAAGATGTGGCTTGAGAGCAGAGCCCTGCTGTGAAGATACATCAAGCCAAGGGAAGATGAGGAGGTAGAAAATGCATCATAGGACTTTGGAGATCAAGGGCATCCATGTTCTTTGATAAGCCATGTTTACATTTAGGAAGGATCCCTCAAAGTGCAATATCCCGTCCTTAGGTAAGTTTCTTTTTTCTTTCTTCCTTTCTTTCTTTCCTTCTTTCTTTCTTTCTTTCTTTCTTTCTTTCTTTCTTTCTTTCTTTCTTTCTTTCTTTCTTTCTTTCTTCTTTTTTTTTCTTTTGCTAATGTACTCTGACAAGTAGAATTAAAAAGCTGATAATACTGATAGGAAGCTGTTATTTGACAAATCACAGTAATTTATGTTTCAATTTCATTCAGCCACTGTAATGAATGTAATATCTGCAAACCCGGCCATCTTGATGGCTCTTTCTCTCATCCACAAACCATTTGTGGACTGCTGTCAAGCACTCTTCATACCCCTCCTGCCAAAGAGCCTTCAAGTGCTGTTTCTCTGTGCCTCACAATTTAAGATCAGTCTTTAGTTTGTCACTCAGTGTCCTCCTCTACAGTCTGGACCAACTGACTTTTCAGTTTCTCATACTCAAGTTCAGAAAAGCAAACTGACAGTCTCTAGACTAGGTTGCTTCTAAAATATTTTGATTGAGTTGATACTACTGAAAGTGTTGTGTGAGTTGTCAACACTTAAAAATCAGAAGGGAACACATGAAAATCTAGATTTCTGCCCATCTTGAAAAATTCAGAATTTCTGGCAAAACTAGGTCTTCCCTCTTGAGTGACAATGTTCTTAGGTATCACCAAGCAGCTGCTGTTCCCTTTGGAGAGCCGCATCTTCTCCAGTTCTCTGCAGACTCTGTCACTCCCTATGACTCTTGCATGCATCAGCCTTATTCATTTTCATTCTCTGTCAAACCTCTGCACACAGCTGCATTTAAAGCCCAAGTCTAGTCATACCAGATAATTTATTGCCAGTCTATCTTGACCCCACTCAGTTGTTTGAATTGTCCCCTCTATTTAGGTTACCCTGCCTTATTCTGCCTCCCATCAATAGCCAATGCCTTCCTAAATACTTTTCTAATGCACCCTATCAGACATGCCCTATCCTTTTTCTCCATCTTCATAGTATCTTATAATTTATCTTATGGAATTATCTTTGTCTATTTTGAATGATGGTTGATTAGAAAATGGTTTTTTGATCCTTCTTGAGTTAGCATTGGACAGATGACTTTGTTCTTAAACCAACTTGATTCAATTCTGCACTCAGCCACCCGCTAGCTCTGTACTACAGTTAGACCTTTCATGTTTTATTTATTTATTTTTTTATAATGATTTTTTATTATATTATGTTAGTCACCATACAGTACATCCCCGGTTTTCGATGTAAGGCTCGATGATTCATTAGTTGTGTATAACACCCAGTGCACCATGCAATATGTGCCCTCCTTACTACCCATCACCGGCCTATCCCATTCCCCCACCCCCCTCCCCTCTGTAGCCAGACCTTTCATGTTTTAAAATGCTGGTTTCTTTATCTGCAACTAAGACTTATTCATTTTGGGGGATTTTGTGAGGATTAGAGAAGACAGCACATGAAGAGGGCCTAGTAGTGCTCCTGGTACCTAAAAAGCCCTCTCTAAATGTTAACTCTGCTAACTCTTATTATGAATATGACAGCATTCCTGGCAGTTATTTAAAGCAAAGAAACTTTGCAGCTGAATAATCAAGAGGACAATGACCCAGTCTTATTTGCAGCCTGTGAAACAAGCAGTAACAAAAATCTTATTTCATCTCTTTTACTAGATAGTAAAAGATTAATATTTGACATTTACATAGCACCTGCAGAATATAAAACAGCTGGGGTTGGTGTTTCATAAAGGAGCCCTCAAAGGGTTCTACCTTCAGGACAGATCTCATTAAAATCAAAGCAACATGACATTATCACCCTCCTTAAAGGAATGGCAGAATTATGCATTTTAACAGAGAAACTGACCATCTTAATAGAGCATAAAAAATAATCTACTCCTTATATAAAACTCCTTCATCCTATTACTCCATGGAATACCACATGTAGGTCAGATCAACTTCCCTTAAGAAATAAATAATCAGAAATTAAATTATGAAAAACATAAAGAACCCATTGTATGGGTCAAAATAAATAATGAAGTCCTTGCCATTTGGAAAGATGACTGAAGAAGAAGGAAAGGGAGAAGAAGGAGGAGATGTACTTAATATTCCAAGCATGTGCTTAGTGTATGATCTCACATCATCCTAACAACCCTAAGAAGCAGGCATTAGTACACTCTCCGATGGATAAATACAAAAACTAAACTTGGAAAGGCTATATAAACCGGTTCACTGTTACACAGCCAGTGAGTAGTAGAGATGAGATGCCAACTGAATTCTCTTTGTTCCAAGAACTCTACTCTGATTCACTATATTCTAATACTGAGGGCACTCTGTGAAAGTGTCTAAACAACACCAACAAAAATTCATTCAATAACCATTTATGATCTCCAGAACTTTTGCTAAATTTCATATAACTAGAATTAAAGAAAATGTTTGGCTACTAAGGACTACACATGGAATTTCTACTGAAAACTCCAGATAATGATTATTACCTGCAAAATAGGACATTTCTTCTAAACTTTACTGATATCAAAGCATAGCAAACCACCCTTAAAGAGTTTTAAGGAGAACGTAAATACTTTTGAATATCCTTAATATTTCAGTCTTGAAATCCCATGTCAAATGTTCAGAAATCTTATTTCGATGAATCTTGGATCTGATTCCCTGAAGTATTTCTCTTTTTAAGATCTTCTTAGTAGAATGAACGATCATTGTGTTGACTGGGCACAATCATACTTAATGTGGCTGTAATTTAAATTTGAGACAAATCGAAGTATGATCCATTAACATGTAGATTTGAGAGGCAGAAAACAAAACCAATCCTTCCTTTTGGGGGAAAAGGAGACTAACCTGAGTATCTCCTGCAAGACAGTTACTTACACATATTATATTATTTAATTATTGAAACAAATCAGTGAAGTCAGAATTATTACCCCCAGAAGCAAAAACTGAGTCAGGGCAGAAGGAAAGGATTTGCACCAAAACACATGACTCATCCATAACAGAACCAGTTATTCAAATTCTGGTCTCTTAAACTACAGAGCTCATAATAATCTCTTAAGTCAAGAAAATATGGATAGTTTCCTCTCCACATTTTGAAGAATGATTTTAATAGTAATAAAAAAAGTTCTTTTTTCTCTTTCTTGTATTTTCCAATTTCTAAAGAAATAAAAGATCAAACATTGGTATTTTTTAAAACTGCCACAGTTTCTATGATCAAGGGCTGTAACAGTATTCACCATGGGTAGTAAACTCCTGCTCAGTTTGGGGAAATGCTTCAGCGAGGCTTTCAGTGATGGAAACCTCATTTGTGCTGGAAAAGCTTACCTTCTCCACCTATCGAAGCAAGTTGGTGTTTTACTTACATGGAGATGTTCTTCTAATGTCAATTGGGTTTTTTTACTTTGTTTTGTTTTGTCTGCATTGAAAATAGAGAGAGAGTGATGGGGGAGGGAGAGAGGGAGGTAACTTAGGGGTGATCGATTTGATACTTGGAGAGAAAAGATTCTGAAGTTTGAGATGAGTAGACCCACAACCATGACGACAAGCAGTGACTACTTACAAGGGAATGGGACTTGGGGAGAAATAATGGTATAGTAAGGAGGTATACATGTTTTTACTACCTTATTAATTTCTTATGCTACCCTCAAATTCACAAGAAATTCTAATTCACATAGGCACTTCATATTTGACATGCTTCAGAAGCTCATCACACATGGAACAGGGCAGGAAGCACTAATATGTAATACTTACTGGATGCTTCCATTTGTGATGATCACTGTCCTCATCTGTTTATATGTGTCACCTTCTTCCACAACAAGCATAGGAAGGAAGTGCTTTCATTATGTCCATTTTTTTTCCTGTGGAAGCTGAGGGCCAAAGAGATTACATCCCTTGGCCATGGCTACACAGCGAGTAAGAGTTGGTGCTGAGATTTGAATCTGAGTCTTCACTCTTAATAACTACTTTCAGTGATAATGATACAGCTATCCCCACACTTCCTCTTGTCTTCAGAAGCCATCACATTGATAAAGTACCATATTTTTTTAAAAAGTAGTGTGGGAGGAGTTTTCCACAATGCACATCAATGCCCGAGACTGAGTCTCTAGTGGTAAGTAGCATCAACTGAGAGTGGAGAACTTGTCTGTAGCTTGGATCTTACACAAAAATTCACATCCTCAAATAGTATATAGGAAGCTCAGAATATGGGGTGTTACTCAGAATATGGGAGTGAATCAAGCAACCTATGCGTTACAGAAGGATGGTTACAGTATTCTACCATTTCTCTCATTTATTTTTCAAGCCATCTTGGCTGACCTTGCCTGGAGAACCTCAGCCATCTCTCACTGGTTGCTCCATATGGAACTGCTTTCTGCATTCTGCCCAAGGATGTCATCTCTATGGAAAGCAGAATCCTATTGGTAGAGATAACTCTGGAAAAGTTAGATTATCTGCAACTTTGGCTTTAGCATTTGCCAACCTCTTATTCAATTCATGTCTTTCAACTCTTTCTACTACAGTCTTCTTCTCCCATTCCTACCCTATCTGTATAGAGAGCACCCTGAATCCCACTCCTAGCCCAGGAATTATGCACTTCAAGTATTTTAATTTGCTACAAAAAATAAGATATGTTCATCTCGTTGCTAATGCTATCTTGTGAGAATATATATATATTAGAATGACTTCAAAGCCATTCTTGTAATAGTGCCCTTTCTACTCACTAGCTATGGCAGTTTCCAAGTGTGGCCACAAATTTCTGACAATCGTCCTATTGAGAAGTGAAGTCTATGTCCCCTCTCCTTGCATCTGGATGGGCTTGTGCTGTATCCACCAGTGAAATATGGCAGAAATGTTATGTGACTTCCAAAGCTAGGTCTTAAAAGGTCATCTGACTTCCTCCTTACTCACTGGGACACTTTCTCTGGGAGTCCTGAACTACTGTGTAAGAGGTCTGACTATCCTGAAACCACAATGATGAAGTCTTGCATATGCATTTCAGTCGATAGTTATTTCCCCTCTTCTACCAACACACTTCAAAATCACCACGTCATGATAGGCAAGATGTTGAATTTCATGTGCCAGAGACTCAATTCAAATAAATTTAAATTTAACAGAGGGGCTTACTGACTCATTTGCCTAGGAAGAATATTAGATTAGCACAGAGAATCAAAGAGCTAGAGGGAATGGGGAATCATGTCAAGAGACTCAACTCATCAGGACTCTCTCCCTCTGACTTCATTTATATTCAATCTCTGATTATCTCTGCTTGAATGTATTTGACTTGCTGGGGTAAACGTAGAGCATGATATCAGCCATGATACCTGGCTTGCTAAAATGTAACAAGGCGGCCGCTGAGGGCAAGGAAGATTTCGGAGAAGGGCATAGGCCTTTGGAATGCCGAGGCCTGTGTTACCACTCTGCGGTTGGAATGCTGTGGGGAGTTGCCCTCCAGAAACCTTCCTAGGAAAGCTTCCTAGCCTAGTCACCCTGTGATCTAAGAGATGCAGGCATTGTCCCTTAGACTAGCAGAACTTGTAGAACGTGCAAATTAGCATATCGTGTCTTTCCCGTAAACAGATCCTCCCAGTTTCAGTAAGACCCCTTGTCACACTTCGAGTGCTTGAGAAACAGTGATAAGGATTTGTGATTATACTGAAGGACCAATAAAAGCAGGAGCAAAGTAAGAGCAAAGGTCTTCCTCTCTGAGCATTATCGACCCGGTTGCCTTCTCCTCTCTTTCAAAGCAAAGTTTGGAGTAATCTTTCATCCATAGGTACAGGGATTGGTGGCCATTCCCGTCATGACTGTTACTGAAAATGATAACCAGCAACCAACTTCTTAACCTCCAATCTAGCAGTATTAGCAGAACTTCACTATCAACAGAAGGAAAGGTTTTCCCAGGAGTCATTTAACAATCCTATGAAAGAATCCTGAGTTGACTTACTTGGGTTACAGATTTACCCCTCGGGCTGATTATTGTTAGGAAGGGTATTATGATTGGCCCAGCCTGAGGAGGGACATTCTTGTGCTGAGGCCTGGAGGAAATAATTGACAGCCCCACCTGGGCCTGTCAATGTGGGAAAAGATTCCCAAAGGGGGTACTTTGACTAGAATAAGAAATTACTGTCTGGAGGCTGGTGCTTCACCAAGGACTGGGCAGTAATCTTTGTCTACCCTGCCCCACTGCACGAACTGGATGATATTCATAAACTCTTTCTCCATATTTTTTCCTTCTTAAATTATATTCTAAAGTGAATGGAAGGGTACTGCTATATTCTGAATGTTTGTGCCTCCTAAAATTCATATGTTGAAACCTAACTGCCAATGTCATTGTATTCGGTTTGGGGTTTTAGGAGGTGAGTAGGTCAGCAGAATGAAGCCCTCATGAACGGGATCTGCTCTGATAAAGGAGACCGCAGAGTGATCCCTTGGCCCTTTCACAATGTGAGGACACAGTGAATGACAATCATCTATATGGAAGCAGACTCCTACTAGACACTAAATCTTCTGGCACCCTGATCTTGAACTTCATAGCCCCCAGAACTGGAAGATATGAATAAGCCACCTACTTTATGGTATTTTATTATAGCACCCTAAATGGACCAAGACAGGTACGCAAGTTTGAGTTGCATGGTCATTCACTTGGAAAAAAATGCTGTTAATGATGGTGACCTGAGAAAATGAATACTGAATTTGGAAAGCTGGGAAATATTTCTTAAAGGATGCAAGGAATCTGCTTCTAAAAGTGGTTGGATCATCTGAAAGAAATGGATGTGTAGATTGGTAGGAAGCTGCTCAAGAGAGTCCTTTCTTTCTATTGAATATTCAAATCAATGACTGTTAAAGATACAGTTACTAATTTCTTTCTGTAAAATAATGCATGAGGTATACAGAGAACTAAAGATGAGGGCACCATGAAGACTGCAAATTGCCCACAGAGTGACCCAGAACAAGAGACCAAAGTGACTGATCTATAAGGAAGTGACCTACAGTTACATGAAGCAGCCTGACCCGAGGAGCTCTTTGCCAGCAGGAGCATTGCAAAGGAGTGTCTATAGATGGCTCTACGGTTTGGGCTTAGAGAAGTGTGGTGTGCTCCTGTGTGACCCACACCTTCCATGGCCTGAAAGTGACATTCATAGTGAAAATGTTGACTCATTATGCTGCCAAAGCTAACCTGGGAGGAATATGACCATGGGAACCTCAGTGTGGAGCATCAGTCCTAGGGTAAGGGCAGGGCTAAATGAGGTCCTTCCTCAGAATGGCCTGGAATAAAAATATGCACTATGAGTTGGAGGAAGATAAGGCACAGGTAAAAGTCAGAGAAATTCCCAGGATGAAGTCCAAGGAGTAAAGTGAGGGTATAAACTAGAAGCAAGTGTTGAAAAGATCAGATACTTATCAGGAATCAGAGCAAATTGGAATAATTGGAACGAGGCAAGCATTAGGATAGAGACAATGGGAAAAAAGTCGAGGGCCCCCTCTCTCTCTAACTGGGTGTGGGCTTTAAGGAACGGGGACAAGTACACTCATCTAAAGATGCAAGACTTAATGTATACTTAGAGCATTTCAAACCAATTGACTCACCCATTCCTTCAATTCCTGATAATATGAGTTTTATTTTGTTTTCATGATAAGTTATTTTTGCACATTGTGGCCAGTAGAGTTGCAGAAGAGAAATTGTTCTGAGTATCCAAGAGGTGGCTCAAGATTTCAGAAACCTCTATTACGTAAATAGGGACCTTTTATGGCATGGGCATCTCAGAACTAAGGTTTACACCTGATTCCCCCCATGATTTGATTTATGGACTAGTTAGCCTATTCTTACAGCAGGATTCTTCTCTCATAGATCTGCTTAATCTGTTATGTTAACAGCATCTAGTTAGTTCCAGCTGTTTCCAATACTTAGCCACTTCATACCCCATAAGCCTGTCCCCATTATGCTTGAAACAGGTAGCAACTCTGGAAACACTGCCTTACGAAAACCAGAATTGGCTATTTAGGAACATTCTGGGTAGGCTGAACAACACATCCTTTTCCACGTGTCTAGCACCATCTGGAAGCATTTTATTTTTCATGAAAAAATGCAGGTCACTTGATTATTCTATGGTTCATTGCGCTAGAAAATGTTTCCTAAATAAAAATAACTAACAAAAAACCTCAAAAAATACAGAACAGAACATTTCAATACAGACCTTTATTAGCATGATTTCAGTGGCCAAGAATTTAGAAAGATCAACTCCCAAATAAATCAACATAGAAATGATGTATTTGGGCCAGGGGTATTTAAATACTAATTGACAATATGGCAAAGATTTAAAAAAGTACACTTCTAAAAAAAATCCTTGAAATGGATTTAATTCCCCAAAGTCACTACCATACCAAATCTATCATGTAAAACTCATGCTTAAAAGTACTTTAAAAAGGTAGTAGTCATCATTTGTCTCTTTCTTTACCTCTAAACTTTCAAAAATTAATACTAAAAGAATTTTTACTCGTGGATTTTGGTTTATTCTACTAAAGAGAGTAGAAACCTCTCCTTAGTTTTTCACTGCATGAAAAGGATAAACATGGAGCTAGAAGGAATTTTAAAAATCGGTAACCAAAGCTGCTAAAGTATGGAATTAGTTACCTGAGAGAGAGGAGATGAGTAAAGAATCACATTCTAGAGCGGATCTTCAAAACTCAAAGACTGGGAGCTAGACTTACATGTGTGAAATAGTAAGGTGTAAGCAATGTGGAGAAGTGGAGACCGTGAAACCTGGAGAGTGTATTCTCCATCTACTGAAATTCAAAACCACCCCATTTCAAACACTATGGTGGAATCAAATCAGGTTTACTATACCTTGAATATCATCAGTATTTGATGAACTCTGAGGACTTGCCATATTCATTGGCTGTAGGAGGGAATCATTATTAGGCACTTCAAAGTTTCTATTCTTTACTCTTTATCTCTCTGAGGTAGGCATGATTATCCCCATTTCACAGAAAAGGAAACTGAGGTGTAGAACAGTGTGTAAGGTGATTCCTGGCATGTGGTAGGTGCTCAAGGAACATTTGTTGAAAGTCTAAGCGAATGACAAAATCTTTTCCTTCTACATTTTATGCTGCGATATGGGGCAGAGACTGAAAACTTAATTTTCCTTTGTTTATTGAATTCCTATTTTTTCTTTTTTCTTATTCCTTTTTCTTTATTTATTTTTATTTCTCTTTCTTTCTTTTATCCTTTCTTTCTCTTCCTTTCTTCCTTTCTTCCTTTCTTTCTTCCTTTCTTTCTGTCTTTTCCTGTCAGATTTTGTCTGTAGGGGACACTAAAGGGGACTGAAAGGCAGGAAGAGGGGAGAGGTCTTCCTCCTTGAGCTCGCAATTCCATTCAGCATCACACCAGCAATAACCCTCCTCCCAGCAGCAGGAGTTGGTTCTGGTCTTCAGCTCCCTTGACCTTCCCAGAACTAGCCCCTCAGCACTACCAGCAGCAGCCAGACAGTGCCCCCTGCTGGGAGGTCTGAGCCCTAAGTCTGTGAGGCCTCTCTGAGCTCTTTTATTTTTTTTAATTTAAATGCAATTAGCCAAGGTATAGTACATCATTAGTTTCTGATATAATGTTCAATGCTCTTGAGGGATCAACATCAACCAGGTGTCACCCCCTCCTCAGAAGCCTGAGTCTTTAACTTCTCAGGGACTCCAATGAGCTCCTAAGTACAATACGAACCAGTTAGCTTCTTCTCTTCAGAGGTTTAGATCTGGGTCTGCCTCTTTTTTGAGTTTCTAGATCCTGAAAACCCTAACCCCTTCCTTTTACTCCCCAGCCTAGGGATGAAAGCTGCTTCTTGTGTTACCTCAGAGCTTCCTGTTTTGCCATTTCAGAATTCTAATCCCAGATTAACCAATTCCCAATATTCTTCCCATCAAAATGGTGTGGTTCTGGTTTCCTGAGTGGGGTATGACCGATACAGGATAGCTACCTTGTAGGACTCTTTTGGAGATTAATTTATACCTGGTTCATAGAAGATGCTCATTAACTGTTATTTGATTCCTCACTTAGAGCAAACCAAACATGCCTTCTCTTTCCCAAGTTATTATCTTTGACATATTTGGTAAGCGTACCTTCTATGCCTCCATCCAACATAATGCCAATAATGTTGAACAGAACTAGGCTAAGGATGAAACTGTTTCATGTCACTAGAACCCACCTTCAAAATTGGCTTCATTCTTTTTTTTTAAAAAGATTTTATGTATTTATTTGACAGAGAGAGAGACAGCCAGCGAGAGAGGGAACACGGGCAGGGGGAGTGGGAGAGGAAGAAGCAGGCTCCCAGTGGAGGAGCCTGATGTGGGGCTCGATCCCAGAACTCCAGGATCACGCCTTGAGCTGAAGGCAGATGCTTAACGACTGAGCCACCCAGGCGCCCCAAAATTGGCTTCATTCTTTTAATCAACATTCTCTGTGTATGTTACCATCTCTCTACAGTGGGCAGGTATTATTCTCATCATTAGATTATAAAAGAATAAACCTATTTCCATTTTCAGGAAAAAAAGAAAAACATTTAGTGCTTTAGACAAGTATCGTCTATAACACAATGAATGGAAAAGAGCACTGGCACGAGAAAATTAATCTTAGCTCTTCTGGTAACTAATAGGTGATGGTGGACAGGTCCCTGAAACTCTCTCCTTTCCAGGTCCCTTAAAAGTAAAATAGGGAACTTGAATGCAACAACCTTCACGATTTCTATAAGTTTACTCCAAAATAGGAAATAGTGTTATCTCTACATATTTCAGATCGTTATGATATTTCTGACAAT
Source organism: Ursus americanus (assembly GCF_024610735.1). Classification (NCBI taxonomy): domain Eukaryota; kingdom Metazoa; phylum Chordata; class Mammalia; order Carnivora; family Ursidae; genus Ursus; species Ursus americanus. Next base: position 18,252,725 of record NC_142135.1, read on the forward strand.
GAAATTATTCTCAACTGACGATATTTCCAAGAGCAACAAGCTGAAGTTGGGAAGTAAATGGCTCCTTCTTTAAGCAGATACGAAGCTAGTTATATCAAACCTGGAAAAAAATCCAAGTGAAATTAATTTCTCAAACATGTCAGTACTTCCACGGTCAATTCACTTTTGAGTCTAAGAGGAAGAGAAGCTAGTCTAGCCAAAATTATAATTATGAGGAAGCTACCATGCCTTCTTATCATGACAAAGCCCCTCTATAATAATGGCAGGGCTGGTGGTATGATGTGATCATAACACTATCCAAATATGTGGGAGTAGAATATGTGTTAAACTTGCCAACTAGAACATCAAGTTCAGCTAACAATTCTTTGTGGTCCCCAAATTGCCACTGTGGCATCCAGCTGTCTCCTCACTAGGGACTTCAAACAGTGTCGCTGACACCACAGGCAGCAGCTAGCTGTAGTTCCTCTCCTATGGGTTTAGAAAGAAATAACCACAACCACTAAAGCCAAAGAATTTTTGCAGCTTCACTACTATCCAAATAAATATCCTCATTCCAAAGTAGTAAAGTGACAAGAGCCTAAAATATCCACAGAAAGAAAAGCCCAGATTAGAAAAGACAGAAATTTCATTCCCACAATTACTTCCTAAATGAAACATTTTCCACAGCTCTTGGTCCTTTTCTTCCCCTCCTCCTTCCCTTCCTTCCTTCTTTCCTTTTTTTCCCCTTCACTGTTTCCTTCCTTCCTTTATTCTTTCTTGCCTTCTTGCTTTTCCTTACTTAAAAAATAGATATTGACTCTATATTTATCAGGTTATTACAGTATTAAGCACTACTTGAAAAGAATTGTAAACCATAGTCCCTAAATTCACGTAGCTCTCAATCCAGAAAAGTAAAAATAAAATCACATTTGATAGTAGAATTGAGTAATATTTACTATATAAAGATAAATATTGGATTCTATAAGAGTACAAAGTAAGTTAGGGCGGGAAGTTGGTGCCAGAAAAGGAGGGATGCTTGATAATGGACCATGAAAAATAAGTCAGAGGGATATGGCTAGAGAGAGAAGAAGAAAGAGACATCTAGATGGCATAGTAGAATGTGAATAATCACATTATTCCGCAGTCTATGAAGCAGGGGGCTGTTTGGGTCTACATTGTACATAAAGAGAAACCCTTGAAGAGTTTGATGTGATTGAGTTATGTTTTAGAAAAATTATTTGGGGGTCTCTGTGGAGAATAGATTGGAGCAGATGAAACTGGAAAAAGAGGGAAGGACATTCAACACCACTGTTTCAGGGATGATCGAGGGGCATTTGGGACAAGATGGCAGCAATAGGAGTAAGCAAGAGAGGACAGACAGGAGATTGCAGAGAAACGGAGTTGAATGACTGTGTACTGGAGGGTGTGAATGAAAGAGACAGAAAGGTCTAGGATAACTCCTAAGATTTTATTTTATTGCTGTTTTATTTTTTATCTTTGCTGGGTCTCAATTATACTTGCTCAAGAGCAGAAATTGAGTCCTATTATTTTGTGGGAAAAACTCAGACTACAAGTTCTCTCTCCCATCCATAACTGTGGTACCCAAAATCCTGTCACCATGGAGGCTTATTTCTGCTATTTCAAAAGTATCATGCACAACACTCCAGGTAAGACTAATAGATTGAGTTCATTATTCTTTTTTAAAGTCCATTATTTTTAATTATTCAGAGAAGTACTCCTAAGAATTTTTTTTTCCTCAGAGGATTGGTGGACATAATATTTGTCTCCCATGTTAGTGTCCATACAGGAATAATATTTTAAGATTCTCAGGAGAAGCTCTCCTTAAGGAGCACGATCTTAGTTAGATAAGCTAGATATAAATTGACTGAAGGAAGGAATATTGGATATTAGTGGTCCAGCACCAGAAGACAGAGAAGAAAGGGAAGGTGAGACAAAAAAAAAAAAAAATTTACTGAAAACTTCTCCTTAAAGATCTTTCCATGTTTAGCACAATTATTAAAATGCAGGAAAGAAATTAAGGTTAGAGATGCATATCTGGGAGTCATTAGACATTGCATGAAGAGAGGAAAAAGAAATAGGGCAAGAATGATGTCCTGGGAAATTCCAACATTTAAGGGGGAAAAAAAGGAAGCTTTGAACAAAGACTTGGAGAATTTAGACAGTTATCTGTGTGAGTATCTGACAGAAGGTTATTCCAGGCCTAAGAAACAGCCAGTACAAAGTCCCTGAAAAGTGTGAGGAACAGCAAAAATGTCAGTGCATCTGGAGCACAGCGGGCAAGCAGAGGAGCAGAAAGAAATGGGAACAAGACGTGATGATGAAGGGTCATGCAGAGCTCGACGACCATTGTCTTGTCTCTGGCTTTTCCTCTGAGTGAACTGGGATGCCATCACAGGGTTTTAAGCAGAGGACTGAAACACTATAGGCACTATGTTTGGAATAGGCTATAGATCAGGCAAGAGCAGATACAGAGTTACCAGTGAAAATACTATTAGGGCAAGAGATAATGATGGCTCAGACTAGGGAAGTAAGAGTAGAGGAAGCAAGAATTGGTTGAATTGTGAATATATTTCAAAGGTAGAGCCAATAAGATCTCCTTATAAATTACATGTAGGTATAAAAGAAAGAGAATAGTCAAGGATTACTTTAAGAGTTTTTGCCAAAGGGACTTCAAGCGTGGAATAACCAGTATCTGATATGGGAAAGGCCACGGATGGAGTGGGTTTCAGAGAGAAGTACAGAATTCAGTTTGGGACACGTTAAGATTGAGATAAATCTTAGATATCCAAAAGGAAATTTCATGAAGGTGGCTGTTACATGAGTCTGGCATGAGACAGATCTGTGAGACAGATCTCATCCCGAGCTATAAACTTGGGGATCATGGGCCAACAGAGGGAACTTAGACTATGTGAATAGCTGAGATCAACAAGACAGCAAGAGTAGATCAGAGGAGGACCGCTGACTAAGCCTTGGAACCAGAGGAAGACAGAGAAACAAGGTGGAAAACCAAGAAAACGTGGATGTTTATGGAATGACTATACAAAGTATATGTAGAAGGAGAGAGGTCCAGTATGTCAGATGATACCAACATGTCAGGAGGTGGCCTGAAAACTGGCAACTGGATTCAACGATATGGAAGTAATTACTGAACATGACAAGAGAAGTTTTAGTGGAATAGTGGTGATGAGAAGCTGATTAGAAACAATTCTTTCAAGAAATGTTCACATAAATGGGTATAAAGAAATTGGGCAAGCTTGTAGGGAAAGTATGGTAAAGACAAGTTTGTTTATATTTTAAGATTGGAGAAAAATAGCATGTTTATATGCTGATGGGAACATATGAGGAATGAATGGAAAGTGAAATAGAGATAGTGATATTAGGTATGCATTAAGACATGCATAAGGACCTTAAATCTGGAGGAAATAAGAAGTACTAGGAGAGTTTGTACAGAGGGTCTCAGAGGCAATGGTAGTTAGGACTATTTTTTAAGGATAAGATAAACTAGAGGGTAGGAGGAAAAAAGGCCAGTAGAATTAAAATGGTTTAATATACCGAAGAAAAAGAAATCATATATGGATCTAGTTCCCAAGGAGATGAATGGAGAGAGGATAAGAGTGTAGATGGGGACTTGATCCATACACACAGGAATAATTCTTCCTCTGATCTGGAAGGAAGGATGATACTGATGAGATGAAGGGTTAAATCAGGAGATAGAAGTGAGGACGTATGTACTTTTGTGGTGATGTAGAAGGTGAGGACATGTGAGGAATGAAGGGTGAGTGCTAAGTGCAGGAAAAGAGTGAACTCTGGACCATTTGCTGAAGGTGGGAAATGGACCGTGGCTAAGGATAAGTGAAAGATGAGTTAACTGGCTAACATTAATATCCTAGTGAAGTTGAAGAATCATACATTTACAGTGCCACCAATTCATATAATATTGTGATTCTTTTCCTGTAGTTTTCTTTAGAGCCTGATTGTAGGAGGTGAGAAGGCAGATGGTGAGTTGATAGGTCCTAGTTTGTGAAGCAGGAGCTTTGGAAATAAAAGGGAGCAAAAGCTGGTATTCGAGGAGTGGCAGTGATTAACCATGATGTCAAGGTTTAGTAGTGAAATAAACAAAGCCAGGAGGTGACAGCTAGAGAAACAAAAGGAATTACAAGTAGATGGTTCCTGAAGGTGGAAGATCAGGTAGCTGTGAAAGCTGGAGGAGACTGGTGTAGGTTGATTCCAAATGACAAGTTAAGGGTATGAATACAAAAAATGAAATGCTGGTACAGCAAAGATGTCTTAGTAAAGTTGGATGGATCATTTGCATTGATTCTTGAGTCACTGAGGATTTGGTAGAATATGTGATAGAGGGGAAAACTGTGACCCAGACATTTAAGGCTTGTTTCTGTTTTGTTTTGTTTGACAACTCCTAAGTTGGTCACTGATTCATTGTGGTGTTCATGGAGTTTGCTAAATTCTACTGAAGAGCTGCTAAAAGTTTGCTGACTCCTGATATAAATGTTCCTTTGGTGTGTTGTAATAATTTAATTACTTCCCTAAGCACCAATCATATGTAACATAAGAGGAACAAGAAAGAAGAGACTGTTCCCATTAGTATTGCTCCATAACAAACTACCCCAAAACTTTATTTCTTAAATTTTTTTATTTAAATTCAATTTAGTTAACATATACTTCCTTATTAGTTTCAGGGGTAGAATTTGATAATTCATCAGTTGCATATAACACCCAGTGCTCATTACATCTAGTGCCCTCCTTAATGCCCATCACCCAATTACCCCATCTTCCCACCTACCTCCCCTCCAGCAACCCTCAGTGTGTTTCCTACGTTAAGAGTCTCTTATGGTTTGCCTCTCTCTCTGTTTTCATTTTATTTTATTTTTCCTTCCCTTTCCCTATGTTCATCTGCTTTGTTTCTTAAATTTCACATATGAGTGAAGTCATATGGTATTTGTCTTCCTCTGCCTAACTTATTTCACTTAGCATAATACCCTCTAATTCCATTCTTATCATCGCAAATGGCAAGGTTTCATTTTTTTGATGGCTGAGTAATATTCCACTGTGTGTGTGTGTGTGTGTGTGTGTGTGTGTGTGTGTGTGTGTATCACATCTTTATCCATTCATCTAAGGACATCTGGGCTCTTTCCATATTTTGGCTTTTGTGGACACTGCTGCTATAAACATAGGGGTGCATATGCCCTTCGAATTACTCTTTATAACCTTTGGATAAATACCTAGTAGTACAATTGTTTGGTCATAGGGTAGCTCTATTTTTAACTTTTTGAGGCACTTTCATACTGTTTTCTAGAGTACTACACCAAAAATTTTGGCAATTTTATTAAGTTCAAGATTCTGAAGGTCAGGAACTCAGAGAGGGTTCCATGATATCTGGGACCTCAGCTGAAAAAACTCAGCAGCTGGGGATGACTGCACAGTTGGGGATGGAATTATCAGGAGGTGTCTTAATTCACATACATGGTGGTCAATGCTGACTGTCAACTGGGACCTTAGCTGGGGCTGTCAGTTGGAGCATCTACAGATGGCCTTTCTTGCTTGAGCTTCCTCACACCATGGGAGCCTCAGCATGGTAGACTTCTTACATATTGTTTGGGGCTTCAAAGGTGAGTGTTCCATGAGAATCACATAGAAACTGCATGGCTTTTCCTGACCTAGGTTTAGGAGTTACAGTGTCATTTCTATTACATGTACTAGTGACAAGTGAATCATTTAAGTTAACCTAAATTGAAAGAAAGGGGATACAGATCGCACCTCTCAATTGGAGAAGTATAAAAAATCTGCAAACATTAGAGCTTCTAAGTGGCACTCATAGGGATTACTTAACTCTACTCCCAAGTCTAGTGCTAAATGTTTGCTGAGTCCTATTAAAATCTTCCTTGGGGCACTGGGTAGCACAGTTGGTTGTGTCCAACTCTTGGTTTCAGTTCAGATGATGATCTATGGTTGTGAGATCAAGCCCCACATGGGGCTCCATGCTCAGTGTGGAATCAGCTTGAGATTCTCTCTTCCTCTGCCCCTCCTGCTCATGAGCTCTCGATCTCTCTCTCTCTCAAAATCAATCAGTCAATCAATCAATCAATCTTCACCAAAAAAAATCTTCCTTGAGGGGCGCCTGGGTCAGACTCTTGATTTCAGCTCAGGTCTTCTACTCAGGTAGGTCTTTGGCTCAAGTCATGATCTCAAGATCCTGGGCTCGAGCCCCATGTCAGGCTCCATGGTCAGCATGGAGTCTGCTTGAGATGCTCTCTCCCTCCCTCCCTCACCATCTATCCCTCCCCCCTGCTCTCTCTCTATATCTAAATGAATAAATGAAATCTTTTAAATTTTTTTCCCTTGATTCTAACTGTATGATGTTCTGGAAAAGGCAAAACAATACAGACAGTAAAACAATCAGGAGTCGCTAGGGGTTGGGGAGGGAGGGATGAATAACTGGACCACAGAGGATTTTCACAGCAGTGGAAATACACTGTATGATGCTACCATGGTGGATATATGTCATACATTTGTTCAAACCTATGTAATGTACAACATCAAGAGTGAGCTCTAATGTCAACTGTGGACTTTGGGTGATTATAATGTGTTACTGTAGGTTCATCAATCATAACAGATGTACCACTGTGGTGGGAGACATTGATAATGAGGGAGACTGTGCATATGAGGGGATGGGGGTATATAGGAAATCTCTCTACTTTCCTCTCAATTTTGCTGTACCTAAAATCTCTCTAAAAAAATAAAGTCTTAAAAAAAAAACTAAACCATGATGGAAATTGTGCATAAGTTAAATTTTAAAATGACAAATTCTTCCTCTGGTGTCTTTAGTAAATTTGAGATTTCCCAATTTTCTAGCCAGTGCTTGAATGTTCTCACCCTCATAAAGTGTGTTTGGGTACATATTAGTAACTCTCTTCATAACTGAAAAACCGTCAATTATATGCTGCACAGATTCATAAAAACCACCAGCAAAACCACAGTTCTTCATAAGGAAAAATTGCTCATCCAGAGTTTATTTCAACAAAGGTGGCAGTAAACAACAGAATCATTTTCCCCATTCTTTTTCAATGCATGTGTCTTCTTGGCATGTTGCAAGCTTATGTTATTTCAGTTGTCCTAGTAATTCCTTATGTTTGTTTAAGAATTGCCTAATGTTTATCACTAAGTATAGGTTACTGTGTTGAGTGGATATGCTTATTTTTATTCTGATGTAATTTAAAAATAGAACAAGTAAGTAAGAGATAATGGTTAGAAGCAAAGGTCCTTTAAACATTAGATAATATTTTGCAGTGGTATTTGCATTTTGTGGGAGAATTGAATCAACTACTAACTCATTCATTTCATAAAAATATCCAGTTAGAACGTAGAATGTCCACTATATTCTGAGGTTTGCAAGTGACCAGTGAGTTCAATGAAAACAATGGATTAAGAGTGTACTTCCATAATGGAATCAAAGTTCTGGGTTACAATGCGAGATGGGTTGTAATGTTAGCTACCTCGCCTTGGGTAATTACTCTGAGCTTTAGTTGTTCCCTCTGTGAAATGGAATTTATATCAAGCTCACCCTTGTAACAGAAAACAACTACCAAATATGGACAAAATACAAAAAACAACTGTAGACATCAGAAAAATACCCAGATGGTCAGTACTTGAGGAGTAGAGATGATAAAGCAAGGGGAAATACATTGACATGAACCCCAATTCTCTACTGCTTTTTTCCCCAAACTATTTGCTCATTTGTTGGCAGTGTAGGGCATACAGTCTAAGCAGAAAATGGCAGCTAAACATCCCCACTCTTCAGTGATTGATGTAAAGATTGTAAATACAATCCATGTAAACACTTATCACTGGAATGTGATAAGTACTTGAAACGTGTGTAAGAGGACTAAAACAAACATGACAGAGGGTCTTCTGCTTTCCCATTGCCTTCTCTCTTGGCCTCCCCACCCACTTCCTTACATGTTTGCTCTCAAACATCCTCACCCTATGGACTTTGACTACCTGGTAAACCACAAGTCTTCCAAAAAGTGAGTTCTTGGAAAATACTGTTCTGGTGGGTATTGTGATAATACCAAGAATCATAAGGACATATGACATGTAGCATCTCTCCTTATGTTATTTTACATCTCTGTATCTTTGGTGAGGTGTTATGGTTCTGTTTTAATCATGCTATTTGTTAAGGGGCTCTTAGCCACTGACAATATCGTTTTTAATATCTTTGGCAATAATCTAGTTAGGTATTGTTATAGCCTAATATTAAGATAGTTATAGTTCATAGATATGGGCTTGATGATACTTATGACTCTGGAAATGTTACTTAACCTAACATTTCAGCCTCCTCATCATTAAGATAAGGATAATGATAATACCTTCTTCAAAGGATTTCTTTTAAGATTAAATATAATGTACGTAATGTCTGTACAGGTATTAGCATACAATAAAGACTCAATAAGCATTATTATTATGATTATTGTATGTGAGATACTGAGGCTTTGAGAAGTCAATGATAACCCAATTACACATAGCTTTTATGTATCAGAATTGCAAATCAGACACTCACTCTCTGATTCCAGGATTTGTGAGCTAATGACTATGCCGTAATTACTATATTGTAACAAAACCAGAGTTACAGGACAGAGCCAACAAGCACATCAAATTTTGTGTAGAGGGTTCAACGGTGGCTTCAAAAGATATGTTCATTTCATAATTCCCAGAACCTGTGACTATAACCTTATTTGGAGAAGAGGTTTTTTGCAGATATAATTAAATTAAGCATCCTGAGATGAGGCAATCATCCTGGGTTATCTGGATGGTCCCCAAATCCAATGACATGTGTCATTACAAGAATGAGGCAGAGGGAGATTTCTCTCTCTCTCTCTCTCTCTCTCTCTCTCTCTCACACACACACACACACACACACACACACACATACACACACACAAGAAAGCCACGTGATGACAGAGACAAAAACAGGAGTGAGGGAACCACAAGCCAAGGAATGCTGACAGGCACCAGAATGTGGAAGATGCAAGGAACAGAATCTTCCCTGGAGCCTCTGATGGGAGCATGGCCCTAGGAACTTCTTGATTTCAGATTTCTGGACTCCAGAACTGTGAGAGAATAAATTTCTCGTAATTTGTTATGACAGCCCTAGGAAACTAATATACCTTGCTTCAAGACTGATGTAAGACTGATGTCAATTTAAATTTAAAAGTCACTTATTATTTACCTCAAGTCCCACTTCCATAATCTTGCCTAATAAATCTACTTTATATCAGCCTTATTTTCCTTTAACTTCTTTGTCAGTGTAACTAGTACCTTAATATACATTTTCCTTGATTTTTAGCTTGTATGCATCACAGTATTTGATATTCAATTTTATTTTCTCATTTCTTTATGGTTAATTTTGTCTCTCCAACTAGGATGTAGGTGCCTGTGAGCTGGAACTCTATAGCAATGTGTTTATATTGCATTCACATTGTATCAAGAAGCTGGGTCTCTTCAGCCCTCAATAAACACCTATTTATTGATTGATTGTGATTGATTAAATAAATGAGAGACTAAGAACTTCCATAAAAATAAGAACAATGGGATATTTACGAAGCAGTAGAGACTTCAAAGTCAAACACAGATGAGTTTCCATCTTGTTTCAGCCAGTTACTAACTTTGTGACCTGGTGGGAGTTATTCACACACTGAACTGCAAATTCCTTATGTATAAACAATGGTATATACCTATTCTCCAACCTGGTTGAAGGCAATTGAAACAGTGTAATGCATACACATTGGTTGTTTTGTTCTTTCCAGAATACATTCACACCTTTTTGCAGTAATAGCACCTAATTTTGTCCCATTAGTTAAGGTCTCCACATAATGATAGCCAAGGCATCGTCTGCTCCTGGTCAATAATAGTCATGTGAGCCAGGATAGGCTATCAGACTTTCTTCTTGGAACTTAAATCTCAAAACCCAGTGACTGAAAATGAGGTTCAAGATGACTTCCTAATGCATGAGCCCTAAGGTAATCCATCATTTCTTCTGATCTAGAAGACAGGAACTTTATAAGGGACTGGAGCTTTATTGGTTCCTGTCCTTTCTGATACCTGGCTCTTAAGTTTTTTTCTTCAATTATATGACTTATTTCATAGAACTTAATTTTCTGTAAATTTTCTTTTTGCTTACATTTGCCAGAGAATTCAGTTTTTATGCTTTTAACCAAAGGTTCCTAAACAACACGTTTGTCCAGTGACCAGGGCAATATACTGAGCCAATACGTTGCAGCAATTACTACCAGCGGTATTGAGCACACAGTCTCATGCAATATAGACTGGCTGGTATAATTTGCAATTGTTATTTTCTTCCTCTATATCCCTCCTGGGGGTGATTTTGTGTTCCAAGGGACATTCGGCAATGTCTGGAGACATTTTTGGTTATCACAGCTGGGGAGCTCCTACTAGACCTCTGGGGGGTAGAGACCAGGAATGCTGCTAAACCTCCTACCCTGTAGGCCCCACAACAAAGAATTATCTGGTTTAAAATGTCAATAGCGCCAAGATTGAGAAACCCTGCTTTAGAGGAAGCAGGACAGCACACTGTAATTTCCAAGGAGTAAGTGGCATTATTTAGACTAATTAATCCTTGTTTAGAATCAGTTAATTTACTCCTGGAGGAAAAAAAAAAAGAATCAAGACAGTGATTGCCACAAAGTTATGAAGATTTTAAATTCTTTCTCAGCGCTGTGCCTACCAACATCTGATCATGGCTCTTCAGCCATTTGTTGTCCTGGGTTTTTGATGATTTCTTTGAAACACTGTATTAATCGCCAGTCTCCTTTTTTCCATAGCTCTCACTATGTCCTCCTCAAAGAAACCTCCTTGAATGTGCTCCCACACGTCTCTAATGAGTCTCTGGCATCAATTGTCCTCCCTTTGGGAATGACCTAATCAACAAAATCAGTCTATATAAACCCTCCCAAAAAGAGCGGGGGGGGGGTGCATGTTTCAGGGAAAACCAATTAGAGTCTTTGCCAACCAAATGTTCTTTTACATCCAAGTAATCTGTTCCCTATTTCCCTTTCTCTGTCACTGTATTGCCCATCAGCATTACATGGTTTTAATAATGATGATGATAATGAGATGAACTTCAAGACGGGTTACAAAGTGAAGAAATAATTAGAGAAAAAAAATATGACCTTCTCTTTGGAAGGGAGCGATTTGGCTTGTATGATAAAGGAGCTTAAGTCATTCAGCTGGGATTGGTAAGAAAGGGACCTTTATTAAAGATGAGCTTCAGACACAAATTTCGGTTCTTGCCACGGAGTCAAAAAGTTTTTATATTTTGGGTCCTCCTGCTTGAGCATTTTTTTTTTAATAATTGCTATGTTATCAGAAAGCTATAGTGATTAAAAAAAGAAGAAGAAAGCAAGCTATAGTGATCTACAATTTCATCAATAAGAGGTCTTCAAGGGCTGTCCTTAGTGGGTTTCACAAAATTCTGACAGTTTTAAATGATCCACTCTCTAGTGAAACACTAAATGAAATGGCAGGATGAAAATAGCTTCAAGTAATTTCCCAGTGCCAGGAACATCTCCCATTGAATATTTTCATTGCCAGGATATTTACTGCCTTGACTCTCTTTAAAGTAGAACTATAAACTCTTTTTAATTCCCTCAAAAAAAAAAATCCAGACTTGCAAAATGTTTGGTTATTTTCTGAGCTAACTATACCCAAATGAACATTTATTTTAACTAAAACGATCTTTCCCCTCACATTGCTCTGTTGCAAATGGAGGAAAACAGTCCCACACTTCTGTCGTTGTTAATGACAATGAGAAAAGAATATTTTCCTGGAGATTAGAGCTCAGTAGAGCTGCTTAATCTGTGATAATGTGGGGGTTAGCCATATAATTCTCTACCCCTGTGAGTCCGAAACAGCTACATCATTTGTAGATAGTCTTTGCAAAAAGGTGTCCTGGGAAAAGGAAGGTAGAACTCACTCATTATCATCTCTAACTGCCACTCACTAGTTGTTTGATCTTGGGAAGTACTAACGCTCTCTCACCCAGTTTCCTCATCTATAAAATGGGAACAATGATACAGATAATAATGCCCATCCTGTTTTCAGCCTATGGTTGTGAAAACACTTATAAAAGCTGTAGCAAGGTAAATTGCTATAAATATAAATAGCCATGGGTGAAAAGAGAGCATATCTAGATAAATGGTTAATTCATCTCTTGTCAGTGAATCATACGTCAATTACTGTAGTCCAATTACCCTCTGGTGAAATATATGGAATCATTGTTTTGTATGTGTGCAGACTGAACAACCAAATTACCACTGGCATGCTATAATTTTCAGTGGTTGCTTTCTGCTCTATCATGACTTCTGGAGCCAAATACCCTAGGGTTAATCCTACATCTGTCACCTACTAGATATAGAACATGACATAAATCAATTAAGGCCTCATGTCCTCCGATGTATATGGTATATAAAATGTAGAGAGCGTTGCAAGGAGGATCTAATGATATAAAGAATGCAACATGCTGCTATAACAATGAACACTGAAGTCATGTTAGGGTTTTGCAGAGATATTGCCAGTATACTCAGAATTCTCTCCAACTCTATTTTCTTCAACTTCCCAGTGCAGAGATGGTTCAAATACCACCACTCTATAAATGGACAATAATCAAATGATGAATACTGTGGATCACAGTTTTGTGGCTGCTAAAAAATATTAATCAATACAAACTTGCTTACCAAACTCTAATATTTGTCCCAATTGATTGTTTTCCATTTAAAATTCCCGCCTTACTGAAGTTCTGATCCTACTATCAGAACCCACAGTTAATTGAGCTTGTAATGATAGTAAGCAAGTACCAAAAGAATTTACTTCTTTAGCTAGGAAAGAAATGCCACAGATGCCCACCACAGTTGACCATATCCAAGCATTGTTCCTTGATATCTTGCAGAATCAGACTAAACCTAACGGCTGAGGCTCAAAAAACCCACTTTCTCTGTAGAAAGCTCTATTTTGGTTGGGCGTGGGTTTCTACTGCACAATATTTGGCTTTATTTTACTAACCACATGGTATCTGTTGCCATGCTCTCTCTTGAGTCCTCCCACAGACATTTGAATGCTTCCCTTAATGGTAAACCACCAGCATCAATGCAAGCACACCAATAATTCCACAGCCAGCACTGGATCTTAGCACTCTAAAAAGAAGAAATCAATAGGTCTTCAAAATATAACTTTTCACCCATAGGGTTTTAACCAACACTGTTTTGTCTACATAGGCCACGAAAGCAAGTAGACTGAGCAGAACTCTGTTTTTGCCCCTCTACGTGATGGTGATCAAATTCATATCAAAAACAAAAGAAAGCGATTTTTTTTTTTTTTTGTCACAGGATAGTAAGATAACACTGACATTTTGGGCTTGACTACATTGGTACCATTTGGGATTTTTAAATTTTTCAAATGATCACAGAATGATCATTCCCCATAACGCAGAGAAACCTGGTCATGTTTACTACACCTGAGCCTCAGACACTTGCCAAGTAAGGATCTAGATCAAAGTAAAAACCGATATGGTTATCTTTATGTACTCCTAGCAAAAACATTTTATGCTTTTAAGGGACTTTTTAAGGAAAATTTAAAAGTAAGAGTATATCTGATTTAGTATCTTTTTTATTCTTTAGTATCTTTATTTATTCTTCCCCCACGTGGGCATGGTTCATGGTTATATAATCACCATAATGTTTCTCCCATGGCTGCAAGATAAGCACCACACACATACACACACGCACACCCTCCTCTTCTTCTCAAAACCCAGCACAAGCCTGCATTTACTCAAACTCAGTATCTCTAACATTTAGATATAATTTACATAAAGTGAAATAAACAGATCTTAAAAGTACAGTTTCATCAGTTTTGGTAAACGCAGACACACATGCATCCCAAACCTCTCCCGAGATATGGAATGTTTCCATCATCCCAGAAGTTCTTCTCATGCCCGTTCCCACCCTTCCTCCCCGTTCATGTACAAAAGCAGCCGCTGTTCTGGCTTCTGTCACTGTGGATTAGTTTTACCCCTTCCAGGATTTCATGTAAATGTAATCCTCCAATAAACATGAAGTAAGTAGGAACTCTTGTTGCATCTTGTTTCTTTCACTCAGCCTAGTGTTCTTGAAGCTCATTTTAGGTGCATCAGAAGTTCTTTTTTTAGCGCTAAGTAGTTTTCCATTATATGAATATTCTACAGTTTTTATTTTCCTGATGATGGACTGATGAGGTGTTATCAATAAAGCTGCAATGAACAGTCTTGTACCAGACTTAGTAGACATATGCTTTTATTTCTCTTTGATCAATAATTAGAAACTGATTTGCTGCAGGGTGACCTGGGTGGCTCAGTTGGTTAAGTGTCTGACTCTTGGTTTTAGCTCAGGTCATGATCTCAGGGTTCTGGGATTGAGCCCTGTGTTGGGCTCACTCACCACAGTCTGCTTGGCCCTCTCCCTCCCCCTCTGCTCCCCTGCCCTGCCCCCACCACTCCTGTGCTCTCTCTCTAAGAAATAAATAAAATCTAAAAAAAAAAATTGATTTGCTGCATCAGAGTAAATGTATGTTTAACTGCTAAAGTTAAATGCTTTTATTAAGAAACTGCCAGTTTTCCAATATATGTATATAATATATATAAATATATATATAGTGACATGTCTCTTTAAGTTATATATACTATATATGCCATAAATATATACTCATATTTATTATTAAATATATGTTATTGAATTTATAAATATTTACAGTGTCTACAGTATATAAGACAATATATATAAATACATATATAGTGACGTGTCTCTTCTAGTCATCAAGTCTTCTGCTAAGCTTTATATATATTTTTTTACATATATTTTATATGTACAAAATGATATATATTCATATATAAAGTAATATGTATATACATATATATATCACAATAAGGGGATATATAGGGGCATAAGGTTAAAGAATCTTTATTTTAACAAGTACAGCTGGTGTGTGCTCCTACTTTGAGAAACAGTGCTCTCAAGGTCACAAGGGGGAAGCTCAAAGCATCAGAGGCCCCACTCCATTCAGCAATCTAACCCTGGCCAAAACCTCTTTATTTTTAAATTTTTTTTTAAATTTAATTAATTAATTAATTTATTTATTTATTTATTTATTTATTCCAAAACGTCTTTATTCCATTAAAGTGAAATCCTCTCTGATCCATGTCAAGTACAAATTAGAGTCCACATGGGTGTATACTACAACCACAACTGGGGCAGGAGATGTCAGAAAGAGAATTGATGCTGTGAGTATCATTAGTTAAACATTTACTATTCCTTGGCACTATGCTAAACACTTCTGATGTGTAGTTATTGCTATTTTACTTAAGACTTAAAACAATCCAAGTGGCTATAATTTTCACATTTTAAAGATGAAGAAATCAAATTCACGGAGATTAGTAGTGTTGAAATAAATTTCTTGCTCAAGATGGAGCCACTCCTGCCCAGGGTGCCTCTATTTTGGTTCCTGGACCCAATTCCAATGTGGGGGATGTTTCCGCCCACCCACAACACCAAGTAATTCTCAGATACCAGAAGGGTGTCTAAAAATTCAACTCAATTCTAACACAATTCTAACAACTCAGTTCTCTGCTACCCAGAGATAGCATCAGATTTCACAGGTTATAGGTTCAGCCCTACAAGACTGCCCCCTGCACCCCTCTTCAGACACCAGTCACAAACCCCAACCAGCTACAGATGGGAAGTTCCAATGATCTCATCCTTAGGTTCTTTCAATTTGCTACAGTGGGTCACAGAACTCAGGGGAACACGAACTTCCGTTGACCGGTTTATTAAGATGTGATAAAGGAGACAATCAACAGCCAGATAAGAGATAAATAGGGTGAGGTATGGGGAAAGGGCTAGGAGCTTCCACACCCGCGGCAGTGTGCCACTCTCCCCACATCTTCACATGTTCACCAACCTGGAAGCTCTCGGAACCCAGTCCATTTGGGTTCTTATAGTAGATTCCTAATATAGTCATCATTGACTAAATCATTGGCCACTGGATGATTCAACCTCCAGCTCCTCTCCCCTCCCCAGAGTTCAGGGTCATCTGAATGACTAAATGTGTATTTCTTACAAATCACAGTATCACAGTGACATGTCAACAAACCAAAACTTAGATAACTTTCCTGTCCAGTAATTCTCTGCTTGACCCGAAATGCAGTATATCAAGTCAGCCAATCCCCAAATGCCAAGCCAACTCTGGGCCTTTTCACCCCAAACAAGGTTGACTCTGTGACCTCGGTCAACCATATATTTTCTATTTTTCTCTTCCTTCTTCTTTATCCTTTTTTTAAAGATTTTATTTATTTATCTGATAGAGAGTGCACACGCACAAGCAGGGGGAGCAGTAGTCAGAGGAAGAGGAAGAAGCAGGCTTCCCAATGAGTAGGGAGCCCGATGCGGGGCTCAATCCCAGGACCCTGGGATCATGACCTAAGCCGAAGGCAGACGCTTACTGAATGAGCCACCCAGGCGCCCCTCTTGTTTTTTATTCTTTATCCTATAAAACTTTTCTGACTTCTGCCCTATTTTGCAGTTCTGACAGGAGACTGTCCACTTCATGAAGTACTAAGTAAAGTTTATTTGTAATACCTAAATGGTCTTCTTTCATACTTCTTTAACAGAATGACTTACTTAAGTCAGTTTTAAAACAAGGAGTCCAGATTAGTCTGATTGCAAAGAACATGCTCTTAAACTTTGAGATAAATTGTTTTTCAAAAACCTAAAGGTTTACATATGAAATAATCAGGCCCAATTTTACTTTTGCCTAAGATTAAACTCTTGTAAGAAAAATGTATTCATGATAATTTCTTATGAATCAGAAAACAACTCTGAATGATAGATTCACGAGTGACATTTCTTCTTGAATTTACAAACAAGGAGACTGAGACTTGGAAGGGCTGAAGTTTTACCCAAACATTCACAGGCTTACATGTGGTCAACATGGGACTGAATTAGGTTTTCCCAGCTTGGAGACCTGTTGTCTTTCAACTGTACCGTCAGCTATGCTAAATTTGAATTTATGCTTCTCCATCCAGTGGCTACAGCTCAACCTCTAAGAATGGCTCTCAGGATGAATACATAACGTATTTGAGAGAACCTAGTTCAGGACGTGACATGACAGCAGAGATGCTCTCAAATTATGAGTGAAATCTGAATCTAAGTGGCTGAAGGACAATAGGACAGAGTCATAGTTAAACAAAATGCTCTCAGATGGAAAGTTCCAGTTTTCTATATTTCCCGATTAAACTATTAACCAGAAAACCCTTTTACAATTCATTTTGTAAAACTTTTTTATTTGAAACTTATTTTTAACACTTTTAATAATAAGTATTCTACCTTTCTGCCTTAAGCAATCAGCTCCAGTGCTTTTTTTTTTTCTTTAAAGCTTGAAGCGTTAGTTTGGTGTTTCTAAGCATGAATAATTCTGAATTCTGTTGCCCAAAATTATATATGAAGAAGACATAAGTAAACAGGACACAAGGTCCATCTTTTTTTTTTAAATAAATCTCTGAAATTTGTTTGTTTGCTCAGATCAACTTTCTTCAGATGCTATGAAACAAGAACAACAAAAATTCAAGCAATTAATGGTTTGGTTTGGTTGGTTTCATACGATTAGTCAAGGTTTTACTGTACTTAACAGATAGAGGACAAAGGTAACATTTCAAGAAATGGTTCACTGACATTACATGTGTTTTAACTTGGAGGATCCTGTTTTGAATTTTAACATGTTCAGATTCCCAGCCTTGAATTAAGTTGTTTCGAAAGCTCACAGTAAATGTTCACAACGGCAAAACCCACCTAGAGACTATGCAGTTACTTTGACTTTGGAAAGCAAACTAATTGATTTGTGGGTCTAAAACCTCAAAAGTTTCACTTGAATCCACTGTTTATCTGAGTTCTAGGAATCTTCTACTGCTGGGTCCAAAGGCCAGGAATGAATGGATACTGGTTCCTCCGTACCCAAACCATACATTGGCTGGACAGCAGGAAAATGTTCTATGGGGATTTAGTGAAAGAAAAGAAGGGAGGGAGGGACAGAAGGAGAGAGGAAGACAGGAAAAAAGAAAAAAATCTTAAAGAAAAAAGAAAGGAAAGAAAATATTGTTTAAAAGTTTTCATGTACAACTTCTAGTACTTGAGATAATACTGATTTCTAATATTTTTCAAAGGGACTTCACAAACTAGAGCAGCTATTCTTAAAGTGGAATCCCAAGACCAGCAACATCCTCCGGGAACTTGCTAGAGATGCAAGTTTTCACTTCCCATTCCAGGTGTACTGAATTAGAAACTCCAGGGGTGGAGCCCAAGACTGTGGTTTTATTAGCCCTCCAGAGGTGATTCTGGTGCACCCAAAGTTTTGAGAACCACTGAACTAGATAAAGTTCACATACAGTTATCTATAAGATCATAAGCAGTGTTACATCCAAGGTGTTAACTAGGACCACCACAAAATCCTGCTTCTCATGCTGGAATAATATTTTCTAGCAGAAAGTTATCCATTTGCGCGGCACAAGCAAAATGAAGGGCAGGAACTTAGGCAACTTAGGAAAATGCCAACTCTTAGTGGGGTTAATGTCAGAAGGGCAGTGTTAGGGATCCAATTCTAATCAAAGCCAACAAAAGTAGCAATCATATGAGCACTCACCAGCATAACAAAAACAAATATCTGACAAAAACACAAGGTCAGAAACCAAGGTTTCTGTGGGGTCATCACAGATGAATTCACCTGAGCAAAGACTTATGTCCGACAGACTTCCTGTAAAGTCCTAATTCCCCAGTTCACATGCTCATCCTCACCCTGGTAGACAAGCCCAATTCGTCTTGACAAATACGGCCCTGCAATCCAAGGTTTGATTTTGTCACAAACCTTTCTAGAAGCAGCAGTTCTGGCTGGAAAAGTCAGGGGCCCTCCTCAGAGTTTATGAGCCCTGCCCCGTGCTTCAGCCAGGATGCTTTTGACCTGCCCAGACTCTGAAGTCTCCCAAGGGCACTTAATTCACATATCTGTCAAAATGACCACGCGATCTGATTTTACCTAAGCTCCACCAACCTGGATGGTCTGTATGAGATCATATTGTTAACAAATCCTAAATTTCTTACCCCAAACTGCATCACATGCACCCCCTTGCCACCTGAAAATTCCATGCTATTCCTACCCACCTCTCATTAGGTATGTCAAGAAATTCACATGAATATCTGAAATGGGCATATCTTCCTCTGTTCTGAAACTCTGCTACCACAACCGAAATCTGTTGCCACCATGCTGGATCATGTCTATGAAAATTTTGTTTCTGGAAGTCCCCAGGCTTCTAAACCCCCTAGGTGACTTTTGGGCATATTTGCCTTTAGGGAACGTAAGTCTAAAGGTGACAAGTGAAATTCTGGAAGCATTAAAGAAAAGCCAGTGGTGGGGGGAGGAGAAGCAATTGAGGATGGCATTACTGGAAATAAAGCTTGGAGAAAGGAAAAAATTAAGTGAAGCGCATAGGAATTTTAGCAGGAATTATAAAGAACACAGAGTTCGAAGAACGGGGAGAAAGTTATGTCATGCAAACGAAGAGCCTGAACAGTTTTCAAGACAATTGAAATGACTGGTCAATAAAAGCATGGAGGGGGAGGATGATGCTTGGGTGGCTCAGTCAGTTAAGTGTCTGCTTCTACTCAGGTCATGATCCCAGGATCCTGGGATCGAGCCTACATCGGGCTCCCTGCTCAGCTGGGAGCCTGGCTTCTCCCTTTCCCTCTGCCTGCCACTCTCTCCCTCTCTCTCTCTCTCTGTCAAGTAAATAAATAAAATCTTTTAAAAAATAAAAGCAATGGACTGCAGAAAATTCAAGTGGTATTACTCTTGGGAAATAGGAAGACTATCAGATTTAATGATAGCGGATAGGCGATTAATCTTGCAAAAGCAATTCTTGAGGAATGGTGGGATGGAGGGGGTAGCAGAAATCAGTGTTTAGTGTGGTGAAAGAGTAGTGGGAGAGAGGACAGTGAGTGCAGCCTACTGCTTCAAGAAGGATGGTGGTGAGGGAAAGGAAGAAAGGGAAAGGCAGGGGAGACTTGAATGTAAGAGGTATTTGGAAATGTTTCTAAGTAGAGAAGGAAAAACTTTCGAGTAGGGTGACTGAGGAAGCAAGACAGGAATGTCTCTGCCGCTGGTACCCCAGAGAGGAGAGAGGATGGGCGCAGACCTGAGCAAAAGTCCAGAGGCATTGGGAGGGAAGTTGAGGGAGTTTGTGCCTGAAAGCCACAATTAATTTTCTCAGCATTATAAACATTCTGGACGGTCTTGGCACCAACGCACACTGGAAGCTAGGGAGTTGGCGGAAATTATATTTTAAGACATTAGACCAAAGAAACTAATTGCCTGGCTTAATAAAGCCACAAGAATCTGACAAATATCAAAATGATTAAGAAAGACGGGAGATAGAAAGAGATGATTGGGGCAGCGGTGAGAGGAGAGACAAGAAGAGAGAAAAAGGAACAGATAAAGAGATGCAGGGAGGAGGGGGCATGGCTGGGGGAAGAGGCAAAAGAAGGGTATAGAAGAGAGGAGCTCAAGAGAGAGAAACAGATGCCATCTCGGAACATGGAAATGCCTCATTTTGTACTTAAATTCCTAGAAAGGGGAACCTAAACAAAGACTTAAACCCTGAAATGTTCTTGTTGACTAGCTGGCTTTCAACCAATGATAAATTCTAGGTCAGAGGTTTGGTGAAAGTTAATGCAAACCAGGGGAAAGATTTCGATCACAGAAGTAAATATATTCCCAGGCTGTTAAGTTGTGGAGTATTTCACAGGGGAAATTACGAAAAATTTTGCTCGTAGCTGCAGTGCACGTTATTTATAAAGGTCAGAGGGAAAAAACATGATAAGATATAATTTTCCTGTCTTCTGACTACAAATAAACCCAAGCACAGTGACTTCGTCATTCTGAGCACATATGAGACAGTTGCTACATGCAAAGATTTGCTTTTCCTTTCTACATTCTAGCCTAAAGCCACCCCCGGAGGTAATTCTAACCCTTTTGACAACTGCCTTGGATTTCACACTTCCTCCAAGGTGAAGATTCTTCTTGCCATGACTGGTCTGTGCCCTGGTGGGCAACTGCTTTAATTCTCCTCCCTTCCCAGACCCTTAGCGAGGGCTTCCCTGGACAGTTATCTCTGACCTTGGAGAATCCTGGGATTGGGACTCTCCCATCTCCCTGATATTTGGCTTTTGTTCAGTGACTTATAAAAGTGCTGGGAGCAGTTACAAATGCTGTTTGTATTTGCAAGATGGCCCAGTTCCATGGTTTTAAATACAGGGTTACTAAAATAAGTACCTTCCTAACCAGCAACATATTCTGAACGTATTATTGTGGTAAGGATTGGAGTCAGCATGGTATAGTAAAAGAATCAAACTACATGGTTGTGGAGTCAGATATATTTAGGCTTGAACCCACTATCTAGCTATATGGCCTTAGGCAATTTACTGATGTTCTCTGGGCCTCAGTTTCTTATGTCCGTAAAATGTTACCAATAATAGTATCTATCTCAGAGAGTTGTCGTGAGTTTATAAACCAAATAAACAGTTTGAGTGTTAAAGAGACTTGAATAGTTCCTCCCCAAAATTTCATGTCCACCTGGAAACTCAGAATGTGACCTTACTTGGAAACAGTCTTTGCAGATACAACTGAGTTAAGATGAGACCATACTGGATGAGGGTGGGCCCTAAATCCAATGACTGGTGTCCCTCTGTGAAGAAGAGGATGCACAGAGAAGAGAAGAAAGGCATGTGAAGACAGAGGAATTATGCTGCTGCAGGTCGAGCAATGGCTGGGCCACCAGGAGCTGGAAAAGGCAAAGAAGCATTCTTCCCTAGAGCCTTCAGAGGGAGCATGCCCCTGCTGTGTTGACTTTGATTTCAGACTGCTGATTTCAACCCCCAGAACTGTGAGACATGTTGTTTTAAGCCTCTGAGTTTGTGGTAAACTTATTACAACAACCCCAGGGAACAAGTACAAGTACACAGTAAGTGCTCAACACAAATCGCTCAGCATCAGGAGGGTCTTACTCTATGTTCCGGTTCTGGTAATTTATCTTGAGGTCCTTGGATTGGAAACTTGGCTTGGTTCTATTCTACCAGCATCGATCCCTCCAGTTCGCAAATTCAGCCATTTATTAACTTTTCTTATTCTCTAAACCTGGGCTAAGGGGCATCCTGCATATTCTCCTGCAAGCTCTGCCATTGGCTCTGTGTGTCCTCACTTATGTGGCCCAGCCAATCCAACCCATTCATTCATTCAATACAGATCAACTAAACACTATGGACCAGTTAGTCTACAAAGAACTTGGTATAAAGTCGTGAATGAATAAAAAAGTCCCCCTATTCAATAAAAGATCCTTTCTAATGAGAGGAGAAAAAAATGACAAACAAGTAAACAGGTGAATATATAAAATGTGAGATGGTGTTGAGTGCTATGGAAGAAAAGGCAGGATGTGGGTACAAAGAGCTGGGGACAGGATACACATCAGTGGGACAGAGATGGTCTCTCTGACAAGGTGGTATATTTTAATATTGACCTAAATTAAGCGAGAGAGGAATAAAGTCACTCTGACACCTGGGGGGGGGGGGTAAAAATGAAAGAAGAAATAGGGGCTTACAGCCTCATAAGCCATGATTTGGGCGTGGCCTTCTGCACTGGAGGATCCAGGATAGAGGAGAAAATGATCTGCCTTATATTTTTAAAGGATCCCTTTAGCTACTGTTTAAAAAATAGGTTTTAAGGGGGTAACTTAGAAGCAAGACCAGTTAGGCTATGACTGCAGTAAGCCCAGGCTCAATGTAATTTCACATTTCTTTCTGACTCTTTCTCCAGAGTAATGATAAAAGGAAAAGGCAGGTAGAAGTGAAATCATTCATAAGTTCCTGGAGTCTGTTTATATCTTGCAGATAAAGCCAACTGGATTTCTTTTTTCTTAATGTACTGATGTGATTTCTAAGAGAAAGAGAAACCAAGGGACACTCCAAATATACTATTGACCTAGAAAGACCAAGGGGGAGGATGTTTGGAAGTGGAGAAAGGACGTAGATTCAGTGTATGGCATCCAGCAAGCTGTGAATGCAGAACTGGTGAATTCTCTCCCCTTCCCTGCAGCCATGCCTTAGCATTCAGCTGCTGGAATCCAAAAGGTGTCAAGCAATGTTAAGGAACTCACCTAGTTTATAAAAACCGGGAAGCCTAACTGTGCTTTCCTAAAGCACATTGTCTTAAATATATTTTTAATGTGTTAAAATCATATGATCATGTAGCCATTTAGAACACCTCATACATAAGGTTCCTCCCAAACAGAAGCACAACAGGCACCTAAGCACCTGTGTTGTCATTGCTGTTTGCTTCCTGCCTGCGGCAGGAGCTACGTCAAGTAACACTGGCCGGCCATGTTAAATGAAGACGGACCTCCCCAAACCCACCAAGCCAGACCCAGCTCTAAAGACGGCACT
Organism: Ursus americanus; assembly: GCF_024610735.1. NCBI lineage: Eukaryota > Metazoa > Chordata > Mammalia > Carnivora > Ursidae > Ursus > Ursus americanus. The sequence goes on from NC_142135.1 coordinate 18,276,319, forward strand.
TGTGGAAGTGACAAGGCCAAGGTGTTGAAGATGAATCAGAGCATTTTGTATTGCCACTGATTTTTTTATCTGCTACTTTGAAAAAAATGAGGTAAAGGTCACTCTTGTCTAGAGTTGCCAACTCCTTCTTCCTGACAAAGCAGTTCAATATGAAGAGTGTAGCAATTATAAAGTAAAATATTACCAGCTCTTTTGTGGGCAAGCTGGGTAGGGTGTGGGGAGGGAGAAAGGTGACAGAGCATGATTTTTTACACCAACTCTGTCTTTCATGGATGATTCTCCTTCAACCATGAGAAATTCTTTGGGGAAGCAGGGCTACCAATACAAGATCCTAGGGGGTAACTTTTATGACTCCCTTTGCAAAAAAAAAACCACAAAAAACAAAAAACAAAAAAATGGATAGAGAACTAGGGGACTGCTTAAAAACATATGTTCTTCAGGGAGTCTTGCAAGTCTTGCTCTAAACTCTGAGCCAACACAGCTGTGAGGGAGCAGAGGTCAAGACTTCACAGAAAGCCAGATGCTGCAGGGAGCATATATTGTTTTACAGACATATGTGTATATGGATATGTGTGGTGTATAAATATATACATCGACATGTGTGTGTATACACTGGCAAACCCCCCTCCCCACTTCCCATCCTTTTAGGTAAACTGAAGGAGGAAGGGAGGATTTCCTGTGAAAACAATGTGTAACCCCGCTCATCTGGTTAATGTGTTTAGCTGGATTCAACATAACCAAATGAAAAGGAGGAGTAGGAAAAAAAAATTTGGTGATAAGACAACTTCCCAGAGGGTATGCAGTCTAATTCAATTCAATTCCTAAGTACTATGTTTTGTATTGTTAGTACTATGTGGGATGCAGAAATAATTCACAGACTAGTCATCTATTTATAAGAAGTGTGACCTTGGGACAGACACTTAAATTCTCTAGGGAGATAACTCTGAGTGGGGGCATCCCTCTATTCTACCCTCTGATACACTGGATCCTTAACAGAGACACCCACAGTATGATATGAGGCAAAGAGAAATGGGCTGGGATTCTAGTCCCACTTCTGCCACTAGTTTGCTATTACTGAGGCCACTTCATCTCCTCCCACTTCTCCTTCCCCAAAACTACCCCCAGAAAGAGAAAGTTTCTTCATTGTAAAATAAGATGATTGGATTAGGAAAAGGGTCACAAAATAACTGTCTAGAAAAGAACCAAGTGGGTTCCAAGTATTCCAACAGGGAATGAGGTCCCTATATATGAGAGGCTACTCATAAAGCTACTCTCCACCATTGTCCCACTGCTATCTTGGGAAACGTGGCCTGGTCTAATTTTTCAAGGAAGCTTGGCTATCTGTATTCTCATATGAGATTGACCAAGTCTTACAAAACTCTGTAAGACAAACAAAACACATCTGGAAGCCCAATCCTTGCCCACAAGCTGCCAGTTTGTAACCTCAGGATTGGATGGGTTACAACACTTCTTTTAGTTCGACAATGGGTGAGTGCATGGCATAGCTGTCCCCAGAGTGCCCATATTGTATCTCCTGGCAATTTCTGCCAATCCTTGGTCCCCGAACGGGGGCCTTCCAAGGGTTATTCGCTCCTTGATCTACAGCTCCTCTGAAACTAGGCTGCCTAATTTCAAATCCAGAGGAATCTCTAGGCTGCCTCATGGTATTCTCATATCTAAGCAAGGCAGTAACACTGCCTAGAATCTTGATCTGGCCCATGAATCTTTTCTCAAAGTCTCTGACTCTATACCCACTTAAAAGAATTGAAGACTTTAGTTCCAGAGGCTACATTTGCCCCTTCAGCAGAGCCCAGGGACCTAGAAATGATTCAGCAAACTTTTTGAGCATCACTATTGAAAAATGAAGAAATCGAATCTATCGTTATAGAGTATTCACCACACACCTGACCTGACTCAAGGAGCTTTCACATAACCCAATGCAAGGAAACCACATATGACTTAAGTAAAATAAACAGAATCTTGCCACAAAAAAGAATGGTCAGGTAGGAGTATACTTAGATATAAGAAAAAGGTAGATATCTCTAAGAGATGGTCTTCAAATTTTTTTCTTCTTTCTCTTAGTCCCTACCTATTATACGCCATGCATACCTGCCTTTACACACTTAGTCTAGAGAGAAAAACAGATATTGGAAAATGAATTATAAAAAGAAAAATAAACTTAAGTGACAGAATACTGTATTGCAGAGGAAAAGTTAGTTTCATGGGACCGTGTAATCTAGCTTTAGTAGGGGGATTAGTTTAGAACATTCTTTCCCCTTCTTTTTGTTGGTTTTTCTGTTCCTAAACAGAGAAACTGGCCACCCAAAGAGAGGAGAAACCAAGGCAGTTTCCAGTTACTGGGAGATGACACACAATGGATTAAAAAAGAAAGAGTCATGAGCTAAGAATAGAGAGACAAGCATGGTCAAGACAGAGTGCGGTCTTCTAGGGCATGTCAAGACTTTATCTGAAAGCCAATAGGAAGCCACAAAAGATATTAAGCAGTTTTTACTTTGTGATTGATTCCTTTTTACTCTGAGGAGATGTTCTCCATAGTCTCAGTGAGAGAAAGTAGTGGTTTGGTCAAGGATGATGACAATAAAAATGGAAAGAAGTGAGTGAATTTGAGAAATATTTAGATTTGCATTTTTTGTATCAGCAGAGATCAATGCAACCCATAGCATATGTTTTACAATGTGGGCAGCTTGGTTTCTCGTGCTATCATATTCCACATTCTTCCACATTTCCAGTAGACAATTTCCCCCCAATGGAATATTAAACACCTTAGTGGATGGTATGGCTATGGATATTAACATCTGATGGCTTGCTCAGACTATTCTATATTTAAGGACATTTTCTTCCCTTTCTTTTACCTCCCCAGCTATTGATTAACTGGAACCCCTGAGGCAAAAAACTGAAGTGAGGGAGATGTCCTTTTCCTTTTTTGTTATACTTGGTTCAACATCAAAAGCTTGAGTCCAATATCTTACAAAGTTCTGTAGAAGTTTCTTTATTTTAATTTACTTACAACACTGCCAGTAGGGTCCAAAGTGAATATAATTTTGGTAAAAGTCAGGAGACAAACTAAAGAAACAGACATTTTTTTCCATAAGCAGAATCACCCCTCTACTTCAATGCCCACCTCTGTTTCAGAGTCATGTTTAGCTTACTCGTTCCTTAGGATGAGTTGTTCCTATGAGAGCTCTCAGTTATCCATGAATATAAGATTTTTGATAACTCTGCCTCCTTCCTAGTTTCCTCTGATCCTTAGCAGGGTTCATGAGGTAGCCTCAAGTGGAGTCCCCACTACTTAGGTGTGTGACAATTAGAAGTCTTACCTATTTTTAACACATGCCTGAAGAAAGACATTACATTTATATAATCACGCTGAGTGTTGCACTTTATGTTCAGTTTTATGTTTGAGGAGGAAAATTGTGAAAAACTTTGAAATGAATCAAAAAGATTACTGTCTGACTCAGCTTTCAGATTATCTCAATCTTTTATTGTCCTATAAATTATGGAAAACTGATAATAAAGGCAAAGGATTGTTTGTTGTCCATCAAAATGGGAATTGTGTCCAGTGATGTGCAACTAATTATTGTCCTGTGGATATTGAACAATTTTACCAGTTTTGCATCTATTTGTAATTTTTTTGTAATAATTTTTTTGTAGCATTTGGATGTTTCTATATTTGTTGGTTCTTTGGATTCATCCTTGGACTGGTAGTAACTTTTCATTAATTAAAAAGTTAATTAAAATCTGGGACCCATTTTTATTTTATATATGTACGTGAGTCATTTTTTTCCCATTGAAAATAATCCTTCAACAGTGACTGTCCTTCTGTACTTCTTGTTACCACCGCGCAATGTTGTCTTTGATTTGAACTCCAAATATTTTATAGTATTGGGCTAAAACCTAACAAAACGAAAGGTGGCAAGGGGCAGTGTCATACATGGCAAAGAGTTCAGGGTAACTCTGTTCCAATATGTTGTTGAGTTTAATTTGTTGTGAATCCATTTGCTACCCCCTGCACCCAAATGTGTAGAATGGGGGTTGGGAAAACTTTTTCTATAAAGGGCAGGAGGTAGATATATTTGGTTTTGGTGTCCATGTGATCTCTCTTATGACTCAACTCCACCATTACAGCACAAAAGAAGCCACAGACAATATGTAAAGAAATGAGCAGACGCTGGCCCAATAAAACGTCATTTACAAAAATAGATAGTGAGCTGGTTTTGGGCTCTGCCTGCTCTAGGGTACCTATTTCTTGAATTTCATCCTTGAAGAACAAGTTATTAGGCCTTTGCAGTTGGGAAGTCTTAAATATACTTTGGAGGAAGAGAGAGGGTGAAACATTCCCAGTTTCACAAACTCCTCTAAAGAGTGTGGTGATGTAGGAAATGAAAGTAGATGACTATGAGGTCTCCTTCCCCTTCCCCTTCCCTTCCTCCTCCTTCTTCTTTAGCATGGCACTCATTCTTATCACACAATGACACTCTCTTCTTTAAACCTAAAATGTCCTGTTTAATTATGACCATGAATTAATAAGAGATAAGAGATAATCAGTATTCTCTCTCTCCTTTATTATAAACATAGACAGTGGCCTGCACCCAGCAATCTGTGTCACCTACACTAGAAATTGAATATTCATTAGAGAAAGGAGGAGCAAAGTAAAAGGAGGAAGAAGAAACATATCACACAATTATAAATTTCTGAATAAAGGCACCTCTGATTTTATGCCTCAGAAATAATACAATGTGTATTTTGTTATGTATTTCTGCAGTCCTTTTTCTTGGGGTACATCTTTCTTTAAAATGGTTGTGATGATACTTTACATATTCTTTTGTATATTTTTTTCTACTAACAAGTATTTCCCATACTATAAGCTTTCTATCATATAATTTTATTTCATTTTTGATATAATAATAAAACAAAACACAGGATATTATAAAGATAATACACTCAAAGCTATCTATTGTATAATTTTAAATGATACAATGTCCCTATTAGGTAGGTATACAGTTATTTATTTACTCTTCTCCTGTTCCTGAATATTAAAGTTTTCATCAGTTTTGAAATGAATATATCAGTATTCATTTTCATATTGTCTTTAATAGTTAAGAGTGGAGTCTCAGCTAGAGAATTACTAAAACCAAGGGTATAAATATCGTAAGATCATATGAACCAGCAAAGATAAATATATGGCGCACAATTCTGCAATAGGGAAATCTAACACTTTTTAAATACATTATAAATAATTATGGACCTAGAGAGAAAAGTACAGAAAAATATAAAATGAAAAGTGTTCTTTCTTCCTGACCATTAGTCATAACCCAACAATAATGAGTTTTAACAATTTGTTGGACAACTTTACAGGAATTTTAATGTTCTTAGAAATATATACACATCCTTTTAAAAACCCCAATAAGATGTGGTATACACAGTTTTTACACATTGATTAAATCATTAAGACATTAAGTACTCTCCTATTGAAAGAAATTCAGGTGAATGCCAGCTTTTTGCTATTACAACAATGCTGCAATAAAAACCTTTGTTTACATTCCTTAGAAGATTCAACACAATACAGCTGGACCATAAATTCCTAGAAGTCCCTTGCTTGGTCCAATTTAAGAGCAATTGCCAAGTCACCCTCTAGAGAGGTCGCACCAATCTACATCCTAGGGGAGATATCTTAAATCATTTCAACAAAACAGTGTTTATTGAGTCTCCAATCTCTGCAAGTTATTTTTTGTTAAGCGCAGGGAACACAAAGAATGAATATGATGTGGTCCCTCGTCTACAAGAGCAGGCATAGGCAAGCTATGGCCTGCAGGCCAAGTCCAGCCTGTCTCCTGTGTTCGTAAATGTTGTTGTATACAGAAATGAGACTCATGTAGAACTTCTGACCTTCAAATGTAAGATAATAAATTTCTGTGTTTTGAGGCACTAAGTTTGGGCCAATAAACTACACCAACTGTAGGAAACTAATGGAGAGAATCAAGAGAAATACTGAAACAGTTACTGCTACTTCCTGTTTTAGTTGAGTTGCATGTATATTAAGGGACCATATGACCTATGTAATTATGTGGGAGGGAAAATTCTCCCAGCAAGGGATATCATGTATTGTACTTTAGTGTTCAGTGAACTTGCTTTATCTTCCAAGGGAACCTCTCCACAATTCTTGCAAAATGGATTGAGCTGCTTGCTTTGAAACTGAAACTGCTTCTAGGGAAGGGGGCCTCTTCTGACACATTCAACCTCATTCTGCTGAAAGTTTAAAACAGTTCTCCACGCCAAAGGTACAACCAAGGAGAAATGAGAATGCCCACTATAAAGTTGTTTTTGGAATGCCATCAACCCTCTTTATGAGGTTGGGTGATTTCTCTTTAATCATAAAGCAGAATGCTGAAACTATCTGAAATGAATATATGGGAACTATGGACAAGCAAACTTCTGGGTCTGTCTTCTATGAAGGAATATTTCATTGACTTATAAACTGTCTGGTTTTCTTCTGGAGAGACAAAGTGGAAAGGCATTGGTTAACACCAGAATGCCTGAAATAGCTGTTAATTTGGTTGAAAACAGAAGATAATTCCCAGCTCTCAGCTGGGAGTCTCAGCTTCAAGTTGTTGCTAATAGAATAAATGAAAGAGGGGAGCCTGGGTGGTTCAGTTGGTTAAGCATCTGACTCTTGATTTTGACTCAGGTCATGATCTCAGGGTCATGAGATCGAGCCTGTATCAGGCTCCATGCTGGGCGTGGACCTCGCTTAATTTTCTCTCTCTCCCTCTCCTTCTGCCCCTCCATCTCCCACCCCCATTCACATTCTCTCTCTAAAAAAAAAAAAAAAAAAAAAAAAAAAAAGAATAAATGAAAGATATTTATTACATTGTATTCTTGGAAAAATATTCATGGGAAGTAACACACTGAATATTCTTTTGATTTGAGTCCAAACTCTCTCTGAGAGAGACCTCCTTGAGGTGTCTATTTTGGCTAATAAAAATAAAAGAATATTAACTTTTTCTTCTTGCATTCCTGCTATGAAAATGCTTGCTCTCCCTGAAGTGTACCTTTGGACAAGTCAGAAGGTGTTGGGAATAAAAGCACAAAGAATAACGCTTTCAGAGCTTTTCCTGCTATTTGCATAGTTTTAGCACAGATCCTTCCTAGTATATCTGGCTATCAACACCACCACCATTACCACCACCCTTAAAGGAATTTATTTCACTCTCACTCCTCTCTTGAAAATATCTGCCCCAGTTCTAACACCTTCCTCAACAGCCCTATAATGCTTCCCTTCATAATATGCTCATCCCTACCTGTTGTCTAGGGTTGAAGCATCCCACATAAGAGTGGGTTCCCTAAGACAATTTCACAGGATTCCAGCGGCCCAATCCTTCAACTACTGAATTTGCATAATATATGTTTACATTGCACCTGAGATAAGTAGGCACCTCCTTTGTTTAAGGTTCATTCACACGTCCTATTGTAAAGGGTCCTAAATGTGCTCTGTAACTAGCTTGTATAGTATCGCTCTACAGTCTCCATGTATTTCTCACCATGTCAGAAATAGAGGGTTTTTACTATTCTTTACTCATCTGCCATTTGCACAACCCAATGTAGCAGATGATAGGAAAATCAGCTTCTCTTTCTACTTGAGTCCAATAACTCATTAAAACCTACCACAGGTCTGAAACATTTAACTGTATAATATATTTTAGTTGTGAGCCTTGCACATGGTAGATGTGTAGTAAATGTTCTCTTTGATTATTTCATCCTATTTTATAAATTATTTTAAGTGAGAAAAGGAGCTTCAACATCTTCTCCATATGACATTTTTAGTTGTAAGAAATCCTCACCCCCATGTAGTAGTATAACACAAATACAGTGGAGGTTCATTTCTTAATCATGTAACAGTAGATAAGTGTTTTTGGTGGGCAGGTAGTATTCCATAAGATTCAGAAGCCTACAATTAATCCATCCTGGAACTAAGTTGTCAGATAAGGCCTCAGAGTCTTCTGCATTCACTAGGCAGGTGAAGAAGAGCAGGGGAAAAAAATAATATCCACATCTCAATTGACCTGGTCTGAGCCGTGGCCCATTTCTTTTATTCCCTTCCATGGGCAAGAACTTGGCGTCACCTGGATGCAAGGAAGCCTGGAGAATCCAGTTCCTGGATGTATAGACTCTTCCTAGCAACAATACTAAATATTAAAGTCGAGGGCCAGATCATTGGTGATCTCTGCCATAGAATTCAACTTACATTCGATATATGCATATTTGTGTATATGCACATAAGCCCACATCTCACATAGGATCTTGCATATCTTTTTCTACCACATATCACTATGGCAAAAAAAGCAATGTGTTTTATTTTACAGGCAACATATAAAACCTTGAAGCTCACCATACAGTACATCCCTGGTTTCTGATGTAAAGTTCGATGATTCATTAGTTGCTGTATGGTGACTAACATAATATAATAAAAAAACATTAAAATAAAAAAAATTAAAAAATAAGAAAAACCCTTGAAGCTCATCCAAATCTATAATTATCTGATAAGCCCTTTTCCTCAATTCAGGATACAAAATATGTTCACATCTGTTGTAGATTCAATTACTGGCCTTGATTCTTCATGCCTTTGCCATATAGCTTTTTGTTCCTAGGAGTAATATATTTTCCTGCTTCTTCCCTTTGAGCTCAGCCATGTAACTTCTTTGGCTAACAGGACATTAGAAAAGATGACACAGCAAGGGCTTAAAATGTACATGTGCATTTGAATATCCCCTCTGACACCACCATTTAAAGAACATGCCACCACTTGCCTGAGGGTCCAAGAAGGCTGAGAGGCACATAGAGCAGAGATGACACAGCTGCCACAGAGTTCTGCAGTGAGAAGAAGAGTAGCCTGGCTGAGCGCAGCCCAAATCAGCTGTACTCTAGTGAGCTCATAAATCTGGGAGGATGCTGATTGCTAAATGCTACTGAAATACCATGATTATTTGTTACACAACATTATTGTGGCAATGGCTAACTGATACAATATATTTCAGTCTTAAAATTTTTGCTCAGGAGGTAATATTCCTATATTACCACAAAAATCACCTTTTCCCCCTTTCTGGAGGCATCCTCCACCCTGAATTTTCTAAGAACAGCTGGACTTGGGTTTAAATGGTGATTGCTTAGGTGTTCTTCCAAATGCAGATAATGAGAGAAGTGGAGAGTGAGAATTAGTCCACTACTGCTATTGTTGCTTGCTGCCATTAGATGTTGCTATTGAAGACTGTCCAGCATGATCCTATAAATCTTTGTGATATCATTGTTGGTGTAAATTCCTTAACTAACCATAAGATTCTTGAGGTTTGGGTTTTAAGAGTATTAACCTTTATTCATACCTACCTTCTTAGCCACTGTCCTCTCCAATCATACATTCCAGGTCAATGTGGCTACAATTCCAGCACGTTTTTTTACAACTGGCATGCTTCCAAAACCTTTGAACCCATATTTGAGACCAGTGAAGATTTCCTATGCTCTTTTGGGGCATTTTCCACTAGCCAAGTCCATTCCAAACCACCAGAGAGTCCCTAATAACGGGAAAGATCAAAGCAAAGGAGATGCCAATGTTCATCTCCTCAAAGTCATTGTCATCTCTGCACATTTCATCCTGCCTTCTAATTCCAGCTCTGATAAGAAAATGCTATTTTGAGAATTATATTTTTCAGACTACAGAAGTTTTATTATACCCTTTCTGTGATGCATTTATATATCTGCTCTCATTCCAGTGACTGTTCCATACTAATCAATCAGCACCATGCTAATGTGTTACCTCCATGAACAAAGGGCTGGCTAGTGTAATTTATAAAATTATATCCCATCTTCCATCACATTATATCTAGTATTGTTTCAAATATTAGTTAAGGGAAAACCATTCAGGAGAAAGAGCTGTAACACAGGGGACTTAGGGTTTACAGAATGTAAGGGCTTAAGGTATCATACAGCTCACCAACTATCAGCCAAAGTCAGTCTTCAGCCAAAGAGTTTGCAGATAGATTTAGCTGAGCCAGCAAATATGTTTAGGTAGGTTATGTCTTCTTAGTTTTAAATCCCTGTCATGGCCAGTTGCCTTATAGCAGACAGCTTCTCAATTTAGTAGTATCTCCTTTCCTTTATCCATACATATTGGAAGACATCTGAATTCAGGATCTCTGTTACGGATCATTTCACAGATGGGGAAAGTGAAGTCCAACTTGATGATGTGGTTTATTTGGTGACTGGTGGGGTCAAAGGTGAAATCTCATTCTCTGGACTCTGAGCCTTGGACCATATACTGAGATTCAGAACTCATACACATTGAAAAATGAATTGACAAGAGGTGAGCTCAGAAGCCATTATTCTCATCCCAAAGCAAAAATCAGTGCATCCAGGTGTCAGGCAGGCCAGAGTGCAAGGATGAAGGAATAGCTATGGCCAGAATAAGGGAGATCAAGCCAATGGAAAGAGAAACAAGATTCTCTACTTCCTCCTCCAGGACTGAACAGCTGCTGAGGGATGGTAAATGTTTCCTTTTTGGAGTTAACTCTGAATGAACTAAAGGTGCCAAGAACATAGATGAAAGGAAAAACATGTCAACATCAAGACTGACTCTCTTTGCCCAAGTAAAACAGATGGCTGGAAAAAAGTCAAAGAAACTGGGTTGAAAACTAAATGTGTGGTCCCAGGGGAGGCCGAGATGTTGTCTTATTGACTAGTCCAAGCTTTGGAAAATAATCCACGATTAAACCAAATTAATTCAGATTGCCCTTCCTCTAAGCTGCTATCAGACTGGCTAAACGAGGACCTAGGGAAAGAGATTGTCAGTGGAGCCTGTAACTTGACAGAAAGTAAGAAGAATAAGAATGTGCTAAGGGAAATAAGAACAAGAAACCTAGAATAACTTGTATCAGTGATTCTTGTTTGATAAGAGAAAAAGGAAAAAATTCCTATCATTAGCCAGTACCAAGTGGGAAAGGGAGATAGAAAAAGAATTAGAATTTACCCAAATCTTACAAGGTGTATGTTAATACCATGCATTTCTGGATCTCAGTGGGAGGTATGTTGGGAGAGGAATAATCTGAGAATGGAGAGGAATATGGGTTAACTGGGCTTTCCCCTTCCTACTGGAAAGGAGTGCTGATGGCCACTTATGTAAGTCTTTTTTTATTTAAAGATCGTATTTATTTATTTGAGAGAGTGAGAAAGCATGAGCAGGGGGTGGCAGAAGGAGGCAGAGAGAGAGGAAGAAGCAGACTCCCTGGTGAACAAGAAGCCTGACCCAGGGCTTGATTCCAGGACCCTGAGATCATGACCTGAGCCGAAGGCAGATGCTTAACTGACTGAGCCACCCAGGTGCCCCAATATGTAAGTTTATAATTAAGGGTCAATGAGGTATAGTCATTGATCCAAGAGTTCAGAGCTTGTAGATGAGGCAAGACTATAGAGATCTCAGAGGAACAATAATTCTCGAGGCTGGGATGTGGGGAGGAGGCAAGACTGAACAAGAGCTATAGTTTGTAGTTGGGAAAAGGAAGAAGGTAAGGAGAATGGGGTCTAGCCCTGAGGAGAAGGTGCTGGAGAGGGACGGTTCAGTAGTTGAGATATCAGGAATCCAGATTAATCAGCTGGGGTAAAGATCAGGGCTCCAACTCCAAGTGAGAACTGAATTCAACAGAAGATATTGGAACAGAAATCTAGATGCTTATCCTGACCCTAAACCATAGAGTTTAGAGCGTAATCACAAGCTTGTGACTTCTCGTGAAAACTGGCCTATGGATACATTTCATTTGGAATATAAGATTTTAAAAATATATGAGTTTTTTGCCAACATTTCCGAATCAACAGTTTTTCATACAAAAAATAGAAACTCCTGTTTTCTCTTTAAAAATTAGAAAATCAAGCAACAGCAATCACGTGATTTGTGAGGTTCCAATAAATCACACTCCCGTTTTTCTCATTTGAGTTTATGAATAAACTGAAAAAATGAGAGAAAAAAAGATTAGGGCAGGTGAAGATCAAAATATCTCATTTAATGTTGACAAAGTCTAAGATGAAAGGTGTGCCTTAGGCGAGCCAGGAACGATGGTCTTCTTGGTACCAAACTACAGAAATAGTCAGGCTTATTCACCTAGTCACAGCCAGAACTGGACTCCTGCCGGCCCTCTCACATGGGGGGCCCACTCCGTAACACTTCCCACATGGAGGAGCAGACTAAGGAGTAGCCTTCTCACACAGGCAATGCCACAGAGAAAAAGCAAGAGAAAGGCTGGGCTATGAAATCCAGGTACTCCTCCCGATAGAACTAAATTACTCACTCACTATCTCTGGGTAGGAGTGGATGACAGCATGGACAGAGACCAGGAGGTCGCTCCACCTAGAGAAAGGGGGAAAGACACCCCTTGGCCTACATTCTTCATGTGGCAAAAACAGCTCCTGACTCTATGGTCACAGAGCATAGGTTCCCCACCGCAGTTCCAACTACTTCTTACTCATCACGTAGCCAGCTGGCTTCACTCACTTACCTTACTTGCCCTGTCCCGCTAGTATTTGTTTGCAACTATAATCATCATCACACGTCATCAACGGGGACAACGCAACACACAACTAGTTAGTAAAGCAAAATGGTTCTAGCTCCAACCTGTTGTTAGTGAGACCTGAGAACCAGAGAATAGGGCCAAGAGGTTTGTGATCTTCAGCATAAGCAGTTGAAATGGACTGAACTGAGCAAGGCTGTACGATGTAGCTGTTTTAAACACAAAAGCTACCCACATATGAATGATTAGTTATTGCTGGAAATGGGGGCCACAAGTATAGTGGAGAAACACAGAAGGTTAAGCAGAAAGCAGAATGCAGATGAGAAGGAGAGGAGAAACAAAACAGAAGACTCAAAGGTCCACAGCCCTCTTTATTTGCCTCCTTATGGCCTTTACCTTACTACATTCTGTTTTTTTAAGATTTTATTTGAGAGAGAGAAAGAGAGCACGCACGTGTGAGCAGAAAGAGGAACAGAGGGAGAGGGACAAGGAGACTCCACGCTGAGTGCTGAGCGAAGAGCCCCATGCAGGGCTCCATCCCACAACCCTGAGATCATGACCTGAGCCAAAATCAAAAGTTGGACACTTAAACAACTGAGCCACCCAGGCGCCCCACCTTACTGCATTCTAATGGCCTCCATGTCTATCTCATCTATGATTCTGTTCTTTAGGGCCTGCATATAAAGTGCACTCGATAAATTTTTATTAAATACCTGAACAAAGAATCAAGAAAGTTGTCTCAAGTAAGAGGCTGTTTAGGATAAGTGATAAGGAACCATTTTACCAATTAGAGGCTATTGTTATACAGAAAGCATAGAGATAGAAGTCAGACAACAGCATCTTAAACAAGCTATAATTCCTTTGCAAAACTTTCCCTAACCCCACCATCTGAACCCAAAGCAAAATTGATCAAAGTGTCATCTGTGTCACCACTGTTGCTTACACCATATAAATATTTATCATACTACATAACTTACTACACAGGATAAACTATATGATTATTTGCATATTAAAAATAGACCCACTCACTTCTCTTAAAAATTTACATTCAAGAGGAGGAAGACAAGACAATACATAAATAAACAGATGAACATATAAAACATAGCAGATTATTATAAATGTGTTCAGGCAGAGTAAAGGCAGATTTTGAATAGAGAAATAATATCCTATCACTGCTCTGTATGCCCCACTGAGAACAGATGCCAGAAAGACAGAGAGATAGATGCTGATAGAACAGTTTAGGAAAATATTATGAAAGATAGTGGTAGCTTAGACCATGTTGACAGTGAGAAGTGGTTGGATTTTTTTTAAGTATATTTTGATGGGAAGGACAATGAGATTTGAATGTGGATTATAAGAAATAGGGAGTTGTCAAGGATCCTTAGGTATTTAGTTAGTCTAGGAAGATGGTTGAATGGAGTGACCAATTACTAAGCAGAAGAATGAGGCTGGACCAGGTCTGGGTGAGAGGAAACACAAGGAATAACTAACTGTTTTCTTGTCTGCTTCCTGCACTATACTGTGGAGTCCTCTGTGACAGGAGTTTTGACTTCTTTCTCCTTGTGTCCATAATACCTAACACAATGTTCGACACAAAGGTGCTCATCCATTTTCTTTGCGTCTAGGGAATGAATGCATTACTTGGAAACATACAATAATATTTTTATTTCTTGAGTTTCACAATACTGTAAGCTCCACTGGAGGCATACATTTTATAGTGTCACTACTGAACCCCAGCATCTAAAGAAAAGCCAACACAAAATGTTGTTGAATAAACAGATTCTTGTTCCGTTCCTCCTACTGATACTTCTGGTCTCTGTATCTGGTTTTGGTTAGACTGAAGGAAATAAAAAAGGAAATTAATATGTGTTTGTTGGCATGTATTTTATCACTTAATGGATGAAAAGTTGCTTCGGAAAACAAATTTTATATTTCTTATTACCAACTGATAGTCATTAATACTGGCAAATCTAACGGTTTCGAATATCAAAATCTCTCCCTGAACTTTTGGCCATTACATGTCCTTTTCCCATTTTACTAGAATTTCATTTAGAAAGTCACTAGAATGTCAGGGAATGCTTCCAAGCACTCAACGTGTTCTTGTGGTTTAAAAGAACAGATATCTGGCTCTGTATTTAAATCTTATTAAGATGCTAAACAAATTATTGAACTGATTCTAATTTTCTATAGTTTAAAAATCACTTTTAAACATCCATCTTTGTCCTGGACAGTTGCCAAAGCTAGCAAATGCATCTCAGCTGGGGAACAAGCTGCCACTTCTTCCTTCAGATCCTCTTTCAACACTGGAGATCGGCTCACACATGGCGAGGGGCTAAAAGTCAGACCTGTCCTTGAATCTTCCTTTTGTCGTCAGGCAGATTTTCTAAATTGCCTCTTTCAGAACACCCCAATCTGTGAAAATAAGTTTTGGAAATTGTAGTCTACTTCCTAGGAGAGATTAGTAATGCATTTAAATGCCTTAAAAGAAATCCAGATTGTGAGAAATTTGGGTTCCATAGTTCAGTTTTGCAGATGCTCTTCTGGAGACTGAGGCTGAGTGGGATACACTCTCCTTTCTCGTTAGCTCAAGTTTTCTGGGCTCTTTTCTTGAAGTAACTCTACTGGAGAAAATGAGGACTCTAGGTTAGGCACTGGTCTCCACCGCCCACAGAATGGGACAGTCAGAGTAAAGCCTTGGTCTGAAAGATGTTTCTAGACTCTGTCTTAGCTCTGTCCCTTGCTGCTTATGTGGGTTTTTTTTGTTTTGGTTTGGTTTTTTTTGTAGTTTTTTTATAGTATCTGAACCTCAACTTTCACATTTTAAAAATAAGGAGTGGTAAGTTATACCCTACTTATCACACATGACTGCCATGAGAATTAAGTGTATGTTACAGAAATTTATAAAGTGCTGCAGATTATACAAATGAAAAGCATAATTGCAAAATTTCCAGAAGGGTTTTTTTTCCAGAGACATAGTGGAAGCCAAATGTGTAATTTAAAATTTCAAATAGCTATATTTCAAAAGTAGAAAGACAAGGGTGAAATTAAGCCTAACAATATATTTTATTTAATCTAACATACCTAAAACATTAATATAAATAAGCAATATACTCAATTTAAAAATAAGGAGATACTTTACATTCTGACCTTTTGTGTCAAGTGTTTGAAATCCAGGGTGTGTTTTATAGTTCCAGCATATGTCATTCAGACTGGCTACTTTTCAACTGCTCAGTAATACATTTTGCTAGTGTGGCTATTAGCACAACTCGACACCAAATTTTATCTGCAGTCAGTGATTTTGTTCTAGTGGATTCCAGAGTAATAGTTCTTACGTTACTATAATCCATCCTGGAAGCTTTATAGGAGAATCCATTTTCTTGCCCTTATACCTTCTAGAAGGTGCCTATATTCCTTGGCCCAAGTTTCTCTTCCATCTTCAAAGCCAGCAATAATCAGTTGGTTTTTTTCTCACATCATGTCACTCCAACACTGAATCTTCTGTTTCCCTCTTGTACATTTAAAGACCCTTGTAATGACACTGAGCTCATCTGAATAATTCAGGATAATGTCCCTATTTTAAGGTCAGCTGATTAACAACCTCAAGTCCATCTGCTACTTTAATTGCCCTTTGCCATGTCAGGTTCCTTCATAGGCTATGGGGATTCAAAATGGGCATCTTTGGGAGGCCATTGTTCTGTCTACCACACTACTCTTGTCAAATTACGTGCAAATTGTTTTCCTCTGACTCTGGTTGAATACTGAGGCAGGTCACATAGCTATTTCCAGGTCCTTAATAATTTTAAAAAATGTCCCCCATGAATATTTTCAACATTCCTAACCGATATTCAATTTTAACTTCTCTTATCTCACCATTTAGTCCTGATGGAGGCCCGGAAATCTGGAGTGGGTACTACCTCTTCCCCATATCAACAGCTGTTGTTTCCCACCTAGCCAAGCTCATGGAGGAAGGGCACCATTCTATGGGCTTGAACCTCTGGCATTGGTGCTCTCTGGCCAGATGCAATTACTGGCTCTTTCATTCATTGGGTGCTTGGGTAGGCTCCATGAAGATCCTTCACCCGGAACTTCCACCTGCAGTCCCCATGATACGGTCAGTGCTTGCCCTCAGTTAACTTCTAAAACTCCCCTCACAGTCCTGGGGTTCCAGCATTCCTCTCCTCCGTTAGGGGCATGACTACTCCTCCAGGTAGTCAAATTGGACAGTTGACCCTGGACTAGCTCCCTTCCATGGTGGGGATGTAGCTTGCACCTCACGCTGCTTTTAGAGCAATCCAGTCATAGCTTGTGACATTTAGACTTTACACGCCTCACTCATAATATTTAAGTTTACCAAATTCCAAGTTGTGTGAATCACTCCAAGTCATCTCCTCAAAATTCTTTTCAGTGGCTTAAGGCAAGACGGAAATACACTCCCTTGTTGGGGGATATGGAAAAAGAAGAAATACAACATAGAAGCAACACTTTTCAAAATAGTCCTTTTTGTTTGCTTCTTCATATGCAGCTTAGAATTGGATAGTGGGATAAGACTGAGAAGAACTTATTTTGTCATCTGGTTACATTTTGAACATGCGGTCAAGCACTCAAGTTTATGGGATGGCTCTCAGCACCTACTGAATTGCTCTTGGCCACTGGTGTCTCAGTGGAACGTGAGATATATTTCTGTCTATATTTTATAGTAAATTCTTTATATGTATGCAAGTATCACAGGGCATTTGAACAAACTGCTGGAACATAGATACTTCTAGTATAAAAAGCCCCACCACCCCAAGAATCTTTTTTGAGTTAACCAAAATACATAAACCTTTTATTTTATAACCACAGAAAGAGGAAGAATTTGAATATGGGGTCATGGAACATTGGAAAAAGAATAGGAGAGATAAGGATAATAAAGAGGAAGAATATGGAATAGTTTATGTCCCATTCCTAACCTCTTGTACTACCATTCCTTTTTCCCTAGTGTTTAGAAGGGTGTCAGCCAACAAAGGAAGGAGATATTTTGTTGGAGACCCTGATCCAAAACAATGTTCATCTGGGGCCAGCTTGACAAATTTTGGTACAGATTAGAAAAAGAGATATTTTTCTTACCTCTACTTAGAACCTACAACCACTTTGGCATTCCAAGAACTGGTAGCCTCATGAATGGGAGATAGCACCCCAGACCTGGGTGTTGTTTTTCCCACATAGGTATCCAAAGCACAATCAATGGGACAAGCAGTCTACATCAAGTCTGAATAAAAAAAAAAAAAAGTAGATCCTGCCTGCTGACTATAGGCCAAGGAATAAGTAAGTCCTACCTGGTAAGGTAGGAAGCTTAGTGGTAGAGACTGAGTTAAGAACCTTTGAGTTATTGATGTCAACGGGGCTCCACTTGTGCCCCCAAACTGGAAAGGATATGGGGCATTTGTGGTACATAGGATTTTCCAGTTGACAATGGATTTGCTATATTACTTCAAGTAACTAAAGAACAGGCAGATGGTTAAGGAAGTTGGGTTAAAGACAAATTATGAAACTATCAGCCTTAGGCATAAAATTGTACCAAGGCTCTAACTGTACACTGAACTGACCATATAAGGTTTGTTTCTTTTGCCCCCTATTGAGTGCTTCCTGAAGATCATATTTACATGACCCCAACTTTCAAATAGAAAAAAAAAATTCATTGAACGATTCAGGTGTTTTAAAAATAAGAATCACTTGTAATACAGAGAAACCTGTTTCTAGACACAGGATTGAATTCTTCGGTTTTTTCCAGATATGCAGTACAACACAGCAGAGATCTGTTCTGAATCATTGTGGGCAAGGATCACTAGACCCAGATCCAAATACATCACACACATCTTACTGTAGCCCTCCCTTTGATAATGTTTGGATCATCTGCCTACCATGCAGGAACTGAAGGGCTTGCAAGGGAACTGGGGAAGCAAAGGGAGTTTCATCTATGTGGTGTTTGAGGAAAAAGGAGAAAGAATATGAAAAACAAAAAAAGAAGAAAGGGAGACATTGGCACATGTTCACATTAAATAAACATTTTAATAGACTACCTTTCTCTTAAAAGATTGTTAAATATTCCTAAAACTGTAACTCTTCACCTCTTGTTTCTCTCTTAGTGCATACTTCTCTGGATTTCTATGCCGCTCCCTTCTCCTGTCCACTTCCTACCCTGACTGCTTTCTCAGGGCTGTGGCTTGTCACCTCTTATTAAGTGGAGTCACACTTGACATTTCCATGCTCTATCCTTTTCTCTTCCCTCCTAAGCAGTATTTCTAGGCAGCATTTCACACCAGTGATTAAACCGTTGGATGATCCATAAAGATAAACTCAGCAGGACCCATCATGTGTTCACACTGGCCATCTTGGGTCCACCATCTCACCATTTTCACAAATTAGCAACCTCCAATCAGCTTCATCTGTTTCCTTTTCTATAACCTCCACAACCAGTTAGACAACAAATCCAATTGATTTTACCCCTGTGTGCGTTGTGTAGCTGTTTCCTCTTTTCCATGGCTGGTATCTGCTTCGTGGTACCCTACCCTCCACAAGAATTTCCTTAATATAGACCTGATTCTCATCATCCCCCTGTTAATCATCTAATACTGATATGACCTGTTGAGTTAAGCCTGTGATGGCTTTCCATCTTCTCTAACAAAAAAGCACAAGTACTTGACATAGTCTTCAAGATCCTTCACGGTAAAAACCTAAATTGCTTTCTTAGTACTTCTTGCTAGGACTTTTGTGGGTACTCTTTATTAATCCTACACTATCTCTCAGTTCCCACCTCAGCTTTATTCCCCTAATTACCCACCATCCCCAAACAAAAAATGTGCATAATACCTTAAATCCTTCTGAGCTCATGTTGTTCTCTTTATGTGGGAGACCTTATTAGCACATAGACAATGAAAAATAATGAGAGCAACAACTACATTTATTGAGCACTTCCTACTAGCAGGGACTATTCTAACAGCTTGCCATTTATCAAGTCATTTAATCCTCACCCAACCGTCAAAAGAAAGTGGTATGATATCCATTTTGTAGATGAGAAAACTGAGGCAAAGAGTGGTTAAGTAATTTATCCAAAGTCACAGGGCTGACAAATTCTCTTTTTTTTAACTTATTTAAGTTTTAGTTAGTTAACATATAGGGTAAAATTGGTTTCTGGAGTAGAATTCAGTGATTCATCGCTTATATATAACACTCAGTGCTCATCACAAAAAAGTGCCCTGCTTAATGCCCATCACCCATCTAGCCCATCCCCCTCCCACCTTCCTCCATCAGTCCTCAGTTTGTTCTCTATCATTAAGAGTCCCTTATGGCTTATTTCCCTCTCTCCTTGTCTTCTTTTCCCCATTCCCATATGTTCATCTTTCTTTTTTAAATTCCACATATGAGTGAGATCATATGGTATTTGTCTTTCTCTAACTGACTTATTTTCCTTAGCATAATATACTCTAGCTCCATCCACGTCATTGGAAATGGTTAAGATTTCATTTTTTATGACTGAGTAATATTCCATTATATAGATAGATGATAGATGATAGATAGATAGATAGATAGATAGATAGATAGATAGATAGATAGAGATAGAGATAAATATAGCACATCTTCTTTATCCATTCATTAGCCGATAGACATTTGGGCTCTCCCCAAAGTTTGGCTATTGTGGATAATGGTGCTATTTACATCATTGTGCACGTACCCCTTCAAATCTATATCTCTATATCCTTTAGGTAAATACCTAGTAGTGGAATTGCTGGGTCATAGGGTAGCTCTATTTTTACCGTTTTGAGGAACCTCCATACTGTTTTCCAGAGTGGCTGTACCAGCTTGCATTCCGACCAGCAGTTTAAGAGGGTTCCCCTTTCTCTACATCCTCCCCAACACCTGTTGTTTCTTATGTTGTTAATTTTAAGGGCTGATAAATTATTATTGAAATTCTAAATATGCATTTCATTTCATTTCATTTGCTTCTTAAAGCAATGTTATGAGGTAAGTATTATTTCATAAATTTCACAGGAAATTGGAGTTTATAAAGGTCTGCCTCCAAAATCTTTGCTATTTCCATAATAAAATGCTTCCTCCCATCTAAGGGAAAAACACAAGCTTTATTGTTAAACTGAAATTTGTGGCTCTCCCACTTAATGTAGTATTATTTTCTCCATAATGCTTTTAGTGGGCTGGCCAAATGATGATGCTAAGCAGGCTTGGGTTACACATTTCGTGATGTGCCAGGTGGAGCACAATGAGCCAAGGCAAATAGGATTGTAAGAACAACTAAATTATGAATCTGTCTGTGACATCCAACTAGCATAGTCTTGATAGCTTCATTGGCTGAGATACATGTTACATAATATCCAGTTTACGGACTACACAGACAGTTCTTTGTGAAATCAATACCTGGGACATTGTTTAGAGCAACTGATTTCAGATTTTACATTTTCCTATTTTGAATATTTTCCTCTGAGTAAAACAGTATGTTTGGTTATGAACAAGGACATTTTGGCCATCATGCTAATGAGGGGCATTTCCCCCCAGTCATGCGGGAGATTGCTCTTGCCTCTTCTACTGCACAGCAGAGGAAATCAAACCACTGAAACATTGCACAACCACACTTCTTTTCTCCCAACTGGTTGCTTTTCCCGAGTAAATAAAGATGACATTTTGCAGCTCAGTGTCAAAGATCAAAACAAAAAATGAAATCACTGCTCAGATGTTGCTTCACGTAAAATTGAAAAGCTACAAACTCACCAACAATGTCCTGCCTTTTGGTCAGTGGCCAAAAATGAAATAACGTATTTAGAAGGAAAAAAAAGCCAATTATGAAAGTTGTCTGGGAGATTGTAGATCACTTGAAAGTTTTAGAAAGTGCCTCTTTCCAGCATTATTATTTGAGAATGATGTTAGTGAGGGCCAATGGGCTGTGTGCACTTCAGTAACACCCTTAGTAATTGCTGGCAGATGTATCATATGATTTCTAGTCAGAATTTCAAAGTAAAGATATTTAGTTAGATCCTGTGGATAATGATGAACTTGTGCAGCAACCATACCTCTAGATACTGGTTTGTATGATGAAAGGTGAAAAGTCCCATCAAACCACAACACAGACTGCAACCACCACTACACCTAGCCTTCACATCTAAGAAGCCCTCTTTCTGATGAATGGTACCTCTGTTCTCCTGTCATTTTTCATACACATCATCAGGCTCATATCCAGTCTCCTCTTGTGAATCTTGTTCCTTCTCCTTGCTCTGGAATTAGAACTTCATTATACTTCTCAATAGACTTTTTTTTTAGTTTAAAAAAGTACCTTGGATTAGAGATCCCACTGTTCACCACTGAATAAATAACTCTAATTATTTTTGTACTATTTTTCCAGCTTTGTCACAGAATCACAACAAATATAAAGAAACTATTTTAAGGAGGAACATCTAAATCAATCTTACTATCCAAACATCTCAGTACTTTTTTCTTTTCTTTTTCAAGTCCTCCCACCACCGTAGTCCATATAATAACTGTGTTTTCATATAATCAGTTCACACACATAAATCTATTTTCTACTTTTTAACTAAATATTTTTATATAAAATTATAGTTAATATAAAAATTATATTAAGCGGGGCGCCTGGGTGGCTCAGTCAGTTAAGCGGCTGCCTTCAGCTCAGGTCATGATCTCAGGGTCCTGGAATCGAGCCCCAGCAGGGAGCCTACTTCTCCCTCTCCTCCCCACTTATGCTCTCTCTCACTCTCTGAAAGAAAGAAAGAAAAAAAGAAAGAAAGAAAGAAAGAAAGAAAGAAAGAAAGAAAGAAAGAAAGAAAGAAAGAAAGAAAGAAAGAAAACATTTCCACATACAGTTACATGGTGTATATAATTTCATTTTTAATGGTTGTATGATATTAATGAGGTTAATATACACTTTTTAATTGAATTCCTTTTTAAATATTGGATAATTGCATTGTTTTCAATTTTTGTGCTAAAAAAGACCATCATTCTTCATGTTTCTTTTTGATACTAGATGAAAGGACAGGATTCGTGATATAAATTGCCAAATTGCATATCATACTTTTTGCATCAATGTATGCATTTCAAGTAATTCATGAGTATATGGCCTATATTTTTAAAAATCTGTAAGATAAGTTGTATTTTCAATGTAATTCTTAAATTGCAGATACTCTTTTTGCTCATAAATTTTTTTTTAATTTAACCACTGAGGGCCTGCTTTTATTTTTTTTTCTAATCAGTTTGTATGAATATTTTTTGTAAAGTAGAACCAAACCTTTATAATTTTATAAAAATTTTACATATTATTTTTCATTCTTCAGAAGTTTAAAAATTTTATGACTGGATCAATTGATTTTTGTTTTTATTTTACTTCATAACTTAAAATGTTGCACCACCAAGTATCTAATAAGTACTAAAATTTACTTTCCATGATTTCATTTTGCTTTATAGTTAACTATTTAATCCATCTGGAGCTTTCTTAGGGTATGTTCTGTGGTCTATTCCACAAATACACAGAATCACATGTGGAATTTTATTTTCCTGAACAAAAATAAGCAGAACCAGTCCCTGGAGATCTACATTTAGTAGGTCTGGGATTTAAAAAGATACATATATGTATGTGTGTTATACACACACACACACACAATGAATTAATGGATCATTTATAGTTATAATATATTGAATATAATTTTATAAATATAATCAATATGATTATTATTTATTATAATATGTCATCCAGTTTAGAAGAGTAGCAAGGAAGGAGCAGTAAATAAGTAACAAAGTATAAAATAAGGTTTGGCCCATTTTTTCCCCTCAGACTTGTGGTGTGTAATCTCTTACTTAATCGAAATATTCCCCATTGTTTTGGCTACTGCTTTTACAGATATGAATATTTCCTATGTAAAAGGGAGTCATAATTTTCTCTATTTCTATCTGGAGTAGGTCCACTTAGTACTTTTCATCTCCACTCTATATGCAGCCCCTCAAGTTCCTTTGATGCATAGGCCTTGAATTTCAGCAAGCAGTGTCTTCAAACATAGAAAGGGCAAGGATGAAATTGCAGAAAGCAATTGCAGAAAGCAGCTAACCTGAGAAAGCTGGGTCTTGAAACACAGTGCTGGCTTGTTTCTTTATTGATCTGTCCCCAGCACTAGCACAGTGCCTGCCCACACCTGTCCTCTCCTAGATCCATAGGCTTTGGCTCTCTTGGCCAGAATTTAACCTAGAGCATGGTGTCCAGAGAGGCCTCTCTTGAAGAACCAAGAGCCCTGACCACCTTCCCTACAATGGCAGAGAATGAGATTCCTAAAGTTCCATGTCCCCCAGCCAGAGACCCTCTTTTCCAGTCTTTTGAGTTTCATGTGGCCATGTGTCTGAGTGTTCATCAATTGAAAGTGAACACAAATGATAAAGGCAACTTGTGGATCACTTTCTGAAAAGGAAATTGCTGTTCTCTTATTTCCTCTATTTCTATTTCATGTGGGCTAGTCCATGCAAATGATGGTGAACCAGTTTCAACCATGCAGATGAGGACAATATCATAGGGGTTATAGCAGTGTGAACAAGGAAATCTAGGCCCCTGGATGATCTCATGGAGCAGAGATGCATAACTGACCCAGATACCCACTGACATTCAAATAATCATATTTTGGGGTCTTTTTGTTAGAATAGTTATATAGGTGCAAACTAATATATCTATGCTCTCGACTCTCACCTGTCCTTCACCCTCCTCCACCTTTCTGGAATCTATCGACATTTTATTTTAGATACACACACATGCACACACATGTAAACACACGGAAAAATACAAAACAACATATACAAGTGAGTGATGTTACTCTCAGTGACTCTCATTATGCCCCAATTCATCTTTCTGATGATGCCATTCTCAGTAGTTTCAAGAGCATTTATAATTTATCAGGGCTGATGACCCAAAGAATTATAAGATCCCCAGCTAATCTTCTAGAATGACTACCTTCAATGATTTTCAAGGTACTTTTCTGTACATTATCTCTCTATTGGGTAGCAATAGACTACCCCCAAAATTTACTTCCCATACCAGTAGTTTTCCTACTGAAATCTTTCTTGCACATCATGGTGAAATTATTTTCCTTAAAAAAAATCTGTGTCAAAACTTTCCACAGCACCCACTTTACCTGTATCATACCTATATAATGATCTCCCACCTGTCTCTAAGAGACAGAATATATGCTATTGAAAAGAAAAAACAATAACAACTAACAGGTAAATATATATTCTGTCTAATGCTAAACAATGCTGATAAATGCTGAAAAGAAAGAGCTCAAGGGGAACAAGAAGTGCTAGAGGGCTAGTTTTGTTGTTGAGTGAGTGAGTGAGTGAGTGAGTTTTTATGTTGGGTGGTCAGGGAAGACCTTACTACAAAGATATCATTTGTGCAGAGATCAGAAGGAAGTAAGGACCAAACAATGTAGACATCTTGTTTAAAAGTATTTCAAGCAGATTATAAAAAACAACAACAACAAGTGCAAAAAAACATGAAATTTAAGCAAACTTGGCATGGCTGAGGAATACCAAGGAGACCAGTGTGGCTGAAGCAACGTAATTAAAAGAAAAAACAGCAGATGAGTTTAGAGCAGTGGCCAGAGTTCATACCATGGGGAGCTTTGGTAAAAAGTTTGGAATTTCACTCTGAATAAAATGGGAAACCACCAAATATCATACTGTATGTCAGGCATGAATATGTAATATCACATTCTTAAAGAGTTGACAATCCAATAGGGAGACAGTCATGTAGTCAAAATATCATTGTCTATGATGAAGTACTATGCTATGGCTCTTTCCAGGGAGCAATTCTGAAGGCCACCTACATCACCAGAGGGAGTGATACCTGAACTGAGGAAGAAGACATGTGGAATCAATCTCATCTTCCTTTTCTTCTCTCAGTCCTAATTGTTAATAGGCCCCGATGATTCTAATTCCTGGGTCAATCTTGGAAGGATATCCAAAGCTTATTTCATAGAGACCTAGGAAGTCTTAAAATATATTGCTGCTACAGCGCTGGCAACCTAGCTGTTCATGTGTTCTCCAAGTTTCATCATTCCAATTCCCTGACCTTCTGCTATCTTGGAAAAACTTGGACTGCAGTTTCTCTGATTAGCATTTCACTTCCTTATTAACTTTTGTCTCTCCCTTTACCCAGCAGCAATCTTTCACTAGCACTGTCCATCAGTCAATGTTCAATCAAGGAAATAGAAACTGCTCTAGGTATTTCAGGCAGAGAAGAATTTAATACAGGAATTTATTTGCAAAATATTAGGAGGGCTAAGAAATAAAAGAGGAAAGTTAATGTTACCCAGGTGTCTGTGACTACATGGAGCCTCTGCTTTCACTAGATTGCAGGAGACGGCATTCCCAACATACTCACACTCCTACTGCTAATCAGATCATGAGTCTACACACATCAACGTTGGTACCAGTAGTAGAAATGGCATCTACTTTTCTAAGGTCTTCTAATCCCATGTGAATGCTTACTACTAACCTAACAGAAATATAGTATGCGGTAAAGTGACCAACTCATCACCATTTGCCAAGAACTTTTCAGGTTTTAACAGGGAAAATCTCACATCCTTAGAAACCTTTCGTCGAAGGTAAACTGGGCCTATTGATACCCAATTGACAAGGGAATCTGGGAAATGTAGTGTTCAGGCTTCCAGTCCTAGCAATACAAAGGAAAGTAAAGAAAAGTTGCTCTGGGGCTGAGTACCAGCACAGAGTTGTCTGACATAGTCCCTTTAAAGAAAATACAGGGGCACCTGGGTGGCTCAGTCAGTTAAGCATCCGACTCTTGGTTTTGGCTCAGGTTGTGATCTCAGGATTGTGAGATCGAGCCCCATGTCAGGCTCCACTCTCAGCATGGAGTGGGCTTCAGACTTTCTCTCCCTCTCTTTCTGCCCCTCCCCCCCTCAAATAAATAAATAAATCTTTTAAAAAATAATAAAAAATAAAGAAAATACAGATAACCCAAAACCAGTATGTCACCAATACTTAGATGTGAGCATAACCCATTACTTGGAATTCCTGTTGCTATGATACTATTGGACATGTTGATAGGAAAGATTTATTGATTTATACTGAGCTGAGCTATGGTGATGTAATTCTGACCATGAAGAGGTCAGGCTCTAAGTGTAAGATTTTTATGAAATTAAGTGAGATTATTATTATATAAGGTCCATGGCATACTGCCTACACAGAATAACTATCCAATAAAAGGAATTATTACTACTGCTACTACTACTATTACTACTACTACAACTACTAACAGCAACAACGGCAACTGAGATCAATTGTCTTTAGTCTTCTCATAAGCAAAAACAGGCCGTAAAAAAAATGAAACTGAGGCCAAGTGGAAAAATAAAAATAAAAAACAAATTCACTAATTAACTTTTCCAGTTTCAAAGCGTATGGAATATATGGTGTGGCTATTTCCTACAAGAACGTAGTTCTAGACATTTCTAGCCCCTCTTGGAGGAGAGAGTAAGCTCTTCTTCCTGGTGTAGTTGTGGTTGTGGGCTTGGCTTATTATAAGAGCTATGAGCTGCCTCTTATTCCTTTATGCAAAGAAGACAAAGGACACTCTTACTGTCAAAACACTCAGTAAAACAAAGGTAAGTATCATTTTAAACATTAAAGAGTTTTATACCAGTCCTTGGTACTAATAGGAATTCACTGCATGCCCACTGGGAACATTGCTTGGCTATGGTACAATTTTGCTTGCACGGCTTTTAAAATGTCACATAAAATGTATTTAACTTCCACTCTTTCATTTTGTGTTATCAAGTGAACACAGGACAATTAAATTGACAGGTGATGACACACTTTTCAGGCAGGACGGTGGAATCTAGAAATGGCTGTCTCTCACTGGAGAGCAGACAATTCCATGCTTCTTTGGTCCTGCACAAGCAACTGCAGAAAAGGGCTTCCAGAACCCAATACCACTGACTCTCAGGGTGGAGCCCAGGGTTCATCCCTAAACCAGAGCTTTCATCATTTGTTCTTGGTTTATAGTCCCCTATTCTGGCTGCCAGGCAGGGTACACACAGCTTTCTAACCTGAACAGACAGAGATTGCATGTTTATCCATCCTGGGCCTCTGACATCTGATGACCAGCTGTGATTACGCCAGAAGAATGGACTCCAGAGGCATTGTTTGGTGACTCCTTTCAGGGAACAATCCCCAGGGAGGGACACAAATCCCTTACAGAGCACAGGGGAGGGAGGCTCTGGAGCTGAGGAAGCTCAATGGGGAAATTTTTTTCTGGCTGTGCACATATGATTTGGGGTTGTAGAAAGAACTAAAGTGTTGCTGATGGACTGTTTACTTCTCAGAGAAGACAGTAACAGGGTTGTGTATTTTCTTTTTAAGACAAGTTACAACTACTCTCCCTGCTCTTCTGTGGAATGCATACCTACACGAGCCCCCTTGGCTCCTTTATGTTAATGCTCTGTTTAACTTTTCTCATTCATTCACTTCGAATGAAATTCATCCATCCATTCGTTCCCTCATTGGTATTAAATGCCTAGACTGTGTCAGGCACTATGCTAGGGACTTGGAACACAAGAAGGAATAGAAAATATTTCTTCAAGAGGTTCTCTGGTCTCTCCTCAGTGGTGGCAAGCAACAGAAAGAAAATAATTAAAACGCATTCTGAAAAGCTTGTATAGAGGTTCAATAAATAAAAAGTCTTGACAGGGGAACTGCCATTCATCCTGATACTCAGTCCCAGTCCAAGGGTAAACACGTGCTGGTCCTCAAACCATCGGAGACTAGTAGATTTTCTTTCTGAGAAAATGGTGAAGTAGAGGATGGGAAAAGGCATAGATGGAACGAGGTTGTCTGACAAAAGAAAGAGTTACTTTCCAGGGGCCAGACATTTTGTTTCTATCAATAAAGGGAAAGACTCAGCTCTTTAGCGCACTGTTGGCACAAATTGAACTTGTGGTCAAACAAATCATGATTATATCCACTGCAAGTTTTAGGGAATTTTGTATAAACTGTCAAAAACTGTTTGCCTCCCTCTTACAGTCTCTCAACTAATTAAAAAAAAACACACAAATGGTGAACTTTATCATTTCTTCCTGTTGAATTTCATCTTATTGGTTGGATCCAATCTCCAAATCTGGTGAAATCATTATGAATTTTGCTTCTGTCATCTATTATTGTAACTACTCCACCCAGCTTTATGTCATCTGGAAATTTCACAAGCATCCCCTCTTTCTCTTTGCCTCCTCCATCCAGTCCATCTACCACATGGCAACCCCAGTGATCTTTCTAAAATAAAGATCTGATCTTCATCCACACACAGTTTAAATATGGGGCTTCCCAACATGACAAATAGCCTAGCATTGGAAATCAAGGCACAATTTGTTTACAATTTGCCCCTTGTTTGGTTCTTTTTCAATTCCTGACAGGTACCTTCCCTTACCCCAAACATACTGAACTATTCAGAAGTTCTCAGAACTCAATGTACACCTCCTGCCTATCTGCCTAGCTCTGCTCTCCCTTCTTGGATCCATTTTGTTTTTTCTCAATCCTCTCTGATAATTACTATTCATCCTTCAAGCCCCAGCCACATTAGAGCTTCTCTGGGAAGCTTTCTCTGGACAAATCCACACCCACAGCCCCCACCCCAGGCTGGTGTTCTAATCTTTGTGCCTTCATGATAATTGGCAACCTGTTTTGTCCTACTTTGCTAAAACCAGAGAAAAGGTACTGTCTAGGGCTCCTTTCAGCAATTCTTTTCCAGATTTTCTGAATCAAAAATGAAAAGCTTTGCATGAAGTGTAGGAATTATATTGATATCAAATGGAAGGTAGTTTCTGTCATCTCTGTTCAACATTTTTAAAAAAATATTAGATAATGACACGGGTCAACTCATCTAAAATGTTTACATATACACATGTGTACTGGATTCTAGAAATTCAAACAGAGTAAGTCATAGGACCTAATATTAAGGAGTTCATACTGAGAAAAGAAATTTTTAAGAACATATTGTTTCTGCTCAGAGTTGGACTAGCAGCAGCATCATGACCTGGGAATGTGTAGCAAATGCAGATTTTCAGATCTCACCAACACAGACCAAGTTAATCAGGATCTACATTTTACCAAAATTCATAGGTAATTTGTATTGAACATTAGAGTTTGAGAAGCTCTGAGTTTTATCTAATCTGAAAAGTGGCATGTTAGCATATATATAAATCAACAAGGCAAGGAGGAAATAAAATTTTGTTTTGATAAACACTATGGACTGCCTGGGTGGCTTAGTCAGTTACGTTTCAACTCTTGGTTTTGGCTCAGGGTCATGAGATTGAGCTTAAGATTTTCTCTCTCCCAAATAAGTCAAGCAGAGAAAGACAACTATCATATGATTTCTCTCATCTATGGAACATAAGAACTAGGATGATTGGTAGGGGAAGAAAGGGATAAAGAAAGGGGGGGTAATCAGAAGGGGGAATGAAACATGAGAGACTATGGACTATGAGAAACAAACTGAGGGCCTCAGAGGGGAGGGGGCTGGGGGAATGGGATAGACCGGTGATGGGTAGTAAGGAGGGCACGTATTGCATGGTGCACTGGGTGTTATACACAACTAATGAATCATCGAGCCTTACATCGGAAACCGGGGATGTACTGTATGGTGACTAACATAATATAATAAAAAATCATTAAAAAAAAAAAAAGATTTTCTCTCTCCCTCTGCCCCTTCCCACCCCCTGCTCACTCTCTCTCTCAAAATAAATAAATAAATAAATAAATAAATAAATAAATAAATAAATAAATAAAAATAAACACCACAATTGTGGAGTAATTTACTTCAGCATAACCTAATGAATGCTGGCTAATACACTATGGAAACAGAATGAAATAAAAATTAGGACTATCTCAATTTTTCCTGGACAGTTTTTTTAAAGAAAACCTGGGCTTTCAAATCATTCCTTATCCAGCATAGATGACAAGACTGGTTTAAATTTATGCCCGTTTGAGATTGAGCAGCCGCTGAGCTAATTTCATGAGCAAATGGCTGGCCACTGGTTTCTTTTTCCCTCCCATGTGGGATCCACAACATGGTGTGGTATAATGATGAGGGCCATCTTAATCAGGAATTTGGACTGTGATCTTGACTTTGATGGGACTTAGAACTTAATAATGGGCAAATCACTTAACCTCACTTAGTCTCAACTTCATCCCTTGTAAGAAACTGAGATTTGTGAAGCGTCAATTATCGGGGTTTTGGAGGAGTTGCTTTAAATCTGATTCATATATTTATTCAACAAACAATTATTGGGTATTGCTATGGCCTAGACTCTATATCTATTTTCTCTTTGTTCTTAAACCTATATTCCTCTACCATTAACCTCAAAAATCCCTATTTGAAAGTCAAATTTTTGTGTTTTCCAACCACACCAAGCAATTAATTCAATTCTGATACTATCTACTATCTCACAAGTTGAGAGCTGAGTCCCACAAGAATGTCCTCACTTCTGATGCCCATCACAAATCTAGGTGTTATCTGTGCTTCTGACCCACTGGCTATAAATTGAAGGTTCCCATGACCTCTTCTTTGGGTCAGAGAAATTAGCTAAAGCAGCTCATAGAACTCAGAAAAATATGTACGTATGTTTAGCAGTATATTAGAAGCCCTGGAGGCTTCATTTTGTATGTGTCACTGAGTAAATCATCAGCCATTGGCAATCGAGTTGACTTCCAGACCCTCTCTCCTCCCTAGAGGTCAGAGAAGTGGGACTGAAAGTTTCACCCACTAATCACATGGTTGGCTCCCTGGCAACCAAATTCCATCCTTAGGTGCTTTCTAAAAGCCACCTCAATAACATGAACCCAGGTTTGTTTTAAAAAGTTTGTTATGAATATCAAGACACCTTTATCACTCTTACCATTTAGGAAATTCTAAGAGTTTTAGGAGCTCTGTGCCAGGAATGGAGACCAAATATATATTTATTATGAATCACAATATCAGGGAAAGAAGGGACTGGCAGGGGACAAAGCTGAAGAAGGTTTGCTTATGTGCATACACAGAGGAAAGATAAGGAATCATATCTCTTGTCCTAGTGATAACATGAAAGAACATATGGTTAAATTTCAACCATAACACACCATGGATAGCCTTCTCTATTTCTCTTTCTGCTTTCTTCCAGAATCCCTGCTCAGTACCCCCAGTAGTAGTACAAGCCTGTTCTGACCATACCAAAAACATTAGCCATCTCATATGAGCCAAGGGCTAAATATTCTAAAATTTACTATAAGAATGGAAATTATGAAAGCAGCAATTATTGAAACACACATGATTCCGAGAAGTTTAAAGATTGTTGATAACCTTCCACAAATATATTTTGCATTAAGATGTAGAGAATAAATAGATACCTACTTGTAGATTGGTGCCTTAGAGTCTGATGGGATGATAGTTTGAGTGTGAATCTTATGGGACAAAACTGATGAACAACAAAAAAGAATCTTCTTGTTTTGTATTATTTTCCAACTTCCAATAATACACTGAAACTTAAAGTAACCGTCTTAAGATTAACCCTTTGCTAAACAGAGCCAGAGACACAGAGATTTTTGACAATGCAACTGAACTAAAATTCCTGAATTTTTTCATCACATGAAATGGGACAAATAGAACTGATATTTAAATTATTTTAACAACCATGTGACAGTAGTGAAAATTGTGAAATACTTCTATATGTTAGTGAAAAGCCATACCCCGAATCTCTTTTCTGTTGATAAATGTTCTGAAATTCACTCCTAGTTTAAAGCCTTGGTGTCCATGGTCAAGTTGGTGCAGTGATGTAGTGAGATGTTCCGGAGTTCAAAGAAAGAAATTTGAGCCTCAGCTCTGCCATTAATTTGGGATGTAATATTTGAAAAATCCTTTAACATCTATTTCTTTTTTTCATTTAAAAAATTAAAAATGGTCAGGATGCCTGGGTGGCTCAGTCTGTTAAGTGTCTGCCTCTGGCTCAGGTCATGATCCCAAGGTCCTGCGGTACAGTACCACATTAGGCTCCCTGCTCAGCAAGGAGTCTGCTTCTCCCACTGCCTGCTGCTCCCCCTGCTTGTGCTCTCTCTCTCTTTAATAAATAAATAAAATCTTTAAAAAACTAAAAATAAGTAAAAATTAAAAATGGCAAATGACAACTCCTCCACCTACCTTATAGAACCAAAATAATCAAATAAGGTTGTGTGAGAGCCCTTTATGTTAACCATAACAGCAGATAACATGTAGGAGGATTATTATGCACCAGAAACTCTGCTGGGTGTTTTACATCCTTACCAGATTTCCCCCACACAATGCTATTCAAGAGAAACAATTAACATTCCGATTTCACAGATGAAGAAACTGAGATTGTGAAATAGCACATTACACAAGGTCATGTAAATGAGGTTTGGCAGAACGAAGGCTCAATCCAAGATCACTCTGACTCTGGGATTCAGCTTTGGTAAAACATTAGAAGAAATATTGAGAATAGCAAGACTGTCCTACAGTTTCACTTGCAAGAACCCACATAAGCATTTGAACAAAGGTAATCATGGGTAAGACCTTGATTGCCAGGTAATATCTCTTTAAAAATCTGATTCTGGCAAAAAAAAAAAGTGTCAAAATAAAAAATCCAGGTTTTTTTGGTCCATAGATTATATGCCTTATGTCAGCCTCTTAAAACACATGTGATAACTCTTTTAACAAGACCAGGACACACAAATGTTTTTGATCAAATTTTCCAATTTCTGTATTCCTCTGATGACAAAACATGTTACAGCCATTTTTCCAGGACTTGGTAAGATTCTCACTGGTCAAGGTGTGCTGGAAGGAGAAGGGCTCATCTGGCAACATCTATGGACTTAATGGGAAGCAAAGCAGTCTTAAGCATTGAGCCCATATGTTTACTCCACTAGTTGGCTTGTCTCCCCATCTGGAAAAAGATTGAGGGCATGAAAAGTCTCTGACCTGGAAATAGGGTAGGAGGCAATGAACTCATGCTGACCACAGATTCAGACAATGACGTTGAAGCAAACTAGGAACAATGGCAAAAAGAATTCTAGGCCAAGGCTATCTTGGTCTATAATTTATTTTTGAGAAGAAGTTTCATGGTTATGACCACTTCAGGAATGTAATGGAATCTGTTCTTAGGATTTGTTCTTTTCCTTCCACTCAAGTATATATGCTAACTCTAGTCTTCTTCCTCTACAGATGGGAACTCAAGTTTCTCATATTCTTTCCCCTAGTTCTATCTAAATCTATTTAGATTTATATTTTAGTATAAATCTTCCCACAGATATTTATATTTTAATGACCAAGGCAGCTGCTACTATAGAATCATCATCGAAGAAGTCAGTGATGTGAAAAGCGGGATTACGGATTTCTGACTAATGGATATGAAATCACAGCTATGTTGTATAGCCCCATCTAAACTATTTTACTCTCTGATACCTCATGGAAGGTTTCTGAAGGTAAGTACCAAACTTACAAAATAAAGAAAAGTATAAAGGAAGACCTAAATACATCAAACACTGCAAAATATCTGTATTGTACTCAGTGTCTGAAATCCCCTTATTCTCTTTTCCCTCCTGCTT
The DNA here is from genome assembly GCF_024610735.1 of Ursus americanus. Taxonomy (NCBI): domain Eukaryota; kingdom Metazoa; phylum Chordata; class Mammalia; order Carnivora; family Ursidae; genus Ursus; species Ursus americanus. The sequence continues at coordinate 18,310,521 of NC_142135.1, forward strand.
TCCCCAAAGAGGAACCTCAAATATTGACTCGTACGTGAAGCCTTCCTTGACCTCCACTGAAGCCTACTCTTCTTCTGTGCTCCTGTACTACTGTATAAATCTACCACCTTGTAGATATTTGTTTAATAATTTTCCCATTCATTTCTGAGGTGCTAAATCCGACTTTTCCATCTCTGAATGCCTGGTTACGAGCTCATGCCCACATAGAAAGCACTGAACACTAGGAGAATGACATCTAAACCAGACAAGAAAATATGAATAAAGTTGACCAAAAAAAGCAAAACAGCTATGTATAAAAATTTGCAAAAAAAAAATAAATAAATAAATAAAAACCAAATACCACAAATTCTGAGAGAGAACAGATATATGCATTTGTCAGAGGTTAATCATCCCCAAACACATAGGATTTCCACAAAGCAACAAGAAAAAGCTTGATCACTGCACTCTCCACGCCACAAAACGGTCTATCCCCTTTAGATGGGGCATGTGCTTTCTTAAATCCAACCTGTTTCATTTATTAATTTAATGACTTGACCCTTGTAGGCACTTGACTTTCCCACCTCTGCTGTAAGTCTGTTGTGTGAAATTTGTACTGTGTTAATTTAATGAAACTGGGACTACAATTTCCATAATCCCCTTTGCTGCACTTTCGGAGATGGAGTCTGGCAATAGAGAAATCTGCCGAGATTTGAAAGACCAAGTACCAAGCATCTGTGTTTATGTTTTGAAAGGTGGATGTTGGGTCTGACTCTGGTTCGCTAGCCAGTGTGCTGGTTCAGCTTATTGATTCAGAGCAGCAGCCAGACCTGCAGCTCCCTAGTTCCTATCAATCTCCTCCTGCACTTTTCCAGATCCTCTACTAGGTTCATGTATAGTTCTGTGGTAACTCATACTAGGTTTTGAAATCGGAGGCTGGCTTTTGGTGAGCAACCCTGTGTAGGTTCCAGTCTGTCACTATAGGTTCCAAGTTGTCTTCTCAGGTTTCAGTTAGCCTTTCCACACCTCATACCCAACTTTCCCCCACTGATCGCTAACCCCAGTGACCTCAGGCTGCAGCCCCTGGAACAGGTTACAGACATACATAAACTGTTTAACCAGGTCCCATAATTGCATAAGGTCAAGCCCCTACAATAAATTACAATTGCTCTGCTTCTCTAATAGAACCCTGAATACATCTCTCATGATTCTAAACTAGAATTTTTGATCATGATAGTGAGATCTTTGCTGAGTATCCAATTATCAAAAAGATCCTTGCTTTTCTAATGCAAACATAGAATAATCATGATAATAGTGGGAACAACTAATGTTTATATATCATATTACTATTTACAGAGCAATTTCACATTTTCTATATAATGCTCAGAAAAATCCTCCATGGCATTTTAAACTACCCCTGTCTGAGAGATAAGGAAACTGAGACTTCAAAAGTCAAAATAATTTGCCCAAAGTTACACAGCTAGACTAAGCCAGCATTAAGGCCAAACCCTGAAGGGAGTTGGCAAAGTGTTACAGTCTCACAACCAGATCAAGGATTTTACAACACTCCTTTACCAGCTGTGTGATCATGGGCATATATATCTCATGAGGTTGTTGCAAAAATGAAGTGAAATAACATGTAAAAAATAATGTGTGAAGTATTTAGAAAGACACCTTGCACATAGTAATGACTCAACAAATGTGCCAGTTGTAGTTTTATTAATAGTAAAAGAAGAAATTCATAATGTAAAACTAATCAGTAAAACATATTTTAAATAGATAAAGACTAAAAGAAATCAGAGAGAGGTCCACCTACTCACTATGTCATAACGGGCGAGTTAGATTTCTATAATTCCTGTTTTCATGGTCTGTAAATGGGAATGAGGCTCTCAGCCTGTGGACCTCAACTTCACAGTGCTTACTTATCCACTCATACTTCCCTTCCCTTCCTTTCCTTCTTCCCAATAATGTTGTGATACCCTTTCTCACTGACATTCTTTTATTTTCCTTCTGGGACCCTAAGCCACAGTTGTCAGAATCATCTCTTAATATTTCCCCCAGGACCCTCTGTTTATCCTTCTTCCCTCTCAAAAGATTGCTGGAGAACTTCTTTTCTTTTTTCTTTTATTTCTTTTCTTTCCTTTTCTTATATTTCTTTTCAGTAAACATGTATTTGACACACCCTTCTCCAATCATCTCAGTAACCTCAAATTTCCAGGCACCTCCACCATATGCTGTGTTCACCCAGGTGACAAAAACTCTTATTGATCCACCACACAAGACCACAAAGACAAAGCTTAGCTTGGAAAAATAGGATAAGCATTTGGCAACTTGCTTTGACAAATGCCTTCAGTTCTGCCCATGGTGCCATTTGATCTTAATTTCAACATTGACACTTCAGTACTTTGGCCTTCTACGAAATTACCTCCACACAAAATGGCCATTACTATTAATTCTCATAACAGTGCTGATAATAGGTCACGTGGCAAAAAGAACACCTCATCTACCCAAAAGTAGTTTAGCCAGGACCAATTTCATCCCAGCTCATCTTCAGCCCGTCTTCCAGAACACAGGAATGCTTCAAGCCCCGCTGGAGCTGAGGCGCTCCCCAGAACACCCACTGGAGCCCCATCCAGCCTCAGATCCCCCCGCTTCCAAAGTCTGCACCTATTGCATTGACCATCTTTTATTTTGACATTTAGGGTTTCTTTTCTTTTTAAATGAATTCCATTTTTGCTTTGTGTAGTAGAAAGCCTTATGTTTCTAATAGATTTTCTTTTGTTAATCATCTACTTCGAAATATTCTTTTCAGCTTTCACTTTATTTCCTTTCATCTTCTAATTCATAAATCTCAAAAGCTGTTTTGCTTTAGTTATTTTTAAAATATAATCCAGTGTACTTCCTTTGTCAATTTATTTGCAGTGTAGTCGGCCCTGGCTCCACCCTTTCTTGTGATGAAGGCTTCTCTCCTATGCAAATATATACACATAGATTTCTAAGACTCTACAGAGATTTCTAAGATAGAGTTTTCTATGTATAACTGAAATCTATTTAATAGATTGGGGAAAATTGGGGGTGGTATGTGAGTTGGTTTAAAAATAGCAGAAATAGGTAATGTGCTCATATTAGGTTAAATGATAGTTATTTTTATCCCTATTGTCTACTATTAGATTCATTTCATCAATAAAAATTTACTGAAAATCTGCTGTATGTCATGCACCGTGCTGGGCACAAGTTGCTACATGTGGAGCAGAACAGATATAATTCTTCCCCTGATAGTACTTACAATCCAATGTCAGAGACTGATAATAACCAAATAACCAAATAAACAAATGAAATATATTAGTTCCTTATAGGATGGGCTGGATTCTGTCGCACGAAGTGACAACAACAATAATATATTAGGGGTTAAAGCAACAAAGACTTGTCATTCTCATTATGGGTCTTTAGTGGGTTAGCTGGGGATCTGCTCTTCATCATTTTCTCTTTGGGACACAAGCCAGCAGAGCAGCCATGACTCATGCATGTTTCTTATCTCTATAGCAGAGGGAAAGAGAAAATAGTGAATCACACTAGGGTTCTAAACTCTTTCTCCTAAAACTATCTCACAGCTCTTCTGCTCACATCTCATTGGTCAAGGCAAGTCGTGGGTCCATGCCAAGCTACAAGGAGGTGGTTAGGGGTAGTAAAAGAACTGCACTCCTACCCATGCCAGAAGGAACAGAAACAGAAAGCTTGTGAAGAGCTCTAACAAATACCGTTAGAAGGGGCTATATTTTCAACTATCTTCCTATTAGCATGCTTTGATTATAAGTAACAGAAAACCAAAGTTGATGTGTCTGAAATAAGAAGGAAATTCACTTTCCCACAAAGAAGAAGACTAGTAATGGGACAGACTCTAACATGGATTGATCTAATGGCTCAAATCATCCAGGATCCAGGTTATTTTCATCTCTCTGATCTACCATCTTCAGTAAATTAGCTTTGCCTTCAGACTGGCTCCTCTTAGTCTCAAAACAGATTCAGCTCTTCCCAAGTAACACACTGAGACCAGAAAAAGTGTAAATGAAGAAAGTAAGAGGATAATTCCTTCCTCTATCTCCTTGAGAGAGGAAACATGCGAAACCCTAGATTCTTCCATCAACTCCCATTGGGTCTTATGCTGGTTCCCGATCCAATCCTTGTCAAGGAGAACAAGATTGCTCTGATTGGCTTAGACCAAACACTTGGAGATGAATGGATGTGGAGGAATATATCACTCTGTGAATTCTCTATGCCCGCCATACCCTTTGACACATACGAGACCTTCATACATACTTGTTAAGATCATGCCTAAATAAGTGCATGACAATCACTTACATTTCATTTTAGACTAATTTCTATGATTCCCTCTACAACTTTTGGTTCTGATGTTATGTTCTTAGTGTATAACTAAGGGGTGCTATATTAGTTTACTAGTGCTGTCATGACAAAGTATGACACACTAAGTCATGTAAACAACAAAAATTGTCTAAAATCAAGGTGTCAGCAGCCTTGGTTCCTTCTGTGAGTGAACAATGTGTCCCAGGCCTCTCTCCTTGGCTTATAGATGCTTCATGTTCAAATGGTATTCTCTCTGTATACATGTCTGTGTCCAAAATTTCCCCTTTTATAAGGATACTGATCATATTAGACGAAGGGTCCACCCCTATGACCCCTTCTTAACTAATTACATCTGCAACAACCTGTTTCCATACAAGGTCACATTCTGAGGTGGGTGCTGGGGGTTAGGATTTCAGTATATGAATTTTGGAGGGGACACAATTTAACCCATAACAGATGTTATAACAGGCAGCAATAGGAAATTGGCACTTTTCCCTGGTTGTATATTTTTAATATTTTTCCTTATGATGTCTCTCAAGAATAATTTATTTTATTTTCTTGTAAGTGCCATTGTAAGCTCAGTAAGTTATATCTATATTTTTACATTATTGAGAACTGTAAACCTCCTGTCTCTTTTGCTGCAAAATCTTTTCTTCTATATTCCTGTATATAACACTATACTTCATTTTACTTCAACTTTTTTATCTTTATCTTGATGTCTTTATCTATTTTTACCCTATTATTGCTTTTAAATAACTACCATTTCAATGCGAGTAGGGAAGGAGGGAAGAAAGGAAAGAATGATGAAGGGAAGGAAGCCGGAGAAGGAGGGAGGGGAGTAAAACAGAGAAGGAGGAAGAGAAGGATGAAAGAAGAAACACTAATGATCAGCCTTAAGAACTTCCAAAGATATAATAGCATTTTACAAAACATTAGCATTATTTTTTTCAGATTTAACAATATTCTAAATAAGTCTATAGTTTTTCAATTTATCTGGATTACACAGATTAGGTTAAGATATAAAAATGTAAGAAACATTCATTAAAAGTACAATAAACTACCAATTCAGAATAATGAAAAAAAAGTGAAATGAAAAAGTGACGTTCAATCTATGGTGTATTCACAAAAGAAGATAGCGGTTTTCCTTTCAAATCCTTATACTATCTTGAAATAGGACAGCAAGGTTTTAGCAAATAAAGATTGCTTGAAGACATGTTTTAATGAATACATAGAAATAATAGTTAAAGATATGAAACTAATTTGTAAATTAAGGCTAAAGTACTTGGGAAGTAGATTCTTTTAAACTTCAGTAACCTGAACTACTAATATTTATTAAACTCTTTCTGCATGCCAGCCAATAGACACTAAGCACTCTACTTATTGCACTTCATATAAGCCTCGCAACAAGCCTATGAAGTATGTGCTACGATTACTACCATTTTACAGATAAGGATATAAGGCTCACCCAGTTAAGCTTCTTCCCAAAGTCACTGAGCTAGAAACAGGCCAAACTGGGGTAGAACCAGTCTGTCTGAACCCAAAATCCATGCTCTTAAAATCTTACTCCTCTCCCAAATGAAAGGTCACCCTTCTTTAAGATTTTTACTATTCTTCAATCTTCTTTCTAAATTACCATACATTTTGATTAAGTGTGTCTTTTATAATATCCTTGGAAGCTCATAACTAGTAAACTAGTAAACTAGAAATGAATTTGGTAGAAAAAAAAGATCATTATATTCTCTTTGTATTTAACTATTATAAGAAAAATAAACAAAATATTAAGGGAAATCTTAAATATTAAAATTATTAAAACCCTCAAATAAAATATTTTTAAATTATTAAATAAGTAATGAGTTTACTTCATTAACATATTTTTATAGTAGGCTTATGCTTGATGTGGCACTCTCTGTATCTGTATCTGCTGTGTAATAGATTATCTCCAAACAAGTACTTAAAACAACAAACATTTATTATCTCACAATTTCTGTGAGAAATCCAGGCTAGAAATCCAGGTTCAGCAAAGTTGTATATCTCTGGCTCAGGTCTCTCCTGAGGTTGCTGTCAAACTGTCAACCAGGGCTGCAGTCTCATCTGAAGTATCAGCTGGGGGAAGATTCACTTTTAAGCTCACATGTAAGCTCACACTGTTGGGAGGATCTAGTTCCTTTCACTTGTTGGACTGAGAGGTTCAAGGTTCAGTTCTTCAGTGGTATTGATGAGAGGCTTCCCTTGGTTACTTTCCAGGTGAGCCTCTCCATAGGGCAGCCAACTTCCCCCAGAGCAAGCAAACAAGACAGACAGAGAGGATGACCAAGGTGCAAACTGGTCTTTTTGTCACCTAATCTCAAAAATGACATCTCCTCTTGTTTGCTGTATTCTATTTCCCAGTGGTGAGTTAATAAATCCACTCTTACCTACTGTAGGGGAGGGGAGTACCTAGAGGGTGCATACCAGGAGGTGAGGATCATGGGGGCCATCTTAGAAGGCTCCTATCACAATGGCTCTACATCATTCATGATCCAAATGCACACTCTTCTTGATAGTAATCACTGACAAAAATCTTCATTCACCCAAGTAGGTAATAAAAAAATTTTAATCAATTTTATAATCATTTCAAAAGTTTATAATGGTTAAAATTACATTTCAAGAGGGGCACCTGGGTGGCACAGTTGGTTAGGTGTCTGCCTTCAGCTCAGGTCATGATCCCAGGGTTCTGGGATCAAGCCCCGCGTCCAGCTCCCTGCTCAGAGGGGAGCCTGCCTCTCCCTCTCCCTCTGCCTGCTGCTGCCCCTGCTTGTGCTCTCTCTCTGCCAAATAAATAAATAAAGTCTTTTAAAGAATTATATTTCAAGATAATAATAGTTGTTTCACTGACAAATGCAATGCTGAAAATTTCTTCAAATGAACTTTGATCCCAAACCTTTTCCTCATATTTTTTAAAGCAATGACAAATCTCAAACTTGCAAAATGTGCGTGAATTGTGCAAATAAAAATGGATACTACCAAATGGGCACACAGCTTCAAACACCCAGCAGGAGCCAGTATATGAACAGGTAAATACTTGTGGCTGCCTCAAGGAGCCTTGCTCATCAGGAGCTCCTGCCTAAATTCACATCCCACCTCAGCCAGTCACACTGAGGTCTGCGTACCAGATTCCTTAGAAGCTAGGACCTGAAATTCTCTGGCAGCTCTAGGATTTCTCTTTCATGGTGGTCAATAGCCATTTCGCAGCTTGCTGCTAGAATATGTCCAGGAGGCAAAGCACTTATTTGAGCATGTCTACACTAGCTCTAACTTCATTGTGCATACAAATCACCCAGCCATCTTGTTGAAATTCAGGTTCTGATTAAGTAAATGCAGCATGGGACCTGAGATTCTGCTTTTCAGTGTAAGCTCCTAGGTAATGCTGATGCTGCTGATTAGCAAGTCTCTGTACAACAAAATTGAATACTAAAGACCACTCTTGCTCATATATATATATATATATATAATTTATTTATTTATTTTATTTTTTTACTGAGAATGGTGAGGGAGTACTGCCAGACCCTACTCCTCAATACTACAATCTGAGGATACAGTAGAGAATATAATTGTTCTACCTTGAAACCCTTAGATCTCTTTTAGCATTCTGTTACCATTCTCCTACTTCTATGAGCTTTGCTACTTAGGGCTCATACCCTGCAACTTTATTCAGAGCATTACTCACCTACAATGCCCCCACTTACCGAGAGAACCAGGAGTGCTTTGTAGTTCGGTTCCTGCCTGCCCCTCCCAGCCCTGGGGCAGCCTGTAGCTAATGACTGACTATTGCAGGAGTATGAAAGCTGAGCTTCCTTCAAGGTGAAGCAAAACCCAAGGTCCAGGTGTACCTCATGCTCCAGAGCTCCCTGCAGGATCAGGCTGAGTCTGAGACTTCACTAGAAATTTCCACCTCCTCAGCTTCCTCCCCTTCTCTGTCATGTTTCCCCCACTCCCTTACAGGTTTCTCCTGGGCGTACTTCCTTATTAAGTTACTTACACATGAATCTTTGTCACAGGCATACACTGGAGGAGGATGCTTGCAGCTTAAGGCAACTGATAGGTCGCCCTAGACCCTGCCTTCCTTCCTAAGGGCCTAGGACAGCAATACCTATGGCACATATTTACGTGGCACACTCTTTGGGAAGCTCTGAGCTAGGGACCCAATTTTGTGTATAAATACACTGTGGGGCAAGAATCATGGGCCCCATAATGGTTTACAGTCTCACTCCTATTTGCTGATCATTGAGGCAAGACATCCACCTGTTTCTGCATTTGTAGGCCTCATGCTATTGACACGGATATCACAAAGCCACCACATCCACATTTGTAATTTTAGAAAAGAAAAAAATGCATGACAGATGTAAAATTATTTGTAGGCTCTCCCCAATCAGTTTTGCCAGTGATTCCTAATTTTTTCAGGAAGCAATTTTAGTTGGCATGTGTCCTCCAGCCTTTGCAGTTTGGGCTACAGTGTGTGAACAAGGATGGTGACGCCATTAGCAACTTTATTTAAAGTAGTTGCATTTTACTTTAAAGACAAAACAGGAAGCCCTTAATTTTGCTGACAGACTTTTGGTGTTTGAATTCTATTTAAAGTGAATTATGAAAAAAGCTTATGTGGGGAATGAAGCTACAAATAGCTTCATGAGCCTTACGTAACAGACTAACATCTCATTATCCTGATAGGAGTTTGTTCCAACCAGTGGATAATTCAAAGCAACTGCTACTTCCTTTAAATGCCTTGTTATTCTTTAATAAAAATAGCTGAACCTTAGTTCATTGAAACTCACTGATTTTTATTTTTTACTTCCTATTTCTCTGATTCATTAGGTTTCACCATTAAGTTCAAATAGAGCTAAGAACTATGATAACTAAAAAACAGTGATAGATTGAGAACTATCGCTTAAATGCAGCTATATTTCCCCCTCTGGGGGGAAGCAGCTTTGGACCCACTCTGTTCCCTGCTGCAGGCTTTAATAATAGTAGTTAAGCTGGGTGTTTCTTTCTGCAGTTAATCAAAACTACTCCCAACAAGACTGAACTTAGCTTTTCCACATTTGAACTGCAGCTGTTTTTCATATGGTGGTGTTCCAGGAAGGATCTGCAGGCTCCTAGCCCCATGAGAAGGTGGGCAGAATATGAGAAAGTTCTGTCTTCCACCATTTCCTGCCTTTTCTGTTCCTGGAACCCTCAAAACAAAATGATAATAAGTAGTTTCGTCCTTAAGAAAATTCTTTCCTCCATCTTTTTTCTCTGTTTAAGCAGCTCAAGCATTCAGCAACCAAGTTTAGGGCTACTCATCCCTCTGGAGGGGATTGAGAGCTAAGGAATATTTTCTGTGATAGTCAGGCTTTTACTGTATCAAGGTGACATAGGCAGTGACAGAAAGCACTCACTTCTTTCACTGTGGATATTTGTTCAGTGTCTATCACGGGTCTGGGGGCTCCCACGGAGGCAACTGGGATGAACAAGGCTAATTTCTCCACTTGACAAGTTCATGATTTTATTTGGGGTCATAGAAAAATAAGCCAGGATTTGCAAAACAATGAAATTAATTACTTAAAAGAGATGTATGTGACTTAAGCACAGAGGTTAAGTAAATTGCCCAAGTCACGTATTTTTAAAAGCGACAAATGAAGAACTTGACCCCAGTAGCATCACACACCCAAGCCCATGCTTTTTCCAGCACTATTTCACACTGCTTTTCTAGTAAGTAATTAATCCCATTGTTTTGAAAATATTGGCTTATTTTTGAAGTGCAAGAATTTTTGCCTTGTTCATCTGTGTCATCTGTGCGTCTTAGTTTCCAAACCTGGGGGATAAGGCTAAGGTACCCTGATTTTAAAAAAAAGTATCATTGATACTGGAGCACCTGGGTGGTGCAGTCAGTTGAGCGTCCGACCCTTGCTTTTGGCTCGGGTTGTGATCTCAAAGTCGTGAGACTGAGCCCCATGTCAGGCTTATCCTGAGCGTGGAGTCTGCTGGAGTTTCTCTCTCCCTCTCACTCTCCACCCCCCCCAACTCTCTCTTTCTCTCCAACGAATAAATAAATCTTTAAAAAAAATAAAGTATCATTGATTTTAAAACACCCTGTTTAATAATAGGTTGTAATAGGAGAAAAACACTATATTAAATGTACACATGGCTATCGAACACTGTAACTGCAGAAATTAAAGTGAAAAATTACAAATATAAGTACAAGAGATATATAAGCAATGTCTCAGGAGATTGTTGTGAAGATAATTTAGAGCATGTACAAAGAAACTCACTCATTGTCTAATACATAACATTCATCTTATAAATGGTAGATCTTACTGCCATTACTGTTACTGAACTAAATTAGGATAGCACTTAGATGTGAAGGGGCTTAATCATCTGGCTCATAAGATAAAGTTTTACAGTAGATTCATAGGTAAGCTGGCTCTTCAAGACTTACTCTTCAATTCGATAAGGAATAGAACTGCATTTGAAGGAAAGGGGACAATAGACACAAAGGCATGCTGGTATGTTGTTTTCTAGGTTGCCACAGCTAGACTACAAGGGCTGCATAGAAAACTAACTGCAGACCCAGCTGGAGCTGAAAGCAGGGCCAAGTCAGGAAGGGCCTTGAATAGGCCTCCAATGGCATGACATAGCATTTAGGCTCCCAAGTGAAAAATAAACAGAGGACAAAGAACACTTGAAATTAAACTTCTCTATAATTTCATGTGTTGCTGTTGAAGAAGATAATCCATCCCTTCATTCCATTTCCCAGATGGAGATATCTTAAGAGTTCTATAGTTTCAACACCTTTAATACTATGGTAATTCCATAGCAAAAGGATGTCTTCCATTTGTAGTGGGCTTAAGAAGTCACAGAGCCCTTTCTTGTCAGATCACTCTGTACTGTGGGATGGATAGAACAGACTAGATCACAACTTATTTCTGAAGACCCTGATGCTGGGTAGACGACTAAATGACTTATCCAAGACCTCATAGCCAGTAAGTGACAAACAGATATTCACACTCATGGCTTTGGACTTCAGATCAGAAGCCTATCAGGCCTTTCTGGAAAGAACTTCCAGGTTTTCATCCTATCAGAATTGGGCTGGTCTATTCCCTTCTCTCAAACACAGTTTGCCTCTGGAACTTTCCTCACACTGATCTTCCTGCCCAGAATGCCCCTTACTCCTCTCCTCATGACTTTTTATTTACCCAAAATTTGACCACCAGAAATTTGCCAACTCAGGTTCTTCCCCATCTGAGAAGACTTCTCTGCTCCTTCTAGCCATAGCGGACTTTCTCCATGGCACTTCCCTAACCTCTTATGTAGCAGGACAAAATTCTTATACTAATCATCTTTGGGCTTCCTTTTCCTTCATCTTCTTCCTAATCCTTTTCCCCTGGAGATCCACAGACATCAACCTTACCTTGAGTGAAACTAGAATTTTAGAGCAAGAATTTAAAAAAATGCAAGAAGGGTTTAATGTTTGTTCAATAGGCTTTTTATCTAAAGAAAGTACCAAATAAAATATAGGCTATAAAAAGAAACTGGAAATGGAATAACAAAGAACCAGATATCTAATCCACAATTCCCACAACTCTACTAAAGGAAATCTATTGGTGGACGATGTGGAAATGTCAGCAGGGCCAGCATCCTGGGATTGCCAACAAGCTTGAGAGGCCAGTACAAAGTTGATACATGGATATTTTTGGTCATTCAAGGAAGTGCCCTATGCCACCCCAAAAGAAAAGCCAAATTAGAGTGACTTCACTGTCAATAGGGCATGGACCATCTTTCAACTGCCCTCTTTAGTTGCTAATGAAGCATCCAGAAGAAGAAAATCCACAAGGCCCTGGGGCTTTCACAATCTGCACTAGAACTGACCATAGCCCTCTGTCAGTGATCCAGGACAATATGAAAGTTGGACCCCTAGAGTCTCATGATGCTGCGGAAATGGCCTAGAAGGAAGGATTCCTTACCTTTATCCAGCTGAATAACTTTGACTCCAATGAGATGATGTGGTAGGATGTGCAATGTAAAGTTCAGTTCTGGAAACTGGGTGGGACTGGAGAATGGTAAAACCCAATCCCATTACAGTTTTAAATTCTATACAGTTATTAAATTTCTCATATATTTATGTCTTCACTCTACAACTAGATTATAAAGTACTTTTTGGCTAAGACTGGTCTTATATCTTTGTGTATCTCTAATAACACAGAAACTAGATGTATAAAAAATATCAACTAATTGATAAGATGATAACTTATTCAAAGTTATTTACATAGTAATAGATGACAGTGTCAAATTTTAGATTTGGAACTTCTGACCTTTTTAAAATAGTTTTTCCAAAAACCTATATTAATTCATGAAGTGAATTAATAAACATCAGTAGATATCATACATATATTTTTACATCACTGGAATTATTATAACTTTTTAAAACATGCACATGCATTTTGTCCTTACCTTTTACCCAAGGTCAAGGTTGTAGGTAAATGGGAATGTAAATGTGCTAGGAGTCTTGGGAATAATGACTTTATGAATTTTTTTCCTGACCAACCGCAGTCACAGAGAGGAAATATCCTTATTAATACCTTCATTTTTACCATGTTGGTATTTCTATCATAGCTGTTATTATATCATAACCTTTTCCTACTTATATATTTCATTTTCTCTAGAACAATGGTTCTCAACCAGGAGACATTTAGCAATGAGTGGAGACATTTTTAGTTGTCACAACTGGGGGTGAGGGGAAGGGGGGTGATGTTGGCTTCTACCAGGCAGAGACCAGGGATGCTACTAAAGGTCATACAGTAGACAGGACAAGCCCTCTCAAACAAAGAATTATCTGGCCTCAAATGTCAATAACTGTGAGTTGAGACTTCACTCTAGAGTGTAAATCTCTTGAAGACAGGGATCATGGCTTATTTAGACTGAATCTTATATGCCTGGAATATAGTAGTTTATCAGTACTGTAGTAATACATTAAATATTGTTGTAAAAAGAGCCTCCCTTTCAGGTTGTCTCAGGGCTGTCTCTTCATCTTAAACCAGGTAACTGTCGCTCCTGTTTCTCTTTGCAGAACCCAGACTTTTATCTGTCTTCCAAGGAAAAGCAGCAATAAATATGTATTAAATGCTTACTTATGTGCAGGTACTGTCTCAGTCTAGGGATAAAGCATGAATAGAAAAAAGTTCCTGGGGTGCCTGGGTGGCTCAGTCGTTAAGCGTCTGCCTTCGGCTCAGGGCGTGATCCCGGCGTTCTGGGATCGAGCCCCACATCAGGCTCCTCTGCTGTGAGCCTGCTTCTTCCTCTCCTACTCCCCCTGCTTGTGTTCCCTCTCTCGCTGGCTGTCTGTCTCTGTCAAATAAATAAATAAAATCTTAAAAAAAGAAAAAAATTCCTGCAGCCTATGGTGATAACTATCCTGAACACATCCACTCTCATCTGATCTCAGAAGCTAGGCAGAGTAGATCCTGGTTAGTACTTGGATCAGAAAAAAAAAAAAAAAATCCCTGCCCAACTCTTCTGCCCTCTTATCTCCAAAAAAGGCCAAAACTCTTAATGATACTTTAAAGCTTTTTAAAAATTATCAATTTAAGGAGTTTTTACAAAATTATTACAGAGAAGAGCAAGCATAGTTTGTTGGATGCTGCTTTAGGAAAGCATAAGATGAAAGAACTCAGTTGTCAGTGAGGCCAGACTTCACACAGATCACTTCCCCAACTCCCTGGAGATCATTATTAACTTCTCATGTTATCTATTTTTGTATGTGGGTGGGAAGGTTTTCATTTTCGTACAAGTGAGAAGCCTTCCACAACAGAATATACCAGAGTGACCATCGTGGGGTAAAAGGAGAACTTGAGGATAAAAAGTGGGGCCATTTTGTAAAGAACATATCAAGGGATCTAGATATCACTCTGGTCAATGAAGAATTGTTTAAGAGCTATAGCTCATTCTGGAGCAGGCAGAATGGTCCTTGTTCATATGTTGGTGTAATTCTTAAATTAATTTCCCAATGGGAGGTGTTTCATTGACTTGAAGAGCACTCTCCAGTAGAACTTTCCACAATGATGGAAATGCTCTATAATATACCTCTCGTGGAGGAACTGAAAAGTTATGTGGCAAATGCTATGCATCAGGAAAAGGTTAAGGATAAGGCCCAACAATTCAATCTACCTTACAGTCCTATATTGTGGTATCCAGTAGGGCAGCCACTAGCCAGCCACATATGGCTATTGAGCTTGAAAATGGTTAAACTTGAAATGGTTAGTGGTGAGGAACTGAATTTTTAATGTAATTTAATTTTAATTAATTTTAATTTAAACACAGTTTATGGCTAGGGATTCTAGTACTAGATAATGCAAACCTAGAAAAATCTACGCTCTAGATTAATATTGTCTAACAGGAATATAATGAGTGTGATATTTACTATAAGCCATATTAAAAAAGAGAAAAGTAAAATTATTTTTAAGAATATATTTTATTTAACCAATTTATGCAAGGTAGTATTTTAATATTTAATACACATAAAGTGATATCATTTACATTATTTTTTTGAACTAAGCCTTCAAAATCTGGTACATATTTTACACTTAATAGCACATCTCAATTCGGATGCCAAATTTCCATTGGTTAACATGGAACATAGTCCTACAAAAACAGTAAATAGAGAAATATTTTTATGCTGCTTCCATCTTTAAATTTAAAAATATATTAATTAAAATGAAATAACATTAAAAATGTCCTTCCCAGGACACACTAACCCCATTTCAAACACTCAGTAGCTATATGTGGCTTTTGGCTACCATAGTGGATAATGGAGTTCCAGATAAACAAAAAATTGACAAAATTTAGAGGAAATAAAAATGAGTTGATTTTGTAATGAGACCAAGATTATAAGTGTGAAGAAAAGTTGTCACTATTCAGGTTTAGATGCTGGGATTTCCTACCAGAACAAAAGTGGAAAATAAAACAACTTGCAGAAATGTAATGTCCCCATTTCCTGTTCACGTCCTCATTCTCTAGTTTGTTCTTTCGGAGGTTGCGCTATTTCCAGGGTGTAAATTTGGCGTGTCCTGCTCCCACATGTTCCCTCTGCCCCCACTGAGGAAAACCTCTCTATAAATGAAAAGCTCCAGGGATTCAGCCCAGCTCGTGTTAGGTCTTTACACTTCATTCTCTGTCACCACAGTATCCGCAGCGCAGCATCTCCTGCCTCCATGGAGCCATCACTATTTTGGCTCATATTACTGGTATCTCCTTCCCTCTGGGTTAAGCAGCTGTTAAGAAGTACAGAAGAGTACTATACACTCTGGATTCACCTTCCTCTCTCCATTACCCGGTCCAGGAAGATCAGATGTGAGAAATTGCTTGTTCAAAGAGAAATAGGGCTGAAACTGATCTCCACGTTCCTATATCCAATTTTTTCCCCACCTGATTTTCCCAAGTATTAATGGAAAACTGTTTGAAATGTCAAAGGGGAAGACAGGATGTTACTTCTAAAAGGGCACGCTATCCCTCAGAGTTTGAAGAAATCAGACAGTCTCTAATACATGCATGCAGTCCACATCTTGTGAAGGTTATCCATATCCAGATGCAAAGAAGGCCCCAGAAGGATGTGGGAACTTCTATTAGAGAACCACTGCCAACTCTTCCTTGGAATATCTTTCCTTAGAAATGAGAGACTAGCCCCAAGACACTCACTATTGATCAGCCAACTGGCACATTTCGAATTTCCTATTCCGTTTACGGACAGTCTAATCTTGTCAGATGTTGCAAGGGCTTTCTGTAGGGCATTCTTTTTCTTAATAGATTTCAGGTGCAGAAGGTTGAGTTCATCATTTTCCTCAGTTCATAATATTTTATTATCTTTGGTTCAGACAAGTCCCACTTATTTATGTATTTGTTCATTCATTCATTCATTCATTTTGCTATAAACATTCTTTTATCCCCTTTTCTCACTCCTAAATCTCCCCCCATATAGGTAACCATTATGTGCTGTTTAAAATCTTCTCTATTTTAGTATATTATATAAGATGTGCACTTTCTGTGTGCATGTATTTAAAACTCTCTAAAAAAACTATCTCTGTCGCTCATTTTATATTATTTACTTTCATTTCTTAGCTTTTCACTAGTGTCTGTATGTTGAAGATCCCTCCATGTTGCTATATGTACAACTTACCTGTTGCTTCTAACTGTTGCATAATACCCATGGTGTGCACCCACTACGGTTTATCAATCCCCTGTCCAAGTGAGGGGTACTCAGGCTGTCTCTAATCCCCATCACCACATATAATTCTGCAATGGCCTTTATCACCCCATGTTCCTTTATGTAACTACATGAGAATTCCTTTGGGATACTGACAAGGGGGAGAGAGCAGTCTTGTGTATTTGGCTTGGCATTTTTACCATGACATCGCTTACTCCAGAGGCCAGAAACCAATATGGTTCTGCAAGCTGCTAGGTATATCTATCCCAGTTATGCACTCAGGCACTAAAGAAATACTCATAAGCTGAGCCTATGGACAAACTGGACCTACTGTGAGATGCACCCAGTCCCAAATTCCATTTATCATTTGGCCTCTATATATCCTCATTAAAATAGGAAGGCCATGATGACATTCTGGGTCCCTGGTGGCAGTGTCATCTATATTCAACATCCTTCAAGTGGTCTGGGTATTGCCCTCCCCCCAAGGTGGAGTTGCTCTGATAAATGGTTCAGGTACTTCTGAGGAATAATTGGTGGAATATTTATTTTATATGCTTGCAAAAGTTGCTTTCTGGGATTAATAGGCTCTAAGTTTGAGAACTATCTCAAATATAGAAATTAGGTGAGAAATCATAATTTTCCATTTTAGTAGTTAATAGTTAACATCAGTCTCTGCTTACTTTTTATTTTTCCAGGTAAATAACTCAATCATTCACCCTACCCATTATTTGTCGCTAGAAAAAATATAAATTATTTACTCTTATGTGTTACCACCTTTCCCCTGATATTAAGTATTATCACCTAGCCTCTATGTTTCCAGAATCCCATCTCTCCATTTACATCAGGGTGCCATGTTTTGAGGCAGTGTCTGCATGACAAACTCTGACTGGGAGAGAGAGAGAGAGAGAAAATTCTGGATTCATAGGGGATCAGAGTCAGGTTGCAGGTTGTCTCATCTCACATAATAGACACACTCAAACATTCTCAACTCTCTGAGCTCTTTGATTCCACTGCCAAGGCAGTTTCAACATCTCCAACTAATTTGCTGTAGGTCTAGATTATTGCCATGTCCAAGTTTTAAGAAGACAATCTAGCAAAGTATTAGGACCAGCTTCAAGATAAAGCCATAGTCATGGGGAAGTGTCCCTACGCCAACAAAGTTTTACTTACCTGGCTTTATATTGCATCCATTCTGTATTAGTTTCCTAGGGCTGCTGTAACAAAGTACCATAAACTGGGTGACTTAAAATAATAGAAATTCATACCCTCACAGTTCTGGAGGCTAGAAGTATGAAATCAAGACAATGGCATGGCATGTTGTCTCTGAAAGCTCTAGGAGAGGATCCTTCCTTGCCTCTTCCTGGCTTCTAGCAGTAGCCAGCAATCCTGGAGCTTGTAGCCATATCACTCCAATCTCTGTCTCCATTGTCACAGGACAGCCTCCCTGTTTTTCTGTGTCCCTGTGTCTTCACATTGGCCTCTTATAAGAACATGTGTCATTGTGTGTAGAGTAATTCATATGATCTCTTTGTAACTTGATTACATCCGTTAAGTCCCTATTTATGAATCAGATCTCATTCATAGGCACCAGGGGTTAGAACTTCGGCATAACTGTACACGGGACACAATTCAACCCACAACATACTCTATTCCAACTCTAGTCCAAGGCCTTTAATATCTGCTCCCTTATGTGTTCCTCTGTTTGATGCTGATACATAATTGCCAGGTCCTGCAAATTTTTCAGTAACAAAGCTATTTCCTTCCAGTAAAGGAACTGTACTTTCCTGCTCATGTTAGATTGAGACCATTCTTAGTTATCAGTCTGGAGGCAAAGAGGGGAGGCAAGTGCAGATGTTGAGAACAAGCATCATCTTGCAGGGCATTTATCCAAGGTGAGATAAATGAAAAGCAATCATAACAAGGAGGAAGGGGTCACTTCTGCCACACCAAAAGACTTAGAAGAATTTCAGAGTTCAAATATGCTTGAATAGCTAAAGAAAAACAAGAACAAAGAGCTAATGTAAACCAGGAGAATGATGCATGAAAAAATAGAGTATCGATTAATATAAATTATAAAAAGGAACCAAATAGAAAGTCTGAGAACTAAAATAACAGAGATAAAAAAAATCACTAGAAGGATTTAACACCAGATTTGAGCACACAGAAAGAAGAATCACAGACTTAAAGGAAGATATAATCTAGTCTAAGGAGAAGAAAGAAAAAATAACAAAGAAAACAGAGTCTAAGAGACACTGGGAAGACATCAAGCATACCAACATAAGCATAATGAGAATTCCAGAAGGGAAGGACAAAGAGAAATGGGCAGAAAGAATATTTGAAGAAATGATGGCTAAAACCCTCCAAATTGGGTTTTAAAAAAACACTATTCTACATATTTAAGAAGATCAATGAACTCCAAGAAGAAAAAATTCAAATAGATTCACATTGAGACATGTTATAACCGAATTGTCAAAAAACAAAGATAAATAGAGAATCTTAAAAACAGTCTAGAATAGAGCCTCAGTTCTATGACTAGGATCTGGTTGCAGGAAAGGAGTGTCCAACCTCTTGGCTGCAGTAACCAGGAGTTTAGTCTCTTCAGCTTGGAGGTGGCGGGGACGAGGAATGCTGGCAGCTTGTCTCTCCTGTTGAGATACTGGAAGCCTTGAGCAGGAGCCGAGGGGACTGGGAACTTCCTATGCTTGGCTTCATCCACCCAGAATGGAGCTTCCCTCAACTTGAACCCCAGAGAGGGGTGGGAGGAAGGAAGCAGATTGTGGCTTGAATGCCACAGACTCTCACAGTTCTGATGGAGAGCTAGTTAGATTTTCTTAAATGAATATTTCTACCTTAGGACAGTTTACAGAGGGTTTAAGTGGTTGTTTGTTTGTTATAGCTTTTGCCAGCTTTGCTTGTTTCTTGGGGGGGAAAGTCCATGGAGCTCCTTATGCTGTTATCTAGAGGTGGAACTCACCAATGAGATACTTTTTGTCCATTCTAAGATCTCTTAAGGAAACCTCAGTGACCTGTCTGGAATGTTCATGTAGTAGTTGACTTGTACCAAAAAATCATTTCCAGTGGACTCTGCAGAATGCAACAGTACTTTCATGACTTTTTAAATGTGAATTATCCTACAGCTAGTGGATATTGAGGCTACATTTTGCCACCACTGCAGCTGCCCTCCATCAAACATAGATATTAGTAACACGGCCACTGCCACTCAAATGCCAACAAACTTGTATTTTCTGCATCCTCACTCTTCCTGGCCACCCAGTGTTTATGATGAAATAGGGAAACTATGCCTGCTTTCTCACACTAGGCCACACTTTGTCACTGAAGTGGGCACTGAAGGAAACATCATTATACTCCCTGTGTAAAACAACATCCCTCACCAATATGCCTCTATAATCTGTCTGATGTCCCACTTTCCACATACATGGACGTAACTCTAGGGAACTGGACCTGGAAACCAAGCTCTGAGACAGGTATCATTAGATCCTCAAAATATTAGCTCCTCAGGGAAATTCAAATCAAAACCACAGTGAGATACCACCTTACACCAGTTAGAATGTCAAAAATTGACAAGGCAAGAAATAACAAATGTTGGAGAGGATGTGGAGAAAGGGGAACCCTCTTACACTGTTGGTGGGAATGCAAGTTGGTATAGCCACTCTGGAAAACAGTATGGAGGTTCCTCAAGACATTAAAAATAGACCTACCCTATGACCCAGCAGTTGCACTACTGGGTATTTACCCCAAAGATACAGATGTAGTGAAAAGAAGGGCTATATGCACCCTAATGTTCATAGCAGCAATGTCCACAATACCCAAACTGTGGAAGGAGCCGAGATGCCCTTCAACAGATGAATGGATAAAGATGTGGTCCATATATACAATGGAATATTACTCAGCTATCAGAAAGGATGATTACCCAACATTTGCATCAACATGGATGGAACTGAAGGAGATTATACTAAGCGAAATAAGTCAAGCAGAGAAAGACAATTATCATATGGTTTCACTTATTTGTGGAACATAAGGAATAGCAGGGAGATCATGAGGAGAAGGAAGGGAAAAATGAAGGGGGGGAAGGTGGAGGGGGAGAAGAACCATGAGAGAATATGGATTCTGAGAAAAAAAAAAACTGAGGGTTTTAGAGGGGAGGGGGTGGGGGGATGGACTAGCCCAGTGAAGGGTATTAAGGAGGGCATGTATTACATGGGGCACTGGGTGTTACATGCAAACAATGAAGCATGGAACACTACATCAAAAGCTAATGATGTACTGTATGGTAACTAACATATCATAATAAAAAAAGTTCAATTGGGAAAAAAAATATTAGTTCCTCCCTCTTTGCCTTTGCACACACAAAATCCTAATAAAAATCTTTACAGAAATCTGGTCACAATGGCTTCTCGCATTAGTTCATTAAATATACATATTTTTACATATCTCCCAATAGAAATTCAAGTTTTTCCTAAAGTAAGAGTTGGCAAATTTTGGCCTGTGAGGCAAATCTGGCCTACCACCTATTTTGGTACAACCCATGAGTCAATAATGGTTCTTACGGATGGATATTTGTAATCAATTTCATAATAGGAAATGCTAATTTTGAACCCTCATTAAGTGCAATGTTACACCCCAACAGTAATTCTTCTCTTCTCTCTAACAGACATATTACAAAAATGTTGGTACTTCATAATTATATCTTGAATTTTACCATTAAAATATTGTAGAAATGTGCGTTCTTTTTATATAATATCCTATATATTATCTTCAAATTGTCTTGTTGCTCCATAAAGTCTAACATATTTACTTTCTGTCTCTGTAAAGAAAAACTTTTCCAACTGTTACCCTAAGGAACACCCACGAGAATGTGAGTTTGAAGACTGCTAGAGAAGAGTACAAAAGGTGTGAAACTTGGCACCCTTCTGCACAGGATACGGTGTCGTGGACTTGGAGGAAAGACTGTGAGAGCTGTGACAGAGCTGGAAGGCCCAACAGCACAACCACAGACTTCCAGCAGATGTGTCAATTTACTCCTTTCCTGACCAGATGGAGACTATAAAGCTGGAAGCAAGGCAACCTTTTGTACCAGTTCTTTACACTGTCAACACATAAACTCCAAAAAATGGCAGGCACCTTGCTTTCTTCAGGGCAAAACACTTTCAATGAATTTTTATTAGCCTAATTCTCACCCATATGCATGGCTAACGCGCCGTGCAATGTTTTTTTTATGCTCCAGCCACCTGCACAGTAGCACGCTATATTTAGGTTAGAGGCAACAGGACATGGTAGAAGTTTTGCAAGAAATAGATACTTAAGGATTTATCCTGCCACTTAACCTAATCTATTAGGTGATTTAATCTACCAAATCCACCATTTTCTCCTCTATGAAATGCAAATTATAATACATAGCTATTTCCAAGGCCAATACTCAAAACATTTAACAACCAATATATTGCACAGGCATTGATCCACCAGAAAGAATGTTGGCCATGAAGAGCAAATAAGCCACAGAAGCCAGACTTATTCGTAAGTTGTGTGGGGACTAAATGACAAACTGTGTGTCATGTGCTCAGCACAGAATCTAAAAGACAGTAAATTCTTCATAATTTTTGCTAACATTACGATGATACAATTCCTTTTCTTCCTTAAAAATGATTTCCTACCTTATTTATTAAAATGCACTGTATTTCCCATATGGTGATGTATTCATAGCGTCAGGTCTTCTATTTTTGGGGGGAGGGGGATAAATTCACACAATGAAGAAATGGGCTCTCTTTAAATAAATATCTGGAAATTGGTGATGCTTAATGTCGGTGTGAGTGAAAAACATCTCTTGGCTGAAATCAAGATATTGAACATCTCTTAGCATCAGTAAGTAGGAAAGAGATCAAACAAGATCAGCACATTTTTACCTCTTGATTAGTTCCACCATGATACGTAAGAGAAACGATTACTTATTGACAACATGTTAGGTAATATTCTAATTGCTTTAAACACATTAGCTTATATAATCCTCACAAAAACTCTATCAGATAATATATTGGACACCTTTCGATCATCATTTCACATTCTCTTTGTCTCCTCTTTCCAGTGTTCACACAGCCATAGCAACCAGTTCTGCCTGGATTCCTACTAGCTTCATGCTGTGCAACTGATAGCATCTATCTTCAGGCCACCAGCCTTAGTTCAGGCTGCGGTAATACAGTACCACAGACCAGTGGGCTTAACAACAGAAATTTGTTTCTCACAGTTCCAAAGGCTGGGAAGTCCCATCAAGGCTTTCAAGGGAGGCTTTCTGGTTCATAGACAGCCATCTTCTTGCCGTGTCCTTGCCATGAGAGGAGCTAGCGAGCTCCCTAGGGTCTTTTTTATAAGAACACACATCTCATTCATCTCCCAAAGGCCCTACCTCCTAATACCATTACACTGGGAGGGGGGGTTAGGATTTCAACCTGTGAATTTGAGGGAGACACAAACATTCAGTCCATTGCCCCACCTATTCCATTTGCTTTTATCTCCAACCCCCAAGACTTCTCTTTTGATGTCCCAGAGTGGGACACCAAGGTAACAAGCTCAATGCCTGCATCTGCAACCCAGAAATAAAAAAGGTGTTAACCCCCAGGCAAGTCTTTATTCAATGATGATAGGAAGCTGATAGATTAATTTTTCTCCCAAGATGGACAGTCTTCAAATGTTTTTCATATGGATTCCAAGACAGTACTGCAGAATAGGTAACCAGGAGCATGGACCAATGGCCAACTCAATAATATATCTTTTTATTGGCTCTCCCTTCTTCTCTGCATCACTGCTTTGTCCCTTATTCTTCCTCTGTGATCATACTCCCAAAAATATATTCATACATCTCACTAATAAGACTTTGTCTCAGGATCAGTTTTATGGGGAACTTGGTAATATTCCAGTTAGTACCAAGAGTGGACCTAGGCAATAAGCTCTCAAGATGAAATTCTGAAGCCTACTCACTCACCAGTCCGTCAGCAGTAAGTTCCCTATTGCTATTGGTAATTGGGGCAAGGATTGCCATTGGAATTCAGTACAAATTAGAATTACTAAGACTTTTACTGCTGTGATTTCGGATACGGTGCAGGTAGAAGGTAAGGCATTAGGTTATATGGTGACCATAGCACATTAATGGTATATGGAGCCAATGATAATTATAATAATTATAGAATAGACTGGTTTTCTTTGTTGGAAGTCTTGAAAAAAGCAAATAAAATCATAATAGCCAATTTCAACTCAGGGCATTCTGCAAAAGCCTCTAGGTCCTCTATAGAAACTTGAAAAAGACCCTAATCTCCTACAGCTGCGGGCAGATTGTGCTGAAAATCAGGCCCCTATTCTAATTGTAAGAGTGGCAGAGCCTTAAAGGAGATTAAATGCAATCCTCAACAGATCATTTATGTCAAAGTCAGGGATCTGGCAGGAAAAAAGTGCAACTGTGCGACCTGGCAGGGGGACAGTTAATGGATAAGGCTGGGACTCTTTTGTGTGTGCGTGTAAAATCAGATTTATTGAAGTATCATTTATATACAATAAATTTGCCCTTTTTAGTACACAGTTCAATGAGTTTTGACAAATTCGTGCAACCACTACCACACAAGATACAAAATATTTTCATCACCCTAAAAAGTTCCCTCATGTTTCTTTGCAGTTAATCCCCTCCTCCCATTCCCAATCTCTAGCAACCTCTGAATTGTTTTCTATCTCTATAGTTTCATGTTTTCTAGAACATCATATAAATGGGATTATACAGTATAAGGGTCTATATTCTTTCACTTAACATAATAATTTTAAGATTCATCCTTTTTGTACATATTAATAGTTTGTTCCTTTTAATTGCTAATAGCATTCCATTGTGTATATCACAATTTGTTTATGGGAATCATGAACCCCCAGATTTCATTGGGCCATCCATGCCAGCAAGGGAAGTCACTTTCCCCCTGCCAGAGAATAGTTTCCCCTTCTGGAGACCCTATACTATTAAGGGGTCACACAAAACCAAACAGGGAATTACAGCCCCTGCTTTAGGAGGAAATTGCACACACACCAAAGGGAATACTAGAATCTGGATGTGTTAGACAGAAAAATGCCCAACCCCCAGAATGTTCATGCCCTAATCCTTGAGACCTGTGAATATTACATATCGAAAGGTACTTGGCAGATGTGATTAAGATTAAAAACCTTAAAATGGGAAGGTTTTCCTGGATTGGTCCAACTCAATCACAGGAAAAAGGAAAAAGGCAGAAGAGAAGGTCAGAGAGATATGACTGGAGAAGGACATGACTCACTTTCAGTTACTGTGAAGAGGGAGGAACAGTCCACCAGCCAAGCAATATGGCAGTCTCCGGAGCTGGGAACAGTCCTCATCTCACAGCTAGTAAGAAAATGGTGACCTCAGTCCTACAACTGCAAGGTATTAAATTCCACCAACAACCCAAATGAGCAGAAAATATATTGTTTCCTCTAGCCTCCAGAAAGGAACTCAACCTGCTGACAATGTGATTTTAGTCCACTGAAAACCACAGTGACTTTAGACCTACAAAACTGTGAATGAAGTTGTGTTAAGTCACAAAATTTGTGGTTATTTGTTATGGAGCAATAAAAAACTAATATTCTGTGTCATGTATATTAACAGGAATTGGGGGAACAGGGTGTAAAAATGTGCCTTAAGGATATTAAAATGGAAGGTAGAACAGAAAATAAGGCCTGTTTGGGGGATAAATTGATATTGGAGCACTTGTAAATGACTTGGAGTCACTATTCTGGCAGAGATAGATGAAATCTACTCTAAAACTCTTCCAGGATCACTCCTTGAAATTTGACATGGTGATGGCCAACTAGATGCCAAGACTTCCCTAGCACAGTTTTGAGCAAGAGTTAGCTAAGAAGTAGGAGTATCAGAAAGGACTTGTTTTGTGAAACCAGAAAGAATCAGAGAACATTACTTTCACTAAAACATTAAGAAATTCTCTAATGAGGGTACCTCTCAACATTTATAAGAGGTTTGATTGTGGTAGTCCTCTGCAGTGCAGGGTAGATGGTAAGAGATCTTAACAATGGGCATACCTGAATTCTGGAAGAGCAGAGGCCAGGTGGTGCACTTAAACTTCAGTTAAGGTTAACTGGATATAGTTTTAATAACGTATAGGAAACCAGGGGCACCTGAGTGGCTCAGCTGGTTAAGCATATGACTCTTGGTTTTCAGCTCAGGTCATGATCTCAGATCTTGGGATAAAGCCCTGCCTCAGGCTCCGTGCTCAGCCTGAGTCTGCTTGGGATTCTTTCCCTCTCCTTCTTCCTCCCCCTCTGCTGCCCGCCTGCTTGTGTGTACTCTCTCTCTTTAAATAAATAAATAAATAAATAAATAAATAAATAAATAAATAAATAAATAAAATAAATAAAATCTTTAAAATAAAAATAATGTACCATAAGCTAGATTTGTTTGCAGGAACCTGAAGGAATCTGGTAATGGTTATTTCATGGTGTCTCTAAAGGCAAGATAGAAAGGCATACTTTGTTACTCACCTTTTACAATTAAAACAAAATTAACAAGGTCAGATGAATAAAGGTCTGATGTCAGCAGCCATTATAAAAAATTTATAATTCTTTCAGATTCATTGACATAGGATTTTGTCATGATGAAAAAATTATGATTCCTCAACCACTTTTCAGAATGAAGTCAATTATTGAAGGGGCAAAAGGACCCTGGAATGTCACAGAATAACATATGATAAATATCCCCTTAATCCTTTCCCCAAAGTGACCTATGCCCATTTGCCAAGGTAACTATGTATTGGAGAAGGGCAGCACTCAACATTTCGGTAACTATTAGATGCAGCCTCTGAGTTGACAACAATGCCAGGTGAACCAAAACACCACAATGTTCCTACTGCTAAAAAGGAAATTTATGGAGGCCAGATGATAAGTAAAGTCTTGTCCAAATCTGTCTTAGACTGTTTTAATGGGTCCATGGAATCACCCTGTGGTTACTTCCCGGTCAAGTGTATACCTAGGAAGTAGAAGAACCTTCACTTCAGTTCTCTGTTCTATAGATTAAAGTCATTATGGTAGGATGGACCAAGTGGAAGCTTCTGAAAAAGGCTTCTCATACCTAATCCACATAGATAATCAGAAAGTATACTTCATCATTGAGGAAAATCACCTTTAATCCCACCATCAAAGACTTACACAGGGAATTTTACAAAATGTAAGAGTAACTGTCCCCATTGTAGCCCCATTCAATTCACCTGTGCCATCTCTGCAAAAACCACATGAATTGTCATAGATGGTGTTCAGCTATGATCATCTTAATCAGGCAGTAGTCCCAATTTCAGCTACTGTGCTAGATGTGCTACTTGATATGTTACTATTGATCTGGTGAGTGCATCCTTCTTGCAACCTACAAATAGGGAGGATAAAACCAGTTTGCTCTACACACAAAGGAAAACAGTAATATTCATGGTTTTGCCACACTGCTAAGCTAATGCTCTGTGCTCTACTATAACATAGTTCACAGTAACCTTCATGGTCTTAACAGTTCACAGAATGCCACACTAGTGTATAAATCCCTGCTAAGATATAGCTCAAATTGCTGCATCTTACATGTTTTACCATTAATAAAGATGGACCTCTTTGGATTTTTGAATACACTTGGGAATATCCTTAGACCTGCTCATTGCACACTCTAGAAGCCACTGCCATTTTCAAGTGACAGCTGAAGTTCAAAAGTGTTTTCTTCTTTTAAAAGATCTTCATAAATGTCCTTATGCTGCCTCTTTTATTTTCAGTACCCACTCTTTCTCTCTATTTCTTCCCTCTCTTCTGTCCCTATTTCTTTCACACGGGCCAATTTTTTTCAAATTTTACCTTTTTCTCAAAGAACGATTTTGTTTTCAAATCATTAATTTATGCTGTTAAATTTAATAATTCTTTTCATCTGTTTCATTTAGTTTTACCTACTAGTTCGTTTATTTGTTTCAAAAAATGAAAACTTAAGTCATTTATTTTAGGTATTAGTTTTCATCAAATGCAATAAAGGGTATTAATTTTCCTAATTGACTGCATCCTGTTTGCATGTTATTCATTCTAAATTGTCAGTGATTTCAGTTTCAATTTCCTCTTAAACTCAGAAGTTTGGAAGAAGTTGGCATGCTTTCGTTGTTAATTTCAAAGTAATTGAGTTTTATTTATTTATTTATCATTTGTTATATTTTGTTGCTAATACACAATTTCATTAATTTTAATGAAATATGGATTATATACTCTCCTATTTAAAAAATATCTTTCAATCTTCTTGCGGCATCATAATGGGTAACTTTAAAACTATTCTGCTGGTGTTTCAAAACCAAATATATTCTCTTTATTGGTTAAAATAAAATTAAATCAACATTCTAGTATGATTCACTCACCTCCTTTATATTTTTGCAGGTTCATTTTTGCCTATTTATCATTGGTTTCTGATATAAGTGTGGTAAAACTTTCCATTACAATGTAAATGTGGATTTTTCTATTGCTTATATTTCTAACTGCTTTTACTATATATATTATGTATGTGTGTGTGCATGTGTTTCTTCTATTACTTATATTTCTAATATGTATTTCTTATAAATAAGATGCATCCATGCTTCTGGTGGATTACAATTTTATCTCCATAAATCATTACTTTCTCTGTGTAATATTTTTCACCCTGAATTCTGTTTTGCCACATACATCACCATTCTTTTTGTTAACGTTTTCACAAATTATTCATCACTTTATTTTTGTATTGTTTTATTTTTCTTTTGGAATCATCTTGTAAATAGAATAAAACTGATTTTGATGGATTTATTTACCTAATACAAGAACCTCGAATTCAGTAATTTAATCTTCTTTGTTCTTTATGCTACTCAACTAATCTGTTAAGTTTTTATTTCATTGCTTATGCTTTTATTTTATTTTTTTTAATGATTTTTTATTATATTATGTTAGTCACCATACAGTACATCCCCGGTTTCCGATGTAAGGCTCAATGATTCATTAGTTGCGTATAACACCCAGTGCACCATGCAATACGTGCCCTCCTTACTACCCATCACCGGTCTATCCCATTCCCCCAGCCCCCTCCCCTCTGAGGCCCTCAGTTTGTTTCTCATAGTCCATAGTCTCTCATGTTTCATTCCCCCTTCTGATTACCCCCCCTTTCTTTATCCCTTTCTTCCCCTACCGATCATCCTAGTTCTTATGTTCCATAGATGAGAGAAATCATATGATAGTTGTCTTTCTCTGCTTGACTTATTTCACTTAGCATTATCTCCTCCAGTGCTGTCCATGTTGCAGCAAATGTTGAGAACTCGTTCTTTCTGATAGCTGAGTAATATTCCATTGTATATATGGACCACAACTTCTTAATCCAGTCATCTGTTGAAGGGCATCTTGGCTCCTTCCACAATTTAGCTATTGTGGACAATGCTGCTATGAACATTGGGGTGCATATGGCCCTTCTCTTTACTACGTCTGTATCTTTGAGGTAAACACCCAGTAGTGCAATGGCTGGATCATAGGGTAGCTCAATTTTTAACTTTTTAAGGGACCTCCACACTGTTTTCCAGAGTGGCTGTACCAACTTGCATTCCCACCAACAATGTAGGAGGGATCCCCTTTCTCCACATCCTCTCCAACAATTGTTGTTTCTTGCCTTGTCTATTTTTGCCATTCTAACTGGCGTAAGGTGGTATCTCAGTGTGGTTTTGATTTGAATTTCCTTGATGGCTAATGATTTTGAACATTTTTTCATGTGTCTGTTAGCCATTTGTATGTCTTCATTGGAAAAGTGTCTGTTCATATCTTCTGCCCATTTTTTGATTTGTTTATTTGTTTCTCGTGTATTGAGTTTGAGAAGTTCTTTGTAGATCTTGGATATATTTCATTGCTTATGCTTTTAATTATGAAGACTGGTGATTCTCTTTTACAAAAAGTCATTTTTGTTGGCTTTTAAGAATGAGTTACTCTCTCAAATATTTATAAGACTATTGTTTATACCCATTTTCATACTTCCTTCCACTTTCTATGATAAATCTGGATCATGGGACAATAGTGCTTTTGTGAGGTTTATTGCTTCACTTTTATGTCTCGGTGCTCTGCAAAGGTTTGGTACCTTTCATTCATCAGGATTGAGTGTTTACTTTGCACAATATTGTAACTAGACTGTATTTCTGTGACCTAAGTCAGAATCCCTCTTTTCTAGGCAGACTGTCCATAGTCTGACTGCTGGAGTCCTACATCTGAGGATCGTGCAGAATGTGAGGTAAGGTATGTGTCAACATGGCATGTCAAATTTAGTTTCTAGTCCCATGTCCTTGAGTGAGCTAGAGGTTTCCTGGTGGTACTGCTCTCATTCTTGACACCAACGAGCCCCCTTTGGCAATCTCATGTATTAGAACTACCACTTTCATCCCTATCCCATCTTGTACATCTATGTCACTCTTTTCACTGACCAGCTTGCTCTGCAAAATAACAGAACAAGCCAACAACGACTGAATTTTTACTTCCTTTAGATAGCAGTTAAACTAAACTAGAGCCTCTCATATCCAACTGGATAAAGGTTTTTATTTACCAGTTTTGGGTAAGGTAGCTACCCATGAAGCCATGATTTGTAGCCAGGGAATGAGGTTGTACTGCCATAGTGGCTCCCAGAAAACCAGACAGATGAAAGGGTGTAAGGGGAAACAAGAAGGGTCAATTACCAGAGGGATTCGTTAGAAATAGGACAGGTGATGCTGGAGAGAAAAAAATATCAAGTATTCTGTGTGGGATAGACATTTGGTGATTAAATGAAAGAGAGAACAGAGGTTAAAATTAGAAAAATAACAAAATGGTTACATAAACTAGAAGGAACAATGCCAAGCAGACCCTCTTGCATGGTTCAACAGCTGCATAAATGTGAACCTTAGAATGCATTACAATCAAACATGTACATGATTTTTGCAGCTCTGAAAGCATTAAGTGATGCCTGCTTTCCATCTGGACTATGCAGTATTTATGTGTATATTTATAGATAGTTTATCCTCAACCTACTTCAAAAAGGTTTTGTGTTGGCTTACCATGAAAGACAAGCACATAATCAGATTATTTAACAGTAGAAACAGAAAACACAATAGACTCCAACGGAAAATAAACTGATCAGAAACATAGGTTATAGCTATTATGACTGAGAATTAATTCTGGCTCTGGGCTTCTTGTCACCCAAGGCAAAATATACTCAAAGTCTGAATAACAGAGGATGCTAGTTCATTAAGAGAGACAAAGAACTCTCCTGGGAATGAATTTATCATATCTTTATTCAAAAGATAACAAAATGTACAGGGAAACCTTCAAACAGATGCAGAAGCATTTTTTTGTATAAATATTTTCCTCTAAATCAGAAGTTAAGAAATCAGAGTTTAACACTGAGGTCTTATTTAGATAAGGAATCTCTTTAGAAGCCAAAGATATTATGGTCTTGGTATATATACCCTCTTGGACTTCAATGTTATATCCACCTCTTGCACATAGTTAATTTCTATTGATCTGTTTATATTTATTGTGGGTACTGCCTTCTCAAAGCTTGCCTAACTTACCATTTTGCCGCCCCCCAGGGTGAGTTAGGTGTTATTCCACATACTCTATAGCACCACTTCTTACTTCTGTCACAAGATCTGCCTGTACCTTATAATAAGAAGATGTTATAATTTTCCCACTGCTAGAGCCAATACTTATTTTTATGTCTATCTTCTAACTCCAATGCCCTCAGTCATAATTCTAATAGAATCTTAAAATCAGAATAAATTTTTGACTTGCTAACTTTGACAAAAGCTACATGAATTGGATGTTAGATGTTTGTGTTTTGCAAGGAGAGTAGGACATGCCACCTCTGGAGAATCTTCAGACAGGGTCAACATTTTCCTCAAGAAATAAATTTGCATATGGCTATAGAGCTTTCATTTATTGAGTGACCACTATCTTCAGTCATTCCCTAGTTGGTGTCATCGGGTTCCACGACTTTAAATGTTATCTGTATACTAATGACTCCCAAATTTATACTTCCAGGCCCAACCTACTCCCCACGAGCATCTTTAATTCATCCAGTTGCTCATACCAACCATTTTGGAGTCATTCTAGACTCCCCTCTTTTTCTCATACCCTGAATGCATTTGCTATTACCAACTACCAAGGAGTGTGATTGCTGGATCATATGATAAGAGTATGTTTAGTTTTGTAAGAAACTACAAAACTCTTTTCCAAAGTGGCTGTACCATTTTGCATCCAGCAATGAATGAGAGTTTCTGTTACTGCACTTTCTTGCTAGCATTTGGGTTGTCAGTGTTCTGAAATTCAACTATTCTAATAGGTATTTAGTGGTATCTTACTGTTTTAATTTAAATTGCCCTGATGATATATGCTATGGAGCATCTTTTCTTGCATTTACTATCTGTATATCTTCTTTGGTCAGGTATCTGCTTAGGTCTTTGGCTCATTTTTAAAAAGTGGGTTCTTTTTCCTTATTGTAGAGTGTAAGGGTTCTTTATATATTTTGGATAACAATTCTTTATCGGATATATGTCTTGCAAATATTTTCTCCTCATCTGGGGCCTGTCTTCTCATTCTTTTGATCTTGTCTTTTGCAGAGCAGAAGTTTAAATTTTAATAAAGTCCAGCTTATCGATTACTTCTTTCATGAATTGGGCCTTCGGTTTTGTATCCAGAAAGCCACCACCATACTCAATATCTGGATTTTCTCAAATATTATTTTCAAGGGGTTTTATGATTTTGCATTTTGCATTAGGTCTGTGATCCATTTTGAGTCATTTTTTGTGAAGAATATAAGGTCTGTGTCCAGATTAATTTTTTTTTTTTTGCCTGTGGATATCCAATTGCTCCAGCACCATTTACTGAGAAAAGCCCATCTTTGCACTATTGTATTGCTTTTGCTCTTTTTTCAAAGATCAGTTGTCTATATTTATGTGAGTCTATTTCTGGGCTCTCTATTCTGTTTCATTGATCCGTTTGTCTATATTTTTCACTATCAGCATACTGTATTAATTACTGTAGCTTTACAGTAAGCCTTAAAGTCAGATAGTGTCAGTCCTAAGACTTTGTTTTTCTCCTTTAATAATAAGTTGGCTATTCTGGGTCTTTCGACTGTCCATATAAACTGCAGAATCAGTTTGTCAACATCTATAAAATAATTTTCCGGGATTTTGATTGGATTGCATTGAATCTATTGATCAAATTGGGAAGAAATGACATCTCAACAATAGTGTCGTCCTATCCATGAGCATGAAGTATCTCTCCATTTAATTTTTTTTATCATGTTTTGTTGGTCGTCATAGAGAACATCATTAGTCTTTGATGTATTTCTCCATTTACTTAATTCTTTGATTTTTTTCATCCGTTTTGTAGTTTTCCTTATGTAGGTCTTACATATACTGTGTTAGATTTACACCTAAGTATTTCTTTTGGGAGGTGTTAAAGTAAGCAGCAATATGTTTCCAATTTCAAATTCTATGTGTTCATTGCTGGCATACAGAAAAGCCATTGACTTTTGTATATTAATCTTGTATCCTGCAACCTTATTATGATTGCTTATTCGTTCCAGGAGTTTTGGGTTTTGTTTTCTGTTTGGGGTTTTTTTTTGGGGGGGGGGAGTATTTTTTGTTTGTTTTTGTTTTTTTGTCTATCCTTTCAGATCTTCTCTGGGTTTGAAATGAACCACTAAAAAAAATCATGTTCAAGTGAAGTCCATTGCTTGAATCATTAATAAATAGCTCTCCATTAAAAAGAGAGAGATAGTACTAAATTTATTAGTTAGGGCCTCCATTTAGCTCTTTAACCAATATTTAATAAAAGCAAATGTTTTATATTTTTCACATAAAAATTTATTCTGGTTGCCTGTCAGAAGAGTAAGGTCTTCCTCACAAGGTCACCACAGAACCCAAGTCTTTTCTTTCTTATTTTCTGATTCTCTAAGGTATTATCTTTATATGTGTCCATATTGCAACTTGTGGGAAAGAGTAAGGAAAATCAGAACACAAATAGTCTCCTTCTAAGCTAATAATGTGAAAGTTATATATATAACTTTTGCTTACGTCTCATTGGTCATAATTGAGTTACATGGCCACATCTAATTACATTGACAGCTAGGAAGTACAGCTTATGGTTAGCCAGCCATATATTCAGCTAAAATTTGGTGGCCTGTGGAGAGACCTAATACTAAAATCAAGAAGAGAATGGATTTTAGAGAAAAATTATGAGACATCATACCACTGAATAGGTAGAAATAAAGAAGCATTTTTTACAACTTACAGAACCCACAACTTTATGGGTTCTGTAAATTTAAGTCAGTTTTAATGAAATATGGAAATACTGAAAGTTATAGGGACAGGCAGTGTATAACAATATAATATTTTCTCATATTTTTTAAACACAGAGTTTCCTAAAGTATGGTTCACTCTACTTAAATTGAACAGGTGACAATTATGTGTTGTCTTTGGACACATCTATATTTCATTTTAATAGTTATCCCTTTATTTATTGGTTACCTTATTTTTATGGCAAGCTGTCCAGCTTTTCATTTACAACAAAGACATAAAATTTGCTTTAAAAATATATTACCCAAAAGCAGAGTTTCACATTTAAAGAAAAATATAAAGTTAATTATAATATAGACATAAGATTTATATGACAAAAAATGCTAAGGTGGTATACAAATGACTTAATCTATACCCCTTTAATAAACATAAAAATTTAATTCTTTGTTGATATTTCCAAATAAATTAAATATGGCTAAAAGCAAATGAATTATAGTTTAGTCCAAGGTTTTTTTTCATATTTTCAAATTTTTCATATACCTCCACACTCTGAGATTCTAACGCACTCCCATAATGAGATATAGTACCTCACTGAGAATCATTAAGTAGTAGAATCCTGAAAAATTTTACTGTTGAGCTCCTTTCCATAAGTTAGCATATACTGGTTTACGACCCTCTGAGCCTCAGTTTTGTCATCTACAAGACAGAATATTAATATCTGACCTAACCTCCCAGATTTAAGAAGGAATCTTAAACTGTTCAGCCAATATCAAATATTAATGAACCTAAATATAAGGGATTGAGTCAGCAACAGTAACCATAATCCCAGTCTCAGTAATGCCATTTTAGTCAAAGTACACCTACACTGAATTTGACCACTGTCATGGTGAAAAGCCTATTAATGAAAGGTGAAGAAAGGAACATGAGAACTCATAGTCAAGACAAGACAGAATCTGATTCAGATGAAGACAGTTCTTCTAGACTGACACCAGTGGAGAACTTAACACTTCAAGGGCAAAATCAATCCCAACAATAGAGAGACACAATATTGAGAATTATCCCAGTAAATGTCATGTTAGGGAAATAGTCTGGGGGAAATGGTGTTTTCATTGCTTTTAAGGTAGTTATGTGACTAATGTATATTACACAATACAGCATTTTATAAGTTGCTATTCTAAACAGTATCTAAATTGATTGCTCTACAAACATACATATACATACACACAATCTTTTAGATATTTTTTCCTTTTATAAGAAATACGTCATTTTCTCTATTATGGAGAAGAGGAAAGTAACTCTCAGAATTCAAATGCCTCTTCTAGGATATGTAACTACAACAAGGTAACACTTAGAATGTCTACCACATTTATAGACACTCCATATATGTTTATTCAATAAATGAATGAATTAAACAAATAAATTAGTTAAATATTGAGAAAATTCACCTCCTAAAATGAAGATCTGTTTTATCCCACTATATTGTTCTCCCTTTTTCATTGAGTCACAATTCCAAAAAGTAGTAAAAAGGAACAACAAGAAAATGGTAGCTTATATTATAAGGGCATTTGCTGATGGCCTAGGTACTAGTTATATCAAATTTATAGTTTCAAAATCATTTCATGATTTTTTTCTGCCCCAGAGTGACTACTTATATAAGTTGCCATCCATTAGAACACTGCCTACTGTAACGGCCAATCAATATTCACATCACATTTAACCCACAGACCCCTTATAGGATCAAAAACAGGATGTTCAAATTAAGTAACATATATGATGTAAAGGCTGTTTTATGGATTACTTAAAAGTATTCATGACTATAAATGTTTCTATCCTTTGATCTGTGACTTTTTATTCATAGGCTCCATTCTTAAGATCTCCAAAGTTTCTCCCAACGAGGAGGCCCAAGTCTGTGGTGATGAATCATGTGGGGGAACTCTGTTTTTAATTCAGGTTCCTCCTGCCACAGAGCTTTCAGATCATGTACACAGAGCTCAGCATCCAATGAGATTAACTTCTCTGAGAAAAGAGGTGATATGTGGAGATAGCTCAGCATCAGCTCTGTTTTCTCTATCTCAACTCTTCTGGGGTCATACAATTCCAGAGATAGTTGCTATGGCCACTTGGCAGGGTTGAAATTATCAAAACAACATGGAAGATTAGAGATGGCAGTGCATTTTTCCTAAATTGGAATGACTTTCAGTGTTCTTAAAATTTTATTTTAGATCTTAAGCGTATAGGTTCTATTAGATTTCTGTTGTGCCCTACTCAATTGACTCTCAAAGTAGTCAGAAGATTTTAATGCATATATTCCTATTACCTGCTCTATGATGTCTAGGATTTGGTCTCTGCCTACCTCGAGGTGCCATGGCAAAGTAGATGTGTTCCAATAACTTTTTGGAAACTCCTGATTTGGGAGCTGATTGAAAGGTCAAATTACTTTTCATAGGAAGTCCTATCAATGATCAACTCCTCTACCACCTTTCCATTAAGACTACATCTGACAAAGAATTCAGTCTCCTTTCTGAATGCCTAAAAACTAGGGAAACCTAGCCTTGATGAAAAATCTATCATTAACAGAATGTCAAAAGAAGCACCAAAAAAAAAAAAGAGGTAAAATTAAGTCATATGGCAAGGAAGTTGCTGGCTCTTTTTAAAATTATTTTTAAATATTTTATTTATTTGAGAGAGAGAGAATGCACAAGAGAATGAAAGAGAGTGCATGAGCTGGGGAGAGAGGCGGGGGGGGGGGGGGTTGGGGGGAGGAGGCAGAGGGAAAGGGAGAAGCGGACTTTCCACTGAGCAGGGAACCGGTTACAGAGCTTGATCCCAGCATTCCAGAATCATGACCTGAGCTGAAGGCAGTCGTTTAACCAACTGAGCCACCCACGTGCCCATGCTGCCTCATTTATTGCCCCCTATAGCAGGAGTGCTATTCGATTCATTACCAGTTGAGAGTGACTTTGGGTGTGGATTGGGTTTTTCGAATACACTGGGTAAAAGTGATGACCACAGGCAATGACACTAAGACAAGTGCACTTAGCACATTAATTATGTACAATAAAAGTGCAGGTACTGTGCTATTTCTTTTTTAAATAACAGACACAAAATCAGTCACCAAACCAATAGTCAGTCCCTTCCATCTGCATCACACAGAAAGTGTGAGAGGCTTCAGATGCTTCCATTTTATCCTAAGAAGTCCACTTGGCAGCAATGATTGAAAATTGGCATGTGCTTTCCAGGGAAAGATAGTGAGTAGCAGTTGAAAACAGCACTCTCGACTTACACTGCTGAGATCTGATTCCTGCTTGTACCAAATTATGTGTCACTCAGTTAACTTCTGTTTGAAATTGGGATGGTGAAAGTTCCATCTCAGATTGTTATGAGGATTAAATGAAATAAGGAATGTTAAATGCATGATATACAGTAGGCACTCACTAAATGCTGGCTTTTAGTTGGGGTTCTTGGAAATATTGGAGGCTTTGCTTCCATGTCACAGAAAAACACTGAAGTTTGCCTACCACTGCTAAAAATCATGTTTCCTGGTCAAGTCTTTCTTATTTGGCCTCGTCATTCAAAAATGCACAAACCTTTCTTATGTTTCTGTTCTATGGATGCATTTACTTCCATATTACTCCTCATCGACCATTCTCAAAATAATGTATTTAAATAAAATCAATCTCTGAAATTCCAGCATCATCCTATGTCCTACAAACGACTGGATGAAAAGTTTGTGTCACTGTGGACAAATTTCTAATCTTTTCTGAATATTTTGTGCCCATCTAAAACTCTTACAGCTGATATTACCTCATCTTCACATACTGCTTTTAACTTGTAAAATACCCCGCTTGCAGCTTCATCTCACGTAAGGATTTCATGTTTATATTTTTTTATAGGAGATGATCTTCATTTTTATACTGCCACAGAGCAGCATGCACCAGGTACTGGCGAGGACAACTCGAGCCTGCCTAGCTGGGGCTGAAAGCACAGCTCCTGTAACTTAAACACAGTTTCTAGACCCTGCTGTGATCAGTCCCATTCCTCTTATCCCAGACAGAAAAATCTGCTCATTTTTCATTTCCTTCCCCACATACAAACATAGCCACACAGCCTTAAGTCTCATTAATCAAATGTTAATTTGTTACAAGTTATGTCTATTTCAATGCAACAAATTGCTAATCCCCAGATGACCAAATTTGCTCATTCTCATTTTATTCCCTTAATATGCTGGTGCCTGGTATTTGAAGTTAATGAGGTTTTATTGTATGCAAGCTATCTACATAAAGGGTAGTCAATTCATATCAGGGCTCATTCTGCATAATGCGGTTTACAATGGGGCTGTTTTCAATAAGATGACTTTGATATTCCCAACCATATGTGTCCAGATGATCATGAGAATAGGATATGTGAGGAGAGCTGGAAATGTGTTTGACTTGTGAGGCCAAA
The DNA here is from genome assembly GCF_024610735.1 of Ursus americanus. Lineage (NCBI taxonomy): Eukaryota > Metazoa > Chordata > Mammalia > Carnivora > Ursidae > Ursus > Ursus americanus. The sequence goes on from NC_142135.1 coordinate 18,348,867, forward strand.
CTTCTAACACATCATGGTGGTCTACTCTCGAAAGTATATATAAATATAAAATGCATATATGAAAGAAAAAATCTGGATCACATTCCTTTTTTAAAATTTTTAAATGCAAAACAGAATTTGCCAAATATTAAGAATAATAGACAAATTACCACACTAAACGGGAAACAGCTAAACATTGGTATCAGACTTCACTATTCCTAACGTCTAGTGAGTGTCTCCCATAGCTCATCTCCCACATAACTGAATCCTTGGCCCCATGCAGAAGTCATTGTTCACTCCATCTCCAGAAACTTCTTCTTCCTGAGACCTCTGAACTCATAGCTCAGGGCTTCCAGGTCTAATATTAATATTAATATTAAAATTAATATTGATATTCATGTTCCCTTATTATTTGAGGCAATTTAGCTCAGCGTTTTCCCAAATTTCATCTCCAAAATTAGGCCTGTGGTATACTGAGCATATTTCTAAGGTAAGTTATGTAAATTACATACAAGATCAAGCTTGCTTTTCTTCTTACCCAAAATAGATACTAAAAGATCACTAGTTTAAAATGTAAGTTCAACAGCAATAGTAAAAAACTGTCCATATCAAGCATTTAGCATGGTGTTTTAAATTTCTATTGCTATGTACCAATTAACACAAACAGCAGAAGCTAAAAGCATCATGCATTTACTATCTTGCAGTTTCTGCAAGGAAGTCAGAAAGCTGAGCACAGTAAAATTGGGCTTTCTGCTCAGTCTCACAAAGCAGAAATCAGGTATTGGTCAAGTTGGGTTTCCATCTGGGGCTCAAGGTCTTCTTCCGAGCTCATTCAGGCTATTGGCAGAAACCAGTTCCTTGTGGCTGTGGGTTTGAGATCCCTGTTTACTTTCTGGCTATCAGCTGAGAGGGTTGCCCTCTGCTCCCAGAGATGCCTTCAGATGCTAGCCATGGGACTTTATCACAACAAGGCAACTTATTTCTTCAAGGCCAGCAAGAGAACCTCTTTCATTTGGAATCTTTCTGACCTATTTTAAGAGCTCAACTGATTGTATCAGGCCTATCTAGGATAATCTCTTTATTAACTCAAAGCCAAGTGATTAGGGATCTTGATTACATCTGCAAAGCCCTTTACCTTTGCCGTGTTGTGTAGCCTAAACACAGGAGTGACATCCCATCACATTCACAGGTCCTATTAATAACCGGGGGGGGGGGGGGGGGGGGATTTTACACCAGACGGCAGAATCTTTACCGCCGTCTTAGAATTCCTTCTACCACGCTTCCTACCACATATTCATGCCAAGGGACCCTTCAGAAAGGCAGATCATTTTTGCTACACCTATAAATGTATTCTAAGGTACAAACACAAAGTACTCCTTACAATTGCAAAATTTCACTGTGCTCTCTTTTTCATTCTTCCTTTAGACATGCTGTTTTGTCTTTCTAAAAAAGCCTTTCCTCCAAGCCCTTGCTCCCAATTTGGCTGATTATTTCATATCTCTCAAGATCCAAGTAATTCAACTTAAAAATCATTAATTAAAACCTACTATGGGTCAAGCTCTGAAGATAAAAACTCCTTCATGGAATTATGTTTTAGTAAGAGATGGAGTTGAGGAGGAATTCTGGGACTTCTGACTCTAAAATAGCAAAAGAAAGGTATTTTTAAACATCATACTTTCCACCCATTAATGCAAACCAAGAACAATAAAGAAAAACACAAGTTTCTTCTTTAATGAACAATTAATGGCTGAAGTGATGGAAATGGGGTCAAGGACTTAGAAGAGCAGAGAGAGGTCAAACGTAAAGGCCTATAGATGGGAGACATAGATGCGAAGTCAACTATTCATCCACATAATTCTGGAGAAATTCTGGGATGTAAGGCACCAGATATCCATAAAACAAAACAACAAAACAAAAAAAGAAGCTTAAAAATCTAGTTAGATGGAAATTGTGCACCAAAATTCTCCAGACCCAGCCCAAAGATTTGAGTCCAATTAGAAGGAAAAGGAGGTTATAATATGTAGAATAATTGAACCACAGAAACCTTACACTTAGGAACACAAGACAGAGAGGAGAGTAAGGATGGGGACCTAGATTTTTAAAAGGGGAATAATAAAAGACTACATATTAAATAGTGAAACAACCAGCTCCCACCCAAGTACAGAACATAGGCAATCAAACTTATTATCACTCAATCTCCCCAGCCCACTGGCAAAAGATTAGAGGAAGTGTCTCTAGAAAAGTTGAGCTATTCCTGAAAAAAGGTCTAGAGATACCATTGTTTGTTGGAAGGGGTGAGACCAGTTCCACAGAGAAATAGCCAAATGATACCCCTACCATCCAATCATCTCCATTGACACTGACATTTTAATGTCTCACCCCTATGTAAGAATAGCCAGCGATAACTGGTATTCCCAGCACTTGGAATAGTCCATGGTATATAAGAGCATGCAAGAGCCATTTGTTGAAAGGATGAAGCAATGAATCAATGAGTGGATTTTACAGCACTGTAAAATCATAAGTCACGCTAACTTCAAAATCATAAAATGAAATTTACTTAAAAAAAAAAGAAGAGTTAGCAAAGGATTACTGAACTGTTGAAAAACCCCTTCAATATGAAAAAGATTTAAAAGGAAGTATTAAAAGGAAGTTTAAGAAACAGACAATGCCAGGGTAGAACAAATGAGATAAGAGCAGACAGTGATCCACAGGTAAAAATATGATGTCATAAAAAATGAATAATCAGAAAATAAGAAATAGCCCTGCAAATTAAAAAACAAAATTACTTAAACTTAAATTCAGGGGGAAAAAAAAGATAGAAGAAGGGGACAAAAATATATTCCAGAGAGAAGAACAAAATGATGAAGACATCCGAAGCAGGAAAGAAGAGATAACTCAAGAATCAATCCAGGAAGCACAACATCTAACTAACAAATGCCCAAGAACTGAGCTATCAAATAAACTCTGCAAGAACATTTCCCAAAAGGTAAAAAGAGTCCACAAAATTTGGGGGAAAAGGAATTCACACTAAGGTGCATCATCTTGAAACTTCAAGACATCAGAACTTTAGGAAAAATTGTAAACAAAAGGTCACATACAAAGAATCAGTTATCACAATGGCATAAGAATTCTCAAAAAAATACTAGAAGACAATTGAAAAAGAAACTTTTAATATTCTCAAGAAAATGCAATTTTAAGCTCTAGAATTATAAAATCAGTGGAAGTATCACTCAAGGGTAAAATCAGAATAAAAGCGTTTTTAGATGTGGTCCCAAAAATTGCCTCCCATAGAACCTTTCTCAGGAAATTACTGAAGAAGTGGTTTAATAATATAAGGAAGTTCAAGAAAAGGAACAACATGGGATGACTTATTTCCAACATGGGATTCCACAGCTTTCCTCAAAACACGGAGCTAATTTTCAAGCCAACATGGATCTACCTTATACCTCCTCACCTAAAAGCAGTTGCTCAGAGAACAATGCAATGGCGTACTAAACTGTCGACCAAGATGTGGGCTCAGGGGCAACATCATCCAGGGGCAGGATGTATACCAGCCTGCTGTGTTTTTGTCATTAAAATACATGGGTCTTGGAGCCAAAGGGCTGAGGAAGGATTGGTCTCTCTCACTAGTGCCAATCACCCACTTGCAGAATTTGTTTTTCCCAGCCCCAAAAACCTGGATTCCACTGGATTAGAGGATTAGAGGCCCTAATTCCTGAATCAGGGTGCAGATCTGGGAAAGCTTCTTACAGCTGAGACTATCACCTAGTCACTTAGGGGTAGGAACAACGTAACTTGTTCCAGTATCCTCCTCTATTAAGTCTTTTGTAGAGATGTCAGCCAGCTACTACCTTGAAGTCCTGTGACAGATTGAACTTACTAGAGGTACAAAGAGTGGTCTATATTGTATGCATCTTGTGCCCAGCCTTTGATTCCAGCCATTGCTGAAGCAGGTAGTTTTAAACAATGTAACATGTACACAACTGTACCTTGACCACACCTTACCTCAGCTGTAGGACATATTTCACTTTCCTTCCTTGAGCTTCTCTGATACTCTGGGGTGAGGCATCTATCCAGCACTCATGTATATATATTGAAGAAATGTGATGAGATTAATGACCTATCAGGCCAGCAAGGTTCATTGAGGAACCAGTAGATAATTTTTCCTTCTCCATTCCTTTTGTGAACAATTCTGGGGCACCCTGTACATGGCTCTTCAGTAGGTTTGTACAGGACTGGGAAACATTCTCCACACTGTATAAGCAATAGCAGATAGCAAACAGTCCAGCTTGGAGCAAAAGGACTGAGGACTGCAAGATGGATGAATTCAGAGGAAAACAGAGGAATTAGGTAATGGAAGGAAGGAAGGAAGGAAGGAAGGAAGGAAGGAAGGAAGGAAGGAAGGAAGGAAGGAAGGGGGGGAAAGGAAAGGAGAAAGACAGGAAAGAAAGGAGAGACAAAAGAAAAACAGCAACCACAGAAAAATAAAATAATTCAGGAATGTAAATATAGTCACATACAGTACATGATTTAGTAGTATATGGTTTTTACTTGACCACAGTAATGAAAACTAATATGGATTTAAGAAAAATTATAAAATAAGTATCATGATAGAATGGAGAGGGGCAATGGAGTGTAAGAACTAAAAATCTTTACATAGCATTATTAGAAGTGTATAGATTACATCTAAATGAATTGTGAAGAAAATAGTTATATAGAGACATAGAGAGGTATATGTTTTTAAGCCTTTCAGCTTGTTGGTTTTTAAAGTTGTGGTAAAAAAAAAAAAGAAACACAGAACATAAAATTTACAATTTTAGCCATTTCTAAATGTACTATTAATCAGGGGCGCCTGGGTGGCACAGCGGTTAAGCGTCTGCCTTCGGCTCAGGGCATGATCCCGGCGTTGTGGGATCAGGCCCCACATCAGGCTCCTCAGCTATGAGCCTGCTTCTTCCTCTCCCACTCCCCCTGCTTGTGTTCCCTCTCTCACTGGCTGTCTCTATCTCTGTCAAATAAATAAAATCTTTAAAAATAAATAAATAAATAAATGTACTATTAATCAGTATTAAGTATATTCACATTTTTGTGCAACAAAACTCCAGAACTTTTTCTTCTTGAAAAACTAAAAATAAAACTCCATCCATACCTATTAAACAGCCCCCCCCCCTTCTAGCCCCTTGCAGGCAACTACCATCTACTTTGTGTTTATATGAATTTGACTACTCCAGGTACCTCAAGTTAGTGGAATTACAGTATCTGTCTTTTTGTGACTGGCTTATTTCACTTAGCAAAATATCCTCAAGTTTACCCGTGTTGAAGTTTTTTCAAAATCCCTTTCGTTTTTAAGGCAGAATCATATCCTATTATATGTATATATTACATTTTGTTTATCCATTTTTTCCATTATTGGACTGCTGAATTGTCTCCATACCTTTGGCTACTATAAATAGTGTTGCTATGAACATAAGTGTGCAAATACTTTCAGATCCTGTCTTCAGTTTTTTTGAATATATATCCAGAAGTGGAATTGCTGGATTATATGGTAATTCTACTTCTAGTTTTTTTAGAAACTGCCATATTATTTCCATGGTGACTGCACTATTTTACATTCCCACCAACAGTACCCAAAGGTTCGTTTCTCCACATCCTTGCAACATTTGTTATTTTCTATTTTACCTTGTTTTGTTTTTTGATGGTAGTCATCTTAATGGCTATGTGACGTTACTGTGATCTTGATTTTGTTTGCATTTCCTTAATGATCAGTGATGTTGGGCATCTTTTCATGTGCTTGTTGGCCGTTTATATAACATTGGATAAATGTCTATTCAAGTCCTTTGCCCATTTTTTAATAGGGCTAGTTGTTTTTTGTTGTTGAATTATAGGAGTTCTTTATCTATTCTGGTTATTAACCCCTTACTAGATACATGATTTGCAAATATTTTCTCTTATTCTATAGGTTGCCATTTTCACTCTGGTGATTTTGAAATAGGCCAATTTGTCTATTTTTCTTTTGTGGCCTGTGCTATTTCTATCTAAAAAACACTTAAGTCTAATGCTTTTCTATAATTGCAAATAGTTTGTAAAATTTTGTCCATGTACATTGTGAAAACTTTTTAAGGGGACATAAAAAAAGAGGAAATGGATATTTAAATCACACTGCAAGGAGCAGGAAGATGGTCAGGGATGACTAACCCAAGGGGGTAAATGGAGACCCTGAATTTTAAAAAGGAGTAAAATTAAATAATTATAAATAATAGTAAAAGCTAACATTGCATATTACACTGTACCATTATGCTAAGGAATATATATATATATATATATATATATATATATATATATGTGTGTGTGTGTGTGTGTGTGTGTGTGTGTGTGTATAGAGAGAGAGAGGGAGAGAGAGAGAGATAGATTTCCTTTAATCTTTCCAGTGACCCCACAGCGACATAAGCACTATTACACTCAGAGGAGAAAACTAAAGCTCAGAGCAGTTAAGCCACTTGACCAAATTCTCCCAGATGGTAACTAACAGAGCTGAGAAGTGAAAGAGTCTAATCAGAGGACAAAACATGCCAAAACACATGCCCTTAGCTACGCTGTCTCTTTTAATAAAAGAAGTTGTATAAGGGATTGCAGGCAGCGGGAACAAGATGAGACAAGCACAGACGTATGATCCAGCACACTCTGGAGAGGCTGCAGGAAGTTTAAAGAGCTAGACAGAATGCCAGGGAAAGGAAATGAGGCTTAGATCCTCACATAAGAGCCTTTTGTATAGGAAAGGTCTTTAAATGTCTGAGTGCAAATTATAGGCACCATTAGAGGATTTAGGAAAAGAGGAACGATCTGGTTAACTTGACTTTAGGAAGAATCATTCTGACCACCAGGTAGAAAATGGACTGGAAGGTAGACAGGTTAGAACATGAAAACCATGCAGTTGCAAAAATGGTGCAGAGAAAGCCTGATTTAAGGCAGAGGCTGTGGAATGGACACAGGGTACTTATTTTTGAGAGTCTGAGGTATTAACAAGGTAGAATCTTCAGGACTTTGTGCTCCAATGTATATGGTAAGTGAGTCAGAAAGAAGGATGAGAGCAGTGGTGTGGGGGGAAATGTTTAACGGCCTGCTTCCCAGGGGAAAAAAGAACACTAAAACTCGGGGGTCTGGAGCATTTACCAATGTCTGTGGTTTGACTACTGAATGTAGAGCAATTCCATCACACAGACTATCAAAGTAAATTACCTCAAAAGCACAGAAAATAGCAAAATGTAATAAAATAATTCAGACATGATGAATTTATTATGATCTTTGTTTTGGATATAATTTATTTAGTTGTAAGTATACAGGATCAGATATTTTGATAATGGCTGTATTTAGCAACTGGCTTACAAAATTCCTGAAAATTTCACCAGGAGCCAGTGTCAGCCAATTCCGGCACATGACAGGGAGACTCCCAAGGTTCTGGCACTTAAGATGTGATCTCCTCCAGGAAGCCTCCTTTAATACTATCAGAGTAAGAAGAGAAGTCCATCTCTGGGCTCCCACGGCATCTTGTGAAGAGTTTTACCATTGCTTATTTCACACTAAATTCTCATGGCCTATTTGACTCTTATCTTCTCACTAGTGACATTCTAGTGCTTAGGAAATCAGAGCTAACTTTTTCCAAAATATTTCTGTGCCAGACACAGTTTGGCCCTGAAGTACAAAGATAAATAAGAGTTCTTATCTTCAAGAAGCTCATCATCCAGGAAGAGAGACAGATAGTAAATAGTACTAAAATCCACTGTATTAAGAACTATGGGGGCGCCTGGGTGGCACAGCGGTGGGGCGTCTGCCTTCAGCTCAGGGCGTGATCCTGGCGTTATGGGATCGAGCCCCACATCGGGCTTCTCTGCTATGAGCCTGCTTCTTCCTCTCCCACTCCCCCTGCTTGTGTTCCCTCTCTCGCTGGCTGTCTCTATCTCTGTCAAATGAATAAAATCTTAAAAAAAAAAAAAAAGAACTATGATAGAGGTAAAGACGAGGTACAAAGAAAGCACAGGTGCAACCAGCTGACCCAAACCCATTGCTGGTCAGTCAGAAAAAGGACCCTGGGAGTGTCAACATCCAGTGCTCATGATTCTCTCTATATTCTCAGTTTTAAACTTTAACCAGATAAGGGGGAAAAAAAAAGAAACAAAAAACTCTGACATGAACAGCAGCCTAAAAGCATTAAAGCTAAAGCACTAAAGCCAATTTGAGAGTTAATGGAGAGAGAGCCCTCAGAGTATTTTTTCACTCTTAAGATTCTACATATATTTTTTTTAAGATTTTATTTATTCATTTAAGAGAGACAGAGACAGAGAGAGCACAAGCTGGAGGAGAGGAAGAAGCAGACTACCTGCTGAGCGGGGAGCCGGACTTGGGACTCAATCCCAGGAGCTGGAGATCATGACCTGAGCTGAAGGCAGATGCTTAACCATCTGAGCCACCCAGGCGCCCCAAGATTCTATATATTTAAAACAGATTTCCAGGTATAATTTTGCAGTCTCTTTATTTTCCAAAAGGAAGTACTGGCTTGAGTCAGGAAGAGGCTTCTGAATTCTCTAAATACAAGAGTAAAGGGACAAGGTGCTAATCTTCTCCGCTGTCTCAGTACCCCAAATCAGGCCCTAACAGAAGAAAATTTGTAGGAAACTCTTAAAAGTCTAAGAAGTTTTCTTGTCTTCCTTCCAAAGTTAGAGGAATGAAGCAGCTGGACCCCTATCTTGTGCAGGGATGCTTTGGGGTAATTGAATCATTACTGTCACTGCTCCAGACAGTCTCAGCAAACATTCAGTTGCTGGTGGCCTTGGCAGGATTCTCATGCCAGGGGCTGGTCTGCAAAAGCTCAGCCACAAAGTGAAATGCCATTCGTCCTTCAGAATGGGAGCTCCTTCAGGATTGTGAACCATGGGTCACTGTCCTTCCAGAATACCCAGATCGGGTATTTTGCAGTGTTCAAAAAATATTTAGTGCTACTGATTTTTTGCATATGTTGTATCGGTATGAATAGGGACCATCTTTCCAGAAAGGTTGTGAGGTCCACAGTACAATGCAGGTGGGATATCATTGCTACCAAATAAGTCAATTTTCTGGCTTTTGACACTACAAAGTCTATGTTAAACTTCTCAACTAAGTTTAAGCTCAGGACTACCACCTAACTAGTTATCTAAACTTCTAAAAATGTCTTTAAGAGAGAAAGAGACAAACCAAGAAGCAGACTCTTAACTATAGAAAACAAACTGATGGTTGGGGGGGGGGCAGTGAAATAGGTGATGGGGATTAAGGAGTGCACTTGTAGTGATGAGTACCAGGTGATTAAAATAAAAAACTTGTAAAAAAATTTTTTTAAAGGCTTTAAAATTCTTTGAATCTGTTTCTTTATTAACTCAGAATCTCTGCTTACAGGACTTTTGTAAAGATTAAATGAAATAATGCTGAAGAGTGAGGAACTAGTATTTGCTAAACTAGAAAACACAATGTAGATATAATGTGTTATGCTACTAATATTATTATTAATGCTAATAAGTGGAAATCATTTAAATATCTGTTTATAAAAAGGTTTCACACAATTGTAAATTAAATTGGGATGTTGATTCAAAAGCCAGAAAACATAAAAAGAATGATAGCCTTTATATCATAAATACCTAAAGTATAAATTTTCAAAAATCATAAATAGAGCCAAGACATAGATAACCACCTGAGAAATTGTATAGGATACATATAAAAAATTGTATTTCTATATGTACAATAATATAGACATATAGTTCAATATATATAATAATATATAGAAATAAAAATTGTTAGTAAACAAAAATATTCAAGTTTTTTTGTAACCATAGAAATGATGACATTGAAATATGGAGATTTTAAAAATCATTTTAGCAAATATTTAAGAACTGATGATACACTAGACTACAAATGTGGGAAGGAAATACTCTCAAACCCTGTTCATAGGAACAAATTAGGTTTTCTCAAGGGCAATTTGGTAAAATACACAGCAAAATTTAAATATGCATATCCTGGGAAACACCAAGTCAATTTCTAGAAATTATCTTTTTTTAATCCTTTAAATGTGTCATTTTTTATTTATTTAAGTCTTTATTTAAATTCCACTTAGTTAATATACAGACTAATATTAGTTTCAGGTGTACAATATAGTAATTCAACACTTCCATACAACACCTCGGCTCATCACAACAAATGCACTCTATTTCACCCATCCCTCCAACCCACTGCCCCCTCCCCATAACCATCAGCTTGTCTCTATAGTTAAGAGTCTGTTTTATGGTTTGCCTCTCTTTCTCCCCACTATGTTCATCTGTTTTATTTCTTAAATTCCACATATGTGTGAAATCATATGGTATTTGTCTTTTTCTGACTGACTTACTTCACTTAGCCCAATACTCCCTAGCTCCATCCGTGTCATTGCAAATGTCAAGTCCATAGACTGATGAATGGATAAAGGAGATGTGGTGTGTGTGTGTCTGTATATATATATATATATATATATATATATATATATATATATATATATATATATATATATATATACATACACCCAATGGAATACTACTTAGCCATAAAAAAATTCTTAGAAATTATCTTAAGGAAACAATTAAACAAGTTAAACAAAATGTACACAAGAGATGTACAGCTTTGTATTTTTCTCCTTTTAGTTGTCCTCCTTTCCTTCACCTTCATTTCCTTACATAAATTGGTTAAAAAGAAAATATTTGATATATATTAGGACTTCTCTTTTAGGGTCACTATGACCTCAACTCAGAGAGTCTTGACTTTGTGATGTCACAATTCTTATGAGGAAAACAAATTGTGACAACATCAAATCATAGTATCACTGAACAACTGATGCAAAAGGCAGCCAGAGAAAATATAGGAGCAGGAGAGAAAAAATATATCGTGAAAAGGAGGGACATGAGCTAATTCTAAATGCTTTCAATGATGTGTTCTAGAAATCCATTTTCAGCTTGCTTCTTTTTTCCATGTACGCATTCTACCTTGAGTATTTTACTTCTTCCATTGATTTAATTCTTAGCTAAGAAACCAGGCTTACACACAAGTATCAATGACAAAATAAACCCATTTCAATACATGTAGTAAGAACAAAGGAGTTCAAAGGAGAAAGAGATTATGTCTGGTAGAATCCAAGAAGGGGTAATGTTACTGAGTGCTTGGAAATGGGAAGAATTTCCTAGACCTGGTCATAAATAGGGAAGGTATTACAAATGTGTAAGGGTTAGAGCACATGAACAGTTAAAAAGAAAAAAACACTGAAAAAGTTAAAAGAAACCCAGTAAACCCATAGTTTCACTGATGTGAAAAATACATGTTCTGAAATAGGAGGAGATGATGCCAGAAAGATACACTAAGGTTGGACTTGTGGAAGTCTTGAATGTCAAATTAGGAATCGGAGACAATGGGGGCGCCTGGGTGGCACAGCGGTTAAGCGTCTGCCTTCGGCTCAGGGCGTGATCCCGGCGATCTGGGATCGAGCCCCACATCAGGCTCCTCTACTGTGAGCCTGCTTCTTCCTCTCCCACTCCCCCTGCTTGTGTTCCCTCTCTCACTGGCTGTCTCTATCTCTGTCAAATAAATAAATAAAATCTTTAAAAAAAAAAAAAGGAATCGGAGACAATAAAACCATAAGCCATGATAATCATAGTATCATATTGATATTTTTCCGCCTCTTTTCTGCTTGCTTTTCTCCTTGATTTAATCATACAATTGTTTCTGATACTGTTCTTGCATAAGATGGTGATTATTATATTTTCTGAAAAGTGAAAAAATAAAAACCCTCATTAATTCAACCAAAAAGTCCTGTCACTTTTAATCTCCTTAATTACACAGGTTGAAAGGCATTACGGGAAGTTTGGCAACATTTGGAAAAACGACCACTTGGACTTAGAGAAATAAGTCCAAATGATACATGATTTTCAGGGAAATTTCCTAAATCTTTCCAACAAGAATGGACATGGCCCATTCTTCATCCAGGCATGTTGACTATTAACGTCACAATCCATTTGCAATAGAAGTAAACATTCAGGGCTAGAACAGATTGCTAGTGAAAGCTTAATGACCACAGGTCTCAGAAAACTTGGCAACCAAATGCTAAGTATGCTTACTGAGTCTGGAGAAGAAAAGCTTTAATTAGTGGTTATCAAAGCACAAAGCAAAGGGTCAGTACACCTACTTAGCCGATGTCTCTTTGAAGTAAAACTTATTGGGCTGCTGATTCCCCACACATCCCTCCAAACAGGTGCCCAAGCTTCCCATGCTGATTTGCTCTCCGTTTCCCTTTCTGTGTATGAACAATCTGCCAAGTGGAAGGAGACCTGCCAAGATACTGAGCTAAACCCGGACACACACTCCTCAAAACTTGCATGGCTTTTAAGTACCCACTCTAACAGTATGCTGATCCTAAACCAATCCGACTGTGTTGAAATAGGCCAAAATTGTTCCTACCTTTTACTTTTAAATTGTTGCCATTCTTTTGAGATTCAAGGAATTTTATTTCACTAAATTTAACCTCTAGCCCAAGGAGATGTGGCTAGATAAGTTATTCCAGACAGGCAACCCATCAGTGGGATGGGAGTAGGAGTAAAAGTATCTGTAGGAGAAATGGATTGGTCACATAATATGCTAGCAGGATTGGCTAATTCTCCCTGTTCCAAATCATCTTCATCTTTCATCTAATAATGAAATTTCATTATTAGAAATTAATTTACTTGAGTCTTAAAGTTTCCCACTCTTTAGGATACTCCTACTAAAATGCAAATATGTCTGAAAGCACTAGCACCCCAGGTTTTATCAGCAGGCCCCTTCGGGGGAATGGGATGCAGGCTGGATAACTGGTTTGGAGGAGGGAGATAACAGTAGGAAAGAGAGATAGTAAAAGGGGTAGTAGAATGACAAAGGCACTATTTTCCTCTGCACCATTTTGTGAGAAGATAGGAGGAAGGCACCACTGTTTCTAAATTAATCTTCTATACCTCACTAATTCAGACTTCAGACATTTCTTGAATTCTAATAACCTGGCCTCACCTGAACAGAACCTTAGTAAGAGGAACAAGAACTCCATAATTGTGGGAAGAAAATCAGGACATATTTGAAGCACATTTAGGCTGGAGTCATAATTGGAAACTTCCATGTAATTTTCTTGGAGCAAAGTTAAGCCTGGGAGTACAGGAAGGCAAGAGATGCCATGTGTGATCGCTACATGCTTTAGTTTTTCTAGAAACAGGTTTTAATCTTGGGGGGATAAATGTCCAGGAGTTCAATCGTTGAGTCCTATGGTAAGTGTAGGTTTAGTTTAAGAAATAGCCACGGTATTTTCCCCAATGCTGGTAACATTTTACATTCCCACTAGCAACATATGAGAGATCCGGTTTTTCTGCATCCCAGACAGATTTTGGTGTTGTCACTATTTTCTGTTTTAGCTGTTCTAAAGGGTTCATAGTGATATATCATCATCATGGTTTTAATTCCCATTTCCCGAATGGCTAGTGATGATGTATATCTTCATGTGCTCATTTGCCATCTGTAGCTCCATTTTAGTGAAATGTCTCTCCATGTTTTTTGCCCATTTTCTAATTAGATTTTTTTAATGTTGAGTTTTGAGAGTTCTTTATATATTGTAGAGATAAGTTATGTTTGTCAGATATGTGGTTTGCAAGTATTTTCTCTAGTTCTGTAGCTTGTCTTTTCAGCTTCTTAATAGGGTCTTAGAACAAAAAAAAAATATTTTGATGAAGCCCAATTGATTTTTTTATTGATACATAATGCATTAGATGTTTATGTCTAAAAACTCTTCACCAAGCTTTAGATCCCAAATATTTTCTCTATATTATCTTCTAAAAATTTTATAATTTTATATTTTACATTTAAATTTAATCCTATTTGATGGGGCGCCTGGGTGGCTCAGTCCTTACGCATCTGCCTTCAGCCCAGGGCGTGATCCCGGCGTTCTGGGATCAAGCCCCACATCAGGCTCCTCCGCTGGGAGCCTGCTTCTTCCTCTCCCACCTCCCCTGCTTGTGTTCCCTCTCTCGTGGTCTCTCTCTGTCAAATAAATAAATAAAATCTTTAAAAAAAATAAAAAAATAAAAATAAATTTAATCCTATTTGAGTAAAATTTTGTATGAGGGATGAGGTGTATGTTGAGGTTCATTTCTTTTTTCCCATCGATATCCAACTACTCCAGTGAAACCATGTGGGCTTTGAGATTTCTATTCTGGGAGGTTTTAAATTATGAATTCAATTTCCTTAATAGTTACAGGATTATTCAAATAATCTACTTCATATTGAATTATCTGTAGTTTTCAAAGAACTGATCTATTTCATTGAAGTTGTCAAATTGACGTGCATGGAGTAGTTCATAGTATTCCCTTACCATACTTTTGATGCCAGAAGGATCTGTAGTGATAGCTCCTATTTAATTCCGTATTTATGTCTTTCTTTTTCTTTGTCAGTCTTGCTAGAAGTTGTCTATCTAATTAATCTTTTCAAAGAACATGTTTATTTCTTCGATTTTCTGTTTTGTTTTCTTGTTTTCAACTTAATTTTTTTCTGCTTTTGTATTTACTTCCTTCTTTTGGATTTATTTGTTTTCCTTTTACCCTGGTGTCTTGAAGTGGGAGCTTAGATTGCTGATTTAAGACTTCCTCTTTTCTAATGTAAGCATTTAGTGGTGTAAATTTTTCTCTCAGCCCGGCTTAGCTGTGTCCTACAAACTGTAATGTGTTTTATTTTTATTTTAATTCACTTTAATGTATTTTTTAAATTTCCTTTAAGACTTCCTCTTTGATCCATAAATTATTTTTAAATGTGCTATTTGTCTTACAAATATTTTTAGATTTACCTGTTACTTTCTGTTATTGTTTCTTATTTTGATTCCATTGTGGTTATAGAACAAGCTCCATAGGATTTAAGTTATTTTAAATTTGTTGAAATATTTTTATGGCCCAGGATATGACTCAGGGGTAGGTTGGGGTAAATCCTTACCTCTTAGCAAAGGCAGAAGTCCAGGCTCTTCACTTGATCTTTAATAGTATGGATAGGCTAGAGGTAGTTTTTTCTATGTGTTTGGCTGAAATAAAGTGGTTATTGTCTAAGGACTGTCAATTTTTTGCCTTTCTAGGCCATACCTTTTCTGGTTCTTTGGCTAAAGAGAACAGGTTTCTATCAGGAGTTTGTTTTTTGATTGTTTGGTTTTTGTCTGTGTTCATTGGCATTTTTGGGTTTCTGGCTTCTTTAGTATCTAGTATCTGGATATACGAAGGGGGGAAAAGAAGCCCAGGAAACTCACCACCATGTTGTTCCCTGATTCCTAAGGTCCCTCTTGGGTCAGACTTCTCTTGAACTTTTAGTCTCCATGTCTATGTTTTATATATAATGGCCAGAATTTTCACTTGTACTTAGTGGGAGGAATAGGAAAAACTATGTCTACTCCATCTTAATAAAAGTTGATATCTAATTGTTCTTTTTAAATGTATGAATAAATATTTTTAAAGTTTGTCTAAATTTCTAATATGGTAAACATCAATAAATACAACCCAAATAAGTAAAAAATTTGAGGTCTTCAAAAAATTTTCAAGTGGAAAGAGATCCTGAGCCCCCCAAATTATGGAACCATTATTATAAATAAATGTTTTTTAAGATTGCTACTGAAAAACGTCCAGTGTTTTAACTATATATAACTCACTGGGGTGCATTAAGGGAGTAGTATCCATGGAGATATAGAAGAAAAAGCCAGATCTAATATTTCCCTTCCCAACACATTTGAACAATCTGTGATACATAGGGTGACTATGTGTTCTGCTTGTCCTGGGAAAGTCTGTGTTTACACCTGTTTTCCAGGCATAATTATCAATAATAGTCTCTTGCATTCTCAGAAGTATCCTGCTTTGCATGATAAATTATATTGTCACCTCAGATCATACAGATCAAGACTGTGTCACCATTCCTCTTTATACTCTGTCTCGGAAAAAACTTCTCAAACATCAAACTTTCAAATACTTTATGATACAAAGTATAAATATAATATTTGATTTTTAAACCACATGTTCATGCTACCACTTCTGCCTAGCAAGCTGAGTCTCGCAAATATCTGTTTACCTTGTTATCACTGCCAAGACTGGACAGTAATCATTCCCCCCTACACCCCACCCTGAGTCTCTCTCTAGGTCTTGACTGTGTGAGGATATCTCTTCTATAATTTTAGGCTTACCTTAAAGCTTGAGTTAAACATGTCCCCTTAGGCTGACACCTAGGACCAACCCCAGAAAGCATAACATCCTTAAAGAACTTCTCAAATCCCTGGCATTCTTTCCGCCATATTTTCTCACTGCTACTGCTAGCTCACCTTCTCCATTATGGGAATCAAGAAAAAAAAAAAATCTCAGCTACGATAGAAATACGAGAAAAAGTTCCAACATTTGGATGGCTAACCCTAATGACAGCCAATTCAGTTTTCATCCACTGATTTCAAAAACATTTATTGGGAACCTACTATGTGCTCTTCTCTTGAATTATATAATCACAGAGAATGGCATATAAAACAAACTGAAAAGTACTCATCCTCTTCAGAATATTCTTTCAAAAACAGTTTTTAGAAGAAGAAACCAAACACATACTTTTCCATCTCAACATATCCTTAAAAATCTTCTCTACACTAATTTCACTATGAACAAACTATATTTTTAAGAACAAAACAAAAACTTCATACACATAACATTAAGAATTTGTGTGGCAACCACTTTGAGGAGTTATATAAGAGGGAAACATTTTCCTATGAAAATATGAATTTGAAAATGGTCTCATTATTGCATAGACACTTATCAAACACCTAGACTTTGGGTTTCTTGAATTGATTCCTAGACAGTCTCATAAACACAGGATTCCCTCTCAGCAAATTTGAACTCTAAAGAGAAAGTGGAAATCTAATTTTCAGAATTTAACAAAGGAATGACGTCACTAAGTTTATCTTTATCTGTTTTGTAAGAGAAATCTCTCAGAGACCTAAAATTAGCACAAGCCCTGAAAACAAATGAATTTCAAATGGTGTTAAGTCTCCCATCCCACATCCCATGCACAACAGGCCAATGTCAGGCAGCACTCTGCTACAAGTAAGACCCGAGCAACATGGAGGAGGAGGAGAAGACATTCTTACCAATAGAGAATATTGCCACAAGAGAAGAACAGGGTCTGAGTGGCTATACCGATCATACTATCAACAAATATCACCAATATTAGAAATTTGTTTGCCAATTTGGGCAAAATAGTAAAATAAAAGTTTTCCTCTGTCATGGGTTTAACTGAGTTTTCCTCTTTATGAACCACCTTTTTCTTCCTCTGGATGCCTGTAATTTGCCTTATTTCTAGGAAACTTGCTTACAGTTGTCACTCAACTCCTAGAAGTTATTGAGAGTAATATGTGGCAAAGAAGCCAACCTTCATCCCTCTAGAGCCCAAGTTTGACATTACAGCATACTTCTACGCAGAGCCCAGACTAGCCTTGGTTACAACACAGTATTCAAGATATTCTCTTTCAGTTCCTCTGGGTTGACACAAGAACACTATATTCCATCACTGTCCTAACATCTCAGTTTAACCACATAAAATTTTTCACACTTCTAGACTATGTCTCCTTAACTACTCATATGCTCCGTTACTATCTCACTTCCTTTCCCTCTCTCACTTCCTCTCTCTCTCTCATCCCCTTCTTCCACCACCTTCTTCCCTCATTCTCTCTCTGTCTTATCTCAAGATATTTCTCCTTCATTAAAGTCTATCAGTCTCTCCTGACTAACTTCAAAACCTACCACCCCCACAGAGGCTTCCCAGATATTCCAATCAAAGAAAGGCAGGAGCCTAGATTTATTAGCCACCAGACCACAAGTTTGCAAAACTCTGCCTTTCAATATTATACTCAAACATGTACATTCTCATGAGCTAAATAGAGATGAAAGCATGTGACCTGGTGGATAAGTACCTATAAATGTATGAATAATATCAGTATAACACTACTATTAATAACAAATGCAACATTCTGTATAAGTAGAGTGAAATCTCTGAATCACTTGATTGCTTACCTATACAGTTCCAGAGCAGAAGAAATGGTAGATTATCAAAGTACCGTACACAAAAGTAGTAAAAATGACAGAACCTAAAGAAAATGCAGCAAAGGTAGCACTTATAATATGAACCAAAACATAAAATACTTTAAAAATATTAAGAAAGTATGCAGAGATGGGGCACCTGGGTGGCTCAGTCTGTTGAGCATCCAGCTCTTGATTTCAGCTCAGGTCATGATCTCAGGTCATGGGATCGAGCCCCGCATCAGGCTCCACACTAGGTATGGAGCCTGCTTAAGATTCTCTCTCTCTTTCTCTCTGTCTTCCTACCTCTCTGTAAAAAATAACAAAAGAAAGAAAGAAGGGAAAAAGGAAAGAAAGAGAAAGAAAATATGCAGAGCCTGTGATAAAGATCTCCCTAAAATTTTAATGAGCCCATAAAAAAACAAAAGAATTAGAAATATTTCTTATTATTTCTTATTATGGTAAGACATTCCTTGTTGCTTGATAAGAAAACTGCAATAAAGATGTTGTTTGTTTTTGTTGTTGTTGTTGTCATTGTTACATTCAGCTCTATCAAAAACCTAACTGAGACTGGCAGTTGGAGAAAATAAATCGACTGTGGGATCCATGACTCAGGCCTTTGCCACTCCAAGTGTGGTCCCTGCAAGAACTGCACAGGCATCACTCAGGGGCTTGCTAGAAAAGCAGTCTCAGGCCCACCCAGGCCTCCTGAATCAAAATCCAAACTTTAACAAGATCCCTGGATGACGTGTGTGCACGGTTTGAAAAGTTTCAGTGGCACTGACAGAGTAAATGCTCTATGAAAAGCTGGACCAGACACCATGGATTTGAACGAACTGCTGGGCAGTGTTTTTATGATTCAGATTTCTAATCTGGAAAAAAAAAAAAACAACACTGAGAAAATATGATCTGATTTTGAGATCAGACATCAAACATACTCTTTTCAAATGTTAAGTTTCTCAATAGGTTCAAAGTGCATTGAAGGAAAACAAATGCAAAGGTTATAAAAAGAAAAAAAAACAACTAAATATGGATGTTTAAAGATATATTCATAATAAACCAGAGAGCTTTACACAAAATGATCAAGTTGCCAAAATCCAGGAACAATAACCCATTTGGTCATTGATTACACCAAAGCTTTTTATTCTCATTTTTAAGTTACTAACCACCAATTCTCTGACAAGTTCAGCTAGATCCCAACTGCCCAGCTGAAAATTCATTTACCTGCACAGCATTTAAATGTGAAAATTATACTTTCAGTGTACACATTCAATCTGGAAAATTTCTCCTCCATTCCCCAAAAGGACTCCCAGTCAATAAATAGAATTCTCTACCAAAAAAAAAAATAAATAAAAAAGATATCACCTCTTCCAAAATTAGTTTGTGATTTTAACGCAATTCTGAACAAACCACCAGTGAAGAATTCTGGGTAAGTAATTTGGTGAAATAATTTTCAAGTTAATCTAGAAGCAGAAATTGATGTGATTATGAAAAAACTGAAGAAGAGTAATATGATATTTAATATTAAAAATACATTACTTCTGGAGCACCTGGGTAGCTCAGTCTGGGCTACTCTTAGTTTGACTAAACTTAGTTTGACAAAACTAAGCTTGACTCTTAGTTTCGGCTCAGGTCACGATCTTAGGGTCCTGAGATGGAGCCCTGCTCTTCCCTCTCCCTGCCGCAACCAGGGCTCCAGGCTCAGTGCTGAGCCTGCTCCAGAATTTCTCTCTCTCTCCCTCCTCCTCTGCTCCCCTACATGCGCTCTCTCGTTCAAATAAATAAATAAATAAATAAATAAATAAATAAATAAATAAAATCTTTAAAAAGATTACTTTTATTACTGAAAACATTGAGATAATAGTGTATAATAATATTAATAATAGTTATTGAGGAACTATTAAGTGACAGGCTTTAGAATGAACCCTTTACAACATTATTTAATTTCCACACAGTTGTCTGTTAAAGACAATGTTGTACCCATCTTACAAATGGCTAGGTTGAGTCACTGGCCAGAGTTCACATGTGGGGGTAGAACAGACTGTTGGACAGGAGCATAGGCTCTGGCATGAAAGAGGTCTGTATTCCAATCCCAAATGTATCCCTTGCTAGCTGTGACACTTTGACCTTGTGATTTAACTCCTGGAAGCTTCAATTCCTATTCTGCATTTTGAGGATAATAATAGCCATCCTATAGGGGCAATATATGATGAAACACTATAAATCTGCTTGACAGCGTCCTTGTCACATAGTTGATACTCAATAAATGCAAGCTTAAAAATAAAAAAAAATAAAAACATGGTGGGACAGGTATTGAAATTCAATAATAGCTAACACATAGTGAGCACTTATAATATTCTGGGAACTGTTTTTAGTGTTTTCCTTGCATAAATTCAAACATCAGAGCCAGTCACTATTATTTTAGAGATCATGAAACGGAGGCACAGAGAGAGTAAATAATTTGCCCTGGGGCATACAGCTAAACTGAGGCAGAGCTGTGATTAAGCACCAGTGGTGCTTCTAGCCAGCACAGTCTACAGCACTTCCTCACATGCGAGCCCACTGACAGGAATCATAGAGGGAGGAGGATGCAGTAGGAAAGCCCGAACACAGGCTGTGGTTAGGAGTCCATTCAATAGCCTAGGTTTGAGTCGTGAAGACATGGACAAGAGCAGAAACAGCAGAATTAAAAAGGAGAGAACTAATGTGACACCTTTATTTAGGGGGAAAAAAAGTATCAGGATTGTAAAAAGCAACCCGTTATAGATGAGAGAGAGTCCAATTTCAGAGTTTGAGAAATGGGAGAAAGATGATGTTCTTGGTCAAAACAGTTGGGGGACAGAAGAAAAAACAGCCTTAAAAAAACCTTGCCCAAACTGGCCAATCTGTATACTCTACAAAAAAAAAACAACAGCGTAATAAAAATAATTTTAAAAAATAAATAAAACTACACACACGTTAAAAAAATCAATAGCAATATTTTATTTAACATTTACCATGGGTCAGGGGCAATTTAACAGCCATGAAATTCCCTCAGTTGATGTGTGATAAACAAAGACAAGTTTCACATGAAGACAATATAAGGAGTATAGACAGTAAAACAATGTTTTGTGGAGATTTCTTAGTTTATCCAAGACAAAGTCTTATTTTGCCACTGCATACAGACAAGTTTTGCAAGTCTTTGGAAAAATTAGGGGAAAACCAAATGTAATTGCTTAAAACTTTAAAGGGCCAATTCTTAACAAATTACACTCAGAGTTTTGTCAAATTTAGGCTATTTAAGAAACTTCAAATTCTAAAAAATCTACGGTTTTTTAATTGATTAACATACCATATAAAATGTCTGGGAATATTGTGGCATGACAGTTTTCCCAGGTATATTACATTAACTAGAAAGCTTTCTGTAAAGGCATCATTATAAAAGTCATCCTTAAAATCCCAAATGACCCTTTTCCCAATCCTTGCCTCTTCTTCTACTCCTATGTGAACAACTGAGAGTGAAAAAGATGTCTCCTCCTTCTCACAGAATCTCATCCTGAAATGAGAATGTTGTCACCAGCTTCCTGACCTGAGAGAGTTCCAACTCTAACTTCTCCAAAGAGAAGAGACCATGATTTATAAAGGCATTCCAGTGTTCCAGGCAGAGGAAGAGGCTGTGTTGGTTACCAACTGCCAGCTGGTGCTTCAAAAAAAAAATCATGTCACAGAAGACAACATCAATTCTCATCAGCTTTATCCCCATCAACACTACCATCATCAACAAGGCAGTGTCCCACACAGCATCAGACTACCCTGAGAGTTCTTGAATTCTAATCCCCAACAAAGTTGTCTTTAAAAGACAACAGAGACAACACCATGGAAAAATTTCATGGTATGGGAAAAAATGACCTACCATACTTAACTTCTGAGCCTTGGTTTATCTAACCAAGTTACTTAAACTCTCTGAGATTCAATTACCTCATCTATGAAATAGAGAACTAGGTGAAGAGGCTCTAAAAACTAAGCACAATGGGGGCGCCTGGGTGGCTAGTCAGTTAAGCATCTGACCCTTGGTTTTGGCTTAGGTCATGACCTCAGAGTCGTGATCTAGCCCTGCATCAGGCTCTGCATTCAGCATGTGGAATCTGTTGGAGATTCTTTCCCCTCCCTCTCCCTCTGCTCCTCACTGTGTTCACATGCACACACACACACTCTCTCTCTCCCTCTCTAAAATAAATGACTAAATAAAATCTTTTTAAAAATAAGATAAATAAATAATAAAAACTAAGCACAATAGTAGCATTTATTTAACTGCTCTTCTACCTCAATGTAGATTAAAACATTTTAGATGAGAGAAGGACTCAGAATGTAAGCCCTGACTGTACTCTTTAAGACCCTGGACCTCATGACTCTCTCTGTCTTAGAGTGACCCTACCCTCAGTGAAAGTTATAATAATATACAACAGCTCACCGCCACTGTTGCTGATGCTATTTTCCTGGAATAGTTCAACATTCTTAACTCTTTTATCTTTTCTTCTCTTTCTTTCTCTCTGTCTCTCCCTTTCTCTCTCTTCTTTCTTTAAATGTGTCTTCAGCATCCAATATGAGCAATCACAATGTCAGTCACTAGGGACAGAGTGGTGCATAAAATGGACACAGAACTAGTCCACATGGAACTTAGGATCTAAGGATCTAAGACCAGTTGGTTCCTCCAAGCATGGCATAAAAGCATCATCATACCATAAAAGACCTAATGTTCAAGGATGCAAATTTGAGGGGAATTCTCACCAAAATTCATAGACTTGTAGGTGTACAGAGAGTGGAAGGGTTTTTTACTTCAGTTATTCTAACCTCAAGTAAACATGGTGGAATCCCTGAGAGATGGTTACCCAGCTTCTCTTTCAGCACTTCCAGTGACATGGCACTCATTTTTCATAGGACAATCCATTCCACATCATCAGCACCATAAAATACATGACGCATGATGTCCCTTTTCTCCAAGAAATACAGGAAAATCCTTTTTAAACTGGCCAGCATGCCCCTGAGAGGATATTTTGTAATGTTTCCCCAAGTGATTATTTTGGGAGGTCATCTAATAATCCTGATAATTAAGAACACATAGTTTGAACTGATTAATATCTTGTATTGGCACAACAAATATTTCAAGCATAGCAAATATCTTGAGAAAGGACTTTCTTTGTAGTTGTGTAACACTTCAGGTTTAATGTTTGTTGTTTGAAGAAAGAGAAGACAGACAGGATTTAAATGCTTTGTTTTCATTGTACTGAGTGGAAAAGAGTGTGTTTAAAATATGTATGTATGGTAGGCTCCTTGGAAAAGATGGAAAGTTGAATATGCTTACCTACTTTTGGTCTTTTCCAAAACCCCATTAAAATGGCAGTAAAATATTTTTTTAAATATATAAATCCACAAAGATGTGGAGAAATATAAGAGGAAAAATAACAAAATACTAGAAAATGCAAAGTAGATGGACTGGTATCAAATGACTTAGAAATCCAAGAAAATTAAATCTTAATATAGAACTCAGAAAAGCCATGTCCAACTTAATTTTCCCTGAATTCCCTAAAGTATAGAACTGCTCACAGTTTTGAAAGTGGAAATAAAAGGGGCAGCATAATAAGGAGAGTTGATAGAAAGTCAATTTGAGGACCAAATATCCAGATCTTGTCCCAAATTGCCCACAGCTAGGGACTGGCCAAACTTCAGAAGTTTATTCTCAAGAAAGGATAAGGAGTCTTTACATGAGAAACATCTGTCAGCAAAGGTATCATTCTCAAAAGAGGAGGAATAAGTGGACCCCATCAAACAAGACTTAGCGAGATCCAGAGATCCACCCAATAAACAAACTGGCTTTTCTAATCTTAGAGTCAACCCTGTGAGCCTGAAAATGGTTCGGATACATATCCTGGAGTGGTCAACTTAGGGATAAAGAATTAGTCAAGATGAGTCATCACCACAGATCAAAGTTAATCCAAACACAGGAAGAAGAAGGGAATCCTCCCAGGGACAGTGTAAAAATTAGGCTGAGGGACCGCCAGTCTAGAAAGGAGCAGAAAGAATGCTCTGGGGAAAATTCCATCAAGAATAGAAATTGGTAGAACACCTAGTATTTAATTTGAGGTTGCACTGTGCTGAATACATAAAAAACTAAACAAACAAAAAACTTGAAGAAGAACAAAAAGTTTTCAGGAGGGGAAAAGGTTACCATAAAATGTAATGCAGGAAAGTATGCCTTAATCCCTCACCTCAGATGGTTCCTAAAATTATGTATATATTATGGAACACACAGAGGATATCAAACCCAAGTTCAGTGTGAATATTATGTTCATGTCATAAAAGGCAAATATTAACTGTTAAATTGACTAAAATAAAACAAAATTAGATTAAGAGGCAGGTAGATGGGAAGGCAGAGAAAGTAAATGGAAAAAGAATCCAGGGGAAGGAAATAAAGCTAAATCCTAATCTTCTATGGTAAAAATCCAGGTGACAATTTCTAAAACTAGAACATCGAGAAGTAATACAAGCAAATTATTTAGAGATACGGATGTAAATACCAAAAAAAAAAAAATAGTAAAAATATTTGAAAGATGTTGCCTCTGAAGAGGACAAAATGGGAAGAGAGCAGAATAGGGATACTGATTTTCATATCAATGGGTACTCTTTCTCAGGACCAATTTGACTTTTTAAACTATACAAATGTATGAACTGTATAAATAAGATATTAAAACAAGAAAAATTACTGGGCTCTCTACAAAACTCCAGGTCATCTGTTAACAGCCAGAAGAACCAAGAAGGAAAGCACTTTTCCCAGACCAAAACTCAGAACTGAGTCAACAACACCTTGCGTTCTAGTGCAGCTGGCAGAGCCCATTACTCAGCAGGCCGGAAAGAGACAACACAACATCTGCGTTCCAAACACTGAATCCATGTTTTACCTCCTTCCTACCTGCGCTGTCAAATATCTAGAAGCTGTAAATGCACTGGGCTGTGGATTGAACTTGATTGCTTGTCCTTATTTCTAGCACATGAGGCAGAAACCAGGATTTAACGCAAAGAAGAAATGTGCCTCAATATTTTGCTTTTGAAATCCCTAAAATACTATAGAGTCTATAGTTATGTTGATTCGGGTTAAATGGCTGACAGGGGCGATTAAATTAAGGCTGCTGATGTCCAACTAAATAATCTAAGTAGCCCCAGATACTGACCAGCTGTCAATCTGATTGTTTTCAAAATGTCATGGGATTCTCTTGTCACTCTCAGTCTCTCAAACACACTCACACTCAAACACACACACACACATACACACACACACACATAGCTGAGACTGACTATAGATTTTTTTTTCTTAATATGATTTAGTTGGCTCTGTCTGATCCCATTGACACTAATCAAAAAGAAATCCTACCCATGAAAACAGTATGGACATTCCTCAAAAAAATTAAGAATAGAACTACCATATGATCCAGCAATCCCACTTCTGGATATTTATCTGAAGGAAACAAAAGCACTATCTTGAAGAGACACCTGCATTTCCATATTCATTGCACTGCAGCATTATTCACCACAGCCAAGATACAGAAACAATCTAAGTGTCCATTCATGGATGGATTTTTAAAAAATGTAAACATATATGTGTGTATATATACACACACACATACATATATGTAAATATATGTAAACATATATATATATGGATTGATAGACCAAAAAACCTATCTATCTATCTATCTATCTATCTATCTATCTATCTATCTATCATCTATCTATATACATACATAAACATATACTCACACAATGGAATATTATGCAGTCTCTATTTTTTAAATTTTATTTATTTAATTTGAGAGAGAGAGAGTGCATGAGCAAGGAGGAGAGGCAGAGTGAGAGGAAGAAGCAGACTCCCTGCTGAGCAGGGAGCCTGATGTGGGGCTTGATCCCAGGACCCTGAGATCATGATCTGAGCTGAAGGCAGACACTTAACCAACTGAGCCGCCCAGGCGCCCCTATGCAGTCTTTAAAAAGAAGGAACTTTTATTTGTAACAACATAGATAAACATGGAGGACATTATGCTAACTTAAATAAGCCAGATAAATGCAAATACTATATGGTATCACTTATATGGGTAATCTAAAAAAGAGAAAGAAAGAAAGAAAGAAAGAAAGAAAGAAAGAAAGAAAGAAAGAGGGAGGAAGGAAGGAAGGAAGGAAGGAAGGAAGGAAGGAAGGAAGGAAGGAAGGAAGAGGGAGGGAGGAAGGAGGGAAGGAAGGAAGGACGGAAGGAAGGAAGGAAGGAAGGAAGGAAGGAAGGAAGGAAGGAAGGAAGGAGATGTCAAACTCACAGAAACAAAGTAGAATGGTGGTTGTCAAGGGCTGGAGGGTGGCAGAAGTGGGGAAAGAAGATGGTCAAAGAGGACAAACCTTTAGTTATAAGGTGAGTAAGTTGTGAGAATCTAATGTATAACATGGTGTCTACATTGATGATACTGTATTGTATACTTGAAATTTGCGGAGAGTAGATCTGAAGTGTTCCCACTAAATAAATAAATAAATAAATAAATAAATAAATAAATAAATAACTATGTGAAGTAATGGATGTGTTAATTAACTTGATTATGGGAATTATTTCACAATGTATACATATAGCAAACTATCGCCCTGTATGATTTAAATACAATTTTGTCAATTATATCTCGGTAAAGCAGGAGGTGGGAGAAAGGAATCCCCACCAATCCATTCCGTCCCAGGCTTAAAAAGGTCCAGGTGATACGCTTGCATCAACAGGCAAATGACAAACCATAACTGGGCTTATAGGGGAATTTCAACTGACTCTAGCAAAGCAGCCAACTCAAAAGTAAGAACAAGTACCAGCAAAGCTTGTTCACAGGTCTTTTTAAGGTTGTTTCCTGCTTCTTGAGTTCTCCTACTTTGGGTCTCAGGATCAGATAACTTCCAGGAAGCTAATCTTTTCCTGGAGGCATTTTTACCTGAGAATAGATATTAAATAATAAGTCCCCAGGATTCCATTTCCTGTGAAATCACCATAAGCCCAAGTAATTGATGGTGCAAATGATTGTGCAACAGCCTCTGTACGCAAGATAATTCACTCATCTCTGTCAATACTGGCTCGCTAAGATTCAGTGTGAACAAAGCAGGAGCCCCAGACCCCAGGCTTCTGCCAGGTGTTGCATGTGTCGTTCAGCGTTAGGTGTAACCGTGAGAGTGTAGTGATGGTTCTGAGACCACCATATTTTTATCCTGTATTGTCTCCCACAAGTATGCAGAATTCTGGTTTTTTTTAAGGATTATAATTAAAAATAAATGTATCTTCAGTAAAATCTGAAGATTTATTTTAATGCTTGCCTCTCTATTTTTAGTTTCTTGCTTATCCAGAGTATAGGAATTTCAGCCAATAGCATGGGTTCAAAAGTCTGCCACCAGATGAGTTAGACCCCAACCAAGCAGAGTCCACCATTGATCACTCCATTTAATATCATTTTTAAATTTAGATTTGAAATATATTATAAAATAAGAATACACATATACAACTTAACAAACTTAATGACTGGGAACTGGTCTCTTAAATCAGATAGAACTGACTTCACATCTTTGTCCTTCACCTTCTAGTTGTATGACCTAAGTCGAACTTTAGCTTTCTCATTTAGAATAAAGTTGAGATGAAATTAAAGACAGTATCTGAACAAGGTGCCTGGGTGGTGCAGACAGTTAGGCATCCAACTCAGTTTTGGCTCAAGTCATGATTTCAGGGTCATGAGATAGAGCCCATCCTCAGGCTCTGCGCTAGGTGTGGAGTCTGCTTGAGATTCTCTCTTGCCCTCTCCCCCTGCCCCATCCCCTCCATGTTCACACTCTCTCACTCTCCCTCTAAAAAACAAAAACAAACAAAACAAAGACAGTATCTGGAACAGTAAACACTCAAGAGATGTTAGCTGTTATAATTACATTATTATTCATAGTAGTATTTCTATGTAGTTCCACTTGGAGATAATTTTTCAAATGATACCACATTTCTCAACAGGTCTGACATTGTTTAGCAACCCTTCTGAATAATTTTATAAGGCTTGTGAAAATCAGATTAATGTTTCTTGTTATACATTGGTATTGAGTACGGCACTATTTTTTTTTTTCAGAGAGATCCTGACATATATTTTCTTAAATAACTAAATTTTTCCTATCTCAATTGGTTTTTTTTTTAGCAAGAAAAAATTAACATGCCCAAAGAGAGAAATAAAAAGTCAGTATTGGAAAGTTGGTAAATGTGGTAGATAGGAAAGCTAACATAGAGGGCACTGATGTAAGGGATGAATGAAAAAAAAAAAAAACTTACAGAAGGCTGGAAAAAAGAAGAAAAAACATGACGCAGTGATAAACTGTTACCTGCAATAACTTGGAAGATAATAAATCTAATGTCCTGTGACTTTAAGGAAAGAGACTTAGAAGCAGAATGCTACTAGGTTCACTTAACTACTTTTAGTTGCATTTGATAAGTTACTAGTGAAAAAAATGAAATCAGAAACAACTGGAAATGTTGGCGAGCAGAGCTGCAATATGAAACTGTTTTCCTCTCCTACTAGCCTAAGATTATTTTGAGAAATACTTGGGAAAACAAGTCCTAAAGACTCAACCTCATGGCAATGTCCAGTCCACAGGTGGGAAAACATGTCTCTATGTGTAACCTCTCAAACATTAAGGTAGTGTGTATTAACATATTTCAGGTAATAAAATGGCTCAGAAAAAGGAGATGAAAGCCATGACTCTCTCATGGAAACATAATAAGCCTGATTTACCTTTAAGCAAATCTAGAGAAGTATAACGACAGGTTTCAAAAAGAATTTTGTGTGTGGCTTCCTGGAGTAAAATAAATTAAAATAGTTGTAATTCTAAAAGAGCCAACCCCTGGATTAAAAGAGATCGACCATTTGAGGCTTAAACTGACCTTTGCCACTTGTACCTCCTGTAAACAAAAGTAGAATGAGATATCTGTTAAGACCCCAAGTAAGGCATTTTCTCCAATGCCTCACTCAGATTGTGCAATAGCATCTGGAAAAGAAAGACCATAGAGAGGAGGAACCTTCTAATAAATGAAGCCAGAGTCAACAAGAACAATGGACGGAGGAACTAATTCCAGGGAGCAGAATCTGGATCTAAAAAGATGGGTTTTTTTAATATTCTTTCACAGGAGGCCCTCTAATTGTCCACCTAGAGGGTTTTATGCTAAGTGAAATAAATCAGACAGGGAAAGACAAATACCATATGGTTTCACTTATATGTGGAATCTAAAAAACAAATGATTGTCTACTCGGTATGATTTCAGAATTGCTGTGAAACAGTGACTCCTGTATATCTCCCATGTGTTCCCTTCCCAAATGGAAGAGCCCTGTCTGTCTTTATATGTAGCCCACAAATGTGGGACCAGATATTTTTTTGTTCATGTGATACAGATTATCACAATATTCTAGACTGGGCCACTTGCTAGTATTGTATGCAAATTTGGTGGGTATTCTTTATAGACAAAATCAGTGTTTTGTAAGTAAGGCTGGGAAAAAACTATTTGAGATGATGAAAGAGAATTGAAACAGTTTATTATTATTGTCATTTATTCACTGTCCCTTCTAAAAGAATATTTCACTTTCCTACCTAAACGGTATGAGGCTTAACAATTTCACTCCGTTTTGTTTTGACCAACGGAATTGTTAGTGATGTATACCATATTCAAGCAGATGCTTTCAGAGTGATTATGTGGTTCTGTTATTGTTATTATTTGGTTTAGTCTCTCTCCCTCTCTCTCTTCCCCCTCTTGTATGGAAACAGCATGTCCAAGATACTCACAGCTCCTGAGCCTGGATCAAACAATGAAGAAAATATGTAGAATGTAGAACACGATTATAGCCATGGCCAAGTGAATAGTAATAAAATTACAGACAACCCCACAAAGATGATGTAACATGAGTAAGAAAGAAAACCTGGTTGTTTTAAGACAGTGAGATTTGAGGGTCATTTTTATCACAGCCTAACCTAGCAAAAATTGATTAATAATATATAGCAGAAGTATTGCATTTGATAAGATATGCATAGATGTTTCCAAGAGTGAAAAAATAACATTGCCTAACAATGATCTATTCTGGTGTATAGGGATATATCTTACTTATGGATTACTAATATACAATAATATTTCATTTGTGGATTGCTAATACATATTAATAAAATAATATATAATAGTATTATGTATTTTGAACAGCCTCCCTATATTTTGTCATTTTCCACATTATGAATCCTGCTCCTCTGGAGTAGAATTCAGGAAACATCCTTTCAATGCAAATGTAAACATATGACTTAATCATTCCGATCTGATAACAACCACATGAAACTTGAATTTGGAATGAAGCAACGATCCATGGAAGCTTCATTCAGGGAAATTGACCTTTAGCAAATTTGGGACAGAAACAATTTCTTCTTTAGAAATGGCACTTGGTGGGATATCCTGCATTTTGCCCTGAGTGTAAGGAACTGGACGACAGTGACCGTGAAAAGAAGCTGCCATGCTGCTGTACATCCCGCCTGGTTTCATAGCTTGGGAGTTCCTGTCTCTTTGTGTTCTAAATGGCCATTAATAAATTATTTTAAAAATTAAACTAGCAAAGGGCACCTGGGTGACTCAGTCAGTTAAGCGTCTAACTCTTAATTTCAGCTCAGGTCATGATCTCAGGGTCCTGGGATCGAGCCCTATGTCTGACTCCACACTCAGCAGGGAGTCTGCTTGGGGATTCTCTCTCTCCCTCCTCCTCTTCCCCTCCCCCATTTGTGTTCTCTCTCTCTTTTTCTCTAAAATAAATAAATAAATCTTAAAAAAAATTAAACTAGGGAGAGATAGTTCTGTTGTTTGCAAGTAGATCTCCAAACAAATATATATATATATACACACACACACACACACACATGAACAGAGAAACTGCACTTTGCTATAATTCGTACATGAGGGGAAAACAGTTCATATTCCCAATATAAACCAAGTTCTTCTGGAACATGAGATCCTCTACCACTTTCATAGGTGGGAATTCAAGGAGAGGAATTTCATTACAGATGTGGATAGTCTACATTTCTTCTCATGCCTCCTGCACCTCAACTACAGGAGACTTCTGAAAAGTGTCCCCTGTGTCATCTTACACCTGAACACCTTTGTCCAGCTCACCACCAGAAATGCCTTCCACCTGGTCAGTGCTTCCCATGTTGGCCTGTGCAGAAAATTGGAAAGAATAAAAAAAGAAACTCTATCATTTTTCACAAGGAACTAAATATTACCTGTGTAGGAAGCTTTTCTGATCCCTGTGGGGGAATTTATCACCCTCGAAACACTGGGTACCTCCCTTAGAGTGTTTATTTTTATTTGCTTGTATTGTTTAATTTCTTTGCAGGTCTCCACACACACATTACATCGTAAGCTCTTACAGGGTCACGATTGAATCATTTCTGAAAATCCAGAGCAGCAGTAGTATCTTTGTCTTTTCTAAGTACTCCAAGAAATGTACAAATAGAAGAAAATAAAATAGTTCTGTATAGAGTAGAACAGATGATACAAAACAGGATATGCATTTCCTCAAAGTTTAAACTTATCTTCCTAGGCCATAACAGCAGCAACGAATTGTGTTCCAACGTGGCAGGGGAGTCTATCGAAAGTGATGAGTTAAAAATGTTTTCAGGAAAGATCAGATCACCGTGATACCTTTAGGGGAGAAAAGACTCAATTTTGTTGTGCCTGTGTAGACTCTAGATCACTGAATG
The DNA here is from genome assembly GCF_024610735.1 of Ursus americanus. Lineage (NCBI taxonomy): Eukaryota > Metazoa > Chordata > Mammalia > Carnivora > Ursidae > Ursus > Ursus americanus. The sequence goes on from NC_142135.1 coordinate 18,380,774, forward strand.
ACCTGGAGTGTTTGGAAACAGGAAAGGAGTGAAACCCATCTTCTTCCTTAAGTGTGATTCCATCACATTTGATTATGGAGTGAACTATTGGTATCATCTTAAATGCCTGAACAAGAAGACACTCAGGCCAGCTTTTCTTTCAACAGGGAGGAAAAGTTAACATAATGGATTCTAGTTGCTCAGTGAATCTGGACCATGCGAGGACAGCCCTATGGGTCCAGATGGAGTAAAGTGGATTATACTGTGATTCTTTACTTGACGTCTTTGTCCCAGGTGACAGAACTCCCCTGCCCTCTTCAAACAAAATCAATTTGTTTGAAACCAAAAATTCAGGCATAAATTATTTTTTTGATTTAAAACTACTAATCCCAGTGATCAGCAAAATGTGTAGAACATAATAAGTGTTCAATAAAAACTTGTTGAATTGTATTGAATTGCAAGTGAATTAATGCCTCTTCTTCCTCGCACCCCACCACAAAAGAAAAAATAATTAACCTACTGCTCTGGTTATTTTATAAATATAATCATCTTGAACTATCTCCTTATATCCCAAGTTAATCTTTATGTTTTTATGATACCAAAATAATTATTTTGTCAATCAGTCCATCATCTGGTTTGCCTCAAAGTATTAACTAAATTGACTATATTTTACTGACGTAAAGGCATGGTCCATGTTTCCTTTTGTTGAACTTCTCTCTCTTTCTTTTTTTATTTTTTCAACTTTGGCTTCCCAGGAAGATGAGGATATATATCCTTAATGTATGTTGAACTATTCCTTTCTAAATCAATCAGCTTACAAGTTCTTGACTTCTGTAGAGCTAAAATATAAGGATTAAACGCCCTTTAATTTAAACTGAAATCTAACTGCCTAGAACCATGAAAAAACTGGAGAAGGCTTCAGAGTCTTATAATGCAAGCTATTATTCTTTATACTAAAATTAAATGCAATGGAGAAGAAGCAATGAGTTCTCAGATACCACAAAGGGGGAAAGGGAGTATTAATTGGTGTGTCTCAGTCTGAAATAAAGTAATATTCTTTGGGGGACAATAATTTTTTTTGTGAACTTCATTTGTAATTCATCAGCTTGGCCAAATCAAAATGCAACATAAGGGAACAGTCAAATAAGAAGGTTATATGTTTTTGGAAAATAAAAGGAGATATTGAAAGAGCCATGATTAATACAGTAAGTGATTGAGAAGAAAGCAAGTTAATGAAACAGCTGTTCTGGGTTTTTTGTTTGTTTGTTTTTGTTTTTGCCTATTCTGGATATAAATATGAAAGTGTATACTCCTGCAAAAAAGAGTAATTTTGCTTTCCCTAGAGTAAAAGAATCTTTCTATGTTTACAGTTACACAAAAATAACAAGTAGCAATTCATGTGCTATTATTCAGTTTTACATCATGAAAGAGATTAATTGTCATGAAAATATTCATCCCTTAGTAGTATTATGGAAAACAGATCCAGATATAACGGAAATGGAAAAAAAGCTCCAACAACTCTTCATAAATATTTATGAATATTAATTTTTCCAGTCTGCATAAAATAGGATTCTACTTTAGCTGGCCATCAACTGAGGAGTATTGTGCCTATTCATCTGACAAAAAATGTGATTCATCACTCTTAAAAGACATTGAGGAAGACATAAAAAGATGGAAAGATATTCCATGCTCATGGATCGGAAGAATTAACATAGTTAAAATGTCCATGCTACCCAGAGCAATATACACTTTCAATGCTATCCCGATCAAAATACCAAGGACATTTTTCAAAGAACTGGAACAAACAGTCCTTAAATTTGTATGGAAACAGAAAAGGCCCCGAATCTCCAAGGAACTGTTGAAAAGGAAAAACAAAGCTGGGGGCATCACAATGCCGGATTTCGAGCTGTACTACAAAGCTGTGATCACAAAGACAGCATGGTACTGGCACAAAAACAGACACATAGACCAATGGAACAGAATAGAGAGCCCAGAAATGGACCCTCGGCTCTTTGGGCAACTAATATTTGATAAAGCAGGAAAAAACATCCGGTGGGAAAAAGACAGTCTCTTCAATAAATGGTGCTGGGAAAATTGGACAGCTACATGCAAGAGAATGAAACTTGACCACTATCTCACACCATACACAAAAATAAACTCCAAATGGATGAAAGACCTCGATGTGAGACAGGAATCCATCAAAATTCTAGAGGAGAACATAGGCAACAACCTCTACGACATCGGCCAAAGCAACCTTTTTCATGACACATCCCCAAAGGCAAGAGAAACAAAAGATAAAATGAATTTATGGGACTTCATCAAGATTAAAAGTTTCTGCACATCCAAGGAAACAGTCAGAAAAACTAAGAGGCAGCCCACGGAATGGGAGAATATATTTGCAAATGACACTACAGATAAAGGACTGGTATCCAAGATCTACAAAGAACTTCTCAAACTCAATACACGAGAAACAAATAAACAAATCAAAAAATGGGCAGAAGATATGAACAGACACTTTTCCAATGAAGACATACAAATGGCTAACAGACACATGAAAAAATGTTCAAAATCATTAGCCATCAAGGAAATTCAAATCAAAACCACACTGAGATACCACCTTACGCCAGTTAGAATGGCAAAAATAGACAAGGCAAGAAACAACAATTGTTGGAGAGGATGTGGAGAAAGGGGATCCCTCCTACATTGTTGGTGGGAATGCAAGTTGGTACAGCCACTCTGGAAAACAGTGTGGAGGTCCCTTAAAAAGTTAAAAATTGAGCTACCCTATGATCCAGCCATTGCACTACTGGGTATTTATCCCAAAGATACAGACGTAGTGAAGAGAAGGGCCATATGCACCCCAATGTTCATAGCAGCATTGTCCACAATAGTTAAATTGTGGAAGGAGCCGAGATGCCCTTCAACAGATGACTGGATTAAGAAGTTGTGGTCCATATATACAATGGAATATTACTCAGCTATCAGAAAGAACGAGTTCTCAACATTTGCTACAACATGGACAGCACTGGAGGAGATAATGCTAAGTGAAATAAGTCAAGCAGAGAAAGACAACTATCATATGATTTCTCTCATCTATGGAACATAAGAACTAGGATGATCGGTAGGGGAAGAAAGGGATAAAGAAAGGGGGGGTAATCAGAAGGGGGAATGAAACATGAGAGACTATGGACTATGAGAAACAAACTGAGGACTTCAGAGGGGAGGGGGGTGGGGGAATGGGATAGACCGGTGATGGGTAGTAAGGAGGGCACGTATTGCATGGTGCACTGGGTGTTATACACAACTAATGAATCATCGAGCCTTACATCGGAAACCGGGGATGTACTGTATGGTGACTAACATAATATAATAAAAAATCATTTTAAAAAAAAAATGTGATTCATTGGACATAACAACCACCAGGTTGAGAAAAATTAGGTTTATTATGTGGAAATCCTCACTTCTCTGCTGAAAACTTCATTGCATTTTTGTTGATAATTACTAAGTAACACTGCATTTAGAAAAGGTACCTATTACTATATCTACACTATAGAGGTACACACTGACATTTTTTAAGATTGTATGTATGTGCATATGTATGTATGTATTTATTTATTCAGAGAGAGAGCAGGGGGAGGGGCACAGGGAGAGGGAGAGAGAATCTCAAGCAGACTCCACACTGAGCACAGAGCCCCACTTGGGGCTCCATCTCATGACCCTGAGATAATGACCTGAGCGGAAATCAAGAGTCAGAGGCTTGAACGACTGAGCCATTCAGGTGCCCCTCACACTGACTATTTTTTAAAAAATGAATCTGTTGGAAAGTTATCACTAAATCATGAGTCAAAGGCCAATTTTTACAATTTTTATAAGATAACTTTGGCCTCAAATTTCTTTTTGGTATAAAAATGCCTTTTCTTTTTTTAGTACATCAAATTATGATCTTCTATTATTCAAAGTAATGACAAATGTGAACAGCATTTCAAGATGCCGGCAAAAACTGCGATGTAATGTAAGAATAACTGATTTGTATCAGTGGGAAGCTAACAGGCACTACTTTTACTATTGTGACTTGTTGCCAGCATTTATGTTGTAGAGTAAAGCTAAATTTCAGTTATATTAGTGAAAATAAAGATGTAATATTTTCCTTCATCAGGTTCACAGATACTCCTGATTTCTATACATTTTAAGAACCCGTTTTGGGGCGCAATTCTAGACATACTCAGGGCACCCCTGGTAAGATTTAAAGAAGCAAGACCTCACTCAAGACTCCTGTCTGCAATGCAGACAGGCATTCTGGGATGCTTCTTTCCTTGTGTTCGTGGTGGTTGTTGTGGGTTCCCACTTGGAGCTTGGATGTTCAGGACCCATTGATGAGATGTTTGAAAAGAATTTCATCAATGCAAGTTCTCGTTTTCCTGACAGAAAACAGCTTCGGGATGTATCAGATTGCCAGCTAACTCTAAGTATTAAGGTGAACAATTCATTTCATTGTCTTCAGCCTCAGAGGCCAGCAGGGTGTGGCGCTGTGGAGCAGCCAGGGCCTGGGGCAACGTGTCCATTGTGCTGATGGGGCAGTCCTGGGGATGGATCTTCTTGGCCAGCCACCCTTCCTTCTTCAACATGCAGGCCTCCCAGTATGCTGGTGACATGGGGGGCTGTGTGGGTGTGTGTACTTGTACTCGGAGCCATCCTCTAGGTCCAGTGGGTAACCGCGGTCTGAACCATAGGAGCTCAGGCTCCCACAGGTCAACAATGGCACAATGAGGCGAGTGAGACCATCTAATTGGTTGAAATCTGTATCGTAAGAGTAGTCCAGCAGGGGTTTGGTCAGGTCCTGAAGGAAGCCCTCAGCAGGGTCATAACCCTCACTGACAGTAAAGGCCCCTACACTGGGGAATGGCTGTTCCTGGGCTTGGCACAAAGCACACTGGAAAAGAAGACACGCAGCTGGCTGTAGATCAGGGTTACATCCTGGCCTCCAAAAAGCGAGGCGACAGAGCAGCCCCCTGGCTGCAAGACCTGCGTGGCAATGTTCAGAGCAACTAGGAGGAGCCGGGCCTACATATACTAATCAACATCATGGAGCCGGTTACATTGGGAGCCCCATTGCACACCACTAGGTCCACGGGACAGCCCTTCAAGTGCTGGATGATCTCCTTGGCAGTGGACAGCTGCGTGAGGTCCCCTTGGATCTGTAACACACCTGGGTATGGAGCCAGAGCCTGGAGGTCCACAGCCTTCAGGAATTTTCAAACCAAATTGAGTATGTAAAAGGTTGAAAAAGTGGAGAGAGAGAGAGAGAGAGAGAGAGAAGATTTAAACAGACTTCTGCCAGCTCTGAGTCACTTCACCTTTGGCCTGGCAAGACAACCCTCACCAGGTCTCCTTGTAGAGTCCCACATGAGTTTGGTAGGCATGGTGGGCTGAGATCTGACTCTTGCCAGAGGCTGGAGGGAAGAAGAGGTAGGTGAGCAAGCTACATAGCCAGCTAAGCTTTGGTCAGATGCATCTGGAAAGAAATTGCACTTCCCTTGTGAGGTGGTCCAAAAGTGGACCAGTTTTGTGGCCTTGAGGGAGAGAAAAGGCGCCTAGAGCCTTTTTTTAAATTTCTGCCCAAGAGAGTCTTCTAGAAGGAATATTGGGTTTCCAAAAGTGATTTCACAAGAAATGGCACATAAGAGTCCACAAAAGCACAGAGACAGCAAGTGAACTCCACATACCTGCCAGGCTCGAGAGGGGACAAACATATTCTGACAGCACAAATCAAGAATCCACTCTGTTTCCTTATCTCTCCCTCCCTCCCTATATTCCGTATTTAGATGGGCAAGAATAGTAGCTGGTTAGTTGAGTGAAGGTTGAAAAGAAAGTGTAACCACACCCTTACTCCCAACACAAGTTGCCAGACACAAGTACACTCCAGCTGGGAGGGCAAAAAAATAAACATTAAATGAATTTCCATACTTTGATGATTTTCTGGGCTTACGAACCCATATTTAGAAAATTTAACTGAGCCTATAATTTGAAGTAATATTGAGATATTCTAGATGACTTGCAAGATGTGAATTTTCTTTTCCCTCTCTGGATTCAGAAACAGAGTTATGACTTCTTCCCTGTCTCTGACATTGCTGGCACTGTATGGATTGACAGATGCCCCAGCAGTAAGGATGTTTCAGAGACACCCTCCCCACCCCAGGGCCACCGAAATAAGCCTTCATACAGCTTGGCTCCTTCCAGCTGCCAATTATTTGACATAATGTGGACAGGCTGAGAAAGCCAGTGCCTAAGGCAAGAAAGGAGTTTACACAAGGTAAGGCAGTAAGGTGGTATGATAAAAAATGACACTGCTCCCTGAGAAACAGGGAGAGGAAATCAAAGCGCATGTCTTCACCAGCCACGAAGTGCCCAGCACACAGATGCCCCACACCGGACTTGGACCTAAGATGTCCCTCAGCTGAGAGGAAAGAAGAAACTGTGGGACGTCCACCTGCGTGAAAAATGTTTTGGTAGCAAAATTGCATAGGTATTGGCATACTTGAAAAAGAAATACTGTGGTCTTGTTCTGTTACTTTTGTAAAGACTATTACTTTGGTATTTCTCCCAACCAATAGGCTAGAGGTACACCAAGGGGTAACTTGAGAGAGTGTTGTGTGCCTGATACATAGGAAATACTCTGTAGTTGTTGAATGAATGAATGAAGGAATGAGAATCTAAATCTGTCGATGACCATAATAATATTACTTTTCATCGCCATATAAATACAGCCTCTGGATTTCTGTTGGAGTGTTGGTTGTTGTTCCGTTGTTGCTTTATTGTTCCTGTTCTTGTTTTTCATAACTTAAAGGACAAAAGAACATACTGGCCATGGTCTTACATTTCTCAGGCTTAAAACAAAAGAAGCAAATGCCATGCCAACTATGGCCTGGGAAATAAGGAAACAGTTGGACATGGGAAAATTAAACTGCCAGAATCCTAATCTTTATAAACAATAAGTAGTGGGAGAACCAGAGTAAAGTAAGGCATGGGATTTATGAGAGAGAAAAGCCCTCTCAGATTCCTGTCTGAGGGGAGCCAATGAGCTAAGCGCCCCAGCAGCAAAGTTCTGGAAATGCATCAGAGCCCTCCCACAAGCTGCTCTGAGCCTCGGCTGGCTGCAGGGCTCCCACAGAAGGCCCTTTACTGGGAGTCATTGGATTGTGGGCCAGATGAAGACTTCCCGTTAGCCTTGCTGAACGTTAGCGTTGTTGCCTTAGGCTCTTCCTCCCAACCAAATCTTCTTCCTTCAAAGGGTCAGATGAGACAATCTCTCAGCTGGTTGAGAGATCTGACACTCTCGCAGGTTCTCACAGCTGTCCCCCTCACCCGCGCCCAGTTCTGGAAAGTCTGACCTGAACCAGCAGCTACGGAGGAGCTCGAGTACTAGGAGAGTGTGTACGCCCAGGCTATGGCCCATCGGTACAGCAGAATGAACCTAGAGTTGCAAAATATTTCTGGAGAAAACTCCACATGTTCCTTATGTCAAAATCAGAATTTTTAAATATTGGTTCAAATTTCTCTTAAAAATCATATGCAAGCCAGACAAGACATCCACCATTGAGATTTTGTCACAGCTGGCCAGTTCGTAGCTTCCACTCTATAGCATAATTCCTCACCAGTGTAATTTTTTTCTCTGCCTCTTCCCGGATTTGCTTTATTTTGCTTTTCGCTATTCTGATTTCTCTGCCAAGGAGAGAGGATTCTAGCAGTTCAAACAAAGGCGTTTCTTACAAAGCCTTGAGCTGAGTACTTCTCAGGACTTAGAGAACACTTGAGACATGGAGATGCTTGGAGGGACCAGTTACCTTTAAAGCAAGGGAAACAGAGTGAACACCCGTTCCTTTCCCTGAGTTTAAAGACAGCACAAAGACAGGCCTGCCTTCATCAAGGGCTGCTTCTGACCTAGCATTTAAATGTGCCTTCAAGTGGCCTTTGAAATTTGAGAAGGCCGTATAGTACCCCTGTTATAAAGTCTGCTTAGCCCGGAAAGCATGTCTTTAATGGCAGTCTAATATCCTTTGGACAGCTACTGTAAGCCTTCTCGGTAAATCATTACTGCTTATGGGGTTAAATTCTATTACGGTCCAGTTAGTCTTCATCAGTACGAGAAAGTCTGATTTATTTGGTTTTCAAATTCAAAGTTGCTGTCTCGTTAGAAGACAAAATCAGTACTTTATTTGCCCTCTGCAAATGTAAGTAATTGGAGGTCCCCAAATGCACATTCATTTTAGTTGTGCAGAGACAGCTACAGAATAGCCTTAAAAATGGATTTCTAGACCACATTTGTGGTAAGATTGCAATGACAGACCTGAGTTAGTAAAATTCCCTCTCACTGTCCAAGCTCTGAAACATCCTCAGGCTTCCCTTATTATTCAGAGAGAATTCAGCCTCAGGGAATAGTAACACAGGCCATGTCATTACAATCAGTAACAAAAGAGTTTCACATTATCTGGTCTTTCCTGCTTTATTCAACAATGCTGTTGAATGTCGTTTGCATGTTCATTTCTAAAGTTCAGAGTACAATGGATAAGATATCTGAGACTTTCTAGCTGGTAAGAATTGGCAGAACCCTAAAGCGATTCCCTCCTCATTTCTAGCCATTTTGACAAATGCTTTTTTTTCAAAGAAATTCATGCACGACTGCTCATATTTTTTCTATCTATAGACTTTCAGTCTAGAGTTCAGTTCTACAATACTGTTTTCCTAGCTAAAATTCCAGGTGCAGATTCTTATACACGGAGAACTTAAATTACTATATCCATGGATTAATCATGAGAGATTTAACTCACTGCCCAGGAGCCTGGATTATTATTACAATCCTGTCCATAATAGTTGAGTCCAAGAAGTAAGAAATTATCTCTAGACCTGTTTCTTTACATATATAATAAGAATGTTATACCAAATAATATTTAAGGCCAGGGACAAATCTAGATTTTATGAGGCCTGAAGTATATACTATTTAGGAGCCCTTGGTAAGAAAAGCAAACTCAAAATTATGATAGGTAGATATGAAGGAAAGTTAGATATAAAATGAAACATCTATTTACAATAATAAATAACAAATTATTAATTTTAAAAGGATGACCAATACCATACACATCACAAAATAAGGAAAAATGAAAAGAATAGTTTTATTAATTACCTGCCTGGCATATATCTATAATACTTATTTCCCTACCTATTTTGGCTGCATAGTCCTGACTGACTCTTCCTTTGACAACAATTTTATAGTATTATTGTCTATAGAGAAAAGAGAAACACAATTCAGTCCTTCTTCTATCCAGGCTAATCAAAATCTGTATTGTTTATAGTTTATTTTTTGGAAAAATTTCTTTCAGTTTCAACACACATTATTGGCAATCTCATGTAAACATTTAATATGTTAACAAATTTGGAGAAATTTCTATCCAATAGTCTTTGTATATGAGCTATAAGATTCAGAAGAATCTTCCAGAGAGCAGCTTCTGCTTCTCTATTTTCGAAACTTTGTATCTTCTACATTATCCACATTCTCCCAAGCCAGCCACCAAAGACACATTTAAAATGCAACATTATTTCTGGCACCTTTGAGACACGACCCTGAGTGAGTCAGAAGAATGGCTGGTAGGAATTATTCCTGAAAGCCACTTCTATAATGAGATGGCTAGCAATAATTTAAAAATGCCTGGAAGAGGCCACAAATCACATAAATATAGCCCATTAAACTCAAACTATGGTTAAATACATCTTACTGTTTTCAAATTTTATAAAAAAAATATCACCATGGGAAGGTATTGCTGGGATCTTCCCAGGATATAAGCAAGGATCCCTAATGCTTACATTTAAGTATCTTCACGGTAAATCCATTTCTAAGACCTTCCTAATTCCAACAATGGTTCTGAGAAATTAATGTAGCTAAAATTCAACACAATATGTTTGGCTTAGAAAAAAAAAAGGAGAAAGAATAAAAAGAAGTAAAGGATAAGGAATAGTGAATGCACAGGCATATGGTTTTAATTATTTTGAGATTAGGCGTTGATTTCAATCACTTCTAGCCCATTTCTACTGACCATGAGCAAACAAGAATTGGTTATAAAGTCCTCTTGTCAATTAAACTAGGTAAGAGTATAATCTGTCTTGCATTATTTAAGGACTGAATTGACCCTATTCTGCATATTGTGTGGACATAGCTTACATTTATTCACTTAATATTATTCACTGGGGTTACTACCTTTAATTCTGAAACAAGATTAGGTTTAAAAACAGGCATCCATCTGGCAAAAAGAGTGTCAGAGATTCTTCTTGTTCTTTGTTTATTTAGAGTTTTTTGTTTGCTTCTTTTTTGGTCATTACAAAAATTTATAATACAAGTTTTACAGTAATCTCTGAATTGATACTAGATCTAAAAATAAAAACGCAATTATAAACTGAAATGCTTGTCTTTAAGGAAATTTTATTAATTAATGGGAAAACCCTAGACTTACCATTCATTTAATAAACTTTTATTAATACTTAGAACTAATATGTGGCAGGCACTGTGCTAGGCAGATTCATGCATATAATTTGTCATTTACCAGTTCTCTGGGCATATTGATTCCATTTTTGCCTGTCTGCAAGTTCTCAGATAGTTGGGGTAGGGGGGAGGTAGGGAGCTAATACAATGATGCTTCCTACTGCCATGTGGTCTCCTTTCCATTGAATTATAACAGATACAAAATGCTACAACCTCGAGTCAAAAATCTGGCTGTAAATGCCTTCTCTGCTTCCTACTACCTGTGCGAATTAGGCTGGTGGTCTTCAAAATGTTTTATATACTCCATAAAATGCACAAAATTTGGGTTTAGGTCTCAAATTTTTGAAATCAAAGGTTTAATAGGTACAATGTCTATGATTTGGGATATATTATAAATATTGATATTATAAAATCACACAGGTATATCATCCTTTTAAATGTGTCTAGTAAATCTAAATAACCATAATGATAGTTACTTGTCATCATATATTTTAAAAAGGTATAAACAAGATCTTTCTTAACAGTTAGGAATTTTATCTCATTTCTTTTCTCCTTGCACCTACTTCCCATTGCACTTCACACACACACACAAACACACACACACAGCATCCTAGTATATTTTTACATTTAAAAGGTCATCTTATCATAATTTCATACTTATCATATTCTACAACAAAAATACTTTTAAAATTTAAAACAGACTTTAGGCTTTAAGTTAAATTTCCTCTAGATTCTGTCATAATTATCCGTAGTCCACAATTGAACAAAATAACAACTATATTAAAATTTTGAATGTTACAAAACAAAAAATTAAGTTTTTAGAAGTTTATCTCTTTTAAAGAGATTGTTTCTTTGAGATTAGCTCATGTATCCATGGGTGAGTATGACTTGTCACTAAAATGAGACAGTTTTCAGGATCATGTCTATTTTTCCTATTTTCTTTTTATTCCTACTTTTCACTTTTATAGACATAAATTCTGAAAAAAAATTGTTCTTACCACAAGCTGAATGGGATGCAAGAACTTTTCTATTGCAATATCACCCATTTCTTTGAATTTCCTCCAAGTAATATGCCAAAATCCACGTAGTGATCTATCATCTAAAATTATTTTTAATAGCCTCTCAACTGACAACTTAGTTACTTCCTCCTTCAATTTTGTTGAAAGCCAAGAATTGGAAAGTACCTGACCTGTGAAATGATTTGTTATACAGTCATGAAAGTCATTCACTTTCTTAGTTTCTGGGAAATATACCAAGAAGGTTTTCATAAGTCTTATTAAATGACTCTTGGTCTTTCACACAGGGGCACCTTGTTTAACCCAATATCCTCATAAAGATTTGAGAACATCAAAATATTGTTATTTTCAATACATTCTGGCAATACTAATTTTTAATAAAATAATTTTGCCTTATCATGCACCTTAAATAATATTTCCCCCCAAACCTTGGCGCTACAATTGAACCTGCACAGTTTATAGAAACTAACCACTCTATAACCCATATGGCAAAGTCAGTCCACACTGTCTAAGCAACGTATTGATCTAAGAGTTATTGCCTGTAAAAAAAAGTTAGATATAAACTCAAATAAATTTATTAATTGTGTCCCTAGGACCATCAGCTAACTTCTAAATTACATTCCTAAAACAAATACACAAACTATGGCACTTTGCCATGGTTTTCCTTTTTAATGACTTCCTTTTTGCTTTATGCTCATGAAACTCTCCCTCAAGAAAAATGAATATTTGACAATAACCAGGTAGCCTAACAAAACCTAGAACATTGATTAATGCCAAGGGACAATGGGGATATAGAAGTCCTTGAGCCTTGCTAGTGTAATTTTAAGACTAGTGTAGCCATTCTGAATGTAAGCTGGTACAGCTTAGTCAAATTACATAGACATTTCCCCCAGGACTCAGAATTTCCACTCTCAGATGTATATCCCAAAAACGCTGTCACCTAAGTGGGACTGCATGTGAAGATGATCACTGCGGCACTGTGGTGGACACAGGAGCTGGGGGCCGTCAGACTGTCACTGGGAGAATAGATAGGTGTAATGTGGGAAAGGGCCAAGGGTATGTCAATAGATGGGTCTTAATATCATTATGTTGGTGAGAAGGAAGGAAGGAAGGAAGGAAGGAAGGAAGGAAGGAAGGAAGGGAGGAAGGAAGGGAGGAAAAGAAAGAAAGAAAGAAAGAAAGAAAGAAAGAAAGAAAGAAAGAAAGAAAGAAAGAAAGAAAGAAAGAAAGAAAGAAAGAAAGAAAGAAAAAGAGGGGGAGGAAGAAAGGAAGAGAGAAGGAAAGAGAAGAAAAAAGCAGAATAGATATATTGTATAATATTTATGAAAATTTAAAATACTTATACATTAGACAATACATATTTACAGGAACACACAAAAGATGATAGGTATTAAGTACATTAGAATTACTGTTGCATTGTAATTTATTGAATGCTGACTGATACTGTATATATTTTATAAATAGATAAGATACGGTCATCATTGACATTCTGCCCTCAGATGCTGCTCAACCTGAAATCGATCAGCATCTACACTTCAGAATACTCTTTCTTTCTTTCTTGAACCTTTCCAGGCAGGATGATCGAGGAAGAAATTTCCATGGTAAATTAAATTATCCAAGGGGTAGGGAACAGTCAGCTTCTAAAGGAATGAATCTGGTCTTAGAAGAAAAGAGAGGAGTTAAATAGAGGAAATCAAATCCTTGATGAACGAAAGGGGAAAGACAAAGGGAAGAGCCAGGGGATCTACCCCCCCCCCACTCCTGTCTCATACCCTGATCCCCCAACACAGCTTCCTTTCCTTTCCTTTCATACATTCCCACACCTTGAGGACTTTACCTGGGACCTTTGAGGTAAATACAAATGACTAATAAAGAAAAGAAAAGCTGTCAAACCTTGTTATGGACTGAATGTTTGCCCACCAGCCCTGTCAATTCATATGCTGACATTCTAACCCCCAGTGTATCTGTATTTGGAGATGGGAGCCTCCAAGGAAGTAATTAAGTTTAAATGAGGGCATAAGGGTTGGGCCTTGATCCTATAGGATTAGTGTCCTTTAAGAAGAGACACCAGAGAGCTAGTTCTCTGCCTCTACATTTCTCCTCCACATCCCTCCTCACCCTTGTATACACACAGCCCCCCCCCCCCCCCAAGTAAAGGCCATGTGATGACGGAAGACATAGCCAGAAGACAGCCAGCCATCTGCAGGCCAGGAAGAGAGATCTTACTAAAAACTGAATCAGCTGAGGCCTGGATCTTAGACTTCTATAGCCTCCAGAAGTGAGAAAAAGATACCTCTGTTGTTTAAGCCACCAAGACTGGGCTATTTTGCTATGAGAGCCTAAGCCGATTAATACAAACTTGAAGTGTATTTATGGAATTGGAAATTAAAATAATAATTACACACTTTGAAAAGTTTTAAATAAGAGAGGGGTATGAGTCTGAGTGCATTTGAAAGAGTAGTTAGATGATAATTTGATTCAAATTTTTAATTCAATATACAACTCTCTAGTTGTATCTTACCATATAAATGATTCAGCATATAGATTTTTAAGTATAAAAATCATGATGTAACAACAACAAAAATACAAGTACTTAGTTATTTTAAAATAGTCTGTTATGGGGGCACCTGGGTGACTCAGTCAGTTGAGCAGCTGCCTTCAGCTCAGGTCATGATCCTGGAGTCCCGGGATTGAGCCCTGCATCAGGCTCCCCACTCAGCAGGGAGTCTGCTTCTCCTTCTGACACCCCCAATCATGCACGTGCACACATGCGCGCGCGCTCTCTTTCTCAAATAAATAAATAAAATCTTTTTAAAAATAAACAAAAATAAAATAGTCTGTTATGTCAGTAGACTGAAAACATATAGAGCCAGTATGGCAATATTATAACCCCTAGTGACTTTAAAATAGGATATGTAACTTCCCCATCATGGTGAGGAGAAACTGGGGGCAAACAGTCAAAACTCATCAGTTTATTAGTGCCAATGAAAGACTGAATTCTTTTATTAAAAGTAGAGGGGGGGGCGCCTGGGTGGCACAGCGGTTAAGCGTCTGCCTTTGGCTCAGGGCGTGATCCTGGCGTTCTGGGATCGAGCCCCACATCAGGCTCCTCTGCTATGAGCCTGCTTCTTCCTCTCCCACTCCCCCTGCTTGTGTTCCCTCTCTCGCTGGCTGTCTCTATCTCTGTCGAATAAATAAATAAAATCTTAAAAAAAAAAAAAAAGTAGAGGGGAACGGGGCACCTGGGTGGCTCAGTCAGGTAAGGGTCCAACCCTTGATCTCAGCTCAGGTCTTGATCTCAGGGACGTGAGTTCAAGCCCCGTGTTGGGCTCCACACCCAGCTTAGAAAGAGAAAAGAAAGTAGAGGGAAAGTGGGCAAAAGTTTGAACAGTTGTTTCACAAAGGGAGATATATGAACAGACAATAGGCATAAGAAACTTCAACACCATTAGTCATCAGGGAAACCAAAATTAAAGGAAAAAATAGATACAATATACACACCAGAATGGCCAAGATGAAAGAGACTGACAACACTGATGTTGGCAAAAATGGGAAGCAACCCAAACCCTCAAATGTCAAATGGTATAGCCACTTTGGAAAAATACCTGGCTGTTTCTTTGAAAATGGAACATATACTTCTCCTGTGACTTCTGGGTATTTACCCAAGAGAAGTGAAAGCATACATCTATGAAAATCCTAAGTTTCATTCAAAATAGTGAAGAACTGGATTAATAAGAAAATGGATCAAAAAACTGCAGTGCAGGGGCGCCTGGGTGGCGCAGTCGTTAAGCGTCTGTCTTCGGCTCAGGGCATGATCCCGGCGTTCTGGAATCGAGCCCCACATCAGGCTCCTCCGCTGGGAGCCTGCTTCTTCCTCTCCCACTCCCCCTGCTTGTGTTCCCTCTCTCACTGGCTGTCTCTCTCTGTCAAATAAATAAATAAAATCTTAAAAAAAAAAGAAAACACTGTGGTGCATTCACACAATGGAATGTTACTCAGCACCAGTAAGAAGTGAATTACTGATAGAAGCAATGATACAGCTGAATCTCAGAAATGGTACACTGAGTAAAGGAAGCCTGAAACAAGAGTAAACACTGTATGAGCCCATTTATATGAAGTTCTAGAATAGCCAAATAAAAATCTATAATGAAAAAATTACGAATAGCAATTGCCCCATCGGTGGATGAGGGTGAAGCTTGGCTGTGAAGAGGTACAAAGGCGTGTACTGGGGTGACAGGGTGTTGGGTATAGTTCTCTCATGTGTTGGTCAAAATTCACTGGCTATTATGCTGATGATTTGCGCATTTGGCTAAATTTAAATCTTATGTCAGAAAAACAATTATAAACAAATATCTAAATTTAGTAATGATTTGTATGCCAAAGTTTTTGGTGATTTCATATACTGATGTCTTAAACTTATTTTGAAATGCTTTTTTTTTTTTTTTTGCAGTATACATTTATTTATAAAATGCTTAGAAAGCAGAATACCCAGAAACTGTGGGCAGTTACGCTCTGGTGAGCAAAACTTAGTGCAAAAATATTTTCTTGGGCTATAGGATTTCCCCCTTTGTGTTATTTAATCTGAATGTGGATGCCCCAACCCTAAACTTTTTTTGCATTTCAAAAAATGATGGAGTGATAGATGTATAGAGGGATGGAGCTAAATAGATAACCTGATAAAGCAAATATAGCAAGAGGTTAAGATACAAGAGGAAGGATCTACAGCAAATAGGACACAGTATCAAGTCTGAATGGTGGCACCAGATGGTCTTATGTTATGTTTTATATGCTTATTTTTTCTATATGCTTGAATTATTTTATAATTACTAATATATTTGCATGAAATGTGTTACTTATGCAGTATACAGAAAATATTTATGCAGACACGGTATCAGAGATCCTTTGCAACAACTCTGCAGACTGCAGGCCCCATCCTTGAAAGTCCCGAGGTGATTTTGGAAATTACATTAATTCTTTGGAGTCCTGATATTAACTTTCTAGGTGTGTTGATAAGGATATATACTTAAACAAATTGTAAGACCAGAATGACAAATGTATAAACATACCCATTCTTGGGTAGGCTGTACTTTTATTCCTAATTATTCACTCCCTCCTTTTGTCAGAGAATTACATCTCCCCTCCCATTTTCATGTGACTTGCTCTGGCCAATGGCATTTGAGTAGATGTGATCAATGCTATGTCCAGGGGAAAACTATTAAGAGTATTATAGGCTGAATTGTATTCCCTAAAAATTCATATGTTGAAGCTCTAATCCCCAGTTCCTTAGAATGTGACTGTATTTGAAGATGTGGCCTTCAAAGAGGTGACTAAAATGAGACCCTGAGAGTGGGTTCTAATCCAAACTGACCAATGTCTTTCTAAGAAAAGAAAATGTAGACACACAAAGAGACACTAGGAGCATGTGCTCAAAGGGAAGATGCCATGTGAGGACATAGGGAGAAGGTGGTCATCGAATAAGCAAGAAGAGAGGGCTCAGGAGAAATCAAACCTGCCAACACTTTGATGGTGGACCATAGTCCTCAGATGCAGGAGGATAAATACCTACATGTCCCACCTCAGAGCCCCACTTCAACCAGGGTCCCAGAATCGCATCCAGGTGAATTGCAATCCAGAATTGCATCAGCTAACTTATAGTTACCAACACACACTATGAGAGTAAAGATGTGTCGTTGCAAGACAAACACACATGTGTGCACGCATGCATGCACACAGTAGAGATGTGTTAATATATACTTTTTGGTTGAGTGCCACAGGGCCAAGAGTTAAAATCAGTATCAGACCACAGCCTAGCTAGAGCTGAATCACCATCATGGAAGGAATCTTTGGAATACAGAAAAATAAATCTGAAACTGTATTTAAATTTATCATTGTCATTATTATCATTTATTGAAAATTGCAGTGATGGCCAAATTTGAGGACTTTGACATTGTAGTACAGGAACAATGACTTCTCAGCCCTGCCAGCTGCCTGACTGCACTCATGCTTCCTGCACATCGACAATACAAAATAGAAACTTAGTTTCAGTTGCCTCGGTAAGGGAGCAATTTGGCTGGTGCTGTGATATGGAGCGCTGCTGATGGTAAGTTGCCACAAAGTTATTAAACGTTTCTTCCCCTCCATCATAACCAAAATAAAGCCTCCCTAGGCTCAAAACAATAAGGAATTTTCTTCTAAAAGCATTCTTGTAAAGCCTGTTGTTTTGATGTTTGAGTGAACAAAATGTGTTTTGGTGTGTGTTTCCTTGAGTCCATTTCCTCCAACACTGTCAGATTTTCTAATAATGAATATACATTTATATTTCAATGGACTGCTAGAATTTCAAGAAATAAGGAACATTTTTCCTCCTGCCTCTAAATTGTTTTATTATGTTTGGATCAAAGATGTATATCCAAGATGTTTTAGGAATGAGTTTGAGGTCTTTCTGACTCTTAAAATCTTGAGATACCTAAGTTGATATTCATTTTAATTTGTGATTAATTCCCAGATATTCCTTTTCATTAAGAAATCCATACATAAAAAGAGAAATCCATATGCAAAATGAAGTAACCAAAAATTAAGTGAAGTTCTCAGTAGATAATTATTTAACATTAAGAACACTAATCCACCTGATAATTTTACAAAGTTTAAGAAATAATATAATCTATTATTTGGTTACGTATTACTTAAATTTTACATACATTTTTGATTCAAAAATAATATTTTTCTAAGTTGTACAGCCAAAATACTCTCCATGTTCATATTAAACATCAATATTTTATTTTTTTAATTATTTTAAAGTTCTTAATATTTTAACACAAAATTAACATACTTCAAAATCATCAGGATTTATTCACAGCATTTTAGTTTTGCAACAATGAATATACACTTATATTTCAGTGGACTTTAAAAATTTCAACAAGTAGAATACCTAAGAAGACTTTTTTACTACACATTTATATTTAGCTTGATAATTTATTATTTGATTGAAACATTATATATTTAGATATTAATATTCAGAATACTTAGATATTGACAACAATTTCAAATGCCATAATCACTTATACTCCAAGGAAGGTCAACTGGAAGTTTTCCTTACAGGAGTCATGGAACTCTTCCCCAGAGGCTTTCTCTAATCACGGGAGCCCACTCAGCCTGTGCCCAAGGTAGACCAGAAGTGCCGAGATGACCTAGTTGTCCAGTAATAACAAGTTCAATAATATACCTTTCTTGGTTTCCTTCCTTTCTCTGTATCATTTCCCACTGCCCTATTAGAGCTTTGTGGACTCACCTCTCAAATAAACAACTCACACTCACATCCTTTTCTCAGGTTTGGCTCCTGGGGGAACCCAATCTAAGAGGTACACAATCATGAAACCCCACACCCATCAGGAATACTGGAAAGGACACTAAAGTGGAATCCTTTATAAGCCACCAGTTTCAGGTTTACGAAGGTGGACTCTACCATTTTAATCTGCAAACTTTCAAACCTGTATCAGTTGTCTATTGCTGCATAAATTACCCCACCCTCAGTGACAACGACTGAATGACAACGATTTATTATTGATCACAATTCTGTACATTGGTTGTGCTCATTTCATCTGGCTCACACATGCAGTTACCTTCAGGAGAGTGAGTGGGCTTGAAGGTCCAAGTTGGCCTCACTCATGTATGACAATTAGTGCTCCCAGTTGCCTGGTGTGACTTGATTTTCCTGTGCATGGCCTCTCTTCATCCAGGAGACTAGAGTTAGCTTCTTTATGTGTAAGTCCCAAGATAGCGTTTTAAGAGGACAAAAAAGCTACAAGGCCTCTAGAAAACTAGGCTATAGAACCAGCAAGTCCCTCTTCAACCACATTCTGTTGGTAGAAGCAAGACATCAGGGCTGGCATGGGCTGAAAAAGTGGGGTTATAGCCTTCATCTCTTAGTGGAAAGAGCTGGAAAGTATTACTGCTATGTTTTCAATCTATCATAAACCCAACTGTCTTTGTGGAAGAGACCAATTAGATGCTCACCAAGCCTACTTCCACTTTCTGGACATGAAAGCGTAACTATACTTCCCAGCCTCCCTGGAGGTAGGTTGAATCCAAGTGCTTGGATCATGGCACTTTCAGCCACAGCAATATATCCCTGGTCTGTCTCTCCTGCCCCAGAAATAGCATGTGCTAAAGATGGCAACATCACAAAATGGCAGGAGCATGGACCCCCTCAGGATTTTTCTGAAGAAAAACCATCTGACTTTCATTGAACTTTGACAGGAACAAGAAATAAATTTCTATTATGTTAAGTTACTGAGATTTAAACATAGTACAATCTAACATACCCTAACTAATATGTCTTTGAGAACTAAAAGAACGAATCTCAAATAATGGACTGTAGGATATGGCAAAAGTCTGGTGATAGAGTTTTTTGTTGTTGTTGCTGTTTGTGTTGGGCACTGAGAAAGTTCCTTCTCATTTTATACCATGTTAGCTGTCTTCTGTCTATTTATTAGACCATCTTCCCTGATGATATCTACTAGCTCTGTTAGTTTCAAGGCAAATACAGATGAACAGACTTCCTCCTATGGCAGAGACTGAACTTGTATGGTAGAGAATTCACTCGCACAATTAAACTACTGCTATTCATAGGGAAGAGGTAGCAGCTAGGAACATATGCAGACATCTGGGAGGTGGGCTCATGACTTGCTTAGGAAGGTATTATCTTTAATGATAGTGCTCAAAATTACTCTTCTCCTTTTTTTTCTACCTTTGCAGTATCCTTATCGCTCATCTCAAATTTTAAAGATTTTATTTATTTATTTATTTGAGAGCGAGCAAGAGATTGAACAGGGGGAGGGGCAGAGGGAGAGGGAGAGAGAAAATCTCAAGCAGACTCTGCACTGAGCACAGAGCCCTATGTGGGGCTCCATCTCACAAACCTAAGATCATGACCTGAGCTGAAATCAAGAGTTGGACACTTAACCCTCTGAGCCACCCAGGCACCCCTCATCTCACGTTTTAGATATACTCCTCTCTATTAGAAAGACATTTGTAGAATTTCACTCTGAAAGGCCTTGCTAACTCTTTAAGATGATAGCTTTTCCTTTGGTTCATAGCTGAGGTGACTGTCATATGATAAAGGATCAAGTGGGTCACTGGGAAATGTTTATCCACTTTCTGAAGCAAAAACTCCTCCAAGTGTTTTAAAGATGTAAACCTGCCCCCTTTTCATGTCTGGCAATGATGCTGATGATGAGAAAAACCTTCCCAGACCAGGGTGATCTATCCAAGATCTATTTATTTTTCCATAATCCCTTTGTTTATGTGTTCTCAAATGACTAATGAGGCCAATCTGGAACTGGCAGATTTTGCCACAATTTAGACAGATGGTTTCAGTATATGTGCATAAAGAAAGTAATGTTGGAAATGTGAAAATAAAGATATATTTTGTACTATCCTGAGTTTTTCTAAGAGAACAAAGGTAAAATGACCAGGGGGCATGGAAAGGTTTTAGTGTACTAAACCACACAATGTGATCTTTTTACCTTAGAAGCCTCTGGAATAACTACTGAGAATCATTGCAGTAACATACAGATGATTTTTTTTTTAGCCCAAACACTTGGAAAAGTCTAAACATATGCTCTAGTCATTGCTTTAGAAAGCTTGTATAAGCAATATTAAGTGAACTGTTGCTGATAAAAATGTGACCTCACTCCAAACCTGAGCCCTTCCTAGAACTGAAGCAAAACCAAATATTTCTGGGTAATTTAAAATATAAACAGGGCTGACCATTTTTCAGGTCTTTGCATAGATGACACATTTCTGAACCTTCTACTCTAATCCAGTTATCCAAATTTTAGTATTGTCTCTCTTAGATGAGAAAACCTGGAAAATTTTTGTACATTTCCAATTTATTGAATAGATCCTAGCAATATGAAGACTCATTCATTCACATATCCTCAACTAATATTCACTGAACACTTACTTTGTGTAAGACAAGATCGTTGATGCTGCAAAATTCCAACATGAGTATACCCATAACCCTGGTCTTCAAGAAACACAGATTTCATAGATGTGTAAACAAATTGTTGTAACACCGTATGGTAAATTTACATAGTTCCTCAGAGAATAATGCACTGTTTTTGCTAATAATGCCTGTAGTGGTAACAGCAACAAAGAAGTAGAATGGAGGAAGTAGAAGGAGAAAGATCCCATGTATAATAGGTTGCCCTGAGACATATTACCCAGAAATGTGTGCCACGCCAGCATCATTAATGGCAAGTTGCTCAGCAATTAAGCTGGTTTGTGGTGGTGGCAGAGACCAGGGTTGTGTGTGGATCTTGGATGTAGGAGTAGAATATCTGCATATGTGACAAGGCCCTTTGATGCATGATAGAAATAAGACTGGGAAGCAAATATGGCCATGTAATGGGTCACAGGTTGGTTACCCATACCCTGCTGCAGCAAAACTCCAGATGAATTTCAGGATGCTAAATTTTAACTTGGATATCCAAGTCATCATGAAGATACATTGTTAAAGGTAGGAGGATAGGAAAAGTATTATTTGCTATTTTGTTAGCTACATTTATAATTTTTAAATGGCACGTGTACTAAGAACCTTTATTTTCTACACTAGTCCCAATCCCACCCCCAGGCTGTGTATGTTTGGGAGCCTAGTCTCCAGACAGTCACAGGCTTCTGCAGGCCAGGCTTCTGGTTTCTTCGATGGTAATATCCCCTCCTAAGCTTTGTAGACATTTGACCTATTTGTTTCCAGTTAGTTCCTTTCAAGTAACCACAGCCAAAAGTTTCTTTCCCATCAGTCTTTCTCTCAATTTCATTGTATCTGCCTTGAGATAATTTGAAAAATTGGGTTTAAAGGGATAGACAATGCTCTTTATATCATCTTTGGCACTAGGTTGTCTCCTAATTTCTGAATAACGTATAATAGGAAGGAGGTGTTAATGGCCTGAGTGCTCACACCCTTATAAAAATTGTTTCATCAGCACTACCCCTAATAACTAGCCTGATAACCACTTCTTTTAGAATTCGTTACATGTAGCAAAAAGAAGCCAGAACACATTAATAGTGTAACTTTTTTTCAAACCAGTTTGGCTAGATAGAGACTTCTGTTGGCATATGACCTGCCTTCCAAGGTATTACAGAGGAGTTTTAACAAATGTTTTCTTAAAGCACACACAGATCACCAGCTTTCCAGCCTACAATATACATGCCCTACCCCTCAAGACCAAATACAAAGCTCAAGGCATATGTTTTACATATCTGTTACAACAGTAGCCCGGTTCTAAGTATCAATTTCTACATTAATTATAGGAAGCAAATTCAATTGCATGAGACCCAAAATACAGGATTTATGCAACACTCAGTTTCATTGCTTTCTCTGGGGATTGAAGGGCAGCTTTGACATTTTCACTGTGTAACTTTAATGCTAAGTCTAAAAGTGACTATTCCAAGTGATGGAAAGTAAGAAAGGGGCAAAGCAGCACAGATGCATTCATATTAATGTTAAAACACAGAAACAGCACATATACTTTCTATTTCCATCCAACTGGGCAGGACTTATTTACATGGCCACCCCAGGCTGCAAGGACAGCTGGAAAATGCAGTCCCTACATGTGGAGCCATGTACACTGCTAAAATGGGGGCATCCTATGACTAAAGAAGAAGAGGGAATGTGTAGTGATGAATAATCAGCAGTGTCTGCGACAATGACCCATAGGTCAGAATAGGGGCCAGGAGAGAAGGAGGGAGTAAAGAACTCATGGAGAGAAGCAGTGCAGATGATGGGGTAGGATGCGATAGGGACCTTATCCTGAGCTGGTTTTAAGTCTGACACCCCAAAGCTGTAATTTCCATAGAGGAGTTCCCCTCCCTTTTGTCTGCTAAGAGGATGTTTCTCCAAATTATACAAAAACCCATCCGCCCCTTGGAGGTTTCAGTGATCAGTCTCATTTTCCATTGTTTTGTTAGACACATCCATCACAAATAAGGAGGCCTTCCAGGTGAGTGTGTATTAGGAGCTCAGAGGAACATAGAGAAGGGGGATAACTAACATAATCTAGAAACTTTTTTTTCCTACAAAAAAGGTAGGACTTCCATGACTGCAAAAAGAATAAAGAAGGGCAGTTGAAGGGAGTCAGGCTTCCGTGAGGACTGATCGGAGGTGTTGCCCCTGTTACTCAGACTTTGCGGGTCTGCACAGCGTCAGAGGACGACTCAGAGCCCGCTGGGCTTAGAAGCACCCGTGTGCACAATGAGAATCCCA
Source organism: Ursus americanus (assembly GCF_024610735.1). NCBI lineage: Eukaryota > Metazoa > Chordata > Mammalia > Carnivora > Ursidae > Ursus > Ursus americanus. Next base: position 18,404,562 of record NC_142135.1, read on the forward strand.
GGCTGAACTTCAATTAGTTCCTTAACCTCTCTGTTCCTCAGTTTTTGCATCTCTGAAATATGGACATTCACCACAGAGGGTTATTTTGAAGATTTCGATGAGAGCACGTATACAGAGTGTGAAGGCTCTGTGCTCTACAAATGGTGAATGTTTAATAAATATTACCTAAAAGCATGTATCGTGGCGCTCTTATTGAATCATAATAGAGAACACAAGAGATAGTCTATCCATAGTAATATTTTTCAGTGCCTCTAACATTGTGTCTGGAACACAGCAAACATTCAAAAAATGAATGAATGAGTAAATGAAAACATTTTGAAACCCATTCAAGTAACCACCCTACACAAGGTTTCCCTGGCTTCTCAAGTTTCTTAGTGGTTCTTTAAATAGTGGCTCAAAAATGAAGAGGTCATGTTAGAAATGTTAGCCAATGTACATAATTTTATCTGAACAAAGGAAGTCAAAACTGCTTATTAATTTACAGTGAAGCCTTCATATCAGTCTGAGAAAACCAAATGTTCAGCAGCACTGAAAATTTCTAGAACACACACAAAAAGAATCCTTAAGTTTCTTTGGGAAAATGGAGCCATCTACAGACCAAATCGATTCACTATTAAACAAATTCATTCCTGGACTTTGTAATCATAGAACAGGAAGGTTTTTCTACTTTAATTTCTTATTACTCTTATTTTTATTTCTTGTTACTCTCATTCTTCTGCTTCTAAATATACAGCTGGAGTTCTAAAGCATATCCAGTCTTTACTACCTCCATCACCAGCTTGTGCCACTATCACATGAAATAATCTAACTAGTCCCCTGCTTCTGCCTTTGACCCATTACAGTCCATGAACAATGGAGTCAGAGGAATCCTTTCAAAGTAAATCCCTCGAGTATCTATCCACTGAATTTAAAAATGAATGAATGGCCACCATAAATCATACATGATTTCAAGTATGGAATGGTGATAAAGCAATAACCAGAACATGGTGCCTGTTTTGCAAAGAAAACAGAAAAGCTTACAGAAAAATCATTAAATCCTCAACAATAAACGTAAGAGAAGAATGGCTGATGAGGAATGATACAACTAACTCCCTTAAAATAAGAGAGCACTGAAGCTGGTTCTTGAAGGACCAGTTAATTGACATCTTACCTTTGGTCTTTCCAATCAAATAAGAATAATTTAGGAATAATGCAATAGCTGCCATTTATGAAGGATTGACTCCTTACAAGATACGGTGCTAAGTTCTCAGATGTATTACTTCACTTCATCCTTGCAACCACCCAAATAATTAGGCATGTTATCCCATTCTGCCCAGGCAGAAACTGAGAGCTACAGAGGTTAAGTAATATGCCTAAAGATACACCTCTAGCCAACAGTGGATCTGAGAGCTGAATCCAGCCTGTTAGGGGAGCCTGCGCTCTTAAGGACTAGGCAATACTCCCTCTGTGAAAGGCAGAGACAGAGATCCTGGCGACAAAGCTAGAGCAAGAGGTTTCTCAGTATCTATTAGACAGGCCTTCCACTGGCATAGTCCTGGAGCTTTAATAGGTTGTGATTATTTAAGTGAGTGCCATGCCAATCCCTGCCTCAACATAAATTTTTGACATTGCAAACACACACAGACACACAGAGATAGAGCTGCTGCACGAGACTCTGATGCTAAGAGCTTATAACCACAGCATGAGCCCATATGGGCAGGCACCATGTCTTGTCACCATTCTGTCCCCAGCGTGCCATGGTAGGCATATAGTGGATGCTGAATAAATGGACAGATGAACTGAGACTCTAACTGCATTTTAAATACCCAGTTAACAATTGAAGGTAAAAAGTACCATCAGAGGACAGATTGTATGACAGATTGTACCGGGTGCCCAACAGTTGACTGCTTTTAATGTAAAGGATTTGAGCCTTAAACAGGCAATTGAGTGAGTACTTGGAATTAGCTAAATTACGTTATAGTTCAGGTGAGTCCTGTTCATTTTAAGTCTAATTTTGTGACTGTACCTATCACCAACTTTGGTCAGGGATCTGCATAATACATATATGCTTTGCTGGTAATCATTCGAGTGGAGCTTTTTTTTTTTTTTTACCGATAGAGCCAGTGGGTGCCACACCAGGGGGCTGGCAGAGTGACAGCAGCAGGCCCCGAGTTCCAAACATTATGGTGAAGAGAACAAAGGCCCTGGAATGAGAGGAAATGGGGCATCTCAGAGTTCATGAACACCAGCCCACCGGATTGGAGTCCCATCAGGACTCATTCAGTTTCAAGTAATAGCAATGCTTCTCAAACTGGCTGAAACAATGATTGCCTCCCGTAATTGATATGTTCAAGAGATGTGGCCAACTTGGGAACCACTAGGCCCAATGCCTCAAAAAAATGTCATCAAGACATTGCTGGTCTCTCCAGCTCCTGCTTCAGCATTTCTTTGCATTTGGCAGCATTTCCAGATAGATTCCCGGTCAAGCCAGCAGAAGTGGTTTCCAGCAGCTTCAAACTTACATCGATTCACTTAGCAAGCCTGGTGAGTAAAGGGGCCTCTTTTCCAACCATTTTAGCTGATAAGTACTTGGATTCCCTCTGATTGGCCCCACTTGTGTCACTTGTCCACCTCTGAATCAATCACTGTGGCCAAGATCATACAGCCAGCTCTCTGATTCGTCAGGATTGAGACATGTATACCTATGGAGTCCAAGGATGGGGTCATCTCTGCCCAAATGATATAGACCGGAGTGGAAGAGAACTGATTCTCTAAGTAAAACTCGAGGTTTCTTTTACAGAACAGGGATGCTGGGAGGTGAGCAGGGAGGGGAAGCAACAGACAAAATGATATGAACACCAGGTGCTGAAAATATGCAAAAGCATGTGGAACATGGCCTAAGACTGCCCCCTAACTGAACTGGCTTGGGAATGGAGAATGGGAGAGGGAAAGGGGGCATTACACCTATTAAACCACAAAACAGTTACTAAGCATTGTATTAAGCAGGAAGTTTGAGTAAGTTGCAATTTAGTGACCAGCCTTCAAAAGGGCATCATTCCTTCATTATTGTGCATGAAAGAAGGAATGAAAGAATGAACAAATGCAGAGCAACTTTTTAAGGTAGGCAGTATTTACCCCATTTGAAAATTTAGGAAAATGAAGTATAGGAGCTGAATAGCTTACTTAAGTTCTCATAAGTCAGCAACCAAGAATTTTTGTGGGGGCTCAACTTCTAGGTCACTATTCCTAAATGCTCCAAAAATGGGGTACATTAAAATAAAGATTTATTATTGTGCATAATTTTTTATTTTTATTTATTTATTTATTTATTTTTTTTAGAGAGAGTTGGTGGAGGAGGGAGAGGGGTAGAGGGAGAGCGAGTGAGACAATCCAATGCAGGGCTCAATCTCACCACCCTGAGATCATGACCTGAGCCAAAATCAAGAGTCAGATGCTTAACCGACTCAGCCACCCAGGTGCCCCAATCGTCAATAATTCTTAATCCTAAAATTCAAAACGGTGGCAGGGACTTTCATAATAAAAATATAACTTCAATCTGGACTCTGTCTTCTACTAGCCAAAGGTCCTTGGGCAAACTAGTTCACCTCTCTTAGCCTCTGTTTCCCCATCTGTAAAATAATGATAATAACCCCCTTTATTGTGGAGATTAAATGAGATAACCTATGTAAAAGCACCTGGATAACATCAGTACAATTAAATAAATAAGCTATATAGTACTAATTGAATGAATTTGAGATTTTTTAAAAAATAAAATAGAAATCACAGTCCCTGCTTCAAAATAAAACAAAATAACACCACCACCACCAACAACAACAAACACCTGAGTTTGGCTTTCATTCCATCACCAGTAGAAATCATCCCCATGCTGTTACTCAAGTTAATGTAATTATATACAAGGCAAGAAAGAGGCATTTCCTAAGCATATAATGCGTTAAAACATGACCCCCACTAACTCATTGGATCCTGAAAGCAATTTGGGTTGAGTTTTACACCATCTGCAACCTCTCAGACTTCAGAAGCTTTGAATCAACACTGTGCCACCTTGCCATACATTGGACACAAATATAAAAAGAAAAAGAAAAATCAAACCATAACCCTGGACTCCATCTAGGGTCTTGTCTTGAGGTTAAAGCCTTAGAAAATGTCTCTCTTCTGTGAAATAAAAAAGTAATCATATCCTTGCCCATGTCAGATCTTGACACCCTTTTCACTGTTTTCCTGTTCTGGTGTCAACTCCCTGACCCCAAGTCATGACCCATCTAGCCTCTGTGATGGCTTCACAGATATATCCTCACTCCCTTTAGTTCAGGGACTCTCCTCACCTCCTTCTTCCTCCTATCACCCATCAGCAGCCATAGCTGTCCCGCAAGTGTCTACTGCCCAGCACATGTAACGGGACAAATAAACACTAACAAAGGGAAATACTGATAAGCCGAACATAGTAAAATTAACAATTTCTGTTCATCGAAAGATATCATTAAGAGAGTGAAAATGCTGGAGAATATATCTACAACATAGAAATCTGACAAAGAACTTGTATTCAGCATTTTTTTTTTTTAAAGATTTTATTTATTTATTCGACAGAGATAGAGACAGCCAGCGAGAGAGGGAACACAAGCAGGGGGAGTGGGAGAGGAAGAAGCAGGCTCATAGCAGAGGAGCCTGATGTGGGGCTCGATCCCAGAACGCCGGGATCACGCCCTGAGCCGAAGGCAGACGCCTAACCGCTGTGCCACCCAGGCGCCCCCTGTATTCAGCATTTTTAAAAAATCTTTTTTACACTAATAAGAAAGGACAGCCCAATTTTTAAAAATAGGTAAAAGACTTCAGTAAATATTTCACAAAAGAGGAAATCTAAATGGCAATAAGCACATGGAAAGGTGCTCAACATTACAAGACATTAAAGAGCCACTGATTCCAACCAAAGTGAAAACATTTTACATATCCACAAAACTGGTGAAAATGTAAAAATAACAGCTGAACAGATAGATCAGTGTTAGTGTGCCAAACTGGAACTTTTGTATCTTGCTGATGGGAGTGAAAATTGGTACAACTACTTTAGAAACCATTTGATGCTATTTACTAAACCTGAGAATATATCTTATGACCCAGTCATTCTTTCTCTCTGAGTGTTTTCCCAAGAGAAATGCATGGTGTTCATGGAAGTGCAAAAGGTATGTATACAAGGATATTCAAAGCAGCATTACTGTGATAGCCAAAACCAAGAAACAATGTAAAAGTCCATGAAAAGTGGAAAAGAAAATTGTGGTTGTATAGTCCTATAATAGAATATCCAACAATAAAACAAAACAAACTTCAGCTGCACACATGGCATGAATGAATTTCAAAAACATAATGTTTAGCAAAAATACATGTTCTAAGATCCCTTTTATGTAAAATTCAAAGAGGGGGAAAAACTAATGTAGGGTAAAGGAGGTAGTACAGTGGTTACTTTTGGTGGCATAAAGGGCTGACTGGGAGAGGCAGGAGTGGCGTAGCACGGTGCTGTCAATTTTCTATATTTTTATCTGGAGCCACACTGGTGTTACACAAGTGTATTCACTTTGTAAAAGTTTATTGAGTTGTAGCTTGAAATCTGTTCAGTTTACCAAATGTAGGTTGTACATCCATAAAAAGTATACTAAGAAATCCACACCCTTCTTGATGCCTATAATTAAGGCTCATGAGTTCATTTCAACCAATTCTGTGACTTTAAACTGTCAAATATGATTGGAATTCACTCATCTACATAGAACATTTCCATACCCACAAAAGCACTTAAAAAAAAAAAACACACACACACACATCTATTTTATTGTTAGCAATTCAGCTTTCACTGAGCAATGGTTTGTGGGAATCATCATGCACAGAAATGAGCAGCAAGAGGCCATGAGTTCCTAAAACAATCAATGTAATAGTAGCAAATATGTACGGATTACTGCACTATTTTATTTCATCCTCACAATAAACATTTGAAATAAGTACTGTTTGTATCTCCATTTTACAGGTTAAAGAAAACGAGATCCAGAAATGTTAAACAGCTTGTCTAGGTCCACACAGTTAACGAGTGGCTAGAATGAGGATTTAAATCCAAATATGTCTATTTACTTTGTCAACTCCATGGACACTAACTTCCTCTAACCTCCTCCTCCTTGGGAGGCAAAGAGACAGAGGAAGTGAGAAATAAAGTCTCTCTTCCCTCTCTCCCAGGGAAGAACTTCACAGTTAGGCGATAGGTAGCAAAGAGTATAGACATTTCATTTCCAGAGCTCCATTCGGGCCAGAGGCACATAATCTGTGATGGGGTGCTGTCCTCCATGTGAGAGGCCTCTGCATGTTGGAATGGAAAGAGAACACACAGGCTTTGGTGCCTGAGAGATCTCACAGCTCTCCTTCTACTATGCCCTTCAACAAATCTGTTTCTTTATTTATGAAATGAAGGTGAGCAATCTTTTTCATAATGCTGTTGAGTGAATGAAAATGTCGGATGCATTAAACTACTACAACTGGGGGAGGTTTTCTTTTGTTTGTTTGTTTGGTTGGTTGGTTGGTTGGTTGGTTGGTTCGTTGGTTGTTTTTTGCTGTTGTTTGTTTGCTGTTTGTTTTGCCACAGTGCAGCACAGCCTCTGTTGTCTCACACGCTCTCCTTTCCCTTCGAAGGCTCACAAGTCCTGGGATGCACCGCAGAGAGGGTAGTCACTTAAACGATCACGCAGTTTTTAAGTGAAACTTTTTCATACCCTATGCACTGCACAGACCGCCTTAAATTCCTTTTCCCATTCCTTTTTGTGTGACCTACTCCAGACAATTTGGAGGAACATTTAAGTATCTTTACTTCTCTCCTTTTAAACTTAGAACCAATGCTCAGATGCTGCATTTCTGCTCCCTTTTCTTCTGGATCTCATCCTGACCCTTTTTGCAATGGAGAATCACATAATTACAGCTATCACCTACCCAGCACCTTCTTTGTGACATGTCTACATCCTCAGTCATCTTTGCCCAAAACCTTGTTGCTTTTTCCCTTCCTTTTTTTGCACAATTTGCTGCCATTATGCACCCAGTTCCCACAATTATACCCTCAGAGTCATCTGTGCTTCTCTTCTCCCCTTCAACCCATAAAACCATTCCTTCAAGACAGATTCTAAGTTCAGCCTACCACCTCAAACCTTTCCTACCCCTGGCAGTTTTGGACATCTGGATCTTTTCATCCTTTCATTGTATAGGACATCTTCTCAACTGGTCCTTCTGCCTCCACCTCTCCTCTCTCCTTGTTCAGAGATCTCTTGTCTATATCCCTATAAAATCTAGACTGCTGAGATGGCAAAGAAGGCCTGGCCCTCTCTATGCTCCCCTCTCCAAGTGCGTCTGGCACTCTTGTCTTCTCACGCTCCATGCTTCTGCCATCTTGACATAACCACCATCCCTTTCATGACCCTTTGGACAAGTTGCTTGACTGTCCACTTCCCAACCCTACTCCTTCTGGGAATCCAGCAATCTCTTACACATCCTTCAAAATGCTGCTAAATGTAACTTCCTCTGCAAAAGTTCATCTTGCCCAACTGGGTGTTATACACAACTAATGAAACTGGGTGTTATACACAACTAATGAATCATCGAGCCTTACATCGGAAACCGGGGATGTACTGTATGGTGACTAACATAATATAATAAAAAATCATTAAAAAAAAAAAAAGTTCATCTTGCCCATTGCTGGCAGTCCAATTGGTTCATTTCTACTCTGAGTTCCCAAAGTACTTAATATATTGAATTGCAATAGCAGTGTTTGAATTCCTGCCATTCCTCAGGAGCAAATGTTGTGTCATATGTACCTTTATATTCCCAGTGCTTAGCACTAGGATATATAGCTGTTGGAGTTAGAAAAGTTATCAGAAAGGAAAGTCAATGCAGCATGAATGAATGAATGAAGTTTTTACAAATCCAAGCCGAAACATCCAACTTGAAGAAATAACCTAGAACATACAAATGTTCTTAAAGCCGCACAGGAAATTGAGAGCCTGATTTATAGAAAGAGCGCCCAATTAAGAATCCATCCGCCTGGGATGTTATTCCATCTACACCACTCACTAGCATCAGGGCTATAAAGGTGTAATTCTACCCTCAGGACTCTTAGACTTGATGACGTGTGACCACCTTTCCAACTTTAAGATACTAAAAGGCTTGATAAAGAACAACAAGCTCACGATGACCTAAGTCTTTCTCCGCACTTGTCAGAGTTAATTCACACACTACTGAAGGTCTGTCATACTCAAATCCCTTTCCATAGGCCAGGAGGAGAGAGCCACAGCATTTCTAAGCAACAGTTTTAGGGACACATGAAAAAGGAATATTGGCTCAGAAGCAAAATAGAAAGGACACCCTCTGGATGCGAGACAAACCACAGAAGTAAGAGGAAATGGTTTGTTGTTGTTGTTGTTGTTGTTTTACAAGAAGATTGGAGCCAACCCCCCAAAACAAAACAAAAAAACAAAAAAACAGGACAAAGTAAAAGTCCATTCCATTCAAAGCAGTTTTATTCAGGGCAGTCAAATGGTGCAAAGATCTTGCTGAGTTAGACCCAGACACTCCACATGCAAAAGAGATAGGAATTTTAATTTTGCATACGTGGTTTTCCTATTGCCAATCACTAATATTTGCAATTAGCCTTGGTCGTCCTTTCTGGTCTGAGTTAGGACATTTTTTGGTTTTAAGAACAGGAATTCTCCAGTTTATATTTTGGAATGGGGGAGGGTGGCACTGAAAGAGTGCGTAAAGGAAGGCTGATGACGATGGTATGTGTGCTATCAGCATTAGCGAGAGCCAGGGACAGTGAAAGTCAAATTTCACGGGAACCCCAGAACAGCTACCATTATGGCCTCCCCCAGACCAGAACGTTGACTGGTAACACAAATTTCATCTAGCAACATCTCTAGGAGTCAGGTAAACTGCTTGTATCTTTGGCAGTCCAAGTTTGTTAACCTATACCCTACTCTCCACTGTTAACATGACTCCGTTATATCCTTTGCCCCTGATTCTGTGCGACTTCCAACTTCTGCAAACTCACATGTTGTCTCCTTAAGTCTCTTAATCAGATATTTCCCAAAGGGAGGATCTGAAAGCTGCTCCAGTCTTAACATTCTCTCTGATCCTTGGAGCATTTACACAATACCACTGAGCAGGTTGCTGGCAGCCTGTGGATTGTTCACACTTGAGTCTCCACTCTGGTTCCAACAGCTTTGGCCAGAGTAGAATGCTCAAATGAATCAACATTGATATTTATAAAAGAAACCCCTTGGAAAAATATCTTGGGTGAGGCAGGTACTCTTGAGACTTGGCCTGCCCAGGACATAACAAAGGCCCACTTGGATGGCAGGGGACAGTTTTCCTTGTTTTAAATTAGAAGAAGCTACCAGCAACTCCAGACACCTCTGACCATACGTTCAGTGTCCAGCAATCCCTCGAATGACCCAGTGACTTATGCCAACAGAAGGCTACTTTTCAACATGTTTTCTGCATCAGTCAGCCTCTGTAGTTAAACTTCTGTATCAGTTGGCTAAGTTGTCCCGTACTAACAATGTTCCCCAAAACCTTAGTGGCTTACAGAGGGTGATTTCTCCCTCATGTGTGTCCCTCACGGGCTGGCTCTGCTTCTGCCCCATGCGTCTTCTCCCTGGGAACCAAACGGACAAAGCAGCCTCCATCTGGACTACACATTCCAATTCACCAAACACAGTCCCAGTCATGCCTGTTGTCCCAGAGAAATTAACAATAGCCTATCTTTTCACTCTCGATAGCGTACACTCTCACTTTCAAATATTCCTGGTTTGGACGATAAATTGCACGTCATCTTTTCTATCGAGGTTATTGACGACTTCCTGGCAAAGGAAAAAGAGACATGGCAAAAACACAAACTGCCTCTTAAAAGTTTCTGGTCAAAAATGACTCGAGTCACTTTGCCCACATTTCATCGGCTAAAGTCCACTCCTGAGTTCAGTATGGTGAGAACGTATAATGGTCCTCAAGGAGGGGCAGCAAATATTTTGAACAAAATACAACCTACCAAAGTAAACAATGGAAAACATGAAGACAAAATGAAATGATATAAACAGTTTGCCTAAGGCATGTGTGTGGAAGGGGTAAAAGGGTAGGGTTAGAGTCACTGCACTTTGGGGCTTCTACAATTTTATCAATTTTCTAGGCTTGTCCATTGCCCTAATTTTACAAGATGAAAAAAAAAAATGGAGCCCAGGAAGGGAATTAACCTGCCCAAGTTCCCAGAAGTCTGTAGACCAGTCCATGACCTGCTAATGTGAGAGTATAGATATCTGATGGAAGGAAAAGCAGTTTGGTGATAATATAAAGCACTTATGTCTAAATCTAAAGCAATGCCAAGCCACTCGACTTACGTAGACTTGACAGAGGTAAAACTGACATGGCCCAAAACACAGTAACTGAGAGAGTGCCCAATAACTCAAGAAACTCTGTAAGAACTCAAAAATAATCCAACTCCTCTTCCATGAGGGAATTTCAGAGAATGTTCCCACCTTATATTGCAACATTTATGACATTTCTGAGTCTTACCTCCTTCTTGTCATTAGGTGACTTGACTCTCTTCTTCTGCTCCAGGGCCCAGCTTCATGGAGATCAGTAGTTCTCAATCTTGGCTGCAACCCCCAGGCCCAGTCTCCACCTCTCCCCAAAGATTCTGATTCAGTTGTTGGGAGAAGAGGTGCTGATAAGTAGCACTATTTAGAAGCTTCCAGGTTATTCTAATTTATGTTCAGGATTGAGACTCACTAATGTAAGATTTTTTTCAATATTCCATGGACTAGAGTGATAGATTTTTGGTCCAGCAAACCACTCAAGGAAGGAGATTCATATACTCTTTGTTATGGACTGAATGTTCGTGTCCTCCCCAAATCCATGTATTGAACTCCTCACTCCCAATGTGATGGTCTTTGCAGGTGGGGCCTTTGGGCAGTACTTTGGGCCTGCATGACAGGATTAGTGCCCTTTTAAGAAGAGACAACAGAGAGCTTTCTCTCTCTCTCTCTCTCTCTTTCTCCCTCTCCATATTCACACAAAGAGGAGATCATGTGAGCAAAGAGCAAGACAGTGACAGCTACCAGCCAGGAGAAGAGGCCTCAGTGTAAAACTACTTTGCTGGCACCTTAACCTTGGATTTCCAGCCTCCAGAACTGTGATAAATAAATGTCTGCCGTTCAAGGCACCCACTCTATGGTATTTTGCTAGGGCAGCCCAAGCTGACTGCTATTTAACATTTGTCTTCAAAACTCCCCAGGTCTATTCTTCTCTGCTAGAGCTTCACACACACACACACACACACACACACACACACACACACAAACACACACACACACTGGTTTGTGTGTTTCATTTGCTTGCCTGAAATGCATTTCTAAATGCAACATAACATATATTATCCAAACCACTTTATGAGAAGATATGCTATTTGTCCCAAAGAGTCTTTGGTATTTTTAGTTTGAAGACTCAATGTTTCTCTAATGAATATAAGGCTAGAGGTTAGAAAACTTTTGGTGTAGAGCTGGTTCCACTACTTAACTGGCCATTGCACATTGGCTGGATCATCTCTCTACACATCACTTTCCCATGATAAAGGAAAGAATCAAAACAAATGCTTTTGTAAGGTCCTTCTTCCAGGGCAGGACTCACACAACTGTCTATCACCCACTTTATAAAATGTATTAAACTTTTCTAAAAATGACAAGGTCCAGGACGCTCCTATTCTGCCCAACCCCAAATTGGTTAATTGGTCCTGGGCAGGTGAGCCCATTGTATTGATCTTTTTTAAATACCTCCAGAAGATTCTAATGAGTAGCCAGGATTGAAAACGATGACCTATTTACAAATGTTTACCAATGAGAATATAGACTCAGGTGAAGTCATTTGCTCAAGATCACTTACCTTTCAAGTGGCAAAGCCAGAACACAAACTCTGGTTGTCTAGCTGCAAAACGCCTTCCGCTGTATGTGGTACAAGAGCTCCTGGCACATATCAGCTGCTTGATACTATTTCCAGAACTTTGGTTGCTCCTGTTTGAAAGTGTACTTGGCTGACAAATCAGCCACACTCACCTATCAGCTGCTGCAGGGGTCGGGGCAGAAACTTGGGTTTCGTTGCGGAGCTAGGGTCAGGATATTTTTCCATCTGTGCCCAGTAGGATGCACTGGTCTTCCGTATCTGAGGTTAAAAGAATAAGATGCACAGAGACTAGTTGTGAATCATAAATAGGAATGTTTATAGATCTTTCTGGTTTGCGTTTCCACATAGAACTCTTTTCTGGTGCACTACATTGGCATTTTGATTAATGTTACGTTCTTGGCTTGTTCTTTAGTTGCAGCAACACACAGATTTCTGTCTACACGTACTATTAACTGTCATCTGAGCTTCCCACGCAATGCAGCTGATAATTACACATTCTGGAAGCTGGGTGTCAAACCAATTAACTTGACAGGCTCCGCTGATTTGGATAGAAATGGAGGCTGTACAAATCTGTTTTGTGGTGTCTCAGTATAAATAGAGAAGTGATTAAGTGAAAGGATGTCAATAAAATAATATTGGCTCAAACCCAGGCACATAAGGAGTGGGTTGAAAAATTTTGAGTGTTGGAACCAAAGAGACCAAAGTTCAAATCCCCATCTTGCCACTTCCTAGTTGAATGGCCTCATACAAGTTACTTACATCTACTTTTATTTTTAATTACATATTTACCCAAAAGGTGCATTTAAAAATGTGTGTGTTTTCTTAAAAAAATAATAAATACCTTTATGTTCAACAGACCAGCTTAAAAAGTAGAACTGACCAGCACTCAATGCTCTTGGAACTTTCCTGGTTCTCACATCGACTTTCTGCCCAGTGGTAACTCTGAGCCTCTCTTCATCATCCCCTTCCTTTCTTCTATAGTTTCCCCACCTGTATATGAATCCCTAAACATATTTATATTCTGCTTACCTGTCCTGAACTTCAGAATCATATATGCGTCTTCTGTGGCTTCTCCATTTATTCGATATTGTGCCTAGGATCTGTTCACACCAACGTATGTGGCTAGAGATCATTTTGTTTCACTACTACACAGCACTCAACTACTTGAATATAAAACAATGTATGCGACCATCCTACTGGCAACAGCCATTTCAGATCCTTGGTATTATAAACAATATTAAAAGAAGGATTTCTGTACAATTTCTCCCAGTGTACCATTGCCAATTTTTCTAGAGCAGGAATTGACAAACTACAGCCTAAGAGCCAAATCCAGCTTGTCATCAGTTTTTTGCAAATAAAGTTTTATTGAAAAATAGCCACATCCACTTACTTGCTTATTGCTTATGGCTGCTTTCCCACTACTACACACAAGATTTCATTTGCTCTCCTGAATGGCTCCTCCTTTCCCCAGTCCTAAACACAAAAATCCTATTTCCTTCTACTCAAAAAGATCTAATTTCTTCTTTTTTGCTTTTTCTTTCTTTTTAAAAAAGTCATAGCCTTCATAGTTCCTTAAAGAACCAGCCTAAATTACTAGCAACTGATTTTACAAAATAACTTCCATTTCTTGAAAGCAAGAACATTACATTTCAAACGCTATGAAAGGTAAAGGGAAATCATTGTGTTCACGTGGGGGTAGTAGTTTAGGCATGACTGAGAGGACGAGAATAAAGAATGCTGTTTGGAAATAAAAGCGTTGTTGCTTTTACAAATTTCTACCTCCTACTTCCTATACTTCATGCTTGTTCTCACTTAGGGGCAATCATTCCTAGAAATAATCCCATTCCCTCTCCCTGTAGTAATTTGGTCTAGAAACCACCAAAAGATGACTCCTTAGGAAACCAGATGTGTGGGCTAGTCTGGCCAAATGTGTGGCTAGTACAAGAAGAATGACAAGAATCTCCCATCATGTGAGGTTTGGGAAGGGAATTCGCTGCCTCCCATCTTTACAAGAGATTCCAATCCCATGTCTCCGAGCAACACTGGGCAGTCCTGGAGGTAACTTCATCTTGAAGCCTGTTATTTGCCTCTGGTAGAAATATGTTACTCCCCAGTAAGTAGCAAGTGTGGTTTGTGGAAAATCCTTAGAACTTAATGCCATAGAGACAAGATCTTGGGAAATCTTAGATCCCTTGATACCCAGACTCTTCAGATAAGTTCAATGCCCAGTTCCTGCTCGGACATGTTTTAAGTCACTTGGTTACTCATTTCCATTATTTTTCTCAACAAGTACTTTAAAATAGGCATCGACTGGGTGAAAGACACAGTGTTGGTATAGGTAAAGATGAATCTGAAATAGCCCTTTTCCTTAAGGATAGCATGACCTACAATATTCGCAGAACTTGGTGCAAAATGAAAATGCAGGGTTACTTGTTTGAAAATTCTTAAGGTTTTCAAGATGGTGATAGGTAACGGCATAGCATTCAACCAAGTATGAGGTCCTTCTAAGCATGGGGTACTGTATAATTCATGCCCACGAAGCAGCCCTCCTAATCCAGTAGATGAGACAGATACACAAAAGTAGCTACCTTATAAAGCATGAAGAATGACAATAACGTTAAATGTCTATATAAGTAATGTGGTATAGTCATGTACTTCTTTTAATTTAAATTCAATTAGCCAAGGTATAGTACATCATTAGTTTTTGATGTAATGTTCAACGATTCATTAGTTGAATATAACACCCAGTGCTCCTCATATCACATGCCTCTTTAATTCCCATCACCCAGTTACCCCATCCCTCCACCCACCTCCCTTTCTGCAACCCTCAGTTTGTTTTCTGGAGTCAAGAGTCTCATATGGTTTGTCTCCCTCTCTCATTTCTTCCCATTCAGTTTTCCCTCCCTTGTCCTATTGTCCTCTGCACTATTCCTTATGTTCCACATATGAGTGAAACCATATAACAATTGTGTTCCTCTGATTGACTTATTTCACTTAGCATAATACCCTCCAGTTCCATCCATGTGGATGTAAATAGTAGATATTCATCCTTTCTGATGGCTGAGTAATATTTCATTGTATATATGAACCACATCTTCTTTATCCATTCATCTGTTGAAGGACATCTCAGTTCCTTCCGCAGTTTGACTATTATGGACATTGCAGCTATGAACATTGGGGCACAGGTGTCCCTTCTTTTCACTACATCTGTATCTTTGGGGTAAATACCCAGTAGTGCAATTGCTGGGTCGTAAGGTAGCTCTATTTTTAATGTCCTGAGGAGCCTCCATACTGTTTCCCAGAGTGACTGTACCAATGACTGTTTACCAGAGTGACTACATTCCCACCAACACTGTAAGAGGGTTCCCTTTTCTCTACATCCTCGCCAACATCTGTTGTTCCCTGTCTTGTTAATTTTACTTCTAAAGGTGAATCAGGATAGGCAACCAACAGTATGAGGTATTTAAACTGGACCTTTATAGGTAGAGAATGTGACTAAATGCATTCTTGACTGGGGAGCATCAAAAGAAAAATTTTGTGATGTGATAATATTCACTTTGACAAAACAGAAACCACAAGGGTTAGAATGTAGGTGATGTGGTAGTGGTGAACACAGAAAGGTCACTTGAGGTCAAGTACTAAGGTGTCCTGGGACCCTAAATTCTTTAAATTTGGACTTAATCTTTAATTGTATACACTGAAACTTCCAAGATTTTTCAGTAGGAAAATGACATGATCAGTTCTAGATTCCAGAAAGAAAAATAACTCCAGTTGTAATGTAGCAAATGGATCACAGAAGAAAGGGACCAGAGATGGAAAACTATTAGGAAATGGTTAATAACACCGAGGGCAATATGATGATGCTTTGTGTTACAGATGAAAAGGAGACAGATGGAAGACACACTGCAGTGCCCTTCTTTCTTTGAAAAAGAAAAAAGGGGGAACCTCCAGGGAAGACGGCAAAGTAGGAGGATTTTAAGCTCACCCCATCCCATGGATATAATTTGGTACATCCACATCAGTGCATATAGCCCAGAAAATGACCCAAAGCCTGGCAGAAGAGACTCTTCACAGTTAAATGTGGAAAAGAGGGTAGGAAGGACAGAGACATGGTGGGGAGTGAAAGAGAACCATAGGACCATCTTTAGGAAGGAGGGACACCATAGGCACAGAGAGGGGAGAGGACCAGACCCCACATCAGGCACCCAGGCATGGGGGACCCACATAAGGAAGATGAATCCTCATCACATCTGGCTTTGAAAACCACAGAGGCCTAACAATCAGTGAGGCATAACACCTGGAACTTTAAAAAATCAGCAACTCTGCTCTGAGAGAAACAGGAGGATGGAGTCCCTGCCCTTAAATGGCACAACAAACAGCCCTGCTGAGATATAGCATAGAAGAAGCAGTTTAAAAAGTGCCTGGGGTATATGGTAAGGAGATTTATTTACTAATGTCACAGCATATGCTGGAGAGTCAGGGATCTTTGGGAGACTTCTCCAAGAACAAAAGAGCTGGCAGGCACCATTTCCCTTCCCCACCCCCCAGCCTAGATACACAGACACTTGCAGGAAACAGCACAGTGCCAACACTCTTCATCTATTGCTAACAGTATGCCCTGCCCCAGCACTCTTCTGTGGACATGACCCCTCCATTCCAGCCTGGCCTCGCAGTTTTCCTGGGTGGCTACAGGTCCACTCCCACAGCAAATCAGTGTGGACCTTGCTGGAACCATGCACCCTACCCTTGGATTTTCTGGTAAACCTGACCCCTCCCCCCTGCAATATGTCCTTGGCTAGAGCCCATCCAGAGCAGTGCCACAAGCTGGCAGGATGCAAGCAGCCCCAACAGGGACCAGCACCACTCGAAAGTGACTCCTGCCCTAGGAAAGGGGAAGATAACCACACACACCAGTCCAACTGTGGCCCCAGCAGTGGGCTGGGGGCAGACATCAGGTCTGACTGCAGGCTCCAGCCACCAATGAAAGCTTGTCAAGGGACAACACAGGGGAATTGCCCTGTAGTTTGGTGCTACTGAATCTCTGGCAAATGCCTCGTCTGACTCAACTCAAGCCCAAAGTGGCTCCAGACTAGCCCACTAATAACACAGGAACCAAACCCACAATGGGCAAAGACAGCCTCTACAGACAGCTGGACTGAAGGCAAATGTGGTTCAGCCACAACAGTAGGGCTCACTCAAGACACACAGAGATATCCCTAAAGCACCAGGTTCTGGTGAACAGGGGACACTGCACTGCAGGGCACTACAGGAGCTCTTCTTCATAAGGCCACTACTTTCAAGAGCAGGAGATGTAGCTGACTTTCCTAACACACAGAAATGACACAAACAAATGAGGAGACAGAGGAATAGGTCTTAAGTGAAAGAACAGGACAAAATCACAGCAAGAGAGCTAAATGAAACAGAGATAAGTAATACGCCTGTTGGAGAACTCAACACCCAAAGAACAAATAATCCAATCAAGAAATGGGCAGAAGACATGAACAGACATTTCTCCAAAGAAGACATAAAATGGCCAACAGACACATGAAAAAATGCTCAATATCACTCAGTATCAGGGAAACACAAATCAAAACCACAATGAGATACTACATCACACCAGTGAGAATGGCTAAAATTAACAAGTCAGGAAATGACTGATGTTGGTGAGGATGTGGAGAAAGGGGATTCCTCCTACATTGTTGGTGGGAATGCAAGCTGGTACAGCCAATCTGGAAAACAGTATGGAGGTTCCTCAAGAAGTTGAAAATAAAGCTACCTTATGATCCAGCAATTGCACTACTGGGTATTTACTCCAAAAATACAAATGTAGTGATCCGAAGGGGCACCTGTACCCCAATGTTTATAGCAGCAATGTCCACAATAGCCAAACTATGGAAAGAGCCCAGATGTCCATCGACAGATGAATGGATATAGAAGAGGTGGTATATACAC
The DNA here is from genome assembly GCF_024610735.1 of Ursus americanus. Classification (NCBI taxonomy): domain Eukaryota; kingdom Metazoa; phylum Chordata; class Mammalia; order Carnivora; family Ursidae; genus Ursus; species Ursus americanus. The sequence goes on from NC_142135.1 coordinate 18,422,475, forward strand.
ACAATGGAATACTACTCAACCAACCAAAAAAATGAAATCTTGCCATTTGCAATGATATGGATAGAACTAGAGGGTATTATGCTAAGAGAAATAAGTCAATCAGAGAAAGACAATTATCATCTGATCTCACTGATATGTAGAATTTAAGAAACAAAACAGAGTATCATAGAGGAAGAGAGGAAAAAATAAAACAAGGTGAAATCAGAGAGGGAAACAAACCATAAGAGACTCTAAATCATAGGAAACAAACTGAGGGTTGCTGGAGGTGGGGGGTGAGGGTATGGGGTAACTGGGTGATGGACGTTAAGGAGGGCGCATGATGTAATGAGCACTGGGTATTATTTAAGACTGATGAATCACTGACCTCTCCCTCTGAAACCAATAATAACATTATATGTTAATTGAACTTAAATTTTAAAAATCTTGCTTCTAAAAAAATAATAAATTAATTAAAGTAATGACCATAAAGATATGCACTGGACTTGAGAAATGAGTGAAGGACCTCAGTGGGACCCTCAACAAAGAGATAGAAAACATAAAAAAAGAACCAATCACAGATGAAGAACTCAATAACTGAGATTAAAAATCCACTAGATGAAATAAACAGTTGACCAGAGGAAGCAGAAGAATGGATCAGCAACCTGGAGAACAGAGTAATGGAAGGCAATCAAGCTGAACAGGAGAGAGAAAAAAAAACAATAAAAAATGAAAATAGACTTAGGGAAATCAGTAACACCATCAAGCATAACAGAATTCACCTGATAGGGATCGCAAAAAGAGGAAAGACAGAAAGGGGGAAGGAAATTTATTTGAAGAAATCATAGTTAAAAACTTCTCAAATCTGGGAACAAAACAGAAATCAAGATCCAGGAGGCAGAGAGTCACCAACAAAATCAACCCAAGGAGGTCCAACAAAAAACAGCAGAATACACACTTCTTTAATGTACACATGGAACATTCTCAAGAATAGATCACATATTATGCCATAAAGCAAGTCTCAACAAATTCAAGAAGACTGGATTCATATCATGCATCTTTTCCAACTACAACTCTATGAAACTAGAAATCAGCTATAAGAAAAAATCTAGAAAGAACACAAATACATGGAGGTTAAATAACATGCTACTAAACAATGAATGGGTCAACAAAGAAATCAAAGAGGAAATTTAAAAACTACATGGAGACAAAGGAATATAAAAATACAACAGTCCAAAATCTTTGAGATGCAGCACAAACCATTCTAAGAGGGACATTTATAGCAATACAGGCCTACTTCAAAAAGCAAGAAAAATCTCAAAAAACAACCGGCATAATTTTACACCTACAGGAGCTAGAAAAAGAAGAACAAACAAAACCCAAAACCAGCCGAAGGAAGGAAATAATAAAGATTAGAACAGAAATAAACAAAAGAGAAATTAAAAAGACAATAGAAGAGATGACTGAAACCAGGGGCTGGTTCTTTGGAAAGATCAACGAAATCGATAAACTATCAGCTAGACTCATTAAATGAAAGAGGGGACTCATAATAAACAAAATCAGAAATGGAAAAGGATAAATAACTGACACCACAGAAATACAAAGGATTATAAGAGAAAAATATGAAAAAATATATGCCAACAAATTGGACAACCTAGAAGAAATGGATAAAATCTTACAAATATAACCTCTCAAACCCAAAAAATTCTTCTTCAAGAAGAAATACAAAATTAAACAGACTGATTACCAGCAATGAAATTGAATCAGTAATCAAACAACTCCCAACAAACAAACGTCCAGGACCAGATGATTTCACAAGTGAATTCTATCGAACATTTAAAGAAGAATTAATACCTATTTCTCTCAAACTAATCCAAAAAATTGAAGGGAAGGAATGCTTCCAAATTCATTCTACAAGGTCAGCATTACCCTGATACCAAGATAAGATAAAGACACTACAAAAAAAGACAACTACAGGTCACTATCTCTGATGGGCATCGATGCAAAAATCCTTAATAAAATATTAGCAAACCAAATCCATCAATATACTTAAAAAATCATTCACCACAATCACGTGGAATTCATTCCTAAGATGCAAGGGTGGTTCAATATTTGCAAATCAATGTGATACATCATATCAATAAGAGAAAAGATAAAAACCATATGATCATTTAAATAGATGCAGAAAAAACATTTGACAAAGTACAGCATCCATTCATGATAAAAACCCTCAACAAAGTAGATTTGGAGGGAACACACTTCAATATAATAAAGGCCATATACAAAAAAAAAAAACCACACAGCTAACATCATACTCTATGGGGACAAACTGAGAGCTTTTCCAAGATTAGGAACAAGACAAAATGTCTACTTTCATCACTTTTATTCAATTATGTACTAGAAATCCTAGCCACAGCAATCAGACAAGAAAGAGAAATATAAAATGAATCCAAACTGGTAAGGAAGAAGTAAAACTTACACTATTACAGATGACATGATACTGTATATAGAAAACCCTAAAGACCACCAAAAAACTACTAGAACTGATAAATGCATTCAGTAAGGTCACAGGATACAAAATCAATACACAGAAATCCATTGCATTTCTATACACTAATAATGAAGTAACAGAAAGGGAAATTAAGAAAACAATCCCATTTATAATTGCACCAAAAATAATAAAATACCTAGGAATAAATTTAACCAAGGTGATGAAAGAGCTGTACTCTGAAAAGTATAAAATATTGATGAAAGAAATTGAAGACAACACAAATGGAAAGACATTCCATGCTCACGGATTAGAAGAACAAGTATTGTTAAAATGTCCGTACTACCAGAAGCATTCTGCAGATTTAATGCAATCCCTATCAAAATACTAACAGCATTCTTCACAAAACTAGAATAAATAATCTTAAAATGTGTATGGAACTACAAGAGACCCCAAATAGAGAAAGCAATCTTGAGAAAGAAGAACAAAACTGGAGGTATCACGATTCCAGATATCAAAGTAGACTACAAAGCTGTAGTAATCAAGACAGTATGGTACTGGCACAAAAACAGACATATAGATTGATGAAACAGAATGGAGAGCCCAGAAAAAAAACCCACAATCATATGGTCAATTAATTTTCAACAAAGGAGGCAAGAATATGCAATTGGAAGAAGACAGTCTCTTCAACAAATGGTGTTGGAAAAATTGGATGGCTACATGCAAAAGAATAAAACTGGACCACATTCTTTCACTCTACACAAAAATAAACTAAAAATGGATTAAGGACCTAAATGTGAGACCTGAAACCATAAAAATCCTAGACGAGAGCACAGGCAACATTTTTCTAGATATATCTCCTGAGGAAAGGGAGAAACAAAAACAAAAATAAACTACTGGGACTTCATCAAAATGAAAAGTCTCTGCGCAGCAAAGAAAACCATCAACAAAATTAAACGCCAATGGGAGAATGGGAGGAGATATAGGCAAATGACATATCCAATAAAAGTCTAGTATCCAAAATATATAAAGAACTTACACAATTCAACACCAAAACACCCAATTAATCCAATTACAAAATGAGCAGAAGACATGAACAGACATTTCTCCAAAGTCATGCAGTTGGCCAAAAGACACATGAAAAGATGCTCAACATCACTAATTATCAGGGAAATGCAAATCAAAACTACAACGATATCACCTCACACCTGCCTGAATGGCTAAAATCAAAAATAAAGAAACAACTTGTGCACTGTTGGTGTGAATGCAAACTGGTGCAGCCACTGTGGAAAACAGTATGGAGTTTCCTCAAAAAGTTAAAAACAGAATTACCAAATGATCCAGTAATTCCATTACTGGGTATTTACCCAAAGAACATGAAAATACTAATTCAAAAAGATATATGCACCCCTATGTTTATCACAGTATTATTTACAATAGCCGAATTATGGAAGCAACCCAAGTGTTTATCAATAAATGATAAAGAAGGTGTGGTATATATATATACAGTGGAATATTACTCAGCTGTATAGAAGAATAAAGTCTTGCTATTTGCAATAACATGGATGGATCTAGTGGTTGTCATGCTAAATGAAATAAATCAGTCAGAGAAAGACAAATACCATATGATTTCATTCATATGTAGAATTTAAGAAATAAAACAAATGAACAAAGAAAAAGAGAGACAGACCAAAAAATAGACTATTACCTATAGAGAACAAAGTTACCAGAGGGGAAGTAGGTTGGGGGATGGGTAAAACAGGCAAAAGGGAATAAGAGTACACTTATCATGATAAGCACTGAGTAATGTATAGAATTGTTGAATTATAATATTGTACACCTGAAACTAATATAACACTGTATATCAACTATACTGAAATAGAATAGAATAGAATAGAATAGAATAGAATAGAATAGAATAGAATAGAATAGAATAGAATAGAATAGAATAGAAAAAAAGAAAGAGAACTGCTGGGAATTTATGGGTTTTTTTTTTTTCTTAAACTACTGAGGTATGATTGACATGTAAGTAACTGCACATATTTATATATTCAACTTGATGAGTTTGGGGATAAATATACACCCATAAAACCATCACCATCATCAAGAACATACACATGTACATTACTTCTCAAAATTCCCTCCTGTCCCTCTTTAACATTATTTTGTGTGTGTTAAAAACACTTAGTGTTTACCCTCTTAGGAAATTTCAAGTATACAATACAGTATTGTTAGTTACAGGCTCTGTGCTCTATAATAGGTCTCCAGGATTTACTTACCTTGCATAACTGAAACTTAATACCCTTTGACCATTACTTCCCCATTACCCCTACCCTCAGCCCCTGGCAACCACCATTCAACACTGCTCTATGAGGTTGACTATTTAAGATTCCACATCTAAGTGAGAGGTAGACGGGTTATAAATATTCATGCAGCACTCCTGGAGAACTCAATGCCAAGCTAGGGAAGATTGTTTTTGTGCCTTGCCAAGCAATGAACTAGCACAGACCCCCACTAACACATTCTAGGCAGGGGAGCTGTCAGCAGGGTAAACTCATGGATGTCATGGTAGGAATGGAAGGACCTACCCTGAGTCGCCCAGGTCATTGTATGTTGGTTCCAGTCAAACTGCTGGGCTGCTGAGGTGTAGACGGGTCTGAAACACATAATCTTTGCCAAGAGCTGGGCAAGCTGGGCAAGCTCAAGTAAACTCACCCAGAAAATCTTTTTACATAGTTTCCATAAAATACTTCAGTAAGCATCCATTTTTAATTTATAGATGGGTAGGAACCCAGAAAAACAATTTTAAAATGCCCATGTAGTGGGTGATGGGCATTAGGAAGGGCACTTGATCCGTGGTGAGCATTGAGTGTTAGATGTAACCGATGAATCACTAATTCTATTGCTGAAACTAACAATATACTATGTGTTAACAAAACTGAATTTAAATAAAAAAGAAAAATGCCTGTGTAGGATCTGTTTAAATACCCAAAGCATGGGGTGCCTAGATGGCTCAGTTGGTCAAGCATCTGCCTTCCGCGAGGTCATGATCCCGGGGTCCTGAGATCCAGCCCCACCTCGGGCTCCCTTCTCAGTGGGGAGCCTGCTTCTCCCTCTCCCTCTGCTGCTTTCCCTGCTTGTGCTCTCTCTCTGTCAAATAAATAAATAAAATATTTTTAAAAAAAATACCCAAAGCATCACTTGGGGAGAAATTTAACAAAGTGTAAGGTTTCTGATACAAAAACAGAGGACAAACATGAAAATATTGGTTTCTGGCCATAATTCAAATCGCGATAACTGCAGTGTATTAGAGTAGAATGGCTGTACAGAAAAATCTTGATTCAATTCATGGTTTTGCAACTAACTATTGATCTGATTTGAGACAAGTAATTTAGCTTCTCTTGTTTCTCATCTTGGAAATGAACATATTATTTGCTTTGCAAACTTCCCAAGATTATTACATAGGGCAGGAGATGAATAGGTACACAACAACCGTTGAGGAGCTCCAAAGCACTCTAGAAAGCTAAGACCTTATTAGCAGTCCTACAGACCTTAGTGGTCTGGAATTTTTGACTCCAAAGTTTTAATTTACTTCCTTTCAGCAAATATACTTCCAAGAAAACGTGGACTAGAAACCACTTAAGACTCTGTGTGTGTTTTGTTGTTGCTGGTGTTTTTGGACAAACATATAACAAATATTAGCAGACATTGTAAGAGACTGCATAATACAAGGAGTAAATAGGAAGGTCTGCCAGAACCTTCAGTATGTAACTGAGAAAATACATTCCATGTATGTTGTCTTCTGAGCATATGGGAAATGTTAAAATAAGTGAACCCAACAAATACTTGTAAATCACATTTGTTTCTCGTGCTTCCTCACCCCCCAACAAAAAACACTCATAAATCATCCATTTTATGTATAAGCAGTTGTTACCTCCTACTTGGCTGCTTTTGACTGTAGAAACTGGCCGTGTTAAGTCCAACTGTTCCTGGCATAAAGACTTCAGCTATCTCTTGCTCTAATATGTCTTAGGTTCACGAAATGTATATGTCTCCATCTCCCACTAGAAAAAAAAAGGCCTTGAGGGCAGGGACTGACTTTTTGGTGTATCCTTAGCTCCTAGTCCAGTGCCTGACACACAACAGGTGTTCAAACAATGGTGAAGGAATGAACAAGGAGTGATGGGTTTCTGGAACAGTATGCACAGCCAGGTTTTCTTCTCCATATGACTGCCAAATTTGCATGGGTAGATTTTTCCTCTGAGATGAGTATTTCTCCAAACACAAGACTAAGGCATCCTTTTGTGTTTTTTAATAACATAACTCCACCTAATGCACTATTTCAATCTTTACATGGTTGTAGTGAGTATTAAGTGGGTTTGCCGCCTGTGAAAAGTTTAGTGTTTACATGATATGTCCTCAACAAGCTAAAAATTACATTATTTGTTTATTTATGAGAGGAAGAATAGTAACTCTGAAGCCAGATTGCCTAGAATTATATTCCACTTCTGCTACCATTGCTATGTGATCCCAGGCATAGAATTTACCTCTCAGTGCCTCATTGCATCAGGTCTATAATGGGGAAATAATCCTGCTTGCTTTCATGGCACTGCAGTGAGGCTCACATGAGATAATATGTTTGAAGGTAATGCAAGAAGATGGAATCCGAATATGGTGGTGGGAACATAGTAAATACTCAATAAATACTAGAAAAAGAAAAGAAACCCAAGAAACATTTGTTAATCCCCTGCTACATACAGGAAAGTCAGCTAGTTGTTATGGTGGAAGAAGAAACAAGACCCAATCCCAACCCTCATGGAGTTGATATTCTAGGCAGAAACGATCTCAGTCTGGGGAATAATTGAAAACAGGGATAATTAGAATTTCCCTCTACTTTGGACCAGCACGTAATTGGGAGAAAAGGGATTTTTATAGGAGCCACGGAAGTGGAATGTTAAATGCCTCCAAATACTTCAGCTCTTGGATGTAAGTTGGATATAAATAATAATAGCAAGAATAATAACAACAACCACCTGACTATGCTGAAAATTTTATATTTGATCCTGTTTAATCCTTACAATGAAATGACAAAGTAAGTATGGCTACCTTCGTTTTACAGGTTGAAGTTCAGAGAAGACAAATAATTGCTCAAGGTCACATATCAAGGGTATCCTACAGCCGCACAAACCGTGCCTCTGTACTTTCCCTGGCAGCTACATCAATAAGCTTGTGGGGGGTAGATTCTCTCATTATGAACACATCCTGAACAGGGGGCTGGCCCACTGGCTGGGGTTGTAGCTGTGCTTTTGCTTTCCTTTGCATTAGGGGTCAGACAGCTCTGGGCGCTTCCTCCCCATTGCACTGTCAATCACAACAAACTCCTCACTTTCCCAGGGACCCCACCTTTCAGCCTCCCAATCAGGCTTTGTCCCAAGTGCTCAGACCTTCATCTGTACCAGTTTGTGCCCTCCTAGCTTTGCGAACTGGTGCACTAAGTTCGCCCACTTACCACCAGCTCTCCCACCTTGTCAGCCGGCTCCGAAGCCCGCGGAGTAGCGGACACCTGCACATCCCTCTCTAACCTCAGCTCTTCTTCCCACTTTCTACCTGGAGCTTCAGCCTCTAGTCCAGCATTGGCGTCTGGCTGAAGTGCCCACAGTAGAGGCCAGCCCACCACGTAGCCGTGGTTTCGTCTGCTGAGCACGCTCTGCACAGCTCCTCCAACAAGCGCACCAGACCAGCCATGTGTACCCATTCGTAGTTCAATACTCATATCCAGTCCACGAGCACCTAAAATATGGGTCACCTCTCCTCACAGAGAGTCTGCCAACCAACCCAGGATTTCCTGCAGATGCCTCTCCCCCAAGACCTATTTCTCGGTCTCCTGACTGGCTCCCAATCATTGGTTTGCAGCCTTAGCAATTTCCTAGGGCAAATTTGAAACCGTCTCCTCACCCTTACATGGAGGACAAGCAGAAACCAAAGAAAGTCAGACAACCTCAGATCGGCAGATGGCAGTGTTAATAAAGCAAGGGAACTTACGTATGATGCCTGTCTTCAGAAGCCACAAGACCAGTCCATCTCCACACCCACCTGTCAGAATCCTAAACATTTATATAGAGGCTATAGCCCTAAATGTGTTCAGTCACATACACCGGCCAGAGAACCTCAAATGCACCTCACTCTCTCCAGGCTGAATTCTTGAAATGGCTCAGCCCATGGGAATGATGGGTGGATTACACGTTACAAGGATGCAAGTGGGTGAGGAGCCTCGGACCGCCCCAGGGCCAACTTGCCGGTCAAAAGGCTACATCCTCTCCATGACCTCCTACAACATCAAATAACTGCTCTGACAAAAAAGCCCAAAATTGTGTAATGGCAAAGACCCAATAGAAGTTTATTTCTTGCGGGGCGCCTGGGGGCTCAGTGGGTTTAGCGTCTGACTCTTGGTTTCAGCTCAGGTGGTGATCTCAGAGGTTGTGAGATGGAACCCTGCGTCAGTTTCCACGGTCAACAGGGAGCCCGCTTGAAGAGTCTCTCCATCTGCTCCTCCCCCCACACTATCCATCTCTCAAATAAATAAATAAATCTTAGGGGCACCTGGGTGGCACAGCAGTTAAGTGTCTGCCTTCGGCTCAGGGCGTGATCCCGGTGTTATGGGATCAAGCCCCACATCAGGCTCCTCTGCTATGAGCCTGCTTCTTCCTCTCCCACTCTCCCTGCTTGTGTTCCCTCTCTCGCTGGCTGTCTCTATCTCTGTCAAATAAATAAATAAAATCTTTAAAAAAAAAAAGTTTATTCCTCGCTATGAAATAATATGGGTTGGTGAACAGGAAGGCAGAGACCCAGGTGGCCAGATCCTCTGTCAACATGGACATTCTAATAAAACAGGGAGGAGGAGGGGATGAAGGACAGGACACAGGAGGCTGAGTGGGCCAGGCCTGGGAGTGGTGTGTGCCATGTCTGCTAAGTTCCCATAGTCTGAAATTCAGTCACATGGCCTTCCTTAACTCCAGGGAGAAATGGCAAATGTATCTGGCTTGGCAGCCACCTCCTGGCTATGGAATGGAGAGTACAGATATTTGTGTATCTTCAGCCTTTCCGAGACAAAGAAGTAAGTACCAGATCCATGATTTCCACCCAGGTCTCCCTGCCTCCAAAGGCCAAGCTTCTAAACTGATAATTACAAGAGCCACCTAGGGGCCCAGTATTGCCCTTAAGTGCTGTACATGTTCCAAATCATTTCATCCTAAAAATAACTCTATGAAATGAGTTCTCTTATCTGATAGTTTAAAAAAAAAAAAAAAAGCATGATCCAGAATTAAAGAGTTCTCTCCTGACAACTGGGTGATAGAGTATGTGTTTGATGAGAGCCTGCAGCTCCTCAGTCTCTGACCTGGACAGCTTCCCGGTGCCCTTCCAGCTCCCTGGACAGCCCCTTAAAGCCAAGTTCTGAGATCACCTCACAGAATGTCTCCCTCCCCGCCCCCACCCCCCCACCCCCCATTTACCCCAGGAGCAGAATTGAGCTATCTCCCTCACGATGCCACCAAAGCCCCCAAGATGCCCTGTGACCTGTGATTTTGGCCTGTACGATGCCATCACTGGATTATCCCACTTTCCAGATAATCCTTGCTGTGGGTAATCCAGGAATTACACAATAAAACACTCCACTGAGAGAAAAAGGTTTTGGCTTTTGACACAAAGATTGAATGTACTTGCAAGCTTTTGGAACACAACATTTCTCCCAAAAACTTTACCATAAAATGGTGACATTTGTCAAGACTAAAAAGCTATAATTCTATTCATAGTCTACTTTGAAGCTGAAAACTAAAATTGCATTTACTGGACATAGATTTAGAAACCTCTATTTTCAAAGTAACCACAGACCAATTTTTTATGGCGGAGTCTTATATCAGAGGGAAGTTCACAGTGGTTCTCCTTCTGAGGGGATTTCACGGCATTATGCTTATGAGCTCAGGGTTTGGAACCAGTTGCATGTGTTTAAATCCCAGTTCTGTCACTTATCCTGGCCGTGTGACCCAATATTTCCCAATCTGTAAAATGGGGACAAATCCAGTGCCCATTTTATTTTATTTTTTGAACATACGGTGTTTTCTTAGTTTCCAGCATAAAATCTAGTGATTCAACAATCCCATACCTCACCCAGTGCTCATACAGCCCGTGATGCTCTGAATAAAGAGGGGAGGTGTCCGTATGTCAGATGTGATCCCTCAGTGTACCACCTGGCCGACATGAGCATTCACCACACTGTGTAAGGTGATAGGCATTTTATTCTCTTCAATTTGGAACCCTCACAGTGATCAAACAGACATGCCCTCCTAACACCCAAGCCCATCATCAATACAGTACTAAAGATCAACCTGTGGGTGGAGTCGGACTCTCCTCCGGTGTCAGAGGGTGCCCCAGAGCTCCAGAATGTGCATTCCCTCAGCTACATAAATGTACACAGCACACCCACGATTGATGCGATACTAATGTGCACCTCTACAACTAAAAGGGTGAAACGAGGGGTCCTGGGTGGCTCAGTCAATTAAGTGTCCACCTTTGGCTCAGGTCATGATCTCAGGGTTCTAGGATCGAGCCCACATCTGGCTCCCTGCTCAGCGGGGAGTCTGCTTCTCCCTCACCCTCTGTGTGCGCTCTCTCTCTAAGTAAATAAATAAAATCTTTTAAAAAATAAAATAAAATAAAATAAAATAAAATAAAATAAAATAAAATAAAATAAAAGGGTGAAACAGGCTTAATAGCATAGTTGTCAAAAGCCCAGGTGTAGAGTCATATAGACACGTATTAAGTAAGGGCCTCCCATTCTGTGTGGCCTTGGGCAGGTAGGTCACTGAACTTCTCCAATCCTCAGCTTTCACATTTGTAAATGGGCTTTATAATAATCCATCTCTATAGGCTTACCATGAGGATTAACTGTGACGTGACAGACACTGTGGGAACCACTTGATAAACATACTACATCTTCAATGAGTACAAAAATCCCTTAAGGCTTGCAGTGGAGTCTCACTTTTTCTTGAAATAAAGACATGGCAAATGTAAATGTAAAATGGTGCGGTAAGTATGGAAGTTTCTTAAAAAATTAAACATAGGATTACTATGTGATCCAGCAATTCTCTTCCTCGTTATATACACTCCACAATGAAAACGTATGTCCACACAAAAATGTGTGCACAACTGTTTATAGCTGCTAGAGTCGTCATGATATCCAAAATATGAAAACAACCTAAACATCCATCACCTGCTGAACGGATAAACACTATCAATGACCACTCAGCAATAAAAAGAAATTAAATACTAATACATTCTACAACAACAGACAGACCCCCAAAGCTTATGCTAAGTGAAAGAAACCAGACACCAAGACCACATGTTGTGTGATTCTATTTGAAAGGAATATCCCAAACAGGCAGGTCTATAGAGACTGACAGAAGATTTGTGGTTGCCCAGGATGGGGAGGGAGGAGATGAGAAGCCGGCTGGTATGGGGTTTCTTTTTTGGGTGATGAAAATATTCTGTGATGATGACTGCATAACTATGTAAAGACACTAAACACCGTTGATTTATACACTTAAAACAGGTGAATTTTATATTATGTAAATTGTTGCTCAGTAAAGCTATTTACAGAGAGTATATGTAATGGTAACTATACAGACTTCAGGTCCTTACCTGGAATGTCCAGCATTGCTTCGTATGTTATAAACATCCCAAATGTAGCAACCGACTGAAGAGCAAAATAGAGAAGCCTGATTTTACCTCTGAAATGTTCTGCTTTTGCTAGAGTCTTCACTTTCTCCCTAAGAAACTAGGTTGATTCAAGGGCCCAAGCAGGCCAAAAGAAACTCAAATGGAAACTTTATTCCTGCAGCGAGGTATTGGCGTAGGAATTAGACCCCACGTTCCATGGTTGTTTGGTCTAAAAGAGTGATAATCTCTCACCTACAAGTACATTCTCTTTCATACACAGTCTGGAGATCAGAACTATGTTTTCACAAGGCCACAAGACTAAAAGATTCTACTTACTCGGTCAAACCCCTCTTCGAATCAATTTTTCCCTTACATTTATGGGTTGTTTCAGGAAAGGAACCTAATTTATTCATCCATTTAACTGGCATTTATAAATCAGCAACTCTGTGCCAAGAACTAATTCAGGTAGTCGTTAGATATGCTCAAATTATTGATCTCTTTGGGCATCAGCAAGCAGAAGCATTTCACGGCCTCAAGATGTGCCAGGTATTCTTATGGAGGTCAACCAGGAATATACATTTAATGAAATTGAGGTTTGGTCAGCCATCCAGAAAAAATAAAAACGATACTTTAGTCTCGTAAGATTTTTAAGCAAAGAATGGTGATGCATTACTCTCCCCTGAGAAACCATTTCTTACTACTCTTGTCCTATGTCTTCTACACACATTAAAGTAGCATTGATCCAAAGAGAACGTTGGAAAGAATTATTTTCCAATGAATAACCTGAGTCTCCAAACTCAGATTCCAACTACAGTTTCCAACACAACAAAAAGGGAGAAGTGGCACAGGAGACAGCACAATCCACTAGGGCACCAAGCCTGAGTCCTCCAGCCTCCTCTGTGCACCACGCTTTACCTTGGCTGTTCCCTTCGGCTTTCAACTGGCTTCAATTACCTCTAGATTTAGCTCAGCAAACAACAAAGTATTGAAAACTCAATTTTCCATTCTTCAAAGTGCATTACTAGAAAAAGTGAAATGCAAGGCAACAAAGAACATTTAATCATTAGGATCTTGCCCCTTGCTGCGGTGAAACCACACGGCTTGGCCCACTTCCAAGGCTAGAATTAATGAATGAGCAAGATTCTCAGGGAAAGCCTTTAACTACAGCCTGCTTAGCCCACAGAGCCTGCCCCTTTATTGCTCTTGGCATGTCTGCCTGCGTTTCTAATGGATCACCTTCCCTCAGGGACACGCACAGAGAGAAAGGTACAGCCTTATGAATTCATGTTTCCATTTCTTGTCTTTAGGAACAGACTTAAGGAGACTTAATTATGCTCAAGCAGAAAAGTCTTGAGTCTAAAGACGAAGCAATTGTGTTCCTCCTTTGCCATTTCTCAGCTGTGGTGAATTTGGTGCTTGCTTGTGGGCTTGTGGGTCCTGGGCTCCAGTATCTTAACAGCAAATCTTCCCAAAGGTCGGACCTCATGGGCCCTCAGGGCATCTTCACCATACATCTCTCTACTTACCCTCCTCCTTCGTCAAGAGGGGATTGTTGTGGAGTCAGGGTCAAGGGCAATGCAGGCTACATCCTAGGGGCTGGCACTTTGTTAGTTTTGATTGCTTCCCTCTGTCGGGCTCCCCTAACGCTGGAGCGGGAAACGGGCCTGATGCAGCTTTGTGACATTTGCTGCGTGTAAGACCCCCAATAGTCATGTCTCTGCTTTTATATGAATGTCATTCCAATTTCCTTTTGGGGAGTTCTCTCTGCACTGTCAGTGAATCACCCTGTGCATCTCTAACCAATGGGCAAGCACGTGACAGAAGCTGGGGTCACATACATCCTCCCCCCAAAATTCGAATCTTCAATGATAAAAAAATGATAAAATGATTAAATGTATCACGTACATCACAACGATAAAAAAACAAACCAAAACTGAACACAGTTAAAATTTTTTCTCAGAGAAAGGAGTTTTAGGGAGAAATGCTGAATCGGTTCCTGCTCTTCCCCTCCCACTGCCCCCGATGCATACAGACAGCTGCTACGGGCCTTGCTCTTCAGCCTCCCTTCTGTTCCTTGAGCAACACCATATCCTTCCAGTAAATTCCCTCTTTTTGCACAAGTTAACCAGGGTCCATTTCTGTTACTTGAAACCAAGCAGCTGCATAATAGGCTGGATTTTTCTCAGTTTAATAAAGCCAACTCAAGGATATAACTAAGAACCTGGTCTCTGAAGATGGCCTATGCTTCCAGTCCTTCAAGGAAATCTTTTAAAATGTACCTTATACTTGTGTAGCACTTTATAGCCTTAAAGAACTTTCTGTCTCTCTCTCCACACACACATATGGGGGTGCACATATATATTATATAAGTACATGCTTTTATACACACACACACACACACACACACACACACACATATACATAAAGAGAGAGCGAGACAGACAGGGAAACAGGGAAACAGAGGATAGAGAAACAGAGGATCATTCTCAACTGAGACTAAAAAACCAAACAACTCTGTGACATAAGTAGCTATTGTTTATAGAAATTATAACTGAAACACACACAAAATGTGAAGTGCGTTGCTAAGAAAACCAGAGGGGTTGTAAAGTCCTCAGATTATCTGGGTCCAATGCAGAATGCTTTCACACAAATAATACACAAAAACATACAACTAAATGTTTTAACGCTTACAAATGAGGCATTATAGATGCCTTCTCTCTATTAATCCTTTTCAAGGCCCTCCTAGGATACTGTTAGGCTACTTTATCCCTGGGGCAGGGGGGTTTGACTTGTGTCCTTCATGCTACATCATAGCAATTCTCTGCAATGGGGGGGGGGCAGAAATCATTACTGGATTTAAACCAGAATCAGTAAATGTTACTTGGTAATTGGTTTAACACTGAGGGGAGCAGACCCCTACTACTGAACATAAATCAATATTAATTCAGTGTAGATGAAAGAGTTTAATGTTTAAAAATAAAACAATAAATCAAGTAGAATAAAATAGAGGCAAGATTTTTCTGCTCTCAGAATGAGGAAAGCCTTTCTAAGCAGAAAAACAAAGGAAGCACCTCAAAAGAAATTATTGATATGTTTGACTGCATACCAATTAAAAACATCTGTGGCACAGAAACTACTATAAATTGAATTCAAAGACAAACATGAAAAATATCTCCAAAATACATTACACAAGGTGAGCAGTCTTAGTATATAAATATTTATCCTAAAACAAAAATAAACAAGCACTTCAATTTTTTAAAATACGCAACAGTCGCAAACAGATCAGAGAAGAGGTGATATATATATATATATATATATATATATATATATATATATATATATATATATATATAGGCAGAACACATCTAGGGGCGCCTGGGTGGCACAGCGGTTAAGCGTCTGCCTTCGGCTCAGGGCGTGATCCCGGCGTTCCAGGATCGAGCCCCACATCAGGCTCCTCCGCTATGAGCCTGCTTCTTCCTCTCCCACTCCCCCTGCTTGTTCCCTCTCTCGCTGGCTGTCTCTATCTCTGTCAAATAAATAAATAAAATCTTAAAAAAAAAAAAAGAACACATCTAATAAAAAACCTAGGTTCTCTAATAATAAATATACACTGAGGGAAATACAAGCTTCTTTTTCTTACTACATTGATAAACGGTTCTGAAGTAGTATCAATACTATTACAACAGGGTGAGCAGGGAGGGCACAGAGAGAGTGTAGAGAAGATTTGGGCAATTCACACCAAATGTCTTAAGTGATGTCTATACAACGTATCTCAATGGGGAAGAGTTTAAAATACATTTATATGATAAAACGTGATGAAGTTATTGGATGACAGGATGAGTTTTTCTTCTTCTTTTACATGTATCTATATTTTCCAAGTTTTTACAATGAATATCTACAGGAAAATGTGTGTGTATACATATATACATACACATTGCTACTTATAGATGTGTCTATACATACATACACATAAAATTTTTAAAATTTATGCACATTTAAGTATATATTTGTGTGTGTGTGTGTGTGTGTGTGTGTGTGTGTGTGCACATTTACTGAGAAGTTCAAACTCAGTGGGGTATAAACAAGAAACCATTCCACCATCCCATTCTCATCCTCCTCTGTGAAATCTTTTTTTCCCTCCCATTTTGACGCCCTAAGCATATTCTACAATTTCTGGACACTTTTAGTTATTTGAAAACTTGGGTCTTTTCATTTTATTTATTTATTTTTGTTAAATATTTTATTTATTTATTTATTTATTTATTTATTTATTTATTTATTTATTTATGTGAGAGAGAGAGACGATGAGCACGAGGGGAGGGGCAGAGGGAGAGAATCTCAAGCCGACTTCATGCTGCGCACAGAGCCCTAAGCGGAGCTCGAACCTATGACCCTGAGATGATGACTTGAGCCAAAATCAAGAGTTGGATGCTTAATGGGCTGAGCCCCCAGGTACCCTGGTCCTTTCATTTTAAAACTGAATTTCTTCTCTGATTCAGTGCTCTCCCTTGATCCAACACCAGGCAGTGTCCTAGCAGGTGGAGAGGGGGTCATGATCTGCACTTTCTCTAAGTTGCAGTGAGGATGGAGCTTTTTGGCTTGGCTTCTGGGCCACTTACCTACTCTCCCTCTTTTGGACCTAGCTCTTTTTCTTTGAGGGACAAAGATGGTAGATAGATAGATAGATAAATAGATAGATAGATAGATAGATAGATAGATAGATAGATAGATAGATAGATGTGGGGAGGGAAGGAGTAGCAGGTCCAAGTCTCACTTCGTTGGCTGTCCCTGCTTTTCCGATGGAGCCCTGTGTGTAGCGCACTGCAGACCCCTCTTCACCGGGCTCCCTGATTTGCAGGATTTGGCTCTGCACCCACTTCTTCCACACCCCTTCTCGCTCATCACTCTGATGTCCCCCCAAGCCCTTTGCTGCTGGGGCTTCTACCAGAGCAATTAAGTGACTCTAGAAAGAAGCCTCCAGGGCTTACCTATCATGGGAGCTGAGTAAGCGAGTCAGAATAAGGAGAAAGCAACCAAATGCCTCTCCACCCATTGGCTTCTCTTATTTCCTGTCCCACGAGCTTTCCACCCCTAGTTTTCTGCCTCCCGCTCCCTCCATCCTTTCTCTACCCTGCAGCCAGAGGACTCCTTCCAAAACTTACATCCTATGGCTTCAAAATTTTTCGAGGTCTTCTCACACCCTTAGGATGAACTCCAAACCTATGCACAGAGGATATGAGGTTGGCATCTGGTCTGCCCTTACCATGAACAAACACCTCCCCCTCATCTCCCCCATCCTTGCCATGCTGAATGTTCACCCAGCTCCGGGGGGGCCCACTCCTTGTATTGGGTCCTCACCCGTGCATCTCCTTGCTCTGGCACACTCTCCACCATCCCCAGGGCTGCCACACTTGCTGCCACCCCTCACCTAATCATTCTTTGTATTTCAATTTAAGCCTCACTCCCTCAAGGAGGCCCCCATCCCAAAACAAGAAGAGGTCCCCAGGTACTCTTTCATGACCTGTCACACACCCATTGCACATTTTGCAATCCCTAATTTAATTTCTGTGCTTTCACTGAGAGTTGGAATCGTATTTGCCATGTTGACAGGGGTTTGTACTCCCAGACTCAGCACCTAGTCACGTGCCCCATAATAAACACTTAAATATACATGAATTCACAAACTCGGACTGAAGGCTGCTTAAGGGCATCTGCCGGGTTCTCTGTAGGACACAAGCTGAATAATCAAAACCAGTTGAGTAAGAGGAGTATTTTCCGAACAGCGGGCACAGCTTAAGGAAAAAGCAAGGGGGGCGCAGCATCTGAGGACAGGAACACAGTGGGGGGGCACTTGCTACTAGGGCATAAAGGGGAAGAGGAGGGGACATCAGGATCTGCTCGGGGGAAAGGCTGTATGCAGAAGGGTACCTGAACAGAAGCCACCACTGACAGGAGCTGGCAGCTCAGGAGGGAGGTGGGGAGTAAGTACCCCACCGCTCCCTCCTCCCCACCCATCTCCTGCCAGACTTCCCCTGCCAGACAATGCAAAGCCAAAGGCCCGGGATCCCTGTGCTGCGGTCCATCTAAGCCAGGCTTCCAGGGCACGGTGCAGGGTGGAAAAAAAGAGAGAGCAGACCTGGAGGGAAGCTGGCCCCAGCAGGGGAAGGTCCCAGCTCTGCATTTCTTTGCATCCCGCTTAGTGCCCAGAACATAGACAGTGGGTCGGGAACACTGATGTGAACAGACTAAGTTCAATAGAATGAAACAGAATTGAAATGAATGAATGACCCACCAAACTGCTGCGTAGCTTCCATGTCAAGAGCTGTCTCATCTTCAAGTTCTAATCATGGACATCGCATTCCTGAATTTCAATATGCTTACTCTAAGCCTCCTGCTTTAGCCGAGTTTGGAACGCACCACAGCCCAGGTTGTAAGCAACTCCAACGCGTCCTGCAGTTCACTTTACGTAACCTTTTATATGGCTGGATGTTTTATCTTTAATTACCAGGTCTCTCCCCTTCCCCCCTAGGTTTGCAAAACATAATAATTTGGGCAAAGAAATATTGTTTCTATTTGGGGTTTCAAGCCCTAAGAGGTAAGAAACTGTTAAAGGTTCATATACTGGTATTTAAAAAAAAAAAAAGTGCAACTTTTACGTGGGATTTCCGACATTTTGCAGCGGCATCTGTGGGGGCCTCCAGGTGCTGGGATTGGCTCGCGCACAGGGGCGCCTCGTGAACACGCAGCTGGCCGTTGTCGCGGCGTCTCAGAGCCCAGAGCCGTCTGCAGAGCCACTAACGCCGGGACAGGTGGCACGCCCACCGGCGTCCTGTTAGGGGAGCAGTTCAGCAGTTCAGAGAGTCCTGGAGTTAGAAGAGTCTACTCAGGCCGGATCAGGCCGACTCTAAAACAACCTGGCCCCAAATCAGTCATTTTCATGGAAAAAATTGCCAAACTTTTCATTTCAAGTAACAACCAGATGATTGGATTGTCCCCTGCTTACCCAGCCATGTTATTTTAGCTTAGGCCCGATCTTAAAAAAATACCATTTAAACCCAGGAATTAAACTTAAACACAATGCAAACAGTTGTAGACGGTCCTTTATGACTTGGGTATTGAGAACAGAACCCAAACTATCTGCTATAGGAGAACTACCTCTTGTCAGACTTTTGGTGTAAAAATGAAAATCATAATAACGATCTCACCCAGTTCAAGTATTCTGGGTAATTAAATCGTGGCTATAATGGGATTATAGTGGCTATTTATAGGCTAAAAAATCACCTACCTTGATGTCAAGTTTCTCCAAGGCTGTACCGATAGGACACAGAAAACCCCTACGCCCACCCCACACAGAATTAGTGTCTCATCAGTGAATAAATAGAATGGTGATCTGATCAGCTGTGTAATACAGAAACTCAAGAAAAAAAAAAGTACATCATTCACTAAAACCTAGCTGGGCTGCTCTTTGCAACAGAGGGGTAGAAAGAGAGATGAAAACAGAAAACAGAAATCCCTAGAAACAGAAGTAGAGACAAGCACAATCAAAAAGACAAATCAATAAAAACACAGGTCACAGAAGTAAGCCGGGAACGACAAGAAGCTAATTCTGTGGGATAGGATCGCCATCTTGTGGACGACACGGATAGTGCAGCCGAGGTACTCCTTTTGCTCAACTCTGCAGTAATTGCAAACCCTAACATCACTTTCTTGGTACATTTGCAATGAACTGAGTGAAATTAAATAGAGGGAAAGGGCAATGTGTGGACTGATGTTCCCAAAATCCTCTTAGGAGAAACAATATCTCAGAGAATATTCCAAACATTAAATACTAAAAAGATGGATACACACAAAACTTTCAAAACAGACCTAAAAATAATGAAGTTTGTAAATAAAGTGTTATTAATACCAAGTTTCCCGTAACTTATTTCTGTTTCATTTACCTCAAGTAATTCATTTATTCATTCCACAATGAATATTTATTGAGCATATATTGTGTGCCCAGGATACCACTTTGAGTGTGGGGATACAGCAGTGAACAATACCAAGGCAAGGCCGTACGGAGCTTTTGTTTCACACCTGAGCTTGAACCCCAGCTCACCAACCTCATTTACCAACTTGATTTCTCTCAGCTTCAGCTTCTCCATCGACAAAATGGGAATAATAATGCTTTCCTTGTTACACTGTGGGAAGATCAAATGGGGATTCAACGTTGTAAAGCTTAAAGTCATATAAAGTGCTTTGCACAGTGAGGGGTACGTGGCAAGTACACCATGAACATTAGCCAATAGCTGTGTTGATTCTGACCGTATGAAATTATAGACACAGATTTTTGAAAATACCTTCTTGATTCTGATATTCTTCATGGAACTCTTCAATAATAAAAGCTCATATTTACTGAGTGCTTACTCTATTCACCTTATATTAAATTGTCACGATATATCAAAAAGGGGTAACAGTATTCCCATTTTGCAAGATGAGAAAGCTGAAGACCAAAAAAGTTCAATGGTTCACTCACGCTCACTCACAATGCCAGTGTGAGCCGGGATTCAGACCCACGGGCTCTGAGCGCAGAATCTGTGCTCTTAGCCACAACTTGAAACTAGTCCTCGACAAGCCGCACACGCAAGACAAGTGACTGAAGCGAAACTTGGAACTCCGATTTCTCACTTCTTTCCCCTCCTTGTAACCCTCATTCAGAATCACTGGATTTCATCACACTGCAATTCAAATTTGACCACTACACCCGAACTGCTCTTCTCGGACACCAAAACAATTGGTCAGTGGAAAAATAAGATTTCAAATCACCGAGTCCAGTTCATCACTTTAGGGAAAATAGGTAGCAACCTGTTCCAGAACTGTGAAATCGATTTGGTCAATTGCAACCAGCTTCTTTTTAAAATGGAATAAATAAAATGGAAGACACCACATATAGACACAGATAGTAAGGATAGGTATTTTTAAGTAAACCTTTGTTTCATGTGTGCGTGTGTGCGCCCGTGCACGTGTGCCCCCCGCACGCAACACGTGCCTGCACATATGTAATTACTTAGTCCTCTCTTATTGTGATGTAAAATACATTTCTTACAGTGGGTCTCAGTCTAAATATCTTGAAAAACGCTCAGCTAGGGATGCTTATTAATCCCCTCAAAAACATGGTGGGTCGTCCAGTTATGTTCTTTGCTTTCCAGTCTACTCTGTTGAAATCATCAAAAGATAAATCACCAAGATGGAGTTTTCATTCTTTATCCAGACATGTTGTTGTCACGGACAGACCGACCAAGTCTTTACCCATATGTTGTCAGCAAACCTGCAACAAGAGCAAAATTTTCACTCTTTCGGCGTTAATTATCCTCTCCAAAGACCTGTTGGATTTTTTTTGTCTCTCGTTGAGAAGACAAGTCATTTTAGCATCAAACACATACTGCCTCATTTTGCTAATTATGAAATTTGTGTCACACACGGGGGAAAAAAAAAACAAAAACAAATTACAGGCCTTAAAGAGACAGGCTGGGTTTTCAACCAGTAGGTGAGTTTATAGACCATATGTTCAGCCGTCCTCGGGCATTTTTCAAAGTTGGAAATGTCAGGCATTTATATGGTTTATTTGTAAAGCACTAACAATAATTGGAACATTATGGTCTGATTATTTGCTAAAGTAATTTATTCAACCAATTCAAGTGGATGAAATTTAAGGGTGCAAAAAATATCATGTGACACCAAATAAAATTTTATTACTGTTTTTGCACTTACATAATTTAGAAACACCTATTAAAAATAAAAAAATAAATAGCTTCCTCCCTTATAACAAAGTTTAACCTTAGCTCATACTTTTAGAGACACAACACAGGGCAAAAGATGGTTTTGATAACCTTAGAATTTTCTGCACAAATTATGATTTGGAGCCAAAAACATCAATACTCCAGAATAATCAAGAGTCAAAAACATTAATCAGTTCTGGTAGTGCGGTTATCTGAGTCAAAAACCAAATAATGGAAAAACTTAAATGTGTCTGATATTTTAGGTTCATGGTTGGCCTATCTTGGTATCCTTCTATCAGTGTCAGGGAAATTTCTGGAACAAGAGAACAGAGAGTTTCGGAGCTCCTTCTCCACTCACCCCTTCCATATGACCACCATCTTTCATCCACCATTACCATGCCTCCAACATATAGAACTTCCTGTGGATAAAGCAGTGAGGCCCCGAGGCTTGCCACCAGCCCCATCAGCCTCCATGTATGGATCATTTCCTTCCCTCGTGCCCTCTGTGTCTCTACAGTTCTACTCACAAACTCCAAGAAATTGAATTCCAAGAAAAGACCATCTCTATGGCCCTCATTTCCCTGATAATTTCTGATTTCAAATACTTTGCCCTCCAATCCCAAGAAACAAGGATAAAATTGTGCCCCGCAGCTTCTGCGACAGGTTTTATCCATCTTTCCTGCTGAGCTGCTGAGCCCAGACACTGCTTCAGAATCCTCCTCGACACTGCAGCATGGGTTACCACTACCAGCTGAATAGAGTGGACATGAGATCAAACGTATTTGTCCTTCCGATCATTAACCATGATAGTGTCTAAAATCAACATTTTGGGAGTCAAACTGTCTCTCAGACTGTCCCTGGCACTAGAAACAGTTACAAAAATCAATGTCACACAAGGTGTTTGGTTTTCAGGTTTGGATGAGAGGGTCATAACATATTGCATAAAAAGGGAACACACAGTTTCTCTGCAACAAAGTGGTCATGATTAATATGACCAAACAATAGGAAATCTAGTTAGTCCCCATTTCAAGGGTTTTGTCCCATCGATCAACTGAAAATCAAAACTTTTGTCAAATCAATAGATACGAATTTTTAGATCTTAATAAAATTGACACTTTAGCTAGGACAATGTATCCTTTCTCCCGGAGGATATGTCTAAGCCACATCTCAAAGGGGAACCAAAGGACTCTGCTTCAAAAGGATTGGACTTTAAAGAATTTCAGCTAGAAGGAAATAGGAACTTCTCAGCTATGACAAGATAATATATGTAATATACTAATTTATATTTTATATAGGCTACACTAAGGCACTTATCCCTCTCTGTATTCAAAAAGGAGAGGAGCTTTCATGTTTTATCACATGGAGAGTGGGCAAGACCCCCACAAAAGATACAGAATATCATCTGAGGAAAATATCTGCTCTACCCCCACATCAGCATTACACTGAGAGAAAACAGTATTTGAGTTTCTTTTAGAAGAAATACGTTTAATTTAGATGTATGCTGGGTTAGTTGGGTTGAGGGAAGCAATTGGATCCCCCTCTCCCAATTCCTAAACGCAGGAAACTGACAGGAGCCTCTAATAAAATAAATATGCCTGAATTAGCTAGCAATTCTCAACTTACATGCTGTGCATTCATAGTCAATGCATTTTACCTGAGTTTTAGAGTCGTCATTTTAAAATGGAAAAAGTTGTTTTGAGGATTAGAAATAATGTACACGAAGTCTCCAGCACATAGTAGGTGCTCATGTAATGACAGCTTAGTTAAAGAGTATTAGGGTTGTTTTTTTTTGTTTTGTTTTGTTTTGTTTCTGTTGCAGGGGCAAAGTGTTTTGTTAGGTCCGCTGCACTGAAGAACTCCAGGGGGCTCCACTGACATCCTAATCTAGGCATCTGGCATCCCATGGAGTCACTCAGTTTCACCTTGATTCCTGCACGTGATATTCTACTGTCTGGCACACAGAGCTATTATTTTCTCAGAAAAGAAAAATAAGCCCCCCAAACCAGACGTTGAGAATTAAGATGTGGGTGGTTTTCTCTGGGATAAAAGATGGAAAAAGCAGTTTGGGGGTTGATTCTATAGGTGGCAGAACCCCTCTCCCCTGACACTCCCAGCCCCAAAATGACATACCCTCTTCCAGAGCAGATGCAGGATGTCAGAGCATGGACCACAAGGAGCCCCAGCCGGGGTTTATCTGAAAGCAATCACCAGCAAGAGATCTCATGAGTCTAGATAGGACTAAACTCAAAGTGTCCTCTCCAAGTCTTCTGCACTAAGAAGAGCCTCTAGAATATTTTCCTAACCTTAGAGTGGAAAAAGACCTCCCAAATCCTCAGATTTTGTTTCCTGCTGGCCAGACTGGGCCACAAAATTGGGATTGCCTGAATTGATCATATTGGATTTGGAGAAATAAACACAAGTAGCATATCTTACCCCTGAGTGTTGAGGAGTAAAATTAATACCATTATGTGAGGTCCAGAGACCAAATCTGAGTTCCTGAGCTCTCCCCACATAGCCAAGAACTCTAGATTCTAGTGCAGTAGCTGGCATATTGTAGGTCCCAATAACATTTGCTGATTGAATAAATGAATGAATCAGCAAGTCCCAATCTGGTGGGAACAGATTGTATTATGTCTGCCTCCCAAAGAATTCAAATCCAACCACAAGTTATTCTGAGCCCCTCTGTTTACCATTGCTCAAATTTGAGATGTCAGAGGCATTACAGTCTATAGTTCTATAACTTTGGCTACGTGTTCTGCATGCTTTAGCAAAATGGCCTTTTGTAACTCTCTGCCAACACCCTAGAATTGTTCTCTGTCTCCCACTGCAAAATGTATGAGGATTTGCAGACCCCACACTATGGACAAAAGATAACAACTTCCAGGTGTAATCCAGGAGCCTCTTCCCTTTAATGCCAACAAAAATATTACGCTCTGATTAGTTCCTTTCTTACAAAATGAAATACTTCCTTGCTACCCCACTTTCCCACCACCCCAAAGCCTAGATTTTCATGGCTCTGCTATTAGAGTGTATTAGATTCCTTTGCAGATGTACAGCCAAGATGATTTTTATTTCTGAATCCAGCACCTGTATTGGCCTCATTTTATGTTACATAATCACCTCTCCAATTCTAACCATCACACCATTCTGCTCTTAACTTCCCCTTGACTTTGTTTTCCTTAATCTTCTTTTGTCCCTTAACCTTTTTTGATATTAAGAACCATAACTTAATGCAAAGTATTCATGGCTCATTCACTTCCCCCCAACACTATTCTATGGAAAAGAGGCCCCACTATTTCTCTCTGGATCTAAAAAAAGACCCTAAAAAAAAAAAAAAAAAAAAAAACCACACAAAACAAAACAAAAACCTGTCTTTGTCTAGCAATAATTATGGTCTTTCAATACAAAAGGCAAAACCACACTCCTTGGGGATATGACAGAGGAATTTCTGTGATGAGACTTAAGCTATTCATGTGGGATTGTAAAGCCAGTTCTAAATAGTTAAAGCCAGGCCTCAATATATATTCAGTAATTAAGCCGAGATCATCAGAAAATGCCAGGAAAATGCCTCTCTGCTCGTCACTGGGCAGGTTCTGCAGTAAGAGTCTACGGCACTGGCAAGAAGTCTGCCTAGGCAGTTCATCTGCTCGCATTTATAGATATTGAGCATTAATGACATATCTGACCCAAATTTATTCCCGGAAGAAAACAACATGGCCTCAGCAACCTGGGTTATGTTTCAAAAACAAGCCATTTAGACCTAAAGTAGATCACTGGTAATGGTGGTTCAATCCAACCCATGAGAATTCTCCCTTGGTTCGGGACAGTACTCCAACGGAAAATTCTGAAACGCTTCTCAGAAGAGTTTTAACAGATGAAAGTGAACAGGAAAAAGAGCCACACCAATGAGCAAAACTAAAATTCACGAAGACTTGCAGGAGAAGGAAATGTGGGGACCAGTGACAGCCAGGACAAGGCAAAGGGAAAGGACAAGGTCAGGGTTAAAATTACTCCTCCGCCTCCTCCCAGGAACATCATCAATGGAACACTAAACATGCACGGTCCCACAGATTCTACGTGTATTATTAATCCTGTAAGCAGTATTATCACTCCCATTTTACAGATGAAGAAAAGAGGTAAAGAAAGGCTAAGTAACTTTACACAAGGTTACCTAAGATGGTTGTGAAAGAGACAAGAGACATGACACACACACAGGCCACACAAATTTATTCCTGGTCAGTTGTGTGATGGAGAGCTGACTCACTCTTAGCTCTGGTCAGGGCGGAGAACTGGCCGTTTCTAAAACTTATACTACAGGGAGAAAGAATCCCACACCGACGAAGGAGCCTAGATTTAGAACTGGACAGCTGGAGTCCTAGTGGTACTGGCGCTGTGTGATTTGTCAGCCACGTGCCTTCAGCATCACCATCTTTTTAGACCAAGTTCTCCTTTGTACAATGGAGATAATCACTTCCAGTTTTCAGTTCCACGTGTAAGGATTTTGGGAGTCACTGCTCCAGCCTAACAAATAAGAAATTTAAACAAACTGAAAAATCAACAACTCTGCTTAGATCTGGAGGAGAGGGGAGGACACCAGGCAAACCACTGTCCCCCGGTTGGAGAGACAGGTGAGCACAGGGAGTCACAGCAGAGATTCACAAGCAGAAACCATTGGGAACCAGTGCTGGTAGGAGATGAGAACTGTGATTGATGAATTGCTGGAAACATCAGAGCAAACAACTCTGAGAGTTAAAAACTCCAGGAGGACCCAAACATAGGGAGGCCCCCCCTCAAGGACTTTGTGAGATTTACCTCCTGAAGCTCAATCACGGTCTCATGGAAAATACCAGAGAAGAACCCCCTTCGGCTTCTGGCAGTGGGAGGGGGAAAGGAACCATTCGAAATGCCCCAGAGCTCTCAGTAATTCTGAACAAAGCCTGCCCTCATGGGAAACTAGTTAACTGGAGCCCAAATATCAGGATATTTTCAGAGCCCCACTAACCTGACCAAAGGACATTTCCAACTCCAATAGCTCTAGCCATCCTCTCTCACCTAAGAGGTTGGGGGAGAAAAAGCTGAGAAACACTTGTGAAGTTCGTAGTCTGAGACGTAGCATCACCAAAGCCCGAGGCAATAACCAGCGCAAGGCGAGGGCTAGCTAGAAGTGAGAGTTTGATGAATAGAGTTGGCTGACTTGACTTCTTGTATTGTTCTGAGCACCAGATAAGATAGGACATAAAAGCTGTGCTTAGCAAATTTGAACATACAATTCACAGTGTTGATTACTATTGCCATGGCAATACATCTTTTTTTTACTTTTAGTTTGCTCAATTTGTACTTTTTCTTTTTGCCAAATTATTGCTCATTCCCAAAACAGCTTGAAACAAGTTTCTACTAAACGGACGTGTATATAACATTCACCACAATACTTCTAATTGAGCTCTACCAAACATCTAGGTAACATGGAAAATTATAATCAATTATTCACAGGTTCCCACATATTAAAACATGCTAGAATCATGCTTACTTGATAGAATCTAGCAAATTAACTTTTGAATTTTGCCTTCATGAATTCCTAGTCAATATATCTCAGAGATTTTATTTATTTATTTATTTATTTATTTATTTATTTATTTATGTATTTATGGGGCGGGGGGGGGTTGGGGCAGAGAGAGAGGAAGAGAGAGAATCTTAAGCAGGCTCCACCTTTGGCACGGAGCTGGACGTGGGGCTCAGTCTCAAACCCTGAGATCATGACCTGAGCTGAAATCAACAAGGGTCAGACGCTTAACTGAATGAGCCACCCAGGCCCCCTCAAGAGATTTTTTTTTAAATCTTCGTGTTTACAAAATACGATTTTTCAGTGGAAAACACTTCTACCAGTAAAAGAATAAATAAATAATAAATTAGAAATTCAGGGGCGCCTGGGTGGCTCAGTCGTTAAGGGTCCGCCTTCGGCTCAGGGCTGGGATCAAGACCTGCATCAGGCTCCCTGCTCCTCTGGGAGCCTGCTTCTTCCTCTCCCACTGCCCCTGCTTGTGTTCCCTCTCTCGCTGGCTGTCTCTCTGTCAAATAAATAAATAAAATCTTTAAAAAAAAAAAAATTCAACTGAGGCCATACAGAAGAACTTATGCTTACATGTATACAGTATATGCACAGTATTTAATGTATTTAATATAGCTATATTGTATACATGCATGCCTATAAATACGTAATTTACATAGACATATGTAATCACACATCCAGCACTTGCTGTTACGAGTACATTACTGAATAAAGTAAACTTTAAACTTCTACAGTGATGTAGAAATCCTAATTCTTAAAGGCTTGGAGTAGACCATCAGCTTTGAATGCTAAGCCAGAAAATGTCTACTAAGCCAATTCTGTTAGCAAGATTTAGAGGGGAATGTGGGAGAATGCTTTAACCACTCTAAAAGAAAAACTTTTTCAGATATATTAGGATCTGTTTGAACACAAGATGTTTTCATTTGCACATACAAAGTACTGATTAAGGTGTTGCAAGATAACAACAAAAAAAATCGTTAGTGGTTCTAACGCATTCATAAGTAGGGGGCAAACACCACATATAAATAATGAAATACCTTGGGAAAAGTGATGGTAAGATACAACAGGTTGGTTATTATTTATATTTGCATATATATCCCAGCATTTTAACCTTGGGCATTTTTTTCTTGCTAACCGATGCATCTGGGCCAGTTACTCCTTTTTTTCTCATAGGAGAGATAAGGGGATGTAAACTCATTTTTATACAAGCCAAAGAAAATAATTAGGAAATGGAAATCTCCCCTGTCCAAATCATAATACATTCCAAAAGCAATTATCAAAGATCTGGATATTGTCTGCTATTTTCAATTAAATGCCCCATTACTTTCTTCCACTGTCATGGATTACTGAAAGTAGGTAGTTTCACACTAATTTAGAACTGTACACAATATATAATACCAGAGACAGCCATTCTCACTTGTGGTCTGAGGAATGTAATTCACTGACATTTTTGCAGATGGGAACAACCTGTATGATTAATGATGCTGCTATTTGCAATCTTCCTCAAGATCCCCCACAAAAGGCACACAATACCACCTGAAGAAGATATCCGCTCTACCCCAACATCAGCATTACGCTCAGAGAGAACATTCTTTGAGTTTCTTTTAGAAGAAGGAATAGGTTTAAAGAATGTATGTTGTGGTTAGTGGTTGTTTTTGTTTTGGGGGAGGAGGGCAATCAGATTTCCACAATTAATGATGCTAAATACAGGAAACTGACACGATCCCCTAGCAGAATAAACATACTTGAGTTAAATAACAGCTCTACAACTTCCGTGTTGTGTTGTGTCCCTGACTGAAATATTTAGCCTGGGTTTTAATGTCTCTGTACTAAAATGAAATATAAGTTGTTTTGAGGATTAGAGACAAGGCACACAAAATCCCTAGCACACAGTAGGTGCTCATGAAATAGCAGTTTGGTAAAATGGTTATTGGCTAATCCATATAGGCTCTTCTATTTTGGGGTGAATACATATAGGACAATAGAGAAGAAAGCTTTCCTCCTCCACCACACTGTTTAGAATTGCTCAGAACACCTTTGATACTCTGGAGTCCCAGAGATGAGTATTGCTGAATGGAAAAAGAGTATATTGCAAGGTCTTTTTCCAAACTTTACCACACTCATATGTACACAAACTCAGAGTCACAGAATTTGCTCCTCTAAATTTCAAGGATGGCACACCCACCCAGCCCTTTCCCCCAGTAAAGCACCATATAACCAAAATAATGTCCCAGCTCTCAGCCTTAGATGTAGCGAGGAAGTATCTCAGCAGAAGAGTAAAGGAACATGGATACATTATTATTTAAACCTTTGATCAACACCCGCGACCTTAGCCCTCTCTATTGCTAACCGAGACTGCCATGTCAGTAGCTAATCTCAAACCTTTAATACTGCCAAAGTCCCACCAAAATCTGCTTAATCACTACCTCCTTGCTTGCAGATGTTTTTAGGGAAATGACTGAGACTTTCCTTGCCCAGCAAGTAAAAAAGGCAAAGATTATTTTAGGTGGTTATTCCTAATTCTACAGCTGACATCCTCAAAGAAGTACATTTAGTGTCACGTCCTCTCACCAACAGAGCACCCACCACTGACTACTTTGCCATCCGGCCAGAGTTTGGATCCAGTTCTGCATCACCTAGGCGGCGACAATATTGGGGGACCTGCCCAGGGAGGCTCTGAGACCACCGATCAGTCACTGGTGACTTACCTGTTGCAGGTAGCACCCCTGTTATCACAAGGACCATTTAAATTAAAAATAATAACTCTCTCCCTGATAGTACTGTTTTCAGCAAATGCACATGGCATTCTGAATGTAAGATCTAATCAATCAGCAGCTAGGTAAAAGCTAAGGAGATAGATGTCGCACTGGTGAACAGACACCAGTTCATGGATTCCCAAAAGAATACAGCATATCAGTCAACAATTTCTTAGCGTAACCACAACTATATCCCCATTTATACTTAAAAGTTAGCCAAAGTTCCTAGGATAGTCCCTAGCAACATACTGATTATTTAATAAGTCTTTGCTATAATTATTAAAATGGAGGGCAGAAAAAACAAGTTTATTAAGTTTTATTATTAAGGTTGCTTCCAAATAGGAAAATTAAATCACGTGTCTGAGTCAATTTATAGAATAATTCCACTATTTCAATATAATAGCTAAAATATTCTTCAAATAAAAAATGCTATGGAGCTACTTAAAAATAGACCACAAGGAAAGTATGCGAGAATCATAACTTATTTTTGGAGCGCAGAATTGGTGATTCCTAACTAACCATGGTAATAAATGGCCTTTAATCTAATTACTGTTGCTCTGCTTATTTGCCGCTTAGGCTTCTCAAAGTCCTTTGCTCCTCCCAGGAAATCCTCATTCCTAGCTAATGGGCAAATTAATGAAATGAGGCGTGACAAAGAGCTCTGGAAAGAAAAGCACTATTCAGATGAATGTTATCTCTAGTCAGCGCCTCCAGCACCCCTAAATGACCAGTCATTGCCATTCCACACACTGTACTCTCCCTTCACCCCAAAGTGTGGGAGGAGTGGGGAACGGAACTTTTAAATGTTCGGAGTTCACAGAATAATACAATAAACACCCACTGCTCACCACCTAGAAATGTATTACTGTCAATATGTTCACACTTTTAAACACAAGGAATATAACAGTATGGATATTGTTGAAATCTCCTCTGCCCACCTCCACAAGTCCAACCCCTTTCCTTTCTTCCTGCCCTGGTCTTTATTTTTCCCATCCATTTCTTTATACCATTACATATATGTATCTGTGAAAAATACAAAGTTAATGTATACACAGAGTATCTGTATTGGTTAGTTCCAGGCAGAAAACAGAGGCATACCAAGTTGGGTAATTTGAGGAGAATTTCGTAAAGGTATTACTTACAAAGCTGTGGACAGGGTTTAAAAGGCATCCTGTGGAATCCTAATGCCAGCAAAAGCCGGAAATGATTACCACCTGTGGCCTGAGACTGTGAGGCGCAGCTACGGGGAGAAGCAGCTTTGTTTTGGGCAGAGGAATGCAACTAATCTGAGTAAACTGGTGAGAGGGAGCTGAAGGATTAAGTATTCTAGTATCACCTGGACTTTCGGTGTCCTGCTGATGTCCCCCAATGTCCAGCAACTAGAAGATGAAGGGTGGGCCCATTCAGGTCCCATCCAGGTCCCAGTGCATACACAGCACAAGATAGGGAAGAACAGGGAATGGGTTAAGCTCCCGTGGGAGTGGGTGAGTTCCTTTTAGTAGGTAAAGGAAGTTCCCTTTTTTAACTAGTTGACTGGGAATTTTTTTTTCACGATGAATGAAGGTTAAATTTTGTCAAGTGATTATCTTTCTGAATCTTTTCAGATTCTCATGTAGGTTTAATCTGCCAATTGCTAAATTACAACAGGAGATTCATATAGGCTAAGCCACCCTTGAATTCCTAAAATAAATCCTGCTTTGTCACAATACATTTTTAAATACTATTACATCTAATTATTAATAATTCACTTAGGTATCTTGCATATCTATTTATAAGTTAGGTTGGCATAAGCCTTCCTTTTTCAATTGCCCTTGTCCTATGTTTGCATCAAACTTTCAACAGCCTTATAAAAGGTGTTGAATAAAATTTACTTAAGATAAGAATTCTCTGTAATTAAAACAATGTTGGAACCCCCCTGCAGTACCGTGGGAGCTGAAGGCTTTGAGATTTTTGACTGCGAATTTTACTTAACTAGATGTTTCAGACTTTTCATTAATTTTTGGCAATATACAGTTACTTACACTTTTTCAGAAAGTTATCTGTTTTAATCTAAGTTTTAAAAATCATTTTTATTACATTGTTTGTAGTTGCAGATTTTTTTAAATCTCTATTGTAACTGCTCTTACATCCTCTCTTTCATTTCTCCTTTAGCTCGCTGTCCATGGGATTTGGTGTATAATGACTTAATGATCCTTATGTTCTAATGCTTTTAGTAATTTTCACTTTAATTTCAAATTTTTAATCAATTATTTAGAAATACATAGTCTTAATATCCAAAAATATAAGGCTTGGAGACTGCCTTTTGATTTTTGGGTTCTAATTTTTTAAATTGTGGTCAGAGACTGTAATCTAGATGATACTAATTCTTTGGAATTTATGGAACCTCTTTTATCACTTGTTATGTGACCAATTTTTGTGAACTTTTCATATGTGCTTGAAAAGTATTAGATTGAGTATATTAATGGTTTTGTTCAACTCTCACTATCTTTTTAATTATTGGTATGCTTTATCTGTAAGCTTTTGAGAGAAATGTGTTAAAAGCACCCACTATGACTATAGATTTATCAATTTGTCCCTGATATTACATTGAATCTTTGGTTTCATTATTTCAAGGCTACATTGTTAAACGCATAGATATTCTCAAGTACTGTATCATCTTGGTAAATTAGCTTTTATCAATATAAAATATTTCCCTTTGTTTAGTTCATTGTTTGAAATATATTTTATCTGATATTAATAATGCTAAATCTTTTTCATTTTTGTTTTTTATTTTCCTGGTACATCTTTCCTTAAAACTTTTTTTTTTTTTTTAACTAAACTCAGTGAGTCTTTGTGATTTGGGTATTTCTTTTCTAAAGAACACCTTACTGCACATTTTTCCTCTAAGCCAAAGCTATCTTTTAACAAGTCAGCTTAATTTTGCTTTATAACTTAGAGGATTGCAATTGCTTTAGTGATTATCTGTAATCCTTTAACACATAAACGAACTTACCTTTACATTTGTTATAATTTGCAGCTTTAGTCAGTATTTGTAGCTTTAATCAGTACCTCTATCCTTATCCAGAAATTGACCAGAACCTAAACACTTTTTTCTGAAATCTCCCTCTCCATCATCTTTGTTACTGTGTAGAATTTGTAGTTCCACTTCGGTTTTAAACATAAAAACTTAGTAATTACTGGTCTAACCTTCTCATGCTCGTTCACTCTCTCTCTCAAGTGAATAAACAAAATATTTTTAAAAAGCCCAGTAATTTCTATTTTTTTTTTGCAGTAAACAATAAATTGTTTATAATTACTTCACAAATTTCAGTGTTTCCTTTTAAGTTATTTTGGTTTTTTGCTAACAGTTATTTTATGGAGAATTCCCCCCATTTCAACTAGATGTTAATGCTCTATTAGGACACTCTTTATTTGTTCATTTATTTATTCCACAAACCATAACTAAGTGACAACCATCACCAAGTGTGGTGTTGGAAGTTGGATGTATGAAGATGAAGAAATTAACCAGTAGTCAGAACTCATAGACACAGAGGGTAGAATGGTGCTTGTGAAAGCCTGGGGGAGAGGGGAGGGATGAAGAGATGCTGGTCACAGGGTACAAACTCCCAGCTATAAGATTAAAAAGTGCTGGCGATCTAAGGCACAGCATGGTGACTACAGTTATCAATACTCTATTATATACTTGGAAGTTATTAAGAGAGTGAATCTTGAATATCATCACCCCCCCCCCAAAAGAAGGTATAATTTTGTGAGGGATGGAGGTGTTAACTAACCTTATTGTGATAATCATTTTATAATAAATACATGTATCAAATCATCACTTTGTATAACTTAAATTTACATATGCCAAGACTATCTCAATAAAGCTAAAACAAAAAAATGAGGGGTTTACTTCCTGACAAAATGACTTTGTGCCTGTATTCATTCACATCCATCAAAATTATCTCAAAGGAGCATCAGTCATAATCATGGTAATAATTCTAAAGAACAATGTTAGTAAAGGGGGCAAGATTTTTTCCCTTTGTACCTGAGCCTCCATGGCTCAACCTCAAATCCCATCCACACCCTATAATTGTATCTAGGGGTTTTTCTTCCTACATGTCTTCCTGCAAGGAACAAGACAATGGTCATTATTAACTTTAAATCGCCTATAAATCAAGCTGCTCCAACAAGCATCTTCAAGAATAGAAAGACCACCACAACAGAGAAGTCCTGGTGGCTTTATTGTTACCAGCCACAATAATAATCATAATAAGTGTGCCTCTATCATTTTCAAGAGTGAGAGTGTATGATTGGTTGCTCTACTGGAAAAATTCTGATGGTACTATGGAAGGGTCAGAGAAGAAACAAAAGAGTAATAGTGTAGGAGCTGATAACCAGAAAGGTGAGCCCAGGTTACTTATATGCAGGGTTTTAAGGAACTGGGGGGAGGGGTGGCTCAGTCAGTCCTAAAGCCTCTGCCTTCGGCTCAGGGTGTGATCCCAGAGTCCTGGAATCAAGCCCCACATCAGGCTCCTCCCCTGGGAGCCTGCTTCTTCCTCTCCCATTCCCCCTGCTTGTGTTCCCTCTCTCGCTGGCTGTCTCTCTGTCAAATAAATAAATAAAATATTTAAAAAAAAAAAAAAGGAACTGGGGGGAGTAGTCTTCATTTAGAATGGAAGAACAAAATTCGTTCAACATGGGCTGGAAGAGGAAGCCCATTAATAGGATATGTGAGAATCATCAAGGAATAACTTTCCTCCTAGCTCTGGTTCCACAAGATGTATTTCTCTAATCCCATGTTTTGTTAATTATTTTTTTCTTTTTTTATACTCTACCTTTCTTTTTTGGAAAATAACCAGCTATTCCACTTTCTTAGTAATCCAAGGCTATTATGTCAAGAACTGAGTGAGATCTGTGATGAGCACAGCATGCTGTATAGACTCGTCAAATCACTATGTTGTACACCTGAAACTAATATGACATTGTGTGTCAACTATAATTCGCTGAAAAAGAAAACAGCTAAGATCTGAAACTAGTCTTGACCATATTAGGAAAGGTACCAGAGACCTAACTCCCTGTGACATACACATGATCCATAGTCTCCAACTGACCCTTTCTCCTGAAGTTTATCTATCAAAGTTCAGGGAAGTGCCGACTAATTTGAATAGGTGGCAGTATTGTCTCTTAACAAGAAAACCAGTTGTCTCTGGAAGGCTTTTCACGTAAAATATATTCTATTTAAACCAATCTGCTCAGTCAGATTCCATCCAGCATCTATGGTCATTAGCAAGTAATAAATGCTCCCCCCCACACACACACAACACCCCCTAACTTAGTATGTTGTATTGCTTTAGTCAGTAATGTGTTCAAATACTACCTGACCAAGAGTTCCCACAGATGGCCAGAAGTGATAAAGGAGAAAACTGAATGTTTGCAGCAAATAAGGAAAAAGGTGGGGGGGGGGGGAGTGTATTGGTAACACGCAGGACTGTCAAGGTTGTTTCATCAGGAATTGGTATGTATTGATCCTACCCTAATGTCTTCAACTAAGGAAACTTGCTCTCTTCAGCTGATAGGAGCCCCTTGTGAATGTGCTGGAATCACAGTGACGTAGGGTTATCCTTCCCAAAGATTACGAGCTCAAAATGTAGTGCTAAGAAATAAAAAACCAATGTTGATCTTTCATGCACCAATCAGGGGGTACAAATGGTGTTTGCGGGAGCTTCCAGCTTTCCTATCACCCCTGAAGTCACATCACATAATCAGCCATCTCCTTTTTTTTTTTATTTTTCCTTATTACAACAATATATTTTATTTTATTTTATTTTATTTTTTAGTTTTTTTTTTAAATGATTTTTTATTATATTATGTTAGTCATCATACAGTACATCCCCGGTTTCCGATGTAAGGCTCGATGATTCATTAGTTGTGTATAACACCCAGTGCACCATGCAATACGTGCCCTCCTTACTATCCATAATCAGCCATCTCCTGCTCTTAAGGTAAGTCTGGTAGTCTCCCAGCATTCCAGGGAACAGAAAATCACCCCATCTTCACCAGTCCTGTGTTACCAGAAGGCACCATTAGATGGCAGCAGTGGCAAGTAATTGCGTAGTCCGGGCTGGGATTTTCTTTTTTTTTTTTTTTTTTTTTAAGGCAGAACAGAGAGGCCCTTTGGAAAGTAAAGCAGTTTGTGTGGTGGAAGGTGAATAAGTATCCTCAAATAGTCTCTCAATAGGCTTAAATTTTTCATTTTCCTCCATTGTTCCCCATCTGCCAGCCAGCCTGGGAAAGAACACCTCTGGGTATTCAGTACGTGAGGATTACAAAGAACAAGAGAACACTATCTCCTGACGAAGAGAAGGCTGCAGAAGAGTTCCACCACTCTAGCACCGGCCTCTGACTACTCAAATGATACTGGAAGTATAAAAAAGATACTGTAGCAAATACGGTCTTGGAGTAGATCACTACAGATCGAAGATGAGGCCAGTCATGATTTTTGACACGTCACCGATTCATTTGGTGGAAACATTTCACCAAAGTAAAACTTTGACAGGACTAGCTTCACGAACAGGACTTAGGTTTGCTGCCCTTCGGTGGAGCCAAGGATGACGTCACGATGGGAGGAGGGAGGCATTTTCAAAAGTAAAACTTGAACTAAATAAATTAAGGTCCCCTGGGAGAAGAGAAACAGCCAGGGGAGGGGAAAAAAGGATTTCTCAGAAAGAGCATAATTGGTAACTGCTACTTCACTTCTGCTGAGCTGGGCTGAGCAGCTCTTAGCCAACATCCTGCTCTAACTGACTGATCACAACTGTCCCTCGGAGCAAAAAAGGAACATGCAAATAAAGCCTCCGTAGAAGCAATCCAACTAAGCAACCCAACTACAGGACCCCAGCTCTTATTGTCTTTGAAGGAGGGAAGAGATCCCCAGGTGGTTTCTGGCCTTGGGGAAAGCTCTCCATGCACAGGATGTGTTAAGCACTTGAATTACAGCATCTCGCCTAGTATTCCCAAGGAGCATGTTATCATCATCATTCCTCAGAAGAGGAACTCACACTCAGAGACATTAAATAGGGCTCCACAAACACTAAGGAGTAAAGGACTGCAGGCTCCAAAACCAAGAATTCTCCGGGGTGGCAGACAAGGCAGAGTAAGAAGAGACTCAGGACCACAGGCTGAGGGCTCTGAATTCAGCCCAGACCCCTGCCCCTGCCCTCCCACAGGTGGTTCCCCAAACTTTTTAGCTGATAGAAGGGATCAAAAGAGTGGGAGGTGGAGAAATGTGGGTCCTACTCAATGCCAAAGTCAGACCACAAGTCTGCAACTGCCCTCACCTCCACCCACGGCGACAGGGCAGCTGCTGTCTGTGTTTTCAGTGGAGAAATCCGGTCCTACTACCTTGTCCCTTGTAGTAGTTGAAACTGCCCGCTGTTTGTTTTGTTTTGAGCATCACAGGGCTACTTCCATTGTAAAGTTTCTCATTAGTTTTCACTTAATGATCTGGCACTGATGACAGTTACCAAGACTCTCATTTCATTAGAGTTAGCAGAAAGGATGTTTCTTTCACAGCTTTATTGAGATATATTGACATACAACATTGTGTAAGTTTAAGGTGTACGACATGTTAATTTGATACATTTATATATTGCGAAATGATTGCCACCAAGAATGGAGTTTTGTTTTTGTTTGTTTTTTAGAAAGGAAGAGAGAAGAGAGGGAGAGTGCACATGTGCATGTGCACATGAGGAGGGTGGGTGGGGCAGAGGCAGAGGGAGAGAGGGAATCTCAAGCAGGTTCCACGCCCAGCATGGGGGCCCAACGTGGGGCTCAATCCCACAACCCTGAGATCATGACCTGAGCTGAAACCAAGAGTCGGTAGCTTAACCAACTGCGCCACCCAGGCGCCTTAGAACGGAGATTTTTTAATCTTATCATTCCTCCCGTATTTATTAGCTAGAATTCTTCACTAAAGAATTTTCCCTCAACAATTGTTTGATTACCTGAAACAAATAAACAAACAAAAAAAGGCAGGATAAATGCTTAATTCTTTTTACTTATTTTCAAAATACTGAGCTGGTGCCCACCCAACCTCCAAATGAACTTGTGGATTTTATATATTTGATGTATTTCAATATGTTGTAGTCATTATTTGCTTTTATATTCTTCCCAAACTTGGCCAGCGGGAGGTCCTTCAAGTTGGCTCATATAATCTTTCTTTGGGACATAACAATATGTTTCAAGCTCATCTCAAACACTTCTTGCCCCAGATCTAGAATTGGCCATTTCTCCAAGGAACCCTGGTTCCTTTACAATGGAAATGTTACTTAGATAATATAACCTGGGTATCTGGAGTGATCACTAAAAGTGAGTTGGTCACACTTCTTAGCTTTTTCAGTGGACAGAATTAAGAAATTTGTAGTTTTTAGAAAGAGAAAAATAAATCATAATTCAAACTGCTATTCTAATTCAAAGATTACAGAATTTTTACTTCAATATTTTGAGTGTATCGTTTTTTCACTCTGAAAATTTTATCTCCTAAAGATATTAACTTAATGACTTGGTTGTTTTATTGTATTCTATATAATAGTACTCAAAATAATAATGTAGCTTTTTCAGCCGGTCCCCTGAGTCGAGCTGGATAGGTACCAGACCAGCCTAAATAACCACGGAATCAGCCTGAGACGCAGGATGATGCATCTGGATCTCTACAAATGAACATCTCCAGCGCTGAGTATTGAGGTACCAAGAGGGGAGCTGTAAACCGTGCACAGATATCGGAAGATAAACGGAAGGGGGAGGGAGCCGCCGCGTTTGGGCGCCGGGAAGCGGCAGCCACCTGCACGGGGGAGCGGGCAGACTCACAGAGGGCACCCGCGAGAGAGCGGACTGAGACCGGTGAGCTGTGAACGCGCGCGCCACCAGGCATCTCCCGGAACACCGGAATCCCGGTGTGCTCACAGGATCCAGACTGAGACCGGGAACTCCCGGAGTGCGCGGGGGGCGGCTGGCGGCTGGCGGGCCACCTGCACGGGGGAGCGGGCGGACTCGCGAAACAGCAGACTGAGACCCTGAACCGGGTGCGCGCGCCACCAGGCTTCTCACGAAACTCCGGAATCGCGGTGTGCTCACCGGGCATAGACTGAGACCGGGAGACCCGGGAGCGCGTGGGGCGGCCGGTGGCTGGCGGCATTAGAAACACAAAGGACAGAGACGGGGCGGCCGGTGGCTGGCGGCATTAGAAACACAAAGGGCAGAGACGCGCCGGCCCTGGAAGTGAGGGCAGGGTTGCCGAGTTGGTGCGCACATCCCGGGACGCCGCAGGGTTGAGCAGCACCAACAGTAACAGAGTTAAAGTGGCCAGAACATCAGTGGAGAACGGGCCGCAATCCCTCTGTTCTGCGACAATGCAGCCTCTGCTGCTCTGACCCTCAGAAGAGGCATAGCCGGCCGCCAGGGAAAGCCGCCAGAGAACAAAAGCCTGGAAATACCGGCTCAGAGAGTGCCCATCCCCATCCTCCCTCGCAGGGGACACGGAGACTCTAACCAAACAGGGTTGCCGGAGTATCGGCGCGGCAGGCCCCTCCCCCAGAACACAGAAGGCAGGCTGAAAAATCAAGAAGCCCACAACCGGAGGCGCCTGGGTGGCGCAGTCATTGAGCTCCTGTCTCCGGCTTAGGGCGTGATCCCGGCGTTCCGGAAAGGAGTCCCTCATCAGGCTCCTCCGCTGGGAGCCTGCTTCTTCCTCTCTCACTCCCCTGCTTCTGTTTCGTTCTTGCTGACTGTCTGTCTCCCTCTCTCAGATAAGTAAATAAATAAAATCTTTAAAGAAGAAGCCCACATCTCTAAGATCCTTATAAAACAAGGGGCACGGCCTGGGACCCAGTCAATAATTTTGGGCTCTGGAAACCCCGCAACCTCTCTTCATCAGAATGACAAGAAGGAGAAGCCCCCCCCCAGCAAAGAAAAGACAGTGAGTCAGTGGCCTCTGCCACAGAAGTAACGGATATGGATGTAACCAAATTATCAGAAATGGAATTCAGAGTAACAATGGTCAAGATAATGAGTAGACTTGAAAAAAGTATTCAGGAAAATATTACTGAGAATATACAATCCCTAAGGGCGGAAATGAGAGCGAATTTGACAGAAATTAAAAATTCTATGAGCCAAATGCAGGCAAAACTAGAGGATCTGACGGCCAGGGTCACGGAAGCGGAGGAAAGGGTTAGTGAATTGGAGGATGGGTTAATAGAGGAAAAAATAAAAATAGAAGATGGTCTTAAAAAAATCCACGCCCACGAATGTTGGCTACGAGAGATTACTGACTCAACGAAACGATCCAAGGTTAGAATCATCGGCATCCCCGAGGGGGTGGAGAAAAACAGAGGTCTAGAAGAGATATTTGAACAAATTGTAGCTGAAAACTTCCCTAATCTAGCAAGGGAAACAAAAATTCGTGTCCAAGAGGCAGAGAGGACCCCTCCCAAGCTCAACCATGACAGACCTACACCACGTCACGTCATAGTGCATTTCGCAAATATGAGATCCAAGGAAACAGTATCGAAAGCGGCCAGGGCAAAGAAATTTCTCACGTACCAAGGCAAAGGCATCAGAATTACATCAGACCTGTCTACACAGACCTGGAATGAGAGAAAGGGTTGGGGGAGCATTTTTAAAGCTCTTTCAGAGAAAAACATGCAGCCAAGGATCCTTTATCCAGCAAGGCTGTCATTCAGAATTGATGGAGAAATAAAGACATTTCAGAATCGACAGTCACTAGCCAATTTCGTAACCACGAAACCAGCCCTACAGGAGGTATTACGGGGGGTTCTATAAAAGTAAAAAGGCCC
This sequence comes from Ursus americanus, assembly GCF_024610735.1. NCBI lineage: Eukaryota > Metazoa > Chordata > Mammalia > Carnivora > Ursidae > Ursus > Ursus americanus. The sequence continues at coordinate 18,463,568 of NC_142135.1, forward strand.
CAAGAGTGATACAAAACAGAAAGTCACAGCCAATACAAACAAAGACTTTACTGACAACATGGCAGAATTAAAAGCATATCTCTCAGTACTCAGCCTGAACATTAATGGTTTAAATTCTGGTTTCAAACGCCACAGGGTTGCAGATTGGATAAAAAGAAATGACCCATCCATTTGCTGTCTACAAGAGACTCATTTCGAACCCAAAGATGCATTCAGACTGAGAGTAAGGGGATGGAGTACCATCTTTCACGCAAATGGACCTCAAAAGAAAGCTGGGGTAGCAATTCTCATATCAGATAAATTGGATTTTAAACTACAGACTATAGTTAGAGATGCAGAAGGGCACTATATTATTCTTAAAGGAAGTATTCAACAAGTGGATATGACAATTATAAATATATATGCCCCCAACAGGGGAGCAGCAAGATACACAAGCCAACTCTTAACCAGAATAAAGAGACATATAGATAAAAATACATTAATAGTAGGGGACCTCAACACTCCACTCTCAGAAATAGACAGAACACCCTGGCAAAAACTAAGCAAAGAATCAAAGGCTTTGAATGCCATACTCGACGAGTTGGACCTCTTAGATATATATAGAACACTACACCCCAGAACCAAAGAATACTCATTCTATTCTAATGCCCATGGAACATTTTCAAGAATAGACCATGTTCTGGGACACAAAACAGGTCTCAGCCGATACCAAAAGATTGAAATTATCCCCTGCATATTCTCAGACCACAACGCTCTGAAATTGGAACTCAACCACAAGGAAAAATTTGGAAGAAACTCAAACACTTGGAGACTAAGAACCATCCTGCTCAGGAATGACTCGATAAACCAGGAAATCAAAAATCAAATTAAACAATTTATGGAGACCAATGAGAATGAAAATACAACAGTCCAAAACCTATGGGATACTGCAAAGGCAGTCCTAAGGGGGAAATACATAGCCATCCAAGCCTCACTCAAAAGAATAGAAAAATCTAAAATGCAGTTTTTATATTCTCACCTCAAGAAGCTGGAACAGCAACAGAGGGACAGGCCTAATCCACGCACAAGGAAGCAGTTGACCAAAATTAAAGCTGAAATCAATCAAGCAGAAACCAGAAGTACAGTAGAGCAGATCAACAGGACTAGAAGCTGGTTCTTGGAGAGAATCAATAAAATTGACAGACCACTGGCAAGACTTATCCAAAAGAAAAGAGAAAGGACCCAGATTATTAAAATTATGAATGAAAAAGGAGAGGTCATGACGAACACCATTGAAATTGGAAGGATTATTAGAAATTTTTATCAACAGCTATATGCCAATAAACTAAGCAATCTGGAAGAGATGGAATCCTTCCTGGAAACGTATAAACTACCAAGATTGAAAAAGGAAGAAATTGATTTCTTAAACAGGCCAATTAATTATGAAGAAATTGAGTCAGTGATAAACAACCTTCCAAATAACAAAACTCCAGGCCCGGACGGTTTTCCTGGGGAATTCTACCAAACATTCAAAGAAGAAATAATACCTATTCTCCTAAAGCTATTTCAAAAAATAGAAACAGAAGGAAAGCTACCAAACTCATTCTATGAGGCCAATATTACCTTGATCCCCAAACCAGGCAAAGACCCCCTCAAAAAGGAGAATTACAGACCGATTTCCCTAATGAATATGGACGCCAAAATCCTCAACAAGATACTTGCTAATAGAATCCAACAGTTCATTAAAAGGATTATCCACCACGATCAAGTGGGATTCATACCTGGGATGCAAGCGTGGTTCAATATTCGCAAATCAATCAGCGTGATACATCATATCAACAAGAAAAGACTCAAGAACCATATGATCCTCTCAATCGATGCCGAAAAAGCATTTGACACAATACAGCATCCTTTCCTGATTAAAACCCTTCAGAATGTAGGAATAGAAGGTACATTTCTCAATCTCATAAAAGCCATCTATGAAAAGCCTACTGCAAATATTATTCTCAATGGGGAAAAGCTGGAAGCCTTTCCCTTAAGATCAGGAACACGACAAGGATGCCCACTCTCGCCACTATTATTCAACATAGTACTAGAAGTCCTTGCAACCGCAATCAGACAACAAAAAGGGATCAAAGGTATTCAAATCGGCAAAGAAGAAGTCAAAATGTCTCTCTTCGCAGACGACATGATACTCTATATGGAAAACCCAAAAGAATCCACTCCCAAACTATTAGAAGTTATAGAGCAATTCAGTAACGTGGCGGGATACAAAATCAATGCTCAGAAATCAGTTGCATTTCTGTACACGAATAACGAGACTGAAGAAAGAGAAATTAGGGAATCCATCCCATTTACAATAGCACCAAAAACCATACGTTACCTTGGAATTAACTTAACCAGAGACGTAAAGGACCTTTATTCTAGAAACTATAAATCACTCTTAAAAGACATTGAGGAAGACATAAAAAGATGGAAAGATATTCCATGCTCATGGATCGGAAGAATTAACATAGTTAAAATGTCCATGCTACCCAGAGCAATCTACACTTTCAATGCTATCCCGATCAAAATACCGAGAACGTTTTTCAAAGAACTGGAACAAATAGTCCTTAAATTTGTATGGAACCAGAAAAGACCCCGAATCTCCAAGGAACTGTTGAAAAGGAAAAACAAAGCTGGGGGCATCACAATGCCGGATTTCGAGCTGTACTACAAAGCTGTGATCACAAAGACAGCATGGTACTGGCACAAAAACAGACACATAGACCAATGGAACAGAATAGAGAGCCCAGAAATGGACCCTCAGCTCTTTGGGCAACTAATATTTGATAAAGCAGGAAAAAACATCCGGTGGGAAAAAGACAGTCTCTTCAATAAATGGTGCTGGGAAAATTGGACAGCTACATGCAAAAGAATGAAACTTGACCACTATCTCACACCATACACAAAAATAAACTCCAAATGGATGAAAGACCTCGATGTGAGACAGGAATCCATCAAAATTCTAGAGGAGAACATAGGCAACAACCTCTACGACATCGGCCAAAGCAACCTTTTTCATGACACATCCCCAAAGGCAAGAGAAACAAAAGATAAAATGAATTTATGGGACTTCATCAAGATTAAAAGTTTCTGCACATCCAAGGAAACAGTCAGAAAAACTAAGAGGCAGCCCACGGAATGGGAGAATATATTTGCAAATGACACTACAGATAAAGGACTGGTATCCAAGATCTACAAAGAACTTCTCAAACTCAATACACGAGAAACAAATAAACAAATCAAAAAATGGGCAGAAGATATGAACAGACACTTTTCCAATGAAGACATACAAATGGCTAACAGACACATGAAAAAATGTTCAAAATCATTAGCCATCAAGGAAATTCAAATCAAAACCACACTGAGATACCACCTTACGCCAGTTAGAATGGCAAAAATAGACAAGGCAAGAAACAACAATTGTTGGAGAGGATGTGGAGAAAGGGGATCCCTCCTGCATTGTTGGTGGGAATGCAAGTTGGTACAGCCACTCTGGAAAACCGTGTGGAGGTCCCTTAAAAAGTTAAAAATTGAGCTACCCTATGATCCAGCCATTGCACTACTGGGTGTTTACCCCAAAGATACAGACGTAGTGAAGAGAAGGGCCATATGCACCCCAATGTTCATAGCAGCAATGTCCACAATAGCTAAATCGTGGAAGGAGCCGAGATGCCCTGCAACAGATGACTGGATTAAGAAGTTGTGGTCCATATATACAATGGAATATTACTCAGCAATCAGAAAGAATGAGTTCTCAACATTTGCTACAACATGGACGGCACTGGAGGAGATAATGCTTAGTGAAATAAGTCAAGCAGAGAAAGACAACTATCATATGATTTCTCTCATCTATGGAACATAAGAACTAGAATGATCAGTAGGGGAAGAAAGGGATAAAGAAAGGGGGGGTAATCAGAAGGGGGAATGAAACATGAGAGACTATGGACTATGAGAAACAAACTGAGGGCTACAGAGGGGAGGGGGGGTGGGGGAATGGGATAGACCGGTGATGGGTAGTAAGGAGGGCACGTATTGCATGGTGCACTGGGTGTTATACACAACTAATGAATCATCGAGCCTTACATCGAAAACTGGGGATGTACTGTATGGTGACTAACATAATATAATAAAAAATCATTATTAATAAAAAAAAATAATAATAATAATGTAAATATCACCACTAACAACTAACCAAAAGAATTCTGTCTAAGATGTCTTTATACTTCTTTTTGTCCTTAGGATATATCCCTAGGGATGTGCAATCCAAATATGTGTTTTAAAGTCAGCTGAAATAATTCTTGAGGTGGTTCTACCACAGAATTGCTATAAGTTGGCGGTTTTTTTCAGTTCATTTAAAATTTTTAGGATTTTTAATGTTTTGGTGTGTTTTTGACTTAACTTTTTTTAATGTAAAACATTTACATAATTACAAAGTCAAAAAATAAAATAAGGTTTATGAAGAAGCAATCCCCTTCATATCTTCTATTTCTCTGTACCTGCCACCCCATTTTTTATCAACTTTTGGTTTATTCCTGCTTTTGAAATTCTAAATATGAATTTATTACTTCTCCTTTTTAACTGGAGCATACTGTAAACACTATGCTGCATTTTGTTTTTATTATTTAACAAAATCTTGTAGCTGTCCCTCCGTGTCAGTAGGTAGAAGTCTTCCTTACTACTTTCCACAGCTACAGACTATGGCATCGTGTGAATGCTCCAAAGGTTATTTAACTCATCTCCCTTTGATAGACATTAGGGTTGTTTCTAGCCTTTCGCTAATTAGTGCTCTACATTCATCTTTTTTAGCCCTCCCAAGAGTCCAGTCAGTTTGGCTTACTCTTGTTTTATAGAAGAGAAACAGCTACATAAGCAGTTAAGGACTTCTCCAAAGTTATAGAATTAGGTAAGGGTAGGGAGAGACAGGCTTCTCCTATGGCCATAGTTCCTCTTCTTTGCACAAACTGTATGGTTTCTGCTGCAGTGTAAGTATCTGCTAACACCTTTATTTTAGAGTTGGGGGAGGGAGCAGGAAGCACATGCTTTGGGGTAGGTTGTAGAGGAAAATTTAGCCTTAAGTTCAAGGCTGGAATTTCAGGTCTCAGCCAGCTTGTGGGAAGAGTATCTGAGGGAACAGCTGGCCTTTCTGGCATTGTCCCCAGTCAAAGGAATGCCAGACATCCACAAGCAGGTGGGTCTATTTTTGGCAAAAGGACCTTCTCAGTGCCTGCTAAAAATCACATCATGTCCCCTTCTATCACAGGGCACTTTGCTTCCAGAGTAAATCCACGGAAGACTCTCTTTGCAGGATACAGAACAATCCATTCTTGACCCTTCTCTCATCAGTGGCTCTCCACTTCTTCCAGACCAGTGAAAAGTTACACATACTACACCAAACAGAGCAAGCACAGTTCTAACTAAAAATTATTTTACGGTCTTTAAAGAGGAGAAATTAAGCTGAGATTTGAAGGAAACTTTAGGACTTTGGCCAGAATCTTTCCTTAATTTTTCCTTTTTCCTCACTCTATTTTTTTAAGAGCAAAAGTTAATTCTGAGGGATAATTAGTCCACACCATCATGTTATTTTAAAATGAGTTTCTCAAGGCAGGGCCTTGTCTCAGAATACTTTTAGCCCAATTTCCTCCCACATTCTCCTCCCCAAAATAATCGTGTTTAGGATAAAGACCGAAAACACTGTAAGATAGGAGGATCATCAGCTTTTCAATTTCAAGACATAAATCATATTCACTGCAGAGTCCTTACCAAGGCAGAACAGACAGCCACTACATTTTATAGATATTTTCCAAAAGAGTTTAAACAAAGGAGCTTTCTTTTCCGCCTCAGTAGTTGGAATATGCTGTGCCCTGAGTAGTCCTGTTAATAAAGGTTGTATTGTGCCATTGCTAAGCTTCTGAAACCAAACAGCTCAAGCAAATTAGCCACAATATTATCGCACCATGGACCGAGCAGGAGTGGTTAACCATGTGGGTCTGATCTCATTTTGAAGCTGACCAACTTCCCAAATTAGCCTGGCTTAGGACACTCTGAGCTCAGGTGTGTGGTCCCACTCAAATAAAGCCAATACTTCATAACTCCCATCTCCATCTTGTCAAGACACAAACGTTGACATGTGAGTCAATGCCTGAAGGTTCACTCATTCAGCATATGTGAATTTGTCTTCTTCAGTGTGATGGGGATGGGAAGATGTTTGTGAGCAAGACACACACAGTCCCTACTGCCTGAGAGCCATATGGGGAGAAATAAATATAGAAAAAAAATTCTATAAAAGTTAAGTGTTTTATTATGACCTTGGGTATATTTTTGAGCATTCTGTGCCTGTGTTTATCCACTTGTAAAGGAGGATAAAAAGGTAACTAAGTCACAAGGTTGTTAGAAAGAGTGAAAGACCTGGAATGTGTCTGGCACATGGAAAGTGCTCCATAAATACTAGATATAATTAATTATTAAGTGTCACTCCCCTGAATCTAAAGCTAGATTTTCTCCTTATCCTTCCTAAAGTGTATCTTCCAATGTTTCATTTAATTAACCCAACAAACCTGTAATACTGATGTCATCTACTTTGAAAAAGTTGAGGCCACACAGTTGAGTGGACTGGTCCAAGTCATCTATTTCACATAAAGTAGGGCTGGGACCCAGATCAATTCACATCAATTCAACCCCCAAATTCTTTATGCGTTTTACCCACACCTTATGTCATTTCCCTGTAAGAGTCAAAGCTATCAGGCCATGAAAACAGAGAGGAGGAAGAGCTTAATTCTATCAGGAGGCTTTTGGAGAGGCTTCTAGCAGAAAGAAATTGGAGCACACACTCTCCTGCTAAACGTTCTGTGAATCCCCACTGCTATACAATAAAGCACGCTTACCAAAGTCAGAAATTCCTTTTGCCCTTTGGCCCCCATATGTAAGTCACCAGCAAGTCCTGCCAAGTTATAATTACAAATTTTATTCCAGAACCTGCATTTTTTTCTATATATCTACTGCTACCACCCAAATTCAAGGTACCATCACCTTGTATGTGGTTTCTCTACTGATCTCCCTGCCCCTCTTTCTGCCAACCTATCATCTGTTCCCTGCACTGAAGCAAGAGTAACCTTAAAATACCAGCCAGATCATGGTGCTCCCCTACATTAAAGTCCTTCGATATTTATCAGTTGTATTTAGAATTAAATCTAAATTCCTTACCACAGTTCTAGGTATGCATGACCTGGAGCCTGCGTATCTTTCCCACTTCATTGAGTCACTTCTTCCTACTCATTATTCTGCAGCCATAAATGCCTCCTTTATTTTATCTGATTGAAAGTCTTTCTATCCCACCTCAAGACTTTGTATTTGCTGTTTTCTCTGCCCAAAATGCCATTGTCTTTCCCTCCTGACTGGTTCCTTCTTGCTGTCCAGATCTCAAATATCACCTCCTCAGAGAGCTTTCCCTAAACACTCCATCTAAAATAGGACCCCATCACGGCCCCTCCTACCCTCACTATTATTCTCTATTAATGGACACTGGTTAATTCCGTTAAGGCACTAATCAACTCTGTAATTTTTAAATTATGTATTTATGTATTGACTGGATACCTACTAGAATAGAAAGCTCCAAGAAGATTAGGGATTTTGTCTGTACTGTTCTATTATGATATCCTGGGCTTATAGTAGAAGTTCATAGCATATTTATTAAAAGGACAGAAGGGAGGAATGAAGGAAGGAAAATTCACTGCATTTTTTTTCAGAAGCATAAGACTTGAGCAGGTAAATGTATAAGGAATGTAGGGAGGCAATTCATGGCAGAAGGAACAACTTAAATCCAAGTCTTAAAACAGATGAGTTCAAGATTTATTTAAACAGGTGTATTAATGTGCCCAGAAAGAAGCTCTATAGGGAAATTAGGATCACCAGCCAGTTTACAAATACCTGTAAAATGCATATGGCATCAAAAATACTGTACTAGAAATCTGGTTATATATGGCCATATATCAGATTACCCAAAACTTAATGGCTTACAGCAATCACAATCATGTATATTCTTCACAAATCTACAATTTGAGCATGGCTCAGCAGGGACAGCCCATCTCTGATCCATGGGACATTGGCTTGGGAGACTCAACTAAGGGCTGGAACATCCATTTCCAAAATGGTTCACTCACATGGCTAGTTAGTATTGGCTGCTGTCTAGGAGCTCAGCTCCAGCTCTGAGCTGGGGCCCTTCCTTCCTCTCCTGGTGGGCATTTCTATGACTGCTTAGGTTCCCTCACAGAATAGTGGCTGGACTCCCAAGAGCAAGATCTGAAGAGAGAGCAGCAGAAGGGCAGGGCATTTTTATGATTTATCTTTGGAAGTAACATACCATCCCTCCAGCTCTACTCTATTGTTTGAGACAGTCACAAAGTCCCATCCAGGTTCAAAGGGAGGATACCTAGAATCTGGGTAAGTGACAAGATTTCTAGAAGAGAACCTGAAATAGGAGACATTGTGGCAGCCATCTTTGTGAAATACAATCTACCACATAGGGATATAGCAGTATACTGAGGAGTTACATTACCTGCCCTCTGGAAGGTCAGACTTTAATGAAGAAGACAGACCCATAGTTTTTTAAAAGTGGCAAATTCCACGATGGGAGGGGGAAAAAAAGTGTTAGGCTGAGACCAAATTATCTATCACTGTACTCAGAATTTAGCAGGTTAAAATAACCATCGATCACTTTTTCACAGTTTCAGTGGATTAGTAATTGGGGAGTGAGTTAGGTCGTTCTGCTTGAGCAACTCTCATGAGGTTCCAGTGAAGACATCAGCCTGGACTATAGTCATTTAAATTCTTCACTGGGGTTGGAGAATCTGCTTCCAAGATGGTTGTTAGCAGGAGGCTTCAGTTGTTTGCTGTGTGGACCCTTCTGGAGTGCTGCTTGGCTGTACTCACAGAATGGCAACTGGCCTCCCCCGGAGTGGGTGATCCAAGAAAGACAGCAAGGAGGAAGCCATAATATTCTTATGACCTCGTCACGGAGGGCACACATCATCCCTTCTGTTATATCCTATTCATTGAGCCCATACTCGAGGGGAGGGAATTTTAAAACCACCATAAACCTTGTCCATGATGCAAGAGAAAGTGATTTAGGAAGAAGTAATGATCTGGTCAGATGTAGTTTACATGGATCACCCTGGTGATGATATGCTGCATAGGTTTGAGAAAGACAAGACTGAAGGCAGGCAGACAAATAGGGAGAATCTTGAAATAGCCCAGGGAGGGATCAAACAAGTCTAAGTCAGGGTACTGGGTTGTGACAACAGAGGAAAAGATGGGTTTGAAAAATAGTAAGGAGGCAAATTGTGTTATGAGAAAAAAGAAAGGAATTAAAAAATTAGATGTCCCATATTAGACTTGAATGTCTGAGTGGAGTGATGGCTGCCAATCAAGACAGAAAATCCATGAGATAAAGCGGATTGAGGAACAAGAGTAAGTTCAACACTGGAGGGAAATTTTGAGTTTGAACTTCCAAGTTTGGTGAATAGTTGTTGTTTTGTTTTGTTTTGGCATTACAACATTTATTCTTGCCTTATTTTGATAACAATCTCTTTTTTTGAGGGTGATCCTACATTCACCTACCCTGCATAAACAGGGCTGTACCCAGTGGTGTGCTGATAAACCAGCTCTCCAAAATAAATAAACAAATAAAGCCCTAAGTTGTGGTGTGAATACTCTCACCTCTTTCAATTTAATGCCACCACAGTTTAACAACCAGCTCAGATAATTACTGAAGTGTTGTAATCAACTGGCTCCAGCATACCAGGGCTATATCCTTGGCTTAGTCATGAGTCACGTGATCCAGACTTAAACCAGTCAGCACATTGAATTCTTTCTGGTCATGGCCTTTGGTTCAGAAATGAACACTTCAGCCAATCACAGCCAATGGGATGCAATGGGACTCTGGCATCCCGGGAAAAGATTTTCTGCTTTCCCTTGATACATGCAATTAAAAGATATTACAACAGCACTATTGCACCATGAGAAGTCGTGAAGTCACATACTGGAGCCAACCCTGTACAAACCAGAATTGAGAACTGGAAGAAAGCAAATCTAGACAACATTATTTGAGCCATAAGTCTAGTTGTAGCTAAAACTACCTCTACTTAAAGACTTCAATTAAGTGAACCAATAAATTCTCTTTTTTCTTCTATTCCTTTCTTTAAATTTTTCTTTCTTTTTTTTCTTTCTTTCTTTCTTTCTTTTTTTTTTTTTTAGTGTAAGTTTTGCTTTGTCTTTCTTCTATGTTCAGAGAATCTCAACTAGTAGGCTGTGTGACACCCAGATACTTGGTTATATAAGTCTGAAGCTCAGTGGACAAGCTCAGGATTAACAGAATTCAGCAAACATTTAATCTATGAGAAGGAACAAGCTCACCAAGGGAGAGAAGCAACCTGATAATCGTAATTTTCTTAAAATTTCACAGAATCAGAGAAATGTGAGCAACTGTACAGATAATCTAATTCAACTCCTTCATTTAAAAATTATGAAAACTGCATCCCTAAAAGTTTCAATACTTTGTCCAAGGTTACCTCATGATGCAGACAGAATTAAAACCCTGATTCTATCACTCTTATGTATCCCTTTTCCAAATCTGCAAATTCTGGGTTAGTGGGACCTAATTTAACTCAACAATATATATATATTGTTTTTATATTATAAATAATGAAATGTATAACATTTTCCAGTTTAATGGATAGCACTTTACCATTTCAAAGCACCTTGTATAATTTAATCTTCTTGCCAACTCTGTAAAGTACGTGGACAAATATTTTCGAGATTAAAAAAAAAGTGGGTTTGGAGTGCTGAAATGATTTTTTCAAGGTCAAATAGCCAGTGAAGAGTAAAACCAATACTAAACTACAGGACACATGATTCTCCCCTCCAGTGTTCTTATTTCTGCCTCTCTTTCAACTTATGATGTTCCATTGCAAGTGCTTAAAGTATAAATTAGATTGCCCAGGATTTGAGACGACTTCTCATAAACTTCAGAAAAATGCATTCTAAGATGTTTGCTCTTTGCACAATTTTTCTAAGTCTTGAGGCAGCTAACACCCAATCTGCTTAGTAGTCAAGGTGCCAGCATAGATGACTTCATAGAAGCTGTATGAATTTCCAGGGCTACCATAACAAATACCACAGACTTGGTGCCTTGCAACAACAGAAATTTATTCTCTCACAGTTCTGGAGGGCAGAAGTCTACAACCAGGGTCATATTTCCTACAAAGGCTCTAAGGGAAAATCTGTTCCATGCCTCTTTCAGCTTCCAATGGTTGCTGGCTTCCTTGGCTTGCAGTCACATCACACCAATATCTGCCTCCACTTTCATACAGACTTCTCCTTGTGTCTGTCCTCTGTCGGTCTCTTATAAGAACACTTGGCATTGGATTTAGGGCCCACCCAGAAATTCCAGGATGATCTCCTCATCTCAAATTCCTTAACTTAATCACATCTGTGAAGACCCTTTTTCCAAATAAGGTAACATTCAGAGGTTCTGGGGATTAGGGCATGGATATTTCTTTTGGGAAGGTCACCATTCAGTCCACTATGGCAGGCAAAGGAAAAGAACTGTTATTTATTATTTTTTTTTAGGAGAAGAGTTATTTATCCAAAGGTCAGAAGCTTTACAAGAGGAGTGAATCAAAGATCTGCACCACCACTGACAATAAAGCATTCTTTTCCAAAAGTAGTCTTGAACTCATTTACAAATTTTGAAAAGATCCATGTGGTCTATAGTACATTCTATGAAAAGATGCCCTGCCATCATCTTTATCAGCTAGCTGTGGGTGATGGGCTAGAGGGTGAAAATGTATTCAACAACTACATGCTTGGGCATGTGCTTTATTTATACGATACCCTCTGCCAGAGTCAGCTTCATGCCAAGAGGCAAACTTGAAAAGCCACTGTTGAAACAAGAGCTCCTGTTTATTTCTGACCAACATAGCAAGTTCTCTGCATCACTCACTCTCATGGAGAGTCAGCCACTAGACTAGCTGTGACTTTCCTGTTGTCCTTTAAACAAAGATTGATATGTGCTCATTTGAACTCCAGAGCTATGTCTGTGATGTGCACAATCTATAGAACTCACTGTTATTGACTGTATAAGCAGTTTTTCAGAGACTAATAGAACCGCTACAGTATGCTTATACTTTCAGGAGAAAGATACCCTCTTGTCCATGCTCTTGGGAAGGAAAAAAGGAGAAAGAAAATAACAACTTACTGAGCACGATGGATATGTTCAATAAACCCCCAGATCCACTCCCCATCCTTCTGCACTCTGCTCCACAGCTTACCTCCTGTGACCTTAGTGGACTCTCTAACCAAATGGCTTCCAGTTGGGTTTGGCCAATAGAGGGCCCTGGAGAAAGTGGAGGGAGAAAAGAAGGGAGGGAGGGAAGCTGCACTACTCATTTCCCATCCTCCCCACCATCACCACCACCACTGTCATGGTTGCTAAGGGCAGGCTGCATCTCTCCATAGGTCTCAGCACCTCTCTGATAGCTCCTTCTACACAGCTTCCAATTGTCTCCAGGTCCCAGGAAACACTGTCTACTCAGACCTTCAGGCCTGAAGGTGGTAGCCCCAGAGCATTGCATTATCTTTTGTGATTTTCTTACACGTCATGTATACATTTAAAAAATATATTTTCCTATTACACTTTCCTCAAATTTTCCTAATTTGAATGGGCCATCTGTTTCCTAGAGGGACTCAGACGAATGAAGACCAGTCCTTTCAAGATCTTCACTAGATGCCCCTTTATTTCAGTGATCATAATAGTCCTACAGGGTAGGTTGTCATAACCACATATGATTAGACGAGGAAACCAAAGCTTATACAGGTGACAGGACTTGCCCGAGGAGACACAGCTAGCAAGATTTAAACCCAGAATTGTCCAACTTCAAAGCCCTTGGATTTTCAGCTATTTCTTCCCAACATTAAAGAAAAGATGCCTGGAGAAACAGGGAGAGCTCAGGCACAAAGATGCCAGAATGGCTTAAATGTTTTATTCAAAGTTAAACTATAAAGCCATGCTAAGGCCCCAATTCTCCTTAGAAATGCATGCAGGAAGAAAAAGAAAAAGAAAAAAATCTACCCAGCAGCCACAATAATTGGAATGTAATTTACATCTTTACTATACTCTTCTAGAAGGCCAGGAGTAAATTACATTTATAATGCAGAGCCAAACTTCCTAAAAGCCTCTTTCTTTCCTTCATCATTCGCTCTCTCTCTGTATCTCTTGTATGGCAGCTACCCACAAACCTTTTCCAACCCACCTCCAAGCTCTCAAGATCTCTCTCAAGAGGCTCTCTGTCTTCTAGTTCCCTCATCCTTTCTGGATTTCTTTTCTCCTCTCCTGCCAATAACTCTTTGCCTTTTCCAGTGAAAATTCCTCTTATCTCTTTCAGGCTTTTCCAGACTTCCTTTTGGCATTTTTTTCCCCAGTTAGCACAATTAAAGAACTAGATTGATAGGTACCAGAGCAATACATGCATCTTCTGGGCAGAGTGGGAGTCTTATTAATATTTTAAAATATTTTTTTCTGCCATATGATATAGATTTATTCAGTTTTCAAGGAGAAAAGATTTTGTTACCTCACATGAAATCTATACTAAGGATGAAATATAAATTGTAAGTACCTCGATCAAGGGAAGTGTAGTGGGAGATGGTGAAGAGAATATTTAATTCATATCCTATCATGTTCATTTCTGCAACTTCCCTATCGACTATACGTAGTATGGATATTTGTTTCAATTCAATTGTTTGGAACTCTAGATTTTATTTGAGAAACAGCATTATAGGCTATATTTTTTATCCATTAGAAACTATGTTTGCACATCAAATTATAATTATTAAGAATAATAGGGATTAAAAAGTACACTTATCATGGGTCACCTGGGTGGCTCAGTGGGTTAAGCATCTGACTCTTGTTTTGGCTCAGGTCATGGTCTCAGGGTCATGAGATCCAGTCCCAAGTCAGGTTCTGTGCCGGGCATAGAGTCTGCTTAAGATTCTCTCTCTCTCTCTCCCTCTCCCTCTGCCCCTCCCCTCCATGGTCTCTCTCTCAAAATAAAAGGACACTTATCATGATGAGCAATGAATAATGGATAGAATTGTTGAATCACTAATTTGTACACCTGAGACTAATAATACTGTATGTTAACTATACTGGAATTAAAATAAAACACTTAATAAATAGCAAATTTAAAAAAGTGGTATTTATTTCCCTATCAAAAAATTCACCAAATCTTCTGTATCCCAGTCTCTAAGAAGGCAATCACAGCCATCCTAACAGCACCCCCAAAATAAGCTCTACCTCCTGGAAGGTGACTATAAGGATCACTGCCCTTCAGAGCTTTTTAAAAACACTTTAATTGGTGAAAACTCAGTAAAAGGTAGAATAAATCTGCAGTCAAGCAAGCTATTTGCCATAGGCTTTGTAAAATAACATTTATGGGTTTAAAGTAGTTCATCTGGAAGTATTTCTTTTTGGCAAGGCAAAATGAAAGGAAAAAGGTTGTTTAGCTCTGGGATTTAAAAGACAGACCCTCACAGGAGCTTTAGACAATAAGCCAATTCATCCCAAATCTACCTTTAGTTTGTAAGGATCACAAGGATCTTCATTTTTGTGGCCCCAAGAAAGGCATCAACCAAAACTGAGAAGTAGACAGTTTATGCTTTTTCTAGGGCCCTATAGGGTAGAAAGTAGAGAAGGCAAGAAAACTATCCTTTGCTGAACCCCCTGCCATGTATGAGGCACTACTGAGTAACTTAATAACTTACCCGAAGTCACGAAAGTAGAAAATACAAAGGCCAGGATTTGCAGAATGTTTGTATGTTTGTCTGGCCCCTCCACCTCCACTGTCTTACTACGTCGTAATGTCTGTGGGGGCAAGTAGCTTGTCAGTCTGTTGCTGAATCCCCAGAGCCTAACCTAAAAGGAGCACAATGAAAATATGCCGAATAAATGAGCAAATGAATGAGTTCTCTCTGAATTCAAAGCCCAGGGTTATTCTACTCTACTTTACTTGTGGATAGAAAAACAAAACTCAAACAGCAGTTGCTCTTAGATTTTGAGATGCCTCCTTGGCAGTATACTGGTGTCAGGATAGAGTTTCTTCCTCTACAAACCAAACCTCCCCCCATATAAGTTATCATTGAAGACTACACAGTGCCATCAAATTGGAACTGAGGACCCAATTTCCATTAGCAAACAAACACATCACCCTTGATGATGATGTCACCACTTAACTTCGACCCCCACAGTTAACTTGGGAGCAAACTGGAAACCATAAAGAAAGTTTAGCAGAAACAATTAACATTATAATGAAAATTTCCCGTGAACACCTCATGCTGTTTTAGGTTTACTTTGGCTGTGTTTGAAGCCAAAACCCAGTCAATCAACCAATTGTTCATTTTACACTACACGAAAAGAGTGGTTTGTCTGATTTTTTGGTCATTGAATTGACGAATTGCTATGGCATCAGGTAGCCAGCTTTTATCTTGGGAAATAATCATCTTCTACTGGGAGAGCTATTCAGCTGTGTGGTAGTGCTTTATCACCAGCTGTGCATAAGTGGTGCTGTTTGCAATTTGATAAATGTGCACAGAGGCTCAGAGGTCCCCAAACACAAGTCTGATATGTAAACACAATCAAATCATGCTATTAAGCAAGGGAACAGGTTTTGATTGCTCATCCTTCTCTGTCTTTTTCAATTCCTTGGCAAAATTTCCTCCTACCTCATTCTGTGCAAGTGAAGTGAGGGGCATTTTGCAGCCACAGGTGGGACTAGAGTAAGTGTCAAATACCTTCCGCCTGTTATAAACTGAATTTTTGATTGGAGAAAACCACATTTCACAAGAAACTGGAGCACACTCAAAGGCTTTGTAGCTCATTTCAAAACACTGGGGAGTACCTAAGGAATGCAAAGGAATAACTCATTCTTTCAACTTTTCTCTACCAAAGCCATGGGAATCAGATCTTTGGGTTAGGAGGGACCAGAAATGCCATACGCGCTCACACACACATGAATCCCCTCTTTAGATAACTAAGGACTAAAGTTAATTATTTAAGTGAATCCTTGCCAACAGTTGGGCAGTAGACATTATTACCTCCATTTAAAGATTATTAAAATGAAACAGAAAAATGAAGCAATTTTTCTACATGTCCTATATTGGGCCAATACTGGAACCCAGTTCCACCTCAGAGTCTTAACTACTACACTGCCCCTCCTCATCTCTATAATATTCCTGCCAATCTAGTCTTGATTTCCTTGTTTGATCATGAACTCAGCCCACTGAATCCTCAGACATCTCTATTTGAGTTGTCTATTTTGTGTAGTGAATTAAAAGTTGCCTTTCTATAATTCCTAGCTGCTGATCCTAGATCTGGCCTGGGGACTTACAGAATAAGTGTAATCCCTCTTCCCAGTGACAGGCTTTTGAATATTTAAAGCTGGCAGTCATGTCACCTGATGCCTTCTTTCTTATGGGTAAATATTCCCAGATCCCTCAGCCATCTCTCATACAACATGGTTTTACTTTCTCGATTGCTTTCAATTTTATGTGTTCCTCTTGAAATGTGACCTGAAAGATTCAGCTGCCATCTGGCCTCACCCAGAAATCTCACCATTGTCAATCTATTAATGAAGCAAAGATTAAATTAAAATTTCTACACTCTGCACCAATCAACGTCATGTTTTGAAACATACACCTTATGGGCACACAGCCTTGCCTCAAGTCCCCCAACCTTCATGTACAGTGCCAAATCTCTAACAGTGCTCTCCTAAAAATGCTAAGCAAATCCTATGTGAAATTAATCAGAGCACCCAACGGAACTCTATATTATGAAACTTAATCTACTTAAATGTACTGCCTTGCTCCTCAAAGCCTCATGGCCCAAGGCTACCCTATCTCTAAGGAGTTCATAAATCCTTAAGTGCCTGCCACAAACCCAGTCACTCTTCCAGGAAAGTGGTCCCAAGTGGCTTTCCTTGCCAGAGTTATCATTACTGTTAATAAGGTACAGTCACCTGTCACCCTTGCCACTGCTGACGAGATCATCCAGGAAGGGGTGCTCCAGCTCAAGCAGCTATATGGTCTGGTTACCTCTGAAGTGGTTATTGCGAACGACAGCAAAAAGGACATGTTCCTTATCAAATGGTGCCGAAACAACCTTGTTACATATTTTCTTTAAAAATATGTAAGAATGTTAGTCTCCAAGTTCATATGTGTGAGAAATATGTTTACTTTAATTTCTGAACTTTATTTCTCTTGCTAGTTCCCATATTACTGGAGGGTTAATCTTAAGCTTTTGATGGGTCCCTCTCCTTTGGAAGGGTTACCTCTAACTTGGGGGGAGTTTATGGAGTACACAGGCATTGTTGGGGTGAGGGCAACAGGTCTGGGTTGTTAACTGCACAGGCATCTGTGGAACTGTCACCCTGCTTTGGTCTCCCCTGGTCTCCAAGCACTGATTCACTCACCTTTGGGGTATGTCATCTCCATTCTCCACCACGGGCTTTCTCCTGGCTAACTTCCTAAGCACTTGGGGCCATTCTGTGTACCTGTGCCACACAGAGCTACAGGAAACTCAACAGAGCTGTTCATATCTCTTTCCTTATTCGTGTGCTCCCCAAAAGATCTGAGATAGCCTATTCCACACATGCCCAGATGCCCTAGGAATGCCGATAGTTTTGAAGTACAAAAATCAAGGAAAGACTCTCTTTCTCCTTCTGATGTGCCATCATTTTCTTGAGACAATAAGCTCAGCCCCTCCTTTCTGTTACCTAAATAACAGAAAGAAATACTAGGGGAAAAATTTTAAATTTAAATTAATTTAAAAATTTTTTAATTTAAATTCAATTTGCTATCGCAAAAAGCATTAGTCTTCTGCAAGTATAAATTAAGGGCACATAAGAAGTTAGGAGGACCACTCAAACTCAATGGTTACCCCAAGTGGGAATATAGGAAGTCTTCTGGTTACTATTATGATCCTCATTTCATAGGTGATCAAACTGAGACAGGCTCAAATCCACATACTTACTAAATAGTAAAACTAGGATATGAGTTCAATAAACATGATTCTAGAGCAATGCTTTTAACCACTTTTGTGGCAAGAAAAGGCTTCAGGAAGAAAAGCCATATTGAAGGGCCATAGTGAACTAATTGTTATGAAGAAACAAAAAAAATGGGTAATGTCATAAGAGTGTATAATGACTAGGGAGGGGAGAATGGCAGGGCTCTGAACAATTTAAAGCATAAGAATAGATCTCTCCCAAGAAAAGACATTTGACCTGAGATCTGAAAGGTTGTAAAAGAGCTAATTACTCATCAAGAAGCAAGAATAGCACAGGGAAAGGCCCTGAGGCAATACTGATCACGGCCTCACGAGAAAGTCCAAAATGCCTGGAGCAGAGAGAGTATGAGGGAGATCCCTGAGTGATGAGGCTAGAAACGGAAGCGGAAGCCACCTCTGGTCTTGCAAACTATGTTATAGATTCTTACTAGAAACGGCCATCCCACAAGAAGAGCCTCAAGTTCTGAGTATGCATCGCCTCTTCGAGCATCATTCATTGTAGATGAACTAACATGATTTCGAACTCACAAAGTATAGAAAATGTTTGGCTCAACTTGACCTGGGTATCCCCGTTATCCAATCAGTAGGAGGTGCGGAGTCACATGGTGGCTAAGTCCACCAGTGTGAGGAAGAAGGTGACGTCTACTACAAACAAAGGCATGTATCAGACTGGATTCCTGCCTTGACCAGCACCTCTGAAATAACAGGATTCCCAGACAAATTAGGTTTACCTTAGTCAGTGGGTTTTATTGTAAAGATAAAACGGGATTTTAAGAAAAACCTGGCATTTATTCAGAAAAATTAGCTCCAGCAAGCTACTGCACACAGCAAATTCGTGCGATCAGCCTCTCAGCAGGCGTCCAATTTGAATGCTCTGCCATTAAAGTTTCTCTGGGAGTCTCAGGCTTTGCTTCTTCCTCTCCTATTATTATGACTTAACTCATTTTGTGTCTTCTGTTCCAATTCCCCAAGAGCAAGAACCTGATTGAGCCTAACAGTCCTCTCCTAGTATATGGCTGGCATCCTTATTGAAAAGGAAGCCTCCCACCACCATTGCGTTTCCAGGGATTACCTAAAGAGGGCTGCCATCACTCCAATTTCTTCTCCAATCAGCTTAAGGCAGCACAGTGCTGCTGGTGAAGTACTAAACCTGTATGTAAGGTGAAGATTGCAACAAAGAGGCTGGGACCAGCCACCCATATGTTTGGTTTGATTTGCACAATACTGGCTCCAGAGGTTTTCTAAAATTATTTTGATTTTTTATTTATTTTTCTTTTATTTGGGGGCAGCGGTGCAGAGGGACAAGGGGAGAGAAAATCCTAAGCAGACTCCATGCCCAGCACAGAGCCTGACACAGGGCTCGATCTCGGAACCCTGAGATCATGACCTGAGCCCAACGCAGATGCTTAACCGACTGAGCCACCCAGGAGCCCCCCGCTTTTTTTTTTAACTTAATGTTCCATCAACATTTTAAAATAAGAGTTCATGTGAAAACACAGATTTCCAGTTCTCTTTAAAAATTTTTGGAATATCAGAAAATACTAGCCACCGTCAATGGATACTCAGTAGTGACTGACTCATCTGAAAGGCCCCTGCGCGCTCCAGCTTAGCATAGCCGCAGGATCTCCCTCCTGTCAACCAGCTTCGCTCACTCGCTTCCATGCCTGACTTGTAGGAATCTGAGTTGGCAAACACAAAAGTGAGTGGTTACATGCAGTCTCTTTTCCCAAAAAAGGAGTTTATGGTGAGGCAGGCATTTAAAGAGTACTGACTACAGAACTGTCACTATTTCAGGTTCAGAAACTATGCCCAGTATAATTCCATTGCTTCCGGCAGCCCCTGGAACAAACTTGGAAAGAGTGTCTGAACACACTTAGCCACTGTCCCTGCAAGCTACTGTCTTTATGCAAGTAATCCTTTATCACAATAGCCTGACTAGACTTGGCCGGTACATCTAAAAGAAGGATAAGGATAAAGGAATGACTCCTGAATGGTTCTAGGCATTGGACCAATCCCATCCCACATTTTAGGTCATTCTTCTCTGTCCTAATAATGCCTGTTACAAAACACAGTCATAAAAGGCTCTCCTTGCCAACCTGCATGCTCCTTCTGGTTATCAGATAACCCAGAGGGGTGGATGCCTCATGCTGGTAAAATGGGCACTTGTATTCTTTAAACTAGCATGTGCATGCTTTGGTCTTGAGATGCTATATCTTCTGGTAAAAACACATTTTACAGGCCAACTGGTGTCCACTTCCCTGCCAACCATATGACTTTGGGCAAGTCACTTAATCTTTCTCAGCTTCAATTTCTTCATCCATAAAATGTAGGTAATAATATGTGCCTCAGTAAATATCCTGAGGAGTAAATGCAATCCTAGGTGCAGACTTCCTTCTTCACCCATTTGGGCTATAAAATAACTTCAAACCAGCTATTTGAATATTTAAAATAAATTAGCCTAATTCCAGCCCTCACCTTGTCATTGCCTCTTCCAGGTTCCCACTCCTCCGCAGGCGTCCTGCAGTCAAAATATTTAAACCTGGTTTTGCAAAGAGAAGAGCTGTTCGGTGTTACAGGTGGCTGGGTAATTTCAACGCGGCTGCAGCTGTCACTGTTTCAGGGTGAATTCCATCTGGCTTCCTTGGCGAATTCACTACCAAAGCATCCCACTGAGCTGCCACATGCCTCCAACCACCCGCCCCATGAGCCAGGGAGGGGCCCAGCTCAATGCAGCTGCTGTGGTCAGCGGGCATGTGCCATGGGTGCAGAAATAACCTTTGTGAAGGCAGGAGGTCTCTCTCCCCTGGAGGTACATGCTGCTAAGGAAGCTTCATCTGCCCACCCACCTTTTGCATCAGTTCCCATGTTACAGACTCTAAGGTTAGCAGCTGCTTTTGCTGACACACATTGTCAGCCACTTTCCCAAAGCACACCTCCAATCTAGCATGGCCAAATTAGAACTCAACAGCACACTGTGACAGAACCATTCTCTCTCACGACTTCTTAAGTCCCCCAGGTCCCTGAAGCCAGGGGAGGAACCGCCCTCTCAGATGCTCCAGTCTGTCTTCTACAACTAGATGAGTTTGCGTCATCCATGGGAAAACCACACGAACATGTAAAGGCCCTGGCCTCCCACCTGGCACAGAGTGGATGCTCCTCTTTGCCTCACCGTATGATCACAGCCACTCTGGGCCCCACTTGGCGCTACATGTCTTAAACCATCAAGTGACCTAGAGATGGACTAAAACAAGGGCTCTCTGACCACTCAAGTTCATGTTTCATGGCATTTTCTCAGGGGAGGTGTTGCTATGGTGTCCTGCCCTAAGGAGATGATGACGTAGGTGAAGTCAGTACAGCACAGGGGGAGCAAAGGAGTAGTGGTGAATAGCATGAACTCGGGTGATGGATCAACTGCGGCTGAGTCCAGTTGTGCCGCTCCCTAAGACCCTGTGACCTGCGGCGAGTCTTTAATCTCCCTATGCTTCAGTTTCCTCATCTGTAAAGTGAGACTGTCGTGAAGACTGTATAAATGAATATATGTAAAGCCCTTGGAACAGTCCCTAACATCTAAAAATGTGTTAAATAAGTTACTATTTTTTAAATTTGGAGGATTCTTGCCATCCCATTCCTTCAAGCCCTAGCTCCCATACAGTGTAGAAATCTCCATTGAGAAGTACCAACATGGTATCTGGGAAAGTTAGAAAGAGGGAGCTTCGGATTCTGTAGCCAGCTAGGAAGACATGGCTTCCCAAATTATATTTAGACACTTCTCATTTTTACTTTCCACCCAAAACATAAATAAGTTGTTGGTCATTCTGATATCTGTATATATTTTTAAATGCCTTTGTTGCTTATTAATCAGAAGGGACTTTTTATGATTGTTGAAGTTGAAGGGGCCCCAAATATTATCACCCTTCTTTCTGATCTAAGGTAAGAATCCACTGAGAGAGAAAGAAAAATCAGGTAAATGAAGGAAAAAATGCTAGATTTCATACTGATAAAGCTGATGCAGAAATGTTAGGTATGCCGCTGCACTGCATTTCCTCAGTCTAAACCCCATAATTGGACAAACCCAGCTGCAGGCAGCTCTGGTCTACCTCAGATCTTCTCCCTTCAGGACAGGGCCTTTGCTGCTAAGTATACATCATGGCCCAAAGGAGACAAGAAATTGTGATTTTTTTCTGGGAGGCAGTTCTCAAAGACAAGAAAGCTAAGCAATGCTCAGATTCTCTTCCATAACCACCAATAAAATGTCACCCCTCCATCCCTAAGTGGTGGGTCTAAGAGACAGGAAAAAAAAAAAGGATACTGATGACCCTCCATGTGGAAACATAAATGGGAAGTATGTTCCTCCTAATGATGACATATATGTATGACTCCAGTCATGGGAGTTCAGCCACATTTCTGAGACAGGCTGAATTTCATGACACTTTCAACGACACAAACAGCTTCCAGTTTGCGGCTTGTTTCTGAAGCCATTTCCCCTCTGATTCAGAGGCTTCCCAGTTTCCACAAGCCCTCATGAAGGCCAGTGTTTCCCAAGCCCCTGTCCTTGGTCCTTTTCTGATGCAAGGTAGACTTTTCAGGTGGCCTTAAAACTGTGAGTGGTTTCAATTAAGCATTTTTACTTCTTGTCCCCAAATTTCTTTCTGCTAGGCACCAGACTCAAACAACCTACATTTTAGCAAGTATCTCATCTTGCCTACCCCCTCTGCTCCTCACCAAGGGCTGTACCTTTATCTGTGCATCTCCAAGCCCTAAGACATCGACACACAGTAGACATTCAACAAAAGAGTAGAGAGAGGTGACGGAGAGAAAGGGTGCGTTAAGAAAGATGGAGGGAGGACAAGATGGAGGGATGCAGAGAGGGAAAGAAGAAGGACACTGAAAAAGGAAGCAAGGAAATATGAAAAACATTGTCTTCATTGGCAAAGGAAAGGAGACACCGTATATATGATACTTAAGCATGGTGACAGCATGCAACAGCTTTTGCAAACTTGGGACAGTTCCTTGAGCTATCTGAACTTCTATTTTCTCGTTTATAAAAATGGGATTATTTGGGGGGTGCTTCAGCTCAGGTCATGATCCCAGGGTCCTGGGATCCAGCTCCACATTGGGCTCCCTGCTCAGCAAGGAACCTGCTTCTCCCTTTCCCTCTGCCCCTCCCCCTGCTCATGCTTTCTCTCTCACTCTCTCTCAAATAAATAAAATCTTTAAAAAGAATAAATGAATAAAAATGGGGTTATTTGATACATTATTTTTTCAGTGTATTGGTTGGAAAATGAATCACCCTAACGTCTATGTCTAGTACATGTAAGTGTCTAGTACATGCAATAAACAATAAATGTTAGTTAAGTGTAGGTGTAAGGTATGAATTTTAAATCATCAAGGTTTTGCCAACTGGTTAAGATTTTTACAGGCTCCATCAGACTTCACCTCAGTCTTGACAACCCTGAAAGTAACTAGGATACACGGATTAGGTCCACAACAGCCTCCATACAGAGGTATTTTACTTAGGGGTTCCTACAAAACCACAGCAAATCTGTGAGTGTGGGCTGGCTCCAATCTCTCCCTGGGTGCGGGGGCACTCACACACTCACTGCTACAACCACAGGGTCAGCTGTAGAGTGGGGAGCAGCACAATGTTGATCTGAAATCTTCATAATTACAAAAGGAGACATATAGTCTTAAATAGCTTCTGAAAACACAGCAGCACAACAGAGGATGATTGAGTTTGCCTCAAAATAGCTGCCCGAACAGTTTCCCTTTCAGGGTTCAAAAAATAAAATTAACTTCCTGACCTGAATTCCTCATTAAAATTCTTTGCAACTGAATGAGTTCCAGAACCTCTTCCATTACTGTGAGTCTTGGACGCCAAGGCCTGGGATTTGGCTTGGAGAGAGGGAAGGATACAACGAGGGTGGAGCATCCAGACTCCTGCATTGGCTTCTCCTGGTCTGGAAACTGGCTTGGTGGGGAGCAAGAGGCCCTCAGTGGTGTATGTTACCTACAAAACAGCCAAGAGGTCTGGGGCACCTAGGAGGCTCCATTGGTTAAGCGTCTGACTCTTGATCTCTGCTGGGGCCTTAATCTGGGAGTCTAAGTTCAAGCCCCACGTTGGGTTCCATGCTGGGCGTGGAGGCTCCTTAAGAAAACAAACAAAAATACAGCCAAGGGGTGTAACTCCCAGCAGTCACTTTAAAGAGAGTATTAGCTCTTTCAGGACAAGACTGTCTTCCTATTTTGTAATCCTCACTTAGTACCAAGCCTCGTTCCTGACACATCCTGGGTGAAAGGGGTTGCTGTCTAATAAAAGTATGAAAGAAAAATTAAATGAAGGAAAATGTGAGGAAACAAGTGAATGAATCGCTTACTGAATAAATGAATGATGAGAGAATTGGAGAATTTGATACAATTGCTTTTCAGAGTGCCTGAAGACAGAGATGTGTCTAGACCTTGGGTTTACAAATTTAGGAACTAAATTTATATGCAGTGATGAGAGGATGAAATGCTCAGGGTTTAACCCACTTAACCCGATCCATAAATCAGTGATTAATTAATCAGAGTGTCAAATTGCTAATTTATTATGAGAAATCTTTACTTTTAACATACAAAAGTGCTTAGCCCAATTTCTGACTCACAGTAGGCATACAACACTATTTATTGACAATGTATAATATATAGTCAATTCAACAAATACTTAATGACTACACACTGTGAGCCAGGCACTGGACCTAGCATGGGGGATACAGTGAGCCTGTATCCAGCCAAATCCATCATATGGTGCCATGAGGCAAGTCTCTCCAATGCGAAAGTCTGTGTGGGAAACTTCTAAAAATGGAAAAGGTTGCTTGTTGCATACAGAATCAGAGAAAATAGAAATTGATGATCTTAATGGATAATTTCACCTGACTCTGATGGGTTGATATTTACATTTTCCAACTCTTTTTGATCTAATATGTCACTTTAAGAAGAGCTGGCATCAGGTACTTAGGTCATGAATATATTATTTCATCCTGGATTTGCTTTTTTCCTGGGGTCTTTCTAGCTTCACACAAAATGATACACATCATCTCCTTATTTTACTAATCTCTGCATCCCCCAAAACATTGCACAGCGCTTGGCATTTACTGGACATCCAGCAGTTTATGAAAAACTACAAAATAATGGCCATCCGTTCAAAGCTAGAGTTTCATACATTCATATGTGTGGAAGGATTTATAAGGTAACAGCCTCAACTGTCATTAGACTAGAAAAAAAATCAGGCATGGATGGGGCGCTTGGATGGCTCAGCTGGTTGAGCATCCGACTCTTGATTTCAGCTCAGGTCATGATCTCAGGGTCCTGGGATTGAGCCCTGTGTTGGGCTCCACACTCAGCAGGCAGTCTGCTTGAGGATTTCTCTCCCTCTCCCCTCCTGCTGTCACATAAATAAATCTTTAAAAAAAAAATCAGGCATAGAGTTACTGAAACCAGACAGATGCAAAGAGGGACCAGAATGAGTTGTGATTCACAAAGAAATGAAATAGTAAATAAGACATATGCATGTACCATGTATACCAATATCAATTTCCACATGTGTATTAGTTTGCTGGGGCTGCTCTAACAACATACTTCAAACTGGGTGACTTACACAACAAAAAGTTATTGTCTCACAGCTCCAGAGGCTAGAAATCGAAAATCAAGGTGTCACCAAGTTTGGTTCCTTCTGAGGGTTGTGTGAGTGGGCATAACTGTTCCATGCCTCTCCCCAGCTTCTGACGGTTTGAGGACAATCTTTGGTGTCCCTTGGCTTGTAGAAGCATCGCCCAGATCTCTGCGTTCATCATCACATAGTGTTCTCCCTGTGTGTCTGTTTCTGGGTTCCAATTTTCACTTTTTATAAGGATGCTAGTCATATTGGATTAGGACCCACCCTAATGATTTCATCTGAACTCTTATTAGCTCTGTAGAGATTGATTTTCCAAAATAAGGTCACATTCCAAGGCACTGGGGGTTGGGACTTCTAGATGGTTTTTTTAGAGGATATAATTCAACCCATAAAATATGTTGGTCATTCATGGAAGATCTCTGCACAAGTACTCAAGAAAATGTTAACAGTGAGAACCTCTAAGGGATTGGACCATGAAATCAGGGGATTTTTAGTTTTTGCTTTTAACCTTTCGATACTATTTGAAACTTTAGCCATGAGCATATAAACTTTTCCTGATTAAAAAAAAGTACTATCATGACTGCCTAATTGAGGCTTTCTTCATTCTATTATGCAGACAGGCAACAGAGCATTTAAAAGGAAATATATAGCTGTCCCAAGCATTTTACATTTGAAATAAATACCTCAGGATTTGGGTAAGTGGAAGGAAATCTAGATTCTGTTTCCAATAAACACTGTGCTTTACTAAGCCATATAATCGAGGTCGTGAGCTATCTGGACCTGGACTAGTTTAATCCCATTTTGGACACAATGCCCAGTATGTTTCTGGCCTTCAACCTGGGCAAAAGGCAGTATCTGTGTGTGACCCATTTTTGAGTCACCACAGCTTATTGGCTAATACCAAACAACATCTCTTCTGTTCTTAAAAAGTGGATTAATGTGGAATTTGCTGTCTCTGCTATGATCCCTTAAAAGGGCTATGATTACAGAGCCAAGTAAGGCCATCTGAGGCAGAGGCTCGTTCCTGCTGCATGTACCTTGGCAGTTTTCTCTGAGTGGTTCCCTTGTGCCATGCTTCTAAGGCCACAAGTGTGCATCCCATGGGGCCTGGCCAAGGAACTCCAGTGCTTGCCTTTCATCAGTACGTTCAAGGCCAACACCACAGAAAATTTATTTCAGCTGTCTCGCAGCTCAGCTCTTGCTTCTGCAAAGAGACGAATCAGCTAATGGAATACTTTGATTTCATGTCAGTACGAGACTGTGTTGAAAGAGGAGACTTTCTAACGTAAAAATAGAACCTACTTAATTCATCAGTCAATCATCAACTTTTATTTTCTTTAAGATTTTGCTGAGTACCTGGCATTGGGGCAGCACATAAGTGCAGTGATTAGTAACATAGGCCTCAGAATCAGAGACTCAGTCTGAGTGCTGACTCTGTCAAATATTTAAGGTCGGGCCACAAGATATCTCCAGCATTCAATCACCGTGAAATATAACTCAAGGCAGTGAGCAGCACATGTCTCTAGCAAAACCAGATTATTAGTTTATAAGAAATGGGTTCAATGGTATGTTAATAGGAAGAAAACTAATTTCTCATGAAGAATGATAACAATTTTTCTAAATGAAAGTTCTGCTCACCCAGTATCTTTAAATGTCCATTCTATAATGTTGTCAAGGACCAGGCTTTTTCTACCCTCTTACCCCAAACTTCATATCACATTATTTTCATCCTCATGGTGGCAGAAGATCTGCTGCACTTCCAGCCATCACACCTACTTCCAAGCCAGAAGATGGTAGGAGGGCCAAAGGCCATCTATCTAATGGAAGCCCTTTCCCTCAAACTTAAAGAACCATTGGTCAGAACAGTGTTACATCACCACTGCTGGCTAGATTGTGGCTAGGAAAATTGACTACTTAGCCCTCTAGTCTATATGCTAGAGGAAAGCAAAGGAGAGGCATTTGAGAATCAGTGTTGAGTGAGCCAATCCTTGACTAAGGTAGGGATGAAGGAAGAAAATATTAGTTAATGAGCTACTTATTTATAAGCTATTGTTATTTCCATATGAAGATGAGCAACTAGGGTTCAAGGAAGTTATGACAACTGACCAAAATATAGAGGTAGAATTCAAGCCTGAATCATTCTGTCTTCAAAATTTTTGCTCTTGAGAACTTTGCTTGTTTTGGACAAGAATCTGGAGTTTTCCTATAAGCACCTCAGGCCAGAGCTATGTTCTATACTAAGATGTAGAAGTAACAATCATGTCTGAAATTGGCAAGATACCTCCTTTCCTGGCACTAAGACACAGTGGGACTGACAATTTTGTTGACAAATTGTTGACTACTCAAGGTAGAGGTTTGTAGAGCCTACCAGGCCATTGTAGCCACTGCTCTTTCAATACAGTAGGCACAACTTTGTCTATTTTGTAACCAATGACAAGGTGTCCAACTTGATTTAAGTACCAGTAATTATCTCTAAACTCTTGTAATGAATTAAATTGGTAAGTTAATATGCCTTTTACATTCATTTTAAGCTATCAGCAGAAGGATGTTTAAACCATTATCTCAGAAAGCAAAAAGATAGGTTTCTCAGAACTTCTACAGAAAGGTGATCAACAGGAACTTATAAACTGTGGTTGATAAAGAGATTAGTGATGAGTGGGGTTAGAAGCATTTGAGTTGGCTTCCTGATATTAGAAACTGAGTCAACTGGGGCACAAAGAATATGAGGAGCAGAATGTTAGATAAAAAATAAACCACAAGTGCAAGTGTCTGCATGTCATTCAGGAGACAAGGTCTTCTCCTAACTCCAGTGCCTGGTGATTTAGATGGAAGGTTTATCTTCACAGTGTGCTGCCTAGTAGTTAGGACTAGATGTCATAAAATGTGGAGATGCATCAATACAAGATAATACCTACCTTCAGAAGTCTCTGCATCACAACACAGGGTGAGCCATGAGAAAAGCATAGCACTTGTGTCCTTGAAAATGGAAACTAAACCACATGGCGTGTAGAATAAGGTGTGCAGCTGCAGTCCTGGGAATGGAAGTAACAGAATCCGAGAATTGGCTTTGGAAATTGGCCCATAGTAAATGATTCATTCATTTTACACACTGTTATTGATCATCTACTGAGCTAATCACTGTGACCCTACTTGGAATAACTTGATCACAGACAAAGGGAGACAGTGGCCTGCTTTAGAATAAGAGTCCACTTAAATCAGGCACTATCTCACTTGTTGAGAGCAAACCTGTCTTATCACCCTTCCCAGAAACAAGAAGAAAATAAGCGCATTATGACTGAGCATGAAAAACTAGTTCTTACTATGACTTCAAAGGGTTTTGATGTCTTAACAGGCAAGAACCTTTTGTTAAATAATCAAACAATTAAGAGATATCTGAGAATTACACAGGGTTTATCCCAAAATAAGCAAAAAGCTATTAGTCACCTATGGGGTTATCCAACTGTTTATTCAACGTGGTCCATAAAGTAGCCTAATGTGTATGAAATGAACTTTTGGAGGTATCAATGGTTGTGGGGTGTGAACTGGTCACCAATTTCCCTTAGCATTTTTCTAAACTGAGCATTTAGTTGAACCTGACACCAAATTCATGACTTCCTATGCCTTAGCACTCATTTTCCTTAGTAGCAAATTTTGTATTATATTTAAATAGTCTCCCACACTATATGTTCTCTGAAGGCTGAGAGTGTTTCTTATTCATATGTGTATACTCAGAAGTTAATACCAAGCCTGGCATATAGTAGATTCTCAGTTCATTTTTTTAAAGATTGTATTTATTTATTTGACAGAGAGACAGGCAGAGCACATGCATGAGTAGGGGAGAGGGGCAGAGGAAGAGGGAGAAGCAGACTCCCTGCTGAGTAGGGAGCCCAAAACAGGGCTGGATCCCAGGACCCTGGGATCATGACCTGAGCCAAAGGCAGATGCTTAACTGACTGAGCCACCCAGGTGCCCCCTCAAATCATTTTTGAATACATGAATATATAAGCTCATTTCTCTGTCAAAGGTAAAATTCATAATTGGTTAGGAAAATGATGTCAGAAATATACAAGTAATTATTCTTAAATTAATTTAATAAAAAGAAAAAAACAGGTGGGTGAATCATTTTATTTGTAACCTTCTGCTCTATTCTTGGAAAAAACAATAAGATCCCTTCGTGTATTTACATGAGGAGGAAAAACAGTGTCTTATGGTCAATCCATGTTGCTGTAAGAGAATGCCATACTCGGTGGCTGAAGCCACAGACATTTTTCTTCACAGTTCTAGAGGCTGGGAAGTTTAAGATCAAAGTGCCAGCAGATCCAGCATCCGGTGAAGGCACTCTTCTTGGTTTGCAGACAGATTATCTTCCCATTGTGTCCTCACATAGCAAAGAGCAGAGGAAGGGGTTGCAAGCTCTCTCAAGTCTTCTTATCAGGGCATTAATCCCATTCATGAAGGCTCCATCGTCATAATCTAATTATCTCTCCAAATCCCCAACTCCTAATGCCATCATATTGGAGGTTAGGATTTCAACATATAAATTGTGAGTGGACACAATCAGTCCATAGCAAGTTATATTCTTTTTTTTTTTTAAAGATTTTATTTATTTGACAGAGAGAGACACAGGGAGGGAGGGAACACAAGCAGGGGGAGTGGGAGAGGGAGAAGCAGGCTTCCCACTGAACAGGGAGCCCAGTGTGGGGCTCGATCCCAGGACCCTGGGATCATGATCTGAGCCGAAGGCAGACGCTTAACGACTGAGCCACCCAGGCGCCCCTATATTCTAAGGTGAAATCTTGAATGGTATCTTTGTTCCTAAGTATCCTAGATACAACTGACAGCTCACACAATGTATGGGACCATGTACACACATTGTGTTCCATCCTTTTACTACCTACTTGTTAGATTTATATGTTAGATTTATAAGCATGTTAGATAGGTAGGCACTCTGAGTAGCTAGTAATTTGGTATTATTTCAAATGAACGTTCAATACTTATTTAGTTGGGCAGGGAGAAACAATTTTTTCTCTAAATAAAATTTACACTAAAATAGATTCACTTACTAATTCAAATTCACTTACCAAAGCACAGAAATAATTTGGCAAAACTATTCTCTTTTCTCTGCAGTTCTTATTTCTCTTTCATTTTCTTCTGATACTTAATAAACAAGAAATCTTCTTGGGAGGCATATTTATGTGTGCAAATTTTAGATAATAAAACAAATTCTGGAACACAGCATTCTATCATGCATTATTCATTTTTAGAATTTTAACAGACTTTCAGCTATGTCTGGACATGTGAGTCACAACACTCAACAGAGATAGGTGGGTGAAAACGAGGAGGCCTTTTCTCTTTTCCACTTGAGGAAGCTCTCTGGGCAAGAAAAAGACTAATTAAAAGTCTCACAAGTCGTATGTGGTAGAAACCCGAGACACCATTATAGTGATTTATTCTAAGGATGCTTTATCTTCGCTGACCCCTAACCCCTGACTGGACTGTACGATGTTGCTTTTGAGGCATGCCCCTTTAAATTCATTAAGACCTCAGAAAGATCTAAGGCGTCCCCATTTAGTAAAATAATAGGGCTTCAAAGGAATTGAAGAATGTTGACCCATAGCAGTCTCAAGCAGAAATCTAAAGGAAAGAAGATGTTAAAAAGATATCCATAGATGTAGCTTTTGTTGAACCGAACCCCAATAAGATTCCCAGGAGATTCACAATGTTTTTAAGAAAAATGAATTGGCAGAAATAGCACCAGGTTAAATCGAAAGGAACAGACACAGAGAAAATGAAAAGAAGTCTCTAGAAACCCTGAGAATGCTACAAACCTGGAAACATGAAACAAGTATTTAGTCCTGAGTACTCAAGGAACTACTAACTTGGGCCCTGCTAAATTTCAGAATTACTGTGAATTTACGACTCCTATATGCCTCCCATTACTCCTGTTTTGTTTGTAACAGGAACATCCATGGCAGCTATCCTATGGGAGTCCCCTTAGTGAATGTTGGGTGTGTGTGGAGAAAATAACTTATCTTTCTTCATAGGTCTTCAGCTTGAGAGGAACTGTACTCAGAGGAATGTTTTCTTAAGGAACATCCTAAAAGTCACATTAACACCTAGACCATCTAAATGAGAAGGAGACTCTAGACTCTGAGTTGATGCTGTAATAGGATGAGACTTTTTGAGGCCTCCAAAAGAGGTGAGTATATTTTGTATGAGTGAGGGTTACAAATCGCTGGAAACCAGAGAGAAGACTCGTTGTCAGGCTTCAACAAATGATTCTCACCTTCTGGTATTCATGGATTTATATAATCCTTTCCAAATTGAATAAGGTAGGCTTATAACCAGCCAATAACCAGGTCTTTCTTAACTCACTCTTTCTTTTTGTAGCACATGGAGCACACATACAGTGCAAAAGATAGACTATACATTAGGCAACAAAACAAGTCACAATAAACTTTAAAAAATTGCATAATATGAAGTATTTTTTCAATGACAGTGGAATAAATTAGAAATGAATAACAGAAGGAAATCTGGAAAATTCACACATATGTAGAAATTAAACAACACGTTATTAAGCAACCAAAGAGTCATAGGAAAAATGAACGGTAAATAAGAAAATACTTTGAGATATAAGAAAATGAAAACACAACATACCAAAACTTATGGGATGCAGTGAAAGCAGTGCGCAAAGGGAAATTTATAGCTATAAATGACTAAAGAATAAAGATCTAAAATCAATAACCTAGCCTTCTACCTTAAGGAACTAGAAAAACAGAGCAAAATAAAGACAAAGCAAGTAGAAGGAAGGAAATAATTAAGATTAAAGTAGAGATAAACAGGGGCACCTGGGTGGCTCACTCGGTTAAGTGTCTGCCTCTGGCTCAGGACATGATCCCAAGGTTCTGGGACCAAGCCCTGTGTTGGGCTCCATGCTCAGCAGGGAATCTGCTTCTCCCTCTCCCCCTGCTCATGCTCTCTCTCTCTTGCTCTCTCTCACTTTCTCTCTCTCAAATAAATAAAATCTTTTAAAAAATAGAGATAAACAAAATAGAGAATAAACAAAACCAAAATTTAATTCTTAAAAAAAAAAAACAAAATTGATTAACCTTAACCTAGGAATAGAAGGGAACTCTGTCAACCTAATAAAGGGTATCTATGAAAAATTCACAGCTATCACACTTAATGTGAGAAACTTTACACCTAAAATCAGGAACAAAGTAAGGATGTCCACTCTCCCCATTTCTATTAAACATTTTACTGGAAGTTTGAGCCAAGACAATTGGGGAGGGAAGGAAGAAAGGAAAGAAGGAAGGAAGGAAAGAAGGAAGGAAGGAAGGAAGGAAGGAAGGAAGGAAGGAAGGAAGGAAGGAAAGAAGGAAGGAAGGCAGGCGAGGCAGGAGGGAGGGAGGAAGGAAGGGGAGAAAGTATCCATGTTGGAAAGGAAAAAGTAAAACTATCTTTAGATGACATGATCTCATAAATAGAAAACCCAAAGACTCCACATAGATGCTATTAGTACTCATAAACAAGTTCAGGAAAGTTGCAAAACACATCAACATATGAAATCAGTTCTACACGTTAGAAAATGAACAATCCAAAAACAGAATTAAGAAAATAATTCTAGCATCAAAATCAATAAAATACTTAGGCATAAATGTAACAAAGGAGGTGTAAAACTTTTACCTTGAAAACAACAAAACATATTGAAAGAAGTTTAAAATCACCTAAATAAATGGAAAGACATTCTGTGTTCATGCATTGGAAGACTTTAACAAATGGTATTACTAAAATATCAATACTATCAAAAGTGATCTACAGAGTCAATGGAATTCCTACCAAAATCCCAACTGTCTTTTTGTAGATATTAACAAGCTGAACCTAAAATTCATATGGTAGTGCAAGGGGCCTTGAATACCCAAAACATTCATGAAAAAAAGGAGCAAAGTTGAAAGACTCACATTTCCCAATTTCAAAATTTACTTCAAAGCTGTAGTAGTCAAAATAGTGTGTAACTATTGTAAGAATAGACATATAGATCAAAGGAAAAGAATTAAGAGTCCGAATAAACCCATACATCTGTGGTCAACTAACTTTTTGATAGGGACACCAATACATTCAATGGATAAAGAATAGTCTTTTCAACAAATGATGCTCAAATGGTTAGGCACATGCCCCAAGAAGGAAGCTGGACCTCTACCACACGCCACATATAAAAATTAACTCAAAATAGATCAAAACCTAAATTTAAGAGCTAAATCTCTTAGAAGCAAACATAAGGTTTAATATTTATGACCTTAGATTAAGCAATGTTTCTTAAATATGACACCAGAAGCATAAGGAACAAAAGAAAAAACAGATAAATTTGACTTCAGCACATTTAAAGGGCACTATCAAGAGAGTGAAAAAACACCCAGACAATGAGAGAAAATATTGTCAAATCATATATCTAATGTATTGATAATCATACATCTGATCAAGAATATTTAAAGAACTCTTACAACTCAACAACAAAAAGACAACCCAATTAAAAGTCGGGCAAAGAACCTGAATAGGCATTTCTCCAAATTAGATATACAACTGGCCAATGAGCATATGGAAATATGCTCAAAATCATTATCATTAGGGAAATGCAAATCAAAATTACAATGAAATTCCACTTTAACCTACTGGACTACCTAGAAAAAAAAAAAACAGAAAATAACAAGTATTGGCAAGAATGTGGTGATATTGCAACTCTCACATTGTCAACGGGTCTATAAAATGGTGCAGTTGTAGAAAATAGTTTGGCAGTTCCTCAAAAATAAAACATAGGATCATTGTAGGATACAGCAATTCCCCTCCTACATATATACCCAAAAGAATTGAAAAGATACGTTCAAACAAACACTTGTACATGACTATTCTTAGCAGTCTTATTCATAATAGTCAAAAAGCGAATCAACCCAAATGTTCATCAACTGATGTATAGATTAACAAAAAGTGGTATATATAATCAATGGCATATTATTCAGCCATAAAAAATGAAGTATTAATACATGCTGCAATAGGATGAACCTTGAAAATATTACGCTAAATGAAAAAAAAACCAGAAACTAAATG
This sequence comes from Ursus americanus, assembly GCF_024610735.1. Lineage (NCBI taxonomy): Eukaryota > Metazoa > Chordata > Mammalia > Carnivora > Ursidae > Ursus > Ursus americanus. The sequence goes on from NC_142135.1 coordinate 18,498,451, forward strand.
CTACATATTATATGATTCCATTTATCTGAAATATCCAGAGTAGGCAAAACCACAGAGACACCCAGAAAGCATATTATTAGTGTTTGCCAGGAGCTGGGGGGAGGAGGGGGGAGGGAGTGACTGTTTAGTGACTACAGGGTTTCTTTATGGGTAATAAAAATGTTCTGTAATTAGATAGTAGTGATGGATATACTAAAAGCCACTGAATGGTAAAAGTAAATTTTATGTTATGTAAATTTTACCTTAATTAATTTTTTAAGTTAACAAATACCATGAACATAACAAAATCTCAAAAAAAATAACATAACATACTAGACTTCTATTATACTCTTTTGCCTATAATTTTGCCTAGGTGTTCTTTGTATAATTATCTCTTCACATAACAATAATTTTGTACTATCATTTTCTATGGAGAAGTAAAAGCAACTCAAATGTATTTTTAATGCCACTATTGGGCTACGTAACTGTTTAATCAAATTACCCTGCACTACGTATAGTAAGTTATGCAGTAAGTTATGGATGAATATGTGTAGGTATTTTTCAACAGGGCTATTTAGAATACTTTGCTGTGATTTTAGCATTTTAGATGCCATTTTTTCTAGAATTGCCAGGCTTCATCAAGATAAGGTAGATCAGATGTGCTAAGACCAATTCAATACATTGGAAGCATAAAAACGCTACTACATAGTTTGTAATGTTGTCTTTACATTTGTGCTGCATAAACATAGGAATTATGATAAGTTCTGTTTTGCCTTCTCATTTAACCAGCATATTAGTGGAGGAAAGAAAATCGATGGGGAAGGAAGGAATTATTTAGACCAGCATTCCCTAAGAGCAAGAGCTGAAAAAGAACACCATTAACCTAGTCAGCACTTCTAAAGACAATAGGACTGAAAGATGAAAGCATAGAACACAAGCCATCAAGACATTCCCTAACATAGATAAACAAAGGAGTAGTATGTTGATGTCGCACGTGGGGGCTGTAAGAAGTGCTCCTGAACTAGAGTTTCTGCTTAGGTAGGGAGACAGCTTAGGGTAGACAGTGATTAGAGGAGGCTTCACAGAGGAGCTGATAGCACAACTTAATTTTGAGGGATGAGCTGGATTTCTCGGCACACAGTAGAAGTTAAAGAATACTACAAACAGGAGGCTTTATACGGGCAACACATACAATAAAATGAAACAAGATGTCAAGTTCTTGGAACTGCAACAACTTCAAAGGGACTCAATGAGAGATCCAAGTGAAGAAACAGGCAGAGGCCAGATAGAGCTCATTGCATTTTTTTTGTTGTTGTTCCAGGAATAATTAGATTCGCAAATTCATTAGGAAGAGGCATAAATATACATTCACCCTTTTATCCAATTATCCCATTTCTGACCATTTATTCAAAAAAAAAAATCCAAAAAACAGAAAGACATTGTATGCATGAAAATGTTTACTTCAGCTTTAAATATAAATGCAAAAAAATTATAATAACTTAAAATCCTTCGGGGAGGTGAAGTGACTTAAAAAGTACTCCAATGCAATTATACACAACTATTTAAAAAGTGAGAGACTGAGGACTGCAGAATGTAGAAAATATAACACAATGTTAAAGGAAATAAAGCAGATGCAACAATATATATACTATTATTGTAAATATGTAAAAATGCCTCAGTCCCAGATATGGTAGATTTGGTAGAGGACAGTGGCCAATTTCATAATAGGCCAAGCAGCCTCATGAGAAAAGTGATATCTGTGCCTATTTAGTTATGTGTAATTAATAATGCAATTAATGATATGCACAATCATTCATGACACTCCCCCTTCCATTCTTAAGAGGGTCCCAGAAAGCACATGAATTTTATGGTTATTCTCCTCATCGGATAAAACTTTACCCCGAGTAAAGAGGATCAGGCCCCATTAGCTTGGACAACAATTATGGGTCATCAGAGCAGGGAAATGGTAATTTTGAGCAAAGAGAAGGTAGACTTCTCAAATTCTTTTGGTCCTATACCTCACTCCATCCCTCAAAACTGTTGAGGCTCTTACACAAAATAAATTAAAAATTGAAGAGTAAAAATGTAATAAATTAATATCACAAGGAAAGTTATGTAGTAGCTATAATACAGCATAATACTAGAGCGAGGAAGGGATATTTTCCCCATTCCTGTGAAGAATATTGAAGCAAGGAACAGAGATGCCAAAGTCCACCTCACCTGAATCAAAAAACCAACAGAGAGAACATAAGATACCAGGTTATAATAGAGGCGAAGGAGTCAGGGCTAAAAGAAATTGATATGTAGGGATGCACAAATTTTTGTTTGTACTTGTCTTTTCATTTTAATGTACACCTGTGAAAAAGGACAAGAAGCTGACGTAGTCACCTTAAAAAGCAGTGTAATGAGCACCAGGTATTATGTAAGACTGATGAATCACAGACCTGAAACAAATAATACATTATATGTTAATTAATTGAATTTAAATTTTTTAAAAAGCAGTTGTTTTAAGGTAAGGGTATTGTAAGTGGTTTTTTCCCTTTATTTAAAAATCTTTATAGTTATTAATTTGTGACTCCCATAACAATACTTTTATCTAAAATGCTACTGGTTGTATCAGGGCGCAGTCAGAGAAGCAGAACCACTAGGGTATAACACCCCCTTCCTCAATTATCTGATCACCCCTGCTATCTGACTGGGTTCCTCACCCTCCACCATCCCCTAAGTGATGTCTGATCACTCTGGCCTGTCTTCAGCAAGAATCCTGTTAGGTGGATTAAACCCAGAATCCATTTTACCCCTGATGTTTCCTCTTAGTAATTTTTCATCCACTGGCCCCCTGGTTAGTAATAAATCCCCATTTGCCTATGCTGTTTTTAGAGTTAAGCCCATCATTCTCACTCACTGCAAAATTCATTACAGTGGTCCCTAAACTTATCGCCATAACCCCCCTCCTTGAATAAAGCTTTTCTTACAGCGACTTTGGAGTATTTTTTCTTTAACAGAAATGCATTACAAAAAGATGTCGAAACCATAGAAAACCAGGCTTGAGTCTAGAAATCAAGAGAACAATGCCCATAATTATGGCACAGAACTGGTTTAGAGAGGAAATTACTATTGCTGCTTCTAAACTCTGCCCACTGTAATCTGCACTGCCAACACCACTGACTCTTGACATTGGAACCCCCCAGTGGTTCCACTACCTCTGCTCCTCAGGAATAGTCTTGCTTCCACCACTGCTGCTGAAAAACAGCTTCCTCGTGAGCCCCCTTTCTTCAAGTCACTAACTTTCATTACAAGTCTGCAGAGAATGCATATGACCAGAAAAGACTTTTATGCCCACTCACCTCTTAGCTGCAGAAGAGGCTGGGGAAATGATTATCTAGTATCCCTCTGAGTCTCCTAAGTGGGGAATTCACACATAGGGTGGATTTCTGGAGCTGGGAAGACTAAAAGAATGACAATTTCCACTAGACATATCCAGCCAATTGGTCTGAGGATTGTCTCTGGCAGTGAATCTGAAGAGCTTAGCAAGTACCTGGCTATAGCTATGGAGTATCTACTGCTTGCCCAGCAGGATGTTAAGTCCTTTGCTGGGTGGAAAGAAGTCAGGGTTCCTCTGCTCCAAGAAATTACATTCAATCCCCAAAATGGTCAAAACTTGACCTTCCCATGAGGTCAATCCTTTTATCACTGCCCCGTGTCCAGGGAGAGAGAATTCTGCCTTTTGCTTTCTGAAGACCTCATTACTGTTATTGAAAAGAACATTTTGGTCAGAAATAAACAATGGAATGTTTCCACTTTCATGTTTGGAAAGCTATTTAGGGAGGAGGGAAGAGAGTGAGCAAGGGTTGGTGGTGATGTGATGGATGACAAAAGCTTCTCTCCATGCTGCAATGGCCCAGAAAAGGCAACAGCCACACACGTAACGCTCGTTACTGCTAATGGGAGTTGGGTCTGGCATCCAGAGAAGAACATGCCCTTGGAGCTGTACTTCCCTCTGTGGACAAATTGACATTGAGAGAACCTTTGTCATAAATAATCCCTGCCATTCAAAAGAACATTTAGCCCATTTCTGCAGAGGGAAGACAAAAGAGTCACTGAAGTTTCACAGACTCTGGGAGCTCTCTTCAGGAAGACTAACAAAGGCACAACAGGCTTCTGAACCGCAGTGATGGATGAAAGAAGGGGCTCTGCATTGCTGAGAATTGTGATGGCTGTAGAATATACATATAGCCAAATATCTAGGTACAAAATTCAGTTACTCTTCCCCAAAACTGTAGTCTCCTGCTTTGCGTAGCATGTTCTTAAAACACAGGTAAGTAAAATTAGAATAAACAAATAAAACACTGTCACAGTCCATTCAACCAAGTATCCTGTCCCTGGAAGAGTCTTTTAAGTATTTGGTGAATGACAATGTTGGCCCATGTTATGTAAATAATAAATAAGTGATGGAAAGAAGATTGATTGATTGACTGATTGATTGATTAAAAGACTCAACAGCCAGCTTCATTGCCCATCATCCATCTCCAAGAATTTTTCAGGGAGTTCATTTTGAATTCTAAAGACTTGAAGTCAGTGACCTAAACTCTCCTCAAGCCTAAGTATTCAGTTTTGAGGGTAAACTGCATGAAACTTTTAAGTAGGATATAGAGTTCTTTCAGAAAACCTTATCTAAATGGAGTACAGTTTATCAGACATTTCAGCTTAACAATCTGTACCCATCCTTTCAACATCCTCATGTCCCACACTCCCCCATGCTCATTATGCTCTGACCACATTGAGCTTTGCTCACTCCCTAAATAGATGCAGCTCGTGTCTGCATTGGGGACTTTGAACATCCTTTTTCCTCTGGCCATGCTTCAACCCCACCACCGCTCAGCCTTTCAGCCCCTTGCTAACAAGACCGACTCTGGGCTCATCAGAAGCATTCCCACCACTGACAAGACTCTTCTGATCATTCCGTTTGCAGTAGACCTTCTCCCTTAACTCAGTCCTTTGTTTTCTTCATAGCACTTCTGATCATGCGTATTGATAGGGTTCGGAACATACCACCCTGAAGTATGCCATTTTGGTGTATGGGTTATTTTGAGCTAAGGGTAATCAGAACCAGCAAATACAGGAAAAGTTCTTTACCTCTCCCTTACCTGCCTAAAATAAAGTGTATATTTCCCCTTGTGTAAAGAAAATTTATATTTATAAAGGTAATTTTCACTAGTAAAGGTATTTGTACTAAGAAGAAACCTACTCCCAGAGATACATTTTTTTTTCCACACGAGACTCTTATCTTCATAACAAGGCAACCGTTTTCTACCATATATGTCCTCCTTCCCCCTACCCTATTTTGCTCCCCCCAACCAAGCACCAAACGCCTATTTCTTTCTGTAGCTCAGGATAGTATACAAGTCTCTATCATCTGGGCACCTTCTTCAGTCTCCTATTTTTGCAAAACTCCCGTGTGTACATACATAATTAAAATGACTTTTTCCCTCTCCTGTTACTCTGTCTTATGTCAATTTAATTCTTAGACCAGCCTTAGAAGCTAGAAGGATAAAAAGAATACTTTTTCTTCCCCATCAATATCTTTATTTGTATACATTTTTGCTTTTTCTTTTCTTCACACTATACTTGAAGTTCCATGAAGGTAGTGCAGGGTCTACCTGGCTCCTTATTTTATCCTCAGGGCCAGTATAGTAACTATCACATGATATGGAATAAATAAACAAATGTGGAATAAACAAATGAATATATTCCCACATCTCTTACTAAAGTTGTAAGAGAATGAGAGAACAAAAGAAAACAAGTTTATATTAATGGATATGTTTAAAACAAAAATTTTCAGGGCATATCCTATAGGCAATAAATATTCACCTAACCATTAAATCTTTTATACTTATAACCAAACACAAAATAAAAATAGCTCATTCAACAGGAAAATCTTGAAAGGCAGTACAAGAACTTTTATTTATCCCACAGATATTATAGGATCGATATCGTTTCTTATAATTCCTCCAATAATCCTGGGATAGATATAATTAGAAAAGCGAGTCTTACTATTTTATTGTCTTTTCTCATCTGCAGATATGAGGCATTTAAATAACAAAAAGAAATAGCACGTGTAGATGTACATCACGAAAAACTGGAATCAGTATGGATGCAAATGATTGGCGGTGGCTTCATAGGAAATGTGGAGTTTAACAGAGTCTTCAAGAATGAGAGACATGTGGAAGGTAGAAAGAGAGAGAGGTCCATCTATGCAGAGAGCAGAGCATGAACAAAGCACAAATAGTAAAGGAGTAAGCACAGAGAATTGGAAAAAACAGTGGAGAGATCACAGTGGTTGCCCATACCAGGAAGAAGTTTGAAAGACTGATTCTACCTGCATTCTGGATTTCCTTAAATTCTGGGCTGAGGAGACCAGATTTTATGCTCCACATAAAAACGACCTGCACAAGGTTTGGCTATGAAAATTACATTTGAGGAAAATGAATTTCTTCATGAATAGGTGAACTGTCATAAAGAGAAGCCAGAAAAAGGGGGGTGATTCCTAACAAAGCTAATGTTCTTATCCAGATGGTTGGAAGTTGAAGTAGCAGCAATGTAATCAATTGCATCAATCAGGGTTCATTCAGAAAAACAGAAACCACTCTAAGTACTTTAAACAAAGGGAATTTAATTCAGAGAATTGGCTACACAGATGATATAAAAGCTGAGAAGTAAAATGAACAGTGAGACAAATAAGGAATTAACATCAAGTAGCTGTTACCACCCTCGAGATTGGTGCAACAATGGGAAGAAGGGTATTAACTAGAATCTAGGATCTGGAACTATTTCTTATAAGCTGGAAACAAAGAGAGCCTACCAGGATGTAGAAACTGTTTATCAGATCATGGAGCCATGGAGCAGCTCTAACTGGTGCTGGAGATGCTGCCCAAAGTAAGAAAGCAAGAGGAAGAAAATGCCATGGCCTCTCCCTCCACCAATCTTCCCTACTAGTGGTTCATTTGCTGACCCTAGACAGAAGGCAACTAGCAAGGTATCTTGGAAAATAAAGTTCCTTGCAAGTCAAAGCAGAAGAGGAAGTTGGGGAATGAATCTGAGAGTGAAAAGGCAAAAGACCGGCACATCAATTAAAGAGAAGAAAAGGTGGGATTTTGTGACTAGTTTATAAGGGGTTAGGAAGAAAATATGCCGAAGAATATGCTTCAGTCATGCCATTAAAAGAAAATAACAAAATCAGGAGAAATGGTTTATAAGGAAGAATATCTATTTTAGTCTCAGTTCTCCAGAGAAACAGAACCAATAGTGCACACACATGTGCGTGTGTGTCTGTGTGTGTAGAGAGAGAGAGAGAGAGAGAGAGAGAGAGAGATCATAAGGAACTGGTTCATATAATTATGCAGACACAGTTCCAAGATCTGCTGGGTGAGTTGACAGGCTAAAGACCCAGGAGAGCCCAGGGTATATATAGCTCCAGTCCAAAGACTAGCAGGCTCAAGCCCCAGGAAGAGCCAATGTTTCAGTTTGAGTCGGATGACAGGAAAAACTGATGTCCCAATCTGAACTCAGTAAAGCAGGGGGAAGTTCAGCCTTTTTGTTCTACTCTGGCTTTCAGCTGTTCAGATGAGGCCTACCCATATTAGGGAGAGCAATCTGCTTTACTAAGTCTACCAATTTTAATGTTAACCTCACCCAAAAACACACTCACAGAAACACTCAGAATTATGTTTGGCCAAATATCTGGACACCCCACAGCCCAGTCAAACTGACACATAAAATTAGCCATCACAGCATCTAAGCTGAGTCTGAGTTAACAGCAACCTATGTGGAAATTCTATGAAAAGGGGTAGAGCTTAAAGAAGTGGTCAAGATTGGAAAAATAAATTTAGGAGTTGTCCAATATACACAGAACAAACTGAGCCACGGACAGGAGCAAGAGAACATGATAGTTAGAATCATAACCTGGAGGCATTATAAGTATATCTAGAAACATTAAACAGTATTAGCTATATTATTATTACTAAGACAAGTCTAAGTTAGTTTAAATAGACTTTCACCCACATAGGCTGAAAAGGTTTTCTTGTTGGCCTTCAGTTAACCAAAACATTCTACTTAACAGAGCCCTAGTAATAATGAAATCTTGCTATATTGCTTTTTATTTAAACTAAACCATCTAGTTCAATTCTCAACTTTGTGTTCTTGATTCTGAGATTTAGTGATCATGTCTGGACTCATGTGCACACCCTCATAGTTTTATAATCATTAATCTATACTGTTTAGAAAGCCCAACTATTGTAACATTAACCACAAAATCTCAGTGACTTAAGGTAATAAAACTTTATTTTGTCCCATGTCATTCTCTGATACTGCCGGTGGTGATGGACTCTGCTACACATAGCCATTCAGGGACCCAAGTTTTCCATCTCTCCCAGTGGCCTTGGGAATCCTTCACGGATCCTCAGTATCCAACCAGTAGATGAAGGAAAAGAATAAACATGGTGGACTGGGTGGGAAGCTGATAGGCCAGGCCCACAGATGACGTACATAATATGTTCTCACATCTCACTGGCAAGTATTCATTCACAGGACCACACTTTTGAGGGAGAAGCCAGGAGTATAATCTAGATATGTGCCTGAAAGCAAAAGGAAAATGGTTTGGTGAGCAGCTAAGTATGTTCGACCATGTCCATCTGGTCCTTCTTAAACTATTTTCCAATTTGAAGAATCTTGTACTTTTGAGCTTTTATTCCCATGACTGTATGACTACCCTCCCTTATAAATTCTCCATCTCAATTATGCTTTTCATGACCTAAGACATCAAAACTACACTGTAAGCTAGCAGGGATAAAAGAGGAGGAGGTGAAAGGAGAACAGAGAACTTCTGAATTGAAAAGACTTGAGAGAAACACATCTCAAACACCTCATTGCACAGAAGAGGACACTGAGTGCCAGAGAGGAGAAGTGACTTGCCCAAGGCCACACATCTTTAAATGTAAAACTGGGACTTCAACCCAGCTCTCTTAATTTTCTGCTCAGGATTCATATCAATACATCATTATTTCAAATGTGTGTATGCCAAAATTTGGTAGAAAGATATAATAACATTTCCATGAGTTTTTAACACTCTGAAGCTATACAATAATGTTGGACATTTTGCTGGCAGTTTTGATCCAGGAAGTACATATTTGATAAGCATTCCTAGAGTCCAAACTAAAAATCCAGAGCCTTTCATTTGAACCATCGTTGTTAAAATTATTTTTCACAAAATATTTACTAGGATGCATGTATGCCCTAAGTAGCCTTCTGAAAAGAAGTATTTGTAGTTTTTTGTTTTTGTTTTTAATTTCCCTTCTACTTGCTATATTAGAATTCTTCCAATGGAAAACAACTTAAACTGGCTCAATTTTTTAAAAAGGAATCTACTGAATCATGTAGATACTGCAGGATTCAGAGATAGCCAGTATCATCAGAGCTCTGTCAGCCCATCACTCATGTCTACTAATTTTCAATTCTCTTTCTAGGCTGTCCTGATTCCCTTTTCTTGCAGACTATTTCCACATGTTGAAAATAATGGCCACTGGCAACACCAGCCCTACAAGTTTTAGCCTGAGATCCAGAGAGAAGAGAGAGCCTTTCTTTGCAACAGCAATAGAAAAGCCCGAGTGGACTCTAACGGGCCCACCCTTAGTCACCTGCCTTTCAATGAGTGGATTTGGGTGGGGGTGCAGGGAGAGGGAGCAGATATTATGATTGACATCCCACCAGACCTGGAAGAACTGGTGAAGGATTTCCCCTGAAACCAGAAAAGGAGCTATAAAACATGCAGAGCAGAGAAAAATATTAACTATCACAGTCCATTCTGTTTGTTGATTAGGAAAAGGATATTAAAGATAGAAAAATAGAATCCATTTCTAATATACAACTAGACACGTGCTATATTAAGCATATACTTCTATCAAAGAGCCAACATGAAAATTCAGGACACTTTCCCTCCACTCTCTCTCTCTTTTTTTTTTTAAGAATTTATTTATTTATTTGACAGAGAGAGAGACAGCCAGTGAGAGAGGGAACACAAGCAGGGGGAGTGGGAGAGGAAGAAGCAGCTCCCAGCAGAGCAGGGAGCCCGATGCAGGGGCTGGATCCCAGAACCTTGGGATCACGCCTTGAGCCTAAGGCAGACGCTTAACAACTGAGCCACCTAGGTGCTCCTTTCCCTCCTCGATAGACAGCATGAGATATAGTCTCTCTGGCAAATGCTTCTTGCTATTTACAGGTGTTCAATGACAAATATAAAATTTATAGTTAATTTGGTTACTTATGCAAAAACTAATCATTAACATAGCCTCCCACCTTAAAAAAAAAAAAGTAGAGCTAAATATTGGGTTTAGGAAAGGGCTATGAAATAGTCTGGTTCATCTTTTTCATTTTGCCGATTATGGAATTGAAGACCAGAGAAGTGAAGTTAGCTGGCTCAGTTATGCAGCTTTTTATTGAATGAATCTTGGGTTAGAACTCAAGTTTCCCTCCAGGTAGTGCAGTACTTTTCCCATTGTACATCACCGTTCAAGTTTTGTACATGTTTCTCACGTTGTGAAAAATGTAGAAGCAAATAGACAATTGTCAACTGAAGAGAGAATTTACTGGATCTGTCAATCATTCAAAAATTTTTTAAAATTTTTACGCAACAAGTTTTAACAAATTCTCTTCTAGCCATATTTTTGAGTACACAATTCTGTCATATCTCAAAAAAATGGTGGCTTCTATGAGCCAAGGTTCAAACTGCGTATTAAATGCTTGTAAAAATAATTACCACATGGCATTAAAGTGACATGCATCATGAGGAATGCTTTCGCTACTTGGCTTCAGAGTTTCGTTTTTATTTTATTTTTTCTAAAAAGTTTATCTCCTGCTGTTTCTTTATGCAATTATACACAGCATGATTAGATGGAAAAAAAGGATTCCCTAAATACCACAAACAGCCAAAATACAGTTCTCAATTCACTTGATGTTAAATTGTTTCAAAATATATCCTGGGTACTAACACAAGCATTCTTAGCTTCTCTTATTTTAGTAGAAATTAGCTTCTCTTTTCCTTGACCAATAAATTTCTGCTCAAGATAAAATATTAAGATCCTTAAAAACCTAATCAGAAAATGCAAATTAAAATGAGATACTACCTTTTGCCTTTCAGGTTGGTAAGGATTAAGAATGAAAGCATCTAGTTTAGCAAGAATGGGGGGAAAGGGGCAATCTTAAATACTTCTAGGGCAAGTGCAATCACTACACCTTAGGGTAAGTGTAGGCACTACACTCTTTCTACAGGCCAACTTGGCAATATATATTTAGGACCATTAAGAAATAGCCATGTCTTTCAACTCAGTAATTCAACTTTTAGTAGTTTGTCCTAAGGAAATTATCAAATATATACAAAAATGTTCATTACCATATTTTATATCATGAAAAAAATTACCACTAAAAATCAAAAAAGGTGTGGCTAGATAAATCAGTGATAGTATATATGATAGAATATTTTCTGACCTAAATGACTAAAACTAAAAGACTGGCGAATAAATTTTGTCTCTCACTATGATAAAATACTAGGTTCTTATTTTTTAAAAGGTAGAAATATGTTACAATATAATCGACTCTTGTCAACTTTGTATGACGTATGTACGTGTAGCTGTACACACACACACACACACACACACACACGCATAAGAATAGATAAATACAAATACTTTACAAGTAGATACACCAAAAATATTCATAGAAGTTTTCTCTGCCTGGAGATAATATCTACTTCAAAATGTTGACACCTGGATTCAATGCAATATTTTATATATATATATATATATATATATATATATATATATATACTCACACACATATTTTTATGCAATATATATAATACATATATAATACATATATAATACATATAATATATATGCAATACATATAATACATATATTATATATAATAAAATAAATATATAAAACAATATATTATATACACACATACATATATAATTGACATATATAACTATATATTACTTATCATATATTTATATTTTATATATTTATTTATAATATTATGTGGGTATATATAGACATATATATTATATATATATTTTATATATTTATATATAAATATAAAAATCTCCCCATCAGAGGGTCTGGGAAATAGTAGGCCTTCATAGAATGATAGTCACCTTCTTTCCTTTACAATATTTTCCTTATGTGACACCCACCCCACACTATCCTACATCTAACATGGTTTGGTTCCAAGAACACAATCAAGGATAGAGAAGTACCTCAGGAAGGGAAATAAATCAGGCAGAGAACTCATAAGCCTTTGGAGCTCTTTGCAGTGTCTCTGCACATATCCTGTCAAGCCAAAGCTTTAAGCTGATGTCAGTTTTCAAATGATAACAGGACGACAGGGCTTCATACCCCAGTGTGTGATCTTAAACTCTACCTTACTGATGAATAGAGACTAAGGATAACCTTTTTTTCACAAAGTGTTCTTATTACCTTTTAAAAGCATAAATCAGACCCTGGAAAAGATTAGGTTCATTACTTTAAAATAACCATGTGAAGGAACCCATGGCCACATATCCAAGCCTAATGGATTTTGCCCTCTGAAAGAGGCATAATTTTGGATTCTCCTTCCAGGTCCCTGTTGGGTTTCCATGGGAACAAATGTTTCAGGGTCAACTCTACTCATCTTGGGGTTGGGGAGCTATATGAACAAGTAAGAGAGACAAAATCTGTCTTCTTTGGGAGCTGATTCAGTCTAACTAGGGGCATATATTTGGCCATAACAGAGGAATGGAAGGGTCTGATGTGATAAGAGGTTTTAAGGCCAAAGCAGTGAAAGCTCACCAAAGTATGACATAGTTCTTAGCCCCTCAAATTGCTACCTGTTCCCTGACCACCTTTCGTCTGCTTTCCCTTTTGTTCAGAGACAGGGTAGATGGTATTTTTTCAGGCTATTCAACACAAAGGGAAAAAGGACTCTCATACCCTATCCTGCAATCTGAGTTAATGGAAATTAAAGTCAAACTGAATGGAACGTTGAGGTGTTGGTTACTTCATTGTGAAATAAATTAAACCTCAAAACACACAATGACCTAAACTGCTGGTTAACTCATTGTTGCAGATGCATATTCTAATAGGGACTTCCATTCACCCTCCAAGAAACTGAATTAGAATGCTAGGGTAGACTTAGACCACAGTGAGTGGAGAATGCAGACTCCAAAGTAATTCTTTTGGCCAAAGTAGCAGATGTTACACTCAACCACTAATTCCAGGGAAATATGTAAAACGTGATTGGAAATGCTGAACATAGGTGAGAGAGAAGGCACTTCAAGACAGGCCAAGTTCCACTCAGAACTTTCTGGTGAATGTCAGTAAAAAGTTCGTCTGAATCAAGTGTTAATCACAGAAAATACTTAGTTTTACCGTATGCCTGTTCTTTTTACACTGACCCATTATTTGTCACTTCTTATCACCATAACATACAACCTCTCAGGAAGAAGGTGTTTGGATGAGTGTAGCTATAGCTTTTCTCCTACAATTTAATCTATGAAAAGATCTTTGGGGTCTATAATCAAGTTCCTGATAACAGCTTCCCCCCTTCCAGAATCCCACCTTTTGTTAGCACATATGTCTGTCAGTAGTAATAAGTATGACCTTCATAACCTTGAAGTCTCCAAAAATGAGGCAAGCAAACTTCAGTGGCTAGTTTGCATTTTAGGGAAAGAAAAAAAAGAAAGAAAGGGTTTGCTATGTCAGGCTATACCCTTAAAGACTTGAGCAAGCACAGTTACTGTGGCCAAGCCTTTCCTCTTTCAAATTCCAAAAGCATTTACTGTTTCTCTCATTTTCACTCATTCGACAAGAATTCATGTGCAACTGGGATGGGTTAAAGCTAAATGCTGCTACTTAGTCACTGACTGGTGACATCTCTTGCCCTGCCTTGTACTTGAACAGCTGGCACGTCTCCTCCCTCTCAACAAGGTCTATGTTTCTTGAGGGCTAGAACCATGGCACATCTTTACCTAGAGAATAAAGATCTGATTCTCATTCCTCCATGAAGCGGCAATGACCCATCTTCCCAGCACCATCCCCTTTACTTTCCGTGTCCCTTGGATGCCAAACAACCCCGGTTATTTCCCATTACCAAATGAATTCTATACTTCTCTGTTAAAATGTACTGATTTAGGCTAATTGTTTCACACAAAGCCCTTGTTCAAACTCTTTCCTTTTATATTATACCCATTCTTTGCTGTCTTTCCCAGCCAATATCTCGTCTATAAAACCTCTGGAGGGCCTCCAGAACTTGAATCAATCTCTTCCTCCCCTATGATCCTACAGCGCTGTTGTTCCAACGTCTGTTTTTGGAACTTATCATGATATGCCTTTATTTAGAGCCAGTGGTGTCATCTCCTCTGTTAAATTAGAAGCTTCTCATTTAACAATGTTGTACTTATCAGTGTATACTTCATGTTGCACATAGCAGACACTTAATAAGCATTTTTGAATAAATTAATCAATACTAGCCTTCACAATGACTAATAAGATCTCAGCAAGCTCAAACTAATTATCCAATAGCAAAGTGTTACTTAAATAATTATTTTACAGCCACAAAACAGAATACTTTGCAGTCATTAAAAATGAATTAGAAGAGATTTCCAAAGCGATAACTTTTTCTTTTCTCCTTAGTAGCTTTTTCAAACTACTTACACCAACCCAAACTCCTAAACTCACTACCTTTCTCTTCACTTTCAGCAAGATAAATTTACCCCCTAATTCATGGAGATGATGAAATAACCAGATTAGGTTTTTTCAAAATTCTGTCACCAAACACACAAACTCACCTGCATGTGGGTCCACCCTGTTCTTCTTTCAAGTGGTTACATTGAAAGAGATTTTCATTCATCTTGTTTTAAGACTAATTTCCCCATGTGTGTGTGCAATGTGATTGCCCACTGTATTCTGCCGTCCCTTGATCTTTTGATTATCCCTTCAGATTTCTTTATCTTCAGACTTGCTCACTGTCTCTCCCTCTGTCTCCTCCTCTCTTTCTCTCCCTTCCTTCCCAATGGCATTTAAAAGCACTCATATATTTGTACATAAGAAAATAGTCAACTCACGTTACTCTGCATCTTGTTCATAGAAAAACTTTTTAATGGAGTCAGTTCTCTCCTGTTTCCTGAATTTCAACCCCTGAGCACTTCCTCTCACACTGAGAGTTAGCTCCCTTCTCCTCCACTAAAAAGACAAAAAACGAAACAAACAGAAAAGCAAAACAAAACTAAACAAATGTCATCAAAATCATCACTACCTCCTTATCACTAGAACTTTTTAATTACTTCAAGGTTTAAGCAGTACATGATAATCTGGAGAGCTCCTTCGTGCAGCACACTTATTTCTGGGTGTTGTCAAGCTACACTTTACATGGGTATGCTTCTGCCTTTTTCTTTTAAGTAGGCTCCATGCTCAGCATGGAGCCCAACACAGGCCTTGAACCCACGACCCTGAGATCAAGACCTGAACTGAGATCAAGAGTTGGAGGCTTAACTGACTGAGCCCCCCGGGATGCCCTCCTCCTGCCTTTCTTGATTGCCCACTGTTATCCCCTTCCTCTGACATCCCTTAAATCTTAAATCTACTTATTTCTGCGGTGGTTCAACCAGATCCTCTTCTCTTCCTACTCTACACATTACCCACAGGCATTCTCATCCACCACACCTTCAATTACTATCTCTGTGCTGTCAGAGAGAGTCTACAGTTACTGCCCAGATCACTCTTTTCAGCTCCAATCTCTTACATCCATCCAATTGCCCATAGAGAGCCCACTAGATTGTCCTATGAGCACCATAACCCAACATTTTCCGGACTGAAGCCATAATGCCCCACCCCACCACACCCAGCATGCTCCTCCTTTGCTTCCTTTCCCAATGGGGAATTATTCACTATTTTCAATCATTATTCATTCATTATTCATTCAATCATTGTGGCATATAGAATCCACCTGCTCAATATTTCTTAAATTCATCAGCATCGCTCCATCCCCAGTGATAGTACCCTATTTCAGGCCACCATAATCTCTTGCCATGATTTCTGAAACTGTCTCACAACCAGTTTTCCTGCCGCAGACATGCCACATTCCAGTCTGCTCCCTATTTTACAACCACCATGGCATTTCTAAAATGTACATCCCTACTGAAAATCCTTTTAGTGCCATCCCACTGCCTTCAGAATAAGCTATAAAACCCTTATTATGGTCTCTGGGTTCCATATTAGTATGATACCTGCTTACCTGTATAAGTTTCATCTTTCAAATGCTACCTTTCTTTCCTTTCCATGTTCCTGACATCACGAAAATCTTTGAGTTCATCAAGTAATCCATTCTGTCTCACACTGTGTGGCCTTTGCTTATTGTGCTCACTTTGCCTATAACATTCTCCTTTCTTCCAAGACCACGCTCCCATACCTGCTAACTGCACCTGGCTAACTCCTATTCACACTTCATAGCTAAGATCAGATACTGCTCCTTTCAGGTATTCTTATGTCTACAAGCCCACTTTGGGGGCTTCTTTTTGCTCCCACAGCTTCTAGAAACTCTATTATAACACCTAACCCAAGACATAATAATTTCTGTTACCTGTCTACATATTGTATTATAAAATTCTTGAGAACAGATATTGTGTCTATGTCCACCATTCATTGATTCAACAAGCAGTATTGTAATACTCGTTCTAGAATTACAATCAATAAAAAGCAAAACCAGATATGTGAGTTCCTTCATGTCTTTTACAGCCTATTGAGGGAAACAGACATTGATCAAGTGGTCACACACAAAACTGAACTCTGGTAAATACTACAAAGGAAAATTAGGTTTGATGAAGCCTATCATGAGGAGATTGACCTAGTCAAGATGGCCCGGGCAAGGAAGACCTTACTTCCTGGAGGATAGGATAACTGATGGGAGATCTGAAACTGAGAGGTGATTAATGGACAGAGAGGAAATGCTCCATTTTAGGGAACAGCATGTGTTAAGGCCCCAGGGTCAGATTCAAGGAACTGAAAAAGATTCAGTATGATTGGAGCACCAAGAGAAAAAACTCAGATTAGTTAAGGCAGGAAAGTAAAAGTCTAAATGTTCAGATTTGCATACTTGCCCTACAGTCATTGAAGGATTTCCCACAGAGATTATGTGATCAGACTTTTGGTTTGAGAGATCAGTCTGACTGTAGAACAAGGGATGGACTGGATGGACCCAAGAATGGATACCAGTATACCTATTAGGATTCTGACTATGACTATCACCTTGATGGCAGATAATGGAGGTATGGATTACTTTGGTGGTGTTGGACAAAGAAAGAAAGGGAAGACCTGAGAGATATTTGGAAGGTGAAATTAGTAGACTTGGTGATGGATTACATGTGGGAGTTAGGAAGAAGAAATTCCTTAGAGTGGTATCTGGCACAGAGTGTCATTATAGCAAGTATCTATCCAATAAATATTTACATAAAGCTCTTGATCATTACGTAGTATATGATATTTTTTACTTTTAAATATATATACATATGAACCTAAGTACAAATTCCAGTTCTTTCACTTACTGGATAATTTTGATCAAATCACTTAACTTCCATGTGACTAAATTTCTTCATCTATTAAATGGGAACAAATACAGTAAAAAATTCATAGTGCATTTTCACCAGAATAAAATGTGAAAATTCACATTAAGCACTTAGCCCAATATTTATTATCTGGTAAATGTTCAATATATGTGAGTTTTAAAAATATGTATATAACTGCTATATACTATTATTACATAAACATGAACAAAAATACATTAAGAGTGTAGATCATGTTTTTTAAAAGGATTATTGTGGTGGGTATATGAAGAAAGGAAAGAAGAAGGAACCAAAAAGACAAAAACTACACGAGAAAAACAACAGATACAATATGACCATATTTATGAATTATAAAATTATGTCTATATATACATTTTAAAACGAATGTTGAATGTTTTCAGTAAAAATCAATGTCTTATTTATGTTTATCTTCTTCATGTATGCATACTTTAAAATCTTTTCTGCAACAAATACATATGTTGCTTATAATAAGAAAAAAGTAATCTGAAACTACATTTTATATTTCACCTTCTGCAAGTATAAAGAGCCCTGAAGTATCCATTTTTGTATTCAGTGACTTTGAAATTTTATTCTCTTACAGCCTAATTTAGCCATCGGTATCATCTAGTAATTCAGAGTTAATTTCGCTAGATTTGAGGGCACTAAACTTTCCCCTATTCTTGCCTGTATTTGTTTTAAACATTCAAGAGCCGAAATGCAAAATAACTTCAAATACGCGTGTTTCTAACCATAATGAAAGGAATATAATATTACTGAAGACAATGGCAGGAAAAATTAACCAAATAAAGCAGACCTTTGTATTTAAACAGTGTTAACTCACAGCCAATGACAGATAAAAGCCCCCAAAACTGATGGAATTAAATAAGAAAAAAATAGTCTGTAATAATTACCCTTCTTTGTTAATCAAAAGTACTCAAATTTCCCCAAAACACAGTGGAATCTTGCTATAATACTGCATTGTGCAATCAAATGGACAAGCAAAGGAAGGACAAAATTAGGAAACTTATAATATTGAACATGTCATGTTATTCCCCAAAGCAGAGAAATCCTAGGTTTATAAACACATATCTAAAGATTATGAGTGCAAACAAGCAATCTGATTACAGGAACTATTTGGAAGAAAGAAAGCTGAAGGATATAACCTAAACTAAATGAAGGTCAAGATAGAATAGAGTATAATCATCACAGTTTTGAGTTCAAAGATTTTTTGAATAACAACCATATTCGAGGTACCGTACTAAGTACACTGCAACTGACATCTCCCTCAATTTGAACAAACAATGCTTTGAATTACTTTATGAGGAATCCAGACACAGAGAAAGGATGACATGCGAATGAATCCAAGTCCTTGAACTTTCTTTGTTCCCACAGTGTGAGGATTGGAGAAGAGGAACAAAATTTCAGATTTCACTTGAGAAAATCTATGCTGAGTGTAAAGGCAGAATTATAAAGTGGCATTTGGAAGTGTCCACCCATCCCTTAAAACGAGATGACTTTTATATGATTTTTTTAAAAGAAGAAATTTGGATGATAATTCAAACATGATAAAGCCTGAACTCTGACTAACATTTTAGTGTGTTGGTTGTATCAAAGGGCAGACAGGCTCAAAGAGTATAACTGAAAAGAATTTAATGAAGAGACTATTTCCACAGATGAGGGAGGGTTAAAAGAAACCAAGAAATTATGGTAAGGAACCCAGTGCTAATAGCACGTCAGCCTTGAGTGGCATTCTAACAAGCTGCCTGTCAAGAGCAGTAATGGATCTATGGGAATGGAACATAGCAACACATTAGGGATACCTTCACTGCAAACGTTTAAAGGGCTGGAGACAACATCTGAAAGAGAATGAAATGGAACACACCTCAAAAAGAACACAAAATTTAAAGCAGAAATACCAAGAGTATCTTCCTGGGTTTCGGTGGATACTGGTATGATAGCAATAATTTTCATCATGGAAAGATGGTATTTATTATTAACTCCAAATAGTTATTGGGAAAGTGAGATGCAAGTACAATCTATCTGTGTTTGGAATAATTATGAAACAACATCCCAGAGATTGGATCATCTGAAGATGTTAAAGGAGCAGAAACAAAATCCAAGAGATATTGAATTGGGACATTTCTGAACTGAAATATCCACAATTTCTCCTTTTAGGAATGAGTAAAAGCTGAGAGAAGCAGTGCTAAGGCAAAGCTAAGTACACATTTATAAGCAATGATTATTTAGGATGAAACATAGCTGTAAGAGGGCTGGCCACCAGTCCAATAGCCTTCCCATCAAATCATTCTGTTATTACTTCCTGATGTCATTTTTGCATGGTTTAGGTATTAACATAATATTATGTAGAATTGTTCTAATTGTTTTCAAGCACAAATATTATAATAAATAAGAACTTGATCCATAAACCACAGCCCTATTCCTTTCACCCTTATTCAAAACTACTAGAAAAGTAGACTACTAATAAAAATACAAAGCAAAAAGATATATCTAATAAGTCAATGGTAGAAATATGATAAAATCATGTAAAATGATTTTAGGCAAGAAAAGAGGTAAAAAGCAACAGAGAATAGATGGGACAAAGAGAAAACAAATAGTAACAATGTAGCTTTAAATCCAACTATCTCAATAATCCCATGAAATATGAATACAGTCCCTCTCAAAAAAAAAAGAGAGTGTCAGATTGTATTAAAAAAAAAAAGCATGATCCAACCTTATGTTGTCTATAAGAAATCTTTAAATATAAACATAGGTAGAAAGAATAAAAGGATGGATGTAGAAAGATATGTCACACAAACACTAATCAGCTGGAATGATTATAGTAATATTTCAGAACAAGGAATAGTATCAGTAATATAAAGGGGCATTATCTAATGATAAATGAACCAATTTGTCAAGAGGGCATAACAATTCTAAATGTGTATGCACCTAATAACAGTTTCAATGTACAAGAAAGACAAACTATTAGATAGAAAGAATAAACAGACAAATTCATAATTATATCTGGAGATTTCATCACCTCTTTCCATGTTTAATAGAACAAGTATACAGAAAATCAAAAGGGTGTAGAAGACCTAACCATATATTGGTCTTAATTGCAATGTATTCAACACTCCAACCAAAAAAAGCATGACCAATATGGATCATATGATGGACCTGAAAAGACGACTCAACGGATTTGTAACTATTGAGAATGTATTGAAATTACATTCTCCAAGCACAACAGACTAAAATGGAAATCAATAATCAATATCTGGAAAATTCTCAAATATTTGGAAATCAAACATCACACTTCAAAACAACCAATGAGTTGAAGAATTCAAAAGGAAAATTAGAAAGTATTTTAAACTGAGTGAGAATAAAAATACAGCATATCAAAATATGTACATGCTGTAAGATAATGCTCAGGGGGAAATTCATACTTCAAATCTCAAAGAGAAAGAAAGAAGGCCTTAAATCAATGACCCAAGCTTCCAACTTGGTAAACAAGAAAAAAAAAAAAAAAGACCAAATTAATCCTAAATTTAGCAGAGCAGAAAATAATAAAGGAAATTTAAAAATCAATGAAACAGAAAAGACAAAAAAAAAAAACAGAGACCATCAATGAACTCAAAACTGGATCAATGAAATTGATAAACCTCTAGCCAGATTGATCAAGAAAAAAGAAAGAACACAACTTGCCAAAATCAGTAATAAAAAAAGGATATCACTTAAGATCCTACAGGCATTAAAAATACTAATAAGTGAATATTGTAAACATCTTTCTGTCAATAAATAGCATAACAATAAATAACAACTTATGAAACAGAAATTACTTAAAATATACATACTACTCAAAAAGAAATAGATAACCTGAATACCCTATATTCAAGAAATTGAATTTTTCATTTATTTATTTATTTGTTTGTTTGTTTATTTATTTATTTATAATTTATTTGACACAGAGAGAGAGAGAGCACAAGCAGGGGGAGAAGCAGACAGGGGGAGAAGCAGGCTCCCTGCCAAGCAGGAAGCCCGATGCGGGGCTCGATCCCAGGACCCTGGGATCATGACCTAAGCCGAAGGCAGACGCTTAACCAACTGAACCACCAGGCGTCCCTGAATTTTTCATTTAAAACCTTCTCATACAAAAATATCCAGCTCCAAATGGCTTCACTGATAAATTCTACCACATACTTAAAGAATAATACTAATTCTACACAAATTCTTCCAGGAAAGGAAGGAAACATTTCCCAACTTGTTCTATGAAGCCAGAATTGCCTTGACTCTAAAATCAAAGATGTTACAAGAAAACCATACCAATAGCCCTTAAGAATATTGATGAAAACATTCTTTTAAAAATTTTTAACAAATTGAATTCATCAATACAGGAAAAAGATAATACATTATGACCAAATATATATTCCAGGAATGCAAACTTAACATTTGAAAATCAATGTAATCCTATCAATAAAGGAAAGGAAAACATATCATCCAATACCTGCAAAAAAAATCATTTGACAAAATTCAGCTCTGGTTCATGATTTAAAAAAAAAAAAAACTCTCAGCAAGCTTACAGGGAAAATTCCATAAATAATAAAAAGTATCTAAAAAAACCTACAACTAACATCATCCTTCATACTTTATCCTTAAGGATTGGAACAAGGCAAATATAGCTTCCCTCACGACATCTATTGAATATTGTACTGGTGGTGCTAGCACCAGTAGCTTAACTGGTAGTAAAGCAAGAAACAAAAATAAATTGCCTGCAGATTGGAAAGGAAGAAATAAAATTTCCTTATTTACAGGACACATAATTGTCTATACAGAATATACCAAAAGAAAATACTTGAGTTTTGCTAGATTGTAGATAACAAGGTCAACACAGAAAAATCAATTGTATATCTTATATGCTATTATAATTGAAAATTTTATAATAGGCCATTCACAAAACCACAAAAATATGAAAAAAAATCAATTTAAGAAAACTATGCAAGACTTGTAAGCTAAAATTGACAAAATATTTCTGAGAGAAATTAAAGATCTAAATAAATGGAGAGACATACCATAGATTGGAAGACTAATTAAGATGTCAATTCTCCCCAATCTATGAATTCAATGCAATCACATTAAAAATTCCAGTAGTCACTTTTGTGAAAACTGGAAAGCCTATTCTAAAATGTATATGAAATGACAAAGGAACTGGTATAGCCCAAAATACTGACCAAGAAGAACAAAGTCAGAGGACTTACACAACCTGATTTTAAAGCTCACCTCCAAGGTACGATAATCAAAGCAGTGCGGTATTGGTGTGAAGATAAGATATATAGATCAATAGCATAGAATAGAGAACACAGAGGTATAACCATGCATCTAGCTGGTCAATTCATTTTAGGAAAGATACCAGTGCAATTCAATGCGGAAAGATAATATTGTCAAGAAATAATGTTTGAACAACTGAATATCCAAATGCAAAAAGAAAAACAAATATGAACCCCAACCTTTGCACCATACCACATGTAAAAATTAGTTCAAGTGAATCATAGACTTAAAAGAGCTAAAAGTATCAAGTTTTAAGAAAAAAACATAAAAATCTTAGCAGCTCTGAATTCAGCAAAAATTAAATCGATTCAATAAATAAGACTCAAAAAGCATGGCATATAAGAGAAAAAATTAACAAATTTGACTTCATTGAAATTTAAACTTTTGCTCTTTAAAAGACACTGTCAGCAATAAAGAATTCTTACAATACCATAACGAGAAGACAAATAACCTGACTAAAAAATATATATGGACAAAAGATTATAGGTTACCAAAATAAAGTATACAACTGGCAGATGGGCCTGTGAAAATATGCTTATCATTCATCATTACAGAAATGCAAACTAAAACTACAATGAGCTATCATTACACTCTCATTAGAAGAGCTAGAATTAAAACGACAGACAATAGCAGTTACGGACAGGTACATAGTTCTCCTACATTTTTCCTGCGAATGCACACTGGAAAACAGCAACAATTTCTTTAAAAGTTATACATATCCTTCCCACACACTCACAGATTCCATTCCTAGGTATTTATCCAAGAAATATGGGAACATTCGTTTACCCTTGTACTTGAAAAGCAGATTTATTCATAATACTCCCGAATTGGAAAGAATCGACGCTTTCATCAATATCTGAATAGCCACACAAATTGTGATACAAGTATCCTTCACTTTTCAAAAATTTGCATTACAACACTTTACTTTGATGAAATGCCTGCATTCTTACCTCATTTCGCGAACTGAAAGGAATCCGAAGAGGATGTTCACTTTTACGACAGAAGACGAAAAGCGAAAATTGCGTCCTGCGTTGGTTTTGCAGCAGCCGTTATAAGGGGCAGCAGGACACAAGCGGGAGCGTCTCGGCATCAACTTGCCAGAGTTCACCTGTATCTGGTGAACATCGGGGCTTTATATTGATTTATTTTGTACCTGTATTAGCGAGATGTGTCTGAAGGGATCAGTGAAGCCTGAGAGGTGATTTTTCTGAGTCTGAGAATTCTCAAAATTTTGCCCATTTAAATTAATCATAATTGCTTCTTTGCTTTTCTGCCATTTTGGCTTACAAAAGGGCTCACGGAAATGCTTTACTTTTGATAGTTGTGGAAACCTGTATATACGTATCATGAAATACAACGCAGCAATAGGAAGGAATGAACTGCTGATAAAAAGCAATAACATGAATAAATCTCAAGAATATTTTGCTGAAAACATCCAGACAAAATATACTACAGAGTCTAAAATTTCATTCATGTAAAATTCTAGAAGAACGACAATATAATTGTGTTTTACTATATGTAAAAAACAAAATAAAAAGCAGATCAGTATCTACCAAGAACCAGGAATCAGGAAGAAGAGACTGAATTTTTTTTTTTTTTTTTTTTTGGTGACAGATTTATTTTAGAGCGAAAGAGCGTGAGCAGGAGGGGCAGAGGGAGAGAGAATCCCAAGCAGACTCAGTGCTGAGCGCAGAGCCCTATGCTGGGCTCCATCTCACCGCCCTGAGATCACCACCTGAGCGGAAACCAAGAGTCGGATGCTCAACTGACTGAGCCACCCAGGCGCCCTGGAAAAGGTTGACTTTAAAGGTATGTAGAGGAACTTTTTACAGTCGTGAAAATATCCTGAATACCATAGAGGTTACACAACTGCCTATAATGATTGAAACTCAACAATTTTTACACATACATTAGTGAATTATATTTGGTGTGACTTACACTTCAATCATGTTGATTTTTTAAAGGTGCAGAAAAAAGCACCTACAGCTGTAGTGATTTGTCAGTGGAAATTTTTTGTTGAAATGTAATCGCCAATGGATTTGTCTTAACTATGAAAATGTAATCTTTTACTGATTAGTAAGTTACATGCAATGACACATGATATGATAATGTAACTGTATTTAAAATATAGATTATTCTAAGGAGTCAAGGTAGCGATACCAAGTGTCATTGAGGATATAAAGCAACTATAACTCTCAAACACTGCTGTGGGAGTTGTACCAAATTGACACAACAGCTTCGGAAAATTCTTTTAAGTTATCTATTAACCTTAAAGATAAACATACCTTATGACCCAGCAGTTTCACATGTAAGTTTGTATGTAATAAAAATAAGCTCTTCAGGGCACCTGGGTGCCTCAGTCAGTGGAGCATCTGATTCTTGATTTTGGCTCAGGCCATGATCTCAGGGTCCTGGGATGGAGCCCTGCAGTGGGCTCCCTGCTGAGCAGGGAGTCTGCATGAGGATTCTGTCTCTCCCTATCCCTCTGCCCCTCGCTTCATCTCTTTCTAAAATAAATAAATAATTCTTAAAAAAAAAATAAGCTCTCTGTCCATCAAATAAAATATATAAGAATTTCATAGATGCTTTATTCATAATACCTCCAAATAAGAAATTCATGAAATGTCTAAAGCCTAAATATAGAGAAATAAATTGTACTATAATCACAAAATTGAATACTATTCAGCAATAAAAAAATGAATGTTACCCACAACAATATAGATAAATGTCAAAAACAATGTTGAACAAAAAAAAGCCAGACCCCAATTCTATCCAAAGTAAGTTAAGAATAGGCAAAATGAATCTAAGTTGGTAGAAGTCAGAATGGTGCTGTCTTTGGTGGAGAATATTGTCTAGAAGGGGGCATGAAGGAGCCTTCTGGAGTGCAGAAAATACTCTTTCCTGATCTGGGTGGTGGTGACATGGCTATATACACATAGGAAAGTTCTTTGAATTGCACACTTAAAATTGGTGCACTTTTTGTGTGAATTATAATTTAAAAGATTCTGGAAATTTAAATCATGTTTTAAAAATTTATGAAAAAGAGGAAAAAAATCATAGTCTTAGACTGCTAAATAGTACTCTTGTTCTGTTGGATAAGAAGCTGAAGGGAGAATGCTTTTGGAACATTCCCTTTGTAAAAATCCCTCTGGAGGGTACGAGGGAAAATTTCCAGCAGCAGATCAGGTGAGCCTGCAAGCCATTAAGAGAAAAAAAACTCATATTTTATTAAATTAAAATACCAACACTTTCCTTATTTCTCCAGTGGGGTTATTTCTTTTTAGTTTCCCATAAGGGTTGACAGTGGACATCTGTCAACTTGGGCTGACTGGGAATCAGCTGATTATCCTTCAAGCCCCCTCTACTTCTGAATAGTGGTGTACACTTGGAGGGGTCAATTACCCTCCCTGTGATTTCAGATTCTCAACTGATAAGAATATTATTATGAGCAGTAATGAGAACAGCTCCTGTCTAATAGCTCTTGAATATTTGTTACGAGCTGGCCACCATGCTGGCCTCTTGTACACAGTACCTCCAACGTCGTATGGTAGGTCTTACTATAGAGAGGCAATATAAGAGTATGTTCTCTGGTGTCAGAGTCCCCGAGGTAAAAACCTGGTTTTGCTTCTTTTCAAATGCGTAAACTTGGACCCTGATTACTTCATCTGTAAAATGGGAATAAAAAAAATACCTTTCTCCCAAGATTGTTGCTAGGATTAAACAGATTCATATGAAAGCATTGAGAATATGCCTGGCACATACTATGGCTATAAATATATTTGCTTTAATAA
This sequence comes from Ursus americanus, assembly GCF_024610735.1. Lineage (NCBI taxonomy): Eukaryota > Metazoa > Chordata > Mammalia > Carnivora > Ursidae > Ursus > Ursus americanus. The sequence continues at coordinate 18,525,187 of NC_142135.1, forward strand.
AATGACAAAAGTAACTTTAAAGATGAGAAAATGCAAGCTCACAGGGACAATAACATGCCCCAAGGGTGAGGCAGTGAGAGTGTTATACCCAAGAGGTAGACAATGAGGTAGTACATTGTATGCTGGGCTTTTTTTTTTCTTCTTTTAGGAGAGTAAGAGGAGCACCTGGGTGGCTCAGTTTGTTAAGCGTCTGACTCTTGATTACCGCTCAGGTCATGTTCTCAGGGTTGTGAGCTCCATGTTGGACATGGAGTGTGCTTAAGATTCTCTTTCCCTCGCCTTCTGCCCCTCCCCCACCCCCGTGTGCACACACACCCTCTCTCTCAAGATCTTTCTCCCTCTCAAAAAAAAAAAAAAAAAAAAGGAAGAAGAAGAATAAGACTTTTTATCACCATCATGCCCTGGTAATTCAAAACAATGTCAGAGATAAAATACTCTCCCACTGTTCCTGTACCCCAGGCACTTTGGACATCCCCACACTGAGGTTTAGAAAAAGCCCTGAGTGACAAAACTACAGATCCATGAGCTTTGATTCAAACCCATATCCATCCAGTTTTAAAGTCTATACAACCTGAACCTCTTCTAAGGGCCATTTTTGTTCTTCGAATACATTTTTTAGAACCCCTAGCTGCTGTATGTAATATTTTGTCTCCTTCTTTGAGACATTTTTTATTCAAGAAATAAGTAGTAGTATCTACCATGGCATGCAGCAGTGAACAAGACAGTGTCCTCTCTCTCTCTTAGGGCTGGCATTCTAGTAGGGTGAGACAAAATAAACAAATGCATTATTTTCAGGTGACAATAAGTAAATGAGGAAATAAACCAGGTTGATGGGTCCAAGCTGTGCTGCCCAACGCAGTAACCCTTAGTCACATGTGATTAGCACAAATTGAATTTCGATGTGTGTGTAAAACACATGGATTCCAAAGACTTTGTACTAAAGAGAGTGAAATATCTCGTTTATATATTTATCCATGTTGATAAGACTCTTTCATGTGTAAAACAATATGTATATACCATGTCCAGTGTTCTTTAATATTTTCTATAGTGCAGATTTGCCAGTGATGAAGTCTCTCAGATTGTGTTCATCTGAAAAAGTCTTTCTTTTTTATTTTGTTTTAAAGATTTTATTTTTAACTAATCTCTATACCCAACATGGGACTCAAACTTAAAACCCAGAGATCAAGAGTTGCATGTTCGACCAACTAAGGCAGCCAGGCACCCCTCTTTTATTTTTTAAAGTTATTTTCACTGAACAGAGAATTCAGGGTAGATGGCTTTTGTTCTTTTAGCACTTTGAAGATGTCTTTCTATTGTCTTCTGGCTTACATTGTTTCTGATTAGAAATCCACAGATTTGTATCTTTTACTGTGTATGTATGTGTATTTCTTTTCCTTGGCCACTTTGAAGGTTTACTTTTTATCATGGGTTTTCAAAAAACTTATGTGAGGTTTTTCCTTGCTCCACCTGCTTGGGGTTCTGTTGAGCATCTTGAATATGTGGATTGACAGTTTTCCTCAAATTTGCAACAAATGTTGCCAGTGTTTTTTCAAATAATTTTATCCCTTTTTCTCTCTCCCCTTTTTATGAAACTCTAATTACACATGTGTTGACACTTCATATTGTCCCCTGGACACTAAGGATCTGTTCATTTGGTCTTTTTTTCCCTGTGTGTTTCAGTTTGCATAGTTTCCATTGCTATGCTTTCAAATTCAGTGCTTTTTCTTTTCTTCTTAATGTCTAATCAGTAGTTAATCCTCCCAGTGAGATTTCCCATTTCAGGTATTGTTTCATTTCTAGAAATTTCATTTTTTGAAATCCTTCATTCCTCTCCTCATTAGGCTTATGTTTCCCTTTAAATCCTTGAAGGTATTTATAATAGCTGTTTTAAGGTCCTTGTCTACTAATGCCATTACCTTTGTCATTGTTTATCTTCTTTATAGTGAATGACTGATGCTTCTCCTTGTAGTCAGTTGTATTTTTTCTACTTCTTCATATGTCCAAAGTTCCTGGACATTGTACATTTTACAATGTTGAGTGCTGGATTTTTTTAAAATATGTATTCTTTTTGATGGCTGAGTAATATTCCATTGTATATATGTACCTCTTCTTTATCCAGTCATCTGTTGAAGGGCATTACTCAGCCATCAGAAAGAATGATTTGCATCAACATGGTCGGGACTGGAGGAGATTATGCTAAGTGAAATAAATCAAGCAGAGAAAGATAGTTGTCATGGTTTTGCTCATTTATGGAACATAAGAAATAGCAGGGAGATCGGTAGGAGAAGGAAGGGAAGAATGAAGGGGGAGTAAACAGAATGGGGGAATGAACCACGAGAGACTATGGACTCTGGGAAACAAACTGAGGGCTTCAGAGGGATTATGATAGGCCGGTGATGGGTATTAAGGAGGGCACATATTGCATGGAGCACTGGGTGTTACAGGCAAATAATGAATCGTGGAACCCTACATCAAAAACTAAGGATTACTGTATGGTGACTAATATAACATAATAAAAAATTATTATTAAATAAATAAATAAAATATACATTCTTTTAAAAGAAATTGAACTTCATTTGGGCAGGCACTTAAATTACTTGTTCTTCAAACTGAGCTTTTTAAAGTTTTCTTATAAGCTTTTTTTAGGGCAGGTTTTGAGTGTCCTTGACTGTAGAGCTAGTTTATTTTCTCTCGTAAAACATGACCCTCCACTGTCGCCACTGAATTCCTCAGGGTTTCAATAAGGACACTTTACTCTGGTTGACCCAAACTCAGACATCTCCCAGCCCTGTGTGTGTTCCAGGAACTCTTCAGTTTACAGTTGTGTGGTTATTCTTTGCCCAGCCAGCCTCACAGACTCTCACCCGTCACAACTGTGGTTTAGCATTCAACACCATCCTCAAGGGGACCTTTATGTGGATTTTGGAGCTCTTTCTCCGGGAAGTTCCCTCCTCCTTGGTACTCTGACCCTCAAATTCCAGACACCTAACTCTTCCAAAATTCCGACCTCTGTCTCCTGCCTTCACTGCAATCTGAAAAGTGTCTCCAGACAGAAAGCCCAGATGCTCAGAAAGCCCATGTTGTTTGCTTCCCTTCTCTCCTGAATCACAGTCCTGCACTGCCTCTGGTCTAATGTGCAGAAACAGTTACCCCATAGACTTCATCCAGTTTTCTCATTGTTTACTATGAGAAGGTGCTCCCATCACGGTGACTCCCTCATAGCCAGAGGCAGGAGTAAGCCTGTATGAAATTTGACAATTTATAAAAATGTTTTAGTTACTTTTTAATTTTTTTAATGCTTTATTTTTAAAAGTAAATGAATTCCAAGGACATCACATCATAAGAAACATCTAATCTAGTACACTGGCTTTCACACTTGGTTGCAACTTGGAACAACCTGGAGTATCACTCCCAGAGTTTCTGCTTTAAATAGTCTGGGATGTCACTTAAGCCTCAGAAATGTTTAAAGCCCCCTTTGTGATTCTACTCTGCACTTAAGCTTGAGAACCACTGGTTTGGTATACTGAGTAGTCAGTGGCTGACACTATACCATGGAGGGATGGATATAGTATATTTGTAGGTATAGAGGTTTTTGGGTGCACATGTGACCGAGTATACATATATACATGAAGTATACCCTCCGCCTAGCTCTCCGGATCAGTAGCTCTCAAGCATGATTGTTGGAGAAACCCTATTCAAGATAAATGCCTACCAAAGGATATTTTTCTAGTTCAGGATGTGCCTCACTAGGCCTAAGAAAAGAGTAGAGAATGCTTGCTGTTCAGGTGGTTAGTGACCACTAGGAGCAGCTGTTTATAAATGAGTAAGGGCCTATATTTCATGGATCAACCTTTTGATCATCCATTCATTAACACTAGTCGGAGCGGCTACACCAGAATCAGACCAGAGAAGGCATACGTCTGGAATGCCAGGGCTCAGAATAGAGCTTATGTCCCTCTCCTCTGCTCTCCAGTTGCTTAAGTTTTTCAGACCAAAGCCACCACATACAGGAATATTGGTGGTTAATCTATCGCTATTGAATCAGAGATTGAATTGAAAAACTTCACACCCTAAACTGAATTTTCTTCTCTGAATATACTCAAAAGAATGAACACGTGGAGGAAATACACATTCATTGATAGCCAGGTGGTTCATATGTATCAGCTCAATAATAGCACCAACCATCTTAGGGGATTGGATAGCCTCATTATAAAGAAGGAACCAAGGAAAGCTTTAGAACCTTCTTTCTCATGATTTAACTCAGTGAGCACAGAGGACAAATACAACTGATGAAAGTGTATCTACCCTCAACAAAACACATGAGCCTGCCTAAGGCCAGCCTAGTGTCTCTTGCTCCTCATGGAATCCCAGAGGCTCCTGGGTAGAACTACTAGGTCTCTACGAGCACACAGCATGAAAACTACTTACAGATAAGGACCATACCAGGTCTATTGTCCTATGATCCTGTTGTTACAGCATCTTTCCCAAGTTAGGCAGCCAATTAATGTTTATAGAATATGACTTATTCTTCAGCACCTGGTTGGCTCAGTCAGTTAAGCATCTGCCTTCAGCTCAAGTCATGATCCTGGAGTCCTGGGATTGAGCCCTGCATCCAGCTCCTTGCTCATCGGGGAGCCTGCTTCTCCCTTGCCTGCTGCTCCCCCTGCTTGTGTGCTCTCGCTCTGAGACAAATAAATAAATAAAAATCTTAAAAGAAAAAAAAAAAGGAATATGACATTTTTTCTTCATCTCACAGAGGGGTCCCTCCCAGCTAACGAAAGTCCCTTAAATTTACCCATGAAAACTCATTCGGGCTGGCATTATGCAAAGGATATAGGCATTGGACAGAGCTGGCTTCACATCCCAGAGCCAACTATTTATGTTACATAAAAATCTCTAAAACTCATTTATCCATTTACGAAAGGAGAATGAAAACATAGTGTCTGTGTCACTCAAGGTAACAGCAGGACACTGATGACATCCTGAATTTGGTAATTGATGAGAATTTAATACAAGGACTATTCACAAAGGTGTGGGCAGGGTTTAGGGGAACCCACAGCGTGGAGCAATTATGACACTCAGCCTGAGGGGGCGGCGGGGGGGAGAGTTACTGGGACCTAGCTGTGTGGAGAAGAGTGCTTAACAGAAGCTGAGTGTTCTGGGAGAGGGATGCAGCCAACCCAGAATTACCCAGAAAAGTAAATACCTGACCTCACTCTCCTCTCACCTTCCAATTGCACGTCACCGCCTCACATTAACCAAACCCAACGGGAAGATAGAGGACAAAGGAGAAGGGTAGAGGAGGATAGAGAGTAGAACCTGGGGTGGGGGCACATTAATAGTACAGTACCTACATCATGAGCTCTGAGGATTAAATAGTCAGGCTGCCGTGGATGCTTAGTGTGTGACAGCTCATTTCTCTTTCCTCTGGCACTTAGCTCCTTCCTCTTAGGTCATGTCTCCTGTCAGTCTCCTCCTCTGAATCTCCTCCTCCCCTCTTCCCCATCCCAGTCTAATTCTTCCCAGAGGCCTGGCTCCAGCCCTGACCACCCAGCCTTTACTACCTCGGTCTGTTCTTGACATACTTGCCATTCTTGAAGAATTGTAGTATCACATTCTTTTACCTGGAGGGCAGTCTGTCCCTGGCTAAAACCCCTTCCCCCCTACCCTGAAAACATCCACAACTGAAGTAAATGGGAAAAGGTATAAATTCAGGCAACATAGAGTAAATAACACCCTTACTCCAACTTGTACTTTAGGGGCGCCTGGATGGCTCAGTGCGTCTGCCTTTGGCTCAGATCATGATGGAGCCTCATATCAGGCTCTCTGCTCAGCGGGGAGTCTGTTTATCTCTTTCCCTCTGCCTGCCACTCCCTCTGCTTGTGTTCTCCTCTCTCTCTGTCAAATAAATAAATAAAATCTTAAACAAACAAAAAACCTTGTACTTTACTATGTAGACACAAGACCTTTGCTACAGTTTTAACTTGTTCAGTTGTCTGGTTGTTTAGGCCAGAAAGATTGGCACCAGCAAACAGAGGGGAAAAAAAAAGAGAGAGAGAGAGGATTGGCAGACATGGTAGAAGTGATGACTGAGATTCAGACTAAGAGGAAAGAGAGAGACAGAAGAACTAAATGGAAGTCCCAAGGACATTCATGAGCAAAATAAAGATATTCCAATCCTTAAACAAAGGTAAAATTATGTTCAAAGTTGTCTGGTTAAAAATGCAGAAAATAATAAAATGTTTTACTACATGGTTTCTATCAAAAGGTGGTGAAAATCAAAATTATGTTGAAACTTGCAGAATTGTTGCCTAAATTACCTGGAAAATTCACTCATGTGGCATACTTCATTCTGAAGATAATTAAGGAGTTAATATCCTGTCTTACATTGGTCATTATTGTTTCTTATTTTGGTCCTCTCTCCTTTATGTATAGAGTCCGAAGATTGACATCTTTGGGTCCCTCTGAAGTTACCATGGAGGTGGATACATGATAATTCTTTATAGCAGAAGAATAAACAGCTATTGAATCCTGCAAACTTGAGTTCAAATCCCACCATTAAATAATATCAGGTAAGTCTGAATATGATTACTTGCAGATTGGTCCAAACTGAAGGGCAGAATGAGGGAGCAAAGAAGATAAAAACTGTTTCAGAACATGCCTTTACGTAATGCACAAGTTACCCCCACCATACACGGATTCAACTGAGAAACCACTATTGGAAGTCTTCTATTTTCACTAGGGTATCCCTAGCATTTTGAAAGGTTCTGGCAAGACAAATACCACAACGATATCAAAAAATAGGTAGGGCTTTTATTCCCTGCCTGTCACAAATGGCAATCAATCAATGATAGATCATGAACAACTGAAAAAAAAAGAAAAGAAAAGTAGGTTCTGGCACATAGTAGTCACTCAATAAGATTTCAGGTACTGGAGGTTTAAAGACAAATATGGGTCAATGTTATCTAAAGGTCTTCGGAAAGCAAAGAGAAAATGTTTGGATTACCTCCATCCTTTTTTTCACCCAGAGTCTTGAATATCTCCTCATCTATCTTTTTATGCAAGGCTAAGTGTGGATCCAAATGTTCCAAGACTCCTAGTCTGAGGAGTCTTTTGAAGCTTGGCTATTTATCAGCATAATCCAAGTGTTTGTCTTCTTGTCGGTAGGCCTGGTTTATCCTACTGATGTGTGTTGAGTCAGTTCCTATCAGGTTAAGTTATGTGATCATATTCAACCTCATGAGATAATATTATACCATAAGAGATAATATTATTCTCAAATTTACTGATCAGAAAATTAAGGCTCTGAGAGGTTGAATAATTTTTCAAAAGTTACAACTAGAAATAATGGAACCAAGGTTCCAACCAAACATCTGCCTTTCAGATATTCTGATTTTCATATCTCAGCCATAACAGAGCTTCCCAGAGAACCTCTGGACATGGGGTCCAAACATGACCCTTAGGGTTTAAGCCAGGCCTCCAAGATTTATTCAGTTTGTTTTAGTCCAGATGCCAAACAAGACAACTAAGAGAGTTGTGACCAGGGCAGAGTTTACAAAGGTATTTGCAACCAATCGAATCCTAAAGGTGGAAGTCTACTATAATGGAAAGGAGTTCAGACACCTGGTTTTTAGACCCAGCTGTATCAATTAAGTCAGATGGTGGTACAATTATTATTATATTTGTTAGGAAGCTCACATGACATATAGAAAAAAATCATAATAACAATGTAATTTCTTTATTTAAAAAAAGAAGAAGAAAAGAAATGTGATAGAAGTTTAAAGAAGGTGCTGGTTAGCCTTTTAGGAAAACATGTGGTGGAAGCAGTATTTTAGACCATTGATTACAGTGAGAGTTTTCATCTATCTTTGGTTTTCATTTGTTCTGGCCTTTTTTTCTATCACTCATTAACATGAATCATTAAGGTCTACTTCAAGGTCCTGCAAAAACTTGTATATTCAGTATGATCCCAACTATGTTAAAAAAAATAAATGATCCATTTAAGAAACTGGAAGGAAATACACTCAGTTGCTAGTATTGATTATCACTGAGTTATGAGTTTTTTTTCTTTTCATAAAAGCATTCTTTTCATAATGAACACATTATTTTCTGAGTGAAAAAATAATACCTGCTCATTTTGAGTCCTGTTAGTACTCACTCAAATATGTACCTTAAAATAAACAACAATGAAGTAATTGAACAAGTAAAGAGTGTCTCAAAAAGTTCTTATCCATAAATACGATCTAATTAGAAATAAATCAAAAATGAAAGGGAAAAGATTATTCTGTCAAATGTACCCATTATTTTTATAACTATGACTTTATTTCTGGGATTGTACTGATCCTTGAATGTGAAGATAGAGCCTTCTGCATAGGATACTTCAACATTGTAAAATGTCTCAAATTATTACCCACCCAGAACTGTGGCCACAGAACAGAATAGTCCATAATCAGCACAAGCTGTGAGCTACTCAGTAGAAATTCCTGACAATATCTACCTTAGCCAGGGTTTTCTTGTGGGTGTGTGTTCATTGAGCTGGGGCATGAAGTTAGAAGGGCACATGTTTGAAAGCTCCATGTATATATTCCGTTTTCTTGGAATACAGGAAAATATCCACAGTCCAGTCATGTGGACCAAGTTCAAGGTATACCCCACCCCTCTATACACACACACTGTGTTACTTTAAATGCTTAACATCAATTGATGTCCAGTCTTGCTGAAGGCTGGCTGAGGTTCTTCACCACTCCTTCATCAACTTCAAATATTTGTTCAGCTGCTACCTTCGATTTTTCCAGGAGAAAAAAATAAGACAGAAGTATTTGTATTTAAACCTAATTGTCAAATGTTCTGGATGCTGCAATGGCCTAAGTGAAATAAACCCAAAATATGCATAGTCACAGGTGACTGGGAACATGTTTCAGTGATGCCACCATATTTGTAGACAGTTCACTGCCCAACTGAGAATTTCATGTCAACTCATCATTACCTTATGAGACATAAAAAGGTTTCATAATCACTTGTCATTTTTTGCTGTTTGGCAATCAGTTTATTACTTTCTTCTGACACCGTTGTGTTTTTCCTGATAGAATATCTTTTTCAGCAACTGTTTTGAACAAAGCACTGTCATATGTTGTGGAAAAGGGAAGAATTAAGGCTAATCTGTTGGTACTTTTATCTTTGCTTCAACCTCCTAAGGGAATGTGAAACGTGTGATTCCTCTTTTAGAATATTTGCTTTACATGTCATTGCTATAGTGTAGTTCTTAATCATGACAATGATATAAAATGTTTTAAATACTTCTCATAATTTTTTCATGTAATATAGGATTATTACTAGCTATGTTTTATGATATAGAGATATTATGGATACCCAAACCAGGTCTACATATTTTAATTCATTCTACAAACATGTCAAATACTGGGGAGTTAAATCCCTAGAGGGTGAGTCTTGTCCAATGAAAGACAGGAGACAGGAAGGAACCTTGTCAGTTCCAGCTCAAGATAGTGACACATGAAGATCCTGAACACATCTCTTCCCACAGCAGATCTATAGCTATGTATGGAATAATTTCCTCTGAGGAGAAAAACAACTAAAACCCCTTTACATCAGGCAAATGAAAGAGAAACATTGAAGTGGGTAGTTAGGACTGAGACACAAGGAGAAAAGAGAAAAGAAAAAGAAAAAGGAGAAACAACAACAAAAAGATGGCACTTGTTTCCTTTTTTTTCTTTTTTCCTTTTTCTTTCTTTTTTTTTTTTTTTTTTTTTGGCACGTGCCATCTTTGTACTCCCCAAATGCGCTGTGTCAGCCAGTGGGCACCATCTTTGCACTCTCCCTCTGCCATGCTCCAGACCACCACTATCTTCCAGAGGGGAGCTTACACACACCATGGTCTGGTGCCCTGATTTTTACATATGTTGACCTTGTTTTTGCAGCTCCCACTGGGAAACACCCCTTGATCACCAGGCTTGGAGGCCAGGAGGGCTTGCACTCCTGGGTCCCATGGGACTGTAACATTTGGAGACACAGTTCTGGGTAGACTACCACTTCCAGGGCACTAGGAATATAATGCCTAGGAATAAATTTAACCAAGGAGGTGGAAGATCTATACACTATAAATTATAAGACATTGATAAAAGAAATTGAAGAAGATATAAATGAAAAGATTTTCTGTGCTCATGGATTGGAAGAATTAACATTGTTAAAATGTCCATACTGCCCAAAGCAATCTACAGACTCAATGCAATCCCTATCAAAATTCCAGTGGCTTTTGTTTTTTTTTTTTTTTTTTTTTTTTTTTTTTACAGAACTAGAACAAACAATTCTAAAATTTGTATGGAATCACAAAAGACCCCAAATAGCCAAAGCAGTCTTGAAAAACAAAAAGCTGGAGGCACCACATTCCCTGATTTCAAACTATATTACAAATCTATAGTAATCAAAACAGTTTGATATTAACACAAAAATAGACACATAGATTAATGGAACAGATAGAGCCCAGAAGTAAGCTCATGCAGGAATGGTCAATTAATTTATGACAAAGGAGCCAAGAATATATAATGGGGAAATTGTAATCTCTTTAATGAATTGTTCTGGGAAAACAACTGCAAAAGAATGAAACTAGACCTTATCTTACACCCATACCCCCCAATTTTTTTATTTTATTATTATTTTTTTTAATAATAATATTTTTTATTATATTATGTTAGTCACCATACAGTACATCCCTGGTTTTTGATGTAAAGTTCCATGATTCATTAGTTGCGTATAACACCCAGAGCACCATGCAATACGTGCCCTCCTTACTACCCATCACCAGTCTATCCCATTCCCCCACCCCCTTCCCTCTGAAGCCCTCAGTTTGTTACCCCCAAATTAACTCAAAATGGTTTAAAGACTTGAATGTAAGATGTGAAACCATAAAACTCCTAGAAGAAAACATAGTAAACTCCCTGATATTGACCTTAGCAATGAGTTTTTGGGTTTGACATAAAAAACAAAGCCTATGAAAGCAAAAATCAACAAGTGGGACTACATCAAACTAAAAAGCTTCTTCACGTCAAAGGAAATCATCAACAAAATGAAAAGGACTAAATGGGAGAAAATATTTGCAAATCATGTATCTGATAAGGGGTTAATATCTAAAATATATAAAGAAGCCATACAACTTTCAATAGCAGGAAACAATCTGATTGAAAAATGGGCAGAAGGTCTGAGTAGGCATTTTTCCAAAGAAGACATACAGAATACAGATGGCCAACAAGTACATGAGAAAGTACTCAGCATCATTAATCATTAGGGAAATGCAAATCAAAACCACAATGAGATATCACCTCATTTCTGTTAGAATGGTTATTCTCAAAAAGACAAGAAATAACAAGTATTGGCAAGGATATGGAGAAAAAGGAATCCCTGTGAAGTATTGATGAAAATGTAAGTTTATGCTGCCACTGTGGAAAGCAATATAAAGATCCCTCAAAAAATTAAAAATAGAACTGCCATATGATCCAGCACTTCTACTTTTGAGTTCTTATCTGAAGAAAATGAAAACACTAACTTGAAAAGATATATGCATGCCATGCTCGTTGCAGCATTATTTACAATAGCCAAGCTAAGGAAAAAAACATAAGTGTCCATCGATGGATGAATGGATAAGGAAGTTGTGGGGTGTGTGTGTGTATGTGGATAAAACAGAATATTCAGCCATAAAAAAAGGATGAAATCTTACCAGTTGTGGCAACATGGATGGACCTTGAGAGCGTTATGCTAAGTGAAATAAATTAGAGAAAGACAAAACCATATAATCTCTCTTGTATGTGGAATCTGGGGGGAAAAAAACAAACAAGCTCATAGATACAAAGAACAGACTGGTGTTTACCAAAAGCAGGGGATGGGAGGTGGACAAATGGGTGAAGGGACTCAAAAAAATACAAACTTCCAGTTATAAAATAAATAAGTCATGGGGATGTAATGTAGAGCATGGAGACTATAGTTAATAAAACTGTACTGCATTTTGAAAGTTGCTAAGAGTATCTTAAAACTTCTCATCACAAGAAAAAGAAAGTCTGTCACTATGTATGGTGATGAATATTAACTAGACTTATTGTGGTGATCATTTCACAGTGTTTAAAATATTAAATCATCATGTTGTACATCTGAAACTAGTATAATATTGTATGAAAATTGGGGGGCGCCTGGGTGGCACAGCGGTTAAGCATCTGCCTTCGGCTCAGGGCGTGATCCCGGCGTTATGGGATCGAGCCCCACATCAGGCTCTTCCGCTATGAGCCTGCTTCTTCCTCTCCCACTCCCCCTGCTTGTGTTCCCTCTCTCGCTGGCTGTCTCTATCTCTGTCGAATAAATAAATAAAATCTTTAAAAAAAAAATATTGTATGAAAATTAAACCTCAATTAAAAAAAGAAGTCACCTTCTCTAAATTCACTCCACAAACTCGTAGTGAGCACCTAATATATTTTAGGCACTATACCTGCTTAATGATATTACATGGACCTTTGACATAGGCCAGATATTCCTGTTTCTTTTTATGGTGAAAGAAACATTTTTTTTCTCCTTTATCTGGAAGCTACTTAAAAACTGGAGTCGATGGGAATAAAATAAATGGGCTTGCATGCAGAATATCTTCCCAAAACAGCCATTTCTCTTAGTGATAGCAAGTCTTGGAAATCTTGCTAGAAGCTACATGACTCTGTTAAAATACACAAGATCTCATCTTCCCATAATTATAGTATCAGGTGAAGAAGAAATCTTAGAAATCAAGAGGATTGCAAGGGTCAGGACATTTTTAAAAACTAAAAACCAACGAAGAGATTCCAAATTACCAATTTTTTGTTTCCAATATGAGCATTCAAAAGTAAACTCAAACTACTACTACACAATTTCATATTATAAAGAACATTTTAACCCCATAGGAAAGGAATGATCTCATAATACTAGAATTCTGTTATAAACTTAACATTATAAAAAAACTCATTAAATATTATTTTCTCATTTCACTCCCACTCTGGTTGCCCTGATACTAGACCTTTTGGTAAGGTCTAAATCGTGAGCTTTGTGGTAGACTCTGTTTTCTAAGAAAATTCTGATTATGCTGTGCTGTTCTTTTATCCTCACTTTAGAGATTAAGACAAATGAGGCTCAAGCAGTTTTGTCCAAGGTTACACAGCCAGTAAACTGCATCCCTGGGATTCAACTCCAGCCCAATATGTCTGATTATTCTGCAATTTTTCATTGTCCCAACTTATTTGTACTGATAATATAGAATCACTTAACTTAAAACAATGACTTACAAATATTTCTTTGTTTAGTAATTGTGAATTTTGTGAGAAGTATCAGACATGTGTTTAACACAGTATCTGTGTTAAAATAAAATCAAATGTGTTAAGATTAAAAATAAAAATTATGGCAGATACCTAACCCATATTTAGTTTCTCCTTCTTCTTTAGTAAAAGAGCCAAGAAATATTGGTTTGGGATACCTTCATATTTTTCAGCTTCCTTTACAGCTAAAGGTAACTATGTGACACAGTTGTGACTGAGGAGATGCAATTGGAAACCACTAGGAAAGGATTCTGGGAAAGCTCTTTAATAGGAAACTCATTCTGTCCTTCACCTTTTTCCTTCATCCTACCTAGAATGTAAACTTGATGCTGGAAAAGGAGCATTTGTCTTCTTTTTTTTTTTTTTTTTTTTTGAGGTTTTTATTTATTTATTTGGCAGAGAGAGAGAGGGAGAGCAAGAGAGCACAAGCAGGGGGAGCAGCAGGCAGAGGAAGAAGCAGACTCTCCACTGAGCAGGGAGCCCAATGCAGGGCTCAATCCCAGGACCCTGGGATGGTGACCTGAGCCAAAGGCAGATGCTTGACTGACTGAGCCACTCAGGTTCCTCAAGGAACATTCATCTTTCAATGCTAAACAACATTTTGCAAATGAAAACCACATGCCAGGCATTCCCTAACTGATCAATGATACAGACATGCCTTATAAAAATAATAAAAGTATTGAAAATGTGGATGCACATTAAGGAATTTTGAGGGTTTCAAGTAAAGAATCTGGATGCATAAATGTAGGCACTGGGAATTGTCAACAGATGTAAATAGGACACCTAAGGTGGAAAAATGGAGCAAGGGAGAAAGAAAAGAAAATTGTGCATTTGAGTGAAGAAAAGACCAAGGGATGGACCCGATGGTAGTTATTAAAAGCTGAAAACACACAACCTCAGCCATCAGTGTCTAGACTGAATAAACAGGAGCTTCTGAGTCCACGGACAGATGAGGCTTCCACCCAACCTAAACCTAATGGGACAGCATGAACTCAACTGATCATACTCTTCAACTGTGTGTAATACTCCCTTGCTGACACTGATGTAAAAGTAAGTTTGAACCAAATCTGGTTGAAGCTGACGTGAAATGCAAAGACCAAGTTAGAAGATACCAATGAAGATAACAGAGTGGGTGGGATCAAGAGCTGGCAGGACTCAGGGCTCCATCAGGCTTTCTTCAGTAGTTCAAGCTTTAGTTGATTCTTCACTCATTTATTCAGCAAACCTACGCTGAGTGCCTGGTATGTTCCAGGCATTGCTAGCAAAAGATGGAGATTCCTAAATCCATTTTTCAAAAAGTTAAAAACATGACTCACATGATCAGTGTATTTAACTAATTTTTGATCAATTTATTAATTCACATAGAATGATCAATTTATCTGACTAATATAAGAAGGAATCAGCAGAAGCATAAACCATTATCAAAGAGCATATGAGGAACTGAGAATTTATAGAGATTAAAGAAAGAATATTCAAGCAAAATTGCTACGGTAGATATGAAATGAATAAACCGTCCTCTGTAGTTAAATTTTCTACTAGACAGAAATACACATAGCTATTTGACAGAAATCTTCAAGTTAAAATGTAACGTCACAGAGTCAGGGCCCTGATCCACAAAAAAATAGAATTATCAAACTATAGGCATTTTCTCCTCAATTATTGGATAGTCCTGGGTAGGTCCAGAATGACACTGAAAGGACATACAATCCTCTTTGCCATGTTTCTAAGTATCAGATAATTTTGAAAACAAAATCAGATTCTTAGAGCTGGTTTATTATAATGATACTTCCCAACTTCAAGAAAGGAAAAAAAAAGGGACGAAAAAGAATGAAATCCTCAGTATAAATATATACCTGGAACTTGCATAGGAAACTTCATTTCACTCACCTGAACAAAGTGATTATTATTAAACAAACTTTAAAAATGAAAAAATTGAGACTGAAAGCATTGAGATCACACAATAAGAGGAGCCACTCGTCTCAAATCCATACACATCCGTTCAAACCTCCAAGTTCTGTCCACCAGGCCACATGGCCACTCATGAAATTCACCAGTTTGTGGAGCCAGTCACTCATTGGTTAATCGGACAGTATTTATTGACACACACACTCAGCAATGAACTAAATATTTAGGTTATATACTCATTCAGGCTCCGTCTTACACAACTCGTATTCTAAGGGGGCCCCAGACCTTCATTTTAGCTAGCTGTCACCGCAAGAATTAACCACTGACATATTTTTTTAAAAGGGGGGCCAGTAATATAAAGTGCTTTATTTTTCTTTTTAGAAGCATGTTCCTCATTCTGCCCTCACAGCACACAGATGAGTGCTCCTTTTATCCAGCGGTCTCTGCCTCTTGCTCCCTAGTCTTCCCCTTCCCAAGCCATTTCATTCCTGACCTCAGAGCTGCAGAGCTTTCCATATAAGTCAAACAGACACCTCACACCCTGGATTCAAAGGTTTCAGATGCCTAAATGACTAGCAGCTGCTGTAGAGAAACCTGAGCCAGGAGGCCTTTCAAGCACCGGCTCCACCAATGCCCCTTCCCTCCAGTGACGGGTACATGCTGGGCCAGGGCTGGACCGAAAGTCAGGCCAGGCTAGAGCTCGGCTTTCACTTAGGGCACATGTCTCAGGAAGCTGTTCCTTATTACAAAATGTCACAGCTACGTGTCCAATGTGAGCAACACTCAGGAGGCTCTCGGGGTGGTCATCCACCCCGGATTGCATCACTGGTGCAACGGAGCCCAAAGGCAGGCTCCACGGTGGTCCAGGAGTGGAAGCGATGCAAAACAGCAAGAGCATGTACCTTTACAACTCATGCAGACTTTCCTTACTTCCTTGGAAACCAGTAAAACGCATTTCCTGCCTCTGAGCTGCTGTGATGTGATTACGCAATGCTTAAGCAAGAGGCCATGAAATTTTAGACCTGTAAGGACCATTGAAAGAAAAGGAAGGAAGGAAGGAAGGAAGGAAGGAAGGAAGGAAGGAAGGAAGGAAGGAAGGAAGGAAAGAAGAAAGAAAGAAAGAAAGAAAGAAAGAAAGAAAGAAAGAAAGAAAGAAAGAAAGAAAGAAAAAGAAAGAAAGGGAGGGGGGAAGGAAGGGAGGGAGGGAGGGAGGGAAAGAAGGAAGGAAGGAAGGAAGGAAAGAAGAATGGTAACTACTGAGGTGATGGCTGTATTAATTAGCTAGATTGTATTGATTATTTCATCATGTTAAACACCTTAAATATTTACAATTGTCATTTGTCAATTATACCTCCCACCTTCTCCCTCAATCAGCCATTCCAAGGTTTAAGGATATCTGCTGCCAAACTGTTTTTCTCCTGGGGCATAAGTGAAATCTCTCAAACCACAGCTTAATAGTTCCTCTGTCCTCTTGTTCTGTGTTTGTGGAGATGGCATGAGACTGGTCAGCATCACACTGAAGTATAACTCACTGCAAACTTTTAAGCACAGACTTCTCTTCTGTAAATATCCTCAATCCCCAAGTGTCTAGAATTACATGGCTGTTCTAGGCGAGCCATGAAGCTGGACGAGAATCCAGTCTCAGTGTGTTCCCTGTGGGCCTAAACAGGAGGCTCTAACCAGCGGGAAAAGGCCTGATGGGGCCAGGTCCACTCCTACAATTCCTAGACCAAAGGCTAGGAGACAAAGGGAGGCCCATTGCCATATATCAATATATCTATATCTATCTGTCTCTATATTTTAAGATTTTATTTATTTATTTGACAGAGAGAGTGAGCACAAGCAGGGGGAGCGGCAGGCAGAGAGAGAGGGAGAAGCAGGCTCCCCGCAGAACAGGGAGCCCCAATGTGGGGCTCGATCCCAGGACCCTGAGATCATGACCTGAGCCAAAGGCAGACGCTTAACCAACTGAGCCACCCAGACACCCCTCAATATATTTTAAAGCGTGAAACAAGCTAACAAACTTTGTTAAGATATGTTCTTTCTTCCTTCTTTGAAAAATATACCTTCATAATGCCAAAATGGAAAAATATTTCAAATACTGTTTATTTTAAAATGCCTGAAAGTCAATATAACATCAAAGAAAAATGAATTTAATTCAAGTGGGGGTATTCTGTTGCCAAACTGCCAGTGTTAGAATGAGTTCCAAGGCAAAGTATTTTCTTGCCATATCTCAGCACATCACTAATTACATTGCTAAAGATTTTTCACATAATCTGGGTTCTACTGACAGCAAAGCCACATTAGACATACTTTCTTGAGACATTATAGTTCTTAGATATTTTTTTTTGTTTTTTTTTTGTTGTTTTGTTTTTTTTAAAGATTTTATTTATTTATTCGACAGAGAGAGACAGCCAGCGAGAGAGGGAACACAAGCAGGGGGAGTGGGAGAGGAAGAAGCAGGCTCATAGCAGAGGAGCCTGATGTGGGACTCGATCCCGTAACGCCAGGATCATGCCCTGAGCCGAAGGCAGACGCTTAACCGCTGTGCCACCCAGGCGCCCCTAGATATTTTTTTTTTAATTAACTTCAATTTACAGAAATTTTTCTCTTCTGGGGCAATAGCAGTTGGAATTGTCAACGAATTCTTTAAGCAATACCTAGGTTCAGAAAATATAATTGTACACATTATGTTAAGATATTTTAATGTGGTCACATATAATAAATTATTATTACAAAAATGTCATAAAATATCTTAATTTTGTCATATAAGCTACAATTACATTGTAATTGTATCACCTCTTTATGCAATAGTCAAATTCATAAGATCTGTGTTTCATATAGCTATTCTAGTGGCTCTCATGTGTTACCTAAATTTAATTTAGTTGCTTTAAAATATTTAGTCATTATTCTCAGCAGCCCATGTCTGAGAGTAGTTATGACATTAGTCCTGATATGTGTTTCATCAAGATGTCTCTCCTTTGACTCGATCCAGAAAACACTGCATATAATCTCTGAATTGTTCCCAATGTCATTACTATAAGCATTGTGGGGACCATTCTCCTAGTAACAAATTCCAGTTATGTACCTTACAAGGCACAAAAAACATTTCTGTGTTTTGGCCAACATTCTACTTTGCACACTTGTCCCCTTACCCACCAAGTTTGTGCCATTATCCTACACCTTTCCTTGGTGATCTTTAATTACTTAAATAAGCTGAATATGGTTTTTTATTTGTTAAATTGTATTAAATATTTTTATAAAAATAAAACTATTTGGAATCTTAGCTTCAGTACCAATCTAATTGCCAATGTGAAGAATCAGTATCATTCTCCATATTTGCTAAATCTAGACCAGGGTTGTCCACCAGAATTTTCTGTAATGATGGAGATATTCTTATTTGAACTGTCCAATATGGCAACCACACTGCACGTGTGGCTATAGAGCACTTGAAATGTGGTAAGTTCTGCTGAGAACCTACACTTTTAATTTCATTTAATTTCATCTTATTTAAATTTAAATGGCCACGTGAGACTACCATATTGGATAGCATAGATCTTGACCTACATAAAAACAAATTTAAAAGTGATATGAATTTTTCATGCTGCAAAATATTTCTCAGTTGCTAGTGTTGTGCTAATAATTAATGCCTCTTTGTCCCTACCTGGAAACCCTCTTTCATTATGCAAAATGTATTGACTTCATGCTATCCGAGAGGAAGGATTTATTAATTAATTTGTCTTTCTTTTACTTAAGAGTCCTGCTGCTCAAATTATTCCCATGCTGTGATTTAGTACCCATCTCCACTGTATTGTCCCACCCAGGACAGAGATGTGGAGTATTGTTTTGCTGGGGCCTGAACTGTTTTTCTACTACATGAGACCTTCTAAAATGAAGTCCTTGATCAAGGGCTCCTCTTCCCCAGATCTAGGGTGAGGCATGTGGATATAAAGGAGGATCCTGAGGTGCAAAGAAGGTGAGGAGAAGAGGAAGGACAGGAGGGTACAGAGATTGGCTTATCCTCTCCCCACCCCTTACTTTCTCAACTCTGGATGCCCAGTTGTGGAAATAAATGGTAGTTGGCAGCTTCCTGACCACAACTTTCTTTCCATGAAAATGTTCTCTATTCTGAAGGAGGAGGCTAGAAGTTTGCATAATCAATAATCAGTAACTAATAATTGATTAAATGAATGAACAAAGCCTACATCCGTACCACCCCCATCAACACTAGGAGGGGTTTTGCAATCAGCCACTCTTTGCAGTCTAACAATTGAACACATTTAGCTATAGTCCTGAGAATCTTGGGATTCAGTTTTATCTGTAAATCGGGAAGTTTGCATATTAGAAAAAAAAAGATTTTTTTTATTTATTTATGTGACAAAGAGACAGCCAGCGAGAGAGGGAACACAGCAGGGGAGTGGGAGAGGAAGAAGCAGGCTCCCAGCGGAGGAGCCCGATGTGGGACTCGATCCCGGAATGCCGGGAGGCAGATGCTTAACGACTGTGCTACCCAGGTGCCCCCACTGTCTAGATTTCTAATACAATTGCTGGATCTGTCACATGAGAGGACAGTAAAAAAAGAATTCCTCATTATAGGAACACCATTTCAGAAACACTGCACTTGTTTGCTAGGACAGCCATTGTCGGTAGGACCATGTTCCCTCTGAAAGCACTAAGGATCTATTTCAGGCCTTTTTCCTGGCTTCTGGTAGTTCCTTGGCTTGTGGCAACGTAACTCCAGTCTTCATGTAGCATTCTCCCTATGCGTGTGTGTGTCTGTGTCCCGATTTCCCCTTTTTATGGGGACACCAGTCATACTGAGTTATGGGGCCCACTCTACTCCACTATGACTTTATCTTAACTCATTACAACTGCAGTAACTCTATTTCCAAATAAAGTCATACTCTGAAGTTCTGGGGGTTAGGACTTCAACATATTAATCTGGGAGGGACACAATTCAACCCACAACATACGCACTACAGATTCTATTTTAAATATATTGCTATGTTGCATTCACCTAGTACTTTCTCCTGTTCTAAAAATTTCATATATTTTGCAGACAGATCATGTGTCATTTTCATTTTATAGATAATGAGGTTAGAAGAGCATAAAGAAGGAAAGTGGCATTCCTAAATTCACACAATTGTTTCCAACACTGTTTTCCAAGTGTCCTGATTTCTAGGCCAGTGATTTAACTCTAAGATTAGATTTTATTACTTCTTCTCCATACATTTTTTTTTTTAAGCCGCCGTTATGGCTATTGCTCTAATTCCCAACCAAACCGAATGTTCAAAAGCTACTCAGTCTTGGCTGTTTCCTGTCCCCATAAAAATTTCAACTTCATCTTTTGTTTTCCTGTTTGGTCTGAAGAACAAGATAAAAATTTTCACAGAGATTGACACTAGGTCCTGAGTCATTCTGCGGGCAAAATCAGGTGGTTTGTGACTCTGAACCTCAGGGCAAGCCTTGGTTCCTCAAGAGTTATCGGAGTATCCCTGGGCATCTGGCTGATGGGATCTCTGCAGTTCCTTAGGGGCAAATCACAGAGAAGGTAGCAAAAACCAAAAATTTGAAGTCAGGCAGGAGCTGGCTAAAGTTCCACCATGACCACGTACTAGCTGTAAGTAAAATCTCAGACTTACTACAACTTCAGTAATGTAATGGGACTCAGAAAAGTCCATATAGGAGCATTTTCTAAATCATAAAGCACTGTACTAATGCTAGCTCTTCATGTAATAGTAAGTATATTCCACTACTGTCCCACTGAACATTTGAGCTAGATGTTCTGGCCCTAATGCCACTTCCAACCATCTAGACATTCAGAATACTACTCTCTGTTTCTGAGCATCCCGCCCATGGAAATTGTGTTGTCTACATGGGGTGGGTCAGGGAAGAACTAAGTAAGTGTGGGGCGCAGTTGCGTACCATTTCTGCTGATGACCAGCACATGATGAGACTGTGGATGGGGAGACCTGTCCAGAGTAGATGGTCTGGGAAAAGGACTAGCCCCATGCTGCTTCCTGGCCCTAGCTCCAGATGTTCCATACTCAGGACTGGCTTTGGAACTCTATCTTATCCTTTGAGTCCTTCCCTTCTCTCTTTCCTCCATACCATGCAGTCTTCACCTAGTCTACAGTAGGGAAAGTTCCAGTACAGTCTGGGGAAGTTAGAGTGGATCAAATATCCTTCCAGTTCTTTTTGAAATTTTCAAAGCAGGAAAGTCAAGGTTTGACTGCTGTCTGATTCTCTCTATTGACCTTCTTCATGCTAACAGATAATATATATTTAGATACCTGGTGATAGGAAGGACTTCAGGCCTCAGAAGGAAAGTGGATCGTGTGAAATATATATATATATATATATATATATATATATATATATATATATATATATATATCTCAACTCTAACATATATTATTATTGAAAAATTTGGTCAATACATAATTCATAGTGGAGACTTCTCTGCCCCATTAGAAGACAAAATCACAGATTCGCTCCAGGCAGGTCATTTAATGTAACTCTAATCAAAGAGGCTTCCACTGGGGACAGGAACCCAGATACCATCCTTCTTTGCTAATGTTAGCTATGGAATCTGGGGCTGGTCCCTGAATGCCTGCAGGTCAACTGAATAATGGCTTCCAAAGACACTGGGTCCCAATCTTGTGACCCTGTAGATGTTACCTTATATGGTAAAAGGATCACTGCAAACGGGATCAAGCTAAAGATCTCAAGATGAAGAGATTATCCTGGATTATCTGGGTGGGCCCTACATTGGATCACAAGTGTCTTTATAAGAGATAACAGCCCCAGGGGCGCCTGGGTGGCACAGCGGTTAAGCGTCTGCCTTCGGCTCAGGGCGTGATCCTGGCATTATGGGATCCAGCCCCACATCAGGCTCCTCCGCTGGGAGCCTGCTTCTTCCTCTCCCACTCCCCCTGCTTGTGTTCCCTCTCTCGCTGGCTGTCTCTCTCTGTCAAATAAATAAATAAATAAATAAAATCTTTAAAAAAAAAGATAACAGCCACAGAACAGACAGATTGAAGATGCTGCACTGCTGGCCTTGAAGGGCTCATCATTAGCCAGTGAATGGAAGGAGTGCCCACAGCCACCAGAAACTGGAAAAAGCAAGGGAAAGGACTCTCCCCTAGAGCCTCCAGAGGGAGCACAATTCTGCCAACACCTTGATTTTGGCCCAATGATACTGATTTCAGATTGCTGGCCTCCAGGACTCCGAGAGAAAAACTTTCTATTGTTTTAAGCCATGAAGTTTGTGGCATTTTGTTACCGCAGCCCTAGGAAACTCATACAATAGATCTGAGTCCAAATTTCTCATGTATTGAATTGCGTTTGACATGCAGAATAGTCAGTGGCTCTCAACTCTGGCTACACAGTAGATCAGCAGGAGAGCTTTTAAGTGATTCTAATGTGGGCCTAGGTCCAAAGATTCTGTTTAACGGTTTGGGGTGAGACCTAGGTATCAGTACTTATAAAAGCCCACAGGTTGGGGGCACCTGTGTGGCTCAGTTGGTTAGGCATCGGACTCTTGATTTCGGCTCAGGTCATGATCTCAGGGTCATGAGAGCAAGCCCCAAATCGGGCTCTGCATGGAACCTGATTAAGATTCTCTCTGTCCCTCTCCCTCTCTCCCTCCTCACTCTCTCTCTCTTAAAAAAAAAAAAAAACCCACAGGTTGTTGTAAGGTAAGAAAGTATGGAGCCACTGTACTAGATGGCTCTTCCCAGAATTAACACGGTTTGGTTCTATGTCTTTGCACTTTAACACCGTGGACTCTAGTATTTGCATGTGGGATAAGAAATCTCTGGGGAGGACAAGGGGAAAGAAAGCCTCCAGGAGAAACCACGACAAGAACTGCGTGGTATGAAAGAGAGCCAGAAGGACATCACAGCAAATTCTAGCATGTCCCTTTAATGTTCAACAGCCTTGCTCTCCTGGGAAGGGTGAATGAAATCACCCCTAACAGTGAGGAAACACTGTAGAAGTAGGTGACTTTCAGAAAGGCTACATCAAATGGTAAGCCAATTTACTTCTGTGCTCTGTCAGAATAAAAATCAAAGGACCAGCAGGGATTCAAAGGATTCCCTTTCTTAATGATTCATTCATCCATTTATGAAGTATTTATTGGAGTGCTTTCTTGTGTGCCATTCAACATTCAGTCATTCAGCAAATGCTACAGGGGGCATTCTGTGTATCAAGTACTGTTCTAGGAACTTAAAATCCAGATAAAATCCAGAAAAATCCTGTCCTTGATGGGGTACTGCTTGGGGGCAGGGCGGGGGAGGGGACATGCTGTGATGAAAAATAAATCAGGGGTGAGGAACAGGAAATGGGGTGGGAGGTTGTGCTTACAGTTGAAAGGAGAAGGGCTCACAGAAGATGTATTTGAGGAAAGCCCTAAGGTGAGTGAAGGCAAGGGCCTTGGGCGTTTAGTTTAAGAGCTTCCCCAGCAAAAAGAGTGACAAGAACTGACGACCATTGTTTTCAATAAATGTAGAGAATCATCTCTCCTCAGAGCTTGATCAGTTGATTTAAAAATCAGCATATTCTCTTCTGCCTTGCCTTATTTCACAATTATTTAGAAATGGAAAATATGAGACTCTGTTTAAGGAAAGTTCAAGGATAGGGAATCCTACATTGGTGAAGAATTGATTCTACCAATAAGTCCCTTCTCTACACTTTTCAGCAATAAAGAAAGCAAAAGGAACCTTCTTCAGGCAAATATCCCAAAAGCAAAAGTTGAACCACCGTGGGGCTTTAGTCTCCAAAGGGCAAATTCCTTGACAAGAAGCCGAAGGGAAGGAAGCACAGTAACCCGGGTGGCAGAAGCTTCTAAGCTCCACGCTGATTTTCAGAGCTATGATGTGATTTCCCTTTTATCGTTTTTGGACCAGTCCCCCTTTCCAATTAGGGATCACAGCTGCTAAGAATAAAGTGGTGTCTGTTTAACTGGCAGAAGGCACAATGGCCCACTCACGCCATCAATGGGAGTCATTGTTGAGGAAATATTACCGCTGAGATTTTTTAAAATGCTAATGGAATTAATTTCTCTTTCAATGCTGATTGTCACCCAGTTCTTTTTTTTCTTTCTTTCTTTCTTTTTTTTTTTAATGCAGGCAGGTTTGTGTCTTTTTTAATTGTAGTGGATCAAAAATGTTTCTTCTGAAACTACAGATTCAGAATTTCTAAACTTCCAGGAATCTTTACTATTACGTGTTTAACCAACTTATTTATAGAGGAGAATGCCAGGCAGAAAGGCTGAGGAACTTGGTGAAAGCAACACTGCTACTGAATGATGGACTTGGAACTAGGAACGAGGAACCAGCCTCTTTGCTCTTTACCCGGTGTTCTGTTTAGCAGGCTGTGTAGTCAGAAATAATTTCGTTGGAGTGATCTCTAATTCACCATTAAATTTTCTTTGCCATAAATAAGTGCCGAGTAAGTGTCTTCTCCCGGCAATCTTTTCTTAGTGCTCAAGTGTGCAGTCCAGTCAAATTTCACATGGTCTTCTTGTTGGATCGGTGCTACCTTTTCCACTCGGGAGAGAATGTCCTCGTGCACCAGACAGTCTCAGGGAATCAAAGGAATGTGTTTCTCTTTCAGATACAGTCATGTTTCCTAACACAGCGTGTTCTGTGGCTTATGTGGACTTTGGATATCAAGGGTTTGTCCCCTTTGAGAGATCTATTTCAGCATTTTGTTGGGGGTAAGTCATTTTTTCTGGATAGGGGAGGATGTTTCAGCCCTCTGAAATCTGAAGACTGTGCACTCAATGTGGCTGCTTTGAAAAGGGGATCCCTCAGGGTGCCTGGGTGGCTCAGTGGGTTAAGTGGCCATCTCTTGATTTCATCTCAGGTTGTGATCTCACGGTCCTGGGAGTGGGCTCCGCACTCAGCACAGAGTCAGCTTGAGGGTTCTCTCTCTCCCTGTCCCTCTGGCCCTCCCCCCACTCGCAGTCTCTCTCTGGAATAAATAAATAAATCTTTAAAAGGGGAGGGGAGATCCCTCTAATATTCTGGAAAATGCAAGTGTGATTTGCTTTACATTAAGCAAGCTTTATTTTATCTGCTTATCCATAATTCTGCTGTCATTGGCAAAAAACAGGCCCCTGACTTAGATATGCAGGTGTAGCACAATAAAAATAGCAATGAACTTAGAGTTCAGAGGATGTTTGCTTCAGGTACTTCATTCCATCATTTATTCAGAAAAAATGTTATTATTAAGACCTATGGAGAGCCAAACTCTATACTGGCTATTAAAGAAAAAACTATTCATGACACTTGTTAAAGATGGAAGGCGGATTTCATTCAAACAGGGGCTGTGGAGACAGGCCTGGGGACAACTGTAACGACGCCTAGCAGTGGGAGAGAGAGACTGGGCTCAATTCAGAATACAACCTGGACAAGGGGGAATTTATAGCCAAAGAGAAGTGTAGGGTCAGTGGATAGAAAATTACTGAGAGGGGGACGCCTGGGTAGCTCAGTTGGTTAAGTGTCTGACTTCGGCTCAGGTCATGAACCTAGGGTCCTGGGATCAAGTCCCATATTGGGTTCCTTGCTCAGCAGGGAGCCTGCTTCTCCCACTCCCTCTGGTGCTCCCCCTGCTTGTGCTTGCTCTCTCTCTCTGTCAAATAAATAAAATCTTTAAAAAAAATAAAATCTTAAAAAAAGAAAGAAAATTACTAAGAGGAAACATCAGGAATTGGGGAGGAGGAGGGATTCTTCCTAAACCAACCTAACAGAATCCTTACTGAAGGCAGGCCAGGATGATCAGACATCATTTGGGAGATGGTGGAAGATGAGGAAACCAATTAGATATCAAGGGTGATCAGATATTGAGGATGAAGGATTGTGGCTAAACCTACCTGTCAGGATACTTGCTAAAATCAGACAATGCAGAAACAAACATGGAAATCCAGAAGTTGAGGCCCAGTTAAGGAAGAATTCAGGAGTGCCTGAGTAGTTTGCTTAAGAAGAGAATCTTTGTTAGAGGCAATAAGGGATATTGTTGATCTTAAATCCATTTTATATCTCTCAGCCTAGGTTTTCTCATCTTTAAAATGGGACATTTTAATACTTGCCTTGAGATCTTCATACACAAAACATCAATACCTTGGGGCGCCTGGGTGGCTCAGTTGTTCAGCGTCTGCCTTCGGCTCAGGGCGTGATCCCACAGTCCTGGGATGGAGCCCCACATGAGGCTCCTCCTCTGGGAGCCTGCTTGTTCCTCTCCCACTCCCCCTGCCTGTGTTCTCTCTCTCACTGGCAGTCTCTCTCTCTGTCAAGTAAAAAACAAAACAAAACAAAAACATCAATACCTTATAAACTGTGAATCATGTTTCACATGCAGCAAAGATTTTAAATACAGCTCTTTGGGGGATGCTAGTTGATAACAGTAATATGCCAGGCACAGTAATACGGTAATTTAACCATTCCCTCATCCTGCCAGGTAGGTAGCACTATTTCCTTACAACAGAGTAACTGACGCTCAGTGAGGTAAAGAGTTTGTCCAGGTCCCCAAGACCAGGAGAGAGAGCACCTGGGATTCAAAGCAATCTGTGATGTAGAAGGCTCTGTAGGGAAGGCCATGCACATGTGACTTCAACAAAACAGGACCGCCTTCAATTGAGCAAGAAACAAACATAAATGGCTGTAAAACCCTTAGAGTAAACTAACCAAACTGGTTTATAAAATTTCATGCACTTATAATGATGTACATCCCCTGTCCCCAGCAATAGAAATTGCCTCCTAGAGCCAAACATCTTATCTCTTGATACAAATTCCAGAGCCATCAAAAACTATAATTGAAATCATATCTCCAGGTCAATCAGTCTACAAATTTGACAGCTTAATCAAGAGCTGTGTGGTCTCCACTGTCAAAAAAAATCATGTGTGTGTGTGTGTGTGTGTGTGTGTGTGTGTGTGTGTGTGTGTGTAGGTCCAAGCAATTTCAGTATGATAAACTCAGATAAATAAAGTTTACCTGGGGCTCCTACAGAGATTTTCAGGAACTGACCTTTGCAGGCTGAGACACTTTTTTTTAGACCACACGTGAAAAATCAAAATCAAAACTGAACAAAGAAGACTGAAAAACTGCCAACAAAAATTTCTAACTCAATAGCTGTTCTTTAGAATATTAAACACCCCAGAAGAATTACCGGGAAACAAAGCTGTCTGTGAGTTTGCACTCATCTTTCCTTTGAGGTGTCGCCAATGGTGCTACTTGAAAAAGGAGACAAATAAACCTATTAGCAGCTTTGACTGAAGTCAGGGAGACATTTAGTTCCACCGTTGTGCGGCAAATTTGCAGCCACACTCCTGCTCCTGAGTAATAAACCAAATCCTAACCTGTGGCCACCTTAAGTGTTAATTCCAGGATGTCTTAGGTAGAAGGGGTGTGCAGAGGAATCATGTCATCAAATGTGATTATTGGGCAACTTCAGCTTCCTCCGGGATCCTGAAACATGTCCATCAGGGTCGGAACACACAAGAAAATACAGCAAATAAAGACCAAAGCTATGAGTAAAGGCCAAAGAGCAATAGTTGGACTCAGTTCCAAATACCATCCAGAACCAATATTCACATCACTATCTCTCAACTCAGAAAGTGACTTTTATGTAATTCATTAAAATAATTCGATCACACTCTTTTTTTAAATTCTTTTTAAATACTTTTTAATACTCTTTTTAAGGTATTTTTCCCCCTGTGCTTTGCGTAGTCCATCCGCCAGACTGCAGAGAGTGCTCAGGCGCAAATCCTCCCTCGGCCCATATATATGCCACATGTGTGTTATATTTATCATGCCACGTAGTCCAAAGTTAGATTCAAATGTGTTCATTACTGTGCTCTGAAATGTCTAAATGCATCTGTATTGCCTTTCAGTCATAGCAAACCCCATACATGTTCGGTCTCTTTCTGTTTAGCCTATGAAAAATCCTACAAAATAACTGAAAAAGGTACCATCACTCCCATTTTACAGATGAGAACACTAAGACTCCAAGTGATTAAGTGACGTGCCTTGTAAGGGCTAATAGATTCAATGTCATGCTATAGAAAGAAAGTAGACTCTGGAGTTGAGAAGACCTATCACTATACTTATACCTGCTTTTCTTTCCTTTCTTCCTCCATCCCTCCCTTCTCTCCTTTCTTCAGCTAGTCCGTAACTATTGAACTCCTTGAATTGAATTTGCTTTAGGCAGTGATTGGCAAATCTGTGGCCGTGCCCCTGTTCCAGTAATAGAAAAGCAATAATGCCAAACTTGACCTGTGCCAACCTGGAAATTTTAGCTCCATCACGCCTTCCAAAACCTGACCTTGCCTTATACATCTTAGCTGTTACAGATATTTTTACTGGCTAATATGGATAAACATGGAAACTGTTTAATGGTGCACATAATTTCACCACAACTATGTTGTGATTACATAAGTATTTTTTTGTCTCCAGCTATGCTTGAGAACAATGATTTAAAGCTACAAAGGCTACAAAGGTTGGGGTAATAAACTGAGCAGATTTCCGTTGTGGAGAACGACTCACTGGAGACTTAAGGAATGAAGTGAAGGTTTCACTCCTATCTCCAGCAGAGCCCCCATTCTTTCAGACACCGTCACAATGCAGCTGTGTTTTGTGTTTAGCAATAACGCAGTCATTACCATTGTTCTTTATCACATGACCTCGGGCAAGCTTCTGACCCCTCTTTCATTCCTGCAGTGAAGATACATATCAATTACTTCATTGTAAAGTCTGAACGAGACTTTGGGAAGGCAATCAGCATTTCTTATGATTAATACCAATAGCAGGGAGATGGAGAAGAAAGAAAAGAGAAGGGAGAAGCGGTAACATGGGAAACTATGAAATTCTACTTGTAAGTCAGTTATGGATTTCCACATGTAATTCCTCCTTGGAGGGAGAAGAATTAGTCTTTCCCAGAGCATGCGTAAAGACATGATACCAAGCGGGCTTTACCACAAAGGGGAAGAGGGGAAGAGGGTGGGAGGTCTTATAGTCAATAACTGGGCTAACTAAAATTTGAAGTTTTCTATATTAATAAACTTTAATATGTAAATGAGAACTGTAAGACAAATTGAGTACAGAATATGTCGGATTTACCAAATTGATGTGATTGTGGAAATGTTTTCTCACAGTCTATGTCACAGAATGTTCTGTGAAACACACTTTGCTCAGTTATAACTGTAAGAAAAAAAAAAGAACTAAAAAAAGAGATAAGAACTTCGGATAAAATATAGTTGAATTACTCACATTCACACAGTAACTTAGTTTATCAAATACTTAACTGACATAATCTCAGTATATGATATTTTGATCTCACTGCCCTCTCAAATTTCTCCTAATTCCACATGGCCCAATGAAGCAGCTCATGACCCATGTTAATGATAGCAGAATTCTTTCTCTGTCTCCCTCCAATTTCTCCCATTCTTTTCATTCTTATGTTCTCTCCTTTTTCTCTAAATACTGGGTACAGGGCCAAGGGAAAAGAAACCTCCTTCCCCCTGAACCCCAGGTCCATACTTTCTTTTCTGGTAGGATCCTTAAGAGAAGGGGAGCCCCAGGAGTGTACCTAGTTAATAGCCCAACTGATATTAGTTGGTGATTTTGGGGAAGCATCATGTTCCTGACACTTGGAAAAAATAACAAAACAGGACTATCTACACAGAAAGGTAAATTCAAATTAGATTCATATCCCAGCTTCACTGCTGCTGTTGGACAAGAGAGGGAGACAAAAGAAGGGTTGTTCTTTGCCACTTTACATTATAGACATTGCTGGTCTCTGGACAGAGCAGGTAAAAATAATTATCTGGTAACCTCTGCATCATTTTTACAGGCATGGAATCTATAGGAGACAGTCGGTACCTTTGAGTGTGTGTCTCTCACAACATCTCTTTCTTTTGGAGAATCATGCCTTCTTCCGTCTCTGGGTCCATATGGTGTGGGAAGGAGAATTCCATCACCCTAATCCAGTAGAGAGAACACATGCTGAACAACTCCCTCCTTTGGTCAAAGGGACCAATTGAGGATGGGCACATGATGTCAGCAGGTCAATTAGTGTTAACCCTCAGGACTTTTGCAGAAACTCTCAGGAAAGAGGAGTTCTTTGTTCTCTGCGATCCCTAGCTATGAGGATGATGTAAGCCAAGAAATTCTGGTGACTATGTTAACCACCACATTAGAGCAGTGTCATATGAATGAGTTCAAAACTGAGGAAGGCAGGGTCAAAACAGAGAAAGAACAAGGCAATTTAGTGATGGCATTATTTGAACTACTGGATTGGTCCTCCTGAAGCTTGAAACACTTGAGAAATTCCAGTTTTCTGAGCCAATAAATCCTTTTATCTAGAGAAGTTCAATATGAAATTGCAACTTAATGGATTTTGATTAATGCACTTTAGAATTTTAAACCTCTATAAACTGAAAATTATATCATTTTAGCATTTTGCCAAAGATGATTGGAAGGAGAAAACAAAATGTTCACTTTCTGTAGGAGCTTAATATATGGTGGTATTTTAATGATTTTACTATTTTATTTTATTTTAAATTAAAAATGTTAATGAAATCATTAACGTGGGAAAATAGTTTCACTGTCATTGTAGAAATTGTCCACTTCCTCTGATTTTTAAGAAAGTATAGCATAAAAATATTATAATTTCTTTTCAAAAACTCTGTTGTGTATACTTATTCCCAATTCCCTTATTCCCAATTATGTATATTTGTGTATTTTCTCTCTCTCTTTTCTTTTAATCAATCGGTTCCTAGGCTTGTCTGTTGTTATTCTTTACATTGAGTCAGTTTTGGGGTTATTGATTCTCTCTATTTTTTTGGTTTCCTATTTCATTTATTTCTGCTTTTAAATTTATTATTTATTTCTCTCTACTTGTTTTGTGTTTAAATTGCTGGGATTTTTTTTTCTCTAACATTTCTCTGTAGTACTATTTTAGATTCTAGATATGTGAGAAGTTCACGATTTCCATTTTAAATATTTTCTGAACTCCATATGACTACTTTTTAATCAGTGGGTAATTAGGAAGTTTCATTTTTTAATTTGTTTTGCTTTCCAATCACATCTGGTAATTTTTTAAATTTTTTTTTAAAGATTTTATTTATTTATTTGAGAGAGCGAGAAAGAGCATGCGCATGAGCAGTGGAAGGGGCAAAGGGAGAGGGAGAAGCAGGCTCTGAACTGAGCCCAGAGCCCAGCTCAGGCTCAATCCCTGGACTCTAGGATCATGAGCAGAAGGCAGATGCTTAACCTACTGAGCTACCCAGTCACCCCTGGTAATTTTTTAGTTTCATTTTGTTTTTGTTTTCTAATTATATTGTGGTTATAGGGAGGAGTTAGTATATTACTACTAAACTCTGGTTTTTCACTGAGATGTGCTTTGGAGGTAAATAGATGATTAGCTTTGGCAAATGATCAATATATTTTTGCAACAAAAAAGTGTATTTGCTAATTGTGAAGTACAGAGTTTGTTATAAGTTCATTAGGTCAAGCTGGTTAGCTGTGTGTTTTTATTTATTCTGTATTTCTCCTCATTTTTATGTTGGCTTGATTCATTCATGCATGCATTCGTTTACTCAACAAATATTTATTTGATGACTACTCCTGGCTTGGCTAATGCCAATCACTACTTTAGAATCTTAAGATATAGTGAAAACAACAATAAAAAATCAAAGTTCCTGGCATTGTGAAGTTTCCTTTCCAATGAGAGAGAAGTAAGATATTTAATATCTTGATATTTTAGGGGAAAGGGAAGGTAAAAATGAAGTATATAGCATTTAGATATTGATAAGAATAATGGAAAAAAAAAGAACAGGGATAAGGAGGAGTGCAAGGGTGGGAAAGGGAAGGAGGCTGGATTTTAAGTAGGATTGACAAGAAAGGCCTTACTGAGAGAAGCACATTTGAATAAAGACTCAAAGTGAGGGTGTGAGTTATGTGGATAACTGAAGTAAGAGAAATTAGCAAGTACAAAGTCCTAAAGTGGGAGATTCTGGGTATGATCAATGAACCCTAGGAGCCAGTGAAGCTATAGTGGAATAAGTAAGGGAGAAAGGAGGGGATGATGAGTTCAGCAGGAAAGGCACTGGGCTGGAAGTGGGAAGGAGATTATGTGGGGACTTTCAGCTATTTTCACATCTTTGGCTTTTATGCTAAGTGAGATGGAAAGTTTTGGGGTTTTTTTGTTTTTGTTTTGTTTTATTTTGAGATGGAAAGTTATTGGAGAGATACAGAGTGATAAATATTAATATTATCATAACCAGGTCACTCAGATGCCTTTTTTTATTTTGTGGAGATAACGGGTGGGGGGCTATGGAAAGAGCAAAGGGCAGAACCAGGGAAAACAGTTGGAAGGTAATTGCAAAAATTACTGTGGCCTGGGCCAGGAAGGTATCAGCGGAGGTGGTAAGATGAAGGTATTCTGTGTATGGCTTGAAGATGTGGCTGGCTAGACTTGCTAACAGATTAGACTTGGAGTATGAGAAGAGCAAAAAATGATTCCAAGGGAAGTTAATGTCTTCCCTCCCTGCATAACGCCAAAGAGACTTTGAAAATTTTCACTTTTGCCATGCCTTTTCTTTTCATATGTTTGTTTTCCAGGATTTTACTTCCATCTTGCTTTACACCCTCCAAGTGAATCATTATTATCTTTATTGTTTTATATACGGCCACTGCCATTTAGATTTAACCACAATATTATCTGTTGGGTTTTGACTCATCTAACTTCTTGTATTATGCTCTTTCCTTCTTTCCTTCTGTATGCTACTTCCTTTTATCTGAAGTTTATTATGTCAGCTAACAATTTATTGCCTCTCAGATCCACCTTTTCCCTTCAATATTTGCTTTGTGATAATGGAAGAAATTCCGTTAAGTATTTCTTTACAGTTGAATGTGATTTTAAGCTTTTCAGTAGAGGCCTTGGAGGGGTATTATAGTAGAAAGGAGTTCTGCTGTTTCTGGATGCACTGTCAGTCAGTGACATGAATATGAGGACATTCACTGGTGATTTGTCCTAGCCACACACCCAGAACAAATGGCCCCTTGGCAGTCTTGTAGTTGCAGCCTGGTCTGTGATCACTTTTCATGGTCCTTTCAACAGGGACACTGAATTCTGCCCACACTGGCACCCCAACTCCCTCTGTGTACCCTCCCGCACCCAGAGGTTTGTCTCTCATGACACTGTGGCCTGTGCCCCAGGCTTCCCACACATTCTGGCTTGCTCCTGCTCTGGAGGGCTTGTCTTTTGCAACCTTCCTGATGCTAACAGCCCTCCCGACAGGAATGACACACGATGTGCTTCAGACCTCTTCCCAACACCAGCGCCCCCATCTGCCCTGCAAATCTGCATGCCTGGCCACCTGCTGTAGCATGCCGTGGTTTGCCTCTGCACTCTGGTATGTTTAGAGGGTACTCTGTCATTTTCACTCTTCTAAATATTTCACTGCTTTTAAGATACTCTCTTCGTCTATGGTGTTTGGTAGTTTGACAGAGATGTATCTAACCCCTCTCCACCCTATTAGGTTCTTCTTGAACTTCCAAATATGAGAATCCATACCTTTCATCAAATCTAAAATATTTTCACCCATTTTCTCTTCAAACATTACTTCTTCCTAATTCTCCCTACCTTTTTTTCCTGTAATTTTATTTTATTATTATTTTTTAAAGATTTTATTTATTTATTCGACAGAGATAGAGACAGCCAGCGAGAGAGGGAACACAAGCAGGGGGAGTGGGAGACGAAGAAGCAGGCTCATAGCAAAAGAGCCTGATGTGGGGCTCGATCCCAGATCGCCGGGATCACACCCTGAGCCGAAGGCAGACGCTTAACCGCTATGCTACCCTGGCGCCCCTTCTCCTGTAATTTTATTAAACATATATTAAGCCTCTTCATTCTAACCTGCATCTCTTTAACCTCTCTTTCATATTATCTCTTTACCCCTCCATGCTGATAATTCCCTTAGATATACCTTCTACTTTCCCTAATTCTCTCTTCCAATGTATCTAATCTGGAATTTAATCCATCCATTGGGTTCCTAAATACATGACTGCAGTTTACATTTCCAGAACTTCTGTATGATTCATTTTCAATTTTTCCTATTCTTTTTTCAGTTTCTTATTCTTTTATCTTTTATTAAAGTCCTTTTGTAGTTCTGTGATCATTTTAATGCATGTAGGCTGCAGTTTCTGTACATCAGTTCTGTCATTTAAATTTCCTGCCATTTGTTGTGTCTGCTACTTCTCATGGTGAATTTTTTCCTCAATTGCTTTGTAATTTTTCATTTTAACTTTTTCTTCAGAAAGGATTTCTCTGTAAAAATCCTGTGTCATAGTTGAGAATACATCCTTCAGAAGAAAAACTTGACCTTCTGAAAAATGTCAGAACCATTTTTATGTTAATTTTTCACCATGGAATTCTCAAACCATGCAGACAGTAAAAAGTACAGTCTCTTATCCAAGTGTAACAATGTCCATGGTTAAATTTATCAGAAGAAACTGTTCCCACTCAAAATCCAAGCTGATGGACAAGGTTCCTTGTCCTTGTTATCTCGCTGTGCCAATGGGCCTTTTGTGTCTAGTCTACACTTTCCCTAAAATGATAGCCCTTGAAGAGTTAGGCCTAACACAGCAGTCTCACGTACAATCCTTGTCTCAGGTGGGCTCATTTTTCTCTTGTCCCAGTGTACACACCTGACACTCTAGGTTACTAAAACTGACACCACTCACTCCAGGATGTTGACAGTTCCAAGGCATCAACTCACTTTTTAATAGTTCTCTTGGTATCTTGTGTCTTCCCTTACCTATTGATAATCTAAGCAAACTATACCTTCAAAAGAATGTTGTCTGTATTTTAACCGGTATTTTGAAGTGTTTTTCCGTTCAGGTTATCA
Organism: Ursus americanus; assembly: GCF_024610735.1. NCBI lineage: Eukaryota > Metazoa > Chordata > Mammalia > Carnivora > Ursidae > Ursus > Ursus americanus. The sequence goes on from NC_142135.1 coordinate 18,560,342, forward strand.
ATTCTACCACACTTCCTGATATAAAAGTGTGACTATTATTTTAAAATATGGTTCCCATTGTAAAATGTAGGTTGTCCTCATTCTGACACAAGCAGTTGTAAAAAGCTGTAATACAACCAGGATTACAACTGGCAAAAGAGAAATGTAATTTTCCTATTGATCATTCTTTGTTTCCCAAAGTGCTAAAAGTTTAAGGACAGAGAACATGTTTTTATTTGAGTCTTCTGAATCATATTAATTAGTCAATGTTTTCAAAGTGCTTTTTGAGATGAAACCATTATTCATGAGGAAACCCAAGATTTTTGTTATCATGATGATGGCTCCTTTTAAAGATGCTAATTGGCCCACCTGCCATGAAAGAACAATTCCACCTTTGCATTAATGACTGAAAACAACATACCTAGGTATCCTACTTATGAATTCAGAAGTGAAGACTTCATAAGCAAAATATATATGATTTTACTGTTACCAGAGCAATGAAAATTCACTGCAATGAGAGAACATTTTGGCAATGCTGTACACCTCCTGAAAATAGAATGTTGCTTGTGTGAGAGCCACAAGAGAAAACCCATTATTCTCATTGTTTCCATATCATTGTTTCTATATATATGAGAAATATTTCCATATTTGTCAGCAGACTAGACCTTATTGAAGTTGTCCATTCTTAACACCTGCTCTATGAATATTGTTTTATGTTATTTCTATTCTGCTTCTATAGAGGAGAAAGAACTATTAAATGATATTTTCAGCATTTAAGTGAAAATAACAGTAACGAATAACTAAACAGTAACATGAAAACGAAAAGGCTTTCTCAGATTCTTTTCTAACATGCAAAGAGAGAATGTTATGCTCTATATGTTATCCAAATATTCTTTAGCATTTTTTTCAAAATTATATTTTTAGCCACACTGTATTTCATTGGATATCAAATGTTTGATATGGCATTTGAACTGACTTAATTTTTTTCCCAAGGGCTAAAATGATTTTTTTAAACCTTCTCTACAGAAACGAAACTATTTGGAAGGCAACATTAATAGCCCTCTCATCTGAGAAAAGTGAGAGGGCTATAAAAATCTAGCATACAGAGCCAAGTACACTGCAGCTCTTGTAAACCTTAAATCTAAAAATAAACTTTTTCATGACACTTGTTTGAAAAAAGAGTTGTTCTAAGAGAATATTCTAGAAATAAATTTAATCCAAATGTCTCATTTTTTAAAAATTAGTTTTGAAGCCTTTGTTCCATAATAAAACAGCCTGGTATATGAGCAATTCACTAGTTGTCAAGTAGGCATTTGGGGACGTAGGTTAACTCTTTCTTGGACTCAGGTGGCCTGGAATGGAATGATGTACTCATTTACTAAAATAGCACCCCAAGATCAGTAGAGCTAAGGGAACACCTAAATCACTGTCAGCAACCAGATTCTATCCCAAGGTAATCTATCCGGTTCATATATAAAATGAATCCAACTGAATATTTTGAAAATCTGATATATAATGTTGATAACCTAGCTTTTAAACAAAAATCTTTTTTCTTAATTTCAAAAATTGATCCGATTGGCTTATGAGTTTTCATACTACAGAAGCGACACTGTCTAAACAAAGAATTTTAAGTAGCTGGGCAAAGAAACTCTCAACCATCAAAGAAGTTAATTAGATACATTTGGGGGAGCTTCAAGTATGTCTGTAATTTAAGATTTGAATGTTTACCATAACATTTTGTTTTGGGTGTTGCTACATAAGAGGTGAGTATACATAGCCTCTGCTATCAATAATCCCAAGTCGAGCGGGAAGGCAGACATCTAAATCTGCAGTTGTAAATATGTAATAAATAGAATGCCAAAACATGCTTCAAAATACCTTGATGGCAGAAAGGAGTGATCAATTCTACTTGGGAAGCTCAGAGAGGTCTTCCATAGGAGGTATTTGTACTAAGATTGAAAGCTAAGGAGGAGTTCTGTAGGTAGACAAGGGGAAAAAGGAGCATCCCAGCAGAGGTGTGAAATACGATGGTTGATTTGGAGAATTATTGATTTCAGTATGGTTGGAGCATTAAGTAAGCCCAGGAGAACAATGGGAATTGAAGTTCCAAAGACACATACCTACATATACTTACACTTTAGTATTTCAACCATTTTTTTTAAAGTGCCCAAAAATCAGATTATGTTAAGGAGGAGGATATACTTTGCAACAAATTACTACAAATTTAGTGGCTAAAAGAACACACATTTATTATCTCACAGTTTGCATGGGTCAGGAGTGTAGGCATGGCATAGTGGGGTCCTCTGCTCAAGGTCTGCAAGGATACAGTCAAGATGTCTATTGGCTGTATTCTCACCTGGAGGCTTATGTGAGGAAAAATTCACTTCCAAGCTCTTTCAGGTTGTTGGAAGAACTAATTTCCCTGTGGCTTTAAGGGTGCCAGCTCTTTGTTGGCATAGCTAGGAGTCACCCTCACATCCTAGAGGCTGCCCGCAGTATGCAGCTCTCTCCTTCAGCAGTGTACAATATGGCCGTGTGCTTTTTTAAAGGTCAGTAAGACAGTGTCTCTCTCCAGCCTGCCGAAACAAAGTCTTACATAATGTAGTCTAATCAAGGTAGTGATAACCCATCACCGCTACCATATTCTATTGGTTGCAAGGAACCCATTAGTTCTTCCTACAATCAAGGGGAGGGAATGAATTCTAGAAGAGTGTGACTCATTGACAGGTCACTATAGGATGTATCCGACTCAGAGGGCTTGAAAGAAACTTTCAGTGGAATCAAATAGAAACTGAGTGTCCAAACTGTTTGATTATTATTTTCAATTCCTAATTTTCCAATGACTTGTATTATAAAATTGGAGGTAAATTCCTTTGGAAAATGACTGGTCCTAAAATATAACGTGACACATAGAAACATAGCAAATATTCTCAAATCAAAATAAAGAATGATGAACTAATAGTGCTCAAAATAGTTCCAAAAAATTCACACACTAGAAATAGCATCAATTCTGTGTTTGACATAACAAGCTAAATATCCAAAGGAAAGCAAAAATGACAATGTCACATTAGATTCCATCATCACAACCCCTCCCATGGTCCACAGTGGAGTATCCAGCACTTTGTAGAAACTATTTGGCTTCTGGAAATGATCAGCAGTAAGTGAGGTATGAAAGAAAGCAAGAGACGTAGCAATTCCAAATGCAACAGGTGACTATGTAGGGTGACTTTACTGAAAGTAGAGAGAAGAAAAATGTTTTAATTCCGTTTATTCACTCAGCAAATATCGACGCTTCTAACATGCCAGGCACTGAGGACATGATGCCAATCAAGGCAGACTTAGTCCATGTCCTCAAGGAGTTCATGCTCTGTCCTTACAATAGCCACTGACCGCATGTGGTTATTGAGTACTTAACATGTGGAATTGAGATACAGGTATAAGATATTCACTAGAATTCACAGATTTGCTACCAAAAATATATAGGCTATTGTATCAGTAATTTGTATATTGATTATATTAAAATAATATTTTTGATGCATTGAATTAAATGAATATATAGAATATTATTCAAATTAATTTTATCTGTGTGGCTCACATTTGTGACTTCCATTATATTTTTATATCTTTGTATTGGACAGTCCTCTAGATTATGGGCTTCTCATTTCTGTACCTTTTGTGCCTAAGACGGTGCCTGTCACAAATTTATTCCATCCCCATCAAGAAGCAGAAAGGAAACAGAAAGGCCACCTGGAACTGAGTAATATAGTAAAGGACAGTTGTTGTCAAACTATTTCTGTCTAAACACCGGTGTTCTTAGAACTAGAGAGTGGGGACCCACCAGATAAAATACAATAATGGTCTCTTCTCAGGTTTTGGGGTTGGAGGAAGTCAAATGAAATAATTTTCTTAAACTAGTATTCTTTTTGTTCATCCATTTTTCTGAAACCTTTGTTACCAGTTATTGCTTTTGTGCTGTAAAATAAATAAATAAGAAGTAGTATGATCAATGGAAAAACTGGAAACAGCCCCCATCTACCAAACAATGAGAGCTTCCCTGGAAAACAGTTTCCCTGGTCCCTCTGTGACCTTTCCAGACTTTTTCCATTTCAGTCCAGTTTGTGCTTGGTTTCTGACCTTTAGTCTCATGTCTTGTTTTGGATCCTCTCCTGCCCTTGTGGACAGAAGTCAATATTTGGTTTTGCTAGCTTTAATGTTTGATGCTATAGATGTTGATTCTGTTTTCCTCTTCTGGACTTGAGCAGGGGAATCATATTCCAGTTTCGGCCTCTTAGCCTTCCCAGCTAATTCTAAATTATACTCACAGAAACAGAAGGTGTTAGACTAAGGAGACATTATTGCTTTTAGCTCTTTGCCTTAGGCAGTATGAATCATTCTGAAGCATCTAAGAAGAGTGTCTTCTCCCATAGTGCACTTGATACCACAGATGACATTGTCATACTCCCTTCAAGGAGAGAGAAAATTTTCTCCCCAGAAATCCATGGTGGTTAGGAGCTTTGGGAAGTTATTGAGAATCTAATAAGTTACCTGTTCTTCAGATTACTTGTCAGGAGAGTGGGATGCTGAGAGATAAGATTTACATCATACAGAATGCATGAACTGAAACCTATAAGAAGTATTACTTCTCTTGTTTTCTTTAATTCAACTTAATTCTGATTCCCCTCCCAATCCTACCAGGCTGGCAGAATGGCCAATCTCAGGCATTATTGGGGTCCCCTCTCTGTCCCAGGTTTGTACCAGAATATGGGATATATAAGTAATATCTAAAATACACATACACACAGAGAGACAGAGAGAGACAGACAGACGAGGGGAGAGAGTGGGAGAGAGAGACAGAGGGAGAGAGAGAGAGGAGGTGTTTTAATCTCCAGTCTGTATGAGGACCACTGATGTCTCAGAGTCCAAGCCCATAGTAGCCCCTCTGGCGTCTGATGGTTGTTGACTTCTGTGTCACTAATGGGGTCTGGGAACTCCTCCTAAAGCTGAAAACTTTCACAATATAGGTCCCACCCTCCCTAGGCATTCATCATAGTTTTAACTTCTAAATTCGAGTCTCCTCTTAAGCGGAGGCCACAGAGCAGTATATAACATACAGATCCCTACTAGTCTGGGGACATGCAAATCCCTTCTCCTTTCCCCCTCCAGGAGAATCTCTCTCCATTTCCTTGACTTCAAAAGCCCTCACCTCTCATCTCTTCCTCTAGGATATGATCTTTTTAAATACCTACAGGATTTTTATAAAAGACAGAGTTATTGACTTCAGGTTACTTTTACCAAGGCTCTGGCTCCTACCTGACATTGTGAAACCACAGATTTAGACAATGGCTTCTTTGTTTTTTAATATGTCTCTAGAAACGAGCATAGTACTTGGTTCAATAAACATAGATTATGTAAGAGAACGAATGAATGAATGCATGAAGAGTATTCAGTAAGATTTTTTTTAAGATTTTATTTTATTTATTAGAGAGAGCACAAGCAGGGGGAGCAGCAGGCAGAGGGAGAGGGAAAAGCAGACTCCCCACTGAGCAGGGAGCCTGATGTAGGGCTCCATTCCAGGACCCTGGGATTGTGACCTGAGCCAAAGGCAGACGCTTAACCAACTGAGCCACCCAGGTGCCCCTATTTCAGTAAGATTTATATTGGCCCCGACTTTCCTAAGATCTGCCAAATTTAAACTTTTTCGTCACTTTCTCAGGCTCCCTGCGTAAATTGGTATATCAATATGGCAACTATCCCTAAGGCAAAGAAACCGACCTTATAGTCATGGCCTGAACCTGCAATAGTGCACACACCAGACAAGCAGAATATAATCTGGGACATTTCAAACACTTTTTTTTTTTCCTAGCAAAGAGTCTGTGAGCCTATTTTCATTTCACTTCTGTATGAGGAAACTTGATGGCAAGACTGCCAAGTCCTCTACCAGTTCTGATGTAGAAAGAACCTACACATTACTTCTAGACCAATAGTCCCTGGAAAGTCAGCTTTGACTTAAAGACCAATAAGGATGAGACAAAGTGTGGGTTAGACTCTAGGGCCCTCAACATGTCTCCAGGTTCCCAGAGCTCTTTTTTTTTTTTTTTTTTTGCTTCACCCACTAAAAAGATGATCTTTATCCATTACCATCCTTTTCTCCTTTGATCTTCCTCAGTATGAAAAATATGTTTCCCCTCTTTTTGAAGACAAGTGCCTCTGACTAGGTTTGGGATGGGTAGCAAGTGACTGCCTCGAAGGTGCCATTGGTTTACACACGGCGAGGATGAGAGAGCTCTGGAGCACAGTGAAGACAGTGAGATAACATAGAGCACCGTCACATGGGAGGCATTCATTTGGCTCTTATATACGAGCAGCTACTTGATAAGGGGCAACATTATTTACACTACTTCCTGTTTCCACAGATAGGTAGCTCCACTAGACTAATGCTCCTGGCCTCCTTCCCCACCCTCTTACTCACTCCTCTCCATGAGAGAGAAGTGATTTCTCTAACTGAGGAGTTTGGGAGAAGAGATGAGACAACCCCATTCCATAACAGCTATTGGGACAGCTCTGCTTTTGTGAGGGGTAAGAGGATGTCTTGGACCAACTGACCTTGTAATTGAATAGGTAGGTCTGCCTTATCCTAGAATTCAGTGTTAGGAAGTAACATCCTCCAACTCAACTGTGGGACCCCTTAAACTTCCAACACTACTATGCTGTGTTCATTGTGACAGCCATTGGAAATACAAATACCAATAAGTCATGGTCTCTTTACTCAAAAAATTCATGGGTCATAGTGGGGACCTGGCACATACACATAATTATAATATTATGTGGTAAGTAATGACTCAAATGAGGATTGGGTACTGTGAGAACACAGAAGAAAGATACCTAATCCAACCTGAGGGGTTCCAAGAAAGCTCAAGAAGCAAGCTGAGTCTTAAATAAGAATTAAAATTTAGCCATCAAGGAGCACCTGGGTGGCTCAGTCGTTAAGCGTCTGCCTTCGGCTCAGGTTTGAGCCGGGATTGAGCCTGGGATTGAGCCTGGGATTGAGCCCGGCATCAGGCTCCCTGCTCAGCAGGGAGTCTGCTTCTCCTTCTGCCCCTCAGCCTACTTGTGCTCTCTCTCTCATTCTCTCTCTCAAATCAACAAATAAAATCTTAAAAAGAAATTAGCCATCAAAACAATAAATAAAACAACTACCATTTATTAACAATGTGTCATGTTCTAGGTAAGTGCTTTACATGAACTATTTAATTTAATCCTCACAACAGTCTATGAAATATGTTGTTAATACTCTCATCTGAACAATGAGGATGTTGAGACTCAAAAAGCAAATTTTTTGAGCTCATACGATGCATAAGTGATGAGGATGGAGGCATGCATTTTTGGGTACTTTAAATCAGGATTCAGTGAACTTTTTCTATGAAGGCCAGATGTTACAACTACTCTCAACTCCCCTATAGAGCCGACTTAGATAGAACATAGAGCATGCATAAATCAGTGGGTGTGGCTGTGTTCCTGTAAAACTTCATGGACACTGAAATTGAAATTTATATAATTTTCCTGTGTCTCTAAGTATTTTTCTTCTCCTAATTTTTTTTTTCAACTGTTTAAAAAGGCAAAAGCCATTGTTAGCTATGTAAAAACAGGCCATATTCAAATGGATCCTGCCAGATTTGGCCCACAGGCCATGATTGCCAATCTCTGAGTTAAATCATTTTATACCCAAATTCTTCTCCGATTCTTTCTTGCAGTTTTCCCCTTTCTTTGTGATGGCTGGGACTTTAGTTGGTTTTATTTTGTCTTTATTGGTGTGAGTTATTGGATTTTCTTTGATGTTTTCTAAGGTGGAAAATAATTTTTTCGCCTTCCCAAAGTGCCAGTTAGCTGAAAGTAAGGAAGCTTGTGTGGGTGCCCGTTAGAAACCATTACAGTCTGTCTGCCCTGCTGTGACTCTGAAATATTTGGCAGAACTTTACTTCTTGTTCTTTCAGCCCATTTTGTTTTTTCCTTACTAACCTCTGGTACATCCCTCTGAGTTAAGAAGTTCATTTCTTTATAAGTCCAGATAGGGAGGCTGATAATAAGCAGAGTGTCGACTTCAAAAAATGACCTGTCAGTTTTTGTTACATGGAGGTGTTGGGTGAGCCTTAGAACATTCCTTCTGTTTTCCAAAGATGAGGAGTTAAAGGCTCTCCTACACTGTGATTTGGAAGCCTTCTGGTAGGAAAGGCCCAAGTAACGTAAAATTGTCAAAGTTCAAGTCTGACTCTTATAAAAATTATGAAGGGATAGAACTTACTTTCTGAGCACTTCCATCCTTTCTTAGAATTTCTTATGCCTGCTCAGCATCTGCTTACCTACTTGCACTCTGAGATGCCCAGGACCCTCAAAATGTCCTTCGGTCCTCTACTTGGATCAGTCATAAGTAGAATGGTTTTTAGTCTTTTGAAACTGTTGGATGAGAACTCTTTCAGACACCCAAGAATGGATCATTTTTGGCAGAACTACTACTTGCCTCTGTAATATCCATTGTGCCTTTCTTCCTTAGTAATAGAACCCCAGATTGTTACCCAGACAAATGACTGTCTAGAAATAAAGACTAATTTTCGTAGCTTCTTTATAGCCAGGTGTGAACAAATGGATATATTTCAAACAATGATACGTACAGGAAATTGACCTTCAGCAGCTTTCGTGAAGCACACTTAGGTCTCTGGTATGCACCACTGCCATCTCTTCTTTTTGTCCCTTTGTCCTTGAAATAAGGATGCTGTGGCTGAAGCTCCAATAGCCACTTTGACCATGAGTATGAAGGCCCCTACAAGGGATGGTGGGTGAAGAGCTGAAAGAAGGATTCCTGGCCCCTAATTTCCTACAGCCACCAAATTGGTTCTGGATGACCTCTGGTTTTCTTGCATATGGGGGAAAGTAAGTCTTTATATTATTTAAATAATCACTTTCTTGGGTTCTTATCATTCAAAGTTCCCCTAACTTTAACTGACACAATTATCAAGTTAGCCAAACTCCTGTGGGTAGAAATATTGTCTCTCTGGCTTTTTGAGGCAGTTCAGCTCATATATCACCAGGTACCCAGTGGCTGGAAAAGGTGATCAGGGACACCTCCATGACTGTTACAGCAATTTCCTGGCTCCTACTTGTCAGTTCCAGATCAGTCCTCAGCTCAGCTTTGAATTTGGATGTCTTCCATTTTACCTAGAGACACGGGGTGGGAGAGAGGCCAAGAGCAGAAACTCAAGACTTCTCTCGCCCATACCTGCCCAACCACTTACTCCCTGCTTGTTCTGGAGTAAGTTAACCTCTTTATGCCTCAGTTCCTCATCACTACAATCGTGGGATGAGTAGTAACTACTTCATAGGATTATAAGTGAGATAATGTATGTGATGTGCTGAAGACAGTGTCTAGCACAAAGGAGTGCTAAAAGTCTGTGTTTGTTACTGTTATTATTATCATTAGGGTATTTGATGCTTTTGACTTGATGTTGACAGCACTTTATCTTCCTTGTATTGAGTTACTGTTTTTTATTTTATTCCTTTATAAGTTCATTTAAAATATGTGTCCAAATCTGCCCATATCATCCCCTCTCCCTCTTCTTAGAACAAGGGCATTTGGAGCCAATTGGAGATATTGAGGCCCAGATGCCAACTGAGTGGATGGTGTCAGAAATCAGAGGGGATTGAATTACAATGGGGGTCCCTGTGTGAGGTGGCTCGGGCATAGAAAGCCAGAGTCCTTGAACAAATGGCAAGATTCAAATACTGGAAGGACATAAATAAAAGATATCCTATTAAAAAAAAAAACAACAAATAACAGATGATAAATTTCCAGAAAGTTTCTCAGCCTCACTTGCAATATAAATTAAAACAATAAAAGATCATTTTTCATCTCTCAGGTTCACAAAGATTTAAGAAGTTTGATAATGCCCAATCTTGAAGACATTGTAGGGACATAGTGAATTTGAATTCTGTCTCCCCATGTGATCTTTAAGCACACAGAAACATATTGTAGGGAGAAAGAAGTATATGGATACACAGATCCTTTATTTGAAAAAAAAACTATTTTATTATTTGCTGTTTTGACTTAGTATTATTGTTTCTAAATTGAGATATCACCGACATGTAACATTGTATTAGTTTTAGGCGCATAGCCTAATGATTCGATATTTGTATATATTGTGAAAGGATCACCACACTAAATTCAGTTAACATCTGTTACCTCACGCGGGTGCAGTTTTTCTTCGTGTGATGAGAACTTTTAAGATCTACTCTCTTGGCAACTTTCAAATATCCAATGCAGTATAAACTGTAGTGTCACCGTGCTGTATGTTACATCCCAGGTCTTATTTATCTTATGACTGGAAGTCTGTACCTTTTGACTTAATATTATTTTGACATCTTCAAAAATATTTGTCTAGCATTCCCAATTCATAGACACCTCAAGTATTTCCACTTTTGTACTACTATAAAAAATGCTGCAGTGGACTTCCTCTCATGGTACCTTTGTGCACTTGTGTGAGGATAGATGTCAGAAAAATTCCCGAGAACAGAATTGTTGGGTCAAAGTGTATGTGCATCATAGTGCTGAAAAGCTCTCTCAAAAGTTTGTTTTATTGCCATTTCTTCGAGGATCCTGGCTTTCTGTGTCTGAGCCACCTCACACAGGGACCCCTGCTGTATTCCAGTCTTTCTTCTGATTTCTGACACCAGCCACTCAGTCGGTGTCTGGGCTTGAGTGTCCTGGCTTCAAATGCCCTTGTTCTGAGTGGATGGGGAGGGGATCAGATGGGCAGATTTGGACACACTCATCCCGGAGAGTTAGGTGACAGAATGAAAAACTGTAGATCTTCTTTTTCTAAGTCATGCCTCTTCCATGAGGAAGAGGGATAGGTCATATAAGCTCTAGGCATCTCCAAGCTGGTGTCAGTCTTCACCCAGCTCCAGAGTCTCCAACAGCACAATGTGGCGTCATGAGAAATCATTATTCTGTCGTGAGGATGAGGCAGGAAGCCCAAACAAGTTCTTCCATGCTGCTAGCATCCTATTCCAGAATTGAATCCCTTTGGGAATGTTGAGAGGAGAGGGTTCTCCAGGTAGTAAGATCTCCCCACGTTGGGGCCACTTAGAGCCCACAAAGTTAACTCTGGCTAATACATTTTCCAGAGCTCCTGGCATCCCCTCACAGCACCAATTGCAGCAGAGGAAATATTAGAGAAAGTAGAGTCCAGAAAACTATGTTCCAATTTTTCAAATAATAGAGATCAAGTAAAATACATCTGTAGATCACAGTTTGGGTAGGTACAAACTTTGAATCACTTTTTCAAGAACTTGTGCAAAGCCCTGTGTTGTGAAATAGGTATGTATATAACAGCCTTCACAGGCCTCTTAAACCTGCTTCACCATCCCCTGAGAAAAGGCGTGGTTCAATCCATCCTTCCTTACTTAAGGGGAGTCTCTCTTATCCCACAGATATTGCACAATCTTGCTTTTCATCCACTCCAGGGAGTACCTGAACTCAGGAAGCTGGGGCACTTGGCAAAAGCAACAAATTCCCCTTCAGAACAAAGAGGCACAATGATAAACCCAGCTCTAAGAACACACTGTGCTAACCTATAGCTCTCTTGCCAGGTAAGCCGCCTGAGCTCTGAGAGTGACTGCATCACAAAACTTAACCAGTCACCCAGCCATGACTCCTGCTTCTCCAATCAACCTGTGCCCTCCTCGCCATCACCAGGTCTGCACCCATCCATACCCACCATGTCTTTCAAGTTCTAACTCAATACTCACTTCTCTGGCCCTGCCCTTCTCTGAGGATGCCCACCTTCCACATTTTCCTGGACACTAAAGTGTTTAATCCCCACCACAGTGGGTTCCTGTGTGTATTCAGAGAGTCAGAACGACACAATGAAACTTTCCAGGACTTTGACATCTGGCAGACGTGTCGTTGAATTCCAGCTTCCGCAATAGCCAGCTATGACCTTGGACAAGTTACTTAATAGTTTCCTCCACTGTCAGATGGATAATCACAATTGCCTTGGAGAGTTGTTTCAAGGATTAAATCAGATAATACATGTAAAGTACTCAGCTCTGTTCTTGACTCATGCTATCAGACCTATTATACTTAGTGTTACCTCTCTTTCTCTAATGTCTAATGTCACATATTTAGTTTTTTAATTCAAATTGTCCATTCCTTGAAACAGAAACCAAGTCCTGTGTTTTTTAATCCTATAAAAGCATCTAACACAGGTTATTTATGGATTAATAATTGTTGCTGAACTTATTGGAATATTTACATAATATTGAGGTCAAAGGTGAGAGGGGCATGTGAATCAGGTTTAAAAGTTGATGGCCTCAAAAATTAAAAAAAGAAAAAGAAAAAAAGTTGATGATCTCAACAGAATTAGCACAGTATCGGGGCGCCTGGGTGGCTCAGTCGTTAAGCATCTGCCTTCAGTTCAGGGTGTGATTCCCAGGGTCCTGGGATCGAGCCCCGCATCAGGCTCCTCCACTGGGAGCCTGCTTCTTCCTCTTCCACTCCCCCTGCTTGTGTTCCCTCTCTCACTGGCTGTCTCTCTCTGTCAAATGAATAAATAAATAAAATCTTAAAAAAAGAAAAAAGAATTAGCACAGTATTATATAGAGACTGAAGAAAAATGCTCAAGCTTAACTCAGAAAACCTGAGTTGTAGTAACCTTCATAAAGTCTCACAACCATGCTAAGCTTTTGTGTCCTCACCAGAAATTATGCTTAACAATATCTGACCTGCCTACCTTTCCAGGCATTTTGAGGATCCGTTGCCATCATCTTTGTGAAAACATTGTCAAACAGTAATATAATATAAAAATGAAAGACTTGAGAATGGTTGGGTAAATCCGACTTACTATGATGATCTAGGAAGAAATAGGCAGGCTGTTTCTCCTGGAAACTGTCAGACCTCTGAGCATTGTTAGAATTTGTAGCCTTGAAATGTGTGCCTCCCCTGGATAATGGAAGTTCAGACTGTACTGCCCAAGACTGCTCAGAACCAGATCTGCTTGCTCCTTAAACTCTGCCCTTGCACCTGGATTAGGCCTGTGGTGTGGCTAAAGCTAATTTCTAAAATATTAGGGGCATTTAAAGGCAACAAAGTCCAGAAATGTTCTCTGGGTTGACTACATTTACTGAGAATAGAAAGTGCAGGGAATTCTGGAACTCCTACAGATTCAAATAAACCCAAACTTCACCTCTATACAAGTCCACCCCTTTTTTTTTAATTATGTTATGTTAGTCACCATACAGTACTTAATTAGTTCCCAATGTAGTGCTCCATGTTTCATTATTTGCGCACGAGTCCCATTTTTAACACTCCTTGGTTCATGTTGTTTGGGTTTCCTTTTATTTGTTTTTGCTGCAAGTGTTTGGAATTGTTAGCTTCTTGACAACTGGGGGTTTGAAAGGAGGTAGAAAATTACTATCAGATAGCTGTTCCATGCGTTTTTTGGTAAGAACCTAATATAAAGGCATCTGGTCTGGTGTTGAACCACAGAGTAGAAAACAAAACATCTGCCATCTTATTTCTGTCAATAGTTTGGGTGTGGGTATAGGTTGAAGGAGCACATCATGAAGCAGGAGGAAGGTCAGCTGGCTAGCTTTACATTTAGTGTATGAGCAGGGATTTTTAGACCTTGAAGCTCAGAGATTTGATTCTATGAGAACATGAGATTGTATTGGAGTACTGAGGATAGAATTGCCGTATGCAAACTTCCCAGAGGCACATATAGAAGTCCAGACCTTCACTTCGGTTCCTTTCATTGGGAGATACAAAGGCATGATCTAAAGATCAAAACCAGACTGTATATGTCTTTGGTTTGCTTGTCTTTTTTCATTTGTGGGGCCAAACTACATGCAACACAATTTTAAGCCAAATTTTTTCCAGCTTAATTGAGATAAGATTGACATATAAGATTGCGTATGTTTAAGGTATGCAACATGATGATCTGATATACATCTATACTGTGAAATGATTAAGTAACCTTAGGATTACTTAACATACAGTCACTCATATAGTTGTGAGTTATCATATAGTTGCCTTAGCAACTTTCAGGTATACAATCGTGTATTGGTAACTATAGTCACCATGCTGTACATTACATCCCCAGAACTCGTTCATCGTATAACGGAAAGTTTTAACCCTTTGACCACCTTCACCCATTTTCCTCACTGCCCCCTACACCAATGTACTCTCTGTTCCTATGAGTTCATTCTTTTAGATTTCACATATAGGAGAGATCATACAGTACTTGTCTCTCTCTGTCTGACATATTTTACTTATCATAATGCTCTCAAATTTCATCCGTGTTGTCACAAATGACATGAGTGCCTTCTTTTTTTTGGCTGCATAATATTCTACTGTATTCATATGTACCCCATATTCTTTATCCTTTCATCCCCTGACACTAAGGTTGTTTCCATATTTGGCTATTGGGCATAATGCTACAATGATCATGGGAATACAGATTATCTCTTCAAGATAGTGATCTTATTCCCTTCAAATATATACCCAGAAGTGGGATTGCTGGGTGATATGATTGTTCTATTGTTAATTTCTTGAAGAATCTCCAGACTGTATTCCATACTACGTGTACCATTTTAAACATTCCCACCGACAGGGCATGGGGGTTTCCTTTTCTCCACATCCTCACCAGCCTTTGTTAGCTCTTGTCTTCTCAATAGTAGCCATTCTAATTGGTTGAGCCAGATTTTGAGAATCATTTAAAAGTAGATTTCTTGAATGTCTTGGGAAATCAGAAGACCTGGCCCATCTGCTTTCACAGATGGCAACAGTCCCTGGATGTTGCTAAGCAGTGGTGCCCTTTCCAGGAAGTGTGTGCCCTCTAGGTTTGCACATCTGTTACCACTGATTATTACCCAACACCAGGGCCATTTATCACAGCACTTGCATGGTTTTCTTGAAATAGAGAAATATGTCTTCTATACTTACGTCTCTATCAAAATTTGGAAAATGGAATAGAAAATTAGAAGGTAGGGTATTTTAAGAAACTTGAAAAAGACCATACTTCCTTTTGGAGGTGAAGAATAACATAAGCAAGAATAAACAGAATAATATAATAATGTAAATATATATAATATGTGTAAAATAATACATATATTATTTGTACTGGCACAAACTTCTCCATTCCCAACATAAAATTGCAATAACTTCAGCCTTGAAAGGATTTTAGACCTCATTGGTTACACTGGAGTTTTTGTGATAGAATCTAAGTTCACTCTAAGTAGATTCTGTTGGAAAAAAAACAAAAAGAAGGAAGGAAGGAAGGGAGGGAGGGAGGGAGGAAGGAAGGAAGTCAGGCAGGCAAGGAAGAGGGAGGGAGCGAGGGAGGGAGGGAAGAAGGAATCTCCAATAATCCCCAAACAAATTTTTCAGCTGCTAGACTTTCTGGAAAAAAGAAAATGGCAATAAAGTTATTTTTGCATTTGTGCAAAAATGGGACATCCTTGCTCTGATTGTAATCTAAGGCTGCTTTTACTTGGGGCATTGATGTTGGTGACACCAAGAGGAACAACCACAGTTTTTTTAACCTTTCAGAAAGCCTGTGGGACAGAGTTTAAAACACAGCAATGTTAAGGGTGCCAAAGACTCACTCTTTGGAAGAGAGGTTGATCGTTTGGAGGGCTTCCCTTTAAAAATGATTTAAAGACCTTCACTCAGAGGACTACAGATGTAAAATCAGAGATTCAGTCAAGTGAAGCCTAAAACGTGGCAAAGGGAGCAGGGTAACCTAGCGGAAGGGAGACATGATATGGAATTTGTCAAACTTCAGTCTGAATTCCAATCCTTCCACCCCCAACTGATGTAACCCTGAGTGAGTTTCTATAGAGCTGATGTGAATATCACATGACAAAACATAAACTGGCCTTTTGTAAGTACTTTCAAATGCTGGTTCTGATTCTCTTCCGTGTTTCCTTGATATATGATAATGGCAGCTATCATGGACTGACATGCCAACTGTTTGCCAGACCAGTGACCCTTCACCTGAGTTCCAGGTTTCCTTGCTTTTAAAGTGGCTTCAGACCTTTTTTCAGCATTTTAATGCACTAGAGCAGGGGGCATTCCCTTTCTGTAAAGGGGCAGCTTAGAAATATTTTTATGTTTGTGACTATCTCTACAGTCAAAGGGCTCAGGGTCAGAGGGCTCTACATTTTCTGTCACTATTACTCAACTCTGCCTGCCACTGAGTGTGAAAGCAGCCAGAGACAATATGTGCACAAACAGGCATGGCTATATTCCAATAAAACTTAACTTACAAAAACAATCAGATGGACCAGGGGCCATAGTTTGCCAACCCTTGTACTTGACTATAAATCTTTGCATCCCATACACATTTCTTGCTGTCTGAATGCATAGTTTAAAATTTTCAGTGTGTTTTAGGAATGAGGGAGGGAGGCAAAGAGGAAGGGACAGAAGAAATAGCAAGAGACCTCAAAGTGAATTTCTATATACAATAAAAAATGGATTATCCATCTAGACCTTATTGGATTTTTGGAAAGATTGCAACAGTGAAAGTGTCTGAAAGTATTTGGGTCAGAATCAGGGAGCATTAAATCAGTTCTTTTTTCTTTCTCTACCTGCCGTTCACAATTACTAAATATTTATTGAGTACCCACTATTTCTTCAGGTTTGACTGATCTAAAACCACTGAATCCTAGGAGAAGGGAAATTTGGTTCTGGCTTTGCCTCCAAGGATGTGTGACTTTATGGATTCTCTGGCCTTAGGTTTCCACATCTGTAAAATGACACATATCTCCTCAACCTTTTTAAGAATGCTATCATATTTGCATCAGAAACCCCTTGGGAAAAAATGTACATTTCTAGATTCTACCCAAGATATCGGAATCACTTGGGATGGAGCTTAGTTTTCCTCATTATTATCCCCAACTCTATTTTGGGGGGAAAAAAAGGCAAAACAAAACAGTATTAAACCTACAAAAAAGTTGAAAGAATCATACAGTGAACCCCCATTTACCTTTCACTAGATCCACTTATTGTCATTTTCACCATATCTGCTTCATAGATCATTCTTTTGTTCTTCCTCTCTTTTTCTGTTTCTATATTTGGAATTCAGTTGATAGTTTGCCACATTTTCTTGGTAATTCCTCTCTCTCCCCATTTGAAAGTCAGTTATAGATATCATTTCACACCTAAACACATCAGTGCATATCTTCTAAGAATGAAGACATTCTGTAATGATAATGCCGTTATTGCATCCAAGGAATTCAATTAACATTGATGTGCAAATATATAGTCTATATTTAAGTGTCTTTGATTGCCACCAAAAAATGTCCTTGTATTTTTTCTTTGATGATCTAGTCCAAGATCCTTCATTTTATTTGGTTTTCATGTCTCTTTAGCTTCCTTTCATTTAGAAAATTCCATCTTACTTTTTGTCTCCCATGACTTGACATTTTGAAGAAATCCAGGCCACTCACTTTGTAGAATGCACCCCCTCTTCTGATTCTGCCTGTTTTCCCATATCTAGATATTTAGATGGAAAATTGGATCAAACATCTATATGGTACTTTGTGCACCTTTATTGGAATATATTCTAAAGACAAAGCGAATTGCAAAGAAATTTTGAACTTACTAGGTAGGTTTGTTGTTGGTATTGCTATTGGAATAGTGATAGTAACTCTGAAACAATTTCTTTCCATATTGCAGGACACAGCAAGATGAATAAATACGTTGACATTTTTGGAAACCGGATCACATGAATTGGAAGACAGAAATATGGAATAAGAAAAAGTAAGAAAGTACCTTATGGTGTTGGATTCGAATTGGAGATAAGAATACAAACTCAATTTACCTACCACCATAGTAGAGATAAGCACATCTAGTCTCCAGATCTTGGTTTTTAAATAATATTTCATAGTAAAAGGAACCAGGGCCCCTTGAGGAATGGGTGATCCCAGGGCTAGGCAGATAAAATCCAAGTTAATCCTGGAATAGCTTGTTACGCCAGAGAACAAAAAGAAAAAAATATATATGTTTAAAGACAATGGGGATCTATCAAAAGTACATGGGAGTCAGCTTGAGGAGGCTTATCCTGGCCAAATTTGGTATATCTAAGCAGAAAACAGAATAATAATAGTAATGGAATATAGCACATTAGATAAGAATCCATCAGAGTGAAATTAAAAAACAACAACCACAAAAAAGGCTGTGTATAGAAGAAAGATCCTCATTTCAGACGGATGTCTGCTAATAAATGTAGAAGGAATTACTGAATTCAATATCTGCTTTTTTAACATGCTCCCCAGGTGCTTCTCATTTCCTCCCAAGTTTGGGAACAAATGCTAGATATTTCCTTGAAGCTCTTTAATTCTACAACTGCTATAAAATCTTAAGCTCAGCCCCTGCCTTGGAAAAACTAATACTTAATAGAAATGTAGGAAAAATAGAAATTCTAGTCAGCCTGTTGACAATTTGTTTCCTCTAAAGTACTCCTGAAAGCATTTTCCCCACTGTTTAAAATGCCAGTCATCTGGGCTACTCCTGACACTTGCCATGCTAATCTAGCATGGTCCTAGGAGAACTACATCCTGCTTATTTCCACCACAAACCCCTTCCCCAGCAGTACAAAACATTGATACCCATGGAAACAGAAAAAGGAGGCAGCTGCCTGGGATTGTCTCCAGGCTCTGCCTTTTGCTTGCTGTAGTTTTCTTTTCCCCTTCACCAGGCAGACGAGAGCTTTCAGGCAGCAGGGCATCCTTGGAATTTAGTCCAGTGGACCCTCTATGTAAATTCAGTGCCTTGTGATACCTCAGAGGGGTTTAATTTCCATTCCAAAAGTAGGTCAGTAGCCCTTTGCTTTTGAATGTGTCTTCTGCCTCTGGGCTTCCAAGTTTTGTAATTAATTGGGGCCATTTATTTTATAGTTCTAGTATAATCATGCAGAGAAGCAATTCAAAAATGAGCAAATAGTTATGAATTTTCTGCCCATAATCAATCTTTTCCTTTGCTCCCCACATCCAAATCGATGGCCAGATTCTAATAATTCTGCTTTCAACATTTTTCAGGCATCATCCTTTGACCTTCCATTTTCTTGCTTTCATTATCAAAGAGCCATGGCTGTTTTCTCCTTAAAATTTCTCCCTTGATCACGTTAGACTGTAGTCAAAGCAAATGACACCAAAATACCTTATCCAGGCCCTTGACTTCAGTGCCTTTAAGACACTACTTGCTGTTTGCTCTACCTTTCCTTCGAACTCAACAAATCTAAAAGGAACCCATACCACCTCTTGACCAGTTCTGCCACCGCCTTCCTGGCCACCTAAGCTTCTACTTAGTATATTATAACAGTTAAAAAGCATGAGTTTGAAATCAAACAGAACAATTAGAATGAGGCTTAAATCCCAACTTGTAAGCAGTGTGACCTTGTCGAGCTAAACATTCTCATCTGTAATATGGGGATAACATGACATATGTCAAATGGTTGCTGCCTGGAATCATGTACATGTTTTGTATGTACAGGGCCTAACATAGTGTAAAGATTTAATGAAAACTAATTATTTCATTGGCTTCTCCTCCTCTTTCTAGTTCTCTATATGGTAAATTAGTACGGTCTGTTCAATATTTCTTTAAACTATCTCTTTCATTCCCACACGAGTACAGCTTGTTATCCCTGCTTAGGTTACTGAATAATCTTTCCAAGTTGTTTTCCTGTCTTCAGTAGTCCCAAAGACTTGTGTTCTTTATGTGTGTAAGGAATCTTGCTAAGGCACTTCAGTCTTTCAACTAACCCATTCCTCATTCTGTCAACAGATTAATCTGTCCTGGGATCTGTTTTCATTGTACCTCTCCCTTGATTAGGAAGAATCAGTGGCTTCCCAGGACCTTTAGGATAAATTCCACCTATAAGGTAAATAGGCTCCAACTTATCTGTAGTGGAGAATTATAATTTGGTCTGGCGCAGTCCTCTTTTCTGCCTTATTCTAGTAAATATATCTCTTTATTTTGGTGAATTGCTTATCGTCTCCATTCCGGCCACGGGGCTACATTGGGAGCTGTCAATCATGGTGTCTATCTTCAGCCACCAGAGTAGATTTGTGATCCAAGCTGAACCATCTTTCTCCTTTTGGGTACTTTTCTAATTGAGATGAGGGGAAAAGAGACCTTTCCTTCTTGGAAGCTGAGCTGGGTACTCTCAACCTTGGCACTGCCAGTGGCCATGGCTTGGCCTTGTGCAATCTGAAAGAATGAGGTGCGCTAGTATCAGTTCCAGCTGTACTCAAGGCTAGCCTTTCTCTTGCCCTTAGCAAATTGGCTAGTGAGCTCATGCATTTCCCATTTGGTGTTTAGTGTCGGCTGAGATTCTATCATTTGGAGCCAAGCATTCTGCCTAGTAATACTATCTTTTCACCAGATCTTGGTCTTACTTCTTTCTCAAACCCATCTAAACTGATCAACCCATGCTCAGGGAAGATAATCTATTCATGGTTTTCTTCCTGCCTTTGACCACGTTGTTCCCCCTGTTAGGAATGTTTGTTCTCTCTTATCTCATTCTCCAAAGCCTGTGCTTCCCTAAGACTCAACTCAAAGCCTTTGCCTTTCCTGAAGCTCAGTGTGTCCTCCGTGAGGGCCAAGGAGTATTCCCTTAGCTTAACATCTGAGCTTCAGATTCCAAACCCTAAAAGTTATCCGATATTTAGTTACTAATTGGGTCATTAGTCCTTGCTATTTCCTACGTTTCCACCAAATTAGAATAAAAATTCGAAGCTCAACCAAGGTCTAGAAGTGAAGGAACTAGTTCCAAATCACAAACCCTATTTGGGGCAGAATACATTGAAGTTTCCTTAAAAATACTCATGTCTGACTGATGATAGTGGAGGAATGATTTTTAAAAGGGAAAACATGAAGCAGGAGCTTAAATTATCCAAAAATGTCTAGATTGCTAGGGGCTTGGGGGGGAAAGACAACATAATTTAAAGTAAGTGCTAGAATTTATTAAATGATGAAAAACAGAAGTCCGTAAACATTCCTTGATCTGGAGGTATTACTAAGCATCAAATATGTTGGTGTAATGTTTGAGAGCCTTCCAGAGCAGTCAACGGAGATGAGGCTCTTGACAGAGAAGGCAGTAGGGTGGGAGAGACAGTATTTGGGAACTAGCCCAAGTTTCAATTACAGTTTCAGTTAGAATAGAAGGAATGGGTGAGAAATCTGTGTAGGATAAAAGAGGATCTGTGCATAGCCATGCCGGTGGACTAAGAGTTCAGAGTAATGAGTTAACGGGGAGATTATCTAGGGAAGCACTGCTATAGTAGGAGGGAATAAATTGGGTGAGGAACAAAAATGGGCTATCAGGTTGTGAGGTAGAGTATAAGAGGAAGTTTCTCATGGGGTCAAGAGGGAATTCAGGGGGATGACTCCATAAAGGGAGTGGCGACATCATGGAAAAAAGTGAGTTCCCCTCATATACAGACCTCTGATTCCAAAGGTTCTGAAAGTAATTTAATAACTAACCTCTTTTGGAGTCTAAGGAGCAGCTTAGCAAGATCCTGAAATAGTTACTTGAACTTTCATGTCTATTTCATTTCATTATTTGAAAGATGGGTATGGAAGAAACTTTGATTTCTTATTCCTTTTGACCTTCAGACCAGGACATGCTTTATGCCTACTTAGGCCAATCGCTAAGTTCCTCGTGTGGAGGGTTCTCTTGCCTACTGGGATTTCAAAGAGCCATTTTGTTCAACGTGTCTTTAATATAAGATCTGACCTACCACACACAGTTTTTAAAAGGATCAAATGTATAATCCCTTAGGAAAAGTGCCTTAAATTTACATCATAGGTATTGAAAGACTGGTGTAAGGTTTGTTTCCGCAGTAGGTTGTTAGGGAAGGGAAGTAAAGGGGTGGAGCTCAGGAGGGGAAGCTAGAAGATAAACATCTAAGTACTTGCAGTTCTGCCCTGGGCTAGCCCCAGAAAAACCCCGTGTGGCATTCCTACCACAGAGGGAGAGAGCGCAGAACTCTCACCTGACTGCCTGGCCGGCTGCGAGTCTGGGTGGT
This sequence comes from Ursus americanus, assembly GCF_024610735.1. Lineage (NCBI taxonomy): Eukaryota > Metazoa > Chordata > Mammalia > Carnivora > Ursidae > Ursus > Ursus americanus. The sequence goes on from NC_142135.1 coordinate 18,582,401, forward strand.
GGTCAATGTAGTTTACCAAGGACCCACCCAGAAAAGCCAGGAGCATGCAATAGAGGGTGTTTGCCAACCCTCTTCAAATTGATGATGGACCTGTTCGCCAACTGGGGCGTACCAGAGAAGAAGGAACCTGCTCAGCCTTCTTTCTGCTTGGCGCCATCCCCCAGTCTCGGTGCTTCGCCTCTCAAGTGAGAATCTCTAAGCCAGGGTTTGATTGAGCTGCTTCCAGTGGCTCTACACTCAGCACTGCAGCCGGCTCCTTCTCCCTGTGTACTCCGTGTTCATGTGTGTCTTTCTGTCTGAATGATCTTTGCATCCTAGGGTGGGCTTCCTGCTGCTTCCTCATACTTCGCAAGCATTTCACCAATCGTACTGACATCACTAGGTCTCACCTTAGGAGTTTTGCATTTCGAGTACCCCTCCTGCAAACTCACCCCCCCCCTTCTCACTCTTTCTCTTTCTCTCTCACTCTTGTTCTGCTCTCTAATTCTGCCCCCCCCCATACCAAGAAGCTCTTTGTTTCTTCTTCTTCACTATTCACCGTGTACCCACTGTCCATCCTGCATATTGAACAAACCTCCCTAAAGATGCCCCACGTACTCTTTAGGAAGCAGTGCCAAAAATACAGTGATGATACTTTTCAAACCCAAATGTTGGATCATGTAAACACATGATCCAGTAGAAGATTACTCAGGAGATAATAGTAACCTTTGAAATCAAGACTGACGCTGACAATCCAAAATGTTTGGCTGTTAAAGCTCAAAGGGGACAAGGAGGAAGGTCTGTGTTGCAATCCTGGTCCAGCTTCCCTCTCTGATCTTGTGCCTACCTCTCTCTTCCTCCCACAGGCTGTCCAGCCACACTGAGCTCCTTCTGGTCCCATGAACCAGACAAGCTGGGTTCTGTCTCAGGTGCATTGCGCTGGCACGTCCTTTTCCTGGGACCTTATTCCCTAAATCTTTGCAAGACTCCCCTCTTCTTATCATCAACGGCTCACTCCGAAGTCACCTCCTCCCAAAGGCTTTCCTTAACATCGTCACCCCTGGTCTCCCTGTAGTCGCTTGCCCTGGTTACTCTTGACTCTATCACACTGCTGTAGTTTCTCTCCAGCATTTACTTCTGCAAGAAAATATCTTTATGTTTGTAGTCTTTCTCTATGTCCACTCTACCACCCATGACAATGTAAGCTCCATAAGGCACGCCTTTGCCACATTCTCTGCTCGCAGGTCACAACCCCTAGAAGGCTGCCTGGGATACAGTAGGTGCACAACCAAACTCTGTGGGATGATTGGATGAACACACACCACTGCTTGCGCGTGTGCCCTTGGTGCTGTGGAGCTGAGGATTCTGTGACCTGCTCTTGCAAGTCCACATTCACACAAACCTCTGGAGGAAAATGCACGTCCCGCAGGAAAGGAACCCACAGAGGAGGATCCCAGTTCTGACTAGGTGGGAAATGAAAATCAAAAGTTTAGGCCAGAGGAGGAAACAGAACAGGAGACAGAGCTAAGCAAAAGAAATCTGGTTTAAGAAAAAAGGGGTCGGGGCGCCTGGGTGGCTCAGTCATTAAGCGTCTGCCTTGGGCTCAGGGCATGATCCCGGTGTTCTGGGATCGAGGCCCACATCAGGCTCCTCCACTGGGAGCCTGCTTCTTCCTCTCCCACTCCCTCTGCTTGTGTTCCCTCTCTCACTGGCTGTCTCTATCTCTGTCAAATAAATAAATAAAATCTTTAAAAAAAGAAAAAGGGGTCGGGGAACTTCAGGTATAATTTCGGGAATACGGAGTTGGACTGGTAGTCATGAGAGCCCAGTTGCAGCTTTGCCACAAACCCACTCTGTGGCCTTGGGTCCACCGTTGCTCCACTCCGAGCTTCAATGCCACACTTATAAAACGAGGAAGGGGCACCTGGGTGGCTCAGTCGGTCAGGCGTCTGCCTTCAGCTCAGGTCATGATCCCAGGGTTCTGGAATCGAGCCGCACATTGGGCTCCCTGATCAGTGGGGAGTCTGCTTCTCCCTCTCCCTCTGCCCCCACTCGTTCTCTCAATCTCTATCTCTCAAATAAATAAAATCTTTTAAAAAAATAAAATGAGGAAGCTGGAAGTCTTTTCAGTACTTTCCAGTGATCATTCTTTTTTTTTTTTTTTTTTTTAAAAAGAGACCTAGGAAGGGATAATCTAACTGCAAGTGTTAAGGAACTACAGGGCACTAGTCTCAGGTCCTGCAAAGAGCTAAGAAATGAGGTAAATAAGGTTTACCCTTGAGAATCCACGTTGCCAATGAGAGGCCAGAGATGCAGAGCTATCTGAGGAATGAGATAGGACTTCTAGGCCTGTAAGAGCACAACAGTCACTAGTTTCAATATATTAGCATGTCTACAATTTTTTAAATAAGTATCAGTGAGGCAAGGGCAGAGTGTTCTCTAACCTTGGAAAGAGGGAGAGGCTGGAGGCAGGGACGGGCGCTACCCGTTTACACTCAGGGTGCCTAGGTGCCCCCTCCCTGCAGAATGCACCCTGTAGCTAATAGGGTCCGAGTCTTGAGGAGAGTGTGTAGGACAGTGGTTCAGAGCCCAGAATCTTCATAGCTGCCTTCAGATCCCGATTGCTATCGACTCGCTGCAGGCCCCAGGCCAGTTATTAAACCTGTATCTCTATTTGTTCACCTATGAAATGGGAATGATGTTAGTGGTAAGGATCCCCAAGAATCTCTGGGAGGATTAAATTAATGTACGTAAAGCATGCAGAATAGGGGTTGTTCGTGTAATTCCACTGACAAAGCCACCTCCAGCTAATAAGCACGCCTCCGGCCTAATGATATTCAGTATTTGTCTCCCCTCCTTCTGATGCCATTTTCAACAAGCTACTTATGTCTTCCCATGTAGGTTTGCTTACACAGGAAAAAATGTGTTGATCACAGAGATTCTGAGAAATTACCATTCCAAAGCCTGTGATATGGCATATCAATAAGTTACTTGGAGTTGTGTCTGGGCCTCCCACGTTGCTTGATCACAGAGGTAAGATGCAGGCATGATGGAAATGGAGGATATCAGTTCTGATTTCTGAATCATCACACTGGGGTTCTGGTGCCTAGCTCCTCCTTAATGTTTCGGGTTGTTACATAGACACTCAGGCTCTGATTTCCCTAGAGTGAGAGATTCACTCCTGTGAATCCTCAGCCTCTAAAGCAGATTGCAGTCCCAACTTGTTTTCCCACCGCCCTGGGGCAGACCTCTGTGGGCTCCCTATGATCCTGTGGCTGCTGTCCCTGCAGCTGTGGGTACGTTTACATGAAAGAACATAGATCTTGAAGAAAACTGGTGGATTAAAAATGTAGAAAAGGTGGGAGCTGCAAATAGAAGCATTAATCTGGGTCTCTGCTCACCTGCATCCAGTGACTTCTCCTCAAAAGAAGTCCCAATGTTTTCATTGTCATGCCTGAAACTCCAGCTACCCTTTAGGGATTCATCTGAGTTTTGAAGCGTTGTCAATTAAAAGTGTGGGTCATTCTGGAAGGGTTAGAGGATGTTTGGTAATGTCAATGATGATACATATCAGTGGGAATGTGTTTGATAAGATTTCTTTCCTCCGGACACCTTGCTAGGTTGGGTCTACCTTTAGGAATGAGCAGATTTGTGAGTTTTGTTTTGTTTTGATTTTGGACAGAGGGGAGAGGGGTGTACAGAGGCAGGAGATACATGAGAGACTTAAAACTCTTGGGGAGGCCCATGGCATCTGATTATGGTGGAGGGAGAACCTGAGGGGTTCAAGGACCAGGAGGACTCTGGGAGTTTCACCTGTGACACGGGTTATGTTGGCATTTCTGGATTGGCCTAGTAAAGTAACCAACAATTATCATACTGTTCCCCTGAAAAAATGCAGCCTGAGATCCAAATAAGTAACTAGTAAAGGAACTTTTCAGAAACAATCAATCCATTGACACTGAGTTCTCAAATGGTGAATTTCCTATATTGGATCTTGGGAAGAAAGCGAAAGTCCCAGGAAACATTTGGTATGGCAATGGGGGGGAGGGGGATAGGTCAGAAGCATTGAGCATATTCGCTGTTAAAGCTGTAAAGACATCAGTTCCTGGGGTCTGGGGCAGACAGTGACCTGCTGAAAACCCCCACCAGCACAGACACCTCTCCAGGGATCCGGCAGAAAGATGTCCTGCATTTAAAGAGAGGAAGTTTCGGGCACTCGGGTTATGCTGACGTTTCATGCGGAGTTCTCAGGACAGCCTTCCCTTCTTGACTCTCCGAGAACCCAAGGCCTCCGTCTGAATCTACCTGAGAATCCTCGCGCAAAGGAGAGACAGGTAAGACCTCAGCAGAAGCCAAGCCTCGGTTTGAGGAAGCCAGCGTGAGGAGACCTGGATATAGATACAGCTGGGGGTTAGGACGGAGGGGCAATCCAGCGGGGGGTGTGGAAGGGAAGGGGTCAGGAGCGTAGAGTGAGGGGACCTGGGCCGGACGAGCGGTCCCAACGGAGGAGCGCTGTGGGCGCCCGCGGGGAGGCGAGGCTCTCGAGGAGAGGGCCGGGTGGGGAGGAGAGCTGGCGCGAGGAAGCTGCCCTGCGGCGCCGTGGGCTTCGGCAGCGCGGCGGCGGGGGTCTGAGCCGGCGAGAGGGAGAGAGCGCCGGAGCTGCGGCGGCTGGAACAGGTGAGCGGCCGCGGGGCGGCGACTCCCCGCCCCTCCCCGCGGGCGTGTCTCCTCCTACCCACCCTCCCGGCGCGGAGCTGCTCCGCGGCTCCCCTCGGTTTGGGCTTTTGCAACTGGCAGCTGGCTTTTTTTTTCCCCCTCCCCTGTGTCTGTCTCTCCTTCTTTTAGGTCGTTCCACCCCGCCCAGGATCAGGCGAGGGGGAACGGGCTGGGCTGCGGCTGCCAACTCGCGCGGAGCGCGTGTGCGAACTCGCGGAGCGGCGTCCCGCGCCCTGCCTCCTCCCTGCGGGGCGCGCGCTCCTCGCTCCCCGGGCCCGCGGCCTCCCCCGCAGCCCTTCCCCACTTTTCCCCCCTTTGGCAATCACATGGCATTTTAAGAATGCCGGAAAGATGGCGGTAGCGGCGGCGGCGGCAGCGGCGGCGGCGGGGCCGGGCGGCGGGGGAGGCGGCCGGGCGCAGCGGAGCGGGCTGCTGGAAGTTTTGGTGCGGGATCGCTGGCACAAAGTTCTGGTGAACTTGAGCGAGGACGCCCTGGTTTTGAGCTGCGAGGAGGGCGCCGCGGCGTACAACGGCATCGGGACCGCCACCAATGGCTCGTTCTGCAGGGGCGCCGGCGGCGCGCAGCCCCCGGACTCGCCCGCGGGGGTCCGCACCGCCTTCACCGACCTGCCCGAGCAGGTGCCCGAGGCCATCTCCAACCAGAAGCGCGGCGTGAAGGTGCTGAAGCAGGAGCTGGGCGGGTTGGGCATCAGCATCAAGGGGGGCAAGGAGAACAAGATGCCCATCCTCATCAGCAAGATCTTCAAGGGGCTGGCGGCGGATCAGACCCAAGCCCTGTACGTGGGCGACGCCATCCTGTCGGTAAACGGGGCAGACCTGCGGGACGCCACCCACGACGAGGCGGTGCAGGCGCTGAAGCGCGCCGGCAAGGAGGTGCTGCTGGAAGGTAAGGGGTTAACGCCGCGCGGGCCGCGTACACACCTCCTCACCTCCTCACCCTCTCACCGCACCCTCACACTCACCCACTAGCCGGCACAGCCTAGGGCCCCGGCGTGGGGGGGGGGGGTGGCGGGGAGTTTGGACAACTTTAACCCAACTGGGGGCAACTTGTCCCTACCCGAGAGTCGCTGCAGGCTTGGACCCAGCGGGGGTGTGTGCAAAGGCTGGGCGAGCAGGGTTTCTTGAGCTACGTGGCAGATGGTTAGGGCACCGTGTCTCATTTTTACCCGCGGATAATCCGACGGTAGTGTCGGGGCCCGGGAAGTGGGACTGGAAATGAAAGGCAGCGGTCCATGCTACGGTGAGAGCTCACTGAATAATCGCAACTCTCATGGTTTTCTGCTTTGGCACCATGTTCTCCTCAGAAGCCTGGGCAATCCATTTAAAAGGGTTCAGTCCTCAAGAAGACAGGGAGGAGTGGCAGTGTTTGAACGCGAAAACCCCATCATCTTTCTGGACTTCCCTCCTCTCAGATTGGAACCCGGGCTTAAGCTGGGGAGTTGTGCCAAGGGCTGGGAAGTATGTGGCAGCTTTATACAGAAGTTCCCTTCTGGTGCCAGGTGTTCGGCCGGTCAGTCTGGATTCCAGGCTGCTCTGGGGGGAGGGCTGGTGAGGCAGTTTTTCTGCCTGCCTTTCCCCGGGATTTTTTCTGAGTGGGGTGGAAACAGTTTTGCATTTTAAACAGTTTCCCTTGAGTGTGAAGCTTCTTGGAAAGGACTTTCTTGAGATCCTATGTGCCCAATCCCCTCATTTTTCAAGTGAATAGAATAGGTAGCCACGTTATAGTACGCTTTTGCAATTATGTGTAGAAAGGCAGTAGGGTATTAAGTGGATAATCACTCTCCTTTCCCACTACATCTGTATTTCTTACTTGGTAACTGCCTCTCTGCCCCATTGCTTGCTTTGTACATGCCTCAGTTAGAACAAATATCATGTAATTATTTATGTCTATTTACTCAGCTTTTCCCACACTGTAGATGGAGTTGCCTGGGGTCTTTTATTTAGTTATGGGTCATTTCCCTTGAGTTTAGGTGCTCAGTGATATGCATCCTGAGTGAATAAATCAATGAACCCCTAGCCACGAAAACGGAGTGTTTCAACCCAGATCTTGTAAACTGGTGGTTGATTTAAATCCTCAGTTAAGGACTTAAGTCAATTTCCTGCTCACCAGATGTGGTGCTGGTGTGTGAAACTGAGAAAGTTCAAAGTTGGGAAACTGGCTTCGTTACATGTGACAGCTGATGCAACGCTCTGGTACATCTGCCTCCTGCCTAGAATACAGAGGGCTCCCCCCCACCCTGCCTTTATTTATCTAGAGGATTTGCGATGTTCTTCATATTTAATTGCTACCCTGGATCCAGAAACTGGAAGGCTATTTGCTTTGGCTTGATGATTAACATAAGTAAATAGAAAAAAGTTTTCCTGACTCAAGTGTGTGTTGGTTTGTGTGACAAGGGGCCGGTGGGATCTGGGGCAAGTGTAGTTTGGACTATAAACTGCTGGGCACCTGCTCAGCTTGCACTATTTACTATAAACTCTCCGGGGGGGACAAAAGGCAGGTCATTTCTGTTTCAAGGCACTGCCCTTAATTATGTCTTTTCTTCTCCTTGGTTTCAATTTAATGAATAATGACTTAGCAAAGAGATAAAAAATATCTCTCACCCAAAAAGAGGAAGGAAAGGTGACTCCCTGCAGTTGAAAATACACTTAAAGAATCGGTTATGTGACTGTGTGAATGCAGCAACTGAAGAGTGAGTTTTGTAAAAACCTCTAATGTGACATTCTTGCTACACGTCGTCCTGTGTTGCAGGCAGGACCTCTGGGGGAAGGCCTGTGGGCCTCCTAGACATGAACCACCTGGGCTTGGGGCAGCAGTCTTATTCCCAGCCTGAGTTTTCAGATTGGCTGCAATCAAGAGAAGCAAGTAGAGGCCCCCTTCAGAACAATGGCTCTTGTTCTGAGTTGAGGTGTTGATTCTAAGTGCCGTAGGGGACATCATACACCATTAAAGCAAATATCACACATTTCCTCTTTTGTAGTTTGGAGTGGTAGATGGATTCCCAACTGAAGGGGCATATCAGAACCACCGGAAGGGCCTTTTAAAATCGCATACCTACTTGCCTGTATCCTGACTTGCAGTCTTGATTGCTGAATTTCTACAAAGGAATGGCTTTGTAGATGTAATCAGCTGGGACGAGAGGCTTAGGGAGATGTTTTAAAGATATGTTTATATGGAAAATACACGGTTGTTTTTTTGTTTTTGTTTTTGTTTTTGTTTTTTGGGTTTTTTTTTTTTTTAACTTAGATTGCTTTTTTTGTTGTGAGGGGGGTTTGTTGGGTTTTTTTTGGTTGGTTTTTTGAGCCAGCCCCATCGCTCAAGGACAGCCAATACACACACCATTACGTGACATGCGCCCCCTGGTGGAGAATCAATACTGCTTCTGGTGGAACGCACTGAAATGAAAAGCTGAAAGGTAAGTTTCAAAGCCTGCGTTCTCATTACAGAGCCTGTCACAGACTTCTCTTCACCTCTTTGAGCCTCAGTGTCTTCTGAAAAATGGGAATAAGGGAACTTGGCTGAACATTTTTACTCTACAGGGTTGCTGTATGGAAGAGAATCTGAGAGTAAAAGAAAAAAAAAGGACATGTATCAAATAGCTACTGTGATTAGTTATGTTAGAATTACATGAAATGAAGCTGAAATTGCCCTTCCCAAGGGATAGTCCATTCCTCATACCACTAGAGTTCATATTTCTTATTTTTAGTCTACTTTTTATTATTAGTATTATGTAACGGTAATGTTACATTACATACATCTGAGGGAAGGGAATCATGACAACAGCTAACATTTCTTGAGCGGTTATATGTGCCAGGCTTTATTTGCATTTGTTCCTTACACTTTCAGTAACTGTGAGGCTAGTACTGTTGTTCCTTTTACTGATGAGGAAACAAGGTTATAGACAGTGGGTTATTTGCTTAAAGTAACACAGGGAGGAGGCTTCCAGGTCTATCTGACTTCAGAGCTCAGCCTTGTAACTTCTGGGTGAAACTGATAATCCCAGCTTCTCCTTCAACTGTGTATTTAAGCCAGTTGAAGCTTCTTCAGTTCTTGGGCTCAAGATGTCCTGCCCCACTTCTCAAATATGCAGAGTGCTTGGGTCAGCGTGGAGCAGGAAAAGCAGTTGCGTGGGTCACTCAAAAGGGAAGGACAGGAAAGAGGATTGAGTCTAAAAACCTTAATGCGCCAAGTGTCTGCCTATCAAAAGGGAGCTGCTGCCATAGTGACCCGACTTCACAATGAGGCAGGGTCTCTATCATTGAATACCTGGCCAGCAAGGAGGTTACATGGTAGTTTAAGCTGAAAATAAAACGTTAATACACTGTGCCAATTAAGTCAGTGTTTAACCAGATATTCATTAAAGTTAAGATCAGACGTCTTCACGTTATGAACTCGTTTCCCATTTGGGGGAGTAGGAGCAGGGACCCTGCATTCAGCCATGGAGATAGTGAACCCCAGAACTCTAGGGGACACCACATACACAGAGTACAGAGTGAATGGCACACTGCGGAGCTGAGCTGGGCACAGCTGCATAAATATCCCTGGTAGTTGTGGGTCAGGGATAGGATAAGTTTGGTTGCCCTTAGATTGATAGCAGAGTAGTAATTTGGAATCTGTCAACCTTTTTGTAACTGAAACTACAATAAAATTAGTTTCTCCATAACTTTATCTAGATTGAATAGTGCAGAATGTTCTGGAAGACTCATATTGGGGTATGGAAGGTGGGGGTGGGATGGGTGGTGAACAGAATCCTATCCGGGTCCAAAAGGTATCCTGTGGAGCTGGACCAGAGGAAGTGGAAATTCAAAGGAGAAGGTCAGAGACTGTTGTTGACTGAACCCTGTCCATCAAAGCTGCTCCTCAGCACCGCTCCCAGGAATGCTTGCCTGTTGAGATCATCTAAAATGTCACTTACACAATCACTTCCTTTAGTGGTAGAAATAGAGATTGCAGGACAGGGAGATGGGGTACAAGGCAGAGGCAGTGGTTTTGTTGGCGTGAAAGCTCAGGATTGGACAACAATTTGTTTTAGAGAATCTTACATTATTTAGGATATACAAAATCTTTTTAAAAATTTTATTTATTTTTTGAGAGAGAGCACGAGTGGTGGAGAGAGGGAAAAGCAGGCTCCCCGCTGAGCAGGGAGCCCAACGTCGGCCTCGATTCCAGGACCCTGGGATCATGACCTGAGCCAAAGGCAGACGCTTAACCAACTGAGCCACCCAGGCACCCCTAGGAGGTACAGATTCTTAAAGAATATCCAAGAACTCTGGAATTTAGAGTCTTAAAACTTGGGTTCTTATATTTTAACTAGCAGTTACTCTTTTCACAAGATGCTTTATGTTGTTGGGCCTTTATTTTCTTCATTGGGAAGCTAGGGAGCTAGATTAAGCCATCTCTAAACCTTATTTCACTTCACATCCTATAAATTCAGACCCAATGCACTTTTTTAAAAAAGATTTTATTTATTTGACAGAGAAAGAGAGGGAGAGAGAGAGAGCTCAAGCAAGGGGAGTGGCAGGCAGAGAGAGAGGGAGAAGCAGGCTTCCCACTCAGAAGTGGGGCTCGATCCCAGGACCCTGGGGTCATGACCTGAGCTGAAGGCAGATGCTTAACCAACTGAGCCACCCAGGCACCCCCCAACACACTTTTAATAACAAATCTTTCTCACACCCCTTTTATTTGTATAAAACAAATGTCACAAATAATATACCTAATAAATAAACTACCTAACTGTAGTTTAAATTTAAAAATCAACATAATGTCCTATTATTATATTATTATTAACATTAATAAAATGGAGAAATGAGTAAATTATTTTTAAAAAATTTCAACTGATAAACACATAGTACAACTACACCAGAGGACATAATGAAGGAGATAGATGCTAGTCCCTGTGCGTAAAATCACCAGCAATGAATAGCTACAACTGAAGATGGGTGGGGGTGTGGGATCTTTTGGAATCTGGAAAAATCTTGCACTATGAAAGGCTGCCTCAGATGTTTCAAGATGTCCAGCATCTCTGGCTCCTATCACTAAATGCTAGGGATATGCCCCTGCCACTCCCCTTGACCTCTAAAACGCCTCCATAAATATCTGAACTGGTACTGAGAAGGGCCATATTGACCCTCCACCCTCTTGATGAACCAGTATTCTATAAGAACGCTGATTCTGGGGGCGCCTGGGTGGTGCAGTGGGTTAAGCGTCAAACTCTTGGTTTCAGCTCAGGTTGTGATCTCATGGTCATGACACTGAGCCCTGTGTCAGGCTCTGAGCTCAGCATGGAGTCTTCTTCAGATTCTCTCTCCCTCTCCCTCTGCCCCTCCCGCTTGTGCTCTCTTTCTCTCAAATAAAAAAATAGATCTTTTTTTTTTTTAAGATTTTATTTATTTATTTGAGAGAGAGAGTGAGAGCGAGAGTAAGAGAGAGCACAAGCAGGGAGGAGAGGGAGAAGCAGTCTCTCTGCGGGGCTGGATCCCAGGAACCTGAGATCATGACCTGAGCCGAATGCAGCCACTTAACAGCCTGGGGCACCCAGGCTCCCCAGTAAGTAGATCTTAAATGAAAAGAGTACCAGGGTTCCTGGGTGGCTCATCGGTTAAGCAACTGCCTTCAGCTCAGGTCATGATCCTGGAGTCCTGAGATCGAGTCCCACCTTGGGTTCCCTGCTCAGCAGGGAGTCTGCTTCTCCCTCTGAGCTTGCCCTCCTTGTGCTATCTCTCTCTCTCTCATTCTTTCTCTCTCAAATAAATAAATAATTAAAAAAAACCAAAACAACAATACTGATTCTGCTTTACCACTTTATACTGTAGCCCCCCTTATCTGGGGTTCTGCTTTCCACAGCTTCAGTTTACCATGGTTTCAGTTTCCCGAGGTTCGCCACAGCCTGGAAGCAGATGATCCTTCTCTGACAAATCATCAGAAGGTCATAGTAGCCTAATGACAGCGCCCGCATTGTCCCTCTTCCTTCATCTCATCTCATAGGCATGTTATCATCTGCCATCATCACAGGAAGGGGGAGTCCAGGACTATAAGATATTTTGAGAGAGAGAAAGGCCACATTCACGGAACCTTTATGACAGTGTATTGTTATAATTGCTCTATTTTATTATTAGTTATTGTGGATGATAACTAATTTATTATTGGTGCCCAATTTATAAATTAAACCTTATCATAGGTATGTATGTATAGGAAAAAACCGTAGCATACATAGGGTTCAGTACTGCCTGTGGTTTCAGGCAGGCATCCACTGGGGGTCTTGGAAGGTATCCCCTGCCGGACCCGTTGGTGCCGAACCTTTTGCAGACTCTTTACATATGTCATAAAAGCTAACATTTATATAATACTTGCATCACTCCAGATGCTGTTCTAAGCACTTAACATGGACTAAATCACTGGATTCTCACAATAACCCAAAACTATTTACAGATGAGAAGACTAAGGCACAGATCATTGGAGTCACTTGCCAAAGAAACACAGTGAAGAAGTTCTGATGGTGGGATCCAAACACAGACCTGATTGCTTTGGATCCTCTTGAACAGCCTTATACCAGAAGCAGATTAAGGATGCATATCCCCAGTGTGTTGATTAGGAGACTGAAGCTCCAGTAGGACTGATTTGTCCTACTTAGGTGTTTTCTGCTTTCTTGTCTAGTATATTAGTTTTCTACTGCTGCTCTAACAAATTACCCAAAACCTTAGTAAATTAAAACACAAATTTGTTACCTTACAGTTTATTTTTTTTTATTTTTTATTTTTTTTAAAGATTTTATTTATTTATTTGAAAGAGAGAGAGACAGCTAGCGAGAGAGGGAACACAAGCAGGGGGAGTGGGAGAGGAAGAAGCAGGCTTCTAGCGGAGGAGCCTGATGCGGGGCTCGATCCCAGAACGCTGGCATCACGCCCTGAGTCTAAGGCAGATGCTTAACGACTGAGCTACCCAGGCGCCCCAGCCTTACAGTTTTTTAAAGTCAGAAGTCTGATGCAGATCTCATTGAGCTAACATCAAGGTGTCCACAGTGCTGCATTCCTTTCTGGAGGCCCTAAAAGAGAATCTGTCCCCTTGCTTTTTCCAGAAGCTTCTAGAGACACTCAAATGCTTTGGCTCATGGCTCCCTTACATTTTTAAGCCTGTGGTGGCAACTTGACTGTTTCTCACATCAAAACACTCCAACCTCTATTCTGCCTCCTTCTTGTGTTTTTAAGGACTAGTGATTGCTTCAGTCATATTTAGATAATGCAGGATAATTTCCCTTTTCAAAATATATTTTAAATTATAACTTCCCTGCTTAGCAACCTTAATTCACTTTGCAACCCTCATTCCTCTTTGCCATGTGAGGTAACCTATGGTTGGGATCTGGAGACTGGGAGGTGTGCATCTTAAGGGTGACGGTAGGGACATTTTTCTGCATATTACGTTTGCTTTGCTGAAGCGGTAATGGTACAGAGTTTCCAGGTAGCTCTTCAAGAATATCTTCAACCATGGTAAACAATCCTGTCCTGTCACGTGGCAAAGGAGTTCCTCATTCATTTATTTATTTACTTGTCTAACAGGTAACTTACTGAGTGTCCTCTATGCGCCATAAACCACTGGGGCATTGCCCTTGAGAAACAATATTGCAGTGACAGACGCAGATAAGCACCATGCAGGCAGCTACAGGATGGAGTAGAAAGTGCTACATCAAGGGCATTATGGGATGCTGTGGGAGCCTCAGGCAAGGGCATCCAGCCCCTTCTTGGACAGGGCTGTGGAAGGCAAAGGTCTCAAGGCAGCCCAACCAAGAGCTTGACTATCAGCCTTAGTTCAGTGTGGCTGGGTGGGAGGAATGTGGCCTTCAGGCCTTGCTAAGGGGCAAGAATGAAAAAAAAAAGACCAGAGAATTGAGCAGGAACCAAAGCTTCTAGGCCTTGTTACAGAGTTAGATTTCCTTCTCAGGGTGAAGGGTGATAAGCAGGGAAATGTCATGCAGAGTTTCACATGTCAAGGAGCGTGAGGTGGGCAAGGCTCTGGTGAGGTCACCCAGCTTCACGTGCCCAGCCAGCAGCACCGGTGTTCAGACACTCGACCCTGAGTTATGCTTAGGCGCACCTTCCGCAGTGAGGGTTGGGTTTGTAAAAGTGGCTTCACTCACACTATGATTTTGTCACCAGGCCAACCCTCCGTGGGTGACTGGACTGGTGTAATGTAGGAAATAGAAGTGCCAGAGATGCGGTGACTGGTCCGAGGTTACCTTGTAAACGAGGGAGCTGGACATCCGATTATCTAACACCCATCAAGCTCTAACTACTGCGTACTACACGAGACATTGTGTCAAGACATTATACAGTGGACAAAAGGAAGCCTAAGAGGTATAAGGCATGGCCTCCAATTTCAGGAAGTCGACAGTTATTAAGGAAATGGGGCGTTTGAGGCTGATGGTAAAGTTCTTGACATGAGTCATACGAATGGCATGATTTTTACCTCAGCCTCTGTGGCATAGTACCCACACATGTTAGGCTCATTTTAAAATGTCTTAGGAAGGAAAAAAATAGAAGGACAGAAGGGAGGAAGAAGGAAAGGAGAGAGTGAGTGGGGGAGTAAGGGAGGGAGAAGGGAAGGAAATACAGCAAGGAAGGAAGGAAGGGAAGAGGGAAAGCAATTTGGAGACTTGGTGACATTTTCTTTTTTTTTTTTTTTTTTAAGATTTTATTTATTTATTTATTTGACAGAGAGAGACAGCCAGCGAGAGAGGGAACACAAGCAGGGGGAGTGGGAGAGGAAGAAGCAGGCTCATAGCAGAGGAGCCTGATGTGGGGCTCGATCCCAGAACGCTGGGATCACGCCCTGAGCCGAAGGCGGACGCTTAACCGCTGTGCCACCCAGGCGCCCCGGTGACCTTTTCTGATGACTCCCATCGTCCAGCACTCATGCCATTGGACTGTGGTAAAGATACACATTTCGCATCCCCATAATGAAAACTCTATCTGGGGCTGTAGCGAAGAATACAGAAGTCACTTCATAGACCTGGGAAGAACTTACTTCACATAGACCAGGCTTGAAAGGCAAAAGAGGAGCCAGACATGATTTTAAAAGTTATTGGAAAATGTAATTATCCTTTTAATGTTATATTTATAACCACCTTTCCTTTGCCCCCCTGTGGCTCAGAGACCTACAAGTCTGAATATGTAAGAACACTTTCTACCTGGGGAGATGAAAACTGTCTGCTTAGATATTTTAATTGTTTCTTTTTTAAAGCTTATGCATCATCCTGAAAATTCAGACCACATTCCTTACGTGAAGGGGATCAGGACTGTCCTTCAGTGTCGTATTTCTGCCGTGGTGGGAAATGCTTTTCACGTTCCGTGGTGCGTCGCAGCACTCACCCCATGGAGTGTGTATTAAAAATAGCTCACTGCACACAGCTCCGCACTTGCGAAAGGCATCTAGCCGAAGCTACCACGGGTCTGTTTGGTGAAGGGAAATTATTCTCTGGCAGCTAGTGGCCTACTAAGAATTCTATTTCAAATGATGCATTTCAAAGCAGTTAATGTTAAAGAAAAGCCAGAATTTCCCCTGCATTTATACCAAGTGTTTTATATACCAAACCTCATTACCCACTTCACTGGCTTTGATCTGTAATAATAGCTTGCCTTTAGCTCCGGCCTGCAGATTGCTACTTCAGAGGAAATATGTAACTCACAGCACGAAGTAAATATCCTAACAGACCCAGGCAGATGAGGCCTGCTCCCAAAGTGGGATAGACAAGAGGGAGAGGTTCAGGCTGAGTAGTCATTATTACGGAAATTAAGGTGATGACCCATCCTGTGGCTCAGTGCTCTTTAAAACTACTTACTACTCCTTCCTGTGATTTGAAACATCATTCGTAGCTTGTTGATCAATGTGGGAAGAAGCTCCATCTCGAATTTGATGACTCGTGGCTAAGTTGACATACCCTGTTCCTGGCCTTGCTCTTCAAACCGGTCTTTTCCTTACAATTTTTTTCTCACAGCAGTAGCGTGCTGTGGTTTAGAGGGTGGGTCTTGGATTTGCTCAATCTGGGTTTACATTCTTGTTCTGTCTCTTTCTAGCTGTGTGAGCTTGAGCAAGTGACCTACCTACAAGCCTCAGTTTCTTAATCAGTAGGTTCATGTGAGGAGGAGAGTAATTATGGTTGGAAAGCGGTTAGCTCATTGCCTGGAACATAGTAAGCACTACATATTTCCCAACTATAAAATATGTCGTGTCACGTGCTTAGCTAAGTACTATCTACAGATAGAGGGTTCAAGCATAGAAGTGAAATGATGGGGTCAAACATATGTGATACAAAATCTTTTGGGGGACACAAAGGAGAATTTGGGATTTGCCATGTTTGGGAACTGAAGGATTCAGCTGATGGCCTGGGAGAGCTGGTTTGCCTTGTAGAGGTGAATTAGGATCCCACAAGGGTGTATGTCATTGATGATTTTTAGTAGCATCAGATGTTTTCCATCAACCCAATCACAGTGTAGGCTGCTGTGGTTGCTGGTGGGCAAATGCGAACTTTGTCTTAAAATGCTGATCTGCAGGAACATGCAGAAAAGTGTTTTGTAAAGGGAAAGTGGGCAAGTACAGATTTAACCTACACAGCAAAATTCAAAATTCTTTGAAAAATTGTCTAGTACTTACAGGAACGTGGGGTCCTTATTAGCCAAAAGAAGCCCAAATGTTTCTTTTGTTAAAAATGTGAAATATTTATATAACTGTTACTAAGCCAGCATTATACTTTGGTTTTGAATTTTTTTATTTAATACTGTACTTCATGGAATCCAAGAGACAGCCCAGTGCAAGATAGATCATTGTTTATGTGCCCTTGAAAAAGAAAAGATACTGTTTAAGATGAGGGGGGGTGTCTAATAGGATACGGCTTAGAATTGTGATGTCAGGGGCTATCCCTTCGATACAGGCATAAGTGAAAAATAAATCCATCACACAGAAAGGGACAACAAGGGAACGCACACATCTCAGATTTGGTTTTGGAAGAAGGAAGAAAAAACTATATCTACTAAGATTTTGAATTGCAAGTTGGTTGTAATAAATACTGAGGTCTGAATGTACAGTGTCAGTGTAAGTTAAAAAAAAAATACGTAGGCAGATGATGTAAAGTGGTTTCGGATTGGGAGGGCCCCTGATGGATGATAGGAGTAGTTGTAAATTCTGTCTGCAAGAAGTCAGCTTCCATCTGGGCCTTCAGCGACGTTAAGGCACATTCCTCAAATCAGAAATGATAAAATGTGAAAAAAAAAAAAGACAGTTTGGATTGATGACATATGCTGTATAATAGTTACACAACTAGTTATTAAAATAATTTCTCTTGTAATGTTAGTAAGGTGGCACCTTGTCAGGAGATTGAAGGAAGGATCTGCAGGGGGATGAGATGAAATTCTTCTGAAATTGAACATTCCAGAGGGAGACAGGTGTGGAGTAATAAATCACATTTATATAAATAACAATAATTTATAAGTGATGTAAATGCTGTAGCAGAACTTAGGGAGTATCTGGAGCTGCTAAGGATAGCTGGCATGCAAAGGAATGCCTTACAAAAGAGGTGACTTGTACAGTAGGGTTACATAAGCAAAGTGAAATTTGAAGTATATGTAATTACTTGGCTCTTTGGGACCCTGCATTTCAAATACTTTCATCTGAAAGCTTTTCATCTGCAATAAAAATCAAGGTTAATGATTTTTCTTTTTTGGTTGCAGTATCCACATACTATCCTCTGTTCTCTACTTCATGTTTAGAATTTGTCTAAATCAAAATAATATATGCTTATAACATTCCTTTGCCTGCCCTTGCCCAATACATTCTCTGTTGTCCCCCACAATGTTAGAATTTATGTTTTAATGAATAACTTAATTTAGTAATTTTTATTAAAATATATATTCCAAATATAATATGTCTGTGTACTGCTACTTCATGTATCAGTGTCAGCCATTATTGACTAAATCAGTCTGTTTTTATAAAATTGTGATACATGTCAACATTGTTCCCTTTTCCAGCCATGCAATGTTCAATGATCAGGTTTCTTGCAGTTACTAATAGCTTCTCTGTTTTTCCATTTGCTTCATTTTCATATACCTATCTAATTTTCCCCCCAAAAGCAGCACTACATTTATCAAATTTCCAGGAATAATTCTCTTCCAAATGCTCTTGTATGTCAGATCACACACCCATTCTGCTGATTTCCCCGCCCTGCCGCTTTGGACTGCTTGTCTCTTGGTCTGGGGCATGGCCACCTTCCTCAGGCTGTCCTGGGCTTTCTTCTCTGTTTTCTTGGATCTTCTGCCACCTTTACTTGTGGTTTACTCCCTAGTTTTGCTGGAGCACATTGATCAGTAGCTTCCTGAGAAAGAATGTGTGGGAGGTAAATAGGTGAAAATATCTTTAATCCGTTCTCTCGCTGGACTGATCCTTTGAGTGTAAGTCTGAATGAGCATTTTCCCTTAGCGGTTTTCAGAGTTTCTGTGAGAAGTCTTTCTACGATGAAACGTCTCATTCTCTTTCTTTTACGTGTGGCCAACTTTTTTTTTTCTGGAAATTTTTAATTCTTCTTTTTATCACTAATATTCTGAGTTGTATCTAGTGATTGGCCTCAGTGTGGGATTTTTGTTCATCAATTTTCTAAGCCCTTGATGGGCACAGATAGGCTAAAGCTGTGGTTCCCAAACTGTGTGCCAAGGTACCGTAGGGGTGCCCCAGTGAACTCACAAGGGGACCATGGAATATTTTAAAATTTTGAGGAAAATAGCAACATCTGTTGGACACTAGGCAAACCATTAACTGGAGACTCGATAGTAGATTGCTACATTCCTTCCATGATGTCAGTATCTATGCAAAAGTGGTTTTTTGCAGTTGCTGTGATTTCAGAACAAACAAACAAAAACAAGTGCCACACAAAACAAAAAGTAGTGTTCAAAGAAATGAGGGTGGCAGTATCCAATATGATTCCAAGGTTTGAGAGGTTGTATAATGCCCAGCAGGTACTAGTTTTTAGGATGTGAAGATGTACTACATTGTTCGGATTTAACTACTTAAAACACTGAATTGGAAGATATCTCTGGGCCTAGGGGTGTCATAAAAACAGTAACTGAGACATTAGAGGTGCCATTTAATGAGTGGACTGGGACCTGTAGTCTGAATACTCTTACACTTCGGTTCTGAAACATTTTCTTGTTTTATTTCTTTGACAATTCCTCTCCTCCCTTTTCTTTGCTCTCTGTGCATGGAAATTCTCTTGGTTGGTTGTTGAACTCTCCAAATTGATACTGAGCTGAAAAATAAGCAGATTTTTGTCGTTGTCTTGTTGTTTTTTCTCCAGTTGTCCTTCTGTGTTTATTTTTGTTCTTTTGCATGGAGAATTACTAGATTTTTATCTGCAACTCTTGTATCGATTTTTTTTATATTTCATCTGTCATATCACTAAGTTCCAAGAACCTTTTCTTATTTTCATTGTTCATTTTTTTAATAGCGTCCTCTTGTTGTTTTGTGGATGCGGCATCTTTGCTGATCTCTCTGAGCGTATTAATAGTTTTTTTGAAGATTTTTTTCCACCAGTATTGACTCGGATGTCTCCAAGTTCCTTTCTCTCTGCTTTACTTTTCAGTGTGTTGTGCATATCTAATAGTTCCATCTATTTTGAGATTTGTTCCATTTTTGTATTCCCCTAGAGGCGGAAACTGAGATGAGGATCTCAGGGTAAGAAGTTTATTTGGGATATAATCCCAGGAAGTACTGGTGGTAGAGTGGGGACGGGAGATAGTAAAGGGAATGAGCCCATCAAGGCCATCAAAGCCCCACAGTAGGCCACTTGGTCACTCTGGTGCTTAGCATTTTTTCCCCCGAGGTGCAACGAAACAGATAAAACTCATCGACACTCCACTCATCATTTTGTAAGGGCTACTTTTGGGGGCATTACCTCTCTGGTACTTCTGTTTGGCATCTCTTTGAGGTCCTGAGTACTCCCCTGCCAACAAGATGCCCCCAGGCAGAGAACTGCAGGCATTGCCTGTAAGCAGCTTGCTGTGTGTAGACCAGACTGCAGAGGAGAAGTGTGTGAACGGGCTCCAGCAGCACCACATTGCCTAATTTAAAAGTGTTCAGAGGAAATCCTAGTGGAAGATGGACTGCACTCAGATCCAGACACGTTTCCATCCCAAGTCTTTCATAAAGGCTAGTTCGGGCACGATCAAGATGGAGTAAAGGTTTGCAAAGCAGAACTCTGGCTACCTGTGCCTGGTTTTTAATTTCTTTAAATGTGTGGTTAGTAGAGAGGCTTGCAGATTCAGTTAGTTGATTGCAGTTCCTGTAAGTAGATTTTGCGTAAGTTAGATTAATTGAGCCGAAGGGGAGAATTGTGTTTCTCAACCTCAGTCCTATTGACATATTTAGATAAGGACTGGGCATAAACAAAGTGGACAAACTAGGTATGCGACCTTGGCAATAGCCCTACCTGCCTAGAACTCAGTTTTCTCATGGATCACAGGGGGATGACAATGACAATAGTACTTTCTTTATAGGACTGATGTGGGAATTAAAAGAGTTAATATAGAACTCAGTACAGTATCTAGCACAAAGAGTTCAAAGTGTGTTGGCTGTGTTTGTTCTGTGTCTATTTGTCTTTCCCCACTAGACTGTGTGATTCTAAGAGAAGGCATCAGGTCTTTTCCATCTTAGAACTTTATAGAATTGAAGAGAATTGACACATTGGCAATTGTGTTGGTCATTAGCCATGTCCCTAACTTGGCAGGATTTGAGCAAAAGCAAGAAACAAACAGCTTTGGTTGGTGAGACCTATTGACTGTACAATAATGTACATGGTATTGGGTCAGCAACTGCTCAAGAATGTCTTCAGGCCATAGGCCTTTAGTATTTCAATCCCCGATCCCCGGTTGAAAGAGGGCCTAAGTTAACAAAGCCAGGTGATCCTTTCCTTTACAACTTGGAAAAGAGAATTTTGCAATGGATTTACTAGTTTTCAAGTATTTTAAAGACTAAAAATTTTTTATGTGGGTACATTTTATTTTGAGTTATAACTTATGTCACAGAATCATTATTTCTCATTCTGCCAGAAAATGTACTCTCCACAAATTTGCCTCAATACTAATGAAGTAACTAGAGACCGTGTGTTCCTGGTATGGTATGTGTATCAATCTATATCTAGCAAGGAAAAATAATTAATGTAATTTTATAACCGCTCCAAGAACTCACTTAAGTGTGTCTTCTTTGAAAAGGCCCATAAAGCCTGGAAGAATGATCTGAAAGAAGAAACTTTTTTTAAAAGATTTTATTTATTTATGAGAGAGAGAGAGCGCATAAGCGGGGGGGGGGGGGGAGAGGCAGGCAGAAGGAGAGGGAGAAGCAGACTCCCCTCTGAGCAGGGAGCTTGACACAGGGCTCTATCCCAGTATGCCAAGATCATGACCTGATCCGAAGGCAGACGCTTAACCAACTGAGCCACCCAGGCGTCCCAAGAAGAAACTTTTTAAAGACGGAATCTCAGACACTGATTCGTAAAATTCCATTCTCAGCTAGTTTATTTTTTTAGGCGTGTTCATATTTGTATATTTGTCTGCATCTAATGTAAAACATGCATGCAGAATACACTTCGGGACAATCAGAAGGTTCCCTGATATAGTTGTAGAGACAGAATGTACGTAAGGAAACGCATATAACAGTTTTGCCAGAGGCGTGTTACAGATAGTAAATGCTAAATGTATCATGAGGGAGGGATACTGAAAGTGGGGACAGTAGGGAAGGATTCTGCAAAGCCAGGGCAGGGCCTGAACCGGACCCAGAATAAGTTATCCTTGTCTACCACTGCCTCCTTCCAGGCTGTGCGAAGACAGTATCCTTGCCATGCAGAACAGCTTTCCTCTGTCCACTCACCAGCCCCTTCCCACCTGCGTGGAATGGAAGACCAGGCCCTGGGAGCCTCCCCCTTCCCACACCCTGCCTATCGGTTTTCCCATACAGACATGTTTTGTTGGGTTTTGGCTTCTCTCTCCTGTCTTCCTGACACTTGTACAGATCTACCCCCATTTCAGGTTGAATGTGTCCCCTCCAGATTCATACACTGAAGTGCATACCCCTAGTATCTCAGAATGTGGCATCTGGAAATAGGGTTACTGCAGATCTGATTGGTCAAGATGAGGTCACACTGGAGTAGGGGGAGCCCCCAGACCAGTATGACTTCTGTCCTTATAACAAGGGGAAGTTTGGACACAGACACGACACACAGAGAATAGCGTAGGAACGTGAAGGCGGAGATTAGGGCGATGCCTCCATAAGCCAAGAAACTCTAAAGATTGCCAGGGAACCATCAGACGTTGGAGGAGGCCTGGAACAGACTCACTCTCCCAGAAGGAACCAACTCTGCCAACACTTTGACTTCAGAACTGGGAGAAAATGCTTCTGTGCCATAAGCTACCCAGTTGGTGGCACTTTGCTATAGCAGCCCTAGCAAAAAAAAAAAAAAAAAAAAATTACACCTCCACGGGAAGCTTTGGAATATATTTCATAAAAATTTGGCAGGGAGTTTAGGGAGTGAGCAAATAGTAATTGAGATCTAGCACAATTTTTTCTCTTTGTCAAATGTCTAATGAGACCATCTGTCTTTACTAAGTGTTCAAATAAATTTCTCTAGGTGCGTGAGTCAGCACTGAAGGGCTAGGCATTGGCAGAGGTTGTTACAGGTTGTTGCGATACATACGGTGCTGCTAAATTTTGCTCTCATGCATGTTAGCCTCGCCATAGTACTGTTACTTGGGAGCCGTTTCTCTACCTTTTGTGTGAGTCAGAACTTGATACCCATGCTCCTGAAATCATTAATCTAGTTCCCAAAGACTTAGCATGCTGGGTTACTGGGTAAAACATAGTTATTGGATACAAATCATTTTTCTAAGTAGAAATATGTCCCAAATATTGCATGGGAAATACATAGGCTAAAAAATATTTGTTGTTTAGCTGCAGGTCCAATTGAACTGGGCATCTTATGTTTCTATAAGCAAGAGCTGGCTGCCTTATTTACACAGCTTTCAAAATTGTGGCCTTGCAGCCAGCCAGGACAAAACCATGAGTCAGTGGAGAGAGACTGATCGGCCGGTGGATCATTGAAAATGGTTTTGTAAAGATAAAAGTAAACTGAGAAGCTTCTCAGAAGGCACGGCTGTGGCCTCATTCTCAGGCCCTTCTCAGAGGACAGGAGCAGCAGGATGAGGGTGTGATTCCTTCTCCAAAGACTGTGCTTCATCCCCAGGTTTAGAAGGACCAGAGTTGGAAGCAGCTGCTAAGAAATGGGGGCAAGGGGCAAGGAATAAGATGACCATAAATCCAGAATCAGCGTGGACCGAATTACTGATTAAAAACTGACAGTACCAGCATGACCTGAAGTAGTTATCATCTGAGAATTGAAGAATTGGCATCTTGATGTTTTAGCTACAAAACTAACTGTTAATAACAACTAATTGTTATTACCACCCCCCCTTTATATTTTTACCCTGCTTTCTTTCTAACACCTCAAAGTGTGTGTGTGTGTGTGTGTACACACACACACACACGTAAGCTGCACTATATGTTGTTTGTTGGTTTCTTTTCTGTCTCCCCTGCTCACAGCTATATTCCCAATGCTTAGAGGATTGCATGGAACTCAGTGTTGCCCTCAGTAAATACTGGTTGAATGGATGAACCAACCAATAGCTTTCTTTAACCTATGGTTTTCCAGAGGACCTCCAGTTATTTTGAAAGAAGGGGTTTACCCTGTGAGCTTTCTATGCGAAAGCCTGAGAAATTTCTTCTGCTGTGAATTAACTTGGGCTTGGTGGAGCCTGAGAGCCATGGTGAGAGAAGTTAGAAGAGCAAGATCCTCTTGTCCAAAATTTCCAGCATTCCATTGGAAGTTAGTGCGTTTTATCTGGCTTCGGGACGTTGTACGGTCTAAGGGACTTCTTGTAGTTGCTCCAGCTTCTTGCTAACTGGTGCTGAAGTTGCCCTTCTTCATAGTGAACCCACCAGCTGTTTGCTCATTCTTCCAGTTTGATTCACGAAGGGAAAAGGAGACACGTGGGAAGATTTCATTTCCCGGCTCTTACCCTATTATTGTCACAAATAAACCCAGTTGCAGAATTTTTTTCTTTCCACACCCTAAAAATTTTTTTTTATCATGCTTGATCTATATTAAAAATAAGTTGAGGGGCGCCTGGGTGGCACAGCGGTTAAGCATCTGCCTTCGGCTCAGGGCATGATCCCAGCGTTCTGGGATCAAGCCCCACATCAGGCCTCTCCGCTATGAGCCTGCTTCTTCCTCTCCCACTCCCCCTGCTTGTGTTCTCTCTCTCGCTGGCTGTCTCTATCTCTGTCAAATAAATAAATAAAATCTTTAAAAAAAAAAAGTTGAAGCATGTATTTATCATTGAGAAAGACACTGTGAGGTAGTCACTGTTACAAAGGTTCTTTGAGGGGTGCCTGGTGGCTCAGTCGGTTAAGCATTTGCCTTAGGCTCAGGTCATGATCTCAGGGTCCTGGGATCGAGCTCCCCACCCCCTGCATCGAGCTCCCGGCTTAGCTGGGAGCCTGCTTCTCCCTCTCCCCTTGCCCCTCCCCCTGCTTTCTCTCTCTCTCAAATAAATACATAAAATCTTTTTTTTTTTAAGTTCTTTCATGTGCTTCAGATAACAAATATATGAAGATGACAAAACAACTCCAGTTTTTTTCGTTGTTGTTCTTTGGCAGCAGCATTAAAATTCAGATTAAATCTTTGATTGTTAATGTGTTCTAGAATCTTGTAAATAGGATTTTTTTAAATCACCTTAGAAAAATCAGTATTTGACTAGTTAAAACAATGCAGGGTTTGAAGTTAAATAGCTGATTTGCACAACAACTTGGACTGCCCAGATCTTTATAATTCTAGTTGTCAGAAGCCCAGGACTGGTGGGAAAAAAAAAAAAAAAAGAAGTTCTTGAATCAGAGTTGGTTCCTGGAGTGGAACACTTGATAGATTATGTGCTGATAGATTGTATTTGGGGACAGCGTTTTTTCACGGGCAGCCTGTGTCCTCCCTCTCAGACCCCAGCCTGCCTTAATCTTTTTAGCAGCATGATTAGAAGTGGTTGCTGCAATTGCTATGGAAAAATCCACCAGGAGGTTATCATATTTAATGTTTCGGAAAACTTCCTTTTGAAGGCGATAACAGTATTTCTTAATCAGGGTGCCGTGGGCAAGCACAGGTGTGTTGCATACCGTTAAATCACTCTGTCCTGAGGACATAGTGTTGTTCTTTGAAAGTATTTGGCTCTCCTACCTTTTTCCTCCAACCCCCTCTTTATGCCAAAGAAAGCGCATTTCCCAGACTTACTCTCCACACCCAGCAAGGTATTCTTTCAGAAATCCTGAGTGGTGGTTTTTTTGTCGTTTTTTTTTTTTTTTTTTTAAACTCCTTCCACCCCAGTTGCTTCTCCAAGCTCACGCTGTATGTTTCTTACTCAGTTTTGGTCTGCACATACTGACTGAGGATCTCCTACATTCCAAGCATTATAGCAGATTACAGAGCTAGAAGCTTCTTTTTTTTTTTTTTTTTTTTTTAAGATTTTATTTATTTATTTGACAGAGATAGAGACAGCCAGCTAGAGAGGGAACACAAGCAGGGGGAGTGGGAGAGGAAGAAGCAGGCTCATAGCAGAGGAGCCTGATGTGGGGCTCGATCCCATAACGCCGGAATCACGCCCTGAGCCGAAGGCAGACGCTTAACCACTGTGCCACCCAGGCGCCCCAGAGCTAGAAGCTTCTTAACAAAGCACCTCCCATCAAGGTGCTTACGATCCCCTGGGGGAGGAGCCCATAGAGAGACCATATTCTTCTCTTTTCTTCCATTGGAGTTTGCCTTGCGCTGAATCCGAGAGAACCATGGTATGAGAGATAGTTCAATCCTAGTAATAAAAAAGGTGGGTTGGAATTGTATTTCAGTCCATTTTGGATGGACATTCAAGATACATTCAAGATACGAGTCATAAAAGGCAGGTAATGGACAAGCAGAACCAGTTACATTTTGTAATGCCAGCTTCTTCTTCATTGTAACTGCAACATAAAACCCAAAGCTTTGGTCTGCCATCTGAACCTATTACAGTTTTAGCCTCAACCTACTTTTCTAGCTTTCCAGGTAAACATGATGCTTTAGCTAAATTCTTCTACTTCTTACTTCCTGAAAACACTGTACCATATAGGACCTGCCTCAGTACTTGGCTAGCCTCAGGCAATTAGTAAGTATTCGGAGGATGAATGAATGAGTATGAGTGTAGGTGTTTCCTTGGCCATGCTGTTTTTTCACATCATTTTGCATTTTGTGCCCAGAGAGTATTGCAATTCCAAATTCCTGCTGGAGGGGGACTCTGACTGGTGTGACCTGAGTCAGGTGTCTCTCCTTTGTCCAGAGAGCTGTGTCCAGAAAAGCAGGCCACATGGCCAAGTGCTCACTCAGCAGGGATTCTAAGCACATTCTCCAGAAAGGGTGTCATGAGTATGACTTGCCACACCCATGAATAGCTTAAGGGGCAGAGTTCACTGAGAGATTGTAGGGGTTCAAGTATGTGGAAGGGACAGTGGGGAACGAGGAGTTTGCTGATTTTTCTTCTTTGCCCTTGAAGGTGAACAGAAGTCAAAGAAATGGTGCAGAACTGGAAAGAGTTACAAAGGAAGTGGTATTTTCAAGGGAACGCCAGGCTTCCGTCAGGGCAAGTAGAAGGAAGAGGAGGAAGTGCTTGAAAAAGGATTAAAGATAAGGAGAAAGAACTTTTTTTTAAATGACAAAGCTTAATTCATTTTATTTTAGGCTTAATTACAAGTATTGACACATTTTTTTCTCATCTCATTATGATTACTTAGGCCTTTATTGAATATGCAAGACCAAGTCTAATGTATAATATTGCTTTTATTTTAAACAATGCCTTCCAGTTCTAAACAGTAATATAAATTTGAGGAAAGCAACCCCCTTTTAGATTAGGATTTGCCAGTAATTGTTGAATGACTCAGTGAAAAGTGAGGGAATGAATGAATGAGTTAGCAAAAATAAACTAAGAGTGAGAAGTAGGTGTATTTGGAAAATTATCAGCTTTTTTTTTTTTTTTTTTTAAAGATTTTATTTATTTATTTGACAGAGAGAGACAGCAAGCGAGAGAGGGAACACAGCAGAGGGAGTGGGAGAGGAAGAAGCAGGCCCATAGCAGAGGAGCCTGATGTGGGACTCGATCCCGGTACGCCAGGATCACGCCCTGAGCCAAAGGCAGACGCCTTAACGACTGCGCTACCCAGGCGCCCCAGACTGCGCTACCCAGGCGCCCCGGAAAATTATCAGCTTTATATAATTTACTCTCATGAGAAATATTTGCTATTCTCTATGAGTTTTCTGCCGGCACTTGTTTTCAAAATTCACCCAGAAGAATTGTCCCAAGTTAGATACGTTTGCAAGAGCTCTTTAAGCTAATAAACAATTGCTTATTTCAGGAGAACTATTGATTAGACAGACTGAATAAGAGGAAATTTTTCCCCTTTTAAGTTTCCTGTGATGTGCCGTTGCTGCAAAGACCTGTAGTAGAAGATTTGACTAGAAATCAGAAGGAAACCTGTTGTCCTTGTTTTTCTTTCTGTGTGAAAAGCAAAAGGTAAATATCATGGTCAAATGAAAAAGCAAATTGGATTTTAAATTTTTATGTGTGTTTCCCCAGGTTAAGGTGCTCTGACTTCATTCAGCTGTATGGTTATAATTGACAAGACCCCCTAAACTGTGACATATCCACCTGAGGGTTGAATCTTTTAATGTAGTTAGTTATTAGGTGAATGCTTTTACGTTGTTGGATGATGACTTCATTGTATAACATCTGTTACATTTTAGCATTTTGTGTGTGTGCATAAATGTATACATACTTATTTATAATTTAAATTATTATTACTTCCTTTGATCCCAAAGCATCCTAGAGTATATATTCACTTAGACGCCATAATATTATGGTTAGCATTCTCCATTTTATTTAGTGGAGGGTTCAAAACTAGGTAATAAAAAATGAATTTCTAGCCAGTAAATCTTGTTTTCCAATTGATTTTAACTTTTAATGGGATATATTTTAAAAAAAGAATCTTTAGTAAACTCTATAAATATTTAGGGAAAAGCCTCAAGGATTTGGTCATCTCCTAGTGTTTTGGGTTGAATTATGCTCCCCCCATTCATATGTTGAAGTCCTAATCTGCCCCTCTCCCCATACCTCAAAAGTTGACCTTATTTGGAAACTGAATTGTTACAGATGCAATTAGTTAAGAGAGGGCACACTGGAGTGGGGTGAGCCCATAATAATTATAAAATTCTTATAAGAAGGGAAATTTGGACAGATAGCCATCCCCAGAAAGAAGACCATGTGAAGGGACACAGGGAGAAGTTGGTTATCTCCCAGCCATTGAGGGAGCCCCAGAACACAGCCCTCAAAGGGAGCCAATCCTTCTGACACCTTGATTTTGGACTTCTGGTCTCCAGGATTGGGAGACAATAAATTTCTGTTGCTTCAGCTGCCCAGTTGTGATACTTCGTTAGAGCAGCTGCGACAGATTGATAGACCTGGTGACTTAGAGGTGATCATACCGGGTGCCAATGTTCCTCCTTCCCTAGATGCTGACTTTTTGGAAACCAATAACATATCCTAGCCTCTGGTACTTCTTCTCTGTAAGATACGTTTGTTTGTTTGTTTGTTTATTATTTTATTTCTTTATTTGCGAGAGAGAGAGAGAGAGAGAGAGTGAGAGAGAGCACGAGTGGGGGGAAGAGACAGACAGAGGGAGGGAGAAGCAGACTCCCCACTGAGCAGGGAGCCCAACACAGGGCTCCATCCACGACCTTGAGATCATGACCTGAGCCAAAGGCAGACGCTTAACCCACTGAGCCACCCAGGTGCCCCTTCTCTGTAACATTTGATGTCTAATAAGGCTGAGCCGTGGGGCACCTGGGTGGCACAGCGGTTAAACGGCTGCCTTTGGCTCAGGGCGTGATCCCGGTGTTGTGGGATTGAGCCCCACATCAGGCTCCTCTGCTGAGAGCCTGCTTCTTCCTCTCCCACTCCCCCTGCTTGTGTTCCCTCTCTCGCTGGCTGTCTCCCCTCTCTCGCTGGCTGTCTCTATCTCTGTCAAATAAATAAATAAAATCTTAA
Source organism: Ursus americanus (assembly GCF_024610735.1). Classification (NCBI taxonomy): domain Eukaryota; kingdom Metazoa; phylum Chordata; class Mammalia; order Carnivora; family Ursidae; genus Ursus; species Ursus americanus. Next base: position 18,611,306 of record NC_142135.1, read on the forward strand.
AAAAAAAAAAAAATAAGGCTGAGCCGTGATAGAATAATTCTCCAAGAGGGCCTATAGTATAGTCTGAAACTTCCTGAATAAGAATAAATCCATTTCCTGTTTTGGGAAATTCCTCAAAAAAGGCAGTTTGGGAGTCCATGGATAAAATACAGACCTACTAGAGTGGCTGGATTCTTGCTTTGGCTGTACTGTTTATGGCCTTAGGTACTGCACTTAACTGACCTGGGTCTCAGTCTTTTTATTAAAGGCTATTTATTAAAGTAGAAGATAATCTCTATCTTTTTGCTTTATGGTTATAAATCCAAAAATCTATATCACACAAGATGAAGTAAACGTACATGCAATAGTAACATTTAAGTGCTTTTTCTCACTTTCATATTATCCAAATAAAATGCCATTGGTTAAAAAAAGTTGCAAAGTACAGAACGTCTTGTAATGAAAAGCACAGTCTCCTTCCCCAGCCATCCCCACACTCCCCAGGTCCCAGCCCACTTCCCAGAGGAGACCACTTTTAACAGTTTCCATATTTAGCTCTTTCAGTGGTTACCACCCTAACTTAATAATATGCTTATGCTATATTTCCTTGATGATCAACTCTAGACATTATCTCTTTACTCCTCAGCACTTACTAGTTTTAAAGTTAAGAATCGCTGATTCAGCAGACATTCCTGATAGCCTGTAGGTCAGTGGGCCTCTTCAGGGCTCTTATTCTCTATGGATCTAATTTGAGAAAAGAGCTTTAGCTTCAGTCAAAGGAAAACCAGGGATGAGATGATCTCCACAGGGCGTGACACAAGATGACAAGAGTTTGGTTTAATTACTCAAGCTCAAATTGGGCCCAAGTTGTTATGTTTTTGCTCTTTTATGTTTTTCTGTCTGCATATATTTATTTTAAATGAAATAAAATAAAACACAAACTGAACTTAGAATATTCTGTTACTTTTATAAAAGGAAAAGTGTCTATCCTAAAAGCTTGAAAAGATGACAAGATGTTTAACAGATAAGATGCTTTTTCTTCAGACTTAAGTACCAACCAAACTGCTGTGAGAATATCAGTTGATGTTCATTTGTGGTATAGCTTGATTTGGTTTTGTACCTTGCCCCTTCCAGAAAATTGCAGTTAGTTATCCAAAGAGTAAGACAGGGAGCCGAGGAAACCATTACTGTTTCTTGGAAACACAGCATTTCTGTAATTCAGATTTTTCTGGAAATGCTTTAAGCAAATGACTTTGACTTGTAATTTAGAAAAACTCTTTGTTATCCACCAGGACAGTAAGATACACTTTACAAGGGTTTTCATGTTCACCCCTTGGGGTTCCTTTGAGCCCATTCAAATTTCAGCCCTTGATCCTTTTGGATGTCTACCAGCACTGGTGTTAATGGGGTCTTGGACTCAACTATTACAATTACTAGAGCCACAGATTAGTATTCAGGCATTGCCTGAAAAGGAGATGTTAAAGGATGTGTCTGCAAATGGGACACACAAATTTGGTGGGTGGAGGGTGGTGAAAAGAATGTGTTTCAGTGCTTTTTGCTACTTACCAGCCCTCTTTCTGGAAGTTCTCTTGCCTTGTTGACTTCACAATAGCAGCCTTTCCTAGTTCTTCTGTTCTGTCGCTTATCATTTTTCACTTGGTCATCCTCCCCCATTTGTCTCTAATGGGCTTTGGTAAGATTCCATCTGTATCTGGTTCTTTTCTACTTCCATTGTTTCACCTGTCACTTTTCTGCACACAGCACTCAAATCCCTTTCTCTAGCTGCTGCCTCTATCCTGAACTTGACGAAGGCCCACTGGACATTCTTGCGTGAATGACCCAGAAGTTTCTCAAATGTGGTGCCCCTAGCTCGTCCTCTTCACTTTCCTGCTCGAAATTACCTTCAGCTGGGTAACAGACTCACACTTTTCCCACTGATCCAAATCAGGAAACCGAGCGAGCCTCAGGCACTCTGTACGTGCCCATCTCTCAAACCTTTGTTCATTGTCCCCCTGCGGTTTGCAAATCCTTACACTTCCCTCTGTGCCCACTGCCCTTGTCCTAGTTGGGTCTTACATCCTATTTCTCCACTGTAGCAATGTCTTCATGGCTGTGCTATCACTCATCAGCCTCTCTAATTCTCCATTTTCAAATTTTATTTTTGGCCAGAACTATTTTACTTGATGGAAGTTGTGATCATGTCTCTGGCAGCTCAGAAATCCTTGGCGGGATCCCTAGTGACATCAGGATATAAGTGAAACTTCACAGCCTGACCTCCACCACTTTTTCATCTGTCCCCACCGGGCTTCATTCAGTATAACATGTCCAGGGCCCCAGGTGGAGCCTGGCGCACAGTAGAGGCCTGAGGAACACATAAATAATGAATAGAGGAATGATTGAATGAACACATGAATGAATGACTCAATAGGTAATAAGTACTGAGCTTGACAAACTTATGCATGTCTGATGCTGCCAGGAAAGCTACTTCCCTCCTTCTAAAGTGAAAGAAATTCTATTCAGTATGTCATTTTCTGAAGTTTTTCATGACTGTCCAGTCTCAGTGTCCTCCCAATTTGTGATTTGGGGGCATTTTATTCATGCCATAGTCATAGCAGTTAAGAGATGTCATGGTGATTTATTCTTTTTTAATTTATTTTTAAAAGATTTTATTTATTTATTTGTCAGAGAGAGAGGGCACAAGCAGGGGGAGCAGGAGGCAGAGGGAAAACAGGCTCCCCGCTGAGCAAGGTGCCCGTTGCAGTACTCGATCCCAGGATCCTGGGATCATGACCTGAGCCGAAGGCAGACACTTAACCAACTGAGCCACCCAGGCATCCCTGTCATGGTGATTTATGTGTGTGCTGGGTGCTCACAAGGACTGGGACCCCTTTATGGTAACAAAGACTCAGCCTCTAACACAAAGCCTGACACACATAGGAAATCAGTCCACGTTTGAATTCCCACCACCACCAGTTTCTTTCAGAGTCTCATTATGTTTCTCCTGACGTTCCGCGATAGCTTCTTGAGTGCTTTCCCCACCTCCATTCTCTCATCCTGAAATCTACTCTTCATGGCCCTGTTAGATTAATTTTTTTGTCCTGAAAATGGAAAAGTGTGCAAAAATGCTAGAGCACTGATGAAAATAGGGGTTGGGACTCCTGATTTGGAGGTTGTTGCCTTCTCAGAAGGAACTGGTATTTTCCCTTTTTGGATGACTCTGATCATATCTAGCAAGATAAATAGAATAAATAAATAGAATATGATTTTGCAGGAGTACCGAAGATCCTTCAATATATTTTAGCTGCTTAACCATTTCACAGAATTTGTGGTTTGAGAGTAAACAGAGTTAGTTAGGAGGCAATGTTCCAGGAAGGAGACGTATTTAAGCCTAAAATGAACTTAATAACTCTGTATTTTCCCTGCTACCGGGAGTCTTGGAAATCACCTGAGTTGTATCAAATAAATCCAGTTACTGCGGTTTGACTAGATTATGTTCATGTGCACATAAAGTCTGGATGTGGCCAAAGCAAATGACCGTGCACTGTTCACAGAGCTGTAGTTTGCAAAACAGCTAAATAAGTTGTCGACTTGGGAAAGGACAGCGTTCAGGGAAACATCAGTCTCACCAAAGTGTTTCTGCTACTGCTGCAAATGCCCCTGTTAATTAGAATTGCTTATTACTTCAGTTACTTGCAATAGTGCTTTGGGGGATACTGTTGCCCTTCGTATTGGGTAAATCTGTCCCTGCCACCAGTGACTGGACATCCTGGGGCATTTTTACAGGCAGCCTATTACCTGAGACCAGGCATCCCATTTTCCTGTATCCAAAGGAGATTTTTCTCCTGGGATTTTACCTTCTGTTCAAAGCCTAAACCGTTTGGGGAGGAAAAAGGTGGTCCTTAATAATGTTTGCCAGTCACCTGTGGCTTGCAAAGTACTTAATGCTTATTAACTCATTAATCCTTTCCATGAGCTCTGTGAGGAAGGTACATGTCAGGTCGTGCTTGCTTCCTTCCGAGGGCTATGAATTTGAAGCACAGATTTGCACAGGTGGGGTGGACACATCCATGGACAATACTGAGAACTGACCCTACCATTTTGAAGTGTCCGAAACCAACATTTGGCAGCTGATTCTTTTTTTTTTTCCCCTGTATCTCCAAGGAATGGCTCTCCACTCCATAGCCACCAATCAGAAATCCTCACTGGGAAAATCTAGCAGGAGACATTGGCTGGAAAATAAAACTTTGAGAGCAATAGCAACGGTTTGGGTGGAGACTAGATAACTTGTAACATTAAGACCATGCAGCATGATCTTGGGGTTTTCCCAAATCCAACATTTTTGTTGGTCTTTGAATGTCCTGTTTATCCATGGGGTAAGGGGTTGCTTAAACATCTGTTTTCTCCTAATGCCCTCCTAAAGAAACATTTATGAATAAAACCCTGGCAGGTGCTCTTTCAGGGGACCTAGTCTCTGGCTTTGGGAGAGTTCTGTCCTTCCTCATCGTAAATCTGAATGGTAGAAATGTATCCCAGTTGAGGATTGGTATTGGAGGCTTATTTTTTTTTTAAAGATTTTATTTATTTATTTGACACAGAGAGATAGCCAGCGAGAGAGGGAACAGAAGAACGGGGAGTGGGAGAGGAGGAAGCAGGCTCCTAGCGGCGAAGCCTGATGTGGGGCTCGATCCCAGAGCACCGGCATCACGCCCTGAGCCGAAAGCAGACGCTTAACGACTGCGCCACCCAGGCGCCCCGGTATTGGAGGCTTATAGCTAAAAGTGAGATAGTATTTCTACTTTGTAAAAGAGTCTTATTTCTGCCCCTTAGATCTATAGATTAAAGGTGATTTCTGAGTATCTACCCAGTTATAGGGCCTGACTATAATCAACATGCTTCTCAGATAACCATATTGTCATCTTATTATTTTCCTAGTGAAGTATGCAGAGCCCAAGGACATGCAAACTGTTTATTCATCCATGTGTGCATTTTTCATTTAGCAAGTACTTCTTTATTATCCACCATGTGACAGCGATGTGCTAAGCTCCTGGTGGTACTGAAATGACCAGATTTATGAGAGAAGAGCAGGTGGGCCATTTTGCCATAGGCCTCAGATTCATAAAAGGTCTCAAACTGAGACTTTTGACATTGTTCCCAAATGAAGTTTTATTGTGGTTGTAAGTAAGAGTCATTTGTGAAATACAAGCACTTGCGAATATATGAGAGTTTTGTTATTCCTGTTTTGATGTTTCTTAATTTCATAGCATATTGGGAGTTTCAGAAGTGGAAGTGACCTGGGCCCCTTACCACCTCTGAGAGTTTTCAGAAATGGATCAGCACCTTCCCTGTGTCTCATTACCCCTAGGAGAGACCAGGCGTCCTTCCCAGCCAGAGAGAAAGAAGGTAGTATGCCAGGATAAAAGAGCATCTCTTGGGAGCAGTCATGAAATATAAATGTGGGACAGCTAGAAGGGACTGGAGACAGCCTCTGGTTAATAGCCTGAAAAGGGGCAGGGCGTCCTAATGCCCCATGGGCAGTTGATGGCAAAATGAGACTAGAATGAAGGTTTCCTGATCCGATGTGCTCTTCTCTTTCCTCCATAAAAGGGAATCTCAACAGAAGATACTGTGCCTTAATCTTGCTTATGGATCACTCCCTGGGACTGACTTTAGTTTCTTTATTTCTTCTCTTTCCTTCCTTCTTTCTCTCTCTTCGCTCTCTCTCTTTTAATCGAGTACATCTGGTTTACACTTATAGCTAGGGTCCTCTTGCTACACCACTCCATTGTTCCTACCAACAATAGAGGTTAGCCGGCATCAAAAGCAGAAAGTTTGGTTTTCGTCAGAACGATATTTATGTTGCATGCTTTGATCTTGACTCTCCTGCCCGAGGCCAGAGCAGGACTTCACCACAACAGTGAACTTGAGGCCGCATGTTCTCTCTGGAGCTGGGATACGGTTAGCCTGTTGCGGAATGAATATCCCTTGGATCAAAAGCCTGCAACTGGTTTTTCTCAGTAGATCCCAGTTACATGAGGAAGAGGGGGAGGAAGAAACCCCACACAAACAAGCAACCCCATCCTCCCGGGAAAACACACGGGACAAACCAGGCCCAAGTGACTTTCTACCTGCCTCATCCTGTTCGTACTAACAACTCCTTTTCTTTGGGTGTTAGACACATGCAATATGACAAAAGTTTAACTCCATGGCTTTTATCAAGTCTTCCCTGGAGTTTCATAATTATCTTGAGCTGCCTCATGGGAGCCCCACTCGATGTGCCAAAGGCTTTTCAAACTCAGCATGCCAAGACCGCACGGACCACTTTCCCTAGAAACCTACTCTGCTTCCTCAGTTTTGTGATCTGCCACCCGGCTCTGACTAAAAACTTTGGATTCATCCTACACTGCTTTCTGTCACTCACCGTGTTCTGTCAATTTAACCACCCAAATGTCTGCAAATCCAATTACTGTATCCTAGCCGCTCCGTACGTCACACGGCTGCCAGGGAGATCTGTCTAAAATGCAAATCTGATCGTGCCTTTCTCCTTAAAAAGGTCTGAGGATCCCCCAGACTCCGAGAATCACAGCCATATCCTTAAGCATGGGCTAGCCCAATGGTCCTGCACAGCCGGGCTCAGCTGACTGACGCTACCGTGTTAGAACCCCCTCTGCAGCCATGCAGAATGTCTGCCCAGCCTCTCATGGCGTGTGTTCATGAATGCTTCTGCGTCTTTGCTCCTGTCAGTCACACCACCTCGAATGTTCTTTTAGAACCCGTCGCACCCGGCTCTTCCAAGACTCATCTCAACTCTCATCTCCTCGTTGGTTGGTGACTTTATCCTTTTCCCCAGACTGTGATTTACTAGGAGGAACATGGGCTTTGGAGTTAGACCAAACAGATCTTGCTGAATCTCGGTTGTCTCATCCATAACTTAGACACCGTGCCAGTGTCATAGAGCCATTGATAGGAGTGAACACAATAGCACCTGCGTCCAATAATTATTTGTTTCCTTCCCACAGCAAACTGTACAGAGCATAGTAGTTAAGAGAATATGGCCTCGAATCCAGAACATGTGGCTTTAAAGCCCCCCCCCCCCCCCCACTGACTGATATCGGTGACCTTGAGCAGTTACATTTGCTTGAGCAAATGACTCCTTTCAGTGTCTTCATCTGGATGGTCACAGTCCCTGCTTTGTAGAGTGTTTGGGAATATTAAATGGGATCAGTGTAAAGTTAACCGTGTTTGGTAGTAACACAGATTACAGGCAGTAATCACATAGTGGATGTTGGACGTTGTCATTTTTTCCCTGCCCTTGCCATACTGGATCATGATTCTTTCTTTATGTGGTTCTCTCCCTGTTAACTTGAGGATTCCTGAGGGAACCCGACCATCTCTTACTTATGCTTGTATCCTTAACTATTACCAAGAAACACGGAATAGGCATTCAGAAGTTGTTTCTTCAAATGGATAAAGTCAGGAGCATTTCATCTGAAGTTTTAGTTCTATCCTGTGGTTAACAACACAATCTGGGCTTCTTGTAGGCCACAGGTGCCTTCTCATATCCCTGCAAATCACCCTTTAATACTCGTTCAACAGAGGCTCCTCCAAGAAGCTTTCTCCCTATATTACCCCAAGTGCATTCAGATCTCTCCTTTAGATCGCAGTTTCTTTTGTTTTCATAGTTTTTAAAGAAAGTATTACTATTTTGCATGTGTGTCTTCTGTGGGATTGTAGACTTGTACGTGGCGGACACTGCCTTCTTCCTTGGGCTGTGAGTGATGTGGTACCATGGCACCCTTGTGGCTGCTTTTAATGAAAGTTGTTACTTGTCAGGTTGCCTCTATGGCAGCCCCCCCCCCATCCACTTCTTTTCTTTTCTTCCCATTCCCTCCAGGGACCCCTCCAGCCTTGAATGACTATTGTTCCCTGCAGTAACCTAGAGGACTTCCATTCTTGCTCTAGAACCCAGAGTCCATCAGTTTAAGGCTTGTTTTCTCCTCTGTCCTTTCTGTGGCAGGTGCACACCAGTTTGGGTGTTCCCCACCCTTCTCATTTCAGTTCAGTTGACTCCAATGGTATTGAATGCAGGGAGAGATTTACCTGCCTCCTTTATTATAATATATATTTTAAAAAAGTGTGTCCCTAACCTCATATCTAGGCAGTCCAGAGGGTTCTTGACAGCACAAATAGAGGACAGAGATAAAACAAGTATTGAAACATTGTTACCCAACAGAATTCCCGAGAGTAGCATATTTTGAAAGATCTCTGTTAGTAGGGCAAAATTCTGTTATAAAGATGCTTAGAAAACTTGATTAAAGCTCTATGTTTGGGGTTAAGTTTCAAAGAAAAGAGGGCATGGTTTTATTTTGTTTTAAGCATGTTTTTCCATTGTTTTCAAGTCAGACCCTTGAGCTGAAAATGAGTCTTGACTGGGAAGAAGGCAGAAACCAATAAAAGTCTTCTCCAGTCCAAACCGATTGACTACTAGAAAAAAACCAAAACATAAGCATTTACATAATCTTAGTTGTATTCACTTCTTAGCGAAGAAATTTAAACACTTGTAATCTAATGGAACAGAAATTACTTCTACATTTTCCCCTAAATCCTTTTCTTTATATTTGTATGGAAACAACTTTTTCAGATACTTTTTCCTGAAGAACAATTGTTTCTCTCCTCTTCAGATAACAGAAATAATAGAGACTAGAAGAGAATACCACCCAGGGTTTCCATAAATTTTAATTCTATAAATTCTGATCTTCTTTTATCTCATTCTCTAGATTCTGAGATTCTAATTTTTGACTGGGTCTCTGGACCTTTCTCTTTTCCCAAAACCTTGTTCACCTCCCTCTGGGACAGAGCAGTTTCCTGGGGATATGGGGCTGCTGGCTCCATCCTCTTCCAGCCACAAATCCGGTGATACCATCGCTGTCAGATCTGCCCAACCTCCCCCCAGCATACCTTCTCTCAGCCTTCCACTGAGGGAACAGTCTGGAGATAGACAACGTACCGTGCCTCTTCCTGCTAGAATTCCAGGACCACAGTGCCTCCATACCTCCGCTGTCTTTCCCATCCCCCAGCCAAATGAAAACAGAGGTAACGATTGGTACCAGAAATACACTGCTTAAGAAAATAAGCCTAGTCCATTTAGACTAAACGATTCTATCGTTAAGAGTCTGTATTTTAAAGAGGAACGTCTTGCATGCAAGATTTATATGCTCCTATTTAATATTGAAGGCTAAATTGTTTTAAGGCGCGATGTTTTTCGGTAAGCACTTGACTTCAGGCAAGGAATGCCCAGTTATTAGGTACGGCTCATATCATGAAGGCCGAGATGGGTATAGGGAATGAGGTGAGGAAAGTTTAAGGAAAAGATCCAGCCATGCTGACCTCGCTTTTGGCAAAGTGAACGGTGCTTGTTTTCCTTGTTCCTTTGTGTCAGTCCCTCCATGAGGATCAGTGTTTTCTGGGAAGAAAAGCCACCACGCCATGTGGGACTAACAGGAGAGAGTATCCCAAGAGTGATTATTGTAGAGTCAGGTGTCCACATAGTTAGAGACATTAACTGGGAGGAAGAGCTGTATCTCATGATAGAAAAGACAACCTAGGATGCCTAGAAATGTTTCTCACAAAATACAGTGGCTGATTATCACCAACCACTGATGAGCAAGAACAGCTATTGGAGGAGGGAGAGCACTGGAGGAGGGGTGCATGCCTGTCGATGTTCTAGGCCCTGCCCACCAGCAAATTGGCTATGTGAGTGGGTAAATCACATAAGACTAATAGCATCATAGATTAGGACTACATAGAGCATTCTGATAGGCGTTTTATGTGCGCTGGCTATTTGTTGTTTGTTGCTCAGGGAGACCGACTCCTGGGGTGGCTGCTGGGATCCAAGAGATGAGAGGGGGTCGCTGCCAGTCTTTTCAGTCTGGACCCAGAAACTGGCACAACAGGTCATTTCAGCCGTGTACCGAGTAAGTCACAGCAGTCCCAGAGCTCATCCACTTGAAGGAGGAAGAGAAGTCAAGCACACCTGTCAGCGGGAAAGTCAGACAGCTGCAGGCTGCCCTGCGTCAGCTGGAGGGTACCAGCACGTGGCCACTGTTCCACTGGCCCTTAAGCAGCACGACGACTGCGTCTCCCCCAGGAGACTGTGGTGCGAATGTGTGCAAGTGGGGTAACCTCAGTCCCAGGCGAGCCGTTGCTGGCTTTGCTGCTGTCGTCTATGCTGAGTTTCACACACAGGAACCACTGCCTTTCTTTCCAGCGGAGCACTTAGGTCATCAAAATGATTGTCTGGCTCTGGGGACGATCAGCAAACCAACTGAATGCGGCTGCAGTGACATAATCCAGGCCCCATCAAGATCCCGAGGCTTGGCTGGGCGGTGACCCCCTTCCCTTGAGGGATTCCAGCGGGACTCTTGGCGGTGGGACAGAGAGGCAGTATTTCTCCTTTCATTCTTCAAGACCTCATTTCCCACCTCCCAGGAAGGAGACAGGTTAGTGTCGGAAAGGACAGAAAGGTCAGCTGCAGTTACAACTGTGTTAATAATCCGGCCACTGTGCTGAAGAAGCAACAAAGCCGCTAAAAGCCTAGTACAAGCAGACAGGACTTTTAGTGAGGCATCTTGTAGGGGCTCTAGGTGTTTCATCACACCGAAGGCCCAGAATGACCCTCCGAGGAACTATGATCCCCATTTCACCGAGGCCGAGGCACAGAGATGCTCCATGATTTGCCCAAGGTCACGCAGTATTAAGTGTATGAGCCCAGGTCTGAACCAAAATAGTCTAGCTCTAGGGCCTGTTCTTAACGCCACCGCTAGAGCCTTCCAGTGCCTTGTTTGTGATTGTTAGCATTTTCAAGGTCTAAATCAAACCAGGTACTACATTTAAACAGGAAGCTCTTTGTATTGTTGAGATCTATAAGCCTGGGGTGCGTCTGAACACTTTTTATACATTGTATACAGCTATAAAGTACGTTGGGGTGGGAAGGGGTTTTAGAAGCAGTTTATTCCAGCTTCCCACCCACTGCAGGGATCCCCAGAGGATCCTCATTCAGCTTTGCTTGAACTTTAAGGTCAGGCGAATAAAATACTAATGGCCAGCATAAGAACTGATGCTAATAATTGCTGTAACTATGGAAACAAGCTAGATACAAAGGACAAAAAGGTTTTTGAAAGAGAAACGCACGCGCGCGCACACACACACACACACACACACACACACGAGTGCACATGCACAAGGTAATGACTAGCTTTGGGAACCCAAATAAATTAATTAAGCCTGGATAATGGAGGGGAGTGCATTTCTGGTAATCTATAAAACACGGTCTAACACTTTCTTGTTATTTGTTTTGATTAGATATTTACGATTTTTTTTTGTGTTTGTGAAAAAAATCTCTGTGATAACCATTCTTATAATTGAAAATAGGATGCTTGTCTTCTAAGTGGATTTAGGATAAAAAACATAGGTTATGCAGGAAAAAAATAGTGGAAAAGAAAAAGGCAGGAAACAAAAGAACACCAGCAATAAACCCCAAAGTGTATGCATTATGGTTAATACATAGGTTTACATTTTTCTCTTAAAACATAAAATATTTCGAAGTGGATTAAAAAGCAATAGGCAGTAATTTGCATTCATTGTCAATTGAATAAAAATTGTCTAGTCCATTATTGCATTGTACACTGTTTTATTAGTTAATATCTTCTTCAATTACCTTGAAGACAAACTTTATTCACTTTGGTATTGCCAGTGGATAGTTGGTATATCCTTGGTACTCAAATACGTGTGAAATGATTTAATAATAAAAAAGATAATAAGTGGGTAACAATGAAAAAACTGGCATTGAATCAGAAAGTGTTATATACAATGGTTTCACGTTGGTAAATGGTACAATCAATGGTGAAGATATAATAGATTCAAAACTTTATGTGCCAAAGAGCATCGCTATAAAATATATGGAGCAAAAACTGTCAGCAATACAGAGATAAATGGGTGGTAAGAGGCTGGGCTTTGTAATCAGTCATACCTGGATTTGAATCACTGCTCTGCTGTTTATCAGCTTAGGCCAATTATTTATCTTTTCTGAACCTCATTTTCATCAGTTACAAAAATAGAAGTAACCTCATTGTTGTGAGGATTAAGTAAGGGAATGTAGGTAAAATATTGGCCCATGGTAGTCAGTCTTTCCTCCCCACCAGGTCCTTTACTTTTGAAAGAGGAAGGAAGGAGGGAAGGAAGGGAGGAAGAGAGGGAGGGAGGGAAGGGGGAGGAGGGACATGTTCCCATTTTTATATTAGCCCATTACATTGTGTTATCAAACTTTTTGATCTTTGCTTGTCTAATCAGTAGGAAAAAATCAGCAAGGTTTGATTTGCATTTCACTTACTTTGAGTGAGGTTGAGTATCTTGTAGATTTAAGAGCCTTTAAATATCTTTTCCTGTTTATATTCTTTGCCCTTTTGTTTTTTTTGTTACATTGATTAACTCTGGTAGGTGTTCTTTATAGTTTAAGGAAATTAACCTCTCATTAGTTGCAAACATGTTTCCCATCTGTTTTTGGACTTTGTTGAGTGGTATTTTTTTCATTCAGTAATTTAAAATTTTTTATGTAGTCAAATTTACTAATCTCTTTTTAAATGGCATTCTGGTTTTATGTCATGTGGAAAGGGCTATCTCAGCTTAAGATAATTTTAGAAGGTCATTTTTCTCCTAATATTTGTGTGGTTCCTTTATTTAAGTTTATATCTGATCCATCTGTGATTTTATTTTGTTGAAGGTATATTGTTTTAAAATGCCCTATAAATTTTATGTACTAAAAACAAGCTGTTCTCTTTATTAATACCATACCATTTGGTGTCTAAAATAAATGTAAGGGGGGTGCCTGGGTGGCTCAGTCGGTGAAGTGTCTGACTTCTGCTCAGGTCTTGATCTCAGGGTCCTGGGATGGAGCCCTGTGTTGGGCTCCCTGCTCAGTGGGGAGCCTGCTTGTCCCTCTGTCTCTGTCTCTTTCTCTCTCTCTCAAATAAATAAATAAAATATTTTAAAAAATAATAAAATAAATGCAGGGAGACCAGACAATGGGCTCCAGATATTCACCAGGTGGCTGTGGAAAAGCAGGAGTATGTGAGTTCCTTTAGGACAAAGATTCACATAACTGTGAGTTACAGGGAGGCGGAGTTCAGGTCCTCCAGGAAGAGAGAACGTTTTAACAATTACAGAGTCCAACAATAGAATCTGCTTCTTTCATTGAAGATTTCTTTATGGTGGAGTAAGCTAACCATTTTTTCTGAGTATTCCAGGAGCCTGCATTTCTTATGTCTACAGTCCTCTGATTTTTCAAGAAGAGCTTTTCCTTTTACAATGAGCATCATTAGCAAGCAGTTCTTGGGAAATAAGTGCATATAGGAATGAGAGGTGTAAGACTCCTCATGTCTAAATATCAAAAGAAATTTTGTGGGAATCATGTACATGCTGGAGGTAGAAGTTTCTGAAATCATTCAATGTGGTGCTACGAGACTGAGCTTCAGTCCCAGCTCAGTGCCTGGCCATGTCTCTCTGAGTTTCAGTGGCCTCATCTAAAAAATAGGGTTGTTAATCTTACTTGCCACAGGGGGTTGTTGTCAGGCACTCTTGAAAGGCTAAATGCTCAGTACCTATTAGCTATTTTTATGTTTATCTTATTTAGGCAAAATTCCATTGCCTAGATCTTTTTTTTTTTTTTTTAGCAAGCATTTATTGAGTACCCGTTGTGTACTAAACAGTGTATTGGGGGGGGGGAGGCTGGGTGGCTCAGTTGGTTAAGCATCTGCCTTCGGCTCAGGTTATGATCTCAGGGTCCTGGGATCAAGCCCCACATCGGGGCTCCCTGCTCAGCAGGGAGTCTGCTTCTCCCTCTGCCCCTCCGCCCTACTCATGCTCTTTCTCTCTCTCAAATAAATAAATAAAATCTTTAAAAAAAAACAAAAAAACCAACAATGTATTGGATTCTGGGGCATCAAGAAAGAAGATTAAACAAGGAATGTCCCCAAAGACCACAGCCTTAGGTTGTACAGAGGTAGGGACAAAATGTTAATAAAATTCACTATTAGATCAATAAGGCCAAAGGCACTGTACAGTCCAGTCTAAACTAGAGAAGGAATGGTGTGTATGGCAGAGTAACTTATGTTGGCAGCAAGCCTGTGAATGGATAGCAGCTGGATTGGAAAATCACCCCACCCTCCAAACCCAAACAATCCCCTTCTTTCATGCAGGTAACAAGAGATGACAGCACAGGGATCAGACCCTAATGCACAGCCTTTCATGAACCCCGTCCCTCTTTTCATCCTGATTAGGGGATAAAGGAAATGGGTTTCCTGGCTGGTCTCATCCTGGTAAACGTTTTTGCCTGCTTTGCAGAACCACTATCCTAGTTAAGTGCAATTTGCCGGACCTGCAGTGGGTTGAAAACAGCAGGGTCTTTGTCAATATAAAAGAGCCGTGGTGACAGAGAGGACATTTATAAAAACGCTGGCGTGTCTCACGTTCCCTGCCAGCTGGTGCCATTGGTGCTCTTTTATGTGACTCTTGAAATTCCCAATACTCAGCCCTTAAGGTCCAGCCAGGACATAATGAGTAATCAGATTCAGTTCAAAACGTGGTTATTGTCCCACTGAAGCTGGAAAACTTCTGAGAAGTTGAGAAAAACAGGTTGTTCTCGAAGAGATATCTGAGATATTTTTGTAAAGAATTGTTCGCGTTCTTTTCTAGCGGTTTTATTTTTATTGGGGACCAGCAGTCTGGGAGTTGAAGGTCACGTGTCTTAGTCCATTCCAGCTACTAGAACAAAATACCACAGACTAAGGTACCTTATGAATAATAGAAATTTATTTCTCACAGATCTGGAGGTTGGAAATCTAAGATCAGGCTGTCCGCTGGGTCGGTGAGGGCCCTCTTCCGGCTTTCAGGCTTCTTGTGGATCCTCACACAGTGGAAGGAGGGGCAAGTGTTCCTTCTGGGGTCTCTTTTTAAGGCACCCTCATGACCTAAGTACCTGCCAAAGGCCCCCTCTCCTATGGCCATCACCAGGGGCATTAGGATCTCAACATATGAATTTGGGAGGTCACAGTCTCACCATTGCAACATGGATAGCTGGATCCCAGCCTTTATGTGAATCCTGCATCACAGTCCGAGTTATGCTCTTGATAAAAACAAACCCTTCCACTAGGGTTTGGCTCCATGGGATGCCCTATACCTGTTCAAAATTGTAAGTATAAAGATTGTACAGCAGTTTGGAAAATGTCTGCAAAGCGATGATTTTGAAAAGCCAGCTCCAGCTGCAGTTACCTTACTGTCACCACTATATAAATGGAGAAGGTCTAGGAGAGATCTCTTCAGTTAAAAATATTAGGTATGTCTAGGTAATGGAATGTGTTCAAAGATTTCTTTTCCGTTTAAAATTTTATGTGCTGTAAAAAATAATTTAAAAAATGACTTAAAATAGAAGAACTGTGGGTAAGTCTGTAGGCCGCCATTCATCCTCCCTAATGGGCATGGCCTAGGCCAGTTTTCACATATGGGCCTGAGCTTGCTATTTGCGACTATAGAGAGTGGCATGGACTGCGAGGAGTTTCTTAGACTATAGCATAGGGGTGGGATAACTGTGGCCTACGGGCCAGTTCTGGACTACCACCTCTTTTTTTGTTTATCTGCCTGGGAGTTAGGCTGTGTTTACTGATTGCCATAGCTATCGGTGCCAGAGGCTAAATTTCCTCCACTGTCCTTGTTTTTGTCTTCTCTGTTATCTCAGGTTTCCCTAGAGACTCCTTTGTAAGTAGGATCTTAGCCTTGCATTTCTTTTCAGTTAACCCCTCTAGGAACCGCATTGATGGTGGTGTTAAGACATGGGTCGAGGGAAGCACTCTGTTATCTCATGATTAGGTCTTAGTCCTCAGTGAGTTTTTTATCACTGCAGACTTAAGAGTCTTAATTTCTTTTCCTGTTTATATGTTTTGCCCATTTTTTCTGTTGTGTTGATTACCTTTTGTAGGCGTTCTTTATAGTTTTAGGAAATTAGCCTCCTATTAGTTGCAAATATGTTTCCCATTTGTCTTTTGGCTTTGTTTATGGTCTTTTTTTTTTTCCATGCAGAGAATGAAAAAAAGATTAATAAATTTGACTATATAAAATTCTTCACAAGTGCTTCTCACTAGTTTTTTTCACACCATGGGTGAGACAGGAAGCCAGAAGGGGCTCAAGTTGGGTATTTCCCTTCTCTCACGTCAGTTAGGCTCTGTTAAAACCCCAGTCAGTGGTTTAGGCTCTGGTAAAATAGTTTCCATTGAGGGCAGGTCCTGTTAAGGAGAATAGAACAGTCTGGGTGTATTTCAAAATGGCTTCTTTTCCTTCTGTCTGCTGGAAGCATGAGGAGAATTTTCACCAGTCTTTACAGTGAGAAACTTTGTAGGCTTCCTTGAGATAAAACCCAGGCAATTGTGGGGGCCCCTCAAGGCTTGGCTTCAGGAGTTTTTAATGTCTCAGCATTAGTAATTAATAATTAAAGAATAGTTAGCCAGTTTCCTGTTAAATATTCTTACCTAGTGCTGGCTCCGGCAGAGTTTCTGTTCCAGGTAAGAAGTGATTCTCTGTATCTGCCCATTTCTCCAGGTTTGAGGGTGTTGATTTGCTCTATGATCTCAGTTCTCTAAGGGACCTAAGAAGAGTTGTTGATTTTTCAGTTTTTCAGCTTTTTTCTTGCCATGAGGATGGGAGGGATGAGTTCTGAACTCTTTCCATGTCAAATCAGAAACTTAAATTTGTTATCCTTTTTTTGTACAGCCTATACTAAGAATGGTTTCTGTATTATTAAATGGTTGAAAAAAATTAAAAAATATTTTGTGACATGTAAAAATTATGTCAAATTCACATTTCAGTATCCAGAAATAAAATTCTACTGGGACATGGGCACTCTTAGTAGTTGTAACACAGACTGTATGGCCAGCAAAGCCTAAAATATTTACCATCTGACCCTTTACAGGAGAATCTTGCTGAGCCCTCGCTTAGCCCAGCCCACTCTGGTCACAAAATCTGGGTAATTTCAAATACTACGGCACTGTGCTTGAGTTGAAAATCAACAGTTACTGAGCACCTATGAAGTGTGGAGAGGATTGTGACATTCAGAGATGAGTGAAGACATAGGCCTGCCCCCAAAGAGCTTATAGGCTGGGGTACACCAGAGGGCCAACCAAATAAGCATTTATTGGACTAGTTCAGAATGAAAGATATTGGAGTTAGTCTCGGACAAGAGAGAGTCTGTGGAACCCAGCCTATTTGGTAGAATGGAAGTACCTGAGGACGGGCCAAGGGCTGCATCTTCTTAGGATAAGGTCACTGCTGCAGTTTCTGACAGAGCAATGATTGTTAGCGGCTATGGACACCCAGTGTTGGCTGTGGTCCCCTCATTATTGTAACGCCACTTGCAAATACACGCAACTATGTTCAGTGTGATTTTCAATTCTTAAAGTTACCAAGAAGTAACTCCCACTTGGGGGAGGACGTGGGCTCATTTGTGAAAAAAGGATTCAGAGTGGACCGCCAATCTAATCTCAAGAAGCAATCACCAATGGCCAAGGAGAATCTCTTAAGCATTTATAAGTAGGTAGACATGCTTGACTATTTTTAGGTTGCTCTTAACTCTGTTGGTAGTGTTTCCACTCATTCTGTCCTCTTAAGCCTACTTTGGGTTTCATGTAGAAAAGAAGCTCAGCCTCAAACTGTTGAGCTCGGGTAGACCCTCTAATACAGGGTGGGTTTATTAAGATCTCCATAGAGAATAGGAACTTTAGAACTCTTGGCCACAACCTGTTGTAAACTCCTTTGCCCTTATTGTTCTGTACAACAGCTGTAAGACATCAGAAACACTTCCTCATCTTAAGTGGGTTGATGCTGAGGAAGGTCTGTGCTCGGCTTAAAGAATAAAATGAATACAGGCAGCAACTAGATACACAATCTGGATTTCCTATTCATTAAAGACAACTTCCCTGAGGAAAGTGAGGTGACCACACTAGCCTCTTGAGCCCCCTTTGGCAACCATAGCATTAAGGTTCATGATCGAGTAGTAGCTTTGAGTCTTTCTGGCTAGTTCCTCAAACTGTAACCCTTAGCACACTGAGCCATGGTTTGGTATGGAAACAAAGGTAAATTCTCTTGCCTCCCTCTTATATATATATTTTTTAATCAGAGTGATTGTGAAATCTCCCCAGGAGGTCTTGTAAGTGTGCCACTGCCAGATGATATCAGATGTTAATGGGGTTGGAGATAATGAAGCAAATGACCCCTGCAGAAGTGACAGAGGCACAGAAGAAGAGCATGCTGTTGACCATCGTGCAGCTGTCCTTGAATTTAGACTTAAGAGGACCTCCAAATCAGCTGCAAAGATCATCTGAATGAGAACTGTGTCTTATATTCTTACTTGATTATGTCCAGAGGTGGGGAACTCATGCCCTCACCTCAACCCGTGTGCATTGGGCTTCACTAATGACTATGCTAGGGTTCTTGTGGTTGAAGTGACAGAATCCAACTCAAACTAGTCTGAAAAAAAAATCAACATTTTTTAGCTCTCTTCACAAAACTTGGGAAGGGTAGGTTTCAGGGGTGAGTAGAATCTAGGTTTGAATACTATAAATCAATTAATTTCAGTTTCTCCATCCCTTTCTCTGCCTGCCTTGCAATCCTCCTTTCCTCTTTCCATCTCGGATTTTCTCTGCTCTTCTTCATTCTGTCAGATTGGCTTTCTCCACATAGTGGAACACTCAGCCATCTAAGTTAACTTCCCAAGCTCACATGCACATCCTGCTTCACAATTATAGAGAGTTTGGTGTTTGTTCCTTCTGTTTCCCTTGTTCCCCATGCGGGGGAGAGATCTGGCTAAGTTCACTTCCCTTTAGTGTCTATACCTTTGCGCTCACAGTGGCCAGGAAGGAGGGATACCCCCTCATTATGGTTGGAATACAGGAAAGTTTTTCACAGAAGAAGGGAAGAGTGGTAGGCCAAGGAAACTAGAAATGGACATTAGAAACATCTTGGGTGTTTCGGAATGCTTTCATGAATGTTATACTTCCTAATTTTTCCTTCTCTTGAAACGCAAAATGAATGAGTTCTTTATTCTTTGTGACCTTTCAAATACTTGAATACGGTTGCCATATCTGGCCACTTGACCTGTACGGCAGTCTCCTGGCCCAGGTATCCTGTCTCTGAGTTCCTGTTCAGTCTTCCTTTCAGCTCCAGCAGGACCCTCGTGGACTCCTTCTTGCTTACTCTTTTTCTTCACCCTCCTTAATCACCCTGCCATCGGACCTCACCCTTCCCCCCCCCCACCCCCGTCCCCAGAATTCCTCTTAATCCTTGCTCACTGGCCTTGGCAGCTGAGGACCTATTACCCAGTATCATGTAGGAATGCAGTCCTTTCAGTAGAAAACAGGTTTAGGAACCTGATAGAACTGTTTGGATTCCATCTTTCCCACTGAGTAAAAGTGTGACCTTGAGAAATGGAAAATCAGCATTTTGCAATGTTGTTATAGGATTATGGACGAATTAATATCTACCACTTCGTCCCCAGCCCAAAACCAGGCATATGAGCAAGCACCAATAAACTGCGGCCATGGCTACTCTCAATTCTGAGATCTCCTAGGAAAGGGACACGTAGTTAGAGACCTTGTATTCCATTCTATGCCACGGAGAAAAAGCTGGGATTCCTTCTAGCTTAAAAAAAGACAACTTGAAGATGTGACCTGACTGCATAGGCTGCAAAAATTAGAACTTGGGACTTAAATTTCTTTCTCCCGCAGGCCTTAGATTTTAATCTTGGAGCAACGGGGAATGCAGCAGTTGATTTCCTCTTCTTTTCTATCTGAGGTCCTGAGCTAATTGTCTTGAGGAAAATAAAAGCTCCATTACCCCAAGCTAGGGAATTGGACAGAACGTGATTGCCATCTAGGTCAGCTACTGTAGACCCTAAAAGTGGAGGTGGTTCCTCCCTGGGCCTTGGCTGTGAATGCCAGCTCAGCCAGCTCAATGGAGGAAAGATGGCTTTCATGTTATTACTTTTGCCAAGTGTCTTGGCATTTGAGGCTCTCCATATGTTGGCTCCAGCCTACTTCTCCAGCTTTAACTCCCTTTACCCTCTCATAATCACCTTCTACCCATTCAGATAAGGTTCCCAAAGGCTGCCTTGTGAATATAAGCCCCCGCCCCCTGAAATTTTCCCACATCACCACCCACGTGGGTGTCCTGCACCAAAATAAATCCATGCCCTTATGCATGCATGCATCCGTCCATAGCCATCTGCCCATCCATTGAATAAATTAATGTTTGTTCTATCCTATTACTGTTGTTCTCTTCCAGTACTAGAGATGCAGAAATGAGTAACATCAAGTTCCTGGCCTCATGGAATTTACATTCTAGTGAAAGAAACAGAAAACAAACATACAAATAGATTCTTTGATGCCAGGTGTGTTCAGTATAATGTTGAAAACTAAAGCAAAGTAAGAAATAAAAGATGATATTGGGGTTGGGGAGAGGGAGGGAATGACTATTTCAGATAAGCTCATCATGGATTCTAGAATCTTAATGATTTGGAGGATTGGGAAGTGGAAGGTCATCTAGTCCAGAATACCTCCTAATTTAGGGATCTCTTTGACAACATCTCTGAAATATGACAAGCCATAGAGGTAATACACTGTTGCTCTTAAAAGCATAGGTCTTGGAGTTAGATCAACCTGGGTCTGAATTCCTCAATCACTTGTTACAACTTGCTTCCATCTCAGAGATGTGATTTTTAAATTATATATATATATATATATATATAATTTAAATATATGTATATATATGATTTAATATATATCATTTATATAAACATAAACATATAGATGATATATAAATCAATATATAGCATTTAAAATTATTTAAAATTGTATATTTAAAAATATATAGAATTATATGTATATATGACATTAATTATATACTTTATATTTATGTAAAATTATTTACAATACATATATACATTTGTGTTTGTTTGCTTTCTGCTAACGCCAGTGTTTCTGGGAGCTTTTAACTTAACCAGGTGGCCTGGCCTGAGATCAAATTGAATTTTTGATTACCTTTTTGTCTAATGAACCAAGTAAACCTGCCCTTCTACTAGGCTTGGCTTTTGTTAATTATCTCTTTAAATTTGATGTTCTTTTTTTTTTTTTTCTTACTTTGCATGTTGTTTTTAATGAGACAAATACGCGAGGCAGTGTTTCGGGGAGGTTTTATAGGCAAGAGAAAACAAGCCTGTCACCAACAGCAGGTAGCAGGTTATAATGCCAACATTCCCTAAAACATTTTAAGTGACGTGGTAAGCAGTGTGCTGAGTTGCACGGTTTGGCTAACTGCTTTAAGCTAGAACAAGATGAATAAGGAATGGGTCGGCAGCGGTTCCTGACTGTAGTGGCTGACATTTCTTGGGCACCCATTGTGTGCAGACACTGTACTCGACCCTTACCCAATATTTCTTTTAATCCTCATACTCTTATTATGCGCATGTTACAGAAAAAGGAATGGAAGCTTACAGAATTTGAGTAGGTAGCCCAGGATGATCTAACTAAGAACTGATGGAACTGCTTGGTTGAGAGCTTGTTATTTGTAATAAAATATTCCATTGGCATACAAGGGAATAAAGCTTTAATCATGAGCCAAATGCATAAGGGAAAAGGAAAAATGGGGCCAGCTGTAAGACCAGACATTTTCTTTCAGGGCCAACAATAATTGTGTCACCTCTGCAGGGAGAGACACAGTCGTGGGGACAGACCTCTTGCAAAACCTAGCTTTCAAGAGATACTTTGGATGGATATCTGAAAGGGTTGTATAAAGAAGAAGCAGAAATAAACACATATAAGGAGTCACTTGAGGGGCTTCATCAAACCCTCCTGTCGCAAATTACTTCCTCTGCCAGTGTGTCACGTCTGAAATTCTTTTGTTAGTGATAATATGCTCGCATAGTTTTTCTAGGTGTCCTGTTAATGTGGGCAATACATTCAAAGCCTATCAGATTTCATGAAAATTCAGTTTGTCTTTTCACATTTACGCCCCGCTGTTTCCTACCCTGAGATAACTTCGGTCCTCACCTGACCTTTTGCTTACACACTCTCACTTCTTTGTCCCCTCCAGCAGTCCATTCTGTGACTCTGTCCCTCACTCTTTTGTTCTCTAAAGCTGCAGTGGGTGATCACGGGTTTGTCATTAGATGGAATCCCTTAGCCATAGATGATGATTCCTCTCCTTAGAAAACACTGTTGTAACATTGAAGGACCTGGCTGATTCTGTGTGTTTGCCGTGTTTGAAACGTAGTATATTGGGTTGGAGGGATGGGTGAAGGGAGGGGGCAAGGTTCTTTTAAATTCACCAGAAGCCTTTCCACATTCTTAAATCACAGTTCCCTTTGCTTATGCATCAAGCTGGTTCTGCTTGTAAAATAGAAGCCAGCCCTGTGTTTTCCACCTGACACCTCATGACAGATGGAAATGTCCCTCCTGCTTCTCATCCTTATCTCTCAGCAGCCTTCTCTGAACAAATGAGCATTCGTGACCCTTGGTGAGTCAATTCCGTTAAACAGAAGGCCAGATACACCCCGGTGTATTCAATTATTCTATAATCAGTTCCCTTTTCTGCAGCATTTTTCTTCTAAGGGTCAGAGAGCACTTTACAAACTGTATTGGCAACATTATCAAAAGTCAGAACACAGTGACTGGCATCTGAGCATGGTGATTTAGGAGAGAGGGAACATGAAAAGATGGATTTGACTTTGGTCAAGGAATGATAAGCCCTTTGTGGGTTACCTGCAGAAGGTGACACCAAAAGAAACCGGATCCACAAATAAATCACGAATGAAAGAGTGTCAGGCAACCCAGTTGGTGCTGGGGGCAGCTGAGAGCCCAGCAAGCCATTTCTTGCTGTGGACACTTAGCAAATCTCTATGGATTGATTAACTGTATGAATGCATTAAATCACAGTATTCGTTCAGCTCCTGTGATATGCCAGACACAAGGTTTGTCCAGCCCTGGGCCTATGGAGGCTTGGGATGCTGTTGTAGGAAGCCGTCGTGAACGAATACGAACACTGCTTGCCTTCAAGAAGCTTATGTGAAGACCCATGAGATGAATAAACATGATAAAGATGATTAGGAGAGATGAGCAAAAGAAGCAAAAAGAAGAAGAAAGCTCAAGAGCAGAGGTTACAAACTGGTGTATTTATAATGGGCTACTCAGGGTTATAAAAAGTTAATGTTCTTTTAAGTCGATATTGAAAAATTGAGAGATTACACACACACACACACACACACACACACACACACACACACCCTCAGATTTTGAGCTTCTTTTGAAGAGCTTAAATCTGCTAATGTTAGCCCAAATTTCCATTGTAACGACTAGTTAAAGCTGAGTAGCATTTTAGATAGGGCAGTCTGTCTCTGCTCAGCCACAGCTTCCCCATCCCCTCCCCATGCACAATGCAGACATGTTCATTTATGCACAAGTGACCCTCTTTTGCAAATACACCGCCTTGCCAGTCTAGCATTTAAGTTGAAAGTTTGCTGCTTTGAGGTGCAGTAGGGAATGAAGAAGGAAGGTGTCAGTCCTATTTTGAGAGGTGTCAGAGAGGAAGTGACTGTCGAGTGTTGTTAAAAGCTGAAATGTTAATTAGGTGGAAAATGGTGGATGGACTTTCCCAAACAGAGGGGATTTGGAAAGGAAAGGCAAGCAAATGCGTGGGAACTGTGAGATTTTGTGTGAAGCATAGTGTTGGGAAAGGGATGGGAGGGAGAAGGAAAGGTCAGACTGCTGGGGGGCTTTGCTGGGCAAACTAAGGAATCGTACACATGGCACTGTCTTTCTTTCTGCAACCCCCTCTTTCCAAAGACACTAATACAATGAATTAAAATTCTAAAAATGAGTTCAAGAATAAAACCACTTAGTTACTAAGGCCAGAATCCTGAGGCATTACTTGGTCCTTTGGTCTCTGTCCTTTCATGAATTTATTTATCAAGGTCTGCCACTTCAACCGTGACTGTTGACTGCGTTCCTTCCAAGGCTCTCTGCAGTTCCCAGATGTGCTGCTTCTCACCTCAGAGCTGCCTGTGTGCTGCCTCCCTGCCGAGATCTTCATTTCCCTTCGACAAGCTTTTGCCCACCCTTTAGCTTCCAGCTTAATTGTCCCTAACTCGGGGTACCTTGCCCTGACCTGTCCCGATTCTCTACTTTTTTCTTCACAACGTTAGGTTTCCCTCTATATGTTCCCGAAACATCCTCATGCATCTCCACCCTGGAGCGTGTAACAATTGTATTGCTTGTGTAATCATCTGCTCCATGGTTCTCACCATCTTTCAACTGTAAGCTCTGAGAGAACAAGGGTAAGTTGTATCTGGCCTACCCATTGCATCACCTGCCCCAACCCCAAGCAGGTCTTGCAGCAACTGCCACATTGTATCAGTGGCATTATCACCGTGGAGTTACAGTTACAAACTAATGATCAAAAACAATGCTTGGAGTGGTAGTAATACTGTGGTGTAGTAATACTTGCTGCCGTGTTAGTACTGAGGAGTAATGGCCGTGTGGCTGTATGAGCAAAGAGACCTTATTTATTTTTTCATTCAAACAGTATATAATGAGGCTCATTATGTGCTCAATTTTGTTTTAGGAGCTAGGGATAGAGCAGGCTGTGACTTTGTGGGGTGCATTTTGATGAATACATGAATGACAGAGGCAGGAAGGGGTGGATGGATGGAAGGATGGATGGACGGAAGGGAAGGGAGGAAGGAAGGAAGGAAGGAAGGAAGGAAGGAAGGAAGGAAGGAAGGAAGGAAGATTACCCTAAGTAATGGAATTATTTATCTCTAGTAGAGAAGACTGGCCTTGAAAGATCACATGATATTATTAATACCTCTTAATAGTGCAAATCATCCTGTATATGATTGATTGATTTGAAACACTGGACGTGGAAGTTTCTGTTCACATCCTCTGTTTGCTAGAGCTTTATAAAGTAAAAACTTTAAAACTTGGAAGGAACCATTGAATGGCTTTGATACAAAGACTTGGACAGTCTGTACATCCAAAGAGGAAACAGAACCTAGACGAATGAGGAGTTAAGTGAGTTCACAAATAGGCACTTAGCAGACGGGGATCCAAGGCCAGCACAGACCTTTCCGTACTGTTTCAAGCCAACACAAGTGTTGCAGCTGCTGCTTTCAGTGGAAATGTAAAGAAAAGAGAGATATTTGGTTCCTAACTTCCCCTAAGTGCGTTTCAGTTTTTTTCTTTGCAAACCTTTATCAACATATTTTCATAAGACTTTCAGAATAACCAAAACACTCAGCCGTCAACCACAAGAGAGGGCCTCTTCACAGCTCACAGACAACCACAAGATACCACCAGAGAAGTAGAATAAAATGTACTTGGTAGATACATAGAGGGACTGTAGTGGTTTCTGCAGAGTATATTGATCCAACTCTTGACATGGAAAGATCAATAAATTTAAGTAGTCTTAAAAAAAAAAAAGGATTTGGCTTCTCACTTAGCAGTCTGGTCAACTAATAGCATAAGATGAAAGGAATAATTTAAGACTTAGCCTCTGTTGCACCTAGATTCTGCAGCCATGCACAGAAGAAAGAAAAATGCTTATCCTTTCTCTTTTACTTCCTCCAGCAACCATGGGGCTGTTGAAGGTTTGCCCGAACAGTTCATTTAAAAAGTTGGGGAAAGCAGATCACTGGAAGAACGAGCTAGAAATAGGCTCTGACCCAGACCTCCTGGACTAATTCCTGGAAGGCTGTCCTCTGAATTTTTTTCAGGCATTCCCCTGATTCAGAGTTTGAAAAAATCAGGCAAACTAGAAGACTATATTATAACCAGTGTTAGAAATAATCATATTTTTATTACTTATATATATTTAATTAGTAAAGTAGCGAACCTTTACCATTTTCCTTTTGGGTGCCAGATACAATGAGACCCACCACATATATAATTACTAACAATGACAAAATCAGTAAAAGGTCGGGAGTAGCATTTCTATATTTTTCAGAAAAAGAAATTGAAGCCCAGACAGATAAAGGCACATGCCTCACTCAGCAACTGTGAAGTGACATGGTGTGGCTCTCCAACCTGGACTGTTGTCACCACACCAGGCTCACTGAAACCGGAAGCCTGCCCTTTGCAGTGTGACAAGCATACCTCATCAGTGCCATTCTAGTCTATTGCTGGGCACAGAAGTAGTAGCAACATGACTCCTAGAAGAAATTCTCATATTTTAGTTTTCTTTGGAATTCTCTGCCTCGAAGTGACACAGCAAATTTAAGAAACTTAACATGTCTTCCCTTCTCTGGGCAGTTCCAGAGAGGTCCTGTGGCCTCCTGATGCAGAAATTCGGCTTTTCCCAGACAGCAAATCACTTCACCATCCCCCTTCCTCGCTAGTCTTCATGATCCCTGCATGTGCCAGATGCTTCAGAAAACAAATCCTTTGTGTTGAATTTCCAGACCACAATTCCCAGACCACGGAAGGATGAGGACCAAAATTTTTTGTATTCCGTCATCTTTATTTTTGTGCATATATTTTTAGAGCAAGTTAAAAAGGAGGGGGAAGAAAAACCCACTCCCAAACAAACAACTTCCTGATCTAAATACAGAGAATTTCAGGAGTCTTCACGTTCAGGAGAATGGGACAGGATGTCAGCTGTTGCTACAACAGAGCTTGTTTGAATAGACTCAGAGAGTAACTTATCTGAGAGAACGCCCAGTTGCCAAGGAGAAAGGGGAGTGCAAGGTTTGGGTGACTTAGGGAAGCCAACAGGCATTCTTTCACAAGTGTTGAATAGTTAAAACTCTGGCAAACAAGTCCCTTCAACATCTCATTCAACAGAAAATGCCTAGTAATGTGTGAAATGTATTTCTTGTGGGGAAAAAAATAGGAGAAAAAGGAAAAAATAATCACTTTTTATCTCTCCACCCAGGGACAACTATATTTTAAAAATTGGTATGTTGTTCTAGATTATTTTGTTTGTATAAGTACATAGGGAGCATGGGTATGCTTATATATTTTTATAAACAGAAATAGGACCATACTATATATTTTGTATTTTCATCTGCCTTTTTTACTTTTTTTTTTTTTTAAGATTTTATTTATTTATTTGATGGAGAGAGAGACAGCCAGTGAGAGAGGGAACACAGGCAGGGGTAGTGGGAGAGGAAGAAGCAGGCTCCCAGTGGAGGAGCCTGATGTGGGGCATGATCCCAGGACCCCAGAATCATGCCCTGAGCTGAAGGCAGACGCTTAACGACTGAGCCACCCAGGAGCCCCAGCCCCATGCCTTTTTTACTTTAAAATACACCATGGACATCTTTATTGGGGAAAAAATAAATAAATAAATAAATAAATGAATGAATGAATGAATGAATGAAAGAAAGAAAGAAAGGGAAAGGAAAGGAAGAAGGAAAGGAAAGGAAAAAAAGAAAAGAAAAGAAAAGAAAAAAGAAAAGAAGAAGCCGGGGGTAGAGGAGGGCAGGGCAGAGGGAGAGAAGAGAAAAGAAAAAAGGCAAAAAGTACATGATTATTCTTCATTGCTTTAGAGTATTCCTCCAATGAATATACAATAGTTATTGGCTATAGATGTTGCTTTCTACTTACCTATTACAAGGTATCCATGTTGACATACTAAATCTTTATTCAATACGTACTAATTTTCTTAGGGTAAATTAATAAAAGTGGCATTAATGGGTTAAAAGCTCTGCACATATCCAGGGTTAAACTGCCTTACTCCCTTGTTTTGGTTTCAGGAGACTGAAATATACCCCCAAATTAATCCATGTGTAACATCTATTCAGAGTTTCTTTTGAGAAACTCGACCAACATTGAAAAAAATTAGTAGTAAGATATTAAAATAAAAGAAAAAATTTATGCCCATTGAGTCCGCTGCAATTATAGCAATACATATTTGCTGGTACACAATGGAATTAATGCCATAGCAAACATAGGAAGAGTTACTGAAAAGTTTAGTTTTGTATCTGAATGAATGAGATGGTCCTTCTTCAGACGGGTCAGCCTGAGGGGGCTGGTTGAAGGACCACGATAAGTGACAGTTCATAATCATCTTCTTGTGTAGCTCCAGGAACCTGTACATCTTTCTAGTTCAGGGAATTGCATTAACATTGATCCTTGCTTAAATGGATCTGTTTGCTTTTAGAGGAAATGAGAAGTACTAGTTAATTTTTAGTGTGAGAGAAGTAGACGCACCTTCTTTCAAGGCTGATTGAATCAGCTTCTCTTCCTAATAAAACTGGAAATCAATGGAGGCAAAGACATGAATTTCCCTAGCACATTAGCTTTTTGTAGGAGGGATTTTCTGATAAAAAAAAAACCAAAACAAACCCTGATGTTTCTTTCATTGGGCGCTATGGTATAACACCCACAGGGCCCTGTGCTCTAGTCTGAGACACATAAGTTAAGGAGAAGATTTCAGCTATTTCAGTACCACCTGCCTACATAGTAATGATGACACCCACAAAACCCAGGAAGTCCTGCCCCTCTCAATGTGCCTCAGTCCCTCTACTACTTGCTGTTCCTTTAATGTTGTATTCAGAGATTACAAGAGGGTCTCGGTTTATCAAGAGCTGGAGAATTGCTACTTGTACCTTTCCTGCAAATCAGACTCCTTTAGATGTTTGACTTCCTTCCCTGATGCTCAGCCTGGTCAACACAGGCCCATGTGTGACCCTTCACTCAGCTTTCCATTAATATGGTCTGGTTACTCCTGCTTGCATTCACAGCCATCAGTTAACTAGAGTGATGCTGGCCAGGTATCAGGAACATCGATCAAGAAGCCAAGGAAAGGGTGTCAAATGTGCTTTCGTAATTACCTCTGTGTTATTTGCAGTTTACAGTCTGTGATAATGAAACACAGTCAGAGGCTCGGTGTCATTTTAAGATCTGTGTCCTTTTGAAGATGAAACTTCATTGGAATTGCCCTCACATACTCTGTTCCTACAAATCAGAGGTTTCCTTGCGGTGCAACTGAATAGATAGATCCAGAAAGAAGAATTTCTGCTTCCATAGTGCAGTCATTGCCTGGGAACCCAAAGGTGCCAGGTCGGGTTGCCAACTCCACACCTTCCTTAACAGTCATAAGAGAAAAGCAAGTCTATTAAGTTGTATTTTGGGTTATGGTAATGGAACGACCAGAAACCCAACAAGCAAGTAAGAACATTTTAGACTGTACCTGTCTTCGGCAAACAGCTAGAGTTTTGATAGTTATCCTTAAAGGAAGAATGCTCTATTGTCCAAACATCTGGCTTGTAGAACTTTTTGACCTTTTCTTTCAGAGTTCTGTTGTTCTAAGGACTTGAAAGTGCACAAGAGTTACGTTAGAAGTTCGCGCACACAATGCCGCATAGAGAACAGTGAGAAATTTCTCATCCTTCAGGACTTTTGCCTTGAATTTGAGAACTAATGCCAGCCCCCACCATTGGCATGCAGTGAGCTTTCACTCTTGTTCAACCAGTGATTCTGTCACATGCTCAAGCCTACACCTAAAGGTCTCCAATATCCTGATCAGTAACTATTGACTGTTCTCTCGGTCTGTTTAGGCTGCTATAATAAAAACCTATACACTGGGTGGCTTATAAACAATAAATGTTTATTTCTTACAGTAGCTAGGAAATCCGAGATCAAAATGCTGGCACATTCTAATGTCTGGTGAGAGCCCACATCCTGGTTCATACCCAGCTGTGTTTTCACTGTGTCCTCTCACGGCAAAAGGGACAAAGGAGCTTTTCTGGGCCTCTTTTATTTTTATTTTTTATTTTCTATTTTGTTATTCTAAAAAACATTAATTCCAGTATAGTTAACATACAGTGTTATGTTAGTTTCAGGTGTATAATATAGTGATTTAACAGTTCCATATCTTGGGCCCCTTTTATTAGAGCCCACTAATCTCATGGATGAAGAAGGAGAGGCCCCACCTCCTAACCCACCTCCTAACATCACCCCGGGGATGAAGAGTTCAACATATGAATTTTGGGGGGACACAAATATTCAGTCCACAGCGATTGTAAAAGCAAACATACAAAAGGCTTTTTAGTCATTTCATTTTAAACCACTTACGGTATTTTCTGATCATAACACAGAAAAGGTATAATGTCGATGGGGGACAAAAAGAACAAAACAGACTATTTACAATGCAGAATTTTTTGAGGACCTTAGATGCTGTCTTTAGGATACAGCGTCCTTGCTCCCTCAAGATTCCCTGTGACCAAAAGGGTGGTTCGGCATCCTTTTTCTGTAGGTGTCATCTTTTCCTAAATGCATTGGGTGACCCTCTGCAGGGCCTCAAGAGAGCTTCCTGTGGTTTACGTCCCCCTCGCTTTATATTTCTTTGGAATGTCTTATTTTGGCACACTTGGAAACCTTTATACTTTCTCTCTTCCCAATCATTATTAAAAATCTGAATCGAGACTTGGTGTAGGTCTGATCGCTGGGGTCATTGTTGGTTTTACTTGTCCCCACACCCCCTGCAAGACTTGAGTCGATCTGTCTTCCTCCCTCCCTTTTGCAAGAGCCACAGGAGAGCCCTGGCTTAGTTTTGAGAAATGCATGCTGTGTTTGGGGCCTTTTGTGATGTTAGTGTGGCGTTCCCCATCCAAAAAAAAAAAAAAAAAACCAATAAACAAAAAACCTATTAGTCTGATGATTTCCAGAAGAAGGAAGGAAATTTCTTACTCTAAGAGGCAGATCCATGATTCCAGTCTATCTGTGATCGTTTATAGCTCCTGAATGGCACAACCTAATGAAATACCACCCATATGCCTTGAAATAGTTAGCTAATGTCCAAAACGGGGAGAGCTTGTACCCAAACTGTAAGAGGAAGTTCCTGCAGCTGGGACAGGATGCTTAGGGGCCATCCCATCAAAGACTCCCTCTGCCTTCTGTAGGAAAATAAATGGCCTCCGATGAATGTGATACTTTCAGTTGAAAACATCCTCCAGAACAGGTGAGCCTGTTACCTCTTTCAGTAATTTATCCCTTACTCAATAATCCTGCACTGGTACACTTTTCCTTTTAGCTCGTGAAAATCCTTTTTATTGCTTTCTTTCTTTCTTTTTTTTTTTTTTGTTTAAAGATTTTATTTATTTCTTTGAAAAAGAGAGAGAAAGACAGCACAAGCTTGGAGGACAGGGAGAAGCAGGCTCTCTGCTCAGCAGGGAGCCCCATGTCGGCTAGATCCCAGGACCCTGAGATCATGACCTGAGCCGAAGGCAGCAACTTAACTGACTGAGCCACCCAGGTGCCCCCTGGAAAATGTTTTTAAAGGCACAGTTTTTAATCGCAAAATGTTTTCCTTAAGCCATTGACCATCAATTGTCAGGCAGTGTTTTGCTTGAGTGGCAAAGGGCTTGCTTTTTTTCTTTTTTCCTTTCGTTTTTGAAAATTCGAACATCCTTGATTTTGTCCTCTTGTTTGCAAAGACTTGTCATTTTCTGTTGTTTTTTTATTCAGCCCATTCATGTGTATATTCTAATTGCCCAGCCCCTATGGATATTTGGGTTTGTGACTCTTAATTTAAACTCTTACTTTCTCAACATTTTTTTTTAATAAAAGGTGGTCTTTATATATATTTCCTACACATACCTGACTTTAATCCTGACCTTAGGATAGTTTTGGAGAATGAGGAGTTAGTATGATGTGTTTTTCTCCCATATGGTTAGGTGAAACGTAGCAACGTTTGCCAATTCCTATGGTGTAAATACTCCCACCATGGCTGATCCCAGGTACCAAGACAAAGTCATCGAATGCTGACTTGGGAAGATGTGCACATGATCCGTTATGCAAGCCAGTTCCAGCACACCACTCGTTATTGCCACCATCATCCCTATGATCTCTTTTTTATTTATTTCCTCAGATATGGGCTCATAAGATAAGGAGGACATTTGATTATGGCAGTGGACAAAAACAAAATGCCTAGAGAAAAGGGGAAATACATTTCTCTAGCAAACTTTAGAAATTATCTAAAATATGAGATCAGTAATTTTTTTTTCTATGCAGGGCCAAAGAGTAAAATTGTAGGCTTTGTAGGTCACATAGGCTCTTTAATACACATTTGTCCTTCTTCCTCCCCTTTTCTTCTTCTTCTCTTTCTTCCCCTCCTCCTTCTCTTCTTCCTTCTGTTCTATTTTACAACTTTAAAAACATAAAGAAAACTATTCTTAGCATGCAGGCCATACAAATGCAAGCCAAGAGCCAGACTGGCCCATGAGCTATAGCTTGTAGACCCTTGATATAGAAAACTGAAAATGGGGAAGATGCTCAGATTCATATTTTTAAAAATCAGGAGGGGGTAAAATACCATATTATATGGTTAAAATTTTAACCAGGTATATGTGAGTACCAATGCAGAGAGCATGAATCAAAGTGACCTAGAGATTTTTAACTCAAACAACTAAAACCATTGAATAGTTGCCATCAAGACTTGGTAGACTTGGACATACATCTGGAATACCATCCTGTAAAGAGAATGCCTCATCTCAAAGCAAAAGAGCTATAAGGAGTGGACGTGGATACACTGAACACCAAGAAAATGCATCCTTGTGTGCAAACTTGTGGTCTGACCTAAGGGTATGGACAGAAGGCTGATAGAATGTTACTGTGCCTAAGGGAATAAGAGCTTGAGCTGTGGATTCAAGTCCTTGCTTTGCCGCTGACAGCTGCGGTGTACCCAGTCTTACAAATCACTTGGGCTTGTGTAGTGCTTCCTAATTCTTAAATTTTTGCCTTCCTCACAGAGAGGGGAGTGTTGCTATCACTCCTCTATTTTATGGGTGAGGAAGTGGGGGCGGGAGTTATAAATGCCAAGTGACTTAGTCAAAATGGCAGTTAATGGAAGAGTTGGGGCTGGCGTAAGGGGAAAATGCGCAGGGCCTCCATTTCCACATCTGTACAATGGAAATAATAATTGTAACCATCTCATTATGTTGCTGTGAAGATTGAGTAAGTAGATTTCGTGTGCTGATGATGTGTCTGGCACTTACAAGTGCTCTATAACTATTAATTATTATTATCTTTTGATGGCAAAATCCAGTAAAGGAAACGGATGATGCCTTCTTGAGGGATCACTCCATAGAAGAAAGAGGTGGAAGTGATGGAGAATCTGAACTCGGATGCTTTATTGTGTAGAATATAAAATAGAGCATGTGCCACATTCTTGACATGACAGCTTCATGGCTCAGCACGTAGGGAGCTCGATCAGGGCAGTGGCTGGGTGAGCTTCCCCTTGTCTTCAGCCATATTTGTAAGTAGCACATCACTTCCCTTCTCTTCCAGCTCTTCTCATGCCACTAAAATTAAAGAATCAAAAAAAAAAAAAATGGGAGGGGGGAGGAATCCAATGTCTTGCCTATTGCAAACACATATCCTAGATTTTTTTTTTTTTTTAATAGAAAGGAAGCAGGCAGTTGCTCTCCTGTTGAATTTCTTTTAGCCCATTAGCTGATTTCTCCTGGGTCTGGACTGGTTACTCTGGGTATATGGGTTCCTGCCTGACTGCATCATTTTCCCTCAAGCCAGCCCCAACTCTTCCATTAACTTTGCCATCTTGAATAAGTCACTTGGCATTTATGACCCCCTCCCCCACTTCCTCCCCAATAAAACAGGAGTAATGGCAACACTCCTTTCTCTGTGAGGAAGGCAAAAATTTGAGGAAGAATTAGGAAGCTCTACACAAGCCCAAGTGATTTGTAAATATTTAATACCTAGTAGTTGAGGTAAATGTCAGAGGAGTGTGGAAATCAACATTCATCTTTTTGTTGCGAAAGCCCTTGAGGTATGTTTAATTCCCCAATCCAAACACTGGGGACCCTGCACTTCTCTGACCCTTTCTTCTTTTCCTTCTTTCACGATGCCCAAGTATTTCCTATCCAACATCAAATTAACAGTTCATTCTAATTCCTCTGCAAAAGGTAATTTTAGTTCATTGGGACCCCCAGTGTCCTGCTCTCCATCTTGAGTCCCTAAATGCTTAGACAGAAACACTTGGGCTTCCTTGGGAAATTCCCTTTTTTTTGACAGAAGTCCCCTTTGTGTTTGAACCCAGACTGAATGCCTTTATCCCAGAATAACAGCCACTGTTGGAATTCCTCTCTGCTAATTTCCTCGGATAGGCTGGAGCAATTTCCCTTCAACTTCACAACTCTGCTGGGTTCTGGTATCTACTGAGACCCTGCATCTGCTATTGCCAGCAAGTCTTTCTGATTGAGGATACAAGGGGTGTAGGTAAATTGGGGAGGGAGAGGGATTCTTTTAAAAATAATTTCAATAATGCATGGAGCTGTCTCCAGATTAACTCTGTTCTTCCTCTTGAAATTACAAGAGCTTTTCAGTAAACACTGTTCCAGACACAGATTTACAGGGGAGATTTGCCCCACTCTGAGGATGGCTTTGGCTTCTGTTGTTCACTCTTGTGCCCATGTCACACCCACCTCGGCTGCCAGACAGAGGAACAATTCTTATGAACAATGATATGCTTTGCAATTTTAGCTTATTCCTAAATTGCAGAAATGGTTGATGAGTGAAGTCTTCCGGTTACTTTTTATTGGAAGAGAATGGAGCACAGATTCGGGAATTCTTGGAGCTGCCCTGCTTGGTGAAGAAGGAAAAAAAAAAAAAAAAACAATAAAAACTTTGTCATTTTTGTTTAAAAAACCAAAAATGAAAAACTCATGATGATGTATACAGTTATGTGAAGCCAGATAGCTTTTATTTGTATTGAGTTTTGCAATGTACATAGGGCTTTTAGGTACCTGATGTTCTCAGCTTGAAAGTGTTGTTTTTGAGGCTTTTGGTTGATGATATTCAGTGACAGCTTTTGAGGACAGAGCTAGGATGAATGGGGAATTGTAGGGAGGAATGTTTGTGTTACATTTAAAAAGGAAGGAAGAAGTGTATTGAGGAAGGGCAGGAGGGAAGAAATCAGTCACGTAGCCTCTCCAAGATTTGCTTTCCTTATTTGAAAAAAAAATTTTTTTTTTTTTCTTTTAAGAGAGAGAGAAAGAGCACGAGCGGGCAGGAAGGGGCAGAGGAAGATGGAGAGAGAGAATCCCAAGCAGGCTCCATGCCCAATGTGGAGGCTGATGCAGGGCTTGATCTCACGACCGTGATCATGACCTGAGCCAAAATCAAGAGTCAGATGCTTAACCAACTGAGCCACCCAGGCACCCCCAAAATAATAATCTTTTTTTTTTTTTTTAAGATTTTATTTATTTATTTGACAGAGATAGAGACAGCCAGAGAGAGAGGGAACACAGTCAGGGGGAGTGGGAGAGGAAGAAGCAGGCTCATAGCAGAGGAGCCTGATGTGGGGCTCGAACCCAGAACGCCGGGATCACGCCCTGAGCCAAAGGCAGATGCTTAACCGCTGTGCCACCCAGGCGCCCCCCAAAATAATAATCTTTATCCTATTTTTTGCATAAGATTTTGGATCATCTGCAGTAGACTCTATGTGAAAGTCTTACTTTATCCAAAACATGCTTTACAAGTTTGGGTGAATGTCACTGCTTATATTAAGATGATTCATGACAAGTAGGCCTACCTAAAATTCTTCATTCACTCGTCTACCACACTGTCAGGTTCCCACTTTGGATGGTAACACGGTCACTCCTTAGCACTCATCAACACTTCAACCGGATTGGTTTAGCCACTTATATGTTGTCTTCTGGGGGAACTACTAGGGATGAAAAATGGGATTATACGTTATGACAAATGACAGAGGGTTGAGAAAAGTTCTGAATGGAGAAGCACAATGCAGCCAATGAGGACTGCATTACAAGGGTAGGTGGAGAGCATGCCGAAGCAAGATTTCATGAAGCTAGACCTTGGCACGGTTGGCCCTGGGTATGCCTTCAGCCATAAAAGTGTCAGCAGCTGCCTGTTCCTCTAAGTGACTTTGGAACTCCAGTGTGTCCCCCAATTGCTGGATAGTGTTTATAATTAGGTTTATCTGAGCTTGTTTTTGTTTTCATTTCTTTATCAAAAATTGCTAGTCTAAAAAAAATTGCTAGTTTATAGGAGATGATGTTAGGTTTGGATATAAATTACCTTTCCTCCCCGTCTTAGAAAGCACCAATAGGAACACCCACTATACAAATCATGAGATTTGTTTAAACAGAACAGACTGATAGCTAACTAACATTTCTTTGGTGCCTTGTAGTCAGCAAAGTATTTTTCTCATGTTATATAGTCTATTTAGAATATTAACTCTAGGGGCGCCTGGGTGGCACAGCGGTTAAGTGTCTGCCTTCGGCTCAGAGCGTGATCCCGGCGTTATGGGATCGAGCCCCACATCAGGCTCCTCCGCTATGAGCCTGCTTCTTCCTCTCCCACTTCCCCTGCTTGTGTTCCCTCTCTTGCTGGCTGTCTCTCTCTCTGTCGAATAAATAAATAAAATCTTAAAAAAAAAAAAAGAATATTAACTCTGTGGAATAGGTATCCCGAATATTTTTGGGAAAATGAAGGTAATAATACGTAGTCGTCTCATGAGATTGAGAGGATTAAATGAAACAACATTTGTAAAGAACTTTCCATAGCCCCATGACATATAGAAGACACTTATTTCTAATGCTTCTATTTCATGGATAAAAAACCAAATTCAGAGAGATTATGTGATATGTTCAAGGTCACAGAAGAAGTTGAAGGTGGATCCATCCCCTAGGTGACCACTCCACCATGTTAGCATGTCCGTGAACAAGCAAACCATTTGATCTTTAAGTTTGGCTTCCATGTTGCAAACTGTTGAGAAGGAGAGAGAGAGGAGAAAGGGGGAAGAAAGAGACATGTGGATACATCAATAGAAGAGAGCAGAGAGAGGGTGCTATTGTCTGAATGTTTGTGTGCCCCCAAAATTCATATGTTGAGAACCTAATGCCTGATGTGATGGTATTAGGAAGTAGGGCCTTGGGGAGGTGCTTAGCTCCTGAGGATGGATTCTTCATGAATGGGGTTAGCACCTTTATAAAAGACCCCACACAGCTCCCTAGTCCCTTCCACCATGTGAGCTGCAATGAAAACTCTGGGACCCGGAAGGGAGTCCTCCCCGGACCTGCTGGTACCCATATCTCAGACGTCCAACCTCCAGAGCTGTAAGAAATAATTTCCTGTTGTTCCCAAGCCACCCAGTTTTGTGTATTTTGTTGTAGCAGCCCAACAGACTAAGACAGAGAGAATTGAAAATGTTAACGTGTTACGACACAGGTGAGAGCTAATGAGTACTTCACCCAGGTGTGATTGAGGAGAAAAACATGTGCGCCTGTGGCTTCCGTATGGTAATGTAATCAGAGGGCTTATGGGAATGAAGTGCGTTTAATTTTCCTCCAGCTTCTGGCTTTCAGGGCTTCCATGCTTTTCACCCTGCCACATCAGCTCTTGCATATTAATGGACGGTTGGCATGGCAATCCCTGGGGGGCCCAGGGTGAAGGAGATGCCCTCTGATCAAATCCAGCCTGGTTCACTTGAAGATGTTTGTGAAGCCTTGTTGTATATACTTTGCTTCTTGACCTCCCTCCCCCCACATCATGGAAATGTTATTTCCAGCCACAGAAGTTTGGGTCTCAAGAGAAAGTAGCCCTTGATAGAATTTTGAGGTAAGCAGATTCATGTTCATTGGCTTGCAGCTTTTTTCTTTTCTTTCCTATTCTTTTTAAGATTTATTTATTTATGAGAGAGAGAGAGAGAGAGAGAGAGAGAACGAGAACATGAGCAGGAGGGGCAGAGGGAGAAAGAGAGAAGCAGACGCCCTTCTGAGCATCAAGCCTGACACGGGGCTCGATCTCACAAGCCTGAAACCATGACCTGAGCCAAACTCAAGTCAGAAGCTTAACCCAATGAGCCACCCAGACGCCCCTCACAGTTTTTCTTTATTATGTACCTGCCTACCACCACCATACTTTCAGCCAACATCTGCCTGCTGCAAAGCCTTATACTTACCTAAGGTATCTTCACATTATCCCGAGCCTTAGCTCTTACATCTCTAATTCCCCATGATCCACTAGTTTAAGGGTTACCTTCAAAAGAGCATAGTTAACAATAAAAATGCTTGGGGGAATAATTGAGAACCGACTTTGAATCTGCTTGTCCTTCCTCCTCCCATTTCTTCCTCCTTCCTAAGAGGATCCCTGACTGACTCCTGTTTCCCTCTGTGTAGGGGTGTGCTGGGGGCTGCCATAACAATATGCCACAGATTGGTAAATCCTACTGTGAACCCTAGAGCTGCCATCTGCTCGTCTGATAACTGAAGGAGTATTATTTCCCGCAGGTCTCAGCATCTTCATCTATAAAGTGGTCTTAACGTTGTTGGCAGGCATTAGAGGAGGTAGCGTAGGGCCCGGCCCATCGTAAGCCCTCAGTAAATATTAGCTTTCATGACTGTTGTGCAAATAAAACTTAGAACCAGTCTTGAATTTCTCAAGTTATAATCTGCCTTCTTCCTCTTCGTGTGTCTCTATTATTTTTATTCAACAAAATATTTATTGAACATCTGATATATTTTAAGCACGGTGCTGGGGTCTTTCCATTCATTGATCTTATTTGATTCTTCATGATAAGTCTTCAGGTTGGTATGATTACTAACAGAACTTTATAATCCTGGGGTGACAGCCTTGAACAAGACAGATATTGTACCCTCCTGCGGTCTAGTGGGAAAGTCTGGTGTTAACTAGTTTAAACTAGTAATTGCAACAAAGTCATCACAGCAGCTACTCCTCCTTGAGGCATTACCTACTTCTCCATAGTGATTACTGGGTCCTGAAGTTTAAATAGAGTTTGCCTGACTATTGCTAAGTGCTGGGTATTGTGAAATTTATCACCAACCTCTTGCATCCCTCAGGGATCTTACCAGTGAAAGCTTACAGATGGTGGGGATCGAAAAGATGTAGTTGTTTGTACGTGGAGCTTAGAGCTAATTATTCCTCATTACCTAGTAAACAAGAGACACAGATCTGCGTTCCATTCCTTCTTTCCGAAGGGACCCAAGAGCTTGGAATTCCCAGCCAGCATCCTTAGGGAAGGCATTCGAAGACAGAGAAAGGTTACGTGGTTGGCTAAGTAGGAGTTTCAGACAGACTTATTGCTTGGAGATCTAGAGTCACTGAGCCTGGACCCTGCAACTCCACGAGCAATATATTGACCAAAGAGCCAATTTTTTAAGAAAAAAGTGAAACCGACACCTCTGCCTGTACCACCAGTGGCCAGCCCTGGCTACTCTTCCCACCCCTCAATTTAGAACCACAGCCAGATTTTTAACACGGATAGACATTCTAATCCATGCAAAGCAGTCCTTAGGCACGATGATTCATTCCAGGAAAAGGAAAAGACAGGCCACCAAATGATTCCAAAATAAATTATTACGTGTGTGTTTTTAACCACTTTGTGAGTACCTCTGAGAGACGATGTTTGCCTACCTCATACTTCGCATACATGTAATTTTACTCCCAGCCTGGGCCTGTTAGGTAAAGTTAGTTTTCTCTGTCACTTCTCTGTGTTGTTTGTCCCCTGGACCAGCATTCCTGATAATTACTAATAGCTATGGTTCGAATTGCGCCTTGAAAGGAACGTGTTTTACCACAATGGACAAACTCCCGAAAGCGAAAGCAGATGAAGTCGACTTATGCCCATTATGTAAGCAGCCATGCCCTTTCAATCTGGCAGCCTGCAAGCGTCTCAAAGAAGTGTTCGTTGTGTGTACTCTCTATTCATAGAATATTCCTTCGTTTCAAAATAAAAATGATCAACTCTGAACTAAAGTACATGGTGTAATGACTGGAAAGCAAAAGAAAAACTTCACATTCAAGAACCCAGAACCCACATCCTCAGAGTGAGATTTCTACTTTTCTGGTTAAACACATGAGGAGTCACCAAAAAAGTCTCCTTTAAATGTGAGCTCTGCTGGAGATGGCAAACATCATTTTGGATGTCTTCACTTTTTTTTTTTTAATCATAAACTATAATGCTGTCTTTCCCTCAGTGGCTCAAGGTTGCAGAAATGAGTAAACATACAAATTGTAGGAAGCTATCTGATAACCAGAGGGGACTTGAAAAAGTAGCTGATTTACCACCAAGTCATAGGAGCCCTTGGAAGAAAAGAACACAGCCACCATATCCTATTGAAAGTGTCAGTAGTAAAACTCTTTACAAAGGTTTTGAGCTTTCCAACTTTTAATTTTCATCCCCTCCCGGAGAGATAAGCATCTTGAAAAGAGCCAAATTGCTTCATGCGGCTGTCAGAGAAAACTCCAGTTTTGAATTACCGCTCGTTGCTTATACAGTCCCCCCATTTTCATGAAATAAAATCATCATACTAGTTGCCTTTGCAGAAATTATACGGCATTTGGGAATGCAGAGTGTTTTCGGTCGAAGTTTGTTTCAGGGGGAAGTTAAAAATTTAACAAGTCATAATCATTTCTCAGGATTAAACACATGGTATCTTGTAGCAGCTGGGGTGCGGAACGACAGAGAAGAGGGTTCTGTGGCGGGCGCCTGCAGCTTTGGCTTCTGTTTCTGGGTTTGGCACTTGCTCTCTGAGTGATTCAGGGCAAGTGTCCTCTCTGTGGGCCCCAGTTTCCTCCCTCGTGACCGAGCCTGACGTCCGCATGCTCACCCGGGTCCTTTTCTGCACTGACATCCTATGACTCCTGGAAAGGCCAAGGAGCTAAGCTTTTCTGATGAAGCAGTAAAGAGTCAAGAAAGTCTCAGAAGTCAACTCTTGCAAATCTGGCCCATTGGGGATCTCCAAAGCCGGCCAGTGAGATGATATCGGTCCTATTGATTCATTCCCAATACCCTGCCATTGACCATCTTTCATTCTT
Source organism: Ursus americanus (assembly GCF_024610735.1). Taxonomy (NCBI): domain Eukaryota; kingdom Metazoa; phylum Chordata; class Mammalia; order Carnivora; family Ursidae; genus Ursus; species Ursus americanus. The sequence goes on from NC_142135.1 coordinate 18,652,186, forward strand.
TCTGGATCTGGAAGGAAGGAGCTGCTACCTTATTTTATGCAACCGTGTAGTTCTTAATAATTGTGGTCATGTAGTTTCCTTATTCTAACTAGTGAAAAGAAACAAAACAAAACATGAGAGAGCTAAGCATTCTTTCCTCCATTCTTCAGCAAACTAAAATAGACAAGGTATAATTTAACTTAGATTTATAAAACTGCAGTTTATTCGTTTAACTGAAAACACCTGTACTTTTTCTTCATAGCTCTATTTACTAAGCCAAGCCACCCCACAGCGGGCTAAGCTAAGCTAAGCTCTCTTTAGATATACACTCCTTAAAATCTTTAAATCACCGTGAGAGATAGATGCCACTATTCCCACTTCATAGAAGATGAAACTGAAGGGCAAAGATATTAAGTAACTTGCCCAGGGTGACTCAGTTTGTGGTGGAACTGAGATTCCAACTCAACCCAGTGACCCTAACTGCAGGATACTGTACATATTGATGATGTATGTGTGTGTAAAACATACTGAAGAGGGGTAAGTGAGGGTAACACTACCATTTACAAAACAGTTTGTGGCAAAATGAAACTCATTTTGAGGTCCCTTTTAAGCGAATTCATTAGAACAGTCCCTGGCAGGTAGCAGGTTCTCAGTCTGATTGAGTGGATCCTTGGAATTTTTTGTATGGGACATCACTCTGGGGTTGGTGATAGAGTTGGTAGCGCATCTGTTGTATGCTGAGTTGAGATGATCGTTTTTACAGTCTTCATGTTTACAATTTGACCTGGTACAACGGTCATTGGCATAGTGGCCGGGGGACAGCAGCAATTGTATTCAGGGTTCTGGGACATCACCCCACACTGTCTGCTTAAAAATATGTAGGTAGAGGGGCACCTGGCTGGCTCCGTTGGTTAAACATCTGACTTTGGCTCAGGTCATGATCTCAGGGTCCTGGGATCAAGCCCCACATTGGGCTCCATGTTTGGTGGGGAGTCTGTTTCTCCCTCTTCCTCTGCCCTTCCCCCTGCTCATGCTCTCTCTCTCTCTCTCTCTCAAAAAAAAAAAAATGTGGGTGGAAATATTGGCTCAAACAAATGGAATTTCACATCAGACATGCTTTCCAGTGGCACTGTTATTTTGTGAGGTTGATGATAAGTTAAGCATGGCTCCTGCCCTCCTTCAGTCTGCTCCAAAAGTGACAGGACTTTCATTGTGGGTACCTTTGATAAGCATAAGAACATATGGGCAGAGCATGGAGCTATTAATAATAACCAATAATAATTATATTTATAGCTCCATAGGGAAACATTATTTAAAAAATAATTTTAAATAATGATCTCAAGCTTGGAGTGCATAATTCAACAAGAATCAAAAGTTTCACCTGCCATCCTCTGTCTCATTCACCCAATTCCCCTCCCAGAAGCAACCACAATTACCAGTCTCTTCCAGAATATTCCAGAACTATTCAAGACATATTCAAATACTTCTGCATGTATGTATTCCTTTTCCACAAAGTAGAACACACTTTACACAGTTCTGTATCCTGGTTAGGAAATAGGATTTTCTTTAAAAAAAAAAAAAAACGGGGGTCCAGCACATAGGGGTCAGTTAATAAATATTTTGTTTAACAAATAATTCACAAAGGTAACAGGCAAGAGGGAGGGGATGGAGAAAGGATATTTGCATTGTAATACCATCCCACAGTAAAGCCCAGAAAGATTTGCCCAGGAAGCTGGCTTCTAACCTATGAGATGTAAGCTAGAAGGTGTACCTAAAAGACCACAGGCTTGGAATCACACGCACGCAGAATTTTTAGCCATTTATTCACCCAGTGATCAGCAAACTGAGAATTCGCATAGGAAACCACCCAGCCCAATGCTAGGCACTTGGTGGATTTTACACAGGGATGATAGAAACTTCCATTCTGTCATGGATCTCCTCTCCGGCATTTTGTCTCTACTTCAACCTGAGTCTTGTAATAGTCTAGATACTGGGAGAAGAAAATCTGGCATTAGTTTTCCTTATCTCTGAAAGCAGTGGCCATGAGTATCACTCACTCATGGGGTAGTACTCTGTACTAGGAGCCATACAAAGCACTTTGCATACAAGACCACGTTGAAGGCTCACAGCAACCCTACGAGGTAGTTATGGTTATTACCATTCTTCTTCAGACTGGAAACTGAGCAGAAAAATAAAATATTTTTCTCACAGTCACCCCTCAGGTAAACGGCAGCTACAGAACTTGAACCCTGATCTGCCTGCTCGTAACGCCACTCGCCTGCCCCTTCTCTGGATTAGATTGTTTCACCCTCTGTAGACACAGCCCTTGGATGCCAAAGGGAAGAAATGAACTTTCTACCTCAGCCTAGTTCCCAACACACATCCCTGAAGTTATACGCAGATTTCTGGAGCTTTTTAAGTTATTGCAAATGCAAATAACAAGATGAGGCACCCTTTGCCCCCACATGTCAGAGATCCCATACTGCTCTTTCCTGCGTTGGTCAGCAGGGGAGGGCTTTTTTTGAGATGCATTTTCTGATCTCTCCTACTCCCGCCTTGCAGCCCCCTATTCGGAAGAACCCTGGTGCCTCTTCATCTCTTGATCACAGCGGGAGCCATACAATTCCTGAAGCTCGATGCAATAAGGGAGGGAGACAAGTGTTGACTGAGAATTCTGGCAAACATTATTTAAGCTGAAGAGGAGCACTGCAGACCGACTACTAGACCATTAGTGCTAGCAATGCCAGGATGCTTTCTTGTCAGCATTCCAGTTTCAGATGTTTATGACTGTTTAATTACCTCCACCATTCCACAGCGCCAGGATGTGCGTCTTCAAAACACCACTGGAAGTTCATTGTCAATTACAACCAGCAACACGCATTCTCTACATTGTGGATTTGAATAACTTTTTTCATTCCGAGGACTGTCACAAATAGTCCAGATAACGGCTCTAATTTTCCCTTTCAGAACTCAGGTTTTTTTTTTCTATTTGTACCATGAAAAGAAAAAAAAATCTGGTGGAACTCTTTTCTTTCTGCTGAAGGTGTGATTTTCCCTGTAATGATTATTGAAATAGGACTCTATTTCAGAATGTCCATCCTCATCTTTTACGCTGTCTGAAATTTATTCGTAAACTTATTTAACCATTTGAATAATTCTGGGAATTACATATTTGATATCAATGTTGAAAGAGAAATTTAATCCATAGAGGGTGATTTTATCAAGAAAATAGCTTTGCTATGAAAATATATGGATCTTTTCTTTCACAGAGCAACAAAATGAATTCTTATCCAATAAAATTTATACCAATGATACAAAATTTATATCCATGTCTCTGAAAACATCTAAGAAGCTAGAGGAGAGAGTCTGAGAGCTAAAATGATATTCAGGTTGTTAAGTGATACCTAATGATTTTTTTTTTAAATGTAAGTGTTGAAAAATAGGTTTTCAAAACTGAATGAGCACAGATTTTTAAATAAGAGTGAGCAAAATGGTTTTGCTTATGCTGCACCAGTGAGCTTCTGTCCAATATATGGTAAAAACAGAAGCCCTTATTGAGGTGGGAAAGGAGGTCATACTTCCAGTATAATGAGCCCTGAACTCCACATGGTCATCAGTCAGCTTGATCGGATTGTTAACAGTAATATCTTTATTAGTTAACAGTAATATCTTTTTTTCAGGCTTTTGGTACTCGTGGTCTAATTCATGATCAGTGAATCATAATGATAACTCTTAATTTCATAGTTTGTGAATGACATTGAGGAATTTTCCCATTGCAACTTTTACGAAAGGCTCTCCTGTCTGGGATGATGAAATAGCTGCTTTAAGGTAAGAAGACAGACGTAGATAGTGTCTTAAGATTCCATTCAGCCCAGTATCACTGTGATTAACATTGTGTGTTGTAGGACCTACACGGACGTAACATATGCTCTTTCTCCCTTGTGGCCACTGCCACCACCAGCTTCCTTCCTTCAAACCTCTCTTAGTTTGGGGTCCCCTGGAAGCAGAGTCTGAGACAAGGACTGAGGTGCAGGTCGTCGGGAGGTGACCTCCAGAAGTCGCATTGAGGGCAGAGAGACTGATCAAGGGAAGAGTGGGAAGTCCATGAAGAGTGCAATATTGAAATATTGAGCTGGTTACCACTTTGGGCAACTGGGGCTGGATCTCATTGGCGACCCTTTGAGGAAGTGTTCCAAGTGCACCTAGAATAACTCGCTCCCCCTCTCCCACCACCGTAGGTTTGAAGGCTGGAGCGTTATCCACCAACTGCTCACCCTACCCTTGTTCCCTCTCCTTACCTCCCGCTTCCCAGCCTCACATTAAATCCTCCACACTTGAGGCTGAGTGGGTTCTGCAGCTTTGGAGGAAGTTCTGAAGCAGAGGAGCTGGGAAGCTTCAAGATGGGAGGCTCTCAGCAAACTGAGGGCTGCCAGAAGTGAGGGGGGTGGGGGATGGGTAAAATGGGTGAAGGGGAGTAGGAGATACGGGCTTCCAGTTATGGAGTGAATGAGTCACGGGAATAAAAGGCACAGGATAAGGAATATAGTCAAAGATATTGTAATAACGTCCTATGGTGACAGATGGTGAGCATAGCGTAATGTATAAACTTGTGGAATCACTATGTTATACATGTGAAACTAATGTAACAGCGTGTGTCAACTATACTTAAAAAAAAGGACAAAGGACGGGGAGGGGAGAGGGGAGGATGTTCTCAGTGTCTAAAGGAATGGCCCTGCACAGCTGGAGCTGAAATCAGATGTGGTTCAAGTCAGAAGCGGCTGAAGGGATGTGGCATGGAACCCCATCAGCAGCTGCCATGATATTCTAACTCCTGTCCCTGACCGCCTTCTCCACCTCTGCCTGTTTCCCTACCATTCATCTCCGCCTTGTACATTTCCTCCCACCACCGTCAGTGCTCCCTGTCCACCTTTCCCTGCTTCCCCCCCTCACCCCCATCTCCACCCTCCTGCTGAATATTCCTATCTCAGCTGTGCAGTTCTGCCACTGCTGCCTTTCTCCCTCTCTAGCTGATGTCATCCCTATTTGGGGGCCCTTTTTCTCTTATCTGCTATTTCATCAAAACAATAAAAGACCAAAAAAAAAAAGTGGTTTTTAAAGCTCCAGTCTTACATTGGGTTAGAGATCGTACAAGATATTGTGAGCTAATTTGCAGCTGTATCTTTAAAATCTAGTGCTTTCTTGCCATCAAATTATTCAAAACCCTTCCCTACTCCATGTTCCTTAGAAGGGACTTGCTACTGAAAATAGCTTTCAGAGTCTGAAAGCTGGAATATGGTGTGGGTTGAGGAGTTCAGCTTGTTGGGGAGAGAACTTTATTCTGAGAGTTGCTGGAGACACACACCCCTGCGTAGCAGGTGCCACACGATGATGGGACTCCGTGTTCTATAGCAGCAGCGAAGAAAGTAAGCCAACTTGAACGAGTGCAAGTAGGCAGGACTGGGCCCACAGCTGTCATTCTGGGCCCAGCCTTGCCAGGGTGTCCAAGAGCTTTGACAGCCATAGTACCACGCACATGTTGTTCACTGCCCCTGAAACAGGGCACCTTTGCCAGGTACCTAGGCTGAAGGGCTGACAAACATCCAAGGGCCTTCTGCTCTTTGCTGTTTCTCCTGGGTTTCTAATTTCGGGGACCCAAAAGATTTGGCAGAGCCCAAAATAATCTCTTTCCTTCATGGTGAATGAGCAAGAAGTTCAGCCACCTTCCCCACTAGACTGGAAGCACCTTGTGGCAGGAAACACATCCTAGGACTAGTAATTGGTGCCATTTGTTGGACCTTCACTACGAGCTAGGCATGGTACTAAGTCTGTAAGCATGTTTCGCTTTTTTTTTTTTTTTTTTTTACAATACTCCTACTAGGTAGGTATCCCTTTCTTCATTTTGTAGAGTAGGAAACTTGAGTCTGAAAGTGGTCAAGTGTGACTGAGGATATACAGCTTTTCAGGACAGAATTAGAACCTGGACCTAGTTGCCTGTATGTCTAAGCCAGTGCACACGCCACTGCTCTGTGTGGCCTCACTGCTTCTGTCCGTGTGTCTCTTTGCCAAGCAACCAACTGGGAGCGAGTGAAGAAATACACAGAGTGTACTTAGCAAACCCCAGGCTGATCTCACACATTTATTTGCTTGCTGTATTTGAAAGTACATGCCAATCACGCCTATCCTTCTACATTAAGAAATGTCATGTTTCGTTGCTTTCATTTCTAAAAATAATTCTAATTGGCTTTTTGTATGATGTATAACATTGGCGTATACCCTTTATGTCTTTTCTAAGCACATATAATATGTAGTGTACATGTGCGTGTGTATGTATTATGTGCTGTATAGGACTCATTGGAACCTCCTTTGTTCATTTAACAACAACATACCACCGTGAATATTCTTTCATATTGAAATTTCATTTCTCTGATGTGGTTGGAACAAGTGATGGGATAAAATAATCAGATCAGAAGGGACTCTTTGACGTTACTACCCACCTTTATCTGAACCAATGGTCTCAAACTAATTTTTCACCATGACTTATTCCTTTTCCAAATAAACAGCGAAATAAAAATTTCCCCAAAGACAGAGGATAAATAAAAATGGTGGTAGGGTTGTGTTTGTATGAATTTATTTTATAAGTGCAGCTTTTCACATTTCCTTATTGAGGAGCCAGCCAATTAGAGTAATAAGGCTGTTTCAGTTAGCCACTCTTTGTAATGGGGAGTTGGGGATGCCAGCTACAGTTTTCTGTGTGTCTCAGCATCTTATTTTGATTGTGAACTGATGGGAAGACCATGGCAGCACAGTAAGTATTAGGAAGTGGTCCTCGTTATGTAACAGATACCACTGCAATTAGTCGAGGACGTGCTGCAGGAGAAGCCTGATGTCAGGGTTTATACAAAAGTGAATTAGCCCCATAGCAGCAGTCCAGACCTTGTGTGCTCCAACGTGTCAGAGTTCCACGTAAGACATATTTGAATACACGAGCACTCCTTTTTAGTACCACTTTTTAAATAGTCAAAAGTAAATTTTTATTAAAAAGCAAAATCTTAACCAAATATCCTTGTAACCCCTTTAATCATGTTTTATAGAAATGAGAGATTTCATGACACCCTAGAGGTTTCTGGATTTCAGCTAAGAAACCACTGATTTAGCATCCCCCAAAAGTCTCACAAACTTAAAAGCTGGAAAACAGGGAGGCTACCCAAGACCGCCTCATAAACCAACCCAAATATTTAAATCCCCTAATTAGGGTCAGAAAATCATTCCTCATGCCTGACTCGAGTCCTTTCACCTGCTGCCTAAGCTTACTGTATAGAAGCTCCTGGAAAATACTTGACTGCTAGTAGACTGAGGCGTCTCTGGAGGGGTGAGGTCATCGTTCACCCTCCTTCTCACCAGGTAACTATGAGATGTTCTCCTGCTTCTGCCTTGGCACTGATTACCCACGATTAGGGAGCATTACTTTCTTTTTTATTTTTTAAGTTTCATTTTATTTATTTTTTAAATTTATTTATTTTTTCTATTATGATATGTTAGTCACCATGCAGCATTACTTTCTGATTAGCTCCATGTCCTGCCAAAGCAGTAATGACTTCTGTAAGTCACTTCTGTATGGAAGACACTTGATCCACTGTATTTTCAGACTGTGGGTTTGTAAAGCTCCTGGCCAAAGCCCTTGCAGCATTCATGTGTGTCTCTCTGTTCACCTTGTCACAGCTCACTCTGGGATCGCGGTCATCGCAGTGGGTCAGGTAGAAAGGGGAAAGCCAGTAATGTGATCTGGCCACTTGAGTCAAGTAGTTGTTTGGGAAGTTGGATTCACGCACAGCAGGGAAGGACAGGAGGTCGTAGGCAGATCTGATGAATAAGGAATAAGGAAAAGACCCAGTTGTCAGAATGAGGTCTCAAGGTCAGAGAGTCCAAGGCACTTGACATCTGCTGACTGTGTGTTGTACAGAAGGCAGGAAATCTATCCTTTCTGGCTCTTGTTAGTCTTGTGTGCTGGAGCCTCAGACAGGGACAAAGTGGGAAGCCAGGGGAGAGGAGAGCTTCAGAGGTTGGGTGCAGGCAAGGTCTAATATGCTTAGCATCGGGCTACCGCAAAAGGCATACGGGGATTTGCCCCTGCAGTCTTATGGTATAGGTGGGGCTTTTCTGGACCTGGCACGCGAGGAAGTGATCTAAATTATTTCATGAGCTCTTGCTTCTCTTGCTGCCAGCCCTTTTGCCCTCACCCATATAGTTACTATATGACCCATCACCAGGTGTGGTGGTAGCCCAGACTTCAAAGAGAATTTGCAGATATGTTCTAGTCCTGGCAGTGAGTATACAATTTTTTAAAAAATATGGATAGTTTGAAATTGTTTTCCACACAGGAGGACAAGACCTTTTGGCTCTCTGCGCATTTGCCACTACTCCTATAATTGGATCCCTGCATGAGAGAGGGAAAATAAGAAAGGTCAGGCACATCCCACGGTAACAAAGGTGAAAGCTAAGCGTAGGCCCAGCACACCATATTGCCTTTTCTCCCTTCCCTGTCTTTCTCTCCCCACATCCCCATTTGTGCTTCTTGGAATCACCCCCTAAATAAGCCACTGGCACCCAAGTCCTTGTTTTGGGCTCTGCTTTTGGGAAGGGTTGGGGGGAAGCCAAAGCACGACAGTGAGTTCGACACTGAGACCATCTTCTCCCACTGGAGCTGCCACGGCTTGGGGGGAACGTTGTATAGAGCAAAGCCAGGGCAGGAACATCAGCCCGTGGGCCCTCTCAACCTGCGCGAACCAGAGAGAGACCTGGCTCACAGTTGTCTGTGTGTCCACAAAGTGGGGGTGAGCCTGGAGTGGGAATTTGTGCAGGGTGCAGTGAGCGAGGCAGGGGATGGTCGCTTGGAACCAGCTGTGGAAAACTTGGATTCCTGTGTGTGTGTGTGTTGGTCTTCTGTTGAATCTCTCCAGTGTGACACAAGCCTTTTTTCACCCTGCTGTTTGTCAAGGCAGAAGAAAGTGTGCTTCCTTTCTTACACAGGATTGACACCTTTTGCCTCAGCGCTTGTAACATCTGGAGTTAGAAATGCAGGGGAAGAAGGTGCTCTATTTTGATTTCTTCCTGGCAATTTTAATTTTCCTTAACTTTTCCATTGGTTCGAGGAGCTCTGTAGCACTTCCCACCTGCCCCCTCACACCCTCACTTCCCACCTCCCAAATAGTGTTTAGTCTTTCTTTCCCTTTCCCTCCCAGAAGCTGTTAGTGGTCAGGCGAGGGGCAGGGTGGGCATTAGGACCAGACCCTAAGCTCTGGGCGTGAGTACAAATGGAGGTTCATGTACTATTTTAATACTATCAATCAAACTTATGAACTTATAAACGTTAGATGCGATCTATCTGGCCACCTCTAGTGCTGGGCTATACTGAGAATCTCAGATATCCTGGAGTTGTACTCCAGGGAGTAGTGGAGGGAAAGCTGGTGGGGGGCCAGGGGAGCAGTGGACCTGGCCTGAAGCCTGCATCCTCTCTCTTCCACCCTGGCTCCGTAGGTGTCACAAAGCTCTTGATTCACATGTGTGGAACCCCCAGCCCGCACAGGCTCTGTCCACACCTTGCCCCTGCAAGCATGTGTCACTTTTGCCCCTCTTGAACCTAGAGGGGTGGCATCCTGTGGCTCAGTGAGCCTCAGGACAGACCAGTAGGAGAGCTGCCTACATGCCCTGGAGCCAGCTTGGGGCCATTTGGATGGGAAATTTCAGGGTCCTGAAAGGGGACACAGTCTCCAAGTGGGTGCATCCCCTTGGCCTGGAGGACTCCTCACGCCTTGGGAAGGAGTGTGGCTGCAGAAGGACCAAAGCAGAGCCCTCTAGGAGTAGAGCTCAGGAGAGTGGCCTCTCTTGCCTGGTTCAGAGGGCAGGACTGCTCTGGGCTGATGGACAGACATATCCAGCCCTCTTGTCTTCTACCTTGAGCCTGTCCTCAGGCACCGTCGAAGTGCTTGCTTCTTTGAGCCACTTGAGGACAGAGGGTTCTGTTTCCCGTTCATTTTTGTATTGTCTAAAATGCACTGAAGAGCTCTCTCTAAAAGTGTGGCAATTGGGTAAGCAGCTTCTGACCCTGACGCTATTCCTGTTTCAAGCAAAAACTGTAGACAGTCTGCCTTGACCCTCCCCAGCTCTCTTCCACCCTACACGTTGTCGTCCTTGGCCCTTGACCATCTGGGCGGCAGGAAGGACCCGTGTGACAGTGCAAGCCAACTGTGTAGACTCCTGTCCAGCCTCTGCAGCAAAGCTGGAAACTTCCTCGTGTTGGAGAAGGCAAGCCTCAGTGTGCCAGAGTCTTAGCATTATCTGCTAGCTGAGAATCTCTATTAGTAAAACCGAAAGCAGAGAGAACACGTGGTGGCAAAGTTGGAACCAAAACAAAAACAGCTGATGAGCAGGGGTTTTAGTCACATTCCCTGGGCCATTGGAGTCATCCAAGAATTCCTTTGGCTTGGGCTGCCTTTCTGCGAGGGCTCAGTGTCTTAGCTCCCGACTCTTGTGGTGGGAGAACAGTCTTAATAGAGAGCGGACCCTTCTGAGTGGGGTTCAGTGGGCTGCGTCTCGGGCTCTGAGATAGCAGGTGATATTTCATATCGTCTAGGCAGAACTGAAAGGAACATTAAACTGCATTTCCATTATCGCTGAGGTCCTTAGTGGCCCGAGGATCAGTCTGCCTCCTGTTTTTCTGTGCAGTCTCCTACAGGCCTGAGATTAGTTTGCAAGGAAGGCCGGAGCCCCTTCCACAGGGGAAAAAGCGCTCGACAGGAAAGCGTGAAGAGCGTTGAGCCAGGGGAAGATGCAGTGACACGTTGGAGGGCCTTGTACTATGAACAAAAGGGTCATTTCTGGGGAAACCTAAGGATTTCTGCAGAGAGGACTGGCTCCCTTGGCTACAATATTAAAGTTCATGAAGACTCCCGAGAGAAGATCGATAAGGACGTTGCCGTTCAGAGAAGCCCAGGTTTGAGCCCCCTTGGTCTTTGCCCTCGTGTAGTCCCTAAAACTACTTCCCAGGAATAGCAGAAACTTCTGTTCGCAGTGCTAAATCGTGAAATTTTAGGATTTCGGGCTGAGGAGAAGGTCAGGGGCATCTAAAGTGAAATGTGGTGTTGGGTTCCTCTCCACGGTGCTGCTAAGCACACCTCCAGCCTCTGCCAGAAACCTCCAATGGGAGGGGACTCTCTGCATGTAGCTGTGGCCATTTCTCCTTGTTAAAAGTTCTTCTTATTTTCCTTTTATTACCCGTTAAAATCCTGAACATCACCTGTTCAGAACCAGGGACCTATATCTTCACTTTTAGCACCCTCCCCAAGGGAGGGAGGACATGCAAAGTATTGACTTTCACAGGATAGGATGGTTTGCCTAGAATGTTGGCTAAGGAATCATTTCTTTTCTGTGTGAATGTGTGAAGAAAATAACAGTATATTATGTGAGTAGCTTAAGTAAGGATACAAATTTAAGGTTACTAATATCTGCAAACACTTTGAAGTATATTTTGAGTGAAAATAGTCAATAACAATTACGGAATTCTGCACAGAGTGTATTCTCTATCCTCAGGTAGTCCGTCTATGTCAGATGTGCTTGAGGTTGGAAAATTTATTCTCGTATTCACTCATTCATTTATTCATACATTCATCAAACATTTATTAGGCACCAACTATGAGCTCAGCCCTAAAACAACAGGGATGAAAGATCTGAGTTTTTTCCCTTATGAAGGAGCCCAGAATCCAGCGGAAGAGATGATTTAAACCATTCATTTTAACTCCCCAAGAAGAAGATTCCCAGGGTTCTAGGAGGACTGAGGGGTTGTGTCTAGATTAAATTAGAAGGAATTTCCCAAGATAAAATAGGACCAGCACAGTTTGTTACAAGCTGGTTCTTTTCATTGCTTTCTCAAGAAACCCTAGTTCCTTGATGAGTTCGAGACCAGGTTTTTGATTAGTTCAGACTCTTGATTAGTTTCTCAAAATATTTCCCCCCACTGCTTTGCAAGCAGGACAGGATCATGAACGCAGGGAGTGCTTCAGAGGTATGAGATGGGGAGGAGGAGAAGACAATGGAGAAGCAGTGCCCCCGCCCTTCCTTGTCCTTTCAGCCTCCAGTAATGGGACCCTCGGGTCTGTGCCAAGTAAACGGTGTCTCAGTGCTTGACATCACATGAAATCTTGCATAGAAATTTAATCAAGTCCTAGCTGCGTTCTTTGTTTTTCATACATTCCAGGCATCTTTTGTTTATTACTCTTTTAAAGGGGATATCCTTAAATCATAAAACCCAAGTCTTGTTTTTTTTCTTTTTTAACCACTTTTTTCCCCCAAATGCACAACTCATATGATGCAGACTCATTTGTTGATGTTTTCTGGGCTCCGTTGAGTAACTGCCAGCCTCACATTTTGATGAGAATCGGGACACTGGAGCATTGGATAAAAATAAAATGTAAACCCCCGCTTAAATATAAGCAATTTATCCTTCATTAACAGTTAGGATAATGAACCAAATTCCCTGTTTCTCCCAGGGGGATGTTGTGAGCTTAATGAGAACCAAACACGTGCTTCGACTTTTCCTGCATTTAATCTAAACCTGTTTTGGAGAAGTGAATGGGTTAAGTCACGACTGAATGACCTTGGATGTACCTTATTAAAAGAAACGGAGCTACGCCTGTATAAGAAAATGAAGAGAACGTTATAACGGTTGGATGTCTCTTCTACAACTTCTACAGTTGTGTATTGAAAGAGAATTCGATTGTGATGGGGATTTATGTCTTTGGGTACATGAAATTTCTCCATTTTGTGCTATTATGTAGCTCATCTTTTCACAGAAATCCGACTGCTGACAGATCAAGAGGTTTAACATTTCAGATGCTTTCAGCATTCAGCCAATGCAGTAAATATCAGAGGTGGCTTGGGTTGAATGTAAGAACAGATGTTGCTTCTGCAGGAAGCAGGGGAGAAACTTACACCCACAGGCTTGCAGGAACTTTGAGGAGATTTCTTCTATACCTTGCTCTAAATGGGACTTGATATTTTGATGAACTTTGTATACTTTCATGTTTCCCCTGTAGGGCATCCTTCTTGCTTGACTTACCAGCTGAACAAGAGGTCATTTCCAAAACTCAGCTGGTTTCTGAACTTTTTGCTTGGAATTTTGGAATTGGAGTTGGAGTATTTCTATCTCACCCTCTACGACTGATAGTTGGGAAGAACCCTTTGGGAAAGATATTTGCTTCCCCTTTACACCATGCTTTTAGTGAAGAATGCCTCTGCCAGGAAGAAAGGACTTAAGATATTCATCTCAATGATTCTGTTTCCTTCTAGAGCGTGAATTTATTTATTGTGGCCAAATCGCCTTCTGTGAAATGCAGTATTGGTTTCATGCTTGTGAGGGCCAGGCTGCTGCTCCCTTGGAAAAATTGAATTACACAGCTGGCCAGAATTGACAGCATAAACTTTGGCTTCTGCTGCAGGCTCGCGTTAATGCATGGCTTTGCACCTGCTGGCCTCTCAAATGTAATCATCTGACGTAGGTGGACTTCCATCTCTGTAGAGGGCAAAAGGGGGATGTTTCAGAAATACAGTGGGAAGGTATGCTATCAAAGTTGTCTCTGCATGGCAGAAAATTAATCTGTGGTCTGGTAGGCTAAATTCAATCTACTTTCACCCAAAATGTCAAGTGTAAGTGATTCTGCCATTGATGCCCTTAAACATATAAAAAGTGTGATATGAGAGCCACTAATAGTGAACCCCTTTCTCCAAATATATTGCAGCCTGTGATAGATTTAGATATTCCTTCCCTTCTGTTCCTGGGTTTCTTCTTTTGAATAATAACTATTTTGGGGGAGAGGCTTTAATTGGTAATAATGTACATTATCTCTTTTAATGCTCATGTCATATTGTTATTATTGGGAATGGACAATTATTACACACTACAGCATGGGTAAATCTCAAAAACATTATGCCAAGTGGAAGAAGGCATAGACCCACAAGTAACTACATACTGTATAATTCCATTATAGAAAATTCTAGAGTAAGCAAATCACGTTGCTTTTCAGTGGGATGGCGTGACAGCTCTATATCTTAATACGCATTCATCCAAACTCACTGAATGATACACTTAAGATCTGAGCACTTCACTCTATGTAACTCATGCCTAAATTTTAAAAATTATGATTTCTGTTGGTATACATAGATGAGGAGGCTGAGCTTTAGGAGCATGAAACGTGTTGTCCATCCTCATGCAGCTGAAGGAGAGAGCTGTGCCTCAACCCAGGGATCCTAACTCTCAAGTCCAAGGTTTTCCACTCTAGTGCAATGTCCGAGAATAATGATATTGATATTATATTATGCACTCTGCGGTCAGTGCATTTTCAGATGCTTTTCATCCTGGGCGTGGAGATGGGTTTCTGAAAGCACATGCTGGGTGCTGGAAAGAGCCAAGAGAAGGGGAACGGCATCTCAGATATGCAGCATGTATAATGGTTAATGGCTAGAACCACAGTCGTAAAATGGGTTCAGATTCCCACTCTGCAACTTACCTGTGCAGGTGATGGTGGGTCAGCAAGGCTGTGTGAGCGTCAGCTTCTTCCTCTGTACCATGCGTTGTCGTGAGGCATGCGTGTGGTCGTTCATAGGCAGTTCATAAGTATCTGTGAATTCGCAATGAATGTTTCCTATTTTTCGCAGTTTTGGTTAAAGGAGGAAAAAATGACCCTGTGGTATTAATGGGTTTATCATTATGATATGTCTTACAGTGTGAAATCTTTGTGCTGTACCTTTCCAAGTGGCCACATAATTAATTTTTCGTTGTATTAGAGAAATGCGTATATAGCTAAGATTTAGTAGTTCCAGTGCTTCTCTCCCTATTTCTTTGTTTTGGCAATAGGCGTTGCTGAATAACTTAGAACTGGATGTACTTCATTCACTGTATGAATAATGCCATGTATTTCTAAGTTCTGGTAGAAAATCCATTCCAAGTATAATGCTGTTATAAATCTACGATTCCGTGAACTCTGGGTATGATTCACTGAAATATGCCTTAGTGTTTGTAAATGATTGTTGAACTAGAAAGAACTATTTCTGGGAAGTAATTAGTATAGTATATACTTTAATGTGGGTGGATTTTTTTCAAGCAGAATATCCATTTAAGAAATATTTTGGGGGCATTACCCAAGAATAGAAGAGAAAGGAAGTCTTTTTTTTTTTTTTGGATACTTGACAAAACAATGCTGTAATGGTATAAGTTTATTTTGGGGGGTTTTGCATCTGTTATTATAGACAGCATCTTAGACTATAAGTATTTGGTTATTTTATATTGGTCCTCTTGGTCCTGCTCAGGTCACAAATCCTATGTGACTTGTAAGCTTATCCTAAAAGCATTATCTGTTGAACAAAAAAGAAAAGGGAGTAAAAAGTTTGGAGCCTAATAGAAAGTAAAGCACTTAAATTTTTCCATGCAGAAATACTCTGAACTCTCTGGTGCAAGATATCTGGCTCCATCTGCAGCTGTTTCCACGGCGTGTTTGTACGGAGGGAACCCTGGATAGCCAGGTCAATGAACAGTGAGAGTGTTCAGTCTGTAATTCATAGCCAGGATTTCCCGTTTCACAATGCTAATCTCGTGGGGTTACTGGGTGTATTAAACCAGGTAATATATTTATAGCTTCTTATAAAAAAATATTGTACCATAAATGGTATCTCCCTTTCTCGTTTCCAACCTAGGCAGACCTTCTAGCAACAGACAAAGAGAGCAAGGACAGAGGGAACTGGCAGATATCTAACACCCTAGAATCACTGTAGGGGTAGCAACTTTAGTGATTTTTTCCCGTATTCCAATTTATCCATATCTCCACCATCTTCCCCTCACCCCACATACTGTGCAGACAGCCGAGGGCCAAGCAAAGGGCAGAATGAAGCTCAAAGCTCAAAAGGGAAGTAGACGTTGAACTGAACAGATGACTTAAACCCTTCCTCCTGTTCTAAAACACTATCTCTGTTCTGAGATCTAATCTAGGAGCAGGAAAGACGAGGGAGGAGGTTGTGGGTGCTGTGAACGGAAAGCTCAAACTAAACAGGAAGCTTATTGAGTTATTCGAGAACCAGTATAGTTTAGCTAAAGGATTACAGGCTTCGAGTTAGACCAATCTCGTGTGTGCTTCTGACTCCTCCAAAAATGGCTACATGGAACATTTCCTGACCTCCCTAAGCCTCAGTATCTGCAACTGTTAAATGGGG
Source organism: Ursus americanus (assembly GCF_024610735.1). Classification (NCBI taxonomy): domain Eukaryota; kingdom Metazoa; phylum Chordata; class Mammalia; order Carnivora; family Ursidae; genus Ursus; species Ursus americanus. The sequence continues at coordinate 18,668,419 of NC_142135.1, forward strand.
CTAATGACACATAACTCATATATTTGCTATAAATATTCAACTGGATAATATTTAGCAAATATTCAGAAATGTTCTAAAAGGCAACTTCACCTGAGTATCAGTATGAACCTCAAACTAATCACCAGAAAATATTTTAAGGCATAGCCACCTGCCCTTAGAGAAGAATCTAAACCAGAAATCTTTTTAGCTTGTGCGAGGGACAAACCATTGTTTGTGGTAGAACATTGGAACCCAGATATTCATTGGCAGAGACTAAACCCACAGTTCTAACAAGCCTGGGGCAAGCAGCCTGAAAAATATCTCAGGTCAATTTTGTGATTCATGATATTGCTTATAGATAAGTGCTAATGTGGTGATATGATTTGCTTATTCTAGGTATTAAATTCAATGGTATTCTGTAGGATGAAAGAGTACTTGAAATACAGAAATGTAAATAAGTCCTTTAATTTGCATAATTTGAAAAAATTATTAAAATTTTTTATATACTTTAAATTTTGTTGGCCTAAGACAAAGTCTATCAAAAATGCCTCTGCGACAATGTCTCCCAGGTCCCCTAGACCAAAGCTGTACTGTCTTCTTTATATATTGTTGGACTTCATTTGCTAATATTTTGTTTAGAATTTTGCACTTATATTTATGAATGAAATGAGTTTGCAGTTTTCCTTTCTGTAATTTTCTCTGTCTGGTTTCGTTATTAACAGTATATTATAAGCTTCACAGATGGAATTGGGGGAGATTTTGTCTTTGTTTTCTCAAACAGTTTGAGTAAGATTTGAGTGAACTGTCTTTGAAAATTTGGTAGAATTCACTGATAACATCTGGTTCTGGTGTTTTCTTTGTGGGAAGAATATTAACCAGTGTTTCCATTTCAAGTGTTATAGGACTAGCCACACTTCTTGTTTCTACTTAGGTCAGTTTTTAGTAAGTTTATTTTTTTCCTGGGAATTTGTACATTTCATCTAAGTCTTTGAATTTATTATAAATCTGTCAGAAGTGTTATTTTATTATCTTTTTAATCTCTTTTGTATCTGTTATTTTCTCTTCTATTTAGAATACTGATCTTTCTGGGGCATCAGGGTGGCTCAGTCGGTTAAGCATCTGACTCTTGATTTCGGCTCAGGTCATGATCTCAGGGTCATGAGATCGAGCCCGTTTAGGGCTCCATGTTGGGCATGGAGCCTGCTTAAGATTCTCTCTCTCGTTCTCCCTCTGCCCCTCCCCCCTCAAAAAGAAAAGAATACTGATTTTCTGTCACCTTTTTTATTTCATCAAATACTCCAGGGGGTTGTCTATTTTTTTTGTTTTTCCTATGCTACCTTTAGATTTTTCCCTTATGACAGATGTGGAATATTTTGATAATTTGAATTCTGATATGACCATTAGAGAATGTTTATTAGTTTAACCCCCTCCTATCCATAGATTTTTCCCAGTTTTCATAGCAATTCATTACTCATTAGCTACAGTCATTTAGCCTATGTTGTCTCCATGACACTGAACCAGTTGTATTGTCACAGCTATGGTTATTAGATTTACTAGATGAGATATTAGATTTAGAATATAAGGGACCCAATTCCAGGGCTACTCCTTCCTGGAGTAAGATATTTAAACTCTCTGAAGCTCAATTTTCCCACCTCTTTTATTGTTTAATTTTCCTAGGGGTCTATTTATTATAAAAAGTCGTATCTCTTCTCTGATGCTCACCATCATCCCCTCCAGACTTCTTTAAAAAGCAAAGCAAACAAACAAGCCCTTCTATCTTGAGTGTTCAGAGTTCAGTGAAGGTTCTGGAGGTTATAGGAGAAACGTGTAAGGTTTTATTCTCCTGGCTCTGACAGGCAGATCCAAGAGCTTCCTTGTTAGGCCTCTCATCTGCCATCTGGATCGACTTCTTATAGGTCTTGGCAGTTACTCTCCCCAAAGAGTTACAAACAAGGCCAAGCTACACTTGGCCTTTAGGAGAAAATCCAGTACATCAGGTGGGTTCTGTAGGCATCGTTCTTTTGAGCAAGATATATCTGGGTGTGCATAGTATGTGTGCTTGGCAGGAGGTAGAATTCGGTGGGGAAAGTTGCTAGCTCTTACCTCCTGAGCCCCGGAAGTCTCAAGCAGATAAACGCATAGTCAGATTTTTACAAGACTTTTCGTTCATGCATAGTTCTGTGGAGATGACAGTAAGGAGGAAATGAAATTGTGCACGTGGAAGTGTTTTAAACTGTCGCACAGTTTTAAAATAGCAGGTGTTCATAACATTTGTCTCGTTTGGGAGACCCTGATGTTTCAAAGTCCCTTCCTGCCATCTCTCTTTCCTCCATACGCCTGTATGATTGCTTTGGGTCTGCAGCATATCTGGGCTAGGGGGAAAAAAAAAAAACTCAGACCTGGCCTGAGTCTGCCCTTGGTAATGATATTTTGTTGACTTAATGTGGTTTCCTTTGGAAAAGCTTTATGAGTCTGGGCTTCTGCCACTGAAAAGTAGCTGCAAATTTACTGAGCCTGAGTTTGATTTGCAGGATGTTTTCACCAAGCTACACCTGGAATAATAGAGGTTTATTTTCCAGAGATGCCTGTAAGGAGGGAGTGAGAGCAGCGCTTCCTGCCTTTTGACGTAAAGTCCTATTCACATAGGATCTTCTGTATAAGAAAGAGTAAAAACAACATTAGGGCTTGAGTATCAGACATCCTTTCTACCCGTTACTCACTTCCTGTCTTCAGATGTCAGGGGATAGCTGTTAAAATAGTTACTGTATTTTCCCAAGGAGGAAAAATTATGATTATTTGTGATGGTGAAGAGCCTGCAGCAAATCATTGAGAGATCAGGTTTGTAGACATCAGAATCCATGTCCTCTCAGCACTTGCTACTATCTGACGAATACACTTTAGGCTATTTGTGTGTGTGCTGAATTATATTCAATAGCAATTCCCAGGTTTTCTGTTCGTGCCTTTCTTGATCATGATCATAAAATTCTCAGAAGCAGGAACTTGTAAGTCTAACTGATTATCCATCTTGCTGAGTCTAGTCCCACTGAGCGAAGAGTAAGGGCTTAATTTATGTGCAGTGAATAAATAATGAAATGATATTTTCAAGCATTGATGATTTTGATAGCTCGTATAGTTAGAAAAGAGATCGGTGTCCCCACAATGCATTTTCTCATTCAAATCTCAGAAGAGCAGCAACAACATAATAGTAATAACAGTTAAATGTGAGCGCCAAGTATGTGCTGGGCGCTGTTCTAAGAGCTTTGCATACATTTTTTTAAAAGACTTATTTATTTATTTTAAAGAGAGCAAGCAAGCAGTGGGAGGGACAGAGCGAGAGTAAGAGGGGAAAGAGACTCCACGCTGAGCGGGGAGCTCGATGCAGGGCCCTGTCTCCTGATGAGGAGATCATGACTTGAGCCGAAACCAAGAGTTGCATGCTCAACTGACTGAGCCACTCAGGTGGCCCTATATACATTTTTTAAAAATTATTTAATCCTCCTAACAATTCTTTGAGATAGGTCCTGTTATTATCAGGTGAGGAAACTGAGAGACAGAGAGATTGTATACCTTGCTCAAAGAAGCCCAGCTTGGAAGTACAAGATTTGGGATTTAAACCCAGATCTTTGGACTCTGGAGCTCATTTATTAAAGTACTACATTGTATGGCCTCTCTAAGGAATGCATTGTATTCCTTATTTTACAGGTGAGGATTCTAAGACTCAACAAATGGTCCCAGTGTCATATAACTAATACGTAGCTAATAAGCACATAAGGATAAAGAAATGGATGGCATGATTTTATGTGGTATACAACCATGACCCGTTCTCACTGTATTGGAGTCTTTGGAGTAGACATCTTAATCAGATTCCAGAAGGGACATAGAACACGATAACTTGAGGGGATTTTAGAAACAATCTGTCCTTCCACAGAAGAGACAAATCCTTTCTGCAACATGGGACATATCTCCTCTGGTTTCTGCTTGAATGTCACTAGCAATAGGGAACTCTCTACCTCACAGTCTTTTCTTACATTGAGCCGAATTTTGCCCCTATAATTTGTATTCATGAACTGTGGCTCTACCCTGCAGAGAGACACAGAGTGAGTGTAGCCCAACCCACCACTTTTTAGGTCCCATCAATCTCTTTCCTAGGCTCACTCCTGATAATGGTAACTGACCCTTATGGTGTTTACTTTACCAAGTTCCTTGTACATTTTTTAACTTTATTAAGTCACTTCATCCTCACAACAATTCTCTGCAATAGGTGAAAGAATTAATACATGGGGAAACTAAGTAATCTGCTTAAGGCCACAGAGCTCAGCAATAGGAGAGCTAGGAATTGGACCCCAGCAATCAGACTCCAGACTCCTTCCTTCTGTGCTCTAAGGTCTCTCATTTAATTTATGTTTTCTTTGTTTCTTGAACCTTTCAACAACGTGGTCATCCTTCTTACCCTCATGTAAACGTTGTTCAACCTAGGGGACCTGGGTGGTATAATCGGTTGGGCATCCCATTCTTGGTTTCAGCTCAGGTCCGATCTCGGAATTGTGAGATCAAGCCCCACGTCTGGCTCTGTGCTCCGCGCGGAGTCTGCTTGAGTCTCTTTCTCCTCTCCCTCTGCCCCTCCCTGCTGCCTCCCTCCCTGTGTGCACATTCTCTCTCTCTCTCTCAAATAAAAATAAATAAATCTTAAACATTGTCCAACCTATTAGGGTTTCAGGTATGGACCAATCAGGGTGATAAAGAAGGGAAACGTCCTCTCCTTTTGTGATCACCATACTTCTATTTGTGGAGCCTAATGTCTCATTTATTATGGCAGCCATAGTCAGGGAAATCCCTAGAACTTTCCTTCACATTAACTATAATACATTTCTTTCTATCCTACATGCTACAGTGATGCTTATTTTGAACACACAATGACAGAATGTTCCATCTTACCCTATTTTATATATATATATATTTTTTTTTTCTTTAATTTGAGGCCTGTGTGAAACTCTTAAAATCTTAGTTTTGTCATCTAAGGCATCAGGTGCCTCTTCCAGCTTTATCTAGGGGCCTGAAGTAGTAAAAGCAACATCTGTCATGCCTGTCACACATTAAGTTCATCCATTACCACCTTTAGGCTCTGAGAGAATGTAAACCAGGAACCCTATAACATCTGGATGCCAGATGAGTAAGGGACCAGTCATTCCAGTCTCCTTGTAATCTGGCTTATCTTTTTCTTTATAGAAAGCCAAACACTTATTAGTTTACACGACACTCAAGATGCTTTGTGTATCTCTGCAGAGTAGAGCCATGACCAGTGAATCCAAATTACAGGAGTAAGATTTGGGTTCAATATGAGAAAAGGAATCTATGGAAGACATTTCAGACAAAATGGTGTTTGAAAAAGCACGATTTCTAAAATGTCCATGGTTGGACAAACAGGACTCAGGCAGGAGCATTTGTCTACATGTGGAGGCAGTGTAGAGAGTGCGAGGAAAGAGCTCGTTTGCTTTCTAGTGATCAGGACTGGACGCTTTGGAGCTGGACTGCATCAGTCCAGATCCCAGCTCTGCCAATTGCCGTGCTGAGACCTTGCGCAAGTCTCTCCAGTCTCCATGTCACACTCGCCTTGCTTGTAAGGTAGGCATAATAATAAACCTACTTCGTAGAATTGCTTTTATTTTTTTTTTTTAAAGATTTTATTTATTTATGTGACAGAGAGACAGCCAGCGAGAGAGGGAACACAGCAGGGGGAGTGGGAGAGGAAGAAGCAGGCTCATAGCAGAGGAGCCCGATGTGGGACTCGATCCCGGTACGCCGGGATCATGCCCTGAGCCGAAGGCAGACGCTTTAACGACTGCGCTACCCAGGCGCCCCTTCTCCTTGCTTTTAAGTAAGCTAGTAGACCTCAGACATTTTAAGTGGGGCCCGATGCATGGTAAGTAGTCAATAATTGCTACTTATTGCTACTTTTCTAAAGCTCCCGGGTTGAATCGGGCCCACTGCCTGTTTTTGTAAAGAAAATGTCAAATTGCCAGACTCATTTGTTTGCATGTAGTCTGTGGCTCTTTCCTGCTAGAATGGGATAGTTGTGACAGAGACTCGAAGGTCCACAGAGCCCGCCAAATTTTCTATCTTGCCTTTTACAGTAAAAGCTTGCCAACCCCCATTCTACAGGATAGAGGAAATGGACTTCTGACCTTCATCTGTTGCTTCTTTGTCTTGAAACCTTGGACAAGTGACAGATAATTCTCTGGCCTCTGCTGCTCGGTTATAAGACTCCTCCTCAAGAACACATCTGTGAAAAATTCCGTCTTGGAGATCCTATTAACATTGGCATTCATTGGCTCAACAGTTCCACGTTTGACAAGCTGGACATAGTGTTAACTGCTTGGATATAGATGTGAATACCAAGTTTTCCCTTTTTCTAAAGCTACTGAGCACTTACCACGTGCTAGACACAGTTCTGAGCCCTCTGTGTGGTTTAGGTCATTCGATCCCCCAGCAACTCTGGGAGGCCGGCACTCCTGTTTATCCCCATTTTACAGATGGACAAATGGATGCTTTGAAAGATTACGGAAAGGTAACCTCCCAGTTAACTGCCTGCCATAGGTGGCAGAGACAGGATTTGAAACTATGTAGTGTGGCTCCAGAGTCTAGAGTTTTAACTTCTACTGTAAAGTATTCACTCAACTTTGAGGACCTCATGCTTCCACCAGAGAGACCTGTGTACAGATGAAGAACTGTGATGTGTAAGTGCTCAAACTTGTGTAAGATCATGAGCACAGTGCCTTGCATGGCATAAGCCATCCTCATAATGTTTATGTCCTGATGCTGCTGATATCAGGGGAGGTCACAAGGCCTGGTTGGAGCTTAAGGCAGGCACATCGGGAAGACTTAAGTAGGAGGTTTTACCTGAACTGAGGCTTGCAGAGTGTAGAGAGGAAGATTTTTCCAGAAAGGTGTCCATGCAGAAGAAACCACATGTGCAAAGAACAAAGGCAGGAGAGAGCAAGCGTGGCATGTTCAGAGAATGAAAGAGAATTTCTTTATGGCTGTGTGTGAACTGTGAAGACTGAGAGGTAATCAGTCAGCTGAGATGACAACCAGAGGTGGACAGGAGCCAGCTTGTAAGTGGCTCTGTGTGAACTGGGGACAGACCCCAGTCCTCCAGTGTGTGTCTCGTTCAGAGCAGTGCCCTGTATTTATCTATTGGTCTGATGTCACCACCCCACCCCCAACACACACTTGTACACCTCAGTGCGAGCCCCTCAAGGGCGGGCACCCAGTCTGCCTTGTTGACTGGGACACCTCCAACACTCAGACCGTGCCCATAGCAGGAGCTCACGGAATGTTTCTTGTGTGAATGGATGACCAAACCAGTCAGTGTGTTTCTGAGTGGTGGTAGGACTCATGGGATAGGATACTCTCCTTGGGTCTCTGGAGGCATCTCTGGGGGCAATAATCTTACTTCATTGAAGAATCAGGCAGATTACATTGAATAACTGTACTATTTAAATAGGGTAATTTTGAGATAGATTTTTAATAGGAGGCCAACAATTACTTAGCAAATTCATAGCCAGTTTATCTTACTCCTGATGCCACATATTAAAACTCCGTACCCTCTCCCAGAATGTCCTTATGACTTCAAGAGAGCCTTTGGGTCATCCTTCAAATGTCTCTTAAAATCCTACCTGGAAGGGCCCCTTTCCCCTGGCAGAATGGAAGAGAATTAAATATTGGTAAGTGAATGAGAATAATGATTCTTCTAGATAACTCTGCCAAACCAAAGAAAAAGTAACTTGAGTACATGATCTCAACATAGACTTACTGTCATATTTGTCAGATGCCCATAGAGGTAAAAAGTCACAAGATACGTCTACCTAAGACTAAGAATGTGCCATACATTTTAATAGAGCAGTTTATTGGTGAAGATGCAAACAGCAAGATGAGGTAAGAAAAAGCCTTTTTTTTTTTTTTAATACTGTCAGAAGAGGCAGCTTCCCAAGAAATTATAGAATGTTTGAAGGATAGGGACTTTATTTCCCTCCCTTGACAGGTAAGGAAAATGAGGTCCGGGAGGGGCAGTGACTTGCCTGGGGCTGGAGAGCTAGTTAGTGGCAGAGCTGAAACCGTAACCCTGGTCCCCGACTCCCACGGCCAATTCTCTTTCCACTTCATGACTCCGCCTCCCGAGAGGTTAGCTATACCCTCCAAGAAGCTTGCATTCCTTCTTTCATAATTTCTTGGCCTTTTTGGAAATACTGATGATCTCCTTCCGCTCTTTTCCTCCCTGAGATGGCCTAGGAAAATGCCATGAAGGGAAAGTCTTACATGGCATTTTGTCAGCAAATCCCATTGTCGCCAACGTGTCCCCAACTTGAAGGGTTCACCCGAGGTCCGGATGCCCAGATTTCTTGCCTCCAGCTGGTCCCCTCTCGCCTTAATCGCATTAGAAAATGCCCATTTTGTGTTCAGCTCCCCCAGGGTAATGAAATATTTCTTTTCCTTCCTGTAATCTGGAAATCCTTTTTTCTGTTGTTGTTTTTGTTGTTATTTTTAAGAAGAAGACTTGCACGTGTCAGGGACTTGCTGGCTTCTCAGAGCCTGGTTGGAGAGCTGATTGGATTTGCCTCAAGCATTTCCTCATTAGTAGCCTGTGTGTGCTTTTCCTTTCAAATGTCATCTGGCCTCCTCAACAAAGATTGAATTGTGGCAACTTGGGGCCTTTGCAAACTTGGGCTCTGCTGAAGCTTCTTTTGAAAGCTTCACGAGGGCTCGAGCTTGAGATGACAAACCAGAAACATATTGAAAGTGGCTTGGTGGATTATCGGTTTGAAGACCACTCCTTACAGCTGTCCTCGTTGGCGGGTTTTGTTTTTTTTTTTCTGTTGTTGTTGTTTTTTTTGCAAGTGAAGATTGGAATTTTAATTGCTCAACCACAGTTTTTAATTCATGATGCCCAGAAAGGGCATGGTTTATTAATTAGTTCTGATTATGAGCACCCTGAACTGGGGCCTGGCTGCTGCTTGATCAGTTTCAACAGCTCTTTGCCTGAAATTACTGTCTGCAAGCACATGGAGGTGTAATTTTGCAAACACTAGCTGCTCAGTTCTGCCAGGTTAAACCCTCTATTATGCATACATATTACAATGTCTTAAAAGGCATTTATTGAAATGCCATAGTTTAATAGTTTAGGCTTACAAAATCAAGCTCTCTTATGTTCAGGCAATAGCCACTTAATTGGATGTTTTCTCCCAGTGCATAAAAATGTTGGCTTAGATACACACACATACACACACACATTCAATTAATTTTTTTAAAAAAGTGTGAGAAACAGTATTATTTCGTCGTTAAAAGCAAGAACTGTGGAGCCAGGCTGCCTGGATTTGACTCTCACCTCAGCCTTTTCTAGCACTATAATCTGGGGCCATGACTTAACCCTTTCCTGTCACTGCGTCCCTGGTAAAATGAGGATGATTGCAGTGTTTGCATCCTAGGATTGTTGTGAAGTTCTAATGAGTTAGTACATAAAAAACACTTAGCAAAGTTCATGGAATCTAGTCATTGTGTTGTTTACTGATCTCTCCAACGCATTTATTTGTACTTATGTGTTATAAAATCTAGCTGTGGTGGGCTTGACAGAATTGGGGGTATCTTTGTGTGGTAGAAACCGAGAGTTGTCCCCTAATATCTATTCTCTTCTTCTTCACAATAATAGTATTCCTTTCCCACCAGTTTTTAGCTGGATTGGCACCAGGTTGTCCAGAGTTAAGAGTAAAATTTCTTTTCCCTTTAGAAATGGCCCTGTGGCTAAATTCTGGTCGATGGTTTGTAAGCAGATATAGTGTGTCAGCTTCTGAAAAGTGTTCTTAAGGGAGGAAGCATGGTGTGTCCTTCACTTCTTCCTCCTTCCTGCTGATGGGAATTTGGTCATAATGGCTGGAACTCAAGCAGCCATCTTGGGTTATCAGATGGCAGGCTAGAGATGCAGAGCAGGAAGGGTGCAGAGGGCTGAGCCCCTGACAACTTCAGGGAGCAAAGCTGTCCTGGCAGCCCTTTTCATTTGCTCTAGACTATTAGTAAACGAAAAATAAACCTATCTAACATTTAATACACTGTAATTTGGGACACCTATTGCAGTCAAATCGGTCTTTGTGTAACACTTTACCCTCTCTGAATTAGACCATCCTCTCAGTATTTTGATTGCAAGATATAGAAATCTCAAGAGGTTAAGGCACAAAGAACCAAGACAAGGTTTCACCCATGTTTTCTTTTAGAGACACTGCTTTACCACACGCAGGTGTGGCCACACTGTTCTCACTCTCTGCTTGAGGGGAGAAGGGACTTAACCTCAGGCCTCAGTTGGTGATTTGAGAGGGACAGCTCAACAGTAGAATTATGTTCATAACTGATGACCCAGCCTTGTAGCAAGAAGGGATATTCTGACAATTTTATTACTTCCTCCGGACCAGAAATTGTGGGCCCCTGGAGAAATCCAATGGCAATTTTCTGTTGCTTTCTTTGTTATACACAAAAACAAATTTCTCCATTTTCTTTTTTCTATACATATCAACAAAAAGCAAGACTCCTGAACAAAGGGGCTTTACACAGGGATGTGTTGACGTTACCTGTTCTTCCTCAAGACTGATGTGGAAACGGTTCAGTGATTTCAGCATATCTTGTTCAGGAACAGTGATGATAATCTCTTTGTTTCCTTGTTGTTGTTGTTTTTTCCCCTTGAAACTGCAAACTTGTTTTCTGGTAGTGCCAGAAATCCCTGGACTCATTTGGAGATTTGGCTGAATCTTCCTCAAAAAGCTAGTGAGAGGGGGAAGTGATATCTGAAGTTCTCAGAAGAAACATGGATTCTAAGGAGAGGCTTAGCCTACCTGCGGTTGAAAACAGGCTGACCTTTTATTTCTCTTTGTCTGGATGGGGAAGAGCACAGGTATTATTTATCAAAGTTTAGTCAGGTTTCTTGAAGTCGTTAGTTGTTGTCTTTCCCTCAGGAAAATCCTTAGCCTCTGCCACATTCTGTCTTTCCTTCTGGGGCTCCAGTTAGACATACATTACACCTTCTCACTTCATCCTCCACATCTCTATTCCCTGTTTTCCATTTTTTAAATATTTTTGTGCTACATTCTGTAAAATTTCTTCTGAGCTACAGTTAACTCACTATTTTCTTCTTTGATATGTCTACCTATTGAAGTTTTAATTCTGGTTTATTTATTATAATTATATATTATGTAGCAATAATTATTATTACGGCTACTACTACTACTAGATATTCCATTTGGTTATTTTACCAATCTGTTAGGTCACTTTTAAGAAAGTATTCTTTGGAAGGGCACCTGGGTGGCTTAGTCAATTGAGCATCTGACTCTTGATTTGGGCTCAGGCCATGATCTCAGGGTCGTGAGATCGAGCCCCACATCAGGCTCCATGCTCAGTGGGGAGTCTGTTTGAGATTCTCACTTTGCCTCTCCCTTTGCCCATCCCCCCCCCACTTGCTCTCTCTCTCTCTCTCTCTCTCTCTCAAATAAATAAATAAAATCTTTAAAAAAATATTCTCTGGAGGATTCTTTCAGACTTTCATTTGTTTCTTTATACATGATAAATTTTATTGGTTGCTTTGTAGTTTGTGTTGGGACTGTCACTGCTCTCAGTTATGTTTACTAGTTCTTGCTCATGCTACCTCGTTCTATGTAAGCAACATTTTCTTAGATTTTATGCTGTTCATTGACCTTGAAAGTGATTCACAGGGACTCTTTGAAGTCTAGGATGAAACTGCCTTCCTCCAGAAGGGATTTGCATTTGATTTTGCCAGTCCCCTAGAGACTCCTCTAGCTTGGGACCTCCTTAAACTAGGTGTAAAATTAACTCAAGACTCACATAACCTATTCACTTCCCTTCCGCCTTTTCCAGGCTTCCATTTTTTTTCAAACGGGACAATTTTTTTTTTTTTTATCATTACTCATGGACATCACAGTCCTCAGCACATGATGAATGACTGATGGATTTTGGATGAATGAATAAATCTTTAAATGATCATCCCTACCTTGTTAACTTTTTTTCTCTGTCTTTATTTTCAGTTGGTCAGTTAAAAGGATTACTGTTTTGAATATCATTTCCAGTCCTTTCTTCCAAGGCATTGCTACATCTTCTCTCCTTCATAAATTCCCCAAGTTCTGTGTTGCACAGGAAATGGTTACTTGATAAATATTGCTTCTGGGCTAGGACTTGCCATACTCCCCATGCTTCTGCCCATGAGGGGATCAAACCACACATTTCTGGGACTCCTCACTCTTTCCATGGGTATTTTGGGTACAGCTCAGGGTACCTCTGGCAGTAACTCCCTATGGCTCTGTAATTAGTGGATCTACCTTTGATACCTTTTCTCTTTAGTACACCTGATTTCACTTTGCCAGAGTTCTCTCTAAGGTGACCTCTGATTCTGTCATTCCGTCACTCATAGACCAAGACCACCATGGCTATCGCTGCTGCCTATGGAATAAAGTCCAAACCTATTAGCTTGTCATTTTACCTCCCTTAGCTGGGTGGGGTAGCCAGGTTTCATGAAAGAATGTGATCTCTGGGAAGTCAAACTCCAGCTCCCCTGCTTACCAGCCACATAAACGAAACTTCTGTGCATTATTGTGCTGATGTGTAAAATACTACTAGTCTTGCAAAGGATAATATATGTAAAACTCCTAGTGCCCATCAGAATAAGAATAGCCCTCCAAGACATTTCTTTTTAGCAGAGTCTGAAAGGAATAGCAATTTATTCTTTTATTGGTTGTGCGTACGTGGATACTCAAAAAGTGATAGATCCCTTACCCATTTTTTTTCCTCTGGACCTTAGTTGTCTTATAAACTAAGACAACTTGAAAGGTCATTTTGAAGCTTAAATGTGGGAAGATCTGTAAAGCACCTGGTTCCATACATCGTTAGGTATATAATAAATATCCATTCTTTATTCCCCTTCAAATCAAGGTCCAACTTTCCTTCCTTATGGGACTGCAATATGATTTGTAAATCAGAGTGTATTATATAAAAGAAGGACTGTTATTCCTATCTCTACTTTTTAAAGTCCTGTCTACCCTTTAAGGCCAAGTTCAAATGACACCTACTTCATGACACATCTCTGGATTCTCACTTCCACCACAGTCGTCCCCTACTCCATCTGGAAGAATAATACAACCAAAGGAGAACCTTCCAACCATCTCATCTGATACTTGAATTTCCTGCATATAATAAGTACAAGTCTATAATGTACAAAGCTAAGCAGTGTTCCAGCTTCTACTAAAACATTTTTAGAGATAAAAAAATTCAGTGTCTTCAAAACAGGTCTATTTACTCCAGCTTTAGACAGCTTCAATCTGTCCCCCTAAATTTTCTGCATTTGTTCTCAGGTATGTTTGTGTTCCTCTGTAAATATATTGCCCACAAATAAACAATATTCCTTAAAATACACTGTCCATGAATGCCCTTTCTTCTGTAATAGCAGCTTGTGCTAACAGGTTTGTGGCAACCGTGGGGCTGTTTTCTCCTAATTGCACTTAAACTCAGTGAAAACCCTGAAATCTTCTTTTCAAATATGTGTTGGAACTAAATGACATCTTGAAGTAGGCTGTTTTTGATACCTTGGTCGAGCTCCCTAATATCTGTCCATATTGCATATGCATCTTGCTGTGTTTGGCTTTATGAAATTGCTGTGAACCTAACTTGTCCCTCATTCTCCTAGATTCAGTTTCCTTGTGAGTTCTTCCAACATACTTTGTTCCCATCATAACACTCAGCTCGTTCTGCTTTGTGCCATAGTTTATGTATTTGTATGACGTCGCTGTCTTCAGTGGGGTTCCCGAGACGCAGAGCCTCTGTCTGGGGGATCAAGCAGCAGCCCTGTAGCTTCCCAGACTTGCTGGCTTCTGTTGGCTCAACAGCTGTTTTCTGGAACAGGTGGGCAGCTGAGAGTTCTTCTCAGCCAACACACAGCATGTAGGAAATAGGTGCTCAGGCTGGTGGAAAGGATCAGAGGAGACCCAGCAGCATCCACTATAGTCATCCATGGTTTTGAATTCTTGAGTATGGAAGCTACCTGTTGTTTATTTTTGTAGTCTCTGTAAACCTGGCCCCATGTCTTGTGTGGTAAAGGTGTTAGTTTGTGGACTTGAATCATCCGAGACCTAGAGTAAACGTCCTACAGTTTGTACCCATTCCAGTCCACTGCCATTTGTGATAACAGATACCAGTAAGGAACTTAGCCAGATCTCCTCCCCCAAAGCAGTACAGAACCAAACTGTGAGTGACAGAGAGAAGGATATGGAGGTTTATGTTGCACGTTCCAAGAATCTAGTTGCCTTGTCAGTACAAAAGCTGTAGAGGCAGAAGAGGCAAATAACTTCTTAAGACCAACAAACACACCAAAGAGCAGACTTCCGGTCTGCTCCACTCAGGTCTGGAACTATTTTTGTTTTTTAAAAATTTTATTAAAGTAATAGGCGCATATTGGCTAAACATTAAAATGGTATAAAAGGGTAATTGAATAGTATAGTCTGTCTCTCCATCAGCTTGACTTTTATTTCCAATCCCCAGAGCTAACTGCTGTTAACATTTTCTTATGTTCCTATCCAGAAATAGTGGTATACATGCAAGCCTTTGTATTTATGATTTAGATACAAAAGAATGCAGTATGTGTACTTCTACCATTTTTTTAACCTAAAAATAGATCTTGTAGGTCTTTCTACATCAACACACCTGTATCTATCTCGTTTTAAAAAATGACTGTAGAGATGTCTTACAGTTTATTATTTTTCTGACAGACATTTAGGTTGGTCCTAGTTTTCAGCTCTTACAGAAGGTATTTTTGCTCCTACACATTTTTTCCATTGCAAAATAAGTATCCTTTTATGTGAGGGTTTGTTTTTTGGTTTTTGAGGTTTTTTTGAGTATGTGTTCTTAGTACTATTAGCTTGAAATTCCTGTTCTGCTTCTGAATAGGGACATGGTTATGGAAGGTGGCCGCCAGATTCCATACTTCTGTATTGAGCAGTTATGTGCCTTTAAGCCTAAGTCATGCTTTCTCCTTCTCTGCCCATTTGTCTTTCAGCCTCTTCGCTAGAATGCAACTTAAAATCAGAAAAGATAAAAGTTGTCATCGTTGAAAAAAGCTGAAAGTAATTCTCAAGTTCAGGTCATCGTAATAGCAAGTTCTAAATACCACTTCGGTATAGAATTTAAATAACAGGAAAACTGTTTTGAGAGGAACAGAAATTGTGACTGTTGTTCAGAATTTAAGAGGTTCGGTATTTAAGAGCTCATCTCATGCAGGTTTCAAAAATGCCATTGGACTTTCCAGAAATTCAGCCGCGATGTACTTTAAGAGCACTGTTGTTGTCTTCTTCGTTGCAGTGAAGTACATGCGAGAAGCCACACCCTATGTGAAGAAAGGCTCCCCAGTGTCAGAGATCGGCTGGGAAACGCCTCCGCCCGAATCCCCTCGGCTGGGGGCCGGGTCCTCAGACGCCCTGTCATCACAGCCCTGCTCCTTCCACAGAGACCGGAAGTACATCCCCCTCAAGATGTGCTACGTCACCCGGAGTCTGGCCTCTGCTGACCCTGAGAACAGGTAAAGAGGGCCAGGGGTCTCCACATCTCAGCCACGTGTTGGCCGCTGAGTTGCGAGGGCTGTGCTTGTGTTCTCCAAACACTCAGCAGTTTCCAGAGAAAAGCCTGAAAGGGCCCAGCTGAGATAATGTTGTGTTCAAGCCCGGCCGGCCTCCCTCCCTCTCTTCCTCCATGCTTCTTCCTTTCTTTTATCCTCATGACTAATCTGTGTGCTGAGCTTTGGTTCTGGGAAGAGCTGAAGAATTGGAGTCAAGATCCTAAGTGTCTTCCCAGGGTCTGCCATTGCTAGTGTACCTGACTTTGGGCAAGTTTTCTCAAACCAATAAACCTCGGTTTTGTCGTCTGTAAAATGGGAATAATTGAAATAGCTATCTTGTTGAGCTGGACATCCACATGAAGTGCTTAGTACAGGAAAACCTTCAGGAATATAAGGTACAATAATATTTATTATTAATATTAGGTGGTAGTAAGCACATCAGCCCCCCCCCCCAACCTTGGTGCCCTCAATTGTGTACTTGGAAGATTCCACGAGAGGATCCTTATGCAGTTTTCTTCTCTAAGCCTCTTTTTATGCTCAAGAGAGAAAAAGGAGTGGCTTTGATCCAGCCCTGGAGTGCTATTTCTCAAAGTCCATGCATGATTTCTCACGCCATGGGAGAGATATATCACCCAGTCCATGGTGATTACAAAGAGCTTAGCAAGACAAGAAAATATTTGGGGTCTCTGTTCCCCCAGATATCTTACTTTAACTCATCTGAACAGAAGACATCTATTTGGAAGGAAAATAAGAGATGTGGAGGAGAGGGAGAGGAATTGAGCCAGCAAATGGGGAATCTTGGTGATCTTGGCGTCCGCATTCAAATGCTAAAAATAGGGACAGCTCTACTGGCCCTTATTTGTAACATGTGTGGGACAGCTGCAACCCACCCGAGTAGGATGTATTTGGCTACGTTCTGAGTTGCTGATGGGGAAAAGCCAAAGGGAATAGGGACAGGGAGGAAGCTGCGTCCTTGGCTCAGAGCTCAAAGCTTTTATTCATTCTCTTCCTAATAAGCTCGCTCTAAGGAAGCCGCTAGCCTTTCTGACTCCAGCAGCTGCAGGATCTAGCCTGCTCCCCTCCCATACCAGTTATGTCTGCCCAGGGATCAGAGCTGCGATTGCAGGAGAGAGAGCGGGGAGTATCGGCCAAAGAGGAGGCAGAGCGGGCGGACTGGAAAGGAGGCAGAATTCTGCCATGAGCCACTCCAAACTCGATTTCTGCTGATTTCCTGGGCCTACAGTTAATATTCTGGTTATGCTGGGCTTGATCTTTCCTGCTCTCTAGGCTACCCAATCAGACAAGTCCTTTCTTCCAAGAGTCTGATGTCTGAGGTGTTAGATCTGGTGAATTCATAATTTATCGAGTGCCTATCTCGTGCTGGACATTATGCCCATTAATTCAGACCCGAGACTGCCAAGTGGCAGCCGACAGGTATACCCAGCCCACAGATATGGTCTGTCTGATGTTGTAAAGAAATTTGAATTGCACTGAATCATTGGGAAATTTCACATTAGAAAGCCAGATTTCTGCTTTTCTAGAACAATGGAAAGATCTGGTGAGATTATTAGGCCCATGTTGCTGCAGGCAGGTTTCCAATCTGTACGAGTCCAGGAGAGGCTTCTCCTTGTACAGGGGAATGGACTCTCCACGTCACTCCTATTGCTGAACACTTGGGGGGGTTTCTATTAGCTACCTGCCTGGTCCTTCACATTTCCTGCCTAGTCCTTGAATCTATAACCCTGCTTTGTCCTCTCAACAGCCCTCTGAGTTTCACTTTGTCCCCATTCTGTAGATAAAAAATGGAGGCTCAGGTCTTATATAAGTTCCAAACATCATAGAGCTAATATATGGTTTTGCTGGGTTTCAAATGCAGGCGTATAGTGTGGGTAACAGTGTCAATTTGTCAATACCAGAAAAATGCAGAGACTAGAAAATATGGAATATTGTAGAAGAGATTCATGCCTGGGGAGAGCGTTTAAGTCGATGATTTCTAGGCTGTGGACTACATGCTATAACTTCCTCCTAATCACCAAATTCTGTTTTAAAGAATATTTTAGGAGACATCAGGTCTTAGTTCAAACATTGAAGACTTCATCTGTCAAGCCAGAAGAGGGAATGCATTTTTAAACTTTTATATCCGTGGTCTTCAAGTCCACCATTGATGAGGAGGTGCAAAAGAGCCTGTCCTGCCAAGGTGTGAGGACCACAGGGCAGGACTGAAAATGGGCATCCAGCTAAGCCAGAGGGTCTGGAGGGGACTTAAGTCCAGACAGACCCAGAACTGTGGATAATGAGATTGACCTTTGACAGTGTACATGTGTATTAAATCACTATGCTATACACTTTAAAGATCTTAAAATTTTGTTAATTATACCTGAGTAAAGCTGGGGGGAAAAAAAAGATCATGGTTTTAGGTGACTCTTCACCCTGGTGGAGAAAGAGAAGAAAAAGAAAAAGGAAACAAATATTTTACGGAACTCTGGTTACGTGCTGGGAAGAGTACAATGTACCAGTCAGAAAGGTGGACTCCACGAAACCCAGCTGGGTCCTGAACCCAAGACACACCTAACACAAAGTGATTGTAAAAGGCAAAAAGAGATGGGAAAATCATATAATGCAAATGCAAACTAATAGCACTAACAAAAGGTACCAATTTTGATCTTGATATGCGATGATGAGGTAAAATGCAGACTGAAAGCACAAAACAGGACAAAGGACTGGTTGCTGCTGAAGGCCAGAGTGCACGAGGAGCATTCATCACTTGTGGGTGTGCACCAAATAATGCAGCAGTGGCCCTTATAGTGGAAACTGTAGAAGATACAAGACAAAATAGAAATGTAGTAATAGTAGGTAATTCAACATACTCTCCGTCCAAATGGACAAAAGATCAGTAAAGATATAAAAGACCCAAACAACATAACTTATAAGGGAGATCTGGATACATCACAGACTTTGTACACTGATAATAAGGAATACATTTCCCTTTCAAATCCAGGCAGAAGATGGACAAAATTAACTATAGATTAGCTCACCAGAAAAATGCAATAAATTTCCCGAGGTAGGAATACCATAAACAGCATTCTCTGATGGAATCAAAGTAGAAAATTATTTGCAAAACTGAAGCACAGAAAGCCTTTCTTCTTGGATTTTTAAAGGCTGTCTGTGAAATATCTCTTGGGTCAAAGGGGAGATAGAAACTGAAATTGCAGCATTTCTTAAAAGATGAAAATAATGCATATGTTAATCATGAAAGAGAAAGAAGGAGAAAGGGAGAGTTGACTCTGCAGTCAACTAGATCAACGATGGAATCTGGGTTCTGCCACTTATGCGTGAACTTAAGCAAGTATCTCATTCGATCTAAATAACGACCCTCGGTCGTAGGTACTCTAATCTCTGTTTTATAGACAATGAAATTTAGTTCAGAAATGAGAGTTGAAACAAACGGTAGACCTGGGGTTCTAATAGGAAGCCCAGTTTCTTAATCATGATACCCTAGCTCCTTGTGACTTTAGCACCTGGCAGAACAGCTCCCCTGAACTGTAAGTACAATGGCCAGGACTTCATGGGCTCCTGGATGCTAAAACCTGAGCACCAAAGACAAATGCCATAGCATCTCGGGGCTTATCCCCTCGGTTGGTGACACACAGCTACTTAGAGTTTGCATTAAAAACTCAAATGTTCAGTTTCTCAAATAGAAAGAGGCATAGAACAGCAGGCAGGCTTGCTGCTCTTTCTGTGGAAAAGGTCACCCAGCAGGCACTGAATCTACAAGAATATGTCACTGCTAGTGGTTGTCGATGATTACAACACTTTTTAAAAAACTCCACTTCATAAACATCTCGGTGTTCATATTCAGCTCTTCACCACCCTGGTCCAGGGCTATATCCCCCATTCTCTAGACTCTTTGGACATATTCCCTACCAGGTGCTTCGTCTCTAGCTTGACCCTTCCCCATCTTCTACCATCTGCCCTAGACCCAGCTAGCCAAGGGAGTGTGAAACACTCAAGATTTATCCATTTGCTCAGGATTCCTCCCTGTCCCTTCACTAATCTCAAAACTCCCCAGGAGTACATAAAAACCTTATGAGGTTCTGGATCTTTCCCAAGTGTCCAGTTCTTCCCCATCTCATCATTTATGCCCTAGCCACCCTTAAATAATTCACTTGCCTGACAATTTCCTAATCACCTTTTAAAATTCAGCATAGGTGAAGCACTGGTCCCACGATACCTTGTGTGTAGATCCATCCATGATGGCACCCTTTATAATGACTTGAGATTTTCTTCTTATGTGCCTACCTAGTTCTTAAAGTCATTAAGACCCTTGAGGTCTGGAACACCCATGTTATCATTTTAAAATCCCAGCTTTCTAGAACAGTGCTTGATACAAAGCAGGCATTCAAAAATATATAATATGTTAATGATAAATGGCATATTCATCTATCTGTTTTTGGTATTCTTACCTTTTCAAACTTTAAAAGAAAAAAAAACTTCCACTAAGTAGCCTTGGGAGTAAAAGAACAAGTAAAAATGCAGTTCTAATCTGCTAGGCTCAGCAAACTTAAATAAACCAGAACAACCCACTAGTGAATTTTGTTCAAGTAACAAAACCAATATGGACTTACAGGGCAGCTTAAGCAATGCATTCTCTCCATGTGAGAAATTAAATTTTCACCAAGGTTATCAATACAAGAGATGAGAACAGACCTTAAGCAGTATATTTTAGACAAGGAATCTGGAAGCCACTCCTTCTGGGATCAGGGGAGCCTTGCCAAGGTGGCCATAATGGTAATCACTACTTTGCTGAGACTCCCATCTCCTCTGGGCTGTACCTAAATGGGCAGGGCTCCCCCAAGTAGATGCCCCCCTCCCCTTCTGTTCACCCAGTCTTATTTCTGATGGGGATGAGAACATCAGACTTAGTTTTTGCTCATCAAATTAAATCACTTTCTAGTCTTGGCTCCCCAACATTGCTCCCATATCACTTAGTTCTGAGTTTTAGATGTCCCAGGTACTCTAGTTACACGTTTGTAAACATGTTCATTTGGCGACCACCAGAAAGAGAGTAATCATTTTACTAGGTTAGCCTTATTTCCTCCTTTTCCCAGTGTTTGGGGGCACACTAATGTCTCCCTCACCCAAAACTTATGTAGAATTTTCAACCATAATCTTTAAACTTGGAATACTATTGAAAGGGCCCCTCCATTAGTCCATCCGGAATGAAGATTCACGCAGTTCTTCTCTCCATCTTCGCTCCACAGTAAATCTTTGCTCGTGAAAAGTGCTTCTCCTCTTAAGAGTCTCGTGAAATGTGTTCTTTCTTGGTTCTGTTTTCTTCAATCTTGGTTGGACACACCTCATAACTGAAAGTATTGCTGGCACATCATGATTGACATTGCATTTTGGAAACAAAGGGAAAATGTAAAATCAATTTACAGTGGCACTGCAGTAAGTGGACACAGTTTCAGTGTCCAAAACAGAGGCCCAAATTAACCGCCTGCTAATACCAGTGAGTAAAACTCTGGAGTTGAGGTTAGAAGATAAGAGTTTGAATCCCAGTTCTGTCATTTCGTCTCTTTCACTTTAGATAAATTACCAAATCTCTGTGATTCCCAGCTTCCTTATCTATACAGTGTGCTTGCTATCCCTGACCACGTTTAACAGTTGTGATGATTTGGTGCCAGTGTAGATATCCCCTAATTCCTGGCAGCATAATGGTGCCATAAATGCAACTTTCACTCAAAATACCCTCAGTCCCTGGTACAAGGGGAGGGAGGAGGTTTTTTTGTTTTTGTTTTTTTTGCCCCAGCAGAAAGAAGTTTCCAGGTCATCTCCCCAAGCAGTTGAGCAGAGATTATTTTGTAAGACGTTCTTTCACAGAGGTTTTTATCCTTTTGGGATTTCTGACTCTGCAGCAAACTCGTTCCAGTTTCCCAAGTCATGGACTCACAGAGCCTTAACGATCATGTATGTATTGAAATCCAAGTCCTCAGACCCCCCCCCCCCACTACTGACCCACTACCTGCCATGACCCCACTCCACTCCGCTTTCCAGGGCTGCTTTACAATCAGCTCGAATAATACTCACAACCCTTGTTTTCAATGCCTTCCCACCCTCCCCACCCGTCCCCCCTTTATTTGGCACCTGGGAGTTTCCTTTTCTTTTTTGCAAGCCCAGTAGTACCTTAACGCCCAAACAAGCAAACTTTTCTGATTACATCTTATCTAGTATATCCAGATGTTCATAGCAGAAGGGTTTCTGAATTTGTAGACCACCATAGACTTGGAAACCTCCTCACGTAGCGAGGTTAAACTTTTACAATCACGTGTAAAACTATAATCAAACAAACAAAAAAACTGTGAGTATTATCTTTTGGATGATCTACCACTTTTATTAGAAAGTTCGAACTTCCCTCTACCACCAGGAGCACCATTTTGGTCATGCTTATTCATCTGTCTGTATCTGTCTGTCTGTTACCTCTGTCCCTTTATCTGCCTATTGCCTCTATGTACTATAGCCTCTATCATCAATCTCTTCTTGCTTCTTACCTAGACAACCCCTAGTGAAATATTTTTATTACTCTAGAAGTATACACATAAAAAGAGAGATGACCTTGGTGTTTGATTCAACAGCGCTCACATTCTGCTTTTGAGAAATACAGGAAGTGAAATACCTAGTAACAAGTTCAACAATTTGTTTAAAGGCAGCTAGGAAGGGAAAGTTCAGAGAGGTTGGGCTAAATTAGTCAAAAATCTGAAAAAGGAAATAAAGTCCTAAATAATTGTGTTCTTCTTTTAAGTGTACATAGTTAGGCAAAGTAAGGGGGCATGGCTTTAGCATTCGTAACAGAGCTAAGAAAATAGATAAGACACTCCTCTTCAGAAGTTATTTTAAAAGAAAGTTTAAGTGTTATTAAAACAATAAAGACAGGTTAAAAATCAAATAGGTCTAAAAGATTTAAAAAAAATAGTGGGTGTTGATCATTCAGTTTGTAGCCTATTTGTAAACTAATTGAGAGACTCATATCTGAGATCTGGGAAATTTTCTCATATTATGTATTTGGCAACGTCCTCCTCTGTTTTCTTTTTCTTTTTTTTTTTTTAAATTTGAACTAGGAAGATGGGGATGAATGAGAGAGACATGGTTGAGAAAGAATTTTTTTCTTTTAAGATTTTATTAATTTGAAAGAGAGAGAGCGAGAGCGCACACAAACAGGGGGAGGGGTAGAAGGAGAGAGAGAAGCAGACTCCCTGCTGAGCAGGCAGCCCCATGTGGGGCTCCATCCCAGGACCCTGGGATCATGACCAGAGCTGAAGGCAGACGCTTAACCGACTGAGCCACCCAGGCGCCCCCCTCCTCTGTTTTCTTTGTTCTCTCTTTGTCTCTGCATCCCCTGTTGGAAAGATGACCTCCTGGATTGATTTTTCTAAGTCTGTTTCTTTCTCTCTCACTTCTGTCACTTTTTTTTTTTTACTGTATTCTTGTGACCCTTCTCATGAACATAGTGTGTTTAAATTTTAGCTATTATATTTCAGCTCTTTTCGTTCTCTGAATGTTCCTTTTTAATGGAATTTTGTTCTTGTTTTATGGATACTGTATTTTCCTCTTAATTCTTGGAGACTATTAATTAGTTTTGTTTTCTTCGTGCTCTTTGTCTCTCCTGTTATTATTATTTTTTTGTCTGTCTGGATCTTCACCTAACTTGCTGGAATTTTCCTCAAATGTTTGGTGATCCTTTGCTATCTCCTCGGTTTTTACACTGAGGGAGGAAGAGCCTATTGGAACCCTCGTGGGGGGAGGGGGGTTATCAGTCGGTGGGAATTCATATACAGTTACTGTTTGTCAAGTCAGCCTTACCAAGACATCTTTTCCAATTCTGCACAATGTTGGTGTTTGGAACTTTTGTCTGGGTCCATTGAATTACTTAGGAGAATTATCCAGTCTTTGGGTGTGGTTGGTAGGAGAACACCTGGTTGAAAGCCTTCTGAGAGTCCCACCACTCAGCTTACAGACCTTACATAGGACCCTGTTTCCAGCCCTGCATCACCCTTAACTCTCTCTCAGGAGGTTCTAAGCCCCTGCAGATTGTACAGAGCCAAGGAGCTCCCACTTCTCTGGGATTCTCTCTGTAGCCCTTCAGGTTGTAATGTTCTTGGCTCCTTCTTTACTCTGCAGTCAGTCACTGGGCTGTCTGTCCTCCAGACACATACTGAGTGCTCATTCTCTGGTGGGCTTATGCGTATTTTACTGGGATCTTTTAAAGGAGAGGAGATGAACACAAATGGCCAAGCCACTATGTTTTCCCCCCAAAAGAACCCTAGCATGATTTGCATTTTTGTATACAACAGAGTGCACAAAAGGTTCATTTTAATGAGCTTAAAAACATTTTCATAGCCTTGTTATTTTTAAGAAAATCTGTTCCCTCCATAGATAAACTTGAGTATTCATCCTAATTATCATACATTTTTAATCAGTGGGAGATGAATTAGTAAGGTTTCCCTGGCAATGGTAAGCTAGTGAAAAGGTGAATTTAACTATCTTTGGATAGCCCTGTGAAGAGGAGTTGAGGAGAGTGCTCACCAAGCATGGTTCTGTGATTTCATCAATACCCAATAAGATGAGTTCATTTTAGTTCATTCCCGTGCCTCTAAGCACCATTCCAGGAAAATCTCAGTTTCGCCTCTTCTAAGAGCATCTCAAGAGGTTGAACTTGACCATCCGGGTGCTGAGAGACTTTTGCTAATGTTGACTCTCAGCATTTAGGTCTTGATTCTTTGCTCTCAGTACATTAACTGAACTCCATTTGGTTTGCAAAAAGCTGCCCCAGGATTTTCCAGCTGAGATAATGAAGCCTCTGAAAATAACCCAATGCTATAATGCCGGCATCCTCTATTGAAGCAGGTATCACCTGCTGTGGGATGGGTAGAAGGGGGAGAGAGGGGGACCCACAGATCAGGCCCTGCTCTCCTTTCTCAACTCATGCGTGGAATTTTACTTGCCTCAGGGTGGATGGTTTGGGATACAGAGAGCCACAGATACATTTAGACAATGCCTCCTTAGGCATACAGGTCCTGTGTCTGTTGACAGATACCTTCTTCGTTCCTAAACAATATTAGGATAGGAATTTTCACGTTGCTGGTCCATCCAACTTGGTTGAGATTTCTTTCATTTCTTAAATTTTAACATTTTGATGGACAGTCTTGACCCTTTGGGTTTTTGGCTAGTTCCTGAGCCACAGCAGTGGCAGAGTTCTTGCCCCGACCCAGCTCACTGTCAGGGAGGGGATGTGGGCAGGCAAGCCGGCAGTTACAGAACAGTACTCTAAAAGGCAATGCAGGAGGAAAGGATGTTCTGGAAGCTCCTTCATGGGAGCACTACCTAATCCAAAGTTCTGTTTCTGGAGGAGGATGGGGGGTGGCAATGGGGAATGATTCTCAGCGGAAGTGATGTCTGTGCCAAGATGCAAATAATGAAATAGAAGTTAGCTGGGTCCAAGGTTAGGGAAGGCAGACAGAGAGGGTATTCTTGGCAACACTGATAGTATAGGTCTAGGCACCGAGAGGAGAGAACACAGAGGTCTGTTAAAGAACTGGAAGAAGTTCCATCTCTTTGGAGCACTCCATGAGAAGAGTGTGTCAAGAGTCTGCAGAGATGGTCACGATCAAGAGCTAAGCCACGTCATGTTTGGACTTCATCCGAGGTGGGGTCTGCAGCGAGGCAATGACATCACCAAGATCCCTCTGGCTTCACGGTCAGGTGTGGACTGCAGGGGCCAGACTGGAGGATGGGGGAGCAGTCGGGGGGTTATTGCAGAAATGGAGGTAAGAAATCATCCCAGCCTCTCCTAGAGTAGAACAGGAACGCTAAAGAGAAGTTGGATGAATTAGAGAGATTTTAAGGGCCAGAATCTGCAGGATTCCTGATAAAAATGGGCTTGGAGGCATGAGGCAAAAGAAGGAGTCCGGAACTAGTCTTGCTCTGTCATCCATGGACGTAGAGCCACAGTCTAGTCATCCCTGAGCCCTGTTGCTAGATGCTTACGCTGGTGCTCAGTGAATGGGACCGAAGACAGGCACATTTTGGTGGAGGGTGGAGGTCACTAGAAACACAGGACAAGTTTCGTTCGGCCTTTGGAGATACTGCTTTGATTGAGAGTCAGAGCGTGACTGTCCTTTGACAGTCTTATGTCCCTACCTGGATTCTCGAGTTTGGTGAGAGGAGCCGCAAGTCCTGCATTTCTTTTGTATTCGCCCTCATTCTTCAAATAGCATGTAGAAATCACTGAGTAATACGAATGGCAATTGCAGTGATGTTGGTTAGGGTTGCTGGTGTCACTCCTGAAGGGTCAACTGAAGAGTGTTTAATGAAGGGACCCTTTCCAGAAGGGCAGGTTGTGTTAGCGGAACCAAAGACAGATGGATCAGCACCCAGAGATCAGCCACCGTGGGTAGCTGCTCCCACCCCGGGGACGGAGGAGCGAAGAGAGAAAGTTACTGCAGCCTGGTGAGGACTGGAGCCCTGGGAGATACCCCCTGGCCCAGGGAGGGCTGGGGGTATGGCAGTATCCCTAACCTTCCTCCCTCCTGCCGTAGGATCTCCTGTTGGTGCTTCCGATTGGCTGCACACAACCGGACCCCAGAGTCTAGGAAGCCTGAGTGACATGCATAGTAGAGTTTCACTCTTAGAGCACAGAGCAAGGCAAAGAAGGGCAGAGAACAAATCTGGAGAAGGCAAAAACAGAAACAATAAAAGTGTATTTACATTCTGTCTTTTTGTTTTTGTTTTTGTTTTTTTTTAAAGATTTGATTTTATTTATTCGACAGAGATAGAGACAGCCAGCGAGAGAGGGAAACAAGCAGGGGGAGTGGGAGAGGAAGAAGCAGGCTCATAGCGGAGGAGCCTGATGTGGGGCTCGATCCCATAACGCCGGGATCACGCCCTGAGCCGAAGGCAAACGCTTAACCGCTGTGCCACCCAAGCACCCCTACATTCTGTCTTTTTGAAAATAGCTCTGATGTATATGCAAAAAGTGATAACTAATGCGAAAAAGGTGGTTAACTCGAACACTTCATTTCCTGACCTTGTTGGATAAAAACATCTTGGACAGTCCCAAATCCATATTCATAAAAGGTGTTATGCCCCTTCTAGAGTTTTGATCAAGATTTCTTTTTTCTTTTCTTTCTTTCTTTTTTTTTTTTTTGGTAAGATATTATTTAATTTTGAGAGAGAAAAAGGGAGAGCACACCAGCAAGGGGGTGGATTAGGGCAGAGGGAGAGGGAGAAACAGGCTCTCTGCTGAGCAGGGAGCCCAACTTGGGGCTCAATCCCTGGATCCTAGAATCATGACCTGAGCCAAAGGCAGACACTTAACCAACTGAGCCACCCAGGTGCCCCAATCAGGATTTCTTTTAGCCTCAGCGATGTTCAGAGGAAAAGGCAAGTTGATTTCACTCCAGCTGGGAGCTGCAGACGGGCCCTGTGGCAGGGAGTGGTCAGGGCACCTTAGCTGAGAAATGGCTTTCGTGATGGATGGTGGTCCTCTCCTCGGAAAGCAGACGTCCAGAGAGAGTGTCCTCTTCCATTAGGACAAAGCTGGGGAAGCCAGGTAGGAGTGCTGCTGTCACTGCACCAAGCTGGTTTTAACAGTGACACTGCCGTAGCCAGGCAGAGATGACAGGAGAGGAAGGGGTCCACCTGAGCAGTAACTGTCAATCAGTGGCATCAAAACTGCAAAAGCCTTTTAATGTTAATTTTCTCTCATCTAAAATGCCAAATCATTGACCCTGAACAGACATGCTTGCCATTGGAATGTGGTGCCTTTTCTTTCCCTTAGAATAAAACCCTCTCCTCCACTTCTGTTGCAAAACACACAGTAAAGGCCAAGTAGTGCCATTTGTTTTCGTTTCCTGTGCTGTTAAATATTCGGGCAATCAGAGGATGTTTCCTCATGTTACCTGGAAACAAAACACTAGATCCAGAAGTTCGAGTTCTTGGAGCTAGTTTCTCAAGCTCTCTGGCAGTACTTTTTGTGGGACGTGTTACGCAATCTTGAAAATGATTGACTTCAGGCCAGGCCAATACGAGTTTCACTGCTAGCTTTTCTACTAATTGTCTGCGTGACTTTTGTCAATTTACATTTCTTCTGTGAATTGTTTAAATATATAAAATTAAGGTGATACCGTTTCTATGTATGTCCTGTTGTAAGGGTTAAGTAAGTTGGTACTTGCCTCATGTCTTACACCGAAGTAGGCGCTCAGCAAATGCAACCTCTTCCCGTTTACCTCTTTTTTTCTGTTCTAGAAATATCCGTTCCTCGGGAGATCACCGAAGGATTCTTTCAGTGGCATGAAGAGGCATTAAGAATTTTTTAGGTAGTTTTATTAAGTGCTGGGAAAGCCCTGGGTACAATACTGAGTTGGAAAGTATACGACAGCTGTTTGGACAGATGAAAACCACACCGTGGCTTTATGCGTTTCTGTCTGATGCTGCCGCTGTAGGAGCTGGCGGTTTGAAGAAGTGGGTCAATTTGCAAATAGCATCTTTAGATTAATTTCTCCAGGAAAGACAGAGACAGGGCTTGAATCACTAAGAAGGGGTGGAATTTTACCACGGCCACGCAGTTTTATAGAAAGATTCCAGTAAGCCTTGATGGCAGAATTTGCCAGGCTGCTGTCAGATATGCAGAGAAGGAGAGTGACAGAGAAAACGGCAGGCGTGAGCCAGGGGGGAATTTGAAGCAACATATTTCTGCCGATGCCATAGTCCTCCCAGGATGATAGTGACTTCAGCTGATACTAGGCTGCCAGGCTTCACAAGTCTAGCATCACTAGTTATGTGCACAGTCCTAACAGTGCTGTTCATGGGTGACCAGCAATGGAAAACATGGGTTTCAGTCATTTTTTTCCCTAGTTCTACAGATCTTTTTACTGTGTTCCATCCATCTCTTCTTTCTTAATCCTTCATAAAATGAGAAGTACACCGTTTTGAGGCAGATGCTTACAGCTTTTGAGGTCTTGGAGGAGAGAGAACTAGCTAGTAATACCAGCATTGAGCTAAGTGAACTAACCAAACCTCTAAACCAGTGTTTAGAGCGGCTGAGAACTAACGAACAGTAGCTCTCTTAGAAGTCTGTGTGTTGTAGTGGAAAGAGCTCGTGGCTTTGAAAATCGACAGACCTAGGATTAAGTCCTAGCTCTTTGTGATCTTAGACACTTAATTTAACCCCTCTAAGCCCCAGTTAATACATCTGTAAATAATAAAATAATGAAAGCATAATGGGAGCCACTTTTCAGCATTTTTACACAGATTAAATGCCTCTCAAGGTGAGGGGTGTGTACCGTCTTGGGTAAAGTTGGTTATATCGAGGAATATATAAAGCCACTGAGTGAAAAGGTATACTTCCAGGAATGTGAATTCTGCTGTGAATTTTGGGAGAATAGAATTTATTATAGAGGTTGTTCACACGCATTTTAAAGCTATAACATGAAATTTAAAACCAATTTATGCTTGCCGTTATTTTCACTCAAACCTAGATTCCCTAAAAGTACAAGTTCACTCATTTCAACAATTAAGAGTTCTCAGAGAATTGTTAGAGCACCTAACAACTTTTATTATGTATATAATAGTATGTGGTAAATGTTATCAGTCAGGTCACAGTGAAAGAAACAGAGACCAGTCTAGGTAACTTAAGCAGAAAGGTGTTAAGGAATTAGTTGCTTACAAAAAAATGGGAAGGCCTTAGGTCTCCAATTGGGTCTCCATTAATGACCCTCAGGAGTCTATAAAACTGATACAGTCATGAAAGTAGAGAACCAGGAGGTTGCCACTGGAACTCTCAAAATGATGCAGGACCGGGGGAGTGATTCAGGAATCAGGGAACTGGGATGAGGGAATTGGCATCTTGTAATCACCTCTCGACACCCAGGAGGCTGGTGATCGGACGCTAGCACTCCCAGCCAGCTGCCATTGCTCCTTGCTTTTGACCCTGACATCCTTGCTCACCGGCAGTGGCAGTCAAAGCTTCCACCTTCCCAATCTCATGGGAATACCTAAAATATGTATTTGGCAGAACCTAATATATTTACAAAACCTTACCTTATAAGGGACTCTAGGAAGATGGATTATTTAGTTAGTTAGTTTCGAATTCTGCGTTGTAAAGAGGGTACAACGAGGTTGAGTTAGCCAACTCACAGTATTCGTTGCACAGTGTTGGTTACGTGGTAGGAGCTCAAGAACTGCTAATTCTCTTCCCTTCCCCTGTCAAGACTCAAAATAAGAGCTTAAAGGAAACTTTGCAGCTTCGTGTGCTTGGAGGAATGGTGGCAACGATAGTACGTCTCCTACTGCATCAGTTTGTTGAGTTGTGGAGATAAGTTGTAGTGGCAGAGACACTCACCAAACAGTCCTTTTGTTCCCCTGAATTTCCAAGTCTTCTTATAGTTGCGTTGGGCCTCGTGACTAATCCTGGCTAATGAAATATGAGCAGAAATGACGCACGTGATTTTTAACTGAGGCCCTGACGGTCACATGTGTTCTTGGAGGTGCAGCTTTGAAATGGCAGAATTTCCTTATGCTTGGCGTCCTGAGTGCCCTGGTGGAGCAGATCCCCACCCTACCCACGTCAGACCCTTTTAGGAATAGAACATGTTCTTTTCATAAACTTTGGTTATGTGAGATGACTGAGATTTGAGGACAGTTTGACATCACAGCATAAACCGATCATGACCAACTTGATCATCGTGGAGATGTCCTAATAATGAGCCAAGCTGATTAATACTTCCTGGAAATAGCGTAATTCTCATGGAGCTAGGTGTCTTTAGTAAATGAAATTTTCCTCTATCTTACCTGCTTCATATAGTTCCCCCCCCCCAACTTTATGTAGTTTTAAATGTAGAGTCTGAAAGCAACCATATGGCTTCTTTTTTAGTTGACATTTTCTAAGTGAGTAAGCATGACCTAAAGGTCCCAGATAAAGGACCATTGGACCTTTTCACGCTAAGAACATGTGAAAAGCATGCTTTGTTATTGCAGTTACAGGTGTTGCTTTGGGAACTGTTATTTGTGGCTAATGTTCTTTCCCTGTGGGTCTAGAGCATACCTTTGTCTGAAAGGCAGTCTTGCCTCTGTTTGTTTCAGCAAAAGTAATTGTAGCTAGAGTATAACCAGATTCTGCCCCCAACTAAAATGCTAGAATTTCTGTGTATGTGTATAGCCTTTCTTCTGCCTTTCTAGATTATAATTACTTACATTTGAAGACAAGACCACAAATTTTTGGCAAAGGAAGAACAGAGACTTGAAAAGAGTCTACTCTCTTATCTACCCTCACCTTTATGGGTCTCTCTCATTTTCGTGCAAATTAGCTTCCACTGCAACAATTCTCCACCTTCGTTTTTAATTCTTATCATTGCAGCATGGATATGAAAATAAAATGATATAATGTACGTTAAAGTATTTCAAAAGTATTTCAAGCTATGAAGCTAGAGAATGTAAGAGAAAAGCATGCCTCACTGCAGAATTCTACACCTCATCACCTCTTCACTGGAGCCCGTGGGAAACCCAGAGCTTCCCCAGCTTGAGTCTCCATGTGTCACCCTTTGTAGCTCTTACCATGTGGTGGTTTTACATTTATTTGTGTCTTGATGGGACTAACTTCTGACTCTCTCACTAACTCCATGAGTACAGCGGTCTGGTTGGCCTTTGCTTGTCATGCTGTCCCCAGCGCCCAGCCCAGTCAGTGACTGGCTCCAGGCAGAAGCGTGTGCCAGTGAAGGGACTGGTGAGCAGATGAGGGAAGGGAACGCAAGGAAGACCCAGGAGATAGGGCAGAGCCTCTCAGCTTCCCCACTCAGCATTTCTGTGGTCTGCAGGTTACCACTGACAGGGCCAAACAGATGTTTAGAATTCCTACTGCTATGATCTTTGTGGGGCCTTGGAAGTTCCCAAGATACTCCTGGTCCCCAGATGGAAAAATCCTTCTTTACGATGATTGCCTCAGTCAGCATATTAGGTTGCAAAAGCCGTGAGGCACTATTTCTGAGAGGAAAATCACCCTGCACCCCGTGCAGCATTCGTGCTTTTCAAGGAACCAGGGCTGTGACCTCTGTGAGCTTCTCTGTAAGGGTTGGGGGGCTTTCATACTGTGATGAGCTGCAAGGGGCCTCCCGGCTTCTGCGTGACCGGCGTTCTGATTGCAATGGCAGGCCTGCCGCTTAGAGATGCTTGTGAACTCAGGCCCAGAGGGGCTGGTGGGGAGGAGGGGGTGGCCTTGGGGGCGGCCTCGGGAAGGTCAGCATCTGTCCCCTGGGTTTTAGGCCCCAGCCCTGAAGCTAAGCCGTCATAACGGGCCTAGAGAGCCCCAGCTGCAGGCATTTGTGGGAATCCGGCAGCGTCTGTGCTACTCCGGGTTGTCTGGCTGTCCCCGCATTGACCCGCATAGCCCAAGCAGAGAGGATGGCTGACGGCCACAGGAAATCCAAATCCAGCCTGCAGAAGCATTTCAGTCAGCGTCCACCCAGGAAAACAGATTACTCTAGGCATTTTTTTTTAATTTTTATTTTTTTTGGGGGGGCGCATTTTAAACAGAGGGAATGGAATGCAGTAAATTGGTTATAATGGTGAAAAATGAGCTGAGACACCAGCTCAGGTTTTCCCTCCTTCTTGCCCTCCAGTCCGCCCCCAGTGTCTCCTATGGGCAGAAGCCACGTGACACAGAGGCCTCAAGTAATCATCCCCTCATGATATTGAGCAAAGTCAGGGAACGTGCAAGGAATGGATTTGAGGGCCACAGTCCCAGGACAGGCCCAGGAAGGCATCTGATGTGTCTCGATATTTCTAGTGGTTGACACATAATAAGTAAGTGGCCCAATATATATGACGTTCAACAGAATGCATGACCAGCACGTGGCTCTGCTGCTCAACTCCGTGTGTGACATGAAGCACGTCGTTTTCTCTTTGAGTCTATTCCTGAACGTAAAGGAGAGACAACGTGGCTTCCCCATTTTCATCCTAACAAGTAGACGATTCTGATCTTCCATGTCTTGCCAGAGCTCTGGGTCACCTTCAAGAGCCTCTGTTCTCATTGTACGAGACTCTCCGTACAATATTATCCCCCTGACCCCCAACACTGACTCTGGAAGTCACTTTTTTGAATGAGCCCTTCATGTCAAATGGCTTTAAAAGGATTTCTTTCTTTGGTGGAGTGCAAGAAACCAATACACTTCATGGCTCTGGTCCCAAATATGTTGCTTTAGGATATCACTACACACACAAGGACATGCAGAGAAAAATAAGTCCCCCTTTAATTCCTCTGTCCAAGCCTCCTGGTTCTCTTCCCCAGAAGCAGCCACTGTTACCAGATTTCCATGTCAAAATGTCAGTTTAAGACAGTTATTTCCCTGAAATTTCCAGAAGGCAAATGTATTTGTTTCCGAGGCCTGTAATAACAAGTTAATAAAAACTGAAAGGCTTAAAACAACAGAAATTTATTCTCTCAGAGTTCTGGAGAGATTTAGTCTGGTCTTCCCAGAGGATCTAGGGAAGAATCCTTCCTTGCTTTTTACGTTTCTGGTGGCTCCCAGCAATCCTTGGCATTCCTTGGCTTGTAGCTAGTTGCAACGCTCCAATCTCTGTATGTCTTTACTGGCCTTCTCTCCGTGTGTGCATCTCTGTATCCTCCTCCTCCTCCTCCTCCTCCTCCTCCTCCTCCTCCTCCTCCTCTTCCTCCTCCTTCTTCTTCTTCTTCTTCTTCTTCTTCTTCTTCTTCTTCTTCTTCTTCTTCTTCTTTTTAAGAGAGAGGGAGTGAGAGAGAAAGAACACACGTGCATAAATGGGGAGGGAGGGGCATACGGAGAGGGAGAGAGAGAATCTTAAGCAGGGTCCACACCCAGCATGGAGCCTGACACAAGGCGCAATCTCACCACCCTGGGATCGTGACCTGAGCCAAAATCAAGAGTCAGATGCTTAACCGACTGAGCAACCCAGGCACCCCTGTGTCCTCTTCTTATAAGAATATTAGTCATTGGATTTAGGGCCACCCTAATCCACGATGACCTCATTTTAACTAATTACATCTGTCAGGACCCAGTTTCAAGTAAGGGGTTGCCTTGAGGTCCTAGGTAGACATGAATTTTGGGGAGACATTATTCAACCCACTATAAGAGGTAATGATGCTTTCCAATTTCCCCCAAATTTATATAGTGGCAGGGATGGGGTAGAGGCAGTCAGTGATTAAAAACACAGAATCCTGGCCCCATCTCAGACCCACAGAATTGGAACCTCCATAGAAAGAGCTTAGAAATCTACAGTTTTAACAAATATTCTCATTGTGTCTAATCATTAGGTGAAGTATGGAAAATCATCTTTTAAAATAATCAAAAGGAAAAATCCCAAAGCATAAAACTTGATCTGATAGACTTGAGGTCAAATACTGGCTCAGTCCGTATTTCCTAGTTAATAACCTTGGGCATTTTATCTAATCCTTTTGGGGCTCAGTCTTCCCATATAGAGAATGGCAGTAATGATAATGGTAGCCGCATTGTAGAGTTGATAGAAATGGAAAGGTCACAGGTACACGGATGCCACATGTTGCAGAACTAACTGCTAGGAGGCAGATCTGGGACTTGAACCCAGGACTTCCGAGTCCGTGACCATTGTGCACTTGCCACTGAAACCTGTCTTGCTTTTGACTTCACAGAGGAATTGTACATAAGAATCCTTTAAAGAGCTAGTTTCTCCCAAGGAATCTTAAATTTGATTATGTTCACAAGGCCATAATATGTGCACACATACCATAAAGTACTTAGTGACTAGAGTACTGTGTAATTTGACACCTTGGTGACACCTTCTACTTAGAATCATCTACTTACCTCACTACCCGCTAACCCTTAACAGATCTATTTCTCGAGCTACCAGTCATCACACAGATATTACCTGCTCTGGGCAGTCTTTCCTGTCTCCCTCCCTCCAGATAGAATCATTGCTATTATTATTCCGAGAAACACCAACCATCATTTTTTGGCACTTGCTATACTAAGACCAAGGCAGTGAAGTGACAGGACTGGGCTTTGAGCCTATCCCTTTCTGAATCCAAAGCTCACGCAGCATAGAACTATCACTGTACTCTCTCTCTCTGTCTTCAAACCCCTCCCAACATTATCCTATCCATTCTGTATGCGGTGAGGCAAAGACAAGCCTGTTTCCTCCACTGAACTGTGTCTCCTTCTGGTCATCTAATCCAAAGCAAAAACCCTGTTTCATTCGTTGGTGTGGCTTGAAGTCTAGAACGGTGTTTCTCATAGTATGATCCCAGACCGGAAACATCAGCATCGCCTGGAAATTTGTTAGAAATACAAATTCTTATAGGTCGATGGGTGGGACCCAGTGATCTGTAGTTCAACAAGCCTACAGGTGATTCTGATGCACACTTGAGTCTGAGAGCCACTGTAGGATGACAGCCCCTCCCACCTGCTTTCCAAAACACAGTTAGACTCTCAGACGTCTATGTACTCTTAACAACCGACCGTTGCTGAAGCAACTTGGTAGCGTGCGAGGCATCACATGATCAGTGCTTGCTTCTCTCTCTGAATTGATGTCTTAGTGCAGGGGTTTGATCTAGTGCATCCTTAATTAGCCAGGACCTTATTCAGTGCCTGACACATAGTAGGTGCTCAGTGCACGTCTGCCAATAGAATGCGTGACTTCACAAGTCCAGAAAAGCTAGACCTGTACTTTCCGGGAACACTATACATTTTGAGGATCTGGAAGGGACCTTAGAGAACAGTTTATATCAGAGTAAACTGAAGCTCAGTTGGAAAGGTTCCTAGGTTACGACAATGACTTAGTGGAAAAATGAAACATGAATGAGGTTTCAGTATCTGCCAGCTCCTTGCAACTCGAAGTGTGCTACGGAGACAACCAGAGGCAATGCGTCACCTGAGGGCTTGTGAGAAATACTGAATCTCAGGCCCCACTCCAGGCCTGTTGAACCAGAATCTGCATTTTAATATGATTCATCTCATTACAGTTTGAGAGGCACTTTCATTTTGATTCGATCACTCGGCTTTCCCCAAACTAAGCTCTCCTCCTTTAGTTGAATGTCTTTTTTTTTTGGTTTGTTTTCTAGAGCTGAAATTCAATTTCCTAGTGAATCCACAGGTGTGAGGATTTTATTAAGGAGGGGATGGTGATGGGAAAATTAATTAAATTCACACAGTGCCTTGGAAATAAAGCTTTAACAAATGATCAGGAAAGTTCCTTCAGTGCAGATGGGATAACTGATTTCTCGTTTAGAATAGCGCCCACCCTGGCTCTGATCCAGGCAAAATGTCAGCTGCTCCAACTCATGAAAGGTCAACATATTGCTTCGAATGACTTTTATGAAATGCTCATCTCAAAATTGGAAGCACTGTGGAGATGGTTATATGTAATCCAGCTCCTTGATGTCATCAACCTTGTACCTTACCTCAGCCTGTTTTGTTCCCTCAGATTCTTGGAGCGGGGGACATTTAGGGCTTTATCTCCTCCTATCTGAAGTAGAGCCAGCTTTCTATCCTGGTTATGAGAGCAGAGTAATAGCATGAACTAGAGAAGTCAACAGCTCATCAGCATAAACCACTTCCCTATACAGTTTCAACTTCTGCCCCTAAGTCTAAGCCTAAGGGCTGCTTAAAATTAGCAAAATCCTGTGACTCGAGGTTCTTAGTTCCTCCAGCTGTCCTTTATGCATAATTAGTGATGGTGTTGGCAGGCGCCATTCAAAAAGAGGGAATGTTAAAAGCAAGGATAATATACAAGCCCTATAATCGGTTCCTTTCACACTTGTTTGCTGTATCTGGAAACCAGGAAGGCAGAGCCCCCGTTGGGTGGGTTCATCTTTATAATCACAGTAGCTACCTTATTGCCTTTGAAGTGACATGAAGTGAATACAGTCTAAGCTGTCACTTAATACATCAGTGGTGGTACATGCCATAATGCCTTCATTATGAAGACTATCATGCTGAAAAGACCTTATCTTAAAGACTTCTACTGATGGGCAAGGTACAAGACTTCTGCTCTGAGCAAGATGGAGTAACAGGAACTAGATTTATCCTCCCTCGTACCTGAAACAACCAGAGCGCAGGTGAAAGATGTGCTCAAGACCTTGGATTTCAGGCAGTGGTTCCTGAGAGATGGGAAACAAGACAGTCCCTGAGATTGCCCTCACTTTCTGCCTTGAGAGAGTTTTCAGGCAATGGCACAGGGACAGAGCACCCCAGTGGAGCCTGAAAGGCCCCCTCAGTTGGGAGGACAGGGAGGAGATCTTGAGTCTGGCAAGACCAGTACAGCTATTACCTACAGGGCAGGTAGTAGAGAGGAGAACTGCACAGAGAGAATTCTGGAGATTTTTTTGGGGGGGGGGGTATCTCCTCAAGGTGAGTGGAGTACTTGATCAGTGTGCCTATGAGCAAACTGTGTAAGACCAAGGGAAAAAACTACCCCGAAGGATTAGAGGTAACATTGCTCAGCACTCCCATAAGGCCAGGCATAATGCCTGTCCTGAGGTGGGACTGGAAAATGTCGTGATTCACAGAGTGCACAAAGGAACAGACTTCATCCTAGATGGAACACCATCCCAGTTCTATCTAACAACCCTAAAACAATACCTAAAAAGATCAAATGGTTTCCAAGTAACTTAACTGTGTCCTGGAAAAAAACCAAAACAAACGAACAAAAAACGCTCAAGAATATTTTTAGGACTATAAACCTATCCAGCACTCAACAAATTAAGATTCGCAATGTCTGGCATCTACTAAAACATTAGCAGGCATGCAAAGTAGTAGGGAAAATATGTTTCCTGATGCAGAGGAGAGCCAGTCAATTGAAATGGACCCCAAAATGACCCAGATATTAGAATTAGCCTACAAGGACATTAAAACAGTTCATGCAGCTGTGCTCTATACATTCAAAAAGCTAGCGAAAGACATGGAAGATACAAAAAAGATCCAAATCAAGCTCCTGGGATGAAAACTACATTGTGCGAAATGAAAATCACATTGGCTAATACTAATAACAGAAGAGACCCAGTAGTAAAAACTGTCCATAGGGAAACAGAGAGAAAGGATAATTTTTTAAAAACATGAACATAGAATCATTGAGCTATGGTACCAATTCAAGCAGCCTAATATACCTATAGTTCAGTCCTCAAAGGGGGCAGAGGAAGAAAAGCTTTCAAAGAAAAACTGGCTGAAAACGGTCCCATTTTGATAAAAACTATAAACCCACTAATCCATAGAAGCTCAATATACTCTAGATATAAGAAACATGCAGAAGGTGACACCAAGTCACATTATTATCAAATTGCTCAACACCAGTGATGAAAAGCTTAAAATTAGCTGCCAAAGAAAAAAGACACATTACCTTGAAAGCAACAAAGAAAAGGCAACTGGTGTAGATGAATATTTTTTTGTCCCCACCCCCCAAATTCATATGTTGAAACCTAATCCTCAGTGTGATGGTGTTAGCAGACGGAGCCTCGGAGCCTCGGGGAGCTGTTCAGGTCATGAGGGTGGAGCCCTCATGATGGGGTTACCGACCTTTTAAAGAGATCCTGGAAATTCCCAGTCCCTTCCACCATATGAGTAAAAAGAGAAGGTGACTCTGTATGAATCAGAAGCACCTCCTCACCAGACACGGAATGTGCTGGAGCCTTGACCTTGGACCTCCCAAGATGCAGAACTGTGAGCAATAAATTTGCATTTATAAGCCGCCCAGTCCGTGGTATTCTGTGATAGCAGCCTGAGTAAACCAAGACAGCAACTGATTTCTCCTTAGAAGCAATGCAAATGAGAAAGTCAAGCAGGATCTTTCCACGTACTGAAAGAAAAACACAAGTGTCAAGTTAGAATTCTATATCTAGTGAAAATACCTTTCAGAAATTACGGTGAAATAAAGCCTTCTTCTGACATACAAAGGCTGAAAGATCTTGTTACCCCAGGCCTGTGCAAGAGGTGCTAAAGAAAGTCCTTCAAGCAGAAAGAAAATGATGTCAAGTAGAAAGACGGGAATACAGAAAAGAATGGCTCTGTCTTGTTAAGATGACAACTCTCCCCTCACTGATCTGTAGGTGTATCGCCATACTCATCAAAATCGCAATGGGTCTTTCTACAGAAATGGGAGAATGGATTAAAAAATTCATATGGAAACATAATAGAGTCTGCATATAGAAATAGCCAAACAGCTCTGAAGAAAACAAAGTTGGATGGTTCACACCATATCATTCAGGAGTTTTTATAAAGTTTACAGTCATCAAAAAGTGAGATACTGACATCAAGATAGATAATCGGCTAATGGAACATAATACGGAGTCCAGGAAAAGACTCCTGTGTAGGTGCACAACTGATTTTTCAAGAGAAGTACAAAGGCAGTTCAGTAGAAAAAGAATAGTCTTTATTGTGAGTGGTACGGTAAAAATGGGATACTCAAATGC
This sequence comes from Ursus americanus, assembly GCF_024610735.1. Classification (NCBI taxonomy): domain Eukaryota; kingdom Metazoa; phylum Chordata; class Mammalia; order Carnivora; family Ursidae; genus Ursus; species Ursus americanus. The sequence continues at coordinate 18,707,508 of NC_142135.1, forward strand.
AAAAAAAAAAAAAGAGTTCCAATCCATGCCTTACATACAAAAACTAGTTGAAATGTGTCATCAACTTAAATGTAAAACCTAAAGCTATAAAACTTCTAGAGGACATAGGAGAAAGTTTTTGTGGAGTTGGTTCAGTCGGAGGTTCTATATGTGGCCCCAAAATCACAATCCATAAAGAAAAATTGATAGATTGGATTTCATTAAAATTAAAACTAATTCTTAAGAGAATGAAAACACAAGTCACAGACTGGGAGAAAATATTTGCAAAGCATGTCTCTGATAAAGGACATATATCCAGACATATATATATGAAAAGCTCTCTAAATTAAATAAGAAAAAAACAATAATACATTTTTAAAACAAAACAGCAGAAATGTATACAAAGACTTCACTGTAGAAGGTAGATGGATAGAAAATAAGCACAAGAGAAGATGCACATCATTGGTCATTATAGACATGTAAAGTAAAACCAGTGTGATACCATGACATGGTTTAATTTGGCTGAAATTAAAAACACTGATCATATCAAGTGTTGACAAGGATGTGGAAGAATTAGAACCTCCATCCACTGCCGAATGGGAATGAAAAATGGTGCAACCACTTTTTTCAAAAAGATTTTATTCATTTCGTCATTTGAGAGAAGAAGAGTGAGAGCATGAGTGGGGGAGGGGTAGAGGACGAGGGAAAGAATCTCAAGTGGACTCCATCTGAGCCCGGACACCGACATGAGGCTGGATCCCATGACCATGAGACCATGACCTGAGAGGAAATCAAGAGTCGGCCACTTAACTGACTGAGCCACCCAGGCGCCCTGTTACAACCACTTTGATACACAGTTTGGGAATTCCTTAAAATGTTAAACACACACCTACCTAACCTATGAATCAGCAATTCTCCTAGCTATTTACCCAAGAGAAATGAAAGCATGTATCTATAAAAAAAACCACAGATGTTCCTAGCACCATTATTTGTAATAACCAAAAACTGGAAAGAACCCACATGCCTATCAAGAGCACATGGATAAATAAACAGGGGTGTGTCCTACAATGGTTACTACTTGGTCATAAAAGGGAATGAACTACTGACACGTACTACAACATGTATGACTCTCAAAATAATGATACTATATGGAAAAAAGGAATATATGCTAGATGATTCCATTTATTAAAATTCTAGATAATGCAAACTAAGGTATAAAAAGAGAAATGGAGGGAAGAAGAGCCATCATGGTGGGTATACATACGTCTAAACTTACTCGTTACTGAATGTACAGTTAATTGTATGTCAGTTTTATCTCAGCAACACTGTTAAAAAAATCAATGCAGTTATAGAAATAGTTTTCCAGAAAAACTGGACTATTTGCTATTCTTAAACACCCTTAGCATCTCTGTCCCTGGTCATGGATGGTCCCCACGAACTGGAATGCCCGCCCTTCATTCCCCACCTGTCAAAATCCTCGTATTCCATGAGGCCCATCTCAAATGCCTTTCCCTTCCTGAACTATTTCCTGATCCTTACCCTCCAACATGCCTCCCTTGGATACTCTGTGCTTCTTTAATGGCACACCTGTTGTGCCCTCTATTATAATTATTTTGGTACCATCCCCTTCACTAGGCTATAAATGGCTTGGACTACATCCGACTTCTCTTTGTATCCCACTCCTCCTCCCATGCCTAGTGGACTCCTGCATGCATGCATGGGCATTTTTGAATTCAATATTTGGAGGACACATTTTCCCGAAGATACAAGTATTAATTCGTAAATCAGATGGTCACAATAGAACGCTCTTCTTACTCTGCTGTAGTTTAACCTTTAATATCTAATGTGGTCTTTCCTTTGCCTTTCTACTGCTGCCGCCCTGTCACTGCAGAGATGTCCTAGCAGGTCTCCGTGCCTCCAGTCTCTGTCCCCCCCCAATCCCATCTTCCCAGCGTTATCTCACTAAAATACACCTCCATCACATCACTTGCTTAAATGAAATTCTGGCAGTGTGTCTTCATTGGACTCTCCTGTTTGTGTTCCCACTTCCTTGCCTGCCTCTTCCCTAAACTTTGTCTAAGCCATTAAAGAACTGTACGCAGTTTCCACAATGTGCAATGCAATTTTCCCCTTCTGTGCTTTGCTCAGGCTGCCCGTCTCCCTTGGATATTCCCCTTGGCTACTCCTCCTCCTTTTTGATTTAGCCAACTTATCCTCTCCCTTCAAAAGGAAGGAAAAATAAAACAAGGTAAAAACAGAGAGGGAGGCAAACCATAAGAGACTCTTAACTCTAGAAAACAAACTGTGGGTTGCTGGAGGGGAGGTGGGTAGGGGAATGGGGTAACTGGCAGATGGGCATTAAGGAGGGCATTTGATGTAATGAGCACTGGGTGTTATAGGCAACTGATGAATCACTAAATTCTACCCCTGAAACTAATAATACACTATATGTTAACTAAATTGAACTTAAATAAAAAATATTTAAAATAATTAAGCTTTAGGATCATCATTGTTCCAGGGGTTATATTTGTTATAACTCAGCCCACTCCTCTTTGTAGATAAAGAAACTAGGATGCAGAGAGGTTGAGTTTTTCACTCAAGGATGCTCAGCTCATAGCCACTGCACAGACCAAGGCTGACTGACTCCATTAACGACTTTTTAACCACTGTACTACGTGACCACTCCCGGAGGGCAATCATCAGGTTCTTGTCTGCCAGCACCTCCCTTAGCCCCATGGACAACAAGCTCCTTGAAGGCCATGGCCATGTTGTTGGACTCAGTGACCCTAGCGCCTAGCAGACTGCCCGGCAGAGAGTAAGCATTCAATAAAGATTTTTGAATGAATAACTCAGATGTGATTAAGCTTATCTGTACTTGCCCCATGTAAGTATCTGGTTTCTTTTGGTTTTTGTTTGTTGTTTGTTTGGTTGGCTGGTTGATTTTTTTATTGTTTTGAGGGATATCTTGAAATCTTGGTAAACGCACTCCAGTGTAATTGATAAGCAGCCCTCATGCAGATTGCCCAAGGGTACGAAGCTGAAAACAGCAAGTTCAATCAATTGACTTGCACATCTGGAGGGAGCACATGTTTGGAATGCTATAGGCAGAGGCAGGCATCTGACCAGCCCAGGAGCTCAGCTCTTCCCTGTAGCAACCACAGACTCAGGGCATTCTCCTTGCCCGTCCCATGGCCTACCCTCCTCCCCATTCTTCCTCCCCATATACCTCCATGTCAAGAAGTACAAAGCTTTAAGTAAATTTCCTTCATGAGTAACAACTTTTCCGTTCTACTATTTTAACATGTATTTTCTTTAAGGAAAAAAAACTAATAAAGTCAAAACAAAATTAAACAAATCTAACCCACAGCTTTGCTCCTTCACAGAGAGATTGACTCCCTTCCCAACTTGTTTGGCACCTTGGCATTTACTGTAAGAATGAAGAAGATTGAATTTCATGTAGTGTGACCTTTTGAAACTTGGGATGATCATTAGCATTATTCTGATTTTCACCCTCTCTTGCAACCAGTACAGAATTGCATGACAATTTAAAACTTGTCTAGATAGTTCAGACATTGATTTTTTAAAAATAGCAATTTTGTGGGTAGCTGATTTGTTTGTGCTTGTTTAAACCCTTCAAGTAATGAAATGATTATTGCTATCTACAAAAGAGGTGAACATGTCTTTGAGCAAAGGCTTCACAGAGAAAATAATTATGAAGCTGTCATTTCCATAAATACTTTGACAGTGAAATATCTACATAGTATTACAGTGACTGTTTCAAATGCAGAAAGAGGTATTGGCCCCAAATTCAGGACCAGCCCTCTGGAAAATTGTAAAGAAAGGTAAGTTGGCCTCCAGCGTGTGAGCTCTCTGTGCCCGAACTTGGATAAACATCCTTGTTAGGAATTCTGGATTCTAGGTTCAGTAGTACTGCTACCTACAGGTGTGACCTTGGATAAATAAATCACTTCTCCTCCCTAGAGATTTTTCACCTTTGAAATGAGTGGTTGGGTTAAATGGCCTCTAAATTCTTTCTGGATTGCTAATTCTGTCTTTGATCATTCATTTGTTCATCCATTTAACTAGGATCATTTTGGTTTCTACTTCTCTTCATCTAGTGCTCCCATGCTAACTAAAATTGCCTATGGTTTTTTCCACTTTTCTGAACCCCAGTTCCACGGCTATTCTAGTCCCTTCATGTGGTGGCCTCTTTAAATCCTTCTCATCTCATCCAAATTTTCCCTCGTCTTTACCATTCTCATGGGCCCCTCTTCTCTGCTGGGTGGTGACTAATAATCCTTGTTGAAGGATCTTTCTCTATATAGGGGCACTGGAGATACAATGCTTTTGTCCTTCTCCCCTTCTCCTCCCTCCTTAAAAAGAAAGACTTAGTAGAAATTAAAACAGAACAGATGAGCGTGATTTTGGCTTCGGTGAAGTACTATTATATGTAGAAGGAGCTGCAGACTTCACGGTGGTGAATTACTGCTTAGTTTATTAAGAACTGAATAAAAGATTGTTCCTAAAACAGATACAAATTATTCTCTCATGGTAGGAATTTTTCATGTTATTTGAAAACTTAAGAACGTGTGTACTTGTCCAAGATTGCTAGACTGTAATCTCAGGGATTGCAGAAATCATATCTATGTTCAGTTCCCTTCCCCTCGTGTGCCTCATGCCATGTCTAGGTAGGTACCAGGCACTCAAAAATTATTGGTTAATCAATGAATGACAAGCCGTCTTGTAATTTTGTCCATGAGTCAGACAGAAATGTGTTCAATGGCATCCACTTCTGTTCTTACCTCTCAGATAGAGGTATTCTTTGTTACTTTGATTTCGTGTCATCTTTTGACCCTAATTTATACACATTTGCAAGTCTGTCTGCTTTTACATCCAACCTGGATAAGGCTGGCAAGATCACAAATTAGCCTAAGAAAATTATGTATGACAAATTGTCTGATAAACAAGATAATATGATATTAACTAAACACTTCAGAATTGACTACTATTATACATCATCCATGGAAACTATCCTTCTGGGACATTAAAACATGTTTGACTTTATTTATTTAAATTAAATAAGTATTATGATTTAGAACCGAAGCACTTTGTACCATAGAATTAAATTTCATTATTCAAGACTGAAAGGGTTAACGTGTAGTAAGGGAAAACCACAATGTAAAGGGAGGGAGTTCTAGAACTTTGACAAGATGTTAGAAAGGGAGCCACCATCGAGTCTGGACAAACTGTTAGTGATAGAGCCATCCATTCACTTAGCCCAGGAGAAACTTACAGGCTATGCCCCTCTGTGTGTCAGGCAGTAGGGGGATATTAACATAATATATATCATACCTTCAGGGAATTTACAATCTAGAGGGAGAGATAAACTATTAAGGGATAAGCCTTGAAAGAGAAATTATTGGGTGACAGAAAGCCATGACTCTCTCCAAGCTTGGGGCAATCAGGAGCTACATGTGAGAGCTACATTTCAAAATGCTTTCTAGAAATATCAAATAGAAAACATGAGTGCTGCCAGTCCCCACTCCCATGTCCATGGCAGATGTCAATATATGATGATGCTACTTTTACTCATTGAGTCTAGCATGAGACCTCAGGCTCTTTTTAATATCATTTCAGGCAACGGTTACCATTTGATGAAAGTTGGCCTACAAAGTAAAACTTACATCCCATCCTAGACAAGTGCTTACCCTAGCTCCACTGAGAAAACTTGCTAATGTATAGCCTGGCTATCTCTTCTGAAAGGGAGATACCACCAAGGTAATAGTGATAAAACTTGGAGACTGAATGGATACTGGGAGGAGAGGACAGGAGACATCAAGAACGATTGGGTCATCCAACATGGATTATCGGGAAGAAGTTAATTCCATGAAAATAATCATAGATGAGACAGACTCTTGGGGTGTAGCTGGTCTAGATATACATTACAAGTTTGAGGTTATTACAAGATACCTAAGTGAAGATAGAGACATTTACCCACCTCGTGTTTCTTGCCAAATCTGAACCATTTTCAATTTTTTATCTTAGTAACAGACACTGTCATTCATTCAGCTGTCTAAGCCAGAAAACTCCGTGACACTTCCCTCCTCCCCATCCCTCAGAACTAATCCATCATGAAGTCCTATCGGTTTTATTTTCTATATCCTTTCCATGTATTTTATACCATTTCTTCCGCTAGGTATTATGCAAGACGTACTCAACACTAACAACTGTTCATTGTTTATTTGAAATTCACATTTCACTGGGCATCCTATATTTTTATTTGCTAACTCCAGCCCAAAATAATCTAATTCAAAAGAAGCAAAAATAGATGTTCAGACTGCAAATGCTATGCTCTGGACTGGACTCTGGGATGGACTGTTATGCTGTCAGTGTAGGATGTTAAGAATCTGGAGACGAATGTAAATTTATTTGACCTGCATAGCACATGTATATTTAAATGGCTTAAAAAGAAAATCAGTTGAGTAAGGTCAAATCACAGAGTATTCCGTGAGGTACAGATGAAGTTCGTAGTGGAAAAACAAAATGTTTTCTCTAGTTTGACATTAGCTGACTCGTCTTCTAAAACTTTGATAATGATATCATTCCCCTAGGAAAGTCGAAGTGCTGAAATTCTTCACATATTTTGTAAATTTATGTGTTACTGAAAAACTGAAAGCTAGCCAACATGAGAGATATCGTCAGGTTCCCTCAGAGCCTAGCAGAATACTATATCATGCGTGACCTGTTTTTGAAATGGGATTTTGTGAAAAACAGCAGAACACCTTTTCTGGCTCCTTTTCTGTTCACTGCTCACACTTGACATATTCCTTAGGTGATCTCATTAGCTCCCATCATGGCAACTAGATTCCAAAATCTGCATTCTTAGCAGGGGATTGTGGTTTCAGGCAATAGAATCAACTCTGGCTGAGGATATGAGAATGCTCACATATTTCCCAAAGAGTTCGGAGAGGCAGGCTAAGCTCAACACCCATTCACGTTGAGAATGCTGTTCTAGAAGAAATCCCACTGTTGCTGAGCCACTTAACAACCATGCCACCGTGCGCCCAACTGCCTCAGCTCAGCTTGCCCCAGTAACAACTCGGGACTGGCCAAGATCTGCCACCACTGCCAGTAAGAGCTGGATGCCTCCACCACCATACTCGCCAAAAGATGGATTCCATACACAACTACTTTCTCACGGTGCATCCTTGCCATTTTGAGTGAGTGGCTATGAGCCCGAGCAGCAAGAAAGACGGGAAACTTGAATTCTGGGTACTATCACAGGGAAGCTCCACTCCTAACTTGGAAAACTTTCCAAATACACAGGAAGGGGGTCTGAAGGACAGTGAGCAGCAACCAAGATGAAAAACATCCTCTACTCTTGGAAGCAACAAACCACATTTTACGAACATTCTACTCAATGGAACATAATGATTAAGACACAGGCAGTGTAGTCAGACGCGATAGGGATCCAGTTCCAGCTTTGCCTCTTACTGACCGGAAGATTGAACATACTAGCCCCTCCAAGGTGCCATCTTCTCATCTGTAAAGTCGACACCTTAATACCATTCCCCTCATAGCCTGGCGGAAGGGACAAAATGAGGAAAGTGAATACCTTTGGTGGTGGCGTTTTCATCCCCACAGGACAAGTTCTCCTCATTATGAATACTGTAAATACGGGCCTCTTATCTCTTCCTTTTGAAGTCTTTTAGTTACAACCAATTTGAGGATTTAAAAAAAGATTCTTATTTTTTTTCTCCTTTATTCTGTAGCGTTTTCTTGTTCACATAAAGATATTTTTCCTAGTGAAAAGGTAGGCGAACATTCCCTTTCTTAAAGAAACTTTTTCCCTAATATTTGTCTGACTTCATTGCAAAAGATTTAGAAATTAAAGAAAAGCAGAAAGGTAGAAATAAAAAAAACCCTCAAAATTCAACTGTCTAGAGATAGCCACTATTAATGGTGTGCCATCTATGTGTCTGTGAGGGAATATTTTGTATCAGCCTTGGGAATCAGAGATTCATGGAACTAGAAGCAACCGTAATGACCGAGAACCACGTGGTTTGAATGAATTCCCCTCCATTCCCAGTGGTTGCTACAAGCCCAGAGGGCTTCTCCTCCTGACTACCTTTACCTGTGTTTTCTCCAGCCTCGCATTAGAGGGGAAAGGTCGCGTGAAACCTTTGTTGCCAGGTTGCAGGTTTTATTTATTAATTTTGTGTTAAGAGGCTTCAAGTTTTATGTGGCAGCCTCGTGTTTCTAAACAGGGGGAGTAGAGAATTCTGGGAAATATTATTTGTCTCAGCAGGAGTCTTTAAAAGAGTAAGAGGGTAAGAAAATTACTCTTTTATTGCAAGGTTTGCCAAATGATCTCTGAGAAGCTGTGATATCATTCATAGGCTGTGCCAAGCTGGATCGAAACTGCTCATCTTGGCAGACATCTAGTGAGCGTGTAATTCCTCGGGGTTGGTATGGGCCTTTATCAGAAATAGTTCCATAGGCAGTATTTACATAACTGTGGTGGAGTGTGAGAATAAACACAGCTGTGGCATTGCCCTAAATATTTCTATTCAGCAGGGAATTAAAAGAGAACTTTATCACTGAACTACAGATAAACACAATTCATCAAGCAGTGGTCAGTTCAACTGGGGAACAAAATAGGAGTTATAAAAGACTGGCCTGCTGAAAATAGCTCCAATCAGCCGTCCTGACTTTATTGCTCCTTTATTTGCTCCCTCCCTCCTCTTTCCCGGTTCCAGAAATGTAGGACTCATCAGCTAGCAAGGAGGTTGTCTAGATTTTTTTTTTTTTTTTAATTCCAGGAGGGAAGTAGAAGGCACTCTGATTTACTGAGCAAGGCCTACTATGGGCCTGCGTGCTTCCTACTGCTTTATCTGTGTCCCTCATTTCAGGAGGGTTTCCTTTCTCTTTCTGGTTATAGAATTGAATGCTGGTGGGGTAAGGGTTTTTTGTTTGTTTTTGCCAAGGAGAAGACTGTTTAACTCTAAGGTGTGTCGACGTGGAAGCATGATTGCCATCATTCTAAGTGATCTGTATCTTAGGAGTACTTCAGCTTCTGTGTATTTTACACATTCATGCAGTTCCCCTTCAACTACGTGCAAGAAGATAGTTACACCACCGGTGTGTTAGTTTTCTAGGACTGCCGTAACAAAGTGGGCACAAATGGGGAAGCTTAAAACAACAGAAATTAATTCCCTCTCAGTTTTGGAGGCCAGAAGTGTGAAATCAAGGAGTTGGCAGGGCTGTTTCCTTCCAGAAGCTCTGAGGGAGAAACCATCCCATGCCTCTGTCCTAGCTTCCAGTGCTTCCCAATCTTGGGCAATTGTTGACTGGGATGTATCACTCCAATCCCTATGTCCATCTTCCCACTGCCTTCTTCTCTGTGTCTCCGTGTCTTCTCTGTCTCTTACAATGACACCTCCTTGGATATAGGACCCACTCTAATTCAGTGGGTAGATGAATGGAATAAGGATCTCATCACCATCCTTACTTTAATTACATCTGCAAAGGTTCTATTTCTAAATCAGTCACATTCTGAGGTTCTGGGTAGACATGAATTTGGAATGATGCTATTCATTCTACCATATACATGGTGAGCTTCCTGGGGACAGCGACACCCAACACATGCTAAACACCTGTGAGTTTTCTTGAAAACTGAAATGTAGGCACAGCATATCTTTGTGTACATGGATTAAGAAATCACTGCATGTTTCTGACTCCATTTTGTAACTCAAGAGATTTACTAGGATTTTGTTTCAATATGCATGCCTTGTCTCTCTATTAATGGTGTAGTTAGGAAAGAACTAACTTGCTTATATGTGCTCATATGTGCAGACAATTCAAAAGCATTGTATTCACTAATACAGTGCCTTTTCCCTGTTACTGAGCCAACAGAAGAGTCTTAAAATGCTGAAAGCATAAATGGCACCTGCTAATATCAGGATTTACAAGTCACAAAGCACTTTCACAATTATTATCTCATTTGATGCTCTAGTAACCCCGTGAAGATTTTATTTTACCACTTCCATTATAATCATCATTATCACTTCATCATCATTATCATCACCACCACCCCTATTGTACAGGGGATAAAGAAACTTGAGGCTCATAGAAATTATGTGACCTATTTGTGGTCAGTGAGTCAGGACTTCTAGTTGTATCTCACAACCCAATTCAAATTGATTTAAGCAAAAAGGGGAACATAGGAGAAAAGTACAGGATATGCTGTGTGTCAGGTATGGCTGGATCCAGCACTCTCAACTCTGTTTTCCTCAGTGTTGGCTTCATTTGCAGGCAGACCCTCCCTTCTTGATGGCAAGATGGCCTTCAGTAGATCCATGATTTTATCTGACCCCTCAGTAGATGCAATAAGGAAAAAAATCTCCTTAACAATTACTCCTGTAGAAATCCTGGGTCTAGATCTCCATGACCCAAATCACATCACACCTACAACACTCAAACCATTGAGTCCCCAAACCACTGAGGCTGAGAATGGGGGTAAAGCTTGTTGCCAGAAAGGGGGAATGGAAACTGGGCAGACAGAATCACAGATGGTCATAAGAGAGTAGAGTTCATAAAGTGACAGAGCTTGGATTTGAGACAAGCCCGATCCACCTGCTCTTCCTCCTCCTCCTTCTCTACCATCCAGTACAGTGAATACACAATGGATACAGGGAACAAAATCCAGAAGGTAGAATGTGAGACAGTGAAGTCTCCTTTCTAATCTTGTCCTTGTGTTGCTCAATTTCCCTCCTCGTTGAACCCACCTGGATACATTTCCCAGAATAGTCTCCACAGTTACAAACATTTATAAAAATCACTTTGACATCAGTGGTATGACACTGCTTCGCCCGTGCTTTTTTCTTAAGATATTATTTATTATTATAATTTATTTTATTTATTTATTTTATTTTATTTTATTTTATTTTATTTTATTTTATTTTATTTTATTTTATTTTATTTTTAGAGACAGAGAGGGACAGAGAGAAGGGGAGGGGGGAACAGAGAGCATCTTAAGCTGGCTTCACGCCCAGCACAGAGCCCCACGTGGAGCTCTCGATCTCACAACCCAGAGATCATGACTTCAGCTAAAACCAAGAGTTGGTCACCCATCCAACTGAGCTCCCCAGGTGCCCCTGCCCGGGGGTGCTTTTTTTTACTTCCGGTGTGTCATGCATTTGTGATTCCCTGACCTTAATGACTTCAGCTACCCAGCCACAGTAGCATTTCCACCCTAGAGTTTTTATTTCCCTTTTCCTCCTCTCCCCCTCCTCCCCTCCCCTATTTCTACTTCATTTCTTCATCTTTATCTCCTTCCATACATTTACAAATTGATGAAGTACTTACTGGAGTTGAAATTGCTTTTAAAAAATGGGTTACGTGAAATATATGAAAATGTTTTTTTTTGTGGTATGTTATCAGCAAAGTATTTCAGAAAGGTAAAACAGTTCCCCATCTCCTTTCGCCCTCACAGTTGCTGGTTAGTTTTGGCACTGAGAAAACTAAGGGGCCTTAGCAGATGTTTGTAGCTCTAGTGATGGCCCCCATTCCTATCGACATCCTGCACGTGGGCCTCATGGAGCTCTTTTAGGTGGAACAGAGGTAGAGGGGATTCTGAAGAACACTTTTGATTGAGAACTTCTGCCTTTTTTTTTTTTTTTTTGACTATAAAAAAACCACAGGCCTCTCTGCTGTGTCCTGTGTGTTCTTTCTTTGGCACTTTAAGACTGATTGGAGGAGCTTGATCCACCTTTTGGCCACTGGAAACCCTGGCAACCAACCAAGCTCAGGGATTCTTATGAACCCATAGAGCAACCTTCCTCAAACTCTAGTTGTATCAGATTTACCTGGTGGGTGATTCCTGGGCCCCACCCCCAGAATTCCTAATTCAGTGCTTTCAGAGTGAGATCTGAGAATTTACTTTTCTAGTAAGTTCCCCAGGTGGTGCTGCTGCTGCCGGTTGGCTGCCCTTTGAGAACCACCACTAAAAGCATAGGACCCTCTAGTTTGCCCCAGAAATAGCCCAAGATCCTCTCTGTACTTCAGGCAACCACAGCCAATGAAAACAAAAACTCATGCATTTTGGCTGATATCAAAGTAATCCGTGGTGACAGAAATCCGAGTAGTGGTGATTTGGTGCAGGGAGTAGCGGAGAGGGGTGTAATAACTGGAAAGGGGGCCTGAAGGGGACTTCTGGGACACGTGTAATGTTCTGTTCCTTGATCTGAGTGGTAGTTCCGCAAATGTGTTCCCTTTGCAAAAGTACATCTGTGCACTGCGATTTGTACACTCTTCTGTCTGTAGGTTATACTTAAAAAGTTTACTTAAAAATTAATGATGCTAAATGCTGTTAGGACCTAGGAGAAACAGGCCTCTTATCATTAGCCTGTACCTTTGTTTACAAGTCAGCTTTCCTCTGGGGGCAGGCTGGCAATCCAACAAAGAAGATGTTCTTCGTTTCCTTTCTTTCTTGCAGGCATCATTTGTGTATGTGTGTGTGATACCTGGGGAGTGGCGGCTTCCCAGACCGTCATTTGTTTAAAAACAAATCCGGGTCTTCAAAAGAAAATATTGTAAATGAAATAGTTGCAGGTTTTAAATTTTTGGAATAACAGATCATGTTAGAATAATTTGAAAAGCACACCGAGGGGCGCCTGGCTGGCTCAGTCAGTAGAGCAGGCAACTCCTGATCTTGGGGGTTGTGGGTTTGAGCCCCACGTGGGATAGAGATAACTTTAAAATCCTGGGGCACCTGGGTGGCTCAGTCGGTGAGGCGTCTCAACTCTTGATCTCACCTCAAGTCTTGATCTCAGTGTCGTGAGTTCTTGATCTCAGTGTCGTGGGTTCGAGCCCCACGTTGGGTTCTATGCTGGGCATGGAGCCTACTTAAAAAAAAAAGAGAAGTAAAAATCTTTAAAATAAGAAAAACTGAAAAGAAAAGCACATTAAGCCCTCATTAATGCTTTTTGAGAACCGTGGTTGGTATTTAGCTATGTAACTTTACTAAAAAGTGACAACTGTGGTTAAGAATTACCTCCCATTTCTTTGAAAAGTGCGCAAGAGGCATGAGATTTTTTTTTTTCTTCTGAGGACAGATGGCACCTAAAGAATTCCCTGTTTTATCACAAAAAACCTTTGGAGTCTTAGGAGTCTTGTTTTGCAAATTTTTGACCAAAGTGCTAATTTTTGCTAAAACTTACCCCGAGACATTCCACTTTCTAAATCATTCCTTTTCTACAATTTAAGTTTATGAGTAAAAAGGTTTACTCACTCTAAAAGTTTGGTTTTGAATGTTAACGAGGCCAAGTTGCATTGGGACTTCTGATTTTCAGGTGATCTGCAAAATTGTTATTTTGAAACTCAGGAGCTAAAGATACTATTGAGCATGAGAATGAGACTTCAGACAGCTGTGGAAGAAAACGAGCCCCCCCCCCCATGGGATGTTGTCCTGCCTAAAGGAGAGACACTGTAATAAAGTACCTAAATTCATGGGATTTTGAGCCTAATGAACATAGGTTTGAATCCTAGCATCACTGTGTGATCTTGGGTAAATTATCTCTCCCTCCGAACTTTAGTTTTTTCTTCTGTTAAATAGGATTAATAATATCAGTCTTAGGGATATTATGAGAAATACATATATAAATAGTAAATATTCAATGCATGGTAGCATAATAATTAAGGGGTGAAATAACAAATGGATCATTTTTATTCAGTTTTGAATCTTCCCAATTCCTATATCTTTCTGATGCAAACATGAATGTAAAAATATTTATTTGCATGTATACATGAATGAATAAACGTGGGGTTTTTCTCTCCCTGCAATAAAAATTAGCTGTCTAAAAAGTATAGATGTGAAGGACAGGTTAATAGTTGTGAGGGATTTGGGATGACAGTGGAGAGGGGAGCATTGTGACTATCGGGGTAGCTAGAGGGAGGGCTTTGTGGGGATGGAATAGTCCTGTATTCTGAGTGCTGTGATTCACAGGGGATAAAATGGCATAGAACCACACACCTACGTTGCACCAATGTCAGTTTCCTGGCTTCGATATTGTATTCCATAACCATAGGGAAAGACTGGGGGAAGGGTATAAAGGACAGAGAGGTCCATTATACTGTCCAAATATATACTATTTTTGCAATGTCATGTTAATCTAGGAGTACTTCAAAAAAAAAAAAATCTATCTAGAACTTCGTTCTTTTACCACAATGACAGTATGCAGATCTCACTCTGTATCTCAGGTGGTCCATATGGAGTTCTGGGGTAAGCTTTGGTGTTTGACTTTTGCCTTCTTTTCTTTCTTTTCTTTCTTACTTGACTTTAAAGAGAGCTCTTAGTGTGCCTCTCTCCCCACTGTGACTGCTTCCTAGGCCGAGTCACTTCTTCATTACACAGGATTAAATGGTAGGGAAGTATGCCACAGACAGGATTCCTGAGGAATGCAAAGTTTGGTCATCTTTGGTTCTTAAATACTCACAATTAACACTGAGCAGTAGGATTAAGCGTGGGGTAGATATTTCAGTCTACTTCCTACAGTAGCAGCAAGCATGTGCGTACATTATTAAAAACCTCTGTGGATTGAGAGGTAAAGCAAGTTAGTATCAGGTCACAGTTTGGAAGTCTTGATATGATGCTATTGATAAGCCAGTCAGCTGAATAACAGGATAACCAGAACTTCTTCATTCAGATGACTTGGTGGTTGAATAACTATGTCCCCAATATCTAGACCAATACCTAGGCATTCAGTGGATGTTTGTGGATGAACAAATGTATTAATGAATGGATGGATGAGGGGAGCATTAAGATAAACCGTGCAAAGCTGACAAAGTCCAAAAATCAGAGTACAGAATTAATTGACCTTTGTGGCCCAGGACTTGACAAAGCATGACCTACCAGGAAACTTTCTAACCCTTCTCTCTCTGTTTCTCCAGGCAGCTTGAAATCCACTCTCCAGATGCTAAGCACACGGTGATCCTAAGGAGCAAGGACTCAGCCACTGCCCAGGCCTGGTTCAGTGCCATCCATTCCAATGTTAGTGACCTGCTGACCCAAGTGATTGCTGAGGTCAGAGAGCAGCTGGGGAAAACAGGCATTGCTGGGAGCCGAGAGATCAGGCATCTTGGCTGGCTTGCAGATAAGGTAAGGAGAATGCTCCCCCAGGAGTAGACATTTCCCCCCCGGGTTCTCCCAGCACCTGTTGCAACCGTGAAGTCAGTTACCTCGCTGCACAGGCTGGATCTCTCATTCACAGGCTCTTTGGACTTCCTGTCCATCTCCAGCAGGCTTGTGTCATACATGGGGGGCTGTGTCCTAATCCGCTTTGAATCCCCCAGAGAGTCCAATATGTTGCAAATTGCAGGTGGTCACAGAGTCTTTGTCGAATGGATGAATGAGTGAGTAGATGTGTAGTTTGTCACACATATGAAGGTCAGGGAAAATAACTTGAAGGCACAATGGAGCTTTTTTGCCTTGTGAGGTAAGGAAGTGGAACAGGTTGCTTAACGAGGGAGTTTCTGTGAGTTTTCACGAACCTGCGTATTAATAATGTGGATACATTCATTTACAAATAATAACAATAACAGCAAAGAGTCCTTAGCAACTACCAGGTGTGAACTCTTTTGATATATTATCTTGTATTTTATCTGTGTTTTAAGCCAGCAGGCCCTGAAGGTCATCATTTGTGAGCACCTATTTTGTGCAAGGCACGGTACTAGGCAGAAGTGAAGTGTATAAGGATGAGTGAAGATTTAATCTTTGTTCTCAGGGAAGACAGCTACTGTGGAAAAGGACCTGGGTCATGTTAACACTGTCACTCTGATTTCTTTTCCCAAGCTACATGATACGTTGAAGATAGTAAAACTCACTTTGCAGGAGTCTGCTGGGAGTTAACCCTTCTCTTCATTTCAAAGGATTGAACCTTTGCCATTATCCCTATACCTGATTGCTGTCCCTTGAACTTGACCTGGAGTGCTCAGGAACACGGGGCTTTTGGAACAGTCTGACCTCCCAGTGACTCACATTGTAATAGGCGGTAAACGGGAATAATGATTGTCGCAATAAACAGCTTTCCTGCCAGTGAACCATGTCATCTGAGCAGGCCCAGTCAAACAGCACTTGAAAGTAATACTTGAACAGAGCATTAGGCTGTTTTCCACCATTGTTCTTTGTTTGCACCAGTTCATGCCTGGGTCTCAGCCACAGAGTTCAACACAGAGTGGGCTGTTTGATTTGGTGTTGTCCCATCTGTCACAGATTTCAAAGGATGAAAGGAACAATGCAGGTGGTGGTAGCACCCAGAGTGTAATAAACAAAAGCCACAGGTAGCCTCTCGTGACCTATGTGCTGGGGTTCTCAATGAAAACAATACTGCAGATCAGGATGACAGCATTTTAGAAGTCAACAGTCTCTAATACTCTCTATTTTTTACTCCCTCCAAATGTGTGGGGGATCGTTCCATTGCAAATGACAGAAAGCTCAACTCAGCTTGAGCAAAAAAGGGATGTATCACTTTTGAGAACAGTGAACAGTGCCCAAGAATCAGCTGCAGGCATGGTGGGATCCAGGGGTCCAAATAACGATAGTAGTCCTGCTTCCCGTCTTTTTGCACCCTGCCCACTTCATTGGTGTACATGTAGGCAAGCCCTCATCCTTGGCCCAACAGTTCCAGGCTTGTGTTTTCCATTACAGCCACCTGTCTGCCTGAATAAAAGCCTTTTTGCCCTTATTGTTCCAACAGAAGTCCTTAGATTAAGCCTGACTGAACTGACTTAGATCAGATGTTCACCCTGGGTTGTGCTGGGATCAGCCTCACCCAAACCTTGTGCCCTGAGAGATGAGGAGAGGTGGTTCTCCAATGGCAAGTTTGGCTGCTATGCAAGGAACAGACTGAATGGATTCTGGGGAAGTCAAAGCAGCAGACATTATCTGCTATAGGAGGAGGAGAGGTTTGGGATAAAAAGATGTCCTCACTTGCTTAGGGCCCTGAGTAAATTGGCAGATGTCCTGGAAATCTCAGGGTCCTGGCAGGAAGTGGATGGCAAACTCAAAAGTGATGATTGGAAGGAATTTAATGAAGGGATAATTTGTAAGGTGTGGCCAAGGTAAGGAAAACCAAGAAGAGATGGATAAGCACTCCACTGCCACCCCTTAATCTGAAATAGCAAGGACAAGGAGCAGTTACCTGAAACTAGCAAGACTCATAGCTACAGAAAAGGGCCACCACTAAGAGCTATGGTCTTTGGGAGGGAAGTACAACCCCTGCGACCCCGAGCACTGATCTCCTGCTGGTGCCTCCCATTGGCTGAGGTTGCCCGGAAGCCAGTGGCAAGGGAGCCCACTTGATGCGTTCTGATAAGCTCCTTCTCCAAAGGCAGGAGCAGAGTAGAAAAGGGTAGAGACTGGACCTGGAGGGTCAAAGGGAGCTGTCCAGCACACATATCTACCTCCAAGTGACTGAGATGCTCTCAACTCCTGGAGGTTCTTTCTTTTTTTCCATCTCTTTTAACACAAACTTCATTACTGTTTGGAAATGTTGGAAAATACAATTGTGTCATTATTAATGATGTTGACATTTTTTCCAAAGTTTCCATTTTCTCGCTTATACGTTGTCTGCTTGTCCCATATAATCAGTAGACACATTATTAGGCATTTCCATGGAACAGTAATAAAAGCTCATAAAAAGCTCTTTTTGGTTTTAGAATAGTATTGTTCTTATAAATTCAGGTAACCATTACAGATGTTTCTTCAACTTGTATTATACATTGTATTCCTAAGAGCAGTAATGACTTACCATAGACAATTATCAGAAGCAAGAATGTCTTTTATTGCCTTCAGCTTCAGAACTTCTCAAAAGATTACCATAGATCAAGTCCTAAGGAAAAAAATCCAGGCTGGAATCTTTTTTGATTAAATATTTAATACTGAATCCTAGTGTGGAGGCATACACATGGTTTTCAGCAAAATGTTACAATGAATGGCAAATCCTTAATACTGTAGCCTTCTTATATTATCACAAATATCAGAGAATTTGCTTGGTATTTGTAAAGATGGAAAGTGTGAGCCTATATATATTCAGCTGTAATTTACCTTAAATTGATGTCCTTTGTCTTTTCCCATGCTGTTAATCTTTGGTTTTGTGATTAATAACAGCAGCTCTGGGACATGGTTTGAACACATTAAATTTAATTTCAGATTTTTAGAACTGGCATTTACATGAACAAAAACAATATGAAACAACAACAACAACTTCCCTTTTAAAATCCTGTCTGTGCTAATCCTAAAACCTCTATACTCCACAGGAGGAAGACTTAATATTAATGCCATTCTTCCCTGTGAGATGGTTGAGGACTGGAAGAATGGCTCTGCCAAAATGGCTAGTCCTTGAGGTAATGAAGAGAGTTCAGTGCACTCCAAGAGAGGAGAATGAACATAGAAAAAAGTGGAGGTAATGAATTAATACAGCTTGTAGTGAAGGCAAGCTAGAGACTGATCTAAAGGGAGGTGAGGGTTCATCAAACACATCTGGTACCTTGGATGGCATCCAATTATGATATCGAAAGCTGGACAGATGATTTGAATTTGATTTGGTGGGCAATAGGGAACCTTCATATATAATATAGGAGAGAAGGGACTCAGAGGTAATTGCTAGGGAATGAACATTCCTGTCCCCCCAAATCCATATATTGAAGCCCTTATCCTCAAGGTGATGGTACTTGAGGGTTGGACCTTTGGAAGGTAATGAGGCTTGGATGAGGTCATGAGCGTAGAGTGCCCACGATGGGATTGGTGCCTTTCTTAGGGATGAAGAGACCAGAGCACTCTCTCCACCATGTGAGGGTATAGCCCAGGACAAGGGCCCTCACCAGAACCCCATGTTGGCACCCTGATCTTGCACTTTCAGCCTCCAGAACTATGAGAAATAAGTGTTTGCGGTTAAGCCACCCAGTCTATGGTGTTCTGTGATAACAGCCTGAACTACCACAGTGATCTAAACCGACCTCTTCTTTGTACAGATGAGGAATCTGGGACCCAGAGAATGGAAGGTGTTTTATCTAAAGTCACACTCTAAATTAAGATACGGGAATAATTAGAGAGTGGAACAATGTGATGATAATCATGATTTCTTTAATTTTTAGAAGAATCCACTGCAGCTTATGCATTGCACCTGATTTTAGTCTTTCCTTGATTGAACTCTCCTAGCCAGTCTCTGGACTCCCTACAATGTCAAGGTCAGCACTGGGCCAACAGCCTTTGAGCTGGAGCCTTTTTTTTTTTTTTTTGGTCTCCTTCACTTCCTGGTCCTCTGAACTATGGCAGTAACAGTCCAGGCCCTGTGCTGCTTTCCCTGTGAGTACCCTTACCTGTAGATGGGTCAGGTGTACCAATGTGGTCTTTCCTTGGTTTTTCTTGGTCTTAAAACTTTTACCTCCTTACAAGCCCCAACCTACCCCAAAAGGGCCTATAGGTGCTAATCTTCACCCGGAACTGTAAAATATAATATGCCCCAAACACAGTGTTTCAGTCATTGTTCTTTAATCTTTTTGCAGCTGTTATTACTGAGGTGTTTTCAATGGTCCAATTTCAGACAAGAGAAAAATAAACTAGGCTCTGACTCTCTTGCTCCTTAGAAAAACACTAATCAACAGGGACATGGCAAAATTGTTGGGTTCTGTTTTCATCACGTGTTGCCTTTGCTTTACCTTGTTATCTTAGTTTGCAAACTATTTCTTGTCAGATGAAAAACACAAAAACACAACACAAGGAAACAACAACAAAAAAAAACCCAGTCGGGAGCTCTGAGATGCAAATTCAATTCTCAGCTTTCCTCATTTCCACTTCAGATTTTAAAAATGGGAACATTTCTATAGCTGTGCCTCCCCAGGGTGTTACTGGAGGAAGGGAAGTTGGTAATTAGTATTTATTGTGTGCCTAGTCTGTCGCAGGCAGTGTGCTTTAAATAATTCCTATCCTGTGAGGCAAGCTTGCAGAAGTTGAGTGACTTCACTCCTCCAGCAAGTGGCAGGGACAGTGTGAGCCCTTCTTTCTAATCCTCAAGTCCAGAATTTTCCACTAAGCTGAGCTCACAGAGGGACCCAGAGAACATGTGTCCATGTGCGTGAGACCACCAGAATCCAGAGTCAGAGCAGTTCCACATACCAAAAGCATTGTTTCATAACTAAGAGGCATATCAAAAGAATTCCAATCTTTTATGTGTTTTTATGAAAGTAAAGAGAGGCTTCATCCATTCAGGCTGCTGAAACAGTGTGGTAGACTGGGTAGTTTATACACAGAAATTTGTTTCTCAGAGTTCTGGAGGCTGGAAGTCTGAGATCAGGATGCCAGCAGAGTTGAGTACTGGTGAAGCCCTCGTTCTGATTTATAGATTCTTGTTGTTTCCTCACTAGGCAGAAGGAGAGGAATGGTAGCTCTCTTCTTTTCAAAAGGACACTAATCCTGTCATGTGGGCTCCACCCTCGTGACCTAATTACCTCCCAGAAGGCCCCACTGCAAATACCATCACATGAGGGCTTCAACACATGAATTTGGAAGGGAAGGTATTCAGTCCATAGCAGGGGGCACTCACATATCAGGACAGTGCAACCGTTACTAAATTCTTTTCCTCCTATCTGCTTCCATCCTAATATTGAACTACTTTCATTTCTTCCATGAGCCTAAAAGAAAAAATCCAAGAAGAGATTCCCTCTTCTCTGTTCTTCCTGTCCATTCTTGACTATGTCATTCAATTACATCTGTCTGTCTGGTCCTAGTCTTTATAGTCCACACAATAATCCTCTGCCCTTCTCTTCTTTCTTCCCGATTTGTACTACAGAAGTCCAATGAACAGGTCCAACAAAGACTGAAATTGTCTTTAATATGACAGGTTAGGGGAAGACTAGAATACACACACACACACACACAGAGAGAGAGAGAGAGAGAGAGAGAGAGAGAGAGAGTTGGGCTTGTTTGACTGTTTCCAGTATCTATGAATTCAGTTATCATGGTTCAAGTCGATATCCCCAGTCTCTCAACAACACAGTTCAAATTCCAGTTACTGTGGTCTATTAACTGCAAGTAATTTTATAAAGTACAAACTTTCCTGCCAGCTTTTCATTCAGAAAATCACTATGTAAATAGCTGGTGTGCCTCACATTGTGACCAATTCCGTGACTTGTCTCACAGTTGTCTGTGATCGGTCATCACATGTCTGTTCATTCACACACAGACTGTGGAGTGGGTAGTGGTGTTTCCTCCTTGTTTCCTGGTGATAAAGCTATGACATTTTATACGAATGAATAATAGAAAGGGGGAGTTGTCCAAAAAAGATGAAACTACAGTAAAATGAAAAGTGCTAATTGTGGAAGTGAGCTTCAAATCAAACGTAAATGGATTATAGAAGAACTAGTTGACCATGGGGGCGTAGATGCCGGTGCTATTCAAGAGACTCTTGATATGAAGCCAGAAGTCAGTGAAGAAAGGATGAAGATGCCCCAGAAGAAATGAGAAGCTTCACAGCGTGGGAACTCTCAGAGACATTTCACATCACTGAAAGTAGAAAGGATAAAATGTTGCTGGCTGATCCAGACTTAGAAGGGAGTAGGATGGCTTGTCAAGGCAGTGGAAAAGACGCTCGCTCAGAATCCTAAGTTATGTGATGAGGAGAAGGCAACAAGCACTGTTCACACCACTCTCACGTTTTGGACAAAGAAAACACATTAATTCTCGATCTTTCTAATGGTTTAAGGGAGAGATTACTAAGTAAATAGGTTTTATTATTTTTTTTCATTTCCCTATATATTTACAACTGACAATAAGACAATTTTTAATGTTCTAGTAAAAAATTTTGAATGTCCAGAGAACAATACTAATTTTTACAAGTGATTGAGATCACTTGGTGTAGTTTCAGCTTGCACATTTTATTGTGCAAAGGCAGAACTGTCTCTCTCCATCTATCCAACTCGCCCCATATCTGTTTCTCCATCCATATCCATCTCTATCTCACTCTCATCCCTCTCTCCATCCACCTAGCTCTCTGTCCCTATTCATCCACCTCTATCTATCCATCTCCCATCTGTCAACATATTTTCTCTATATTGTCATATATTTCACTAGACCATCATTAATTTTCAGTTCCAACAATAGCAATTTATTCATCCCCCCAAATTCCACGTGACTGTCACCACCCAGGTAATTTCATCCTGTAGCTGTGTTGCCCAGCTATCTTAGGGGAATCTCAAATGCAAATGTAAAATAGCCTTGGCCTGAGTGAAACAGGCTGCCGGTAATCAAGATCTTGACAGTGTAATTAAGGGAACGATATTTCTGGAGCCTCTAAATATATCAGCTCCACCATCTGCCTAAAAATCACCTACGTAGGAATTTCCCACCACTTCTTCCAGGGAGAAAATAGTCTCTGACCTGAGGGAACTCCCATCTGATAAATAGAAATAGAACTACTGTCCAGGCTACTCCTGACTTGCACCATCCCTAAATCAAGACTGTTTGTTATGCTAGGAAACACAGACTGTTAATGCAATTAAGTGCTAATGGGCCAGTTGTGCTGCTTTAAAAGGCAGTCATCAAGTTCCTGCGTGAATCACCTCTGAGACAGAGTAAGACTGAGGAAAACCGGCAACAGCTTGGTTATCTTCCTGTGAGTCTTTCACTACGAGTGCTGGAAGTAAACGTGCCGGCGTGAATGCAAATTGCCCCCATCTTCCATTCTCTGAAAAATCAGGGATCTCAGATTGGGGCGGGTGGGTGGCAGAGAGGCAGCTATCACGGAAGGATGGAAATAGGCCCACTTTTCTGCGTGACTTCACAGTGCAGTTTAGTAATGGGAGTCATTGTCAACCAGGGTGGACGTATCAGCACTGCCCATCTTGTTCCTGTAGGGCTGATTCCCACAAATTCATATGAGCCCTACTCGATCTCTTGGGAGAGGTGTGTAGAACTCAAGATTGAGAGCTCCTATGCTGGTTGTATGGCCAGCACTCTCTGCTAACCTGTATCTTATTGGTCATTACAGATCACCCTGCCTTTATGAAATAGATCTTTTCCAGAAAACCTCTCTCTCTTCAGTAAAGAAAAAAAGATTTTCCTGTTGATTTCCAGTACTTGATTATTCTGATCACCTTCTATTCACCCCCTTGGTGAAGGAGAGACCCCACCATAATAAATAGCAGGAGATGGCCGAACCCATGACACCAAACACTGGATAGAGGAGCCTGGCAGCAGCTCCCTAGTTACATTTACTCAGAGCCTGGGGAGGATGCTGCAAGCCTTGCCAACAACACAGGGCTTACTAGGGGGCAGAGGGAAGCAGCAGGGACCGTGAGACAGGCTTTGTAGTAACAAGTGGGTGAGGTGCTCTCTGGTTCCCATGGGAATATGGGAGTGGCTTGTTTGAATCATTTTGCAGGCTGTGGGAGAAGTAAAACCCATTAGGGTAAGGACTGGGGGGAGTACAGGGAACTAGGGGGGTGGGCATATCCCATGAGAGCAGGAGCCCTGGGAGGCTCAAAGAGGTCAAGGCAGCACCTGAAATTTTAGGCCTTATGATACATTGATTAATATCTTAGGATTCTTTAGAAGCCAAGTTGGAGATGGCAATTCTTGGGGAGGGAGTTACTGAGACAGGACACTCAGGAGAAATCTGTAAGGCAATGGTTGAAGCAAGAGAGGCAGGGGAGGAAGCTAAGCAAAGATGTGGTATCAGCTAGAGTCTAGCCTCATCCCAATCCCACAGGGTGCTCCGGCGCAGGAAGGGCAGCATAGAGCCCCCCACCTTACGTGGGACCGTTGGGATTTTACATCCCTGTGTGAGTCAGCCCCTGGCTGTGGGCTACTTTGCAGGTAAAGAGAGGCCGCTCCTGTCTGCCAGGGGCAGCTCTCTAGAGGAAGAGAAGGCTTCGACTGTGGGCAGTCACGATTCACATCATGTGAAGGCTGAATGCTCCAACCTAGAGCAGGGACTTTTGGCAGACGACCAACAATATCTACTGTAATCCCTGGTGTGTTCACGTAGGGAAGAACATTCCAGCCCACGTACACAGGGTCTTCAGGGGGCAGAGAAATACCGATAGTAGCCACTTCTGGGACATGCAGGTGGCTCTAGCCACCACCTAGAAGTTTCCTTTTATTTACAACTATATTCAGATCCTAGGCATTTACTCATGACTTTCTCCCCCACACCATGGAAGAATTATTTTTTAATGCTTTGAAATTCCCAGTGTCATTTTCAGAGTCCCTTTGCAGTCTTATATTTTTCGCTTGGGATTTTTATTACTTCTAATAGGACTAGACAGCAATATTACAAATGCAATGCAAATTAACAGGTTTCATTTTTCATCCTGAAACTCTTTTGAGTTGGTATTTTCAGGTTTTGTAAGCTGAATCCAAGTGATTAAGTTTGAAGTTCTTTATTGATTTTATGTACAATTAGGAGTAGAAATACAGATGTATCTAGAATTCTGGGATATGATTTAAGAACATCCACATTGACATAGGGCCTGAATCAAGATGAAAATGAGGGTCTTTACGGAGTCTCAGAGGTCAAGCAGGATTCTCAGAATTACTCTTACTCATTTCCCTTTCATAAGGATTCAAGGAGAGACCCTAAAATATTCCTCGATCTGATTCGGCCCTGCAGATACAACCTTGCAGAGAAAAGAGGCATTTTCTTATTTAGGTTTCAGTGCCTAGACAGTGTCTGTGTTGTCAAATGAGTGAGTCAGTGAACTAGTGGTAGGAGCCAGAAATGTATTCCCTGTTACCAGTAGACACTGCAATAGATTTCTCTGAGAACAAAGTACAATCTCATTTGTATATTCCACATGGCTTTGTTGGAAGACGAGAGGAGCAGCCCCAGGCACCTGACCCTCATTTCTGTGTTTTAAAAAATCATCTTTCCCCATGAGACTTCTCGAACCATAAACTCGGTGTAACTTAAGGGATTCCCTTATTTGAAAATGTCAAGCTTCTCAATTTTGAGTGAGATGCAGGAGTGATGGTCTTTGAGTGGCTGTTACGTTTTATGAATTTATCATCCTTCCTAATGAGGGCACTAGATTAAAAGTCAGAAAAGGAGGGTTCTAGACTCAGGTGACTAGTTGCACTGTTACCCCTGGTAAATAACACATGCCTTACTTAGTCCGTGGATTCTAAGAATCGGCTTCTTAACAGAGCTTTAGAGCTAGGAGGGGCAGAAAAAATAACAATATGAATTGGCAATTTGAAGTGACTTGACCATTATCACGTAGCTAGTTTGCATGAAGTATGAAACTAAAATTCATGTCTCCCTGATTTTCAGCCTAGGGCAGAATTTGCTCCACCCTGTACACCTCACCATCCATGTAAAGTGTCCTAGAACAATTCAGAATTCTGCAAATGTGCAATCCTTTTATTGCTGCTTTGCCATCGGGGAGTGCGAGGCCCTGCTGGTCTGGAACTTTGGTGAGATGGGGGGTCGGGATAGAGATTGAGAGTACCTTCTAGAGAAGATCAAAGGGTGGGTGAGAGCTCTGGGAAAATAAGAGAATTGAAAGAGTGAAAGCTTGGGGAGCTTTCAGGAAGAGAAGACTAGAGGAGAGTTGGTTTCTGGTCATGATGACCCATTGGCCAAGGCCTTTCTTGCCCTAATTAGAATGGACACTTTCCTCTTGGCCTGAAAGACTTCTAGAGTAGCATGAGCAATGCTAATTACACTTGTCTGTCAAGATACTTTATTTTGGCTCATAAAATATGTGACTGTGTTGTTCGTCTACCTCTCCGGCCTCCCTCTCCTATCCCCCACCTCGCCACTCCTCTTTGTTCCACGCACAAACGGACTAAATCTTGTGTGAACCATACTCTGATGCTTCTCACTTGCAGCTTCCCTAGACTCCTCACTAGACCTCCTTTTCCCTGGTTAGCCATCTGTCTTCGGGCTGCTTTCTGCCCATTAGCACAAATGGGTTTGAAAGGGAGAAATGCAAATCAACCCAATCTTTACCAGAGGCAATGGGGAAAAAAAATATGTCAGGGGCCTCCACCAGTGAAGAAGGACCATGTGGGCATGTCTGTGTTTCACAAAAACTTCAGATGAACATTGTTTTGTGTACCCAGATCTCCCAACACAGACACACGACAACCCGAAGTCAATAGTGTTAGTGCTCGGAACACGTGAAATGTCCTTGGTGTGTTTGTGTGTGTGAACACAGTGGACACTGTAATCGTCTCTGTCTTCGCTGTTGAATTCAGGAACCAAGCGTTTAGGCTAAGGTGAATTTAGGGAACCTAGAAATAAAGGTTGGAGTCAAATAAATCCAATAAGAACTAACTGAATGATTGTGTAGGAGGCAGGGAAGACTGGTGGGGGGTGTGATGAAGCAGGATATAGAAGGGAGAGCAGGGCTTGGGACCTACCTGCATGTTAATCCCCGCTTTGCTACTTACTGGTTGAGTGACTTCCGGCAAGTTTTTGGTTTTTTTTTAAGTCTTTGATCCTTTGTGTCTATAAAAAAGACATTAATACTTACCTCAAAAGAGAATTTATATGGTTTAAATGAAATAGTTTATGTCTCTGCCTGGCACAGGGCCTGCGCATAGCAAGCAGTAAATTGAAAGCAGGATAAGAAGGCAGGTAGCTCTCTCTTCTAAGCAGTAGTTTGGAAGTGTGGCGTATATAGAGGCCTTTAGAAGTCCCCAAATCTGCGAATGCTACTAAAATATATGTATATATTTTCTCTTATTAAATGTGGTAGAAAGGATTTGCCCTGGTCCTGTCACCAAATTTCTGACTTCACTGTGTGACTCAGAACTACCAAATCAGTATTCTATCGTTTAATTTATCTCTAACTTCTGTTTGCTGGCAGAAAACCATCACTTTCATAGTCAGTACCGTCATTTGCCTTTTTAGGCCGTTTTCCGAAAAGAAATGGAGTAGAGTGTACATGTATGGTGTGTGGGTCTTGAATGACGTCAAGCAGGAGAAAGCAGAGCCAAACTGATGGGTGTGGGGAGGGCAGTCAGGCCTCACCTTCAGAACTGGTCCCTAGCAAACTTGCAAGTGACTGCCAGTCATCAGCTTTCAGGGTCACACACAGTAACAACTGTATTAAATCCACGAAGGCCAAAGGTCTACTATCTGGTAGACTGAAAACTGAGTGAAAATATATACCCAACAACAGTGCTGCGAAAATTAGGAAGGGAGGAAGAGCAGTATAAATTGTGGTTTCTAGGAAAAGCTTGATAGGAAAAATCAGACTTGAGTTGGTCCTCAAAAAGTGAGAAGATTTGTAGTTAGCCTGTTTTTTAATTTCACAAAGAAAGTCCTTAAATAAAGGAGCTTATTACATGACGCCTGGAAAAGAGGTCATAAGGCATAAGCACAATTGATTGATTGTAAATCAGTCTCAATTTCTTCATAAACAGAATGTAAAATCCATATATATGTGTATAATTTTAACTAAGACCCTATTATCAAGCTTGTAGAGGTAATTCCATATTTAACCAACTCTAAATTATAAAAACACCTTTCTAAAGTTTATATAAATTTGATTAAATAAAGCAATAAATAATAAATCATTCTAAAGTTTAAATAAGTGAACGTATAAAAATGAATTTCAAGCAAAGGCATTAAAAAATGTATTCATAATTCCTGTTTCTTCTTTTCCCTAGAAGAGATCAGAAGCTGAAGGAACAAGTATTTGTTCAAAGTTTAGGTTCTAATACATAAAGGTGTATTTTGTTGTTTTCTCCATTTTATATTTAAGCTTTTTTTTTTTTTTTTTTGAGAGAGAGAGCAGAGGTGGTGGGGAAAGGGCAGAGGGAGAGGGAGAGAATCTTAAGCAGACTCCACAGCCTGATACGGGGCTCAGTCTCACAATCCTGAGATCATGACCTGAGCCAAAATCAAGAGTTGGACGCTTAACCAACTGAGCCACCCAGGTGTCCCTATATTTAAACTTTCTTTGTAGCAAACAAGAACCTTAAAAATAATTGCTGGTTATTCAGGTTTCTGGGAACCTCACCCTGTCCCCCTATATTATACTGAGAAAGAAGACTTTAGAATTGTAAAAGCCAACTTTTTTTTTCAAAGGTTTTACTTATTTGAGAGAGAGAAAGAGAGAGAGAGTGAGCACAAGCTGGGGGACTAACATAACATAATAAAAAATTAAAAAGAAAAGGAAAGAAAGAAAGAAAACAATCCAGATACAAGCGCTCTAAAGGGAATGGGGAACATGAAGGTAAGGAGCTAGGGGAGCTATTCTAGATAATTGTTTATAATGGGCAAGGCAGTGGATTGGAAATACCAAGATGTTCTCCAGGAACTCACCAGACAAATGAGCAAGATAGACATGGAAACTAGGAATTTCAAATATGCATGCTCTAAATTTCTGTGTGGAATCTGCCAGGGCTCGTAGGAAGGAATCTGCTAATTGCACCTAGGAGCATAAGAAAGGTGTTAAGTGGAATCTTAAGGATCGGGAAGAGAAAGACTGTCTTGGTAGCAGGAATTGCATGTGCAGAAGCTTCAAGGTGCATAATGCATGGCCTCATTTAAGAATAGCCATTAATCTTGGGGGGCTGGAGCACTGAATATATATATTCAGGTTATACTGCCTTTCTTAGCAACACCCTTAGGCGGTTGTACCTTCACTCATATGCTGCTGTATTGTATTTTTAGAATTATTCTTTAGAATTGCCGTTAAAGACAATTTCTTAGCAATGTATGAAAATTGACTCTAGAGTCACATGGGCATCCCTCTTGGTCTAAATGCGTTCTCTCTCTTTTTTGCTTTCGCCCTGCTTGGCTCAGCTCAGCACCCTCCATCCCTTTAGACCCTGGTTCCTGCCTCTCAGAACTAGGTACCTGAAGGTGAGTCTTGAGCCTTGGAATATAGGTGGGCATGGTGTTGTGCCAGCTGAGGCTGACCACCGGGGACACCACACCCAAAATGCATGAGGAAGCCGAATGGCATAAATTCTGAAGGAAAATAATTCAGCATTTGTGAGTGCCTACCGCTGGGCCAGGTGCTCTGTTCTATTTGGCGTTAGTTCTAGTGAGATTTACTTATTAATTCCATCTTCACCCAGTAACGTAAATCTGCAAGCTCACGACTATCCTTCTTTTAAAAAGTTAGAGGACTGTAGCATAGTGCTTCTTATGAAATACAGCCTGGGGCCTTATGTATTGTACCCAAATAAATTTAGAAGTGAACACTTCGGTGTCTCTCCCACAACAGTGTTCTTCCTTGGTAACTTGGAAATACAGAAGTTATAATAAACGATTGTCTTGATCTGTTTGGGCTGCTATCTATAATAAAATACCGTATCACAGACTGGGTAGCTTATAAATAACAGCAATGTATTTCTCACAGTTCTGGAGACTGGAAGCCCAAGATCAGAGTGCCAGCATGGGCAGACAAGGGCTGGCTTCCAGACTGTAGTCTTCTCGTCGCGTCCTCACGGGGGAAAGGGGGCAAGGGGTGAGGGAGCTCTGTGGAGTCTCTTGTATAAGGGCACTAATTCCATTCACATGGGTCCCACCTTCCCGACCTAATCACTTCCCAGACGATGTCACCTTGGGCATTAGGTTTTTAACATATGAATCTGGAGAAGACGCAAACATTCAGATCATAGCAACAGTGAAATATTTGCATTAGGCCTTTATGAGGTGATTTCATGTCTGTTTGCCTTAGTACACCTGAGAACTCACTGATTCCATAGCACGTGACTACCAGAGCACAGGTGAGTTCTGTTGTCTTGATGAGTGAGCCCCTGCCCGTGTGCAGGTGCGCTCAGGTTAGAGGTGTGGGCCACCTGGCTGTGCAGGAACCACATTCCCTTTCAGGAAGGACACAGACGCCATCCGAGATGTTGTGCCTGCCTCATGGTTGTCATGGTGCAAAGTGCTTATTGGGATTCTGCCAAGAAAGGTGTGATCATGGAGAATAAAAGCTCCTCTTTGAATCATGCTGACAAGAAAGCTGATTCTCGGTGTTAGAGTGATTAGTTTGACCTTTCATTTTTAAGTGGTTTTATGAAAATGTGAGCCCTGCATGCTCTGTAATTTTAAACATGGAGGCTTTTTTGTTTTGTTTCTTCTTTTTCAAACCAGGCCTACAAAATCCGAGCTAATCTTAAACACCCATGTTGGATCGGGTCATCATCTCCAAAATCACCAGCTGCCAGTGGTGTCTACTCATTGTGCCATCCTTAACGAAAAGCAAAGTGTTAGTAAAAGCATGAGAGTCCTACCCAAAATGTCCTGTTAAATCATTACTTAGAAACATGACAGGCATAGAGATCTGAGGAGGCCTTTCTTTCCTAATATAATTTTCCTGTTCCTACTAAAATTTGTTGTCCTCCAGGAGGGGTGATAGGAAGAGTGCGAGCAGGATTTATGTGCCAAATGATGCATGGCAGGGGGTGATTTGAGAGGTCCCACTCTGGGGAGAATAGTTTTTTGTCTTTTTTTCTTAAAGATTTATTTATTAGAGAGAGAGTGTGTGCACGTGCACGTGAGCGAGTGAGCTGGGGGAAGGTCATAGGGAGAGAGAGAATCCTGACGCAGACTTTCTGCTGGGCAAGGGCTGGGGAGCTGGATGCAGGGCTTGATCCCAGGACCCTGAGGTCATGACCTGAGCCCAAACCAAGAGTCTGCTGCTTAACTGACTGAGCCACCCAGGTGCCCCAGAATGGTCAGTTTTTTAAGGAGCTATTTATTACTAACTTTAGAAAGAGCTAAAGGAAGAAATTGGTAGGAAGGAAAGAAGAACAGAGAAAGAAAAGGGAGGGAGGGAGGGAGGGAGGGAGGAAGGAAGGAAGGAAGGAAGGAAGGAAGGAAGGAAGGAAGGAAGGAAAAAAGGAAGGAAGGAAGGAAATAGAAAGGAGAAACACATGCTGTAATCATTTTACCTCCATTGGATTTAAACCAGTTTATGTCATTCAAAGATAGAAACAGCATTTGGATTTAGAGACCTGCTCTATTTTCACCCTGACCTTGGAGCTGCTTGCTTGGATCCCTGATGAATGATATTTGATTCCTGGAAATACGATAATGCCACTTGTTTCCTCATTTTGGGTGATAAACCCAATACATTCTTCGTGTGAGCAGAAAGGCACGTCGATAACTGCGAAGACCCACGGGTCCTGTAAGGGATTTCTCCTCCTCAGTTTTTAATGAGGTCCTGTAATTGTCGTCTTCCCCAGTGGCTACTTTGAGCACAGTGTGGTAGGCATGTGCTCCAGAGCCAATGCCAAGCTGCTGACCCCTGCATTTGATGAGGCCTCAGCTGAGACTCTGACCCAAGCTCCAACATAGTGTCGGACCCATCATGTTGATTCTTGGTTCTGGTGCTAACGTGCAGCTCCTGAGTTGCATGGTGTCCATATGAACCCGGGCTCCTGCAGTGCTTATGCCGGACGCATGAGGAGATGAAGTTGGGAGGAGGACAGCAAGACGCCCTGTGCCCTGGCATCTCAGCCGTGAGCAGGGAGAATAGCTGTGTTGTGGAATAACCATTTTGTAGCTTATGGGAAGTCATAAGCCATCAGGAGGTAGAAAAAAACATGCTGTCTTCTATCTCCTCTTAAGTAAAAAAAAAAATCCCTCCACATCAGAGAGGTGCTTTATGAACTGAAATGGGGAGGAAAGTTGAAATGTTTAAAGAGTCAGGTAATAGTTTTTATTATCCAAGGGAAGCTGACTTCCAGCCCTGCTGTTGAGTAACACTAGATTTAAGAGCCTCGGGCTTGGCCATGGGGACTGACCACAAACAAGGACACTGGTGATATTTCAAGGCAGTGCTTTGTTGTCTAGTTTTTTGTTTGTTTGTTTGCTTGCTTGTTTGTTTGTTTATTTGTTTTCAGGAGATGGCAGGCCAGAGCCAGGGCACAAAAGGGCATGCTACTCTGGCCTGGGAAGCAATTCTTCAAAAGGCAGTTGCACACAACATTTCTACCAGCACATTCTGTGAGACATACTCCTGTGTCAGAGAAAGAGTTGTGCCACTTTTATTCCTGGCACGGTGACGGTCTCCTAGTTGAGGACAGATCTGTTGGACTCACTAAGGAGCTATGAATATTGGTTGGAAGAGCCATGCTACTAACCATAGCTATTTGACTTCGGGCCAGGTACTGCTCTTAAATTTGTTTCAGATGCCTCATTTCCCAGATGAGAAAACTGAGGCAGAGAAAAAGTTAATAGCTTTGCGTGATATTGCTCGGCTTCCCCTCAGCACTAAGGTTATATGGGAAGGAAGTGTGCCGGCCCGGCGCCCCCAGTAAACAGTGGACACCGAGCCCGGGGACCCAGTTCAGATGCTCAGACTGCGTTTGGGAGCTCTTTCTTCTCAGGTGAACTCTCACTCGTCTCTCTGAGCTTCTGCATCCCCGCCTGGAAATGGTAGTGGTAGTCATGCTTGCGAAGGCACTTTGTAAACTGCAGAGCCCTGTGTAAATGTGTTATTAATTTTCAAGACACTGTTCTCCAAACTCTGTTGTTACAGGGTTTTTTGAAAAGGGGTCATGTAAGAGTAAAGGAAGGAATGGAATCCATGACCAAATGACTTTGAGGCAGGGGCGCTTGGGTCGTTCAGTCGGTTGAGCTTCTGACTTTTGGTTTCTGCTCAGATCATCATCTCCTGGTTGTGGGATTGAGCCCCACGTCAGGCTCCGCGCTCAGCACGGAGTCTGCTTCAGATTCTCTCTCCCTCCCTCTTTGCTTCTCCCCCTGCTCATGCGCACGCTCTCTCTCTAAAATAAAGAAATAAGTAAAATCTTTTAAGAAAAGGACTTTGAAGCAAATGCTGCATTTTGCCATTAATATTTTGCTTGTATCCAAGGCTCTGAGAAGCCCTGATATAAAGAAATTCATTTTAATGTGTTTTTGTTTTGTTTTAAAGATTGATTTATTTATCAGAAAGAGAGAGAGAGCACATGAGCCAGGCCGCTGGGGGTGGGGGGCGGGAGGTGGGGGCAGAGGGAGAGGGAGAGAGAAATTTTAGCAGACTCTGCACTGAGCATAGAGCCCAACGTAGGGCTCGATCCCAGGACCCTGAGATCATGACCTGAGCCGAAACGAAGAGTCAGCCACTTAACCGACTGAGCCACCCACGTGCCCCCATTTGAATGTGTTTAACGCCGTGGTTCTTGAATGAATCTCAACCATTATAATTTTCCTCTTTACCCATGTAGAGACAGACGTGAAGAATGTCACCTGCTTATTTTGTATGCATGTTTATAAATGTTATATTCATTCATTCACCATCATGGATGGAGCCTCTAGTGAACAAGCAGCAGACTGTGGTGTTTCTGGAAAGTGTTGTAGGAGCTGCATCAGAATTGCCCGGAGAGGGAATGGTGCTAGTTAAAGTGCAGCTTTCTGGGTCCTACCCCAAACCTACCGAATCAGAATAACGCCAGGGCTGGGGCCTGGGAATATGCATTTGCAACCAGGCCCGGGAGATCCTGATGCACACCGAGGTTTGATAACCACCCCCGTATACCGTGCTAAAAGGAAGAACTTAGTTACTCTGCTTTTATGAGTTACTAGCTGTGTGACTCGGGCAAGCTACTTCCACGTTTCTAAGCTCCATTTTAAGAAAAGTGAAAAGGGAGTATCACCACTTCATAAAGGTTTTGTGAAGGTTAAACGCTATCATGTGTACAGAGTGCTGATTACGTCTATCTTTGTCCTTTTGGGCTGCTATGCCCAAATCAACACAGATTGGGGGGTGCTTATAAACCACAGAA
Source organism: Ursus americanus (assembly GCF_024610735.1). Lineage (NCBI taxonomy): Eukaryota > Metazoa > Chordata > Mammalia > Carnivora > Ursidae > Ursus > Ursus americanus. Next base: position 18,741,241 of record NC_142135.1, read on the forward strand.
ATGCAGTTCTCACAGTTCTGGAGCCTGGGCATCCATGATCAGGGTGCCAGGTGGGTAGGGTGAAGGCCTCTTTTGGGCGGCAAATATCTCCTGTATCCTCATATGGGGGCAGGTGGGGGCGTCCGTGGGATCTCTTTTATAAGAGGGCTGATCCCATTCATGAGGCCTCCGCCCTCATGACCTAATCACCTCCCAAAGGCCCCACCTCCTACTACCATGACTTTGGCGATTAGGATTTCCACATATGAATTTTGGGAGGACACAAACATTCAGACCATAGCCACGTCTGCTATAATGAGATCTCATTAATGGTGGTAGTAGCTGTTGCTGTTATTATTATTATCATTACTGTTGTTGTTGTTGTTATTTTCCCGGGGCCACTATACAGGTGGAGACATAAAATAAACGCGATCACTTTCCTTGAGTGCTCTGTCCAGCCGTGGAGTGAAATTTTAGCAGTCAGCTACAGACACTCTGATCCGTGTGCTGTAGAAGTGAAATCTAATAGACATCCACTGTGTGGAGGGACTCGTGGAAGGCTGTACAAAGAAGATGTTTGAGTTAACCTAGAAGGAAGTGTCATTAGGTAAAAACCCACCAACCCCACTAATACACAGAAGGAAAAGCCATCCTAAGAGTTCTTCCACCAAACATGAAGGAACATCACCATCTCTCCGGCCTTGCCTTTTTTGGTAACTCTGGGGGTTGGCTTCCCATCCCTTCGTGTCTCAGAGGTGATTATTCTTTCTCTGATTTAATTTTCTTCACAGATTGTCATAGGGAACACTTTTTTCTTAAAAAAAAAAAAAACTCTGCCAATATTCAGAAATAATTTAAAATAACAGTTCTAGTTTTTTTGTTGACTCCCCCCACCCCCCAGAGCTTCTAACTGCTATTTGATAACTTTTGATTTTGCTGCTTCTCTCTTTTTTCCGCTCTTTGTTCTCTTGCCAATAGGTGGCTAAAAGTGACCATTGAAGAAAGATCTAATTAATTCCAAGCTGAGTGGTGGATAGGACTAATAACAACTGGCATTAATTTCATAAGTGTTCTGTTCGGCATTATTAGGAAAATTCAGCCAATTTTAGTTGATTGCTTGCTATAGGATTTGTCTTGCTCAAGGGTGTTCGTAGGCTATAAGTGCAAGACATAGTCCCTGTCCTTAAGGAGCTGATTAATGAAGGAAATGGCAAAGTGAGAAGTTTCAAAGTCAAGTAGTGATCCACAGAGACACTGTGCAAGGCAGAGCACAATCCTATTCGATTAAACAACTGTATCAGTCTTTCTGTGATTAATTAAGAGGTCAGGTGGGCGAAGTACATTGGTCCAGCCCCATGGAATATTACAAAATAAAAGATTTGGGAGGAAAATATGAGTTTAGTAAGTCTCACTTCTGGTACTCTGAGGGATGCATGTTTTCTCATGGGGCAGCAGGTCTGTGCTATGATTCCAGACCATATGGAGCCAATTTTTCAAGTATTTTCTACAAAGCTTGACAAACATCAGGCAGAGCAGTGGCCCAGCATTGCTGGAATGTCCATGCACACAGACAAGTAATACGACATAAACTGAGACACATCTCTTCCCTCCCCCCAACCCCAAGCAGAAAAGGAGGAAGAGTAAATGAGAGGATTGATTTGGTTTGGTTTTTAGCCGTTTGGGTAATTTTTTTCAAACAAATTTTCTTTTTAAAAATTCATGTGTGCTCATTGTGAACACTATTTTCCATTCATTTTTCAGTGTGATTATGGACATTGCATGAGTGCCTCCCATGGGGATGGGAGGCAGGATGGACTGGAACTGCTAACCTTCGCAGCAGCACAGTGTTCTGTGGCTCAGGGCGTCCGGCTCCAGCTGGATGCCTGGTGGCGGGACTCTGGCTCGCAGGTGGTCGCTTGATCACCCTCACCCGTCTTTGGTGAGAGAAATGCTCTAGCACAGAGCTGTATACGCGGTCTACCCCATCATCTCCCTCAGCCTAAGGAACACGCAGCATGAACTACACAAGAAGGAAGCAGGCAGTTCAACACTGAGTTCTTCCTATATTATGATCTTTGCTTTTTCTGGGCTTTTTTTCCTTGCCCACTTCTTATTTATTTTGTTCTACCTCTTATTTTTCCTTTCTACTTATTTTGGAAATTATATAGTCTTTATATGTTCTTTTAGTAGCTACCCTGTAATTTTTTATATGGGCGTATGATTTAAAATCCAAGCAGAATTGATATCTCTAACCCCTTCAACTACAAGGATCTTAGAAAGCTTTCACGCCACTCCTGTCTTCCAGGTTATTTTGTCCAGGGTCTTGTTTACCACCTCCTTTAACACTCCCCAGACCGATTGTCTCTTTTGTTATCCAGCGGTGGTACTGGCTTGGGTTTGCCCGTGAGTTGACTGGTTTCTTTGCTCCCTGTTGTTCTCTAATCCCACTCCTTCCTTTGGGATTCAGTTTTTGTTTTGCTTTTTTCCAGAAGCACTTCTTTAGTGCTTGTTTGGTTTTCAGCAAGAGTCCTTGTCTATTCTATGTGTATGGCTTCTAATACCTTACACAGACTTCTACTACACATCTGTGCTTTCTTGTATTATAGTGCATTGGATTTGTTGACCGGGGCCGCCATAACAAAGCACCGCAGCCTGAGCGGCTGAATCAACGGGAACTTACTTTCTCGCACTTCCGCAGGTTAGAAGTTGGACACAGGTGTCAGCTGTGTTAGTGTCTTCTGAGGCCACTCTTTGGCTTGTGGGTGGCCATCTTCTCCCTGTGTCCTCACATGTTCTTCTGCTTGTGTGTGTCTGTGTCCTAATCTGCTCTTCTGACAAGGACAACACTCAGTGGATTAAGCCCATCTCAAATGACTTCATTTTACCTTAATTGCATCTTCAAAGAAATCTTGTCTCCAAATACAATCACGTTCTTAGATACTAGGGGTTAGGACGTCAGCATATGGATTTAGGGACCAGCGGAGATGAAATTTAGCCCATACCCTAAGTTCTTAATGGTTCAAGAACCCCATGTGCTGTGTCTGTTAACGCATTCTCATGGAGGATTTTCATCACATGTGCTTTGAAATTTTGGACTATGAGCTCATCTCCACTGGGTGTTTGTGGGAATACCATGTGCGTGGGTTAAAGGTGTGTCCCTACGGAGCAGCTTTATCCAGAAGGATCTACCAGGTGCTGCCAGTTTCAGTGGCTCAGGCCAATGTTTATGATAATTACCCAGCTTGGGGTTTCCCAGATCATGTAGGCTATAGAAATATCAACCCCAGACCCTCATGAGTCTTCTCAGCCTGTGGTTATAAAGCTTCAGAGGAGAACTTTTATCCTATTCAAATTACAGGACGCTGTGAAGACAGTTTTTTTTCTATCTACTCTTTCACTAGCTGTGAAGCCCTTAAAAGATTCAGATTTATGCAGAGACATCAATTACAACCTCTCACCTTGTAAGCATTGCCACCCACAGAGTTGCCCAGTAGCTAATCCTATGTGATGCTAAAACCTGTTTTGGGTTATGGAGACCAATTACCTCTCCTTCATTCTATCCCAGCTTGCTCATAGCATCAACTCATTGCTTCACATCACTTCCCTCTTTTTTTCTTGCACCCGAGGCTTTCAGATATTCATGTCTGATTTTACCCAGCATGTTGAGGTGTTTGTAACACAGGAATTTTCAAGACATCTAGTCTTCCATTACCAGAGTAAAAAGTTAGGATTAATTGAGGGAGGAGTGACGTCCTTATGATAATAGTATTCCCTTCCAAGAACTGGATATTTGTTTGGATTTTCTTGGTGTCCCTCCATTGGGTTTTTAAATTTTTCTTTGTGTGGTTTTGTACTTCTTTCTTAGTTTTCTTTAGCTATTACACTTAGCTTAGCAGATGACTAGCTGATCTTAGAATCTTTTTTATTTCAACTCTTACTGACTTTGCATGTATGAAGGCTATGATCTCCATATGTCAATCTCGTTCCTAGCTAACCAACTCTTCTGTTGTTTCTGTCGGTTTTCCAGTTGCCTCTCTTGGGTTTTTTGGGTATGCAAATCATCTCAGCCCTAAAATATGACACTTTTACCTCTGTCCTCCAATTTTTTATGCCTCTATTTTATTTCTTTTGCTAGATTGATAGTACTTTTGTAACAGTGTTATATAATAGTGAGACTAGAGGCATTCTTTTTTTTTAAGATTTTATTTATTTATTTTAGACAGTGAGAGAGTGTGTGCGTGTGTGGGGGGAGGAGCAAAGGGAGAGGAAGAGAGAGAATCTCGAGCAGACTTCGAGCTGAGCGTGGAGCCCGAGGCAGGCCTCAATCTCTCACGACCCTGAGATCTTGACTTGAGCCAAAACCAAGAATTGGATGCTCAACTGACTGAGCCACCCTGGCGCCGCAAGATAGAGAGCATTCTTATATTTTCCCTAATTTAAACAGGAATGCTGCTGTTGGCTTCTTATTATGCTTGGCTCTGGCTAACTTGGGGATTAAAGTGACTGACATTTATGTAAGTCTCCAGAATTTTTTTTTTAAAGATTTTATTTATTTATTTGACAGAGATAGAGACAGCCAGCGAGAGAGGGAACACAAGCAGGGGGAGTGGGAGAGGAAGAAGCAGGCTCATAGCAGAGGAGCCTGATGTGGGGCTCGATCCCATAACGCCGGGATCACACCCTGAGCAGAAGGCAGACGCTTAACCGCTGTGCCACCCAGGCGCCCCAGTCTCCAGAATTTAAAAGCACTTTCTTGCACGTTGTCATGTTGAACTCTTACCACCTGGTTTTATGAGACACAGAAAATATTCAGTTTGATCAATTTTCTTTTAAAGACAACTTATGAAAAATTTTCCCTGAGTGGCCAGTGACCTTCAATTATCTGGGCAGGTGGGTTTTATCCGCTTTTGGTTACCAGAGGTAGTGATAAGACCCACCTAGTCACAAACATCCTATTGTCTGTTTTCTTTTCTTTTCTTTTCTTTCTTTTTTTTAAAGATCTTAGCTGTTTTTTTTTTTTTTTTTTTAAGATTTTATTTATTGGAGAGATAGAGTGAGCGAGAGAGAGAGCACACATGAGCAGGGGCAGAGGGAGAGGGAGAAGCAGGCTCCCCTGCTGAGCAAGGAGCCCGATGCCGGGCCTCCATCCCAGGACCCTGGGATCATGACCTGAGCCAAAGGCAGACACTTAACTGACTGAGCCACTCAGGCGCCCCTATTGTCTGTTTTCTTGTTGAAAACCCAAATCTGTCTTCTTCTCTTCAACGAAAAAGGAACTAAGAAAAATAAAAAAGCAGTGTAATGTTTTGGACTGAAATATATATGTCTCAGTATAAACTTTTAGAGTAGTTACTATTGCTTTAAAGTGTATAAAAAGCACTGCAAAGTCCCAGTCTGGTCTGTTTGTCTTTATGCAGTTGGCCTTCACTGAGCTGCTGTGTAAGGCTCCTTTGTAAGTTTTGTGCACTCCTCAAATGTGCCCAGCAGTGGGGGCTAGTGAGGGAAAAATCCAAAAAAAATCCGACTGACGTTCTACTTGCCAAGCTTCCTGTTGTGGATGGTGGCTGGAGCCTGACCCCACCAGAGGAAAGGGCTCTGTTTCTTCAACACAAAGGCTTTCTGTAGCTAAGTGGTGTACCTGCAGGGCTGCGTCTTCCCAGAAGAGGGCGCCTTTCCCAAGTCTCTCAAAGCATCCATAAGGCTGATACCACAACCCCTGGGTTAAACTCAACCCCCTAAAGCATAATTCCACACACCATCATGTAGTCTCACCTTAGAGCTGTACCAGGTTTTTGTCATTCGTCAGACTTTGTTTAAGAAATATGAGAGAATCTTTATAGAAGGTTCCCTTTTATAACTCTCAGTTCTGAAACATGATGCCATCTTCATCACCATCAGCTAGGCATCTACTAAGCAGGGATCCCTCGTAAGCACTGGATAGGAAAGGAGCTGACCGCACAGCTTAGCACGGCTACTTAACAAGCACTAGCCAAGCTTACATTACATCGTGAATGCACGTTACGCTTAGCTGAAGGGAAATTTCTGAGCACACACGAGCAGGGGCAGGGGGAGACGCGGTGAGGGGCCCTGGGAATTACGTATTCCCATCTCTTAGTCTTGTAGCTATTTCCTGGGAGTTTGGCAAGCCTTGTGGAAGACGGAGTACGTAAAATCTCCTTCCAGAGCCACTCATGAAGAATGCGGAGCACACTGACTCCTGAAGGCAGGTGGAGGTCCTGTGCCTCCGTCCACTGCAGAGGACTCAGCCCGGCTCTTGCGGCTCTTCCACAGTTCGGAGAAAGGGAACTCCCGAGTCAGCACTGAGGTGTCTAGTAAATACAGAGGTGGAAGGAATTTTATACATCGCCCACTCTGCACTCCTCAAATATGAGGAATGTCCGTTCAGGAATGTTCTGTCCCACCCCAGGAGCACAAGCTTGTCAGTGGGAAAGTAGAGACAAAAATGCAGTATGGGGGTGCCCGGGTGGCTCAGTCGGTTAAGCATCTGACTCTTGATTTCAGCTCAGGTCATGATCTCAGGGTCGTAAGATCGAGCCCCACATCTGGCTCTACGCTGGGCCTGGAGCCTGCTTAGGATTCTCTCTCTCCCTCTGCCCAGCCTGCCCCCACACCTCCCTCTCTCACCCTCTCTGAGAAAAAAAATGCAGTATGGACCTCATCTTTGGGATTCAAGAATGTCGCTGCTTGTGAGGTTTCAAGCACTTTCACTCCTTCGGTAACAACTTACGACATACATACTGGGTGTATTCATAGTCTCTGGAATAGTGACGGCTTGACTAAAGAAGCACATCTTACTGGAAAAAAGTGCCTGGCTTTGAATCCTGAATTCTGTCTGTCTTACCCAGAAATCGTTACTGTTGTTCAGTCTTTAGAGCGGATGCTTCTATTTGTGGAATCGTTGGATGTATGAATATAAGACACAAAAGTTGTAAGCTTTCATAGGCTAATCAGTGGTCTGTGGCAGGACCACATGAGAAAAGAAGAGGTGATATTTGGGGAGACGGGAGAATGGGCCACTTAGCAGTGGAGGCCTAACTGACAGGTGATGGAGACTCAGGCACCGAGATCTCCTCCATGAGCCATGAGAAAGCAAGGGACGCCATATGCAAAGACGGTGAATGGACAGATGCAGAAGTACTTCTGCTGCCTTGCCCCTTTTCGGAAGAGCTGGCTTAGCTTCCCTCATAGTCTTTGGGTTCCACGAATCTTCTGCATCCTCACCTTCTACTCTCTTTGGGCCCATATGGATCATTTTTCCTTTTTCACAGTCAGAGTGTCTGTACCTAAGCAACCTGCCCCTTGCAGACTCTTGGACATGGAACCTCCAGGCGGAACGGGATTCCTCTTCCCCAAAGCCCTAGCCTGGCAATGCTCTCAGTCCCCCTAGAGAAGGGCAGCAGTACCTCTTCTTCATCATCCATAGTCAAAACCCACCACTGGGGAGGTAGGAACTTCGCACAAACACTTCCTAATTCTGTTAGAATGAGCTGTTCCTGCAAACAATTAGTGACTTGATCACCAAACTGAATTTTAGGTCTGAACATTTGAGGTGATTTCTGAATGAAACTTGAGTCCCATAGAACCTCTGGGTATTGTGGCACTCAGCAGATGCCCCTTCTCACCCTGTGAGCAGAGAGCTCCCCTCCTTTCAGGTCATGTTCTACAGGGCAGTGGTTCTCAAACTTCCTCCTGCGTCAGAATCACATGGAATGTTTCTTGAACACCTACATGGCTGGGCCCTACCCCAACAGTTTCTGGTTCAGGAGTTCTAGGTTGGGGGCGTCCAAGAATTTGATTTTTAACAAGTTCACAGCCAATGCTAATGATGCTGGTTCTGAATCACACTTTGAGAAACACTGCTTTAGAAGGGCGCCTTTCAGAAAACAAATGATAACTAGAGAATGACTAAGAAAGCATCCAGGGGTCCTTCTGAGGATAATAGAAATATTCTAAAATTAGATTACGGGGATGGTCATACAATGCTATACATACAATGAGATTCACTGACCCCTGTGCTTTAAACGGGTGAAGGCTGTGGTTTGTCAGTCACATGATAATAAATCTGGTTTTTAAAAGTCATTATTTAGAGTAAATTGCAAACAACATTTTTCTTTCAATTAATTAGAATGAAATGGGAAATACCCTGCGTTTTGCATAGTGTATGAGGATTCTCCAGAGAAACAGAACTCATAGGATACACACACACACACACACACATACAGAATGAGAGAGGCCAAAATCTGCAGGGTAGGCGGGCAAGCTGGCCATTCTGGCAGGAATTACAGCTGCATTCTTGAGTCTGAAGGCAGCCTACAAACAGAATCCTTCCTCTTTGGGGGCCCTCAGCTGATTGGATGAGCCCCTCCCACATGATGCAGGATAATCCCCTTTACTCAAAGTGCACTGATTTAAATGTTAATCACATCTAAAAAAATACTTTCAAGGCAACACCTAGACTGTTGGATCAAACAACCCTGCGCCAGAGCCTAACCAGACTGACATATAAAATTCACCATCACACACAGTAAAAATACTGTTTTGTGAAACTGTTGTTTCCATTTTCTCTCTCTCTCACACACACACACACACACACACACACACACAGAGGCAGGCATCTGGGTGAACTGGCTCCTGGTTTAAAATGTCTTCATTACTGTGAGTCACCCATGAAAAGATACCGAAGCCTCTGCTTTAGGACACATCTTCATAAAGTGGACAAAACGAGCCAGGAACAAAAAGATCTGCTTTAATACTTTTGGTAAAAGCACACTAAATGGAATTCAATGAAATCTTTTTATGCCTTGAGCTTAAAGACCCAGTGGAAGGAAAGTAGTCCCCAGACTCTGGGAGCCTTCTCTGGCTATCACCTTTATTACTCCAGACAGCCATATGCTTGTGACTGTCTGAGGGCTTGTAATGCCAAGCCGGGGATGATTGAACCGAGTGGAAAACACGTGTAGGCTGGCAGGCACATCCTGTAGACAGATCAGGATGATTAAGCAGAGCTTCCCTCTGCCATTAACATGGGACCAGAGCAGTTTATTTGGAGGAGGCTGTTTTGCTGTGGCAGCTTTAAAACATAATAACACTGTGCTTTCTTAACCAGTTCTGTGCCTAGCTGGTGATCCTGAGCTCCCCCTGCATCCTGAGGCAGGGCTCGAGACACGAGTGGTGGATGGCGTGGGTGGTGTGAGACACAGGAAGTGGACGAAGTTGTTCGTGATATACTTTACTTTGTATTTTTTGTTTTGTAAAGGGCTGTACAATGAGAGTCTTTGTTTTTTAGCATGAGGGATATGATGAGGCTGGAGATGGGGTCAGGCTCTGCATCATGTAAGGATGTCTATGAGGTATTTTTGGTAACACACTTAAAATTTACATTTTTTATAATAATTTTTTATTATGTTATGTTAGTCACCATACAGTACATCCCCAGTTTTTGATGCAATATTCCATGATTCATTATCTGTGCATAACACCCAGTGCATCATGCAATACGTGCCCTCCTTAATACCCATCACCGGCCTATCGCAATCCCCCACCCCCCTCCCCTCTGAAGCCCTCAGTTTGTTTCCCAGAGTCCATAGTCTCGTGGTTCATTCCCCCTTCTCTTTACCCCCCCTTCATTCTTTCCTTCCTTCTCCTACCAATCTTCCTGTTTCTTATGTTCCATAAATGAGTAAAACCATATGATAATCGTCTTTCTCTGCTTGACTTACTTCACTTAGCATAATCTCCTCCAGTCCCATCCATGTTGCAGCAAATGTTGAGAACTCGTTCTTTCTGATAGCTGAGTAATATTCCATTGTATATATGGACCACATCTTCTTAATCCAGTCATCTGTTGAATGGCATCTCGGCTCCTTCCACAATTTGGCTATTATGAACAATGCTGCTATGAACATTGGGGTGCATATGGCCCTTCTGTTCACTACGTCTGTATCTTCGGGGTAAAAACCCAGTAGTGCAATTGCTGGATTATAGGGTAGCTCTATTTTTAACTTTTTAAGGGACCTCCACACTGTTTTCCAGAGTGGCTGTACCAACTTGCATTCCCACCAACAATGTAGGAGGGATCCCGTTTCTCCACATCCTCTCCAACGTATGTTGTTTCCTGCCTTGTCAATTTTTGCCATTCTAACTGGCATAAGGTGGTATCTCAATGTGGTTTTGATTTGAATTTCCCTGATGGCTAATGATTTTGAACATTTTTTCGTGTGTCTGTTAGCCATTTGTATGTCTTCATTGGAAAAGTGTCTGTTCATATCTTCTGCCCATTTTTTTATTTGATTATTTGTTTCCCATCTATTGAGTTTGAGAAGTTCTTTGTAGATCTTGCATACTAGTCTTTTATTTGTAGTGTTTCATTTGCAGATATCTTCTCCCATTCCATGGGTTGCCTCTTAGTTTTTTTGACTGTTTCCTTGGCTGTGCAGAAGCTTTTTATCTTGATGAAGTCCCACATAGAAGAAACATCCAGTGGAAAAAAGACAGTCTCTTCAATAAATGGTGCTGGGAAAATTGGACAGCTATATGCAAAAGAATGAAACTTGACCACTTTCTCACACCATACACAAAGATAAACTCCAAATGGATGAAAGACCTCGATGCGAGACAGGAATCCATCAAAATCCTAGAGGAGAATATAGGCTGCAACCTCTTCGATTATCGGCCACAGCAACTTTTTTCATGACACATCTCCAAAGGCAAGAGAAACAAAAGAAAAAATGAACTTGTGGGACTTCATCAAGATAAAATTTACATTTTTAAAGGTAAGTTCAGATTGTTTCATCCAAGTAAGTTATCTTCAAATATCAGATATTTTCATCCTCATGTGACTAGTGAAATCTAAATTCTAACATCTAAGTTCGCCATTGTATGTAATGAGCCTGCATTACATGTAATGTATCATTACATCCACCTGCATCCTGCCTAACCCGTCCCACCTTGAGATCACTCTAATGATGACAGCAAGAGCTGGCCACATTCTTTGCTGAGGTTCGCATTATTCCCCAGAGCGAGAGGGCAGGACTGGGAGACAGCACCCAGCCTAACTGCTATGCCCCTCGTCCTTCGTCTGAGACCTTCGGGCACCAACTCTTTTACCCGCTTGAATGTGGGGACGTGGTAGCATGTTTTCTCCTCCACCTGAACCATTTGCTTTTCCTTTCAGCTTCAGTCTAACCAATTCCTTTTTCTCAAGCTGAACCAGACTGGGTATGACTGTGCTGGGTTCTCATTCTGTCTTCCTCTCTAGTCAGATTTCCCAAGATGGCCCTGCTCTGTGGCTTCTATTTTTGCCTCCTTCGCTCCACAGGCTTGCAGCTGTGGTCCATCCCATGTCTGAGGACCAAGCATAGTTTTCCTCCCTCTCATGGCCAGCCCAAAACTGTAGTGACACTACACCAGGCTGACCAAAACAGTCTGTTGGTGAATTAAATGATCAAGTTATAAATAGAATAAGAGACAAGTGGAGAATTTCAGCTATCTATTGCTCAGTAATATCTATACCTATTGAATGCTTTTTCAATTGGGGTAGTGGCTTAAAACAACCATTTTATTATCTTTCACAATTTTGTGGGCTGACTGGATTTAGCTGAAAACTACTTCTGCTCCATGTGCTATCAGCTGGGGCAGCAGTCATCTGGAAGCCTGACTGAGTTACCCCATCCAAGATGGCACACGCGTATGGCAGGCAGTTGGTACTATTGTCGGCTGGGACCCCGGCTGGGATTGTCAACTGGAGCACGTTGGTTCTCCATGTGCTTTCTCCATATGATCTGGACTCCCTGCAGCATGGCAGCTGGATCCCAGGAGCGAGCATTCCAAGTGTACAAAAGCAGAAGTTGCAGACCTCTAAAACCCAGCCTCTGCAGTCACACAACATCATGTCTGCTGCACCGTGGTAGTCAAACTAGTCGCAGGGCCAGGCTGCAGAAGGGAAATAGGTTCCACCTCTTGATGGGTTGGTCTTTATCACATCTTTAATCTACCGCATTGATACAGAGAAACGGATAAACAGTAGGTGAATTAAAACATTCCAGCTAAAATTTTCAGGAAATAATGGTGGTTTTTATGTACTTCTTGTGGTTTTACTGAATTTTCTGATTGTTCTAGCAATAAATGAATTGCTGTTTTTTAATGTGGATAAGTATCACACATACATAAATGTGCATATGTTATCAGTACCACTAGATGAATGTTAACAGGCTGAACATGGTCTTGTAACTTGCATCCAGATCAGGGAAGAGAACATTATCAGCATCCCAGAGACCTTCAATAGCTGTTACATTTACTGAGACAAAAACAGCATTTAATATTTAAAGAGAAGCATCTATTATAAGAAAAACAACAACTCTTACCAATCATCTATTCTTTACAAGTAAAACACATCCTTGACATTTGCAAAATAACCACAAATCCTTAACAATTCTTTAAATTATAGATTTCAAGGCTCAATTGGCTAATATCCAATAATTTGCAACAAATGAATAGAAGAAGTAGATTTTCCCGACAGTTGAATGGCTAGTCTGAACATGTAGTGAATTGACCAGTGGCCTGTATCCTTATCAAAGCTTTTATCATTGTCAAACGGTTATTTAATTCTTCAAACTTGTTTTGAAGTGAGGCATAAATAAATCTAAAATCAGGGTTTTTAGCAAAAGCATCAACCAGCAATTAGCTTCAGAAACATACAAAAAACAATCCTCATGTGCACTAGCGTCATTTTTGTTCATCTTACCATTTCAGGAGGCATTAAGCTAGATTCTCATGAGATAGAAATGACACAATTTTACAGCTCACCATTATTCAAATTATTTACATAGAATTTTGATTAACTTTTAATGCACATTCTATTTTGAGATGGGCACTGATGAAGAATCAAGGACCAAGACTTGTTCTCATTCTTTAACTCTCGACTTAACATTCCCTCACGGCATTCACCTTCCCCGGCCACCTCATTTAGAGGCACATCCTTTCTTCCCATCCTGATCATTTTCTGCAGAGCCCCTGTGATAAGCTCAGTAATGGCCTCCAGGTATATCTTTCCTAAGCCCTCGAACCTGTGAATGGAAAAAGGGTCTTTGAATATGTGATTAAGTTAAGGATCTTGTGATGAGTAATCCTGGATTATCCTGGTGGGCCCACCATGTAATCACAATCCCTCTTGTCTTTATGAGAGGGAGGCAGAGAGAGACTTGATGCAGAAGCAGAGAGAAGCATTCAGGGAGAGAAGACGCTGTGTTCTCTGACTTTGAAGATGGTGGAAGGGGCCCTTGAGCCAAGGACTGCAAAAAATGCAGCTGTAGATACTAGAAAGGCAAAGAAAAAAATTCTCCTCTAGGGCCTCTGGAATGGGCTCAGATCTGTAGACAACCTTGACTTTAGCTCAATGTCCCTAGTTTCAGACTTCTAGCCTCCACAACTATAAGAGAATGGATTTCTGTGGGGTTTTTTTTTTTTCAGATTTTATTTATTTATTTGAGAGAGAGTGAGAGAGAACATGAGCAGGGGAGGGACAGAGGAAGAGGGAGAAGCAGATTCTGCATTGAGCAGGGAGCCTGACACGGGGCTCAACGCCAGGATCCCGGGATTATGACCTGAGTCAAAGGCAGATGCTTAACCGACTGAGCCACCCAGGTGCCCCTGGATTTCTGTTGTTTTAAGCCACACAGTAGTGGTAACCACAGGAAACTAATGTAGTACCTGTCACAATTTGAATTATTTGTTGACTTACCTTTTTTTATTATTCTCTCCCTCGCTGGACGCTAAGCTCCTGGAGGTAGGGACCTGGTTTGTCTTCACTGCTGTATCCACTGTCCCCAGTTGGGAGCTTAGCATAGAGTACATGTATGCCAAGTGGTTCTGCAGCTAATGACAAGTTGGAGAGGTGCATGGACATTAAGGGATGAGTAAAGTTGGTGTGGTAAGAAGTGGGGGAGAGCGTTCCAGATGGGGGTTCTGTTGTGAGCAAACATGAAAATGTGAAGATGGAGAATTAACATGGGTGGTTTGAGGAAACCCATGAAAAAAATGGCCAGATAAGCTTGGGGAATCAGAGAGACTCCCCCCTGGAAGGATAACATAAGGCCAGATTAAGGACTTCGTGAGCCACAAGGAGCAGAGAGGAGTAGAGAAGGATGTGGTCAAAGCTGATGGTTTGGGACTGTGTGTGCAGGTGGCTTACTGGGAAGTTATAAGCACCGGCAAAGTGCTGCTCTCCACAGAAGAGAAAGGTTGAGCTTTGAGGAACGAATGAAGAACTTGACAGCTGGAAAATCTACCAAGAGGCTTTTTTTCTTCAGCTTACAATATATGTTCTGTTTTGAAGTGAAGTCTTGATTTTAGTTTGAACTATGTGTAAGTAAGCAGAACCACAACCTTTTTTAGGACTTCAGGCCTCTGCAGATCTTAGGCCTTCGAGACCACAGGAGGGGAGCATCCTTGGTGGGAGGCCGGTCCTGTCGCTGTGAGTGTGGCACAAGGGTAGTGGACGGTTCCCCGTCTGCAGACATCAGCAAGTAAGCTGCCTCTGCTTCCTTCTTGGTGGTGCTCCCGAACCCTTGCTTTGCAAAATTAGCTGATGACTTACGTCCTCATTAAGAGCCTACCAGTCAGAATGGTGATCAATTAGCAAACTCATTCATTAGGATCTTTCTTTGTGGTTCTGTTGTGAAGGGTACTCATTTTTTTCACTGGTACTCCCGAAAACTCCAGCCTGTAAAAAAAAAAAAAAAGCCAATTTAGCAAGAACTCTGGCTATTAAACAGGTGTGTGCAAATCACACGTGCTTGTAAAAATCCTTCATGCTGCTTGTGGGAGGCAGGTTAATGCCCCGTCCCAGCTGTTGTGCTACTTTCTGAGGTAACAAATCACCACAAAGTTTAAGGTTTGAAATAAGACAGAAATACCAAAATCAGCTGAGGTTTATACATGAAGACATGAGCCCTTTAGAAGAGACCCCCCACACACACACTTTGTGAGTGACAGAAGTAATAAAGGCTCATTTAAAACTCACACAGTACAGAGCTGAGTAAAATAGTGAAAGCCCTTCCTCCCTTTCCTGCCTGATCCTGAGAAAGAGCTCCTTGAATAGTTCTGTATTTCCCCCCTTCTAGAAAAGGACTTTTTTGTATTTGTGAATCCGGACCAGCTTCACAAATAGGCCCCCCGGATGGTTTCCTAGATGAGGTGATTTATGGGATTAGGAAAAACCCCTATCCAAGGTGCCATCTCTCCAAATAATTTTCTCATTATGCCATTTTATGGCTGAAATCCCATCATTAACGATTCATTTCTTTGGCTTAGTGGCTTGTCCCTTCTCAAGATGCAGACACCTCATACAAGACTAACCCTGTAAGCCCTAACAATCCTTGTAAGAACGAGTTTATTTAGATGAAGTCATTCCCTGTCTCTGCTCCCTTATCTCATCATCTGCTTTGTTCGTGATCACCATTCGCAATCCTTTGTGTCCCCTTTTTCTTCTATCACCACCACTGACTCAAGTCCCACGACGACAGGGACGGCTTGTGTCTCCCTCCCCCCCCCCCCCCCGCCGCCAACTCCGCGGGCCACCATGACACAGGATGTGCTCCATCAATATTTGATTGGATGGCAGACCTTGGACTGCTGGACTCAGGCATGGGTGCTGGAACATGACGGAAGGTCAGAGAAGTGCCATATGAGCCGGTGAGGCTGCCTCCCAGGCCAGCTCCGAGGCTGGTGCTCACTGCTTGGGACCCAGGGCTTGCTTCCCGTGGCTCGCCCTTTGATTGGTGGCTGTGCTGTTGTTTGTTTGGATGTCACTCCTAGTGCCACAACGAAACTTTGCTGACTTCGCTGTCCTCGCCGTCATCCACCCTCTGAACCAAAACCCTCTGGTACTGATTTTTTAGTCTGAGAGGGTAGAAAATCAAAGCATGAGAGGAGTATCTGTTTTGGTTGGATTTTGTGTTTTGTTTTCTTTGTTGAGTGAGTCCCAGAAGCTGTTTCTTCCCCCTTTTCTTTTTAACAGCTGTATAAACATTTGCCAAAAAAAAACCATGGGAACAGAGTATGGGTGAAGGATCATATTTGTAGGAATCTGCTGTTTGCAAAAATATGTCCAGAAAGCCGGCGACAGCCCTGTACCCTTTATTCCAGGTGTGCACATCGAATTCCCTGACCTTGTTAACACTTGCCTTTAACGGCAGTCAGTGCAGAGGGAATGTCAGGATGGAGAAGGGCAAAGCTTCGTACGTGTGAAACCGACATAACATGGCATCAACGTTCTTCAATAAAAATTAGAACAAAACAGAACAAGCAAGAGACTAGCACGGCTTCCAGAGTAGGAGAAAGCGGACTTGACTCCGTAGAACTCCTACATAAGCCTCGCAAGGGGCAGCAGTTAGCACCGTGTATAATTGTGTTTTATTGTGTGTTTGATGGCTTATGTAACATCTGTCGCCCCGTCCAGCCTAGACGCTCCATCTGGGGAGTGCTGTCTGGTTCTGCTTGTCACGACGTGCCCAGTTGCTAGCACAGTGCTTGGCGGACAGCGTGTGCCTGGGAATATTTGTCCCGTGGATGAATACATATCACCTCATGTAGTTGGAATGGCCTGTTCCAATGTGAATGGATTTTTAAAAACTGCTCAGCTTCTTAGTTTGACATAGGACTATTTATGTTTTTTCTAGGTAGCTTTCAAGCAAAGCTTTCAGCCTTTTTTTCACACTTAAAAAAAAGATCTATGTTTACAGATAACTTAGCTTTCCTCATGAATGGGGTCAACTGTAGATAATTAGTGACTGTTAGAATGGAAGCAGGAGGAAGAGATTATTCCCTAATGCTGTCTTAATGAGCAAGTAGTAAAACTAAAGTGGTCTGTTGTTTGTGGGGTTTTTTGTTACTTGTATCATGATCGTCATCGTCGTCGTCGTCATCATCGTCAACTGAACAATCCTTTTTTCAATTTAATTTAATGAGAATGGATCTTTGCAGCCACTGAGACCAAAATGGTTGCTTATTAAGGAAACCACTTCCTTTAACCTAAGTTACACTTTGCACACAATGCAGATGAAAGAGAACTGAGTTCTTAAGGAGGCGGGGGAGAACGGGGTGCAGACAGGACTGCGTAGGACACTCAGGAGGATGAGGCTGGATAGGACTCTAGAATTTGTTGGAGGTGAGGCTTGTATGAGGCAAAAGAGGTCAGAAGGAGTGTATTTACAGACTGATGAAACAGTGGTTGGTACCAGCTGCATTTCATCAGCAACCCATCATGTTGTCATTGGTCAATGTGTTTTCTACCCGAAACCTTACACTCCCCGCGTTGTGAGTATAAAGCCAGAGTTATTCGCAGCTCCTCCTTCCTGGCGGAGAGCGAGGAGGTCCCAGAGTTGCCTGTGTCTCCGGCCAATCTGTCTAGAGTAGCTTGTGTGCCTTTTGATCCTCAGGTCTTAAGATGGCTCGAGGGAACAAGTGAGGATAATGAAAAAGGTCACCAATTCTCTAAGGTAGAGATGAAGCAAACTAAACCCTGCAGAGTTTGGTAAATGAAAAGCACATACGAAGATGCTGTAGGGAGAAATAAACTGTTGGAAGCAAAAGATGAAAAGACAGGAAGTGTGTTCTTGAGTTTGAAATGGCTACTTTTCAGAACTTACAGATGATCCAAGGACCCAGGAAAATCCAGGACAGACAGGTGTTTGAGACTCCATGATGCTGAGTGCCAGGCTGCTTATGGTCTAGGTTTTGTGTGTTACCCTTCCCTACAGAGGCTTCCTTTAGGGAAGTAGAATGCCTTGCAGACAACCCATTCCGGGGAATCAGAAAGGCTATCATTCAAACACATGATTAGTACAGGGCTAGCAGGGATCAGACTTGGTTAGGGATGTGCTGATATGACAGTGACGTCATTTCATACCTGATGAGCCCTGCGAGGCCAGCAGAGGAACCATTGTTGGTAACAGTGTACACTTGACCACATATACTCCTATTAATACTCTATGTGATACTTTACCATGCTTGCTCCTTTTCATATGATACTTCATTTGATTCTCCATTATCCTGAGAAGTAGATACCATTATCTACTGAAATTAGGCCAGGGTGAGGCACAGGTAGAAATTGGAGGGCAGGAGCATGGAGAAGCCAAGGAATTTCTTCCCTCTCTCTGCTTTGAGGACCATCTCCTGGAGTAGTTATACCTCATCTGGTTCTAGCTCCTACGAGACAGTCCCTTCTTCCATGGGCCGAGCTCCGCATTGTCCCACCATGGTTCTGTTTCCTGTTCTTGTCCTTAGAAGCTTGCCACTCCTGAGCTCTACTGTCATCACTACCCTCTCTCAGTCCTGTTAGCTCTACAATGGGAAGAGCTTCAAGCCTTTGCTGGCCCAGGGTTGATTCTTCATTCCCACTTTGACTTTTCTACTGTTCCAAAGTCTTCGTAACTAGCTCCATATATTCAGTCCTCCGGACTACCAGGCAGTGTTCTGTTTTCTTGACTGGACCCTGAGTGATACATAGTAAACTGATTTTTATTATGTTCAAGGTAGATGCTATTTTCCAGATGACTTGGGAAGGAGTGTCAGGGAGAACAGGTGTTTACCTATATTTCTGAAGCCAGAGGAAGGGAGAGACAGAGAGAAAGATTGATTTAGTTCAAGGAATTGGCTTATGTGATTGTGGAGGCTGGCAAGTCTGAAATCAACAGGGTAGGCCATTGAGAAGGACAGGCTGGACACTGAGAGACTTACAGGCGGACCCGAAGCTGTACTCCACCGGTGGGTCTCTTTTTCCTCAAAGAAACTTCAGTTTTGCTGAAGGCCTTTCAGCGGATTGGATGGGTTTTTTATCCAGGATAATCACCTTTTTTTTTTTTTTATCCATCATGGGGAACGCTCATGGGCCAGGGCCTGGTCCAAGTGGGTGTAGTTTGGTGTTTCTCAGGAAAGGAAGCAGGGCGTGCTGGAGCCCTCAGTGTGTGCTTTGTGGTTCTGGGTGTGTTGGAGAGACTAAGTTCGGGTCCAGATGGAGGGTCAGGCAGAAGATGCCCTCGAATGTTCTGAGCATCAGAGGCAGCTCAGAGGACAGTGGAATATAATGTAATCAATTGATTATAGATTAGACCATATCTACAAATACGTTCACAGCAACACCTTGATTAGTGTTTAATTGAGTAAGTGGATAGCATAACCTAGTCAGGTTGACACATAAAACTATCCATCATACTGGATAAGAGGAAGAAATGGAACAGAGAGCAAACAGACAAACGAGTGATTCGCTGTCTGTTTGAAGACACACACTGGTACAAAAAACAGTATGAGCACAAGTATACTCATAGTGGTGATGGGAGTTTCAACCACCTGGTAGAGTCCTAACCGTGTCTGCGAAGTCTGCAGGTATCTACCTCTTAGGTCACTCCCTTTGAGGCCAATGCCCCATTGTCTAGTAATCTTAGTAACAGCCGAGGGCTCTTGTCTGGTTTCCTGAGCATTCTAGACTCTGCCACCTTCTATCCAATTTGAACTTCCTGCAAAAATTTAGAGTCCCTTGAGTAAGTCATTGGCTTCTGCTTCAAGCTATTCTTTCATTAAACCAAACACAGACACACACACACACACACAAATACACACAGTAGCTCCCCCCACTTATCCACATGGGAGCATCTGTCCCATGACCCCCACTAGATGTCTGAAACTACAGATAGTACCAAGCCCTATATAAACTACGTTTTTTCCTATAAATATATGTGGTAACATTTAATTTAAAAATTAATCACAGTAAGAGATTAACAACAACAACTAATAACAATAACTAATAATAAAATAGAACAATTATAACAATATACAATAATAAAAGTTCTGTGAATGTGGTGTCTCTCTCTTAAAATATCTTATGGCCCTGTACTCTTATCATATGACACTGTATCCCTCTTCTTCTGATGTGAGATGATAAAACACCCATGTGATGAGATGAAGGGAGGGGAATGGTGCAGGCATTGTGACATATGTTAGGCTATTATTTGACCTTCTGATGATACTTCAGAAGGAGGGCCATCTGCTTCTGCACTGCAATTGACCACAGGTCACTGAAACCACAAATAAGGAAGAACTACTGTATACACACACACACACACACAGCACCTGCTCTATACCAACCTCGTCCTGGGTGTTGGGGATATAACAGTAAACAAGATAGACATTGTGTTTATGGAGCTTACAGAGTAGTTCGGACTGGCTACATAATCTCTGAGATCTCCTGCAAAGTAAAAATGTGGGCCCCTTGTTTAAAAAGTATTAAGAATTTCAAGATAGCAATAGAAAGCATTAAACCGAGTGTGAGGCGCTTCTAAACATAGGCCTCTTGCCTCTGAAGCTGGCCTAGATTCCGGTGATCTGGCCTTGACCAACTGCCCAACAGAAATAGGCATTTCTGGTCCTCGACTTCCAATGGGGGTAAAATATGGAGGGAAGCTATTCTGTAACGTGGTCCTCTTCCTCAAGGAGGGGCTTTCCTACTAGGACATATTACCACCTGGTCTTTCATAGACCATACTGAGCATCTGTTCTATGCTAGGCACTGGCTAAGTGTTGGGGATGCATCGTCCTTTGTGTATCCATCAATAATAAACAATAGAATATCGTGGCATAATGAACAATAAAGTAGAGTTGTGTAAACTGGGTATGGGACTCAAGATCTCTGAACAATAGCTTGCCTAATTTTATAATGAGGATAGTAATGGCATACCTCACAGGATTGTTCTAAGGTTAAATGAGATATGCTTATAAAGTAATGCCTGATGTTTGGTAAATACTAAAAAAAATGTGTTATTATATAGCAACTTAAATAGACTGAAATTATAAGGAACTATAGCATCAGTTGCATAAATACATACTCAGGTACCAGCATGGAGATAGTTTACCATATGTTTAAATGATAACTCAAATAAATTTTTAACAAAGAAAACTCTATCTCAGTGCTGGAATGCTCATTCAATAAAATGGGGGTGTTACCACAGAATGAAGTTGGGGCTGAAGGACAAAAGTTAAATGAAAACATGCAGCTCATTCTGGTAGGAATAAGCAGAGTCAGGCATGAGGGTTTCATTTGAGGGTCAGTGTAGGGCCAGTCTATAATAAAAAAAAAATTTACTTTGTCAAGAAAAGCAAAAGGGAATAAGTTGCAAGGTTGGGGTACACGCAGAGGTCCAGGGTGTTGCCCCAGTGGGAAGCCCTGGCTAAGCTCTGGAAGCATCACCTGAACAGCAGCTAATGGGATAGAGCTAGCATCATGAGCTCTGCCTTGGAAAGGTGTTGTAAGGAATTCCTGCTGCAAGTTGAGAAAGGCACACCGAGAGAGTGGAGCATGCGGGATGGGTCGGGAGAGAAGTGGAAACAATGTAGATCAGATTCTTGCTGCAGGGCCGGCGTCTCGCCAGCATCACAGCCAATCACGTGGCTAGCCAGATGCCTTCCGTGCCTTTCTTCTGCCAATCTTCTGCTTCAGCCACCTCACGTGGCCAGAAAAAATCAAGGGCTCAGATGGTGTCATGGCGCCCAAGCCTGTAGAGGCATGAATTCACGGCTGTGTTACGAGAAACAGGATGGTTCCTAGACACACGTGCAGTATAACCAGGGCCTGGAATCTAAACTCGTTGGTAATGGAGCTACAGAAAGACTTCTGATGAGGGCCGTTCCACTGTGCAGGGTCACAGGGGTCCCCGGTTCAGCTGTTGGTCTGGTCTTTGAGCTCCAGGCACAGGAGAGACAACTCTCACCAAAACTCTTCCGAGGACCTACTTACTGCAAGACTGCCTGGCTTAAAAACCAAGAGTATGTTGTAAGCACAGAACATGTGGGTTTCAGGAAGTTAAGTCATGTTTTGTAAAAAATGGTTAGTGGTTTTATAACACCTCAGATCGCTGCTGTCTTTCCTGTGTTGTCTCTTTTCCTCTTCAACCAACACTCCTGCCGATAGAACTGGCGACCATTCTCTGGATGCATTATTTCTCTTCCTAAGCTTTGCCTGCGTTACTGCTTTACTCTGGTACCTTCCTCCTCCTCTTCTGTGACCAGGAGAGTCCCAGCTGTCGCTTCAGGACCGATGACATCTCCTCCATAGCTCTCATCTTATGATGCAGGATCAGTGTCTTTCTCCTTGGAACACACAGGACATTTCCTCTTCCAGCCTTACAGTCTCCTACTGCTTATGTTCCTGAGATGATGAATCCCTCAGATGTAAGGGTGAAGTCTTATTCATTTTTTAGTCCCTGAAGCCTGGCCCAGGGCTTGGCTTGTGGTAGGAATTTGGTAAGGACTCCTATGTCATTGAATGAATGGATGGATAACCATCCTGTATTAAAATAGTTACCATAATATTTTGTAGATTCCATGTCTTAAAAATTTTCGTCAACTTCAAACTTGCTGAGTAAATATTCTTAGAGACTGTAGATTATTAAATCAAAGTAAATATAGTCCTTTTATATATGTTTATCCCTATTTTAGAAACATTAAGTAAATGCTTAGTACTTTTGCAAGTGGCACCAATGTATGATTAATATCGTGGAAGCCAAAATTTAGATTTAAAAAAAAATTCTCCACAGAGTTAGAGCATTGAATTGTCAGAAGACAGCAATTGAACTGTTCCTAAGTGAAAATTTGTATTACACTTTATAGCATATTTAAATCATATTAGCCTATTCTGTTTCTTGTAACACTTGCCAAGGTTACTGTTTTTGTATTTGCTGCTTATTTACTCTTCCTTTCCTGACTTACCTATTTGCCTCCTGCCACGATTCAGTGGCAGTGAGGCACTGAGCAGAGGAACCAGCACATAATTTATGCTATAGAAATGTTTACTGAGGGGCGCCTGGGTGGCTCATTCGGTTGAACGTCTGCCTTCAGCTCAGGCCATGATCCCAGGATCCTGGGATCGAGTCCCACATCAGGCTCCTTGCTCAGTGGGGAGCCTGCTTCTCCTCTGCCTGCTGCTCTCCCTGCTTGTGCGCGCTCTCTCTCTCTCACAAATAAATAAAAGCTTTAGAAAAAAGAAAGAAATGTTTACCGAATGAATGTGTTCGGAAAGCCGGACAGGAAAAAAAAAAAGACGGGAAAGATTTCTTTTTTTCAGAAAGCCACATTTTTTTAGGTTCTTAATAGTGTACTACATTTACAGTTTTATAAGTCTGAAGTTGGATCTCCTATTTAATTAGTATAAAGGTAATTTTATATGAAGCCTGTAATTAAATGCCTTTGCAAAGGTCCAAGGTCATCCAGAAAATGTTCATACCTGGAACGATTTCCACACTGGCATCGTACTACATTCAAATCACTGCTTTCCTATGTCTCGTTTACTGCTGGTGGGCTTTCATAGACTGTTCCTATGCCCTTGGAATTTTCCTTGTGGTTCTTTTACTCCAGGAAGGAACACATCAGCAACAAATAGATGGTGAATTGCAAAGAGGAAATCCGAGTGGAGAACGTAAATCTAGAAAGAGGAGGGAAAACATGTCACCCTGTTTTCACAGTTACTTTTCTGCTCAGAAATAACATTTATATTGTGTCTTGTCGGATGGCTACAAAGGGCATCCCAGCAGACATTCAAGAGCCTTCTCCTCGGTGCGGGATATATGTGTACGTGTGATCCAACCAAATGAGTATCAAGTTGGATATGTAAACAAGCCTACTGGGTGAAGGCAGAAGATACGTCTGTGTTGGGATCGTTGGGCAGCAGCACAGGAAGGACAATTGGGATCTGGGAAATAGAATTTTATAACTGAACTTATTGTCACTCCTAATAATTTTGGAGTCCTTTTACTTAAAAGGAGAGAATAGATATTGGATGAGTGGCTAGCAGTGAATCCCATAATGGTAAAAAGTGAAATCAACAAAAATCATGAAAATGGTACATGAATGACTAGGGTTTGGAACAACTATGCAGGAATCAAATGTTCATCGGTGTCACATTAGGAAGAAATGGGGGGTATCCCTTAGCAGAGGCCAGCATAGCTCAGAGGTGGACTTGGGCAGACACGCCTTTATTCAGGTCAGCTGATTTTAACAACAAACATTTATCATAGCATCATCGACAGTGGCTAAATGGTTAAAAAATAAAGGGCTATGAGCCAGTATCAGAATGAGTTATGTGGGCCAGGGAATCCCAAAGCAGACTGCATCGGAGTCTCCAGAGAAGTTGCAAAAATAGAGATGCGTAGTCTCTCAATCCCTAGATGCCAGGATTCAGTGGGTTTGGGATTCAAGAATTGGTATTTTCACCACGTACCCCAGTGATACTAAGGCAGGAAATCCAAGGGGACTGGTCTTTGGAAAATGAGCTCTATAGACATTATAATCATGGTAACGCTAACTAACACTCATTGTAGATGTTCTTGAACAATCGTACACGCCAGACTTATCCAGGGCCTTTGCTATAAGTGCAGGTTCCTGGTACCACCTCTAGCACTTCCCCCCGACCCTTCTTTTTTCAATCCCTAGCACTTTTGAATAATTGGGTCTTAGAAGGGGCAGACATCAGAATTTGTACCTCGCAGCCTAGCTGATTCTGATGCAAGTTATCTGCAGACCAAATTTTGAGAAACACTCATTTTTGAAAACTTGATCTTTGCTGGGCACTGTACTATAAGCCATTTATACACAGTATCTGATTCCATCTTCCTAATGGTCTTACGGGAGAGGGACTTTTATTACCCCCATTTTACAGATGAGGAAATTGAAGCATGGAGAAGATAAGTAACTCGTTCAAGATCACACTGCGAATAGCTGAGCTGACTTGCAGACCAGAACTGTCTGACAGCAAGATTTATGATCTTAATACTACATTGCCTCTTTGCTTCCAGGAGGTCAGAGGGAAAAAAAAAAATGAATCTTCCTAGTTGGGGCAGGTTTTATGAAGGCATTTAAACTAAAGTAGGATAAGTGGACTTTGGAATTTGTTACTGGGGTCCTTGGTCACATGACTGTTAAGCTATCTCTAAAATGAATTATTTTTTGCTTTTGTTTGTTTAGTTTTGAAAATCTGATAAATCCAACTGAAAGCGAACGTGTTGATATTTCTTTCATACAGTAAATAGTGTTACGGTGTCTGACGTTATTGAAGAGCTGTAAGACCAGGGCGTGACTTTAGAAAATGCTGACATGGTGTTGAGACACTCCCTACGTTTTAATAGTCTTCCTCCTTCAAAGCACCCTTCCTTTCTCCTTTGAAGGAGAAATAAAATGAGAAAATCTCCAAGAAAACCCACAGACACACCCAGTGAGAACAAAACAGAAGATGCCGAAGCAGAGACATTTTTTTTAAGAACTCACTCCTTTTGGATTTAATGATAATGTCAACCTCCTTTCAAAAGATAACTTTTTACCAAATTACGAATTTCTGCTGCACATCAGCATCCCTGTAAAGGGCATGTTTCCTGGGTGTTCGAGAAGGAAAGGCTGTTAGTCAAAGATAACTTGTTTACCAAACAGGGACTGTAATTGAAAAGGCCCTTTGGAGTTAATGAAAATATAAAACAGCTTTCCCCGCCAGACTGAGAAGAGTCTAATTTAATTATCTGTGAGTGTCACAGATTAGAAGCAGCCTTTCATCCATTTCTGGAAGCTGAGTCTGGACAGCTCACTCCTTGTGAAAGGAGCAGGAAGTTGGAGCCCTGGGTGGGTGAAGAAAGTCCATGAGAGACACAGAGATCACAGGTGTCTGGGCTCTTTAAAAAGTGCTGGATGGTGACAGTTTACCGTGTTTATCTGGGTATGACTTCCGTCGTGCAGAGTTCAGCCGGAGTCTGTGGAAACCCTCTGGACCCCAAGCATTATGCAGGTACCATGGATACCTCATGAAAATATAGAACGAAGAGCCCATGAAGACAGTCATCCCTCACAAGATGAGAATTTCCAGAGGCTGCATTTTCAAAAGTCAGAAGGAAAAAGTAAGGGGCAGAAATAGGTACCATGTTAGGGGCAGAGGAGTATGATGGAGACCTTTGTCATTTGTGAGAGCTGCGTTTCAGAAACTTGGAGAATCCCCAGATCTTGCAGCCACCGTATAGAAATTTCTCCAATAAACTCCACTTTTCCAACAAAGATCACTAACTTACATCGTTCCCTGACCCTTCACTCGATCCCCTGTACTAGATGTCCGCTTTTTTGGTATCCACCTTTCATGTAGAGACAAAGGTGATATTTTTTCAAGAGAGCCACCAGCTCGGCCACAGTGAACACACACACACACACACACACACACACACACACACACATTTTGAGGATAGAGGCTGCTCTTAGCCAGTCTGTCTCAACAGCTAATACCCCCTGTCATACCTCAGCCTTCAGCTAATTCAGGTCACACTTACACTTCAGCGGAATGTTGGGGCCCTTGAGGAGCACGAGGCCCTCGGGGAAACCCTGCCTGTGAGTTCTGCGAATCCACTTGCCAGGATCATGTCCTTGTACATTGTGTTTTTCTCAACAAATGGGTGTCATTATTTGACAGCAAGTTGGCGGTCTGTGGGCCATGCCTGGCTTCCGTGGAGGTGTATTTTCTCGGTCCCCATTTTTATGATTGTCTATATTAGTCTATCTTGTTTTCTCTATTTACCCATTTTGGGGGTGTGGTGGGGGAAGAGGACATGCTGGAGATTTTTAAAGAAGTGCCAGACTTCACATCACTTCACTTCATATTATTGTTTTTCTGACTTGAATTAGTTGCCAACTGAGGTAAGCAGAATAATGCTCTCCCAAAGATGTTTGAATCCTAACCCTCAGAGCCTATAGATATATTGTCTTACACGGGAAGAAGGACCTTGCAGATGTAATTAAGGATCTCGAGGTGGTGAAATTACCTTGAATTATGTGTGGGGGGGCGATTTAATCACCTGGGTCCTTATAAGAGGAGGCAGGAAGGTCAGAGTCAAGAGTAGCTGATGCTGCGACAGAAACAGAGGGTAAAAAGGCAATTTGATGTGGAGTCCTGAGCTAAAGGAATTAGGGAAGCTTCTAGAGACTGGAAAAGGCAAGGAAAATGGATTGTTCCCTAGAGTCTCCAGAAGGCAGCAGACCTGCCAACACCTTGATTTTAGGACTTCTGATTCCCAGAACTGTAAGAGAATAAATACCGCTGTTTTTGTGGTGATTTCTTAGAGCAGCGATAGGAAACCAGTACACGAACTTCTAAAAATAGGGAGAATTCACATTTAAAAAATTCAGATGGGTTCTTTTGAAATACTTCCTTTGGCAATGCTGTGCCTATTATCTTTCCTGGTGATGAATGATTAGCTAATGCTAAAATGAAACTCCCCCATGAATGAGATGTGGGTTTGGTTTTTTTTTTTTAATCTGGCCCTCTGTAGTCTCTAAATTTGTGACTCCTTGTCTAGAAGATTCTATGGTTAATACAGGCACTGTAACATTGCTGGAAGCATGTGCTTTGAATCTGGTGTTTTCTCAGCCATGAGCTAGAACGGCTTAACTTCCCAGTGGCTCAAATATCTAGGAAAGTATGGGAGTTACAGATATCCCAATTTCATAGCCTACTGTACTCTGTTATATGTTGCTGAACATAGGATACATGGTTGATTGAGAACTGCACAGCCCATTAAGTTGGTCTTGGAACTGGCAGACATTTGTACTGGAGTGAGCACCACCAGCCAAGACTAGGGTTTACTAAAATAACAAAAACATGCAAATTAAATTTATAGTATGATGGACTATTTCACTGCCTTTAGAAAACAGACCATGTTTCATTTTACTAGCCCTTCAATTGTGCAATGAAGAATAAACATAAGAGACTAATTTTGTCCCAGCTACTCTTTATAAATAGAAATATTCCTCAGTGGAAAGACATATTAAGGGTTATGAGTCATTTACAACTTAGTCTTGAATTACTTTAATCAGATGTGAGACTTAGGGAATAAAGAGCTTTGATTACTCAGAGGAACTTGCACTGAGCTGATGTCTGGCCTGAGTGGAGCCCCGTGTGCCAGGAGGTGGGAAAGAAGGGTAAGGAGTACGTTGCCGAGTTGCACAGAGCTAGACCCCGTGCACCCCAGTCCCCGGAAGAAACTACAGCTGAGTCCCCAGCTGTCTTCCCTCCTGCCTTCCCCATCACGTCCCCACATAGCCCCCCTTTTCGTTTCTTCTGAGAGGCAGCTTTGTGATCTGAAAATATCCCAGCTTTGAGGTCAGGAAGGCACATAAGTGGCTTTGTAACTATCATTATGTAACCTTGGCTAGTGCATGACCTCTCTGAGCCACATTTCCTTCTTCTGTAAAACATAGATAATAAGAAACGCCTCCAGGTGTTGAATGGATTAAGGTTGGGGAAGCGTAGCCCCGTGCTGGTATTATTTCCTAAGGCTGCCTTAACGAACTACAACAATTGGACAACAGCAGTGGGTTGTCTCACGGTTCCAGATGCCAGAAACTCACGAGTCAGGCATCAGCAAGGTTCCTTGCTCCTGAGGGCTATGAGAGAGCATCTGCTCCATGCTTCTCTTCCCACTTCTGCTGCTTCAGCAGCCTGGGGCTTGTAAATACATCATTCCTATCTTCGTGTTCACGTGACATTCTCCCCGTTCACATGACATTCTCCCCGTGTCCACATTCCCCTCTTATAAGCACACCAGTCATATCGGTTTCAGGTCTGTTATGTTCCAGTACAACTTCGCCTTCACTGACTACATCTGCCGTGACCATCTTTCCCAAATGGTCACATTCTGTGTTATTGGGGCTTCGGACATCAACATCTGAATTTGGAGGAGCGGGGAGACACCATGTAAGCCACAACCCTGCTCATCACACAGTAGGCTCTTAATACACATTTACTCCTGCAGCCTATCTTCCCTTAATAAAAGAATTCGTTTCCCATGATGTAAGTTTTTCAACCATCAGATTGAAATGACTCAAAATCTAACATGTCACGTTCTCTCTAAACCTTTCTCTCCTAAGAGCCCCTTCTAATTTATTGCTATTTTTGAGGTCTGAAGATAGAGCAAATCCCAAACAGTTCCGAACTTACTCAATTATAATTTTGTATAATTTAAGCAGGGCACGGCGTTGAAATTTACTTTTGGACTTTCCTCAGAAAAGGTTGAACTGAGCATACAAGTAAACAAGAAGAAAGGGAATGTTTACAGGTTTAAAAGAACAAGCCCATGTGAAGCAGTGTAAGGAATTCATTTTCATAGGAACAGCAGTTCCCCACTTCAAACAGCTGGTGTTGGGACATGTCCAAAGGAAGTCGCCATGTCCTGGGGGGAATCTCAGGTTGTTCTAAGTTGAGCCCAGGCACCGAGCAGGGAGGCAGATAAATCTTCTGACTCTAAATGGAATGGTTGGTGAGATAGGCTTCTAGGAGATGGGGCTCCCTAATGAGAGAAGGAATTGAGAGTTTGGGCAAGTCTAGATCCAAGAAGCTGGGTGAAGGAGGTGAAAGCAGCTGATGGTCATGGAGCCAGGGTGTCTGGAAGGAAGGAGAGAATAAACGGTCTAGTAGTAAAAACTAATGTGGACAGGGGGAAAAAAACAAAAACAGGCAGAATTATTCAAAATGGGCATGACAAGGGGACACACAGCAGAATCCAATTTGGGGGTCCAAGTTCATGGCCAGGTTTTCTTCCAGAATGCTGAGTATTAGGTGGTTCAGAGTAGGATTTGGATAGTGTAACTACACACTCCTTCTCCTTTCTGGGGTTCCCAACCGAGAATGCCAAACTCAGATAAATGCCGCATCATAACATGGCCAAAGTGATGTGTCTTACCTCCCGTGGCGTCTTTTGAAGCTAGGATGCTTGTGTATTGAAATGAGTCAATGGTGTGGAGCAAAACGGCCAGTCTGCTCTAGGACCAGTCCAGCATACATGTTCCCGTCATGCAAATGTGGTGATTTGCAATGAGGGGGTAGTGACCACAGACACCCACTTGTGATGAATATGACAATGCCTCCTATTAAAAAAGACCCAGTGACAGCTCTAGATCTGAACAATTAGAGTCACAGCACCTCTTTCCTTGGAGGGGGAGTTAATGAGATTGAGATAGACAATGGGCAGAAAGCTGGGGAGGCGCTCTTCCTGCAGTTGTGTTCTCCAGTAAGGTTGTTATTCTGCTTTTCAGAAGGCAGAGAAGAGTGTAGGGTAGAAAATCATCCCCAACTTAACAAGACACAGGCTTGGGTGGCTGGATCTTGTTCTCCCAATTTGTTAGTCCAAAATGATTGCATGTAGCCTGACCTGGAAATGACACAGAGATACAGAGTAATCCAAGCAGAATCCAACAGTCTTTATGAAGCAAGAAGAGACGTGGGAATCACTTCCTGGAACGTATCTTAGAATGTGGTCATTCTGAAGAGCTGTCTCATTAGCAGTAAGCAAAGTGAGGCAACGCACTCGAAAGGCCAGGTTCATGTGGTTGAAATGCTCTGTGCCTCGATGGGGACTAGACCTTCCTGTGCCTTCTGTCTCCCCTTTCCACGATGCTCTATGACAAAAGAAGATTTAAAACCCTGGCTCTGCACTTATCTCCTTGGACATGTGTCATCTGCCCTAAGGTTGGCTTCATTATGAAATCCTGAGGACCAAAGCATTACTTTCAGTAGAGCCATCAAAGGCTTCTGTTAGAGCACATTAGCATCTGACCTTCTGCATACTCAGTAAATAAGGTATCTTTCAAAAAACATACTCCGTGTCTGCAAGTGTTCAAAGGGAGAAAAAGAAAACTGGAAAACTGTCTGAAAATATAGTGGGTTCTTGCCATTTTTCTTAAGATGAATTTCTTGGCTTTACCCGCCCCTTCCCAATTCATGTCCACTCGGGACCTTAGAATGTGACCTGATTTGGAAATAGGGCCTTTGCAGATGTAGTTGAGTTCATACTGGAATCAGGGGGGACTCTAAATCCAGCGGCAGGTATCTCGATGAGAAGGCCACGTGAAGACACGCAGAAAGTCTGTTGACAATGGAAACAGAGATGGGACTGACGCAGCTTCAGAGGACACTGGTGGCTACCAGAAGCTGGAAGAGGCGAGGAAGAATTCTTTCCTAGAGCCTTGAGAGGGAGCATGGTCCTGCCGCCCCCCCCCCCCCCCCCAGGTGATTTATCCAGAACACAAGGACCAGAGTCGTGCTACACCAACTTGTAGGTTGACTCTAGTGAGAGTTCTACTTATGAACCCTGAATCTGGGGCTTTATTGTATATGGCTTATAGAATTCCAGAGCCAGCTTCAGAATTTGGCAGGAGGGGACATATTTGAAACTGGGGACTCCTGCTATTGGGAACATTGGCATGTAAAAATTATACCCTCCCTAAATGTCCTGCAGTCAAACCATATTTCTCTTTCCTTATCTTCATTCTGCTTTCTCTAACATTTCTCAGCATTGTCTTGACATCTACCAAACTAACTGGATTCATTCTGTCTGTTCCCCGCTGTAAGCCACCCTTGAATTCACCATGTGATCTGGGTGCCAGCAATTTGGGGGTTGTGTGAGAGGAGAGAAGCTAATCCAACAGCGAATCCAGGGGAGCTGAGGCTCCCACCGAACCCTGTTACTCTTGCTGGCTAGTCCCCTCTCCCATTCTCCTCTGCCTTCTCTTCCTTTCCATTCTGCTCTGCGTCCAGGTGTGGATGTCCCACCTGGCTCCCGCCCACTGGGTCCCGGGGTTGTGCGGGACCAGCTGGAAGAGGGCTGCAGACTGCGACTTGTTAGTGTGTTCCCTGTGTTCCCGTGGCCACATTGAAACTTGTTCTTCTCCTTTTGGTGAAGTGGAGGGGATCTTTATCTGCCTCTCTGAGGGTTGTGCAGGGATTAATTATCTCATGTTTGTAAAGCATTTGGAAGTTGATAACTGCTAATTATTATTACCCTGGTATCTTGTCCTTTGTTCTAAATTCCTAGCAATCTGAAGTGAAAGGACTTAAATTAAAAAGTTGCCGAGATAGCTATGATCTCCCAAACAAAAGTTGCGATTGACCTTCTTTCTCCGGGAACTTTTTTTCTTCTGCTATTAGTCACTCGCCTCACATCCAGACCTTCCTCGCTGAGCTGGGTAGCTGCAAGCAGGCATGTGCAGGACGTGTGTGATGGGGAGAGTTTAACATTCCCAGTGTCTGCCATATGGGAAGTGCTTTATATACATTGTCTCATTTAATCCTCATAAAATATGCATAGGGGGCCATTATCGGCATGTTACACATCAGTGAACAAGTGCTTACAGCAGTTAAGAAATCTGTTCAAATCCCTCAGCTGAGAAGTGGCAAAGCCAGATTTCGAAGACGTTGCCGTTTGGCTCTGAAGCCTCTGAGCGGTCCCTGCCACCCAGTGCTCCAGGAGAAGATAGAAAATAACCATGTTAGGAAGAGCGAGTTGGGGGCGCCTGAGTGGCTTAGTCATTAAGCGTCTGCCTTCAGCTCAGGGCGTGATCCCGGCATTCTGGGATCGAGCCCCACATCAGGCTCCTCCGCTGAGAGCCTGCTTCTTCCTCTCCCACTCCCTCTGCCTGTGTTCCCTCTCTCGCTGGCTGTCTCTCTCTCTCTGTCAAATAAATAAATAAAATCTTTAAAAAAAAAAGGAAGAGCGAGTTGGCATGAGCGGAGATCCATACATTGGGTTTTTTTGCCCTATGAACAGAGTCCACAGAACACAGAAGAGGTAAGAAAGCAAGAGACCTAGTAGCTATAGCAGTCCCAGCCTGGTAGCATGGAATTTTCACCTGAAAAATATGGTCTGATTTTCAAATCAGAAGGCCGTTAGCAATAACTTTGTCTTACACCATTCTTTTTTATTTTAAGGTTTATTTATCGATTTTAGAGAGATAAGAGAGTGGGGAAGAGGAGGAGAAGGAGAGAGAGTCTTAAGCAGACTCCGTGCTGAGCATGGAGCCCGACGGGGAGGGGCTCAATCTCAGGACTGTGAGATCAGGACGCTGTGAAATCACTACCTGAGTCGAAAGCAAGAGTCAGACAATTAACTGACTGCCCCACTCAGCTGCCCCTATCTTACCCCATTCTTTGGCCAGGGAGGACATTAGACCCAAAAAGGCAACTAATTCTTGCCCAAGTTTACTCAGCTCTTTTGTTTGATATACACTTATTCCTACTTTGATGTGGTAATTAGAATATCTACCATTTTTTTAATTAATGTATAGTCGACATACAATACCATATTAGTTTCAGATGTGCAACATAGTGATTGAACAATTATGTATATTATGAAATTATCACCACACTAAGTTTCGTTACTATCGGTCACCATACAAAGAATGTATTAATTAATTTCATCATTACAACTTTGCCTAGTATTCTTTTTTTTTGGAAATATCTACAAAAAAGGTACTGAGAGGTTTGGGTACAACTGTCTCTTTGAGAATAATCTGCAGATTCTAGGTATTTTAGAGAAAACAAAGTCAACAGTTTTCAAACTGTATCCCAGTGGTTGCTAGGAACCTAGCACACCTAAGAGGTGTGGCTGGCGGTAGGACAAAGACATAAAGTCTGGGGTCGCAACCAGGCCGTAACCCCACACAGAGCCTCTTTCAATTGTTCTGTATTTTGTTCTTTGACCTGTGATTTAATCTGATCAGAATGATCAAAGAATTTTAAAAGTTTGAAAGCTGCTGACGTAGATAACTTATGAGCCCTGTCTCAAATAGAGGATTTAATGACTCTACTTCCCTCAGTTTTTTTTTTTTTGATCGAAATAGAATCAACATATAACATTTTGTAAGTTTAAGAGATACAATGTGTGGATTTCCTACATTTATTTCTGCTTCCCTCAGTTGTTACCAGTGACTTCTTTCCACTCTCTCAAATTCTTCTTGTCATTTCGTAAACCTTTTCTCTCATGCTCTGCCGAAGTGACTAAGGGGACAGGATTCAGCTCATACCAGTTGTGCGTCAGGGTCATTACAGAATTGTGTGTCTGTTTCTGTGTCTCCCCTTCGCCGCCTTCATGAGAAACATGATCAGTTCCTGAGACACCACTGTGGCATTTGATGGCAGGAAGCTGGGATCGAGATGGGAGTTGTCACATCTGTTTCAGGAGCCTCGTTTTAATAAAATGTAGACACATCCCAGAATGGTTGCATTCATGCCAGAGAATCTTTGGGTGCCAGAAAATTTGAATTTGTAATGGAAGTTGTCACTGAACAACAGCACAAATACTCCAGCCTTAAAAACAGTGTTCTTGAAAGGCTTTGCAGTGTCAGCTCACGTGGCATAAAGAATGGTTTTAAAAACCTGTTTTCAACGTAATATTTTTCTCCTTGGAAAGTTGGTTGTCCTCATGGGCAAATCTCTAGCTCCAAGCGTTCACATAGTATTAAAATGAAACCTTTGCACACAGAAACTGTGGGAAATGCCCACGGAGTATTCTCACAGCACAGTTAACAAAGCCATGAAGCATTCTTTAATAAACCACGAAGTGTATTAGGGCTTTAGAATTACTCATACCTCTGTATACTCTCTGACACGTGGGTGCCCTGGTGATTCTACTGTTACACAGGTCTGCATTCTACTTTTGGCATCCACTGTTAAGGTTTATTTTGGAAACTTAATACTGTTTTTGAAGAAGGATGCTTAGTTGTGTTCATATTTAAATGATCCCAGTCAGAGTTAATGGATCAGATCTGACTAGGTAAGTAAGATAGGCACTTTGGGAGGATCATTTGTAGCTTTTCCAGTCTGATTTAATGAACTGGAAAAGTAATTTACTAAGTGTAATGTAGAAGCTGGAAAAAATTTATTCCAAACCCCCCAAACACTATGTCTTGAGACCATAGCTTGGTTACCTTGTGGGGTCTGGTACATTGCTTTCTGTAACAATTCATTTTGATCTCTTAAGGATGCTCTTGTTCTGTTGGAAAAAGCAATAGGCTAAAACTGGATTTTCTTTTATATGTATCAAGTGCATAATGGGAGAAATAAGTCAGGTAGTCATTCATATTCTAGTATAAATAGCTTTACAGTGGTTTCTTCGTTCTAGAAAGGGAGGGCTTTTTTTTTTTTAAGATTGTATTTATTTGAGAGAGGGAACGAGAGCGAGCATAACTGGGGGGGGGGGAAGCAGAGGGACAGGGAGAGACAGACTTCCCGATGAGCAGGGAGCCTGACATGGGGCTTGATCCTAGGACCCCGGGATCATGACTTGAGCTAAAGGCAGACACTTAACCGACTGAGCCACCCAGACACCCCAAAAGGGAGTTTTTATTTGGAATTGTTGAAAGGGGTGCATGATCATTGTGTAATGGCCTCTTCCTGGCAGAACGTTGGGATGGATGGGAAAAGAATGAGTTGAAATTGTTAGCACCAAAGATATTCTTGGTTTTCCTTATATTTCTTATTCCCCAGGAAAGTCCGTACTTTGTCATATTGTTGCCATTTCCAAAGAATTCCTTTTGACAAGTTTAGAAACCAGTGAGTCCGCTATAATTTTCCCACCCTATGGTTCACTGAGGGCCTTACCATCTGCCAGATATTATGCTAAGCACACTACATACATTGTCTCCATTTAGTTAGTTAGTTAGTTGTTAGTCAAAGTAGGCTCTTCACCCAACTTGGGGCTTAAATTTACCACCCTGAGATTAAAAGTCACATGCTCTACTGACTGAGCCAGCCAGGCGCCCCCGGGTACCATCTCATTTAATCTCCACTCTAGCATTATGAGGCACATGCTACTTAACGGGCTCTAAATGGTGCTTATTCTGCCCTGTCATAAGCACTTTAGACATTTTAACTCAACCTTCACCATAATCCTCTGGTATAGGTACTATTATTTCCCTATTTTACAGGTAGAGAAACTGACATACAAAGAGATGAGCTGACTTGGCTGAAATCCCGCAGCTAGTACATTGAGTAGCTATGATTCGTGTTTAGGCATTCTGGCTCCAGAGACAACACTCTTAACTGCTGTTGTATCTGATATTATCCTTATCTATGAGGAAATAGAAGGACGGAGAATAATAACTCTCCCAAAGTCACCCGGGCAATAAATAATGGAGCAGGGACTTCGATTCAGGAAGCGCATAAAACTACATAACCTGCGAGGCTCACCCCTTCCGCCGTCCTGCACATCTTCTCTGCTTTGATCATTCAGTCTTAGAGCCACTTCAATACAGATGTCACTGTGGCACTTAGGAAAGTAATGATAAGACTAGAAATGGAAGAAATTAGCTTTATCATTTATTCAGCTTACTGCCTAGCTTAATTTTGAATAGATTTTGGATTGTGGTTTGTCATGAAAGGGTTGAATCTTCACTGAATTGCCAGAGTCAAAGGCGACCTTGACCTCATCTAATGCAGTGGTTCTTAATCTTTAATGAGCCACCAGAGATCTTGCTAAAATGCAGATTTTGATTCAGTAGGTCTAGGACGGGCCTGAGATTCTGCATTCCTACCAGGCCCCCATGTGATGCTGGTGCTCCTGGAACATGATCCATGCTTTAAGTAGCGAGGCGAACACACTGAGTGTTTCCACACTGAGCATAAAGATTTATTGCGGGGCCCAGAGTTCACCTTGGAAGGAGGGAATTTTCATAACTGGTAGAACACATATAGACTTTGGGGTGATCAACACCAGGCCGAGGCGGGGGTGGCTCATGAGATAAGCCCTGAGCTGCCTGACTCCCAGGATTGGAAGGGACCTCAAGGGTCACCTGCTCCAAACATCCAACTTGATGTTTGAATCCTCTCACATCCCTGCCACGTCATTTCACCCCCAGAGTTAGGGAATTTTCTGTGCCGAGTGGAACTAAGAGAATTTTAAGATGGTGCCCGGGTCGCAGAGACAGTATAAATGAAGGGCTATGATGTCTCCTCCCTCTCTAGACGGACAGTTGCCTCCATAGTACATTTTCAGAGCCTTTGAGTATTTCTTCAGAAGCTTTCAAACCTTACCGTTTCATGATAAAAACAATGTTCTCTACCAGAGAACCGTCTGGGAGTGCGTGTTCCCCGAGCATCTGTATCCCCTCTGAAATAATGATTGCAGTGCTGACTGGCAGGTGAGAAACAGTGACAGACGTTTGGCAGCTGGGCTGCTTCTTGGCTGTGTTGACGATCCACTCCAGGACCCTTGAGAAAACATATTTTCCAGAATCAAGGATCCTGCAACCATGAATGGTTTCTTCTCATTTTGAATTCATGACCTGAACCCAAGGCTTCTATTGTCACGTCTTCTGATTGGGGGGTAACGGCAGCTTCTCCTTTCCAGTCCCTCCTCCAGGCTGTGACTTGACAGCGTCCTGCTTTCTGTTGCAGGTGCCTGGGGAGAGCGAGAAGCAGTGGAAGCCAGCGCTGGTCGTACTGACCGAGAAGGACCTTTTAATCTACGACAGCATGCCGCGGAGGAAGGAAGCCTGGTTCAGCCCAGTTCACACATACCCTCTTCTTGCCACCAGGTAGCCTTGGCCTTGTGTTTGAGTGTGACATATTCGCCATTTGAAACTGTTCTGGTCAATTACAAGTATTTCAGCATGTTATATTTCTGCTTCCTGTTGTGTCAGGAACTGAGAGCTCCTCCAGAATATAGCCACACGTTTCCATCCAGATAGATGAATTAGCATTTGTGGCCCAGCATGGGGCAACACGCTGAGAACAAACTGCTTCTCCATCATGAAGGAACGGTGACATGTGGGAGATGGTCCGCGCCCCGTCACCTTCCCGGGTCTCCACTCCAGTTCCTTCGAGAGGAATTATGCCCATGTGTTTACAATCTTGGAATTCAGGTAGAATCGTCAAGCAAGGGTCTTCACCTGTGGCACAGAGATTGTCATCTGTGTACTATTACTGTGCTTTATACAGTTTGCTCAGCACAAGAGACCCCATAACAAGTTCTTCCTCAGTTGTGTGGTGCTTCCTGTGGAAATGGGGCTGCCAGGGTCTGTTTCTTAGGACCTTCAGTCCATGTTTATTGTTCATGTGACATATTATCTTAATGCATCGTGTGCTTATCCTCTTTGTGAAGGTCTGTATTCTGAGCACAAAAGTGCATCAGACCTGAGTCTTGATCCGAGTAGTTGACAGCTGCCAGACGAGGCTCCTGTTGCCAGCTCTTTGTGTATGTGCTTTATGATAATGGACACAGTTTTCATTACTTCTCTACCCCTCTTTCTTTACCTAGAAGGTCGGCATGCTAACGCAATGTTTATGGCCTCCCTGGCATCGTGCTTGACGATATGGGGCCCTAAAATGTCTGTGGAATGAGTCACTGAAGTGTGGGACAAACTCTGGAGGAGTTTGGTCCAACAGACAGGGAGCGTAGT
The DNA here is from genome assembly GCF_024610735.1 of Ursus americanus. NCBI lineage: Eukaryota > Metazoa > Chordata > Mammalia > Carnivora > Ursidae > Ursus > Ursus americanus. The sequence continues at coordinate 18,779,479 of NC_142135.1, forward strand.
GGACAGAGGTTTGGGGGCATCTGTCCCGAGAAAGAGATAGAAACAAGATGGGTTCTCCATTCTGAAGGAACTGAGGTGCCAGACAGGTTATAGCCACGGCTTAGGTGCTGGGAAGAGAATGAGACCCAGGAGCAGAGCAAGAGGAGACATGAGATTGAAGTGGCAATGGTGTGTGGAGCTGAAACTCCTTTCAAAGCCCTCTTACTTCCACTTGTGGTGATTATGGAGAACAGCAAGGGTGACCTGAAGAAGGCAATTATTGGCCCCAAAGGGGAATAGAGGAGGCCTTCAGGGGTCAGGGACCACACCTAGATCATTTAGATATTAATAAAATAAAATAAATAAAATAAAACCGTAATTTAATTTTTGAGTATCCCAAGCCTGAAAATCTTTGGCAGGGTAGCTATGAAAGCACTATCGATGTTTACAATAAAATCTCTCTAATCAGAATCCAAACATCCTAATACGTTCACGTGGAGCTTCAGTCTGTGTCTTGGGATCCATTCAGATTCAGCCCAACCTCCATCACGTTCCACGGCCCTCACCCGCGGGCACTGATGTGCAAATTCTGAGACATTCTCACAACTGGAACCAAAGAAAGATCAGACCATAATCACTGTCTTCCAGATACTAAGAGAAATTGGACTCATGCCTCTTAGAGTGATTTTCAGGAACAAAAGTCTATGTAAGGTAAAGTTTCTAGGTAACTCTCAGGCCACTTGAGAACAAAACTTACCTTCATGCACAACTTTCTCCTCCTAGTTTCTGAGCATTCAGACGTGGAGGCCACCTTTTTATTCATGCATGCATGCATTCAGGATTTTTAAAAATTCAGCGCCTCAGTCTACACTAGCCACATTTCAGGTACTCAGTAGTTGTAATTAGTGGCTATCAAGTTGGACGACACAGGTCTAGAACATACCCATCATCACAGAAAGTTCTGTTAGACAGTACCACCCTCGAGCATAAAGGACTAGCTCCGAATTTGTCCTGATTCGGGCAAGTGACTGGACCGATATGCTCCAACAGCAGTTTGTCCAAAGCTCAGGCTGCCTGGATGGGAGGTCCTCTTGCAGGCTCTTCAGGCCGTCTACATAGCAGGTCATCAGTGGCTCCGGGGGAGGGGTACCCAGGAGTAGCAAATGGCATCTGAGTAGGTTTGGTAGGGCACCAAAAGTAACTGTGACAGGCTCAGGGGCACTCTGTCCAGCCGCTCTGGGCTGTGAGCAGAGCACGCGAGCAGCCAGAAACCACGAGCCTGCATCTGCTATGGAAATAAAAACGGAAACCCTTTCAGTGCGAACCAAGCTTATTTAGAACAAGGTGCATCATAAGAAATCGGCGCCGACCGTCTAAACCTAAAGGAGATGCAGTGGCGGTACTTGACCTCCCAGCTTACTGCCTCTTTCCCACATCGCCCAGCCTCACCACTGGCCTGCAGAATAAGCAGGTGGTGGATGTGTTTATGAGCCCTATGAGCAGTGGTAAACTGAGGCTCATTCATGCCCCTGATCCCCCACTGCGAGCCCGGGAGGATGTCCAAGGTGTTCCAGCAGCCCTGGCTGTTCCTTCTTACTTCGTCCCCTCGAGCTGGTAGCTAACTTGCCGCCAGCTGCTGAGCCCCAGGATGGAAATGTGGGAGCTGGACTTTCCATCTTAGTTTTCCTCCCGCCAGAAGAGTGCTTCCCCGGGCTAATCACTCCGCCTCCCTCTTTAGGGGCCCTCATCCGTAGGATGCAGCGGTGAAATGCTGCTGTCGCTCCAAAGCCCAGTGCAGATCAACTTTGGGGAAAGAGTTTTCTAACTGACCCTTTGGCTTGTGCAGTGTGGTCATCTTCCGTCCACCGCCCCGTAGATGTGCCTAAGACAGAGATTTTGGGAAAGCAAAGAGAAAACGAGGGAAGCGACCCCTCCCTTCGCCAGAATCCCATAATTAGACAGGGGAGACACAGTCCTTGTGTGGCTCCAGGGTATGGAGCTGGGTTCCTTCCCTGCAGTTGAAGACAGAGGCCATTCTATCCTGGCAGACAAAGCTGGCTGTTTGAGATGGGAGGCTGGGCTGAGCTGCTCGCTTCCAGCAGAGAACGCATGGACAGAGGTGGTAGAAGTCAGAGGGAAACTCTGGATCCTTCCATTACCCAAGTTACCGCAGGCTTCCACTGGCTGCTTCCCCGGCCACGTGTTTAAGTTCATCAGGTGACTCGTTTCCTTGCTCCGTGTTCCGTACGGTCACATACGGCAGTGTGTCCTGCCTGTGTGAGCACTTAAGCACATAGCCAATCGAGTAGCAGGATTTGTCTTTGAGTGCATTTTTCTAAAGAAGGGGACTCATGACTTGTAAAATTTCTTTTTAAAACCTTTTGTTAAAGTATGATTTATAGGGGCACCTGGGTGGCTCAGAGGGTTAAGCGTCCAACTTTGGTTTCGGCTCAGGTCATGATCTCAGGGTCGTGGGATGAAGCCCTACGTCCAGTCCCACGTTGAGCCCAGCATTGAGCCCCTTGTTTGGCTCCAAGCTTAGCGCAGAGTTTGCTGGAGATGATTTCCCTCTCCCTCCCCCCGATCCTCCCCCTACTTATGTGGTCTCTCTCGCTCTCTAAAATAAAATCTTTTTTAAAAAAAGTGTGATTTATAAATAATAATATACACAGATCTAAAATGTACAGTTCAACTGATTTTTATTTATGGCTATAGAGGCCACATCGTCTGAAATTTTATTACAGGTGTCTACTGATTAATCATGCCGAGTGACATTATCAAGAAGGCCGTGGTGGTACTGTTTGCAAATAGGCCCAGGTGCTAATCAACCAGTGGCTGACCTTCGTGGAGGGAGCCTAGATCCAGGCCTGCGGCTTTACATGGGTTCTATCCGATTTTGCAAAACATGCCCTATTTAAGAATCACCTGGCTGTTTACTAAAGAGGCTGGTTCTGAGGACCCTACCCTGGAGATTCTGGCTCAGTGGGCCCGGTTCTGGAGTCAGGAGTTGTGTTCTCCACAAGCATCAGGCAGATGTCGTCCTCAGGGTGACCACATTTAGCCCCCACAACCCTGTAAGGTATAGGTTTTATTCCTGTTTCACAGATAAGTAAACTGAGGAAGTAAGAGGATAAGTCATAAGCTAGTAAGAGATAGACCTGAGATTCTGAGTGCACCTATTTTTTTTTTAAGATGTTATTTATTCATTTGACAGAGAGAGAGAGAAGGAGCAGGGGGAGGGGCAGAGGGAGAAGCCGGCTCCCCGATGAGCAGGGAGCCTGACGTGGGGCTTGATCCCAGGACCCTGGGATCATGACATGAGCTGAAGGCAGACACTTAAACCACTGAGCCACCCAGATGTCCCGAGCTGAATGTACCTTTTTTCACCACTGTTCTCTGCAGCCTCCTGAAAGAACATGTTCTTATTCCCCGGAGTTTTAGTGACTCTTCCAATTTGTTGAGTAGAGCATATAGATCTTTCCTTTGCTCTCCTGACAACTTAATCATACAGTAGGTAGCCACCCAGATCACACCACGGAGTGAGGACAGGGCTGTGGGTGCCATCAGAGACCTAGACTTTCTACCCATGGCTGTGACCAGGCGTTCTCACAGTGGGCACGAGCACTACCTGGGAACGGTTAGGCGTGCCGACGCTCCACCCCGCAGACCAGTGGAATCAGGCACTGGAGGTGGCCCCAGCCTCTCTGGGTTTACAAGCCCTCCAGGTGTTTCTGATCCAGGCTACAGTTAGAGACCCTCTGGTTTGGGAGACTCTGCTCTGCGGCCCCTCACACTCCCAGGGTTCACGGTCAGAGGGACACGTCACAGGAGGACTTGGGTCGTGCTTCCCTGTGGTCCTTCAGAAGCACTGTTTCACCTCATGTTGTGACGACCGCCGATGAAGTCATTCAAAGGCTGTCCTGGATCCGGTGCTCACGGAGTCATCAGAAGCTCCTAAAATGTGCTGTTTGGTTGCCCTGCTTTTTCACTTAACATGATCTTACAGGAATTTTCCGCTGATACTATGTACACTACCGCAGCTTTATTTTACTGCCTGCATGGCGTTCCATTGCATGGATGCTCCGGGGCACAGATTCTGGAAGCTTACAGCATGGCTCCAAATCCCAGCTACTTACCAGCTTTGGAAACTGGGCCAAATTTTGTAATCTCTTACTGCCTCGTGTCCCTCGTCTGTAATGGGCGTAACATTTGTACCTACCTGATAAGGTGGTTATAAGGTCACATTAGATAACGTAAAGTGTGTAGGGGAGTCCTTGGCGTGGTAAGTGCTAAATAAATTTAGTTATTATCACTCTTATTTTTTAACCTTTTCTGTATTTGGGGGTTTAATAGTCATTGGCCACATTTGAAAAACAACTTCATCACACTGGAAACTTGGGAGCAACTGAAATGCACAGGTTATCACTAGAGCACCTTGGGAGAAATCTTTTAAAGCCCATCTTGTCAGCAAAAAAATAAAAATAATTAAGCAAACAGAAAGCCTGAAAAACCATCTCCTTAAAAAATAAAAACAACAGCTTTATTTGCTGGTGGAGAGGAAAGATCACAGTATTGGATTTGACAGCCCAAGGTTCACATTCCAGGTTTGCCCAGTCAAGCCCCATAGTTTGCAGGCTGTGTGACCTTGAGCAAATCATGTCACCTCTCGGATCGTCTTTCCTCACCTGGAAACTAGGATCAAAATGTCCACTGCAGAGTGAGGATGAAAATGACAGAATGACGACTGTGTCAGTCAGCTCAGAGTAGCTGAAGCAACAGATAATTCTTCTCTCACAGTTTCGGAGGCTAATGAGTCTAAGACCATAGTGCCAAGGGTGCTGGTTTCTGGTGAGAGCCTTCTTCTTGGGTTGTAGGTGGCTGCCATCTTGCTGTGTGCTTGCTTGTATGGCTTCTTTGTGTATGTGTGCAGGGAGGGAGAGCCCTGGAGCTGGGCTGCGCCCTTACGACCTCATTTAACCTTCAGGACCACCTCACTGGCCCTCTCTCTAAATATAGACACATCCAGGGTTAGGCCCTCAACCTGTGAACCGACGGGGTGACCGTGGGGCAGGATTCGGTGTGTAGCCGTGACAGAAGGACAGCCTTATTTAGCATCACGAGTGGCACACAGCAGGTTTGGGCAACGACCAGTCCCCTTCCCTTCACCTTAGCAGGGCTGGGCAGCATCTCGCAGAATGTCAGACCAGTCTTTTCTCTTGCACAAGAACTGGCAGGGCCAGAGCCAGTAGGAAACAGGGTTCTTCGAAAATCGAGTTACTCCCTCAGACAGTTCATAGTTGATTTGTTTAGGTTTGGGTTTTTTTTTTTTTTTTTTTTGGTAGTCCCAGGCACATCTAATTTTATATTTTTCTGGAAGATGAAAATTTGATTGTGTTTCATAGCAGTGGCACCAGCAATGTTTGCAACATGTTCCTGGGGTCCGGCCCCACGCGGAGAAGTTTCCGAGCCGTCGCCTCTCCCCCGGACAAGCATGGATGGCGTCTGTGTGCATCAGTGGCCCAATTTATAGCAGTGCGCTCGGGGAGTTTTCAAACACGTAATTTTAGCTATTCTCATCCCTCAGCTTTAGTGAGTCCTTGGGAAAACATCTTTTTGCTTAGCCAAAGCTTATTTGATGTTGCTGAACATTTAAAAAAAAAAAAAAGGTACTCTTGCCCATATGGAGGAAGTGTGTTGTTTTTTGTCACCATCGTCATAATTGGCGAGTGAGATAGGCCTACGGAGAGTGAGGATTAAGGTCGCGGTATTTCTGAAATTCTAGGGGAGGTTTAACCTGGAAATTCTGCACGCCCGGTGCCAGCGGTCGGCGAAAGACTGGGAAGCACAGAGCTTGCAAAGGGAGGGACGCTGCCCTGAGTGCGGTTCTCCCACCCGTGGGCCCGGGGGAGGGGTTGGGGTCGCTGGAGACCAGGAACTGATGAATGTGCCCTTCACGCTTTTGAGTCCACAGGGGAGCCAAGACGCTGGCATTTCGGTTAAACGTGTTGGGTCATCTCTGGTGCCTGAGGAACTGACCTGTTTCTAAGTGCTCAACGTAGCTGCGGCCTCAGGCCAGCCTCGGAAATCTTAGGAACGCTTTCCACTGGGGAAGTTTGGCCAGTTGTGTGTGTCCGACACTAAATGACAGTCAGCTCGTGGTTTTCATGCCAGGCCTGGGAGGCCTCTCTTCACGGTTAGGGAATGTGAGCGTGCGCCAAGGGCAGCGGGAGTGGATCTCCAGGCCCGTGGGTCCACACTCCGTCACCAAGGAGGGCGGTCTGCCTTTCACATCCGTCCATCCTGTGTGCCCCATGGTCACACTAACTGCTGGCCTCCCGCCCTCCTTCCTCTTAATCCAGCAGCTCCTTAGAGTCGGGTGGGAGAGGAGCAGGGGAGAGGGGTGGAGAGGTGAGCGGTGAGACTGGAACCCCTCAGCTCACACCAGAGGGGGTCCATGGACTTTGGAAGCAGACAAACCAGGAGTTGGATCCTGAGACCTAGCCTTGCAGTGTGATCTTGGGCAAAATACCAATTTCCCTGAATCCGAGTCTTCTCATCTCTATGAAGGGCAGTGGTTTCTTCTGCTTCATACAGTTACCGATAAGACCGATGGAGACACTACATGTAAATGCTCCGCATAGGGCTGAGACCTAGTAAGTGATTAATAAATGTTAGCAATTGTTAAGATTGGGCGAATGATTGAAATTAATATATGAATAACTGATAAGTCATCAGACAAATTTGATCCCGCATGTAATACCGCATTTATCAGGGACTGGTGGTGTCCTAAATCAAAGTCGTTGAGATACAAGGACTGGGCTAAGGAAGAATGTGTGGCTTTGTTTGTAAGGGGAGGGAAGCGGGGAGATTGGAACCTCTCAGCTCCCCGTGGAAAGCTGGCTCTGAATGATACTGGTAAGGACACTGCGGGCCTGTTGATGGTTTCTTCCTCGGAGCAGGGGTGTGCAGTGCAATTTAAGAAATGTTGACAGTCTCCTGTGCGGGGCCAGCATTGTACCAAGTGCTGACGGTAGGGGGTTTTAAAAGTGCAAAATGTGAGAGCTAAAAGCCAAGTGTTTAAAGGTTAATTGTTCAGGTTATTCACTCGTGGTTTCATTTTCCAGTAAAAGAGTACAGGTGTGGTCATTACCTTCCGTGGAGAAGTTCTTGAAGATCTTTTTATAATACATATGCTATACTCATGCTGATATATGTTGAACTAATTAAAACATGGATGGGATAAGGGAATATGGAAGAGATAAGCAGAAAACTCAAGGAATATATTTAAATTTTAAATATATTTAAATATTAAATTTTAAATATATTTAAAAATTAAAGTTTAAGATCGTTTAACGTTTAAAGTTTAAAGTTTAAGAAAGTTTAACGTTTAAAGTTTAAAGTTTAAGAAAGTTTAACACCTGCATGGCTCCGTTGGTTAAGCATCAGCCTTCGGCTCAGGTCATGATCCCAGGGTCCTGGGATCGAGTCCCGCATCCAGCTCCTTGCTCAGCGGGGAGCCTGCTTCTCCCTCTCCCTCTGCCTTCTGCTCCCCCTGCTTACGCTCTCTCTCTCTGTCATATAAATAAATAAAATCTTTAAAAAAAAAAGTTCTAAGATCACTAAGTGATAAAAAGACTATTAACTTAAAAGGAAAACTTTCCAATACGTTGGACTGTCATGATGTGAGATTATCCATCAGACAGTAAGCCTTGTTCATCTCTAGACATGGCAAGTGTGTGGGTGTGGGGGTGAATTAAATCCGTGGGTGACCTGAAGAGCTCATATTCTCTCTCACTATAATTTCCTTTCTACCTGTAGTTGACAAGCTGGAGTGTGGCCCCTTTTCCTGGTAAAGTGGGCTTGTTAGTGACTTTCCCCTCACTTGCCTAGACAACCTGTTGACTGCTGGGCCCCATGAGGCTGGCCAGGGGGCGAAAGTATTCAAGAGCACCTGAACCATTTAAGGGATCCAACCAGTTGTTTTCCTTTCTTTCTTTCTTTTTCTTTTTCTTTTCTTTTCTTTCTTTTTTTTTTTTTTTTTTTTTTTTTTTGGTGGCTGGCTTTGTGGCATCTGCTGGGAGATGCTAATTACAGCAATTAAGCAAAATGAGAATGCAATATTGCTTAGCAACCCAGTTACCTAATATGTAATTTTACTAATTTGGCGGAATCTGTGTGCTGCAACTGTTTTTGTTTTAATTAAGGATATTAATAATAATGTTTTCGTATGGAACATTTTATGCAACATTCTCTAACACCTATCCACAATCAAATTAGTGCATGAGCGTCCTTGGTGAGACAGGTTTTTTGTTTTTGTTTTTCTCAACACCAGGCAGGCAGAGGGGCACAGCTGAGGACGCAGAAACTGTGTGCAGCCTGGTACCTCGGTTCTTGGTAGAGACACATTTTGCCTGGCCTCCTGAGGGAATGAGGGGATTTCTTACTGCCAAGTTCACCCAAGTCTCAAACAAAGAATTTGACCGGCGAGTGGGCTCATCCCACAGCCACGCTGAGCCTGGTGGAACCCACCTTGTGAGCCATTTTGGACAGTTGAAGTAATTTAAAAGCATTTCACCCTTTCTTTTTATCTGAGTGAGGGACCCATTTATATACAATTCATTAAATGTAAGTAGCCTGGATCCATGCTGGCCATGAGTGTGAAGTCATAGTGACTCACTTTTTTGACAAAATGGTCACCTTCTACTCCCAGACCAAAAACAAGGTAACTCTGACCCCCTAAACGACCAAGTCACTGCTGAAAACACTAGTTGCTAAAGATGGATTTGAAGGAAGAAACAGGAAATGGACATTAGGCTGATCCCAGAGAACATTTCATCCCAATTACCTTTCCAGATCACTTTTTGCCAGGATTGAATTAATCTGGAAATGAACATTTCGTGGATCTAAACCCAAGTTCTTTGATTCTAGCGTTAGCTACTGTTTCATGAGGATGGAAGACTGGGATGGGAGAGAAGTCTCAGTATCTCATAGCAGTCATTAATCACAATCTTCTTGGAAAAGAGCCCTTCTTGTATTCTGGCTATTCATTCAATCATTCATTTCACAAATATTTACTGAGTGCTTGCCACGTGCCTGGAATTGTTCTAAGTTGTACATATACAGCAGGGAACAATCAAAAAGTCCTGCCCTGATTGAACTAATGATAACAGTTGCTCGTCCTATATATTCCGTTCCAGGTGCTTTTCCATACAGTCTTCACATAACTCATTTCATCCTTAGCAACATATGACTATGCCCAGTTTGCATTTGAGGAATCCAAGGCATGGAGGGTGTAGGTAACTTGCCAAGGTCATCCAGTTGGTAGAGAGCCGAGCTGGGCTCTCTGACTCTGCTCTGTCCCCTCAAATCCAAGGCTTTATTCTCTCCTGCCCCACTCATGCTTTATGGGCCTTTCAGTGGTTCACTTGCTCATATTCCCAGATAATAGGAAATGTAGAGTCTTGCTGGAATTTTTGGCTTTGCTTCCAACCATGGGAATGTGTGTTTGAATTCTATAACCGGGGAACAAAGCATGTTCTTGGGCTTCTCATGCAGTTTCAGTTAAAACTTAGAAACTGGGTGTGAATTGCAGCTTGTAAGGCTGTCCCAGGGTGCCGGTATTTTCTTCCGACTGGGTAAGAAAGTCATCTTCTCTTGGGAGACACCATTCTCTTGGTTGCTGCCACTTGGTCCCTGCCACAGATGAGACAGATGGTCATATTTTTAAGACTACACAAATAGCTTAAAATATACAATAATTGAAACATAAATAATAGCTATTTCAGAGTGCCCCTTGAGACTGCAGATCAGAAAAGATCTTTGGGAAGAATCTTGGGAGGAACGTCAAAAGGCTGTTCCTGGCAGAATGGGACAAACTCTGGCAGACACAGTCTCTCCTAACGCCCTACCTTTCTCAATGTGCACATGATGGCTTTAAAAAATCTTAATGTCCAGAGGCGCCTGGGTGGCACAGTCGTTAAGCATCTGCCTTCGGCTCAGGGCATGATCCCGGCATTCTGGGATCGAGCCCCACATCAGGCTCCTCTGCTAGGAGCCTTCTTCTTCCTCTCCCACTCCACCTGCTTGTGTTCCCTCTCTTGCTGGCTGTCTCTGTCAAATAAATAAATAAAAATCTTTTAAAAAAAAATCTTAATGTCCAGCTGACATTCACCGACTACTTAGTGTCCAGAATCCAGCTACGGGGGGCGCCTGGGTAGCGCAGTCATTAAGCATCTGCCTTCGGCTCAGGGCGTGATCCCGGCGTTCCGGGATCGAGTCCCACATCGGGCTCCTCTGCTGGGAGCCTGCTTCTTCTTCTCCCACTCCCTTGCTGTGTTCCCTCTCTCACTGGCTGTCTCTGTCACATAAATAAATAAAATCTTTAAAAAAAAAAAAAAAGAATCCAGCTACGGTGATGTGTTCCCAAATATGGTCTGCAAATGAAGAGCCCATGAGGGGGCCTTTTCCCTGCCCCACGTTTCATAGCATTTCAGAATAGGTCAGGGGTGTGTGTGTGTGTGTGTGTGTGTGTGTGTGTGTGTACTTTCCATTGCAAAATTGAACTCATATTTTTATTTTTTTAATTTTTTTAAAGATTTTATTTATTTGGGAGAGAGGGAGTATGAGCTGGGGGAGAGGCAGATGGAGAGGGAGAGGCAGATTTCCCCGCTGAGTAGGGAGCCTGATCTGGGGCTCAATCCCAGGACCCTGGGATCATGACCTGGCGAAAGGCAGACACTTAACTGACTGGAGCCACTCATGTGCCCCTGAACTCATATTTTTAAAACATTTGGAAAACTTGTATCTGTGCTGTTGTTCAGCCAACATGTACTGAACCCTTAGCATGTGTCAGGTAGAATGCTAGACGCCACCGAAATCAGTGAGAGATGCAACAAGTCTCCTCCCCTGAAGAACACCAGGGTCTAGTAAGGGAGATGAAGTGGAAATCCTAAATGCTGTGTGGGAGTCTGGAGAAGGGGCGCCTGCCTCAAGGAGATCCTGCTTGGTCTTGAGCTCCAGCAGATGGTGTGCTGCCAGTGCTCCCAGGAACACTTCCTGGCCGCCATTGTAGGGAGCCTCAGCCTTGCTGGAAGAGCTCCTCCCTCACCTCAGATCCCCGGAAGCAAATCATCTGCTTCAAACGGAGTTCTTCCTAGATGGGCCAAGGTTCAGGGATGGCTTTGACCAAACCGTAGACTTTCAAGGTGAGAACTTTCTCTACAGTCCCCAAAGAGTCACTGCCCAGCCTATGCTTGAGCGCTTCCCAGACATGGGGGGCGTTTATGGCTGCCCCTCTCCCCTGCCATTCCTCACACAATGTCTTCTCTTTTCCAGACCCAATATCTCCAAGCGACGTTTTTTCTGAAGCAGTTTTGGGTACTTCACTGTTTTGATCATTGTCTTCTAGCATCACGATACTTGTATGGAACTGTATTTCAGTATCACTGGTTTCCTTTGAAATTCTCTTTCCTTTATAATTTATACACATTATTCAGAATTAGGGTCCACAGGCTTCATTACACTGCTGAACGGAAGACGACACGGAAGGATGAAAAAGCCCTCTCCTAAAGCTTGGTGCCTAGGACCCAGTGCTGTGCTTTAGGCGTAGTCTAAGCAGTACAGGGCAACAAAGGACCAGCACCTGCTCTCATTCCATTAATTCATCTTAAATTCGCATTAGTGCTCTTGGTAGCTCTGAGTCGAGTCAGCCGTCAGCTAGTTTCCAATGGGCTTCCACACCGAGTCTCCCCATCCTAACTTTGTTGGTGTTGTTTGGGGCTCTAACTGCAGTGCTTAGGAATCTAACGTCTTGATTTTGTATTTCTTCTTCTTAACAGTTTTGGGTCATCCATTGATTTGATGTCTGTGTCCTCTACAACTTGAGATAAGTCACTGATAAAAGTCGTCAAAGCACAGGTCTGAGGCCAGAGCTCTGCCTCCATTCCTAGTCCAATTGACTCTTCGTGGCTCTGGCCACTTAACAAAGGGCCACATCTGTTCTCCTCACGCCATGCCTAGCCTTGGGTTTGCACAGAGTAGGTGCTCTTATTGGTTGTCTAGGGCTGCCGTAACAAAATACTACAAAGCAGGTGGCATACGCAACAGAAATTTATTTTCTTACAGTTCTGGAGACTAGAAGTCCCAAGATCAAGGTGCCATCAGGGTTGGTTTCTGGTGAGGGTTTCCTTCCTGGCTTATAGACTGCTGCCTCTTTGCTCTGTCCTCGCCTGGCCTTTCCACTGTGTGCATGTGGAGGGAGAGACATCTCTGGCATGTCTTTCTTTTCTCATAAGGCACCTACCTATTGGTTGAGACCCCACCCTTATGCCTTCACTTAACCTTTATTAGCTCATTATAGGCCCTATTTCCAAATACAGTCAACACTGGGGGTCAGGGCTTCAACCTGTGAGTTTTAGTGGGACACAGTCAGTCTTTAACATTCCACAAATGTTTGTAGGATATAACAGTTGGCGAATGGCAAAATCTTTATTGATTGATTGAAATTAGTGACTTTTTTGGTGGTCACTTGGAGAGAAAAGACTTGAACAGGGCAAGAAGCTCCTCTAAGGTCCCCCAGAGCACCCCTGAATCCAAAAACATTCTGTAACTTCAACTGGCAGTTCTCAGCCTGTCTTCTGTCCCCTTTGCTGGAGGCCAGTTGGTTCATGTAAGGGGTTAATGAGGCCACGGGTGTAGGTTTCATCCCGCACGGCTCAGCTTCACGGTGAGACAGGCTGTTCCACTGCAGGTGTTGAGTCTGAAGAGCTGGATGAGGACAATTCGGAATGACCCAGACATAAGCACATGCAAGGGGACACAGAGGAGCTCACCCGGTGTTCCAACCCTGACTTGACACTAATGCCTGAAACAAACGACAGGCAAAACGTGTATGACACTCTGAGTCAGAATGTATGTATTTTTCAGAGGAATGGAAATTTTCAGTGGAATGGAAAATTTTAAGATAAAAAAACTTAGAAGAAATAAAATCACCCATAAAATTACTCGACACTTTAATGGATTTGTTTCCAAGTTTTTCCTCTTACATAGTTGCATACCTGGAGATTTTCAATAGATCTATGTACATTTCCCCACATTTGCCATGTGTGTTTATAAAATAATTTTCAAGGTCTGTGTAATATTCCACCCAGAGGGGTGTACCCATATGCATCGTGTGGATATTGGGTGTAGTTCACTTGATTTTTTTTTTTAAAGATTTATTTATTTATTTGAGGGGTAGTAGGGAGGGGCAGAGGGAGAAGGAGAGACAAACCCAAGCAGACTCCATGCCGAGTGCAAAGCTGGACCGGGGGCTTGATCCCAGGACCCTGAGATCAGGACCTGAGCTGAAACCAAGAGTCTGATGCTTAACCAACTGCACCGCCCAGGTGGCCCTGTAGGCCCCTCGATTTTAATCTGGAAAAGTATCTTTTTGTTACCACTGTGTACATTAGGTAACGGAAAGGACAGGTTGCTTCATCTGATTGTTTACATACAGCTCTGCACATTTCATTAACCAATACCGGTGTATTCAAACGAACAGATTATTCAGCATGTCTGCTATTCAGATAGCAAATCAACTTGTTCTTTAATACAGATATTCGATAATTCATGCTTGATTAGTGGAAAAATCAATTTCTCCTCTTCCCTTTTCTTTTCAACGAATGAAATTTGGTGATGAGACGAATAACAAAGTACAGCAGTGGTCCTCCTTCCAAAGGCTCTTTTCTCATCGTTACTTCCTGGAACACCCCGAGTTTCCCCATCAAGGACTCCCTGTGCCCTGTATCCATCAGTTAGATACAGGCCTTTCTCATATCTTGTTACACTTGGTTAATAATTTCATTCCCTAGACCCAGATCTGCCAACTGCAAATTTTCCAACAAATTGCATTTTCCAGTTATTATTGGCTTCAGTTTTATAGTCTCTCTGGAGAAAAATTAATATTGGTAGGAAATTCACAAACAAGTGACATTCTTCACAAGGACGGTACGTCTTTTTTCTCCCTCCGCTTGTGCCTCCGTGTTACATTTCCGCTGGCCCTGGATTGTGACAGAGTTGATGTCCCCTCGGTGGAAATTTAGGGATGGAAAGTGAGAACATGTCAGGCTAGGGAAGGCATAAGGGAACTAATGCTTACAGAATGCTTCTTATGATCACTAAACACTGGATGAAGTGCTTTATGTATCTTATTATACCGAATCCCAAGCATGGGAGGCAGGAATTGCATTTTTAAAATAAGGAATCCGAGGGTAGAGGCACTAGGGGTGTGGAAGGGGTATGGGAATAATACTTAGTACAAACTGTACTCTAGGTCTGTGCTGAACGTGGACAGTTCACAATATCGTTATTTCATAGATATCATAGATTATTTCAATTGACCTTCAAAACACTACCTCATAAGGTAAGGCTTCCTAGAACGCTTAACAAGTGGCAGAATGGGGGTTCCGTGCGGGCTTTTTTGTCCCCCAAACCTGCATCTCTTTTCAGTTTACCCTGAAGCTGGGCAGGTGCTCCCAACCAACACAGATTTTGTTTTGTTTTATTTATTTAAGTGATCTCTACACCCCACGTGGGGCTGGGGCTCGATTTCCCCACCCTGAGATCAAGAGTGGCTTGCTCTTCCGACTGAGCCAGCCAGGCACCCCCAACCGCTACAGATTATGAGGTTTGAAAAAGGAAGAGCTAGGGGCACCTGGGTGGCACAGCGGTTAAGCGTCTGCCTTCGGCTCAGGGCGTGATCCCGGCGTTATGGGATCGAGCCCCACATCAGGCTCCTCCGCTATGAGCCTGCTTCTTCCTCTCCCACTCCCCCTGCTTGTGTTCCCTCTCTCGCTGGCTGTCTCTATCTCTGTCAAATAAATAAATAAAATCTTAAAAAAAAAAAAAAAGAAAAGAAAAAGGAAGAGCTAGATGTATTTCCTGAAGCAACGAAAATGTGAACACCTTCGAGTATAAAAACACTTTTGAGCAACTAAGAAAACAGTACAAACTCTTGTTTTTTTTATATGTACCTTTTCTTAATGATTTTTTTTGCCAGACCCTCAATCCCTTTAAAACCTATGGCAGGCTTTTGAGAATGCTTTATTTTTCCTCTAACCTCACCTGGATTTTGAAATTCATGTCAGCACACTGTCCCAGATTCTTCTCTCAATGAGATTCATGGAGCTTCTCTTTTATTATTATTTTTTATTGAAGTATAATTGGTAAAATTTAAAACGCACGATATAATCATTTCATATACGTATGTATCGAAATGATTACCACAATCAAGTTAATTAAAGCACCTATCACCTCACCTAGTTACTTCATGGGCGTGTGGAGGGGGGGTGTTTAAAATCGATTCTCTTATCAAACTTCGAGTACACAACACAGTATTACTAAGTATAGTCACCCTGCTGTGCATTAGATCCTCAGGACTTACCGATCTTATAACTAAAAGTTTGTACCCTTTGACCAACATCTCCCCATTTCTCCCACCTTCTAGCCCCTGGCAGCCATCATTCTGCTCTGTTTCTATGAGTTTGACTTTTTTCAGATTCGACATATGAATGATACCACCCACTACTGTCTTTCTCTGTCTGGCTTATCTTGCTTAGCCATAATGCCTTCCAGGCTCCTTCATGCTGTTGCAAATGGCAGGACTTCCTTCCTTTTTAAGGCTGAATAATATTCCAGTGTGTGTGTGTGTGTGTGTGTGTGTGCCATTTTCTTTATCCATTTATCCATCAATGGACATGTAGGTTGTTTCTGTATCTTGGCTTTTGTGAATAGTACTGCAACGAACATGGAGTTGTAGATATGTCTTTGAGAAACTGATTTTGCTTCCTTCAGACATATTCCCAGATGTGGAATTAAAGTGGATCTGATAGTTCCAATTTTAATTTTTTTTTTTTGCAGAACCTCCATACTGTTTTCCAGAATGGCTGCGCCAATTTGCATTCCCACCAACAGTGTGCTGGAGGTTCCCTTTTCTCCACACTCTTGCCAACATTCATTATCTCTTGGAAACTTCTCTATCTTCAATGAATTTTAGAACCAAAAAGCTTTTCAACGAACCTTTTTCTTCCAGCAGGCATTGCAAAACACCCCTCCCCCCAATACCAGCTTTGTGAGTAAAAGAGAGCTCCTCAGAGTTATGCAATAAGCCCGTTGCTAAAATTCAACAGCGGGCGATGTTTTATTTCACCAATAATTTTGCTCTACAATATTTAAGCTTAAGAGGGAAAATAAGCTTTTGGATTTCCTTTTGTGCAATTTTTAATCTGGAGGGAATAAGGCCTTTGCCTAAGAAAGTACCTCTCCCGTGCGCCAACTGAAGAGACACCTGGAATTTCCCTAGCAAATGGTAGTGTTTCTTTCTGTATTAAAAGATAAGGCTGGAAATGCCAATATCCTGGGGAGAAGTAACATTTACTAAATTATACTCGCCCTATCCTGCAAATTATTGATAGGAGCATTTCTTCCCAAAGGAGGTTGAGGTATCAAGGAGCAGGAGGGAGCAGGAGAGATCGGGGGGCTTCAAGGGGACACGTGAGAAGTAGGAGCCAGCACCTGCTGGAAGGTAGCACTCGGAATCTGAGAGTCTTCATTTTTTCCACCTGGCCTTTTGGGAAATATCTACTATGGGAGTCACGTTTTCTGCTGAGCGTGTGTTGTAAAGTCAGTGTGAAAATCGTGTGGTAAAAATCACTGTCTGAAATCCCTGCAATCTCCCATAAAATGCAGTTCTCTTCCAGTTCCCAGGAAGCCCCGCATTGCTGCTTCTTCCAGAGCCTTAACACGAGTGCACGGATTGCTGCTTCTTCAGCTGAGTCCCTGGTGCTTTGCTTGCCCTTGGAGGCTGTGTGCTTGACGGATGCGGACCCAGAAGGACAAACTACAAGAAACACTGGGGAAGGGAACCGCACACAGAAACGGGTGTGATGCTCGCCCTGGGACATGCACGTGCCCAGGAGCGGGATGGAGAGGAAGGGATTGACACACTGTGTGAATCGTTCTCTTCTGCGTTGTCTTAATTCTCATTTTGGCCGAGTGAGCATAGTTGAATTTGTCTCATTAAAGGCATAGCCTGCAACGCTGCCTGTGTCACCAGACACAGTCCCTAGGCACCTTCAAGTCTCACTCTAGCCCCGCAACAAACTGGCTGAGCAGAAGGCAGAAAAACCATGGCGAACGCTGGTGCTGGGGTGGACCCTTTGGTTCTAGGGCGGAAAGCTGAGAGCAGATCACCGGTTTGGGAGCTTTTTGCCAGGTGACAAGTCCACGAAACAGACTGGTTTCCAGTTTGATGATTTTCTGTCTGTCTCTGTCTCTCTCTCTTAACAGGCTGGTCCATTCAGGTCCGGGCAAAGGATCGCCCCAGGCTGGTGTGGATCTGTCCTTCGCGACGCGAACGGGCACCAGGCAGGGGATTGAAACCCACCTGTTCAGGGCCGAGACCAGCAGGGACCTCTCCCACTGGACCAGGAGCATCGTGCAGGGCTGCCACAACTCGGCAGAACTGGTCACCGAAGTCACCACAGGTGAGCACGCTGGCTCTCAGGGCACCCACGCGCCCTCTACTCCACCCCCGTCTCAACATCGTTTCCAGTATTGGCCTTCTGGGCTCTTTGGAATTCCAGAAGTGAACTTCAGTTCTTCCAAATTAGGCCACTCTATGCCCTACTCAAATGTAAGCCTTTTCCCATCTCCATTCAAGAAAAGTTGGTAATGGGGGGAGTCAGATGTCATTTTCCTACCTGTGACCCGTGGGTGGCTCCCTGCAGGCACGAGCTTCCAGGGACCAGCTAGCAGGGTTCTTGTTACAAACAGCGGAGACTGACTCAGTAATTTATCACAGAATAAAATTCTTGGAAATAATAATGTTGGTAGCTCATGGAATTGATCAGAAAACTGGGGCACCAGTTTGTGAAAAAGAGCAGGAAAGAGAGGCATGAGGGGGTGGGGGGGGTGGGTGTTCAATAGCAAAGGGCAGAGCCTTGGGAAGATGGGAGGAGCCACCAGTGACCCTGGTCTGAATGTTGGAGCCAAGACAGAATGGAGGGAGCACACGGTGAGCACAGCCGCGTTCATGCAGAGCTCTAAGGAAGGGCTAGTGAGTGGGGGGAGTGCGATTTACATGGATGACATGTGTGTAGAAGGAGGAACCCTTCTGCACTGTCCTATTTATTGAGTCTACTCACAACGTGCCAGGCATTTCATATACTGTCTCTCAGTGTTTTCCACACTGGGAGAAACAACCCTGTTATGGGTCCAGAAGTCAATGAGTTGAGGCAAGACCAACATTTAAAAAATTAAATTAAATGGAATACACACAACGGTCACTTGTAACGAGGGCACGTATGACAGAGTAGCTGGTATCCTCAACCACAGTCTTCCAGTAAATCCACCTCTGAGTCCCACTGGTTGCTTCTTAGAATACTCTCTGTTCACCCTCTTCTATCATGTTTTCTTGCCTGTTCTTTCATTTCTGTCTGTCTCTGAGGAACCAGCACTAGGTAAGAGCCACAGTGTGGGATTTAAGTCAGAAAGGTCTAGATTCAAATTCCAGCCCTATTTCTTTCTTAATCTCTTTCTTACCCTTACTTGCATCTCTAGTTTTCTTCATCTGTAAAAAGAAGGAAATAATAGTACCCACCTCACAGAGTTGTTGTCAAGAATGAAGAGACATAATCCAGGTAAAGCTCACAGCACGGTGCTTGGCCATGAGTAACTCTCACTACGTGTTATGATTCGTTGTTACTCTTGTCATTATGTCCCCAGACCTGCGCTGTCCAGGATGCTAGCTTCTGGTCATGTGTGGCTATTTAAATGTAATGTAATTAAATGAATTCCTCAGTCACACAAGCCACGTTTCCAGGGCTCAGTCACCACCTGTGCCTACCTAATGGCTACCATGTTGGGTGGTACAAATCTAGAACACTTCCATCATGGCGCAGAGACCTATTGTACCTCTCTGCTCTAGAGGAAGAGATTTCCCACAAGACATCTCAGGTACAGCATTGCCAAACTTTAGCCACGCTGAAAACAACAATAGAAATACAGTTCTTTTTGTTTTACTCCTAAAAGCCTCAGATTGCTGACCTCCACCCCCCGAGATTGTGGTTCAGCCATTTGGGGTTGGGGCCCAAGAATATGTACCTGATAACATCCCGGCTGGTGCGGATGCTGCTGGGCCGTGGAGCCTTCTGGGAGCAGCACCACGCAGGGAGCAACCTCCCCCAGGAGCAACTCCCTCTCAGGAATAGTCGAAAAGATGGGACGGAGGTCAGTGTGTGGTAGGGCTTCTCCACATTTCCTCTACTCATGCAAACATGAAAAGGCAGATGTTTTGTAGAATGCTCAGCAACTGCAGGAAAATCCGTGTCTTTTTGTAATTGTCCTGAAACTGATTGGTGCCCCCACTCTTTCCCATCATGGCTGGAAACCTTTTGAGAGTGTCGCCGAAGCTCTTATTTTTAGGCTGAATCTGTATGGCAAGAAAAACTGGAGTTTTAGACCTGAGAGTTGGAAAACCAGAAAACTAGACTTCGTGAACTGATAGGTGTAAATGCCAGAGAAGTGCACGCTCCTTGCAAGAAATTCAGGAGTGTTCTAGAAAAGAACGGAGATTCCACAGATTTTGTAAAATCTTTCTTTCTCAATAAGCTGAACTCTGCTCGGACAGGAAAGCCATGCGGCCGTTGGTACGCCAGCCGAAGGAAACAACAAAGCACCGTGCACGCTGAGCTAGCCGGGTGGGGGGGGAAGGGATTCTGCAATGACCACAGGTGCAACCCAGTCACAGATTGAACGATGCCTTCAGGGAGTTGCGGAGCGGGCTTACGTTTTAATCAGAGCTTCAATTAACTTGCTAATGTGTTCGATTTGTTCTGTGTGGATTGAGAACATCTTCAGATAATCAGTTCCATTATAAAAAGGCCGGAACACCAGCTGAGGTCAACTAGAATTCAAAGTAACCGCAATCAGTTGATTCTGAATATCTGAGGGCATAGCTTTAAAGTTAAAATACAGAGGAAGAAAGAAGAGAAACATGTTTAGAGCTCATTTGCTCACTTATTCTACAGGTAATGGAAGTAGAGAGTGTCAAAAACGAGGATTCAAGGTGGGAAGCCGTACCTACACCCGCGCCACTGTCGTTGGCCAGCCTAGGACTGCGGGGACGCAGGGGTCTCCGGACCTTCTGAGAAGATGAGATTTAAGGAGGGGCTGAGCTCAGAAGGACTCAGAAATCTATTAGAGAGTGTAGTGCGTCTTTGGGAAATATCAACCCTTAGTTACAAATTGAAAGATGCCTGTGGGAAGTCGGAGGAAGGGGTACATTTTTAACCAGAGTTTCAATCTGCTCACCTCATTCTGTGAGCAGGTAGGGTCCCCTATTTCTTCCCCCCAAACCCTGAAGGCCCCCCCACCCTCCTACAGTTATTACTATGACACTTTGCTAAAGTCCCTCTTCACATCCCTCTATATCCTGACTGCCAGAGTATGAGAAAGATACATGGCATGGAGTGGAAAGAACTGGAATTTTGAATTCTAAGCCACCTCAATTGTGACACATTTCACCTGTCTGAACTTTGTGGGGGTTTTTTGTTTTGTTTTGTTTTTGTTTTTTCACCTGTAATATTAAGCTACGGTCCTGCTTCAGAAGTCTGCGGTAAGGTGAAGTTCAGTTTGGTTTATAAAACCGAGCTGAGCTAAGGATGTGCCAGAGCAGTCCTAACGCCCTCTTTCTCCTCCCAAGCCCCATCCCCAGCCAGGAAAATGTCCTGGTTTCCCTAAAGAGCTTTCAGATGTATATGAAGGTCTGAGCCAATTTACTTGCCGGGGTCTGTTAAATGTGGTGTTCTGTGAGGCAAAAAATCCAATCTGATACCTAATAACCTTTTTCAGAACTCTTTGATCAAAGGTTTAAACCTTCACAAGTCCTCCTAAATAGGAACTAGGATTCTGGGGCAGTCCCCTGTCCAGCTCATAAGCTTCCAGAACTATCTTTTCCTAAACGCAGTGAGGACCACACATAAAAGCCAGTGCCTGTTCTGATCAAGAGGTTTTAGTTTTGTTCCTTTGGATCAGAGGGTCCCTTGTGACCAGCCCCGGAGAGGTCTCTGAGTGTCACACGGGGCAGAGACAGGAAGCAGCCTTCTCCATGGAAGGAGCCACGTCTGATATCTCTCTGCAGCCCAGCTTCCCCAGGACCCACGATCATCAGATCGCCAGGGAAAGTTTTAAAACACTCGTTTCTATTTATAAAATGAGCTTCGTTTGACTTTTTAAAAGTTAAAAATGGGATTATTTTAAGCTCCCCACTCCCGACTTCTCAGGTGTGTTAACATGTGTTAACACTGGTAGTGGAACGGAGGAAGGCTCACTTCTTTCACCAGGTGGTGGGCATGGCAATGGGTGCGCACACGTACGTGTGTGTGTGTGTGTGTGTGTGTGTGTGTGTGTGTGTGTGATGATGACGGCTCAGAGCTAGCTTACCCTCAATCAAATGTCAGGTTTTTTTTTTTCCCCGACCCCCGAGACAAGGCCAGTGGAAGGCAAGTCCACCTGTCTACCTATGTGCTGTCAGAGGGTTGGATAAAGGCTAGAGCCCAGATAAAATTCAGTAAATCCCAGCAAAAAGAATTCTTTCAGCTTATTTCCCTTGGTTTCATGGGACAAGTTAAATTACAGTATCAAAATCAGTCCAAGGAGAATATTTTTGCGAGCAATGACTAATTTTCAACTTGAGAAGAAATGTATGGCTGGCCCTGGGACTGAGGAGCCTTGCAAGGTAAGTGCCTGGGAGAATGGACGGACCTCGCTTCACACCGTGCTCTCTCCTCTCCCCTTCAGCTTGCACCTACAAAAACCAGGAGTGCCGCCTGACTGTACATTACGAGAATGGATTTTCTATTACCACTGAACCACAGGAGGGTGCCTTTCCCAAGACAATCATACAGTCTCCCTATGAAAAGCTGAAAATGTCTTCAGATGATGGAATCAGGATGCTGTATTTAGATTTTGGAGGCAAAGATGGCGAGATTGTAAGTGTATTTCTGTACACGGCGTGATTTCATATATTTTTCATTGGGCAACACATCTGTGAGGGCTCGCAGACATAACACGGCCTTAGTGTTTATCTAGCCATTGACTATTTACAAAGTACTTGTAGGTTCATGTCTTATTTGATCCTTGAAAAACTATGATTAGATCCAATTATTCCGAAGTTCCTCATTTTCCACTAGCATACCAACTAAATATTTGAATCAAGTAATCTTTTAGAAAGTCAGCATTAAATTCTTATCAAATAGGGTCCCACCAGCTTCAAAATGCACCATTCACTTTTTTAAAAAGGTTTATTTATTTTATGTGAGAGACAGAGAGCACATGGAGGGAGTGAGAAGCAGGCTCCCCGTTGATCAGAGAACCCAACGTGGGGCTCTATCCCAGGACCCTGGGATCATGACCTGAGCCGAAGGCAGACGCTTAACCGACTGAGCCACCCAGGCGCCCCTGCATCTCATCTAACCTCGGCATTGTGCTGGTGTCGGGGGTGCAAGGATGTAAGCCGAGCAGGGAGAGCCAGGTGGGAGGTCTCCGAGGAGCACAGCATGTGGGGAACACAGAGGTGGAGGGTTGGGACCAGGGGCAGAGTAGAAGGGGCAGCAGGAAACAAAGAGAAACTTGGTTAGCAATACCCACGTGGAGAGAAGGCCAGACAAGAGCCCAGAAGTTTCAGGCTAATGGCAAATAATGTCTAACAAAATTAGCAAATTTGTCAAAGTAACTTTTATATTTCTATCAATAATATGCAAATAGCCAGTGTGTTTAAATTCATGATTTCCTGCGATCATTACTGCCTATTACAATAAAAAAGTGTATTTCTTTAGTTCCATGGAAGGGTGAGAGTCGCCTGTTCTTTCCAGCAAGCGTAGCTACTGACCCTCTCAGGAAGACACAGCATCTCACGGAAGCGTCAAATGCGGGACTTTCAAGAGGACCTTGATTCTGTCATAACTAGGCTCTGTTTAGGTCCCTCCTAGCCACTAGGTTAGTCAACAAATACTCCTTGACGTCCGCTTGATAACGGGGATAGGGAATACAGAAAATGCAGAAGTAAACTTCAAATTTAAAGCTCCAGCGACTTCAGTTAAACTTCTGGCCTTCCACAATCCCTCCCTCTGCCTCCAGCCCCATCAGTGACTTCTCCTCTGGGACTGGGCTGCTACTTCTCTGGAAACCACTGGGGGGACCCAGCAGAGGCTGACTGAAGGGGAGGGCCCAGACCACCCTTGAGAGCCGAGGGCCTTCATTTCACAGTCGCAGCGCGGCTGTTGTGGTCGGTGCGAGCTGCGCTTCCCCCACGGGGGCCACGGGCGGTCGGGAGGAGGGCGACAGCCTGTGCCCGACCCCCGATCGGAACTCACGTTCTGAGAACCGTTTCCAGCCAGTCATTTTCCCAGCCTTTAAAGTGGGTCCGCAGGATTTTACGGGATTTTGTCGTCGTTTGTGTGTTTCATTGACTAAGTTCAGCCTGAAGCACCTGTTGGGAAATAAACGAGTGGTTTGAAAGTCCGTTTTACTAAGACTCGTTCGGTTACTGCTCTAGCCATCATTTCTGCTCTTTCCTAAAGGTGACTGCTCCCTGGCAAAAAGCCAAAAACCCAAAAAACAAAAGGCTCTCAAGCCAAGGCTATTTTTGCCTGTGAGGAAAATCACTTACGTCTAAATTTCAGCCTTTCTGAAGCCTGTAATCACAACCCGACTTGGAAGAATGAGGCAGGACTGAGTTTTTGCGGCCAGTCGGTTTGGCTGAGAAGTGCAAGTTCACGCACAGCGTCCCCAGGCCTTGTTCCGCAAGCCCAGAGGCGGGCATCGCCAGGCCTTTCCCCACCCCTTCTGCGGAAGGGGGCGGACGCGGGCTGTAGGAAATGGAATAAATTGAGGGTCAAGAGACCCGTGTTCTGTTTCTGCGTCTGTAACTGACTCACCAGTTGTCTCGGGCAAGTCCTTCTATGTCTTTATGTAAAATGTAGTGACTGAAGTAGGTTCCTTCCCAAAGTGGCATTCTGTGTCAGAGAGACACAGTCCTGTGATGCCATCCGGACTCTGACGTCACGGGCCCCGCATCTGCATCCACACTTACTCTCCCCTGTAAGATGCAAGATCTCAGGAAGTTTTAGAACTTCTTCAAATACAACATGCAGATAATGGCAATAAGCACACGGGGGTTTTGTGAGAATTCAGTAAGACAGCGTAGAGGAAATATTTAGCACAGGGCCCGGTTCGTGGTCACTATAACCCTAACGTTGCTGGATGATGTTACACATCCAGGTGGTTGTTCCCCAACAGTGTCATCAGCAGACAAGAATTGGGGACAGCTCCTGCAGGTTTGCTGACTTGGGTCAGGTGATAAAAATTCCACCTGACTCTTCTCCTCTGGTCATGTGCTGGGCCACACGTAGGAAGCGCTGAGAAGGGTAAGACTTGAGCAGGGGCCGTAACAGGCAACGCACATGCTTGCAACAATCCAAGGGGACAGGACACTGGGGACACAGCTGCGTAGCAGCCTGGCTTCCCTATTCTGAGTTCTCACACACAGCGTCTCGTTCAATGCTGTCGTTACCCTGTGAATTAGGTAGGATTGGGGAACATTTTAAGTGACTTGTCCAAGATTATATACCTCTAAAGTGTTGGGGTTTTTTTAAGTGTTAAAACCGGGACTCAAACTGAATCTTTAAATGTGAAATTTAGTACTGCTTCAAGCTGGGCCTGACCCGACATAAATCACCTCACTGTTGTGATGCCAGAAACAAATGGTTTCAACAGTCAAGAAAGGCAACATCAATATTTATGCTATTGGTAGATATAAATTTCACAGAACCTATTCCGGAAACAAAGACAGATGTAAGAAATTAGTTCAAAGAGTTGTTTTTTTAAATCCCATGGGGGGGCGGGCAAGGATTTCAAACCATAATTGCTCTAGTTAACACAAAAGCAGGACGTGCACGGATCTTTTGATGTGCAAATCGCTCTTCTGCATCAAGCCTCTATTTAAACCGCTCATGCCCTCTTCTCTTGAAATTTCAGCAACTGGACCTTCATTCCTGCCCCAAGCCGATTGTTTTCATCATTCACTCCTTCCTGTCCGCGAAGATCACAAGACTGGGCTTGGTGGCCTGAACAGAGGGCTGACCTGCCCTTGAGAAAAGGAGGGCTGCTGGGCCACTGGAGGGTGACATCGGACACCACGAGGGGCGCACCAGACGTGGCACGCCACGGTCAGCTTTAGATCCCCGAGTCCTCCGAACTGCCCCAGACTTCTCTGTCAGCTGCACCAACGGCAAGGGGGGGCCCCAAGAAAGCACCACGAGGACTCTCAGAAGAAAACTGGCTTTTTAGAACAGTAGAAGGGTAAAGAGGTGAGGGCGATTGGAAATAAATACACAGCCTAGCTTTGAAATAATGACAATCAAGGACATCATGAACATGAGAACAGTGCGTGCAGATCTTAATCAGACCAGTTTCTAGGCAACTGGCTCACCCAGGTAAGCAAGAGCTGAAGAGATGAGGAATGGACACGTTCACCTCTCTCGCCCCCAGTAACCGCGACCCCTTGTTTCATTGTGATTTATTTTCTGCTTGTAACTGAGTTGACTTTTGCTGGTAAGGAAAGAGAAGTGCTTCAAATGGAAACCCACCTTTTATTTAAGTATGAAGCAGCTGTAATTCTTAGTGAGTTATCTTTCAATGAGGTAGAATGATTCTGAAGCATTCTCATGAGCATATGCTGAGCAGGGATTAAAGAAAGCATTGGACACTGGTCTGAGCTGTGAGCTGGTAGAATCTGAGCCATAGCAGAGTGTTTCTGTTGCAAAGCTTTGCGGTGAGGACAGTAAGTGTGCTTGAGAGATGATTGACCGGGCTGTGGTGCCCGGGAGCCGCGACTGACAGCTTTACTTACAGAAAGCAAATTATGGATATTTTTTTAAAAGATTGTCATTTGAGAGATATATATATAACATATATCTCATATATATAAATATATATATAAACAACTCACATGAGGTTAATTATCCCCATTTCGTGGTTTTCAGTGGAAGTACTGAGCAGTGTATTGACCCTTGTTGCTGCCTGTGCGTGTCTGCATGCATTTTCAAACCAGTCCTCGAGCAGCCTCATGTAATTCCAGCGTCCACAGCTCCCAGGAATTCCAGGGAAGTCATATAATGACCTGATATTTTTCTACAAGAATATTTTCAGACAACATAGAGCATATTACCAATTTAATGCTTTTATTTTTACCTTTCGATACAAATTTACCAAAAAGACACCTATTTTATTTGATTTTGGAGTCATCTTCTTCGAACCTTTTAGCTCTAGAGTGTCTGTAAGCATTTGTAACCCTTCTTTCCCCTACAAATGCTCTGGATTCAATCTGTGTGCTTGTTCAGAATTGTCTTTCAGCAAATACCTATGCAAAGAGCTTTTAAAAGTGCAACTGTTTTAAAGGAATGTAACTTTGCCCGCGGAGACACATATGTTTATTGAGTTACAAAGCAGCGTCCAAAGTATGTATCATGTGACACTAGTTCCAAAGGGCATTGACTGAGAGGTGTTTTGTTGGGGGGGGGCGGTGAGAATAAGAGGTTTGATGATCAAAAATGTGTTAAATATCGAGGTAAGAAACAACAAACAGATTTCATGATTGTGGGCCTCCTCAAAGACTTCAGTGTACACATTGTGATTCTTCCACGGGAGATCCCGTGTACCATTCCTACACTTACTCACGGAGCTCCTTTCTGACAGAGCATTTTATGAAGCAAGTGTTTTAAAAAAGAACAAAAACAGGGTCGCCTGGCTGGCTTGGTCCGTAGAGCATGCAGCTCTTGATCTCGGGGTCTTGAGTTCAAGCCCCATGTTGGGTGTAGAGATTACTTAAATAAAATAAAATAAAAAACAAAAAATACTTTGGGAAACACAGTTTTAGGTCACTGATTTTTTTTTTTCGGTTTCCCATTTTAAAATGCTGAAGAGTGAATTCCCACCCTGAATATTACAGGAAAGCTTTGATGCATTTGTAAATTATACTGCACTCTTTCATTACATATTTTCGAAGTCACTGGAATGTTGTTATACAAGAGAATTATGCATTGTAAATAACATTAAAATACATGTATTAATGTCAATAGTTAAGTTCAACAATATGTAATCTAAGGTGCTCAGTACTACATGAAGTATGAGTTAATTACTCAATTAAATTGCAAAGATCCTATTCTATATTTATAGACAAATTAAAATGATCATAATTACAAATATTTCTTCATCACTTAAGTTTTAGACTGATTAATATCTGGGTGGGGGTCAACAAATTACATTCTCTGCATTTATAAAAACTTAATTTAAATATTTATATTTTAGAAAAATACATTTCAATAAATTAAAGCATTTTCTGAATTAAAATGTATTAGCAAGAAGTAGACAACTTTACTAAGAGAATTGTGTGGATGACTCCTTGTTTTTTCCTTCAAAGTTAAGTGTATCATATTGGAGAGGCGATGATGAATCAATTTCAAGTCCTCATTTTTCCTTATTCTGGACTGAGGAAATTACAATGATTTTACACTGTAGATTTTAATCTTGTCTTGTGTGTTAAGAATGTTGTGAATGACACACAGTCAGATGTCTGGATCATGCCGGGGTACAGTCAGCGAATCAACTGATTCATTTTGGGGAATTTGTTTTTGTCCAGTCTGCTCTGTGCTTAATCCATTTCTTATTTGAATCAATGAATTATTAAATTCACGTTTGTCCCTTTAAGGGCAAATCAATACATATGACTGATGTTTTAACTGTACTGAGTGGGAAGCCACCCATTTGCTGGTAAATGTGGTTAGGCAAGCCCTCAGCGTTCCAGGGATTTAAAGAAAGCCAATGGGAATATAGTTAGCAATCTCTTTTCTGACTTGAACGAAGTAGAAGAAAAACACCATAAACCTCTTACAAACACCCAGGTAGAGGCGTTTAATTAATTCTTTCAATTGATGTAATTAAAATGCTGAAAAATGCATTTGCCTGAAATTAATGAGTAGAGCCTTTCTGGCCTTTCTTTTACAAATACTAGATAGTCCAACTTGGGATTGGAGTGGACTGGGGTGAGGGAGTAATTTTTGAATGTACGTTGAGGTAAAAAAAAATGTGCCTATGTTTATAGCACCACGGATATCATGTAAAATTTATATATGAATTAAATAAATATTCACCTCTGAATATGGTGGATTGGCTGGTGGTTTCATGACAGCCACAGAGGGAGTGTGAAGACCCAACTTGCTAGTCTCTTCCGCCAGGACTGGCTCTAGAAGCTGCCAATGGGTACAGGGGATGCCACTAGAAAATATGGTGTGTGTGGGTTTTTGTGTATAATTTCAGGATGGGTCTGCGCCTGGGGCTTAGGGATCTTGGCTCTCATTTTAACTAAATTTTCATGGGATTTGGCTTGTACACCGAGCTCCAAATACTCAAAATCTCTGAAGTACTACAACTTGGTTGGTGTTTAAATTGCTTATAACTAATGTTAGTCTAAGGCTGTGAAGTCCTTTTACCATTTGAAAATTTAGTACTATTGAGATTACATTTAAAACTGTAGAATCTCACTATTGAAGAGACTTCAGAGGTCATCAAGCTCAGTAGTGCCCAACGTTTGTTTATAATTATCACAATACTGCCTTAGAATCTTAGGGTATCTGACTTGCTAGTAATGTAGCGATGCAGTATATACATATAAAAATGAATATACACCAATTACATTTTTTAAAAAGTCTGTACCACCTAGAGTCATCCCACACACCCTGCTGGTCCAAGTACTGCATTTGGAGAAATGCTGACCTTGTATATATTTCCACTAACCTCAGCACCCCTTACCGTTGTTCATTCTGCCTGAAATTGAAAGTTTTCAGCTATAGGATGGGAGCTCCGTCTCTCCCGAGGCAGGTCCTTCCACTGCTGGATGGTGAGCGTTGTTGCAAAGTTCTTATATTCTTAGAGCCAAAACTTAGGGTCTGCCTTTCAGTCATGACCCTGTTCTACCCTAGAAAACACTGGAAGTCCGATCTCTTTTCCACATGAATGTCCTATAGAATAAAAAGACATATCAAGGCAGGGGGCTACTAGGAAATAGAAAATGATATGGAAATGGCTTTAAATAGAACACCTAATATTCCTTGTTTTTATCGTTAAAGAACCGATTGGCCAAGATTAAAACTCTACATAATACCTACTGGTGGAAGAGTGATGGGAAAACTGGCATTTATTTATACAGCCATTAGTAGATATACATTTGGCAATAATTTGGAGGGTAATCTGGCAATATCTATAAAAATTTTAAAACACATGTACCAGGGGCACCTGAGTGGCTCAGTCGGTTAGTCTGCCTTAGGCTCAGGTCATGACCCTGGAGTCCAGGGATCCAGCACTGCGTCGGGCTGCCTGCTCAGCAGGGAGTCTGCTTCTCCCTCTGCCCCTCACCTGCTCCTCACTTCTCTCCCTCTCCCTCTCCAATAAATAAATAAAATATTTAAAAAATAAAATACACATACCTTTTGACTCTAAGGGCTTATTGTAGAGATGTAAGTACACAGAGTAACATACAAGGACCATCTTTGCGGCATTAGCTGTAACAAGAAGCTAAAAAGTCCATAGGACCATCACTAGCTAAAGCGATCCCAGCACAGGGACGCACGAGACTCCGCAGTGCTGCAGTGATCCATCTGGAGGTACTACTGTGGACAACGTTTCTAAATGCAGCGTCTGCAAAATGCAGATAAACACACAAAGAGATATGTATTCCATGTGTTGTTTAAAAAGTGATTCTTAGGAAGAGCGGCACCTGCCATATTTTGGAAATCTGTGCTAGTGCTCTTCTGTCGTCACTATGCTGGGGGCCGGGAAGGGGGGACACTTGGTATTTGCTGAACAAGAGCCAACAGCGGGTAGACTTCCTGCAATGGGAGGACAGTCCCCACATCCCGTGGCACCGTTACCCACACAACTGTTCTGTCCTCTGAGTTGTTCGCGTAGGTGAAACACATAATTATCTGAGCCTAGACCCTGACTACATTTTACATATGAAAACATTTTTTGACTGATTCAATATATTCTGAATTTTCTAGGTATGCAACTACCATGTACGTGTTTTTGCGTTGTTCAGGGCATTTTATAGAACATTTTATCAACACGAGTCACCCGTAGCCGGTGTCACAAGGTACTTGAGTCGTGGGTAGGGAGCACCGGACTACTTCTATACACGCCTCATTCACATGGCATCTGAGTACAAATATTTGACTGCTTTACCTTTTAGCGTGGCGGTAGCCAGCATCTCCATATGGGGGGCATATTATTTTATTATCCTTACTTCCCTTTTTTAGAACTTCTTCACCTTACAGTTAGGGAACAGCAATTTAAAAACTCCGGGGTGCACGCAGCCTGCCCCCGCTGGGCGCGTCCGATCCCTCAATGCCACGGTCTAGTGTCCGAGAGGCTCAGCCGCTGTCCCAGCCCGAGGCCCCGCCACAGCCGGCCCTGCTCGACCTGTTTCTGCACTGACAGCCAGCCCCGCGCTCGCTGGGAAACGCGGCCCCTCCAGCCCCCTGCCCCCCACTGCTGCCAGGCAGCGGGCTGAGGACGTGCACACTTGAGTCTCTGGGTTTGCCGTCAATTCCAGACTTGCATGAAAAGCCGCACACCGTAGGCATAAGACCTCGTGTCCCGAGCAGCCACGAATGACCTGAGCAGTCCAGAATTGTCCAGGATTTAAATTAGCTCTACGGGGCCAAATAGGAGAAAGTAATAGGCATGAGCCAAGAGGGAAAATAATCCTCTTCTTCCTTCTTGTCGTGTACTTCCCCGAGACATGGTTTCTTTTTTTTTTTTTTTAAGATTTTATTTATTTATTTGACAGAGATAGAGACAGCCAGCGAGAGAGGGAACACAAGCAGGGGGAGTGGGAGAGGAAGAAGCAGGCTCATAGCAGAGGAGCCTGATGTGGGGCTCGATCCCATAACGCCGGGATCACGCCCTGAGCCGAAGGCAGACGCTTAACGACTGTGCCACCCAGGCGCCCCAGACATGGTTTCTGCATGCACACTCCCTGTGACTGAGACACTCCCTGTGACTGAGAGCACACGCGTGGGGACTGGCTGTGTTCCTTTGCCTCACGAGGCAGTGGCCAGTGAGCAACGTACCACCTGCTTTGCTTGCCTGCCTTCCCCACCTCTTCTCCCTTTCCTTCTTCACTCTTGGGGCCCTGGAATTGACATCCAAATACAGCATCAGCACCTAATCACGCCCGACACAAAAATTCACTCCACATGGATCACAGACCTAAATATAAGAGAGAAAACTATAACGTGAAAACATAACCTACAGAACGGGAGAAAATACCCATAAGTCCTATATCTGATAAGGGACTAGAGTCCAGAATATAGAAAGACCTCTGACCATTCAACGACAAAAAGACAAATAATCCAACTAAAAATGGTCAAAGGAATTGAGTGGACAGTTCTCCAAAGACACGCAGATGGCTAACAGGCACGTGAAAAGATGCTCACCATTAGCAGTTATGCAGAAAATGCAAATCAAAACCACAATGAGATTCCACCTCACACTTTAAATCATTGGTCAGAAAGAGAATTACAAATACTAGAAAGGATATTGAGAATTTGGAACCTCATACATTAATGGCCAGTGGAAATGTCAGATAGTACAGATGCTTTGGAAAACAGTGAAAACAAGACGTTTAAACGTGGAGTTTACCATCTAGTCCAGCAATTCTATTCCTAGGCATATACCCAAGATAATGGAAAACCTACATCCACGCAAAACACTGGTACACAGATGCGCAGAGCAGCGTTATTCGTAATGGCCACAAGGTGCAGCAGCCCAGACGCCCATCAGTGGGTGAGGAACAGAGCGCGGCTGATTCACACAATGGAAGGAGGAGGCCCTGCCACACGCTGCCATACGGATGAGCCTTGAAAACCTCACGCTAAGAAAAAGAAGCCAGACACACAAGGCCATAAATCGTATGAGTCAGCTTACATGAAATGTCCAGGAGAGGCAAATCTGTAGAGACATAAAGTAGATGAGTGTTTGCCGGGGGCTGAAAGAAGGGAGAATACGAACTGACTGCTCGTAGATAGGGCAT
Source organism: Ursus americanus (assembly GCF_024610735.1). Classification (NCBI taxonomy): domain Eukaryota; kingdom Metazoa; phylum Chordata; class Mammalia; order Carnivora; family Ursidae; genus Ursus; species Ursus americanus. The sequence goes on from NC_142135.1 coordinate 18,811,643, forward strand.
GTCTGTTGGGGGATGAAAATGTTCTGGAAGTAGCGATGATGGTTGCTCAACTTTGTGAGTGTATTAAATCCACTGAATTATCCTCTTTACAGGGTGAGTTTTATGATGTGTGAATTACATCTCAAAAATACACGTTGTAGGCTTTTTATGTATCACGTTCTAGTCTAGTCCTTTAGATGAGTGCCACACCCACAGTTCTTTTTCAGGGCACGTCTCTCTTCACTTTGGGTGTCAGAGTGCAACACCCTTAGGATTCTTAAAAGCCCTTTTGTCTAGCCGAGAGGGTCTACTTTTAAATCACTAACTGTAAATATTTCTAAGGTCTTAATAAAGGATTATATAAGCACACCTTAGGTTTGATTTTTTTCCTTTAAGAAACTTTTGCCATTGGAGATGCTGGAAGTGGGAAACCATTTTATTTTCGGATTCACAATGTCTTCAGCCCTCAGGATCTCCTCTAAATGCTGGAAAGCCACACAGTTCCTTCTTTGGCTCATCTATTTTTTCCTGCATCTTGCCGTCTTCAGCTAAATTAACAAACAAATGGCCCACTGACACTTTTTTTTTTTTTAAACATTCTGCCTAGAAACAACCTGAATCATCCATGAATTCATTAGATAGAACTTGTTTTCCAGCTTCTGTAGGCAACACTGTTGCCATCTCTGCACAGCACAGCTCAGTTGATTGGGGCCAGTGGCTCCCCGTTTCCTTCCCGCAGGGGCCTCCTTGTAAACTTCTCATTTAATAAGTGTGAGCTCTCAGCAGTTCCCAGCACCGGTAAACACGCCCCAGCAGAGCTGATGTCTAAGCTCAGTCTGCACTCTTTCCCCTCTCCCCTGGAAGGTCCCTGTGATGCTGACCGTCTGTAAAGATGGAGCAACTCTCGGCGGGGTTCCTCGCGGGAAGCAGAGCCCGACTCCAGCCCCGCCGGCTCTTCTTCCAGGAGCTTAGCTTATCCTAAGTGCTAATAGTCGCAAGTTCCTGCCTCAAAACTCTGGCAGGGTCAAAAATTGACCTAAGAGGGCGCCTGGGTGGCACAGCGGTTAAGCGTCTGCCTTCGGCTCAGGGCGTGATCCTGGCGTTATGGGATCGAGCCCCACATCAGGCTCCTCCGCTATGAACCTGCTTCTTCCTCTCCCACTCCCCCTGCTTGTGTTCCCTCTCTCGCTGGCTGTCTCTATCTCTGTCGAATAAATAAATAATCTTTAAAAAAAAAAATTGACCTAAGTTTCTGGACCTTTTAGGTCTCTTCCTTGTGCCTGCTTTCAGATTTATCTGAAATATCTTTAACCACTTTTTACTTGGGAATTCAGGCCCTGAGGTGGACAGTGTGGAGATGATGCCTGTGAGGCATCTAAAAATTTAGGAACCAATTTCTCTGCCCAGCTGAAATGACCAAAAAAGTTTCCCAAGTTACAATGACTGGTTCGCTCTGGGGAGGTAACTTCCACAAAACGACGTCTCCCGAACACGGATGGAGTTACTGCGCTTGCTTGGCAAGGATACATCTGGTCTCCCGTGCCTCTCTCCACACGGCTTCACCTCCGCCCCTCGCCGCCGCTCACCTCCCAAGGCTCACCGGCCTCGGGCAGCCAACAAAGCGGCCGCGAAGGTGGGCGCTCTTGGAAACTGTATTCGATGACTCTTTTGAGGGCAAAAATGGTTGGGGATCAGCCTAATACGACAGAATACACAAATTGAATCGCGTAGATTGGATCTGGGGTTCCTCTACTGCTCCTTATCTGGGAATACGAACAGACTGGCGACAGGACGACGAAGGCAGAGTGAGTTTACGAAGTATCTCGGAGAACACTCTAGTATCCATGGTACGCGGCCTGCAACGATTGCAGGTACACGGCCCGAGGAGCTTCGATAAATGTGTATCCGGTACAGCAGCCATCACAAGCACGATAGAGAACACTTACATCACACGGTTTCCTTGTGCCGCTCTCCAGTCACTCCGACATCTGGCCCCAGGAAACCATATTTGCTTTCTGTGACTATTTCACTTTTCTAGAATTTCGTGTATCTGGCATTTTCTTCTCAGCATATTTTGAGAGTCATCCACGTGGCTGCCTATTTTAGTTTGTCCCATTACACTGATAAGTAGTATTCCATTATATACGTCTTATAATTTATCTGTTCACGTATTGATGTAGCTTTGGGTTGTTTGCGCTTCGGTGCTATTAGGAACTAAGCTGGTGAGCGCGACTGATGAATCATAGAACACTACATCAAAAACTAATGATGTACTACTGTATGTTGGCTAATTGAACTTAATAAAAATTTTGAAAAAGAAGCTGGTGAGGAGGAGCTAAGATGGTGGAGGAGTAGGGAGCCCTGAGTTCGTCTGGGCCTCCAGTACAGCCGGATGGTTATCTATCTGTTCATTCTGAACACCTGAGAAATCAGTCGGAGATCTGAGACAAGACATGCTGCAATTCTACAAGTAGAAAAGCGACTACTTTTTGGAAGGTAGGAGGGGCAGAGACTTGGGTCCCATGTGACATAGCAAAGGACACGGTGGCAAGGAGGGAGCCTGCTGAAGGAGGCTACCGCAAAGTATAAGCAGCAGAGCACAAAATCGGAACTTCTAGAAGTCTGCTGCAGTGGGGGCGTCCTTGGCCGAAAGGTGCTCAGGTGGCGAAGTGGGGCGGAATCCCAGGTGGGACAGCATTGTCTCAGGATCCCGGGGTGGGGGTGGGGGTCACAAGAACAGGGGTGCCTGAGTGTGGCAGTTTGCAGGCATAGGCGCAGGGAAGCCTGCGGAAAACAGTGAATCTAGGCACCCGCACTCTGCTCTGTGTTGCCATAAACCATGAGCAGCTCCACGATCGGACAACCGCTCTCCTGGTAGGGGCCTAGCAAGAGGCAGAAGCACAGTGAGACCTCGCCCCCTCCCTGGGAGGAACAGCATGGGTGTGTGCCCTAAGAGTCCATCAACTTTGCAGTTTTGAAACTCAGTCACAAAAACTCTCAGTTATAGGCTGGGTAAACAGAGTCCTGACGGAAATCAAGGAGACCACAGTGATTGACTGCTTTTCTGTGAGGGCTCACTGAAGTGTAGGGGGGTGTGAACTTTCAGCCCTGGGGCTAAAGAGCTGGGCGTCACCATATTCATCCCCCGCCCCCCATCAGTGCTGAAAGCTTTCAGGGAGCAAAACAGCGCCACCTAGGGGAGTCCGGAGCCCATTACACTGGTCTCTGCCTCCCTACGCACTGGAGGCGCATTTGCACCACGGCAAGTCCACCAATGTCCCTCCGCCAGAAGACCAGCATGACAACTGGCTCGCACCAAGTTTACCTATGGTAGAAGGCTGCAAAGCGTTAACTCCTGATGAAAACAGTAGATAGAATTCTTTGTACTTTTGTTCTTTAGTCTTTCAGTATTATTTTTTCAGTTATTTTCTTATTTTTTCAGTTCATTTTTATATTTTAGTTTTGATTTTTATATATGCTACAGGTATTTTTGTTTCCCTTCACTGTATTAGTTTATAATTATGTAATATAAAATGTGTATTAATACTTAATATATATTTTATTAAATAAATATTATAATATATAAGTATTTCTTTCTTTTTTATTTTAAGATCTAGCTTCTTTTAACAAGCAGACCAAAACACACCCAAGATGTAGTTTTTTGTTTTGTTTTTTGCTGTTGTTATTTTTGTTTTTTCTTTCTTCTTTTCTTTTCTGGACATAATGATGAGACAGAGAAACTCACCCCAAAAGAAAGAACATGACGTAGTACTCACTGCCAGAGACTTAACCAATATGGATATAAGTAAGATGTTGGAACTAGAATTTGAAACAATGATTATAAAGATACTAGTTGGGCTTGGGGCGCCTGGGTAGCGCAGTCGTTAAAGCGTCTGCCTTCGGCTCAGGGCGTGATCCCGGCGTACTGGGATCGAGTCCCACATCGGGCTCTTCCGCTATGAGCCTGCTTCTTCCTCTCCCACTCCCCCTGCTGTGTTCCCTCTCTCGCTGGCTGTCTCTCTGTCACATAAATAAATAAAATCTTTAAAAAAAAAAAAAAAAGATACTAGTTGGGCTTAAAGAAGCATCAAATACACTAGACAACCCCTTACTATAGAAATAAAAGAACTAAAATCTAGTCAGAGCTAAATTAAAAATGCTATTACTGACATGCAGTCCCAAGTAAAGGCTATAATAAAATGAGGATGAACAAAGCAGAAGAGCAAATCAGTGATACAGAAGATAAAATGATGGAAAATAAGGAAGTTGAAGAAAGAAAACTATTAGATTCCTAAAGGAGGCTGAGAGAACACAGCGATTCCATAAAGTGAAATAATGTCTGTATAATAGGGGTCCCAAAAGATGAGGAGTGGGAGGAAGGGGCAGAAAGTTTACTTGAACAAATAATAGCTCAGAACTTCCCTAATTTGGGGAAGGAAAAAGGCATTCAAGTCCAGGAGGCACACAGAACCCCCCTAAAATCAATAAAAATAGGTAAACACTTTGACATATAATAGTGAATCTTGCAAATTTCAAAGACAAAGAAAAAATACTGAAACCAGCTTGGGACAAGAGGTCCTTAACCTACAAGAGTAGACACATGTCCACAGAGAGCTGGCAGGCTGGAAAGAACTGCAGGATATATTTGACGTGCTAAATGGGAAAAATATGCAACCAAGAATACTTCATACAGCAAGGCTGTCATTCAGAATAGAAGGAGAGTAAAGAGTTTTTAGGAAAAAGAAAAACTAAAGGAATTTGTGAACATTAAACCAACCCTGCAAGAAATATTACAGGGGATCTTTGAGTGGAAAGAGAGCCCAGAAGTAACAAAGACGAAAAAGGAACAAAGACAATCTACAAGAACAGTGACTTTACAGGCAACTCAATGGCACTAAATTTGTATCTGTTGATACTTACTCTGAATGTAAATGGACTACATGCTCAAATCAAAAGGCACAGGGTATCAGAATGGATAAAAAAAAAAAAACAAGACCCATCAATATGCTGCTTACAAGAGACTCATTTTAGACCTAAAGAAACCTCCAGATTGAAAGTGAGGGAGTGGAGAACCATTTATCACGCTAATGGACATCAAAAGAAAGCTGGAGTAGTCAACCTTATATCAGACAAACTAGATTTTAAACCAAAGACTGTAATAAGAGATGAAAGACACTATATCATAATAAAAGGCTGTATACAACAAGATCTAACAATTGCAACTATTTATGCCCCTAATTTGGGAGCAGCCAAATATATACACCAATTAACAACAAAATTAAAGAAACTCATTGATAATAATACAATAATAGTAGGGGACTTAACACCCACTTACAGCAATGGACAGATCACCTAAGTAGAATATTAACAAAGAAACAATGGCTTTGAATGACACACTGGACCAGATGGACTTCACAGATATATTCAGAGCATTTCATCCTAAAGCAGCAGAATACACATTCTTCTTGAGTGCATGTGGTACATTTTCTAGAATAGATTACATACTGGGTCACAAATCAGGTCTCAACTGGTACAAAAAGATTACTCAATCACAACAGAAAATTTGGAAGGAACCCAAATACATGGAGGTTAAAAAACATCTTACTAAAGAATGAATGGGTCAACTAGGAAATTAAAGAAGAATTTTAAAACTACATGGTAGCAAATGAAAATGAAAACACGACAACCCAAAATATTTGGGATGCAGCAAAAGTGGTCCTAAGAGGGAAGTATATAGCAATATGGGCCTTCCTCAAGAAACAAGAAAAGTCTCAAATACACAACCTAACCTTACACTTAAAGAAGCTGGAAAAAGAACAACAAATAAAGCCTAAATTCAGCAGAAGAGAAATAATAAAGATTAGAGCACAAATCAATGATTTAGAAATAAAAAAACCCACAGTAGAACAGATCAAAGAAACCAGGATCTAGTTCTTTGAAAAGCATTAATAAGATTGATAAACCCCTAGCCAGACTTATCAAAAAAGAGAGAGAGAGAGAGAGAGAGAGAGAGAAGACCCAAGTAAACAAAATCATGAATGAAAGAGGAGAGATCACAACCAACACCAAAGAAATATAAACAATTCTAAGAGAATATTATGAGCAATTATATGCCAACAAATTAGGTAATCTGGAAGAAATAGATACATTCTTAGAAACATATGAACTATCAAAACAGAAACAGAAAGAAATAGAAAATCTGAACAGACCCATAACCAGCAAAGAAATTGAATCAGTAATCAAGAATCTCCCAACAAACGAGTCCAGGGCTGGATGACTTCCCAGGGGAATTCTACCAAACATTCAAAAAAGAATTAACACTTATTCTTCTGAAACTGTTCCAAAAAGTAGAAATGGAAGGAAAACCTCCAAACTCATTCTATGAGGCTAGCATTATCTTGATCCCAAAACCCCACTATAGATAAAGACCCCACTAAAAAGGATAATTATAGACCAATATCCCTGATAAACATGGATGCAAAAATTCTCACCAAGATACTAGCCAATAGGATCCAACAGTACATTAAAGGATTATTCACTATGACCAAGTGGGATTTATTCCTGGGCTGCAGGGATGGTTCAACATCTGCAAATTAATCAGTGTGATACACCACATTAATAAAAGAAAGGACAAAACCATAAGATCCTTTCAATAGATGCAGAAAAAGCATTTGACAAAATACAGCATCCTTTTTTAATAAAAACTCTCCACTGTGTAGAAACAGAGGGAAAATACCTCAATATCATAAAGACCATGTATGAAAGACCCACAGCAAATATCATCCTCAATGGGGAAAAACTGAGAGCTTTTCCCCTAAGGTCAGGAACATGACAGGGATGTCCACACTCACCACTGTTGTTCAACATAGTACTAGAAGTTCTAGCTTCAGCAATCAGACAACAAAAAGAAATAAAATGCATCCAAATTGGCAAAGAAGAAATCAAAATTTCACTCTTTGCAGATAACATGATACTCTATGTAGAACACCCAAAAGATTTCCACTAAGAAATTGCTAGAATTGATACAGGAATTCAGCAAAGTTGCAGGATATAAAATCAATGCACAGATGTCAGTTGCATTTCTATACACTAACAATGAAGCAGAAGAAAGAGAAATAGAAAACTCGATCCCCTTTACAATTGCACCAAAAATCATAAGATACCTAGGAATAAACCTAACCAAAGAGGTAAAGGATCTGTACTCTGAAAACCATAGAACAATTATGAAAAAAACTGAAGAAGACACAAAGAAATGGAAAATCATTCCATCCTCATGGATTGGAAGAACAAATATTGTTAAAATGTCTATGCTGCCCAAAGCAATACACATTCAATGCAATCCCTATCAAAATAACATCAGCATTTTTCACAGAACTGGAACATACATACATATGTATGGAACCAGAAAAAACCCTGAATAGCTAAAGGAATGTTGAAAAAGAAAACCAAAGTTGGAGGCATCACAATTCTGGACTTGAAGTTATATTACAAAGCTGTAATCATAAACACAGTATGGTACTGGCACAAAAACAGACACACAGATCAATGGAACAAAATAGAAAACCCAGAAATGGACCCTCAACTCTATGTTCAACTAATCTTCAACAAAGCAGGAAAGAATATCCAATGGAAAAAAGTCTCTTCAACAAATGGTACTGGGAAAATTGGACAGTCACATTCACAAGAATGAAACTGGATGACTTTCTTGCACCATACAAAAAAGTAAACTCAAAATGGAGGAAAGACCTAAATGTGAGACAGGAATTCATCAAAATCCTAGGGAAGAATGCAGGCAGCAACCTGCTTGACCTCGGCTGCAACAACTTGTTAGACACATCTCCAAAGGCAAGGGAAACAAAAGCAAAAATGAACTATTGGGACTTCATCAGGATAAAAAGCTTTTGCACAACAAAGAAAACAGTCGACAAAACTAAAAGGCAACCTACAGAATGAGAGAAGATATTTGCAAATGACTTATCAGATAAAGGGCTAGTGTCCAAACTCTATAAAGAACTTATCAAACTCAGCACCCAAAAAGCCAAAATCCAGTCAAGAAATGGGCAGAAGACATGAACAGACATTTCTCCAAAGACATACAAATGGCCAACAGGCATATGAAAAAATGCTCAACATCACTTGGCATCAGAGAAATATAAATCAAGACCACAATGAGATACCACCTCACACTGGTCAGAATGGCTAAAATTAACAAGTCAGGAACCAACAGGTCTTGGTGATGATGTGGAGAAAGGAGAGCTCTCTTACACTGCTGGTGGGAATGCAAACTGGTGTAGCCACTGTTGAAAACAGTATGGAAGTTCCTCAAAAAGTTAAAAATAAAGCTACCCTATGACCCAAAAATCACACTAGGTATTTACCTAAAGGATACAAACATAGTGATTCAAAGTGGCACATGCACCCCAGTGTTTATAGCAGCAATGTCCACATTAGCCAAAATATGGGAAGAGCCCAGAGGTCCACTAACAGATGAATGGATAAAGAAGATGTAGTACATACATATATACAATGGAATATTACCCAGCCATCAAAAAGAACAAAATCTTGCCATTTGCAAGGACTTGGATAGAACTAAAGGGTATTACGCTAAACAAAACAAGTCAGTCAGAGAAAAACAAACATCACATCATTTCACTCATATGTGGAATTTAAGAAACAAAACAGATGAACATAGGGGAAGGGAAGGAAAAATAAAATAAGATGAAAACAGAGAGGGAGGCAAACCATAAGAGACTCTTAACTATAGGAAAAAATCTGAGGGTTACTGGAGGGGAGGTAGGTATTGGGATGGGGTAATTGGCTGATGGGCATTAAGGAGGGTACTTGATATAATGAGTACTGGGTGTTATATGCAACTAATGAATTGCTAAATTCTACCCCTGAAACTAACAGTGTATGTTAGCTAAATTAAATTTAAATGACAAATTTAAAAAATTAAGCTGGTATGAGTATTTAGTTCAATTTTTTGTATGACATAGGTTTTAATTTACCTTGGGTAAACAGGGGAATGGCTGAGTCATATGCTAAGTGTAAGCTGAATTTTATAAGAAAGTCAAATATTGTCCAAAATGATCATAGCATTATCCCTTTCCCCCAGCAATGCATGAGATTTCCGAATGTTCCACACAGTCACCAAGACATGGTATCATCAGTTTTAAAATTGTATCCATTCTAGTGGGTGTTTAGAGGCATCTCATTATGGTTTTAATTTGCCTTCCCTTAATGATTGATAATACTGAACTTCTTTTCATGTGTTTATTGCCATTCCTGTATCTTCTTTTGTGAAATATTTTTTTCAACTCCTTGCCTATTAAAAAAAAAAAATACTTTAGGTAATGTCTTATTATTAAACTGTGAAGGTTCTTTATATATTCTAACTAAAATTCTCATCATCCTATTTTCAGTCATCAAAAAAGTAAACAGGGACTCTGCTGGTTGGTGTCCAAACTAATTTCTCAGAAAGACAGTCTGGAAATATTAAGATCAATCTTAAGACCCATGAATTCCACTCCTAAAAAATTATACTAAGGAAATAATCAGTGATGTATTAGGAAGATTCATTACAGTTTTATTTATAATAGGGAAAAAGTGAGGCTATACATCCAATAATGGGGATTGATTAAACAACTTGTGATTCCTTGGTATTATGCAGTAATTAAAATGATACATGATATAAAATTCATGATACATTGTTAAGTGAAAAGCAGGGTATAAAGTAATACATATATGCATTAAAAATACATACACACATATGGATGACCCCACTTAAAAATATTTTTAACATAATTACATATATATTTTTAAAATATCAACAGTGGTGGGGTGTGTGGGTGGCTCAGTTGGCTAAGCATCCGTCTTCGGCTCAGGTCATGATCTCAGGGTCTTGGGATCCAGCCCAAATCGGACTCCCTGCTCAGCAGGGAGTCTACTTCTCCCTCTCCTTCCCTCCCCCCAACTCATGCTTACTCTCTCTCTCTCTCAAATAAATGAATAAAATGTTTTTAAAAAATATTAACAGTGGTTACATACAGATAGGCAATGTTGGAATTTTTTTTTTAACTCTGTTTTGTATTTTCTGCATTTCCCAGATTTTCTACCATGGGAAAATATCTTGTTTTCTGGCAGTCTCTACTTAGTCATTTTTACTATATCTTATTTTCACAATTTCTGCCCTGCTCCAACAGCAGTGGCTCTGGGGCGGGGGCAAGGGAAGATGGCTACCTGTGCGGATTTTTTACCAATATTTTCTACACCAGGAATCATCCAATTAAGTTATGCTGTTGGGTCACATGAGAAAAGCCACTGGCAATATCTTACTTGAAATTCAGTAATTTAAATAGGCCTAACAACAAAGACATTTACCAAGAAGAAAAGAAATAACATTTTCAATTTATTAAAAATTAAATAACCAAGAGTAAAAATTTAAAAACATATATAAAAATATTAACCTTAAAAATTAAAATAGAGTGAAACTATAAAATAAGTATACAATTAAAAAACACATTAACTGAGCATCCTCAAAACTAAATAAATATTGGATATTTATGAAATTCTTTAGAGATGGAATATCTATTCTTTGAATAAAGTTTGAAATTGGTTTATAATTTTCAAACTAAGGAAGGAAGTAGCAAATAATAGCTCTGCCCAATTTATAATTGTCCAAAGAGAAAGATTCTGTGTTATTTCTTGCTTGTCTTTTCTAACACCCATTCAATCACCTAGAAGGAGAAAAAATATGATATGGTTTACTTCTACTGAAAACACAAGGGACAGAAAAAGATACAATTAAAACTTTAACAGTATGGTAGAAAATTTAAAATAGAAAGTAACACGTCAAAATCCTAAAACACATTTTATCTTAAAAACACATTCTATTTTCTAACTGAAGAAAAGAAAACTGAAGCCGGATTTCTAGTGCAGAGTACAATAGCTGTCCTCACTGGACACAATAAAGCTTCTGCTCTGTTTTCTCACCTTTTTTTGCAATTGTTTTCGAAGGGTCATTAGAAAGAAATTAAACCAAACTTTGAAAACAACTAATCACAATGGATTAATTTTTCCAGCTCTTTGGATTATTTAAAAGAAGTTTCTCTTTCTTAACATCATCTTTAGAAACCCTTTTGTTAACAGAGCAGCCTATTAAGTACTCCTAAATGCTCTGTTTGCATTAGTCTATTTTTAAGTATTTTAAAGAGAGTTCTTACACAGCATATATAATGGCATCGTGGCTACCCTGAAATAAAATAGCAATTTAATTGAATGTCGTTTCCTGCGAGTAATTATTTACCTGTACAGCATTGTTGTTTGCTGCTTTCTTCATTTCTTCAAATAGACCCCTTGAAGTTTTAAGATCCTAAAAATAACAAAATAAAGTGTTTCACAAGTTGTACGTTAAATTACAGAGAACAAGTCATTATTAAATAAACTTGAGATTATCCTAAATCATTCTACAAGTGTCCATGTGACTCAGGAAATACTACGAAAAAAATCAAAGTATTATAATTTAGCTCTACCCCCAAATATCAAGATACTCTAACAACAAAACACACATATGAATATCTGTCATTCCTTTTTTAAAAAAAAAAGATTTTATTTATTTATTTGAGAGAGAGAGAGGAAGAGAGTGTACAAGCAGGGGGATTGGCAGAGGGAGAGGGAGAACCAGGTTCCCTGCATAACAGGGCGTCTGACACGGGGCTCGATCCCAGGACCCTGGGATCATGACCTAAGCCGAAGGCAGATGCTTAACCGCTGAGCCACCCAGATGCTCCAAAACTTCTGTCATTCTAGCCTCGTATTCCCAGCAGCACTGACCAAATCTAAGTCCCATCCTTGATTATGAGTATCCACTACTGCTTTGGTACACAGGAAATGAATATACAGTATTTGTATTATGTTTCAGATAAAATATCTTTTCTCTCTCCTCTTTTTTGGTTACTTTACTCTGCAACAAAAGGAATGACATAGGAAAGGAAAACTGAAATCTCTGCGTTTTAAAAAATATGATTATATCAAATTAGATTACAAAGTAAATTAAAAAAATCTAATCACATTTTAAAAAAGCAGTCCTCTGCCGTCCCTCTAAGTTATGCTTCCCAAGGAGAGAGAACCACTTTCAGTTCTTTCAGCTGTTTCCCTTATTTATACCTTCATGTTTCTAAATAACACGCTTATGCTGCTTTTTGATTTAGCAATTTTAGACAATGATCATTGTTAATCAGTTACAAAGGTATGGACTCAGGTCTCTGAACCCGGCCACCTCCCTCTTCTTCCTCTCAGTAACTGTTGCACCAGTTTTGATCAGTGAATAGTCAGTGTCTGCATTACTATACCTACGTAAATACAGGTCAGTCCTGAGCTAAGTAATGTTATTATAATTATCTTCTCATATTTTGTTTAACCTGTAGGTAAATTATATTTGCTTTAGTTTGCCATGTATCTAATTCTGGGTCCCCCCTGCCGAATGCTGTGATCAACTGTAGCAAACTTGTTTCAAATACTCAAATACACTGGATAATCTCTCAGTTCAGTTTTTCAAAAAATTTGATTTTCATTATTATTCTTATTTTTTCCTTTCTCCCACAGCCTGCTCCGATTTGGTCTAACTGCTCCCTGGATTAGTTCTTATTTCTTGCCTCAGTCCCTGTTCTGCTATCTTCATCCTCTTGCAGATGCTTCCAAAGGGTATACGAATGACAGATTTTTTTCGACTTTTCACTTCTGAAATATCTCTAACGAATCCTCATACCTGATTGAATTTGTGACCGGGTATAACATACTAGGTAAATCAGTTTCCCTCAGATTGGAAGGTACTTTTCCACTGTCTTCTAGCATACAATATAACTTAATGTGGAGAAGTCCAATGCCATTCTGATTCTCAGTTCTTTATATGTAAACTTTCTTTCCTGAGAAGCTTTTGAGAGGTGTTCTCTCATTTCAGGAGGTATGGAATTCAACAATGAGGTAGCTTGTAGAACTGTCATTCACTGGGATCGACAAGCTATGTGCCCTTTCAATCATGGCACTTGTGTTCTTCAGTTCTGGAAAACTGTTAGATTTTTGATATTTTGCTCTCCTTTATTCTCTATTTTTAAAACTTCAATTAGCATATTAGATCTTCTGGATTAGTCCTCCCATTTCCTGATCCTATGTTTCATGTTTTTTGTCATCTGATTCTAATTTCTGGTAACTTTCTTAATCTCAACTATTCAGCCTATTAGATTTATTTTATCGTATTTTTAATTTCAAGGAGCTTTCATGTTTTGTATAGTTTCTGGAAACAGCATCCTGTTCCACCTTTATGGATGCAATTATCTTCTGAGAGAATTATAGTTTTTATGAAGTCTTCTATAGCTTCCTGCCCCTAAGAGATGCCTTCAGTCCTTTACATTTTGGCATCTCTTTTTTGCAAAAGTCTCAAAAGTCTGATGATCCTTGGCAGTCCAATCATACATAAAAATGAAAAATAGATCTTAGTGGAAGCTCTGTCTGGTGACTTTACAAGGCAGGGTTATTAGGAGGCCAATGGGTTTTTCCCCTGTGGCCTTTAATTCTTTTTTCTCCAGAGACCACTTCCTGTACCGTCACAGAGCTGGGGGAAGAGAAGCACAGGCAGTAGACCCCATAGTTACCCCTGTGGGAGAAGGACTTGCAGAGGAATTGCGGGCTCCCTACTTTACTTTGTAGATTTTTATTCAATTCCCCATCTTCTACCTGACACCACACCCCTGCTTTCCATGACACCCGGTGTCTTCAAATCTTAAGCACCTCAGAGACTGTGTCACTTGAAGTGGCTTGATTCTCACTGGCACCCCACTGGGCAGGCATTGAGGTTTGAACTTCTTTAACGCTGTGATACCACACTTCTGTGGGCTTTGTCTTGTTCAACAAGGGACTTAAACATTTTTTTCTCTCTTCTTCTCTTTTTGTACTTTTTTAAAATTTAATTTAATTTTTTTATTTTTTATTTTTTTAAAGATTTTATTTATTTATTTGACAGAGAGAGAGAGACAACCAGCGAGAGAGGGAACACAAGCAGGGGGAGTGGGAGAGGAAGAAGCAGGCTCCTAGTGGAGCAGGGAGCCCGATGTGGGGCTCAATCCCAGGACCCTAGGATCACGCCCTGAGCCGAAGGCAGATGCTTAACGACTGAGCCACTCAGGCGCCCTGTTTTTGTACTTTAATACCATCTTTCTTGAGAGATTTTAGAAAGAAGGCGAATTGAATACATGTGGTCAATCTGTAGGTTTACCAGGAACCCACACAAAACTGTGATTAGAGTCAAAAACTCTTAACTGGAGATAATCTAAAACCATCTAAGTTTTATAGAAGCATCATCTGAGGGGCTGATCTGTCCAGTGTGTCACAACTAGCCGATAATGGACCCAAAATTATAAATGGGGTATTCTGATACCCATTCCAGTTGCCTTTTTACTATATACTAAAATTACTAATTAAACATGGTTTGAAGCTTATTATCAACTTAAGTCAAAGACTTGTTAGGGAAATAATGAGGATACCAGTTAAAATGCAGTTTTCTGTATAGGAAGACAAAAAAATCAAACAAGTCAGATATAAAATATTTTGACTCCAATTTTTCTAACTACATGTAAAAAAAAAATATCTGGAAACAAGTTATAAGCTATCATTGTAAAAAACACTCACTAAACATTACTTTATGTCAAAGAGGAACGTCAGAACATGACTTCAATTTTGCTGTTAGTAGAGAAGACACCGTACCTTCAGATACAACTTGGAGATCTCAAAGAGACGGTGGCTGCATGCAGTGAAACACCCATGAGCCTCAGTAATGCTGTGTTTCTTCAGGGTTTCCGTAACTACCTCTTTCAGTATCTTGAATAGAACACAACATATGACTAATATTTCTTGGAAAAGGTACAAACATATTATTTCATCTTTAGAGTTCAGTTGTGTGAATTACATAAGCATGTAACTATGTGAAAGATAAGTTCATTAGGACAAAACAACTGAAAAAAAAAAAAGAGATCTGGAACAGTTACACGGTCATACATGTCACCAGATATCTGTTAGGAAGAAATGACTGGAATATCTTAAGAGGAATTCGAATCATGAGTTCTGAATCAAAATCTGGGTGTAAAAGCTACACATGTTAGGGATATACATGGGGGTGTACTTATTTTTTACTATGGAAAATTTCAAACACTGGGAAGCAGAACATTTTATAACAAATCCCTATTTTGATAGATCAACCAGTTTCAATGAGGATCAATTTATAGCTAATTTTGTTTCATTTACACCTCTGCCCACTTACCCATTACCCTTCTTATACTGGATTGTTTTAAAGCACATTATAGATACCATTTCATTTTACTCATAAAATTTTAGACATACAGTTTAAATGAAACAAATAAAGGAATTTCTTCCCATGTAGAACTAAGAGACAGGAAATAAATCTTTACCCGTGTGTGTTTCTGTGATCTTGATTCCTTAATTTGCCTTGACGTTTTTGATCCATGCACACTTTTTTGACCTGAACTGGCCTTTGTAGTGACTTTTGGAGTTTCATAGCTTAGAACTGGAAGTGATGGACAAGCCAGAGAGAATGATCGCTCTGCTCGGGGTTTTCTGGATGTCACTGCATCAGGATGATGATTAGTATTGCCACTTGTTTGAGAAAGAAGAGAATCTGAACTTTCAGATTTCACAAGTCTATTGTGGAGAAATATATCAAAAACACAGATTAAGTGAATCAACCATGAGTACATTTTTCTGTCCTAAATGTGACCACTACATCCACTGAAACATAAATCCATGAAAAGCAAACAAAATTTCTTGCTACTACTGCTTTAAATAAGTAATGTCACATCATACTATAAAGTTGCTCTCTTCTTCATGAGTGACTAAAACATACAAAGCAAGGAATAACTAGAATTCTAGCAACAAGCGGTATCGCTGTCGCCCTCCCCAACAATTTGTAATTCCTCACATCAATCAGCTCTGGCACTCCAGGTGGTGAAGTCTGTACATTTAATAATCATCTGTTAAATACTTATACTTTTCTATGAAGATAATTTTGACAAAGACACTGCAACCTATACTTACTATACCTATGCAATTACCTGGGCAAAATAAATAAGTGTTAAATACAATAAAACTATAAAATTGGCTCATATTTCAATCTTTCTAAAATGTTATTTTTCCTTTTATAAGATCGGGTCTCATATCCTTCAATTCTGCTAACCCACAGCCCACAGTGTACTTTCTCTTCTGGAACACATGCCTTTTTATTAGTCACAAGTCACAAATAAGAAATATTATTACAAAATACAGTATCAGAAACCTTAACGGATTTGCTGTTTAGTATTATCACGTATAAAAAGTACCATGAATTTGCAAAGTTGCATAAAAACAATTTAGTTATTCCATATCAGGGAAATAGTATTCTAATATTTTTAACTGCTCAAAAAAAAAGATTTAAAAACCTCATTCTAACAATATTTTAAATTTTTTGAAAGATTTACATACATAAGAATTTAAGAGTTGCTTTAGATGCTAAAGACCTAAATTTGACAAAGGTCCTAAAGATATATAAATTCAACGGAAATGAGGGTGTTTACGAAAACTTCTGTTCCAGTATATGGACATTTCACTTAGCTAGCAAGAAAAGGATCTGGAAAAGTTTCATATAATATTGTGTAGTGTTTAAAGCTATATCTCACAGAAACAATGCTTAAGAGGCCAAGGCAGGCAGAAAGCAGTGCAAGAAGGCAGGAAGAGCCAGCAGGAAAGCTGCCATCCCCAAACACCCTCTTCAATAAAGCAGCTCTGCTACTTAATCTATCGGATCAGATCTCGGGTGTTCCACGGCTTCACAACTTGACAACCCATCGTGCTAATGGACTGTGTATTAGTAAAGAAAGTAAGAAATTGTGTTTTTTCCAAGTCATTTCTTTTTATAACTTATAAGCATAATCATAACTGCTCAAATAAAAACAAAATTCCTGATATGAAGGAATTAATCTATGATTTATGCAGGAAGCTACTTAAAAACAGGAAAGACTAATTTGAAAAAAAAGATTAGGGACTAACACACTTTCTGTCAAGAGACTATTTTTATGCACTTAATAGATCACCTTTTTTGCGGATAAAGGCCGTTCAGATCTTTTGATCTTCTTTTCAATCGGGATACCTCAGTTCGGAGTTCGCTTTGTAACGCTTCTCCATCAGGGACACTTCCAGGCTCTGACAAGACGGCAGGTGATGGAAGAGGGCTCAACACTGTGGGGACCGGAAAACTTTCTCTGGTGCAGGTGGTTTGGGTTTCATAACGGATAAGACGAGACTGAAGTTCAGAAAATCCCCCATCTCTTTCTAATGCTTTTCGGTCATCCAAGCAATATCTAAACAAGAGAAAGACCTTAAAATCACAGGCTCCACGACAGCCACAGGCTTTTCCCTGCCAAGGAAAGAGCAAAACATTTACTCGAAAACCTCTTACTTAACTTTCTAATAATGGTTGGAGGGTTGAGTGAATGGCCAACTTCCCTCACAAGTTCAGTTTTTCTAGCCTGCTAGATGACACGGCAAAAGAATTAAAAATTTGAAGTACGATCTGATTCCTCTTTGACTATTTCTGGGCAACAGATTAAGTTAATCCTCTGGCTTATTTTCAAAATAACAGAGTTGCTGTTTTAATACTCTTTAAATCTCTACCAACCTCCGATCCCTCAGCATGGCTGATGTGTAACAACATGAAATGCTGACTTCTCTTAGAAAGGGCAAGTTTATTTTCAACAAAAAGATGAAAAGGGTATAAAGGTATTCTAACTGGCTCACCAAAAACCGCTCGGAACATTTTGAATTTTTCTTTGAAACTCACTTCCCCCTTACTGCTGATTGACAGATTTTTCTTCAAACACTTCAGCCGTCCCTGTGCATCTGGTTTCTAGCTAAATCTGATTCAAGGAATCAAGGAGATGTTAGCTCAGGGAATGCTTCTGGACTTAAATCCCATGTTGTCAAGTACAACAAATAAGCATATCAGGAAAATCGCCTATGAGATACGTGAACTTGGACAACTCTGCACTTTCTCCTCTGCTACAGCTGCATTAGGGAAACACAAACAGCTTCACAGATGTGATGGGAGGACGAGTAAAATCAAAACCTTTCTCTGTTATCTGTCCTCTTGACTTGTAAAATTCTAAGAGGCTCCCTAAAATCGGAACTTTGGGTCCATAAGCTTTTGGCTCAACTCCCAAGGAGTATATCATTACCCTAATATCTGATTGCCTGGTAGAAGTTTTAGGGACTTTTTCTTTCCCTTGTGACACTTTCATATTTGATTTCTAAGAGCTGGAATCCCTCGATTTAAATTTGGCTCCACCACTGGTGAGCTGTTTGAACTTAGCCAAATCATTTAATTTTATCCGTGCTTCTGCTGGCCTCCTCTGCAAAATGAGATTTATAGCAGTCAGCCCCAAGAGCTACTGTGAGGGTTCCTTACATGTTCCTTGCGGACATGTAGACAGTGCCCGGAATAGAGGTAAGCAAAGCAGTCAATAAATGTATGCTGCTGTTGCTGTTATTATTATTATTATTAGCAGGTTTATATCCTACCAAAGCAAATCTTATAGTGTGCATATTATTTAAAAAGCTGTCCAGGTGGGTTCTAAAGCATAACTAGGACTGAAAAATTATCGATCTAACCCAGCAGTTTAATTTAACAGGGGAGAACACTGAGCTCCTAAGTCAGAATGGGAAGTGGTGACAGAACCCAGGTCTCTCAATTCTGTAACATTCTTGCTCTAGTCTGTTATTTAATAAAACACATTTCATTAAAAACCAGCAGTAACTTTAAGGATTACTGATGAGTCCTATTTCTCTCCTGGGCAACTGACAGAATCAAAAGTAAAATCAAGAACCATGAGTGTCAAGAAAGGTTCTAGGCAAGAGGCAATGTAATGCCTGATGAGCCTATAGAAAATTTTTGAGAAAAAATGATACAGTCTGACTCCAAATGAGTATTTTTTTCTACTCTGAGATTTTGAATCTAACATGCAGATATTTTCCTTCCAGTTTTAACATCTCTTGATCACAGTTGCTCATAATGTCATTCCTTCAACTGAATTATGTGCACTGTGCCTATTGACTTTGCTATTTAAAATGTCTTCAAATGATTATACTATGATCTGGCACTGAAACAAAAAGTACTTTGTAAATAATAAAAGAACCGAAACAGAGAGGCAGGGTGCATATTTGATATTAGTGAAGTAAATATCCATAGTTGGATGAATGACTACACTTCTATATTTTCTTGCAAAACAATAACCAAATGCTTTACGCATCCAAAGAAAGAAAAATACCTTCAAGAAGATGAAGTTATTTTTGTTTGGTAACTACATAATAGGCAAGATATTTCTTAGCACACACCAATGTCAACGAAGGCAGGAGAAACTGCCAGATCTCTTGGAATAGATGAAAGAAATTGGAAACCAACAGGAGGCTGGTGTGGCCACCCATCACAGTTTGACAGCAGAGTTTAATTTGCTGTTAAAGAAAACAGTGAATCTCACAATCAATGGTATCTAACACTCCAGGATAAAATAGATGGAAAAACAAAAAGTCAACAGTGGCGCTATTTCATTTTGCCTTAAGAAAACATTGATTTGCACTTGAATAGTTTATATATTTTTTCCAAATATGCTTTATGTCTGGGTATAGGAAGAGCTCAAGGATTCCAAAGGCTTATAGCAACATGAAGAAGAGAGAACTCTCCTTTCAGCTTCGTAATTACTTTGACATGTCCCAATAGAATTTTGTTTCAAGTAGATTCATTATCTATGTTGAACATAAATAAGACCCCTTTCCCCCTCTCCCACTATATGCTCAAACCTTCTTGAAAAAAGCGTGTTCCTGGATTCACTGAGCTCACCTCCTATAACCTCCTTAGTTTGATCTCAATGTCCCCAGGTTAAGGAGCACAAATTTAGAGTAAAGAAAACGGAGTCACTGAAAGATTTGTTTATAGGGGTAGGTAGTTCCTACTGCTTATCTTAAAGTCTTCAAAGTCTTACTTCAATTGTTTTTCCACACAGACAGAAGTGTAATGTCATTGTGTGTATCGACATGCTGTTCCTTGTTACCGCTGAGGAGTATTGCTTTGTGTACATATGCCAGTTTATCTATTCTGTTGATGTACACCTAGGCTGTTTCCAGTTTGGGGCGATTACAGATAAAACTATGATCTTGTTCAAGACTTCTCGTGGAGTTGTGTTTTCATTTCTCTTAGGAAAATGCCTAGTATTGGAACTTCTGAACAGTACGATCTGAGTATGTTTAGTTTCATGAGAAACTTCCAGATCCTTTTCTGGAGTAGAGATATCACTTTATACTCCCGCAAGCAATGTACTACAGTTCTAACTGTTCCATGTACTCGTCACTATTCGCCAGTCTTCAATTAGAGCCATTTTCGTGACTGTACAGAATTTTATGGATGTATTATAATGTATTTATCCAAGCCCCTATAGTTAAGACATTTCCACTGTTTCCTATTTTAAATAACATCATGGAAAATACCCTTGCATAATAACTTTCAGTGTATACCACTTTTTTTTCCATTAAGCTAAATTAATCAATCTGATGTTATAAACATTTGCATGGGTTTTGGTAAATTACTGAACAGCTCTCCAGACAGGTTGCTGCAATTTATACTCTATGAGCTGGCTTACTCATTTATGTTCCTTCACCACTAACATGATTTCATAAGTGAAAAGCATCCTCACTCTTGTTTCAATTTACATTAAGAATGTAAATTAAAAAGCAAATTTTAAAAAGTTGATAAAAACAACTTGTCATGTGTATCAGTCATTTGTATTTCCTCTTTGGTAAACAATGGTTCAAGATTTTGCCAGCTTTTCCATTGGAGCACTTATTTTACTTTCTTATTTATTTGTAAGCAATCTTTTTTTTTTAAAGATTTTATTTAGTTATTTGTTTGAGAGAGAGAGAAAGCAAGCGAGCGAGGAGGGGGAGGAACAGAGGGCGATCTCAAGTGGACTCCAGTGCTGACTGTGGAGCTGACTCGGGGCTCAATCCATGACCCTGAGACCACATCCCGAGCTGAAATCAAGTCAGACGCTTAGCTGACTGAGCCACCCAGGCGCCCCAGCTTTCTTTAATTATAAAACAAAATACCTTCTCATTTATGTTAAAAAATATTTTCCTCAGCTTAATCCTTAGTTTAAGGATTTCTTTTGTTTCTGTTGATTATTGACATTGCTGTTTTAAAATTAGGACAAATCTATCATTCTTTTCGTTTTTGGTTTCTTCCTCTGTTAGAATAAATTAAAAAAGTCTTCCCTACACTTAGAACAGATTTTCCCCTACATTTTATGCTAGTTCTTTTCTTTCACAGTTTGTCACTTTTAACTCTGAATACATCTGCGATGTATTTTGATATTTGGTGTGAACTGAGAATCATCTTTAATTAATTTATTTTATTTGCATATTTAATCATACTCTCACTACTATCTACTGAATATTTCCTCTTTTGCCCGCTGATTGAAATATTTCCTCTATTAGATCATATTCTTATGTATACTTGCTTTTTTCCTTGGATTTCCTATTTAGTTCCTGTAATTATAATAGTTTTATAATAAAATTTTCTGGTTATATGATAAAATTAATCTCATTCTTTAAGTAAAAGGAAGGAGGCTTCTTACCAGATAAATTATAGAATTATTTCACCCAAAGGTTCAGAGTTGTTAAGAATTATATTAAATATTTACATTTAAAATTAAATGTAAAAATGTAAAAAAATGTAAAAAAAAACTAATTCCTTTAGAATATGGAATCTGTGCATAGGGAAACAAAGCATGTTTCCCCTAAGTAATCAACGTTGCTTTTATGTCCCCTAATATAGGTTATTTGCATTTTTTTCCATTCTACATTTCTTGCAAAAATACTTCTAATATTTATGGTTTTATTGCTATTTTAAATGAGATCTTTTCTCGGAGTGTTTACAATTGGAAATGGCTGGTTTAGAGGTAAACTAGGCTTTTTAATATGTATTTTATCACTAGTCACTTTTCAAATTTACTACTTCTAATAATTTGTGAAGTCTCTTCTCTGCGAAATGAAAAATAAAAACAAAAAAATACTTCTTATGGTCTCCTTTTCAATACTCTTTTAAAAAGTTTATAACTCTTTTAAACTCTCTAGTTTTCCTTATTTTAACTAACCAAAATTACGATTAAAACAAACATTCAGCACAATGGGTGAAAAAGAAAAAAGCAGTGATAGCAGGTATCTTTTTCTTACATCTGACTTTAGTGGGGAATTTAATTCTGATGCTTGAAAATAAAATAACTGAATATTTTGCCTCTAGTGTCAAACTAACATACAAACTCTTTAAATGAAATAAATCTTATTTAAACATAGCAAGGAAACTAAACATTCTTAGACTGACTTGTTGGGTGGCCTTCCATACCTTCCATATTTTCTCCATTGTACCATCATCGTTCCAATGTGCCCAAGCTAGAATCCCTAAAGAAAATCTTGTCATCTTCTTTCTCATCCCCAACTTCTAAATGGTCTAAAGTTCTTTGGATAGCTACAAGTTTGTATTCTCTTTCCTGTTTCCACTGCCTGATAGCATTTTAGTCCTTCAACATCTCCTGCTTGAAATAATTCAACTCAATTTATCAAAAGCCAATGAGATTTCTTTCAATGGCACAAACCCAAGCATATAATCTCATGCTTTAAAAATAAAGGTCTTTTACTTCTCAAAAATAAAGATCATCTCCCTTCCATGTCACTAGTGACCTTCACGACTTCATGATCTGGTCTTATTATAGTATAATATGTTTCTCACTCTTATTCAAAAATAAAAATCTAGGGGCATCTGGGTGGTTCGGTGGGTTAAACAGCTGCCTTCGGCTCAGGTTGGACTCTGGGATCAAGTCCACCATCGGGCTCCCTGCTCAGTGGGGAGTCTGCTTCTCCCTCTGCCCCTTCCCCCTGCTCATGCAAGCTCTCTCTCTCTCTCTCAAATAAATAAAATCTTTAAAAAATAAAAGTAAATAAAAATAAAAAATGAAAAATAAAGGTAAAAATGTAGTTTATCTTCCTAGAATCTGTAACTCTGTACTTTGTTCCTCCCCCAGACATTGCCTTTTCTGCCAGGTACACTCCTCTTCATTCTTTCAAACTTAGTTCAGATTTCCTCTTTGAAACACTCTCAAATAGTTCCTGGCATTTCATTCTTCCATCCACTGGGCAGACATCTGTATTTTAACACTATTTATATTCTACTAAAATCATGTGTTTTCTTCTTTCTCCCCTATAGAGTATATGCTTCTTAAGGGCAGAAATAATTGTCCTTTGTATCTTTAGCCTCTGAGTGAATGATTATCAGTATTTTTAAAGTTTACATGAAATAAAGATTAAGTTTACAAGCCAATCAAAATAGGATGTTTCCGGCAAAATATTTGACAAAATGAATCACCAAGGTCTTGAAAATTTATTATAAAATAGTTTATCACCATCATTGAATTTCTTGTCCTTGTGAAAATGGTAGATGTGCACGTAACCCCAGAACTGCTAATCCCTTTATGTAAGAGAATTCTTTGAAATTTTATTCAAACTGGTCAATTAAAATTCTAGAAAAATTTACACATAATTAATATATTACAAATGGGAACACATTTCATCCAATAGTTTCTGAGTAGTTACAATGTAATTAGTGACCAGGGAATATTAATGTGATCAGCAGTACAAATACACATATATAACATAAGGATGAAAATAATTTTGATTAAAATATCTGGCAATTAGTAACAGAATATTTAAATGCTGTAAAACTGATCGATCATCAAATAACTTTTTTTTTTTTTTACAGTAGAAGACAAATTCTTATTTGTGCACACACTGCTTTGTTTTCTGAGATTTTTTGATATACTTTCTCTTTGGCTTTGTCTCTTTATCATTTTATTACAGATACTCTTCACACTCACATAAGAAAAGCTTCACCAGCAACACCCAGAAGAGTAAAGTGTAAATAAAAACTTACTCAATCCCATGATAATGACACACTGAGGCTTTTTCAAAAGGTAAACCCTGAAGCTTCCGAGGACTAAGTTCCGGTGTCAGAACAAAAGTCTTTTCCCTAAAACAAAAAGTTTTTCATTTGTAGTTAAAGTTTATTTAGTGAAAAATAGAAACTTCAAGAAAGTATCTAAAAAATGAAATCTGACTTCCTTCTCTATAAGTGAATCTTATATGGGATAAAAATTATGTAACACCCGAAAAGCATAAGAAGGAAAACAAACAAGGTTAAGCCTAAGTGGGTTCTGTCACTTACATTTTCTGTGCCTCAAGTTTCTGAAGTTATAATGTTATTTATTTCTTAAAACTATTCTGAGAAATGGATAAATCAAGAATGAAAAATGATTTGTAGTAGAAATTCAAGAAGCAGCATTATTCCTGAAGGATTGTTTTTTTCTTGGTGTAGTGAACTAATGTTTATGCATTTAATTAAGTTCTTTTTTGCAGGGGAATAATTAAAGTCAATTCAAATCTTTTGGTAACAAAAGTATTTACTTCCTACTATAACACATGAAGGAACCAGATTTTTCTTTGCCTGGGAATGTAGTCATCTTGACACCTACTTTAAGAGTTAGCAACTTGTTAAATATCAAAGGATATGGAGACTGCTGACTTCAGTTATGCTTTTGAAGTAGGTTTCCAATCAGCAGGTATGTGAGAACTAATCATATGGTGAGCTTACATAAAATATTCATGCTCAACCCCTTCCACACCCAGACCTGCAGGGGTGTATCAAAATCTCAGGAAGAGAAAGGTCACTGCAATTAGGTTAAGCTCTCCTGGTTATTCTAAGAGGTGCCCACTCCCTCCAACTCCCACCTTTCACTTCCTGAGTGGAGAGGCTCTGTTCCAATGCACTGGATCATGTTCCTGAAGCTCAGAACAGGTTACATGGGAATGGGAGAATAATGCAATGGTGCTTTTACATAGTTAATAGAATGAAATACCAGGGGCCTGAATTCAGAAGACTGGGAAACAGTATACAGAAAGGCAAGCAGATAGTATAGTTCCATGCATAAGTGTGCTCTCACATTTCTCACCCTATAGGTTTAATAATGAAAACTGAAAATCATTGAGGGTACTATACTAAGCATTTGAAATTAGTACATTAAAGTGTAAGGCATATGCTAAGTATGAACCTTAAAAAAGAGAATTTATATTCTAGTACATCCATTTAAAGTGTTCCACAAAAAATAACACTAATTAATTGCAATGACCCCAGTATTTTGAGGACTCACTATTAAAATGAATGATTTCCTGATACAAAACGATTTAGGCACCTAGCATTTCACTTCTCTCCCTTACCACGGTGTCTTCCATTTCTTATTTCAACACTCTCAGCAGCTTCATGTATTTTTCCTTAGATTTACTCACAACCTATTCTTGCTAAGGGAAACATTTTAATAGATATGTACTTTGTCAATGTTTAATTTATCTTTGGTATACACACAGGAGTCATGCCTGCACTCTGTTTAACATTTCAACAGCTCATGACATAGGTAGACATTTTAATAAGGGCCTGCAGGTTCTTGATCCATTGTTAGGAAAGCTCATTCTTCAACTTCAATGTTAATAGAAGATTACTGGATAATGATGTCATTCTTTACTAACATGAAGGAACTGTATCAAATTTCCCTAAACAAAATACCTATAAATTAGAGAAAAAATAGTATCTCCCCTACAAATATATCCTCTAACATTTCATCTAGAAAGACTTGTTCAAAAAGAGTACAATCTACATAATTCAGTTTTGGCCAATCTGTTCAACTTTGTCAGTTCACACTTAATGATCTGGAAGGACAATACTCCAATAGCTAAATAGATGAAAAATGTGTATATACTTCTTCACTCTCTTGAGTCCCATAAAAAAGATTATCAATCTCTTAAAGCTACGAGAGAGAAAAATTACACTTTTATGTCATTAAGATCATTAAGTCATTAAAACCCATAATTATTAAGATCCTCAAGTTTTCAAAGTTGCTCCTTCTCTCTCTCTCTCTAGCGAACATTCACATGAAGGCAATATGCTTCAGGATTATTTCTGAGATATAACTACCTTCAAATAAATCTCTTCCAAAGTGTACCTTTAAAATCAATATTTGCCAAAACAAGTTTTGTAGAAGTGATTAAAACGATCTATAATTTCTACAGTTCTCTGGGAGGTCTTTAAAATAATGGATTAACAATTAAGATGGGATAGTGAACAAATGATTCAAATTTCCAAAGTAACTAACATCACAATTTTATCTGTAATTAAGTCAACTTTAGCAACGTCTGATATTTATTAACGAGTAACTTAGTGGAAGTTGTCTTGGAAGTCAAATTAGCAGTAAACTATTCATATAGACACTGAGTACTCAGTAATATTATAGTTCCAAAAGCATTTTTATTGTACTTTTCCATTCTTTTCAGTTGAAAGGCTGCTTTTTGCTAATATTAGGCATGACATGAAAATGTCATGACAGGGAATGGCAAAATCAAAAGTAGAGAATAATGTAGAAAAAAGAATTTTAAAAATTTGCAAGTCAAATTATAATTTTTTCTTAAATAGCATTGTCCTTTGTATACAAAGTAGAAGCTACCGACTTCTATAGGGAATAAACTGAGGTTGCTTTTGCTTTTATTATCCTTGGTTTCCTCACATTCAATAACACAATATAACAGGACATTTGGCTAAGGTACAATGTGAGGATCAAGTCCAACTGATAAACATTGGGATCAAACATGTGAATTTTGCCCAAGCAGCATAGTGCATTGATTAACTAAGGAAATGAGGTGCAATGTGTTTAAAAAATGACTTTTTAAAAAATTAATCGGCAATTTTAAGTTTATAACTTACCCCTTTTGGATCTGTAAAGGCTGAAGATCTCCAATTGGTAATCCATCTGAGGTAAAGAATTTTAGTAATTCCTTAGCATCCAATAATGTGATCGAGTCCCGTGGACCCTCTCTGTGACCCAGTAACTGTTCAGATGAACGAGGTAATGAACCGGTTCTGAGAAAATAATGTTATGTAAATTATTAAAAGTGGATTAGAATTCACCAGAGTCAGGAAAAGGTGATATGAGCAGAAACCAGAACAACAAAGAAAACTACAGAACTATATATTTAGGAAAGAAAATAAAGTAAAATCTTTGTGAATCATTTAGTATAAAAGTATATTTTTAAAATCTGTAGGTCACAGTGAAACGTGTAGTTAACCATGTCAATAATGCTACTATTTAACTAAAATAAACATAATTATATTTTTTATAAATGATGCATGAGCGCCTGGGTGGCTCAGTCCATGGAGCATCTGACTCTTGATTTAGGCTCAGGTCATGATTTCAGGGTCATGGCATCTACATTGGGCTCTGCACTGATTGGGGAGTCTGCTTGAGATTCTCTCTCTACCTCTCTCTCTCCCCCTTACTCTTGCTCTCTCTCCAAAATAAATCTTTAAAATAAAGTAAATGATGGCATGATTATTTAGTACTGTGAAGTTATCAATTCTATAAAATTTAATCTAAACGCTTTTATACGTTCTGAAACCCCACAATCTCATAAATTGTGACGGTAGAGACTGAATGTTCCAATTTTCTATGAACTTGAAAGATTACTTGAAGCATAACCATGAAATGAGACAGTAATCAGAACTCTCTCCCAAGGTCTCTCCTAGCCATGAATATAACATTATGAATAAGCACTGAACCATTATTATACCTGAAATATATACAGGAGTTTATACTTCTCAAACTACTTTAGATACAATATGTTCTTAATCCTCACAAATTTCCTTGACAAAGAACAGGTGTCTACGGCCATACCACCCTGAACGCGTCCAATCTCATCTGATCTCGGAAGCTAAGCAGGGTCAGGCCTGGTTAGTACTTGATGGGAGAACAGGTCTTATCTCAAAATGAACACCTGAAAATAAGTAGTTTCTAAAGTGAAAGTCAGCATACCAAACCTAGAAAAGAATCATTATGACTAATTTTCTGATAAAGATACTATCACACATTAGTTTGCATTACAAGCCCAGGGTGACACAGCCATTTAAAATGACAGAACCAGAATGACTCTGAATTAGGTACTATTTCTATCTACACTCTCACTCTGTAAACCCAAAAAGCTCACAGGAAGTTAAAAACCAGAAAAAGGAAAATGCTTTAGTTTCAGAGAATGGTAACGGTTTTATCAAGCACTGGGTCACAGACCATGCTATATAGCTCTGTCACCAAAGCATAAATAAAATCTTTCAATACCTGCACAGAAAATTAATTTCATGACTTTATATTAATACAACTGTTTCCTCATTATTTAATCACTCCAATCAAGTACATTTATTGGTGATTATATGATTAAAATGTTGACATTATGGTTTTAGACTTCTATTTCTTTTTTTTTTTTTTTTAAGATTTTATTTATTTATCTGACAGAGAGAGACAGCCAGCGAGAGAGGGAACACAAGCAGGGGGAGTGGGAGAGGAAGAAGCAGGCTCTTAGTGGAGGAGCCTGATGTGGAGCTCGAACCCAGAACGCCAGGATCACGCCCTGAGCGGAAGGCAGACGCCTAACCACTGCGCCACCCAGGCGCCCCTAGACTTCTATTTCTATACATTAAAGATCAATAATGTACCAACAGCGCACCCCTTTCCCTCTCCTATCTCCTTTATTTTAAAATTGAAAATATAAATCTAATAAAAACAGTCAAACAAGAAAATACTCAAATGTTTTCTCTCAACTTCATACTCCAAGAGGGTAGGAACTATAATACGAGTTCAATTTAATTTCTACACAGCTATTCTCTAATTGTGATTCACAAAGGTTTCTTAATGAATATTACTCCCAATCATTTTATAGGCTAGATTCATTGGGGACATGTATAATTTGCATTTATATAGGATCCTGGACACAAAGATATCAAAGCAATTTAAAAGCCCAGTTTGTGATAAATTACACCACCAAGATATGTCTTAGGTTAAAATCAATCAATCAAATATAGCAGTTTACTTTGTCCAGTGTTTGCAAGGTTACAAAGTATTTTTTCATACATGATCTTGTTAAACATTGACAACTTTGAAGTAGAACTGGGATTGTTATCCCCATCTTATGGATGAGGCAACAAAGTCACACAACAGGTCAGTTTGTCCAAATCCAAATTCTTATGACTTCTGAATTTCACTATCTAAAGCGTCCTTAATTCTCCAGTTAAGCCTATTTTAACACAATACCAATTCTGAAAAAATGCAAAGTAACTTCTGTTCCCAACCAAGAATTCAATGATATCTCCCCGCATTGTGATGCACCACGAGTATTTGAGCACTGACTCTGTAAATATCATTGGAAGATATTAAAAAGAGTTCACTGATGATAGTGTATAGACTCATAATCATTGTACACAATTTAGTAATATAGGTATGACTTGAGTAGGAGAAAGGAGGTAAGGACGGTGAAAGGAGATCGATATACCAATGCAGAATGAGGTAAAAAAGGTGCAATAAAATAAGCTTCATGGAAGAAGTAATGATATAGTCCTTGGGTGCTTAATGAAGAAAGAGAACACTGAGTTGCAACATTTACAAAAGGCTTAAGAGAAAGGTGATATTTGATCTAGACCTTCAATGACAAACAATCTAGTTCCAGATGATGGTGCATTAAACATACACATTAACCTCTCCACTCAAACAAATGGGAATCACAATGATGAAGTACCAGATACTAAATTCATAAAAAGGTTGAGAAATGAAGGATGAAAAAATGGTGGAACAAACAAAAAGGATAAACTAGAGGAAGCATATGAGCTAGAGAAAGAAACTTACAAAAAAATGTGAAACCTGTCTTCTTGCCGCCCCACAATGCCACAGTGAGACTCTACACATGGGCTGATTGGCAATGGGCAGAAATCAGGCAATGTATTTTAAGAACCCGACTAGAACAGTTGTTCAAGTATCACCCTCCCACACCTTCCCTTATCCCTGTGATTTTATCTCCAAGTGAAAAACAGAGAACCTGCTCTCTGAAGATCCAGAACTAGGTGCCTGTCCCAGTCTCAGTGCTGATGCCCCCAGAATAAAGTCCTGTTATTTCAGTCTTGAGTGAGGACCAAAAGCCTACCTTCTGATACCCCCATCGTGCCCCAAAGTGAAGTCTAATAGGTATGCTCCACCCTGCATCTCCCTGCCCATGACATTCAGATGAGAACAGATGGAAAACAGAACTACATATATAGAGAGAAAATAAACACCAACTACCTATATAAAGCAGCTTCGTACTAAATTCCAACCTAGTAACAATCAAGGACCATCAGACATTGGAGGAAAGCTACACATAAGAAAAAACAGCAGAGGAACAAACAGAACAGATCCAAGGATAATGAGATCATCTAAGGAACAGAGAAAACAAGCTAAAAGAAGATTCCAATTAATATCCTTTTAGAATCTTCTGAATTCTCATTATTAATAAAAGAAGAGGTTGCTAATGAAGAAACAGAGTTGAGAACAAAAAAAATTATTAGGGATTTAAAATATGACTATCAAAAAACTGAAAAGATGAAAGCCCAGATGTAGGAGTGCTGACAATACTGATGCCATCTTTGGCCCTCCATCTCGTTCATGCAATGACCTCTCTTGTGACTACATGTTCTAGGCCCCGTGGAGGTTAATGTATGCCCTGACCAGGATGTGAAGATCAGAACTTCCCTAAAGTCGTTTAGGTAACTAGTAGAGATAGCCTAGTTTCTTCTTTCTCATCTCTGGCACACAGATGGCTCTACCAGATTTGTTAAACCCTTTGACCTCACTACAATGACCTTTGCCCATCCCTCTATAAAATCTGTGGATTAGGGTCCGGACTTTGTGGAGAATAGCTCCACAGTGCTGGACTGTCATCTGCTTGAAACCCCATCAGTAAGTTACTATAGATAAAACTCTGTGTAGAAGGTATGGAAGGGTTTGCTTCATTTTCCCATCTCCAAGTGCCTTCTCAGTTTGGAAGATACTTAATTGTCTCTCCTCCACCTTCTAACACCCAGAACACAAAGCAGTAAAGATGGTCTGGAAAGAGATCCACTCAAATGTTAACTATGATTATACTTCCTCAAGTAGAGGTGAGGAAGAACAGCACCGTCTCAACATCCTACTCTGTAATGCTCTATCTACCTATCTGCTCACAGTAGGCATATATTCCTTTAATAAAGGAAATATTTCCTATTAAAACTAGAAAATACTTCTACTTCATAAACACAATGTAAGGATTAAGAAAAAAATGCCCATTTAAAAATACTGAGCTATTTAAATATTACCTCATTTTTTGTTTAGCTTTTTCAAAACTTTCCAAATTTTGAAGAACATGCCTTTCTGGCCATTCCAGAGGGTTGGTTTCCATTAGATTTGAGGAAGTGGGTTCCACTGAACTGGTGTCTAAAGCAAAAGAAACCTGCGTAAGTACTGAAAATTATTAACATATTGAAGTTTGCTATATGAAAACATATACACGGAGATGTATCCATCCATCCATGTGCACATATGTACATGTGTATATAAAGCCGTGTTGGATTAACTGTGCAATACTTACCTCAGGCATTTATTAAGGATAACCCTGATGGCCCAAACCGTGCAAAATGCCATGAAAAGTTTTTTGGAAATGAAAAAAAACATCACAGTTAAGCTTTGTTTATATTATTGTCTCCTTACAATACAAGTTATGAGCTAGAATTCAGAAAATGAATTAGCACTCTGAGGACTCCTGTGGAATAAAAGCATAACTTGCCGTGTGTGTGTGTGTGTGTGTGTGTGAAATTAGTACTAAATGAAAAGGAGGCAACTCTATCAAGAATATATTGGATATAATATGTGATTTTCCTAACAGGAATTAGCAGCATTATCCAGAAAAGTTCACATTTTTAAAAGAGATTACTTCATTCTCAAAAGTACAATAATATAATAAATAACATAGGATGTTCTCAAATAAAGGTTACCTTAGAAAGAATTTTCACTTATCCATTAATGTAAGATGGCTTCATATATACATCTTCAAGTAAATCACTAACATTATATGTTATTTTACCACTAATAAAAGATTTTATATAGCTAGTATGCTGCAACAAACTGGGATTGCTAATAACACTGCGATCCATATTAAAAACAGAAAGGGACAGGTTCCATTTGCATTATAAATTATTAGTACATCCAAACTATTTTAACAGTGTCAAAATTACTAGCTGTACTACTTTTTGGATTCCCAAACTATCTGGTTTTTAATATTGTTTTGAACTATCACACACTGTTCCAATAAATTAACAGAAAATTACTGAACATTAGTTGTTTGACCATCAATTCTGACAAATAACCCATTTTATACTTTGAAGTCTTACAGAATGACAATTTGGTAAAGGAATTTTTATGCAAAAAGAAAAAACTTAAACATAAATGAAAACCGAAGCCAACTGCATGTTATTTTCCCTTTATTCGTTAAACTATTTAACCTTGAACATTTTGAAATATCTGTAATGACTACACTAGATTGCCCCCACCAAACACCATCCAAATATACCACTTCCCATTTCATAATAAGGGTAGTGAAATACTATTTTATACAGCAATAAACTTTATAATGAAATAATCTATTTTTTAATGTTGACATGGCTTTCCACTAAAAGTATAGAGCAAATATCATTAGCAGATCTGAACAGTTACATGCTGAGAACTGAGAAGGACCCAAGTCATGTTAAATAAAAGTAAACACAAATTGTTCTAAATATTACAATATAATTAATTATTAACATTGACTATACAATTTAGATAAATATAAATGACATACGCTAAATAGTAAGGAATGGATGGACAAACATTCACATGTCCTTTTGGGGAATAATTTAATACAATTCTTACAGTAAAGTAAGACACAATATTTTATTTATGAGGCAATCAGGACACTAGGACACGCTGACAGCCAAAAAGCACAAAAAGGTCCTCTGAGAAACCAAGTAGACACACTCCTTATTCTCAGAACATACGGTTCACAGTGAAGACAAAGTTAATAATTTTATCTATAGCATATAATTTATGAAAAATAACTTAAAGAAAGATATAGAAGATGAGTACCACCAGAAATAATTTAAAATGGGAAAGGTCTGGGAAAGCCTCTTTGAGAAGTAACATTTAAGTCAAGATCTGAAGAATGACTGTCAGTTTATCAGGTAAAGACTGGGAGAACAGTATTTTGGAAAGAGGATACCATGCATGTAAAGTTCCTGAGGTGGTAAGGAAGGTGATGTGCTCAAGGAACGGAAAGATGGTGGCACTAAGGAAACAGAAATGTGACACTAGGGGAAGCCAGAATCAGTATGAGGGCAGACATCATTTAGGGTTTTTTTAAGCCATATTAAGGATGACACATTCTACGTACGATGGAAAGCAATGACAAAGGTTTGAGCAAAGGAGTGATATAATCTGATTTACATTTTAAGATGAGCACCCCTGTTAATAGTTCATAGTGTTAATAGTGTTCTAGGACTTGACTTCGTATGGTAACTATAAGATACATTTTCATACTTACAGAAAAACCCATGCAATGATTTTAGCCCTTCCTACCTTCTGTTCATCTCCCGCACAAATCCTGAGTAAGCCAATTTCTCTCTGGATCTCAGCCTGCCCTCTCTTACCTCCGTGACTCTGGGCATGCAGCTTCTTCTCCCTGGAAAAATCCTATCTTCTCCACTCTACCCAGATCCTACGCATCACTCAACCTACATCCAAGTCCCTTCTCTCCTAATGAAATATTCTGTGACTATCCTACCCTAGTTATATTCCTCTCCTCTAAATTCACATTCATTTATTTAAAAACAAATATACATCAGTTCACATCAGGCAACTTTCTAAGCAATTTATAAATAATTCCTTTAATCCTCATAATAACCTATGTCATCTCTAATTAAAAGATGAAAAAAATAAGATAAAAAAACCCTGAAGCTCACAGAGGTTAGAAAACTTGCTCAAAGTCATGCAACAGAGCCACATCTAACCTTGTGAGTCTGGCTCCAGAGCTCATGCTGCAACCAAGAAGCTGTGTCTCTCATTTACTGACAAGTAACCTTACACTGTCTCCAACACCGGTCAGATTACTCTGCACTCATCTAATCCTCACAATAACCCTAGTTCGTGGGTAATGTTATTAAGCCCATTTTAAACACGAGGAGGCAGGGGCAAGGAGAGGTGGAATGACTGCCCAACGACATTCAGCGAACAAGCAACAAAACTCAGATTTGAGCCCTGCCACCAGAGCTCCAGAGCCTGGACTCTTGAAATGGCACTGTGTGCTGTATTTATATTTTGCTTTTGAAACAGATCATAACCTATTGGAAGTCAAGGATCTAAATTTTTACTTCTTTGTATATCTTTATGGTGTCAAACATAGAAAGGCATCCAACAAACATTACTGTTAACTTGAGTCTTTGGTCATTTTTTTTATTAACCTATGGAATAAAAATGATCCTCATGGAATAAAAACAAAAAATTACCCTGTACGTTTAAAATGCCAGGCAATCATCAAATGCTTTCTTGTTAGATCTTGTAAAGTTTCACTGTATTCAAATACATCACAAGAATAGGAACCAGAAAAATAGAAAGAGCGGTAAGTTATATAGAAGTGATTTCCTGCTCTTCAGGGAAGTCTGGTGACTGCTCCTGCTACAATGAATGGCAAACGTGGAGCATCTTATTGTAGGCAGTTTTAACTACAGTAAACTTACTTCTCAGCTTATGAAAAGGCAGCTTAATGGAAATCTACCCATTCTAGCAGTTTAGTAAAATTAGTATGAGGAATCACCTTAAAAATGCTTCTCCCTCTGCTCAAAAACAATTATATTAAACATGCTTAATGAAAGAAGTGATCGGAAGTTTTTAATGTTTAAGTGATGAGAAATAGTTCATCACATACACACATATACTTGTATACACAAATATATATCACGATTTAAATTTATAAGATACGTTTTGATTTGATCACCATTTTATTAGTTTTAATAATAAATGTCATAAATGTCACATATACAAAAAGAACTAATATTTAAACCAACAAAAAACTTACCATTTAACATATTGGAGGTTTTAATTTTGTCTGTCTTTATTGGAATTGTTTTAGGAATAAGAGCATCAAAATGATCTAAAAAGCGTTCTCTTGTGAGTATTAATAGACTTTTGAGTTCATCAACAGAAACTACTTCAGGCTGCTTTGCCAACTTTCTCCTCTCTGTAAGACAACAAAACAGTATGATCAACCACATAACTATTATTTTAAAAACTCTCAAGAAGTGCATCTACTACTCTTTTATGATAAATATTTTCAAAAGGAAAAGAGTTGAATTTCTCAACATTCTTATGTAGGCCTGTTTTCATCTTAACCCCATTTGTAGGTAATGATAGAATTTCCAGTTACGTGAGATAAACAAAAATAGAGTAATCTGTTCACATCACGAGGTGGTTAATGGTAAAGGCAAGTTTGCAAGTTTTCAGAATATACCGCAGAGCATTAAGAAGGTTGGTGTTTATGTGAAAATAAAACCTGTAAGACTTTGAGTTAAATGTGGTAGCTTGGTCACTTCCATCTGTTTCTTCTCCTTCCCCAAACCTAAACTTACAGCAAAGGAATTTTAAAAAGGACCACAGAAGCAGAAACAATAAATAATGGCAGTTTTGGACATTTTGGAAGATAAGATGATGGTGGAGTGGTACCTGAGCTGGTACAGCAGACGAGGGGTCAACTGGGTGCCTACAGAGGCACTACTACGAGGTATTAGGAAGATGATGGTGAGGTCCAGGCTAAAATAGGGCTGCATGCACGGATGCTTAGGGAAGGAGCAGTTAGAACGAAAGGTCTTTACCCCACTCTCTAGCCCTCACAGCCAGGAGACTGTAGTAGAAGCTGAAAAGGAGTCCCAGCCCATGGAGCATCAGGCACACAGAAAAGTAGCACTGAAACTGGGGTTAAAACTGGGGGACTACACAGAAGTGTATATACTGAAAGGCCTGACTCCACTCCAATCCCTGTAGCCGGAAAGCTAGCAGCCACAAATGCTCCACTAGAAAGATTAAAGGATGCCCCTGGAGAAAGAGCTTGATCCTGATATTGAAGTAGAGGTAGGGATAGGAGCTCACAACCAAAAGGATGACTTGTCACTCTACCACTCCACAGTGCAGCTTGTCAGATAGTATATCAGAGCGAGGTATGTAAAACTTCCCATTTAAAACAGTACAGACAGAAAAGAATCACCAGATTTAAGAAACATAGTGATTTGGGCGCCTGGGTGGCTCAGTTGGTTAAACATCTGCCTTCGGCTCAGGTCACGATCCCACGGTGCTGGGACTGAGTCCCGTGTCAGGCTCCCTGCTCAGCGGCAAGCCTGCTTCTCCCTCTGCCTGCTGCTCCCCCTGCTTGTGCTCTCTCTCTCTGACAAATAAATAAATAAAATCTTAAAAAAAAAAAAAAAAAAAGGAACATAGTGATTCGAAAGAGCCCATGCATCCCAATGTTTATAGCAGCAATGTCCACAACAGCCAAACTATGGAAAGAGCCCAGATGTCCATCAACAAATGAATGGATAAAGAAGATGTGGTATGTGTATATATATACATATATGTATGTATATATATGGGAATATTACTTGGCCATCAAAAAGAATGAAATCTTGCCATTTGCAATGACATGAATGGAATTAGAGGGCATTATGCTAAGTGAAATAAGTCAGAGAAAGACAAATACCAAATGATTTCATTCATATGTGGAATTTAAGAAACAAAACGGATGAACATAGCAGAAGGGGAGGAAAAATAAAATAAGATGAAAATAGAGAGGGAGGCAAACCATAAGAGATGCTAAACTCTAGGAAACAAACTGAAGGTTGCTGGAGGGGAGGTGGGTGGGGAGAAGGGGTAACTGGGTGATGGGCATTAAGGAGGGCACTTGATGTAATGAGCACTGGGTGTTATATGCAACTGATCAATCACTAAATTCTTCCCTGGAAACTAGTAATACACTATATGTTAAGAATTTTTTTTAAAAAAGAAAAGGTGTTGAGGAAAGAGGGGACTCTGCATTTCCATGGTCTTATGTTTACTCATATAAGGGAGGACTTTGATCTGGTAATATTTCTACCTCCCCTTCTGTCACTCACTGATCTAGTCTGGAGAAGAAACAAGGCATTCTCTGATCAGATTCTTCTCTCCAACTTCCCTCTGAGCTAGCAAGTCCTCGGGATGCATGCTCTCTATAATGTGGTAAGGGCCCTGCCCCCAAAGGGTTGATCTTCATATGCCTAGTTCTTCATTCAAGGCGGGGGTCAAGGCGGGGGGAATTCAATTCTGGGTGTATCAGGAAACTCACCTGGCTATAGATGTAAAAAGTCATATCCTTCAATCCAGCTTTTATCTGTTATTTATCTTCATCAGTGTGTTTCTTAGGTTTATTTTTCAATTGGTTCCAACTTTGGGAGAGTAAGGGGGTTTATTCATTGGGACCCTCAAAGTAGAAAAAGTCCAAGATGAAAAAGAGAAACTAAAGCAAGCAAAAAGGAAAAAGGAGCCCAGCAGAAACAAAAACACTGCAGGGAACAAAAGAAAGCTTGCTATAATTAATATTCTTATAGAACTAAGAGAAGATACTACACCCCATGAAACAAGTACAGGATTCTTTAATAAAGGAACAGTTGATGAACAAGAAAAGACTTTTTAAAATTAAGCGCATGAGAGCTCAAATTTTATTTTACTTTTTAAAAAAGATTTTATTTATTTATTTGATATAGAGACAGCGAGAGCACCAGTGGGGTGAGGCTGCAGAGGCAGAGGGAGAAGCAGGCTACCTGCTGAGCAGGGAGCCCAATGTGGGGCTCGGTTCCAGGACCCTGGGATCATGACCTGAGCTGGAGGCAGACGCTTAACGGACTGAGCCACCCAGGAGCCCCAAGGGCTCAAATTTTAAACATTCCATAAAAGGGCTTAATAAAATGCAAGATATTCCCTAGAAACTAGAACAAAAAGAAAACAATATGGAAATAGGAAAGAAAATTAGGTATTCTGTCCAGAAAATAAGGTATTCTGTCCAGATATTTTTAATATAACTAATAAAAGTTCTAGGAAAAAAAACAGAAAAGGAAAGAAAAATTATTAAAGATAAAAGTTTTCAGATTTAAGAATATGAATCTTCTATTGAAATGGCTCATCAAATACACAGCTTAATAAATTGAGGGGAGAAGGAGAGGACAGAATACACACACACCATGATTCAGAGTAAAGCTTCCAGGGACAAAGCTTCTGCAGATAAACATTCCAGAAAGGGGTAAAAACAAATAAACCAAAAATAAAACACTACAAAGAATAATAGTATTAGGTTTCTCAATAGGAACATAGTCACACAGAAGATAATAAAGTAATGTTTTCAAAATTCTGAAGGTAGGTGATTTTCAACCTAGGATTCTTTATGACCTACCAGTCAAGTAAAGATATCTTCAGTTATGCAAGAGCTTAACAAAATTTACGCTCCACTAAGTTCTTTTTTTTTTTTTTTATTTGACAGAGATAGACACCCAGCGAGAGAGGGAACACAGCAGGGGAGTGGGAGAGGAAGAAGCAGGCTCCCAGCGGAGGAGCCCGATGTGGGGTTCGATCCCAGAACGCCAGGATCACGCCCTGAGCCGAAGGCAGACGCCCAACGACTGCGCTACCCAGGCGCCCCCGCTCCACTAAGTTCTTTCTACTCAAAGTAGTTACTGAAAGATACGTTCTAACCAAACAAGGGAGTAATCCAAGAAGAAGGACAAGTGGTCTAGAAAAAAGCAGACTCCCAAAAGAAGAGAAGAAAGAGAAGTCTCTAAGATGTTCTGTTATCAGAACAAAATATTAAACACGCTGGAAAAAAAAGAGAAATAAAAAGGAACTGCTGTGTTTGAACATACAATGAATTTAATGATGAGTGTGTAGAAAAATGTTGGAGCCTCTGGAAAAACATAACAATATTTTGCTTGGACAGAGGAATGGGCAAGTTAAAAATGATCATCAACCATAAGAAAAACAAAGACAATACAAAAGAGGTGATCATGTATTACATGACTCGGTGGTAAACTTATATATATAGTGATAATAAGGTTAAAACTAACCACTGATTTAACCAAAATTCATGACCTCACTGTAAAGGGTGGAAAGAGAAAGTGAAGATGATATGAGAAAGTGAAGTCTTTATTTTCCATAGTCAGATGCTAAGATAATGTCTGAAACGGGCAAATTAAGAAACAGCAGCATACACATACTATTAACAAAACTGGAGGAAATGTTAGGAAAACCAGCTGGAACAGCTGCAGGTCACTGCCTACAGACAGACTGAAAGATGGAGAGCAGACAGTAGGGTACTGTTGGTTTCCACATGAAGTTTTTCATTACCATTTGCATCTTAAACTAGACCCATGTATTACTTTTATAAAAATACTACACTTCTAAAACACTTCTGGACTAATAATATTTTCTTCTACAATAAAATAGTAAATTGTAAATGCATAAAGAATTCAACATTTATTATGTGCTGTCTACAAAGCACGGTGCTGTGCCCTTAGACATAGAGGATTAGAACCTGTTACTACATGAGGTCGATACATAAATTATGCAAGAGAGTAAGTAGGCTGAGGAGGAAGTAGCCAGCCTAGAGGCTCTACTTTAGAACATCAGCTCTAGGACGATGCCTCTGCAAAATCCCACCTGAGCAATGTGGATACTGGTAGGGTCATTCTAGTTGTGATCCAAGGTAAGTGACAGACAGTTCCTGCACTCAAGAACATTAGTAATCGTAAAGTAAGATTGTAAAATATGCTGCTGTTATTACATCTTCTTAGTGAGAAAATAATAAGCAATGAAGCTTTTTATTTTCTGTACAATCTGCCGGGAGCCATTCTAAACAAAAGTTATCAATGGTTTGTTTTCATCTGAAAGATGCACAATAGGTAATGTGCTTCAGAATGTAGCTCTACATTTTTATTAATGTTAAAAATAAACTTAAATCATGAACCGGACCCATGCTTATTAAAATAGTCAATTACATTACAACATTGGGCTATCTGGAGAGCAGGGTAAGACTTCCTCCTGACCTTGATGACAGAAAAAGAAAGAGGAAATAGATGAAGTTTAACAGGGTTATGAGCAGAATAATTTACCTAGGCAAAAACTATTCTCTACACAAATGAGTTTGCACACGAGTGGCAAAATTTTGGAAGAAAAATATTGGGCTAAAGTCTAAAAACGAATCAGCAAAAGAATGCCACTCCTAGAAAAGCTAGCAGCAACTTAGGATCTGTTAAAGAAAAAGACAGAGTAGAATATCCAGAAGTACCAGAGACTGAGTGTCAATCAGGTTTGTGCTAGGTTCCATAAATTTAAAAAAGATGCGGGGAACTCAGAGTAGTGACCGCAATACTGGAGCAAAACGACAACACTGTTGTTGTTTTTGGTATTTGTCTTGCATCATACCGGATAGTCTTTTACTGAAAAATTGTCTAGCATCCTTAAACTTTTTCTTTAAAAACCAGTGAAACAATATATTTAATATTTCTAAACACACAAAGTTATAAACTACCAAAAAAATCAAGTAAAAAAACGTATAAAATTATACATTATAAATATCATTCTAATATAATAGTATTAAATATAATTTTTAAAAATAAAACTACTGGAAGTAATTATTCTAAAAAATTTAACCATAACATAAATTTTATTTGATTTTTGTGTTGCTTTAAACAACAAAGGGTCTCAGTAATGTATGAACATTTTCATGCAAAATTTCTAGTTGCTCTTTCTGATTCAGTACTGGTCAGAGAAATAATGGGGAGACAGTAAGTCTACTGCATATCTTGTTGATAATTTTGAAAAAAAAAATCTTGAAAAACTGCCTGTTTTACAGCAAAGGGTATCATCTTTGTATTGATTCTGAATTGTTGATTTTTTTTTTCCAAAGAAAGCTGTTCCTAGTACATTAGTTTTCACCATGTGTAAGTTAATTAACTATACCACTTTCAGTACTTTCATATTTATATTTAACTTCTTTGAAAGTCACTGAAATACACTCGGACATTCTTACATTAGAAACTTCATTTTGCGGTCATTTTCTCGTCTTTTGAGATACAGGAATTCTGAACAGGTACAACTTTACCTCAAATTTTTAATCCAGTGTTGACTCTGGGTAGAGAAGAGACTGGTTCAGCAAGTATTTCCCTCATAAACTGATTAACCGGATCACTAATGTTCATCAGGATTTAATGCTTGGGATTGCAAACTGGTCATTTCATGGATATGGCCAGAGCTGGTGTCTCTAGCAGCTACCAGCTGTAAGGTTTCCCTCAACTTCAGGCCCCCACTGGTCCTTGCACCTTGCCCAGAGCTGTGGCCTCCTTACGGCTGTGCTACAGCACAGCTGCTGGTGCTTCCACAGCTTCAGCATTTATTTAGCACCTCCGTCTCCCCCTCCCACAGGAGAGCCTCCAACCACACCTGCAGGCAGCAGTCTAGTTAGAGCTGTCAGTATTCCCCTTCCCACCGAAACAGGAGCATTAACTCTTTCTACCCAAAGGAGACATGCGTCAGCTTCAGAGAGCAGCCTATTCCTCCACTCTGGCACATCTTCTGGTTGGAAAGGTAAGGAAGAGAGGTGAAGATGAAGGAGAGAGGAGACACTGAGGGAACTGAGTTACAAAGAGCTGCAAAAGGCTGACGGCAAGGGAGGGCCTGACGAGAGTTTAGCAGGGACAGAACAAAGTCAAGAGGTGAATAATACTGCAGGTTGATATTTGAAATAAGGGTTTTCCAACCACAAGAATACTATTCCAGTACTTATTCTTTTTCGTGGTTTTAACATGTACTACTTC
The DNA here is from genome assembly GCF_024610735.1 of Ursus americanus. Taxonomy (NCBI): domain Eukaryota; kingdom Metazoa; phylum Chordata; class Mammalia; order Carnivora; family Ursidae; genus Ursus; species Ursus americanus. Next base: position 18,853,599 of record NC_142135.1, read on the forward strand.
TTATTGAAACTGATTTGCGTTTCTAACTATATTTTCCTTGAGCTAATATCATTGATACAATTTTAAAAAATCAGTGGTTGGAGGAGTTCAAGACTACATAATTACCCTGATTTGTACGACTGAAAAGGTAGGTAATTCTTAAAGAATAACTGAGACCAAGTATTCTAAAATTATTTTCCATTGAATAAAACAGGCTACTGAATTCAAGATATTTTTAAAATGCTTTTAAAGAAAAGAATGATAGTTTTTATTTTAATGTATCTATTTAATTCTAATATCATTTTTTTTCTATATGCAACTGAAGAGGCCTCACAATTTGAATCAATTTCTTAAAAATTCTGTATCAGTTACCTTAAAATAAGTTCATATTAGGTACTAACAAATGATTATTTATTAAAAAATGTTATGACTGATACCAACTAAACACTGAGTAATAGAGGTAAAACCTTAAACTATGACTCTTGGAAAAAGTGTTAATTTCCTGAATAAGGAAAAATCCATAATGCTAACTTCACACTGCACATATGTGAAATGTGTTATTATTAGTAGTCATGGTTAAAGTCTAAGAATCAATGCTCAACTTAGCACATTAATTTCTCTGTAGTTGTATTTCCTTCTATTTGTAGTCTTTATCCTTCTGATACAACCAAAAATACAAAGTGAGAAATTTTATAAAAAATCTATATTAATCAGAATTTAAAAACCACAGCTACCTTTTCCAGTACACCGTTAAAAAGAACGGAATACAAAATTATCCTAAAGAAATATTCTTATAGGGGCACCTGGGTGGCGAAGTCAGTTGAGCATCTGACTCTTGATTTCGGCTCAGGTTGTGATCTCAGGGTTGTGAGATCGAGCTCGGCATCAGGCTCCACACTCAGTGAGGAGTCTGCTTGAGACTCTCTCTCCCTCGCCTTCTGCCCCTCCCCCCCACTCTTTCTCTTTATCTCAAATAAATAAGTCTTTAAAAAATATATTTTTATAAATGTTAACAGAGATGTATGAAAATAGAAAGATTCTGAATCTGGTGGAAAAAGGCTGCAGACCTTTTCTACTCTGCATCACCTGTATCAAGAATAGTTCTACAAATGAGCATTATACCTAAAAGACAAAGTACGACAGTAACAATGCATTATGTCTGAACAAGTCAACATTCTTACAGTAGAATGAAATGTACAAATCATTACTTACTCAGACATTCTTTCAAAGCCAAAGCTTGAACATTAGCTAACTGTTTCTCTCTCTGTATAAGTTGCTCGCCAGAAAAATGTGGAAGTGACAAGAAGTCAAAAGGAAAGCCTGAGAAATAGAAAAAAGTCAGTATTAAGGATGTTCTATGACAATAATATTCAGTTCCCAGAAAATGTGTTATTACATAATTTTAAAAAATAAAAGCCAGTTACTCATCTCTCTTGCTCTTGCTTATTTCAAAGTAATAATAAAGATGCAGAAATTAAGCATACTAAATTATTTTGCATTTTAAACTCTGACCTGCCTCTTCAATTGAGGGAATTTAGGTAAGAGAGCAGAATTTCCTCCATGACATTTTCTTTTACGGGCTCAGCTACTGAAACTCCTACACAAAGCACAAAGGGAGTTGGCAGCTAGTCTCTTAAGATGCTCTCCAATCAGCCACACTTACTATTCACCCACCGTGTAGTCCTTCCACAGTGAATCTAGGCTACCTCTATGAAACCAATAAGGTATCACAGTATGAGTCAAAAAACCTAGAAGCTTCATAGAACAATGCTCTAAGACAAGTTAGCAACCAGGTAAGAAACCAGACCACCCCAAGACTATAGTGTTGTAAGGAAGCCCGAGTTGGCTATGAGAAAGAGCCTGTGAAGAGAACATAAGCTTGCATCTGTTCCAGCCATCCTAACCCAGGAGCCAAACAGGTGGGTGAAGAAGTCATCTTACACAACAAGCTCCGTTAAGTCTTTAAGTGAATGGAGCCCCGGCTTTACGTGGCTGCAAACGTAAAATGGGACTTCAAAATAGAACCATCCAGCTGAGCCCGGTCAACCCATAGGACTATGAAAAGTAATAATACAGTCATTTTTTAAGCTAAATTTGGCGTAGTTTGTCATACACTGGTGGATAACCAAAACTTGGAACTTGGAGAGAAAAAAAAAGATGGGCAATAAAATGGAACAAGATGCTTGAGAGGAAGTAAAAATGACAGAGAAATTATAGAAAAACAATGTGTTTAAGTGGAAAATACAAACAGGGTGCCGGGGTGGTTCAGTCGGTTAAGTATCTGCCTTCAGCTCAGGTCATGCTGCTTCTCGGGCTCCCTCCCTCCGCAGTGGAGAGTCTGCTTCTCCCTCTGCCCCACCCCCTCATGCTTGCGTGCATGAGCTATCTCTCTCTCTCTCTGAAATAAAAAAATAAAATCTTTAAAAATTAATAAAGTGGAAAATACTAAAAATTTCCTATTTGGAATCAAAGGTTGACCTACTAAATTTTACTAAGTATAATGAAAAAGGGATTAATTATCTGTATTCTAAATTGTTCATATATGCTATAGTATGTTTGAAATAAATGGTAAATTGAAAGTGAAATGGAGTTTGGGGAAAATAATAAAATTATTAAAAACCACATAAGTTAACTGCATATACAAACAAATACACAAATGTTTTCCACCTACAATTAACACTTACTCAGATCAGCTTCTTCTGTCCTTGCTGTCATCTTTCCATGAATTAAACTGAGTGCAAATGAGCCATTGATCTGGTTGGCTGAGTGAATCAATGTGGCTTTACATTTTCTATTGCCATTACCTTGTAACAGGAGATAATAACTAGAACACTCTCCTTTCACTTCAACATCTGGAACTAAACAAAAACAATTATCTTGTTAAGTATGTGAAAATTCAGCATGTAACATGCCAGAATCATATATTTGACCGATCAGATATAAAGACTTTCTATGTTATTTGAAAACAAGCTGTTATGCAACCTTTTTTGGGTAGCACTTGCACATTTAACTCAGAAAACTGAAAGCAGAGAATCATAACAAAAATGATACAGAGCATAAACATTTTACTTTAAAATGTGTCCTTGTTCATTAACTTTTGATATGGCTCACTAGAGTTCCATGCTATTATTCTTATACGACCACACCCATAATGTAGGAACTACTCTTTCCAGCATCTATTTCTTTAAAGTGGAATAAACTGACCCCTGTGAGCACACACAAAATTCCACTGGTGGAGCAGGAGTGTACAGATACACTCCAGGGTAGCTTTTCAGTCCCTGCAGTGGGCATCCATAATGTATTTTACAGAGGAAATGGGAAGCATTCATTAATCTGGCATGCCAGTTACAAGAAGGTCACTTAAGACAGCTTCTTGTGTATTTTAAAAACAAATCAAGTGAGGGTTATAGTGAAGGTCAAAGAAAAACTGAAGCCTTTGAGATTAAAAATGGAAGTAGAGTCCCTTTTTGTTGAAGATGGTAAATTAGACATAAGCATTCATTTGCACTATCTTCTAAAATTCCACAAAAGGAGAATAAAGAGATTTTTAAAATAGCACAAATCTACAGGGACTAATATCTGACAGAAGACACAAGAGAAACTAATTTTGAAAGCAGGAGAGCAAATGAATAACTAGTAACAGACTACTAAGGAAGCTGAGAAAAACAGTGGACAAGGCTTGGAAGCAACATAATTTATACTACAACCCCTGATAAGACTGTGCGGTGATGGTCCCAGACGGTACTGGAAGCATCATGAAGGTGAAATAGGGAAATAGGTTGAAGTCTGTGAGAAGCAGTTTGGCATCCTGATCAATCCTTATTCCATTGAGGCACATGATTGTCCTTTCCCCTGTACAGAAGATTAGTGGTTTATTCTCTGCAGAAAGTAAAACCAGGTGTCTCTGGCCTGAGAGTTACCGGACAGAGAGTAGGGTTAGAGTTAATTAACAGTAGATTAAGCGTGTACTTGTATATTAAATATTGAGACCCTTTACCCTCCTTCACCTACATAACTTCTAGAATTTTGGAAGCTAGATAACAGAATTGAGCTTTCTTTTGGAAATGTGGTCAGCCCTAGAGGAATCCCAACATTGGGGTCAGCTAAGGTCCCAGTGAAATCACCCTAAAATGAAGATCACAGTCAACAAGCTACACTCGTGCACCCACATTTTCCTGTTAGCTTTCTGGTACTATCTCTTAAATGTGAGCAGGTAGGCAAATGTTATGAGATCTCAAGTAAAGTTGCTAATATGAAAACTAGATGTCAAAATAACAGAAAAAAGTGACTCGCAAGGAAACTAAAGAATACGCAGTAAAAAGAAATTACACACACAAAACAAACCAATCAGATCACTAAAATCCTCAGAGAAGATACTGTATCCATTAAATAAGAACGGGAGATTATAAGAACATTAATAAGAAAGAGCTCATGGAAATGAAAATTAAGAAAGCATAAACATTATATTTCACCTAAACGGGTAGAAGAAAAAGTTCAGTGAATCTACAGAACGTGGAGTAAAAAGACAAAGAAATGGAAAATAGTAGAGGAGGATCAAGAGAGACAGGCAAACAACCCAGGAGGAACAACATCTACACAGGATTAACAGTAGTGAGAACATAAAAAAGAGGGAAGGAAATTACCAACAAAATAATTATAAGAACATTTTCCCCAATAAAAAGACAAGCTTCCAGACATGCTGAGAGCCCAATACAAGAATAAAAGTAGACCCACCAAGGTGCATGATCATGAAAATTCAGAAGGCTAAGAACAAGTAGAAGATTCTACAAAATTCCAGAGAAAATATAGGTTTCCTATAAAAAAACAAAAAACGAAAAACAAGAATGAGAACAGTGCTAGAATTCTAAACAACAGCACTAAAGCTGGAAGACAATGGGGCAATACCTTCAAAATTTCGGGAAGATTTTAGCGAATCTGTTCTACCTAAACAGGGACTAAAGGGAAACAAGAAGATCAAAGGCACCAACAAAGAAAGGGCAAAACAAATTTCCATGATGATGAAAAAATTGTCTTTTAAATCCAAAGCTATGGAACAAAGCTAGAGAAATCAGCTGGAATTAGACAGGTCATAAAGATCTGGAAGAGACTTCTTACATATACATGATTGATAGAATACTTCAGTGCTTGAAGGTACTGAAAGGAGTTTCACCACTGGGGGAAGGCTTTGTGGCTAGATATAAAAAAAGATTCACTGACTCTAGCTAAAACAGAATACTGTACAGGAAAGGTAAATAAAATATATTACATGGCTCAACTGTGAAGAGCAATTACATAATCATAATAATTAAAACAACTAATATTAATTTAAAATTACTGTAGGAGAGGGAAATGAGAAGAATTTGATTGTGTGATGAGAGTGAAGGAGCTTAGAGGATCCACACTTCCCTGTTTGAAAACTTACTATAAAACTACTGTAATCAAGACATTGAGGCACTGGTGTAACAACAGACATACAGAGTAAGAGAACTGAGAATCCGTAAGTAAACCCTCACATTTATAGTCAAATGATTTTCAACAAAGGTACCAAGACAATTTGATAGAAGGAATAGTCTTTTCAACAAATGGTCTTCGAACAACTGAATATCCAATATGCAACAGAATGAAGTTGGACTCCTACCTATCTACCTCACGTATTAATTTAAAATTGATCATAGACATAAATTTAAGAGTTAAACATTAAAGCTCTTAGAATAAAACAAAGGCATAAATCTTCATGAGCTTGGGATTAGGCAACGGTTTGTTAAGTAAGAGACCCAAACCACAATGAACAAAAGAAAAAAAAAAAAGAGAAAACTGAATTTCACCAAAATTAAGAACTTTTGTGCTTAAAAGTACACCATCAAAAGAACGAAAAGTCAACCCACTATGGAGTTGGGGTAAAAATGATATGTCAAGGCAAGCTTATCAATTTTAACAAATGTACCACTGGGGTGGACTGTTGGTAACAGAGGAGGTTACATGTGTGTGAGGACATGGGCTATATGGAAACTGTATTTTCTGCTCAATTTTGCTGAGTACCTAAAACTGCTCTAAAAAAATAAAGATTATTAAGGCTGCTCTGAGAAATAAATATGAGATGCTGTAGGGAAGGTGCTTATATCAATGCCTGACATATACTAATTATTCAGTAACTATTACCAATTAATAAAAAAAAGTCAACCTACGGAACAGAGGAAAATTTCTGTAAATAGTATATCTTATAAGGGATTTGTATCTAGAATATATAAATAGCTACACAACTCCTATGGTAATAAAAAAACAATTAAAAACTGAGAAAAAGGGGCGCCTGGGTGGCACAGCGGTTAAGCATCTGCCTTCGGTTCAGGGTGTGATCCCAGCATTCTGGTATCGAGCCCCACATCAGGCTCTTCTGCTATGAGCCTGCTTCTTCCTCTCCCACTCCCCCTGCTTGTGTTCCCTCTCTCGCTGGCTGTCTCTATCTCTGTCAAATAAATAAATAACATCTTTAAAAAAAAATAAAAATAAAAACTGAGAAAAGGATCTAAATAGACATTCTTCCAAAGACATATACAAATGGCCAATAAGCACACGTAAAGATGCTCATCATAGCCAAAAAGGCCATGTAAATCAAAACCACAAAGAGATAGCACTTCACCTCCCTTGGATGAATATAACAAAAATTATAGACAATAACAGGTACCAATAAAGATGTAGAGAAAATAGAACCCTTATAAATTGCTGTTGTGAGTATAAAATGGTACAGCTACTGTTTGGCAATTCCTCAAAAAAGTTAAACATATAATTAACAAATACTCAGAAATGCCACTCCCAGATTTATATCTAAAATAATTTTAAATATATGTTCACACAAAAACATGTACATAAATATTTATGGCAGCATTATTTACAATAGCCCAAAAGGGTCAACAGCTAAAGTGTCCATCAACTGACGTGTGAATAAATATTAAGTGCTGCATTCAAATGACAGAGTTGTATTCAGCAATAAAAAGAATGAAGTACCAGTACGTTGTACAACAAAGATGAACCTTAAAAACATGCTATGTGTGGAAGAAGCCAGACATTAAAGATGACATATTTCTTGTATGATTACATTTATATGAAATATCCAGCACAGGCAAATCTATACAGAAAGAAAGAGATTAGTGATTGCCTAAGGGCTGGGGGGAGGAGCAGGCGAGGGGAATGGGGAGGGACTGCTAAAGGGTTTGGAGTTGCTTTCTGGAGACATGAAAATGTCCTAAAATTGACTGTGGTGATGGTTACACAAACCATCCTGTGATTAGACTAAAAACCATGGAATTGTATAATTTAAATGATTGAATTATATAGTGTGTGAACTACATCTCAACAAAGCTTTTTGTTTTAATTTATAATTATCTTAGGAATGTAAGGTTCTGCTCACAAAGTTCTTAGCATTTTGGAATTTATATGCACATGATACATATATATATATGTACATTTATATGTATATATGTATGTGTATACAGACGCATACACATACACTAAGAAAACTACTGCAATTGTATTAAAAGTTTATTTCACAGATGAACATACTGTGACTTAAAGCTTATCCCCCCAAACAACCATGAAGTACAAAAGTAAATTTATGCAATAGAGACATTAATACTGTTCATAAACATCAATCTTAAAAAAGGAATTTAAATAAAGGCTTTAGGAAGGAAAAACACTTGTTACCAGTTGCACTGGAAACTAAGGTTTGCTAAGAGTTATAGTGACTTTAATTCATTTACCAACTTAACACTTGGCCAATTCAAGGGTGTCCCTTCAATCCATGGCATCCTTTCCACATTTATTTTAAATTCCATCACCTTTGTTAGCATTGTAATCATGGAAGCCTGTAATTACAACAATCTTTTTTTCCTCAAAAGAAAAATATTTATTTTAAAGAACTCCCCTAACCATAATGACTAGGCAGTCATTTAAAAAATGTTCCAGGTTTGGCAGGTGTTAATTGAAGACTTACTAATTTTTATGTAAATACCACAGAGAGTAATTGATTTACAATTAGAATTGTTATTCAATTCTCATAGCTCTTCCTAAAGAAATAAGGGGAAATGATTACAACAGAAAATTTCTACTTTCTTTTTGTTAAGATTTATTTGAGAGAGAGAGAGAGAGAGAGACAGCACACACCAGGAGGAGCGGCAGAGGGAGAGAGCGAGAATCTCAAGTGGACCCCCGCTGAGTGAGGAGCTCCATCTCATGACCCTGAGATCATGATCAAAGTAGAAATCAAGAGTCAGACACTTAACAGACTTGAGGCACCCAGGTGCCCCTACATATTTTCCTCAGTTATTTTTACACTATCAACTTTTAAGAGATTGATTGGTTTGCATGCCCTCTCTCCACCAAACCAAACATCTATTTTGGATCTTTTATACAGGTAAAATGAGAGAGGAAGAAACTACAATTGCCCTTCAATTGTATCAAATATTATAAATAATACATAAACTATAACAAAGAGATAGATCATTATTAGTTTCATTAGCAAACAAAATTCTGGTAAAATAAAAATAAAGTCATATTTCATACCAGTAAGTTTTCAGTGGTTCTTAAAATCCTGTAACACCCCCTCTTTTTAAAACAGTTTAACAATATAAAATACAAGATAATATTAATATAAAGAGGCAATAATATTCCATATGCTATAATGAAAAATATCTCAGGATGATGAGGGTAGTAAGATATTCTGGTTAAGTAGATCTTCTGACTTACTGACAAATATTATATATATATATATATGTGTGTGTGTGTGTGTCTTAAGAAACAACAAAATAATATATACAATTATTTTGATAATCATGCTAAAAATGAAACAAAATAAAATCTAGTTTTCAATGTAAGCATTTTAGGAGGCTACACACTTCGAACAATATCATTGTTCAAACAATTCTAGACCCAACTTTTTGAAATGGTCCTTAGGGTCAGCTGGGGAATCATAAGGGAAAAAAAAAAAAAGTCTAGTTATATTCACCAAGCATTTTCAAAAAATGTATTGCCTAGCTTGATTTCCTACTTTATTCATCAGACTAAGCTTTGAGTGATTCAGCATAAAACTTAGCTTCATTGAGACTAGCCAAGGAAATGCCCTGGCTCAACTCTAAAAATAATCTGAAATGGTTTAAGAAATGATAGTATTGTCGAATGCTGTATGACACCTCCTACTGTGAAGATTCCAAAAATGCAGAAAAATTTATAAATTGCACCATGACTATTTTAAACAAGAAACATTAGGATCATAAACTGTATATATTTCTCTTTAGTTACAACACAGTAAAATAGACAATTTGAAAGCCACAATGAATAGAGAAACTTCAGAAGATATTTCAAGATCTTATTATAAAGAACAATGATTTCTTTATTGTTCCACAGACAGAAATCCTTTAAGATTGGACAGAATAACAAAAAGGTCTGCAGAGTTTACAAAATGTCTACCTTCATCACCAACTGTGATTCAAACAAGTTTGCGAGATACACTAAATAAGTATTACTATCCTGATTTTCTAGCCAAGGAATTAAAAGCCTAAAATAGCGATTCTTCTTTTTCTTTTTTTTCTCTTTCTTTCTTTTTTTCTCCTTTTTTCTTTCTTTCTCTCTCTCTTTCTCTCTCTCTCTCGCGCGCTTTTTTGCCTCAGAGCATCTGAAGGTCTTTCTCTTCTGTAACAGTGGCTCTCTAGCCTAGGGTTGAAAAGAGCACATATAGGGCAGAAGTTCTTAATACTGGATGCACTTGAAACACTGGGGCCTGGTTTCCTCCCCAGAGATTTGTATTTACCTGTTCTCAGGTAGGGCCCTGTTGGACGTTCTCCCTTTTTGATTTTCCTTCCTTCCTGCCTTCCCTCCCTGCCTGTCTCCTTCCTTCCTTCTCCTTCTCTCTCTCACAAAAAGTTTTAATGAGATATAATTTATACAGATGTATACACATATGTCAAAGTATAAATGTGATTAATTTAAGGCAATTATATAATTATGCGTCCATCACTATAATCCAGTTTTGGAAAACATCCATTATCTCTCTTCAGTCAATCTCCCCTCCTATTCCTGGCCTCAAGCAACCACTGATCTGCTTTCTGGTCCTTTAGCTTTTTATAGAAATTCCATATGAAGGTAACCATATTTAGGTACACCCAAAACTTTTCATGCCTCAATATGTTGAGCAATATTCCACTGTATGGACAAAACAAACTGTGTTTATCTATTCACCAGCTGATGGATGTTTGCATAGTTTCCAATTCTTAGCTACTATAAATATGGCTTTTATTAACAGTTTCTTACAAGTGTTTGTGTGAACATATGTTCTCATTTCTCCTGGATAAATAGCTAGGAATGGAAATACTGGGTTGCATAGTTAAGTGTAAACTTAACTGCCACACTGTTTTCCAGAGTATCTATGCCATTTTACACCATCCCCAGCAATGTGTGAGATTTGCAGCTTCTTCACATCCTCATCAGCATTTGATAGTCACTGTTTTTAATAACAGCCATCCTGGTAAGTGTATTATAGAATCGCATTGTGGTTCTAATTTGCATTTCCCAAAAGACTAATGATGTTGAGCATCTTTCATGCGCTTTATTAGCTATTCATGTATCTTTAATGAAATATCTATTCAAGTCTCTTACCTACTATTAATTGGGTTGTCTCCTTACTATTGAGTTGTAAGAATTTTTTTTAATGTATCTGTCTACTGTCGGACATGACTGGAAATGTTTTCTCTTAGTAACCTTTAAAAATTTTTTTCTAGAGCTTCTGGGTGGCTCTGTAGGTTAAGCGTCCAATCTTGATTTCAGCTCAGATCATGATCTCAGGGTCCTGGGATCAAGCCCCACATCAGGCTCCACGCTCAGCAAGGAGTCTGCTTGTCCCCTTCTCTCTGCCCCTCCCCCTGCTCGTGCACACATGAGCTCTCTCTAAAATAAACAAATCTTAAAAAAATAAAATTAAAAAAATTAGTAATTTTTCTTAGTGTTTTTCAAAAAGTAGACATTTTTAGTTTTGGTGAATTTGTAGATTTTTTTTTCTTTTTATAGATCCTTTCGGTAAATTTATTCTCTTTCAGAAGTTTTATAGTTTTAGTGCTTACATTTACTTATATAATCCATTTAGAGTTAATTTTTATATAAAAATCTTATGTATATATTTTACATATGGATATCCAGTTCTTTCAGCATTGTGTTAAAGAGACTCTCTTTTTTCCATTGGCATCTTTATTTCTATTTTGTTCCACTGATGCATGTATATTCTTAACTCAATACCACACTGTCTTGAATACTGTGGCTTTATAGTTGAGAAGTTGTGAATCAGGTAGTGTAAGTTCCCAAAAGTTGTTCTTCCTTTTCAAAACTGGCCATTCCAGGTCCTTTGCAATTCCATATAAACCTAGTATCAGTTCGTCAATTTCTACGAAAAGTCCTCTTGGGATTTTGTTAGAGATTGAATTAAACCTATGGGTGGATTTGGAGGGAAGTACCATCTTAATAATATTGAGTTTTCCAAATCACAAACATGCTGTCTCCCCATTTACTTATATCTTCTTTAATTATCTCAGTAAGTTTTATAATTTTCAGTGTACATATCTTGCACTTCTTTTGTTAGATGTAGTCCTCAGTATTTTATGCATTAACTTCTGATCTAATTCCTTCCTTCTACTTAACTTGGAATTACTCTTCTAGCTTCTTGAGGTTGATGTTTGGATTACTGATTTTAGATCTTTCTTCCATGATAAGCATTTATGATCTTCTTAGTACTGCCTTAGATGTTTTCCATAATTTGACATGTTTTGGTTTTATTGTCAGTTAAAAACATTTTCTAATTTCCCCTTTGGTTTCTTCTTTGACCTACAGGTTATTTAGAAGTGTGTTATTTAATTTCCAAATATTTAAAGTATTCCTCACATTTGTGTTGCTGATTTCTAATTTAATTCTACTGTAATTGAAGAACACACTGGGCATTATTTCTACCCTTTTAAATTTATTAGCCTCATTTAATGGCCTAACATATATATGGTCTATCCTGAGGAATGTTTCATATGTGCTTGAAGAGAGCGAGGATGCTGTTGAATGGTGTATCCAATAAAAGTTAGTACAGTAAAGTTGGTTGATAATGTTCATTACTGAATTCCTACTACCTAGAAGAATGCCCTGAACCCAGTAGGCAAACAAAAAATATTTGCTGATTAAAAGATTACTTTGTCTTGGCCACTGAAGTCTCTTTCAAAATCTTTATCTGAGTCCTTTACCTTTCTCAAGGTTGAATTTATAGATCAGTTACACAGTGTCATTTTAACCTTATTAGTTTTAGCTCACTATTTGAAACCTTGTTATCACACTGATTTGAGAATAAAGCACATGCTTCATCAATTCAAAACATTTCATTAGCCCTTATTAATCTAGTCTCTTGAAAACTATTTTTATTAGAAGACTTGTCAACAAAACAGTAACTTTTTTCAAGAGTACCTTTAAAACATTTCCTTTCAAAAGAATTCCAATTTAAAAAATGAGGCAACAATAGGACTCAAGATTGTAAAATTATCATGGATAGTTTGTAGATGCATTCGGACTTGGGGTGAAAATTCTGACTTCACCCTCTGATATTAGAGAAGTTTGTTGATTTCTCTATACTTTAGCTTATTCATTTGTAATATACAGTTAGGCAATGATCAACATCCAATTTTCTGACAATTCTGTAAAACTTCTTTGTGAACATATGGTAAGCCAGGCACTTTTCATTATACAACTGGCTTTTCAGTACAAGTTTTAAATATAGAAGCCTTTCTTCAGAGTAATTGGGTTTAGCTCAGTTGCATTTGTTCACATAGTTCTTTTGCATTTTTCCTAGTATTATAATACTTTCCGGGTATTTCACTGAAAATCACTGTTAAAAATCATTCTTCGGCTATGCTTAATTTAATCATAATTCAAATGGGACATTGTTTTTCTATTTTAGGTCAAACCATATGAAACTGCTGATACTTAATTTTTGATATACAAATAAGCAATACCATATGGTCCAAACTAATACATATGTATATATTTTATTTCTTCAGCGATGATTTGTTAAACCTAAGGAAGTGATAAAAACTGGGGCACAAATTTTGATTCACACTGCACAGATGGAATCCATTCAAAATCTTTTTACTTTTCCAGACAACAGTTATTACTACCTGGAAATATATATTTCATGTATTACTTAACAACTATTTCTGAGTACCTACTAAGTATCTGGTACTGTTCCAGGCACTGAAAATAAAGAAATGAATAAAAGTAAAAAATTCTATCTTGTCTCTTCTCCGAGTGAGAGAAAAAGACACACACTTGGTATATTAGATAGTTATAAGTACTAAAGAGAAAAAACAAAGCTGGGGAAAAGGATATAATGTCAGGAGAAGAGTCTATTTGCAATTTTAGATGGAATGGCAAATTAGGTCCTGAATGAGAAAATGACTGGAGTAAAGGCCCATCAAAACTGAGAGACCTAACCATATGGGTTTCTGGGGTAAAATCTAAACCCATTACCTTCACTGTCACGTAAGCTTTCTCAGGACATGGACTGTGTTCTACTTACTGCTAGTCCAGCATGTGTAACGGTGCCTACTGTACTGTAGATAACATAAAAATATCTGCTGAAAAACTGAATAATTAATGCAAAACTTATATTTATATAAATATGTACAAGTGCTTACACGCACACCCCAAATTGTTGTTTTTACCACAAATCTTAGCATAATAGTCTTTCCACTTCTAACTTTCTTCAAGATGCTATATCTTGTGGATTTATAGTCAGTTGCTTCTGAAAACAATGTTATAATTAAGACTTATAATGACTTCTCAATATCTACTTTCTATTACAGTTCAAATTCCAGGAAAGGAGGAGCCAAGTCTAATTGCTAATCTCCAGATTATCGTACCTTGCCTGATACACAATATCTACTCAATCCCCCCCCCAAAAATGAATGGAAGGAATGACTGACTGAAGGAATGAATGAATGAATAACAAGGTCATAAAGGATTAAAATCAGAGAACAGTTTAAGGAAATGGTATAAAGTTTAGCTTGGAGGACAGGGGACAAGGAGGGCCAATAAAGGAGCACAGCTGGACATAATGCAGTAGTTATGGGAAATAGAATGTTGATTTAGGAGGCTGATCTGACAGTTGATACCTTATCTGGAATAGTGAGAGAGGCTACTGGTAGTGGCACTATGACTGGGATATGATGTTTTCCTAAGTAAGAGCTATTAAGACTTTATACTAGCTAAAACTTGGCTCCTCTTTTACAAAAGGAGTTCTGTCAAATGAGATAAAGAATTTCCCCTACAGAGAGGGCTATGGGTAGAATAGAACGTAATAATCAACTGTTCAATTAGATTGTTTCTACTTCTAAGATAAAAAAAAAATTCTACAAATTGTCAGCTTAATCAGCACTTAATGATACAGCCTAATCAGTAATCAACAATCTGGCTTTGAAGACTGTCACGTGACGTATGTCTTATTATTCAGAAGTTACCAATATTAATCTCCAAATTTCAAGAGGTGATAATTTAAAGAAATCAAATCAAGCCACATACTAAGGTATTTTCTTAAAGTTGCAATAAAAATCATGAAAAAAAAAAACCCACTTAAGAATAAATTCTAAATCAATAAATTACCTTAGAAAAAGTTACAAAGGAAAAATTAGTATACTCACCAGAATATACTCAAATTTAGTTAGGAGATATTAATATTCAACTCATATTAATAAGCCTTAAACATGTGTAATGTTGAGAAATGGATAAATATTATCCTATGATTTCATGTAAAGTAAGTGAAATTGACTCTACTTCTTTCTAATAAATCTATTTGATTTTGTTTTAGCATTTGCCAAAATCACCATGTATACATCTATTCCCTGGGAGGAGCTGAGAAGGGTCAAAGCTGCACTTCTTTATGCACTAATACAGTGCAACAAGCTATTTTAACAATATCTGTTTCTCCAGGAAGCTGTTCTGAATTCTTGGGACTATGTTAGGTCATACACTCTAGAAGTATCCTCCACTTCACCTTCACACTGTCAACTGAAGAGATTTATAGTGATTTTTCAAAGTGCCTTCATCACTGGACTATAAATTTCACAAAGAAAAGGACTGTGCAACTACTTTCTCAAGTGTAAGGACCCAGTTTGACTCCCCTTTATTTCCCACACTGTATCATGTAATAAATGATATTTTGATGTTGATGTTAATGATTATAGCTCTCTAGGGTCTTCCAACTACTATTTATTAAATCATTTCCTAACTTTTCTTCCACTTTTACCTTAAATTCAGGCATTTCTGAAGATCCTAGCCTTGGCTCTCTTCTCATGTTGTCTCTATGGTTTTGTTCAATCACACCTAAGGCTTCAACTATTACTTAAAGACGTCATGGCCGACTTTTACATTGGTGGCTTCTCAGTATTCACACCCTTGTCTAATCACCTCCCCTTTGAATCTGGGCCATTCTTGCGAGTAGCTTTCAATAAAAGAATATGGCAGAAGTGACACTGGGTCAGTTCTGGGACTAAGTCTTAAAAGTCGTGGCAGCTTTGACTTTCGTACGTTTTGGAGTCTTAGGCCACCATGTAAAAATTTCAGCTAACCTGTTAGAGATCACATGAAGAAACCATGGGGCAAGGGAAAAGGCTCTGAGATTTCATGGAGAAAGAAAAATAGCTGTCCCTGCATCTCAAGCTGAGCCCAACTTCTGAACAATCCACAAGCTCAGTGCAGGCGGCTCAATGACCACTGGTGAGAATGGCAGAAGAATCGCCCAGCTGTACCCAGGCCAAATTGCAAAACTGTGAGCAAATAAAAGGATCTGCTCTTTGAAGCCACCTAGTCTTAGGCTGATTGGTTATAAAATAGATGAAACAGCTGGTAAACTCAAAATCTAAACCTCTAACCCTGACAATTCTCTGGGGATAACAGACCTAATTTCAAACTCTAAATTTAAATTTCCATATAGATAACATCTCCATTTCAAATTCAACATTTGCTAAAATGGATTTCAGTATCTCACCTATATAATACTGTGTAAGCTGCTGATTTTAAATTTGTATTCCTCAGGATTCTATGGCTCTGGAGTATTTCTAGAGATTTCTTCTAGAACAATCCAGGTGGACATGTTTCAATTCCAGTTCTTAGTCCCATCATATCATGGGTCACGAAAACTAACTACAAGCTCAAAAATAATTTAAACAAATTACTGTCCAATTAAAAAAACACTTATATATAAGCAAAGTATGAAGAAACACTCTTTAGCTATATGACTTTGGGCAAGTAACTAACATTTTGAGCTGTAATTACCTCATTAAATACTGAAGTTTGGATATAAATGATCTGTTTTTATAACAGAAATTAAGCTTTCATTTTTATAATGACATTTTGAATGTAATAAATTATTAGAGGCAATAGTTAAGAGCATAGAGCCTGGGTTCAAATCCTTGGAGAAGTTACAGAGCTATTAACTGTTAGAGCCAGGATTTTAACCAAGATTCTGCCAATTAATAGTTCTGTAACTTCTCCAAGCCCCAATTTCCTAGTCTGTTAAATGGATATAAAAATAAGTTTAAAGAGTTATTATAAGAAATAAATGAGCCAATATTTCTAAAGTACGTAGAATACTGCATAATATATAATTGTTAAATAACTTCTAATTTAATCACAAGTGTGTTTTTTTAGGTACCTACCATATAATAAATTAACCACTTTTTTTTTTTTTTTAAGATTTTATTTATTTATTTGTCAGAGAGAGAGCACGCACACGAGCAGGGGCAGAGGCAGAGGGAGAAGCAGACTCTGCGCAGAGCAGGAAGCCTAACTCGGGACTTGATCCTAGGACACTGGGATCATGACCTGAGCCGAAGGCAGACTCTTAACCAACTGAGACACCCAGGCACCCCTAACCACTTTATTTGCATAAATTTCATTCTTGAAATGTCTCGAAGAAACCCATGTTCAATATAATTAGCTATCTACTTAACCAAATCTTCTGCCTTTAGAACACTGATTTTTTAATGAATAAGGTAGCATACATTTTGTTGTTACTAACAGTAGCTTATTAAGAGATAATAAAAAATCTTAAAATGGTGTGGGTTCATTTTAATCAGTAGTAATAAACATTATTTTCTCACCAAGAATGTCATCTCCTTTCATAAAACAACTTAAAGATTTACTACTTACCACTGATTGTCTTAGGCTTTTTAGCTATGTATTCTCTCCATTTTTTTGAACTGAGCTGGCTGGGAGGTGGAATAAGTATGTTACTAATAGTACACGGCAATACGAAAAGAGCACCAACCTGGATAAAACAGAACATATTTTTAGTGACTGCACACTGAGATTAATTCTTAAATAGTGTTACCTGACAATTTTCCACTTGCATTCACCTATATAACATGTACTTTGTAATGCTCTCTCAGAAGCCCACTGGAAAAACAAAAACAATGCCCAAACTGTCAGGAAAAAAAAGTCAAAAACCAGAAAAAGGTAGTCAAACAGAGGCTCCCTTTTCCACTAAGTTATAGATCTCCGAAAACCTTGTTATTCACAGTATTTGCTTCAAATCCAGGTTGTAGTGTCATTTCTTCGTATACCTGCAAACCAGTGAGAGACTGGGAACAGCATCATCAAAAGATCTGTCATACTTAGCCATAATTTTATAACCTTTTGACTAGATGGATTATTGTTCTGGTTTCAAAATTACAGTACATCTGTAGGTAATTTCAAAACTTCTGTTCCTAGAAATCAGAGATTTAATCCTAATAAGGTATAAAATGCAAAGAAACCATGAATTATATGCCAGAAAATATACAGCAGCTTCTGACTGATTTATGAGAAAACTCAGCTTATTCACCTTTGCCTTCCCCAGGCTGGGCATACAGATGTTTATTAAGTATTTGTTCTCCCAAAGCCAGCATATTATATTTAGGCAAATCTCAATTTGATTAGGTACTGAATAAAACAAACTCTACTCTGTAAGCTACATTTTGCCTGTTATTTTAGAAATATAAGCTATAACAATCAGCAAATCCCAATAAATATCATTTTTTTTAACTCTGAGGAAATTAAACTAAGATATCTTATAGATCTCAAATCTAATGAAAAATCACTTTTAATCATCCTTTGTAGATGGATGAGTCTCAACGACATATATGATACTAAGTGAATACTTTAATGTATTCGTTTTACTGCTATTTATTATCTTATGTATTCTTAGATATACAAATAAGTATATTAGGAGCAAAAAAGGGAGAATTAAATGTTTATTTGTATTATTATAGCCATGACTTTTTAAAATTCTAAGTCAAATATATTTCACATAATTATTAGACACTAAAAATAAAAAATATTAGCAATAGAAAATAATCACTAACTATAAAAAGATCTATATTTAACTTTGGAACAGGAAATCCTAGTTCTTCATACTTGCATAAATAAGGCTTTGTAGCGCAAAATGCATAACAAAAGTGTTTAGTCCAAAGGATAGACAAAGCTGTGAGTATGCTAGATCAGGGCCCATTTATAACTTAATTACATAATTATTATATTAAAGCTTAACAAATTAGAGATGCTAAATGCGTTCAATGCCCAACTTAAAGCCTGATATTATAAATATGTCCTACCCAGGCAAAGAAGTAGCCAAATGTTTGAGACAACTTATTCTTGAATAAACATTTAGAACAAATATGAAAATAAACATTTCTAAATCCTTTAAGCTACAATTTCCTACAAAATACATTTATGTCAATTGTTTGTAATTGTTCATAACAAACTTGGATTCTGATACCTTGTTCTCACTCACGCACTAATCATAAGATACATTCTGAGACTTGAGGATGGTGCTTCTAGGTTATCACTCTATTTCCAGAATTTAAAAACCAAATACCATTTCAAAACCTTGATTCGTTCTTTTCAGTAGGCACCACCAGAACAAACAGGTGCTAAGGCAACCACAATTCTAACCTTGCAAATTCTCTTCTAAAAAAAATATTTCCTGGGGTGCTTGGATGACTCAGTCGGTTAAACAGCCGACTCTTGATTTTGCTCGGGTCATGATCTTAAGGTTGTGAGACCGAGCCCTGTACCAGGCTCTATGCTGGGTGTGGAGCCTGCTTAAGAATCTCTCTCTCCCTCTCCCTCTGCCTCTCCTACCAGTACCACCCCCACCCCTGCTCCTCTCTCAAAAGATTTAAAAATAAATAAATAAAACAAAATAAAAAATATTTCCTGGTCATACGATTAGTAGATATCATGATTCCTTAACAATCCTCTTTTATTTTTTACTAATTTAATAAAATAAGCTTCAACTATAAAAGGTTTTTATTTTTATTCTGGGGCTAATCAAACTTGTTTTTTTAAAGTCAGAAGTTGACTTAAGAGCATATAAATCACTAAAATTTAAGTACTATAAAAGCTTCCTAAGAAGGGGCCTTGTCCATTTTATTCTCTCCAGTATCTGAAACAAGCCCCTAGCACAAGCAGGCAGTCTCTGTCCCGGCCCGCCACACAAAATTGCTGAATAAATAAATGAAAACCAAGTTATAAAGCATTAGAATTATTTCAAAGAATGAGCATGCAAACCAAAAGTACTTTTTTCAAAAATGTAAAAGACTAATTATGACCCAGTATAAAAGGAAAATACAGTGCTTCACATTCAGAGATATGTTAGCTAAATTTTGTTTCCAAAAATTGTCCCTTTTGCTGCATTAAAGTAGGAACATCTATACAAAGTCCCATCATTTATTTGTCCCTTACTGATAAAGAACTAATGTATTTTTAAAGATTTTATTTATTTATTTTAGAGAGAGAGAGATAGGGAGAGAGCACGAAAGCAGGGGTAGGATGCAGAGGGAAAGGGAGAAAGAGAATCCCAAGGAGACTCTGTGCTGAGCACAGAACCCAACGCGGGACTTGATCTCACGACCCTGAAAACATGATCTGAGCTGAAATCAAGAGTCGGACACTCAACCGATGAGCCACCCAGGTACAAGAATACTCTAATATTTTATAGTCGTTGTCCAAGAAGCAATAAAAATGACAATCTAATATACCAAATTTAAAACAAAATAACTGAAAATATGATATAAATATCAATAGTTTAGTTTGCTTCTAGTATTAGTGTTGCTTATCTTCAATAATGAGCTGCATTAAGGATTATTTTATACCTGTATTAAACAAATTACAGGTATGTGTCTGATTTTTACTTGAAAAATAACCTATAAAATTAATTCCTAAAAATTTCATCTTATCTTCAAAATATCTAGAGGATATTTATAGCTTTACACCTCTCAGAAAAATATTTCACATATGCGTGTCTATCATTTGGGCCAGATAAACTTCAAAGACATTAAAACTAGTTACCAACCATCGTTTATATCATACTTCACAGTTTATAAAATATATTCCAATTTGGTTTTCATTGCAACTTTTGAAACAGGCAAAAGAGGGATCATTACTTACAGTTTACAATTTAAAAAGCTATAATCCAGTGAGTGGTAGAGCGAGGACTTAAATCTAATTTTCTAAAGTACATATACTCTTACTTGAGACTTTCTATTCTGCCATACTCCTCCCTTCCCCTATTTGAAAACATTGGTGAAATGATTAATAATAAATGACATTCTCATTTTTTAGAATGAAGAGGCCCCCCAAAATTAGGTGAACTAGATAAGGTAATACAGAGAACTATTTAGTTACTTGGGTTAAAATAGAAACAAAATTTTTTTTAAATTCTTCGTGATTTTTTTCTTTTTGTCTTTTTTCTTTTTTTTGTTTACTATACAACTTTGCAAGATTTCTATGTGCATATTTTTATAGAGATACATGATCTTATTAATTTGTTTAAAGTAGGTCTACCTTATTACTCTATTGCTTGTTTTCTTCATAGTTCTTTTTTTTGCAGGGGTGGCGGTGAGAGAGAGGGAGTGTGAGGGGTGGGGGTGAGGGAGAGGGAAAGAGAATTTTAAGGAGTTTCCACACTCAGTGTAGAGCCCCACAGGGGGGCTGGATCTTATGATCCTGAGATCACGACATGAGCCAAAATCAAGAGCCGGCTACCTAATTGACTGAGCCACCCAGGCTCCCCTCTTCAAATGTAAGTTTTCCCACCTTTTCCTTTTCCCACCAAAATGTAAGTTCCATGAAGATAGTCTTCATCTGTGCAATCCATCACTGGATCCCTAACATCTAGCACAGTGTCTAGCACATAACATGATACATGTTGGATAAATAAGAAAAGATAAATTTTTTCAGTTGCGTATTAAGTATTCTTTAGAGGATGAAAACACAGGCTAATATTATACTTCAGGCTGTTCCTTCAAAGGCTACTTCATCAAATAAACACTTAAGCACAATATTCAAAAATTAATTTTATGGAAAAAGAGGCTGAAAGTCAAAATTTTAAGATTTATTTATTTGAGACAGAGAGAGAGAACACTCAAGTGGGGGAGGGGCAGAGGGATAGGGGGAAAGAGAATCTTAAGCCCCAGAGTGGAGTCCAATGTGGGGCTCCATCTCACCACCGAGATCATGACCTGAGCCAAAACTGAGATGCAGATGCATAACCCTGAAAGTCAAAATTTTAAATTATCTATAGTCAAGTATCTTAAGGCCAAAATCACATTTCTTTTACTGTATCAATTTTCTAAGGGAATTGTTATAACCAGTATTTGACTATAGTGCCATGGGGAAACTATAACTATCATAATCATTTTCCACTCTATAGAATTGTTTGATACAGTTTATTTGTTGTTAAAACAGTAAGATAATGTTAAGTAAATACTGCCAATAAATATTCTGTATAATTAAAAATTGTTTTCATAGAAACACAGTAGTTAAACAACCAGAAAGAAAAGCAAACTTTCAGTTTCTCCTATTAAAAACTATACTTGAGGGGCGCCTGGGTGGCGCAGTCGTTAAGCGTCTGCCTTCGGCTCAGGGCGTGATCCCAGCATTCTGGGATCGAGCCCCACATCAGGCTCCTCTGCTAGGAGCCTGCTTCTTCTTCTCCCACTCCCCCTGCTTGTGTTCCCTCACTCGCTGGCTGTCTCTGTGAAATAAATAAATAAAATCTAAAAAAAAAAAAAAATAATAATAAAAAAATAAAAACTACACTTGACTTTAAATAGATGACTTGAATATATAAAACTACTGAAATAGCCACAAATCTCATAAACATCACCAGAATTAAGACAGAAAAACTGAGGGATGCCTGGGTGGCTCAGTCGGATGCCTTCCACTCAGGTTATCATCCCAGGGTCCTGAGATGGAGTCCCCCATCAGGCTCCTTGCTCAGCGGGGAGCCTGCTTCTCCCTCTGCTTGCCACTCCCCCTGCTTGTGCTCTCTCATTCTCTCTCTCTCTGACAAATAAATCTTAAAAGAAGAGAAAAACTGAAAACTTAGAAATGATAATACAGTGAGGCTTTAGATGTTTTTCTCACTTCCACCCACCTGTCCTACCATGAAAAAGATAATGCAAGCATACGAGTATCTTCTCACATAACTGAAATCAGATGTTGAAGGAGATTAACAATAAGAATCTAACGTGTTTTCAAATTTTAAAACTAACAAAATTACCAGTCATAAAGCTTATTTTTGAAAATCTCTTCTAAAAACTTAACATCATTTCATGTCTGCAGAGGACTTTGGTGTTATTATGGGAAGTTCAAAGTATCTTAATACCAATTAGGACCAAAATCCTTTGTTATATTAAAGAAGCAAAATAATTATGCAAAAACAGATTAACAAACTGTATTTCCTTTCCTCACCCACCCTTAAATGTTAAGTTATAAACAAAACAAAACAAAACAAAAACCTATACCTTGCCATGCAGAGAAGAAATCTGCTCCAACAACAACATGGAATTTTGTTTGGTATTGTTTTTTGTCAACCCTCTGCACTCAGGAGTTAAAGAAATGATGGGATGGTAACCGTGAAACAATACTACTCCCTAAAACAAGTTTGGTCCACTAACTCACAAGGTGCTTAGATTAATTCATTAAAAATTTTAACTGTAGGAATTCACAATTGCTCCTTTCCTTAAGGATAATTATTTTGCTAATGCTGAAAATATACCAAGAAAAAAGTGCTTCTATGAAGAGCATCCCTATAAATTATCAGAAAAAGAGATTTGTAAAAACTATAGTTTCTACACAAAAATTTAAGAACAACATGCTAGTGTTCCATTTCCAGGCAACAATTTCTTTTTATACAAAATGTTCTGTTCTTAGGTATATTTCTAAAAATCCTTTTCTTAAAAGAGTCTAAAATATGTTGAATACCTGCAGATATACGACAGCACTTGCATTGACTTAAGTATGTAAAAAGATACAGTGGACTGTGCTTATATACTCATCTTGCCCATGGCAAGAGAAACATCTGCACATGTCAGGAGTACATAAATTACTCTCTTTTTCTCCACATATTCCTAATATTTCTTCATCCTCCCTACCCGTTAGCTATGAGTAGCAATACCAGAAAGTCTTCTGCCTATTGTAGAAGCATATAGTACTTGATGGAGGATTTTTTCCTTTTGAAAGTTGTAGAACTTCTCTTAAAGCCATGGCAATGAAAAATATACTGAATATTATTAAAGAAAAAAACCCCAGCATGGCCAAATATCTAAATGTGAAGGAAACATTCTACCTGACATAGAAAATGTAATCTAAAATGAACATGTAAAAAAAAGGATACAACTCAAATTCAATGTCCGACATATAGCAGGAGGGTAGATCTGATAATTTTATCATTTGCACAAATTCTAAAGCAGGGCCATAATAATGGAAAACCTAGAAAAGAAATAAGATTATAGAATACTTTAAATTCTGTAAATAAAAGTGAACAAATTAGTGATTAGAGTTTAAAACTTTAAAATGGATCTTTATTTTTTAATTTTTTTAAATAATTTTTATTTTGTAACATTAGTCACCATACAGTACATCCCCAGTTTTTGATGCAATGTTCCATGATTCATTATTTGCGTATAACACCCAGTGCACCATGCAATATGGATATTTAAAAGCAGGTGTTTACACATTATGTAAGCCGAACATTTAATCCTATATAGCCGACAAGAATTTCTTCCATTTTAATTCTACCTTTCAGATTAGAGACAGACATAGAGATTTCTTAGTAACTGAAAAGAGTTTGAACAGAGGGAAAATGAGTCTGGAAAGAGGCAAGCAAAGGAAGACAATAGTTCTCAACTTTTCATGTTTATTTTCAGCAAGACAGACAAGTGACCCAAGAGGCTAGGATATTGAAGAAACAAACTTAGAGGGTTTGCAAGACTGAGAGAAAGAGAAGATTCTCCAGGATGAACTTAGATTGAGTGGTATGCTGAGATTTAAAAAAAGAAAAAAAAAAATCCTTGAAAGAAATGCTGAAGAAGTTAAGAGAGGTAGTGAAGCCAAGAGTCCTAAGTAACAAAGACAGCTCCACTCAGAGAAATAAAATTGCAGTATTTCTTTGGGCAGAGTCTAAAACTAAGCTAACAGTAAGCTAGTGAAGGAGGACAGATATTTTAGAAGTTGAGGCTACAATACTTCACAAGAAGGGCGAAGAAAAGCAAACACATCTTGAGAGGACTACCCAAAGTTTTAAACTTGCAGAAAGCTGAGTAATTTCACCGTATATAATTATGTGTATATGTACACATAAATACACACATTTATTAAGTATATGTATATACGTAGAGAGAGAGAGAGAGAGAGAGAGAGAGAGAGACTGTACCCTAAGATTCCTGTCAACCGCAGCAAAATTTAAATACATTATTCATACTTGAACGGTGTACTACGAAAGAAGAGACATTGAGGTCATCAATCTTATAATCTTTAGAAAAGAATATGATATTCCTGTGAAAGATGGCCACAATAGGTTACTTAAAAGTAAGTAATTCTGAACAACTACTGGGAAATGTGTTCACATCAGAAATATGCCCTTTCTTGTACTATCCTTTGATCAGAAAATATCACCCATCGATCTGACATCCTTGTAACTTCAATGACTATTGTTTGGCACATTCTTGAATTGGGTCTTTTAAAGTGAATTTCTAAAGGACTTTTATATATATATACCTCTTCTTATGTTATTTTTTCCAATGTAAAAAAAAAAGGCAACTAACTAAGCCCTTTTAAATTGTTATATTTCATAAATATTTGCATTTTAAGAATGAATCTATGGAGATATGCGACACGAAATAATACTTCTTAAACTGTGAATGAAGCAAATATCAGGTACTCTAATCCCTTTCCTCATTTAACCTTTGTAATAACTTTGTAAGGTAAGTGTGTTACTGTCTTCATTTCACAAATGAGTTAATCAATCTACCCAGGTTACAACACCTTATAGGTACAGAGCCAGGTTTCAAACCCAGGGTCTACCTAACATCAAAGCCTGTTCTCTTTCCAGTGTATCATACGCCTTCCAAACCAAGTCTCAGAAAGGTCCCATAGCAAAGTCCTCACCAAAGGAAGTTTCAGGTCTATACTGACCTAAAGCTAGGATCATTCCATTTTAAAAATAAAGTAATGATAGTTTTGCCAACATTCAATGCTGATAATGTAGTATAATTAAAGCACTTAATTATTACAAAAATTATGTCAGTGACCACATTTAAGCACATATATTAGAAACGTTAATTTCAAGATTCAAACATATCTTGTAAGAACAAAAATATGCATGAATGGATGATTGCAAAATGGATTAAACATAGATTACCTTTGGTAAAATATTCTTATCCTTTGATGATATTACCTTTTTGGCAAGAAGGCAAGGATTTAAATTAGATGTACTAAAATTCTTAGGTGTGACTCCCTTTAAACAAAATTCAGGAAAACTAATTTCAAATCCAAACTGAAAAGAAAAGAACACAGTTATAAATACCATGAATAAACTTACAAAGACCAACACATCTTATTGCAATGTAAAAGTTGCAAAGAAAACCACATGGAAATATATTTTTGATTCCTCAACTCAAAATGTGGTTCTTGCATTATACACACATCCTTCCTGTTTTAACTTACATATGAATCTTTTCATGAAAAGCTCTCCTTGGCCCTATACCAGCCCACAAGAGTGTATGAAGCCCATTGCCTGCAACCACAGAGCCAAACAATCTCCTTTACATATACTTGTTCAATATCTGGCTTCCTATCAGTCTGCAAGTTCTGCAAAAACAGAGCTTGTCTGTGTTATTTAAACAAATTCTTAGGACAGGACCTCACACATAGTTTGCTTTCAAAATAAGTTGTTGATGAAAAGATCAATTCCTGTAGAAGCAGTAATAGTAGGGGTATTAATAGTAATGTTAATGATACTAACATTTAATTAGTAGTTACTTTGTGCTTTACATAATTTAACCTTCATAAAAATCTATGAGATAGGAAATATTATTATTATTATTATTTTTTTAAAGATTTTATTTATTTATTCGACAGAGATAGAGACAGCCAGCAGAGAGGGAACACAAGCAGGGGGAGTGGGAGAGGAAGAAGCAGGCTCATAGCAGAGGAGCCTGATGTGGGGCTCGATCCCATAACGCCGGGATCACGCCCTGAGCCGAAGGCAGACGCTTAACCGCTGTGCCACCCAGGCGCCCCAGGAAATATTATTAATGACACCTATCTTACAGATGAAGATAACTGTGGCACCAAAAGGCTATTACCCAATGTGTCACACAAAACTAGCAAGAAATAGAGTAGGGATTTGAATGCGGACAATCCAACTCCACAATCTATGTCTTTAATCACTATAATGCCTCTATGCTAAAGGCTATTCTCCACCAAAACAAGTGGAGTTTTAAATTCATGTTTTAAATTCATGTTATGGAGATATGAACATTTAATTTCCTATTCATAAAAGAATAAAGGAATCACATGAAAAGAACTCTGCCATTATTTGTGTGTATGGAAACATGCAGCTTTAAAAAATGTATACAAAAACAATTCTCCTAGCTAATTCTATCCTACACGCTTCCAGCTGGCTGTGCGGTTTGTTTACGTTAAAGCCACTCGCAGAGAAGGTTTACCTGCAGATTGAACTTTCCCAGGGTAAGAATGAGGCAGCATGTAAATCAGCAAGAAGGACCCAATCACATTAATTCCTATAGTCTTATTAGAATTTTTATTAAGCCGTAGTTAAAGGTGAATTGAAAAGGAAAAAAAAATCTAGTAATTAGTGCAATAAATTTTTATAGAAATATTAGACCCAAATCACATTCCCATGCCACCCTGAAAAAAACATTAAGAAACTTCATTGTTGGGGCGCCTGGGTGGCACAGCGGTTAAGCGTCTGCCTTCGGCTCAGGGCGTGATCCCGGTGTTATGGGATCGAGCCCCACGTCAGGCTCCTCCGCTGTGAGCCTGCTTCTTCCTCTCCCACTCCCCCTGCTTGTGTTCCCTCTCTCGCTGGCTGTCTCTATCTCTTTCAAATAAATAAATAAAATCTTTAAAAAAAAAAAAAAAAGAAACTTCATTTTTTTTTGGTATATTTTTTAAGATTTTATTTATTTATTTGTTTGTCAGAGAGAGAGGGAGAGCACAAGCAGGGGGAGTGGCAGGCAGAGGGAGAAGCAGGCTCCCTGCTGAGCAAGGAGTCCGATGTGGGACTCGATCCCAGGGCCCCAGGATTATGACCTGAGTCGAAGGCAGATGCTTAACCAACTGAGCCACCCAGGTGTCCCAAGAAATTTTGCTGTTTTAGTTTTGCCTATATTCAAAAATATATAAAATACTAGGTACTTACTTTCACATGCATACAAATAAGCCACTAAACATACTCATTCATCATAAAAGATGCAAAAATAGAATTGGAGCCTCACAGAAATTTAAGATTAGAGAAGTTGAACTAATCTAATATTTTCATCTTATAGTGGAGAAATCTGGGATCTCGTGAGGTTAAAAACAATTGCTCAAAATCAGAGAGCTGATCAGTAGAGAGTAGTGATCACTTAAAGTGGTATTACAGGGCATCTGGGTGGCTCAGTCAGTTAAGTATCTGACTCTTGATTTTGGCTCAGGTCATGATCTCAGTGTTGTAAGACTTAGCCCAGTACTGGGCTCTGTGCTCAGTGAGGAGTCTGCTTGAGATTTCTCTCCCTCTCCCTCTGTCCCACCTGCTGCTCCCACTCTCTCTCACCTTAAAAATAAATAAATAAATCTTGAAAAAAATTAAAGTGGTATTATAGTTAAGAGAAGATGTTCTAAGCAGCTTTCCAGTAGTTTATACATGCAATGAAATAAAGCATTTGGATAAACAACATGTACCCAACTAATGTCAAATTCTATATTTTTAAAAGACTGTTAGATTCTAGAGCTGCAGCGTCCAAAAGATAACCATGGCGACTATTTAATTAAAATAAAGTTAAAAATTCTATTTTTTTTGGTTGAAATAATCATATAAGGAATCACATATAAAGTGCTCAGTAGCAATATAAGGCCAGTGGCTACTGTATTAGCACAGGCAGAACATTCTATTATCGCGGAAAATTCTTAGTGCTATTCTAGAACATCTTCATAAGGTACATTTTCAGTCAAATTCATTTAAACTATCTGTGCCGTAAATAAAGTTGAAAAGCCTGCTTTGCAAACTGTGATAACTGAGAAATCCACTTACCTTTCTTTCCCATATCTGAATCTTTCCCCTCCATAATTCCTTTGAGTCAATAGCATTTTTGAGATCTTCTAAAGATACAACATTAGCAGAGAGGTATTCTGCAATTTTCTGACAATTTCTATAAATAAAAGATTATGATGGTTAAATACAGGGTTTTATATCTTCCTTAGATTTAATGGTTATAGTTAACTACAATCCTAATAGGTACAAATGCAAAATTTCTATCGCTGCTTTTATCTACTAATGTTATAGAACATTCCTTTAGTTAGTCTCTGAGGGAGTCACTATAACATGTCCTTTGAATCTCAATATCCCTGTTAAGAGGAATTACCCTTAACACTACAGATGAAGGAACAGATTTTCCTATTACTATTAGCTTAAATGTGTCGGGTATACACATACATACACAGACTTAATATCAGTCCTTTATCTTCAAAGGGAGAACTGCTTTCCCAAATTTTTCTCATATAGCTTTGTATGGAATTCCATAATAGTCCTTATCACATACAATCATGAGTATTAGCATTCCTATATCTCCTATATTTCAATGAACAAGATCAAATCTCACTTTCTTAACTCATCAGCATCTATTGCTGTGCTTGGCATAAAGTCAGTGCTCAATAAACATTTGTTGAATGAAGAAAATCATGAAGTTAATAAATCCAATTGAATATTTCTTTAAGGATACAACTGGTCCTTACTAAAATATCATAAAACACAATAGTATATACTTGTTTCTACATTGCACATAAAACAAAAAAACAAATATGACATTATAAATCCAGTGTATCCATGTATCCATGGTATTCATCATGGTGCTCAATGGACAATACATATCTATTTAAAAGCACACACTGTGTTTAGATAATTAATGCTCAATAATGGTTATAAAACAGCATTAATGATATTTACTGAAAACTTAAATATCTCAGGAATATAAAGTATGAAACAAGAAAAATCTAGATTCTTCTCAATAGATAAACCTCTAATAACAGTATGACATAAAACTATCTTGTCACATTAAAAAAAAATCTTCAAATCGTTAAGTCTATTAAAAACAGGGTACCATGCTAATTGTAAAAACAGATAACACTGAGAGCAAGTATGAACAAAGCAGCTTACATTTCACAGTGACTTCCTGCTATAGTAATCTTTGCTGAATACCATTCCTTCAAATGTTTCAGTGCTCCTATGGCAGGTAGACAGTCTTTCAATTTAGGAGGATCTTTGTCAGAAGGCAACAGTATTATATCTATCATTGCTCTACCTAGAAAGAGAATAAGGCATTTTTGTAAGTTTTTAGAAATCAGAATTGTCCCAAAATAGTATCCTAAACAACTAAATTTTACGTTTATTTAGAAGACAAAGAAGGATTTTTAACTTTAATCTCTGAAATTCTTCAAAACAATACACGTCTTTAGAAGTTCAAAATTTCTAAATGTTCATCATTTGATTTAAAGCCATGTTATCTTGAAATAGCTAGCATACTCCAGGAGACAATGGAGTCTATCATAATTACTTGCCAATTATGCACCAGTGCTTAATTATATATATTGCTCTTGAGATCATCAATGCTATTGTTGTACTGAACAGAGAAAAAAAAACCTGGGCAATTTCAGTGTATTTTTCTATACTTAATTTATATAAAAGGGAATGAATTAATATAAAATTGTAATGTTCAAATAAATTATTTCTTTTTATAGGACAATGAAACACTCGGAAAACTCAATTATACTGACAACATCATTAGTTCCTAAAAAAAAAGTATAACTTCATGAAACTTCACATTTTATAAAATTATAAATTTACCAAAAGACCAAGAAAATGTAAATGAAACAGAAACCAAATAGAAATTTGGTAATGAAAGCATTCTAACTTGCCAAAACACCAACTATATATTTCAATGCATATTTTGAATTTGACACATTTCATTCAAAAACTTGATGTTTATTTATGTATGTATTTAGTTATTTTCCATGTGGGACCTTTACACATAAAATATCATAAAATATGATCTTAAATATAAGGATTAGACGATGAGCTATCAAGTCCTTCCTGGTAAGTACATATGCTTTACTCATCACATATACTCAGCTCCTACTACAAAACATGACATAAAATAGACACAACAAATATCTGCTTAACAAATGACCTTCAATGATGACAATATTCAAGTAAGCTCTTCAAAATTATTTATAGAGGCCAAATTGTACTGAGCTTTAGATGCCAGCTACTTGACTGACACAAAGAAAGATAAATTTAAGACAATACAGTTTTAAGAATAGTATGATGTAATATTTCATAAGATATGCTTTCCATTAGAGTAAAAAAAAAGATAGGGGTTTAAAAAAAAAATGCTGAGTAGGGGCACCTGGGTGGCTCAGTCAATTAAGCACTGCCTTTGGCTCAGGTCATGATCCCTGGGTCCTGGGATCAAGCGCCGCATCAGGCTCCCTGCTCAATGGGCAGCCTGCTTCTCCCTCTCCACTGCTTGGTCCCTCTCTCTCTCTCTTTCAAATAAATAAATAAAATATTTTTAAAAAATGCTGAATCAAGGGCTTCATTTACTGTATAACTTTCTATTTGATAACGTATACAGTGACCTCACACCTTCTAAGAATGTCATCCAAATGATCTAGGTTAAATAACTTCTTTCTCCTAGAGGTGTTCATAGGACTAGTGTTCTATAGAACATACTGTGGAAAACAATGGTATGTAGTGGAAACATTCTTCAGTAATAACTACATAAGGAAATGGAGATCGGTATTTAATTTTCTAAGTTCTAATTTTTGTCTAAATAAAAACAATTAAGAGAACTGTAATGTCTCAGTAATATACTTTATTAAAGTAGTGGATTGTGTTTTGTATCAACTTCAATCAAAAAATTATTTTTCAGGGCGCCTGGGTGGCTCAGTTGGTTGAGCATCTGACTCTTGAATTCAGCTCAGGTCATGATCTTAGGGTCCTAAGTTGGAGCCCCCCCATCAGGATCCGCACTGGGAGTGCGGCCTGCTTAAGATTCTCTCTCTCCTCTCCCTCTAAAATTTTTTTTTTCATTTTGTATTGCAACATTAGAAGTGAGAACACTAGCATAAAGACTGAATTCTTCACACACTCATAGAAAGCATAAGATATAACTTATTGAAAACAGTCATAAAATATTACCGGGAGCTGGAAGTTTATCGGACAGCTGTTGCAAATTTTCTGCAGATTCTTCATAGAGGCTAAAATAAAAGGGTAAGTTAGAAAAACACACCACACCTTACATATAATCATAATAGGTAATATTAATTAAATGGACCTATGTGCTAGACACTATTAAGTATGTTAAATGCATTATCTTATTTGATCTTCATGACAATTTATGAGGCACTACTATTATTATTATCCTCACTTTAAATAATTTGCCTCAGTCATATAACTACTAGGTGTATAAGCTAGGATTCAAACACTGAGTCCAAGTTTTTAGCCACACCATCAAAAACAAACAATACTAACAGAAGAGGGAGAAAAAACTATAATTATATCTAGTATAGTAAACATAAATCATAACTAATAGACCAAACATTTTTCTGAACCAAAAAAGTAAGTATTGCTAAGGGTTTAATAAAGAAGGATCCTGCTTTTCTTTGAATGGCACAAAACAGCCCTAGCTGGAAAATATGATGATGTCCTCCAATTCTTCAAAATCTTTTCGTTTTATCCAAATGATGATTTTTTTTCCTCAAAAGTTTATTATGTAACATAAAGTTACTTAAATCCTTCATTATAAACCTGTCATTGTTTAGAAAACTTAAGGTGTCTTATGATAAAGTATAGTTTTCAAGCTCCCTCTTGTGGAAATAATTATTAAATCACTTACTAGAAATAATTACCTTTACAATCGACATCTTATTTAATAATGGTGGGAAAACATGGCATAAGAACTCTAAGGCTGGAAAGCACCTTAGAAATCATCTGAAAGAATCTCAACACTTTATGGACAAGAAAATAAAGGACCAGAGAAATGGAGTGACTAACCCACAATCATGTAACTAGAAACCACCTCTAATGACCCCTGGTTCAATAACCTTTGCTCAGTTCTACAATGTCTTTGATAAATTGTACAAACAAATATAATTTGAAAACAGGAAAACAGAATTTTTAAAGTCTCCAGTAATTTACAGAAATATTAAATGAATCCTGCAATAAACAAAAGTGGGATTTTGTAATAAAATACTATGGAAGACTAAAATGAAAGGTATTAACTATGTCAAAGATAGGATATTTCGGAGGAAGAGTTAAGATGGCAGAGGAGTAGGGGACCCCTTTTTCAGCCGGTCCCCTGAGTCGAGTTGGATAGGTACCAGACCAGCCTGAACATCCATGGAATCAGCCTGAGACGCAGGAAGATACATCTGGATCTCTACAAATGAACATCTCCAGCGCTGAGTATTAAGGTACGAAGTGGGGAGCTGTGAAACCATGCACAGATATCGGAAGATAAACAGAAGGGGGAGGGAGCCGCCACGTTTGGGCCTGGGAAGGGGTAGCCACCTGCATGG
The DNA here is from genome assembly GCF_024610735.1 of Ursus americanus. Lineage (NCBI taxonomy): Eukaryota > Metazoa > Chordata > Mammalia > Carnivora > Ursidae > Ursus > Ursus americanus. The sequence continues at coordinate 18,886,767 of NC_142135.1, forward strand.
GGGAGCAGGCGGACTCGTGGACTGGCACCCGCGAGAGAGCAGACTGAGACTGTGAGCCGGGAAATGCACGCCACCAGTCTGAAAACCGGAGCTCTGGTGCGCTCACTGGAACCAGACTGAGACCGGGAGCTCCGGGAGCATGCGGGGGCGGCTGGAGGGTGGCGGTGTTAGAAACACAAAGGACAGAGACGCGCTGGCCCTGGAAGTGAGGGCTGGGACGCCAGGTGTGGGGCGCACATCCCGGGATGCTGCAGGGTTGAGCAGCACCAACAGAAACAGTTAAAGTGGCCAGAACATCAGTGGAGAACGGTCCACGATCCCTCTGTTCTGAGACAGAGGCTGAGATTCGGCCACTGCTGCTCTGACTCTCAGAAGAGGCACAGCAACCTGCCAGGGAAAGCCACCAGAGAACAAAAGCCTGGAAAGACCGGCTCACAGTGTGTCCATCCCCATCCCCCCTTACAGGGGACACGGACACTCTACCCAAACAGGGTTGCCTGAGTATCGGCGCGGCAGGCCCCTCCCCCAGAAGGCATGCTGAAAAGTCAAGAAGCCCACATCCCTAAGATCCCTATAAAACAAGACGCCTGGGTCCCGGTCAATAATTTGGGCTCTGGACAACCCCGCAACCTCTCCTCATCAGAATGACGAGAAGGAGAAATCCCCCCCAGCAAAGAAAAGACAGTGAGTCTGTGGCCTCTGCCACAGAACTAATGGATATGGATATAACTAAATTATCAGAAATGGAATTCAGAGTAACAAGGGTCAAGATGATGTGTAGACTTGAAAAAAGTATTAACGAAAATGTTAATGAGAATATAGAATCTCTAAGGGTGGAAATGAGAGCAAATCTGGCAGAAATTAAAAATTCTATGAGCCAAATGCAGTCAAAACTAGAGGCTCTGGGGCGCCTGGGTGGCACAGCGGTTAGGCATCTGCCTTCGGCTCAGGGCGTGATCCTGGAGTTATGGGATCGAGCCCCACATCACGCTCCTCCGCTATGAGCCTGCTTCTTCCTCTCCCACTCCCCCTGCTTGTGTTCCCTCTCTCGCTGGCTGTCTCTATCTCTGTCGAATAAATAAATAACATCTTTAAAAAAAAAAAAAAAACTAGAGGCTCTGATGGCCAGGGTGAATGAGGCAGAAGAACATATCAGCGAAAGGATGGGTTAGTAGAAGAGAAAGCTAAAATAGAATCTGGACTCAAAAAAATCCATGCTCAGGAATGTAGGTTACGGGAGATTACTGACTCAGTGAAATGTTCCAATGTCAGAATCATCGGCATCCCTGAGGGGGTGGAGAAAAACAGAGGTCTAGAAGAGATATTTGAACAAACTGTAGCTGAAAACTTCCCTAATCTAGCAAGGGAAACAAACATTCGTGTCCAAGAGGCAGAGAGGACCCCTCCCAAACTCAACCACGACAAACCTACACCACGTCACGTCATAGTGCAAGCTGCGAATATTAGATCCAAGGATACAGTATTGAAAGCGGCCAGGGCAAAGAAATTTCTCACGTACCAAGGCAAAGGTATCAGAATTACGTCAGACCTGTCTACACACACTTGGAATGAGAGAAAGGGTTGGGGGGGGGACATTTTTAAAGCTCTTTCAGAGAAAAACATGCAGCCAAGGATCCTTTATCCAGCAAGGCTGTCATTCAGAATTGATGGAGAAATAAAGACCTTCCAGAATCGCCAGTCATTGACCAATTTCGTAACCATGAAACCAGCCCTACAGGAGATATTAAGGGGGTTCTATAAAAGTAAAAAGGCCCCAAGAGTGATACAGAACAGAAAGTCACAATCTATAGAAACAAAGACTTTACTGGCAACATGGCATCATTAAAATCATATTTCTCAATAATCAGTCTCAATGTAAATGGCCTAAATGCTCCCATAAATGCCACAGGGTTGCAGATTGGATAAAAAGACATGACCCATCCATTTGCTGTCTACAAGAGATTCATTTTGAACCTACAGATACATTCAGACTGAAAGTAAAGGGATGGAATACCATCTTTCACGCCAATGGACCTCAAAAGAAAGCTGGGGTAGCAATTCTCATATCAGACGGATTGGATTTTAAACTAAAGACTATAGTTAGAGACACAGAAGGGCACTATATTATTCTTAAAGGATGTATCCAACAAGTGGAAATGACAATTATAAATCTATATGCCCCCAACAGGGGAGCAGCAAGATACACAAGCCAACTCTTAACCAGAATAAGGAGACATATAGATAAAAATACACTAATAGTAGGAGACCTCAACACTCCACTATCAGCAATAGACAGATCACCTAAGCAAGAAATCAGCAAAGAAACAAGAGCTTTGAATGCCATACTCGACGAGTTGGAACTCATAGATATATATAGAACACTACACCCCAGAACCAAAGAATACTCATTCTATTCTAATGCCCATGGAACATTCTCAAGAATAGACCATGTTCTGGGTCACAAAACAGGTCTCAACCGATACCAAAAGACTGAAATTATTCCCTGCATATTCTCAGACCACAACGTTCTGAAATTGGAACTTAACCACAAGGAAAAATTTGGAAGAAACTCAAACACTTGGAGACTAAGAACCATCCTGCTCAGGAATGACTCGATAAACCAGGAAATCAAAAATCAATTTAAACAGTTTATGGAGACCAACGAGAATGAAAACACAACGGTCCAAAACCTATGGAATACTGCAAAGGCAGTCCTAAGGGGGAAATACATAGCCATCCAAGCCTCACTCAAAAGAATAGAAAAATCTAAAATGCAGTTTTTATATTCTCACTTCAAGAAGCTGGAACAGCAACAGAGGGACAGGCCTAATCCACGCACGAGGAAGCAGCTGACCAAGATTAGAGCAGAAATCAATGAATTAGAAACCAGGAGTACAGTACAGCAGATCAACAGAACTAGAAGCTGGTTCTTTGAGAGAATCAATAAAATTGACAGACCGCTGGCAAGACTTATCCAAAAGAATAGAGAAAGGACCCAAATTAATAAAATTATGAATGAAAAAGGAGAGGTCACAACCAACACCAATGAAATTGGAAGGATTATTAGAAACTTTTATCAACAGCTATATGCCAATAAATTAAGCAATCTGGAAGAGATGGAGGCCTTCCTGGAAACTTATAAACTACCAAGACTGAAACAGGAAGAAATTGATTTTTTAAACAGGCCAATTAATTATGAAGAGATTGAGTCAGTGATAAACAACCTTCTAAAAAACAAAACTCCAGGCCCGGACGGTTTTCCTGGGGAATTCTACCAAACATTCAAAGAAGAAATAATACCTATTCTCCTAAAGCTATTTCAAAAAATAGAAACAGAAGGAAAGCTACCAAACTCATTCTATGAGGCCAATATTACCTTGATCCCCAAACCAGGCAAAGACCCCATCAAAAAGGAGAATTACAGACCAATTTTCCTAATGAATATGGACGCAAAAATCATCAACAAGATCCTGGCTAATAGAATCCAACAGTACATTAAAAGGATTATCCATCATGACCAAGTGGGATTCATCCCTAGGATGCAAGCGTGGTTCAACATTCGCAAACCGATCAGCATGATACATCATATCAGCAGAAAAGACTCAGGAACCATATGATCCTCTCAATTGATGCAGAAAAAGCATTTGATAAAATACAGCATCCTTTCCTGATTAAAACCCTTCAGAGTGTAGGGATAGAGGGTACATTCCTCAATCTCATAAAAACCATCTATGAAAAGCCTACAGCAAATATCATTCTCAATGGGGAAAAGCTGGAAGCCTTTCCCTTAAGATCAGGAACACAACAGGATGCCCACTCTCGCCACTATTATTCAACATAGTACTAGAAGTCCTTGCAACAGCAATCAGACAACAAAAAGGGATAAAAGGTATCCAAATCGGCAAAGAAGTCAAAATGTCTCTCTTCGCAGATGACATGATAGGAAAACCCAAAAGAATCCACGCCCAAACTATTAGAAGTTATAGAGCAATTCAGTAATGTGGCGGGAAACAAAATCAATGCTCAGAAATCAGTTACATTTCTATACACGAATAATGAGACTGAAGAAAAAGAAATTAGTGAATCCATCCCATTTACAATAGCACCAAAAACCATACGTTACCTTGGAATTAACCAGAGACGTAAAGGATCTATATTCAAAAACTATAAATCACTCTTGAAAGACATTGAGGAAGACACAAAAAGATGAAAAAATATTCCATGCTCATGGATCGGAAGAATTAACATAGTTAAAATGTCCATGCTACCCAGAGCAATCTACACTTTCAATGCTATCCCGATCAAAATACCGAGGACATTTTTCAAAGAACTGGAACAAATAGTCCTTAAATTTGTATGGAACCAGAAAAGGCCCTGAATCACCAAGGAACTGTTGAAAAGGAAAAACAAAGCTGGGGGCATCACAATGCCGGATTTCAAGCTGTACTACAAAGCTGTGATCACAAAGACAGCATGGTACTGGCACAAAAACAGACACATACACCAATGGAACAGAATAGAGAGCCCAGAAATGGACCCTCGGCTCTTTGGGCAACTAATCTTTGATAAAGCAGGAACAAACATCCGGTGGAAAAAAGACAGTCTCTTTAATAAATGGTGCTGGCAAAATTGGACAGCTACATGCAAAAGAATGAAACTTGACCACTCTCTCACACCATACACAAAGATAAACTCCAAATGGACGAAAGACCTCGATGTGAGACAGGAATCCATCAAAATTCTAGAGGAGAACATAGGCAGCAACCTCTACGACATCGGCCAAAGCAACCTTTTTCATGACACATCTCCAAAGGCAAGAGAAACAAAAGACAAAATGAAATTATGGGACTTCATCAAGATAAAAAGCTTCTGCACAGCCAAGGAAACAGTCAAGAAAAGTTAGAGGCAGCCCACGGAATGGGAGAATATATTTGCAAATGATGCTGCAGATAAAAGACTGGTATCCATGGGGCGCCTGGGTAGCGCAGTCGTTAAAGCGTCTGCCTTCGGCTCAGGGCGTGATCCCGGCGTACCGGGATCGAGTCCCACATCGGGCTCCTCCACTGTGAGCCTGCTTCTTCCTCTCCCACTCCCCCTGCTGTGTTCCCTCTCTCGCTGGCTGTCTCTGTCACATAAATAAATAAAATCTTAAAAAAAAAAAAAAAAAAGACTGGTATCCAAGATCTACAAAGAACTTCTCAAACTCAATATGTGAGAAACAAATAAACAAATCATAAAATGGGCAGAAGATATGAACAGGCACTTTTCCAACGATGACATACAAATGGCTAACAGACACATGAAAAAAATGTTCAAAATCATTAGCCATCAGGGAAATTCAAATCAAAACCACACTAAGATACTACCTTACGCCAGTTAGAATGGCAAAAATTGACAAGGCAAGAAACAACAATTGCTGGAGAGGATGTGGAGAAAGGGGATCCCTCCTACATTGTTGGTGGGAATGCAAGTTGGTACAGCCACTCTGGAAAACAGTGTGGAGGTCCCTTAAAAAGTTAAAAATTGAGCTACCCTATGACCCAGCCATTGCACTACTGGGTGTTTACCCCAAAGATACAGACGTAGTGAAGAGAAGGGCCATATGCACCCCAATGTTCATAGCAGCATTGTCCACAATAGCCAAATCATGGAAGGAGCCGAGATGCCCTTTAACTGATGGCTGGATTAAGAAGTTGTGGTCCATATATACAATGGAATATTACTCAGCTATCAGAAAGAACGAATTCTCAACATTTGCTGCAACATGGACGGGATTGGAGGAGATAATGCTAAGTGAAATAAGTCAAGCAGAGAAAGACAATTATCATATGATTTCTCTCATCTATGGAACATAAGAACTAGGAAGATCAGTAGGGGAAGAAAGGGATAAAGAAAGGGGGGTAATCAGAAGGGGGAATGAAGCATGAGAGAGTATGGACTCTGAGAAACAAACTGAGGGCTTCAGAGGGGAGGGGGTGGGAGAATGGGATAGACTGGTGATGGATAGTAAGGAGGGCACGTATTGCATGGTGCACCGGGTGTTATACGCAACTAATGAATCATCGAACTTTACATCAGAAACCAGGGATGGACTGTGTGGTGACTAACGTAATATAATAAAAAAACATTAAAAAAAAAAAGATAGGATATTTCACGAAGAAAAAAGTAATCACAACTTACATCACCTGGACCAACTCGTGTATTGTACCACAATTCAAAAAATCTGAAAGTGAACCCAGTCATCTATATAATCCTCAGAAACTATGCAGTTTAAAGGTGTCTAAATGTTCAAGATATATATAAATTGAAGAAATCATATATTTCAACCTCAAATAGCAAAATGAAAACCATAATTTTAGAATTTGAGTTTGAATGCCAGTTATTAATCTTAAATAAAGTTTCTATTCAAGTTCTTAAAATTCATAATCAGGCAGAATTTATCTTTTAAAAAGTGACATATTAATTAGAGTATCACTTTTTATGATTCCTGCAATTTTGTAAGCTTAAGAAGCTAAACATTTTCAGATGCCAATTTTTCCATTTTAAATAGTTTTATTCAAATAAAAGGCCCAAATTGCCTATCTTCCAAGATAAAGAGTTGAAAATTTCAATTAAGTAAAATTCCCTTCTGATAGCTGCTAAAACATTTAACCTTCACTCTTGTGGCTAAAATATTGTCTAATGTTAAGTATTTTAAAGATATTATAGAAAGATACTATAGAAAGTAAGATATTATAAGCATACTCAGCCAAGGATAATGATTCTCTGCTATTACTATCTTCTTCCTCAAAACACTCAGCACTCAAACATTCTTCGATATTTGTTTGAAGAACATCTTCGATTTCATCTTTTTCTGTACCAAAATGTATCTCTTCCCAGTCAGAACTGCAAAACTAATACATGAAAAGATTGCATTAAATGATGGGTTCCTGAAATTATTTATATTAACAAAGACATTTACTAATGCCTATTTTTTCATTTCTGTTACCTGATAAAATCCACATATTGCCTGCACTGCAAAGAACCACTTCTTGGAACCAGGTATACCGCCTACCGAACACGCTTGAAAAGAAAACCATGGTTATTAGAAGAAAGGCATACCACAAATAAGCAGATGTTATGGTATATATACTTAGAGAATTATATAATTTTTGATACATATTATATAGTTCTTTAAGGTATGTGTGTGTATATATGCATATACATATATACAACGCGGATCTTTTTAAAATCCCTAAAAATTAAAACTGAACAATCTGCCTAAAGAGCAAAATTATTCACCGACAATGAATACTTTTGTCAAAATCAAAATCCATACTATTTTATTCATCATTTTAAACACGAAAGTCTACCAAAAAAATACATCCATTCAATTACCATTGAGTCACACCAAACCGTGTTAAGTCATTTTAGGAAAAACGATTCCCTCTTCAAAGACCATGAAGGTCTGGTTCATCCTGGCTAGAGAGAGAAGAGATAAAACTACAGCCTAAATGTAGGGAAGATTCTCTTCGTGGAGACCGGAATGTTACATGAGGATATGAAGTTAAGGGTCATCACCGGGGTGCATGTCAGTTTAGAGCCACAAAGAATGTAGAACTCTGTAAAGAAACTGGATTCACAGGAGGGAGGAGAAATGTGGTAACTGAATCTTAACTCATGGGAACAAGGTAACATGGTGAGTGCTTACTACTGCTTTCTCCCAACAGACTCAGCAGAAGACTTACCTCCGACTTCCTTAAGAAAACAGAAAACATTATTAGGTAATGACTCCCAAACATCATGTCAGCAAACATAGGACACTACTCGCATTCCCATTAGTCCTTCCTCATTCCTTTCTGTGAGTACACGAGGGGCACTGCCCTTTCAACTCAAAGTTATCCCTCAAACTTTCAGTGGGACTCCAAGCCCCTGATTAGACGATCTTTCTTGCACCTTCAAGCTCTCCTCCTCTGTCAGTTCCTTCCCATTTGGATTTAAATTTGCACAGATATTCCTCAAATTAGAGGGGGAAAAAAGATCTCCTTTAAATCACCTCCCTTTGCCAGACACTACTACTTCTTTACTCTTCTTCAAGGATAAACTGAAAGTATTGTCTACACTTGACTGTCCCTATTTCCTCATCACATTTTCTACTCCCCTCTAAATCCATTTCAATCTGTTTTTCTGTCTCCAACATGCCACTGTAACTGCACTCCCTAAAGGCAACAATAACTAGCATGTTACTGAATGTAACAGCTCTTACTGCTGTTGTTACTTGACTTCTCAACATAAGAGTAAGAAAGGAATCAAAGATGACACAGTTGTCCTCTTTCTCCTTAAAACACTTGGGTTCTGTGGAACCTATCTTTCCAGCTGCTCCTCATGCCTTTAAAAACCAGTGCTCAGTTCCTTTAAATACTGGGATTCAGTTCAAAATTTTCTGTTCTTTTCACTGTCCATAAACAATCCCATCCTTTCTCATGGCTTGAACTGATGTCTATATGATGATTCTATAATCTTTTTTTATCTCCAGGCTTTTGAGTTCTGGACACATGTATCCAACTTTTACAAAACATTTTCACTTTGACATCTTACAGGCAATTGTTTAGAGTGTTTACATGTTCTAAACCGGACATGTCATGGTCCTTCAAAACCTAATTCTCTTACCTCACTAAATGCCACCATCTACACTATAGCCAAGCCAGAAATCTAATGTCACTCTTGATTGCTTTCTCCCTCTCCCCTTCTCCTAAATCACACCAGTGCAACACTCAGTCAGGTGGATTCTACCTCTATAATTTCCTTCAGATCTACCTATTTTCCTCTACCCTGATTGCCTCTCTTATTTCTCAGCTGGTCTTCTGCAGTAGCCCCTTTATAACCACATTTTCCTCAAATTTGTCTACTTTACCGTAAGCCAGAATACTTCACTAACACAGATGGTACCAAACCTCTTCCGTCATTAAAGCCTTTAATGGCTAATCATTACTATGAAAAAAATCCGAATACCCCGACATGATTTACAAAGACTTCCACATAGCTACGCCTACCTCTCCAGCCTTAGCTCAATTACCATCATATCGCACTTCCAGTTTCTCACACTTGCCATATTACCGCAAGCAATAATGCTCCCAGGATAAGAAATTCAACACGAGCAGTTCTTTCTTTGCATGGTTCCGATATGCAGACTTCAGTTACCATACTTTCAATAACTCCTGGTCCCCCAAACCATGGTTCAAACTCCAGTTACCAAGGTTTATTAATTATCTGTAATCACATAAAGTAAAACTTCACTGCTAGCTTCTCGGATCACAAATCACTACTTAAATCAAAGATGTGTATCATGATCAGTGACCAATTACATCTCTACTTTCCAAGTTTGCTGACTGATCACTGCACATCTGTTATTCAGTTCATACGAACAGAGGACGAATATGTAATTGTGTTTCCTTCTTGCCTCCCAGTGATAAATCCACGCTATTTTATAAAAATAGATAATACGAAGAGGAAATGGGCAAAAGGAAAAAAAAATGAAAGCGAAACAAAAAAAAAAAAACCCAAAAAGTGATAACACTGAAAGTGATATTCAAATCTCAGGTCAACGGATTCTAGAAATAGCTGCTGTGATAAAAACACTGTGACAAAAAGGATGAAGACGTCTCAGAGAAAATGACACTGGCAAATACCTTTGCATTAAAGGAACTCCTTGACATTAAAAGTACAAAGGATAAAACAATGGAAGCCAACACAAACTTAGGAGTACAGCAATTCACCAAAACATAGAAGAGATGCTCACTCTATATCCTAAGTTATACAATGACCGAAAGTGACAAGCACTGTTCAAACTACTCTTGATAAAGTTTTCACAAAAAAAAAGCAAAGAAAAAAGTTTAATTTTCAATGCTTTTATTTTTATTTATTTATTTATTTATTTATTTATTATTTATTTATTAAAGATTTTATTTATTTATTTGACAGAGAGAGAGACAGCCAGCAAGAGAGGGAACACAAGCAGGGGGAGTGGGAGAGGAAGAAGCAGCCTCCCAGCTGAGGACCCTGATATGGGGCTCGATCCCAGGACTCTGGGATCACGCCCTGAGCCGAAGGCAGACGCTTAACGACTGAGCCACCCAGGCGCCCCATAATTCTCAATGCTTTTAATGCTTCAATTACAGCCTATGAAATAACTATTAGTTTTACCATTTTGGTTTTTTTCCCCATTTCCTCTACATGTATAACCAACAGTAAGAAAGTGTTCAACGTTTTGACAAAAAAAATGTCATGAAACAATTGTGATTTATTCCCACTGATTTTATATTAGGATTGCTTTGCATGGCCTCAGCGTGCAGTCATTTACATAGTCCCAGGTTAATTGGCAAAAAAAGGACTGCCTGGATAAGAAATGTTTATCCACCCAAACAGGAAGTGAAAGTTATCACGAGAATTCCTAGAATGCTCCCAAAGCTCTTTGATGTATACTTTCAAGGAACAAGTGAAAAATCTTTCTTGCAGTAATAGTAGTACTGACATAAATTATACCAACTTGAAAAATTAATGAGTAGTACTGCAACTGGGCAAACAGACTAGTGCAGCACAAACACATTAGAAATAACTTCCCAAGGGTGACAGTTTAAACCTGACAGACAAGAGGTTCTCCAATGAAAGAAGAGAGAAAGGAACCGATGGTACAGTCATGAGAATTACATTACCAAAATGAGCATCCTATCCCTGCCATCTCCAGAAGCTTCCTTCAGTTTTTAGGCCTTGGCCTGTTTTGGTTATCTCTTTCTCTGAACCTCTGAAAGACACTCTCAGAGGCCAAGAAGAGGAAGTAAAAGAGAAGATAACGACCAAAAAAATAAGTAGATGGATTTGTATAATGTCAATAGAAACCACAGGAGAAAAAGATTTTTACAAAGCAAAGGGTGGTCAAAGAAGTCAAATACTTAGAAAAAGTTAAAACAGTTAAGGATGGAGAAAAGATCACTGTGTTTAACAATTATGAAGTGCTTTTAAGAGAATCAGTAAGAGGTAACGGTGGGAAAAAAAATGGTAAGAAATGGGTCTAAGAGCATTAATAATGTATTTGTACTCAGGACAAAATCGTAAATCCTTCTTATAATGCCACTTACCCTATTTTATGTGGAGCCAAAGACGGGCAAGAAAATCATAAAGGGAACAAAACAGAGAGAACCTAAAATAATTTTCATACAATTTAATCACATTCAAGCAGCAAGAAGAGAGGGATGTCAGCCTTTTCAGTTTTGTATTTCCTTACTACCCTATCTCAGTGGCTTATGCACAGTCAACAAATATCTCTTATACCTTTACGTGATCAAATGAATTAAATTTACTTCCAATACAAATGCAGTGTCAGAGCAATAGGAGTTTGTGTTATACTTACCTGGAAAAGTACTATCTTCTGGATTCACTGAAGCACTAATGCTTCTTTTCAGGAGATGATAAACATTTGCTGCTGTTAAGTCTGAAAAAGAAAAGACAAACTAACTCAATGGGCTTAAGAGTTAAGTCATCCAGGCCTATTCCAATTTCACCATCAGAGACTCTCAAGAACATTATGTTGTACGTGAACTACACACTATTCTCGTTTCAGTATAATAAATCAAATGCAGAGAAAACAGGCAAGGCGCCCAGTTTGTACATGCTAGCCAGTTAATACAAATCCAAAAATCCCCCTGAAGAAGAATTTTAAGGGGAAAAGGGAAACTCTGTCACAATACTCCGTACACAACCACATACATTTTCTCCTCAAAATGCTTACCCAACCAAAACAAATAAAATGCAATACGGATTACAGCCAGAAAAACCGAAAAGGAGTACAATCTCAAACAGTTACAATTGTTTTAAGTTTAATATATATATATATATATATATATATATATATATATATATATATATATATTTTTTTTTTTTTAACCTTAGTTTATGTGTGGGATGTCTCTTCCCATTAGGATGTAAACTCTAGGAGAGTAAGACCCTTTCCCATCTTGTTCCTTTCTGTATTACCTGCATTTGGAACACACAGGAGGCGGGAACCCTACTGAATGCATTTATTTCCAAAAAGCAGACATTCCATTTCTAAGGCACAGAGAATTGTTCAGTTAAATTTTTACTGTGCCAAGAACTTCTGAGCGCTGGAATTTTGCATCCACAAATTTGTCTCTATTTTTCCATGAAGATAACGACATTTGTCAGCCCTTATGGGGCCGATCCCAGAGAGAAACAAATCCCCGGGAAAACTCGAGATAGGTCCCTCCCCTGCAGAACTTGATTTCAAACTTCATTTTCTTCCCTCTCCTTAAGCCGTTCCCGCCCTTTCTCAGCCCCGCGCTTACCGGGCAGCTTCTCGGTACCCTCAGCGGACGACTCCGCAGGCCCATGCTCCGTCTCCTCAGCCGCTGCGGACGGAACTTTTCCTTCCCCCCAAATCACAAGAAGCAGGTACCGATCCATCCCCTTAGAGCTGAACTACAGTTGCAAGTCCCGGTTTCCACATCCAAACAGTCGCGCGCTACTGATGCACTTCCGGTTCCCCTCCACTTTAGGTCGGCTGGAAATTGTGTGCCCTCCGTCTGTTTGCTGCAGCTTTTCCGGCCTGTGGGTTCTTTTGGGGAGTTATCCTCTCAACAACGGCATTATTTCCTCTTTTCGTGACGAAACTGCTACCATGGGAGGGCTGGAGGAGACCCAGGAAAAGCAGAGAAGCTGACGAGAGCTGGCTGGCCTAGGAACTGTCATGCTTGGTTTTATACGTTTCCCGCCGGGGCAGTGATGCTGAGGTCTGGCCTTGGATCCTGGGAAAAGGACGGTCCTGCTAGTGGGGAAATATGTCGAGTTTCTCTAAGGCACCCCAGGTGAGCTCGAATTCTTGTACATCGATGGAATTCATTACACCGGCAGGAGGAAGTCAGTGGCTCGGGTGGATTTAGTGATGCTGAGTCGGCAGGAAAGCCGAATCTGGGCCAGGATGGCTCGGGAAAGCACATACGAGGGTCGTGATTGTGGCCATTGCTTGGTTTTTCTCTTGGCACATATCTTCTCCTCTTTTCAGCCAGCCCTTTCATGTCTTTTTTTTTTCCCCCTCCAGAAAGGGTATTCAGAGAGAAAGTCAGAGATAATAAGGTGGATCAGATAGAGCATTGTAGATCATTATAAGAGTTTGTTCATTACTGAGTAGAATGAGGATCTATTGAAAGGTTTGGAGCCGGGAAGTAACGTGATGTCACTTAGGTGTTAAAAGGAGCACTCTGGCCGCTGAGTTCAGACTGTTCAGAGATGGGTATTGGTGGAAGATAGAAGCAAAGAATCGGTTTGGAGACCAACTGCAGTAATCCAGGCTGAACATGATCATGGCACAAACCAAACTAGTAACGGTATGGTGTTGAAAAGTGGTCAGGTTCTGTTTGAAGGTAGAGGCAGAAGGATTTCCTGAAGGATTGAATGAGCTGACAGCAAAAGAAGAAACAAGGGTTACTCCAAGGTTTTTTGTTTCCATAACTGGAAGGGTGTGCCATCAGCTGAGACAGGGGAGACTGAAACTGAAGCAGGTTTCAGGTGGAAGAGCAGGAGCTCAGTTTTGGGTAGGTTGGTCTGAGATGCTTCTTAGCCCAGTTCTGCTCCAAGTGTGATTCCTTTCTTGAACTATTTGTTACCTCGCCTGGATGAGGCAAATACAGGAAATAAACTTAAACATTTAAAAACTTTTATAGCAATTTGATGATGTGGTATTATTTTATTTTTTAAACAGTTTTTTAATCAAAATAATTGATCTACAATGGAATGGGGAAAAACCAGTCTTGGCTGCATATGGTTTAAAAGCACTGTAGCGCAGGTGCCAAGTGGACAGTTGGATACAAGTGTAGAGTTCAGTTTAAAGGTCCAGGCTAGAGATGTAAATTTCTACATTTGAGAGTCCTAAGCATGAGAATAGCATTTCAATATATGAGTCTGGATGTAGTCTTTGAGGAAGTATGTATTGAGAAGAGAGAAGGACCAAGAACTGAATTCTGGGACATTTCAACATGTCACAGGCAAGAGGTGAGAGAACAAGCAAAGTAGGGGAAAAAAACCAACAGAGGTTGGTGCCCTGGAAATCAGGTGACGAAAGAATACCCAGGAGAAGGAAATGATCACCTGTACTGAAGGCTTAGAATTGAACAATATAGTGACATGAAGGTCCTGGTAACTTTGGCAGACAGTAGAGTGAGGGAGATGGGTGTGGGAGGCAAAAGCCAGATTGGAGCAGGTTGAAGAGAGAATGAAGAGAGACAAGTTGGGAGTAAAGACAACCTCTTTGGAAGAATTTTACCACAAGGGAGAGGAAAGAAATGAAGCAGTGGATAAGTGAGGTCAGTAGGGTTTGTTGTTGTTGTTGTCATTTAACTTTATTATGGAGAATTTCAATCACATATAAAAGGAGGTATCACCCAGTTTCAAAAACCTCATAGCCGGTATTATTTCCTCTGTACCCCCATTCATTTCTTTCCCTTCCTTATGAATTTCAGGTGAATCTCAGACTCCTATTATTTCATAAGTAAATATTTCAATATCTTCTCTATAAGATAAGGATTCTTTTTAAAAATATAATCCCAATGCCATTTATCAAAGACAAAAAAGTTAATTATAATTCCTTAATATCAAATGATTACTGTATGTTCAGTTTTCCAATTTTCTCATATATGTTATAGAAATACATAATATTTGGGGGTGCCTGGGTAGCTCAGTTGGTTAAGCGTCTGCCTTCAGCTCAGGTCATGATCCCAGGATCCTGGGATCAAGCCCCACACTGGGCTCCCTGCTCAGCAGGGAGCCTGCTTCTCCCTCCCTCTTTCCCGCCTGCTCTTGCTCTCTTACTCTGTCTCTGTCAAATAAATAAATAAATACAATCTTTAAAAAAAAAAACAAAACGGAAATACATAATATTTTTACTGTTCCTTTGGTTTAGGATCCAGAAGGTAATAATTTCCTGTTTTTTAATTCTCTCTTAATAAATAGGTTCTTTTTCCTATTTTTTTTCCTTTGCAATTTCTGAAGACAAAAAATTGTCCTATACAGTTCCCACTGTTTGAATTTTTCGTAGTTAGTCCTAGGCTTAGAGTAGTAGGAAAAGGGTATGGGCTAAAGCTGTCTTTATTTGTGAAGAACGTGATTATTTATGTAAAAAATCAGATGGAATCTAAGAAAAGCTACTAGATCTGATAAATAGGTTTAACAGGATTGCAGGTTACAAGACCAACATGCAAAAAATGAAGTGTATTTCTATATACTAGCAACAATCAGTAAAATTTAAATTAAAAATACAATACCATTTACAGTGGCATCAAAATATATGAAATACTTAAGAGATAAATCTGATAGAAGATGTGCGAAGAGAACAACGTAGAAACTAGAAAAGTGAGAGAGGAGAAAAACAGAAATGCTGAGCAGTTTAGAAGCTGATTTGAAGTTTGTAATAATAACATTTAAAATAAAACCAGTTAGCCTGGTTGTATTTTTTTCCAGCATTGTTCAGCAACTTATGTATATGCATAGAGAAAACATCTGGTTGAGATCTTTCTGGGCTGGAATTTTCCTAGAGTTTGAAGTTACTGATGGGTACTGCAAAGATAATGGTTTATGCCTGAGGCAGCCTAAAAATGTCTAAAGCAGCATTTAAAATTGAAGTTTATTCAACATCATCCACCTGTACTTGTCCAGCTATATTCTGTTACTGTATTCTCCCGTGGAATTGAACTTCTGAAGAGTTCAGTTCCCAATTGGTCACTCATCTTTCAATTTAATATATCTGTTAATCTCAAAATATTTTTGAAGACCTTTATAACAGTTTGTGCTTTCATAAGAGTTTCTCGTTATCATTCTAGATTCTATTTTATGTGATACAAAGCCATAATATGAAGAAAAATATATCTTTGAAATGTTTTAAATAAAGCATCATCCACATTGCAGATAGAAAAGCAGTCAGAAAAAATTACTGTTAAACTTTGTAGAATGAAAAAAGACCCTCCTTTTCCAGAAATAGAAATGAAAACAGAACCAAAAAAAATCATTTAGTGAAGGATCTTTTTGATTGATCTGTTATTGATATTAACTGTAGAATACCACATGATGGTATAGAATAATAAACATGATTATTTCCATTTTAATTAGAATTTTGGTTTTTTTCTCTCTCTCTCTCCCTTTTTTTTTTTCCCTAGCAATGGGCCACTTTTGCTCGGGTTTGGTATCTCTTAGATGGGAAAATGCAGCCCCCTGGCAAACTGGCTGCTATGGCATCGATTAAACTTCAAGGATTGCATAAACCTATATACCATCAACTGAGTGAGTATCATTTTAGATCTGTCATGCGTAACCATAATTTTCCCACCAGAATAGAATCTTGAGGGGCGCCTGGGTGGCTCAGTCGTTAAGCATCTGCCTTCGGCTCAGGGCATGATCCCACGATCCTCAGATTGAGCCCCGCGTCGGGCTCCCTGCTCTGCTGGGAGCCTGCTTCTTCCTCTCCCACTCCCCCTCTTTCGCTGGCTGCCTCTCTATCAAATAAATAAATAAAATCTTTAAAAAAAAAAGAAAAGAATCTTGAAGAAGTCGGACTGAACTACTTCTAAGAACCTCTTTTGTTCCTGGGATCCCTTGTTCCGTTCTTGCAAAAAAACCTACTGAGGCACTACAGTGAATTTGGTTTATTCATAGGAAAACTGTACAGACCAGTTTGCCTGAGACAACCCTATTTTATGCCATTACAACAGCAAAATTATAAGTAGCCCTCCTTACATTCTCAGATGTCCTGATTGGGACTATAAATTTAGATGTTCACTCTTATCATGTCTGTTTACATGGTAATGTGCATTTGAATAGAGTTTTTTTGAAAATGAAGAACTAAGTTTGCCCTCTCTTCCAAAAACCTTTTCCCCCCAAAAAGATGGATAGAGCTAGTTGGACATGGAAAGTTTACTCTTTACTGTTTTCAATTGATAGATTTGATTTTCTGTAAACTTTTTCCAAAACAAAGGAAAAAATTTGTTTTGATACTAAAAGACTTCTGCTTATTACACATAGTTTTGATTGACTTCACTTAACCTGGCACTCCAGGGACCACCCAGCAAGATCTAGGTGTCAGCTCTTAAACTCTTCATCTTGTTTGACCTGTCAGCATTTTTTTGCAGTTGATCATAGTTTTAACTTTCTGAAACATGAAGTTATCTATATATAGTATGTATATGTAGATAAGTTCATGTTTAAATATAGTCAATATTTTAAAGAAAATTAACAGTTATAATGATGATAAAATAAATACCCATACTCTCAACATTTGGGTTATTTCCAATTTTTTTTGCCATTACAAACAATATTACTGTCAGTATTCTTTTTTCCAGTGCATATGTGGAAGAGTTTCTCTGAGGTCTGTCTACAGGACAGAAGTTACTGGGTTCAAAGGTATATGGGAAACTAGTTAGTCTTTATGCTGATGTCCTACCAGAGTTTGTATTATCCCTCATCTTCAGTAACACTTGATGTTTTCATTTTCTTTAAGTTTGGCTACTCTGGTAGATGTGAAATACACTTTCTTGATGGTTTTTCATTGTCCTGATTGGAAATGGTGCTACGTGTCTTTTTCTCTTTATTGGCCTTTTATCATTTCTTCTTCTGTCAAATGTCTTTATGGGTCTTTTGCCCATATTTCCACTGAGTTATTTGTCCTTAAAATGTTTATAACTTTTATTGTGAAAGTTTCCACATTTTCGGGAAAGCTCAAAGAATAGTACAGTGAATTTATACCTTCCGCCTAGATTACACAGTCATTAACGTTTTAACATAAAATTTTAACATATAATTTAACATATCATTTTTTAATCATTGGAAAATAAGTTGCAGATGTCATAGTAAATCCCCCTGTATACTTCAGTATTCAGTATTCAGCGTCTCCTAAGAATAAGAATACTCCCCTATGTAACCAAAATGCCATTATCACACATAACAAAAGAAATGTAATTTAATTGTATAGTTTAATGTCTGGTTCATATTCAAATTTCTTTAGTAGTTCCAAGAATGTTCTTATAGCTATTACTTTTTTTTAGACCAGGATCCAACCAAGGTTTCTGTATTGCCTTCAATTGTTATTTTTCTTTAGTCTTTTTAGTATAGAATAATCCTTCCCTTATTTTCTTCTTGCAGTTAACCTTTTGGGGATTCCAGGCTAGTTTTCATGTAAAGAACTTTCTTCTTAAACATTCTTCGTTTGTTTTTAGATACATCCTCTTGCTAACTTCTCCTTCCCAGTTCCCTTTGTTCTTTTCAACTTTCTAATTTCTCAGTCTTCTCTCATTAAAAATAAGGAGTGCCCCAGAACCTGGTCCTTGGACCCCTCCACATTCCTTAAGCAACCACATTCAGTTTCATATATCAATATCTTCTATTATGCTTATAGCTCCCAATTTTATATCTTCATTTTTTACCTTTTCCCTGTATTTCAGACTCACATGACCACATTTTGATTCAGCAAATCTTCTTAGGTGTCTAGTAGACATCTCCAGCATGTTAATGTGTGTTTAACTTGGCGATATCGTACTTCCTGATTTCCTCCACCCAAACCAACCTGTTACTTCTAGTTTTCCCATCTCAATTAACAGCTTCTTTAGTTTTTTTCTTACTCCAGTCAGAAGTCTTTGCTTCGTTTGTGACTCCTCTTTGTTCAACTCCCTGTAAAATATATATGAGAAAAAATATATATACCTGGAAAAATATATATATCTGAAATCTGGCCACTTCTCATTAACTCTCTCTCCTGTAGTTTTAAACCACTGTACTCTCTATTCTGGGTTATTCCAAAAGCCTCCTCACTGATCTCCCTGCTTCTACTCTTGCCCCAATAAGGTCTTTTCTCCACAGAGCAGTTACAGTTATCTTTTCCAAATGAGAGTCAGAGTAAAAGCCAAAGTTCTGTCAGTGCCCTACAAGGACCTACATGGTGTAGTCCGTGTTATCTCCCTGAATTTATTTCCTACCTCCCTTGAGTAATCCACTAAGACTTACTACTGTTTCATTCATATACCTGACAACACATTTTACCTTAGGGCCTTTTCACATTTGGTTCCCTCTTCCTGCATGGGATATTCCAGATTTACGGCTTTTCCAGATTTATGGCTTACTCCTTCACATCTTTCCGATTTCTGCTCCTTTTATTCTGAGAGAGGCCTTCCCCAAGTCCACTTATTATACTCTACCTTGCCTTTTAAAAAAATTAGCATTCACTGATCACACATATTATATAAATGTGCATTATCCCCCTACCTTTACTAGATGAATTTCTAAGAGGACAGGAACTTTGCCTGAATTTTTCACAGCTATATATATGCCCAGTGCCTAGAATAGTATTTGACACATGGTTGGGCTGCATAAAATGTTTTTTGAGTGTATATATGCATTTATGAATACCAGTTTTGAGAATGAAGAAATTACTTCTAATCAGGGCTCTGGCATTTCAGCTAAGTTAGACTTTGGATCTGTGGAGCTAGGGGGAAGAGACCTGTAGATGGTCTGATTTGGTTAAGAGCAAGAACTTACGAGTTCCCTCCTTTCTCATACTTGCTGCTCTAATCTTTTTCTTCACTTACTGAAAATTTTGAAGTAAGCCCGCAACCTGTGAAATCTTTAAGGACGGAATTTGAATGTAAGGATTCTGTCATGTCGATCTTTGTTCTTCAGGCACTTAGTGCAATGTCTGGTCCTTCAGAGATGCTTGACAGAAACATTTTGCGGAATGACACTTTGGAGAAAATGTTTTACGAGCACAGTCAGTTCTTATTATTCGCTGTAGTCCCGTTCTTTAAAGTCTCCACGAATGCTGAATGAGAGTGAACACTGAACCATTGCTTCTAGGGGCGACACAGAGTTAGGTGCCTGTGAGCCTCTGGTCACATCATTTTTTGTCAGCCAGTCAGTACATAGTCTTGTTTGTTTCATGTGTTTCTGTTTAAAGACACCTTATTTAATATACATATTGTTGAACTCATGGCCAACCACAGATTAGCTCATCGCTGAGCAGTGCTTATCTAACACACGTTTTCTTTGTAAGACACACTGCAGCCTTCTTGCACTGAGGAACAGTACACAGCACTTCAGCATCAGACTTGAGGGGTATTTAAAAAGTAAAGTCACTTTAAAAAGCACAAAAATACCAAACAGCTAGCACTAAATGGATCACAAAGGGACATTTGTTTATAGTAAAAGAGTTGAAACAAGAAACCGTATTACGTTATTTGACCTCAGTTGGAAACGAGTGTATTAAGCCACTCAAATTTTGCACTGATGTGCACATGTCTGCAAATGACTGGGAAAGCACTGCAGGTATTGAGATTATAAATAAATTTTGAGAGAATAGGCAAATTTAAATGTGGAATCCATGAACAACGAGGAGCACCTGTACTTCCAGAGTAAAATGGTGATCAGCAGACTTATGCTTGACTAATTAGAAACCTCTTTACTTTAAACATCTCTTTTTTGGCAGACAAGGAGAATGCTGTAGTCCTAGAATTACCAAGTCATAGAAATTAATTCCTTAGGACTTCAGATATTTTGTTTACCTGCTTCATTTATATATGAGAAAACTAAAATCAGAAGAATACAGTGACTCTCTCTGTCACTCTGGTGCTATATTATAACAGACCTGGGACTAGAGCCCAGGTACTTGTTCCTTCAGATAGTCAATTACCCATTCCACTTCACTGTGGTGATTCTTAGCTGCTTAAACTGTGTTTTCCTGCTGATTTGTTTTTTTACCTTAGCAGTGTTATTAACAAGGTGATATACAGTCAGATCTCTCAGGTTGTTTTTCTAGAAATACAAACAGTACAAAATTTTGGGAAAAGTAGAATTAGTAGTAATCTGACTTCCTTCTTAAAGTGTAGCACTTACCTGTTCACTGAATTAAAGTTCTGCTTTCCTATAAGCAGGTCATTATTGCAAAAGTATTCCTTAGGTACCTAATGAGAATATTCTGCTAGAACACCAGACAAGCTTTTGTGGCTGACTATCCAGTCATCCTTTTCTAGTAAAGGAGAATAGCTTTTCTATTAATTAAAAATTTACGTTTTAAAGACAGTTATTTTTGTTTCACTATATAATATGTAACATATCAACAAAACTTTTTATATCCACAAGATGTCACTAAAATCAAGACTTAAATCGCAAGCAATTTTCAACTTACAAACATTTCATGTTGTAAGTTTATTTCTAACATTCATTGGTTTAATAAGCATTTATTAAGCATGAATATATGCTTACAATCACTGTAAACATGTTTTTTTGAAAATTGACGTAGAATTTCCCAGAAAAATGATACTATAAATGATGGTCGTATATCCGTATTTATTATTAAATTATTTTAAATAAAAAATAAAAGTTTGCCAATAATGTATCTAAACATGATGTATACGATATTTGAACTACTTTATAGGTCCAGTGGACTTTGCCAAGTGTTGTAGAAAACCGACTTTCCACCTACAAGATTATTTTTTATGGAAAATGTGGTCGGGGTCAAGCTGGAAATGATGGAAAGTAGGAAAAGCATTCCCTCCTCTTTCTAATTAGAGCTGCCCTTCTGAATTCGGGACCTAAGAGGTTTTTGAGCATGTTTCTTTGTCACTGATGAATGAAAAGAAAGGGCACATGGTAATTTTTGGATTATGACTTACTCTTAATGAGGATTCCACTCTTTTTGCTGCTCACAGATTAAAAAATTGAGGAGGACTATTTGAACATTTAAAAGAAGCAGAGAGGGGCACCTGGGTGGCTCAGTCAGTTAAACGTCTGCCTTCAGCTCAAGTCATGATCCCAGGGGTCCTGGGATCGAGCCCTGCATCAGGCTCCTTGCTCAGTGGGGAGTCTGCTTCTCCCTCTGCCCATCCCTTTGCCCCCTCCCTGCTCGTGCTTTCTCTCTCTCTCTCTCTGTCTCAAATAAATAAATAAATAAATAAATAAATAAATAAATAAAATCTTTAAAAAATAAATAAAAAATAAAAGAAGCAGAGAGAAACTTTTCTTTAGCATTTTCTAAAGTTATTATTAGATTATTCTAAAATACTCCTGATCTACATGAAATGAAACAAAATAAAAGTTGCACACAGTTCTTAACATTATAAATGCTGGCACCAGACAGTTAACAAAGATTAGATCTAGTGTAATCTCTAGCATTTCTGCCTTGTAAGACTTGTTAGAAAAGAAAGTTTAGGATGCTGTTTTTAAAGTTACCAAGCTAACATATTTTTCTCTCTTACTATTGAATTCAGTATCAGTTTATTTCAAATGTCAGTTACTGCATCATTTTAATTTTGCAATCTTAATTATGCATTTCTTCTTCCGCTTCTAGAATATCATCGTACAAAGCAGTGAAGGAGAGTTTTGCTCCAGGTTACATCCAAAATACTTCTTTGGAAGTGAATATTTAGATACTATCAATAAATTTGAACAACACACCTTATTCCTATCACAGTGTCTTTACACTCAGTAGATTTTGTGGTAACCTACATGGTCATCTATCATACTGGCTATGCACAAGTTCAGGGATGCCAAAAATAACATTGAACTAGGCATTTGGACATTTGTCTTTCAAGGTTGGAAACAAAACGTAATGGCCAAAGCCAATTTTGTTATTTATCACTAAATCAAAATAGCTATTTTTCAAACATTTCTCAAACCAAATCTTTTACAGAGACCCAATATATAAAAACAGTGCTGCACTGGGGTGCCTGTGTGGCACAGTTTGTTAAGCGTCCGGCTCTTGGTTTCAACTCAGGTCATGATCTCAGGGTCATGAAATAGAGTCCCATGTCAGGCTCCAAGATCAGCACAGGGTCTGATTGACACTCTCTCTCCCTCTCCCTCGGCCCCTGCCCCCCACGCGCACTCTGTATCTCTCTCAAATAAATAAATCTTTAAAAAAAAACAAAATAAAGCAGTGCTGTGCTGGCTGAAGGAGAGAGAAGATACTAGACCCTTGCTCCTTTGAGTCACCGTCTCAGAACCTGACATCTCTATCAAATACAGTTTTAAAACCACTAAGCTAAACCTAAGAACTTTAATTTTTTATTTTTTTTTTAAGATTTTATTTATTTATTAGAGTGTGCACAAGCAGGGGGAGCAGCAGAGGGAGAGGGAGAAGCAGGATCCCAACTGAGCAGGGAGCCTATCCTAGGATTCTAGTTCTATCCTAGGACTCTGGGATCATGAGCTGAGCTGAAGGCAGATAGTTAACCGACTGAGCCACTCAGGCATCCCTAAACCAAAGAATTTTTAAAGAAGGATTTGATGCTGTGAAGGGGATGAAAAGACAAGCTACAGACTGAAGGGAAGAATTTGCAAACCACACAGCCAACAAGAAACAAACACATAATTAGAAAATGAGCAAAATACATGACCAGTTGGCAAATAAACACATAAAAAGATTCAACATTATTAGTCATTAGGGAGATACAGATTAAAACCACAATGAGATATCACTGCACATCTGTCACAATAGCTAAAATAAAAAATAGTGGCAACAACAAATGTTAGTGATGATGCAAAGAAACTGGATTACTTACACATCACTGGAAGAAATGTAAAATGCTACAGCCAGTCTGGAAAAGAATATGGCAGTTTCTTATAAAACTAAACATGAGTTTACGGTACATCGGTTGCACTTTCGGACCTTTGTCCCAGGGAAATTAGAACACAAAAACCTATACCAATTAATAATACTTCTACTGCATTACTCTTTATCTCCCTATATTTATCAGCTCCTGGCATATTGTGTGTTTACTTATTTGTTTGTTTATTGTCTAGATCGTTCCACTAGAATGTAAGATTTATTATGAATGAGGATTTCAGTTGCATTCATGGCTATATTCCCAACATCAAGAGCGGTAACCTGGCATTAGTAAGTAGTAAGAGGATTAATCAATCAAGCAGTGGAAAAGGAGTATAAAGCAGATTTTGGAAGAGAACCCTACCAAACTTACGTATATCTCCATCTGAATCTACCCTAGTATGGAGTCTGAGTAGCTCAGACAATTTTGAATGGTCTTATTTCTAAGGTAAGAACTAGGAGTATCTCCCATGAAATCTAAGAAAAGAATTGAATGGGATCCAGACATGATAGAACAAGCCCTATTTACATTAAAGTGAACACCAGGAATTTTTTTAACACTTATTGTGACCGGTAACTCCCATTATATAAGAGTCTACATTAAGAGTCTTCAGAGGGAAGCTTATAACGTAGTTTGAGGGAATAAAATTGTGCAAACGGTAGGACAAGATAGAATTAAATCAGTATCATAAGAGAAATTCAGGCATCTTTGTGGAATCAAAGGAAGTTGGTTTTGGCATTAGGAAAGGCTTTATGGAAGGACTAGTATTTATTTTGGAACTTGATATTTATGTGGAACTTAAATTTTATGGATAAAATTTAGCGAGTGGAAATAAATCAGAGTATTTCTAATGGAAAGAACAAAGGAAAGATTATTGGATCTGTGTATACATTCGTGTGTGTGTGTGTATGTTTTGAATAGAAATAATGGAATAAATGCTTCAGGGACTAGCAAGCATAGCAAGTAATATGGCTTACCTGGTACATAGTTTGGTGTGGGAAAGAACTAGTAAATAAGGCTAGAAAATTCAAGCCTATACTGTAGGTATCCTTGAATACCTTACCTGAAGAATTGGTACATGGTGAAGTACAAAGGTGACGAATAACTCCAACCTAGGAGCAGTATGTTGAGAAGGATTTCTGAGCTGTCCTCAGAACTTAGTAGAAAGGTGTGCATGATCGGTTCATGACCGATATTATTGCCTCCAGTTGACGGTATACCTGCCACTTTTTTGCCATCCTGGTGTAGTAAAGAGGATAAAATTTGTCTCTGAAGTTACTAGAATTGTATTTGAATCTTAATTCACCACTTAATCAGCCATGCAGTCATAGCAGAGTTGTTTAACCTCTGATCCGTTTTCTCATTAAAAAATAAACTGGTGGGAGGGAGAAGGTGGATAAAGCCCACTTGAGATGATTGTGAGACTTACAATGCTAGAGAGTGAATGTAAGATGCCTTGCTCAGGCCCTTGCATGTGGACGGTACTTCTTTTCCTCTCAGGCAGTTTTGAGGAAAAAATGTGAGTTTTGGCTTAGGGGAGAAAAAGAGCCAAAACACTGTAGCTGTAGGACTGAGAAGTACCCCTGAGAGTATAACTCATCATGAGACCTTCAATCCCTGACTGGAAGCTTTTGAGTTTCCACTTTGATGGATTTTGTCTGAATTTATGTGGCATCTAATTTATTTATTTATTTATTTGTTTATTTCATTTATTTAGTTTAGCACTGAATATTATAAAAAGTAGTCAAATAAGGTTACACATCTAAAGTGAGAATTTTTACAAATAAACTCACAATTTCTGTTCTAAAAATTACTTACTGAATCTTTCTCTAATTTTTTTTAATCTGAAAGGAATTAATTTCTCTTGGGACATCTCTTCATCAGGCAATGGAGTTCCAATTTATATACATCTGGTGCATATTATAAAGCATAATTTTTTAGTTAAAGAAATTTAGACAGAAATAATTGTACTGTATTCAGGATTTCAGCCTTTAATGATATTGGCTTTTGTTTTAATATGTGATGCAATAAAAAAACCCAATATTTAATTGCTGGTTAGTTCTATTTAGAGTGAGAGAAGTGCTTCTAAGAATATATTTAATAGCGATCTGGCATAAGTTATTGAGGGAGAATAACTTTTCCCAGGTTAGATGTTCATACCTTAGAGATGAAAGAACATGATTTTCATCTGCTCTGTGGTATTCTTTCTAACGTCCTTTGAAAGATCCCTTTTTGGTCTCTACAAAAGAGAGTAGCTTTGTTTGAAGTAGCTCAGGGTGCTTTTTGCATATTTAAGGCTTAAGTGACATTTTAAAAATGAACTCAGCTTTCCTGTAAAGTTAACGATTCCATTTTTCCTCCACCCAAGTGTCATGGAAAGAGCTAGAACAGGGTGTTAAATAACTTGGCGTGTGAGCTTTGGCAGATCACGTAATCTTAGCAGGCCTTAGCTTCTTTAGCTGTAAATGTCTGCTTGAAACTAAGGTAACTTCAGCATTCTCTGAAATGATGTAGCTCTCTTCTTACCCTCTTTATTTGTTCTTCTGGTTCATTTGCCCAATTGCCTTAGTAGCCCACTGTGGGTCACTTTTAGGAACTTTAGGCAATTCACTAAACATAAGCTATCTTTTCAACCCACTCACAGCAAGCTTCCTGGGTCTTTCCTTTACATTCCTAGATTCCCTTTCTCTGGGGTAAAGAAAACCTGCCTGCGTTATCCTCTTTCCTTTACCCTTGTTCCACATAGACTATGTACTTCTCTCTGGAAATGCTATCATTCAAATTCAAAACTCGGCATAGACTCGTATAATACAATCGTTAGTTTTCATATATGGTATTTATTTATACTTATGTTTTCAGTCTTTTTTTAATAAATTAGCTTTCAGAATCTTTTTAAGTTTCCCTATTAGTAGTAAAATAGGCATTTAAAAAATGTTTCTGATTATTTGATTTTGTGATATATAGTGACGTCTGTGAAAACTACATGTTGACTTTTTAGCGTTTTTTTGTTTTTGTTTTTTTTAGATGAACAGCCAAATTTAGGGCAATACTTTCACTGGAAAATTAATCTAATACATATATTTTAATTTTCAGGTCATCTGTCATATCAGATATGCCTGTTGTCATAGTTGAGAGTGGCAGTTTAAATGTAGCTAGTTAAAATGTGGGTGGAAAAAGCCTTGGGTTAGTAGTTAAGCATAAGATCATAGTACTGTATTGTTCTCTGAATTTGAGAAGAATAATCAGTTGTGATGTTTTACATTTGTTTTCAATTTGCCTATTGGTAAAACATATCTTTTTACTTCTATATGCATATTGTTTTCATTTTGTCTTCTATTTTTAAGGGAAAGTTTGTATTAGATATTTAAAGGTATGTTAATGTAAACATTTTAGCAAAGAGTGATTATTAATGAGAAAAGACAATAGGAATAACAATAGTTTGCCTTTCAAAGAGGTATTGCTGTTATTGGCATCTTTATTATATTCTCTTTTACCTTCCAGCGTTGAGATTTTTCCAAATGTCTGGCCAACTCTTTCTATACTTAGATGTTATGTAAAAGAGGAACAGAACAGCAAAATCCTGTTCAAGGACTTTGGTGTTGCACTAGGACTTGCTTTATATTTTTTAATGTGTTGTTTAGACTTTGAAAAGCTTTATAAATAACCAAGATCATTTTTGCTTTAAGTTATGGCTTTCATCTAAAATCTTTTTTTCTTTGTTCTTTCTAATCTAGGTGACTGTGGGGATCATGTTGTCATAATGAACACAAGGCACATTGCATTTTCTGGAAATAAATGGGAACAGAAAGTATACTCCTCACATACTGGGTAAGATAAAGCCATTGTCCAACAGACATGTGAATAGACATGTGGAAAGATGCTTAGCATCACTAACCATCAGGGAAATGCCAATCAAAACCACAATGAGATACTACTTCATACTGGTTAGCATGGCCAGAATCAAAATGACAATAAATAACAAATATTGGTGAGGATGTGGAGAAAAAGGAACCTTCATGCACTATGGTAGGATTGCAAACTGGTGCAGCCACTGTGGAAAACAGTATGGAGGTTCCTCAAAAAATGAAAAATAGAACTACCATATGATCCAGTAGTTCCATTACTAGGTATTTACCCAAAGAAAATGAAAACACTAATTTGTAAAGATATGTGTACTGCTATGTGTATTGCAGCATTATTTATAATAGGCAAGATAGAAAAACAGGGGCGCCTGGGTGGCACAGCGGTTAAGCGTCTGCCTTCGGCTCGGGGCGTGATCCCGGCGTTATGGGATCGAGCCCTACATCAGCTCCTCCGCTATGAGCCTGCTTCTTCCTTTCCCACTCCCCCTGCTTGTGTTCCCTCTCTCGCCGGCTGTCTCTGTCTCTGTCAAATAAATAAATAAAATCTTAAAAAAAAAAATAATAGGCAAGATAGAAAAACAGTGCAAGTGTCCATTGATAAGTGAATGGGTAATGATATACACATGTGCACAGGCACTGGAATATTAGCCACAAAAAAAGGATGCAGTCTTGCCATTTGCAACAACATGAATGTATAATGTTAAGAGTCAGAGAAAGACAAATACCATGTGATTTCACTTATATGTGGAATCTAAAAAACCAATGAATGAACAAAATGCAGAATCAGAGCTATAAAAACAGAGAGCAAATTGATGGTTGCCAGAGGGGATGAGAGTATAGGGGATGGGCAGAATGGGTGAAAGGGAGTGGGAGATACAGGTTTCCAGTTATGGAATGGTGAAGTCACAGGGATAAAAGGTACAGAATGGGAATACAGTCAGTGGTATTATAATAGCATTGTATGGTAACAGAGGGTAGCTACACTTGCGGTGAGCATAGCATAACATACAGAGTTGTTGAATCACTAAGTTGTATACCTGAAACTAATGTACATCATGTGTCAACTATACTCAAAATAATAATAATAATAATAATAATAATAATAATAATAATAATAACATTGTCAAGGAAGATAAATAGTTGAAATATATTACTTTAAAAATACTATTGGTCTTACTAGGGGTTCCTGGCTGGCTCAGTGGGAAGAGCATATGACTCTTCATCTCAGGGTTATGAGTGTGTGAGCTCCATATTGGGTGTAGAGATTATTAAAAATAAATAAATAAATAAATAAACAAACAAACAAACCCATCCCTTAAAAAAAAGAGTACTATAGATCTCAGTTAAAAAGCTATTTTCAAAAGTTGGCATTTAAGAAAATACTAATTTTGCATATGCTACATATATAATTTACTCAATCAAAAAAACCCTAGAACTATACCAAATACTAGTTATTACTGACAGTATTTGTTTTTCCTAGAAGCTTTTCACATAACCTCTCTAATTTAGATTATTCTCATTTTTTAGTCAATCTTCTCAATATTTTCTTTCTGTTTATTATAATTCATATTACTGCTATTTCCTGAACCATCTTGAATATCTGAAAATACATGAGATGTTTAAGGAATGGTGAATAAAATCCCAAGTTTGGAAGATACCTAAAATCCCCACAACATACGTTTCAAGATCCAGGTCTCTCTCTCAATGTTTGAATCATAGCCATCTCGTGGCCTGTAAGGCAGCCCATTCATACACCTTTAAAATGGTTTAAATTTTAGAAAGAGCTGTATGCTATTGAATCATAATCTGTTTTTTCTCTAGCTTTCATACTGGTCTTAGTTCTCTTTGGACAGTATAAAATAGTATATCTCTTCCACAGGACATTCTTCAAATAATTTTGAGACAGGGATCAGTAAGAGCCCATTGATTTGTCTTTTCCAGGTTAAACATCTATAGTTCCTTCAGAGTTCTTCATATGGCTTCCCTTCAGCTATCACTTTTATATCTTAGTCACTATGTAGATACAGTCATTTCTTGTCAGTGTCTTTCTTAACTAAATATACTCAACCAGCTATGTTCTGATGGTTTCCTAGTATCATGGGAGTCCTCCATCTTTCAGTTGCAATCCTCTATTGCAACAAAACTTTTCTTTAAGACCATATCACTGGGTAGTATACTGAGTTCATGATCAGCTAAAACTCCCAAGTCTTTCTTAAACATGCTGCTGTTCAACCATGTATCTTCCTTCTTGTATGTTTTAGTTGCATTTTAACCCAACTGCAATACCTTAAGTTAAATATTATCTCCAGCCTTTTAAAATCTTTTGAGATCTTGATTGTGTGTCATGTAATATGTTAGTTAACCCCCTGCTTCAGGTCATATATAAATTTAATTAAGTGTACCTTCTGTACTATCATGCAAGATATGGTTAGAAATGTTGACCTTTCAGGGGTGCCTGGGTGGCTCAGTCAGTTAAGCGGCTGACTCTTTTTTTTTTTTTCAAGGATTTTATTTATTTGACAGAGAGAAAGCACGAGAGGGAACACAAGCAGGGGAGTGGGAGAGGGAGAAGCAGGCTTCCCGCTGAGCAGGGAGCCTGATGGTGGGGCTCAATCCCAGGACCCTAGGATCATGACCAGAGCTGAAGGCAAACGCTTAATGACTGAGCCACCCAGGCGCCCCAAGCGGCTGACTCTTGATTTCAGCTCAGGTCATGATCTCAGGGTCCTGGAATCAAGCCCCGTGCATAGGGCTGCATGCTCAATGGGGAGCCTACTTGAGATTCTCTCTCTCTCTCCTTCCACTGCTCCCCCACTTACACTCTGTCTCTCTAAAATAAATAAATATTAAAAAAAAAAAAAGAAATGTTGACTTTTCATTCTTGATTAAAATTATTATTTTATTTCCAATTTCACCTTCATCTTAGACAAGCAGACTTTATCTGCTTCATCTCTTGCCTAAGTAGCTCTTAAATGCTGGGAATAACTTTTTTGCTTCCATTAGCCATCCTTTGTCCATTCTTCTTAAACTTATTGTGAAATTGCTATTTAACATAACTGAAATAAATTCACATCCAGCTTTAGTAATTTCTACTATTAGGAAGTCTCCACAGATAAACCAAGTTCTATAAAATTTACAGATAATGGAGGAAGGAAACACGAAAAGTCAGGATAACATAATGTGATAAAAGCATACCGGGGAAGTATTGACACAGAATGCTATAGTAATTACTGTAGCAATAATATCTGTAGTAATACTGTAAGTGAAGGAAAATGCTAGCACTGCCAGTAGTGAGCGGTTGGTGTAATGTACCCTCTTCTGGTGGTGTCCTCTTCAGTGAAGCTCTCTCATCTGTGGATGAAAATCTAAACTGTTGTAAATTATCAGTACCCAATTACCACGACTGCTTCAGAATCCTTCCTTCTAGCCAACATATTGCTATTTCTTGCCTCTGCCTTTGCATGTGTTATTCTCCATTAAACAGTCCTATTTATCCATTAAAACCTGACTCAGATGTCACCTCTTCTGGAAGGCCTTCCCAGTTTCCTCATCCCCCATAGGGTTCGTCACTTTTCATTTGTTTCTCAGTAACAAAGTGACTCTTCACTTTGTTACTTCACTTCACTGGAGGTACCACTCTTAGTATGCCCATAACACTGTTACATTATGTAGTCAAAATTTAACTCTAATTGTAAAAATGTTAATATATGATAAGTTTAGAAAATGCAGAAAAATTTAAAGAAAGAACTAAAAATCATTTTTCATCCTGTGGACTAAACATTTTAATACATATACAAGTTTATATCCTTTTTCACTTTATATAAAATTCCCAGAAAGCTGTTTTATAAATATCATTGTTAGTCACTGTGTAGGAGTACACAATACAGCATATATAATGATTGTTGTATTTTTTAAAATTAAAATTTTTAGTTTCATAAAGAGCTGAAAAACATCTTTATCCATTAGGCTTTCTCAATATGTAGGGTAATCTAAAATAAAACTAGAAGTGTAATGAATTTCAAGATCAAAGGGATGATAATAGGTCTTGTAAGAGGTATTTCCAAACATGACTTGAATATTGCACTAGGAGTGCATAAGAATGCCTGTTGTAAAACTGCTGACACAGTACTGTCATTAAAAATGATTTCATAATAAGATTCTGCTACTTTGATGGGCATCTGATTGTTTACATTTACATTATAATAAGATATCAACGCTTTCCTTAGCACTTTCTCTACACATTTTATCTATTAAGAATATTAATTCACTATTAGTTTACTTTACACGAATTTTTTTATGATGTTCTTTGTTGTATGGATATTTAACTTTTATATAATTAAATCTCCTTTTTCCCTTGTATTTTCTTCTATGTTTTCCAGTCTCAGAAAATCTTTTCTCATCTAAATATTTCATAAACATTCTCTTCTCATGGTTTTGGAGGTCAAGCGAGATGTGTATGTGTGAACCTTGAACTTTGACATCTAACTGTCCAGTTGTCTAACGTGTGTTGGTATGAGTTAGAAATACAGCCTACTGTTAGATACCTCAATAGAATTGACTTAGTCATTTTTTCTGTGGACAAGGTACTTTCATATTTGTTGTATTTCCCCAGCACCCAGCAAGCACAATAGGCATTCAGTATGTATTGAATTAATTTGAATTGAAGAAAATTTGACTAATATTTAAAACAGTTTCTTCTCTTCCATTCAGGCTATCCCTGGAGGAAAAAGTGTAATTACTTTTTCACCAGTAAAAATCAACTGAGTATTACATTATTCAGGTCATTCGTCTACTCGGAATTTTATGCTCTCTCTCCAGAATCTCCTGAAAGAAAATGTAAATGGTATTGTGCTTTAGAATTTGGCATCCCAGTGTTAAAAACAGAAAGGTGATCTTTAGCATAGAAGTTGTCAAGTACTTTTTTCCATGGAGAGAATGAATACAGGAATTGAAGTCTAGACAGGTATTTCTTTTTCTGAAACTGAAATTCCTTGAAACAAATGCAAGAGTATCACTTTGAAAATTACCCATCTTTCTCGGCAAACTTCTAAATCTGCTTTCTTAAATTTTGTTCCTGAAATGTGGTTCTTTCAAATGTTTTCAAGTCTTTTTGAAAGAAACTTATGAAAGGAATCATATTTAGGTAATCTTTAACTTCTTTTGCAGAGTGCACTGAGTTTATGTTTTCTTTTCCCCTTCCTCAGAAATCATTTAGGCTTTATTTATCCGTTCAGCATAATGAAACCTTACATCTGCATATTGTTTTTGTTTTAAATTTCTTAAGCACTTTCACAAACATTTTCTCATTTTACTCTTGTAAAAATCTTGAGAGGTAGATGGAGCAGATAGTATCATTTTCTTATGTGAATAAACTCTTATATAAAAAGGTAAAATGAGTTAACTAATATGATACAGTAGCCACTGGTAAACCTAGATTCTAAACTGGGATATGGGATATCCAAATTACTAAGCTGCCACCAATACTATCCCAAATATATATATATATGTATATATGTGTGTGTGTATGTATGTATATATAGTTTTTAACCTCTAATTTATCCATTTTATATATATTTTTATATGAATTCAGTGAAATATTTTATTAATTAGGACCAGTGTATAACTCTTAGTGGTCTTTTACCAACTGTTAATAGGAAACAGGATCATTCCCTGTTCAGAGTATGAACTGGACCTTAGAACCAAAGTGGTCTATCACTGTTTTCCCCAAACTTGACCCTAGGTTTTACAGATATTCTGACTTGGCAGGAAATGTGAAGCATATGGGCTCACTGCTTTTTCTTTCTTAATTCAAGCATGATAAACTACCCCATAATGAATGAATGAGTGAATGAATGAATGAATGAATGAATGAAAATTTTAATTCCCTAGAAAGATAATTATGCCAAGAATTTTCCAAGATGTGGAACTTCTGTGAAATAATGATAGTTGACCACTTAAAAAGAACAGCATTTCAAATAGCATAGATTACTACTTAATTTTTTAAGACACTAATGAACAGCATAGTTTCCCAAAACAAGAATAATTTCATAAAAAATAGTTTTCATATTATAAAACAATATTCATTTCAAGAATACTATATCATAGCCTACTCCCAGTTAATGTCTTTGCTTCTTTTCACAGCTATCCAGGTGGATTTAAACAAGTAACAGCTGCTCAACTTCACCAGAAGGATCCAGTAGCAGTAAGTTTATTGTATTTTTTTATTATTTATCATCTGTGGAAAGACTGGTTCAGAAACTGTTTTTCCAGTCCTGCTTCTCTTCTAATGTAGCTAGCATGCAAGGCTATAAATTCTGTACTTTAACTGTATCTCACAAGTTTTAATAAGTATTAACCCATTATTATTCAATTCTATATATTTTCTAATTAGTATTCATACTATGTTTTGCATGTAGCCAAACAGTTTTGTTGCTTTTCTTTTTAATTGCTTGATACCAGCCTGATTACCTAGAATATGATAATGTTCATTTGAAAACATCTCGGAGAGAGAGCATTGTTTGTATCTATGTATGTTTATATATCCATTATATCAGATATGCAAAGTATGTTGTTCCAATCAAAAGTCTTAACCTTTTTTTGTTCATTTGATTTATTGATTACCTGAAAGAGTTATGTTACAGTCTCAATTGTGGGTTTATTTTTTCCCTGTAGTTCTATCAGGTTTTGCTTTGTATGTTTTGAAGATTTAGTGTTAGATGAATTTAAGTTTGGAATTATACTATTCCTAAGAATTAATCAGCGTATGTACTGGCCCTTTGTATCTCCAATAATGCTTTTTAACTCCAGGTGTATTTTTTTTTTATATTTTAATAAGCTGTATCAGCCTTCTTTTGCTAGTGTTTGCCTGATATGCCATTTTACTTTACATTTAAATTGAACTAGATTTTATTTTATTTTTTCCTCTCTTTCTTTCTTGCCTTTTTTGGATTGAGTTTATTTATTATTATTAAGATTAATCTATATCTTTACTTTCCTCCAGATCAAATCAAGGTCGTTAGAAGATTTTTAATACCTACTTTCCCTCACGATTCTTTCTCTATTCAACAATTTTTAAAACCCTTTGGATTTCAGCATTCTTGTTATTCTTGTTACTGTTTTACATAGTTACTGATTTTTTATGAATCTCTTTGCTTATAAATCCTTTCACATAACAGCCTTCCTTTGGGATTAATTTCCTTCTAGAAATACTTCTTTTGACATTCCTATCATAACATTCTTTTAATAGTAAACGCATTTTTGTCTGAAACTGTATCTTTGCCTTCTTTCCTGGAAGTTAGTTTTGCTTATTCAGTAATGTGATTCTAAGATAACTATTTTTCCCTGTCACCTGTTTGGAGCTATTGTTCAAACAGATTATAGCTTCTGTTACTGCTATTGATAAGTTACATGTCAGTTTAACTAGTTTCTTTGTATGTATTTTGTCTTCTTTTTGGATAGTTTTGAGATCTTTCCTTTGGTTTTCCTGTTTCTGTTCAAGTCTTGTTTTGCTTGAGGACTGGTATCTTCAGTTCTGAAAATTTGACAGCTCTCATGTCTTTTAAATATTGGTCCCTTTATTTTTTTTTTTTTAAATTATGTTAGTCACCATACAGTACATCGTTAGTTTTTGATGTTGTGTTCCATGATTCATGTTTGCGTATAACACCCAGTGCTCCATGCAATACGTGCCCTCCTTAATACCCACCACCGGGCCAGCCCATCCCCCCACTCCCCTCCCCTCTGAAACCCTTTATCTTTTATCTGTTCTTTTCCATTGAAAATCTGATTATACTTAACAGTAGATTGTCTCATTTCATTGTACATGATTCATTAGCTCTCTTTCAAATTTTATGTCTCCCCATCTGTACTGCATTGTCAATAATTTCTTTATGTCTATGTTCTAGTTCTCTATCTTTTTACCTATATCTCATCTGATCAATCCTTTTATTGAGTTCCTACTTTGAATTATTATATTTTTTTCTTGAAGATTTACTATTTGTCTTTTTTTCAAGTTTGCTCGTCAGTTTTGATAGTTTTTCTGTTTCTTTGGCATACTTTGGTTCCTTCTTATATTTTCTAAGCATAGTAAACATAATTCTTAGTGTTTATATC
The DNA here is from genome assembly GCF_024610735.1 of Ursus americanus. Classification (NCBI taxonomy): domain Eukaryota; kingdom Metazoa; phylum Chordata; class Mammalia; order Carnivora; family Ursidae; genus Ursus; species Ursus americanus. Next base: position 18,922,366 of record NC_142135.1, read on the forward strand.
TGATTCTAATATTTGTGATCTTTGTGGATCTGTAATACATTGTTTCTGCTCAGGATACTTGATAAGCTCATGTACCTTGAAACTTCATCACTGAGAGTTCTTTGAGACCTATATCTTTTTTTTTTTTAAGATTTTATTTATTTATTTGACAGAGAGAGAGACAGCCAGCGAGAGAGGGAACACAAGCAGGGGGAGTGGGAGAGGAAGTAGCAGGCTCATAGCGGAAGAGCCTGATGTGGGACTCGATCCCAGAACGCTGGGATCACGCCCTGAGCCGAAGACAGACGCTTAACCGCTGTGCCACCCAGGCGCCCCTTTGAGACCTATATCTTCAAAGTGGATTTCTTCATAAAAATTTGCTTAGCGGGGACACCTGGGTGGCTTAGTCAGTTAAGTGCCTGACTCTTGGTTTCCATTCATTTTTGTGATCTCAGAGTTTTGAGATCGAGCCCCATGTCAGGCTTTGCCTTCAGTGAGAGTCTGCTTGAGATTCTCTCTCCCTCTGCCTTCCCCCCCGACACATGCTCTCTCTCTATTTCTCTGAAATTAAAAAAAAAAAAAAAAAAAAAGTTGGCCTAGCTTCTGACAGGTGCATGGGGCTGTACCAACCTAAGACCTCTTTAAGCTATACTTTATAGACTTCTGGGTTTTGATCTCCATTTTAAAAAGGGTGAATCTGGGGCCTTGAGGGCTTGTGCAGTCAGGCTCATAGTTCTATGTTTCCTATCAGGAAAGATTTTTATTTTTTAATTTCCCCACTCTATACCCTGGATATTGACTTCTATTGAAAATCTAGGTTTATGGGGAAGTCTTTGATCCTACTTCCTGACCAAAAAAAGGGGTAGTCCTTTGAAATCTAAGCCCTGCAATAAGGTGATGCCCTCTGGGCAAATGCCAGCCTTAGGACTCTTTTTTGTACTACTTTCTCCTACTTCTGGCCTCTACTTGCTTCCATGCTTTAGAAGAGATTTTTTAAACAATATTATTAATTTCATTAATATTTATCATTTGAGCTATGTATTAGAAGTTTCTAATCTAAATGTTAGCTGTCAGTATTGCTAAAAACAGTCTCCTGTTGCCATTTCACAATTTTATTTTTCCTTCCTTAATTCTTTATAACTCAGTCTTTGAGCTATACTCATAGAATAGATAACATTTTCCCCATTAGGAACTATTTTAGCTTAATACCTAAATACATTCATAAATGAACAAAGTGTTATGCTGTGAAGACATTCTTTTTTATTTCCCTACAATGATGAATAAAAATAGCTATCCATTGTCAGGATACAATCATTTGTTTTTGGTGTAATACTACCTAAAACTTTCTTGGAGGTGAAGGAAGGGACATATTTTATTAAAGTAAGACCTAACATAAATTTGGAAGTTCCATGCTTTCCTATTTATTTTTACATCTTATCATGTATAGGTGTTTTACAAAAATATGCTCAGAGGTTGCTTAAGAAATATTTAACGTTCTGTTTCAAAACATGTTTTTAGGGGCGCCTGAGTGGCGCAGTCGTGAAGCGTCTGCCTTTGGCTCAGGGCGTGATCCCTGCGTTCTGGGATCGAGCCCCGCATCAGGCTCCTCCACTGGGAGCCTGTTTCTTCCTCTCCCACTCCCCCTGCTTGTGTTCCCTCTCTTGCTGGCTGTCTCTCTCTGTCAAATAAATAAAATCTTTAAAAACAAAACAAAACAAAAACCCCCCAAGTTTTTAGACTATTACAGGTCAAATAAAATATCCCATTTGACTATTTAGATGGATTGCATCAAATGGTATTAAAAAGTTGTAACAACAAATTGTAGTTTCAATATTTGATAAGTATTTTAAAATTTTAAATTTCTATGTTATTCAGGCATACTCACTATACACTAGGAGGCAGTATAGTCCCAACTTTTTTATAAGAATTTGGCAGTAGATAACATTTGTAGAAATTGTTTCAAGTTATGTTTTATAAACAAATACTAAAATGTATTACAGAATGTTTAATGAAGGCCTAGAAAATAATTCAAAATTAAATCCAATTGAATTATTACCTCATTTAAATAATGTGATTCTTTTTTTAATTCTTAATTTTGACTTTGTATTTTGAAAAAGAATGGCTTGTTAAGGAAGAGGTCAGTTATTTTACTTCCAAATCAAATACTTAAGTGTTTGTCTGGAACAGTAGGTCTTCTGCCAGCACATAATCTGCTAATCAGTACTTGGTGTATGGGCTTGTAAGAGAACTTGTTTCATAATGCATCGTTCTGATTATTAGTACAGTCCTGGAATATTCTTTGTAAAATACATTAATACATTTAAATTGTTATTAGTAAGTTATTAAATATTTCAAAATAGTTTTATAATTACACAGATCATTATTTGTAAACTCAAATAAATATGTTGATTCAGCCTTTCCTTATCCCTCTATTATATATTTTAGTTTCATTAATAGCTTCTTTGTCCTTCTTTTTTCTTTTCTTTTTTTAAGTTTTTATTTTATTTAAATACTCTCTACACCCAATGTGGGGCCTGAACTCACAACCCCAAGATCAAGAGTTAAATGCATTTCTGACTAGGCAACCAGATGCCCCACCTCTTCGTCCTTATATTTTTTCCTCACATGGTTCTTTTCTTATATTCCCCCCCACCATAGTTAATAAAGTTATTTTGTGTGAAACAAATGGTACATGCCCTGGTTTACAGATGCAGAAGTTCTTTAATATTTATTAACCTCGCTTTATTCTGTCTCTCTTTCTGAATTCCTTGGAACTTATGCTTAAGCCTATAATTACTTGAGCTATAATTGCTTGATTGCATGCACACGTTGTGTTCTATTATTTGGGGTGTATATTGTTTGTATTTTTGCCTTTTTCTCTACCCTGTTGACTTAAAACCTTTTTACAGTTCCTAGCTTTCTCTGATTTGACTGTTATGTTTGCATTTTTTAATAGGGCAAGTTTTAAAAAACCAACTTGTTAATTCAAGTGACTACAACATTATTTTAAGAACATGAACCCTAAATGCCATATAACCCTACCACAACAATAGAATTGCTATTGGGATATTCAGAGGATATAATGACTAGCTTATCCAGAAAAGATGCTCAGTAGTCTAAACAATGTCAGTTTCTACTTAAGACTTTTACAAATTAAAAATGTTGAAGACGAGTATCTAGATCAGTGCTGTCCAATAGAAATTTCTGTCATGATGTTCTATGTCTGCACCGTCAAACGTGATAGCCACTAGCCACCTGTGGCAATTGGCCACTTGAAATGTGGCTTGTGTGACTAACTGAATTTTTAATCCTTAATTTCTTTTCACAATAGAAATCTCTATTAAAATCTCCAGGACATAGAGTATTAATAGCACTAAACTGGAAAATATATATGGGATGCCATTAGCTTTTGTATATAGTAAGGTTTTGTAGTCTGATTTGATGAGAAAATTAAAGAAATAGGAAATCCTCTTATAATGCAACACTGTTCTAATATATATGGTTTTAATGTGTTTAACTTTAATATATGTCAAGTCGTATTCTTGGATTATGTGTACAGATGGTAAAAATTGATGCAGCCCTCCACATGTCCCTATCAGCAGCTTTATGGAGACCTCACAGTCTATTTGTATATACTAAGTACCAGCAGGCCCCCAGGAGATCATGGAACACAGGGTGACACTGTGTGACATTCTCTTGGCAAAGGATATATCAAATCACGTTCAGACCAACAAAGAGGATAATCTTAAAAAGGAAAAAGTAAATCACGGCAAGGTTAGTTTGCCATCTTGGGATTGCATATGGTAGAGAGATGGGACTTTTTGTCTTCTTGAGAAGTTACGGAGAGAAACACATTATAGGTGTGATTGCGTGTACTATGTGTCTGTTCTGGTTTGAATTCCAGCACCACCACTTATTAGATTTATGAAATTGGTTCTTTAACCTCACTAAATTTGTTTTCTCATGTGTGAAATGAGACTCAGCATCATAAACAAGACAACAAATATGATGTCGCTGACCACTATACACACAGTAAGTTTCCAGTGAATGTTAACTGTTACCATTGCTGTAGATTTGTGACCTACGGAGTCATTCTCAAAACTGTATAGTCACGCTTACTTTATGAATTTGAAACCTCCTGATCTACCTGGAGGAAAGAGGATTTAAGGCCTCCCTGGGTTCTGCGCTATTCAGTACGTGACCGATTATTTGAGCCATAGGTTCTTGTACAAGCTTAGAGAATTTCTTCTTATTCTAGCTAATATCAGCACATATGTAGATTATTTGTAATCTCTTCCTATTGTCCTTTTCTTCAAAACTAAATTAAACCAAATAGAGCCTAAAGAAAATAGTAGTAATGCACAAAACAATGACAATTCCTTTGCTGTTGCTGCCACATACCTAAATTGGTCCTAATTTCTTTCCTTTCATTTCTGCTGTGTCTTAGCCCACTTGTTTTTGTCACTATCTCTAAATGTGATTGCCTTCTTAAATGCCAAATCAGATTTTTCTGGTTGAGTCCTACATATATCTGTTTTTCAGATTGTGAAACTAGCTATTTATGGCATGCTGCCAAAAAACCTTCACAGAAGAACTATGATGCAGAGATTGCATCTTTTCCCGGATGAGGTAAGTCAGTGATCGTTGGTAATGATGCTGCAACAAGGAACATGGCCAGAGCCCCTCTTAAATTGAGGGTATTCATTGCTAATTTCATCAGCTATAAAAAGCACGAATTTCCTTTACATTTTATGTGACTAGTAGCAAACCTTGTATGATCGTGGATTAATAACTTAGTTTTGATTGCTAATTATTTTCCTTGATTTAATTTTAGAATACTTGTTCCTAACTCAGAATTTACTCAGCTAAAAAAGGACTTAAAAATAGTTTTATGTATTACTATTAAACTATTTTAAGTCCTTAGTTTTTCTCTTTAGTATAATATAACGAAACAGTAGAGGTTCTATAATTAAATAGTTGAGTCCAGGCTCAGGAATCAGACTGTCTGGATTAGAATTCATGCTCCACCATTTACTGACTTTATGGCCATGGGTGGTTACTTATTATGTATGTTTCTCATCTGTAAAATGGAAGTAATTAAATGAGATTGTGGTAAGGGTTAAATGATGTAACATTTGTAGAGATTGTGGTAAGGGTTAAATGAGGTAACATTTGTAGAGACTGTGGTAAGGGTTAAATGTGGTAACATTTGTAGAGATTGTGGTAAGGGTTAAATGTGGTGACATTTGTAGAGGGCTTAGAACAGACCTGACACAGTAAGTGCCAGTTACTATCATACTGTGGTTGGGACTGTTGTCCTTATAGTTCTTACTAAAGGAATAATGTAGGAATAATTCCAGAACACCAAGTTATATCAACTATTTAAGCCCCTGTGTGCTCTATTTAGTTAGCCTAATGCATGAGTAAATTATTCATGCTTTTATCAAAACGGTTAATGTATTACCTTTGCTTTGCAAAGGTAATTTTCCGTTCACTTTACTTCTGAGGTAACAAGTATGGAAGTTATGTCATCATCTAAGAATAAATGACCTTCATGAAATCACAGTATTAAAACTTCTAGTTCTGATTGTACTGTCCCATTTTTTTTTAGGATCTGTAATTTCTAAAAGACACACACAAATGTGTATATATAGATAGATAATCTTAGTTATAAGGCAGTCATGTTTGAATGTGGATGTTGTAAGTATTCATGGTAGTTCAGTTGAACAGCAAATTACTTAAGTAATTTCAGACTATAAAATTAATGGGCCCATTTCCCCAAAAATTGATTGTCAAATATTCAAAAGCTTCATAGCACATTTTGCTGTCCAGGCCATAGGGAAGTAGACACTCATAGATTGCTGGTAGGAGTACAAAATGGTGCAACCCATAAGGAATCTGAGAATTTGGTAACATTGTATATAATACAATACGTACATAAGGAGATTCATGCTCGGTCCAGCAATCTGTTTACTCTGAAGATGCACAAGATTATTGTTTCCACATTATTTATAATAATATAATAGAAATAAGAGTTTATTCATAGGTAATTAGATAAACTATATTATATCCATTCAGTTGAGTACTGTGTAATTATAAAAAGAGAATGCCAAATATTCTTGTGAATTGATGATTTTTTCTAAGACATATTGGTAAGTTTATTAAAGTAAGGTGAGAAAATACAGAGAGCATACTACCTTCTGTATGCATGTATATGTATATATGTTTACACACAAATACATACTATATGTGCTTCTTTTTGCATAAAGAAACTCAGGGAGAATAAATGAGAAGAGGAAGTTGGCTACTTATGGAAGCACGGGCACAAACAGATGGAAGGAATAGGGAAGAGAATAAGGTTTTTGGAGAATGCCTTTTAGATTATTTTTTTACCTTAACTTTCCTATGTTAAATTTTCATTCAGGGGGTGCCCTGGGTGGCTTAGTCGGTTGAGCCTTGATTTCAGCTCAGGTCATGATCTCAGGGTTGTGAGATCGAGCCCCACCTTTGGCTGCGTGCTCAACTTGGAGTCTGTTTAGAATTCTCTCCCTCTCCTTCTGCCCTCCCCCTGCTCGCTCTCTCTCTTTCCCTCTCTCAAAATAAATAAATAAAATCTTTTTAAGATTTTATTTATTTATTTGACAGAGAGAGACAGCCCCCAAGAGAGGGAACACAAGCAGGGGGAGTGAGAGAGGAAGAAGCAAGCTCCCAGCGGAGGAGCCTGATGTGGGGCTTGATCCCAGAATGCCGGGATCACGCTGTGAGCCGAAGGCAGACGCTTAATGACTGAGCCACCCAGGCACCCCAATAAATAAAATCTTTTAAAAAAACAAATAAAAATTATATGACAGCACTAGTAGAAATAAGCACAACTAGTGCCCAGATCTTGTTTTCTAAGTGCTATTCCTTATTAAAAGGAACCTGGTTCTCATTGGAGAAATGGTTTATTCTAGATCTGGAGCATAGAAAGAACAAAGTTACTATGGAGTATACACGTGCACATAATTATTATTTCTGCATTGTTCATACTGGTAAAATAATAAGTAACAGGAAGTAAGGCAGTGCTCAAAAATGGATAGAGAAATGTAAGAGAACACGGGAGGCATGTTGAATTGGTGTCCACTGACCAAATACGGAACTGCATGAGCCTCAAAATGAATGGTAATAATAATGAATTACGTTAAGTAGAAGACAAAAATCTGTGAGCCCATGATGATAGTCCAAAAATTATTTTTAACTTGTTATAATTTCCCTTTCCTTTCTGGAGAAGGAAAAGCTTTTCCTTAGAGAAGAATGTCATCTAAAAATTTTAGAAAAGTCACCATTATCAGCATATTCTATAGTCACTGGGTAAAAGATTATCGTAGAACAAGATACACAATTTTAAAACATCATGTCACAGAGTACTTACTATTTGAAAGAAGAAAAGATACTTTTTAATGTTAAAGACATCTTGTGGACACCAACATAACCAAGAGATCAAACATCATTAGTATGGGACACACTGGCATCACGTGCCTCCTGCTATGAATAAAGCACTGAAGACCCAACATAAACTATATATTGCATCCCATCAAAAATGTTCAACCTGACTTTAAAGAAGAAACAATCCTATAAATCCAAATAAAGGGGCATTCTACCACATAACTGTCCTGGACTCTTCAAAACTGTTAATTTCATGAATGACAAAAAGCAGGGCAAGGCTTTGTGTTAAAGAGACTAGACTGTAGAACTTATTATGTATGCAAAACAACATAGTAACAGCATAATAACTAAATGTAACATGTGACCCTTGACTGGATCTTAGACTGAAAAAAGATATATAAGACAATATTTTATCAGTTTGGGAAATTTTCCTAAGCATGAATTTGTAATGTGGTGACATAGGAGACAATCCTTATATTTAGGAGATACACACTGAAATACCTAGGGATGAAATGTTTACAGATTACTCTCAAATGGTTCAGCCAAAATGAAAGTTTGTGTATGTGTGTTTGTATATAGGTGAAAAGAAGGAAAGCAAACATGACCTATTTTGACAGTTGGTGAATTTAGGTGAAAGAGGAGTGTTCACTGTATTCTCACAATTTTTCTGTAGATTTGAAATTTCTTTGGAAATTGATAAAAGTAATAACTGATCACCTGCCCCCTGTTTATTCCACTCATTCTTTTCCTTATTCCCCCCATTTAGGTTAATAATTCCCTCTGTGCAGAGGGAATGATTAGATCTCTTAAGTCTCTGTGAACACATTTCAGTTAGCGTGTTTGGGTTACTTCTCTGTGGGCAGATTAAAGGAGGTGCTTCCCCTCTTCCTGGTTTCATGCGTAATGCCTAATCAACAACTTTCATTCCTCATTTTGCAGTGTTTTAATCCATTCTTTCAGTAAATTGCTCTAATAGTGGGGAAAATTTGGAAGCTCATTTCAGTCAGAATTCTCTTCAATTCGGCAAACATTTACTAACCCACTATGTTCCACACCCTCTGCTGTGTAAGCACTTGGCAACTTTTAAAATTGTCTTTGTGAATGATAGAGGGACTTTTTTTTTAATGGCTTCCCAAAGGAGTGTGAAATATTCATAAACTTTTACAAATACCAAACTGGCAAGTAGACTTTTTCAGGAAGTAAAAAATTAGAGCAACTTAATATTTATATGTCCAGGCATCCTCTCCTTGTTCCAGTGCTGTGTAATTAAACTTAACAGATTTGAATACATCAGGGAAGGGATGTTAAATATTTTTAAAATGCTTCTCAGTGAAGAAACACATTGTCAGTAGTATTTTTTTTTTATTTTGTATATATTGGCAGTGACTCACCCTATACAAACCATAATTTTAAAAAGCCAACCTAAGTTTTTTAAAATATTAAAATCTTGTCATATTAGATTTTAGAACAAGTTTATCATGCCGTAGAGCTCTGATTCTTTAAAGCTATTTTAAAATTATATTTTGATTCTTAAGACATTGAATAGAAAACAATGATTGTTTTGATCCCGTGTCCTTTCCCAGATATTTGATTACCAATTATGATATGCTCTTTTCAGAGAATTGTAATTTACTCTGTAATAACTTTTTTTTAATGGTAAGGAACATACTGTTATGAAAAGAGGGAAATATATCTACTATCCCTGTAGAAATACTCAGAGGATACTTTCATATTGATATCCAACCATTATTTCAGTAGAGTCTCCAAAATTAACTTACAATCCAGACTCACAAGACAATTCCCTTTCCCTATATCTGTATCATGAGCAAGTATAAATGTAAATTCTCTTGGTTACTCAAGCTCTTCACTTTTTTCATTTCCTTTACTTTGTTCAATTTCTGTTCTTTTAAAATATCTCTCAAATACAGGCTTTAGTCTTTAGTTTGCTCTTCATTACCCAAATTCAGACTTTTTTTTTTTTTGCATTTTACTTTTCCCTTCATTTTTCAGAATATTTGAATATATTAACCAGGGGAAAATCCTTATGGGCAGAGGGAATACCATTAATAAAGACACCAGGTTTTCAGTGTGGAACAATGCATGAAAGGCAAGGAGGCTGATAACTCAGACGCCGTGGACGGGTGTGTGTGAAGAGGTGATGTCGCAGAGGTGGCCTAGGAGTGAGGACACTGGTTTGAGAAGTGACATTTTTAAACTTATAGGCCTTTAGAGTCCATCATCTTTTTATTTCCTTTTATATTCTGAGCACCTAGCACAATTTCTGGTTCATAGAAGGAGTTCAGTTAATGTTTGTTGGCTAAATGCCTCAAAGATCCAGCAGGTTTTCATTTTCCAGTTTTTTTCTGGCAACAACATGGAGTATGAATTGAAAGGTTGTGTCTCTGGAAGCCATAGACCCGGTACATCCACTCAGTCATATGAAAAATCATGAGAATCAGCCAAGGCAGTGGTGCCTTTCTGCAGTTGAAAGGCCGGGGATAAATTAAACAGTTTAGAAAAAATAGATAGAGCTTACTGACTCGATAGTCCTCAGAATTGAAGATGTCTGATTTATCATGAGAAATATGTTTGTCAAGATTAAAATATAAGGTATAATACTATAACGAGATTACTTTTATCATTAATATACTTCCAGGATTTTCATGGATTTGTAAAAATTATATTGTTTACCTCATTGTATAAATATTCTTTTGTTTGTTATTTTTTAATATTTACTAAGTATTACTAATTTATTAGTAAGGGACATATTTTAAGAAAACTAAACCTAAATTTTATTTAACCTAGGACATACCAGAAGATATTCGTAAGAATTTAGTGGAAGAGCTTCCTCAACCACGAAAAGTACCCAGACGTCTAGATGAATATACGCAGGAAGAAATAGAGGCTTTCCCAAGAGTGTGGTCTCCGTAAGTCTTTTCTCTTTCCTGTCTTTTTTTTTTTTCCTGTTTTCTGTTTTTTTAAGCTCAGTTTAGTATCCCCTGTTTCCTTTATCAAATGACAAGATCCTTGAGGGTGTGAAGAGTGAACTTTTTTTTTCTCCGTTGGATACTCTTTCCATCTTCCACCTGCAAATAAATTCTAGATGTTGGTATAAGAACCAAAAAATCTCTAAGTCTTAAAACCTTGCTGTGTATGTGGAAGGGTGTTCATAGGTGTCTATAGTGGTCAGATACTTTGTTTGGGATGACATTACTTGGAATGATAAATAGATAGTCATTACCTAAAACAGAGTGATTCTCCATTTTCCAGATTGCTTCACTAAGCTTGAGAGTATCATCTAATGAGAAGTCATCAATTCTGGATAATTAATAGTCTTAATCCAAATAGAAAAACAAAATAACAAACACTTTTTGCTATCCTCTACACAATTTCCTCTGTCTGAGGTCCAGAAAGCTGCTAAGTGTTGACATACTATCTCCCAGGTTTGCTTATCTGGCCTACCACCATCTCCGTGACCTGGCTCTGCTCTGTCTCTGAAGCTTAAGTTGTCCCCACTTCACTGGTCTAACAATAGCAGCCTGTTTAATATTGTCACCTTTTTACACAATTTAATTCTTCCTTGTCTTTGTTTTGTGGTTACTTTGCCTAAAACAACACATGGCTCCCCCATGCTCTGAAATAACTCTAACTCATTCTTTAGACCTTAGTTCAAATACCACCACCTTTAAGAAGCCTTGCATAAACATCAAGACCAGACTTAGTGCACAGCCATCTTCCGCCATAGCACCCGCTGTGTAACTGTGTCATTACCACATTTAGCTTGTCGGGTGCAAGGGCTACATCTTGTTCTCACTGCATCCTCAGCACATAGAACAGTACTTCATCGAATGGGGACTCGGGAACATTTACAGAATTCATACAGTAGATCTAAAGGAGAACCACACATCCTTTTGCTGGATCTAGACAAGACAGCTCCTCTTCCCACAAATGCTACCCTCTGTGCTCTGGAAATTCATATCTCTTTATTGGCTCTTTGGCCACATAGGTTTCTGAAAATATAAGCCTTCTCAGGCTTGTCTGTATGTCCAGCATTCTAATCCTTGACTCTCTCATTATTGCATGTATATAATCTTCAGATTCTTTCCACATAGAAGTCTGTAGGGTATTCTGTTTGAATCTTTTTGACTTCACTGACCTGTATCAAGGTTCTCCTTTACTAAATCTGCAGATGAACAAAATAATATAATTACTAGTGACCATTTATTATAGTGACTATTTATTGGATACTTTTCAATTGCCCAACACTGTGCTAGGGAGTTTTCATGTATTGTGTTTAATTCTCTCCACAGGCCTCTGAGATAGATCTGTTATTCCTATTTTGAAGAGTAAGGCAAGGGTCATCTGGTTTGTAATATAGCCTGCATTTGAACCTGACTGATTCCAAAGCCTGTGTTCTTTCCACAGAAGCAAACTGCCTCATTAATTTATTTTTTTAACAAATACATTTTAGCTGCCTCTTCTATACAAGCCACTGTCATAGGCACTGAGATGCACATTGGAGAAAATCCATTAAAACCACTATTTAATTCAGCTGCACAAACTTTTATTGAGTTTGTACTATGTGCTAGACATTTGGATAGATGTCTAGGATATACAGATGGTGAAGCATTTAAATGTAACTTCCTCCAGAAGTCCTTCCTATAATCTGTGAACTGGGTTAAGCCCCCTTTATAGGGTCTTATTGTACACTTTCCTTTTCATTCACTGCATTTATTCTAACATAATTAAGTATCTGTGTGATTTTTTTGTTTAATGTCTTTCTCTGACTAGATTCCATGAGGGAACTCCGTGTTGTCTTATTTGCCTGAGTATAGCATCTGGCACATTAATAAGCATTCAGCAACTATTTCTTGAATGAATAAATGAAGAAAGTAAATATCCATATATCAGCTTTTATAAATGACGTTAGGGAAGAATCTCTAAAAGATATGAAGTGAAGGTAGTAAAATGCTCCAATTTAATACTTGTTCTTCATGCTGGAATCAATGAAATTGACTAGCTTTAAAAACACTTTATTACCTTTGTTTCTGTTCACTGTGTCATCTGAGTTATCAATTTTCAGTTGATAGTAAATGAGTGATTAACAAACTCTATGTGAAAAATTGAAATAACTGATTATGTGGTATCTGATATTAATTCCAGCTAGTTATCATGATACATCCTCATGATAGTATTTTTCTCTAACATAAAGGACATTTTCCATCACTCCTTAGGTTCTGGTTTTCATTGCTTGATGATGACCAGAAACTATACATTATGTGATGTGATCTGATTCTAACAACTGAGTTTAGTGTGGGGTGATTGTCTCTCTTCTTTTGCCCTCCTTAGATGCCTATTTAATAGTTAGCCTTCTTGTCAAAACCCAAGAGTCTATTTTAATTCTTTTTAAATTCATTTTTTTCATGTAGATTATATAGTGGTTTATTTAGATAAATCAGTAGTTTCTGAAAATAAAAGGTTTTACAGTCTGTTTTATATGGTGTGATCTTTACAGTTCTCCCCCCCCCCCTTGGTGTCTGAGAGATGAGACTTTTGTACTTAGATAAATTTTATACTTTTGGAAAAATAATTTTAATTTAACATATTCTTGGAGACTTACATGGTGATTTATTCCAGACATATTCAATGTGCCTTTTCCTACTTAAACTGCATAGAACTTATATTTATCTTTACAACTGAACCCACATATACAGAACATTTTTCTAGGAAGATGTAAACATTTTTTGAAATTCTTTTAAACAGATGTTCAATTTGCAACAAATTGAAATTAATCTCTAATCTCTGAAAAACATTTACTAGCTTTAATTTACCACCGTGGAATCTTTAATTTGCTAACAATTCACATAATATAGACTTTAAACTCAAGCATGCAATTAAACACTTTCACTTTTAGGGAGTTAAAACATATTAAATGGGAGTTAAAAAAAAAAAAAAAAAAGCCTGGGTGGCTCAGTCAGTTGGGCGTCTGCCGTTGGATCAGGTCATGATCTCAGGGTCCGGGGATCGAGCCTCGCATCCAGCACCCTGCTCTGCAGGGAGCCTGCTTTTCCCTCTCCCTTTGCCCCTTCCCCTGCTTGTGCTGTCTTTCTCAAATAAATAGATAAAATCTTTTAAAAAATAAATAATAAATAAAATGTATTAAATGTTTGGGGCGCCTGGGTGGCTCAGTCGATTAGGTGTCCGACTCTTGATTTCCGCTTAGGTCATGATCTCAAGGTCATGAGATTGAGCCCCACATCGGGCCCTGTGCTCCGCAGGGACTCTACTTGAGATTTTCCCTCTCCCTTTGCCCCCTACCCCTGCTTGCGCTCTCTCTTGCTAAAATAAAAAATAAATCTTTCTAAACAAAGTGTTAAATGTTCATTGTAGAAACTATGAATGAGGTACAAACTTAAGGAAGTAAATAATCTCACCATAGTTAACATTTTGGTGTGTTAGCTTCCACTGTTTCTTTGTGTTTGCGTTGTGTGCCTATGTCTTGTATTTTTTATCCCCATTTTTTCGTAAAAAAGGAAATGTAGTCACAGAAAGAAAATAATTTGACTAAGATCACACAATTGTTAAGTGGTGGATTAGGGATTCAAGCCCAAGGTCATGGTCCTGGGTCATGGTCCTAACCACTCTGCCTGAGTGCCTCTTGTAGCATCTTATGTAAGTATACTTAAGTCATGTGTAGTTTTCAAATAGTTTGCTTTCAAAAGTTATATCCTAAAAAAGTATTTTAAGTAGTCTTTGGGTTTTGGTAGGTTACCATGCTATATGAAGTTCTGGAAGTGTAAGAATCTGATTTTTTATAGAAACACCATTATAAATGAATCTATATCCCTAACCAAGAGGGATATATGGTACTTCTTTTTTTTTTAACTAGAAATACCAAAGGTGCTGTTTAATCAAATATGTGACTAAACAGATTATGCATTTGGAGTTGTATATCATGAATGAAGAGTACTGATTAAACTGCTCATTAAACTGATTCCTGGCTCATTTAAAACAAATTAGAAGATGACTGAGTGCCTTTATTATATTAATGGAATTAGGAAGGGCTTTTCTTTAATTATTTTTAAGGAGACTTTTAGAGAAACTTAGAGTAACTTGATGCATTTTTTTAGTTACTACTCTGGAGATATGTTTCCCTGCCCTTTCTTTTCATTCCAGATTTCCCTCTGACAGGAATATGCACTAAGGCACCAGCCTTTCCTTTATGCTTTATTAAAGTATGATCTTTCCTTATAAGTAGCCGTTCAACTTGTGTGAATTGATGTTCCCAGATAATAATGTGGATATATACTTACACATTACAATTGAAGGATATCTCATGATACAGGTGTACTAGTTATTTAACAAAATCAATCAGCGTTTTATTCTTGCTGCACATTAGAGCTGACATCAAGTCCAGTTTTTATTACCATGGAACGCATAGAACCAGTAAAAAATAGGCATTTTTGGATTAACCAAAAGCTTATTGTCTGAGAAATAGATGATCTTTTGGTTCAGGGCTGTCTAATAGAACTTCCCACATGATGAAAAAAACTCTATATCTGAGCTATCTAATACAGGAGCTCCTGGCCACATGTGGGTCTTGAGTACTTCCACTGTGGCTAGTGTGACTGAGGAACTGAACTTTTATGTTAAATAATTTTAATTAAGTTTCAGTAGCCCTCTGTGACTAGTGACCACTTTAATGAACTTGCCATTTTAGTTGTTTGCCATTTCATAAAGTTCTAGTATTAAATCTTGTAGACATTAGAGTAAAACTTAAAATATGTAACACACTATGCAGTGCAATCCATTGAAAATGGGATTTCTCATTACTGGTAGATTTGCTTTCATGAGAAAAAATTTTTTTCTCCTTTTGGAGAAGGACGCTGCTTAAAATATGCTCTCGTTCCACCCAAAATAGCTAAGCCAACAATATAATCTTCCTTTGGAATGTAGTAATTGGAATTTAGTCAAGATAGTTCTGATGGTGAATGTTCAGAGACTTGACTGAAACAGATGTACCTGGATTGTACCTAAATCAATAGACACAAAAATAGCTTGCTTTGGTTTTTGTTTCCCTAGTAATAAAATTTAAAATATGTTCATAATATAGAAATGTACATTTTTGAATTGGAACTATGATTAGTTTTCAGCCAAATGGCAGCTTATTAGCTTTTCTAGTGGAGACTTAAGCTTTTGAGCAACAAACAGTAACAATAGTCACAACTAAGCTTTGAACCCAGTAGGTCTTGCACAGAATTGTTTTAATCTTAATTAAAAGCTCCATTGTTGGGATTTCATTTAAATTATTTTAAATCATTTACACAAGTTATGTTCTCTCAGGCCTGATTTCAGTTCATGCAGATTTTCTTATGCTAGTTGTATAGTCATTTTTAAAACAATATTAGACAAGAAGGAAAGAAACTGATATTTATCAGAAAACTGAACTTTGTTTAATAACTGAAAGTCATTTTCTTATATAAGAAGTATGGCCTATAAACCTCACTTCTTAAATTTGTGGATGTACTGGGTGTATTAATATTTTTTAGAGCTCATGCATACATAGATTGTGTTAGAATATGTTCGGAAGTTATATTTTGTTTCTTGATGGTACAAAATAAATGTGTGGTTGCCATGTGCAAGTGGTGATTGGAGGGTATGCACTGAGAATTTGTTTGTCAAAGAAACAAAGAAAAAGCATTAGTGCTATTTTTTTCTTCACAATTCATTTGCCTGGATTGTAGTTTTCAAAGGGTCAACTTATTTTAATGCTGTCAATAATTATTTCCATAATCATTGTAGTTTTGCCAACACATTACAAAACCACAGTAATCATAGAAATTATAATGCTATCACTGTAATGGAAACTTTTCATTAGTGTAAAAATAAAACTTGGATCACTTTAAACTTTTTTTATTTTCATTTTTACAAAATTCTGTAGGAGGGCTTTTCTTAGGAAAAACAAGGTATGTGGAAAATCTCAACCTGAGTTGCTTTGCATAGTCCACAGAGTGACGAAACAGTACCAAAAAAGAAATAGATCTTTGTATTTCTCACTCATTAAGTCCGTAATGCTTTGTTTTAAGCAAAAACCTCACCTTTGTATAGAAACTAAGTGTGGAAAGTTCAGCATCAGTACATCTTGAAAAGAGACGTTTATAATGAAAACCCACGTCCCCGGCGGTTAATGCCCTCTACAGAGTGTGCTATTAGAAGTGTGCCTGCGAAGAAGAGAGTGGCAAGGATGGAAGTGGGGAGATACCAGGACAGTCATGATTGGCCCTGAATTGTCTTTGCCGAGCAGGATTCGGGTTAGAGTGTTTTCTGGGTGATGCCTCCCCAGCTGTAAAAGGAACACAGGTACAGGAACACAGGTACGTGGACATTAGCCCTGGCCAAGGGCCATGGGGAGCATCCTGTGTAGTCTAGTCTGTAGCTCTAGAAGAGAGCAATGATTTAAAGTTACACATGCCCTCTGTGAAATCTGTGAACTCTAAAAATCTACAGATTTTCAGTTGTATTTAAATTAATACCCAGAAAACAATATTTTTACCTATGCCTCTTTTATAAAAGTGCTTCACATCCGAGGCTTAATTTATTTGAAGACCGTGAAGAAGGATTTTTACCTTTTCAAAACCCGTAAGGAATTGGGATCTAGACATCCTCAAGATTTTCCATAATTTTATGCTAGTCTGGTCATATGGCATTTTCCTACAATATTTAACTTAATTTGCTGCTCTTCACAGACAGAAGTTATTAGCTGGACTTCAGGAGCAGGGTTACATTCCAATTTTCCCATTTTTCAACCAGCTCAGCATTGGCAAAAACTGTAGACCTCAGTATTTCCAGTGCTGAATTTTGCTCAAATTAGACATTCTAAACTTTACTGTTCTTTTGGATGAACAGATTAGGACTGGTTGTTAAAATTAAAAACAATCTCTACTTGAGCAACCAAACCAAATCATTCCGAGCCAATAGAGCTCATGACTTAAAGGTGATAATCGAACGTAACAGCAATTCCTATTTATTTTAACTGAAAAAAGCAATAAGTTGATTTAAAAAATATTTTTAACAATCCTTTTAGTTTTTTGTTTGTTTGTTTGTTTGTTTGTTTTTTAAAGCACTATGGAACTTTTTCTAACCAGGTTTTGGTACATGGGTACAGTGCCTAGAGAAATGAGTATTGAGGCACCATTCTTCTGCCTCACGATTTCCTGTACGGCTGGCATCTTTAGTTCAAAGAATTTTAGTTCAAGGAGTATGCAATGTCACCAGACTTCCTGTGATTGTTTATTCTAATTAGTTTCATCAGTACAATGACTTAAAACTCAATCAAACTGACCTTTTATTGTTAAGATTACTCCACTGTCCAAATTTTATTCTCGTTTAAATATTTTGTTGGAATAAGCATTATACCAATGAATACTATTTATGAGTGAAAAGATGTAAGACCTAAGGGAGAATAAAATATTTTGGGGATTTATTACACTTGTTATATACAATTTCATGGATTCACAGCTGAAATTCAAATGCTTTTTTCTTCTGGAAAATAAATTATCTTAGTGGGATAAATAATAAGTGTCTAACTGACCCATCACATAAACTATGTGTTTTAACTAGCTTTATATTTCATCTTACTCACAAACCAAATGGGTTTGTCCCCTCATTTTACAATAAAACTAAATCTCCCTAAAGATTTTTCCTCAAGTCAAAAGATAAATTCTTTATAGAAATGTCCCCATAATTTAAATGTGTTGGCCTCTGTCATTTTTTTGTCCTGAATTTGAATCTCTGAATTTCTGAGATGTACTTGTTTCATTTTAATGAGTGGCAGTATTTTGCCTGTTTTATTTAGTGAGTGGCAACATTTTGCATAGGGATGTCAGTGGCAAAGGATTTGCTGTAGAAAATTGAGAATTTTGTGAGATGTGATATGATTTTAACTTTCAAGTTTCTGAGCAATTACAAGTACCATAGAATACTTCCTAAAGCTCAGATAGCCCTTTTTTAAGTTCTATTTCCTCATTCAAAAAAGTGATTTTTTTAAAGCTGTAGTTTAGTTTGAAAGCAGTTTTTTGCTAGTGACAAATATTAAGTGCAAAATGAATTATTGCTATAGATATTTAGTAGGTGTGTAATTTTAGCATAGTTTAGAAAAAGTATTAAGGAAAGTCTTATGTGGGCTAATTCTTCCCAAATTACCCTAAGTATATATATGAAAGCTTAACACTTTCAGCTTTCCCCTCAGAGGTCAAAGTGTCCGTATGTGTGTGTATGTCTGTGTGTGCAGCCCCCTCTATGAGAAAACGCACTGTCTAAAGACAGACCTTTGTCTTGCTTGCTGCTGTGTTCCCAGTGCCCACAGCTAGACCTGACACTCAGTAATCTTTGTTGAATGAATGAATGAATGAATGAGTGGAATCTTATCTCCCCAAAGAGGAATTGACTTTTAATTCACAAAGTATGGTAAATTCATATTTTGGTCTTTTCTCCCTTCTTAAAGCTTGCTTAATAGTTATAGCTAAAATAGAAACTGTTCTTAACACTCCGTGCTTTAGTGTAACTCTGATATATTTAATTTTGCATACTTTGTATTACATATAAGAAGAAAAGGTTGTGGTAATTTTGTTAAACTATAACTTATTTTTGTCAAGGAAAACACTTCCATAAAAATTAATAGAGATTAGCTTACTGTAACAGCATTTGAAATGATTCTTCAGAGATTTCCTGAGATTTTAGAATACTGTTACTTACAAAAATATTAACCTTATATAAGATTATCTTTTATTTTTTTTTAAAGATTTTATTTATTTATTTGACAGAGATAGAGACAGCCAGTGAGAGAGGGAACACAAGCAGGGGGAGTGGGAGAGGAAGAAGCAGGCTTATAGCGGAGGAGCCTGATATGGGGCTCGATCCCACAACGCCGGGATCACGCCCTGAGCCGAAGGCAGACGCTTAACCGCTGTGCCACCCAGGCGCCCCAAGATTATCTTTTATTTTAAAATTTCAGGTTTTTTTATTTGCACTGAAACAGTGACAAAGAATGAAGGCAAACATAGAATATAAATATACTCATCATCCTTCTAGCAAAGGATTAAGCCATTTCCTTTAAGTTCATTAAAGTTTAAAACAACGTTTAAGCATCCATACGATGAAAAGCAATATACTAGGTGCTAGGTGTCTTGCTTTTACAAATTATTTAATCTAGTAACTACATTTTAATCTTTAGTCTTCCTTTGATGATAGATACCAGAGGAATTCCAGTGGCCTCAGTACATGTTATCGTAATTTAAAATTATTTTTTATTGTATCAGAAAAGCCTAAAACTGCCTGTTAATAAAGTCCTCTCGTGGGTAAAGAGCTTCAAAGGATACTGTATAGCAAATGGAATCACCTCGAGCTGAAGGAAGAAGTATGTGACCTTCTCTTAGGCATAGCGAGTTTGAGAAATTTACTTCGTTTGCTTCTTCAGCATCTTCAGATAGTCCTCCCCTCGGTCTTAGGAGTAGCGCTGTGGGAGGTCTCAGGTGAACCCGTGCCAAGTCACTCTGGTCTGTGGGCCAGCACTCAGCACATGGGAGCTTGTTGGGAATGTAGAATCGTGAGCCCCTTTGCAGGTTCACCGAATCTGAATCTGCATTTTCACAAGAGCCCAGGCGATGTGTATACCCACTGAAGCTGGAGAAGCACTTGGGTAAATAGACCTCCCTCCCCTTTCTTATCTGGCTTTTCTTTCAGTGGAAGAAGGTAAGCAGTGTAAATGCCTTGTATGTGTATCTGCTCTCGTGTGTGCGTGCGTGCAGAGAAATAAAACCGTATTTACTGTGAAAACCATTTTTCCCCGCAAGGGCACCCCCTGAACGCCATCTAATATCATTAATTGCCTTCAGTATAAGTTGATGTTTCTGGCTGTGCCAACATCTAAAATACCTAGTCCCTTGGCCACGATACTGTTTTCCCCTCCTGGAAGCAAATTAACTATCCATAAGAGATCCTGATTCCTTTCCATAAGAAAAGGAAAGGATGAGTTTATATAACCAAGTGGCATTTTCAAGGCAGTGACTGTACTGTAATGACAGATATCTTACAGGAATCCACCATATGCCAGGCCCTGTGCTCATTGCTGGAAGCATAGCTCAGTTATATGGGGACCCCGGCTTCAAAGGAACCAACAGCCTACTGGAGATGACAGGATAACGGCGCATGCAAGCACTTGCAGTCAGGAGGTCTGCACTAGGTCCCTGCCATCCACCTCCTAGCTGTGCAGCCTTAGGCTAATTATCCAGCTTCTCTGGGCCTCAGTATTGTCAACTGTAAAATGGGATTGATAAAAGTGTCCTTCTCACAATGTAGTTATGAGAATAAAATGAGATAATGCATGTGAAGTAGTTAGTACACTTCACGGCGTCTAATAAACATTCAGCCCATCTTACATAAATAACAGCATTTATTTACATAAATAAAGGCAAGTATAATTTGAGAAACACTGTAACAGAAGTATGCATGATATTCTCTGGCAGTCTCACGAAGAGGAGCCCTAAGTTAGAAAGGAAGGTCGTGGAGGGCCACCCAGATGATGTGATTTTTGACGTGGATTTTGAAGGATTAGTCAAGTCTACCAGGCAGAAAAAAGCTCAAGAACTCAAGTGGAGAGATGTGGCAGTTCTTATCTGGGCAGTAGCAAGTAGTATAGCGGGACCAGAATGTAAAGAAATGGGGTGTAGAAAGAATAACTCAGAAATGTTGGCTGAGGCCGTGTCGTGGAGGGTTATATATTGACTTCCAGGGTGTTTGGATTTTGACAAAGCAGTGGAGGACTACTGAAGATTTTTTAGGCAGGGCCACTGGATATGCAGAAGTGGGATGGAAAAGAAGGAAGCTGTGGTAGAGACTCTGACATGACATGTCTTTCCCTTTTCCCCCTTTCTCTTAAACTCCACATCCTAATTGATAGCTGCCTGTCGTGTCCAGATTTTATCATATTCAAAACCAAGATCCTTCCCTTCCAATCTGTTCCTCTGCCTGTATTCTCTAGTCTGGAAAGATCAGCAGCCTTGCCATTCACGGAGGTCTTCAAGCTGAAAATCAGGAATCATCCCCAAATCCTCATTTTCTAGTAGCTCTTCTTCCTCCACCTCCCTGGCCCCATCCCTCTTCCCTGTCCTTTCCCACCCTCTCCCCACCAACATGGTGCTTTTCTGCCTCTTAAATCCTGAACCTGTCCTTTCTTCTCAGTCATCACTGCCACAGCTCTGACACAGCCCTCTTCATCCTCCTCACTTCCTGCCAGAAAATCTTGAAACAGATTTGGGCCTTATTAGCCCCCTAAAGCTTTCAGGTCACTACCTACTACATACCTTACATCACAGATCACACCCTTCACACACATTTCCAAGTTTACTTGTAAATCCCACTAAAAGGTGCTTTTGTCATCTCATTGCTACTTAATAAATTAACCTTTGGTGTGGAAAGAGCTAGACTGTGACTAAGCACGTTTAGTTTTATTGAGTGGAGTTGCAGAGACTTTTTGTTAGGACCTTAGCTTGGAAGATTCCTTTCTGATGGCATCACCACCCTAGAGTCATTGATTACATGAACCAGCTCGACAAAAGAAGTGGTTTCTTGAAATGTGCTGGTATCTCTTGACTGGGAACGGCTTCCACTGAATTGAGCCACATGCCAAAGATTAAAAGGATGCACTTTGGAGCCACATTCAGCTCTCAGACCACACGGTCGTTTCCCAGACTTTGGATGCAGTTTTTACATTTGGAAAGAGATTTCAGAAACAGTGACAAAGTTCTGCAGTTTCTCCTCCAGTTGTTATAGAACAGCTGATACGGTGAAGCATGTTTGGCTGGTTTCCCAGATCAGAGCCTGTGTTCCTCGGAGTCAAATATTAACTTTAAATTGTAATGTAGCTTGTTTACTCAGCCACCAGACTGTTGGTCTTCATAGCTGAGCTATCTGGTATCTTGTGAGTATTCTGTTTAAGAAAACATGCTGTGAGTGTAGAAAGGGACTAGATAAGTTATTTCGGGGCAAACAGAGTTCATCTACTTTTTAAAGGAACTCAGAGTTTATCAAATATTTTTACAGCTGTTTCAAAAATATCGATTTCATTTACTGATTACAAACTTCCTTCTGAAAATTCCATGTGAGCTCAACACCTACAAATACACCTGTGGAAAAGATAAAAGGACACTCTAACATTTTTTGCATTTTTTAATTTCCTGTTTCTTCATTTTCTCCACTGTTATGATTTAACATTTCCTTTTAAAAAAGTGCTTTTTGTTTTAATTTACTACTGGTAATTTACTACTGAAGTAACTTTCAGGTATGATTAATCCTGTAAATGCATGAATGAGGAAAAGACCAGTTATATGTATATAATTAAAATATCAAAGGCCTGGTGTTTACATTTATTTTACATATGTATCATAATGAAAAAGAATTTAGCATGATAATATAAATAGGGAAATTACTCATTCAAAAATTGCCTTGATTAGGTAAATCCATATGCTTACATGGATTTTTAAAGATCATAGCAATCCTTTCCATGAAAAAGTCTTTAAAAAAGTATATTTAAAAATAGAACAGAAATCAGGGGTGCATGGGTGGCGCAGTCGTTAAGCATCTGCCTTCGGCTCAGGGCGTGATCCCGGTGTTCTGGGATCGAGCCCCACGTGGGGCTCCTCCGCTATGAGCCTGCTTCTTCCTCTCCCACTCCCCCTGCTTCTGTTTCCTCTCTCGTTGGCTGTCTCTATCTCTTCAAATAAAAATAAAAAATAGAATCTTTAAAATATATATATATATAGAACAGAAATCAAATATAAGTTTTTAAGTTACTACTTTGATGCATAGGCACAAGGCAGCCTATATTTATAGTCTCGAAAGAGCTTGGGAATTGTCGCTTCATGATGATTTGGCTTTAGTGTTTTTCACCAAAAATCTACTGTTTGTAGATAATTTCTCAATGAACAGTTACTTTCATTTTAAATTGAAAAATATATCTTCCTTCATCAGGCAGGAGAAAATGATATGATGATTCATAAAGAAATAAATGTTGATTTTGTCTTTCAGACCTGAAGATTATCGACTCTAGGAAAATGAAAATTGCAGGAAAGAGCTGTGCGGTGACTGAAGCTCCTTCTGATGAGTCTCTCCCAAGCTACAGGCTGAGTGAGACAGCCGCTGCATTTTGACAAGGAACTTGTCGTGGGTGCTGAAAGCTTGTGGAGAAAGGTCAGGAGGTTATACTCCTTCAATAGGAAATTGCAATAAAATACATTATTTTATAGAATTCTTTTATGATGTAGTCCAATTCGAATGTTGTAAGTGATGATAAGAATAAAATTGCTTACTTGTTTAACTGTCCAATTTTTCATTTAACAAAAACACAAACCCTAGGTAGCACTGCAGGTAAAGTTGCCGACAAGTGCCCAGTGGTGCGGATTCCCTCAAGTTCTGCCATCACTGTTCTGCTCCCGCCCCGGGGAGAACAAGCCCCACCATCACGTTTCCTTTCAGTGATTGTTTTATCTAACCTTCCACAGTACATTCATCCTTCCAGCTCAGAAGGGTAAGGTTTGCGCTGAGGTATTTACAAAGTGCAATCATCTTTTTCCCATGTAGCCTCTTGGTCTCCATGACACCAAAATAAACCATTGCCTGTCTGCTCCCTGGAAATCTCCCTGCCTTGCCTGTGGTGCCATTCGCAGACCCCTGCGCAATGTCTCTGTATCTTCTCCTGTTGGCTCCAGTCACTTTTGTGCTGGGCACTTAGATTGGACTGCTGAGATAAATATCCCTAGCAGAATCTCTTCTTTAGAAATTAAGGTGCTGAGCCATTGTATTTAGGCATTTTTGTGGGAGTTTGTTTTTGTTTTTGTTTTTCTTCTCTTGCCCTAGTCAGTCAAGGAGTGAGTTTCAGACCACCTTTCCCATTCACTCAGCAGACAGGTATTTGCCAGGCACAGTGCTAGGTATTGGGAAAACAGAAATCACACATGTCTCCCCCCAGCACCTCTTGCCCCACCGAAGAGCATATACAGCCTTCTGCAGAGTGGAACGGAGCTATAGATCGACTCGTAAATAAGTGCACCTGGTATCACAGGTGCAGATATCAACTCTGTATGTGCTGTGATGTAAGTATGTGTATGGGAAACCAGTAACTAAAAGAGGAAGTGTTGCTAGTAAGCATCTGCCAACGTCCCGAACACAATAGCTTTATATAAATTCATGGGATCCATACGGCAGCCCTATAATGTACATACTGTAATCCTCCCCATTTAAAAACAGAGATGCTGAAGTAGCAACAAGTAACTTGGCCAAGGTCACAGAAGTGAACTGCTGAGTGGCCGTCAGAATTTGAGTCCAGACAGTCTGGTTCAAAAGCCCATGGACTTAGCCACTTGGAGCTGAGAAGAAGTGAGTGTTTATGTCTACATATCACAAATTCTGTAATAAAGCAAGCACAACCTGGTGCAGGTCAACAGCCACCATTTGCAAGGAAGTAGTACTATTTTAACTGTTGGACCAAAAAAGAAGCTCCCCCCTCCCTTCCCTGTGATGTGGTAACTGTAGGTGTGAGTCAAGATGAAATAAGCCTCCAGCCCCTGATGCAGTAGCTCTAATAGAGAGGAAATTAGTCTGGTGTAGCCTGAACACCTAAGACAATGCCTGGCACATATTTCTTCATTGAGAAAGGCTCACTAAAGAAAGCCCTGGTTTCTAACAAAACTGCAGGATTTGAAGAGCTGAGAGCATAGTAACGTGCTCTACAATAACACTGAGCCCAGTCATCATCATATTCAGTAAGAGTAGGGACACTGATCACCATAAACCTCACTCTCGCTGTGGGAGAGCCCCTTTGGGGGGGAGGGGCCGTCTGACCCTGTAGAACCTTCTAGACCCAAACAAAGGCTATATTGGTGGACCGAGTTGCTCCTCCTCACTGTTAGTCGCTAACTCCACTTTGCATATGGAAAGAACCAGAGCAGGGAGGCTTCTGCACCCCGTAAATGGCCCTCCGAAGCGGACTCTGTTAGACCTTCCACAGCCTGCCCTTTTGCCATTGCTCGAGAGTTTAACAGCCTGGCCCGTACGTGTCCTAAGAGAGCACAACCGCAAGTAGCCAAACAGAAATCACAACTCGCTGTAGGGGACCCAGTAACCTCAGGGAGGAAGACAAGCCTGACCACTGGAATCGTGGCTCCTATTGAAGTCATGACTGAAATGAATAGAAGAAACAAAAGAGAACTTTAAAAAATAAGATCTTACAGAAAAAGGAAACTGTAATTATTTCAAGAATCCTGTGGGAAGGAATTATATATGTATATAACATATATAATAATATATATATAATGGCTATGTGTAATGTGCAAATTGATGCAGATAAATAAGGAATCAAATCACTAAAACCAAAATTGTATTTGTTCATATGCAGTTTCGCACTATTAGCCAACACCAGGCAAACGTGAAAACCACCACCCAGCTGCACATACGAGTGAGTGGTAGAGTAAGAGAAAACACCTCTCTCTGTTTTCCCCGAGTGCCTTGCCTACCGTATTTTCAACCCAGGGGAGTGTCCTGACTCCGGATTGCAAAGCCCTGAGCCGAGCGGGTGCTATTGCAGCCGGCACTCAGCCTTCAGTAAGCACACCGATGAACACGGGAGACGACGCCGAAAACGCACGAGCAAGAGCGTGATCTTCACTTCCCAAGAAGCACCTGTGTTCCGGGCGACGGAAAACTGAAAAGCACTCATTTGCTGTGGGTTGAAGATAACCCCAAATCTGACGCAGCGTGAGCGCACGTTGCGTCATCTCATCTCTTGGGGGCGCACCCGAACAGCTCCTTTATGAGGGGGGGAGACTAACAAAACAGGAAAAGTTGGACTTCTGTGGGAAGCTAATACAGAGGAACGAAAACCAGGACAGTCCGCCGCAGCCATCCCCCTCCGGTACCCACTTTCCACAGCCCCTCACTCTAAACACCTCCATAAGCCCACTTCGTGTCCTGTCAAAACAACATCCCGTATTTACTATAATGTTTATTAGGAACTTATGTTTAAAATTATGGTCGTTTTCTTGCATCCCGAGACGTACAAGGTGTGAGCTTCCTGCCCCAACTCCCTTTTTCCCATAAGCCCTGTCATCTTTGGAGTGCACAATTCCGCCTTCCAGGAATTATTTTCTTAGGAACGCACCTGCCATGTCGCCGGGCACACGGCCGTACTCACTGCAGTCGCGGGTTTGGCCGCTCCTTCTGTCAGGCTGACTCTTGCAGGGTCCTGAGAGGTCACACTCCCCCAACCCCGGCAGATACTGTGCTCAAGCCCGGTGCCATCGCCCCGTGGAGTCTGAGCCCCAGAGGGGAAGGCCTCCTTCGTAGGCGCCGTGGTGCTGGTGTGACAGCCTGCGCTCATCTCGGGGCGGGGCCATCTCCGGGATTCGAGCAGCTCCTCGCAGGTGGGCCAAGATAGAGCTAGGCGCTCCAGCAGGCCTTTTAAAGGCATCATGACCCAGAATGCAGCCCTTTTCTTTCCCAATTCCTACTCCAAATTCACAAAGTGAATACAAAGAACTAGGACCGGTGAGACTGATAACGTCCCTCGGTTGGGACAGACCGGGCCATGCGCTGAGCCAGAGGCGAGGGTTGTGATAAGGAAGCAAGGCTGCCATCTTTAAAAGAGGTTGCAAAGCAGAATTTCGTTTTACTGTAAGGTTTAATTTAGATGAAGGAGGTTAAAAAAAAAAAAAAAGTGCATGCAAACTGCCGTGATCGGAACTGTCGCTGTGCTTGTGCCCCATCTTTTTTTCTCTGTGCTGCATGATTTGTTTTCTGACCTTCTTCTGGAGAAGGGGGTTAGTAACCCATGTAGCCAAGAACAACATTAAATGTCCACGTCCCTCCTTGGCTGAAAACTTCCCGGCGGAACAGGTAGCAGGTTTCGAGTCTGCAAAGCCTTCGAGCCCCAGGAGGGATTCTGCTGCCAAGCGCCACAATGCTGAGTTTGAATTGGATAGAACCCTATTTAAGAAGGTACGATCTTTCCAAGACAGACATGAAGGCTACATTTCAACTTAAATACAGGCCCTTACAGAGAAATGGTATTTCTCTCTCTTCCCAAAAATCTGAAATAAGAGAATTGAGTAGTTTTGCAGCATCACGACCGCTCGGGGCTTCACCTTAGAAGAATGTAAATCTGAGATCAGCTACTGGTAAAACAGACGGGTGCCCCGCCCGCGCCCCAACTTCTAGTAGGCTGGCCACCAAGAAGGTTTAGGATACATTTCCACACGAAGACAGCATAAACAGGACCTCAGAAGGAAACACACATTTGTATCCATGCCATTTGGTCCATGAGAAACTCTTTGATTTCAAACAGATCTGTATTTCAAGGCTTAACTTTGCTTTTACTGCCCTCACTTCTCAATTCCAAAGCTAATACTCATTAAAGCCTTGCAAACAGGCCGGTAGAAGACCCTACTGTTTCAAGTGCAAACCTGTGCTTTATAGTTTGCTGTGTGGGGCTCCAGCTGGTCAGACTGTATTAAATCGTTTAGAATCAATGCTCTGAAATGATGATACCATCAGACATCTTCCTTTGCCATCACAAAGCTAAAAAAGGTCTTGGTATTTAGAGAAAATGTCGAGTATAATATAAGCAACTGTCTTCGACTTTTTGGCAAATTCACAAAATCCAAATAAAATATTTTTACAACTTGTGAGAAAAATATTACCAGTTATTTCATTATTATGCACCGTTACCAGCACCGTGTATATGGAGAGCCAGTAAATCATGGAGAAATGTGAATATGTGTATCCTTTCAGAAAATTGGACCCGAAGTCAAAACCTTGGAGGCGGTGATTAATCAGCCAGCTCTCCAGTCTATATTAACTGAGGATCAGCTGCTGTATTTCATTCAGCCATTCAACCAATATTTATGTTCCAGAAACTCTTCTAGGTGCTTGAAATAGATATGGGAATAAGTTTCCTGCTATCATGGTATGCTCTTGTGATTTATAACAAGAAATGTATATATTTGTGGACTTCATCCTGTTTCTGGCACAGAGCTAAAACTCTTGGAATTTCCTAAGTGATGAGAGTGGTAACGATGTATTTTGTTATATTAATGAGATGATTTTGGGATTGCACCTAAGGATGGGGACTGGTTGCCAGGAGAACCAATCACATGATACAGGCTTGGAGCCGTCAATTCCGCTCTGCCCTCCAGGGAAGAGAGAGGGACTGGAGGTTGAGAGAGTAGCCAATGAGTTAATCAATCAAGCCTCTGTGATAAAGCCTCCGTAAAACCCCAAAAGGTCAGGGTTCTGAGAGCTTTCAGGTTGGTGAACCAAAATACATCCACACATTGACATGCCAGGCCCCAAACTCCATGGGGACAGAAGCTCTTGCGTTCAGGCCCTCACCCTATGTGTCATTTCATCTAGCTGTTGATTCGTATCTTTTTTTTTAAATTTTTTTTAAGATTTTATTTATTTATTCGACAGAGATAGAGGCAGCCAGCGAGAGAGGGAACACAAGCAGGGGGAGTGGGAGAGGAAGAAGCAGGCTCACAGCGGAGGAGCCTGATGTGGGGCTCGATCCCAGAACGCTGGGACCACGCCCTGAGCCGAAGGCAGACGCTTAACCGCTGTGCCACCCAGGCGCCCCTGATTCGTATCCTCTTAATACCCTTTGTAATAAGCTGATGATCTAGAGATTCAATGGGCTGAGTTTTGTGAGTCGCTTTAGCAAATTAATCAAACCCAAGGAGGGTGGCATGCAAACCTCTGATTTATAGCCGGTCAGGAGGCAGAGGGGACAACCTAGATCTGTCATTAGTATTGAGCTGGGGACTGAGCCCTTAGCCTGTAGGCTCTGTCTCCAAGTAAATAGTGCCAGAATTGAGTTGAATCTGTGGGACACTGATCAGTGTCCCACAAAGAAAAAGCACATGTGGGAATTGGTGTCAGTTGCACACGGGAGTCTACATTCTGGTGAAGGGATGCAGACAGCAGACAGCAGACAGAATACGTTACCTAGAGAGAGGTTATATAGAAGTTATATTTGTAGGCGTGAAGTACGAGATCTGTCAGCTATTGCCACAATCCTCTTGCAGAACACCACTCCAAAGCGATCATCTGTTTTTTCCCCTCTCCTGCGTGTGCAAGTTGGCTGGAGTTCAGCCACTGGAACTGGCCTTGCCTTCAAGCCACAGTTGGGTCCCGGTCTATTCCACATGTCTCTGGCCGTCCTTGGGCCGGTGGCT
This sequence comes from Ursus americanus, assembly GCF_024610735.1. Taxonomy (NCBI): domain Eukaryota; kingdom Metazoa; phylum Chordata; class Mammalia; order Carnivora; family Ursidae; genus Ursus; species Ursus americanus. The sequence continues at coordinate 18,952,050 of NC_142135.1, forward strand.
ACCCGAGGCCCATTCTCATGGTGAAAGGCAGAAAGAAAGCAAGCTTAACCAGGCAAGCAAATTTCAAACCTCTGCTTGTGTGAGGTGTGGGGGCACCCAGTGCATGTCATGCTTGTGTGTCCTGCTGACTGATGCCTTCCATGGAAAAGTCAAGGGATTGGGAGGTATTTTGCTACCTTGGACATAAAGGAAGTTGGCGTGGAAGTGCATATTTCTATAATTATATTTTTATACTTATATTTTATATATAATTTACCCAAAGTGCAAAAGGAAGAAGAGGTTGGATTCTGTGTTTTTTTAAGCCAGAAGCAGCAGAAATTTTGACAGATTGAACAGAGTGAGAAAGAAAGAGGTGATGCACTTTGATCCTTTAACCAAACCTCTGGGCACTCACCTGAGGCTTCCCTCCCCCCAGTATGCCAAGACAGTGAAATTAGAAGAAAAAGGAAACAAATTTGAGTCTTCTTAAGGGAGTAAAAAAAAATTTTTTTTTCTTGACCCCACTTTTTGCACCACACACTCCCCTATTTCTTTGCTCCTTTTTGCAATAAGACTCATCCAAAGAGTGGAATATACTTGCTATCTCCATTTTTTTAGCCCCTCCTTTTCTCTCCAATTCTCTCAAGCTTTTGCCTTTGCCATTCTACCAAAATTGCTTCTTGAAGGTTTCAAATGACCTCCACACTTTCCATTTATCTCAGAATAGAAGCCAACATTTATATCATGGCCCATAGGCCAATCCAGCCCCCAGCGACCACTCTAATCTCATCTCCTGCAATTCTTCTTCTGCTCCTTCTGCTTGGCCATGCTAACTTCCTTACTGCTTCTAGAATACCTCAGGAAATAGTCTCTCACTCGTCAAAGGGCATGAAGGCACTGAATCCCCACAGCCTACAGCAGTGACCCTGATTATATATCTTTATATTGGCTTTCCCTCGTTCCCTGTCTCATTTGCCCTGTTCTTCATTGCTATTTCTTTGGATCACCTCTCAAATAAACTACTGCCCTGAAATCCTTGTTTCATCCAAAAGAACCCGAGCAAACACATACCAAAATCCAACCTTACACTGAGCCTGAAGAGATACTTCTAACACAGAGGTTTCTTCGTATCACGCCCAAAACAAAATACCTAGGTGATTTCCCATCACCTGGCCTAAAATCTAGACCTTAGTAAGGCTTATAAGACTCTGTGAGATTTTTGTAAGCCCACCTCTCCATTCTCATCTCCATCTACTTCTATTGTAGGACTTTACTGTTCAGTCCTTCTTAACCATTGGTAATTGCCAAACAAGCATGTCCTCATCCCTCTATGTCATGGAATAAACCCTCTTCAATTATCCTCTACCAATCCCATTTCCACCAATTCTCATATATCTCTTCTTTCCAGGCATTTCTTCTCCCTTGTTATCTCTGTCCCATGTAATACACCCAATACAACCATTGTCTTATTGTGTTATAATTGCTTATTTCTCCATTGAGGAGTTGAGCTTATTAAAGGCAGAGAATGTCTTTTCTTTTGTGTATCCCAGCACCTAACACAGTGTGTGGCTCATGGAAACCTCTAAAAGAGTGTCTGGCACATAATAGACCCATAGTCTATAATAAATATTTGTTGCATGAGTAACGGCAGCTATATTAGCTATGGCAATGCTAGCTAATATAATACACACACATATTTCTGGGCTGTTGTTACTCTATAAAAGTTTATTTCTTGGTCATGAAACAACGTAATGCAGATGTTCCTAATCAGTCACTGGCCTTTTGCAAAGTCATTCTGGAACCCAAACACCTTCCATTGTATGACTCCAGCCTCCTAAAAGACCTTGGCATCCTCTGCATTCAGGTAGCAAATGGGAAAAAAGCAAGTAGACAACATACACACACACACACACACACACACATCTTAACTCTCTTGACTCAGAAGTCACATGCATATTTCATCGGTTGACAACATGTGATATAGCCATACTGAGGGGGTCTGAGCAATAAAAATCTATTTCGTACTCAAGAAGAAGAGAATACAGTTTTGGCAGCGGCCAGCCAGTCTCGAACACAGAAGCCAATAGGAAATTATTGGTACACTAGATGTAAGTGTGTCTTTGGTGATACTGGAGTCAGGAAGGTAAGAAATCTAGACTTTAATCAGTTAAGGAAAGAAAGTAGGGACAAGAAGTCCAAGATAATATAATCCCTATCAAGTAACAAAGCAGGTGCTTGCTTCCAAACACACTTGCCTTTGCTGTAGTCAGTGCCTGCTGTGATAGGAATAAAAATTCAAAAACCAAGTGAATGTCAAGATTCAAAAATGGTGTCCAAGCCACGGTCTTCCTGGTAACCATAAGCATCATCGTTCAGCTGTCTACAAATATGACAACAGAAGCCATCAGCCTATTTCCACACTGCCAATCTACTGGGTTCATAGTCCCTTTGGTCACTTCCCATCCTTGAACGCTATCTTTAGCTGTGCAGGTATATTTCCAATTCCTTTAGAAAACACACAGATACGGAACGGTAGGTATTTCAGGAGAAGAAAAGTAATCATCCCCAAAGCTGTAGAATGTGGACAGTTAATGCTCCCTGCACAGTCAGCTCTTGAGTTGTATCCATTTTTCCCAGCTTTTCCGTTGCTCTCAGTCACGAGAGCTGGCTCTGTCCTGGTTTGATAAACCATGCTCACACTTGATGGTGGCATCAGAGATAGAAGCCGTTGGCAGCGTTCCAAGGATATGAGCAGGCAGCCAGCGGACAATGGAGGTTTAGTTAGTGGCCCTCTACTTGGAGAGCTGGAAAGTATAAAAAGAACTCAATTTGTGAAGTCTAATCCTGTCGACCTCCAAACTTGCCAGTTCACAGGCATAATGTGAGCAGGACATGAGAAAGGACAGGTAAAGGGAAAACACGTGAATTTTCCAATAACTGACTTCTCTTCAATACATCTAGTAACACATTCAAATAGAAATGATTCCACACAGTGAAAGCTGAGCTAGTTAATGATTTTGTGACATGGTTTTTAGTGCATAACAGGAATATAATTTCATCAGGATTCACTGATTTGGGCCAGATGACAGGAGAATGAAAAATGGAGATAAATGTCTTCACTAATTACGCTTCTCTTTTCTGTCGCTCTCACTTAGTTTTGCTTTGTTACTATATAACATTCATTTTAGATGTGGAAAAGAAAAGGTATGTTTACTTCTCTGGATTTCATTATAAAACTTCTTTTAGCTTAAGTTAATGAAGCTGAATTTCACCACGTGGGTCATGGATCTCTTCTAATCAGTGAGATAAAATGCGATTAAACAAAGAAACAAACAACAAAATATGGTAAGTCATGCCAGCATATGTTTTTTATTAGTTAGCAAGATACAGAGAAAAAATAAATCATTACCAATGTTTATGCGTTTCCAAATGCTACCAAAATAAGCAAATCATTCCACCGCTCCTAGTAAGGCATTTAGTCTCCTGCCCCTTTTATTCTGCTTTTAAAATTATCATTGTCTACGATCTTTCTAAATATTCCAAAATGACTCATTTTTCATTTGTTCCAAGTCATTAGTTATGATAAGGATATTAAGAAGGTAGTTTTTATAAAGCAGAATTTTATTTTAAAATCTTCTGTGATTTTCCTGTAAAGTCTTAAGCTTCTAAGAGCACGTTTGTTGCACAATATTTTCATGCAATACAGAAATGTCAAAAATCAGCATTTCAGTGAAATTAATACTTTACTTTAAAAAACTGAAAGTTCCCTGCAATTCTGTACACAGGAAGATAACCATGGTTAAGTGTCCGGAGTTTATTCACCCCAATCTTTCATTATGGATAGATGAGCAGAATAATAAATAAATATCACATATACTGTTCAGCAATTTGCTTTTTTCATTTAACAACACAGTTGAATATCTCATGTCAGCCACATGTATAATCAAATTACTCAGTCTGATACATAATGTAAAACTATTGCAAGTTTATTCATGTAGTTAAATTTTCTTGGTGACAGAGTAATTCCAAAGAGTCTAGAAGAACCAGGACCTTGTAGTAAAGGAATTCTCTGAACTCTGAGCTTGTCTAGCACAAATGAACCTTTTGTGTCAGTGTTTCCAAGGTCACATCAAATCAGAAGAAGAAGTTATGATTTTTTTAAAACTAAATATTTTGGTTCACACCTTGGAAACCTCCACTCTGCATCTGAACAGCCCTTCTGTTGGGGACGGCCCAAAGAGATTAAGTCCTGCCCGGCTGTTGTAGCTTAAATTAGTCATCCCAAATGATCCCACCCTGTTTTGTTCTTCTTAAATCCCTGTTGTCTGTTCATATTGTACTTACTCTGGAAAAAGCAGAAAACCCTCAAAAACCAATGTGCCGTGTTAAAGTTATTCTCTCTTCCTCCTCAAGTTTCTATTGCACTTAGTGAAATTACCATTTTCTCCATCTGCCAAACTTGAAATCTTGAGGCCATTCTTACTTTCCTCCTGTGACCCTCCCCCATTATCCCATCCATCATCAAGTTCTGCTCATCAGACTTCCTCATCAGGTCTCAAGGCCGGCCCCTCCTCCCATCCCCTACTGCACGCCCTCTGATCCACACCAACAGGCAGCACGGTATACACAGGGCAGGGGCCATGAGCTACGGCAGCAACCAGAATTAGAATCCCTACTTTGCCTTTTCTATGCATGCGTGTAACATTGGACGTGTTACTTACCTTATGTGTTTGATCCTTTGTAAAAAGGGAATACTTAGGGTAACTTGTGAAAATCAACTTGATATAAGGTATCTAGAACAGAAGCTAGCAAATGGGAAGTCTTCATTAGATGTCTTCTTCCTTCCTTAATCGTCCCCGACACGACTGTCACGCACACTGTATCAAAATCGTGACTCCTAGTAATATGCGCCCCCAGATCGCTCATTTGCTTAGGCACCCACTGGCTTCCTATTGCTGTCGGGCAGAAATCTGAACATTTTAGCCTGGGATAGATCTTCCACAATCTGGTACAAATGACCTTACCCGTTTCCAATTCCAGCAGGAAGTGAGGAAACTCCTATGACTCTGACATCTTTTCTTCTCCACCACCCCAACCCAGGGCTGAACCCATGGCGGCTACTAATGACAAATCTGATGGGTGGATGGATGCATGCACGGAGAGATGGATGAGTACATGAGCCCACGAATGACTAAATGTATAGGAAGATAGGACTTAAATGCCTCTTCCTCACAGTCTGAAATACTTAATAGATCTCAATTCGCAAGTCCCTATAGAAGCTGATCATTTGTTCCTAGGCATTATTCCTGTCTCCCAAGTGTTACGGTTTATAGAGAAAACTCTTCCTACTGCTGACAGGTTATAGATGAAGCTGTGCCAGGATGAAATGATTCTACAAACATTTACTGAGCAGCTGTCAAGTGCTAAGCACACCGTGGGCAGCTAGAGAACCCCTAAAGAATTCTCACAAATGATATGGAGGCACAGAGGTTAAAGAAATAACTAGAAAAGGGGACTATGGTGTCATGGTTGTCAAGGTTGTCCAGGTAGTCGTGATGGGCTTCAGGGAAGGCTTCATGTAAGAAGAAAAACCTAAGGGCACCTGGGTGGCTCAGTCATTAAGCATCTGCCTTTGGCCCAGGGCGTGATCCCAGAGTCCTGGGATCGAGCCCTGCATCAGGCTCCCTGCCCCGCTGGGAGCCTGCTTCTTCCTCTCCCACTCTGCCTGCTTGTGTTCCCTCTCTCGCTGGCTGTCTCTCTCTCTGTCAAATAAATAAATAAAGTCTTAAAAAAAAAAAAAAGAACCACCACCTAGGTGAATTTTGGAGGTTGAGTATAAATATAAGTAGGTCATTTAAACTGAGGTGGGGCAGAAAAGGGCTTTCCAAGTGGGGGGAAAAAAGGCAAGCAGGTCAAAGATAGAAAAACAAGAGAGAACACGCATCAGGGATTTCGCAACTAGTTCATTGTAGCTGTAGTTTGGAGACTACTTGGCTGAAAGATACACTTCAAAATAGAACAGGGAAAAAAACAGGTTGAAGAATCTGTGGAAACAAAAATGAAAGAGGGAGAGAAGGAAGCTGAAAATTCTCCAGGGGATCTTGCTCATTCCTATGGCCTTTAAATGCTTCCTACATATACACGACTCTTGGGTATATGTCTCTGACCTGGATTACTTTCCGAAGCTCCAAATCACCTACTCAGCACTTCACACTCAGTTTATCTCCTAAACTGAACTTCTCCACCTCCCTTCCCCAAATCTGTGATTCTCAGAAGGATAGATGTGTTTCCATCACCCTGTCGCTTATGCCAGACACCTGCGTTAGCCTAGTTACGTTTTTCTCCTCGTCTCCATTTGTAATGAGTCCTGTCAATTCCACCACCTTGGCTCAGTCCGCCACAAGCTTTCATCAGAGCATGACAGTGGTGTTACTAATGTTCCCTGTGTCTACTGTGAGCTCCTCCAAACAATCCATTCTCCACTGTGCAACCAGAATTATCTCAAAATAGTGTTTCTCAAACTACAGTTCACGGAGTGCTTGGTTAAAAAAAAAAATGCAGAGTTTCCAACCCAGACAACTGAAGCACAATTTTTGGGAATTCCTCAGGGTCCAGGAATCCAAATAAGCTCTATCTCCATCCCTTTTTTGCCATGAAAATTTAAGAATTATCAATATGTGAGGCAGAGTAACCTAGAGATGAAGAGTGGATGCTCTCGGGCAGAAGGTCAACATTTGAGTTCTAGCTGTGTGTTCTCAGGCAGATAACTTAACTTTTCTGTGCTGCTGTCTCTTCACCAGGACAATCAAGACAATAGTGAACTAGTTCTTCAGTTGCAGTGATGATCGAATGAATTAAAACCTAAGGAGTAGCTTTTATTGCTTCTCACCAATATTTCTGGTTCTTGCTGGCTTCCTAGCATGTGGAAAATTATACTTCTTCACCCCTATGAAGTTCTATGAACTCATGTGATGTACATAGACCAATAATATGTGAGTGGAAGTAACGTGTCACTTCTGGAGGAAGGTGGGGGAGATGATTCTCCATGGCCTCTCTTCTCCTCTCATGGCAATCACGGACGTAAACGTTGATATGGAAGTGTCAACGAAATTATTGTTACCACAGCATAGTATAACCCAACCTCACTGGTTCAACCTTAAAGCCCTTGGATTAGGCCCGGCCTAGAGTGACTGCTCAATGACAGCTTCAGAAGAGAAGTTCAGCAATGTGGCTCTTCCAGTTCCTAATGTCTCGAGAGCTTAACACAATATGCATCTATTTCTTGGTCACACAAGAGAGCAGGGAAACTGTCCTCCAGGTCTTGGCTCATGGCTCCATACTGCTTCTGTCTGAGACAAGATAAGGCTGGAGACCAAAGCAATGTAGGCAGTGTGCCAGTTAGTGATTGAGCTTTTAAGTTCCATGAGAAACAATTGATGCGTTTCTGCAGAGGAATGACATAATCAGGTGTATGTTTTAAATTAGTGATGGGCTCAAAATCCAAATCACTAACTGGCCCGTTGCCTACATTGCTGAGGTCTTCAGCCTGACCTTGTTCACTCTCCTGCCACACTGGCCTTTCAGCTCCTTGAACATGAACAAGCACCCTCCTGACAAAGGGCCTTTGTATCTGACAAGATCTGGGCTTGAGCTCTCCTCCCATGCCTTTTCTTATGTCTCAACTTAAACATCAGCCCCTCACAGAGGCCGTCTCTGTTCACCCAGATGGAAGCAGATGAGCGTTTATAGCCTCTTCGTACTCCTTTCTCGGCACTTTTCGTGTGTCTTTCCTACTATCCGTCACAGCTGGCGATTAACTGTGCTTGCTCATTCACTCATTTCCCGTCTTTCTCAAGCACTGGAGACAAAGCTCCATGAGGATAAGCTCACATTTCTCTTATTCATGTTTTTATCCTAAGAACGAAAATAGTTCCTAGTACACAGCAAGATTAGTTATGGGAGGATGGAGAGGGGCAGAGGACATGGGAAAGAAAGAGGGAGGGCTGTCCTGCAATTAAATTGAGGTTTTCCTGAGAATAAGATACTACCCTAAAATGACTATTCCCCAAAGACATTGAGAGTTTCTAAGAGAAGTGATGAGAATTCTGAAAAATAATGTTTTTCTCTACATGAGATGATGCATTCTTACTTTCAGAAATGGGATAAACTGTAAATTAAGTTACAAAGTATATTCCTGCCAAAATAGGTAAGTCAATAAAAATGCAATTCAAAATCAGCTTTTCACAAGGCAATTTATTGTAACCACAAAAGTCCTGAATCTGAGTTACACCTTTTATTTTGAACATTTCACTCAATAGAAATCTGAAATACTGGGTCCAAGTGATGACACATTCCAAACTAATGGAACCTTCCTGTAGCTTAAATAAACAGATTTAGATCATCAAATAAAATCAAAGCCAAGTGTATCTGCACAACTCAAGAATGATATGAATGGATTAGAACTTCCGGTGGTTCATAGTTCACCATTTATTACAGACTTGGAGAGTCCTCTTAGTAGCACAATATTAGACTATGCGTTTCCAAGAGCCAAGCACACAGAACATTCTCTCTACTCACCTGTTAAAAGACTAAGAAATCTGATACAAAGGTATGAAGTGACTAATGACATACCCTAGTCATTTACAGAGGAGTTCTCTTAGGTGACTCTGGGTCAAGTCATCCTGATCAACCTTGTGCAAGCTTTCTTTCTCAGCAGTCCTGCTTCCTACCTGTGGAATGATTTGCCATAACTAAATGGGAACAGCTGTTGGTTATCTGCTTACGGTCTTCTTTCATTTCCTGCAAAGGCACCAAAAAACTCTTTGCCTGGATCCCCAAAGGCACATATGTAGACCTTACTGTTTGAATCCTTTGGCTGGAAAGGTCTTAAATCAGATCTGTTTGGTGAAGGAAACCAAAGACGGTCAGAAGGCCTTACTGATCCAGGAAGAATCCAACTTCTGGTTATAAATGACCCCATCTCTACTTTTTAAAATAAGCTATTACTAGGGAAATGCTACGGGAAAAGGAGCATACGCTAAGTTTATGACTCTCTTCCATTTTATTCTCAACAAGCAAATAATAGAACTGAAATCTTCCTCAAACATCTAGATTTTTCCTTTGTGAGCAAAAGATATATTATAGTTCGGGTATTAGAGTCAGTTGGGTTCAATCTCATTTCCTTTCTTCCTTTCTAGAGTTTTTCAGACTCTTCTTAATACCAGAAGAAAGATGGCTCTTCAGTCAACTGTTGGTAAACTATTGGAGAACATTTATTTAGCACCAGTCTTGCATTTTCTTGTGGGTTATAAATGAGTGATAAAATTCTACCAGGCTTGGGACGCCTGGGTGGCTCAGTCAATTAAGCATTTGCATTCAGCTTGGGTCATGATCCTGGAGTCCCGGAATCGAGTCCCACATCGGGCTCCCCGCTCAGCAGGGAGTCTGCTTCTTCTTCTGCCTCTGCCTCTGCCCCTTCCCCTGCTCCTTCTCTCTCTCTCATAAATAAAATAAAATCTTAAAAAAATTCTACCAGTCTCTTAGGCCCAAATCAACTGCTTCTTCTGTTAAGCTTCTTACTGCACTCAGAATGAATGAGTAAGTGAATGAATGAATGAAAATTTGAATGCCCGTCTATTCTGTTGTTTTTCTGGTTAAAACTCAACTAAGACTATAGAAGTCTAAGGTGACATTTAGAAATGTAGTAAAAAGAATCCACATATGTTGTTTTAAATTTTTATTTGCTTATAAAAGAGAATGGAAATGGGTTTGCAAAAAACTTATCTGCATGTACAAAGTCATCCATGTAGATAAGGAGGGCAAGCCTTGGAATACTGCTGGAAAAGTTGTTCATCAAAATTAGATCTCCTTGCACCAGAACTCGTGAAAAGTCATTATTTTATATGTCAACCCAAATCTATTTTTAAAATCATCAAATTCAGAAAGGTTATAATCTGATATATATTCTTAGACACCAGTGAAACGAGGTACCAAGTGATCTCAGAGCTGGACAGATCAGTTAATCAAGAGGTAGTTTCTCCAATAATATCCCCTTTTCTTTTCAGCAAGGCCAGAGGAGACAGCGATAAATGGCATAATCTTTGAATCTCTTTAAATTCTTATTCTGCGAGGGCCCCATTTCCTTTGAATACAATCAGAGTTGTCTTGATGCATTTTAGGACTTGAGATCATCTAACACAGAAGAGATTCCAGAATTCAATTTTTTTTTTTTGCCAATTTTCCTTTGAGCAATCTTCTCTGGAAAAACAAATAGTCTGGCACGCCATTAAAATAACAAAGAGAAATAAATCCTATGGTGTCATAGATTAAGGGGATTTTTTAAAAATATACTTTTTTTTGCTAATGATACCAGTATTAACAATGTCCAAGGAGGAGATTGAGGCTGGTGAGACAAGCCCCCCAAAGGTAGCATACAAACCACATAATGACATTCTTCTTGAATAAGTTTCTCTAAGAGTTCTTGCGGTTGGTTTTCAAATTTGTCCTGAGGCGATCAGATCCCCGAGCCCCACAATTCCATGGCTTCTAGCTCGTCTTGGACAGGAGTGAATTCCGGTTGATCAGGATGGGGAGCTAGAGAGGAAGAGTGGGGTGGGGACTTGATAGGACCCAGGAACCATAAACTGATATTCTCCCCTCACACGGGTCCGTAAGAGACACAGATTCGGTCAATAAACGGGAGGGAAAGCCTGCTTGGGTGGAAAGCGGTAGCTCCCTTTACCCACCACGCTGCTTGCGCCTTCCGGTGAGGATTCAGATGGTTAGCAAAGGAGGGGACAGACCCGTTACAGAAATGGTTAGAAAAGTAGAATCACAGCCAACTGCTTAAATAGTATGTGTTTTATTTACAAAAGGAACCCTGAATCTCAGCAGAATTATAACAGAAAAATACATTTTAAAAACTGATCTCATGTTAGAAACCCATCACCGGGGACAGTCGGGAAGGGAGGGAATCACAGGAGGATGGAGAGGAGGGTGGTCAGGGAAAAAGGTGCCCATCAATCATGTGTGGGGGCAGGAAAGAGGAGAAGGCACACTTAAACAGCTATCACCGAGCCTTCACACAGAAATGTTGGGGGTAAATTCTTGGTACGTAGTCATATACTGACAACCAGGCTGATACAGAGCAGTCAGTTTCTATTACAACGGACACTTGTGACCTGGTTAAGTTCCAGTATTATCAGTGTATGTGTCTGGAGCAGGGAGGGCAAGAGACGTAACAGTGGGCAGGTAGGGAAGCAGGTGAGGCAGGGAAGCGGCGTGCCCATGGTTAGGGGCAGGGGCTAGGCGGGGGGTGGGGGGGTGGGGGTCAACAGGACAGTTCTGGATCCGTAGCCAATGGAATCAGAGTGGAGGAGTTCCACCTCAGTGCTGGTAATCATTGTAAGGGATCAGATCTTAATAAGGGACAGGGAGATTTGAGAGAACAGGGAGGGAAGAGATGAACAGAGAAAAACACATCAGCAAAACTCTGACCAGTTCCTCTGGCAAATAAGGTTAAATTTCTCCTAAAGCAGAACACTTAAATTCTTTGACTAAGAAGTTTATTGCCCCAAAGCGGTCTCTGAACATCTCTCTTGATGCTTCCAAGAGTGACTATGTCAGAAAATGTCCCGTTGCACAACTCGCCAACATGCAGGCTGCAGATGTTTTTAGGAAGCATTATCTTTCACAATCTCAGGCCAGGAGTTAGTAATGAGGCAGGGACAGGCATGGTCACTCTTGTTTCTTCTTAAGACTATCTTGGGTCACCGAAAATGGTGGGCATGTGGTGGGCAGAAGGTCACCCAAAAGAATCTAGGGGGCCCTCCTCATTAGGGGGAAGTTGTGAGTTTGAGGCTTTTCCAAAACAAGAGTAAACTGTGACAGGCATCACGACCACACCACAGCAGTAACCCAGAATTAAGGACCCCCCATAGAAAGTCCAAACATGTCCCCCAATGACTAAAGATGAGGTTGAAGGCCAAGTTAGTGTGGACTGCCATTTTGTAAACAAGGAAGATTTAGTTGTGTTGTTATTTCCATTTTTCTCTTAAAGTTTTTGAAGGGGTAACCTTGATAGTAATTTGCACTTTATAGAAGATGTCTCTGGGTAATTTAAGGTAATGAGACATTCAAGTTCGGCTTCCCTCCCATGACTGGTCTACTGTTCATTGCACCCTCATCATTATAGTTCTAATCGTAGCGAAACATTGCTCAAAGCCCACGAGGGGCTGGCACTTACCTCCTACCCCGTAGGCAGAACATGAAGAGGGGTCGCAGTATCCAGGCTGGCCAGAAGGACCTTGTGGTCCAGGCACCCCCAGGTGACCAGGGGGACCCCTGGGTCCAGGAGAGCCAGGGGGCCCGGGGCTTCCTGGCCGACTCTCCCCTGAAGGTCCTAAAAAGCACCAACAAAGGAAAACAGTTGGTCTTTGACCATCACGGAGTGAGTTTTGAGACTACCAAGAAGGAAACTAACTCTTAAAAGAAGCCACCTCACACATCTTAACAATTAGGATAAGATGCCTCTCTCTGCTCATTGAGTTTTTATTCCTAAACTGGATTTGCTGGACACAGGATCATACTGTAATCACACAATCTCCTGGAGGATATTTCCAGTCAGCTCAGGAAACTGGGAAGAAAATGTATTTTTTTCTGTCACCTCTTGGATATTAAAGGGAAAAGAACATACAACTGTCAACCTGGCTTTTTTATAGAGCTTCTGTTTCCCAGTGTCATTCCTTATGAATGCAGCGTACGGGCATGCATGCTCACGTACACACACACACACACACACACACAAACCCACTCAGTCTCAGCGTCATAATGTGTACTGCTTTATGGCCCCAGGTAATTGAAATACAGTAGCTTGCGTGTGAAAGAAATTATCCTGCAGGAGAAAAAGGAAGTCTGAAATTGATCTAAAATACTAACCAAAATTTCTTTAGGCTACCTTATATCAATTGAGAACTTAGATTGAGTGAAAATAGGAGGGAGATGAAAATTTTTCTGATTTTAGGAAGTATATCAGGCTGGGTGTTTTTATGTTTGCTTTTAGGCCTAGATTCCAATAGTGTTTAAAAGGCATTCTTCAACTAAAAATGAGATTCTTCAACTCTAGCTGAAATGAACTCTTCAACTCTAGCTCTAAATGAAAACAAGGAACAAGTATCACCTTATATTTGAAAAGTGTTGCGGCTCTGAGTAGGTTCAGTCCATTCAGTCAACGCTCACCAACCATCCTTTCTGTGTAACACGCGATGCTAGATCAGCCTCTCACACAAGCTCTAATGATAGGAGCACTTATGCTCAAAGGGAATCTTTTCCATTAGGAATCCCTCCTAGGAAAAGTGCTTTCCAAAACCACTATTAGGTTGGAAAGAAAAAAATTATAAAGTATTCGATTCAATGTGGCTAAAACCAGATTATAAATGTCTAATAGACTGCAAACTTAGAATTCTAATAACAAGGATGGTAATCTGGAGACTACTGTAAAAGCACACAATAATACACATAAAACTCAAAACTGACGCACACTCATCCAGTAAGACAGCCATGGTGGCAGAAACTATGAGTGTTTATCAAACATCCCTGTGTTCCTCTCTATTGGGAGGCTCCCATGTGGTTCCACAGAGACAGTGTGGCTAGTTCCAGCCAGTGAAATATGCATCACTGTGATGGTGTCATTGTCCATTTAGGAAGGTGAAGGCTGATGTGCCTCCTTTATCTTTCTCCTGGAGGCCTTTTGCTCCAACATGGGGGAAAGCCACATAAAACTTTGGGGGGCTATAAAATAAACCTTTATTGCATCAATCTACTAAGCATTTGGATTGATTTGTTACTGCAGCACAGCCTAGCATAGCCTAACTCATGAAGCCAATAGGATCCCAGAATATTCTATAAGCCTTTGAGGCTTCTGTACTGGGAGGATCATCACTTAACAAACTGGCCTTCCAATAAAATGAGTGAGAAATACAGCGATTCCACAGATACGAGAGGTAACATGGCCATTTTCCTCACCGGTGATGTCAAGTGAATATAAAGCATTACGATTTCCATCTTGCAGTTTTCTGTTCGGTAGGAAGATTTACCTGCTGGTCCGGGGGGGCCTCTTGGACCTTGGGTTCCAATGCCTGGATTTCCTTTTTCTCCCTTGACGCCAGTTAGACCTGAAGAAGAAGAAGGAGAAGGAGAAGGAGAAGGAGAAGGAGAAGGAGAAGGAGAAGGAGAAGGAGAGGAGGAAGAGGAGGAGGAGGAGGAGAAGGAAAAGGAGAAGAGGAGGAGGAGGAGGTGGGGGAGGAGGAGGAAGTGGGGGAGGAGGAGGAGGGAGAAGAAGAAGAAGAAGAGAAAGAAAGAAAAAAAGAAAAAGTCTTAAAAAGAAAAAGTCTTCAAAAGAAAATCTAGGTAAAATCTTTCAAAAGCACTGCTCTGAGAAAGATAATGATGTGGGCTGGTTTGGGGTTATGGTTCCCAGGGGACTTTTAAGTTAAATTCTGACACTGTGAATTATGTACAACCACAGATAGACATATAGAAGGCAGGTTCTGTAGCTGAGCATGCTGTCCGTATCTGCAATACTGTAAGTCTATCCACCTTCCTACTGAAGGGGTCCAGCCTGCCAGGACCCGGCCCGTGTCTTTCCACGCACCAGGCCACTCGACGTATGCAGTTGGCACTCCACAGCCACACAATAGAAATCACAAGTGAACATGTCTAACATTTTCCTTTTGGTCCACCCTGTAATGTATCTGCAAAAGGCATGAATTATAATTAGGCAGCAAAGTTCTGAAGAGCGTGAGTTTCCATTAAAAACTTGGAAGGTTCAGGAAAGCCTGTGTTTGATTTGGCTGATTCAGCCCCATAAAAATCTAAACCTATTCATGTTTCTTTTCCACTGAGCAGACTCCTTACTCCAAATAATTTACAGTGCTATTAACAAACTATACATTTTCATAGGCAAAAAAAAAAAAAAAAAAAAAACACCAAAACCCAAAGAAACATACACTCTGCCACGTCATCATCCAAATGGCTGCTATCACAAGACTGCAGGACAGGTGAGAACATGCCCCACTGAGGCCCACCCATCCCAGAGAGAGTTGCATCAGCTGGGGTTACCCAGGCTCACATCACAGAAGGTCTCTGGTGCCTGTTTTTCATGTACAACAATGCTTTGAAGTAGCAGAAAGCAGCATTGCATCTGTATGTAATTACACTTACAAAGAAATTATGTGTGCGTTGGCAAAGCCTGGAAGGAAACATAAATAAATGACAATAACCAATTTGAGAGGTGGCAGGCATGCCAGTGATTTTAAAAATGTTTAAAATTACAAATAACTTTCCCTTTTCCTAAAGGCAGTGCGTATTCACTACAGACAAATGGAGAGACACAACAAGCAAGGACTCTGGCCCTTGAATTTCACGTCTTGGTTTATAACTTCCAGAAACAAAGGCGTTCATGTAGTATTTGCTCTGGGAATAGTTGGGGGAAAAAAATAAAATAGATTGGTGAGCAACGGGCGCTTTTTTCTACACTGCACACATAACCACTGTCCCTTGATATGAACGTTGGTGTCTGCTGTGTTCCTTGGGACCACCTTTTGGGGTCAAGGTATATCTGGCACCTTTAAAAAGGTCCTCCTTCTTGGTTAGTGGTCCTCAGGGCTGCTCCACCCCCTGCTACGTTTCCCCAACACCCACGCCTGCTGCACATGGCCTCACTGGTATTTTCTGAGCTCCTAAGAGACTAGTACTTTAGGGAGAGAGCAGGGCACTGACCACTTAGCCTGTGATGACCTCCTGTTTCGGGTCTGACTCTTGTCTTAGGAACCCATAAGGAAGATAGTAATTTCTCAAGAGTAAAAATACAATTTCATCTGAGTTTAAAAAGCATGTAACAGACTCAGACTAGTCAACATGTAATGCTCAATTGCTCATCAACTTGTTCAGACAGAAGAGCACCCTGGGTACATCTACCGGATATTACCCAGTCAGCTACTAGTTTAGCTATTAGCTTAGTAGCTAATTGGAATAAGTACTTTTCAGCTGGTAGGTGTTCTCTCAGTTGCAAATGTACACTACCATGCATCTGGGAATTTAGCAGAAACGGTCTCTTCTTCTGTTTGAATGAGAGTCACTTTCCCCACAGGGAACCACTAATTTTTAAAGAATTAGAACACAATAAAATACACAGATGACTAACGGCAGGCTGCTCGTGATTAAGTGTGTGGTGACTCAGAGGCCTCCCAAGACCTTACGGTACTCAGGGATTGACATTACCAACATGGCTTCTCAATGGTCCTCCAAAGTCGAAGATGCAGTTGATGAGGCTGAACAGGACATGCAGGAAATATTCTTAGGAATAACTCTCTGATAAGAGTTTCTTGACTTATCCGTTGCTTCTTCATTAAGAAAGCAAAAGGTGGGGAAGATTGGGGAGTAGGAAATCTGGTCGTCTTAATTTTCTAGTTATGTAGAGAAAAACAAGTGGCATTTGATATTACCCATACTACAAACCAAGGTAAGAGGAAGAGTCTCACAAAAATATTGCAGCCTCTCAAAATGTCTTGAAGAAATTCCAGGATATAATTATATAAACAGAGAAACTTAGATTTTTATTGTCCTTGAAATGAAGACCTGTTCTCACTACACATTGGCTAATAGATTAATATTTGTCCACGTGTTCACTTATGGTTCTGAGACTGAAGGAATATTCATGTCCATGACAACTGAATTTGGTTATAAGTCTTTTCCTTAGAATGAAAAAATCATGTTAAAAATCAATAATTAAGGACCTAAGATGAGGACTGAAATTAAAGGCTAACCTCAGCTCTCTAAAAATAGTTCTGCATGTATTTTTGATAAGCCTGTAAGCCATGATTAAAAGGAAAGAAATCAAATGTCCTAAAATGTCAGCCCATCTATGAGATGTCAGTGGGCAACGGAATCTGGGCATAGTCCTTTACAGACAAAGTACCAGCATCACCCATACTAAGGGCTTCCCTCATCAATCTCTTCATGAGGGTGAAGGTGGAGCCATTTGGTGTTGAGATGGGAGTGCCCAGAGCCAATTGCCAGCATCCTCTCCACAAAGGCACTGGGACTCCTGAGTGCACAGGATACTCCTCTTTCTGAAACACCCATTTCACATTGGCTGTCTCCATAAATACTTCTCATTCTTCAAGACCCAGCTCAAGGCTTTTCTGCAACCATAATGAGCAGAAGCCCACTGGATTCAAGAGGACAGGGATTATCGATCTGGTCCATGGCAGTTATCTCTGACACGGCTAGGGTGTCTTCCACATTGTATGAAACTTACCGATACTGAATGAATGAATGAATGAATGAATGAATGAATGAATGAATTCTCGGATTCCATATTGTCCGTGCCTCCTCTTGGCACTTACCCCATTGCATTGCTTGTCCTCATGTTCACCTAGTCTCAGACTACGAGCCTGCTGATGACAGGGATCACGACTTCTTTATTGTTAGTGTCAGATCCAAGCCAAACCTTACACATAGTAGACGGCCCAATAAGTTCTAGAAGCCTAACTGAATGACTACATGTCTACACCAACATGCAGCCGACTGTTAAAAGCAAGCCTGACCTGATCAACAAACAAAATTCCTTACACTGGAGCTTTGCTTTGTACTTACACATGCCTGGCTTGCGGGAACACTGCTTTTTCTAACAAGTTCCTCGTGTGGCAGTTTCAGCTGCTAGTGTTTCCTAGAGTTGAATATAACTGCTCACAATTAATAAAAACTGGGCAAAGCTCATATAAATGAAGATCTAACTTTCCAAAAATATGATTTTAGATAAGATTAAAATATCTTTAGGTTTTTTTTGAGTTATCAAAAATATTTAGGATAATCGGAGAGATTATTATCCATCCATTCATCTGTTCTTTCTTTCAAAAATATTTTAATAAATTTATTTTTTTGTGAGGGGTTTTAGGTTCACAGCAATAGAGTGGAAAGTACAGAGATTTCCCATGTACCTTCCGCCCCTACACATGCATCATCAACATCCCCCACCAGAGAGGAACCTTTGTCATAGTCATTCTTTTTTAAGAGTCTCATTAGAAAAAACCATCAGGGCTACCTAATTCTCCTTTACCACGAACCTAACACTGACCCTCCAATATTTTTTTATTGGTCTACAGAGGCAGAGACCTGTTCGTTTCAGTTTTTCGTTATATTCCCAGTTCCAGGCACAAACTAAGGCACTCAAGAAAGATGTGTCAAACAGATGAATGAATAAATGAAATACCAAGTTCAACTGCAGACTTTGACAAACGAAGAATGAGGCCAGTTTATCAGCTAAGCCTATAAATGACCTCGGTAGATTCTGAATGCTAGATGCTTGACATGTGTGAGCTCATTTTGGCTTCACAAGAACCAAGACGGCGGGCACTACTATTAACCCCAAAGGAGGCTGTGATACCTGCTTTTAGCTAGGAAGTAACAGAGCCGAGATCTCAACCCAGGCAGCCTGGTGCCAAAGCCCAGATGCTGAACCACTGCCCTCCCTGCGTTTTCATCCCAAGTGGGCAGGCTGCATTCCTGAGCCGCCTGCCGAGTCAGTCTGCACATCTGCTCTGGGCCCATGCTCAGCAATCAGCCCTGTGGTTATCACATTTCCTCAGCTTACTTCCCTTAGTTGGCATTCTTGCCCTCTGCTCTGAGCAAGATTCAGGGTTGGTGTTCAGTGGCTCTCTCCGGCTCACGCTGACTACACGTCTACGATCTGGCACTTGGTTGTCCGTTTCCTATTTTCTTTGGCCTGTTGGTCTTTGAATAGAGAAGTTTTACTCATTTCTCTGCCCTCTGACCACACCAAGCACTCCACACGGAAGCCTCGTCCTATTCCGTGGACCACAGTTAGTCTCTTGATCCCAGACATTTTGAGTAACTCCCAGGATTTATGCCCAGGCAGATATGCAAAGGCTGGGCAATGCTTTCATTGTAACTGTACCAAAAAGTCACAGAAACAGTGAGACAGAGCTTCAGCTATGTTATTATATTGTCTGTTACCTAGGAAATGCTGACAGTGAATGGCAAGCACAGTCTGCTTTCCATTCAAAGTATGTTTGAACGCCTACTAGAAGCAAAGTACTGGACAGGTACCTAGCTACAAGGTAGCAGATTAATTGGACATAATTCACTAAAGATTTTGTGCAATTTCCAGAGTCTGCTATTTCTACGTTTTTGGCCTGTAGCATTAGTACCAGAATGTGGGACTTCAAGTTTTGGCTAAGGTCTCGGCTAAGGGGACAAAGATTGGAAATTACATGATTGTTTTAAATGTAAAGAAACTTTGCAAGCTATTGCCACGAGTTTCTCTTCTTATTGTCTTTTTTATAAAATAACCTTCCATGCACTATGACAGTGTAATTCAGGACTCAGTCAGGGAAAGATAAAGCACTCTAGATTATTCGGGCAAAGAGAATATAATCCAGGGACTTGTTTACCTGCATGATGGAATGACTGAGAAGCCTATTAAAGATGATGGGGCAACTGATAAATCAGCAAGAGCAGGAAGTCACTCTCATCTTTAGGAGCATAGGGACAATGGGAAGAAATCATGTGACTAGAGCCCAGAGCCTAGAACCTTCTGGTAGGATCTGGAAGCAGAGGGAGAGATTTCCGGTGGAAGCAGGAGCCACGTAAGTATTGTTACCACATCTAGAATTGCAGGGGATGCAGGGGTTGGAGTGAGGGGAGAAATATCCTGACTTTTCCCCTCTTCGAACCCTCTAATCCTGCTTAAAGCCTCCCATTGGCTGAACCTTCCCAGGAGTAAGGGGGCAAGGGAACCCGGAAAGGCAGTGATGCCCAGCTAAAGGAGGGAGAAGGGCAGACTGAAAGTGCATGTACAGAGGCCCGCAGATGAAAGAGAACTGGGCATGCTGGGGAACTCCAAGCAGTTTGGCAGGACTTGGGCAGCAGCAGGTTGGGGAGTGGTAGACTAGGAAGCCAGTCTGGGTCAGGTCATGACACATGAAGGAGTTTGGATACGGCCCCTCGTGTGCATAGGACCTCTCCAATACCACCTACCTAATTTTCTGTTTGTAACTTCACCCTCTTTTTTCAAAGAGGAACTCCAAACTGCTGAAGCCTCAGGCCCCTTAAAACATGGGTTCGCCCCTGCTGGGTGCTACAAAGCGATACAATTAGTAAAGTGGACTGAAAAATCTCACAGAGCTCAACTCCACCAATAAACACTGAGCTAGTCCCACAGAAAAGCCAGGGGAAAACATGTGGAACCATTAGGTAGGGCTGTCTGGTGGTCAAAGGAACCACTACCAGATCAAGACCAAGACAATAGGATATTCTGCACTTCAGGTTTTTCTACCAGTTAGACACATGGTAATATTGGCAGGAGGTCCTTTGGTCTTTTGACCACACACATCTAAATTAGAAACACTGACCTCTGGGCAGCGAGAGAGGGGAAGGAAGTGCAGCGGGGAGGAGGAAGGTGAAAGGGGCAGCATGGAGGCTGTAAAGGGAGGAGGGAGAAGCAAGGATGAGGAGGAGTGTCCCTCATCAGTGCACGCCAACCCCATGTAGGCACCTGCAGGCTGCTCACACCAGCAGGTGCATGGCAAAAAAAAGAACAGGGATTACATTTGGCACTAGGAATCCTAGACTTTTGTCCAGATAGTTTTGCAAACTGATATTCTGATCTTACGGGCACATAATAAGAGTATCAGACCAAATGCCCATCAACCAGTTTCAGCTCCAAAGCTTTGACTAATCCCCCTTCAATGCCATTATATTATTTCTAGCATGGACTATTAGGGAAATCATTAATAATTCAAAGTTAAGAAAAAAAATGAGCCAATTTCTATAGCTCCAAAAATGAACATCTCAGGTTTGGCATGAATATTCAACAAGTTGATGATATTTAAATTAGAGTTTGGTCTAGTTTTCATTCCCTGAAGAAATGAAAAGTGATATGATGCTCTCGACTCTTGGAAAGAAGAGAGTAGTGTCAGGGCACTGGAATGAGGCCGGAGTCTGCAGAGTTTAAAAGAAAATGCATTATGACCAACAGCTTTCATCATAAGCATGAAGAATCCGCTATTAAGATAAATACATCTTATATCTAGTTAATCCTGGAAACAATGAAAACGAAAAAAGTTAATGAATATATCTTTTCTATGTATGTTTTTCCCTCAGCTATACAAACGCATTTTGGTATATTTATTTATTGTATTTACCGATTTAAAAGCCATGTCAAAAAATTCACTGAAAATGGTTTACTAAAGCTAATATAAACAGCTTTAGTTTTATCATCTAAATGAGTACATGTTAGATTTCCATTTTACTTGTTTATGTTCAAGGCCAGAAATTTAGAAAATGGCTAAGTACATTCCTACATTCAAAAGAAAGTGTCTGTCTCTGCCTCTCTGTCTGCCTCTCTCTATCAATATTTATGTATGGATATAGTAAACACACACACACACACACACACACACACACACACACACACACATTGTAAGCAGGAGGTCCCTTGATCTTCTGACCACAGACATCTAAATTAGACACACTAAAATTTGGGCACTGAAATGTCCAATGTCTTTGCTATTTTATATATATTTCCTACCCGGTTGAAAAATCCTTCCTATTTAAAAATCTCACCCTGTTTTCCTGGCTAAATTTACACAATAATGACTTGAAGAAAATGCTGACATTGTCAAGTTGGCAGTAACCGGCTATTAACAGGATGTCTTAGGACTGATGTCCTATAGCCACATGAATTTCTGTTTTTTTCATGGCTCTAGAGTGAAGGACAAATGGCAGCCAAAAAACTAGCCAAGGAGTAATCAACACCATAAATCACTTATGATTCACTTATGACTATTGCACTTCAGGTATAATGAAAAATAAAAGGAAAATCGACATTAAGTTTGGTCTTTGGGGATCACGCAGCCTTATTGGTGAGACAGGATTAACAGAAGTGAAATCATTAAAAGGCAATTCAAGAAAGTATATTCTACCTGGGTGCTAAACGATCTGTTTCACACACTAGAGAGGTAGCCATCTATTCGTGGATCCAGGTCTTGTTCAGGCTTCTTGGTGGGGTTGGTGGTGGGGTGGGGATGTAAAGATGAAAGGCACAGCCCCATTCAAGGAACTCACAGTCCAGCGGGAAGACAAACAAGCACACCAGCAATGACAGTATAATGAGAAACTGCTGTGGTGGACGCATGTGCTCGGGGAGAGCTTACTCAGCCTAGTTCAGCTGGCGTAGAGCAGGGTAGCAACAACCAACACACGGGCCAAACAAACCACGGGGAGAACAGTGGTCTGGCAGAGGTGACACTTGAGATGAGTTTTGAAGTTGGAGTAGGAATGAGCCAGAAGAAGAAAGAGGATTCTAGGGAGTGGAAACAGCAGGTGAAAATCCATGAACTAGTTCAAGAACAGGACACAGCGGGAATCAGCAATGAGGGCAGAAGGGAAGGAAAAGACCCGTATGAAGAACGGGATAAACTGAACGAGTGTCCTCTCTTCCTCATCACTCTGCGGAAGACTTACACACCCATTCTCTTGGCTTAGGGCCCGTGTACTTCCTTACCTCTTGGAGTTGGGCGTGGCCACGGCCATGTGACCTGCTTTGACCAATGAGATGTTAGAGGCAACAACATGGGCAGAGACTTGAAATAGGATTGGATGGTTGGGTTGCCCTGTTTTGTTTTCTGCCACTGCCATGAAGATTACATATTCTAGGAAACTCAGCCCTTCCAGCCAGGGTGCCAGCAGAGCAGAACTGCCCCTGTATCCCACAGATATGTGGTGAAAAAAATAATATTTATCGTTGTATCCTACTGAGATGTTTGTGGTTTGTTATGCAGCAAAAGCTGACTAGTACAGAGAGCACAGAGCAGTTCAGTTTGGCTAGAGCAAAAAGTACATACTTGAAGTGAAGCAGAAAATATGAAGCAGGACCATACAAAGATATCTTGCTGAGATGGCATTAACCTTGAGTGGTATTTCTAGCACGATACCATTACCCCAGACAGGGACTGAAATCCAACACAAGAATCTGATCAGATCTACTACACAGACCCTCCAGTTAAGGGTTTCAAAATATTTTAAGCTACAGGAACAATTATATTAGCTTTCATGGCAAAAAAAGAAGACAAAAATGGACTGTAGCCCTTGCTGACATCTTGACTCAGTGTCGTGGAGGACCCTGAGTCAGAAGCACCCAGCTAGACCACTCCTGAATCCCTGACCCAGGAAAACCATGATCATACATGTTTTGTTGTTTTAAGTTGCTAAGTTTTAGGGTAACTTGTTATATAGTAATAAGTCATTAACACATAGAGCTTCTCTCTGCAGCCATGTTGAATGTAAAGAGTCAGTTTGTAATAGAGGGACCAAAAAAAAAAAAAAAACCCTTACAAAATAAAAGATGATACAACTTAAAAAGAAAAAGCATTCCTTTTCAATGCGATCAGGTTACTATACATTAGGAAAAAACAGTGCATCAAACCTTCAGAGAAAAATCTCGTTCCAAAGCACAAATTGGACTTTACCACATAGCAATTGGGTGAGAAAAGAGAAAGCTACCTCTATTTCTCTGGAGTTCATCTCTCAGGAGATGAGAGGCAGGGGATGAGGAAAGAAACATACACGTCGGCAGATTTTTAACAGCGATGAAAAGACTATGCCACGTGCAACTGAATATCAGAGATAATACCACATCACAAGGAAGACTTGTAAATATTTAAGCCTCAACCAGCCAATTATTACAAGAGCCCTGCCAACCCTCTATCTTTAATCAAGTTGATCTGTCCCATAAAGATAATTTTTCCAGGAATAAGCCAGGATAAAAGGGCCATTAAGAAGTTCCACAGATGCTTACCATCGAGGCATCCCTGTCTGGCAACTGCTGTGCGTTTATTCGGCATTGGTGACCGAAGTTTTCAGCCAAATGTATCTTCGGTGCCAACAGCTCTTTTCAACCACAGAAATATCAAATGCAAGAACCCCACTTCTCTCTCCCAGCTTTGAATGTACTTGAGACCCAGGCTTCTCTCTAGCCTTCTCAGGCTTGTTGATTCACAGGTAAGGGGCATGAGCCTCAGGGACTCAGATTTAGCTTTGGGGGGGAATGCAGCCCTTCTCGGCTCTGACTGCCATTTCCCTATCTCCTAAGGGGGTTGTCACTGACTTCTGGCAACCAGAGTGTAGCTGAGTCCTTTTCTACCTCTGTCTGCTTTGGTGGGGGGTGGGGGGGTGGGGGTGGGGGGTGGGCGGCGGGGGAGCTTGGTTGTGTGGCACCTTCTCATCCTTCTCACATCCCCCCTTTCTCATTTTCTGGAACAAAGTCCATCTTTTTCAAATGAACCACAGAACCTTAGGACTGATATAAGAATTGATCCTTAAATCTTGTCTTTCTTTACATTCACTCTTTAGAAATTTGGTCTTCTGTGTCAGGGAAAGCTCAAGGGGAAAAATTTTCCAACTTCAAAAAGTCGTTCAGGGATTATATTCTCAAAGAACAATAAAAAATTAATCTGGGCAACACACAGAGTGGGGAAACTGCTCTCGCATCAAGCTCTTAAACAAAAACATGAAATTTTCTTGTGATTAAAGATGACATTCCAACACTGTTATTTTTTTTTAAGCCTCAGTAATAATATTGCATCCCAAGTATTTGATCCCACTGAGTCGGTATAAAGTGCTAATGACATTTGTAGAAACCAGTAGGTTCCAATGGGGAAAATCTTTGGAAGGATACCTCCCAGTCATTTCCACTCAACTTTTTCCAGGCACTAGCATGGGTAAAGACATCGCCACTGTCGATGGGTGGGAGGAGATAGTCAGTTGTATAAGGCTTCTCTGGAGAGAGCCCCAGCAGGAAAAAGAAATATAGTGGAAAGCAGAGAGATCTGTTAACCAAGGAACAGGTGTCTGAAAATGCAGAAGATAATTTACAGTTATGTGCATAATGCTGACGACGTATGTGCTCTTACGCTCTTCACTGTGAACACAATAGACACAAACGCAGAAAGACGTGTTATTGGTGGAGCTCAGCTACATCAGCCTGAACTTGCGGCTGCTGCATTCTCAGTAATTATGTAATATAAATACCGTTTGACTGCTTCATTATGTGTCCAGCGTAGTCATGCTGAGAATTTGCATATTGGAATAAACAATTTAACCAGACATTACTTTAGTTTTACTTCTTTACATTACACTAGATGGCAGTCTAGTTTTTTTTAATTATGTGTGAAGGCAGGTTATATGTATTATCTATGAATTTCATTTTAGAATAGTAAGAGAGATGTACATTATTTGTTGAAAAGGAGACAATATGTTGACTACTATTGAGAATCATGGCTTTAGAGCTTTAAGCCCTTTCCCACCTCAGGACCTTTGCACACATTACCGCTGTCTGCCTTGAATGCTCTCCTCTGACTCTTTTATTGATAGGCCAAAGTTCTAAACTTTCAGGTCTCAGCTAAAACATCACTGACTTGCCAGAGTAAGTCAGAGCCCTCTCTTCTACATTTGCATAGCATCGTGCATTTTTTCGTGGCACTTAAAACTAATGTAACTAAAGGAAAATGTTCATGTAGTTTTTGTGTCCATGCTAGGTACAGGAAAGGTGGGAAATGTATGCCCTGTTTACCGCTATGTCATGAACACTCAGAACCATGCCTGACATGTAGTAGATGCTTAATAAGTGCTGGTTAGATGAATGAATGAAGATACAGAAAGATTAACTTGTACAATTAAGCAGCCAAGATTACACAGCTAGTAAGTGGCCAAGTTCGGATCCTGACTCATATATGATTGATGCCTCCAACAACATCTGGTCCTGCTAGTCAGGTAAGCGGCATCACAAACAGCAAAGTGAAATCGGTTTCTCTTCTAAAACATCACAAGTAAAACAAGATTGAATTGCCTTGTTCCAGGTTTCTCCTCTATTTCCCCTAGGGGTAGATGTTATACCAGAAGTATAATTCTATAGGTGAACCCCAAGTTGCCAGATCCATGGCCAGCTTACCCCCAGGTAGTTCCCCTATTTCAACTCTTCTATAGCTTGGGCACATGTTAAAATTCTAGAAAAACTTTTAAATGCCAAAATGTATAATCATGGAAAATCTTTTTATCACATTCATATTTATCCAACAAATCACCTCAAAGGTGGTCATTTGCTGGGTCAAGGATGCCCCAAGCCTCTCCAAAAACAGAACAGACTGTGCAGGGAGCTTGTGAGTAGTACAGCCATGACCCACTGTGACATTCTAGTCAGTTTAACTGTTCACTTATTTGTGTGAACTGAGCCATGGTTAGTAGGAGCCATAATGAAATGGGGTCCACCAGACCCTGCACAGTTCTGGCCTCTCCCATGGGAGCCCCCACTACGCAATGAATTCCAAGGTGACAAAAGGACAGAGTGGAGCTGGCACAGACATTCTGGAATCATGCAGATGTGGACTTGAATTCTGGTCCTCTATGGTCCAGTGGTGTGACCTTGGACAACTAACAAACTAGCTGAGCCTCAGTTTCCTCACTTAAAAATGGAGCTGGGGTCACCTGGGTGGCTCAGTCGGTTGAGCATCTGACTCTTGGTTTCGGCTCAGGTCATGATCTTGGGGATCCTGGAATTGAGCCCCATGTCTTGCTCTGCACTCAGCGGGGACTCTGCTTGAGATTCTCTCTCCCTCTGCCTCTGCCCCCCTCTCATGCTCATGCACATGCTCTCTCACAAATAAATAAATAAATAAGTAAAATCCTTTTAAAAAAATGGAGCTAATACTGACCTCATAAGATTTTTATAAGCATTAATAATGTGCCAAGCAACTAACAGTAGCTTAACAACACTAGTCGCTTAATAAGTGCTGGCACCTCTTCTTTTCAAAGGCCGCAGTGATGTCTTCCTCTAAATTCTGACGGCATTTACTTTCTACACAACTCACTTTGCGTTTACTCTCCCAACTTGCACATTCAGTAATGTTTCACATTCCTTCCTTATCCAAACCATGTCTTCTGTTTTATCCAAATGAAAGAGTGTGTATATAGGACTGAACATAATATTGGCAGATACATTTAGTGCCTAATAAGTGAAAGCCATAAATAAATAGTATTATCTCACACACTGTCAACCCAAAAGCCTTATATGAATGCTGCATTCAATAAATATTTACTGGTTTATTGTACAAAATAAATCAGATATAAATTCCAGCTTTGTGGGTGTACAATTTGAACATGAAAATCTTCAGTTCGTTGGCTCCTGTGATCCAATATTTTTTGGAGAATGATGGAAACCAAAGGAGTTGCATAAAGACTGAAATCAGGAAACAGTCCCAGTTCTTTTCAAGTAAATAAAGGAACTCAATTTGGCCAACTATAGACCAACCAACTTATTTTTGACTGGGTTAATAGAGGGTTCAAGACACCAGTGTGGAATATGAATGTTTCAATAAATGGAATAAGAAAACAGGAGATTAGTCATCCAGGAATGATTACACAAAGATCAGAATTAGAAATGGAGTTCTCTTCTGGGGTCTAGTTAGAATCACACAAGGCTGTGACTGGAGAGTGAGTTCTGGTCAAAAAAGTCAGGACTCAGTTGTTTCAAGTCAGGGAACAAAAGAGGAACTTTAGAGGTTTTGTGAACTTTGGAAGCCAGGATACAGAGCCATTTACCTGAAGACAGTGCAGTGTTTCATGGGGACAGGCAACAAACCCGTAGCCCATGGAAGAACAGCTTTTCTTTGCTGTCCATGAGCCATGTAGTATAAGTGTCAAGAAGAAAAAGCAGGTGAGAAATTGGGCTGCATAACATCTTGCTTATGCTATGCAGATGGAACCTCTTTCCTCCTGGGTGCTAATAATCAGACCAGTCCAAGTTGGAGTGCAAACCTTAGATAAACAGCATGAGCAACAGGAGTCCTTCAAATCCTTAAATTCTAAGGATCCTGTATATATTGCGATCCATGTGAGAACATAGCTAAATGACTCTTCCCGACGAACTTATGAAAAATACTTTAAGTTAAAGGAGACAAAGGGCTAATGAGAAGGAGGTACCTAATCTGATGGAGGCCAAATTCAGTCTCTGTTGGGTGATAAGGAAAGTCTCTACTTCACACTGCTGATGTGTGTGGGGGGGTATTTCTAATTCCTCTTCTGTTCTCCTTAAATGCATAGTCTACGGCTAGTTTAATGATAATGGTTGGGTAAATCAAAGATTTTGTACTAGAACAGTGTATTTTGAACTGAGGACGTAAAATACAAGGTTGCCCCCCTCAGCCTTTTAATAGAGGAAAACAGGAAGCGATAGTAAGGACCAGTAGTATTTCTTTTTGCCTCAGTTATACAAGTTTGCACACATACGTATGCATGTGCATACTAAATTGTGATGCAAAATGTATTTCCTACTGTATATCCTCTGTAAAAAAGTTCAAAAAACTTTTGAAAAATTAGGGGCACCTGGCTGGCTCAGGCAGTGGAACATGCAATCCTTGATCTCAGGGTCGTGAGTTCAAGCCCTATAGGCAGAGAGCTTACTTAAGAATTTTTGAAAAATTATTAATAGGGAAACCAGATGGAACCCTTCTAATGAAAAGTTAGCCAAGTCAATGGAGGGTGAATAATCATATTTTATATAGCAAAAACAACAACAACTCCACAATCTCTGGTTTTTATTTCTTGTCCTAGTATTGGCTGATTTCAAGCCTCTTTGGGCCTCAGTATCTTCATCTGTTCTCCTTTACACAAAGTGAGGGTGAGGAGAAGAGACGGCTGCAGGGTCTTCAGTTTTAAAATTCTATTGTTTTGATTTAGTGGAAAAGACATTTCTCTCTCTCAATACTTTCTGGGGATTTGGACCACAAGATCAAACAAACAAACAAAAATCATTGTCTTCTTTGTAGCCACAAATCCCAACTGCAACAGGACTGAAATACTTTGCTAGGAATGAAAAGCCCCTTGGGCCTTGACCTATAAATCCTGACCTTAAACGCAAAACCATTACCATCCATTGGTGATCATCTAAAAATCACTTTCCCTCATGCTCAAAGGGCATGTCTCACTCTGTGTCACACTGTCATCCTCCACGGATTTGCAGGACAGGATTTTGCCTTGTCTACTACACTCTCTAGGAATACATGTATATCAATACGGAAGTCAGAAAATTATATCACGGAAATTCATATTTCAAAGGCTGTCTGGGCCTCTGTTGGAGAATTCCTGGAAGATTTTCCTCTGGTCTCGGCATTCAAGTCCTCTTGCAGAGCAGGAAAGACTCAGACTGGCAAGAACAAGAATAGGACTTCCAAAAAGAACAAACACAACTTGTGACTTGCTCAGAGTGACTCAGGTGCTGGCTCGGCCCCCTGCATCACAGGTGATCCATCACCGACACCATCAGAGGCTGCCCGGCTGCCAGAGGTGGCCACCTTCCTGGCTGCCAGATCTTCCGTGCGCCATGAGGGAACTCTGCCCTTCTCATACCACTACAGTCTCCTGCTCTACCAACTGAGCTAGCCGAGGCTCTGCTATGCCCTTCTCCACGTCTGCTGATTTCGTATCCTGGCACAGGAAAAACCTTCAGAAAGGAAAACCAGGACTGGGTTGCCATGAGAGCCAACAACTACTGAGTGAGGACCTATCATGTGCAATGCAGTTCAGAGCT
Source organism: Ursus americanus (assembly GCF_024610735.1). Classification (NCBI taxonomy): domain Eukaryota; kingdom Metazoa; phylum Chordata; class Mammalia; order Carnivora; family Ursidae; genus Ursus; species Ursus americanus. The sequence goes on from NC_142135.1 coordinate 18,981,691, forward strand.
GATCCTGCTCCTGGCAATCGAGCTGTTCACCTCCCCCCAATGAGTGCTGAAATGGGTGGGAAAGACAGTGCATCAGGGGTCCTGGGGGTGGAGGCACTTTGTGGTCTGGGGCAATCTATGAAAATGTCATTCCCGAAACAGCAGTTCAGCTGAGCCTTGTACTAAGACTAAGAACACACATGGGAAAGCAAAGGACGTTTCCAAAGCAGGGAACAAGGCATATGAAAGCACAGAGGCAGAAATGCACGCGGCCTGTTGGCACAGATCAAGAATGAACATAAAGTACTAACTTTGGAATCTGCATTTCACATCTCCAATGTGATAAAAGGAACATATCCTACCCAGCTCACAAAAGTTAACAGGATTCACATGGCAAATAGATAATAGTTAGCTTTTCCCCAGATCTACATTCTAGAAAATGGTGTCTTAGAAAAAATACTTTTAATCAGTTGTCTTATTTCCCATCACTTTCTTTGTGGTTCATATGTAACCCCAACTTCCCACATCTCTTTAATCTGCTTCTGGAGTGGGAGATCTAGGTCGGTTATGGAGCTGGGTGAAATTCAATCATAGTCTTATTATTATAAAACACTGCTTAGTCCTGTAGGGGAAAACAGAAAAGGCTAAGAGGATTTCTATTTTCATGAAACTTTGGTAGGAAAGACAAAACATTGGCCCACGAAACTATTAAATAAAATGCTGTCTTATATTATAGGAAGATGAACCATAAACAATATTTTCATTTGAAGTTTATAGCTGGCACGGTCTACACAGGCATACGTAGATCATATGTCGATGTGACCCATGACTCACCTGAGGGCTGCCACCAACTGTTGCCCACTATGGGCACTGGATAAAAAAAGCATTGGACCTAGGAAGTGAGCTCTCGGCTTACCAGGAAATATGTGTGATGCCACATTTGTCCAGAGGAGGGCATCGTTTTCTAATGCTTCCATCTGGAAAGGGCACCTGTTCTTAGTTCCTCCATCTAGAGGGGACGCCTTTCTCTCATTAGCTCAAAAGCCCCTGAGAGGTGAGCTGGGGGTCCTGACCCTCCTTTCTCATATGGGTAGATATGGCTCTTGATGAAACACTTTGTAGATTACTCCACTTACTCAATCTTGGGGATAAAAAAATAAGCTAGAGAATAGATAGGGTGGCGTTAATGAACATTCATTATTTTGGACGTCATCATCATATAAGCACCACCATTACACCGTGAGTCACTGTACACACCTCAGTGGCATTCCAATGAGAGAGGTGGCTCAGCTTACCTCGTTCTCCTGGGGTCCCTGGCACGCCTGCATTTCCTGGGAAGCCTGGGGTCCCTGGGGGTCCTTGTTCGCCAGGGGTTCCAGGGGACCCTGGTCTGCCAGGCTCCCCAGGAGGCCCTTGGATGGTCCGAACTGATGAGGATTGGCTGGGAATCTGGTTGAGGATGGCCGTGTACCTGGCCATGTGACCTGAGACACAAAGGGCAGAGACATCCTTCAACGAACTATCACACGCAGAAAGGGAAGACCGGCGGTATTATCTGTCAAGGCTCCGAAACATTCTGTTAGACAACCACAAGAGAAAAAGCACACCCCTCTGAAATATGTTGATTTCCAACTTAAAAATTATGACATTTTACTTTGGATGATATGAACAGCTGGACTGTATTCAAGGCGCATCTCAAGTGTTTGGAATTCCACAGCTCACATCAGCATCTCAGTAAACATCATGGGCAGAAGTCATAAATTTGATCTTCACCCCCAACATTTATCTGACCCCTAAACCCTCACCCAGCTGCCCCTTTTCTCTAGTAACACCCCCCCAACTTATTTGTCTTTTTTCCAACCCACAAAGCCTGCTCCACCCTCTTGCTCACAAATCCCCAGACAAGTGTTTTGTTTCAATTCGACTCTTCGTTGCCAAACCTTTTTGCAGGAACCTTTACTTGGGTCCCAGCTGCAGAAACTCCCACTAGCTTTATTTTTTTTTAAATCTGGCTCCCCCTCCTCCCCCTAACTCAGTTGTGCCTGGTAGAATATATTTTAATAATCAGAAGTATAGATTGGTAAAGTGCTTGATACCATAACACCTCAGTTTTCCAGCAACTTCAGAAGATAAGATTTTCCCACGAGTGAGTTTTCTAGATGAAAACTTATCCCTTTTCAAACATTCAGATCTAAATAAAGAATAGTAACCATTTCTAGAGGGACTATTTCTAAAATAAATTCAATGCCTTCTTAAACACAGGACCATGACCGCGACTGATGACTCGGGGGCCATCTGTAGGCATGTCCACGATTGTCTGAGTGGGGTTGACATTTCCACATCTGCTTTTCCAGGTTCTCGCCTTAACAAGAGGCCCTCCTTTGTCACTTCTGTAGCTGTCATCACTTTGGTCTCACACAGTTTCCCACGTCACCTTTCCTAGAGTAATTCTTCTGATCAGCTCTGGACTAAAAACCAGACAACTGAGCATGTGAAGAATTATATGCTACCTGATGAATCAAGTTCTGAGGAGAAACCTAAGCAATGGAATAAGGAACCCAGAGGAACCGGAAGTAGCACGTGGGAAGAAGGTTGAGGTGCCAGCAACAGCCCCTGGGCAGGTTGGGTCTAGCTCAGCTGCGTGCAATCTTTTCTATTTCTTCTCTCCCAACTGCATCCACAGACAGGGCCTCCCTATTCTACAGGCTTCTTTCTGCTTCCTTGCGTCACTGCCTGCTGGCTTCCATTTCCTCGAAGTCATTCACAAGAATCTGAGAATTCCCAAGGGGAAAAAATACAATTTCGAACTCTGTTTTTAGGGCATGTCTTAAATGATCATATATTTATATAAGATTTTTATTCTACAGTGGGATATGACAGCAACTATTGTGAAATCTGCCACATACTGTGGTCAGTGAGTCCTATCTGGATTTAACCCCTAGGATTCCTTAAAATAAGTCCCTGCTCATTAACACTGTATACTTGAAATGAGAAACCTACAAAATAATTCAAGGTACAGGTTAGCTTTGGATGTATTCCACTCAATGTTCAATTTAGATTTTATAATTTATTGTGTTTTTTAATATCCTGTTTTGGCATTAATCTCGAAGTTTCATTTAAAACTGGTCAATTCTCTCAGATACACACATTTAATTTGGGCAATATAATATAAATGAAATAAAGTTAAAATACAGGGAGCATTACTGTTCTGTCTGAAGATGACAGCTTTGTACATGGTTTGCACAAGTTATGTTTTAATGAAAACTCTCCCAAGGTGATATGCACCTTCACTCGATGCCCTCCCAAAGATGAGATCTGGGTTTATCTACTACAGATGGGATTTGGGAACTAGCCAATACACCTTCTTGGGACACTTATGGTTCTCCCAGACATTCCTAGGTTAAAAAAACGTAACCCTCCAAAGCTAGGGCAGTCACTCAGGTAATGAAGGTAGAGCGGTGTGCTCTCAGAGTAGGAGGCTTGACTGCAGAGCTAGGCCAGGAATGGCTGGGTTTGAATATTTCATCTCTACCCAGCCTTAGATCTTTCTGGAATTGAACAAATTACTGGCAAAGGGAAGAGCCCACACTAGTAACCCTCTGGTTAGATTACTGGGACAAAATGTCAATGGGCCTGGGGGAAACGCAAAATGGGTGGGTACGGAAGTGAATGAACACAAACCAGTAACTGAAATACTGTGCTGTTGGAAAGTTCAAGTTTAAAACGAAGTCATGGGGCATTACATCTGAAACTAATGATGTACTATGTGTTGGCTAATTGAATTTAAATTAAAAAAAGAAGAATGAAGCAAAGGACCTTGTCCTAACTGAAAGAAAGGGATTTTTTTTTTTAAAGCAGGTATTGATTTAAATCTAGTGAATTGATAGAAGTCAACACCATGAATCATCTGTTTGAAAGCAGCTTCTGATTCCTCAGTCTGACAACATTTAAGTGCTGAGTACTTGAGGGAAAAAAATCTATCCATTTGAAGACAGGGAAAGAATAAAAGAGCTGACTTGGGCAGTCGAGTTAAATCTATATGGGCCCAAGGAAAGCTCTTGGACAGACGCCACAGAGGGTGGTCTGTAAGGACTTCTTACCTGGGCTAGTTATGGCCATCTGTGAGCCTACCTATCTGCACCAAGACAAAGCTTTCGTGATGTTTTCCCGAGTCACTAACTTCTGGGCATGGCAGATCCCCGTTTGGACAAGGAACAGAGAAGGACATCGGAAACAGTAATGCACTTACTCTGGATGAGCTGTTCGCACACCTGACGTGCCACCGCTCGCACCATGGCTTGAGACTGCAGATCCCCCTGCGTGACAAGAAAGCATCTTCTGACTCTCGGCCATAAGCCCCGCCCCGTGGCAGGACTTCCGGCAGGCAGAGCGGACTCAACCCACTGCTCCCACCTCATTGGCTCCCACAGCAGATAGGACCGCCCCCCACAGTGCAGAGAAGGAGGAAGCAATTCGACACTCCACTCATGGTGCAAGGTACCTGGGAACCTTTATTAAATGACGCATAAGTATTTCTGGTCCCAGAGTCTAAAAAAATTTCGCAATTTTGACACAATCCCATATATATTGGATACCTCATTTATGGCTCTTTAGAACTTATAAAACGTAGCATTTTCTCAGGCAGTGGCTTATTTCATATTAGCAACAACCCCAAGGAAAGACGTTAAACCCATTTTATAGATGAAGAGAGTTAAACACGTTGCCCAAGGGTTCGCAGAGGTGACTGGATGAGCCCAAAGTCACTCTTGTTTCTACTATAGGTGACAGCACAATTATATGAGCAGCTGCACAATTTCTCAAGAGACAGAAGCTCCCAAAAATAAATTGATTTAAGTTCCCCCAGCCAGTTCCTTGACTCTGCGTCTGTCATCGGCTGCCGATATCGGCCCATCAGGGAAAACACAAGCCCCTTTTTACTACTTGGCATTTGTATAGAGCTTTTATTTTTATGAAGCTTTTTTATGTCTGTTATATAATTTTGTCATCAAATCCACTTTGGGGTTAGCGGAGTTTGATTCTCTCCATTTTATCCTTAAAGAAAGGGGCCTGAGGTCATCTAGCTGAACGGTAGCAGAGATGCAACTAGGAACCAGCTCTCCTGACTTCTAGCCCATGGGGGCGGGGGGTGGTGGTGGTGGCGTTTCCACCTGACAACATGCCTACAGTCCAGTGGTTTGAGGAGAGAAGGAACCGAATTAGAGCAATGAACAGTCACAACAGTAATCAAGAGTCACGACAGTAAATGGTCATCCAGTATCAGGCTTATGCAAGGAAAGGTGTGCAGCCAGCTGGGCCTGGTACACAGAGCCAGAGGATACTCACTCTTTCTCCTCGCTCTCCCTTGGCTCCAGGGATACCCTGTAAAAAATTTAAATCGTCAAGTTACTTAGGACTCTGCCTTCGCTGGCCATAATGAGAGCACGTCTTTTCTTATTTTATTAAGATGTTGTTCCTAGCTCTAGCAATTCTGCAGCAAAAATCCATACACAACAGGAATAAACGTACAGCAACCTGTAACCCCAGCAAACAGAAGGAGCTCTTTTAAACCTTTTACTCCCCCAGCCTTTTAATACGTAGACACAGTATGTTTTCACACAAAATTGAGATCATGCAGCAATGCTGCTTTGTGACATCATTTCACCGAATAGCTCATTCACATCTTTCCGCCCTAAACACCACTCCATGAATTGTACTCTACCGATGCTTCAGGATTTATTTTACAAGCCTCTGCTGAATAGCTAAATTGTTTCCTTTTTTTTTTTTTTTTAGATTTTATTCGACAGAGATAGAGACAGCCAGCGAGAGAGGGAACACAAGCAGGGGGAGTGGGAGAGGAAGAAGCAGGCTCCCAGCGGGGGAGCCTGATGTGGGGCTCGATCCCATAACGCCGGGATCACGCCCTGAGTCGAAGGCAGACGCCTAACCGCTGTGCCACCCAGGCGCCCCAAATTGTTTCCATTTTTAAAAGACTATCTCTCAAAGGAAGTAAATGATCTTCCATCCTGAGGGTTCAGGTAAGAGATGAGATTTGTGGGAATCCCATAACCCGACTCTGCTTTCTGTCGGCATCACAGCACACAGTTCTTCTCTCCGATTTCTCCCTGATAACAGAAACTCATATTGATATGAATTCTCAGCTGAATTATTCTTTTGTTTTGTGGCTTAGCTACTCTTTGACCCGTAAGAAACTGTATTAATTCCATAAAAATTTCTACTGAAAAAAATAATGGAGATTTCAAGTGTTTCTGTAATGAAATTGCACTAATAAGCAAAACATGTGTCTTCAGAGCATTTCATTTTTTGGTTTCAACTCTGAAGCAATGTAATAGATTCATGGAACAACATTTTTACAGCCTTTACCAGAAGGATAGCAAATAGCCTTTACAGATGGCATTTACCCACACCGTCAGACTGTTACCTGTTGTTACAATAAACTCAACAGGTCCCAACCAAGTATCTTCTCTAGAACCTCTATTCAATTAACAGTCACCCAAATTCAAAATTCTGGTTTCACACCATTAGTGTGCAAGTAAATTGGCTTTCTGGAAAAATAAGATGCTCTGACTGGCAGTGTTTGCTGCTATTGGAGGCGTAAATCCATCTACTATGGTTGATTTCAAGCTACTAATGAGCTGTCACTGAAGACAGAGTTGAGAAAGGAAGAGAACACAAAACCTACTCTCCTGAGCAGGTGCAAGCAGCTTGAACCCACCACTGGTTCTGTCTTTTCTCCTCCCTTCCCTTGCATCTTGTATATCTATTACACACACACACACACACACACACACACACACACACACACACACATTCTTGCACTGCAGTCTCTCACAGCCATTCCTTCTGTTCCATGACCCAAGTGCTACCCTCACTGTCTCACACCAGGGCATTTGCAACTTTGTTCTAACTGACTTCCCTAACTAAAGGCCTCCCTTCCAGTTCATTCCTCACATAACCACAAGTCCTTCCTCAGATACCAACAGCATACAACTTAGAAAGCTCAGTGACTACTGAGTGAAGTGACAGTGGCTCTTCCTCTATTCAGAACCACTCAGAGATTCTTAAGACATCCATGTGACAAAGTTGGTTCTTCAGTTCAAAGTCTTTTGTTATTTCACTTCAGCCTCCCTATCTTCTACTTCTCAAAATTACACTTTTACTTTGCCATAGACCTGATCTACTCAGTGTATGAAATATTTGAAATGTGAGAAAAATATTAAAGTATTTATAAACATAAATCTTATAAATTAAGTATCAACAGTAGGAATATCCTAGTGCAGTACTTAGTTCAAATATCAGTTATATGACACTGTATTTTTTTATTGTCCAATGTACTTAGCGGCAGGTCAACTCGTAGATGTCTCTTCTCTCTGTGTGGATGGTAAGATCTCTGAAACTGGAAACCATAACTTATATTACTTCATATTTCTAAAACCACCTAGCCTGTTTCCCACATAAAAGATTTACTCAAACGTTCAACTAAGTCCAATATTAAATTGAAATAGTCATTATAAATCTAGGGCTGTTGTCTACTTCCTCTGACCTTGAGCTTCCTTTTGTTCTGATAATAAAGTGAGAAGAAAAATATTAACTGACTTCAACTAGAAGAATAAATCCACCCTTTAGTGTACCAAAAGATAATTTTTCAAGATTACAAATGAGATCAATAATCAACAAAGCCCAAGAGAATGTTGTTGAAAAATAAACACACACTCATACACATAATAGTGGAAACTTAATACTGGGTATATAGATGTTCACTCTAAATTCTTCAAATTTTGTTCAATATTTTTCATACTGATATTTTGGGGAAAAATAGACGACATAGAATCTGTAAGCCATTTAAAGTCTCTCAGCTTCTTTGTAAGATCAGGCCATTAAGTTAAATGGTCTCCGGGGTTCCTTACAAGGATAACGTATTAGGATCTCATAATGTCATCATTATTTGGAACGAGGTAGCCCCTGGAACAGAATTTATGAAAAATACAAAGCTGGACTGGCCAGGGGAGAATTTCCAACTCTACAAAGAAAGCATACCCTCTCTATAACTACTCTCAGCATGTAAGTTCCATAGGCAGTCTATGTCTAGCTCACAAACTCCTGTCTCCCCAGTTCCTAGGACTGTGCTTAGGCCAGAGTTGGTGCTCAAAGATACGTTAACTGAATGAATGAATGGCTGAATTTTACTGCAAGTCTGGATGGCAGCTTCATTTTAACTGCCTTGACTGAAAAAAATAAAGATATTTAAGACATTCTCAGGTCTTCTAGAGGATTAGAAAAAGAGTTGATGCTGTTAAAAGTGTCTAAGAGTTGATGCTGTTAAAAACTATCCAATTACCTCTACAAAAAGAGTTTGCAAAAGTAAGATTTACAAGGCATCCTTCCCTCCTAATTCTTTTGAGATATAGATGCACTGGTGTCTCCTCCTCGTGTCTTAAACTCCAGAAGTGGCCAAATCCCTAAAGATTCAGTAATGTCCCCTTGTAGGTCTAACTGCAGAAAAGAGCTACTTACGTTACCATGAAATAAATCTTTAGTGGAACCAGCTTTTCAAGCATTAGATGCAAAACAAAATCCAAAAATCAGCAAACAAAAATAAGAAAATATTCCACATTTTAAATATATTCAGAAACTATCTGTGAATAGTAGCAGTTTAACTCTGAAGCTGCTTTTACCATGTTCCAAGCATTGTTCTCAGTGTATTAACCCATTTAACACTATCACAGCCCTATCAGATTAACTCATTTATTTAATCCTTATAAGACTCCTATAAAATAATCTAATTCATTCTTTGTAACAACCCTACAAAATGTTATTTCCACCTTACACATAAGAAAAGTGATTCACGAAGAGGTTAAATAACTCGCTCCCCATCACACAGTGAGAAAATAGAAATTTGGGACCAGAACCCAATTAGCTGGGCTCCAGAGCCCATGCTCTCCCCAACAAAGTGTGCTTTTAGCAAAGTGAACGAGAACACTCTTCAACAACTCTGCCAGCCAATATCTTCAAATCCATTTCCTAGCTAAACAATAATAAAAAAGCACTCATGAGTCCCTCCACTCTAACCCTAGCAACTCAGAACTCGGTGTTAACCTGAGTCATTTCTTAAAAACCATTTGATCTCGAATATTTTTTTTTTCCTGAACAAATACACTATTTGATGTCACCACTGCTAGCTATCATTTATTAAATTGGCTTCCTTGAAATGTTTCAAACTTAGAAAAAGAAATTAGAGGGTAAGCCCAAGAGATAAGGAAAAATGCACAGCATCAGCCCCTTCTGGGATATAAGAATGGATGGGTTTAATCCGGCCTGAAATTCCTCAAACTCAGCCCCACGATGCTGGTTATTAAGCAGCCATAGGACACAGCTAGGTGGTCTCAGTGAAAGATACACTTAGTAGAATATCTGTACAGCAAGAAGTTATTTTTTTTATTCCAACGTCTCTGACATCTTTCCTTTGATTTTTGCAAAGTAAAACAAAAACAAAATAAAAATTCCTGAGCAAGGGAAGGGCCATAACTCCACCAGAGTGTGCTTTGAGGGAAAACAGATTCCCTGTAGATGTGGGCAAGAAAAATGGCACATTTTCCTATAATTTTAGGAACCCTTGAAATGTAAAGAAAAGAAACTACAGTAGCTACATTCATAGATTCACAGAATTTTAATGCTGAGGAAGAGGAACAATCTCATCATGGTCCAAGTCCCACTTATTAAAGATGCCTGTTAACACAAATCAAAACATCCTAGCTCAGCTGTAAAGGTCTCCCATGTTAGACCGTGGAGAGATGATCTTCTAAGAGTAATCTTCTAGTGCTCCCCTGCACATCAGCCTAACTAGAATGCAAGCATACCTTTACTCTTTCTTTATTTTAACAAAGACCTATTAAAAGCCCTCTATGAAACGGAGCTGGGGTCTAGGAACAAAAACATGTGAGTACATGAGTATGATGTCATTTCTGGCCTTGAGGAATGGCTCATATCAATGGAGAGCTGGACGTGGTCTCAGCCTGAGGAGGTGAGGGGAGCCTCAAGCAGGAATTGAACAGTTTTAAAGAGAGACTAACTAGAAGCTCACCGGGTGGAGAAAGGAAGAGAAAAGAGCTCAGACCAATGGAAGGATGTCCTGAAGGCTAAACAAGTGTGGAACAGTATGGCATGTGCTGGGGGAGTGCTACATAATTTTAGGTGACTCAACTCCAAACGAAGGGACGGTGGGAGGCCAGTTGGAAGGGAAAGGAAGGGACCATCATGAAAGGTCATGTACACCTGGCTGAATATTTGGGACCCATCCTCTGGTTACAGGGATCCAGTGAGGACATTCAAGCCAGGGAATGACACATCAAAGATGTAGTAGGAGGATCACTCAACAGCTGGGGAATGGACAAGACCAGGGTGAGAGCAGAGGCAAGGAGGCCAGTTAGGACTTCCTGTGATAAACTCTGTGAGAAACGAAGAGGGGTCAGAATAAAATTGTGGCAGTGTCATGAAGTAGGAGAAAGAGTTGAAAAATACTAAAATGTATAAAAGATGGGGTGACTTGTGTTTGCTTTATGTCTTACCACGAGCCCTATCAATGCCACCTTCCTGTCTTTGTGGGTGGAAATCACATCCCCCTTTCACAATCTGAGTGAAATGCTGCCTCGTTCAGGTGCTATTTTCCCCATCCCATCAGCTCAGGGGTATCTCCCTCTCTGTCTCTCTGTCTGTCTGTCCCTCTCTGTCTCTCAGTGGGGCTTTCATGGCAACTTCATTGTCTTTCCCTTAAGGCATTTCTCACTTTCCTGACTTTTATTATACCTACTTACAGAAAAAACATTATTCTCTCTAGATTTTCCATGGATATGGAAAAATACCTTGGTCATCTTTTGTACCCCTAGGAACCCCATTCCTCCATGTTGCTGGTCCATATCATGGCTACCCAGTACATGTTTTTAAATGAATGAATTGGGAAACTGATGTCCTGAGAGCCTAGATAAATTGCTTAAGTGATGCAAGTGGCACAGCTAGGTAAGGTGACGGCAGGGCCACATCTAGAACCCAGGCATCCCGACTTCTAATGCAGTGCTCTTTAAATGCTGGAGTGGACCCATCTGCTTGTGTTGATTTCAAGCTAAACGCATGGCCGCTTCGTCACCATCTGCTCCACTGCAGAGATGCACTGCATTTCAGCCTAGTCTCAAACCTCAGGTAGGAATGACGACTGCAGCAGCGGTAATGCACCTTCCACCCTGGGAAGTCGGTGGCTGACGGCAGAGTGCATGAAAGCACACGTTCCTGGCACTGCCCCAGGAAACACGTTGCTATTTTCAGTGGGGCAGTCTGTCTTTCTTGGTCTCTTTCCCTCCTGCCTTCCTAGACAGACATCCATGGGAAATCAATCAAGGCCTTAACACCAGGACACCGAGCCTGCTTTACCGGTCACGCCAGACTGGCGGCCAGCAGGCATCTGGCTGCTCACGTCCCAGAGCGCTAGGAAACATCTGGGCTGGACAGTTTGGAGAACAACTGGCTTTTGAGAGGATACCCAAAGCCTACAACTGGGGAAACCCCACCCAGGGGCTATACACTAAATGGCTTCTGTCTCTGATAAAAATGTCAGTGGCACAGGGCCCCCTCATGCCACCAGCAAGGGCCCTTTTCTGTTGATTTACAATCATTGAAGATAATATTATTAGTAAGCACTTTATTTCTGGGAAAAAGTTTATTGGCATTTCGGTGTGCCCCATATTTAGAGTCTATTTGAGAGCTACAGGAGGCCAGGTGGATGAGCAGGGTGGGGTTCTACTTACCTAATGTGTTCTCCACCCCTCGTGCACCCCGTTTTCTTCCCCATAGGACCTCCCAGCCAGCTCTTTTTTCCCATTCCCTTCCTCATGGCTCAGGATCAGCCCAGCTCGGGGTAAGGGAAACTGGTTCCAGGAGGTGTCCGCAAGAGTGCCAAGGAATGAAAAGGGCGCTGGGGCACATCATTGTCTAGTCAAGTTAAAGCTTTCGTTTTTTCTTATTCCACCTCAGGAGGCCTCAAAGCTTCTGATGTCCTAAAATCTCTCATGGCTTTCTTTTTTTTTTTTTTTTTTTTAAAGATTTTATTTATTTATTTGACAGAGATAGAGACAGCCAGTGAGAGAGGGAACACAAGCAGGGGGAGTGGGAGAGGAAGAAGCAGGCTTATAGCGGAGGAGCCTGATGTGGGGCTCGATCCCATAACACCGGGATCACGCCCTGAGCCGAAGGCAGACGCTTAACCGCTGTGCCACCCAGGCGCCCCTCTCATGGCTTTCTGAGAAACAGGTTTTATATTCATGGTCTCTGACACTGCTTGAATGAGAAGCCCTTGCTCTCTGAGCCCTGTTGAAATATTCTGGAACTCTTGCTCCCAAAAGCACATTTTGGGAAATTGACTGAAGCCCGGTAGCAGAGATAATGTTTTCAAATCTCTTTTCTGGTGAGAAATAGCCTAGAGCCAGATGAATAGGAAAATTTGCAGTGAAAGAATGGTAAAGACGGGGTTAGCGTGTGTGTGTGTGTGTGTGTGTGTGTGTGTGTATGTGCGTGTACATGCATGAGTGCTTACATATGATCACATGTGTGAGTGTAGAGCATGTCTCCATGTGCATGACCATTCTCAGTAATATCGTTGTGTATTAAAAAAAAAAGATGTGTGAAGATTAAGCAATAAAATCTTTTTTTGTGACCCATTATCAGCTGGATTTAAAAAGAGGAGATATAAAAGTGTTTTCAACAAGGACATCGTACTTGGAGTGAGTATACCACTTTGCAAAGTGACTACTGAGGACAGCATTCATTTGGGTGTGCAAATAGGGACGTGCTGGATAAAATCTGGAGGCATTGCCTATGTTCATATCTTAGGAAAGGACTCTGAGGATGAAATTTTATTGAAATGAGTTTTGAGAAGAAAAAGTAATATGGCTCTCTGGGTGGCAAGAGGGAGAGAGATGTCTTTCCAAACGAGAGCCAATATTTCTGTTATGTTTTGTTCACTGTGATAGGCAGAAAACGCATTCCCTAGAGAGTGTCCATGCCCTCATCCCCAGAACCTGTGAATATAGCACCTTAAGTGGCAAAAGGGACTTTGCAAATGTGACTTAGTCAAGCATCTTGAGGTTATCTAGGGACACTATCGAGGATTACCCAGTGACCCAGATACAATCATATAGGTCCTTGAGCAAAGAACCTTTCTGGACTGTGTTCAGAGGGAAATGTGATTATGGAAGAATGGTCATAGAGATGAAACACTGTTGGCTTTGAAGATGGAAGTGGGCCATGAGCCAAGGAACATGGGAAGTCTTTGGATGCTAGAGAAGACAGGGAAATAGATTCTCTCCTCCTAGAAGCTCCAGAAAGGCAATTGCCAACACCTTGATTTTAACCCAGTGAGATCACGTCAGACTTCTGATCTGCGGAACTTAAGTTAATACATTTGTGTAGTTTTAAGCCACTGAGATTGCAGCAACGTGTTATGGCAGCCATAGAAATTTCACTCATTAACCTCTCCTACCCTCACCCTTCACATTTCACTCTTCCACAAATTCTTCACTTGTTCGCAGTCATACAGACATTCTCCAGTTACCCTAGTGTATGGATACAGGCTCAGTATATCACAGATAATGTCAGAATGCTGACTGATACCTACACCTTGAAGAAACAACTTGAAAGTCACAGAAGACAAGAGATGTGGCTTTGGAGGCCATTTAATGCAACCACCTCAACTTATAGATGAGGAGACTGACCCAGATATGCTCATTTCTTTCTTCCCCATCCTATCTCTACCCCTCTCATTGATCACACTTAAACACCCAAAGAGATGAAAAGCACAAAAATGGGAGGTAATTGGTTCCATCCACTGGCTTTCACTTACATTTATTTGCTTATGTGCGAGTGTGTGTTTGATGGGAAATCCCATTATTCTCATAGAACTTAGAAAGAAAAATCTATTACCATTCTTACTCATACTTGAATTTCTCAACTTTATATTTTTTTACCCAGGAGACAGACCTAATTAACACATAGCTATCATGCCCAATCCCTGTAAAGATGACATTGAATATACTTAGACAAATACAGAATAGAAAACAATGGAAATATACATAAACAGAAGCTTAGCTGATTATTCCCTGTTGGGGCCATCTGTCTCTAGCCATGCCATATGCACAGTCTGATCTCAATCTTTCCCCCAGGAGCTTCTCTGGTTTCCATTATGGATGCCACCGAGTCCAGTACTGAATAAACATTTTTGTCCAACAGAGATGCTGGTAAATTTAAACACATAAACAAGCCAAGGATGCCTGGCTACTGCTGCATACTCACAGGTGGCCCCAGGGCACCTTGAGGTCCCATGCTTCCTGTGATCCCTGGGACTCCAGGGGCTCCAGGAATGCCCTAAATAGAGAGATAGGAAAATGGAGCAAAGGTGAGTACTCACACATTCTCATCGAAGACAACCAGCTCTCAAGAAGGAATAACAAACACACACAGTGATAGCTTCCCTCCCTCTCAACACCAAGACTTCAGGATCCATTGCTCATTCCTGTTGCCAACTACCAACAAAATAGGGGAAACATTTTTTAGAAGTCACGCTATCAGGCAGGTGTAGTTCTTTCAAACCCAAACCTTACTTATGTTCAATAAAAACTAGATCAGTGCAGGGGATGCTATGGACGAAGTGGCTCTGGTAGAATGAGGGAAAGCTCTGCACCAAAGAGTGAGCCATTACCCTACTGTCAAGACGGCTGCCCAGGTGAAATGCTGAGGAAAAGAAAATTTCTCAAAGAAATGAAATGCTTTAAAGCAGAGCACATCCTGGTAGTTTGTGGAAATACTTACAATTGGCCCTGGTGGTCCTGGAGGGCCAGAGGACCCGTCCTTTCCAGGAAAGCCCTGGAGAAAAGAAACACAATGTGTCAACTATGCAGTTGCTTTGTATGGTTTTCCAAATAGAGGCGCCTAATATTTGGGGGGCAAGTCCTGTTGCTTGCTCTGGATTTCTAACGATTCACTGCTTTTAAATCCTTCATGAGAATTGTTCCTGGCAAGACTTTTGTGTCTGTTGGCTCTATGAAATTATCCAGCACAAGAATTTTAGGTCTAAGACATGCCACTTATAAACTAAACAGGAACTTGTTTCCAGAAAGTGTTGTGTTGTTTTTTTTTTTATTTCATTAAACCAAGCATAACAAATGAAAAAGGAGATGAAGTCTTGGTAATTAATCAGACAAAAAGACAAAAAGATGAGTTAGTGTCTTTCATGACCTAGAGTCAGTGAGAGTTTGGGGCAAGGAGTACTTATCAAAGAAACCTACCTTACAAATTACTACAAGATCTGAAAGTGCCACTCTTCAGAAGCGGCCTGTAGAAGACTATGGGGGATTTCCTGTTGCAATGATACAGTTTTGACTGCTGGGCAAGCTTGTTCAATGTATGTCATCGCCGGCTTACAAATGAGTAGATGTTGGTTTCCCGTTAGGCACAAATTATGTTCTTTCTAAAAATATCTTCCTAAATTATTATTATTATTTTTAAAGATTGTATTTATTTATTCGACAGAGATAGAGACAGCCAGAGAGAGAGGGAACACAAGCAGGGGGAGTGGGAGAGGAAGAAGCAGGCTCACAACGGAGGAGCCTGATGTGGGGCTCGATCCCATAACGCCGGGATCACGCCCAGAGCCGAAGGCAGACGCTTAACTGCTGCACCACCCAGGCGCCCCAATCTTCCTAAATTATTGAATGTGGGTATGTGTGTGTTAGTTTTATGTGAAAAATATGAGGGCCACAATGAGTTACTCTTATATGGTTATAGTTCTTAATTGTGGATGCTGGTCTTTCCAATGCAGTTAAAAACATGAAAGAGGTTCTTCAATTAGAATTTATAATAGGTTAATAAAATGTTGATCAAAACATCATCTTCTACTACATGGAGAAGTGAACTTTTTGTCTTGATATATGTCTCTTTTTGGAATAATCAATCCATTTCCATCTCAAACCAACTCAAACCAAGTCAAACCAACCCCTCTTTGCTCACTTGCTGCCTCTCCCAATTCCCTTTCTGAAATTCGTGCTGCTTTTCCAGTGAGCTGGTTTTCCCCACTTGTTCATGAAAATCATCTTCTTATGGCTCCCCATCCATATTCACATTATCTCTCTCTACCTCAAGGTGTCAAATAAAAGAGTAAAGATGAGGCTGGAAGAAAGGAAATGGTGTGTGAATGGGGAGAAAGGAACATAAGGGGTGCATGAAGAGACACTGGGATAAGTGTGTAGGAATAGTAGTGGGCAGCAAGGCCCTCTCACACTTGCTCAAACTCCAATACTGGTAAGTCTGAAACCCAGATAAGGCTGACAGTTCTAGAGCTCACCAATATTCATGATTTTCCTTTTCTCCCGGGCACAGTGTGAGGCAAAGTTCCCAGCCTCCTGTTCCAGCAATCATGTTGGAGCCACAGGGCTGAACTCTGGCTAATGGAAAGGGGCCAGTTCTGGCTTATGAAAATTTCCTGTGGGTAATCCTCCACTTTCTTTTCCCCTTTTGTAGCAACTCCAGAGCCCATGTGTTGAAGATTAAATTCTCCCAAGATGGAGAGACCCCGAGTTCCTCAATGACCGTATAAAGCAGAGATCCGACCTCCCCATTCCTCTCTGTATCCTGTTGACAGCATTGGGTTGTGAACCAACAATGGACTTTATTTTATTTCACTGCATTAAACCATTGAGATTTTAGGATTGCTTGTTACAGCAGTTATCCTTTGCTATTATACAAGCTAGTTTTTTGGGTTTTGATTTGTTTTATTTTGTTTTTTTACTACCACTTCTGTTTTTTCATTTCAGATATTCAGTCAAAAACATTAAGTCAGGGGACACCTGACTGTCTCAGTCAGGAGAGTATGTGACTCATTGAGTTCAAGCCCCACTTTGGGCTTAGAGCTTACTTAAAAAAAAAAAAGTCAGAAGGCTGCAGTAATAGACCCTGATACGATTAAGTTACACACACACACACACACACACACACACACACACACACACACATTTTTTTGGATTTGTTAACTAAACAACAAAAATTAATGCTGACATAGTCTGAAAGAAATTATTTTGCATGTTGTTTAGATGTAGCACGTTCAGGAAGAGGGCATCAAAAATCAATACGTGAGAGATGAACAGGACCTGGGAACTCCTCCAGTTCAATTCCTTCATGTTATAAGTGAGGAAACTTGGGGCCAAAAGAGGTTAGGAGACCTTACCATTAAAAAAAAAAAAGGGAATTAAAAAATTTTCTTAAAAAGGAATTTAAAAATCTATTATTTCCTCAAAGTTCACATAAGAAAAAATGGATTCTGGGCACATAGTTAATAGTTTAATAAGATGTTTAAAAAAAGACATTTTTTGGCTTCCTGCCCTCAAACTCTTCCAGCAGTGGACGGGAAGCACACACGCACCCACGTGTGACCCCCACACGACACATGGCCAACACGACATCCGGAAATCAACACTGAGGCACGAAGACTGCCCCAAAACACAGGAGCGATTTGGTTCACAGGGGGAGGCAAGCCATGGCATATTTTCTTAAAAGAATCCTGCATTATTCCAGGGAAGACCTGCAGGAAAGAACACATGTACGCTTCCTCCCAATCACGTGGAGGGAGCTGAAAAAGCTGTGAGCTGTCAGGGCTCCCTTCCATGGGACGCTAAAGGATGTTCTTGTGAACTGCCCAGCCTTCCCCTGATTTCTAGACCCCATGTGTGAGTCATCTGGAAGGGAAGACAGAGAAGTGTTCTTATATAATAGGAGCTAAATTTGGCACAGGGGCTAGCACTTTAGGGTGATCAAAAGAGGATACCAGACAAGGTGTTTGTTCACTTCGTGTTCCTCTACCTACCAGAAGCTGAGAGGGCAGAAATTACGTTTTGTTCCTTGTTCCATTCCTAATATTTTCCTAGCACATTGCTGGCACAAAATAGGTACTAACAAAATGTTTAATTTGAACAAAATTGAGGCTCCTGGAAGAAGTGTTCTGATTATCATGTCGACTAAATAAGTATTGGTCTCGGGCATCATTAGTCTGGAAATATATAAGTTAGGGAGGCAATGCCACGTCATCTGTCCTTGCTCCTGAGCTCTCCACGAGTACAGAGCAAAGGCGTCAGGAGTCATGTACCCTCAGAAGCTGAAATTTCATTTCAGTGAGTATTTTAGGGGTAGTTTCCTAGAAGCAGACGGGATGTTATGTCTTTGATTTACAGAGAGTCTGTTTTTGGGAGAAACCAGCCAGGTAGTGAAGGAGGCAGGAGAGGGCAGGGGAAGAGGCGTGGGAATTGGCTTTATCTGAAGTCTGGCCATCAGCTTATCCCATGGGGAGAGTGGGAGTGTGTTACATCCCAGAGTTGACCCATGGTAAGGTTTTATTCATTCATATCAGTTAGGCATGGAAGGGGGCTAACGTGGCATTTCCAAGGCAAGTCTCTGTGGAAGGGCCAATTCTGAATCATTAGCAGTCAGCATCCATAGCTTTTTCTGGATGCAATACACCTGCCAGGAAAGGAGGATCGGACTGGGGCGCCAACAGTGTCCACACCGGTGCATTTTACTCTAGCACCTTCTTTCATGGATTCTCATGAACAACTGTGCATTTTTAGACACAACAGTTCAAGAATAAAGGCATTAGGTTGCTGGAGGGGAGGGGGGCCGGGGGATGGGGTTAAGAAAGGCACGTGATGTGATGAGCTCTGGCTATTATAGGCAACTGATAAATTATTGAACAATACATCTGAAACTAATGATGCACTATGTGTTGGCTAATTGAATTTAAATTAAACAAAATAATAAAGGCATGCTTAAGGTTACTGTGAGTTACCCGTTTCCCTGATTGCAAATTAAAATGTACTCGTTCCATGTTGTTGTAACTAAAAGGATGTTATTCTTACTACCATTGTAGAAACATCATCAAACCCATTTTTTCCAAAGTTTCTTCCTAACCCCAGAAAATAAAAACTTCACATTTTCCATCATGTAAATAGTTTTACATTTTAACTTTTTAATCACACGAGTAAATTTACCTTTGAAAGATTTTTAGTTGTAAGCCACACATTTGTCACATTAGAAAAGTATTTGCAAAGCTACTCTGTGCTGTGCATTCTGGTAGGATCTGGATAGCTGATGATGAACGAGACAGTCTTTCCAAGGAGTTTACAGTTTTGAGCAAAGCCAACAATCGAAAGAAAATGACAGAGCGCTATGATGATGGATGAGAGAGTTCCATGGGAATATGTAGAAAGAACAGCTCATCCCAGCATGGGAAGGGAGAGAGGGCTTCACTGGAAAGATGTTTAAATCAAGGAACCTGGGAAGACTGGGCCATTGCAAGAGTCTCCCTGCTCATGAGCCACTGTGGCCCCATGTTACAGCCCATCCTTGCAAGTCAGGCAATGCTTAGCCAGGACTCAGGTCCCTCTTCTCACCTCTTCATCTCAGGGTGAGGATCGAGGGCAGCAGTTTTCTATATAAAAGCAATAAACATGGTGAAAAGAAAAACTCTGTAAGATGTCTGCATGTTACAAGGCAACGTAAATGGCAAATTCTAGCTTTGTGATTCAGCTTAATTTTAATCAAAGCTCACTGAATGAATGGTCTTCAACCCTTATCAGCTAAAAATGCGTTTGCATTTCCAAGAACATTTCTATATCTATAAATTTTCCATTTCATATTAGCTAGCCAATCTGAGAAGATGTGTGTTTGTGGATTAAGCACCCTCATAAAAAGCGGAAACCCCAAGTAAGCAATGAAGAATGAACGGCAGGGAATAGAAGATTAAGTGAAAAGCATAATGTAGAAATTCACTTAAGCCGACAAATATATTTTTCAAGTGCTTGAAGTCAGCCACCCGCAAACAGACATGTTTTATAATATGAACAGCTCCAGGCATTTTTGTTTCTGGGATTCCCACCTCAAAATATTAATATGCACCCACAACCCACATTACAAATAAGTTTTGCTCTAAAAACTTGAAAGAATTTTTATAATTTGTTTTTGAAAAGAGGTGGCTATGAGCAAGTTATTAAGTTATGGTTGGCTATGATTTATCAGCAAAGGGAAATCAACCCTAATATGTGCTTTCAAACCTCACTGATACTTGAATGAATACTAAATTTACCTATGGCTGAAATCGGCAAAATGTACTATTTTATAGACATTTAATTAACCATTCTTTAATGTCCATTTTGCAGTTTCCCTTGTCCCGCCCTGGAACATACATGTATGTATGTATTGAGGTGGCAGGCATCTACTGTAGGGTCTTAAAAAGTTTGTCGTTTCTAAGTTCTGTGTCTATGGCATTTAAAGGCTGAAACCGACGTGCCCACAAAAAGTGTTGCAATTAAAATTAAAATCAGAAGCTAGGATATTTATGCTTATGTAGCTATCACATAGCACTCAGAACTCGTGACTCAATCATGATACCAACACCCATGACTTTTTTGAAGCCTGGAATGGTGAGTCACAGATTATGAACCCTAAGATTCTAGAGCATACCAATTGTTAAGGTCCTCTGACTTACACTACACTCTCAGGTAGAGTGGGATCTGTAAACGACTGGCATCCGCTGAGTTTGTTTAGAGGAAGCAAACCAAGCAGTGAGGGTTAGAGAAACACTTGAAAAAACTCCTGCTGTGTGATTTCCAGCCTGTGGCATGGCTCTGGACTGCTGTGAGCACCAGCAGACCAACCAGCATGGCAGTCAGCCATAAGAAATAAGGCTGCTGCTTGCAGCAAAGGATTAAGACCAACCACCAGATTAAGAGGCCAAGCACCAAAAAGCCACAGACTCTGTAAATACTGGCCCAGCCGAGATACCCAAGATCAGTCCCTATGTATGGTACCATGTTGAGCCACCCTGGGGCATTTTCAGACACACACACAGTATCTATGTGTGCATATAAATGTATATAGAAGCATGTGTACATATTTACATATACATGCACAATATACTTCTTAATATGTATACTTCTTAATATGTATATATTAACATATATAATTTAAATGTATATATAGAGAGAAATACAAGCATATTTTTAGTAACCTGAAGCAATGACTTGGGTGAATTGAAACAGCAGCAAAATTCTGTGCAGGGAAGTCCTCAGACATACAATAGGCCTAACCCACTGTACTACCCAGTGATTCCAACACTTAGCTGATTATCAGAAGCATGAAGCTTTTTAAAACGATAAATTCCAAAGTCACACCCAAGACCTTGCGTATCTGAATCTCTGAGGTCGAAGCCCGGAAATCGGTGTGTTTAAAAACAAAGGAAACCTTGAAACAACAAGTTTTGACCCCTTAAGTTGAGGAACAGCTGGTTTGCAAATACAAAGCATCTGGCCTGACCCTGAAGGATGGCCCTGGAACCAGAGAGCATGGCAGGTATTGTCTGCACCCTATGCTCCAACAGCAGTATCTGCAAAGCAGTGATAACATATAACAAATTCCCCCAAAGAACTGTTCTCAGAGGGGCTCAGATGGGCCATCCTCCGCATAAATGTGCAAAGTCATAGAAACACATGCCTATGTGCGAACTACCAACTTCTACTTCACCAAGAAAGTAGCCCAAACTGGCTTCTCCCAGCCCCCAAATTCTAGGCGAGGTATCTTCCATCCTGTTTATTAAATATCTCAAATGGAAGACTTTCCTGCATGAACAAAATCCCCCAGTGACCTTTATGAAACAGAATTTTGTGGAAAGAAAGAGCTCAGTGTTGGAGCCAAAGAGAAGGGTTATACTCCTGGCTCCACCACTCCTTAGCTGCAGGGCATTGTCCAAGTCCTTCCATTTTTTTAAGCTCCAGATTCTTCATCTGTAAAATGGATTAACAGTGCCTGGCATTTGTGGTTATTCTGAGGATTACAGAACATAACATGGTAAAGCATGTGCACTTAGTCGATAATTAGTAATAGTGATGCCTGCTATTTTCATTCAAATAAGCCGCCATGTTCCAGTTGCATAAACTATCATCACTGTGGTTGATTTATATATAAAAACCATCTAGGCTCACCAAAATGAAAATCAAATCATCCTCTCCACTAGCTTTGTGATGGGTTTTTTACATTTCCTCTTCTGAAAGAGGAAGATACTCAAGGGGGATATTATCTTGAATCTTCGTATTTAACAAAATGTTCCTTAGATGAATCTCTCATCGCTGCTTAACATTTATAACAGGAGTTGAATCCAGATAATTGACTCAAGTTCCATTTCTCAAGGATATTTTAAGTCCAACTCACTTTGATGAAATGAGACAGTTCATCACAAGAATGGCCTTTGTATACATCGGACCCACATCAAAAGGAAGCATGTTCCAAGTGTCCTTTCAACGTGGAATCCAAGAAAGTTAAACAACAGCAACAAACCACTTGCTTTTTCTTCAGACTCTTTTTTTATGGTTCTATAAAATCTTCTAAGGCATCTTAATACGTCAAGCACAGGCATTATAAAATATTATACTGCCCTGACTTATTAGGTTTACATTGAAAATAGTGAATACTAAGATTAGCTAAAATTAAATTTTCATATAGAAATTCTTTATATGAATTAATTTCCACAGTAACTCTGGGGAGTCAAATATTTTTTTCTACTTCACAGATTAGTAAGGTGAGGCTTGGAAATAGTAAGTAACTGGTCCAATGTCATTATGGTAAGTGTTCAAACTCAGGCCTGGCTAACAGCCCAAATCTATCATATTTACCACTGGTCCATCCTGCTTCTCATAACCTCACAAGTTCAGCAGAATTCATATGCAGAAGATTTTTTTTTTTATTTCATCTTTTACAGCTGAGAAAGGGAGGCTGTGGTTATGGCATGAAAATGCAGGGAACAGTGACCTGGGGCAAAGGACGCATTCCAAATTCAGTTCACTTGAATTTAAAAACGAATACCCTCTGTACAATGGAGGAATTACTATCTTTCAGTTGCCATAAAAGTTCTATCTCCTTGTCGTTTTTATTTCCTATCTCTCTGCCTCTTTTATATAACCGTATCAAGAATTGGAAAATAAAAATAATTTTTACAGTTTCTATTTGGAGAGTTTGACAGAAAGCTCATGGTCTTGGACTTCAGTGAATCTCAGAACTGGAAAAGAGGTCGTGTTTCCTGTTTTCTTCCCTTTTCAGTTCTTTCTCTCACTTCTATTCATCATCCATGTCTTGCCTGTTCTTCCTAGTTTCGCTAAGGACCACCTGAGCCCCCACCCTTCATCAGAGGAACTCAAAGATCACAGGAGGGCCCTGGGGTCACAGACACCAAGGAAAGAAGAGGGAAGAACAAGAGGGAGGTGGCAAGACATGGGGGGCAAGGAGCCCCGAATGCTTTTGGCAGGAATGGCTGGGAATGAAGGTGACTGCCCTCAACTATTGAATCTGGACTGGTGCTGTTGCTTTCTACTTATATTTACCTTCTTAAATTTGTTTTTAATTTTTTGAATATTCAATTTCTTCTCAGCTTTATTAAGACATATTGGCATATGACCCTGTATAAGTTTAAGGTACCAACATGCTGATTTGATACATTTATATACTGCAAAATGATGGCTACCCTAACCTCGGCTACCACCTCCATCCCATCCCATGACCATCATTTCTTGTTTGTGGCATGAACATTTGAGACCTCCTCTCTTAGCCATTGTTGCCTTTTAAAAAGTGGTCCAGCACTGTGCTCTGTCACTTGCCAGCAAGAGGCCGAGACTTGTTCAGTGAAGAAGTCCAACTTTTGCTGGACGTGCTTATGGCCCCAGGCCCAGCTCTGAGTATGAGTTGCCTCTAAGAGTCAAAGATTCCCCATGGGAAAAGCCAGAAAAAGCCAGAAACATTAGAAAACATGTTCCCTGTTTAAAGAGGAGATGTTTAATCTTCTCCTTTTTATTTTTGCTAAGCTCTCTCTCCTTCCAGGCCAAATTAAGGGGTCACATTGACTTCGGCTCCAGGAAAGAGATGCTAACCTTTCCCTAAGCCGATAGTCAAGGTGAAGGGGCTACCTCTGGGCTGGGAGTTCTTACCTGTCAACAAGAGAAGACAAAGATGAAAAAGAAAGATGGACGAGCGGGAGGGAGTAATTGACCGCTCTTACAGCCCGCCTCACGCTCTCACCCCCGGAAAGATTCCAAGGACTGAGAAACACTGGCCGGACACCATCACACAGATTTATTCCAGCCGCTCCCTCCTCTGTCTAGAGTGGGCTTTCTTCACTCAGGATCAGGGGCAATGAAGGTACAGCAACAAGAAGTGATTTCAGGGGGTGGTGAGACGAAAAGATAAAATAGCTCTGCCTTCCCAATTCTCTGGACAGTCAAGCCTAAATGGGCAGTTTTCTGGAAGTGGCTTTTCAGGCATTTCAGCGGGAAGTCTCATCATCCAGAGTCCGTTATATACCATGGCAGTTACTGTCATTTCTTTTATTTTTTTCTTTGCCTTTTAAGATGGCCTAAGGCAGAGGAGGAATTATCATGAAGTTTTGTTCCTGGTACTCTCAGCGACACTTCTCTCCCACTGCAAATCATGGACACCTGCTGTCCCAGAAAGACCTGGCCCTCCATCAAGGTGCTCCGTGTCTTGGATCTGCTATGACCCCCATAAATATTGGCTCTGGACCTCCTACTTTATAATCCTGCTAAGCAACTATCTCATTATTTTAGACTTTTACTTTCCTTAAGCCCCCACATATTTGACTAAAAAGATCAGAACCACCTAAATGACTCCATTTTCATCCACTTTTCCTTCCTTCTCTGCTGTCTCTGAGGAAGACCCATTTGTTTTCCTGGCCCAGGTTAAGAGTCACATTCCTGACACCACCATACCCTTCCATGTCCTTCACATAGATGGTCTAGGAATTGACTCCTTTAGCTATTGAAAATCTCTCCTCTTCTGGCTCCTTCCCCTCTGGAGGCAGCAATGGACAACTGTCTCCAGGCTGAGCACAGCACACGGCACACAGAATGTGCTCAATTAAAGATAAGTGCTCAATGAATATCTTATTAAATAAGATCTATGCAGTCGCTCCCTCAAGCAAGGCCACCACGTTACACAGTTCTAGAGGGCACCATTATACTTTATTCTGTGTGGATGGCACTCCCTAAAGCTCTACCGTGGAGTACCATTGTCCTTCTCTAAAACAATTGTCACAGAATTTGCACAATACTTTTTAAACATGACCCTGCAAAGAATGAGCATCTTCTGAAAGCCAGTTTTTAAAAGTAAGTCCATTTCCATCCAAGAATTTTTCAAAATAGGAACTGAACACATTCTGAAAGTTTTTCTGCCTCCAAACTGAGGGAGAGAGCACAATAAAATCTACTTTATTACAGCTCTAAGACGGTTCATTTTCTAGAAGAAAACGTGTTTGAAGGAATAGCACAATAATTATAAAAAGTCTATGCTGGTATATTGGTTTTTAAAGGGAAAAAAAGGATTTTTTAAAAAGAAAGTATTCTAAAACCAAATGATCCAAACACCAGCTCAATATGTTTGATTTGGGAGTTCTTTGCCAAGACTTGTCTCCACGCATCGATAAATCAAGTCAATTCATTGAACCAAACCTTCAGAATTGCCATTTTCAGAGCTCCAGGAATCATGGAAGAATCTAGGTGTGTAACCAAACAGGATCTTGGTCTAAGCCCTTTGCCAAAACATATAAATACTTCTAGACACTCCTTCCACATATACAAGAAGCCTACATAAATCTAACTTTTAGAGAATGCCTCCTTTAGATATAGTTATGTGGACATGATTTACGGACTGAGTAGTTCCATTTAATGGGCAAAGACTAAACAGATTTTAAGCAAATGAAAGTTTGGTGAAAAAAAAAAAAGAACATGGAAGGAATTTAAGGCTCCACACCTACACTTCTATAGAAAAACAATCTCCTTATTCTTTTTTTTTTTTTATAATGATTTTTTATTATATTATGTTAGTCACCATACAGTACATCCCCGGTTTTCGATGTAAGCCTCGAACAATCTCCTTATTCTTGAGCCATATAGCCACCCCGAGCTAACGGTGGGTCTTGTTTGAGTACAGAAGTGAGTCTTCCAGCCAATCATTTGCTAACCCAGTGGGCAAGTTGTACCAAAAATAACCAGTGCATGACAAATGTGCTGTCCTTCATTGGATTGGATCTAAGCGGTTGCCACTCCATATAATTCAGTCTTGAGGGAAACTGTGGAGCCACCCACATCCTAAATCAGTGACAGTTTAAGGGGGGGGGATTTACTTGAATTTGTGTTTACCTGTCCAGCTTCATTTCTTGACAGTCTTTCCAAATCTAAGTGTGTGCACATGTGTGTACACAAGATACGCACACACACGTGCACACACGGCACCCTACTCTCCAGCCACACTGAATTCTGTGCAGTAGTGGAAATTGCCCACCTCCTCTTCTTCTCCATGCCTTCATAGGTTCTGTTCTCTGCATGTAATCACTTTCCTATCCTCATGCACCTGGCTAATTTTTGTCTCTTGTTGGAAACTCAGCCTCGATGGTGCCTCACCCAGGAAGCTTTCCCCACCCCTCTGAGTCTGGCTTAGTTATCTATTCTTTATACATACCCTCATAGGGCTCTGCAAATACCCCATCATAGCACGCATTACAGTTTCTTCTTTGGCTCTGGTATTCTCCCACTAAGCTACAAACTCTTTGAGTATAAGAACTTTAAATCCGGCTTAGTGAAAACGTGTTGACAAACACTGGATGTTAGCTCACTCCTGTCCTGACCATCCTTATAATTTCTTTCCCTGCTGTCCACATGAACAGGTTAAAAGACTAGACAACTGACATATATCAAATAAATGAAGAACACTGTGGATAGTCCTAATACTTAAAATTCACTCCTAGGATCCTTGATTTCCTTTAGGTTTGTGCCTAGAAAATGGAAAAAACTGGAAATTCTGCTAAACCAATGCACGCAATTCAGTGCAAATTGCATTCTGGTTATGGGAACATTCAGAAAGAGGTGTTGCCAATTTGGGAAGGTTTGATGAAAGGCCTCGGGTTTTGATGAAACTAATGGACGTAGAAGATGTCCGTGAAGGGAAATAGACACAGGATAGGCAGAATGTAGACAGGCAGGAGAAATAAGAAGGGAAAAAACCACCTAGTTTGACTTCCTTGCATAGAAAAGTATCAGAAACAAAGAATGTCTTGGTAAGGAATCTATTGTGCTAACAACCTTGGGCAGGTCCTTACCCTCTGGCCTGGAGAGCCATCACGTCCTGGTGAACCAATGCCTCCTGGGACACCCTAGGTAGAGCAAGGACAAAAAAAAAAGTCAGAGTCATGGAAACCGGAAATCAAGTGCCTTTCTACCCAGCTTCTCTGAAATAGATCAAGGCCTCTAAACAAACCTAATAGCATGAAGGTGAATTCAGAATCCAGAACTTATTTGTATGCAAGAAATGTCCCCCACCAATGCTCGCCCTCAGGAGCATCAGTATGACTCTCAGAAGCGACTCAAGTGAATGAACACAGGCTAACAGTCTTTAATAGAGAAACCCCTTACTGCTAAAATCACAGCTGACTTTAGAAGGTATAGCCTTCCCCTCCCCCCCCCACCTTGGCAAGGCTCTTGAGCTAAGAGGATTTGGGGGAGGGGCAGAGGGAGAAAGAGACAGAGAATCTTAAGCAGACTCCATGTGGAGCCTGGAGCCTGATGTGGGGCTCGATCCCACAACCCTGAGATCATGACCTGAGCGGAAATTAAGACTCGGACGCTTAACTGACTGAGCCACCCAGGCACCCCAAGCTAAAAGCATTTTTTTATTTTTTAGCAGACTAAAAAGTAAAACTCATACCTGTGGGCCAGGAAGGCCAGTCTCTCCTTTTTCTCCTTTAGCACCCGTCATACCCTGAACAGCCAAAGGCATTCGGGGTTAAGTTCACATAGGGTTAATTCTTCGTCTTTTCTATCTCTCCACTGACTGTTCTAACATTTTCAACAGTAACTGGCTTTCACACTAACATCCAAATACAGCATGTTTCACTTCTCACATATGCTACCCCCCGTGTGTAAGCATTCCTACGGAGCTGAACGTTTATACGGCAGAGCAGTTTAAACACAGAACACAGAGTCTGATACGGCCGAGGCCATACTGTACATCTGCGGAGGAGAGATTCAACAGTTTGATACTATTGATAGTTTAGATTTTTAAAGTTCATATCTACCTCGAGTTTTGGTTTTGTTTTAGCTAGAAAGATATGCGAATGGAATCTAGCAGGTAAGGCTACCAAAGGCTTAGTAGTAGTAGTAGCAATTGTATAACTGGAATGCTAATGCTTTCTAAACTGTGAAAATAACCCTGGAACAGAAAACTTCTCAGCAAGGGAGATATAATCATATGCACAGAAAGATGGCTAAAAATGTGCTTAAAAGGCTTATTTGTTTCAAATATTAATTTTGATTAACAGAAATTGGTTTTACTCTTGAAATTTTGATCCCTAGAGGAAGATCAATGAAAATCAGTGAGTGGCATTAAATTTGCTTTCTGTGATACAAATAGAGTGGCTGTATCAAAGTACACTGTCTATAATCTGAAACTCCAACGAAGTGCACTGGCCTTTGATGCCCACGAGATAAAAATCAGAAATAAATGGCCTCCATGAATCTATATCCATGAATACTACAAATAGATAATGAACAACTGGAATTTGTTACTTTTTAGACTTTATTACATCTATGAAGGATTTGATCCAACAAGAAAAAGGACAATAAATGTCATAGCCCTTTTCTTTCCTTAGACAACTTGCTTATGGACAAACCTACCCTGTGTGGATGTATCTATTTGTAAAATACCCTCATCACTTAACAAAAAATTCACTAATGAATGAACTCATGAACTTTCAGTTACTACTTTCATTTCTCAATTCTTATCTTTAGGGGTTGGAAGGGACTGAGGTTCATTGTAAAGGGCACAGAAGACAAAAGTTCACTCTTTATAATTCATGAAAAAGTGAACACAATAAAGTCCACCCAAATGTTTACATGCTACTCACAGGCATTCCTTGAATGGACAGACCACTTGGTCCTTGGGGTCCAGGGGGACCCTGAGGTCCTGGAGGGCCCGTGTCACCCCGAGGGCCCTCTGGTCCCTGGAACACAAGAGAAGAAAATCATTTCAGAGGTAAGTTAGAATCTCAGTACTCAAAAGATATTTCTGCTTAGAGCACTTATAATTTATTTCCTTACAGAAATGTTCCTAAGACACAAAACGCTGATAGGATAGCGAGACAAAATGCCTCAGATGGTGCGCCTCCCAGACAAGATGTCATCAGTAAACCAAAGCAGTAAACACATGGGGGTTGTTCAACTATAATTTTTTTTCTTCCGTAAATAAGAAGGCTATGCCAACTATGTGAGTAACTAGACCCCCCACGCTCCGTAACAAATCCAAGAGACAGAAGTACTTCGAGACCACCCTCCTGGCCTGTGGCATGTAGGTTCATACCTTCCAGCTGAACTACATTCTCTCCACCTCCACCCCTGTCTGTTACCCATCTTGGGGGCACCCCTGCATTACTAAGACTTTGCCCCCAGTCCCTGTTTGCTTCTTCATCTTGATCCTACCATCCTTCTGTGCCTCTTTAATGTCTGCCTAATGACCTGCCCTTGGTGCAATATTCCTTGATTTTCTTTCTCCTCAGGATCAGGCAGTCCTATCACATTAGCAACTCTTATTTCCATAGTTTGGACCTTGTGGTTTAGCTAAAGCTCTATCTCCTCCATAATCTTAGATCCAAAAAACTGTATCCTCAACCCCTTCTTTCCTTTCTTTCATCCTGGGACTCCAGTGAAAACTAGTATAAGCTAAGACTTCCAACACCTGGATATCATGTTAAATTGGAGGTTGACAAATCCACTACTTGGGGCAAGCAATACAGAAGATGATAATGAGCATAGTCAGCTAAGGTTTAGTTTCATGGGAGTAACCATGTGGACGTGTCCAATGGTCTGGGGATCAAGGGATGTCTGAGCTGGCATGGATTTTGGAGTAGCTGAAGATGTGTTTTTGGGTGAGGTTCTTAAGGAGCCTGTTGAGACAGTAACAGAGGAAACTGATAAAGATGTGATGAAAAGCTGGTAGAAGGGAGAGAAAGAGAAACCTGAGCAGTGTAGGGAAGGCCAAAGGGGGGGAAATTTCTAATAGAAAGGTCTCCAACCATATCAAATGCTGTAGAGATCTCAAGTAAGATAGGAATTAAACCATAGCCTGTGGATTTGATAACAAGGAGGTAATCAGTGATCTTAATAAGAAGAATTTTACAGGATTCTTATAGGAATAGAAGTCATATGCAGGTTAAGTATGATTCTGGTTATATATAAATGGAATTATATACTATGAACTTCATCGGTTCATGCTTCTTTTATGTGTCAGAGTGGTGTTGGGGTTCATACTTTTGTTGCATGTTTCCATAGTATGTTCCTTTCAATTGCTGAATGGTACTCCATTGCATAGATACACAGAAAATTGTTCATTCACCTATTAATGAACATTTGAATCATTTCCTGATTTTGCTATTGTGAATAAAGGTGCTATGAACACTTATGTACCGCCCCCATAAAAACTATTTTGGAAGTGAGGATGCAGAAAACAAATGAAAACTATTCTTACAAGAGACATAGTGTAAGAGGAGGAAAGATAGAGGTAGCTAGATCTAAAAAAATATGATGGAAGAGACAAGCCAGGAATTGACAAATATTAGTTAATGCTTATAATCATTTAATCATCTATCACTTCAGTATTATTGAGGAACTGAGAATGGAGCAGAAGGGCAGAAAGTATATGGTCTCATTTTATTCTATACAGTATGAGACAAAAATGACTAGGAGAGCCCAGCAGCAGGGTTGCTTTAAGCTTCTAAATTCTCATTGTTTGCTACAACTAAAAGATGGACCCACAAAATGGAAAATAATACAGCGTAGGGCTTTCCATATGGAAGGTATCCTTTATCTGTTCCTACACTATGGCATTGGTGGACATGTGGGCATTCTTTGTCTAACAAGACATTTTCCTAAAACCACTTCGTACTGATATCTGTGATTTATCAAAATCATCATGTAAAAATAACCCCATCAGCAGTGGTCCTGTGGAAATGGATTATCAGAGGTAAGGGGTCAATGTTGGGATCATCAAACATCTTTGAACTCCTAACAAGTCTTCATGATCAGAATCATCATCCGGTGAGAATGTGGGAAAACCATGGGATCATGCCGGGAACCCAATGGGAGGAGGAATGCAGAATCAACAGGAGCTCCTGGGCACTGTGCTGAGGTGGAACTGAGGAAGACCCAGTGTATTGCTGTCTGAAAAGAGGCTTTCAAATCACTGGCCTTCCTTGTAGGACCATAAGAGAGAGAGCCAGGTAAGAAACATCAAGTCTGTGCCTAAGATATGTGTTACAATCTCAGAAAATCAAACAAACAACAAAGAAGATATCTCATGAGTTTTGAGTTGGCTAGTGACTCATTAGCTTCAGTCTTCTTTCATTTACTTCCTTCCTCCCCATATAAGCTCCTACCTTGCTTCACTTGTTTCCAGTTTTATAGTAAAATTTTTTGCAATGTTCTCTTCCCCATGCAAAAATACCATGCAAATTGAGTAAGTGACCATATTGAAGCAGTAAGTCAAGACTGCAAGGTGGGTGGAGAGGAGATCATGGGGCAACAGGTGCAAATGAAACAGGGGGTCAAATTATAGAGGGCCTTGAATGCCACGCCAAGGAAGGTGAATTGCCTTCTCAGGACAATAGCATATGACTACAGATTTAAAAGTATGATATGGCCCAGCATAACTTTAAAGAAATAAATCTGGGGGCAGATGTGAAGAATCCATCAGAAAATCAAAAGCACTGGAGCCAGGAGACCAGTTAGAAGATTTGCCAAAAGCCAGATAGAAGATGGTGAGACCTGAATTCAATTAGTGGCTGGGTTTCTGCCCATCCGTTAGGGCGCCTTTGTGCAAACTAGGAAAACGTGTGCCTGGACATGGTTTGGCAAGGCTTGGTCGTCTCAGCTGGTGCCTTTGTGGCCTACCCCAGCACACATGGTGGCCCTGGGCAGTGAGAAAGGAAAACAGAGCTGTGTGTTTGATTATACATTGTGGGGAGGGAGTAGGACTCTAAAACTTGAGAAATTACATGGAAAGGAGTGCTGCCTAGTTGTGATTCAGTTTTCTCTCTACTTTGTTGTAGGTAGACAATGA
The DNA here is from genome assembly GCF_024610735.1 of Ursus americanus. NCBI lineage: Eukaryota > Metazoa > Chordata > Mammalia > Carnivora > Ursidae > Ursus > Ursus americanus. Next base: position 19,013,932 of record NC_142135.1, read on the forward strand.
GAAGAATATACACGAAAGAACACTACCTTGGAAACTAAACCACTCAGAACACTGACATTCTATTTTTGACCTGGAAACCAACCTTTCTTTCACTGAGTTCTTAAGTATTTTTATGAAAAAACAGAAGTCTTTAAGAATAAAGGAAAAGACTTAGACACAACTTTCCACAAAAACATAAGGGGTTCCGGACTGCAAAGGGTAAACAGTACTGAACTCCAAAATTATATTGTTGCTAGATATGAGACAGACAGAGATACAGAGAGACAGAGAGAAAATTACCTTTGGACCCTGTTCACCTCGTTGGCCCTTTGGTCCTCGGAGTCCTGGACCACCCTGGCAAACAGATGTTAAGTATTAGCACAAAGACAAGTCTTAAACAGCATGTTTCATCCATTTTCTTCAAAAATATGGATTATGTAAGTCTTATTTTGAATAAAGTCCAACTCATTGTGTAATGGTACATACTCATTATGATCCTTCACTGGAAATCTGCCACCTAGACTCACCTCTTCCTGCTGATGATTTCATAGTTTGAGAAAGCTTTCTAGGCCAAATGCTTTCAAATTAAAAAAAGCTTCAGTATTTTGAAATTTAGTGTGTAAGACAACTACTATTAATGGACACAAATAAAATACACTGCTAATCTAAAATTGTGTCTTATACCACAACTTTGAGATTATTTAATTAAATTGTAAAAAGCATCTAAAAATAGTAACAATTTAATTTTATTTACACCATAAAAGGCTAATCAGTGTTACTGAAACTTCAGTTATTTGTATTTTCCCTAATATTTTTGCCCTATTAACGCGCCATCTGCACAATTACTTAATATCATTTTCTTTATCTAGATATATATGTATGTGTATATGTATTCTTGCAAACATATTCTTTGTATATATGTGCATAAATATATACGTGTATACACAATATTTTTCAATTGACTCACTATTTCACTTAAATCTAATCTTAAAAGCAAATAGTATAGCACTATAGTTAATGGAAAAATGCGTTACTTATTAAGAATAGAATGTAACCTTGAAAATATACTATAAATAATGTTATTAAATTTAGCTAGATTTTGTTCCTATTGAAGTCTGTGAGCCATGGGCTTGTTCTTTGTTAAAAAGGGAGACAAGTAAGTATTAGTGTGCACCAGACTGAGAATATCTCTTTCACCTGAGCAGAAGGATTAAAAGCTCATTGAAAATGGAATAGCTCTCTCAGTGTGTGATTTCGATTTATTTCCTGCTACACACGTGACTCCTGGAAAACATTTTGTGTACCGTCAGCAAAACACTTGCATCACTTGGGAAAAGATTGGATTGGGTGAGCTTTAAGGTTTCTTCCAGCTTCTTTTAACCACTTAAATTCAATCCCCTCCCCAATAACACCTGGTTGCTTATCTTCCAGACTTCTTTTTTTTTTTTTCAAGATTTTATTTATTGGAGGCGCACCTGGGTGGCTCAGTCGTTAAGCATCTGCCTTTGGCTCAGGGTGTGATCCCAGGGTCCTGGGATCAAGCCCCATGTCAGGCTCCCTGCTCTGCTGGGAGCCTGCTTCTTCCTCTCCCACTCCCCCTGCTTGTGTTCCCTCTCTCGCTGGCTGTCTCTCTGTCAAATAAATAAATAAAATCTTTAAAAAAAAAGATTTTATTTATTGGAGAGAGAGCTCACGAGAGAGCACAAGCAGGGGGAAGGGCAGAGGGAGAGGGACAAGCAAACTCTCCCACTGAGCAGTGAACCCCATGTGGGCTGATCCCAGGACCCTGAGATCATGACCTGAGCTGAAGGCAGATGCTTAACCCACTGAGCCACCTGGGCGCCCCTCTTCCAGACTTTTAAAATACAATTATAAAATTGCATATATGTATGTACCTATAGAAAATATTACCTATAGTATTTTTGTGCTATTATATGATATATTATAAATTACATATGTGACATCACACTGTTTACATACTTCTAAGTTTTTTAACAATGTGTTTTAGAGATTCTTTTCCATGACATAACATATGATTTAACTTATTCTGAATGAGTTGTGTAGTTTTCCAAACCTTGGATTATATAATTTTGTTTGTTTAACCATTCTTCATTATTGGAAACATAGGGTTTTCTCACACTTTTTTTTTTCCTGTTTTAACACTTCTGCAATTAACATCCTTATACAGCCCTTAAGTACAAACTTTAATATTTAAGTACAAATATTAATATTTAGGATATCAACAAGTAGAATTATAAATGAAATTTGATGGGTAGGTAGATATAATATCAAACTGTGCTCCAAAAAGCTGTGTCAGTTTACTCATCTACCAAGAGTTTAAGAGGGTTCCTCCTTCTCTAAACCTTAGTCACCACTCAATATTGAAGGGGAGCAGAATTTGTCACCTCACAGTGTGCCTCTCAGGCACAAGGATTATTTAAGAAACTGCAGACACAGGAGAAGCCCTGAAAACCAAAAACCAAGTAAAAGTTTTATGAGACATTTATATTTATAAGAGAAGTCTCCATTTGTAACAGTGTCTCCCTCTTTGTACCAGGAAGGAAGGGAGGACTCTAAATCTCTAGAAACTTACTTACGAAGAAGACAGAGACTGGGATCTGCATAATAGCCTCACCCTTGTTTGCTATGCCTTTCCTGGTAACCTCCCCAAACATACCCCCTATCCCCAATGCCCCCCTCCCCCCCCCCATCGTCTTTAGCTGAAGATGATATTTAAAGTGATGGCTTCAACCACTTTGGGGAGTTACTTAGTTTTCCTGGGTATCTTCCACGTATACAGGAGGTATGCATGTTATTAAACTCTAGATTGTTTCTCTTCTGCTAATCTGTCTTTTTATTAAAGGGGTGTCTTAGCCAGGAACCCAGAAGAGTAGAGGGAAAATTATTTTTCCTCCCCCACAATGCTGTCAAACTTTACATTGTGATCAAACTAATTGGTAAAAATAATATTTTACTCTTATTTTAATTTTCATTTCCCTAAACACTACTCTAATGGGGCATCTTTTCATAACATTTTCCATTTGCATTTCATCTCAATGCAACTACCTATTTCTGTACTTTACTCAGTTTTCTAATGGGTTACATGTCTCCTTCTCTTTAATGTGTAGAAATTCTTCATATATTTGGATACCACACCTTTCACTGTTACATGGGATGCAAATATTTTTTCCCAGAGTGGCAGACACTTTTGGTTGGTTACCAAACAGTCTTTCCTGACTCCCTTCTCCATTTTATTTCTCCTACTACAAGACTAAAAAAGATGGATTTGCTTGCCCAGTCCCCTTTGCAACCAGGAATGGGCACATTAACCACTTTGGGCTAATGTGATCAACAGGCCACAAGCCTATAGAAAGGAAAGTGGGAAACTGGGACAAGCTTAGGTCCTTGGGATCATCCACCTCTAAATCTTTTGTTGAGCAAACAATAAATATTTAAACATCTGTTTATACTACTGTATCAGTCAAATGTTCTGTTCCTTGAAGCAAGTGCAATTCATCCCAATTAATATATCATTCTGGCCCGAACTCTTTAATTTTTTCTGTGCATCTTTAATGATTGGTTTTTAACTGCAGGTTTTGTTGAAATATGATAATTTGTCTCACAGCTATTCATGTCAGAGGCACCGTGTCTAAAAGCCTCAAAACTTTTATATTTGTAACTTATTTTGCACCTTATCCTTAACCGTCAACACTGAGCACATGACAAGAATTCAATACATTTTTGTGGATGTTAACTTCCATCTTTTTTTTTTTTTTAACTTCCATCCTTTTACTAAGAAAGGGTTAGTCTAATCGGCCAAAGCAACCTTTTTCATGACACATCTCCAAAGGCAAGAGAAACAAAAGATAAAATGAACTTATGGGACTTCATCAAGATAAAAAGCTTCTGCACAGCCAAGGAAACAGTCAGAAAAACTAAGAGGCAGCCCACGGAATGGGAGAATATATTTGCAAATGACACTACAGATAAAGGACTGGTATCCAAGATCTACAAAGAACTTCTCAAACTTAATACACGAGAAACAAATAAACAAATCAAAAAATGGGCAGAAGATATGAACAGACACTTTTCCAATTAAGACATACAAATGGCTAACAGACACATGAAAAAATGTTCAAAATCATTAGCCATCAGGGAAATTCAAATCAAAACCACACTGAGATACCACCTTACGCCAGTTAGAATGGCAAAAATAGACAAGGCAAGGAACAACAATTGTTGGAGAGGATGTGGAGAAAGGGGAACCCTCCTACATTGTTGGTGGGAATGCAAGTTGGTACAGCCACTCTGGAAAACAGTGTGGCGGTCCCTTAAAAAGTTAAAAATTGAGCTACCCTATGATCCAGCCATTGCACTACTGGGTGTTTACCCCAAAGATACAGACGTAGTGAAGAGAAGGGCCATATGCACCCCAATGTTCATAGCAGCAATGTCCACAATAGCTAAATTGTGGAAGGAGCCGAGATGCCCTTCAACAGATGACTGGATTAAGAAGTTGTGGTCCATATATACAATGGAATATTACTCAGCTATCAGAAAGAACGAATTCTCAACATTTGCTGCAACATGGACGGCACTGGAGGAGATAATGCTAAGTGAAACAAGTCAAGCAGAGAAAGACAACTATCATATGATTTCTCTCATCTATGGAACATAAGAACTAGGATGATCGGTAGGGGAAGAAAGGGATAAAGAAAGGGGGGGTAATCAGAAGGGGGAATGAAACATGAGAGACTATGGACTATGAGAAACAAACTGAGGGCCTCAGAGGGGAGGGGGGTGGGGCAATGGGATAGACCGGTGATGGGTAGTAAGGAGGGCACGTATTGCATGGTGCACTGGGTGTTATATGCAACTAATGAATCATCGAACTTTACGTCGGAAACCGGGGATGTACTGTATGGTGACTAACATAATATAATAAAAATCATTAAATAAAATAAATAAATAAATAAAAAATAACCCACAAAAATAAAAAAATTAAAAAAAAGGAAGAAAGGGTTAGTCTAGGCAAAGGGAATATGGTTCATTCACCCAGGCCTTCCTACGGCTCTTCCGTAGCTTTATTGGCACCAAACACCACTGTGTGAATTCTTGAATTTGAAAATAATCACAACTATATTAAATCATTAGACAGGGTTTATTGCATATTGTTTGGGATACCATTTCTTGAATAGTTTATTATACTTTAAATATTTGAAAATTTCAATAGCGTTTCTCCTCTTTTACATCTTTCTAAGTCAGAACTCAAGTCTTCTCTTTCACTTCTCTGCTGCTTTTTTCTCATTACAAAGTTTGACTCTTAGGTCATATGTGAATATTTTATAACTTGTCCCAGCAGTATTGCAGATGAAAAAACTTGAAAACCCTCCAGCTAAAAAAGCTTATTAATGCTGCTTAAAATAAAATAAACATCATTGTAATTAAAAACTGAACGCATAAATGCCAGGCAGGAAGAAGAAACAAAAACCAGAGAAGCAAGTGTGTGCTCAGAGACTGCCCTGGGGAAGGATGGGGAAAATGGTTCAGGGTTGCTGCAAAGTTTGTATTTTATAGCCTACACAGAGCAAGGAAATATGAACTTGAGCCTGTGATAGGTGGGGGCAGGGTGGAAAATGAAATGTTCTTTAAAGCTGAGGAACTTGAAAGTCTTCCCTGTGAATCAGATAGGAAAAAAAAAAAAACAAACAATAAAAAATAGCAGGTGGATGACCAAGATGTTGTTTCCAATGTAGCTATGGGAGGAGTAGGAAATGTCTTTGCTAAGAAATATTACCCAGAAGCTGATTCTCATACAATCTAGGGATCAGAATTCATACACTCAGGAGCAAACAAAACTCCAAAGTCAAATGTCTAAGGTGGATTTCAGTTGGTTGTCTACCCAGGAGCTTAGCAGAAGCAAGCACAGATATTCTCTGGAGGAATACAGCTCAAAACTGGCTCAAAATATCCCCCAAGATAAAATTTCAAGTAATACAAACTCAAATATACACCAAAAAAATTCACAAAATACATGTGGAAACAGGATAGCATGAGTAACATCAGCAGAAAAAAAATGGCAGACTCAGAACCACGCACAATGCAGATATTGACATGATCAGATAAAAAATAAACTGTATTTAAAATATTGAAAGAAAAAATAGTTTTGAAGTGTTACAAGAGAAGAAAGACTATAGAAATGCCTGGAAGGTTTGAAAAGGAACCAAATATAACTTCTAGCTGTGCTAAATATAGTCATCAAAATCAGAAATACAATGGATAGGTTAAGTAGCATATTAAACATAGCTAAAGACAGAATACACTAGAAACTAAATTTGAAGAAATTACATAGAAGAAGCCTGGAGATACAAGCAGAAATAAATAAAAAAGGTTAAGAGACATGAGAGTAAGAAAGTACATCAGTTGAGCTTCAGAAAAACGTAATCGAGATGATAGGAGAGAGGCAATTATCGAAGAGATAGTGACTAAGAAAACTCCAAATTTAACGAGAAACATTGCCATTCAAACTCATGAAGTCATAAGTTTTCCAAAATGGCAGATTGTCTTCATCAAAAACCCCGCACCAGAGCAGAGCGTGGCGAAACTTCTGATCACTAAAGACAAAGGGATCTTGAAAATAAGATCCTCCCGTTTATTAGTTTGGAAAGTTGTCTCACTGCTTTAATTAAGGCCAATATTAAAAAATTTTTAAGCAAGACAGGAGGCTTATTATTCTCTTATATTAAAACCCGAGCTGATAACTGGTTCGTTGTAGTAGAGTAGCTTTACCACACAAGGCAGCCTGCAAGCTCGGGTGCTTTAATTCTATTGCTCTGCACTGCTTGCTAAAGTGAAACATTACCACGTGTTCCCAGAGTAGCATGTTGAGAGAGGTGAGAATGGATAAGGAAGTTATTTTGTTTTCACTTAAGAACAACTTCTAGGTTGATTGCATATCCCTTTTCTCTTACTGGCCAGAACTTGGTCATAAGGTGATATCTACTTGTACAGATGTTAAGAAATCAAGTCTCTAGCTGAATGGCCGTGTGCTTAGCTAGAACTCGGGGAATTCTGCTACGAAAAAGAAGCAGTGGCAATGAGGGTACAATCAACGATCTCTGTAACAACCATCAAAACTATCTTTTGATAATATGGGAAATAAAAGCATTTGGTGATGAAAAAAAATTAAAAATTGACTATCAATAGTCTCTCATCAAAGGAACATCTTGGGGCACCTGGGTGGCACAGTGGGTTAAGTGTCCGACTCTTTGTTTTGGCTCTGGTCATGACCTTGTGGTCCTGAGATGAAGCCATGTGGAGGGCTCTACGCTCAGTGGGAAGTCTGCTTGAGATTCTCTCTCTCCCCCTCTCTCTGTCCTTTCTCCTGCATGATTGCACTCTCTCTCTCTCTTATAAATGAATGAATGAATGAATGAATGAATGAATAAATAAATAAATAAATAAATAAATAAATAAATAAATAAATAAATAAAACATCCAAAGTGTGTATCCAGGAGAAATAAAAATGATACTGGAAGATACCATGAGCAAAGAAATAGCAAGTATGGAGACAAGTCTTAATACATAGTAATTTATAACAAGTACTAATAAAATGTCTAGTTTGTGATGTTAAAAAAAGTATCAAAATACCTGATAGCAACAGTGCATAAATTATAAAAAGGATGATCCAAGAGAAAAAAATTCCAAGAGTATCATATCTGTTGAAATAAGGATGAAAATCTTGATTCTTTTGAGACTTTGTCAAGCTAAATATGTTTGTTAAAATCTCTTGGTTGACTACTAAAAGAACAGCTATAGAGAGCAAAATTTCCAGGTGAGTGGAGGGGAGAAGAAAAGAATAACAACGAAAAGCCAAAAAGTGTAAATAAGTAGACAAAACCTCAACCAACCAAGAAAACCACATATATATCACGTGGGATGAATAGAAAGCAAAAACTAAGGGGACAGATAATGGGATATTTGCCCAAAGAGGTTAATTATCACAAATAATAGAGTGAATGGACTAAACTCTAAAAAAACCTGCAAAACCAGACTGAAAATAAAACCTAGCCATATACTATTTAAACAGAACACATCTCAAACATCAAGACAACAGAAAGGCTGAAACTAAAAGGATGAAGAAAATGGGCCTTAAGGAGGGTATGTGATGTGATGAGCACTGGGTGTTATATGCAACTGATGAATTCATTGAACTCTGCATCTGAAACTAATGACATACTCTATGTTGGCTGATTGAATTTAAATTAAAAAAATATACATATATACCACAAAAATAATCCAAAAGAGAAAACTCACTAGCAAGATGATCGTTCTCGATTTTTGTACACTGTAACACAATCTCAGGATGTACACACGATGCAGAATTACAAACAAAATTTGACAGATTGAAGTGGAAGTAGAAGATTTTAAACATCTATCTCAGCAATTGAAAGATAAAGAATTAATGCAGATAAAGAAGATTCTAACCACACAACTGACAGTTTGACTTACTGGATATTTGTATTTAGAATTCTGAACTCCACAATTAGAAAACACACATTCTTCTAAAGCATACATGGAACAGCCGTAAAACTTGACAAAAGGCCACAAAGCAAATGTCAAAGAACCAACAAATGTCCAAAAGCTGGTACTATGCAGACTATCTTCCATAAAAACATGCAATAAAATTAATATAAAAGATATATAAACTGCACATATGATCGGAAATTTAAAGAGACACTTCTAAGAGAAACATGGCTAAAAAGGAGTAAAGAAAAACATAAAAAATAATAGCTCACAGAAATATTAAATTTAACTACACTGGCCTTAAAATTTCTAGACAATAAAAAGGTCTCATGAACAACAACAAGCAAGCCACAGACCAGGAAATGATATTTGCAAACCATATCATTAATAAAGGATAAGTGTCCAGAATACATAAAACCACTTAGAAACTAATAAGCAAAAAAAATGCACAACAAAATCCCAGAAAAGTTTATAAACAGGTATTTACATAGAAAGGAATCCAAATGACTCAGAGACAAATGAAAAACTGCTCCATCTTACTAGCACAAAGGGAAAGTCATTTAAAATGTCAACCACAAGGGCGCCTGGGGGGCTCAGGTGGTTGACTCTTGATTTCAGCTCAGGTCATGATCTCAGGGTCTTGAGATCAAGCCCCAAGTTGCGCCCCGTGCTGGGCGTGGAGTCTGCTTATGATTCTCTCTCTCTCCCTCTGCCCTTTCCTGCTTATTTTCTCTCTCTCTCTCAAGAAAAATAAATAAACGAATAAAATAAAACAAAAACCACAGGGTTTTACACTCATCAGATAAGCGATAGCTCTTGAATCTGGCAACATCACTGTGCTCGTGAGATGCAGGGAAACCAGACCTCTTCTAGAGTTTGTGGGAGAAGATATTGGGACAACCATCTGGAAAGGCAATTAGTGGTTTCTTCATGAAGTTGGAGATACACCCTCCTTATTCTCCAACAAATCTGATCCTGCGGGTTATTGTAAGGGCCCTCAACTCATGTTTGCAGAGACATACAAAGGATGTTCACTGTAATAATAGAGTAGTAGGGAAATACTCCAGAGTTATGGGTCAATAAACTCTAGTTTATATAATGGAACAATGTGCATTACCTTTGATAAGGTTCAAAGACATAACTTTTTAAAAAATATTTATCTATTTATTAGAGAGAGAGAGCAAGAATGCAGAGGGGACCACACAGGGCTTGATCTCACAATTCTGAGGTCATGAGATGAGCCGAAACCAAGAGTCAGATGCTTAATTGCTCCACGCAGATGCTCCTCAAAGACATACTTTTGGGTTAAAAAAAAAAAAAAAAGCAAGCTATACACAGTTGAAAATAAATCTGTGTTTCCAATTCCAAGATTAAACCGAGGACAAACCCTTACATTTGATTGAAGTTTCATAATGCACGAATACTTATATACATATTATCTTGTATATTCTCAGAATGTCAGAGAGGTGGGTGCTAGTTTATATATGAGGAAAGGGAGGCTCACAGTGGTTCAGAGACTTGCCTAGTCTTATGATTTAAATTTAATGCTTTTACCATCATTCCACATTGGCTTCTTTGGAATAAAGAGTTTTCTGTTCAAAAAAAAAAAAAAAAAGACTTGGGTTCTACATCTGCACTTGAAAGAATGTTCTATGTGCCAAAGGTAAGGGAGAAGCTGCTGGGATGTATTTCAGATACATTCAGTAGGTTCTCTTCCTTTTTGTTCAGCTCAGGAAATGTGGTACACAGATGAGGGAAAATTCTGGTGGGCGGCCCAAGCTGGAGTGAACCCTCACGCTGCCTGTGTGATCTGCTGCATGCATGTTGGCAGGCCCGCCTGCCTCCCGTCAGCCAGCGTGCAAGGGCTGGTGAGACATCAGAATATTCCTCCTACAAGGTCTGGATTTCTTTATTTGCTTGTGCTTCTCCTCCCTGTTTTTTCTGTCTTTCTGCCTCGATCCATTTACCAATTCCTAACCACAGACCAACTCTATCACCTTAAGGAAACACCCATAACCCCAGGTTAACAGGTCAGACAGAAAATGAGCACTTAAACCCATGAAATGGAAAGATTCATCACGTAAATTCAAAGAGCCAGGTAGTGCGTTTATATACATTTTTATATTTTACAAAAAATGTTTTCTTTCTCTCTCCCCCCTTCCCTCCTCCTCCTTCTCCCTTACCGCCCCCCCCCCCCCATCAGGCCAATCTCCCTCTCTCTCCATTTTTGCAGGAAGTTTCCAGCAGCAGTGGAGAACTTCATGTTCGGATAGGGTGAGTTCAAAATCCTCCCTTTACGTTTCAACTTTAGCACATACTAGTGAAGGGAGGTACGTAAACCTTACAGGGGAAGTAGAGGGCCAACGTTTGAGACATTCATATTGAACATCAACTACAGGGGGTTAAAGGGAAGATTTCGAAATACGTAACAATTTGAAAGACAGTATGGCCTGAGGTTCCAGAGCATCATATACAGGAGTCAGAGAGACGGGGATTTGAAGAGAAGCTGTGTTCTTTAGGCAAGTTGCTTTTTTTTTTTCTTTTAAGATTTTATTTATTTATTTGACAGAGAGATAGAGAAAGCCAGACAGCACAAGTGGGGTGGGGGGGGGTGCAGAGGGAGAGGGAGAAGCAGATTCCCTGGGGAGCAGGGAGCCCGATGTGGGGCTCGATGTGGGGCTCGATCCCAGGACCCTGGGTTCATGACCTGAGCCGAAGGCAGATGCTTAACTGACTGAGCCACCCAGGCGCCCCTCTTTAGGCAAGTTTCTTAACATCTGTGGGCTTCAGTTTGCTATAGGATTAAGTATGTGTTTAGTACAGTGGCAAGCGCATATTAGACACACAACAAATGACAGCTATGAATATTATTAAAGAACATTGAAATCTGAATGAGGCAAGACTTACTGGTGGGCCTGCTGGTCCCAGAGTCCCGGCATTGACTTCAGAACAGGAGCAGGAATGTGGTAGCTCTGGGCAGGTCTCCTCATCCCTCTGAAGAGGGGAAAAAATAGCGTAACTGTTAACAAGACAATCTGTATAAATGGCTTTATGGACTCAAAGAAAACACTTTGATTTAAGACACTTAAAAAAAAAAACCTTGCAAGTGAACATTGGTGTGGAAAGGCAAAGAATACTCTCTCCTGCCCACAAAATATTTTCCTTAAAGAAAAATGAATGAGTGTCTAGTGAGTCATTGAAAATCATCATCACCAAAGGACGCTGATAAAATGAGCTTGGGGATGCAGGTGAAGAAAGAAAGGCAGAAGTGGGTGTAAACGAGGTTCTGGCTCCTAATTCATTTGGTTCGAGTAGGAGTACTTTATGAACTAAAGGTCTTGAAAACTTTCTTCTTTCTAAAAAAAAAACCACTTCGGAACAGAACAACTGTATCTACACTAAAACACACAAAACAAAATCAAAACAGTGCTTAAACGCATCATCAAGTCCCTGCAACAACCTTCGTTATGACTCACGTTCTGTGGTTGAACACAAGGAGGCAACACAGCATCCATCTAGAGCTTTGGGATAGGAGCTCATTTTCCTTTTCTTGCACAATTTTGTTGCCACATGACATTACAAGATAGATTATGAACATCAGGCTGAACATCTCTGCACGAGTCCCTGGGGGACGAAGACCCACTAACAGCTACCACAGAGTTTGTGACGATCCCATTTGAAGTACCGGCCAAAAAGAAGTCTGCACCGGGATTAGAAATTGCAGAACTCCATAGGGTTCACCAATCTCATTGGACAGGGAGAAAATAAGCTTCACTATTTAAGACTCGGGGGGAAAGTGAAGCTGGAACTGAATGGAGCACGGATGATAATTAAACGATCAAGTGGAAAATAATCTCAGTCTCTGAAATGTTCACAATGGAAAAATGTTGAGCAAAGGGCCCATGTCTACTGTATATACTTTTCTTTAAATGTTGGACAATAGTCAAAGCTTTCAGCTCATTATAGGAAACCCCCCTGTTAACACATCTGGCCTGATACCTGGGCAGCTAGAGTGGAATACAAACTTGAGTATCTGGAAAGAGCCTCCGAATAAGGCTGATATCAGGCCTCCTGTGACCAGAGGCTCAATAACGGTTTTACCATTGCTGCCAACTGTATCTCCATCCAGGTCTTCCTACCATGGAATGGACATATCTTCAGTGATAAAAATAAGAAGACAAGCTCTCAGCAGGCCTGGGTCCTTCCTAGGAAAAGTGGTGATCACATTTTGCTCGATAGAGCGTGGGCTTCTGAATGTTTCTGCTTCCACATTCCAATCCATCTGGGCTTAAGCATAACACCACAGTGTCTCTGATTTAATTCTTTTTTTTTTTTAAGATTTTATTTATTTATTTGACAGACAGAGACAGCCAGCGAGAGAGGGAACACAAGCAGGGGGAGTGGGAGAGGAAGAAGCAGGCTCCCAGCAGAGGAGCCTGATGTGGGGCTCGATCCCAGAACGCCAGGATCACGCCCTAAGCGGAAGGCAGACGCTTAACGACTGAGCCACCCAGGCGCCCCTCTGATTTAATTCTTCATCAGAGTTTACTTGGAAATTAATTTTGATGAAGAAAGAGTAAGTTACAGTTAACTCTTGAACAACTTGGACTGTACTGGTCAGCTTACATGTGGACTTTTTTTTCCAATAAATGCAATCTAGCACTATAAATGTATTTTCTCTTCCTTATGATTTTCTTAACAAATCTTCTTTTCTTTAGACTTCTTTACTGTAAGAATATAGTATATAACACGTATTACATACGAAATATGTGTTAATCAACTGTTTATGTTATCAGTGAGGCTTCCTGTCAACAGTAGGTAAGTTTTGGGGGAGTCAAAAGTCATACACAGATTTTTGACTGAGTGGGAGGGAGGCTGGTGCCTCTAACTCCCACGTCGTTCAAGGGCCAACTGTATATCCTTCTCAAACAGAGTCACCATGTATTGAATGCCTGCAATAGATGATGTGATCTGGTGTAAGGTTAAAAAGGCAAATCTCTGAGCCTTTATGAAGGCTGCTCTGTGCCCATTCTCCAAGTTTAATTATTAAGACATGACTACTGTCCAACCATAACACGGTCATCCAATTCAGCTCACTGTCCCTAAGAATGATAAGATATGAATCTGTTTTTATATATACAGGTATGACCCCATGAATTATACTTGGTATTAATAATGATAAAAAGATCGATTTTCTCTGGGGATGCACTGTATAGTGACTAATATAACAAAATAAAAATTATTTTTAAAAAAAGATCGATTTTCTGGTAACATCACATAGTTTATACAGATTATGACTACAATTTCAGAACTGTGTGCCAAGATGCCCTGGGGCACCTCAACAAACTTATAAGGGCACCATGAATGTTTTAAAAACTCAAGAGAAATAGCAGTATTTGACACCCATTGGACTTCGTATGAACAACTAGTTCAAGGTAGCTCACAATCTTAACACTAGATATTGAAATACTTTTTTGATGATGTCATATACTTGCAAATTTGGGGTTCTGGCAGTTGCTATGACAGAAAGAAGCAAGTAACATGGAAAAAATCAATGTGGAAAAAGAAGTGAGGTGGTGACGTCCAATCAGATTCCAAGGTATGAAAATTATGTACTCCGCAATAGGCCCATCCATCCCATTCGTAAGTAATCTTGGTTATTTAGGAATAAAATAACAATCCCATTTTCTTCTTTCCATTCATGTGTATTATTTTTTCATATGGCTACTGCGTTTTTAGAGCATAAACACTTAAGATTTTTGGACCTAATGGATTCATATACGGAATTGTTTGGCATTTCTTTTGACCTAAGGGTACCATGAAAAAAATTATTGCAACACCAAAGGTTTCCTGAACCAGGAAGTTTGAGAACCTCTGGACTCTGTGTAGACGGCACCCCTTGGAGGTGTGCAGGTCCCGCCATGCACGTCAGTGTGTCTTGCTGATGTCAGACCCGCCTCCTTCTTAACCTCTTCTGATTTTCATTATCATCACAATGAATTAGCTTGTTATGAGTTTTATGAAATAGCATTTAATTTTCAGAGAAAATTAAATACAACTTTAGAACATTTCAATAAAGAACAGACCTACTAATAAAAGAAGAATTCTTACCAGGCCTGGAAGTTCACAGCATTTGTCGCTATTGGCCCAGGATGTGGAACAGATAATATCAAACATCTGTAACTGGAACTGCAATTTAAAACAAAATTGTCATTCAATAAAAAATAGATACACTCTGTCTATAATTATGATTTCATATCCTGTATCACATAATAGAACACTGATACATTTGTAACATAACTTTACCGTAAATAAATAGTCATTCTAACAATATCAAATTAATTTTGTTCCTCAGACACACAGTGATCTAAGATTTTGTCTAGTTACTCCATCCCGCCTCCAAACTCCTGGATTTATCCCAACTTTCCCTCTCATCTCTGCCTAAAGGCGCTTAGCACCTCTGTTGAAACTCGCCTCGTTCTGCAGTCGTGGTCATGACCAGTGTCTCCGTCACCCCACAACACCCCATGTATCTCTTTTCTGGCACATCTCCCACCGTACAGTGTGATTATTTATATTAGCTCCTCCATAGACTGTGAGCTCTTCAAGGGACAGAGAACCACTTCTTCATCTTTGTGTCCCCATCGTATGTGGGAGGTAGTAGGGATTCACAAAGTCTTGTCAAATTAATTCTGACTTCAATTGCTTGTGCATATATTCAACAAATTTTTCTTTAGTGTACAATGCAAGCGAGATACTACATTGACTTTTAAAATGTGAAAATGAACAAAACCAAAATCCTGCCTTCAGAGATCTTACCAGGAGTGAGAGGTAGGCACACGAATGTTGTTTACAACACTATAAGGGTCGTGACAAATTCACATATAGTATTGTGAGAATCCATGCTGAGTGTGTTTTCATCTAAGCCATTGATCATGCCATAAATATTTAGTCTTGTTCTACTCAGGTATGTTGGCAAAACTCAATGTACATCTTTAAATATACAGAAACATCATTATAATATTACTAAGGGCTAACATTACCTTCAGGACCCAACCATTTCTAATACTATATTTCTTCCAATATTATTTTCAAGTATTACAAGTGTCACCAATTACAGAGCTGCGAGAAGGAGAAGGAGGGAATCTTTTCTTTTTAAATCTACAACCTTCCTTCAGCAAGTGGTGTTTTTGGCAAGTGCTAGAAACTCTCTGGGTGCCTTATTTTCTCCCAAGAAATACTGTTCATCCCTGTGAGGGGTCCCGTGGATGAAAATGAGAATGCCCAAGTAGAAAGCATTACAAAATAGTTACTCACAATGCTGCAGCATCACAGATCCCTACTTTAAATGACAGTAAAGAGAATAAAATCAGGCTTCCCCTTTAATATGTAAGAACTGTGCTTTGCTGCAAACATCCTTCCCCAAGGAGTTTTGCAAGGTTAATAAAGTAAAGCTTAAATTTTGAAAGCAGATCCATGAATCAAGACATCACGGTTTTTTTGTTGGCTTTTTTCTATATACAACTATTGAGATGTTTGAAGAAATAATGTACATGGCTCACTGCTCTTTTTTCCTCCAGATTAAAGAAAAAATTCTCGATGGGTAGGATATCGGAGTCTGTGGAGGGCAACCATACAACAGAATAATGATCATTAAAAAAATTCAGTTTTTAAGGTTTTTGGACCAAGAAAAAATAGTTTTTTTCAAATTAAAACATTTTTAAGGAACGCAGATGCTGATTTTAATGAACACTAACAACAAAAGTATTTCAAGGACCATAGGTGTGAGGAGGCTATGGACCTAGACTGCCTGGGTGTAAGCCTCGAATCCTCCACTCACAAACTAAGTCAAGTCCAAGTTTTCTTCATCTGTAAAATTAGTATAATAACAGTAGCTAGCTCTTTAATAATAGCTATTCATTGGTGTAATAATAGGAGCTATAACAATAAAATGAATTAACGTACGGAAATACACATAAAGTGCCTAGAATATAGTTATTATAAATAGTAAGTATTATTATTTAAAGATTTTATTTATTTATTCATTTGAGAGAGAGGGAGTGAGCGGGGAGAGGAGCAGAGGGAGAGGGACAAGGAGACTCCATGCGGAGCATAGAACCCAACATGGGGCTCAATCTCACGACCCTGAGATCATGACCTGAGCCAAATCACGAGTTGGATGCTTCGCCAACTGAGCTACCCACGTGCCCCTAAATATTATTTTAATGGAGCATGTACAGCCCTGTCATTATTGAATTCTTTAAGATGCAGAAGAACATACTACAAGAGTAGAATCTAAATAAAAGTGATGTGTACTGAGGGCAGAAATATAACAGTAGTTTGTTTCCACAACAACCATATCTGTTTAATACTTTGGTTGAGAAAAATCTAAGCAAATAATAACAAGAGCAGTGGGCATTTGTTGAAAAACTACTATGTACCAGGCACTATCTTAAGGACTTTGCCTATACCATATAATCTTTAGATCACCACTAGGAGGTAGAGTAAGTAAGGCCAACCCCATTCTGCAGATCGGGACCTGGGAAGAAAGAGCCTAAGAAATGTAAGCACATGCTGAAAGTGGAGTTCTAGTTGGGATCTGAACAGCACATTTCATTTTCTTGTGGTTCATTTAGTAGTGAAAGGATCTTTGGTCTAATGTTTAAAATGCAGATACCCCAGCCTAAGTAACTTTACAATGCCATTTGTCTGGGGGCATTTATTAAATGGGGCCCATTATGACAGTATTAGATAGATTCAGTTCAATCTAAATCATTCATCCATTAAGAAATTCCCCATTTCTGAATAGAGCCCTCAGCGTAAAAGCATTTTATTGAATGGAAAGATGTATGTAAAGGAAAGGACTTTCATTAGCCTCAGTAAGGACCAGGCTTTCTTGAAGTTTTTCAAATAAACTCTCACCACCTAATCACTGTAACACTGTGATGTCTACATACACACCTTTGGCTAAACTTCTGTCCCATTGAGTTATTGGGATCCTTATGAGTTCATTTTATTTACTCAGGGGGTTGAACGCCTACTAAGTGCTGAATGAAGCCAATACTATCATTTGAGGAATGCTTGTGGGCTGTCTTTTCTTTTTCAAGTTTGATGAAGTCAGCAGGCTTTTGTGTGAGTGTATGTGAGTACAACAAATTTATTCATAATTGTTTTGCATTCGTAATAGCTTAGATTCCTCAGCCTTTAATTAGGGACTTCTTTCTGAGGATTGATTAAAAATCCCGCTGGCTTATATTCCAAAAACAATGACATACATATTTGTAGAGAAATTATGTAGGAAACAGTACAGACATGTCAAAAGACTTTATATTTGAGTGCCTGAAAATGCAAGATGATGCAGTTCAAAATGAACAAGAGTCAGCCTCTTTTTAATTTTTGTAACTTCTTTCCTTTCTAACTAACTGAACATTATAAAAAATATATGTGCAAAAAGAGAACAAGAGAAAAAGGGATGCGTAAGCTCCTATTTTCACCTTTTATAATACCTTCCAAGGGAATGCTTAACCAATTACAAAGGCTTGGTTTTCATTATTGGACATTTTGGTCCGGGTGTAACACAAAAGGCAAGTCATTTGGGGTGAAATGTTAGCATGAAAATAAGATTAAAATGTTTCTCATCAGTTGAGTCACTGTGATCTGTGAATGGGAATACAAATGTAGCCTGGCTCAACTTTCCAGTCATTACCACATTCTAGTTTCTGATTTTTCTCCAGCATAGCGTACACTAAGCTTGTAATTTGAAGTCAAGCTATACCTAAAATTATACAAATATTTAGAGAGATTTACATTGCACAGGAATACTGGAGTAAGACCACTGAGGACATTGGCCACCTTCTTCTTTAATTTGATATTTAACTTTTACTGACTCCATCTCAAAGCTAAGATTTATTAAGCATCTTACCCCGTTTACTTGCTCTCAATTTACTGAATTTAAGGGAAAGCATAATGGCACTCAATTCAATGAGGAGATGAAAATTAACAGCTGTTGTACCTATTGGTAGTCATTAAAATGTTTAGGTGTAGGCATACTTTGTGGGGAACACTTTGACTGCATTTACTTTCAAGGTCAGAGCTGAAATAATGGTGAGTCTCTGAACATGTCCGTGAACAGACAGGGCATATGCGCAGACCAAACTCCCTCCTCTGCTTTAAGTTCCTTAATGATCAGCTTGACCCAGTGGAAGAAAAGTTAGCATGGTAGGCAGGTATCCTTGTGCAAGTCAGATTCAGTCTCATATCTTACTTTCCACACTTTTTGAAAGGGGCACCTTCTCTAACTTCCTCAAGTCTCAGTTTCTGAATCTATAAAGTGGGGATAATCTAAGTATCTTTTCCCTGTGTTTATTAGAGGATTAAACAAGATAATCTCAGAAAAGCACACACTGCCTGGTCCATCATAGACATGCAATCAATATTAGCTACTTCTTTTCATTTTAAGGATTAAAATTCATAAATCATATGGAAACATGATCATTTTCTTATAGTTTAAAAACATTTGTTTCTACACTGTCATTGACTAGTCTGCTGTTGATTTCTACATAAAAGCTTTAACTCAGTAAATTATGTTATAAAAAACTCTGTAACATAACTTGTATTTGTCTTTATTTACATAGCAGAGGACTAAACAAAAGTCAATTGGATAATCATAAAAGTGTTAGATTTGAAAAGGGGGAAGAAAGACACTAAGAATATGATCACACGCCAGAAGCTCTAAATATTTCTAGGATCGTCTCTGGCAGCATTATAATTTCATCAGAAATCAGAAAAGAAAGAAGAAACTTCTTAGGAGACAGAAGAACAGAAAGGAGAAGCGCAGTCAGTTAAGTTTCTTCCCATGTGTGTTTTGACGGCTAAATTAAGCCAACTTCTTCGCTTAGTCCCACTAGGGACTTTCATTGTCTATAAAATCTCACATTACTGAACACGAGTTGTTTTTATTACAAATGTGAACAATTTCAATATAGTAGTTACTGTATCCCCAAATCCATTAATCTCTCCTCCACTCAACTTTGGTTTAAAATGAATTTATTTTTTTAAGGACTGAATATTTAGAGTTTTCCCCTCATCTAGCATTTTTTGAACCATTGCTGAATTTGCCAGGGAATGCTGACCTATAAACTACGAATCTTTTTTATATGATAATTACTCCTCCTGGAAGAGTCCAAAACTTGCACATTACATGTTCCCTTTTGCTGGGTATTGGGGTACAGATGTAAATTAAGATTATGTTAACAGTTTGTGCCTTCTAATTGAAAACTGAAGACTGAAGCTTCTCTCTTGCTTTGCACTGAAACAATTCATAACCCAAAAGAGCAAGGGAGGTTCCAATCACATTCTTGAGATCTAATCTAATATTATCCATTTCAACGTAATCAAATTCTTCAATAAGTGGGAAGACTGAAAATCTATTTAGCAATCCCTTGTAGACTTCTAGATTCTAACAAAAGCCACAACTTTTTTCTTAGTAGCCTTACAAAGAACTCTTTAATTATTGACTTCTATAAATTCCCCTTTGTCTACTACTGGCTGGAAGTTACCACAGAGTGTGCTCTGTTTAATTGCTTTTCTTTCATGCCTCAAAGTAAAGATTTATTACCGGTAGAATGAAAGCCTACGGGCACTTTTGCTTTCAAGAATAAATTCCATGATATTTAATTGGTCATATATTTGGAGTACCATTATTACATGGAGTATACTTTGAAATATAATTAATATAATTATAATTATAAAACTAATTTTAAAATACAAATTATTAATTAGGAGAAGGTAGGATATATATATAACTTGTCTATTATCAGTGCCACATATGGAATATAATATATACAAAACATTTTAAGAAAAGACATGATAAAATTCAAGTAGATGACATTCTATTTAATTTCTATCAAGTGTTTCTTGAGAACTTGACCTGTCCATCTGAATTTATTAGATACTGTGATGTGGGGTAGAAGGAGGTAGTTGTAAATGAAGACCATGACCTGGTTTCTATTTTAAGGGATTTATACTCTGGCAAGAGAGGGAAAGTGTAGATATATGGAAGAGCAAGAAAATAATAGATGGCTACAAATAATCAGGCGTTAAGCATTAGAGGTTTAGAAAAAGCGAGATGGAGAAGGTAATATTGACATCCTTCAGTAACAGCTGCTGTTCATTGAATGCTACTGTCAGGGATTTTATATGCATTATTTCTAAAAATAAAAAAAAATAATACTAAGTGATTTGGGCCCAGAATCTCAAACACCTAGAATTGTTTCCCTTTATTAAATTGGAGACTATTCATTCATCCATCCAAGCATCTATCTACATACATCCATTTATCCCTACAAGCTAATCCCTAGTTTGCTAATTATGGAGCCTTATAAATTATGGAGTGTGCTATCATAAAAGTCTCTTCTGCGAAGCAGAAGATGGTGTGTTTCTTAATCAGCATAAAATACAAAACATTAAGATTGACAACTCCTCAATATAATATAAATATTCTTTTTTATGGTGGAAAAAATTTATGTTTAGATTTAGCCACTGGACTCAGTTTAGTGATCCCAATTTCATCGGCAACATTCTAAGCACAATAGTCAGGAGCCAGTCAAACATATGCCTTCTTCTCTCCACTGGGCTTGATCAAGGCGCTGACCTTGGCCACGACCATGTCATAGAGCTTCTTCACAGCCTCTTTAATCTAGTACTTGTGGCCTTGACCCCTACAGTGAAGACAAGTGTGCTGTCTTCTATGTTCCTTATGGCTGACCTGGTAGTCAGAGGGAACTTGATGATGGCATAACAGTCAAGCTTGTTTCTCCTTGGGGAGCTCTTTCAAAGATATTTGGGCTACCTGAAGAAATGCAGCGCCTTGGGCCCTCAGAAGGTAGGTGACATGTGGATCTTTGGTGTGTGTGTCTCTGCATGTGTATGGATGCCTTTCAGCACCACTTTCTTGGCCTTCAAAGCTTTTGCTTTGGCTTTGGCTTTGGAAGAAGCAGGGGCTTCCTACTTCGCTTTTGGCACCATCCTCATGAAAGGGTTATAATGTAAACATTCTTAAAAGTCTCTTACCATAACTGAAAACAAGAGAGCCTTCCATAGCTTTTATATTCTCTCTTTCCAAACATCTAATCCATGGTTCTCCAAAGGTAAGTAGAAACAAAAGTACTTTTAAAAAATACATCAAAGCTAAGTATTAAACTAATTAGCATATATCTATCAAGGTCTGAAAGCTTGAATGTTCCCCTATGTACACAAAGACTTCCCTTGTATTGTTACCACAAAAGGAAATGCCACTAAATACTGAAATGTCCCAAAGTAATTCATTTTACCGTTCTGGGACTGTTTGCGGGTATATAAAGTGAATGGGTCATACTAGAATAGCGGAGTTAGAACTGTGCTCCTTGAAGTTCCCTTAGGACCTTTGGAGGGTGGGGTGACCTGCTACTCCATGTCCTCTCTCCCATTCAGTTAGCAAGGGTCTGTTTTAATCTTATTTATTTATTTGACATATACTAGAAGATTTCATTTGTACAAAGTGATCTTCAGCTTAAAAAGTCTCAGAACCACCAGGGCATTCTCCAGTTCCATATAGCTGGCTAGTTCTACAGATCTAGAAAGTGCAAGACAGTAATAGTGACTCATAATTAACCTGATGATTCTGTTACATAGAAATGTTCATTAAAATAGTTGGAATTATTTACAAGAATAAAATGCCCTTCAGGCTAATTGGTTCTAATTATGGAATGACTCAAATTAGAGAACATTGCTAATTAGCTGTGAACACATGGTGTTAAAACAAAAGCTTGTGTACACTATTCTTTTTTTGTGGGTAGTGAGAGAAAAGAATGCGATTTCTTTGCCAATTGGAAGTCCCCTAGTCTTAAATTCTATGTTATATGATGAAAAATACATTATCTTAGAATGATTTGTTACTTAAATAACTTATGATTAAAGGGTAGACTTCACATTAGCAATAACAAAAACCTAGTTTAAAAATGCCCAAATCTAACCCAAATGAGAAACTTACATAAATGTCCTGTGTATACTATGTATAATAGTCACATAGTTTGCATGAATTTATATTTGCTTATTTAGAGTTCTGATTTACAGTTTTGATTCTCATTAACAAACCTTTTATGCCATAAACCATTTGATAAGTATTTTACTATTTGCATTTTTAAATGCCTTTAGAAAACAAACTAGCCTAATTCCCAGAGCGTTCTTATTACAATATAGCAGAAGTATACTGCCAAGAACTTTGAATGTGTATTTTATTTCATTTAAAGAGGCTGTTATTTATCCATTTATCCAGCCAGCCAGCCAGTCTCATCCAACCATTCACCCATCTCTCCATCCATTCCCTTACTAAATTTTTCCCCTGGAAAACCCTTTCTTTCCTATAATAACAACACAGCTTCTCTTGTTTATCCACTTACTGGTGCAGAGTTTCCATTTGGTCCCCTTGATCTGACCATTCTCCCCAGGACTTCAACACCATCCGACGTGATATTAGCTGAGGCATTTACTGCCTTCTCGGCCACGTGCTTGCAGTCAATAATCACTTGGACCAAAGTCTTGCTGACAACAATGTGCATCTGGGTAATAGTAAAGATGTTGAGATGTTTTAGGAGGTAGGAAGTAGGAAGAACTATCAAACTTCTGTAATTGTATGACTTATCACTAAAAAGCAGGAAAGAGAAGGAATTCTGTCACTAAGCATTTTCCTAGAAGAGACAGGCTCTGCGTTCACCACTCCCATGATTGTCTCCCATTCAGGTTGCACTTTTTTTTTACTTAATTAATACTTTCTTTAAAACGACTTTGAAAGGAGTCAAAATCCAGCCTTCATCTAAAGCAGCAACATCCTGAAATGCCAGGGTTCGTGCACTGCTTATGTCTTTTTGGAGTGCACATGAAGATGAACATGAAAATATTAAAATGAAAAACGCTAATTGATTTACCAGCAAAAGTTTTCTATGGTACTACCAGTTGTCGGCAAACTATGTTTTGATAATACTTAATTTAAGATGAAGAGAGGAGATCTAGAATCTGAAAGGGATGGAGGAACGCCTTCTGGTGACTCCAGGAGCGAAAGAAATAAAGCTCTTTGGCTTCATGTGTGGTACAGTTTTCTCAAAATGAAATTTCTAGAATCTGCATGTCTATGGTAATATATTCAGGAGTCTATACATTCTTTGTGAGGGTTTGTAAAAATGTGCGTTATCCTGGAGGTGAGAGTCAAAGGTAAGTGTATTCTAAATGAATCCCATTGTAAGCAAGTTCGGCCATGAAATTTCAGTGCTTATAATACATTTCAATTTATGATGGTGTTTGCCTCATGAGTATTTCTTATTTGTGGAAGGCTACTTTTTTAGTGAGCTTAAAGAGTGGAATTAATAGGCAAATAATGATTTCACATTAAGTGAAAGCCAAAAAGAGTTACAAATAGCTACGTAAGGGAAGGTATGCTAGTTCAAAGAAAAAAAAGTACGAGGCAATAATTATGGGAGTTAGAGCAGCTAGTACTGTATTTGTATTGAGAGCAGAGGTCGAGTATCGATGAAACATCATCTTTCATATTAAAATAGTGTTACTTTTAACTTTATTGTTTTTTTAAGATTTATTTATTTTAGAGAAAGAGAGAGTGCATGAGCAGGGGGAGGGGCAGAGGGAGAGAGAGTGGGATAGCAGACTCCCCGCTGAGCAGGGAGCTGGCTGTGGGGCTGGACCTGAGATCATGACCTGAGCTGAAACCAAGAGTCAGATGCTTAACCGAATGAGCCACCCAGGTGCCCCATTAACTTTATTGGTTTTATTCAACCTTTATTTTTGTTTCATAGTTGCATAGGAACTGAAAGCATAAGGATGTATATCAATTTTTATTTAATCTTTTATTTATGTTAAATCATGATAAAAATAATTTAAGTCAACGGTACAAGCTCTTGAGAAACCTTTTTCCTGCGAAGAGGAGTTAAACCGCTATTCAACTGGAGAAACACCACTGGAGTAAATCCCCACATTACTTCCTTCCTACTAACATCTCTCTTAGGATCATTTAGAAGGATTTAATTTGACTCTTGTATGTTTTTGAAACTTGGAATACTTTCCATTATTACAAATTACAGAAATATTCATGCTGGGTGCTAGACAACCTCCTATATAATATTCATGCTTTAAGAACCATTAACTTGTGGGAAGATTATTCAGTTTTTTTTTAAACAACTTTTGCTTTACAACAGGAGACACTGAAAACTTTTCAAAAATATTTTGCTTCTTTAATTGCATTTAAGGATCTGTTTATGTAATTACCAACTTTTTGAAAGAACTTGAGGCCACACTTCATATCCAAAGTGTAGATATTAAAGCCAATTGAAAAACAAGAAATTAAGGTATTCAATTAAATACAATTCTATGAGCAAATCAAATTTGATCTCAACATATTGAATTTGCATCAAGATTTTCGATTCATAGATCTATTAATGGAGTAGTTGACTACATGATAAGCCTTTTCTTTTTGGTTTGTTTGGCTGTTTGGCTTTATTAACAATACTGAAAAGAGTAGAGGAAGGCTTTTTTTAAGTAACTTTAAAAAACTGGAGGTTTTCTTTATAAATTTAAAACCAGTTTTTTAATTACCCTGACTTATAAGGTCTGTAAGATCTTCTCATAAGGTGAGTAAAGGTTAACATTCACCTAAGACTCATAAATGATTCTTTGGAATGAGAATTACAAGTTCATGTTATGATGGCAATGTGTTTTTAACACTTATGAAATCTCACATCTGCCTCATAATTTTTCTTGACTACTTTGCAATAGACTCTGCTTAACCAAGAAAGAATTGTTTCAAGACAAGAGGAATTTGGTGAGTAAATGACAATATCTCCACAAAGAGATGCTAAAAGGACTATTTTGAACCATGAACTAATAAATCTCTGAGTGGATCTTGTGGTTTTAAGATAATATACTTCTGGTTGTACAGTCCTATTAAACAACAACAAAATTTTGTATGTAAATTTTTTTGCGCAAAAAGGACTAAGAATCTTGGTATATAGTTGTTCTTATGCAGGTAGGGTATTCAAAACCCCAGAAAGTAACAACCATGTGTAAATTAGATGGACTTGACTATGTTCTAGGTCAGGAGGCAGGAGCAGAGATGAAGACTGCTCTGCAACATCCCTTCCTTCACTCAACACTCGGATGGGAGGGTGAAGAGGCAAGGTTACTTGCAGCACCATGTATAAATGCTCTGCTCTACCTGTAGCCTTGGCAGGTTGCATCCTTAACAGCCCAGAGATCAACAGGATCATTTGCAAAACACAAAGGAAATAAGAAGAAATGTTGGAAGAAAGCATGGCTACTTGAGTGATCACAAAAATTGTTTCAGAGATTATGAAGTCATAAGGAACAGAGTTCTATCACATAAAAACCACAGTCAGATTTTACAAAATTCCTCCTCAGAATAACTTTTATAATGGTAGTGATGGGTTGTCTGTATATATATAAATATATCAGTACAAACTATCTTCTACAAACTAACATGAATTGGCTGATTGTGCTTTCATGTGCAGTGGTGGCTGGGTAGACCAGCAATCTTTTCCACATCACACATAATGTAGCCAATTAACAACTGTCCTCTTAGTAATGCAGTATCATCTATTACACTGTTACTCAAAGTGTGAACCTGGACCACTTCTATCAACATCTCTTAGGATACCTGGTAAAAATGCACACTTCACTGTTGCATTTAGAACTACCAAATTGGAAGAAGCCCACACATAATTCTTACTCCAATTGAAATATGAAATCCAAAGCTCTATGGGATTTATTTTACACTTCTCTGTTGCTTGGCCCATAGCAAATAGAATAAAGAATGTATGTCTCTGTTGCTTTGCATATAGCAAATAGAGTAAAGAATATATGTAGATAAGGCATTACTCACCTTGTGAAAGCTACCATGGAAAATTTTCCTAATTTCTGGTCCTTCAAAAGTAACCGTTTGAAAATCCCCACTGTAGTCATAGTTGAAATATGTTAAGGTTTTACCACCATCTAATCAAAGAAAAATAGAAACAGTTTAGTATTATAATGGGTAAATAATCTTTATGAAATTCAATTGAAGACAGAATAATGCATCCTTTGTTTTGAGGCTGTGTTTAGAACAAAATGATGAGTAAGTAAGGAAATGATCTATAGTCCTTGGGTTGCCCCAGGCTTTCAGCTGGCCAATTAACTGACTTAACCATGTAGTGATGATAGTGAAGTAAGGACCCCTACATATACTCTTCCTCTGTACTTGCTTGCCTATACTCTCATCCCCAACGCCCTCCTTGGAGATGGTTGTCTAAAGTTGGGAGTAAAAGCAGAAAAAAAAAAAAAAAGGGGAGAATAAAGTTAATCATATCTTAAGACCTAGAAACCAAACCTTTGCTTTTTTAACCCCCTGGAGCAACCAGCTTTTCCAGGACATGCAATTATACCACCCCCAAAGTGATATTCCAATACGTCTTTTATTATAAACAAACTAAATCCACAAACAAACTAAATCTTCCTAATCTTCAGGACAAGGAATTACAAAAAAGAAAAAAAGGAATATTTTTTCACTAACTAATTCCTAGGTTACAATTTAATTATTCACTGTGATTTCAAAGGGAATAAGTTAGTCCTTTTTTAAAAAAAGATTTTATTTATTTATTCATTTTAGAGAGAGAGAGAGAGAGAACGCGTGAGAGTGTGATGGGGGGAGGGGCAGAGGGAGAGACAAAGAAGCAGACTCCTTGCTGAGCATGGAGCCTGATGTGGGGCTCCATCCCAGGACCCCGAGATCATGACCTAAGCCAAAACCAAGAGTCAGATGCTTAACCAACTGAGCCACCCAGGTGCTCTGGGAACAAGCTAGTCTTAATCATTTTCTTTGTTTTCAAGTCCCATGTGAATATAGAGTTAATTATTTATACCCTTTTAATCTACAGCTTTCCCTTAGTTTCAGTATGTATACAAAACGCTTTCACGATATCATATTTAGTTATTGTTTCATTTCCATGTATTGAAAAGTCCTTTTACAAATACTAGTTGGAGATAAGCTTAAACTCATTCCTTATCCAAATATGTGAGTTAGCACCTAACAAAAGCCACCAGATTTTGGTTCCTAGCTTGATTGGAATCCTAAACAAAGAAGATATATAGAAAAGTTAGTGACATTAACTGAAAACTTGATGATCCTCTTAAATGATCATCATATGTGACATCCAAGAGCATGTGATTGAGAAGCTTCC
The DNA here is from genome assembly GCF_024610735.1 of Ursus americanus. Classification (NCBI taxonomy): domain Eukaryota; kingdom Metazoa; phylum Chordata; class Mammalia; order Carnivora; family Ursidae; genus Ursus; species Ursus americanus. The sequence goes on from NC_142135.1 coordinate 19,041,711, forward strand.
TTCACTGGTTCCCTCATCTTTCCAACCTCCAAACAATGGAATGTCCTCCTCGGACCTATTTTCTTCTCTTTCCAGATTCAATCCCTAGATGATCTCACACAGTATCATGGCTTATATACCACACATATACAACTTGCAAATTTATATCCCCATCCCAGAATTCTTCCCAAAATATGCTGCTGCAAATCTGGCATTTTTTCTGGGATATGAAATAGGCATTGTGATATTGCAATTTATAAGAAATATATATTTGGTCATTCAAATATATATGAAACATATGTATTTGGTCCTGGTCCATGGTTCCTGGCTCACAGCTCCAAAAACCTTTGGAATTTTCTGTGATAAGAGCTATAAAGATGTTTTTTTGTTATGTTAATAAGGTAACTTTCAGAAAGCTCTTATGTAACCTAAGGATGGAGGGCTGGTTGCCAAGGGAACCAACCCTGTGATTAGGGGGTTGGAACTTTCAATCCCACTTCTTCCCCCCACCTCTAGGGAGTGGAGAGTAGCTAGAGATTGAGTTCAGTTGCCAATGGCCAATAATTTAATGAATCATGCCTATTTAATGAAGCCTCAATAAAAAGTCAAAGGATGGGGTTCAGAGAGCTTTTGGGTTGCTGAATACATGGAGACAAGGGAGGGTGGCTTGCCTGGAGAGGCATGGACCCTCTATGCCTCTTCCCACATACCTTGCCTTATACATCTCTTCTAGCTGGCTACTCCTGTTATATCCTTTTATAATAAAGCAGTAATCTCGTGAGCAAAATGTTTCTCTAAGTTCTGTGAGCCAACTCTCTCCCCTCCTCATATTCCCCAACACACACGTTGGAATTGGGTCAAGGAACTCAAAAGACAAATCTTATACTTATCATATCCATGTGCAAAAAATGATTCTGGTTCCTGCCCTCCCAGTGACCCTCCAGACTCCTCCTGTCATCAACTTTGCTCTTCCTGAAATCTTTACTACCCCAGTAATTGTCTCTTTCTGCCTTGCCCACTGTGGAATCCCAGGTCCTAGTGCTGGCACACAGTAGAAACTCAGCAAATATGTGCTGAAGAATGAGTGGAAGAATGAATGAAACAACTGTTACATCATTTATTGCTAGTATTTACTCATGGCTTAAGATAAATGAGTTACTCTACAATATATAGTTGACCCTTGAACAATGCGGGGATTAAGGGCACCAACACCCCAAGTAGTTGAAAATCCACATGTAACTTCTGACTCCCGAAATCTTTATTAATAACCTATTGTTGACCAGAAGCCTTACTTATAACATAAGCAGTTGATCAACATATATTCTGTATATTGTATATATTACGTATTATATTCCTACAATAAAGTAGGCTAGAGAAAATAAAATGTTATTAAGAAAATTATAAGGAAAATACATTTACAATATTTTACCACATTTATCAAAAAAATATCCTTGTAGAAGTGGACTCATGCATATCAAACCCATGCTGTTCAAGGGTCTAGTGTACACAAGCCAGGCAAGATGGCATCCGTACATATACTTACTCATACATGTGTGTGCAAATATATAAGTAAATATACTTACTATCTAAAATGACTCCAACTAATGGGTCAGAATTTTTATTTAAAATCTCCCAAAGAGCAAATGGCTCCTCTGGAGTGTCAGGAAGAATCCGGAATAGAAAACTCATTGTGTAGTCAGAGGGCAATCCTTCTGGATGCAAATATCTGAAAAATGGAAAAAAAATGGAACGAAAATAATATTTCATTGCATCCCTTTCAAAACATTATTTATCTCATTATAAAAGCAAATACACTTTAATTACAAAATTTGAAAAACAGAAAAAAAAAATAACAGGACTATCCCATCCAGAGGTGACCACTGTTTTGATGTGGTACATTTCCCTCCAGTTTTTAAAGAATGTCTGTAAGTATTTCTCCAATTTATATAATGCTGCCCCTTTTCTTAGCACTATTTACTACACAGTTTATATTTCCTCAAATATTTTTTAAAAGTATGATATTTAATGTTTGCATGATCTTTTCTTATCTGGCTACTGCATAGTTTGTCTAACCAGTCACTTCTTCTCAAACATTTAAGCCATTTCACAAGTTTTGGTATTATAAATAATGCTTCTCTAAAGTCTTTTTATAAAACTTAAGACATTGTCACTTTCTACTATAGGTTATAGTTAGTTGCATTCCTGTCCATGCTTCGTGCTGGGATGCACCATCTAGACCTTCAAGAGTTAAGAATATATTACTCCTGCTGCTGGGAGTGAGGTCTGTAGACAGCTCACAAATCCCAACTCCCTTCAGAGACCACCTCAGCAGAAGGAAGGGCTCTCCCAAAGTCATGCCAACTTTTTTATGGCACCCGTTTTCAATGACTGGTCTTTGAGGGCATATGAGGACAGAGCCTCTCATTCCAGTGGAGGTAGCACCATTTTCAGAACTCCTGTATGTGGGCCACCTGAGACTTTCAGTGAGATTGTCTCATGGCTTGATTCTTCTCTTTCATCTCATCTCAACTCCTTCTGTTCCCTTCCATGAGAGCACATCCACATCGGTTTCCTTGAACACTCATCTCCACCTCCGGATCTGCCTCTGGGGAACCGAGCCTGCTATACCAACTTATCTCTCTCTAACAATTAAGTGGATCACTTATGTACTTTTAAATTGTTCCCCGAAGCAACAAATATAGTCCTTTACATATATAGGAGCCCTATAATAGTTATTAAGTGGATAAATTTGTGAACATGGCAATTTAGTATGAATTTGAAAATGAAAGTTTGATTTGCATAGATAAAAATATTTCATTCATTTTGTTTATATATTAGTTCATTCATTCATTTGTTCATTCAACAAATATTTATTGTGTGCCTACTATGTGCCAGACATTGTACCAGGCACTTAAGATACATCAATGAATAAAACCAACAATGTTCCTATCCTTGTAGAAGCACTTAAATTCTAGCAGGGTGAATTATATAGTGTATTAGAAGGTAAACATGCCATAAAAAAACCCCACAAGAAAAATAGAGCAGTTTAATGGGGATTGGGAATGCTAGAATGTATTGTTTTGCAGTGTTAATTGAAGTCATCACCACTGGCTTCACTTAGAAGTCTCCTTGAGAAGGTTACATTTGAGCAAAGGTTCATTGAGAAGGTTACATTCGAAGAAAACCTCAAAAGAGACAAAGCCATCCAGCTCGTACAAAGACACCAAAATGGAGTGCGCCTGGTATGTCTGGAGAATGGACTGAAGGAGACAAAAGATGAAGTCAAAGGGGTAATAGGTACCCAGATAATGTAGAGCCTATGGGCCATTCAAGAGTTTTGACTTTTAATGCAAGGGGAATGGAGAATCATTGTCAGATTTTGGAGTGACATGATTTACATTTTAAAAGAATCATCTAACTGTAACTTGGAGAATAGACTCTGGGAAGGCAAGGGTCTGAGCAGGAAAACCAATTAGAAGCCTGCTGCAATGAGCTTGGGAAGAGATGACAGCGCCCCATATGGGGTTAAGGCAGTGGAGATGGTGAGAAGGCACAGACAACTGTACTCCTTGGTAGAATGGATGTGGGACATGAAAGAAAGAACCCAATTTTTTTGCCTGAGAAACTAGTTAGATGTAGTTGTCAGTAAGATGGAAAAGGTTGTAAGTGAAGCTGGTTCTGGAGCGAAGGTCAGCATGGTCTTGAACATGCAAAGTTTCAAATGCCCATTTAGATATCCAAGCAAGATGTCTAGTATGCAATTAGATATGCTAGTCTAAATATGGGGAAATGGGTCTGGACTGGAAATATAAATTTAGGAGTCATTGGCTTATAGACAATGCTGAATACTATTCAAATGATCACCAAGGAGTAGATATAGACAGAGAAGACAAGAATATCAAGGCTCCAGGCCTAATCCCTTTTGCATGAAGAAGTAGAGATGAGAAGAAGAGGGAACACTGAAAAGGAACAGCTGGTAATGTAGGCAGACGCTCAAAAGAGTGTGTGTCCCAGAAGCCCAGTGAGGAGAGTGAATCCAGGAGGAGGAAGTGAGCAACTGCATTACGATGAGTGCTGGGAGCCAGTGAATGGATTTTGCAAGGTGGACAGCGTTGTTCACTGGATAAGCCATTTCAGTGGGGTAGGGAGGATTTTCCCTTTGGCAATTCTCATTTTTGGCTAGGACTCAATGGAGGGTTTTTCAACTAGAAGTCCTAGCAACAGCAATCAGACAACAAAAAGAAATAAAAAGTACTCAAATTGGCAAAGAAGAAGTCAAATTCTCTCTCTTCGCAGATGACATGATACTTTATGTGGAAAACCCAAAAGACTCCACCTCCAAATTCCTAGAATTCATACAGCAATTCAGTAATGTGGCAGGATACAAAGTCAATGCACAGAAATCAGTTGCATTTCTATACACTAATAATGAGACTGAAGAAAGAGAAATTAGGGAATTGATTCAATTTCACCAAAAACCGTAAGATATCTCGGAATAAACCTAACCAAAGGGGTAAAGGATCTATATTCTAGAAACTACAGAACACTGATGAAAGACATTGAAGAAGACACAAAAAGATGGAAAAACATTCCAGACTCATGGATCAGAAGAATAAACATAGTTAAAATGTCTATGCTACCCAGAGCAATCTATACTTTCAACGCCATCTTGATCAAAATACCAATGCCATTTTTCAAAGTGCTGGAACAAACGATCGAACTCCCATCTTAATATTCATCCCTAGACTGTGTAAAAAGAAAACCTGCTAAAAGATAACACCAGATATTGGCTTTACCTAAAAGCACATACATACTATAAGTCAAAGGCATTTATAATAATTTTCTAGGAAATGAAGCTACACTTATAATGGCAAATACTTTACATTATTAATAGAGGTCTACTTATTTCAAATACTATCCTCCCAAATGAAGCACAATAAAATAATTTGGATAGTACTATAATAGGCTAGAATTTAATAAATAATATTTTGAAGAAGCTAGCAAAGCAACTTGTGTGCACATTAGATAGATGAGTTTAATACTCTAATACAATCTCTCCCATTGGTCCGTGCACATGTGCGTACTACATCAACATCTGGATACTGAAAATGTTTCATGTTGGAATGTAAAATAACATAACATCTTGAGAGATGATCCCTTGAACCAGGAATTTGCTGTAAGCGGGCCCAAGAATCCCATGTGCATTACGAACTATAAAGCAAGTAGATAATGTGCTTTGTACATACACCCAATAGTACTCTTCCACTACATGGAGTTCCTGTTGTGACTTCTCGAAGATTAAAAATGAGCTGAGCTGATGGCATGAAATGGTTCAGGGTGTGGGCTCCGGGGCCTGATTGCCAGATGCAAATCTCAGCATTTTCACTAAACGAACCATGTGATCTCACTCAAGTCATTTAGCTTCTTTGTGCTTTAGTTTCATTATTTCTAGAACTGAGATAATAAGTGGATCTAATGCATAGAGCTGTTTGGAGCTTTGAGTGAGTTAATGTACATAAGCACTTAGAACAATGCCTGGTGTATAGTAGCACTGGGTAAGGATCAACTATCCTTATATATTTTCTCAGACTAACAGATATTAAAGTTCAACCAGCATTATGTGTGAGTCTGATGTTTTTAAACAAAGAAATCTAATCATTTGCTCTTATCATCATGGAAAATCCTACTGGGAACTATTATAGTGTATTTCAAGTTGACATCATTTTCACATTGAGATACAATAACAAACGACTGGCTTTAATGTCTTGCAAGGGAAACATACTTGGTTGGCTGGGAAACCAGGGCATCTTTATGAATTCGGTAACAGGGATACACATTGAAGGTACCAGGCTCCATGGAAACCCCTTCCACAGATGAAAAATCCTTTTCAACCAAACCAAACATTTCCATCATCCTAAATCCTAAAAAGAGAGAGAGACAGAGAAAGAAAACAGGCATTTTAGGATTTTAAATTTCAAAATTAGTCTTTGAAAGATAAAAAAAAAAAAAACAAAAACGCGGACTGTTTTGTATTTCCCAAATGTATCTGGAAAAATGGAGGTAACGCATACCTGCAAGATCGACGCCATCCTTGTACACCAGCGGGCAAGCTAGGAAACAAAACAAACAATATAAAACCCTAATTCAGAGATTTTCCAAACATATTCTTTCCCTGTCCTGAAAACAGGAAGCTAACATAATCTTTGCGGAAGTCAGTTGTGAAGGGAATCCAAACCAGATGTAGCTATGGTTTTCTGTGGATTCCTGAAGACTGAAATGCTCTCCCTTGGCCTATTACAACTGAAAGGACATGGCTTCCTTCTCCTCTCGTGGGTCTATTAAAATCTATGGTGGTCTCTCGAGAGCATGTGTTGGGCGAAGTCTCACTGCTAATGTGTTACCCTGATGAGCAGTCTTATGCTACAGCTGTTTAGGCGAGTTGCTTTCAGACATAGACTCTCATCTCATTAGGGAAAGTTTTTATCCACCTAAAACCCTAAACGGGGGAGAGCGGAGGTTTATTTCCAAAGGCTCAAAACCACACAACTTAATGTCTGCATAATAAACAGCTCTGCAAGTCCATCTTATTTTCTCAGATCAAGATGGGACTCATTATTTAACTGGTATGAAATAGTTCAGCCATTAAGCAACATGAGTTAAGTACAAATTCCAAAGAACTAACTTGCTGATGCGGTTTCGCAGACAAAAGTAATCAACTCATCTTCAATTTTCTTAAAGGCGTCAAAGTCATCCACAAAGAAGACGTGCCGAGAACTGGGCTTGCTGCCAATGCTAACCAGCTCTGAGTAATCTGCATCAGCCACACCAATGGCAAAGATGCTGTAGCCTGTGGCAGGAGGGGAAGAGATTTCTGATTATTTTAAACTGCACAAAATACAAATAATGCAATGTAAGACATGTCCCAGTGTTTAACGTGTGTTTATGAAGGAGGCCTGGTGGGGGTGGATAATTCATTTTTTACAGTCCACCAGAATTCTACACAGGCACATGCCGCTATATGATAATTATTCCATCATCCCCTAAGCAATTTTCCATCTTAAAGAAAACTCAAGGCGGCCAATGCCCCTATTAGTGCTTGAGACGAAATAGCTGCCGTCGGAGGAACATCTTTGTGCTATATACGTCTAATAATTATTTTAAGGTTTATGAGGTGAAATGTAGTTGAGACAGAGAAACGTTATCTTGGGTGTTTTTTTTTTTACATGTAAACCCTGAGATATTAATAGGCTGGCAGCTTGAGGGGGGTCATGGTCCCATGCTTGGCAAATAAATATTAAACGAGTATTTGCCAGGCATGTCTGAAAAAATGTAATCTTCACGATAATCTTGTGAGAATCTCCATTTTATAGATGAGGAGGCTGAGGAGCTTTTGTGTTCCCTCCCTGGCCCTTCATAATGATCCTTTTCAGAGGATTGCACGTAGTTGCTACAATTTCTTACACAGGGCGCCCTATATGTAACGAAAGTGTTAGAGAAAATACAGCAAAATATTAAATTTGAACCTTGGAACTTTTTTTAAAATCACATTGTCTAGTTAATATTAAGAAAGATTTAAATTAAATATTAAGAAAGACTTAGAACACTTAGGTCATTCCAATGTGGCCTATAAATTTGTATTCAGAAAACAATGGCAACATTACTATCCATGGCTTACTATTTGATTGCATCTGTGTGAAACTTACCATTTGATTGCATCTCCCCGGAGATTTTGTTCACATCATCTTGTGACCTGCCATCAGTTATAACCACGATGACCTTTGGGATGCCTCTTCTGGTCCCTGACTCTGCAGTGAACAAACTATCTCGGACATGCTTGATTGCTTTTCCTGAAACAAAGGAAGGCCAACTGTTCAATTTCATTCCTCCCCTTGTTTGTTTCACTGGGGAGGGAAGGGTGAAAGTTCTTAGGTCAATGAAAAATCTTTTCAAAAAATCTATATTCCTATGCCTCCAAAAAAGGCATTTCAGTAATTACTAATAATGAACTACTCTGGGTCTTTGCTGAGTTTTGTTCTTGCTGTTGTTCTTACCTGTTTTCGTATTTCCTCCTTTGTATGAAATACGTTTAATTGCATCAAGAAGAGTCTCTTTGGTGTTGTAGGCATTTAGTTTAAATTCTGTTCTGGGGTCATCAGTGAACTGAACCATTGCAACCTGGAGAGAGAGAATGTATTTGTTTTCATGTATAGAAAGACTTCCTCCAGAGAGCACACACAATGGCATGATTACACCTACAATTTTAATTTCTTTTTTAACCGAAACCACAGCTTAAAATTTCACACAAGTTGCATACCAAACCTGACAACACATTAAACAGCATTTTTTATTCCCTAAGTATTTTTCAGGAAGCAGTTTATTTTTAAAATTTTCTCTCAGTCTCATAATAATAGCTTTCAAAAAGTATGTAGGCCTTTTGCTACCTTGTTTGACAGATGGAAAAAAAAAAGGCAGCCTTGTAATTTGACAAAGGTCAGAGAATTGGAGGTGGTTTCTTTACAAGGATGTCCTCATGAAACAAACCTGTTGAGAAATTACTACTCTTCCATCCTTCTAACACATGAGAAGACATAGGCACTCAAAGTCACGTGCCTTGCACAAAATCCCAAGAGCGGCCACTGGCAGAACCCACAGTTGAAGCCAAGTAAATCCTACTTCAAAATCTATGTTCTTTTCTTTATTTTTAAGATTTTATTTATTTATTTATTTATTTAGAGACTGAGCGAGGGGAGAGGCAGAGGGAGAAAGAGTCTTAAGCAGACTCCCCGCTGAGCACGGAGCCCACACAAAGCTCCATCTCAAGACCCTGAGACCAGGACCTGAGCTGAAATCAAGAGTCAGACGCTCAACCGACTGAGCCACCCAGGCACCCCCAAAATCTGTGTTTTTAACCACTACAATAAAATCCATCCTGGCTTCATTTCCTATAGTTTGCTTTTCTTCCAGTAGAATTTAGGGGCCATCTTTAATTTATTGGGTTTTTGGTTTCGCTTTCAGAACAATCATGGGAGGGAATAAATAAAGTATCTTCAAAGTGCTTTCTTTGATTGTGTGAGCCTTCAGCTGCTACCAGCTTATCAAGGGCCACTGCTGTACATGTCACCATCTCTAGGGAACCACATCTGACCCCTCTATCCAAAACAAATTTCTCCTCTTCCCCCGAAATGCCTCAGCACTTTCTCTATTTTTCTCCTACGGTTCCCCTTACATCCAAATTTTCTCAGCCATTTCTCCATGATACATTCCGAAACTGTTCCTACCCATGCATCTCCTTGCTACACCCACACCCAGGCCTCCAACTCATCTCTGCATTAGACTATGGTCTCTCTGCATCCACTCTTACCCGTGTTACTATTCACGCTCCACAAAGCAGTCAGAATGACCTTTTTAAAAAAGAAAATCAGATCTTCTCTCCTTAAAACTTTCCAGTGGTGGGGGTGCCTGGGTGGCTCAGTCGGTTGAGCATCTGACTCTTGGTTTCGGCTCAGGTCATGACGTCAGGGTTGTTCTATCAAGCCCTGTGTGGGCTCTGCGCTCAGCAGGGAGTCTACTTGGGAGTCTCTCCATCTGCCCCTACCCCCATCTCATGTGCATGCACTCTCTCTCTCTCTCAAATAAATAAATCTTTAAAAACAAAACTTTCCAGTGGCTTCCCACTGCATTTATGATAACATTAACTCCTTCAGTGGTTCACAAGAGTCAAGATGATCTGGCTTTCTCTTTTTCTTCCACATCTTTTCCTACACCCGCCCCCCATCCCACCACGCTCATTCACTATGTTCTAGCCAAAAGGTTTAGCATCTGAAGACTCAAAACTCATTTTTCAGCTTGGTCTCTTTGCACTTACGATCTTCCCTTCCTGAAAATTCTACTCGCAGCATTCTCCACATCATTCACATCTCAGTTCAAAGGCCACCTTCTCAAAGGGGTCTTTGCTGACCACACAATTTAAAATAACCCCCACACATAATTTAAAATAACCTTCAGTGAATTTAAAATCACATAACTGTTTTCTTAGTTTGCATCCCTACCTTGTGAATTTATTTGATGTCTATTTTACATCTGTCTCCCATCCTCATCCTCTCCCAACCTTTAAAATTCTGAGCACTCTGAAACTGGAGACATTGTTATAAGCATTATGACAGTACTCTACCTGACCAGAATAAATTCTCAATAAATATTTATTTGACTGAATGGATAAATTAGATTTATGTTTTATGTGCTACTTGATCTACAAGAATTTATGGGCATAATCTTTCTCTTTTAAGATTTTAATGTCCTTAAGGACAAGGAAAATATTGGGTGTATCCTTAAAGGAGTTACTTTGTTGTTGTACATAAAAGAAACATCTACTCATGTGGCCATTCTAATTTTTCTTAGTTTGCTGAACTCAATAGCTTTCAAGGATCGGCATCTTCTCAAACCCTATCAGGCATCAGTAAGCTGTTTCCAAACCCAGACTTGTCTATTCTCTCATTTAGGGTCATATCTGATCACTGTATTACCCATATCAACTGACAAGTAGCCATAACAATAGCTTGGGATAATTTTTTTTAAGATTTTATTTATTTCTTTGAGAGAGAGAGAATGAGAGAGAGCAAGCATGAGGGGGAGAGGGCCAGAGGGAGAAACAGACTCCCCGCTGAGCAGAGAGCATGATGTGGGACTCCAAGATCATGACCTGAGCCGAAGGCAGATGCTTAACCAACTGAGCCACCCAGGCGCCCACTTGAGATAATTTTTTAATACATAGAATGAATTAAAGAGTGTTCAATTAGCCTTACTTGAGTTCCATCTGTGCCAATCTTATTCAGAGCGCCAACAGTGCTATAGAGAAAGTTAATGATCTTATTGAAATTTTCATCTCCAATACTCCAGGATCCATCCACCATAAACACCAGGTCAGCCTTGGCAGCTCTGCATACTGAAGACCAGGAATAATTTTGAGTTAGCGATAAGGGGAAAAGAAAGTAGTTATTACAACCAGCAAAGCAGATGATGGTTTCTTTCTGGTAACTACAGCTCCTTCCCAAAGGAGAGGTATAAATCACATTCCAAGCTCTTGCTCATTATACTTCCTGACAATCGTTTCTTTCCTGTAGTCAAGGAGAAGCTTGACTTCATGACTGAGAAGGTTTTATCAAACATGTGGAATTACAGAGGAAAAAAAGCCCACCAATCTCAGTCCTCCAAAATAGAAAATGAAAGAATAGAAAAATGAGGAACTAAAGTGATTTAGAAATAGAAGTAGCAACAAATACTCTCAAATACCCACTTATTAGAAGAAAGTCCAAGTTATTACTCTAGGTACCCTATCCTCTGTTTATTGAGCCCGTAACTTCAGAGAGATTCAAATCCAGAAGGAAGGCACAGGACATAATGGAAACAGATGAATCTACAACTTGATATGCATTTGGGCTAAGGCTGTAAGCCAACTTCCAGCCTTGCTCTTAAATTCTGTCTATGCCTTTCTTCCAACCATTGGTACTTGTTAAGAAATGTACGCTAATGCCAACCCGGGGAGACTATTATCAGTAGCTTTTACTGATACCAACATAACAAGCAAGAAACACACCAACAGAAACCCACTCTACTATAAGCAGTTTTCAGTAGTCCTTTGTTGGTGTCCCTGTGCTGTTTCAGATTCTCTATGCCTGTCTTCCCCTTATTAGTGTTGATCATTGTGGTTGACTGTCTTATAATGAAACAATTTACTCTTCAATAATCTGAATCTTTAAATCTTAGGCCAGTTGCACACAAATATTCTATGAGATAATGTGCCTTTCTCCTTTCTTTAGGAAAAAAAAAACGCGCTTGGTTTTTATTTTATTAAGTGCAACTTTATTCCCTTAAAGCTATTTATAATACAGAATAAACCATCTCCAGGTGTGGTAATATTCCAGGGACAATAAGGATCTGGTAAGGTTGTTCTTCTAAGTTCTGAGATTCATAAAATTTTACAAATTTATTGTTTGAATTTAGAGCTGGAAAGGATCACAAGATCTGCTAATTATAAGCTTATTAAAGAAAATCTGGTTCTCTGTTACCAAGGAAAAATGAAATCAAGATTGGATTTCAACTTTGAAATGCGAGCAAAATCTATGTGAAAATATACTCAAAATGAAAATTTTTCCTTAATAAAGCAGAGAAAAAAATACATCAAAATGCATGAAGGAATTACCTCTGGGATATGAAATTGTGTTCTTAATTTTCTTCTTTGTACTCTTTTCTAAGTTTTAATGTTTAAGAAACAAAAGCAACAGAAACCCTGAACCTAAAATCACAGCATTATCATATTCTTTTACCTTCCTTTGCTGGTGGAATTGTCGGAGGAAAAGTCGGTGGCTGAGTAGGAGGTGACTCTGTAAAGTAGAGGGAAAAGGGACATTGATTAGCCACCACATCTGCGGAGAAGAGAGGGCGGTCATGGAGTAATAATTCTTCAGGGAAGTCAATGATTTTCACCATTGTCTTCTTGGAGAATTTAGTAAAGTTAGCGACTACTATAAATCAGCCACCGCCTGTGAAAACTGGCTCCATCCATTCCCTAAAACTCAGACTGAAAGCCTGAGACGCCATTTTGCCACAATTCAGTTTACCCAGCAGGAGTCAATGCAATCAAACTGTCAACTACAAAGTAGTTTTAATGCTGATTTAAGGCAAGACTCTTGCCAACCCATTTCAGATTAGTCTCTGGCTGCTTTCACACATATAATAAACTTCATTTCCATTCTCCCTGACTAAGGACTGACCATCAATCCTTGTTCAATAGCACTTTCCCCCCTTCTCACCCTGCTTCCCCAGGATGTGGTCCCCAGTGGAATCTAATTTGTTCTCTGTTCTGCTCAGACTCTATCTGGAAAACTTTCACTGATGTGGATGTGTATCCAGATCAATTCAACCTGGATGATGAGGGATGAGAAGTTCATGTAATATGCAAAGTGTGCTTGGCTAAAGGAACAGGGGATAGTTACATGAGAGAGGTGACTTTCACAGCAGTTCATGCGGCAAAGAGCAAGGAAATTATGGCATCATTAGGTAAACATCCTCAATGTTACTATATTCTTTTCTTGTTCTTATTTGGCACTAAAAATTTAAGAAAAACTGAGAAAATTCTTTTTATTATCTCTGATTGATATGAGGGAAAACTCTTGACTAATCATAGCCATTCACTCTGGAGACAGGTGAGCATCAAATAGCTGGAAAGATCTGAGTTTAGGCAGACTGATTACGTGGTCAGGAATGTTGTAAAGGGAATTCCTTCACTGGCAGGAAGGTTGGAAGAGATGAATTTTAATTTTAAGGTCTCTTCCAATTCTAAGAGGCAACAAAATAAAATTATTTGAGTAAAATAATTCAACATTTTAAAAAATCAGATAATTTTATTACCAATATGGAAAATGTTTGAAATTAATTAGTATGTGAAATGACTCAAGTCACAGAATACCATGGTATGATATTATTTGTGAAACAAAAAAAACCTATCAGATATATATGCATCTATATATAAAATATATATCTCCATATCTCTATATAGATATAGATTAGATAGATTAATAGACAGGTAGGTAGGTAGGTAGGTAGATAGATAGATAGATAGATAGATAGATAGATAGATAGATAGATAAAGGGAGAATTTCTTGAAGGAGACCAAGCTGGTACAAATGGGCACTTATGGGAAGGAAGAATGGGGGAAGAGGGAAGTCAACAAAACACTTTTTACCTTCTGTTCCATTATTATGGATATATATCACTTTTATCTTTTAAAGGCAATTTTTGAAGCTGAAAAGTGTCAAAAGTAAAGTAAAAACTGAGAAATATTAATACCAAAACTAGGACAGTAAAACTGTCTTGAAAGCACCATAAAATACTTCTAAAGCCAGATGTATTTATCTTTCTGTGGAAGTAGTGGGTCATCTTTATAATTGCCCATCTTCCTTAATGTGAAAATTGAGGCCTATCCTAAGTTCTAAATCCTAAGAACCAAATCAATGAGAAGCAATGGCAGACAGATCAATATGTTTGGGCAGAACATCTGGCCAAAGACTCTTTTGGGTAGGAAGAACCACAATGAACTCGTGCCACATGTTTATATCCTCTATGTGGCATTCAGATGGTCCCTGTCTTTAATATGTGAGGGGTTGTCACATAGAAGAGGGAGCAGTCTTCATCTGCATTGATTCAGAAGGTTGAACTACAGCCGGTGGGTAGAATCTACAAGAAGACAGATATCCCCAACATAAGGGAAACACATCAAAGAGAGCTACCCAAATCAACCCTGGGTTGGTAGTTAACACTTGCGGAGTTAAGGTTAGGGGATGGGAGGTTGAAGTAGACCAGGGATCGCAAACTCAAATATTTTTAAAGGTCAAGCAAATAATGAAAATGAGCAAAGAACTAGCCCAGACATTAACAAGGAGCAAACTTGAGCACACACATACTATGTAAAAGAGACAGCAGTTGGTTTCAGCAGATTGGCACCCTGATATGTGTGTCCTGTGTTGCCAAATCTTTTAAACTTTCAACAAATTCTTTAAAGCCTGGGGAAAAAATGTATGGCTCAGAGAAAACCTATTTCATGGTGATATCTAACCCATGGCCATCACTTTGTGACTTCTAAGAAGATAGCCATGGTGATACCCAATATTTGTTCAGTAAGATACAGATAGAAAATTTCCTCAAAGATTCTCTCGGATGTTTACCACCACCACACGGGATAAGAAAGCAAGTATTAAATTTTACTGCTAAGTGAAAAGAAGCTCAGAGATGTGGAACTGCCCAAAGCCACAATGTTAGAAACGGTCCCAACCAAGTCTGCTTGACTTTAAATCTTGTGCACTACCAGGCCCCTAGTAACTTCAAAATTATATGATCCTCTATCCATAAAACAGAATTCTAATCAGCAATAAAAAGAAACATACTATTGATACAGCCTACAAGATAAATAAACCTCGAAAACATATGCTAGGTGAAAGATGCCAGGTGCATCTTTGAAATGTCCAGAAAAAGCAAATGTATAAGAAAAGAAAGCAAATAGCCTGGGTCTGAAGATGGGACAAAGAATTGTGAATGAATGAGTATGAAAGATCTCTTTGGGTTGATGGAAATGTTCTAAAATTGGATTGTGGTAATGACTATACAACTCTTTAAATGTATGAAAAATCATTTAACTATACACTTAAAATTGGTGAATTTTATGATATATAGTTTATACCTCAAAACTATATATGCAATATAAGATGTGGAATATTTTAGTGTTACAAAATAAAATCTTCATATTAGAAAAAAAATTGGATGATTCCATTTATTATGCCTTCACTGTTTTTGAAGGTCACACATTGCTGATGATTTCTTCCTGCCTGTGCCAGACCAACTGAAAGACCTATACATCGACAGAACTTTCCAAATGTCAGATATATGAGAGAGGGGCCAATCAAGAAAACCCATCACTCACCACCTATTCAGATACAAATCCTCAGGGACTTTGAGTCTAAGTTCAAGATACTGAGTTAAGTACACAAACTTCCCCAGAATTCACTACAATTAAAACCATTTTCATGTTTGTGGCCCTTACGTCAGGAATCCTTGATTAAAAGCCATTCCAAGAAGTTGACACTCTCCTTGGTCTTTAGAACATGTCAAAAGTGCTTTGTTTTAATTTTATACTTTGCCTTTCCTTTCAGTACATCAGATCTGCAGCCAACTTGGAAAAAGTGCAAGGGCCTCTTAAGTAGGCAATAACTTGAGGGTCAGCCATTTGGAACATCTTGGCTCCATTCCCACCTCAGAGCTGTGGTAATATGCCATTGTTTGAATGTCAGGACCCGGTCCTTAAACTTCATTTCACACTCTGCATATGACAAAAGTTCCTTATGTATATAGATCACAATAAAGGTCATTGTTTCAAGTACTTTGCTATCATATGGCCTTATGGTCCCTTGTGAAACATATGGAGGATGGAAAAAAAACCCATGCAGATGACATCAGTGGGCCACATGCAGTGAATTATGGGACTGGAGAAGAGGAAGAGAACTTGTATTACAGATATTCCTGGGCAGCAATAGCTAACATTTTTCTAACTGGAATAAATTTTTTGAACCAAAACAGGATGCCTGAAATACTATTTGTCCATGGAGACGGGGATCAGGAGAGGACACACTTGACTTACGTGTTTTTTCCATTATGCTCACACTGGGTCCCTCGATCTCCTGAAGCTTTGTGTAAACACTGATTTTATATTCTGAATCAGGCTGAAGTCCATAGAAGCAATGCCTGGTTGTCCCTCCACCCACAGTGGATTCTTGCTTTTTTGTGTCTATAATAAAACAAAACATACACACATGAATTTTTAAAAACAGCCATCGGTAGATGATTTGCTTCTAAAATGTTTAATATGCGTGGCCTAATCAGAGAACTCCAGGATGGATTTTACTTGTTTAGGTACTGTACCTTTTTCTAAAGAGTTAATACATCCACTGATTTTTTTTTATAATTGAAAATCACATTTTCATATGGTCAAAAATGAGAATAAAAGACTTCTGAGATCAACACTTCAATGGAAAATTATTAGTGTATATAATTGTGTGTACATGTCATAATTGATCTTTTGGACAGGTGTGGAGATGAACGTATTTACTTTTTAAAAATTAGAATATTTGTTTATCAATATGGATCTCCAGAACACAGTCAACCAATTACAAATTGACAAAAAGACACATCCTTTTGGCCCCATACAACTTACTACCATGTGACGAGATGCCCTTCCTGGCAGTGGCCTAAAAACATAGGTATGCTGGGACGCCTGGCTGGCTCAGGCAGGAGAACATGCGTCTCTTAATCCTAGGGCGGTGAGTTCAAACCCCACACTGGGTGTGGAGCCTACTTAAAAAAATAAAATAAAAATATAGGTATAGAGTTAGGGATTATAGAATTCCAGGCAGTCCTTACACCTGTGGATGAAACCTCCACTTCCTGGGTCTCAGAAACTTCATCCACGGTCCAGATGATTTTCAAAACTGCCACAAAGGCAGGCAAGAGTTTGGAGTGGCACTGAGACAGCCAGGAAGTCCCCAGAATGCCCAATTTCCAGCCTTCATTTTTTTTCTCTTTTCTTATAATAATATTTTTTTATTATATTATGTTAGTCACCATACAGTACATCCCTGGTTTCTGATGTAAAGTTCGATGATTCATTAGTTGCGTATAACACCCGGTGCACCATGCAATACGTGCCCTCCTTAATACCCATCACCAGCCTATCCCATTCCCCCACCCCCCTCCCCTCTGAAGCCCTCAGTTTGTTTCTCTGAGTGCATAGTCTCTCGTGCTTCAGACACATGAAAAAATGTTCAAAATCATTAGCCATCAGGGAAATTCAAATCAAAACCATACTAAGATACCACCTTACGCCAGTTAGAATGGCAAAAATTGACAAGGCAAGAAACAACAATTGTTGGAGAGGATGTGGAGAAAGGGGATCCCTCCTACATTGTTGGTGGGAATGCAAGTTGGTACAGCCACTCTGGAAATCAGTGTGGAGGTAACCTTAAAAAGTTAATAATTGAGCTACCCTATGATCCAGCCATTGCACTACTGGGTATTTACCCCAAAGTTACAGATGTAGTGAAGAGAATGGCCATATGCATCCCAGTGTTCATAGCAGCATTGTCCACAATAGCTAAATCGTGGAAGGAGCAGAGATGCCCTTCAACAGATGACTGGATTAAGAAGATGTGGTCCATATATACAATGGAATATTACTCAGCTATCAAAAAGAATGATTTCTCAACATTTGCTGCAACATGGACGGCACTGGAGGAGATAATGTTAAGTGAAATAAGTCATCCACCCCTCATTTCTGACACTCATGATTTATTTAATGGCAATGAAGACTCCTAGGAAGTTCCAAGGAGGCTTGATCCACTCTGAGAATCATTTTCTATTCTTTCAAAATCATAACTGAGTAAGCACATTCTGTAGAACTGTTTCCCAACTCCTGGTTCCAAAGTTCTTTTCCTACCAAAGAGACAGCCATATACAGTCCTCTCCACAAAGGACCTTCTCTTTCTTGTCTCCACCATGGCAGAAGCACAAAGAACCTAGTAGACCCAGTTTAACTGTTGGCTACTTTCTTCATTCCCATATTCACAGCAAAATGGCTTTGCCTTCCTGGAGAAATTAGTGCTGGCTTTTGGGTCTGGAGTCTAGGGTGGTTGGATTAATGATATTCATCATTTTCTGAGAGCTTACTGTGTGCCAGGTTCTGTGCTTTGTATTTCATGAAACAACAACAAGAACGATAATAATAGCCAATATTTAATGAGCATTTATCAAGTGCCAGGCACTATTCTAAAGATTTTATGTGTATCGACTCATTTGATCCTTATGATATGTATAATTATCCCCAATCTAAGGACAAGAAACTGAAGGCCAGAAAAGTTAGTCACTTAATCAAGTCCATATGCTAAGTAGCAGAACTGAAATTAAATTCAGAGCTCTAACTCAGTCTCAGAGGACACTGCTTTAATTTCCATTAATATTTCATAAAATAGTGGAAGCTACATGTATGGTGTTTCTAAATAAAGCAGTTTGAGAACTGCGGAATGCATATGAAATAAGCAAATGTGATAGCTGGCAGAGATCCGATGAGGATCCCTTATGATTCAGTGCTTTATCTCTCCACTGGATAAAGCTGCCTCCTTTGGCAGCTTTAATTACTGAAGGGTTTCAAGTGGGATTTCTTCATTGGCATAGAGTGTTTCTTTTTCTTTTTTTTGTAACCACGTGGATAATTGGTTAAAAGGAAGAATCAGTGCCACCACAAAAAGAACAATTACTTAAAAAGATCTAGATTGAGCTTTATTTCACCCATAAGTTGTATCTTCTACAGCTTTACTTCTAAGAATTTAAAAGCCTGTGTTTAAAACTACATTGATTGATCCATTACATATATTATTTAGTGGTTAAAAAGAACTCCTTCAAAGTGTTAGTTGCACTTTATTCACTATAAACCAAATATAGAACACTTAAAAACAGAACGGTACAAAATACAAAAAATGTCAAGTAGTAACTTTTCTATTTTGAATGTATAATACCTATTAAATTTCAATCTATATTTTAATATGTATTGGAACAAAACATACATCTATTACAACACACATATATTGGAACAAACATGACATATGTCATTTAAAATTTGTCTGGACAAAATCCTTTTTTAAAAAATATAAATAAGATTTTTAAAATATAAATAAATTAAAGCCACTTGTTAAACGGAATTTGAATTTTTTTTTGTTTTTATGATTGAGAATATAAAGGAGTTTCAAAAGTGAACTTCATAATATAATCTTTAGTAATATATTTGTTCAGAATGAATTAAGGTCTACTTCAAAAATTTTCTTATCATATATATTACCAAATGATGAAATAAAAAAAAGTTGTTCAGGTGTTTGTGAAATTACATCTCATTGTGACAGGAATTTGATAGTAAGAAAATGTTTATAAACCCTGCACTCTCCTTTGCTCATGTCCAAGTTCAGTCTGTGGTTCCCATGCTCAGGACCCCACATGAACTGCTTCTTTCTAAACTTTACCCACAATTTTGGAGCCTCTTGCAAGCTTTTGTGAGTCACCTGTTAAACAAACATTCTATGGCATGGATATTAATCCATCTCCATAAAAGCTTCCAGGAACTCCCAGGAATCAATTCTAGAAAGTGCTTTTCTGTCATCTCTATTTCTCGTGATACTCATGCACTTTATAGACCCTCAACAATTGAATATAAATGGATTTTACTGCTAAAAAAAAACAAAAACAAAACTCAAAACATTGGAAAACTGGAATAAGCACTATAAAATTATTGGGAAACAGCATTGCTTTAATTCCCAATAATAACAAAGAGGGGTTACATGAATGGGGATGTACCCATGTTGCTTTTGGCATGTGTGATTTAGGCCTAATGGCTTTGCCTTAAAGGAAAACATTTAAACTGATCAAATGATGACTAATTTCCTCAACCCCTTGTGCCAAAAGCAGGGAGTTAATTTATTTTTTTGGAAAAGAAGAAATTCTGTCTTTGTGCCTTCATTCTTATGAAGCAAGGCTAAATACATCGTCTGGGTTATTATTCTGTTGATAACGATGCCACCAGCTTGACTCACCAAAATGTCCTATGAGTAGTTACTGAGATCCACAGGCAAATACTTTCCAAGATCCAGAATATTCTGCTGGAATTTTATGATATAAATACGTCCAATCCCCAGGTCTCTCAAATACCCTGGCCCGCACTCATAATGTCACTGCTTCAAGAAGTTTAATCTTGAGAAGATGTTTTGTGTCATATGATATTTTGCTTTGGATCTGGTGTCTGGTAAGGTAGGCTCTCCACTATGCTGTCGTTTTGTTTGTCAATGATACTGCGAAACTGGCATTTCAACACCCAAAGACAGAAGACAAGTTGAGCATCCATTGAAACCTTCCTTAAGCTCTCTAGAAAGAAATTCACCAAGTTATGGAGACTAAGAAGGGAATAAAGTATTTGGGACTATGTGGAATTTAAATACGTGAACTTAAAAGTAAATACTGTACCCAACGTTGGGTGCCAAGTCAACTCAACAACAGCTGGAGAGAGAGACAGAATCCCAGAGCATCCGCAGAACTAATGGAGGCTCTCACGGGGTTCTGAGCCACCCAAGACCAACCAAAAGTCGCTGACTTTGGTCTGTCCTACCATTAACCAAAAGCCTACAATTTAATTTGGCAAGTGGGTGAGTGACTCAAACACAGATTTATTTCTGTCTCTCCTGAGAGGACCTCATCCTTCTGGTAATCTTTCTTTCTTTTTTTTTTCTTCTTGGCTATAAAAAAAAGTCATAATATTTATATGAGTAGAGGACATCTGTTGTTTCTGCCTGTTTTGCATCTATTCCCTCTTTCTTTGAATCTGTTTTCCCCACTCTTGGTCTATGATTTGGGAAGAACTGAATAACAACCCTCCTCTCCTCCAGATACAGAGATGGGAGGCAACCAAGTCTGACCAGTCCGTTTATTTCATGCCCTTGAACTCAATGACAGATTTAGGGGCATGTGACCCAAGCCAAGCCAATATGACTCAGTTCCTGGACTTTCGTTGGAATTATTGAGAAAGAGAAGCTCTCTTTTCACTCAGACTGGTTAAGCTGTAAGCTGGGAGGATGTCATTCTGGATCTGACTGGAGCCAACTCAGAGAATCTGGCGGAGCATGAGCACAGAGCAGAAGAGAGCAAGACTTCGTCTTGATGGCATTGTTTAAACACTTAGAGCCAGATGTGCCTGGTGCTAGACACTTCCAAACTTCCCAGTATATTAGTCAATTAATTGACTATTCACTTAAGTCCCTTTTATCTGCATTTCTACCATTTACAAACAAACCTGAACGCTACAGCCTACTTTAGTCACAAAAACCTTGGATATTTGTAGGTATCGCCTCAGATAAAACCCTCAAAAAAAGTAATTTTAGAGGAACTGAAGCCCAGAGAAGTTGACCAGCAATTATGGTTAAAACAGAGGCCTCTCCACTGACTTCATCTCAGAATACAAATGCATATGACCAGACCATGGGGACTACATTTAAAAAGAGAGAGAGAAAAACAACTGGAAAAAATTACCTGTCAAACAGGAGGAATTTGTCAGAAGCATTCAAAAATAGGTCACTCTGGGACAAAGCTTATCTCTATCACATGGAGGAATTAGATCCCATTCCTCTCTAGTATCTCCTCAGGGGTGGATAGGACTAAAATTTCTGCACAGGCAACGTATGTAGCCAATGGGAGCTATTACCAAGTTAAAACAAAGGGGGCTCTGAAACGCATCTGCCTATGGAAGATTCTGCATCTGACCAGAAGTCCTTCAAAGGCACCAATCTGAATAACGGTTGCATTTCTTTGGAAAGTAACGGAACTCCACCTAAAATCAAGCTCATAGATACAGAGAGTAGATTCCTGGTTGCCAGAGGCAGGAGTTGGGCTTGGGGGCAGGGCGGGGGGAAGGGGAGGGGTCATAGGAGAAATCAGTGAAGGAGGTCAAAATGTTAACAAAAGAAAGAAAAGAAACACAACCTAATTCTTCCCGACTCTAGGGTAGGAAGACTATTCCTTGATCGAAACTATATATTAAAATATTTAAACATACTCCCTACAGCTATCCCCACGCTCCCTCCCCACCCCTAACACTCCTCTTTGAGGCTGTGAATTAGAAACTGTTGTTGTCCGTTAATTAATATTATTCAGTTAGACAACTGGGTGAATGAGATGTAAGCTAATTGGACTCATAAATCTCCCAGCTATAAATGCTGACGAAAAATCAATTGAGCAACACTTTGTTCATTCTTGTTTAATTGAGGCTATCAAGACTCAGTTGAAGAGGTTTTTGGCAGCCTGGAAATAATACTGAGGGAGTACAAGTTAACTTCACTTGAAGATAAGAAGGAAATGTGGACTCATATTTTTTTTTTTTCTAACAAAGGTCTTGGCTTCAGAAAGAGCTTTTTGAGGTTTTAGACTACCAGATCAATGTTATCAGACATATCCATCATATCCTCTGATAAAAATCCCAATGCTAGTTTGCAAATATGCTAAAGACATTTAATTTAAAAAAGACTTATGGAGCTCCCTAATTCTATTGATAAAGCCAGTTTTGATATATCTTTTTGTCAGTCTATATAATTTTTATGAAAGACAATGAATATCCATAGGAGCCTATGTCCCTTCATCTCAACTTCTTAAATGATATTCTTGGATTGAATCTCTGGAAAAGTAAGTAATTTAATCATCTGAATTTAAAAAAAAATAAATAAAAGGTTAAAAAAATTGTGGGGTAGTTTGGGAGTGTGACTTTTATCCTTAGTATTTTTTAAAAAGCCTAACCAATACCACTAAATGTCAGCCCTTCTATATGAAAATGTGACTTAAGTGGTTTTCTAACAATAGATGAAACATAACTCCTCAAGATTTTATACTTGTTTCTTCAACAATTGCATGGCTTTTATGTGCTTTTGCTTAAACATCCCATAAATCATTAAATACAACCACAAAATCCATATGACTTCTCCTGACTTTTCCTTACTCAGTGTTTATTCCAGAATAAGGCCACTCCCGTATGTTTAGTCATGCCAGCCTGAAGAGATCCTTATAGGTTCACACATAGGGAATCAAGGAGTTCGTGGCTTAGCACTTCTATTGAGACAATGCCTTGGCTGGGTTTGGCAGGAGTCTCTTCTCGTGTTGCTTATGTCCTATTCTGACAGTCTCCATGTATTTCCAAATGCTCTCACCGCTCTACTAATCTGTGCTTTCCCCTCTCTGGATTAGACCAAAAGTGAGACTTCTGCACTTTGGATGTAGTTATAGCCCAAGATATGGGCTACTAAGCCCAGTCCCATTCAGACCCCCCAAGTTAGCTCCTTCTGCTCTTTTAAATGAGGAAACCACAATCACTTGTCCAGAAAAAAAATTTTTATGAATTTTATTACCAAATTTGAAAGATTAGAAGAATCAGTTGGGATTCTCCAGTGTCTCCTAGAGTCTCCCCCAAATAACAAGACACATCTTTTCTACTGATAATACAAATCAGATCAAAGTAATCTTCATTATTTGATCTCATCTTCTGAATACTATCCAAGCTGCTCATGTGTTATCAGGATTAACAGTCCTTAGAAACTCACTTTTTGGGAATCAGCCTTTTGTTGTTGTTCTTGAAACTTTTAATTGAAATTAGCAGACATTTTTAGTGTTTCAACTTTGAAACTGAGTCCCAAATTGTAGCTGGACTTGAGAATGGTAATACTGGAAAACCTGCCCACAATGGCATAGATACATTAAACTGTAAACGAGTTTGTTGTTCCCCAACTATCCCCCCAAATAAAAAGAAAAACATTAAAGGCAAATTGAGCTCCCCATGGAGTATATACCAAAATAATAGCACCGTATAATTCTACTGTGTGTTGTCTTGGCTGTTTGTCTCCTACTACCAAGAGCAACTAGCATTTCTCTGGAGCTTAACATGTGCAAAGCACCATTGCAAGAATCTCACGTGGGTTTATCTCAGCGTAAGCCTCAGAGAATGCCACAAGATTGGCATGGTTATACCCATTAAACAGATGAGAAAAGGATCATTTAGAGAGATTAAAGAATTGGTTAACTAGCCATTCTGACTCCATATTCTGTATGATCCATAATATAAACGTGAGGGCTCTGGTCTAATGTTACCTACATGTTGTCCACAGAGATTGGCACAGAGCCAAGTACGAGTGTCTGACAAAGTCAGGTTGTACTTACCCTGGAGTGATTCTATAACCACCCTATAGGCAGTGGCATGACGATGTACTTGCCACCGAGCACACAGGCTGGTCATCTGAATCTGGTCTGCTTGAAGATTGGTCACACCCAAAAACACTAGAAGGAAATGGAAACATACCTATGTCACGCTACAGACAATGGCACAAATGTCCCCAAGTCTGAAGTGAACTTTAACACAACACAACTCTAATTCAAAGTTCCCATAGCCAATGAAGGGAAATCCATCAACTCAAATAGTCAGGGCACAAAAGATAGCTATTTTATTACTGGAAAGAGCAGTTGCAAAACATTATGGATATTATGGCCTGTCTGATATTTGTACACAAAAAAGGAACTATCTATTCACACGGAAAAGACCAGATGTAATGGATGGTGAAGTTCTGAGTGATTTTTAATCTTCGCTCTTTATTTATTTGTGTTTTCTAAATATTCCACAACTAATATATAATGCTTTTATAACTAAAAATTAAATACAATATACACTTATCAACCCCTGAAGGATGGCCTTGGCTTAAATAAAAGAGACAAAAAAATTGACAAAAGGGAAGTATTACTCAAACAGGTGCAATTTCACAAGGACGGGCCTTCAAAATGTGATTGAAGGAGATGAACACATTTTTGAAAATGTAAAAACGAAAGATTTAATACATAAAAAATTATAAAAAGCAAATACACAGAGTCCTATTCACCGTAGAACACTGTGATACACAAAAATGAGTCACAGAAGTGTTCTTTGGGGAAGCAATAAAAATGGTGTTTCTCCAATACCAGAAAGGAGTATCTGGTATTTATCATTCAGACTCAAGCAGAAAAAGTAGAAAATTAATATTTATTTTCTCTGATGATGTCTGATTTTTATCCACATCATTTTCTCTTACTTTTCCCTCTCTCTTAGCTCTCTCATATGATAAAAATGGTTTAAAATT
Organism: Ursus americanus; assembly: GCF_024610735.1. Classification (NCBI taxonomy): domain Eukaryota; kingdom Metazoa; phylum Chordata; class Mammalia; order Carnivora; family Ursidae; genus Ursus; species Ursus americanus. Next base: position 19,066,967 of record NC_142135.1, read on the forward strand.
CTTTTTCAGGATGGTAAAAATAATCTTGTCTAATCAAAATGTACATCTTTACATTGTTCCTTTCTGTTAGATGAGAGAGACCTCTTTTCCTCAGGCCAAAAAAATGAGCCCTTCTGTTCCATAAAAAAAAAAAAAAAAAGGAAATTGTTGATGATTAATGTCACCGCACTAAATTTAAAAAACACTTTAAATTAATTTATTTGCATTGTATGGGCTTTTACTTTGCTTGGAAGAAAAAGAAAATAAATTAGAAGCCCATCTAATTTTTACTTTAAGGACAGAATATAAAAAAATTCAATACTCTCTTTTAAGATATATTTGGAATACCCAATGTATTTATTGAAGGAGAGAAGAGGGATGGGACAGGAGGAGAGAAGCAGAGAAAAGAGGATAGAAAGAGGCAGGACAGAGCAGAGAGAACAGAGGTCAATAAAAAAATCATAGAGACAGAAAAAGTGGCCCAGAGAGAAAACCCAGTGATCTAGAGAAGAAAATGAAGATAAGCCAGTGAAGGGAAGAGAGGGGGTGGGAAAATGAGCAGGGGCATCTAGGGTGCTCCTAAGGAAGGACGGTGGGATTGCTAAAATAGATCCCATGGAGGTTACCCTAGCACCTGGAATGGCATTACTTCACCAGCCAAGTACAAGATCAGAACCACAGGCCAAAGTCTTTCTAGATCTGCTGAAGACAGACTATTTCTTTTGAGATTAAATTGATTCCATAATCCAGCCTTTAAGGTCTTAAAATAATCCATGAAAAAAAAATTCAAGAAGCCTCCTCTAATGAAAAGCCTGGCCCTATCTAAAATGTTGGTGGCCAAATATAGGTGGCTTGGGGTCTGGTTTAATATATGCCCCATTCTTGCATCATTCCATTCATCAAATAAATTATTTGATAGGGATGAGAGTAATTTATAGGCCAACAGTATAAAGCACAATTATCACAATAATAATAATGGTTATTCACTAGTGCTTGCCATAGGGTAGACACTTTTACCCATTATTTCTGCGAGCCTCACAATCAGCCTGTTATCTTCGTTTTAGAGTTGAGAAAACTTGAGCTCAGAGAAGTGAAGTCCTTTGCTCAAGGTCACAGCTAATAAGTGGCAGCTTTAAGGCTTTTACTTTTGACTACCCTTCTCAAGTGTGGGGCACGCACAGCTGAGCACTCAGCATGACTTTAATGAGCACACAGCCACGCCATGTTTATTTTCATTATGCATGTATTATCTTGAATGTGTATTAAAATACTGGTCTTCTGTTTAGGATAATGATGCGGGTTTTGAAAAGTATTTAAGTTAAAAAAAATCTAAGTCGATTTAAAGAAATCTATTAAACAGATGGTGTGGAAGGATAACAAACATGAGGAATATGGAACATACATGCTGGAGTTTGGAAAACATTGCATTATACCATGGGTGTCTGCAAGTGGTATATGCCAATGAGAAGTCCCAGATGGTGTGCAGACAGCATGAAAACCCTTAAAAGGTACAGAAGAAAGTCCTTTTTGTATCTTTCGTGGATGGCAAGTGCGTGTGTGCGTACGTGTGTGTATGTACACACGCATGTGCATGTTCACGTAAGGGGGGAAGGGCAGAGACTTCGAGAAAAGGCAAACTTCCCCCACCCCCAACCCCCTCCGGCCCAACTTTGACTGGCGTTGGCCATGTCAGGCTACAGGCTGGTTGGAAAATTCCACTTAATGTGAAAAATGCCAACAAAGACTTTCCAGAAGGAAATCCTACCCGCCACCATCAAGTATATTTGAATGCCAGGTTCTGACATTCAGTCTGCCAACCAGGACGCTGAACTACAGCCCTGAGTGAGGAGCACACCTTTCTTTCCATGAAACACCATCCAGAAAGGGCAATGCTGAGGAAAATAAGAACCAACTGCCAAGTTGAAGCAGGGGTTGAGTTACAGTGAAAACAAAGCAGCAAAACCACATGCAGGGGCTGAGGCAACGGGACATCAGTCTTACGTGTTTTCACCACGCCTGTCAGAGCATCGCCGAAGCCCGAGGCCTGGGAGGCAAATATTTTCACATTGTAGTCCATTCCGCTGAGGAGGTTTGTGATAAGAATGGTATTAATGCCAGCTCCTACAAAAGTTTCCAGGGTTGGGCCAGCAACTAAGGGAGAAAGAGTGATTTCAGTTACACCGGAAAACGGAAAAATGGAAACACTCCTGACGGGAATTGTACTGATTCGACTGTGTTTCAGTTGCCCAGAATTACATAGAAGAGAAACAGCAGAGCTGGATTTGAACCCCGTCTGGCTCTGAGGCTTAAATACCTGACTACCATGCTAGGACTCTTTTTAGGGATCGAGCCCTTTTTCTCAAATACAGTTCTTTCCCTAGCGCTAACTCAGAGAAGCTGGTCCACCTCACGATCCACTAGTTGCCATTTTGTAAGGCCTTCACAGTGAAACTACTACATTGCCATAGGCTTTGGGGCACTTGCCAAACTGAAGAAGTCATTCTCAATTGTTCCTTCTCAGACACCCAGCCTTGTCCCCAGCAGGCATGCAAGAGGCAGTAGCAGCAAATTTTATCATGGACACTATGCTATACCTTGCCACATGGGGGTCTAGCATAAATGTTACCACTATTAGTTCTAGCCCCTCCTCTTAGCATTTTTAAGAACAGACAGATGACACTATTATTCCAAGGCCTTTGACCAGTTGGCTTCTTCGGGTCTTTACATTTTCACCTCTTTTTCAGCTCAATGGACCATTTGATTTAGCATTAAAAACATGACTTGCTAAGTCCTATCCAAACTTATTTACCTCCTGCGTTTTCCCATCTGTGCTCATTCTTTAAGAGTTTTGAGTTACTAACGAGTTCCTAAAATACTCCTTACTTTACTTCAGAACCCCCTTCCCACAATGTATTTATATATTTCTGCATGTACATGTTAGCTCAGTAGTGATTTTCTCATGCACCAAAATCTCAATTCAAATGACCACATACAATTCTTCCACTTAACTCAGAGCAAGATTTCTCAAACTCAGTGCTATGGGTATTTTGGGCTGGATAATTCTTTTTTTTTTTTTTTAAGATTTTATTTATTTATTTGACAGAGATAGAGACAGCCAGCGAGAGAGGGAACACAAGCAGGGGGCGTGGGAGAGGAAGAAGCAGGTTCCCAGCAGAAGAGCCTGATGTGGGGCTCGATCCCATAACGCTGGGATCACGTCCTGGGCCGAGGGCAGACGCTTAACCGCTGTGCCACCCAGGTGCCCCTGGACTGGGTAATTCTTAATTCTGGGGTGGTGGGAGGCAGGTACTGTGATGTGTCAGATGCCTAACAGTACCTGTCAGATGCCAATAGCAACCCCCCACCCTCCCAAGTTGTAGCAATCAAAAATCTCTCTGTTGGGCAGCGAAACTGCATCAATCGACTACCACCGGCCTAAAACAAAACTATTTTCCCTCAGAAAATCTGATAAATATTTACAAAATGGTCCAAAGAACGACTCTAGCAAGGCCATTTCACGAATTAACACATGCCTCAGGCCTAAAGAAAAGCAACCAAAAAATTGATGATGGATCGTAAAGAATCAGTCTTGAGCAGGCCAGTGCATCTGTGGTATAGTCTCGCTATTTTATTTCAGTTCATAGAGGTGTTTGTCTGGAGAAATTGGAGGTGGGGGTATTTTACTTGTATGGACCTGGATAACAGGACACAACAGAAAAAGCTGGGAAGTGTTCCAGAGGCAAGAGCAACACCTCAGAGGACACATTGAGCCTAATGTGCTCTTTGAGGGCAGAAAAAAATTTTTTGAATGGCCCAAAGAACGTTCTTTAAATTTTCTTGCCAAATCGGTAAACACAATGAGAACCCCTTTCTTATGAATAATCAGAGTTGAAGGCCCAGGTCCAGAAAATGGACAAGACCACTTTAATATCTATTTTTAGTTTCCCGTTTAAACTTCACAGAATTGCTGAATGTCAGGAGTTGATTGTGTAACAGGTGCCTCATCTCTCCAGACATACGGACCAAGGCCACGACCGCCCCTTTTGGCGCCATTCTCTTGCTTTCAGGATGGAAAGATGTGGCAGGTAAGGAGAGACAGATCTCACCAAGGCGGTTAAAAGGCTGATGGAAAAGGCTTTTACTACCACAACCTTAGGGCTCTGATGAATTTTATACAGTTTCCAAATTTTATAATTTCCAATATACTTTTGAAAACGAAGAAACTAAGAAGTTGGTAAGTCAACTTTTTCCTACTAATCCAAAAAGTAAGTCAACTTCTTCCTACTAACCCAAGAAGTAAGAGGTAGAAGAGGAATTAGAAATTAGAAATTCCAGGGGCGCCTGGGTGGCACAGCGGTTAAGCGTCTGCCTTCGGCTCAGGGCGTGATCCCGGCGTTATGGGATCGAGCCCCACATCAGGCTCCTCCGCTATGAGCCTGCTTCTTCCTCTCCCACGCCCCCTGCTTGTGTTCCCTCTCTCGCTGGCTGTCTCTCTGTCAAATAAATAAATAAAATCTTTTAAAAAAAAAAGAAATTAGAAATTCTGAATAGTTAAGGCTTATATATCCACTGAGCCATAGAAGCTTCCTATTCCTACCGAGTCAAGGCTTCCTTCGGCCGTCTCCCTGTCTCGGGTGCGCCTAGGTTAGATGTACAACAGGTATGTTTTCTGCCCATAAACATGCCCAGTCATTTTTTAGGTGGGATCATAGCTTCATTGTTCTGATAATATCTACCCTAACACTGACCATACAAGGAAAAAACATCTTTTTTTCAAAAAAGGTAAGACCCTTCCCACTTCTCAAAACTAAAGATAAAAGCGAAGACAGATAGAAAATCAAAACAAAAACAACTTATCTTAAAAACCATTTCAGATGCCTAATCATGGTAACAACATTTTTTACTAAGCATTACTTACCACTAACAGGTTTGTAGACAATCCTATAGCCCTTTACGGGGGAAGGTGGGGGATCCCAAGTAATGCGCAACCTGTTATACCATTCTTCTGACACTCGGAAGTTTTGGGGACCCGAGGGTGGCACTGAGCAGAGAAAAGGAAAAACCGTGTTTTAGTGTGGTTTCCATCTTTACAAAATACACTGTTAACAAAATCTAAGCTAGCTTCCCATATGTTAAAAATATTTACAAGTAAAAATGTATTAAAACACACAGTGAGATTTTGAGAGTCTGTGGTTGTTCCAAAAATTAAATATATAGAAAATAAATTCTTGTGGTGGAACACCTTCATGTGAAGATCAGTAGTTCACTCAAGGCCATTCTCGTTCCTATTTCTTCAGTTTATTTTGAGTAAAACCGAACTGAATAGTGTTTATTAAACATTTCTGTCTCTACACCACTGTGTTCCACTATCAAAGTATGTTTGTACAGCAATATCAAGGGTGCTCGCACCGTGGTAATGATGGTGATTCTAGGAGGGAAGATTCTGGTGATTTTTTTTTTTTTTTGCTTTCATCTTCATATTGCCTATATCGTTGGAATTATATATTATCATTTACCAATTTTTTATCAAAACATTAAGCCGTTTATGTGGAGAACCTTTTAAACCATTGTGCATATTGACAGATACTATCATCATCATTTTGGTTACTGTTGATGGAACGTAGTTGTGTTGACCACTGATTAGAATAAGAAGATCATCCGCTAACACCTGGAAATAATTTTACTCTATAGATATTGTTACATGTGGTGGTATTTCTGCAATAAGATTTAAGTTATAGCTCCATAGTAAAAGTCTTTAAATGGTTCTTATTTGTGTGAGTGCATATATTTGCTCTTCATGGAAGCCTTTTACATAGTATGCTCATTTTTTACATATGAAAGTTAAAACCAGATCTTTGAGCCCAGGTCAGAAGCAGCTAGATGGAGCCCCTTTGACTTCCCATAGCCTCCCTCCCCTCCCTTTTCCTCCTCTTCCTACAGTGGCAGGCTTTACGGTGACTTTATGGAACATTAAAGTGTTAAAAATAATCCAAAACCAACTTAGAACTGCAGAATCCACTAGGCTTATCTTAAACCAGCAGCAACAGAATTTTAATGACTTGTTCACTTACTTGAAAAATCCACATTTAAGTGCCCAAATACAGAATTGAGGCCTTGCCACCATTCTGCACCTAGTCATACGTATTTGTTTGGTAACTGCGGTGGATTAAAGATGGGTGCAGGATTTTTAACCCTCCTTCCACTGAGTGGCGGAGGCTAAGGCCCTCCTTTCGAATTTGGGTAGGTTCTATGAACACCTCGCCCAACAGACTACAGCAGAAGTGACCCTGTACCAGCACCAAACATAGCCCTTAACTGTCCTGACAGTTTCCACTCTCTACCTCTTGGACTCTTGCTCTTAGAGTCCTGAGTCATCACATAAGAACTATGACTCTCCTGCTGGAAACAGCACATGGAGAGGCTCGGAGACCACATGGAAAGAGAGAGGCTCAGCTGAGGCCAGCCTTCCAAGCGTCCCCACCAACATGCCAGACATGTGTTGGATGCTCTAGACCGACCCAACCACAGGTGACCTTCATACCATGTGGAGCAGAATTTCCAGCAAGCCTGGCCTAATTTCCTGACCTATAAAATCAGGCACTAGAAGAAAATCGTTCCTATTTTAAGCCACTGGGTTCTGGGGTAGTTCATGCAAGTACAGACAACCACACTGTAATGCAGACGGCTAAGACTTTGCAGTGCCTTTAACCAACGGTGTGCTCCTTGGTGCACGCTCCTCGCTTGACCGTCACGGCCAATTCACCCAAAACAGACACTTAGTGGTGCCCCCCCTGTGCCACTCAGCGCTGCAGAAGCTTTGCATGAAGAGGCAAACAGTATGGATGAGGTCCTGGCCTCTTACGATGTTGCTCTCCGAGGAAGGGAGACAGACAATGGACTCAGAAACACATGAGTAAATAAGAAAATATCAGACAGTCATTAGTGCCATAACATGATAAAACAACAACAACAAAGCAACAACTACAAAAACAGGCTGATAGCTCAGAGAGTGGGCGCTACTTTGCCGGGAGTGGTCAGAAAAGTCTGAGGAGGTGACTTCGAGCTGGAACCAAAATGACAAGAAAAAGCCCCAAATGCAAACATCTGGGGAAGGATTTTCTGTACGGGAGGAATGGTTAGTACATTTGTCCTAAGGCAGGAGCAAGCTGAAGATGTCCAGGGAAGAGCAGGAAAGGAGGTATGGCTGGGGCATTTGTTAGGAGGTGAGATTAAGGAAATTGGCAGGCTCCAGGTCTCAGAGCACCTTGTAAGGCCGCAGGAAGGACGTTGGATTGTATCCTGAGTACAATGGGAGGCCATTGGAAGGCTTGACACAGAGGTCTGACATGAGATAATTTGTATTTCGAGAAGCTTCTTGGGCTTCCGGGAGGAGAACGAAGGATCCAAGAGTAGAAACACTCATTTTAGTGACAAGAGAGTGAGGCGTGGATCAGGGCGGAGCCTACAGATGAGATGAGACACGAGGACTGGCCCGCAGAACACATCTTGGAGAATCAACAGGACTTGCGATGAATTAGATGTTGGAAGAGGAAGACGTAGTTTGCTAAGTCTTAGCTTTTACACATGAGGAAACCGAAGCCCAGAGTGCTTGCTCCCCTTGCCCAGAGCCATACAGCTTGCCTGGGTGGAGGGAGGATTCAAACAGATTTTTCTGTCTTCCCATCACTTTTGCTCTTTTCACCACACCACACCATGGCTTTCGGGGCACATTGCAGGGGCGGGGCATTTTCGATTAATTAGTCAGCGAGTAGGCACAGGGAGAAGGCTTCACTCACAGGTTTTTCCAGGGGCAGAGACACTGACACCTTCTCCATCATCGTAGATGGGAGTCACTGTGACTTTGTACTCGGTGTCAGGAAGCAGAGTTTTCAGAAGGAGATTGTTCTGACTTCCGGGCACCATAACCTGAAGAGAAAAGCAAAAGACCATGGTCTTAGTTAAGACCTTTGTTCCTGTTGGTGTACTAATGGAGCAGGACTATGGGGACTTGGAAATAATCAGAAGCAAGGCAATGTGCTTGGGCAGAGATGAGAAAAATAGGCATCCATGCAAAAGCTTCCTCTCTGGAATTCCCCTCACAGCAGCCCTCAGCTTAAAATCTCGAAAGCAGCCTTAAATTTGAAGAAATTAGGCTCTGAGGAATAGTCTTCTCTCAACATCTTTTCAGCATTTGTAAAGTACCCAGAGTGAGAATAATCATCTATTTTGGAAAGCAGGTGTTTATAGCTTAGGAGGGTTCACTCTATAACCCAGCCTGCTTATCATTTTTTATTCTACTTAAGTATCCTCTTGAAAATTCAGCCTCCCAATCGCAGCACTTTAGAAAAGAATGGAAGCTAGCCAAGAGCAACAGAACCACACATTAAATCTGCCTTTTCCAGAGCAAAACATATTTACCAGTAATACTAAAAACTGTGGCAGATTTTTTATTTCTAAAAGGAGATGTCTTCCTCAATCTGAAATCACCATCACTCTACCTCTCAAGGCTGCAAAAACTGAAATGCAGTGGTGAGGTCCGCACCTCACCATCGGTGTAACACGCCATGTGGCTCCGGAGTGCAAATTCTGGTATCCCCCAAAAGAGCATAGGGACCGGAAAAGCCACATGTTCTCAATGTTAAAACCACAAGACTTTCGGCCTCTGCTTCGGCAGTCAGATGCTGGCACACCTCTGGGCCATTTGAGGAACTTAATCATGGCTGGAAAAATGCTAAGACCTAAGAACTGACCCAAACGTGTTTAAAGGAGTCACAAGACTGGGACAGCTGGAGATGCTTTTTGATTCAAGGGCTGGGTAAAATGCCAGCAGGGAAAGGGCTGTGTTATCTACTTCTGGATGAGGGACGAGACCTATAAATCATGGACTAAGCCCTAGGCAGCCTCGAGTTGAACCCAGAAGCAGCTGTTGCTAAGATACTGCTAAGCTCTAAAAGCAATTTTCTAAAATATACTGTTAAAAGGGAAGTCTGAATTAGGTGATTTTATATCGAATTAGTCTGATTTTGCTCCTTGGAAAAAAGGGACATTGAAATATACTATACTATTGTGTTGATGTGGACCCGGGAGGGAGGTTTTTTTTTAAAAGAGCTCTGCTTTATTCTGGACTGAGTTAGGTACGTCTGGCACTAAGGGCAGGTAAAGGAAGAACAGTGGTTGCCCTGACTTGCATTACCCTGTGAATGTCGCTTCCTTCGGGGCACTGCTTATAAATAGAACTCCTCCGAAGCACAGAGCCTGGGCATTCTGTCCAAGCTGTCTGTTTAGCAAACCACCCATGTTGCTACTCCTTCAATAAGGTCATCTCTCAAAATGAGAAATGCATGGGCTTGGAACCAATCACATTCAGACTGTGGAATTCTGAAAAGCAGCAGAGCCATTTTGGAGGAATCACTGAGCTTGGTAGGAAGTAGTTGCTGTGGTTTACAATAATAGTCATCTTTTACCCAGCAATTATTATGTGCCAGGTGCTACCCTAATTATTTTAATATAGCAATTCATTTACTCTTCACCCCAACCCTTTGAGGTAAGGAGTAACTTTACATTAATTTTACATATGGGGAAACTGAGGCCTGCACAGCTTTTGAGTAAAGAAGCCATCCTGAAATCCTGGCTATCTAGCCTGAGCCTTGCTTTAACTACTATGCTCTGCTCCATGTGGCCACACCGCTTGACCCTTTTTACCCTAATGATATTCACTTCCAAGAATAAAATGTAAATCTCCTCTTGGGAATGCAAAGTTCCTTCTGCTTGGCCTGTGCTTGTTTGCACAAAGCAGGGTAAAGATGGGCTCTTACCAAAAACAGATGCTGTAGATCACAGCAGATGGTGATTCTGTTTATAAAACAATTCTATAAAAGACGCTTAGGGTTACATGAGATGCAAATCTAACCAGTGAACTTTCGCATTTTTAAATTTTCTTCTAGAAATGGAACTTCATGTCTGGGTCCATTATTGCCCAAAGCTGTTCGGAGCAGCCTGGATCCCATCGGTAGAAATAGGGTTCCCTGCGTCTCGCTGTGTTCCCATCTTATAAAACTGTGTCTAGACAGTGAGTCCGATGCTATCTGTGGCAAGGGGCTGGGTAGCATTGGCTCTGCCGTTTTAATTTCAATCTATTGAAGACGAATATTTTTAAAAAGTACAATGAAACAAAATTTCTGGAAAAAATGTTCATGTCCTCGGGATGTTGTAGCAATGTCAAATCGCTATAAATGTTTCTAAAAGCTTAATCTTAATATCTGAACTTATTTTGCAGGAGACAGAGCCGCACACTGAGTATACGTGTTCTGGAACATTTCTTGCAAATCAGAATTCGGGCCATGGTTATGGATGTTGACATCTAGACTCTAGGAAATTCTGAACTCCTGATCAGCCTTTCACAAATAAAGAAGTGTGAGACCTCCATACCCTGACAACAAATTCAGAGCAAAGTCATTGCCGGTCAAGTACCTTTACTTTCTAAAAGTTCAAAAGCTTTTTACTGGAAATATTTGGTATATTTGATTAGGTTTAGAAAATATATGAATACTTCACTTACTCAATTGGAAAAGGAAATGGAATTCTCCTTGTTTTCCATATACTGAAGTTTTACTTTGGTTTACTAATGTTCTAGACATATACCATTCTCTCACTCGATCATTTCCTCAAGCAAATCTAATTGACTTTTTTAGTTAAGGAAAATTTGGTAAGATGCTAAGAGCCATTTCTCTTATCTGGACATATCTCCTTTCTCATTTTTATAATGTGCTTTAGCTCTCTGCCTTTCTCTGTCATACATTATTACTTAAAGATATTCATTTGGTGTTGGGAGTTCAAGGCCTTTGGATTTTGATACAGATCTGTCACTGCCTGCCCTATTTTTGTTTTATAATCTAAATCTAGATGCAACCACTTTCCGTCTCTAATAATAATAATACACTTATGTAGAAGTAACATTTCCTAAACACTGAGAGATAAATTCTCAATTAATCCTCAGTTGGGTCCCTGAAAATATGCCTATAAATTAAGTGTGCACAAATCCAATGCAAGTGGAATTTGGTAGAGGAGCTTGATATTTAAAGAATTCTACAGTACTTTCTTCGGTTTAGCAAAAACACTTCAGCACAGTAAATAATCACCACCAAACTTATCAATATTTTTCATTTTTATGAAGGGTTTGCTTAACTGGGGCACATGTGTGTTTCAGACTTTTGATCTTTTTTTTTCCCTTCATGTAGGTGTCCAAGTGTTTCAAAATAAACAGTGTGAAATGAAAGAAACTAGCAAAGGGAATATTATCTAGAGACAACCCAAAGTAAATATTATTATTATTTTACCTTGCATAGCTTACAAGTGCATGCATGAGATTAAATTGTTAGTCTTTCCAAATTAGCAAGAATAATTTAGCAAGAAGTTTAATATGTTTCTTGGAAAGAGTAGAAACAAAAAGCAAAGAACAAAACTCTTACTCTGGGAAGTTTTTATGGGTCTCACTTTTAGGAACTAAATCAAAATATGAGACAATAACAGGGAAAATTAGACATTCAAATTATGTCCCTAGTTACCATTCCTAGGTACAATTTTATTTTGAATTTTTCGATCATGGGTCATTTGAAATATATGATCTGAGTGAATTTATAACTCAATTTATTTTGTTCAAGTGTCCATTAACTTTCTAAAAGTATTCCCAGACCAATTTCACGGACCTTCTGGTTATTCACCGGGGACGTGACTATTCCCAAGGCTATCATTGTGCTCTGTAACAAATCTTCTATCAGCCTGAAGTTAAGTACTTTTCTGAGACAATTTTGGGCTCAAATAATTGCTTACGTAAGCACATAAATAAAAATAATTTCCATCAAAGGCTTTATATGTAAGGAGGAGGAACAAAGGATAATGATATTATTCTTGAGCAACAATGAACTTGGAGATGTCTCTCCTAGAGTGTCTCAAAATAATGCAGCAGGGGGCAAGAAATGCAAGTAATGAGGTTAAATAAGGCATAGTCCACGACTAAAAAGGAAAATTTCCTTTAGATGCAAATGGGGGGTTATCTGCTCTGATGGGAAGCATGCCGAGGAAACAATGTTCAGGTTCTAGAATAAAAGGAATGATATGGGGTAAATTAAGAAAACACAGGAAGGCCATGACTCAAAGTGTACCCAGGTTTCTAATAGAGAAAAACTAATCAGATGAAACAAAGAAAACTCAGCATATAAAAATCCAAATCCCCTTAGGGAAACAGTCATATTTAAGAATCAGTTAGAAATGACTATAGAACCGCTCGAAATGGGTTGATGTCAGTGAAAAACATAACTATGTATTAATGGATGTTATCTTATTAGGAACACTTCAACTACGTAAAGACAACCTTTCATGCATGCTTTGCATAGAAACTTGTAATCATATTCCCAAGGGCAAAGAAGTTTAGTATATGTGCGTATATTAAAAGTTTATATGTTAGAAGTTTATATATGTGTGTGGTTGATCCTTGAACAACACAGGATTTAGGGCTGCTGAGCCCCTGCACAGTCCAAATCCATATATAACTTAAAACTTAACTGCCAATAGGCTTCTGTTGACCAAAAGACTTACTGATTTGTGTAAATAGTTGAGTAACATATTTTTGTATGTTACATGTATTAAATAGTGTATTCTTACTATCATGTCAGCTAGAAAAAAAAATGTTATCAGGAAAATCACAAGGAAGAGAAAATACATACACAGGACTGTACTGTATTTATCGAAAAAAAATCCATATAAGTGGACCCGTGCCATTCAAACCTCTGTTGTCCAAGGGTCAACTGTATACACACACAGCAACAGTGCACAGTGTACTACGTATGACCCTACTTTGGTGCTCTAACGAATTGTCAAGGCAGCAGAAGCAGGATGGGAGATGACGTTCAGAAGCTTTATCAATTTGAAGCAAGTCATATGTGGAGCAAGTTTTGGAGAGAGGAAGGTCATCAAGAAACCAGTAGTAAAGTTTAGATGAACAGAAAACATTAGTTTCCAGAGAGGGTAGAGTCACCCAGAAATCAGCAGCCAAGCTTGCACGGATCTCTGGAGACAGCCTCGTTAGGTCTGTTAGTCAGGGAACTGCGTGGTTTCTAGGCAGTTGTACTTATACAGACCGTTCCTACCACTTCTTCTGCATGGTCCCCTTGAGCAGTCAGGTAGGTCACCCTGAACTGCTGCACGCTGCTGTCTGAAATGTCCCATTTTACCCGCAGGCTAGAAGTGGTTTCGTCATCTACAACCAGGTTTCTGATTCCTGTTCGGAGAACTGGAATAAGGACAACCAAGGATTAAAGAACTTTTAACCCATCATATTCCAAAATGAGCTCTAGAGACCATCTGTGGACATGATGACAATGATCACTTAACGTATCTCTCTAATGTGGAACCATAAGAAGCACAGGTCAGCTTTAGTGGCTCATGGCAGGGGTGGGGGTGGGCATCATACCTACTGGTAGCAAGTAGAAATGAGATAAGAGATGGACCATGACCCCTCAAAACTATCAGCCCTGTCTGTCTGTCTATCTATCTATCTATCTATCTATCTATCTATCTATCTATCTACATCAGTAAGGGGAATTGGGGAGAAGCCCTTGGACCGGGGGAGCCTCCAGGGGAGCATGCCCACGAACACCCCCACCAGTCCTCTGCTGGAGAAGTAAAAATGAGGGGCAGCCTCCGTCTGCAATCCAGCATCCAACATACATCCTTTTCACCTGCTCCCTCATTTCTCCTACAGCACTCATCACTCAAAGCACGCATCTCTCACCATGGCTACCTCTATCCATTCATCCCACATGGACATTCTCCCTTCTCTGATATCTGTATGAACTCTTTCACCCATGCTCTCTGACACATTCCTTCTCCTCTCCTGAGAGGCCAGCTCCTCTTTTATCCCATCTGACTTCCTTTCATTCTCTCCGTCTCCACTGACTCTCCTCTTCATTCATCCATTCATTCAGCAAACATTCACTGAGTGTTTCCTTTATGCCAGACCGTGTTAGACTTTTAAGATATACAGGGATGAACACTCGACAAAAATACTAAAAGTGTCACAGAGGAGGCAGGAGAGTGACATTTAGCAGGCAAAATTGGGAGAGGGTACCAGGCAATGGGAATGGGAGGCAATGTCTCACCTTCAGGGCTAGGAGTTTCAGATGACAGGAGGAAATGAGACAGCTTGAAAACTATGATTGAGTCCAAGAAGAAAAGCAGAAAGATCTTGGATTTTAATGATAAAGAGATTTGGGGGCACTATGCTAAAGAAGGCCTCGATAAAAGATTAACTGGAGAATGAATGAATCAGTGAATGAATGACTGGGTGACGGAGAGCCATGGAAGGGTTTTAGGTAGGAAAATAAATGGTACAATCAAACTTGTGTTTCACCTAATTGACTCTGACAGCTGGTTGGAAGGTGTATCATAATGGGGGGGGGTTAAGTTGAAAGAGAAAATAGCTGAGGTGGGAAGCCTATTAGACCAGCCAGGTCTCGGCTACCCACAGAAACGCAAGGACACCATGATGTGAGTAATTCTCAACAGATAGCAATAGAAGTCACCACGATCAAGAGAAGGGATAGACTCCTGGTGTGTGCTATGTGAACATCCTCTGAAAGACTAAATAGGAACCCAAAACAAAGATGGCACAGGTAGAGATGTCACAGTGAGGTCCAAAGACTCACTGGCATTTAGAGCTAAGAAGAGGTTGAGAGGTTCTAAGAAGAGTAAACTTTGAATTGAAAGGCTCCATTCCTAAATAACAATATAAAATAAATAAAACTGGGATAACATAACTTGTTTAAATCAAACTTTTCTTACAGGGAAATGGGGACAAATTCTATTTGTCCTTACCTGACGTCACAGGTCTGGTGGGGGCTATGGTTGTAGATGGTTCAGGCCAAAAACTGTCAACTAAAAAAAATACCCATTACTTTAAAATTCTACAATGTGTGTAACTACACATTTGCCTATAGCATTTTATAGTTTTCAAAGAAAATTTCACCTATATTATCTCAACTTGCTCCTCCCAACCACCTGGACTATGGTTGCAAGAATGAAGAAACGAGCTATAAATAAACCAGACGTGATATCTATTCCGCTGATAAGGAAACTGAAACCCAAGGAAGAGAATGTTTCTAATCACAGATACCAGCCTTCACGTAAACGTTTGTATTACACATATAACTTTGTGAAACCTCCCGGTTACTGTGAAATGGGGCATAACCATGGTAATTAAAGGAAAATAAACAGTGCTGTAGACCACGCTGTGAAAGGGCTGCCAAACGAGACCACCAAGGAAGAGAACAAGCGTCTTTTCTAGGTCGTGTGCTCATCCTGGGCATCCAGCACACTGGAGCAGTTGTGTGGCTCTCTGCCCAGAGCCCCTCTTCGGGGTCAACACACTCATCACCAGCTTCTGGAATACTGGCTGCCAATGGCTCAGAGCTCTGGGAACTGTCTCTGCCTGAGGTCACAGACTCTGTCAGGGGATGGCCCACCTCCAATGACTGGGGGTGCAGGGATACAAAGGGTTCAGCCCCATCGACTCAGTTTGGGACAACCGTGGAGGGTCATCCCAGGTCCAGGACTCTTCATGGAATTAGCCAAAGGCTCAGTTGTAGCTTCTCCCTACGCCTCATTCTGCCATCCTTACTTCCTTACAGATGTATCTCTCAACCACAGTCTTAAATTAACCTTCTGGATGCAATTTTCTGTCTCAGAATCTGATTCCAGGGAACCTCATCAAAGAAAACTGAATATGTGGTTAATACCTCATATTTTAAAAATGAAGGGATGAATGAATCAGCGAGTGAATTTTATACAAGATTCTTGGAACCAAGATTGACTTGGGAAATTCCAAAGCTCTTGGACATGCTTGCCCTCAGCTTGTTTGTTCGCTCATTTATTCACTTATAAATTATTTTACCCATCCATCCTTCCATTCAACAAGTATTTATTGCACAGCTAAAATATAACAAGCACTGTGCTAGGTGCTGGGGATATAATGGTGAACAAGACAGACACGGTCTCTGCCTTTATGGTGATAATAGCCTAGGAGTCTCATATGCTCCACATAGCGGTTTCATTAAAGGTAAGGGCACATGAAGATTTCTGGGGGACATAGAGAAATTGAAGCCTCTGTAGGCAGGAATAAGGTGGATGGGCAGGGAACCAGGTGAGCAGAAGGGTATCAGAATGGATGGTGGCTGCTGGCGAAGTCCCCTCAGCCAGACTGGTACTTACGCGTGGTCCCCACAGCAGTCACCACCTCACTCTCGCTCCCATCATCCAGTACAGCCAAGAGTGAAACTTCGTATTCAGTGCCGGGCTCCAGGCCTTCAATAACATGTGAGTCTTGGTCTTCTTTAAGGAGAACCTGAAAAGCATTCGGTGCTTAGTAACTGGGTTTACTTGAATAGCGGTGAAAGTTAAGAAAAAATAATTAACAAGGAAAAAAAGGTTATCCTGAGCATAAGCAAGCAACAACTCAGCAGAAAGAATTCCAGGGCCATTGAACTCAATTTTAAAGTCAAAGCAGAGACTTCATTCCTTTCAATTCCCTCAAAAAATAAGCTATTAATATTGCAAAAGTACCAGTTGAAGTTTTATTTTGTGTCATTTATGAAAGTCAAAGGATCTGAAAATATATTAAATATATGATGAGTGCCCTAGCAAAAAAAGAATGCCATTTTAATCTTAGGAAAAACATATGATCTGACATTTATAAAACTCCATGCCAGGCAAAATATTAATTACTTCTGGGATTCTCAATCTCTTTTAAAGTGAAGACCAACTCAAATGTGCAGTGGGTATTCACTTCCAGAGAAAATGCTCCCGATGACTTTTCAGTCTGTTTCAGACAACTCACTTCTTCAGTGTTCCCACCATAGACTGGAATCCACATCAACTTGTGTTGCCCTTCATCAGCTGAAAGGGGATGCCAGGTCACTCTGAAACTGTCTGTCGTCACCTCATCGATTTCCAAGTATTGCTGGGCTGGAACCTCCTCTGTGAGCCAAGGAAAGAGACTTTGTCAGAGAATGGAGAAGGCAAGGAAGCCAAACTCAAGCAGCTCCCGGGGCCGCGGGAAGAAGGCTCTCCGAGGGACCTCTGGCTTTGCGAAAGCACATGGAAGCCAAGAAAGGCGTGCCCATCAGCCCAGTGAGACCTTAAGTTTCTGCTGCCAGCATTTACCCATGGGATAAATCAGGAAGACCATGGACATAGCACATTTTTTAAAGCCTTCCAGTAATTTCCAGAACTTTCAGATTCTCTATTTGGCTCTTTTTGCAAACTATAAAAAGTAAGAGTGTCCTCTTCATTAGTTCACAAAGATATTATTTTCTCATTATGTTGGGGAAATTAACAAATTGGTGCCCTCGAGGTCCAGGAAATGTCCCTCTTTGTTTTATTTGTTTTTGTGCCTAAATCACCCCCTCATGATTGAAGTTAAAGAAGAACCTGACACCCTTTGAATCTTGTACATCTGGGTGCCATTGCAGGTGAAATATGATTCATCAGCCCTTCCTCCGTTTCATACTTGAGGGGGTCCAACAACCAGCTGTATGTCAGTCTTTGTAAGCCACTGATCTTTATTACTCGAAATTAGCGATTTGTTAAAAATGTATTTGAGAGAGAGAGAGGAGAAAGCATGAACAGGGGGAAAGGGGCAGAGGGAGAGGGAGACGCGGACTCCTTGCTGAGCCGGGACCCCGATGTGGGGCTCCATCCCAGGACCCTGAGATCATGACCCGGTTAAGGCAGATGCTTAACCGACTGAGCCACGCAAGCACCCCAAAATTAGAGATTTTAAAACTCTTTCACAGGACACCAGCAGAATCCCAACTAGAGTGATCCTTCAGGAAATTTTGTGGAATGACTGGACTTCTTCCTGTGAACATTATTTCTTAATGGAATATATTTCTCATCTCTCCAAAATAGCTTCTCATCGCCTCGGTATAGCGCTCAATTGTTTTCCAAGTGCAATCAATGTTAAGTTCAGAAAGTAAACAATAGAAGTGTTGCCACCAAGAGGCAAAAAATTTTTACATTTATTGACTACAGGGTATACATAGAAAAGGAAAATCATGCCGGCACGCCTTATGTTTTTTTACTGCAGTATTTGGAAGATTCCATATTGTTGTATTAATATTTCAGGCTGCATGAATCCATTACTGGCTACAGACTAATGTCTTAGGTTAAATAGTATGAAACTGTCATTCTTGCAGTTCAAAAAATTGTTGGGTAGCAGCAATTTTGGAAGTTCAACTTAACATACATGAATATGAAAACAGAAGAAAGCTGTGAACTTTTTAGACCCATAGAACAAAAGAAATGGTGTAAGATTAGGAACAGAGCAGTACACCCATTTACTTAACTGGGACCTTTTGAATTTAGATGACCTTTCCTCTCTTTCTCTTGCTTTGATAGAAAATAACTAGGCAGTACACATTCCAGTCACCTAATTGTTCAGTTGTTAATACAACGGAGGGGCACCTGGGTGTCTCAGTCGGCTAAGGGTCCAACTCTTGGTTTTGGCTCAGGTCGTGATCTCAAGGTCATGAGACGAGCCCCGCCTCAGGCTCAGTGCTCAGTGGGGAGTCTGTTTGAGATGCTCTCTCTCCCTCTTCCCCTGCCGCTCCCCCCACACATGCACACGCACTCTCTCTTTCTCTCTCATAAATAAATCTTTAAAATGATAATGCAACCTAAACAAAAGTCAAAATGCAATCTCTTCAAAATCACAGTTGAAGAAGCTGCTCCAGTTTCTGGTTTCTATACAGTTACTCTTGGAAACTTCCAAACCATAATAAGGCTTACCTGTGGTAAAAATTCCAGTCAGAGGCTCCGACTGCCCCTCTTCATAGATAGAGGTAATGGCCACAGTGTACTCCGTGAGCGGCGTCAAGCCCTTCAGAGGGAAGGTAGTAACAGGATCGACTTCAACCTGCAAAACAAAGAAGTCGTACGAGCTACATCTGATATTCTCCAGACACAGGAAACAGAAGGCATTTGACTATTGTCTGTAGTTTACTTGGCTAGGCGGCAGGCTATAAAGACTTCAACCGTATTACTGAATTATAAAACCAGTCAGCTTCTGTATTACACATTTCTAATCTTCACCTTTAAATAGATGACCTCTCAGTTAATTCTCGGGACATCTTTGCAACCAATATTATTTCCACTCAATAAAGATACAGAAAGGAAAGTGCACACGATTTCCAATGCTACTAGAAATAAATATAATGTTTCCAGCCTGATCTGCTCGGAGCAGCCAGTTTTTGGCTTCACTGCCTGGGCTCTGCTGACCCATGACTAAATATCACACAATAAATCCTATAAGAGCTGCATAGGTGAGCGACCATGCAGGGGAAGATTCGGGGGATATTCATACCAAAGATCACAGTAAATATTTGAAATATTCCTTTATCTCCCATGGAGAGATTTATTCAGGAAAAATATACACCAATCTCTTTACAGTACATAAGGGATGGAGTGCAAAGGGTAAGGACCCACGGAATAGGAAGGATTAGAAAAGGAACAGCAAAGAATGAAAAAAGAAACCATAGGGTAAGAAGAAATGGAAGCAGGATCTAGAACACAGAGTCCTGAGCAAAGCCATCCTTGACGAAGAGAAAAAACAGACACAGCTTTACCACTGCAAGGTTGGGTCTTGGGCCTCTGAGCTACATAGCACTGGGGGCATATTATAGACCAAGTAAACAGTGCATTTTCTGTACATTGTCTCAATTAACCCTTCCAAACCCCCTGTAGGGGAGGCGCTTAATAATAAGACACTCTAGCTATAAAGATACCCTGAGGAATTGAAGAAATGAACCTATTTACCTGATAGCAGACTCTGCCAAAAAAAAAAAAAAACATTTAAAATGTTTTCAAGAGACATTTAGAGCAATATCAAGATCTGTTATTTACAATACTATCAATGACTAAACTTGATAGCACCTGAGGTTAAGGGGAAGGTGACTAAGCTTACGTTACGGACTTGCTCACAGCAGTCAACGTGACCTTTACCAAAATATAAAAGGTGTCATGTCCCACTTAAAATCTTCCTTGGCTATCTCTATTGCCTTCCAAATCAAAAGCAAGCATCCTGTGATGACCCCTTGGTCTTGCATAATCTGGAGCAGTGCTCCTTTTTCCTGCCATAATTTGAATCACCCGCTGGGCTCCAGCCACACTGACCCATCAGGTCCATGTCTTTCCCACCCCAGGGCCTTTGCACATGCAATTCATTCTCTTTGGGATCCTAGCTCTTTTCAAAACTAGAACTTTGCCATCTGCCAGGACTGTGTTTAACTTTCACTTCCTGACAGGGGGTTTCTCTCGTCACCTATCTTAGTAGGGCTATCCCCTAACACTGCTCTCATTTGTTTCCTCCCAGCACCAACCACAGCCTACAGTTATTTTATATCCTATGTACTTATTTATTTTCTCCTGCATGGAGTGTAAGCCCTTCCAGGGCAGGACCTTGTTTAGCTTCTTCAGTGCTGCATGTTGAATCATATTTGTTTTTGAGGGAATAGAGGAGGCACCAAAGATCATTTTTAAGAGAGATAATAAAGGGCTCATCTGAACTCAGAGCCAATCCAGAAATCATATACATCGCTAAGAAATCAACTGCAGGTCAAAAAAGACAGTCTGAGTCCTGGAGGGGAGGAGCTTCCGTTTTCACCCTTTTGGAACCCTGAGCCACTCTGCTAGAGAGGGCCAACCAACCTCAGTCCTCTCTGCCACCCCGGCTGAGATACCAGAAGCAGGAGTGAAGTCATCTTGGAAGTTCTGGCTCAGTCAAGTTCCCACATGAATGCAAGAGTCACCTCAGCTGACACCACATGGAACAGCAGAGCCAAGCTGTCCTTGCTGAGCTCTGCCCAGGTTGCGTAATCATGGGTTATTATTTTAAGCCCGGGTGTTAGTTACACAGCAGGAGTGAACTGAACATATGGATTATCTTTTTCCGAATCGGGGTCTGATAATATTATAGGCCATTCTTAGCATTTAATGTTTACTTTGGTTTGGGTATTGTCTGCATGCTTCCTGTGTTCCTTCAATCAGTCGTCCACAACCTTGTAGAGTAGCTAATTATTACCCTTAATTTGGAGACGGTAAAAATGAGACTCTGAAAAGTTAAGGAACTTACCCAATGGAAAACGAGCTAGGACTCAGTGCGTCAACACAAGTATTTTGGACTCAAAATCCTATGCACAGTATGGCTTCATTAAACTCACAGAAAAGACAAATCCATATTTAAAATAGGCACTCAAGACATGTTCTTCTAAATGATATTTACATGTTGCTTCTGTTGTTTTGGATTATAATAGCTGAGTTTACTGAGCACTTACAACATGTCAAGGACTTCATATTCATTGTCATGTTTAGCCCCCTTCCCCCCCCCACCAAACCCTGGGTATTTATAATAGCTATTTTACAAACAAGGAATGGGAGGCCCAAAGACCTGAACTAACTTCCTGGACATAAAACTTTTAGCTGGAATCGATAGTCATGCCTTGACCTCTACATCTCAAATCTGTGATAAATAGGAATTTCGTGAGGGTATCAAACACACACAAGCAGTTAAAAATCAAACTTTCTTAGGTACACCAAGAGACAAAAAAGGGAAAGTGTGTATATACACAGTTTTCCCATCTTACATATGTATATATATACACATGTATATAAGTATATATCTTTTCAGCATAAATATGTTGAAACATATATATACATCTGTTGAAAAGATCTATTTTATTTAATAAAGCATTTATTTGATTCTGAACAGACTATATTTTGTGCATTAACTACTGATTATTTTATTCCATCAAATGAAAACTTTAAGGTGTCATCTATTTTTATTAGTTATATTATGTTTTAGACTGAATTCTGGAACTGATTTCTTGGTAGTACTTTTAAGATGTAGGAGAAGAATTTGAGAAAATGATAACAAATGACCATGATCTCATGGTTATATAACTATTTTGAAAATTTTTCAAACAGTCTGGCCTAAAAGTTTAATTTCAGCCTAATTCTGGGAGGGATAAAGAAAGAGTCCTTGATGAGGAACAAAGGACTGGGCTCCACTCTGGGCCCTCTTGTTGAGTCATAGCTGTCGGGAACTGGACTTGCGTCTGAGTCTAAAAACTGGCCTTTCATTTATAAAACTCAAATGGCAGCACTTTAGTTTTCCATCCTGCTTGCATATTTCCCCAAATCCTCTCCCAGAACATGCTCTCTGAGATGGCCCTGTCCTCAGCTGACAAGTCATGTTTTCAGCATGTTTTCTCTAAGGATAACATGAGGGGCTCTCTGTAAACTCTGAGAACAGTCGCTGGTTCAAGGTAAGCACTCAACACGTGTTAGCTGCCATCGTCATCATCATCATCATCATCATCATCTTCATCACCATTGACATTTGGGTGTCCTGTTTCATTTTTCTTCCTTGGTCCCCAAGCAGTTGGAGAGAGGGATAATACAGAAAGGAGAAAAGGGAGGAAGAGGAAGTGAAGGAGAAGAGATGGGAAGAACAGGAAGTAAAGCAGAGAAATGTAAATTGAGTCAAAGGCAAAAGCTTATGATCAATTGCATGTTACATATTAAGTAGATTTTGGTTGGGACATTTTAAAGTTCATTCCAGAATGTTTTAGAAGTTTCCTAAAACCCAATGGTAGCATTACCTACAAATAAAATTTAATTAATAAAATTAAAGCAAAATATAGTAGGAATACTCACCCTTAAAATCATATATTCCCAAATTAGGAAAAGTGATATTATACTTAAACAAAAGACATTTGTCTAGCAACATTTAGTCTCAATTGCACGGTTAAGAATTAAGAAATAAGAACACACACACACACAAGTCAAATTGGAAATGCTACAAAACCACATATTGTTATGCATTTTACTCAAAATTTTCTCAGATTTTCATTCTTAGACCATTTTTTCATGTTTTAAATTCAGTTTTACCAAATATAGTCTTCTAATTTCCCAGAACAATACAAATTAGAAATAGCAGGTTCCAAAGGCATCTCCAAGATTGAAAAACACTACAAAAAACCACATGTAGTTCTCAACAAATGTATTAGTCTGGGATCATTCTTTATAATGGCAAATAACCTAAAATATCATAAAAGGCCACAACTGCTATAATTTTTTAAATGGATGTCAAGTACATTTCTTGCGCTGATCATTTCACAATATATACAAATATCAAATATTAGCAAATGCACAGTATTGTGCATTCATTGCCCAATGTCCCATGTGAGCGGGCATTCTGCAAAATACTGCTTGGATTTAATTGTAGGAAACAGTTTGTCTCTGCAAATGAAAATAGTTTCTTCATCTGGTCAGAAAATAGAAGTGATGTAATCCAACATAGTTCCCTCTTGGTCTTAACTTCTTGGATCAAGTTGAGGAAAAATAATAATAACTTTGCTATCTATCCTGCTAAAATATATTCCCAAGGAAAGAATTTGTGAAGATTATTAGTGACTGCGTATAAGATACTGTCTCTTCGTGAATTCTTACATTCTGCTATGTGAAAGTATCTTCCTACACAAAATTTGAATTATTCAGTTTTGTATTTAACTCACCTAACTAGCATCTTTCAGATGTTAGTTTAGTCAAAAACAGAGGGATAAAGTGAATTATACTGACATTATTTCTAGTTTACAACATCTAGGAAGATACCTACTTCCCCACCTCCTTGCACTGGGGCAGACTGTATATTCCAAAGATGGCCACATCAATATATCTGCCCTCCAACCTGCCTCCCATCATTAGTGGGACCTGTGTTCCTCCTCAAATTGAATTCATGTGGGGACTTGTGATATCTCCTACCAGTGACATGTGGCAGAGGTGGTATTCTGTGACTTCTCTGAGTAACTGAAGGTGACACAGCTTTCGCCTAGTGCTCTCTACTTCTCTCTTTTTCTCTGTCTCTTTGGACACATGTCTGGGATTCCTGAGCCAGCATGTAAAAAGTCTAGCTCCCCTAAGACTGCCATGCTGGAGGGATCATGTGAAGAGTCTAGTTAGTGACGAGAGCTGCTCTGGCTCCCAGCTGATCCAGTCTTCCCAGACCCGGCACCAGACATTTGAATGAAGACGCCATTGTAATGACATCAGGACCAGCCACTGTCTGGCTATGATCTATCTCATGAGTGACCCCAAGCCAGAAGTATAGATTCAAGTAGTTGACACACTAATTCCTGACAGAAACTGTGAGAGAAAATAAAGAATTTATATTGTTTTAAGCCACTACAGTTCTGGGATGATTAGTTACGCAGCCATAAAAAGCTAATATACACCCACCAGAAAAAAAAAAAAAAAGACATTGTGATCACAGCTTACCTCATTAATTTCAGTGCCATCTGCATTGTTATATACAATTCGATAACCACTGATCTTTCTTGATGTCGGGTCCCAGGCTAACCGAGCACTGTTAGAGCCAACATTGGAGATTCTCAGGTTTCTTGGTGGACTTAAAGGCACTTTGCAGTAAGCAGAATAGAAAATAATTAAAATGTTAAATAACATACACCTAAAAAAGCCAAAAAAAAAAAAAAACCCAAGCATCTTTGATTTCTGAACAACTTACATATGAAAAATTTCACCCAGATGAAAACGTACAGCAAAGAAAATTAACATATTAACAAAGAAAAAACATATTAACAAAACAAAAAAAAAGGAATGAATAGAATTAATAAGTTACACATGCTTAGAAATAAACAAGATTTAGGTACATTTTCTGTGTCCTTCTTCTCCAATCAATGCTATTATTACAGCCTGCTATAAATAAGAAACCTAATGGATCAAAAACCAGGGCACCTGAAAAATAATCTTAGCTATTCACCTGTCATTTGGTGCTGGCGAAGTCACCCTCCCGCTCTTCTCCACAATTTCCCATGTGTAAAGCCTCTGTCCTCTCTACTTGGGTATCTACTAGGCATTTCCAACTTAACTTGTCCCAAACCAAACTACTGACTCCTACCACCTCCTCCAATCTTCTCTCTCAGTCTCTCCCTCTGAGCAAATGGAAACTCCATTCTTCCTATTGCTCAGGCCCAAAACCTTTGAATCATCCAAGATTCAGGTTTCTGAACATATGTCACCTTCCCACTGAGGTTCTCCAGGATCACCGTACATGAAATAATGCTTCCACCCCAATGCTACCGAACTCCCATCCCTGGTTTATTTCTTATATTGTGCTTTGATTGATCGACTGTCTCTCTCCCTCCATATATTGTAACTTCAGAGGCAGAAGGATTAATTTTGTTCCCAGCTTTATCCCCAATAAAGCAAGTTCTCAATATATGTATTTGTTGACTCCGTGAGTAGGAGTCCTGCCCTGGATAAATCCCACTGGCTTTGTGGGATGCTTGACTATCAGTTCCACAGCTTTCTGTGCTTCTTCAAAGGGCCCTCTTCTGATTCAACAGATTAAAATTTGTCAATGATTTTTGAGATTTTCCTGAGCTTTTACAGGCTTAGAAATCCTTAAGGCTTATCCCATGCTCTATGAGTCTGAGATGCTCTGGAACTGATCAGTATAACTCATGTATCTCATTAAACCCTTACAATAGACTGCAAGGAGATTTTAATATCCCCATTATATAGGTCATAAAATTGAGGTAACTTGGCCAAGGTCACAGTTAGGAGGAACAGAGGAGTAGTTAGAGTTTAACTCGGGTAATCAATCAATCGATTCGTGAGCCTGTGATATAGTACTGCTAGAGCCAGCAAAGCAAAAACCTAGAAGACAAATAATGACAGTTGTCAGCCCCAGCCACAAAGTATGATGCTTCCTCACCCAATTAGGAAAAAGTGAAAATTAGTGAAAAGACCAATTCTTTTCACTCATCCAATACAGATTAACTATTTGGCAATAAAGAGCCTATAGAGTTTAGTGACGCTCTTAATACTTAAAGGGCTCGAGAGAAAGCACAGCAGAGAGAAAAGCAATATCATTATTTTAAGTGCTGCGTACACTTTGTTCCACATTTTCCTGGAGTTCAGCAGTAGGGTGGAATAATGTCTACTTTCCTTACTGCACAAAAATGCCAGTCCTAGGAACAGGCACCCAGAGACATCATTTTTTTTTAGGACCATCCCTCTCCTTTTTTGAACCAACTAGTATATTTCCTGCCACTAAATAAAATACACATTTTCTTAAGTTACAATTAGCTCTGAAGAGGTTTCAACCCAAGCCAGTATTTCCAATTTAGAATCCCAACATTTCTTTGGGCTTTTATTCCAGCATTTCCTCTGAATGAGCTGCTCACGTGTGGTTTCTTGGCCTGTAACAGGATCGCTGGCCTCTTCTCCAAACATGGCATAAACTGTAACTGTATATTCCGTATTGGGCAATAATCCACTCAATTCAATATCTGTGTGGGTGTCTCCAATTTTCATCTGAAAAGAACACACGTTATCAGATCGTTTGCCAATGTCTGTACCACTCATGTTGATCAGAGTGCAACTGAGTGAAGGTGAGACTTCATGGAATAAGATTTTGTCTCCTCACAACCCCTTATTCGAATGCTTCAGCCATCATTTTTCATTGTCTTGTGTCATTTTATATGAGGACCAGATGCCATGGAGCCACACAAAAGTGAACCTACCCATGCGTGCTGTTTTAGGATAACTCTTTACATCTGGACAAGTGGTAATCTCAGCCAGAATAACAGCATCAAAAAGTTAGTCCTCGGAAGAGTGTGGATGGAACTGAGTCAGAGATGTTGTCTAGAAAGAGTATAAGCTCTGGTCCAGCAAGCTGGGGACAGAGCCAAGTGGGCATCTCTCATCACTGGCTAATTCTAACCAGTCCCTTGGCTGGGTGCCCAGTTTTCACTTCAAGCCTGATTGAACTCGACCAGTTTTGTTGCCCCATTCAACAAAGGGGCCCAAGCATTTGGATTGCCAGTTCTTTCCAGGATGCAGAAGAGATCAATCCACCTTGACATCCAATGTGGCAATTTGCTTTTTGATTCCGAGGTGACTTTTCTGAACCTTGGAGTCAAATACACTAGCCAACATTTTCGGTTCTGTGACAACTGCATGACAGCATGGTTTTACTTTTGTTTTGGAAGGAAGAAAAATATCTCCATAGTCAGTCTCCAATCACACTACTGCCAATGCTATTGTCAAATCAGAAATTTTAATTTTGAAATATTTCCGCATCCATAAAATAAATGTGGAGAAAAGAATGTGATTCACCCTGATGCACCCACCACTCAAATTTAATAAATAGGAACATTTTGTTGTATTGACTTCCAATCTTATTTTTAAAAGAGCTAATATATTCAGATAAAACAGAAGTTCTTTCTTTTTCTTTCTGTTCACTATCTCTACCCTAATGTTGAGGTATACCTTACTGATCCAGTTTTTTTTTTTTTTAAATATGGAACGCTTCACGAATTTGCGTGTCATCCTTGCGCAGGGGCCATGCTAATCTTCTCTGTATCGTTCCAATTTTAGTATATGTGCTGCCGAAGCAAGCACCTGACCCAGTTTTTTACTTCTACTATGTATATAGTTCTGTATGTTTAACAATGTACATAAATGGAATCATATCAACATAATTTTTTGCAACTTTTTATCTGTCAATATTATATTTCAAGGTTTATCCATGTTGATGCACAGGGATAAAGATGACATTATTAATTCCTTTCTGGTATTCTTTTGCATAAATATTCTGCTATTTTCCATCCCTCTATTGATCAACATGTCAATCATTTGCAATATTGTGTTTTGAACAAATGCTTGCATCCCAAAAAGTCTTGCAGGAGGTTTCCTTATGATATATTCTTAAAAATTATACATATCTTTCACTTGATGACATATTTCAAATTATTCTCCAAGGCAGCTGTACCAATTTACACGTCAATTTACATACCAATTTACATGAATGATTCTGTTTCCCATATGCTCACTAACATGCAATTATTACTAAACTTTAAAAAATGTTTGCTAATCTACTGGGTGTGAACTGGTATTCCTTTCTTTCTTATTTTTCTCCTTGGTGAAGCTGACCATCTTTCTAGCATCACTTTTTAAGTCTCCCTTCTGTCAAAATAATGCGGATCAACATTAAATCCAAATGAACTAAAGCTGTCTAAACCTTAGGGAAAAAAAAAAAAAAACATGTCACCAAAGCTTTCTTCCTGTCACTCAGGTTCACCATACTTTTGCCCCTAAATATTTCTGTCACCAAAAGCAATGTTAAAGACAATGTTTAGGCAATAGCAAAGATTTGAGTTTTGAACTCCCTCTTGACCACTCTATCTGCCTAGTCAAACACTCCCAAGTGTTACAGACATTTCCTAGTCATTGCTTGAATATCTATATTATAGTACAATCATTCCTTATAAATTAAAAACAAAGGCTAAAATAAATCACTTGAAAGTCAAAAATTCATTATTTAAAATGAAATGAATGCAAACAGAATCCATGCTGATACATTTTTCTACTTCTCAAATTAGGAAAAAAGTTTCTAAGTCAGTGTACATATGGGGAAACAGCCATTTGTGAATTGCATACAGCAATATAAATTATAACAAATTTCTCTAGAATCATTTGCTAATACTTAGTATGAGCCTTAATAATTTGCATGCCCTTTGAAAAAAGAAATTCCATGTCCAGGAATTTATCCTAAGGAAGTAATCTAACAACCTTGCTAAGTTATATGTTAAGAATGATCACAAAAGCATATTTATCCAACACACGATCTAAATGCCCAATCACATGAAATAAATTAAACATGGCCTGGTGCAAAACAACACTGTAACACTATAGCACCATTTAAACAACCATATAAAATATTAGTTAATGGTATGAAAAGATATTCATAATAAATAAAATGAAAACAGAAGACTACAAAACCATTCCCATTTGTTATGCTTTAAAAATGCATTAAAAAGGACTTAAGTAAATGTTAACAATAGCTATTTCTAAGCGGGGCGGTTACAAGTGATTTTCCCCCTTTAACTAATGTGAATTTTTAAGTTTTATACATTACATTTTTAGAATTAAAAAAAAATCCATTCTCAGGAAGTCAAAGATTCTAGAACTCTAGTAGGCAGCAGGTGGTTACCTCTTTTTCATCCCCAGCCAGACCCTCCGTGAGAGGAGCATAGAGAATCAGGTATCCTGAGGCTCCAGGCACTGCATTCCATTTTGCCCTCAGACTGTTCTCAGTTACATCGTACAGTTCAAGGTCGGAAACCATGGGTAAAGCAACTGCAAGAGATTTTTTTTTTTTAATGTTCAGCCATTTATCAGTATGCTTGTCTATTTCTAGGTATTGTCTAATATCTAGGTATTACTACCTACTAAGTAAACATAGCTTATTTTCAGATAATATTCATCCTTAAATATGTTCACACAGTCATGCCAACCCCTTCTGGGAGGGTAAACATAGTGAATGTTTAAAAGCAGGAACAACATCTTCTAGTTTTTTACATCCCAACGCAGTGATGGGCACATTTCTCTGGGAGCCAGTAGAGAGCAAGGAGACTGTTCTGACCATTGTTTTCTGCCCATTGCCAAGCATAGTGTCTGCTGTGAAGCAGCTATTAAAAACAGTCACTGTGTCACTTAGTAAATGACAGAATGGGTGGCTGGATGAACAAATACATGAATGAATATATACCTATCCACGCAATCACAGACAGTGAGGAGACATGAGTGAGTCAGTAGTTAAATTAGTTCATAATACACATTCACTAAATACTTGTTGATTAAGTGAATACATGTATTTCGCACGCTTCACCACCAAGGTTGCTCTCTCCCTAATCAAAGCAGAGATTTATAATATCCCTCTCGATATGTAGCACCTGCAAACCGTAACTACAGCATGGACCCGTACCGCATAGAACACCACAACCACTGCCTATGAATTTGATTCAGGACGGCCATCAATCCAACCTGAGCAGAATTCCAACTTAAGAAGGGCCACCTAAGCAATGCTGTACAAGGTCAGACGTGGGGTAGAATTCAATACATACGTGTGGTTTCGGTTCCCCGGAGGCCTTCACTGGCCGTGTGAGCATATATTGCGAAGACTGCTATCTGATATTCAGTTAAAGACATTAGGCCTTTCAACATCGTGGAAGACACACTTCCATCCACCACCACCTGATTAAAGAACAGTTTGAGGAATGAGAGTATGGAATATCTGACACGCAGAATTGAAACCAAAGAGCAAAATATCTCTAGCAAGAACATGTCATTCAATATTTTCTTATTTGTGCCACATCGTCTTTTCCACTGTGGCGGTCAATTCTCCTTGAATTTCTCCGGGAAGTGATGTGCCTTTTATGGAGTATATCCAAAAGTCCCTTATTAAGTCATATCTAATGGAGAGTGTCTTCCCCAGGCTAACTGTTATCCTAACCACCTCCACTTAAAATAGTTGACATGTGGTATTTTTCCATGGAGTTTTGGGAAGCATTTAACAGACTTATTAGTCATGAAAAAGGTAGAAGTATTGGAAGTACTCTGACTTCTTTTTCAGTCCAGATGATTTAAAA
Source organism: Ursus americanus (assembly GCF_024610735.1). Lineage (NCBI taxonomy): Eukaryota > Metazoa > Chordata > Mammalia > Carnivora > Ursidae > Ursus > Ursus americanus. The sequence goes on from NC_142135.1 coordinate 19,097,509, forward strand.
ATCTCCCTGATCTACTTCTCGAACACTTAAAAAATTTTTTAAATCTTGCCATAATACAGAAGAATATTGTGAAACACGCTGAGGTCAACCAAAGGTTAGAACCACAAAAGGTTTGTACTTCAAAAAAAAAAAGGGGGGGGGAGATTTCATCACATTTTAGCATATTCCCTGTGATTGCTGTGTCAAAGGTAGGAAATGGGAAAGATCCAATCAATCACCTGGCAATAGGTGTTCTCTCCTGTGATGGCCAAACCATGAAAAAAGCCAGTGCAGATGCTTTATTAAATGGCTTGTCAATTGCACTAATCTCCACAAATGTCCAGGAAATCCTAATCCTTGGAGGACTATATGACCACATAATTTGGAAACCACAGACTTCATTAAGGCAGACAATTCGGACCACTCCCAAAGTAGAAAGGCTACATGAATAGCAAAAAGGGGCTCTGGCCACATAATGAACTACTGATTCATTCTGCTTTAGAACTTGCTAATTTAAAAAAGGAAGAAGTCAAAATAAGTTGTTAGAAATGAACACATGACCCGTTCTGAGGGTTACTGGATAGAGGTAGGAGGAGAAAGTAAGAATGCCATAACCAGAGAGATGGGAGAACAACGTAGATGCTTGGAAATGTATTTCAGTCCAATGAATTTTAACATTGGACAGAACAATCTCATTATATATATGCATTTCTGTCTTGTCCTCACTACTGTGGAAGACTTGAAAGAATGAAAATAATGGTTTGAAAATATCGTCTCCTTATTACCTCGTCTGGTTTTCCACCCCTGGCAGGATAATACACGACTCTGTATTTTTCCACTTTTCCTGGGGCATGAGTCCAGTTAACCATAAAGCTTCTGGCAGTGACTTCAGAAGTAATCAGCTCTGTCGGCGGCCCAATGGTGGCAAGAGCTGAGGCTAAAGTATAGAAATACATAACGTGAACCTCTTTCCTAAAATTACTTCTCATAAGCCTAGGAAACTCCATTAGTGAGAAATGACTATTGGTTTTGTGCTAGCTCTAAGATTTCATCTCTAGACAAATTGATTCAATTATTCATTTCTGCATTTGTTCATTGAAACATTTAAGTGCCTATTACGTACCAATCACTATGCTAGATTCTGAGGATACAAACTTAAATAAGATAGTCTTTGACTCTAAGAAACTTTCTTAAAGATATTGCTATAGAATAATTAAAAAAACAGAAACAGAAACATAACATCGATTGAGCACAGGTGTATCTAAAGGTGCTCTCCTGAGCTCTTTAGAAGTATTATTTTCTTTAATTATCAGTAGTTACTATTATTGTTCCCATTTTGTAGGTGAGAAACCAAGGCACAAGGAAATTAAATAACTTGACCAAGTCTCACAACGAGTAAGTATCAGAGCTGAGATTGATACTTGAGTTTTTGATATAAAAGCCTGTGTTTTTAAGCATTGGGGGTACAGTTTCTTTACGGAAAACTTCAATTCAACAAATGGCCAGTATCTAAAAGTAAAAAGAGAAGAAAAGGCAACTAACGTATACTGAATGTTCACTATAAGCTAGATACTATGTAAGCACTTTGTGTATGTTATCCACACATCAAAGCAAATGACTCTGTAAAAGATTTGGGACATGTAAAGTTCAAAGTTCTTGACCTTTAGGATTTCTTATCCTCTGCGGAATTATGCAAAGCAACCTTAATAACCATATTAATGAGAAAAAAAAAAAACATAGTTACTGAACACTTAATTATGACCAGGAACTATATTATATGCTCTATCAACAACCACAGGTAGAGTTTTTGTGGGAAAAATTGGTCCCTAAAGTAGTCTTATTAAGTTGCTCAGAGAAATGTATTCAAGAAACTACTACTTGGCTGTCCAACCTAGTCCCAAGAGAGCTGGTCCAGAGAAGGAGGAATGATGGAAGAGATGTAGCCAAATAAAATCATTCCACACCCTGGATACAATGAAGGCAGGAAATAAAATCAAGTTCTCAAAGGAGGATCTGGATATTACCCTCTTCTGGGATCACAACCTTGTAAACCAGATATAACATGCAGACCAATGATATCATGAGGGACAAAGGTTAAAAAAATACATGATGGCTGTCCTTCCAGGAAGACAGAATTGATGTACTTTTCCCTATTATTTCCACTAAGTACAACTAAAAATTCTGGAAATTATGTAATAAGACAAGCTTAAGAAGACACTGAAAGAGAGAAGAAAGTATATGGGTGAGGGATTACAGGACCAGAAGAATGATACAGTGATTCATCCCCTGAGTTTTCTTTTCACCTCATACGTCCTAGACATGGAGCTAAAGAATCCAGAATCTATTGACAAGAAGACTGGACAGAAAAATTAGCAAGGATATAGAACTCAACAAAACCATCAACCAAAGGGATCCAGTCAAACTTATAGAACATTGCACATGACAATAGCAGAATACACAACCCTTTCAAGCACCCACTGAGAATGTAACAAGATAACCATATCCTAGGCCAGAAAACAAACCTCAGAAAATTTAAAACAATAAAAATAACACAGAGTGTGTTCTCTAATGACAGTGAAATCAAACTTAGAAACCAATCACAGAAAGGTAGCATAAAAACACTCAAACACTTTGAAATTATAAACAACCACTTCTAAATAATCAATGGGTCAAAGAGGACAGGTCAAAGAAGATAAAAAATATTTTGAAATGAATAAAAATGAAAATACAACATATCAAAATTTGTAAAGCACAGGTAAAGCAGTGCTGAGAAAGAAAATTATAGCACTGAAGTAATTACATTAGAAAAAGAGGAAACATTGAAGATCAGTAATCCAAGTTCTCATCTCAACAATCCAGAAAAGTATGACCAAGATAAACCAAAACCAGTAAAAGAAAGAAAATAAGAAAAATAAGAGCAGAAATCAATGAAATTAAAAACAGAGGAAAAGTAGAGAAAATAAATGAAACCAAGAGCCAATTCTTTGAAAAGATTTTGTTTCAAGAACAAACCTCTAGCAAGTTTGAGAAATGAAAAAAAAGAGAGAAAGAGAAGACAATAATTACCAATATCAAGGGGAAAAAAAACCACAGACTATCACTACAGACCCTACAGACATCAAATGAAGAATAATAAGGGAATACTATGAACAACTTTCCACACATATATTCTACAAATTCTATGGAATGAACCAATTCCTTGAGAAGCAGAAAGTCTCCCCCTAAGATGGGGAATAAGTCAAGGATGTTCAGTCTCATCACTCTCGTTCAACACAGTATGGGAAATTTCAGCCAGGGAAACAAGGCAAGAAAATAAGAAGCACAGTGATCAAAAGCAAAGAAATAAAACTATCCCTATTTGCAAAGGATACGATTTATTGTCTACATAGAAAAATCTCTGAAAATTTAGAGAAAAAAAATCCTATAATTAGCAAATTCAAGTATTAAGGTCATAGGACACAAAATAAACATACAAAAATATAATTGTATCCGTGTATACTCACAATGAACATGTGGACACCAAAATAAAAATAAAATATAACTAAAATTCCTCAAAATAAAATTAAATACAGAGATATAAACAGAACAAAACCTGTATAGAACTTATATCCTGGAAACTACGAAATGCAGATGAAGAAATCAAAGGATATCAAAACCAATGGAGGAATTTACCATGTTTGAGGACTGGAAGAATCCACACAGTAATGATGTCCGTTCTTCTGATGTTAATATTTGATAATTGAGAATTGATTTAATGCAATTCTTGACAAAATCCCAACAAGATTTTTTGTAGAATAAAGATTTCTCTAATATTTATATGGAAAGGTAAAGAAAGTAAAATAGTGAAAGCAATTTTCAAACAGAATAATCAAGTGGGAGAATTCAGTCCATCCAATCTCAAGACTTATATAGCTACAGGAAATCAAGATTGTAGGATGTTGGAAGAGGGTTAGATTCATAGACCCAATAGAACAGAACAGAGAATCCAGATATAACCCCACACAAATGTGCCCAACTGATCCTTGACGAAGGTACAAAGCAATTCAATGGCAGAAATAGAGCATTTTGAGGAAGCAGTGCTGGAGTAATAGTATGTCGATAGGTGAAAAAACCAAAAAGCCTTGAACTAAACTTCAAATCTTTTACAAAAATTTAACCTGGGTCATGGACTTATATGTAAAACATAGAACTTTTAGAATAAAAATACACAAGAAAATTTTTAGCATTTACGGCCAAAGAGTCCTTAGTTAAACTTGATACCAAAAGGAATAAGCATAAAATGCAAAATTGATAAATTGGACTTAATCACAACTTAAAACTTGTGCTCTGCAAAAGACCTTGTTAAAAGGATGAAAAGACAAGCTATAGGTTGGGGGAAAATAGTAACAAGCCACATATCTAATAAAGGATCAGTATCTAGAAAATAAATGAAGAATTGTCAAAACTCAACTGTTAAAAACTAAACATGCACACGCACACACACATTCATCTAATTAGAAAATGGGCAAAAGATATGAACAGCCTTAGAGCAAATACAGATGTAAAATAAGCATGCAAAAAAGATGTCCCATTTCATTAGCCAACAAGGAAATGCACATTAAAACCACAGTGAGATATCAGTACATACTTATCAGAATGCCTAGAATAAAATATAGTAACAACAAATATGGGTGACAATGCACAGAAACAGAACCACTCATCTATTGCCAGTGGGAATGCAGACTGCTGCAGCTTCCCTGGAAAATAACGTGGCGGTTTCCTAACACTAAGCTAAACATGTTGCTACAATATGATGCACCATTGTGCAGTCCGGGCATCCTCCCAGCGAAATGAAAACTTATGTTCACACAAGAACCTATATGGGAACATTCATAGCAGATTTGTTTGTAAAAGCCAAAAATGAAAACAATTCAGATGTCTTCCTTCCCTTTTTAAAAATAATTTTATTTTATTTTAATCCAATTAATTAACATATACTGTATTATTAGTTTCAGAGGAAGAATTTAGGGATTCATCAGTTGCATGTAACACCCAGTGCTCATTCCATCACATGTCCTCCTTAATGCCCATCACCCAGTTACCCCATCCCCCCACCTCCCCACCCCTCCAGCAACCCTCAGTTTGTTTCCTATGGTTAAGTGTCTCTCATGCTTTGTCTCCCTCTCTGATTTCATCTGATTTTATTTTTCCCTCCCCTCTTCTATGTTCCTCTGTTTTGTTTCTTAAATTCCAATATGAGTGAAATCATATGATAGCTGTCTTTCTCTGATTGACTTTCAATGTGTTTGTGGTTAAACAGACTGTGGTTCGTCCATATCACGGACTATGACAGAGCAGTAAAAAGGGAAGAGCTACTGATATATGCAACAAGGAGGGCGAACCGCCAGGAAATTATCCTGAATTTAACAAGGCAGTCCCCAAAGAGGACATACCACATAATTCCATTTATATCATGTTTTCAAAATGAAACATATTTAGAGATGTGGTTGTGCAGGGTGAGGGAGAGGTTGTGGGGAGGGTAAGTGAATGGGGCCATAAGAGGACAACAGGGATGATCCCCATGGTGATGGAAGTGTTCTGTACTTCGGCTCTCAATTCCAGTATCCTGCCTGCGATACTGTACTGGAGTTTTGGAATATGTCACCATTAAGGGGAACTGGTAAAGTATACACAATCTGTCTCGATTATTTCTTACAACTTTATATGAATGTGCAATTACCTCAAAATCCAAAGTTGAGTTAAAAACAAACACACATGATGGTCTAATGCAACACCATGGAGAAAATGATCTCGTGGTGAAACTATTCCTCCCTCAGTGGGATGTCAGTATATTCCCTTTCTACTCTGATGATTCACGTCTTAGGGGAATAAAAGGCTCTATTTAGAAAGTCAACATGAAAAATGAGAAGAATTTTCATAATCCATGACAGACTTTTGGGCAGAGTAATATCCACATGCACAGAGTGACCGCCTTCTGTTCCTCGCTTTACCTTTGATCTCCCTGTCCTGTTCTTCCACCCGGGAGCAGACAGTCCTCGTCAGGCTTTCCACAACTGTGTGCATCAGGTCAAACTCGGCGACATTGTACACGTGAGTGCTGTCTGGTTCAGAGGCGATCTCCCGCAGTTCGTTCTCATCTGCGTTTTTCACCCCTGGCATTGAGGCCAACAGGGAGGATCGTGAAATTCATGCCCCATTTGAAAAACCAACCTCCGTGAGCCTATCCTGAGCCCATTGGTACCCCCTGCAACAGAAGCATCTGCTACTTTAAAGAGGTGCATCTCATGTCAGATTGTTTTGTAAAAATCACCTTCAGCGTCATTTTTAGATGATTACATCCTAATTTTGTTCAGTGTATCTTAATAGGAAGATGCATTAATGAAACTAACTTCTGTCTTGCATGAATAGTGCAGAAGCAATAGTAATTAAACCAGCATTCTAAACTAGCAAAACCCTAGGCTTAAATTTCTATAAAATAAGTTTACTTAAATTAAGAGCTACTGTTAAAATAAAAATTTTATATATATATATATATATATATATATATATATACACATATATATACTATGTATATACTAGTACACTATATACTATATATACTATACTATGTATAGTATTATTAGATAACATTAAGGAAAAACTTGGGGAAAAGTTTTTAACATATTCAAATACAACCACTGCAATTTTGCTAATGCAAATAGGGAAGCTCTACTTCTCCCACATTATTTGTGGAATTCCATTGCTACAAGTCAAGCACAATGCTGGGTGTTTGGAATGCAGCAAGGAACAGAGTAAGACAGAAAATCCTCAGCTCCCATGCAACTTTCCCAGTCTATCTGAGCAGCGGATGCTAACACTTAGAGTGCACCTGCTATGCCCCAGGAACTGCAGTGTTTTACATATATGGACACATTTAATCCTCACAACCAACCCTATCAGTTTGGCACTATTGTTTCCCCCACTGTGTGAATCAGTAAACTGCTGCACAGAGAGGTTAATTAACTTGTTCAAGGAAACACATCAGTAAATGTATAGCTGGGATTCCCACCGGGTAGATCCAAAGTCATATGCTCTTAACTACTATATCATGTCACCTCTCAGAAGACCGAAAATTGAAATGAGTAAGGGAAATTCTGTATAGAAAAGGAAGGCACAGCGTTGGGTTTTATGAGTGTGGAGGTAGATTTCTCTTCCCCAGGCTTCAGCAAACAAGGAGCCTTTCTTTATAAATCTGTCATTGCAATCATCTAAGGGCATTTTTATTTTTTTAAGAAAGGTACTATGGAAGCAGGGAAGAGAGATTACCTAGGGCAACACGAATGACTTCTCAGATGCCTGGCTGTGCCATTTAATTTATCTTCCAACTTCAACATATTAAGTGACAAAGTGTTAGTCGTCTCTGAACAATGTGCTTTAGGGGGTTATAAGATAATAAATACTAATGATTTCCAGGTAATTTCCAGAGGAAAAAGTCCAAATTACATCTGTGAGCTCACTTAAAGTTTTGTTTAAAAACTCATCCATTCATTAGCAACAAGACCACAGAATGGAAATGAGACACATAAATTAACCCCATTAGTTTGTTGTCTAAAAAGATTTCCTCTGTTGGACAAAAGGAGAGTAAAATAAAAATAAAATTAGGTACATTTCTCTGATGTTTCTTGCCTGAAGGACTTCAACAAAAGCTTCTAAAATGTACGCTTGGATCTGTGTCCACGGGAACAAAACACCGAGCACATTAAGAGACAATGAACTTAATGTCAATAATGTTTTTGATGGCTTTTAGGTAAAACCAACAAATTTGTATTCATGTAAGAATATTCTAGAAAAAAAAAAAACCCTAACAACAACAACAACAAAAAGTATATTCTAGGGAAGACAACCCCAAATCTCTACTATCTCTCTCTCACCTTTCCAAAGAAAATAGTTTGCAGCAAACAGCTTAGGAAAAAAAAAGAAAAGGTCATTGTGACTTGGAAGGAATTTGTTCTGTAAGGATTTTGCCTTGCTCATCTCTGTGTCCCAGCACCCACCCCAATGCCTGGCACAATGCATGTAAGCACAAACTTCTTGAATGGGACACTTTATAAACCACATTTCCAGTAGAAAATCTAGGAACAGGTCAGATGAATTGTTTCTTGTTTGGGGATTTTGTTTTGATTTGTTCTGTTTTGTTTTGGTTGGTCTCTACTAAGTAAAAGACCTTCCTGCTGCCAAAGAAACTGTACATATTTTAATGGAGAGGAAAGTTGCATCATCTAAATGCTTTGCAGTTCTTCTGAATGTGTGACACATGTATCCTTTTCCACCAGAATGATACCTTATAAAGAGTTCATCTCAAAGAAATAATACTGCATATCTAGAACTTTATGCTTTCTAAATAGCTGCAGGACCTGAATTCCTTGAAAACGATAAACTGGTTTCTCCTTTACCATCAGAGAAGAGTTTGCTATAAAGCGATACTAAAGAGACAGTCCTGGGGGCGCCTGGGTGGCACAGCGGTTGGGCATCTGCCTTCGGCTCAGGGCATGATCCCGGCATTATGGGATCGAGCCCCACATCAGGCTCCTCCGCTATGAGCCTGCTTCTTCCTCTCCCACTCCCCCTGCTTGTGTTCCCTCTCTCGCTGGCTGTCTCTCTCTCTGTGTCGAATAAATAAATAAAAAATCTTTAAAAAAAAAAAAAAAAAAAGAGGCCTGGGGCGCCTGGGTGGCTCAGTGGGTTAAGCATCTGACTCTTGGTTTCAGCTCAGGTCATGATCTCAGGGTCATGATCTCAGGGTTGTGAGATCAAGACCTGAGTCAGGCTCTGTGCTCAGCGGGGAGTCTGCTTGAGATCCTCTCCCTCTCTCTCTCTCTGTCCCTCCCCCCTCTCCTCTCTCTCTCTCTCAAATAAATAAATAAATCTTTGCAAAAAAGAGAGAGAGAAAGAAAGTCCTAAGCTAACAGACATGTACCTAACCTTTGCGTGCTACTTTATGCTTTCACATTCTATGGACAGCATCTCATGCAGAGATCCTCTCACTAAAGGGTACATGAAAGTTACCACCACTTCCATCTTAAATGTAATGAAGTTGGGCTCAGATCACAAGACTGGCTAGACTAGAGTCAGGACTAGAAACTGTCCAGGTCTCCTGGCTTTCAATGAAGTGTACTTTCATTATATATTGTTTTAAGTAGTTGTGTGTCTGTGCCCATTATTGAAATAAGACCGTGAATAGCACATACCTATGGCAAACAGTTCCACCCCAGATTCACGGAGGTTTCTAGATGGTGGAATAATATCATCTTGGGACTTTCCATCTGTGATTAAAATGCCAATTTTGGACACTCCAGCCCTTGCTCCTGCTTCTGGTTTAAAGCTATTTTCAAAAATGTAGTTCAAAGCAAGACCTGGGGGAAAACAAGAAAAATAAACACAAACCAATCACCTCTAATAAAAAGCCTTCCAATTCTGCAAAATGTAACCACAACATGAGTAACTTATTGAGCTAAAAGTTTTTTTATTAGATAGGAATTTTTTTATTATGTTAGTCACCATACAGTACTTCATTAGTTTTTGATGTAGTGTTCCATGCTTCATTCTTTGAGTATAACACCCAGTGCTCCATGCAATATGTGCCCTCCTTAATACCCATCACCGTGCTAACCCACCTCCACATCCTCCTCCCCTCTGAAACCCTCAGTTTGTTTCCTGGAGTCCACAGTCTCTCATAGTTCGTCTCCCCTCCTGATTCCCCCCCTTTCATTTTTCCCTTCCTTCTCCTGATGTCCTCCATGCTATTCCTTATGTTCCACATATAAGTGAAACCATGTGATAATTGTCTTTTTCTGCTTGACTTATTTCACTTAGCAGAGATATGAATTTTCATCTTCATTTTTACAGTGACCTTTTTTCGATGGATCTGATGAAAACCTAAAATCCTTCAGAATAGAGGTAATATGAATAACTGAATAGTCCATCATTTCAGAAACTAGCATTTGTAAATAACATTAAATTTATAGCCAATCGATGTTGACAGATCTGTGTACAAGAAAATGTAAACTTTTATAATTTAGGATGAAGCAAGAATACCCACACAGAAGCAACAACCCCAAATATTATCAAAAATTTGTTTACGATAGTCCAAAGAGCCAAAGATTCTCCCTCTCTCTCTCTCTCTTTTTAGGGATAGTGGAGGCAGATCCAAAATGATCCCTGAATTCTTGCCTTTTGAGCGTGACACTTTTCATCCAGGAAAAAAATAAGAAATGCTGCAATATTGTTACAAAATTTGCATTTAATGGAGTTTTTTATTCTATTAACAAAAAATTATGCCTCAAACTGGCAAAGCAATTATCGAGATTTCAACGGTTTACTTAAAAGTCAATGATAACATCACTACTGTTTAAAATGAGCATCTGCATTGCTCACCTATAGAAGAAAATAGCAGGTACTAAAGTTAAAACCTGTGACAACCTCTTGTGGCTGGAATAGTTATAATCTAAATATTCTTACATTCCTTGTTTACCAAAATACTGGTAAGACAAAGATCCATAAATATTTTTATGATAACTACCGATTACAGAATAAAGCCAAAGAAAACACCTTCCTTGAAAATAAATAAGGTAGAAATTTATTTTCATTTAAATGATGGGTGGCTAGGAGCCCCTGGGTGACTCAGTGGGTTGAGTGTCCAACTCTTAATTTCAGCTCAGGTCATGATCTCTGGGTCCTAGGATAGAGCCCCAAGTCAGGCTCCACGCTCAGTGCCGAGTCTGCTTGGGATTCTCTCTCACTCTCTTTGCCCCTCCCCCCACTCAAGCATGTCTCTCTCTAAAATAAATAAAAAGAATATTAAAAAATAATAATTAATTAATTAAAAAAATAAATGATGGGGTGGCTAGAGGAGAAACCAGGTGAAAAGTGGAAGGAAAATGAACTGGCAAAAGCTAAGACAGCCCCCGACAGACTGTCAGCCTCGGCATTGTTCCATCTCCTCCTGGCCCAGCCAAGCCCTTCTGGGGACATTACATTCATGTAGCGAAAGGAATGGTGTGTCTGGGCTTTAATTCTTAAGGCTGAGTTTGAGAAAAGAGTCATCTAAGAATTTCAGATTTTAGTTTGGTTTAAAAACACTATGCCAAGTCTTACAAAGTGACAGGATGAAGAAATGAAACAAATCTTTGGCAAGATACGTTGCTAAAAACATGAACTAAATGAAACATACCTGTTAGCGTGTTTCCTCCCTTATAGGGTAGATTCCGGACCGCTTCAATGACCTCATCTTTTGTGTTAAAGGCATTCAAGTGCCATTCTATTCGGGGGTCACCACTATACTGTGCAAGACCTGGTAAAAAAGATGAGACAGCCCACCCAGAAATGATGGGTTACTCAAAGATCTAGTGGACTATTTGTGAAACCAGAATAATAAAGGGCCTGGTCTTTAAACAATTCTTTCTTTGCTTCACTATGTATTTTCAAAAAGAATTCTTGGCATCAATTTAAGGAATTAGTTTGGACATATCTTGGAGCAGGAGGAATGTACATATTTTCTAGCCATTTAGAAGTGAGCACCTAATTAGGTACTCGGTATTCAAAAAGCAAATCTGATTGTATTTGTAGATAAAAGGTATAAATTTACTGGTGCATTTTTATTCTCAAAGGAATGATTTTCCTTAATGGCTATATAAAAGTGAAACTATGAAACTCTATATGACGAAGTGGATATATTGCTCAAAGTTTTATAACTTTTTTTTTCATCTTGGCTAGAATTAACTTGGCAAAGACTATTTTGTACTACAAAACTATTTCCAATTTCCAATTTTCTTAGTTCAAAATTCCACTGGATTTTGCTGCTTCTTTTAAATAAAAAGAAAACTTCTACCTGAAAAATTCTTAAAACACTTGCAACTTTAAAAATTATTATTAGGGGCGTCTGGGTGGCTCAGTGGGTTAAGCCTCCACCTTTGGCTCAGGTCATGATCCCAGAGTGTTGGAGTCCAGGGATCAAGCCCCACATTGGGCTCCCTGTTCAGCGGAGAGTCTGCTTCTCCCTCTGACCCTCCCCCATCTCATGCTCTCTCTCTCCCCCCTCTCAAATAAATAAATAAAATCTTTTAAAAAATAATAAAAATAAAAGTTATTATCATTCTTAGGCAGAGAAGATTTTGACTTTTTAGAAAATTAAAATGTGCTCAACAATTAAACGAATGACAGTATCATTCAGCATAAATTAGTAGAAATAAATATTTATTGATCCAAATTTGTGCTCTTAGGAATATCACAATAGTTGATCCTATAATTCTGAAAGCTGCTCTGTAAAGTTTTTGAAATCTCTTATGAAGCTTCCCAGAATATTTACACTGACGGCTGACTTCCACTAATAACGGAACATGTACCAATTCGTGTCTTCTCTGAGCCCACGTTGAAGGCTGTCACCAGGTTTTCCAAGAAAAGCCGAACCAGTCTGAAGTTGAATCTTCCAATACTCCATGAACCATCAACCAGGATCACAATATCAGCAATGGCTGGAATTTCACAGAAAAACTTCACTTCTGCAAAGCACAAGCCAGAAAAATATCTTTATCACTGGGGGAACTTAAAAAAAAAAAAAAAAGGCAATTCTATTTTATATCTTTCCGATAACTTCGTGCTAATGATACGAGAAAGTTCCTATTAAAGCAACCATGTTTTTACAACCCTTCCCTTAAATGCATTCTTACTAGGAAAAAATTGTGGTAACAGCTGGCAGCAGAGTCAGTGTTCTGGAAATAGTTAGCAAAACACTGGCAGGTTCACACCGTTCTGGCAACTCAAGCCTTCTGTGTATTTTAGAGAGTAGTGTCTGTGAAAAATCATCCAGCTTTGGGTTTTAGCCTGTAGATTCTTTCCAGGAAAGATCTTAGCAACCAGTGTGAGGGAGTCGGCAGAGATGGGACGATGGCCAGAAAGCAGAGAGGCGGTTCTCCTGTTCTGATAAGTATATGCTGGCGGAAGTGATAGAAAAGAAATAGGGGCTCCCTGAATCCAAGGAAAAGTCACAGCCATGCATTTAATCTAAGAAGGGTACACAGTGTGATGTGATGAGCCCTGGGTGTTATATGCAACTGATGAATTACTGAACTCTACATCTGAAACTAATGATATACTATAGGTTGGCTAATTGAATGTAAATAAAAAAAAAAAAAGAAAGGTACACAGACCTTTGCTAAAGTAGGAAGGGTTTGTGGAAGAAAAAAATTGGAAAAGGGCCCAGGAGTTTCCCCATATTCAAATTCTTTTGCATACTGTATCCATGTGACAATAAGATTTTGTCCCTAAAGATCATTTAGTAATTGATTTTTTTAAATGGCTCAATTAGGCTTTAGAATAACGAGCTAGAAAAGGATGCCCGGAAGCCAGAATGATACTACCCTAAGCTTTACCCTTAGAGAAAGTCTCAGTTGGAGTGATCTTTGCAACCAAGGAAGAGGCTGTCTGATGAAGGGGAGGTCTGTACTTGACTAGGTGTCACCTACAGCCAAGATACTAAAATATGCTTAGTGTATTTCAGAACCTTTAGTGTTCTGCAGTATTGTTAGTACCTTTAGTAGCCTTGCTTCATACTCTAGATTGTGCTTCCAAATGGGTTACTTAACTTTGCTCAATGTTCGTATTAGGGCTGTGATCATGAATAGTGTGTGTGCGTTTCTTTGTGTCCATGTCAGCTTCTTGAAATTGTCCAGCTAATCCCTATCTCGTTTGTTTTCTAACATTAAAAAGACAATAAAACCATATTTGAAATACAATACAGTTTATGTAATGAAAACCAAAACACAGAAGTGTTTACGAATAAACTGAATAAATTTTTTCCCAAGGGAAAAATAATTAACCTACTATGGTTGGAGTAGGCAATTCAATAGATGCCCCTGAAACTACCAGGCCATATTATTCTAAAAAAAAATCTTGTTCCCCCCCACACACACATAAATATGCATGGAATACCTAGATCCTTTTACCAGAAGAGAAAAAATGTACTTGCCAATGAAATAATCAGATATTCATTATGGAAGCTAAACAGTACAGCTCAATAAATCCAAAGTTTATATATCACATTTTTGGGCACCAAATCTCCCTTCTTTAATAATCAAATACAAAGCCACCACACTGAAGTATTTTAAAACAGAATTATTGCAAGAAGTCATGGGATAAAAATTAATTTGGTTTTTGGAAATAATCAGGGAAAATTGAAGTCTTTTGAAGATTTAAGAATCTATTTCTCTCAGTTTTTGTCGGGAAACTTACTTCAAATGGAGAATTCTTTTCTTTCTTTTCCAAAACCATTGGGGGGATACTGTTTCACTTTTTAATAAATTGTTTAGGTGTATTATACATAGGGCCTAAGAAAGGGAACAATTTCTCCCTGCATATTTTGAAGAGGACTACAAGAACTGATATTTTATGTAAGAGGAGAAACAAATGAGCTACATTGAAATGCAATAATCTGGATGAATCTTAGCAACATATTTGGTAGGTAGCAATATTTGGGGGGGGAGTGAATCCCAAAGGATTGCTATTAGCATGACATCTTTTTATAAAGGTTAAAATAACTAATACAAAAATACTCCCTTTTTAGAAATATATATGGACGCTGCAGATCTATGTTTAAACGGGGGAGGGGTTAGGTGATGAAGACAGAGTCCAAGATGGTGATTGTCTTGGATGAGGAGAATTAAGGAATGGGGGTGACATTAGCACCCTCTGGTTATACGTGGGTTGTGGGCAAAGTCTTAGCTTTTCTGGGGGAGAGATGGGTTTTAGTGATTATTATGCCATTAAAAAATAACAAATTAAGTAACCAATCAAAAATAATCCTACCTAGACTGCGGAAAATATTGACTAGAAAAATAATTTCAGTGTTTATATCACATAACTTAAACACCAAACCTTAAAGATAAGGTACAATTCCACACACGTCATTTGAAATTAAAGCCTCTGTATGCCCTGTTTTCTAACTAAAGACCAATATCTGTTACATCAGCGGAAAGATACTGTTTTTAAGATGTTATTGGATTTCAGAAGTCAAAATATAGCATTGGTTTTGCATTTCAAAGTATGATTTTTCCTCAAGATTAGTGCACACACACTTGGGAACAGTGGAAACAATTTTTTTATTTTTTAATGCTCTAAACCTTGATTATTAGCTCCAAGATCTATCCAAGCACAGTGATGCTAAGGGCTGTTTCCCACTGTAGCAGGCACAAACACAGCATGTCCCACTCCACTAAGTGTAGGCAGAGCAAATTCTATATATAGTGTGTGCCGGGCATGCCCTGCCACGTGTGTTTGTGCCAGAGGCAGACAAATGTTCAAATACTTGGGGCAAGAGGTAGTTTTATAGTTGCCACGTTCAAGTTCAATAATCACACATCTCAAACATGACTTCTGCTGCTCTAATGAATCTTTAAAAATATATATTCAAATTTTATTAAATTTTGAGTGTATTCAGGGTGCCCGATGGCTCAGTCGGTTAAGTGTCTGCCTTTGGCTCAGGTAGTGATCTAAGGGCCCTGGGATCAAGCCCCGCATTGGGCTCCCTGCCCAGGGGGGAGCCTGCTTCTCCCTCTCCTCCCCGGCTCGTGCTCTCTGTCACTATTCCTGTCTCTCTCTCAAAAAAATAAATAAAATTTAAAAAAATAAGAATTTTTGAGTATATTCAAACCTTATTAAAAATAAGAGCCCAGATGCAGCACTGATGACAAATGATATCTCCTTCCACTGGAAAATATGTTACCCATGTCAGTGTTCCAAATGGAGAGAGACCAGTCAGAAAACAAAAAAGAAACAAAAAAACATTAAGCATCTTAAAATGTGCTAAGGAATTAGTGGTAGAAAACCAGACACACCTGGGAGCCCAGATAAATGTCATGTAAAACCCTGTAGCCAAATGTAATTTTAAAATGCATCTCAAAGGGACAAGTAGATGTCCACAAGAGCCAAACTACGGGAAGAGCCCAGGTGTCCATCTACAGATGAATGGATAAAGAAGATGTGGGATATATATATGCCACATGGAATACTACTCAGCCACTAAAAAAAATGGAATCTTGTCATTTACAATGATGTGGATGGAACTAGAGGGTATTATGCTGAGTGAAACAAGTCAATCAGAGAAAGACAAACATCATATGATTTCACCCATATGTAGAATTGAAGAAACAAAACAGATTAACACAGGGGAAGGGAAGGGAAGGAAAAATAAAATAAGACCAAATTAGAGAGGCAGACAAACCATAGGAGACTCTTAACTACAGGAAACAAACTGAGGGTTGCTGGAGGGGAGGTGGGTGGAGGATGGGGTAATTGGGTGATGGGCATTAGGAGGGCACTTGATGTAATGAGCACTGGGTGTTATATGTCACTGATGAATCTCTAAATTCTACCTTCGAAACTGATAATACAGTATATGTTAAGTAAATTGAGTTTAAATAAAAAGACCACCCCTTCAAGAAAAACCAAGAAATCCTACAGTTTTGCTAGTTATCAAGCTGCAAATCAGCTTAGCAGTCAAACATGACTGTGAATTCTTAAAATCAAATTATAAAGAGTTTATTGGTAAAATAAAAATAAACGAACAGATAAATAAAAGGGATATGTACATATCCTTTCATTGTTAAAACACTATTCTGTAATTAATTATTTTAATAAAATAAATCCTTTTGGCTCTCCATATTGTATTTAATGTTAACACAAAGGAACAGGGAAAATAAATTCTTGAACTGTGTTTTAATTCAGCTCTTGGCTTAACATGGACTTCATCTGAAATGCAATTCTGAAAATGCAAGGAGTGCAAAAACAACAATAACAAGAACAACAAAAAACTAAGCGGTTTTTTGCTTGATGGCAAGCAAAGGAAAGCACCCAATCTACGGGTTAGATCACAAGTGTAACACTGATGTCACAGATGGCATCAGAAGGAGCGCCCTCTATGCTCACCTATGGATCGAGTCCTCACAACAGATTAATGACACAGGTACCATTTTTAATGGTCCCACTTCTGGCTGAAAAGTATGATATACATGGGCTGAGGGATTTGCCCAAGGGGTCACACAGTGAAGAAGTGGCAAAGCTGGGGTTTGGACCCCAGTATCATGTCTTTAAACATCTAAGCTTTAGGGACGCCTGGGTGGCTCAGTCATTAAGTGACTGACTCTTGGTTTCAGCCTAGCTCATGATCTCATGGTCTTGGGACATGGAGCCCTACATCGGGCTCTGCACTCAGCAGGGAGTCTCCATGAGATTCTCTCTCTCCTTCTCCTTCTGCCCCTCCCCTCCATGCTCTCTCTCTCTCTCTCTCAAAAATAAACAAATAAAAACCTTAAAAAAATAAAATCTAAGCTTACAGCCAAAGGCTGTATAGATTTCTTAGGGAAAAAATTTTATTTATTTATTTATTTATTTATTTATTTATTTATTTATTTATTTGAGAGAGACAGAGAGAGAGCACAAGTGGGGTGAGAGGCAGAGGGAGAAGGAATTTCAAGCAGACTCCCTGCTGAGCGTGGAGCCCAATGTGGGGCTCAATCCCAGGACCCAGAGATCATGACCTGAGCCGAAATCAAGAATCAGAGGCTTAACCCACCGAGCCACCCATGCACCCAATGGACTACATAGACTTCTGTAAGGCACTCTACATCATACAAATTTAGAAAGCAGAGGAAAACGTCTCCAATATGAAGGGGTGTCCCCACAGAATTGGCCCCCGCTATGACTGCCATAGCTAGTACATGCCATTTGCAAGCATTTCCAATTTTCTGTGTAAAACTTTTTCCCTTCCAAATGTAATGCACTTAGTACTTAAATAGCCCGTGGGAAAAGCATCTCCTTAACAGTCATGTTATACCAATTTTACTGTGTTACTGACATCCGGAAAGAATTTAGTGTTGAAAATACAAGTGAAGGGACATCTGGGCCACTCAGTCGGTGAAGTGTCTGCCTTCAGCTCAGGTCATGATCTCAGGGTCCTGGGATCAAGCCCGGCATCGGGCACCTTACTCAGCAGGGAGCCTGCTTCTCCCTTTTCCTCTGCCCCTGCTGCTCCCTTTGTGCTCCCTCTCTGTCTGTCAAATAAATAAATAAAATCTTTTAAAATATAAATAAAAAATAAAAGAAAATACAAGTTAATTTAAGCACAGGGGCTGTGCTTCAGGCCAATTTCTCCAGAACCAAGCAGCAGAACTGAACCCTCGCCCACCACCCACTATCCCAGGGTTTTAAAGAAAAGTTTTTTAGTGGATCACAAACAAAACAAAACAAAACAAAACAAAAAAACCCCACCCTGAATTAGTATAAATCAGTTTACTCTAAACTTGTTTATTAGTTTGATATTATTAGACTAATTTTCTGGATAAAATTTATTTATTAAATATGTATTCAATATTTACTATAAACCAAGCACTGTTCTGGGCAATCAGGAACACAACAAAGTTCTCGCCTTCCAGCTGCTTAAATTCTTAGTAAGAGGAAACACACCATCAAAACAACATAAGTTCAGATTTTTTGAAGTGCCTTATAAAAATAAACATAACGATGTAAAGAGTAATTGTGTATGGGAGGGAGGTGTTACTCTGCTGAGAATGACATGAAATTACCAAATTAAAAGTCTTCGTTTTACACCATATTATTCTTTTTGTTCTAAAAGCATTTAAATTAATGACCTAATTATGGCTTCTATAGAAATATTTACAATGTATTTATGGATAAAAGTGTTCACCAACATAAAAACAGAAAAGAGAGAACTGACAAAAGCGGCCTTTTTCTGCCAGGCAAACTCCTATTCATCCTTCAAAACCCAGGTCACAGTTCCCAACTCCATGCAGCTTTTCCAACAGTCCTCAGATGGGACTCATTATCTGCCCCTCTTTACTGCCTCTGCATTGGTACATGGTTTGCTGTATTCATAATACTGGGCTATTATGATTTGTTTCCATTTCTAGCTCCTTGATTTGACTGAACTCATTGAGAGAAGAGAAATTTGCATCTTCTCTTTTTATCTCCTTTGGCTCAGCTTTTGGCATGAAGCACATCAATGAATGTGAACTACATTGAATTGTGTTGTTAAAAGGGAATTCCTCTTTTCACATAATTTATACGTCCAGGAAGGCACTAGAAAAATAAACCATGACGGCTCAATTAAACGATGTCTCTCCCACCCTGGCGCACTACCACACGGGGAAAGTGGATTACAGATATTTACGGATCAGCGACATTGTATCAGATTTGCCTGTCTTCCTTGCTATTTATCCAATGTGGAGACGAAGCTGATCGAAAGGAGAGCATGTACTATTTTTACTCACATTACCTCAATATGCACGCAGAAAATCTCACAATGATTTTCACCACAACTGGCAAGATTCATTTAGTGGCTTCAACTTATTTTTTCTATGTCACTAGCAAAATACCTAGCTAGACCATTCATTACCCAAGACATCTGCAGGAAAACTGTGGTCACGGAACAATTTTTCACTTAAGTCTCTCATGAGGTTCAGTTCCGATTTCCAAACCAAAAGCTCACTTCCAATACTGGCTTCAGCTACATCGCTGACGATTTTTTTTTAAAGAGTTAACACTATTTTACCAACGGTTCTAAAAAGGGCGTTTCAATTCATTGGCACATTCTGATTCTTTCAACGTTCTTGGGGGTGCCATTATTGTCATTTTTTAGAAAGGAAATTGAGGTTCAGAGAGACACGTGAATGAATCAGTGGTTACTCCACAGTCAGGACTGGATGCCAGGTCTTCTAAAGGTTTGGTCCAACATGGCTTTTTCATCAGACCATGTACCGCCACCATAGAAAATGTCCTCACTTAATGCGACATGGATGGTCACTAGCTACCTGTCATATTAACGTTACAAGCTGTCCATCTAGCCAGTGGGGAGTAGGAGGCTCATCTTAGCTGAGTCTGTTCCCAGGAATCAGAGTGAGCTCAGCACTCGTTTAGTCTAGTCTTAGCGGAGACCTACCTTTCAGAGCATCCCCGACCGGTGACTGCCCTACCTAAAAGAGCACCCCTCCGTCACTCTCTTCTTTTATTCCGTTTTTATTTTTCTGCAGCACTTCTTACTTTCTAAAAATAGGATACGTAGTAGAATGGTTAATTTTACGTGTCAACTTGACTGGTCCACAGGGTGCCCATCCATTTGGTTGAATGTCATTGTGGGTGTGTCTGTGAGGGTTGTTTCAGGATGACATTAGCACTTGAGTCTATAGACTGAATAAAACACGGAGCCCTGCCTAAAGCGGGTGGTCCTCATCCAGTTGCTGAAAACCTGAAGACAGCAAAAGACTGAGGAAAAGGGAGCTGCTCCTGCCTAACTGCCTTGAGCTGGGACGGTGGACTGGATCTGAAGCACTGGCTCTTCTTGGACCTCGAGCCTGCCAGTTTTCAGGCTGAAACTTACACCATCAGCTCTGCTGTGTCTCCAGCTTTCAGACTGCCGACCTAGGGACTTCTTAGCCTCCATAATCATGTGAGCCAATTCCTTATAACAAATCTCTTTATCGCTAGCTAGCTAGAGAGAGAGATATTGATAGGTATAGATAGGTATAGATATAGATAGGTATTGATATAGATAGGTATTGATATAGATATACAGTTATAAAGTTATTATAGTTACATAGTTACATATATATGTGTGTGTGTATATATATATATATGTGTGTATATATATATATATATATATATATGTAGTCATTTATTTATTGACTGCAGCAAACAGTTTTCATTGCTTCCTTTTTTTACAATAATAAAAAGACCTGCCATTTAGTGACTGCTTTCCCCAGATATGTTGTAAGTATCTTTTCCATTTAAGCCTGATATTAATCCTACAAGGTAGGTGTACTTCTCACTCCACTGAGAAAGAAAGGTTAGTAACTTAGAAGGTTAAGTAACTTGCCCACCATCACACACTGAGCAGGTGGAAAAGCTGAAATTCAAATCCAGGACTGACGCCAAAGCCTGAACCACTTAGATATTGTACTTCTTTCACAGAAGTATTTGCGAGGAAGGAAGGGAGAAGGGAAGGGAGGAATAAGGAAGGGAAGAAAGGAAGGAGAGAAGGAAGGAAGGAAGGAAGGAAGGAAGGAAGGAAGGAAGGAAGGAAGGAAGGAGGGAGGGAGGGAGGGAGGGAGGGAAGGAAGGAAGGAAGGAAGGAAGGAAGGAAGGAAGGAAGGAAGGTAGGAAGGAAGGAAGGAAGGAAGATAGAAGGGAAAGGAAAGGAAAGGAAAGGAAAGGAAAGGAAAGGAAAGGAAAGGAAAGGGAAGGAAGGGTGGGAGGGAGGGGGCCATTAAAAAGAGCATGAAATCAAAGTTTTACCCACTTGCCCTCTATCCAACCTGAGATGAATAATACCATGACAACTTGTAGGGATAGGAAGCCCAATCCCCGAACCACAGCCAAAAGAACATCTCAGCTGTCACTCAGAGCCTTGCATCTTAACAGTAACTGACAGGCCCATAAACACCACATTCATTACATTTCTTCTCTGCTCAAAAGCCATAAGGGACCAGGAGAAGACACTACAGCTGTCTTCAAATATTTAAAGGACTGTCATACAAAGGATGGATTAGTAGTGTTCTGTATGTCCACAAGGAGACAGGTTTCAACTCAACTCAAGAATGAACTAACAGTCAAGATTTCCATAGATCACTGCCTTGGGAAACAGCGAGATCTCTGTCAATGAAAGCAGATGCAGGTCAACCCTCAAGGGCATGACCGAGGCATCTCAACCATCCTCTCAACTGAAGGAACTACATGATTCTCCAAGCACCTTCCCATTCGAAAATTTAAGATGATTTCTTCCCTCCCCCACCTACCAAATTAAACCTAAACTATTCATGGTGCTCTTAAAAGCTTTCCATAATTCAAATCCACTTGACCTGGCCCTATGTATTTCACACTTCATTCCAATAAAATTACCCTCCTTTCCCCCAAAAACGGTCCCATCTCTGAGACTTCTGACTCAATTTTTATCTCCCCTGTTGCCCCCCACCATTTCTTCCCACCTATCCTCTCCAAACTTTACTTACCTCTATGCAAAATACTTAAAAACAGATTTTATTTCCTTGGAAAATATATGGTCCTTTTAAAATACTTTTATATAGAGTTTGCTCAAAAATTTATCTGTACAATTACCTGGTTATTTCCTGATTTTTCTAAGACAATACAGACTCAAGAGAGGCTATTTCACCTGAACATCTTTATTTAAAAACAAAACTTGCTCGACTTCAGAAGCCAGCGTATTGCAGTCACACTTATTTTCATATCTGTATATAGTACTACATGATTTGGGTATATGTTCACTTTGGTTGTTACGTAATTTTCTGAAAAATGCAACCACTCAATCATCTCTGTTATTCCATTTCATCCATAACAAACAGATTCTGATGTTTTGCAATTTCTAAGGCTGAGACACCAACAGTCTGGCCTGCTCAATCTACACCAACAGTCAGGCCTGCAGGTATAGAAACAAGATGTTAATACAAAATTCTTAGACAAGAAGGAAGGTATCAATCAGACAAGGCCAAGCATTCCTACAGGGGACAGACTCCA
This sequence comes from Ursus americanus, assembly GCF_024610735.1. NCBI lineage: Eukaryota > Metazoa > Chordata > Mammalia > Carnivora > Ursidae > Ursus > Ursus americanus. The sequence goes on from NC_142135.1 coordinate 19,120,060, forward strand.
CCAAAATCTATAGTGGCGCTCAGAGCCATAAGGTATCTGATTTTAAAAAAACCAAACCCATGTATTACGAGTTCTTTTAAGACTGAGGACACTTGAGGGTCTCCTGGGTGGCTCAGTCAGTTAAGCCTCTGCCTTTGGCTCAGGTCATAATCTTAGGGTCCTGGGATCGAGCCCCTTGGTCCGGCTCCTTGCTCTCCCTCTCCCTCTGTCCCCCTCTGCCATTTGTGCGTGCTCTCTTGCTCTCTCTCTCAAATAATTTAATAAAATCTTTTAGATCTTTTTAAAAAATGAGCACATTCGAAACTTATTTAAGGAAGAACTAGATCTCTTACCACCAGAGAAGTCACAAGGTAAGAATGGTAAAATTTGCTGAAGGCCCACAGACAAGGTGTCAAAATCCTTCCATAATGTCTTATCAAGCGTGGAGGAGAGGAGGACTAAGAAAACTGGAAGTCTATTGCTAGGAGAATCCCCTTCCCTTGCCCTCAGGAAATCTTGTCATTTTATATACACAGGTATGACATCCTCTGCAGGTGTTCAATGATTATTTTCTGAATGACTGATCCTGCCTCGTGTCTCTTTGAATTCCTGAAAAAAATCAACTGCAATGCTTCACATCAAGGAAAAAAAAAAAACCCAGAAATCAACTTTCTGCTTTTTTATGATAAAAACATTCTTTCTGTTAACACGGTCTTCCTGAACCTTCTCCACAGGATTGTGACTCCTTGAGTCTAAAACAAGCCGCATCCAAATATTCAATAAATAGCTGTTGGTAATGTAAGACACTCTGTTGCATTCTGTATGTTATTTTCTCTCTGAAATGAAGACATTAAGGAAACAGGAAATGGAAAAATGGGTTGGAAACTGACAGTCCTTAGGTGTCTGAGATGTCCCGGGCATGTCATCCAGGGGCCAGCCATTCATCTTCACATGCCCGCATGCTTATTGTGACTATTATGCTGCTTTAGCCAGTGAAGAAACTAGGGCTTAGAGAGGTTAAAGCAGCAGTCCTCCCTTACCCATGATCCTCCCTTATTCCGTGGTCATCGTGGTCTAGAAGCAGACCATCCTCCCTCTGAGGTATCATCAGGTCAATAGTAGCCTAACACTTCATCGAGGTGCCGACATCATTCACCTCACTTCGTCTCATCACACCAGCATTTTATTACCTCACATCACCACAAGGAGAAGAAGGTGAGTACAGGACGATAAGGTAATTTTGAGAGAAAAAGACCACATCGATGAAACTTTTATGACCGTATATTGTTATAATTGTTCTATTTTATTAGTAGTTATTGTTGTTAATCTCTCATTGTGCCTAACTGACAAATTAAACTTTATCGTAGATATACACATATAGGGAAAAGCATCATACAGAGAGCACTCGGTACCATCCGTGGTTTCAGGCACCCACTGAGGGTCTTGGAAGGCACCTCCCGCAGATAAGAGGGGGCTGTTGAATGCCCAAGGGCATGGCTAGGTAGCAAGGGAGGGAAGAGTTCACTCCAAGAGATGTTTGACCACAAGACCTGATTGCAGTATTCTAAGCCACAAGGGGGAAAAAGAAAGTTCAGGATGGGAAGGAAAAAGTATTCTGATGAAAATGTTTTTATTTATTCTCTTAAACCTCAGGCTGGAAAGCAATTCATATCATCTTCTGATGTCTCCTTTGAACATGTTTACCCAGACTCAGGGACCTACGATGTGTCTGATGCCTTAAACCTGATAGACTGTTCTTTGCTTGCTCTGTGCTTCTATGAAATGTTATGGAACACTTGGAGGGAAGAAGTGAGGGGAAACAGGACCATAATTATATCACAGCTTTTCTGTCACACACTTGTAACAGATCTGAATTTCTGAACCTTTTTTTTATTAATAAATTCTTTTCTTCCTCAAACACATCACCTGTTTATTGAGCAAGCTGACCTTGTTGAACTTCTCAACTTTTTTCTTAATAAATTAATAAATTAAATTACTTAACATCACTTTTTTAAAACAGTGGGGTTTTTTAATGGGAGAGGGGCAGAGGGAGACCGAGAATCTCAAGCAGGCTCCACACCGAGGGCAGAGCCCGACACAGGGCTCCATCCGACAACCCTGAGATCATGACCTGAGCTGAAATCAAGAGTCAGACGCTTAACCAACTGAGCCACCCAGGCGCCCCTAAAGAAAGGGATTTTATTTAATACACCAAAAAACTGAAGACCATACAACAGCACATAGCTAGATTTCTGTCATTTAAAAATGGCTTCACCCAGTCCTTCTACTCCTCCTCATTCTCATTTTGTCTTTGGAAGTCTTAATTTGGCTCTGGTGTTCTACATTTTCCCCAACAAGGACTCAGGGTGTGGCTATCTATTTATGCTCTTCAGAACTCTTTATGTTCTATTTGATCCCTTCTCAAATCCACAGATTCTCTTTTCCATAGTCTCTCAATCTCTTCTTCTCTTGTTTTGAATATTTCTATGACTTTAATAATATTGTTTATTTGGGGTGCCTAGGTGGCTCAGTCGGTTAAGCGTCTGCCTTCGGCTCAGGTCATGATCCCAAGGTCCTGGGATCAAGTCCCACATTGGGCTCCTTGCTCAGCAGGGAGCCTGCTTCTCCCTCTGCCTGTCCCTCTTCCTGCTTGTGCTCTCTCTCTCAAATAAATACATAAAATCTTTAAAAAATAAGTATTGTTTTTTTTAGTTTTTTATGTAATCATTCCATAATTGAAATCCATGGGATTCTGAGACCATCCTTTTTGTGTCTTTTTTTTTTTTTTTAAGATTTTATTTATTTATTCGACAGAGATAGAGACAGCCAGCGAGAGAGGGAACACAAGCAGGGGGAGTGGGAGAGGAAGAAGCAGGCTCATAGCGGAGGAGCCTGATGTGGGGCTCGATCCCATAATGCCGGGATCACGCCCTGAGCCGAAGGCAGACGCTTAACCGCTGTGCCACCCAGGTGCCCCGTGTGTCTTCTGATTCTTACTCATGGCACATGGTTTACTTTCATGTTTCAAAAGTTTGGATTCTGAGCTCTTTCTTGGCATTACTTTATCTGTGGCTGTCTTTAGAATTTGAGCTACACGTACATGTCTGAAATGTGATTTTGTGTTTGCATCTGCCACGCACCCTACTTTTACCAACTCTGAGCAGTTTTATAGTAATCTCTTGAATGGAAGGATCTTGAACGGGAGAGTGAAACTTTGAAAGCTTAATTTGAATGTAATCTAGGCCCAGGGTTACGAATTCTCAAGGTGTTTTCCCTCATGAGCAGAAATATTTTAATCCACCCTGGTGCTGCTGCTGGTACACTATATCGGCTGTCTAGATAATAGTAATTTAAACAATAAAGAAAAAAAGGAAGAGAAGGAAGGGAATAGTGAAGCAGAAGAAGAAGGAAAAGGAGGAGAAGGAACATCTACCCAGGATGCTCTAGGAGCCAGGCACCTTCTACACACTTCAATGCATGAATTCCAGCCACAACCTAACTCCAATGTCCGGTTTATGAATGAACCCAATCCCTCCGCTCTCACCTCTAAGAGTCAAGATTTAGCCAGCATGAATCTTCAAGCTCCACCCGTTCCCCTTTGTTGTCTCTGATCTTCTGACTCCTGCCTTACCCAAATTCAGATCTCCAACAATCCCATTTTTGTCAAACTAAACTCATAGCCTTGAGCTTGGTGGATCTAGGACTCAGAATAACTGGTGCAAAAGGTGGCAAAACTTCAAATTTATCTCTTAACTGTGAGCCAAGAAACCATAAAACTATTAACGGGAAATAAACAATCCTAGTAAGTAAAAATACACCTTCAGCCAGTGTCCTGGCTGTTTTCAACCATAATGACGACACATAATGGAGAACTGACTCTTCTCTAAGACTGCTGAGTCCCTGCCAGACTATGTTAGTCGAGTGAGGGTAGAATCATGCCTACTTTGATCACCAGTTAATTCCCAGTGCCTAACACAGTGCTCAGGACTAAAGGGTAATCACCAAAACTCCTCAATGCATTTATTGTTAAATCAATAACATAAAAGTTTGGTCTATGATTATATTAACTCATGAAAACTATACACTGTAATATCAATAGCCAATACTAATGTAGTACTTACTATGTTCTAGGCACTTGAAACATCTTAACTAATTTAATCCTTACAACCAATTTTTGGGAGTTGTCATGTTTCGGATTTTTAAAAAAGTCAAACGGGATAGTATGAGAAGTAGGATCCACTGAGGTTTGTACAGGAGAGCACAACCTATGCAATCCTTATTGGAAATACCAACATAGACCAGCTGTTCTCAGAAATAAATGACTCAGTTCATCAAATGACTCTGTTCCAGCACATTCAAAAGCAAGGAACAGCAATCTTTTTCTGAAAAGGGCAGGAAAGAGAATGTTTTAGTCTTTGCAGGTCATAGGACACCTGTTGCATCTGCTCAGCTCGGGTTTTGGGGGAAAGCAGCAACAGACAATATGTAAAGGATGGAACGTAGCAAGCATAGCTCTGTTCCAATAAAACTTTATGTAAGAAAATAAGACTGCGCATGGCCTGTGAGCCATAGTTTGCCAATCCTCAAAAGAATAACTTGTGCTCGTTTCATTTTTTTCTTAGAAAAAAAAAAGACCCTCTTCTCATTGTAGAAAACTAAAAAAAAAGAAAAAATTTTCATTAAACAAAAGCAAAGTGGGTCAGAGATCTTAATTGAAAAACCACAAAGAGGGGGGGAAAAAACTCTATGCAACTTTTCCTATCTGTTTCATAATCTTTTTCAATCTGGTTCTGCATTCTTGTGCAAAACACCAAAAATAACTGAAGAAAGCTGTTTGGACAACAAAGGAGAAATAGCCGTTGAGGCAAACATGCCAGTATTGTGCTCAAAGGCAAATACCACTTTTGTTTGCGAATTTGTTTTGGATTATTGAAGAAACATGTACAGTCGGTTGAAAGCAAGTAACTCTTTAACTGCACGGGTAACTTCTGTTAAGGACCTTAGCTCTTTACATTTAAACGAAAATTCTAAACTGTGTGAATATGTCTGATCGTATTGGACCAAAAACTGTTGACTGTAAACAACACAAGGAGCAGCAATGAGAATCACGGGACGAACACATTTGGAAGAGGGGATGTGGCAAGTGGTACATCACAACTCGGGTGGGGAAGGCCTTCTTGTTGCCTGCGGGCCCAGGAACATTCTTCCCCAATCTCCCGGGAGCCCTAACTTTTGCCTGGATTGTTGCCACTGTTGAAAACTCACTTTTGGTGACAACTTACTTTTTAAGACAATTCTCCCCCACAACCAGTGTCCGCATCCTCACTGGCCCTGCACACACCTCACAGGAGCTCTTGCCGAAAACAGGAAGCCACCTTTTCTTCCACAAAACTGCTGACAGTCTTAGCACAGGTCCTGATCACTGCAATAAACACTTCGAAACAGCTCCTGCCTGACAGTGGGCTCACAGAAGTCCCCTCCATAATCGTATTTATTTTTTTTTAAAGATTTTATTTATTTATTTGACACAGAGAGAGAGAGAGAGTGAGAGAGCATAATAAGCAGGGGTAGCCGCAAAAGGAAAGAGAGAGAAGCAGGCTCCCCGCTGAGCAGAGAGCCTGACATGGGGCTCGATCCCAGGACTGCTGGGATCATGACGTGAGCTGAAGGCAGATGCTTAACCAACTGAGCCACCCAGGTGCCCCTATAATTGTGTTTAGTGAGTAAAGCAAGTGTACTGCTGAAGTAATGGTCCTCTGGGTGTTCATTCGCAGTTATCAAAGCATGTGTCCATGTGACTCTTAATTTTCATTGTCCATTTTCTTGTATTTAATTTACTTTGTCCGATCTTTCATTTTAGAAGGGTACAAGAAAGGGGAAAAAAATGAAGAACTTAGGACATTTAGGAATATCAAGCTATAGCTAAATTCTGAGGCCAACTCTAATCCATGGGTAGAAGATAGATTTCACCTTGAGTGTCATTCTTTAAGCACCACATGGTGAAGAATGCTAAGCCAAAACTCAGCTGAGAATTTATGTGTAAAATCCTCCAGAAAAATATTCACAAATCTTTTTTTTTCCAAAAGAAAGAGGAAAGATAAATCAAAAACTAATGAGTTTGGTTATTTAGAAGGGCTGAGTAAAACTAGGTAGATGAAACAAGGAAAGTGATACTTCTTTTGAGTATTACCCTTTTGTATACTTTTTTGCTCTTGGAACCACATTAATGTTTATGCATTCATAAATTAACCCAGCTGTTTTAAAACTGAATGACAAAACCACAATGAATAGGGAAGAAAAGAACTAACCCAAGATCCTTTTGAACACAGATGTTTTATTATATACCCACACTAAAGGCAAACACTGAACTCTAATTGATAGATATTTTTACCGTGTGTATAGATTAGAAATTCTAAAACTACTTTTATGATTGAGCATGTAAGCAGATATATTTAAGATATTGGGAGACATGTTTCCCAACTTTCTTGCAAAAGATTTATAAATAAGGAAAGGGGGGGCTAGAATGAACCTGAGAAATGGGTCTAAGGTAGATGTAAGATATGATAAATAGATGACAGATAGATGATGGACAGATAGAGGTGTGTGTGTGTGTGTGTGTGTGTGTGTGTGTGTGTGTGTCTGTGGTGCGTGCGTACTCTCAGCTAAGAGGACCTAGAAGCAATGACATTCTAGATGCAATAAGCACATCTAGTGGTCGTGTCTTGGTTTCTAAATACCATTTTCCATGAGAAGAAACCAGGACTTCTTGAAGAACTGATTGATTTCTGAGCAGGGCAGAAAAAACACAAGACTCTGAAATGTAACATTTATGCCAGAAAGTAGGAAAAGCTTAAAGAATGATAGACATAGGGGAGAGCTGGAAATAGCTCCCACTGAACAAATCTGGAAGAGTTTGAGCATTGAAATAAATAATGATAGCAATGGATTATATTCCATCCTGTAAAATAAATATCCATGAGTCCATATTGATACAAATAGACAAACAAACGTGGGACAAGGGAAAGAGCTCCCTTACAGTAGAAAACCAGCTAATACATGCAGAGTAAACAATGGAGTTGGGAAAATTACCATTTTATAAATAGCATAGTAGCAACTGATTGGGGCAAGAATCATCAATGAATGTTAAAACAAGTAGGTAAAATTTTAACGGGAAAAACAGTATTTTCATAGCCTTAAAATATCTCCTCACAAATTATTTATTGTAAGGGGAAATAGACTTCATATTTACCAGGAGTTTACAAGTCAAGAAGTTCCGCTTTAATGATCATATAAGAACAAGAGACAAGATATTGAATGCGTTCAGTGTGGGAAGTTGGAACTGATACTTCTCAAGCAGCACCCCTAAAGGCTATACGCTCACTGAAATGATGGGCTAGAAAAATACCTGCTTTCCAGCAAGGGAGATAACAAAGAGTTTATATTGGCCTAAGCTCTGTGTGGAAGAAAACTATCTCTCCTATGAATAAACTCAGAGTGTCCCAAGACAAGAAATAAACATAAATCATTACTACAAAAGAGAACCTCACTGGAGAGGCACAGTCCTAAACCATGTCGTGAAAAATTCCCACAAATGAGCTCACAAACCAATGTGACACATCAAACAAGAAAACAAGCACCACCAAAGAAAACCAGTATGAAAAAAGAAGAGAAGAATTTAGTCCCAAAATACTTTAGATAATGTAATTATTGGGCTCAGAATATAAAATAAATATGATGGACCTATTGTAATAATTTTTTTAAAAAATCACTAAAATGGAACAAAGTACCATAAAAATTATAGCAAAATTATTAAAGAATTAAATGTAATTCCTAGAAATAAAAGATTTACTCATTGAAAAGTAAGATAAAAAGCAGATTTGAAAAAGGAAAAGAGATAATTAGTGTGCTAATAGAAAGGTAAAGGAAATTACCCAAAATGTCATTGATAAAATTAGGTAAAAAATATGAAAATGAAGAGACATGGATCATTGGAGGAGACTATCTATGAGAAATCTAATTTAAATACAGAGAAAGAGAGGAGAGAAAAAGGAATAGATAATTGAGGAAAAAAATATTTGAAGAGCTAAACATTGAGAACTTTCCAGAACTGGTGAAAGACCGAACTCTTTATTCTGGGAACACAAAGAAATCTGCAACTAGGCTATTGTAGTGAAACAACAGAACTCTCAAGAGAAAGGAAAGAAAGTCTGAAAGGCATCTAGAGAGAAAAGAGAAATCACCTAAAACAAACAACATTTAGACTGACAACAGGCTTGTCAAAAACAGGAACCAGAAGATAGTGACACATCTTCTAAATGTTTGCAGACAACAACTCTCAACCTGGTACCCAGCTAATCTTTCAACATCAAGGGGGAGGTGAAGATATTTGGGGTATGAATAAAGTTGAATTTATCAACACAGATCTTCTCTAAAGGAAACTGAACATGTAGAGAAGGTCTGACATACAAGATGGAACGCTGAGCAAATAAATTCATAAACATGGGAAAACCTAGACAAACCCTAGCTGTCAAAATAATAATTATTATAAGTATAATAACTTCATGAGGCAAAAAATAAACTAAATGTATTTGCCATGAATTGTGTTAAATACAGGAGATGGATAATTGAAGTTAATGTATTACAAAATCTTGTGTTGGTTAGGAAATGGCACACATACGGATTAGCTTTAGACTTTGATTTTATATGCATGTTAAAATTTTAATTATAACCATACAAAAAATACAAAAGGAACAAATACCTTTTAGTTCAGTGGGGGGGAGGCTGCGTTTAAAAAAAAAATTGACCAATTCTAAATAAATAAGGCATACAGGAGGGAAAGCATAGAGGGAAATATACAGTAATAGAAAGCACAAAATAAGTGGCAAATCCAAACTTTTCAGCAACTTCAACAAATCTAAGTAGACTAAAGTCACCATCAAAAAACAGAGATCCTAAGAGATACTATTACAAATCTAACTGAATGCTCTTCACAAGATTACTCACCTTAAACCTGAGGACATGAATAGGGGGAAAGTTAAAGGACAGAGAATCAATGTATTATGTGACTGCTAAAGAAAATTAAGCTAGTATTGCTACATATTAATATTAAACAAAACTCTCATTGAGTCAAATATTGAATTACTAAAAATAAGAGAAACATTACAAAAGAAAAAGAAAAAATCACTGGGAAAATACAACTTTTGTTTACATGTACCTAGGCCATTATTTAATGGAAAACTACCAGGGTTACAAAGAGAAATGGACGAATCATACATTAGAGAAAGAGATTAAATTTTTCTCATTGCCCACATTTAAACAATAAGTCTCCACAAATTTTTAAAAAATATTCCAATCACAATGCAATTTGCTAAACACCAAAAACAAAGAAATATCTTTTTAAAACTCTCCATAAGTTAGAAATTAAATAATACAATCCTGGGGCACCTGGGTGGCTCAGTCACGTGAGCGTCCAACTCTTGATTTTGGCTCAGGTCATGATCTCAGGGTCGTGGGATTGAGCCCCGTGTCAGGCTCCACACTCAGTGCAGAGTCTGCTTGATATTCTCTCTCCCTCTCCTTCTATCCCTCCCTCTCTACCCCTCCTGCACTCTCTAAATAAATAAACAAACAAATAAATAAATAAATAAATAAAATCTTTAAAAGAAATTGAATAATACATTTGTAAGTAACATACAACAAAGAAGATGAATAAATTGCCTCTACATAAGTTAACATGAATAACTCAAAAAAATCTAATATTGTGTTATAAAAAGGTGAGTTGCAAAAAGTTATATATATTATAATAAAATGTATATAAAATTTAAGATATAAATGCATAATTAGAATATGGTTTCAGGATTCACATATATGTAATAAAATGATAAAGACACACATTAGAATGATAAACACTGAATTTGGAATAACGGTAACCTCTTAAGAAGAGGGGAAGGGAATATATAGGGAATATATATATCTATACATAGATAGCTCCAACTATATTTTAATACATTTATTTTCTTAACTGGACAAAGTCATTTATTACATTATTTTTATATGTGCTGTATATCTGATATATTTAACAATAAATTATAATAATATAGCTAAATATAAATATAAAATTATAAATTATTAGACAAATAAGAAAATGTTTCATAATCCAAGAAAATCAGAAAGCCAAGACATCCATAAAAGTTAAGAATAGTATAACTGTCATGAATTTTTAAAAACTGCATTAAAAATTTTCAAAAAGCATGAATAAAGTTGCAAGGTAAATAATACACCAAGAGAAGATATTTGCAAAAATATGAAAATATAAAAGAAAAAGTTTTAGTATCCCAAATGTATAGAAAACTTCTATGTATTCTTTAGAAAAAAACAAAAAACACAAAGCAAAAATAGACCAAAGATGGGCAAAAATACCAATGACCACGGAAGATATGAAAAACAAAAGGGCTTAACCTTACTAGTAATCAAAGAAATATAAATTAAAGCAGTGAAACAATATTGGGAAAAGACTAAGTATTAAGAATTTTAAATGTTGGAAAGAATATTTATGTTTTAAAAATAAATTATTGAAAAAAGTATCAACTTGATAGGCCCTATCGAAAATTTTAAATTTGCATATCCTTTAACCCTGAAATTCCGTTTTTATTTTTTATTTTTTTTAAGAGTTTACTTATTTTAGAAAGAGAGAGAGCAAGCACGAGCAGGGAGAGCGGCAGAGGGAGAGGGAGAGAGAAATCCAAGCAGACTTCATACTGAGTGCAGAGCCTGATGCAGGGCTCGATCTCACAACCCTGGGATCATAACCAGAACCGAAACCAAGAGTCGGATGTTCAACCAACTGAGCCACACAGGTGCCCCTCCACTTGCAGAAGTATGTTTTCCCAGCACGGTTGCAATCGTGAAAACAATGAAGTATCTAAATGCTCAGCAGTATGGAAAATAGCTAATATATTATCTGGCACTTAAAAGGAATGAGGTACACGAATAATGACAGCTAACATTACTTACTGGTAGGCACTATTCTAAGTATTTGACACTTGTCAACACTGTCAATCCCTAAGAAGTCTATGAAATAAATTCTACAGATGAAGAAACAGAGACATAGAAATCAGGATAACCAATATAAATCATCCAAGGTTAAGGCAAAGGCAGGCTTTGAATTCAGGCAGGTACATAGCACGTTGATGCAATTTACCACTAGGTTATCGTGCGTCCTGTATGCAGTAACACGGAAAGTTCTCAAAGTGAAAAAAGCAATGCACAGAACAACGAATGCAATACAGCAAGCTGTGCACATATGTCTGTATACTCACAGAAAAGTGACTGAAAAGTCACATGCCAGAGCATGAAAATAAACACTGGGGGAGGTTTTTGGGTGACAATTTTTTTAGCTATTAGTATTTTACGTTTTTCATAGACCCTTGCATTTAGTTGTCTTTGCATTCAGTGAAGATTTACTTAGACACCTGTTATGTACCAGAAATTACTAGCTACTGAGGAGTCAGTAAGGAGCAGAAAGAGACACAATCATTGTTCTCTTGGGTCGTACAGTCTAGGGGAAAAGCCCAACATTCAGATTATAAGTAAATGTAAAATTATAACTATGGCAAATGCTTTGAGGGAAAATCAGTTGTCATATGAGGGCCTGTAAAGGAGGACAGTAGTCCGGGAAGGTTTCAAAGAAAGTGATGACTGAAACGAGCTTTGCAGGAAAAAGAGGAGGCATTTATGCAGAGAGGTGATGGGGGAGAGTGTCTCATGGAGACAATGCCGCAGAGAGAGACCAGATCTTTAAAGGATCTGAAAGAGCCAGCAAGACTAGAAAGGAGTGAGCTGTTTGATGAGGAAGGAGAGGAAGGGACAGGTAGGTTCCAAGGGTAGGCAGGGCTTGGAGGGCCAAGAGCAGTGGGAAGCTATTGAATGGGTTCTAAGGTGTGCAAGGTCAGATTTGTTTTGAAAAGATTCCTCAAACTTCGCAGTAAAAATAAATTGAGATTTTGCTATCTAATCCTGTACATCAGAAAAAGAAATGGCAGCTTCGCTGAATATCGGCAATAGACATGGAAAGAAATGAGCAGATTCTGTCCAGTATTTCAATAGAAAATAAATCCTGGGTGAGGTACTGAAGTTGGAGAGGAAGGGAGAGAAAAGTACTGACAGTTAGCAGATGTAAGGAGGGAAGAGTGACATGCGGCTGAGGGAAATTTCCATAACAGATCTGCATTCTTCCAACGTTATTAAAACAACCCCCAAAATGAGCAAATCCAAAAAAAAAAACAAAAAAAAAACCACAAAAAAATCTCACCTTCTTCTGGTGGAGTTGGTTTGTTCCCATTTCCTTTATCCACAACCTTGATTCTGGGTTTTGGTTCCTTTCTTTTTTCCAAATCTTTAACTGGAAGAAAAGGAGAAACACAGCAACATGTCATGTTAAAGTCTAAAAGAAAATATTCAATGAATTTTACTAAAACCCTTGCAAGTTTCAAGAGTATTAGGTAGAAACTAGCTCCGTGGTAGAATTCCATTCCCAAAGATTGGAAATGCTATTTTATTTCAACCTTGTCTTTGGAAAGTGTGGAAACACTGAAGGAATTGCTTTGGTCGAGTACTCACAACGGGTAGATGTCACAAATACATTCGACCTTTCGTACCTGCTATAAAATCAGCATGATTATCCCCATTTCATACATGAGGGAAGGAAAGACCAGGAGGCTAAGTATTTAAAGCATATTTCATAAAACCAGAAAGTTTTGGACCAGGATTCAAGCCAGATCTTCTAGTCTCTGAACAATGCCTATGAGTTGGCCCCTGTTCTAGATAGATCTTGGCCATGAATATCCTCATTTGGCCTTGGTCTGTCTGCCAAAGAAGGTAGAGAATCCAAAATAATTTCCTTTCATACTTAAAGGGAAAAAAAGCTTCCCTCCTAATAAGTAGTAGTATTTCTTTGTCAGTCATTATGAAATATTCAGGGGCCCAGAATTAACATATCCATACCAATCTACTCCCCCATCCCTTCACTTGCCACTGCTTAAAACTCCACAGCAGTTTCCTGCTATTGCTTGGCACCTCAACTTGTTTGCGTCAGCTCAGACCACCGCCAATGGCAATGGTTTCTGCACAGATAAAACACCCATGAAAAGGCAGAAGGGATCCTCTGGTGAGATACTTCATGTAATTGTTGCATTCACTTCACGGTTATCAGCAGATTTATTTCAGGGCGGGCTATGTAAGGGAAGGATGATTTCCTCTGAACCATCCTTCCTGCCTTCTCTAGGACGTTAGTCCATTAACCCTGTCTCTATCCGCGCCCCCCCCCCCCTTTCTACGGCTTTCCATCCCTTTGCTGAAAGGGTTTGAGACTTGCCAGTTGCCAAGGTCATGTTGCTCTAGTTCTGTTATTTGTTTCCTTAGAAACCATCCTTGGCTTTCTGGTACCTAGAGGTTAAATCCCAAGATTCAAAAATAATAAGACGCCTTGATCCTACTATTCCCACTGACCCTCTAACTTTCTAAGTCCATTTTTTCAGACCTCACTCTCTGACTTCTTTATAAGCCTTGACCCCTTTGGAACACCCTCTTCTTTAAATTCTTTTCTTTGTCAGTTTTACAAAGGCATTATTCTGGATTTTCTTGTGTTCCTCTGACCCCTCCTTTAGATTCTCATTTTTTGGATCCTTTTTCGGCTTCCATTCCTGAAACATGATCATATACTAAATTTGCCCGCACACCCCGCCTATAATTTTATCACCCCACAATTTTAATGCTCACCCTTCTGTGGATAATTTCCAAATCTATATCTTCAACCCCACCCACCCATAGGCCATGGCCTCAAATTGAAGAAATCTGCAATTTTCATATGAGAACAATTATGCTGAGCGGTCATAGAAGCAGAAGCAGAAATAGATCTGGCAAAGAATAATTCCAGAGGTGGAGACGCAGGGAAACTTCACAGGAAAGGTGACATTGGAGCCAGACTTTGAAAGATGAGCATGATTTTGCAGGCAGAGATTAGCAAAATGTCATTCCAAAGAGGAAAATGGTGGCCAAAGAGAAATTTTGTCAAAATTTGCCAAAATAAGGCCATAAACCATTCTGCTATATGATATATATCTATTTATATATATATCTATATCTATATGTATATGTATATATATATAGAGAGAGAGAGTGTCACTTTCAGTTGTGTCCCTAGGTTACATATAAGATGCAACACATATGTCACACCAAGCTGCTGTCTTCCTCATGCAGGAGGCAAACTAAATTGGAAAACAGACTGTCATAAGCGAAGTGGCATTAATCATGACAACAGCAACCATGCCCCTACTATGTGCTGAAGTGAGCTAATCCACACAGTAATAGGCATATAACATTACCCCCACTTGCAGATGAGAAAACTTGAGGCCGTGCTTGATTTGCTCGGCCAAATCCACACACCAGATCAGAGATGCCTTTCTATCTTCAAGATCCAATAGCACTATTTCTCATGCTTCCCTATGTATCAGAAGATGGACTCATGAGGACTTCAGATCTCTACACTTACTGTAATCCTATATGTACAGCATTTGCCTGGATCGTCATTTTCCGGGACCCAACCATGGAAGTTTTCCAGGGAGGGGACACCAGGCTTTAACTCCATTTCACATGGAGCAAAATGAAAAAGAAAACCGTCCAAAGTTATTTTAATATCATTGTTGCAAACTTTTATTTGGAAGAACTAATGCCTGACAACCATAATGATGTAGCTAAATATATATATATGCTTACATGTAAGTTACCCAACTTTCCAATTATATGGTCTCAATAAGATTATTTCAGCAGAGTTAAGCAAGCTGAAAACAACTGAATTTCCTTTGTGTTGTTTTGAATAAATTGCTATTGGTAAAGCTTTTTCAGGTTCCCTGTTTCTTAGGCTGCTCAGTCAATGGACCATTTGGAATAACCAATTGCAATGCATTCAGTCTAAAGTAAAATGTCTCCGTGTCCTTCCACTGCTTCTCATAAACTTTAAGAAGAGTTATTTCGCTTACTCATGTCGGAATGTCAGTGGCCAGAAACAGAAGTGCAGTGCCAATAAAGGCAGACAGAGGCTGATTTATATTGGAAATAACATAAAAACGTTTTCCAGAGCTTCCAGATAATGTGAATCTCAAAAGAGTGTCATGTTTACAACATCTGCACGTCCTACTGACAGGTGGATTTATCAAATGTCTTTGTGTTCAGAAGTTTCAAGAGGTAGCAGGTTAACAAAGTTGGTGCTTTTTTTTTTTAGGTTAAAAAACTCACAAAATTTATTCATAAAACATTACTTAGAAGAGGAAGGGAAAAAAAGGAGAGAGGGGCAGAAAATCCAGCTAGAACCCTGCTGCACACACAGTTCTAGATTCCTGGATAAATCCCAGAGCCTCCCAGATGTGTGGATTAATCTAATGGTAGGATTTGAAAAACTATTGTTATTTGAAATGATGTCCAGAATTTGCTTCAAAATTAGGGCAAAGTGGTGGTGGTAGGGGGATAGTATATAAAACAAGACTGGCCATGAATGGCTAATTGTTGGGTGACTGATGGATACTTAGGGGTTTATTACATTATCCTGCTGATTTTTTGTAATATGTTTAAAATTATCCTTTAATAAATTGGAATTTTTAAAGAGTCTATATTCACAATGAAGTAACACAGGAAGTTAACCAGGACAGGCCTCTTCTGTTTGCACTCACAATACACAAAACTTTGCTGTCCACATATGAATGGCCACTCCCAGGAAGAGGGAGTTGCTGGGGTTTCTGCTCATGAGAATATAAGGTCCACAGGGGCAGTGATCTATCATGTGCCCAGTGCCTAAAATAAGGCCGACACTTAGTAGCCATGCAATATGTAGTTGTTAAATGGGAAAAAAAGAATAAATGAATGAATGAATATCTATCTCCTGAAAGGCAGAAGAATCACAACCCGCAAGAACAACTTTTAAACTCAATATAAGGAAAGGCTTTCTAATGACACGGATTGGGCTATTCTTCCCTTCTTAGAATATCTCTGCATGCCCTGCCTTTCCCTGTCTGCCCAATTTACTATTTGAGAATTGGTTCAAATATGAAGCCATCCCCCATCCATTCTTATCCCAGCCCATTATTGGGACAGAGAGAGCGCCTCCCTTCACAGAGCCCTGAATGTATCTCTCTCCCTAATACGTACCATGTTCACAGAGCTGTTTGTCATGGGACCTGGCACATAACAGGCCAACAATAAAAGTCAACTATTAATTATAAGAAAGAATTAAATTCCTTGTTGTATAGATTGTTTAGGTAGAGGCTAGGGCTACTATGGCGCAGGTGTAGGCCCCTGAGTCACTTGGTAAGTATTCACTGAGCACCTATTAGGTACCAGGTAGACGAGATGTCTGGTTAAGGTTCCGAGGACAGTGTGAAGGAGAGCATTTAAAAAGTAAAACTTAGAGGATTTAAGTAGGCATGCAGTGAAACAGGATAAGGGAGGGGCAGAAATGTATTAGTGATGGAAGGAACTCATGGAAGATTTCACTAAATATCTTTCAAGATGTCTTCATTTAAACAATCCAATTTTAACCTATTATATTTACCACAGACTCAAACTCAGAGCTGGAACAGAGTCCCATGGTAGCACTTTAAGGACTGTAAATACGTACTTCTGAATTGACCTTGGACTGGTTTGCTTTCTTTGTCTTTATTGTATGCAATAATTTGAACTGTGTAATTCTGGTCTGGCATAAGACCTTGAATAATTGCTTTAGTTGCAGTGTTCTGGAGATTCAACTGATTGGTTTTGCCACCTATAATAAAACAAAAAGATAAATCAGTACTAAGAAACAGGTTAACTGGATACATTAAGAAAATTTATTAATCAGCAATCAAGATTTTAAAAGGTGAAAACATTTAAAAATATATATAATGGTGCACATGCACATAGTACTTAATTTTAATATATTGTTCTTTCTCATTCTTAGTTGTACTCTTTGCATTAGATAACTTGTCTCATTTAGACAAAACACATCCACAAAAATCTTTCATCATAATGCATTATTGCTTTTATACACTAAGGAAAGCCATAGTACAGGATTAGAAGACAGTAAGCCCTCAACAACAGACGCAGTGTTCAGGAAAAGAATTCCACTTAAAAGTGAAGGGAAAGATACAGGCAAACTGAATGCCATTATCTATGCTGGAATCTATGCTGCTTTGGTCTCTCTAAACTGAGTCAAAACATCCCTAAAGCATTAGCAATTTAATTATCTTAAATCTGAGCATAACTGGCTCAGGATATTGGCGGAATGAATCATTGCCCCACTACTTAAAAGTTAGCTTGGTTCCTGAAAAGATTTCAAACCTCCATTATCTCTCCATCAAATTAGACTGACATCTAAGGCTTTCCTGGAAATGCTGTTGATTAAATACTCAACTTTTACGCAAAATTCCAAATATGCTTTTCTTTTCTAATTTCTGGCAGCAGTTACTAAGTCTGAGAAGAGAAATTTAAAACTTCCGCCCCCACTCACACTAACAGCGAAAAGGATCTGAAATTTGCTGAATGAATTAAACATAACTAAGATTACAATATATTTTAATCATATTTTCATAAAATTAATGATGTTGTGTCTGAAATTTGATGCTGCTATCATCCGTGCTGCCTGCTACTAGAAGGCAGAACTGAGCCTCTTTCTTGACAAAAGCATTTATGTCCAAGATGTTAAACCTGGTTTCGCAAACGTCTATTATTTAAAACTTATCTACTACAAAGTGCACCAAATAATCTTTCTTAACGTGAGTTTCGCTTAAAAAAAAAGTTTCTTCGAATACTCAGTATTAGAATCTCTCTCTGAGAGGCATAGGTGTATAATTTTACTAAAGGTTTTGAGAATTCTGCAATAAAAAAGCTTTAAACTCTTTAAAATAGGACTTCTTAAATTTCTTTGACCATTAAACCATTTGGTTGTATAACAGCTATTAGCATCTTGCAGATTACCATGGACCTCGCTTTGGGAAAGAATGGTATAAACTGTATTTGAAACATGGGCTAAAATGTCTACATTTTGTGTCTGGATGCATTTATTGCTCTTTTTATTTACTCTACTTATTTTATGCTCGATCAAGTAGATAACAGAGTGTCAACACTGTCTTATTGGTTTGGGTCACTGTAGTAAGGACACTGGGTCACTGGAAAAAAATTATAACCAGTATTCATGAAGAAATAATTTGCTTTCACTCTCAATTTTTATTTTGTCTCTGGAGGTGTTTAAGTAAGAGTTGGAGGTTTGCTTCGTGGGTGTGCTACAGCAGGGGGGATTGAAGGGTCTGGCTGAGATTTGGTTCGAATCAGTCTTTGAATAAACACCTCATCGTGCAATTGATGGGCCATAGGGTATTTCTATTTTTAACTTTTTGAGGAACCTCCATACTGTTTTCCAGAGTGTCTGCTTTTCATTCCCATCAGTTTTCATTCCCACCAACAGTGTAAGAGGGTTCCCTTTTCTCTGCATCTTTGCCAACATGTTATTTCCTGAGTACTTAATTTTAGCCATTCTGATAGGTATGAGGGGGTATCTCATTGTGGGGTATTTCCTTGATGCGGAGTAATGTTGAACATTTTTTCATGTGTTCGTTGGCCATCTGTATGTCTTCTTTGGAGAAATGTCTGTTAATGTCTTCTGCCCATTTCTTGACTGGTTTATTCATTTTTTGCCTGTTGAGTTTGATAAGTTATTTAGATTTTGGATACTAGTCCTCTATCTGATATGTAATTTGCAAATATCTTCTCCCATTCCTTAGTTTGCCTTTTAGTTTTGTTGATTGTTTCATTCACTGTGTAGAGGCTTTTTATCTTGATGAAGTCCCAGTTCATTTTTGCTTTTGTTTCCCTTGCCTCTGAAGATGTGTCTGCGTATCTAGCAAGAAGTTGCTGCAGCCGAGGTCAAAGAGGTTGCTGCCTGTGTTCTCCTCTAGGATTTTGATGGTTTCCTATCTCACATTTAGGTCTTTCATCCATTTTAAATTTATTTTTCTGTATGGTGTAAGAAAGTGGTCTAGTTTCATTCTTCTGCATGTCGCTGTCTAGTTTTCCCAACACCATTTGTTGAAGAGACTGTCTTTTTTCCACTGCATGTTCTTTCCTGCTTTGTCAAAGATTAGTTGACCATAGAGTAGTGGGTCCATTTCTGGGTTTTCTATTTTGTTCCATTGAACTATGTGTCTGTTTTTGTGCCAGTACCATACTGTCTTGATGATTACATCTTTGTAATATAGCTTGAAGTCTGGAATTGTGATACCCCCAGCTTTGGTTTTCTTTTTCAACATTCCTTTGGCTATTTGGGGTCTTTTCTGGTTCCATACAAATTTTAGAATTGTTTGTTCTAGCTCTGTGAAAAATGCTGATGTTATTTTGATAGGGATTGCAATGTGTAGACTGCTTTGGGTAGTATAGACATTTTAACAATATTTGTTCTTCCAATCCATAAGCAAGAGATGATTTTCCATTTCTTTGTGTCTTCTTCAATTTCTTTCATAAGTGTTCTATAGTTTTCAATACAAATCTTTTAACTCTTTGGTTAGGTTTATTCCAAGGTATCTTATGGTTTTTGGTGCACTTGTAAATGGGATCAATTCCTTGATTTCTCTTTCTGCTGCTTCATTATTGGTGTATAGAAATGCAACAGATTTCTGTACATTGATTTTATATCCTGTGACTGCTGAATTCATGTATCAGTTGAAGCAATTTTTTGGTGGAGACTTATGGGTTTTCTCGATTGAGCACCATGTTGTCTGTGAAGAATGAAAGTTTGACTTATTCCTTGCCAATCTGGATGTCTTTTATTTCTTTTTGTTGTCTGATTGCTGAGGTTAGGACTTCCGGTAATATGTTGAACAACAGTGGTGAGAGTGGACATCCCTGTCGTGTTCCTTACCTTACAGGAAAAGCTCTCAGTTCTTCCCCATTGAAGATGATATTCGCTGTGGGTCTTTCATATATAGCCTTTTTGATATTGAGGTATGTTCCTTCTATCCCTACTTTCTTGAGGGTTTTTATCAAGAAAGGATGCTGTATTTTGTCAAATGCTTTTTCTGCATCTATTGAGAAGATCATACGGTTCTTGTTCTTTTATTAATGTGGTGTATCACATTGATTGATTTGCAGATACTGAGCCACTCTTGCAGTCCAGGAATAAATCCCACTTGATCGTGGTGAATAATCCTTTTAATGTACTGCTGGATTTGATTAGCTAGTATCTTGCTGAGAATTTTTACATCCATGTTCATCAGGGATATTGTTCTGTAATTCTCCCTTTTGGTGGGGCCTTTGGTTGTGGAGTCAAAATAATGATGGCTCCATAGAATGAATTTGGAAATTTTCCTTCCATTTCTATTTTTTGGAACAGTTTCAGAAGAATAGGTATTACTTCTTTAAATGGTAGAATTCCCCTGGGAAGCTATCTGGCCCTGGACTCATTTGTTGGGAGATTTTTGATTCCTGATTCAATTTCTTTGCTGGTTATGGGTCTGTTGAAATTTTCTATTTCTTTCTGTTTCAGTTTTGGTAGTTTATATGTTTCTAGGAATTTATCTATTTCTTCCAGATTGCCCAATTTGTTGGCAGATAATTGCTCATAATAGTCTTATAATTGTTTGTATTTCTGTGGTGTTGGTTGTCATCTCTTCTCTTTCATTCATGATTTTATTTATTTGGGTCCTTCCTCTTTTCTTTTTGATAAGTCTGGCTAGGAGCTTATCAAAATTGTTAATTCTTTCAAAGATTCAGCTGCTCATTGTGTTAATCTGTTTTACTGGGTTTTTAAATTTTCTATATCATTCATTTCTGCTCTAATCTTTATTATTGCTCTTCTTCTGCTGGTTTTAGGCTTTACTTGCTGTTCTTTTTCCAGCTTCTTTAGGTATAAAGTAACATTGTATATTTGAGACTTTTCTTGCTTCTTGCGGAAGGCCTGTATTGCTATATACTGCCCTCTATGACTGCCTTTGCTGCATCCCAAAGGTTTGGACTGTTGTATTTTCATTTTCATTTGCTACCATGTATTTTTTAATTTCTTCTTTAATTTTCTGGTTAACCCATTCATTCTGTAGTAGGATGCTCTTTAACCTCCATTTGTGATCTTTCCAAATTTTTTCTTATGGTTGACTTCAAGTTTAATAGCATTGTGATCTGAAAATATGCATGGTATGATCTCCATCTTTTTGTACGAGTTGAGGCCCAGTTTGTGACCCAGTATATTATCTATTCTGGAGAATGTGCCATGTGCACGTGTGAAGAATGTGTATTCTGCTGCTTTAGGATGAAATGCTCTGAATATATCTGTTAAGTTCATCTGCTCCAGGGTGTCATTCGAAGCCATTGTTTCCTTGTTGATCTTCTGCTTAGGTGGTCTGTCCATTGCTGTGAGTGGGGTATTAAGGTCCCCTACTATTATTGCATTATTATCAATGAGTCTCTTTAAGTTTGTTATTAATTGATTTAATATTTGGCTGCTCCAAGTTGGGGGCATAAGTATTTGCAATTGTTAGATCTTCTTGTTGGATAGACCCCTTTATTATGATACAGTGCCCTTCTTCATCTCTTAATACAGTCTTTGGTTTAAAATCTAGTTTGCCTGATATAAGGATGGCTACTCTTTCTTTCGATGTCCGTTAGCGTGATAAATTGTTCTCCATCCCCTCACACTTTCAATCTGTGTTTTTGGGTCTATAAGTCTTGGATAAGCAGCATATCGATGGGTTTTGTTTTTTTATCCATTCTCATACCCTGTGTCTTTTGATTGGGGCTTTTAGTCCATTTATACTCAGAGTAATTATTGATAGAAATGAATTTGGTGCCATGGTATTACCTGTGAAATTGCCATTCCTGTAGATTATCTCTGTTCTTTTCTAGTCTTTGTTGCTTTTGGTTTCTCTTTCCCGCTCAAAGGGTCCCCTTTAATATTTCTTGCAGAGTTGGTTTGGTGTTCTGAACTCCTTTAGTTTTTGCTTGTCTTGGAAACTTTTTATCTCTCCTTCTATTCTGAATGACAGCCTTGCTGGATATAGTATTCTTGGCTGCATTTTTTTTTCCCATTCAGCACATTGAATATATCATGTCACTCTCTTCTGGCCTGCCAAGTTTCTGTGGACAGATCTGCTGCTAACCTTTGTTTACCCTTATAGGTTAAGGACTTTTGTCCCTCACTGTTTTCAGAATTCTCTCTTTATCTTTGTATTTTGCAAGTTTCACTATGATATTTCTTGGTGTTGACCTTTTGGGTTTTGTAAAAACAGCTCCAGCCTCCACTCTCTCCCTCTCTCTCTGTCTTCTCTCTGCAAAAAGGGCTTCCTTCCCTCCGTGGCACCACAGCTTTTCTCTCCCCCCAATTCACATCTCTGAACTCACATCTGTCATGTTCTCTCCCTCTAATTGTGTAGATTGTTTTCTTAATCCTCAGATTGATTTCCTGGTTGTTCAAAATGATTTGCTTTTTGATCTAGCTGTGTTCAAGGGATGAGGTAAGTTCAGGGTCCCCCTACTACTCTGCCATCTTAACTCTCTCCCTAGGAATCTCTTAAACTTGAAAGAGTTTTCCCATGATGGCTTATTTCAGAACACAAACTGCATTTTCAGAAGTCAAAGTTATTTCAAAATTGGGCCACATTTCAAAAAGAAAATTCTGAACCAGGCTTGAGAACGAAATATTGCTTTCTGCAAGAGCATCATTTCTGTGAGCCAACATGAGTAAAGTTGGCATCAGTATCACTGAACCATTCTAAGGAGTCTGTTGGTAATATCTGTTAATAATCTTCTAGAAGTTTCCTTTTCCATGGCCAAGCAAGAAGCCAGGTGTTTCAGCTGCTTGCTTTGTTTGAGATTTTAAATCTACCACTGGGTAAGATGTCCACAATTATAAACAACGGGGCATCTGTCAGTCTTACTAAATGAGTTGGGAAAAGGACTTCAACAGCAAGGAGCCCAGGTCCATATAACCATCTTTATCACCAATAAAGAGAAAAAATATTATAAGTATATAAATATATATATGTGTGTTATACAAATATGCTATTATTAAATATTTCTTACAGACTATGTGAAAATAGATCCTAGGAAAGGAAATGAGATCTGAGAGACATACTCAAATCATCTTTATATCAATCACGGGTAATATTATTAAGCCCTGACTATCTGGCAGTCACTGTTCTAAGTGCTTTACCTTTATAAATTCATTTAGTCCTCACAAGAAGTGCTTCCCAAATTTAACATGCATAGGAGTCATCTGGGGATCTTTGTAAAGATCAGATGCTGATTCAGCAGGTGGGAGATGGGGACCAATATTCTGCATTTGCTCTCAGCTAATACTTGTGCTGATTCTCAGATCACATTTTGAGTTCCAAGCCTTACAACTCCATGAGGTGGGGACTAGTGCTGTTTGTGCATTTGACATAAGAAGAAACTGGAGAATGGAGAGGTTATATAACTCGCCCAAATGACATTTCTTATACACCACAGAACCAGGTGTGGAGCTCAAGCAGTTCATGTTGCTGACCCTCTCTTTGTCTCCATGACCCTGTGTAAAGTGGCAATTCCTCTCAATGCTTTGTATTGTTTTATTGATCATATTTGTATAATAAAAATATAAAATAGAAGAAAGAAAAAAATTCAACCAAAATTTAATTTTTTTAAAAGATTTTATTTATTTGACAGAGAAAGAGACAACCAGCGAGAGGAACACAAGCAGGGGGGAGTGGGAGAGGAAGAAGCAGGCTCCTAGCAGAGGAGCCTGATGTGGGGCTCGATCCCAGAATGCCGGGATCACGCCCTGAGCCGAAGGCAGACACTTAACGACTGCGCCACCCAGGCGCCCCTCAACCAAAATTTAATTTAAAGAATTTTGCGTAACTACTTTATCTTCATGATCACTAAATCCAACTTTTACTTTTCTTGTTTTATTGCTTATTTTCACAATGTCTACTTAATTTTATCATTTTAATATATAATTGCTGAATAATATACTATCAAGCTAATAAATCATAATTTACTCAGCTGATCACAAGCATTGGCCTTCCAGCTGTTCTGTATTCTTCTTAAGTGTCAACAGACAAAAAGTATTCATACTATGTTGAAACAGAGGTAGTGAAGATTTTAATAGTCTGGAAATTTCTCCTGAGGAGAATTATGGTGAGCACAAGAGTGACTCTTTAGACTTTAGGAACATTATTTCCTTGATTAGAGGGTAAGATTTCAAGTCCAAATATTAAATTTAAAAAAACAAACAAACTTTCAAATGATTTTAAAGCAACACTCAAAACTTCACATATTTAGTTATCTATGTGTAGAAAGTTGCTAATACTCTAGAAAATACAATCAACTGTTTTTACCTGAAGCTGGAGTCACGAGAAGTTTGTATCCACCAAATTTCCCCCGTGGAGCCTTCCATGAAATCTGTATACTGTCATGAGATAATACATTATATCTTAACCGTGTGGGTGGAGCCACTGCAAAGGAGACAAACATTGTTTAAATGTTGAAACATTTAAGCTGCCATTAAACTGAAGCATCAACGTCATGAAACAAAAACACATGACATCATCAGTCTCAACATATGCTCTTTCTATAACCCCATTAATGAATTAATCAGTTTGCACAGTGATACAAACCCAAGAGCATCTGTTTCTTACTCAAGAGATAAGCATTTATCAAATAGTACTGACCTTGTGACAAAGACCTATGACTTAGAGTTAAAATTTAAAACTCTAGTTGAGTTTAAATTGAAGCCAATCTTGTAAAATGTGTTCATTATGTTACAAGGATGATTTTTTTCCAACTTGGAACATGTAAGCTTTTATAATCTACTCTACTAGGACCTGTTTTGTGCCTTTAGGGTTTTTTCACTTTAGTAATCCAATATTTTTAATGATAAGGTCATTAAAGAAGGCTATTATGGATGTATTATAGTAATAAGATCTTCATTTAAAAACATTTGAGAAAGAGATTATAAAGGACCAAAATAAAAAGGACCAAATAAAAGATAATTATGTTTTATAAAGTATGATCCATTCTTGAAGTGTAGCTGATTTATATCTTTCAGAAAGATACACAGCATATGGTCATAAGTCATGCCAGTACCTTTAATATTTTCTGATAGTCCAAAAATGGGGAGGTCTATATTACTTCTTGTCTATGTCATTCAAATTTCATGTTTTTTCATTTCAAAAACATGTTTTTGGAAACCTACATCAGTGTTCCAGAATTTCAAAAGAAATACTTTAAGAAGATTTTAATTACTGAAATTAGTTTGTCAAAAATGCAAAGCTTACATGTAGCAGAAAAGCTAGCATTTACTACCCACCCTTATCCCTGCCTTTCTTTCTCACTTTAGGAAACAGAAAGAGGGGGAGGAAACAAACATTCTCCTTAATAGGTATGTAACACAATATGGGGTTTGGGCATTAATTTGATTTCAGTCCTGTCACTTATCAGATAAAGAAACTTGAGTGATTATTTTTTCCAAAACGTGATTTTTAGAAAAAGTGGTCTGTAAATGTTTGCTCCTCTTGCCTTTACTCCATCTAAGGGGTGATCTCAAAAGCTCATTTAATTCTTACAAAAATACAGTGCCATCCTGATTTTATATTTAAGGGAACCAAAGAGAAGCTAGTGACTTGTCCAAGTTCACATACTAGTGAATGACAATCCGTGACCCCAAGTGAAATGCTCTGTTTCTTCGGCAGAAAAGCCATATTAAAAAGGTACCCTTCCTTGAGATAGATGAATGAGTAACTTAACTCCTTTACAAACTATCCACTCATTCAAAATCGATAAGCAGTGAAGATCACAATCTTAAGAGTAGGTATTCTCTTTCTGTTGCCCTTTGCTACCTTTTAGTAGAGAATGCTAGTCACGCCAAAAAAAAAAACCAAAAAATTAGCTCCCCATTCTCAATTTGACATGAATGGAAGAAAGAGTTGACATTTCTCTCATTATGGGAAAAGATGGTTTATCATAAGAATAACTATTTTGAAATTCAAGAGGAAGAGGAACTTAACATTGGATGAACAGGAAAACTATTACTATTTTGCTTAGTCTAGAACTTGGTGAGAATAACCTATTTATAGGTAGGCTCTTTTTTTATATATTTTTTATTCATTTATTTGACAGAGAGAGAGAGAGAGCACAAGCAGGGGGAGCAGCAGGCAGAGAGAGGGGGAGAAGTAAGCTCCCTGCTGAGCAGGGAGTCCGACTTGGGGCTTGATCCCAGGACCCTGGGATCATGACCTAAGCTGATGGCAGACGCTTAACTGACTGAGCAACCCAGGTGCCCGTATAGCTAAGCTCTTATTACTTATGGAAGAACATTTAAAATAAGAATTAAGCCATTTTAAACAATATATGCAGTTTCTCTCCTAAATCTTGCCAGTGGTATTGTAGGTATCATTGGCCAAACTTATTACGAAGTTCTGCATGACTGTCCTGGTGAAAGACAGCTGACACGCCTGGGAACCATCAAGTGGAAAAGTACAACAAACAGGATGGAGGATGCAGTCTAGACTGTTGCAAGAGGATCAACCCATTCTGTCAGTACCCCAGGTGTGGTGACTTCTCAAGGAGGGCAAATAAGTCAACAACACTCAGAATTCCTAAGTTAAACATTAGAAATCGTTACAACATTTTCTACCCAGGCTACTCTTCTTTAAGGATTTTATTTATTTCTTTGAGAGATAGAGAGAGACAGAGAACGAGCAGGGGGGATGGTCAGTGGGAGAGGGAGAAGCAGACTCACCACTGAACAGGGAGCCCAACTCTGGACTCGATCCCAGGACCCCAGGATCATAACCTGAGCTGAAGGCAGACGCTTAACCAACTGGGCCACCCAGGCGCCCCACCAGGCTACTGTTCTTTAAATGTGGTCTGAGTTTACAGCCCTGCCACATTTCTTTAGTCAATAGCCATAGCCGTCTGAAGCCCCAGGAGAAAGTGATGAGGATAACAATGAGCATGCTCCAATGCCACGGATCATGCCCAGACAATACAGATGGTGCTCCAGACCCAGAACGGCATTGACTTCCATTGAACTACTCATGGAAACACAGTGTCAAGCAAATGCAACCACTAAATCCATCAGTGTTCAGCTTTTTAAACGATTTACAAATGATGCATATGACTACAGTCCCATCACGACTGCTGGCAAAAAGCAATACCACCGTTCTCTTCTATCAACAGACTACATCTATTGACAACATAAGCAAAAATACTCCCACAATCCATAAAAGAAAATCCTGGTTAGACACAAAGTTTCCATATCCTTTCGTTTTTTGCCTTTAGGGGAAAAAGAGTGAACAGAAAAAATGCTAGTTAAGAAAGAAGGAGGCATGAGGTCAATAGTTTCGAACTTCCAAGTTAGCTCCTTTTTCTCTGTATGGAAAAAAGACATTGGGACTTGTGTCAGAGCAAAGGGTAGCCAAGATTGACAGAAATGCTATAAATGCAGAAATCACTGCTCTTATCTCATGAAACAAAAAGTTGGGTATATTTGATGCCAGACCCCTGATTTTTCTTCTTGCAAAAGCACAAAGGAGGTGCTTCTACACCTTAACTTCCAGGAATAATTACAAATGCTGATGTGAATCCGACTCAGAATTTCATTCAGATTAGTTAAAATCCTAAGCTTTTTAAGAAGACAAAAAGAAGTGTAAAGTTTGATTTCTAGCCCACACCAAGAACCCAGAGCAAGCCAACCAACTCATTCCTTGCGTGGTGAAGCCAGGCTTCCTGTGTGGGATTGGGCCAAATACATTTGTGAATATGTGTGTTTCATCACGAAGGGGAATTGAGGAGGAAGAAGAGTGTCCATTCCTTATTTTCCTCTCTACTGCAGGGTTAGGCTTGTTACTGAAAGTATAGGGCTGTTTTTGTTTTGTTTTGTTGTGGGTGGGGTTTTTTGTTTTTTTTTTGAGAGAAGTTTTTTTAAACCCCAGAATTTCACTACAATTATTCTCACAGAAATCAAATCTTGCAGGCAGAAAATGAATGTTTACATGATTTAATGAAGCCTCACTGTTATCAGTAGGCATTTGGGAAATTTTATTTCATAATGTGACTATTAAGGGTTAATTTTCCATCCTTCACTCCCTCCCTTCCCCGCCTCCTTCTCTTTCTTTTTTTCCTTTCTTCCTTTCTTTCACTTCAACTAAACAACTGAAAACTTGCTGTTTTGACATTTGACAACCTATGCAAAGATTTTTTTTTTTTAGAAAGTCTGTGCATATGTGTTGGTGGGGAGGGGAAGGAAGGGCAGAGGGAAAGGCAGAAGGAGAAGGAGAGACAGAATCTTAAGCAGGCTCCACGGCCAATGTGGAGCTCAACTTGGGGCTCGGTCTCACCACACCAAGACCATGACCTGAGCTGAAATCAAGAGTCAGTCGCTCAACCGACTGAACCAGCCAGGTGCCCCCCAAAGACTTATTTCAAATATAATATTTTCATTAATTTCCTGAAACACTACCCTTTATACAGGAATACTGAAATGAAGATCTGTTCTTCACTACCCATGATCACCTTCTGTCTGCCTCTTCTAGTACCACTCTGGTTTCTTCCCTGGGACAATGCTCCTTCTGCACTGCATGGGGCCTCAGCTGTGCTATCAGCCATATTCCCCTGGGTAAGAAAATGACTCAAACTGGGCCTGGAAGACTCTCCCAAGAATCTGAAACTTGTGTCCAGCAGTGGAAGGAAGGAAAATAGGCCATTATTTCATTGCAATGACATGCCCTAAAAAAAAAATGGTCACTGATTCCTAGAAGTATTATCCAGGGTGTTCCTAGGATCCCATCTTTTTCAAAGCTTTATTATTTAACTTTTATTTTAATGATATGAGCCACTTCGTTACCTGCCAGTAAGTGTGTATATGTATATACATATATATATATGCTTCAATTGGCCAGAAAAAGTTTCTTTTATTTGCAACCAAAAACCTCTAACTGATCAAGATGGAGAAGTATGGGCAGTGAGAACACGTTCTCTTTCAAGATGTAGTTTTGGGTGCAGTATCAATAGAACAACCTCTTATATTTATTAAGTAAATGACCTTTAAGCAGCAGAGAAGTATTTGGGTTATTTTCCCAAGGAATCTAAAAACACCCAAACAAACAACAAAAACCTTGGCTTTTTATCTCAGTCATTTTTCAATTAAATGCACTGTCCCGGGGCGCCTGGGTGGCTCAATTGGTTAAGGGTTGACTCCCAATTTTGACTCAGGTCATGATCTCAGGGTCCTGGGACTAAACCCAGCATCAGGCTCTGCGCTCAGCGGGGAGTCTGTTTGAGGATTTCTCTCCCTCTGCTCCTCCCTCTCTCGTTCTCTCTCAAATAAATAAATGAATCTTAAAAAAAAAATGCATTGCCCAATGTTCTATAAATAGGAGAACTTAAAATATGAGAGCAATTTACTGTGGGATATATTGGGGGGTTCTTTTTATCTTGCTTAAAACCTACTATGTTTCATTTCATGACCCATTATAAAGATGCTGAAAAGAGCAGTGAAGAAAATATTTTCAACTGTCCAAACATGTTGACTACTACTAACAACAAAAAATACGTGTAAATTTCTTAACACAGAGATCTTTATAAAGTTATATCTAGCTCTGATGCAAAGTCTCCAATTTTATATGCTTTGAGGTTTTTAAATGACAGTTACTTTACCTTCAGTGGTTTCTGCTTATAACCATCCAAAACAAATATGGCTGTAACCCAGTGCAGATTTACTATGAAATACTGAAAAGTTTTAGTCCTACCATTCTGTCATGTAATACACATTTTTTTCCTCACAGCCAACACAACAATATGTTTTCGGTGTTCCAGTTCATTTAACAACTTGTCTTGAAAAGAAGATGCTGGAATAATCTAGGTATAAACAGCAATTTTTGAGCCAAAGTGGGTTCATGTTCTCTGGAGAGGGAAAGTTCTTCAGCAAGAATTACTTGGAGAGACTAAGTGGTGGCATATTTTGTTGTTTAAGCAGTTTAAGAGGGGAAAGTTAATTTCCTGTATGCCTTTTAATACTGACTGTATTAGTGGCTTACAACAACAGAAATGTATTATCTTACAGGTCTGAGGGTCAGAAGCCTGAAATGGATCTCACTGGGCTAAATCAAAGTGTAGGCAGGTAGGGTTGCAGTCCCTTTTGGAGGCTCTCAGAGACAATCCATTTTCTTGCCTTTTCCAGCTTCTAGAGGATTCCAATATTCCTTGACTTGACTCCCCTTTCCATCTTCAAAGCCGTCAATAGCTGGCCAAGCCTTTCTTACATGACTTCACTCTGATGTTTGTTCCTCAGCCTCCCTCTTCCATATTTAAGACCCCTGTGACTGGGTCCAAATTGGACCCACCTAGGTAATCTAGGATAATCTACCTGTCTTAAAGACAGCTGATTAACAACTTTCAGCTCATCAGCAATCTTAAGTTCCCCTTTGCCATATAATATGGTGTATTTACAGGTTCTGGAAATTAAGATGTGTGCGTCTTTGTGAGCACATTATTCTGCCTACCACACAACCTTTTCTTTTCATTTCGTGAATACATGTGACTCCACAATGTTTGTAAGAATATAAAGTTTGGGAGTAATTTGTGTCGGCTAGCAAGTCAACACACCTGCCATTAGTAAAGTACTGTATTGAATGTCAAACACATTCACATGTGGCTTTGCAAATTAGTGTCAAAATTGGCCAAGCCGCAAGAACTCACTACTATGTCTGCTTTAAAAGTAGAAAATCAAGGGCACCTGACTAGCTCAGTCAGGAGAGCATGTGACTCTTGATCTTGGGGTTGTGAGTTTGAGCCCCACGTTGGGTGTAGAGATTACTCAATAATAAATAAATTTGAAAAAAATTAAAAGTAGAAAATCAATCAGGGGCACCTGGCTGGCTAAGTCGGTAGAGTAATGGACTTTTGACCTTGGGGTTTTAAGTTCGAGCTCCACGTTGGGTATAGAGACTACTTAAAAATTTTAAAAATCTTTAATACAGTAAAAGCAGAGAAGTAATCAAATAAAGCAATTCACATTCTTTATTCTCTGCTCAAAATCAGTACATAAATGGTGTCATGGTAGATAGAAATAAGATTCAGTTTCTCAAATATCTTACATACTTTCCTAAAAGCCAAAGAAGTTCATGACATCTGAAGCCTTTTCTTACTAGGATTTCCTCCCCATGTGCCCACCATCTTCCTTCTTGAAAGTTTCTCTGGTCTTCACTTCTAGGCCACTACATTCCCCTGACCCTCTTTACAATTGCTTTTTTGACAATTCCAATCATCCTTTTTCTTCCTTTAACTTCTTAACTGTTGATATCCACCATATTTCATCCTCACTTCTCTCCATCGGGCCATGCCTTTTTGGTTCACCTCTGAGACCTCAAAGGTCCCTATCAGCTAACCTCCAAGCACAGAACAATTCAGATATATTCCGTGCCCTCATCTCTTTCACCTAAGCTCCAGACCACCCACTACCCACCAGTCATCTTGTCCTGAATGTTCCACAAGCACTCGAAGTTTCCATATATGTGTCTAAGACTGACCTCATCATCTTCAGCTTAAACTTGCTTCATTGCTTATTCTTTAATTTTTTTAAAAGATTTCTTTATTTGAGAGGGAGAGAGAAAGAGAGAGCTTGCACATGCACAAGCAAGGGGAGGGGCAGAGGGAGAGGGAGAGAATCTCAAGCAGACACATGATCTCATGACCCCAAGATCATGGTCTGAGCTGAAAGCAAGAGTCGGACGCTTAACTATGCCACCCAGGTGCCCTGTTTATTCTTAATCTCTTCAACAAATGTATACTGAGGCGTTGTTCTGTATCAGAGATACAGACACTAAGAAGAGAACTACCGTTTTAATGAGCGTAGGTAGACAAACAACCACGACACAAAGATACAAAAGCAACAATAACACAGGGGTCAGAATTAAAGGCCCCATCTACTCAGTTCTCAAGCAAAAAGCCTTCGAGTCATCTTCGACATTTCCCTTTCACAACTCCCTCCACATCTAATCAGAAAACAACATCTATCCCTTCTACCTCTGAAATTTTTCTTGGATTCATTCCCTTCTCTCTATTCTCCTACCTGCTCAGGCCCACAACAGCTATTTTACAGAGAAGCCAGTATAGTCTTCTGATGGTCTCTCTTACTTTACTTACTCCTGTTCCCCAAGCCCCTTTGGTCCCAAATACGAGTATCAGCAATATTGCTCTCAGAGTCTCTTTAAGAAACAGAGCTGTTTAAAATCCTCCACAGCCTGGCTTCAGTATGCCTTTCCGTCTTTGTCTTTCACTACACCCCCCAAGCCCACCAAAACTTGTATGGTGATTTATCAGCCTACACGTCTGTCTCCTAAGCTGCTCGAAGACAAACAGTGAAATTTGACTCATTTTGTATCGTGAACCTGACACACAGGGCGTGCCCCATAAATATTCATTTAAAATGGAATTTGGTCAATGGCATCCCCAAAAGTATCCCAGAAGCGCTCTCTGTATGATCAGTTACTCTACAAATAGCCATTTCTGAATTAAGTTACACTAAGATGGCAGCTCTGAAGGGCTTCGTGACTTGCCTGCCCTTTGTTCCAAAGGATATGTGTCTTGTATCCCACAGTTTAGATAGTAAGTTATCTGGGATTTCTAGTCTCACTTCCAAAAGCTTTCTTGTATTAATGTAAACAGGGGAAGCAGAATTTGTCTGTCCAACTGTTTCCTGTGTGTTGCATGAAGCAGTTGGAAATATGGCTTTAACACTATTTGAACATGCAAAGGGTCAAGTTCCATGCTTTTCCAAACAAGCATGCCTCACTTTAAGGAAGCAGGGTGTGGTGGTTCTTAACATTTGACTTTTCTATAACCGTAAATTCCAAGCCTCAGACGTGAATACTCCTACAATAACTTTCTTTATCACATGTACATACATTTCCTTGCTAAATGGATGAATGACTATTTCAGCACCAACATTTCTGTGCCTGCAAGCTTATCGTGTTTACCTAGTAATGGAGTTTTGCCTACTTACACGTGTCGTGCACTTACTTCAGAGGTTAGCATGCCTTTTTGCAAAAGGCCAGATAATAAATATTTCAGGCTCTGTGGGCTAGACAGTGTCTGTCACAACTACTCGACTTTGCAATGTGAAAGCAGGCATAGACATATGTAAACAAATATCTGCATTCCAATAAAACTCTAATGACAAAAACAAGCAGTGGGTCAGATTTGGCCCATAAATGGTAGTTCACCAATCCTACCATATTTTATAAAAATGAGTGGGAATTGAGAATAAAAATGCAGATTCCAGTAATACAGAGAGTAGATTTCAAAAACGAAGCTCAATGAAAACAAAGCTAGAAATCATTGGAAATGCTTACAATGGCATATCAGCGGCCTCTGTCAGGCTTTTAGTAACCTTTACACTATGTGCTAGTTCTTAAAGAAAGGAACAAAATAATAAAGACCAGGAATGAAGTGGTAGGAATATTTTGTAGACACTCTATTTAAGAGATAAGGCGTGACTGGGGTACATACACACACCCATTATAGCTCCTCATTAATGGAACAGACTTTGCAGCATGCAAATTTGACTTTTCCTAATTAAATCTGCACAGGCTCTTCAGAAGCATGTGAAGAATGAGTTGCTTAACAAACCACCACAAAATTACTATGCTCAGCCACTGGTGAGGACTTAACCCTCAGCAAAGTTGCGGCATATTTCAACAAGATAAACAGCCAGTAAACTGAGTATAAGCCAACATATGACCCTGCCTAGAAATACAGTAGAACCAATGAAACACTAGTAGGGTAAATAAAATAAAATAAAATAAAATAAAATAAAATAAAATAAAATAAAAATAATCAGAACCAATGTAGCTTGAATCCCAGACCCTAAGGATTATCTTAAAGTTTTACGTTACCTTGACCCTGGACAATGGTGCAAAAATAAGCAATTGCCAGCAGAGCTGGAAACAGCCAGGATTGCATGTTGCACTGAAAAATCTTCATTTTATCCTCTGCTTTTCACATGGGACGCAGCAGCAGTCCTGGAAATCGAGAGCACAGGAAGGTTTTGAGAAGCGTGAAAATGAAGTATATGTAGTCATCTAGGACAGACGAACAAGCCAGCATGGATTAGTAATGTCAGGAAGCAATTCATTCCCTAGGGCACCATATATTTCACTCTGAAATATAAACTGACAAAGAAAATTTCTTGAGAAGATGCTGCAAATGGAGAGAATGATCTGAAATATTCAGGAAAATAACTTCAGAAAGTTCTCTGTGACTCTTTGTAAGGCATACATTGCACAATGAATTTTCCAAATGGATAAATTCCAAAGGTTTTCCTGAAATGACCATTGTCATCAGACAATCACAATTTCCTTGACAGTAATGTGCTCCTCCAGTATTTTTCACATAAAGTCAAAAGTCCTACTATTGTCTTCTATTGCCTACAAAGTAGTTGATATATGGGACGTTTCCTCTGGTAATCAAAAAGAATTTGAAAAGCCGCTTTGTGCTAATATGAAATCACTATTCTGCTTCTATTTCACTGGGTTGAGAAATCCACAATCCTTTCATCTTTTCTTATAACCTTTTTTTTCTCTTATGTGTGAATTTAAAAACAAGTCCAAGGTTTTCTTTTTCATGAGGAGATCAATGAAAGAAAAACTATAAGAAAAAGAAAGAGAGATGAAAAGGGAAAAAAGGTAGGAGAGGAAGAAAAGGGAGGGAGGAAAAGAAGAAGCACAGAGAGAGAGGAAGCAAGGGTGACTGGCTGGTATTAATTGATGAGTCCAGTCTACAAATTGGTGACCACAACTCTATTATAAGCCATTACCGAGGAGAAATTCTGAGTCCTTTCACAGAGAGTAAAAAAAACATCTCAAAACTTTTCTTCTACCCAGGCCATTTTTTCATACATTCATTCATTCATTCATTCATTCATTCATTCATTCATTCTCCATTATTGTTTCACAAAGGATCTGAGGCAAATTTCAGATAAATAGCAAATAATGTCTTTAGTACGTCCACTAACTATTTGGGCTATATTTAATTACAAAATTTATTAGTACAGAGTTGTGTGATCTCTCAACTTAGAACATATCTTTCTTGGTTATAGCTCTATTATCAGTATTAAAGTGCTGTGTTTCTGACTTCTTCTCTCCCTCCAGAATGGAGAATCTATGTATTTGTCCACTCTGCAGTTTTTTTGAGAACAAGTTTTTTGTTTTACTAGTCAAAATTATGTTTCGTTTTTTTTTATTTATTTCTACACCTATCATAAGGAATTGCTTCTTTTCGCTTTTCTGCTTTTATTGTTTTATTTGCTTTTTATCATTCTTGGTAATTTTTTTTGTTGAATCTTTAATTAATGTAATATTATTCTTTATTTCAGGCTGGTAATTTTCCTCTGATTATGCTTTGGCCACATCATATAAGCTTTAATTTCTTTTTTAACTGAAGAGTTATCTCAGTGAATGTAGCAAAGTGTAAGTCTGTGAACTCTCAAAGCAATATGACTGAAGCACTTAAACCTCTGAGATCCTGGTGTTATTCCAGAGTAATACAGTGTCTCCAGAGGAATAAATAATTGTATTTCCTTCAAGCAATCATTCAAAAAAAAATTGGGGGCAAGTACTTTTTTTTAGTACCTAATGACAGTCTTGTGTGCGACTCTGTTGCAAGGCCAGTAAAAGGGAGGTCTGTAAGCTTTGATAGTCATATAAATAATCAAGTTAAGAGTCTATCACAAAAATTAAAGAAGGTACTCAATTGTATCTAGAGACCCCAAAAATATATTCCTCTATCATCTTACCATAGTTACAAAACGCTAATCACAAAAAAATATCTCCTTAGATTAAGACACTCACATACTGGCAACTCCTTAAAATTCCTAACCGAATAGGCAATACATTGAGTGCCTATCCTACAAGAATAAACAATACATTAAGGGATTAACATATGTGTTTATTTTATATATATTGAGCCTGTTAGCTTGGGTTGATTCACTGCAGATTAGTAAACCAACCATTTGTCACAACACACAGGAAGTTGGGCAAATGGTGAATAAATTTTGATGAATTAGAGGAAAGACCCTAGGGCATATATAGAACCCTCCCTCTACAGAGGCAAAAAGAACAAGATTAGGTGGATTATCCAGAGGGTGAGTAGCAGTTATGTAGACAGGAGGCATGAATACAGAGGATTTGAAAAGATACAGGAGTGGACTTCAACCCTATTGCAACCAAGAGATCAACAAACCTGCCAGTCACCCAGAGAGCTGACCACTACACCCCCAAAAAAAACCATACCAGCAGAAGCACTCTCTCACCTCAAATAAATATTCTAAGATTTTGTACCCCAACACTATAACCATAGGTTTCAACCAGAACAAGACAAAGAAAAGAAGTAAGGAAACAGGCCACATTTGTGTTTCCGGCATACACTTCAATCAGGGTACTTCTATCAGATACCACGTGATAGTATTTTAATATAGGAGAAACCACAATCCCAAAAGCCTTTCTCTGTTCTCTTCAAAATACTACAATTCCTGGGTCCAGGTGTATTGAAGCAATAAATAACATAACACATTGGAAGTTAATCTGCATCTCATAAAATTTAATTTTAATTAATTAACTATTTCTACCCTACTCTTGGTAATTTTTTTTAAAAAATAGTATTATTTACATGGAAAAAATTATAGCCATAGCTTATCTTTAAATCTTCCTTTTTATTGTTTACTTTAAATTAGGATGAGTAATACCATATTGAGAGAAGTGGAATTTTCGTTTTCCCAAGGTTTTCTGCCAAGTCTCCAAATTTTTGGACAGTAAAATAGGGGCAAGAAAAATCCCAATTCCTATTAAAGTGCCATGAGATACTTTAACATTTACCAAAATGTCAAAGCCTAATTTGTTGAAACTTTGCCCAAAATCCTGCCCAAGACAAATAACTCTGCCTTAATTTTTTAGTTGTTGTTTAAAAACATATTAAAAATGGTTACTTAGTTCTAAGTTCACAAGGTATAAACCCAATTTGGGGAAAGTGGATAATGTTTAGTACAAGTTTTCTCAAAACACTGCCATAATGTCGTAGTCAGTAGTTTGAAACTATCCTTGTTAGGAGTAATTTGCCCTTCTTCTACTTCTTGTGTTTGTTTTATTTAATGTCATTTGTATAGTTCAGTTTAATAAGGAGCACAGGTCCTGGGTACAGCCAGTTTTATCAAAATCCCTTAAAACATTTATTCTGAAGTTCTTGTAAACCACTCGTACATATACGCAAACACTTGCACAAACTTACACACACATATACATTCAAATCTTGGATAATGTTCTATTCAATGAGTGCTGACTTACAAACACAAAAACAAAAAGAACTATGAACCTAAACAAAATTGTTGCTAGCCATCTGTCAAATGGCCTTGAGAGAATGTGTTATTCGTAGTATTAGAAACCAAAGCTCTCTACTTGGTACTAAGGAAAATACAAAACTTCATACTATATAATCCCTGCCCTCAGGGATCTCACTATTTTATTGAAAAGAAAGATCACAAGCAAATACATTGCAACACTACATAAAATAAGTGTGAAATAGAACAAAGAGTTAGCACGAAGTGGTGGTGTAAATAGAAAACTGGGAGTTTAGGAAGTCAACCTGCCAATAATTTGTTAGGGGTCCTTGGCTCACTGGTTTAACCACTCTGACTTGGTTTCTTTACACAAAATGTGCAAATTAACATCTACCTTATCCAGTGATTGAGGTAATGCAGATCATGTACTTAGAACACAGGTAGCTCTCAAAAAGTTCCAACTCATTCCATGTTAACAACGGGTTGAGGGAACACGAAGGATAAGGGGATGATAACAATCAATAAACTTGCTACTTGAGTAGATGCTAACGGAGGAAGGAAATGCAAGAAGTCTTTATCTACCCCATCATATTAAGGTGGTGGAACTAACTTGGTAAAACGGTTAGGCAAAAACTGAAGACTCAGATAATGAGAGAGACACAATTATTTGCATGGGTGAACTGCTTTAAACTTTTCAAAAATACATTCCTACCCATATTTTATCATTTTCCAGAAGACAGATCTATATAGATTCAAAATAATCAACCATATGAGGACATAGAAGATTTGACTTAAGAGCAACTCATAGACTTAAAAAAAAAAAAAAAGACTTAGCAGTTCTAGTTGACAAGTTGATGCAAAGAAGATTTAAAAGAATTGGGGATGTTTAAGCATGTTTTAAGCCCAGGAAAAATAAGATTCAGAGGCACATGATGAATGTCTTCAAATATTTGAAGAGCTTTCATGTGGAAAATAAACCAAGATATTTCGTGCAGCTTCTGCAAGTCAACCTTGAATCATTGGACTGACCCACAGAGATGTGGATTTGGATATAAAAATTCTCCACACTTAGAACCGGTTCTTTTCTCTTACTAGAAGTTCAGAGGAAGTAGCAGGTTACGTTTTGCCCATAACAGATGTTATAGAAGGGAAGGGGAACTGGACAATATGACCCCTAAGATGCTTTCCCCAATCCTCCTTTGTTTATACTTTAATGTTCACTGTAAAAAAGGAGACTTTTATAGTCAATCGGTGATCTAGGTCATACAGATCTATAGATTACAAAGCAAAGACTAAAAACAGGTCTAATGTATTACCCAGCGTGTTGACGTTGTTTGGCATTCCTTATTTCTTCTCTCCAATGAAAATACCACCCTCCTGACATCCAGAATAATCAAAGAAGTTTCCAGGATTGGCTAACGAGGTCTACTTAAAAACAAGTCCCAGAGGAAATTAGTGTCATTTACTCTTATCTGTTAGCACCATGACAAAGTAGAAAACAATTCTAAGTTAGGAATAAAGAAAACCTAGCTATTAGCTTGGTGATTAGCCTCTTTCTCCCTGAGCGAACTCCCCACTGGGCTTGGCATTGTGACTAGAAATCAAGTGGAAAGCCAGTCTCATTTGCATAAAGTATCAAAGAGCAGAGGAGTTCAGGAACTCCAGAGACTGGAAATTGAGAAGGGACATGTCAGAAAAGTGTGAGCCATTATAAGGAGAATAAAATCAGGATAAAAACTCTCCTCAAATCCTGGATAATTCAGAATGATAAAGAGTCAAGAATCCAAAAAACTTAGCCATCATAAACGTGTGTGCATTTAATAATAGAGCTTCAAAATACATGAAGCAAAAACTGATATGGAATGGAATGGAAGCATGGAATAATAAGCAAACCTAGAGATGTTAACACTCCTCTCAGAAACTGACTGAAAAACTAAACAAACAATCAGGAAGAACACAGATGTTAGTAACTCTATCAACAAATTAATATTTGTTGAGCATTACATCCACCAACTGCAGAATGTACTGTTTTTTAAGTGTAAGTAGAAAGTTTTATAAAACAGCCCATATTCTGGGCCATAAAATAAGACTTTAAAAATTTCAAAAGTTTGAAAGTTTACAGAGTTTTCTGACAGAGACAGAATTAAATTAGAAATCAACAATATTAAAATATCTTTACAAGTTCAAAAACTGGAGATTAAACAACATGTTTCTAATTAATCCATAGGTCAAAGAAGAAATCACAATAGAAATTAAGAAAAATATTTGGAAGGGAACAAAAATACAAAGATAACACATGAACATCTGTGGAATGCAGCTGAGGGATTAGAGAGAAATTTCTAGGTTAATATATTTACATAAAAAGAAGAAAGATTTAAAATCAATGATCTCATGTTCCACCTAAAGAAGCCAGAAAAAGAAGAGCAAATTAAATCCAAATTAGATTGAAGAAAGGGATTAATAAAGATAAGAGTAAAAACCACAGAACCATAAAACTAATATTAGTGAAAATTAGCAAAGCCAAAATTTGCTTCTCTGAAATATTAATAAAATTGAAAAATTTTAAGGAAGAATAACCAAGAAACAAAGATAGGAAACACAACTAACAATACAAGGGAAAAAATTATATCACTACATATTTCACATACCAATGAATGGAAAAGGAAAAATACTAATAACTTTATGCCAATAAGTCCAACAATTTAGCTTAATTGGAAAAAACTCTTGAAACACTCAACTTGTTAAAACAGATGCATGAAAAAAATAGAAAATCCAAACAGCCCTCTATCTATTATAGAGATTGAATTTGTTATTAAAAATATTCACAAAACTAATGGTTGCCAGAGGGAAGGGAGATATGGGTTGAATAAAATGGATTAAGGGGAGTGGGAGCTACAGGCTTCTAGTTATGGAATGAATAAGTCATGGGAATAAAAGGCACAGGATAAAGAATATGTCAATGACATTGTAATAGCAATGTATCAGGACAGATGGTAGTTACACTTGTGGTGAACATAACTATGTATAAACTTGTTGAATCATTCACTGTCTTGTACACCATGAAACTCATGTACCATTGTGTGTCAATTATACTCAAATAAATATTTAATACATTTTTTTTCCTAAAAAGAAAAATGCAACCCTAGATGCTTTCACTAGTAAAATCTTTCAAATATTTAAGGGAGATAAAATATCAATCCCACACAAACCCCTTCAGAAAACAGAGGTGAGCTAGCATAATCCTTTTGTCAAAATCAGATGAAATTACAAAAAATAAAAATTATAGAATATCCCTCATGAACATAGAAACAAAAATCCATTCATGTATATACATATAAAAATAATAAAAATCACTACCAAGTGGGGTATATTCTATAAATGTTATGACTAGTTTAATATTTTAAAATCAATATCATTCAGCATGTTAGGCCAATATATAAATATACATGTAATCTCAATAGAAGTATGGAAAGCAGTTGAAAATATTCACTACCCATTCATGATTTCAAAGAAACTCAGCAAACCAGGAATAGAGGGGAACTTTTATCAATCTGATAAAGGACATCTATTGAAAAATCATATTTAATGGAGAAATATTGAATGCTTCTCTCCTAAGATCAAGAATAGGACACGGGGGGCGCCTGGGTGGCACAGTTGGTAAGCGTCTGCCTTCGGCTCAGGGCGTGATCCCGGCGTTATGGGACTGAGCCCCACATCAGGCTCCACAGCTGGGAGCCTGCTTCTTCCTCTCCCACTCCCCCTGCTTGTGTTCCCTCTCTTGCTGGCTGTCTCTGTCAAATAAATAAATGAAATCTTTAAAAAAAAAAAAAAAGAATAGGACATGGATGTCAACACTGTAACATTTTTACCATTTCATTCGGCATTGTACTAGAGGTCCTAGCCAGTGCAATAAGGTAGAAAGAAAAAGAAAGGAAAGAAAGAAAGAAAGAAAGAAAGAAAGAAAGAAAGAAAGAAAGAAAGAAAGAAAGAAAGAAAGAAAGAAAGAAAGAAAGAAGAGGCAGAGAGAAAAGGCAGAAAGAATAGGAAGAAAGAAGGAAAATTGTCTTTATTTAAAATCAACATGATTTTCTGCACAGAAAATCCTAAAGAACATACCAAAGGAAAAAAATCTACTTAAACTAATAAGTAAATTTAGGAAGGCTGCAAGACACAGATCATGGGCAAAAATTAATCATATTCTTATAGCAGCAAACAAATGGACAATAAAATAGTTTTTAAAATTCCATATACAATAGTATCAAAAAACACAAAATACTTAGAAATCAGTAAGACATGGTATGTTCTACAGTCTTTGGTGTAAAAACTAAAAAAAATACAAAACTGAATTCCTGAGAGAAACTTAAAAATGCCTAAATACATACAGCAGTATACCATGTTCATGGAT
Organism: Ursus americanus; assembly: GCF_024610735.1. Taxonomy (NCBI): domain Eukaryota; kingdom Metazoa; phylum Chordata; class Mammalia; order Carnivora; family Ursidae; genus Ursus; species Ursus americanus. The sequence continues at coordinate 19,161,819 of NC_142135.1, forward strand.
TGAAAAATCCAATTGTTAGGATGTCTTCAAATTAATCTATAGATTCAAAGCAATCTTATCAAAATCTCAAGTCGTTTTTTTTGTAGAAATTAACTAATTGATTCTAAAAACTTGCAGGAAAATGCAAAGGACTTAAAGTCTTTTTTTTTTTTAAGATTTTATTTATTTATTTGACAGAGAGAGAAAGCACAGCAGGGGGAGCTGCTGGTAGAGGAAGAGAGAGAAGCGAACTCCCCACTGAGCAGGAAGCCTGATGACTCGATCTCAGGACCCCGGGATCATGACCTGAGCTGAAGGCAGACACTTAACTGTCTGAGCCACCCAGGCACCCTGAAAATGCAAAGGACTTAGAAAAACTAAAACAATCTTTTCAAAAAGAAGAATAAAGTCAGAGGAGTCATAATTCCTGATAACAAGCCTTACTATAAAATCAACTGTAATGACAATAGAGAGACATATTATTCTTTTATGTGTTACTGGGTTCTGTTCACTAATACACATTAATTCATATTAATAAGTGCACTGATATTAATAAGTGAGATGAGTCCACAGCTTTCTTTTTTATGCTGCATCAAATATGTATATCAACATTATTTTTCCAATTTCATAAAAATATGAAGTTTTACTTCTTTCTGTAAATGGTCCTTTGGAATAGTTATAATAGTATTGGTATTAACTAATTTTTTTGTACATTTTTGTTAGCATTTATTTGCAAAACCATGGAAGTGTGGCATTTGGGAAAGGCCACTTTTTAACTACTTTTCAAAATCTTTATGCCTATTGTCTTATTTATAATTTCTGTAAACCTAGAGTATTTTAGTAATTTTTATTTGTTTAAAAATAATCCATTTCGTGGGGCGCCTGGGTGGCACAGTGGTTGGGCGTCTGCCTTCGGCTCAGGGCGTGATCCCGGCGTTATGGGATCGAGCCCCACACCAGGCTCCTCCGCTGTGAGCCTGCTTCTTCCTCTCCCACTCCCCCTGCTTGTGTTCCCTCTCTCGCTGGCTGTCTCTATCTCTGTCGAATAAATAAATAAAATCTTTAAAAAAAAAAAGGAAACTAATCCGAGACAGCCAGCGAGAGAGGGAACACAAGCAGGGGGAGTGGGAGAGGAAGAAGCAGGCTCACAGCGGAGGAGCCTGGTGTGGGGCTCGATCCCATAACGCCGGGATCACGCCCTGAGCCGAAGGCAGACGCCCAACCACTGTGCCACCCAGGCACCCCAATTTCATCTTAGTTTTCTAATGTATCGACATACAATAATTGAAATTACTATTCTAGTCTTGTGAATTGCTTTAATTCTGTGATTGTTTTCTATTTTCATTTCTTATCTTATGTATTTGGGCTCCTCTCATTTTGCTTTTTAAAATACAAAAAAAAAAAAAAAAAAACTGAATTAAATTCACAACACCAAAATGGAAGGGAACGAAATAATAAGCTAGAAATAAGGAAACAGAGGAGAGGAAAAATTATAAAGACAAAGATGAGAAGTCAGTGAAAGAAAGAAAGAAAGAAAGAAAGAAAGAAAGAAAGAAAGAAAGAAAGAAAGAAAGAAAGAAAAGAGGAAGACAGTAAATAGTATAAAAACAGAAAGGATCTAAGATCACCTCCCTGTCCAGATATGGGCCAGTGTTTCCTAGATTGGTACTCCTCAAAACTGCCAGTCTGTGAACTGTTTGTTATTGGTCCACGACGAGATAAGGAAATTACACCACAATGTAAATCAACGCATTGTCTTGCTCCTTCTTCAGGAAAGCTTTGCTATGAAGAACATATTTCAGCTGAACTAACAGTGTGCTTAGTGAAGTATTTGATCTACATATTTGTGCTTAGTGGCATATTTGATCCTGGTATAGTTTTATCTCAGCAGGGAGAAGTAACAGTGTGTGGAAGGCACCAATCGGCAGGCCATAATTTGTGTAGCACCCACCTACATCCCTCACTGCACACCTCGGGTGGATTGCATTTCCCCCTTATCCCCCTGCATCATTTCAGCTAACTGCAGGGCCTCGGTAACTATTTTTACCTTCTGGATTTGGGGTACTAGAAGCTATCTATACGGCAGTTTAACCCATAATCAAAAAGGTCCAAAGTGCATAATAGGTCATGAGTAAACATTGATTGAATAATCAATGATTGAATGATCATTGGGTGTTGATGCACTACACGATTTGCATTTGACCAAGAGCAAGTGATGCCTGAAATGGGCAGACACTCTCCAATCTGAGTTGTATGCAAAGCTGGGTTATTCAGAGGAGAAGGCATTATTTTCTCCTTCCGATGGCATGGCTATGCTCCGAGAGACCACCTTTCTCTAATTCATACAAAGACCCTATGTAGATTAACTGCAAGGGACTTGACTGCAAATTGGCCTCAGAAATGCAGCTGCTCCATCTTAAACTAGGTGCTGTAAATTCTACAGGCCAGAAAGCACAGCCATCCCCAAAGCATGGCAAATTAGAGTGACAGCTCCTTGATTCAGGAATGATCCATTACCTGGCTTATTCTTTGTTCTCTTTCTTTTTTTAAGGACTGACATAGCTCCTTGGTCAAAGAGATGGGGCATTGTTTTTAACTAAACTCTATATTATAAGCAGTCTAAAGAGTAGCTGGCCATCTCAGCATAGCTATCCCATCCCTTAGGAAGTCTTCCCTGATCTTCCAAGTCTGGACCAGCTGCTCCCCCTGTAGTTACTATGGTAGTAATCTTTCTATTCCATTGTATAGCACGTGGCACTGTACTGTAATTGGCTATTTGCATTTCTATCTGCCAAAGTATATTGTTCCCCACTGTATTTTGAATGCTTAGCACAGTTTTGGGACATGGCAGGAGGCAGGTCGGGGAGGTAGAGGAAGAATAGATGAATAGAAAACCTACAGTGAAACACCATTTTTAGATTTCAATTCATTTCAGTGTAGATGCCAGTCTGTGTATAAAACCAGATAGAAAGCCATCCAGGAACAGGTACTTATCCTGGAAGGCATCCCCTGAGTGCTCCCAGTTATAGACACAGCCTAAGACACTTGATGAACTCAGCAAAGCCCAGTCTCCCTCTGGATCAATTTTCATAAACAATCCAGGTAATTTCTGCAAGGAAAGAGACCAAGCACTGCTCCCTAAAATTGAAAGTTCAAGACACCTGCCAGGGTAGCTCCAACAAAGGCCTGTTGCAGGAAAAGTTTGTCAAGAACATAAATTTAAAAATCACCTTGCAGGGGGTGGGGGTGGTGAGCTGGGTGGCTTGGTGGCTCAGCTGGTTAAGCGTCTGCCTTCCCCTCAGGTCATGATTCTGAATCCCAGGTTTGAGCCCAGCATCAGGCTCCTTGCTCAGTGGGGAGTCTGCTTCTCCTTCTGCCCCTCACCCTACTTGTGCTCTCTCTCTCTCTCAAATAAATAAAATATTTTTAAAAAATCACCTCGAAGAAACGGGAAGTCTAGCCTCTAAGTCCTGATGTAGACACTCTGCTCTCAGAACTGCCCATAGCCATTTCTAGTCACTCTTAACCCTTCAGAGTGGCTACTGTTATCCTGTTCTCTAGATGAGCAAACTAAAGCTCAAAGAGGTTAAGAAACATGGACAGGGGCACAAAAGGAGCAAGTTTAGATTTCACCCATATCTTCGTGTTTTTCACCCCCTGTTTCAGCTAGCTACTAGATTCTAGGGCCTCAGCTGACAGCATCCATGTTGGTCCCACACCCCTCCCCCACTCCCATCAAAGAAGCTGATGGAGAATGTACCCAGTGGGATTCAAATCTTATACAGACTTTTCTTAATCGTGTATCTGTCACGGGCTGGTTTTGTGACCCCAGGCAAGGTAGTTTATATCCCAGAAGCTCAGTGATCTGATCTCTAAAGGAAGAAAAATATTTACTTCTCCAAGTATTCAAGGGACCTAAATGTGTTTCTGAAAGAGAAAAAGGCAGGTATTCAATAGGTACTCAAGAAAAAAAAAAAATGCCAGCACTTCTCACACACACACACACACACACACACACACACACACACGCTCTCACCACCCCCACCACAACAGGATGAGGTTGGTCTTCACCCAAGGCTTACTGTACATAGAAGAGTAACTGGATCCCTGCCACTTTGTGTTTGTTTCTAGAAGGCGCAGGACGAGACAGTTTTCCTGACATCCAACCCTATCAAGGGCAAATCTGCCATGGAGGAAGTTTGTTTTTGTCATTTTCCTTTAAGCTTTCCTGTTCTCCACCCCCCACCCTTGCTGTCTCCTCTGCTCCCCCAGGGACCATCCAGTGTGTCACTTGCCAACGACCTTGTTCTATACAAACTGTCATAATCCCAGATAATGTGTTAGCTCAGTGGGCCTCAAACAATACCACCTCGGACTGCTGTAATTCAGGAAGGCCCTTGTCCTTGAAAGGAATCTTAGGTTATACTCGGCAGGCCAGGAAAACAGCAGTCATTTGGCTGACTTTGGATAAAAATGACAGCAAATGTGGCTCTGGAGTCACATAACTGCTAAAATGTCAGCTTAAAACAGGCAAAGGCTCTCTGTGTTTTACTTGGTGATATTAGGAAGTATTTAAGAGCCAAAGGGCACACACCCCAAGGAGGCTTTTTGTAGGCTAGGGCTTGACCCAGTGCCCCTTAAGTCACACCACTTTGCTCAGCCCCCTCTTTTTTTTTATTCCTAAGATTTTATTTATTTATTAGAAAGGGAGAGCACGAGTGGTTGGGGGTAGAGCAGAGGAAGAGGGAGAAGCACACTCCCCACTGAGCAGGGAACCAGACAAGGGGGCTTGATCCCAGGACCCTGAGCTCATGACCTGAGCCAGAGGGAGAAGCTTCATCGAATGAGCCACCCAGGCACCCCTGTTCAGCCCATTCTTAAGACAGCCCTGGCTGATTCAGAAAGTCAAGAGCCGCATGGAAGGCCCCACGAGTTCTCTGAAATCCTCAGCTGGACCGTTAGCAGCAGGAAAAGGGCCAAAGGGCTCCTCCCATCAATCCTGAAGCCTGGGACCTGACCAAAATTGTTTCAGGAATTCTGATGTGTTCCAAGAAATCCTTCCCAGGGAATTACTGAGAGGCCTCACCAGTGTGCCTCCTGTCCTTTCAAAGGGACCCCCAGGAGGCCAGGGCTGCAGTGGAGATTCAGGTCTGTCCTGGCACCAGGCTCTCCAGGCAGAAGGAGGAGATGCGTAGTGTTTAGTGACTGAGTATCTTGTACACCATGGACAAACCTTGAGAACATTTGGCTGGGTGAAAGAAGCCCCTCACACAGGACCACACACATATTGGACGCCTCCATTTATACGAAATGTCAACAAAATATAGATTAGTGGTTGCCAGGAGAGGAGGTGGGGTGGGAGGTCAGATTGGGGAGAAATGGGAAGTTTCTGCTAATTAAGTATGGAATTTCTTTTTGGAATGATAAAAATGTTCTAAAATTGCTCGTACTATGACTACACAACTTTGTGAATATAGTCTATGAATATAAAAACAAGTATTGTATTCTTGAATAGTATATGAATTATACCTCAATAAAGCTGTTAAAAAAAAAAAATCCTGAAGTCTACTTATAGTAACCAAGCCGTTAGGGCCAGATTCAGAGGAAATCCATCCAAGTTGCTCTTTCGGAACAAGCAAAAACCCAAATGCTCTTCTTACATTCACTCACTTATTCATTTACTCCTTCCAAATTTCCCCATGGGTTCTCTGTGTGCAGGACTGGACCACCTTATCAGAAACAGAACACCAATTTTCCAATTGCACCCAGCTTAAGCCTGTGTGCTTAAGGATTTGAACACAGACCTCTTTATCAAGTGCCCTCCTAGGCCCTTTGTCTGCAAGAAGCCCCTAAGTCTTTAGAGGGGAATTTCAGGAAAAGTTTGCATTTCTGCTCCCTACAGAGCCACCAAAGTCTCATCTCATATTTCTTTGTTCCTCCCCCTCCCATCCCCTTCAGCTGCTACCCAGCAGACTTTCCAAAACTTCCAAAAAGGAGTCCAAACCTTCCAGAGGAAATGGGCCTTCGGTGGCAGCTCTAGAAGCAATTTGGGGGGGGGGGGCGGGGAATCTTAGCCCCTGTGAGAGCTGCACACAATCTCCGTTTGGGTATTTCCCCTAAAGACAAGTCCTAAGCCTGTACCTAAGCAGAAGGGATGACCTCTAGTCAACCCTGAGCTCGAGTGCCACAGGGCAGGCTTTACGCAGAGGCCCCAAGAACCCAGTGCCAACATTGGAGTGCCCGTGGTTCAGGACTCGCAGGCGGCGTCCTGGCGCTCGCCGAGGACATAGGCCACTCCTGGGCTCCACGCCGGTTTCTCTCGGCCCTTCCCTAACCCTGTCTTTCCTGTGCGCACTGCATGCCAAAGCCCAGCTCCACGGGCAGCATCTGTGCTCAGGCGCTGCGTGCCTAACAGGAGGCTTGAAGCAGGCATGGGGTGCAAAAGAATAAAACTGGAAGAGATTAGGGGTGGAAAAGCCAGGGCGGAGAGGACCCTCCAAAACCACAGCCCGCTGGTGCATCTCAAAACCGCAACCTCCTGCGTCCAGAAACCAAAGCAAAACGCGTGAAGCATCGGGTTTCTGGAGCAGAGACACAGAAGGGCTGCTACCGCCAACGTCCTCCATCAACGAGCTCTGTCTGGTTGCTCCTCTTTGCGTCTAGCGCCTGACCCCAGCGCTGATCTGTGGCCGCACCAAGGGGTGGCTGGGTGAAATTTGTCTCCCATGAACGCCATCGACTGCTCTTCCAAACGCCCCCAAATACAATCTAAATAAAAATAGCGTGCTATTTATATACAGCCCTCCAAGACAAATTCCTGAGCCCCTTTCTCACCAGATTGTCTCCTTTACTAAGCCCCTTCTACTTGGAAATGCTGGAATTGCCACAGTCTCGAAGCCAAACCCTCTTCTTCCCGCCGCGCGCTCACAGCACCCAAGTACAGGGCAAAGTTCCCGGGAGCAACACAAGGCATTGTCGCTGTCTTTGCATTCTCATCACGTAATACCTCCAAACTCCCTGCCCAGCGACCCCCGCGAGGAGGCATCTGGGTGCACCGTCCCATCCCACCCCGGAGGTCCCCGGGCCATCCTGGGCGCGCGCGTAGAGAAGGTCCACAGAATTGCATTGCGTCTGCAGGTGGCTCGCCCTCTCCACTTTTCCTTCCTCACGAATAGATTTTTCAAAGCCGACCCGAAGTAGGGCAGATAAAGACTGGAACCCACCTGTGCAGGGGAAAGTTCTAGCCCAAGATGGGGACCTCTCGATGCCTAGGTAGGTTGCAAGTTCGTCGCGAGTTGGTTCTTGGCGGCGCACGGCTGTCGCTCGCTTCCCGCGCTGTGCCCCTTTTAATTAGCCTCTCCTCTCCCTCTCCTTCTCACACTCCAGCTCCCACTGTGTGCAGCCTGGAGCTGCCTCCTCCCCAGCGCTTCCCTCCTGCCAGGCGCCCAGGATCAGATAAGAGGAAAGGAAGGCCAGCCGGGGGCCAATTATAGAGCAGAAGGTGGCCGCGGAGGCGGAGGTTGGGGAGGTGGGAGGCAGGCCTAAGTCTCAAACGCCCCCCCCCTTATCTCCTCCTCCTCTCCCCACCCCCGCCGCGCAAGAGGTCCTGCGAGGAGCCCGCCCCCGCGCCGCCCCCGCGCGTCCCCAGACCTGGCGGTCACCCCAGGTGCGCGCCGCAGTCGGCTGTCTTGAGTCCAGAAAGAGCCGCCTTTGCCCCGTCGCTCCGCCCGCGGCTCGTGTGGGGCCGCTGAGTCCGGCCCTGCGGTCGTTTTGCGACGTCTGGCGCCCTCCAGGACTCAGGTACTGGGTGCCCACTTCCCCGTTCCCAAGACTCGACTTGCCTTCCCGCGTCAAGGACCTCGCGCTTGGGAGCGCGCACGCCCGGCGAAGGGGTACGCTTCCTCCCCTCTTCTCGCTTCCTTGTCCGAACGAGCGCTGCGAAACGCCAAAGCGGCGATGCTCAAATTTTAATGTGCAGGAGAACCATTTGAGGGTGTTGAAATGGATATTTTTGTGGGCTTAAAAGAACGAATGCTGGCAGTGGCCAGGGGTTGGACTTCCTGAACTGCAGATTTCCCACTCGCAAAGATCCTGTTTCAACAGGTCTGGGCTGAGGCCAAGGACTCTGCATTTATCAAACACCCTGGTGGTTCTGACCCATGCCGGCCACCTAACCGAGAGTCTCTACCCTGAGATGTGAAGCCCACGAGATGCGCCAGACCTCGCGCCAGGTCTCGAGGAACGAGGGCTGCGCTGTCACCCTCTGGGCCCCCTTAGAAAGTCATCGTCGTTAACCCCTTTTTGAACCGGGCACGAATCCTCGGCGGCGTTCTTTGCAATCCAGCTTTTGTGAGCACGAATGTTGGGGAGGGGTTACAGAAACGACAGAAATTTAGCAACAACTCATTTTTGCAAGAAAATGATTTCTCACGTTGGAAAACCGCTAAAGGGGGGTGATGGACCGAAGAGAAAGGGCAAGTGGTCCTCTTAACCTGCTTCCCACATGCCCAGCTGAGAATACAGAAAGAAGGGCTTTTGAAATCTTTAAAGGGGGTCCATTGGACGTTCTAACCGTCCCAACCATTGTTAGCCACCAACTCCGCTTTCCCCGATGTTGCGTGCGGATTCATCTACTTGGAAACGCTCTGAACGTCCCTGCTGTTGGAGTGCAAAGGGCCCGCTCCAGCCCCCACCGAGGCTCTGCCTCCACTGGTCCCTTTTCAAATTGGCCTCAGCTCTGCCACAGGGCGGGGACCAAGCTCGGCGCCCTTTTGCAATTGCTTTTCACAGAACAAAATTTTCTGGGGTCGGGCAGCCAGCACGATTTTTAAGGAGACAGGCTTAGTCCAAGCCCTCCGCGAAGACTACTGCAAGGGTGCGAGCGCCACCTGGTGGCCTCGCCTGGAGGTCTGAGAGAGGGCGGGAACTGGAAAGAGACCCCTCTACCTAGATTGAAGGGCAGAGACCAGAATTCCTGAAATGCAGTATTTATTCTTTGAAATAACCACCACTTTGGTTGTTCCTCTGCCCCACCTCCCCCTGCAAGTGCCTACATACTTCCATCATACCCTGTTCCCCCTTTTCACTAACAAATCTCTTTTTAAAATTTAAGTAGAAATGACACACAGTGTTACGTCAGTTTCAGGTGTACAACATAGTGATTTGACAACCCTGTATGTCTGCTGTGCTCACCATGAGTGTAGCTACCACCGGTCACCATGCAGCACTATTACAGTACCACTGACTATAGTCCCTATGCTGGACCTCTTATCCCCTGGACTTATTCATTCCCTAACTGGAAGCCGGTACCTCCTATTCCCCTTCACCCATTTTGCCCATCCCTCCTCCCTCTCCCTTGTGGCAATCACCAACTTGTTCTCTGTATTTGCGGGTCTGTTTCTGCTTTGTTTGTTTTATTTTTATTTCCACATATAAGTGAAATCATGACATTTGTCTTTCTCTGTCTGACTTATTTCATTTAGCATAATATCCTCTAGTTCCAACCATATTGTCACAATAGCAAGATCTCATTCTTTTTGTGGCTGAGTAATATTCCGGTGTGTGTGTGTGTGTGTGTGGGTGTGTGTGTGTGTGCCACACCTCCTTTATCCATTCATGTACTGATGGACACTTAGTTTGCTTCCATATCTTGCCTATTGTAAATAATGCTGCAATACTCATAGGGGTGCATATATCTTTTTGAATTCATATTTTTCTTTTCCTTGAGTAAATACCCAGTGGTGGAATTACTGGATTGCATGGTATTTCTATTTAAAAAAAAAAAACTACTCAGTCTTTCATTTTTACCAAGATTTGGGTGACTAGTATAAGCTCAGCTTTTCCTGTAATTCCTCTGCAGAAGGTAGTGGCATATTAGCTCAAAGTTTTAGGGGGGGGGGAGGCAGTATTTATGATGAAACTATAGAAAATTAGAAATGAGGAACTCCCAGGTGATTTTTAAATGTGAAATATGTGCACAAAAATCCATATACAGCAAATAGAGAAGCATACTATTTGCTAAAAACCCTATACAATAATGTATATTGATTTTGTAACCGCACAGAATGTTATTTCTTAAAATTCTAGCTCATCCTGCCTTCATCTTTTTAACTTTTGACTTCTGGCATTGCACTTTCGATGTAAATAAACTTCAGTTAACGTTGAATCGGAATGGCTGGTTTTAATCAGTTGTCCATTATGTTACAGTTGTGTGTAAATTCCCAGCCCCTTCAAGGGAGTGTTTATTCAACATTTATCTTGAGGTCAGCCCTTAGAGTCTGGGAGAGTACTGAGAACTGAATCATAGAAATGACTGGAAGACTCCATTAATGGTCTCCGCCCCCCACATCTAGAAAAAAAATTGTATCAGAATGAACGTGTGAACATCTGGGACCTTCTCAAAGATACCCAAAAATGTCAGCTTCCCACAGTCAGTGATTTCAGGACTCAGCCACTCTTCTTAGACTCTCATCCTGAGTTCGACATGACTGTGATCTTGTTTGTCTCGAAGGACCTCCCCCCCACACACCCTGCTTCCCTTCTCCAGTCAATCCCCTGGAACCTTACAAGGTTGGACTCCAACTTGAATTGAAGGCACTCTGTTTCTTTCTTGTGTCACTTTGGTGAAGTTAGTTTGCTTCTCTGAGCCTAACTCCTTGTGTATAAGAAGGGAGTTGTTAGTATCTCAGGGGATGGTCTTGTGCATTAAATGACAGATGTGTTTATGGACCTAATCCATCATGATGATAAATGGTAGCTATATCACCCAAACTAGGACTGTCCCTTTTCTGCCCATTGCATATGGTTGTACTCTCTTTAGCAGCCCCTTCCAGAGAATTCTCCTTGCAATGTTTCTCAACAGAGGTGCTATTGGCATTTCGGATAGGACAGCATGACTGCCCCAGACATTGTGGGACATCTATTATTTCTGACTCCATCACCAGTTTCCAGGAGCACTCTCCCCTTCTCCTAGTCACTGTGAAAACCAAAAATACCACTGTCCATTTCCTCATGCACTGTGTAGAAAACCAGTTTCCAGCTTCACGAGTTATTTGCAGTTCTTCTCCAACCCCCCTGGCAACAGCCAGCTATGATTTTTCCTCAGCCTAGCATCCATTCCCCCCTTCTTTTGTTGACACAGTGTTCAGACTCAGCCAGTAGACAGGCGCTAGTGCCATACCTGTGAGCCATAACCATGGCCCGAGCCCCTGCTTCCATGTTCCCCCTTTCCATGCTGACATCCCATCCCTGCTCCTGAGACTCTCAGTGTTTGTCATGATCTTGCACAGCTGGTAACCAAGGGTTAACCCCCAGCACAGCAGGGAAACTTCAGGGCCCTGCCCCATAGTCAAGGGCTGATGTACCTTCTAATTGACGGATTCCCTGCCATACCAGCTGTTAAATACTTTGTATCTCACCCTGGAGTAACTGAGCTCTGAGTTGTTTTTGGGAAATTGCTTCTACTCCATTGGATGTAGTTGCAGTGAGCTGTCGCTCGGAGTTCTCCCTTCTCCCCTAGCTAAGCATGGGCATAAACCCTGAACTAGGCCAACTAGATACTCTATCCCTCAAATGTGAGTATAAAGTGGTGGGACTCAAAGGCAGAAAAGAAGTGTTTACTAAATTTTTATCTCAAATCATCCCAGCAACGAGGCCTGAAGTGACAATCAATAGACCTAGACATAGTTCTAACATCCTGCAGAAACTCACCAATACAGCTGTACCTGTTGTTGAAATACTGAAATATTTCCATAGCATGAGGTCAATAACCATCTCCCCACACGCCTGAATGTCCTCTTCACCACCCCCTTCCTGGGACCACTATCCCAGATCTCCCTTTGATCCCACAACTGTAGAATTAACCCTCATGCTATGTCTTCCCAAAATTCATATGTTGAAATCCTAGCCCCCAAAGGTAGTGGTATTAGGAGATGGGGCCTTTAAAAGTTGCTTAAATCATGAGGCCAGAACCCTCAGGAAAGGGATTTGTGCTCTTATAAAAGATCCTCTAGAGAGATCCCTAGCCTATTCCACCAGGTCAGGACACAATAAGAAGTCGGATCAGAAAGAGGGTCCCCACCCGACCATGCTGGCACCCTTAGCTCAGACTTCCAGCCTCCAGAATTGTGACAAATAGATTTCTGTTGCTTATAAACTGCCCAGTCTATGGCATTTTGTTACAGCAGCCCAAGAGGAATGGAGTAAGACAGCCTACATCAGCGGAGGGCTGCTAGGTCCCTACTCAAGTGTGGCTAATGGCAGCCCTTCAGATTGGGTTGTGCTTCCGCCATATTGTTGTTCCATTTTTTGCGTATCGCCACAGAACTCCAGAACATCTCTGGCTTCTGTACTTCCCAAAGCTTTTGTCTCGGTTCTGTGTGAGCTACCCCCTTTTTTCTAAATTTGTTTTCTTTTTCTGCTAACCAAAGAACTCCAACTGAGTCAATCTTCATCTGACCAACCCTGAAGCTGAGACGAAGGACATGAGAGAGGTTGTCCAACCTTCCCTAGAGGATTAATAGCAAAGTCAACAGTAGAAGTCAATGCCTTAACTCCTAGACCAGAGCTTTTTCCTGAGTGCATTGATCCTTTTCCAAATAATACTGGGGATCCCTCCTGCGCTCACACAGGGTTTTCACTTTACGGTGTACATGCAGGAACATCATCCTGTTTAATACAATGGCTCTGCAAGGCAAGAATCATCCCAGAGGTTAAAATCATACTGTCTTATTCCGTCCTTTGTGGGGCGGGAGTCCCCCCATCTCCTCACCGTTGCCTTTCATGTACCCGAACCAGTGATTAAGACATTCCTCATCTTCTCGGCTCAGATCAAAGTCAGGACTTTAAAAGCAGCCAAGGTTCTCATGGGTGACAGCACCCTGTCAGTGTATGCGTGTTGCATAAAAGGTTCTATTCATGGCATAACAGGGTTGGTGCAGGCCAAGGGCTTATACATGTGTGCTAACCCTCCTCTTTACAAATGAAGAAACTGAGGTCCGCTGAATCAAATCGCCTGTCCAAATCCCCACAAAGAGTCAGTGGCCGATATTACTAGATAAAGTATCAGCGGACAATGAGCCAAGACTCTTTCCAATAATAATTATACCCTAATAATAAGAAAAGCCTTTATTGAGAGTCTTTCGGATACCAAACATTTGAGAAAACTCAAATGGACAATTTTAATTTTTTAAAATTATCTTATTAAAGTAATTCATACATGTATCTTAAAAATGCAAATAATACTAATAGTTTATTTTAAAATACAGTCTTGTTCTCCAGAAGAACAAGCCACTTTTGACTTATTTAGGTTTTTTCTGACAATTTCAAATCTTTCTGTTTCTAAATGAAATGCATGTACTGCTATCTATATATTAATTAATTTTAAACATCACCTATAGGTTTTCTTTTATGGCAGAAGAGGATGTAGTCTTTTCGGCTTCTATCCTCTCTTCTCTTCTATCTTCCCAGTATGATTAGATTACGGTTTTTCTTCACTGTTTCCATGCATATGCTTTGCAAATATTATTCATATAAAAGCATCATAATGCATTGTTATTTTCCCTTTTTACTTTTAGTTTTTTCTGGAGTTAATAATTACCTTGTTTATTCATCTGCTTCATTTTCTTTTTGCTGATCTTTCCAACCACTTCCAATAACGTCTGAGTCCAGTGTTCTGTAAAGCCTTACATTTGGTAAAAAATAAAATAAAATAAAAAATTAAACATTCCTCCTTCTCCGGGCAGATTTCTCTTTAGACCAGTCTCAGCGTCATCCTGGCCTTTGCTTTGCTACTTGGAATTCCCTCTGTCTTTCTCCAAGATTGGCTTCCCTATTTCCTGGAAATCATGTCTTCCTCTTTCTTAGTATACTATTTTCTTGTTTTGGTGGACTACATCCTCCAGGAGTTTTCTCTGGTTGAGAAGACGTTCCAACCGCAGCAGGCATGGTGATGCCAGCTTGTCTCTTGAGTCATGCTACTCTAATCTGAATGGCTGCCCTCTCCACCGGAACCACAGTTATTATTCTGGGGGTTCTTGTTCTTTCTCTCCTGTGCTGGATATCCTTGTTTTCAATTTTGCACATCTTCCTAGATCTAATTTCACTCCATTGTTTTAAAGAGGGACATTCTCTAGTGGCATCATAAGATAGGTGCATGGAGGGGAGATACATTTTTGAGACTTTGTATGTATTTACTTTCAAATTTCATTACGAGTTTGGTTATGCATAGCATTTTCACTTAGGAGGAAATTTCCTTCAAAATTTTGAAGACACTGCTCCCTAATTTCTTGCTTTTAGCATTGCTGTTGCAATGAAGAAGCCATTTCTGGCTTTTAGTCAACTCCACCCCAGGCAGAACTCACCTTTCCCTCCTTTGAACTCTTACAGTAATTATTGTCTACTTTTGAAAAAAAAAAAATCCTGTATTACTTTGAGAGAGCTCGTCTACGGCTGTCCACTCTGGTTGGTATGTAACATACTTCTTTCTTACCTGCCCAGGCAGAAGGTGTGCTTCTGGGAGGCAATAAAATAGAGCAATATCAAAGAGCATGGATTGTGGCAGAGTTCTGGCATCGCTAGTAACCTTGCATAAGTTACTGAACCTCTTCATTCCCATTTCCTAATTTGTAAAATGGGAACAGTAAGCGTACCTAACTCATGGATATATTGTGACTATTAAATGAATTAATCCATCCAATCTAATTAAGTCATTAAAGCCGTAAGCAGTGTCAGGCACCCAGTCAGTTCCCCACCGTTACTGATATTAACCGCCCCAGATACCGCTTCGCATCTTCTACTTGTTATTCCAGCCTTTTGTACAATGAGATCTTAATATACATGTGTGCATTTAAAATTTACTCTTAGGGAATTATATAGCTAGAATACACCAGGGATAACCTATGTAAGTATTTGCAACAAAAATTCGTCATACATGCTCAGACATTAAGGAGAAAAATATACTTTGTTACTAATTTGTAATATGTACTTTTTGTCATTGGTCATATGTGCTTTTGTCTTGGTCACAAATGCACATCATTGACCAGTGTGGGAGCAGGACTCTAATAGCTTTAATATTTGTACTGCTCTCAGTGTAATACAGTTCTGCAAAAGTCTAGAATCTTAAGCTGTGGTGCTGGGCCAAATTCTTTTTCCTGAGTATTAGATTTGCCATTATTTGAACCTCAGAGACTAATGCCACTGTGAAACACATCAGTGGGAGAATCAACAGCTTAGCGCCTTGCTTATAGTAGGGATTCAAAAAAGGCTTGTCAGTGTAAGTTTATTTCAACAGGAATCAGAAGCAGGGTCCCAACTGGTTGAGGAAGTCTTTCTGCTTTGGTTCTTCCTGCGTAAAAACTATCAATTACAAGGCTTCTACAGAGAAGCAGATGTGCTAATATCAACTCCAACATAGGGCCTTCCTCATAATTGGGGCTTGATAAGTATTTGTAACATTGAATTGAATGAAATTCATCAATTATGCCTCCTCAATTCTTCGCATATGACTGTCATCCGTTTGAAACCACCTAAATCCATATGTACAGCACATGGTGACAGTCTGACTAAGAGGGCAGGTGACCAAAGCCTCAGGAACCATCCACTGATTTATGTATCCATTCAATCAGTAAATACTTATTCATCACTTGTGACCCTCCGGGCAATATTCTAGGTACTGGGGATACACAGGAAAGAAAAGAAGTTCCTGCTTCTCAGAACTTACTCATGATGGGGAGAGACAGAAAACACATAAACCAATGAATATATAACATAATGTCATTGGTAAGTCCTAGGAAGAATAAGATGGGGATGGAAATGGACAAAATCTGCTCTTTTAGATGGAGAGGTCACAGATGAGTCCCAGGAGAGGGCATCTGAGCAGGGAGCCAGTGGTGCCACTAGCTGGAGGCAGGTAGAGAGAACCTACACTGCAAAGCCTCAGAGAATGGAGGAACTGCCAGGAGGCCTCTGAGGTCGAAGAGGAGTAAGCAAGATGGGCGTGGCTGAGAGAGGAGATCAGAGAGGTCACTGGGTTCACATAGTATAAAGCCCACAGGCAAAGACTTTGGATTTTTACTCTGCGTGAGAAGGGCAATTCTAAACACAAGAGTGATAGGGTCGGGTTTAACTACCAAGATCATTCAAGCATCTAGATCTGTCTTTCTCATTTTCTTCCCTTATCTGAAAAATCTTGTTTTTGACAATGATAAGAAGAAGAATTTTATGGGATAGTCGTTTTGCTTTCAAATCTTCTCGAAATAAACAGTTACTCATGATCCTCGCCACAAAGCTATTGTTATAGAAAGAGCACATAGTATCATCCACATGGAAAAATTCATGGAGGCATAAAAAAATTAAATAGGAAAGAGGTTTCTTATAGGCCATGGCAGATTCCCAGAAAGAACTACCTCTCCAGGATGGGGTTCAACTCACTGCATAATTAATTGGCTTGAATTCTCAAACACCACAAAACACTTCCGTTTAGAAACCCAGAGAAGAATCCGAGACCATAAAGGGTTACATATATTCCTTGCCTAGGGGACATATCTGGCACAGAGACCCGATCTTAAACTGGGGAGAGAAATACTCACAAACCTTCAGCTCATTCTAAACCTCCTGTGAAGGGAACTTGCCAAGTCTGATCTGTCAACGCTTGTGATAATGGAGTAATTTTTGACTGCCTGTGATGATAGAACTGAACAAGATTTCAAAATATGTTCTTACTACACAGGGCAAAAATGCATCCTCATCTAAGAGGTTTCAAATCAATGACCACAATAAATGTATCCGTCTAACCTTTGAAATAAGTAGATGTAGCAGGGTCGATTTGCTCCTGGGGTACAATTTATATTCATTTGTAACACTGCGAGAGCTGTAGTAATTAAACCCAGCCACATCTAGAGGAAGCAAAAATTCTGTAAATGAAGGTGTGAAATTCCAGTAAACATGAAGCAGGTCTCAGAAAAGTAGTTCCCTTTAAAAATTCTGAATATACTTCATATGTTTGAACTTCATAATCAATGTGACTGTTGGTCATCACCACGTCTGCGGGGCTGAACTGAAAGACAAAAATTGACTTGGATGGCCTTACACAGTCTTTCCCTTTTTTTCTAATTATATGATGCATGCAAGTGGAATTTTCCTGGAGTCTCAAGTGTATTCCTTTTTTTTCCCCCAAACTTTTTCATTGTATTACAGCAGCTGCTTTTATGCAAAGTTGATCTTGTTGGAGTGGCATTTTCTTGCATATTTGCCTAGAAAAGGGCCCTTTACAGTGTCTTTGGAGCTGATGACCTACTGATTTCCATAATAAATTTCTGTCTATATACTTTCAAATCAATTCTAGAAAGATCCATTAACAATACAGACCCTAAAAGAGTTGAAAGATGTAAGGTTCTTCATCTGGAATTAGTTAAATGAGGTAGTGGGGGGGAAAATGAGAAATCATTTCAGCCAGGGAACACTCATACAAAATAAAAGAATCATCTGCTGGAAAGCATTTGGGGGATTATCTCCTCTATGTTCTGCTTTCAGGGAAGACATCATCTAAGTCATTTCAACTCTTCAAACTACCCTCAAACTTTGGCAAGATTCCAGTGAAGACAAACCACCCTCACCTCCTCCCTTTGTACTGATAGCCTCATTTTGGGGAAAGTCTATTGCTCCTAGATACCAATATCTCTCCAAATAGCACCTAGATACCAAATAGCTACACCCAAAGGATTTTGCCCAGAGGGGTGAAACCCAGCATAAACACAAGTGTATATCTGATAAATTGTAAAAAACTCAAATGGCTATGGAAAAAAACTTAACACCATTCCTGTTTAGTATCGAAATGTTTCAGTTCAGATTTATGTAAAATTTAAATAGTTTTTTTAATATTTTTAGCCAAATAATTCATGGTCCTTATGGAAAACTATAAAAAAAGAAGAGAGAAAAGAATCTCCTAAAATTCAACCTGCTTGAAATAGCTACCATTAAGAGCCACTACTTAAAACTTTTTCCCCTGGGGGCAGCCCAGTCCGTTCAGCATCTGCTTTTGGCTCAGGTCATAACCTCAGGGCTTTGGGATTGAGTCCCATATTGGGCTCCCTGTTCAGTGGGGAGTCTGTTTCTCCCTCTCGCTCTGCCTGCTGCTTGTGCTCTCTCTGTCAAATGAGTAAATAAATTCTTAAAAAAAAAAAAAAAAAAAAAACTCTTTCCTCTGTATCTAAGGATATCTGAGAATATTTTAAGATGAGCTCATACTTTTTACAATTTTGTAACTCTTTCTTTTCACTGATGGTAACATTACTATCTTTCCATGTTTATAAATAGATACCTACATCTTAATTAACTTAAAATGTATTTGATGTTTTAAAAAATCACCTTAGACCTCCAAGTCTGGTGGAGGTAGGACAGCCTGGGTACTCTTAACAACTTTTCCATTGAAAAAAACAAAAGATCTATATTTAAATAAGATCTATTAAAATACATTTTTAAGCTAGCAAGAAAGTTAAAAAAAAAAAATCCTTAGAAGCCAAAAATTAAAAGGCAAGAATCCAGAGGTGAACAAGCACTTAAGTATGCTTTTGTCCCAGGGCATCTACCAACCCCTGGAGACTAATCTATTTTTATAGCCTCTCAAGCTCAAGACCAGGGTCCCCCAAGGGGGAATTCTAGGTGACTCCCACATACAGCTGGGAATCTAAATGGCGGCACCATCAATGAAAGGGAGATTCCGAAGTAAACCTACTCTGAGAAGCAGATAGTAAAGTGTGTTTTTTGTGTTTTTTGTTTTTTAAACCTTGGAACTGAGTGAATGGGTGGGGAAAGAGATTCTCTGAGAAACTATAGCCCAAAGATAGTCATCCAGGTTTGTGCCCTGAATTCACACTGTCCAAGGAATTAAAAAGCCTCAAGGCTAAGAATTATTTTGAATTGGTCACTTGTTGATATTATCCCTAAACATCTAGCAGAAACAAACTTGAGCCTCTCTGGAGGAACTCACTTTAAACGCAGGCCTCAAATAATTCCATAGATCAAGTTCCAAAGAATATGAATGCGTAATTTTAAAAAATCTCATGATACATAAGGAAAATAAGAGACCATGAGCAACAGGTAGTAGAAAAGAAACAAACAGACAATAGAACCAGATCTGCAAAGACTTTAGGCAGTGAAATTAATAAGAACACAGTAAGTTATGTTTAAGAAAATAAAAAGATGAGGGGGCGCCTCGGTGGCTCAGTTGGTTAAGAGTCTGACTCTTGATTTTGGCTCAGATCATGATCTCAGGGTGGTGAGATCGAGCCCCAAGGGGCACCAGGCTCTGTGCTTATCGGGAGTGTGCTTGTTCTTTACCCTTTGCTCCTCCCCGCTCTCTCATGCACTCTCGCTCTCTCTCTGAAATAAATAAATAAAATCTTTAAAAAAAATAAAAAGAATAAAGCCTCCCTTTTCTTGTCAAATCTACTTAGCCATTTTAATAATCTTTCTTGCTCTTATTCTCAATTTCATCATTTATTTTCTTTTTTAAAAAAATATTTTATTTCTTTATTTGACAGAGTGAGCGAGAGAGAGAGAGAAGGAGCAGGGGGAGTGGCAGAGGGAGAGGGAGAAGCAGACTCCCCACTGAGCAGGGACCCTGACTTGGGGCTCAATCCAGAGACTCTGGGATCATGGACTCTGGGATCATGACCTGAGCTGAAGGCCACTTAACTGACTGAGCCATCCAGGTGCCCTGAAAAGGGAGCCTTTAGAAAAGAAAATCCTAATCCTTAAAAAATTAAAAACTCAGTGCCTCTAGAGAATCAATATGAAAACACCTACAATGTTAAAAATCTGAAAGATAGCAAGATATAAAATTAACATATAAATCAATGTCCTTCATATACAAAAAAATAATAGAAGAGGGAATTCCAATTACAATAGCAATAAAAAAAGAGAAAACATTTAGAAAGAAACTTACATGAAATGTGCAAAATCTACATGAGAAAAATGTCAAAATACTTTTAAAAGACTTATGAACTTCATCAAATGGACAGACATCCCTTGTTCTTGAATAGTATGCCTCAATAGTATAAAGATGTCAAATTTCCATAAGTTAATCATAAAGCCTCCATAAAAAAAAACAAAGAGATTTAATCTTAAAATGAGATAAGTTCCTATGAAAAGTCACATGAAAAAATAAGCCTGAAAAAAATAGCCAGGGAAACACTGAACAAGAGGAGCCATTTAAGGAATGAGGGAGGCAGAAATCTCTACCAGACAGTCAAATATATCAGAAAGCTATTATAAGTACAAAAGTGTTGCACTGGCTCGTGAATAGACACATCAGTCGACGGAACAGACTAGGAAGTACAAGTACATATGGAAATGTGATGTATGATAAAGTTGGCATCTCCAGGCGCTGGGACCAAAGTTATGTTGGGACAACTAGACAACTCCTCAGAAAGAAAGAGATAGCACTGTATCCCTAACTCCACCTACGCACAGAGAGAATACAGAAAAGAACAAATGGACGAGAAACCTAATTACAAGAAAGAACCTAATTATTAAATAGAAGCCACGCAAGTACTAAAAGAAAACTAAAAGTAGGTAGATTTTTTTTAACCTGTAAGGAAATGCTTTCTAAATATGTCTAAAAATTCAGATAAAATAAAAGGAAAGAATCATGAATTCAACTAGATAAAAACAAAAGCAAAATTAAAGGAAGTTGCATGGTACAAAGCTCTATAAGCAAAGTCGAAAGACAAATTACAAAATGGAAGACACGGTATTTGCAGCATCTATTGCAGATTAAGAACTCACATCGCTAATAGGTACAGAACTCTTTTTTTTTTTTTTAAGATTTTATTTATTTATTTGACAGAGATAGAGACAGCCAGTGAGAGAGAGAACACAAGCAGGGGGAGTGGGAGAGGAAGAAGCAGGCTCATAGCAGAGGAGCCTGATGTGGGGCTCGATCCCACAACGCCAGGATCACGCCCTGAGCCGAAGGCAGACACTTAACGACTGCGCCACCCAGGCGCCCCAGGTACAGAACTCTTAGACATCAAATGAAAAGTGACCGAAACCCGTGGGCAAAACCCATGTAGCAGAAAATAGCTCCCCCAAAAGATACAAAACATCCCTACACTATAGAAAGAACTTCAACCTCACCAAAATGAAATTCAAATTAATTTTTTACTTCTCGGAGTGGTAAAAGTTACTTGGAATGATGATATATTCTGCTGGCAAAGCGGTAGGGGCACCAGTACTCTCACATGTTGCTGACACGCGTGCAAAATGGCACTGTCTGTCTAGACGGTGGTATCACGAAGCCTGTTTAATCAGCTCTTACGGGCATGTTCACTTCTTCATCCACCCTGACCGATCCAGAGGTTCCAGTGACAGAAGTGACAGTGAACCTCCAAGTATAATGAGTTGGGTTTGTCATGTAAAATTTGTTAAGTATTAATGTGCAAATCAATCGCATCTCCTATCTTGTAACTTTCTCTCTCTCTCTCTCTCTTTTCTGTTATACTGCTTTTTAGGGATACCTCTTGGAAGACAAACTCCCCCGTCTCTCTTTCACCATTGGTCACGTCGCATGCGGTAAAAAGCTAACTCCTCTGTGCTTCCTGGTTACACTTACACTCTAAACACGTGTACCCATGAACTTCAGTTCACAGTATTTATATCTAAGATTTATCAAGGTTGTCCTTTGAACTCATTTTAATGATATAATGAGTGGATAAAAATATTTGTGTTTGAAGGTCTAGGGGAGGAAAAAATTCTTTTTCCTAGGTTCTTCAGCTGGGGCTCTATCAATTAGTCTAACAATAGACAAATTAAGAAGAGAAACACAGGGGCGCCTGGGTAGCGCAGTCGTTAAAGCGTCTGCCTTCGGCTCAGGGCGTGATCCCGGCGTGTCGGGATCGAGTCCCACATCGGGCTCCTCCACTGTGAGCCTGCTTCTTCCTCTCCCGCTCCCCCTGCTGTGTTCCCTCTCTCGCTGGCTGTCTCTCTGTCACATAAATAAATAAAATCTTAAAAAAAAAAAAAAGAAGAGAAACACAAACAGAAATTTATTAACATATACATTGTGCATACACATGGGACTACCCAGTGATGAGGAACTCAAAGGGGTGGTTTGAACTTGGGCTTACACAGCACCTTTACAAAAGAACAATAAATTTTTAGAGCTGGCAAGCCAAAGAAAAAGGACTTCGAGCTTCTGGGGCCATCAAATCATGGCAAGGCAAATGTATGGGAAACTAATAGTAGATAAGAGCTAGTTTTAGCAAGATTTGTTAGGTAGATTCCTCTGCTGACATCTTCAGGCTGATAGAGGTCTAGAATTGTCTCTGGTGATTAACATCTGTCCTTCCTGAAAGACAGAGATGTATGTGTGGGGGGGAGGAAACTTTATCAAGTTATGTCCTGTTTTAGACAAACTGGGGGAAGACAGAGAGTTTTTCTTATATCTACTTCTCAATAGCTTTTAGTTCAAAATAATCCTCACACCAAAGAGGCATACTTTGGGGGTGGCATATTCTGATATCCTTCACAGGAATAACCAGACACTGTATTTTAGCAAATAATTCCTCAGCAAAAGGGAATATTATGGACCATAGCAGAACAACAACAGTGCTGTGAATGTCAACATATGTCCAGGTTGCAATGGAAGGTTACAGTGCAGAGACGGGATTGGAAATGTGTATGAAAACTGCTTCTGAAACAGAAGACCTTCAAACTATGTGTACTGTTTGACTTAGGAAATGCAGTAATTGCACTTGTAGAAATTATCTTAAGGAATTATCATGGCTCTGTGTGAAGTTTCAATGACAAGGATAATCAGAAAACAAACAAACAACTGTGTCATCTAGGGGTAAAGAAGATCTGGAAGAATATATACCAAGGTACAAACCAAGGTTTTCCATGAGTCATGAGATACTAGATAACATAAATTTTCTTTTTGTGGCTCTCTATAGCTAATGTTCTTGATAATAATTATGCTTTGCTTTTATGATTTTTACAGAGGTTATTTTGATTTTTTAAAAATCGTGTGTACGTTTTCTGACTTTGAAAACATGTAATGATGTTCTCTACTCCAGGAGTTGAATTCTAGGGAAGAAGAATCTAGTTGCAAAGGGGAGAGTTAGGGAAACATCAAGAAGTTGAGTCCCCTCCCCTCTCTCAGAGTATCTGTTCTGATACTGAGCCAGGTCTTCTCCAGCCCACACTTCTGCCATGAAATGACTCCCACTGTGTCATGTAAACACCTGCAAGGGGCGGAGTGAATCTATGTTTGGGCTGGGAGCCTGGAAAAATGGAGGGTACTTGCCAAAAGGGAGTTCAAATTCTTTTGGAGTGTAATCATTTTCTGTTTCTCCATAACTAGATGACCTCCTGGTCTTCTCCTTCCCAAGAATCTCCCTAAAGCTTGGTCACTGAGTCAGGTCTCAGGTATAAACCATCTGGTAAGAAATTATTCTGATAATAAATCTTTCCTATACCAAAGGTATGTCGACTCTTTGAGTCAAGTGTTAGCCTTGGCCCTTCAACAATTTTTGGATTCTCCCAGGTGTGGAGAGAGTGAGAAAGATGCCATGATGGATGATATGTGAGAAGCACGTGCAAAGGTCTGCGGGGTCCAGTCCATCATATTCAGAAGTATGTTTGGAGCAGAGCCCCCAAGAAATGCATTTCACAATGTTTTATAAGCAGTAAGAGGGATGGGCTTCCTTATGAAAATACAGGAGACTCTCCAAACCTTTTCAACAAGGCTCTCCCATTGGAGAGCAGCAAGTGAGCAAGCAGCCTAGACTTAGGTTCTCACAAAAATTATAGTTGGGCAACTATTTGAACCTTGATGTCTCTGACTCCAAAAACATGGTTTCCTTTGTTTTGTTTTATAAACCATGCAATACTGTCACCAAATATCTTAGTATTTTGAAAACCTTTTTCACTACAATGAGAAAACTTACATTCTAATCCCTTACACACATATATACTCTAACACACACACTTACAAACAAAAGCCTCATGAAACAATACACCCTTTTTACTATGTACAAATAGATAATTTATAGTCTATCCTATTGCTCCATTTTTCAATGCTGGTTTCAACCTCCTCCATGTATTTCACAACCCAATAAGGGGTTTATATATTTATATATATATACACACACACCTATATCATGGACATAAGCTGCTTCAAGCAATTTTTTTTTCTGATACTAACTCTTAAATTTTCATGGGTTCATTTTCCATACAAAATTGTCTTTTGCCAATATTCCCCAATAGGGCACCCTCACTACAAAAAGGGGAGAGAGTTTGTTCTGTGGTTTTCCACATTTTTAATAACCTCCTCATTCAGATAGGATCTTTTCAACCTTTTGCAGTTAAGTACTTTGCTTTAACTGCTTGTTAAAGCGAAGACATTGGTAGTCAATCTCTGCTTTCCTTGTTACTTGCGCAGACGACACTGCTCCCCAAATGCCACCCCTCCTGGCACTTCCATGAGGGCCTCTCCGGGGCTGGATGCTGTCCTGGGATGTGGGAGCAAGTGACTCAGCCATCAGCTGACTTAATCTGAATTCCTGCTCTACTACATAACTGTGTGACCTTAGAGAAATAACGTCATCCTTTGAACTCCAGTTCCATTGCCTATTAAATAGGCAAAATGGTAGCCTTTCATTGACAGCATTGTTATGAGAAGGAACTAAGATAAATCGGGTGACGCATAGTAAGTCTTCCTAGGAAGATCAGCTACCTCTTTTTCTTATTCCTGTGTATATCCGTCATGTCATGTTATACTGTACTTCTCATGGCCGCCCGGGGGTGCCAGTATATGATGGGGAATCTGTGCACACATGCCTTCGATCCCAAGTTCTGACACTTAGCAAATTATGTAGCCTCTCTCAGATGTCTCATTACTAAATGGATAGCCGAACACCTAACTAGATGGAGTCAATGTGAAGGTAAATGAGATAGGGCGTGCAAAGTGCCTGACACATAGCAGGTGTTCACCAGGGTCTTTTTCTGTCCAAGCTGCTGCTTTTCCTACTTTACCCTTTTCCCTGCTTTACATGCACCATTCTCTCCCTCTCTCTCTCCCTCTCTCTCTCTCTCTCTCACCCACACCTGTACATCCTTCCTGCCATCCTATTTACCCGGCCATACATAACCAGAGTGTTTCTAGCTCCAACAATGATGTCTAAGCCCACCGTACCCTGCTACGTGTCAGAGAAATCAGTACAGGGGAGCAAGGTGCAGCTAGCAGTCTATCAGGGCCGCTGAGCCAGCCTTCAAGGCAGTAAAGATGTCTCTTGAATGTCTAAGCTCTCAAGATAGAGACAGCATTACTTACTGCATTCCAGGAGGTGAGTAGTCTGAGTCTGACCTGACACAGCCACTCCTTGAGAGAATGAGACCTGGGGACGGGGTCACATTTTCTTAGTTCTGCTTCCAGTTGGAATTGAAACAGATGAAGGAGAAATAACACATAAACGGGATTCTGGGTGGGATCCTGGAATAGAAAAAGGACAATAGCTGAAAACAGATGAAAACTGGAATAACGTCTGCATTTTAGTTAATAGCATAGTACCAATTATAATTTCTTGGTTGTGATCATTGTGCTGTGGTTTCGTAAGGTGTTAACATAAAAGAAAGGTTTCTGGGGTCAGCTCTACCACTGAGAACAACTAGAAAAGCTAGGATAGATTACTGAGTGTAATCTGCATGGAGCAAAATGTATAACTCTTAAGTATGGAGCTCAATGTATTTTTCTGTGCTTAATATAAAAAATGTGACCTGCCCCACCATACCCAACCCAGATCAAGATACAGAATGCTTGCCCCTTGCCTTCGCCTCACGAATCTGTATCAGCAGTCAAGAGAATGGTTAGCTCTGGGGAGAAAGAATTGAGTAGTGATTATGAAGGGGGCCTGGGGAGACTTCTGGGGCCCTGGTATTATTATTCTCCTCCCTCAGGTGTTGGCTATAGAATTGGGTTCATTTTTGATAACTGACTGAGCCACGCACTTACGGTTTCTGCATTTGTCTTTATGTACATTATATTTCTATTAAAATAGTCATTTAAAAACTATGATTCACACTGCGCCTCAGTGAGAAAAACTGAGATCGTTTTAAATTCCTTAAATGCTCCTAGAAACTGGAATTTGTGTTTGGACCAGTTCATTCCAAATCAAAGGATGACCTAAGACGCCTAAGGGCGCCTGGGTGATTCAGTCGGTTGAGCTCGTCCCACTCTTGGTTAAAGCTCAGGCCATGATCTCAGGGTCTTGAGATGGAGCCCCCAGTGCGGCTCTGTGCTCAGCGGGGAGTCGGCTTGAGCTTCTCTCTCTCCCTCTGCCCTCCTCTGCTTGCATTCTCTCTCTCTCTCTCTCTCTCTCTCTCGCACGCAATTTCTAATAAATAAATAAATCTTAGAAAAAGAAAGAAAGAAAGGATGACCACCTTAACGGAAAGGGGTTGACATTTAGAAGGGGACTTTATTATTTTTTTTAACCAAGTATCAGTAATATTTGGTACAATGGGAGCTGAGCGTAACAGGTCAATTTTCAAATTAAGAATTTTTAAGCCGTTTTCATCCATTTAAAATTAAGAATTTATTTTTAAAAATTGAAACTAGATGAGCCCTGAGAAACACAAGAGGGCAGCATTTCATAACATTTTATAAAATTGCTGACTGAGTGTTTTGAGTTGGAGAATGGAGCCTGTCGAGAGCATTTTATCGAATGAGGAAACTGAAGTCCAAAAAGGTTATTAGGTGAGTCACCTTAAATTTCTTTGTATCACAGAGGTCAAGAGTTGCAAAACAAGGACCACTGCTTATGTTTCTCAAGGGTGGACTGTTTTTCCAAACCCTGCATTGTTGTTCTTTCTGGCTTCAAGATCACTTTCAGCTGTGTGCTGAAAATGGTTGACTTCTCACCAAAAGATCCATGGAGAAGGTCTCTATGGGTTGTGGACACAGATTAGGGCATAGCTGCCTGGCACCTGAAAATGAGTAATGAGTAGCTCAGTTTGAATAAAACATGAATCAACTTCCGGAGCAGAAAGAGGCTCCCAATTTAAGTCTGTGCTAATCTTCAACAGAAAGAGACCTTGAGGGAATGGTTCAACTGTGATCGTTTCTAAAATATGGCTTGTGAACGCTAAAGATGTGCATTTTACTTACACCCTCAAGTCTTGTTTTATTGCATGCTCGGACTTCTTTGGAGAAGCTATTATTAAACCTTGGGTGGTAGATATAATGTGCTTGTTCTCTTTATAAAGGCGGTAAAATCTTTGTGGGGAGAGAAAATGAGAGTTTGCTGTAGCTTTTAGTGGTAGAGCTCATTATTATATCAAGGTTAGGCCTGGTGGACTAATTCACAGACTTCCTCATAGGACAGAAAAGCCATCCTTTCTGGACACCTGGGTGGCTCAGTCGATTAAGCCTCTGCCTTTGGCTTGGGTCATGATCTCAGGGTCCTGGGATGGAGTCTCACCTCGGGCTCCCTGCTCAGTGGGGAGTCTGCTTCTCCCTCTACCCCTCCCCCCTGCTCATGACCTGTCTCTCACACTCACTCTCTCTCTCTCTCAAATAAATAAAATCTTTAAAAAAAAAAAGCCATCCTTTCTTCTCATGACAACCAGGACATGAGGCTTGCTGTTCCAGGTTAAAGGTGACTACAATGTCAGGAAAAGTAAGACTAAAGCTCACTTCTAACAGAAGGGACTGTGGGATGGAGAAGGTGAATAGAAAGATAGAAGGATGAAGTGCTCTGAGGCTGTGTCCAACTTCCCCTCTTGGGGATAAAGCCTAAAACCTGGAGAAGAAAACCAATAGGAGTTATTTCTATCTCCTCCTCAGTTAAGGCTCTGGAAAGGGACTGCCACTTCCCAGGCTGCCCGGCTTGGCAATAGCCACGTCCAAGTAAGTCTGGTGGTCCATGGTGGTTAGTGGAGGGAAGACTTGACTTTGAGCTTCTCCAAGCAGTTCCCTGTCCAATGGTCCAGGAGTTCCTGAAGCTCCAGGAAACCTTGGAAGGCAGCAGAGCAGGGAGCCTGCAGACCTACCACATGCCCACACTGGCAAAGGGTGAGATTGCTCTGAGGCAGAGCCTGATGGTAGATGGGCAGAGCCAGAGCTCCAGGCAGAAGACATGGCCCAAACTCAGGTGATTTAGAGGGCCAGAAAAAGCCACTTAGTCTCTTAGTGAGACTAAGACAGGTAAGGAGGAACCTGGGCCCAGCCAGGCAGAGACAAAGCAGATGACAGATTACCGCAGCTACAGCCTGTTAAAGGCTGAAGATATGAAAATGGCCTCCCACTTGGGCCAAATTCCTTCATTAAGTCATAAGCAAGACAGCTTTGCTCCCTGCTTTTCCTCGGGGTACATGTTAGCCCAGCTTTCCTTTGCTATTTGATTAATGAAAAAATCCCTTCATCTCCCTATTTCTCTAGGGAACTTAGACCACGTCTATGGTGTTGAAGCAGAAAACAACTTGAGGGGCGCCTGGGTGGCACAGCGGTTAATCGTCTGCCTTCAGCTCAGGGCGTGATCCCGGCGTTCCGGGATCAAGTCCCACATCAGGCTCTTCCGCTATGAGCCTGCTTCTTCCTCTCCCACTCCCCCTGCTTGTGTTCCCTCTCTCGCTGGCTGTCTCTCTCTGTTGAATAAATAAATAAAATCTTAAAAAAAAAAAAAAAGAAAACAACTTGAATGGCAGTGAACTTGAAAACTTCTCTCTTTGTTAATCCCTAGCAAGTGTCCCAAGCTTCTGTATTACCCCCAAACACTTTTACTCTTCAGGGGGCCTGCCTTCTGTATCTGGCATGGTGCCTGGGAGGTCAAAAGGAAACCACTGGTCTCCCCAGTTTGGGGAGAGTTAGCCCTGGGGATCAGACATCAGTCCTAACTCATGCACCTAGAATGCATCAAGCTTTCATGCTAATAGGATTCTTGATTGTTGGTCTGTGCATAACCTGAACATTCGTCTTACACATTCCAACTGGCCATAAATATGCAGCTAGCCTCTGAGGCCCTCACCATTGTTCAGAGGAATTTCAACAAAGATAATGGTGTTTCAATCAGAAACAGAATTCAAGAGGCTGCAAAGAACACCCCTCGTGAATCTCTCTTCGTGCCAGGCAGTGGGAGTGGGATGGCTGCAGGTCTAAGGCTCTGGGATGACTCCCTCCACTAGTCTGGCAAAAATTCAAAAGAATTGGTGGAGTGCAAAGAGGGGCAAGAGATTTAATGTTGGTTACTTACTTGGATTTTTGGATGGTGACCTGACCACACCCTCTGGCTTCAAATCCCATCTCTGCCACTAACGGTGCGGCTTTGGGGAAGCCCCTTAATCTCCCTGTAACTCACCATTCTCCCCTGAAAAATGAGGGTAATAACAACACCCACCTTAGAGAGGTCTTGCAAGCATTTAATGATTCAGAATGAGATAATCTGAGTCTACGGTGTCTGACTCATAGGAAGACAATAAATGTTACCTGTTATTTATTATTGGTTTAATGGTTTTGCTTGCTAGAAGAGACAAAGTTGAAATACTCCAGAAATCAACACATTTTTATACCCAGATTGTACTGATCAGTACAAAATCATCTTTAATTTATACTGGCTGATTCTAAACCCTAACCCACTAAATAGCCACACCAGGATATACTGGGTATGATTCACTCTACCTTTGTTTCCAGGAAGAATGATCACCAGGTCCTTGGGCGAACTGCCTGAGTGAGACTGTACTTGGAGCGAGACTGAAGTGGCCCATGAAAGGAACATTGAACGGGCAGAATTGTGACCTTCAGAAAACATGGAGGCACAGCTCTTGCC
This sequence comes from Ursus americanus, assembly GCF_024610735.1. Taxonomy (NCBI): domain Eukaryota; kingdom Metazoa; phylum Chordata; class Mammalia; order Carnivora; family Ursidae; genus Ursus; species Ursus americanus. Next base: position 19,191,617 of record NC_142135.1, read on the forward strand.
AGCTTCTGACCCCTTCGATCAGGGACTACACGCATGTGGGTTGAGGGGAGCACGGGGTCTACAGAGGTGTTGTTTTTCTAGGGCAGTGGATTTGTTCTATTTTGTGTTAAAACAAACAGCACCAGGGGTTGAAGGCTTTGGGAGGAGAGCGCGTTCTGTACCAACCACAGCCCCACGGCTCACCTTGTCTTAGTCCGTCTCCCCACACCTGGCCACTATCCACCTGTCATTCAGGTATTTGAGCGTCTCTCCTCACTGCAGAAAGAGCATCTCTCCTCACGGTCATGCATCTTCCCTCACAAACGCAGAATCCACACACAGCAGCACACAGACTCGGCTCCACTCCGGGGCTGCCTGTCCCTCTCTCCTTCTACACCGTTCTTTCCCCTCCCAACTGCATGAAGGGTGCATTGAACAGAACAGGGGAGGCTCCTTTAACCTTCTCGATGTTTCTCACTTTTCTAATAGGCAAGACAAATTACTTGCTTCTTTTCACAGTTTTTCAACAGTGTGACTCTTGACTCTGATTTCTCCTTGGTTAACAACAAGGCAGCAGGCAGACCCCAGCCTGTAGGTATCTCCTGACTCAGTGTGGAAGCTGTAAGTGCAAAGACAACTCCAAGCTTCAGGCTGGGTAGGAGAAGCTTCCAGATTTTAGGACTCCTTTTCTTGCTTCCATGTTTCTTCATATCGAGCAGGAGCTCTTGACGACACCGGTTTTATTTCCCGTGCTCACGTGCATTGTAAGTTAGGTCAAGTTCCCGGAAACTGACCTGTTTGTTTCATTCACTGGGAGTTTAGACACTTCTTCTATCTCTATATACCTATGCTCAGCCATATATTCCTAGTTTAAGAATTCCAGTTATTGTATTATCTCAAAGATTGCCATTTGTTTTTTGTTGTTGTTGTTTTTTGTTTTTTGCTCTTCAATCAGGAGTGAAATATCTTCGAGGAGCAGACAGAAGAGCACTGGCATAATTATGTAACGCCTCTGTCTCTTTTCAGCTGTGACACTTTGGTGGCGCTCCCCGTTACGACTTCCCAAAGCCTCATTTTCTTTCATATGGAGATAGAATCAAGCAATATTTTTGAATCCATCACTTAGTGCTAAGAGCTTTGCTTACCTGGTAGAGCCAAAGGGAAAATGCCCTACAAGGCACAGTCTGTATGGGAGATGGCTTACCTGGCCAACGCCACCATGTTGCACAACTCCAGGAGGCACCAACCCTCGAAGTTTGTGTCAATGTGACTCCCGTTGTGCAGGAAGCAGCCAGCATGGCCTGTATATGCATTGACCCCACAAAACGTGGTTTAACCCATTTTGTACCTGAATATATCTACTTTCAATAGATAAAGTCTGTCCATTCCATGCAGCTATTTATAATAATTCCTACTGAATTTAACTCGGGACTTTATAAAATGACAATAGAATTTGTTGGAACAGACTTACTCAAACTAATGATTTTCAGCAGTTCCTTGGTGAGGAGTAATTGGTATCCTCTGGTGGAAGACCATTGTTCAATAACTGGATTTTGAGCTGTAAAATTATGGAATGTTAATTGTGTAGTTAGGTATAAATAATTCTCATTCTAGAGTGTGGTTTCAGTCTGTCCCCATGGATTCTATTATTGTTTCATAAATTTTGAGGCACTGGGGATTTCCTAATAATTCAAGCCATAACACCCATTATCCTAAGGATGGCATTTCTATGTTGGCTAAATATTGCATCCTGACTCTGGACCTGTGCTCGGTTCAATCACCTGGGGTTGGCACCTGTTCTTCCGGATCAATAATCTGCTCCTGCCGTTTCAGTGAACGTGATTAGAGTCTGATTCCTTTGATGAGAAGAGAGCCTTGTTGATTGTGCTAAACAAAGCAGTGTTCTGTTTGGTTTTCTCTTCCCTTTGAGCAGAACATATATTATAACGTTTCTTGTATAAAACCAGTAAAAGAATCTCTGGCTAAAATTAGGGCCTTCTCCTAACTTTTTCACTTTTAATTAGCTATAAACCAGTCTTTTTTAAGTTTATGACTGTCATCAAGTTTGAAATAGATTTATTGGATAGTAACTAGCATTTTTAAAAAATGAAATAGAATAGGGTCAGATAGGATAGAACTCGATTAAATTGAAAAATAGAACAACAGAACACATCCAACATAGTATGGGTATATATATTAGTCAGGGGTCTCCAGAGTAACAGTGAACAAGGATGTAGATATAATATAATATAATATAATATAATATAATATAATATAATATAATAATTAGTAGATATAGAATATATGGTTATTTTAAAGATATATAAGATATAAGATCTACACTTGTATCAGAATATATAGTATATATGTAGAATTCATATATTAATATATTATGTATAGTATATATGATATATAGAGAATATATATAATACATATTCTATATATATATATATAATATATATGTATAAAGAGAATTATTTTAAGGAATCAGCTTATATGGAGGTTAGCAAGTCCAAAATCTGCAGAATGGGTCAGCAGCCTAGAGACTCAGGAAGAGCCAATGTTGCATTTCAGATCCAAAGGCTGTCTCTTGGCAGAATCCCCTCTTGTTCAAGGGATGGTCACTATTTGGTTCTACTCAAACCTTCAACTCATTGGATGAGGACCATCTACATTACGGATGGCAACCTACTTTACTTAAGGTCCACTAATTTAAATGTAAATCTCATCCAAAAACACCCTCACAGAAACATCCAGAATAGTGTTTGACCAAATATCCAAGCCCCATGGCCCAGCCAAGTTGACACATAAAGTTGATCATCACAGTACATTTTGTGGTGGGCATTCATGCTGTTCAGCAGATATTTTTGGTACTTTCCCAGGCACATGTGGAATTACAATTCCCCACCCCCTGCGTATGGCCAGGAGACTTGGCCAAAGAAATGTGATCAGAAGTGATATGTGCCTCTCCAGGTGGAAATTTGGAGTGCTGGTGTGGGAGCTGCCATGTTCTCTTTCCCTCTGCTACTGAGACCGGCAACCTTTGGGAAGGAGGCTGCTCCATCAGCCTGAGTCCTGGGATGAGGACAAAGTGGAGCTGGAACCCCAGCTGCCTCTCGATGCACATAACATAAGCCGGGACAAAATCTTTGTTGCCTTATTTGGAGATTTTTCATTTCTGTGGTATAACCTATTGGATCTAACCACTTCAGTGTGCTCCATAAAACTTATATTTCAGTTACATGTGCGTGTGTGTGCGCGCGCACGCACTGAGCCATTTTGCAAAATGAATCTCTTGCTGTATGTTATGAATAAGACATTTGATAGCCAATGAAATAGAGGGTAGTTTGACCTTATATCATTTATTAGCAAAAAAAAGTTTCGAACTGTAAGGGGCAAAGAAATCAACTAGTTCAATGCACACTTTTTCAAGATGAGAATACTGAAGCCAAAAGGGGTCAAGTCATTTATCTGAGGTCACAGAGTAAGTGAGGACTAGGATTCAAACAGCATAAGACTTCAAGCCAGCACTTTACCATAAGCCCATGCTTTAGGGAAAATCTGGTACAAGTGCCTTGAAAACTACAAAACGTCATAAAACTGCAGAGTAATGACATCACAAGAGACGGGTAGAATGTGGTGGTTAAGGGCTTAGCCTTTGTAAACCTGGTTTCAGTGCTAGCTCTGCCACTTATGAGCTGCGTGACCTTGAGGACACCATTTGATCTCTTTGAACCTCTGTTTCCTTATTTATAAAATGAGAATAATCTTACTTATCTCATATTTTCCTGATGAGTAAATGAGATAATGTAAAGTTCTTAGCACAAGTGTTTAGTCGTTAGCACGATGCCTGGCTCATAATAAATGCTAATAATTCATTTGTAGTAGGTACAATACCATAAAAAAAAAGTAGAAGAAAGCCACTCCTGGGCTTAGAAAGAGCCAGAATTTGGAGCAGAAATAGCACTATTTCTCAACTGTGGCACTATTGAAATTTGGGGCCAGATAATTCTTTGTTATGGGAGGTTGCCCTAGGCACGGTAGGAGGCTTAGGAAAGATACTGAAGTATTAGCCAGACAGTATGAATCAGTTTCTAAACCTTGGCATTATTGACATTTGGGGCTGGATAGTTCTTTGTTGTAGAGGGTTGTCCTGTATAGTGTAGGGTGTTTAGAAGCATCCCTGGTCTCTACACACTAGATATGAGGAGCACCCAGTCGGGTTAACCAAATATGTTCTCAGACATTGCTAAATGTCCCCTGGGGGCGAAAGCAGCCCCGTTGAAAATGACTATTGCACAATTTTTCAATTACTTCCCAGTAGACAGCTAAAACGTAAAAGAAGGTTAATCTCTCTAAGAAAAGGCATCGGGGCTTCCTAGTCTTATACTTTATTGGCATTATCTGCTTCATGTCTATCTGACAGACTGGAGTAAGCACTCCATGAAGGCCCTGTGTCTGTCTTGTTTTCTCCTCTGTCTCCAGGGTGTGTATCACCAAACACATAGCAGGTGCACAATAAAAACGTCACCGAATTAAAGAAATGAGAGTATTTTTTTCTGCATTCCCTATCTACTAACGATAGAAACAAGATTCCTACAGGATCAATAGGGTAGACTAAGTTGGTAGAAAGAATCTCCTTTCTCCAGCTTTGCCCCGTCTCTAAAATAAAGATTGCCTCAAGAGAGCATATGCTTGGCTATTGTGGACATTGCTGCTACTAACATTGGGGTGCATGTGCCCCTTTTTTTCACTACATCTGTATCTCAGGGGTAAACGCCCAGTAGTGCAATTGCTGGGTCATGGGGTAGCCCTATTTTTAACTTTTTGAGGAACCTCCATACTGTTTTCCAAAGTGGCCGCACCAGCTTGCTTTCCCACCAACAGTGTAAGAGGGTTCCCCTTTCTCCACATTCTCTCAACATCTGTTGTTTCCTGCCTTGTTAATTTTGGCCATTCTAACTGGTATGAGGTGGTATCTCAATGTGGTTTTGATTTGAATTTCCCTGATGGCTAATGATGTTTAACATTTTTTCATGTGTCTGTTCGCCATTTGTATGTCTTCTTTGGAGAAGTGTCTGTTCATGTCCTCTGCCCATTTTTTGAGGGTTTTGGAGGGGATGGGGGGGGATGGGCTAGCCCGGGAATGGGTATTAAGGAGGGCACACACTGCAATGAGCACTGGAAGTTATACACAAATAATGAATCATGGAACACTACATCAAAAACTAATGAAGAACTGTATGGTGACTAATATAACAACAATTAAAAAAAAAAAGAGCCTATTCTTAACAAAACAATAAGATCTTCAAGGCACATGTCTTCAGACAGGGTAAAAGGGTAAAACAGGGTCCCAGTTTTTACAGTCAGCCCTGGACACTCAAGAGCCAGCACAATGACCCCCTTATAGATCAAATTCACAAAAAGGCAGGATGTAGAGTGGCCTCAAAATAGCCTGCAGTAAGGGAAAGGACAGGTCTAGTGCTGGAGCTGGGGTGTTGGGGGGGGGGGGTTGATTCCAGAGACGCACAGGAAGAGATGGCAAAGTCACAATAGATCTGACTTCCGTCCCCTCCTGCTATTTGAGGTTGTGGGCTGCTCCCCGGAAGCAGAGTTACTTAGGTAATGATATTTTTTTGTGTTCTAGGTCACTCTGTCCTTGTTCTTTCTCACTTGTGGTTATTGGGTGAACCTGAAAAAAGTGTGCCTCCCCTCTTCTGCTCTAAATCCATGCTAGCCACTTGATGATCTTGAGATTGTGCCTGGACACACAAGACTGACAATAACAATAACCATTATGTTTCATCCTAACCTCTTTCTGGAAACACAGCCTTTTCTGACTTTTCTGGCAATCATACATAATATTTCTCATCTATCAATTGAGTGGATTCTTGTGGTTCTTGCTGGCACCCATTCAAGCCACCACTTTGGCTTTCCTGCATCCAACAGCTGGACCCCATCTGTGTCCATGGCTTCCTTGACCCCCCCCCCCCCCGGTTTACTCTTCTCCACACGAGTCTATGGCTTTGTTGCCATGGATGAATCTCATTCCCAGGAGCTTTGCAGCCCATGTTTATCATCTCTTACATACTCCCTTGCATGCTTTATTCATCTGTCTCTTACTTTGTCCTTGAACAAAACACCATTCCTCCTTCCCTCTCTACCAAAGATGGTCTCTGTAAGGGTCTCCCAACAGTCAACAGTAAAGAGAGAGTTATCTCCATGACCCAACAGAAAATAGGCAAAGACTTGAAAAGACATTCTTAAAGGAGAATATCCAAATGGCCAAAAAAACATAGGAAAATGCTTTACTGGCCTCCACGGAAATACAAATTAAAACCACGATATACTACCATCACACACTCACCATAGTGACTAAGGATGGAAAACACCAAGGTTGGTCTTCAAGCTCCTGCACTGCAAGTGGCAATATACCTTGGTACAACCACTTTGGAATATTGAATCCACTAAAACTAAATATATGCAATCCCCTACAGCAATGACTGTTTATGCTCCTCCAAAGACATATTCTAGAATGTTCATTTGGGTACTATTCTTAATTGCCTCAAACTGGAACTATCCAAATGCCCATAAGCCAAAGAGTAGAAAAATAAACTGCACTATAATCTCACAATAGAAAACCACTGGGAACGAATTACATACAACCTTATGCAACAGCATGAACGAATCACACAAAATGTTGAACAGTAGACACCAGACGTGAAAGGAGTATATTGCTTATGCCAGCATTCAGGCAAAGCACTGAAACAGACTAAACAAATGTTATGCTGTTAGAAGTGATAATGGTTACCTTTAGTGATGGGAAGAGAGCATGTGGGATGTCTCTTGATTTGGGTGCTGGTTATATGGGTGTGTTCTCTTTGTAAGTATTCATGAAGCTGTGCAATTATGACCACTGCACTTTTGTGTGTTTATGTTATATGTTATCAGGAGTCAGATTATCCGGAAGCAGACTCCAAGATGAAGATTTATATAGAGTAAGTTTTTGGGGTGGGTGCTTTCATGAACAGTATGTGAGAGTCAAGGCATGAAGGAGCAGAGGGAGCCAATGACAGGGAAGCAGTGTAAACAAGGTCCAGCAGGGAGCTCAGGAATCTCATGACCCTTCAGAGTCACCCCAAGTTGGAGTGAGAGGTCAGGCCTTTTATGCCGAAACTGAGCACATATTCTCTTGTAAGAAGTGTCCTTTTTGGTGTTTGTGTGTCTTCTGTTTAGCAAGTTCATTCTTTCATCAAAGACATGGACTGTCCCTGGGGGAAGGGGGCATGACCTAGGATGAGGCAACTCTCTCTCTCTCTCTCTCTCTCCCTTTTTTTCTTACCTCCCCACCCCCTTTACGGTGAGAATATTTAAGTTTCTACTCTTGTAGCAAATTTCAGTTAGAGTCATTGTGTTATATATTAGATACTCAGACTGTAGTCATCTTAGAGCTGAAAATCTGTACCCTTGACCAATCTCTCCCTATTATCCCATCCCCAGCCCCTGATAACCATTTTTCCACTCCCTGTTTCTAGAAGTTCAACTTTCTTTTTTAGATTGCATATGTAAGTGATACCATGCACTACTTGTCTCTCTTGGTCCGACTTACTTTCCTTAGCATAACATCCTCCAGGTTCACTCACGTTGTCACAAATGACAGGATGAATAATATTCCATGGTATATAGATACCCTATTTTCTTGATCCATTCATCCAGCGGAAGGCACTTAGGTTGTTTTTGTACCTTGGCTATTGTGAGTAATGCAGGGCAGAGGGCTTGGACGGGAGGAGGCCCAGCCAAGGCAGCAGCCAGGCAGATAAATAGCACTCAGTCTGGAACAGGACCGCAGCAACCACTACATACTTGAATAAAAAGTTAAAAAGGAAACACTCTGTTTTGGACAATGAGAGAAGAGAGAAGAAATACTTGAAAGAAATTAACGGAATGGGACAGGCAGTATGCACACTGACCAAAGACCAGCGCTGCAATGATCATATCGACTTCCAGTAATTTGCTTCATGTTCCTGAACTGAGCCAAGGTGAACTATGACACGTTTCATTAGCTACTTATCCTGGACCAGATGCTAGAGCAGTTTGTTTATTCACATAGTGCTTAGTTCTAAGAAGAATTTCCTGTGCGTTGCCCAGATACTTGCAGCCCAGCAAGAGAGGATTTACCTATGAATAGCCTGTTGTGGAATCTCCCATTTATTATGTGGGTTCCGAAGAATGGTTACAGCTGGGGCGCCTGGGTGGCTCAGTCGTTAAGCGTCTGTCTTCGGCTCAGGCGGTATGGAGTCGAGCCCACATCAGGCTCCTCTGCTGGGAGCCTGCTTCTTCCTCTCCCACTCCCCCTGCTTGTGTTCCCTCTCTCGCTGGCTGTCTCTCTGTCAAATAAATAAATAAAATCTTAAAAAAAAAAAAAAAAAGAATGGTTACAGCTTCCAGCATGTTCAACCTCGCTGGCTGTTTCCAAAGGGCAGGGCTTACAGGTGACATTCCTGCTGATCAGCACTGTGGTAAGGACAGTCCTACCCACTCCAACAGGGCTTGGCTTGAGCTGGTTGGTTATTTATTAGAGTAAAAGCTGCAGTTTTCTGGAAGGCACAACTTTGAGGTTGAAGAGCTCTCTCCAGTAAACACTGTGCTCTCTTCAGCGGCAAGGGGCCCATTGTGAAATCGAATTCCTCTGGACCAACTCTCTACCCTGTCCTTTGGCTGAATTGCTTCTTTGGATGGGAGCCCACAGTCACCCAGTCAGCCTTCCACACATTTATCCACTTTTTTCTCCCTGGGAAGGGCTGGGCTGGGGACAAGAGGACTGCTGGTGAGCTTTAGCCACCAAGAGATCCCCTGCAAAGTGGGTAGAAGGTGATGTCTCTCTGTTCCAAGTTTCATCGTAAATGGCTGTGCCTTCCAACAATGGGGCTGAAGCAGGAGCCAGCAGCAGCAGAACTGGGAGGTTGGACAAGCTGGGATGGAAGGGATGTCCACCCCTAACATTTTCCTTCTCCCCCTTTTCTATGGAATCCTCATTTTCCTTTCGGTTCCCTCAATCCCCATTTTAAACTTGAGTTGCTCAGCGACCTTAAGGGCTCTGTCAATGGCTTTTTGGAGTAGGCTCACTTCACTTGAGAGGTGCTAGAGGCTCATAGGAACCTTGAGTCCTGGGGCCTTACATGTCACCGATGGACTATTAGACACTAGATTATAAAGGCATAGAGCAATCCAGCAGATTCCAGGGTTGCAGAGTTCGTGATTTAACACTCTTCCCAGATAGTTGCAGCGTCCTCCAGCTGTGTTTTATATAGCATGTGTTTTATCTAACAGCTGTGTTTTGTGTTTTCATACTGCCAGTGGATTCGGCAACAAGCACTCTATAAAAGGCCATCACAGTGGGTATGTACAGTTTGTCTCCAAAAAGAGGTGTTCTCTTTGGAAAAAATGCTCTTCAAGCTATTGGGACTGTTGGTTCATAGTGGTCCTATGTTTTCGACACAGGAAGAGCATAGGACGCAAGGTGAACCAATAGTTGGAATCCATCCTTTTGTTCACTAAAATTGGTCCAGGGTTGGTCATGTGACACAGGCCAGATGACTTGGAGCTCTGGGGCAGGACATTTCATACTGAAGCCAATGGAAAAGCATCCTTTCCTCGCTGATTGGTAAGCTGTAAGAATTTGAGCCTGGCAGCTGTCCCCACTGTGACATAAGCTTATGTGAATAAAACCCACACAAGAGAAGGAGAAAGTAGAGAAAAGTAACAGCTACACAGAGTGAGATCCCTGGCAGCTTTTTAGGTTTTACTCACTTTGATTTCCTAACACTCGCTGAGTTATGCCAGTTCCCAGTTTGCCTAAGCAGTTCCAGTTTACACCTGTTGCCCCAGCTTAATCATTAATACCTCCCTCTTACATTCTAGAAGTGTCCCAGGTGAACTATAAATCATATCATCATTGTTCCTACTGCAACGTGTTTAAATAAAGCAATAAAGTCTTTTTTTCTCCCGTAACTTAGTTTAAGCTGGTTTTCTGTCACTTGCAACCAAAAAAAAACATCCTGACCGATCTATCACGCTTTTCTAAACTAATCAGGAAAACTTTTCACAGTACAACTCCTAACTCTGATCATTTCCACTTGCTTGAATTCTTTGGCAGATACTCGATTCTCTATCTGCTTCTTGGTGTCTATTTGTTCTGTGGAATTGACACCTTGTGCTCTTCCAAGCATACCCAACACTGATTGTGGGTCCCTTTACTCCACACTTCACCACCAAAGACCAGCATGACCCTAAGTGATAATGGGCTAGTCTTTATATATTGTGCTTCTCCATATTCCATAGTCATCGGCCCAGTTTGGGCTGGTATTTGTAGGAGATCTGGGGGAGGGTTCCTGTTGTACCCCTTCCCTTGCCTCAAGTCCATCCTGCTGGGTCCTGTCCATCGGGGCTGTTCCTTTTGCCGACATCACATCAAAGCCAGTTTCCAACACCCTCCAGCTTGATTCAGGCTCCAGCCTGAGCCTTTCTTCCTGATTTCATCACTCTACACTTCTGCCCCATTCCCTTCTCTTGGCTTCTGGTTTTGTGCCACATTTTTCCTGCTCATGGCACATCCCACTATTCCAAACTTTCAGCAGTGTTTCTTTAGCTTTACATTTTGGTTCTTTCTTTTTCCACCATCCTTTCTACTACCTATCAAAGGCTTTGGCTGATACATCATTCATTCCAGTTTGGTTCAATCTACCACTGAGATCTGGTACCTTATCATTAACTTGCAGGAAGCACTTCAAACTGATGAAGGATGCAGTTAAAAAATAAAAAGGTACTGGTCCTAGTCAGACACACCTGATTCACATCCCAGCTCTGCCATTATTGTCAGTGTGCCAACCCGGGCCTTACCCCCTAGCAGAATGACATGTTATAGCTTTCCAAAAACTCCTCACAGATCTATTTCATGTGTGAATCTGTTTTTCTGCTTTATTTGGTAATTAGTTATTTGTTCTCAAATAACTAATTTAAAACATATTAGTTTTCCTTTTCTCCAATACCACTGTATTAGAGTAAGGTCATTTATGCTACAATAACAAACCCCCAAATCTCAGCATCTTCAACAATACGAATTTGTTTCCTGCTCACATCGTAGCCTGATCTGAGTCAGGATGCTTTCTTTCACAGACAACTCAGGGATCCAGGCTCTTTCCATTGTGTGGCTCCTCTATACCAGAATCCTTCTCTTCTGGACCCATGGAAGAGAGAGAGAGGGAGTGTAAGATTTCACAGGATATTTTTATAGCCAGCCCCAGAAGTGGTGTATATAACTTCTACCCACATCCCGTTGGCCAGAACTGAGTCATGCTGTCCTACCCAAATGCAAGGTGAGCTGGAAAATGTAGACTTCTCAGGAAGAGGAAGCAGGATTGGCAAGTAAGCATCTAGTCAGTCTACCACAGTCACAGTTCCTAACTGGTGTGTGCTGAAAATGAAACTGCATGATGATATTATTTATATAATAAGTATAATGATGTTAAGCACTTAAATGACACGCATATTATAAGCTCTTCACAGGGGTTACCTCATTTAATGCTCACAACAACTTTATGAGGTTCCAAATGGCTGGTGTAGAAATAGCTGGCTGAAATGTGGTGGTAATGCCTGGTGCTGGTAATTATTCATTCCATTTCTGTGTGTCTTTTACATTCCCCAGGGCAACTGCCTAAGTTAGGATGTTAAAATAGTGCCCTGGTACCATCTCTAATGCATATGTCTGAAGATGAGTCATTTCGTTATGGAGTCACATGCTAGAGATTGTGGAGCACATGGAGATGAGTGGACTAGGGTCTTCAATGTTAAGACAAGACAACTGCATAAATACAGTTAATATGAAGAGGACAATTATAAGGGCATTAAGAGAAGTCTACTTGAATTCTCTGATTTCGTTGAACTGGGGTTGATTCACAAAGACATCACCTGGCTGATACAGACTAGAAGGAAAAGGTGGAAGATGTTGCTCATGACAAAAGATCTAGAACGCTCTTTCTTGCTTTAGTTTTCCCTCCCTCCTAATGCATTTTTGCTTTGTCTAGATGATGACTCTCGGCTCTATCCCCTATTTCAGATCCTATAACAGCAATAGATCTTTCTGTTGCCTAGGTGCTGATTGTTCGCTCTACTCCTGTGTGTCATCCTACGTGGACCCACCAACAGACAGAACCTCTCCACGTAGATTCTCTAGTGCTTCTTCCATCCAGTGGGCTTTGCACCCACTCTCATGTTTATGCCTGCCCCACCCCCGCCAGGTCTCCCATAGATAGAGTTCCACATTCAGTACGTGCTAGCAGAGGCTGCTAGAACCTGATAAGGAGAATTAACAGGTTTTAAGTCAAAATGGGGAAGAAAAGACTAGGAGAGAGGGAAAGTCCGTTGGTGGTTAAGGGAACAAAAGGCCAGGAGGATTAAAAGGAAATGCCTTGCACTCTTAACTCACGGTCAGCAGAAATTTTTAAAAAGGGAAGCTTTACTTGAATTCAGGGTCTAGACACTAACTGCAAAGGAAGTTGTCACCAAGAAAGGAGAGTATTAAGTGAGAAGCTGTATGTGCACTATTTTTATTCTTTACAGAATTCTCTTTGAGATACCAGGGGAAGATTCCAATTGTCAAATGAGAGCCAGTCTCTGTTCACGCAAGGGGTGGTCTCAGCCCGCATAGAACCCTCCAGTTGTCTGACCCCACCAGACTTGCCAAACAACCAATGCGTGCTTTGTTTCTGGACTTGCTCTTTTTCATATTAAGAGGTTGACATCATCCAAAAGCATCCACAATCTGGTTGATGGGAACAGAAGGCATTTCCAAAGAGTAAGAAAGAGGTACTTCATCCCGTGGTTGAACATGGCTGAAGGGGGATGTGTGCATTGTGCTGCTGCTTTACGGGGCTGGGAGCTGAAGTCAGGAAGCCCCCTCACAGTTGTATGCATTGTGTTAAGCAACCCTGAAAATGCATAGCTGTTGAGCTTTTCTCGTTCTGGGCACTAATGATCTTGGACTGTTAACAGCCACTTTCTCTCCTAATAAAACTCTGCCATCGTCAGTAACTTAGCTAGGATACCGAGGTAGCCTTCAAAAGCGGGATGACAGGTTCATATTTCTAAAGAAAAACTTGAACCACTTTTCTTGACCTCTAATTCGCATGAGAAAAGCACAACACATCTAAGAATGAAGAATTTCTCAGGAATTAAAAGACAGCAGCAGCTCTTACAGACCGCATTCAAATGCAGACTTCTTGTCCTTCAAATGTGTGTGTGTGCCTGTGTGTGTGCGTGTGTGTGTGTGCGCACGTGCATGAGTACAGAGTCCAGTCCTGGCCTTATAACCTAGTTCTTCCGCGTGGTGGAGGTTGTGGAAGGAAGGTAGAAGATCAAAAGTTGAATGGAGCTGATTGTGAGATGGACCGTCCGTAGAGCCGTTACTTGGGACAATGTGCATAAAGTCAATCCAACACTTAATAACGGACATCAAACACTTAGCATGTGCGTGGCATATAAAAGACATTCAATTTCTCAATCATTGAGAAATTCTTTCTAGAAGTCTGGAATCACAGGGATTTTGTCTTGATTCCTTTTATGGTGGGTCTGCGACCTTAAATGTCTCTCCCTCTATAAGAAGGAGGGCTCCTTGCCTCTCCTTGGTCCTTGCTGTGAGCCCACTTTCTCTCACTAAGCTCCAAGATGCCAGATTGAAGGTCTCCTGTGCTCCAGCAGATGTCAGTGTGGCCTCACTTGGAGGACCAAGGGAAACCAGGATACACCGGGTCTACCTGAAGGAATGAATGAAGAGGAGGGTCCGGTGTGTTTCACAGGTCATTTAAGAAAGGAGACCGGGAAGAGGAAGCATCAAGAGGATATCTAGGCCAATTCCCATTTTTGAAGGTACGCTATCAATTTGAAGAGATTTCTACAAACACATACTTTTTTAAACAAACATTTATTAAGAGATTACTGTGTGCTGGGTACATTACTAGGTCCTGGAGATACAGGATTCATTGTAGCTCCTTCCTATCCTCTGGAGCTCCCAAGTTACTTTTTGGCTGCCCACCTGTAGTGATTAGCACTTGACCTCGATAGCATAGGAGGCATATATTATTATGTGTTGAATGAATGAAATGAAATGCGTGCATGAAACAACAGTGTCCGGGTGTTTGTGTCCCAAAAAATATCTAAGAAGGGAGCTGGAAAAATGGCCACTACACCGCCAGTTTTGGAGCAAAGGAAACCCTAGGAATGAACCAGATGATAGGTAGTGATGTTGAGAAGAAAGAGGAGAGGAGGGGGAGTCCCTGAAGTGTGCAAGAGGATCGCAAGCTGTAAGGGCAGCAACCAGGCAAGAGGGATGAGCCCTGGATCATCACTGCTTGGGAGGGCGCCAGCTGTGGTCCCCCACAGCAACATCCAGAGAGTGGAGTGCTCTCAAGGGGCAAAGTCTGGCTCTAGATGGTTCTCTTGCCACTGCATGATGTGCCCTCTTGTGCTCTTGGACAAACTGGGTAGCCGCGGGAGGCAGGTACCATCAGCAGTCAGAATGACTGCTTTCCAGTCCTGGCCTCACCACTTGGCCGGTATGTGACCTCATGCCACCGACTTCACCTCCCTAGAGAGCTGGATTCCTTGTCTATAAAACGAGGATTTTACTAGAACCTACCTCATGGAGTCATGTGAGGATCAAATGAGATCATCCATAAAAAAAAAAATGATCAGAATAGCTGGTATATATTTAGAGTGAAATAAATATTAGCTATTATTATTATTAGTTTCTCTAAGACTGTCTCTCCATCCATAAAATGACAGAGTAAACCAGCAAAATTTACAAGGCCTCTTACAGATCCAAAAAAAAAAAAAAAGATTCTTTAAAAAAAAAAAAAAAGATTTATTTATTTGAGAGAGAGAGAGAGAGAGAGAGAAAGCACAAGTGAGCACAAGCAGGGGAAGGGGCAGAGGGAGAAGCAGACTCCCCACTGAGCAGGGAGCCCAATGCGGGGCTAGATCGCAGGACCCTGAGATCATGACCTGAGCCGAAAGCAGACCCTTAACCGAATGAGCCACCCAGGAGCGCCCCCACAAAGATTCTGATTTCTGATTTCATACTTTTAATCCCATTTATGTATTAAGATGGAAGTGTGTAGGCCACATACAGGTGAGCCGGTTTTCTTAAGAAGGAAGAAAGCAAGGAAGGTGGACGGGTAAGCAGAGATGTGAGTGGTGGATTACTGTGCGCTTGCAGTAAGAAACACCACGTACTTCACAAGTAAGATGGTATAAGGCCTCCTCCCATTCCATTTCAAGCACAAACAGCTCTAGAAACAGTTTTTCACTTTTTTTTTTTTTTTGAGAAACAGCAAATGCATAGGTGGGTGTGGAGGGTAGGGAAGGGGGGAGATGGAGAGAGAGAGAATATGAAGTAGGCTTCATGCCCAGTGCAGAGCCCAACCCGGGGCTCCATCTCATGACCCTGAGATCATGACCTGAGCCGAAATCAAGAGTCTGACGCTTAACCGATGGAGCCAGCCTGGCACCCCTCTCAGATCTTATGTAGTTCAGACTGGCAGAAAGAAAATCTGAAAACAAAACAAAACAAAACAGGGGTTCTTTGTCTAACAGACTCACTGGGCTGACGTTCGCAGACGCCAATCTTAGAGCCCACGGCACTTGTTTCCTCCGTTTCTGGTGTTCAGCTCCACACCTGGGAGCCTTCCCACTTAATAATTAACTAACCTTCATGTTCCCACGTCACATGCTCCAAGGTTTCCCCAGGTTCGGGAGTAAGGGCTCTCTATTCTCCTTCTTCACCTTTCATAGCGGCAGGAACATCCAGATCTTTCAAACTCTGGGCTCCTCTCACGGTTTTGGTACACACACATACACATCTTCAAAGTTGAGGTGACAGATCAAATGTTCTTCTTTCTTCCTTTCTCTTCCTCCTCGCTGTCCGACCCAGCCCGAGTCTCATCCACTCTGGTTGGACCTCAAGAGGTGTCCTCAGCCCCCTTCATACAGTTTGTATCATCCATCAGCCTTTGTGGACTCAGGCATTTCAGACTTCAGGGAGAAACAAGTTTAATATTTAATCCCAAGGGAGCAAGGGGAATGTAGAATAAGATATGGAGTCCCAGGAGGCAAAGAAAGAAGGTCACATCGGTTGAATGACAGGCAAAGGGAAAGGGAGCTGTCAAATCCTGGATGTAAGCACACGGGACACTTTGCCAAGTTCTTCACAGAGCGCTCCTTTCTTCTGCTCCAGGACATTCGTCAGACGTACAAGGCAAGCAGCAGCCTGTGCCTGCACGCCGTGCCTGCCCAGAGCCTGTGCTAACAGAAGCACGCTGGGGGGGCGCGTGGGGGTTCGCTTACATAATTCCCGCATGAATCTCCGAAGCCTCTAGACTTAGGAAGCTGCCCGCAAAAGACAAATGGAGGGATATCTCCATTAACGTTTGCTCAGGAAACCTTCGTAACTTCTTGATACTCACGAATGAGCTGCCGGTGTACCCTGAGAAAGAGCGTTTGCCTGGGAAGTAAGGCACGACGGCTGATTACTTTCACTGTTTCCTTAACAGGCTGTCAAACTGCCGGGGACCCGATCAGGTAGGAAATGGAGAATATGCAGTGTGGTGAAATTACTCTATATGAGATCTGGAGTTTCAAAGATCATGTTTGGTAAGTTATTTGTAATTTTTGGTTTCAAATTGAGGTAGCTATATAACCAAAGCAGAATGATTTTTACTCTCTCCCAACATACAGCCATAAATTCCTACCCAAGCTGCGCATGTCCTTGTTGCTCACTACCAGAGGAGTATGGCCAAGGTGACAGGGTGGGTGACTTAATGTTCTCAACCGAATATAGCAATGATCATATGTATTGCTCTTACCCTTCTGTTAGCTAGTCTATGGCAAAAACTAAAATGTCTATGGTTGGTGATGAAGATATATATATATAGACAATCTTGTGAATTAGCATGTGTCAACATGACTGATAATTAGCATATAGTAATAATAATAGCATCAGTAGTTATTTTTAAAGTACTATGTGCCAGCCACTGTACTAAGACCTTCAAATGTATTAACTAATCTTCATACTAGCCTCCTGAGATGATTCTATCATTTAAAAATGAGAAAACCAGACACAGGAAGATGTACTGAGAAGAGCATCGACTAACATTCTGGGACCCAGGCTCCAGTCCCACGTATCCATTAGCTGGCATGAGTTTGGGGCACATCATAACTTCTCCAGAGTTTTCTTTTCTGTTTTGTGGGCATAAAAACAAGAGAAGCATCCAGTTACTGATTATTTATTATGGATCAAGCACAAGGATGGATGTTTTACTCATGTTATCTCATTTACTCCTCACTACTGTGAGGACGGGGTCAGTGCTGTAATCCCCATTTTACAGATAAGGAAACTGATACCTAGAGAGGTCGAGTAACTGAATGTGCTCTTGAGCATGAGAATTGGAATCTGAATC
This sequence comes from Ursus americanus, assembly GCF_024610735.1. Taxonomy (NCBI): domain Eukaryota; kingdom Metazoa; phylum Chordata; class Mammalia; order Carnivora; family Ursidae; genus Ursus; species Ursus americanus. The sequence goes on from NC_142135.1 coordinate 19,209,106, forward strand.
TAAGTCTCTATGTCTCAGATTCCATGCTCTTAACCCCTATGACCTTTCCAGCCTTAGTACATTTGGACTTGCTGCTTCCTCTGCCTGCAATACTCTCCTGGATTTCTCTAAAGCAGGCTTAATCCCATTCTCTAGATACTAAAGCCAACAATCAGGTTTGCAAAGAGGCTTTTGCTCCGAGCTGTTGCACTGCATAACTCCAGGGGGTACTGATCACATGTACCGTAATGAGAATGGTGTCTCGCTGGAATTGAGGAACATGGTTTTTACTGACCACCCTGTTGAAATCCTGGTCATTCGCCATCACTCCATCTGGTTTCATTTACTTCTTAGCACTTACCCCTATCTAAAATGAACTATTTTATTTATATAACTTATTTATTATCTGTGGCTCCCAAGAATATGGAAGTTTCATATAGACAGGGACCTATCTTATCTACTGTTGTTTGCCAAAGATTTAGTAAAAGACCCATAGTAGGTGCTTAATAATTATTTGTTGGATGTCCTTAAATATGTCATACTGACTTCCAATAATCCTTGCCTCATTGGAGTCACAGAGTTGTTATAGGATAAAAAGTTTCAAGACATCCTGGGCATCATGAAGATATTGATGTAGTGAGTTAGAATTACAAATTACCAATTATATTTCTATGCTATAAATTTATCAGCAAATTAGGACTCTCAGTATCATTGATCAAATAGACATTTATTTGACAAAAATAAGAAGTCTCAGAATATCAAGGGTCGAAGGAGATAATGACAACATATATCACTTTCATATTTTGGATGGGAGTGTACAGTGACCCACCACTTTGGAAACTCATTAGATATGTCCTTGTTAAGTTAGTACTCACGTTTGCCATGACTCAGCAGTTCTTCTCCCAAATAAATACCTAAGATAAATTCCTTTGCTTATTCCCAGGAGATGGTAGAAGAGCTCATAACAACCCCAGGATTGATGATGACAACAACAGTGGAAACAACCCAAATGCCCATGACAAGAAAATAACTTGGGCTCTAGACATTTTTTTTTAAGATTATTTATTTATTTATTTGACACAGAGAGAGAGACAGGCAGCGAGAGAGGGAACACAAGCAGGGGGGAGTGGGAGAGGAACAAGCAGGCTCCCAGCGGAGGAGCCTGATGTGGGGCTCGATCCCAGAACGCCGGGATCACGCCCTGAGCCGAAGGCAGACGCTTAACCGCTGTGCCACCCAGGCGCCCCTGGGCTCTAGAAATTTATGTAGCTGTGAGAAATGAATGAGTTACGACTACACGCAAAAATCTAGAAGAATCCTAGTCATATAATCCTGAACGAAAACATGCAAGTCTCAGAAGATTATATAAAACTTGATGCTCTCTCAAAAAAGTACATTTTTAAAAAAACTTAACAATTATGAAAACAAGAGAATGGTAAAGTCAACACTCACAGCTGTGGTTACTTTGGGTAAGGGAAGGTGGAGGACACGGTTGTGAAGGAAGACACGGTTAAACGTAGTTGCTGTCAGTGTTCTGGTTCTTGGGTTACATGGTAGTTTCTTGCATTAAACCACCTGCTTCAACACCACGATTTCATATCCCGCCCCACCCCCACCCCTTCAATGAAGAGAACACTTCTAGGAGGCAGGCCCAAAGGTGACTCAAAGGATGAGCTGGATCCAGGATCGTATCTACTGAGTTTTGTATTCCCAGGGCCTATATACACTGTTGATCAAGACATAGTCTCAGCAAGGTTTCTGGAAGGAAGGAAGGAAGGAAGGAAGGAAGGAAGGAAGGAAGGAAGGAAGGAAAGGAAGGAAGGAAGGAAGGAAGGAAGGAAGGAAGGAAGGAAGGAAGGAAGGAAGGAAGGAAGGGACAAATGTAAAGATTTTTGGTTAATATTGAGTGTAATCTAATCACTTACCCCTATACTTTACCCTGCTCCCACACATACTGAATTATGTAATCAATTTCCTAATTAGTTGAAAATAAAAAAGAACTAACATTCTCCCAGAGTAGTAAACAACGACATAACATTTTTCCATATGGACTATTCCATAATACTCATCAATACGGGGCTATGTAGGGAGAAAATGATTCCATATGAAATACAGTACAGAAAAAGCTTTTTAATGCACTTTTTTTTTTCCAGGCAAAAAAGCGTCAGAAAACATCCATCATTAAGTAGTGTTACAAATGGCACTTTCGGCTACATTAGAGAATTACATATGAGTCCCACGTGTTTTCTCGGATAGGTTAGTAGTAGAGCAACTTTATAATGCAACTCTTTCTTAGGATAAAAAACAGCTAATTTGTCCTAAAAGACAGGAAGAGCTGTAAACCCAAAGTCACCGTTTTAAAAATTTAACATTTATTTCCTACTATACAATCTATTTTCATGTTATAATTTTAAGTATTATGCTACAGTTCTTAAAAGGGAAAACATAAATTTCAACCTAATTTAAAAATAAACATATATATTAAGTACATATATTAATGCATTTGATAATATCCTATGCTAACTTTGATGACGAACCTCATTTTGGTATGCTGCAGATTTGTCCTTTTGGTGTTGAACTGAGGAAAAGCATATTACACCTGAAATTCTGCCTTCAATGAGTAAAACAATGCTCAGTGATATCAACGGATTCTAACCATTTGGCAAGACTCAAATGTTCCATCCAGAGTTATTCTGCTGAAACCGAAACAGGATTAATACTCAACAGGAGAGAGTAGTTAATGTCACTTTAAAATAGGTCTTGAAAGTTGACTATTGTCACAAATACCTGAAGAGTATTTGGAAATGTGACATTCCATTTTGAACGGAAAGCAATGATTTTTCAATTGTTAATTGTTAATTGCCACCACCCCAATGCACTCACCTTTTATAAGATAGCATGAAGGTGACTGCATCTAATCTACTCAAATGTGGATATCTTCTTCCTGTTACCCAACAGTTCACATTTAATCCCCTTACCAATTTATGCAACTATTTATCAGAGATTAATAGTAAAACATCACACAATTAGGACCAACCCAAAAGGCAACTGCTTTTTTCTCTCTACAACAGAAATAACAAACATGGCTTTCAAATTTCACCGATAACACATTTTACACTAATGAAGAAACCAAAGATTTCCACCTCCATCACAAAAACATAGACACACGACAGAAACACTTGAAAAATCAAAAGTATTTTCTCTGGGAACAAAGCCATTTCAGGGTTTCTAAGTTAGTGAAACCACACACACAATACACTGATACCCCCCCCCACACACACACACGAAAGAAAAGCTCTTAGGAATATTGCTTACTGTTAATTTAGAATAATTCTTGATGTTACATTTAGAAATGGAGTTCCTAAATTTTAAAACAATTCACCTCTTAAAATATCACACAAAATACTTATTTTTTAATGATATAATTTCACAATCCACGGCCTGAGTCCATTAAAATGTATCCCTTCACCTTCACAGGCAGACAGCACTACTTGGTTTTATGAACACCCCAGAGCTAAAGGCCTATCTTCACCACATTTGGGTCCACTACAGAAAGCTATCTTGTAAAGGACATATGATTAGAAGGCAGAAGACTGGTGTCTAACCCAGGCTCTCGCCCTAGCAAGCCTCACAAGCGGGGGTGAGCCACCCGAACATTCCACACCGCAGTGTGCTCATCAGGAAAATGAGGACGTGAAACTGTGCTCTCCATGGCTCCATATGGCCCCATTAGTTTTGTGTTTTCCAATTTTGAAGTTTTCTTTAGGCACTGGGCTTTAGGCACAACTTAATATCAAACTTCTACCCAGTGTGTGGTCAGTAATTTGCATCTGGAAAGCTGAGCCTTTCAATAACTAGGTAGCTCCTTGGTCCTTTATCCCATGAATGGGGAGTACCTACTTTTGGTGGGTTAACTGTAGCCACACATTCTTTGCAGCTCCTCCTATCAAAGGTAGAGTCCCTTCTCCACCTCTTGATTCTGAGCTAGTTTAGTGACTTGCTTGGACCGACAACACGCTACGGAAGTATCACTGGGTGACTCTCCGGGCAAGTCCACAAAAGGTCCTTGCAGTTTCCATTCTTACCTTTGATCTTGTAAGGCCTAATGAGGAATCCTGGGAGCTCTGGGGAAAGGCCACATGGGATGGAATGGAGGCACCTCAGCCAACAGCGCAGGCCATCTGTGAGACACAGGCGCAGAGCCCTCCTAGACCACAAATGTTCGTGGGAACCCACCCAGCACCACCTGGACCAGTGGCTGGCCATGCCAGCAGAGCTCTGCCCAAACTGCCAACGTACAGGATCATGAGCACATAGAATGGGAGGAGCCATGTTTGGAGTGGTGTGCTAGGCAGCCATGGATAGCTGATACACTACTGTGTCACAAATGGTGCCAGGTGAAGGGAACACCTGGGTAACAAGACACAGTCCCATTCGGCCAATGCTCAGAGTGTAGTTAGGGAGACAGACATGTGAGGGACAACCCCAAAGTAATTATCATCTGTGCTGTAATCATAGGGGGTTGATTCATAAGGGCCCATGGGAATTTAGAGAAGAGGGGTCAAGCCCGGAATGAGGGAGCTGGCAATGGTTTCTCAGAGAAGACTATATCTAAGGGGAATTAATTGGACAGATTTCTCCAGGCAAAGAAGGAGAAATCATATGCCAGAGAGGAGAAGCTACATGTGGAAAAGCTGGAGGGAGCTAAATAGTGCCAGATGGGAATGGGAGCACTCACTTTAATTACCATGTAAGGAAGTTGGGGGGCAGTTGCTGAGGAGTAGCTAAGGTGAAGCTCTCTTGACCTTAAGTAGAATTCTCAAGCATTTGGCCTTTAAACTGAGGGTGTTGAGAGCCAAAGGAAGAAATAGTTCCTCCCTCCTTGCTTTCCTTCTTTCTTTCCTTTTCTTCCCTTAGTATTCATTTGACCAAAGATATCAATAACATTCTCTGAATCAAAGAAATTCCACAGGCAGGAAGCTGAATGGAGTAAAGAAAGACAGACGCTTCTCTGGAGCTTACATTGATAAAGGGAAGTGATATTATGCCAGGGCCCAAGATGATGGGCATTGGGACATGAGTACAAAGTACAGACGGCCGGCAAGAAGAAGATGCCATCGTCAAAGCTGGTCCTCCTTCTTTTGTCACTTAATGAACACCTGAGCACAGGCAGCCTTTAAGACTCATCTTTTAAAGATGTCATAAAAACTTTTCGAGCTGAATCATAAGGTCTCCCTCTCACTAGTTGTGTGGCCTCAGGCACATGACTAACCTCTTGATGAATCAGCTTCCTCGGCTGTAAGATGGAGATAATAGCGATATTGACCTCACAGGTCAGTAGGAATAAGTGATGTATAGTTTTAGCACAGCACTGGGTACAGAATAAGCCCTAAACAGTAGGTCCCTAAATGGGGAAAGGCTGGGGGAGGGGTGGTAACATGGGCTCTAGCATTAAACAAACCCATGTTCGAATCCTAGCAGATCTCACAGCTGTGTGAACATGGAAGTTGAAGTTTGCTCAGACTTAGTTTCCACATCTGAGAAATGAGGATGATAATACCCTTCTTGGAGGGTTGGGGTTTTTTTTTAAGATTTTATTTATTTATTTGAGAGAGACAGTATGCGCACAAACATGGGGGAGGGCAGAGCGAGAGGGAGAAGCAGGCTCCTCCACTGAGCAAGAAGCCAGATGCGGCTGGATCCCAGGACCCGGGGATCATAACCTGAGCCAAAGGCAGACACTTCACCAACTGAGCCACCCGGGTGTCCTTGGAGGGTTTTGATGAATATTTAAAGAGATCACATACGTTAAGTGCCACAGCACAAAGCCTGGCATACAGTATAAACACACATACACACAGACTGCTACTAGTTCCCAAATGTAGATCCACGGTTCTAATGTTAGACATTCTATATTACTTCAAAATCCTATTCTCTGACTAAAGCTAAGATCAGAAAAGTTGGATTACTAGAAACATATATATGTAACATCTTTAGCACGGTATGTCCATTTCATCAGTACCAATACATTATGATAACCTATCACAAAGAGAATGGCTGAGGTACAACATTCATATTTCACTTTGTTAATACGCGATAAGAAAGTAACCTGGTTGTTCAGAATGCATTATATGGAATAAAGAATCTGGCATTCCCTGACTACCTAATTTGGCACTTCGAGGAATTTCCTCTATACACCAAGCCCCCAAATGCATTCTTTTCTAAGCCAAAAAAAGGAACATGCATATATACAGTGAGCTGAAAAATGACAACACAAGACGATGTTTTGGTGAAAAATAATCCCGCCAAATAAGCAGGACATGTCATTCCTTAGAATATGTTACACGAGAAAGCTAGTAAAAATTCAGGCCAACAAGGCAATTTAATTTCAAGTTTTATCACATATGGGCCAAGCTCTAGATTACTTCACTTAAAAAGGAACAACTTCAAAGTGAAATCTTGCCAGAGGCTTGATATGTGTATAAACAAATTCCTCTGTTTTGACATTCAACATACTCTGGATTAATTCTAGAAAGCTTCTGTAGCTGATTGATAAGACAAAATTATTTAGGCTCGGAAAGAGAAAATAATCATAAGTAGTATCTCCCTACTTATCCCAACTATATTCATCACAAGTTTTTTTTGTTTTCTAACAAATATCATAATCAAAAACATATGTTAGAAGTTGATACTAAAGGCAGGCATTAAGAAAAAGTCATTTCTAAATGGCTTTTAAGCACTTGAATGCTTTAGAACCTTCTTCAACATGCTAGTTAACAGGTACTATTCCTTTGGATGTTGCTTTAATTTGAAGCTTGGTGAAATACAGATCCTTTCATAAACAGTTCCATGTCCATTCTGGTAAAAGAACAATTTAAAATCTGTAATAACTACTCTATTGACTCCCATGAGGGGATTTTTAGCATGTTGCTGTTTTGGCCAGAGAAGCATTTCAACAACTTTCTGCGAACTAAGATAAAAAACAATGGCTGAGAACTACAAATAGAAATCGAGTAAGGCAATTCTACTATGTCAGGAAATTCCATTTCTCAATTTTTTTCTACACTGACGTAAATTGGTTTTTTTAAAAAGATGATCTACCCGGTTCTTCCACATTCAAACAGTGTATGAAACTCAAATCAAGATGTGTATGTATGGAGAAAAGATTTGTGCGTCCAAAACCATCCATGTGTATGGAAGTCTTGTCATTGCATTGCTTTGTGTTGTCCTGGCTTTGGTCATCCTCAGGCCACTGAAGGGCCAGGATGTCCACCTGCTCAGCACTCTAACTCCTCCATGACTTCCATGACGATCGTCCGAGGGCCCGTCAGAATCAGATTGCTCACGGTCCGGTAGTCGACATGCAGCACATTGAGCCCATTTACAGAAACAACAAACTGACAGACCTAAAGGAAAAACAAAGAAAAAGTAGTTATTACTGCTCCTGCTTTTCCATAGACCTCTAATGAAGTCATTATGTATTTCTAACATCTAACATTTCTTAAAATACCCAGCTGCACCCAGCTGATGACAATGATTTCCAAGAATCTACACTTTTTCTGGAAGGCGATATAATAGAAAAAGCATTTGGCCTAGTGTTTCACAAAATTAGGATTAAATCCTAATTTAGCAATTTACAAGCTTAAACTAGATATTTAAATTTCTGAGCTTCATTTCCCTCAACTCTAAACTAGGAATTAATAATAATAATAATAATAATAATAATAATAATAATAATACCTACCTTATAAGATGTTTTAAGAATTAAATGAAGTGAAGTACATCAAGCTTCTACTGCCGTGCTCCGAACCAATGGAGTACTCAATCCATTTTGACAGTCAGTGTTTATGGCTGTTATTCATTTGGACTCAATATTTAGGCAGACCCTATGGCCCACTGTTCCCAAGATAGTCCTCTTTTCCACCTACTGTTTTCGAATGATTATTAATAGTGCTTCCTTTCACTTGCCAAGGTGTCCCCATTGAGATGCTAAATTCCACACATTTCCCTATTTCCCAGCCTTGTGAAAGTGGATGAAGCCAACAAAGGGCAGCTTTTACACTAAGTATTAGTTAACCTGTGGTAGGAGAGAGAGTTACGATTTAAAAAAAAAAAAGCACCACTCAGTATTGAGAGACCACAGTGAGCTTCATAGTGATCCACAGCTCCTGCCTCAAAGGGAGGTACTTCGCTTGAGGTTAGTGGTGGCATCAGACGCTGGGTACTTTCTTATTTAGCTGACACAAATTAACAGATGGTACATCTGTTGTGTGTCTGAAGAGGCGGACATTGGATATATGAGTAATTTATGTACCTCCAATAGAAAAATGGAGAGACACACAGATCTCCAGATGTCAGTGATAAGTATAGCTAATTAGCAAAACAGAATCAAACAGAGTATGTCTTTACAGCGTCTGGCACAGAGTAGATACAATATCCCCAACCCCCAACGATATCGATGTCCTAATCCCTGGAACCTCTGAATATTTAGTTTACATGGCAATGGGGAGCTAGGGTTACAGATGGAATGGGTTGCTAATCAGCTGATTTTAACATCAGGAGACTACCCTGAGTCATCTAGGTGGGCCCAATGTAACTGCAAGCGTCCTTATGAGAGGGAGACTCGAAAGCCGAAGGCAGAAGTAGATGTCACAACAGAAGCAAGAAATTGGAGAGAGAAGAGAAAGGGGCCAGGAGCCAAGGGATGCAAGTGGCCTCTATTAGCTGGAAAAGGCGAGGCAGTGGATTCTCCCCTCTGAAAGCCCAGAAGGAATGCGGACCTGCTGACACCTTTAGACTCCTGACTCCAGAACTAAGGCAATACATTTTCTTTGTTTCAAGCTGCCAAGTTTGTGTCAATTTGTAACAGCAACAATAGGAAACCAATGTAGTAACTCAATAAATATGCATCGTTGAATGAATTGAATGTATCAATGCATCAAGCAAAAAAGCACAACTTTGATTGAGCCTGAAGGGTTTCTTGCTTCTTATAAATTATCCCCCACTGAATAGGAAAATAAGAAAATAAAAAGGAGGAAAGAAAAGAATACAAAAGGGAAGAAGGGAGAGAAGATTGAGAGATGGAAGGGAAAGGAGACTGTCTGATTGAGATTGATTTAATGTCTCCCATATCTGTTGTTATCATCATGTTTCTTTACAATGCCTCGGTTATTAATATGCACACCCGATTGTTAATTAATTACTTTAGTGTTGATGACTCAAAGAATGGAAAATATGAAAATAGTTTGAAAATCACCATTTCCTTTTCTTATATTCTGAGTGGGTAATAACAGTATCAGCTCAAACACTATTGATATAATATAAATAATATGAATTATAAGTTTTTAAAACAAAATATATTTTAAATATGAAAATAAAATAAAATATATAAAGTAAATATGATAAAACACTGTATTATTAAGTGTAAAAATACCTATACCTATTCCTCAAACCAAAATTGGAAAGTATTAGAAGGGCAGCTATGGATGGAAAAGATGTGGGATTTGGAAAAGATATGGGATTTGGAATTCAATGATAAGGATTTAAGTCTTTGGCTCCTTTGTTTGATGACCTTCATCAAGTCATGTCTTCTCTACCATGTCTCAATTTATAAAAGAGGCTTAGGTAAACATGCTTATCTGCACGGGCTCAAATTAGATAATGAATTTAAAACCTCTTTGCACATGTCAAGCACTAGACTGCTGGTTTCTATGAACTCCATTCTCTTTAAAAATACCCACTTCCTCTGCGGTCACATGCAAAACAAAATGGCAAGTGGACTGTGGTAAGCAAAGTGGTTATTTACATAATGAACACTTGCTGTTGTCATGAACCTCAATATTTTCCACTCCCAACCTATATTGCCATGGCATCTTTGTCTATAAGGAGACCACACCATCACTGTTTCTCCTTGACCATTTCCATAAATCTGTCCTCAGGGCACATCTTGTACAGAATCAGCAGTTCTCAACCATGACTGAAGTCGTGGTCATAATCAAAGTCATACTAGCAGGTTACAGTCCATCCTGAATGAGCCACAGGTAATTTGCAGGAGGGCAACTGAGCACTAATTTACAGTAGACATTCGTGCTGCTTTGTTTTTTCTGCTCCAGCATACTCATGAGCCAAAGAATAAGAGAAATTCCACTCCCCCCTGCTGCAGAGTGCTAACTTTAGACCTGGGTCTTTCTTTCCTCCAAAGGGATGAATAAGTAGCCTTTTTTCAGTTGCCAAATGAGAAGGCAGTAGCTGCCAGGTGAGCCCACGCTCCGGCTAACCCTTCACGGGCTCCCTAAGGTGAGATGTGTCTCTGCATCACCAGGGATTACTTTTAGCATTTAGTCTCAACCGACATTGTATTCTGTCTCTCTCACATATTGGTTGTTTGTTCTCATTGACCAACACTTAAAAAGTAGGACATTTCCACATAAAAATCCAGGATCTGGCCTCTCTGGAACAATCTAAGGCTCTAATAACACCGGGTCATAATGGCCACTTGTCAATGGCTAAGTAGGGGCTACCTCTAGTAGATGTTCTCTCATTTGCCATGGTCCACACCAGTTCCTGTTTTCCTGCCACCTAGTGAACGGACATTGGAGTCTATAACCCCTTGATCTGGGGCCACCAGAGGGAAAGAGCTGAAGGGAGGGAGACTTGGTGCTTCAAGAACTAAAGGATGCCAAATGTCTGTCAGCTGATGAAAAGAGAAATAAAATTTGGTACATTCATATCATGGAATATCATTCAGCAATAAAAGGGAACCAACTACATGCTACAACATGGATGAACCTTGAAAACATTATGCTAAGTGAAAGAAGTCAGTCACAACAAATAAGTCCATTTACATTAAAAGTCCAGAATGGACAAACCCAGGGAGACAGAAAGTAGATTAGTGGTTGCCTAAGGCTGGGGCACAGGGAGGTATGGTAGTAACTGCTCATAAGTATAGGGTTTCTAGCCCACTCAAATAGTAACCAACTTGCAATCCTCAAAAATATTTGTTTTATTAAGAAAAAAAGTATAGGGTTTCTTTCAGGGGTGGTAAAATATTCTAAAATTGATTGTGGGGATAGTTGCATAACTGTGAATATACCAAAAATAAGTGAGATATACACTACATGGTATATGAATTCAATCTCAACAAAGTTGTTATTAAAAAGAACTGGAGGGAAACGGGAGCTGATGCAAACAGTGCATAGATTTCTGTAGACTGGAGAGGGTGGTTGCAGGATTGGCTCAAAGATGGGCTCTTACAGACCTCCCGATGATTATAGGGGCTCTTGCAGGCTACAGAATTGGAATGGTAAGGGCTGTGACTGGAGGATGGGCATTCAGTGGCCGCTGTTCAGGACCTATGCCCCGGAGTTCAGGGGTGGAAAAGGGGCCTTCAGGGCCAGCTGGACAAGGAGCACGGGCAGCACAGTGGTCAAAGTCCATGTTATTGGGCTGCCTAAACCACAGGATGGGGCTGGGGGACCTATAATCCCAAAGGGGAAGAGCATGGGCAATGGGACACAAAATAATATTATACTGGGCTTGTCATCAACCCTGGTGAGTGGTGACTTGGACTGCACTTAATTTTAGAAAAAGGTGATTTTGGGGCCACCTGGGTGGCTCAGTCAGTTAAGTGTCCAATTCCTGATTTTGTGTTTTTGGTTTTTTTTGTTTTTTTTTTAATAATAATATTTTTTATTATATTATGGTGGTGAATTGGACTGCACTTAATTTTAGAAAAAGGTGATTTTGGGGCCAACTGGGTGGCTCAGTCAGTTAAGTGTCCAATTCCTGATTTTGTGTTTTTGGTTTTTTTTGTTTTTTTTATAATAATATTTTTTATTATATTATGTTAGTCACCATACAGTACATCCCTGGTTTCTGATGTAAAGTTCGATGATCCATTAGTTGCGTATAACACCCAGTGCACTATGCAATACGTGCCCTCCTTACTACCCACCACCAGTCTATCCCATTCCCCCACCCCCCTCCCCTCTGAAGCCCTCAGTTTGTTTCTCAGAGTCCATAGTCTCTCTGAGATCACTATCTCAGGATTGTGAGATGGAGCCTCACATCGGGCTCTGTGCTCAGCGGGCTGTCTTCTGTGGATTCTCTCTCTCCCTCTGACCCTCCCACTTATACTCTCTTTCTCTCTAAAATAAATAAATCTTTAAAAGAGAGAGAGAGAGAGAGAATCTCAAGCAGACTCCACACTGAGCACAGAAACCAACATGGGGCTCAATCCTAGGACCCTGAGATCATGCCCTGAGCTGAAACCAAGAGTTGGACCTTAACTGACTGTGTCACCCAGGTGCCCCCATAAATAAATGTTTAAAATTTTTTTCTTTTATGGTAGCTGGTTTCTATCACTGGCCACCCATGATCACCAGTATAATGCTTATGAACAAACGGAGTCTCGAAGAGGTTATTTGCTCAAGGTCACACAACGAAGTGCCACATCTGGAATTTGAACTCCATATGACTCCACAGCCCCCACATAAATACACGTTTATAAGGTACAATGTATATATGCAAGTTTGAGGAATGCAGAGAATAGTAGAAGACACATGTTTTTTCTCTTTGCTTAACCATTAATTAAACAGTCTAGGTCCACTCAGATACTTGTGACACTGATGTTCAGGGTCTTCCAGCTTCATAAGAAGGTTTTTACTCAGTTAATATTGGATTGCTTTTGTGCCATTTAAAATCCTGAACTTAGATATTTATTTCAGTTTTTTTTCTTGCATGATAAGGAAAAAAAAAGCATTCCAAACATTTATCATGCTTGTATTCAAGGTAGTATTTTTGGAGTCAGGTTGTTTGTAAAAACGTCATGTCTCCCTAAGTGAGTCCTCACAACTGCTGTGGTTCCTGCAGTTCCAATGTCCTGTTACTAAAAATGTGCAAAATGATCTGGACAACGCAGGTAGCATCGTGCAACATCTTCAGTTACAATGGACTTGGAATTAGCATCTATGGTACGCTATGTTCTACAAATAAACACACGTTACAAGTAACCACAGGAAGCACACCGCCTGGGAAAGATTTTTTTTTCTCTTCTATATTAAAAAGCACACACATACACAGAACATGTTGACAACCTCTGAGTAGATCTATCCTAGGTACATATTACCTCCTACCTAGGGTCAGGGAACTTAGATGCTACCCGCAGGCGGAAATGAGAATTTAAGTGAGGGTGTGATGCTTTTCTTCTGCTTATAATTATCTGTATCAGATCTGTTTTCAAAGCTTTTATGGCAATTCTCTCATTTCCCGGTTCACAGAAAAGAGATCAATCATGAGCTCCTGGAGCTGCTCTAAACTCATTTCCTCCAAGAACGGTAGTACCTTGACTTTATAAAGAAGGGATATGGAGGACGTCATCCTTAATGAGAAGGAAGAAGCACACCTTCCTAAGTCATACGTAAGTGATTTCTGAGCAAGGAGGCAGTGGAGAAAAGTCCTAAAAACCACTGTAGGTCTGGTAAAAGTTAAAGGGAAGACAGGAGTAGGACTCAGCACATTTCAGGGTGTGATCAGGTTGGGATGAATACCTAGGCTGAACTCCAGCTTCCCTCCTGATAAGGAGCCAAACCAACGAAATAATCTTGCCTCTTAATTCCTCTCCTGTGCCGGTCCTGGCAGATGCCGGATAACCCTACAGATGGATTGAGTGCCCGTGGGATTGCACAATTGCACATTCGTCCTTGTATGGCTAGGGTTCCATCACAATCATTCAATTGTTATCCAAAGTGGGAGTGAGGTTGGAAAGAAACACTACACCTATGGTTACATAAGTGTCTTCTTACTGCCATGGAAATCTGCATTCATCAAGACACTCGCATCCCTGAAATGACTGCACTCGTGTGAAAGCTACTCTGGCTTTTTTCTCTTTTTTCTTTGTGTTCTTGAAGGAGGAAGGATTGGAGGGTAAGCCTGCTTCGGGCTTTCCCTCAAAATAACAAACCTTTTAGCAAGACAGACACCGAGAGATAAAGTTTCAATACTATGATTATAATATTAATTGATACAAATTTCAAAAGTAGGCAACTAACCTGTGATCTTAGAATTCTTGGGTAATAGTTTCACTAGTAGCTCATTTTGTAATAAATTGAGATGTGCCTAAATTGTACATTTCTATATAGTGCAATAAAATTGTTTTGACTCTTACCTTTATAATGCACTAGTAATGGGACTTTGGACAATTTACAAATTCCCTGAGTTGTACTTTACTCATCTGTAAAATGGGGATCAAGTTTATTATGAGGATCAAATCTGATTAAGTACTAAGCCCAGTGTTTAATACCAATGAGACATTAAATAAATACTGGTTTTTCTCTTCTATCTCTCTTCCCACACAATCTCTCCCCCCAAATAGCCCCGTGAATGCAGATTGTTGAAAGGTAGACATACCAACCATTGCATGGTGCATACCCAGGAAAGCCACTTTGGGTTCTGGTTTGGGAGATGGAAATTGATCCTGAATTAGTTTTATTTATTGAGATCAAATACTAAAAATAAAAATAAAAATCAATACAGGGGGATAAGAGAGATTTTTTTCCTTAAGCTAAGAGAATCCCACAAGGATAAAGAATGCAGAAACCACTGTAAACAATCAGCATAATTTTAAAGGCAATCGAGTATGGAATTCCTGAAGGAATCACTGGTCCTGTCTGTAGGATACTCACTTTAACAAAGTTGCTACAGAACTAAATTAAGCTGAGTCAAGATGTGCTAGTTACTTCTATAGAATGAATTCCTTACATCTATCGAATGCTTTACGTATATGAAAATATTCACATTCAGCAAGGATAAAACTTAGGAGTTTTAGACACTGCTGTTGTAAATAAGTTGTGTGTCTGTATTTAGTGCATAATAGCCTTGACAGCAGAACATTGTTCTTGGGAGGAAAAAAAAAAGAAAAGAAAAGATTTGCAGCTGTATGTTTAGTCCCATAAATCGCTCCACCAAATATGCAACTGGCTGGAGAGTGAGTGGTGTGGGAGGAGGCAGAGATCCAGTTTTTGGACAAACACAGGATTCTCTCTCCAGAGAATTAGTGTTCCTCTAAGTTCTGCATTTACCAGCCTGCTATATGGCTCTGTGACGTCCGCAAAGAACAGACTGTGCAACCAGCCTTGAAGGAAAGTCAAGGATGTGGAAGAATGACTTTCCCAATAAAACAACAAAAAGCAACACTAAAGAACTTTTGTTTCAAATTGAGAAATTCCAAGTGCCTGCTGGTTTCAAACAGAATCTGCCCCCTTCCAGCCCAAATCGACCAAAGGTCTGCTTCAGACCCAGGCTCACTCTTAGTCCACTTTACTCAGCTTGGGGGGGAGGGGCGGCAATCAAGGGAGACCGTGGTGTACTTCAAGGAGTGGGAGATACGGGGTCCACTGGACTAATATTTCCAAAGTTAGGATGAAAATTTGCCTTCCAGGGGGTTCTCTCTGGAGATGGGGCTGAGGATGGCTGGAAGATTTGTGGCCTGCCCTGGGGGTTCATGTCACTTTCCCACACGCTGCTCTTGATTGCACTGGGACCACCTCCAAGATCTGCTTGTGCTGAGGACAGGCAGCACACTCTTGACCTGGTGGTTCCCAAGGTTGTAAGAAGTGCTCAGGCAACGAAGAGAAGCCATGTACGCACATTATAACCACAAGATTCGTTGGACTTCCTCTGCTACTGAAGGAAAGGGATCTGTCATCTGGGAGCCTTTGTACCACAGGGTATATGCAAATTATCACTCCTACCTTCCCCCCCTTACAAAGTTGGCTTATACTGTGGATACAGAAAGTTCCTTAGAATTCCCTGAAATTGCAACCTGGGGCTGCCAGCAGCAGGAGACACATACTCTCAACGCATGTATTAACTCCCAAGGGAGCTCACAGCTAAAATAGGGAAGAGGCTCCCGAAGGTCAGACTTCCTCTCTGACCCCAAATTCTTTCCTCCACAGAAACCTTTTATCCAATTAGCTGTTTGCCCTTAGAATGCTTTTTATTATTAGGCACTTAACACCCAGAAATTATTTTTTTTCTGGATTATGCTAAAAAGCAAAATGACTATATTAAAAATTTGAAAAGACAGATTACTAAACAAGATGCAGTACACATTAAGGTTATTCATCAGGTAAATAATTACTTTATAACTTTGTTTCCACAAATGCAGTGCATTTTTCATATATTATTTCACTCATAAGGGGTGACCTATAGTGTGTTGGTGATTTCATCCAACCTTTAAGAGCGAACAAAGTCTCATTCTTTTTATTCTACCCCCCAGGTGGTGCCGCTGTGATTACAGCTAAGAATAAAACGGGGTGTGCGTGCATGCGTGCGTGTGCGTGTACATGTGCGCATGTGTGTACTTTGCAGAGATAGCACAGGTTACCAGGTACTTGGTAGTATTTTGGTGGGAAAAGTGAAAGAGTTATAAATAGGTCTAAGGGGGAGCGTGCTCTTTTTGAGCGTTTCATCTGGACTAAGTAACCTTAGACACTCTTTGTCATGGCTAATCAGAGCTGAGCACCCCTAGGGGAGGGAACTAGGCCTCCGGTTTCTGCTCTAGAAACTTTTTTTTTTTTTTTAACCAGTCCCTGGGGCTATATTTGGGACCAAACAATCTGTGGGGCAAGGACACGGCCGCCGATCAGCCTACTCAGGACCGTCTCAGTTAAGGAACTTGAGCCGAAGGACCTAGGGAGGTTCCATGCTGACTTGGCTAAAGATTGGGAGTAAACCCCACCCACCCCCGCCTCCCACGGTCTAGCAATAAACAGTAGGCATGGCCTGCACGTTATGTTCTGGATCATAACATCTTTAGCAGCCTTGCACACCAGTCCCAGAGAACCGTATGGATTTGAAGATTGGGGTTCTGTCCAATATCTCCATTCCTAGAGAAACACCTAATTCCTGGCAGAGTTGGTAACAGACTTTGCCGGGATTAGCCAGGTGGAGAAATTGAGGACCAGAAACGTAAAATAATTGAAATTGAGGACCAGAAATGTAAAATAATTGCCACACATTTGAAGGGCACCATGATATAATAGAAAGACCAAGAGTTCTGGAACCAGACAGACCTGGGCTAGTTTGGCTTCTGGCTCTGCCATGTACTTGCACAACCAGAGGCTATGACTCAATCTCTGTCAGTCTCAACTATAAAATAAATATAATATCCAGGTTATAGGGTTGTGACAAAGATTAGAGAGATGATCCATATTGAGCAACTGTCACTGTGCTCAGCATGACGCCCAATGAAAATGGGTTCCTTCTTCTCGTTATCCCTAAAGAACATACCAGACATGACACTACATTAAGTTGTCTACCCTCTTAGGCCAGCTCCCACACCTGTGCATGTTTACTCGAATGCTAAACCACTGGATTCTGAGCCAGGTCTAAACACCCTTGCTAAGTCTTTATGCAAGAAAGTGATTAATTTATAGGTTAACCCTGGAAAATGGACCTCCATTCTGGGCATTCAAAAATGATCCAGGAAAGTGGCCCAGATGGCCACAGTCAGGTTGGTCATGTTGCTTCCATCTTTCATGAAGTACCTGAAATGAGTCATGCTGTGTACAAAACTCGAGTTTGCTAGAAGGAGGTGTTTTTGTTTGTTTGTTTGTTTGTTTTTTAAGCTCAGAGAGAAAAAACCAAACATGGGACTCCTATTTTAAATAGTTCATCTGTCTTGGGCCCTTACCCTAAGGAGCCAGAGGGAAAAAAGAGATAGCTTTTGCTTGCAGAGACAATGGTAGAAGCACCCTCACTCTAGATGTATAGAACACAATCCCTCGTACAGTAGCAGGTACTGGGTACAACTCCTTGAGGGCGTCCTCCCCACCCCCACCCCTCCTTTACTGGATGGCTCTCATATTCAATGTCCCCACCCCTTCCTCATACTTGTACTGAGGATAGTTAGTGGGCCTGATTTTAGGAAGAGCATGAATATAACAAACAAGAGGTGGAGCTCTGTGTAGTCAACTTGGCCAAGCCAGAACTACATTTCCCAGATTTCCTTTCCAGTGTACGTCAGGTTTAAGGGGCCACAAGGAGAAATTTGCATAATATCTGGGAAACAGAAGTAAGGCAGCGAACATCACTCATGGCTGCCATGGTTAAATACAGTGAGAGGCTGTGGAGGAGTTCCAGCCTGTCCGTTCTGTGCTGCTCCACTTTCAGTTCTTCTCCCTGACTGATGGCCTTCTGACCAACCGTGGTGCCAAGCCTCCCACCTGCCAATGAGGTCATGGCCATCCAGAAATTTCTTCACCAGCTTCCCTTACAGTCCCATTCCACAACCTTTAGAAATGAAATTTCGGGTCACCCAACCAGAAATACAGGTTTGGGAACCATAAAAAACTGAGGGGTGTGCTAAGGAAATAAATATGAAAAAAAAAATTTTTTTTAAGCTATTTCTCTGTATATATCCTATCCCCACAAGATCTCCTGACAAGAATGCCTTCAGACTCTCCACAGAGTGTGAGACACTTAAGTTCCACACATAGGCCTGTAGCCCAGGATACCGGTGTAGAGAGACATGGGGACCCCTTGGTACTTGGCCTCCTCTGATCTAGCGAAGGCAGAAGACAGTCATGCCACCGCTGGGCCTACCAAGATATGGTGTGTGCCTGCTCCTGATTACTCTGGCTCTGTGAAGTGGAACTGGACCTCGTCAACCCCAGCTGTGGGTACATGCAGGTGGCTACCCTGCCTGGAACACAGCTCAGTTAGGGTACCATGGTCCCACTGTGGTAACACAGGGGGTCACACGTAGCCATGACAAAGGCAGCTTTTTCCTTTGAGGTGCCGAGGGGCTCTGTGGGCCCTCCCTATGCAGATCTCTGGCTTTCCCCAGCCCAGCAAGAGAGCCCCAGGTAACACCTTCCCTCATGAACTTTTCATCGGTTAGCACAAACTTCTGCCAAATCTGGGTGGCCATACACACCTAGGTATGAAGAGAGAGGGAAAAGGTCAACGTTTCCTCAGCAGAGAAACATCCATCTTTTAAAACGAAAGACCCAATGTATATTTGAATTGAAAAGCAACTGACCTCCACCAGCCTTAAAACTTTCCTTGGGACGGTATGCAATCTCTTTTCCTTTTCTTCTAAAAAGCCTCTGCTGCTCGAAAAGAACAAGACCCAGTGCAATCTTCCCAGGGTACAAGGCCACAGCTGTTAACTGGCATCATCCCCATCAAATGGGGCTGAAACCCCATCCTGAAACTCCATCCCGAGGTACGGGACATGCAACAAGAGCTGTGTTTTACGCCAGCGGTTGGGGGAAGCTGGGTTTCTTGACCCACACGCGGTACCACTGTCATCACTGACAGCAGCCAAGAAGTCAGCATGAGGAAGGGCTCGCAAACGGTGTTATTGAGGTTTATGGGCTGCTTCTTGGCTTGCTTCCCTTTGGGCAAACTCTGATATCAAAGTGGAGCTAATGCATTTCCAAATGTGCTTGTCACTGATACACCGCAAGGCAATCCCTCACGACCCCAAATACACCCTCCAAAGGCCTTCGCAGCGCGTTTCAAAAATAAACTCTGGAACGCCGTCTTGCCTTTGAATTTCAGGCATGAAAATCCGGGCAGCCCCTTGTCCAGCCACATGACGGGATTCTGCAGTATTATATCCATCTTTCGTGGAGTCCGGATGATAGTTCTCACTTTTGGCTGCTACACATTTAAGTCATGTGGGAGTTTCCAAACAGCACCCTTATCTGGCCCTCACCCCAGACCAACTGCGTCCATACCCTTGGATATGTTTGAGGAGTTTCCCCGGTGATTCTGATGCACTGGGAGGCTCGAGAAACACTGGTCTGGGCCTTAATTCAAGGAGCTTTATGCTCTTGCTTATGCTGGTTCTAAACAAGAGGATTATCTGCAAACCCAGTTCCCCAAAATGGGAATTCATGGCACATGAAGAGCTACAATTCACTTCTCGCTTGGCCCTGAACAACTTGGTTGGGTCTTGATTTTCTTACATGTAAAATGGAGTTTATAGTACGTACTCACTTCTATTCCGGGGAGTTGTGAGAATACAATGAGAAATGTGAGTCTCAGCACATGTGTTACAAAAGCAAGGCACTATTATTATAATTATTATCAAAAATAGTTGACCATAATAAAAACTCAAATAGCCCCAATCATATTAGTTACTAAAATGACTACGAGGATAGGGGTGCGGTGCAGGAGGGATGGAAATAGTCTAAATTGGGTGTCCGCGGGCCAAGCATCGAAGTAGATCCATCACTACTTATCAGCACAACCGGATCCTAGTTCGGGTTTTCTCACTTAACCGTGGGTGAGTCACTTCATTTAGGTGGGCCTTACTTTCCTTACTTATAACATGGGAAGGTTAGAATAGGAGATTCTTATCCTGGGGTCCATGGATAAGGTTTGGACAATCCGTGAACAACACTAAGCTGTGTGCAAACGCTTCTCTCTCTGTGTCTTTGTTCCTCTTTCTCTCTCTCTCTCACACACATACACATACACCTTTTTTTTTTCCTGAGAAGGGGTTCCATAGCTGTCACTGAACTCTCAAAGAGGCATATGACCCCAAGAATCAGCAGAATCAGCAGAATCTTTCTAGCTTTAAGTTTCTGATTATTGACAGAGAAAATAATATCTACCATGGCTGTACCATGGAAATTTAACAGACATTTCTACAATGTTGAATTTCAAACACATTTCATCTAGAAAGATACTCAATGAAAATCCTGCAAAAGAGCCAAGAAGAAAAGGTGAATCAACAATTATTAATCACATAATTACAATGGCTTTTGTCACCTCCCAGAAGTCAAACTAGTTTGAAGATGATATCAAGTCCCATACGACCTGCACTGGCCTAGAGAGGTCCTGGGGCCAGCGCATCCTCGGGTCTCTGCCAGCCCAGAGGTTGGGCTCCACCATGGGATTGGTGGAAGGAATATGAATTTGCATGGGGGCTGGAGGATAGATGGGGCAAGAAATAACGTCCTAGGGCAGACAGAGATGACTCTAAAATATGGGACTCAGCCAGAATAAGGACTTGAACGAGTGCCAGACAAAACACAGAAGAAGGAAAAACCAGATACTAAAGCCCTGAGTGGAACAAGGTGTCTGATGAGGTTTGGTACAGACTTTGCTTAAGGCTATCTACGATCACATCATCGAGATCCATACTTGCTCTCATGAGACACCAGGGTTCATGCTTCTGGGTTTCCAGCCAACAGAACACATTCATTCAGAAGCCCAGCTCAAATGCTGGGTATCATACTAACATCTCAAAGATCAATAGATTTGATCTGCTCAGATCCTTGGGATACAGAAAGTTCAGAGAGAAGGCTTTATTTTTTCTATTTCCCAACACTTAGCCCTTTCACTTTTAAGCATTTTAGTGATTTCATTTCTTACTTTGCAAGAACGCCATCTGTCAGTATCATGGTACTGGAGGACACAGCTATGCGATAAGAGCCAACGCAGAAGGGCCCCAAATGCAGTATTATGCTTCTGTCCCAGGATCATCTAAACCCCTGTGTTGTTAAGGGTATTTCTGGCTTCTATCTTCTCTTGATATAACCAGTTCCACACTTAAACAAAAATGACTCCAGAGAATATGATCTAGATCCGGGCATATCTGAATGCACAAAGAAGTCTTAACCTTAGGCAAAATTCTTAACCCCTACAAACCTCATTTTTTTCCACTTGTAAAAATGGAGACAATACTTTGTCCCAGGACAGAGGCGATTATAAATGAAAGAACAAACTGAGGGCTTCAGAGGGGAGGGGGGTGGGGGAATGGGATAGACTGGTGATAGGTAGTAAGGAGGGCATGTATTGCATGGTGCACTGGGTGTTATACGCAAGTAATGAATCATGGAACTTTACATCAAAAACTAGGGATGTACTGTATGGTGACTAACATAATAAAAAATATTAAAAAAAAAAAAGAAAGAACAGAGATAATGCACCTGGCACAGTGCCAGCATGTAATGCCACTCAACAAATACTACTTCAATTTATCTTAGGACTTCTTTCACTTGTTCTCCACTAAATCTACTAAAAGGGTGGGACATGAGCCCCCAAACGGAAAATCTATCTTCTTATGCAAATATTTTCAGTACTGTCTGCCTTTGTAGCTGACTGAAATAATGTATTGTCTAGACATTGCCTGACATGCTCAAATCCTTTTAAAAAATAAAAATGAGTACCTGATTTGTACCAGGCAAGATGCTGGGGATTTTCAGATGAATTATCTTGTTCCTGCGAGTCTGTAGTACATATTTTATTTGTCCTTCTACCTAAGAATATAATGACAGGGCTTTGGAAATCAACCTCCAAGGATTTATTTAATATCTCCGAAATAGTAAGACTTGAATAAATGGAATCCAATTTACTGAGGTTTCTAAAAAACTTTTTGAGCACCTGTTAAGGTGTGGCAAGTGCTAGAATGAAATCCCACTGGCTACCTGCCATTCTAACAAGCCTTTTTATCCTAGTAAAGCAGAGATAGTGTCTAGATTAGAGTTTCCATCATCCCTGGCCACAGAAATTAATTTATGACTCAACAAATATTTATTGGGAATGTAGTAGAAAAAGAATTAGATGCTATCCCTGTGTTCACAGAGCACATATCCTAGAGGAGGGTTAGAAGAAGACAAATACCTATCTGTGAAGAAAATAAGTAGGGAGGGAGAAAAGAGAAAAATGAGGGGCTTGGGCAGATACTGCAGGCTTCATCCACCCTACCTCAGCCCAACCTCTCTTTCTCTTGCCCTATAGAAGCTGGAGAATGAAATACTCAAATCCTCCGCACGCCCAGAAATGACCACACAACACAATTCCAGCCAATGAGATGTGGGTGTGAAAATGCTATGAAGACTTTCCATCCTCCCTAAAGAGGAGGAGACATGTAGGGTGAGGTGTAAAAGATAAGGAGTGTCCCGTGACAAGCCATGAGAAGAGAATTCTAGGAGGAAGGAACGACAAGCACAAAAGGCCCGTGGAGAGAAAACAATCACTGATTTGAAGAACCAAAAGGTGATAATGGAGGGGAGCACGGAGGAGAGTGTCCAGGAGGTAAGATTTGAAAGACAGGTGGGGGTCAGATCATGTGGGACTGCATAGGCCACAGTAAGGCTTGTAGATTTCATGCTAAAAGCAATGCGGATGCCATGAAGGATCTCAACAAGAGAGTGGCAGAACCAGATTTCCTTTGGTTGCTAGATGGCTGCAAGAACACATGTAAAGAGAGCAGTTAGGGCCACAGTAGTCCTGGTGAGAGATGACAGGGGCTTGGAGTTGGGGAAATGAAGACAAACAGGTGCATTCGAGCTACATTTTGGAAATGTCTTGAATTGGAGGAAGAAGAGAAAAACAAGCATGACTTCTAGGTTTCCGACCCAAGCAGTTGGGTGGATGGTAATGATATTTACTAAGATGGAAGAGACTGGAGGAGGAAGAGGAATGTATAAAACAGAGCATTCAATCAACTCAATATCCATAATTCCTGCTTCCGTGATATGACCCTCTGCCAAACGGATGTTTTCCCGTTTTGTTCTCCATCATTTTACTTTCTCTCACAGGCTCTCCCTTGAGAACCATAAGCTGTAACTGTAATACCAACAACATCTGATTTCATCTGGCAGAAGAAAAGTAGTGGGTGGAATTAAGAGACTCTGACTCTAAAGGCAAACTGGCAGACTTAGCAATGACTTCACAGGGTTCATCATGGAGTTCTGAAAATGAATGAAATGTGCAAACCTACAAAAATTTGTATCTGAGACTCCAAGTCTTGCATCCAGTAATATTCCTACCAAACACACACATCACAGTTTATAATTAAATATTTGTGTGAATAATTAATATCTCCCTTGTCACTAGACTGAAAACTCCATGAGGGCAGGGACCTCACTGGATTCCCACAGGGTACCGTATGCAGTAGGTGCTCAATAAATATTTTTTGAAGGATGTTTGTACAGCTTTTTATGGTCAGCAAGAGAAACTATGGGTTGTCCCCCAGTACCCATTGTCTTCTCCCTCTTTATTAATAGAACCTCCATTTTTTCCTGGACACATGGCATCTGCATTAATTTCTTAGAGCTACCATAGCAAATACCAAGAACGGGATGGCTTAAAACAACAGAAATTCATTGTCTCATAGTTCTGGAGTCAAGAAGTATGAAATTAAGGTATCAGCAAAGCCACGTTCTCTCTGATGGCTCCAGGGGAAATCCTTCTTTGCATCTTCTAGCTTCTGGTGGTTGCTGACAATCATTGGCATTCACTGGCTTATAAATGCATCATCCAGTCCCATGGACATCTTCTCCATGTGTGTCTTCAGCCTGCTTTTCTTCTGTGCATATCAGTCCCTATTTCCAAATTTCTCCTTTGTATAAGGACACCAATCATGGACCAGCGCCCAACCTAATGACTTCATCTTAACTTGATTACCTCTGTCAAGACTCTGTTTCCTTAAGGTCACATTCTCAGGTACTGGGGATTAGGACTTCAGTGTATCTTTTGGTGGGAGGACGTAATTCAACCCATAATTGTCACTCAGAATAAACATTTCCTTCTATCTAAGTGCGGCCATGTGTGGTTATATTCTGACCAATGGGATGTAAACAGAAGTAATGGGTGCAGCTTCCAGGGAGTAACAGTGCCCTTCTCCTTCCTTCTTCCTTTATGGATGCCCAGAAGGCAAACCTCATAGTTTGAGTTCCAGTGGCCATCCTAGACCTTCAAGTGACCTTGGCAATGGAAACTGACAAAAGTGAAAATACAAAATAGGAATCAGAGACCACAGAGACACATCTCAGCCTTGGACTGACTTCTTTCCAGCTTTACATGACAAAGAAATACTAGTCTTAGCCACTGTGTGGAAGGATTTTAATGTCACTTATAAAGGAACCTAGTTGTCACTGCTCTACAGCCCCAAACTGTGGAATCTTCTGTAAGTCACACACCAGTGGAGACAGTAAAGACAGTATCACATTTACCTTTACTTTTCCAGATTTTTGGATTTGTCATTGATAAATTCAGGACATGGCTCTGGAAAGAGATTTCCAGCCTTGGTTGGGGTAGTTTTCAATTTCTTCCAGGTATAGGTGAGTCTTGGTCGGGGTGGGGGGGTTTGCTGACTTTACACCTGGAGGCAGTCTTAGGGTTATCTGCTATTGAGGAATCCTTCAGAAGGTTGACAGGATTTGGCCTTACGTAACTATTCAGGTGTGATGCAGAAAATAGGGTGACCACCTAATCTACTGAGGTCCAAGGTGCCTCAAGGTTTTTACTTCTCAGTACCTGCCCTTCCTCCTGTCTTCATGGATCTGGCGCAAAGAAAGCCAGTATTAGAGCCCACAGATCAGTGTAGGAATGGCTCAGGATTATATCAAGGTATGGCTAAAACTTGACTCTTTGCTTTCGTAAAAGATGACTTTTTCAACAGTTGTGAATAAAAGTGTTTATTTTCAACTCAGTGTTAACCAACAGTTTAGCAGCAAGCAAAAACAAACCCACTGCTAGGAGCATAGGAATCGGTGGGGCTGGGACGACGTACGCCAGTAACTGCTGACTCTAAAATGCACAACTCTGAAATCGGGTTGCATCTATGACCAATGCACCTGGTATCTGGTGACATAGGAGATGATCTCCACCGAAGGGCTACTCCGCAGCTCTGGCCTTGATACTTCATGCACATTTCCTTATCTGCCCTCACACTTATGCCCTGAAGCGATGAGAAATGGAGGTTGGGCATTCCTCAGAAAGTGAGCAAATTGCAATGGCATGCTGCAACATGGCGGGGACATAGGATCACATAGCCCATGCTCCCCACGATACCCCACTTCAGCTACTGTTTTGCTACTCTGCACTGCATGTTTGTAAATATAAACTTATTTAAGCAAAGGTGAGCCAGATAGACTGAGAATAACACAATAACCAGAACAAGCAATGTAATAACCAACACCTACAAACATTTATGGAGTGTTTATTATGGCCAGCTACTGTGCTAGGACACATCTCATTTTCTTTGACTTGTGAGTGACTATTATAAGTGTCATTGTAAAGGTGATAAACTTGAGGCTTAGATTAGAGTTTGAGTCATTACCCTGGGTCCTACAGAAGTGGTGAAGGTGGGACTCAAACACCTACTGTCTGATATCTAAGTCTGGCTCTTCGTCATATGACCCAGCACCAGGCACAAACGGGAAACTTAAGCCCTTGGCAACATGGGATGGGCCACAAGGTAAAGAATGAGGGAGATGGGCCAGATGAAAGGAAGGAGAATGACTGGCCAAGATCAGTCAGATATAGTTCTGGGAGATTCTAACAGTGGGGGAACTAGAGGTGCTTGTAACAGGGTCACTGGATGAAGCCAGTGGGAAAGGACCTGTGTCCTCAGTATGGCGGCACAGGGGCAGAAACATCTGGGAAATGAGAGGAGCAGGCAGGTTTCATGGATCACAAGGCAAAGGGCAACGCAGACTGGCAAGGCCAGAGCTCAGGGAACCGGAAGCATTTCCAGGCCTGAAGTAATCCTCAGGCTTATGCTAGAAGCCTGATCCTGCTGGACGCCTCTTAGAGGTGCCCACATATTCATACTGTGGGGAAGGGGGAGGGACAGCATGCCTCCCTCACCAACCCTGTGAGGAAGACTCCTCATCTTTCCTCATTTACAAGATGAGGAAAAGGCCCAGAGAAATGAAATAATTTGCCAAATATCGCAGAAACATGAGGCATGCAGCCAGGCTTCTGTCTGACTCTAAAAACTTAAACTAATTTCTGGTGACAGAAATCATAACACTGGTTGCCTCTGGTGGGAGGGGATTGACTGGAAAAAGGCATGAAGGAACTTTCTGGAGTGCTGGAAATGTTTTGTGTTCTGAAGGTAGTTACACAGGTGTGTACATTTGACAAAGTTTATCAAACTATACACTTAAAAACTGTATATTCGGTTGTATGACCATTATGATTCAATTTAACACAATTTTTTATAAAGCTCTTGAGCTTCCTTCCCTAACTCACACATTCTCATTAGGGGTGACTTAGCCCCCAAAGGGGAGTGTGAAAAAATCTTCCTCCTTTTATGTATAAAGCATACACACACGCACACACACAAAGAGTCTCTAAACAGGAGTACAGTGTATCTGTGTTATCCAAAATTCATGGGACGGATGTTTAGGGGAAAATACGGGCTCCTTAAGAGAAAGATAATAACAAATAAGCTAAGAAACACTCTGCCCTAACTCACTGCTACGCCTCCTTCCAAAATTCTCTTCACACTGCAGTCTAGTCATGGCTTCCATTCTTGTCTTCCAAGGAACCATGGCTCTTTTCTGCGTTTCTTCTATATGGAATAAACCCTGTGTGTGTGTGTGTGTGTGTGTGTGTGTGTGTGTGTGTGTGTGTCTACACACGTGAACACACATGTGTGTAGAATGCACACACACATACACAAAGTACACAGACACACTCAGGCTCAGTTGACTTCTATCCATTCTTTAGATCTCGGCTCAAGCATTTTTCCTGGGGGAAGAGTTCCCTGTCATTCTTCCCACCCTCCTACAAAAATTAGAAACTCCAGTCCTTTTCTTCATAGCTCTCATCTGTTTATAATTATATATTTAAGAGTGGAATTACTTGATTAATGTCTCTTTTCTCTAGATTGAAAATACCATGAGGGCCTGACATAGTGTGTGGTGCATGGTAGGTGGTTAATACCGACTGAACAAAGAACTGTGCAGAGTTGCCCTGTCTTCTGGAAGGCTGTCAGAGCCGGACATGAAGACCACTCCCTGCTAAGGAAGGGCACAGAGCAGCTAAGGGGTCTGAGCTGAGCCCTAAGAAGTGGCCTCTTGTGCAGGCAGGGACCCCCAGGCAAAGTGGTCATTTCTCACCCCACCCTAGCCATGCCTAATGATGAGCAAAGGGACACTAACCTTACTGCTACCTGTCAACAAAGGGACAACAGGGCAGAGGCATAATATGGTACATAAGACATCACCTTTTATTCCCACACATGAGTTTCCTGAACTCAACTGGAAAAGAACTACCTTTAATACAGTCAACAGAATGTCTTTTTTTCATCTTTGCTGTCCATTATCCCACAACTTGCTACTTGAATGTCCAAACTATCTTGGCTAAATTAATTAGGAACTTCAGATGGTTTGCCCAACCTGGACTCTCTTGGTTCAGAAGGAAAAGTCCATGAGATAAACAGGTTTGTTGCTATAAGGAAGAAAGTCCAAAAAGCAGGATTTTTACTTTTTTCCTCCATATAAGAAATAGAAATTTTTGAAAAGCGTAAAAAAAAGAACACAATGACCATGCATGCCTTACTCTGACTCAGATAGTTCTGTTTCTATATAAACATGTGAAGAAACAAACAAAGAGAAAAGAGGCCCCATAAGTCCACATCCATCAATTCATCACAGCAGGAAACAAGAGAAGAAGCCAGGAGTCTTGAAATCCCTCCCGAGTGTTGGCACGGCTTGCATTAAAACTTGAATACTGTTTCTCACAGGATTTAATTATTCCCACCAGAGAAAAAGAAACTTTCCAGAAAAAAGCAAGGGTATCTTTTGTTCCTTATTTGTAAACATGGCTCAAATTTCCTCACAGTGTGAAGGCTGAATGGTTTACCCTAACAAGCATGTGATTAAACTAACACAAGTGAATATTCTGCATCTCACTTGGGTGACCCTGTAAGATCTAGCACTGACCCAAGTGAGAGGCTGGTGCCAAGAATGAAAATTATTCATTTGATCTTCAAGCCAACACAGGTGAACATGTGACTGCCCTAACAATTCATTTTGAATTAAATACAAATTCTTCTCACAAGAGACATCAAAGGTCATGCATCCATGAGCAATTTGTAGGAATTCAAGGTTTATTGGGATATATCATCTATTGGACTCTGCCTCGTGGGTTTGCATTTTATGTAATAAGGCAGTAGGAAGCATTAGTAGGGCTTTGGGGCAGAGGGACCAGGTTTGAATCTAGTTCTGACATTTACAGACTGGGGTGACTTTGGGAAAGAGATGAACTGGGTCTCAGTTTCCTTATTCACAAAGGCGGAAGAACGCTTCCCTCCCACCTTCAAAAAGTTGTAAGAACAATAAAAGAGAGAATGCATATGACATGTGTGGGGACACAATGCAGGTGCTCAATGGGTGAACTCCTCAGCGTTTCTATGGAATCACAGATTCATTAGATCATTGAACAAAATTGTTTCCAGCACTTACTAAATGCCACGAATTGTGCTAAGTACTGGGAATATAGTAGTTAAGACAGACAAGGGCCACATTTATGGAGCTATTGGAGACAGATAGATAGTAAACATAAAAATACTATTATCAGATTCTGATAAATACTATGTCCTGAAAACCTGAGACAGGGCAATAATGATAAAGAGTAACTGGAGGAAGATAGGGAGTATTTAAGGTAGCCTCCTCGGAAAACTGATCTTTAATCTGAGAGTTGAATGACAATAGTAGAGCCAGTCATCCAGCCTTAGGCAGAAAAACTTGGTATTCGGGAGGGATAGACGCAAGGCCAATGAAGCCTTATAGAAGCAAAACAGAGTAGGAGATAATGTTATTCTCAGCAGGGTCCAGATCACGGACACTGTAATCCACGGGAAGGCGTCTGGCCCTTATTCTCATTGTAATCGGAAGCCATTAGAGGATTTTAAGTGCCCGAGTCACTTGATTAGATCTATTTAAGGGCAGACATAGATACAAGCAGGACGTATTTGTGAAATGTAAAATTTCCGCCCTGTCTAGAGTGGAGGACAGCTACTAGGGGATCATGTAAAAAAAAGTTATGATACACAATATAGTCCGGAAATGGGTTTCAACCTGATGTGATTTAAAAAAAAAAAAAAAGGATGTCATTCAAGGTTGTGACGTGAAGCCATGTTTAAGTGATGGTCATTAGATGGTCGCCTGCAGTCTTGCGGAATAAACTTTATTTCTTTTCAAAGTAGAAGAAAAGAGGTAAGGAATAGAATTATTCCTCCTGGAACAGTTTCTTTCTCCAGGATTTCAGTATTCAGATGCTGGTATTAAATGGCCTTATGTACAGAAAGGGCCTAGCATGATGTAGGGTGAGACACACAGAAGACACTCAATCAATTAGAGTTCCTTCTCTTCTTTCCTCCTTCCCCCTCTTTTGCCTTGAAACAAACCATAGTCTACTGCTATGGAATTCCTAAAGGATGAGTGAAGAGTTCCCAAAGAGAAAATGTAGCAAACGACCTCTTCTAGTTGAAAATGCACTGAACACTGAATGGTTGACTAAGCTTTTGAGGATTCCCATATTTCGGGCTCCATTCTAGAGTTGTAATGCCCGGTGAAAGGCCCTCTAAGTCAGAGGTTTACAGGTTTCATTTTTTAAGCAAAAGAACCGTTAAAAAAAAACCAAAACAGCTCCTAATTCAAAGATGCTAGATCAAATAAGAATTTTAATGACTCTGCAGCTGCTGTTGTAGGAACGGGAGCAAGGAGAGGAGTCGTATGAGACAAAACAGCAAACTTCTTAGAAAAGATGCAACTAATTGTTCTCTTTTTTTATGAGAGTCTTGATTCAGACAAAACTAAAAATAAGGTTATAGTTTGGGGCCTCTTGCAACATCCGTTTCCTTTTAGGTCTCTGGGAACAAACATTTTCCTACTGCTTGCAGAGCAAGTAATCAGAAGGGAAGAGGAGGAACAGACTAAAGACAAACTTCACAAACAAGCTTGAGATCACAGAAAGGTCTAATAACTGACCAAAACATCTAAAACTCAATTGCATTTACAACTGAGGTCAGGCTGGAACCTCCCCTGTTCTACACATTTACACGCTCCCGGCCCTGCCTCTCAGGAATCCCACCCTGCAGTCCCGTCGCCTGATCCAGCCCCTCCTGCCTCAGTCAGCTGTGCAGGGAGGCAGGCATGAGAGCTGTGGGGCCATGGGGCTAGGTGGCCATGGCACAAAGGTCTCAGATGTCTCGACTCCAATCTAGAATTGGGGTAGACCTTATCACTCTCCCGAAGAACACATGTTCTCTGAAGTTCTTCCAGACATTCTACAGAAGTAAATTTTAATACAAATACGAAGGTCTCCTCTCATGATGGATTAAGGATGCCATTTAAACCAGGCAAGGAGCTCTCCTTTGGGTCTGGGAAGGTCTAGAAGTGTTAACAGTGGAAAATGGCCCTTAGTTTCTTCAGTCTGGGGCCTGTCCTGTCCACATGCTGGTGGCCCACATCTTAAAACATTCCCATCCCCACATAAAGGTGAAATAAGAGAGAGAAATGTTACACGAGAAACTTAGCTACAAAATGATGTCTGTTTTGGCAAGTAAAGTGGTGAAATTCAGCAGCCACAGTCAGAAAGGCTCAGGTACAAGGCTTTGTCCACATCAGAAAGCAGGGGAAAACCAGGACCGTGACTTGAGGGGTGAGCCTGGTGTTCCACAGAGACAGTGACACTGAAGACAAAGTGAGGCACTTTATACCCTCCTAGCTCAGCTCCTGCCAGTCAGAGGTGCTAAAGGAGGCTTCTGGCCAGAATTTTGGATCATTTCTACCACCCCGACCAAGCATGTCAATCATTGCCCAGGTCAGCGTGTAAGCTCCCACAGGGTAGTGTCCCTGCCCCCACCCTCCCCGAGCACCGGACAACCAGGCACACTGCCCTGCAGTTTTCCTGGACAAGGCCAAAGGGCAACAGCAATGTGACAGGTCACTGGAAACAAGCCTCTAGGATTGGATTATACAAATGGATTTTTATGTAAGTGGAGTCATTCCAGGGCAAGTAAATACGGTAAAGGAGGAAACAATTCAGGGTTTTCTGCGAGATAATAATGTGCTAAGTAATTTAAATGATATACGCAGTTAGCTTATATGGAAGGGGAAAATATATCTCTATATATTCATCCCAGTACAGAGTTTGACCAAAGGCAGCTTCTTCGAACAGTTTTTTGTTTGTTTGTTTTTTTAAGAGAGACAGAAAGCAGGGAGAGAGGGGAAGACAGAGCCTGCCGTGGGGCTCAATCTCAGGACCTGAGCCGAAATCAAGGGTTGGAGGCTTAACTGATTGAGCCATCCAGGTGCCCCTTTTTGAACAGTTTTAATGCTATATCTTAACCATCATAAGATTTCATTTGAGTGTTTCTATTAAATGATAAAATGTTGTGTTAGACAATTTAAACAGGTTTTTTGCCTGCTGGACTTATCAGAATTTTTAATATGCTAATGTGCTTTGTGAATTTCCAAAAGGGCGCTAAAGTGCGCCCCAGCTTGAAATAGTTTTGATTACAGGGGCTCCTGGGTGGCTCGGTCCGTTAAGCATCCAGCTCTTGATTTCAGCTCAGCTCATGCATGATCTCAGGCTTGTTGAAATGGAGCCTCTGTGCTGGGCGTGGAGCCTGCTTAAGAGTCTCTCTCTCTCTCCCTCTGCCCTGCTCCCCATGGCTCATGGACACACAAGCACACTCTCTCTCTTTAAATAAATAAATAAATAATTTATTTAAAAAAGAGTTTTGATCACAGAACCTCAGGTCAGGACATTTTGTTGGACCAGAGAGCTGTATAATACAACTTTGGAAATGCTGCCCTAATAAATTCTGTACTGCTCTGAAACACACAAAAACCACTGTATACCCCTTGAGAAACTGAGAATATAAACCATGTGAAGTAGTAGCTTATGAAATTGAAAAAAATATATCAGGTTACCCACTTACCAGGGTTTATACACTAAGGAGTTAATTAACTGATCGATTGACAGTGCCTAGAACAGTGTTTCACGTTATTCGATAAAGATAGACTAAAATCAATTACATGGCCAAGCACAACAAGTGTAAATCCATTGCTTTCCCCAAAGCAAATATGCTTTAAGTCAAAGCCCCATGCGAGTGAGTGCACGCTCAGCACTGAAGCATTCTGCCAAAAATAATTTATACTAGGTGCTTTACTGTGGAAATAAAATACAAAACTCTTGCCCCAGCCAAGAGTTCCATTAGAAGATGACAAATTCAGCCTCGGCACAGATACAAATGCTCGCCCTTTATGCTCCCGGCCAACTTTCCTGCTCCAAGTTTCTTTGGTGCTGTGCCCACTGCCGACCGAGGAGGTAGGAAGGGCCTGTCACACAGAAGAACCTGGCCAACAAGACTTCTGCAACTTGTCCAGAGCACAGGACCTGGTGAGCCCATGCCTCCCCGCATGAATGAGGTGTTCAAATCAGGCCACAGGGTCAACCCGTAATCCTACAGCATCGATTACCCAGACTGGCTGTAATCTGTGTTCTGCGCACCCCTGAGCTGGTCTCCGCTGCCCACCTTTCTTTTCCAGGGGGTACATCAGCGTCAGAGGGTAAGTGCTGGAAATCAGAGCTGTGAAGATCCAAGTCAATGCCTACTGCTTTACTGGCTTACTGATCCAGGAAAAGGACCGATGGGAGAGGATGAGAGTGTTGAAGAAATGAGCAGAGGAATGATCTGTAGCTTTCAAGGCCTCTGCACCCTCCCAGGGGCCCAGATAACCAAGACATAAGTGTCCTCTGTGAAATGTTTTACAGATGACAGAACAAAACTGGGTTAGGTAAAGGTGGGGTTTTTTAAAAAGATTTTATTTATTTGAGAGAGAGTGAAGGAGAGGGAGAGAGAATCTGAAGCAGTCTCTGCACTGAGCACAGAGCCTGATGTGGGGCTCGATCCCACAACAAGATCATGACCTGATCTGAAACCAAGAGTTGGACGCTTAACTGACCTAGACACCCAGGTGCCCCAGCTAAAGGAGTTTTGAAGCAGAAAACCAATGCTCTCAACACCCTCTTATGTGGTATTTCTGTATAAATAAAAACAATGTGACAGACGGTGACTACCCTTACCCTGGTGAGCACTGAGTAAGCTACAGAATTGTCAAATCAATATGCTGTCCACCTGGAACTAACATAACATTGTATGTTAATTATACTTCAATTCAAAAAGCTTAAAAAAAAACAATGTATAGATATATATACACATATATACATATATATATATACATATATATATATATATATATACAGTGTATACATAATATAAGAAGTCTGGAAGAATATAAATCAAAATGTGAACAGGACTATGCTTTGTTGTATGTCAATCATACCCCAATAAAGCTGCTTAAAGTTAACGTTAATAATGGTTATCTTTGAGTTACGAAAGATTACAGGCAATTATATATTTTTTTCTGCTGGTCTGTATTTTCTACATTTTCTTCCCCTATATGCATTACCTTAGTACCAAAAAATTTCTAAAAGTAATTTTCATCAACTTGTTTGATGTTGGTGTCATTCTTTGCACGTTATAAAGTGTTTCCACATACTTAATCCATAAAACAGAAGGAAATATTATTACTTGAGAGAGGACGAAACGGGCTCTGAGATAGTTACAGGACTCGTTCAAAGTCAAAGAGCTAGAAATTAGCAGAACCAAAATGGAATCCAGATCTTCTCTTCCAAATCCCATGACTTCTGTTTTCTTTTGCTCACTGCTTGCTGTCTCACATGGTCTAAGCGTGCCCCACTGGCTGCATAAATTCCCCTGGAATATACTTCGTATAGAACCAAAGCTGTAGAGTTATCATATAAGACTTGAGCAAAAAAGTGGGGTGCCGGGGTGGCTCAGTCAGTTAAGCAGCTGCCTTTGGCTCAGGTCATGGTCTCAAGATGCTGGGATCGTGCCCCTCAGTGGGCTCCTTGCTTAGCAGGGAGCCTGCTTCTCCCTCTCTCTTTGCCTGCCAGTCCCCCTGCTTGTGCTCTCTCTCTGGGTCAAATAAATAAATAAAATCTTTTAAAAAACAAGACTTGAGCAAAAAAGCAACCATTTTTTGTTCAAACTCAGTACTGGTTGAGGGGAGGGATGAGAAAAACCAAGCGAGGGCTGGAGACCAATGAGACCCCATCAGAGTGTTAGGAAACCTTTTCCTCCTGGTCACCACAACACACACTCTTGGCTTCACTTAACCTTCTTCAGAAAGGGAAAAGGCTGGTGACTAACATAACATAATAAAAAATTAAAAAAAAAAAAAAAGGGAAAAGGAAACTTGACCAAAATGGGACCAAAACACTCAGGGTGAGAAAACACAGATGGCCGCAAACAGTGACATGGGGCTACAGGTATTCAGACATGGCTCGGTTGGAGGTACCTTCATTCCCGCCGCTGCTGCCGGGCCACTGGGGTCCACAGCCTGGATGTGGCATGGCTTACTTCCTCGCACCACAAAGCCCCAACCAACGGCGTCACCGACAATCTGGAGAGGAAACCACAATTAGCAATCAGCAGGCAGTCTCTGGCAATTTGCCTGTCCTTCCAAGAGAAAGAAAACCAGCCCAAGATTAAGTGCGTGCCCTCACATCTCTCTTCTCTGTGCCATCTGAACCTTGCCAGGAGAGCAAAACACTTTGCTTCTACCCCAAGCACAGGCGTATCGCTGCAGGAAAGGGGGTCAAGAGATACCTGTTTGGCAGAAAGAAGCTTCTTTTGTGAGGGCGCTACCCAGTGCATAACTGGCAGATTGCCTCTTTCTTAGGCCGCTATGTAATTCAATATCAGACTCAAATGGAAAATTTAGAAGATCGTGAAAACATGGTTGAAATTTCTCTCCAGACCCAATTTCTGTTCCAAGTTTATACTTTTCCCCTGGATCTAAATGATACTTTTTGGTGACCCTGCTACATCCTTGAAGTCCAAAGGAAAAATTTAAATTACTAATGGTGGGAAATATGAAGAGTTTTGGGTTTCTTGAAACACGTTTTTTTCTACTAAGAAAAGTAAGTGAATGAGTACATAAAGTTCACAATTATGAGTAGGTGCTGTTCCAAAAGTGGTTTGAAACTGGAGGGTGCCTTTCCCTACAGAGTCGTTAGAACTGGCAGTTACATTCCCTGGGCAGCTCCCTGACACGTCTTCAATGCGCACCCCAACCGAAATGCAGAAGACACACATTCACAATTACTAGCAATGCTGGCATTTACATTTAAAACCAAAAAGAAATACTTACAAATACAATCAACTGTCTCTTGAATGCTTGAGACTGAGGCAAGGCAGGAAAGCAAATGCAATTTTTGAGAACATTCTCTAAATGATGTTTAGGTCCTTCATTGACTTTAGGTTTTGCTGGTATTACCAGTTCCTTATACCTAATTTCACTTCAAAAAGTACAGTTTACCTTTTCCCCTGATACAGATATATTTCCAGTGTTTTTTTCATATTGACTGGCTATGACTGGGCCCGTCTTATTTTAACTCCTCAGTGCCCAGATGTGCAGCAGTCCTTGACAAATATTTGCAGCCTGACTGGGTGTGGAAAGATTTTTTTTTTTTTTTTGTCCCTGAGGTAATAAAACAAAAGTCAGAAGATTTTTTTAAAAGATTTTATTTATTTATTTGGGAGAGTGAGCAAGCAGGGGGGGAGGCAGAGGGAGAGGGAAAGGGAGAAGCAGACTCTCTGCTGAGTAGGGAGCCCAATGCAGAGCTTCATTCCAGGCCCCCGGGATCAAGAGCTGAGCTGAAGGCAGACACTTAACCAACTGAACCACCCAGGCACCCCCAAAAGTTAGAAGATTGAAGGAAGAGAAGTGCTTTCAAGAGCACGTCGATGTGGTTTTGTGCAAAGACTGAGAGAAAGAGGTGAGGGATGGAGAGTGGGTGAGGTGCTGTCAAGCAGAGCACTTGGATTCTGTGTAAAGAAAGCCAGTGGGGCCAGTAGTTCCAGAAGGGAGGCTGGAAGACTTCCACGGAGGGGCAGGTGGCCAGGAGGTGCTCACAGGTGAGCAGTGCTCCAAAATCCAGTGCTTGTGTAACTCAAGACAGGCTCAGCATTGTCAAAAGCACCATTCCTTATGGTAGAACAGATGATCCCATAGTTTTGTTTTCTCCCCCTAAAGACTCTTCTAATGTCTTAAATGATTTTGGGGATTAACTATAACACAGAAGGAATTATTGGCATTATTTGCACTGCCATTTGCCTTAAAGTCTGTAATTATATCAGACTACATATGTAATGGAAATCTTTTCTTTGTAATTATATCAGACTACATATGTAATGGAAATCTTTTCTTAAGGGCACATCAAAAGGAGTTTAAAATACTATATTAATCATAAATCATGTCAAGTCCTAACGTATTTTAATGCCCAAGGGTCAAGAAAATCTACTATTAGAATAATGTCAAAAACAAAAGTAAAATTAGAAGGTTTTCAATTCTATCCCTAAGCTACACACTGATACACTGACATGTTGACACGGTACAGAAAATAGGCACGAGAGATACCCAAATGACGAGCTTACCGTGAATGTCTTCCTTGCGTACGGAGCCCCGGGAGTCAGGAGTTCCTCAGAAGTTACAGGTCTCTTCAACACTGTAAGAAAGACACAAGATCAAGGTGTAAACCCTCCTGGCCGTTTGTTCATTCACGTAGCGAATATTTACTGAATGCCTCATATGTGACAGTCCGCGAACAAGCATGGCGAAGATCCTTGCCTCACAGTGTATACTCCAGCCAAACGGAGACAGAAAACGTAAGCAGCCATGATTAACCCTAAGCCTGACTTACAGAGCCATGGAAAGAAGAAATGGCACAGGAGTGGGTTGACATTTTTCTGTCAAGAAGAAGTTTTCTAGTGCTCACCCTTCTTTCTTTTGAATCCTGATTATGTATTCAACAGGGCAAGGTTAAGAGAGAGACTTGACTCTAGCGGTCCGATAGCCATGTTTCAAGAGCTAACCCCCACAACATACCGCACACATCCCACTCTTGGAAGCTTTACTTATTTCCTGATCAATACCCTGGACCGCATGGACACACTCACGGCCTTTTGCCCCAAGGAATGATGCTAGAGAAATGTTAGGCGTACTCGGCATGTGCTAGGCGCTATGCTAAGTGCTCCAAATATATTATCTCATTTACTCACCACAAAAACTATTTAGCTAGGTTCCTCATTGTGGCTATTTTATGAGTGAGAAACCAGAGGTTTAGAAAAGTTAAATAGCTTTGTCCAGGGTCTCAGCCCTCATGGGTAGCAGAATCAGGATTCAAATTCAGGCATTGAGTGCCAGTGCCCATCAGCCACTGCGACATGGCTCCTCCCATGCTCTGCCGTCTCTGTGAGCAGAAGAATGGGCTCAAAATCTCCAGAAGGCAGTGGTGAGTTGTCCTCCTACGACATCTGTTCTTATCAGCTCACTGCTGTTGCCCACCAAGATGGCAAAGACAGCAGCCAATCCCCGACTTGCCGGGTGCCAAAAACCTGCCAATAGTGTGGTCTCTCCTTATCCGTAGGGGATACATTCCACGACCCCCAGTGGGTGCCTGAAGCCTCAAATAGTACTGAGCCCTATAGATACTATGTTTTTTCCTATGTGTACATATCTATGATCAAGTTTAATGTAGAAATGAGTCACAGTAAGAGATTAACACCGTTCACTAATAATAAAATAGAACAATTATAACAATATGCTGTAATAAAAGTTATATGAAGTGGTCTCTCTCTCTCAAAATATCTTATTGTCCTGGACTCACCCTTCTTGTGATGATGTGAGATGATAAGATGCCTCCAGGATGAGACAAGGTGAGGTGAATGACGCAGGCGCTATGACAGAGCCCTTGGCTACCACTGACCTTCCGATGCTATGCTGGAAGGAGGATCATCTGCTCCCAGGCTGCGGTTGACCTGGGTAACTGACATCACAGAAAGGGAAAAGGAGGACCACTGTAATGAACTTCTCCATCCATCCTGTGCTCACTAAGAACTGGAGAGGGGACTGCTACGGCCATCCAGAGAAGCCAGCGAATGGGGAGCCAGGGAGCCTCCTAACCCAGTCAGACAGAGATCATGAACTTGGGTATCACAAAGAAACGTGAGGGGCCAAGGCCAGGCCCCTAACCTGGCAAAGTGCCAGCCTTCAATTCCCTTTGCTGGCAGCATTCAGAGGTCAGAGGCCAGTCCTGGTACAAGGGTGAAGCAGAGAAAGAAAAGGCAGCATGGGGTAAGACCTCGATGACCCACCAGGTAACTTGGCCCTAACAGACCCCCTCTCTGTTAAAGGCAATGAAGTGCTTCTCGTTGAGATGACAAGTGGCTGGGATGACTTCTGCTTTCAGAAAGCTCATAAAAGGGAACATGAATTTATGTTTCCCCCAAAAGAAGGAGTAGATGGAATATCAATCAAGAAAAGAACCTCTCAGATGAACAGGAGGTAAGAGAAGAGGTACATGGTTGAGGACTGAGCCCTTTTAATTCCCTATCAGACAATTCCTTCCCTCCTCCCCATAACTGCTTCTGGGTGTATGAATTTGGATATAGAAAGCACATTGTACTATAATATTTAACAATGATACTGACCACTTCTTTTAATACACATTCTCTTTCTTTTTATTGAGATACAATTGACATATAAAATTATATTAGTGTCAGGCTACAGCATAATGGTTATATATATATATATATATATATATATATATATATATATATATTTTTTTTTTTTTGGCAAATGATCACCACAATAAGTCCAGTTAACACCCTATTAACTCACATAGTTACAACTTTTTTTTTCTTGTGATAAGAACTTTTAAGATTTATTTTCTTGGGGCGCCTGGGTGGCACAGCGGTTAAGCGTCTGCCTTTGGCTCAAGGCGTGATCCCGACATTATGGGATCGAGCCCCACATCAGGCTCCTCTGCTAGGAGCCTGCTTCTTCCTCTCCCACTCCCCCTGCTTGTGTTCCCTCTCTGGCTGTCTCTGTCAAATAAATAAATAAAAGTCTTTAAAAAAAAAAGATTTATTTTCTTAGCAACTTCGAAATACACAATACGTGAGCACTGGGTAGTATACTGAACTGATCAGTCATTGAACATTATATCAAAAACCAATGATGTACTCTACCTTGGCTAATTGGATTTAAATAAATAAAAAAAATAAGGTATAACACCAAAATAAACAAACAAATCTTAAAGAAATATACAATACAGTATTATAACTACAGTGACCATGCGGTATATAACACTGTCGGGACTTATTTATTTTATAACGGGAAATTTGTACTGTTTGACCTCTTCACCCATTCCTCTGACACCAACCAATCTGTTCCCTGTATATGTGAGTTTGGGTTTTCATTCCCTTTTCATTCCACATATAAGTGAGACCCCATATTTGTCTTTCTGTTTGAATTACTTCACATGGCATAATGCCCTCAAAATCCATCCATGTTGTTGCAAATGGAAGGATTTCCTTTTTTTTTTAATGGCTGAATGATATTCTGTTGTGTATATATACCTCATCTTCTTTATCCATTCATCTATCCATGGACCCTTAGGTTGTTTCCAAGTCTTGGCTATTGTAAATAATGCTGACGAACATGGGGGTGTGGAGAACAATTCAAGCTTGTGTTTTCCTCCCTTTGCATAAATACCCAGAAGTGGAATTGCTGGATTATATGAGAGTTCTATTTTCAGTTGTTTGAGGACCCCCCCCCCCACACATCGTTTTCCACAGTGGCTACACCAATTTACACTCCCACCAACAGTGCATCGGGGATCCCTTTCCTCCCCAACCTTGCCAACACTTGTTATTTTTGGTTTGACAATAGCCATTCTAACAGGTGTGAGATGATAGCTCCTCATGGTTTTGAATCACACCGTACAGTAATATTTGACCACCATGCTAATAAAATAAAATAAATTATAAATTAAAATATTTATTTTAATACATGTTCTCTTTGTTCTGTTGAAAAATATAGAAATCTTGAATCCCATGGAATTATCCTTTAGCTCTCTCTTTTTTTGTCTTTCAGAAGGTATTAACTCATCACAAGGACACCAATCATGGTAATATCTGGTAGCTTTTTTTTTTTCCCCTGGTCTGGCTTAGGGCATTTATACACAGTACTAAAAAAAAAAAAAAAATACATGCATATGTAAATCTAATGATTAATTTTAAATACCTTACTGTGAAGGCCTACTTATCTGCTTGAGAAAAAAAAAATCACACCCTGGGAACCCTCCCAAGAGTGAGGGAGAAGCTTGTCAGAATATGGGTAAGATGTAGGATTTACGAACCACGATTCAGACAACCACAATTGAGACCCAAAAAAGGCAACCTGACCTTTCTTTGCTGCCTGCTTATCAGCAAACTTTTCCCTTTGAGCTAAGGGGCAAGGAGAAAGAGGAAACAATGCAAACCCACCTCAGGAACGGCGGATGTATAGTTCATTTAAGAAATTAACACTTTGTTCTCACTCTCCCATTGTATGCAATCGAAAGCAAGAAAAATGGCTTTAGCATGGCTGACCCCTTCCTGAAACCGAACTCTTCTTTTTTTTTTTTCTTTTTTTTTTTAATATTTTTTTATTATATTATGTTAGTCACCATACAGTACATCCCTGGTTTTTGAGGTAAAGTTCAATGATTCATTAATTGCGTATAACACCCAGTGCACCATGCAATACGTGCCCTCCTTACTACCCATCACAAGCCTATTCCATTCCCCCACCCCCCTCCCCTCTGAAGCCCGCGGTTTGTTTCTCAGAGTCCATAGTCTCTCATGCTTCATTCCCCCTTCTGATGACCCCCCCTTTCTTTATCCCTTTCTCCTCCTACCCATCTTCCTAGTTCTTATGTTCCATAGATGAGAGAAACCATATGATAATTGTCTTTCTCTGCTTGACTTATTTCACTTAGTGTTATCTCCTCCAGTGCCGTCCATGTTGCAGCAAATGTTGAGAAATCGTTCTTTTTGATAACTGAATAATATTCCATTGTATATATGGACCACAACTTCTTAATCCAGTCATCTGTTGAAGGGCGTCTCGGTTCCTTCCATGATTTAGCTATTGTGGACAATGCTGCTAGGAACATTGGGGTGCATATGGCCCTTCTCTTCACTACGTCTGTATCTTTGGGGTAAATACCCAGTAGTGCAATGGTTGGATCATAGGGTAGCTCAATTTTTAACTTTTTAAGGGACCTCCACACTGATTTCCACAGTGGCTGTACCAACTTGCATTCCCACCAACAATGTAGGAGGGATCCCCTTTCTCCACATCCTCTCCAACAACTGTTTCTTGCCTTGTCAATTTTTGCCATTCTAACTGGCGTAAGGTGGTATCTTAGTGTGGTTTTGATTTGAATTTCCCTGATGGCTAATGATTTTGAACATTTTTTCATGTGTCTGTTAGCCATTTGTATGTCTTCATTGGAAAAGTGTCTGTTCACATCTTCTGAACTCTTCTGTTTCTAACTTCAGGTCAACCTGTCAGATTTCGACCAGGGGCTTCAAAAAGCCTATTTCTAAGAATACAGTTCTTCTTTCTCATTCTACCTTATCAGCAGTGTTCCATTAATTGAAAAGCCTGGTTCCAAATGGGGGCTCAACGATTTTCCAGACAGAATGAGTGTGGAAGCCAGTTTCTTCATTCACGTGCTGCAGGTTAAGATTTTACTCTTCCAGCTAAGCCTCCAGAAGGTAGC
The DNA here is from genome assembly GCF_024610735.1 of Ursus americanus. Taxonomy (NCBI): domain Eukaryota; kingdom Metazoa; phylum Chordata; class Mammalia; order Carnivora; family Ursidae; genus Ursus; species Ursus americanus. The sequence goes on from NC_142135.1 coordinate 19,251,556, forward strand.
AAAAAAATTGTCAGATTAAGTAAAATATCCTCTCGCCTAGATAACAGCTTCAGATAACAGTTTTCTCCTGAAGCCCTTTGAACAACATCTATTTGTCCTTAGTCTCACTAACATGTGTTTCCCCCCGGCAGAGAGATGATATGTTCACTGAGGGAAGGGGTCATGACCTTCCATCTTCGTATCCCCAAATGTGGTGATGAGCCTAACGAACACAGTCCCTTCCCTGAAGGTGACATACTGGACTAAGGGTGGACAGGGCATGAAACAGAGGGAGTTGAAGGTGTTTTCAAGGCAGTGATTATCAGCATGATGGACCACCGATCTAATCCTGGGAGAGAGGTGGGTAAGGGGCAGCTAGAAGCAGGTGGTATCCGTGCATTACAGGATCCTGTGGGCTGACGAGCTGATTGGGTCAAGGAAGAACTGTTTCTAACCACAAACTCATCAACAGTCTTTGTGCCTAGACTTCTTCTTCTGGAATATAAAGACTATGGAGGCCGATGAGTAGGATTTGAAACTGCTAGGCACCAAGAGTCATTTTCAGAGAGAGCTGGGTTTGCACAGATCCGTGCCTCTTCTTTGGGGGTGCTGGGACCCAAAAGACCTTTGCATCTGCTCAAATCCTCTTTAGGACTGTGGGGCTTCTCCCAGCTGCCGGGACTGCTGATATCTTCAACTGTCTTTGGAACCACCTCTGAAAAGAGCTGCCTTGCCCAAAGTCATGACCTCCTCCCAGGGACAGCCAGCATCTAATGACTGGTCACCATGAGGGCTGAAAGGCCTCACCCCAAGCCGGGACAACTCTGAAGCCGGGACAACTCTGAAGGGCCATCCCAACTCCAGAGCTCCCCTAGGAGTCCATGGGGCAGCCTGATTCTCCCTCTGTGCAAACCTACACGCTTCCCTTCCATTGGACGTGCGTTGGCCCCAAGAGCACGCTGTAACGAGATTCCCACACAGGAGTCTCCCCATCCGAGAATGTGCGGCCCCGGGGACCCCGCCTGCACCTCTGCCCCGCCCCCCACCGTCACCACCAGAAAGGGGGCTGCCTTTCGGCCACTCACCGGACTTGGGGTTGCAGAGCACTGGGGGGCTGCTGCTGAGCGTGGGGCTGCTGCTGAAGTAGCCGCTGCTGCCGCAGCTGCTCATGCTGCTCCTCCGCACTGCGGACACGATCTTGATCTCCTTGCTGGGGCTGACTGCGCGGGCCGGAAACACACGGTCGTGAGCGCGCCGGCCGCAGGTCCCTAGAGCACGCGGGCTCGCGGCCGCCAGATGCAGCCGGGCGAGTAACGCAGGCCAGGAACGGGCACCCTGGCCTGGGAGTCAGAAACACCAGAATCTGGGCACCTGGGCGGCTCAGTCACTGAAGCGTCTGCCTTTAGCTCGGGTCATGATCCCAGAGTCCTGGGATCGAGTCCCGCATGGGGCTCCCTGCTCAGCGGGGAGTCGGCTTCTCCCTCTACCCCTGCCCTCTGCTCATGATATCGCTCACACTCTCTCTCTCAGATAAATAAAAAAAACCTAAAAGAAAGAACGAAAGAACGAAAGAAAGAAAAAGAAAAGCAAGAATTTGAAGTGCACCCTGCCACTCACTGGTAGCATAACCTGGGGCCACTTGTTTTGGTTCTGGGAGCCTCAACTTCCCCAGCTGTGAAGTGGGAATAATGCAATCTCACAAGACTGGCACAAGGAGGGGACTTTCTAGAGGAATAACCATGAAAGACTGTAGGCCAGCAGCAAGGATGACATGCTGTGAGAATAATCCTATAAGAATTGTAGGAGAGCCCAAGGAGAATCTGCATCCCAGACATGTACTCAGGCACATAAAATGTTATTTCAAGAACGACTGAGCCCATGCTGAGCAGTCCCTGGAAGGATGTAAATTAACTGCTGGCTAGACACAAAATGGATTGACAGTAATAATAAACACCTCCTGATTTAATCAACCAGAGCCGTGGAAGGAGATTAAAACACAATACCACATGTTTAGCTCTGAAAGCGTATGTGCGGCAGCAGTTTAGGCTCTGATCTGGTTCTCTTTGCCATAGAGTGAGTGGCTCTCCACCAGGGAGAGGAGAGAGGAAGGTGTATGGTCAAATGACAGGAGCCGTGGAGAGTCCCTGCTCAGTGCCTGGAACATGGGAAGCACAGCATTTGCTGGCTTTTATGGTGACCACAGCCCCTCTGTCCTCCTTCCCATCATTGTCACTTTTCGGGTCTACCGGGCTCACAAGAAACAGGCAAACCTTAGTGCTAGGAAGAAGGGGAACAGTTACCCTGCGTTTGCAGAAGGCTGCAGCCCGAGGGGACACATGACTGGGGTGCGTCTGAGCACAGACTGGGCTCCCAAAGGGCTGCTAGTGCTCACTTTTCCTGAGGGGCTCTTGCTTCTCATTCTTTCTTCCATCCTAGCCCTCTCTGCAGAGGCTGGGAGAGAGTGATTGGGGCGGAGACGGCATAACAGAAGCACTAGAGTTAACACAGAACTGGTGTGAGATCCAGCTCCGTCCACCCCTTTCTGGCTGTGTAACCTTGGGGGATCCCCTCCACTGGTCCATGCCTCAGCTTGTCCACCCATAAAATGGGGACAAGAAAAGTCCTTCATTTTAGGATATAGTGAGAATTCAAGAGGAAAACTCATGCAAGTAAGCTTAGCTCAGGGCCAGGGGCACAGAGAGGTCTCAATGTAGCTGCAAGTGTCCTCACCGCCACCTGCCGGAAATAACCAAGACACACATTTTCACTGTGCCGAGTTGCAGGTGAAGCCCAGACTGTCTAAACCTTAGGCCAACCAGTTTCTTGGGTCAATCCATGCCAAGTTTTCAGAGGGTTTGAAGATACGCCTTTAAGCACCTCTGCTTCTTCCGTGGAAGAGCACATCAAGTTAAATTTTCTGGATGAGCTGGGTTATCTTTGTGGACACCTGTCGGCATCATTTCTGGCAGGCGTCACGTAAATATGGGACTGTTTGACCTTCCGTGAGACATCCTAGGCTTTATGAGCTCCTCTGCTTGCTTTTCACTGTTTTGTTTTGTTCTGCGTCACACCTTTGTGACGGATTGACAATCAGTTGCCTTTTACTTGAATATGCCCTCAAAAGTCTTTATTCACCATTAAAACATACAGCTTTTTGGTGCTGTGATTTGGAACACTGGGTCATTAATGATATGTAAGAATCATTTATAAATGAAAAGTAAATAAGGTAGAGTGAGAGCTTAAGAAGCCTTCTATCACACAAATACGTAATTTAATAAAACAGTCTTCACGACATCGAAATGGACTTTGTTTTTTTTTTTTTTTCATACTTCTCGATTATGAACAAATAAAAATGCTGGAGAACAGCATTCCCAAAGGGGAGTTACTACTATACTAGTTCTCAAAAGACAAATGCACGTGGTCGCATGCACAATGAAACTGACATACCGGACATAAAACTGGTAGATTTCCGATTGTCATGGCTCTGCTTCCTCAGGCAGAAGGGGCTGTCGTGAGTTTCCTGAGAGGAGGGCGATTTTTCATTGAGCAGCTCCATCAGTCTGCGCCTCCGCCGGAAGTTCATTCTGAACTGGTAGAGAAGGTTGCTGTCCACGAACGGGTGCTTGTTGGACACTGGGAAGGAGAAACAACAGACCAGTATGCCTGGTGTCCTGGCCACGGCGCACCGCAGCCAGAAGACTCCATCCAACAGGGGCAAAAGTCTTCGGAAAGAGTGTAATTCTCTAGATGCCACATGACCTTGTAGTCCACACACCGTCCCAAATTCTTTCCACGTGCCATGCACTTTAAAAATTTGCTAACCAATTCCTCTGGGGGAGCTTGGCCTGACCTCACCTCTGATCTAAAGTCATACTCTTCCTCGTGTTGTCCGAGCCCTATGCAACCTCCCGCTGAGCACTTACCACACTGTGCCCACATTGCCCGTTCAATTCTCAGCCTTGTCCACTCAACTCTAGGCTCTCTGGGACAGTGATCATGGCTTCATGTAGTCATGTGTCCCAGTGCCCAGCAAAGTGCTAGTCTCATATCCATACCTCCATTCATTTTTAAACTTCTGATTTTGAAATAAATATAGACTCACAGAGAGCTGAAAAAATAATACAGAGACCACATATCATGTGTTTGTTTGTTTGTTTGTTTGTTTGTTTGTTTGTTTTGGTGGGGGGGGGAGCCCATCTCTTTCTTCCAACCAAGTCACTCTGCTTGAGGGCCCAGACTGTGTCTTAATCATTCTGGCAACCTGAAATCCTAGACTACCATGTGTTTGGCTCAGAGTATGTGCTCAGTAAAAGACTGGCAGTGAATAGCCTATCATGGGTAGTCAGATAAGCAACATGTCCAGAAGACAGGTAACTTCAAACTATTTAGTGGCTAGTCTATACAACAGTTCTCCCTAAACCAGGGTGTGGGTTTGTGGTATGTCATGAAGAGGTTAGTGGGCCACGGGAAATTGGAACATTAAGGACAATGCATTTGTCTTTCCTAAAACTAAATGTGTTCCATTTAAAGCCTTTCCTTTATTCTGAAATGATACCATCACAACTTTCTTGTCCATTCATCCATCCATTTATTCAACTCACATTTATTGACTTAGGTTGACTACATGCTGTGTACATTTTTTTGTCCTACAATTTATGAAATGATGGTAAAAAGAGATAAAAGGGTTTTAAGTACTCATTCTTGGCAACTTTTTTTGAAATGTGAAATTTAAAATTCTGTAAATCACTAGGAAAATAAACTAACACAACCCACTGAGAATCATATTAACTCATTTATCAGTAATGGTAACCAGTACAGCAGCCTCTCTAGGTATTTCGCAAATAGCATCACATCCGCGCTGGCTCAACACTGACAAATGCGATCTAGGGTTATAGCTGTATTTATCATGCACATTTGCTGTGAGTAATTCTGGTTACATGACTATTCAAGTCTCAGAAAGGTGGGTCCCTATTAAGAGGGTCCCCCTGCCAACTTTTAACTTAACGATTCATATGGGTGTTTCACGGTCTTTAAATGGTGACAAACTAGCCACTTTAGCTAAATGAATGATGTTGGCCACAAAGACAAATATACTTAATTCAGTGGTAGTTCTGCAACGTTCTTAGTAAATAAAGCATTCTTGGATTCAGGAGATGCTGAATGCATCCTGGACCAAGAGATGAGCCAATTATACTTTAATACGATATCTACAAATAGTGGTTCTTTTGAGGATAGTCAAATTTTTATATAAATTTACTATATCACTACATTCAATAATACTATAATAAAATTTTGTAGAGAAGTTATTTATTTCTGGCAAACTTATCTGAGTTTATTGAAATTTTTAAATCTTCAAGTTGAATCTTAAATTGCAACCTGAAAATATACAGTTCTGTATACATTTATTAATATCTACTGCTTTCTATTTGGACTGTGAATTATACAAAACATTGGCTCTGGTATAAATAAATCCAGAAAAACACTCTAAATTCAAACAAATTCCAGATTGGCTAAAAATACTTTAAAAAGTATTTTTAATTGAAGCGGAAATTTGACTACCAATTTAATCTCCTCAGGCTTTAAATACCAAGACCTAGAGTGGAAGTCATACCCATGCTCCAGTCTCCACCTCCCCAGCTCTCCGCCACCTATAGCTCAGAGGGTAAATTTGGCATCTGAGATAAGATGAAGGGGTTAAATTCAAATAGTCCTTATTTGTCATATTCCCTCTCCAATAGGGCAAATGACCTTAAATGTGACCGAAGTAGGGAAAACAAAAACTGGATGAGATAGAAGACCACACCTGATGAGCATAATGCCAAGTGGATTGTAAGAACTCGAAAAATTACACCTTTATTATTTTACAACCGCGGTGGTTATGTTTACAACTACCATCACGTACTGATGATGATGCCATTTGGCTCATGGGAATCCAATCTTATGACACACTATATTTATTGCTCCACTTCAATGTTCAAAGGCTTATTTGGATTTTAGTGCCTCAGGAGCAGCCGCACTCTGTGAAAACGAATGTCTCCACGTGATCATCCCCCAGCTGTGCGGCTGGAACAGATGGAGTCCAATTCTCCCCTCAGAATAGAAAAGTGACAATTGCATGTGTCACCTGCATTGTTTTCAACGAATTATTTTGCCTTTAAAGGGTTCTTTTTTCTCTCTCTCCCATGAAAAGGTTAATGACACGAACAGTGAATTTCATGCATTTGCTTTGTCTGCGAGCACAGCCTCAGGTGTAACACAGATAACTGCAGGCACAAAAGCTTCAAGAGTGCGGGTAGACAGCGTATCATAGCATCAATCAGTCACTCACAGCATCTATTCATTTATCCAACAATGTGAGCACCTACTAAGCGTCGCACGCCAGCCCAGCTGTCTATCTTAGCATGGTGACTGGAATATGACACCTCCTCTGCTCATCCTTTCAAACTCATCGAGACCAAAGTCTGCTAAAAGAGACATTGCTTCAGAGAAGAACAAAACAATTAAGTTGGGACTTCATTAAACACTCTCGTAGGCTCAATAACTTTTAGAAACTAGTATTACTCAATAAAAAGCAAAGGTACTAGAGTTAGCTGACCTCAGTTTTGATGCCAGTTCTGCCCACCTGACTAGCAGAGTGCTTTGGGCAACTTACTCAACTTTTACCTTTGCACGGCTTTGCTGTGAAGGAGAAATAGGATAATGGATGTGAGGGATTTGGAATGTCATCTGAAATGGAGTGGTTTAAGTCTTCTTGCTCTTAGACTCCTAAAGACTGACTTGAGCCTCGGTCATTTAAGTTCCTGCACAGAACCTATTTCTTCTGTCTCTTCTGCCCTTCTTTCAAAGAATATTTTGCATCTACCACACACAGTTCTGCCACCTTTTCATTCATGAAAAATATGAAATCTTAACCAGATATCCAGGTCAAGTTTGGCAAGTGTCCCAGTGGAAGACAGCTAAACCTCAGGAGTCTGAGGAGAGCAAGAAATAAAGGAGTCAGTTAAGACACAGGATGTTTAAGGAAGTAACTAGATTATGAAAGCCATTTTTATAGCCATAAATTACACATGTAGAGTCCTAAGAAATAAGCAATGGCTAAATGACATATAGTTTTTATTCCAGATAAGGAGTTGATTCTTCCTACACTTTTAAGACATTCACTATATTAAATACAAAAGCCATTCACCACATAGGCGACTTACTCTTTGGTAAACACAGAAGAAATAACCTAAACTCTGGGGGGGGGGGGTGGAAATTAAAGAGAAGGAAGGAAAAATCTTTTGGGGGATGGTGATTGTGGCTCTGAATCTTGAGGTTTTTCCAATTCTTTACTTCTCAGATCCCAACACTATACAGAACTTTTATTTAAAGTAAATGTTGTGACATAAACAATTTGACAAATTTCATTCTTAGCTCCTTGAGAATATGAACCTCTAACCAGGAAAAAATAAGAGAATATGCAAAGCTGACATTCAATATCTGGTTTGCTAGTTTTCTAGTTTCAATTACGGCTGTCATTGAAAAGTGATAATTAGGGGTGCCTGGGTGGTGCAGTCGTTAAGCGTCTGCCTTTGGCTCAGGGCGTGATCCCGGTGTCCTGGGATCGAGCCCCACGTCAGGCGTCTCTGCCCCCCTGGGAGCCTGCTTCTTCCTCTCCCACTCCCCCTGCTTGTGTTCCCTCTCTCGCTGGCTGTCTCTCTGTCAAACAAATAAATAAAATCTTTTTTTAAAAAAAGTGATAATTATTTATCCATTCAATTTATAATTTCTGGGACTTATGAAGACTTCCTTTTCAGATGGGTGGCAGTCCCAAGGGGCTTGACTTGGCTTGGTATTAAATCAGACATAAAATAAGAGGAAAAGCAGACACAGCCAGAAAGCTGAAGCCATATAAATACAAGAGGATCTAGTTGCTTAGGAAAGTGGGGGTTCTAGAAGCACTAGGCTCACAATGTTGTTGATACTTGGTAAAAGAAAAGAGATCCTAATTCACTGCATGCCTTTACTTTTCAGAAAGCATGAGAGAAATGTCATGTAGTCTACCAAAATAATAAAGTGACATTCATATATTCTTCTTTTTGTGGACAATGTGGCTACATTTTTCTCTTATAAGTTATTAGGATGGCTTTAGCAACAGAAAGAGACCTTACAAAGTGATTATCTATAAGGGGAAATTGGCTTCTACGCCACTGACACATGTAATCTAAAGATGAATATAAGAATCTATCATCTTGAAACCTACAAATTCAGCTGAATATAAAAAACATTTTAAGCTACTTATCTAGTTGGAGGGAGGAAGGTCACATACTTTTGTTCATCCTTGAAATGTTTGCTGGCAAATGGCATAACACAAGAGGCATCGTGAAGTAAGCCAACTGAATCCAGCAGTGTGATAAGGGGGGTGGGAGGGAGTTGGGGGGAGAGCATGGGCAGTCACCAACTGCTCTCTGGATGGCATCTCATCAGATCTTTTAATTTTTTATTTATTTTTTAATTTTTTAAAGATTTATTTATTTTTTTGATAGAGTGCGAGTGGGGGAGGAGGGGAAGCAGAGGGAGGGAGAGAGAGAATCTCAAGCAGACTCCCCGCTGAGCACAGAGCCCCCCAATTGGGGCAGGGGGCTTGATCCCAGGACCCCGAGATCATGACTGAGCCCATATCAAGAGTCAGCCACTTAACCGACAGAGCCACCCAGATGCCCCCATCAAACTTTGTTAAAGGACGGTCTTGGATCTGGGATCAAATACGTAACTTAGCAGAGTGAAAGACGGGGGCAAGAGGGAGGATAATGGCTATTACAGTGAAGAAGAACGATCAGCAAGGATGAGGTGGGGGGGCACCATACTACACATGCAAACTGGGGCCAAAGCTAAAATGTCTTCCAGGTCACCTTTAAGAGAGGACACCCTCGCTGGCTGTCATGATTAGCACCCTCTTCATCACCGTCCTCCACAACAGAGGTGGGTGTGGCTCACTGCTTCCCCCAGGGCGCCAGGGTGGGTGAAGGATCATTCTGGGCCATCAGGCTGTCACTCCACCCTACTTCTCACTCCATTTCCTCTCGCTTGCTTTCTCATCTACTAATCCCTGTACCTCCTCATAAAAGGACACTTAGCACCTGCAGACTTTGCCTAAGAGTACTGACAAGCCTCAAGGCGAAACAGGTGGCAGATCTAGTCCTTAGACTTTGGGTTTCTAAAAGGCAAATAAATTCTGCATAGGAAAATGCTGCACCTTCTCTGCCAATAAGTCCAAAGCTTTCTGTGGTCTCACACGTCCAGCAAAGGCTCTGCACTCTGGCCTCCCTGCTCCTGCTGTCACCGTCCTTCAGAGTCCAAGCAACTCATGTCACTTAGTAGGCTGCAGATTTAAAAAACTGTCAAGGCTAAAAAATATTCATTCATATCATGCTTTTTAATCATGTGTTTGGTGGAAAACATGCATTGAGAACTAACTACAACAGAAGATTAAAGCTGTTTTTTTTTCAATCTGAGCTATACTTAAGGCCATAATTACCCATCTCAAACCATCCTAAAGGAATGCAGAAGTTGAAAGAGCGCTGTTTCCTAAAGCAGCAAAAGTCCTTGATTCAAGAACATTGAGCAATTGTGTTTAAGTGCTATGCCAGGTAAGGACAGAGCTAGGTGCTTGGGATACAAAACTCTTCAAACAGCAATAACAACAGTGAGTCAGAGAACTGAAATAATTACATCCTGAGCACTGACAACATTAAGAAGAGGATATGAAAACAGAAATTGGTTTTAGGGTATAAAGTCCTATTAACTGATATTACCAAAACAAAACACTTCACATTCGCAAAGTTAGAACCCAATTACGCTAACTTAACTGATTGAAGGGAGGAGAGAAGATGGGAGAGAGACAAGGAAGAAAGGTGAAAGTAATCTGGTAAAGACAGCAGAAAAGAAGAAAATCAAAACATGAAATCGTGATTGTGTAGGTTTCTGCAGCTTCTGTGTCTTATTGCCAGAAATGTAAAGGGAATAAACAGACGGTAGGTAGGTCAAATGATGTTTTCTTCTTCTCTATGCATCATTAAATAATAGCTGGGCGAGTTCCAAAGACTGGAACCTTCATTGCTAGAGATAAAACTCAAAACAAAGGGTATGTTTTTCAGAGACTAAATCATACCATACGCACAAAGGTCTAAGAACAAATTTATTTTGTCCAGGAAATGGAATACTTCACATACAAAATGCAACGAACAAATTTTGAGACTCTGTTCTAGATCTTTTGGAATTGTTGGCATAATTAAAAGGCCTAATTAAAACCCCTCAGTGTGGATTTATTTAACATGGATACATTCAGCGCACAGTATGGATAAGATACTGCGTAAGACCAGCATGCATGAGGCCATCGAATTTATATTGAGCTCTACCCACCAAGGCATCTGATGCTGAGAATGTTGATGATAGCAATAATGAAAGTAACAATGGCTAACATTTATTGAGCGATACTCGGTGCCAGGCAGGCCCTCCGCTGAGCACAGGCATGATTATATCATTGAGTTCTCATAGGAGCACTAAGAGACAGCCAGTAGAATTATTCCCATTTTACAGACGAGAAAACAGGATTATACAAAGTAAACTTGCCCAAGGTCCCACAGTTATTCACTGGAAGGACGAAGCCAGAAACACTGACAGATTAACTCTGGAACCACATCCCTTAATCTCCTCTCCAGACTTTCTCCCATCCAGAAATGTAATAATGCCAATGAGGAGGTAAATGAGCTTACAAACACCAAAAAACCCAGCTTATCCCTCTTGTATTCTTATCTCTAGTTTACAGAAGGCAGTTGGATGGGCACATTTTCCACAAAACTCTTCACCAGGCCAGAATGTTTATTACCTTGGAACTGCTCATCGAAAGGACAGAATGATGACGTAGAAAACATTGGTCTGGTCTCAGATGGCCCTGGGCTGAACGCCAGCTTCACTCTTTTTTTTTTTTTAAATGATGAACTGCATTGTATTTGTCCAAATAATACAGACAATTTTTTCCACTATCCATTACACTCAGCCTGAGAAAATACTGCCAGAATCTTCAAAGATGATTCATCTTTGATACTCATGTTTTGTCCAATGCTGGATGCCTGGTCTTTACTAAGTTACTTAACTGCCCTGAGCTCCAGTTGTATTCATCTGGAAAATGAGCTGAAGAAACAACAGAATGACATAGATAAAAGGCCTGTTACAGTTTCTGGGCCAGGGACACCCCATTGATGTTGTCCATGTGTGGGTTTCCTTGAGGGCCCAGGCTGTCAGTGCCTGAAAGATACCTTTCCAAGGTACAAGGCTCTGCAGACTTCGCCTACGTAGGGGAAGCATCTGGAAGCAACTCTAGGTAGTCTGGAAGACAAAGAGGCAACCAGCCTAAGCCAGATCAAATCAGCAAGGCCAACAACACAGAGAAAAGCATCCAGTGGGATGTTGAAGGTACCAGAATAAAACCCTATCCAAGAAACATGGGGTGTGAACACCCACCAAAGCCTTATTCCCAGATGGCATTTTCTAACTCTTTCCAGAAAGGTTACCACAGAATCTGCTGGTCCTTTACTGTCGAGTAATGTATCAGGTGTTCCTTATGAGACTGAGAGTGTGGAACCCCAGAAGTAGGAAGAAGTGGATGTTCAAAAAAGTAAGAAATTGGTGGTGAGATTTAGCAGTTTAAAAAAAAAAACGGTCTTCATCTATTTTCTGTATCATTTATATCTGTACTCACCTTTTCTTTAAAAAGGAAGACAGATACAGGAAAAATCTTGCCTACTTTTTAAAAAAGAAGCTTTATATTTTGAAATCAGTTTAGATTTACAGAAAAGCAGTAAAGATAGTACAGACAGCATCTGTCTACCCCAGCAACCCCTAATGTTAAGATAACCATGGTGCAGTGGTTAAAACTAAGACATTGACATCAGTACCCCCAGCTATTTCAGATCTCACTTAGAGCTACAAGGACCTCCGTGCGTGGACACAAGAAGAAAACTATCCCTTGGAAGCCCGGTTTCACGGGAAGTTCCCATAGTTACTTAATGATAAAGACATTTGTCCTTGTGGATGACAATGCTAGCTGCTTGTCCAAAACCCACTGTCTCTTTCTTCCTCCTTTATTATTTGCCCAGGGAAGAAGTGTACCTGGCTAAAAGCATTTGATACACTGATCGCCTTCTGCCAAGGGGTGACCACGTGACATAGTTCTGACCCACGTGATGTAGGTGTAACTCTCAGGAAGAGGCAACCTTTCCTAAATAAAAAGCGAAGTCTTGCTAGGTGACACCTCTCTGCCTTTCCATCTTCTTCCCACCCACAGTGCAGACACGAGGCCTGGAGAACTCTAGGAATAGCCGAGCAGAAATAGACGGGGCCTTATCCACTCTTAGCAGCTGGGGATTCCCCCCGACACCCACACCCCCAACTGCCGGCCGAACAGCTCCCTGCCCGAGGCAGAGGGACCTCTTTGTTCCAGCCATCATTACTACATTTTCTGTTATTTGTACCAAAACACAATCCTGATATTGTTCCAAATGCAGGTCTGGAGACATGAAATCAAAAGCTTAAAAAACAAATGCTTTCTGTGTATTTGTAGCCCACACCTTGCAACAAACTGCTTGACTGGAAGTCAAGAGGGATTAGACATAAAGTCATGCAGGCAGAAGATATGCCTCCTAGCCACTCGGCTCTGATGCCCCTGGGACGGAACTGGATAGTCCTTGGGCCTCAATTTTTACATCTGCGGAGAAGAAATGACAATAACCTCCTCTTTTATCCAATGCAAGTGAAATTAATAAACAGAGGGATCCACAGATATCTGAAAGATAGGTCACAATAATGGCAATGCACCATTAGTAATATTGTCCTGCTGCCAGCAAAAATCCAAAGGAGGCCACAATGAAGAGCAGAAGTTTAAGAAAGTGCTCCTGAACTTTGGGTTAGATACTGGATAAGCCCTTTCTGAGCAAAGAGGAAACCACTAAGATCAAAACCAGCCTAAGTGATGGCATTCCACAATTTCTGACTCGTGGAAATATTTAAAAATCAAAGGGAATATTTAAAAAACAGAGGAGAAAGAAAATACGATTGTGAAATCAGTGTGCTGGGGAAGAGAGAATTATTGTCGCCATTCCAGAAACTTGTGTGGCTGGCAACCAGCTCTATGGGGTTGTCCAAACAGGCACTGCAAAATATAGATAACAAGGTGCTTCTTTGACACAAACATTTGGGAATTTAACCACCAAGATGTCTGAGATGAGGGGCTGAATTCAAAAAGGTCTAGAGCTCAGCTTCTAGAATGGCAGCCACAGGACACGTGGGGCTGCCAAGCACTTAAAATGTGTCAGAGTCCAAACTGAGATGAGCTCCGGATTTTATTTTATTTATTATTATTATTATTTTTTAAAGTAGGCTCCACGCTGGGCATGGATCCCAATAGGGGGCTTGAACTCATGACCCTGAGATCAACACCTGAGCTGAGATCAAGAGTTGGATGCCTAATCGGCTGAGTCACCCAGGAGTCCCTGCACTGAACTTTAAAAGATTGAGTAAGAAAAATAAGAACATAAAATAGCTGATTGGTATCTGTCATGTGGACTATATTCTGAAATGATATTTTAGAGATGGTGAGTTAGAATGTATTATTGAGATTAACTTCACCTGCTTCTACTGTTTTTATTGTGTCTCTTAGAAATTTTAAAAGTACATCAATGGATTGCATTTGTGGCTCACATCATGTTTCTATGGGAAATGGTACCAGTCTAGAGTAGAGATTGATATCCCATAAGAACAGACCAGCTAACCACCAAACAAGTTCAGAAAAGCACTCTTATCCCAAGCTTCTGACAGCTGCGTGATCGAGGGTCTTATTACTGTAGTCCCTTTTCCCGCCCCCCATGCTATGTCGCCCATCCTATTTTCCTCATTTTGAGGCGGAAGCATATTATGCTCCCACTTGATAGGAATCTCTGCTTGAGATTATGCTCTCAGCAACTGTCGAAGAAGACTTTAGAGATATAAGAACAAGCCAGTGGGCAACACCAACACCTACCCCTTCTCCCTGGGCGTGGTGGCTTTGGTAATTTCCAATCAGACTGAAACCCGTGCGGGAGCCAAAGGCGTGGTTACAATAAAATGGAGAGAATATAGACCCCAATATGCGGGCCTTCCTTGGACAGAAAGAGAGAGGAGGGGGGTGGGCTTCTCGTTGGGTCCAATGTTATCACTGGGACAGAGAAGAAAATGAAAGGGAGCTTTTTAGAAAAAAGCTAAAGTGTTAGAGCCTTTAAAATTTTATGTCACTTTCAAAATAACTTAAATGCATAATTGTACAAAAACATTACTCTCCAAATTAGATTAAGTTTGGTTATGAACATTAATAAACACATTTTTTCAATTGTAATCTGGATGTGTGTGTGTGTGTGTGCATGTGTGTGTGAGTGTGTATTTCTTTCTTAAATTTTAACTTAATACCATTGCATAGTCACACTGATCAGAGTTGACATATGGGCAGTTTTACACCTGGCAATCACTCCCCAATACAAATATGCTTTAGCTTGTTTAGCAATTCATGGCAGAAGAAGGGAGAAGGGGGCTGGAGGAGGAGCTGGAGGCCCAAACACAAAAAGACAATCCAGACATACCGTCTGAGAGGGGAGTGTCAGCGAAGAGAAACTGACTTACCGTGAGCATGAGTGGTTAAGGATCTCAAGCCAGGAGTGGCTAGTTGGGGATTTTCTAGAGGAATAACCATGAAAAACTGCAGGACAGCAGCAAGGATGACATGCTGTGAGAATAATCCTATAAGAATTAGAGGAGAGCCCAAGGAGAATTTGGGTCCCAGACATGAACCCTTGCACAAACATCCCAGTCTCCCAGCTACGAGGGAATGACACAAGAAACTTACTCAAGATTGACACAGAGGCAGGGGCGCCTGGGTGGCACAGCGGTTAAGTGTCTGCCTTTGGCTCAGGGCGTGATCCCAGCGTTATGGGATCGAGCCCCACATCAGGTTCCTCCTCTATGAGCCTGCTTCTTCCTCTCCCACTCCCCCTGCTTGTGTTCCCTCTCTCATGGGCTGTCTCTGTTGAATAAATAAAAAAAAAATAAATAAATAAGTAAAAAAGATTGACACAGAGGCAGAGCTAGAAAAATGGACTGCAATGGAAAAGAGAATGGAGGCATTTTATTCCTGAAAGGAAAGCCTCTTAACTTTTTGTCCCACGCCCCCTCCACTCTGCCTTGAGAGCCACGGTCAAGCTCATGTCCATCGGTAGCCAGGATTTCACACCACAGTTCTTCCTGACCAGGAGGAGAGGGGAGGAGCATATCATGACCAGAATCCTAAACTGTCCATTCCACCCTGATATGTGTTTCTAATAGTGTTTCTGATAAACCTGCAGCCCTGGCCTACACATCCCACTAAAAATGACCACTGAAACCCAGAGAAGTCCTTAAATTACCGCATTAACACCTAGCTGAGTAGTACTGAATACAAGATTGCATAATTTCCATATGTGTTGTTGTACTTTAAGGCTTCCTCATGCTGTTAGAAAAATGTTGCACCTGGGTAAACTGAGGACTACATAAGGCCGGGATACCAGACAACGAGCTATCAGGAGCGAGGTAGGAGTTGGTAGGACCACAGGCTTCAAAGCCAAACACTGTCTGTAGCTAGTGGACCTGACAAGGACCTGAAAAGTTATACTAATGTCAACTAAAGACAGAAATATTTGCAGTTACGACACTGTTCACAAAAGCTCTCTGTTCCTTATGCATTGCACTCTTTTGGAAGATTACATGAGATAAGGTATCTCTCATTCCCTTCATACTTTCTAATAGTTAAGTCTCGGCTTGGTGACACACCTGTTTTCCTTTAACCAAAATCAACACTGTAATGTGTGCCAATGCATTAGCCCTTGACTTTACCAAGCAACCTTGCTCCTTCATGTTTGCATTGCAACAACATTCTGGCTGTGTACATTTTTCTTGCTTTGGATTCAGCTATAATAGAAAGTAAAACAGAGTTAAAGCATATCAGAAGGCACAGTGGGATAATTACCCCAAATTCCAAATTGAGAAAGCAAAACAATTTTATTAGATTGTGGCTGTTGATAAAGATTACCCTTGAAATAACTATTGAAAGTAGATTGAGAAAATATTCTCCCCGAGTATTATTATTTTTTTTTTCTGTTCAGAGTTTGTTATTTAGGAGCAAATGTTTATACTAGCTGCAAATGCTGAAACACTGTCATCTAAAACAACAGGGACAACAATACCAAGTGCATTGATTTGGGGAGGAAGGAGTAAATGAACTAAACAGTGGTAAACAGCCTGTCCAGCACTTTTGCCTGCCTTAGCACTCATTTCCCTGTGGTAACAGAACTTTCAACTTTTTTTTTTTTTTTTTTTGGGTGAACAGTGGCCCTCCCCTACCTGGTGAGTCTGTCAGTCAAAAGGGTCTGTCCATCTTGGGTCAAGATGTGGGCATATGACCTAGGTTCAGCCAATCAGAATCTCTCTAGAGTTGAGCACTGAGCAGACTCCCTGGCTGTACGTGTCTGGAAGGCATGGCCCCTTTAGTCACAGGTTTCTGGCACCTGGATCCCCAGGAACTGCTCTAGTTCTTCAGGCATCTGGTTTTTCAATGTTTCCTTTAATTGTCGGCTAGCTCTGCCATATGTTTAAAGCAAATGATGACCGGGGCTGCTTATATTCAAAGAACTCTAGCTGGTACAAACGCTCAGCCTTGGGCCTGGCAAATGGCAAGGCCTCAATATGTGGTCATTACTGTCATCCATTCATTGAACACATTTTTTACTGAACAGTTAATATACAAATGCCAAGCCACTGGGGATACAGAGAGAGAGAGAAAACAAATTCTCTGCCCTCAAAGCACTTACATTCTAGTTAAGGGTAAAGAAAGATGAAGATATTGATGGGTACCATCTGTAATAGAAAAATCTTCATTTGTTGGTGGCAAGAAGTTACCAAAAGAAAAAAGTAACAGAACGTGAGTAGGACAGTCTTGGTGGACAGGAAAGGAGGGTAGGCCGGCAAGGGTAGGTTGCCACTGAAAGACACTGTCTCCTTGTTCTGACTTTATAGCCAGGTTCCCCTGAACCCTCTTTTTGATTAGGCCTGACCTTGGCCCCCCACCCTGTCTTTGGCTTGCTCAGCTAGCCCAGTCTTAGCAAAGAATCCTGCCAAGTCAGTTTAGTGAGAACTGCCCCCAACTCCATACCCAATTACCCTTGATATTTGACCAAGTTTCTCATCCTCCGTCTTTGATGTATAAGTCCTTGGCCTACCTTTCAAAAGAATTCTCTTACATTGGTTTAGCAGGAATTCCCCTACCCTTGGTGCCTCTTATTAATACATTTCTATCCCCTGACCCCCTCACCCTGTTCCATGGCTACAAATCCCCACGTGTCCTTGTTGTATTCAGAGTTGAGCTCCATCTCCCTCCCCTTACTGCAATAGTCTTGGGGCAAGTCTTCCTCACTGTTTTAACAACTGTCAGAATACTTTCTTTTCTGCAGTATCCCTCAGTCTTGGGCAAGTCATAATCTTGCCTCCAGCCTCAATCATCAGGGCTGCTTTTCTTCCTTTCTTCTTTCCTCCCATCTCTCTCTCTCTCTCTCTCTCTCTCATTCATTCTTTGGCCAGACTATTCCAGGCTTAGGATGAACCCTCTCAGTGATTTTAATTACTGGAAAGATGGGGTTAATTCCTGTCTTGATCTGGCATCTAGCTTCCTGTGGCGGATCCCAAGTTCTCTCTTCATGGCTGTCAGAGCGAATGTCCCAGCTACCGTCTTGCACTGGAGAAGGGGATAATCTCAACTATCCCCCAAGCAGCTGGGAGGATTAAAAAGATAATATACATAAAACCGCTTTGGGACTTGCAAAATGTTATATAAATATATGCTTAAAACAAAAGAAAAAGAAAGAAGGCTTGATGAAGTGTTGAAATTGTTGGAGTGCACTGACTAAATCTTTAAAAGAGGAAATTATACGCCTGGACAGAGCAGCGGTAGCCTAATTATCCAGGGTCAGCTGCTGCAGCTGTGAGCAATTTACCCACGTGATTATCTGGTTTCTGTCTCCCTCCATGTAAGGAAAAGATAGCTGGAGAGCAGCTAGAGCGGTGGAGGGAGATACTTTATGTGAGTAAAGAAATGTGTTCACCGCATTTGCACAGGTTACACAAAATCTCAAGGTGCCTGGTCATTTTTTGGGGACAGGGACTCGTATATGTTATCAGCCACCCATTTTTATGGTTACAGCATCTGCCAGGTGGTATGAGCTGATGCAATAAAAGTTGGGGAATTTTTTTCTAATCTTATGGAGCTTATAATTAGGGCCCAGTCGTCTTTAGTGGTAAGAGCCAGATTGCCTGGATTTGAATCTTGAATTCATCATTTACCAACTCTTGTCTTCAGCAAGTTATTTAATCTCATCTTTAAGATGGGAATAATCATGATACCTAACAGGGCTATGGAGAGGAATAAATGACTCAATAAGTAGAGTGACTAGAACAGAGGCTGGCACATGGTAGGGGCTCTGTAAATTTTAACTGTTATTTATGGTTGATCAGATCACGTACAATAGTTGGCATGGGGGCCATGAGAAGTAGGTGCTGTTTGGAAAGCTTTGCCAGCTGCTCTAATTGAATTCTCACGGCACCTCCGTGCAGGGGTTACCACGGCAACTTGGATCCGGAAGGGCTCACTGGTGGGCCTGACCTGTGGCTCACATCTGGGAACTTGGCTTTTGGAAGGTTCCCTAAGTTACTGACTGATAAGGGACTTTACCCACCTGGAGCACTGCATGCTGCTATACCAGCCTGCCTAGATTGTTTGTACAAACGCTGTGATTAATGGCGAACACGTGCTTTCCTTCTGAGAGTCTGGGATTCGGGTAGTTGTGCCTGGCCAAGCAGGCAGAGCGCACCTCCATGGGCAGCCCCCAACAAAAACCTTGTACTTGAGTCTCAAGTGGGCTCCCCTCCCTCCCCCCGTAAGGGCAGAGGCATTGCACATGTGTTATCGCATGTTCCTGCTGGACGAAGGAGCCAGATCTGCGCAGCTGTGGGAGGGAGGACAGAGGAAACGTGTACCTGGATTTCTCCAGACAACACCTAAGGAATCTTTTCCCCTGATGATCCTTCACCATAATAAATCTTAGCCATGAGTCCAACTTTATGTTGAGTCCTTCTGGTACATGTGGGAGGTCATATGATCTCCCCCACAGAGTGAGTAAATAACTCTCAAAGGTGTATAATGAAACTCTAATTTCATAAATCTAAAAACCTAAGGAATGGAAGAATTGAGACATCGACATGGTCACTCAGAAGGTGGAGGAGCTGGGACCCAATTCCTATCTGTCTCCCTCCCAAGACAGCATTCATTCCCCTGTGTCAGGCGGCCACACCCAGTTACATACAGCCTGCACCAAGCAAAACATCTGTCTAAGGCACAACACCTAGTAGCTACTGGTTAGCTAGGCAATCTTGGGAAAAGATTTTAAAGGCTTTGCATTTCTGAATTCTTCACTGTAAAACTGTAATAATAACAATAATACCAATGTCACAGAATTGCTATGAAAATTTAATAAGATTTTATATGTGTCATATATGTGAATCATATACACATTAAATATACCATATATTAAAATCTATAAAGTATTTAGCCTAGCACCTGGTATACAGTAAACCTTAATAAATGAAAAAGCTGCATAAATATGTACATATGTGGTCAGCATTCATACATTTGTATCAATATATACATATACGCCTGCATGTATATGCGTGCGCACACACACACGCACACACGCATAGGCTTGTAAGTTAATGACTCATCTAACAAGTTCTGCCTTCATTACAGAACATCATTCACCATTCACAAATGAAGCTAGTTAGGATTTCATAGCGGGCTTGATTTTTATGTCTACTGGTTTCAACCTAGGGAAACACCTTTATCCAGGAACCTTCGGCTCAAAACCTAATGTCTTTGTTCAAACCGTGAAGTTAATTATTAGCTAAAGAATTCAGAGCTCTGCTTAAGACACTAACTGGTATTGATCATTAGCTCTAACATACACACACGTGGTGGCCATATTTTCATAACTCACACGTAGACCTGTCATCTAGCAATGAATTGCTGGACAGGGAAACTGGGACTCCCTTGGAAACTCTGACGTATACATGTAGAGAATATTCAATCCTCCTGAAACTATAGAAAGCAAACTTCTGGGGTTAAAATTTGCTCTCAGTAATGCCTTATTTTATCCTTTACATTGCAACTTTATGGCCTTTTTTGTTGACAGCATTACAAAATTACAATGTAGTGGAAGTATAATTACTAGCTCTTGGGGAATCATTTGGAAACAATTCCTGGCACCCTCTCTCTTCTCTCTGAAGATGTTACAGTATCAGTCAATAAACTGTAGTATAAGAGGCTGATTTTCTCTGGAACTTGGTATCACCAAGTTTTCTGTCTGTAGCAAAGACGACAGAACTCTAACCCAAACACACCATTTTTCACTGTGGAAAGCCCCACACTCCATCCAACTCTGAGTTCACACTTATTAGCAAATACCCATTTGGATGTAACTACCCAAGTGGCTTCAGATGAAATCTTTAGCCTACTGGTGCCTTGGTTTCCTTTTCTGTAAAATGATGAGAATAAGAACACCTGCCCTATGGTCAACAATACTATATTGGACACTTAAAAGTTTGTTGAGAAGATTGACCTCATGGTAGGTGTTCTTACCACAATAGAATAAATTTGACAATAATAACAAAAAGAATATCTGCCTCCAAGAGTTTAAGAGGTTTAAATAAGTTAGTATTTGTAAAATCATTAGAATGGTGCCTGCCACAGAATGTAAAATACAAAAAAATAAATAAAATATACAGTACTTCCTCTGTTCGCTAATTGCTTCTATATCCATATTCGAGTCCCAACAACACTCGAAGATGTCTAAGGCCAGAGACCACACTGGCATTCTACTTTCTACCCAGCTTCCTGCCCTCTGTGAGCTTAGGAAAGCAGCAGACATATGAGGCCATCACTAACAGTCATGAGTGCAGTCGTGGTAGGGTCATGTAGGAGAAACCACCCTGGAATATACCGAGTGTCTCACGTGCCTCTCTGACCAGTGCCTCTAGGTCAGTGGGTTTCAAAATACCTGACGCCAGCACACAGGAACAATGTGTATGTGGCAAACCAATACACACATGATGTTTACTATCATATGTTTACTATCATTATCTCACCGAAATCAAAGTTTTACAAAACAATACCTAACCTTACTACATAAACTATGCTCTGATATTTTCTATCCTGGTTAAATCCAGTCTAGTGCTTCTCCAACTTTAATGTGCATTCAAACCACTTGGGGGTCATGCTAAAATGTGGATTAAATTCAGTAGGACTTGGCAGGATCAGAGATTCTGTGTTTCTATCATGCTCCCATGATGACACTGTATAGTCCCTAGACCGTACTTTGTGTAGTAGTCAAGCTGGGAATGGCTTTCTAAATTGATTTCACAGCCCACTAAAGGGTTGCAACCTGCGGCCGTAAAACACTGCTCCAAATAATTTGCAAAGTGTCTTTCATCTCTATAATTCCATTATTATCTTCCTAACCTTGGAAGAGAAATTCGGCCTGTGTGGAAGTAGGGGTAGGGGAGTTCACAGCAAGAATGACTCAAGTATTACCCTTCCTATTGACTTTTAGGCTGATATGCTTCCCTGGTTCCCAGCCCTGTCCTCACTGTTCAGAGTCTGCACCTTGCAGCTCTGTTAATAAATTGATTGAGCACTTATTAAGATCAGGGCATTGAACTGAATGCTTTGTATCTCCCACATTTACTCCTACAACCACCTGTGTAGATATTCCCATTTGATAGATGAGAGAAGGCAAGTAGCTATATAACTGGTGGAGTTGGGATTCCAGAGCCTATGTTCTTACGACAGCCAGCCTATGGGGTGGCTCCAGTGATCCTTGCCTCCTGGTATTCACACCCTCGTATAGTCCTCTTTCACACCGAACAGGGCTGAGCTGGGCACCTGTAGAGTATTGAGGAAATGGCAGTGTGGGATTTTCAGGACTCGCTTAGAAGATATTGTGGTTTCTGTCTTGCATTCTCTTAGATTCTCCCTCCGCAAGAAGCCAGGCTGTCATGTCATAAGAACTCTCAAGCAGCCCTATGAAGAAGTCCAGACAGCAATGGACGGAAGCTTTCAGCCAACATCCAGCACCAACTTGCTAGGTATACACGCGAGCCACTGTGAGGCCAATCCTATAGCTTGTCAGACCTTCAGACCACGGTAGTCCTCCACCGACATCTTGACTGCAATCTCACAAGAGACCCCACCCCAGAACCACCCAGCTAAGCCTCTCCCAACTTTCTGACCCACAGAAACTGTGTGAGGTAATTAACATTTATTATTGTTTTACGCCTTTAAGGTCTGGGGTAATTTCTGATGCAGC
This sequence comes from Ursus americanus, assembly GCF_024610735.1. Classification (NCBI taxonomy): domain Eukaryota; kingdom Metazoa; phylum Chordata; class Mammalia; order Carnivora; family Ursidae; genus Ursus; species Ursus americanus. The sequence continues at coordinate 19,274,040 of NC_142135.1, forward strand.
AATAGATAACGACTATGTTCTTAACCAATAGGTTATGCCATCACGATTGTAAGTCAGCCCTAAAAGGAGAGTCAGACTGAGCTCTTCAGTGTGGCAGCTTGCACCAAGCTTCAGCAAATGTTCGTCCTCCACTTACAACCAACTTTGTGAGAAGCATCTGCTTCCCATCTGGACTGGACCAGGTGACTTGTTGTAGCCAATTGGATACAGGTGTTAAGGATGTTAAATCACATCTGAACAGAAGTTTCTGGAGACACTATAAGGATCCGCCTGCCCTCATTAGCTTCTTTTTTTTTTTTTAAAGATGTTATTTATTTATTTGAGAGAGAGAGAGAGGCAGAGGGAGAAGCAGATTCCCTGCTGAGCAGGGAGCCTGATGTGGGACTTGATCCCAGGACCCTGGGATCATGACCCGAGCCAAAGCCAGACGCTTAACCGACTGAGCCACCCAGGTGCCCCTGCCCTCATTAGCTTCTGCCCCCATCTATAAAAACAATATATCCCAGAGAGTAGATGTTCCTTTAGCCAAGCCTGAGTACAGTCTGGAGATAGGCCAAGCTGAGCCCAAGCCCATGCAGAGGCACGAGTGACCTCCAGGCTCATTCATGAGTGAGAAAGAAATGCTTGTTGTCATACGCCACAAGATTTTGGGGCTGTTTGTTACCTCGGCAGAGGTGGACCACACACTCACCGTGCTGTATGATGCCATGCTCCATCAGCCGGTGGCAAAGCTGCTCTGCCTCTTTCCGCGAGGTGGCCTCGCCTTCCTGGACCAGCCAGTCCAGGAACTCAGACGCCATGAAGGTGCGCTCATACTTGACCCCTTCCTCTTCCCTGGGTTGCAGCAGTGTGTTTTCAGGGCTCATCAGCCTGGGAGGAAGGAAGGGAAGAAAAATAAACCTACACAGAGGGAAAATAGCTCCTTTGAAATCCTACATCCTTGGTTTCTGCAAAGTATCACAGCAAAGTTGTTAGACAGATGTGGCTGTCATGTGCTGTTACAAATGTAATTTCTAACAGAAGGACCTGCTTCAGGAGTGAACAAGATGCATTTTCTCCTGGTAATTAAGGAAGAAAAAAAAAAAAAACGGGTGGGGTGCCTGGCTGGCTCAGTCGATAGAGCATGTAACTCTCGATCTCGGGGCTGTAAATTCAAGCCCCACGCTGGTGTACAGATTACTTAAAAAAAGAAAAAAAGAGAGAGAGAGAAGAGGAGAAAAGAAAAAAACCAAAAAAAACCACACAAAAAACCCAAACCCTGGAAATGTAATCCAAAACCCACCTTAGCAGACTGCATTCAGTTTAGCCACCTTGAAAAGAGCAATTTATCGACCAAGCCCCACGCCACCTATCTAAAAAGGTCAGTGTTTCTTTCCTAAAGGAGTTACTCAGTTTCCCAAACCACTGGGCTAACAAGAGGACTGCTATGGATTGAACGCATGTGTCCCTGCAAAATCGGTATATTGAAATGCTAATGCCCGCTGGGATGGTATTGGGAGCTGAGACCTTTGGGAGGTGATTATTTCATGAGGGTGGAGCGCCTATGATGGGATTACTGCCCTTGCAAGAAGAGACAGGGATCTTGCCTCCCCCTTCTTTCTTGATGAGGATATAAGGAGAAGAGTGCAAACCAAGGCGAGGGCTCTCACTAGATACCCGATCTGTGTGGCACCTTGATCTTGGACTTTCCTGTCTCCCAGCTGTGAGAAATGAGAGTTTGTTGTTGAAGCCACCCAGCCTGTGGCATTTGTAACAGCAGCCTGGACTGACATAAGCCACTCCTTCACAACACCCTGTCCCACAGAGCTTGTTTCTCACACCTCCTTCTCCAGCGTTCTCCAACTGCCCTCGCTTCTGTCTTCACATCTCCAAAGAAACTCCCACTGGGGCTGCAGTAGTCTCTTTGAATCCATATATGATGGGCATTTGTAGATCCCCATTCTGGTGGATGTTAATAGCACTAGAGGCTACTGACCATTTCCCTCATCCAGAGGGGCACTACCCTGTCCTGGGCACCCTCCTGTCCCTCTGTTTCTACCTCTTTCTCAGTTACCTTTGTGTTGGCTCCTCCTCATCTCCCTGGACCTTAAAGGCTGGAATCTCTTGAGATTCGGTTTCCCAGATACCTCTTTTCTCATTGCTTAGTCTCTCAGGGAAGTTCTCTCACCTCCCTGGCTTCAACTGCCATCCATGCCCCCAAAAGCCCCAAATTTATGTCCCTGGGTCAGACTCATATTCCCAACTCTGGACCTTTGTATCCATACAGACATCTCAGAGACACCTCGAAATCAACAAACCCAGAACTGAACTCAGGTTGTTCCCCCAAATCTGGACCTGTGCCAGTGAGTGCTCCCATCATCCCGCCAGAAAACAAGGCAGCATTCTCTATGCCTCCATGTTCCTCATCCCCCCAACCAGGCAGTCATACGAATTGTGAATTTGATGTCCCAATCATACTCATATATGACATACTCATGTATGTCTAGGCCTTCCCATCTCCAATGCTGCCACTATCTTAGTCCACAGTACCAACACCTTTAACCCACTTACAACTGTTCCTTCATTAGACTTTACGATGTACCCACTCTCATTCTCAACCCAACCTCAAGCATCGAAGTCCAGACACAGCAATTAAATTCATCTTTTTGAAACTCAAACCTGATAATGTCCTACTCCTGTTGAAAATACACTTCAGGAATTTCTGATTGCTTTTAGGCTAAGGATCGAAATCCTTTATATGGCCTCTAATGCATGCATGATCTTTCCCTTTACCCCTTTAGGACCTTTTTCACCTCTGACCTCTTTGTGCATCAGAGATGGTCTTCTTACAGCTCTTTAAGTATATCATACATCATCTGCCACATCTGCCTCTGAATAGGTCATTCCTGCATCTGAATGGTCTCCCCCACCTTTCTACTCTTCTACTCCTTAAACCTACTTGACTCCTTATCCTTTGTTATCTCAACTATCCTCAGATCTCCATTAGGCCATCTCATTGCTCCCTGTACAGTCTACAATTATCAGATTAAAGACTACCTCCTCTACTCAATCATAAGCTCCAATAGGGTAGGGCCCATGTTTGCCCACAAAACTTTGTTCAGTGGAAAATGGAACTCCATAAAATGCCAAAATCATTGTGTCATCTTCCTCTTTTAAAACGATTCCTGAAAAGTTCCTGTCTTCTTCATGAAAGTTTCTTTCCTTTAAAAACCCTCATTTCTTTTTCAAACTAACAATAATATGCACCCCAAGTTGTACCATTTCATTCTAGAGCAGGAAAAAACCTTAGAGATCACTGTAATCCAAGCCCCTCTTCATCCACATGAGAAAAATGTCACTCTCTACCACAACGTTATATGTCAATATTTATATCTGAATTTCCAAAATGTAATTCTCATCCATATGAGAAAAAATTGAATGGTAGCATTCAATGTTGCAGATAGGAAACTTGCTCAAGGTTATACAAAGAAGCACATTATACTTATTTGTAAATCATTTCATTTGGAGTAATTGAGCCTCCATACCTGAATGTCCATTCACAGGATGTGCATTTTCAGTGCTTCCAGACTGAGAGCCCAGTTCTGCTGTGGAAAGGACACTGGGCTAGGAATTTGAAGACTTAAGTTTATTTGGAATAGATCACTTCGCTGTAAGATATAAAACAAGCCACTTTTCTTTGTTTCAGCCTCCTTTTTCTCAAGAGTATAATGCTATTTTCACCCATGATTGCGAAAATCACATATGAGTGTGAATGAAACAGCTTCACAGTACAAAAGACGAGGAATATACAAAGTGTTACACTACTGAATAAATCATGGCGTCTATCCCAGGGCAGGATGGATTTGTGCCCAACAGCTATGAAACGACAAGGGAAACTCTTCTGCACTCCCTCCAGTCTTCCCAGCAGAGTCTTCAGAGTCCTATTATAAGAAAGTCATGGCTGGGCACAGGATTGGGAATCTAGAATTCCTGTCCTATTGATACTCTCCTTTTAAGACACAGATGGACCCACCTGGCTTTCGGCTCTCTTTAGAACACTCTGTCCCTTCTAGCTCAGCGATTTTCCTTTTGGGTGTAGGGAGGACAAGTGGATAGGGTTTACTTGTGTCACTTCTTGTAACCAGAAACATGACCTGCCAGACCTCTAGAGCTCCTGCTAAGTCGCTGGTGGCCTCTGGACGAGTGGCTGGTTAGCCGCTCTCGCCAATGTGAGCGTTAGGAAAGAGACCAGTTGGCAGGCCTGCCTGCACTGATTCAACTGGCCATTTAAAACCTGCCCCTCCAGCCTTAGCTCTTCCTCATTTCATTTCTTCTCAAAATCAAATAATGTCCCTATACAGGTTCTTAAGATAACGACTTCCGCGGGATTTGATTTTGGTCCTAATATGTGGCCATAGTGTTAAGGCAACACTTACTACTTGTTCTAATTATGTTTTGCTGGGTAGCAAGCTATCCTCAAAGTTGGTGGCTTTTAAACAACCATCATTTCATTACATCTAAGTATTCTGTGGGTTGTCTGGGGCTCCACTGGGCAGTTTCTCTATCACTCTTGCTAAGGGGCCCTCATGAATTTGTAGGCAGACGGTGGCTAGGACCAGGTGTCTGATGCTGCCGTGCTCCTGAGTCAACATAGCCTCTCTGCCCAGTGAGGCAGGCTGGATGTTGAGATGCAGGGCTCAAGAGGGAGGAGGCGGATGTTACCAGAACTTGTTTATGGTTTTATTGAAACCTAATCTACTTACCATACAATTAACCCATTAAACATGTATGATTCAACAGTATCTATACACAGAGTGCACAACCATCACTATAATCCATGTTAGAACATTTCCATCACCCCAAAAGGAAACGCCATTACAATCACTCCCCACTGCCCCACTGCCCCATCCCTAGGCAACACAAATCTATGTTCTGCAGCTACAAATTTGCCTGCTCTAGACAGTTCATATAAATAGGATCATATAATATGTGGCCCTTTGTGACTGGTTTCTTTCATTTAGTATACTGTTTTCAGAGTTCATCCATGCTGGAGCATGTGTTAGTATTCTCTTCCTTCCATAGTTAGAATGGCCAAATCATATTCCATTGTATGGATAGACTGCATCTTATCCATTCATCAGCTGATGGATATTTGGGTTGTTTCCATTTTTGGTTATTATGAATAATGCTGCTATGAATATTCATATACAATTTTTGTGTAGACAAATGTTTTCGTATGCTTCTAAGAGTAGAATTGCTAGATCACATGGTAACTCTGTTTAACCTTCTGGGAAAGTGCCGGACTGTTTTCATAGTGGCTGCACCATTTTCGTTCCCACCAGCAGACTGTGAATATTCCAATTTCTCCACGTCTTCGCCAGCAGTCGCTACCATCCATTTGTTTTTCTTAGCACCAGCCTAGCAGTTGTGACGTGGCATCTCACCATGGTTTTGATTTGCATTTCCCTGATGATGAATAATATTAAGCATATTTTTATGTGATTATTGTCCATTTGTATATATTCTTTGGAAGAATGTCTATTCAGGTCCTTTGTTCATTTTTAAAGTTAGGTTACTTGTCTTTTTATTTTTGAATTTTAAATGCCTTTTATGTATGCAGGATGCAAGTCCATTATCAGACATATGATTTACCAATATTTTCTCCCATTCTGTGGGTTGTCATTCATTTTCTTCACGATACTGTTTGTAACCCAAAAGTTTTAAATTTTGAAGTGGTCCAAATTCTCCATTTTCCTCTTTTTGTCCCCTGTGCGTTTGGTGTCAAAGCTAAGAAACCACTGCCTAGCCCCAGCGCAGGAAAATATATTTGCTCCTAAATCTTCTAAGAGTTTTATAGTTTTAGTCCTTACATCTAGTTCCATAATCCATTTTGAGCTAACATTTCTGTAAGGCATGGGGCTGGGGCCCACCTTCATTCTTTTGCACGCGGCTATCCAGTTGTTCCGTCACATTTGCTGAAAGATTATTCAAGCCCCGTTGAATTATCTTAGCACTCATCAAAAACCAATCCACCCAGCCAGGCCTTCTTAATTGCTAGGCTCTGAAGTCACAGAATGTCAATTGCTCTGAATTGTATTTATTAAAGCCATCAGACTCAGGCCAGACTCAATGGGAGGGGATACATGCACCACCTGTTCGTGGAAAGGGCAACATGCATGTGTAGGAAGAGGTGGGAATATTTGGAACCATCTTGGAGAGTAGGTACCATGCTGATTTATTTTATATTAATCAACTGAAAGGCAATTTCCATAGTTATAGCTCATTTACAGTTCTGTGTTTTCCCTTCCACATTTATTTAATATTTTTTACTTTACTTGAAGTATAGGGGTAGTTTCTAAAAGCATGAGATTCAAGACAAAACCAGCTTTAAATCCTAACTCTGCATATGTGTTAACTGCATGACCCTGCTTCCCTAAATGTACACTGGGGGTTATAAGGGTGACTCTTTGGGGAGCTCTGCAGTGTGAGTGGGATAATGCATGAAAAGCTTCACTCACAGTGCCAGCTGCCCCCAGAAACACTGAATATATTTTAGCCATGATGATGATGACGATGATGACGATGATAAAAGTTTTCTAGAGGGAGCCATTATTTGATCAAATCAAAACCTTTTGTGGCAAAATGAATTAAGATTCTGTGTGTGCTTCTCCAGACAAGAATAACAACTCTATTTTAATTAGTAATCAGAAGTGTATACAATGCTCAGAAACGCTTATATTTTATAGAATGAATTCATTTTTAGTCAAAATTGTCCTGTTCTGGCCTATAATCATGACATAAAGCCACATGCCAAATATGGCGCTGGCATTAACAATCCTTGGCTCCTGCAAGCATGTACGTAACAGATTTTGATTGTGAATGTGAGTTGATTTCAAGCTTTCCTGGATATATATCTGAGTCAGATTTCCCAGACTCACTTTAACCCAGGGGGAAGGCAGCATTACAATAGAAGGAACTGCTACATTTAGGGGCCAGTACAGAAATAGAAATAAGCTGATAGCAATCTCCTTGTGCACTGAAAAAAAAAATTCAAAATAGTTGAGAAGGCCCTATATAACATGAGAACATAGGTAAATGGTACTCAAGGGCACAAGCTGGGGAGAGTCACAATGACCCATCGGCTATGTGGCCCAAAAGGTGCTTCAGGATTTAGAAGGATAGCTTTTTAAAAAGCCCTGTGTTAACATAATGATAAATTATTTTGAAAGGCAAAATACGTGATTTTATATACACGATGACCATTAAAAATTAAGAATTCATTCACCCAAATATAAGAAGAGTTTCTTACTCCTGGGGGTAGTTTGTGAATGATTTTTCTTTTCTTCTTAATGGAATACTCTATTACTCAAATTATTCCCCAGAGAGAATGTACTGTTTTTGTAACTGGGGGAAAATGTTATCAATAAAGAAGTTATATTAAGGTTAAGTTTTGTTTTCTTGCTTTTTTCTTGTTGTTTTAGAGAGAGAGAGAGAGCATGCATGCACACATGCACAGGGGAAGGGGGTGGGGGGAGGGACAGAGGGAGAGGGAGAGAATCTTAAGCAGGCTCAAGCTCAGTGGAGAGCCCCATGCGGGGCTCGATCTCACAACCCTGAGATCATGACCTGAGCCGAGATCAAGAGTCGGATGCTCAACCAACTGAGCCACCCAGATGCCCCAAGGTTAAGTTCATATTTAACTGGATGACTTGTTCCTGACAAAAAAGTACCTCCCAATGCATAAATTATATATTTACATGTATGCTCCCAAAATACAGTTTGAATGTATAACATTGACTTCTGTGATTAGAAAGAAGGTATTAATTAGGTAGAAATGCTTACATGAGCATTGGTATTTTTAAGTACTATGCTATTATCTATAGAACAGATATTATACAGATAAACTGACATAATTTTCATAATTAGACTTGGAACTAGTAAGCAGAAAACTATTCCGTTAATATTTATGAGTAAAAATAATACATACTGGAAAGGTTGAAGGAAAGAAAGGAAAAACAGCATTTTACATTCTTTGCCAACAAATATCTTTTACCTGCTTTCACTCCTGTTTTTGTCTTCATACTATACACTGAATTGAACATCCTCATTTTCATCTTCATTCCTTACTCATGCTGTTCCCTCACATCTCCTCTCCTTTCTTTCTTGAAGAAATCCAAACTATTCTTCAAAAGGGGGTGGGGGGCTCACTGTACAGTGATTCAGGTTGTTCACTGTACAAGGAAACCTGGCTTCAGGTAAAAAAGAGGGCTAAAGTCTAGCCCTAATTCCTCATGAGCAGTCCTGTGTGGAAATGACTGTACTAGCTGACGGGAAGGGCAAAAAGTTACCTGGTTCTCATTTGCACTAGGTGCGAAATGACGCAGTGGGCCTCTACTTTAAAGGGCTGGATTAAGTACTAACTCCTCCTTGAAACTATCCCTCTGTTTCTATTTTTTGAAACAGCTTCAGGAGAATAGGTATTATTTCTTCTTTGAATGTTTGGTAGAATTCCCCGGGGAATCCGTCAGGCCCTGGACTCTTGTTTTTGGGGAGGTTTTTGATCACTGCTTCAATCTCTTCATAATCGGTCTGTTTAAATAATCACTTTCTTCCTGTTTCAGTCTTGGTAGTTTATAGGTTTCCAGGAAGGCATCCATTTCTTCCAGGTTGTTTAATTTATTGGCATAAAGCTGTTGATAAAAGTTGCTAATGATCCTTCCTATTTCATTGGTGTTGGTTGTGACCTCTCCCCTTTCATTCATAATTTTATTAATTTGGGTCCTTTCTCTATTTTTTTGAATAAGTCTGGCCAGTGGCTTATCGATCTTATTTATTTTTTCAAAGAATCAGCTTCTAGTTCTGTTGATCTGCTCTACTGTGCTCCTGGTTTCTAATTCATTGATCTCTGCTCTAATCTTGATCACCTGCCTTCTCGTGCGTGGGTGAGGCCTGTTCTTCTGTTCCAGCTCCAGCTTCTTGAGGTGAGAATATAAAAACTGCATTTTAGATTTTTCTGTTCTTTTGAGTGAGGCTTTGATGGCTATGTATTTTCCACTTAGGACCACCTTTGCAGTGTCCCATAGGTTTTGGACCGTTGTGCTTTCATTCTCGTTGGTCTCCATAAATTGTTTAAATTGATTTTTGATTTCCTGGTTTATCCAATCATTCTTGAGCAGGATGGTTCTTAGTCTCCAAGTGTTTGAGTTTCTTCCGAATTTTTCCTTGTGACTGAGTTCCAATTTCAAAGCGTTGTGGTCTGAGAATATGCAGGGAATAATTTCAGTCTTTTGGTATCAGTTGAGACTGTTTTGTGACCCAGTATATGGTCTATTCTGGAGAACGTTCCACGTGCATTCGAAAAGAATGATTATTCTGTATCCCAACTAAAGTGCAGTCCAGACAGCTCTCTTTCTGTTTTTAACTTAAAATCAGTGCCATGACTTATCTATCCTTTCAATTTTTAATGAACTCCAACTAAGCTAGAAGCTTCTGAAAGATAGAACACCATGCCTTAAATGTATTTATTTCTTAAAAAAAAAAACAACAAAAACTGAGCCTAGGGAAGGCGTATACATTAAACTCAACAAATACTTGTTAATCAACCAAGGAAAAACTAAAATTATCACAAGCAACAGTAATAGGGTGATTTGTCTTTGAAGGGTGAGATCCCTTCCTCCGTGCTTGTTATTTTAAATCTGCTAGAAGAAGAACTGAAGTTTTTAGTGCTGGTTTTATGCTCTGAAGAGACTGATATTTTGGAACCTAAGCTGTAATTTTCACATTGCCCGTGGTTTTTAGTGTTGTTGTAGTAAACATTTTCAGAACTTGAATCAGCTTTAGACAGAAGCCGAGGGCAACGGCAAGGCCACAGCTGCCCTAAAAGGCCACATTCGGCTATTAGTTTCATAACTGTAAAATTACACAAGAAGAGGACAAGCGGAGCATTTTTACAATGTCTTCAAAACAAGTCCAACCTTTTGTAACCTTTTCCAACAGCTGTCCAGGGAAGCTGGGTTCTAAAATATATTATAAAGTCTCCTCTTAAAGGAATGGTTATTATTTATGTTGAATGTTTCCATAATTATCAGAAAATAGAAGCATTTGAGACCAAAAACAAAGAAAGAAAAGGGGTAAAGAAAGAAGCTTAGGAGAGGTAAGATGAAACCATGAAGACAAATTGAGGACAATACCAACTAGGGAAAATAAATATACTCTAAAAAGGTAAGAAAGTGATTAAAAAAACTGAACACAATGACATGTAGGTACTACTTTTGTGCAGGCTCGTGGGATAGGTGGCAGGAGGACCACTTTGTACTGCCCTTTTGTGGAAGTGGTGTGAAAGAGGAAGGGAAACAGAATTGTTTTTTACATCAAATTGTGCGGAGATGGGGGCGCCTGGGTGGCACAGCAGTTAAGCGTCTGCCTTCGGCTCAGGGCGTGATCCCGGCGTTATGGGATCAAGCCCCACATCAGGCTCTTCTGCTATGAGCCTGCTTCTTCCTCTCCCACTCCCCCTGCTTGTGTTCCCTCTCTTGCTGGCTGTCTCTATCTCTGCCAAATAAATAAAATCTTAAAAAAAAAAATTGTGCGGAGATGATTAGAGAGCCACATGCAAAAAAAAAAAAAAAAAAATTTGAAGTTGGACCCTTACCTCACACCCTATACAAAGAAATTACTCAAAATATATTAAAGACCTAAGCGTAAGAGCTAAAACCAAAGAATTTTTACAAGAAAACATAAGGGTAAATTTTCAAGACTTTGGACTGGGCAAAGGATTCTTAGATAGGACACCAAAAGCACCAGTAACAAAAGACAAAAATAAATAAATTGGACTGCATCAACATTTACAACTCTTACACTTCAAAGACACCAGTTAGAATGTGAAAAGACAACTCACAGAATGGGAGAAAATATTTGCAAAACATATATCTGACAATGCATTTGCATCCAGAATACATAAAGAACACTGAAAGCTCAATAATAAAAAGACAAATAACCCAATTTCAAAGTGGACTAATGATCTCAATAGGCCAAGAAGATTACAAATGGTCAATAAGCACATAGAAAGATGGTAGGCATCATTGGTCATCAGGAACTGCAAATCAAAACCACAAAGAGCTATTACTTTACATCCCCTAGTTGGCTAGAATCAAAAAATCAGATAATAACAAGTTGTTTGCAAGGATGTGGGGAAACTGGATGCCTCATATGCTGTTGGTGGGAATGTAAAATGGTGCAACCACTTCAGAAAATAATCTCTCAGTTCCTCAAACCACTACACAATCCAGCCATTCTACTCCTCGCTATATGTCCAGGAGAAATGAAAACGTATGTCCACAGAAAAACTTGCACAACTGTTCATAGCAGCACGATTCGTTATTGACAAAAAGTATAACAACCCAAATACCCACCCACTGATGAAACTGAAAATGTTATCTATCCATACAATGGAATAGTATTTGGCTGTAAAAAGGAATGAAGTACTGATATAAGCTACAAATGGATGAAAATTGAATACATAATAAATGAAAGAAGCCAGTCACAAAGACTATGTATTGTATCATTCCATTCATATGAGATGTTCAAAATAGAAAAAGCTATATGGACAGAAAGTAAATTAGTGGTTGCTTAGGGATAGATGAAAGGATGGGGAAGTGACAGATAAGAGTTAAAGGAGTTTCTTTTTGAGGTGATAAAAATGTTCTACAATTGTAGTAATGATTGCACATATCTGTGAATATACTAAAAACCATTAAATTGTATACTTTAATGGGTCAATTAGATAGCATGTGAATTACATCTCAATAAAGCTGTTAAAAATCTTAGTCATTAATTCAATAAATATTTATTGAGCATCTTCTATGTCCCAGGAGATGCAGAAATGAAAAGACATGGCCCTTGACCTTAAACAGCTTACAATCCAGTGGGAAAGCAAACATTAAAAATCTATGAGCAAGACAGATAAATGCGTAACAGATTCAGAAGTATCCAGATAATGAAAGGGAAGCAAGGAATCTAGGAATGATCTGGTTGATTACCTTCTCTGCTCTTGCCTATTAGCACAAACAGTTCCAGAGAGAGGGGCAATGAGAAGCAGACCTGGGTTTGAATCTCTGTATTGTGATTTCCGAGATCTGATTGGGCTCTATGATCCCGAATTTCTTCTTGTAGGTGATAAAAATAATAATGCTTACCTCGATGGGGTTGTAAAAATTATAGCTAATCTAGAAAAGCGTCTAGAATATCACCTGGCACAAAGTAGCAGCGAACAAATGATACACACAGGTACACGCACCCCTGAGAGTAGACCCTTGTCAGCACTTGTCAATCCTCCTCAGGCTGTACAACAGTTCAAACTAACCAGAAGAACCAATTCCAGGCATCCGGGGAGAGGGGGTGGCGTTCAGGTGACAGATGAAACACGTAAAAGCTGAAGAAGTTTAATTACTTTAAAAGATATTTTACATTCTAATGAATGCTAACACTGACGCTAAAGTCAATTTTGTTTAGAATATTAAATTATGGCCGACTACAGAGGACAATTTAAAAAAAAATACTATTTGGGTGATGGTGGTTTCATAAGGGTATAAAGTTTGTGAAAATGTATTGAGCTGTGCACTTAGGATATGTGTACTTTATGTATATAATAGTTCAATAAATTGAAATTTGTAGTTAAACTTTAAATACAAATTTAAATTTGATAAAGTTAAAAATCTGGATTGCCTTTCATTCTGGTCTGAAAGACTCTTTTGCTAGAGGCTTTGAAATTAATAAGTGCTTTCAGTCAATTTGGTGCTTTTTTTTCATTTGGTGGAACAGTGTCTTTGCTTATACTCCCCAGCTCTGTGTGAAGAGACTGTCATTAAGTAGGGATGTTTTCATTTAGCAAATAAGGCAAGATAAACAACATAGCAACTATACCTCTTGGATTCATCTTGACATTGAAAGACAAAGCCACCTCCTCCCACCCCCCCAGCTTCCATACAAAGCCTCTAATGTAAGAATACTCTCCTTCCTTAAAAACTCCCAGCCACGCCTTCCCCTGGTATCACTCCTAAAACATCCACTTCTACTTTGCTCCAAAATGTGCCTCTGCTCTCAGAAGGTCCAGCCCCCTCTTCTACTCTGTGTGTGTTCTTTTTCCCCTTTGCAGCAGACCCTCTGGCACAGCCTCATCATGCCCATCCCCCTTGATCCATTCACTCTAGAACTTCGGCATTTAAAAACAAATAATCTATTTCCTCTAAAAGGGACTCTGAGTTCTTGATCTCTTCCAGATGTAAGCGAGGGTCATTGCATTCAAACCATTTTAGAGGTGATATTTAATTTCTACAGGCTCACTCAAATTTAAATTTTTAATTTTTAATGCCAGTTGCAGGAAAGTGAAGAGCGCTATGAGCAACTTTTGCAGGATCACTCTTTAGGAACTGGAGATTTATTTTATTTTTTTAAAAGATTTTATTTATTTATTTGACAGAGAGAGACAGCCAGCGAAAGAGGGAACACAAGCAGGGGGAGTGGGAGAGGAAGAAGCAGGCTCCCAGCGGAGGAGCCTGATGTGGGGCTCAATCCCAGAGCACCAGGATCACACCCTGAGCCACAGGCAGACGCTTAATAACTGCACCACCCAGGCGCCCCTTAGGAACTCAAGGTTTAAAGCATGTTCCTTGGTCCATCTCAAATTCACTTGCCCATGGGGCGCCTGGGTGGCACAGCGGTTAAGCGTCTGCCTTCAGCTCAGGGCGTGATCCCGGCGTTATGGGATCGAGCCCCACATCAGGCTCCTCTGCTATGAGCCTGCTTCTTCCTCTCCCACTCTCCCTGCTTGTGTTCCCCCTCTCGCTGGCTGTCTCTATCTCTGTCGAATAAATAAATAAAATCTTTAAAAAAAAAAAAAAAAAAATTCACTTGCCCGACCTGTAAATTAATGGTGAAAATCTCTCCCTTTTAGAGGTGTAGGAAGAATTATGTGAAATAATGTGTGAAAAATACTTGGGGGGCGGTTGCCTAGAGCAGGAAGTGCTCAGTAAATGATGGCTATGTTTACTATCCTTTTTCTTTGAATGTCTACACTAAGACCCTACAATGAGTAAATCCAAATAGAGTGATCTTAGATGATCAAATATGTACTACTGGTTTTACTCACATTTGAACATGCCACAGGGTTAGGAAAAAGAGAAAGGGGCCGACCATTCACTTCTTCCCTAAATAAGAATGACCAAGGTCCATGACCTCAAAGGGCTTCTGGTCCAGCTAGAGAGAATGAGACCCAGTCACACTGGAGAGATGGCTCCTGTAGATGTTGGGCTAGAACCCAGGGTGAAACAGGAGCAGAAAGGAAGGCAAAATAATCCACTTCAACCCATCCACACTCCATACTTGCACAACGGTGGTGACTGAGAGAACCCTGAGCCAATTCCAACCATCACATAACGCACGGGCACATGCTCAGAGCCAAGAGAAAGAACAAGTGAATTTTCTACAGACGGAGTGTGGGCAATTCTGCTTGCCTGTCCACTCAAGGGGCTACATGATAACGCATTTCAGTGCCCGGGTGGGTCTCACTGGCTTTATCAATCGGGGTCCCCGCAGGAAACTACGTGGATGTGCAAATGAGCTACTAAAAGGTAGTTCATAATAAAGAACTCTACGAGCAGGGTTAAAGGCAAAGACAAAGTAAAACTCCCAGACTAGCAGAATACAGTGATCTTTAACAGCTCTAGGCCTGAGGATTCTGGAGGGGAGGGAAGTTTCCAAAGCCTAAAAGAGATGCGGGGAAGGAGAGGGCTGCCTGACAGGAGCTGAGGCCTTCAATAGCAGGGAGGCAACAGAGAAATAATATCCTGACCTCACTGTCCTCCCTCCCACTCACTTCCTTCTTATGCCTCCCAGGGACCAAGGCAATGGCCATGGAGCCTGGTGATGACCTCAGTCCATGTAGGTCAGCCTCCTGGGGCACACAGAGGGCTGGGAACAGAGAATGGATCTGGAGAACAGAAATGTCCCGCGTCCAGGCTGGAAGTCTCACTAGGATGAATATATAAATCTAGTGTAGAAAGGCACATGGTTTTTTATGCAATCTGGGTAACACAAGGATACTTTTGCCTATATGCATTTTTCCTTACGTGTTAGAAATATAACACATTCTGCATTCGGTGAGGCTCTGCTGAGCTTTACCTCAGTCCTCAAAACAAATCTGTGAAATATACATATTCTTCCAAATTTATAGACAAAAAAACGGACAGAAGGGTTGAATGTTTCAATAAGAGGCAGACAAAGAACTCTGACACATGCTTCCCCAACTCCAGAAATCTTAAATGGCTTTTTCATTTTACCAAGTTGAAAAGTAGCAACAGAGATTGATTGGCAAAGTGACGGTTACAGAGTCTTGGTCCACAGCCCTGCAATTACATGGGATCAGGGAAACATCACAGAAATAACCAGCTCGGCCAACCTCCACCATCAGTGAATCTAGTGAATTCACCGTTAATGCAGCAATGCGTCCACCTTTAAATTATTTCTAAATAACACCAAGAGCTAGAAATCTGTAGATGATAAGCTAGGGCTGATGGCTTCTCGCAAGCACAGCTGGCCTGCTGCTGTTCTGCACGTTAACAAAGCTTGCCTATTACTGCCATACATTACAGGGGGATGGCATTGCCAAGGAACCAGTAAAGAGAAGACGATTTCCCAAACCAGACCCAAAGACTTTCTTCACATCCATTTAAAAATCTGTTAAGCTGCATATGGTTTACTATCATTTAGTGGTCTTCGTTCCTGCTACCACCTTGGCTCAAAGCTACAGAAACTACAGAACGTGCAAACTAAAAAGCAGTTAAGATCATAGGCTCTGGAGCTGGAAACCAGGGTTGGAAATGGTCCTCATGCTTTCTGGCTGTGAAGCCAAGCAACTTAGTTCACCTCTCTAGCCTGGATCTCCTTATTTGCCAAAGGGAGACTAACAGTATTTATCTCATTAGTTTAGAAGGAGGCTTTAATGAGACAACACATGTGGAGATCTTAGCATACACTAGGCATCAGTAATGCCCTATGTTTGCTGCTTTCATCATTCTCATCAACATCTACAGGCTTACTTCACTGTCTCTTCAATTCCTCTGATCAACACCTGGCCCTAACAGTATGGATATCAGCTTGCTTTGTCTTTCTCATGCTTGCTGGTACTCTAAGATAACCCTGACTGCTTCCTGCCCCCCTCTCACTCGCCTTTTTTATTTCCTAGTGATTTTTAAAATTTTAATTTATTATATCTATTTTTAACTGTGGTCAATAAACATAAATTTTTACCATTTTAGCTAGTCTCTGGCAACCTACTCCTTGTCTTTATGAAGTTGAGTCCTCTAGGGACCTCACATAGGTGGAATCATACATTTGTCCATTTGTGACTGATGATACTTAACTAGCATAATGCTGTCATCCGTGTTATTGCACATGTCAGAATGTTCTTCCTTTTTAAAGCTAAATAATATTCTATTGTATGTAAATACCACATTTTGTTTATCCATTCATCCATCAATGGACATTGCTACTTTGACCTTTTGTTTATTGTAAATAATGCTGCTATGAATATGGGTGTACAAATACCTGTTTAAATCCCTGATTTCAATTCCTTTGGGTACATATCCAGAAGTGGAATCACTGGATCATATGGTAATTATATGTTTATTTTTTTGAGGACCCCCCCCATACCATTTTTCACACTACCTACAGCATTCCCACCAGCAATATACAAGAGTTCCAGTTTCTCCACATCCTCACCAACACTGTGATATATTATT
Source organism: Ursus americanus (assembly GCF_024610735.1). NCBI lineage: Eukaryota > Metazoa > Chordata > Mammalia > Carnivora > Ursidae > Ursus > Ursus americanus. The sequence continues at coordinate 19,290,815 of NC_142135.1, forward strand.
TGTTTGTTCGTTTCTTTGTTTGTTTTGGTGGTCACCACCCTGATGATGTGAAGTGGCTGCACCACCACTTTTTGGGTTTCCAACAGCTCTGGGTTCCCAGATGCATTTTACCACCCCTACCTCCCAGTGTCTGGGCATAACCAAATGTGCACACACTGGCTAGTTCTATTCGCAGAGAACAGGCCTGAGCTCAGCTACCTGGACCAAATGAGCCATGAGGTTGGCTCCTAGTTGGCCCTTCCTTGGTAGGCTGAAGCTGCAGCTCTTAAAAATAAGAAAACCAGGGGCGCCTGGGTGGCTCAGTCGCCTTCGGCTCAGGGAGTGATCCTGGCGTTCTGGGATGGAGCCCCACATCAGGCTCCTCCACTGGGAGCCTACTTCTTCCTCTCCCACTCCCCCTGCTTGTGTTCCCTCTCTCGCTGGCTGTCTCTCTCTGTCAAATAAATAAATAAAATCTTAAAAAAAAAAAAAAAAAAGAAAACCAACAAAATTAGGTGAACCAGGTCTGGTTGATTTCAACGTGCACACACATTCTCTTCCATATTTTAAACTACACTTAGAATGTGTAAGGTGGTGTTTAGATAAAGAAATTATTTGAAAATAACTGCAATATAAAATTTTTGTTGACATTGAAAATGATAAAACAGTGATTTTGCTTTACATGGTCTCTCCCTGACAAATTATTAAACATTTTGATAACCCATCAGGTGAAACACACAATTTTGCCTGACCTGCTAAAAGAAACTCTTTAAAAAGAAAAGAAACAGAGGAGAGACGGTTAGGAGCACCCAACAAGGAAGCCGTTCTAGGGCAGAAGTTTCCCATGACTCTGCATAGAGCTGCACACATAATGAAACCACTTACAGTTTTGTTCTAAAATTGTTGTTAAACACCCTGTGAGAAGAGATGAAGGCCCTTTAAAATAGCACCATTTTAAAACTTTTGAAACAATGAATCTCTTTTTTCAAATAAAATTTCACAGAAAACCCCATTTTTTAAAAATTTCATGCTTATAATACAACATTTACTTATAAAAGTTAAACAGTGAAACCTGTAAGGTAGTTTTGATAAACACACAAAATACAGAAGAGGACCGGTGAGGATATTTGCTGCTCCCTCAATAATCAGCTACAAAATCCAATTAATTTGTGCATTTTGTTTTAGTTGCCAGGAGAGAATTCTCCATGGATCTCGCACATCTCTTAATATTTTGCAAGTAGAAGCACTGACAGCTTATGTTCTAAACTATCTTTTCAAGAATGTTTGTATAGTGAACAGACTTGGAAGGTTACAGTGTCTGCTTCTGAAGCAAAAGGGCAGATTGGCTTACTGTCCCATATAAGAAAGATAATGTCTCGCTCCGTGCTAAAGAGAAGCTTGCTTAATGAATATTACAAAAAACTCAGGTTCCTCAAGCTTGGGATCCTCTTCCGTAACCCAACCCTGGCAGGTGACATCTGGCCTCCATTGTGCTATTCTATGGGAACTAAGGCTTGGGGAACCAGTTCCAGAAAATGATGATACTCTGGTTATTACTATTGCTGAGAGTAACAAACTGTCCTTTGTCTCTGACCCAGGGGTCTCCTGTCTTCTGCCAGCACCCAGGAAACGGGGGCAGGCAAACTTGTCAGCTTGCAAGTAGGGTAAAATCTCAAGATTCTTAACAGTTCTTGACGTCAGTTACACAGCATCGAAATCATCCCTTGCCACTCAGACAAGCCATTGCAAAAAGGAACAACTTTTAACCCACTTACAATGCAATCCTAGGATACTCTTCAAATAAAACAAGAAGAACAGGAAACGTTTATTCCAAGATTCTATGAATCACTGTTAAACTGCGCAGCACAAGTAAACTGTGACAGTTCTGTACCTAGCCTATTAGAAAGCATTTTTATGAAAGTTTGCAAAATAATTAAAACATATTTTGAACACAAAATTTGAATCAGTTCATAGAATTCAGTATGTCAGTTTGAAAAGCACTTCTATCCCAGAAATGGAACAAGATAGAGTTAAAAGCTTGGAGACTTTTTTTTTTTTCTCCAGCTCCATGCTTTAGAGTTGTATCAGTCATTAAACCTCTCTCTAGCTCATGTTCCCCATCTCTACAGTGGGATTGATTGTGCCTACAGGGTTTAACCCCCAGAGTTGTACAGGGGCTCAAACATGTTAACGCATACGATGCTTTGTAAACTCTAAGGAGGCAAGACAAGGTAAATCTCTGGCTACTGTTTGCCATTAAAAGCAAGTTCTCTGTAGCTCTTTCATGGAACAGGCTCAGCAGCTCACAGCAATCACAGCACGCAGAGGCCTTTGTTCATTCAACAAATATTTATTGTGCCAGGCACTGGGAGGGAACAGGAAAAAGATCCCAAGGGCACATGGTAGAGAAACCTCTGATAAGATAAAAACACACAAAAGGGCTTTTCCCCTTTGGATATAGTTTCTCCCTTATATTTCCCTTCAGTGCAATGGAGGAGAGAATATAAAGGAAGCAGTGGGAACGCAAGGGAGAGCTAATGGCATAGAGGCCGTTTAAAGCAATGCTTCAACCAGGCTCACATTCACTGCTAAGCAAACTAAATAGACTATGAGTGGCTGGAGAGAGAAACTCTTGCTGCTGAGAAAACCAAAGGCCCTTTAGGTGAAAAACTAAACCAATGTCTGTATGAACCAGACCTAGAAGAGAGCTACCTCCATGTTAAGACTGAGGTTAAATTAGAACTGAGAAGTCTCCTCCAGGTCTCACGATGAAATCAAGGCTAGTTTAAAATGTGCATTTCAACTATTAGCTTTAGTAAGGAAAGTCCAAATTGTACCTCCAACTCATTTTCTCTTTAAGAGCTACCTCTGTTTATCAGTATATAGAGCACTCGATAATCCTGAGTTCCACTTGGTTTAAAGAGATCTATTTTGCTAACCGCTGAATGAGAATCAAATTTTATAGTTTGGAATATGCACCTGAAATATCTTTGACCACAGGACGGCAGCGAACACAAATTCAACGTTGTTCTTCTAGGTTACGGATATGTATCCTGCTCCCGCAGGTCTCACTTGAAAAGCAAAAATTGTACCGTTTGGGAGAATGTGAGTTATGTTCATGCGCTGTGTGTCTGTGGTTTTTGGATCCAGGCAAAATTAAGTGAGAAATGGTCAGCCCCTCCCAGAGAGATGGCGTGCCTTATTCTAGGCACCTCCAGGCCATCATGAGGGTTTGATGAAAGCTTGTTGATGAAAGTGCATTGTGCCTTGAATGTGCTCAGATGAATGGCTCAAAATGACGAAGTCCGGGCACGGATCCAGGGGCACACACCCTCCTTCTCACGCTCCCCTCCAGGTAGCAGCAGGAGACGAGCAACAGGACCCACTCATGCTCTGAGGTGGGCCCCGTCCCGTGTGCCTTATACATCCTGTTAGCACACTTAAGCCCCACAAGAAGTCTGAAGGGTCAATACCATCAATATGTCCATCTACCAGGAGGGCAACTGCAGGCACAGAGAGGCAAAGCCACTTGCCAGGGAGGCACAGCGCCAGGAGTCAGAGTCAGGCAGCCTGCTCCTGGGCTCTCAGCTTCTGTGCTGGGCTAAATAATAACAGGGATCATTTATTTATATTATGATTTACTACTCTACGAGCAGCAGCTAACATTTCTTGGGTGCTCACTCTGGGCACGTGCTGCGCTTAGCAATGTGCAGACTGTCAAATCCTCCCAACAGCCTTTCCAAGGGAGATCGGCCTTCCCTCCATTTATGACTATAGATCAGTGAGGTTCAGCGGCTGACTCAAGGTCGCGGAGCAAGCCAGTTGGAAGGCTGCGATTGGAGAGCAGGGCTGTGTGACTCTGAAAACCACACCCCTGTCACTCACTGTGCGGAGGACTCCTGTCACCAGCTCTCCCATAACCTTCCTCATGGTGGGACACCCTGAACGGGCCAGGTTTTACCCCTTAACCAGTATTCGTTTCAGTACCTCTGAATTAAATTACCAGGAGCAACGTGGATCCTAAGAGGTGGAAGAGTCACTGAATTTTAGTGTTGAAATACAGCTTTGTCCACAACCTAGCAGACTGAGAAATACCTCTACAGGTTAGAAAGCCAGGTGCCCCCAAATCAGCCTGGTTCAGCAAAACCCCAGACAGAAACCACCTGGTTTCACAAAGTTCTATTAATAACACAGAACAAACAAACAAGAGGAGAGCACAAAGGATATATTGACAATCCAGCCAGCCCCCTCGAGCGGGTGGCGGGGTGTGGGCAGCAGCAGCTTACACACCTGCTACCCTCTCATGCTGTATCGCCATCACACAGAAATGACCTCAGGTCCCAGATGCTCCTTCTGAGAAGCAGGGTGGTAATGTCCTATCCCATCTATTTTATATTGTATTTTATATTGTTATTTACTACACTATTATTTAATTATTTACTAGTCTTAGTCTACTGAGAGAATTCATATAAAATTATCTAGTGGAAGTGCTTTGAGGAGCTTAATTTACAAATAAAAGATACTGTTGTTATCACATTTTACATAATACCATATAGATTTATCTCTCTTTTTTTTTGTTACAATATCATTGATTATGTTCCCTATGTCCTTTAGTCCCTAAATCCATGGGTAGATTCATCTTGAAGAAAAATCACTTTACTCTCCTTCTCCAATGTCTACCTGGAATATTTTCAGTCAATTTTACAGAAAACTCCATACCAGGATATTTACAATCTCCGTGTCACATTTTAAGATACACTACATTTTGAAGAAAACATTGATTTCATTACTGTAATCTATTATATAATATATATAATTGTATATATATATATATATATATATTAAACAATGCTGGTTCAAGTAGGTAAACTGAGCCATCATTCCAAAGGCCCTGAAGTTTGTTCCAAGGATGTTCCAGCAACCAAGTGTAGGGGCCAAGACTGCGATGTGGCAGCTAGTTCATGCAAGGTTAAGTACCGATTAAATTACTTAGTTTACTTAGTTACTTAAATTAATTTCCTAGTACTAATTTCACAAGCAGTTTGGAGAAATAAGTTTACTTGGAAATTGAGATACTGAACACTAATGACTGGAAAGCCAACTGCACTCAGAAAAAAGACAGCAATATCGATCCATGGAAATGACATGCATGTTTTTGACAACATAGAATCTTATTGTTTGAAAGGACTGTCTTGGTGATCTAAATATCTAACACCTGCTAGAATTTTCCAGAAGGAGCTAAGAAAGTAAAAGAAAACAACAGCAACAGTAGACTTTTAATCATAGGAAACAAACTGAGGGTTGCTGGGGGGGAAGGGGGTAAGGGGATGGGGGAACTGGGGGTTGGGCATTAAGGAGGGCACACTGACATCTACTTTTGAAACTTATAAGACATTATATATTAATTAATTGAATTTAAATAAAAATAAATAAATATAAAAAGAAAAAAGAAAGAAAATAGCAACAAAACATACACACACACTCAGATATACAAAAGGAGGTGTTGATGGATCCCCTCCATTCAAATCCATGTGAGTCTGGGAGATGAGGGATTTTCTACACTTCAGTTTAGAAAGTAACAGATGGGAGAAGTAGCACATACGGGGCATTAAGTGGTTGGACAATACCAGCTCCAGGTGGTCATCACTATCAGACTAATACCTGAAATGGCTATCATCTCTGGGGTCTGACAACATACCACAGTCACTAAGCTAAATATTTAAGTACTTGACACCTTTATTCTCTTAATTCCCACAACAGCACTAAACACCTAGGAGGTAGTACCATCACCACTGCTAGGTCATAAAAGAGGACACTGAGGTTGACAGAGGTGAGGTGACAGGGTTAGAATCAAACTTACCCAGCTCTTAACCACCACGTTCCTTAATCTGACCCCCAAGACCCACCTCCCCATGCACCAACCCACTCATCACAGAGTAGGCTCTTTTGTGTGATGAATACCTATTTTCAACTCCCTCGAGCCTTGAAAGGAAGCCAAAGTTAAGGAGAGGGTGTTTGCCCCTGCACTCCTTTCCCTAAGGGCTGCCTTGGAAAAAAAGAACGAGAGAGGTGGGATGGGAAAGAGAGGATAGGAACAGCCGATCAGCTCAGAGACAGACCACTGGGGAGATCTGAGACCCAGCAACAGAATACTCCTGGGCTATGATGCATTTCTCTCTCCAAAGAACGGAGACATTATTCCACTTAGACCCTCCTGCTATCTGAAGTTCTCTCACTACTCATCTCTTGACCCGAACTTGAACTTCCCCTGTACTTGAACTGTCTCTCCGGCCACTCACAAGACTAAACCTCCAATTTATACAATAGTATTCAAAAGAGAAAATAGGCAACTGCCTTACTTGAGGGCAAACATCAAGCTCCAACCTTTTTTGTTTATATTTCTGGAGTTCTGTTAAATCGACTCCAATATAGAAAAAAAATATTGAAATCTTTTCTATTTAAATAAATACTTTATTAAGAATCTTATGAAATCAACTTGATTTCTGGCAAACAGAAAAGCAAATGAGTGATCGAGTTTTCCCCTATTAAAAGGAACACTTATGTAACCATCCCACATGGAAGAGCCGGGCTGAAGTCAGAATGATAAAAGACTGAAATAGCCCTGCTTCTCTCCACAAGTTAAGATCACAGTGGGGAATTTCATGCACGACATACTTCTCATACAGCCTCTGTCCCCTCATGAAGGCCTTCACTTCATTGTCCAGCGGGAAGGTGCCGTCATCTTTTCTAAAGCGATAGAAGAGTTTGACGTCCTTGAACTCCTTATGCTCGTCACACACTGAAACAATATACACAGAGAGGCAAATAAGAAAAAAAAAACAATCTTATTTAATTCCTCAAATGATGTGAGAGGCTAATTAAGACTTGTTTTATTACCTAATTTCTGAAGCACACTATTCTATGCTTTAGTACATGTATTTAGCATAGTACCGGGAATAGAGCAAGTGCTCAGTGATATTAGCTATTATCATCACCATCACCATCATTATCTAGTAAAAGGGTCACCCAATTCAATGCATCATGCATGCCACAAATTCTTCTTGAGCATACTGGGGCAGGCATCAGCCTCAAAGAATGTGACGTCTAGTGAGATAAAGAGAAATGTCAACATGTAATTAACATATGGTACGAGGGGGGCAACGAAAGAGGTGAGGGGATGCCGCAGTGCGAGACCAAAGAAGGAGTAACAAGTAACCCCAGTTAGCTAGCTGCAGGGAACGGACATTTCTCTGAAGAGCTTGCATGTAGGCAGAGACCTGAAGAATGGCTGGAAAATGGGCTAGAGTGAAGAGAAAGGACATTCCAGCCCAAAAGGACAACAGCATGTGGAAGGTCTTGGTCAGGGTGAGAGATTTCAAGGAGATGTGTTCATGGAACCATCGAGAGTAACAGAAAAACTTTGAAACCTCTTAAATGCCCATCAGCAGGAGAATGGGTAAACGTACCACGGCGTAATTTTATGTGGCATGCATAGCAGTGGAAATGAGCAAACAAGAGATACGCCATCAACACGGATGAATCTCACCGTGTGTTGATCAAGTTGTAAAAGAATAAACATGCAGTTTTATAGTGGTGTAAAGCACTGACAGCAATATGATACCTTGCTATGAAATGCCTATATAGAAAGGAGAAAGTATGAAGAAGCAAATGGAAATAAACCCAAATGCCTCTTGGAGGAAGGAGGGGAATATCACTGGGAGAGACGCACAGGAGACCAAGCGTTTTCTTTCTTAAATGGGTGGGTTCACAGCTGGAATAGAAGACATGGTCCTTCGTTTCCTCTCAAGTCCCCTCGACTGCCGGTGGCCGCCTCGCTCACCGTGATGAATGATGCCCCGGTCTGCCAACTTCTGCATCAGTTTGACTGCTGTCTCTCGGTCGGAAGCCTCTTTGTGCTCAATCAGCCAGTCAATCAGCTCTTTTGCGACAAAGCAGTTTGGGTAGGTTTTGAGATGATGTCGCCTATCTTTAATAACCTTTTCTTCATGCAGCCTGAGCCTGGAAAGAAAATTTGGCAATCGCTTTAGGAATTTTAATGACAACACAAATCATCAAGCCAATCCCAGAGCTCAGGACGAAGTGCAGTGCTCTGAATGTATCAGAGTGCCATTCACATGCCTGCAGGTCAGTAGGGGCTTGCCACATGCTCAGAGCCCAGAGGCCCCAGAAAACAATTCTACCCTCAGATCCAACGATGATACATGTCAATGGGAGGGGAAAACAACCCTGGATAAGCTAGAGCCCTCCTGCCACTTGGGAGACTGAGAAAAGCTTTCTCGCCCCTGCTCTGGGGAATGCCTTCACTTGATCCCTCCATCGGTAGGCTTATGGCTTCACCCGAACAACAAGCAAAAACTCTTAAAAACTTGCCGACTCCAGGAACTTCCTCTTCCTCACAGATTACTCAGGGTCCACCACATCGGCATTCGTGCATTTATGTAACAGATATGAATGAGTGTCTACCACCTGTCCGTTAGGTATTTCCAGGCATTAGAGACCTACGTCAGAAAACAGCACAAAGATCCTGGCCTTTGCCCGTCCTGCTTTCTAAGGGGCAACAGCTAATCCTTCGGTGAGACTTACTAGGTTCCAAGTGCTGACCGGAGCACATTCCAAAGATGTTCACAACAGCCTCATCAAAAGCTATTATTACCATCTAGACTTTTTCTTTTTTTACAGCAGAGAGAACCTCAAAGAGCTTAAGTGACTTGCCACACAGCTAACAAGTGATGAAAATTAAATTTGCACCTGATGGTCTCACCTCAGAGTCTGACTTCCCAACTGCCACATCGGGCTGCCTCTAGCCAGGGAGGGAGAAACAAAATATCTGGGAGAGAGAGATTAAAGCTGTGGGACAAGCACAATTTATTTACAGGCTGTTGGATTAGCGTGGAGAAAAGTGGTTGACAGAGAGCTTTCCCTTACTCCTTTCGGGACTCGGTGACTTTTTTCCAAAGGAGTCTTAAACCTGTCTTTAAAAACATTTTTTTTTCCATTTGGTTTCCCTTCTTTTATCAGCCTGCATGTACTTTTTAATTCTCAAGGGTTTGAATTGGGTGAAACACGAGGTCAGCTTTCTTCCTGCTTTGTCCACATGGTCCTACGCTCCTAACCTCATATTCTTAACATTGTTTGGAAATGAGAGTGCCATACGAGTAAATCACACAGTAACTGTGTGTGCGAGGCCAGAGGCTTACTGTTCATTTTTTCCTCTGTAAAATGGAGGCAATTATGCTCACCCAGTCCGTGGCCATGTTGAGACTGGGCGACATAATGTCTATTAAGCATTGGCACCCAGCACAGTGCCTGGCACAACACAGGTCCCAGCCTCCTTTCTTCTACTTCCTAAGGAAGGAACTAGACTATACTCTTGCCTGCTTTTTGAACAGAATTCACTTGATGAAATTTAAGGGGTTTTGATATCCCAGGGGTTGTGAGTATAAGTTGGGAGCATACTGGGCTGGGGCTCTGAAGCTTAGAGCTCTTTCTTGGTAGACTGCTGTTATAGGCTGAAGTGTGTTCCCCTCAAATTCATATGTTGAGGCCCTAACCCCTGGTACTTCAGAATGTGACTGTATTTGGAGATAGGGTCTTTTAAAGGGTAATTATATTAAATTGAGTTCGTGAGGGTGGCCCTAATCCAATATGACTAGTGTCCTTATAAGGAGTGGAGATTAGGACACACTCCTGTACAGAGAAAAGACCATGAAGACACATGGAAATGGTGGCCACCTACAAGCCTAGGAACTAGGCCTCGGACAAACCAACCCTGCCAACAGCTTGATCTCAGATTTCTAGCCCCCCAGAACTGTGGGAAAGTAAATTTCTGTTGTTCAAGCCACTCCATCTGTGATACTTTGTAATGGCGGCCTGAGCTGACCAAGACAACCAGGAAGTGCTAAGGCCTGGAGGCACCTAAGTAGTCTGCAGACAAAATGCTCAGCTGGGACGTCAGCAGGGAGAAGGGAGAGGAGGAGAGAAATGAAAATCCTAACACCTGTAAACCGCATAGAAAGGAAAAAACCACGTTCATTGCATTCCTACTCTATGCCCAGTATTATACTAAGCACTTTCACCTCTGCTGACTTAATGTCTATGGCCTGAATGTTGCATTCCCTCCCCCAAGTTCATGTATCAAAATGCTAAACCCTAAAATGTCCGTTATGAGGGCAATCGGGAACACAAGACTAGGAATAAGAACACTTGGCCCTCATCCTGACACTGCCAGTAATTCCAGACGATCAAACTTCTGAGCACCAGAATCCTCCCTGATAAAATGGGGATAATTATACCCATGGTGATGACCTCATCACATGGTCACAAAGTTCACTAATAAAGATAAAGCGAGCATTTTGAGCCCTTACTATGTGCTAGGCACTCTTTTCACGGCTTTATTGATATCAATCCTCATGGCCGCTCCCTGACGCAGGTAATGTTAAAACCACAAGGCCAATGTAGAGTTGTAATTATTAATAAAAAATAAACAAAGCCTAATAAAAAAACACGTTCACACAGGCGTGCTAAACTCTCACATGAATCCTTCTAATTAATTCAGTGACAATGACACTGAGTAATTTGTTTAACATGCTCAAAGTGGCAGAATGCGAAACATTAATTCTTAGACGTGATGTCTGTCAGCAATCCAAGAATAATGAAGACCAATTTATTTAGAAATTGAAACATGGAACAAGCTACCATATAATTTGGTGGAGGAGGAATATGTTATGAGCCAAAAGAGGAGTTTCAGCTCCTATAAACTTTCCAACTTAAAAAAAATTATTAGGTAATGTTTATCTTTAAATACTACAGAATAGAACCTTTCAGTTACTATCCTTTCATGAACCCAAGTGTGGTGCTATTTCTTGAACATTCTTGATTCCCACCGATTCCCACCCTACACGGAGGGGAGAAGACTCTTCCTTCAGCCCCACCAGGGCCTGGTATATTTCCATGTTTAGAAAACTGAGCAGTCATCTGATGGAGGGGAAAGAACTCTGGTTCCAGGATTTACTGATCATTTTAGACACATTACTGCAATTAAAAATGTTCAATAATGGTGATAGCATCTTTCTTTATTTCATAGTTAGAAATAGATTTCTAAAAATGACCATTAAAATTGTGCATCCTTGGGGGCACCTGGGTGGCTCAGTGGGTTAGGTGTCTGCCTTCAGCTCAGGTCATGATATCAGGGTCCTGGGATCGAGCCCCACATTGGGCTTCCTGCTCAGAAGGGAGTCTGCTTTTCTCTCTCTCTCTCTCCTTCTGCTCCGCCCCACCACTCCTTCTCTCTTTCAAATAAATAAATAAATCTTTAAAAAAAATTTTTTTAATTGTACAACCCCGAAAACCTATCCCAATAAAAAGATAAAATTCTTCACACTGCAAACACATAACCAAGTGTTTCTGCGTAGCACTGTGGTCACTTAATATTTGCTGAACAAATGAATGTCCAAGGACACTAAGAAATGATGCCATTTTCAAAAGGGTAAGGAGGCTTCTCACTAACCTAATAGGAATCCCCATCCCACAACTTAGTAACCATCTATTACGGTGGAATTTATTTAAGTCTTTTTATAAAACTATTTATGCTTTCCATTCCAGGGTAATCAATTTCAAAGTTTTAATCCCTGTTGCATGTGCATGGGTGTTTTTTTTTTTTTTAAAAAAAATTTCCTTTTACTTGAACTAAACTTACCCCTTATAGGTTTTCATTAATATGCCAATATGCATGGAGCTTTCCACAAAGGGAATAGAGATAGGAATATTTCAATGTCTTAGGGAAAAATGGACATTTTGAGTAGCTAAGCCCCTCATGGAATAGAAAGACTCTACAAAATGCTGAGCAAGGGGCTAGAAGCCACACTTCAAACGTGGCATGCTGCCAGGACAGGTCAGTCACATTGTCTGCCATGGCCAACATCCCCTTCGATTTAAAACTGCCTTTCACACCTTACCCAACCCTGGCAGGGTTCACAACCCTGGGCCTGTTTTCTTTCTGTGTGGGGCAGAGCCTGGCTGAAAGAGCCCTTGACTTATGGCAGCCCCTGCACATACATGCCTATAGGCTATTCAGTGAGATCAGAGGCACGAGATCTTACCCAACTCAAGTGACATAATCAGTGAAAGCCAAGCAGAATGGCTCCCTCCAAGATTTAAACTAGAGCTGAAGTTTTCAAACTCGATTTGTGACACGGAATACTTTGTTCAAATGGAACTCACCTCAATGTCAATGTGTAAAACAGAGCAATGTGGGCTGTTCTGGCTAAAAGGCTGCCAAGTCTGGGGTATTTCCTGGTTCTCCCATTCGGTTCTCCCACGTACACCCTCCGTATTTCCAAGACTATTTCCATGGAATTCCTAGACCAAAGGTGAACAATCCCCAACACTAGAAGACGCTGAGGCAACTGGCCGACCAGGAACGAGAGGGGAGTGGGGAGGCCAGCACAGCGAAGCTGGGAGGTGAGGAGAAAGAGGGGGCAAATGAGGGACAGCAAGAGAGGACTGTCCCTGGAGTGCTTTGGTTCCTCAGGTTTTCCAGTTCTTCTCCCACGCGATGCCCGTCTTAATAATAACAGAACAGTACCAATCCCTTCAGGGGCCTGAAGAAGCCTCACTTCTCTGAATCCAGAAGAAGCACACCTCCTCGGGCTCTAAGGAGGCCTTCCAAACTTCCTCACCTCTGTCTCATCTCCCAACCACAGACGCACCCGCCTCGAAGTCTGGACGCACTGGACCCTTCCCATGCCCTGCGCGTGCCATCACCTCCCATGCCTCTGCTCAAGACAGAGACCCTCCTTCTGCCTTAAATAATTCAAAACATCGTCTCTGCTCTTCAGCGTAAAAGGCACCTCCTCTGTGAATGTTCCCCCAGCCTTCGAAAGCCAGAGCACCTTCTTTCCTCTCTCCTGTGCTGCTTTAGCGCCATGAGTGAAACATTCATCCCACTGTAGGACAGTTAGATGAGGAACAGGATACTTAGGGAGAGTTGCTTCTTTGTTGGTGTAATTCTAGTGCCTAGCACATAGTAGGGGACAGGTTCTCATTGGTGTGAAAAATCAATTAGTTCATACAATGCACTCAGTACCAAGAAGGCATAGGGCAGAACAGTCTACTGACTAACAGTCCAAATCGATCCACACTGAACCACTGGGGAAAATAACCATTTCTATTTTAGCTGCATTTTCAATACCACTGGCTAAGGAATTTAAATATGAAAACCACCTTCCCGTCCTTCATCTCAGACAGTTGGTTCACAGGCTTTAGATTCAAGGTGATTTTGTCATATTCTATTCCTGTCCAGCTAACCAGCTGCTGGGCTTACATCAGACAATTTCCTCTTCTAGCCCTAGGAGAACAAACATTACTGAGAGCAGGGTGTTAATAATCCCTGCAAAATTACCCTCCATCTGATAAGAAATGCAGAAATTGTTTTTCGAAAAATAGCTTGCAGAGAACTGCACAGGTTGTGGGGCCCAGGGAACAAAGGGGGGACAGAAAGCACATATTCTCATTTAAAAACAGCGTCATAAATCTCAGCCAAAGTAAACAGTTTAATTAAAAAACACAGCAAGCCAAACAGTAGGGCTGACAGTGTGAGCCTCGTGATTTGGGCAACAGCACTGACATGGATGTGCTGTCAACCAAGCTGTTGTCTTTCCCAGATGTTCAGTCAATATCTGTCCTCGGGGATCAGAGAACTCAGAGAGATGACTCTTGATCACCTACCCCTGAAAGGACCTGAGTCTAAAAGGGGTGAGAAAAAAAGACAGGAATAAATGAAATCTAACCTACTGCATTTTCTTTTAGTGTTGAATTGACTTTACGATTAAAATTTTATTTTTTTATTATAATAATATTTTTTATTATATTATGTTAGTCACCATACAGTACATCCCTGGTTTCTGATGTAAAGTTCGATGATTCATTAGTTGCGTATAACACCCAGTGCACCATGCAATACGTGCCCTCCTCACTACCCATCACCAGCCTATCCCATTCCCCCACCCCCCTCCCCTCTGAAGTCCTCAGTTTGTTTAAATGATGCAAATAATACGTGCTCGTGGTAGATAAAAAGAAACTCAAATAGGTCTAACATGAAGCTGGGTACAGATCATGAATTGGTAACTGTCGAAGCCAGAAGACAGCTGCATGGGGGTTACGCCTATATTTACTTTGGGGTATATTCAAAATTTTCCTTGACCCCCACTTTTCAAAAGAAGCCAATGTTAGTAGTTGCTTATGTATTCTTGCAAAAATCTCCTATATACACATGCATGGCTATGTTTATGTACATTTCTATGTGAAATAGGATCATAATACACATTTCAGGTACTTTTGCTTCAGGAAGATGCTTGAATTCTCCCAACCTGATCATAACAACAGAAAAAATACACACAGTGATAGGAAGGAAAGAGCATAAAACAGGTTAATGCCAATAGAGTACACGTGATTCTGGAGAGCCAGAAGGAGTTGGTGTCAGATCACACACACACACACACACACACACACACACACACACACACACTGCATGCACACTATGCAGAAAGGTGCAGTGACCACCTTCAATGACAGTGATGGCAAATGTTCCACCAGCAAGACCCCTTTGCAAGGCTCTGAGAATCAGGAACAAAGGGAGAGCCATCAGTTCTACCTAGAGCCCTTCCAGGCCACATGTCAGGTCAGTGCAAGCACAGTCCTCTAAGCTGTGTGTCTTGTCACCACACAACTGAGATGGGAAGCACACCCATGAGGGAAGCATGCTTGATTCCAAGTCCTACATATCATGCACTATATTTGAGATCTTGACGATGGCGTATTAGCAGAAACAATAACAGTTATTTCACATTTGAACAGAGCCATACCCTATCAGAGCTGAGCCTAATGATATTCCTGTGATTAGGAAGGCACTATCATATTCATTTGACAGATAAGGAAGCAAGTTCAGAAAAATTAAAGGGACATGCTCAAGTCACAATTTGATCAGGAGCAGTCAGAATTGAACCCAGATCTTCTGATTTCTACGTTTAGAAAGCGTTCCATAACACCACATTTTAAATGCCAGAAGCATCTGTCTTCTGCCTATTTTATGCTCATGTAGACTAAGGAAGAGAAAACGCCAAGTGTCATGGAAAGGTGAAAACTTACGCAATTTATATATCCTACAGATACTGCTACCAATATAAATACAAATGGGGCTCACAGAAGTGCCCACAAAAGAAGTCATCACACTGTCTTCATGTCTGTATTGAGCCAATGTTGTATAATTAAGATGCCACTCCTGGGGTGCTGGGGGGGCAGGAAATGGAGCTGGTGATTTACACCATCCCAGAGAGTAGGCATCAGTTCATAGGGGACCTACAACAAACCCTTTTAATGACATGTGCCTAAGAGCTCACGAGGCCCTTTTAAATCTTTCACCTCATCTGGGAGATAAGAGGTAAATACAGGGTCAAGACGGGAAGGTCCCTATGTCGGTCTTCCTTACCTCATTAGACCTGAGATTTTCACTGAGTTCTTCCTCCTAGGCTTTTTCCTATGAGGTCTCCTGTTCTAAAGGAACAAAGAGCAATTGCATCAACATCCCCAGCTCTGATCTCTTTCTCTGATAAGTCAGAAGTTCTTCCTGCCTGCAAAGCGCCTTTCCAAGAAGCTCCAAGACTTTTTTTTTCAAATAGGTCATTATTTGTTTACACCACACCCAGGCGTATCAGGCCTCTAACTGCCATTTTACATGTGAAGAAACAAGCCCAGAATGGTCCATGGAACTCACTGAGCACACAGAGTGACTCACAGGACCGGTACTGGTTACTGAGTCCACGGAATAGGTAGCAGCGTGTGGGGGATAAGAAAGTATAGCTTTCAGGTAGGAATAGGGACTCTGGTGCATTAGTCAGCAAATGAACTTCCTGCTCTCCTCATTCACGATTTGTCCTTCATTCAGAGCAGAGCTGTGGAGCCAGACAGACTGGGGTTCAAATCCAAGCTCCATCCATTATTCGCTGTGTAACTTTGGACAAAGCATTCAACTTCTCAGTACCTCAACTTTCTCATCTATAAAATGGGCATAATAATGCATGTCTCATACTGTGAGGATTAAATGAGAAAACTCTATGTAAAGTGCTTAATAAGCTCTCAGTAAACGCCAATCCTTATTGCTGTTATTATTACTATTATGTGATATATTTCATCATCAGATTTCGCCAAAAGCACCCTCAAGAAGCCACTAAGTATGTATTTCAGTTACTTTTTAGAACAAATCCAGGCAGTCCTCAAGTTGCTGACCATTGTTTTCCAGTATGGGTGCAGGCTTTTGCATTACATTTGCTTAATATCTCTGGGAGTGAATCAGGGAACAACTGGGGTGAATTAGCGATTTTATCTAAGTCTAGTTAAGCTAGACTTAACTGTTCTTCATTCAAGGACGAGAAAGAGCTCCGCATGTGGGGTGGCAGGTAAACACAGAGGAAACCAAACGTGAGAGAGCGCTCAGTCACTCCCTTAAAACACACGGAGGCCTCCCTTCCCGTGAGGTCTACTAGAACTAATCTCACCCTTTCTGTGGCCTCAACCAAACTGATAACTAACTGACTTGTTTTAACAGGAAACAACCTTCAGGCTATCCAGTCCAAGCCCTCCCTGACATCACTGTTGGGCAGATGGGAAAGCTGATACTTAGAAGTTAGGTGACTTGCCCACGTTCAACCCACTGGAATGTCAACTTTGGCCTCCTGACTTGAACCAGACTCTGCTGAACTCCACTGTGGGATGGCCTGGAAACAGTGACTGATGCCACTCTAGCCCTTTCCTGAGGAGTGGTCCACTGATGGGCGAGCTGGCCTAGACTCTGTCTGTGACAGCCTCTCAAGTCACCTGTTGTCACACCCAGCCTGTATGCCCTCTTGAGAAAGACACTGCATTCCAACAGCACATTTAGTGTTGGAAACTGAAAACTTCTCAGAGAAGAAACCGTCTCAGGGCCTATTTTATACATACACAGAGAGAGAGAGAGAGAGAGAGATGAATTACAAAGATCATGAAATAATAACTAAATATTGTTCACTGGACCCCCGAGTGGAATCTACAGAATACCAGCCAGGTGCTCTGTGGACTGGGGGTGGGGGCAGATAACAGAGATTGAGAGATTCAGGTTAGAGAAGGTGAGGGCAGTGATGCTCAAAGAAAGCCTTCACTGACATCACCGGAGGGCTTGGTAACCACAGAGCGCTGGCCCCCACCTGCTAAGTTTGTAATTCAGTAGGTCTGGAGGTGGGCCCAAGAATCTGCATTTTTTCAGGTTTTTTTATTTACTCATTTGAGAGACAGAGAGTGAGAGCATGAGCAGGGGGGAGGGTGAGAGGGAGAGGATGCAGCAGACTCCCCGCTGAGCAGGGAGCCCAATGTGGGGCTGGATCCCAGGACCCCTGGATCATGACCTGAGCCGAAGGCAGACACTTCACTGACTGAGCCACCCAGGCGCCCCAAGAATCTGTGTTTCTAACAAAGGTCCAGGTGACGCTAATGCTGTTCTTCAGGGAGCACACTTTGCAAACCACCTGGGGTGGAGTGAAATAGAGCCAACATTGTGTTGCGGAATCCAAAGAAGAGAGTAAGGGGAGGAGGCAGGGGGAGAGTGACCGTGAGGTGAGCCCTGAGCCAGCAGCCTTCCAGGGCCCCGTGTGGGCCAGGTGGGACATACTCGCAGGGAGTCTGTTTCCAGGCACTGGAGTGTCCCCCCCAGGGAATCGGGAACCCATGAGTCTACAGCCCACATCTTGCCAAAAACCCATAAAAGGCTGAGAAGTGAACTAGCTCCCAGTTCAACCTATGGTGTGATTCTTAGGGCCCCTTCTTCCTTTAAATGTCTCCCCTCCTGCTCACTGATGCTCCTTCCTCCCTAACGAGGAGCACAGCTGTTCATCCAATACAAAGGCATAAAAGCCTTTTTCTTTTTTTAAGACAGGTCTTTGGCTGAGGAACAGGTGACAAGCTGACTCATATTAAAAGGAACCGGTTAAGCAGCCAGTCTCAATGGTGGCATGGTATCTCTTCCCATTTTGATTGAGAGGAAGTGTAAGTAGGAAGCTGCATGACGACTTTGAAGGAAGAAGAGGAAAGAACTGGTCTGGCTGGTGGGAAGGATGCTCAAAGCGGAAGCCAGACTCAGGAAGCAGACCTCACAGTCCTCACAGGCTGGGGGGAGGAACAGATGCCAAGTACTGTGCTGGCCCGGGGAGGAGTCAGGCCACCTGTAGCGTGTGCCGTTTCTGTCCAGGTAATGTGGCCCCGGCGGGGAGGACTCTTAACCGAATTAGGATCTGAGCTTCCTAATCAGAAACGTGAGGAAACCGATGAGATGATTTCTAAAAATCTCTTTCAACTCTAACTTCTCTGTTTTTTATGGACACCCTGAAGAGCCCCCAGGGTAAATCCTCACTCGCAACATCAAAATAGAACAGGCCGTTCGGGGCACATTTTGTACTAAAAAGAGTTACCGCAAACCACACGGCCCGGGAGCACAAAACAGCAATTTCATTTCCTCTGAGCTTCCAAACAAGGGTGAACATATCAAAGTGAATCTTGTGCTAAGCGGGCTCTACACACAGCGTCTAGGGTCACAGTCACCTATATTCAGCTCACGGGACAGACGCCGAAGCTGTCGGAGTGCCAGAGGCTTTGGGCGTGCAGGTCTAGGACATGAGAATACAACATTTCTCTGGGTTTCAAAGTACTTCGAGCGCCTCAAAAGTATTATCAGGGGAGGGGGTGCCTGGGGGGGCTCTGTCAGTTAAGCGTCTGATGCTTGATTTCAGCTAAGGTCATGATCTCAGGGTAGTGAGATTGAGCCCTGCATCGGGCTCTGCGCTGAGCGGGGAGTCTGCTTAAGATGCTCTCTCTCTCAGGGCGCCTGGGTGGCTCAGTCGTTAAGCGTCCACTTTTGGCTCAGGTCATGATCCCAGGGTCCTGGGATGGAGTCCCGCGTTGGGATCCCTGCTCAGGGGGGAGCCTGCTTTTCCCTCTCTCTCTCTGCCCTTCTCCCTTGCTCCTGCTCTCTCTGCCTCTCTCTCTCAAATAAATAACTAGAATCTTAAAAAAAAAAAAAAATAGATGCTCTCTCTCCCCCTCTGCCCCTCCCCCCACTCACACGTGCTCGCTCACTCTCACGAATAAATAAATCTTTTTTTAAAAAGTGTTATCAGGGATATCTGCAGCTATTGTGAAGGCTGCTTTCAGCTAAGGGGCTTCTAAAAGATTTCTCATCCAATATACATTTATTGAGCCCCAACTGCATACCAGGCATAGCTGGAACAATTGCTCAGGGTAAACTAGTTTTTGTAGTTCAAGACCATGTAACTGAAACCAGCGTCATCTCTTCAAAATGAAAATGTTGTATTCTATGTATGTTGTATTCTATGTATGTTGTATTCTATGTATGTGCGCACACGCGCGCACACACACACACACACACACACCAACGTCTCCATAATATGTTAAAGCTGCATCTATCCAATTATTTTCCTCTCCCTTTATTTCCTCTGTTTTAGCCCACATGTATCACCTTCATTTCTGCCTCTGTCCCTATATGTATCCTATTTCTTTTGCAGAATATGCTCCGTCGTTTTTCCTATCCATCCAGTAAAGTCTAACTCAACTCCACCTTCCTCCATGATGTCTTCTCTCATCTAACCAGATCCGATCTCATTTCCCTGACTCCACTATGATCTATTTTCTACAGGCTCCTGTTTATCCACATATTATTATTTTCTTCTTATTTGCATTAATGCTCTTCAACTACACTACAAATTCTATGCTTATAGAACTATTTCATCTCTCTTGCATATGTCCCAGAGCATCTGGGACAGGGCTAATGGTAAATGATACTCCGTATAAGGGTCTGGGTTCCCATCTTTGTTTTCAGCTAGACAGAAAGACACATCAGCACAGTACAGAATGCAAAACTTGCATCTCTAGTCTTGGGCCCTTTAGTGGCTATGTAGCCATCCAGGTTGCAAATACTCAGCAGTACTTCAAAGCATTTCTGCTATTTCCTTTCTATTAATATGAAAGAATATTTGGACCACATATGTGTGTGTTTGGTTTCCCCCAGATAAGTAACGTTCAATGACTCTTCCTTCAGAAACAGCCCACACCCGGGCGCCTGGGTGGCTCAGTTGACTAAGCATCCGACTCTTGATCTCAGCTCAGGTCTTGATCTCAGGGTCATGAGTAGCTGGGTGTGGAGCCTACTTAGAAAAAAAAAGAGGGGCCCAATAGCTGCCTACTACAACCTCCTTGTACTTTTTGAAAGCTGTAGCGTATATATTGATCTCTCAAAAAAGAAATCAATTAAAAAATCAGAATTACAGTCTGGGAGTTAAGATGGCGGAGGAGTAGGGGACCCCTTTTTCAGCCGGTCCCCTGAGTCGAGCTGGATAGGTACCAGACCAGCCTGAACATCCACGGAATCAGCCTGAGACGCAGGAAGATACATCTGGATCTCTACAAATGAACATCTCCAGTGCTGACTATTGAGGTACGAAGTGGGGAGCCGTGAAACCGCGCACAGATATCGGAAGATAAACGGAAGGGGGAGGGAGCCGCTGCATTCGGGCGCCCGGAAGCGGTAGCCACCTGCACGGGGGAGCGGGCGGACTCGTGGACCGGCACCCGCGAGAGCAGACTGAGACCTTGAGCCGGGAATGCACGCCACCAGACTGAAACGGAGCTCCGGTGTGCTCACTGGATCCAGACTGAGACCGGGAGCTCCAGAGCGCGCAGGGGCGGCTGGCGGCTGGTGGTGTTAGAAACACAGACAGAGACACGCCGGCCCTGGAAGTGAGGGCTGGGACGCAGGGTGTGGGGCGCACATCCCAGGACGCTGCAGGGTTGAGCAGCACCAACAGTAACAGAGTTAAAGTGGCCAGAACATCAGTGGAGAACGGTCCACGATCCCTCTGTTCTGAGACACAGGCTGAGATTCGGCCGCTGCTGCTCTGACTCTCAGAAGAGGCACAGCAAACCGCCAGAGAACAAAAGCCTGGAAATACCGGCTCACAGTGTGCCCATCCCCATACACGCTTGCAGGGGACACAGAGACTCTACCCAAACAGGGTTGCCTGAGTATCGGCGCGGCAGGCCCCTCCCCCAGAAGGCAGGCTGAAAAATCAAGAAGCCCACATCCCTAAGATCCCTATAAAACAAGGGCGCACGGCCTGGGTCCCGGTCAATAATTTGGGCTCTGGACAACCCCGCAACCTCTCCTCATCAGAATGACAAGAAGGAGAAATCCCCCCCAGCAAAGAAAAGACATTAGTTCTGCCACAGAACTAATGGATATGGATATAACCAAATTATCAGAAATGGAATTCAGAGTAACAATGGTCAAGATGATGTGTAGACTTGAAAAAAGTATTAACGAAAATGTTAATGAGAATATCGAATCTCTAAGGGCAGAAATGAGAGTGAATCTGGCAGAAATTAAAAATTCTATGAGCCAAATGCAGTCAAAACTAAAGGCTCTGACGGCCAGGGTGAATGAGGCAGAAGAACATATCAGCGAAGTGGAGGATGGGTTAGTAGAAGAGAAAGCTAAAATAGAATCTGGACTCAAAGAAATCCATTCTCATGAATGTAGGTTACAGGAGATTACTGACTCAATGAAACGTTCCAATGTCAGAATCATCGGCATCCCCGAGGGGGTGGAGAAAAACAGAGGTCTAGAAGAGATACTTGAACAAATTGTAGCTGACAACTTCCCTAATCTAGCAAAGGAAACAAACATTCGTGTCCAAGAGGCAGAGAGGACCCCTCCCAGGCTCTACCACAACAAACCTACATCACGTCACGTCGTAGTGCATTCGCAAATATTAGATCCAAGGATACAGTATTGAAAGCGGCCAGGGCAAAGAAATTTCTCACGTAGCAAGGCAAAGGTATCAGAATTACGTCAGACCTGTCTACACAGACCTGGAATGAGAGAAAGGGTTGGGAGGGCATTTTTAAAGCTCTTTCAGAGAAAAACATGCAGCCAAGGATCCTTTACCCAGCAAGGCTGTCATTCAGAATTGATGGAGAAATAAAGACCTTCGAGAATCGCCAGTCATTGACCAATTTCGTAACCACGAAACCAGTCCTACAGAAGATATTAAGGGGGGTTCTATAAAAGTAAAAAGGCCCCAAGAGTGATACAGAACAGAAAGTCACAATCTATAGAAACAAAGACTTTACTGGCAACATGGCATCATTAAAATCATATCTCTCAATAATCAGTCTCAATGTAAATGGCCTAAATGCTCCCATAAATGACACAGGGTTGCAGATTGGATAAAAAGACATGACCCATCCATTTGCTGTCTACAAGAGACTCATTTTGAACCTAAAGACACATTCAGACTGAAAGTAAAGGGATGGAATACCATCTTTCACGCCAATGGACCTCAAAAGAAAGCTGGGGTAGCAATTCTCATAGCAGACAGATTGGATTTTAAACTAAAGACTATAGTTAGAGACACAGAAGGGCACTATATTATTCTTAAAGGATGTATCCAACAAGTGGCTATGACAATTATAAATATATATGCCCCCAACAGGGGAGCAGCAAGATACACAAGCCAACTCTTAACCAGAATAAAGAGACATATAGATAAAAATACGTTAATAGTAGGGGACCTCAACACTCCACTATCAGAAATAGACAGAGCACCCATGCAGAAAATTGACAAAGAAACAAGGGCGTTGAATGCCATACTTGATGAGTTGGACCTCATAGATATATATATATATAGAACACTACACCCCAGAAACAAAGAGTACTCATTCTATTCTAATGCCCGTGGAACATTCTCAAGAACAGACTATGTTCTGGGACACAAAACAGGTCTCAACCAATACCAAAAGACTGAAATTATTCCCTGCATATTCTCAGACCACAACGCTTTGAAATTGGAACTCAACCACAAGGAAAAATTTGGAAGAAACTCAAACACTTGGAGACTAAGAACCATCCTTCTCAGGGATGATTCGATAAACGAGGAAATCAAAAATCAATTTAAACAATTTATGGAGACCAACGAGAATGAAAACACAATGGTCCAAAACCTATGGGATACTGCAAAGGCAGAACTAAGGGGGAAATACATAGCCATCCAAGCCTCACTCAAAAGAACAGAAACATCTAAAATGCAGTTTTTATATTCTCACCTCAAGAAGCTGGAACAGCAACAGAGGGACAGGCCTAATCCACTCACTAGGAAGCGGTTGACCAAGATTAGAGCAGAAATCAATGAATTCGAAACCAGGAGTACAGTAGAGCAGATCAACAGAACTAGAAGCTGGTTCTTTGAATGAATAAATAAGATCAATAAGCCACTGGCAAGACTTATCCAAAAGAATAGAGAAAGGACCCAAATTAATAAAATTATGAATGAAAAAGGAGAGGTCACAACCAACACCAATGAAATTGTAAGGATTATTAGAAACTTTTATCAACAGCTTTATGCCAATAAATTAAGCAATCTGGAAGAGATGGAGGCCTTCCTGGAAACCTATAAACTACCAAGACTGAAACAGGAAGAAATTGATTTTTTAAACAGGCCAATTAATTATGAAGAGATTGAAACAGTGATAAACAACCTTCCAAAAAACAAAACTCGAGGCCCAGACAGTTTTCCTGGGGAATTCTACCAAACATTCAAAGAAGAAATAATACCTATTCTTCTAAAGCTATTTCAAAAAATAGAAACAGAAGGAAAGCTACCAAACTCATTCTATGAGGCCAATATTACCTTAATCTCCAAACCAGGCAAAGACCCCATCAAAAAGGAGAATTACAGACCAATTTCCCTAATGAATATGGAAGCCAAAATCCTCAACAAGATCCTGGCTAATAGAATCCAACAATACATTAAAAGGATTATCCATCATGACCAAGTGGGATTCATCCCTGGGATGCAAGGGTGGTTCAACTTTGCAAATCAATCAGTGTCATAGGTTTTATCCAGAAAGAAAAATTCAAAAATCATATGATTCTCTCAATAGATGCAGAAAAAGCATTTGACAAAATACAGCATCCTTTCCTGATTAAAACCTTTCAGAGAGTAGGGATAGAGGGTACATTCCTCAGTCTCATAAAAACCATCTATGAACAGCCTACAGCAAATATCATTCTCAATGGGGAAAAGCTGGAAGCCTTTCCCTTAAGATCAGGAACTCGACAAGGATGCCCATTCTCGCCACTATTATTCAACATAGTACTAGAAGTCCTTGCAACAGCAATCAGACAACAAAAAGGGATAAAAGGTATCCAAATCGGCAAAGAAGAAGTCAAAATGTCTCTCGTTGCAGATGACATGATACTCTATACGGAAAACCCAAAAGAATCCACTCCCAAACTATTAGAAGTTATAGAGCAATTCAGTAATGCGGCGGGATACAAAATCAATGCTCAGAAATCAGTTGCATTTCTATACACGAACAATGAGACTGAAGAAAGAGAAATTAGTGAATCCATCCCATTTACAATAGCACCAAAAACCATATGTTACCTTGGAATTAACTTTACCAGAGACGTAAAGGATCTATATTCAAAAACTATAAATCACTCTTGAAAGACATTGAGGAAGACACAAAAAGATGGAAAAATATTCCATGCTCATGGATCGGAAGAATTAACATAGTTAAAATGTCCATGCTACCCAGAGCAATCTACACTTTCAATGCTATCCAGATCAAAATACCAATGACATTTTTCAAAGAACTGGAACAAATAGTCCTTAAATTTGTATGGAACCAGAAAAGGCCCTGAATCGCCAAGGAACTGTTGAAAAGGAAAAATAAAGCTGGGTTGCATCACAATGCTGGATTTCGAGCTGTACTACAAAGCTGTGACCACAAAGACAGCATGGTACTGGCGCAAAAATAGACACACAGACCAACGGAACAGAATAGACAACCCAGAAATGGACCCTCGGCTCTTTGGGCAACTAATCTTTGATAAAGCAGGAAAAAACATCCAGTGGAAAAAAGACAGTCTCTTCAATAAATGGTGCTGGGAAAATTGGACAGCTACATGCAAAAGAATGAAACTTGACCACTCTCTCACACCATACACAAAAATAAACTCCAAATGGATGAAAGACCTCGATGTGAGACAGGAATCCATAAAAATCCTAGAGGAGAACATAGGCAGCAACCTCTACGACATCGGCCACAGCAACCTTTTTCATGACACATCTCCAAAGGCAAGAGAAACAAAAGATAAAATGAACTTGTGGGACTTCATCAAGATAAAAAGCTTCTGCACAGCCAAGGAAACAGTCAAAAAAGCTAAGAGGCAGCCCACGGAATGGGAGAATATATTTGCAAATGATACGAGAGATCAAAGACTGGTATCCAAGATCTACAAAGAACTTCTCAAACTCAATACACGAGAAACAAATAAACAAATCATAAAATTGGCAGAAGATATGAACAGACACTTTTCCAATGAAGACATACAAATGGCTAACAGACACATGAAAAAATGTTCAAAATCATCAGCCATCAGGGAAATTCAAATCAAAACCACACTAAGATACCACCTTACGCCAGTTAGAATGGCAAAAATTGACAAGGCAAGAAAGAACAATTGCTGGAGTGGATGTGGAGAAAGGGGATCCCTCCTACATTGTTGGTGGGAATGCAAGTTGGTACAGCCACTCTGGAAATCAGTGTGGAGGTCCCTTAAAAAGTTAAAAATTGAGCTACCCTATGATCCAGCCATTGCACTACTGGGTATTTACCCCAAAGATACAGACGTAGTGAAGAGAAGGGCCATATGCACCCCAATGTTCCTAGCAGCATTGTCCACAATAGCTAAATCATGGAAGGAACCGAGATGCCCTTCAACAGATGACTGGATTAAGAAGATGTGGTCCATATATACAATGGAATATTACTCAGCCATCAGAAAGAACTAGTTCTCAATATTTGCTGCAACATGGACGGCACTGAAGGAGATAATGCTAAGTGAAAAAAGTCAAGCAGAGAAAGACAATTATCATATGATTTCTCTCATCTATGGAACATAAGAACTAGGATGATCGGTAGGGGAAGAAAGGGATAAAGAAAGGGGGGTAATCAGAAGGGGGAATGAAGCATGAGAGACTATGGACTCTGAGAAACAAACTGAGGGCTTCAGAGGGGAGGGTGATAAGGGAATGGGATAAGCTGGTGATGGGTAGTAAGGAGGGCACGTATTGCATGGTGCACTGGGTGTTATACGCAACGAATCAGCGAACTTTACATCAAAAACCAGGGATGTACTGTATGGTGACTAACATAATATAATAAAAAAAAATTTAATAAAAATTTTTTAAAAATCAGAATTAAAAAAGAAAAAGAAAAAGAAAAAAAAAGAGCCCACACTGTTCTTCACAGACTGTGTATTGAGCAGGTGTCTGCCTTTAGCTCCAGCTCTGTCAAGGTCCAGGCAGGTCTGGACAGATGTGGCTCAGGCTGGTGGCCAGGGCTCTCCAGGAATCCACTGACAGCTGGGCAAAGGAGCCAGACCTCCAGAGAGGAGGGAAGTTGGGAGAAGGCTATGGTACCTGGTCAGCCCCAAAGACACGGAGCTGAGTTTGAAGGTGCTGTGTTCACTAAAGTTTTGTGAAGTGACGGGCCAGAGGCAGCCGTGCTGTGGTGAAAGGGTGACAAAGCACACATGAAAAGAGAATACTGAGAGTCTCAGGAGCAGTGATACAGACACAAATACACACACAAACACTGGGAAACAAGAAAGGTCACAAGAAGGGCTGTTGAGAAACATCCAAATGACTCCAAAATAAGCACTTTCAGGGGTTAGTAGTCGCTTTTAGGTACTCAACACAGTTACAACCAAATGTTTAGGCCACCTTTCATACCTGGGTATAGTGTAGACACCACATCCACTGGTATTGTGATTTCGTTTGTGACTAACAGAATGCAAGTAAAATGAAACTCTGGGAGAATGGATAAGTCATGGGGATAAAGGCACAGCATAGGGAATATAACCAATGATATTCTAACAGTGCTGCACGGTGACAGATGGTTACTACACTTGTGGTGAGCACTGCATAACGTGTTAACTTGTGGAATCACTAAGTGGGACACCTGAAACTACTGTCACACCGTGTGTCAGCTAGGCTCAAAAAAGAAAAAAAAAGTGAAACCCCGGGGGAAACTCAACCTAAAAATCTACATTTCACTTACAACAACGTAGAAAACAAAAAACACTTCTCAGGGCCACGTAAGAAAATTAGTATTTCACATACCTAATATCCCCCTCGGGAAAATCTTCACAGACCTGTCAGAGACCCAGCTAGTGAGAAGAAACTACTAGCAATCTAGTTATTGCCTTATTCCAGGTTTACATTTGCCCTTTCTTACCATCGCTCCTGTGACCCTTGCAGGAAATCAACACACTTAGAGCTAAATTTTCCAGACTACGTAGGTACCCATGTGGTCCCTGAAGACACCTGACATCTGCTTGTTCCTACTTCAGGAGGCTTTGGTGCATATAACCTCCTAGATGGAGACCCACACTTGCCTGGATTCCAGGTCACTCAGACTGGGGAGCAGAGAGAAGCAGAGGGACCGAAGCAGAAGCAAAAAGCCATGAGTAACAGCCAAGAAGGAATTACACCAAGTGCGAAAGAAAGACTCAAGGGGGTAACTCTGGAACCTCCAGGTTTCTATATATCTGAGTCCCACTGAGGTTCTGCATAGTAATAACGTCACATTGCATGTCCTTGGCACATTGTGGCTTATAAATCACTTCCATACACTCATTGCATTTGATTTTTACAAACAACCATGTGAGGTACTTGGGGGAGACATGAGTAACCCCTGCCCACAGATGACAAGAAGGAGCTTTACCATGATGACTGGAATTACCACTAATAGTTTACAAGTGGCAGAGCCATACGTAGCATCTAGAACTTCAGATTTCTCACTTATCCAGACTCCACAGTTGAAAGAGTATATCCAACCTCATTAATAAGAGTATTTCTCTATGGTTATAACTGGTGATACCAATGGTTGTTCCTGTAGTATTATTTGCATATTTATGTTTCTCATGGGTCTTCTGTTATTTTGATAAGCACCCCCAAGCCCTCCATTTTCTCTATAACTCCCTATTTTGTTATGGTGGATGGGTAGGCATTTAAATCATGCTGATGTTTATATAAAGAATCTGAAAACTTAACCAATCTCTATTTAAAGTCCCAGAGACCCAGCATGGTTCCAAACACCTGTGACTTCTTACGAACTATAGCACTCTTTAAACCCAAGACTGTATTTTCTAAAGATAGCTAGATAACTGAAGATCTTGTCAGCTCTCAGCCACCTTCTCCTAACAGCTGTCACTTGAATGGTAGTGGCACTTGGCAACAGCTAAAAAGTCACACTCTCTTAATTAGGCTACCAGAGGCAGGGTAGAGAAGGTGAAAGTGGACTCTTTGGAAATCGTTAAGATTCTAGACCACCTCTGAAAGACTTCTCTCAATTTAATGTCACCATGCGCCTGCACCTGTCTCCAATATCTTTCCCAGCATTTGTTTTCTTGTGTGCAAGATGCTAGGAAGCAAAGCAAACATGACAAACCCCCACTCTAGGTTTCAAAAAGTCAATGATACTGGTGTTCTGTGAATTGGTGGGTTCTCTCTCCTGGTTTTTAAATAAGGCCCTGGCAACTGTGTAAGCCCAAGGTCTGTTCCGAGGGGACTCTGACAATTACAACTACCCTGGGGTAGCTGCCGAGCTAACTGTCTGGTTAGTTTCTTGAGAACCCTTAAAATGCCCTGCAAATCAATCTCCATTTATCAGACTTGTAACTTTCCCACTGATTACACAATGAAGGAACAAATATTTGCCTTGATTTGATCTGATTGCTATTTGCTTCAAAAGCAATGCAAGTTCTCAACTTCTTTGTTTTAAGGGAGCAGCTGCAGACAGAAAGTGGAACCAGCCCAGAATAAGGTGTTCAGATGAAAACAGTGATGAAATCTGCATTTTAATAAAAGGACAGAAACCAATGAATAGGGATTTGCGTTAGCTTGATCATAGAAAAACAATGGCCTGAATGTCATCAATATCATTAGTGGGTGAACATAAGCTATTGAATAGATATAATTAAACATGTTTATGTTCAGAGAATCACAATAATTTACAGCTCTTCCTAGATTATTATGGCTATTTCTAAAACGTTTTTCCATAAAAAAGAATCATCTTTCTTCCTCCTGTTTCTGTTCTTTTTAAATTTATTTTTAATTTATTTCCTTTCATTTGCAGCAATAATGTGCTGCAATTAAGTTCCTTAAGTCTTCTCCAAGCATTTAACCTGAAGGATGGTGAAGTTCTTACCCAAACCACTCAACCAATGATTCACATACCAATAACTAAGTTCAGGTACCATGCTGGAGGTATGATTAGTTCTATTAAATGTGCTTGTGCCATGACTATCATGGCCTGAGAATAAATCCCATTTGTTTTTGCAATACCTCACTGTATGTGAGTTCTATATTACAGCAGATCTGTTGAACTCTTCCTTAAATGTTTATTCTGCATTTCTTGACTACATGAGCTAAAGATCAGGAGGTAACCATTAGAATTAAAAGAAAGGTCTTAAATTAAGAAATCGGTTGTGAAAAATTCATGGGGCGCCTGGGTGGCTCAGTGGTTGGGTGTCTGCCTTCGGCTCAGGGCGTGATCCCGACGTTCTGGGATCGAGCCCCATATCAGGCTCCTCTGCTGGGAGCCTGCTTCTTTCTCTCCCACTCCCCCTGCTTGTGTTCCCTCTCTCACTGGCTGTCTCTCTGTCAAATAAATAAATAAAATCTTTAAAAAAAAATCAGTAGTGAAAAATTCAAACCCAGGTATTAAAGTATTATTTGGACTTGAAGATATGCATGTTTTCTTCTTCATATTCTTTAACATGATTTTATTCTCCATGGTACTTTCAAACTTCTTTTTAGTGTCATTATCATTGATTCCATAGCAAACATCCACGCTTCTGATTCTTCTCTTGACCCAGGGAGCAGCATGAGGATGGGCATTTCCATCCATGGCATTCATGGTTGTAGCGCCAGAGCCCTATCTCCTCCCCCCAAACTCAACATACACAAAACATGGCCGACACAAATCCGTCATCATTTAAGTGTGTCCCTACCCTACCTCCACCCATAAACACACACATTCTCTTACCATTCTTCCCTAGTAAACTAGTTCTTCTTCCCAAACATCTGATTTCTAGGAACGCGTCCCCAAATAGCCCAGCCACCCAGGCAATACTCCTAGCTACCTTGGACTAAGAGTTCTTCCAAGGGCAGAAATTAGGACTTCATCCTTTTTTGTATTCCCAGCACTCAGTGTGGTGTTGATAGGAGCCCCATAAATGTTTCTTGTACTCAAATCTTTCATCCCCTGTGTCTAACCTGTCACCACGTTCTATTGTTGACAACCTGGAAATATCCCTTGATGTGCCTTTAAGTCATAACTACTTTTCTAGTCCAGAGTCTCCTCGTTTAGTCTCTGGAACTCCATTCTTCCAGGACATACTTACTGCCTGACTGATGGCTACAGAAGGACATTCAGAGGCTCCCTTTTACTTTTGATATGCCACATGTCCTGAGTCCTCTGTGTAGTAATAGAAGCTTTCTGTGAACTTCCTCACTCGGCCTCTCCCCTTTATCAACCCTTTATCCCCTGTTCTCAACCATAGGATCCCGCCCAATCAAGCAGGCACACACCCTACGTCTATCCCATTGGCGTGTCTTTGCCCATGGTATTCCTACCGCTAGGAATTCTGTCCTTCCCTCCAACTGTACAAAACCTACTCATCTTTCCTCATGTCGCACTCACTGGGAGGCCATCTCCTCTTTTTGTGGGTCACAAGGATTTCTCTTTTCTAAAACAGTTACTTTAATTCTCTAGCGTCCTTTGCAATATTTTGTTCAACTGCCCTCCAATTATTCATGGATTCTTATTCTGTTTCTCTACCTAAAAAGTCATCTTCCTGAGAGCAGGAATCATGCTGGTTATGTCTTGATATCTTGTGATACAAACAGAAGCTTGTTTCAGAGGCTCCCAATAAATATTTGTAGGCTGAGGACCTAAAGATAAAATACTGTCCGCAGGCATACATATAAGAAAATGATTCTGGGAGGAAAAGATGAATAAGGATATGTCCAGGTTTCTCCAAAATTCGCTGAAGAAATCTGTGCTCTTTTTTTTTTTTTTTAAGATTTTTTTTTTTTTTTTCATTCGACAGAGATAGAGACAGCCAGCGAGAGAGGGAACACAAGCAGGGGGAGTGGGAGAGGAAGAAGCAGGCTCATAGAGGAGGAGCCTGACGTGGGGCTCGAACCCGGAACGCCGGGATCACGCCCTGAGCCGAAGGCAGACGCTGTGCTCTTTATCCACCTAAAAGTATATATAATCTTAACTAATTTCTAATAAAATGTTAGCTGCACTTTAAAAAAAAAGAGCTCACACACACTGCCTTAAATCTTATTCAAACCTATCCATGAATTACAAGGCACTGGGACAGACTTTATGTTCTGTTTGTTGCCGTGTGAAAAAGAGCTCTGTTACTACAACATCAGAGACTCCTGGATTCAAAAGTCAAACAGAAAAATATGCTTTTGATGTTGTTATCGCTAGCAGTAAGAGCAGTAGGAGGAAGAATGGCCCTCATTCTGTCCGCCTGTTTACACAAGTGCCTTTTACCATTTTGATAAGCTTTTCCTCAGTGCCACGTGCTTCACAATATCACTTTTATTAGTCACTCGCCACAAGGGTCATGTGATGTGCGGGAATATTATTGCCCCCGCTGAATAGCGCGAATGCCCTCATAAGACACGGGAAAGTTATGTGAGGGCCTTGCCTGCCCTAAGATAAACAGTGAGAGTCAGAGATTGCACTCAAAGCGCTAGTGTCCTGCCTGGAGCTCTGGGGAAATCTACCAAGTCGTCCTTCAGTAAAGCCGAGAAGCATCTGTCCCCAGCTCCCTACATTAGGCTAACTCTGGCAATACTAAAAATCAACTTAATCCAACAAATATTCTAGTAATGCTAGAAATGGTGCCAGACACAGGGATACAGCAATGAATCAGACACCCTTGTAGACTGACTTACAAAGGAGGGGTCTAAGACCATCCTTCGGGTGCAACCAAAAAAAACCCATGAGAATATCTTCATTTATTTTATCTCAACTTTAAAAGAATTTCAATTTCTATTTTTGTGTATGCTTATGATACACGTAATGCATTGGTACAGTAGGACATGTGTAAAGCTGTTAAATTAATATGCTTACGTGGGGGGATCTATGATCAAAACATTTTTGTTGTTTTGTTTTTAAAGACTTATTTATTTTTTTGAGAGAAAGAGGGAGGGAGAGAACAAGTAGGGGGGCCAGACAGAGAGGAGAGAGAGAGAGAATCTCAAGCAGACTCCCCCCTGAGTGCAGAGCCCAACTTGGGGCTCGATCCCACGACCATGAGATTGTGACCTGAGCTGAAATCAAGAGCTTAACCCACTGAGCCACTCAGGTGCCCCTATGATCAAAACATTTTTACAGATCAGGATCGACAAGCAGAAACACTTGAAAACCAATGGACTACAGGACTCGTTAGACTTCCCTGAACATGCCAAGACATTTCTTGTCTTCAGGTCTTTCCACTTCCTATTTTCTCTGCCTTAGATGAACCTCCTCTCTCTCACCATACCCTGAGTAAACTGCAAATCCCAGCTCAGCTGGTACCTGCTCAAGGAAATCATTATCCCCCCTCACCAGGCAGGGCCGGTCCCTTCCACCCGCTGCTCTCATTGCACCTTGTACACCCTTCCATCGTGGAAATTCTCGTGCTGCACTGGAATCATCCACATTTCCATCGCTGGCACTAGCTGGCTGGAGTTACTGCTTGTGAGCTCCTTGAGGACTGGGCTGGGATGCTTAACCTATCTTCCTCAAGAGCTAGCACGATGTCTGGCATGTAAGAGACACTCCCAGTTTACGTGAAAAATGTATTCATTTTTTTTAAAGATTTTATTTATTTATTTGACAGAGATAGAGACAGCCAGTGAGAGAGGGAACACAAGCAGGGGGAGTGGGAGAGGAAGAAGCAGGCTCATAGTGGAGGAGCCTGATGTGGGGCTCGATCCCATAACGCTGGGATCACGCCCTGAGCCGAAGGCAGACGCTTAACCGCTGTGCCACCCAGGCGCCCCAAAAAATGTATTCATTTAGGTGAATAATCTTTTCACAATGTCTTTTCCAATTGCAATTGACTTGAAGAAGACAGAATTTCATGTGGGCAATCAGAGTGCATTGTACTTCCTCCTTCCTCCCCTTGCGGGGGGGGGGGGCAGAGGGGATTTGAGGGTGGAGAAAGGTGGTCATGCTCAAGACATCAGATGACCACTAATACTAGAAAAGGTGGAGCTGAGATGTGAGAAACTTAGACATTTAAAATTCCCCAGTGAGGGCTGGCCAGTTTCAGTCTTAAGTTAAAAATGGAGACCAAAGACTTCGAAGTCTGAGACAAATCAGAAACACAGAGGCATGCTTTGTTCAGGTGGACTGTTCCCATGAACATGCCTGTGGGGCAGAGGAAAGGTGCTCAGGACTGAGTGGGAGCCTCATGGCCTGGAGCAGCTCTCCATACACTAACTACCTTGGGGCCTCTTGGTCTCCAGAGGAGATTGTCTTGACTCCTCACGCAGGCTTTCAGGGTTGGTATGAGGAAGTAGAGAATGGGGAGGAACCAAGACTGTCAGTTCCATTCTTGCTCTGGCCCAAAGTCAAATGGCGGAGCAAGAGTCATTTACGAAGGCTAGATTCTCACCAAGGTCCCTCCAGTCTGAGGTTCAACAACTTGATTATGTTGATGACCTGAAGATGCAGTGTTGACCAACCATGATATGATCACCCTTTTAGAGAGACCTTGACTTGCAGCAACTACTTTAGTTTTCTGGACATCACCTGGTCAACAAATATTCAATTGAACACCTAGGATGCATTGGGCACTGCGGCAGGCACTGGACACATGGTAAACAAGCCAACGTTGATCCTGCCCTTAGGAAGGATGCAGTTCAGTACACTTCACTTCCCTCGTCTTCAAAATGTAAAGGTAATTCCTTGTCTAAAAACCCTGAAATGTGATAATTCACTGTGAAATCCAAAATGGAATGGCCCTCAAGAGTTCCTCTGCAATTTCATATTTTTTAAAATTCCCTTTGAACACAGCAGAACCACAGAACTAATTTTAGCTGGAAAATAATCCCTTATTCAAATTAAGAGGTCTGCATTTTAATATTTTAAATAGATTTCTTTATCTTAGCTCTTATCACTGAAAATTACTTCAGTGGCTCTTGTGGAGGTCTTAGCATTACAAAGCCGAGAATAGGATTTGGAATAAAAAGCCCTAAATCTGAGCTCTGCCTCCATCACTTATTAAATGTGTGTCCCATGGCCGAGTCACTTAATATCTCTCTAAGCTGCATTTATTTTGCCACTTAGCAAATTTTTTACTCTGTGTTTTCTACTATGGACATATGTGCTTAACACTATGGACACAGCAATGAACAAGAAAGTCTGACAGAACTTCGAGTAAACCTTCTCACTTCTAAATTGGAATCAAAATAAATAAAATCTTTAAAAAAATTTTAGATATATAAATAAAAATAAAACTTATATAAATATATTTATATAAATATAAGATTTAATTGTACCTATTTAAATGTTAGCTGGCGTTCATAATTTGTATCATAAAAACTTTTCACAAGGGATAAAGGAAAATCATTTTAGAAATAATAGAATTTTTTAAAGGTTTTATTTTTATTCCAGTTATCATACAGTGTAATATTAGTTTCATTTGTACAGATTAGTGATTCCACACTTCCATACAACACCCAGTGCTAAACACGTAAGTGTACTCCTTAATCCCCATCACCTATTTAACCCACACCCCCCATCCCCCCAATGGTAACTGTTTGTTCTCTATACTTAACAGTTTGTTTTATGGTTTGCTTCTCTCTCTCTTTTGGTTTCAAGTTTTTATTTAAATTCTAGTTAGTTAGCACATAGTGTAATATTGGTTTCAGGAGTAGAAATCAGTGATTCATCACTTTCATAGAACACCCAGTGCTGATCACAAGTGCCCTCCTCAACACCCATCCCATTTAGCCCATCCCCTGCCCACCTCTCCTCCAGCAACCCTCAGGTTGTTCTCTATAGTTAAGAATCTTTTATGGTTTGCCTCCCTCTCGCTTTCTTTCCCCCTTCCATATGTTCATCTGTTTTGTTTCTTAAATTCCACATGAGTGAAATCATATGGTATTTGTCTGTCTCTGATTGACTTATTTCTCTTAGAGTAATACACTCTAGCTCAGTCCACATCATTGCAAATGGTAAGATTTCATTCTTTTGGATGGCCAAGTAATATTCCATTGTGTGTGTGTGTATGTGTGTATATGGATGCGTGTGTGTGTGTGTGTGTGTGTGTGGACACACACACACACACCACATCTTCTTTATCCATTCATCAGTCGATGGATATTTGGGCTTTTTCCATAATTTGGGTATTGTTGATAATGCTGCTATAAATATCAGCGTGCATGTGCCCCTTCAAATCAGTATTTTTGTATTTTGTATCAGTATTAGGTAAATACCTAATAGTGCAATTGCTGGGTTGTAGGGTAGCTCTATTTTTAACTTTTTGAGGATCCTCCATACTGTTTTCCAGAGCGGCTGCACCAGTTTGCGTTCCCACCAACCGCGTAAGAGGGCTCCCCTTTCTCCACATCCTCGTCAACATCTGTTGTTTCCTGTCTTGTTAATCTTAGCCATTCTGACAGGTGTGAGGTGGTATCTCATCGTGGTTTTGATTTGTATTTCCCTGATGATGAGCGACGTTGAGCATCATTTCATGTGTCTGTTAGCCATCTGGATGTCTTCTTTGGAAAAATGTCTATTCATGTCTTCTGCCCATTTCTTAACTGGATTATTTGTTTTTGGGGTATTAAGTTTGATACATGCTCTATACATTCTGGATATTAACCCTTTATCAGATACATCATTTGCAAATATCTCTTCCCATTCCTTAGGTTGCTTTTTAGTTTCATTGATTGTTTCCTTTGCTGCGCAGAAGTTTTTTATCTCGATGAAGTCTCAGTAGTTCATTTTTGCTTTTGTTTCCCTTGCCTCTGGAGATGTGTCTAATAAGTTGTTACGGCTGATGTCGCAGATGTTGCTGTCTATGTTCTGTTCTAGGATTTAGATGGTTTCCTGTCTCACATTTAGATCTTTCATCTATTTCTTTATATATTTATCTCACCCAGCAAGTGTTCTGTGTGATTCTACAGACTGAAGGCTCACAGCGTGACCTACTCCCATTTTTTCTGAAGGCATCTGACCATCAATATCTGCTATAAATTCATAAGACCAAGATTATCACATCTTTCTAATAGCATCATTGAAAGCTAAAAATATTAATATGTTTGTGTGTCATCTTACCTTCAAGTGCATAATCAGCTGACTCCAAAGTGGAGTTTCATGTGTGTACCTAAATATTTATCAATTTTAATAGCGCAATGAAGGGACAGACTAAATATAAAAAGGCCAAAAAAATGTTAACTGGCTCACAAATAGTATTGCGTAAGTGTCCTTGTCCATGAGAACATCTAAAATTGAAAACAACCAAATGAAATCAATTAAATAAAACACTCTCTGCTTCTTACTCCCAATGTAAACTCCGAAGCATAGAGAAGCCCAATACCTAAAACCTCAGAGTTTTCCAGGGCACCTGGGTGGCTCAATCAGTTAAACATCTGACTCTTGATTTCAGCTCAGGTCATGACCTCAGGGTCTTGAGATTAAGCCCCACATTGGGCTCCATGCTGAGCAGAGCCTGCTTTAAGATTCTCTCTCTCCCTTTGCCCCCACCCCGTTTGCTCTCTTTCTCTCTCTCTAAAATAAGTAAAATAAAGACCCTCAGAATTTTCCTTCAACAGACAAATGGATTAAGAAGATGTGGTCCATGTATACAATGGAATATTACTCAGCCATCAGGAAGAACGATTACACAACATTTGTAGCAACGTGGATAGGACTGGAGGAGATAATGCTAAATGAAATAAGTCAAGCAGAGAAAGACAATTATCATATGGTTTCACTCATCTATGGAACATAAGAAGTAGGAAGATGGGTAGGAGAAGAAAGGGATAAAGAAAGGGGGGATAATCAGAAGGGGGAATGAAGCATGAGAGACTATGTACTCTGAGAAACAAACTGAGGGCTTCAGAGGGGAGGGGGGTGGGGGACTGGGATAGACCAGTGATGGGTATTAAGGAGGGCACACATTGCATGGTGCACTGAGTGTTATACGCAAATAATGAATCATGGAACACTACATCAAAAACTAAGGATGTACTGTATGATGACTAACATAACATAATAAAAAATTATTATTAAAAAATAAAAAATAAAGTAAAAATGGGGAGAATGAAATCTCATTACTTGGAAACTAAAAGCATTTTCACTCTTTAGAAGGGATCAATCAATAAGCCTTTATTTTATTTCCTCCCTATTCCTAGAAAGGTGGAGGTACCATGAGAACAATCAAAACAGAGTAACAAACAGCCACCTATATAACAAATGTCATCAGAAATCCAACATACTTTTAGGTATTAAAGCTCAAACCAATGTAAGCAAATAATTAGATGACTGTTTTGATCATAAGAGGATTTTCTATACGAAGCACTATAAACCTTTGTTTATATTCTGCAACAAGCAATACTTTTATATTAGTATCCCCAACTCTGTGCTTTTAGGGGAAAAGAAAGAGTATAATAAATACCTATAATTTTTGTCACATAGTATTTATAGACCTCATTCCTGGTGTTAATTTCTGTGTCAATAAGGGTTGTAAGAGACAGAAACTAATTGTGGGTAATTTAGGAAAAAGGGGATTTCACTGAAAGGATATAGAGGCTCTTTTAAATTCAAGAGAAGGTTGAAGAAGCTTAGAAAACACAGGAACTGTGTACCTCTGGGAATCTGCTCTAGAGTCCCATTGAGGAATCAGGAGACCG
This sequence comes from Ursus americanus, assembly GCF_024610735.1. NCBI lineage: Eukaryota > Metazoa > Chordata > Mammalia > Carnivora > Ursidae > Ursus > Ursus americanus. Next base: position 19,328,914 of record NC_142135.1, read on the forward strand.
ACAGAAGCATTTCAAATTAGATAGGCAGGAGATTCCCAGAGACTTCCAAGAACTTACAGATGATGAAGACTGCAAGCTCTTGAAACAGGCTAGGGAGTTTCTCGGAGCCATATACTGATTCACTGCATACAAATTATGGTTGTTTCGTAACAGATTTGTGATTTATTTAAAAAAAAAAAAAAGGTCTTACAAAGCAAAAGCCATTCCAGTTGCCAATGACCAAATATGCATTGAACCGAGATTCTCAACTAATAGTTTAAACACATACAGAACCGTGCACAGACTTAAAGCATTAACTGCTACGGGGCTATGTGAAGTGTTTGAATGGGTCATGTGGTGTTCCTTGTCCATCTGATAAACAACTTCTCTCATTGGAAGAAGACATGGAAATGAATGAAAAGAGTAGGTCACTCCTTTTTCGGGCCTCATTCAGTTCCTAGATGAGGTCCTGAGAGCAAGAGCAAGAATTAACAGAGGTGGGAAGAGACTTCCAGGGAAGTGGCTAGAGTGCCACTCAGCTAAGTAATAACAGATTTCTGATGACATGAACAAGGCTGAATGCACAAACACAAACAAGGAGCTACTCAACGTGTGATAAAGTGAAGAAAGCATTATATCGCAGGATAAAGAGGAATTAAAGAATAATAGGACTTTATACCTACAATGCTATTTGGAAATTTATAGTATCTGACAGAGGGCGGGGTGAAGATTAAAAAAAAAGAAAAAAGAGGGGAGAAAATAAAGCCAGCATTTCACATTTGGTTAAAATAGCAACACGTACTCTTGAAATGGCTTTTAGCAGAAGGAATATGGGCTTCTAGCAAAACTGCACAGAGAACAACCATTAGTCTACAGCTGCATCATGTTGTAATGTCATATTCTGCGTCAGGGCAACAGGTGTGAGGCGTCCATGATGGGACAAAATAATTAGAAAACAAATAGTTTAGGACCCTTTATGGCTAATCAAGTCTTTATCCCTGATCAAAATACCAGAATGTTTCTAAACTTAGTTTCCTACTATAAAATATAAGTCTATTAAAATGTAGACAAAAGTAATAAACACCAAAGCTCCTTAAAATCAATTTACAAATTTGCAAAATACTCATCTCTCATTTGGAAGAACGTCATCCGCTTCTGGTAGGTGTCCCTTAATACAACCATGCACAACACACACACACACACACACACACACACACGCATACACACGTAGACATACACATTTTTCTCTCTTCGATTTATATTAAGGGTTAGCAAACTTCTTCTATAAAGACCAGATAACGAAGATTTTTGGCTTTGGAGACCATACGGTCTCATTTGTAATTATTTAACTCTGTTGTTGTGGCACCAAAGTAGCCATAGACAATACATAAATGAAAGGACATGGCTATGGTCCAAAAACAGGCACTGGGCCAGATACGGCCCACCAGCCATAGTTTTGCTTATTCCCAATATACATGATTGATTATAATACATCATTTAAAAATTCATGTTTTCAACATCATGAAAAAATGTGTACACTCCTATTTCATAATCAAAGAAAATGTGCTTCCAGGATGTTGACTCTGAGCCATGCTGATGTGGTTACTATTACTCACAGCAATAACAACAACCAATGATTGTTCCTTACGTGCTGGGCCTTATTCTAAGAACTCTACATGCATGTTACCTAAGGGACCCTATTTTTCTTTTTTTGAAGATTTATTTATTTATCTATCTACCTACCTATTTTTCAGAGAGAGAGACAGAGAGAGAGCACACAAGCAGGGGGAACGGCAGGCAGAGCGAGAAGCAGATTCCCTGCTGAGCAAGGAGCCCAAGATGGGACTGGATCCCAGGACCCTGGAATCATGACCTGAGCTGAATGCAGACGCTTAACCGACTGAGCCACTCAGGCATCTCAGACCCTATTTTTCTTCCCATTTTATAGAAAAGGAAACAGAACTTTAAATTGATTTAGTCAATAAGAGTGCTTACTTAAAGCTCAGGATCTCCTGAGATAGTCCATTTATCCAAGAACCCAGGTCAGGACTGCATAACCCCCTTTAAATATTCCTTATCCCCTCTTCAGCTAAAGCAAGTCTTGTCTCAGGTTACTTGAAAATTCTAGCATTATGCCTGCATATCCCCTGATATCATAGAAAGTCTTTATACTTATTGTCTTGAATCCAAGATTGCCCAACCCTTAGAGTTCTACTTCCTTCTAATTCGAAAATCAACACCTAAACTACGGGACCCATTTTCCACCAAATCTCAAAGTCTTGTATGAAAAGATCAGTTACACTCATAAATTTATTGTCTTATCCATTCCTACAAATGAAGCAAGGGGGCCTGGACTAAATGTCCAGGGTTTTTTGAGGTTGTTGTTGTTTTTGCTATTTCAACTTTCACTCTGAAAACAATGACTCAAAGGCTCTATATTAGGGTCTAAAGTAAGGATCTATAGTTAACTAAGTAAAAATTAATTTTAGCTCTAAGCAGAAATTGAGCAATACCTTGAAAAGCTCTTAATCTACAAAGTACCAAATAATATTTGGAACATTTAAAAATGTTTCTTGCATGAGATTCCAGTGACTAATCTATTCCTTATGTGTAAAACATAAGCTTGGGGATGCACATTTTCCTAGAGTTTCATGCCACAGAAAAGTAGCAATAAATAAGTTTCCTTCTACAGCCTAAAATATGACCAGCTGAATTCATATTCCAGAACTTCTATCTCTGGTTAATAAACAATCCATAGGTGAAGCATCTTTACTATTATCTTGGGATAAAACACACAAAAGTCAACCCGACATATTTCCTCAGTATGCTTCTGGTAATTAGGCACACGGTGTAGAGTAAATTAGCTAATTATTCACAGAACTAAGTCAGGCTTTTTGTACCTTTAAATATTCCTTCATTAATTTTTAAAGGTACTAACAGTTGCTATTTATCATTTTCATGTCTGTAGTTGATATAATTCTTATTATGTATGAAAATTTAATTTTTACTCAATACAGACACAAATATTCTGAGGCAAGTCAAATTTCAAAGGTCCAGGTTCCACAGCCACAACAGCTGGGGCATTCTCTGCCTCTGACTTCCAGGCTCCAATGGATTAGGGCTGAGGCTAGCTGGGTCCTCCACCTGTAAACTCTAGGAGCATGGCTTTCGATGGAGCACTGGGGTGTTGTAAAGCCCAGTTCTTCCATTTGGCTGGTCTTGTGACCCTGGACAAGTTTCTTACTTTTCCTAAGCCTTTGTGCCTCCATCTCTAACATGGGACTAATGACACCTACTCAAGGATTAAATGATACAATTCATAAAAAAAGCTTACCACACTATTTGGCACACAGTAGGGTTCAATAAAGACTGGTTATTATTGTAATTACTGTTATTATTTATTGAGAAGGCTAAAAGAAAATCAGAATAACACCAAACCAATGAATATCATTGTAATATCAAGTAATAAAACTTAGACTCTACTGTCCAGGGATGATTTATCCATCTACCTTGGCAGAAGGAAAACAGGTGGAAGCTCAGGGCTGAGCAATTAAAAAGAGTCAGAGGTTAGAAGATGTAACCTAGTTTCACCTTTGAACTGAACACCCTAAACCTTTACCTTATAAAATAAAGTTAACATTTAAAGTCCTGGTTTTCAAACTTCAGAGTAAGTCAAAATGCCCTTGTAGCATTAAAACATGCTATGCCTCTTCCTGGACTTTAGCCATCGAAGCTCTGGACCTAAGAATAAATAAGGCCCCGTACCTCACCGCGAAGAGTGCAGATCTGTCACCCGTGGAGGGATACGCAAGATGTATGGATGTGACCTCAGAGGCCCAGGTTGATTTGCCAGGCAGTGAGCGGGCTGAGACTGGGAGCCTGGTCTTTCCCCAGCAGGAGTGGGTGTACCCAAACCCAGCTTCCTCTAGGATTGGTGGCCTCCCTTCTTGGCTGCAACTTCAAACAAGCCCCCCAAGGTCTCCAGGTGCTGTGCACCTGCTGTTTCCCAGCTTGGACTTATTGGTGCCTGAGTTCACAATATAGGAAAGTCAAGGAGCACGGGGATAGGGTCCATCCTATGGCATAGAAACACACTGCGCGTCAGGCAGCTTCTTGCTCATGCCCAACTTTTGGTAGGATAACGAGGAATGGAGGACCATGTCCTTTCCTGCTGACCCTTTCCATTTATGGGTCCCCAGTAAAAGTGTTCCTTAATCCGCACCATGAAACATGGTATTCACCTTCACCCCCCTCACATAAGAGGGACAAAACCAGAAAGGCCTTGATGGAAGTCTGTAAGATACGCACGGGAAGACTCAAAGCAAGAGGGGCAGCCATGCTCTTACGTCACTGGAAGAAGTCTGGCAATGACAGTTGGACTTTCCCTCTAGAAGGTATCATTTTTTGCTGACACCTCCCATTCCTAAAAGTCTGAAGGGGAAGGGAAGACAGGCCTGCAATCAATCACTCTGACCTCTTCTTCAGGAGAATTATCAAACTTGGACACGGGGACTCTTGGAAAAGAAAACACCTGCTCCTATGAGAAACACATCCTTCTGCCATGGGAGGCATGCGAGGTCATATAGATAAGATAGAATTGTCAAGGACTGAGGACCTAATACTATAAAATGTCTGCCTTCCTGCATATGTGGTTTTAAGTGACTAACTGAATTTGTTTTTAAGATTTATTTATTTCAGGGGGAGGAGGGGCAGAGGGAGAGGGAGATAAGCAGGCTCACCACTGAGCAGGGAGTCCAACATGGGGCTCGATCCCAGGACCCTGAGATCATGATCTGAGACAAAATCTAGAATGGGATGCTTAACCAACCAGCTTAACCATGCTGACCTACCCAGGGGGCCCTACCTGAATTTTTCAACATAACCTTGAATAAGTGTCTGAACAGACTACAGTATAATTTTATATAAGTGTTCTCTTTGCTACATGTTGTACTATAATCCCCATGAAGGCCCAGATCCCAGGGCTCCCCAGACAATGCAACTAAATAACTGTTGCTATGCTCAATCATGAATAGCATTTTTTACTACAAAGAAAAACAAACTGTCACAATATAGGTGGATATTCCTTTAAGGACTGCTAGGCTAAATTTTGTGCTGAAATGTCCTTTCACATAAGCCACCACCAAAGATTGCAATGATCTCCCCAAGTGTATGTAGTCTTAGACTCCATAAGTACGATTGCTGTGCTGATGGTAGTCTTCCTCCCACCCACCTGCCCCCATCCACACATTTAGGAGCTCATGAAGAACACACTGAGTCTCGGCTACTACAAGTTTTCTCTGGCATCGGCAAGAGGATCAACAGAGGAGCACCAACAAAGTAGACAAGTCATAGGTTGTGGAAGATGTTCTCAATCGCAAGAATTGGGGGGAAAGAAGACCCTAAAGAGGTCACTCCCACTCTTCCAAGAACCCTCTGGAGGCCTGGCTTCAGCCAGAAAATCTTATTATATAGATGGTGGAGGTACAAAAAACAACCAGAAATGTCCAGACAAGCCCCCAAATTCTCAGTTTTCAGGCTCCTCCCTGAGTAAACATTCTTCCACAACTGCTGACAAATAGCCAAACCAACTTCCTCTCCTCAGTGTTCCCCTTTTGGAAATGAGATTATCTTGCAACAAAATAACCACCCAAAATGGAGCTAACAGGAAGACAATTGAAGAGATTCCCTCTGGTTAATTAACCATGTAAATGATGAAATCATTCTGTCCCATAATAAACAAAACGGCTCAACAAATCCTGGTGCGTCAGAATAGTGGTTTGTAAGGAATTCCTGCCCCTAACTGCTACACTTTTGCTTGAAAGAGGTAATCGCAAGTTATAATGAAGTCCTGAGTAATCAGACTCTGGCCCTTCTTGGCTTAACGCCCTCATTAGTGCAAAGTCAGCAAACGGCGAACGTGTAGACAAATGCGTTGGCTCCAAGCCCAGCGTCTTAGATTGCATGGATGCTTCTCAATGGGTTCAACTGGAGCTGCTCTCTTTTGTAGTCCACACAGGCATAAGAAAAATCACAATTTGATATCACAGTTCTTTATCTGTACTTGAGTACAGAGGTTTGCTACATTTGTGCACATGCCAACCATTCTGAAGAATAAAAGGCTACGTTCATATTATATTATCTGAGAATAAAACCACTTTTATTTGGATTTGTTCCTATTAATTATCTTTACAGTAAGATGCAGCAGGAAATCAATGCCAAAGTCACTATTGTAAGGTCAACATGATGTACACCAAAATACAAGCTTAAACCATACAAACAGTGCAGAAGAACCTGCCTTCTTGATAATCAAAGGTAGCTCCCATCTCCAATTTATGCAGAACAGAGGGGGAAAATCGACAAAATATATTGAACATGTGACATGAAAGATTTTTAGTTGAGTCACATAAGTTAAAAATGTTTTGTGCCTTTTCCAAGAAGTCTGCATCTTCATCATCCCTAGAACGACTTTGTTTAAATGAAGAGATGGCTTTTATACAGCTTTGGCTTTCTCTGGTTGGAGGTGTTCCTTGGAAAGTCATCAAAATCCACGGGATACAGAAATCATTCTTTACAATTTGACCCTGAACCACTTGCATTTCAGTGGTATGTTGAGAGTTCCATTTTACTTCTATTACCAAGAAAATCCTGAACACCAGACATATATTGCAAATCAGAGGTGATGAGGGGTAGGAGATGAGGGAGAAAGTATCTGGATGCTGACCATCATGATGGGGAGGTTTACAGGGGAAATTATGTTGAAAGCCATAGAGTCCAAGACGTAGACCAATGTCTCTTAATCTTTCCTATGGTGTGTCTTTCTTGTGGCTTTTCTGTGGATACTTTCTGCTTCTCTGTATAAGCTCCCCGCTCTGAACTCTACGTCTGTTCTCTGAAAATTTTGGTTTAATCACATTGTACTCTGCTCAAAAATGTTTCACTGATTTCTCATCATTGAGCCCAGGATATTGCTCTTATTATCCCCTCAACACTCAGTGAACCCTTCTCCAAAGTACAACAGCTGTGATCCCCCTTTTCGCAAGGGGACCCAAGGCAGGCAGGAGAATACCATCTTCCTTTCCACAGTATTACAGATAGCTAAGCCCAAGACCACCAGTGAAGAGCTTTGCTTTGCTGTAATATCTTGTGAGTCTGTGAATTAAGATGGTCCCAAAACATCAAAGCTCAAGGCTTCTGCTGATGGTTGATGGCAGCCAACTATTTCTCTCTCTTCAGCCTTCATTTGCTCAGAAAACGAATAGTGAATATTAGAAAATCACACGTTAAAAGTTTTAGGGGAAGTGTACTGTTGTCTGCAACTTACTCCAAAGTACCCAAGAATAATAAGTTGGATAGAAGAAGAGATAGAAAGATAATTATGTGATAGGGGCGCCTGGGTGGCTCAGTCGTTAAGCGTCTGCCTTCGGCTCGGGCGTGATCCCGGCGTTATGGAATCGAGCCCTGCATCAGGCTCCTCCACTGGGAGCCTGCTTCTTCCTCTCCCACTCCCCCTGCTTGTGTTCCCTCTCTCGCTGGCTGTCTCTCTCTGTCAAATAAATAAATAAAATCTTTAAAAAAAAAAAAAAGAAAGATAATTATGTGATAAAGCAAACATGGTAAAATGTTAATTGTGGAATCTTAAGTGGTAGATGTAAGGGTATTCACTGTAAAATTCTTTAAACTTTTCTGTATGTTTGTAGTTTTCATGATGAACTGTTGGAGGAAAAAGCTCTTGTTCTTTACATGTGGGTGTCCTTAAAATACTTTGCGATATCTTTTAGCTCTTGTAAGTACAGCAGCAGGTTAAGTGCTCTTCATCAGGGCAACCGAGGTCTGTTCATACTCTCTCATAATGGCTTAGGTTCCATGCGCTGTTATGTTTGACGACCAGAGTCTACAATCCAGGCGTTAGCAAAATAAATTCTAACAAATGTGAAGGAAAATGAATCATGGTTATGCATTAGGTCATACTGCCTTAAAACCTCATCTCTAAAACTGCTTTTTGTTGTCAGTTCTTAAGAAGAAAATAGCACAATAAGTAGGAGCTTTGGTAAAGCCTTGTTTTATCGACCTTATCCCAGTTTAACTGAACATAAAATAAGGGGCACTCCATGCCTCAATGCAAAACACAGTCATATCACCACGGGGACTAACCTCTTGCTTTTTGTCGTGAATATATTCTGTGAAAGTCACTTTCATTCATGGAAAAGTTAGAGAGTAACAAAGTAAATAGAATTTTAAAAACAACTCAATGAAAAGAAGAGCCAAATTGATTCCATTCTCTTTTCCTCGTAGGGAAGAGGAAAGGAAGCAGGAACTACTTTTACAATCCAAGTAATTCATACTTTGCTGCAGTCAATGTGTGAGCCTGAAAATAGTGGGCAAAGCTTATAAGAGGATCACGCTGTAAATAGCAAACTAGCCCAGGATCCACAAAAGAAATATGTGCTAAACTCCTCTTGAATGTGAAAAAAAACAATCCTTTCTTAACATACTTGCTTGGTAAATTTGCACTTTCATATATTCCTCTATGAAGACTAAGATAATGGTTGCTCTTAGACCCGCACATAATTATGTATCTCTACACTACCCCCTTCCCCATTCTCCTTGCTCTGTCAAGCCACCACTCACAGCGTATTCTTCCCAAATTTCACAGCTTGTTAGAAAATGGCCAAGCTTCACACATAATAAAATGCAGTGACTAACCCAACCCGAATGAAAACAGGATAGCATGAAAGGAGGCTTTCCCTCTTATTGACAGTGTTCATCAGAATGCTCAGCAGTTTCTCCCACCTTAAGTCAAGATCAGAGGAGCTGCTGTGCTAGGACTGGTCCTCTGACTCCTGCCTGATGTACCCACAATGCCCCCGGCTCAGCTCTGTACAGCAGTAACAGTTTCATCACCCAAAGCAGGGCCCCTCAGAGCTGGATGACCTACATCAGGCCAAGACCTAGGTGGGTGCTGGGCCACAGCTTGCCTCAGTAAAAGCAATGTCTGGGCAAATATCAGAATCAGAAATGAGTAGGAACAAGTATCACAGAGAGACTGTGTTATCATCATTAAAACAAATGAGCAAACTACCACCACCACCACCAGGACCATAACTAGCAGCCGAGGGGTAAGGGTGGACAGATTGGAAACTTTCTCTGATGACACTAGCTGCTAACTACCTCCTCCTCCCTCCTCTGCAGCTGCCACGGGCTTGCCTGAGCTGGAGGCCCTGGCATTTGTCCCCTCTTGCCACACCCTAGCCACAGCTGTTCGTCTGCTAACTGCAGATACGCAATAACATCTTGTCCCACACTCCTGGATGCGTTTTCCCTCACTTCATCTCATCTCTCCTATCCAACCTCAAAATTATTGTAAAAGCTACAGAAATGTGATTCTTTATGCAGACCCAAATAAGTCAGTGTTCTCTCTGAACTCTTCCAGGATGGAGACATCCCAGCCAACCCTGATGAAAATAGATCCCACAGCCCCTGCTGGCACTGCCACCAGGAACAGCTGCTTGCAAGCACGCCGTCTGGCCGGCTAAGCCCTGTGCCCCCACGCTGTCTCCACTGTTGTCCCTCAAGTCTATAATAATGACAAAAACCAGTCACTGACATGAGCTTCCAAGTATGGTTAAGCCTGATAAATACTGGAATAAGGATCTCAGTTCTAGAATCCACCTCTCCTTGGTGGACGAGAGGAGCATAGAGAAGTGTGATGACTTACTACATAGTAAGAGGGTTGATCATTGTTTCCTCCGCCTTTTCCTAATCACTGAGCTCAGAGGAACTGACCATTTAAGAGCCACCACTTAATAAAGGCAAGTGAGTTCCTAATACAAATTATATCGGAAACAACAGGAGAGGAGAACAATCTTCCTTCCCCTTATATTTTCTTTTGATAGGTATTTATCTTATTTTCAGGTTTATTGATTCTGAGAGATGGAAGCCATAACTTAACTGTCAGCACTGGCCTTTGAGAAAACATAAATATATTATTCACTTACAACTAACACCCCAGTCATTTCAGAAAAAGATTTACATGAGAGCAAGTCCGTACGGGTATAAAATAATTCCACGGTCATTTATGGAGTGCCTACTAAACGTCTTCTATTGGCATGATGTTTTTTGCAAGTGACAAAGTGCCTCCGAAGCTCTCTGCTGGTAAGAAATGAGTCATTACCAAGGGTCTGCTCTGTACCAGGGTTCTGCCCCCTGCTCTCCCATCCCATTTGCGAAGCAGAAAAGATGTTCCCAGGAACAGAGTCTGTATGTTGGAAGAGCCTCTGATTCAAAAGCGATTCAGCACTCTACACTAGGCTTTTCTGCGTTGACTCCAAATGCAGTGGCTCTATCTCCTACAGAAACACCCCCTTTTCTTTATCCAAATAGGCGGTAATTTCCTGACTCCAGGATAGCTCTGCTGTTTAGAAGAATAAAAGTGTTCTCCTTCTGTTTGGATCTCTAGATTTCAGTAGTAGCTTCTGGGTGGGGGTTTCCTGCTATTCCCTTCAGAGTGTCTAGTAGAGCTAAGCTTCCATATTAATGGCTTCCAATAGGGGCTACCCCCTAAGACAATTTCCATGTCAAATGGAAAATTCCTTAAGTTCAAAATGCAGTGAAATGGACTATTTCTCCTTTTTCTCTTCTGCATGCTCTAAATTCCTTATCTCATACTTACTTTACTGTAGCTTGGTTTTTGGGTCCATAAGCTGATTCTTACCTTTTACCTGCATACTGCATTACCATTTGCAAAGCAAATTCAAGAAAGCAATTCAATATTTATTGAACGTGCTTTTATGAAAAAAGCAATAGCAAGTCTGTAAGAGTCTGGAAAGGCAGTCTGTTATAGCAGAAAGGCAAATACATCAAACAAGTTGAAAGAACTACAATTTCCTACAATTTGGCTAAAACTCATTGCCTAGTAAATTGCTTGTTGGGAACCTGCTTTAGTGATTGGACAAGATTCTTGTAATTAGCATATTTATTCTAGGTAGATGAGCATAACTGGAAGGCTTAGAACGTTTTCTCTCTTAATTAAGCATTCCCCATTACCTTCTTAATTCTCCTCCCCACTCCACTTCCATCCCCACAGCTGGCAAAACTGTGAACTGCAATTTCTCTTCCCATTAAAATGATTACAAATTCAGAATGAGTGGAGTCCAAATTAAGTTTTCAAAACCACATGGCAAGCAAGACCCCGTTTAACAGTTAGTAGAGGAAATGACCATTCTATCTTGTCAAAACATAAACACTTCCAGAAATAAATTGGATTTTTTCCCAACAAAATGGAAAAAAATCATTTGTCTACTATTTGTTTGCAAAAAGATGTCACACTAGAATGTGGTAAGTCTTGTATAAGGATTCCATTTTACATTTGTCTTATCATCACATTTTGTGTCCCTCTAAATTGCTTAGTTGATGACACCATTAAATTGTCGTCTAGTATCCTTCCTAAGCACAGGGACTTTGAGCTCTACCACTTTATGGCTGGATAACCTATGGCCAGTTAGTCTAAATGTCTGTTCCTCGGTTTTCTCATCTGTAAAATGAGGGTAATAAGCATATCTTTTACAAGGAGTTGCTCTACAGATTAAAGGTATATATACATATAGGTACATATATTAAAGGCATGTATATGTATACACATGTATATACACTCATGCATACATCTCCTTGGCAGGTAATAAATGCCATATAAGTGAGCCTTATTGTTATTATTACCATGCCTACCATCAACACAAAGAGAACAGTGATATTATTGGCTTCATTACTTCAACACTCTATCACTAACCACTTTCTTGGTAAGTATCTCTGGGATTATCCTAGGGAGGAAACATAACGTGGATTCGGGGTGTCTTAATTAGAGTGTCATAGTTACGACTGCACGGCAAATTTCAAGATAAAAGACATACATAGAACACATAAAAATAACAAATGATTTGAAAATTCATAATATGAAACTCCATTCATTATTGATTTATATATGGTTAATTGCCTTCAAATTAGGAATGTTCTGAGATTTTTCTCAACTATTCATGGCACCTTTTCTGTTCCGTATCAAGAATAATACTATAAAAATATATATGTAAAATATCAGTTCCATTTGGTGTGGTAATAAATTGTTATTGAGTTAGTGATAAATATCACTGCATTCTTAGGCCAATCAAAAAGGCAAAAGTTTATTTAAAAACTTCCAATATTTTGTCTTCTATCTCTCTAATAAAATGTGTCATCCAAATCCATTTTTGTAATGGTTTTGTTGAGATGTAAGTCACATACCACATAATTCAACCATTTAATGAATATAATGTGATGATTTTAAGTATATCCCCAGAGTTATGAAATCATAACCACAAACAAGCTTATAATGCTTTCATCATCTCCAAAAGAAACTCTATACCCATTAGCACTCACCCTCCATTCTCCCTCCTGCTGCTGGCAGCCACTTTCTGTCTCGATACATTTGCCTATTCTGGTCATCTCCTATAAATGGAGTTATATGATATGTGGCCTTTTGTGTCCGCTGTCACTCAGCATATTTTCAAGGTTCATCCATGTTGTAGCGTGCATCGGTACTGTATTCCTTTTTACGCCAAATAATATTCCATTGCATGGATGCACTCCACATTGTTTACCCATCCATCAGCAGATGGACACTTGAGTTGCTTTTAGCTATTATGAATAATGCTGCTGTGAACATTTGTGTATAAATTTTCACGTGAACATATATTTTCATTTCTTTTGACAATATACCTAGGAGTAAAACTGCTGGCTCATATGTTAACTCTATGCTTTATCTTTGAGGAAATGCCAGACTGTTGTCCAAAGTGGCTGCATCATTTCACCTGTCCACCAGCTGTATATAAAGGTTCCAACTTCTCCACATCTTTGTCAACACTTGTTACTATCTATCTCTTCTATTACAGCCATCGTGTCGGTTTAAAGTGGTATCCGATCGCTTTTTTAAGATGCAAAACCATAAAGATACATTGGGCAAGGAAGTAAAATCTCTTATGAAAAAGAGAAAGAATGAAGAGGTTAGGAAAAGGACCCCGCAGTCAGGCTGGAAAAGAAAGAGGAGATGTTTCTAAGTTTGCTAGTGAATTTCATGTCCTTATGCAACTAACTGCCCTTCTAAGTGTCGGGATTGTGGAGCCAGCCCTCAATATCACAGCTGGAGCTTATAATAATAATCATAGCAACAATAACTAATCTTGGTTTATGGTTTATTTAACAAAGTGCCCTCCCATATTCTAGCCCATTTGATCCAACATCACAAATCTTATGTGGAAGGATATTATTAATTCCCATTCTGCAGGTAAGAGTACTGAGGCCGAGTGGTTGACCTGACCAAGGGAATATGGTTAAAAATACATACATACATATGTACGTATGTGTGTTTCATTAATAGTATATGTTATTATATTTAATATATAGCATTAAATAAATATATTTATATAAACATATTATTTGTTATATAATTTTTATATATGGCATATGCATTATATATATAGCATATATGCTTATATATAACATATATAAACATATATATATATATACAGCATGAAATAAATAAAATGCACAGGGCTGGTCCTGGAAGCCAAATTTTTAATTTCAAATCCCAATCCTTGGTGCCCCAGTTCCTTATCACTTTCATTTGCCTTATCTCTGATGACCAATAAAGCAGTAGGAAAGCAAGTGAGGACAAAGGGAGTTGTATGTGAAGCAGTCAGAGGCAGGAGGCCTGCACATCTCAAAGCCCCCCCCCCATCAGACTGGGGGAAAGCAGTTAAGGATGTAAGGACGCATCGTGACAGGGACATCAAGGATGGTTGCATTCCCACCCCTTCATGAGAGGTTCCTCCAGTAATTAAGAAGCCACTGAAATCCCTAAGCTCCGAATATTTCATCTATACTGGAGTATATTTAATCACGTCCCTCGTCATTCAAACACTCATTGAGTAATAACTATGTGCTAGACACAGTGCTAACATGGTTGAGATTTTAAAAAGCAATGGTTACAATTTTCCAAAGTAAAATTAAATAGTGAACATTTTCTAAGCCCATCACGTGGAGCATCTCATTTAATTCTCACAACATTCTTGCAAGAGATGTGGAAACAGGCCCAGAGAGTGAAGTAAATTGACCCCGAAGTCACAGAACTATTAAATGGTGAGGCAGAATAAGAACCCAGGCAGCCTGATTCTATACCCTGTGTTCTTAACCACCACCCAATCCTTCCTGCCAGATCTCTCTTGGCTGGAAGTCACACGTGGTGACGCACAGAGACCAATAATACTGATTAATTCCAGCAACCATTGTTGAATGCTCATTAATACAGAAGCTCAAGGGCAAATTCCCACAACAACCCTATGAAGTACTTATCTTCATTTCCATTTTACAGATGAGGAAACAAAGGCTCAGAGAAGTGAATTAACTTGTCCAAGATCACAGAGCTATAATAGCTAATGCTGACACAGTGCTTACTATATACCAGCCATTGTTCTAAGCACTAATTTATCTAATCCTCCTAACGACACTATGAGATCGGTTCCATTATTGCCCAGCATTCTTAGTTAAGTAACTTGTTCAAGGTCCCAGGCTAGTAAGTAGCAAACCCAACATTCACGCTGAGGAAAAGTCAGTCTTGAAAACAACTTAATGGTGACTATCGGCTACAAAGTGGCTAAGCAGAAATCCAAACCCAGGTCTGACTCTTGAGTGAAAGAGAGCCTTCTCTCTTCTTACCAACAAGCTAAGCATGGCCCTCAAACCTACTTTACTACATAGGGGTGCTAGGGAAGAAGGGGGGTAACAAGTGCTCTGGAAATCCCCAAGGAAAGGCCATTTAAGCTACCGCCTGAAGGAGAAAATGCTTCCTGTACAAGGATAGGCACCATCCAATTTGTTGTTTTAAAAGAAATGAGGGGCACCTGAGTGGTGCAGTTGGTTAATTGTCTGACTCTTGGTTTTGGCTCAGGTCGTGATCTCGGGGTGGTGAGAGCAAACCCCTCCTCCAGAGAGGAGTCTGTTTAAGTTTCTCTCCCTCTCCCTCTCCCTCTTCCCTTCACCCCCTTTAAAATAAATAAATAAATCTTTAAAAAAAATTAAAAGTACCGGAGTGAGGGCTTCGAAAAAGATGATACAGTAACGAGGAGCAAATAAATTAAAAAGCAAATGCTTCCGATTGAATCAGAAGAGCTTTTAATTTTTATTCAATTAGAAAATACTCCTGATGAAGGAAAAATGAGCTTTTATTCCCTTTAATTTTGACTACACATTTAAAAATCACCGAGGGATTGAAGTGTGCAATTTGCCTTTTTAAAGTTAAGCTCAACAGACTCTGACTTCCAATATTTACTTCCTCAATCTAACTACTGCAAGCCGGGTGGTTACTAAACATTCAGGGATCTTTGCAAAGATTCTCTCTCCTTCAGGTCCTGAAACACAGCATTTAAAAACCAAAATGAGCCTGGAGATTCAGGCCAAGCATTAGAAGGAACAGGCACGCGCCTCATGCCAGCTGGGCCAGGGACCAGCACGCAAGTTGTGGCTCAAACACTTCAGACCCAGGGTTATTTTTTCCCCCCCCTGGCAAACTGATTTATGACCACACGACGGGCAGCTGCAGAACCGGTCAGACCATAAAAGTACATTACTCAAACATGAATCCAAGAAGGGCCAGGATGGGATGCGAATGGTAGGGGGCGGGCGCGGATCTGGGGTTCACTGCCTGTCCCAGGTGCGGTGAGACCCGTCAATTCCTATTTCTTGCAGCAGCCCAGGGCGGATGGACTCTTGCTCTCCAAAATGTGCACGCTAGGGAAGTTGGCACAGCAGCACGGCATCCGGACAAGGTGCCTCCACGCCCCCTTGCGGACGCGACTGATGATTGACGAGGACGTGCCAATTTAGCGATAGGTACTTTTTCAGAACCTGGGGTTTAGCCCCCACAACACCCCGTCAAGGGAGTCCCGGCGTGTCAGCCTCATTTTACAGATGAAAACGCTAAGGGTCAGAGGAGTGAAGCAGGACTTGCCAGCAAAAAGAAAAACCTCAAGTCAATCGTGGGGTTGGCCCTTTCATCTAGAAGTCAAGAAGCTGGGGCTGGAGGCGGCATAGGGCTGCACACCCACCCTCTCGCTCTCTGGACGCATTAGGGGTCGCCTGGCAGCCAGCAGGCCTGGCAGCGCACGGTGCCCGGAAGAGGGAGCGCGCGGCGGGTGGCGGCGCGTCTGCGGGGCGCAGGGCTGCAGCGGCGGGGCCGGGGCGCAGCGCGCACCACCGGCTTGCGCGCGTCCGCCTCGGAGCCCCGCGCCAGTGCGGAGTCGCAGGGCGCCCAGCAGCAGCCGCTAGGCAGAGGCGCCACGCCGACCGTCCACACGCCCGCAGCGGTCCCGGAGCCCCGCGCGAGTCTCAAAGCACGAGCCACGCGCGTGTGCGCGCGGGGCTGCTGCGGGCACAAGCTGGCAGTGCCACCGTGCGCCCACCGGCACTGCCCCACGCCTTACCGTAGCTGCTCCCCGGTGACCAGGACCTCAGCCATGCGCTCCAGCTCCCTTTGCTGCGCCCCACCACTCCCGCTGGTGCTGCTGTCGCTGCCACCGCTGCCACCGCTGCCGCCCTCCTCCATGGTCGGGCCGCGCCGCGCCGCTACCACTGTCTTCCCTAGCCGCCGTGGGTTTGGGTGTTAAATCAGCCTGCCCCCACGGAGGCCTCCCCCGCCATCTTTGTTAGGGGCAGTCCCGTTGCTCAGACGCGATTGGCTGGAGAGGGAATCCCTGTGGGTAGGCTGAGGCGCTAGGCAAGTCCGCTCCAGGAACTCCAGCTTGGGGCGGTGGCTGGAGCCCCGCGTGGTCGGGGGGCGGGGCCAGGGGAGGAAAATATAAACATCTGGGCGGGGCGCCGGCTCTGCGGTGTGCACGCTGGTGGAGGTTAGGTAGGTGACCTCCCTCGTCGTTACCCACAGAGCTCATGCTGTGGGACCTTGAGGACAGGCCAGGAGGTTACTAGAGAAGTGTGAAGGTATTTTTATTATACTGTCTATGCTCCAAATTGCCAGAGTAAAATAATAACAGAATACCTAAATAGTGAACAATGAAGGATGTAGGGATGACACGTCACTGCGGGGGTTGATGAAATTAGGCTTTTTTCTCGTCCCAATCCCCTTCACCAAAGACAGCTTACTTACCTTATAGTGTAATCAATAAAGAACGCTGGTCTGGGAATCAGACCTGAGATCCAGCTCCCACCTATAATTTCTTACCAAAATGTGCTGAATCCTCAGTTTCTTCCTTTACAAAATAAAAATAACCGGGGCTACCACTTGTTGACATCTGCATTAAATGCTTCAGGTAGTTACCTTCTTTATTGCAACAAATCATAAAATGGGTATTGCCCTCCTTTTACATCAGGAAGCAGGCTCAGACAGATGGGTTAACTTGTCCAAGGCAAGCGCGTAATAAATGCAAGAAGAATCAAACCCAGGACATTCTGGCTTCAGAGTTGTGTTCTTAAAAGACTGCTTCTTAAAACGGTGATATAATGGTATTGTCGACTTAACCAGGACGATGGGAGGAACTTTCACTAATAGCAAATAAATGTTCTGTTATTGTCTCATCCAGGGTCGGAGTCTGGTCTACAGGAAAACAAAGTAATGCTAATAGCAGAGGTCATTATAGTAAAGGGATATCTGTGTTGACGTTTTATGCAACGTCATTTTATGACTTTTTTACAATTTTTGCGTACATACAAGTCTCTGCACCTTTACAAGTAAATGTGAAATTTTTTTTAGTGAATACTATATGGAAAGACAATCTTTCAATTGCAGATTTGTCGTAAGTGTACAGAATAAAAATGAAAATGAGAGGGCTATTGAAAAGCAAATTATCTTCTTTGTATGTTTTATGTCAATTCTGCTATTCAAAAGTCTTTATACCCACTATCCTTCAGGTTTATTGTATTTTATTCTGTTTTCTTCTTGTCATTTATTTTAAAAGAGATCACTGTAGCCTTTTCCAACATTCTACAAGATCATTAAATAACTTAAAATTGAAAATAATTCATTGAGCATTTATTCTGTGCTTTCCATTGTGCTAAGCACTTTGTTTATATTATTTACCTTCACAAAAACCCTGAGAGTTGGGTATTGTTCTCAACTTACAAGTGGAAAAGCTTAAGCATGGAAAGATGAAGTGATTTGCCTAAATTTCACACCTGAAAGGTCAGTTAAGCAGCCCTGGGACCCTGGATCTGTAGACTCTCAAGGTTATGCTCAACCATACTCCAGAAAGAGAACAATTGTCCAACTCCCTTGTGAATTCAACCGTAGATACTAGGCAATTTCTTCACCAAAAGAAATTATCTAACTTTCTTAACTTTTAAAATAAACCTATGGCAAAAATGTAGAGCAAGGGAGACATAGTGCCAAGTGAATGTGATCCTAAGAGCTTCGTTCTGCATAAAGTATAAAAATAATTGAACAGAAGTAGAGGTCTTAGAATTAATGAGTTTAACAGCTGGCTGTCACTCATGTTTTAATCCTGTAACATAGAATATCAAGAGTTTACATGGGCTTCACACTCAAACATGGAGTTTCTATCCTGATTCTGTCATTTACTAACTTGGCAACTTTATGCTAGTGACTCACCTTCTCTGGGCCTCAATTTCCTGATAGGAATAATAATTCCTACCTTTTAGGGATGTTGTGTGGCTTAATAACATTACATAGTTTTCATGTATATGATGTGTTCAAAAGCTGTTCTCTTTAATATCTTTACTGCTTTTAATAAGACTTAGAGGAGGAAGAGGAGGAAGGAAGAGAGGAAAGAGAAGAAATTCTTGTCAGATACTTTCCAGAAGTTTTTGTTGCAAGGCAAAACACCTTTTCTCAAGTTATCTCTAATTGGTTTTTTAATTGTTTTTTTTTTTTTTAAGATTTTATTTATTTATTCGACAGAGGGAGACAGCCAGCGAGAGAGGGAACACAAGCAGGGGGAGTGGGAGAGGAAGAAGCAGGCCCACAGCGGAAGAGCCTGATGTGGGACTCGATCCTGTAACACCGGGATCACGCCCTGAGCCGAAGGCAGACGATCAACCGCTGTGCCACCCAGGCGCCCCTGGTTTTTTAATTGTTAGTAGGCCTTGGAAATGAAGGAAGGAGAAGTGCAAACCTGGCCCCCCCAAATCTGTCTTTTATTTAATTATTTTAAGCTTTTTGAAAGTGCAGAATGAAAAAAATTAAGTTATTACACATTTCTAACTATCCATTGTTCAACCCTGTTTTATCCAAAAGTTGTGGCTACATATTGTAAATCATCACTATTGTTGATTGTGTTTTACTTTTTCTTCTTTTAAATCTAGTTGTGTTTTCATTTACATTTAGGCAACTTTATCCGAAAAGTAAAAATTACAAGAATTTATTTTTTGCAAAATACTTTCTTGTTTAATAGCTTATGATTAAAAATTATAATAAAAACTTTTATCATGAAAGTTTATGATTTAGAAAAGCACCTTGACGTAAGGGGAAAAAAAAAATTCAAGTCAGGAAAACACCTTGTACTGCTCCAGTGAGAAAGAGTAGAATTTATTTCTCCTGCTCAGTGAGGAAGGTTTTCCATGTGTGTCCATGGGAATGGGAAGTGGGAACTGGTTTGCTATCTTTGCTGTCATCATTTCAACCTTTCTTTTGACATACGAGACACACCATGCTCCACTGGGTTAGAAGACAGATCCTTTTTCCGAATTTAGGGAAAGATAGGTCTGACTTTGGAGGACATGTGAGCACTCACGCTGAGTCTGTGAGCTTGAGAGCAACCCTCCCAGAATAATCTGTGATCTATAGGTGTTGCTGGAAGAAGGCTGGCCACTGACATCGTGATTAAACCACGTGTGAAGATCTGAGAAGGGCTGAAAATTCCAACAGACCCCGGTTTGATTCCCGGTTCCATTGGGGCAGGTTCATTATCCTCTCTAATTTTTGCCCTCTTCTGTAAAGTCAAGATCATACTACTAATCCCATTGGGGTTTGGGGAGAACTAAATAAAATTTAATGAGCACACTTGTTACAGGTGGGAACTATTAAATTTAGCCGTTTCTTCCAGCTTGCCCTGCTCACCTGCTTCATGCTCTCTGGCTGTTTCGGTGCTTGGAGCCAGTGCTTCTCAAACTTTTAGTAGATGAGGACCAGGTGTGTTTGTGCATGCGGGTGCGTGCATGTGCACGTGTGTGTTTTCAATCCATTGAAGTTTGACATTTTGGTAAAATACAATAGAAATAAAATTTTTAAATGTACAAAACACAGCTGAATTTGTTGTTGTTGTCAACAGACAGCAGATCGGCAAAGTGTTATACGCATTTTTCTCAATGTCTCAATGTCTCTCAATACAGGAAGAGGTCACCAGTTGGCAGACAGCATTTTTAGTAGTACTGGTTAAGGGTAAGCAACAATGTGAGAAGATGAACTTGAATAAAATGTGTCAAAGAATATTGTCAACTCTGAAGCTTAATAACAGGTAGCTATGGGTGTTGCTGTTGCTTCTTCGTCTACACCATTATCATTTCCACCTGCTCTTAAAGATGAATTCAAACCCTGCCTTCTCTGTGCTGTCCTCTTGCACTCCCTCAAGGGCTGTGGTTTTGTTTCCTGTGCGTCTCGTGATATCAGAAGGTTTACGTTGCTTTTAACCATTAATGGAAGTCTCTATTCCTCAGCTGCCACGATTTTGAGTCTCTTTCTGTGAATAGAAGCAAATGGATGGGTTGGTATTAGCCTGTCTAGATATTTCTGTTGATAGATCCTTTAAGAAGGGAAAAATAAATACAAAGAGGGAAAAATAAAATGTTCATGTGTCATCATTCACATCCATTTTAAATATTTTTGTCGTGTTTGACACGTGTTCATCTTTTTTTGTAATGACAGAAATCAAACATTACAGATAAATGTGAGGTCCAGTCCTGCTCACCTCCCAAGAACAATGCAGTTAAGGGCGTCAAAAACACTCAATACTTTGGTATATACTGCCACCTAGTGGTTGATTTTGAAATAACCCTAAATGATAGTGGGTCTCCTAACAGGAGTACCACCCCCAAGAAGGCGTTTTTGGGAAAATTTAGGTGGGGGTTGTGGTTTGTCACCCTATTAGGAGTGCTGCTGGCTTTTAGTGAGCAGGCCTAGGGATGCTAGATATTCTCATTTTCCTGGGACAGCGACCTCATAAAGAATTGTCCTAAATCCTGAATGTCTTTCCTAGGTCCTGTGGGATATTCTTGCAGATGAAAAACCTGTTTGCTGTTATCTGAGCTTAGAACCCAATTTGGTTTTACATAGAAACACAAGATATTTTTTGCACAATTTTAATAGAATTCTGACTTGTCCAGGAATTCAAGTATTATGTACATTGAGAAAAAAATTGTACTTTGCTCAGAACTTTACCAAGGAAGTTTCATCATTAGATAGAATTGTTTCATTTGTCATTTGTGTAGTAAACACTCTATGAGTACAGCACACCTTTTGTAGTCTGCACTCGTTAGTGATTGCATGTGTGGTGGTTCTATGTGTGTTTGTATAGAAATATATTATTTAGCCAAATTTTAGAATGCCAAATATAAAAAAGAAAAGATAGCAAAATTCGATAAACTGTTATCTTCTGTTATTCTAAAATTATTCATCTCGGGGCACCTGAGTGGCTCAGTCTGTTAAACATCTGCCTTTGGCTCAGGTCATGTTCCCGGGGTCCTGGGATGGAGCCCCCAGTTGGGCTCCCTGCTCAGCAGAGGGCCTGCTTCTCCCTCTCACCCCTGCTTGTGCTCTCTCGCTCACTCTCTCTCTCAAAGTCTTTTTTTTTTTTTAAGATTTTATTTATTTATTTGACAGAGATAGAGACAGCCAGCAAGAGAGGGAACACAAGCAGGGGGAGTGGGAGAGGAAGAAGCAGGCTCCCAGCAGAGGAGTCTGATGTGGGGATCGATCCCATAACACCGGGATCACGCCCTGAGCCGAAGGCAGACGCTTAACCGCTGTGCCACCTAGGCGCCCCTCAAAGTCTTTTAAAACATTTTTTAATTTAAAAGTTATTCATTATAAATAGTTGTAAACATCTGACCATCTCACTAGACCTTGTATAGTCGCTTAAATATTAAAATACATTTTATTTTGTTACAGATGATTTTCTTTTTCTTCCTTACACTCCAATGTAAGGGCATTTTTTTATATGCGCACTGAAAGCTTATATTGAGAACATTGGTGGATTTTGAACAGAGGAATGCCATGATCTGACTCACATTATTACAAAAATGGCTTTAGATAACATAGGATACTCAGTCCTGCGCTTGATGCAGTAAATACGTTAATGGGTATTCCCTTCTCTTCTATGGCAGTGAGTGAACACGGCAAAACAGGCCACTCTGTGAAACATGACACAATACCACCATCTAGTGGAAAAAATCCTAATTGTTTTATAAGCAAAGCTTCAAAAAAGTTTGCTTAACAAAGAAGATGCAGTTAAAATTTAAACTACTGTAGAATTAAATACATCTTGGTGTAAATCAGAAATTCCTTATCTGAAGTGATTTTTAAGCAAAAACAAAGTAATATAGTTTCCAAGACACTACTTGATTCCATTTCTCCTATCACATGAAATTATTTCCCTGAGGAAGTATTTCTTCCTTTCTTTCCTTTTGTAAGCTCCATGCCCAGCATGGGGCTTGAACTCAGAAACCTGAGATTAAGAGTCTCATGGCTCTACTGACTGAGCCAGCCAGGCACCCCAAGGAGGTATTTCTTTCAAGGCTTACACTTCAAATGTTGGTGAGGCTTTATTTTTTAGCTGAGTTTTTAAAGTCACTGAGGGAGTTCAGGCAGGGTACCCCAAAATATGCCATTTCGGCACACTGATTATTTCAAATTAAAGTTATCCTAAGAAACAGCTGGTTCAAGAAGGCCTCTCTGACCCTCCTTTGTCTCCTTGAAAGCAGGAAATAGATCTCGCTTGTGAAAGGTATCCTCCCTGCACCAGGGAGTAGAGAGATCCCCTTATCACCAGAGAGAGAATTTAGGGCCGAGAATGTTGTATAAATAAACCCTATCAATTCTTCACTAATTCACTACCCCAAGCCCAACGTGATCATGTCAATTGTCTTGTCTAAAAGGTATAAAAAGCTGCCTGCTCTAGTCACTTCTTTGAGTCTCATATTTCCATGAGCTCCCATACGTATGAATTAAGTTTGTTTTTCTCCTGTTAATCTGTCTTATGCCAATTTAATTATTAGACAAGCCAAAGAACCTAGAAGGGAAGAAAGGAAAACTTTTCCTTCCCTACATCACACTCTCCCTGGGTCATCTCATTTATGGGCACTCTTGTAATCACCATATATGTGTATTTAAAAGCTTTATCTTTTAGCTCCTAGCCAGACCTTTATTCAAACTCCAAGTTCTAAATCCAGCTTCAAAGCATGTCCTTCCTTGTATATTCTCATAGCACCTCCATCACCACGAATCAAAAGCAGGACTCATTAGATCTCATCTCAAATCTGTTCCTACCCTTCCTACAATATGTTGTAAGTAAGAGGAAATGCAGTTGCTCACCCAGGAACCTAGAATTCATCTTTGATCCTTTCCCCTCTTCTTATTCCTCATGTCTAATCAAGTAGCTACTATTATCCATTGTACCTCAAAAATTACTTCTTAAACCCAGCCACCTTCATCACTCACCTGGGCTCTTATTTTTAGAGACAAAAAAAAAAAAAAGCAGAAAGACATGAAGTAATCACACAAATAAATGGAAAATTACAACTTACTTAAAATCTAGAAATGGGGGGTAACTGCTGTCATGACCGTATATATTAGAGAGGCTTTGCCTGATCAGGGAGGTCAGAGAAAGATTTTTGAGACATGGTTATCGACCTAGAGCCCAGTGGTTCAAGATCATACCCCCTAGCCTCATGTGACTATCTAAATTTAAAATCACTAAAATGAAATTTAAAATTTGATTCCTCACTTGCATTATCCATATTTCAAGCACTCAAAAGCCACGTGTGGCTGGTAGCTAACAATTTGGACCATGCAAATATAGAACATTGTCAGCATCTCAGGAAGTTCTATGGGACAGTGTTCAGCACGAGGATGACTAGGTGTTGGGGAGGCAAAGAAGGAAGAGAAGAAAGAATACGCCAGCCAAACAGATCCCCACATAGCAGGAAGCATCAAGGAGAGAGTGAAGACCTCACGGAGAGCCAGTGCGCCCAGTGCTACAAGGAGGCACTGAAGAAGAGGAAAAACAGTAGCAGAGGAGGGAGGATAGGATTCATCTCCTGAGGTGCTGGAGAAAAAAAAAAAAACAATAAACAAAATCAATTCAAACAAAATCAATCCGATGAAAGACGGCAAAAGAAAATAAGAAAGAACAAAAAGACTCAGTAAGTAGAGAGAAAGAAGAAAAAAAAAAAAACGATGGTAGAGATGAATATATTAGATCTAAATTTGGCTCCTGGGTACCAGAGGCTGCTTTAATCTGCTCAAGGAAATATGCTACATTCAGTCCAGCAAATGCAGGGACCAGACAAGTGAATTCAATGGGCAAATGAGGGGAACCATCCTTGCACCCTTAAGTCTTTGAAGGTCTCATTGATTTCTGCCATTACCCCAGGTGTATGATACAGTTTTTTAATTTCTGTGATACTAATTTTAGTTTCTGTGACAGTTTCAGGGCTTTGTTTTGCTTCTACTTCAGTAATTCTGACACCATGAGCGAAGGAGCTCATTTGAGAGGCTGAAGCCAAGTAGATCATTAAAAATGAGAATGACATTTGGGAAACAGGGAAATGATCTTTGACCTCTGGTGGACCATTATCTATGAATTATCTCTTACCTCTCTGAAAATATGAATTCTATGTGTCATAAAGTCTTGGGATTTTGGCTCCATTACCTGTTTCCTTTGGTCTTAACTCTTTTTTATCTGGTGACTTTTTAGATCTCTTTCTTATGTCGTTGGTCATACATGAATGATTTTTTTTTTTACTTTATTTGTATAAATGGTGATTCTTGGTGGTCTCTCTTCAGCTTTGTGCTTTTGAGAATCTGTGTTCCCAAATCGGTCACCATCTGTTTGGCATGACCTACTTCCAAAGATCTGGGGGAAGGAGAAAGACCATTTTTGAGCTTGAGTAGGGAGTTCCACTGCTGGTCTGTCTTCTGGGAGTCGTTGCTCCCCACTCCTAGAATTCATTAGCCACCAGGCATTTCCCTGCCTTTCCATGACCATTTCGCACACTGCTTCAGCCCGTGGATGGAGCTGCGGTTAGGTCAGTATGGATGGACACAAGGAAGCTACCAGCTTGGATAATCAATCACCCCAATACATACCCTAGAGTCACCTCTCACTTCTTGTATCCAGGCTTGATGCTCCCCTAAGCCTTTATACACTTGACTCAGACTCATTGATGCTTAACATTTTGCCCCACTTCTACCATTTTCTTTGTCAATGTATCTAATGTATATTCTTTTTTGAAGTCCTTGAGAATAAGATGCAGACCTCATGCTCATTTGCTCCTAAATATTTCCATGTGTATTTCCTAAAAAAAAGGACATTCCATTATATAACCACAGCCCAATTATCAAAAGCAGGAAATTTAGCATTGATTAAAAAAAACTCTTACCTAACCCATAGTCCATATTCAGGTTTCACTACTTATCTCAACAATGTATTTTATAGCAGTAATTTTTCCTAGTCCAGAATCTAACCTAGGATTTCGTATTGTATTTAATTATCATGTCTCTTTACTTTCCTATAATCTCAGAGTTCCTCAGTTTTTCTCATCCTTCATGACCCTGCAATTTTTGAAAGGTATAGGCCAGGTTTTTGTTTTGTTTTGTTTTGCTTTTATAGAATGTCCCTCAACTTGAGTTGCCTGAGATTTTCCTTATATTTAGGTTCAGGTTATGCATTTTTGGCAGGATTCACTCAGTATATCATATCCGAACCACGTGATGTTCATCTCAGTATTGGTGACGTTTGCCTTGATCACTTCATTGAGGTAATATGTTCTGTTGGTTTGCACACTGGCCCCCATCCACGGAGGGCAAGGCAAGACCAAAGAAAGAGGCAAGCCACTCCAGGTTGGTAGGTGGCAGTTTTTAATAAGGAAGGAAACTTTCTTACGAGGTCTGTCTTAGGCAGCAGCAAGACAAAGAAATGTCTGCACCCGTACACCAGAATCTTAAAAGTTTATTATACAGAGGCCTTAACTAGGTTCAGTTACATATACCATCCAGATGGTTTCAACACCTCACTGTCTCAAGGCTATGTCCTTGGAACAGCTCCCGCTATGGGAATGGTGGGCCGAACTTACATTCCAAGGACAAGGGAGGGGTGAGGAGGCTCCAGTCCAGCTGGAGGGTCAAATGATGGCCATGTCTTCTCAGTGACCTCCTCCAACATGCTCCAAGTTTACCATGGTGAAGTGACTATTTTTTCTTTTGTAATTATCAAGTTTTTTTAGGTAGATACTTTGCAATTATGTAATTATCCTGTTTCTCATCAAATTGAGACCTGTTAGTTTTAGTAAATAGTCTTTCAAAAGTCTAAATCTGATCAAGTTACTCCCCTGCTTCAAATAATCCAATGATGTCCCCGTGTACTTTCATGTCTTTTAGGGAACTAACACCTTCCCCATTGCCCAGGTCCTACTTCTGAGAGTCTTTCTCAACTCCTCTCCCTTTCTCACTGACCTCAGTGTCCACAAGGTCCACCCATTATACTTTTTGAATATTTGTTATTTCTCCTTCTGTTTGTCCTGATGCCACAGAATCAGTTCAAGTTCTTACCAAATAGTTCTGCCCTTATCTATTTAAATTTTCTGTCTGCTCTTGCCAGTTTAAGCCTCGATTCCTAAACTATTCTCTGAACTGCTACCTGAAAGATCTTTCTAAAGCCAAACATCTATTCTTGATATTTTCATGTATATATAAGAAAGTCCAGCTAATAAGTTTCAAAAATATAGAACAAAAAATGTGGGGGCACAGGCGGGGGGATGTTATCAAGAAAATCATGTAAGAACATTTCCCAGAAATGAAGAATATGAATTTCCAGACTGAAAGGGCCTAGCACAGGCTTGGATAGAACTCTGTAGAAGCCAAGAGCTCCAGCTCACTGTTGCTATGCAGGAATAGGAGTCCCATGTTGCCACGTGTCCCGATTTTTTAAAAGAAGAAAAGTCACAGCGTTAGTGGGAACTCTACTGATTTTTAAATTATGCCTGAAATTTAAAAAAATACACGTACAACACCCACAAACATGAAACTAGGAGAGGACAGGGGCATCCGTAGATTAGACTGTAGCGTACATGAAAAGCACTTGGGGTTATAGTCTGGGAAAGCAAGACGGACCCAGTGTGAAGAGTCTTGGAAGCCAGCAGAAGGAGTATGAGCTTTTTTTTGAGGGTGAGGGAGATGTTGATGATCTGTGAGCAGGGGGTAATGCTATTAGAGGACTTAATGTTTAGAAAATTTACTGACTGTGGTATGGAGATAGCTGGGCAGTGGGAAGGGGGATGGAAGTTAGGAAAACCTAGGCCTTAGGAGGCCGCAGTAATCAGAAATGAGAGCCCAAACCAAGGTCATGGTTATGAAACATTTTAAGTTTTTGGAAAGCCTGGAAGCCACTGTGCTCTTCGTTAAATTAAAAAAAAAAATGATGAGGGGCGCCTGAAGAAACAAATTTTTTTTCTTTTTTTTTTAGATTTTATTTATTTGTCAGAGAGAGAGAGAGTGCATGAGCAGGGGGAGAGGCAGAGGGAGAGGGAGAGGGAGAGGGAGAGGGAGGGGGAGAAGCAGGCTTCCCGCTGAGCAGGGAGCCCCATGGGCAACTGGATCCCAGGACCCTGAGATCATGACCTGAGCCAAAGGCAGACACTTAAACGACTGAGCCACCCAGGCGTCCCTAAATAAAATCTTTAAAAAGGTAAATAAATAGGGGCGCCTGGGTGGCTCAGTCGTTAAGCGTCTGCCTTTGGCTCAGGGCGTGATCCCCGCGTTATGGGATTGAGCCCCACATCAGGCTCCTCCGCTATGAGCCTGCTTCTTCCTCTCCCACTCCCCCTGCTTGTGTTCCCTCTCTCGCTGGCTGTCTCTATCTCTGTCGAATAAATAAATCTTAAAAAAAAAAAAAAAGAATGAATTAATAAAGCCTATCATTCTATTTTAAGAGAGGAGCCAAGGTCCTGCTCCCTGTCAGAATAACAAAATCGGATAGCATTTATTGGTTATAAGTGATATGAATAAAATTACTTAAAAACAAATAATTTATTAATAACTAATCAATAACAATAACAAATAGCTGCCATTTAAAAACATATCCTTTGCTTTCCAGGCATTTTAGAACGTAGGTGTTATTATCTTTGTTTTACAGATAAGGAAGTTGGACTGAGAGAAATGAGGTAAAATACTCTAGGTCACAAACTAGTGAAAGCAGGATTCAGATTCCAAGCCAGGCGCCTCTGATGTAAATGCCAGCATTCTTCCTACATTACGCTGCTCCCAGTTGATAGTGCACCTGTAATGGTTGATTCTCTTCCAATTCATAAATTTCTCACCAGACAACCGCCTACATAGTCAACATTTTTCTCCATCATAGCCCTTGCATTCAGGTGTATTAAAAGAGGTTAATGAAGAAGGTCATAAGAACCAACCTCTCTATCACCAACTAAAGCACCACCCGTGCCCCTGGGATGCTCTACTCTGTAGTTGCATATAATTTCACCCAGAAGTTGAAAGAAAATGCCTGCTCATTTCCTTTGAATTCAACCCCTCACCCACCCACCCACCCACCTCCTTTTACTTAACCAAGGTCTGATTTCCATCACTAGTGGAACATTCCTCCCAGGCTGCATCAGCTCTCAGGGGCAGCAAGGGTCCCAAACTGAGGCTGCAGGATCCCTGGGAAAGTTCACATTATGCTCTTCCAAGGTGTTAATGCATGTGCGTATACAGATGAGCTTTTCTCTTAAAACGTTGTGTTCATTCGGGGCACTGTACAATTTGGACTGGAAGACACCACAGAGAAAGCTGAGTAACAGTTTACACACCCTGCAGTGGCGACTGTGTGTCTTCCCAGGAGACTGTAGGCCCTTCCCAGCCCCAGAAAGGTTGTTTTCCTCTGGGCAGGGGGCTCGGCCGCTCTCCTGACACCCAGTTCAGACTGGGTACTCAATGAATGGATGGATCTAGTCCAAGCCATTGTCTCTCGGATTTGACGGTCCCCAGACCCAAAGAAGTGAGAGTCCCTGTCCAATTCTACCAGGGCCTCACTCCCAATCCAAAGTGTTTGCAGGAAACCCGGCTGCCGGTTTTTAGAGCCACAACAGAGCCGGCTGGAATCAGACTTTCCTACCTCGTGCTGTGCCCCCGCCCGCCAGGAGCTGCCTCATTTGCAAAATGGGAGGAACGGGGACCACCTTAAAGGGTTGTGGTGAGGGATTTATAAAATGATGCAGGCAGAGTGTTTAGCATAAGACCCGCCCCTGGCGGAGAATGAGACAATTTTGAAGCCGAGGAAATGGGGGCGCCGGCGGGAAACGGGAGGTGGGGCAGCGGAAGGGGAGGGCTAGGGTTCCGCGCGGCGCCCGGCGGGGTGGCAGCGCAGCTCCCACGAGGTTCCGGAGAGGTCGCCCCTCGGCAGCGTGGCTTTCCTCCCGCAGCGCTGGCTGTGCGTGGGGTGACCCGCCGCCGCGGGGCCCACGCAGCGAGGACCTTCGGACCCCCTGTCCCGCGGCACGCTCCGCCCCGGAAACACGCCCCCGGCCGCCTTGGCGCTCTCTTGAAAGTCTCTTCCCCTTTTCTCCTGTCCTCTTCGCAGGGTCAGGGTTGCTCGCGGAGCTCGGTTCTCTCTCATCAGCCCTGCGCCCCCCTCTCCTCCGGGGCGCGGCGGGCCCCCCGGCCGCAGCGATGAAGCGGACCCGCGAGGAGGTGGACGCGACGCTCCAGATCGCCAAGCTGAACGCGGCCGAGCTGCTGCCGGTTGTGCACTGCCTGGGCTTCGGTCCCGGGGCCGGCGCCGCTGCCGGCGACTTCTGCCTGCTGGAGCTGGAGCCCGCGCTGTGCCAGCAGCTGGAGGCCGGGCACAGGTGATTGCCCCGCGGGGAAACGCAGGACGGGGAAACTGGGCCAGAAACGCGCCTGGATTTGAGCAGAGGGCTCGCAGCTGCCCGGGGGCCTCATCTCCAGCGCGCTGCCCTTTTTTCCGAGGAGTCCACGCCACTGCTGGTCCGTCCGCTTAGCTGGACTCAGGTGATACCGAGGACTGGTCCAGCTGAACTGGGGGAGGCCTGTGGCGAAAACAAATCAGGAAATAGAACCTCAGTGAAGTTTTGGAGACTTTAACAGTGATGCCAGGAACTGCACTGAACACTTCGCCATTCTAGCTTAAAACCCAGTGCTTCTATCTAATGTTTATAGAGTTCTCCTTGCCTTCTACTTAGAGTCTACTGAGACAATAGGTCGGACTGTAGGGAATAAGTTGAAAGCCGTTCTACAGAGTTGGTCATTGTGGGAAACCCTCAAAACACAGACTTGCTTGGGGTCATTTAATGGAAATCTGAAGCTGTTTTTAATTTTGGGTCCGCTCCACATTTGCTGCAAAGATGGATTAAAAAACAGGAGAAGTCTAGGGAATCATTCAACTTTGTACACTCCCAGCTTCTGGAAATAGGAGTTAGGGGCTCTGTTCTGCTTCTCTTCTGCACCGCCCTTCCCTCAACACCTGTATCTTATTAGGTAGTTTGTTCTCTTGTAGATTTCTTTAACTTGAACTCTTCAGGCTTTCAGTTTTCATATTTACTCGTCTGACACTGTTATAATTAACTGGCCAGTCTGCAGATGCTAGCCACAAAGGATCTTTTTAAGGAAGTGCAAGGGGAGCCTCATTCATTGGTTTTCATTCCAGCTGAGTTGAGGGGGCGGAGTTTAAGAAAGGACTTCAGGTGTGTGCGGACTCTCTTTTTATCCAGTTACTATTCATCCACCTGGCAATCCAGAAGGATCTAGAAATGCCAGGGGACGGGTAGTTGCTTTGAACAAAATATTGTAGCATGGATAGTGCAATGTGGAAATGTAGAAGAGTGGGTACTTGGGACTGTTAAGTGTTATTAGTACCGGGAAACTAAAAAAAACCAACACTTAATTTCACTTAAACTAAGTCTTAATTTTAAAAAGCATTTACACATTCTATTTCAGGTTTTATTTTTATTATTTCTTTAAAAGAATGAAGAGTGTACAGGAGGGTTAAACGTTTTATAGACGAAACTGCTAGAGCCTATGCCCTTGTTGTCAACACCATTATCTTTGTCTTTAGTCTTTCTTTTTCCTCACGTCTGTCCTTCCCCTCTTCTTTCTTCTTGCTCTTTTGCACCGGTGAGCCTTGGTCAGAGATTATGTACTGCAGTTCGTAAAAACACGTTTTTCCTATTTTTTCATTCAGCATTGCAGTTCTCTTTATAAAGTCACAATTTCTTTGCAACAGAGCTGATGGGCGGGCTAGGAGATTCGTCTTTGATTGTTAGGGGATATTAAGAACAAAACAAGAAGGACCACTCTTATGGGTACCAGGACCAACAGCATGATGATCATCTGGGAGCCTGTTAGAAATTCAGAAACCTGGGTTCCATCCCACACTTGCAGGTTGGGATTCAGTTTTTTAACAAGATTCTCTGTGGTACCTATGCATACATGTGAGAACCATTGCTTTAACGTGGCTTAGGAAATTGACATCTTGACCGAAGCTACTGGATGCTTTGTCTTATGCTCTTCCAAACAGTTTGCATGAAGTTGCCACATGGTGATAGTTGACCTCTTGGCCTCCTTGGATCTTTCTTGCCCATGTCAAATTACTTTTCCTTAGTGAGACCACCTGGTGCCCCTCTGTCTCTCAGTTGGCCCTGCCCTTGCTCTGTGAGCCCCACACGTGTGCGAGGGTGATGAAAACAGAGGCCAGACACAGCCTCAAGACTTAATGTTAAATTCTACAAGCCTAGAGGATTTTGGAACTGTTTATAATGAAGATGTCCATTGATGTCTCAATAAACCATGTATTTTCTCTTCCCATTTTCCTGCAGTCTCGTGATTCGGGGTGATAAACATGAGCAGGCTGTCCTATGCAGTAAAGACAAAACCTATGACTTGAAAATAGCAGACACTTCCAATATGTTGCTTTTCATTCCTGGTTGTAAAACTCCAGACCAGCTGAAGATGGAGGAAACACATTGTAACGTTATTCACACTGAGGTACTGTTCTCTGCCTTCTAATTTATATGAGAATCACAACACATGTGCTAATACTGCCTTTAATTAAAATCTTTAGGTGTGGGGGGCACCTGGGTGGCTCAGTGAAGCATCTGACTCCTGGCTTTTGACTCAGGTCATGATCTCTTTCTCCCCCTCCTCTAAAATAGTAAATCTTAAAAAAAAAAAAAATCTTTAGGTATGAAATATATAATCACAAGAGATCTGAAAAGTTCTCTTAATGAAATTTAAAATTTCTCAGCATTGTTCATTTGGAGTCTTGTGAAGTTGTCTTATTTTCCCTATTTGATTTTTAAGTCCTAGACAAGATGACCATTTTCTGCAACATGGAAAGTTTGTTATTAGGCAACGTATTCTAAAAGTTTTACCTATTTTTAGTGAGTCTTGCCGTTAGCTATGTTTTGAAAGGAGACAGCCTCAAACCACGACTCATGCCTTAAGTAATGTTTATGAGGTGGAGAAATGAAGAAATCTGAGTTTTCGAGGAAGGTGTGTTTCTCACCTTTGAAGTTGGTTTAGCTCATTACTGCCTCTAGCCATGCATAATAAAGTCTTAATTATTATGGAGACGACTGATGACAGATACCAAAAAGAAGTCTCCATCCTGGCTAGATTATTACGCAGGTCATGATCAAAACACAGCCCTTAATTCTCTCAGAATGACTTTAGGCCAACTACTGCCTTCGAATTAGAATTGAAACAAGGGAAAATACTGGGAAATATCAGTGACCCATGATGTTTCTAGCACAGAAGAACTTCCAGTAAATTTTCTATTTTGTTTTTTTTTTTTTTAGGGTTCTGTGTTTTAATTGTAATTAACTAGAAATAGGGGTAGTTCAGTCTCTTGTAAAAGATGTTATTTTTTCATCTTGTATCTGTTTTGTAGGTGTTGCTGCAGGGGTGTAACTATGAGAGTACCTCTGACTCTCCTTTGGGAATTCTGTGCACTGAGACTGGGTGAAGTGTAACAAAGATCTACCAACTAAAGTTTTTTTGTTTTGTTATTCTTGTTTTTATTTGAGAGAGAGAAAGCACGGGCGGGGAAGGGCAGAGGGAGGGGGAGAAGAAGACTCTCCACTGAGCAGGGAGCCTATTGCAGGGCTCGATCCCAGGAGCCTGGGATCATGACCTGAGCTGAAGGCAGATGCTTAACTGACTGAGCCACCCAGGTGCCCCAAAGATCTACCAGCTGAAGTTTTAATCTGGGGTTGCACTTCCGATGCCTGGAAGAGCTAGGTGAGGAATGCTCATGGGCAGAGCAGACTGCTGCTGATAAAATGGTAGTGGATACCAGTCTCTGGAGTAATAGAGAATGGTGGGATCTGTGGCAAATTGAAGAGCACCAGCCCCATGTAGGTGGGCGGCCACAGCTTGGCCTTGTGGGAAAGCAGGCCCAGAGCTGCCAAATCTTCTGACTTCTTGTTTTCAAGTCAACCTTGACATTTAGATCTTGGGACAAAATTTCCTCTAATAGTTCCACGTCGGCAACTAATTTCAACTCTATTCTTACTATCCCTTCCGCACAACACAAAGCACACACCAACATCTGTGCTTTGAATATTGCCTGCCGGCTGTCAGTTTGTGAACTGTGGATGAAATCAGTCTTTTTGGTTTGGTCCTTAAGCTCCTCTTTTTGGAATCCTTGGATTCAACAGCATCACCATCAGTTCTGGGGCTTGTCTTGTCATTCAAGCCTTGTACTAGCTTGAAAGTAGAAGCATCCCCTGACCCTGCATTTTAGAGCTGGAAGGCACCCTGCATATAATCCAGTTCAGCCTTTTTTCCTTATTTATGTGAACCACTTACTGGGCACCTACCAAGTGCTAGACACTGGCAAGTCTCAGAGGTTGGGGGGATAATGGATATTCACCCATCAAGTAGCCGCCGTCAACTGGGTTGCTTTGAGTGATGAGTCCCTCATTCTTTCACAGTAAGGAATTAGCTGCAACTCTAAATTGTAGGAAGTTCTTGCATTGAAGAGGAGTCTCTCTTCCTTAACTAGATTTTGACACCATAAGCAACATAGAACAAGGATACTCCCTCTCTCCTTTAACATCCCTTCATTATTTGAAGACTGTGATCATGACTCTTCTTTATTTTTTGTTTTTCAGCCGAAAAATATTCATTTTCTATTGTTTCCATCAGGTTTGCAGAATGCTCACCATCCTGATGGTTCTTTTTCTGGGCATACCCTAGGCTCCAGAGTTCACTTGAGATACTGAGCTCAATGACTGGCTCTCACTACGTTGGCAGTGTCTTCTTCATTGGGGTTTGAAAAGATCTTTCTGTAGATACCCATCCATTTGCTTGAGATGGCTGAAGGGTGCCTTCTCAATAGAAAGCAGATTACCTGGCTCTCTTTCCTTCTTATTGGGAGCAGAGGAATCGGTTGAGATTTTGTATGAAATTTTATTTTAGAATGGCCCCTAAAAGATTATGTATTTTTATTTTCTAGATCTTTGGTTTTTCTAATAATTATTGGGAATTAAGAAGATGCAGACCTAAATTAAAGAAGCTAAAGAAACTTTTGATGGAAAATACCTACGAAGGACCCGACAGTCAAAAAGAGAAGGATTCAAATCATTCCAAAGTAAGACTTATTTTTGTTTGAAATTTTAAAAATGGAACTGTAATTAGAGGCACTTGATGGTGACATTCTTACTTTTAGCGTTTATATTATGAAAATTTCAAATATACCCCAAAGCGGAAAGACCCCCATATAGTCATCACTCAGTTGAACATTTATCAATATTTTGTCAGTCTCGTTTCTTCTGTCCCCCTGCTGCTTCCCACTTTTTTCTCTTCTTTTTCAGGAGTACTTTAAAGCAAATCCTGGATATCATGGTGTCATTAATAGCTAAAAGCTTCACATGTTCCTAACTATGGAATACATTTTTTAGAAGATAAATTAATTTTTGTTTAATTAAAAATTATAACTAGGGGCTCTTCAGAAAAGACATTATGGAAATGGAAAGTATTCTTATTCTCATGTGAAAATTAACAGATTCCTGGAAGTACGGAAAAATATTTACAAGCCAAGTAAAAAACATTCTCAAGTTTTTAATGTAGTTTGGAATTATAGACCCGCACGGGCATTCTGAAGACCATATTTATGTTCTCTTTTTCTCCATTGACTGATTTTTTTTTCTTTTTCTTGTTCTTTTTCTGGTAACCACTTTACTGAGATACAATTTTGTATATCAGACAGTTCACTCATTTTGAAGCGACTTTAATTCAGTGGTTTTAGGACATCCACAGAGTTGGGTGGTCAGTCAGCACGATGATGTTCAGAACACGTTCATTACCCCAAGGAAAACCTGTACCTTCTGATTTTAACTGTTACCTTCTAATCTTATCTTTCCCTGCTTCCCTCTCCCACTCAGCCCTACGCAACCTCTAATCTACTTTCAATCTCTTGATTTGCCCTCGATTTGCCCCTTCTGGGCATTTCATATGAATAAAATCATATGATATGTGACCTTTTCTGACGGGCTTTTTTTTTTTTTTTAAAGATTTTATTTATTTATTTGACAGAGATAGAGACAGCCAGCGAGAGAGGGAACACAAGCAGGGGAAGTAGGAGAGGAAGAAGCAGGCTCATAGCGGAGGAGCCTGATGTGGGGCTCGATCCCATAACGCCAGGATCACGCCCTGAGCCGAAGGCAGACGCTTAACCGCTATGCCACCCAGGTGCCCCACTGACAGGCTTTTTTGACTTGGTGTGATGTTTTCAAGGTTCATTCATGTCGTAGCATATATCAGTAGTTTATTTCTCTTTATTGCTATAAATACTCCATTTTAGGGATATACCATATTTTATTCATTCATTAGTTGAGAGACATGGGTGGTTTTCCACATTTTGATTATGATGAAGGACACTCCTGTGAACATTCACATACAGGTTTCTAGTGGACCTATGTTTTTATTTCTTTTGGGTGTGTGTATAAGAGTGGAATTGATGGGTCATATGGGAACTCTTAATAACTTTTTGAGGAACTGCCAGACTGTTTCCGAAGTGGCTGCACCATTTTACATTCCCGTTATATGAGGACTCCAACAGCTCCACTCCCTGCCAACACTTGTTATCGCCTGTCTTCTTTATATCAATACCAGTGGATTTGAAGTGGTATCATTGTGGTTTTCATGTGCATTTCCCTGATGACTGATGATGTTGACATCTTTTTACGTGCTTCTTGACTATTTATATGTCATTGAAAATTGTCGAATCTGGGACTCCTCTGTCCAGTTGTTCAGTTATTTGTCATTGTATTACTGAGTTGTGGGAGTGTTCTTTATGTAGTGTAAATACAAGTTCCTTATCAGGTATATCATAGGCTTCTATTTTCTCCCATTTTTGTAGGTTGTGTTTTCACTTTCTTGATTTAAAAAAAAATTGTGATAAATGTACATCACATAAAATTTACCATTTTGACCATTTTTATGTGTATCGTTCTGTGGCATTAAGTACATTCACACTAGTATGCAACCACGACCACCATGCGTCCATTGAAATCTTTCATCTTCCCCAAACCGAAACTATATACCCATTAAACACCAACTCCCCAGTCTCCCCTGCTTCTGTCCTCTGGCAATCACTCTTCTACTGTTCGCCTCTGTGTATTTGACTATTCTAAATATCCCATACAAGTGGAATCATACAATATTTGTCTTTCTGCATTGACGATATTTTGATGAAGTTCAAAAGTTTTTCATTTTGATAAAGTCCAATTTATCTGTTTTCTTCTTTTGTTGCTTGTGTTTTTGGCATCCTATCTACGAAACTCTGGCTAAATCGGACATCACAAAGATTTACCCCTATGTTTTCTTCTTAGATTTCGTGTAGTAATTATTACCTGTTATCAAAAGAAATTGAGTTATAGTATAAATATTGCCTTAACCTGTTCTATGTATCTATTCTCCCAAATTCAGTAGGTCTAAAAAAATATTCTTCAAAGGCCTTAAAATGTGATGTGTTTTTTTTTTTTTTTTTCTTGTTTCAGTATACAACTGAAGATTTGCTTGATCAAATTCAGGCAAGTGAGGAAGAAATAATGGCTCAGTTACAAGTTCTAAATGCCTGTGAGATTGAAGGTAGTATTACTTACCATAATTATTAATGATGGAATTAAGCATCATGTGAGAAGGAAATTTACGGACATCTTCATCCCATTGCATACTCTCTCTTTAATCTTCTTTTGGGCTTAAAGCTGATGATATTTATATTTTTGGGTGTGGGATAGAGACTGTAAGTGATCCTCACATGAAGAGGTCCAACTGTGACCGGTGACTCCAACCACTCCTTACAGGGCTTTTTCTTGAGGCACACTGGATCCTAAGTGTTGGAAATAAAGTTTTAAATTATGGATGCCTGCTGTTAATTGCTATGGTATATGGGTACCATGAATGTTGAAGTTAGAAAACAATGGATTTTAATGCAACCTTCTGCGTTTTTCACTTCTTGCCTGGGGATGGACAAAATTTTGGTATGTGTCGAGGAGTACCTAGTTTATTCCTGGTGTTTTCCCAGATTGACATCACACACTGCCTTTATGTTGCCTTTATTTTTTCAGAATAACAATAGTAACATTCTCCCTTGGAAATGGTGGATTTGTAATTGATCTGTTTCTCCAGGGGTGGTGGTAGTGCCTTCAACGATCAGTTGGCATTTTGTGATCTTTCTCCAGAATAGGGAAGGGTATCTTGATGCCCAGCCTTTATCTTGCCATTGGTTCATATCATACTTCTGAGTCTGTTGACTCTTGAGTGACCTAGGCTTCTTCATGAGCACAAGAACACCTCTGTAAGACCACTAGATAAGAGTTATAACCATGGCAGTGCCCCAGCGTGAAGATCACCGTGGGGGATATCCAACCTACAGCCTTCACCTCATTTGGACAATGTCCTAATGAAATCACTGTACCAGCTACAGGTTTCCACATTTCCATTTAGATTGACAAGATTATTCTGAAGTAATTATTAAAGCACTTGAAAGAAATCAGTGTGAGTCCTAGGTAAGGTACTATTTAAAAACCACTTGGTTTCTCTCAAGACACAATTTGTAATGATTAGGAGAAAAGCATAAAAAGAAGTGTTGCTTATAAAGAAAGCTAAGACTTCTAGTGTCTCTTTTTTTGTACTGGGCAAGAGCACATTGCTTCCTTATCAATCTATTCACCAATTAATTTGCTTACAATGGCCTGTGTAACTATGACTTTGGGAATTTGTAGGTTATTGGAGGATTCTTGAATTTGATTATGAGATGAAACTTCTGAATCACGTAACTCAGCTTGTGGATTCTGAATCTTGGTCTTTTGATAAAGTCCCTCTGAATACATGCCTTCAGGAGCTTGGACCATTGGAACCAGAGTAAGTATTTTAATCACTGTCCCTCCAAACTTCCTTAAAGGAAAGAAAATTATTCCCCAGGGTGGAACTAAACATAGGGCATAGACTATTTATATTTTGATACCTTATAGAAACTTTTAAAATAACATAACCAGGAAGGACTAGGAGTTTGGGTCTCTGGACTGAATAAATGTGCATCACCTCTGTTTTTTTTCCTACCTTAAAAAAAAAAAATCTAAAGAAATACTGATGCGTAAGCTGTCTTATGATGATAAATGTATGCTCACAGAATTCATGAAAAAAATATTTAGCGTGGTCCTGGCACGTAGTAGCTTCCCAGCATATTTTAGTTAGTTCCTACTGTGAAATTTTACGTGGCAACCAAAATCACTTAGTATTTCAAATCTCGGATGTATACCTTACATTTTTAGTTAGCAGTGGGGTTTAAGATATAATGCATAAAAATGTATTGATAACGTCTCAAAGGAGTGTGTTAAATTTTTCAGGGAAATGATTGAGCACTGTCTTAAATGTTATGGAACGAAATACATAGAGGAAGGTAAGATTTGGAACGTATTTTAACTTGTATGTGTTAAAACTGGTATGCCTTTCTGACGCACGTGCCTGTGCAAACCAAGAGCTCCATGGGCTGGTGGGAGGTGAGTCGTGTGTAATGTTTTCCGAGAAATTGCACTGGGGAGTGTTGAGTCGTCAGAAGACAATATGAAACTCCCTTCTTCTCAGGTGAGGTTTATTTCGCATTGAGTGCTGATAAAATATGCAGAGTGACAGCGCAGATGCTACTTCAGAATGCGGTGAAGTTTAACCTTGCTGAGTTTCAAGAAGTGTGGCAGCAGAGCGTTCCTGAGGGAATGGTAACTAGGCTTGATCAGCTTAAGGTAAGGGGAGCGATGGCGGTTGCCACCATAACTCAACGGGGTCACGTTGGTTACTGGGTGACCCGAGCTCTGTATTGCCACTGAATTTGGAGCCACTTTATTTTCCTAGCCACCGTTTCCATCAGGAGCAGACTGTACCGTCAGTCCGCCACTAGTTTTGGAACGTTTCTGTCACCTCAGTGAGATCCCTTGGGTCCATGACAGTGAATCCTGCCGCCCGCGTGGTGTCTTGCACCTTGTTGCGTTTCTGTTTCCACCAGCACTGTTGTAGCCCAAAGCACCCTGTTCGTCTGGCTGTGATGAGCAGTGGTGTCCCTCGGCGGGCCCTCCGCACGTGTGATTTCGCCCACCTCCAGTCCATTCTCTGCGTGCTGCTGGAATGACCTTTGAAAAATGCCTATCAGATTAAATGAATGTCGTGCTTAATGAATTAATGGTTGCCCATAGCATTTAAGATAGAAAATCCAGGAGGGCATCTGGGTGGTTCAGTCAATGAAGCTTCTGCCTTTGGCTCAGGTCATGATCCCCAGGTCCTGCGATCGAGCCCTGCCTTGGGCTCCCTGCTCAGTGGGCAGTCTGCTTCTCCTTCTCCCTCTGCCCCTACCACCTGCTTGTGTGAGCTCGTGCTCTCTCTTTCTCTCTCTCTCAAATAAATAAATAAAATCTTTAAAAAAGAAAAGAAAATCCAGGATTCGTATCTCGACCTGCAGAACCCTTCATCATCTCCCCTGTAGCTCCATCTCTTCCTCCTCCTCTCCTGCTCACTGCGTACCAGCCTTCTTTCAGGTTTTCAAGATCATCAAGCTCTCTCCTACCT
Organism: Ursus americanus; assembly: GCF_024610735.1. NCBI lineage: Eukaryota > Metazoa > Chordata > Mammalia > Carnivora > Ursidae > Ursus > Ursus americanus. The sequence goes on from NC_142135.1 coordinate 19,369,235, forward strand.
TAGGACCTTCACACAAGGCTTTTTGTTCTAGAATGATCTTCTTTGTAATTTCGCCTTGCCACTTCCTGTTCAACTTTGAATCACTTCCTTAAGGAGGCTTTTCTTTTCTCTAAAAAATACCTCCTGTTTTACTTTGCCGGAGCACCCTGTATTTTTCCTTCATGGCACTCACCACTTAGCTCTGGAGAAATGTTTAATTATGTGGTTTCCCACTCTCCACTGTGACAGAATTTTGTTCACTCTTGCTTGCCAATGTACAGCATTCTGCCTGGTGTGTGGGTATGCTCAGTCAGTATTTGTTACGTTGTGAAAGGATTTGCTCAATATTTAGAGTTCCTTTTATGTCTAGGCACCATGCTAGATGCTGAGGAGAAAACATCACACCACATGCTGTCAGGGTCCTCAGCCTGGGCTGTGGTGATGGGGGGTGCACATGACATGTATAAATCCTTTCTTATAACGTAGAGTGATCTGTGTCATGGAAAGGGCATGTGCAAGATGTTATGGGAGCAAAGAAAAAGGACTTATTAATCTGGTCGATCGGTGATGATTTTCTAAAGGCGTGGCTGTTTGAGCTGCCGAGTTTGAAAGGATGAACTATGAACTCTCTAGACGGAAGGATAGAGGTGAGAATTCAGGAGAGCGTTTCCCAAGGCGTGGAGGGATATAAATTGGGGCAGTGTTAGTAAGGATGCATGACTAGAGTAAAAGGTGCTTCGTGAGTCAGTGAGGGACACTGTGGTCTGTGCTAAGGAATTTCATTCCTATTTAGAAAGCTTTAGGGTCCTTTTAGTGACGTTGGAAGAGCTACCTGACGAATTTTGCCTTACGGAAAGAACACTATGACATTGAGCATGGTTGGATGGAAGGTTGGCTAGATGATGAAAAAAGGAGAAATCTCCAGGCTCTCTACAGTTACGTACTCCTAAGAAAGTACTAGCCAAAGAATTAGGTGATAGAGAATGGATAAGGGAAATGTTGAGGCCTCACAGTCCATAGGATTAAGTGACCACCTAGGTATGGGATTTGAATAATGGAATCGAGGATAATGCCCAGGTTTCGTGATTTCCTAGGATAATAGGACTAGAGCAGTTCTGGGTGACAAACACAATGGGTTCATAGATAGGTTTGGATATAGAGTTCTTGTGCTCGGAAGAGTAATTTGAGTTGAAGATGCATGTATTACTGTCACTAGCAAGTAAGTAGTGTTTGTAGTCCTAGGTTTAGTCAAGGTGAATCGAGCCACTCAGGACAGTGACAGTGAGACAAATCGAGGGATCAGGATTGGAACCCACGGAACTGCAACATTGAGTTAGGAGGAAAATAATGACAGGGTGACGTCAGCAATGGAGATTCAAAGAGGGAGGAAACAACATTAAGAAAGAAAACAGGGTTAGCAAATCCGAGGAAAGGTCCGCCTAGATTTGGCGATCACAGGTCATTGGTGACTTCGAACTAGAGCTGTCCTGATAAATTGAACAGCGGAAGCCAGAGTGTAGAAGGGAGAAGGAGAATCCACTGTTTAATGGAGCTCTTCTTATGAAAAAGGCTATTGAGGGTCTCTGGGTAGTTTGTAAGTTTCACGTAGCTGACATGTTAAGCGGCTTGGGCTCAGCCAAACCTAAAGGTAAAATAATGAGTTGTATTTAGACACTAGACCATTATTTTAACTGCCCTTTTTCATTTCATTTTTTTAATAGGGTTTAGCCTTGGTGGATAGACACTCGAGACCAGAAATTATATTTTTGCTAAAAGTAGATGATTTGCCTGAGGATAATCAAGAACGTTTTAACAGTCTATTCTCTCTAAGGGAAAAGTGGACAGAAGAAGACATTGCTCCGTATATTCAGTAAGTAATTTACTAAAGTGGATTTTGAGGGTTCTTTTTAGAAAGAGTAGCATAGCGGTTTTAAATTTATTTTTAGGATTTTTTTTTTTTTTCTTGAGTATTCCCTGAGGACATGTCTTCCTTTGAAACTTTTTCAAGTGGTGGTTATCTTCTCTGTCATTCTTCACAACTTCTGATCCTGGAGGTGGGGAATGTGTTCTCTTTCTTCCTCATGCTGCCTCTAAAACCACTTCTCTGTCCTCCTCCCTGCAAAACTGCAGCTCTTCGAGGCCCAGTCAGCCAGCATACCCCACTATGGCTCTAAAGCAAGCCCTCTCTCTGACCGTCACCTCCTCTCTTTCCTACTGCCTTGCTTTAACGTTTTGGCAGATGCCAGATTGCAGAAGAATGACCTAGCTCGTTAGCCACTGTTTACAGGACCTCAGATGTACCAATGCTGCCACCTTTTCACTGTGTCTTAGCGCTCATGTCCTTTCCTCCCTTTACCCAGGTTGGATTTCCTGCTCAGGGTCTCCAGCTTTTACTGTGCATGCATTGCTCCTATGGTCCTTTCTCCCCCTTGTCACACCTCACTGGCAAAAAAAAAAAAAAAAAAAAAAATCACAAAGATAAAAACCCAACTTTTCTGTTTACTCTATGCCTACACGTGGGCAGGAGCCATTTCCTGAAGAGAAGGCACAATGGAACTTTCCAGTCTACTTCAGAGCTTGAGTGGTACTTTGCACGGTCTTTGGCAAAGCACCGTTTCCTTATGAAACTTTCTACCCTTGGAGCTCACTTTTCATGTTTTTGCTTTTCATGTCATCAATACCTCCTTTTTTCTCGTTTCTTGAGAAAATGGAAACAGATGAGAAGAGACAAGGACAACTTCTTTCCTACCGTTAAATCTTCCAGCCTCCTCGTATCACGTCCGCACACACTCCCTTTGCAGTCCTTCCTCTATAATGCAGGAAGCATCCCTGCTCCTAAGGCCAATCTTTCTGCACTAGTTCCATCCCTCTGGCCTTATTAAAGACCCACATCCTGTAGTTATCCCTCTCTCCCTTGTGTCATTGATGTCTCCCTACCTGCTGGATTATTCCCAGCAATATATGGTATTCGGTAGTATTGCTCATTTCAGAAAACAACAACCTACGGGACCCCATAAGACCCCATAGGACCCCATACCCTCTGCTCTCCTTCACAAGAAATTCCTTTTAAAAGTTTGTGTACTCATTTACTCTTCTTTGTCTCCCATTGTTTCCTTAACCTGTTGGCGTCCATCTTGCTACATTCTGTGGTCAACTGTCTGTCCTTGTTTACTTGGCCTCTTAGAACTGTTGGACACTGTGGACCACATCCTACTTGAAACACACCGTTTTTGTCCCTTCTCTCCCAGGGTAGCTCCTTTTCTGTCTCTTGCTCATGTCTCCCTGTTCTTTCCAATCTTTAAATGTTGGTGTGCTCTAGGACTATTCTTGACCATCTGCTTTTCCATTTATATATTTTCCCTTGGTTCCCTAGGCCTGGATTTAAACTTAATAACTTCCTAATTTTATCTTCATATTCGCTCATTTCCCTGAGTTTCAATTTCTCTTATCTAGCTGCCTAATGAACATTTCCACTTGGATATCTAAGACGAATTTCAAACCTGACATGCTCACGACTGAACTGTGGTTCTGCCTTGTCCTAACCCATCTTCCTCCTCTCAGTAACATCACCACCATCAGTCCAGTTACTCAACCAAAAAGTCTGGGATTCGTACTTGTCTCTTTTTTCTCTCACTCCCTGGTTCAAACTATGAGCAAATCCTAATGGATCATCTAGTACCTGCCTCTGAATTGGTCTCCCTACTTATAATTTTTCCTCCTCTCCTATTCCACTTTTCAAACTTCTTATTTTGGAAAATTTTAAACATTCAAAAGTGACAATATAACATAATGAACCTGCCATGTACTCACCACTTAACTTCCATAATGATCAACTCATTGCCTCCATTATTTAAAACTTAGATCACATTCTGCTTTTCCATTAATTAAAACCCTCCTAGTCACTTCCCTGTATACTTAGAATTAAATCACAGCTCATCTCCACGTTCTTGAAGGCCATGTATGACCTTGGCCTTGCTCCCTTCTCCGGCTCATGTCCTTTCATTCTTCCTTCACCTCATATGTTCCATTCATAGTCTTTCTCCTCTTTGGGGGTACAGAAGACGAAGCTAAAGTTCAGGGAGGGTGGTTCACATAAATAAGCACACACACGTAGCCTAGGATCCAGGGTCTCTGTGTCTAGAACTTTCTATAACACCTGGCTTGTATTTCTAATTTGGAGGCTGTGTGATATAATGGAAAAAAAAAATTGAACTTAGATTTTTTTGTCCATGCAGACCTGACAGCAGAGTTTGGTTCCATCCTTGACTACCTGAGCCCCATATCTACTGTGGCATTAAATAATACATTACTTTTACTCTTTCTGTGGTTAAATGAGGTAATACATGTAAGGTACCTAGTTTAATTAAGGCTTAGTAACCACTCCCTACCCTGTCTTTCCCACAAACACATCCTTATGCTTTGTGGAAAGATGGATTTAGGCAAGAGAGATCTAAATAACTAGCACTGTGAATATTATGTTCTCTAACAAATTCATGCTATTTTTTTTTTATTGTTCCCACAGAGATTTATGTGGAGAGAAGCAAACCGTAGGTGCATTACTCACTAAATATTCTCGCTCTTCAATACAAAATGGTGTTAAAGTTTACAATTCAAGAAGACCCATTTCTTAAAAGAACAACAGTCTGTTCTTTGGGACTAAAGTTGCTTCATAAAGTTGATGGTTATAAGAAAAAGATTCTTGCATATATTTGTATTCCAGATTTTAAAAAACAGCCTGCTTTGAAGCATTTTTCTCCTAACCCTAAGCATTTTGAAACTACTACTCTTTTTCCCTTAAATGTAATAGGATATTTCTGTATCTTTCAAGCTATTTTTTCACTATGCATACAGTGTAAACAAGGACAAAAGAAAGTATCATTTCCTATATTTAATATCTTGAGTCTATATGTTTTATTTATAGAAGTGTTGCCTTTTTTATATTTAAAATTGCATTCCTTTAATTAAGATTTGACATTCTAATCATTAACAAATTTAAAGGCTTTTTCAGAGAACTAAATAGTAATAGTTTCCTAGAAGAGAAAGTATTTATTCACTTAAATGTCATTTCTCAAGCGATTTCCCCTCTATTTTCAACATTCTACCAAAACGAGGAGTCACTAGATCCTCTCTGTTATATAAATTAGTCGTTTGCATTGATGAAATTGTCTTGATAATAGCTTCTGTGTTGCCATCTGATGTCCCAGTGCACTTTGGGATGAAATGGATTTGATCCTCCATCTTACGTGAAGAATACTAATAGAGCAATTTATAATCCCGTAAGGGAGAAAACTGACATGGGTAATACTGGAAAACTACAAGTAATGTCTAATGGGTTTTGGAATGCTTGATAAAGTTCCTTTATAGCTTTATTTTCCTGATTTGTATTCATTTAGACCAAAGTTCAAATTAATTTTAACTTAGCCAATAAACTTGTCACCAGGACAGTTTGAGGGGTTAGGCCAAAGATAAATCTGATCCAAGGTTTAAAAAAGTGTTAATAGGTAATCTACAATTACCTAACCAATATTTAACTGTTATTGAAATTTACAACTGTTTTATTCTTATACATGAACTGCAAATGTCAATGGCTTCAAAATAATTGTCTTTTTAATAAATGTTTTGTATGTATGTGAAATTATTTTTTAAAAAACCAAAAAACTGAGGCAGCAGTACCTAGTGAGGACTCTGAAGTTTGAGTTAGACCCTCTGGGGTCTAATTACATGTTTCACGGCTTCAATCATTGGTGCCCAGTGAGTTCATGCTGTCCGTTCACACAGCAAACCAGCGGAACCCCCCTTCTCCTGGTTTCACGTATCCCTGGTTACTAAGACCGCCACTAACTCCCCGCCCCGCTCTTCGCAAACCTCTATGTATTTCCTAAATTTTAACAGCTGTCTGTCTCCCAGTACACGCGAATGGAAAAGCAACGGCAAAACCCCCAATGTTATCGTGCAAGCCCCACCCACTGGCAAAACTTCCGGCTCCCGCCCTCGCCGCCGTCCCACTTCCGCCGACGTCGGAGGTCAGAGGTGACAGGAAAGATGTCGGCTGTCTGTGGCTTTGGGCGGTTGAGGAGAGGAGCATCTTCGTGACAAGCTCGCCGGAGACGGCTAAAAGGAGCCGAATCGCGGGAACAAGTTTGAGGCCCTGGCGGGGTGTGGGCGCCGAGGGAGCCCTGGCCGCGGGGCATGACTGTTGGGAGCGTGGGGGAGCGGATAGTGGGAGGTGCCGGAGGCTGGTAATACCCCGCAGCCCCCCGGGAAACCGGGAAGCCAAGCTCGGTGGGAGCGCTTCATGCCGCCAACTGGTTTAGAGCCCGCCAGAATGAACAGGAAGAAAGGAGACAAGGGCTTTGAAAGCCCAAGGCCATATAAATTATAAGTATTTTTTCGTATTCCTTTCCTTTTCTAGCTTTTGGTTTTATTAATTGTATTTTGTGATTGCTTGAAGCTGCCTTGGTGAGCCTGGGAAATCTAGTGGGAAACTAGAGCCCACTCACTGTGATGGAAATGCCGTTTGTAGGACAGTATGTATGGTTTTGAATGGCAGTATTATTCGACAGATGTAATGTCCCTTGCGGGTGAATAAGTGTTTTTCTTAAAGTACCTAGCCGTATTTTTATACAAAGAAATCTGTTTTCGTGGCTGTTACTTAATTTAAAACATGCAATTACCTTAATTAAGAGGACTGTAAAATAAAAGATAAAGTATGATTGTTAGCTGCCTAGAACTACTTCTTTATACTTTGATAGAATTATGTTTTTATTTAATAATAGCAGTATTTCCTTTTTCTTTTTTAATATACAACCCATCAGGTCGTCTGCATCAACAACATAAACTTCCAGAGAAAATCTGTTGTGGTAAGTGTATTCTCAACAATATAAGCAGTAACAAGTTCAAACACCCTTTACAGTATTTAGAAACTTTCCCTTCCAGATGACTACGTTTCAAGAATAGGTAAGATGTAGAATTCAGATCTGTGTGACTCCAAGGTGCATAGCCTTGCTGGTGTACTGACTGCCTCAAGTCTCCCTTCTTTCTCTCTCAGTCTCTCTCTGTCTCTCTTTTTTTTTGTTTGTTTGTTTGGTTGGTTTCTGGATTAACATTTTAGTCTCTTTAATCTGTTGTGGAATATGAAAGTCTGTATTACCAAACATTTTAGAATTGAGCACGAAACAAGAATAAGCCTACGGTGAAATTTCTTCTGTGAAAAAAATTAAAGTTAGTGCTCTCACTGACTTAACTTGGCTGCTAAGAGGCCAATTTTGTTTTCCAATTCTTGGCTGACCTGGTTTAGGAGCATTGCTTTGTAAAGGTTTAGGTAGGGTGTTTGAAATCTAATAAACACCACTCCTTCCCTTTGATATGTATAGATTGCATATGTAATTCATTCTGGGACAGTCCTTGGCTGCGAGTACTTAATTTGGGGGGAACTGTATTAAAGAGACAAAATCTTAGCTGTCTTTATTTTTGTTTTGTTTTTTTTGTTGTTGTTTTTTGCGGAGTGGCAGGGGTGCTGATGGCATGAACTTCCCTCTGGAACTGTTACCCCTGTGTGCACATGTTGACTCAAGATGAGCTGTATAAAAAACAAATAAAATAAAAAAGTAAATAAATAAAATAAATAAAATTTAAAATGTAAACCTATTATAGGAACCTTAGAATCCTTGAACAAGGTTCACTAAGTCCCATCTCCTTATTAAGGAATTTCTCTATCAACATTCCCTGCATATGATTATGGCTGACCCTTGAACAATGTAGGCTAGGGGTCCCGACTCCCTGCACAGTCAAAAATATGGGTATAACTTTTGATTTCCCAAAAACTTAACTGCTAATATCCTACACTTGACCAGAAGTGTTACCAGTAACGTGAACAATCAATTAATGCGTATTTTGCATGTTTATTGTATGCTGTATTCTTGTAATACAGTAAGGTAGGGAAAGAATGTGTTACTAAGAAAATCATAAGGAAGAGAAAATACATTTATAGTACTGCCCTGTATTAGGAAAAAATCCACATATAAGTGGGCCCGTGCATTTCAAACCTATGTTGTTCAAGGGTCAACTGTATTTACCTTGTACTTCATGGAAGGATATTTTAGATGTGTTATGTTGTATTAATTGGGTAGGGAAGATATGAGAATTAGGGAGTTTAGTTAAGAAGCTATTGTAATAATCTTGGGGGAGAAATGATGAAGCCCTGAATGAAGATAACATTAATGAAAGTGATATAGAAATAGAGTTGACATGAATGACTGAATTACAGTGAATGTTTATTGATTATATTCTATGTATGAGACATTTCTAAGGTTTTATGTGTGTTACCTCACTTAGTCACAATAACCCCATGAAGTAGACACTATTTTCATCCTAATTTTTAAAATTAAAGCAGCTAAAAGACTGGCGACTAAGTACCTTTCTTCAGGGCATAAAGCTAGCAAGTGATGGAGCCATTTTTTAATCAAGGATGACCCTAGAGTCACCTGCAGCTCCTTTCTGTCTGTTTTTCCCCCTCTCTACCTCCTCTGCCCCTGACGAAATAATAGATGGGAAGGAATTACAGATGATTCTTACTAAGAATGTTAGGAAGGAGTTGTGAATGATTGGGGATTTCCCACTTAAAAAAAATTGGTTTAATGTTGAATGGATTAGGGTCCTAGAAGGAAATAAGCAGCGTATTCATACAGGTTAATTGAGGGAAAGTTATAAAAGGACTATTTAGAACAAACAGGGTTAAGAGAAACCAAGAGATGGTGGGGCACACTAGGTTAGCAACAAGGAACAGTTAACACTTCTAAATGTGAAAGAGGAAAGGCAGAGTTTACTACAGTATAATAGACTATAGTAGCTGTGGGAAAGAGTCACCTTATAGGAGGTGTGGCTTTTGGTGGAAAAATGAAGCTACTGCCTCCCTCAGCTGGGCAGCAGGGAACATGAAAGCATAGATGTAATGAGCTCACTTTCCTTCTGCTCCGGTTTTCTCCTCATGTTTCCCATTTGACCACCCCAACCGGAAGCTAAAGGCCTAGTGGCCAGTTAATGTAACTCCTGGGGTATAGAATGGAGAGTGCATTAGGAGGGTCAAAAGGAGACTATCTAGAATAGTTTACCCAGTTGCCCCCAAACCATTCTTTCTTGTTTTTTGTTGAGATGAAAAGTTAGCGTTCCCAACACAGGAAACCGAATGAAGTCTTATCCACTGTTGCAGAGGTTGACCATGGCTGACTACCTATTTTCGTAACAAGTTTTATTGCAGTACATCCACACCTGCTTATTTATATATTGTCTAAAGTGCTTTGGAGCTATGCTGAAAGAGTTGAGTACCTGTGACGGAGGCTGTGTGGCCCACAAAGCCAATTTACTGCCTGACCCTTTAGGAAGTTTGCCAGTCCCTGACCCCATGAGTTCACGTAGGGATATGGCAGCTCAGCTCTACTCCCACCTAAAGTATTAGCTACCACCAGTATCTTTCATCCAAAATAGTGAAAAGAAAAATGATAAAGAGAATGTGAAGCTTAATTGCTGCAGCCCCTGCTTTCTTTAGCTGGTGTCAAGGCCAAAGTTGATAAACACAGCTTCCTTATTCTTCCTCCCATTCCATTTTTCCTTTTCCTTCTGGCATTTCGTTGGTTTGACCTAGACCTTCATTCCTGTAGGAACTGCATCCTTGCTTGTCCTGTCTTTGTTGGGTTGTGCACTTTTCCATTGATTAGGACTATTGGTCAGGTGAGCCTAAGAGGCATTCCGTGAATCCCTTTGGACTGCAGATATAATTGTTGTCCTTACTGTATAGCAGAACCTGAGTTTCTGTTTGATAATTGGGATTAGTCATTCCAGTCAGTATAGTGACCTCTTACTCTGCCTGATGGTTTAGTGGCATGAGGAACCCGAAGTGGTCAAGGGACAGTCTCAGCTTCCAGTGTAATGGAACCATGACTATGTGCCCTGGTGGATGCATTTTTCTACTGGCCAGTCATACTGAACACAAGGTCACAAAGACAGCAAGGATTCCTTCAGTGGTTTTTTTTTGGTATAATAGTGAGAACAGTCACTCCAACTTTTATCTTTTGGTTTGCAGATCTATTTTGGCTATGGAAAGATGACCCTATATATTGTCCACTAGTTAAAATAGCATCCTGTTGGAGGTCTCTCAACTGATGCAGTAACTGAGCCTTCAGCAGTCAATCATGCCAGTGCTTGAACAAGATAAAACCAGTAAATTTTGTGTGTAAGAGCCCATCACCACACTTCCCTGTAAAATTAGTTAGAGGCATGTAGAGATATTACAATGATATATAAGGTTTTCTATAAATATGTTATGGTTTGGGAGGGAAAATCTAGAATATGTCTGCTCTTGTAGGGACAAATATGTTCTTGATGTGAGCTGTCTCAGGGTCATTATCCTACCAAGTGACTGGTCCTCCCAATACCTTATTGGATGCTTAGTATGATCCTGTGCTATTAGTAGTGGGCACTCAGCAGTGGGTAGCCAGATCATCCTTGGTGGGGGGAGGTCTATATTGTTGGGCTCATGAGCTTCCATTCTGTCACTATGACCACTTTGTACATTGGGTAGGGTGACTAGGGAAAGAGTCTGCAATATCTACTGTACCTTGCTAGTTGGTTTTGGGTGGTCCTTTCTGCTGTGGATACCCCCTAATGGTCATTGATGTGATAACAACATGGATATTTTTACATTGTACCCGTTCTGAGAAATCCATCCATACACTTCTCCTACCATCTTCCTGTTTTCAATCTTTTAGTTTTGTTCTTACCAAGGTCCTGACCAAACCATTAGCAATTGCCCATGGATCAGTGTAGTTGTATACTTCAGGATATCTCTACTTCTACAAAGAGTGTATAGCCAGAACTATTTCCCAGTGTTCTGCTGGCTGTAGAACTTCTTCCACTCCTAATGGCTTTTCCTTTCCACTTCCAGCTGGTAGTAGCATCCTCTGTGCTTACTCCTAATTCAAGCTTGTGCTTTATCCTGTTAGCTGAGCATAGGGAACTCTCCATGAGACCATAAGTGTAGATTGAGGGAGAGGTAGAGAAGCAGTGGGAGGAAGTCTTATTGGATTCTGAGCACTGCTGATGCTGTTGCCTGTACTTTATGAACCTGCTTGGGCCTGGCTCAGATGTGTTGTCTCCATTTAAAAGTGGAAAACTGCTGCACATGCCCAGTTTTATTTTTCAGAGCCTTATAGCACTCTCTATTTCATCACGGTCATTTCAGGTAACAGTCTTTGGGAGTCCCATGGTCATGTGTTGAGTTTCTACTGAAGGGTCTAGTAGCAAACCAGTAGTTGCTTTGCAAATGGAATGTAGTTGGTGACAGAAGAGTCTGTGGCCTTCCTCTCAAACTTCAGGAATTTGCACTTTCACTCTACTGGAAAAAGCCAGAGTCTATAGAGTACTTTTGTCTGCCATGGACATTTCCAATGCCATTGGATTTGCTGAGTCATAAGGCCCAAGTGTCGGGGCAGCTTGAACCACAGCCTGGACGTGCTGCAGGAGCTTTTCTTGGTCTGGACGCCTCTCAAAGGTGACAACTTAATAGGTTGCCTAGTAAGCAGTATGCCCAGATGTATATATTGCCTCCAGAATTCAAAGAAGCCCACTACGTTTTGTGTCCCTTCTTCCTCCCCTTCCCCACCTTGGTGGGCAGTACAAAATGAAGCAACTTATCTTTCTTTGGAAAGGAGTATTTTCATATGCCTCAGAATACTGGGACCTTAGAAGCTTTATTAATGCGATAGGCCCCTGAACTTTGATGCGATTTAACCTGCATTCTCTGCCATCCATATGTTTTTTATTAAAGCATTTGGAGAACTTCCTCTTCCCTTCTTGCCAGGTCCAGTTAGCATAATGTTATTAATATAATATACTAGTACAATTCTTTATGGGCTATCTTGGAATCAAGGGACTTTTGGACTATGTTTTGATTGAACAGGAGAATTGGTATAGCTTTTAGTTATTAGGTGACAGTGAAGGGGTTCTGCTGTTTTGAAGAAAACCTGTGTCTGATTTTTTTTTTTTTTCTGATAAGAATTGGGGCGGGGGGGAGCATTTGTTTGATAAATCCTTTCAATACTAGTTACCAAGAGCTATGCTGATTTGCTGCAGTAAAAATACTACATCTGAAACTGGTTGTGATTGTCAGGTTTGTGATAATTCAACATCATTCTCCAAAACCTACTCTACTTCTGTATTGGCCAAATAATTGAGTTAAATGAAGATGTAGTAGGCATCTTTCAAATATCTGATGGCATGAATCTCTGCAGTTCTCCAAGGGATATCTAGTTGCTTTGATTTACTGTCTTAGCCCTTCCATAATAGTCCTCACTGTGCTGGTTAGAGAACAAGTATGGGGATTTGTCAATTACTAAAATATATACTACTATGTTCAGGGACTGGGGAGATAAGCATGAGTCCTACTCTGAAAAAGCCTTGGGCTGTTACCCCCTTTAGTACTTGACCTCCAAAGACTTTCAGTATGACTAGTAGACTGGTGAGGTTTTGGGACTCTTGGAATTGTCATTTCAGAATCAAGATATGATACCTCCAGGTAAAGGGCAAAAATTAGTTCATTTGAGTGTGACATAGATCTCAAGATTTTAAGGAATGATGTGTGAGACTTGTACATGTTTGCAGGCACAGGAAAAAATCCTGTAAGGGGGGATTGTACTTATAGGAGAGGGTAGTTATAGAACTACTGTAGAGTATGGCCTCCAGTGGACCAATGGAAGGATCACTCTTGAACAGTAGGGAAAGATAGCTATATGCAGCAGGAAGGCAAGAGAATTGGTAGTTGGCAGAAGAGTGGTTGAAATTAAGTATATTGAATAAATGGAGAAGGATTGTGTAAGAAACTGAAGGAGGTCAAGGAAGAGGAGGACTTCATGCGGTTGACCAGGAAGACTGGGAGAGAACTAAGAAGAGGGGCAGAAGGATAAGCATTGTGGGCACTCAAGTTTAAAGTGTCACCATGGGAGTAATTATGAGCAGTGATGATGTATCTTTTGGAGTGTTGTCTTGATTGTTGTCCTGTAATAGAAGTGAAGATTGTAGGAATTAAGGTCAAGAAACTTTGAAGCAGTGTTACTGCATGGATCAGGTATATCTACATTCACATCATGTAGAGTCATGGCAGAGGTGGGTTAGAAATGGAGAGTATGAGCCTTCAGTGAATGTTGAGGAATTTGGGAGATATGAATGAAGAGGAATAGAGGGTGGTGCACCTGTATGGCATGAACATATGGGAAAAGAAGTAGAAAAGAATAATTAAAAACATTTCTTAGGCATTTATTAGATGTCTACTATGATTTTACATGCTTTCCATTGTATTAAATTGCCCAGTTGTCAGACCACCAAAAGGCAGGTAGTGTCCTTATTCCTGTTTTACAGATGAGGAAAAGACAGAGCTAGAATAACTAACCCAAGATCATACACTCATTAAGTGGTAGAGCTTGGATTTGAATGCAGGCAGGCTACCTTCAGAAAACTTATACATTTAATGATGACATGATACTGCCCTTGCTTTTATAGCATATGCTATATAAAATCCTACAAGTGGTCTATAGTAGCATTTGAAACCAAGAAGTCTCCTGTTTTCTCCTCTCATAATTTATAGTGGATGAAAGAATAAGTAACTTCTTGTCAAAGGGATTTCAAGAGACATTTTATCTAAAGGTAGAAGGTATAGAAGGAGTTTTTGAAAAAGTTGAATGGCATGAGAGAGATTATTTAGAACAGGATAGGAGGATGGTCAGCTGTGAAGTGGTTGGGAGGGAACAAGGAGCAAGAGGGAGAAGAGACCAAGTGAGAGCTTAGGTGACCAGGGGGGCTTGCAATAATGCCAGTGGTCAAAGATGATAGGGATTGGAGGCTTGTGGAAGTTAATGGATCTGAATGTTGCAGACAAATACAGGTTAGGGCTCTAGGTGGTGTCAGAGACCTGATGATACAAGGAGACTGGGCTTTCCCTATCTTCATGAAATACATTCCATTCACTGTTCTGTCATTGTTAACCTTAGTCTAGAAAGCCAAATCCTATTCTTATGTCCCAGCCATATAGCTAACTATTGACTTAAAGCACTTTTCATAATCTTTTCTATTATAGTTCACTTTTGCTGTTGTCTTGATTCTGCTTGCTGTCTTTGAGCTGATCCAAGCTTGTTTATATAGATTGGTCATTGGATTGCTGATAGGTTAAGAGAATTTTGGTCTTTTCCCCTCCAATTGCTAATAGTTTACACCTTTAAACACAGCTTTCGTCAACAGTATTTTGGCTTCTGTTCTTTCTGTTCTCATTTGCTACCACATAGCTCTGTGTAGATAGTATAATTTAAGGATGTATGGCTCTCTTCTTATTTGGGAATTAGAGGGAGTGAGGCTGCAGAATCTCTAGACTTTTGAGCAGTTGTGCTGAATGTTATAAAAAATTTCTTGCATAATATTTAAAACCTTGTAAGAGAAACACAGCATAGTAGGACTCCATTGGAATCATTTAGATGTGGATTTGAATGTCCGTACTCCACTTACTAATTATATGATTTTCTTAACTTTATTAACTTATCTGTGAAAAGTGTAAAGTAGTACTTTTTTTCAGTTAGTGGGGTTAGAGAGAATATAATGAAAGCATCTAGTGTAATGTCTGGCATATAGTACTGCTTACTAAATAGTAGCCATTATGATTGTTATACTTTAGTCCTCTATGGTTGCTGCCTCATTTCATCTTAGCTCTTCCCATTGCAGCTTTTGAAATTTTCCTGTTCACTGTGCAGCCCCTGAAATGCTACTGTTTCATGCCGTCCCGTATTTCACATTTGAGTACATCAGTTTTTTTTACCCATGATAGTAAAGTCACTGGACATAGATGCCATGTTCTAGTGGCTCATCTTTCCCACTTGATTCCCCTTTTGGAGAGCCATGTTCTTTCAATCACCAACCTGGTTTTGGTTCTCTTTCTGTTGTCATTCCCCCCCCCCCTTCCCTGTTTGAGTTCCAGTCTGTCTGGAAATTCTTGAATTTGAGAGTAGTGAGTCCTTTTACTTTTCTTCTAGCAGAAGGTCTAAATTTCACTGATAATGAGAAGTATTTATAATTCACACCTGATCATTCATTAGGACAATAATGTTTGAAATGAAGATAGATGGAGAGCTTTTGTATGTATATAGCTACTTGAGATTCTCTTTCTGAAGTGTAGTATAAATAGTAGAAATAAAAGTATAAGTAAATGTAAGTAGTAGAAATCAAAAAAATATATTCTAAAACCTACCAGTCTTAATTATAATGAAGTTATTATTCTTTTCTTTGCAGGGGTTTGTGGAACTGACTATATTTCCCACAGTTGCAAACTTGAATAGAATCAAGTTGAACAGCAAGCAGTGTAGAATATATCGAGTAAGGATAAATGATTTAGAAGCTGCTTTTATTTATAATGACCCAACCTTGGAAGTCTGTCACAATGAATCAAAACAGTAAGTTTTGTACTTTAAAAGTTGATATTTCTAACAGCTATATTTTTCCCATGTTATTGGATTAATTTTTTCAACAGATTTTTCTTAGATTAATCCGTTTTTTTCCTAATTATAATTTCTCTTTTACCACTGCACATTTGGTTCAAGAAATTTTACTAGCTCTGCCCAATATAGTAAGTTACTGTTTCCTTTCTTCAAACTAGTTTTAAAGAGGTATCATCTGAGAATTCTAAATAAATTTTAACCATTTTCCTACTTTTAATGTTGTTTTAAAAATACTTCATAAATATTAAATGTAATCTTAGTATGTTAGGTGGTTGCTATAATCCTTAGACCAGAGACTGCTTTAGACTGTTGTAGAGTATCGTATAAAAATATAGTGTTTTAAATACCTCTTTCCTTCACTTTAAATAAATACTGCGTCTACTGAGGTTACTTTAGTTTTTTATCAGTAAACATGTTGTGATCAGTTTTGTGTTTACTTTTTTCATTTAAGTACTTTGTCTCCACTTTCCCACATATGATATGCTTCACTTTCTGTCATTTTTATGGTCAGGTAATACTCCATTTACTCAGTATTCTATAGTTTGCATGATTGTTTTCTAGTTGTTCAGCATTTGTACAATTTCCAGCTTTTGAGATCATAAATAATGTTGAGTGAATATTTTGGCACAGATAAGTTTATTTTCCTTTGAATTATTTCCTTAGACAAATAGGATTACTTATTATTATTACTTATCATTGTAAAAGGCTTTTAGTATTTTACTTCATTGTGCCCAGTAACATTTATATTAAGTATTGTCAATTACATTTGAGGGCACTTTTTTTTTCAAAGTTCAGATAGCATTGGATTGTATCATGATTCTCTGTTTTGGGGTAGGGTGCCAAAACTTTATTATAACTTTATTTTAGTCAAGATGGTATTTTAGCTCCTCTAGAGGTATAACATTGCCTTAAGGCAGCAATTCTCAAAGTGTGTTTTCCTGACAGGCAGCATCAACATCACCTGGAAACTTGTTAGAAAAAAATAAGATAATAACAGGAAGGCAAACCATCATAGACTCTTAACAATAGAGAACAAACTGAGGGTTGCTGTAGGGGAGGTGGTGGGGGGATGGGGTAAATGGGTAATGGATGTTAAGGAGGGCACTTGTTGTAATGAGCGCTGGGTGTTCTATGCAAGTGATGAATCACTAAATTCTACGCCTGAAATTAATACTATGCTGTGTGTTAACTAACTAGAATTTAAATAAAATCTTGAAAGAAAGAAAAAAAAGAAATTCAAATTCCCATGCATTGGCTTAGATCTACTGAATCCGAAACTGGGGATATAGTCCTGCAGTTTGTGTTTTAACTAGTGTGCCAGGTGATTCTGACCAGGCTAATGCCTAAGAACCAGTGCTTTAAGGGATTTGAAGGGTTGAGAAAGGAGGCTTATCTTTAGACATATTTTTGGTTCCAATTATCATTGGTTCAGAATCTTTCCAACTCAGGAAAGAGAAAAGGAAATGCTTTTGGAAGAATTTAGGGAATCTCTGAATTGCTTCTATAACTTCCCATTGCACAAGATGAGTAGTTGGTGAAATTACATTGCTTTTTCAGCCACACTATTGTAGAACTCATATAAAAACACTTATTATAAAATGATTTGCATCCTCTTTCCCCCCAGAAAAAAAAAAGACCTGTCTTTGGAGTAGTAAGTATACACCACTCAGGAATGGAAAAGGCACCTGTAAAAGAGCTGGTAGGGAAGCCATTGCCTTTCTAGAGTCCAGAATAGCTACCCAGCTGACACTAGAACGCTGCATTTGATGACAGGGTAAGAAGCATCTCCATCTGCCAGTCACAAAACAGTATTTACAACATCTGCTTTACCTGTTGTTGCTGCTCAGGTCTCAGAGAATATAATCAGTGACAGTGCGATGACAGGAACAGTGCACTCCACAGCTGCTGAGGGAGCAAGCTGTACTTTTGCCATGTTTGTTTTGAGGCAATCATATCCCCTAAAATTTTTCTCTAGTGATAGGAAAGATGCTTTATCACTTATAGCATTATAAAGAAAGAAAAGAAGTTATAAAGGGAAATCTTTTCAAAGGTTAGGTTAGGAAATTGGGGTAGATAGAATATACTTTAATTACTTTAATCTTTTCAGTTAGAACCGGAGCTCTGTTAGCCATGGTCACTTAGCAAGTACTTGCTCACTACCCCTGCTTTTCTGTCAAGCACTAAATCTTGATTACTTTATAAGAGAGAGGATGTTAGTTATTTTTTGCTGGTTTTTATTATCTGATTTGTTTAAAAAAGGATTTGAAATTGGTTTTAGAATTTTATTAGTCAACAGTTTTGAAAAGTAACTAATGCAATTAGCATGAAGAGTGAAAAAGCAAAGGATAGTGAGCATGCACTATTAAGTTACTGCAGTTACTATGGGAAAACTGTAGATTTGGGTTTGGTATTTCTGGTTGTCTTACCAAAGAGGGAAACACTATTGTTCATACTATTGATAAGACACAAGATAGAAGCATACCAGTTATTCAGAAGAAATACTGCTTTCCTTAGAAGTTAGATGTGGAAAATATCGCTTCTGGATTACGTTATTTTTAGAGAACTTTGGGAAAGGCAGATAGTTAAGGTCTTTAGGGTGGTCCCTGGATACTTCGGTTACCTAGAAACTTTCTTTCATAAACCAATAAAATTTACACTAAAGCTGAAACAGAAATTAAATATAGCAGTTTTGAAATTGAAAATTTAAATTTAATTCTGTGATAAAATTTCATCTTTAATACATATAAGAATGCCTTAACATTCAAAGAAGTAATATACTACTTCATCACATTTTCTTATTTGTTTTAAAGTTAAGGTGCCAGACCCTCCTATTTTTAATGGAAAGGGTGTGCTTAACTTGGTTGAGATTCAGTACCTTTGAACTGCAGGGGGAATGTAAGGAAGGGAAACATTTAGATAAGAGACTAAAAGACATTTCTACTTCTACCTATTTTACCCAACTAAATGTTAGCTGAGTTGTTAAGTTACCTGTACTAGCAATTAAAAACCCTCTTTGTTATGTTACATGGGTAAGGTAGATGCTCACTTGATCTCTCTCTCTCTCTCTCACTCTTTTTTTTTTTTTTGACTTATTGTCTGCCAATAAAATAATTTCAGCACTTTCTCTAAGTATATTTTGTGTTTGAATCTTATATATGGTTGATAAATTATACTTTGCTCTGTAAGGGCTGTGGCTTTTTGGTTCTCTCTTTTTCCTTTTTTTTCCCCTATATTTTTCTTCTCTTAGAATAAATTAAATATAGACTTTGTCAGGGAAGCTGTTTCTGTGGGTAGCCTACAGTGGCTGACATCTCTTTCTTTTGTTTCCTTTCCTTGCCTGGATAGGCTTTGCCACTTTGAGAAGATCTTTTTTATTTTTCTTGAAAAGCTTCAGTGTTCCAAAGTTCCAAGCATCAGTTTAATTCCTGTCTCCTGTGTTCATTTTTGCTAGAGAATGGCAGTAGAAATGACCAATCTTGTGATATAAATGAAGGTAGCTGTTGAGTGATTAGAAGGATTTTAGAGTAATTGGAGTTGATTTTTTTAATTGCTATTTTTTAATTTTAGTTTTTGCTACTTTTTCAAAAAGATTTTGTAGATCCTTTATTTTAATATAGACTTCTACTATCTAGAGGTTTTAATGTTATTTTACTGATATATAGAAGTAGCTGATTCCCTTACTGATTATGGTTAAGTAAGTTTTATATTAAGAAAGTTTTACATTTTAACTGCCAGTTGTTTTAGTAGTATTGCTTGGGATTAAGTTGTCATAGTTGGAGTAACATTAAAGTTCATTTAGTTAAAACATCAGCAGGAATTTTTCCTATGCTATTTCTCATTCTGCTTGAATGCTTCTAGTTCTGGAGAACTCACTGTATTTTAAAGCACCCCTTTCATTATTTCTGAATGCTAGAAAGTTCTTTATTACATCAAACTACAGTTTGTTTTGCTGTAATATTCACAAACTTATCCATTTAAATATTGTTTTATCCTAATTAAATATTGTTTTCCCCTTTCCAGTCTACAGAATCTCAATACTTTCAACCCTTCCTCATCTCTATCTCTTTCCAAATTTGTTACCATTCTCTCCCTTTGAATATTCTCTGATTTGGCATTGTTTTTTTTCCCTAAGTGTTGTAACCCCGGGACTAGATATAGCCCTTCCTGTTTGAATTAGTTGATAGATGCATGGCAGTAGAGCCATTTTGTCCTTTTTTGTATTCAGTATTTCTATAGCTTGAAATATGTTAGCCTTTCACAAATGGCTACTTTGGTTTTGTTTTGATTTTTTTCTTCCAAATTTTTATTTAAATTCTAATTAGTTCACATACAGTGCAATATTGATTTCAGAAGAATTCAGTGATTTATCACTTACATACAACACCCAATGCTCATTACAGGTACCCTTCTTAATATCCATCATCCATTTAGCCCATTCCCCACACACCTCCCTCTGTCAGTTTGTTCTCTATTGTTAAGCATCTCTTATGGTTTGCTTCCCTCTTTCTCTCTTTTTTTTCTCCTTCCCATATATTCATCTGTTTTAAGGTTTCCTAAATTCTCTATATGAATGAAATCGTATGGTATTTGTCTTTCTCTGACTTATTTTGCTTAGCCTAATACACTCTAGTTCCATCCATGTTGTTGCAAATGGCAAGATTTTATTCTTTTTCACTATATATATATATATATATATACACACACCACATCTTCTTTATCCATTCATCATCAGTTGATAGACACTTGGGCTCTTTGCATAATTTGACTATTGTTGATAACGCTGCTATAAATATTGGGGTGCATGTACCCCTTTGAATCTAGTAGTGCAGTTGCTGGATCATAGGGTAGTTCTATTTTTAACTTTTTGAGGCACCTCGATACTGTTTTCCAGAGTGGCTGCACCAGTTTGCATTCCCACCAACTGTGTAAGAGGGTTCGCCTTTCTCTGCATCTCACCAACATTTGTTGTTTCCTCTGTTGTTAATTTTAAACAAATGGTTATTTTGAGTGTTTCATTCAAGTTTGAGCTGAAGGGAAATCCCCTAGATTTTTTCGTAGAAAAACCTGTTCAGGTACATTTTTCTCCAAGCAACCTTATTTCACAGTATCATATCAAATATTGTTTTGCTTATTTTTAAAAAGTCATCTTATTAATTTGGGTATTGGTTTCTCTTTTGGAAAATGGATTTTCCTGCTGGCTGGCTTATTTATTTATTTTTTCTGTGTGTGTGCAAACTGCCGAAACCAAAGAGAGAAGAGAAACCAAGAGATGAATGTAGAGTAACTAGAACTTTCAAATACTGCTAATAGAAATGTAAATTGAGTTTGAATATACACATACTCTATGATTAGCGTAGGTCTTACTTCTTGGTATATACCCAGTAGAAATGTGTTCATATCTTCACCAAAAAATGTGTACAGAAATGTTCAGAGCAGCATTTGTAATTGTCAAAACTGGAAATTACCTGAAGACTCATCAGTGGTAGAAGGTAGATTGAGGTACATTCTCACACCATTGGAACTCTAAACAGTAACAAGAATGAATGACCACCAGCTGTATGCTGTAGTATGTCTGGATCTCACAGACTTGACACTGAATAAAAAAAGTCTGACACAAGAGAATGTCTATTAAGTTGTTAATTTATCACATTAGGTGTCAGAATAATGGGTAACCCTTAGTGGTGGGAAGTGGGGCTTGGCTAGTGATTACAGGAGTGCTTCTGAGAGGCTGGTAAAGTCTGTTCTTGCTCTGCATGCTGGCTGCTATTGTTCTGTGAAAATTTGTTGAGCTGTCTATTTAGGCTATGTATGCTTTTCTGATGTGTGTAACTGAATCTTAAGTTTTTCAAAATCTGTAGTGATAGTTTTAAGAGGTATATATTATTGACAAATAATTAACGGATTATTTTAATATGAATGTTTATAATAGATTCTTGGAGAAAACTCTTTTGATTACCTTAATTTACTAGTTTTTTAGTATTTCCTACAGCATTACTTGTCTCTTTAAGCTTTGTTTCCTTGAGGAGGGAATGGAGGTTGGGAACTGGAGGTTGAGGATGGTGGTGGTTATACAGCAAGGATGTATTAATATTTTGCAGTCACTATTATTCTGAAAATTGAAAACATTTATTATAATCTTGCCTTGTGATTTTTGGCTTTAATGAGGTTATTATGAAAAGAAACATATTTGATTCATATTATGAAAGGAAACACTGAAATCCAAACCATGAGAAGATTGTTCCTCATAACTGACTTTCCAATAGATTCCACTTACAATGACTCACCATTTTATTTGGACCACTTTACCTTTTCTCAGGAAATGAGGAGATTAAGTGAGAATAATTTCCCATAAAAAAAAAGTGAATAGTCTAATATGTAATGTTTAAATTTGGCTTTTTATGTAATGATTGCTTTTTATTTTTGAATTTCACAGATAACTGGGGGAAATTACAGGTTTCTTCAATAATCTTTCATATTTAATGTTTTTGAAATTTTATTGAAAAGAAATTGCAATCTTTAGATATACAAAGTAGCCATTAAAATTAGATGGTATGTTAACTAAGTGCTGGCAAGAATGTGAAGCAACTGGTAGTTTTATATATTGCTGGTGGGAATGTGGAATGGTATAGACATTCTGGAAAACAGTTTGGCATACTCTTACAAAGCTAAACATATTTTACCATCTGACTCAGCAGTCCCACTCTTGGGTATTTGTACTATAAAAATGAAAATTAAATTCACATGAAAAATAATATATAGTTCATAGCTGTTTTATTTGTGATAGCCAAAAGCTGGAAGCAACCCACATGTTCTTCAGTGGCTGAATGAATAAACAATAAATAATCTGTGGTCCAGTCTATATCGTGAAATGCTATTCAGTATAGAAAGGAACAAACTATTGATCCATGTAATGCCTGAGGTGAATTTCAAAGACATACTGAGTGAGGCAAGCCAGTCTCACAAGGTTGCTTTCTGTATGACTCCATTTATTTGACACAAGGCATAGCACAAGGTACTCTTTGGGATGATGGGCCTGTTCTATATCCTGATTGTGGTGGTGGCACATATGTGTAAGAATTTACAGGATTATATACCAAAGGAAAAAAGAGTTGTTTTTGCTGTATGTTAATTAAAAAAAAAATAGATGGTATGTGAAAACACAGATTTATTCATTTTTATTGTGGTCTTATAGTTTTTACACATTTTACATATCTATCTGACAGGAAGAAATAGTTAAAGTTATTATTTTTTTAAGATTTTATTTATTTGTCAGAGGGGGCGAGCGAGCACACAAGCAGGGGGGAGCAGCAGGCAGAGGGAGAAGCAGGCTTGCTCAGTAGCAAGGATCCTGATGTGGGACTCGATCCTAGGACCCTGGGATCATGACCTGAGCCAAAGGCAGATGATTAACCAACTGAGGCACCCAGGTGTCCTGAAATAGTTAAAATTAGTGAGAAATCTGTTTAAGTGCTTCCAGAACGTTTGCTGTGTAGTTGTTAAAAGCTAAAGTGAATACATCCTTCCTAGTTAGTAGAGAGATGGAAATGGAGAGGAATGGCTTCTGTCAGGTTCAAAGTGTATAACTTTAATGTTTTCTTTAATGGTTATTCCCATTTTATTTTTCCTATAATCAGTCTGTACAGTATGTGAATCCTGTCTTTTAAAATTTTATTAGGCTAGTGAAATGTAACTAACTTTACTTTGTGGATTCACCTAGTGGCAAAATGATAAACCTAAAGGTGCATATGGCTCATGGGGTTGTCTTTCATCTCATTTTCTGGTTCTGTCATTCCTTGTGTTTTTTCTTTTATCCATTTTGTCAGTTTTCCTTTAACTGATTTCAATGAGGAAATTTAATATGTGTTTAGATATTCCCCAACTTAGGACTGTTTAACTTAGCAATTCTTCAACTTTATGATGGTGCAAAGGTGGTGATACACATTTAGTAGAAACCATACTTTGAATTTTGATTACTTTCCCGAGTTAGCAATATGTGGTACCTGTGTGGAGCTGTGTGGTGAGCCACAGCTCCCAGTCAGCCATGTGATCACAAGGCTAAACAATCTGTATACGTAGAACCATTCTGTATCCATACGGTCATTCTATTTTTCACTTTCAGTATAGTACTCAATAAATTTCCTGAGATGTTCAACACTTTATTATAAGATAGGCTTTGTGTTAGATGATTTTGCCCAGTGGTAGGCTAATGTAAGTGTACTAAACACGTTTATGGTAGGCTAGGCTAAGCTGTGATATTTTGGTAGGTTAGGTGTATTAAATGCATTTCAACCTAGAATATTTCAATTTATGATGGGTTTATTGGGACATAACCCCATTGTAAATGGAGGGAGATCTGTGTGTATGTATATATGTATGTGTACATATATACACATGTGTGAATTGTTTTTAGTGAAATAAAATTAGAAAATTGGATGGGAACAAAGTTTTAATATTTCCATGACTTCTCTGTGTTGTTTTCATCTAATGGGAAATAAGGTCAAGTAACTATTGAACAGATACTGATTGAGTAGCCCCCTGGCATACAGGAGATGTAACAGTGAAGCAGCCAAAAGTTGCCCTCCTTCCTTAAGCTTATATTGTCAGGCCTGGGGAGTGAAGGTAAGCAGTATTACATTTTGAGGACTCGGTACCCATCCTAACTCGTTTTAAACATCTTAATTTCTTTTTTTTTATATTAATTTTTTATTATGTTATGTCACCATACAGTACATCCCTAGTTTTTGATGTAATGTTCCATGATTCATTACTTGCGTATAACACCCAGTGCACCATGCAATACGTGCCCTCCTTAATACCCATCACCGGCTTATCCCAATCCCCCACCCTCCTCCCCTCTGAAGCCCTTAGTTTGTTTCCCAGAGTCCATAGTCTCTCGTGGTTCATTCCCTCTTCTGTTTACCCCCCCTTCATTCTTCCCTTTCTTCTCCTACTGATCTTCCTAGTTCTTATGATCCATAAATGAGTGAAACCATATGATAATTGTCTTTCTCTGCTTGACTTATTTCACTTAGCATTATCTCCTCCAGTCCCATCCATGTTGCTGCAAATGTTGTGAAATCGCTCTTTTTCATGGCTGAGTAATATTCCATTGTATATATGGACCACATCTTCTTAATCCAGTCATCTGTTGAAGGGCATCTCAGCTCCTTCCACAGTTTAGCTATTGTGGACATTGCTGCTATGAACATTGGGGTGCATATGGCCCTTCTCTTCACTACGTCTGTATCTTTGGGGTAAATACCCAGTAGTGCAATGGCTGGATCATAGGGTAGCTCAGTTTTTAACTTTTTAAGGGACCTCCACACTGTTTTCCAAAGTGGCTGTACCAACTTGCATTCCCACCAGCAGTGTAAGAGGGATCCCCTTTCTCCACATCCTCTCCAACATTTGTTGTTTCTTGCCTTGTCAATTTTTGCCATTCTAACTGGCGTAAGGTGGTATCTTGGTGTGGTTTTGATTTGAATTTCCCTGATGGCTAATGATTTTGAACATTTTTTCATGTGTCTGTTAGCCATTTGTATGTCTTCACTGGAAGAGTGTCTGTTCATATCTACTGCCCATTTTTTGATTTATTTGTTTCCTGTGTATTGAGTTTGAGAAGTTCTTTGTAGATCTTGGATACTAATTTTTTATCTGTAGTGTCATTTGCAAATATCTTCTCCCATTCTGTGGGCTGCCTCTTAGTTTTTTTGACTGTTTCCTTGGCTGTGCAGGAGCTTTTCATCTTGATGAAGTCCCAGAAGTTCATTTTATCTTTTGTTTCTCTTGCCTTTGGAGATGTGTCATGAAAAAAGTTGCTGTGGCCGATGTCAAAGAGGTTGCAGCCTATGTTCTCCTCTAGGATTTTGATGGATTCCTGTCTCACATCAAGGTCTTTCATCCATTTGGAGTTTATCTTTGTGTATGGTGTGAGAGAGTGGTCAAGTTTCATTCTTTTGCATGTACTGTCCAATTTTCCCAGCACCATTTATTGAAGAGACTGTCTTTTTTCCACTGGATGTTTTTTCCTGCTTTATCAAAGATTAGTTGCCCAAAGAGCCGAGGGTCCATTTCTGGGTTCTCTATTCTGTTCCATTGGTCTATGTGTCTGTTTTTGTGCCAGTACCATGCTGTCTTTGTGATCACAGCTTTGTAGGATAGCTTGAAATCCGGCAAAGTGATGCCCCCAGCTTTGTTTTTCCTTTTCAGCAATTCCTTGGCGATTCAGGGCCTTTTCTGGTCCCACACAAATTTAAAGGCTGTTTGTTCCAGTTCTTTGAAAAATGTCATTGGTATTTTGACCTGGATGGCATTGAAAGTGTAGATTGCCTTGTGTAGCATAGACATTTTAACTATGTTTATTCTTCCGACCCATGAGCATGGAATATTTTTCCATCTTTTTGTGTCTTCCTCAATGTCTTTCAAGAGTGATTTATAGTTTCTAGGATATAGATCCTTTACGTCTCTGGTTAAGTTAATTCCAAGATAACGTATGATTTTTGGTGCTATTGTAAATGGAATGGATTCCCTAATTTCTCTTTCTTCAGTCTCATTGTTCGTGTATAGAAATGCAACTGATTTCTGAGCATTGATTTTGTATACCCCACATTACTGAATTGCTGTATACGTTCTAGTAATTTGGGGGTGGAGTCTTTTGGGTTTTCCATATAGAGTATCATGTCATCTGCTACAAGAGACAGGTTGACTTCTTCTTTGCCGATTTGGATACCTTTTATCCTTTTTTGTTGTTTGATTGCTGTTGCAAGGACTTCTAGTACTATGTTGAATAATCATGGCGAGAGTGGGCATCCTTGTCGTATTCCTAATCTTAAGGGAAAGGCTTCCAGCTTTTCCCCGTTGAGAACGATATTTGCTCTAGGCTTTTCATAGATGGTTTATATGAAATTGAGGAATGTACCCTCTATCCCTACACTCTGAAGGGTTTTAATCAGGAAAGGATGCTGTATTCTGTCAAATGCTTTTTCTGCATCAATTGAGAGGATCATATGGTTCTTGACTCTTTTCTTGTTGATATGATCTATCACACTGATAGATTTGCGAATGTTGAACCACCCTTGCATCCCAGGGATGAATCCCACTTGGTCATCATGGATAATCCTTCTAATGTACTGTTGGATCCTATTAGCTAGGATCTTGTTGAGAATTTTGGTGTCCATATTCATCAGGGTTAGTAATTCTTCTTTTTGATGGGGTCTTTGCCTGGTTTGGGGAGCAAGGTAATACTGGCCTCATAGAATGAGTTTGGTAGTTTTCCTTCTGTTTCTATTTTTTGAAACAGCTTCAGGAGAATAGGTATTATTTCTTCTTTGAATGTTTCATAGAATTCCCCGGGGAATCTGTCAGGCCCTGGACTCTTGTTTTTGGGGAGGTTTTTGATCACTGCTTCAATCTCTTCATAATTAATTGGTCTGTTTAATCACTTTCTTCCTGTTTCAGTCTTGGTAGTTTATAGGTTTCCAGGAAGGCATCCATTTCTTCCAGGTTGTTTAATTTATTGGCATAAAGCTGTTGATAAAAGTTGCTAATGCTCCTTCCTATTTCATTGGTGTTGGTTGTGACCTCTTCCCTTTCATTCATAATTTTATTAATTTGGGTCCTTTCTCTATTCTTTTGAATACGTCTGGCCAGTGGCTTATTGATCTTATTTATTCTTTCAAAGAATCAGCTTCTAGTTCTGTTGATCTGCTCTACTGTGCTCCTGGTTTCCAATTCATTGATCTCTGCTCTAATCTTGATTAGCTGCTTTCTCGTGAGTGGGTTAGGCCTGTTCTTCTGTTCCTGTTCCAGCTTCTTGAGGTGAGAATATAAAAACTGGAATTTGGATTTTTCTGGCTATGTATTTTCCCATTAGGACTGCCTTTGCAGTGTCCCATAGGTTTTGGACCAGTGTGCTTTCATTCTCGTTGGTCTCCATAAATTATTTAAATTGATTTTTAATTTTCTGGTTTACCCAATCATTCTTGAGCAGGATGGTTCTTAGTTTCCAAGTGTTTGAGTTTCTTCCAAATTTTTCCTTGTGATTGAGTTCCAATTTCAAAGCATTGTGGTCTGAGAATATGCAGGGAATAATTTCAGTCTTTTGGTATCGGTTGAGACCTGTTTTGTGACCCAGTATATGGTCTATTCTGGAGAAAGTTCCATGTGCATTCAAAAAGAATGAGTATTCTGTTGTTCTGGGGTGTAGTGTTCTGTATATATCTATAAGGTCCATCTGGTCCAGTATGTCATTCAAAGCTCGTTTCTTTGTTGATTTTCTGCTTAGGTGATCTGTCTGTTGCTGACAGCGGAGTGTTGAGGTCCCCTACTATTAACGTATTATTATGTATATGTCTCTTTATTCTGGTTAAGAGTTGGCTTGTGTATCTAGTTGCTCCCCTATTGGGGGCATAGATATTTATAATTGTCATATCCACTTGTTGGATACATCCTATAAGAATAATATAGTGTCTTTCTGTATTTCTAAGTACAGTCTTTAGTTTAAAATCTTATCTGTCTGATATGAGAAATGCTATCCCAGCTTTCTTCTCAGGTCCGTTGGCATGAAAAATGGTTTTCCATCCCTTTACTTTCAGTCTGGATGTATCTTTAGGTTCAAGACGAGTCTCTTGTGGACAGGAAATGGATGGGTCATGTCTTATTATCCAATCTGCAACCCTGTGGTATTTTATGGGAGCATTTAGGCCCTTCACATTGAGAGTGATTATTGAGAGAGATGAATTTAATGATGTCATGTTGCCTGTGAAGTCTTTGTTTCTATAGATTGTAAATTTCTGTTCTGTATCACTCTTGGGGCCTTTTTACTTTTATAGAACCCCCCTTAATATCTCCTGTAGGGCTGGTTTGGTGGTTATGAATTCGGTCAGTTTCTGCCGATCCTGGAAGGTCCTTATCTCTCCATCAATTCGGAGTGACAGCCTTGCTGGATAAAGAATCCTTGGCTGCATGTTCTTCTTGGATAGAGCTTTGAAAATACCCTGCCAACACTTCCTATCTTGCCAGGTCTGTGTAGACAGGTCTGACGTTATTCTGATATTTTTACCTCCGTACGTAAGGAATCTCTTCACCCTGGCCACTTTCGATACTGTATCCTTGGATCTAATATTTGCAAAATGCACTATGACATGACATGGAGTAGGTTTGCTGTGATTCTCCTTGGGAGGGGTCCTCTCTGCCTCTTGGACACGAATGCTTGTTTCCTTTGCCAGATTAGGGAAGTTTTCAGCTACAATTTGTTCAAATATCTCTTCTAGACCTCTCTCTTTCTCCACCCCCTTGGGGATGCTGATGATTCTGACATTGGAACGTTTCATTGAGTCAGTAATCTCCCGTAATCTACATTCTTGAGATTGGATTTTTTTGAGCCAAGTTTGTGTTTTAACTTTCTCTTCTACCATCCCATCTTCCAGTTCACTAATTCGTTCTGCCTCATTTACCCTGGCCGTCAGAGCATCTAGTTTAGACTGCCTTTGATTCATAGCATTTTAATTTCTGCCAGATTCGCTCTCATTTCCACCGTTAGAGATTCTATATTCTCATTAATATTTTTGTTAATATTTTTTTCAAGTATACACATCATCTTGACCATTGTTACTCTGAACTCCATTTCTGACAATTTGGTTATATCCATATCCATCATTTCTGTGGCAGAGGCCACAGTCTCTGTCTCCTTTCTTTGCTGAGGGTTTCTCCTCCTCATAATTCTGATGAGGAGAGGTTGCGGGGATGCCCTGAGCACAAATTATTGACCAGGACCCAGGCAGTGTGCACTTGTTTTATAGGGACCTTAGGGATGTGGGCTTCTTGATTTTTCAGCCTGCCTTCTGGGTGGAGGGGCCTGCTGCGTTGATACTCAGGCAACCCTATTTGGGTAGAGTTGCCCTGTCCCCTGTGAGGGGGAATGGGGATGGGCACAATGTGAGCCGGTATTTTCAGGCTTTTGTTCTCTGGCGGCTTTCCCTGGCGGTGTTCTGTGACTCTTCTTAGAGTCAGAGCAGCAGTGGCCAAATCCTAGCCTCTGTCTCAGAACAGAGAGATCGCAGTCCGCTCTCCACTGAGCTCTCTTGGCCACTTTAACTCTGTTTCTGTCGGTGCTGCCAAAAACCGTGCAGTGTACCAGGTTTTGCGCCCCACAGCCAATGTCTCAGCCCTCACTTCCAGGGCCGGCATGTCTTGTCCTTTGTGCTTCTAACACCGCCAGCCGACCCCAGTTCCCGCACATGCTCCCGAGCTCCTGGTTTCAGTCCGGTTCCAGTGAGCGCTCCGGAGCTCCGGTTTTCAGTCTGGTTGTGCGAGTGCTCCCGAGCTCCTGGTTTCAGTCTAATTTGAGTGTGCGCTCTGGAGCTCCGGTTTTCAGATTGGACGCGCGTGCGCTCCTGAGCTCCTGGTTTTAGTCCGGTTCCAGTGAGCGTTCCAGAGCTCCGGTTTTCGGGTTTCAGGTCGCACGCGTGTTCCCAGGCTCACAGTGTCCGTCTCAGTCTGCTTTCTCGCGGGTGTTGGTCCGGGAATCCGGCCCCCTCCCTGGTGCAGGTGGCTACTGCTTCCCAGTGCCCGAGCATGGCGGCTCCCTCCCCCTTCCATTTATCTTCCGATATCTGTGCATGGATTCATGGTTCCCCACTTCATACCTCAATATTCAGCACTGGAGATGTTCTTTTGTAGAGATCCAGATGTATCTTCCTGCGTCTCAGGCTGATTCCGTGGGTTTTCAGGATGGTCTGGTACATATCCAGCTCGACTTGGGACCAGCTGAAAAAGGGGTCCCATATTCCTCTGCCATCTTTTCTCCTGGTCTAAACATCTTAATTTCTGTCAGATCATAGAGCTTGTGAATCCATTGAAATTTTTGCCGGATTGATATAGAATAATTATTTCTTCAATTCTACATATATTCTTTTCACTTCCATCAGGAAAGTGTAGTGGCTTTGGCATTCCAAAATTAATGAAGGATATGATAATCATATCATGGCATTGGCGAGTAGACTGTGTATGACATTGCATCTGTTATTTAATAGGTTTCGTCATGATGGGTAGAGTAATAGTTACTTGCCTAAAAAATAGTCTCATAGATTACACAAAATTATATAATACATAACAAATGCTACCAAATATTTAAGAAAATACTTTGTGAAATGTTTGACTTATTATTAAAACAGGCTGTTTTTTTGTTTTTTCCAGGAGAAATCTAAATTATTTTTCCAATGCTTACGCAGCTGCAGTTAGTGCTGTGGATCCTGATGCAGGAAATGGAGAACTTTGCATTAAGGTTCCATCAGAGTTGTGGAAACACGTTGATGGTAAAGTACCAAAAATATATTGACTGGACAGTAAAATCATGTTAGACTCAGTGACTGAACACTTTTACATGAAAATTAATGATGTCATAATTGTAAATTAATAAGTTGAAATATACAGAAGTTGGAAGCTCTTTTTTTTCATAAGGATCACTGGTTAATAGGAAAATAGCAATTAAGGGCTGTGACAAAACAACTCATTCACTGTTGTTTTTAAAGTGAGAGTTATAAAAAAAATTGGATCATTGGAATAATTTTGTCAAGAGTTAAGAACCCATGCAGTGTCAAAGCAGTTTAGAATTATAGCATTTCATAGCAAGAAGAATCCTAAAAAAAATCACCTGGTTCAATTCCTTCCTTTTACAGAAGAGTAATCTGAAGTCCAGACAGTGAGTGACCTATTGAAGGTCACTAATTAGTAGTTGAGTCAGTGCTAGAACATAGGGTTCTGTGTTTTGCACTTTTGAGCACACTCTGTGCTATTATTTCTAAATTTTCATTTTCCCTTGTATAAAGCCACAGCCATTATAATTACTATATATAACTTGTCTACCTTTATTTAGCCAATAACGAAGATAAAGAAGTAAGAAACTTTTTGTTTTGCTTTTACCTTTTTTTTTTTTTTTTAAAATAGTTTATGTGTTTGGGGGCGATTTTTCTTGAGAAGAGTTGCCCAATTTAGGGGACAGGCATAGAAGGCTATCATTTCATGTTCAGGGATTGGAGACAGTCCATATGGTTGTAGTGTTTTGAGGGAAATGAAAAGAAACCTCTTTTAATCTTATGAAATCAACATGTACTTGTTATGTAGAAATTAAAGATAATATAATAAATAATGCATTATGTAAATTCTCAGCTTTTCCCACTCACCCCTCACTCCTATTCCCCAAAGTCAACTAGGGTTAACAATCTGGGGGTCTTTTTAAGTCCTTATTTTTCAGGTTTTGCATTGAATCTAGTTTTGAACTTTTTTCTTTATGCAGTGTATCATTGTCAGAAATGTTGGGAGAAGGATATGGCATGACCTGAGCCATATTTTGGGAGAGCACAGCTAGCAGTGATTAGAATTGACTGGAAGTAAGGACATCAAGGGAGGCAGGCTATTGAGTTTAGTATAGATAGAACGTGAGAGCCTAAACAAGGGTAAGTAGTGTAGGTTTTCATTTAAAATTGAACTTTGATTCCCATTTTATGTTTAGTGTAAGCCTTTGCCCTTTTTATATAGATCACTGTTACTTAATTATATATTTGTATGTCAATGGATGTATATATTTATTTGTTGCAGAATTAAAGGTCCTAAAGATACACATCAATTTTTCTTTGGATCAGCCAAAAGGAGGTCTTCATTTTGTGGTACCCAGTGTTGAGGGAAGTATGGCAGAGAGAGGTGCTCATGTTTTCTCTTGTGGGTATCAAAATTCCACAAGGTAGATTATTCTTATATATTTCAATTAATTTCATTTTTCAGTTGCATTTTTTCTGTGTATATGCAATACATGTGTTTAGTGTAAAATGAGAAGTGTGAGCTTGATCCTCAAATTTACCTCTTCTGAATCTTGTTCCACTAGTCATTCCTTCTCAGTCCTGTCTTGCCTTTTCTCTTTCCTTCTCAAAAAAGAGATTTCTAAAATCATCTCAATTCTTTATTTTTTAACTTTATACTGAAGTAAAATAGCATACAGAAAATTACACAAATTGTAAGTAAAAGTTCAGTGAATTTTCACAAGGGAACAAACCTATGTAATTCCACCCACATCAAGAAAAAGTTCATCACCAGCATTGTAGAATACCCCCTCGTACCCATTTCCATTCACTACTTGCTCACCTAATGTCCTCCTTCCCAAGGTTAACCACTATTCTGATTTCTAAAATACCGCAGCTTAATTACACCTGCTTTTGAACTTTATGTAAATGGAAGTTATGCATATAGCTCTTTATATCCAGCTTTTTTTGTTCAACACTATGGTAGTGAGATTTACCTTCATTGTTGTATATAATTGTAGTTCATTCCCAGGCTCAATAGCTCACTATATGTTATTGAAATGTTATAGTATGCATAGTCTCTTCAGATTGTTATTAATAATCTTCAGATTATTAACTCCTTCAAGTTGGATGATGTCTTACACTTCTTTGTTTTGCAGTATCAGGTACATACCCTGGCAGGTAGTAAAACCTGACCTTGATAGAAGGTGGTATAGAAATGTTATGTCTGGCTTTATTAGCACTATTTGAATTAATACAGTGCATCATGTTCTCTAAAACAATTCTCTGACTTATGGATCAGATTCTGAATATTGTTTTTTTAAACTTAATTATGAGCTTTTTTAGTTTCTGGAAACGAATACTACATAAAAACTGACCATTGTGAATGTGCAAGTGAAAATAACTTTTAAGTTAAAAATTCAAAGCTAAGAATTGCTTATCTCTTTTTTAAGGTTTTGAACTGACAGTATCATATGATATATTTTCTTGATATTGCCAAATAATATTTGGCAAAAACTTTCTATCTTTAATCAGATTCTTTCAAGTTATACAGTAAAAAGTTTCAATAGGCAAATAGCTGAAGTTTCTTTTTGCACATATTCTGTAAATGTTAGAATAACTTATAAGTGGGGGAAACAATGTAGGTTACACTTTCACTGTTTTTTTATGCTGTTGATATTTTTTTCTAGATTTTGGTTCCCATGTGTTGATTCGTACTCTGAATTATGTACATGGAAATTAGAATTTACAGTAGATGCCGCAATGGTGGCTGTTTCCAATGGAGATTTGGTGGAGACAGTGTATACCCATGATATGAGGAAGAAGACCTTCCATTACATGCTTACCATCCCAACAGCTGCATCAAATATCTCTTTGGCCATTGGACCTTTTGAAATACTTGTAGATCCATATATGCACGAGGTAAGTCATAGCTCCTTGTTCCAGCCTTTCACCCCTGATAAAAGGAAGGATAGTAATGAAATACTGAGTTTTTCCTAACTCTTTCAATTATCCAGAATATCACTAGAGAGGAAAGGATTCTTTATCTGATATATTTAATGATGTGAATTCATGAATGAATTCCTTTCAAAATGTTACATTAAAGTTTTAGATTTTTTTTTTACAACAGAGAGCTTGGAGTTCCAAAGGAGTTTCAAGTGTACCTTGATTAGAATATGAGTTGATTTATGTAACTACTCTGTATTAGTGCCATCTTATTGTTTGACATATTTATGAATGTTACAGTCCCATCTCTGGAATCTGAAATATTACAATTTCAAAATTAAAGAACAAGATTTGTTCTCGCTTCAGCATATACAGAGAAAGAAAGATAAGGCTGAAGCCGAGTTTAGAATTCTAGTCAGCACACTTGTGAAGGCTTCTTGCAGTTTTCTTCTGTCCCATATCTTGCCATAAATCGTATGTTGATTGGCAGACCAATTAATGCTTTTAGGCCTCCCTAAGGATGAGACTTCTGGCGTTTAGGAAGTGATGTTTTGGTTATTGACCTCTCTACTTTTGTACCTGTTTAAGGTAACATTTGAATGAATCTCTTTTTATTTACTCTTGGTCCCTAACATTTTCAATTTTAGATTTTTATTTCTTAGTATAAAACTAATATATACATGTGACCATGTATGTCTCAATGGTGTTTCTTTCTGTTATGCGAGCAAAAAATTGAGAGCAGTTAGGTTTAGACTGTCAGGAAGCTCCTCAGTCTGTTCTTGCATTTGCTTTCCTGAAATTCACAAGATTTATAAAGTCACTTGTGGAAAATATTCAAGATATTTTATGAATGGTTTTGCTTTTGCTGGCTTGACAGTGACTCTTAAAAGTATATTCGCTGATAAGATTGGCAGAGAATTTTATTATCTTTGGTAAGTGGTTAGCTGTAAAATCAGCATTTGATTAGTACCTACTTTGTATTTTGGAAGAATTTTTTTTCCCCACTCAAGCCATTGGATGGGAGAAAGGTAAATGATAGTTAAGAAGTATTTTTCTTGAATACTTAGAGCCTACTTTGTCCTTCTCTGTCTCAGATAGTTTTTATTGCATTATCAGATTTGCTATCATGTAGGTTTTTCTAAAAATCAATCTTTTTTTGATTAATAGTATTTTGGGTTTTGTTTGTGTACCAAGAAGAGTGCTAATTATGATGCACTTTGGGCCCTTGACCGTTAATCATACATAGATCCTCATCACTCATGTATGTTAGTCTATAATCTGTTCCAACACTGTTAGAAGAATAATTTTTTTCATACATTAAAAACTTTCCTTGACTCCACAGTCCTGCAACAATCAGAACTCTTTAGTATGACTTTCAGAATCTTCTAGAATTTGGCCCTAATTTTCCTTTCTACCTTTTTTCTCCATTACTTTCCTGTTTGTTATATTTGATATAATTACTTAGATTTTTCTGACCATACCATATTTCTATCTTTGACTTTGTTTGGGATGTCCTCTTTACCTCTTCATTCCTATCAAACGTTTGTCCAATTCAAAAGGTTAGCTCAGATTTAATCTCCAACATGAAACCTTACGAGGTTCTTCTAAACAGAGTGATTTCTGTCATTGTTGATGCCATTCATTTGGCACAGAGTCATAATATGGGATGAGATGGTATTTTATATTTGAGTGGTCATGTCCAAGGTGGGATGCATAGGACTATGACAAGTACAGTGTTCTCTAGGTGAGATATTTGTGAATCAAAGGTGGATTTGCAATAAGCCTTGGAAATTTAAATCTTTCTTGTTTTATGTACTTATGCAGAAGGCATTTTAATTTGGAACCAAAGTTGTATTTTCATTGGATCTAAGCTTTTTACAGATTTACAGTCCATCATGAATTTAATTTCCAAGTACAGTGAATATTTTGTAAACATGGTCAGTAAAAGTAATCACACTAGCATTTTCCCTCATTGCCATGAATTTGTTAGAAGGATTTATATGAAGTTTTCCTTATAATTGAGACATTTAGGAAATTTAAAATACTAAAGGTAACATTTAGTAACATGATCTTCTTCCCTGCTTTTTATTTTCAGGTTACTCATTTTTGTTTACCTCAACTTCTTCCATTGCTTAAACATACTACATCCTATCTTCATGAAGTTTTTGAATTTTATGAAGAAATTCTTACATGTCGATACCCATACTCCTGTTTTAAGACTGTATTCATTGATGAGGCTTATGTTGAAGTGGCTGCTTATGCTTCCATGAGTATTTTTAGGTTGGTATTTAAGATTTGAAATGCCCAAATGAAGGTAATGATATGAGGTTATTTTGTGATCAATTTTAAGATAGGTTTCAAACTTTTTTCCTTTAATTTAAATATAGTTGATTTTATAGAACATCTAATGTTTTTAAAATACAAAATGTAGAAAAGAGTAAAAAATAAAATTTCCAAGTGACCCAAAACACTTCTATTACTTTTTTCCAGATATAACTGATAGTGATGTTTTACAGATTTTTAGTCTCTTCCCTTTATGTATTTAAAAAAAATCATACAAGTTATATAATAGATGTCTAATGCATTTTTTTCCTAGCATCATTTAAAAATTTACTGATGTTGTCAGAAATTTCTTTGCCAGTTATAAAAGAAAACTTCATTTTTTTCCTTTCTCTTCCTGCTAATTACCGTCTTTATTTCCTTGGAAAGTTCAAGATTTATAAATTTTATGCCTTAGCTTCAATCATTTTATCCTATCTGGGCCTAAATTTTCTCATCTGTAAAAGGGGAATGATAATATTGCCCCTGTAGTCTCCAGAATATGTTAGAAAGATCTCATGGGTTGGTGTATTTGAAAGTAAACAATGGACTCAGTTGATAGATTATGTGACTCTTGAGGTTGTGAGTTCAAGCCCTACATTGGGTGTAGAGCTTACTTAAAAAAAAAAAAAATTGGGGGGCGCCTGGGTGGCTCAGTCAGTTAAGCGTCTGTCTTTGACTCAGGTCGTGATCCCAGGGTCTTGGAATTGAGCCCCACATCGGGCTCCCTGCTCAGCAGGGGAGTCTGCTTTTTCTTCAGTCTCTGCCCCTGCTTGTGCTCTCTCTCTCTCTCATTCACTCTCTTTCTCAAATAAATAAAATCTTTTTAAAAAATTAATAGTTATTGGGGCGCCTGGGTGGCACAGCGGTTAAGCATCTGCCTTCAGCTCAGGGTGTGATCCCGGCGTTATGGGATCGAGTCCCACATCAGGCTCCTCTGCTATGAGCCTGCTTCTTCCTCTCCCACTCCCCCTGCTTGTGTTCCCTCTCTCACTGGCTGTCTCTGTCTCTGTCGAATAAATAAATAAAATCTTTAAAAAAAATTAATAGTTATTATTGGGAAAAGGTTTTTTAAATTAGAACTAGAGCCCTTCATAGGAGGATCAGTTTCTGATGAGCGTATCTGTTTCAGGCTAATGATAATTTCCTTTTCCCCCACAAAAAGATACTTACATTTTTCATGGAAATCAATGGGAAACATTACAGTCCTTGCTTTAGGCAAAAGTTAGTTAAGATTACAGATTTCACCTAAATTTTGAAAAGATGTGAAAGCTTTTGGAAGAATGTTCTGTTTTTATTCTTTTATGTTGAACTTGAATTCCCTTATTTTTAAAAGTGATTATTTTATTTTGATTGAATCATTGTTTATTTCTCGGTTATAATTAGCTATCTCTTAAATTCCAGCACAAATCTGTTACATAGTGCCATGATTATAGATGAGACACCTCTGACTAGAAGGTGTTTAGCCCAGTCCTTGGCACAGCAG
The DNA here is from genome assembly GCF_024610735.1 of Ursus americanus. NCBI lineage: Eukaryota > Metazoa > Chordata > Mammalia > Carnivora > Ursidae > Ursus > Ursus americanus. The sequence continues at coordinate 19,406,785 of NC_142135.1, forward strand.
TTTTTTGGATGTTTCATATCCAGAATGTCTTGGTGAGTAATTTCATAGTTTATAACCACTGAGATAAAGAATTGGGAAAGTTTGTTTTTGTTTTCTTTTCCTGTATTTTCTTTTCTCTTTGTATATTTAGAGAAAAATAATGAGTATAAGTTTCATCCCAAATTTTTGTCTATCAATTCACTGTAGTTCTATAGCTTTTAAAAGAATTTTGTTAGCAGCAATTTCTTAGAAAACTGAATGAATACTGTAGGTACAAGGCCTTGAATGTGCAAAAAAATGTAGTTAGAATTCTAGTGTCAATGTTCAATGTAACTAGTAATGTTCAGGATCACGTATAAGGCAAAATAACAGTCTTCTACAATAGTAATAATGATGTAGGGATTTTCCTTTGTGTTTAACTTTGTACTAATATACTTGAAAGAAGTAAGAGATAAGAACACTTAATTTTTTTATTAACTTGAGATGAATTTGAAGAAATACATGAAACACCCTTAAGGTTATAATTTATTTTTGTGACCATTCTGTGCTATATGTAATATATGAATTTGAAGAAATACATGAAACACCCTTAAGGTTATAATTTATTTTTGTGACCATTCTGTGCTATATGTAATACATGAATATTCTTTTTCTTTTTTGTTGGCAGAGGGTAAGTCCCTCTTGATTTGTAATTTTTCCACAGTCATATAGTTTCACTGAAGAATAGTGCCTGGACCATTGTAGGCAAAATGTTTGAATAAATAAATGAATGAATGGATAAGTATATGAATGAATAGATGAATGAGTGGTGTTAATAACCCTTTCTTTTTGAAAAACCAAAAATAAGTAAACTTTAGATCTTGGAATCCCATTGATAATTATGCATGGGATTGGCAAATATGAACTTTAAAAATTGAGCAGTACAGTCTTGGCTTTGGGCAAGTATTTCCTTGGAGGCAGATAATATGGACAGAGTTGGCCAGAAGGGAAACATAGGGACATTACTTGAAATAAGATGGAAAGCAGATGTGAGGAAGGTGTAATGAATGGGTAAGTAGAACTCATTGGGAGGAAGTGGTTAAAGCAAATATTTTGTTAATACTTCATAAAAAATTATTTTCATTTTTTAAATTATGCATAAAAGTACACACTATAACATGTTCTGTTATCCTCTTTGGCCTTAACTGAAAATTTTTATGATGAAGAGAATTTTTATGATTAAAAGAATATATTTTGACTTTTTGTATAGGTCTGATGAATGGGTACTGAAGGGAATTTCTGGCTATATTTATGGACTTTGGATGAAAAAAACTTTTGGTGTTAATGAATACCGCCATTGGATTAAAGAGGTAAAAACAGCCAGATCCATTACCCATTTAGAAGTCAACAAGACATGTTAGTCTTCCTGATTCACAAGTCACTTGTTCTTTACTTTTCATAATTGTAAAATACCGTCATTTGTAAGTGCCTAATTTTTTGCAGTAAGATGAAAATCACTTTACTGAGAAAGACTAATGGTCTGTTTTATCTAGTTCCATTGTCAGTGTTAACTTCCAAAGACTTTTTTGCTAATAAGCAAGAGAGTATTTAAGCTCTTTCACCATCAGATTAGTTGTTAGATATATCCAAGCTCTTTGTAGTAGTCATTCATAATATAACTCTGTGCTTCCTAAATTTGTTTAGACTTAGAGCCCAGCTTCTGGAGTCAGATTGCTTTTCAGTCTGCCTCATACATTTACAAGCTTTGTGACTTGGGCTAATCTTTCTAAGTCTCATCTTTATAAGGAGAGTAGATGGGGATTATGAGACATCATACATGTAATGTGCATAGTGCCTTGTACATGGTAAGTGCTTCTTATATGCTGGCTAGTCCTTCAGTGCATTTATGTTCTCTGTCATTGTCATGTCTTTTTCCTATTATTTAAGGATTTGTCCAAAAGGAAAAAAATCAACTGTATTTTGCCTAGTCCTTTCTGTTCATGTACATATACATTTTACTCATCTTGTGCTTAACTCCTTCCTTCTCAAGTGGAAAAATTTTGACCTTTAATATCTTTATGAAATAGACCCCTCCATCTTCCCCGTTTCTCATTTTACGTATCTTCATCATCCAAACCTAAACTCAGGTGAGCCAAAAGGTAATTGTAAAGAATTTCAAACATCTAGAACCATACAAGAATTTATACATCTAAACTGGAAGAGTCTATTCTTCATTTCAAAAATTATTAATGAAGAGAAAAAATAACATATAGCACTTAACAATGTTTCAGGAACTACTATAAACATTTTACAGATATTAACTATATTAATCTTCCTAACTACCCTGTTATTACCCCCCATTTTACAGATGAGGAAACTGAGGCATAGAGATGTTTAATTATTTGGCCAAAGTTACACAGCTAGTAAATAGTAGAGCCAGGATTCAAACCTGGTTTTTAACTACTTCACTATGATTTTTACCACTTCTGTATATTGCTTATATATTATTTAAACTAGTCATGAGTTTCTAACATAGTTCTCTTGTCTTTTTTTCACTTTTTTTCCCCACTTTGATCTATATCATATTAGAGAAAACTGAGGAAGCATTAAAATGGTAGATTCCTGACATGTTATCTCCATTTCTTTTTACTTGCCTCAGTCCTCCATCAGAAACAAAATACAGAGAAGGAACAAATGAACTTGGAACACAGGTCAGAGAAGGTTGGGAAGAGCCATTAGGAAAAATTGGCAGGCTGCTGGCCAGCCCTGAAGTCACAAAGGAGAGAAGGCTTTTTGGCTCTATTATTGAGCCAGCTGTGTAGTCTGCTTTGTTTATAAGAACATAAGCTACTTTATTAATATATTTAATTTATTTTAAGAAACTTACATTTTGATTCCAGGAAATGAGAAATCAGGGTTCAGTTCTAAAATTTGATACGTAAAGAAATTTTCACTGACTCCTATTTTTATCTTTTTTAGGAGCTAGACAAAATAGTGGCATATGAATTAAAAACTGGTGGAGTTTTACTGCATCCCATGTTTGGTGGAGGAAAAGAGAAGGATAAGTATGTTCGTTATTCAGAGGTGGTATTATAAACCTTGTATTATGGGTTCAGTCTTTCAGGATTACTTGGGGTGTGTATTGAGGCCCACACAGGCCAAAATAATAGTATGTAATAATATTGAAGCCACAAATACTGGTAATACTCTCGTTACTCCTTTCCCTACTTTACTATTTTTACTGCATGTGATAGCTACAAATGGATTTAAACATTAAAGGAAGACTCTCAAAAAATATAAAGCTTTACTCTTTTCCATGTTAATTTCCAGATGCTAGTATATTGTACTGTTCTTAGGAAAGTTTAAAAATAATGGAAACAAGTATTTTGCTTATGGACCACCAATTATTTTTTTTAAGTCTAAGTGGATAATTTCAACTTCAGGACATCCTACCTATACCTGTATATCTGAATGGCCACCTACCTAGACACTTACTTATTTACTCTTTGGCTTTTTCCCTTCTTTCCTTCTACTTCCCTCTCTCTCTACCTTCCATCTCTTCTTTCTTTCCCTTTCTTTCTGTTGTGTAGCAAGTCCCTGTAAAGGAGACAACCACTTAGAGCAAAACAATGATATTAGTAGGCAGTGTTGTTTATTCTAGTGTCCGTGGATTCCCTAAAGGAATATGGATTGAAATGGACAGGAAAGTTTTTCTGTATTTTCACTAATTGTTAGCTGACATTTTATATTTTCCTTAACTATGAATGTAGGCAACAGACAATGCTGTGACTTTGTCAACAGTAGAAATCATAGATCTTTTCCTATCACATTATAATTTTTAGCAGATATTTTGAAACACTCTGCACTTAATCACCACCTCAGTATTACTGTAATAGACCACTGCCAGATCTTGTTATTTAATGCATTAATAAACTAGCACATATATTGGTATATCATAATTTTTAAATATTTTTATAACTGCATTTCATTATAATTGGTTTTCTCTGTAATTCTATATATTTTATTTTGTGCATATGAAAGCAGTTTCTCAAAAGAGGACCCATAGGATTAACCAGGCTGCCCAAGTGTCTAAAAGCACCACAGAAATTAAGAAATTTGAAGTTGTTTAACCAGTAGCCTTTTCTTTGTTGTAGTGTAGAAATTTGGAGTTAGACAAACTTGGATTTTTGTCATTATTTTTGTGATCTGAGAAAATCACATAACCTTTCTGTGTGTGTTTTAATGTGTAAAATGACAGTGATAGTCCTTAACCAGGTTGGTTGTGAGGATTTCTTGAGATCAAGTTTCATAAATACTAGTTCCTTTCACTTTCTTCTCCTTACTGCCTGGTGTATGACAGTTTCCCAGCATATAATTAGAGCATTACCATGGTGTGTAAATATTATTTACACTAAATGCTTTTACTTTGGTTCTGCCCATTTATTTTGCTCTTGTATGTTTAATTTTTAAAGACAAAAAAAGGTCTAGAAGCAGTATACCTCCTTTCCACCAATTCCTCTTGGAGATAGCCATGACCTTTTTTTTTGTATGGCATTACCAAATGTAGTTCAGTCATATACATATTACTGTGTAACTGTCAAATTGACAAATACTTTAAATTTTGATATGCCATATTTTAAGGAAGTGTAAGGACTACCTTTACACATTAATTGTGAGAGTGTAATTTGTTACGGTGATTTTGAAGGGTAATTTGTTGGTACCAATCAAACGTTTAAAATAGATGATTTTCAGATTCAGTAGTTGTATTTCTAGCTATGTTGTTATATAGAAATTCTACTTCTAGACATTTGCCATACGGAAATACTTGCACATGTGTAAAAAGACATTCACTACAGCATTATTAAAATAGTGAAAAATTTTAAGTTTCTTTAATGTTCATATATGTCATAATTTTTTTTTACTGGACTGTACCTTTCTTTTAATTTACTGATGATCTCTTTCATCATTTTGGAATTTAAAATTTTTTCATAGTCAGTCTGGTCTTTGTCCCCTGGATTTTATTTATTTTTTTATTTTAGGAAGATTTTTCCCACCCTAGAATTAGGAAAAGAAATTTTTTTCTTTCTTTTCTTCTAGTACTTTTATAATTGTTCTTGATATGTAATGCACCTGGAATGTTTTTTTGTGTGTATGGTTTAACCTTGGGATATTGGTTAGAATTACATTATTTTTAATGATGAATTTGGAGAGCACTAAAATATTGGCTCTGTTCCTATCTAGGAGCTTGGCATGTGTTTTTATTAAAATCTTTCTTTATGTTTTTTCATGAAACTTCATAATTTTCTTTCAGTTAAGTTTATTTTTAGAAGTTTCCTAGCTTAGAATTTCCTAAGAAATTACTGAGTTATATTATCATGATGTGGCCATGAAACTTACTGTTTACTTAATACCAATTTGTTTTATTAAGTACAGCTGTTTATGTTTTTAGTCCGGCATCTCATCTACACTTTTCAATAAAGCATCCGCATACGCTTTCTTGGGAATACTACACTATGTTTCAGTGTAAAGCTCACCTCGTGATGAGATTGATTGAAAATAGGATCAGTATGGAATTCATGCTACAAGTAAGTATTAAAGTTAAGGACTTAACAGTTGTAAAGAAAGATATGTTCTGTATATATAAGCTGAATGCTATTCTGTAGAATAGGAGTCAGGGCAGCTGGGGTTATAGCAGGAATTCTGTTACTTATGAGCTGTTTCCTCACTAAGTAACCTGTGCTTTTTGTTTGTGTTTCCTCAGATGTAGAATGGGTATCAGTACTTTACCCATTTAATGTTGGATTGTCATGGATATAAAATTAGAATGTGAGGATGAAAGTAAGACCTAGTTGTACATATGATTTTGTATTCAGCATTATTTAAATATTAAGGATGAACTGCCACTTAGAGTGTTTTCAATAGAAAAAAAAAACCTATCTGAAAGATGTTTATTTTTGCTACTATTAAATTCTGCCATATATTTTAAGCAATTTTGGTATAAATAGTTGAGATATAGTGATGGAGGTAGTAGAAACAAGATGTATTGTAAATGTTCAGCTAATTTTTTCCCTACTGTTAACATTCTTACAGGTGAGTGAAAAATAACTTTTTAGTAATTTTTTAAAAGTATTTTATGTTTGCCTTAAAATTAAGTTTCTTTAATCTTTCTGTCCTTTACCTTTAGAGTGGAGAAATACTAATGAGAGATGGTCCATAAAGAAACTTTTTAGAGCTGTATAAGTCTTCATGAGTGTTCTCAACTTGCTAAATTTTTAGTTTCTTTGTAAAGCTCATGATACTATAAATTATAGGTATTATATATTATTGTTATTATAATCCTTAAAAACAGTGTTTTTGTTTTTTAATTGTTTGGCCAGGACATTATTAAACTTGAATTATGTTTTGAAGAAGAGTAATTTTATAGTCCAGCTGTTTAAATTTCTGCGTACTTTTATTGCTAATAGTCCTTGACTAGATCCGCCTATATAGTAAGATGTGAAATTATTATCTTTGGAATTGACTGTAGTAAAGTCATAATGCAAAGTGAGTATAGTACAGAATTGAAAACAATGTATATTATGTTATACAAAGTTACTAAATGACACTTTCATTATTACAGGTTTTCAATAAACTGTTAAGTTTGGCTAGTACTGCTTCATCACAGAAGTTCCAGTCACATATGTGGAGTCAGATGTTGGTTTCCACATCTGGGTTTTTGAAATCCATCTCAAATGTTTCTGGTAAAGACATCCAGCCTTTAATAAAGCAGTGGGTGTATCCTTTTCGGTAGCAGCTCAACAAGGAGGAGAAGGAAATAAGGTTATATGTGTCAGGGGAAGGAGGAAAAAGAAAGATTTGGGAGACCAAAGGAGAAGAACTATTTAAGTCGCTAAATAGTAGTAGGAATAACTAGAAACCATAAATCATTCCTGCTAAGGTACCTATTAATCTTTTGAGATGCACACACACATGTTTATGCTTGCAAAATTTGGCATATTTTGAATTACTTTTTAGTGTGTGAGTATAGCAATAGGTTTGATGGTGGTGGAGGTAAAATAATCCACCAGACTGGCCTGCAGGATTACTTGTAAGATGCAGTAGTCTGCTTGCTTTTAGATGTGGTAAGGGGTTGGCACAACTTAAGTGGTATCTGGGAACTTTTCAATTTTTACATTTTTTCATATCAAAGCACTATTATATTAATAACCCATAGAGTGGTTTTGCTTCTTTCAAAACACAAATTTGTTAATGTTTCAGAAATTTTGTTTAAGTCTGGGGAAACATTTTTCACAAAAATTTTGAATACTTTGCCACCTGGTTTACCCTGAAGTGTGCTCTCAGGCCTTGAACTGGTGAGAATGCGTTTGAAAGTTATCACCTACGATAATGAGTCGTTTATTTTGTTTAGTACGTATTCATTTCAATATGCAGAAATTCCTTTACAATTCTTCAGAGACCAAAGTGGAGTGGTAAAATTTTATGGAAGTTTTGCATTTAATAGAAAGCGAAATGTTTTGGAATTAGAAATAAAGCAAGATTATACATCCCCTGGAACTCAGAAATATGTGGTAAGATTTTTTTCCAAAATGGCCTTTTGTACTGCTTTCTTCCATTTTCAATATAGGAAGGGTTGATGGGTGGAGAGCTGGTTAGAAGTTTCATAATGAGATTTTGTTTCCAAAGGTTGAAATTGAGAAAACACCAAGTGTCAATGATGGGTCACTGAAGAGGTTATGATGGAGATTTCAGGGGACACAGATTATCCCAGTTCTCCCCTCCCTTGGCACCAACTACCTTTCTGTGTCTCCAGATACACGTCTTCTATAGTACTATTTTATTTCTTAAAATATATATCTGTACACATAAGAATACATATGTGGTATTTTTCTAGCATTATCTTTGAACACTGTTTCTTTTTAAAGGGACCCCTTAAAGTGACAGTGCAGGAGTTAGATGGATCCTTCAATCATACGTTGCAAATTGAAGAAAACAGCCTTAAGCATGATATTCCCTGTCATTCCAAAAGCAGAAGGTAGGCGTTGAATCATAACTTTAAACTGAAGTTGGTAATTAAACTATAAGTCTCATAGATTAAAATGCCAAAGTAGAAATCCTAATATATACCTAAGTTTCAAGTAGAGAGCATGTTATCTGGTACCTTTTTTTCTTCCTTCTATTTCAAGTTGATATTACCACATATTCTTTATTTGCTTTCTGTTCTTGACAGCATTTTTATTCTTTGAATTAATTAATTTAAAAATTTAGGTTTCAGAATCTTTATTTTGTAGGCTCAGGGGGAGGTAGAATAGAAGTTTGATTTTTTTGCAGCCACGAAAAATTCAAGGCAAAGTGCATAGGTTTGTTGTTATTAGTCTCATTGGATTAATATCTGTAGTAAATATTGGAGAAATGATCATTGAATTTAAAGGAAGGAGCTGAATACGTATGTCATAAAAAGCTTCTGCATTTTCTTTACTGTGTCTTTCTCCTTTTCTCTGTATCACCATTCCTTTACAGAGCATTTTTTTTTTAAATTTTAAGTAATCACTATACCCAACATAGGGCTCGAACTCAGAATCCTGATATCAAGAGTCACATGCTCCTCTAGCTGAGCCAGCCAGGCGCCCCTTTATTTATTTATGTTAAGTAATCCTATACCCAACATGGAGCTCGAACTCACAATCCTGAGATCAAGAGTTTCATGCTCTTCCAACTGAGCCAGCCAGGCGCCCCTTAAAAACATTCTTGTTGTCTTTCCAAAAGACACATTGTCATTTTCCTTAAAAAATGTTCAACTGTTCATCTTCTATGTAATATGTTTTTTCTTTACCGCTGTTGTTTAACTTAGCCATTATAATGCATGTATTCTGAATAGTGAAAGATGGGAACATTTTTGTGCTTTGCTGGATTGTGTAGTAATATCAAAACTTCAGGAACAGAAGTTTTACACTCATGACTACATTGAGGTCGTGTCAGACAGATGAGGATGTCATTTGATTTTGATGGCCTTCAGAAACTTGATTCTGAAATTTCCTTGAAACCATTTTTTCTCTGCAAAAATTCTCAGTTCAGGCTGAAATTTCCCTTTCCTTTTGTTCTGTCTACCTTGGAAATTGGGAACCTCCGATTGCTACTCTTTTCATAATGTTTCCTCAGAGTTTTTTCTCTGTAGTAACAGTATGTTCTTTGGTGTTGACTGTTCTCTGTTCCTATTTTAACTTGTAGTCACCCAAGTTTTTAGTGTATATTTAGTAGATTTTATGATTCAAGAGCAATTTGCATGGAAGCAATTGTTTTTGAGGGGGGGATTATCCTAAATCTTTTTCATATTAATTAGTTGTACATGTTAATTAATACTATTAAGATGTTTTATAGTTAATCACATACTTCATTTCATATGGGAAAGCTCCTTGCACATAGAGCACATGTTCAAAATTATTCATGTCTCATTTCAGTTATTTTTTCAGCGTGGTTATTTTTTCAATTTTTTTATAAGGGATTTGTTTGTCGATAGATCAATCTTTTCTGCATAAAATTGCAGCTTACCAGTTCTTGGAAGTACAACTATGTTTTAACCTTCATTTAGTTACATAATTTTGCTTTTTGTTAAGCTTTGATCAGGAAGACATTTCAGTATCATTGACTTCATTCCCTTTAAATTCTGTTACATTCACTATCCCTGCTTCCTCAAGCTGTCTTACAACGTTGCCTGAAATTTTTATTTTGAACTTCAGCTGTTCTTTATCTCCTTTCAGAATTGGAAATGTCACACTTCATAAACTTAACTTTTCCCTAAATGTAGGAATAAGAAGAAAAAAATTCCACTGATGAATGGAGAAGAAGTTGACATGGATCTTTCTGCGATGGAGTAAGTCAGTTACTTGAGTTTAGAGATAGAATATTATATTTTCTCATTTGTCTTGTTATGTACATCTAAAAGTATGTAAATGTGTTGAAACTGCTGCTTTTAAAACTTTGAAAGTCCAGAAAAATGCAGTGTTTCTCAACTATAATGTGCATGTCAGTCACTTGCAGATCTTAAAATGCAGTTTCTGATCTCGTACTTCACTAGGGGTCCTGATAGTCTATTTCTAGGGAGCTCAGATGATAGAGATTCTTCTTGGACAAGACTTTGAGGCTCCCTGTGCTTTCAAAATACAGTTTAAATATCACTGTTCTAAATTTTATGTGGTAATATTCTGATTGGCAGTGTTTTATTTCTAAAAATACTGTAGCTCAGACTTCATTTTGCTCATCCATATTGTGCCTGTGTATTTTTTTTTATAAAACATCTGTAATTTTTTACTAGTTTGTTTGCCAAATATTACTGCTATTTATATACCGTTTATATACTTTTTCCGTATCAAGTGCCTTGCCTTTAGTAAGCACCCACTAGTATTTGGTGAATTATAGTAGTATTTCAGGTAGTGTTCTTTTGACGGTATTGACACAGACTAGATGTTTTAAACTGTGTGAGTTACTTTGACAAGTATGAGAGGATAAATTCATGATATGCCTCTGAACTATGATTTCAGAACTTGCTATTTGAAAAAGATGATCATGAATCAACATTTAATAAAACAGTATTAAAAATCAGTTAAACGATTTAATTTAGTTAAATAAATTCATTTCTTAGTCCCAGATTGATTCCAAGAAATGATGGCATTTATAGCCATAGTCAGTTAGGCTATAGGCCATGAAATGAAGAAATTTGATCTCATTCTTTTTACTCATATCACATAATCACACATCAAAATCCCCAAATTAATATTTTCAGATGAAATTTCTTTGTGACAACTGTCTTCTCCTTAGGGATCGTTTAAGCAAGATTAATAAAGATTAGCTATTGTGGGAAAGTTGAAATACATTAAACATAATGAGAATGTTGTCAGTGTGATTAAAAGAATGAATATAGTAAAAGTTCAGGCAGTCTTGAATATTACATAGAGAAGAGAGTCTGTTTAATAAATGCTTTGTTTTTATTTTATAAATATATAAAATTGAAACAAATTAAAAAGAAAATTTTGTTTTCTTTCAGTGCTGATTCCCCCTTGCTGTGGATAAGGATAGACCCAGATATGTCAGTGCTGAGGAAGGTGGAGTTTGAGCAAGCTGATTTCATGTGGCAGTATCAGCTCCGCTATGAGAGAGACGTTGTTGCACAACAGGAGTCCATTCTGGCCTTGGAGAAGTTCCCTACGCCAGCATCTCGCCTTGCACTCACTGACATATTAGAACAGGAGCAGTGTTTCTACCGAGTAAGAATGTCCGCTTGCTTCTGCCTCGCAAAGGTGAGATGATGCATAGTAGAAAGAAAACACAACTAGTGCATATTAAAAAAAAAAGAAAAGAAAAACCAAAAAAAACTCTGAAAATGAATTAACATTTACCATAGTCTTTCATTTTAGTTGGTAGCTGGTCTCTTGAAAGCTTTTTTCCAAATGTGTTTAGTAAGACTGATTCGAAAGAAAAATGTTTTGATCTGAAAATAGATAATGCATTAAAAGTTTATAATTGTCAAACCAAAAGTCATATTTTAAATTCAAAGAGGATTGTTCACCATTTTATTGAATTGCCAAACCATACTGTTAAAGCACAGAATGTATTTGGCGAGAAATTCCTTAGTTTGAGTGCTGTTTTACGTTATAGTATAGGAAATCAGTTCATCTTAACTATCCTGCTGTGGTGATTGTTTCAGTTTGGTTTGGGTTTAGTAGTCAGTATTCGTGATATATAACTGAAAATGATAGGTTCTATAATTTCATATGCTAGAAAAGTTAATTTATTAAGAAAACTAAATATTTTTCTTTAGATGCAAAAAAACTGAAGGTAGAAAAAATGAAAACCAGAAAAACGCAGACAAAAATTTGGCCAGAAATACTGGGTTCCAGGTATTTAAAAAACATCTTGATAATAGGTTCATTCCCATTTGGTGACTCCCCGACCCTCCTCACTGCTAAAATCTATTTGCCCAACATCTCCAAAGATTGTAATCGTTTAGATTGGTTTTGTCTTTAATGGTCACTATTGAGTAGTTGCATTCCTACATCCTACTCAGATATGTGAGGGACAACATGGTATTCTCTGATAGATGATCTGCTAAGGATGTGATTTCATTGCTCCTATAAAGATCTTTGTGATTCTTGCATGCAAAATTCTTAGCAGGTCCATGAAATTATAGACTATTATTTAAAATTGTAAATTCATTCTTTTCAGACATAATTTCTGTATATGCTAAAAATTTCAGTAGCAAGATATGGTTTTTTTTCTAAAGCATTCTTGCAGACTTAGACGTTAGCACTGTACTTGGCTTATTTTTCAATTAGGGTAGATTTTAAAACCTTATTTAAAATCCATGGTGCTGATTCTATTTGATAATTTAAAGTGTTAGAATTATATTTTCCTAAATATTTAGAAGGCTTTTGCAAACATGTTTTCTTAAAACATAAAAGAATGCTCCAACTTAGAAATTATAGAAAATAATTATAAGTATACATAAGAATTTGGGGGGGTGAGTTAATTTTTTTTGGAAATGGTAGTAAAAGGCTAAAATGTTTTAAATTTCTGAGAATTAAAATTGTTGAAAACAAATCTAATTGTATTAATACATTTTAAGAAGCTGTTTATTTAAAAATATGTTTTCAGTGGTGATGGAAATTACTTAATTCTGATTATTTGCAGATTGCAAATTCAATGGTGAGCACATGGACAGGACCACCAGCCATGAAGTCACTCTTTACTAGAATGTTTTGTTGCAAAACTTGTCCAAACATTGTGAAAACAAACAACTTTATGAGCTTTCAAAGCTATTTTCTACAGAAGGTACAGTTTACTTTCTACTTTGTTACAGTTGTTTTATGCCATTATCTGTGTATCTCAGTTTAACTTGGGGACTACTTAAATAACAGGTATGTTTACTTTTTTATAAACGGTTTGCCTTTTTCTGTTTTTGGTTCTTCAGAATGTTCCCCGGGGGTGCCTGGTGGTTTAGTTGGTTGGGTGTCTGACTTCGGCTCAGGTCATGATCCCACAGTCCTGGGATCCAGCCCCGAATCAGGCTCCGTGCTCAGCGGGGAGTCTGCTTCTTCCTCTGCCCCTCACCTCGCTAGTGCTCTCTCTCCCTCTCTCCCTCTCTCTCTCTCTCTCTCAAATAAATCTTAAAATAAAAATGTTCCCCAAATTTTAATTGATTGTTCATTGAGCTTATGAGCTATATGTAAGTAACTCTCTACCAACATTTATTCTAAAGTAAACAGAAATGGATAATTTGACTTTTTGGTTGGTTACATGTGGATTGGAGGTATGGATGAGTCCTTCTGATAGCAGTCCTTCTAGAATGTGGACAGCCCTTCTGAGACAGACAAGTACAGTACCCACCTCTGGTTTCAGTCCTAGCTCTGCTCTCACTAGCAGTTTGTATGAGGACAAGTTTCTTAATACTGTAAGCCTCAGTTTACTCAGTTGTAAAATTTATCTTTTTTAAAATCAAATAGATAAGTATGTGAAGTGTTTTTATACTATATTTATCATATAGTAAATTTTTTATAAATGATAATATAGAAGTCACAGTGGTGTGATGGTGTCACTGTTTTAAGGGATGTAGGAATGGCAGGATTTTCAGCATTTGGGCAATTTGCAAATCACTTGTAAAATGTTCTGAGTAATATAATAATAATAATAACAACAACAACAACGACAGGGGTGCCTGGGTGGCTCAGTCGGTTAAGCATCCACCTCTTGGTTTTGGTTCAGCTTGTGATCTCAGGGTCATGAAATTGAGCCCTGCGTCAGACTTTGCGCTGGGCGTGGAGCCTACTTAAGATTCTCTCTCTCTCTCCCTCTCCCTCTGTTCCTCCTCCCTACTCTCTCTCTCTCTATATATATATCCCTATCTAAAAAAAATAAAATATGTAATGAAGGCAGAGATCAGATTAAGTAGATCAAACTAGAAAGAAGAGTGATGTTGAAAAAACTAACAAAGACTATTTAATGATTTTGGTGTTGAAGAGTATGAGAAAGACATGTCGAGGATAAAGCAGTGCTAAGAAAGGGACATTCTCAGTTTGTTTTGTATAAAGGAAGAAGAAACTTGAAGCATGTTTGGCACAGAGAAAGCAATCTGTGGACAGCGAGCGATGAAAAATTCAAGTAAGAGCAAGTAAATATAAAAAAAGAGAAGAGAGTAAATTCTGAAGATATTAGGTGTGGGTGGGACGTAGTTGGGAGGTTAATTTTAGTAAAGATAAGAACATTCCTTTTTCTGAGGCAGGTGGAAAGTGAATTGGAAGTGGGTGAAATGATAGATGTTGAGGGGGATGTTAGGTAAGGTGAGATTTATATATGATAGAGGAAGAAGTAAAAGATTACCCAGCAACACTGAGACACCTGCTGAGAGTAGAAGTCGTGATATGATTATAGTGAATTTCATCAGCAGAACAGATTTAGGATGAGCCACATTTGGGGAAAGCCAATATTGGTGTAATCAAAGAAGTCTAGGTGGCATGCTGTCATTTTAAAGAACTGAACATTCTCTAGTACTTGTTGCTCAGCTCTCTGTTGCCATTTCACTAATTCATGGTATGGAAACAAGTTAATTTCTGTGTTGTCTACCCAGTATGTCCCCTTCATTGTGCCATTGTGTGTCTGTATACCTTAGATTGTGTTTCGTATTGGGAGCTGTGTCCCATTAGTGAGGGGAATGAAATCAGTTTGTAAGTTTTGGTTTGTTTGTTTTTTAAATAAAACAGTAGGCAGTATCGGAATGCAACACATCTTATAAGGGTAGGTATAAAGTGTTCGTGGTTTTATTTTTTAATTAGTATACATGACATTTGTGTGTGTGTAGATTGGGATGTAAATATATTTCTTACCATGGGTTGCGGTCAAAAAAGTTGGAAAACTAATGCTTGTAGACCAGTTTCTTTCATGTAATACTTTAGTGCCAGAAAAGAGAGAAAAGATGACTCTCTAAGTCAAACTTGAGTTCCAAAAGGGCAGAACAGGCATAGGACAGGTTATTTCTGTGGAAAAGAGCCTTTCCTTCAGTTTTTAGAGCAGTAACACTGTCTCTTGTTGCACTGTTGTAACATTGACTGCCCTATTGCTCTGCTCCTTCATGTGAGCAAAGGAGCTACCCTCCTCTTTGTCCTCCAGTTTAGAAGATACTGTTATTTTGAATCAGATGAGAGCATAGTCCAAATCTCCCTGGGTACTGAGGATTGTGATGACTTCATCTGTGGTTCTTTCTTGAGTTTAAATAGCTTGGTTTTGCTGGTAAAGGTTACCACTGCGTGAGTCAGGTTTCCACTTCTTTAGGAAAGTTGCCTGTGAAAATCTGGAAAGGGGAAAGTTAGGCTGGATTTTAGATAATTTACCATTTTTCTTTAGGTTGAGAGTGGGGTGGTACTGCAGAATCAGTGTCTCTCAGACTGATGATTGATCTCTTTCCTGTGTGTCACATGGTTCTAGCCACTGTATCATTTAATCCTAAAAATGACTGTGAGGAAACAAGGCTCTTAAGTAAGCAGCTAGCTAAAATACTCATCTTGGTGGTAGAGTAGGAGAATAGTCTATCTAGTCTTAAAACCCATTCCTTTTCTACTGTAAGACACAGAACTGGATTTATATAATTTATGTGACATATACTTTACTCCACCAAATGAAGACAAAGGCACACAAGGCTACAAACTGCTCTCTTCTTGGTTTGCTACTCTGCTCTTCTGTTACAATGTTTCACATGTTCCCAGTGAGAAGGGGTGGGAATTAGAGGGGTTAAGCTCCATCCAGATACCTAGATCAGTCCCCGAGTAACCCTTTTCTGCAGATACTAAAATGAATTGTAGTAACGAAAGAAGTTATTATATGCTTAAAGTTTTTTGTTTTTTTGTTTTTGTAGACTATGCCAGTTGCAATGGCTTTATTGAGAGATGTTCACAACCTTTGTCCCAAAGAAGTCTTAACATTCATTTTAGACTTAATCAAGTACAATGACAACAGAAAAAATAAGGTAAGATACTCTAACGAATATGATAAAACTACCTAGTGATATTTTGTTTTTAAAGAAATATTTAGACTGTGAAATCATTGTTGAGTCCATGGTACTCAAAATTTCTAGAGATAGAAATATATAAATATGATTTATTATAGTAACCAGTGGAAAATAACCCAAGATTAGTTGTTTTGTTTTTTAAAATTAGTTGTTTTTTAAATGTTCCTCGTACGTGTTGTACTGTGGAAATAGTAGTACATCAGATTTCAGGGAGCCAGCTAAAACTTGTTTTGGTGAAGTCCGACAGCCCAATTGTTTTAATTCCTTTTTTCTTTTACCATGTGATGTACAGAAACCAGTTCCCTCTTGGAGAATTTGTTCATTAATGACTTTAACTTTTTTTGTTTGTTTGTTTTTTACTGCATTGTGCGTTTATTAATGTATTTAGCAAATAGCTATTGAGTGCTATGCTTCAAAAATCATTTCATCTTGTGATTCTAACAATCAGCAAATGTTTTTGAGAATATATGCTATGCTAGGTGGTGTTCTGTGTTAAACAGAAAGAAGAGTTGGTAGATGGCATCCACAATTTCATTTACTCATTAAACATCTATTGAACAACTGCTGTATATCACGGTTTGATTCTGGACCCTCACAGATTCAACCTAATGGGGAAATCAGACAAGTAAACAGTTAACAGTCATCCATAGTGGAAATATGTATACAGAGTTTTCTAGGGGAATTAAGAGAAACTAGTGCCTTCCAAAGGGTATAGAGAGAAAAACTCAGTGAAGTTTCGTATACAAGTGGTGACTTTCAAACTGAGTCATAAAGATGAATAGGATTTTCCCAGTGTTATTCCAGGAAGAAGGAACAGAACATATAAAGACACATGTATCTGGTATGGAGGATGAGTCAAATTCACGAACAGTTAATGAAGCATCGCAACAGTAAAGAAAAAGTGACAAGTATGTTTGTTAAAAAATGGTGATTAATAATGAAAATCAGGAAGACCAGTTTTTCAAGTCAGTAGAATAACATTCAAATGACTTAAGCTAAAAAGAGCCCTTAAAAAATCAGTGCTTTAAAAGTACATCATAGTTGATAGACTTTTTCGTTCCATTTTTGAATACTGTTAAAAAATTTTTATAAGATTCTTTCCTTCTAGTCTACTGGTTTGTTTTGACTTTCTTTTAATAGTGTTCCTTTCTTCCCCTACACATGAATTTCTTTTATTTGAAGATAAACGTTTAGGATTTCAGATGATATCAAATCAAGATTACATTCAGTTGGAATGGGGAAATACTTTGTACATATGTGTTTATGTCAGTTTTCTTGTTTTGGGGGGGGTACTTATATAATTTAAATCATGGTAGCCCCAGTATAGTACTTCTACTTTGCAAAGTGATTTCACGTACCTTAATTTCTTTAAACCTTACTTATTCTATAGTTGATAAATGGAAGCAAAACACAGAGGTTGAGAGTCTAAAATTACATGGGAAGTGTAATCTGGGAATTGTGCTGTGAGCTGTCACCACCCATCTATGTGGTGATCTTTTTAGTACACCATGCTACTTTATATGATGCTGTCGTCCATGTCATCATTTATGATTTTGTAAGGTGCATACTGACAGATTATTAAATTTTACACTTCATTATTTTTGCAGAACAACGTTAGACTCAATTTTTTGTAATTTTGAGAAGAAGGCTAATCAGTTGTTATAGTTAGTGGCTATAAGATTAGCATACTAATCTTGGAAGATATTAAGGATAGAATAAATACAAATAATAATAACAGTAATAATAATAATAATAATAATAATAATAATAATAATAATAATAAGCTATTTTTTGTGTGTTCCATGGCCTATACCAAAACATGAATAATCTAATATGATTCTCATCAGATGTATGAGATAGATACTATTATCTCAATTTCCATTTGAAGACGTAGAAGCTAATAAAGATTTACTTTAGGGTAATAAGTCACATGTGTAGAAATGCCAAAAAGAAGTTGGGAGTCAGGAGCACCTGGGTGGCTCAGATGGTTAAGCGTCTGCCTTTGGCTCAGGTCATGATCCCAGGGTCCTGGGACTGAGCCCTGCATGGAGCTCCCTGCTCGGCAGGGAGCCTGCTTCTCCTCTCCTTGTACTGCTCCCCCTGCTTGTGCTCTCTCGCTCTCTCTGTCAGATAAATAAATAAAATCTTAAAAAAAAAAAAAAAGTTGGGAGTCAGTGGGAAATATTTAAAAATTTTTTAACATCTCATTAATTGGGCAGAGCATGAAATTCAGTACTCTGGATAAGTTAGTTTTCAAGAAGTCTAAAATTTAATCCCCTTTAAGCCTAGTTATTAGCCATTTTATATGATTTTTATACATATATATGTATTTCTAATCGTGTTTATGAAATTTCTGTTTTGTTAATTACAGTACACAGAACATGGTTAACTATCTCTGATTCCAAAGGATCATTGTTAAAAACATCAGTCAGGCTTTGCTGTAGTACACTGATATTGATGGCTTCAGGTTTTTTTGTTTTGATTTTTGTAGGAATTTTCGCTATACTGAATACCCCACTACTTTACATGTGTTCTGCAAATTATTTCTTTTTCCTTGTCTCTTATAACCTTGAGGTGATCAGACAGTCTAGCTTGTTCAGTTAGGATTATAGTAGCTGTGAAAATTGGATGTGGTCTGAGGAATAAATGTTAAATCTTTTGGTTTTCCTACTTCATCCACCCCCTCATCTCATTCTTAATTGCTAAATTCATTCTGTGATCTGAATATTTAGGTCAGAAATAGCAGTTAAGGTAAATGGACTCTTGCTTTGTTGGCAAAGTAGTTATCAGAGGTAACAATGAAGCAATCAGAATATTTGAAGAAAACCTATTAACATAATTTGAATAATCTCTGAATGGAAAAGGTCTTTCTAAATTGGAAACAAGGCTTAGAACCTGGAAAAGAAAGGGTTGATAAATGCCACAATATTAAAACAAAATTAGCCTGACAAAAATCCGTGATTGTTTTCTCTGGCTTCAGAGTGAAGGATTAGGACTTAGACACTAATGTTTTAGTGATTAATTTTGCAATCATGAAAACGATTTGAAAACAAAACTTGGTCCATAGTGAACATGTGTGGAGTATTTTTTCTTTGATTTTGTTTTTGTGTGCCTTATTTTTTTCTGCCCATTACCTGAACATAGGCATGCATGGGGATTCTGTCATTGTAACTGTCAGTGTGAGGTTCTACCTCCACCATGGAAGTCACAGGGGGCAGGTGCTCCCCCTCCGTCCCCTGACAGTGTGTGTTGCCATACCATATTCCCATCACTGGTGATAAAATAAATTGCTCCATGTTCAAATTCCCAGGCTTGAGGATCTGATTTGCTGAGTTTACATCAAGTCACCCTCGATTGCCTTTCAATGGATTGCTTCTCTGAGAATTGACTGGGATATGGATTTAGAAATTGTTTTGAATGGTTGTCCCCTCTCTTTTCTCGGCTCCTCTTGCTAGATCTCTTATTTGTATGTTATGTCTTCTACACCAGCTCTCTAGTTTCCTTTTTTTACTTTATATCTTGCTTTTTGCTTAGAATTTCAGGAACTTTTTTCAATTTTATATTCCAATTTAATTTTGATTCTGAATCTCTGTATATTTTTTCTTTTAAAATATGTTATGCAATTGGAAGGCATACCTTTGGTTATTTCTCAGACTATGTTCATGATAGTTTTTGGATTTTTTTCCCCCTTACCAGTTTTCTTTTCCCTGCAAACTCTATTGACAGGTTGCTTTTTTTCCTTTTGTTTGTTCTGGTCTTCCTTTTTTATGTTGATGCTTTCCTCAAATATCTGGTGATCCTTGGTTATAAATTTATATGTGAGAATAGAGCTATATAGCTGATTTCAAGCTCTGTGTTACCAGCAGGATTTGTGGCCTTCCTTTAAGAGGAATCTAGCTAGGTTACTCTTACATGCAGTAAATACTAGTTGAGTAAGCTAATGTATTACTGATTAGTGAGTCACTCTTTTTCCCAATGTACAACTACACAAAAGACATAGTTAAATAATTATCAGAGAACTTGCTTATGTTTTCAGATAAATTATGTTTTGAAGTTATAAATATTTTATTTTATTAATTTTTGAACACAAGTGTGAGTTTTGTTTCTTCTGATTATTTTTGGCTTAGTTTTCAGATAACTATTATCGTGCTGAAATGATTGATGCCCTTGCCAACTCTGTTACGCCTGCAGTCAGTGTGAATAATGAAGTTCGAACTTTGGACAACTTAAATCCAGATGTGCGACTCATTCTTGAAGAAATCACCAGGTTTTTGAATATGGAAAAACTTCTTCCAAGTTACAGACACACCATCACTGTCAGGTCTGATGAAAGTTACTTGCTTTTATAATTATAAGAGAAATTATTGTAATTATAGGAAATCAGGAAATATACTAAAGTAAAAAGAGAAAATTAAAATCCTATATCATTGTACTATCGACAGATGTATTTTTACTATTTTGGAGAATGGCCTTCTAAACTCTTCCTCTTTTAACTAAATATATTTTTAATTGTGTGATATATATCATATATGTAAATTTTTGTATTCTGCTTATATCATAAACACTTTCTCATGTCATCAGAAGTTCTTCATGAACATTATTTTTGATGTCGGCAAAATGTTTCTTATCCCATTTGATATAGTATAAACATCTCTGCATTGTTAAGCTTCTTATTTAGATGACTTCTATCAACTTGTTTGTATATGGCTGTCAAAAACTTCTATTTCTTTAGGAGTTTGCTAAAAAAAAGTTGATCCAGTGGTTCAAATATCTTTAGTTTTCACTTTCCATCCATACTGTTGACTAAATCATTGTAAAAAATTAATGTTACAAAATTAAAAGATTCAAATCACATCAAGGTTTCAGTTTGCTGTTACATATTGATTCCTAATGCCTGGGAAACAAGTTTGATTCAAAGAATTTTTATAGAAATATTTAACTGTAAATACTCTTTTCTTAGTTGTTTGAGAGCAATACGAGTGCTTCAGAAGAATGGACATGTGCCAAGTGACCCAGCTCTTTTTAAATCTTATGCAGAGTATGGCCACTTTGTGGACATTAGGATAGCAGCTTTGGAAGCAGTCGTTGATTATACTAAAGGTAATGCTTATATCATTTTAGAAGAAAGTGTTTACTAAATATTTAAGCCATCTTAGTTATTGGGGTTTCCTATTGCAAACAAAATAGATATTTAAATTTTAAATTCTTTGGAAAGAATTTTTGGTAAATGTAGAACTTGTATAAGGATGAGTAAGGAAAAAGAATAAAATTAGAGATATCTTCGGTCTTTCTAAGAAGTCAGTGTATTACTCCATAGCTTTAATTACATGTTATTAAAACTAGAAGAAGATTTTTGGGAAATTTCTAACTGAGGACTCAAGAAAACATCTTGTACCTTTCAAAAATTTTTTATCTGTGAAAGTAGAGTGAGATACATACACAGGAGCCTCAGTAGGGGGGATTAGAAAAGGCTTCATGAAGTTGAAAAAAACATAAAACCAAAAAAATGGCTACGAGAATATTACATATTCAAAACATTTAAAGAAATACAGGGCAGAAAAATAAGGAGTGAAAATATTAAGACTCAGTCAAGAAGAATAGAGCAGGTAGAAGAAAAGCAGTAATCCAAAAAATAATAGAATGCTTTGGAAGAGTAAAATGAAACTTCTTAAGCTAGAGTATGATAAAATTTAAAATGTTAAGGTTAAGGAAAAAATACGTAAGTTCCTAGGAATATCAGAACTCAGTTATTATACAGGATAAAAGAATAATGTGGTCTGTGGCCTGTGACTTCTTCAGAATATGAAGAGTTCAAAAGACAGTGAACAAACGGCTAATGTAATGTTTAGGGAAAACTGCGATCCTTTATTCTTCTCTTTTTTGCCAGGTTGTCACTCATGTAGCCCTAAAGATTTAGAAGTACGTCCCCTGTGTAACATTCTTTAAAACAAAATTCTCAAACAATTTTCAGCTGACCTGGAAGTGAATGAAATAATAACTCAAGATTGATGAAAGTGTGAAGTGAAAGACCTAGTGATGAGTGACTGTGCCTGTAAAGAAAAAAGAACTAACCTTAAATATTTGTTAATAACATTGTTATAAAATTTAATGCAAATTTCAAAAATAATTCTTCTTTTAAAAAAGATTTGAGAGAGAGAGGGAGCATGCATGCCTGGAGGTGGGGGTGCGGGCAGAGGAAGAGAGCATCTTAAGCAGAGTCCACACTGAGCAGACTCCACACTGGGCAGGAGCCCCATGCAGGCTTGTTCTCCTGACCCTGAGACCATGACCTGAGCCAAAACCAAGAGTTGGAGGCATAACTGACTGCACCACTCAAGCACCCCTCAAAACTAATTCTTTATAATATGCAGGGATACCTGGGTGGCTCAGTCAGTTGAGCATCTGACTTCAGCTCAAGTTGTGATCTCAGGTTGGGATCAAGGCCCAAGTCAGGCTCCTTGCTCAGCAGAGAGTCTGCTTCCACTCTCCTTCCCCCATTGTCCCTCCCCTGCTCATGCTCTGTCTCTCTTTCTCAAATAAATAAAACATTTAAAAAATAATATGCAAATATAAGAAATATATAATTTAATTTACATATAGAATTTCAGGTTATCGTGCCAAAATATGGGAAGAGCAAAGAAGTTAGAGTATACTTCTGAGTATGGAAAGAGGAATGAGTGAGGGAAGTTCTTTAATAGATGCTAGTTGATTTTTACATATTAGAGGAAATCTACTCAAATCTTTTATCATTTTTTTGGGTAAATTTCAATTGAAGTATGTGTGTGTAGTCAGAAATTATAAAAGGGTAAGAACAAAATAGTGTGTATATTATGTATCTTGGACTAAGTTCAGAAAGGACCGTCATTTGTTCTTTTTATTGAGGTGACAATAATTCTTTCAAGAAATGGTGAAAATAGTGATTTTCCTTTTTTTATAATAGATTTTTTGTCAAGTGAAAAAAGTAATCTGTCAGACTCCTGTTTTGTTCTGACATTTTACCAATTTGTGACATCTAGATGTCCTTGATTTACCAAATATGCCAGTATTCCCAATCTTCTTTCCCAAGATACATGAATGATGGTTACTGTCACATAAATAGGAAGATTTCATGAATTAGTTTACCTGAAATGAAATAGAATGCTAATATTATGATTTTCAAAAGAATGCTAAGTTAAGTATAACTGAGAGGTGCTTCAGTATTATCCTTATATCTGGATCATTAGAAAGTGAAAAAATGGAATATATCAGAAATAAAATTCTGATAATAAAGCTTTTCAAATCATAAAAGCATAACGTGTTGAAAAGGTGAGTGGAAATTGCTAATGAGTGATTTTATCCAGGTCATTTATACTTATAGCACTGTGTTATGTTACGTTGAAAAGTTAAGACTGCTCTTTAGTCTTAAGTGAAACAAACCAGTTGGGTAAAAACAGCATTTCATATTGTATATGGTAATACAGTTGAGATACCAATAGTTGAGATAACCAGTGGGTATTACATTTTCCTATTAATTTGATTTAAACATCTAGAAACACAATTTATTTAAATATAGTTTGTCCATTTAGAGTTACTCATCTTTAATTTAGGGCTCTTTATAAATTATAATTTGCTTTATGTTGTATTTGTCATTGATTTGAGCATTAGTGAAAAATAGGCACTTGGCCCTGTTTTATGTTTTGGCTATATGTAGCACAATACCAGTGAAGTTTTTAAAGTAGCCTAGTCCATAAAAAATGTAAGTTGCCAACAGCCTTCAACTCTGATTTGAAATAGAGCTAAGGCATAGCCCTAAATATTAAGTGTAAATCTCTCCTTGTCACTCATTATTTCATTTGTTATAGTTAAAAACATTAATTTCTTTATTTTTATTTTCAGTGGACAGGAGTTATGAAGAACTGCAGTGGCTACTTAATATGATTCAGAATGACCCTGTACCCTATGTAAGGTTAGTTTTTGTGCTATGATTTGATTTTGCAAGTCCTAAAGTAAACTGAATAATTTTGGAAGATTATACATGGAACAAGTTTTTATTATTTTTAAAAATAGAGGAATATGTTATACATTTATTAATGTCCTTTTTAAGATGCTTTTTAAAAAATTGAGTATGCTGGGGCACCTGGGTAGCTCAGTCAGTTAAGCGTCTGCCTTGGGCTGAGGTGATGATCTCAAGGTCCTGGGATCGAGCCCCACGCATCAGACTCCCTGCTCAGTGGGGAGTCTGCTTCTCCCTTTCCCTCTGCCCCACCCCCAGCTCGTGCATTCGTGCATGCACTCTCTCTCTCTTTTTCTCTCTCTAATAAATAAATCTTTTAAAAAATTGTGTATGCCTTTGGAAAGACATTTTAAGAACTACATTGTTAATAAGCAAAGTTTATTCCCTGCAATTTTATGTACAACTTCTGTTGTAATTTAAAGAAAAGCTTATATAACAGTTTGTAGTGTACATGGGACATCCCTTATATATCCAAATTTCTAATATCTGTATTGATTGATTCAGTCTATTTTAAAAGTCATGGAGAGAAGTGTCTTGGTGTATCCCATTTGTTCCTTTCTATCTCCTAAAAAAAGATCTCAATTTTTAATCCATAAACTTAGGATTTAAAAAGTGTAATGTAAGATTTAAAATTTAGAAAGTAAAGAAAAATTGAAGAAAGTCCCAGTCCTGACTTAGTTTTCATTTTTGTATTTCTTCTAGTGTTCATTTCCTTCTTCACTTCTGTTGCTTCCTTTTGCAAAGTAGGATGTTCGTAGTGTATTTGAATAGGTTTAAATTTTTGACCTTTAACTGTCTTCCTTTCTTTGTATATATGAGACACTTAAAGTTTTGTTCATTTGTTTTAAGATTATGACTTTGTAAAATAAAATTTGAATTGTGGGAAGTAACTTCTAGTCATGCTCACTAGAAACAAGAACATAAACCTAGAGACATTAATTGTCTTACTCAACTTTACACATAAGTTGGCGGATAGTTGTTTTCTTCTAAAAAGGCATACAGGCAGACTGCTCTCCAACCTTACTGAAATGCATCTGGGCATGAGGAGTCCACATTAAGAGATTACAGTTCCCTAATAGAGACATTGTCTTTGACCACCGGTAGTTTCTCAGGTTGGTTGTAGCAGTGAATTCTTGGTGAAGTGACCTTATTTTTTCAGTGTTTTATGTCTGTCTGTCTGTCTTTCAGCTCTAACCATTTCAGTGTTTTTTTTAATCTTTATTTTTTTTTTAAAGATTTTATTTATTAGAGAGAGGGCAGAACGAGAGAGAGAGAGCATGAGTAGGGTGAGAGGCAGAGAGAGAAGGACAAGCAGACACCCCACTGAGCAGGGAGCCTAATGCGGGGCTCGATCACAGGACCCTGAGATCATGACCTGAGCCAAACGTAGGCAGTTAACCAACTGAGCCACCCAGGTGCCCCCATTTCAGTGTTTTAAATGATGCCTATTATAAGCATATCTTTGTACAAAGTTTTGCTGTTAATATTTCATAGTTCTTGATTTGTGATCTAAATTGTATTTTAAATAATTTTTCTTTGTGATTGATGTGTACTAAAGGTGAGGTTGACATGGACGAAAATCTCATAATCATCCATTCTAAGGTACATATTCAGATAAAAGAGGCAGGAAACCAGCTTCATCTCTTACCTGACAAAGTTCATGAATTTGAAAGTTTATAAGATCCTACTGGTAGCAAGTAGGAACAGAAATTATAAATACAGTATAAACAAAGTGTATCATGTATTCATTTATGTTTTCAGTTCACAACATCAGAACTAACATTAAGTCGTGTATTTCTGAGACATGGAACTGTGTTTTGAAGACCATTTTAGAAGATTATACTACTATATAATATCTGAAGTTTCTATATTTTTAAATTATATACTATACAGTCTAAATGATTGTTTTTGAAATTCTGTTGTGGAACTGTTAATGACATTCAAATTTCAAGAGCACTGTTATTTATAATCTGAACTGAAAATCTATTTAAAGATATAGTTCATGATTATATTTGACACTTTTCTTCTTAATTGATGTGATTCATTTATATCATCAGTAGGGAACCTCTTCTTCTGTACTTAATAACATCTAACCCATAGTTCTATTCATCTTCAAAAATCTGTAATGTTAATCATCAGAGGATAGAAGTGTTACTACATAACAGTTAATGTATGTGTGTATTTCTTAGTATCTTGGCACATCTGTCCATATTTTTGTGTTTCTTCTTTGTTTTTAATACTTTGAATAGGAACTCTGTCCTTTTCTCTTTGTTCCCATCATTACTCTTTCTCCCTTTTTCTTTTCTTTCTTTCTTTTAGGTATAATTGACATATAACATTATGTTTTAGGTGTACAACACAATGGTTCAGTATTAGTATATATTGGGAAATTGTCGCCGTGAAAAGTTCAGTTAAAATCCATCACCATACATAGTTGCACACTTTTTTTCTTATGATGAGAACTTTTAAGATCTACTCTCTTAATAACTTTCAGATATGCAACACAGTATTAACTATTGTCACCATGTTGTACATCACATCCCATGACTTGTAATTGTAGTTTTTTACTCTTTGACCTGCCTCACCGATTTTGCCCCCCTTTCCCCTACAAACACCAATCTTTTCTATTACTTTTTCTTTAACTCATTAAGTAACTACAATACAGATCTGCCATATTCTGCTTTATTGATTGGATAGAATTCTTAGTCTTAAAGATGGTAAACGTTGGTATCTGTCTTAAAATCAGTGGCATTACTCTCCTACCCCAAACACAAGCATTTTATTTTTATGGCCCTTGGTTAATTTTTAAACTCCTAATGATAAAATGGTCTTCAGTAAGAACTGAATTTTTTTTTAAGATATATTTATATATTTGAGAGAGAGAGAGACAGAGAGGGAGTTGGGGGAGGGTCGGGGGAAGAGAATCACCAAGCAGACTCCCCGCTGAGTGTGGAGACTGATGCAGGGCTCATTCTCAGGACCCATGAGGTCATGACCTGAGCTGAAACCAAGAGTTGGACGCTCAACCTACTAAGCCACCCAGGCGCCCCAGTAAGACTTAAATTTTAAAAATATATGTTGATTTTCTCTTTCTGTGTTTATTATTATATATATCGGAATTATTGATTTTGGTAGAGTTAGATAAAGTTCTGAAGAATTTTAGGGTGAAACCTTAAAGTTTGGAGGAAAAAAAACCCCAAATTACCTGCACTTATTCCTTGATGCTTTACGGTTAAACTTGAAAATTGTTTCTGCAGGATGCTTCCTTGATTCCCTGTACTAGATCCCTGAAGTCATAGTTGCCCATAAAAATCCTACAATTGTTCCTATACTTACATAAGGAAATACCTCCTATATATAAGTATTAATTTTATAGCTGAAACTATTTGATTATCTTTGTCTCCCCCATGGGAATGTAAGTTCCAAAAAGACAGGGACTGTGTTTCCCATTGTCACTGTACGTCTGAACATAGCCTGGTGCCTTATATAATATAGTTGGTTCAATACATGTGAAATGAGTGATTGGATGCAGTTGTTTTTCTTTTTCTTCTGATCATATGCACAGCTTTTTTCCTAATCATATGTATGTTTAACTTCCTTCATATGTTAAAGAGAAGTGATTTTACCTCTATGTTGACAACTGTATACAGAAAAAAGCTTTAAGGTGTTTATTTTTAAATGTTGGGGAAGTTCTCAGTTTTTCATGTTACCTTGATGTTTTAAATATAGTAATAGGGTTGTCCACTTTATTTGTATAGTTTTCTCTCAATAGCAGATTTTCATATTATAGATTAGTTTTTCATTAAGGTATCTTGAGAATTTAAAGAACATAAATGCACTTTAGTTAACCTGTATAATCACCTGACCGATTACTGGGGCGCTTGGGTGGCACAGCGCTTAAGCGTCTGCCTTCAGCTCACGCGTCTGCCTTCAGCTCAGGGCGTGATCCCGGCGTTATGAGATCGAGCCCCACGTCAGGCTCCTCCACTGGGAGCCTGCTTCTTCCTCTCCCACTCCCCCTGCTTGTGTTCCCTCTCTCACTGGCTGTCTCTATCTCTGTCAAATAAATAAATAAAATCTTAAAAAAAAAAAAAAATCACCTGACCGATTACTAACACTTTTTTTCATAAAGTTTGCTCTTCATTTTACATGTCTGATAAGATAGAGAAATAATCTAAAAAAGGAAAAAAAAAATCTAGGTGCATAGTTTTTAAATAAATAATTAAATCTAGGTGTCTTATTTTTTAACTAAAATGAAATTTACGTTTTTGAAAATTAAAGTTTCCTTTTAGTAAGCATAACTTTTTTCTTTTTCTTTTTTTCAAGATTTTATTTAAATTCAAGTTAGTTAACATATAATATAGTATTGGTTTCAGGGGTAGAATTTAGTGATTCATCCCTGGGCATGACTTTTTTTAATACTCATGTAAATTTGGAAAAATGAAAAATCACATTAAGAAGAAAACTTAAAATAGCCTATAATTATTTTAACCAGACACATTGAATATTTTTATTGCTTTCCAGTCATTTTTATCCATGAATATACTTTTTATATTGATAGGAAGAACTATTAATTATATTCTTTAAAATAGGATTGTTTTAAAGATGACATGGAATTATATTCTGGTTTTGGAAGGAAGCATACATATGATTACAGTGTATCCGTCCCTCAAGAGACACACATACATCCTGTGCTTTTTCTCATGAGAGATTTTGAGCATGTTTCTGGTTTTGATTTGAATTTCGTATTGATAGTGATTGGCAATAGGTTGGACTGGCACACCAAGAAAATTCTCAACTGTTTAGGGAAATAATATGATGTTTTCCCTGCTGTGAACAGCAGCAAACCTATAAACCTATGACTTTCTCAGGATTTTTTTTAGGTCTGTTCCAGTTGTCTGAAGCATATGCTTATTCTGAATTTTTATGTTTAATCTCTGTAAAATTAAGCATGAGCTTCTCATTGTTTTCTCTTAAACTTTATGTCCTCCAAGTATCACTTTGGGTGTTTAGTCATTTGTAAGTATTTCTTTGTAAAATCCTTTCTTCTATCATCTGAACTTTAGAGAAAAACTAAATTTTTGAAGAAATGTTTAATTTGATAATAGTAATACATGTACTGATCATTATTGCTCTTTTAGTGATCATTTCAAAGATATCCTCTGTTCACTCTTTACAGTTCATTAGCACAGTTCTAAAGAGTTTGTAATGATCTGAGTAAATACCATAAAGTTTTATTAGTTGGGCCCTGCCTCTTCGGTATTTGGGGTAACTGGGAAAGCAGCCAAATAGAAACTTAAATTTTCTTCTTAATGCAAACTAAAAGTATAACAACATTAACATGCTCTAAAGAACAAACTCATCCATATTTTTAAAGATTGTTTACCTGTAATAGTGATCTGTGCTTACAAATAGATTTTGAGGTCCTTAAGGACAGGAATTGTGTTTATTTATAAGGGTACGAAAATATGCATATGAAATATCCATGAAGATCTGTATCCCCTTTCATAGTCCCTATCTGTAAATTGCATCCATAACTCCATTTCACTTTTTCTTCTCATAGCTTTTCAGTAGTCTTTTATATGGTCTTAAAATATCAAAGCACAAGAGGATATTAAAGTGAGAGTCCACGTCTTTCACTTTCACAGACATAAAATTGAAGCCAAAAGGGGTTAAATATCTTAATCTGCAACCTAGTAGTTCCACTTTCCTCCCATCTCTTTTTCAAGTACAAATCCAGTTTGCTGCCTTACCACCAACAATTAAATATAAAAACTGCCTTGGGTTCACCTTTAAGGTTTTGCTAATCTCATTTGTAATTACAACCTAAGTTTCTTCTCCATATCCAAGCATTCCATTACTCTGTGGTCTTGAATCTCTTAGGCCTGGGCTTGGTTCTTATCCCTACACTAAATGTTAGACTACTGCCATAGCTTCCTTGTTTTTCCTTTTGTTTCTCTGTCCTCTTTCTCTGGTGTCTCCTACTCATAGCATTGGACATTTTCAGATTTTGTTTTGGTGACATTGCCCTATTTTTAGAAGACTCCAGAAGTGTTAAGGTAGTCTCTCACAGGAGATAACTCCCAGTAGCAGACTTTAACTGTTACCCAACATGAGGATACATTTACTAATTAACTCCTCTAAACTTCAGCTCATTTTGAGGAAACTTTTTTTTTTTTGGTCTCCATATTTTAAATGCTTCTGCACATTTCCATGCTTTACAAATATACTATAATAATGAAGTTTGTATTCATTTTACCTCAGTGTAGATTTCTTCTTGGTCCATATGTAATTTTTTTTTTTGCCCCATTTTAAGATTTTTGTATTTACTGACCAGTCTTTCTTTAAAAATTTTTCCAAGGAGAATAAAATATTCATTTTAGAAATATAATGGGAAGGGTTGGTTAGGAATACATAGAGTCAGGTTTTAAAGGACCTCCTCATACACTATGGTAATTTTAGAAAGAACAAACCCACCAGAATCTTTCTAGTGAAAAAAACAATAGTAAATATTTAAGATGTGTGAAATAATGTCTTTTGAAGTTAAACACAAAGATAAATCTAAGAAAAGTTAAAATAGGAAGGAGATACTACAGATCATTTTCAAATGTTTTTATTTCATGGTCAGCAAAAGTTTGATTTTTCTTATCTGTCAGACATAAGATTCTAAACATGTTGACGAAGAACCCACCATTTACTAAGAACATGGAGTCTCCGTTATGCAATGAAGCCTTGGTAGATCAACTTTGGAAACTTATGAATTCTGGTAAGAATTAAAAAAAAATTTATTATTGGAGTATTTTCATTTTACAACAAGTTTTCAGTACTTAGAGAACTATGGTTAATTTTTCTATCATTTTTTTTAAAGAAGGATACTTAATCACATCTGCCTTCACAGTGGTGAGCGTGGTGACATTGACTAAGGATATATTCACTCCCTTTGCCTCACAAAGTGGTTGAGGAAACAAAAATGTTAATTTATGTGGAAGTATCCCACATGTCTAAGGAGCTATAAATATAGACCTGCAAAGTATTAACTGTTGTTATTTTTATTTCAGAAGATTACAAAGAGTTGAAAAATGTCTTCTCATCTGTTTTCCCTCACTACCTAGTGGCCTTTCCTAGGAGTGACCAGTTTCCTGTGAATCCTTTCAGGAGCAGTGTATGTTATTGTTCTGCACAGTGGATACCGTGGTATCTCATCACAGTTTGCATTCACTGTATTTGGAGGAGGTCAAGAGGCAGGATAGCCTAGTGCTCCTACTATAGGCTCCGGAACCAGTTGGATGAGGGTCAGGTCCCAGCTGAATGATTTATGAGGTGTGACTTGTCTAAGCCTGTGTATCTCCTTTATGAAATGGAGATGACGATGCTGCCTGCCTCTGCAAACTGAAAATTTAGTGAGTTACCATCTGTAAAGCACAGTATCTAGTTCATATTAAATGCCCAAAATGTTAAACTAACAGACTGATGATATCATTATGCTTCTAACCTCTCTGAGCTGTTTGTAGTTCCTTTTTTGTAGGTCGTTTATTTTTATTTAATTGAATTTTTGGTCTTTTCCAGTTGTATATATTTAAAGAAAATTTACCTTATGGCTCTGATGTGTTGAAATGTAATGCTGGTTTTGGTTTAAAATTCAATTAAAAGGTAAATTTATTTTACTTAAAGATAAACTGTGCCAGGCAGATGGTGAGAGAGCAGTTGTTATTCATTCCAATATGTATGTTACTTTATCTGCTCTCTAGGATATTAGAAAATAACTTATCCTGCTTGTTTCATTGGTGGCCGCTTCACTAAATCATAACTAAATACCAAGTTTTGATTCTTTTAAAAAAATTATTTTATTTACTGGCATTGTGATGTTAAGTAATTGTATAACTCTGTCCCTCAATTTCATAATCATAGTGCAACACCCCAAGTAAAAGCACCATAGCAGGTATTAAGTTGAAATATAGTAGTATGGCCCTTGTCCTCAAAGTACTCAGAAAACAACACATAAACCAGTTTCTACTGATAAAGCTTAAATTATTTTTCTGATGGTTTCCCTAATCCCTAGAAAAATGTTTGCTGCTGTTTACATGATGTTTTATATTTTGCTACTCGTGGTACCTTGAAGGATGTTACGATTACTGTCATTTAGATCCGGGGGATAAATACACAAGTTCAGGAACTTGTAAAGTTTCATTTAATAGTTAAAATGTGACACAAACTATCCTGTGTTGACTATATTCTTAACAAGAATGCATGATTCCATGACTGGGATGGATTATAACTTTGAATAAGCATAATGAAATACAAAAAATCTCATCACTTCTAGGGAAGATTTCTTGAACAGAATAAATATGTGTTTAAGTTTAATGGAACAATTTCTGTAAGACATTTGAAACCCATTGGAAAGTTGTGGTTGTATAAATTCAAGCTCTGATTGATGTTTTAGTATTTAATTTTGATAGTGTTCAGTATAAAGTACAGTTGTTGCTTTGATTTGGAATTCTCTATGGCAGTTCTCTAAACAAAACAGATCTGTAGTTGTAAACAATTTATTGCTCAGCTCTTCAGAGTTATAAATACATGGAAGCAGTATGAACAGTGGGAGTGGCATGAATAGTTGGGAATAGTGTCTTGTTTTGTTTTTTAACGTTATCAGAGGACATTGGACATTAGGGGAGATTGGTTGGAGGATTGCTCATTTCCCTTCCACTCCTGAACCTTTGGGATACATGAATGAATCAGATCTAAGAAATCCCTTTTTTGTTGTTGTTCAATTTTTTTTTTTATAGGTTTTATTTTTAAGTAATCTCTATACCCAATGCAAGGCTCAAACTCACATTCCCAAGATGAAGGATCCTGTGCTCCAACAACTGAGCCAGCCAGGCTCCCCATAATTTTTAAAGTTTCTTTTTTAAAAATGATGTTAATATAATCATGTTACAGAGTTTTATCTGAACCAAAACAGAAAATATATAATTTTATTATTTGTATTTGGCCTGTATTTGGCCTTTAGGGGGAAAAATTGTATGTACATAGTTGTAGTTGTAGTTGTAGTTGAAATGAAGGTATTAAAACAGCATTTATCATGATAATTTTTCACATTGCTATATATCTTCTTACTTGTGATTGTTTTGAAGAAATGGTAGTGAGAATTGGCTTATAACAAAAGGAGCTAGAACATCATCTAAGTCCCTAGATCCTACTGAACTCTGCCCTGCACTCCCCATTGGGACTCCTTGGTCATCTGGTCATTTGAGATAAACATTGTCTTGATTTACATATGCAGAACAAATAAACTGTAGACAGTAGGGATTTAATTATATTAATTTATTTCCATCCTATTCCAAAGTGGATTTGAGATGTGTTGACTTTGCCTAGTTATAAAATTTGTTGAACCCATTTGAAATAGTATAGAGAGACAGTATCATAGCAATTAAGAAAAGATCATCTTAGGTGGTCATCAGGTGCTTTTGAAGAATCAAAGTTTGCTTAGTTGGTTTCAGAAACTTCTCAATAAGAGAGTAATTGTGGTAGGATGCATAGCGTTAGGATTTCAAAAATTGAAATTAGTTTGAGAGTAAGAAATGAACTAATTATGAAATTATATTCATGTTCTTTTAAAATTAATATATCATTAATGAATATTAAGAATAGTCTTTTTAGAAAAATACTAAGTGTATTTAGAGCTGAGAGGTAAAGAAACTAGCAGCTCTTGGAAACTGAGTCATCCTAATGGCCATATACCAGAAGGAAAGTTCCCAGATTTCTACCGTTGAGATCCCAGGACTGCCTCGTCTCTTCTCTCTGCCTGGTGTGTTAGGTTAGCTCCACTCAACCTTAAGTTCTGGGTTGCTACTCATGCCAACAGTTTTTGTTTTGAAAACACACATATACACAGCTATCTATGTACATACCCATACAGACATTAGATATCTTACCCCGTACCTTAGTTTAATTTTCCCACATAACTTTTTCTTCCCAACATTTTGTTTTTAAAATTTTCAAAGCTTAGAAAAATTTTAAGAACAATGCAGTGAAAGACCATGTATTTTCATCTTGGTTCCCTAGTTGTTAACTTGTTACCATATTTCTTTCTTTTCCCTCTCTTTCTTTGTGTATACATACCTCTTTCTTTTTTCCTGAATTGTTTGAAAGTAAGTTACATCTTGATACTCTCCCAAAGTACTTTAGTATGTATTCGTAAGAATAAGGACATCCTCCTACATATCCTCAATATCACCATGCCGTACTCCAGTATATAGCTCATACCCACATTTCCTCGGTTGTCCGCCAGAATGTTGCTGTAGTTCCCATATAGCTTTTAAAGAATAATGCTCCTCAGAAGGAATAAACATCTTTAAAGAGAAACCTCTTTCACATTATATGGTCTTTGTCCCTAGTTGCTGAAGAATCTGAAATAAATGGGTTTATTTTTAATTAGAAGTATCACATTGTTTATGGGCAGTTCTTTTTAAAGCTTCAACTATTTATTTATTCACCATTTACTTCTTGAGCACCTCCAGTATGCCACTATACTCTGTTTTGTGTGTATAAGAATTTAATACAAATAGATAGTTGCTGAAACAAAGAGAAGAGCAAAGTACTTTAGCAACCTGAAGAATAGAACCACGAACCCTGCCTGGAATGGCAGAATGTTTGTGGGGTGGTGACATTTGAGCTAACTCTTAAGGAATGGAAGTGTTTGCCACAGGAGAAAGACATTTTAGGTAAGAGGATTATATAAGAAAGCCCTCAAGGGCTTTCTTATATAATCAAAACACCTCTGAAAGGGTGTTTGACAAATAGTGTTATCTGGAAAAATAGTTTAGGATGCAAAAGTGAAAGTCCCTCAGGAGTTTGCATTTTATCCTATATACAATGGGGAACCCGTGGAGTTATGACCTGGCTCTCTTCTGTTAGCTGTGTATGTATATTTTTTCCACAGTGAAAGAAATGATTTTCCTTTCCCAAAGAAAAATGTCTTAAAATTCAGAACAGACGAGAATCCTACCTTTTATGGCTTTATGTAAGATACTGGATTATAGACCAACGTGACAATAATTTTTAAAAATACATTTAAAAATTAAGAACTTTGGACTTGGAGCTTTTTATTGGTGCTTTGCATTTTATTTAAAATGTAAGTACTTTCTCAAGTCTTACCTGATTAACAGTGTTTTTTCATTTCTCGGGATAGAGGCCTACATTGACAAGATTGTATATCATTATGAAAGAAATCTTAGCATTACTCCCAAGTTGCTCTTCAGTGTTTGGCACATTACTGTAAGGATGACGTGCAAGCATTTATGAAATTGCTCAGGACATTGATGGCTGTTTGTGTCATACTTTATAGTGTTTAGCCTAACTCTAGGGGGTAGAATGAAAGACAACTTCTAATTCAGTTTGGTGGAATTTGCCACATTTCAGAGTAAGAAAATAGACAATTTTGATACTAACGTCAGAAAATTTCAAAGTTCTTGCCTTCTGGTTTTCTCCTCCCAAAAACTCTTTTTAGGAAGAAGAATGGTCAAGAAAATGAAAACATATTAATACAGTTTTTGTAGGAAATTACATATGTGTACACACACACGGATATGAGTGAAATGTTTGTACTTAGTGTAATATGCATAGAGAGATCAGGACAGAACTGCTCTGTGGCAGTTGTTATTTGCCTGACAAGACTCTGTTCAGATTTCCAAGCTTCTGTCATCAATAAGAAATGCTGGGTTTATTGAAAAATGTCCTGGAAACAGTGGCTTTCAAAATGAGCTCTATTCTTAGCAGTTTTTTGGCTTGATGAGCTTTACTAGCAATTACTTCAAAAAACAAAGAGATGATCTTTTTAGTATCAGATTTGCTATTTTGGGGGTTTGTCTTTAGATACTTTGTGACTTGAGTAGAGAACATCAATACTGGGTTTCCTGCTTTCTTCATGAGAGTTCTGTTTCAAGTAAGCAAGGTGGGAAACAAAGTATAACTGCTAGTGAGGACAGGATGGACAACATTGACCTGAGAGGAGAGAATAATGCCTGTTGTTTTCATATAAGCATTCCTTGCCTCTTAAGTGATTGGGGCCATTTAAGCTAGAAATGCTGTAACTGAGGGTAGAAATCAGAAGATGTTTCAGGGCCTCTCAGTGATGGATTGATTGATTTGAAATCATAGAATTTTTGACCTGAGGGGATCTGAAGCATCATCTCAGATCCGTGTTCTCATTTTAGGGCCCAGGCACCTGACTTGCCCAAGATCACAGAGCAGACTGGTAATTTAGCAGAAGTGTTTTCCCCACTATGCCATTCAACTTAATTGCACTGTAAATAATACGACCATTTAAAGACTTTGTTCCAGGATTTTGAAATGTAATTTGATTTTTTTTCTTTTGTAATTTTATAGGAAGTACTTCTCTTCATTTTTTAGCTCCTTCTTATCAGCCCTACATTTTAATACTTAAAAATCAGTTTTTTGAGGGAAGAAACACTATCAGTAGTTTCCCTCAGGAACAAAACAATATTCATTCCTCCATCCAAATTGAAGATCTACCAAAATCTTCAATAAACAAAACAAAACAAACCATGGGACACCTGGGTGGCTCAGTCAGCTAAGTGTCAGCCTTTGGCTCAGGTCATGATCTTAGGGTCCTGGGATCAAGCCCCACATCGGCTCCCTGCTCAGTGGGGGCTCTCCCTTTCCCTCTAGCCTCCCCCCCAGTCTTGTGCCCATGCACATGCTCTCCCTCCCTCTCTCTCTGTCTGAAATAGATAAAATCTTAAAACAAAAACAAAAACAAACCAAAAAGCCCACATAGAAATAAAAAGTATCGGAATTCTTTTTCTAGGTGTTCAGTGTATTTAGCAGCCTTCACTGTGCTGCCTAATTATCTTTAAGCTGACTTTTAAGAAAACAAAACACCCTAGTTCATCAAAATGTGCGTTTTCCATTTGCTAATAGTTTTTTTTAAAACCTTGAGGAATCCACAGTCAATTGCCTGACTGGTTTTGATGTCATCTGCAACATAGTTCAGGATGGTTATTTGCGGCAGACGTAATTAGGTGATATCGATCTTCAAGGCCAAGTTTTCTTCCAGTGTAAATGTACCCTAAACTGTTCCAGTTTTCTTTACTGATAAAATAAACGCCCGAGGTTCACTCCTTTTCTTGCAACGCCCCTGAGCAGATAGAGCTGGCTGCCCTGACAGGATTCCTTCCCTTCCCTCAGAGGTTTGAGCCCATCCAGCCTTTGTAATAAAAGGCGCAGGAATCTGTAACTTGTCCTTTGTGGAACCTACCTGTGTAAAATGCTTCGAGGAGGAGAATAAGGGATGCCTACAAAAAATTAAGCAATGTTGGGCCCTGGAAGTGTCCAGATCTGCATATTCCAGAGAAGGAAATGGATTTCCAGCATAAAATCCTTACTTTTCAGGCTGTATTGTTCTTTCCATGTCTAGTTTCTCTGTAGTTTTTATGACAAAAACCTCATCCTCCTTAGGAGCTTGCCTTTCTTTTGCTTTTAGCAGTGCTATGTATCTGTTACCGTATCACACAGTAGCAAAGTTGAAGATGTCTCAAATAGTATTGACAATAGCGGTTTCATGGCATAAAAGGTGCCTAGTACAGTGTAGTATATCGTCTGAACTCTGTGAAATTATAATTGTTCCCATATGAATTTCCTTTGCATGAAATTCATATCATATTTACTTACCTGTTGGGATAAGTCTCATCAGAATCACTACTTGATTGATGGCACTTTATTTACTCCTTCTAGTATTTGTTGAAAACCACAAAGCTTAATATTTATGCTGTCTAAAATTTGCTGTAGCAACTTCTTTCCCTTTTGTTTCTCCTTTTTCAACATTATGGTCCTCTTTTGAAATCACACTTCTTGAACAAAATTAAGTATTTGTAGGACTTTTCTTACCCAGAAGAATTTACATGTTACTTTTCATTTATTGTAAATTCTACCTAGAAACCATAGCAATTCTCTAACCCTAGATGACAGATTTCGTCCTGTCAGTCTATTCCATTTGATGTCAGTATCTACCTGGTGTGCACTGTTGGGGAAAAAGGGAAAGTAAGAAAGAACTCTGGTATTGATTTGCTCTCTGATCTGCTATTGATATGGGATAAGGTATAATCTAAGATCAAGACCCTTATTTTGGAGATAAAAAAAAGACTTGGGATTCATCAGAGAAACTGAAAGAACTTGCCTCTAGTCTCTCAACTACTTTAAACCAAATTTCTACACAGTCTTCTTCTGGTCAGTATGTGTTTTACCAGCTGTTGCTATCTTTGGGGTTTGCTTTTTCCTTTAATTTTTATTTTTTAAACAAATACCTAGTAGAGCAACACAAATATAAAGGCGTTTAGCAACACATTTTCCTCCTCCTCAGTAAAAGTTTTGAATCATGTTATTTTAGGTAGTTGTAGGGTTTCTTACCATATTTAAAACCTGAAAGTAATAAATTTGGCAGGAGAATTTGTTTCAAGTGGTAGAGTTCATAAGGGCTCATGGAGTGCTATTCAAGAAGAAAATCAGGGAAGATGAACAAAGAATGAATGACTGTGGAGTAGTTACCAAGAAGGAATTAAAAGGAAGATATAGGGCCAGAAAAAATACTGTTTTGGGAATAATAAATTTTTAGTAGATGTCTAATATTCGTTTGCCAAGAAGAACAGTGTAATGGGGGTACCTGGGTGGCTCAGTTGGTTAAGCATCTTACTCTTGCTTTCAGCTCAGGTCAGGACTCAGGGTCCAGAGATGGAGCCCCTGATCAGGTTCCACACTCAGTAGGGGGTCCGCTTCTCTCCCTCTGCCCCTCACGCACTCACTAGCACTCTCTCTTCCTCTCTAAAATAAATCTTAAAAAAAAAAAGAATGGTATAATGATAATATTTTTTCTAATTACAAAACTTGTTAGTTCATTCACTGACATTTACTGCTTCCAGGGGTGCCTTGGCCGTTCAGTTGGTTAAGCCTCCGACTCTTGATTTCAGCTCAGGTTGTGATCTTAGGGTCGTGAGATCAAACCCCACATGGGCTCTGCACTCAGCTGGAGGTGCTGTCTCTCCCTCTCCCCCCCCCCCACCCCCCTACATACATGTGCATGCTCTCTCTCTCATATAAATAAATAAATCATTTTTTTTAAAGAAAGCATTTACTGCTTCCATTACAATTTCTAAATATCTATATCAAGATACATCTTTAGAGTAGAGGGTTTGCCAGTGGAGCCTGGGTCATTAGATGGCCCCTTGACATCATAAACCTTTCCCTCTGCATAGGTTCTGGAGCAGTTAAAAATTTATGGATAAATGTACATACTGACTTATTTCTTTATTATTTACTTCTTAGGAACTTCACATGACTGGAGGTTACGGTGTGGTGCTGTGGACTTGTACTTCACACTTTTTGGCCTCAGTAGACCTTCCTGCTTGCCCTTACCAGAGCTTGGGTTGGTTCTTAATCTAAAAGAGAAAAAAGCTGTCTTGAATCCGACCATAATTCCAGAGGCCATAGCAGGCAACCAAGAAGCTGCGATTAATCCAAGTAGTCACGCACAGCTAGTTGGATTTCAGAACCCTGTAAGAATCATATGCATTACAGAAGATGTAGTTTTATTATATAGAGCTATCTAGAGAAGAGAATTGCTTTTTTTGACTGGTGAATTTTAAGGCCACTAAGAGTTTCATGTGCCACTTAAAAAACCCGGCTAGCTGACGGTAGTTTCGCACTGTACAGTTTAGAAAGTGCTCCTGACAAACTGTATAGCTGCACGTGACAGATGATGTGCTGCCAGTCCATTTACCCCTTGTGTCCTGACATGGTGTTTTTGTGCTTGAGTGTTGAATTTCTTCCTTGAGTAGTCGAAAATTAAAATGAAGAATTTAATCTTGTCTGTATATGCTGTTGGCAAACTGTTTGAACACAGGGGCCCTGACTTTTTTTTCCCCCCTACTGTGTCATACCTAGCACAATTCTAAGCATATGATAAGTGCCTGGCAAATGCTTGTCGAATTAAATAAATAACAGTGAATGGTCAGGTAAATGAGTAAGCTGCTGATGTGGGAGGAGATGATGCATTATAGTTTTATTTATGTATGTTTGTCTGTGTTTGCCTTTTAAAAGCTTTTATTTCTAGCTATGCATTAGAAAATTACCAGACTTTTTGTAGAAAGACCTTTAGGATACATAACAATCATTTTACTGTAATTCAAAGAAAGTTTTCCAGAATTGATTTTCATATCAATAACAAAATGTCCCCAATAATTCATGCTTCATTTTTCGCCAATATTTAGACCAGATTACTTGCCTGGCAATTCCCTACTGGTGTTTTGACACTTGAAAACTGAGATTCTCTTTATGCTAGTTAGTGATAATTATTTTAAATTTGTTTATTCACCTAGATTTTCTGGAATATAGCTGTACTTATTTGTGGTAAATTTGAAATGTATCCTAGAGTTTGGATTATGAAGAAGTAAGATGATCTTTCCATAGGAAGAGTAGAGTCTCATTAATGTGCTCTTTCAAATCTGAATATTTACAAACTTGTAGAAATAAATATGTTTCTAATTCTTGCCCATATATGTTAACTTACATTCATTCTTGGAGTCTTCAGGAGAAGAAAAAATGATACCAAAAGATACATTCTTTTGGGAAAGCTCTAAAAGTTCCTCCAACCTCCCCCAAAAAAGACCAGCAGACAGGAAAAGGTGAAGTTTATTTTAAGCCCATTGCTGATAATTTTTAGGCACTGGGCATGTTCTAATCTGCATGGTTGCTGTAGCTAGTAGTGTTCAGCTATAATATGAGCTACTTGTCTTCAGAAATCTAATTTTGATCTTGAATATTGCCGCAGGAAGATGATCACCTTGCCAAGGAAGCCTCATGTAATATGTCAGCTCATCAGCAGGGAGTGAAGAGGAAGGCTGATACACCACTGGGGTCCCCACTAGAACCTGGTCAAATACTGGAGAAGAATGAGGATAGCAGTAAAGTCAAACTCAAAATCAGAGTAAGAAATACAGGTTAAACCTGTATTAATAGTGTAGGATATTCACCTTCTTGTAAATCTTTTTGATACTTCCAATGGTTTTTCCTTAGCAGGAACAGATGGGGCAGACTGAATCATAAAAGAACCCAAATGTCCATTTAAGATCTTCCATCTGATTATTTAACTTCTATTATCACATACTTCTTCTCTGTTTGGGGGAGGAACTATGTGTGTGTAGTCTACTACGGCTCACTCCCTCTCCCCACAACACAGGAGTAGATTTTAGTTGCTATTTCATTTCCAGTAATATCCATTCAGCTTCTTTTGGAGGCTGAACCATTTAATCTTTTCTTACTCTTAGTACTTTTTGAGAAAAAGACTACTTTTCTTTTTAAAATGTGGGGGTATGTTCTGTGGCCTCTCTGCTACCTTTCCTAAGAGCTAAGATCCAAACGTAAAGCGATGTAATTGCTCTTTTTCTCCTTTGTTTTGTGTATGTGTTTTAGTTTTCAAATTCTCAAGATGAGGAGGAAATTGACATGGACACTGTTCATGATAGCCAGGCGTTTATTTCCCATCATTTGAACATGCTTGAAAGGCCATCGACTCCAGGTAGGATTAGTATACAGCAGTCAGGAGGTGATGAAGAGAGTTCTCTCATGGTACTGCTGTTCTGTTGCTTTATTTCCAAGTGAACAACTATAAAGTTTATAAGTAGCTAGTATAAAATACTAGATTGTATCAGATTATAATGCATATTAGCAAAGGAATAAAATGTTTTAAAGGATTTTTTAAAATTGTGTTTTATTTTGGTCCTTTTTAAGTATTTGGCATACTTCTGGGTTTGTTTGTTTTTTTAATTCATTCAACAGATTCCTACCAGTAGCTTTAAGGGTTTTTGTTTGTTTGTTTGTTTGTTTTCCTTTTTTTTTTTTGTGGTGGACTTAACCTCAAAATAAAATACTAGATCTGTTTTCATGGGACTCGATCCCAGGACCCCGGGATCATGACCCAAGCTGAAGGCAGACGCTCAATCGATTGAGCCACCCAGGTGCCCCCTGGGTCTGTTTTCTATTTAATAATGTAACCATAATTTTAAACT
This sequence comes from Ursus americanus, assembly GCF_024610735.1. Taxonomy (NCBI): domain Eukaryota; kingdom Metazoa; phylum Chordata; class Mammalia; order Carnivora; family Ursidae; genus Ursus; species Ursus americanus. The sequence continues at coordinate 19,448,861 of NC_142135.1, forward strand.
TTGACTGAAGTTAATGCCTCCCACAACACCACTTTCTCTTTTTGCCTGCCTGTTTCACATAGTATTATATCATAGATTTTTGCATGCATCTGTCAAACATATCATAATCTTTCCTTTTGCAAATAGTACCTGAGACAGTATTGAGTTGATATGCTGTAATATACCTTATTTTTTCTTGTTGGTAGGTATTTAGGTTGTTTCAAGTATTTTTTTTTTTTAATTACAGGTAATTCAGCACTGAATATCTTCATACAAAAGCTTTTGTTTCTTTTTTGTCAAATTATATTCTTAGGCTAAATTTCCCAAAATATATTATTGGTGAAAAGATTAATTTTAACTGTATTATGAGATACTTACCTTCAGAAGATTTTCACAGTTCTTGATATAGTGTGCCATAATATGCTTTTAAAGAGTTAATATCTAGTTTATGTCACCACCATTTTATAATTTTCAGGAATAAAGCATTGATGTAACTTGCATGTAAGGTGTGAAATATAATAATAAAATAAATATCAGTGAACCTGCTCTCCACTCTAACTTGTGTCTTAGGCTCCATGCCAGGGCCATTCCCTCTGTGCCTCTTCCTGGTTCTATTCACCTGCTTTTGCACTACAAGTAAATACTATCTGCAGTTTCCTTTTTTACTTTTTCTTAATCATTCTGTTGCTTTTCTTCATAGTGTACCACATAAATACAGGATTTCCTTGCACTTTTTTTTAAATTTTATGAAAATGGTATGATACCAATATGACTTTTTTCAGTCAGTGTTATGCTTCTAAAGTTCATTCCTGTTGATATGTAAGGTGTAATTTATTAATTTTCATTTATCCTTTATCATTTTTATTGCATAGTACTGTTTTGTAACCAGTGTGATAACTTAGAAGATACTTATTATTTATAAATGATAAATCAAGTTTAGTTTTTTTAAAGTTATCTCTATGCCCAGCGTGGGCTTGAACTCATGATACCAAGATCAAGAGTCACATGCTTTACTGACTGAGCCAGCCAGGCACCCTCAAGTTCACCTTATAATGCATTTTTTATTGGGAATATGACTGTTTTTCTTTTCTTCTCTTTTTTTTCCCCCTGGGTATTGTTCTTGTTTTCTTTTTATTAGAAAAAAAGAGAGTATTTATTTATACCCCATACTGGTTGTGTTTTTGAATATTTTTTTTTCTTTTTTCCTTTCTTTTAAACTTGTTATATCTGTGCAAAGTCCCCCTTACCCACCTTGGTCTGCTTTTTATTAAATTCTGGTTTTGAGACCTAAATTATTTGTCACTATTTAGTAATCTAGGATAAGCTAGTAGAATTTGAGAACTGGCTTCAGGTAGACTATGAGCCTAAAATACATTTGAAAACTGAAAGGTCATGAATTCTTTGGCTTTTCTAATCGTAAGAGATCTTAACAATTATTTATCTGTTCAGTCCATTTTACAGATAAATAAACTTAAGAGAGAGAGATTAGATCCCTTGCCCTAAATGACGCACTCAAGTAATAGCTAACTCAGGGCTAGACTGACCTTAGAACTTTTCCATGTGACAAATGAAGGAATTGAGACACAATGAGTTAAATGTCTCACCTGAATTATCTAATTTGTTGATGATTTGGAATCAGAACCTAGGTCTCCTGATAGCTCCTATAATGCTGTTCACTTTATGCCATTAAATTCCTGTTTGAAATATCTTCTGTAACCCCTACGTTGTTTTGACCTATTTGTTGAGTAAGTATTATAATGGAATTTATTAACAAATTTTCAGGGGAGCAGGGGAACTTACTATATGCAAAATTCCACATACATAATATAAAATATGGTTTCTACCTCAAATGTAGAATCCAGTTTATATATTTAGCAGGCCAGTCACACGTCACTGTCTTTCTTGAAGGTGTGTTGTTCTTAGACTTAAGCATATAGGAACCATGACAAAGGATTAAAATCAAATGGGCTCTTTAGTAGTTAGTAGTATTCTTTTTATTATTAGAATTCTATTGAACTGCTTCTGGTTTTAAGGTTAACTTATAAAAACATGCCAGGCTTTTTTCTTCTTTTGGTAAACCAAGGAATAAAAACCTCTTTTCCCTCTTCTTTGGCATTTTAGGGCTCTCTAAATATCGGCCAGCTAGCTCCCGATCTGCTTTAATACCCCAGCACTCATCGGTCTGCGATGGCACACCGACCACAAAACCCCAGTGGAGTATGGAACTCGCACGGAAAGGAACAGGTGAAATTATTATTAATATTATTATATTTTGCTCAAGAACAAATCTGCAAACTTTGTAAAGTTTATTGACTTAAAAAAATACATGAAAAATATAGATATAGGGACTTGCTTTTCTTGCAACACATTGACTTTGTATTATCTAACATAAAGAATATTTTATTTATTTAGTTTTAAGTAGGCTGTGCACCCAGCATGGAGCCCAAGGTGGGGCTTGAACTCACGACCTTGAGATCAAGATCTAAGCTGAGTTGGTCATTTAACCGACTGAGCCACCCAGGCGCCCCTAAGAATATTTTAAACTAGACTTTTTACTATTTGAAAATAGTGCATTCCTATTTTATGAAACTTGGAAATGAGAAAAGAGTAGAAAGGGGGAGAAAACCATCCCTCAATATGCCATTTAAAAATACCCATTGTTCTTTTCTTGCAGTGATTTTTCTTAGAATATTATAACATTAAAAATGCCAACTTCAGTAGACACCGTCAAATCTGTACCTTTCGTACTTTTACAAAATGCAAAAGTCAACCACTTCTCCTTCCCCTCTCCCCCTGAAAGTTTTACGATTGGTCATCCACGGTCAATCCTGAAGACTAGATACCATACTAGAAAACTAAGATGTTCTGTCTTTTCAGTTATTAAATACTAATTGGGCTTAAGTTTTTGAAGAATAGTTCAGATGTATTTGTTACCTATTCCATTTTACATTGTCTTCTGCTTACTCCGTTCTTAGGTGCTTACAAAAAAAAAGATTGTAATCTAATTAACGAGTAAGCATTCAGTGCTGTTGAGCAAAGATTCAGTCCTCAAGTTTTGGAGGAACAGGGAGTGAAAAACAAGATACATAAGCAAAATCATTTTTAAGGAATAGTTTTTCCAGAAATCATTAGTCAGATTTTAAGATTCCAACAGATCGATTTTGCTTATATAAACCATGTTTTTATAATACAAACAAAAGTGTTTGTTTATAGATTTGAAGAGCTTAAGGATCAACTGTGATTAATTCAAACCAAAGCAGCATCTCAGAATATTTTGGTATTGTGGGGTGCCTGGGTGGCACAGTGGTTAGGCGTCTGCCTTCAGCTCAGGGCGTGATCCCGGCGCTGTGGGATCGAGCCCCACATCAGGCTCTTCTGCTATGAGCCTGCTTCTTCCTCTCCCACTCCCCCTGCTTGTGTTCCCTCTCTCGCTGGCTGTCTCTATCTCTGTCAAATAAATAAAAAAAATCTTAAAAAAAAAAAAATATTTTGGTATTGAGACCCCAGACTGTTGCTTTCTTATATCTCTCTGTGCGCTGCTCTATGCATTTACTCTGATAGATTCGTAGAGAATTTATTTCAGAAAGAAATCAGCTGGAGACCTTATCACTTACTTTGAAAAATGAATTTTCACATTTCTTGGCCTTGCCAGTTTTGTATTCTCTTGGTTTCATTTTTTATTTTGGTGTAATTTTGTTTTATTACCATTAAACTTATTAAAATTTTACTAGACATGAAAAATTTCCCACATTTTTAAAAACGATGAAGCTCAGAGTATTTCAGACCTCTTGATATAGTTTGAGAGTGGTGTTTCTGCCTATTGAATGAATTCCTATGCCGGAAAAGAATCTGAATTTTTTTTTTTTTTTTTTTTTTTTTTGGTATTGTGGCACACTAACCTACAGAGTTAACACCTATTTGTGCCCACTAATATGCCTGTGTCATAGTACGATATTGCTTTAAAAAACCCATCTACTTTTTTGTGGAATCTCTCTTTACAGTCTTGTAGTTCTCACGACATCATGTGGGGAGACTGGGGAGGAGATACAGGGCTAATGGTGGGGAATAGGAAAGTATTAAAATTTTAGCTTTGGTTGCTAGGATCTTTTTATGTCATGAGGCAAATGTATACCAGTATATTATTTGGACTGATCTGTAAAACTTAATTGTGAATATATTTTTAATGTGCCTTCGTAATTTTCTTTAAATGTGTTTATGCTATTCGGTACCCTGTGTCCAGTGAGCAAGTCTTCAAATTCAATAGTGATATTATTAGAATTTAGAAAACCTTCATTTTACAAATGATAGTGTTCCAGAAGATGATTTGTATATGTATTTATTTTGGAATTCTAAACATGGTTTTCCCATAAACACATCATTACATTTGATAGGTAACTCAAACTAGCCAACAAAGTTAAAATCCCTTTTAATTTATACCATACATGAAGAATAAAAGTATCAAATCTAGCCGTTGTGTGTAACAATGTTTTTGAGAGAAGGGGCACTCAGAGCTCCATCTTTTGGAATGTCAGAAGCACAACTTCAGCTTAACTCAAAGTTCACAGTAAAACAGGCACTTCCTCTCTTCCTGCCTCCCAGAAGGAGCCAGGGTCTCTTGCGGTGGTGGCTAGCCTGGCCTGAGGTTGTGAGTGGAGGGCTGAGGAGAGGAGGCATAGAACCAGTGTGAGGTTAATTCTCTAGGGGATTCTAGATTAGAGTTCACAAATGAGCCTTGTTTGGAGCCTTATTCAGCACATCCAACTGAGGCATCTTTTACTTGGTCTATAGAAGTCTTGCAAAAATTTTTGAAGTAGTTTACTAAAAAGAAATTACACATAAAAATCTGGATTTCCAGCTTCTCTTGAAAAAGAGTTAACTGAGAGGTCCTCTTAGGCAGGGATATGCCTTCCATTTTGTGGTATGCTTGGAATTGTGCTTATTCATTTATGCTATCTCGTTCGGTCCAAGGCTTTTGAGATTGGAAGCCCTGCTTCCTTTCTTTGAGGCGAGGTGAATTCTGAGATGGCTCCCTTAGAACCAACAAACCAGATGATAATTGAGAACTGTAGTGTGTTGCAGATATCATCTGTTTGGGGGGGAGTGGATAGAAAACGAATGGGTGTATAGGTAAAATAAGAAGTGGAAACTGTTAAGTAGTGGACAGGTCATAGTTTCCTTTTTGTTCTTTTTTCCCTCCAGTTTTCTCTTTCCTTGCGTATGATAGAAGAATATTTTAGGGATGATATGTGCGGTAGGTTAAGCCATTTGGGGGAAGGCCCTACAGCCTCCCATGTCCTGTCCACCACTGCAGCTGCCCAGCTGCCTGATGCGGCCTGTCTATCTCCCAAGTTGCTACAAGGCTTGTGGTGATGAAGCACAGAGGAGGAGTGACAGGCACAGGGGCAGAGGGAAATCCCTAGTGGTTTCTGTGGGGAAGAAAAGAAGGAGAGTTCCTGCAGTTTTGCTTAGCTAGGGCTGCTGTGTTATGTAACACCTTCTTGCATAAGTCAGAAAAGCACTGTTCTAGTGCATGAAGTCTTTCCCACTATATATATAATCTTGAGAGTACTAGTTCTTTCTTTTGAAACTCTAATATGAAAAACAGACTTTGATTTTTTTTACTTAAATTTTAATGATATAATTTTACCCTTTATTTTTTATAGTGATCTAAAGAATCCAAAGACCAGACTTCACACTTTTCCTAATAAAAACTGCAGGTTTTGTGTTAAGTTTAAACATTTACCTAATGTGAATGAATTTAAGAGAATTAGCGGGTTATTGACTGTTACTAACACTTTAATCAGATGGGCTGAGAAGCTTCCACATTAGCCTTATATTAAGTACCTCTTTGGTTTATTTTGCATTTGTTAAATTGACTGCAGCTAAAATCCTTATCCGTAGTGTATTTTACTAGACCTCTAGGAAAGCTTTTATGTTGGATAGAACAACAAAACGGAGCATTTGTTTTGTTCTTCTCATGTAACATGAAATAGGAAAATATAGTATTCTGAATTATATATATATCTTTTTTTGATATTATGTGCTATCTATCCTAGAGACCTATATTTCAGGTCACTAAAAGGGCTTTCTTTAGCTTTAAAATGAGTGGTGCCTTACCTTGGGTGGGCCTCAAGTTCCCAGGAATCTGTAGACCCCTGAAATGATATGTGAAATTATATGTGTAAATGTGCCATGGGGATGGTAATACATGCATTTTTCTCAGTAGAGATTCTAAACCTGACCTCATGCTAGTGTGAAAGTTAACTCCTGTGTGTCCCAAATCTGACTGTTAATACAATTCCACATGGGAAGGAAAGTGTACTTTCTTATCACCTTGGCTTAGACCTGGTAAAAGTATCCAGGAAGGAGAGAGATTAGGCAAACAAAAAAATGTATTTTGTCTGGGGCCTGGGTGGCTCAGTGGGTTAAGCGTCTGACTCTTGATTTTGCTTCAGGTCATGATCTCAGAGTTGCGAGGTTGAGCCCTGCGTTGTCTGGCTCAGCGGGGAATCTGCTTGAGATTCTCTCTCCCATTCCCTCTGCCCCCCCAACGTGCACATGTTCTTTCTTAAATAATCTCAGAAATATATATTGTCTATAGTAAGTGAAAACTTAAGAGCTAAAGGGTGCTGCTGGTGGTGATAGAGTAACATTTTATCAGATGTTCTGTTACAAACACTATTCTGGTGAATATTTTTGTATATGCGTCTTTGCACATATGCATGAACACATTTGTGGGATAGATTTCTAGAAACGAATGTTCTAAATCACAGAATATGGGCATTTAATATTTTCATGGATAGTGTCAAACTGCCTTAACTTCTCCTTTTTGAAAAACACTTTATTATGGAAAACTGTGAAGGAGTCAGACCTTATACTATAAGGAACTGCCGTGTATCCATTACTCAGCTTCTGCAGTGATCAGCTCATGGTCAGTCTTGTGTAATCTATATCCTTAACCATTTCCACCCTTAGGAACTATTTTGAAACAAATCCCACGTATCATCACTTTATTCATGAACTACTCAGTATATATCTCTAAAAGATGAGGACTTTAAAAAGTCATAACCACAGTAACATTCTTATACTTTAAAAAATTAATTTTTTTCATATTTTTAAATTTCCAGTCACTGTTTAAGTTTCATTTGACTTATGCCATTATTCTAATATGTATTTTTAGCACTTTATTTTTTGAATCATTATCCACATAAGGTCTACACATTGCAGTTGGCTGATATGTCCTTTACATCTTTTTAAGTTTAAGTTTCAAGTTTACCTTTTTCTCTCCTTCCTTTTATAATGTATTTGTTAAAGAAACCAGGGTTTTGATCTGTAGTTTTCAAGTCTGTGTTTTGCTGATTCTACACCATGGTATAATTAACGTGTTAGAGTCCTCTTTATTTCTTGTAAACTTGTAGTTGGATATAGAAGCTTAATTGTATTCAGGTTTATAGCTGGTGTTGTGTTTTTCCATCTGGAAACATACAATGTCTGGTTGACTCTTTTTTTTTTTTTTTTTTTTTTTTTTTTAGTTTTTAGTTTTGTTAAATAGTGGAAGTTAGATTTGATTTATTTTTAATTATTTTCAATTTTTTGATTTAAATTCAATTAATTAACATATATTATTAGTTCAGATGTAGAGTTCAGTGATTCATGAGTCTTATATAATATCCAGGGCCCATTATATCACGTGCCATCCTTAATGCCTATCACCCAGTTACCCCGTCCCTCCACCCACCTTCCCTCCAGCACCCCTCAGTTTGTTTCCTATGATTAAGAGTTGACTCTTTTATGAGATTAGCCACTAAGAAGTTTCAGGCCTAGATCCATTATTTCACTGAGGGTTGCAAGATGGTGATATTCTTTTTTTTTTTTTTTTAAGATTTTATTTATTTATTTATTTATTTATTTATTTATTTATTTATTTAGTGAGGGTGTGTGCACCTGTGAGCAGGCGGAGGGAGGGACAGAAGGAGAGATAGAAAATCTCAAACAGACTCCCTGCTGATCGTGGAACCTGATGTGGGGCTCGATCTCACAACCCTGAGATCATGATCTGAGCCAAAATCAAGAGTCAGACATTCAATGAACTGAGCCACCCAGGTGTCCTGCAAGATGGTGATATTCTAATTCATCTTTCCATTTTTATAAACTGGCTTATTTCTATAAAGAAAGTCCCTCTCATCTATTATAACCCAGTGGTATAAATTATACAGGAGGAGAAAGATAATGGCTCCTCTTTTTATTTAGTAATTTCCCAAATAATGAGTTGGCTAACTAGCATCCTCCAATGGTGACTAATTAGTTCCAGTCCATTAGTTATTGTTCTTGTCATTATTCAAATTGTCCCATCTTTGGACCATGAGAACCTCTTAGAAGTTGACTCTTGGGTCTGTTGAGAAGAATTTAACTTCCTTGCAATTATACCAGATATTTCAGGTTCATCTTGTAAATATTCTGCCCAGCTCAAAATCAGTCATTTGTCCTAGGAGCCCTGTTCCTAGAACCTTTATCTTTGGATCTAGCTAATCCATCTTATTAATAGACTGAATACAAATCAAGAGACATGCAAGATTTATAATCAGTGTATCTTTAATGCTAAGTATAAGGCCACTAGACAAGAGATTGGATTTTGAAGTGGTTATAAGTATTCTTTGGAAAAGAGTGTACCCAAGTACACTTGGTTGTCCATTTGGCAGTTGCCTCTGGTAGGAAGTACAGTTTCCAATGTAATTATTGGTTTTTCTGCAATCCAAGTAGCTTGGCAGGTGTTTAGGATGATGAAACTTCTCTCAGTGCAGAAGAGCACCTCAGACTCTTAATAGTGCAGACAGCCAGTTGGAAAGCTCACAGTCTGTTGTTGTACACTGACTAAATCATGAGGTAGGATCTGAAGGGATTTGTTCATGAGACTTTAAAGTTTCTTATCACTTCTCCTTATCACCTGGCTCTGTATCCTTTTAGGTGTATGGACCTATTTTCTCATATTTGTAGAATTGGGAACATACTCACGTAATTTATTTAAAATCTAAATTAAAATCTTAACAGTGGCGTATTTGGCCGATACTCTAATTCAGATACCTCTCAAAATTTTTCCAAATACTGTCTTGGTACCAATTATTGCAAAAGATACAGAGCCCTAAACTTGCTCTGTATGTAAATAATCTCTGTAATTAGCTAATGCATCATCATTAGTGTTATCTTTACCAAAATATCATGAATATAAAACTATAATTCTGTAGTGAATAATGAATAATCTGTGAGGACAAGAATTTAGATTTATTCATTTGTCCTGAAATATTGGAACAGTGCCTGACACAAAAGAAGTACAGTAGCCAGTCAGTACTAGTTGAATGAATGGTCTATAATAGTTTCTGTGCTTATCCCACTCCCTTCAAAATTTGTGACCTTCAGATTGCATTTAGTTGGACTAAATTCACTGGACATCCTCTCCAAAAGAAACAGAACGAGATACTTCTGTTGTATGAATTCATTCATTCGTTTAGCAAGCTTCGGCAGGGGTAGGGAGGTGAGATGGACAGGGTGCTAGATACCGGGTGACACACTGGGACACAAAGATGAAAGAGACGAGCTCCCTGTTGTCAAGATGCTCCAAGTGGAATGAAAGAGACTCACAGACAAAAAGCTGTGCTGCAGGGTGCGCTGGGCTGCGTGCGGCTGGGCGGAGTGGTTAGGAGCACAGACGCTGGACGCAGGCTTCTTGGGTTTGTAGCTCAGACCTGCCGGTGCCACCTTGGGCAAGTCACTTAAGTTCTCTGTGCTGTAATTTTCTTTCTGTATTATGTTGTGGGAACATGAAAGAATGAATTCTTCTTGGGCAGTTTGGGGAACACTTCTTAAAGAAATGACATTTGAGCTGAGTTTTAAATTATTAAAGAGTCTAAAATGTGTTTTCCTTCCCTTTTGTGTGCTCTAGGTTACCGTTTAAACATTACTTCCTTGCAGAAGTTTGCCTCTCATCCCTCCACAACTAATTTAAGTCTCCTATTGTGCTTCTGGTTCACTCTGGGGTTTGTCTTTTTATTACTTGCTTGTACTTATTCAGATCCTTTCTTCTCAGCTAGTTTGTAAATGGCAGGAGGACTGAGATCTGTCCAGTTCATCACTATTGTCCTCAGTTCCCATATAGTTCCTGTTACTTGTTAAGTGAATTTGTGAGTCAGACAAATAAGGGAAGGGCATTTCAAGCATAGGAAGAAGCATTTACAAATTCACAGTTAATGACGGGCTACCCTTGAGTGCATAGAAGGTGATAGGGGAACACAAGACCGGAATGGTTGGTTCAGGACAGATTGTAAACTGTCAATGAAATCATTGCTGAAACTGATTTTTAGAGAACTTCTGTGGTGATGTCTATTTTGGTAAGAAGCATGGTTTGGGGCTAGTTTGGATCAAAATTAGTGCTGAGAATTTACTTTAAAAGTCCATTTTAGTGGAAAGCTTGTTTTTTTAGCTAGTTTGCATAAAACCTGTATTTTCAGAAACTGCTGCATTTAAGTCCAAGAAGTTTGGCTTTTATTCTGTTGGTAGAACCAACTGAGTGGTTTTTTGTTGTTGTTGTTTTTGTTGTTTTTAGAACCAGCTGAGTTTTTAAGCAGATGATTACGGGTAGCTTTGTTTTTAGGACGATCACTATGCAGCAAGGTCTTCCAGCCTAAACACTGTTAACATTGTGGGCATGAGAATTTTTTGTAGGAGCTGTCCTTTGCATGGTGTGGTGTCTGTGCATCCCTAGGCTCTACCCTTGGGAGGCCCATATCTCTTCTTCCTCCAGTCCTACCCCAGGTGTGACAACAAAGATGTCTTCAGATATTGCCAGATGACCCGCGTGGGGCAAAATCAGCTTCTGGGCAGCCGTGTAAAATATGGATTTGAGTATAAGACAGTTGATGCCTAGGAACCAGTTCACGGAAGACTAGTACACTGTTCAGATGAGGTGAGGTGCTCTGAATTCATAGGGGCAGATAAAAGAGAGATTTGTGCGTGAGAACCAACGAGATTTGGTAACCACCCAGATTTAGAAAGGTGGATATCTAACGTGATCCTCGGGCTTTCTTTCTTAGCTGGCTGCATGTATAGCAGTACCATCAGTCCAGAGTCCTACCGAGAGATGTCTTCCTTGGGGTGTGGCCCAAGGATTGCAGCATCAGGAGGAAGCAAGAAATTGTTGTATACTAGAGTCTGAGGACTACTGCTGTAGGTTCCCGAACTGATAGAAGGTTAAGTGGAAAGAACTTTCTGAAACATTCGATTTTTTTTTTTAGGTGAGATAAAAAGAAAGAAAATGCATGCTGAAGATTAACAGCAGAATCTGTTCAAGAGCACAGATCTCCTATTTCTTTCTTTCTTTTCTTTCTTTCTTTCTTTTTCTTCCTTTCTTTCTTTCTCTTTCTTTCTCTTTCTCTCTTCTCTTCTCTTCTCTTCTCTTCTCTTCTCTTCTCTTCTCTTCTCTTCTCTTCTCTTTCTTTTCTTTTTTCACTACTCTTGTCTTTAAGTAGAGATGTTCCCTTTATAGACTCACTGCCTTTTCTGGTTTTCTTAAGTGCACTGAATCTACTTCAAGAGTTCACTTTTGCGTATCTATTCCTAAGAAATTACCTTGAGGAACTATTGAAATGTGATTTTTGCTACGCTGTCATTATCAGTAACTAGCATATAACATGCTTCTGTGTGTGTAAGTGGTTCTTCGGGTGGCAAAGATAAAGTACTGCCATTGCCCTGCCCAGTACCTTAGGGTCAAGCTGTAGATGAAGGAGCTGCAGTTGAAGGATGAATGTGGATCTTAACTTATACACATGTAATCATTATTATCATTTCATAGTACTTTAAAACATAAATGCTAACTTTTAAAATATGGTTTGGTAACACACTGGTATATGTCGTAATTGGTATAAACCGTAAGAATTGAAATATTCCATTTCCTGGTCACAATGCTGAACTCTTCATCTGTGTGTGACTAATGGAATGTCTTATTTAGATACTTCTCCCATACCTAATTATTTCCATGGACGTGTTAAATACTTACGAGTCCCTCTTTTCTATACTGTCAGTCAACTCCCTCTTACTTTCATTTCACTTTCCTTGTTATCAACAGGAATTCATTTGGGTGTTTTTAATCTTGAAGGTAAAGAACAATCACCTTTGGAGATGAGTATGCATCCAGTTGCAACAGCTCCACTCTCAGTGTTTACTAAGGAATCTGCATCCTCCAAACACAGCGACCACCATCACCACCATCACCATGAGCACAAGAAGAAGAAAAAGAAGCACAAACATAAGCATAAGCACAAGCACAAGCATGATAGTAAAGAGAAGGACAAAGAGCCTTTCACTTTCTCCAGCCCTGCCAGCGGCAGGTCTATTCGTTCTCCTTCTCTTTCAGACTGAGAAGGGGACAAAGGAGACTTTGCCTCAGTGTCCAGAAGAATATATATAACTAAAGCTTTGTCCTCTGTAAAGAATGATAAAAGGAAACAGACAAAAAAATAGTTGCCTTTCTCATAGAAATTCAGAATCCATGTAAGTTCTAAACATTTGATTTATGTTATTTATGCAATTGAGATTTAATTAGAAAAATGTTTTATAGTTCTGAATAAACCATTTCATCCCATTTCCTTCTTAGAACACACACACACACACACTCACACCAAACTTCATAAAGGCCCTCGTATCCACTGGCAATTCCCATTCACATCATGGTCTTCATGTGTACTGCCAAAATCAATTATGTTTTAAAGTCTTTGATGGATGTTATGGGGCAAAGTTATGTTTTAAACAAGCTACTGCCAGATTTGTGGTGAAACTACTATTTCCAGTGAAATATTATATAACACTATTTGGAACTACTGAGAAAAGACCGAGGCTTTTCTATAGGAATCTTCTGTATTACACAGTATTGTTTGTGTTAACCGTAGAGGCTAAACATCAGAATTTGTGAACAGGAATACATGGTATTTTCTTTTGCCCTGAAATACTGAAATTTCCAGAAGCAGCTCTTTTTTAAAAAAATTTTTTTTGGATAGCATTTTTGATAGTGCATTTGGGGATTATGATGTTGGAATTTAATAGAACTCTCAAAGCCACAGTTCTCAAATCAAGATGTTTAAATTATAAGTTCTTTTTTTCATTAAGTATAAGTGAATATGTTCATATATAGAATATGTTTGCTAAATTGGGCAGTTTACACACCCAACACATAATCTAAAATTATTTCTGTATAACACAAAGTCTGATCCCTAAAAAGGTGTTTATATGGTGTTTACTAACTCAGACATAGACAAGTCAGCCCTCATGTGAGTATACCAGAAACATTTAAAAATATATGAAACATTTTGGTTTCACCTAAATCGTTTGTGTGTTTTTGTTTTTATTTCTGAGTTTGCCATGTGCTTTATTGTTTGTTTGTTTAAAATGTTTTTTATACCTGTTCTATTTTTATCGTTTCTCTTACCATTAGTTTGACAAAGTATTTCTTCCGGAATAGATGATTCAAAGGGATCCAATAATGTTGGACTTTTAAATATACTTTTAATTGTGTTTAACTTGTTTAATAAATAACTTTTTAAATTGACCATTCTACCTTTGTATCTTTTTATATCTTTGTTCCCCTTCTCTTCCTGTGTGTATATAAGGTACCTGTCCACAGAGCTCTCTGCACGCCTTGTGGATAGGCGGGGTTTGAGCTGGCCTTGCTAGGGAGAACGATTTCAGTAGAGATGGGGAAAGTTCTCTCAGTAGAAGCAGCGGTGTCAAAAGTATGGAGGAAAGCAAGGGGATGTTCACGAGTTGTAAAGCAGTGCAGTTGACTTGGAGTCTAAGTGCAAGAGGGAATGTGATCAGATGTTGAAGGGCCTAAACAGCAGTTATTTCAAGATTCCAATAAATTCAGTGTTGGCCCACTGAAGTTATTTTTGGAAAATGGATTATTTTGTGTTACAGTGTGTAGTGTGATACCATATATAGAATTCCCAACTTTGAAAATAGTAAGGATATATTTCAAAATAACTATTAGTGTTGTAGGAAGATGGTGACAAATAATAGCTACCTATATAACTTAAGGACGACTTGTATATCCAGGATTGTACGAGGAACTGTATCTTACGTATGTCATTTCTAAATTGAATATTTATATTGGATGTTTCTTGGGAGGCACGTTTTTTTTGTGGCAAGCTTTCAGTGTTTTCAGCTGATGGTTAGGAGCAGACAACACAAGAATTATTCATATTTTTGAAATATGTAATTACACCCAAACAACACAGAGTTCTAGTGTAAGTCTCCCCAGTATCCTTCCCCCGAAGCAGTCACTGTTGACAGTATTACGTGTGTCTTTCCAGAGCTAGTCTGTACATGCATCTATACAGTAGGGACATTTTTTTTTTTAACAAATGATAATTTGTAGAAATTTTTAATTTTGATAGAGTTTACCTTTTATGACTACACATTTTGTGTCATACTAACAAAAGTCTTTCTTATTCCATGATTATAAAAGAATTCTCCCATTTTTTTTTATTGGTTTTAAAGTTTTGTGTTTCAGGTTTCTGTCTAACTAGAATCCATCTGGAATTTATTTTGATAGAATATAGGAGGTAGAGACCCAGCCTTTTTTTTCCCCCCTTCTAGAAAGCTACCCAACAGTATGTATTTAAAATTTACTCCGTCTTTTTGGGGTGTCTGACTGGTTTATTCGTTCGAGCAAGTGACTCTTGGTCTTGGGGTTGTGAGTTTGAGCCCCACGTTGGATGTAGAGTTTACTAAAAAAAAAACAAGTTAAAAGAAAATAAAGCTCCCGTCTTTTCTCTCTGGATTTCAAGTGTTGTATACTAAATTCCCTTATCGTTGGGGTCCGTTTCTGGACTTGGCGGCTGGTTTCGTGGATCTGTCTGCTCATCTGCCAGTGCTATGCTGATGAGATCATTGCAGCACCATGCTGTGTTTTGATATGGTAGAGCTGGTCTCCCTTCATCACTTTTCATAATCTTTTTGCTGTTCCTGTGGGTTATTTTCTTTTTCTCATTGACTTACTAATTTGCATACAGTAAACCTCACTTCTTACGTACATTTTTATGGGTTCGACAAATGCTTGGGCTTGTATCTCCAACCACCAATTTCATCACTGCAGAATTCACTTGTGCTGCCCCTCTGTAGTCAGCTCCACCACCCAATCCCTGCCCTCCACTGGCAGATTTTCCATCCCTGTAATTTTGCCTTTTTGTAGATTTCTTTTTCTACATAAATACTAGAATCAGGCTTTTTAGTCTCTCCATGAAATTGTTTTCGTAGTTGGTATTGTTTGTGTGTTAAGAGTTAACTTAGAATTGGTATCTTGATGTTGATGATTTGTATTAGTGATGCCATTAGTCCTATCTACTAGAACAGTATTTCTTTTTAACTTCATTATAAGGTAGTTTATGTTTGGTATTCTATGAATGATGTCTTCTCATTATAAGGTTATTTTATGCTGATTTTGTGCTTACCTACTGCATTAATCAGGGTTCTCGAGAAATATATGTGTGTTTCTTATAAGGTATTGACAGTTTTGGAGGCTGAGAAGTTCGACGTTCTGCTGTCAGCATGCTAGAGACCCAGCAAAGCTAGTGGTGTAGTCCAAAGGCCTGAGAGCAAGAGAGCTTACAGTATAGATTCCAGTCTGGATCTGAAGTCCTGAGAACCAAGACATAAGGGCAGTAGATCCCTGTCCCCGCTCTCTGTCAGACAGAGAGGGGACTCAGCCTTCCTCTATCTGTTGTTCTGTTGAGGCCCATCCACATTGCCGAGGGACTGTCTGCTTTACTCCTTCCACCAATTCAAATGCTAATCTCTTCCTGAAATACCCTTACAGACACACCCAAAAATAATGTTTAACCAGCTATGTGGGCATCCCTTGGCCCAGTCACGTTGAAAAGCATCCATATCTGTAAATGATGATAATTTTATTACCTCTTGTCTCATGGTTTGTAAATTCAGTTTTCTAATTTATTTTTTTGTCTAACTTCATGCTGAATTGGCCTTAGAGCTGCTGGAATGGCAACTGTCTTTGATCATCTTGCATCGTGCTTCTCACCCTCTGCCTCATAGGTTATGAATTTGTGTTTCACATTTCTTCACCTTTTTTGAAGTTGAAGTTTACAATATTTATTTCTTGTCTCCTTATTTCTTTTGGGTGATTATGAAGGAGAGAATGGAGAAGCTACCTTACTACCAAAGTCTTACAAAGTCCTGAAAAAGACATTTTGATCAAAGTATCATCCTTCCATCGAAATCCTTGTCTGATAAATAGCTGGAAAGCTACTTAGTTCCCCCATGCTCCTCTTCTAATACATCTCTTTATGTTTCCAAACTTTTACTCTAAATAAATGAAATTTCTTCATATCCAATGTGCTCCAGCCCAAGTGGGACTGTCCTTCTTTCAAAGGTCTCGACTTCTGGCATCCTGCCTTTGAGTGTAAGCTGGACTTTGTGACTCACTTCCAAAGGATAGAGTATGGAACGGGAAAATAGGAACTTTCCAGTTAAAGCTGACAAATGCCTCATTAACCAAGTGACCATGGTAAACAGCACTAGTGGTAAGTATGTTAATATGCCCTCATTAGTATGATGTGATGAGAAAGGCACCTCTGTGGGTATAAAACCCCACAATGCCAGTCTATCTGGATAATCATGAGAAAAACATCAGACAAACCCAACTGCGGGACACTATAAAATTCCTACGGTTACTCCTCAAAGCCATTAAATTTATGAAAAACAAATGACAGACTCCCACCAGAGGAGATGAGGGAGACATGACAACAATGCAGTGAGTTTTCCTGGATCAGATACTGCAACAGAAGAAGAACATTAGTGAAAAAGCT
The DNA here is from genome assembly GCF_024610735.1 of Ursus americanus. NCBI lineage: Eukaryota > Metazoa > Chordata > Mammalia > Carnivora > Ursidae > Ursus > Ursus americanus. Next base: position 19,465,708 of record NC_142135.1, read on the forward strand.
AGTGAAATTCAAGTACATTCTGGAGTTTCATTAATTCACCGGTGTCAGTTTCTTAGTTTGGTGATGTTCAACCTTAATGGGAAACTGGGAGAAGGGTATGTGCGAATACTTGCGATGAACGAAGAGGTGCTCTTAGAATTGTAATCCTTCTCGGCTATGAGTGTGTATTTTGATCATTTTTATAACCTAAATTATTTACTTTTTGAAGAGATAAAAATTCATTTTCCTCACCTCAGGATTTTAGAAGAAAATGTACACACTTTTAACAGAGGAATATTTGGAGAAAGGTCAAAGGGAGCAATGATAAAGACCCAAAGGGTGACAACTGTAAAGTTTAGGAGCAGAAATATAAAAGAAGTTCTTAGAAGAAGAGAAGCGCAGGCTGAGGGGCTAGCCTTAAAAAAGGAAATTTTTTTTCTCTAATTGGATATTGTAAAAAAAAAAAAAAAGGATTTTACGATTGGAGATGATTGAGAAACTGCATATTCCCTCTTAGAGTTTCACTTAACCATCGGAGGCCTCTCACAAGTTCGAAGAATTTCTGTAGTAAAGAAACCTGTTAAACACCATATTTTTCCAAACTACCTGACTGTGGAACTTTCTTCTGTCACATCTATGAAAATCTAAGGAACACCTACTATAATTTTGGAAAATGCTATTTTTATGTGTGATTTTTAACGTTACCCTGGTATTTATACTATTTGGACTATTTGATCACTGAAATAGAGGTTTCTCAACCAATTATTCTAGAGAATTTATTGTCCCTTACAGGTCAGACCTTACTTAAGAATATCCGTACCGTTTAATAAAACAAAATGTAATTATTGAGAACCTCCTCTGTTCATCAGAGTATTGTGGCTTTTAAAGTTTCTTGGCAAACAGTGGTCCTTAAAAACATTTTTTTTAACTCTACCAACATGACTTAAACATAGTAACTGAATGGTGATACACCCAGCACTGTTTTTGTTTGTTTGTTTTTGCTAAAATAAACATTTCTCTTGGGTTAGCCCAGTAATCTCTAAACACTTTTGGTTGTTTACTTCATTAGTTAAAAAAAAAAAAAGAGTGCACATATCTCGTGTGTATATTTATAAAGTATGTATTAATACATAACAGTTTGGTCTTGGGTGGTAGTTTTTAAATCTGTGCTGACAATCTTTGTCTTTTCATTGGTGTATTTAATGTCATTCACATTTACAGTAATTACATAGTTTATATAGTTGGATTAATAGCTACCATATTCATCATAAAATTTTATAAGGAAGGATAAAGATGAAATAAATTATTTGTAAATGTCCTAAAGTTTGTGATACCTTCATACTAACTAATATCTTAAAACCCAATATAAACTTTATTCAAGGTTCATTAGTAATAAGCATTTGTCAATTTGTATTTCAAATTAATAATTTCTTTTTCTCTTCTCCAATCTGATTAGGGGCTAATAAAAATGTCCTGTATATTGTGCAATATTCTAGGTACTTCTTATGCATTAACTAACTTAATCTTAACAACAGCTATATGACATAGGCAGTATGATTATGATGAAGAAATTGAAGCATGGAAAAGTTAAGGTAAAGGTCACACAGCTTGTAAGTGGCAGCATTTGGATTCAAACCTAAGAACTTGGCTCTATTTGTTATCTCTTAGACTTGTACCGTCCAGGATAGTAGCCACTAGCCACATGTGGCAATTTAAATTTAAATTAAGTTTAAAAAATAAAAATTTAGTGTCTCAGTGTCACTAGCTACATTTCGAGTTTAATAACTTTATTTGGGTGGTGGCTGCCATGTTGGACAGCACCACTCTAGGACATTTTCATCAGTCCTATTGGACAGCACTGACTCAGGCAACTGGTCATCGTGTTTCTGTCTTGTGGTGTGGCTTTGGTAGAGCTCATGCTATGAAGCAAGCATTAGCTTAGCTCTTTTCAGTTGTTTGCATGTGCTTGCATGATTGGTATTGTCTTAAATCCAGTGTGTTTTGTAGAAATCTTTGAAAGACCATTGTCTACTTTGTGGTGTCTGGTTTAGTTAAAATCGGGTAATATAACCCATAAGTCCATTTAACTGGACACATATAAACTGCAATATGTCAAGATAGAGGAATGAGTGAAGATGCCACTGTCCCCAGTTCCTTGATGCTATGAAATACCTCACAATATTGTCTGACACAGGATCAGGAGACGATCTCAATGTTCATTTGTATGTAGATAGATAAATGTAAGTAGAGGCTCTAGTACAGTCTTCTATCTCTTGTATGCTCTTTGGCGTACACAAGCCCTCTACTTGGAAGGTCCCTAGTCTAGATCTTTGACCTTACGCTTTTGAGCTCTTTGTCCCTCTTCTGTGCCTTGCTCTTTTATCATTGTTCCTCTGTCTTCCTCTTTGCAAAGGAATAAGCAAAACTTAGGCTTGAGACTGGCAAGATTGTTGCTCAGCAGGGGAACTAAAATCTTAATGGGACACAGATGTTCTCTATGTGGAATACAGGGCCAGAAGGAGACAATACATGGAAGGAGGGAAATGAGAGTTCTTCAAAGTGGCTTTCTTTCATTCTCTTAAGAAAAGTCTTGGTTGCTTCTTTGACAAGATAAAAATCCTTAATGTCTTTTGCAAACACGTTTTCTGCTTTTAGTGCCATGTATTTTGTTTGATTGACTATTTCATGAGAACTTCTTTCCTCCGTGCAGTCATAAAAAATAATTACAACATTTTAACTGAATTTATCTTATACTGTGATAGAACCTGATATTTCTTTGTGTACATGTGAGACAATATAATAGGGATAAGTGTAATTTCACTTGCAAATACTTTTCATAAAGTTGTATACATAGTGTTTTAAAGCGAAAGATGGCAGGAAACAGGTAGACTTCATTACCTCTCAAGATTACACTGTGCTTCTCAGTAGGAGCATGATGGGGTGGCTGGGGTATTTTGTGTAGGACTGTCCCACAAGTTACTGAACATCTGACATTCTGGTCCCAGGGCACTAACCAGGCCCAGTCATTGGGACAATCAAACTCCTGGCCTATCTTCAGTGCTCCCCTGGGAGTGGGTACTATGGGATTTGAGAATTCTCGGACTAACTGTTCGCTACAGACTCTCATTACAAATCTCTAATTAAAATTAGATGAAAATTCCCATTCAAGAAAAAGCCTTATTGTTTCTAGTCACAGTTCCTCATTACGCATCTCCCATGAGCCTGGCACAGTGTTACATACCACAGGTGCATTTTCTTGTTTCATACTCATTGCACCATGTGAAATGATTGGCAGTATCCTTTTTTTACAGATGAGGAAACTCTTTAAGTGCATAGTATGATTAAAATTTGTCATCCACTATTTTGTAGGTACCTTCTATGTGCTAGGCACTGAGATAAATTCATGAACAAGAGGGACACAATCTTTGCCCTCACTGAGACTGCTTTTAGTTTATGCAGCTAAGTAAGTGGAAGCAACAAAGTTTTAACCCAGATCTGTCATTTCTTGAACTGCTTTTTATTTCTACCACCACTCCTACCCAAATTATCTTCTTTAAGAAGAATTTAGTGAGCCAAGCTAATCCTAATTGACGAGCTATAAATATATTTAGCAGACATCCAGCAAGATGCAATACACTTTAGGGTCTTTTTCCTCCTAGGGGTGGCTGGAGTGCATGAGTAGGAGTAGGACAGTGGACAGCCTGCATGGCTGTAGATAAGCAAGACCCTACCTTTTCCTGCCTGGAATGCTTTCCCCTTTTCTACAGAGTTTTTCCTGCCTAAGGAAGTTGTATCTGTTGAGACTCCACTAAAATACTTCCTCTGATACTTGGATTTTTCAGGTTCTAATCAACCAACCTCTATCTGTCCATCCTTCCATCCCTCCCATCTTTCTTTTTTTTTCTTTTTTTTTTTTTAAGATTTTATTTATTTATTCGACAGAGATAGAGACAGCCAGCGAGAGAGGGAACACAAGCAGGGGGAGTGGGAGAGGAAGAAGCAGGCTCATAGCGGAGGAGCCTGATGTGGGGCTCGATCCCATAACGCCGGGATCACGCCCTGAGCCGAAGGCAGATGCTTAACCGCTATGCCACCCAGGTGCACCCCCCCCATCTTTCTTTTCTTTCTCTCGTGCATACGATATTTTCGAATGCCCATTATTTTTCCATGTTCTAGGACTATGATAATAGAATCAACAAGACAGTCCCTGTCCTCAAAGATCACACCACTCAGAATTACTTCTTTCACTCCTTTCTCATTGCATGAGTAACTCATAGAGTGCTCATATAATTGTTTAGGTTCAGTTGTATCCTTCAGTGCTTTTACTATGATGGTATTTGTTTGGATCATTGATTAGGGTAACACTGATGTGTATTCTTAATTTGATTGGTGTTACAGTTATAAGTTTTGGATGCCAGGGTATAGATTGATATACAGAGTTTTGTAAAAAGAATTGCATAAAGAATGTTATTTCATTCCTACTTTAAAACACCGAGAAGTAAACACGGGAGGACTTTCTTTTCAACAGGCATATCTAGTTACCTATACCAGAGATTCTGTGTAACATGCACATGTTAGATATTAGGAATATAGTAGGAAAGAGGAAAGGACTCAGCAAATTGTTTGGGTTGAAAAATTCAAAAATTTTATTATTTCTTAAGATAAACTTTTACCCCAAAAACTTGTTACTTGGGTGTGTGAAGTCCTTCCCGTTTGATTATGACTCACCGAGGGCGGAGGTCATGTCATTATCCTGTTTATGACGCTTATTGTCCCTTAACTATCTAATGCCACTGCGAGTCACTCTTGGCACTAACCATGGGCTGTTTTTATTGAATTGAAAATGAAAGCAGAAGGTGTTTTTATCAGCCAGAGAGTCAGTAATACTGTGGAGAGATCATGGTTCTGGAAAACAGGAAACCTGAGTTTTATGTCCCAACTTCATGAGTGTCTCTTGTGATGGCCTCAAATAAATCACCCAACCTCAATGGGGTCAGTCAGTTTCCTTGAAAAACGAGAAGACTGGATAAGACTGTCTCAAAGTTTCCTGCCTGCTGCCAATCTCCTGTGATTATTCCATTACCATTATACCATAAATATCTAGACAAGGTCACATGGGTATAAGGAAGTCTAGGTTATAAAGTCCTTATTTCAATTTTTAAATATGGATAACCTTGATTTGTTTTATTTGAATTTTCTAGAGACAACTTATATTTCAGCCTCAGACCATCTGCGTATGCTCAGCCTTATGCATGAGATGTCATGTAGTTAGGTATGTGAACATGAAAGTTTTCAGTTGACAGTAAACAGTTTTCTCTTTTCTTAGCTCTTTGGACAGACCCAACTTTTCCCCCAGACCAGCTCACGGTGATGTTCCATCAGCCGCTATGATGGGCTTTTAGAACTTTTACAGAATACACAATCATCAAGCTCACCCCAAGTCAGAAGATATCATTGGATGTACGTAAGTCCCCTGCCTTCAAGGTATCTAGGTTCTAGTAATGGAGTTAAAATAAATATGTCAGGTACTTGACCCTGGAGTCTAAACAAACCATTGAGGTACTTTAAGGCAGACCATGAGGCACATGGGGGAAGCCTTGTCAAATTCTCTGCTCCAATTACAGATAAACACTGTAAAAATTTCCTAGTACAGATTTTTAATTGCTTGCATCCTGAAACTCCTGGGCCCTGCGTGTAATCCTACACCAGATTGTCCTTGAAACCCAGTGTCCAGAAAGTCCATCCGAGAAAACAATGCCGGGATGGACTCTGTGACCTAAATGTTAAGTTGTGCATGTCAAACAAGAAAAATTTGGAGGAGGCGGTAAGACTTTCGTAAAACTCATTCCATGGAAAGTACTGACTTTTGCTTTGAGAATAAGTATGTCCATCCTAGTAGCGTGGTGTTTAAAACATCCTTTTATGAAATGATGAAGGCAGTGGTAAGTGGTTTGTTGTGTGGGTGGTTGATTGTTGCTATGACTGTCAGTGTCACGTTCCTACTTGGCAAGGTCAAAGTTGATCATCCTTGCATTCCTCAAGAACAACGTGCATTGCCATGGGTGCTCTGTGGACGTAGATTGTGTCTTCACGAAACTTATCTTCTGCTCTTTCACCCTATGGGAAGCAGTAAAGTCAGCAATACCCCGCTCATTTTATGGTTAAGCAAACAGACTTGGAACCATGTGTTCTACATTTTCTATTAATGCAATACAGGCTTTTCCTGGCATTGATTAAAAATCTGCCCTCCACACACCTCTGTACACAGTAATTATATGTGTGGAGTTATTATATATGAGGTCACCAGACCTCACGTTTTCCTTACACCTTACAAATATGGAACCAAGTCTTTCATGCGGTAGGGGAGGCATCACCTTCAATATCATGGTTTTAATTCGTAATGGTAAGTTTTTGTGACTGAAAAGTAGAGATGTCTATTTTCCTGGCTAAGGCTTCTAACGTCTTTTGAATATCTTGCTTTGAGGGGACACTTTACACATCAGGTTTTGATTCTCATGCAGTTGTTTTCCATTCTGAGAGGAGCCAACTATTATCCTAAAAGGTCAGTATTTGGCTTCCATGCTTAATCAAACAATCGAGCTTCATGGCAATTTTTCAATTAAATTCAAGAGTTTCTTGTTAAATGCAGATGTCTTTCTGCAGCATCTTAGGTAGCTGCCTGGTGATTCAGAAGACTTAACCCAAGAGCTGGCTACTTCACTTCTTTTTCCACTAATTACTGCAGGGGCTCCAGCTGAGGCATACCTTAGCGTATCTATGGAGGAAAAAACCTTGAATATTAAGTAGAGCACAAAAAGGAGTTCAGGAGGAAAAGAACCCTTTAAATGCCTCTACCCAGTTGCCCTAATGACTTTATTTTAAATCGAAATGTAATTACCATACAGTGTTATATTAGCTTCAGGCATACAATATAATGATTCAACAGTTCTATACATTTCTCAGTGCTCATCGCGATAAATGCACCATTGATCCCCTTTATCTATTTGTTACTGCATCGGCTTTGGAGTCCACAAGGCTGCCTTTATATCTTGTCTCTCTTGTATAGAAACTATGATTTGAAGTAAGCTGTTTAACCTCTTCATTCGCAAGTAAAATAGCTAACATCTATTGGCCGTAGATGAGGACCCAAGACTGTGTTAAGTTTGCAGCATAAATTCTCTCAATTCTCCCACCTGTGAAGTAGTAGTATGCAGACCCTTGTTTAGGTGCTCATCCCATAATACTCATTCTCCCCTCCCTTGCTTATAGAACCCCGATTTTGTGTGGGTGAGAATGTGTCTCCTACATATTTGCTTTTCAAACTTCACTTGTAGCTCAAGTGACCATATAGGACAGGTTTCTGGCCATAGATAAGCAGAAATCTGCTGGTTCTGCCTTAGTTTTACAGATCAAAGAGAACCCTTGTGGCTGGCCCCCTCTTCTGTTCTCTTTCTGCCCTAAATACTGACACAATGTCTGGAACTGCAGGAGCTAGCTTGTGCTCCTAAAGAAAAGGCTGAAAGCATCACATGCCAGCCCTGACATTGTGGAAATGCTAAAACATCTGCAGTCTCTTGTTTTCAGGCTTTCAGTAATGTGGAAGAATAGACCCCAATTTGTTTAAGCCACTGTTACCAGATATTTCTTTACCTGCAGTTGAACACATTCCTACCTGCTACAAAGTATTATTATCTTCAGTCTCCAGATAAGAAAACTGAGGCCCAGATATGTTAAATAATACATCTGATTTACACAGCTAGTCTCTGATGGAAGTGGAATTCAGACCCTACAAGGCTGACTTACAGCCTGAGCTCTTAACTACTTGTGGTTTTTGGAGGAAGGACATGAAATTACTTACATAAAGCATTTTAGCTTAACATGGTGCCTGGCTTGTAGTACATGCTCATTAAAATCTTAAGACTTTTCCCATAATCACAGCTGTTGCTTAACAGTGTGACTCTTGGGTTTTGATTCTCATGAAGTTATTTTCCATTCTGAGAGGAGTCAACTTTTATCCTAAAACGTTGGTATTTAGTTTCCGTGCTTAATTGAACAATCCAGCTTCATAGCTATAATACATGCTGAGAGAGTTTGTTGAATATGTGAATGAATAATTCCCTTAGAGAAATTTTCCTAAGCACCACTCTTCAGAGGTTACTATCTGCCTCTTTGGTAATGAAACGAAATAAGTATTGGTATAGTACAAAGTTTCAGTAGAGTTCTAGAAACTAGTCTGCCGTGGTTCAAATCTAGCCTCACCACCGATTGATAAACTGTGTGATATTAGGCAAGTACCTTAACCTCTGTGTGCCTTAGTTGCTTCATCTATAAGATGGGGACAGTAATAATCCAAATTGCCTCATAGTAATGTTATTAGAATTAATTGGAATAATAAATTTAAAACAGTTGTTAAAGGGTTTGGCATAAGCACTCAACAAATGTTAGCTTTTATGACAATAACAATTTTATTAATTCCCATGTACCTTACTAAAAGTGGTTCCAGTTAATGAGGCCATGTTGAAAACAAGATTCTCATGGAGTAGATGCAGCAATTCATATGTGGATTCCCAGTGACTTACCCATATTAAAATATAGTAGGATCAGAATAAAAATGGGGGTCTCAGCTTGGTAGCCAGTACCTACATGCTTGATTTCCTTCATAACTATAAATTCACTTTAGTCTTGGTGTTTGCCTTTTAAAACTAAAAAGAAAAAACATTGTATACTTTTAGTGACAAATTATAAAATGTTGTTCCCACTTGCTTCCCTTTTCCCACTTCTGTTTTCAGATTTGCATGTAAGTTAGTTTATTTGAGAGGAATCAAGTCGACTTGATCAGGAAAAAAATAGCATCTCTCTACCTTACTAGCAATTATTATTACAACTTAAAAATCAAAGTCAGCAATGACAACAAAAGCTAGCAATTATAATGTTAGCTTATGGAATTCTATTTTTTAAAAAGGGGCTAAAACTTCTAGAAAGGTGTGAAGAGATTGGCAGGCCTATTTTCCAGTGAAACAAACATAACTAGGGAAAGTGATTTAAAAAAATAAATAAAACACAACTAATTAAAGTCTCTGGAAATGGTCGTAAGAGTGTACAGCAAACAGAGACATATTTATTCAGCAAAATCCACTAAATATGTAAGATCAGTGAAAATCAGTAAGTGGCACTTGAATCATCACCTCTCCCTCCCTATCTTCTCCTTGCTAGCTGAGCTTGATAGAAGCTCCACTCTAGGCAGGTGTGGCCAAAAAGACAGAGCTGCCATTCCCCTCAGTTCCCAATCAAGGGACACAGTATTTTACCAGGAGCAACAGACCAACATTTCTAATCATGTACAACTTCAAGTTACAGAGACTAAGTTCTCAGTGAGTGCATCCATGAGGTTGGGTACTCCTCTCCTCCATCCAGCCCCCACTCATAGGGTGGAGGCTTTACTCCAAGCATGGTAGTCTGAGAATAATGGGTCCCTGATTATCCTCACCCCAGCTAACTCATAGGGTGAAGATTCCATGCCAGGAGAGGCAAACTGAGAAGGACAGAGGCTACTACCTCTCCCCAGGTCTCTGCTTATAAAGCAGAGGTGGCCCTCCAAGAGAAGGAGGCCCCCATCACTGGCCAGCACCTGGATCAGTGGCTCAGAGATTTTGCCCAGCAGGGTGTGATGCAGCCAGAAAGAATAGAGAGCTCTGAAGCTCACCCCCAAAGGAACTGACTTTATTTGAAACAGAATAAGGGGAAGTTCAAACCTAAGGGCATTCTCTAAAACAATGAAGATTTGGTAGAAAGAAATTAAGAGGGTCTGGTAGTTCTGAGCATCAAGCTAAACCGTAGGCCAGCTAGTTTACTAGAAAGAATCAGGAAAACATATAGCTTCTAAGAGCCCCCCTGCTGATGTGAGACAAAAGTTTCAAAGACTAGCCCCCAACTACCCCCTGCCTGCATTTAATTAGATCAAACTGAGGAGCAATTTATGTCCCAGGACATTGTCAAAAAGAAGAGAAAGATCACATGCAATTAATGAAGTCTAACAGCTGAGTGTGATACAAAAAAGAGACAGACAACAGAGAAGTCAGGGAAAGAGAAGGTCAAAGAAACCCCTGCTAAAACCAGTCATTCCAGGATGACTGGCTCTATGGTGAGGCTTCATACTGTCAGAAACAGAAGGGAATTACATTTCATTAGAATAGTTTATGCAAATGACTAAACAAATAAATAAGTGTGCATGCTCACACAAAAGCCCAGAAAGAGAGGAGAGAAATCATTACCCAGAATTGCTGCTGTACTTTACCTAAAATGTCCCATTAAAAGAAAAAAAGAGACATGGAAAGAAACAGGAAAGTGTGACTCATACATAGAAGAAAAGCAGGCAACAGAAACTATGAGGGGGGCTGGTTGTCAAATTCAGTGGACAAAGATTTCAAAGCAGCTGTTATAAATACGTTCAAAGAGCTAAAGAAACCATACTTAAGGAAGTAAAGGAAGCTCTGATGACACTATCTCAGCAAACAAAGAATATCAATAAAGAAATTATTTTAAAAATAACCAGATGGAAACTCTGGAGTTGGAAAGTATAATTGAAATGAAAAATTCGCTAGAGGAATCAACAAATTTGGAAGAATTAGTGAAGTGGAAGTCAGATTGATAGAAACTTGGCAAACCAAGGGACAGAAAACGAAAAGAATGAAGAAAAATGAACAGAACCTCAGAGCAATTTGGAACACTGTTATGTATATCAATATACATGTAATGGGAGTACCAGAAGAAGAAAAGAGAGGCAGAAAGGAGCAGAAAGTGATGTGCCCCCCTTCAAAAAAAAAAAAAAAAAGATTGAAAACATTTCAAGTTTGATGAAAATCCATATACCCATCTGAAAAACTCAGTGAATTGCAAACAGGATAAACACAAAGAGATCTTCTAAGGGACACATCACAGTAAAAATATTGAAATACAAAGGCAAAGAGAAAATTTTGAAGGCAGCAGGAGAAAAGGAGCTCATCATATATAAATGAATACTGCTAAGACCAATATCTGACTTCTCAGAAACAATGGAGGATAGAACGCAGTGGAACGACATATTTGCAGTATTGAAGGGGAAAAAAACACCAATCAAGAATATTATGTCTTGCAAACCTATCCTTCATAAATGAAAGCCAAATACAGACATTTCCAGATAAAACCTGAGAGAATTTGTTGCTAGCAGGCCCACCTTACTAAAAATAATAAAGGAGATTCTTTAGGATAAAGGCATATGACTGCAGATGGTAATATGAACCCTTGAGAAAAAACAGCACTGGGAATGGTAATTATATAATTATAAAAGGCAATATAAAGGTATATTTCTCTTCCTTTCTCCTCCCTGTTTTAAAAATCAGTGGTATAAAACAATATGTATATAATTATACTGTTGGGCCTGAAACATATAGAAGTGTGATATATCTTACGTAAGCACAGTGGAAGCGGATGAGAACAAAGGTGTATTGAAGTAAGGAAATGACACCAGATGATAAGAAGAAAGGTGAGGAGTGGGAGGGGACATAATGGATGTTAAGGATGTGAGGAAATTCAAAATAGTCCCCTACAGTCCCTGCAAATGCTTGCACTTACAATACAATGCTTTAAATTGCATGTTTTCCTCTTTTGTAAACTGGAAAAATTCATAGTTGATTTAATATCTACTTGTGTCCCAAAAGGCACACTTATTTTTTGACACTGAAATGCGGCCAATTGGAATAATTGGTTGCTTGGGCTCTGTGATTGCATCAGACCTTGCTTTTCACCTCAAGGAGAGAAACTACTGGAAATTTACTGACCTCAAACCATTTTTATGCAAAAATGAATCAGAATTTTTTTAAAAATCCTTTAATGCATTATGAATTTCATAATTATAAATCAAGCTTTATCTGTGAAAGTATATTCCAATGATTTGATCCTTGTTGAGATTTATTTAAAATTAAAGGCATTGGTCTGCTGTTTTAGGGTGGTTTTGCTTAGAAACCTTTCAGCAATTCCATTTTTGAAAATTTTATTCTCACTGAGTCAGCTAAACAGTGATTGTGATATAATTTATTACTTTAGTTTTGTATTTTCCACTCTCAAGGTGACTTGATTTATTTGACTTATACATTCCAAAGGAAATGGAAGAGTAATTTAGACCCTCTACCACAAGGTTGTGATAGTAAGTTGTGGGTACATATTTGCAGCAGTAGGTTTAATATAAGCATTACTATATGCCCAGTAGTGAGGTAAGTTCTGGGGAAATGAAGATATGAAGGTGAAAAAGATAGGATAGTCCCTTGTCATCAAGGAAATGGTCATCTCAAGGGACAGTTTGTGCTGGAAACAAGTAATTTTAATGCAGTGTGGTATTGTGTTAGATGGAAGCCAGATGCTATGTGACAAAGAAGAGAGCATCAGACAGGCAGGGGTGGGCAGGGAAAATGGAAAGGAAAGCTTGTTCAGGGGGAGTTTTCAAAGGAGGCAACCCAGACTTCAAAAATATGTGTTTGAGGCAGAAACATACACACTCTCTCTCCATTTCACATCAGAAATCAGTCATTATTAAATAGTAAATAACATTTTAGAATAATTTTAAAGAAATCATGCCAATAACACACATTTCAGTCAGGAATTTCAAATGAAAGGGACAGATATCCAACAAAAACCAACTTAAGAAGGAACTGAGATACCAGGCTTCAGGCACACTTGGATCAAAGAACTCAAATGATGCCATCTCTCTACCCTATGGATCTGCTGGCTTTTGTGTATTGGCTTCATTTCCTCCTATTACAGATATGAAATTATATGTAGCTGAGGTGAAGTGGATGTCAGTAGCCCCTGATTCACTAATTCCCAGGTTAGGAATCCCAGGGCAAAAAAAGCTTTTCTCTTCCACCATTTATGTATACATCTTAAAGTTCTAACTGGCCATTCTGCCCATCCCAGACCTTGCTGGGGTCATGTGCTCATCTCTTGACCTATCAATGAGCTGAGGATACACTGTGATGGCTCATCCAGCCTGAGTTACATTCCCACATCTGATAGAGGAAGTACTGTATAGACCATATTACCAGGGCCACAAGAAATGGCATAGGGTGAGGAAGTTTCTTAATAAAAAAGGAGTTCCTTTACCAGAAGAAGAAGGCTGGCTAAAACAGTGGCTACCTGTAGCAGAAACTGCTAATGGTCCCTCAATATCTATTCCTCTCTTTCTCTTTAAGTAACCACCCCCAATGTTAGCTATGTATGTGTCCACCTAGAATAAAGGCATATTTCTTAGGCTCACTTGCAACCAGATGTAGCCATTTGATGAAATCTGGCAAATGAATGTATGTAGGATTGCTGTTAACAGCTTCTGGAAATCTTTCTTTAAAAATAGTTATGCACACTTTGCTTAACTTTTTTCCTTCCTGTCTTTTGGAATTAAGATATGATGGCTAGCTCTCTACCTGCCAGATTGGACCAAGAAGAAAGGTCCATGCCATAGAATCTCTGAGGACTTTGAAAAGCAGAGCTGCCAAACGTTCACTGAACTGCCTATTTCCAAACTTTTAGGTGAAAGAGAAATAATTATCTCCCTTGCTTAAAGCACCATATTTGGTACAAACACATCACAGTTCACATCAGGGCAATTCAATACTTCCTCCCTAATAACTGTGCTTCCTCAAACCTTAATTATGATCTTTTTAAAAAAAGAATTTATTTATTTATTTGTCAGAGAGAGAGAGAGAGCACAAGCAGGGGTAGTGGCAGGCAGAGGGAGAAGCAGGCTCTCCGCTGAGCAAGGAGGCTGATGCAGGACTCTATCCCAGGACCCTGAGATCATGACCTGAGCCGAAGGCAGACACTTAACCGACTGAGCCACCCAGGCATCCCAACCTTACTTACGATCTTAAGTCTATACAGATAGTGTGATGTAGTTATTCATCTAGTCAACAAATATTTATTGAGACCTACTGTGTGCCAGTTCTAGGCACTGGGGATGCAACAGGGAATCAAACTGTTCAATAGACTAAGAAGCTTACATTGTAGTTGGAGAAGGAGAAATAAAAGAATAAGTATATAATTTATAAATGGTAAAACAGGCTAAGAAAACATGAAGAAGCATGGTTAAAGAGATAGAAGGGATATTGGAGTGCTAATATTATTTTACATAGGGCAGTATAGAGGGACCACTCTCTGATAAAATAATATTTGAGTAGTGACCCAAATTAAAAGAAGGTGTGATGGTTAATTTTATGTGTCAACTGGATTGGGCTAGATGCCCAGGTATTTGGTTAAACATTATGTCTGCGTGTGTCTGTGGGGGTGTTTCTGATTGAGATTGACTATTGACATTTGAATCAGTAGACTGAGTGTCTACTGTCAATCAAGCAGATTGTCCTCCCTAATGTGGGTGGGCCTCGTCCAATCTGTTGAAGACCTGAATAAAGTAAGAAAGAACTCTTTTTGCCTGGCTGTCTTCTAGCTGGGACATCAGTTTTCTCTTGCCTCTAGTCTCAGACTAGAACATACCCCATCATCTCTCCTGGGTCTCCAGCTTGCTGTCCTCAAGATATTGAACTTGGAATTTACATGAGCCAATTCCTTAGAGTAAATCTCTTTTTGGCACAGGAAGGAACGGTGGGAAGTCCAGTGAGTTTAGAGTAGTTGTTCTCAAACTTTTTGGTCTCAGGACCCCATTGCATTCCTAAAAATTAATGAGGACCCTTGAGAGCTTTGGTTACATGGATTCTATCTATATTTGACATATTAGAAGTTAAAACAGAAAATTTAAAAATATTCATTGATTCATTTAAAATTACAATAATAAACCTATCACATGCTGATATAAATAATAATTTTATGAAAAATAACTATTTTCCAAAACAAAAAATAATGAGAAGGGTAACATTGTTTTGCATTTTTGCTAATCTCTTCAATGTCTTGCTTGCTAGAGGACAGCTGGATTCTCATAGCTGCTTCTGCATCCAATCTGTTATAGTATGTTGTTTTGATTTTAGTGTATGAAGAAAATCTGGCCTCACACAGATACATGGTTGGAAAATGGAAGTATTTTAGTAACCTTTTAGATATTTGCAATTATTCTTCTTTGATACTATGCTTGACCCTTGAACAACACTGTGTGGGTCCACTTATACATGGATTTTTTTCCCAATAAATACAGTACAGTGCTGTAAATGTATTTTCTCCTCCTTATAATTTTCCTTTCTTTAAATTTTTATGTTTATTTATTTATTTTTTTAGTAAACTCTATGCCCAACATGCGACTCGAACTCACGACCCTGAGATCTAGAGTCACATGCTCTTCTAACTGAGCCAGCCAGGCACTCCTTTTTTTTTTTTTTTTTAAAGTTTACTTATTTATTTGTTTTAGTAACTCCTTATAATTTCCTTAACAACATTTTCTTTTCTCTAGCATACTTTATTGTAAGAATACAGTACATTAATGCATATAACATAGAAAATATGTGTTGATTGACTATTTATGGGTAAGACTTCTAGTCAACAGTAGGCTATTAGTAGTTATGTTTTGGGGGGAGTCGAAGTTATACACAGGGGTCAGTGCCCCTAACCCATGTATTGTTCTAGGGTTAACTGTACATCAAAACTCAACAAGTGGTAGTCCTTTATAGGGTAGTTACAATGTGGAATCTGAAACTATATCAAGAAAGTATTTGCTCCGTGTATGCCTGTGACAAAATAGGCATGAAAACAACATCTTAGTATTAGAATAAAAATAAGTGTGACCTCCAGACCCCTGAAAGGGTGTCAGGAACTACACTTTAAGAACTGTTGCTCTAAGAGCAGAGTAAGTGAGGAAAAATGAGTGAAGATGCCATCAGGGAGTACATGTAGGAGCTTGTAGCTTGTGATAAGCACTTGGAAATTTGTTCTCAGTCAAAGGTGAAGCCACTGCAAAGTGCTGGGTGGTGAAGTGAGTTACATTTAGAAGGCCCATTCCCTGTGTATATGGAGAAGAGACTGTGGGAGCCCCGCATGAACAGAGAGGCCTCTAGGACACAGGTGTAGTACGTCCAGGTGAGATAATGACAGCTTGGACTGCACAGGTGGTCTGGCTCACCACATAGACATTTGTGGAACAGTGGAAATGGAAACCTGTCTTTGCCTGAGGTCGTTTTGGCACTCTATTAAAGATGATTCAGTGAATTTAAGCTAAAGCCTCTATTTTTCTTTGTGGATGCTTCTGAGTTTCTACAAAAGCTCTGGGTGTCTCAGGGAATCAAAGTAAGAGCATAAAAGAACTCTGGAGAACATTTTCGTCAATAATTTTTAAATTATTCTCTAAGGAGCCGCAGGATCTCTATGAAAGTAGTAGGTCAGTAATTATAGGAATTAAAGGAAACCAGTAGCATGTGCTTCAGGCTCCCCATCTCTGCTCGGGATCTGAGCAATTCCACTTTTATCTTTGTATTAATGGAGTCTTTAAAAGCTTTTGTTCAAAGAAAGTGTTCTGTGGCTAAATAACAATTTATGAATGAATCTTGGCACTGTGCTGAGCCAGGGTGCAGCCTCAGAGTCCTCGACACAGTATTCCACTCACGTTCTAAAAACAGATCAGAACTGGCCCTTCCCGTGAATAGTGTTTGCCATTCCTCATGGAAGCCCAAACTCCATATCTCATCACATAGCCCTCAGTTAATTTTCTGTGCCTCTCGAACTGTACTGGTTTCTACATCACACCCACCTTGCTTCCATGGCTGGATACGGTCAGCCATGTAGAGATCATACAATGGTCAAGCTAAGGAAATTTTTACAGACTCTTCAGGGATTGAAAACTCACATGCCTTCAGAAGACAAGTGGGTAGCAGGCCAAGAGTGGGACCTAAAGTGGGAAGACAGGAACGATGACATTCTGACTGAAGGCATTCAGATTCAAAATTTAGAAAAATTCTGGCAATGACAAAGCAAAGAAACAAATAACCTCCCACCATGGACGTTATGGACTCTGTTTCAGCCCTCGACAATCTCAAATTGGTTTAACTTGCCCATTTTTCACATGAGGCTCGCTCATAGAGGGGCTGTGGTTTGGGAGGTTGTAGAGATTGGGGACGTAGAGCTTGGATTTTGACGTCAGATTCACGTAGCTTGTACCATGGGACCACCGTTTGCTAGATGCATGATCTTGGAAATCATCACTTCTGTAAGCCATCATTACCTCAACTACACCCCCACAGGAAGCTCTTGGCACAGGGGACCTGCCACGTTGAGTACTCAATAAACATCGCTGTTCGTGTTGCTCTCGGATAGGGTCCCACACAGCTAACTTGGTGCAAAGCGAGAAGGTTCCCCATCATCCTGAGATTTGCTATTGAGGAAATCTGCCACCGGGACTTCTGGTCCCTTTGGTACACCTGTGAGGACATTGCCGCTAAGACATCACAAAGAAGAGGATTGGAAAAAGAGGGGGAGCTGGATAAGGAGATGAATCAAGGCATAGTCCGTGGCAGGACGTGAGCTTCCCATGAGCCTGACGTTGTTTCTCAGGAGCAGCTGTTTTGCCTTAAGCATGGGGTCCCCTTAGGGAACGTTGTTAATGGAAGCTGATCTTTTCCTCAGGTTTCCCCAGCTCTGCCATGGGTTTCGGCAAAGGCCAGTGGCAGTCAGATTGTGTGCAGGCCACTCTGCCCCCTGGGAGCACCAGTTTACCGAGAGTGAGCCCAGACTGCTGAAGGGCTGTCAGGAGGAACAATTTTCCGTCAGTTCAAATCTAGAACAGATTTGAACTAACGCCCTGGAATTAAAAACCAGCCTGTCTCTGGCTGAATAGAGAATGAAGTTTGCAAATGCAATTTTAAGCTTGTTGCTTGGATAGGTTTTATGTTGCAGTCTACGCTTCTCTGGAGTGTTAAACACTTTACGAATGTCTGTTGGCTGTTTGGGTACAGTATGGTTTTGATTAAATTACATTCATAATTCTGGGGAAATGTTGTGCCTAACATATCCGCATAGTGTGGGTTTGCGGGACTTTAAGGAACATGCTTTTATAGAGTGCCCACTCCATGAATTCAGGACATTGGTACTTGCAAGGAATCACTTTTAATTAAAGAATTTTCAGTGTGCTTAAGAGTATGAAGTCAGAAGCACAAATCCCAGCTGTCTGCTTTCCAGGTGTGAGGCTTCATCAAGTCACTTAAATCTCTCTGAACTTTTCTTTCTTCGTCTGTTAAATGGGCATAATAACATCTCCCACTCAGAACAGGGCAGTTAGGAAATTTAGACTGCATCGTGGGTGTTGCATACTTAGCCCAGGGTCTGGGAATTCATCAGCGGGTGCTCTGAGCACCAGAATCGCCATGCCTTACTCTCTTAATGGCCTCGATTAGCAAAAATAATGAATCACATTTGGACATCCTGCATCAGCAACGCATGCACTAGGTGTCTCCAGTTCAGGAGGAGCAATCCAGTCATTTTCTTACCATGTGGCAAGTGCTGGGAGGCAAGTGCCACAAAGAATTGAGGATATCATCTTCACTTTCCAGGGCTTTCTAGAGATCAGTCACATTCTGCACTGGAAAAGTGCAAAATAAAATACAACGGCAAAAGAAATTGGTAGCTGGTGATCCCAAACAAAGCAGGTGTGACTCAGGACTCTGGTGGGTAGAACGTAGAGTGGGAGTCAGCTGCGGTGTGGCCTTAGGTCTCCTGAGAAACTATGAGAATGAAGAAAGAGAAATTTCACATTCAGGGATAGATAGGTGGAAATGCCAAAGGGCCAAGCACAGTGGCTCACTCGGGGTTATGGTGGACCAGACTGCCCGGTAGGATCACCAGCCCTGGGCTCACCGGACAGAGCTGGACATGGGCTTTCTGGGTTCTTCTGTTCTGCTAGACAGGGCTGCATCTGCAGTGACTTATGAGCAGGTACCCCCCTGACTACTCAGCTCAGCCCCAGACTGTCCCCTTCCTTCACCTGCCGAAATGCTCCTAATTGCCTTGGGTGTCCAACTTTCCTTTATGTGAAGGTGGTTCTTTTTTTTTTTTTTTTTTTTTTAAACCAACCGACCTCTCTCCCTCAGTAAAATAGATAACATTTCTGGGAGAGGATTTTTCCAGCTATTATGCCCTTTTCTGTGTCAGGCTGCTGATTTCCAATGAGACAACAAGTTGAGAGTGGGGATGAGGACTTGGGGCTCATGAGTTTTGACAGAGGAGGACATGGTGCCTAACAGACTATCCTGGGAAGTCTTTCAATAAGTACGTTCTGAGCACCTATATCACAATTCCACCTGGCCTACTTATTAAGAATTCAGATTTCTTTTTTTTTCTTAAGATTTTATTTATTTACTTGAGAGTGATAGAGAGCATGAGTGGGGGAAGGGTAAGAGGGAGAGGGAGCAGCAAGTTCCCCACTGAGCAGGGAGCCTGATGCCAGGCTTGATACCAGGACCCCAGAATCATGACCTGAGCCAAATGCAGACACTTAACCGACTGAGCCACCCAGGCGCCCCAAGAATTTGGATTTTTTTTGGCCCACCAAATCAGTATCCAGGAGCAAGATCTGGGCATCTGTGTGTTTAGCAAACCCTTAGGGTAATTTTATCATAGTTTTGTTTGAGTCCTGCCTTGGTGGAGAGTCCCTGGGAGCGAACCACGTGAAGTTTTAAGCAGCCAAATATATGATAGATTTGCTTACGTGATTGCTCCTGAAGACGAAATTCATCTGTACCCCACCACGTTGCTGGGGCACATCCTGCTGTAAGTCTCTAACACGTGGGGGTGCGTGCCCTAACTGGTGGAAATGGAAAGGCGGGAACAGAGGGGAGGATGCCCTTTCTTGTCCCCTCTACAGCCACTCCTTATTCTACATTAACTCCCAGGTAGAAATACACATGTCCTTTGATCCCCATTGTGTTCAGTAGACTACCACTGTGAGCGTATCTGGATTGTTTTGTTTGGACTTTCAAGGAGGAGAGAAAAGGCATTTAGCAGCTTCTTACAAGATCCTCAGCACATGGCAAAAAGGTCTCCAGTGAGCTTTGCCACAATCTGCTCTAACTCAGAAACTCACTCAATCCCTTTCCTGGTATATGTATTCCTTAAGTTCTGTGGCAACACTTTGCTTTGTTTTGTTTTGTTTTGGCAGAGCTGAAGGAAAACTGTAATGGGGGTTATTTTCCATACTTTTACCATAAATTTTTATTTACCCATCAGGAAAGAAAAAGAGCAGTAAATTGAATGTTCTACTCTTAAGAAGGACACGTGCCAGGGAGGAAGGAAACTCACAAGGCTCTTAATGACATCATTTACAAAAGAAAGTCCTTAGAAACCTCTGGTACTGCCAGTCAGACTTGACTAGTTGATGTCTGAAGGAAATTAATTGATTCCTGTTTTTGTATTGAGTGGGAAGGGCATTAAACACAACGAATAATGGCTTTCACCTTAAATGCCTGTCCTCCAATCTTGCAAACACAAACAAATGCCTTCCCTGAAGAATTTTCTGAGAGAACTAGTTTAACTAAGTGAAGGGGCATCTCTAGTGGTCTTCGTTTCTGGTTGGAAAGGCAGGATTTTTGAATCTTTAAAAATTTTTTTTAGAAAAGTAGTACTATATGAATGCTGAGGTTCGAGTTGTGTAACTGCGTACAAAGAGTTTACATGATGACTTTACACGTCGTGAACTTTATCATTTTTATCTCTACTTGTTATGTTCATCAAGTCAAGATCCCATCAAAAGCTCTGCATCTAATTTCGTAACAGTTGTAAAGAGTGTGGCCTTTGTCCCAAGCATACCAATGCTTTAGAAGTCCGATCTTGTTAAGAGATCAAAAGAGGTAGCTGCTCTAATTTTTATTTTATAGATAGAAAACTGAGGCTTGGAGATGTCCAAAGTTAACAAGAACAACAAAAAGCGGTTGAAAATATGTGATAGGAACCCAGACCATCTGATTCCAAAGTCTGTGGAGTTGACACAACCCTAAGCTTGTAGCTACAGCATTTTGCTTTGTGCCCACACCGAAGGATGATAATTAGGGACAAAATATCCCTGTATTTCATTTTATAAGGACCAGGTTCAAGAGAGAGAGGATAGTAGAGGAAGGAAACAAAAACCTCCAAAATATATTGGCCCTTGGAAAAAATAGGTCAGGACTGTCAGCCTCCTAATAACCATTTCAAATCATTTTGGCTTTGCCTTTTAGTTTTGTTCTTTTACTAACTCTGTATGTTCCTATGGGCAAGTGTCAGTGTCCTTGACTCTGGGTTTTCTCACCTGGAAAAGATGGAGTTGGAGCCAATAACCATTAAGTTCATTGAGTTTCTAACATTCTATGAGTATACATGGTGCCTGTTTCAGGAAGCTCGCAGTCTCTAAGCAGGTGTAAAAAACACAAGCAATGCATGGTGCAAAGTTGAAGTTCAAGTGAATAAGCGAAATATCCCCTTTAGTTGGTCTTGGAGTCAGTGCTGAATCAATGATAAAGACTATAAGGAAGACAGAGGGATAACATAATCCTGGTGTCATCAAGGATTTCCCCAAGGGGATAAAACTTAAGCTGGGCTTTTTAAAAGTTCAGACAATTGGACTTATGAACATTTGTAAGATGAATCCATGCTCTCTGTAACGAGTCAAATACCACGGGAGTAATGAAGCTGAAGGACAGCTGGGATAGGTAGGGAGGAGGAGGGGAGCCCTTGCCCTTATATTGTCTGGTTTTTCATTTTGCTGCATTCCCATTAACACTGCACACACATTGCAGCTCACTTCACATCATATCAGTGCCTTTCACTTAATGGCACTTTCATGTGGTCTGGAGTTCCTCGATGACACTTCTAGATCACTGTATCTGGCACAGTGCCAGCACTAATGATTCACTTAATAGATAATTGGTTGAATGAGTGGTTGACATATTTTGGAGATGTTCATTCATATAAACAACCACAACAACAGCAACTCTATTGGTCCCTTTTGGGGCCAGGCACTCCATGCAAAGACTAAAGTGATACGCTGCTTTCACACACCTCCATAGTCCCGTAGAGGCATGTTCATAAGTAGCCGAAATGCAAAGTGGGAAGGGAAGAATGCCTCAAAAGAAATGTTGTAATGGAGGCCCTCCCCATTTGGGTGGGCCAGAAGGAAGAGTGCAAGTAAATTTTCAACTCCATAAAACCTAAAGAGAAGACATAGAATGAGCAAATATGGCCCCAGGTAGCTAGGTGATTTTCCCTCTCAGCCCCTCAACTCTCAGAGTGGATCAGTTTCAGTTTCCTTAGGCCTTGAATGCTGGCCCTTCAATTCCCTTCACCCTGCCAGCATCTTGTCAGCTCAGGAGGCTCAGATCACATCCTGACTTTTGGGTAGCAGTGTATCTAGCCGGCGGAACCCCAAACACGAATGAAAGCAATAGAAGAAGACGGTTGGCTCTCATCACAGACAGAAGAACTCAAGTGCAGGAGCTGGCCAGAGATTGAGGGGAAGGGAGAGGAGGATGAAAGCAGAAACAGCCGGTCTTTTCATTGCCATGTATCACCTCACAGAGAACGAAGCATGGAAGGTCTAGGTGAGTGGTGATTCCACTTTAAAATGAATTAGTTAATTTGTTTGACAAACAAGTGGAGTGTCTGTGATGTCCAAGGCAATGTGCCAAGCTCTGAGAGACCCTAGAGTCTCACCGTTTGTGTAATAAAATCTGAGATAGAAAATGCAAAGTGTATTAGTTTGTTAGGACGACCATTACAAAGTACCACAGACCAGGTGGCTTAAACCACAGAAATTTATTTTCGCACAGTTCTAGAGGCTAATAGTCCAAGATCAAGGTGTCAAACAGTGTTGTTTTCTTTCTAAAACTCTCCCTTTGGCTTGCAAATGGCCCCCTTCTCCTTCTGGCTTCGTAGCTTCCTGTGTGTTGCCTGTGCCCTAATCTCTTCTTATAAGAACACCAATCAGATTGGACTAGGGCTCACCCTCATGACCTCATTTTACCTTTGTTATCTCTTTAAAAGTCCTGTTTCCAAACACAGTCACCTTCTGAGGCACTAGGGGTTAGGCTTCAACGTACGAATTTTGAGAAGACACAGTTCAGCCCATTAACATGGAGCTTCAAAACCTCAGCCTCGACACAGGAAGGGGAGAAGCTTGGGGGTGTTTATTTTATTAAAGTTTACCTTTAATAGGTAAGTAAATCTATGTTCCTCAACAAAATGAAAACCAGCTTGAAAAATCCAAAGCGTTAAAGTTTTCCATTTACTCAGGATTTTATTGTTTGATGAAGATAGTAATTTTTCAATTTTTTTGGCACTAAGCTATGTTAACCAGCCCTGTTTTGTTTACTAAGTCCTTAGTTACAGCCTCGAGTTGACGTAGAATGTCTTGCTCCGGCAGTGTGTGCACAATGTACAAGTTCTAAAAGAGGAAAAAACAGACTTTGCTGGCCTTAGGCTGAAATTTACTATAAAGGAGGATTTCAAGGGTGTTAAAAGAAGGGATAAATGATGCTGCATAATTTTCTTCCAGTGGACATAGACACATTTTTTGGACTTGGATAAGAGGAAACATTTTGACTTGGGATCAAGGGGAACAACATGACATTAAGATCGTTCGTTATGCTTATCAACAGGAACCTCTATGCTTGCTAAAGGCACTTCTGTTCCCATAGAGGACGTTTTCATTTCTGACCTTAGTCATAACCTTTAAGTGCCTGTGTGAAATGATGAAAGATACTGCAAAATTCCATCCCTGAGCCAATTTTGTTATTATCATAGTGTGGTAACTTAAAAAAAAATCTTTATTTTGTGCATGGAACAGTTTCGGGTTATTTTGAATAGTGCCACCTATTGATTTTACATTTAATAATGTTGCTAATTTGTTTTTTTCCATGAAGAAAACAATTTTGCATAAAGAATTGACAGAATAGTTGAACTTGAGGAGATATTATAAAACATCTATCTTGTTCATCTTCCGTAACTTATAGGGAAGAACCTGAGGTTAGCAGATTTTGCCTCTTTCTCTCTCTCAAAGTTATCCTGTGAGTTAGTGGAAGAGTCAGAATTCAACCCAACTGAATTCAACGTTCCCCATCTCCCTACTTAGGCCTTGTTCTAGCCATAGAGTCACAGAGCATTTGTGCTAAATGAGACCTTGGAGACCATCGAGTCAACCCCTCTTGTTACCATTAATTAATTTATTATTATTAATTAAGGACCTTGTGGCCCAGAAAGGTGAAACAATCTGGTGAGGTCACAGGGAATTGAATCTAGGAACTGGAACCAACCTACATCTTTATTCTCCAATTTCTGAGAACACTCCTCTAGGATTTCTCCCAGCACATCCTGAGTGTATCCTCTGTGCAAAGCTAGTGAAAGGGGCCCCAAGTCCTTATCTTCAGTAAGGAAAGGAAGCATGGGGTTTGGGACTCCTTCTTATAATCTTTATCTTCCTTTTGTACAGAAGGAGGATGATAGTACAGGGTTAGAGATTCCAACATGGAAATGGACAAAGTTCCAGGTTTATTTAAGTGCAGTGGATCCTTTGAAGAATGTATTTTTCAATTGGTCAAACTATTGACTACCTGCTAGTAAGCAAGAACCAAAAACAAAACAAAACAGAAAAAATTATTTTGTGCTCTCTTCCTTGTCAATGTGGGGAAACTAGGTATAAACACTTCAAAACATACCTAAAAATACATTACACATAGAACTAACTCACATACCAGGTATTCCTTTTATTGTAGTCTTCGTGGACATGTCTCCTCTTCCCATTCACAAATTGAAACCTTCTTGAAGCAAGACTGTATCTTAATCACTTTTATCTATAATACTTAGCATGCCCAATACCAGTTTAACTTAATGAACTTACATTCAACAAAATGAAAGATATCATAATGAATGGGGCACCTGGGTCGCGTGGTCATTAAGCATCTGCCTTTGGTTCAGGGCGTGATCCCAGCGTTCTGGGATCGAGCCCCACATCAGGCTCCTCCACTAGGAGCCTGCTTCTTCCTCTCCCACTCCCCCTGCTTGTGTTCCCTCTCTTGCTGGCTGTCTCTGTCAAATAAATAAATAAAATCTTAAGAAAAAAAGATATCATAATGAACAAGATATCGTAAGACTCCTACATTGGTTGGACTTAGACCCAACTGTGAGAAACAGGAAATAAAGGCAGTAGCTTAAGTAGAAATGTATTTCTACCCCACATTCAAAATGTCTGTAGTCAGTAGCCAGCGCTCCATGGTGCAAGTGATCAAGACACAATTCTTTCTTATAAACTGTGGAGTATGGCTTCCATTCCAAAATGGCTGTGAAAAATCTAGTGATTACATGTAAATTCTAGCTAATAGGAAGGAGGGAAGTGATGAAGAATGATGTGCCCTCTCCCTTTAAGAATACTTCCAAGAAATTACATACACCACTTCTGCTTATATCACAATAGCCAAAATTCAGTCCTGGCCAGAGCTAGCTGCAAAGGAGTCTGGGAAATGTAGTCGTTTTCTCCTGGGGGCCACAGGCCCGCCTGTATAGGGATTCCAGTACTAAAGAGAGAAGATCAGGAAGAGAATTGGTAAGATCTGACACAACTCCAACCTATTGAAAGGAAAGTTTCACTGTGATATTTCAGGTTTTTGTTTCTTTGTTTGTTTGCTTTTTTTTTTTTTTTTTTGATGGGGGCCAGTAGTCTTTAGTCTCATGATAAAGATTATAGATTTAGTAAGAAACAGATTTGATTGAACCCTGGCTCTGCCAATTACTACATATGTGTGACTTTGGTTAAGAAACTTAACTCATAGGATTGTTGGAAGAATGAAGCCACAGTCCTGGCACATGTGCAACATGCAATAAATGATGTGTTTATTGTCATTTTTTCTTATTAATTTCCCCTTTGAGAAAATGTATACCCAAAACCACATCTAGTAAAAGATGTGAGGATTTCATCATTCTCCTGTCAGCTGGAAGATGCATGCATTACAAAGTCAGTCACCGAAGGGCCAAAACAAGGAGTTGTTCTTGCCTTCTGATGACGTTGGCATGCGGAATTGTTTCTGTGAATATTCTGTATATATGGGTCCTGACCCTGTGGCCCCATGGGAAATGCCATTCCTTGTAGCGTTCTGTGTGTTTAGGGGCTAGTTGCTCTGGATAGAAATGGCATAGAGGAATTCCAGAATCCTTAAATATGTTCCCATTATGAAGTCTGTCCATTAAACATCATTTTCCCATATGGAGGAAAACTATAAAGTTGCTGGAACCCCTTCCAGCCAACTTCTTTTGTTGATTGGTTGTGAATTAGTTGAGCAATGAAGTTGAGCACCAATTATGTTCCCTAGCCTTGATGTCTTTATACTTTTTTTAAGACACACAAGTGGGTTATAGAACCACCTGCAGTGACCTCAGCTTGAAACAAAAACAAAAACAAAAACAAAAAAAAACAAAAAAACAACCCTCAGGAGAACAAACATTCATTGAACATGGCTATGTGTCAGGCACTGCATTAAGCACCAAAGAGCACTGTAGGAGAGACAGAGTGCAAGACAGATGATACCCTGAGAAAGAAGAATTACAACATAAGCTCGCAGGTCAAGGAAGTTTGTGTATTCATCATTCTATGACATAGTTGGAAATTCTACAAAACTCAGGATGGAGAAATTTCTGCTAAAGAATGGGCAGGGAAAACATAAGGATATTTGCCTTGTTGCCTTTCTTTAGACACTAATTTTGTGACCTCTATTAGGTTGTTAACATTTTCTGGACTCTCACCGTTGCCAGGAATGAAGCCAATGCAGTCTGGCTGATCTGCAGGGAGCCCGGTACTCTAGCTAGCATCGTACCAACACAGTCCTGAGCGCCTTTTGCATGACAGCCAGAATTTGTAAAAGGAATCCAGCAATAATTTTCTAATAGAAATCACTAGGAAACGATGCTCTGAAACACATCACATTTTTTTAGGCTACAGGCATTTATTAATTTTCCATAATCTGACTTGAAATTTAACATAGTGGAAACAGGATCGTGCTTTGACTGCAGGATTTGGGTGTAAATCAAGCTGCCTCCTTGGCTTCTTCTTGATGGTGCAAGAGTTACTTAATGTTTGTTAGCTTCTGTTTCCTCTTCTGGGGGATTTTTGCAGAGATTAACTGGAATGACATATGCAAAACACCAGTGGATTGCCTGCTAGGTATTAGGTACTTAATATTAGTTTACCATCTTCCCCTCCACTTGCTTTCCTTGCCCCCCAAATTGCTCTCACCAATTACCAAATTCACTGGGCAATTTTTAGTGCTTGTCTCCTAACCCTCCTCAACATGTGACACTGCTGAGCATACCTCCTTTCTCGGCACTCTCCTTCATTGTTTTGCACAATGCCATCATCTCTTGTTTTCTTCTTACTTCTATCCAATTCTATCCTTGGCCGGCATAGCATTCTGCACCAGCCCCTGAAAGACTGGTGTTCTCCAGTGTCTATCTTCACCCTCTTACTTCATCCTGTCTTTCTCAGCAAGTTAATCTATTTCATGGCTCCAGCCACCACAGCTTTTAATCTACTGGAGACGTCTAAATCCACACCCACCACCCTCTTTCCCAAACCTTGGTTTCCAACAGCCTGCTTTGTATTTTCCTCTGAATGTCCCAGCAGCTTCAACATATGCAAGCATGAACTCTTCCCTCTGCTAGATTTCCTCTATCAGCGAATGCATGGCCATCTACCAAGTTACCTTTCTTTAACTGTCCTTTTTAATCAGCTACAAAGTCCTGTTGATTGGCCTGTAGGATTTCTCCGAGACTTCCTTCCTCCTCATGCCACCCTAGTCCAGATTAGCTTTACCTCTTCCATTGTCAATGATCATGCTAGCTTTCTAACCTGTTTCCCTGCCTCCCTTCTCTTCCCTGCTCTAGTCTGTCTGTCAAAATCATAATTAGTTTTATATCAATATATTCTCTCCTGCTTAATTATCTTCACTGGAGAAATTCTGCCTAAAACAGGGCAATAAAGCTGTTACTACCCCAACTCTGTCTTCTAAAACCAACTGAAAAAAAGAAAAGAAAGTTTTGTCTTCAAGTAAGTTAGAAAATACCTACAAGCCCAAGCTCTGAAAAATAATTGCTGAACACAGTAACAGTTGGATCTAACTGAGGGAAGACACTTAGAGTAAATCCACTTTTCCACAGTGGTCTCCAGAAAGAGGCAGCACATTGTTGAAGAGCCAGTTGTGCCTGCAACAACATTTTGTTGGGTTGTGGGTAGCCTAGGAAAGTGTCCAAATCCCTGCTCTGCACTGGGAAGTGTCATGAGAAGCAGAGCCAAGAGAGAATCCTGCAGACGTGCCATCTTTACAAGAATTCTCAGAGGAGAGGGTGCAGTAGAGATGGTAGATGGCAATCCCATCAGAGCCATCTGCTGTATATAACCAGACACACATACACAACACTTCTCACATATGTGAGGCTTCATATGTGTGCCAGGCGGACCTCCTTGTTCTTTCATCCCATAGTTCTCCAGAAAGAAAAAGGAAAAAAAGAAAAGCAGATATATCAAAGAAGATAAAAACAGACCATGTAGTAAAAATTAGAAAACAAAGGAAGCATTAAAAATAGAAAACATAACTAAGAGAAGGGAACTAAGAACAAGCACGTTTATTGCCAATAAATTTAAATGGAGGTAAAATCATCTATTAAAAGAAAGACACAGAGGACGGATAACAAAATGAAGTCCATATCCGATACCTTGTAGCAAAATGAACTCTTTATTGATCAAAATTGTAAACATAAAATGGAAGTCATAAAAGTATGAAAGAAAATGTGGGTGGATTTTAAAATAATATTGGAGTGGAAGAGACACTTCTAAGAACTGGATAGAGCCCAGAAGCCATAAACAAAATCATGGTCAATTTGCCTGTTTTCCTAATATATAAAGAGCTCTTATAAATCAGCAAGGAAAAGGCCACAAACTAATAGAAAAATTGGCTAGGAAAAGAAAAACCCATTCCCAGAGAAAGAAGTACAAATGGTTTATGAACACACGAGCAGTTGCTCATCTTCACTCAGTGAAAGAATTATAAGTCAAAACAGGAAATTAAAAAAGGTTAACTTACTAGAGTGGCCAAGATTTAAAAGTTTGATAATGGAGTAATGTCAAGGATATGTGGAAACAGACACAGTCATACTCTGGTGATGGGAGTCTAAATAGGTACTTTCTCTAATGGGCAAGTTGAAAACAGCTCTCAGATTTTGAAAGCACATACATTTTGACCCAGCGATTCTGCTTTTAGTGGTTTTTTTTTTTTTTTTTCCTACAGGAATATTCTCACATACTTCCAAAGATATGAGGGTGGATTGCAGCCTTGTTGGTAATAATAAACAGTTGGGAACAGCTAAAATATCCACCAGCTGAGGATCAGTTAAATAAAAGATATGCACAAACTAAAGTGGGGAATATCTGCTGTTATTTTTTAAAATGAGGTGAGGAGCATCTGGGTGGCTCAGTCCCCCAGGTTTAGCATCCGACTCTTGATTTTGGCTTAGGTATGATCTCAGGGTCAACCCCAGCACCAGGCTCCAGGCTCAGCACAGAGTCTGCTTGAGATTCTCGCCCTCTCCCTCTGCCCCTCCCCTGCTTGTGCTCCCTCTCTACATACATACATACGTACGTACGTATGTACATACATACAATCTTTAAAAAAATAGGAGGTGAAATTATATATGCTGAACCATAAAGATCTCCACAATACATTGCAAAACAGGAAAGAAGTACATACAATGCGGTGTGTAAGTATTTGCTCACAGGCAAATTTATAAGAGTATTTATATGGAAAGAGAAAGTATTTATATGTATTTATATGAAAGGAAAGAGAATAAGGAGTAGACACAGTAGTGTGGGATGAAGACAGAGATTCATTTTTTATTATATTGTTTTGTACTGTTTGAATACTTTTTAGTGTATGTTTGGTTTTCATAGTGAGAATAGAAAAACGCTAAAACCAAAATACAATAAGACGCAAAAGAGAAATTTTCAGATCTCTTTAACGTGTCTGCATTATTTATAGGATTCATTCCAGAAGCTCCGCCCATCATGGTAAAAACACTTAACAAACTAACCCAGTTGAACTTGTCCATCTCATCTCCCAGCATTTCTTTCCTTTTCCTCTCCTCTAGCCATAGCTAACCAGTTATTGTTTCTTGAGCACATCATGACCTGAAGTGTCTTTATTCATTTACCACTTTTGTATGAAGTCTCTGGGTCTATCCCAGGAAATGTTACTCATCCATTAAAGCCCAGTTCAAATGAGGCCTCATCTCTGAGGTCTGACCTGACCGTTGAGACCCCACATGAGCTTGTCTGTCCTCCTTGCTCTCATAGGACTTTCATCAGAGGGAGGCCAGATTTGTTGTCCTCTCACCTGCTCTGTGAGTCCCAGGAGGACTAGATGAAACTGATCTTCTGCACAGCATCTCAATAAGGTCTCCAGTTGCTGTGTAAACTGGAACCATTCCTCTGAGACTCCCGTGAGTGGGATGTATGTTCAAGGACAGTTTGGGCTTCACATTTGCTTGGGCAGGTCATCATACCGAAGGAAGGGGCAGGAAGGCTCCAAATACATGTTTGCTGATATCACATCCATGTCTGTGTTTTACATAAATTACCTTGTTTGGTCTCCACCCTTCGAAGTAGGTCTTATTAGCCTTGTTTTGCAAATGAAGAAATCTGAGGCTCAAAGAGGTTGGGTAAATCAACCAAAGTAAATGGTGGAGTTTGGTTTCAAATTTGGGACTTTCTGGCTCCCAAGCCTGTGCCTGTTCCATTCTGGAATCTGTGTGCTGGGGAGGAAGGGGGATTCAGGATGAAGTAACAGTGTTCTCACTGAGAGTCTCTATCCCCAAGTCTCTCTTCCTTCGTCATATGGAGGTGTGGACTGGGCTGAGGGCAGGGGTGTGGAGGGTAAGGTATGGAGTACTGTTGAGGCAGATGGAGAAAGTTCAGCATGGCATTTATTTGCTAATTCTTTCTCTCTGCACGTCCCAGATTTGTGGATGTTCTCCTGACCCAGGTCCTGTCCTTCCAAAAGGCCAGCTGGAATGATTCTGTTTTCTGGAATAACACAGGGAGGATGATGATTAATACTTGGCCAACTTCAGAGTAGGAAATATGAACCACGTGCCTGTTTGGTGTTCCTTCACATGTTTCTAATCAACCAACCAGATTTCACTCGAATCTTTTATGGTTTCTCTGAAATTTGTAGTGAAATTGCAAGCCAAGAGTAGCCCGGGACCTATCTGTGGTTGCTATAATATCCCCTTTCCTGACTCCTTCCACCACTTTGTGAAAATTATTATTGCAGTAAAATCTCTTAGTCATACTTTCCAGGGGGTTGAAATTTCTGAGCTTGTCATATGGATGCATGTTATATTCTGTTAGTATAGAGCAGTATGGTTAGATGGGTCTTTGCTTGGAATTTGACAGAACACACAGTTGAAGTTAGATATTGAGAATTCTGTGTGTAGGATGTATTGCACCTTCAATTCAATCCAAGAAACGTTTTGAGTACCTACCATGTATAAGATATGCGGGAAACTGGGTATACAGAGATGGTTTCTACCTTGGTTTCGTATGAAGGTGCATAGTTTAAACCGAACACATCTTAAAGTGAACTCACTATCTTCACAGTACCAAGTTCAGATCATGGCACCAGCAGCAACCCAGTTGCTGAAGCTCAAAATGCTGGAATCATCCATGCTTCTTCTCCCTCATTTACAACCATAATTAATCAAATCCAAGAGATATTTTTTCTCCTAAAGATTTCTTGATTTTGCATCCTCCTGTCCATTGCCATGATCCCTTCTCTGGTTCAGGACTTCACCTCTTGCCTTGACTGTTCTAGTAGCTTTCTCTCTCAGCTCCCTGCTCAAGCAGTTACTGAAAACACAAGTATGATATGTCACTCCCCTGCTTAAAACACTTCATGAACTCACTGTCACCCACAGGATGAATGCCAATATTTTCAAGGCCTTCCAAGGCCTTCTACTCCATTGCCTTGGGTGCCAAGGTAGGGGAGGGTAGGCAGAACTCATAAGTGAAGACACCGTATAAAGACCATCTTTTCATTTGGAAACATCGAAAGCTCTGTAAAATGGGGAAGCTGTGGTTTTGGATGAACTAAAATGAATTCCCAATTCCTAGAGATCCATCCTTTCAAGTGCATTCTGTGAAGGCAGAAAAAAATAGATTGAAGACAAAGTAATAAGTTTTGGAACTCTTTCAGTCAAAATGTGATGTTTATTGGAAACATGAGTTCAAGGGTTTTTTTTTTTTTTGTAACATATTTATACATCCATCCTTTTATTCATTCACTTCTTTGATCAACAGATAACTATTGAATACCTAGACAAGGAGGTTACAGAATACTATGATACAGTCTCTGCTCTCAAGGAAAGGCAGATAAATAGGCAATTATAAGACTGTAGAATGAGTGCTCTGTTATGAAATAACACAGGGTGTTTTGAGAACATGTATTAAGAGCACTTAACACAGTCCAAGGAGGGTCAGGGAAGGTGATGTTGAAGTGGAGAGCAGAAAGGAAATGTGACTTATCTAGACAAAAAGAAGAATGAAGAGAAGTTAAAGTGTGGAAAACATGGACAAAGGGTCAGAAGCAAGACAGAGGGAAATTTTGAGATGCTAATATGGTGGGATTATAGTGCCTGAGGTTAGGATAGAAGCAGATGTGGGGATGATTAGATACGAGTCTACAGCAGGAAGTAATAGGCCCTCCAGGGGCACCTCTAATCCTTCCTGGGTCTTAGGAGGAGGTGGGACAGTGCCAGGGCTCATGGCTTAGCATGTGGAACACGGACTGGGCTCCAGCTCCGTCAACTCCTTAGCTATGGGCAGCACATTTGTCTATAGACAGCACTTTGACCAGATTATTGCTAAATTATATTAAGGAGCTGACCCTTTATCTTCAGGACAATGGGAAACCCTGCAGGGTATTCAGCAGAGGAATTAGGTGGTCAGGTTAGAATTTTCAGACCCTCACTCTGGCTGTAGCATGGAAGATAAGTTAGAAGACTTCAAACTGGGAGTCGAAGAGACTTCCTCAATGATCCAGCTAAGAGATGATGGTGGCCTAACCTAAAGTCGTGGCATTCACTGGAATTAGTACCATCATGAGTCATTAAGAGAAACTCAGCAGCAGCCTTCAAGGAGCTAGGTGGGAATCATAGTCTTGCTCCTTCTTACCAAAAGTCTGCCTTTCTGAGAGACACAGAATGCTGGGCTTGCTGGACCATGATTTCAACTTCATGAAAAAATAGTTTCTTTAAAAAAAGAAAAAACTCTATTGAGTTTATATCAGCTTATAACTGATATAAAAAACCTGTACATATCTAATGGATATGATTTGGTGAGTTTAGACATAAGCATACACCAGTCAAAGTAATAAACCTACCCATCACCTCCAAAAGGATTCTTAGCATAGAAATTCAACAAAGAAGTAGGAAGAGAAACAGAACAAGATTCTGTTTGTCTCCCAAGCTGGCCCCAAATCAGTGCCACCTACGTCTTTTAATAGTATAATAACCTCACCGGAGCCTGACAGGGACATTTATGTTTGTGACAACTTGTTCTGTATTTCCTCCCACTGGAAACATTTTCACGAGGCAATTAAAGAATCTCATTCATTACCTCAAAAAGCAATTTGGGCTTTCACGGTTGTGCAATCACATCAAGTTAAATTTTTACAGGCCCGTGGCTGGCCTGGCGTGGGTGAGATGTGAGCTAGCAGGGCGGGGGTGTGAGAAGCACAGAGTCAGACCTTAGTGACATTAGCTATACTGCAGATTTGGGTTGGTCTGTGTTCATATCCTCAGTCACCAACTCGGGTGCTTTCAGGGCTAGTTCTCGAATTCAAAAAACCATTAATGAACAAAATAATCATTCATATTTTCTCCTAGTTTTCTAAACACACTAAAAATCTGTTATTTTAACTAAAGGGGGGGAAAAACTATCATAAAAGAGCAAGGTGTTGAGAGAGTTGAATACTAGCTCCAAAATTTTCCCTACTCAGGCACTGGCACACTTAGTAAGACACGACCTTTTCCAGGCCTCCTTGTCTCAAGATTCCTTTCAGGGTGAAAATCCCAAACTTCTATGTATATTGGCATTTTGAAGTATCAGCACCCAGTAGGCTCTCGATATATATCTTTCAAATAAGAGGAATGTCCGTTGTGTGCTTGGCCCAGGGCTATTCATGGGGAACACAAAGATAAATGAAAAGTGTCCTTATGCTTTAGCTGTTCACAGTCATCTATCCAGGTGATAACCGGAGCTAGAGAGCCATCCCACAGGCACGTCCAGGGGACTGTGAGATCACAGAGGGGAGGAAGGCAAGAAAGAGACAGCTGAGTAGAATCCGAATGGAGTTTGGCCAGATGTGCAGGGAAGACCATTCAAAGCAGTGGATCAGACGAGGGTCTACCAAGACGCTTGATGCTTACAGCTGCCCTGGGAGCTGGAAGGATAAGTGTCAGACCAGCTGGTAGCAAAATCGGTAAAGCCTGTGGCTACTTGCTACTGATGATTGTGTCTGATCATGAGATAGCCCACCAAGGGTCAGCCACCAAGTGCTGACATGAGATTTACCGAAGAGACACCCCAGGAGGGCTTAGCAGAGGCTGCCACAGGCAGATCTGTATGTAAGAACAGTAGAAGGAAAAGAAAGAAAGAAATGGGTGCGGACTTCAGGTCCATGGAGCCTATAACCCCCGCTTGCTAGCGGAACCAGTGTACATTTGGTGGGAAGAAAGAGGTTATTTCCGTCAGCTTCTTATGTCAGAAATGGACCTAACCCACTACCTCCCCCACTTCCCATGAATAATTCCTCTTCAGCTTCAGCTAAATCTTGCCATTGTCCCCCACTCTCATCAAGCAGGGTGCAGATGACCATCTGGCAGTGGGTATGTGCATGGTGTATGAACTTTTCTTAGAATAGTGGCTTGCATTATGTTTTAAAGCACCAGAGCCCTCTTTCCACATTAAATTTTACTTAGAAGAATGATATATAAACCGTTATGGCCAAATTTCAAGAGCTACAGCAGCATAAATATTTATCAGGCATTGATAATGTCTCAGGTGCAGTGCTATGCACTTGATATGCATTCCCTCATTTCCTCCGATAACAATACCATGATGTGGTGCTTATAAGACAAGAATCATTTTTATCCTCCTTTTTAAGAGATGAGGAGGCAGGGAATGAAGAGTTTTAGCTAATGCCTGGCAAAGCTCAAGTCTGACCTAGGCCATTTGCCCTCAAGATGGAGTCGTTATGGCACAGAAGGTCCTGCCCCAATGGGGCAGTTCAGACAGGGCTGGTGAGGCACAGCTGAGCCATCCTGGGATCTGTCCCCTTTCCTTTTCTTCTGTGGTAGCAGGTGTAGCTTAGCTTCTCTATCTCCTTTCTCCCAGCTCAGAAATTGGGACAATTTACCAGATTGCTGTGTAATAGGGTCCAAGAAATACTGCCTTGGTTTGTCCTCCAAGATGTCTTCCAGAGTCTGTATTCTGTCATATCAACTCAATGTGAAAGGGATGCTTGTGGCCAAAAAGGTCTTCAAAAGTGGAAGTAGATGCCAATCACACACACACACACCCCAAAAGTTCTTAGGTGATTCCATTTATATGAAGTGTCCAGAGTAGGCAAATCTATAGAGACAGAAAATAGGTTACTGGTTACCTAGGGTTGGGAAGCTGGGTTACTGGTTACCGGGGTTGGGGTGGTGACTGTTAATGGATATGAGGTTTCATCCTGGAGTAATAGCAATATTCCAGAAATATCAATTCTAGAATAATTCTGTGAATATCTGGAAAACCATTAAGTCATACGATTTAAATTGAGGAATTGTGTGTTATGTGATTTATAACTCAATACAGCTCTTAAATAACAAAAATCAAAAACAAAAACCAGAAAATAAACATAGGGTTATCTCTTTAAAAATTCATCCATGTGTTGATCTGTTGATCTGTGAATTCATTCCACAGTATCTGTGGAGTGCCATCTCTGGATGGGAGTCTGCTACACATGAGGGAGACAAGGAGCCTCCCCACCGTCTCTCGCCAAGAAGAGTCCTGACACAACAGCAAGCCTTCTCTCACAGATATAAATGCAAGGAGAGAGGAGGCTCAGAGCTCTGTGGGCACACTGGGGTGACCTGGGAGAGGGTGTGGTATTGAGCCCAAACCTAGGCCTTACCAGGGAGACCAGTGACAGATAGCCAAGATGGCGTAGGGGAGGTGGTCTAGGAAGAAATAGCAGCATGCAAAAGCTTGGAGAAATGAAAGCACAGGTGAGTGTCTTTTGGTTTGTGTGCCTGGATAACAGCCCATTGTGTGGAAAGACCAGGAAGAAGAGGATTGCAAGATAAGCAGGAGCTGGGTGACACCATTTTTTGAATCATTCATTCATCCATTCATTTCCTTATGGAGCCTCACCTATGTATAAGGCAGAAGTTAGGTCAGTGGTATCAGGGTTGGCTTTTAGAATTGATTGGAAAGCTTACAAGAATTGATAGCTGGGTCTCGCCCCAGAGTAACTGGTCTTAGGGTGCTTTGGGGATCAGAATTTTTCAAAGCTCCTCAGGGAATTCTATTTGCAGTCAGCTCTGGAAACCAGTAGGCTGTATAATGGAGATGAAAAAAAAAAAAGAAAAGATTAGAGCAAAGATGGTCCTGGCACTTGGGAGTTTATATTCAACAAAGGTTTTCTGAGAACCTACTAGGTACACCCTGGACACTGGGAATACAGCAGTGAATAAAAGAGTCCCAAACCTCATAGGCATTCAGACTAGTGGAAGGAACAGAAAATAGACAAGCAAGCAAACAGAGGAGTCTCTCATTAAAATGTGAAATAAATAATATGAAGTAACTAAAGATTAACAGCCAACAGTGAGGGAGAGGATGGTTCTTTAGATTGGCCAGTCAAGGATGGTCTCTTTGAGGTGACTTTAAACTGGGTTCTGAAGGGAAAAACTGGCCTTCGAAGATTCATGAGAAGTATGTTCCAGGCAGGTGGCGGGTTGTTTGTGTGTGTGTATGTGTATGTGTGTGTGTTTATTGTTGTTGTCATTATAGGGAACAGGCACATATTCCAGCCACGTTAGGAAAAAGGAGTTCATTGTATGGAAGAGACTTGAACGTGTTTATAGCTTATGGTGTTTTATTTATCCTTTTATGCCCAGAATCAAAGGTGCTGACTGCATGTTATAGTTGTTTTTATAAATGTTTATCAAATAAATGAACTAATGAAATCAGTAGAGAAGAAACTGAAAGATAGGGTGATGGTTGATCAAAGAATGTTCCAGAGGAAATGGGAAGAGGGGGATTCCAAAGCACACAGAAGGAGGGGCACCTCTGAGGTGGGAGGGAAGGAGCTGGGGCAGGAAATACGATTTCTAGTGCAGAGACAGGAAGTAGTGTTCCCTCCTGATCTCTACAGTGTTCTGTCAGGGGAGAAGAGGTTGTTTGCTCAAAGGGAGCCAGGTGGCAGTGAGCTCAGAGTTCTGAGGAGGTGGGAAGGGTGACTCTGTGTAATTGGAGAGATAGGATGGTCAGGGACATTTGGAAAGATCACAAGTGTGGGTGTGGGCGCCCAGGCGAGGCTGCGGAGCACGCGTAAATGGTGGTACCAGTGGACATGGCTGTGTGGTGACGTGTAGCACTAGCAGATAACTGCATCTCAGGGGGGTTGCAGATAGATGGGTATGGCAGTGGTTTAGGACAAGGAAACGAACAAACTCCGAGTTTGGAAGGAGCGAGAGATTGAAACTGATATTAAAGTCTAGACTGGGTCATTAAGGAAGTCACGTCGAAGAGCTGAGAGATAACAAGGGGAGAGAACAGAGCACAAACCTTCATGAGTCAAAGATCAAGAGTGTGGTGGAGAGAAGGGAATGAGAGCACTGGAAGGGACGAAGCTCCTCGTTTTGTCCTTGTTTCCTCATTTCTCCGTGGTAGGCACTGCGCACATCCAAGTACTTTAATAGAACAAGAGCGACCTTTTATTGAATGCTACTGTGTTTTAGAAGAAAAGCGAAAGGTTTTACCTACATAATTTTATTTTATCCTCCTAGCAGATACCATAACCCCCATTTTACTAATGAGAAAACTGAGGCTCACTGAGGTCAAATAGCTCGCTTCTGTTTTTGTAGTGAGGAGGAAGAACCGCACGTGTCTGAGGAAGCTAATGTCCATCGTCCAAGCTAGGTTGGTCGATCTTTTTTTCTTGTGGGACAACATATGACTCTTGTATCCTTTTCATGAGCGCTGATAACCCAGACCAGCTGTATTAACCCATTCAGCACTGCAGGATGATGTCCAGGTTCTCTAGAGTGATACAGGAGGCTGGTCAGAGTCCAAACCCACACCCTCCTCTCCAGGCTCAGCCTCCCACACTGAGCTCCTCTGCCTGCAGGAATTATTTTCAGTTGCCCAGGGCACCGGGTCGGCTTTTGTAGGTGGTATTCGGCTCAAGGGATGTCCTTCCTCCTCTTCTTCTCCTGGCTGACTTCTTATAGTCCTTCCAGAATGAGTGTGAGTATCACCCCCTCTCCCCTTCCCTAAGCTGAAGAAAAAATGAGAGCGATACCACCCGACACACCGGATGTCTCCAGGGCAGCTCTATAGACCATCATTGCTCTTCTCCGCACAATAAAATTGTGGGATATTGACTCCTTGTTCAGGGCTTTGCTGACAATCCCACACCCCTGTCCCCTTTCATCATCTGGAAGGAAGGACCCAGAAAAGAGAGGGGAACAGGCCCTGACCATCACTGGTGATGGACTGTTGTAGCAGCCTAAGGAACCCATGGTCTGTGCCCCTAACTCAGAGTGGCCAGGCTGGTTCCCATAGCCTCCTTTTAGCAGCGGCTAAAGGGAAAAATCAGGCAATTAAAATGTACTCAATAGATTTGAGACATCTGTGGATATCATGAACCAAAACAGCTATTATATTATAGCAATTTCTAACACTTCCGTAATTCAAAAATTAAATAGTTGCGGCCACTACTACTATAGTACATGTTATAATTATGTGTTACAGTGTGTATGTTTTATAATTGACTTTGAGCTGTGGGTCACCCAGCAGGGAGGTGGGTACTTTGTGGAAGTGGCCAAGCTGACAATTTAGAGGACTGAGATTTCACTTTCTGGTGGGATGATTGGGCAAATACCCTACTTTTCTGGAGCTTCTGTTTCTTTCTATGTAAGATGGTAGTAATCGGCGAGGCTCCCCGGCATTGTTTGAGAGGCCAAATGACAGCAGGATTGTGAAAAGCGCTTTGTAAACTGTAGCATGCTCTAACGGAGGGGGGAAATGGTGGTATTATTCCCAAAAATGTTAGAGGAACTTATCCAGTATATCTCTGTCCAGGTTTAACCTGGAGGGGCTAATTCAGGGAACTCAGCAGCAGCAGGGCAGGAAACTGGTGCAGCAAAACCCTTTTGGAAGCAGGGGAAGAATCCTATGGAATGAAGGAGAATGGCAAATCAAACCTCATGGAAACTCCTTGAAAGATTACGGGATGAAAAATTAACTTGGCACTGTTGGGGGTGGGAATGTGGACGGCTGCCCTGGATGCCCCCATCTTCAGCCTCCGGACACTTTCCTTCCCCAAAGCCATTTTAGTCAAAGGTCATGTGTGAGTCTTGTCAAAGGCCAGCTTCCAATGGAATCATTGTCCCCCGGGACAGCGGCCCCCTGACTACATCTGCATTGGAGAAATCCCAAAAGCAAACGGCCCAGTGCAAACAAGAGCAGCCCGGGGCAGCCGTCCCGGGGCAGAGCTCACAGGTCCGCCGGCCCGCAGCAGAGGCCGTGTCCGCAGCGCCGGGGCCGGACCAGACGCCCAGACGCCCGCAGCATGACCCGCCGCGCCGATCGGGTACGGTAGACGCCTCTTGCTCTCTCTCTCTCTCCGTCCTCCATTGCTGGGGCTCCCGAGTCCAAGCTGCTGTGCCGTCCGCCCGGGAAACCTTGCAAAGGGCCTCCGGATTTGCCGGAAAACGGTCCCTGTTGGGTTCCGTTCCCGTGCACTCAGCTGGAGCAATTTCCAGGCGCGCAAGATGCAGAGCTGAACTCGTTTCGAGTTTTCGTTGCCAGGGAAATGTGTGGGTTTGTAAATACCGTGTACCTCGTCTCTGGAAAACGAGCCGGTGGGACTTGCGGAGAGGGGTCGTGGACGAGTCTCCGTTCGCCCAAGGGCCTGAACCAGTGCCCAGCGGGAGCTCCCCCGGGCACTGGCAGGCTCAGGGTGCTGTGAGCCGTCTCCTCCCCGGGCCGCGGGCGGCTCCGCGTTTTGTTTATTACCTGTTGCACAAGGGCTTTGCAGGAAGGATGGGGATTTTTAAAGCCATCTGTTTCAGTCATGTTCTCTAGGATCCTACACTTGTGTCCAAAGGAAAGAGAATCATCTCGCAGATGGAGGGAGCCCCTTCCGCACGGCCGGGACCCCTCCCGGGCTCCACAAAGGAAAGATTTGATTGGCGTGCACACAGCGGGCAAGCCAGTCTCTCTCGGCCCTTTGTACTTAACTATTTGAACAAGTCTTTCAAATGGATCTGGCTAATTTTGGATAAGCGTTGAGGGAGTCCGGGGTCTCCACTGAGTAGGGGTGCTTTCGATCTGGACTTGGAAATCTCCCAGGGCAAACAGAGCAGGTGGGGAGGATGGGAAGGGGCAGTGGGCACAGCCGGTGGGTCAAAGGGTTTCCACTGCTGCCCTGCCACACTCTGGTTTCATTTTAACAGGTTAAGCCCAGAGCCATTTCTCACTGATAAAGGGAGTGAAAACAAAAGCCTTTCTAGCGCTCAGCAGGACGGAGAGGGAAGCCGGCGGTGGTATTTGTTGATGTATTTATCTCATGCTCAGATCCATGGAGGATAGGAGGTTCTCCACACTCCAGCTGGTTAGATGTTAACGGAGCTTCCGCTCTTCCCCATCTCCATTTTGTCCTCCACCTTCCCACCAAACTTTTTGAGAGTGGGTGACGCTGGCTGTCTCCACTCCCTCAGGACCCAGGGACTGCTTCACACCCCTTTGGGTGGCATCTACCCTGGCTTCTGCAGGCAGAGCTTGGTCAGGGCCACCAGAGACCTCTCTGAACCCGAGAGCAAGTTCAGCTTTCTCTGGCTTCTCTGTGTCGTTTTGAACCCTTGGTCGTCCCCTCCCCCACCCCCTCTTTATCTCCTGACTCTGTCCTGGATTCCCTCTGAATTTCTCAGTGACGATTTAAGGCCTTTAAAGGTCTCCCCTTCAGCAGAGAATCCTCGATTCGCTTCCCTTTTCGTCCCCTGGGAAATCTCATCTGCTCCCAAGGCTGCAACCATTACATACAAATCTGCCACTTATTCTGATCTTTCTCCTAAATACCAACATTTTATATGAAACATCTCCACTTTGATGTCCTGGGGATCACCTTTAGATCAACGTGTTCTAAACAGAACTTGTCTTCTCCCTCCTCCTCCTAGGCCTGCTCCTCTTCGTCCAGTCGCCACGACTCAAATGGCATGCCCCGGGTCCAAGCCAGACACTGCAGCATCGTTCTAAGTAACTTCCTCTCTTTCATCTGCCCCTAATCAGTCCCCGAGTCTCTACTGCACCAAGTCTGTCTTCTACCCGCTTCATACAGTTCACACACATCCCTGCGTCTCCATCTTACCTGCCGTTGTCTTAGTTGAAGTCAGTACCTCTCCACATTCCATTCGAGTCACAGTTTCCCACTTGTGGGCCAGTCCTACCCATCCCACGCCCTCTATCTTGTCACCCAACACACTGTGTCCAATGATCTTTCTAAAATGTAAATCTCATACAGATCTTTTCTAAAAAGCCTTCAGTAGATTCCTCTTTTTTTTCCATGTTGTGCCAGTGTGCACAGCTTCTCCACAACGGGCCTTTTACCCTGCCCTGCAATCTCATCTCTTATCCTTTCCTTCCTCTCCACATATTATGCACATTGTTTGCAAATTTAGGCATATTAAGCTATTTATGAAACGTGACTTTTCTCCTTGCCCTTCTCTTGGGTCTGTGTCTCTATTTTTCCTTGAAGACTCAGCTGAGAGCTACTTTCTCTTGGAAACTACCCAGACCATCTGCTCCCTATCCTCCGGAATGGGTTAGGTGGCCCTCCCATATTCTTCCAGAGCTTACTTTATTCCTTCTGTCAGAGCATTTGCCATTCCTTCTTGCACATATCTATTTATTTGTCTGTCTCCTACTGGCCCGGGAACGCCTCAAGGGCAGGGATCAGCCCTTTTTGTCTTAACATCCTTAGAGCCTATTACCTGGACCCAACTGGGATGCTCAGTGACTTTGTGTGAATTCTTGTGCCATTCTTGTCAATGGCTATTATGTTCAGGCATTGAATAGGACGAGAGAGATACAATCTATAAATACGGTATGGTAAAGGATGAAGAGCGAAGGTCAACCATGACTATCAGGAAAAGGCATGGTCTTCACCTTTTCAACAAAGGAATGGTTTAGACTTTCCCCCAAGTCTCCCAGCTCACTCTCCAGTCCACATCTCAACTCATGAGTTTCTCTGATTACTCCCTGCACCTACCTAACCTTGTTCAAGACCCGGAACAGCTGCAGGAAGAGCGATTTGCAGGTTTGCTTTGGGTTTGTGAAGGCGAAGGAATCCTTTGCAGCTGGAAGCCGGCAGGGGAAGAGGGCCATAGGGAAGATAGGTGGGCTTCTAGGAGAGTCTTTTGATTAAGCTGCTACCAAAGACACAAGCTGGTATCATCTGATACCAGGTCTGCAAGACCTTGGAAGGGACCAGCAGAGGAGATCTCTAAGGGTGGCTCAAGTGTGGGAGAGGTTTTGGGAGACTAGAGAGGAGAAAATGCAGCTTTGGTTTTCCAAAAGGGAAGTATGTGAGTCTGAAACTCTAGATGGAGGTGAGTGATGATTACGTTCGATAGAGAGTTATCGAAATTGCAAGTTGTTCTTGTTTGGAGCCATGGTTCTTTCAAGATCTGGATGGACATTACTCTTCTCAGTAAAAATGGACAAGATGCAGCACAGGGCACTTTCTGTAAACTTTCAGGAAGTTCATACAAGTCCACTCTTGGATTCCTTTGAGTTGACATGAACCTCAGGTTAAGAATCTCTAGTCAAAGGTTAAAAAAAAAAAAAAAAAAAAAGAATCTCTAGTCAAAGGATTAATTCATTCGGCAGATATTTGGGAGGGTAGGTGGTGATTAGTAGGAGCCAGCATACATCCAATTAAGCATATTTTCTCTTTTGAGAGGATCCCAGTGTAATGTGTGGTATTGAACCTGGAGTCACAGGACCTGGGCTCACATTCCTGCTCTGGCGCTCACTAGTGTGTGACTTTTTCTCTGAATCACAGTTGTGTTATCTATTAAAAAGGAATAATGGGTGTTGGGAATTTTAACTAAAATAAAGCACCTGGAATAGGGTTATACCTAATTATCACCAATCAGTTCAAAACCTTGACTTCAGGAAGGGCCCAGATCTTAGGATATTCTTGGATTAGAAGGATGCATGTGGGCTAAATTACTACCTGGTTAAATGTGTTTGTTAAAGGCTATTGGATTAACAGGTGGATGTCTTTGGTGGTATGTTCTGGGCTCTGTTCTTATCCCTCTTTTATTCAATATCATTGACATCCATGAAGGCATGATACATTGATCATACTTACTTAGAAAAAGGCGTAAGGATTAGGAGCGCAAAAACTATTAATCAGTTATAGTCTATTTTGGCTTTTTGCATTGTGGGAAGGTATGCAGAAATAGATATAAAATGTATTGTGCATAGGTCATAAAAGTCAATTGCAAAGCATTGGGTGTATCTGTGTGGGGAAGTGAGAAGTAGAGAGAGGAAAAGGGAGAAAGGGAGGGGAAGAGAGGAGGGGCAGAGAGGCAGGGGCAGGAAGTGACAGAGGGAAAGTTTAAGATAAAAGTCATGACTTCATACAATTAAGGTTTAGGAGTTTAAACTGACAATAAATCAATAGTGAGTGGTATCCTCTAAAATAATGTTAGGTTTTATTTTAAAAGGTATAGAATATAGATCATGGAAGGTGACAGTCATTCTTCTCTGTATTGTGCAGACCATATCAATTATATCTAGTTCTGGGTGATACATGTTAACCCATTAGCATTTTTAAAGCATTTATTATGTACCCATCATTGTGCCAGATGCTAATGATAACGGTGCTAAA
This sequence comes from Ursus americanus, assembly GCF_024610735.1. NCBI lineage: Eukaryota > Metazoa > Chordata > Mammalia > Carnivora > Ursidae > Ursus > Ursus americanus. The sequence continues at coordinate 19,509,870 of NC_142135.1, forward strand.
AAAGTTAGACTTGCTTTCATGGAGTTCACAATACAGCAAAGGTATTAGAAGAATAAGCAGCTGATCTAAATTCAATGTTATACTAGCTTTAATAGGGGAAGCTTATGTCCCTGTGGAACTACTTAACAAGGAATATTTAATGCAGACTTAGTGGGACCAGGATAAACTTCTTAGAGGAAGTGATATTTAAACTGAGACCGAAAGGCTGAGTTAGGATTCTCAAGGTGCAGGTGGTGGAGGGAAGAGAGTTCCAAACGTAGGTGACAGTGCCTTTAGTAGGCTGAACTGAAACGGGGAGGGGGGGGGAGCAGAGAGATGAGGGGATGAGAAAGAAGAGAGAGAGTGGTGGTAGGGCCCGGACCTTCATGTGGCGGAGCTGTAATTGATCCCTAGGACAGATTCATTAAGGGAATCATTAAGGTTATGAGCAGGACAGGGTCCCAACCAGTTTTAAGTTTTGGAAAGATCATTCTGGCTGCAGAATGGACACGGGGCTGGAGGGATGGTTGGTGAGGGGAGGTGTTGTGAAATAAACAAAAGAGGATGGTGACCCCAACCCCCATGGTAGAGGGAAGAGGACAAGAGTAGAACAATTAAGCTTACTAGGAGATACAAAGCAAATAGAGACCCCCTGTGGGAATGCTGTAGGAAGGTGGCTGCAGGACTTCTCCCTGCCAAGGGGAAGACCTAGAGGGCTCTGATGTCTGTCTCATCTTTCACTCTCATGTGGAAGAGAGATTAGCATTGTGCTTGTCTCTCTGAGGTGACAGAGCTGGGCCAAAGGAGTGGGAGATACAGGGAGATAAATTTCACTTTAATACAAGAAGGAGTTTTCTAACAGAGCTCTTCCAAGCAATGAGCATTTTGTCACAGTGATATTTGAACAAAAACAAACACTTGGTAACTATTCTTGGAAGAGTTGGAGAAGCAGGAAGAGAGGAGGCCAGGCTGGGTGGTCATTAACATTTCCTTCCAACTCTGAGATTCCAGGATTCTGCGTGTAAAGTTCCAGTATCTCAGCCTGGCATTTAAGGGCCGGTGTGATCTGGGCCTTTGTAGGGTGCCCATAGGTCCTGGTTTCCCTGAGCCTGCTGTCTCCTGGTAGCTCTTGAGCATTCCCACTTTCACTGCTGAAGGGTCTTGGTTTGAACAATAAATTTTCTGACCATTCATCCCCCTAACTAATATTCCTGCCTGGTCCCCTGGCATCCTGTTAGAAATCCTAGGCATGAAGCATACTGAACCATTTGTTAGTTTCAGAGGAGACTCGGCCTGTTGCTGCATGTTTGTTTACTTTTGCCCTTTCCTATGTCAAGAACACCCCTCCTCTGTCCAGCCTATTTACCTCATTGAGAAGATACTTTGTCATCAAGGCCTGACCTAAATCAAATGCTGAGTCCTTCATCAGGGCTTCCTTTAATGTCCTAGACTGCATTATAGTGTCGAGTACATAATTATTTTTATACTTATTTTCTCCTTCTATTATCCCCTAGAAGTCCAGTACCAACATCTATGAAACATACAGTAACCCTATGGTATGAATGGTGCTAGGTCTAAAGCAAGAACCTTTCAGAAGGAAATTTCCATTTATTAAAAAAAGTCATATTTTCATTTTATAAGGGGTACACGCATTTTGCAGGAAAAAGTTAAATAAGGAAAGTACCCAAAAGAAACAAAAAATTGTCTACAATCTCAGTACCTGGAGATAAAAGCATATTAACACATGGGTGAATATCTGCCTATACTTTTATGCGCAAGTAGTCTTAAAATCAGAATCATGCAAACCCTTCTGTAACCCATTTTTCACTTAACAACATACCAAGAGTATTACCCCATGACATTATATATTTTTCAAAAACGTGATTTTCAACGCGTGCATTGTGTTCCATTCTGCTGTCTCATGATTTGTTTAACAAACTCCTCTTGGTGGACATCAGGCTGTTTCTACTTTTTTGATGGTACAAATAATGTACCCCCTGAGACAGATACCCATGCACCCATATATCTGTTCTATGTGGAACATTTATAATTTCTAAAATGACAAGACAGTTTATAACAAAAATAAGGATACTGAGTTGCTAAGAAGGTAAGAATTTTTAAAAAAGTTTAATTTTACTTTTATTTTTTAATTTTTAAAATTTTAAAAAAGATTTACTTATTTAGAGAGAGAGAGAGAGAGAAAGCACGAGTGTGGGGCAGGGGCAGGAGAGGGAGAGAAAGAATCTCCAGTTGACTCCCCACTGAGTGTGGAGCCTGGCATGGGACTTGATCTCATGAACCTGAGATCATGACCTTGAGATCACGACCTGAGCCAAAATCAAGTCAAACACTTGACCAATAGAGCCATCCAGGTGCCCCTAATTTTACTTTTAAAAACTTTATTCCTATTCCATGTTATATAGATGTATAATATATAAGATTTTTTTATTTATATGTGTATATATACTTACTAGCTTTTTTAAATTTAATGAAAGCCTCTGATTTGGAAATGTGTCAACAGTCGGTAAGCTTGATGCAGAAGTGAGTGATAGCTAATAAATATGTTTCTTAAAGAATTGAGTTTGAAATCTAAAAACTTCCACATCTCTGTATCAGTGTGACAAATTTTTATTCCCAAGCTAAATATAAGGAAAAATGATGACATGTATGTTACAGGATAAAGGTAATTCTATAAAAAGAAGGACACTACCTAATGTTTTGCTGTCTAGAGAAGGTATGTAGCCATGGCTTTAGATCCTTATCCTGAAGTAAATAATTTATCATCTTAGACACTCAGCAAATAGGTAGGTCTCCATTGTAGAATGAAATGTTTTCATCTGAGAAGCAGGCCTTGATTAGGAAACATCGTGAATCAGTTTGCTGACTTCTTAACAAAATTAATGAAAGATGTCGTCATGCATTAAATTGTGTCTCTCCCTCGCCTCCCAGTTGAAGTCCTAACCCCAAGTACCTCAGAGTGTGACCTTATTTGGAGGTAAGAATTGGCTTACATGATTATGGAGGCCAAGAGATCCCAAGATCTGTTGTCTGCAAGCTGGAGAATCAGGAAAACTGGTGGTGTAGTTTAGTTTGAGTACAAAGAATGGGAGGCTGATAGTGTAAGTCCCGGTCTAAGTCCAAAGGTGTGAGAATCAGGAGCATAGATCTATGAGGGCAGAAGAAGATGGATGTCCCAGCTTAAGCAAAAAGAGCAAATTTGTCCTTCCTCCACCTTTTTGTTCTATTCAGGACCTCAGTGGATTGCATGATGCATTGGTGAGGGTGATCTTTACTCAACTGATTCAAATGCTAATCCCTTCCAGAAACACCCTCATAGACATACCCAGAAATGTTTAACCAACTACTCGGTCATCCCTTAGCCCAATCAAACAGGCACATAAAACTAACCATCACAGGGTCTTCACAGAGCTAATCAAAGTGATGTAAGGTCATCAGGGTGGGTCCTAATCCAATAGGACTGGTGTCCTTATATAAAAGGGAAATTTGACGCAGAGATACACATAGAGGTAGGAGGATGGGGAGAAACACAGGGAGAATTTGGCCATCTACAAAGCCAAGAAGAGAGCCTTGGAACAGATCCCTCCCTCACAGCCCTTAGAGGGAACCAACCCTGCCAACACCTTGATTTTGGACTTCCAGCCTCCAGCACTGTAAGTCAATAAATTTCTGTTACTTAAGCCATTTAGTATGTGATACTTTGTATGGCTTAATACAAACTTAAATTAATACAGATTTCAGGAGCGCTTAATTCCCCGGCATGATTTCACCTGGTAACACTAAAGACATTTTTTCCTCTTCAGTCATCAGAGATTCTACTGTTATTCATAGGAATGACAGATGACAGTATATTGCTGTTCCCAGCTAGCAAAGCATTTCCATATTCACAATCTCCTTTGACCCTGACCAAAGCATAAGAGATGATAATTCTTATATCTCTGTTTTAGGGATAGGAATCGGGGGTTCTGAGAGATTCCAGGTTGCACAGGTTAGAAGTGGTAGAGCTGAAACTCAAACATAGACCTTTTGATACTAAATACTAATACTTCATTACTTTCACCTTCATGGGCATGTCTTTAATGTCTGAAAACATATGGGTTGTGGCATGCTGAGCCACATTTCTCTTTCTCTCTCTCTCTCTCTTTTTTTACTAAATCCCCTGAGAAAGATTTTATAATCCTACTTGTTGGAGGATATCTGATGCCTGAAGGCACCTACTCCTCCCACATCTTCATTATCAAATATTTATCAGGAATTTAGGCACCCGTGTTTATGTGTAAAGAATACTTCTTCTCCACTCAGAAGCTTTGTTTACTGACAAACTGGGCTTGCGGTACACAGTTTGATTGCTGACAAATCCAATTGCAAAACTTTGGATGTGTTGGATATAATTGGGTTTTTCCATCATTAATACTGCTCAGATATTAATTCAACAGAGTGACGTGAGGGGTGCTCACGGTTTCCAGAAGCTGCTTGACTTTAATCAGCAGTAACAAATGCAAGATTATTGCACTTTTTCCTTGGGTGACCTAAGCTTGTTCTTGGCACCCGTGAGCGCAGAGCTCTGGTTGTCTCATAGTGTTTCAGTGGCTTCTACCCAGGGGACTTATTAGTTTTGAACCTTGGGGATAATTCCATAAGAATGTAATTCTTTTCCTCCCTGAAGGAACAGAATGTTGCTTGTGTTGGGTTATTCCTGTTGTGGGACAAAACCAGTGGCTTCCAAATTGTGGAATCATAGAGGTCCATAGGTAAGTTTGTCAGATTTAGGAAGAAACAGACAAGCAAAACAAAACAGGCCACAATAACACCAGGAAACCCCATGATTCCCCAGTTAAATACCAACTTCATAATCAATGAATACCTCTTTAGTGTAAGTGTGTCCTCAATATTGAAAATACTAAAAGACGATAGTCTCCGGCAGCCCTATACCTATAGAGTAATACTAGGGGTAGAGTGTTGATAATTTTTCAGTATTTCCAAAAAGCCTATGAAAGTTATACGTTTACCCAAGTAAGGCTTCAGAGGTTCCTGACAATGTTAAATCTGCTTGATTTCGGTTGGGATTTTTTTGACCTGACTTGAAAGCCCTGGTCATCTCATGCTGAAACCATAATTATACTATCTTTTTTGATGACTTGTTGTATGCTAGGGATCATGCAAAGCACATACATTATCTCGTGTAATCTTCAAAACCAGAGTTTGGCAAATTATAGCCTGTAGGCCAAATCTGGTTGCTGCCTGTTTTGTAAATAAACTTTTTCTGGAACCCAGCCAACCCCCTTTGTTTCTGTAGAGTCTGTGTGTGCTTTCACGCTACAATAGCAAGTTGAGTAGTTATGATAGGGATCACTGCATGGTGTGCAAGACCTAAGATATTTATGATCTGGCCCTTTACAGAAAAAGTTTACCTGCACCTGTCAAAACCACCTTTGAAGGAGTTACTGTTATTCTCATCTTCTTTAGAATGAGAAAAAGTGAAGGCTAAATAACTCAGCAAGGTCTCACAGCTCTTAGGAGGCCAGTGCCTTAGGCGTGAAGCGACTGGGGCTTCTCACAGCTCTTAGAATTCAAACCAAGTTCTGTTGAATTCCAAAACTTCTGCTCTTTCTACAGCTAATTTGAAGGCTGATTGTAGATTACATTTGTCCTAAGTGGGCTTAACCATGGGGAAACTGATTTATGATTTCTTATTAAATGCCATCCCTCTCCAAGACAAGGCAGATGGGATGCATAGTGGTTCAGTGCTCAGGCTCTGTTGAAACCCCATCTCTACCGCTTCAGTCCTCTGTACCTCTGTTTCTGCCCTCATAAATTACAGATGAGAGTACTACCTATAGATGTGATTGTTACTCAGGTTAAATGAGATGATGTCTAAGAAGAAATTAGAAGAGAACAGGACATGTAGTCCACATGACATTTGTTATTTTTAGCACAAATCACTATTATTTCAAACTAGGGGTTAGAAAAGAGTTTGGGAAAGTTGGGGACATCTGCCATGGCTGGTAGACAGAACACCGCAACCAGGAAGCCTACAGAGCACGGCAGGCCCTGCTTGTTGGATGACAGCTAGGAAAGATGCTCTTCCAGCCTCTCTGTGACAGATGTCTTTGGCCTGAGCATGTCTGTTCGTCCTTGGCTGGCCACGTTGCCTTGGGAAGGCATGTTGTGAGATGTTACAGGATGTTCATCCAGGGCTCGCTGGATCCTAAACCCCTTATTACTATTACCCCTGATTATTTATAGTCTTCACATCCACTCCCAGTGGCTCTAAATTGACTAAAAATGTAGTCAGCCTGCCAGAGAATGACCTTCCTAAATAACACAAGACAAGCAATTTTCCTAAGAAACACCTCAATCTATAATTTGATCCTTAGGCAAAAACAAGAAAGAAAAAAAAAACCCAGTTTTTTACCAGTATTCTCACCCTCCAAAGTGAATTTTTCTGTATGGAATCACTAGGAATAAAATTTATATGTAAAACATGTGAAGCATATTAGAATAGCCTTGGTCTTTTGAGGAGATAGGGGATAAAGTTGTTCCCTGAGAGGGATGAGAGTGGCAGGCTTGAAAAGCCTGGAAAAATTTTCGACGTTGTATACAAACGCTTGAGTGGCTAGTCAATGTGAATTGACTAAAGACACGGCCGAGGCCCCGGAGGCTTTGTTCAAGGGAGGTGGTGTGTGTGGACGTCAGCAGCAGGGGTTTGCAATTTCCCCAGCATGTCTTGGGTGTGTGGGGACAGGGACAAGAAAGTGGCATTGTTTTTCTAAGGTTGAGGCTTTGCGCTCTGCTAGAATCTAGAGAATTCTTGAGAACTCTGGCCTTGGGAGCCAGGCTGGGGAAGGACAGAAGGCGAAGGCCCCAGCCAGCCCTGCTGCCATTTCACAGACAGTACAGCTGCAGGACATGTGCCTGATCTGTTTTCTCCTGTCTGAACCCTCCACACTCAGGTTACCATTTCCTTCCTCTTTCTCCACCATCCTCTTCCTTTGTTAATTTATTCAACCAATATTAATTAAATGTCTCTGTGTGCCAGGCACCATGCTAGGCTCTGGAGATAACAGGGAAGGGGCATAGACTCGCTAATACTCTGGAGCTTACAGTCCAGTGGGAGAGACACACATGCCAGGAGTTAGGGTAAGTATTGCAAGACAAAAAGGTGAGGGGAGACCAGGGAGCAAGCAACACGGTCAGGGGCTCTCTGAGCTGAGAACTGAAGGCTCACGAGAGCAGACGAGTCTGATGTGTTAGTTTCCACATTCATCCAGGTAGAAAGTGGCAGCACTGAAGTTCGAACCTAGGTTCAAGCCTGACTCTAAGAACTGTCCACTTTTCCCTAAATCTTAACCAAAAAAGAATCATACTTGCTCTCAAAATGTTTCCATTTAGCCGTGTTGTATTCCCATGAAGCAACTTGAACCGCACGAAGGAAAATCACTCATTCATTCACCCGGTCTGATCATCGACGAGGGGTTAGCCACAATGTGCGTGTGAGTGCGAAGCACAGCTGTGAGCAGCACTGCTGCGAGTGCTGAGGCAAGCATTGTTAGGCTGGAGTTGACGTGATGCAGAGAGTCGGCATACCCTTCAAATTCATCACAATGCCTCCTTGAGTCCATAGGATCGGCCTTCATTAAAATGCAGGCCATGAGCATCCCACTTGTTTATTCCTTTCATTCCTAAACAAACAGCAGCCTAAGAAAGAGGCCAACGAGGCAATGCAGGACACAAGTCCGCCTGGGAATGCAGCTATTTCCAAGAGGTTGGGCTGATGCCAGCAGGTTGCCACTGCACCGTGAACTCTGCTGTCACTTGGCACTCTGGGGCTCAAGGCTAATATTGCCTACCGTGCTAATTACACACCGGGACCCGCTGCCAAGCAAGGCTGAGACGGTCTGAATATTAGAGGGGGCAGCCATCTTTCTGTCTGTCTGGGAATTCGGCTGGTCCAGATGCAGAAGGTTCGACACTTTCTATACCAGATGCTGGAGAACTTTCAGGAATGGTGGAGAGGTAGTCCCTGTCCTCAGAAACTTTCAGTTCAGTGAGAATTTTGGACAGAACAAACACAACAGACGGGGCAAGGTGTGGCAGAAAGATCAGGGACTTTGAGCCATTCAGACTGGGTGTAAATCCTTTCCCCACCACTTCCTGTGTAGCTGTGAGCTAATTATTTCATCTCTCTGAGTCTTGGTTCTTGACTCATAAAATAGGATTCTTTACTTCATGTGATTACATAAGGTCACTACATATTACCTTCATAGATGGTAATTATTATAACCGTTGTTATAGCTATTATTGTCATTATCAGAATATGGCAGATTCTTGTTTTAACACTGGATGACTTTTGGCAAATTATTCAAACTCTTTATCTGTAAAGTAGGATAATCCTAATGGCTTTATTTGTGTGGTTCAAGGGCTAACTACGGTTCTCAACGTTCCCACCACCCTGTTTTATTCTTTACTCATACCTCTTATCACTAATTGACATATTTGCATATTTTACATCTTTTCCCTCCAACAAAATGTAAGCTCCATGAGCAGGCATTTGGGTTCTTTTGTTCATTGCTGTGTCTTTTCTGCCTGAAACAGTATTTGCTGCATAAAAGGATGACTGAGTGAATGTGTGCTAAACCCTATGTTAAATGTTTGGCCCGTGGTTGACTCCCGGTAGGGGTTACTGTGCTCAGTGCCATTATTATGATCAGAATGTGTTGTGCAGTGAGAGGAACCCATACAGAAAGTTTGCTCCCAGCTCCGTCAGGCGGCGATCTTTGTCCTTAGCACTGACATCTCATCAACTGTGTTGTCGTTGGGCAAAACAACTGGGTCATTGTCAATAGTAAGGTCACATGAGATTAACTGCAAAAAGAAGAGTTAGAGAATTTTTGTCAATTCTCAGGAAGAAGGGGAAACAGCAGCAGAAAGGGAGAGAAGACTGGGAAAAGGAGAAAATAGCATCTTTTGCAAAGTGCTCTATTACATGAGGCCAGCGGCTACAAGGCTGTGACTGAGCTCAGCCAGCTCCAAACCTTGAAGGCGTGCAGAACCAGCTGCTCGGTGAGGGGACACAAAAAGAATGCACTGGTAGAATGGCTCCAACCTGCAGTTGGGGCCAAAATGAGAAACTGTTCTTTACAGAGTCAGTTCTGTGTCTGAACTCTTTTCTTTTTTTTAAAGATTTGTTTATTTATTTGAGAGAGAGGGAGTGGGGGGGGGGTCAGAGGGAGAGGGAGAGAGAGAATCTCAAGCAGACTCCATGATGAGCACAGAGCCCAACACGGGGCTCCATCCCAAGACCCTGAGATAGGACCTGAGCCGAAATCAAGAGCCCGATGCTTAACTGACCGAGCCAGCCAGGTGCCCCTGTATCTGAACTCTGAAAGGCACTAAGAGAAAAACTCCTCACCTGCCCTCTACATGTGAGATTGGATGACTTTTTTTTTTTTAAAAAGTAATAAACTAAATGAATCATAACATAGTGGACTATAACAGAAGTCCTCAGAAGCTAGACTCTAGTTAGGCAGCCCAGAGTTTGAATGAATTTGCATGAACTTGGGCAAATTACTTAAACTTCTGTGAGCCTTCTCTTCTCAAGAAGAGAAACCAATATGTACTTTGCAAGACTGTTGAGAGAATCTCTGTGCAATGTCTGGCGTATTCTATGTGCTCAATAGATGGTAGCTGTTATTATTATTGCATGAACTTGGGCAAATTACTTAAACTTCTGTGAGCCTTCTCTTCTCAAGAAGAGAAACCAATATGTACTTTGCAAGACTGTTGAGAGAATCTCTGTGCAATGTCTGGCATATTCTATGTGCTCAGTAGATGGTAGCTGTTATTATTAACAATTAATACCACAAGGACCTTTTTACTTAATCCCCATAACAACTCTGTGAGGGAGGTGTTGGTAACACTCCCGTTTTACATATTTGGAAGCAGAGGTCTAGCGAGGTTTCTTAACTCAGGCCACACAGCTAGTGAGCATCTGAGCTATGACTCTAACTAAGCCCGACAGCCGAGGATTTCAGTAATTAACAAGTTGTATAACATCTCTCATTAGAGCCACAGAAGTTTAGTGGGACGTTGTAAGGTCCAGAACGTCTGCATTCTCTTGCATAATACTCTAGTGGCAAGCTGAGGTCATTGTATTTCAACTTTGCAGTGGCTCTCTGTTTACAAAGGCTTATAAGAGACCTATAAGGCTAGGAGAGCGGTATAAGGTCAGCTCATTTTATGCCTGTCTTTTAGAGCTACCCAGAGTAGATTGCTTCATCTCTTGCTTAAGTCCATCAAATGGTTTTGTGAAAGGTGTTTCTCCTTTGTTTAGCCTAGCCCTGACCAGTGTTCTCTTTCATTGACATAAATTAAATTGTGCATGCCAATTATATGCCTATTACTATATGTACATTTCCTTCAGGAGATGAAATAGTAAGAACAAAGTACGTATAAGGATCCTTACCTTTCCTTTTGATTTATCCAGAAAAAATAGAAGTGAATTCTGGTTATTTAATTTAATTTGAGTAGTTATTTTCTGCTCATTACAGAGAGAAAACTCAGCTCCCTAAGAGTTTATTTTTTTAAAGATTTGTTTGTTTGTTTATTTACTTGTTTATTTGAGGGGGAGAGGGGCAGAGGAAGAAGGAAGAGAGAATCTCTAGCAGACTCCCCACTGAGCAAAGAGCCCGAAGTGGGGCTCGATCCCACAATCCTGAGATCATGACCTGAGCTGAAATCAAGAGTCGGATGTTACCCAGGAGCCCCACCCTAAGAGAGTTTGAAGAAGAGAGGAAGATAATAGAAGCCTAGGGTTGGAGGATGTAAAATGTTGTGTAGCCCATCTTCCTCTGAATTTCAATACTTTACCATAATTCCTTAACAGCCTGTTCATGAGTAATGCCTGTGAGTTCATTTTTTGTAAGAGAACTCTGGCAGCACTGATTGCTAGAAAGTGCCTCTTATGAGATGAAACTTGCTTCTCTGTAACTTCTAGTTTTGCCTGAGGAAGTACACAAAATAAAACTCATATGTCTTGTATTGCCCTTAGAGTATTTGAGAGAGACAACCACACCCAGCTTCTTCTGTCATTTGTGCAAGGCACCCAGACTGCATAGGCTCTTCAACTATTGGCCGTCGGGGAGCTCATGAAATATCCATTCTCTAAAGACCAGTTGGATGAGCCTTTTGAAACAAATCAGATCATGTCACTGCCTGATTGAAATGCCTCCCCACCAGCAGCTTCTCATCACACCCAAAATGAAACACAAATGCTCCACTGCGACCTGTGAGGTCTTGCATAAACGAGTACCCAGTAGCCTCTTTGAGATCATCTGGGATTGTTCCTCCTGCTCCACTCCCCCCAATACTGGCCTTCCTGAATGGACTGGGCTGCTGCTACCTTAGGGCCTCCCCACTTGCTATAACTTCCAAGACACACCTGGTTCTTCCCTCACTTTAGATTTTTGTTCAGATGTCATCTCTGCAGAGAGACCTTCATTACCATTCAACTGAAAATAGCTGCTCCCTTTACTCTCTGTTCTCTTGCTCGGCTTTGTTTTCCTTATCACTTATCAATTACCTGGCATTATAATACATTTCTTCTCTCACTAGAGTGTGGGATCTTGAGGCAGAGGCTTTGTTCTGTTCATCCTGAATGCCTGATGCATACTAGGTACTCAATAAAAGTTTGGTGAATAAGTAAACGAATGAGTGAATTAATGAGTGGGTTGGGTAACATGGGCTCCTCATCATCCTAGTCATGCCTTTCTCAAGTGGTGACTTACTAAGACTTTTTTTAAAAAGATTTTATTTATTTGAGAGAGAGGGAATGAGAGAGAGCATGAGAGGGGGGAGGGTCAGAGGGAGAAACAGACTCTCTGCCGAGCAGGGAGCCTGATGTGGGACTTGATCTCAGGACTCCAGGATCATGACCTGAGCCAAAGGCAGTTGCTTAACCAACTGAGCCACCCAGGCAGCCCATGTAGACCCATTAAAACGAGACATCCAAAGTGAACCCAATCCAGATGGGAGTCCAGGCTGTGCCAGGCTCAGCTGAGCTTTTTTCTCCTGGATTGGGCAGTAATTGTCTACTAAAGGAACCCAGGATATAATGAGGTCATTGAGAGCTGTGGCCAAGTATGGACTTCTATAGAACCTGCAGGTAACAAAAACTCCCAGCTCTCTTTTGCAAAAATTGCTATCAGAGAAACACCTCAAGGGGCAGGAAGATGGATCTTGTCTCCATTCTGCTATTCAAATATCCTGTGCAGAAAGATAATCTCAGGAGTATAACTGGCAGAATATATAAATTATATCTATAAGGCATCCAATAAAAAATCTGCAAGACAAGAGGGCTCTCTGGTAGTAGAGTGGAACAGAGCTTGAGTGAGCCAATTCTCAGCATCCCCCCCACATACCCATTGCATACCTCTATGACAGAACTCACCAGAGCAATCTTAACAAACTGTTGACTTCCATATTTCCCAGTTAAAACATGCTTTTTCTCTCAATACCCCTGATAGTCCTGGGACAGAGTGTGCTTTTGATAACCATTAGCCTATGTTGTAGTGAGTGCTCATGAACTCTGCCTTGAATCAATATTATATGAATTTGTAAAACTTTGGTTTCTCAAAGTTGAGGGCAATCGCCTGACAATGACCGGCCTTCTGTCTGATCTCCTAGGAGCCTTGAAATGACATGGCGATGATGCTCATGGTTCTGGTCAGTCACTTCCTCATTACCAATGGATTCTTTTTTTTGGGTGAGAACTACATCAGCATAGAATAGAAGTTAATCTTTGGTTTCTGATATATTCTGAATTAGGAGGCATTATCAAGTATTAAGACTTACAAACATTTATCAGATTCTCTACTCTTAATAGACTCACATTTCTCCCAGCAAATAGTTAACATTCCCATTCCTTTTAGATCTTGCCAGTTTTATAATCCTCATTAGGAAATCATGGAGGAAAGAGGACTCCCCCACTTAATAGGTCCTTGAACATGGGAAGGTTGCCTGGTATATTTGAGCTTGTTTTCTCATATATTGACAACGATAATACTGTGAAAGTTTTAAAGAAGATTAAATAAAGCAATACATGTGTATGTAGATGTCTCTAGTATGTTGTCTGGCAAAGGACAGGCACTAGGAAATTATTAGCTACCACTTATGGAGTGTCTGGTCCATGCCAGGTGTGGTACCATTCATGCATACTTGTTTTCCCTTTCCCTCCACCCTGTCTGAGCTGTCATGATCTCTCCCAGTCACAGGTACATTAGCTCTGTGACCTTGCCTATGAGCATCCTTTCAGTTCTCCTGATCACAAAGTACGAAGAGTGAGTGAGGCTTGGTTCTTCTCACAGGGCTTTTTTTTTTTTTTCTTTTTAAAGAAGTGTTTTTCAAATGCAAGGCATTTTTTAAAATCGAAGTGTAATTGACATATAACATTATATAGTTTCAGGTGTCCAACAGAATGATTCTATATTGGTATGTATTGCAAAATGATCACCACAGTAAGTTTAGTTAATATCTGTCAGCAAACATGGCTACAGAATTCTTTTTCTTGAGAACTTTTATGATCTTCTCTTTTAGTGACTTTCAAACATACAATACAGTATTATTAATTATAGTCACCATGCTGTACATTACATCCCCATGACTATTTTATATCTAGAAGTTTGTAACCTTTTGATCTCCTTCACCCATTTTGCCCACTCCTCGTCCCCCGCCTCTGGGTCTATGAGCTTTTTTTAGCTTCCACCCATTAAGTAAGTTCATTCCGTGTTTGTCTTTTCTGTCTGACTTATTTTACTGAGCATAATGTCCTCAAGGCCCATCCATGTTGTTCCAAGACATTGTTCTTGAATTCCCACAACTGTCCCACAAATTCTGATTACAGTTTGTTGCCATTAAGATTCAAGCCCCTTGAGATCTGTAGGCGAGAACTGGGTTTTCATTTTATCTTAAAGTAAAAAGGAAATAGGAAACTTGATTAAAGTACTACGGCAGAGGCCCCAAAGTACTCTGAAAGAGATCCTCCTATTTTTAGGAATGTAAGGGGTTTCATCACACACAGGGGCTGGTTAAAATTGGTCCACACCACGACTCAAATGCTTCAGTCCCTGTTAATTGAAAGGTTTGGAGGGTAACTGAGGTGACTCTGTACACAGCTTGGAAGGCACTGACCTGAGAGCTGAAGGTCAGGGTTAATGTTCCTTTCCTGTGGGTCCAGATGCTTTGGAATTTGCTTCACTGCAGGGATAATCTCACTAGCTCTCTCTTTTTTTTAAGCAGCATTTTTTGAGATATAATTCATAAACCATACAAATCTACCCTTTTAAACTGTACATTTCAGTGGCTTTTATTACTCTTGTGGAGATGTGCAAACATCACCTCTATGTAATTTTAGAATATTTCATCACCCCCAAACAAAACTTCATACCCAAGGCAGTCACTCCCACATCACCTTACAGCTGCTAATCTACTTTCTTTCTTTATGGATTTGTCTATTGTAGATGTTTCGTATAAATGAAATAATACAATATGTGGCCTTTGTGTTTGGCTTTTTTCACTTGATTTTTTCAAAGTTCATTCATGTTATAACATGTATTGGGACTTCATTCCCTTCTATTGATGAATAATATTTAATTGTACTGATATATTTAATTTAGTTTATCCATTCATCAGTTGATAATTCTGCTGCGAACATTTGTGTACAAGGTTTTATGTGGTCATATGTTTTCATTTCTTTAGGGTATACCTAGGAGTGGAATTGCTGGGTCATATGGTAACTCTACGTTTAACATTTTGAGGAACTGCCAAACTGTTTTCCAAACTGTTTTCCAAACCTATCAATAATATATAATAATATATCAATAATATGATATAAATATATCAATTTTTTTTCATACCCTTTCCAACACTTGTTATTGTATGTTTTTAGTTTTAGCCATCCTAGTGGATGTGAAGTGGTATTTTATTGTCTTGATTTGTATTTGACTAATGACTAATGCTGTTGAGCATCTTTTCATGTGCTTATTGTCCATTTATTTATCTTCTTTCTAGAAATGTCTATTCCAACCCATTAAAAAATGTAGGTTATGTGTTTTCTTTACTGCTGAGTTGCAAGAGTTCTTTATATATTTTGGGTGCTAGGCCCTTATTAGATGTATGATTTGCAAATATTTTCTCCCATGCTGTGGACCACCTGTTCCACCTCCTTGCCATCTTGACAATAATATCATCCAATCTATGAACATGAATGTTCATAGATTTATTTAGGTCTTCCATAATGTATTACAATGACACTCTCTAGTTTTCAGTGTACAAATCCAATACTTCTTTTGTTAAAATGATTCATAGTAGTTTATACTTTTTTTTTTTTAAAGATTTTATTTATTTGACAGAGATAGAGACAGCCAGTGAGAGAGGGAACACAAGCAGGGGGAGTGGGAGAGGAAGAAGCAGGCTCACAACAGAAAAGCCTGATGTGGGGCTCGATCCCATAACGCCGGGATCACGCCCTGAGCCGAAGGCAGACGCTTAACCGCTGTGCCACCCAGGCGCCCCCATAGTAGTTTATACTTTTTGATACTATTGTAAGTGCTATTGTTTTCTTAATTTCATTTTAGATTGTCCATTGCTAGTGTACAGAAACACAACTGACTTTTAAAAATATTTAGCTTGTATTGTGCAACCTTCCAGAATTTATTTATTCTAATAGTTATTAAAATAGATTCATTAAGATTTCCATATACAAGTTTGTGTTGTCTGTGATTGGAGATAGCTGTATTTGTTCCTTTCCAATTGGAATGCCTTTTGTTTTGTTTTCTTGCCCAATTGCTCTGGCTAGAAGTGCAGTGTTGAACAGAAGTGGTGAGAGAAGACGTCCTTGTCTTGTTCTGGATCTTAGGGAGAAAGCATTCAGTCTTTCACCATTAAGTATGATGTTTGCTGTAAATTTTTCATAGAAGTCTTTTCTCGGGCAGAGGAAATTCCCTTCTGTTCCTAGTTTGTTGGATGTCACTAGCTCTTGTTTGCTTGCAAGGGGAATCACAGAAATAGCAGTTTTGCTTCCTCTCCAAGAGGGTCCCATTGCGCTGCTAAGCCTGTGATGATGCCGTTCCAGTAGCAAGCATAAACTTCCTTTGAGGTTTGTGTTCAAACAAATTTCTTGAGTAGAAGCTCAAATTCTTGGGGCTTTCCAGTCCAAATGGAGGGTCTTTGTCATCGTAGTTCAAACTCATGCCTTCAAGGTTGTCCCCAGAATCACCTCACCCTTTGCCAAATAAATGCTGCTCATTTTCTCTTGAGGTTGCAGAGAATGTGACAAGGGTGGTTTGTAACATTTCCAACTTTAATCTACTTATAATCTCTCTAAAAGTCAAGGAATTTTCCTAGGACCTATGTCACTACTAAGCACCTATTATGTGCTCAGCTCTTTGCTGAATGCTGAGAACATGATAACAGATGTAGTCTTTAGCCTCCTGTACATAATAATGGCTAATATTTGTACGTTTTCTATGTTTCAAGCAATGAGCTACTTGCTTAACATGCATTTTGTCAGTTGCTCTTCATATCAACCCTGTGTTATAAGAACTCATATTATTTTTGTTAATAATCCATAGCCTTGGAAAAGGCTATGAGTTGACTAAGATTTGGATGAGCCCCATGGAAAGAATAGGACTTCAGAACCGAGGAATAGCATGAGGAGATGTGTGGAAATTAGCTTGGACTTGGAGAAGGGGAGGTGGCTGGGGGGACAGTATCCTGGCTCCCCCCCCCCCCCCGGCCGCCCACTTTAAAGTAGAGCTGCTCCAAATTTAGATGTTGGTATTCATTTTGAGATTTTACTTGAAAATAAGGTTTTAATGCTTAAAAAAGGTTACAAATCACCAAATTCACCCAATAATCCTGCTTTACAGATGCAGAAACATGGGCCTGAAGTGACCCAGCTAGTACAGCAAGAGAGCAAGAATTGAAATTCAACTGAAGTTCCAATTTAAATTTCTTTTCTTTCTTTTTTTTTTTTAAGATTTTATTTATTTATTTGACAGAGATAGAGACAGCCAGTGAGAGAGGGAACACAAGCAGGGGGAGTGGGAGAGGAAGAAGCAGGCTCATAGCGGAGGAGCCTGATGTGGGGCTCGATCCCATAACGCCGGGATCACGCCCTGAGCCGAAGGCAGACGCTTAACCGCTGTGCCACCCAGGCGCCCCCCAATTTAAATTTCTTAATACCAAGTACTTCCTTCAACAAACATTTATTGTCTGCCTATTATATCCCAGGAAAGATGCAAAGCTCTGTGGAGTGCAAGGATGACGGGTCCCTGAATTCAAAGAGATCACAAGGGAGAGGCCTAAAAAGGGATTGATAGACAATAACGGAGCAGAGCGGAGGCGTCCATTGCTCTGTGTAGAAGAGGCAAAATCAGGGAGGGTTTCACAGAGGAGTGACACCTGACCTGAATTTCTGAATATGTTGGAGTTTACCAGGGAGATTTGGTGGAGAAGGGCATTCTAGGCCAAAACAACAACATATATTAAAGAATAGATGTGTGAGAAGGCATAACTTAATCAAGGCACAGCAAATATTTCTTTAATTAAAAAATTTACCATTTACTAAACATTCTTCTGTGGCGGGCATTGAGCTAGGCAATTCACACAGATTATTCCATGTAATACTCTTAAGAATCCTATGATCTGGATACAGATGAGAAAACGGAGTCTTAGGGTGGAGAAGCAGTTGGCCGAAGGGTAATGTAAGGTCTCACAGGTAAACAGTAGTACAGCTGGGATCTGAATCCAGGGAACTTACTTTTGGATTTAGAATCCCAATTGCCTTGCCAAGGAGTTTGGATTTTATGCTTTAGGTCAGTGGTTCTCAAACTTGCAACAGAGTCACCCAGTGGGCTTGTTAACATAGATTCTGGGCTCTACTCACCCCGCCCCCTGAGTTTCTGATTGGGTAGATCTAAGGTAGGACCTAAGAATTTGCATTTGTATCAAGTTCCTAGGTGATTCTGACTCTGCTGGCCCAGGGATCATACTTGGAGAACTGCCGTGATAGGGAGCCACTGAAGGTTTTGAGATTGGGAGGAAAATCATCAGATTTGCATTTTATGCTGGGCTCTCTGGGCAATGAATGGGAATGAATTAAGAGGCCTCGGGGCTCCGGGGGGGGGGCGCAGTTGGTTAAGTGGCCGACTCTTGGTTTCAGCTCACATGGTGATCTCAGGGTCATGAGACTGAGCCTCTGCATCGGGCTCTGCGCTCAGCGTGGAGTCTGCTTGAGATTCTCTCTCCCTCTCCCTCTGCTCCTCCTGCTCATGTTCTCACTCTCTCTCAAATAAATAAATAAATCTTATATTAAAAAAAGAGAGGTCTTGGGGCACCTGGGTGGCACAGCAGTTAAGCGTCTGCCTTCGGCTCAGGGCGTGATCCTGGCGTTATGGGATCGAGCCCCACATCAGGCTCCTCCACTGTGAGCCTGCTTCTTCCTCTCCCACTCCCCCTGCTTGTGTTCCCTCTCTTGCTGGCTGTTTCTATCTCTGTCGAATAAATAGTAAATAAAATCTTAAAAAAAAAAAGAGGTCTCAAAGAAAGGGTGTTTGAAGGGGGTGGAGGGTGTAAACAGCTAGAGCCATTGGTTGTGAGAAAAACTGCCCACGTGTGTCCCAAAGAATGAAGATGAGGGGAGAATCTAAAATATTCACATCGGATGTCAATTTAGATATTAGTGACTGCTCAGCCAGCTCTGAGAAAGGATGTAGCAGGAATCAGTAACTAGAACCTGTAGACATGGTGTCTGATAAGAAAGAAGAGACGCAAGGATTGCAGCAGGTTTTCACGAGAAGGAGTGAAGTTGGAAGGTGCGTTGGTTGTCTGGGCAGCTGCGTTCTTCTGCACGTGTCGACTCGAGGCCCTCGTGTGGTGTAACAGAGGGACGTCATACTAGAGTGGGAAGGGGACAAAGCTGACTTAGGAGACCTGGTTCCTGGACCTGGCTTGGAGATGTCACTTATTCTGGGAGCTTCCGTTTCTTCATCTGCAAGTGGAATGGCCAGTAGCTTCGCAGCCTGCAGGGGTGAGAGATGGGAAGGCAAAGGGTGAGCCTTCAGCTCTGTGGTAGAGGGCTCTTTTGCAGTCACCTACGCAGCCATCCGTGCAGTGCATTCCTCCGCACTCCGTACAAAGCAGACGCGCGCATGAAAACTCCCACGAGCTCTCGCACGCGCGGGGAGCCATCTAGCAACTGTTAACGACTTTGTCAACGTGCCTGGAAATTCAGCAGGCAGCTTTCAGAGGAGCTAAAGTGATTTTTAAATCACTTAGGTGATTTTTAAAACTACTGACAAATGTGTTGAAGCTATTAGCCATATCCCTTAATTTGAACTAATTCTAGAGTGTTAGCAAGTGGGTACATACCTCCACATCTGTTTTATAATCCAATTAAAATGGAAGGAGTGACTTTACTGAGTATGTATTTGGTCATCACAATCCAATTCCAAATTCATTAGCTCAGGAGTCATACTTCACACCTTCCTGCCCCTCACTCCTTACCCAGTTCATTAATGGGTCTTTCCTCTGACTCTCCCAGTATTCCCTGTCCACCACTATGGCCTGCTTGGTGCCAGGCGTCACCAGCTTCCGGCTGGATGACGCCATCATCTCCCAGCTGATTCACCGTATCCGTTCTTGACTCCCTCCACTTCATATACACTACAGGGATTCATCCTTCAAAATCCGAGTAAACTGTCACATGCTTAAGCCCTTTTAAGGCTTTCCATCGCTTGTAGGGCAAAGGCATTAGCACCCCGCGTGACAGATGAAGCCCCACCTGAGCTGGCCCCTACTAATCCCTCAGCTCATTTCATACCACGCTCACTTTTGCTCTTGCTACTCTAGTCAGACCAGCTGTCTTTTCATACGTTGGGTGTGCTTCCCCTCCACCCTGCACAGAACCTTTGCACGTCCTCTTCGCTCTGTCTAGAATCTTCTCCTCTCTTAACCTCGTTACTCCCACCTGCCTTGCACATCTCAGCTCCACTCATAGTCCACGAAGTCTTCCGTGACCCTCCTGACGAGATCAATCCGGAATTATACGTTCTCATAGCAACATTTATCTCTACATTTCTACACTTAACCAGTTGCAATTTTACTTTTATTTCTGTGTCTATTTGATTGATATGGAGGGCAGGGGGCTACACTTGGTTTAGCTCCGCATACAGTACTAGGGCCCAGAACAGTGCTTGGCACACAGTGGGACCTAATGAATATTTGTGCAATGAATGAATATTCTTAGAGGATAGAGATTGTTCTGGTGCAGCGGTGGGGCGCGTACACTTAGATTCCACTGGGAATAAATGTTGTGCATGCATAGAAGTTTACTATATAAATTGCAGTCATTGAAAGATGTGCCAGTGTTGATTTCAGCTGTCAATTGTGTAATAACTAATAACACAAGTCTTGTTTGCATTTGAATAGATGTATGCTATTTCTCCACCAGAGAACCTCCTGGGGCCATAGATTACCCATAAAACCTTGCATCTGTGGTTTAGAATCTTAAGTGGTGTCTACTTTACATACATCTGCAGTCCTGACTTGCGGGAGCAATTGAGCCAGCTTGCTCCTCCATTAGCCACCATAATTTCTTGCTCAATTTAGATTGGTAAACCCCTTTCGCAAAGACTGCTGTCCTGTTCTTCTCCTGAATTTTCTAATAGCCTGCAACCACAGCACAATTTAAAAACAAGACTCAGCTCAAAGAGTTTTAAAATAAACTAGGGAGAATAGAATACATGTGGGTGCTCTTTTCTTTCTTAGTGTATGTGCTGTATTTACTGCTGAGTGATACCACTGAAAAATCAGGTGATCAGTAATTGCGTAACACCAGCGTCTCAGAAGTATTCTGGGAATAGTGTTAAGTCGAGTCAAGACACCATTATGCAGTTAATCCTGCACCACGAGCAACTGGATATAGATAAAGTTTGAATTGGTTCATGAAAATTTCGTAATTACCGCAGGGGACAAGAATGACAACCTTCAATTATGTATCTTTCCAATCTCACTGCGAACCTCAAGCCCTCTTACCTTAATCAGGGCTTGGGAACAAGGATTCACAGAACTATTTCATGAAAGATAGACTGTGCATTAGTTAGTATAAATGCAACTACTGTATCGCAATCAGGCAACACACACACTGCTGCTTTGTGCCACCAGCAAAGTAAAAAAAAGTGCTGTTCTGCTGCTTCCAGTTTGGAGATGATTCCCATGGAGGAACTGCCATGGTGTGTCACTAAGAGATCTCGACTTCCATGTCCAATTAATAGTGAATGCTCTTAATAATATATTAAAATTACATTATGAATTAGACCAAGCAATTCAACATGCAGGACATAAATTCACTCAGGATAATTTATTCCAACGCTCTGTTTCTCTCAATGTGCTCCTTAGGTTACTTGTATCAGAATAACCTATTGTGAAATTCTTGTCTGGCCTCTAGAATCCTCCTTTCTTTGCCCTGCCCCCTAGACCTGTTGAATCCAAATCTTGGGGAGTAGGCCACAAGCATCCACATTTTAAACAAGCTCCTGGGGTGATGCTTACGCCCAATAAAGCTTGAAAACCACAGAATGATTTCTAAGGCCCGAGGCTGTTGCAAGATTTGTTACAGTTCTGGGTTTTCTTCTGCCAGGGGGCAGTGTTCTCTGACATGTGGCTGGATTAATAAGCCATTCTGGAAGTTAATTTTAGTCTTTCTCATACCCTTTCTTGTTTACTGACCCAACCATGGGTGACATTATTCCAAAATCTTAAACTCCAGATCAGGTAGACTTTCTTGATTGGGTTGTGTTTACAGAAGGTTTGGGACCACATTCCAGTCACTTAGTTGAGTTTCTAGACCTATGGTACGCATTTCCAGATTTTTTTAGTTTTCTCAGTTTTAGATAATGGAAGGTAATTGTGTTTTGTAGGGACTTCAGTCATCCCTCTGAGACGTAATTCATCATGATGTCTTGTAATAAAATTCTGTTTAACTATGGTTAGATGGGGTGTGTGTGTGTGTGTGTGTTTGTGTGTATGCGTGCACATGTGTGTGCACGTGTGCACTCGTGAATATGTGTGTTTTAATGAGTTCCATGTGCACAATGACCTGGAGACAAAGCTCCTTGACAGAACAGTTGACGGAAATAATGCCTGAGCTCAATCCTCTTAGATAATTGGTAGCAAGTGCCGTACAGAAGCCAATTATGGAGCGACTATTACACTTACGGCTTTTCCCCCTGCACAGCTATGCTGAATGTCAAAAAAAATTAATGGATGATGTTCAGCTTCTGAGTCTATTTTTTTTCCCCCAAGGGGAGCCTTCATTATCCTCAAGCTGGGTTTCTACAATCAAATGTCAGACAGAATCTAAAGTTGTTGGCAAGGGCCAGGGAGGTTAGAGAGAAGGGGAAGCAGGGTTTTGGGGAACATGCGGAACAGTGTTGGCATACAATGCAAGGCAATCCCAGGTTTGCCTTGAACTTTTCCTTTTCGGTGGATTGTTTTCTGCTGTGAAAGCAATGCTGCATCTTGAAATCGAACATAAAGAGTAGAAGACTCTTACATGGGGTTAACATCTTTCATAAGCCTTGCGAAATACCCAACTCCAAATCATTTCAGTGCGGCACAGAAGCTAGAGCAAGGGACTTCTGTAGAAAAATCCATAAGCCTGACATCTCTGCAAGAGTGCAAAGCTGAAAGGATTCAAGAAAGGCGACTTAAAGTTTGACAGTGGGTTTTCTTTTTCTCCATTAGCTGTTACTGAATTCTAGAATATATAATGAAACCCAGGCCTACTGTGCAATCAGCTATAAACAAGGTCTTGCTTTTGTGCTATCATGTTTGATTTGAGCCGAGCCATTGCCCCGTTAGTAATTTGTTGCATGTAAGTGCTGTTTTGTTTACGCACACACATATGCTCAGCGCGAGATGGATGGTCCCTGGGCCTGGTGCAAGGGAAACCAAAGGCAAGCCTTCTTCCCTCCTTTGAATCCTAAAAGCAGACGATATTTAAATAACTTTCAGATTTAGAGACCTTGATTTCTTTTAGAAGCCTCCTGGTTGCCAAATGCTTTGTTAAGAAACTTTTAACATTTACAACAGCCTTAAAGGGCAGCATTTGGGGGCTAGAGGACAATGCAACTGGGAAATAATCAGGGAAAACAATTTTTAAAAGCTAACTTCTTGCTGCCGTTGAGATTTCCTTCCTAAATTCAATCACTAATAAAGCGTCCCCATCCAGCCCCTCCCCCCATCCGTCTCTCCCCCCCTCCCCCCCCCCAATAAAAACCAAGCTGACAGTTTTTTTTTTTCAGGAAGAAGAGACAGGCTGAAGTTATTTTGTCCTTCCTCACAGGGCAGAAGGACTCTCTGCTGCTTAGCTGGCATTCCCAGTATTTTGATAAAAGTTACTTCTCTAAACGCTAACAACAACACGAGGAAAAATAATGCTATCTCTTGTGTTAGTTACAATCTTGGGAGATTTTATCGTGAGAAATATTTGAGTAGTCGGGAGTAGCTGAGAATGTGGCAGTAGGGACAGGGTCATTTAAACTGCCAGAAAAAATAAATAAATGGGAAAGACAGGGAAAGTTGTTAGGTTTATAAATTATAAACCTTTCCTTGTTTAAAAAAAATAAAGTTGTGAGGTTGACTACATTGAATAACTACATTGTAAACCTTAAAAGCTTAAAGCTGGTGGAAACCCTTTTTCAGCTCTGTTTCATTTTTATCGGATCAAGTACACTTGGTTTCTTTTTTAAAAACCCTGTTTTTGTGAGGGAAGGAAAATGAACATGCACTGTTATTGGCCACAGCAACATAAGAAACCCTCATGTTACCAGAGGAAACCACATGAAAGTGTGCGTGTGTGTGTGTGTGTGTGTGTGTGTGTGTGTGTGTGTTAGGGGCGGGACCGATAAGGGGGTGGAGAGAAGGAGAGGGATGTTTCAAGCCTCTTAGGCTCAGAGTTGCCATTTGTGAACCCATCGTGATGAAATCAAGCTCCGGACAAATCAGAGGAGGCTGTCAACCTCCCAGGTGGGATTACTTGTAGTTAATAGACTGAACTCAGAGCCCCAAAAAGCGGTGCATTCAGTGTAGGCAAAAGAGAGCACACAGCAAAAGGCTTTCCAAGAACCCTCTGCCATGGCCAGGAGAAGCCGGTTCCGGTCCTATCAGGTAGGAGAGATGATGGCATCGCAGCGAGGGGGAAGGACTTGATGTTCAGAAACAGTTCCTGATTTTGGATTTTTCTTTTTGTTTTAAAAATGAAGATAGCTCTTTCTGGTGCATTTTGGAAGTTGTAGGATGGGGTGGTGATGTTGAAGTCCTTTGAATTGCCTTCATGTCATCTGACTAATTGGCTTGACACCTCCATCTCTTTATTCCCTTAGGTAATATCCCTGTTCACTTTCGCTGTTGGAGTCAATATCTGCTTAGGATTCACAGCAAATCGAATTAAGAGGGCAGAAGGATGGGATGAAGGCCCTCCTACAGGTAAGTGTAGTGACTGTTCGCACTGTCAGTCCTTTTAAACTCTTAGGCACTTGATCATCAGTATAAGCCCCTAAAGAAATGCACCTTAAGATAGTCTTGCAGGATAACTAGAGGAGTCCTAGATTTCCTCGGAGTAAAAATAGCTCTGTGTATAATTCAGGTGAGAGAATGTGGTTTTAATTATGAGAACATGTATGCTCACTCCGTGAGAAAGGCTATTTCAGTCTTTGTGCTCTGGAACTTATAAATGTAAAGATAAAATTAAAACTCTTGTTAACAGACAAGGCTAAGAGAGAAGTGGTAGGAACAGGTGCTGATTTAATATTGGAGACATATGAATTTGATTTACTGTCCCGTGATATAAGAGGTAGTATTTGTCTCCAGAAATTTCTGATACACACACACACACACACACACACACACACACACACACACAAAAGAAAAAAAATAGGAGTGACAGTGAAAAAAAGCAGTGAACTGTCTTTCTGAAACTTCAGAATTTAGGACTATGAGATGAGATTAAGATTTACCTAAAATTGGAAAAATATAAAAGAGAGGAGGTGCTTTGAAGAGCTTACATACAGGATTGACTTACACCCAGTTTTCTCTTTTGGCCTAAGGAAAGGTAAGTTTTAATAGTGTACCTTGACTTAACTAATAGAACCAAAGTGAAAGAGTTTCCTTTTACAATACACTGCACCATAAGCAGTGTGGGAATTCTTATAAAGGAGCTCCTTGTGCACACCGAGGGGGCTTAACTGACCAGGTCTTAAGTAATGAGTTGGTTAATTTCCTGGAAATTGGAGCTGCTGATGGTTTTATAAATAAAAATTACATATTAAGTAATGGGTACTCTAGGGGGCAATATTTTCTTGACTTTCTCTGACATCTCAGCATGTTTGTCTGCCTTCCTGCGGATTTTGAATTTCTCTGTATTTTTTGACCCGTCTGATCTAAAAGTCAATCACCTGTCTCTGCTGAGCCAGCATGAACTTTTATTAACCAAGTCATGATACATATATTGATGGAGTACTAGGTCTTCCACGCATCAAGTAAGTTGCTTTTGAGTCACGCCAGAAGGTTGAAAGAATCATATTAGAAGTAGTTTAGTGAGTCAAAGTGGGGTGTGGTTGGGGTGAAAAGTGAGAAAATACATCATAAAAATTGCACCCCCAGGGAGCCAAATGGACAAAGTGAGTTGTCTTCTGTTGTCGAGGGAGAGGAGAGGAGATCACTGGGCTGGAGAATCCTGTGTTTATTGGTAACAAATGCTCTCTTCAAAGATCTCTTTTTTTTTGTTCTAGACAAGTATAATTCCCATTAGCACTGACTGTAACTGCCCAGACTGGAAGGGGGATCGGATCCTTAGTATCGTCATGTGGGCAAGCTAGCAGCTTGTGAGCCCACTCCTGGTTCTTCCCAATGCATCCTAGAAGGAATTTCTTTTCTGTTTCATAGTCATATATTACCTCAGCCAAAACTGATTCTTTTCTTAATGAATGTGTAAAATCAAGTCACTCATTATTTTCAAAGTTGGCTCTTTTTGGGAAACATGAGGGTTCTGGACTGACAACCGGGATCCATAGAATTTTGCTGTGTGGCCTTGGGCAAGTCATTTGTGATGTCTGCGTCCTTAGCTATATAATGAGAAGCAGGCCTAGATGATGTCTAATTTTCCTTCTGGATTAAAAAAAAAAGCTCATGATTCCGTCTATTCTGTTCACTCTTGAATTTGTGTGCACTCTACTGAAGAACTTGAAAAGCATAGGACAGATTTGTTAATCCTTAAATATATTTTGTGTATAATTTTCTCCATATGCTGTAAGAAACAGCTATAAGAGCTATGAGTCTATGTGACTTCTGTAAAAATAATACAATCTATATTATAATGTATACGTCTAAGTGATCTTAAATATAGTACAGAATATTTGCTTCTTGAATTTTTTAATTAAATCATTGATTATTTTAGGCCTTTATGGTATCTCCTAAAATGATTTTTTAAGTGGAAATTCTACCTTTTTGAAGCTTAGTTGGGATGCAATGCCCTTTAAGTCTCAGTTTTAGGATTTAGGTATGCCCAAACACTTTTTATTTGTAATTTTTCTATTGCTGTAGTTTGCCAGGTTTTTAGGTACCAATGGTTGATTTCTCCTGAATAAAGACCAGAGACATACTTTGGAAACTGGATGAGAGCAGAGTGCAGAGAGTTTAGTCATGTTCATCTTTTTAAATGTTCCATGTGCCTAGAAAGGGCCTCCCTCAAACAATGCACATCTGTCAGCAAGGCCTTCGCATCAGAAAACATCGGCTGAACTTTTATATATGTATTAGGACAAGATACTAAAAGGAAAGGCAGCCATACGAACTTTCAACAATGCTTCCGTGTCCCAAAGAAATCCTGGGAAGCTCAGTGCTTCCAGACTGTTTGACCAACGGGAACACAAAGGGTATTAATACATGGCTAGCTTCAGGCTGACCAGAGCAAGATCTCCCATTCAAAAGCATGCACTTTCTCGCTTAGTAAACGTAGTTCCTTAGAGTCCTCAGCAATAGGTGAGAATGTTCTACGCACGGGGCAGACCCTCCCTGCTGTACTATGGACTGGGGTGTGAGTTTCAAGGCTGTGGCAGTGCAAACAGACTGTTATAATTAACTAACGAGCACACTTGTTCGCTGGATTTATTGTTAGGACCTAGTGATCTATTGGAAGTAATGGTAGAATAGGATTTCTTCTGCCAGATGAGAAGAGATCTATGGATTTATTAGGAGATATGAAATGAGCAGAGCTAATTATGGTTCTATTGGGTAAATATAATGGGCAATCATGTGCATGGGATGACTAGAATACATTTTTCAAAGAAAAGGTAAGTAAAAAGTGGCATGAGTGTGACGTCTTTGTTGCACACAACTGGTGTAGCCAGCTTGATTTCCCTTTAAGATTGCAAGTGAATTTATGTGTATACAGGTGTGTGTGCATGCACTTGTGTATATGCGTGTATGTGTACATTTGTGGTGTGAGAGTGGAGGCGATTTTACTGAAGTCTGTGATAGATTCCCTTTCAGTCTCCAGATGGAAATGGGATATCCCTTGAAATATAAGCAGCATAATACTTGGAAGACACAGGGAAGTTTGTGAGCTTGTGAATAACCGGTTAATAGAGACTCGAAAGCCCCAAACCAACCCGTCATCATTTTTAGTGGCTCCAAAGCTTAAAAGGGTGTGAATGTGAATGAAATTCGTGGGTAAATATAAAAGGTCTCTCACAGCTTTATGAGTAAAGTGAGTCTTTGTGAATCGCAGAGAAAACAACAATGGTAAGAGGCATGAGAAGGTTGGTGTTCATCCGATAAATTTGAGAATCTCATTCTGCAATAAAAAACTGTCTCGATGATGGAAGAGTAGCATGTAGGAAACTGCAAAGCTGACAAATACAACAGCCATGATTCTGGAAGGAAAACTGTCATGACTAAGATCACATTATGGGACTTGATGTTAAATATAATGTAGAGTTAGGGATGTTTGTTTCTTTCTTTATTTATTGAGAGAGAGAGACAAGGAGGGGGGTCAGAGGGAGAGGGAGAATCTTAAGCAGGCTCCACACCAGGGATGGAGCCCAACACGGGACTTGATCTCACAACGCTGAGATTATGACCTGAACTGAAATCAAGAGTTGGATGCTTAACTGACTGAGCTACTCAGGTGCCCTGAGTCAGCGGGTGTTTTAAGTAAATGGAATAAAAGTGTCTGAAGTAGAATCTGAGGAGGGCACAGGTCTTTCAGGGCTTTGTTAAATGGAGCTCTGGAGTAGGGATTTTTCATTCATCTTAAAACTGTACAGAATCCTCTATCTCGTCTCCAGAACCAGAAATCTCAGTCCTCAGTAGATATCCACATAGATTCTCAAACTAAAAAACCTTTCCAAATCATGTCTTCATCAAATTCATAGCCTATGTACAGAATTTGAAAAATCCTTTGTGAACAAAAACAGTACTGTAGTTATATTCAGATGATCTAAAATTTTAGCCAGGCCCTTGCTAGCTCAGATTAGCCTGAGGGTTCTGATTTTCCAACCAGGAAAACAGGGATAATGTTGCCTTTTTATCGGAAAAGGTTTTTGAAAACAAAATGCCATATTAGGGTTGATGAGAATATAAGGTGTTAAGTATATGATGATACATCTAATTTATCTTCACTTATGTTCAAAAGCCAGTGTCTAAATTTTTACCTTTTCAAGTTGCCGATACCTGTGATTTCGATGACAACATTTCGTTGTTTGGGAGCAGATTTGCAAACCATTCAGACATACTGTACTGACTACCATCATAAATGCTGCTTGAGGGGTTTAAAAGTTGAATTAATGGGGTGCCTGGGTGGCTCAGTTGTTAAGTATTTGTCTTCCTCCCAGGGCGTGATCCCAGGGTTCTGGGATCGAGCCCCGCATCGGGCTCCCTGCCCTGCTGGGAGCCTGCTTCTTCCTCTCCCACTCCCCCTGCTTGTGTTCCCTCTCTCGCTGGCTGTGTCCCTCTGTGTCAAATAAATAACTAAAATCTTTTTTTAAAAAAATTGAATTAAAGTTAACCTATCTTATTTACGTCACATAGAAATCTGTGTTTTGTTTTTTTCTAGTTTACGAGATCTTTCCACATGAGAATGTTGTGTTTATAAATGCTTTAAAAGTGCAGGTGTCTGAAAAGTTCCCAGGTACAGGAAAAGTTGTCCACGAGAGCTGGTCCAGAATCTGATGGAGAGGAGAGAACAGCGGTGCCAACGCAGTGGGTATTTATAGGAACTGATGTCTTTAGGAAGTGGAGATACTGACATGGAGGCTGTATGTAAGCGGTGCTCACTATGGGATGAGGTCAATAGCATCAAGAACACATGGCAGCTGCAGTACAAGAAAGTATGACCAGAAAGGATGAATCATATACCCCAGAAGAGGCATAAGACGGCATTAAATGCGAGAGTTGGTCAGCATCTTGAATGTCGTCCATATTGACCGCCTCCTTTCCCTGTGGTTTCTACTTCAGACAGGGCAGGCAGACAGAGCAGAACCAGTTCTGTGCCAGTGCTCTTAAACAGGAGGCGGGGTAACCACAGCCCACAACCCATTGCAAGGCTTTCCTCTCACTTTCAGGAAGCACTCGGGCTAAGGACCACAGAGAATGGGAGGGACAGATAGGGCGCCATATCTCAAACCCTGCACCCAGGGCCACCACACAAAGTGGAGAAGAGAGAGTCTTCCAGCTTTAGGAAGCTAAAGGTTTTCAAACTTAAGTACTGCTTCCCTCATGGATCATCATCCAAATCCGAAAATTTCCATTTTGCAGAGGGATTTAGAGGAAAATAGGATTGGGAGTCCAGGATGAACTCATGTTTAGGTCACAACTCTTGTCATGAATTACGTTCTTTCCGATGGCCTATTAAATTATCGGTAGTTTCCCCCATATAAATGGCACCAGAATTCTATGATACCGCTTCTGTATGTGTGGTAAGATGGAATTTTTTTTTATTTTATCTTTTTAGAAAGATTTTATTTATTTATTTATTTAGAGAGTGGGTGGAGGGGAGGGGCAGAGGAAGAGGGAAAGAGAGAATCTCAAACAGATTCTGCACTGACAATGGAGCCCAATGTGGAGCTTGATCTCATGACCCCAAGATCATGACCCGAGTTGAAATCAAGGGTCAGATGTTCAACCGAGTCACCCAGGCACCCCGATGGAATGTTTTAGAAATAAGATTTTACTTAATTAAGGGAAATAATTTCACTTGTTTCTATCAGGATCATGAATTTGAGTGTAATAAATCATGTTTTTATGTTGGTGTTTTTTAGATCATGAAATGCTTCTGTGAAAAGTAAGAAATTTATAGTACTTTCTTATGCCTATCATATATGTACATTTATACATGTTTTAAAATTTGAAGTTCCTATTTTAAGAGAATGTGTCTATATAGACTCTAAGAGTTTTTTAATATTCTGGAATGGAGTTGCGTCTTTAAGCAAAATAACATTTAAATATGTAATTAAGAAGGCAGCAATAGAATTTGAATTTCATAAAAGTACTGGCAAATGCCTTGTATGAAATTCTAAACCTCCATACTTATCACACATTTTCGATCCTTTTGAGGTGTTTGTTTTTGTCTTTTGTCTTCCTTGTTGGTTCAAGCTTTTATGGGAGTCTCAGTAATTATGAGACACCGCAAGTTCACTGATCCTGCAGTTTTCATCACACCGTTGAATAAATTATAGACCCCCAGGGGTCAGATTGATGTTCTCCTAATTTAGGTCAGGTAAAGGAAAGCTTTTCAGATTTTAGAATTTAGACATATAAGTCAGAGAATCTATCTATATGGAACCAGGTTAAAATTTTCCAATAAAAATTGAAGACCTAAAATCTGTCCTCAGGCTGGTGTGGGGGGAAGGACATGAGACATGGGCATGGAATGAGAGCCAGATGTGGCGGATGATTGCAGGGCTATGAAAGTGTGGGGATTAGAGCTTATTATGAAAGATGGCGGGGGTGGGATAGGCCCTGGAAAGGCAAAGGGAATGTGGTTCGACTCTCACCTGATTTGATTAAAAGAGGTGCCGAAGTTCAAATTCTTAAGATTATTGGATTGGAAGAACTACAAGGATCAATTCATCTTCCCTTTTCTCTCACTGCCATTGTCAGCTGAGTCCAAGCCAGCCAAGAATGAATTTGACATATGTGTCCCTAGTCCATATTTCAGAATTTACTCTTACTTGGTAAACCTTGAGTCCAACACTTTTTATGATCTGTGTGTTTGCAACTCTTCCTTAACGAAGCTGTCTTCCGTTTAAGGTTTGGCAAAGAAGATTTTCATTAGGGGGAAAGCTATTGAGTGAGATTCAATTATTTCCAAAAACAAAGTGGGGGATACAGTCAGAGAATAATCAATGCTGTAAGAATATCGTAAAAATCACGTAACTAGCATGGATGAAGAAAGGTTTAAAATGGCTAAAAATCCACACAGATATTTTGAAACTAAAGAGAGAAATAGGGAAGAGATTGTGATGATGGAAAAGCAAAGGGCATGATTGGAGGAATATTTCAAATGCAGGCTGGACACCATAAAGAAGAGAAGACAGGACAAGTCAATTACTGCGAACAATGTGCCTTTGGACCTGTTAGCATTATCTCAGCGATAAGCATAGCTGAGCATATTTATGTATGCAGCTCATGGGAATGAATTCTGCTCAGGATTTATTAGATGGCTACTGTCTAAGTGGTACCCTAAAAAAAGGAATAATTCAATTATAAGCATTTTTCTTATCTTTTTTTTTTTTACTATAGGGCTTTCTCTATTTTTACTTTTTGCACATCTCAACCCCTCCTCCCCCCACAGTTTCTTATGGCCCAGCATGACTGTTCGTAGGTTGGCCAAAGTCAATAGAAAAATGTGGTTTTTGAACCAGAGGTAAGGCACTGCACTGGAAACCTGACATTATTTCCTAAACTGAGCTGGTGCGGTTTGTATGTATTTCAACATCCCAGAATCAACCATGCACAAGCGTTTCACATCTCATGGTCTAGTGAATCTGTTTGCTTTACTTGAACTGATCCGATGCCATAAAGCCTGGGATTGGGTGACTCTGACTTTTAAAAGGACAAAGGACTGAGGGATGAACGGGATGTTCAGATAAAGGGCTTCAGTGAACCTGGAAATGTTATTTAACTTCTGTTCCCCACCTGCGTCTTATGTTTGCTTGTTTTTAAAAGTAATGCATGCCAATTGAAAGAAAATGAGAAATTCATAAACATAAATAAGGAAATAAGATTATACATAGCATGTCATCAATAACATTTGTAAAGCTATTTATATATAATATATTATTATATATATAATAATACATACACACAGATGTGTGTGTGTATATATATGTATATATATATGTGTGTATATATATATATATAGAGAGAGAGAGAGAGAGAGAGAGATAAGGAAACAAGACATTTATAAAATTGTGGAAATTTCAAACTATAGATAGAAAGGTAAAAAAAATCCCTCTGCTTCTCTCTTTCTCAGTCATTTTACTCCAGTATAATTCCTGTAAAGAGTTTCCTGTGGGGAGGGGGGAGGAAGGTTATTGATACCTGTACGTTTTCTCAATGCCTCTGCCCCCTCTCTTTCTTCTCTGGCTCTGTTTTTATTTTTACATTTATTTATATCCCTATTGCTCTCTTTACCTCTATTTTTGACACAAAATATAATACATAATAGTTAATACCATCAGACTGTTCTGTCACTTTGCTCTCTAAAAAAATATATATGTTAATATATTTTATGGATCTTTCCATATTAGCCTACATCCAGATCGGAGTCCTTCTTTTTAAGGGCTGGGCAATATTCCATTTAAGGATACGGTGATTCTTGTACATATTTCTTGGCAAACTTTTGCAAATATACACAAGAGGGGAATTCCCAGTAATGGCATTTCTGGGTGAAGGATTCATATGCATTTCCAAGTTGTGTTCTATTTTACAAAAATTTTCATTCCTAGCAACAGGTAGGACACTGCTTACACTTTCCATTCATCAGAAATTAATAATTTTGTAAGCTAGGATGAGGATACAGCTTAAATTTTTCCAGTCAGCCAGTTCTTCCAGCACTACCTACTAATTAATCTTTCCTTCACCCCCTGTTTAATCCTTCTTTCTTTCTCCGATTGCTTTCATTATAAATAAATTCTCATATATTTGGCTCTATTTCCCATCCCTACCTCCAGCACTGATCTACTTATTTCCTGGTACAAACTGTTTTAATTATTTAACTTGAGAATATACTTTACCATCTAGTCTTCACCAAATTACTCTTCCTTTCCAGTGTTTTTCATTTCGTATATTCATTTTTTATAAACTTTTAATATCCTCTCCAGTTTAAAAAAAATTCCTCTTTATGTTTTTATTGTGGTTGCATTGAATCTTTAAGTTTATTGAGGAAGAACTGATATTTTTATAATATTAATTATCTTTATCTCCAAGATGGTGTATCTTTCCGTTTAATAAAATCTTTCAAAACATCTTTGGTAGAGTTTTAATGTGTTCTTCAGGGAGGCCCTACACAAGTCTTATGGAATTTATACCTAGATATCGTATCTTTGAGGCACTGTGATGAATGGGACTTCCATTGAATTTTGAACTTAATTGCTTATATCATACAAATATGTAGAATTTTTGTCTCACTGGTTTTCCCCCCAAATTTTTAGTTGATTCTTGAGATTTCTAGATATACGGACGTATCATAGAAACTAAAGAGGATTTGTTTTTTACAAGCTGAGATTGTGGTGTTTGTGTTTGTGTAACTCTGTTTTGGGTGTAGATTGAACGGCTGGAAGAGATCTTGCAAGTCTTCCCTTTCAGTCCCTATGTTCAGACTGTTCTCAGAACATTTAGGTTCAAATCTCCTTACAAAAAGTTATGGATTTTCAAAGAGGGAAACGAACTCTTGTTTGTAAGTGTATACGTCAATGTTCTCTTCTCTATTGGCAGAGACACTCACCCTCCCAGATTTGTAGTAATAATACTTGTAAACAGTAAAATAAAACCGACAGCCAACATTCATCGCACTTTCTGTGTCTGGCAGACTGCTGAGTGTTCTGCATGGATTGTTTCCTTGAATTCTCGTTATAATCTCCAGTTACTTTCATTAATCCCCCCACTTTACAGATGAGGAAACTGGCACAGAAGGTTTAGCGACCTGCCCAGGGTCCATAGCCAGCAGGTGAGGGTGCTAGGCTGCTCAGCTTGAGCCTGACCGCGTCACCACTCTCTGCTCCCCCCGCCCAGCCCCCTCTCCATGATGACATGACCCATCTCCCAATCCCATTGCCGTTGCTTCTTGTATCTTGCAGTGTTATCGGACTCCCCCTGGACCAACACCTCTGGATCATGCAAGGGCAGATGCTTTGAACTTCAAGAGGTTGGACCCCCTGAGTGTCGTTGTGATAATCTATGCAAGAGCTACAGCAGTTGCTGCCATGATTTTGACGAGCTTTGTTTGAAGACAGGTGGGTAAATTTGAGTCCTCTGGAGACTTGATTGGATGGCTGAAAGGCCATCACTGTTACTCTGCCTGGCATTGCCACCCTGCTTGGGCCAAACCAAACTCTGTGGGTTAGTTTTGTTTCTTGAATGATTATCGATTATATTATGAGTATACCCCATGTGACTGTTGTTTGCATACCAGACTTACCCAAAGAAGGTTCTTCGTGACTGCAGTCAGTATTTACTGGTTTCGGAAGTAGTTATGGCCTGGGTTTTTTTTTTTTTTTTTTTTTTTTTTTTTTTGTCATCTTCATCATCTATCTCTTGCGGTCAATTCCCACGTTCACTGCTAAGGCACATGGGCTAAAACTGTGAACGTTCTTAATTTTAGTTTTTTCTTTCAATTTTAATTTCTTTTTATTTTTGCTTGCCTGCTCAGTGTACAGCATTTGTGTTATTTCATCTTATCATATAGTAACTATTGGCCTACTCTGATGTAATTCCCCATTCTCTGTGCAGGTAGAAAGTTGTTATGGAATTCTACTTGGGGTCACATGCTCAGGGTAGGTCTAAAATATTCCTCTCAGTCATCCTGGCCTTTCTTTCCATGTCTTCTATACTGGAACCATCAATAGAATATACAGACTTCAGAATGAATACACTTGAGTTGAGAAGAAGCACCTTTGTAGACATTTGCCACCCCACCTGCTCTGTTTCCAAAGCCCGATGCTTTAGACAGGACTCTGGAAATACCTTGTAAGCTATCCAGCATGCTTCTGGGCAACATCGTATGCAAACTCTGAGAAAGATGCCCGTCAACCCTGTTACGATCACTAAATGCAGCGATTCGACAGCTTCCTTGCCAAGTTATTACTTGCTTTTGGACTTGTATGGTTTAGATGATTCTTTTAAAAATCTGACTCTCATTATCATTGATATTAGCCTTATCTTTCTAATGATATCATTAGAAACAGAGACATTATTCTCCTTTACTAAAGAAATGACCCTTGATTCATATGAAAACCAACGCCAGCTCCCTTACTGGTTCTGGTTTGTTTGCTTACCGTCACTCCCCACCCCCTGAACAAGAAAAGTTTTATTAGGCTGTTTTCTGTATAATACATTTTCCAAACATGTAGCCATTTTTTTTTCTTGTTACTTTCTTTTGGAACTTCTCCCAGGTTCCTTAGTTGTTGGTCTGCAAACTTAAATGCTGAGAACCTTGTAAACTGAACATATGGATGGAACAGATGTTCTAGTAGAGTTCTCTGGCTCTAAAGCAGTATTTCAAACCAGCAGCCTGTGACTGCTTGGCACCGGGGACCTAACCGGTGCTCGTTTCCTCTGCGCCGAGAGCATCTGGCCTCTGACATGTCATCTCAGCGGGTCCGGATTCCTGATCTTAGAGCTCCTTGCAAAGTTTAGTGGGTGTCTTCACTCCAGCTTAGCTCACTCTGAATGTCGTTCATGCCTCTCTTTCCAGGTGTAATAAATATGGACGGTAATAACAGTTTTGAAGTAGTTTATTTTCCTGAGTACCAAGCTAACGTATGCCAAATGCAGAAGAATCAAATATCAGATAATAACAAAAGGTTGAAGGAGAAAACAAAAGTCTCTGAGATCCTACTGTGATAGTACAAGCCACTTTCTGGAGATAAACACAATGTTTCAGTGTAGACCCTAACTGCTACGTGTGTGTGTGTGTGTGTGTGTGTATTTATACGAGCGTGTGTGTGTGTGTGTGTATATATATATATATGCCTGGGAGAGGGTGTATATGTATATCTCTTTACACACCATCCTTTTGAACGCCTACATTGTATGCCATTGAACAGGTGAGACCTGCTTCATTGGATAACTGATCATCATATAGATTTTCCCCAGTGGTTGCTATTATGAACAATGTATCAGTGAATGTGGTTCATGCATATTCATATTTTTGTCTGTTTTCCTTAAGAAATTCCTAGGAGTGGGATTTTGAATCAAAGTGTACATTTTTAGGGGCGCCTGGGTGGCACAGCGGTTAAGCGTCTGCCTTCGGCTCAGGGCGTGATCCCGGCGTTCTGGGATCGAGCCCCACATCAGGCTCCTCCGCTATGAGCCTGCTTCTTCCTCTCCCACTCCCCCTGCTTGTGTTCCCTCTCTCGCTGGCTGTCTCTATCTCTGCAAATAAATAAATAAAATCTTTAAAAAAAACAAAACAAAACAAAAAAAAAAAGTGTACATTTTTAAAATTTAAATATATGTTACAAAATTAACACTTCTCAAAGTTTATATTCCTCTCAAAGGGCTAAAGAGCTTTCACCACTCCCTTTTCAACATATTCTCACTTTTAAAATATATAGTCTCATTTAAAAATATCTCTTTATCTGATCTGATAGCTAACTCTCTTATTATTCCATAAAGTTAAATATTGTTTTTTCTTTCTGCTTATTTCTGTGTTTGCTTTCAAAATTATACAGCTGACTGACTCCTACCTTGCTTGTAGTTCACTCTGAACCCTGGCTTTTTAAAATTCCATTCTTACGTGAAGCCAGTAGTTCCTCGATAAATTTAGCTTCTTAATAGTGATGCTTTTTTGTAAACACTGTCTTCCACTTACGACGTATTTTAAGAAATGAAGACCTCAAGTGTCCTTAGCCCAGAGAGGGCTTTCTTGACCATTCTGTATCAAATAGCATCCCCGTTCCACCTGTCACTCTCTGTCAGTACCATCCTGTTATTTCTTTCATAGCACTTAGCACGAGCTGAAATTATCTTTTTCTACTGGTCTACTTGCTTGTGGTCTGTCTTGCTCAATTGGAATATAAGCTCCATGAAGATGTCCTATCTTGTCTTTCCTGTTCTTCATGACCTCCCCAGCACCTAGAACATGGAAAACATAATGGAAATATTTATTGGATAATTGAATTAATTATGAAGTTTCTCAGTACATCAATCCTGAATGTTAAGAGTCATATTTTATTTTCATGGTAATTTGCAAGTAGATTGAACGAATGTTCATGCAACATCTAGCATGTGCCAGGCACAGTCTCAGGCACTGGAGACATAATGATGAAAAGAAAGATGTGATTTTTTTTCCTGCTATGGAGCTTACAGTCTAGTGGATGAAAAGGCAAGCAAGAAAAGATAGCACTCTCTTTTAAATGAAAATATTAATTTTCTAAATATTTCCTGTTGATAGAGTTAAACCATGAGCTCTCAATCAAGTATGCTCAGACAGAAATCTGTAACCCATCTCCTGGCCTCCTGGAGAGGAGGGGCTCTGACCTCTCATTATAGACAGGGCCACATTTTTGGTCAATAGTTGGACCTGTGAGTGTTTTTCATATCCCTTTAAACTCTACCTATCTGTGTAGGACTTGACCCTTCAGTTGCAACTTCTGGCAGGTCAAGGATTTGGTTGCAGTATCATTTTTATTTAAATTAAGCTAATTAAAGTCAGGTAAAGCTACTTTGGGAAATGAAAGAGCCCAGCTGTGGTGACTATGCCTGTGATGGTAGAAACTCCTATCACAAACCTTACATACCATACATTTTACTGGGTTTGGTTTTTTGTGTTTTTTTTTTTTTTTTTTTTTTTTTAGTACAGTGTACAAATGGTAAGGGTTCCATTTTTCCAAAGGAGCCCAATTATGTTTGGCTTCGTACTCTGATTTGAAAAATTAGGAATTCAACCTATTTGTAAGTCCTCCAAATATCATCTAGGCCTCGGGCCAACTCTAATTTCACAAGCAGATTAAATGATGTGGGATTTTAGCTCTTTTTGTTGGCAACGCTTGTAAGCAATTGTGGCCTCTTTCATTTGGTTTGTGAGAAGCAGTGAAAGTGTTTTATTGTGCCGATTTCAGCTGGCGGCTGGGAGTGTACTAAGGACAGATGCGGAGAAGTAAGAAATGAAGACAATGCTTGTCACTGCTCGGAGGACTGCCTGGCCAGGGGAGACTGCTGTACCAATTACCAAGTGGTTTGCAAAGGTACATGTTTCCGCGGGTTGGCTAGAGCTTCAAAAGAATAAAAACTGGAGGTGCTCCAAGGAATCTTGGATGTTGTGGCTGTAACACCTTGGGTATGGGTGGGGAGGAGGGAAGGAGTTGTGTTTTTTAATTTCTCATGCTTCTTTCTTAGTTTTGCTTCCCTGCCTTTCACTGATCTGAAATAACAACGAAATCACCCCAAATTCCAGAATGGGTAGAATCATAATAATGAAGAGATTTCTAAAGTTCCTGTCTTGGTCTTAGATCAGGTTTTCTAAAAGCAGAGCCTGAGACAGAATTGCATACACGGAATGTATTGAGGGAACGCTCTGTAGGAAAACCATGTAAGGGAGCAAGGGAGGCCGGGGCCGGGGGGCGGCCAGCAGGGACATGGTTTTAGGGGAAGTCTCACCTTGGCCTGTTTTACTGGAAGGTAAATTGCAGCATTCTTACCCCTGAGGCAGGGGGGCATGGCTTTTGTACCCACTGGATGTAAGCTGTAAACTAGGGCACTAGCAGCTGCCTGAAGATGGGTTTACTAGCTGGTAAAGAGGATCTGGGCACCTGTCGCTCCTATCATACCCCAAAGCTGTACCCGCATATCTGTTCACTTTGTATGGTCGATTGCAGAATATGATGGTTTTATTCTAAGAGTAAATACTCTAAGACTAACGGTGGACTAACGAAAATATAAAAGATGACGTTTCTGTCTTTAAGGAGTTGAAGGTACCATAGCACCCTCTTGTAGAGGTTAATGGAAAGATCCACGACTCTTTATGTGAACTTTGCAAGTCACTTTATTGTCAAAATTAAGTCCTTCTTCCGAGCTGTGACATGGAACGTTTAAGAAGCGTTTCCATTAAAAGATTTCGGGGAATAGGCAAATCCGTTCTGAAATGTGTTTAATGTTCAGTGTGTGGCAGGAAGGCATTGCATTAATCCTGAATTTGGAAAATTTCCCCTGCCCAAACAATTATTGTAACATTTGATAAAGTATACAATGGATTGAGAATTTTGTTCCTTTTCCTCTTTATTTCCCCATGTAGTAAATGTAACAATAAGCCACAGAGGCTATCAGAAGAGAAAATACAGGAAAAGTCCGAGGTGTCCCTTGTTGTTGAACCATTCAACACTGGCTTTTCCTGGTGAAAAATTCTAGTTGCAGTACTTCTGTGAGGCCCATGGGTGAGCCCTGGGTTGCTAGATATGTGGTCAAGCTTCCCCCACTTTAAGGAGCATGTTGCTAACCTACCCCGTTGTCAGCAGTCAGATCTTGTTGACAAGGGAGGGTTCCAATACGGTCAACACACGTGATGTTGATTTTCCTAAGGACCATGTAAAGCAAATGCTTTTTGATAATTCTCATTTTCTCCTAAGAAGCCTCGTTTTTGTGTTTCTTTGTTTTTAAACCTGAGCTCTTTTCTGTTCTCCATTCTTGTTGGGGTAGCTCAGGGAAGCTTTTGGACCTTGGAGGAAGATAAAAGTGAAAGCATTGGTTTTTATTCCTAAATCCACAGGCTGTACACAGATCCACTGGCAAATCATCTCTCTCTTGCAGTCTTGCATCTATCACCCCTGAGTATTCTAAGCCTTTCCCCTCCACTAAAGGGAAGTTGTGCCATACTTTCTATGGCTTTGAGATGTTCGGTGGTGGAGAAAAGAATGTTCCATCTAATGACCAAACAGTTTATTTCTGGAGGGAAACAAACATGAAATTTTGTTCACTGACGCCACTGGTGTTTTTATCTACAAACCATTTAGGCTCAGAAGGCTCGCATAAACACCACTTGGGGCTATTAAATATTAGCTTTCCCATTATGTATGGGTGTACTTTCGTAAGCCAAACCAACACTAGACTTTATTTCAGAGTTTCTGTTTAGATGGTGTCCCATAAGCAACAAGTATCCAACAAGACACGGGACCTGGGGTTGCCGTCTTTGGGGCTCTGGCTGCCATTGACGATTAGATTCACAAGTGAATTTACCCACTTTCCCTCCTAGGAGAGACACACTGGGTAGATGACAACTGTGAGGAAATAAAGACCCCAGAATGCCCTGCAGGGTAAGTGCATTTTATAAATATGAAGTTTACATGGTAGTCAATAAAGTGTCCCAGGATCTGGATGGGTAAATGGGGACAAACAGGGTAAAGCTGAGACCCTTTTATACAGGTAAACTTATACTCAACTACTTGTAAGTGATTAATCCGTCGAAAGCTAGAATGCATATCTTAAAGTAGTGAGTTTTTATTTTTTATTTTAAGATTTCATTTATTTATTTGAGAGAGAGGGGAGGGGCGGAGGAAGAGGGAGAAGCAGACTCCTTGCTGAGCAAGGAGCCTGACGAGGGCCTCGATCCCAGGACCCCGGGATCATGACCTGAGCTGAAGGCCGACACTTAACCGACCGAGCCACCCAGGCGCCCCTAAGTAGTGAGTTTTTAAAACCTTTTCTCTTATTATCTCTGCACATATTGAAGACTGAATATCCTCTATACTTCACCGTAGCTGAAGATTTTACAAAGTGTATCTAAATATCGCCGGAGAAGGAAAGAAACATTTCTGGCATTGATCTTTTTTTTTCAGCCTTTTTTCCTGAAAGGCTGCTTTTGCCTCTTTTGGGGGTGGGGGGAGGAGGACTATAGAACTTCTCAAAAAACACCATCCAAGCTGGTAACTCCTACCAGATGCTGCAGGAACTTGACAAACTACTGAACGCTGCTTTGCTGGGGTGCAGCCAGACCTGGGTGACACCCTGTGGCTCAAGTGTGACCAGCATAAGGCACTCATTACGCCTTCCAGGAAACTGTTGAAAATTCATGGACCCTTAAAATGCCTGGAGAAAATAAATTTTCAACAAGTGTGTTTTCATTCATGTATTCGTTCAAGTGGACTTTTGTTTTTAGGCAGCACGGCCTGCGACACAAAATCCAAGTATTTCGATATTGTCTTTATTTTCATATCCTTTTTTGGCTTTAATGAACCACTTGAACGTCTTTGGACTTTCTGAATGAATAGCCATAGTTTCTGACTGTTTAAAATGTGTTCAGTTATTTTTGTGGAAAAAGCAGTCTAGCAGTAGATGCCCTGATAAGTGGTAATGGTCATGACAATGAAGAACTCTTCTATGGTATTCTTCTAAGTGCTTTATCTGTGACTCATCTGAAATATGCCTTATTTATTATGTGGCTTCAAATAAACTCAAGCCTGTGCTTGCTGCATTATCAGAAAAAAATTTTTGCACACAGTTGAGTATTCTTGAGTCTGACCGGCCAATTCTATCCTTAGACTATAACAAAAGACCTATTTCATCGGATCCTGTCCTAGTTAAATGGATCTTCATCAATTTTAATTATTTTTAAAGTTATTTTATGATTTAAACTTAAAAAGAATTCTTTTATAAGTTTTAGGGACAGGAGTGCCACTGCTATAAATTTCATACTCATTTACTTCGTTCACCCATTCATTCATGTATTTGCTAGGCATTTATTGAAGCCCTACTATAGGTCCACAAAATAGAAAGATGAATAAGTTGTAAACTGTGCATCGAAATAATGTAATATGTATGTGAATGACAGAAAAGGTATGATTAATATCTTAAAGGAATTCAGAAGTGTGAGCAGCTAACATTACACAAGAGGAAACCCTGAGGTGGGTTTTTAGGAATGAATAGGAGTTTTCCAGGGAGCAAATG
Source organism: Ursus americanus (assembly GCF_024610735.1). Taxonomy (NCBI): domain Eukaryota; kingdom Metazoa; phylum Chordata; class Mammalia; order Carnivora; family Ursidae; genus Ursus; species Ursus americanus. The sequence goes on from NC_142135.1 coordinate 19,552,086, forward strand.
GGAGAGCACCTATTCCAGGCAAATATAACAACTTTATACTCTGGGAAGAACCTTGTTTGCAGTGTGAGAGGTGGCAGTGGATAAAGTACATTAGGGGAAAACTGGAGTCCAGTCCCTTCCCTGGCCATTTTATGACCTTGGTCATTTAACTCTGGACTTCGGTCGTCACAAATGCTACGTGGCTGGCAGCCCAGGCTTGCACCGATATCCTCACTTGAAGTTTCATCTTGGAAATTCCTGGTTCCAGTTGTGAGACTGACTAGGCACAATGGAAACTTTGTGGCAGTACGTTTTCTAAAGCTTACTATGTTACTGTTTAAGGTTTGTTCGCCCTCCATTAATCATCTTTTCTGTGGATGGTTTCCGTGCATCATACATGAAGAAAGGCAGCAAGGTCATGCCTAACATTGAAAAGCTAAGTAAGTCCTTTTCATACTGTATTCTCATCAGTATCCATGATCTGCACAGTACACGCTTAGTTATGGGCTTTGAGAACTATGGACACGTGGCTTTAAATGTATTCTATTACTTGAAATACAGAAGTGTCAGTAACACAAGTCTGTGATAGTTTATAAAGTGAATTCCTATACGTGAAGGGACTCCTGTTGGTTCTCTTGCTCTAATGTCTGCAATTCTGTTCCTAGGGTCGTGCGGCACACACTCTCCCTACATGAGGCCCGTGTACCCAACAAAAACTTTCCCTAACTTATACACTTTGGCCACTGTAAGTATTTTTCTTTTTTTTAAAGATTTTATTTATTCATTTGAGAGAGAGAGAGGGAGCATGAGTGGGGCGGGGAGGGGCAGAGGGAGAGGGAGAAGCAGGCTCCCCACTGAGCATTGAACCCGACATGGGACTTGATCCCAGGACGCTGAGATCATGACATGAGCCAAGGCAGATGTTTAACTGACTGAGCCACCCAGGAGCCCCTGGAAGTATTTTTTCAAATGATGTAGATTCAAAGGGTATGGATGTAGATTTCATCCTGAAATGACTTAAAGGGAGATTTTAAAAAACATGTTTTTCAGTGTTCAAAGAAAATCTGTCTGTTTTCTATCTTGTCTGCGTGAGCTGTTCGCAGTGTCTTTTACGACTCTGGGGGGGACTGAACGTCACTGTAACTTCAAAACTGGAAACTTTTTTTCAGGTGAAGTTCTGTTTGAACACATATATTAAACTTTTAAACTTCTCTCAGATACCACAGGGTCTGTTGTTTATTTTCTGAATTTTCAAATAAAAATATTGACTTCAGGGCTGCTTTGTTTTAGTTTTTAGATATTCCCAATTCCACCTTGCTTTCTTCTTTAAAAACGTAATTTGTTTAATTATTTTATTATTATTATGAATTTGAGGGGCCCTGGGGTAGAAGTAGAACTCAGGGAAAAGGAAAAGTGTATTTATAAATGGAAGCTTCTTTGGAAGCACATAAGTAAATTTCAATCTCCAGATTAATTTATCGTAATAAAAATTATTGTCATCTTAGTAAATTGCAACAGTTAAAAAACCCCAAATATTAAATTTCTTATCATCATGTTAAGTCTCTCGGATAGCTTATGATTAATCCATAGATAATATTCATGTTTGCTCAGACACACATAACGTCTATACATATCTTATATAAATTTGGAAATTAAATATTGCTATAAAACCTCCTATGATAAGAGAGTTTCTGATAGAACTAATATGTACAGATCATCATATTTGTATTTTAACAATAAATTTGCTTTTACACAAAGGGGCTGTATCCAGAATCACATGGAATTATTGGCAATTCAATGTATGATCCTGTGTTTGATGCCACTTTCCATCTTCGAGGGCGAGAGAAATTTAATCATAGGTGGTGGGGAGGTCAACCGGTGAGTTTTGCATTTTTTGTGTATGTGTGTCTGCACACTGCAACATTTCATCCCCATTTTTTACCTGCAAAATAGATGCATGTAATTTCCTCATACTTGGCAATGTTTCTGTCCTTTAGTGGTGTGTGTGTGTGTGTGTGTATACATCTGTATACATAATATCTATGTATATGTGTAAATAATATGTATATGTTTGCATGTTCATATGTTTGTATATGTATATATATGTGTGTGTATGTGTAGGTGAGGTTATGGTTATAAACGTGTGAGATGATGAATGTGTTCATTAGACGGTGGTGACAGAGGGTGAATGCCAGAAACATTCTGAGGAAAGAACATACAGTCAGATCATACTGGTTTAGTAGACTTAGGGGTACAATGAAAAAGAGAAGTGAATGACTAGGACTACCCCCAAGTTTTGGCCCCAGTACCATATGAACAGAGACAGGGAAACTTGCTGATAAAAGGGGCTCAACGAAACCCACGGGAAATCCATGAATTCCTTTGTTAAATCCATTCTTTGAAATTTCTGGAAGTTACATGTAAGAGGAACCCTACCTTCATTTCGGACCAGCAAATTAATACTTTACAAGAACTCATCCTGTTTACTTCAGATCTAATGGATGGGCAGAAAGTAAAAAAAGGATGTAGGTGGCTTTCTACATCCTATTTTTCCTATGACTGTGTGCAGGGTTAAGCAACTTGATTTGGTCATTCATGAGCATAACGGTAACGTGAAACCATGGTTGTAGAATGTGCAGATTGAACCAAGGGCACACCCCCCTGGGTAGAAGGGCCAGGATCCCTGCAGGAGCACAGCCCAGTATACACAGCTGATGAAAAGCATGTAGAGGACAGACGGCAAATGGTCCCACCTTATGTCAGCTCTGACTGGGGGCCGTGGCTCCCTGGAGTACTGGTTCGGGTGGAGGGCTGAGACCTCTGTGCAGCTGCCGTGACAGTGTCTGCGCCCGTCCACAAATCTGCCGTCCCCGAACGATCCCATACCTGGAAAGGTTTGCTCCAATCTGTGGGCAAGCTAGGGAATATCAAGTCAGAAAAAAATACTATTGCTCTTCGATAAAGGGTCATTTGTGATTACAAAAATATGTTCATGCCTAACAAATCAGGATGCAGAGTTAAACACGGGCTTCTCATTTTTTAAAAAAATAAATAGTGGAAGATGTCTTGTATGTCCGTCGAAGTGTTTCTTTATAGTAGAAGTTCTGACTCTACCGTCTTTATTCAGGCTGGACTCCCAGAAGTCTGTGATGACCTAAGTTGTGAGCATAGTGAAATTTGTTTACAGGGTGGATTTCACAAAGTGTATGATAGAGGGACATTTTATGTGTAAATAAAATGACTGAAATGAGGGTCCTGTCAAGCCGTTGCTGGTTGGTTCTTTGTATTAATTTTGTCATGGACGCAAACCCGCCTGAAGAACCACAAAGGAGATAGAGATAAATAGTAATTTTATCAAATTGGATCACCTTACCCCAAGTGTTGACATTAGTTTCCCTCTGGGTTGGCATGACTCAGAAGATGAGTCCACACAGTCATTAACTTCTACAGAAACAGAGCAGAGGGAATGCTGCCCAGTGCAGTGAAGTCTTTCTCAATTCTGCTTGCTTATTTCCCGACTAACTCGCAACGTGGACAGATTTGACCAAGTTTAGTATTTTCCTAGTGTTGATGAAGACTTACAGTGTAACTGATTGGTACTTCTATCTTCTTGAATAGGGGACACCGTAAAAATTTCAAGGGCCCTAGTAGCTATAATTTTAAAACACACTTATTATTGAAAGTCGGTGTATCGGAAGAACACACGGACAGAAACTGTAAGGATTTAAGAGTGAGAATATAAGCAACTATAAATATTATGAGAAAAGATGAGCCTTAATAAATTATCTCAAGCATTTATCCCATCCTCTGAAAGGCTTATACATTTTACAAAATCACCAGTGAAAAAAATAATCGGGATAGAGAAAATATTTATAAAAATCTTAGGTGATGAAATTAAACTCACCTTATTTTTACTGAATGATGAAACCATGCAAGACATTTGGCTAAATAAAAAAGGAGTCAGAGTAAATGGTAAATAAGAACCACTCGAATCCTCCTTTAAAATTTAATAGATGGGATGAGGCATTTGTATATCATCCATCTGAAAATTTGAATCTCACCGTTAGGCTTCCAAAAATAATTTCTATTATTTTTTTCTCCCTTTGGTAACATGGATATAGCCATCTTAGCAAACTCGGGGCTGCTTTTAATTTGTTCTTCTTACAATGTGCTATTAAAAGTTGTCATTCACTTTATGATGCTGCATTTCTCATGCCTATTTTAATGGGATTCCTTTTGTTGTTGTTGCTTTGAAATTATACTTAATTTGTTCTCATTACAACAGTATGTTCCGTACTTTTACTGAAGTTTCTTAAGCATGTTTGTTTCTTTGAAAAATCTCTCTGCTATAATCCTGCAATTTCTCATAGTAAGATATCTCAGGGGGAAATTCCCTGATCGGTTTAAATCTGGACTCAGTGAAGTGGAGAGTGAATGTGACTCCAAAGGGCCCACGAAACACAGAGATTGGAGAAGGAAGTCCATCACCCACCACGATGCAAGTCCTCTAAAGCCAGTTTCCAGAGCAAGACGTTAATTGGAGGAGCAAGTATGTTCTTCTCACTCAAGAGGCTTGGTCCGCAGCTGTTTCTGCCAGTAGTGGGGACGCAGTGAGTTGGTCCTGAGACCATCCTCGTAAATTACCATAGTGTGAAAATGCAAGAACGATGGCATGTTCGAGAAAGAGGCGGCAAAGAGAAGAAGGATGACGTTAGAACAGGAGTGAAATCCCTGGCGAAAAGGATTGGCTTGATGGAAAGTGCAAGTCACTGCTTTCTTCTCTTCCTGCCTATGTTATTATCCTGCCGGTGGGAGGTTTTGCTTTCTTGTCAGGAAAATTTTACTTTTTATTTATTCTGTTGTTTCTTTTCCATAGATCGCTATAAATCTGGGGTTTTTCCTCCCTCTTTTTACTGCATCTTAATGTCCTTCAGATGGACTCTGCCCTGCACTTAGGGTGCTATAAATGCTCACCTGGCCGCTTTGCTGCTAGACTCTTATTTATCTTTCAAATTTCAGTTGAAGAATCTGTCACCAGGTCGTCACTAAGCTCCACCAGCCCTGGCTAAGCTCAGGGACCCACCTTTGGGTTTTGCTATTATTTCTGTCATAAATTTGACCATATATTTTTGAAATTATTCACATACCCGCTTCAGACTGTGGGCCCGATGGGGGTAGAATCTCTTTATTCTCAGGCTGTAATCCACAGCCTGACGCCTCGAGCTGTCCCACTCCTGTGTCTTGGATTGAACTGTTCTGCACCGCATCTGAGATGTGTTCACCCGTACTTTTTCCCTGTACTTTATCAGTTACCTTCTTCAGGCCCTCACCACCTGCAAAGAGCCACACCGGTCCTCAGTCTATTCTGCAGCAACCCCAATCCTCATTTCTTAGCTTGAATCTCAGTAAGTGATATCCTGCAGCTAATGCGACAGCCCCACCCCTCCCTCTGGTCTCCCAGAATTCTATTTATCCTCGCTCTGTGCTTTTGAATGCAAAGGAATAATTTCCCTGCAAAGAACTGCTAGAAAGACTACAATAGTAGCTCATGTTTTTGAAAAATGTTTTCTGGCTTATTTTCTTTTTCAAAACCTCTCCCCTTCTCCCTCAGCAGCCTACTTTATTTAATGTGAGAAAGGGTTGGATTTCACATTTAAATCCTTCTGATTCCAGTGAGAAAGCTTTTTTTTTAAAAATTCCTGATAACGTATCAAATAGGTACAATAATTTTCCCCCCTTTTCCCTCTTCCCAATGTAGTATCTAAGACATAAATGTTGAAATCTGCCTCTAGATAAAGCAGAGTAATGGAGAAATATTGGCATTAAAGGTGGGGAAACCAAATCCAGTGTCTTGTCAGGTTATTTTTGTTGTGCTGTTTCACCAATCTTTGAGGAAATTTATATTACATTCAAATTCAGAGAAATACAGATTCCCATTTCTCTGAATTAACAAGGAACTAGAAACCTCTCTCTCTCTCTTTCTAATAACCCCAGAAGCTTGTTTTCACTTTTCTTTTCTTTTCTTTCTTTCTTTCTTTCTTTCTTTCTTTCTTTCTTTCTTTCTTTCTTTCTTTCTTTCTTTTTTTTTTTTTTTTTTGTTTTTGGACCAATGTTTTCGTGACTTTTTTCTCTGTAATTACTAGATTTAACTTCTGAGTTCAGAAATATAATATATACATATGACCTGCAAGGAACTTTCAGGGCTACTTATGATCTGATTTAACTTAAGAACGTCATGCTCCAACCTCCTACCATTTGCTAAACCTTGATAGAATGGCTCCTTACTGCTAGGATTCTTTTATTTGAGATTTTTAAAGGTTTTTAATTTTTTTTTTTTTTAAGATTTTGTTTATTTATTTGACAGAGAGAGAGACAGCCAGTGAGAGAGGGAACACAGGCAGGGGGAGTAGGAGAGGAAGAAGCAGGCTCCTAGCGGAGGAACCTGACATGGGGCTCGATACCAGGACTCTGGGATCACACCCTGAGCCGAAGGCAGACGCTTAACGACTGAGCCGCCCAGACGCTCCTAAATGTTTTTAATTTTAAAGATTCTCTCATTTGTTCACTTTTTGCACTTTTCTGACCATGCTCCCACTTTTCTTTTAGAAAATATGGTCAATATGACTTGTACCAAAAAGCAGGAACAATGTTTTTGCTTCTTTTTTTTTTTTTTTTTGAGAAGAGTAAATTTTTAAAAAAGATTCATTTATTTATTTGAGAGAGAGAGAGAGGGTTGGAGGGGTGAGGAAAGGAACAGAGGGGGAGGGAGAAAGAATCCTCAAGCAGACTCCCTGCTGATTGCAGAGCCTGCAACGGGGCTGGATCTCAGGACCCTGAGATCATGACCTGAGCCAAAATCAAGGGTCAGGTGCTCAACTGACTGAGCCACCAAGGTGCTCCAGAAATGACTTTTTTTTTTAATTTTTTTTTTACCACCTCTTAATTGTCCTCATGGTTCGGTTGCGTTTTACAGTTGGCTAACTTTTTTCTGATTACAAAGATGTTTATTGTCACTGTAAAAATCTGGGGAAGTACAGCAAAGAATAAAGAGCACATGACCCTGACTTCACCATTGGCTACCCTCTCTCCCCGTGCCCTTTCCTTATACCATTGCAAAGACCCCCTCTGGTGATCTTTTCCTGTAAACATTACTGAGCTAAAAGTTACCCATAGGGCTTCCTGTTGCCCAGATAGTGCCAACATCAGCATAATTCCACAACATAACTTTTGAAAGTGCAGGCTCATCATTTGACAAAATTGCATTAAAAATTTTCCATTAGAAAAACCCCAGATTAATCTTACATTTCATAACTGCCAAATATTGCCTAGTACAACTTCTTTGTAAACATCAAGGCACTAGATTTTGTATGACATTGTTTGGCTACAAATACACTAAGTTTGAGTCTCTGAAATTAAAATAAGTATGGAAATAGATCACTTAATATAAGAAACGGTTGGGGCGCCTGGGTGACTCAGTCCATTAAGCATCTGACTTGTGATTTAGCTCAGGTCATGATCTCAGGGTTGTGGGATCCAGCAGGCAGGTGTGGGCTCCAAGCTCAGGGGGGAGTCTGCTTGAGATTCTCTCTGTCCCTCTGCTCCCCTCTTCTCTCTCTCTATAATAAATAACTCAATCTTAAATACATATACATGTATAGAAGAAACTGGTCCCTCGGGGATCCGATGTGGTTTTGAGTCAGCTGTGGGATGCCCAGCACTTAGTTTTGGGTCCATCTTCTCGACAGTGGGGGTGCTGCAACAAGAAAGGACACCCCCAGGCCTGGACACGCCCTTGCCTGATAGGCCCAGCCTACCCCTCCCCTTGAAGATCTGCCCCAGTTTCAAATGACCAATGCAAACTCTGCAATGAGATTTCTTTCTGCTTTCCCGGCATTGCATTTTCACGTTTCCAGGGGCAGTTGGGGTGGGTGGAGGGTGGGCTCGCGTTCTCTCCGGAGAAGCGGGATAGAGTGCAGGGTTTGAGACTTGGCAGACCACGTGGACCAGCAACAAACTACCAACGCTCTAGAAGAGTCCCTGGATCTCATCAGGCTCAGCCTGGATGAGCCAATTGATTTGAAAATGACAAATGATAAGAGTTTCGAGCCAGATTACATGCTTATGATCAGCATTTAAATATGATACTGGAAGATGTGGAACCAACTGTGACTACTACAGAAATCGATGAGGAAACATAAGAAGAGATATATAAATCAATGAAACAGAATATTCCCAATGCTCTTTGTCTGGGGAGATGGTGGTGTACTAGTTGCCCTCCATTAAGAGTTGGCTGAAACAACGCATGTATCGTGTATGCAATATAGGAGACTTGCATGATTGCAAGATGCATGATTGCATCTTCAAATGTAGAAGACCTTCAAAAGAGAAACCTGCATAAAGTGTGATATTAAGAAATGGCCAAGGATTCTTCCACTCCCAAAATGAATTGATTTGCAGTTAACTCAACAATTCATAAACTAAAGGGCATTTTTTTCTAACCCTTTCAAACATGTGATCACCAAGGAAAAGAAAAATGAATGAATGGACACATTTTGGATCCTGGTTGGCCTGGGGACTCCCAGCATGGCAGAGTTTGTCCGTAAAACAGAAGGATACTCTGAACCAAACTCTGGAAGGGCGCTTAGAGCAATCTGAGATCCTTATCTCTACGACCCATCCCTATGGGACAAGGGCACCCCCCCCCCCCCATGCTGACAGTCACTAGGCAGCTCATACCTCCTCCAATCTCAGAGGGCTCTCCATGCTTTCCGGTCCATCTCTTACTTGCCAGCTGCAACAGCTATGATTTCGAGAGGCTGGAGATCTTTAGTCCCTCCACAGGGGTTTGGGACTCTGCAGAATTCTCCCAGTCCGGATGTCCCAGACCCTTCTGAAAACATGGCCAGCCTCATGGAGGGCCCACACCTCCCAATTTCCCCTTTCCTCAAAAACCAGGGGTTTTCACTGGAGTCTGTAAGACACTCTGAAAGTCTGGATACAATGAAACCAGAAAAGGGGCTGGCTGCAATTCCTAGACCACTTATGCTTGGGTCTTGTAACAAAAGAGCCACATTTCTTCCTGTTTGCCTCCTGAGGGGTGGGGGGAAGTTCTTCTTACAGATTTATGTTCAGTGGGACACTGGCCATCCTAAGCTGTTTTTAATGTTCCTAGAATAACTGGATTATATTTATTTCCATTGCATAATAATTAAGATTAAAATTGATCCAGTGTTCACCAAATGCTAAGACATTGCTTTAAGGACTTTAAATGTCTTAACTCATTAAAGCTTAGAATAATCCCATGTGCTAGGTAATATTATCTACATTTTAAAGGAAACCGAAGCCCAGAGAGCTTAAGGAACTTACTGGAGGACTGCACAGTTGGTGAGTGACAGAGGCAAGGCTTAAAACCCAGCTATCCCATTGCAGAGCTCAGGTTCTTAACCACTGTATCTTCTGCCTTCCAACAGCACGCGCTGTAAAGAGTATTTTAAAAGCCTCAATGAAATGCTTGGTTCACCTAATTTATCCCAGGAGCTTATTCCTAAAATTTCATTTACTGAAAGGCTAAATAAAAGATGCATGGGAAAATGCAGAATAAAAAATAGCTTTTTTTCCCCCTGCCCTTTTCATTCACCTAGTTTAAAACAAAACAAGACAAAGCTCGGTTCCAAGATTCCGGCATCTGTGTGCCAAATTGGGGTTCTCCTCTGTAGGCTTGCAATAGTACAGGAAACATATGGTCCAGCCCTGGGTCCTTTGATGAGCAGAATTCTGTCATATAAGCGAAATGTTCAAAACAATGATCAGAAGCGACAGGTACAGAACAGACTTTTGAGATGAAACAAGAGTTAAAAATGCCACTAGAATCCTAGCAGAGCTTTTGAAAGCTTTTGCAGAGAATGTATTGAATGACATTTATGGAAATAATGATTCTGACTTCCAGATGTGAAAAGAGAATGATTGCAAATAATGTGAAATTTATGGTGGGATGTGGGTAAAGTATAAGATATCTGATCTAATACATTTTTAAAAACTTTTTCTTCTTTGACCAAAACTCAGAACACATTATAAGCCTCTTATATTTTCCTCATTAGCTATGGATTACAGCCACCAAGCAAGGGGTGAAAGCTGGGACATTCTTCTGGTCGGTGTAAGTTATCTTTATTTTGTCAATGTTTGTAAAATTGCAATTATGATTTAGCTTATGAAACATGAACTCAATTTGATTTTACTTCAGTTAAATATAAAAGAACTTGAGCTTTTGAATATTTGAAGATTGAAAATAATCTTCCAAGTATTTTTTTTTTTTAGAGGTCTTCTCTTTTTCCTCCATCTTTTCTTAAAAGAAATGTAAAGAAGATTTTCTCTTCTTCTTGTCATCCTTAAGATTTTTCTGTCCCTGGTTTTGGTAACTTACCACCTAGGGAATGTATATTACTCTTAGCCTATTTATTGCTGTGGTTTGCATTATCATTTTTCTGTAAATATATTATAACATGCTGTATTTATTTTGGTTCACAACATTAAAAGTCTAGTGTGGTCTCAGGCAGCTGATGTAGTGGTCTAGAGATTGGAAATTCCAGACAGGAGACAAGGGGAAGCCTCTGTTTCCACTCCATTTCCCACTGAACTCTAGGATTTCCCGAGTAAGAAAAATGGAACTACTTCTCTTCCCCACAGAGGTAATGGGGAGATTCGTAGTTAATGTTCATAAAATAGTCTTAAGGTGAAACTTACCTAATAAAAGTGTCAACATGTTGATTATTTTTAAGGCTCCTTAGTAAGAAAAGGAATCTGTTTCAGCTTTCATGGGGATTTTATTCCCACTGAGATGTTCTTTCCATCTTTTTTTTTTTTTAACCACCTAAAGCTATTTCCATATTTGCCTCTTATGCCTTAACAAAAATCTGACTATTCTATAATAGTAGTGTGCTGAGAGCAATCACAGGTTCAAATTAATCCAGAATGGGACCGTCTATATTCTCCAAATTTGGGAATAAAAGTGGCTTTTTCAGATTTGAAGGACTAAATTGAAATTGGGTTTGGTGATTTGAAGGGAAGACAGAGTGACCCTGTAAAAGCCTCCTTTTCCCGCCTTTTTTTTTTAAAAAGCGGTTTTCTGAGTTGAGAATTAAGTGTGGGTATGTTAGAAATGACACGTCAATGCCATGTTGATCTACCAATTTAATCTGAGGCATAACATTTTTGTAACCCTTGACTGTCATGGATGCTTACAGAAATGATTTTCTCTGCCCCACGACATATTTGCTTGGCAAAATGGACATAATTAATGGCCAATGACATAATTAATACTTAGTCCCCACCCTTACCCCCCGAAACTGCTGCCAAGCTTCATTGAAAAGGCCCAGTGTTCTGGTTTTGAATGGCAATTTTCTCCACCCAGTTCAAGCTACTTACACGAAGGTAGCTTTTGTGTGCTCTGAAGATGTCCTCAGTTTTGGTTTGCTTCTCAGGCTGTTGTTCTTTTATCTCTATATTCTGGGAGTGACTTGGATTTAGCTTTTCTCTCTCTCTCTTTTTTTTAATCTTTTTATAACTAAACAAATAAACAAAACAAACCAGGGTCATACTTCCAGTTCTTTAATGGAATACACATCAGGGGAATCGACCCATGGTACATTCTGAAAATCCTTAAATTTAAAACCAGATTCGGACCACAGCCTTAGACTTTGAAGTCCACCTTTTTATCGTGGCTCTGTACTGCAACCTAGAATTATTCTTGCTTTTTAAATGATAGTATTTTATTCCAAAGTAATCCTCAGCTGACGCCCCATTACATTTTTGTGTGTGTCAATTTATGTTCAAAGGCGGTAATTCCCTGTAGGTCTAAGTGTGTAGATTGATTCGAATCCCAGCCCTGCCACTCCATAGATTGCTGACTCTGGACAAGGGATTAAATCTCTCAATACGATGTCCTCATCTTTAAATGGCAGTGACAGCATCTTTATCATAGGGTGCTGTGAAGATAGCATGGGCTAATTTCTTTAAAGAGCATAGGAGGGTGCTTAGTACATAGAAAGTAACAGATGAATAGTATTTGTTTTCTAATTTAATTTGCTTTCTAATTTTTAAATTTCTAATCGTCTCTTTCAACATTGACCATACAATGACGATATTTGTTCCCCTTTAACATTAAATACCTCATCTAATCCTCATTTTCCATTCCTCCTTTTTTTTTCTTCCTTTTCTTTTTCTGACCATATCTGACTGACTTGGTCTCACAACAAGTTCTCTATCGAGCAGTGAAGGTGAAGACAGCAGCATGAGCGGCATTGCCCTTTCTGTTCGGACACACTCTCTTCTGTGGCCACATCTGTTTGTGCTGTCTCTGCGTCGTATTTTAAACACTAATGGCTAGGGGCCATGTCCTTTTGGTTCCTGGGTTAATTTCATAAAGATAAGCTAGAACTCCTAGGAAAGTTAGAGACCACTTTGTTCAACTCCTCATTGGCAAGATTGGAACACGTGGCTTAGAGAGGTGAAGTGTTGTGTCCAGGGTCACACTTAGGAAGGATACTCAGGCCTCTACAGTTCCCCTCTCTGGTTCTTACCACACACACACATTCAGCCCCTGCCCAGAAAGTGACAGTCACCTGCTTATCATTCTAAGCAGAGAATGGTGACTTGTCTGTAAGGGTCTTTTTAGTAGAAGTATTTTGTATCTTCATTTACGTTCACACAAAAGCCTCGAAAGTAATATATGTTTAACAAATATTTCATGAATGAGTGTGTCGTCTCTGTGGAGCTGTGAATCCAGTGCCTAATGACAACAGCAAACATTTCTCTAAACTCCAAGTGCCGGGCACTATCCGAAGTGCTTTACGTGTATTCTCTCTTTTAATCCTTACAATGACCTTACGCGATAGGAAGTATTATTATCCTCATTTTATAGAGGCAGTTAAAGGTTAGGTAACCTGGCAGTCTCATCACCCACACATGTTGGAGTCAGGATTCAACCCCAAGCCTTCTGGCCTCGGAGAGGATGCTTTTATTTCCCGCCCACTACTAGACAAGCACCGCGTCCAACAGAGGTGTTAGAAGATGTGTGTTCTAAGCTCGACACAAATTCTGTTAGCTTCTGTTTTTCCATTGGCATCAAGCAAGTCCATCGGAGTCCATTGTGTGACTTAACACCAATTACATAATATAATGCAGCTTGTAGGTAGGTAATGAAGTGAGGAAAAATGGAAAGGTGACAGCATTTGCTTTTTTCTAAGTTAGGAAAGAATTCTAAATGTGTAATTATTTTGTTCAGATACAGGGGATTTCTGAGGCTGATGAATTAAATACCTGAAGTGATTAACTTGGCTTTGCTATGCCTATTTCTAATTCAATTAGGATATAATAAACAGGGTCCCATGTATTCAAGAGCATTGGATTTTGCTTCAATTAGGACTCATTGTATAGTAAATATGATTTTCTGGGCCGGTTGGATAGCTCTAGATTGAGAGGGGGCCAGAGGAATGACAAATCTCAAATCTATGAGAGTTGGTGGGGGTGGCTGGCGGGGGTGGGGCATGGGGGAAGAGCTCCTTGATTAGAGCTCCTGCCAACTTTAGGCTTCTCCCATGGCTCTGAAGATTCGTCTTTCTCCTGGCTTGCTCTGGTTCACATCCACTGAGAGTAAAAGTTTAAATGGCCCACCAGCATCCCATAGTAAGTTTTCAATGGAGTTTATTTTTTAGAGCAGTTTAAGGTTCACAGCAATTTGAGTGGTTGGCACAGAGAATCCTCATGTACCCCCTGTCCCCACACATGCACAGCCTCCCCGTTATCAGTGTCCTCCGCCAGAGTGGTGCGTGTGTCACCACTGGTGAACCTACGCTGACACATTGTTATCACCCAGGGGACGTAATTTATACTAGGGTTCACTCTTGGCCACAGTAATTTCTACCAACCACAGTTAAACTTGGGCTTTAGTTCGAGTTCATCATAAACAAGCTCTAAGGCCTGGTCTCAGACGGGGGAGCAGAAAAGCATGGTGTGCTCCTCGTTAGGCAAGAATAAGCAAACCTCCCCATAAATAAAAGCATCGCTCTGCTTGTGAGCATCTTAACAAAACTCAGCCCGGGCTACAGTACGATCATGTTAGCTGAGAGCTCTTAAAGCTGGTGCCAGATTTCGGGTAATTATATTTCAACAGAGGAATGAGACTTAAACACAAAAGTCATTGTGGATGAAGATTATACCCTTTTTGTCAGTCTCATAATTACATGTGCCTATTCTTGATAGATTTTTATAGAGCTAGAAGAGAATTTCAAGACTACCTTTCCTAACCCCTTATTTTATAGAGGAAGAATGTAAAGTTTCAGATTAAATAACGTTTCTAAAGTCATATAGGTCTTTAGAGATAGAATGATAACTCGTGATCATTAATTAAAAAAAGGTTTTTTTGGAATATACTATGTGCTAGGCACCGTACATGCCCTTTGCCTGTGTTGTCTCATTTTTTTAAAAAAGATTTTATTTACTTACTTGAGAAAGAGGGAGAAAGCACATGAGAGGGGGGAGGAGAAGAGGGAGAGGGAGAAGCAGACTCCCTGATGAGCAGGGAGCCCAATATGGGGCTCGATCCCAAGGCCCTGAGATCACAGACCTGAGCTGAAGGCAGACACTTAACCGACCGAACCACCCAGGTGCCCCTTGTCTTGTCTCATTTTATCCTCATAATCAAGCTGTGTACAGTGTGTTTTGCTATTATCTTACTTTTGCTGATAAGTAAACTGAGGCCCAGAGAGGTCAAAGTGGCATGGAGGTCAAGAGAGGTCACACCACCAGCAAGATGCAGATGGGGGATATAAGTCCTGGTCCCCCTGTGGCCACAGCTAATGGCTTTACTCACTAAATGGCGGTGCCTCTGAGCCCAGGGTCCTTTCTGCCTGGAGCAGAGTCTCTGATCAACAGGGCAGGTTCCTCATTTGACTGTGAATCAGAGTTTCCAGTCTCATCTTCTACAGCAGAGGTTGAGCAATACGACATGTTGTAAATGGAGTGGAAGTTTAAACTCTAATTCGAAAGAGGGCCTTGTACGACAACGAAGTGAAAACAGATGGCGGTAAATAGAGAGCCCTTGGGCTGGGCTGGAGTTTGTGGAACTGCAAGCTCACGTCATGCTTTGCCTGCTACATCCCCACAGGGTCATCCCTCATGAGCGGAGAATATTAACCATCCTGCAATGGCTCACCCTGCCAGACGACGAAAGGTATTTGTTTCCATGCCCCCGGCTTTCCCTCTTCTTTCTTCAGTACGTTTCCAGCCTAGGTTAGAACTGGCTGAAGACTCGATGGGCCCGGTCAAGGTGTGGTATTACTAAGTTTTGTGCTTCTCAGCCTTAGCGTTACTTCCCTAAGAAGGACACGAGGGACATAGGTCACAGGGCCCCACTTAGTGCCAGGGATTAGTACAGCTGTTCATCCTGGCCGCTACCGCGGAGCTCCAGCGAGTTCCTGGCCTGGATAAGCGAACCAGCAGCAGCACCCCAAGGACTGCGGAAGCAGTCAGACTGACTTCTCACTCTAATGGAGATGTTCTTTCAGGCTACAGACCGCATGGTCTGTGTGACTTTTCACTGGGCTCTATTATCTCGAGGATCAAAGACCTGAGTATGTGTTCAGATAATCCTTTGTGACGTTTGCTCCCTGAAGGGGGTACCAGGCAGTTAGCACAGTGGGGGTAGTGGGGGGGGGTGGATGTGGAAAGAATAGAATCCGCCCTCCCCCCACCCCCGAAAAACAAGAAAGAGATATTTTCCATGTTAAGACGAACAGTGGTTGGGAAATTACTTAACTTGATTTGAGAGGAGTTTTTCTCAATGTGTAGGGTTACTTGATATTCTTTGTTATATGCGGTTTGAGGGAGATTCTGAACCTTCCAATTTTCCCGTAGGCCTTCGGTCTATGCCTTCTATTCCGAGCAACCTGATTTCTCTGGACACAAGTATGGCCCTTTTGGCCCTGAGGTTAGTAGCTTATCATCTGCCTGAGGAGAACCTGTGCCCGGGGCTACTGACTGCATTCAGGATTTGTACAAAGTCTCTTGGGTATTTGCATCTGCAAGGTTTATACATAGCCAAACAATTGCAAGACTAAAAATCTTAAACATACCTGTTTCTCTTGCAGGTTTAGATTGAGTTGCTATTCAAACCTACCCTAACCTTGGTGTTCATAGGACGGGTGTATGCCCTGAAGGCATCAGTCAGAAGGCACAGGATCAGAAAGGGTTGGCGTTTGCCATCCCTGGGATAGGAATGGAAAGGCATCTGGGGCTGAAACCTGCAATACAAAATGCTCCACCTGAATTTCAGCTCACTTAAAATGATCATGCAGTTCCGAGAGGGTGGGTCAGCTAAGTGGCTCTAACAGCCTTAGCAGAGACAGTCAACCTGGCATATGTTCTAGCGCTGAACACTTTTTTACTTGATAAATTTTGACATAGGTATATATACCTGTGAAACCATCACCACAGTGAAGACTGTGAACATATCCATCACTCCCAAAAAGGAAATTAATTCCTAATTAAGAGAAATGCACGACTGAATGAATGTGTTTAGCAGAGCGATGTAATGGCCTTTTATCAAACAGTGAGGAATGTTGGTTGAAAACCATCTGTTTGTTCGACGATATCCAGTATAATTTCAAATTCAGAGGTGGGAAAAGGATGATTGTATTTTATGATGTTCCTCAGTCATCTGGAGATAGAAATCTTCCCAGTACTGCAGCATAGATCACTTTAAAACAGGATGGGATTTACAAATCTAAAATGTTTTCCATCTCTCATTCTAACTAGAGTGGTGAGGTCTACATCAACATACTCTAACTTGATTTGGGAGGAGAAATCATTTCAAAACCTCTGCTGTTGGAAACTGCCTCCCATTCTCTAACAGGCTGACAGCACCGTTGGTGATAATGAAGTTCATTGTGTTCAGCATACGACTGAGTAGGAAATACAGAGAAGTGTGTCTTGGTTTAAATATTTTTGAGCAAAACGCAGCATATCTAGCCAAAGGCAGTAAATACCAAATACACGAAAAATACCTAAGTATTTTTTAATGTTTTAATATCAATTCCGTGGTGATTTTTTCAAACACCGGAAAGTAATGGCTTTGTGAAAGCAATCTTAGTTTGCCTTAAATCATTGCAGTTATATAAGTCTGATGCTCTTTTTCCTATCCCTTTGATGTTTAACGAGTGTCGCATGATTATGAAACACAAATGATAAAATGAGATAAACATCTGCATGAAACACAAATCTTACTCTTGCCAGCGCAAGCATGGCTGTTTTATCTTTAGGATGACTTTCTTTGAGATTAATCTAAAGTGAACCAAAGGAACCACATTTTATTAAAATGTTAAAAAAATAAATTCTAAGCAGTTCCATGTGCCTTATTTCAAAGTCGTACTTCACTTGGATAATAATATCCCCTAAAAGACTCTATGGCATAGGCAAGCCAGAGGTTGGTATAGCCATTTTTTTTAAAAGCCGGAGGCTGGTGCCTAAACAGGTGTGGGGTGGCTCAGGTCACCTGGCGGTTAAGTGGACTTGGAGGCTAGAATCTAAGAGCTCCCGGGCCAGGGTTTTCCCATGGAACCCTTTAAACTTCCAGGAGATATGCAGAGTGATTAGGTAAATCACTATGTTCAATTCAGACAGAAGATTTTTTTTATGTCAAAAGTTGGGTTTTTACAATATAAATAGGAGGAACTCGCACGACCCTCAGTTCTTTAAAAGTTATACAGCTCAGCCATGATGCTTCTTGATCCACAAACATCTCTGGATTTCTAATACGTGTAGTTCAATTGTAATTACATACTTGAAAGTGTATGTGTGTGCCTTTTAATCAAGAAAAAACTGGAGAGTTTATTTTTTTTAAGTACTGAGCCGTGATAAATGGAACATAACATAGGATGCTTGAATTTGTTGTAATGATGGTGCTGTGCTCAGGGTTGCTCGGAAATATAGAGCTTTTTTTTTCCCTCTAGAATTTTTGAATTAAGACTTGGAAGTATTCATGCTATGTTCTCTCTAGTATTAATACTTCTCGTAAACTGGGATATTCTCATGTATCCACTGGGTAAAACACTCTTAATTAGATATCTTGGAATGTTTCTTCAGTTATGATAACCTGATAACCTGGCCACTTTCTTCCAGTAAGGCGAGGAATATTTTCAGATTTCAACTATTTTTCGTTTGGTTCTAGGAATCTTATTTTTACTGAATGAAAAGCAAAACTGTTTACTCTTAAAAAAAAAAGGAAACCAAAACAAGTCAGCAAAATCTCTCTTCTGTAGTCAACTAATTGGTTTCTATCAATATATACATGTGGTATGTGTATAAAGGCTTTACGAGCCGAAATATTATTTATAAAATCAGTAACATGTCATCATTTACATCTAATGAGAAATACCTTGCATTTGAAGTTTAATTGAAAAAATTTGTTCTGGCAGAATGTTACGAGCTACAACGCAGTTGAACTGTGTGTTTTATTTGCTTAATACCCGAGTATACTTTTTTCAGGACGATTCTCAAAGGCTATTAAATGAGATGACCAAACATTGGGCTAATAGCTTCAAGAAATGGTGTATTGCTCCTGGTTTCATCGTGTAATGGTGAATGTTCGGGAACATGCTTGCTTTTGATCATTGGCACAATCTTTTTCTCTTTGACCTTCTACGCTTTCTCTGTGATTCCTTGGTCGGCTGCTGTTCCAGGCCTAGAGGCAGAGCTTTGGCTGGCTAGTGACTACCTTCAGATGGCAAAGTATCCTTCTGAAAAGCAGGGAAATTTGCCCCTCTACCTCCCATCCTCCTAATAACCTCAGGCTAAGTCTTCTAAAGTCAGACTAAAGTATGGCTGGTCAGTGAAAACTTAGCTTTCGTCTACCTCTAACATTCGAAGAAGGAACTACATGCGATGTAATCCCTGGATGAAAACTCATCTTGACTAAATTCTGTCCCTCCCGCTGCTCCTCTAACCCGCTGCAACCAGCAGGGCCCGCTTGTGGAGTCTTCTGAATGTTGAGGTCTCTTGCGAATGGCCGGGTGTGTGATGGGCCGACGAGCGCTAGCTGAAATGTGTTCCGTGACCATGAACTGGGAAACCCTCTTTTTCTTTTGCTTCTCTTCTCATGGAGAACTGCCTGAAACTAGACGCATTTAAGAAACCAAACCAAACCGGAGTCCGTGGGGCTGGGTCTTTCCATCGCTCTGCTGGAGAGCGAGGATGAGGTAGAAATGGCAGTGTCTATGCAGTCGCTTGCTTTGGAAACAGTGACCTGGCATGGCAGATGGCCTCCTTTTGGGATTCACTAACATTGTTCCTCCTCCCGCCCCTTCCTGCATCTGAATGATTCTCGGAGCAGTCCCACTGAGAGAGACTCAGCTAGGGAGACGGCAGGGCTTGCTGATTTAATTCACCTTTGCACCATCGGCAAATCAGGGGCCCGGTTTTCTCTAGCATTTGGAAGTCCCAAAAGGTTATCTTCCTTATTCAGCTTCTGTGTCAGCCTTTACTGCTCTCTAGATTTTCAAAACAGGATGCATAGTGCTGGCAGTCCGTCCCCCCAAGAAGGGGGTTATCTGATAGGAAGAGTATAAGCACGTAGATTCTTTCTTCATATGCAGACCAAGATGAAGAGATCTTGATGACTTTTTGTATTTTAACTAATTTTACAGGTAATTTTTTTAAAAGACAGTTTTATTTATGGTTATCTCTTGGCTTAAAGTTCCTCTGTACTGAAAACCTAAATTATCAGTGAGAAGTTCTCTCTCCTGCTGGAAGCCCCATTTTGTATAAGTACTAAGGAGGTACTTACTTTTCATGACCAAGGTGGATTGCTTATTATTTATGTTTCACTCCATCCTTGGTTTAAATTTTTTTTCCCCTAATTCTCGCCAATCAAGGTGACTCTTGCTTCGATATACATTGATGGTGTGAACAGATATCCAGCAGATTCTGCATTGGAGCCCCCTGCATGAGCCCCGTTGTCACCTTGAAATGACCAAATGGCTAGTGTTCTATTTGGTTTTCTTCTAGTACTTTAAAAATGGAGAGCTCTTCGTAACCAGGGACCAGTCTCTCCCTAATGCAGGAGTTGTGGGACGTAGGACTGTGTGTCACCTTCAGGTGTAACCCCCAGCAGGTTCCTCAGCCCAAGAGACACCCACATGACTAGATTCTCTTAAACTATATTCTTGCTCTCGGTGAAGAAACTGTGATGGCAGCATCAAAACGGATTTAGGAGGCTTCTCTCTGTAGAGTCCCCTGAATCATTCCTCATACCTACTTTTTCTCACATGAAGAGCCTTCATTTTTCTAACTAAGGCTCTGCTGACCCCAGATGGCAAAGTGTGAGCTTTATGATCTGACCCAGAGGGACAGACGACTTCTGAGTCCAGACATCTCTATCCGCCAGTACAGGAGAGTAGTTATGGCTCACCTCTTACTCCGGCTAAGAGACCTAAGAGGAAGGTTACCCCTAAGAGGAGACAGGAAAGACCAGTTGCTCCTCCAAAGAAAAGAAGAAGAAAATTACATAGGATGGATCATTATGCTGCGGAAACTCGTCAGGACAAAGTAAGTTTATCTATTGTTCCAAAGCTTTGCGGCGGGCAGGTCTGAGTCGAAGGTTTCCTTCAGTGCTTTGCTTTGAAAATCAGCTGAATAAGTTTCAGAAGAACTCTGGTTGTGTCATCCTTGGCTTTGAGTCCAGAAGAATCTGGTACTTCAGAGGTTAATGTTAATGTGGAGACCTCCTGAACTTTCAGCAAGACAGGAAAAAAGAACCTTCTACTTTCTTTAGAGTTAGCTGCCCTACAACTAGTATTAATGTTTAGGCTTGAATGAATGTGAGGACGGCTGTTGGATTTGCTTGCCCTCATTCATGGAATCTGTTACAGTGCTTTGTAGCCTTGGTTCTTGAGAACAATCTAGAAAAGCAGTGAGGGGATTCTTCAAAGACAATGTAAATGAGAACCCAACAGAAAATTGGCTTATATTAGGAGCCTGTACCTTCAGAGTTCAGAAAAGGTCTTAGGTTATAGACAAGAAAGAAAGAGAAAGCAATGGATAGTTGGAAATGTGGTTATTTTCTCATAGAGAGATGAGCGACGTTTACTCTTTTCAGTATATTCAGAACAGGCTGTAGGTTGTCACTTCTCTTAAAACCTTCAGATACCTCTAAGGCGCTTTCTTGCTTATGGCTATCTAAACTAATCACTGAAAAGAAGGTCTTGGCTATCAGCTGAGTTGGCTGGTGAAAATAAGTCATTGCCAAGGATTGACATATATTGCGCATTTGGTATTTTTTTGTCGAGGCGAAGGTCTTAGAGGAGAGCCTGCTTTTCTCAGAAGCAAATACCTGTTAGTGCCACACGTGTTAGCCCCTCAGATGCGGTTTGCATTTATCATCCCGAGACTTCCCCTTGTGACTTACTCCTTGGGACAGAGTTTGAAATACTGACTCCTGTCAGGAAGAAAAACAAGCTTACACCTGATTTTACTGAGGACATGATATGAAGAAAGGTCTTGAGGCATCTGAGAAGATGCTAATGGAAGATAATATTATATGCCTGAAATCTAAAACATGAGATGCAAGACCCTGCTGTTCTTACCAGCCTTCTTGAGTGTACGTGTGTGGCTGCAGCTAAGTCGTAATATTCATGCGAAGTACTGTCAAGTGTTTGTGTGATGAGATGTTTCTTGGAAACCTTTCCATTGTGCAGAGATGACAGTGAGAGGGGAAGACTCTAGTGTGTGGGAGCGTTCGTGCTACTAGAAGCTTCCACTGGAAGCAAGAACATGAGAGACGGATTATGTTTCTTCATCTTTGGAAATGTTTTTCAGAGACCTGAGTTTTTGTGTTTCCTTAGGCTGGGTAAGAAATCTAGAACAAGCCCAATGGTTCACTTCTTGTGAAGTTAGGACTCTCGTAGATTCTTTTTTTACTCAAAATCAGCTTGAAGGGATTAAATTGAGAAGCAGTAGCTTTTTTCTTAGAAGAGATTCTTCTATCAAGAATCTATTGTTCTCAGACATTGACAGTTAAGTTTTTCAAAACATTAGATGGATTCCATTGTATTAATGATGTTCCGGTTTAGCATCCAGTGGAAGTGTACCATTTTACCTCAGAACTTCTTTTGATTCACTTAGCCTCCACCTTCTCACCATGGTTCAAAACCTGATGTGATTTTACCTAGTGAACAAGAGGCTTAAACTATCCATCTGACTTTCCGTTCACTCTCAAAATTCTTGGATTTAAATAACATTGTTACATTTTTGAAAGGTCATTTTATCTCTAAAAAAGAAAAGAATTGCCCTTAATATTTCTGATATTTTTGTATCACAGAATTTTGAAAGGATTGGATGAGGAGAGGTCTTATGTTCCTGAAATAATACAAATAAAAGTGCTCAGAACAGATTTCCATTGAGAGTGGCAGGCAAATCTCCCTAGACAAAGCTCTGCCTCTGGGCCTGAAGTTTTCTTTCCAGAATGTTCTAGGGATAGAAGATCTTTGAGAAACTGAAAGGAAAAAAAAAAAAATACCTGCAGGGACTAATTTGCTCCTTTTTCCAGATGACAAATCCTCTGAGGGAAATTGACAAAACAGTGGGGCAATTAATGGATGGACTGAAACAGCTGAAGCTGCATCGCTGTGTCAATGTCATCTTTGTTGGAGACCATGGTAAAGCTTTGTTTTCTCTTTGCTAATAGGACAGCTACATAGATCATGTTTCTGATCGTGTTGGGGGGAGGAACCCGTGCCCTCAGAACCCCAGATTGTGTTCTTCACCTCCTTCCCTCTTTCTTCAGGGTAGGGAAAGAAATCAGGGCATGACTCAGAAGTATGAGATGACCTGAGATGACCCCGGACCATTTTGATCAAAACCAGGGACTTTCTGTGTCTTCCTTTTCTTTGCAAGAAAGAAAGTCTTTCTACAAAATTCTGTCTCTTACTAAAGTGTGGCAGACAATTTGCCTGTGCTATTAATTACTTCCTCCGAGAATGTGACATATCAGGTCCTTCTATCTCGTCTCTGTTAGTCACATCTCCCTAAAGGAGGCTACAGAGTTTATGTGGCTAAAAAAATAAATCTAAATATGATAAGGAGGATAGGATTCTTATCAAAGAAGAGATGTATAAGTAAAATGATATCCCTGTATGCACTGAGGGAATTTGAGACCCAAACCAGGAGGGCCCTGCTTCGGTTACAGAAATGGTTAAAGAGAGGAAGAAGCTGAGTTTTTCTTAAGCACCGTATGAAGTAGAAAAATTCATAACCACTTTTTTGAACATCATAAGCATTAGATATTGGAGAGCTGGAAGGGGGTCCTCAGAGGGCATTCTTATTTCCTAGCTGTGCTCCCTGATTTCTAGACAGTGCCTCCTCCATTCTAGAACTATCAGATTGAAAGAGTGACCCTGGAATGCAGTCTTACATTCCCTTCTAGGAGAAGGTTTGGGGGGAAAAAATTGGTAGACTCTTTGGTAGCTCTGTTAAGAAAGGCAGGCAAGTCTCCCTAGTCAAAAGTCTGCTTTGGGCCTGTAGTTTTTTTTTCCAGAATGTTCTAGGAAATCTAGGAGAAATTTAAAAAAAAAAAATAGTTGTGGGACTAACCTGCTGTTTGGCAGGGGCTAAGTGTGACCCTCTGCAAAATCATGCTCCATGGGTTTGACTTGGTGGAGAGCTACAGATAAGACAGAGATTCTGGAGCATGGGACACAGCTGATTCAATTTAAGTTGCCCAGATGTGTCAAGAGCATTTGCTCATGGGCTGGAGTCTGGTGTCTAAGAAGTGGATCAGTCCCAGCGAGTCATATGCTAGAGCAGTGTAAAGGTTTTAGATATATTAAAACTTTGTCTTACCAGGTGCAGGCTACTGAGATGAGTAGATTGCTTTGGCTTTGGGAAGCCATAGCATCCCTTTCTCGAAAGGTAGTATGGTCTAGCGTTACAGAACCTGGGCTTTGGAGTAAGAATGTATTTCAATGGAGTTCAAATTGCACTGTGCCACTTATGAGCCGTGGGATCCAACCTCCTCATATGTAGAATGAGAACACTAACACCATCTACAGAGAGTTGGTCTGGAGGATGAGAGGTGATGATGCTTGAGAAGCACTTCACATATGGTCTTTGAAAGCAAGAGAGATGGTCTATCCCTGGGGCAGCAGAAGTGACTTCCTAGACATGTAACCAATGGGGGGGTCCTTCTAGTCTTCCACTAATACAGATTTGGAGACTTCCTCTTCCTGAGTTAACAGTGTGCTAAAACATAGTAGTTGTTCATTGTTTGACTTTTTCTTTCTGAGAGTTTAAAGGTTAAAAGACAAGTTATATACCCTTTGTGCTATGTTGGGATATGTTTTTGTCTTTCTTCATTCCAATTTGTATTGAAAAAGAGATGGGGCGTCTTGATCTGGGAATCCCAGAAGGGAATATAATTTGGATTTTATCAGGTCTGTGCCACCCTGGGTTATATTTCTTTATTCCAAAACCTTAGGACGTCCTTTACAGAATCCCTTATTCTCCCCCCCGCCCACCCTTAGAGAATATCTATCTATTGGATTGTGCAAAGCTGCATATTAAACCTTCACAGTTTCATGCCATCTCAGAAATTTCAAAATGACCAGCCTCCATAGTCTGTTATTCTGAGATCTGAGTTTGTATTGTTTATTTATTTATCTATTTATTTATTTATAACATTGATCAAGACTTTTTTTTTTTCTTTTTTGATAGGGGCAGGAAACGAATCTTGCATGGGGGAGGAATACTTGGTTAAAAAAATTCCCTATCTAGACCCTTTTTGTGTTCTAGTCGCTAGCCTTCAGTTTTGACTGATTACATTGTTTACAACTTGTTTTCAGCAATATTTTGTTTTTCAGTTTGGGTGGTCATTGGGGCTGACATTTTTTTTTTCTTTCTCATCTCTTGTTGCCAGTATTGTTTTGTCAGTAACATCCAAGGCCACCAGTGGAGACAGAGTGAGGACTGGTGATTATGTACTCAAGTCCGGAGATATATTAGAGAGAGAGAGAATTGGAAAATGACATTTTATAAAAGAGACAGAGAACTATATATTCCAGTTATTTACACCACCCCCAGCTGGGAAGAGTTTGAAGCAATCTAGGATTCTTTTTTATTTTTATATTTTTAGGGTAGATCTTTTTCATAATGACTATGTAAGTAGCTTAAAAAGAAAGATCATAGGAACTTCCTTTGTCTTGCTGTTCTTGCTGAATGACTTAAGATGATTGTTGAGATGATGCATTTTCAATCTTCTAGCGCTGCGGAATGACGTGACTAAATCAAAACCCGGTGAAAAGGTGATATAAAAGAAGCATTAAATAATTTAAAGTCAAGTTAAGACATCTCAAAGGAAAGGAATCCTCGCATTAAGTTGTTACAAAAGAATTAAGGAGATGCCTGCATGTTATCTTTAGTGTCTGTGTTAAGATTTTACGTTTACAATTGCCTGAAAACACTTCTTTTTCTCCCCTCAGGGATGGAAGATGTCACATGCGACAGAACGGAGTTCTTGAGCAATTACCTGACTAACGTGGATGACATTACATTAGTGCCTGGAACTCTAGGAAGAATTCGGTCCAAATTTAGCAATAATGCTAAATGTAAGTTGATTCTTAAAATACTAAGTTGTCAGAATGGTAGTATAGTAGAGTATGTAAGGGCCTTTCCTGTGAAGCTGGAACACTTGGGTAAAAATCCTAATTTTGCTACTTCTTAGCTGAGTGGCCTTGAACACATCATGTAAACTCTAAGCCTCAATTTTTTTCATCTGAAAAATGGGATGATAATAGTGGCTACGGCTTCGTGTTGTGAAAATAAATCTGTGTACATCCCTTAGAGTGGGTCCTGGCACGTGGTAGCATTATGTAAATATTTGCCCTTGTTTTCTTTATGTGGAAAATATACTTAATTTGAGACATGCGTATAACCATAAGCTTCTTTTACAAGAGAGGAATGTTTCAAGAAGAGGTTCAGGCTTACTCTTTAGTTGAAGCTGGGGAGTCTAGGACAGGGCTGGCAGAAACACTCAGACCCTGAATGTCCCTAGGAGCCCGGCTGAAGGGGACTCTTCACCTTTATGAATGTGATTGACAGAACACAGGAGAACTATTACACCCTTGGGAAATGGCGGCCGTTCTGGAAGATTAGATATGAATAGGACAATCTTATCACTTACGTTGTACACATTCAGGTTATGATATGCTACTGACAAGAGCCTTTATTTATGGACTAAGATGTTTTAAGAGGTGTCCACCTAGCTTCTGAGAAATCCACAGTTTTGTTGGAGACATGCTGCAATTTGGGGAGAAGAAAATCTTTTAGAGGTTTTAGCCTTGGGAATAAGAAACCATTGGCACAAGTGTAAAGCTTTGGAAAATTAAGTTTTTCCCAAACTGCGTTCCTGAGTCAACACGAACGGGAACTGT
Organism: Ursus americanus; assembly: GCF_024610735.1. Taxonomy (NCBI): domain Eukaryota; kingdom Metazoa; phylum Chordata; class Mammalia; order Carnivora; family Ursidae; genus Ursus; species Ursus americanus. The sequence goes on from NC_142135.1 coordinate 19,578,536, forward strand.
TCCAAGGTCAGCTCCAGGCAACGTTGTAAAATAAACAAATGATCAGTGTTTCTGCTGCTTCTCCTCCTACCCTTTCAGTCCTTTGTGTCCTGCCCGCTCCTCTGCTCACTTGAGACAGGCAGGCCCTGGCCAGAGAGGGGACACAAGTCACCAGGGTACTTCTTGATTTAGTATTTGCATTTTAGGGCTTAGGCAAGAAAGGTTTTGTCTATTTTGAAAGGTCCTTCAGACATCAGTAAATGTAATGGGGAGGCTGTTTTAGGGGAAAAGGAAAACTTTCTCGGGACCAATGAAATAATAACTACCAATAATTAAATATTTCATACCTTACAAACACTTGCAGACACGTGATTTCCTTTGGTGAGAGTCAGTGGAGGGGGTGGTGAGCAACATAGACAATGGTGGCAGGGTGTCTGGGTTCAAATCCCAGCTCTGCCAGGTGGTCCCTCTATGACCTTGGGCAAGCTACTTAAACGCTCCATGCCTTGGTTTCCTCATCTATAAAGTAAGGATTGTTGGAAAGATTAATGAGGGATTATCTGCATCTCACATCGATTAGTGTTTAGCACGTAGTCAGAGTTGTATAAATGTTAGCTACGGCGATGACGTTGGTCATATCACTGTTTCAGCTAAATATGCACACGGTCTTCTTTAATCCTTCTAATAACTCTGTATGCCAAGTGTTACTATCCCCTTTGTAGACAGTGGAAATCAAGGCCCAGAGAGAGGTGAAGTCACTGACTAGGAGGATGAGAGCTAGGAAGTGGCAGAGCTGGGATGTGAACCCAGATTCACCAGTTCTTAAGCGCCAGCCTGTGCTGGGGACCTCTGCCCCTCCTACAAAGTGGGAGCTGTCAGCAGGAGAGGCCTGAGAACTTCAGAACTGAAGGGTTGGTGTCATAAGCATGGACTTGGGCATTTGTTATTTTCCAGTCGTTATCTGGGATTTATCTGAGCACAAGATTGGCCCGTGCTATTTATTTTTCTTCATTAGCAAAGAACATGAACTTCCCCTGTGGGGTTCCTTTGAGGACTGTTGTTTATGAGTCCACGGAGTGTAGAGTTTTGAAGCATGGCATGCTCAGTGAGATTGCTAGAGTCCCAGTGGGCAAGCTCCCCTCTTCTAAATGCCCATTGGCTTAGTGAAGATTCGAATAGCACCTGCCTCTCAGAGTAGTTGTGAAGGACCAGAGAGAAAGTGTCTCGCCCATGATAGGGACACAATTTGGGTTGACCATTGTTGCTACCATTGTGACTCACTTGCTTTCCTTTAAAAGATTCAACTGAGGGGCACCCGGGTGGCTCAGTCAGTTAAGTGTCTGCCTTCGTCTCAGATCATGATCCCAGGGTCCTGGGATCGAGCCCTACCTGCATCAGGCTCCCTGCTCAGTGGGGAGCCTGCTTCTTCCTTTCCCTCTGCTCACGCCCCACCCCTTGCTTGTACTCTCTCTCTCAAATAAATAAATACAATCTTAAAAAAAAAAGATGCATCTAAAATTTAGCCCCAATTTAAGTTAAATGGGATCCACATTTTAGCTTTGGATTGCATTGTTTTAGAACCAAGATTCTGAAAACTGTCTTTGTTGAGTGTGTACTATAAGGTAAGCTTAGTCGTGCATTTTCAACAAATAAGAACAAACATTTATTTGTATTTATTAACAAATACTTATTGAGCGCCTGGTATGAACGAGGCCCTGGGGATACAGCAGGAAATGACATAGACATGACCTACTCCTCTGACATTTCAGTTTCAGGGAGGACTGCTTCACGAGGGTTGCTATCTCTTCTGTACGCTGCTTTCCTTTTCTGCTGATTCCATAATGACACACTAAAGCAAATTTTTTGAAAACAAAACAAAATCCAACCAACCTACAATCTGCTGTTTCTCTCCACCCCCCCCCCAAAAGGGGGCCTTCAGATAATATAATCCTGTCCACAGTTTATGCACAGCCATCATTTACATAGTTTTGCTTTTAGCTCCTCCAGGGCACTGACTGAAATATCTTTTGTTCACTTGTAGTGAAAATAAAGGAGGCTCATCTGTGTGTGTGTCTGTGGCTGGGGAGGGGCAGCTACCTGTGGAATTAGACCTGTGGTGTTCCTGAGAAAACAAAACTCCCCGTAGAAAAAAAGAACTCAATGGACTAGAAGTTTCATCTTAAAGTGGATGATAACTTGTTTCCAAGATCTGCAGATAAATAGGAAGTTATGCTAAAAGCTCCAAGTGTCCAGTTTGGTTCCTGATGTCAAATTGCAAACAAACTAAAGCCAAGATCCAGAGGGACAGTTTAGGGGAACTTAAAGATGTTTATCTAGCATTATCCTTGTGCCCTGGGAGGAGGAATTCCCTTCCAGAAGAGGACGACCAGATCTAGCAGGGAACTTTACCACAGGAGTATTTCCACTTGCGTAGCTCCAATTCACTGACCAAAATATTAAACACTCACATGCAATCTTTTTAAAGATTTATTTATTTATTTATTTATTTGAGAGAGAGAGAGCGCAAGAGAGAGCAGGGGGAGGGAGAGGGAGACAAGCAGACTCCCCGCTGACTGGGGAGCCTGACGCAGGTCTTGATCCCAGGACCCTGAGATCATGACCTGAGCCAAAACCAAGAGTCACATGCTTAACTGACTGAGTCACCCAGGTGCCCCAATTTTACATATATTTTAAACAAAGCCTAAAGTGATAGCTCTTCGGGGGGGGGGGAGGGGAGGAGAGAAAGAATTGAGTCTTTTGCTGTAAAAATTATTTCTCTCGGTGATTATAGCCATCTCTTTTGAAATTGTTCTCCCTCTCTCTTTGAACAGATGACCCTAAGGCCATTATTGCTAATCTCACAGTAAGTATTGCAGGTCACCCGGCCTCTGCCCTCAGACTAGCTTCCACACACTCGCTTGCTGGGTTCCCCTTCCCTGTGCAGCGGGAGGGACATTTTCCTTACTGCCCTGCAATCCCATATATTTGTTTCTCTAAGAATTTTCAAAACTTCAAAACTGTGGACAGCTGCAGGCTCCCTAATGGTCTTGGCAGTGATACAAACTGAGAATATTTGATCTTTCCATTAGAACTGAAAAGTACTCATTCATGAGTAAACAAATCCTTACGCTCTCTGAACCAGATCTGCCCATCACCCTGTTTCATCGTCCCCCCCATGCAGGATGTAATCACCCAGGCCCAAGTGTGCGTCCTCCTCCCTTCCCGCCCCACCTCCCATCCCCTGACTTGAAGTAGTTGGAAAAGGCTTGAGAGTTTGAGTTGCTCTTAGTGATAGTCTCACAAGTCAGGAATGTATCCTGAAAATTCCTAACTACCCTCTGATAACCTTCCATGTCATCTACCAAGTTATCAAATCCCCTTTGAACCTAGTCGTTTTCAGCTTGTATTATTTGGTAGGGGATAACAAATTCTATTTATTCACTAACCAGCCTTTTGTTTGGCTTAAAACTGCCTTTGACTTTCTAGAGAGAGAGTATCTAGGGCTTTTTCTAGAAAATAGTCCATATAAAGTCCAATTTCCATTTCTATTTCAGTGTAAAAAACCAGATCAGCACTTTAAGCCTTACATGAAACAACACCTTCCCAAACGCTTGCACTACGCCAACAACAGAAGAATTGAGGACATCCACTTACTGGTGGACCGCAGATGGCACGTCGCAAGGTGACTTGGGGGTTGGCAGGGACTGTTTTTGATCTTCATAACCACCTCTTTGGCAACTGGAGTGCTATAAGGGAAAAAAAGGAATAAAAAAGGAAATCTCAGTTGGAAATCCCACCATTTGCAAAGACTCTTTAGGCTAGATAAACAATTAGTGCTGAGCCGACACATCTCTGTTTTCTGGATCCCAGCTTCTTGGTGTCTCTTTGAAGTCTCTCAATGCATCTCTGTGTGGTCTTTCTCTCTTTTTCTCTCTCTTTTTCTCTCTCCTTTCATTTTTTAAATTTACATCTAAGCCTCTATTCTTATTACTTGAGTAGGTTAAAAGTACGCCTGGGACATTGACTTACCACAACTGGACTGATTTGGTCTGGGTTGACAAGACTTACCATGTAACAACGTTTGTAGAGGAGTTTAGAAAATGTTGTTAATCTTAACACTTCTGTTACTGGGGGCACGTTTTATACTGCCTTAAATATTTCAGATGTTTGCCTTCTTTTGAACTATAAAGGACTTCCCAATACTTAAGAGGCTGTTTCTTGCTCTTGAATCTGGTGTAGAATGTGTCCAGAAATTCTAAGCACTTTCAAAGAATTAAGCATTAAAAGTTTATCCATTCTCAAACAGACCTGGCAGAAGCCCTTTTCCGTTCACTCTTGCTCTGACTTTCTCCTTAAGAAAAGCTTCGTGAGTTGGTTTGTGGTAATAATTGAACTACCGTATAGTAGTTGGGTATTTCAATGAGTTTACAAGGGAGCAAAGATGACGAGAAGATGGCAGTCCTCTAGAAACTCACATCGGTATGAAGCACCTGGTGAGACACATGTGACAAATACATAAATATCCTACTGTAATTGTTAGGGTGCTACACAGAGTTAAATATGTAGGATTATGAAGAGAGATGTATGAAGACTAGAAATTATTGAAATCATTTAGAACGGACATAGGGTGTCTTCATGGAATAGTTACAAAGATGTGAACGACTTGGGCTTGGCTGACTGTGTCCTCTGGAGGGCCTTTTACATATGGGGTGGCTTGGAAGAGAGCAAATTCGGCACAGCTGGTTGATATGAAGGAAAACTGGGAGCTTAGTAGAAGCGAGAGATGGTGACAGTTGACCAAATTAGCGGAGACCAAAGCCAGGTATTTTTTTTTTATTATATTATGTTAGTCATCATACAGTACATCCCTGGTTTCCAATGTAAAGTTCAATGATTCATTAGTTGCGTATAACACCCAGTGAACCATGCAATACGTGCCCTCCTTACTACCCATCACCAGTCTATCCCATTTCCCCACCCCCCTCCCCTCTGAGGCCCTCAGTTTATTTCTCAGAGTCCATAGTCTCTCATGCTTCATTCCCCCTTCTGATTATCCCCCCTTTCTTTATCCCTTTCGTCCCCTACCGATCTTCCTAGTTCTTATGTTCCATAGATGAGAGAAATCATATGATAATTGTCTTTCTCTGCTTGACTTTTTTCACTTAGCATTATCTCCTCCAGTGCTGTCCATGTTGCAGCAAATGTTGAGAATTCGTTCTTTCTGATAGCTGAGTAATATTCCATTGTATATATGGACCACAACTTCTTAATCCAGTCATCTATTGAAGGGCATCTCGGTTCCTTCCACGCTTTGGCTATTGTGGACAATGCTGCTATGAACATTGGGGTGCATATGGCCCTTCTCTTCACTACGTCTGTATCTTTGGGGTAAATACCCAATAGTGCAATGGCTGGGTCATAGGGTAGCTCAATTTTTAACTTTTTAAGGGACCTCCACACTGTCTTCCGGAGTGGCTGTACCAACTTGCATTCCCACCAACAGTGTAGGAGGGATCCCCTTTCTCCACATCCTCTCCAACAATTGTTGTTTCTTGCCTTGTCAATTTTTGTCATTCTAACTGGCGTAAGGTGGTATCTCAGTGTGGTTTTGATTTGAATTTCCCTGATGGCTAATGATTTTGAACATTTTTTCATGTGTCTGTTAGCCATTTGTATGTCTTCATTGGAAAAGTGCCTGTTCATATCTTCTGCCCATTTTTTGATTTGTTTATTTGTTTCTCGTGTATTGAGTTTGAGAAGTTCTTTGTAGATCTTGGATACCAGTCTTTTATCTGTAGTGTCATTTGCAAATATATTCTCCCATTCCGTGGGCTGCCTCTTAGTTTTTTTGACTGTTTCCTTGGCTGTGCAGAAGCTTTTTGTCTTGATGAAGTCCCACAGGTTCATTTTATCTTTTGTTTCTCTTGCCTTTGGAGATGTGTCATGAAAAAGGTTGCTTTGGCGGATGTCGTAGAGGTTGCTGCTTATGTTCTCCTCTAGGATTTTGATGGATTCTTGTCTCACATCGAGGTCTTTCATCCATTTGGAGTTTATTTTTGTGTATGGTGTGAGAGAGTGGTCAAGTTTCATTCTTTTGCATGTAGCTGTCCAATTTTCCCAGCACCATTTATTGAAGAGACTGTCTTTTTTCCACTGGATGTTTTTTCCTGCTTTATCAAAGATTAGTTGCCCAAAGAGCCGAAGGTCCATTTCTGGGTTCTCTATTCTGTTCCATTGGTCTATGTGTCTGTTTTTGTGCCAGTACCATGCTGTCTTTGTGATCCAAAGCCAGGTATTTTAATCATCAGTAAATCTTTTAATCTTTTTAATTGCATTGTTGAGTTATCATATGCACAGATCTTATTATCCCAAGCAGAAAGTACTTTTCTTAAGAGAGGGGCCCCAAATGTTTAATTTGTTTTGCACCAAGCACTTTAGTTCAGGGCAGTAGACCCTGTAAGTGCTTATAAGGATCCATAGAAAGGGGACCCATGGGAAAATTTGTATTAATAAATGTGAAAGTGTTTTTGGCAAAGTGCTATGTGACACTTAAGCAAAAGGCATCTTCCTGTCACAGCAGGAAGGTCAAGTGGTTTTGATGCCTAGAGAGCAATGTTTTCACTTTTGATTTCTAAATAGAGATGTTGTCTAGGTGAGTCTGGGCTTTTGTGAAATATGTCACTATTATATGTTAGGTTTACCACTCAGTTATACTCTCCAGCTGTATCCTACTGATAGGTAAATTTGTGTGCATTTTTATAAAATACAGATCTCCATTCATTGATGAAGAATCCCATGTTTAAAAAGCGCCTAGTATGTGCTTGGCATTGTTCACTCCTATATCCCAAACAAACATGGCCCCAGAGTGGAGAATCCTACAGTTTTGGAGCTAGTGAAGCACACAGGAGACAGAACATTACCTGTGACAAATGCTTTGCTCAGTGCAAGCATGAGATACGAGGAAGGTACCTGACTTCTGTTCAGAGGTCCCCTTTTGTCCTGGGCCAATTGTCAAAATAAAGCCACTTGGGGAAAATGAATAGTATCATCTTTTCAACACTGCAGCAATGACACAATTGAAATAGAGACAAATATGCTTGTACTATCCACTTCTTAGAGAGATTTTCTATGCCCAAATTGGCTTTTTATGAGGGATTTCATGAGAAATCCTGACTAATCCTACAATTATTTCAATGTAGGAAACCTTTGGATGTATATAAGAAACCATCAGGAAAATGTTTTTTCCAGGGAGACCATGGATTTGATAACAAAGTCAACAGCATGCAGGTATGACCAGAGACCTGTGAGTGGAAAATGTATTTTAGTGATTCTCGGAAGCGCCAGAGAAGAGGGGCGTGAGTGAAGCTGTACAGTATTCGTAAACACGGGAAGGGTTGCTACTGGATATTAGCAATGTCTAATTGTTTTTGTTTATTTTCTTTTCTTTTGAAAGACTGTTTTTGTAGGTTATGGCCCAACGTTTAAGTACAAGACTAAAGTGCCTCCATTTGAAAACATTGAACTTTACAATGTGATGTGTGGTAAGTCTCTTATTTAATTAAAGCCAATGGAGCAAACTGAGTTATCATATGAACTTCCTCAGGGTCAGAGAAAGAACTGAGGTGTCTGTTTTCTAGGACACTTCACCTCTCTGCAAAAAAAAAAAAAAAAAAAAAATGGTGGTAACGTGCCCATTGGTTTGAAGGACAGAATGTCATCCCCTTCTAAGGCTTCTTTGTCTTCCTTTAACAGTTGACTAATGGGGCGTTTTCATAGTGTTGCTGTTGGCAGCCTCTGGCTGATCTCACATCACATTACAGTTTGACACCACTGGTCAGAGACCCGGTGAAGCAAGAAGAGTTCCTCACAGAGCTTTCTCCCACCGCCATCTCTCGTGTTGCAGCCCAGTTAAAATGTTGCCAGCTTGCATCCTGGCCAGCTATTTATGTGCTCCTAATTATTTTTCTTCCTTGAGCTTCTAGTTGCTGAATGAGGACAACTTTTCCTATTTAGTAAGGGAGTGCCAGTCTGGTGGTTAGAGGGGGAGTCTGAAAGTCGGGTCTCCTGGGTTCTTTTCCCATCTTGGCTGCTAGCTCTCTCCTGTCCTGCCTCTCAGCTTAGGCGAGTCACTGTGTGCCCGCTTGGCAACCGTTCACTTGCTATGAAATCAGCCTGTTCATTTCACAGCAGCCTTTCAAGGCACCGGGCCAAGCCCCCTCTTCTCCCCATACTTTTGTGGAGTGCATTAGAGGGCAGGCAAGAGGTTATTTATTGATTATAAGTCTCATTTCAAAAGGTGGGATAAAAAGTCTCACCTCTGTAGAAAGGCATTGACTCTGACGCTGGTAGTCCCTGTAGCGGTCACAGACATAAGAAGTAGCTAGGCAGGGCCCCGTTCATTCCCTCTTTCTTTTAGGGAATGTCTTTCTCTACGGTTGGGCAACGACCGTGGCTATTTCAGAAAGCTGTGGCAAGTCATGGTCGGGCTAGCATGGTTCAGGAACAAAAAAAGGAGTGCCTACAACTAATTTTGGCTTTGTCCAATTGGGATTTGTGTTCAGAGTTTTCAGACCCTTGGAACATCAATGGTTTTGACTCTTACTGTACCTCATCAAAAAATATTTATAAAGCACCTGGCTTCGTTTCTTTCTTCTCACCAGATCTCCTGGGCTTGAAGCCAGCTCCTAATAACGGGACCCATGGAAGTTTGAATCATCTCCTGCGCACTAATACCTTCAGGCCAACCATGCCAGAGGAAGTTACCAGACCTAACTATCCAGGGATTATGTACCTTCAGTCTGACTTTGACCTGGGCTGTAACTGTGATGAAAAAGTAGAACCGAAGGTAGACATAATCTTTATGTTTATCATGGAGGAGCTTGTTGGGTGCCGAGCAGTGCTGTCCAGTAGAACTTTCCGTGATGATGTGAATGGTCTATATCGGTGCTGGCCACTGGCCAGATATGGTCTTTAAGCACTTGAAATGAAAATTTAAATTTTGTTTAATTACTTTAAATCGAAAGAGCGCTATATGGCCGTGGCTACCATTTTGGGTAGCATAGACATAGAGAACAAGGTGCAAAAAGGGAGAATTCATGATGCTGCTCTGGAGAGTCACAATTCCCAGCCAAAGGCTTTTCCTTTTTTTCAGCCTGGATCATGTGTCTATCTGTCATGGTCCCAATAGGAAACAGATGGCCTATGTGCAAAAGATTTTAAAGAGAGTTGAAAGGGATTATGTGAATCATGTTTACGGAGAGGGCTCTTTACACAGGCTGGGCAGGGTAGAGGCAAGGCAGTGAGGGATGGTATGGCACCTGGGGGCTAGCAGGGTGTCAGTCCTAGGCCCGAACAATAAAGGGACTACAACATAGCGAGAGAACTGTACAGGGAGGAATTCTGGGACTTGGTAGGTGGGTGCAGCTAGTACGCTGCACCTGGTGGGAGGAACCTGGGGGAGTGAATACCCTCTGTTGTCTCTCCTCTAATTCCCGCTGGTGCCTTGCATTGGTGGAGGCCAGCAGGGAGCTGGAGGGCAAGCTGGCTCTTTGGTACAGTCCCTAGAGGTCAGTCTCCCAGGGTGCAGAGCAGGGGAGAGGAGGGCGCAGCATGGATGGGGAGGAGGGTGGTGCTAATAGAACACCACCCAGCACGCTGGGTTTGGACAATTGTTGAACACCAAACTGCAAGTGTTAAGCAATAATTTGCTTATTGAATTTTATATTGATCGAAGACCTTTATAGTTACCAATCAGTGCTCTGACAGCAAGAAATAATCAGTGTTCCCACACCGAGTTGATGTTATTCCAACACAAAGCAAAGAAAAATCTGTCATTTTTGCATGTGTGGTTTTATTATGGGTAAATGGGTGAACCTTCGATTAGACCTTGAAAAAATGGCACATAGTTCTCCTGCCTGCCCTGTCCCCTTCTACTATTTGCTACCTTCCAGGATTCCTAGGGGCCTGGGAGCCACAGGAATGGAAAAGCTCACCACCGGAGGAATTCAGTTTGCTCTTCTTCCCCCAACCCCTTTTATTTCTCCTTCCTCCTCTTGCTCCTGACAAGAGCCAACAAAGCTAATTACTCTCAGGCAGGTAATTTCTCAGACCTCAGCTGGAGGTGTGCATTGCCAAGGTCAACAGGAAGTGGCCTTTGAGGTAGATTCCAAATATAACTTTAGAGGAATCTTGTAGTTGTATCTTGCTTTCTGAGTTACCTTTCTTCTGGAAAACAAGAAATATTTTGGATTTGTTATCTGAAACCATTTTAGACAAATCTGGATTATCTTTATTTTGTCTATGGGCTTCTCCAAAGGCTGCATTCTTTTTCTTTAAAAAAAAAAAATCCAGACATCCTGAGAAGGTATACAGATTAATAAAATAAATACCACAATACACACATCACGAGGCAAAAATGTTACAGATTCAGCGGAAGCTCTATGCGTACACTCTCCCTGCCAATCCCACTTCATTCCTACCCCAAAGGTAATTAAGTATCTTGAATTTAGTGTAGGTAATTGCCAGACAGGTCGCTCTACTTTTGCTCCATACATATATATCTCTTACATAATATATTAGTTAATCTTTAAAATAGTTCTCTAAAATAACCTATGGTATGGTTTTGCATATTATACATTTATATGTCAATACCGTTGCACTATATGTATCCTGCAGTTATTTTGGTCATCGTATTTTTGAGATTTGTCTAGTGGTTAGCTCCTCCGAACAATGCTGCGGTAGACATTATGGCCGGTGTTCACGTGCACAGAGGCTAGAGTGTCTGTAGGACATACAGTAAAGGAGAGAGTTGCCGAGCCATTACTTCCCAACCTTGGAAAAAGTGGTTTCACTAATTAGTTTGGGAATCACTTTAGCGTACCTAGGATTAATCTGAAATATTGAGGTAGTATTCTAATTAGTTTACGGATCTATGTGCCCAAATAACCATTCTTACCAGCTAGTTTGGAACTTGCTTCTGTGATTATCCACAGTTTTAGGGAAAGGAAACAAAGTCCTGGAGAGATTAAAGAAGGGGCTCGTGACCATAGATGTCCTAGCAGGTGGAGCCTGGAATGTCAATTTGAGATCAAATAGTAATTCCTCTGCAGAACTTAGGGAATTTAGGATCCTGTTTTGAATTTACAAGATGCCAAGTAGAAAGAAGCTTGCAGGAAAGACAGGACATTTCTGATTTGCTTTTTTTTTTTTTTTTCTCCTTTCCTTTTCTGGTTTTCACACATGAAGAACAAATTGGATGAACTCAACAGACGCCTTCATATAAAAGGGTCTACAGAAGGTGAGGAGTTGATGGGGAAAAAACAATCAGATAAGTTTTTGTTTTTAGTTTTCAGAGATTGAAGAGACTTCTGGTTTACTTCATAGTGTAAGCACAATATTTTTTAAAATGAAGATTTGGGTTGTGACGTGATTTTCATATCCATCTGGCAAAGGGTATTGGTTTATTTTAGGCTATGCAAGATGCCAGCTTTTAATAGCCAGAAAAATTCCATTAGCTTTTTTGTTTCTCAGTAGCTTTTAGGCTCTTTGAAAAAAAAAGGCATACCACTGTGATCTGATGGGGACTTCTATGAAGGGACTGGAAGTCACAGTTATAAATAGTAGCAGCCGGTACCTGTGAGGAAGCTTACGTACCTGGAGAGGCAATGGATATATTGTGGGGAGAGATACACAGAAGGAACCAAATTGGAACTTCCTCTTTACATAAGGATCATCTTGAGCCCTCTATCTTATTCTCCTCTTATTGTATGTACACAAATACAATGTGCAATGATAATATGCATGTGTTCGTCAACTTTTGCAAGCTTGTGACTAAAGAAGAGAGTCTCAGTGGTTTGTACCAAGAAAGCTGCATTTCTTGCTCGCGTTTCGGTATTGACCATAGGCCAAGTGTGGCTGTAGGTTCTCTTTATTCTGGGATGCAGGCTGAAGGAACAGCCCCTCGCTGGGGCATGCCCTTCTGCTGGCAGAGGGGAGAGAGGAACAGCAGGACCATGCAGTGGCTCTCAGTGCTTCTGCTTTTATGAGGCATTTGTCATCACCATTCCCGGTTGACTGATTTCAGAGCACTTGAAACCAATGGAGTAGGGAAGTCTCCTTTCCACAGGGATGCTGTCCTGCAAGACACATGCCAATGGGTGGTCGTATTACTCCTTTACGGAAGGGCAGTCAGGAAGAAGGAACAATAATGCAGTCTACCTCACAAGCTCTTCCTTCTGGTTTTGAAATTCCAGAAAATGAGAAGAAAATAGAAGGCGAGGGAGATGGGCTAGCATATTGCTGCAGCAAAGGAATGACGAGAAGTATATTAGAAAGCAGACAGAACTCAAACACAGCGGCTCCAAGTCAGGCAGCAAAGATGAATGTTGTCAGATTCCGCCGAGAGCATTATTTGAGTTATCAGCTTGTTGTAGGGCCCCGTTCACCATATGTGTTGTTTTCAGCCTGGTTAAGTAAAGGACAAGGAGACCAGTAGATTTTATTTGGTTGACTTATTTTCCTTTTTTTTTTTTTTTCAAAGAGAGTGTGAGAGCTTGGGGGAGGGGCAGAAGGAGGGAGAGAATCTTAAGTGGACTCCATGCCCAGCACAGAGCCTCACTCTGGGCTTGATCTCAGAACCCAGAGATCATGACCTGAGCAAAAATGAAGAGTCGGAAGCTAAACCGACTGAGCCACCCAGAAGCCCCTTATTTTCCCTTTTTTTTTTTTTAAATATTTTATTTATTTTTTTGAGAGAGAGAGAGACAGAGACACAGAGCTCGAGCAGGGAGGGGGCACTAATAAAATAGTTAATTATGATAACTTCTAACGGACTCTTGTGTTTTTGCTGGTTCAGGCTCTGGCTATTCATGATACTAAGGCATTTCCATTTTGGGAAAAAATCCTGCATTTGACTTGATGGCAGTGCGCTCGTGTGACAAACCCAGTCGCACGGCTCAGCACAAACAGTAGTCTCAAACTTCGGAGCGTGAAAATAAGAAGTATCTTCTAGGCGAAGCACCGACTTTCAGGGCTGGAAGGAGCTGTAGTTAGTGACTGTTCCTCCCCATTGCTCCGCTCACAGGTGAACGGAAGTGTCTTATTTCAGGATGATTTCACATCACTGAGGCTTAACGTTGATATGTTTTCACGGAACTAGACCTTCACAGGTGTGAGTTGAGTGCCTACTCTGCACCGGGCACTGGTTTCTCTGAGACATCATTTGCTTCCGTCAGCTGTGTCGCTGATAGTTTCCTGCATATGGGCATCACAATGGTGACAGAAAATATTAGGGGAGGATCACGGTAGCCCGTCTTTTTCGTCTGCTCCTGACCTAGTGGGAGAGTCTTTAATGGTGCAAGAGAGACTTTAGAACTATTATACGGAATAAAAATAATTATGTACCGTTGTCTTATTATGTGCAAAGCATTTCATTGTGTAGATTCTGGGTAATGTGTAAGCCTCTGGATTCCCTTCCCTGTCTTCCTGTATCTCCGTCTCTTGGTCATTGGCTATCTCCTTAAGGGTCCTATCTCAGTCATTTATGAAGTCACCAAGTGACATTTTCTTGGTCAGAGTTATCTCCGGTCTTTGTGGTGTTTCCTGGGTCATAAATTTCATCTCCCACTTGAAATACTGCGTGTCTGCTCCACTGGAGCAGAGCGGCATGAATTTGCGTCACTGTGCGTGTAAGCGCAAGCACAGGCTATGTTCAGAAGATGACTTCTCCCTTCTGGATATCTTTGAATATATATTGAGCCTTTTAAGGCATTTTGTAGACCTAAAATTCTATACAAATGTAAAATTGTATTATTTTTATTCCTAGTTTTTTTTTTAATCCCTAGTTTGTTTGTTTTTAAAACACCTATCGGTAGCTGATTTTTTTCATAAGAAACCACGTGCTGGGCACATTCCATTTGTTACCCTCGTGTGTGGCTATGTCAATGTCATATGCCACACACCCCTGCACACAGAATCTGTACAAGTTGTACATCACAGTAGTGAAACAACCCAGGGGATACTTGATGTCTAGTAAATTAATCTTGGGCAGTATTTTGCTATAAATATTCAAACTGTTATAGGATCGAGTCTTTCACTAAAATGAGGAGGAAAAAAATACATGACCTTCAAAATTGGTATCTCAACTGCTTGCTTAAGCCTTACTATTTCTAGATTTGTGGTGAATTCTGGATTTTAATTGCATGACTGTTGTTGTTTCCAAATCACATATATTTCACGTCTTAGCAAATTTGCTGTGCAATGAAAACTTATTTCTTTGAGCCATTGAGTCAATATATGAATGAATGAACAAATGGAAAATTTTAAATATCTCATAGCAAGCGATTTGGGCACCATAGCCAGGTATAATTTTCACTTTAAGAATGGTTATACTATTTATTTTTTACCTTAGTCTTTCCTCTATTTACATGGGTATAAAAATGTTTTATATTTTGCTAGGTTAACATTCACTATCATCTTCATGAAGAAAGGAATTAAAAATCATTTTAACACCGAATATATTCGACTCTTTATCACATACAATAAGAAGTTAGTTTGGATAGAAAAATGACTGAAACACTAATAACTCTTGTGAAGTTTAAAGCAGAAAGGGACTACACTAGCAGGGAATCTTCTATGTAGCTCTTTTCAATGCTGAGATCTTTCTAATTTTTGTTATTTCTGGAGATGTTAGCTATGCTAGAGAAAGAAGGAGATATGCTTGTGTTTCTCTGTGTGTATCCTTATGTGTGTGTTGAGGAAGATTTTGAAAAAATCAATAAATAGTATAATTCTTTATGATATATTAAGATTCAAGATGAATTAGATGCAACAGTCACTAAATTTTAATATTCCTGGTGAAGTAGGGCATATGCCTTTTACAAAATCACTGCAGTTAAACTACAACCACTTTGGGTCAAGACTGAGCTGGGTGCTTTACCTATTTTGTCTCTAACCAGTGCAATGTGCCAGTGAGATATGAAGCTTTGGGAGATTAAGTTATAGAATCACAGAACTTTCAAAAGCTGAGATGAGATTTGACTCCAGTTCTATGTGGCACTAAAGCCCTTGTGCTTTTCTTTGTAAATGCTTCTTATTCTAAGGGTTGATATGAAGAGAAAATATCAAGAGAATCTCCATGCTTATCAGGGTTTAGAAGTTGTTTCTGAAGTACTAGATGCTTTGATACAAATTGCGATTCTTTCTTTAAAAATTAATTGATTTATTTCAATTTGTTTAAATTCCAGTTAATTAACAAACAGTGTAATATTAGTTTCAGGTGTACACTTTAGTAATTCAATACTTCCATACAACACCTGGTGCTTATCACAAGTGTTCTCCTTAATCCCCATCACCTATTCAACACATCTCCCCACCCACCTCCCCTCTGGTAACCATCATTTGTTTTCTATAGTTAAGAGTCTGTTTCTTGCTTTGTCTCTCTTTTTGCCCTATGATCGTTTGTTTTGTTCCTTAAATTCCACATATGAGTGAAGCCATATGGCATTTATCTTTCTCTGAATGACTTTTTTATTCAGCATAATACTCTCTAGCTCTATCTGTGTTGTTGCAAATGGCTAGATTTCATTACTTTTGGTGGGTGAGTAATGTTTGATTTCATACACACACACACACACACACTATCTTTTTTATCCATTCATCAGTCAATGGACATTTGGGCTCTTTCCATAATTTGGCTATTGTAGGTAATGCTGCTATAAACATTGGGGTGCGTGTATCCCTTTGAATTAGTATTTTTGTATTCTTTGGGTAAATACATAGTAGTGCAATTGCTGGGTCTTGGGGTAGTTCTATTTTTAACTTTCTGAGTAAACTCAATACTGTTTTCTGGAGTGGCTGCACCAGTGTGTATTCCCACCAACAGTGCGTGAGGGTTCCTTTTTCTCTACATCCTCACCAACACCTGTTTCTTGTGTTGTTGATTTTAGCCACTCTGATAGGTATGAGGTGATATCTCATTGTAGTTTTGATTTGCATTTCCCTGATGACCAGTGACATTGAGCATCTTTTCATGTGTCTCTTGTCCATCTGTGTGTCTTCTTTGGAAAAATATCTATTCATGTATTCTTCCCATTTTTAATTGAATTATTTGTTTTTTGGGTGTTGAGTTGTGTAAGTTCTTTATATATTTTGGATACTAGCCCTTTATCAGATATGTCATTTGCAGATATCTTCTCCCATTCCTTAGGTTGCCTTTCAGTTTTGTTGATTGTTTCCTTTGTGGTGCAGAAGCTTTTTATTTTGATGAAGTCCCAATATTTTGTTTTTGCTTTTGTTTTCCTTGCCTCAGGAGACATATCTAGAAAAGTGTGCAACAGGTGATGTCAAAGAGGTTACTGCCTGTGTTCTCCTCGAGGATTTTAATGGTTTCCTGTCTCACACTTAGATCTTTAATCCATTTTGAATTTATTTTTGTGTATGGTGACAGAAAGTGGTCCAGTTTCATTCTTTTGTAAGTTGCTGTCTAGTTTTCCCAGCACCATTTGTTAAAGAGACTGTCTTTTTCCATTGGATACTCTTTCCTGCTTTGTTGAAGATTAATTGACCGTGTAGTTGTGGGTTCATTTCTGGGTTTTCTGCTCTGTTCCATTGATCTGTGTGTCTATTTTTGTGCCAGTACCTACTATTTTAATGACTACAGCTTTGAGTATAACTTGAAGTCCAGAACTGTGATGCCTCCAGCTTTGCTTTTCTTTTTCAAGACACATGGCTGTTCCTACTAGCTTCTTGCCAAGCATGACTCAGGCAGAACTCATGCCTGGGAGTAGTTGGATCTTCATTCCAGTATGCCCTCCCTTAGATAACCCAGCAGTTAGCATGCACTTGGAGACCGCCCAAAATGCTAAAGAAGAATGATGGACCAGGAGGACAGAGGCCTAGATTCTGGGTACCGCTCTGTAGCTGAATTATCTTGTACAAATCATGAACCTCCAGCTGCTTCATTAGTAAAATGAAGATGATATTGATCAGGCTAGTGTATCTCTCGGGGTTGTATCAGGCCGGTCATATGTAGAAAGTCAGTTCTTGAGAGTCATAAAGAGCAGTATTTTAAAAAACTAATACAATCATCCATTTATTCAACAAGTATTTACCAAGTAGATATTATGCATTTGGTATTGTTAGAGGTAGAGATACAATGATGAACAAAACAGAGAAAATCTCTATCCTTATTAAATTATTATTTTATCATGAGATTTAGCTGGCTGATGAATTACAGCATAGTGTCTCAAGGGTTAAGATAAGAGATAACAGGACATTATCAGGCATTGAATCAAATCTCAGAGGAGGTTGACATGGCAATAAATGATATCAAGCACTTGCAAGGGAAAGGAGGAGAAAGGATGAAGGAAAAGGAAAGACCTTGGATAGAGATTATGTGGTAAAATGCAACGGCATATTATGTGGGAGTGAATGGTTTAAAAAAAAGACCAAAAAAGAGAGATTTTCATGTGGCTCTCAAGTCAGCCAGCTAATCTGTGGGAATATGAATCAGGAAGCTGAAGAGGGGAAAGAAATACAAACTCAATGTCTGGATGACCAAATTTTGGAAGACAAAAGAATGAGTCTTGAGAAGTCCATGCCACTTAAAAAGATTTGCCTCACAGTATTTTGCCAAATGTGGTATCTGGAGGAGAACCTTGGCATGTACCCAAAATGCCAGAGACTACTGTAAACAGGGAACTGGGGTATGGAATGAAGACTGTGTCTGGAATCCCATGGAGCAGGAACCCAGCCTGAGAAGACATGGAGAACACTTGGACCCATATCAAGAAATCATGAGGAACATATTTCAAAAGTAGAGGTTTGCAGGCTCATCTCTGGGGTGGCTGGTCTCAAAAGGAAGAGCTTATGTGTCCAGAACCTGAGATTCAAGTACACTTTTATGGCTCAAGCAAAAACTCTTTGCTAAACAGAAATGCAATGGATGGTTTGCCCAAGATGTCACAAAGAGTAGCAGAGTCAGGCAGACCAAGAATCAGTGGTTCTTTGATACTCTGACAAACTGAAAAAGGAAAATCTAAAGTTTGATTCTGGACCATTAAATTTGTGTTTCTTACTGCAAAGATTATTTCAAATCTTTCTTCGATGAAACAATTATGCTTCAGGAAGTCCCGGGTAAATTCTTTGGGTTAATTGGGGAAATTGGTTGGATTTTAGGAAACTGTCAAAACCACTGTATTGTTTTTTCTTCGTGCCATATATGCCCAGTTAACAGTTAAGAAAAAGTCACATAATGATATATTTGTACTTCGGCTATGTGCCCCAAACAGCAGTTGTGCTTAGCTTGGGAGCTACGATGAAGTGCATATTTCTGAAGAGCTATGAAGTGCACATTTCTTTTTTTAAAGATTTTATATAATTATTTGAGAGAGAGAGAGAGAGCAAGCTCGATGCATGCACAAGTGGGGAGAGGGGCAGAGGGAGAGGGAGAAGACGACTCCCTGCTGAGCAGGGGGCCAGATGCAGGGCTCCAGCCCAGGACCCTGAGATCATGACCTGAGCCAGAGGCAGACCATTAACCAAAGGAGCCTCCCAGGTGCCCCTGAAGTGCACATGTCTATGCATTCAGAGCAGAAGAGTGGATAGAGATGGAGAAGCTTAACTGGGGAAATCTTTCAGAAGAAAGTGAATCTTAAGATGTCTCTTTCCCTTTTGTCCCTGTCTCCTTCATTTCTTTTCCACGGGGGGCTGGACTCTGTGAGCATCTGTCATCCACATTTGAGTGTGGAAAGGGGCACTGTTAACAATTATGCCAGGGCGGCAGGCATAAATGAGGCTGGGGTCCACCTGGCTTGGCTTCCTGCATTTTGTAGGGACTGTACTGACGCCACCTCATCCCCATCCGTGGCATTCATCATGGTCTGTGTTCCCATTGCACTCTGCAGGTATCTCTGATATCGTGCCTACCATATTGCACTTGAGTTATTTGTGCCGTGTTGATCTCTCCCATTGAACTGTGAGCTTTTCGAAGGTAATGATGTGGGAAACAAAGGCAAAAGAAAAATTAAATTTCCTTATTACTTATAGCCCATTGACAAGTGCTTGAAACAGGCAGAGTGACATTCCTCTAGGAACTCAGCTGCTTCCAAGTTAATACTTTGCTAAAGGCAAAAGGCAATCTTAGCCTGACCCCCAGGATCCTGTAAGTCCACTTTAACATATAAAAATTCCTTTGGAAACTTCCTTTATCTCTGCTCCCCCAAGATACATGTTGGCCATCATCCCCCAAGCATATGACCCACTGATATACATCTGAAGGGTCTCATGACTCAGGTTTTATTAGGTAAATGACCTTTTCCTAACAACAGTTAGCCCCCTCAAGGTCCTGGAAACCTTGCTTCCAAATTCCTTAGAGATTTATGCTATCCCTAACCGCCTCCCAACTTGAAAGTATATAATTGGGGCCACTCTTCATGATCCCAGGACAGCTCTTTCTTCCTACGGATCCTGCCCCCGTGCTTTAATAAAACCACCTTTTTGCACCAAAGATGTCTCAAGAATTCTTTTTTGGCCTTCGGCTCTGAACCCTAACATCTTTGCTACATCAGTAAGAACTCTCGCATAAATATCTTTCCCCGGTATCTCTCTACTATAGCCCAAGGCCTTGGGGCGCCTGAGTGACACAGTCGTTAAGCGTCTGCCTTCAGCTCAGGGCGTGATCCCAGTGTTCTGGGATCCAGCCCCACATCAGGCTCCTCCGCTATGAGCCTGCTTCTTCCTCTCCCACTCCCCCTGCTAGTGTTCCCTCTCTTGCTGGCTGTCTCTGTCAAATAAATAAATAAAATCTTTAAAAACAAAACAAAACAAAACTATAGCCCAAGGCCTGGCACAAAAAAGGTACTCAGTAAATGTTGGATGAGGGAGAATACGCTCATGAAAAATTTGAAGGGAAATGGGTGACAGGACTGTTGGAGAAGCCATTCCTGGTAGAAGGAAAGGAGTCAGCATGGAGTTGCTCAGGATGATAATGAGCGAGTGTTCTAAACCTTCGCAGAAGTCAATGAGGACTGGAGAGATTTGGTGGAATCTTTAGGTTGCCCAAGGCTATTGTTGGTGGCTGCTTTTAGGAGGGATGTTGCAAGGAGAAACGTGGCTGCTGTTTTGTTGTCTCTTAATAGAATAGATTGGATGCTAGGTTTGCATTTGAATTTGGAGGAATGTGTTTGGTAAGCATTAAAACTTGAATGATAAAAAGAGAATAGCTTCTCAAAGAATTTTGATACTTTTGCTTCCAGCTGAAACCAGAAAATTCAGAGGCAACAAAAGTGAAAACAAGGAAAACGTTAATGGAAATTTTGAACCTAGAAAAGGTTTGGTTTGAGTTTTGAAGGAAAGTCTGACTTGGTTAACTGCCCCCCAAGTACTACTGTTATGATTTGCTGGCTTTTTATTTGTTGATTATATTTCATTTATATAAGGTTATCATATTATGTTCTAATTCTTAGGGTGGGTCCCCAAATTTGGCAGCTTAAACAAGGCTTCTCTATTTACTGCAGTGCTGAAGAAGCCAAATGACCCAGAAGAGGCTTTTGTGATAGCAGTGTGGGTCACTTTGCCTCAAATCAGCAGTTCTACTTGGGAAAGTCTTGCAAAATATTCTACAAGGGTTTTCTCTGTTACTTGCATAGAATGGTAATACTTTAATTAAAGCAACATGTATACATAATTTAATAAGTGATTGCCAGAACTGATTTTTCTCTAATAAAAATAATCATAAAATTTTTTTTGACTATCACTTAGGGAATTGTGAATTGCCTAAACCTCAATCTCTAAATATTTTGGTCTGTAGGACCCCAATTTCCAAGAATCTATGCAAGTTCTGACTTTAGCCTGTCCAAAACGGGCAGCTCAAGCTCCAGACATTTATTGTGGGTGTGGAATGAAGGTTTGCACACTAAACTCACATCTCTTCTTCTTAAAAGAGTAAGGCTTCAGACCTTTTCTTCCCCCGCTTAAGAGGAGAGTTTTCTCTTGGAGGTCCACATTCTCGGGTCTTAACTGAGTTCTTCAGTATCTGATGATGCCCCCTCTTCTGTATTTAAAGGACCCTCTCGAATGCCCACTTATTTTATCTATACATGTTCCTTTAAGTTCTTACCTAAAGAGTTTTCCTCCATGTGACAAAGCTGCTTCCTTTAAATGCTCATTACTACTCACTGTTTATGCTGAATAATGCATTATTTGAGTTGCAGTTTGCAAATAATGATCAAAGAGTGCCTTCCTCTTAATTAAATCATTGGTTAATCTGATGAGCCTTTTCAGGGGTCAAATGAATGAATTCTATGAAAATCAATCCTATCGACTTGCCATTCAACTGAATCATTTCAATATTTATGTGTTTCCTTCCTATACAGATTAAAATTTTTTACAACTAAAGCGTTAAAACTAATACGGCATTTACATTATACTTTCTTATAAACTTTGGCCCATGCTTAGGTGGTCAGATAAACCACAAAGTGTTAGGAAAACTAACTTGATTAAATTAAGAAGAAGGAACTACACTATTAATAAGTAAGCAAGCAAATTTTGGACAACTTGACTCTTCCAATATTTCTTTCACATTTGTTGTAAAGTTTAATGTGTGTTTAACACAGTTTATGTTCTCTTTCCTAGAGAGACATCTCCTCTATGGACGGCCCGCGGTACTTTATCGGACTCGATATGATATCTTATATCACACTGACTTTGAAAGTGGTTATAGTGAAATATTCCTAATGCCACTCTGGACATCATACACTATTTCCAAACAGGTCATTGAAAAAGTTGGGTTTTATATTCTTCATGCGATTGCATTCCTTGCTGTAATGTCGTGATTGCTTGCTTAACAGAAATTTGTCTTAGAAAAGATTTTAATTTTTCTTGATGAAAGAAATCTTACATTGAATCGATTGCAAGATATTTTGAACTAGACTCTATTCAATGTTCTAATAACTTCATGGGAATATGTTAAATTATTCACATAGCAAAGGGGGTTTACTAATGCTTTTTCTCTGCTTGCCATGGCCCAATAGTTCCTGAAGCTACCCAGATTTGGCTGTTTGTTTTAGTAGACTTTATTTTTTGAGGGCAGTTTTAGGTTCACAGCAAAATTGAGTAGGGCCAGAGAGCTCCCATATACCGCCCCCGCCCCACCCCTGCACAGCCTCCCTGACTGTCCACATCCTGTTTTTTAATAAAGATTTTACGCTGGGGTTTCAATTTTGGTGAAGATGAGATAGGTACATTTATATCTGGAATAAGAAAAATGTGTTTGGCAGTTGAGGCATGTTTTTGATTTCTGATTACAAGTGAATACCTCCAGGGCTGCAAACCCAGCTTCCTGTCCGGTTGTCCTGTGTGCGCGTGCGCACGCCCTGGTACACAGCTGTATGTGCAGTCTCTCTTTTTATAGACGATACGTCTAAATTATTTCTTAGTGTTATTTTTTAAGTTGTCTTCCATGGAATCCTATCCATTATTTCAACAGTGCAATTTCTGCTTTTTATATCATTGTTTTCCTTAAGACTTTGATAAAAGTGTTCTGCCACTAAAAAATACAGGACTTGGAAAATTCCTGGCTTACTGTATTTAAAACTGAGGCTTTGTTTTTGGAGTCAGGATATCAGTATGAGCTATAGTAAAAGCTAGAGGGGTTTGGGCTCTGGCTGGTCATCACAGAGCAGCCTGGCTTCCGTATTGCCCCGTTGCGTTAGCATGGTCTTTGTGACAGCATTCCTAACTACCTCTGACTCACATGCAGGCCGAGGTCTCCAGCGTCCCTGAGTACCTGACCAACTGTGTCCGGCCTGATGTCCGTGTGTCTCCGAGTTTCAGTCAAAGCTGTTTGGCCTACAAAAATGATAAACAGATGTCCTATGGATTCCTCTTCCCTCCTTGTAAGTTACAGAATGTCGGGATCTGACCATTCTAGAGGGATGTTATTTTCTGGAATCTGGACTGAAATCCACTAGGATTTCAGTGGTCTTCAGGTTTTCTTCAAGAGACACACTCAAGAAATTGAAGAGGTGAACTTCTGTGGGATCCTTCCCAAAAATAAGTCAGAAGAGAGATCACTTTTCACAAATCCTGTTCTCTAGGAGAATTCTGAAGTACAAGGGAATATACAGTGTGCCCTCTTACATCATTAAATGGGAATCTGAAAGTGAAAAGTGTATCATTAAGACATTAATGTTTTAAGTACTATACAGGTGATTGCTTAAGAATATGGGAAGCTCTTTTATTATTTCTCAGTAGCTTGATGACATTTTTAAAGTCCAAATTATGCTAGTAAAATCAAGGAATTCTTGTACATAATACTTAGTTGACCCAAGACTAGGTAGGAAGAAAAAGCATTGTAAAAATTTTGGGGAGAGAGCTCTTGGTGAAGAAAGGGGGTTGGGTAGGAGGGGAAGGAGGAAATGCTAAATCAAGTAGGGAACGAGTAGAAATGAAGGAGTAGATCCATTCACCATGCACTTCATGCTGTTTGGACCATCTTAGAAGATTGATTTTTCATTGATGTAGATTTTGGTAAGTAATGGACACTATTTGTTTGCCTAATGTTTAGATCTGAGCTCTTCACCGGAAGCTAAATATGATGCATTCCTTGTAACCAATATGGTTCCAATGTACCCTGCTTTCAAACGTAAGTCTGATATTTACCGATGAACTATTCCTTATGAACAGAAATATTTCTAAATTTACCACTTACCTCTTCTACCTCTATATTAATTTTGATAATAATAGTATCTTTCACGTGTTTAGCTTTTATATTTTTTTAAGAACTTTCTTTTTTTAAGATTTTATTTATTTATTTGAGAGAGAGAGAGAGAGCATGTGAGCTCACAAGTCAGGGGGAGGGGCAGAGGGGAGAGGAAGAAGCAGACTCCCTGCTGAGCAGGGAGCCAGATGCAGGCTTAATCCCAGGACCCTGAGATCATAACCTGAGCTAAAGGCATACACCCAAGCGCCCAACTGAGCCACCCAAGTGCCCCAATTTTTGAAGAACTTTCATGTAAATTCTCTACCGTTAATCCAAAATATGAATCTGTGAGGGAGGTTGATAGGTTGTTTGTCCCTTGCTTATAATTGAAAAATGAAAGTTGCAAGAAATGACCCAATTCATAAATGACAGAAACTGTACTAAACCAATTTTGTATTTTGCTTCTAAACTGGCGTTCCTTCTGTTTCAGCGTTCATTGTGTTGGTGTAAGAAGGGTCTTCTTTGTGCTTTGGAGGCCACCTGACATTTAACAATACCTGTATCTATTTATTGAATGTTAAATTAAAAGCCACTAGCCCTTCTCTCCTTTAGGGTAGATGGTGATGATGTATTCTAAATGTTGACCTTGAAACCCGGAAAGAGCTTAAAGGGTTTTCTGAATCAGGAGAGTATTAAATTCAGATGGTCTTAGGGCTTTGCAAATTATTTTAGTTTCTTTGAACACCCATAATTTCTTCGTATATGACATAAATATTTTTGGATAATAGTGATGCTATGAATGGTATAGGCCCAGTGAGCCCTGCCCCCAAAACTGAGTTCTAGTCCCCAGAGTATGACCACTAGTTATGTAATCATAAAAATGTCATTTAACCTCTCATTTATAAAATTATGAGATTTGATTGCATGACTTCTTTGGCTTATATGGATTTATGACTTATCGTCCAATGGCCAGAATAATCCATTTTCTATTTCTGACTACAAAGAACTCAGTCATTTGCCCATCCATCCATCCATCCATCCATCCATCCATCCATCCATCCATCCATGTATTCAAAGATAGAGAAAGCATTCTGGAATAACTTTTACCTCCCTTTACAGTGAAGAGACTTATATGCTTATAGGAAAGGTAGGAAAAGGAAGCATCTTGACCTACTTCCACTTGGCAAAGGAGTGCTGGCTGTGTTACAGGACTCTTGGGGCTGAAATGAAGTCTCAGAATCCGAACACATGATTGTGGAGTGTCATCAACAGTGGCAAGCTTCCCCAGCTTGACATCGGTGAAATGACCAACATGGTTTAGAGGGAAAAAAAAAATGTTTATTTGATGTCCTAGTTAGTAAATGAAGGTTTATTCGAAGGTAGAATCCCTTGCTTATGAGTAAAAATTAAAGTAAGCTTTTAAAAGGAGATTTCCTGGTTTTTTTCTTAGGCCCGATTGAGAAATGTTTCAGATTCCCACATAAATACATTTGTCGTAATATTACATGGAATGCATCTTCATTTAATTTCCACAAATCAAAGTTTCCTGGATTTCTTTATTCTGTACTAACGCTTTTTTGACCAAGCAGTAATAAAGGAGACACACGGTACCACCCCGAGGCTGGCATGGCAAGAGGACTTTCACAGAGGGCCCGCTGTTCTTCCCTAGGGGAATGGTGTTTTCACATGCCACATGTCTGTGGGTTTGGCCTTTTGACTGTTCTCATTGTTATTTCTTTCCCTCTCTGCCTTTCCAATTTATATGCTTCACATTTAAACTTCTCTCCCACTGTCCTTCTTTCTCTCCTACAAATATCTGTGGCATTTTGGCTCTGGTAGGCTGCTCTGTCTTTCTCGTTCAGAATAGAGTATCAGAAGGTATAAAGAACAGTAGAAGCACCGTGAGAAAAACAGCCAAGTGCTTTTTAATAAGGGGAGATAAGAAGTGATAACAGCCTGAACCTCACAACCCCATGTAGAGTAGAGTGTAGTTAAGTTAAACCTTAATGGGCTGTGGCGAAGTAAGAGTTTCTCACTGGGACCTGGGAAGTAGTCTTCTGCGGTAGTTCCTTGTGCAGAAGATAGTAGCTGAGACAGGATGGATGCCGTGAAGACGGTGAGAGGTGGTCAGATTTGGCTGGTGGGAGAGGATGAGGGAGGTAACCCTGGCAGGGCTTGTTCACGTGAATATGAAAGAAGGAGCCACATCAGGAATGACTCCTAGGATTTGGACCTGAACATGTGAGTGAGTGAGTGCCATTAACCGACAGAGAAGCTGGGAGTTAGAGCAGGGTTGGGAACGAAGACCAAGGATTCTCTTGGGATAATTTTTTGCTAGCCATGATTTTTAGGTATTCAAGAGGACCATGAAATGCCTGGTTGGAAAACATGTCTGGAGCTCCTTGGTAGGGTCAGGGCTAGAGACACAAACTTGGAAATAAGCATGTCTATGAAATCATGAAGGAAGAAAAGGTAGACTAAGACCTTTCTTCAGTTTCTCACAAACACTGTACTTCCTCCTGTGCACACATGGCTCCCCTTGCCTGTTGTGTTTCCGTCCCTTTGCCTAGAAAACACCCACTTATCCTTCAGATCTCAGCTCAGGAGCCATGTCAGTGAGGAACCCTTCCCTGACTTATTGGACTAGGTGAGCTAAACTCCCCCACCAGTGTCTCCGAACTTTTTCTTTGCTGGTTCATAAACGACACACACACAGCTTGTACTTCAGGGCGAATTCTTTTCAAGAATTGCAACAGCTCTACTGTCTCTTGGCTTGGGACATTTGGCTCATAGAATGCATCCTAATGAGAATTTGACCACTGCAAGGAGTTTTTGTTCATGAAGAATGAATTTTTCCCCCCCACAGGAATCTGGAATTATTTCCAAAGGGTATTGGTGAAGAAATATGCTTCAGAAAGAAATGGAGTTAATGTGATAAGTGGACCAATTTTTGACTATGACTATGATGGCTTGCATGACACACAGGACAAAATCAAACAGTAAGTTTGTCATTTCTACTCAGTGTGTGCTTTTAAATTCTCAGAGCTCACTCAGGGCTCTTTTTCAAATATTTACGCGCTCGAGAAGAGCTGATACCCCTGAAATCTTTCGCTCTTTGAATCTCCTTGTGATTTCTTCAGTGCTTTTGGACCTTTGATTAAACGTGGTAATGGTGGTTGGAATGGAATGGAGTTTTGTGGTAAATAAATGCACTTTTTCATTCCATGAGAGAAATGTACCAAAAAAATTTTTTTTTTAATTTGTCATTTATTCTTTAACAGCTCTTCAGTGGAAAGACGATAATTTTCCCTCATCTCCATTTTTTTTAGGGGGGGTACTTTTGGAATCACTTAGATTTTCTGGGTCAGTATATCTTTTTTTTTTTTTTAAGACTTTATTTGAGAAAGAGAAAGCAAGAGACAGAGCACAAACAGAGGGGGAGGGGTGAAGGGAGAGGGAGAACCAGGCTCCGCACTAAGCAGGGAGCCCGACACAGGGTTTGATCCCAGGACCCTGAGATCATGACCTGAGCTAAACGCAGATGCTTAACCAACTGAGCCACTCAGGTGCCCGGGGGTCAGTATATCTTAATAGGAAATTCCATATAGACTTGGTCAAATCTAGTTGTTTCTATCCTTCTTCGTGATACTGTTGCAGAGATAAAAAGGATAAGGCATACTTGCTCAGAAGGAACCTAAAGTTTGGTGGGGAAAGCAAGAAGATACAAATACAACAAATTCGTAAGAAGTCATTTTTTTTTTTTAAGATTTATTTATTTATTAGAGAGAAAGAGCACATGAAGGGGGGAGCAGAGGGAGAGAGAAAATCCTGAAGCAGGCTCCCCACTGATCAGGGAGCCCACCATGGGGCTTGATCTCAGGACCCTGAGGTCATGACCTGAGCTGAAATCAAAAGTCGATTGCTTAACCAACAGAGCCAGCTGCTCATTAGAAGTCATTTAATTTTATACGTGCATGAAACAGAGAGTGGAACAAAATATGAGAAGGTTTAATTGTGCTTTATAGATAATTAGTAATAAAAAGCTATCTTTTTCATATATATAATTAATAAAATAGGGGTTATCTTACTCCTTTTTTGTCATCCATAAGAGACATTTCATCTTAATTGTACATTTATTTTATTGCTGATCATTATTATATTTTTTAGCCACAATTAAGTTATCATTTCATTTGTATATTTTGAAAATGATTAAAATTAAGATAATAGAAAACCAGGTAAGGAATTATGAGTTTCTGTACTTCAATTTACTGGAAAAGATTTTTTTTTTTTAATTTCTAAGTTCGTCACTAACTCATCAGCCCTTAGTATTTCCTTGAGTAAATGCCTCCGTACCAAGTCCCCATCTCATTGTGGTTTGAAAGGGCTTATTATTCCCCTAGCTCCAGGTCTCTCCCTCAGGTCCACTTCACACAATTCTGTGCAAGCTATCTTCCTGAAACGTGGCATCTCATGATGACTCTTCCTCGCACAGAAACTTTCGATGAGGTCTTACTCCCTAAACAATAATGCCCAAGTCCCACAACTTGGCCCTCAGAAGCCGCCAAATTATGGCTTTTTTAAAAAAAAAAAAAAGATTTTATTTATTTATTTGAGAGAGAGAGAGGGAGAGAGAGAAAGCGTAAGCGGGGAGGAGAGGCAGGGCAGGGAGCTCCAGATGGGGCTCGATCCCACGACACTGGGATCATGACCTGAGCCGAAGGCAGACGCTTAATGGACTGAGCCCCCGCCAGGCGCTCCAAATTATGGATTTTTATTGACTCTTCGAGCCTTACTTTCTGCTATCTTGATCGCTTCATCATGTCCCGCCTCTAAGTCTTGGTTCAAGCTGTGCTCATTACCTGGAATATCATTTTCACTCCGTCAGGTCAAGAGAAAGAGGCGATTTCAGGCAGAAAAGCATTATGTTCAAAATACAGAAGTAGGCTAGTGCTTAGACGTGGAAAATGATTCAGTTGAATGGGAATTAATTTTAGTGACTTGGGTGATACTCATCGGTCACCATTTGCAAAAGAAAGCTGCTACCTCAGCGGTCATTCTACTTTTCCCTCCCGCTGCAGGTACGTGGAGGGCAGTTCTGTTCCCGTGCCCACCCACTACTACAGCATCGTCACCAGCTGCCTGGATTTCACCCAGCCCGCCGACAAGTGTGACGGCCCCCTCTCCGTCTCCTCCTTTATCCTGCCTCACAGACCGGACAATGAGGAGAGCTGCAACGTGAGTTCAAGGACAGAGTCCTTTAACACGAGTCATCTTTGTTTTGCAATTTAAATTCCCACTGGTAAACTCTTACATTTGGACTATACGGTGTAGCCAAGTGGAAAGAAGAAAAGACCCAAAAAACTTTGCTTATCACCTGGGAACTTTGTGTTTGAATGGCTTTTTAATTTTCAGTGTAAGGGTGTGGGGAGGAGGAGCATGTGTGTGTGTGTGTGTGTGT
Source organism: Ursus americanus (assembly GCF_024610735.1). NCBI lineage: Eukaryota > Metazoa > Chordata > Mammalia > Carnivora > Ursidae > Ursus > Ursus americanus. Next base: position 19,607,671 of record NC_142135.1, read on the forward strand.
GTGTGTGTGTGTGTGTATGTGTGTGTGTGTGTGTATTTATTTATTGTAGTTCTCATTATGTGTTCGATTTTGTCAAATGATCAAAGTGCCCAAATGTTTTTGGTTTTGCAAGAGATATACTTGGTAAAGGAAAAAAGGAGCAACATTGTGATAATTGTTGAAACTAGGTAAGAATTCACAGGAGTTCTTTATATTAGGCTCGACTTTTGTGGATGTTTGAAAATGTCTATAATAAAAACGTTTTTTAAAGATACACACACACAGGCATACATACTTTATAAATCATAGTTTTCACCTGCTACAAGTTATGAGGGCAGTTGTGACAGGTCACCCCATTCTCAAATAGCACAGATGACTTGTCCGTGGAGCAGGAAGGCGTCACGAGAAAGCCCTGGGCGGGGGTGGGAGCCAGGCACTGGGCTCCTGGCCCTGTACGCATTTTGCCTACACAGATCACATCACTTCCCCAGATCTCTTCAATGTGAAAGAAAAGCTGTGCTCCAAGATTGGTTTTGGAAGTAATAGTCCCCATGGTTTTGCTTTATAGAATAGAAGGGGCAGGGATGTATATAGTCTACCAAAGAGGGTTTTACTCACAAGTCCTACCCAGTTCCTAAATTGTGTAAGGCACTCTGGGAGAAAGAGCAGTCTGTTAAACATACTTCCTACTCTAGGGATCTGCCGTGGGCTCCAGCGAATCCAGCAGGTGCAGAAACTGCTACAAAAGGCAAAGAGCCATAAGAATGAACACTGGGTGTTATACTCAACTAATGATTCATTGAATGCTACGTCAAAAACTAATGATGTACTATACGTTGGCTTACTTGAATTAAAAAAAATCGCTTCGCTGGAGATTATTGGCTTCATGGGCAAGGTAGCTATTGGACTGTGGCTTCAGCCGTGGGTGAATACAGGAAAGTAATATGGGGGAAAAATGGAAATTTGAAATATGGCCACGAAAGCTAATGAAGCTTGACCAGAATGTTGGGAATGAGGGTAACAGTGGGACATAAGGTTTAAAAGATTCAAAATAAAAGTCATAGTAATAGTAGCCATAGTGGCAGAGGTAATAATTGCCACTATTTTCTGAGTCCGTGTTGCCTGCCCAGAACCGTGCAGGTCCTGCATACAGATTATTTCTAACCATCGCTTTACTCTACCTGGCAGTCACGTATGTCCTTTCCCCTACTCCTGTTTCATTAACTGTTTTGAAAACTATAGGTAATAAAGGAAAAGTATGATACATTGTTACCCAGTTAGTTAGTAGGAGAGCAGAACTTTAGATTCAAGGCTTCTGACTTCAAAAGCCCATCCTCTTTAAAGTTTATCAGATTTCCGTAGCAGAACCTTGGGACCTTAGAAACTTTTCCAATTGCACAGGCATTAGGTAGCCATGGAAAATGCTGACTCATAAGAGCAGCATTTGGGGCTCTGCTTTAGGGAGATAAATTTAAGCTGGAAGGGGTCAAGCATGGCGCTCAAAGTGCTTTGGCAAGATTCACAGGATTGAGGTCACAGAACCGGAAATGAGGTGATAGTCTTGGAAATTTAAAAAAAGAGAGTAGGAGGCAGCAGTATTATACTGAAGGATCAATAAGATCTTGTCAATAATTTGATGGGAGGTGGAGAAGCAGGGGAACTGCAAGTGAAAGGCAGGCTGTCGTCAATTTATTGGCTTGTCCTTCTCCATTTTGATTATTCACAACCATGAGAGTAGCCAGTGGTGTAGCCGGGAGACGTAATGCCTCTGTAAAGCATGATATACTTTTTTTTGGACTTCAATTTTACTAAAGACTTATGGGGAGGTGAAAATTTTTGCAAAAATCTTAACCCATATGTTATGGAGTGAAATTCTAAATTGCCACGCATTTTTAAGACAGAAGACTACAAAGACATTCCAGACTGGTAGTAGGCCACTTAAGGTGCACCTAGATTCCTGGGGAGTATATGTTCAAGTTTCTCTGTCATTAGGGGAATTTGGTGCTGGGACAGTCAGTTCAAAGGCATTCTTCAGTCATCCCAGATTGTAGAACTGACAAAGGAAATCCACAGACGTCCTCACAGGTCTTCCTCCCCTCCCTGGCTCCTGACTCTGCTTAGAACTTAGAGGTATTTCTTGTAGGGTTCATGGTGAGCATGTGTCTTCTTCTGCCTACACAGACACCTGTCCTTGCTTTGAAGGTCACCTTATAACTACTGGGGCTTGAATTCACAAACTTAGGAGAAAGTCAGGAGGAAAAGACCGTTGAAAAGTAAATGTCCGTAGCAAGAAAGACAATAAGCAGGTTGTTGGGTGGGCTTTTTTGTTTGCATTCATCTTCTAAATTATTTATTTTTGAAGTGTTTCCTTCCCTTCCCTTGGTGAGCGTGAACTTGTATTTGCATGTTATTAGTTTTGCGTTTCACACCAGAGTCTCCCCCAGCAAAGACTTTGTGGATTGCCAGCTCGCGTCAGGCAGAAGATATTTTCGTCCCGTGTTGCATGGCCAGTATTTCCTAATGACTAGTGGCAGGCGAGATTCTCGCATGTGAGAACCAGAAGAAAATGTCCTTCAAATGAAATTGGCAAATTACTTCCCAAGGAAAGAAATAGCAAAAGACAATTTTTTTTCTTTGAATTCTTATAATCCCAGCTGGCCACTATTTAAAATTTAACCCCTTTGTCTATAAGTTCAAATGACTGCATTGACAAAAGAAAAATTAGACCCCTAAAAGATCAAAGAGTTGAATATGAAAATTCTCCCAAAATATAGCTTTGTGCTTACTCTGAGGGGGTCCCGATCCATTTGGAGACCTCCTACTTCGTTAATTATATGGTCACAGTGAGGATTGGTCAGCACCGTTGTGGGCAAAGTTATATTTAGGTCTGTCTCTTCCTGTGAATCGCGGAGAACTTGGTTAGCTTGGGTTAGGAGGGTGGGGCATGGAGGGTTAAAATCCTTACTTCCCCAGCCGGCAAAGCAATTTCTTCCTATTTCTTCATTTTGCCCGGGATGGCCAGGCATCAGTTTCCTGAGCCAACACCCTCGTGGTACATATTTAGCACCGGCAGAAGCTGCTGTAGCTCCCTGTCCAGGTCTGTGTGGGTTGGAGCTTTCCGAGAAAACCCTCTGCAGGTTCTCAGGCTTTGGTGGGGAGTTCATTGAGACCACGAGCGGTGAAGGAGCTGGGCGAGGGCATTTCTGAACATACTCAGCCCTCAGACACACAGCCACCCTTCAACTTGTAGAATGGCTCTTGGGAGCCATGCCAATTCTGGGGGCGTTTGGGAATGAAATTATTTGCAAAGGCCCTCCTGCCTCAGGTCTGCTGATGAAGGTAGGCATTTCCCCCAGAATTCTCAGGGCTCTCAGATCTCATTCTTTCTCTCGACTTCCTACAAAAGTGAAAAAAGATATTTTTAAAATGTAAAGGACTACTCCTCTTGAATTATTTTTAGTTTCATACTTAGATACACATAAGACATCTGGATGTCTTTCATTGGAATTTGTGCCAATGAGGCCATCGTGGCAAGTAGCTAAGACAGAAAGAAATTTCCTTTCTTTTTTCCATGACTTTGTTTCATTATCTTTTGTCCCCCCTTTTTCTCTTCTCTTTTTCTTTCTACTGTCTGGGGAGCTGCTGAAGTAAGCATTATTTTCCTTGTGAACCAATGGAGAAAGCCTAGAGAGGTTAAGTAGCTTGGCCAAGGTCTCCTATCCAGAAAGTCATAAAGCCGCAATCCCAGCCCCTTGGGCTCCAAAACGCCAGTGTAGCTACTGAGCTGCTTTCAGTTGAACTCATTATTCAAATTTCAATTCATTACAATTTGATAGACGATGTACTTGATATTGCGGGTTCTTCCAAAAGGCTGGGAACACATGCATGACATTTTATGCGTTGGGCATGAGCTCTTCACTTTCCTTAGGAGCCAGAAGAACATTCCAAATGACTTGTGCTCTGTGCTCCCCTGTGCAGTTTGACAACAGCGGGTAAAGAAACACATTGCTGAGTTCTCCAGGGCCTTTGGTTTTTGTAGTTTTGATTTATGCTCTGAAAACCTATTGAGTCAAATGCCCTTTCACACCACATGTCTCATTTATTTGGTACAGCTAATTGCTGTTGAAAACGTTTACAGCCGAGGGCAGGTATTCGTGGCACGTTCCCAACAGGAATGTGGTAGAGCGGCCGGGGAGGCCAGGAAGGAATCAGACACACTGGCTCTGGGTGCAGGGGTATGGAGGGCTGGCTCATTTGCGGACTTGAAGCAAACTGACCGTTTGGAGAACCTCCTCTGGAAAAGTCTGGCTCTGATTGTATCCTGTTTCCACTGCAGAGCTCAGAGGACGAGTCACAGTGGGTGGAAGAACTCATAAAGATGCACACAGCTCGCGTGCGGGACATCGAACAGCTCACCAGTCTGGATTTCTTCCGGAAGACGAGCCGCAGCTATCCAGAAATTTTGACACTAAAGACATACCTGCATACATATGAGAGTGAGATCTAACTCCCTCATCGTCTGCAGCGCAGTCTTATCAACTGGTGTATATTTTTATATTGTTTTTGTATTTATTAATTTGAAACCTGGACATTAAAAAAAATGTTAGTATTTTAATCCTGTACCAAATCTGACATAGTACTCCTGAATGACTCCACTGTTTGCCTCTAATGCTTGATTTAGGTAGTCTTGTGTTTTGAGTAGAGCTTGTAATAAATACTGCAGCTTGCATTTTTAGTGGACGCTTCTAAATGGTGCTGCAAATTTGGTATTTGCATTGAGGAAATATTAATTTTCCAATGCACAGTTGCCACATTTAGTCCTGTACTGTATCGAAATGCTGATTTTGTAAAGTTGCACCCATTTACTGTTAATTATGACGGACATATTTAAGCCTTATAGACCAATCCTAAGTATAATAAATCACACATTCAGTTTTCTTCTGGTTTATTTGGCCTTCGTTTCACTTACAAATGTATTTGCTTCTGGTATATTCATGCATGAAAGGTACGCTTTTTTTTTTTTTTTTTTTTTTTTGTATTGAGCCCTCTTCCTCGCTGAATAGAATGCATATAGTCAAAGGAACATCCATGATATTCAACCACAGTGGCCTGGATGAAATAGTTTAGGTACACATCTCTGGGAAATCGGGAGGGCAGAGGACGAGAGGAACAAGACCTCCTGAATACCCTCTCTCACCAATCTCTTTTAGAAATATTTTGACTTTATGGGGCGCCTGGGTGGCACAGCGGTTAAGCGTCTGCCTTCGGCTCAGGGCGTGATCCTGGCGTTATGGGATCGAGCCCCACATCAGGCTCCTCCGCTATGAGCCTGCTTCTTCCTCTCCCACTCCCCCTGCTTGTGTTCCCTCTCTCGCTGGCTGTCTCTATCTCTGTCGAATAAATAAATAAAATCTTAAAAAAAAAAATATTTGACTTTTGGAGGAGTAGGTTCTTTTGATAAGTTGGTTCAAAGCCCTAAGTATTAAACTCAACTGAGACTGTCTTAAGCATATATTCCGTATAAGGTCAACCTAAGAACTATGGAGGGTAGAAAGAGAAATAAGACAGTGGGATGGGGTTTAGCTGCAAAAGTGTAATTAACCCATTCAGGTAGAAAATAATAAATGCCAAGTGAAAAGTGTTAGTAATAATACAGTATGACAGGGGTCTGAATGGTAGGTGGGTGATGGTAGATGGACACAATTTTAAGTAATGAAGCACAGAATGAGAAAGTCATTCAGAGATTTTCAGCTCTTCTGATTGTGTCTTAGAAAAAGGATCACATTAGTGTCCTCGTATCTCTAATAGTTGCTAATCCCCCTTTAAAAAAAAAAAAAAAGGCCAGCATATTGCTTTGTTTTCATTACGTTAATTTTTACAGTTGCCTCTTTTATGGCCAGTGAAATGGGTGTTTAATTTCTATAAAGTTCCCTTTAAAAATAAATTTGTTTAAGAAAGAAGACACTGTGTCAAATAAAAAACACATTACAACAGAAGTAGGAGAGATTTTCCTGGGATGTGGGAAACATCACAAAGGCGGTAAGAGAAAAAAGTGATGATTGGAAACCAGCTGTTGGAATCCCTGGGAAGAAGTGAACACGACTCTAAAGACTGTTGGATTTACTGAGCACCCACTATGTTCCAGGCACGTCTCTGGCCCTTCATATGCCTTGTGTCTAAACACTGAAAAATGAGGAGCTCAGGGAAGATTTTATGGAAAAGAGAAAAATGAGGATGGCAATGGGGAAGAATGTGTGCATTGGGCCTTGTAGTTTGGGCTAGTATGAAACTATGGTAGAAATGAACTGGAATATGACTCATTTTTCATTTTTTAAAAAAGATTTTATTTATTTATTTATTTGACAGAGACAGCCAGCCAGTGAGAGAGGGAACACAAGCAGGGGGAGTGGGAGAGGAAGATGTAGGCTCCCAGCAGAGCAGGGGCTCGAGGTGGGGCTCGATCCTAGGACCCTGGGATCACGCCCTGGGCTGAAGGTAGACGCTTAACAACTGAGCCACCCAGGTGCCCCTCATTATTCGTTTAATAGTCAATAATGATGTATTGATTACTTGCTACATGCCGGTACATTTACTTGCTATTGGGGATAACACTGTAAAAAGATAGATGTGGTCTCAGATGTCATGGGTGTGTATGTGCTGTGAAGGAATTAGGTGCAGAGGGACAAGGTGCTAGAAAGAGAAGAGCCTTGTAGATGACATTACAACCGAGACTTGGAGGATGAGAGGCACAGGGACTGAGAGAAGAGCAGGGCCAAGGACTGGGGGTGGGAAAGGTCTTGAAACGTGTGAGGATCTGAAAGGAGACAGGTGTATCTGAACACAGCAGCAAGGTTGATAAGGACAAGGCGAGTAGATCCTTAGAGGCCCACTGAGGCATTTGGATTCGGTTCTAAGTGCAGTGGGAAATAAGTGTCAGGCAGAAGTGTGATAGAATCTGATTTACGATTTCAGTAGGTTGGCATAGATATGCAACAATTACATAGTGTGCTCTAACCGGAATTCCGCAGAAAATACACCTGATACCTCGTAAGGTCCCTAATGCTGTTTCCCAACAGTAACATTATAAGAGAAAGGTCAATTCTGGCTTTTGTTAATAGTGGCAATAGTTGCAATCTCCTTGCTTAGCTAGATTTCTAGATCACCTCAAATTGAACTCTTCTCAAAATAGGTTATGCTCAAGGCTTTTAGGGTGAGCAATTGCAAATTTAGTTGAGTACTGCTGCTCTATTTTTATCCTTAGGTCAAATCTTTCTTTCTCATAAATAAACTTCATCCCCAGAGAGAACATCAGCCACTCTGTATTTCAGGTGAGTGGCTTTGCCGATAAACACATGTCATTAATTGTGGGGTTATTTACAAAAGTCCCTGAATGGACAGGGGCTCTATTAAAATGAGGCCTGAAAGACTATTTTAAGTTGGGTATTTGTTATTTTTTATATTGAGCCCTTAGTCCATTCATGCTTTCATTGAGCAAGTTGCCAACGGCTCGCTAGCATGGTGGTCCTGTGTTAGTGGATGGATTCAGAAATTGCCTCTCTAAAATGAGCTCATTGTAAATAGTGTAAACCAGGAAAGCAGCCACATAGTTTCCCAAGAGCAAAAACATTCGGAATTGTTTTTGGGAGAGTTGACTTTAAAAAAAAAAAAAAATCTCTGAACAAAAGTAATGTTTGGGGCCAGTTGGGTTTGTATACTGCCCACGAGCCACAGCCCCCAAATCTAGCACCCATTATTCCTTGTGGCGGTTGGGAAGAGGGTGGCTATGGTAAAGTCCAGATGATTCCTCCTGTTTGGATTTCTCTCCCTTCAACTGTCTCTCACTATGTCTTTGCTGAGTCAGGACCGGGCTGCCTTGTGGGTGGGAAGTGGTAAAGGCAATGGGAATTCTCCCATGGCTCTGAGCGGAGGGACTGGATGGGACAGTGAGGAACCAGATTTAGATGTTTGAGTTTGTAGGCTGGGGTAAATAGAGCACTGCTGGAGGCCCCACCGAGAGTGGCGGGAGTTCCTGTTTGGGCTGCATTTCTAGGAAGCACGTGTTCTTGCCCCCTCTTGGCAGGGATATTCAGTTTTGGCTGGAATATAAAAATGGAAATGATGCCCCTGCCCTATGAAATTTTGCACTCTGGCTATTGGGAGCAGGCAAAACTCCAGTACTTGTGTGACACTGGGCCCCGCTCTCTTGAATTCCTTCAGGTGGCTCCTTCCCTGCCTTGGGTAGTTCCTCCCACAAAGGCTCAAGTGCTGATCAGTGTTCCATTGAGCAATTGAATCCTCGAGACCTTCTGAAGCATTCTGGAAAAGGAAGACCACCAGCATTTCAGGCTGGAGGCAAGGGGACAGGCCATATCAGGCCATGGTTCAAAGCTGGAGATTTGCCAGGGTGCCTGGGCGGTGCAGTCGATTAAGCATCTGACTCTTGATTTCGGCTCAGGTCATGATCTCAGGGTCGAGATGGCGAGCCCCAAGTGGGATCTCTGCGCTGACTGGGGAGTCCGCTTGAGATTTTCTCCTTCTCCCTCTGCCCTTTCCCCCACTTGCACTCTCTCTCTCAAATAAATAATACAACCATTTTTTCTTTTTAAAGCTGGAGATTTGCACTTACATGGTATTGGGCAACATAAACTCTAAATGTTTTCATCTGTAAAACAGTGATAATTACACCTATTTCTCAGAATTGATTTAAGAATCATGGCAGGTAATCTCGCTGAAACATAATTTGGTAAATTTTTCCCTTCATTTTTATGTCCATTTCCCACCAAGGTAGACATACCCTTTTAAAGTATTTTCTTGGCTTTGGGTCTTTTTGCAGAGTAGGGTTGGGAAGCAGAAGCAGTCTGAAATTAATGGATTTCATGTCTTTTGTGAAAGAGGAATCCACTGAAGAAGTGAAAAGATATAGCCTTTACAGTGCCAAGGCGGGGGGGTCCTTTCCTCAGATTCAGAATTGGAGAGAAGTCTGTGGGTCTGAGCATGTGGTTACACTCCAGGATGTGCTATGTGATCCTTTTGGGGAGCTGGGACCCTAGGCCCTGGGGGTCCTGGCCGGAACTTAGAAACAGGAGATCAGCAAACCTCAAAGGCCCTAGACACATGCACAGTGAAGACATGCATGCCAATTGAGCTTCTCATATCATTTTTCACTTATTAGATTCTGGTATGACCCTGGGGGGGGATGATGGGAACCTCAAGAAAGACTGAATGAAAACATGACTAAGCCATGTAAGCTGGATACACAAATTAGAAATGAAATTTATTTTAGGGAAGTAAAGTTTTACTTCTTGAGCAGTGAGATATATGGCAGCTACATTTGGGAAACGCTTAGCACCATGCTTGCTACGTGCCAGGTGTTGAACAAAATCAAGCTAGGAAAAAAGAAAACATGGAAAGAGCAGCGTGAGAAGTAGGAAACAGTGGGTATTATGAAACCCAAGGAGAAAGACACTTTCAAAATGAAGAGAGTGGTCAGTGACATCAAATGCCAGAGAGCAGTTATATGGGAATTTGAAAACATCCATTGAATTTTGAAAGAAGGTGGTCATCTGTGACCTTCCTGGAAGCACATTCAATGAAGTGGCCTGAAAAACCACCGAATGCACTGGGTTGAGGAGAGAATGGAAGAGTATACTGCAGGCAGCGAGGAGAGACTACTCTTTGAAGAAATAAGAAATAGGATAAATAGACAGTAGTGCAGTCTGGGGTAGAGTTGAGGGAGGATTTGATTCTATTTGGAATGGGAAAAAACTTTACGGGCTGTTGAGAAGATTTGATAATCCTGGAAAGGCACTAGTGGGTAAAGGAGTTGCAAGGCAAACAAATTTGAAATTGAAAGCAATTGATAGAGTCAGGGGTAGTAGATTTGCCTTCAAATTAAGGAACTACTAGAAGTACCTCTTGGGGTAAGTGTTAGCATGGAACACATTATGTACTTCACACTTTGCAAAATGGTAGCCTGAAGGCTGCACGCAAAGCACAGATTGCTTCGTTGTATCCATGGGATATTTTAAAAAAATGAGTTAGATGCCAAATTTGAAAATCAATAAATTTCACATAAAAATCCAGCTTTTTGACTTCTCTTAAAATGTTAAGAATTTTTTAGTTAGTCCTTGTAAACTATTGTTTCTGTCAACAATCAGTGGAAGCCTATTTGGCTGCCCTTAGGGCAATCATTCTCTAGAACAGGGGTTGGCAAATAAATATTTTCCATAAAAGGTTTTGCCATCCAGTCTCTAATTACTCATTTCTGCCATCGTAGTGTAAAAGGAGCCATGGGCACTACATCAGTGAAAGACCTTTGGTTTATTCCACTAAATTTTATTGTGGACACTGAAATTTGAATTTCATTTCATTTTCATGCATCAAGAAATATTGTTCTTTGGGTTTTTTCCCAACCATGAAAAATTTTCACTGTTCTTAGTTTTTTGGCCAGATAGAAACAGGTGGCTGGCTGGATAGTTCCTAACTGTTGCTTTGGATCACCACCCTTCCCATTGTTCTTTCCATTCTAGGTGGAGTACAAGTTCCATTTTTTTATTGTGTTTGTACATTTGTTTTTCTCCAACTTGCCTTATTACATTAATTTGCTTTGCTTGTCTTTAGGCATTTGACTTTGACACCTCCCCCCTCCCCCCCCCCCCGCCCCATGTAGGGTGACCAGATGTCTTGGATTGAAGGACTGTCAGTACTAAAACCAGGAAAGTCTTGGGCAAACCATGAGGAGCTGGTTTACATTATTTTACATTTCTGTTATAGTTTGCCTTTGGAAAAGCATTGCCATTTTAAATAACTCGTTTAATAATCTTCAATAATCTTTCATCTCTTTCCTTCCATAGGGCTTTTTTTGCCATTGCCGTAGTAACTTCAACCAGTGTTGTACTGTAATCTCTTTATCTCCCGCATCTCCAAAGTGGCTGTCTCGTTATCTATTCAGAGCACTTTGCATAGTACCTAGCACTGGTCTCATTATCATCAAGTGATAGATGAGTGACTCATGAACCTTATTCTCTTTTCACGCTTTGAGATAATCTCATTATGGGTGAAAAACTGGGCTGAGATGAAGATCCAATGGTAATCTAGAGGCCGGCAATTTACTCACGACTTCTGGCGTCCTGAAATGAGAGCTGTTTCTTTTCTGTGTTGATAACATCCACTCTGGGCCATGAAAACACCCCAGCCATTTCTGTTTTTTTGTTTTGTTTTGGTTTGGTTTGGTTTTTTCTTTTTTTTTTTTCTGTCCTGTTCCCCTACTTCACTGAAACTCAGTTGCCCACTTGGTCAAATGAGTCCAGCCTCTCCGCTGTCCCCTTTCCCATAAACAGCTTGAAACGGCATCATGAGGAAAGACTGTATGGCTTTGAAATCAGATGTGGGTTCAGGTCTGGACTCCACCATGTGCTGGTTCTCTGACATGTTTCTCACATTGTGGCCACCTCATTTGTAACACAGGGATGGTCATAGGTACCTCTTTGAATATCGTGAAAACTAGAGATAATGAATATACAGCACCTAGTATTATGTCTGATTCAATGAATCAGGAGCAAGATAAGTCCCAGGTTAAATCACAAATTTGGAAACCAGGGTTCTCATCTGATGCTGCCACTAATGTTTGGACTTACGTGCCTTGTCTCAAACGTAAAAGGAAAGCAAATTGGAGGCTCTCTCTAGCCTAACTCAATGATTAGAATTTTATAATCTTGAGTTTCTAAACTCTACATCCCACTCCACCCCTAATCTCTGGATCTTTGTCTACTTAATTTGAGTGTTTTTAAATTTTTTTGGCTACTCAATTTAAATGTAGAATTTTTTATATAACCTTTACCAATAGTTTGTTCCAAAGTCAAGATTATATATTCCCATCTTTGTGTTTCCATCACAATCTATCCAAGTAAGAGATGACATTTATCTTGTCACTTTTTATTGAGTTGTTTGCCACTGGTTTCTCTCTGGCTGGGGCTATTTGGATCATAATCTCCATTACTAGTGATGTTCTGTAGGTTGGCTAGTTGAATTTAAATTTAAAAATCTCCATTATGTATTGATGTATTCCTACTGTCCACTAAGAACTTGATAAATGTCCCAGAATGAATGAATGCCTAAGAACAAGGAGTTTTAAATGATTTTCATAGGGATAGAAGAACATAAAATTACCTTACTTTTTTTTTTTAAGATTTTTATCCATTTACTTGACAGAGACAGACAGCCAGCGAGAGAGAGAGCACAAGCAGGGGGAGTGGGAGAGGAAGAAGCAGGCTCCTAGCGGAGGAGCCGGATGTGGGGCTCGATCCGAGAATGCTGGGATCACGCCATGAGCCGAAGGCAGACATTTAACAACTGCGCCACCCAGGTGCCCCTCAAATTACCTTACTTAACCAAATATGTATAACATAAATTGCTTTTAGATTTTTGCTGCCCATGGCCGTTGCCAATGATGGGCATTTCAATATTCATCTCTCCTTACACTTCCCTTTTGACCTCTATTCCTTTTGTATTTCTTCTTCCCTGGTTGGCTGTTTGGAGAGACTTCACTCACCCAGCAAGATGGACTAAATTCTAGAACCCAGTGACATTTTGACAAAATAAATACAAGGGATTCTTAGCAGTGAGCTGGGCACCATAGCTCTTAACATGTGATTTTAAATTGTATAGATTCTTTTACACATTTTCCCTGCCTGACTATAGGCAAGACATTTTGTCCTCCAGGGATTTTCTCTTAAGAATCTCTAAAGAGAAAGCGCTGGGCCAGATTTTATGATTTTTAACTTTCAAGCATGATCTCTAGCTTAGGTTGGCTTGGTTGAGAATATTGACTCGTCCACTTATTAGCAATGAGAACTTGCAACAGTCACTTAACTCCACCAAACCTCACTTTCCTATCTGTAAAATTGGGTTAATGAAGCACCCACCTCAAGGGATTGTTATAAGAATTCTATTAGATAATGGAGATAAAGCTGGCATGAAGGTTAGCAATGTCTACTGTAAACACACACACACACACACACACACACACACACACACACACACACACAAAATCCAAACAATTTAAACTGTCACATAAACCAGACTATCTAATTGACTCTTATTTTGTTGATCTTTGAAGCTATCAGAATATAGAGATTATCACAAAGACTCAGTAACCTGTGAGGAACATTTGCAGTGTTTTTGGCTGCTGGGATCCACCCCTACCCCTTTGGGTAGCAGCACTGCAATCTCCTTCTAAGATACCACTTTTGTTTATCCCTCTCTGAGTTCATGCAATTTGAGTGATAAGGATCCACTCCAGTTTTATGGTCATGTTACTCAGATCTGACCAATTTTGATTTGTTTTTTCCTGGGCACAGTGTGGTTCTGAGTGGCATGTGACCTAATCAAGACCAATGAGACCCAGTGGGACTTTGGCTGGAATGTCCAGAAAGGAGATTCTCTTTCCTACTAGACTTGAACCCTGGAGGATGCAAAGCTGGATCGGGATATTCTTTTTCCCTGGAGAGAAGACTAGTCCAGGTATGGTGTGTTATAGTAGACACAGAGCAAGGTAAAGAGAAACAGCCTGGGTCCCTGCCTAAGCCAAGCATGTTAGGCAGGCATTACAACTACCCTTTTCAGTAACATGGGCTAACAAACATCTTTTTTACTTCGGCTAGTTTGGGCTTGAATTTGACACATAATTGAAAGAGTTCAGACTCACATAGGAGCTGGTTGTTTTGTCCTTCTCCGGATTAAGGTATATGAATCAATCCCAGACTCAGAAAACAGTCTTAGTGACATAGCCTCCTTCCACCTCTACCATCATTCGCTGCTTCATCTCAAAGCTCTTGTTTCAACTTCTTTTCGCCACACTTCCAACTCCATTAATTCATCTCATCTATTTCCGGTTCACAGTCATACTCTCCGACTAACTCCCTCCCAGTGCCTGGCTCCCTCATCAGTGCCTACTGGCCTTTGACTGACTCTAACCTGGTCTCCTACACCCTTCAAGTGCAGCAATGAACAAACACATAACCCACACTAATCTAGCAATTGGTTCAATCATATTCCTTCTGAGATTTCTCAGTTATAAGGATAAACTTGAGTATCCAGGTCCTGTGTGAGGCTGGTGAGAGAACTAGCTCATTTCTTTTTTGTAAGCCCACAGACCAGCTCATTCAGCTGAATTAGATGAGAGGAGCTCCAGAGGCTCTGACTGTGAAGCTTGTAGATTCCTCACTTGTAGAGGCTGGAGAAGAAGGGAAGGCAAAGGAGAGCGAGACTGTGGTATGATCACAGTATAATTTTCCTCCCGCTGGGAGCAGTTCAAGCGTATTCTACAAATGTCAGGGAACCAATGACTCATCAAATAGTCGAGTGTTGGTTTTGGAAAAGGGAGAGGAAGTCACTGCTTTGGAGCTCAGTGATGGATTTGCACTAAGGTGAGATCTCATCACACCAGTGGGACTGAAATATTGGCAGTAATCCCTTGTTCTTTTCTGAGCCCGGGAGAGGTGCCATGTCCCCTAGATCCAGGAGTGGGGTGACGTACTAGCAGTCAGAAAATATTGAGCATAAGTCTTCCAAAGGTAACACCTCCTGTGCCTCCAAGGACCAAGTTGCTATCTGTGAAGTGAAGCTTCAATTCCCTTAAGACAAAAAGGGGACCAGCGTCACCTTCTGTCCCACCACACTGGCAAAGGGGGAGGTGGGGAGAGCATTCGTCACTTGGTTAATCTGGGCAAATGTGAGCTGCAGATGAAAAGCAGCTGTAAGAGAGAATCTTGCTAGACATTTCCACCCCTTGGCCCATATCTCTGCTCCACTTGCTGAGTTTGGGAAGGAAGAAAACACAATTATTGACTCAGAAGCATGAGAGAGGGACACAAGCCCAAGAAAGGGAAAAACAACAATGGATGGGGCTATTCAACAAAGCACACAGTTCCTTATGCAACACTTGTTGCATGTGAACTCATGCTACCTGCATGTTACAGGTCACAGGTATGGCTGATGTAACTGATGTGTTGAAGTGGAGATAACTCATGGGGGAGGGGGGAAGTCACCTTCTATGACTCTCTCTCTCTCTCTCTTTTTTTTAATGTTCTTGAGCAAAGACCATAACTTCTTGACCACTTCTGCATCCTCCAGAAAGTGTACACCTCATCTGTTCATTCTTTTCTTTTTAAGAATGATGAGGTGTGTGTAGATGTTTGTGTATGTTTGGTGGTAGTGATGGGTGTTAGGAACGAAGTCCCATGGTCTTAGGGTCTGTTCTATCTCTCTTAGTAAGTCCTGGTGGTAGAGGTAGGGAAAGGGAGGGAGACAAGAGCCTGGTCCCAGTTGTTGGCAGCCAGTGGTAGACACTCCCTTTAGAATGTGGCTTACAAGTGGTAATTGGGGCCTCAGCTTTTGGCCTTCATTGCAACTCTGGGATACCGGGAAAAGGGCCTGTAACACCTACATGTAAAAAGAGAGCTTCAGTGGCAGTCCTCAGACTCACTCCTCTCCCCTTCCTACTTTCTTGATCACCTGCCATTGTCTCACATTGATATGGCAAAATCCTAACCTTACCTTCTGCTTTTCCAGATCTATGTCTGAGCAGTGTGGTGATCCTGGAGAAAGCCACATGACAGGGACACAGTGGAGTCACAACATTCATGATCATCCTTCATATAGGCCCTCCATCTGGCCCATCAACTCTCTTAACGACCTTCTACAATGACCACCATCACTCTGCCCCAACATTTGAGCATGTTTCAAGCCCCTTTGCTCTGAGCTTTTGATTCCTTCTCTTACTTTCAGTGGCAATTGAAACCATCAGATTGGAATATCTTTAAACTCAGATTAGCAAGTCTGTACCTGCCCAAGAGCAGAACCCAACTTTACTTCCAGTTACATTATTGGGGTGTCCCTCCTCCTAAGGTCAAACCCTCCCCTTGTGCTTTAGATTCTGCATTCTTCTGTCTTCACAGAGACTTTACACTATCAAAGAGTCCCCACAGTGAGATCTTTTCATAAATAGTTAAACATGCTTAACTCTCATCAACCTGCAAAAAAAATTAAATTAAATTAAAATTCCTTTTATATTATACATGTCTTCTCTTACAGCTTCTTCTTACTATTTTTCTTCCAATGGTCTAATCCTTTCCAATTTTCAGAGCCAAACTTCTCGAAAACAAAACAAAACAAAACAAAACCTGTCTACACTTGGGGCCTCCGTTTCCTCTGTACCCTGCACCTGGCTTCTGTCCTCTCACTCCTCGGACATAGCTCGCTAAGTCCACTAATGGTCTTTATGCTACTCAATCCAATGGCCACTTTTTAGTTCACATTTTCTTGACCCCTCAGCAGTATTTGATACCATGGCCTGTCTCCTTCACCGTCACTCTGAAATGCCACACCTGCTTGGACTGCCTCCTTCATCTTTGGCTGAGTCTTCTTTCTCTTTGTAGTATGTTGCCTTTTTTTTTTTTTTTTAAAGATTTTACTTATTTATTTGAGAGAGAGAGAGAGAGCATGAGTGGGTGGGGAAGGGCAAAGAGAGAGGGAGAAGCAGACTCCCTGCTCAGCAGGGAGCCTGACACAGGGCTCCATCCCAGGACTCTGAGATCATGATCTGAGCCAAAGGCAGATGCTTAATCAACTGAGTCACCCAGGTGCCCTGCATGTTGCTTTTCTAACCTGCCATTAAATATTAAAGTTTCTCAAGACTTGATCTGAAGAACCCCCTCTTCTTTTTTCTTCTTCTTTATCTTTTCTTTGAGGAATCTCATTGATTATGTGGCTTCCTTTAGCATGTAACCAAGGACAGCCTCCCACTTAGGCTCTAGTCCAGCTCCTACCTCAGAGCCTTTCACTTGTATATCAAAATTTCTCTTTAAAAATAGATTTTATTTACTTATTTATTTGAGAGAGAGAGCACAAGCTGGGGTGGGAGGGGTGGAGGGAGAGGGAGAAGCAGACTCCCTGCTAAGCATGATCATGACCTGAGCTGAAGGCAGATGCTTAACCAATAGAGCCACCCAGACACCCCTATATCCAAATTTCTATTCAATATCACCACCCACGTGTTTCAAGGCCACCTTAGACTCAGGATACCCAAGACAATGTATAAAATTTCCCTAAACCCACTTTTTTGGTAGTGTTTGATATTTCAAAGAATGGCAGAAAGTTGAGTCAATTTTGCCATTATCTTTGATCTACTCCACTATCACTAAGCCTGTCAATTTTACCCCTCTTTCTTTTTCCTTCTGGCACTTTGTCTGCCTTCATCCCATGCTTGTTTAACCCTTGCTGCTTCCCAGAGTTACAGTAAGATCTTCCTATTTGGTCTCCCTGCATGTGTTGTGGTCCTCTTCTAACCCATAATTCATGCAACAACAGGAGTGACCTTTCCAAACACAAATCTAATTATGGGTACCAGTCTTCTCCTTCCTCTTCCCTGTGTCAGCTATCTACTTAAAAGTCTTTATTTTTTTTTAAAGATTTTATTTATTTATTCGACAGAGATAGAGACAGCCAGCGAGAGAGGGAACACAAGCAGGGGGAGTGGGAGAGGAAGAAGCAGGCTCATAGCGGAGGAGCCTGATGTGGGGCTCGATCCCATAACGCCAGGATCATGCCCTGAGCCGAAGGCAGACGCCCAACCGCTGTGCCACCCAGGCGCCCCTAAAAGTCTTTAATATTACATTGTTCTTTGCCAAAAAACAGAGACCTTTAATATGACCAACAGAGTCTTTTTTTTTTTTTTGGTACTGGTCCCTGCCACCCTCTCCAGCTCCATTACCTACCATTTCCTTCCTCACTTTGTGTGCTTCTGTCACATGGGCCTTTCTTGTGTTTCTTGATTAGGTTGGGTTCCACATAGACACAGGGCTTTTGCACATGCTATTCCCTGTTCCTGGAAAAAACTTCCTTTCCTCTTCTATCTAGTTCGTTTGCATTTACTCTTAAGCTCACAAGATAAACATCACGTCCTTAAGCATTTCACGACCTCACAATATAGATCAGAGTCTTGTCTTATGTGGTAGCGTAGTATCGCAGCATTCGTGTGGCTTGGGATAGCACGTTCATTTGGGCTTCACATCTGTCTGTCTGACTAGACTGTAATGGAACACGGCGGATTGCTCAGCATTGTATCCCCAGTATCCAGCACACTATCTCAAACTTGTTAAGCACACAACAAGTATTTGTAGAATGAATGAACCAGAAGTCCTATTAGGCCCCATTGTCTTCATTGTGAGGCTTACAGAATAAGTGATACAATTGTGTACACTAACATGGGTGTATCTGACTCTAGAACCCGGGAAATACCTGGTATACAATAGCTTGTGCAGTTACTAGGGAAACAGCTTTATTCAAAGCACCCTGTGTGTGCATGTGTGTGTGCGTGTGTGTGTGTGTGTGTATTGTTATCATTGTTTTAAAATAGGGAACCAGAACACAAAATAACTTTTTAAAGGCTCAAATCATCTTAATTATCCCATGGGCTGTCATTAGGAGAAAAACCTAGATAATATAGAGCTTTTTGTTAAACAGGGACCATAAAATTTTGCCATAGCTGAAGGAGGCTCGGATGCAGGTTGACCATAGGTCCTGTTTTACGCTTGTTGTCTGGGTGTGATTATTAACAGTGTGATTGTTCATCATGCCTTCTTTAACTCTCAGAAGTGTTCCACACTGAACTACACATCATTTGGAAATCCTGTTTGTAGGCAAGGCAACAGGGCCAGTATAAAAACGTCTAGAGTTAGGAGCCTTCGATATTAGTTCCATTTCTGCCTTTAGATTTGATTGTGGCAATTTACTTCAGTAAGTTTGAAAGAAGAGGTTCTTACTAGCCTGTGCTTGGTGATTTTAGTGGGATCTTCAAGCTAAATTATTAAAGGTAGGTTGGGGTTTCAACATGGGTAGAAAGGCCCACTAAGATTAAGGGACATATGAGCAAGGCCATAGAGACATCAAACATGCATAAATTATTTAGGATCACAGGGACTTTGGTAGGAGAGGGCAGAAATAGATTGGAGAATGCAAATTAGACCATATCTTTTTACTGTCTAATTGGGAGAGAATATTTAATGAATGAAGTAAGATGGTTGAAACACGTACTTTCAATAATTCTGTAGGACAGACATGAATCTGAGGTATGTAAGAAGAGTATATGAGAAATGTACTTGGAATAGATACAGTAAAAGGTGACAGAGGGCCAAAGTTGGTTGCCGACAGCAGTAAAGAAAAGGGACTTGGGAAGCAGAACCACCATGAGGTAGAAATGAATGTTTTGTGACTGGGGAATAATTGGATTGGGGAGTGATTTATTCAACAAATATATTTTTTAAAGATTTTATTTATTTATTTGACAGAGAGAGACAGCGAGAGAGGGAACAGAAGCAAGAGGAATGTGAGAGGGAGAAGCAGGCTTCCCGCTGAGCAGGGAGTCTGATTCAGGGCTCAATCCCAGGACCCTGGGATCATGACCTGAGCCGAGGGCAGACGCTTAACGGCTGAGCCACCCAGGTGCCCCTCAACAAATATTTTTAATACCTATTTTGTGCCAGATATTATGTGGTGTCTCATGGTACAAAGATGGAAAGACTTGATTATTGATTTCAAGGAACTATGTAAATTAACAATTGTAGTGAATACAACATATATATTGGAATGGGCTTATGTTCAAAGAGCATTTAAATCATAAAGAAGGAAATTTTAAGTCTTTCTGGGTGACTTAAGCATTAAGATAAGCATCATTGAGGAGGTATTTGACCTGGAGACTTAAAGAATGAGCGTGGGAGTTGGCTGGAATGAGAGCAGATCAATGCCAAGGCTTACCTCTTAATCACCTGTATATTCCTAGAACCCTTATGGTGTCTAGAAAATGCTGGGCTCTGGCAGGAGGTAGCTACAAAGGGAAGTAGAAGATGAGGCAGCAATGAAGGAGAGGAAGGAAATGATGACAATTTGAGGGTTGAACTTAAAGACTGCTTTGGTATCTTCCACATCCTGAATGGCACCATGCTAGCTCGGAAGAGCTGGCACTGCCTTTGAAGTTTGCTAGCCTGCGATTAGGAGAGCTTAGCCATCAGGCGACTCTGACTCAATAAGCCGAATTGCAAATTTCTATTCTAATTACGTTCAGAAACCTTAAAAGATTTGATTATTATTTTGGTCTAAGGGATAGGCCACAGATTTAAAGGAGTCAGAGGTCTTGATATTTTCTGGAATCTTTCTGCTCATCTTTAATTGAAAGGATATTTACTTTTAAACTCAGTTTTCAGGTCAATCCAATTATGCTTCTCCGCAACACATGGTCTCATTTCACCTTGGCAGATTGGTTTCATTAGAAATAATCCACGGTGGGGGTAATGTTAACATAACATTGCTTCTAAACTAGGCACAGTTTGATGAAAGATTTGGATGTACTTGGTGGGTTGCCGTTCCAATTTCAGACTTTTTGCTGGCATTCCCTGAAAGTCTGCCAAGAGCAGGGATGACAGCTAAATGGGCTTTTCATACTCTGAGCATGGTGGTGGAGGGTTAGCCTGTGACTCTTTCTAAAAGCCTTGGGGAACTGATGATCAAGAGGCCCCAAACTCCTCTGAGAAATATTATTTCAAATGAGTACTTGCCAATTCCAAAATCACCAGTTAAAATTTGAGGATGAATTAGGTCATCTCTCACATTTATACATTGTTTAATCCAATTTGCAATGTAATGTCACATGCATTATCCCATTTGATCTTCATAGTAACCCTGGGTTGTAGTCAAGAATGGCCTTGCCTTTTCCATTTTATGGGTTTTACAGATGAGGACTAGGTTTAAAGAGAGTAACTTGTTTGTCCATATTTGCACAGATAATTAAATGTTTATGAGCTCTGGGAATCAACTTGGTCTCCTCATTCCCAGCTTAGTGCTTATTATACTTAACCATGAGGACTCACATGGTGATACTTTAAAATATACTCATCGAACAAATGACAATTCAGTCTTTGCAGCAGATAATGTCCATATGACAGATTTAGGCCAGCAGTCATAATGTGGGTAGAAAGGCACAAAAGACAATGACTTTGCTCTTCGAGGTTTGAACTTTGGTGTATCTGCCTGTCAGCACAGTGGTGGCCTTACCGATCCGCTAGTCCAAATGTGTATCACCTTATCGTACACATGCCAGGCATCTCCTCCCAAGACAGAAGGGCTCTATGAAGAATAAGAAGTGACTGTGAGGGAAATCTTTTATGGGCAGAAGTTTCATTTAACAAAGATGATCTGCCTTAGCAGCTTAATGGTATAAATGAAGCTCCTTTAATTTTTTTTGATATTCAAATTAGTTGCATCTCAAGTTGCTTTAGCAGAATGGCCTTGCTGGTCAGACTCCCGTACCTGTCACAATGAATTTTCCAAGAGAGAACAATCTGAACCTCCATTGTTATCTGCTGCTAAAGAATTTACAATTGTTATAGCTCTTTGGTTTATTCTCGTGGGAAGACTCTATTTTCACAGTTCTCATAATGGCTCTTGGATCAGGAAGAATTCGACATCAGCAAAAATCGGTGCTCTTCCTATGAGCAGTAGACCTTGGCTTTGAACCTAAATGTTAAGTCCAGGCTCCATCTTTCTTCATTGTGAGCCCCCTTTTGAAGGCTTTGGTGGACTTAGGTTGACATCATTGTAATCTATCAAAGAGGGTTTAACGTTGAATATCAGAATGGAAGTCGACGAAACCTCTACCACCTGTGTATCTAAAAGTTCCTTAAGCTCTGTGCAAACCTTCTAACCTAATCACAGCAATGCCTTTGATATAACAGAGTATCAGGAGGGAAAGTGTTTTGGCAAATATCCTCAAATTATTCCATTTAATAGTGTCTAATCACCTTACCTTTTTATATCCTAGAGAGGCATTTTAAATGATTCTTCCTGGAATCAAGAAGTAGGAAGATACGTCCTCAATTTTTTTACATAGCAAAAACTAAGAATGAAGTAATGTTGGCCTGCCAAGGTAACTTGATATAACAGTGTCGCACACTATTGAAAAAGTTGGAAGCCTTAGTGTGACACAAATATTTGAATAAGCCTTTTGTATGAGAACAGACATTTATTCTGACATGTGAATACTGAATGGATCTAAAAAAGAAATCTAAATAATTAGATAGGAATAATGAATTTATGAACACCTGATTTACAAATACCTACTCAGGCTATATTTCACTCTATTGCCAGAGAAAGAGAATAGAATAAATTGTCTTATGTTAGAATGCCTTAAAGGAAAAGAAATGAACAAAAATGAGGTGACAGGAAAGGCAACGGAGCTCTGAGTCCAAGAAGGGTACCAGGGTTGATCTGTGGCTGATGTGAAAATGTTGGGGCCAATGGACTAGTGAAAGAACTGCCATGAAGTTACAGGTTATTGGGATGGCTGCAGTGGAGTTGAGTTGTCAATGGCAGAAGGGTTCAAGTCCAGGGGTATTGGTGCCACCTATGATGACAATGAGCATGGCAGTGGCATCAGGGGTAGAGGTGATGGTGTTCTGATTGTTTTGTCTCATTTTATTTTCTTTGGAACATCATTTTCCAGTTTTCCT
The DNA here is from genome assembly GCF_024610735.1 of Ursus americanus. Classification (NCBI taxonomy): domain Eukaryota; kingdom Metazoa; phylum Chordata; class Mammalia; order Carnivora; family Ursidae; genus Ursus; species Ursus americanus. The sequence goes on from NC_142135.1 coordinate 19,630,209, forward strand.
GTCAATTCTGTGTCAGTTTTCTTCCAGTAAATTACTATTTTTGCTTAAGTTATTCAGTGTTACCTTCTGTCATTTATAAACAAGAATCCTGACGAGTGCAGATACTGGTATGAGTACATGCAGGTGTTTCTTAGGAAAGTGTGACAAATATGGGGCAATCTGAATCAATTAGAATTAAAAGCAGTCAAAGTTCAGTTCGAATTCAGGGATGATAATCTGGAAGTTCAGGGCACACAGTTGGGAATCTGCCAATTAAGTTGCTATCCCTGGTGATCTGGAATGAAACGTACATCAAGGGCAAGAATTTGGTAGACTGGGTAGTTTGATGTCCTAGAATGGAAAAAAGGCCCACAGGAATTTGAGAACTATGGGTTGGGGTGTGTATCATCTGGGATCTCAGCAGGAAAGAGATGGTACACTCAAGTGGGATTTTTGAGGAGAGTTTAACAGAGGGCTTATTTACAATATTGTGGGCAGGGCTAAGAAAAATCAACAAGAATCTTAGGGATTTGAACTACAAGATCCCTTACTGCCCCCTATGCCTGAAAGAGCAACGTGCAATTACTAGAACCTAGAGAGAAGGATGGTTGGAGCTGGAGCTGTAAGGTTTTCTGATAGGAACTATGGACTTTGGTAGAAGAATCCAGCCACTGCTAACTCAGGGTCTGGCAGGTTGAGGGTCGGGAAATAAACTGCCCCATGTCTTCATCTGATTTTCCCCTTCATGCATTTCATTGTCCAGACCCAACCTGAAGCGGTAAAGTTAAGGTCACCTCATTGATAAAGTACACGATCATTTTTCTGTGTCAAAGAGCAAAGAGGGAAAAAAATGAAGTGTAGATCAGATGGGCAAATGGGGACTAAACATCACGGGATGACTAATTCTAATGACACTAGATAGCTTTGAAGAGATTGACCAATTCACGTACCTACATTCTTGGCTTGACGAACAACCTGAAAGAGAGGAATTTTCTATGACTGTGAATAAAGAATACCTTATCTCTTGGAGGCTTAGGACTGGAATGGTCAAAACCAATTTCATTCTGTGGTTTGACAAATTACAATCAATTCAATTCGAAATTTTATTAGACTTCTCCTAAAACTGGGACAATGAAATAAAAAGAGACTCCTATATTAGAATGGAAATATGTTGGAGAATTTGGTATAATTGAAGTGAGCCTTCATGTTCACTTGAAACAGTGCCTCCCTTTCCACGCTTGCTGGAAGCCTTTGTGACTAACTCCCTAACTCTTGCAAGGGAAAGCCAACTCTCCCTTTGTCCTCTCTCTACCATCCTCATTGAATTTTGTCTGTAAGGTTTGCTCCTAGAAAGCATGGGATAGAAAAGTAAATTTAAAAAAATTAAATCTTGATGAACATTAGTCATTTTGGCTGCTTGGAATCTAAGAATGTCCTTCTTATTTTGGGGGAAAGTCCTGAGAGAGGAGGGGGGTGATTCTCTCTACAGAACTGAAAGGGGTGGACCATCCTCTCCTTAGCTCAGAGCCGGGGCAGTGACCTGTGACCCATGTGTAGCCAACGAGATTCTCTAGCGTCAAGCTTTAAATGTTGAGGGAATGATGCAAGAGCATGGTCAGTTAACAATAGTTTCTGCAGACTGTGGCAAACTCACAAATCCAGTGTCATTATAGCAAGAATTTGGAGGCTAAGGAACATTCCACCTAGAAGGGTGGTGTTCCAGGCAGATTATCTCTAGGCAGGACCCTGGGCACTCGTAAGTCCTAGGAGTACAGTTACCTAATGGGGTTGAGTAGTTCAGGCACTTGAACTCTAAGGAGGATCAGTGCAAGGCAGCCGGAGATAGAAGGGAATGAGCACTTCTGCACTACTGAGACCCTCGTATGAAAACACTTCCCTGCTCTTTGCCCTAAGAAGCCTGGGCTTTGCAGTGAAGGAAGTGCCTCAGTGATAGGCCAGCAAATATAAATGACAGAAACTCTGTTCCTTGTAGTCTTTACTCTCTGTTTCCCCTGTTTACGTGTGACACTGGGACATTTTGTGTTGGCAGGAATACATCTCAGATACCCCCACTCCCTAAAAATGAATGAAACCTGATTTTGTTTACAAGTGATTACCGGTGAATCGAAGAGCAGCTGTATCATAGACTAGGACTGGTCACCAAGTGAGGGGCCCAGGGCCATCTTTCCATTTCTGCCACAGCTATACAACTGGCAGACACAAAGAAATGTGTTGGATACTCCAGTCAGGAAGCTGAGAGCCGTTGACTTTCTCATCAAAGCAATCCCCTAATTCACTCTCTTAGATGCATTCTCAAATTTATAGGTCAGATTTTTGAAAACCATAGCAATGGCAAGAAAAGAGGTTGCTTGGCAGACCCCATCAGGCTGCCAAGGCAACTACAAACTCTCACACATTTCTTCTTAACTCTTACCACATCCTCATTGCGACAGGTGAATAATACATCTCCTCTTATATAAATGGCAGATGATGTTAGAGAGTGTTATGTTTGTTTCAGTTAATCCATAAAAGGGGCAAGTTAATTCATAGCACCTGAAAGGTCCTGGATAGTTAATCCCTCAGGATCCAGGAAGGGGCTGAGAAAGGAAGTCTGAGCTGTAAAGACCATCCTAGGAACCAAAAATGAACAGAACAGAGTTTCCTTTGTAGTTTAAAATTGGGACACTTTCAGCAAAACACTAATATTCCCTTCTGCTATGGACTGAATGTTTGTGTGCCCCACCCCCCCGCACCCCAAATTCAAATGTTCAAGCCCTAACTTCTGGTGGTATTTGGAGGTGGGACCTTTGGGAGGTCACTAGGTCATAAGGGTGAAGCCCTCATGAATGAGATTAGTGCCCTTTTATTTTTTTTATTTTTATTTTTTTTTTAAAGATTTTATTTATTTGACAGAGATAGAGACAGCCAGTGAGAGAGGGAACACAAGCAGGGGGAGTGGGAGAGGAAGAAGCAGGCTCACAGCAGAAGAGCCTGATGTGGGGCTCGATCCCAGATCGCTGGGATCACGCCCTGAGCCGAAGGCAGACGCCTAACCGCTGTGCCACCCAGGCGCCCCTAGATTAGTGCCCTTTTAACAAGAGACGTGAGAGAGCTCTCTCTCTCTCCACCGCGTGGGACACAGCCAGAGGACGGCCATCTGCACACCAGGGAAGGGCCCTCACCAGGAAACAAGCTAGCCAGCCAGCACCTCGATCTTGGACTTTCTCACCTCTAGAACTATGAGAAATAAATAACTGTCGATTCAGCTACCCAGTGCACGATATTCTGCTAGAGCAGCCTAAGTAGACGAAGACTCAGGCAGCTTCCGACTAAGAAGGCAGCAGGCTTCTCTGGGTGAGGTGAGAAGCCATTCATCAAAGGCACGTAATTATAGTAACGGCTTGGATCACATCTGCAACTCAACTACCAGGAACTGAGAAAACCTACAGTCTGAGGAGAGTCATAGACAGAACAGCCATCACTTGACTTGTCAAAATTCCCTGGGCCCCGGCTCTATGCCGGTGACTGCACTCGACGTTGTATGTACCTCTTCTCATTTCATTCTCTCAGCCGTGCTCTCGGGTCGGTTTAACTTGTGTTCATGTCACAGATGAGGCTCAGAGAAGTCCCTCATCAAAGTCTCTTTTTCTGTGTGACAGGGCACGTCAGAACCCAGTTGTGTCTGATGCTACAACCCGGGCTGTTTTCACTAGAAACGGAGCCAAACATCCATGAAACTTCCATCTTGTTGCCCACAAGATAGGCATGTTGGTCTGCTCAGAGCTCATCCCTGCCCTTTTGAGGTTAACAACAACCAGTGTGTGTGTGTGTGTGTGCGTGTGTGTGTGTGTGTTTTCCCTTTTTACCACATGTCCCTGGGTACCACTGTCAGATTCAGAACCCCAGGCTGCCCTGAAATTTGATCCTACCCAGTGTGGGATCTTTCATATTCTTCTGTTCTTTGGCCTCACGGTTTACATAAAGCACAACATCAATCCAGTTTACCCTGGAATGAGTTCTGAAAGAAAGCACATTACTTTACATGCACGGGGAAGAGAAGATCAGGGAGTTAGGTTTGAAACAAGCTCTGTTTGTGAGAGCGCTTTGTTTTGTCACAGGGGCCTTTGTCACGTGTACCTTAAAAGAACCCAAACAACCAAACCACTGAGATGAAGAGTGGTTTTAAAGACATACGGTTTGAATCACCCCTGTTCCATAGAGTCACAGAAACAAGAGCTGAAAATGACCTGCTTGGCCATCTTGCCCTTCCGGACCCAGTACAGATGGCTCCCTGTGGATGAGGCTGCCTTAGCTCCAAGGAGTTCGATGAGCCAAGTGTTGGGGGACCCCTCGTTTCCCTCCTCCATGAGTCGGCCACTGAACAGTTCTTACTACTTGGAAATTTTCCCAACCCCAAGCCAAAGTTTTCCTTTGCTCCATTTCATTTAATTATTCTTCCTTTATGCTGCTGGGCCTCTGACTCACTCTTTTGTCTCTAGCAGTTTCCACTCTTCCCAAAGGCTGGCGGCCTGGGGAGTTTCCCCAGGGCCCCCGGCTGTTTTGAATGTTCATCAGAGAACCACCTTCTTTCAGCTAGGGAACCTCCAGCATGAAGCCCCTAGACTGACACACAGGAGGGCTCAGGAGGTGGTGGCAAGCCTAACTGAGTTTTCCCCAGGTCTTCTCTTCATTACTAGCATTTCTCAGAAGTTGCTATTAATATATCCAAAATGACAGAGAGGAGCAAACACGTATCAGACGGATCTGCAGGTTGTCCAAGGTAGCTTGAGATTTCTGTGACATCACCTATTTCGTCTTAAATATTTATATATTTCAAAAAGATTTTATTTATTTGAGAGAAAGAGAGCATGAGTGGGGGGAAGGGCAGAGGAAGAGGAAGAGGAAGAGGAAGAAGCAGACTCCCCTCTGAGCAGGGAGCCCAATGTGGAGCTTGATCCCAGGAGTCCAGATCATGACATAAGCCAAAAGCAGACCCTTAACCAATTGAGCCACCCAGGCGCCCCTTAAATATTTATATCTTAAATGCACTGTGTTTGTTTAAGTGAGAAAATATTTTAAACATTAGCCAATTAAACTACTCAACTTTCCACCATCCCCCAGCCTGCTACCCCAGCCCTGCAAAATCCTCAAGTAAAATTGTCGTTGTAGAAATGTGCTTTATGCTAAGTCTGTGACCTAAAAAAAACCTTAAACATTATAAGAGTATAAATTCCAGTTTGAGAAGCATGACTCTAAGAAGGACGAAGTGCCGTCAGAGTCACGTGAGGAATGAAGGCTCTGGAATAAAGGAAGGGATGAGAGAGGGTTTAACTGATAGGAAAGGAACATGCGCTGTCTTTGGGTAGACTAGATTTGCACCCTGAATCTGTAAGAGTCAGGACAGTTATTTAACACTTATGACATTCGGCTCCTGCATTGGGGAAAACGAAGATCACAGGCTTCTCTGCGAGATTTTAAAGGAGAATATTTGCAAAAATACTTAGCACGGGTTTAGCATCGTTGGCAGTAAGGAAACGTTGCTTGCTTTTTATTTGGGGGAGGGCTCTGAAGGAGATGGAGATAAAGAGAAAAAGCTATTCAAGGCTCTTCCTGGGTCATTTATCTTCCTACTGTCGCCTTCTCCAGCCCCACTCATTTGCTGGAACAGAAAACTTTCAACTCAGAGACAGAGTCCCTACTTGGTCTTGGCCAAATGTGACTGTATTTTAAGGGTCCACCCCTTACTGTTGAAAAGAACTTGGAATTAGGGTTGTTGCCAGTGTTGCACTGGGGGCGGGGGTTGTGGGCCGTGGGGGTTGGCCCACTCTCTGAGCTTTAGTTCTCCTCTCCACTCTCCACCTTCTGCCTGCGCCTCGACCTTGCTTTTCTGAGTGCATTTCCATTACTTGGTTGAGAGTGAAGTCTTCTGTCAGCACCCTGTCTGTGCAGCTGGGCCCGCCATCTGCATAAATCTCATTAACTCCTTCTCACCAAGAGATGGTCTGGTGTGTAGGGTTTCTGTCTCTGTTCTCTTTTGCTTTATCAGCCCGTTATCTGTCTCCATTTCATATGTGGATAGACCCTGACATCTGCATGACTCATTTACCACTTCTCACAAGTGGGGAGCCAAGGTGATAGTCAGGTCTTTGTTCTTTGCATATTTTTTTCAAATCAGTTCAGTATCTGATCCTCTTGATTTTGACGATACTCCTTCTCATAAGTTGAGGTGGGAGGTAGAACCTCCTGCTAAGGAGGTGAGGTGCCAGATGTTTCCGCATCCTCAGCCCTGGCAGCTAGAGGGTGGACACCTACTACCCATGGTCAAGCAGTTGCTTCTGCCTGGGTCTCTGAATTTGGAGCCAGTGATTCAGAGTGGCAGGGAACAGGTCAGAATCTATTGCAGAGGCAGAAGTGGTGGCCCAGATTGTGCACTGGCATCAGAAGTGGCCCCCAATTCCAGGCTACTTCTGTGGCAGAAATGTGGTGGAGATCCTCTCTTTGCTATTTCTGCCCATATTTTTTTAAAAAAGATTTTATTTATTTATTTGACAGAGAGAGTGAGTGCACAAGCAGGGGGAGGCTCAGGCAGAGGGACAAAGAGGCTTGCCACTGGGAAAGGAGCCCAATGCGGGACTTGATCCCAGGACCCTGGGATCATGACCTGAGCCAAAGGTGGACGCTTAACTGACTGAGCCACCCAGCTGTCCCAATATTCCTGCCCATTTTTGAGCTTGTTTCTTGGGGAGTCCCATCAATTTTCTGAATGAATTCATGCCCTTCCATAAATCCTTTTATGCTTTAGGTAACCAGAGTCCATTTCAGTCCTTTGGATCCAAGAACCCTGACCCAACAAAATCTTTTAATCAAGGCTGGCCAACCATAGTCATAATGCTGCCATCTGCTGGACCAGTTGTTTCCCTTCTGTACTTCCAGGGAGACCATGAACTCTAGGAGGCAGAAAACTGTACTCTTCGTGGGGTGAGCATTGTGATGTGTCTCCCCCAATTTTCCATCAATGAAGGATTTGTTCCCTGAGATGGTGGGAGTGCTGTTGATGGATGACCTTCAGCTGTCAGCCCCTTTAGTGATGGCCTCATTGGTAGAGAGCCACCTTGCCAAGTCCACATCCTTGGGTGGTTCCCATCCAAGGACTGGTGGATGTGGCTATCTCAGCCCTGCTGGGGACAAGTCTGAAGGGCCATTCTAACTCCAGGGCTCCCTGTGAGGTTTGATGAGGCTGTCACTGGCCATGCATTGCAGCTTGACCTCTGTCTCTGTCCAACCCTGCTTCTCCCAACCTTCTCCCTTTATCAGGTGTTGATCTTAAACTCCTTAAAAAGCCTCCTGCATGCAGATCTCCATCTCAGAGTCTATTTCCTGGGAAACACTGTCTTTTGATAACTGAATTGAAGAACTGGGCTAGGTTAGAGTAAGTGCTAATACATACTTGCTGAAAAATGGAGCGATTCCTTTTATAAACAGAGAGGCTACCATTCTCTTACGTAAGATGGATGGCCACTCCTGTTCTGGATCCCATCTCTTCCCACCAACTTTTGCTTCTCTGCAGATGTCTCTTCCCCCTCTTCCTCAAGTTTCTTACATATCTCCAATCCTTAAATGGGGGAGTACCTTGGGGCTTTGTCCTGGGCCATCTTTTCTAGATGGTGTCGACCACCAACATGAGTCGGCTTCACGGTCAGTTAACAAGTTTGTGTGTTATATCCCTAACATCTGTAACAGTGCTTGGCACTTAGTAGCCACTCAATAAATACTAATTTTATTGACTGCAAGTTCATATCCTTTACATTTCTCTGTTGGGGAAAAGAGAGCTAACCTAGTAGCTTCATGGTAAAGTTTTGAAGAGAAGAAGGTGTATGTTAAGCTTCCAAAGCACTTGGATTTTTTTTGTTTTTGTTTTGTTTTGTTTTGTTTTGTTTTTTAAGATTTTATGTTTGTATGTATTTATTTGAGAGAGAGAAAGAGAAAAAAGAAGAGTACATGCGCACACGCGCGAGCAGGGGGAGAGGCAGAAGGGAAGGGAGAGGGAAGGGGAAAGAATCTAAAGCAGAGCCCAATGTGAGGCTCTATCTCACAACCCTGAGATCATGACCTGAACTGAAACCAAGAGTCTGCCGCTTAAACAACTGAACCACCCAGGCGCCCCCTTTTCTGCTTTCTTGGTGTAGTCTTACATTTTTGTATCTTAGAGTCCTTCTTCAGTCACCTCTTCTCCCCTTACTTTGATTCTTCATTCACGTTACAGTGCACATAATTAGTGTGGATAAAGTGCTATTCTCAAAGGGAAAATGCTAGAAATTGGAAGTGTACCGAGTAATAATCATGACCATCTCAATGTTAGCTGTGCTTATTTTGTTTGGTTTTGCAACGGAGAATGACCTCCCCTCTCTCATTTGATGTCTACTATGCTATGAGGCCATTCTTATGATTTCTATTTCATAGTTGATGAAACTGACAGTCAGAGAACGTAACCTTTCCAACCCAAATTACGCACCCAGCAAACGGAGAATCAGGAGTCAAATTCTTGTGTTTCATTTTAAATTGAGTGCTGTACTTTTTAAATATTATGTTGTTGAAGCAAAAACCTAGGACTGGAGGCACCTTTGGGTTGCCAGGTAGGGGAGGACTGGTCAGGTTCTAGCATAAATCGCTACTCAGTAAGATCTGTCCTGTATACCAAATCTGAACCTAGCTCCTTTCTGTGATGCCTCTTGGAAGACTAAGGCTTCTCAGTCCTACCGTCTAGCTGTCTAGCTTTTTCTGAAAAAACTCCTGGATGAACTAGAAGCCTATCTTCATGTGGAGGGTACATCCAGTTCCTAGGATTTTGGGGACAGCATTTGTCACGGGAATCAAAGTCTTAACTAAGGCAGAAAAAGCAAAACTAAGTAACAGGGCATAGATGTGCCATCTTTATTGATTCAAGTTTGACAATTTTACCCAACTCCCATGGGAGCAAAAGCACCATAATGAAGCTAGTCCTTTAAAATTGAGGAAGGAGAGAAGAGTGAGTCCTCCTTGAGAGAAGAACCAAGTAGCACCCTGATAGTGATCTGGCCCCAGGCTCAAAACCGATTTATGTCTCCCCAGGGCATGGTCTCACCCACAGAGCTCTTCATGCCAGAGTACCAGCTGTGACTGTGCTGTACTTTTCATTTGGAAACAAATCTTCCTTTCCAGTTTTCCAAGCCTTTCTGTCTAACCATATTCTTGGCACACTATTTGATCACAGCTCAGAGATTTTAACCTGCCTGAAAAATACCGTAGATGGATTTTCCAGGAATGCTAACCTAGACTTGAAAACAATGTTTGATCTTAAGTAATAGTTTCTTTTTCCTCTTTACTCACTGTCATGCACAAAATATACCTCAATAAACTGCTGACTCTGTGTGTGTGCATATGCGTGCGTGTGTGCGTGCGTGCGTGCGTGTGTGTGTGTTTGGGCACTGGAAAAGCAATTTCAACTTATTGATGGAGGAGGGAAGTTCCTGAAAGGTTTTGCCCTGGTCTGATTGTTCACATATGGGATAGGCAAATTCATTATTGATAATGTGGAAGAATTGGCAAACGATGAGGCAAGAAAATGTCAGTAGAGACTTCTGATGAGGAGGTCTGGGTAATACTTCTTAAACATCTGTACTCCCTATTTTTTTGTTACTCATCTGAAAGTCACCCTTACCCAGATTATTAACCATTTCAGTGGATCTGGAGATTTCTATTATTATTTCCACTTCCCTACTTTAAAAAAAAAAAGTTAATTAATTTATTTGAGAGAGAGAGAGAGAGCATGTGCGCATGTGCACTTGAGCCGGGGCTGGGGTAAGACAGAGGGAGAGAGGGTCCTAAGCAGATTTCCCACTGAGCATGGAGCCTAGTGGGGCTCTCACCGCCCTGAGGTCATGACCAGAGCCGAAACCGAGAGTGTGATGCTTAACTGACTGCACTACCCAGGCGCCCCTCCCCCAATTTTTATAGCCAATATTTCTTGAGTGCTCACCACCTGCTAGGCACCGTGTTAAGAAATGTAGGGAGATCACTTTGCCAAAGCCATACAACCCCAGGAGGTGGGTATTAATTATCATCTCCACCTACAGATGAGGGTGTGAAGTACTCATGGGTTAAGAAATGTGTCCACGGCCCCAGAACTAGTAAGAAGCAAAGGCTGTATTCAAACCCAGGAGTGTCTGACTCCAGAGACTCCACTCATCGCATTAAGCCAAACTGTCTCCACCTAGAAGCCGCTGAAGGTGCTCACTTGCTGAGAAGCTGCCAAACCGTCTCCAGGTTCCAGCCTTCCTGCCAGCCGTGGCCTCGAAGCCTTCTGGGCGAGCTTGGTAGGTGTCTGTGTGCTTTTCAGACCAAACGTGGGATGAAACTTAGTAACCTGGGAAGCCAAAGGGAAGATGAGTTTAACAAACACAGATTTTCCCTCACACAGAATGGTGTTGCTGGCTGAGGGCTGTGATGCTTATTAGCAGTGCAGACAAGGACCTGCCCTGCTGAGGAGTTTTACGACATACCAAGAACTCTGTCTGTGGCCTTTCCTACTTCTGAGAAAAACAGATGCCAGGAAACAGGGTCTGAGTGAGTAAAATATAAAACCGGCATAGAGCACATCCCAGCTGTTGTAATGCCCTCTGACGATGTCAGCCTAAGAAAAACCATCATCGTCTTTATGGTCCAGGTTTTGGCTCTTTTTCACTTCCTTCTTCAGGTCAGATTTTGTTTCTTCATTGCTTCCCCTGAGTGGGACACGTTCTTTAAGGTACTTTAGAAAATGCCAGATTTTCTCAACATTACGTGGGGGGGGGGGCAAGGAATACAACTTTGATGTTTTTAAAAGATCTGGCCCATACAGATGGTATGTGTGTATAGGAGGTACTTTTTAGGATGTTTTTGGTTGCACATAGCAGAAAAATAAACTCAAGTTGTTGTAAACATAAAGAAAATGTATTAATTTAAGTAACTTTTGTAAAGTCCAGCGTTAGCATATACTTCAGTCTGGGTTTGATTCAGTGCTCAATGATGGAGCCAAGGCATCGGTTTCTTTTCTTTCTTTTTTTTTTAAAGATTTTATTTATTTATTTGACAGAGATAGAGACAGCCAGCGAGAGAGGGAACACAAGCAGGGGGAGTGGGAGAGGAAGAAGCAGGCTCATAGCAGAGGAGCCTGATGTGGGGCTCGATCCCATAAGGCCGGGATCACGCCCTGAGCCGAAGGCAGACGCTTAACCGCTGTGCCACCCAGGCGCCCCTCGGTTTCTTTTTCTTGTTCCGTTTTGCCTTCCAAGGATTTAACATCATTATAAAATCCTCTCATGGTTTAAACTGGCTGGCAGCAATTCAAGCCAAATCTTTCTTGTTTACATCTGGGAAAGAAAAAGGGAATCTTCTCTCCATCATCTAACCGAAGTCCTTTGCTTAACTATGATCAGTTTAGACATGAGTACATCCATGATTCAACCATGGTTGCCACGTGAACTGGAAGAGGTTGACCCTACCAGCTCCAGGAGTGGGTCCAGACTGGCTTAAGTAGGTGGATATAATTCCATCTCTCTTTCTGTAGTAGTTGGTTCCAGATTGGAGGCATAGTTGGTTCCGGATTGGATGCGTAGCTGGTGCCTTAGCCATGCTGGAAATGGCGTTCTTTGGTGATAGTGGTGGTTTCGTAGTAAAGGGGGGCAGGTCCAATGGAGGCTAAGCACGCCTCTGCACCGTCCACTTCAGGAGGCAGGAGCAAGACACAATCAACCAGTCAGCACTATTTGATTTTTTGGTCATTGAGAGAAATACTTACATATAAGAAAATTAGTTACACTATTTTAAACAACTTTAATCCTATTTGCATGCCGATTCTGCCTTTACTTAACTGAATAGATTCGAAATTCTTAGTTCACCTTCCAGGCAGCACTGAGGCAGATAATGTAAGCTGGTAGAATGGGAGGAGTGGGAGCCAACACTGGAACCCGGAGAAGGGGCTATAGCTGGAGGAGAAGGCTGACTGTCTAGAACAGTGAAGTGGCTTCAACAGAGGAACCTGGCTCCTACCTACCCATGGCCTGCCAGGAAAGAGTTCTAGGGGGATAACTGTCCTAACCTCATTCTTTTCCTGTCATTTCCTCTCCTGCTGCTGCTTCCCATTGGCCGATACTAACTGAAGAGAAAGGAAACTCAAAGATACTGTTGACAATGGTCAGCCTTTTTGGCCTCTGAGCAAGATGGAACAACATAGAACATATAGCATATGGTAGCATATAGTGCAACTCTTAGAATTCAGGAATTGAGTGAAAAAGGTAAATGTTACTTTTAGGTATAATATTATACACGTGGAACTAGAGTAGTTTGCAAAGCTGTTTTTTTGGGGCGCCATTTTTTTTTTTAGCTCTTTATTTATTTTTAAAAGATTTTATTTATTTATCTGACAGAGATAGAGACAGCCAGTGAGAGAGGGAACACAAGCAGGAGGAGTGGGAGAGGAAGAAGCAGGCTCATAGCGGAGGAGCCTGATGTGGGGCTCGATCCCAGAACGCCGGGATCACGCCCTGAGCAGAAGGCAGACGCTTAACCGCCGTGCCACCCAGGCGCCCCTTTAGCTCTTTATTTTTACCATCAACATTTGCAATAAGAACAAATAAAAATACTACAAACTCTTCAGTACGGGGTCATATCTGTGCTCCACAGTGACTTGCAAAGGGATGACTGGTTGCTTGCTTCCGGAATTCCTTTCTTATTAGGAGCATTATACCCAGATGGCCTAGAAAACAAATCATCCCAGAAAAGAATTTCATCCTAGCTTGGTGGGACTGATGATGAGTGACATTATATGATTCAATTAGTGACAGGATTTGTACCAGACACCAGTAAGAATATAAAGAGGAATTAGACATGGGAGGTCATGGTCTCCTGGAAAAGAGAGGCAGGTAAAGAGATGTTTGCATTGTACTGTGTAAATTAAGTGCCAGAGCCATGCATTGTCAGTAGAGTGTGGGGATTTTGTGCTTGTGTCTGAAGTAGGGTTCCATCACCTACCATGTCTGTGGCCTTTAGCAAGTCATTTAACTTCATATGTATAATAATAACTGTAGCAGATTATAGTTTCTCAAAACGGCACAACAAGTCCCATCCCACATGCAACATGACCTTGCAATCTAAGCCCCCCAACAAAGGGTGGAGTTAAGTTTTCTGCCCCGTTGAATCTGAGAGTGTCCTGCGACTGCTTTGACCAAGAGAATATGGTATAGGAGTAACACTGCCAGTTCTAGACATAGCCCACTTTCATCTGGTTTGGCAAATTTCATGTCTAGCCTTTTGGAACACTGTGTGATTGCAGTCAGTGATGAACATGGAGTTCATGTTAACCATCTGGCTAACCTCAGTAGAGTCTAGATCTATTAAAAACCTAAGTTGGACAAGGTTGATAATAGAATGCAAAAATATAGGCGTGTAAGAACAGAAGGATTTAGGGGTTTGACAGTTAGAGATGGTTATGTCTGCTGTAATACCTCCCAGAGCAGCAGACAAAGGTGCTGCCTTCTAAAAACCTAGTGGAAAAAACAAAGAAAGTCTACACTTCTGCTCAGACTCTGAGATAGATAGACAATCAAGGTCGTTGCACTTTTCAATGGATTTTTTGCTACTATTGCTAATTGACATTCCCACTGTTTGTTACTTTTGAAGACTCAGTCTCTCTGGGCTTTAGTTTCTTCATTGATAAAATGGGGATAATGTTAGAACCTATCTCATAGGATGACTATGAAAATTAATGAAACACTGTGTGTGGTGGCTTAGCATAATGCTTCACTGATAGAAATCAGTCAACAAAGCTTTGCCAATTGCTATAGACTGAACATTTGTGTCCCCTCAATATTCAGGTGTTGAAACCTAATCCCCAATGTATTTGGAGTGGGGCCTTCGGGAGGTAATTAAGTTATGAGGGTGGAGAGCTTATGAATGGGATTAATGTCCTTATAAAAGAGGCCACAGAGAGCTTCCTAGGTCCTTCTACTATGTGAGGACATAGCAAGAAGGATGTCTATGAACCAGGAAGCAGATTCCCAGTGGATACTGAATCTGCCAGTGCCTTGATCTTGGACTTCCCAGCTTCCAGAATTGTGAGAAAGAAATTTCTGTTGTTTATAAGTTACCCAGTCCATAGTATTTTGTTATGACAGCCTGAATGGACTCAGAAACCTGTTGAGGGCATTAATATAATTATTATTGATAGGCATTAAATCAGTGCTCAACCCCAGGGGAAGTCAGACTAATTTTGTAAACTTCCAATTTAAAGGATTTCAGCATCAAAATATTCATTCAGTAGAGTTCCAACCTATTTGTGGGACTGTGGCATTCCCATCTCTTTAATGCAGGAGGTTTCAGTTACCTCTGAGATGTGAATTAGGAAAAAAATGACTCCTAAAGGATATTTTCATCTTTGTCTATTCAGAGGTCTGCCAATGGCTGAGTTGGGTCTTAAAATCTAGAGAGGAGATTGATTCTGGAACTCTCTAGAAGGTCAGTTCAGCTACTGCAACCACTTTAATAATCTTAGACTATTTACCTAACTCTTCTGAACTTCAGTTTACTTATTTGTTGAATGAGGCTATAATAGGTTTGGGAAGATTGCAGACTGACAGAAGCTGGGTCCAGACACATTAGTTCCTGTTCTCCTTGTTCTCATTCCCAACTACTGTGAGTATGCACTGTAAACATCTCACAACTGCCTGCCCCCTTCCCAGACAAGGAAAGCCACGTAGACCAGAAGGGTACATACCACTGGAGCCAATGACTGATGGATATGGGAGTACAAAAGATTGACCTTGGCTTTCATGGGGGATTACTCTCTGAGATACAATTTATGTTCTAGGGGGCCACTGTGGGTAAGGCCAAGACTAGACCTTATCTCAACATTCTTTCTTCTTCCCTTGCTTCCTTAGAGGTTCTTCCTGAAGAGTGTTCCTCCTATAAATCACATTTATTGGCCACCTCAACTCTTGCTTCTAGAGATCCAGACCTTAGATACTTAACAAAGGGCCCAAGATATAATTACCCTTAAAATCATTTGACAATTCTTGCAGAAACTGTCTAAATGGCTTTTTCTATCTTGAGTCATTTCAGAATTCCTCCATTCTGCCACGGCCCCAGGGAATGTGCTTGATTACCAGCCACCTTTCACCCAAAGGAAATCAGTCTCTTATTTGTTTAAAGGAATGACCTCTGCAGGGTTGATACCTCTGTGCGTCTCTGTGAATGCCATTTTACTTCTACCCATCTACAGTTTGTTAGGAAAGTAGAGAATGTGTGCGATTTCTTGATGTGGATGAGCCTGTTTTTGAAATTGGTAGGCTTCTAGAAGCAAATACTTTCAGACTAAACAGGTTGACATATTTGCATAGATTTTTCTTTCTTTTTTCTTTGGTTTCTCATAAGGCAAATTCTGGAGGCTGGTAACTTGAAGAGGAATGAAGACATTCGTGGGAAAACTTTGGGTTTAAAAACTGTTCCATGTGGTTCAAAATATTTTTTAGGCATTCAGTAGGAAAAAAGTGTGGACTTAATCACAATAATGTGATTTGGAAGAAGTTTCTATCAGCAGAAAACCCAGTGTACAGCTGGGGATTCTGAAGCACAACCTCAAATGTTGATGTGCAAAGATTCTTCTCACCTTCAGAGGAGAGAATAGGTTAGCTAAAAGAGGGTTGATGGTCGTGGGGAAATGGCATAGGATGGGGGGGTATATAAAAGGGTTGAAACAGTCGCTATGGACATTTAATAAGGAATTGGTTATCAATAAGTACAAATACTCCCATCGATCAGGCAACATCTAGTACAGGTCTGCTGGTAGGAATTTTAGTAGAGTCAAATTCATTCATCCCATCACGTATGTGTTCAACGCTATTAAGTGCCTTCTATGTATGGTTACACAAAGACAAATAAGACTTCTCCATGAAATTTCTGCACTCAAACTCCAGCTATAAGAATGGAACCTAGCTTATTCCACTTACCAAAATGTTCTCAATGTTCATCCATGTTATTGCATGGAGCAGGACTTCCTTCTTTTTTATGGTTGAATAAACCCATCCCTACCCCCACACACATTTTCTTTATCCATTCATCTGTCAATGGATTTAGGTTGTTTCAAATTATGCGAGGTATCTAAAAATAGTCAAACTCATAGAAACAGAAAGGGGAATGGTGGTTGCCATGGGCCGGAGGCAGGGGGACATGGGGAGTTTTTGTTTAACAGGTAAAAGTTTCAGTAATGCAAGATGAATAAGTTGTAGAAATCTGCTATCTGTACATCATTGTGTTTATGGATAACAATATTGTACTATGCACTTAAACATTCAAGAGGGTAGATCTCATATTATGTGTTCTTACCACAATTTTCTAAAAAAAAAAGAATGGAGCCCAGGAGCATCTTGATCTTGGATTTAACAAGAAAGAGAAATGAAACCTTGAAGGAGTAAGGATTCTAAGGTTCTAGGGAGAGGGCAGGTTAGGAGACCAGTGAAGCCAGGAGAAGGTTAAAATATGGGAAAATAGGAAGAAGTGAGTGCCTGTGGTCACAGTGAGCACAGAGCAAGAAGAGCTGTCAAGATGTGACACTAGGGACAGAGAGGGCAATTTCACAGTTTGCCACCTTTCAAATGGGTAATTAAAGTTTAGGAAGTCCCTCCCTTAGGGCATATATATATTTCTCCAACTTTTTCTTTCTCCACCCCATACATCCAAAATTTTGTATGAGCTCATCAATTCTACCCCTTCCCCTGCCCGGTGGGGATTGTTTTATCCTGGGCGATCTGGTTCTTTTTTTTTTTTTTTAAAGCATACTTAAGAAAATAAGAAGAGACAGAGACAGGCCTGGAGGGGTGGAAGGAAATGGAAAAGAGTAATTCTTCAAACTCTCCCTTGTTGTGGAGAATCTGAGGGATAGGTCAGGCAGCTAGTGAAACTCAAAAGAAAATATCAGTGAAGCTAGGCCAAAGTGCATTTTAAAGAGCTAAGAGCAACATGGGAAGGAGAAAAAAAATCTGGCAAAATGGCAGGAGGGAGGGAGTAAAAGGGAGGGAGAGACATTTTTTTTGAAATAGTTATAGGTTGGGAGAATAAAAAAGAGGAAAGGGGACTTAAAAAATTTGCCTTGCATTGTTAACTAAATTTTCTCTAAGAGATGAATATAATCTTATTAGTAATAGTTTTTATAATTGGACTGTTGCTTTGATTACTTCGTTTAGTTGAGACTGGACCATACTGAGATTCATTCAAGATACAGAAAGTCTATCACTGAATATAAGTTCAAACTGATCCATTAAGGATCAAATATTAATTATAATCATCTCCCAATTTGCATGTGCAAACTGGGGATAACAATTATTAACTGATTTGCCCATGTCATAATATTGGTAAGTGGTAGACTCAAGGATTGAACTCAGACTTGTTGACTCCATAGGCTCTGAGTTTTCCGCCATTTAAAAATGGAACGATTCCAAAAGAGAATTTATTTCAAGAAATAGTAGCCTTGAATGTGCATGACTACAGTGGAGGAGCATGCCATCACCAAAGTTGGAAGAAACGGGCAAGGGGCAGGTCTGCATATGTGTAGATGATGATATCTTGGCAGACAATGGGATAACAAAGAAATCATAAGCCAGATTCAGAGAACATTACCCAACTCTCATCACACTATCACCACATAATAAATATGTATCCCTTAATAAAAATGAGTTAAAATTTTGGGGTTGATAGATGCCCAAAAGGAAGAGAATGGTTCATGAAGATGGCATGAATTTACCCATGGAGGATTGATTGTTAGATAGTGGCAGGGGAGTAGCAGAACAGTCTTCTGCTCTACGAAATATATGGGGTGGATGAGACGTCAGCGAGAGAAAACATTTTTTTTTTTTTTAACAGTAAGGGACTTGAGATAATCTCTCTGAATCTTCCAGACTTTCTGTAATGATGTTATATTATATTATTTTTTGACTTTTATGCTTTAATTTTTATTCCTTTAGAGAGAGAGAGAATCTTAAGCAGGTTCCATGTCCAGCCCTGGACACCGGCACTGGGCTGGAGCTCACAACCCTAAGATCATGACCTGAGCTGAAATGAAGAGTCAGATTCTTAAAGGACTGAGCCATCCAGGCGTCCCTATTGTTTGACTTTTAAAACTATCTTTAAGATGAAAGCTCTCACATGGGTTCCAGAAGCCAGATCTTAATTCTGTTATTTCTTAAGTGTCTGACTCTTGACGAGTTACCTAACTATTGGCAGTTTGGGTTTCTTGATCTGTAATATAAAATTGATGATGGTATCCCCCTATTAAGATCAGTATGGGGTATTATTTATTACCTCATTTAGATAAACTATGTGTAAAGGACTTTGTAAATTAAAAAACGTTCTATGAACGCTAGTTTTACTAATAATGAGAGAACTTTTGTGGTCATAAAGTATTATAAATACTTTTCCCATTTCGTAATTCTCACACTTTTCTGTCTAATGTGCAATATTCTACCAAACTGACGTATCATATGTAATTTAGGATGTGAAATTCAGTGACGAGAATTAGGTCACCCAGGAAGTGTTGCCACCAAGATATGAACATGGTTCTCTCTGACCTCAAAACTCATGCCATTAATACAACATTGCCTAAAAGAGGAAATAACTGTGCTGTAGTTACCCCAAATCTCTATCTCTGAACCATAAGGAAAACAAAGAAGGAGAGGCAGCTCTGCAAGGATAGGGCATAAATCTGGAACTGCCAATGTTCTCAGCTAGGGAAAGAAAGAATGTGCTTGTGTGTGTTGGGTGTGATAAAGAAGAAGAAGTGTAAAATAAGTTTCACCTGGCCCAGCTGACCGAGGGACAAGGGACAAAGAGCGTCCTCATTTTGGAATTAAGGCTTCGATGCATTTGCAGCTCAAGGTTGAGCGAGCCGCCCCCTAGACAAATAGGGGGCTACTGCTGACTCGTTCACGCAGGGGCTGCCGTAGAGAA
Organism: Ursus americanus; assembly: GCF_024610735.1. Taxonomy (NCBI): domain Eukaryota; kingdom Metazoa; phylum Chordata; class Mammalia; order Carnivora; family Ursidae; genus Ursus; species Ursus americanus. Next base: position 19,649,199 of record NC_142135.1, read on the forward strand.
CCACACACTCACCTGGGCTGCACGGTCGGTGATGTGGAACACCTGTGTAATCACATCTGCTCCTCTTCAACTGTTACTCTGTTATTCTTAGGAATTGGGGTTTTTTTTTTTCCCTCCCAGAAAGCCACAGCCTGGAGTCTTACTCTTCAATAATACAGACTAACTTGGCAATGGAATAAGACGGATTGCTGTTACAGATTCAGTATGAAACAGTTACTAAAAAAACAAACAAACAAAAACCAAACAACCAAACCTTCAGCTCTTTGAGAAAACTGATCGTCGAACTTGGTCTGTTCTCCAAATTGAGAAAAATGTCATCTCCTCAGAGAGTTAGATTTGTTTTCCTTTGACAGATTGTGTTTAGAAGCTGGGGGCCAACTTTTCATTCACCAAACACCCAGTGTTCCTGGAGTGGGACGCCCAGAGCCACAGTAGCAGGAATGTGTTTGCTGCCATCTTTCTTTCTTCCGGTCCTCCACCATGGCCCCAGCTCCACCCTCTCGCCCCCTTGGCCAGCACGTTTGGAGGCCCAGGCCCAGACATCTTGGTCACTTCCATGGGGCGGTGGTTTGAGCGAGCAGCAGCATTTAGTTAGTGCCCACTGAATGCCAAGGGCTCTGTTGGGCCCCCCGTGGTAAGTGGGGGCAAACCGAGGAAGATTATTAAGTTGCACTAAGGATAGAAAAATACATAAAATGCCATCCCTGTTCTTAGGGAGCACACAGGCTGTTGGGGAGATTACATGGTCCAATGCCTACACAGAGCCCAGGCAGGTAGGGTCAGTGAGGGAAGAAAGTCATGTGGAGGCTATGGGATTTGGGAGAGCAATTCCTCTATGTGAAGGGGCATCCGCAACTCAACTACGGAAAATTGTTGCTGTTCAGGAGGATGGAACAGTCTGGCCGGATGTTTTAAGAAATACTAAAAATCCAATTTTTAAAAAATATTATGGAAAATCTCCGGATTTTTAATGTTGTCAACTCATCTAAAGTGTTCTTTTAAAGCATTGTTTGGTCAAAAATAAAACACATATATAAGTTGGGTACAGTGTGAGAGAAATCATTTTGTGACCTCCAAGGGGAGACAGATAAGAAGGATAGTGGTCCTTTGCTGTCCTGCCTGCTGCTCCCTTGCAGTGTATTCAATAAACTTTTTATCTTAAAAAAAAAATAGTGATCCTACCCCAGTTTGATGGGTGTTATGGTAGGGAAGGTCCAGATGCTGTGTGAGCAGAGGCAGGCACTAATCCCGATACAGGAAGTCAAGAGAGGCTTTCCAGAGGAGGTGGCGGGGTGTGAACTGTCTGCACAGCCCTGGCTGGTGAGAAGGAGAGGAAGTGGATCGTGAGGTCTTGGCTAAGCAGACTGCACGTCCAAAGTCGGGGGCGTGCATGGGGCAGGATTTGCTGGCGGATTTGGACGTATTTAGAGGAAAGGATGGCTGCATACAAGTTAGGGGGTACTGAGGAATGAAGCTTGAGAACTAAGTCGGTGTCAGATCACAAAGGGCCTTGAACATCCTGCTAAGGATTTTGCCCTTTATTTCGAACAAGTTTAAGCAGAGGATTCACAATATCAGATTTGTGGTTTAGAAAGACTATGCTGATGGAAAAAAGGCAAAAGTGGGTAAGTTCGGTGTTTCGGTGTTAGAGGCTCTTTCAGGGATTTGAGAGAGACGTAATGAATGATACCAGTGGCAACAGAAATCCAGAAGAGAGATCCACATGACATTTAGCAGGTCACCTCAGTGGGGCTTGATGAGAAACGGGAGGGAGAGGGATGAGTTTGGCAAGAATCCCAGGTTCCTGGCTTGGGGGACCCAGTCGATGGTGCCCTGAAAGAAGAGAAGAGGTACCAGAGAGGTCATGCTGTGTTTGAAGCCCAGGGGTGCAGTTTCGGACAGGCTGAGTTTGAGGCGAACAGGCAGAGATTCGCACTGGCAGTGTTTTCTGGAGGACGGGGCCGGAGGAGCGAGCCCCAGGCAGGAGGTGTGGATTTGGCTTCATACAGGCAGGGGAGGGAAGACCTGCGGTCACAGAGAGGATGGAGGCCGGCACCTGGTGAACACAGCAGCTGGGGATGGTAGGTCAAAGCGGAGGCATCGAAAGGAAGCAGCCATCGAGGTAGTAGGACCAGGGCTGGCGACGCTCTGCTAACCCCCTGCGGAAAGACTGAAGGAGGAGGCGCTACGCGGAGCTAAATGCTGTTGAAGGCTAACCTGTGGAGAATGATAACTATTTGCCTATTGGATTTAGCCTCAGGGTGGTCAGAGTTGATCTTGGCAATGGCAACTTTGGGGGTGGTGGGGGAAGAAGCTGGCCGAACATTGAGGAGAGTGAATGGAGGTGAGGAAGTGGCACGAGGAGTCCGAATACCCTTTTAAAGATAGTTTGGCTGTAAAGTGGATAAGAGATAAAGACTGATAATGGAAGGACTATACCTGGTGAAGGGAGGGATTTTTAACCGTGGAAGAGGCTAGAAATGTTGGTGTGTTGGCAAAATGCTCATAGGGATGAGGGTCTCAGCTACCGAGGAGAGGGGGAAGACTGGCCCAGTGAGCCGCACAGGTGGGTGACCCGATGGTCCTGCAATGTGTGTCATCCACTGTCTGTTGTCCGCCCCCCCATTCCCATGCACCCCCACCTCGGGCTTTGGTCATTTTGCTTTGTGCATTCCTCTCAGCTCTGCTGCTTGCCCGCTTTGTTCTTGTGACATATTTGCTGGCATCTTTAGACACTTCTCTAGTTGTGGGGTGTCTAGGAGCATCTTACCAATGACCAGGGGCAGACAGACACCCCTCTTTCATTTCCATACACAGGACTGTTACTTAGGAAATACAGCAAACAGGGCCCATACAGAGTTGATCTGGGGGGCTTCCAGGGGACTCAGTTGATTAAGCATCCCACTCGTGATTTTGGCTCAGGTCATGATCTCAGGGTGGTGGGATGGAGCCCCATGTTGGGCTCTGCGCTGAGGATGGGGCCTGCTTGAGATTCTCTCTCTCCCTCTTCTGCCCCTCCCCCACTTGCACTCTCTCTCTAAAAAAAAAGTTGATTTTGTATGCCTTTTAATAAAAGAATACTAATAAATAAGCCATAAGGATGAAAAGTACAGCTTAGGGAATATAGTCAATAATATTGTGATAATGTTGTACAGTGACTGACGGCTACTACACTTAGTGTGCTGAGCACTGTGTAATGTATGGAATTGCTGAATCACTATATTGTACAACGGAAACTAATATAACATTGCATGTCAACTATATTTCAATAATAATAAAAAAAAGAGTACTAAGAATTTCTATTTGTCACGGAAGCAGAAAGTCAATACGTGTAGTGGGTGGTCTGGTCTTAGGCCACTGATAAAACCTGGCAAGGGTAGCAGGAAATGTGTTCCTTGGCTGCTATTATTACTTTAATTGAATTGCAAATTGAAATGTAAATTTCGTGTCCCATTTTTCTAAGTGACCAGTGTTCCCTAAAGGAAGAAGGAAGCAGAGAAGCCCATGATTTGGTCCGGGATTGAAAGCGGAATCAGCAATATCCATCATGAATTTTTATAGCTGGTGTTCACATAGCTCAGGAGCTCTGTTCGGGTTGATTTCATGCTAAAAATGTCAACTGTTACAAATGCCAAAACCCCTCTCATCCCCCACCCCCACCCCCCACCTCCAACCTAACTCAGGCTGGATACTGAAATCTTAATGAAACTTATCAAAGTGTGGCCCAAAAGCATCCATGCAGAGAGATAGTGTTGTAGTCTGATTGGGTGGAGGAGTCTATCCATGCATGGGGCAGAATAAGAAGGACATCCCAAGGTGGAGTGACCTATGGGAACTCCAAGTGATGGGGCAACATCTGAGGGAGGGGTTGCTGAGAAGATGGAAAATTTGTTACATAAAATGGGATTAATCATGTCAATAAATATAATGGGAGCAAGAATTTTCTCTGTCAGAAAAAGGAGTTACAAATACGGAAAGGAAGACTGTCCAAATTAACTTGATGGTGTTGAACTCGACTTGAAGTATAATTGTGAACTCATGGCATTCAATATATAAGTATACAGAAATACAATGGGTGTGCGTGTGTGTGTGTGTGTGTGTGTGTGTGTGTGTGTGTGTCCATTCTCCATTTCTGTTCATTCAGAAAGCCTGGGAATAGGGACATCCCTATAGCAGGAAGCATACCTAGCACCTAGATCTTGGCTTCTAAATTTTGTTCTCCACTAAAAAGAACCAGGACCTCTCAGAGAAATGGCTGATTCCAAGCCTGGAGCAGGGTTTTATTTATTTATTTATTTATTTATTTATTTATTTATTTATTTATTTATTTAAAAGATTTTATTTATTTATTCGACAGAGAGACAGCCAGCGAGAGAGGGAACACAAGCAGGGGGAGTGGGAGAAGAAGAAGCAGGCTCATAGCAGAGGAGCCTGATGTGGGGCTCCATCCCAGAACACCGGGATCACGCCCTGAGCTGAAGGCAGAGGCTTAACCGCTGTGCCACCCAGGCGCCCCCTGGAGCAGGGTTTTAAAATGCAACGTGAGCCTAGAACTAGAAAATCTTTTGTAAGGAAGCAAGGAGATGCCGAAGCAGGGATGGAGGCTCCTCAAAGAAAGGAGCAGCCAGTCTGAAGTGCTTCCTGCTGGGAGCACATGGATCCATAAAAAGTCGAGTTTGGGCGCGCCCAGGGGGCTCAGCTGATTAAGTGACCGACTCTTGATTTTGGCTTAGTTCATGATCTCAGGGTGGTGGGATCAAGATGGTAATGAGTGGTAATCTATATACTTGCATAAATAGGTGGTAATGGCTGAATTCAAGTAAAATAAGGAGCTAGATTCCATATAAATACATATATATAAATATATATAAATAAATACATGAATGAATTGAAGGTTTGCTGAGGAATGGGACATTTACATAGTTTTCAAACCACCTTCCCCCCAAACATCTATTATTTTCAAAGGAAAAGAATTACTTAACAGCAGAGAAGCCTGGAAGACACCATTCCAAGTAAGGGATAAGGGGAGCACCATCACTAGGAGGACAAAAGGAAATCATGTGCTACTTGATTAGATGCAAGGAAAAAATCTCAACATCACATTTGTGATATCCCTGCCTAAGGTGGGCAACTTGAATCTAATCATGAGGATCCACTTTAGACAGACCCAAATTGAGGGATATTATACAAAGTAATTTGCCTGTAATCTTCAAAAGAAAAGCAAGGTTATGAAAGCCAAGAGAAAAAACCGAGAAGTTGAGGTCAAGAAGAAAAGCAGAGAAGGGTAAAATTGAAGGAGTCTCAAAGAGACTTGATAACTAATGAAAGAAGTAATTCCTTTCAGCAGAGACGATCTTATTGGGACAAACAGGAAAGGTTAAATGAGGCCAGAAGAGTGATGGTAGGAAGGTGTCAGGCCCTCTTGATTTTGATGGTTGCCCTGGGGTCATATAGACGTCCCTGTTTGTAGACTATGGCCCCTTGGCAGGGCGGAGCATCATACTTGCAACTGAATCTTAAATGGTTCATTAAAAAAGTTCTTTGTACTATATTTGCCGTTTTTCTGTAAGTTTGTGATTATTCCAAAATAAAAAAAACATATATATATGTTTATATGTATATGTAAAACTTTATTTTTTTAGAGCATTTTTAGGTTCACAGTAAAATTGAGGAGAGGTACAGAGATTTCCCATACACCCCTGCCCTACATACACACAATTTTCCCCATTACACTCCCCACCAGATGACGACTTTTGTTACAATCGATGAACCTGGTGCCTTCCATTCCCTGAGTTTGGAAAAGCCATCATTGTGGTTTCATGCAGAGTACTTTCATTGCCCTAAAAATCCTCTGTGTTCTGGGCCATTCATCTCTCTTCCCATTCCAATCTCTGGCAACACTTAATAGTTTTACTGTCTCCACAGTTTTGTCTTTTCCAGAATGTCGTATAGTTGGAATCATACAGTATTTAGCCTTTTCAGATTGGATTCCCTCACTTAGATTATACATTTAAGTTTTCCCCATGTATTTTCACGGCTTGATAACCCATTTCTTTTTTTTTTTTTTTAAGATTTTATTTATTTTAGAGAGAGAGAGAGAGAGAGAGGAAAGAGCATAAGCTGCGAGGGAGAGGCAGAGGGAGAGCAAGAATCTCAAGCCGACTCCTCACTGAGCTGACCAGGGGCTCCACCTCGTGACCCTGAGATCATGACCTGAGCTGAAATCAAGGGTTGGAAGCTTAACTGACTGAGCCACCCAGGTGCCCCAGCTGAATACCAGCCCTAAATAAGAGTCCCTTGTCTGGATGTACCACAGTTGTTCACTTTATCCATTTGCAAACCGAAGGACATCTTGGTTGCTTCGGAGTTTTGGCAATTATGAATAAAATGTCATAAACATGCCTGTGCGGGTTTGTGTGTGTATCATTTAGAGACAGATGTACAGATCAAACTCATTTAAATCAAATCATTGGATTAGGAGGCATGAGAACCCTAGCCTAGATTCATTGTACTCCATAGACTCAAGGCAGGGCTACTAACATAATGTGGGTTCACCTTATGACACACATAGGCTCATTTTTTTTTTCAGATGAGGAAACTAAATCCCGGATAGTTTAAATAATGGTGTTTTCCAGGGGCCCCTGGGTTGCTCCGTCCGTTAAACGTTGGCCTATAGCTCAGGTCATGATCTCAGGATCCTGGCATCCACCTGCATCACGCAGCTCCCTGCTCAGCAGGGGGTCTGCTTCTCCCTCTCCCTCTGCCCTTCCCCTACTGCTTGTGCTCTCTCTCTCTCTCAAATAAATAAATAAATAAATAAATAAATAAATAAATAAATAAAATCTTTTAAAAAAATTATGTGTTTTCTAGTTTTTGGCCATTCTGACACCTAAACCCTGGATCCTTTCTCCATGTCAGATTCATCTCTTCCCCTTTCTACACCTACGATACTAATGGCCCAAGCAAAAGCTCTCAACGCCAACTTTTTCCATGTCTTCTCTTCGTAGTTTTCTCAGCTAGATTTTTCCCTGTCCGTGGCTTCCTGGACTTGGCAGCTCCCTGGGGGCTCCTTGTTTGGGGTTGGAGGTGTGGATGATGGCCATACCGGGGTGTGCTTGGATTAACTCTTTGAATGTACTGCCCAGTCTCATTTCAGGTCAGTTTCACAGACTCTGGATAACACAGCAGTATTTGGCCTCGGGTGCTTCCAAACAAAGACAGGAAATGGCACACACTTCAAAGTTAGCTCCTGCTTGGTGCCAGTGCCATGAGCACTGATCATTTATCTGAGCAAATGGATCATTTATCTTAGCTGTAAATTACTCTCAGATATACATGGAGGCCAGCACTAGCTGGAGGTGTGGGAACAGACTGCTTTTACCCTTGCTTCCTGAAAATTTAGAACATTTTCCATTCTCAGTGTTTAGAAGTTTAGGGTCAATTTGAAAGTTATAGCTATTTTCAAACCTTTAAACAGACCTGAGCTTATTCTTGGATCTTTTCCTTGGTCAGGTTAATGTTATTTTATTTACGTCCCATATAGTTTATCAGTATTTCTTTGTTACTCATTTTCCATCCTATAATCTTTTTTTAGAAGCAACTTTATTGAGGTATAATTTATATACAATAAATGCACCTTTGAAAATACAGTTTGATGAGATTTTACATATGTAAACACCCATATAAACATCACTCCAGTTAAGATAATGGATATTTCCACTAGCCCAGAAAGTTCCCTCTTATCCTTTCACGGTCATTTTCACTCAGTCTAGGGGCAATTGCTAATGAGATTTCTATCACCATTACTTCTGCCCATTCTTGAAGTCCATATAGCTGGAGTCGTACAGAGTGTCCTTTTAGGTCCAGCTTCTTTTGCTCAGGACAAATTTTTGGAAATTCACCCTTTTTCTTTGCATCTATCAGTATTTCATTCTTCTTCTTTTTTTTTTTTTTAAGATTTTATTTATTTATTCGACAGAGATAGAGACAGCCAGTGAGAGAGGGAACACAAGCAGGGGGAGTGGGAGAGGAAGAAGCAGGCTCACAGCGGAGGAGCCTGATGTGGGGCTCGATCCCATAACGCCGGGATCACGCCCTGAGCCGAAGGCAGACGCTTAACCGCTGTGCCACCCAGGCGCCCCTCATTATTATTCTTTTTCATTGTTAATATAACATTTAATTGTAAGTCTTTTTAAAGTTTTATTTATTTTAGAGAGAGAGAGAGAAAGAAGGAGAGCGTGTGGGGAGGGGCAGAGGCAGAGGGAGGGAATCTCAAGTGGACTCCCCGCTGAGCATGGAGCCCCACATGGGGCTCAATCTCACGACCCTGAGATCATGACTTGAGCCAAAATCAAAAGTCAGATGCCAAACCGACTGAGCCATCCAGGCGCCCCACGTTTAATTGTAAGTTTGGGTAACTTATTCTTTAAATTTTTTTTTTAAATAATCTAGGCTTACAGAAAAGTGGCAATAAGATTACAAAGAGTTCCTATAAACCCTATCAACATCCAGGAAATGCATGTGTTTCTACTAACCCATGTATACACTTATATCTGTATTTATTTTTGTGTCTATCTGTATGTACTTAGTACAGGTGACTATACGGACCCTAATATAAGCACACACATCAGAACAAACATGAGGTCACGCTGTATGTTTGACCCCAATCCAGCGGCATTCCAACAGTGAGAAACCAGGCTCTCATTAGCTACAACTTATTCAAGAAATTGTTCATTCCTAGCATACATGTAAAGTACTTTTACAATGGTTGTCCATAGTCCCATGAAAAACAAATTCTCCAACTAGAGTAAAATGTTTGCATACAGTTTTTGTCTTTAACCTTATAGCATATAGTCAAAACACTTTTTTTTTTCTTTTTTTTAACAGATGCGTCCTTTCAGCCCCAAATGCTTTTTTACAAAGTTATTTAGGTCAGCTTGTTTCTTCCCCATCCGCTCCAGTTGGGTGATGTCCTTCATCTGTAGTAAAGTTAGATTTATGTGTTACACTCTGCATTTCATCTTGGTTTCTCTTCATTATCCTGGTTGAGTTTTTAAATTTTGTGTATGGTAAAATTCAGTTTTTGTGAGGTATAGTTTTATGAGTTTTTAAAAACACATAAAATCATGTATCTACTACCAAGAACTTGTAGAACAGTTCCATTATTTCTTAGTAGCATCCCATTGAATAAATAGTTCATTATTATTTTTTTTAAAGATTTTATTTATTTATTTGACAGAGATAGAGACAGCCAGCAAGAGAGGGAACACAAGCAGGGGGGGTGGGAGAGGAAGAAGCAGGCTCACAGCAGAGGAGCCTGATGTGGGGCTCGATCCCATAACGCCGGGATCACGCCCTGAGCTGAAGGCAGATGCTTAACCGCTGTGCCACCCAGGCGCCCCAAATAGTTCATTATTTTTAGTAGTATGTATAAAGCTTCTATGAACACGTGTGTGCAGGTTTTCATGTGAATATGTTTTCACATCTTTGGGATAAATGAGCAGAAGTGCAGTTATAGGTGGTATGATTGTTACGTATTTAGTATTTAAAACAAATTTCCACACGATTTTCCAGATTGACTGCTTCCACTCAGCAATGTCTGAGTGATCCAGTTTCTCCGCATCGCCAGCATTTGGTGTTGTCACTACTTTTTATGAGTCATTCTGAAAGGAGTGTAGCAAGATCCCTCTGTGGTTTTAATTTACATTTCCCTTATGGCTAATGTTGAACAGCTGCTTCTTTTCCAACTGTATGCTCTCTTTGGCAAATGTCTTTTCATGTCTTTGGCCTAACTCCTAATTGAATTGCTTGCTTTTTAATGTTAAGTTTTTTTAGTTTCCTTATATATTCTAGATAATACTTCTGGGTCAGATTTGTGGTTTGCAAATATTTTATCTCACTATATAGCTTGTCTTTTCATCCTCTTGTCAGGATCCTTTGCAAAGCAAATGTTTTTAATTTGGAAAAAACCCAGTTTATCAGTTTCTCTTTTTATGGGTCATGCTTTTAGTGTCAAGTCCAGCTTTTGATCTTGAAGATTTTCTGGTACAGTTTTCTAAAAGTTTCATCGTTTTACATTAACATCTAAGTTTGTGATCCATTTTGTGTTAATTTCTTTTTTAAAGTGTGAGGTTTAGGCCAAAGTTTATCTTTTTGTCTGTTAATGTCCACTTGGCCCAGCGCCATTAGTAAAAAGGCTATCTTTCCTCCATTTAATTGCTTTGCACTCTTGTAAAAAATTAGTTCTATATACTTACTCCTCTGCCAGTACCACCTAGTCTTGATTACCGGAGCTTTATAGCAAATACTATTTTTGGTTTCCAAAATTGTTTTAGCTATTCTATTTCCTTTGCCTTACTATATAACTTTTTGAGTAATCCTGTTTATAGCTATAAAAAAAGTCTTGCACAGATTTTGATAGCAATTACATTAAAACTTTCTATCAATGTGGTGATAATCGACATCTGTACTATGTTGAGTCTTTCAATTTGTATGTCTTTCCATTCATTGTATGGTTTTCAGCATACAGATTCAGACATGTTTTATTGGATTCACACCAAACTGTAATTTATTTAAACAGTTTATATCTAAGCTATTCTATATACTAGGCCTGATAGTTCTGCGCTCCAAAGTCTTAGGAGATCTAAACTGTTAGTTATCGTTGGTAGCTTTCATTCATGGTGGCTAATCTGTGCTTGGTGACCTTTGATTATCATATCATATAGGGGCTGCTTTGAATTTGTGGAAATGAAGGGTGCTACCTTCCAGAGATGATTTATATTTGCTTCTGCTCGACTGCAAAAGTCAATTCCCATTTGGGATCTTCCATGTTCATTGGTAAGTAGGGTCTAAAGTTTATCTCCATCCTTGGAACCCTCCTGCTGCAAAGCTAGTTTTCTGATTTGCATTGCAAATATATCCTTAAGGCAACCTTAGCTTTTGTCTTTACTTATCTGTCCCTCAACTAGTTCGAAGCTATTCTACATTCCTCTGTTATTATTCTTTAACGGCAATCTTGGAAATTTCCTTTTCTTCATTCATTTTGAAAGCACATTTTTGTGCAGAATTAATTTTTTTTTTAAAATTGGCCTTAAATAGTAGAAATTCATGCCTGTCCTTTTAAATTCTAAACTGGCTTTCCCCTCCCCTAAGCTTGGCCAACTCCAATGGATTCAACACAGTTCTTTGTTGCTTTTTTGCATATATATTCTTCTATTATATTACTCACCTCTTTAAGATGTAAGCAGCTGTTTATCTTTTATCTTTTTTGTTGAATGTAGATATGTACTGCCTCTTACTTTTTTTGTACCTTTACACTCCAATACAGGGGCTTGCCTCTAATAAATGTTGGTTGAAATTTTTCTACCTTCCATATTTTCTATTAAAATAACCTGCATATAGTTGGAGATTTGGAGATGTTTATTTGATGAAGAGTTTGCTAGAGTTGGAGAAAAATGGGGATTTGAATTTTCTTCGTTGGAAATATTCCAAATATGACTGTTTGTGGAAAGATTTCTGAGTGGCATGAAGAATGGAGGTAAAGGGTTAGGAAGTTTACATGCTGATTTTCTTAGAAAAATCACAAATAGCTAAACAAATTGGGACCTAAAAGAAGTTTTCATTATCAAAACTGATTTTTGCCCTAAAGTAAATCACTTGAAATTGTACAAAGTATATGTAACTATAATGCTCCCTGCTGGCCATTTTCTGCCAGAGCAAAGAAAAGAATTATAGTCAACAGATGTGTTGGGTATTCTGAAATGCAAAGACTATAATATTTTCTTTCATGTTTCAAGTTTTTAGTTAAATTCTAGTTAGTTAACAGATAGCTTTAATATTTTAAGTCAAAACTGCCTATGCAGAAATCTAAAAAAGTCTTCCTTTCTCTATAAAACATTCCAGTTGCTGAAGAAATAAAAACTATCCCCCTTTAAAAAACAAGTTTACATGCTAAAATCTTTCTTTCCCCACCAACATATGGACTTTTGCTCTTTGACAGCCAGCAAGTTGAATTACTCATGATCCCTGCTTCCAAAAAGACCAGAATATTATGAGGATACAGACATAAATAAAAGCTCTTACTCACTGAGACAAATTCAATTATATGGGTTTGCACAAAATCCAAAGAGAGGAAACAGAGTAGATTGAGGATGGTCTAAAGAGGAATTGATCTTTGATTTATGCTTTGAAGGGTAGGTATGCCTCTCTTCAATGAAGCAGTAGGAGAAGGGCATTCCAGGCAGGTGAATGGCATGGTACAAAAGCTTGGAGAGGCAAAAAGTACCGCCTTCTCAGGCACTTTCTGGTAGTGGCTTGCACAAGGGCTACATGTGAGGCTCTGGCAGAAAGTATTGGAAGGAGATGAGTACAGGAGTCAAATAATGCAAAAACATGTGTAGCGTGTGATGGAATTTGGGTGTATGTGTTAGAAATGGAAGATCACAGATAGATTTTAATCTGGACAGTGATCAGATTTTGGTTTTAGTGAAAGATCTCTGGTATTAGTGTGGAGGAGGGATCGGAGGGGCATTAGTAGTACAAATCTGTTGTAACAATCCAGTAAAGAAATTATAAGGTTTCTATCCAGAACATTGGCAGAATTGAGTAGTGATGGAGAGCAGGACAGTAATTCCAGAGGGAATTTGTTATACACTTGGACAGAGTTGGTGACCAACTGAATGTAGGAGGTGAGAAGAACAGTGGAAGACATTACCTGTCTGCACGGATAAAATATTATTAACCCAGAGGAAAAAATATAGAGAGAAGCAGACTTGGGCAGAGGTCAATGATAACAAGGACGGTGAATTTATTTGGGAATAGGTTCAGTATGAGACATCTACAATACATGTTGAGAGAGCTTTTACCAGGCATTTGGAAATATGAGTCTGGAGCTCAAGAGAGAGAGGTCTAGAGTGGGGTTATATCTATGAGGGAATTCCCCACGCTTTGAGTGTGGTTGATTTAGGAATCACATCTAATGAGTGGAAAAGAATGGAATTAATAGTTAGTGTCTTCAAAGACTAGGTTATAAAAGGCACTGTGGATTCCTGCTTGCTTTCTTCCTTGGATCACTTGTTCCAGGGGAAGCCAGTTGCCATGTTATGAGGACACTCACTTGTAAAGAAATCCACATGGCAAAGAAGTAAATTCTCTGGCCATCAGATAGCAAGGAAGTGAGGCTTTCTGCCAACAGTCCCAATCAAACCTTCAGATGGCTGCAGCCCTGTCCAAGATTTGGACTGCATGAAATGCAGTCATGAAATACCCTGCAGCTCAATTGCTCCTGAATTCCAGATCCACAGAAACTCGGCAAAAATAAAAAATATGCATGATTTTAAGCCACTAGATTTGAGGATAATTTGCTATGCTTCATTAGATGACTAACACATAAAGCCACGTGCAGGTACAAGGGGCAATATCCCTGGTTAGGTAGCTGCATCTCTTCTACAACTCTATTACTGTAGAAGAGAACAGATTCCGTAGATAGCAAGCTGAATTGTCTTCTCCACCCTATGGTAATTAATTTGGATTATATTTAAAATATAATGGTAAACTGTTAGATGGACAGAGGAGTTGGACAATTCACATGCTTTGTTATGAAACAAGAGAGCAGGGTTAGAGAAGAAATGGGAAGATGTGTCAGAAACCCTTTGGATAGTTCAGGCAAGAGTTGCTTCTGCTATGAGCCAGGCTGGAGGCAATGCGGACACAGGTGACAACTCAAACTGTATTTTGAAAGTAGTAAAGATGAGAGGACTAAGGAAAGGATTAAAGTTTTTCACCGTTCCTCGAAAGCATCCAGACAAAGGAAAGAGGCCAAAGTATGAAGCCAAACAAGATGGAGACCTTCTGAAGCCAGTGTGTGAAATGAATGGAAAGGACACCGGGCCAGAGTAACTCTCAAATCTACTTATAGACCTCTGTGATTGGCTTTGGTCTGGCTCATGAGTGTGCATGTTGGGTATATTTAAGACAGCCCAATGCAGCAGATATGTAATGTAGATTGCATCCCAGAACTATCTAATGTCAGGAGCATAGGTGAGGATGAAAGCTGCTCTATTTTGTTCATGGTCCCAACATTACATATATTATCACATATAATTCTCTTAATAAACCTAGGAGAGAGGTCTATTAAATTTTCATTTTGCAGAAAAATAAACTGAGGATCAGAGAGAATAAGGGACTTGACCAAGCTTACAAAGCTAGAGTAGGATTTGAACACAGGTATGTTTGACACCAAAGTCCTTACTCTTAACCACTAAGTCCATTTCCCATCCCCTCTCAGAACCCAGCACCTCTCTGACACTTCCAACATGACCAGTTTCAGAGCTTCCAGAGACAGCTCCCTTGGCTATTATATTCATATTCTCAGGATGGTTGTTGACAACGACAATGGAAAACCTAGTTCAAGCAATTTTATGGACAAGTATTGACTCAAGGAAATCAGAGCCAGGTAGAAAGAATATTGAGGGTTTTCAAATGGTGTCAGTAGCTAACAGATTGAACGTGGGGATACACAAACATTTATTTTGGAGAATTCTCAAAATGCTTGAGGGAAAAATCTGGTGTGTGTGTGTGTGTGTGTGTGTGTGTGTGTGTGTGTGTGTGAGTGAAGGATTCTGCAAATGTAGTTCAAGGTCAAGAACAGAAACTTTGATTATGGACGGAAAGGTCACTTCATTTGTATCTGCAGACAAGAAGGATCTGGTGACTTTGAGTTACAGCGGTGCTTGATCCAGGGAGTAATTTGTGCAGAACTGATAAGCCATCGATTTGAATAAACCTGAGTAGACTTGAATATAGAAGCTTAGAGTTAGAAGGACTCTTAGAGGTCATAGACTTTAGCCCTCTTTCTTAAATTTGAACACTTTTCTTGGTAGCAAAGGCAATCATCTCTCTCATCCTGGCCTCAGAATGATAAAAAAAAATTATATTCTATATTTTCTTCAAAATGTAGCCTTCTTACAGAATGCAAATATTTTATGAACATTTCTCACACATTTCTCTGACATTAACTGGAAAGTGAGATAAAAAAGCTCAGGTTATAGACCGTGGCCTAATATTTTGGAGGCATAATAATAATGATAATACAGTATCATAACTATTATCATAGCATAATTTCATAATTTGACTATGAATTAATCATAATACTGTTTTCCATAGCTTCTGAATTTAAAACATCACCTATTCTGTTGCTTTATAATAATGATGATGATAGTAATTGTTATTGTCATTATAAAGCAACAGAATTAAGCAATCCTCCAAATTCAAAATACCTTATGAAAAGAATGGTATTTGACGTTTGTACATACAGCTATCTCATTCACTGGTGAGGTAGATATGATGATCTCATACAAAGGCCCAAAGAGTTTAAGGAACTTGTTCAAACTTAACATAGATAATCAATGGAGGAGCTAGGACCTGAACGAATGGCCTATTAAGCTTGTCTTGCTAACATTCATTCACCTTTACTGAGTATTACTTCAGTCCAGTTGTTCCTGGGAAATCAGTGCTTTCCCACATATAGTTCATGGATTGCCTTGAATTGTGTCGACCATACCCCCAGTGCAATGGATGGTGCCTTATCGAATCCAACCAGTCTTAGCTGGAGAGCCACCACTCATCCTGTTGTATTACTGTGCTCCACCACCCTACACCCATCTCCTCCTTCTTATTGGCCTCTCCTCACTTTCACCAGGGTGGGAAATTTTAGGCAATGAGAGAAGTTCAAAAAATTCTCACCACACTATCTGTCCATCTGCTTTAATTTGTGCTTACTTTCTCTGCCTTGCCTCACGTTTTATGGATAAAATGTCTATATATGTATCTAAGGCCAGTTCTTCTGCTTGTTTCTTAGATGCCATAGCTTTAGCAATTCTCTTCTCTCCAACCCCTGATTAAGGGAATTTTTTCCCTCTTTCTCTAGTTCATTACCATCAGCACACAGAAATTCTATAATGCCTTCCATATTAAACAAAACAAAATAAACTCTTTACCCAATATCATTCTCTTTATTTCATTTTTTTTGCTAGCTTCCTGAAATGTTATCTGGAATCACTATCTCTGATTTATCTCCACCCATTCTCTATTGAACCCAATCCATTCAGGCAATCACCCCATCACACCCATCACACCCATGAAACTGCTCTTGTCAATATTTCCATGACTAGGGTGACTCACGACTCAGTTTGTACAGACAGTCCTGGCCTCTGCCTGTTCTCCAGGAATAATTTTTCACTCTCAAAGTGCCTTGATTTGGATGATAAATTATATGTTCATCGTATTTGTGACCTCCACACTGATAAATCCAGCTGAACACAGCACTTCTCAATGCTCATTGTACTTAAACTAATAGCATTTCACACATCTTATCACATCTTTCTTTCTTCATGTGTCTTCCAGGACCTCACATGGTTCTCTTCTTGTCTTTCTTGTCTCTTCTTATCTTTCTAGTAGCCTCTTCTTCGCGTCCTTAACTGGTTCCTCTTCATCTCCCCAGTTAGCGTTGCGGTGCCCTAGGGATCAATCCTTTGACCTCTCTTCTTCTCTACCCATCTATACTTATCCTCTTGTTAATCTCATCTGGTCTCTTGGCTTTAAACACCACTTATGTATTACCTATACCTACATTTAGATCTTTATCTAGAATTTTCCCCTGAGCTTCAGACTCATATATCTATTTAACCGATAGCATCTCAATCATAACATGTCCAGAAGTGAACTTTTGACATACTCCCACACAAAAAAATTGTTCTCACCCAATGTTCCGCATTATAAGTACCAACTACAGTTTGCAGGAAACGAACACCTTGATCTAATCTTTGAGCTTCATCTTCTCTCATCAACCAATACATCGTCAGATCCTGTTCTAACAGCAAACCCTCCACTCCTCCCCTCCTCCACTGCTTCCGCATGTATCTCTCACCAGGATAACTGTGGTATCCTCGTAATAGGCCTTTGCTTCCATAGGATATACTCTCAACAGAACATCCAAAGCAATCTTTTCCACAAATGAGTCATAGCATATGTCACTCTTCTGTTCAAAATTCTAAAAAAAAAAAAAAATTCTCTAATATCATTATCTCAGCATAAAACCCAAACTCCATGCAGTGACCTACAGACCTGCTATTATTTTCTTCCTTTACTCCTCTGATGTGACTGCCTCCTTTTCTCCTCATTGCTCACTCTGCCCACAAGGGCACAAGGGCATCCTTGTGTTCTCAGGGCCTTCATACTGCTATTTCCTCTGTTTGGGTTCCCATCACACAGTTATCCTTGTGTCACTCCTTCGTCTTCTCACTGAAGCTTTTCCTTACCACCCTTTTTCCAATGGCGATTCCCTTCCTTCCTGTTTGGGTTTCTTAGGGCTACTGTACTAAAGTATCACAGACTGTGTGGCTTAAAACAACGGAAATGTATTCTTTCAAAGTTTTGGAGGCTAGGTGTGTCATATGAGGTTGTCATGAGGGTCTTGCTCCTTTGGAGACTCCGGGTAGAATCCTTTCCTGTCTGTTCCTAGCTCAGGTGGTGGCAGGCAAGCCATGGTATGCCTTGGCTGGCAGCTGCATCACTCCAGTATCTGCCTCTGTCATCACTGGTGGTCCTCCCGGTGTGTCTCTGTCTTCACATGGCATTTTCTCTCCTTATAAGGTCACCTGTCATATTGGATGGGGGCCCACCCTAGTGACCTCATCTTAACTTGCTTTCATTTGAGATGAACCTATTTCCAAATAAGATCACATTTACAGGTACCAGAGGTTAGGACTTCAGTCAATGTCTCTGGGGGACACAAATCATCCTATAACACTCCCTCCACACAGTATTTCTTACCTGATTTCCCTTTGAAAAGTTCTATGTAGCACTTCCGATCATTTCCCATACAAGACATTCTATTTTATACATTATATTACTGACGTAAATGTAGGCTCCACAATGACAGGGATTTTTGACTGTCTTGCTGTTACCCTGGTATTTAGAACAGTGACCAGAACATAGTACACGTATAATAAATAGTTGTCCAATGTTACTGATTAAATGTTGATGTTGTTTCTTTTTGTAGTGATTCTTTCAAGTGTCTTGAAGTTTAGGGGGTGGGTGGAGGTGACAGTTGCTTGTGCAGATTGAGAGAGGATAGAAATACTATCTTCCTTTGCAGGGTTGGTAAACTATTGCTTTTGGGCCAAGTCTGGTCTGCTGCCTGCTTTTGTAAATAAAATTGTAGTGTAATACAGATATGCTTATTTGTTTATATGTTGTCTAAGGCTGCTTTTGTGCTACAATGGCAGAGCTGAGTAATTGCAACAGAGACCACATCACCCACAAAGCCTACAATATTTACTGTTTCATCCTTTATAGAAAAAGCAAGTGTTTCAACCTCTGTTCTTCTATTGTTTCCACAAGTTTAACTGTGGGGATTGTTGATCATTAAAAGAGGATCAGATTTAAGAAGTAATAAATGTCTCTCAAGTGAAAAGAAAATGAAGCAGGAGATGATTTTCAGCAGCTCGGTTAATTTAGACCACTGGGTGTCTCTCTTCCCTAAACTTTACAAGTAAATGTGGAACCAGACATCAGCCAACTGGGACTGTGACATACCAGACAAATATTGACAGTTGCTAAGGCAACTGGGATAAAGTATTGGCCAAAGGATAATATAGGCGCCAATTGTGCGTGCCATGTTTCTCACATAGGGAGAGACGGAGAGAAAATGAATGAAAACTGTATTTCAAGATCCCTCTTTGACTGTGACTTAAGAACAACTCACAGCTGATGTTTATCTTAACTCCTTTTTCAGTTTTTCTGGAAATTAACACTTTGGGGACTTGGGGGTCCTTAAGTCAGCTAGCATATGTCACAAGGGGGAAATCTGTTTGGGTATCAATTCTCTTTTCCAGTTATCCCTGGAATGTACTGTTTTACACTGTGTTCTCATGGCCAACTGTAAGGCCACATGTATTTTTTGGCTTGCTTGCTCTTTTCACAGAAGTGGTTTCTGCAACACCTCCTTTCAGAGATTTCTTATTAGTCGATGTTGGAATAATTAGCCTGCCTTTTTCTTTGCCTCCTGCACCATGGTCTGGGGGAGTTTTTAACCTGTGGTTGAATTTGTGCTTTGTCATTGATTAAACTCAAGCTTTTGTCATTATGCTAGTGCAAGGCTTTCTAACAGCGGTGTCATTGACATTTTTGGGTGGAAATTCCTTGTTGTGTGGGCTGTCTTGTGCATTGCAGGGTGCTGAGAAGTATCGTTGGCCTCTATCCACTAGATGCCAGTAGCAGCACCCCAGTTATTAGGATCAAAAATGTCTTCAGATATTACCAAACATCTCCTGGGGAGCAAAATTATCCTCAGTTGAAAACATTGTGCTAGTCAATGCTTAACCATATATACATATTTTTCAGATTATTCTTACAGCATTCTCAAGCAGAGCTCGAGTTTCAAAACACTAATGGGAGAAATTTTGGAGATTCTAGATTGTTCACATCGCAAAAGAGAACGTTAGTTTTTCACAAAGTTAAGAAATTCGGAGATTACAACATTGATGATAAGCCCAGAGAGATCACGAAACAGGAACTGCTTTCATTCAGTGAGAAACAAGAGAAGATCTCCCATAGGAAATTTTAAGGTCTCTTTCTGCATGGAGTATTTAGAAGTCAGGCTCTTGAGATCTCTTGTTTAGTGAGAAGTCATTCAGGATGGTCTCAGAACATGCCCCTGCTTTGCTGTCCCCAAAGGTTTTCAAATGACTGAGTGTGGCTGGCTGAGTTTGGAGCAGCTGGGACTGATAATGGCATGGCATCTAGGAAACTTGTACATCTGATATTTGTCTTCTGGAAAACCATCTGCCTGTCCACAGCCCCTGTGAACTGCCCAGTCTTTGAGTCCCTCCTTGAAGGCTGAGTAATCCCATTTCCCCACTGGACAGGAGGGGCTGGCTGAGGTCATTATGACGATTCATTAGCAGCATGTTGGGCTGTAACTCCCAACGGAGCTTGAAATATTGATTTAATGTATGTCATACTAAAGATTGTGCAGTTGTAATCCTACTTCGTATATTACTTCTTGCAGATTTAAAACAAGATGGCTTTGCCACCAGTGTAGCTGACATGCTCTAATTAATTTGTGTGGAAAGAGTTTGACATGTTTAAATGAGCTCATCCAAATAGCATCGGTTATCCTTCTCCGATATTGAGGATAAATTGGAACGAAGCATGATTCGGGGAGAATAGAAATCTCACCCTTACTTCTTTCTTTTTCTTGGCTAGATCTGTCATCTGCAAAATGGGTTATGATTTATAAAGTCTGTAAGAGTAGTGTCGTAGAACATATTTTGCTATGCCTTGCAATATAGAGAAATAGGCATATTCACAGTCAGCCTATGTATGACTATGGGGTAACATCCATTTAATGAAGATTGTCTTCTCCAAGTTCTCTAATGGATACTGTTTAAGAGCTTTCCAGAAAAGGCCATAAGCCACAAAACCAGCAAGATTCTTTATTATTCCTTTGGAAAAGTTAGGCAATTAAAAGCTTACCTCATTTGTGGGAAACATGACTGATGGTTCAAATGAACTTATTATAAGTTATTTCTTCTGCGCTTACGCACTGCATATTTTTCTCTCAAATGCCAGCATCATTAACTAAAATGTGAGAACACTAGAACTCCAAGGGATCTTAACAAGTAAAATGGGCAGAAAAATCAGTACCTCAGTGAGTAGTTACGAGAATTGAATGAGATGATGTGTGTAAGGATAATTTGGAATGAGAACCAATCTAATTAAAGTTGGAGCTATCTCATTAGGATGGAGGAGCATATATCAGACCTAAGAACCCAAGGCTCCTCCCTCAATAATTCCACGGTCATTGTTTCCACAAAGGGTGAGTTCAAAGTCATGCTGAAAGAAAATATATCGGTTTTCATGTATCACAATAGATTTTTTTTTCCTTTTGGTTTGAGCTTGTTTTGTTTTTGAGGAAAAACCAATCCTTGCCCTGAGATACTCTCCCTTCTTAGGTTAACTCCTGAGGATATCAGTTGAATCTCTTGAGGATGAAAGGAGAAACTCAGAACATTCATTTTTTGCCTCATTCACAGGACTCTGATCCAGCTCGACACTCATAACTCGAACAGGTCGAGTGGGTAGGACTTTATCAGCCTCAGGCTAATTCCTCAGGCACTTGAGTTTGTAAAAGTAGCCCTAAAGGGACTTTATTGGGAAGGGGTGGAGTTATCTGAGAAAACATATTGGACTTTGGAGTAGAGGGCTTGAGAGAATGTTATGTGAAAAAAATAAGGAATATTAAGGAAATATAAATAATTCATTTGGAGCACCTTTCAAAGAGTTCCTTTGCTAGTGAGGCACAAAGGAATGCCTAAACTGGACAAAATTAACCTCTCCTTTATTACCCTGTACTCTTCTTTTGAGATCTACTCTACCTATCCCTTTATATGTTTCCATCATAGCCTAGTAAATATTTGGTGTAAGGAAGAAAGGTAAGGTGGCTTTCAGGGAAGAGAAGGTATTCGTTTCCCACTCATCCTGTGGACACTTGTGGTAATTTAATTGGGAGAACACATTTCCCCTATCTTATCCCTCACTCTACCCTAGATTACCAAATGAAGCTTTTATGAGTGTTGGCGTAATGGCAGCAGGTCAGAGGCCCAGAATCTGGTAATAACAGCAGGAAAGTTCCTTCCAGGCTGGAGAGAAAATAAAACTGATTTCTTTGAGTACCCTACATAGGTTAGCAATGAGTATCTTCTGCAACAGAGAAAGAGGTTCTTGCTGTGTTTGAGTCTCACATGTGCTCAGTAAATGTTAGGTTAATTAATTCTCACATAATGATATAACATGTCTTCATGGAATTAAATTTGGGCATTCCAAACATCAAAATCATAGGGCATTTTGCATATCACCTTCATGAGAATGACCTTACCTACACCGATTGCTTAGTAAATATTGTCTTGTTAAACTGAATCAAGATAGAGAGGTATTATTGGTGACACCTCATCTTCTCACCACCATAAAGAATCCTTGTAACAGGTGTTACACTCTAACACATTTGATATGATCTTTCACAAAGCACAGAAACATAACCAAAACCAAGATAATTGTCTTATCTGCTAGTGGTCATTGATTCTTTTAGCTGAATGACTCGCATTGCTTGACCATTTTTGCATATGGTCAAAAATTTTGAAGCTTAGCTGTAATATTTCCTTTTCTGTTTGCAGCACAGTTAAGGTACTTAAACTTTGTAGGGAAAATGTCTACAAGATGACAAACATTGACTTTTCCTCCTTATTGCTCCATTAATCATCCAGAGGGTTGGGGATAGAATGCCAAATGGGCTTTTTCAAATTTCAAGCATCTGGATGATGAAAAATTTGAATTTATATTCAAATGTCTTAGAGTTGTATAGACAGTTAATGACCCCTAATAATAACTTACACCAAATGGGAATTTAGAATTTACAGATTACTTTTACAGACATTTCCCCCCTAGAGTTGAAGAAAGTGGTACCTTCTTTAAGCCACTATGGCCTTAGTCCTGATAAAAATTAGGTGTCTGGTGGCCAAGAAGGACCTTTAAAACACAATGGTGTTAGAGCCTTTTGTTTTTCAGACAAGGACAAAGGAAATCAATAATATCATTTAAGACTGTGCTGGTGTTAAGTCTAATGGTTTAAGTAAACTATCCAATTCCTATGTCTTGCCTTGATGGATAGGTTGGGGGATAGCAGGCCAACATTGCTGGCCAGGCTCAAAGAGACAGAAAAGGCAAATTTAGGGAGAGCATGTTTGGAGGACATACATCAGAAATTGGGCCAGGTTAAGGCTAGGGACAAGAATCAACAGGAACAGTCCAAACTAAGGCGTATAACTAAAAGGAGCTTTGCTGTGAACTAGGAAGGGGAGCATGGAGCAGTAGGTGTGGCAGGTGTAAACCTTGGACAGATTCCTGAGATCATCACTGATGCGACTTTCCAGAATTTTAGCATCAATTTTATAAAGGTAAATTGTTTTTATTTCAAGGGTCAGGGATTGACAGTCATAAGGTTTCAGTTCTATTTGTTTGCTTATCTACTTGTTTGCTCATCAATTAATAACTTTATCCGTTCATCTAATCTCTCTAATGATCCTTCCATCCTCTCATCAATTTTTTCTTTTTTTATCCAACATTTATTGAGTACCCATCTTGTGCAGAATTATTGCTTGATATTTCATAGAGGAGTGAAGAGGGTTAAATACAGCCCATAAAATGTTATCTATGACCCATAATCATGGCTATGAAAATTTCAGATTGAGCATGAGGCGGCTCAGTGGACTCTATTACGGATGGATAAAGGCTTTTTCTTAGCGTGCTTACGTAGAGATTTATCCTGTGTTTGCTTTCCACCTCTTAAGTTTAGGGATGATGCCAAAGATAGTTTCCTAAACTCAATAAAGGCAATTTGATGGTTTAGCCTAGAAAAGAGGTCATCAGTGGGCACACAGAGCAGATGTTACTACTCACTGTCGTCCCAGTGCACCAATGGACTAAGGAGTGCTTGTACTTTCCAAAAATCTTTTGAAGAAAATAAAGCAAGAAACTGGTAAGTTGGAGAGAGAGAGAAGAGAGGGAGGCAAACATAAAAGCTTGGAAACAAATCAGCACGCTTTTACTATTCCTCTAGGAGGTTCCTCATGAGTTGTGATGTATCAACTCTCCCTTAAAAGCAAATCATGCAACTAGCAGAGGAGTCTGAAATGGCAAAGAACAGCTAAATAGGCTTTTATTCTATAGAAGTCACAATTCATAAGTAGTTTAAAATTTGGCCAAGTGCCTACAAGAGCTCTATATAATCAATAAGAGCACATTTGCCCCCGGGTTTACTGCCCCCGTACAACACGCTACATACACCTAGCCAGCCAGGGTGGGGGTGAGGGCTCATAGCAGAAGTCAGGGGGTCTTGGCTGTTACTATATATTTCAGAGTGAGACTGCAGAGTTCAGGGGACACCCAAGTCAAATAATGTCACTCCCGCCATCAGAATACAATAAAATATATTCTCTGGACATTTTCTAAGCTATTCACTCATCAAAGAAGAGAAAGGCACAAAACTAAAAGAAAATAATGGTGTGCAGCTTATGAAATTTGAAGCCCTTGTAAACCCACAGTTAATTTATATAGGATTGAAGAAATGTGTAAATCCACAGAAAATCTTGGAAGAAAAAGGTGCCCACTAAACAGCAGAGCCTTTAGGAAATAGTACTCGTACTTTACTTTTGTTCCAAGTCTGAGAAATCTGTATTGCATGAAACCGCCTGGTGTGGTTTGAAGTTCAGCTTTTCTGTTAAAGAATCTGTGTCCAACATTGGAAGAATGTATCTGTGATGAACAATCCAATATGACAAGAGGTATATAGTCAGACCTTAGACAATCCCAAGCTTCAGTTAAGCAAAAGTATTAACTAATTAATGCATTTTTCTTGGATATATAGTATAGATTGATTTAAAAATGTCAGTGAATGGGTATGGTGATGGGTAGTAAGGAGGGCACGTATTGCATGGTGCACTGGGTGTTATACGCAAGTAATGAATCATCGAACTTTACATCAAAAACCAGGGATGTACTGTATGGTGACTAACATAATATAATAAAAAATTATTATAAAAAAAATGTCAGTGAAGGCCTACCAAATGGATGAATTGTTTTCAATATATTGAAGGTGTGTTAACTAGTGAGTAACTTGGGTTGCAAATTGTTTGAATGAAATCATTCATTTCAAAAAATCATCGAATTCGATGATTCTGCCTAGGCAGCTTTGTATTTTATAGATGCACCTTGATACTTTCTTTGAGCGGCCTGACAAAGCAAGCGGTCCCCTTAAAAAAACAAGTCAAATTCATTGATTGGTTGGTATAGTTTCTTTTTACAGCTATTTATAAAAAAATAAAAACTGGTTTTTTAATTGAAGTATAATTAATGTACAATGTTCTATTAGTTTCAGGTGTACATGTCTTTTTTTTTTTAAGATTTTATTTATTTGTTCGACAGAGATAGAGACAGCCAGCAAGAGAGGGAACACAAGCAGGGGGAGCGGGAGAGGAAGAAGCAGGCTCATAGCGGAGGAGCCTGATGTGGGGCTCGATCCCAGAACGCCGGGATCACGCCCTGAGCCCAAGGCAGACGCTTAACCGCTGTGCCACCCAGGCGCCCCTAGGTGTGCATGTCTTGATTCAACAATTCTAACATTATTCAGTGCTCATCATGATATAGTCACCGTCCGTCACCATACAACATTATTACAATAGTATTGACTGTATTCCCTGTGTTGTGCTTTATATCTCCACGACATTTATTTTATTATTTGTCGTTTGTACTTCTTAATCCCTTTTATCTATTTCACTCACCCCCCCCACCTTCCCTCTGGCAATCTCCAGTTTTTCTCTGCATTTAACAGAGAGTACAGTTTGTTCTCTGTTTATTTGTTGTATTTTTTAGATTCCACATGTAAGTGAAATCATATGCTATTTGTCTTTCTCTGTCTGACTTATTTCACTTAGCATAATACCCTCTAAGTCCATCCATGCTATTGCAAATGGCAAGATCTCATTATTTTTTATGACTGAGTAATACTCCATTGTACATATATGTATCACATCTTCTTTATTCATTCATTTTCAGTGGACACTTGGGTTGCTTTTGTATCTTGGCTATTACAAATAATGCTGCAATAAACACAGGGGTGCATATATCTTTTCAGATTAGTGTTTTTGTTTTCTTTGGGTAAATACCCAGTAGTGGAATTACTGGATTATATGGTAATTCTATTTCTCAATTTTTTGAGGAACCCTCATACTATTTTCCACAGTGGTTGTATCAGTGTGCATCACCAACAGTGCACAAGGTTTCCTTTTTCTCTGCATC
The DNA here is from genome assembly GCF_024610735.1 of Ursus americanus. Taxonomy (NCBI): domain Eukaryota; kingdom Metazoa; phylum Chordata; class Mammalia; order Carnivora; family Ursidae; genus Ursus; species Ursus americanus. Next base: position 19,675,110 of record NC_142135.1, read on the forward strand.
CTGGCCAACACTTGTTATCTCTTGTCTTTTTGATTCTAGTCATTCTGACAGCTGTAAGGTGCTATCTCATTTTGGCTCTGATTTGCTTTTCTCTGATGATGAGTGATGTCGAGCGTCCTTTCATGTGTGTGTTGGCCATCTTTGTCGTTCTTGGAAAAAAGGTTATTCAGGTCTTCTACCCATTTTTTAAATTGGATAATTTGTGGGGTTTTTGGTGTTGAGTTGTATAAATTCTTTATGAATTTTGGATATTAACGCTTTATCAGGCATGTCATTTGTAAACATCTTTTCCCATTCAGTAGGTTGCCTTTTCATTTTGTTGATGGTTTCCTTCACTGTGTAGAAGCTTTTCATTTTGGTGGAGTCCCAATAGTTTATTTTTGGTTTTGTTTCCTTTGCCTGAGGAGATATATCTAGGAAAATGTTGCTAAGGCCAATATCAAAGAGCTTACTGCTTCTGTTTTCTTCTAGGAGTTTCAGGTCTCCCATTTAGGTCTTCAATTCATTTTGAATTTATTTTTGTGTATGGTATAAAGAAGTGGTCCAGTTTAATTCTTTTGCATGTAGTTGTCCGGTTTTTCCAACACCATTTATTAAAAAGATTGTTTTTTCTCCATTGTATATTCTTGTCTTCACCATTGTAGATTAATTGTCCATATAAGTGCTGTTTTATTTCTGGGCTTTCTATTCTGTTCCGTTGATCTATGTGCCTGCTTTTGTGCCAATACCATACTCTTTTGACTATATAGCTTTGCAGTATATCTTGAAATCTGGGTTTGTGATACCTCCAGCTTTGTTCCTCTTGCTCAAGTTTACTTTGGCTATCAGGTTGGTAGGATGTAGCTTTATAGCTGGTTTCTTGGTTGACTTCTTCATATCTCTATCACTTTGAGGGATGTTGTATAAATACAGTTTTAATTAATATTTGCATTGCTCATTTCATTACCACAGTGCCTACAGAAACCAGGATAAATCTGAAGGCTATGGTTGTTATTTTCTAATCCAGAAACCAGAAGTGCTTTTATTGTAATGAGTTCAGCCTTCAGAACGCCTGTTATGATAAAAGAGAAAAGAAGGAGGAAGGGCATTTCAAGCTCCTTGGGACTGGTGGTAAGTCATTCTGCAGGCAGTCTAGCCTCCACAGCCGGGTGCCCCTGGGTTTGAGTCCTTACCCGTCTCATCTATAAAATAGAGCAATAGTACTCATCTTGTAGCACTGTTATGAAGAAATATTAGGTTGTAAAGATGGTATATGTAAGTGCATGGCACACAGCAGGTACTCTATAAGTCAATATGGGTAGGACCACAGAAGTTGGGGAATTCAATATCCTTGTTTTGTGGACATAGAAGTCCAGAAGCCACGCAAGTAGAACATGGTTTTTTCCAAGTTCAGTGTTTTCCAATATGTTCTGCTTCTATGTTTTTGCCTTGGCTGAAGAGGAATGCGGTAAGGGAGGCCTGAAGAGAAATTGGGAAAAATTTAGTGGATAGCATTTTGTTATGGGCCTTTAATAATAGATTAGATTTCAAAAGGTGAAGCTAATAAAAGAAGGATATCCAGGTAGATGACATATCAACAAGAAGAGTCTGGACACAATAAAACTTGAGCCCTTCCTCCAAGGGAAAAAAGATCATATGATCCCTCTGAACAAACTATTAGACATAGGCTTGGAGGATAGGTAGTTCTCTTAATGAATTAGGGCTTACAGGGAGACCTCTGAAACTCTTATCTCTCTGTGTCATGAAATCTTCCAGGTATGTAGTTAGTAGGCATGAGAGACTCCCTTCTAAACAGGCTTCAGATGAGGAACTGGCTTATATAAGAACAGGGGTCTGGAGTGCTTCAGACTCAGTTTTGGGACATTACTTTCTCTGAATCCTTTCTGGAATTTGCGGGGCACCCAATATGGGACTGAGCTCTAGGGAGCCCATGGTCATGAAATTAGTCAAAATGGCAAGCAGAAGAGGAAAGGCTAGAAAGACTTGATAATTTAATATGAAAAACTGAGGTCTGAGGAAAAACTAACACAACCCCTGAAAGAGTATAAGCTTCCTGAGGGCAAGCACTGTTTTTGCCTTGTTCTCTGCTTTATTCCCAGTTCCAAGACATTACTTGGAAAGTGGTAGATGATGAATCCATACTTGTTGAATTGATTAATTACTTAATTTATTAACACATAAAAGAAGAAACTCTTGCCTTCATTCCAGTGGTTGGTGAAAAGCTCAGGACCACATTCCCGACAGTTCTTGGTCTCAGAATTGTTACCCAAATTCAGTGGGGTTTTTTCACCAAGAGCTGTATATGTCCCCCATTTCCTTCTGTCAGGGAAGTTCCTTAGGGTGACCCGTATCCAGAGCACAGATTCTCAGAGCTTAGTAATAGCTCTTCATCCATTTGACTCTTTTGAACATGGACTACCTACTTCCTCAACTGGACCATATGTAACTCCCAGAGGATAGACAATAACACAGAGGGATTAAATGTGTAAATTCTGGATGCTGAATGTGAGGGTTTAGATCCAGGTTTTGTCACATAATAGATTTATGATCCTGTGTAAGCTATTTATCTCCCCAAAGCTTTGTTTTCCTCATCTGTAATTTTGAGATGTAACAGTACTCAACTCATAGGATTTTTATAAGGACTAAAGTAAATGTGCTAATTTATGTAAAGCACTTTGCTTATTGCCTGGTACTTAATAATCTTGTAAATATTATTTCTCTTTTTCCTCTACTTTGTCCCTTACTAAAAAATCTTCTTTTTAAATTGTATATAATCTACAATCGACATTTAACATGTTTCATATTTATGAAAGTGAGATAAATCAATCTCACAATTGATGGTGTGTCCTAAGTGAATTGGCATAATTTTTATTTCTTTTTGCTACACGAATTAATAATACATCTTATAATTGATGGCATCCAAAATGAGATAAAATTGGAAATTATTGTTGTTACTGCTAATTTGACTACGTGAAGTACGCAAGGAGATATGGAACTTCAGTGTAGACATTGTACATCATTCTGGGGCATCAATTTTACTTGAAGATTTGGATTGGAAAAGTTGAATGCACTACCCAATTAAAAATTTTAAATGCTATTTTTTTATATTTAACAAACATGAATATAGTAAAGAGAAGTCAAGATTTACCTGAAATTTTTTTGACTTTTATTTTTTAATTTTTTTTTAATAATAATTTTTTATTATATTATGTTAGTCACCATACAGTACATCCCTAGTTTTTGATGTAAAGTTCCATGATTCATTACTTGTGTATAACATACCTGAATTTTTAATTGAAAAATGTAGCATGCCACAGAAACTTTGGCCTGAAATGCTGGATTTCTATTGTAGGTGTTCGTTATGCTTAGCTGCTTGGAGTAATGTGACAGAAAAGTGTGAGAAGCACAGTGAGAAGCAGTGGTGAGAAAACCAGACAAGGTCTCTGCCCTCATAGAGCTTAGAGTCTAGTGGAGGACAGACTTGAAAACTAATAACAGAGGTGGGGTGTTTTAGCTGCTGTGATAGCAATTGTTACAAGAAGCAGGTGAGCACAAAGGAGGACTTGGTTAGTTCTGGTGGTGGAAAAAGGGTGCCAGTGAAGAAGTCTTCTCAGAGAAGATGAACTTAAAGTAGATTCTTTTTTTTTTTTAACATTTTATTTATTTATTCGACAGAGATAGAGACAGCCAGCGAGAGAGGGAACACAAGCAGGGGGAGTGGGAGAGGAAGAAGCAGGCTCATAGTGGAGGAGCCTGATGTGGGGCTCGATCCCAGAACGCTGGGATCACGCCCTGAGCCGAAGGCAGACGCTCAACCGCTGTGCCACCCAGGCGCCCCTTAAAGTAGATTCTCGAACAAGGATATGGAGTTTGGGGAGCTGACAGGGCCTACCCAACAGGACACTTGTAGTCTTTGTCCTTTTTTTTCTGGGGCCTGAGATACTCTGCAAAGTATCAGGGAAGATTCTCACTGCTGAGATTTAGACATTTTTAGAGGAACTAGAATTTGCATTTAGTGGCCAAGGTCCTCCAAGGATTTGGTGGGTGGCCTTGCTTCAGCAGGAAAAGTCTGGGTCCGTTTGGAGCAGACTGACCCTTATTTAACCCACACAAAGAACTTTGTAACCTCTTCCAGACTTCTGAACCTCTGCTACAAGCAAAGCCTGCTTCTCAGATTTTGCTAGTAAAATATAAGTCCAAGCAACATCCTCTTCTTGGGTCATAAAACATTTATTTCCAGGCTCCTTCCAGTAGAGCCGGTGGTCAGTTCATTCTGTGAAATTCTGCCATTTGAACGGAACTATGTCTTCTTTTGTAGAGCTCCCTGGGCTGAAATTCAGACTTTCAATTTCTTGTCCTAAGGAGAGATACACATCCTTTAGGAAGAATGGTACAACAGTGACATCCTTACCCTTAGCACCTCCTCATTATCCCCAGAACAGCTGGCTTAATGTAACAGTAATTCACAGTCCTCAGCTGGATGGCTACAGAGAATTCGTCATTATGCAGAGTTCAGCAAGTGCCAGTAGTGTTATTGAAGTGGTAACTGAATTCGGTGAACCCTCTGTGGTCCAGACAGCATAGCACTGCCGGCGAGAACCATGCAGTGTGGTTAAGATGAATACGTTTCCAACCATAATGAATCTTCAAACTGAGCTCGATAGCACACAGCCAGAAGGACATACTGCTTTGATAATTTGATTTATGATATTGAGCATTTTGGATTGAAACCCGTCATGCAGAAGCCTGACAATGTGTACCTACAGGAAGATCCTAGAAGAAAATCCAGTCGAAAGTTCTATTGATAATCTCATCAAGCACAGATATGAATGTGACAAATTATTTCCTTGTGTAAAGGCGTCCTTGCCACATTCTTGAACTGAATCCTTGTGAAGTGGAAGAAGAAGTCCCAAATAATTTTCAATGGAGTGTGCCTTATCACTAAAAAGCAATTAAGTGCTTTCAAAATTTCACATTCACAGAATGATCTCAACAATCTCACTACTTTGCAATGCTGTTTCTAAAAGAGAACATTTATAGTTTGGGAAAATAGCACAAAAATGAAAACTGTTGGAATTGTTTTGGTTGCTGAAAATATCCTTGGCCTCATGGCTGTGGCTCTGAGGAAAGGAAAGAGCTTTGGCTCTGAGCTCAGGCAGACCCTGAGTTTGAACCCCAGCTTCTTCATTTACTGTGTCCTTAATAGGCAATTAGCTTCCTTTATACTCTCCATATTTCCCTGTAAAAATGAGGTCAGTAATGTCTACCTTTGAACACGACAAGCAGAGAATAAGGGGCAGAGCTCGGCTCTACTGGATACTTATTATAATAGCTGTCATTTGCTGGCCTACTATGTGTCTGGCACAGTCAAGTGCTTATGAACACATATTATCTTACAACAATGTGTGGTTGATACTTAAGGTAACCAATTCGGCCCCGTTTTCCTGGGACTGTCCAATCTTACTGAAAGTCCCCAGTCTCAGAAATCTTCCCAGTTCCGGACAAACGAAGGTGGTTGGTCACTCTATCAACATTATGGTCTCCTCTTATAGGTGTGGAAACTGAGGCTCAGAGAGTATGTACAAATTGCTCAATATCCCACAGCTGGGAAAGAGTAGGCCTGGTATTCAAATCTGGGCTTGAATAACTCCCAAACCTGCACACTTTCTGCAGCCCTCAGCCCTGCTCAGTAAATGCTGCTTTCCTTGCCAGAACGTTCTAGACCTAACAGATATTTATAGATCAGATCACATTTTTTCAAATGTCTTTAGTTATCATTTCAGGACTGCATGCATGCATGTGTGTGTGTTTGTGTGGGTCTGAGAGTGGGGGAATTGCTCTCCAAGTGACAGTGATAACGAAAATGATAGTTTAAAAGCCTAACATTTATTTCAAAGAACGTTCTATCTGTTGTCCATTCATTCATTTTATCCATTCATTTGTTTATTCATTCATTCATTCATTCATTCATTCATTCATTCAACAGGTATATAATGAAGTCTTACTGTGTGCCAGATACTGGGGCAGATACAAAGAAGATTAAGATGTTGGCCTCAAGATGCTTAATGTAATGGAATTTGAAGTATGGGTTGTAAAGTACTGTGGGGCAAGCCCTCCGTCATCCCCACCTCCCCTTTCACACTCAAGCCATGCAGATCTTCTCTAATGAAGTTCCAAGCTTATTCCTGACACTAGGTTTTTTGCATTAGCTGTTACTTCTGCCCGGAAGATTCTTTCTCCTAATCCTGGTCATTCAGATCTAAGATGAAATGTGACCTCTTCAGAAAGAGCTTCCTTGACCACCTCCAGCTCAGTTGGCCACCAAGAAATTCTCTATTAGATTGCCCTGTTTAATGATCCTCATAGGGTTTATTTATCACTATTCGATATTCTTCTTCATTGATCATTTACTTGCTTTTTGCCTGCTAATGCCAACAGAGAGAGTATAAATTCCAGGAAGGAGAGGTGACTTGTTTATTTTATTGCTTGTTTTATTTTCTCAGAATTTAAAACAATGCGAGACACCCAGAAGCGGTCAGTAAGTGTTTTTTGAATGAACAAAATGAATGAATTAGCAAGTGTTTCGGAGGCTGGAAGGCGCAGCCAACTCAACATGAATGAGCAGAGGTATGAGGGCAACTTTGCTCCAAGTGCTACTTGAATTGAGCCTTACCCTTTTATCCCCCTGCTTTATAGGTAGTATGTTCTCAGTTACAAAGAAAAGAATAGAAAAGAAAAAGGTAAAGAAATCACAAACAACAACAAAAAGGCCCAACTTGGCATAACACTATAATATTTTAGTGTGTATTGTCTCCTAGTTCTCTTTACATTTGTGTTCACAGATACTTTTGAACAAAGACAAATCATTTTTTTTTTCACAGTTCTATACTTTTCGTGGGAGGTAAGTATTTTCTTACATTTTCATTCTAAAGATCGCTTTGCTCTTCATCATAATGGCTGTACTGGGATTTGTCTAGCCAAATATACATCGTTGGACCTTTGGATGTTCCCGCTTTGCCATTGTGGACAATATTGGACTGAACAGCCTCACAGAGAGATTATCTTTGCATGGATTCACGTGATAGCCTAAATTAGAAACAAAAGGACTTTGAGTCCTAGATCCACTGGTTTCTTTTAACCACTTCAAAATTTTTAAGTTTCCACATGGGTAAAATGGGGAGGAGTGCTTACTTCACAGGGCCATTGGGCAAATTAAATGCTGTTAATGAGGGTAACGTGCTCAGCACAAAAAAGTGTGCAACAAATGTTAGCTATCCTTAACAATGTCCTTTGATTAAACTCTAGAAATCAAATTGGCTTTCCAATTAATCTTAAGGGACAAATAGAAACTTGAGAAATACATGGGCTGGGCAGGAGGCTGCACGTAGGGGAAATGAAGTTGGAGATAAGATTTTTTTTAAACTATGGAAGAACTATAGACCCACTGCATCAGTCAGAAACTTTAACATAAAGATTATATTAACTTTGACCCTCACACTGCCCATATGGCAGCCCTGTTCACTGCTGGGCTCTGCATTGACAGAAATATGCTTTTCTAGGCACATAGTAAAAGTAGGTTGATCAAGATAATGTTGGTGGTTTAAGCTGGATAATTGGGAGGATGGAGAGCAATTTGAAGCCTGGGAGGCACGTTTTGCTTGGCCCACATTCAGTTTTTAATACATAGATGTGTCTAGCTGGTTGTCCAGGAAAACATATCAGGGCTCGAGATGTTGGCTTGAGTAAACAGTGTGGAGACTATCTGAGACCTTGGCAATAGAGATCACCTAACTCAGAACTGTCTTTGTTTCTCTTCTGATAAGAAATTGTAAGCTCATCTAAAAATATCTGCTTTGCTTTCAATAGATGCTGTTGCTTGGTATCTGATTTAATTTGTATATTTTAATTTTATTTCTATTTTCCTTTTTATATGGAAGTATAAACAACATATAGTGGTATATTAGTTTCAGGTGTACTATATAATGAGACAGCAATTCTGTACATTACTCAGTGCTCATCAAGAGAAGTGTACTCTTACTTGCCTCTCTCTATTTCACCCACTCCCTGCTCACCTCCCCACTGAAAACCACCAGTTTGTTCTCTGTATTTAAGAGTCTGCTTTCTTTCATTTGTCCTTTTTTCTTCATTTTGTTTCTTAAATTCCACATATGAGTGAAACCATATGGCATTTGTCTTTCCCTGTCTGACTTCTTTCACTAGCATTATACCCTCTAGATCCATCCATTATTTATATTTTCAGTAAGCAACTCATAAGCACATAAGTAATGGCAGTCACACATTGATAAAATCATGTTTATTTAGTGATGTCTGACAAGTACAGAAAGTAAAAAGAATATTTTAAAAAATGTATAACTTATATATAAATACTTTAAAGGAGAAAAGCTGAACACATGTGGTGACATTAAAAGAATGTATACATTTAAGTTTGCAGCCTATGTTATAGCCTGACAAATTAGATACACATATGTATACACATATATCTTGTTCATGAGTTTGCATAATTAGGGCCCAAGGATAAGTTTTGGGCATGTCTACAATAATTCTGAACTCCCATAAAATTTGTGCTTTTTTACCACCACAGTCATGTTGATTTTGTTCTTCTTTCTCAAAATCTATGACCAGCACACTTGAAAGTCATTAAAGGTTGTAATCAGGTGCTTTGGGCCCCAGTTTACTCATCAGTAAGATGAAGAAAATCTCTGCTGATATGTTCTGCTTCTTCTGGATGAAAAAGCGGTGAGCCCCCAAAGCCTCCAGCATATAAAAATGTATGACTAGAGGCCTAGTCATCTCTATGTTAGGGGGGAGTTTTCTGTTTAGCTTCTTTCTTTGGAAAGGAGTCAACTTGTCTGCAATAGAGCAAGTTTATCACACCAGTTCACTTAACTAACAAACGTTCCCTTTCTGTAGATACAGCTTGTTTCCTAGTATGCAACGCAACAGAAGACTAATAGTTTCTGGATTTCAAACTGACGGGCTACACATTTCCTCACATCTTGAACTTGGGAGTTCAGAGTTGAGCCATTCAAAAAGAGAGGTCAACAGAGACTCAAGTCAAGCCTCACTATATGGCAAAATATTCGTATGACAATATGTTCAGTATGATATTGAACTTCACTGTGACATTCCTGACAGTGACATTTTCTTGATATTGCAGTAGTGTATAACAAAATAAGATGAGTGTAATGTGATAGTCTGCACAGTAAAACATGTAGCCGATTTCTCAAATTTATACAGATTTTCATTTGTAGTCAATACCACAGAAAAGTAAGTCATCCCTAAGTACTATCCTGAGCTTACCTTGATTTCAAGTTTACAGTTAATCATATCTTTCATTTAAAAAAAAAAAAGACAGATATAACTGACCTCATATGACCACAGAAAATACATAGGACTCAGGGGTAAAATAATAATTCTTCCTAATTTTTCTTATATTCACTCGATGGTGGGTAGCTACAGTTTGCCTCTGTAGGTATGCCTCTCAAGGATTACATGTTACATTTCCCCTCTGCTGGTGTTTGGTTTTAACTCTTGGAGGAAGGTCTCATGGTTATGAGGACAGTTGCTGTGACAGGTGCAGGTCCCGATGACCATCACTGGTTTCTTGATGATCTGCCCTGGGGAGCACTGGAACTCCACCTGGATGGTTTTGGTGTTGTGGGGGGTGCAGCAGCGGCCATCACTACAGACGCCACAGAACCTCGGCTTGTAGGTGTGCAGGCTGGTGCAGTTCTTGAACTGCAAGTGGATGGCTTTCAGTGACTTTGTGGTGCGGAGACACTTCTTTCCTTTCTAAGAAAGGAGAAAATGAGAGATTCATGGAATGGCTACCATTCCTCTGAGGGACCGTTTTAGGGATATGGAATAAATTGCTAGCTGCCTACCCCCTATCCATTGTTCTTTCTTCTTTGCTAACATGACATTATTGCGTTTGGGCAATTTGGTCAGCTACTAGTATTTGCTTCTCCAGAATATCTGGGAGCTTGGAATGGCTTTGTGATCAAATTCTGGCCAATGATACATAGACCAAGGGATTCTGGGAAACCCTTTGCTCTTCAGACAGGTACAGCTCTTTATTGCTTCCTGCATTCATTGTCTTTCCTGCCTAGAATGTGGAAACCATGCCTAATGGAACACAACTGTCTTTAGACCTTGTGGCGATAAGCATGAGGTTGAAAGTGTATATAAAGAAAGTTATTTTTTCAAGGCACTGGAACAATGCATTCTTAGGCATTATAAAGAGGAAGGGAATATAGCTGGTAGCATTGCACACCTCCTAATGTTTCAAATACTTTTCAAACATTAACTCATTTAACATTATTAACAACATTCACTCCTGCAAGGATCAATTATTCATGGAAGGAACAACTGTGCAAGTTTTACAGATGAGTAAATGGAGTCTCAAAGGCCTAAAGTCACCAGAAACTTCTAGTTATGGAATGTCTGACACAGGCCCATGCCTTCTATTATACTATAACATCAGGAATATCTAAGACAATAGGATTCAAGGTTATTTTCCACGAAGGCAGGGTAAATGGAGAATTTATTCAATATGCCATTAGTAATGGTTGATGAGGGACCCTCACATTGATAATTCAGCTCAACACTGACTCTATGTTTATTTCCCACTTAGATTTCTTCACCTAATAATTTGCCATAATTCTCCTCTGCTTTTCACTTTCCTAGGTACAGCCCAGAGCTGTGGAGTGATAAGGCTAGGGATTCTCTTAAATTAGTGGCTTTCAAACTTTACATCAGAATCTTCTAGAAGGTCTGCCAAAACACAGATTGTTGGGCCTTACACCCAGAGTTTCTGATTCAGTAGGTCTGATGTGGGCCCCAATAATTTGCATTTCTAACAGGTTCTTAGATGATGCTGTTGGTCTGGGGAGCCACACTTTGAGAAGCACTGGCTCATATTTAAGCATCTCTTGGTGTTAGGAAGTAATGATTATTATGCTAGTATTTCCCTAGATTCCAAATAAATTTTGGAATCCTTATGAAACGTATGTATCTTAAATAAAAATCCCCATAAAAAACTGGGTGCAAGTTACACAAACGAATATAAAAATTCTGGCAAAAGAAACAATAGAAAAGGCAAAATTTTGGAGGCATGACATGGAAAAGCCTTCTTTAATAAAGAAGTAGGTGTGTCCTTGACAATATTAAAGGCCCCTTGTTTCTTCCTTCTTCATATTTAATGTGTAGCCGATATTCTTGCCAATGTCCACAAAAAGGTACAAGGTCAGCAACATCTGTGTGTGTGAGACACAGAGAGAGAAAGAGAGAGAAGCAGAGAAAAACGGACAGGCGATGGGAACAGAGACATAGGGAAAGAGAGACAGAGAGAGGTGGCTTTGCGGGTGAACCCACATAACTATGCCACATGTATGCTGGAATTCCCCCAAGTGTGGGAAGGTGCAGCTTCTAGCATATAAGTTTGGGGATGTTTCTATGTGTTCTTTCAAAATTGGTGGAAGAAACATAAATTAGGACGGACGCCCAAAAGTCATAAAGCCATGGAGCCATATAACTAATATGACTACTGGAGACGTATTTTTGCAACAAATAGAAACGATGCGTAATGCTGAGAGAGTCATCTCTGCCCAGCCACTTTGTGAATTCATTCTATTTAATCCACAGGACAACTTGGAGGTACGTACTGTCAATGGCCTCATTGTATGGGGTACGGGATTGAGGCTGAGGTTAAGAAAATCCATCCAGATCCCACAGCTAGTTGGTGTGGTACACCAGGACTTCGGTTGTCTGGCTCCAGAGTCACACCCTTAAGCCTTAGGTGCTATTGCCTCAGGGGGGAGATATGTAAATCTTCCATTGTTAGACAGGATCTTGGCCTTAGGTTTGTACAAATTTCCATACAATGGTTCAATTTGCGTATTGCATTTATCTGATCTAGGGCTCCGGTAACAAGGCCTGTGATGTCATCAGGAACCAATCAGAGCTTCTGATCTGCATGCCTTATAGTCAGTGTTGACACACTGAGTTGATTCACATCCAGCGAAAAAGGAAAGAAATGTGCTATTTTATTTGGCACATATCGCCTTGTGCTGGCAAATGTACTGGTCCCACTAGACTCTTTTAAATCGTGAAAATAATTCCCAGACAACCATTCATTTATTCATCAACAATTGTTTATCAAGCGCACAATAGGGACTGGGTAGGATGTTGGGGACCGAGGGTTGAGTGAGGAAGATACAACTTCTACCCTGTGCTTCCTACAGATCGAGCCTAAAACTGAGGTCAGAAGTGACCTCTTTAAAATGAACTGCGCTTGGTGACTGAGCAGCCAGTGTTTTTCCAGGAATGGAATGAGGTTTGCCAGACCGGCTCAGCTGGGGACACTATTAGAGTGGCCAGCTCTTCCCTCTACCTGTGCACCTGCTGTGAGTTGCTTGGGATTTTTCAATACATGAGAGAGAGAAAGAGAGAGAGAAAAAAAAAAGAAGGTAAACTCCCTCATCACAGGAACCTCCCTGCCTTTTCTCTGGGGTTCACTCCCAGCTAGAGCTGACCTCTGAGTCTGCGAGTGTCACAGTGACTTTTTAGAGCCCGGACGCCCATGAGGCAAAGCTCCCTCCTCTGGGATGGGAGGCTGCCTCCAGGCTCCTACCTTATCTGCCGGCTGCTTGTGTTCTTGTTCACAGGGCCGCACCATGCAGAGCCGAGTCTGCTTCACCATTTCACACTGTGGATTCCTGTTGGTGACCCGGGTGGAAAAACCCATGCCACAGCTCTTGGAACACGCACTCCACTCTGTGGTCTGTTCAATGCAGTTGACGCTGGAGTCAGAGACTGCAACTCCTAGCGTGGCTTCTGTCCTGTAGGCTATGGGGTCGACCAAGAAAGGCGGCCAGATTGAGTAAGATGTGGGGTTGCCGAATGATCCTTTCAACCACCGTCGGAAAGAGGGTCTCATTCAATTCTGTACCTACTAAACTCAGGTGCTCTCGGGGCCAGAACTGGATCTCTGTATTTATAACACCTAAAAAGGTGGCATTTTGCTGGCACATTCTAGACCTTAAAGAAAGATTTGCGGAATGCCTGTCCACTTGTCCTGAAGATGTTTAGGAGAACCTGTCTTTAAGAAGCCTAGCAGTGTGAAGAACGTAGAACAGGATAGCATCAACAACTATTCCATAAGCAGTAGTGTTTTCAACGTATGATTTCATACAGAAAAAGGATCATGATGAAATTTTAATTGGATGAGCAATTAGAAGGTACTGACTCAAAATAGTGACGAAAGCTGACTTCATTCTAGAGAGTAAAACTGGTTGTTTGAATTATTGGGATATAGACACTTGGACTTTGCCTACAAAAATTTCTGTCTCGACACTTACTATGTACAGCTTGGGGCAGTTCTACATGGCAGTTTTCCTATCTGTAAGGCATGGCTGATAATTTCTGACCTCAGAAAAGCTGTAAAGCTCTGCGTACCGCCAGCATAAATAGTCCGGCTGATTCATGGCTTCTAAAATATTCTCTACTGGCTCTTGAATTTTTTTTTAAACTATCTCCTTTAGAAGACAAAACAAAAAGAAAAGCAAAACAAAGATCCTCGACCCTTCCTACAGCATCTGGAAAGGTGTCATTTCTCTGCGACACCTGCCCAGGGAAAAGCAGTGTTCTTTAGGAAGGCTGGTCTTGAGAGCACATAGGTAATACACAGAGTCTGGAAAAGAGTGATTTTTTTTTTCCTTTTATCTCTGTGATGTTCGTAAGGGTCATGTGGGGGTGGACCAAAATAGAAACAGTAGTCCTGCAATAAGACAGAATCAGCCCCCTTGCTCCAAAGAACCACTGAATACAGCAGATGCTCTTTAGGAGAAACCGTGTGCATACCTCAGTAACTTGGCTAGGGTTCGCACACGCGGTGTGTTCGATCTCAGCGGGCCATCTGGAATCCACAACTGCATGGCCAGACACTGAGGCCACTTTTTCTCAGGGCAAATCCAAAAGAGCACATGTGCTTCCTGCCTGCATTTATCCTGAGGGGTGAGCGCTCTCAGAGTTTCTTACCTGGCAGGGCGAGGCCTCCCAAATCCCCCTTCTCATTTGAGTCACAGACCCACTTTTCACAGCACTCCCCGGGCACTTCAACTTTTCTCGGAGCTGGGCAGTCGGGCTGGGGCAGGAGCAGGTCCTCTCCGCAGCGGGGCACACAGCCAATCTGCCCATCTCTGCAGGCACACTGGTATTTGCAGCTTGGCTGGAAGGTCTCCCCGCTTTGGTAAATGACCCCGTCAAACACACAGTTGTCTCCTTCTACCGCTAGAGCATTGGGGAAGCAAGGCAGAGAGGGAAGGGCAGAGAGAAAAATCAAGAACAGAGTGTAGTGGAAAAGTTAAAGAGGCTACACACAAACCCCAGGTCTTCCTTTTTCTCGTTGAAGTGATCTGTTTCTTCTCTCTCTCTGGCAGAGAGATTCCTCATGGAGGCCTCCCAGAGCAAGAAGAAAACTTGAAGACCATCCAATCCTGCCATTTATTTCACAGATGAGACAGGGGGCGCACCACCAAGAAGTGACACTCCCAAGGGGCCACGGCTGTTGCTCCCCAATGATAACGTCATTTTGCTAGAACCTCCTTAGATTCTCCTACTCCAGCAGCTTAGCATTAGAAAGGAAAAGGTGCACTTCATATTCTCCAAATAGGTTAACTGGTCAAATCGGGAAGGGTGCTAGGATTCCTTGGCATTCCAGCACAATAAATCATCACTAACTTAGAGAAGAAAGTAAAAGGCTATTGCAAGCCCTCTTATCAGGGGAGGCAGGGGCAGCCTCCAAGTAAATGGCGCACCACGTGGAAAAATGATCCCCAATCAGTTTCACCAGCCTGAATTGGTTGGTTGCCTGCATTTTATTCTATTCACAGCCCAGACTGGGGTTACATAGTCGTCCCACGAGACCAAAAGCTGCTTTAGCTCAATAGGTCCATTACAGGTGTGAAAACAAACCTGTTGGGCGGCAAGTGGGGGAACTGTGAGCTTGTGATTAAGCCCAAGATTCCATCACCTCCAAGCATCCCCTTGGAAATGTCCAAAGGAAATGATTTCACTGGCCCTAAACTCTGCCCTGCTCCCTGGCAAGGCTATCTAGATTCCACTCTAAGGAGGCAAGTGATGAATGCTTCTCACCTTTTGCGGGCGGGTTTCCTCTGGCTTCTGGCGCTCCCCAAAGCTGCAAGCACCCCCCACCCCCACCCCTCCCCAAGACCATGCCTGGAGCACAGTAAGCGCTCCACAAACATCACCTGCTGCACCATTCCCGTTATTATTATTTGCATGTTATCCTCAGGGAAGGGGAGAAGGAGAGGAAAGGGGCAGCAGGCGGGAGCGGAGGACAGGCGACACAGGGGGCCGGATTACCCATGCAGATGCCGGTTCCCGCGCTGGGGTCCGCTCTGCGATCGCAGAAGAGGCCGCGGCTCTCCTCGCACGGCTCCAGCAGGGAGCAGCTCTCGCCGCGCTGGCGGGCGCACACCAGACAGCAGGAACAGTCGTCCAGCACCGCTCGCACCCCGGGGGCGCAGGTTGGCGGCGTCTTGGGACACCGGGCCGGACACTGGGTGGGACAGCGCTGGGTGGCAGCGACCTGGCGCGGGCGGGACAAGAAAGACAAAGCTCTCAGCAGGGACGATCGAAGGCGGAGCGACCCGGGCCCCGAGCAAGGGCCGCCCTGGAGGGCAAAGTAACCAGAGGCACCGGAGGGGTGCGCCGCTCACCTGTCCCAGGACATGGAGCAGCAGGAAGGCCAGGCCAATGCACCGCTTGGGCGGACTCTGCACACTCTGCATGATCAGGCTTTTCCCTCTCGCCTTCAGAAACAAGACTGGGCGCCGCAGATCCGCCCCGCTCGCCCTGCTGCAGGTCGGGCGCCCGCCTCTGTTCCCCGGCCGCACCGGCTTAGGTTTTATAGCGCGCTCGCGGGACGCGCTCAAGCCGGTTGGCTGCAGGGCAGGGAGGAAGTGGGGGGGACCGGCTGGGTGGGGAATGGAACGAACCCCGGGGTTGCCATGGCAATTGGCCGTGGGTGCCGCTCTCCTTAGGGCGCGGCCCTGGGGCCTGCGTGTGCCTGTGTGTGGCGACTGGCTTTTCCCGGAGCGCCGGGAGGGGCAGGGTGGAGTCGCGCGGCCGGGACCCAGGGCTCGCTCGAGCGCGTGGGAAGGAAACGCCCGTTTCCTCCTGGAAGCTGCTTTGCCTTCCCCCAGGACCGATACACCGGCGCTCCCCACCGCGCCGCGCGCTGGCCGCTCCAAGCGGGGCTGCGAACGTGGGGCTCTCCTCGAGGGGTGCCTGCAGTTTGGGGCCATCTGTGGGGGGTTGGCGAAAGTCCCAGGGGTTTAGTCATAAGGGAAGCACATGCAAGTTTGTCACCGTTTAGGGCACTCTTTGAATGTGTTGAGGGGAGGGGAGGGAGGGAAGCAGAAAGAGGAAAGAAAGAAAAGTGGAGGGAAAAAAGCAAGGAAAGAAAAGAGAAGACAAAAGCAAAGCATAGCATCGCAGCGTTAGGATGAAGGATGCTGTTGGCCAAATGGCAAAAAGTTCCTTTGATTCTAATCATTCCAAGCCCCCACTGATTCTTAAGCCCCCTCCTCCCGATTCCGCAGGCTTGAAAGAAAGAAAATTAAAACATAATAAAATAAAACATAAGAGCCTGAGGTAAATACAAGCTTTCTGCCTGATAGAAAAAAAGCCTTGAAACACCTGTTGTATGACACCTCACGTAAATCAGCCCATGTCAAAATCCAAGAGTCTTTGAGACTTAGTGAGGCAGGTTAGCCACTGTCAGCCACTGTCCAAACCTCAGTGAATTAGGTACGGAGCGAGGACGCATTTGCTTTACTTGGCTGACCCCTCCAGAACAGCAAATCTCTCTCTCACCTGGCATCCATGTTTAAAAAATGGCCGCTTTGAAGCAATTGTCATCTTTCATGAGAATGAGAGCACTTTTACTGCTCCAGAGGTGATATTGCTTGATGGATTAAAAGAAAATTTCTCTCCTTCAACTTTGCTGCTGCCTCTGGGATAACTATGCCCAGCTCCTCTGAGGATAGGCTCAGTGGAAAGACACCTTATGAGAAAAAGTATACAGTCTTGTGATGTAACTCTAGACTTGAAAAAGAAACACATTTCCTCTACATCATCCGTCTCCAGCATGAAGGAAAGCAAAGGCAGCTTGTGGAAGGGGCCAGGGCTGCCCTTGCAATGCCTGTTCCCCAGGCTGAAGGCACCCAAGCCCCTTCAGGAGAGTTCTCTGAGCCTCTTGAAACTGCTATTCTGTATTCCCAAGGCGGCAATAATTCTGCTTTCTTTGGGGTAAACCAGACTCAGCAGTACCCACAGCTTGACAAGAAATGGAACAGCTAATCTGTGCCATGTCTGGGACCCTCACACACTCTTCAAGTTGACTAGCTTCTTGGGTCATCTGGCCCAGTGATGCTTCCACTAGATTGCACATCAGAATCAACCAGGGTGTATTTTTTTAAAAACACAGATTCTTCAGCCCCACCCCTCACCTACTCAGTTGGATTCTCTGGTGAGGGCTCTTGGAAGACAGCATTTTATTGTATTTTGAAATGGGGGCCGGCTTTGGGAAACCTACAGATACGGAACAACTAGAAGCATAGCTAATGGGGAAGCAAGAATCTTGGCCAGGTTTTCGAAGTATGAATAGCCAGAATAAGGAGAAATCGGCAGCATTGAGGCTGGGCTGACTCTTCCTGGGAAGAGGGAAGATGAGAGGAGAAATGTGAATTCAAGGTAAGGATGAAGATGTCAATAAGTCAGAGCTGGCATGAGCCTCTTGATTGCAAGCGATAGAAACCAGAGGAACTGGCTTTAGCAAGAGGGCTTCTGGAGGGATGCTGTGGGATTTCACAGATAACTGATGGGAAAGGTGGTACTAGGCCTCAGAGGCTACTAGCATCAGGGCCTGGGAGCTATCAAGAGTCCATCCCCCCATCTCTTTTCATTTCTCTTCTGGGTGTCAGCTTTACTCTGTCTTACCACAGACCAGCTTCTCCCATATAAGGGAAGTGTCAACCTTAAGGTCTCCCTAACCTCTTACATTGTGACCTTATCACTGCAGAAGGAATGTCCCTCTCCCTTGGCTCAATTTGGAAAGTTCCAGGAGTTAGATGAGCTCACCCTGGGTTAATTGAAGGAGGCAAGAAAGATGAGGAATGGGGATTAGCTAATGCCACACAGTTGGAATGGGGTGAATGAACAGTTCCCTGGGAACGAAGGGATGATTCTTTAAGAAGAAAGCATGTGTGACAGGCAAAACAGTACATACCCACTCTACTGTCTGCTGTAAGTGCTCCTGGATGAGGAGCTCCACATTAAAACAATTGGAAACTGAAAGTGAAGGCATCTGATGATAATCAGGTCATGCTTTGCTGTCTCCAGGACATCTTCTGTCAAATCCTCCATGCTGGGATAGATTTTTGTCCTTTCTGTTGGCCTGGCACGGGTGCTGTTCCCGTCTATCTCTCTGAACTCATTGAATAACAATAATGTGACTGTATCTGTGCTTGTCTCCCTCTCCTGCCCAGGAGCCCTTGAGAAGAGGGAGCATGTCATAGTTTCCATAACGCCCCCAGGAATGGACAAGTGGTCAGTTGTTCTTGGACCTTTTGAGATACTGCAAACCTCCCTTTACGTTTTGTCCCTTGTTACTGCTCTGCACAAGTCAAGGTAAGAAGGAACTGGACGTGTTGTTCCTCAGCCACAGCTATCTGCCATCACCATCTGCGTCCGACATGCACCTTCCCTCAGTCTTTCTTGGTGCTATGAGCCTAAAGGACAGCATACAGGCTGGTGACTTCCTCCTGTTGGAAATAAGCCCTGTGTCAGTTGAGATGTCTGAGGAAGTCAAGGGACATCACATTAGAAACTCTTCATGAGTTGCTGCTCTTGGCTGCCAACCAAGATGGCAGCTCCTCTTGGTTATGAGGCCCAAGTACTTTGGTGGATTCACCTCTTCATTTCATTTCATTTCATTTCATTTCATTTCATTTCATTTCATTTCATTTCATTTCTTTCTTTCTTCCCTTTCCCTCACTCCAGATGTGACACCAGAGACTCCTTGCTCCTTCTCTATCTCAGATAGGCTGTTAATTGATTCATATATATACATTTTAAAGATCTTATTTATTTTGAGAGAGAGAGAGAGAGCAAGCAGGGAGAGGGCTGGAGGGAGAGAGAGAGAGAATCTTAAGCAGTCTCCATGCTGAGCGCAGAGCCCCACGTGGGGCTCAAACTCACGACCCTGAGATCGTGACCTGAGCCGAAATCATGAGTTGGACACTTTACCGACTGAGCCACCAAGGTGTCCCTGATTTACATTCTTATTACTCATTAGTCAATACTCCTACCCAGAGTACATGTACAGAACTCCTTACATTTTATAACGCTAAAATTTTATAGAAGTTTCCATTGTTGTTGTTTCATTTTCTTCAGCTTTAAAAAAGAGTGGGGAGGGCACGTATTGCATGGTGCACTGGGTGTTATACGCAACTAAAGAATCATCGAAGTTTACATCAAAAACCAGGGATGTACTGTATGGTGACTAACATCATATAATAAAAAAATATTTAAAAAAAATAAAAAAGATTTTAAAAATATATTGGCACTGATTTCTGTAGCAGGCAAGAGAAATATAAAGCACAGAACCCCATATTAAAAATGAAACAAAGAAAAAGTAGTGACTATGATGTTATCACCTCCAGGACAACTCTATCCCTCTTCTCTCCTCAGTGATTACATTCCCCATAAGCTCATAGACATTGATTGCCTCTTCACTCAGTCGTTATTTAGTGAAGCCACATATACTTAGCTCTGGGAATGTGCCTCATAGATCAGCCTCACAGCTTTTTAATGATTTGGTTGCTTTTTTCTACAGTTCCTTCATATGTCCCTTTCCTGGGGCCCCAGGGAGCCGGTAGAACACAAGGTCATTCCCACGATACGTTAGGCTAGCCAGCTCTACCAGGTGTACAAGTCTATGGCTAATTTCAATCACACCCTCCTGCTTCTCTGACAGATCTCTTCTGTTCTTGCTTTTCTGGAAACGACGAGGGACAGAGAAGAAGCAGTGACAGGAGGTGAAATATCAAATACATAATGTTTAGTGTCATCCCCTTTGGAAACATCTTCCTATCGCCCACATATTTAAAATTTATTTTTTAGTGCATTTCTTACACAAAACAAAAATCCAGAAGATTAAGTAAAAAGAAATTGGAGCTAGATATTGACTAGAAATGTGAGAAATAAGTTAATTTCCTCCACTGCTAAATGACCTCCTTACAGGGAAATGGGCTCTTTGAAACTGAAATAATTTTTTTAAAAAGTTTTTGAATTGGGGGGTGCCTACGTGGTTCAGTTGGTTAAGCATCCAGCTCTTGATCTCAGCTCAGGTCTTGATCTCAGGGTTGTGAGGTCGGGTCCTGCGTTGGGCTCCACGCTGGGCATGGAGCCTACTTGAGAAAAAAGAAAGGTTTTGAACTGGAATGGAGTCTGTCAACCTTTAGGTACATGCCACAATCCCAGCCCCCAGGCACCAGCATTGCCCGTGCCTACCCCAGCTGAGGAAAGTGGCCCTGAGCAGTTCTTTCTATGTGACTTCTCTACGGCTTATAACAGCCAGGTAGGGTATAACCAGTTCTGCTCCATGGACCAGAATCCTTTGGACCAGGAATTTGTGTCAGAGACAAAGGCACACGCATAACGACTGGACATCGAGTTACCCAAACGTCTCTCAGGAGTGTTCCATATTGGATGACGGTGGACCCAACTCATAAATGCTGGTGGCCAGGTGAGCACAGAGAAGGGAAATAATATCACTTGAATATAGGCAAAGTCCTAAATAACTTTAAATGATTGCTCCTGAAGGAAGAAAAGATTCTTTTTTGGACAAGTCCCTATTCCCAAATAATATCTCAGAGTCCACAAAAGCTTGTACAGTCTCTCCTACCCAATTTATGAATTCCCAGCAGCAAATAATATAGACTTTTAGGAGATGTGTGACCACAGAATTGTATTGCACCTGACAGCGTGGATGTTCATAATGTCTAATTCATTAAGTGATGATTTTTTTATACTTCATGGCATGAATCAAAAATGAGTAAGATGTTTTGTATTTCCAAGGATTTTATAACCTAGTAGGAAAATGAAGTAAAAAAAAAAACCTCCCACATAAGGCAGAATGTGATCATTTCTGTCCATGAAGATAGGCAAAGTAACATAGGAGCATAAAGGAAGATGAAATTAGTTGCTGTGAGAACATGCGAGTAATGGAGGTTGGGGAGTGAGTGTTGGGAAGACGAATCATTCCACGTTCATTGTTTGTCTTTTCACTAAGCCACCTTGCCCTGAAGACTAAATAACACTAAGTTGGATAATGCATGGATGGGATTTTTGAAACCTGGAGATGTGGGTTGAACAGAGATAATGGAAGAAAAGCATAAGGATAGGAAAATTCAGGACTGGCTCAGGAAATGAGGAGTGGCTTAATTTATCTGGAACAGAGCAAGGTAATGGGAAATAAGGTTGGAAAAGTGGACCACAGCCACCAACCCTTGGCAGAATATAAATGCCAAACTGTAGAGTTTAATTGGTTTTTTAAAAAAATATCTATGAATATATCATCTATATCTATCATCTATCATCTATCTATTAACAAGGAACTGCATGATCAGGGCCATATTTAGGAACATTTTCTTCAAAAAGTTATGCTTGGTTACAGAAGAAGGTGACGGAGGATAAGTAATGTAGTTACGGTGTTTGCGTAGCAGCGCAGGGAGAGATAATGAGGTCTGGAACTAGCAGAGTGGCACTGGGCATGGAAAGAGGAGGTTGGAGATAAAAGATGATTTGCTTTCCTTGGAGCTCTGGATGGCTGTGGAAGGCTGGGGTAGTGATTATATAAGTATGATTCCAGGTTTTGACCCTAGATGACTATGTAGTTGTGACAGCATTTTGGTGCAAGCTGAATAGCTTCTATGATAAAACACCTCTCCCAACAGACTACCTGGGCTGGAATTCTTAGATCTTAGATAATTTACCTGGCTGGTCTGTGCCTCAGTTTCTTTCTCTGTTTGTAAGATAGGAATGATAATAATTGTTCTTTCTTTCTAGGATTGTTGATAGTATAAATAAGGTGATAGCTGGAATCAATGGGGTTCTGTCAAAGAATTAAGCCCTAACACCATGAGACATTCCCTTTAAATGAAATGACTTTTCTGCATCTTGAACAGCGTTAGCATGTAACGCAAACTACGGGGAACCACAGGGCATCTTAGAAAGTAGTTAGGAGAGACTTATAATGACATTCAGACATGGGTTAGGCAATCTTGAGGACAATTCAAGGAACTTGAGTTCTGTTCTGGATTGGGTGCTGACAGGAAGTAGAAACAATTTCACAACTGGTTATCCTAATAATCTTTATTGCAAAGGCAGGATGAACAAAGCATGGACAGAATTATTTTGGAGGAAGAAATGATAGCTGCTCGGGTTAGCTGGATCAGGGGAACCTGGTCATTTTTGTGGTCACACAGTGTCTTTATTTTAATTTCTGTCACACCTGATTATAGAGTGGTCTTGTCAAAGAGAGTCCTTATCAAATGTTGATAATTCATGACAGAGGAAACTCACAACCTAGTTGGTAAAAGCAGTTATAAGTAATCAGGGCTGCTCTTTTTTTTTTTTTTCCTTATTGCTCCTTGTGAATAGCTTTGATTTTTTTCTTTGAAATTAGTAGAAGTAGAATGATCAAAGCAAAAGTTTGAGTAATTTATGGTTTTGGATACAGATATCCAATTTGCTTTCCAGGGTGTGTATCAATGTACTCTTTTGCTAGCAGTGTATGATAGTGGGCTGAATGTTGGGCAGTTTGCAGAAAGCCAGTCCCTTGGGTGGTTGGGGTGATTTGTTAGAATGACCCAAACCTTTGGGGCACCTGGGTGGCTCAGTCGGTTAAGTGTCCGACTCTTGATTTTGGCTCAGGTCATGATCTTGGGGTTATGAGATCAAGCCCCATGTCAGGCTCCATGCTCAGTGTGGAGTCAGCTTGAGAGTCTCTCTCCCTCTGCTTCTCTGCCTCCCTGCCCCCCAACTTGCACTCACTTCTCTCTCTCAAAATAAATAAATAAAATAATAAAACAACAACAACAACAACAACAAAGTGAGTGACCCAAACCTTCGATACTTTTAGTGGTTCTACCTACCTGGTTCTCTTTCATTAGGTTTTCTGCTGAATGTGCTGATCACATAAGGAAGAGTTATTCATATTCATTCCTTCCCACTCTTCTTCCCTTCTTCCTCCATTAGCAGACTCTTTTCTTCCTGTTGATTGAGATCAACAATACCAGCCAACTCTGGGAACCACTTTTTTCTTGTTACCCAATCCTGGGCATTTTGTCGTCCTCACGTCACTAATCGGGAATCGCTATTGTTCATTCCTTCAAGTCATGCTTCCTTCAGGTTAAATGGACAACAAGATGTCACTAATCAAAATTCTGTTTTCCATGGTCTTTCTGGACTTCCCAGTGTCCTGCTAGATACTGCTAGTCTTCTTTCAGAAGAATCTCCTCTTGCTGGTGCTAGGCTATGTGTGCCAGGTCACCTGCAAACCAACTCAAACAGTGGCTCTCAAGTATTTCTGACCATGCCACTCAGTGAGAAATACTGAAAAGTTATATCAGGAACAAAAATGCATAAATCCATGTTCACATATACACATACCAGTTTATATAAATCATTTCACATCCATAACTATATAATTAGAACAAAAGTTTCACACAAAAAAATAAGTCTTTACTATATGGCCTGTGTTTGCATATTTGCTATTCTAGTCTCTTCTATTTAAAGAAAAAGCTTGTCGTGACACTCTAAATTCATGCTTTAGCTTCCTACTGATAGAGGAGTGTCTCCTTGGTTAGCGAAGGTGAATGGTAACATAATAAATCTGTTCCTGCATTCTTATTTTCTCCATCTTAGAATTTCTTCCTTTTTCTTGGACCAAGAAATTTCAATTTGATTGGTACAGCTCAGCCGTGATTCCGGGTATTCATTACTCACCCCAGCTACCTAAGCTAGAATATTGAATTCAGAATCTCTGGTAAATTCAACCATAACTGTAAATTCAGCCTGCTCTCAAATGATGCTTCCTTCCTCCTTAATTGGATATTATCAGCATCCATTTTCATGAATACAGTCCCATATTTCCCCCCAAAGCTTGGCAATTATTTTATCCTTGTTTTTGACACTTAAATGTTTTAATTTTAATTTAGTAAATGTAGCATTAAGTTACCAATGTATGTATATCAGATGATAGTCAAAATTTGAATTCTCTGTATCAACGAGCAGTTCACTTGGTGATAATATTTAAAATATATGATCATGATACAAAATAATGGATTTATTCTCAAATGGAAGGGAGATGCCATTTTAAATGCTATTCCACATTATAACTCCAGTAGACAATGACAAGTGTAATGGTCTAAGGGGATATTATCAAGGGATGGTATTTACATCGAAAATTTCCCTCTTGAATACCATCAGAAGAAGAATTTAATGTATGCTAGTCTTCCTACCCATTGCAAGAATATCCTCAAGAGAAAGATTATAGATCTTTTTTTAATGTCATGATAGTAACTACTGTGAAAGCATGCTTCTGTTTGAAATTAGTCACCCATTTGGCAATTATTTTATTAATTGTAAGCCTGTACCTCCTTCTTCTAGATTCTGAGGAATGGGAGGTTAGGACAGGAAGAGAACTGGACCACGTGGGCAACGCTAGAGTCTCAGGGAAAGAGGAGGCCTACCTTTAAGGAAGAGAGAAAACATCTTTATTAGACAAGGAAGGAGGAGTTCCTTCAGTTGCTAAGCTATTCTTAGAGGGATCTGTAGCCCCTAAGCACACAGGTCTTCCCATTTCAATTCCATTTATCAGCAACCAGCACTTTCCTTATCTCCAGGATACTGCTAAGGCTCTGATATTGACTCCACTGACATTTCTCCACTGTGAAAAAAATTGGGTTTGGTTTTGTTTATCTCAGTTGTGCAGCTAAAAGAGATGAGATTCTTTTAGCTTCGTTAAGAGGTTGCCCCTTCATCCTCTGCTATCCCTTCAGTACTACACAAAGTGGGAACTCTCCCCTAAAATGGATAGAAAGGTTCAATATTAAATAGATAAATACCAACAGTCCATGTACTATGAATAATTTTCTAGCTTGTCCTGTACTTTTAAATTTAATTTTCATGATTTTTGATGTACAGAGTTTTATAAATTTAAGTCAACAAATTCATAGATAATTCCCTTTGTGTTTTTTTTATTCAAGTAATTAAGTATTTTAAAAAAAAATTTCCATCTTTCAACTGAAAATCTTTTGTCTTTTTAAAGTTAATTTTTATGAAACTTTTACTTAGTCTAAAAATGTCGACAAGTGCTATGTAATTGTAAGGGACAATCGTCTCCTGCCCTGCCCTTACATTAATTTTCACTCTTTATAGTCAAACATGAAAATCTTTTAGCCGTATTCATCTTCAAATATTTGCCTATGTATCCTCCCATACTGTACTTCCATATTAGCTTATACTGCTTTTTTTTCCCCTTTTCTTCAAATTTTCCTATCACCCACTGACTTTCTTCTTTGGAAGATGAGGGTTCAGCTTTCTTACATCAAAACCACAATATAGTCTGATGCTTCCTTCTCCGCCATAGATTCTCTTTCTTCATTTTTTCCAGTTGTCATAATTGTTGTTTAAATAAAACCTGTTTTAAAAATTTTTTATTTTTTAATTTTTTTAAAAAAACACTATTCATCTCACTCTTGTAATATGAGTTACAGGTGTAGCTGTAGCTACAGCTACATGTCCTTTTTTTTCTTTTAGAGAGTGTGTGAACGATGGGGTGGGGGAGGGGCCGAGGAAGAGGCGGAGACTCTTCAGCAGACTCCCTCCGAGCTGAGCAGGGAGCCCGACATGAGCTCGATCTTGACTCAGAAATCATGACCTGAGCCGAAATCAAGAGTCAGATGCTAACTGACTGAGCCACCCAGGCTCCTGCTACGCTTACTTTCGTGTAAAACTCTTTGTTTCTCCTGAAGTTACTATTTCATCCTTTTATTTGCTTTTCTTTGTACTCATTAGTAATTAAGCTTCAAATTCGACGATAAAATTATAAAATTCCTCAATACATGGCCAAGAACTTCAGATAAATTACCAGTTGCTTTCTCTTTTCTCTTGGCTACATCTTACCTGGGACTCTGCAACCCTTTATTTCAAATTGGAATGGTACTTTCCAAATCTGCTTATTAGTTGTTGTACTGAGACCTCCTTACATCTGGAAACTCCTTTCACTGCACTGCTGTGCTGAATCTTCTATTTTTTAAATCCCGGGCATTACCTTACATTTTGGATAATAACTTATATTTAGGTGCACCTGCGTTGATAATTGTTAAGTAGTGGAAGGAAATGATCTACAAATACACTAGTCCCTTAGCCTGCAGGGGATAGGTTTCCAGACCCCCAGTGGATATCTGAAACGGCTAATAGTTCTGAACCCTATATATACACTGTGTTTTTCCTATATGTACATACCTATGCTGAAATTTAATTTATAAATAGGGCATACTAAGAGATTAATGACAACTAATAACAGAAGAGAAAAACTGTAATGATACGCTGTAATAAAAGTTATGTAAATGTGGTCTCTCTCTCTCAAAATATCTTACTGCACTGTACTCACCCTTCTTCTGATGATGATGTGAGATGATAAAATGCCTATGTAATGAGATGAAGTGAGATGAATGATGTAAGCATTGTGACATAATGTTAGGCTACTGTTGACCTTCTGCTGCTACATCAGAAGGAGGGTCATCTGCTTCCATGGTGCTGGACTATGGATAACTGAAACCATGGAAAGTGAAACCACGGATAAGCAGGGGGGACTATTGTAATCCAACTTGTGAGCTGACTGGGTGGAACAAGAGGGTGTGTAGGTAGACCAGTTAGAAGACCATTGCAGTTGACCAGCTAAGAGATGCCGATGGCCTGGACCAGAATCTGGCAGTAGAGATGGGGAGAAGAGAAAACATTTCAAACAATTACAAAGTAAATGCTGTGGATTTATGATTTTTAGCAGAAGTGACAGAAACTAACCAAAACTAGAAGAACAAGCCTAATTATAAGATTATGGGGATGCCTCCAAGGAAATGAAGTATATAGCTGAGACTTACAAAGTGCCTGGAACCAAGAAATGGAAAGTCTTAGGAAACTCATGCAGTAACTTGTTTTTATCTCTCATTTCTGTTTCTAAATTTTCATTGCCTTCTCTATCTATGCAAACTGGCTTAATCTACTCCATGTATATATGGTGGAAGATGGCCATAGCACATTGCCCACATTTCTACATCTCCTCTATTCAAAAGAAAGCAAGCAAAACCGTGTTTTTAATTTTTTAGTTTCAATTCTAATTTTTCAGGAGTGTGAACCAGTTTGGTCCACTTTGAATCTTTTTAAGTGGATTCGGGGAGAACCTTTATGGTAAAAGTAAAATTCTGAGCACCCACCATATTGAATGGGGCTAAGGTTAGGGTAATCTAATGATTTTGGAGGCACTTGGGTGACTCAGTTGGTTGAGCCTCTGACTCTTAGTTTCAGCTTGGGTCATGATCTCAGGGTTGTGGGGTTGGGCATAGAGTCTGCTTGAGATTCTCTCCCTTTCCCTCTACCTCCCCCTCTGCCTCTCTCTCTAAAATAAATAAAATAATTAAAATCTTGACAAAAAAATCTAATGATTTTTATTTCCTCTTGAAGAGGTAGATGAGATAATTGTTGGGAGTAAGAAAAAGGGGTAGAATCAAAGATTTCAGGAGACCAGTTAAGGTTTAAAATTGTAATTGCAGAAAGAGAGAGACTGAATAGAGAGCCTTGGTATGACCCTAGGTAACATTGAAAGTCCAGCTGGGATGAACAAACTTCAATTTATGGTGGTACTAATCTGCAAATTGACAGAGGCACAAAGAGTTTAGGTATTAGACAGTGATGGACCATGCGTATTAAGGATGAGGAGATATGGGAAGAGAGGAGGTTTATGGGTGGAGAGAAAATAGAAAGGGCAGCATGTGTCAAGGCCCTGAGGCAGGAGAGATTTGGTGGGTTTGAGGCACCATGAGAAGTTTAGATTGGGACCGCTGTCTGCAGGCTGGGGTCACAAGTTGCCTTTTCTTCATCATTCAATAGAATGACTCCAGTGTCCAAACCAGTACCTATTTGTAGTAGGTGCTCAATAAATATTTGTTGAATGAATCTAGACTTATCTCTATCCAGCAATTTTCCTTCAAATTTTCTGTCCTCTAGATGGCACCCTTCCATAATTTACAGAGGTAATTCAGGCTTTCATCTATTTTTGTATTGGAAAAATTACCTAAATATTTTGGGTCTTTCCTTCCTCATAGGATAATAACACCCGCCACTTCATAGGTAGTTGTGAGGTTTCAACTGAGTAAAACATATAAAGCACTTACATTTTAGTTTGGTAGTCAATCAATACTTATTACCTAATGTAATTAATATTTTTTATTGTTATGGGTATTATTTCAGCCTGTGAGATTGTTTATTTTCATGTCATTGTCTTGTACAAAAATCTTTCAATTTTTACTAGACATTTCTAAGTTGAAGGACACCAAACACACTTTCCCATCTTAATTGTATCCTGAGTTTTCCTTTGAGATACTAGTCCTTCCTCATTCTGAGTCCAAGTGTTGGGGTTTTTTGTTTGGTTTGGTGTTTTTTTTTTTGTTTTTTTTTTTTTTGAGTCCAAGTGTTTTGAGTGAGATGTGTCCTCCCAGTTACAGGATAGCAGCCCTGGATGCTTAATGTCAATGCCTGTATTCTGTATTTCAGTCCCCCGATCATAGGGAGTCTAGGAGTCCAACCAGAGCCAATGAAATGTGCAATAATTTGGGACTTTTGTCTCTCTTCTGTGGAAACCCTGAGAAGAGACCATCACTTTTCCCCACAATAATAAGAGGTGAGGTCATGAGGTCAGTATCTATGAAACCATTGCAGCTAGAAGGGTGGCTGAGAAGGTCCTCAAAGACAGCCTGAGGGTCAAGCTAAGAACAGAACAGAGAGAGAGGCTTAAGAACGAAGTTCTAGGTGATATTTTTTTGAGCCCCTGGATTCAATCCTGCCTGAAACTAGTTGTATTTCTGATCTTTTGAAACATGTGAGCTAATACATTTCATGTATTGTTTTAACTAATTTAAGTTGGGATTTTGTTACTTGCAACATATAACCTTAACTTATACATAATTTTTATTGAGAATGAGATCTGTCCACTTTATATCAAATATATACTGACAAAAATAGAATTTCTTTTAATAATCTTTATCTAAAAATTCCATTAGTATGATAATCAATGGATGTTATGCCACTAAGTAGTCCACACCTTAATTTTTTCCAGTATAAATCAAACTCTAGGACAATGTGGTCTTTCGAAAATTAGGGACTCTTTTAATAATCATCCTGTGACTATGAGAAACAAACTGAGGACTTCAGAGGGGAGGGGGGTGGGGGAATGGGATAGGCTGGTGATGGGTGGTAAGGAGGGCACGTATTGCATGGTGCACTGGGTGTTATACACAACTAATGAATCATCGAGCCTTACATCGGAAACCGGGGATGTACTGTATGGTGACTAACATAATATAATAAAAAATCATTAAAATAAAAAAATAATAATAATCATCATCCTGTGGTTCTCAGGGGCTGTCACGGGGTAAGGACATTCCTACACACAAATTAGTTTTTATTTTATGGCTTATTTCACTTCTTAATGTAAATAAGAACATTACTGTCCACTTATTATAAAGCTGAATTCAGTTTTTTGCTATTTAAATCCATTATTTAATTTCTACATTTCCATTATGTCCAAATTTTGAGAGACCATGGTTTTTATTACTCACAGAGGGAACATTTGAAGTGGAAGGAATTTTGGACTCAGACAGAACTGGGTTCCAATCTCAGCTCCGCTTCTTGTTAGCTCAGTGAGCTTGAACTCGTTATTAAACTCTGAGCCTCCACTGTTTGTTTTTCAAATTGGGAGTGATAACAGAAACTTTCAGAGAGGAGATGTAGTGACGAATACTGAGACAGCACACGTAAAACTCCTAGTGTACATTGAGACGCCTAAAGGCTCATAACGAGTGTTATTGCCTTTTTTGTAATTAGGACATTTAGCTTTGTCTCCAGATATTTTAGTGAGAAGTCATGCCAAGCAGATATATTGTTCTGTGAATTAAAAGTATTAAATGTTTGTCTTTATTTACCAGTTTCTAAATCCTCAATGAGAAA
Source organism: Ursus americanus (assembly GCF_024610735.1). Classification (NCBI taxonomy): domain Eukaryota; kingdom Metazoa; phylum Chordata; class Mammalia; order Carnivora; family Ursidae; genus Ursus; species Ursus americanus. The sequence continues at coordinate 19,705,509 of NC_142135.1, forward strand.
CTAATGTGTATTTAGATTAGATCTTGTTCATTGCTAATTTGATGTCAGGTTTACAAATTACTTGAAGCAGTGTATCTATGGATGATGACAGGAGTACCCATATTTCTCTAGCACCGTATACATTTAGAATTATGGGGAGCTTAGAAAGCCATTAAATCCCTCTCTTATCATAATGTCCATACATCAGTTTTTCTGTATATGGTTCCAGTTGCACTGGAGAATTTTTGGCTTCATGTTTTTTCATTTATTTTTCAACTTTATATTATTTTGTGTTGCTAGCTGTGTAGCTCATAGTAAGGAAATTGGAAAAATATGTGTGCAATCATGCTACAAACTGTGACCCATCCATTTAATATGAGCTGGGAGAGAAGTGGCTCCCCCTTTGTTTTATTTGTATTATTGAAATACTCTCAACATTTGGATTTCAAGTCCAAAGGAAGAGTTTTGTTCTTCATAGTGTTTTTTGTACAAATGTCTTGAATGGTTTTCATGTGAAATAAATTTTGCTTTCCCCCTGGACCTCAGTTCTAACTCTGACAATCAGAAATCATTTTAAAATCTCCCAATTACATACCCTGCCCAATGGTCTAATGGCCATGATCTTTTCATGCCAATTGGATCTTTCCTCACTTCCCAGCTGGAGACTGAGCTGGAGTAGCTAAGGAACCTTCTTAAACAGAGGGATAAACATATCCAAGTTTAAATTTGTCTGAATGCTAGTATAATTACACGAATGACTTAGCTATCCTCTTTTATTGTTCACGATGAATTCAGGAGGGAGAAATAAGCTTCTGAAAGTTAATGAAGACAGAAGTCAGAGAACAAGAAAGTATCGCCAGAGATGTCTCTTTATATGTCATGATACTTACAATTTACGACCAAGACGCAAGATGGTATGATTGTTAGAAGCACGGGCTCTGGTGCTGCTGGGTGTGAACCCGGATGTGCCACTCACTAAGCGTGCAGTGTTGGGAAGGGAGCCTCCCCGTGTGCTTCTATGAAATGGAGATAAAAAACAGGATCTACAACATGGATTCTCAGGAGAAGAGGTAAAGGCAAATTAAAAAAATACACTTAGAACAGTACCTGGCATATTGTAAATGCTCAAAAAAATGTTACTTTTGGTTATTACTGTGTTTCTAGATATTTAACTTAGTAATACTCTATAGAAATTTCAATAAAGGAATAAATAAAATTATGCTGACTAAATAAAAATAAACATAATTTTAGGATTCCAGGAAATTCGATCATGTGGAAATCAGTGAGAAGGTATTTTATATTAATTTTCATTAATTGAAATGATGACCACTGGCTCTCATGTAGATTTTACAGAAATCTTCAGAAATTTCTTCATATGCAAAAAAAGTAGCACTTTGCAAACAGACCCTTAAAGGAGTAAAAGGGATGAAAGCATTTTGACTTCCAAGCAGTGTTTCTGTTATTCTTCTGGAAACGGAATCCTATTCCCTCTTTGAGCTTTTCCAGTTCTCTCCTTACCTCCTTTCTTAACCAAAATTATTGAAAGAATCCTCTCTATTTGAGGTTGCAATTTATTACCTGCAGCTTTCTCCTGGCCCAAACTAACCTCACTTCACTGTTCTTCTGCAGCTGTCTTTTCGAAAACCATTGGAAAACCTGGAACTTCTAAAACTCAACAATCCTTCTCAGTATTTATTGATGGATGCTTCAAAGCATCAGGCCATGTTTGCTTTTCTTTCTTTCTCGAAACTCTTCTCTTCCCTTGGCTTTCTTATGCCTGTTTCCCTCCCCCATCTCTGTGCACTTCTTAATCTTCTCAGACTTATTTTTGTGGCATTTGTGTCAATTATTATATTCCTTATCCAAATCCTTAGGATTTGTATCTCAGAAATTTCACTCTTAGATTCTCCTTGGTTGATTTGACCCAAGCCAATAATTTCTGGTTACCACCCAAATTGTCCCAATTATATTTCTCAATTTCTGTTTTAGTTGTTCGGATTTCTGTCTCTTAGATACTGTGGTGCCCCATAAATATCTCAAGGTCACTGTGACCTCAACTAAAACTAAGTATTTTTCTTCCCACTCTGAAGTTGCTTCTACATTAGTCCTTGTTTAGAAGAATGATTCTACCATCAACATGCTTATCTATGTTAGAAACCTTGAAAGCAGACTAGATTGTTTCCTTCACATTTTCCGATATTTCCCATTGGTCCCTAAGGCAAATTGAATTTACCTTTGAAATTACTTGACCTCTCCTTTTCTTTATATCTACAGTCTTACTACTTAGTTTTGGTTTTCCTCATCTTTTGCTTACATTATTACAACAATGCCTACTTTGGAGGGCAAGGAAAGACCATAAGGGTAACTAAAGAATATTGAATTCTCAGAGAAAAAGAAATCTGGATAAGTAGTACCTTTAGTGTCAAGTGGAGAAAAGGTGTGGTTAGTTGGCATTTGATTGAGAAATTTTGCAACAAGATGAAATCTTGAGCTGCTATCACTGAAATGTGTTATCCCAAAGGTCAGATAATAATTTAGGGGTGATAACAGTGTTTGAAGACTACTGAGGGATTGTCTACTCTGATGATCAGTCGTGCCAGTCAATTTAACTAATTTTAAAAGTATTTATCAGTTGTGTAATAAAAATTTGGCAAGCACAAATACAGAGCTAAACCTATGACGTTATCTCCAAATCATCCTTCTTTCTGTTTTCCCTCTCTTGGTAGGTGGTAGAAACTTCAAGAATTTCCCTGCTCACCCATCCCAAGTACTCACCCTGATTCCCGACTTCCTATGGCTAAGTTCAAAGCTCACCATTCATTTTCTTGAGAGGTGTAGTTACTATGGGATCTTTAGCACTCTACTGAACATTGACTATTTTTAAATAAATGTTTGTTGCTCTCATTTCAAAATCCTAGACATTGTATTCTATGATGTGGACTATTCCAATAACCTTCTAACTTGATTTTCTAACATTTTTTCCCAATTCAACTTATCCTCCATGTTGCCAGCACAGTTATCTGCCTAAAAATTGAACTCAAATTAGTCCTTTCTTCTTCTGGCTTTTAACGGCCTCAAGCAGAAACTCAACGCCTTCTAGTTGCCAGCCTAGGCCGTTTACCAGTTGACTCCACGTTCCTCCTATAGTCATATTCCTGCCATTTCCCTCCCTGCATCCTATGCCGCTGTCACTTCTTGTGGTTCCTCAAATAAGCTAGACCTTCCTCCTTGTCTTTTCGCACATGTTGTTCCCTTTGCAAAGAAACCCATCTCCCTCTGTGGACACCCAGCCAATTTCTCTTGTGCTCACAGGTCACCCCGGCAGGTAGTCTTTCCTCCACCATCCTCTCCATCCTAACAATTCTCCATTATACCTTTTGGTATTTTAATAACTCATTCTTGTCTATTTACCCCACACTTTGTGAGCACCTAGAAGGCATGAATTTTGATTTAGATACCTCAGAATTCTCAGAGCTTCCTATGCAATGAGTCTTTAGTTGCCTCTGGTAAAGACTTTTTAAATGAATAATCAAATTCTGGGATGACATTCTATTTTCAGTTATGTACATATTTTAATATTTTACACACCATGCACAGGTGCATTTTTAAAGTCTTGTTCTAATCTTTGACCAGAGAGCTATTTTTATGTATGTTCTATGGGAAAAAATATAGAGAACCATTATAATTGTATAAGATTTCAATAGAGTATTTAGTGGTCTTGTTAGTTAGGTAATCTAGGTTCTTGAAAGAAAGAGAAAGAGAGAGAGAGACAAAAGAAAGGAAAGAAAGAAAGAAAGAACAAAAGAGAGAAAGAAAGAAAGAAGAAAGAAAAAGAAAAAGAAAGAAAGATTGATTAAACACAAATCTTAGAAAAATGATAGACTAGCATGAGCCTAAATGTGACCTGGCCTCAGTAAATGAGACCTTTTATCATGAAACTTCTGAGTTATCTCCCTGGCAGTCATTCCACAGGGGCCCAACCCACTTTTTCATCCATATCTTCAACTTCCTCCAACCAATCAGCATGATTAATTCATTACTGAGAATACGTCTTGGGTTTCCACTCTATTTTTTTACTCCACGTTTCCTTTGTCAGAATGTCTTTAATCCTCTATTCCTTCTCTTCTCTCAAGATCCTACCTAGTACCCAAGAGACTTTGAGATGCCACCTCTTCCAGGAAGATTTTTCTGATCCTTGCACTAAGTGGAAACTTTCTCCCTCTTAACTTCTTCAATACTTTGTACCTTTTCAATGGCACTTACCACAACCTGCTCTATACTCTGGTTATTTGTGTACTTGGTTCATCTTACCTATTAGAGTTTAAGCTTCTTAAGGTCAAGAGAGTTCTCTTATTTTTATCCTTCCACCTTCACTCAAGCAGTTTTGGTACAGTTTTGGTATTCAATTAGTGTTTGCAATACAAAATTGAAATGAGTTATGGGCCTGAATTTTGCCATTGTTAAGTTTCTTGGGGCCTGAGCTATCAGGTACATATATGTGTATGCCTCGATTTCTGTTGAATTGTATGGAATGTCCCTGTTTACTTATTTCCACTACTAGAAATCTCTATATTCAGAGCCATTACACAACAGACTGTTATAACAATAAGAATAACCATAAAGATCTGTAAGGTAGTAATCTCTAGACTTCTTAGCCCTGAAACAGCATCACGTTGAGGAGGGAATTAAGGCGTATTGTCAAGAGCACAGACTCTGCATCTAGAGTTGTTTAGGTCTGAATCCTGGCTCTGCCACTTACAAGCAGTGTGACCTGAGTAAGCTACTTAACCCATCTGTGCCCCACTTTGAGAAGCCATAAAACAGGTATCATAACAGTACCTACCTCATGGGGTTTGTGTGAGAGTAGAATGAGTTAATACATGTAAAGTGATTAGAAAAGTATCTGGCACATGGTAAGTGCCCAATTGGTATTAGTTTGTACTTTATTATTACTATTATGTGCACTTAGTGTATATGCCTGCCCTCCCCTTGAAAACATGAGCTTCTAAATGGTTGATAGTGTGTTTTCTTGGTCTTTGTATTTCAAGTGACCGGTACAGCACCTCATATAGAGTTAACACTGAAGGAGAAGAACCTGGAAGAAAATTCCTCCTTGCCCTAGAGGTGAACCTGAACTTGCTTGCTCCCTGTCATGGATATTCAAAGAACTTCCTTTTTATGCTCTCAGCAACCTCATATTTAACCCTGCTGGTTTTCATTTACTTTATAATTCAATCATAATGAATTTTAAAATCCATTCTAACTTCCAAAGATCTCTAGAGATTTGCTTCACCAGTCTGACATCACGTTCATTTACATTTCTTATTTTTTCATTTCCTTGTATGAGGTCTAAGAATTGTTCCAATAAAACACTTTTAAGATTGTATTACATATACTGTGTGCTATGTATTCCTGGCTACATGTTCAAATTAACAAGCACGAAATTGCTAATGCCCTGATCAACTATTACAAACTGTAATGCTAGATCTGTCATAATTGAAAAAAAAATTGGAACTGGACTATTCTTTTGTAACCATCTAAGCTAATAGTTTACGTGGAAAATATTTATACAAAAAACATAGCCAGTTGAAGTTCAGGGAGTTGTTAGAAGCCATCTAGCTTGGTCACTCTCCCAAGAGGGTAAGTTCCTCAGTAGCCCCCATGATAAATAATCACCTTTTGCCTAGATTGCTCGGGAAGAGAGAGCACATTGATTCTAAAGTCATCTTTTTCCTTTGATGGGCAATTTTAATTGGTGGGAAATTATTTCTTCTGTTGAATAAAACCCATTGTTCTCAAAACAACATAGGTTAGAGGTTAGAGTAGATCACCATCTTCCATGATGGCCTTCAAATATTTGGAAACAGATACTTTATATCCCTGGTATGTTATAAGTCAACAGATCGTACTGATGGAACTCAAGAAGTTTTGGGTCTAGAAGAATTTTTAGATCTGATTTAACCCTATTATTTTACAGATGAATACATTAAAAAGAAGAGAGGTTGAGTAGTAACAGGCCCACATCACACATTTGTTCATTCAGTCATTGTGTCCTTAGCCACCAGCTTAATAAAATTATAATGTTGTAATTTAAAATAACATAGAGTTTTATAATTTAGTATACACAAAAGTTTATAGTTTATTATACAAATAAATTATGAAGAAATTTATAGTTTATTACATAAATAATACTGAAGACCTTGGTGAATTACAGCCAATCCGTCTCCTTCTTCTTTTCCCAGAGGCTATCACTAATCTCTATTTGTTATTTAACATTCAAACATATTGTGTTGTTACTGCTCCAGCAGAGAAACAGAACCACTATGAATGATGTGGAATACGGGATTTATGATGGGGATTCAATTTTACGTAGTTTGTAGGTGCTCTGGAAGAAGGGGAAGCCTACTGCCTCTGCATCTGGGCCTGAAGTCATTGTTGGTTAGTAGAACTGGCAGTTAAGAACACAAACCAGGTGCGGACTGAGGTGAATTAAGAACAAACAGGAACGTACATCCATCTCTCACTGCCGCCAACCTTGACAATGATGTTGAAATGGCAGCAGCTGGTGCCCATTGCCATGGAACATACATACTCCTGCCATTGGACTGAGGAGTTGAAGGAGGAATGTGGGCCTGGCCGCTGTTCCCTGACAACAAGGAGCAACAGTCAGATCACAGTGTGTGTGGATGTAGTGGCTCCTGGCACCCATGGTGACCTTTGGAGCAAAGCAGCTGCCCCACAGAGCCCTGCAATTCTCTGAATGCCGTGAGTGGTCTCGGGTCCAGTATTTAATCTCTGCAGGTCATTACGTGCTGGAGTCATCAGCAGCGATGAGTTACAGGTCTCTTCTCTCACCCCATCTACTCCAGCAACTTTCTCTGTGTGGCTCAGTTTTTTATTTTCTACAGGCTCCTGGCTTGGACTAAAAATGCCATCATGCTGGTGAACCTCACTCTCTGAAACACTTGCTCCTTTAGTCACTCGCAAATGGAAAATGGTGGTGAAAAATGAGAATCAATGTATTGCCTACCTTGCCTTGAGGGTGAAATGAGGTGTTTATGAAGTACTTAGTTTAGTGAGAGGCATATATTAATACTGTTATTGCACCTAAAATCTCTTGCTATTTCTACCGATGTGTCTCATTATTAACCTATGTACTTCTTGAAAAGAGGGTCCGTGCCCGATTCAGTCCTATATCCTTAGAAGCTTAGCTAGTAAAGCCATCTAATTTGGGTGGAAAATAGGTAAGAATGAACATGAGACCTTGGAGCAACATTTTCTAAGCATGTCACCAAAGAAAGATTTGATAAAAGATTTAATATAAAAATAAGAAAAATTGTCTATTTAAAAATCTCTATGAACTCAAGAGGAAAAAACAAATTATAATGATCTTTGCAAACTATATGACTGTTAACGGTCCTAACATGCAAGAGACTCCAATAAACAAGTATGAAAAATATAAACAAATCAATAGAAAAATGGGAAAGTGAGTGGACACTTTTTTCCCAAACATTTTAAAGATTTACTTTATTTTAGAAAGAGAGAAAGCTCATGCAAGCAGCAGGGAGGGGTAGAGGGAGAGAGACAATCTCAGGCAGACTCCCCGCTGAGCAGGGAGCCCACCGCAGTCTTGATACCAGGACCCTGAGATCATGACCTGGGCTGAAATCAAGAGTCAGCTGCTTAACAGACTGAACCACCCAGATGCCCCACAAAGAGACATTTTAACACAAATGTATTCTCTTATAGCTCTAGAGGTCAGAAGTTCAAAATGAGACTTATGGGGTTAAAATCAAAGTATAGCCTGGGCTGCTTGGTTTTAAAGGCTTTAAAGGAGAATCCATTCCTTGCCTGGTCCAGCCTCCAGAGGCAGCCAGCATTTCTTGGCTCATGGCCACATCACTCCAATCCCTGTTTCTGTGGCCATTGTGATTACACTGGGCCTATTGGATAACCCAAAATAATCTCCCCGCCTTAACTTAAAAATATCTTCAAAGCCCCTTTTGTTATATATATATATATATATATAGTAATATGTTTGTAAGATTCTGGGAAGTATGATGTAAACACTTTTGGGGAGCCATTATTGAGCCTACCAAAGTAGGTTAAGAATCATTGACTCTTATCTAAATTTGTCATACTCTTCTGCTCTGGGAGGAGAACACTGATACCCAGAGCAGTAGGAAAAGTATACTAGATAGCAACTAGCTGTGTCAGTTTTCCTGGCATTTGAGTGCTCTGACATGGCCACATGACTTCAGTGTTTTCCATTTATTTTTTGTAACTTAAACACAAGTGAGTCTTTCAAGATGTTTGTTCCGAACCTAAAAATAAAATTTTTAATCAAAAAAATTAAGTAACCATAAATATTAATGTGTTTTCGCTTCTTTATCTCTCATTCCTCAGCTTTATGGTATGTGGAATATTATGTAAACCCAAAAACACTTTTTGGAGGGTATTAAATTGAGGACTGAAACAAAGGAACACACCTCATCAAGGAGCAATGATATTCTCTAGTACCATAAGAGGGAAATGACCACTCCTCCCCCTTCCCACTCTGGGCCCTTCTTGTCATTCCCATGGAGCACCTGACTGGATTAATTCTTTTCTAGGCTTTCACTACTGAAAATACTTTGATGCCATCCAGACCCACTGACCCCAATACATCATTCAAAACAACCATGAAGTCTGTAAAAGGAAATTATAGCAATTCTTACTTTGAACGTAGTTGCATGTTTATTTGTCCAGGCTCTGCAGGAGACCAAGCTTTCTGAGGGCATTGATTAAGGCTTTGCTCAGCACATAACACAATGCCTCATGTAGTAATTACCAAACAGACAAATTTGTTAAATATGTGAGTGAATGGAAGAATGAATGACTTCATTTTATGGCAGCCTGTCTATTGAGTGGCCCCTGACATGGATAAGGATGATTACTATGTAATTTTAGTACCTTCAGTTTAAGCAAGAAGGGAAATACTTCAGAAAAAAAGTGTTCTTTCTTCTTGGGTGTTTGAATATGTTTCTGCCTGCCATTGGCAGTGGAAGAACAGACCTCAGGGGTCTGGAAAGGCATTTCTTAGGCATTTTCCAGAAATATTCAGAGATCGCAATTCCTGGGGAGATAGGTTGACCTCAATGTTGCCCAGAGCAGGTGCCGAGGTTGCCTATTGGGTAATCAATTAATCAATTCCCACGACTCATCAAGCATTTTCTTACTTCAAGCATCACCTTTAGGCAGCTGGGGCAAAACTGTGAAAAGGAATTGAACATTCTTAGAAATGGTTTGGATTTTGAGAAGAGGTTCCTAAGGTTTTTAGGAATCCTAAGATTCCTTAAGAAGGTCGCATTATCAAGGAAGAAAGCAAACCAGATATCAATGGGAGAGAAAGAGGCAGATGAGATACATTAATCTTATGGTGCAAAGTCTTATTTTATGTGTAGAAACACACATAGAAAATTACACATAGAAGACTAGAGCTGGCTGGAAACTTTGGGAAGGGTTGATTCTGAGTTCTTCCTTCTACAAATCAGGGGCCCATGGCCAGGGTGTTTAAGCAAATTGTCCAGAGTGACACAGGGAATCAGCGCAGAGCCAGGATTGTAAAGTGGGGCGCCCGGTTTCTAACCCCTCTTTCCACTCACTTGAGCTGGCGGCCCAGCCCCGGTGCAGAAGAAGAAACCACTCCTGGGGTTATTTGGAAGAGCATCTGTCATCTGGCTGCCACACTCATGAAAGAGCCAGACCACTTGATGGTGGAAAAAGAGGATGGAAATGCAAAATGCGAAGATGGAACTGCAGATTTTATATGGAAAACATGAACCAACTATGGTTTGAAATATTAAAAATAGGTTAAATTCAATTTAAATTCTATTGGACACTAACTTCAGGGCTATAAACAAAATGTCTGGAAAAATTTATGCAGCTATCTCTCTTTTTGCTGCATTAGGCAAATTAATACGACTGTGCCCCTCCTCTAGGAACTTATTTAAAGGTTGAAAACATTAACCGTAATAGAGAAAAGGGAATGAAACATAGAACAAAGATTACTCCTATGATCTCTTAGGCTTGCCCTCTGTGATGTAGAACCAACAGCCCTGGGCTGGAAATGCAAGAACCGGATCCTAATTCTGTTTAAGCTATGACTTAATTCAACTCACCAACGATGCTCTGGGGTTCAGTTTATTTATCTGCAAAATGAGGAGGTTAGGTTAGATGGAGGGTCTCTAACAGTCTGTCATATTTAACATTCTAAGACTGAACTTTTTTTTTTCTTTGATAAGCACACATGTTCATTTATTAACTACTCGTTATGCATCAGGTACCATGCATGATGTTGTGCATACGGTGATGAACAAGAAAAATATGATCCCTGAACTCATGGAACTTAGAGAGACAGAAAGTAAACAGGAAACACTAGTAGATAACTTACTGCAATTTATCCATAATAAGTAGATAATGTAACTAGTAACAGGAGCTAAGTTGGGTTGGAGAGTAGCGTAAATGTTAAGAGAGGAAGACCTCCTTTGAATCTCATCCATGGAAGACCTCAAGCCTCAAGACAAACATTTAATAGACATAGGAACCATGTGCCTAGCAGAGAAGGCAGAATATGCAAAGGCACTGAGGTCAGAAAGAGTTGGCTATAACTGGGGACTTGACAGAAGGTGACAGTGGCTGGTAGATAAGGATCAAAAGAAAGGAAGCATAAAATAAGGACAGAGCAGGTCTTGCAAGATATTGCAGATCATGGGAGGCAGTTTGGATTTTGTCCCTTGGGCACATTGGGAACCTTAAAACAAATGAGTGTCATGGTTTAATTTGTGTATTAAAAAGATTACCTTCAATTCTGTGTAGAGAGAATGTAGCGAGGCCAAGATGCAGAAGGGAGACTGGGAAAAGGTAGTTGCCCAAATTTCTTTAAGCAAGGTGATGGCTTGGAGGAGAGTTACACAGTGGAAATGAAGAGGAGTGGGTAGATTTAAGATAAATTTTAGAGGTGGCGTTGACAGGACGTATTAGCATAGGCAGGTGGGGGAAAGAGAGAAGTCAAGGTTAGAGACGATTCGAGTAAGTAGATGGCAGAGCCATATATTGGGGAAGGCCAGAGAAAGAAGAGGAGTCAGGTGGGGACAGAAATCAGTGATTCAGTTTGGCCTTGTCAACTTTGAGATGCCCCTTAGACATGTGCAGCGACATGCTAAGTAGATAATTGGTTAGAGGGGTCTGGAGATCAAAGGAGTGGTCTGGGCTGAAGAGGTACACATTTTTGGAATTACTAAAATATAGGTTGTAGCTAAGACTCTGGGGATACTGAGAGAGGGTGAAAGTAGGGAAGACCCAGGAATTGTGGCCTAAGTGGAAGAGTCAGTTGCAAAGGCTGAGACGGGATGGCCAGTGGGGTAGTTGAGCTAAAAGTCACATAAGCAAGAACGGAATGTTTCTTTTTTTTTTTAAATAGGAGAAGAAAAACACCAAAGTTTTATTACATGCACACAAAGTCCCAGTAATGAAGTTGAGACAAAAAGAATGACCAGACAGCTTTTGTACATTTTAGATAAAGAAGTATAACTCTTTGATAATTTATGAGACAATTATGTTTTTAATCTTTAGGAGCTAAAATTAGGAAGAAATTCTAAAGATGATTGGGTCTGGGGTTACAAATTGATAAAAGTCACAAAATTTATTTATACAGAATTCTAGGACCTGAATTCTTTGACAATGAGAATGTCTCTCTACCTCCTGGTATGTGAGGTGGTACCTTTCAAATGGGAGATTTAATTCCTTCTTTCTGGAGACGAAGGAAGGTCATAGTATTCCTCTTGCAGGGGACATTTCTTAAGTAACTTTAATTCAAAATAATCACTATGCCACTGGGAAACATTTTGTGGTGTACTGTCCAAAGCCACTAAAGTCTCCTCCTCTAAAACTTCCCTGGAATATTCACATCCTAAAACCTGTGGTGGTAGCTTGTTCTGTCCCATTGAACCAGTTCTTAGTCCTGACAATGGGTCAGGTGGGTTAAACTTAATTCAGGAGGTGGGTGATGCAGGTGTGTGCCCAAAGTTAAGTCTTAGGCTCAAGTAATCATGTATTGAATTACAGGTATTTCTATCCAGATAAATGAGAAACAGTGGTTAACGAGTGTAGTAAGTTATAAACCACTTTCTCAGTTCTGGGTGTAGCCAACTGAGAAGATTGCTGACATCAGGGTCCAAGCATCTTTAGATGAGGTGAAGACGGGCACTGACAGAAAGGTTTTCCTGGTTTGCAACCGGTATATCTCTGGTGACTTTTTTTTTTCTTCTTTAAATTTTAATGAAAGAACATGTTAGTTGAGAGACGCATTACACACAGTGTAGTTTCAATGATTTAAGCATACAGCTATTTTCATATGTAAGAAGAGAATGTTTCAAGGAGGGAGTGGTCAGCTGTGTTGAAAACCACTAAGAAATTGAATAAAATGTAGACTGAAAAGTATTGTTAGATTTGGAAATGTAGAGCTAATTGGTGACCTTTGCAAGAGAAGTTTTTTTTTTATGGTGGCAGAATGAAAACTATATTTGAATGATATGAAAAATAATTGAGAGATGGATACGTGGAAGAATGTGTAGAAAAAATTTAAGAAGTTTTGCTGTGAAGATCAACAGAGAAATAATAGAGAGGCTAGAAAGACAGGAAGAGTCAAGAGAAGATAACATTTTTTAAGAATGTAAAACACTAGAGCATGTAAAATAGTTGTCACTAGTCTGCTAGGTAGTGAGAGAGATAATATAGAGCAGTGATTGGCAAACTACGGCTTGTGAGCCAAATGTGGCTTGTTGCCTATTTTTGTAGACTGTTGATGGCCCATGAGCAAGGAATAGTTTTTATGTTTGTAAATAGTTTAAAAAAGATTTTAAAAAGGAATAATATTTAGTGATGTGTGGAAATTATACAAAAATCAGATTTTAGTGTTCATCAATAAAATTTTGTTAGAACACAGCGATACCAGTTAGTTTCTATATTGTCTCTAGCTGCTTTTAGGCTACGATGGCAGAGTTTGGAGGTCATGACAGAGACCGTACGGCCAGCGTAGCTTAAAGTATTTACTTTCTGGGCCTTCAGAGAAAAAGTTTATTGACCCCTGGTGTAGTAGGAAACAAATTATTTGGTGAGATTAGCTTGAGAAGGGAATGAGTCTGAGTCCCAGAGGGTGAGGGGCTGGCCTCTCATAGGGTCAGGGACGCTTAATCAGTAGAGCTGGAAGGAAGATGTTAAGCTTGAGTATAGATGCACAAAGTGTCTTGATTTTGGTGACTATGGGACAATATCACTCTCCATTATGCCTCTTTTCTCAAAGGTAGGTAGGTTACTTAATATAGGCATAGAGTTACCCTGAAAGTCTGACCTAAGGCTTCTTTCTCTCAAGAAAGAAATGTCACAATGAAACAGAGATCAAGGCATAAAATTCATGACTTTCAAGTCTCAAAAGTGAAGTATAATGAAGTATCTTAAACTTGAAACAATTCTCTGAGCTGGGGAAAGAAAAAGAGACTCTGACGGAAAGCCAATTAGTCTGATGATAATGGTTCTCTGAGGGGCTCTGCCCTTTCCCTTCTCCTAGGATTGGTCATAAAGGGAGGGAAGATACAACTCCCAATCAATTTGGGGCAAATTCGAATATATGGGACGTGGATTTGATCTTCTCCTTTGAAGCCTGAGAACCACATGACTTGGAAACAGTAGAGGAAATGGCTGTATGGGGGCCAGAGCAAAGAGCGGTGAGGCAGTCCTGCTGTAACTACATAAAATTGTGGTAGACAATCCAGCCATGCCATGGGGCCACCGCAGTCAAGACAGCAGCAGTGGGTGGAAGTGAGTGGAAGCAGAGGATATCAGACAGAGACCAAACATGAATAATAGAAATGAGGACAATGGAAATCTAAGGAAAACCCCAGATCAAATGGGGCTTTATAAACCTCGGTGGAAGTCAGCAAGGATAGCTGAGGACACCATGTCTTACTCTGGATGCTAAAGAAATTTGAAGGCTCCTTGATTGTCAGAGGCTGCCACAAATGGGGCAGGTGTTGAACCTGCATTGACTGAGTTTACTTTGAATTAGCTGAGAAAACCCTGGAGTGACTGAATGTTCCTTGATATTGCAAAATCCAATTTCTGCTCTAGGTGCCATAGGAGTTTTGGACAGAAACTAGGAAAAACACTTACATTTTTTGCATACTTGAGTTTTGTGGTTTGAAAATTTAAAAATCTTAACAGGAGTTGAAAGAGAGAGGGGAGAGTTTGAAAGTGTCAGTTATGCCCTCTGGAAAGAGAAAAATGTTTTTACCACATAAGTCATTTCTTCTTCCTGATACACTAAGTTTATTTCTTTAATCATAATTGTCATGTGTAACAGCTTACTATGTGTGGAACATAATATAAAACACATTATGTGCATATTTCGTTCAATTCCTACATTATTCTATGAACGTCACATGAACATCATAATTCCTTATGGTATAATACCATACCTTATACCATAAGGAATTATGATCATTTTATTAACGAGAAAACAAAGGTCTAGAACATGGTAAGTACTTTGCCAAATGTATTTGAGAGCAGAATCCACTTAATCCCAAAGCCTTTCTTTCTCATCTCTCTTTCTAGCTTCCATTTCTTCCAGTCAATAGCTATTAATAATGTCTTCCATTTGGTAAAACTGCTTTTTGGTGAGTATTGAGCTAATTGCTTTTAATATTTAATTTCCCTTAGTCCTTGCAAAAAGCTCATGCCATATTATTCTGATTCTTACAGATGAGCAAGCTGAAGCCCAGGGATGCCAAGTAATTCATTCCGAATCACCCAACTAGCAAGCACCAGAGCCAAGATTTAAACTAGTCCGTCTCAGAAACCTACGTTCTTAATGTTATTCCCCTTCTGCCACTCAGACACTTGAGAGACAGTTGCACTTGGAAACCTTTTCTAACAAAAAGCAAGCATGACGACAAATCATCTTTCTCTCTGTGTTAACTTAAAGGACATATACTGGCCATCCACAAAAAATTCATACCCCCTTCTTCTTGGGCACTTAACTATTCTCCTTTGTAGCTGGTTGGGCCATGTACGATATGAGTGGAAATGATATGTGTCATTTCCAGGCTTGGCCCATCGATCCTCCTGTGCCATCCACCAGGATCTGTCTCCTCGATCTGGGTGGATGCAAATGTGGAGGAGACCCTAGGAATTGGCAGAGCCACAAGATGGAAGCAGCTGGGGTCCCTGAATAACGGCTTTAATGGAATCATCCCCAGAGAACTGATACTTCCTCAGGACTGTTATCTGGCGGGGAATGCAGAAGAGAGGAATGGCTTTTATTGGTCTATTTAATATTTGCTACAGTATCTTGGCTTATTCGAAAAAATACAGATGGAAAAGGACATTGCAGGTGAAACATAACCAGAAGGAAGTAGGGGAGCTATGCTGAAATCAGACAAAAAGCATTATGTGAGATTATAGTAGGCACATCACAGCTACCCTTAGAGACAGCGTTCTGGCCATAAGGCTGTTTGGATGGGAACAAGCCCAGAACAACATTGGGAGGAGGAAGGTCAATTAAGAAGCTATAGTAGCAACTCAGGAAATAAACAGTGGTGGAATGACCTGGAATGATAGGAGAGGGGTGAGCAGATTTAAGCTATTTTAAGATTGTAACATCAGTAGGATCTGTAGTTGAGTATATGTGGACTGAAAAAGGGGGAGGCTTCAAGGATACTTAGGTTTCTGGCTGGTTGATGGTGCCACGTGCCAGATACATTCACAGGTGCATGTAACACAGGAGAAAGGGCAGGTTGGGACATTAATCATGAATAAACAAGGAATCTAGGCATGAGAGGGTTTGATATCCTTTCCAAAATCAAAGAAGCCATTCTTCTGCCTTCCAAACCCAGGTTCATTTCACTAAGACGGGTTGCAGGAAAATTCAGAGCTTCTAATTTCTGGTACCTTTTTCTTTGCTCTGTTCAACACCGCTTTCTTATAAAAGTGAGTTACCTTTATCAGGTGTAGTCACTGGAGTGTTCAGGAGAGTGATGGGCAAAGATGACATTTCCATGGCTAGAAGAAATTCTTAGGAGGATTCCCTTTGAATGAAATATGATTCCTTTCTATAGGGTTATATTTCTGATCCACAGTACTGCTGTCTGCCAAAATTAGCTTCCCCTCACTCTTGCCTCCCTCTCGGTACCTTTAATGCCTAATTTATTTCATCTCAACACCCAGATTCTGTACCAATTTGAGTGATTCATGAAGCTTACAGCATAGCTGTATTCAGAGTTGTCCTGGGTGACCCGCATTTCATGGGCTGCTGCATCAGAGCTGAGCCTGGTTCCCTGGGTTTCTGTGATGCTCTCATCTGCCAGAGACTGATTGGAATGTGCAGTCACTCACGGTGGAAGGGGAAACATGTTTCTCATTCAGCAAGAATGTGGTCCCATCCACAGGGTTTACAGCACGGTTACATTTGAAGTTCAGCCTTAGAACTCTGTGGCAGTAAAAATGGTCGTGATTTATAGAAAAATGTCACTCGGCTGTCTCCTCTATAAAAGCCTTTTACAACTCTCATTGAATATAAATCAGAATGTATGCAGCCAACAAAATGATGGTTTTGGCATAACATTTTTAAGACAAAAAGAAATGGACTAGAATTGTGTTGGCTTTTTCCTGAAGACAGATATTACAGGAATTTATTGCTGGTCCAAAATCAATATTCTTGTTTTTAAAAATAGGTATGAGTAAATTTATGTCTTGGTGAAATTCCAGATTAATTAAAGCTGTCATTATAGAGTTTACCCACAGATACGGAGGGTGCCATGCTTTTGTAGTTTGAAATTTTACTGAATGTGTTTTCTTTTAGTTTTTGTCTTGCTAAACCATATTCTTAGATACATAACTCAAGCTTGAAGCTGCATTTCATTCTAATGGGGAGAAAAGAGTTGGCCTCCAAAGGATTGATTTGCTAAATTCATTTTGGAGATACATAAGAAGACTTACAGTATATTCTTCTCCAAGTCTCAAAAAGATGTTAGAAATGAATGATCAAACAATTAAGATCTGTGTTTGAAACAGCATTCGTCATTTCCTTGTGTACTTTTGCATCATAGAGCACTCAAAGGAGAGATCAGGATTAAACATTGATGGATGGAGGGAGTCCGTGGTTCTGTGAGAATCTGGAAAGAACATCCAATATTATGGCAGGGGAGAGGCAAAAGATAAAAGGTCTTCATGTGACTGCTTTGGGGGTGGAAAAAGAATGTGGAGAATGCATGTGGAAGAAGGATACTATAAAGGATTGTCAGGAGGCTTTGAGACAGCAAGTCAGGCAAATAGCAGAAAGATTTGGTTTCTCTTCCTGGCAACCATCCTTACCCTCCCCTCCCCCATACCTACCTTGGCCAGATGCCACCTAGAATATTGCTTTGTGAGTGCTACAACCGGGGACAGAAATCAATGAAAAGGGTCAATAAAATATATTGTTTTAAGAACTATCAAAGGACTCAGAATAGCTCATTCCCAACAAAGAAAACCCTCAGAAAACATAGTACCTGTTGTGTGGAAGAGGAAATCCACCTGTTGTGTGAAGTCTCAGTGGTCTGATGTAATAGCAGCAGGAAGACCTTACATTCATTCACTCCATGAAATGTTTGTTGAGTGTTATATGGTGGGTGGAGATCTAGGCACTGGATTCCAGTGCAATGAGATATAGTTTAAAATAAAGAAAACCATTCTTCCTCTTCCATAATCAACATTATTTATTCTAGATAGGATTCTTAAAAGTCATTTGATATATGGTTCCACTGTTCTTTTCATTGGTCCTTGTTCACTCCGAGTCTTTCCTAATATGGACATGTAATCTCTATGCTGGTTATAAGGACCAGAGACAATTCTATATTTTACTTTCTAAATTTAACAATAAATCAATAGCCTCCTATAAGTATGAGGTATGAGCTTTTCAGTGATGGGCTGAGCTGACTTAAAAATCTGTGAGTTTCCTACCCTGGGGTCTTCTAAGTAGAATTTAGATGATTACTTGGAAGAGATAATGTAGAAGTTATTCTAACATTTATGACAGAGAGGTGGGGCTTGTTTTGAGATGATATAAAAAGAAGCATAGTGTTGTGGAAAGAGGCCTAGTGACTCAGAGGTCTGGTATTAATGTTTACAAAGAAATTTAATATTAAAGCAGTGTTAGAAGCAAACTCGGAGAAGTTCATATTCCTCTCTTCTCCCACTGTCTAGTTTCAACATTTTTGGATAATAGTGTTTTCATGTTTTTCTTAGTTATTTTCTTAACAATACTATGACTTTTTCTTCCTAATATCCCTCTAATAAGGAAAAACTCTTCTCATCTAAGAAATCCAGTTACCTTGGGATCTTCTAAACATACTACCATACTTAACGGTATTAGACTAAGACTCTCCAAGGAAGAGACAAAATTCTTGGATGAGATAGTGCTAGGTTTCTATTTCCCTGCCTTTTCTTTAAGTGAACATTCATGGTAAACAAGAGGATAAAATTGAGCATAGAATTAGCAAAAGGTTATACTAATAAGACATATACAATCTCTGTAAAAATTTTTCTGAGTTGCGCTTGAGCCCTATAACCTCCATGACATGGTTGGAGCCATGAGCCTAAAAGCAATATTGTATAAAATTTGCAGAATTCTCCTAGCTGCATGATCTTTGACTCTTCTATGTTACTCTAGGATTATGAAGTGTTACGACATAGGTCCTAGTACTTATAATATTAGCAAATGGGAAATATTATCCATTGAGTCATGTTAAACTTTTCAAATGGGTAAAAATATGTATATAAGGAAACAGGGTTAAAAACATTAGGAAAAAATTTTTGAATAATGAGACAATGGCAATCTCAGTATGTTTGGAGTTTGATATAATGTCCCGAAAAGCTAAAGTCATAGTTTGCTTTAATAAAGGACCCATTTGCAGAAGGGAGCCATAAGGGTACCATTGAATTTTGCTCAGGTAAGAACACCTCTGGGGCATAGCTCCCCTTCTGCACACTAAAACTTTATGAGCAGCATTGGCAAATGAAATGTACCCAGAATTGGTTCCTGGTATGTATAACAAATCATCTGCAAGTGATTAAAAAATTGAATATGACTTAATTAAATATGACTTAAATAGTGACATGAGAGTTGTCATCAAATAATTAAGGACAGATGGAAGAAGAACACCTATGCCTGAAGTAATCTAGGACCAGAAGTATAATTTAGGCTCAGTATAAGGAAATGCTTTCTGATGGTTCATATTATCCAAAGACAGAATTTCCTTTTGAAATGTCCTTATCGCTGGATGTGTTCGCGAAGATGAATAACAATCCCCCTGGGGTTGTGGGAGAAAGGATTCTTGCAATCATTGGAAGATCAAATTAGGTATTTCTGTTTCCTTCTAATCTATTATTATTGTTATAATCAGGGTTCTCTAAGTTGATGGCCAGAATGCAGTGTTTAGAGGACTATAGGAGAAGAAATACTATGCAGAGTCTACTGCCAGGCATTCTGGAGGAAGGAGTGATTTAGATGGCCTTTTGCAAAGGGGCAATAAATTATGCAACGCTAGTACCATTGATAATGGACAGCACATTTGACTGAACTTCAAATTTCCTAGACCATGGATCCTCATCTTTTTATCTAAGGAGGTTCTCTTAATTTCCTTATGGTTATTTTCAAGTAAAAGGATGTAGGAGAGCCGATGGGGACATCAACAGAAATAGCAGGTGTGTGGGAAAGGAATTTTGCTACCATTTTCCAATCATGGTCATGTGTCAGAGCGATTGAAAGGGCGTGATGTCAATAACTTTCTGGACATGTCCTCTACTAATATAAATCTGGCAGGCTGAGGAAACTGATATCAAGACAATAGGATCTAGCTAGTCAGGTGAAATTCAGGTGTGTGATTTCCTTGACATTTATATAAACTAACTCATTCCCTCTCCCACATTCATGGAATGCCCAATGACTTCCTACAGTCACATGGACATCTCTACTAATTCCCTGTGCTTTCTGACCCCTATGTCTTTCTCTTCTCCCACCGCCCTGCCCTGATGCAGATATGGAAGTGCGTCTCTTTTGCTTTTCAGATACTTCTTTTTTTTTTTACCATTGAAAAATTTTAATTTAATTTAATTTTTTTATTTAAAAAATTTTTTTATTATATTATGTTAGTCACCATACAGTACATCCCTGGTTTCTGATGTAACGTTCGATGATAAGATACTTCTTATACAAGGGTTGTGAGTGGAGTCAATTTTACCGGAAGTCTGGGGAGATAAAAGATGCTTTTGTAGTGACACATTGCAAATAACTTGAACACGGATTTAGGTAATCCCTTGTTACAAAAAATCTTCTGAACTATTTGCCACTGGAGATTTTTCATAGACAGCATTTCTTTATAGGCAATAGATGACTGCTGTGTCATCCCGCTCCTCTCTTTTATCCCTTTCCTTCCATTTTCACTATTTATTCCAAATCCAGATGCCTGTTTTCCTCTTAAACAGAGCAGTTAAGCTTCTTCTCACATCACCATGTTCTCACCTTCCCCTGCTTAAGTGACCTTTCTGACAAAGAAAATTCTTTCTTCAAGAGAATTCAAGGTGCCATTTGTTAAAATATTTTTTTCTACCATTTCTCCTTTTGGTTGTCTGAATGGAGACCTCTGGCCACTCTATCCTTGAACTTGGACTATTGATCATTGAAGGTAGACGGTTAGGTGGAACGAATGTGAGAAATGAAGGAAAAAGGCTGATGTTTTGAACACCTGCTTTGCCACTTAATAGCTACATGACCTTGGAGAGTTGACACAGCTTCTTTGAGCCCCTTTTGTCCTCATAAAATGCGGATAACTTATACCTCAGAGAATAATTATGAGAATTATTTGAGCATGTGTAGACAAATCATCCAATTAAGTACTTAGCATATGCTCACCTGTAGATAAATGTTTATTTCTATCATCTCAGAATCTATTTCTGTTCTTTCTAGCCTTTTCTCAATATCTTAGAACCATGTCCTGATCTAAAACTTGGAGTATCGGGAAATATTTGTGCTATTGAACAAGCAGACACAGATGAAAAGAATAAGTGTGGTTTATAGACACATTCTAGCCTTTCTTTATATATTCTCAAACCAAACTCCTACGTTATTATACATCCAAGCAATGAAGTTGAGAAACTAGATTCTAACAAAGCTGAAAGGAGAATAACCATTGACAGACAATTTACTTGGGGGCTTGGAATTCCAAGCTTTTCTTGGAATTTACCCTGGAAGCTTTTAAATGTTGGAATTGTGTGGAAATATTCCATACGTCGTTATTAATATGTTTCCCTCCTTTGTGGCAGCTGATGCAATTGGAAGGGGCAGAGGGGGAGGGCAGAGCATTGCTCAGAGAGTGATGTTAAGCGGGGTGAAAGGTTGGAGTCCAAGCTGGACACAGGTCTGGCCTTAGGCCGCTCTTTGGAAACTCTAATGACAATCTGATAATGGAAAAAGAGTGCTGTTCACAGCAAAACCTAAAAAATTATGTCCGTCTCCCCTTGGGCAATTTTTATCTTTAACAGATCTTTTCCGCCTCCTATTTGTAGAGTGGCTGGACTTCAACATCAGATCAATTTGGATTTTCGCGCAAATAAAATACACTAACTTAATGGGATGTGAAAAAGCCAACTTCAAAGTAAATCTCTGTTGAAAGGCACTTGAATTACATTTGAAATGGAAGTGAAACAAAGTTGAATTTTATGGTATTGGCTTACAGGCACTGTCTGACGCCATTTATAGATTGACCCAGATAAGGTAGAGACCAGAATCAATCAATCCCACCATATACATTTCAACTGTTTGGTAACAGATTTGATTCCATTTTAATGTATGTGTTTTCTTTTTTCTCTTTATTTTTTTTCCAACAAGAATGTGTTTCCTCGAAATCCTAACATGAGTTAGCCTTTAAATATACAACTATGAGTTTAAAATAGATTGTGTTGGAATAGATACAATATAAAATATCCTAATCATTACTATCCTGTTTCATTTAGTTTGTAGCATTCCTTGCAGTTTCCAAATCTGTCTTCCAAAATCTCGTTTGCTTCAATTGTCAATCCAGTATCGATCAGGTATTATCCCTAAACTGCAGTTAAAAATACCATAACTCAGAAAGATGAAGAGATTTACTTAATCCATGTATCTAAAAGCAACATAGTTACTTTCTTGTGGATCTAATTTCCTGCCAAACCTGGTTTTGGTGGTAGTAAATAAACACATATGGTTTTGGTACTAGAATATAGATTTTAATCTCTAGTGAGCTGTATTCTCTCACCTAGACTCCAAGCCTCACCATAACCTCCACGCTGATGTCAGAGGTAGCGCTAATGGGCACCCTTTTCACTTCCTCCTTACAAACCCTCCTACCCCCCAGGGCCTGCACGTTTTCATGTTGATTGCTGGTGATAAAATCATGGGGAATTTTACCTCATTTTGTTTAGCTAGATTTTGCAAGGGGGTTTATTTATGAAGTGTATATTGTGCTTTCTCCACATAGTGGAGACTTGCAGAAAATTAATGCCTACAAGTTTCCAATTCTTATGACCATACAATACCATCAAGAAAGGAGTATTATAGAACAGGACACCCTGTCAGGGACTACCATGCTCTTTGAGTTCATAAGTAAGCAGCTGGATTCTCCTTTCTTCTTTCCTTCACCCTCATGGGGACATGGGCAGAAAAGGCCTAGTGTGACATTTGAAGGAGATTTTAGAGTGTAGGGGGAGAATTTCTCTGTCACCAGTGATAGCTACCCTGGAGTTGTGTTTAAGGACAGCATCTACGCAGAACCCTTTGTATCTAGCTCTCAAAGAGGTGCTGTGTTTTTTGGGAGGTTTTGAATATGTAGAAATTACAAACTATTTAGGGTATGAATTGTCTTCTGCTATATAACAAACAATTTTAAAGTAAGTAATTTTCATACTCATGAGTCTGCAGGTTTGACTATGGATTGCTGATTCAGAGAAATGCTAAGGAAACTCAGAGAAGAAAGGCAAGAATGCTACTTGGTATCTGCTTCCTGGGCTCAAAGAATATGGGGTTCCTAGCAGAGCACATAGCACATCTAGAGAGAGATAAATGTCTTCTCAAAACAGAATCTTGGACCTACTGTGTGCTGCCCGTCTCTCTTTGGATAGAATACTGATTCCAAATATCAGTGAAGTTGGATTGTACACAGAGCAATACCTCAAACAGTTTCTAGCTAGGGATTTTATGAAGATGACATAAGTATTTGTTGAGAATGCCTTCGACCTAACACCTGAAAAAGATAACAGTAAACTGTTTACACTATCTATGTAAGAAACTATAAAGCACACCTACTGAGAAATAAATTCCAGTCACACATTCCAGTCACACTGAAAATAAATTCCAGTCACACATTCCTCTTTGCTTAGAAGCTAAGGCACACAGGGACATGTAGGTGACCACCTCCCAAGACAGCCAGTTCCATTGATATCTAGTTCTGAAGTTTATAATTCTCCCAAAGGAATGTTTTCTGTTCTGGTCTGCATTCTTTGACTTTCATGTCCTGAGGCTTTTCCAGCAGCTCCCACACCACTGAGCTGGAAAGAGCTCTACAAAGAGGAACGTGTAACTTCACCCAGCATCTTCTGAAGCAGAATCTCTGTTAGTCTGCGGTCTTCAAGCACGTAACACACACATATCATGGAACCATGTAATCTCCATGCTTGAAGGGACTCTAGAGAGACCCGTAGTCCAGAAAGGCTCACCGAGTCATAAATACCCTCCGTACCATCTCTGACCCTTCAAAATATCTCATTCTCTCAGAAAGGTGTGCGGGTATTGGAACCCAACCGTATCCTGTGGTTGCAAATTTCCTGCTGTCTGTTGCCGTTGTTAAGGAGTTTTTGGTCTTCATGGTTTTGAGCAGGATTTCATCGCTTTACAAACTCCTCTCTGGAGTCCTAATTAAACTCATTGGATTAAAATCAGCTGAAAAAATACAGCTTTTGTGGCTATCTGCGCACCAACCTGGGGATTCTTGGGACAGAACATTTGCTCACCGACTCCATGCTTTTAACGTACCTATTCTTTTAGTTCTCTCCTTAACTAAACTGAAAACACCAAGAGGCCTCCAGGGTAGAATATGAAGCCCTAAACAATTAACAGATGCTGAGGGTTATAGGAACACGGAGAATTACTCTAATTGGTGTTTGGGGAGTCATAGCCAGGGCTCGTAGCCCAGAGACCGAGGATTCGGATTTCCCACCTCCCTTTGATGTCCTTGTTGACAGATGATGTGAAACTAGCTCCCCTGAGCCTAGTTTGCCTGAATTTACTGGATTTGCAGGTGTTTGGCTTCATCCCATTAATGGAAAATGATACAAGTCGTCTCTCAAGGCTTACTCAGTGCAGAAGGATCTCATGTATCATAGAAAATCGCACTGTTAGAGTGAGAAGTGACTCTAAAAATCTAGTCTTCTCCCTGATTTTATCTATTTTTTATTAAAACCTTTTTTTTCTTCTAGAGCTCACGTATAAAACATCAGGTTAATCCTATTTCCTAGTAATTAATGTTATCATTAGAGGCAATGTCCTCCTCTTATTTTATCTCCTTTCAGTATTTGCTCCTTAATCACTCGTCTCTCTCCGTTCTCCTCTTGCTGTCACGGGCATGGGCATGGGCTGATGTCCTTAAAGATGTATGGTTCTTGGGAAATGATGTTACTGTTTTGTGTATATAGCTGTTTTGAATTTGCATGAAGACAAGGTAATTTATACCTTATGATTCTTAGTTTTTTTCCCATCAAAACTTGTTTTGTATGTTTGTATTTAGTGTTGCTTCTGATAGCTGCTTAGTAAAGCACTGAACACGCTCACCACTTTCTACTTATCTGTCCACCCATAGATGCATACCTAGGTTGTCATCAGTCCCCATGTCCACAGACAGTGCTGAGATTTCATTCTTAGAAAGCCTGTTTATGGATCTGTGAACAGTTCTCTCTGGGATGTGTATAAAAGAGAGGCTTACCAGGATTTATTAATATTTCATTTCATTAACTGCTTCAAACTGCTCTCCAGATGACTGCATCAGCTTACAATTCCACCTGCAGGTGTGTTTCAAATGCCTATCTATAGGGATGCGAGGACTGGGAACACCTGGGGACACTCACCTGCGCCTCCACTACTTGTGGCAAGCACCCGGGGACATTTCCCCCAACAGAGCCAATGCTGTGGCTGGACCTGCTCTTGCTGTGCTTATCATGATTGCAGGACTTACTTCAGCAGGACCCCCAGGGCCACACAGCCTGGTCACAGAGGGAGAGAGAGAGCGTGCACAGACCTGGGACTCTGCTTTCATTGAGGTCGAGGGTGGGGTGCCTAGGGTTTCACAGGATCACTCTTTACTGGTGAATTTAAAACAAAGAGCAAGAATTAAAACGTGAGAAGGGAAACAGGGTCACTCAAGTGGTCAGTTATCTAAGTCACCCAGGGCTTTCTAAAACGGGAACTTAATGGGTGGAGGGACCTGGCTCTCTAACCAGATGTGTTCATCTGAGACAGTTATCTTTGAAAAGGATGCCTCAGCAATCAAAGGCTTAATGTCAGGTACTACTATTCCGTTCAAAAAGACTAATTGTCAGGCACTTACACTACAACTCTTTTTAATTTTTGTCAAATTAGTGGGTACAAAGTAGTCTCATGTTATTTTGAGTTACATTTTTCTTATTTCAAGCATCTCATCTTATACTTGTTAGCTTTTTGGAATTTATTGTGAATTGCCTGTGGATAAACTTTGCCTATTTTTCAACTCAGCTCACTAGGTTTTAATGTATATTTGTAAGAATTCTTTCAGTATTACCGATATTAACCTATGTTAATTTTTCACATTGTAAGTATTTATCCCAATTAGGCTGCATGAGCCTGATAAATCACTTCCCTATATTACATAGATCTATTTTTGACCCTCTATCATGTTTTATTCATTAATTTACTTGTTCTTATGTATTAGACCTGAAATATATCTAAGGCTTTATCGTAAATCATGTGTAACCAGCTGAACTTCTCTGTTTCCTTTTCATTTTAAAACTGATAACTGTTCCCGTGTCTTTATATTTTCATCTAAATTTGGGAATGAGTTTGTATGGAATTTTGATTGGAATAGCATTAGATTTACAAAATGATTTGGGAAAAATAACATGTTTATGATGTTACTCAGTTTCATTCATGAACATGGTATATTGCTATCTTTTGTAAATTTTCTTTTACATATTGTAATAGAGTTTAAAATATTTCTCCATGAAAGCTTGATCAATATTTATAAAGTTGTTTAGAGGATTTGTTGCTATTTATAGAATATTTAAATTTCTATTATATTTTGTAATTGATCGTTACTGGTAGAGGAAACTATTGATTTTTTTGGTATTAAATTTATTGGTTTCTTTGGATACAATTGATATCTTTAAATGTTAAATCCTTAACTTAAGCTTCAACTCAACTTATTCCAATCTTCTTTCTGTTTTTAATAAAACTTAGAGTTTTTTTCCAGAAAAACTGTGGACATTTTTGTTCAGTTAGTGCCTAGACAATGTACAGATTTCTTTATTTCCTCTTATAAATCACATGTTGATCTTTTACAATATTTTCTTATTGATGTTTTTGTCATAGAGAAACACTCTGGTTTCACAAATTGACTTCAAATCCAGCAACCGTGCTCATCTCTAATTTTTCCAACATATTTTCTGTTGATTTTTTGGGGGGGTTTCCTATGTGAATTATATCATCTGCAAATAATGGCAGATTTATCTCGTTGTTTTATATCTTTCTTCCTTTTTTTCTTTTTTAAGTTGTAATTAGAGTACTCCTCAGCTCAACACAGCCCACAGTGGCTTCCCATCTTACTCAGATCAAAGCCAACCTCCTTGCAGTGCTCCTGAGGCCTCCCAATGGTTGCCTTACACCTCTGACCCAGCGAGCTGCTGTCTGCATTGGTCCCTTTGCATCAGGCACACTGGTTCTGAAACTTTCTAGGGGCAGTCTGCCTCCCAGCCTTTTCAGGATCAACTATATTTGCATGAGCTGAGAGTGGGGTCTTCCTTCAATTGTATAGCTGAGGCACCTCACTTACCTTACTCTAGTCCAAGCTCTGCTTTTCACTTCATTTGTGTTTGCCTGTAAAGCTCTTATCTCAAATATCTGCATGGCTTATTCCCTCTTGTTTTTCAAGTCTTTGCTTCGATAGACCCTTCTCAGGGCATTTAAAATGGATGACTACAAGCACTTCTATCCTTCTTTCTTGCTTTATTGTTCTCTATAGCTGTTATAACTACTTAACACACTCTGTGACATGTATTGATTAATTATTTTTTTACTTCTCTCTCTCCCCACTAAAATATAATGTCTATTGGGGCAGACGTTTTTGTCTCTTTCGCTTACTAGCGTATCCTCTATGCATGTAACTGTGTCTGGCATATAGAAGGGGTCCTATAATCATTTGTTGATAAGTAAAGAAATGAAGGAGTAAATGAAATTACTTGTTTCATTGAAATTACAATGAAATTACAATGAAATTACAAATTTCATTCAAATTACACATTTCATCTTGTTCTAGATGAATAAAGAGAATTAATCTAACATTTGTCCAATAATAGGAGGTTCACTGGTAGAGGTTTTTGACATTTAGCCTTTTTTGAATTAAAGAAGTAGATCTGATGTATCTAATATTTAAGATAAATAATAGAAAATAAATTTAGTTAAAAAAATCACTATAGCATACAGAAAAGGATATTAATACCTAAGTTTAAAAATATCAAAGTATTAGAATGAAATGCAAAAGAAGTTAACAACAGTGGCTATCTCTGGAAAATGGCATTATCTTTGTCATATTTACAATTTTTCTATATTAAAAATAATTTACTCAAATAAAAAATGTCAGAAAATAACCTCATTGCTAGGCAATTAAACTATTCATGAATTTCCAAGGACATTATGTTCCATTTTATTTTATTTATTTCCATTTACCAATCCTTTATTGAGCAAAACATTGTGCCAGGTACTAGGAAAGATACAAAGATGAATAAAACACAAGCCATGTCCTTAAAAGAGTTTATAAACTGATGTGCAGCAATAATATAAGCGAGCAAAGTGCTGAGTGTGCACCAGCTATGTAACTCCTGACCCTCTGGGTTCCAAATTGGAATGCTGGCGTTACATTTGAGCGTTTGCAATTTCCATCCCAGGAGTATGCTTGACGTTAGTCTTCCCTGGACAAAACCAGAGCTACTGTCTACGAAGACAAGAAAAACCTCAAACACCAGAGGAGGCATGGAAAATTTTTTGAAATGGGAGAAAGAAAAGAGAATAAGGTGGGTTGTTGAGAAGGTGACCCGACCAGATGGACTGATTGATGGTGGAGGATGGTGGCAGAGGAGAGCATGAGTCAGTGAGGTTTCTCATACACTGCTAAGAGCATTCTGTCCGTGGAGAGGACGGCAAGGATGAGGATGAGGTAGGAGGCCAGGGAAACTTTTAAGACTGGGCAAATTCAGCAACTTTTAAACCACAAAATCTTTGGAACTCTGCATTAAAAAAGCTTATAAGAGGTCATTTGGGGGTGTCTGCCTTCGGCTCAGGTCATGATCTTGGGGTCCTGGGACTGAGCTCCACTTTGGGCTCCCTGTTCAGTTGGGGAGTCTGCTTGTCCCTCTTCCTCTGCCCCCCCTTCAAGCTCTCTCTCTCTCTCTCAAATAAATAAATAAAAATCTTAAAAAAAAAAAGAGGTCATTTAGTCATTCTCTTGCTTGCAAGCACAACCACAAACTGTCCTCAAGATGGGAATAATCAAAACCAAACTTATAGAATGTTCACTAGATGGTAGGTACTGGTCTCCTCAACCCTGTGTGTTCTTTATGCTATTATTTATGAAATAGGTCCATTATTATCTCTATTTTAGGAGAAGGGAGAGTGAGATGCCAAGAAGCTAAGCAACTGGCTGAATGTCGCAAGCTAGTAAGGAGGAGAGATGAGATCTAACCCAAACAATCTGGCTTGTGAGTCCATGCTTTTTTAACTACCATGCTCTCCTGCCTCTCTTTAAGATGTTCAATTTATTTAACCTCCACAAAGAAAGAATATCTATAACTCCGTCACCAAAAGACAAATTATTTATTTTGCCTGGGTCAAATCCTTTTTTTCCCTCATTGATACTCATATCATACTTGAAGATTGTTATAAAGTCAGCCATCAGCAGTTATTATTGCTTTAACTTGGAAGTTAATTATGGGCAACAAGGGTGTGTATAAATGTCTGGCTGACAAGGGATGGACCATGGTTTGTCATTAATTTGGCCTCATTGCCACCTCCTTGTAAGGTCTCCTCTGCATCACAAAAGAAAAGGTAGGAACTATATTTCCTGAATTCTCTTCCTCAACTGGTTTCTGGATCATTTTCCAATGAAAGGCATTTTTTTTTGAGATTTGGAAACAGGAAGAGAAATAGACTATTATTCTCATAAGGGAGAAGCAGCCAGATACATAGCAGACCTGAGGTTCACA
The DNA here is from genome assembly GCF_024610735.1 of Ursus americanus. Classification (NCBI taxonomy): domain Eukaryota; kingdom Metazoa; phylum Chordata; class Mammalia; order Carnivora; family Ursidae; genus Ursus; species Ursus americanus. The sequence goes on from NC_142135.1 coordinate 19,735,092, forward strand.
GGGATCCAATGTAATCATCTTGTCCCCGAGTGGCTGGGCAGTCTCCTCAAGGAATAGGGCCATATCGGGGATACACTTTTGGGCTCTGTTGTTAAGGGTTAGATATTCAGAGGCATTGGCAAGGGTGAGCCCATGATTAGTCATCTCTGCTGCTGTCGCCACTCTATTCATGGAGCCATCATGCCAGTTCAAGGGTGGCTGGTGGCAAACACTGCCTAATGTCACCTGGCTCAGCCAATTTTTTCTGCCTGTTTATTCAATGCCTTTTCAATTATGGATGCTTTCTGGAAGTTATTAACATGTGATAAGAATATGTTTCAAATACAAAATGTTCACTCCCATATGTACATCTTCACCCTTCTACACCGAAATTTTTGTCTCGAAGCCTTTTTTCAAGGATTTGTCTCCAACCTTCTAACTTCTTTTTTTTTTTTTTAAGATTTAAAAAAAATTTTTTTTTTTATTGACACAGAGAGAGACAGTGAGAGAGGGAACACAAGCAGGGGGATTGACCTGAGCTGAAGGCAGACGCTTAATGACTGAGCCACCCAGGCACCACCAACCTTCTAACTTCTTTTCCTTCAGACTCCTGACCAACTTGAGAGGCTCATATGCACTGATGTCGATTCCATATATAGTCTCACCCTAGGCCACTTATCTTTCCATTAAAAGTGGATAAGCCAGTTGTACTGTTTAAGATTCTGCCCAGCTGAAAGATTTTTCCTCTCTACTGTCTTTCAAGGTCATTTCTGAATGTGGTTATAATGCAGTTATCATTTAATTTTGGTTTGCACCCATATGCTGAACTAAGTTCAGGCTGTTGCTTCTTGCATCTGATGGTTTTGTAGATACCCTCCCCCATAGGTTCATTCATGTGGGCTGATGGAGGGGCATGCACTCAGCATGATGACATGGGGGTCTACTATGCTTGACCAGATAGCTTATTTGTACCCTCTGGTCTTGCTAGTGCTTAATCCTGGATGTACCTACCATTTTTATCTTAGTGTGAATTGCTGCTGGGACGATTTGATTTTATGACTTGATGGTTCCAATAGAACTCAGCTCTTGATGGGAAATTCTGGTGTGGTTTTTGGTGTCCCATGGTCAAGTATTCCATCTCTACCAGGGCCCACTAACTCTCTAGGAGCTGTCTTTAAAAGGCAAATAACTCTCCCCTGCATATGGTGTGGTCTTACTGTTGAACCTCAGGACACTGCCTTGTAGTACACCCAGTGGTCCTTGGCATGGTCTCCACTCTGCATTTTCTTCCACTACAGACACCTCAATAGTACAGGGTCTGCTAGAATGTATGACCCAAGTGGTAAGGACCACAGCCTGGACCTGCTGCACGGTCCTTTCACACTCACTTAAAGCTGGCTCCTTCTCATGTCAACCAATGTGTAGGTGAGAGAATTATTTCTGGAACCCAAAAAGGTTCCTTCCTTGTTGTAAGAGATGTACATTGCAACAATTTGTCTTTTACTTCACAGAAGATGGCCTAGCAAAACTCTGACCATTTGTGTCCTTACCGAAGTTGGGTGGTAAGGAATTCAGTTCTCAAATCCAATTCTCAACCCATACAGACTGTTAACTCTGGTAGTTCTGGTCTTTCAGGAAGTGGACACTGAGAGGAAGTTAGCAGTGCAAATTCCCTGTGAGAATGTCTGAAAGGTAAAGGGGGAAGAAACAAGATTAGGTGGGGGAAGCCTTCAGTCCAGCACCCAAATCTGACATCTGTGAAATGAAAGGAGATAGAAGCAGGATTGAGTAGGGAGAGCTTCAGAAAAAGCAAAAGGAAACTCTGGAGCAAAAAATTCCTATTAAAACAATCTCGTGTTGAGGAGAAATAGATCCTACGAGCTTTTTAGTGGTCCATCACTAGCTGAGGGCTATCCGGGGAGCCAAAGTTGTACCTTAACAGCTAAGATAGATCCAAAACGGCTCTGAAGTTGAAGACTATCATCCAACCGCCCTCCTCGCAGCTGAATGGCAAGTTCGTTTCCTGAAGAGAGATCTCAGTGGAATAACGGCCTTGAGTCAACAAGAATGTAAGAACCTAGCACAAACATACAGACGTTGGACTTGCTCAGAATCAAGGACAGTTTACATAGTAACACAAAGGAAAGCAGTGTTTATAGGTATCGATACTAAAGGGTATATAGTTATGGTGGTGAGAGTTGGCCTACATTCTCTTCAATTTTCTTAGTGAAGCAGAAAGCAAATTTGTCTCTTCATTTTCTTACTGAAATAAAAAGCAAAGTTATCTGCTGAGTAAGAGGATGCAAGAGGAGGCATTAGAGATTTGAGAAAAGAGAAAATAGGTGTGGTACCAAATGGAGAAGGATATTCCAAAGAAAGGAATCAGTATATGTGCATGGATGGTTGGAGCAAATGGCTTTGTATGGTTTAGAGTATAACTGGAAGAGGTCAGGAGAGGCTGAAAGTCAGGTCGAGAGCAGTTAATGGCACATTTATGATTCAGAATTTTTTTCATATTTGTGAAAAACTATTAATGGATTTAACTAGGGAATTTTATTAATTAGAATAGCATTTATATTGGAAACATAAGTTTTTTTGGCAGCACAGAGAGTACACGACAGAGAAAAGTAGAGGTTTCCTTCACTATGTGAATGCTCACTATCCAAATATTCCCTTAACTTTTTATAAAATATTTACCCCAAACTTACCACTTTAGTTGAAATCCATGCTAATGAATCTACAGATATGTGCTAACAAAAATAGTTTAGGTCGGAATCTGCACTGGGGGGTTCAGAGAATGCCACTCCCATATCATCGCTGTTCTGTTAGATGGTATCTCATGCTCCTGTTTTTAAACCATCTTGTGTATCTGTTGTGTGCACACCATTCTTTAGTAAAAGTGTTTTTAAAGAGAATTAGAAAAAGAAATCTAAAGAAAAGATGTGTCTAGAAAAGCTCATGTACTTAAAAAAATGCTGGAGGTGAATAAAGTATATTGAGCAAAGTGAATGTGTTAAATGTATAAGGCTTGTCCGTGCACATGGATGTGTCTATGGTGGACATGATAAGAAAATAAATATTGTGAAAGTACTGTTGATGCTGGAGAGCTTCACTGTGTTACTTGAGTCCAGCATAATATTTTTTAATAACTAGAGAAATGCCTTCTGTAATGGATTGAGAGCCTCACTCAGCATGGGATATCCTTTAGCACCATGTTGAAATAGGAGAAGGCTCTCCACATCCCTAAAGATCTGAAGAAGGCAGTAGAGAAAGGGAGCGATTTGATGGGGGAGCCGAGTTTCAAAACAAGTAAGGAATGGTTTGAGAAATTTGAGAAACTGTAAGATTTTATAATTTGAGGATCATTGCAGACCCACCCCTGATACCTACGGAGCCTGCGGTAGAGTTAAAAGGAGGGTCCAGCCCACTGCCCATCCAAGCTTCCCCCCACCAGTTCCAGCCCACACTGTGAGGGATCTTGCACACGTGTATGCTCCAGCCCATATTCAAAGCTCCATCCACTGGCTCTCTTCCAACCCTAGCTTAACAAAGGGCCATGACGCGGCCACCCCTCATGTGGCATCCAACGTGTGCAGGCCCTAGAAGTGGGCTTATGTCCATTTGGGAAGGGGATTCCTGACTCTTTCCCTAATTTTGGTCTAAAAGAGGGACAGAGACACTGGGTGGTCATATTCTCTTGATTTCTAGGACTACTTGCTTTGTGGGGAAGGGTCTGGCAGGAGGAGGGCCAGAGCTAAGCCCAGGGTAGGTTTGCTGAAACTGAAGGGCAATACTGATTATGGTCAAAACGGTTTCTGCTAATAGTGAGGATGAATCAATCTTTCTCAGTGAAATAGAGGGAACCACTGATGAAAAAGGAGCAGGACCATGAATAGTGATGACAAACCTTTACGAGAAGATTTAGACGATGCAGACGAAATTATTGTCGTTGCCTATGAACGTGATCATGACCTGAAGAGCAACATCATATTTTTAAAAGTGATGACATATACCATCTCACACTATCAGGAGCTATATAACTGCAACTGAAGGACTTCAGAGAACTTATTGATGAGACTTCCATCGCAATACCTTGTCTATGGTTTCTGAGGGCGGTCTGCTTTTGAAGCACTGAGTGCCAGTAAATGAGGTCTTTACACCTCAGGCATTTACTTTTTCACTCATTCATTTGTTTTTTATTTTATTTTTTTACCAGCTCACTCTAGCTAATCTTCACTCACCACCAAATGGCTCCTGTGACTATCAACTCCCTCTCCCTCTTTTTTTTTTTTTTAAGATTTTATTTATTTATTCGACAGAGAGAGAGACAGCCAGTGAGAGAGGGAACACAAGCAGGGGGAGTGGGAGAGGAAGAAGCAGGCTCATAGCAGAGGAGCCTGATGTGGGGCTCGATCCCACAACGCCGGGATCATGCCCTGAGCTGAAGGCAGACGCTTAACCACTGTGCCACCCAGGTGCCCCTTGCCACCCAGGCGCCCCCCTCTCCCTCTTCTTAAACCAAACCTCACTCAAGCAACTTTAAGTAGTACTGAACAGTTTGTCTTTATGGTTTTTTTAGGTAAGTATTATTTGCTTTCATTATGTACCCTGAACGTATGACTGTATTTTATAGTTTATTTACATTATAGCTCATATTCATTGAGGCATGAAAGAAAAAAACCATAATTTGTACGAAATTCTTACAGTGTCATGTGTACTGCAGACAAACGTATCCACTGTGCACATTAAATGTTAGCTATTTCGGTGACTGGTGTTTCGTATGCTTTGTATCATGCAGGAATCCTTGAAGGGTCACTGTACAGAAATCTACACCAGTGTTTCTGAAGCCAGCTGAGAAGCAATGTCCGTTTATCTTAAGAATTTCCAACTCCACACAAAGATAGGAGATATAATAAAATGAAACGATATGCATATCAGGTAGTGTTAAATTCATTGAATTCAGGGAGCACTGCCAGGTGGTGGCAGTTTCTACTATCATTCCTGTGCTGCAGAGAAGAGCTGCCCTCTAGCTCTTCAGGGATGCCAGAGCCCCCTCACGAATGTGTTCCTCACAGCTTCGGCGAAGGGAACGTACCCTGAATGCACTGGAGGAAGATGGAAGTTGGAAGAGTAGATTTTACTGAAAAAACCCACTCTAGTGTTCCAAAGCCGTTCTAAGTCTTGGGTATCCTACTCTACAGCATACAAGAATATTCTGGCATTTAAATGTGACTTAGTGTAATGTTACCTTTGGGTCCGGGCTTGAGTTAACAAACGAAGCAAAATGATAAAGCCAGATCATGACCTTTGAGATACGCACGGAATCCAGGCTCTCCTGAGCGCACTCATGTCAGCGAACGATAGCAACACGCTTCTTTCACCCTGGGTCAGTACCATTAGGATCCATTCCCGTACGCATTCCTTGTCTGACCATTTCCAGCAAGGACACAAATGTGGAGCAGTAGTAACTTCACACATCGTTATGATGGCCAGTTTTGCGTGGCGGCTTGGCTAGGTTGTAGTCCCCAGTTATTCATTCAAACACAAATCTAGGAGTTGCTGTGAAGACATTTTGTAGGTGTGATTAATATTCATAAGCAGCTGACTTTAAGTAAAGATCATCCTAGATAATCTGGGTGGGCCTGGTTCAATCAATTAAAAGTCCTTAAGCGTAGAGCCGAGATCTCCCTGGGAAAAAGAAGAAATTCAACCTGTCTACTGCAGCTTTGGCTTCTACCCAAGAATTCCAAGTTTCCCTTACTGATGGCCTGGACTTACCGACCCCACGGGAGCATAAGTCAATTTTTTGCGACAAATTCCTCAATATACATACACTACTACTCTGTATCTCTTGTTGAACCCTGACTGATACTTCTTTTGCTGCAAATTAATTTGTATCTTAGTAGGCAATTTAGAAAGTGAATGTATGCTCACCCTAAATCCAAGTTTAACTTAAATGTTTAAACATTTATTATACATCTAGTTTAAATATGTTTAGTTTAAAACCCTACGGAAACTCTCATTTGTGCAAAAGAAATACTTATTTAGGAATTTTTATTGTAATGTTGTTTACAGTGTGACTATTTAGAAACTAATTGTCCATCTGCTAGAGAATAAATAGAAAGATAGATAGATAGATAGATAAAATACCTTGTAAGAACAGGAAGTAACAACCAAAACCCCCTGTATCAATGTGCATAAGTATAATAGTACATAATATGATACGACATAATGTAATATAATATAACATGACATAACATTATATTGTATATAAGAAGAAAGGTAGTGGTGGCAGGAGAGTAGCTTTTTATTCTCCTTGAATTAAATCAAAAATGAAATAAACAACCACCACAAAAAACAAACAAAAACCAGAAAATATCTTCAATCAAATTAGGTAACAAAATATTCTTATGAATTTGAAAATGTAAGTGAGTGGAGGCCAAATTATCAAAACCAAAAAACACCCTATATGATAAAAAAAACAAAACAAAATGGGTCGTAAAACAAAACAAAAACCAGAGAATATCTAAAGGCCCTTGACCCGGAGCACCCAGAAATCATTAACAAGTACTTATTTTTCAAAGGCGAAGTCTTCTTGGGAGCTCAGCGCCCCTATTAGAAAAGGTGGAGGAGGCCACACGGGCCCTAAATCATGGGCTAGTGTAAGAGGACCACAGAGAGGTCAAATAGTGTTGGGCAGTCTGGGCCTTATGAAGCCCTGAAATGAATCAGGATATACCCTCTTCCCGGGCTAAGACCTGCTTTGAGGAGAAACCCAAATAAGCAGGAGAGAGGGACTAGGGGAACCATTCCCTGGAGTGATTCCCAGACAGTTGGTGGCCGGTTGATTGTAACGGGCCACTCCAGTCATGGAACATGTAGCTCTTTGTTCTTACTGGAAAAGTCACCTACTCTGGACTTGGGTTTGTCTTTCCTGCATTCAGGGCTTCTGCGAACGCTGTCATCCATGGCCTTACAGATAGGTTAGCCACTGTCACAGTAATCTACACACCCTCTTCCTTGTCACTGCTGGCGGGATCCTTAAGCTTCTCTCCCAGGCATGCTTTCTCGTTTCTTGCTGGTACACAGTAGCCAAGTCCTGTAGGTCTTTTGGTGAATAATCTGTTCCCTCCCTTAACAGGACAGCACTACACCAGCTTTGCAATGCTGATACTTGAACTTGGTCATTGGCTAGTGGCCAGCGGTGGAGGTAGAGATAGATTCTGAAAGGCATGTGCATTAGTTGAGGTCTGTGCACGTCGTTCAGGCAGGAAGGTCGGGGCGGGGGGTGGCAGTTAGGAGGATCTGGGAGCTACCTTCCGACAAGCGGAAATAGGCCACTTACGCAGCACAGACGGCTCCAGGACACGTGGAGAGTCAATATTTCCAGTCACATCTACCCTGTGACCCCTATCCCAACCTAAGCCTTTGGGCTTTACTCTTCTGATGTGGCCGCTGACTTTGGTTAGGAGCTTGTTGAGGCTGCTAATTCAGGCTTCTTTGAAGTTTTCCTTCTGTTAAATGCGATTAAAGAGGCTTCTGATTTCATACCATGCTTTAAGTTGCTAATTAGCTGACCAGAGCCCATCATTTAGCCTTCTCTTCAAACAGTGGTGCCCAGAGTACAAAACCATCTGAGTGTCAAAATGAAGAATTTCTGCAACTGATGGAAGCACCAAATATGCTATAATCGAAGAGATTATAAAAAAAAATTTTTTAAATCCCACTGGTCACTTTGGGAGGTTGCAAGGGAACCAATTCATTATTCCGAAAACTAGTAAATAAAGGAAAAGAAAAATATATAAATTTTTCCAAAATGATATAATAGGGAAATTATAATATGAAATATAAAAAATAGTTGAAAGATATGTATGGTATGATGTCTTTTGCAAAAACAAGCAAAGGAATAATATGTATTATTTATAGATACAAACATATGTAGCAAAGTTTAAAAAGGATACAAAGTGGTAAACAACATTTCAGGATAGTAATTACCTTAGGGAAGACGAGGAGAGAATGAGATCAGGGAGGTTTTTTTTTTTTTTTTTTTTAAGATTTTTATTTATTTATTTGACAGAGAGAGAGCGCGTGTGCACCCACATGAGCAGGGGGGAAGGGCAGAGGGAGAGGGAGAAGCAGGCTCTCCACTGAGCAGGGAGCCAGACAAGGGGTTCAGCTAGATCCCACGACCCTGGAATCATGACCTGAGCCGCAGGCAGAAGTTTAACCGACTGAGACACCCAGGCGCCCCGAGATCAGGGAGTTTTATACAGAAAACTTTATAGTATCTATAATGTCCTTCTTTGAAAACAATTAGAAAAAACATTTGAAGCAAATATTGCAAAATGTTCATCTTTGACAAACTTGAGAGATGGCTAGTCCACGGTGTTTCTTGTTTATTCTCTCATTGGAATTATGCTTGAGGTTTTTTCGTTATTTTTAAAACAAATAAATAAAATAAATAACAGACTTTATGACTCCTGTGTCTAGTCCGAAGGCCTGAATGATGGTGGTATCATGCAATGTGACGTAGAAGAGAAGAGCAATTGGTGTCTCAGCGAGATAAGGGGTTAAGCTTTGGCTATATTCGTTTAGAGAACCCTAAAGTGTATTTCCATCTTAGACAAAGCAAGCTATTCACATGTCTTTCTTTTGTTTTTCTCTTTATTTTTAAATGAACTTTCCAGACTCAGTAGGCATGTCGTGAAAACGAATGGCCTCGACTGAGTATGTCTAGATTTTGGTAAGAATGTAACGTAATGAAGTGTTCCACGTTGCCTGAAGCCCTGCTGGAGAAACAGGGACGGAATAGAAGTCCGGTTAGATGTGCTCAAGGTTTTACGTAGGATTAGTTGCAGTTCGGCCCCAAATGGATCAGTAGCGAACGATTAAGACGTCTCTCACACTTCAAACGCATTTTGTCGGAGTTGTTATATTGTAAGCAGTAAGAACAGGTGATGAGCTCATCTTCACAGCAAATCACAGACTAGCATTTATCTACATTCTGAAGGCAAGGCTGTCTCAGAAACACTTTACGTGCATTATTGCCTTTTAATCATTACGACAGCCCTTTCAGGTAAGTGTTGCTACCGGGCCAATTTCACAATGAAGGGAGCTCCGACTCAGACGGGTTAAGGAGCTTGCCTGGCTCATTCAGTAGCTCGCACACCTACTTACCGCCTTACCCGAAACTTCCTGGGGCCTTGGGAAAAGACCGTGTCACAAGATGATTCTGAGCATGGGGTGTGGGAGTCAGGCCAGACCTGAGTTTGAGTCTCAGGTTGTTTTTTACTAACCCTGTGGCTTTGGGCAGGTGCTTAATTTCTCCCAATTTGCTCACCAAAACTGGCAAAGTAACAAGTGTTTGATTTCACAGGGCTTCTGGGAAGAGAAATGAGGTGAAGCATGCAAAGCCCTCCTTACGCGTACGAGACCTTGTATCGTGGAACGTGAGCTCGGAGATGCTTTAAGATAATACAGAGGAATGACTAGTACGAATGATAAGCTATTGGGAAGATAGTTTGCCTGGTACCCTTGGCATTAAATTGTCTCATTGGCTCCTGCGTATAGACTGGCTCCAGGTTAATCCACATTATAGATCATAGGCATAAGGATCATTTTAGAAGGAGCTCTTTTCTACAATGGTGACAAAGCAGAGACATGACTTCTTGGACTTCCTGTTCTTGTTCAGAGTCCAGGAGACAAGAGTCCAAGTTCGTTTCTACTTTGAGATGAGAAAGTAACCCTGCCGATGGGTGAGGTTATCACATATTTTTAAGTTTTGGACAAGCAATTAACTCACAGTGGATGTCCTGTCACTGCTGAGCAGGACATGGAGGAGAGCCTCAAATGATAACTCAGGGATAAATGTTGCTCTCAGTCAACTTGCCAAGCTCACTCCGACCCAATAGGAACTGTTGGCAAGGCGCCAAGGGGACCGGCTCAAAGCTTTGAAAGGCTTTTAAATATCACTTTTCTAATTATAAATGGAAAATACTGTTTATTGTGGAAAACTGGAAAATAGAGATTTTCTGTGTATATTATAGGACATTTTCCAGTAACAGGCAGTCCCAGTTACGACCATGTCTTTTTCTACATTTCCTTTGAAATATGCAGTTTCATGAAAAAATAGGAATTATTTTGAAAGACAGTTTCACAGATATTTTTCATGGCTGCTGTGTATTTTAGCCTTTCTGTTGAAAAGGCTTCTTCCTGTGCCGTGCTATGAAATTCAAGTCAACATGAAATAATTTTTTTCCTTAGAAAAGCAGGCTCACCTCCTCCGATGCCGCAATTGGCTAATTTAAACCTCAAAGGAAGGGCCTATGGTGGTCACCTTTCATCTGAGATTTCATTCTAGGAGGTGGTACTTCCCACAACAATCCTAACATATGAGCTGGACTGAGAGCCCCTCCCCCCGCCCCCAAACAGCACGGTTCTTTAGAGGAATGATTGCTTTGCTCTGCCTTGTCCTCAGCCGCTTGCCTCCAGATAGGAATTCTCCAGGTGTAGAGATCAGGAGAGTACAAGTATTTATTTTTTATAAGGCTCAAGAGATTTTCCAAAAGTCTATTAAAAACATGTTTTTCCATAATTCTTTTGTAGTTGCTCAGAAAATTTTGGAAAGCTAGAAATTATCATCTTTATCTTTCAGATGAAAGGCTTGTCTTCTTATTACTGGCCCTTTGCCTCTTCCTCAGGTCATGACGTCACTTTCTGGACAACTGATAGAGCCATTCCCAGTCACCCCTCAGGTGCCGTGGGAGAACCAGGTGGTTTCAGACTTGGTGATGCCTGTAGCACGTGTTTCTATAATCCAGCTATCTATTTTACCCTCTTCAAGAAAACCGCGGGGCAAATAAGTCAATGTATAAATGACACAGGAAAATGTGGAACTTCTTTCACAGATTTTTGGAAAACAGGAAAAAAATTACTTAATTTTTAAAATTCTCTTGTATTTTAGAGGCTCTTTGAAAGCCTGGCTGTACCTGGAAATAATTATTCTCAGGGGGCGAGTGTGATTCGCAGCCATGTGAGGTCTAAAAAGAAGGTGATAGTGACTGGGAAGGTTAGCTGTTAAGAAGGCTATTCCTTAAACCTCCATCAAAGTCTGAATCTCAGACTGCTTCTTGAAAAGAATCTCTAAACCCATGTCTATCAAGGGAAGAGGATGAGGATGTTTTTTAAACTATATATGATCCTACATCAAAACCTCTGGATATGTATACATGGAGTGAATTGTGTGTAATATTGGGGGGAAATACAGCTAGACTTCCATGAATTAACTGACTAGCTGTATCCAATTGAATCTCTTTCTGAGAACAACTGAAATAGGTGAATCAAGGAAAATGAACCAAAACATTTGAAGATATCTGAGAGCTACCAAAACAGCTGGGATTTGTGCACCCAAGATCAGAGAGAAAAAGAAAGGGCTAAAAGCACAACATTTGGCAACACTTTTCTTTCAAGGTATTTGCAAATTCGAAAGCAGCAGAGAAGTTGAGGAGACAGGTAGAGATTTTAGTTAAACTAGGGCTGGAAGGACAATAGTTGAAATTTGGAGCTCTTCAAGGCTACGTCCCAGCTGTGAGGGTGAAATGGAGACCCACCAGTCCTCAAAAGACAGGAACCCAGCTTCAAATGTATTCAGTCTCAAAACGGAAACAAAAACAAAACAAGATAAAAGACAGCTAGCCCCTCTCTCTGTCCTATCAGTATCAGGGAGAAAGTGCCCTCTCTTTTACCCAAGGTCAACCCCCCCTCCAGAGCCTCTCTGTTAGTTATCCTCCCTTTGTCTCCATTAGTTACCATTACTCTCTTTCCTGCACCAATAGGCACGCCATATTGCTTTTTTGTCAACCAGTATTTTTTGTTCCTTTGCCATGCACCATGCCTTGAATTGTTTCTTATAATTGGACTTCGCCAAAATGCTTCTCTGAGCAGAATGGACTGGCACCTCAGCTGGACATAGGAGCTTTCGATGGGCTTTCTTTTTTCTTCCCCAGATGATTTTCTTAAACATATTTCAGGAACAATAGAGAGTTGATTATGTTCATTAAATACTTTACTTCCTTGTCAAGAATCTTGCTCTTCCCTGTTTATTTACCATAGTGCCAGTCATGTTACATGGCAGACCCTCCTGGATAAACCCATGAAACACAAGGGCTAGGGGCACCAAATACACATTATGGTTGAATGTTAGGTGACCAGGGGTTAAAATGAGTATTCAGCCAAAACTGAAGCTGTAAACTAATATCACCTCCTGGAATGAATTTCCAGGACATAAAAATAAGTATTAAATTTTCCAAATTTTAACTTTATCATTAAAAATGCTGGTAGTCAAATTTTTAAAGTTTGACATGATTATACAGGACAATAATTTCTTAGACCTCTCAGCTGAGGTCAATATACTCAACCTTTGCTATGCTAAATATATTTGCACCTTCAATTCAGGTCAAGAGAGGGTGAAACTATTCTCTGTTGAGCTTTGCCATTTTAAGTGCTGCAATGGCAAAATGACCCCAGAGTCACTGAGCTTTCCTTTTGATAGAATTGCAATATACAGAGCACACAAGGGGATTTTTTTTTAATTTGAAGTCAATTTTGAAGGTCTACCTATATTCGAAAGTGAATATTTAGATACTAATATGTAACCTGGTAACTCATAACTAATATTGCTCATATGCTATGAGCATATGGGCATATTATATATATTCTATTCTATTCCTACCCCAAGGGTATATAGTTTCTTTTGTTAGCCATGCATCATCTCCATGGCCATTCCTGCTCTCATAGGAAATAGGAAATAGTAGCAATCATCACTTGACAAATTCATATTATTCATGTACTGTTCTCTGAGACAGGACAGTCTTCAATCCCTCTTAACTCTTCACTAACTTGCTCACATTGATTTCTTAGTTTATTTTTATTTTTTTTAAAGATTTTATTATTTATTTGACAGAAAGAGAGAGAGAGAGAGCACAAGCAGGGGGAGCAGCAGGCAGAGAGAGAGAAAGAGAGAAACAGACTTCCCGCTGAGCGGGGAGCCCAATGCGGGGCTTGATCCCAGGACCCCAGGATCATGACCTGAACTGAAGGCTGATGCTTAGCTGACTGAGCTATCCAGCCACCCCTGATTTCTTAGTTTAAACAGCATATTCCTGGAAGAAGTTTAGACAACCCTCGATATTAATTTCCAAGGGGTACTACAACTAATTACCACCAATGTGGTGACTTAACACAACAAAAATTTATTTTCTCACTGTCTGGAGGCTGGAAAAGTGCAATCAAGGTGTTAGAAGGGCCACAGTCCCTCAAAAGGCTTCTGGAAGAGAATGCTTCCCTGCTTTTTCCAGCTTCTGGGGGCTTCTGGCATTTCTTGGCTTGTGGCAGCACAACTTCAGTGTCTGCCTTCAGACCTTCACATCACTCTCTTTTCTTATCTCTGTGTCATCTCCCTGTTTCTTCTCTCATAAGGATACTAGTCGTTGGACTTAGGGCCCACTCTAAATCCAGGATTGTGATCTCATCCTGCAATCCTTAACTTAGCTCTATTTACAAATACCTTATTTCCAAATGCCATATTCACAGGTACCAGGAGTTAGGACTTGGATACATCTTTTGAAGGAGACACAATTCAACCCAGTGCACCCTCCATGTCTAGGGTAAGTGCACTCCCATAGGTCACCCATAAACACTGTGCTTAGCTCCAGAAAAGCAATTTTTATAATATATTTTCATTGCTTTTGCATCCTCTCTAGATCACTGAAGGCAGGAATTGGGTCTTTACCTCCCTCAATACCTAGTGTAGTGCCTAGCTTATAGTAAAAATCAGTAACTATCATGGAATAAAAATCAATAGATAGAAACATCACGAAGACACATTTCAGGCCAACTTAAGGATTTAGGGAAGACATTTGTGTTATTTTAAAGCTGGTTACAATTTGAGATGGTTACTTTAGGAACCAAGGAAACAGAGTTATTCAAAGTGAGAAAATTGTTCTTTTGCATACAAAAAACTCCCTATGATACAATTTGACTATGCAAATATAATCTCCCACACCAAGCTAGTCTGAGTAGGAGAAACTAGAGAGTGAGTTACTTTCCATAATAAGGTAAGACGGAACTGAGTGTTTTTAGATGTGAGCCTTGGACATTGTAGGTTGGATAAGAGAGGGAGAAGGAGGGAGAGAGACAGACTGACAGCGTGGGTGAGAGAGGTAGCAGCGGTAGATCAGAGACTAAGGAGAAGAATGGGCAGCGAGAAACTGTGTGTGTTGAAGATGACCAAGTGTCTTCATAACTGTACTAATATCTGATAATTGCTCTCCTTCTGTGACCTTACCCATGTGCAGTAACAAGTTTCCTAAATGGCTTGTAGTAATTGGTACTTTGGGAAATGAAATATGGGCAAGGCTATCAGCACGTGGGGCACAATAACGTGACAAGCGGACAGCTGCCTCTGGAAGGAAGATAAAAGAACATGGATAGTGCATTCAATGTGAGCAGGAATCCAGAATCAGAGGGTCCAGGAGACCACTGGATCCACCAATCATCCCCCAGAATATTGCAGGAAAACGAAATTTTTTAAGTATGTAAGATGGGGGCTTGAGTCATTTTGCTTTCGCCTTAATGAAAATTGATATCCAGAAAGTTTTATATTAGCAACTCAGAGAGACACTTGAATTGCATAAGTAAGAGCTTTTTAACAGCCTGAAGTATCTTTAGATGAAAAAGCACTGAGTGTTTTGGCATCATAGGTGTGTAAACATGATCTAAAAGACTGCTTGGCTGGGACATAGTATAGGGAATTCATGCTTTTGATTTTTGGTATCTACCATCCATGATGATCTATGGAGCAATGATTTTAAGATTCTAGGTTCACTGTGATCAGTGTAACTTTCTTTTTAGGTAGAATTTTTTTTATACAGGTCAACTCTGAACATAGGTAATTTGGGGTGAGTAGCTTCAAACAATTAGAAAGTCCTGCCTTTCCATCTATTTAAATGGGATGTGAGTTTCCATCATGTGTGACCCAAGGTTGTGTTCTGGTCATGGTGTGTTCATTCTTACTGCAGTTCTTGTTTGTCCTCCCGCGTCTTCAGTGGGTTTGGGATCCACATGCATGGAAGCCTGAGTAGCTCTTCCTCCCCACCCCAGCTACCATTCTCCATAAGCTCGTTATAAAAGAGATTCACAGTGTTCTACAAATGCTGCCTGGCATTCAACGCAGATTTGAAATAAAGCTCCAGATGGAGACACCTACATGAATCTACAAGAACGACTAAGGAAAACAAGTAAATGTCACCACCACCTTCTATGTTAAAAGCAGAATGGGAGATGTAAACACGCCAATGAAAGTTGCGTCTCCCCACATTGACATTGTCTGCCCACCAGAGCCGCTTTGATTATTGCTGAAAGTTGACGTCATAGACATTTATCAAAGAATCTTACCAATAGAAGCCAAATGGACCATTTCCCTTCATTTTTGGGCCCTGTTATTTGTTTTTATTTGGAACGAAATAAAAGTGGATGTTCCTTGTTACACTCTGATATTGGCTGACTACCTACCTAAATCTTATGTCATCTCTGAGAGGGCGGGACATTGGTCACCACTGTATTCTTGTGCCCAGAAAACCATCAGAAACGCAGTAAGAATTTAGAGAATACTTGTGGAATTGATAAATGGTGCTTACATTCCATAAATTAGGACGTCAGTTATCAAAAAAGAACTAATCGAAAACTGTGATTAATCACACCAAGAGAGAAACACAAAGGGAAAAGTGAAAGTGTATTTAAGGTGTCAGAGGAGCGGCCCCTGAAGGAGACCTGAACTGTGTGCAAAGGCAGAGAAAGAATAGCACAGGCAGAGAACAGGCTCTGGAAGTCCAGAGGACGGAAAAGACTTCAGGTGTTCTAGGAATTCAAGAAGGGTGGTGTGGTTGGAGCAGAAGGAGTGAGAGGAAATATCAGGTAGGAGTAAGCAAGAGTCAGATGGTTTGCAGTTCTACACAAATTGCAGTGTTCTGCAAACGCTGGCTGGCCTACTCGCTGCAGTACGATATCACCGAAGAAAACCCAGGCTGTGCCAGGAGCTCACTTAGCTTTTAAAATGTTTGTTCTAGTTGGTGTATGAAGACAACATTAGACTAGGTGGTTAGGGGTGTTGGGAGGTCAGCTGAGGGATGATTATCACTGAGATTAGGGTAGGAGGCTTTGCAGTGCACTTTGGAGGGAGAATGGAACCCACGTTTTTATGAATTGGAATCAGGGAAGGGCAGGATGAAGGAAAGAGAATGATGAAGAATAACTTCTCTTCCTTTAACTTGAACAAGCAGTGGCGCCTTCTTTAAATTATTTGTTTATATGGGGATGTGGGAAATTAAGAGCTTGGCCAGAACTGTCTATAGATGGAGAGGTCAAGTGCGTACTGAATACATGAGCTGGAGCGCAGGAGGGTATGGGTTGGAGGTACAATCTGGGAACCCCCAGCATCTGGATGGGGCTGGATGAGATAACTGGAGGATAACCATCCGTAGGGAAGAAAAGTTAAGCTAGGGATGAGTCCCGAGTCACTCTCTCTAGGAATCTGTCTCAACAGCAGTCCCAGCCACAGCACACGGAGGGCTAATCAGTGAGGGTCTAGTCAGGAGAGAGAAACCACACCAATTAAGCAGAAAAGAGCACATGCTTTCTTTTTTATGTCATCACCTCATCTTGTTTTTGTTCCCACCCCTCTGACACTCCTGGATGAAGGTGACCCACCTTTCCCCATCCAACACTTCCAGGAGACTCCTCCCCAGCATAGGTCGCCAGCCTCTTCTTCTCAACCCACACTTAAGTTAGGTAACCCTTCATCTCCCACGGCTTGATGTGGAAACAATATGCTTATAACCTTGAAATCCAAGCCGGCAGCATCAGTGTTTTCCTGAGTTTTGGACACATATATCCAACTCCCCATTTAACGTTTACATGTGCTTCTTCCCAAATTGTTTGTGTCCAAAATTGAAGTCATGAGCTTCCTTTACCAACTTCCTCCTCTACTTGCCCTATCTAGGGAGTGCTCCATTCTGTACTCAGTTGTCTAAGCCAGAGTCCTGGGGTTGACTGCGGACCCGCCTGTCTCTCCCAACTTTCACAGTCAGTTCTAAGTCCGGAATTATTTTATCTTTTAGCATCTCCTGAATCTTCCCTCCTCTCTCCACTTACACTATCATTACTTAGATCTGAAATACTTTTGTCTCTTGCCTGTCCTGCATAGCCTCTATTACCCCACTTGGAACCAGTCTGCACACAGCCCGCCAGGGTAGTCTTTAGGAATTGCAAACACAACTTTGTTGCAGCTCTGTTAAAAGCTCTGAAGTGACTTTCCATGGCTCCTTTGGTCACTATTAATGGTTCTGATATGTTCTGATATGGCCTGCAAGATTTTCCCTTTATGATTTCCTTAGCCTCATGCTTTCTCGGTTCTTTATACTCCTGATTTATCTTTATACACTAGCATCCTTTCAGCTCTTTCAACTTCTTCTTGCCCGAGAAACCCTTGCAGATCAGACCAGTTGCCTAACCCAGACTAGGTTAGGTACATTTATTCCTCTATAGAGTGAACTATTCTTCTCCATTTATGAACTCACCACAATTTCAATGAATTATATTATCACTTGCTTTCTCTGTTCTACTGAAAACTTTATTAGGGCTGGGAACATGCCCGTATTAGCCTGTACTATATTTCCAGCACTTACTCTAGTACCCAGCCTGAATATGGAATTCAAGATTAATTGCTGAGTTTTTAAATAAAAAAAGGACCTAAAATTATGAGAATTTAACTTTTATCATCCAGTTGCTATTTCAGACTGTGCCCATTCAAATAAAAATTCCATTTAGCTCCTAAATGGGTGTGATGAATTCTATTAACACCAAGTATTAGGAGAGTTTGAAAATACCATCTTTGGTAAAAAAAAAAAAAAGAATACAGATAAGAATGTGAAACTTCTTCCCCTTTGGCCTCACTGATACAATATTGTACTCTCGTTAAATGTAAAAAGAACAAGGGAAATAGAAAAGTTATCATTAGGCAAAACTGACAGCAATAATTTTTTGCAGATAAGAACCCTTGATAAGTGCTAAAATTTGTGGGCAAAAGTATGTGATTAAAATGATATTTGTATGAAAAGAAGCTATACATTATATGTCATCAGAGAGATGCAAATTAAAACAATGATGAGATATCACTGTATACCTATTAGAATGCCCCATATCCGGAACACTTAACAACACCAGATGCTGGTGAGGTTGTGGAACAACCGGAATGTTCATTCATTCCTGGGTAGGAATACAAAATGGTACACTTTGGAAGATAGTCTGGCAGCTTCTATAAAACTAAACATACAAATCATCCAGCAATCTCCTTTCTTAGTAATTACCCAAAAAGACTTGAAAATATGTCCAAGGGAAAACCTGCATGTCAATGTTTATAACAACTTGATTCATAACTGTCAAAATTTGGAAGCAACCAAAATGTCCTTCAGCAGGTGAATGGATAAACAGTGGTACATCCAGAACATGGAATATTATTAGTGCTAAGAAGAAAAGAGCTATCAAGCCATGAAAAAACATGGAGGAACATTGAATGCATATTAGTAAGTGAAAGAAGCCAATCTGAAAAAGCTATATATTGTATGATTCCAACTATATGCATTCTGGAAAAGGCAAGCCTGAGGAGACAGTAAAAAGAGCAGTGGTTGACAGGGGTTGGGTTGCAGAGGGATGAATAGGTGAGGCACAGTGGATTTTTAAGGCAGCAAAAATAGTCTATATAATACTCTAATGATAGATACATGTCATTATATTTTTGTCCAAACCCATAGAATGTACACCACCAAGAGTGAACCCTAATGTATAGACTTTGTGTGATTAGTGAGTGTCAATGTAAGTTCATTGATTGTAACAAACCCTGCTCTGTATCACTCTGGTGAGGGATATTGACAATGGGGGAAGTTATGCATGTGTGGAAGCAGGGGGATATGGGAAATCTCTACCTTCTCCTCATTTTTGCTGTGACCCTAAAATGGCACTAAACACATAAAGTTGCTTTGTTTTGTTTTAAAGAAAAGGATATTTGCATGATCTCAGAGTCTTTCTTCATAATCTACTCATAAATTACAGTGGTGGAAACAGTAACTTTATAGTGAAGAACTCCAACAGATACCATGTTAACCAGTGATCAAAGTTTACATGTCAGACGTATCAACATAGTGCACACCTGCTCGGATCACCGAGAAGGGTCCAGCATTGCTTCTGTGATATCCTTGCCCTGTTTCTCATGTCTAACATGAGGAAACATCAGACAAACCCAAACTGAAGGATATTCCACAAAATAAATGACAGGTATTCTTTGAAAATGACAAGGTAGTAAAAGAAAAGATTCATGAACTGTCACTGATTGGAGGAGACCTCTGTGGAGACATGCCTATGAAATTCAATGTAGAATCCTAAATTGGATCTTCCTGCAGAAAAAGGACACCAGGGGAAAACCAGGGAAATTTGAATGAAGTCTGGAGGTTAGTTAAGAGTATTGTATCAGTGTTAATCTCCTGGCTTCAATAATTGCACTGTTGTTATGTGAGATGTTAACATTAGGGGAAGTTTGGTGAATAGTATATGGGAACTTGCTTTACTATTTTTTGCAACTATTCTGTAAATCTAAAATTATTTCAAAATAAAAAGTTAAAAGAATACATGCTTAATCTTTTTAACTTGACTGATGAGCAAGATCTTCTCGCTAGACATCTTCAAACACCTTTCATCTCTTTCAGACTCTCTATGTCAGAATTTCTCCCTTTCCTAGTTTAGATTTTCAACGTAAGTACACTTATTTTCCTTTTCTAACTTCCAACTATGCTTCTTCCTGCCCTGATAAGCTACTCATTTTTCAATTGTCCTCTAATATATACTCTACAGAGAGGCCCTCCCGATTTATATACAACCAATTTCCAGCTACATGGAGATAGACAGTCTTCCTGTTATCCTCACCTTTAGTTCACCGAAGTGTTATGGGGGAAATCACCAAAGCCTTAGATGGTGATTTATCTATCTTTACCCTTGTATGAGAAGGTTTTAAAAATAATAATGTCGGATTCGTAATCTCAAAATTTTAATCCCAAGAACAAAACAAGCCCAGACTGGTATCCTGACCTTTTTATAGGGCAGCTTTCACCAAGGAATGCAAAGCATTTTATGGCATTGAATTGTGGTAATTAGGCCTGCACGTTGGGCAAGTACTGTGAGGCTTATTTTTATGAAGGAATAAAATACTGAGCCCAGAACTTGAGTGCTTCATCCAGCACTTACGACAAACTGGCAGCAGGAGAAGCGGTGGAGTCTGCCTTCTGACCTTCCTTTCCCTGTCTTCCTTTTGAGTTCCAATCACTCTTCCTTTTTTGAGATTTCTTATCTGCAGGTTGATAGACCAGAGGCTAATGATTCTGAGAAGTCAGCCGAGAGGTCCTTGCCCCGTGGGGTCTCCCAGCTGCTGTTGCGTGAGAGGTGGAGGTAGGTTATGGCTTTGTTGGTCACTAGTTCCTCTACTCAGAAAGTAGGCTTTCAATTCATGTTTGCAAGCCGTTTGTTCTTGTTCTCAAGGAGACAGGCTGTTTTTCTTTTCTCTTCTTTGGTGAAGTGCACTATATTATAGGCACTACTTCAAAGGGAATACTTGGATGGGGCTATGCTGAAAAATCCCTAGTAACCTGCCATAAATTTAAAACTTTTCAGTACAGTCAATATTTTTCAAATGCTAAAGATAGGAAATGTGGCAATTTAAAAAAATTCAGCAAATGTATTCCCCAAGGAGATTGCTTGCCTTCTTCCCACTCCTGGCCGCTGGCTTATTCTAAAGGAATCTTTCTTATCTTAAAAATGTTGACCATAGGAGTGAGCCAATAGGAGCTAGCTCCCAGATTGGAGATACGGCTATCTAGAGTGGGAACCCTGGGATTCACATATGAATAGATGTATCTTTGTTCATTTCATATCAGTTGGGTACACTGAACTCTTTTAAGAAAATATTAGTGTACCAAGGATTCTGAGACTGCAGGTACTGTAACCCAATAACCCCAAAGCAAATAGCTTCTAATTTTCTAATAGAAGGTTAACATTTCTCTGCACCAGAACAAACTGTATGGGAATAAAGAAAATCTATCAGATGATCATTGCAGCGATTTAGTTTCTTAAATCCAGACCAACTGGACTAGGGTTGAACAAGAATCACTCAGCAATCTTGTTAAAAACACAGACTCCTTAGCCCCAGTATCTGACATCCCAGTTCAGTGATTCAGATGCATCAGGCTAGGAAATCATTAAGTTGAAGGAAAGGAAAACTGAATCATACTGGCAGTTTATAAGTTTGGAAAATAACTTATTTTTTTAATCCTTTCACATATCCATTCACCTATCTATCCACTCAACATATATGTATTAAATCTCTGTCTATAAATGCCTGCTATGTGGTAGGAATGGAACTATGGCTGGATGCTTAATTACAGTGAAGGAGCATCCAATCAGAGGGAAAGATGTACAAGGAAATAGGCATGTGTGTGGTCTGTTAAATATAATGCTAGGGGTGTGCACATGGTGAAATGGAACCAATAAAAACATCTCCAACTCTAGCCTCGAGGAGTTGGGGAAAATTTCATAGAGGAAGTGAACTTTGATCTGAGTTCTAAAGGATAGCTGGGTGAAGAAAAATTGGTGAAGAGAGATGAGATAATCAGAAAGTGTGTGTTAAGACCCCTGAAGTGAAAGGAACACAATGTAGAGGAGATTTCCAGTAGTTTAGTACAACAAGAGTATAAGAAGGCCATGGGGAAATTGGAGAAGGATGAGATAGGAAAGTTATGAGCAGGCCATGAAAGGCTCTATAGGAAAAGATCACATGTCCCTATGTACCTAGGACAATCCTTGTTCATGCCTCTTGTCCCAGGTTAATTTTAATGGCCTCTCCTTCACTTTCAAAAGAAGATACATTTTATGGTTAGTTGATACATTGTATGGTTGGCCCAATTACAGCCATTGCTAAGGAGTCTGGCTTTTTGGTCAGAGGAAGACATATTGTCTTTGAAGGATTTCAGCAGGAGAGTGTGTTGATCTGATTTCTAGTTTGATAATTTCACCTGGCTGCAGCACAAAGAATACATTGTAGGACAGGATTGGAATTAGGGATATTGTTTAGTGGGCAGTTGTAGGAATCCTGGCAAGAAATGATAGTGGGTTGAACAAGATGGTGGTGGTGGGTGTGAGCAGAAAGGAATGGATTCTTCTAATACTGAGAATCAGACTGCACTTACCACTTAACATGTGATCATGGGTAAGTTACTTAATTTTTTAACCTTCATTTGAATAAGGAGTTGTAACAATTCCTCTTGGGATTCTCCTAAGACATAACAGAGCAAATAGTTAAGAGACTTGGCACCCATCCTATGAGGCCCTCAATAATTGTTTTCCTCTTTTTTGCCAACCAAGGCCCTTGTCTCCATAGCACACTTCCCAGGCCCACATCTGGTGGTCTGTTCTCCATTCTCCTAAATTAGGTGGCATTAATTCTATTCTCAATTTCCTGGTGCTTCTACCCCTACTTTTTATTCCCTTAATGCCTGGATATGAGGCGGACGTCTCCAAGAATAGCCTAATTTTGTTGGAAGATGTGCTTACAATTTACAGGTGTTTGAAGGATATCCATTCCAACAATGACAGCAACAAAAATTCCATCATGCTTTAACCTAAAAACATATGCCTTGAAGTTTACACACATAAGCAGTGCAACCTATGGACATCATAGCTGTGCACCCAGGATTTTCTAAAACAGTTCAGTCATTTGCCCTGGTGTGTTGGGTTTAGAAAATAAGGTGTCTTTGAAGAAAGATGGCCATTTTTTTTTTGGAATCAGCGTCACTATAGAACACTTCTTCCTTTTCTTTCTCTCCCTATTCCACCCATTCTTCCCTTCCTTCATTTCTTGTCTATGTCCTTCCCTTTTTTCTCACTTTCCCCTACCTCTGCTGTATATATGTTTGCCTCTAATGATACCACTGGGGACCTTGACCTTTGTAGTTTGGCTTCAAGGCTGTTTCTAACCCTGTTTCTCTCCACCAAGTTAGATCCTTTATCCAAGTCAGTTTCTTTCCTGCAGTATGGCATACTTTCCTCCTTGTCACTGTTTATGAGAAGACTATCCATCAGACCTTTGTGTCTGAGTTGGCTCTGCTGAGCTGGATTTCCATCCTCTCCAAGAAGCAATTTCATTTTCTACTGCAGTCTGGAGTTGATGTCCTCCTTTTTCATCTCCTCCCAATTCCTTCAGCACAAATGATCTGAATCTGCACTCTTACCAAATTTTTTATGTGTGCATATCTGATCTTACCAACTAGGTTGACAGCTCCTGGTCAAGAGATTTTTTGTCTTACATGCTATTATGTCACCCACCAAACCGGCATGAACTTTACACACGGTAAGTTATGGATTTTTAATTATATGAGAAGTATAGAGAAAAACTCCTTATGATCTCCTTTCTCAAAACTAGGCTTTTCTTTTAACTTGGCTTCCATATATCATGAGTATTCTTGTCTCTAAGTAGCAATCTGTGGTCTTGTCATCAGAATTTCTGGTTTGGGAACTTGGGAAACGTTAGGCTTTCACATAGAAAATGGGGATATGGATGGTTCAGTTGGTTAAGTGGCTGACTCTTGAATTTGGTTCAGGTCATGGTCTCAGGGTTGTGAGATGGAGCCCTGTGTTGGGCTCCATGCTCAGCAGGAAGTCTGCTTAAGATTGTCTCTCTCTCTCTCCCTCTGTCCCCCACCCCTGTTCACATGCACTCTAGCTCGCTCTCTCTCAAATAAATAAATGAAGCTTAAAAAAAAAAAAAAGAAAGAAAATGGGGATATGAAATGTCTATTATGTCTGTCTTCTGAGTTGTCATAAAGTTAAATGAAACAATGTATTATGGTTTCTGTTTAACTTATTTCGTGAGTACGCATAGATAGAAAATCAGTTAACACATTGTTTTATTTTTTTATTTTTATTTTTTTAAAGATTTTATTTATTTATTTGACAGAGACAGAGACAGCCAGCGAGAGAGGGAACACAAGCAGGCGGAGTGGGAGAGGAAGAAGCAGGCTCCCAGCAGAGGAGCCTGATGTGGGGCTCGATCCCAGAAAGCTGGGATCACGCCCTGAGCCGAAGGCAGCCGCTTAACGACTGAGCCACCCAGGCGCCCCTAACACATTGTTTTAAATAACTGACCTTCTCATGGACAATATCCAGCCTGACACCCTTCCTGTTTTCCATCAATACTGAGTCACTTCTCTGGGCAGTTGGTGTCTGTCCTTAACCTTAGGGGTAAACTGTCCTCCTCGTTCATCTCTAAGTGAAAGTCCAAGGTGAAAATGTCAGAGAACTAATTCTAGTACCCTAGAATTCTGGATATTTGATTTTTCCTAATTTGTAGAGATAGTTAAACATATATGGTCACAGGTGGGACACTTCATGAAGTATTCATCTTTCTAGATTACATTGTGGATCACGAGGTCATGGTGCATGTTGCATCTCTTAATGGAACTTAATGGAAGTTAAACAAGTAGAGAGAAGCCTTCTTCTTCAACCTTATCTAGGATAGCTAATATTGGAGGGCATTAAGCTTCCCCCTCTATAAATAATCTTCTAGGTGAAGGAGCATACTTGTACAATTTCATCCCTCATTCCTTCACCCTCTCATTCATTCCACAAATATTTATTGTTTGTACACTGTGTGGCAGGTACCTCTCATGGCTCTGGAGATACAGCAGTAAACAAACAAAAAAATTATCCCTGCACTTTAGGTGCTTATATTTTAAAAGGGAGAGACAGACAAAAAGAGTAAATAAATAGGATACATACAATCGTAACAGCTATGAAGGAAGTTAATAGGGTGATATGAGAGAGAATAATGAGGTGTAGAGATAGGATGAACAGCGAAGGTCCCTCTGAGAATAGCACACGGACCAATTTGCAAGGAGCCATCAAAAGAGTCTTCCAGGCAGAGGGAATAGCTAATACGAAGGCCCCGAGGTATGAAAGAGTTTGACAAGTTCAAGATACAGAAAGGAGCGTGATATATAGCTAAACAGGAATAAGAAAGAAGAGAGTGGCATAGACTCAAGTTGGAGAAGCAGGTGGCCAAAGCCAGGAATGAGAATAGAAATGAATAGGCAGGTGATTTGGAAATTGAATAAGAAGAGTGAAACCTTCTGTCAAAAGAAAATGGACATACTCAATTACTGTTGGTGTCTTTAAGCAACCATGTTCTTTTCTCCTAAACCTGCAAGTGCCTTGTGACTTTGGCTTGTGTCATCTGAGCGGTGGCATATGAGCTGTCTTCTCCGTCTATTTTACTCAGGAAAACCCCCTGTTTGGTAGACCATGGGAAGACACTTTCCATTTGCAAATTAGATAATTATTCAATAAAGAGGGCCTAATTTAGCATAGACCAACATGTTAAATATTATCTATTCTCCCATGGGCTTTTCTTAAAAATCAGAGTTTCCCTTTGGTCTATAAACTCATGTGGATTTGAAAGCAAATTTAATCTGGAAGTTTCTGATTCATTTACATTTAGCTCATTACCATGTCATTCTTTTACAGTGGTTTGAAGTTTAAGAAACATCTTGGGACTTATTTGTCTTAAAAAAAAAAAAAACACCACCCAACAATTTAACTTTAAAAAATCCTTTTAACACTTCTTGTTCTTAAGAGCAAGAGATAATGATTTTATAAACACAAATAAATGGAAAAGCCTAATATGAAAGCTCGGTTGGCAACATAAAAAGTTATATTGCTTATGTCAGTTTCAAATTAAGCAAATGGAGTCACACATCCAGCACAAAATGAGAACGTGAGACTTTGGTTGAATGTGCAATGCTATCTGATGCAGAGTAGAGACGTAGCGTATAATGGAGACCCGAGAGTTTCACTCTGCCTGTTTCCTCACTTCACCTCAATTCAGCAAGTTATTGAATTTCAGAGATTCCAGAAATACCAGACCTTTAGAAAAAAATCATCAAACCACAAACAGACAGTGTTTGAAGAGACTTTATAAAAGGTCATTTTATGTGTTAAGGCATTTCTGGTTGCAAGTGACAGATAATTCACTCAGAGTGGGCTTAGACAAAAGAAGAAATTAATTGGTTTACGTGACTGAAAAAAATCAGAGGTAAAGGGGGTTTCAGGCATGGGAGAATTCAGAAACTCAATGTCATCAGAACACTCTGTCTTCTGCCTCTAAGCTTTTGGCTTCCCTTCTTGGCTTCAGATGATCATAGGATGGCTCTAAACAACTCCAGGCCAGGTGCTCCCAGGTGCCACTGAGGCCCAACGGGGATTAAAGAGATGCCCATATGCCCTTCTCTTGGCAATTGTTCCAAAGCTCCCCAGATCGCTGATTGGGCTGGGAGTTCCTGTCTGTGCATGAAGAGTAGGATTCTTTGACTGGCTTGGCTCCGGTTATGTGCTACCCATGGAGCTAGGGATAGGAGTAAATTTTGCTTGAAACACAGAGGTAGAGACAGGGAGTGATATTCCAGAGGAAAATTGGAGAGTGAAATAAACAATCCAAAAAACAAACAAAGCCAAACACAAATGTCCACTCTATAACCTACTGCAACCATTCATCTGATGTTTGATTGCCTTGAGCTGGGAAAGTGAATTAGGAGGCTAGATTGAAGGCCTCGCTTTATCATAAATTACCCAGGTGGTGTGGCCAAGTCCCTTCACTTCTCTGCCCCTCAGTATCCTCATTTCTAAAAGGAGGGGACTGAACACAACGCTCTGAGTTTTCTTCCAGCTCTGAAATGGTAATGATCCCAAGCTTGCCAAATAAGAATGGGAAGATTCTCCTGGCCTAAGATTTCATGGAAAAGAAAACGGAAGCAGGCCCAGGTGCAGGGCAGAAAAGGGAGCCAGCAGACCCTGGGCCACAGAGCGAAGGAAGCAAAGAGAATGCTCAGGGGAGTGAGGTCAACTCTAGGACAGGACATCTCTCTGCAAGCTGCGGAGCACCCTCCGGTCTCTGCTGAGTACTCGGAGTCAGTGCACTGGAGCAGTGGTGATAGTTGCCATAGAGAGGGATAAATAGACTATTGTTTAGTGCAATAACTTGATTTCTGCCAGAAAGTTTCACACTCAAAATAAGTATTATATATGGCTCCCATCAGAAGTATCCCTTCTAGAAAGCAAGAAAATGTATATTTTCTGAAGTGTTTTAATAAAGTGCTTTCATTCTAGATGTCCATATCTCACATCTAAAACCTGTGAAGTCATACGTGTTCTGGACTTCAATTTTGGTGGGGGGAAGATTTTAAGAAGCAAACAAAGAACTTGTACTGTATATTATGTTACCCTAAGTGGGGTATAGTACAGCACCCTATAATCATCTCTATCAATATTTCTGCAGTAAAACATATGAATGTTCATATTGAGAGATAAAGACTAAAAATAGTCTCCTATTAATTCAGGTCAGATTTTTGAAAACAAAACAAAACAAAACAAACTTAGTTGCCAGAGCTTTTTGGAGTTTAAAGTTGTGGATGAAGAACTATGGACCTGTACGTATCAGAGTTGATTGAGATTTTGGATAAGAAAAAGGTAAGACGCAGAATTTGGAATGTCAGTGAATAAATTGTATTGTTTTTCTTAATGTCAAGGGACATAGAATTTACTTCCTTGTTTTTTTCCCGGGGCCTAGTCTCTAGTAGGTGTTCCGTAATTATTTATGACATAAATACTTTCTACTCATTTTTGGCTGGTTGGCTGTGTTCTCATTATTGCTCTTAACCTCTCTACTGAATAGCCAACATCAAGTTCATGCCTCTAGAGCATTTGATGGGTTGGTCACTCTTCCTAGGCATCTCTCTCACTGACTTGTATCAAGCCACATTGTATCTAAATCTCTGGATGGTCCTCCTTGGTTTCTTTTTTGGGCTGTTTTCCTCCCCCTATGTTTATGTGCCAGTGTTCTCTTCCCTTTCTGCACCTCTCTCAACGGTGAGCTAATAGACATCATCTAGCAGGCATCACCTACCATTTGTATGCTCACAACTCCAAAGCTGTACTTTTCTGTGGCTTATACAATTCTTCTGAGATCAGGACTTGTAGTTGGCAAGGCATTTCCAAATTTAAATGTGCTAATGAGTTTCAAATAGAATTTATTACTTCCCCTTTCCCCAATCCCACACCCATAGATTACTGTAGTGAAACATACCACCCTTCACTCAGGTGCTCGAGACAGTTAGCTCCAGAGAGTGCTCCAGAGAGTTAGCAAGTTCTATCAATTATACTTAGTTTATATCTTCCTTATGCATTTTTTTTTCTCCATCACTTACTTTGACACTTATTCTAAACTTCATCATCTCTTGCCTGGATTACTCAATGGCTTCCTCCTAACTCAATTCTCTGTTTTCAGTTACCATTTCCTACAATCCACTCATTCTATCAGTATTAGAGAAATCTGTCTCAAGCAAAAAATCTGATCAAGTTATGACTCTGCGTCAAATCTTGTGGCTTTCTTACCCTCAACATCAAGTCCAAACTTCTTTATATAGATACTACACTCTGGGTGACCTAACTTCTAATTTTTAAACTGACTTTCGGCTCCCACACTGTGCCCCAGCCATAGGAACTATTTATAGCTCTCCCAACATGCTTGAGCCATTTTACATTTTGCTCCTTGCATGTGGTATTCTCACTTTCTAAAACTGCTCATCCCCTCAAATGCCTAATTAACTTACATTTGTGATTCAGACTCAGGTTAGACACTTGCTCCTTCGGGAAATTGTTCCACTCATGCCCACCTGGGATTAGTGTCTTCTCTGTACACCTGTAGCACTCTGCTTATATTATATTATATTATATTATATTATATTATATTATATTATATTATAACATGTTTTCTGATGTCTATTTTCTTTCATAAGATTGTTAGCAAAGGCCAAGAAATTCATACTTTCATTGCCTAAAAAAACTGCCTGACCCATAATATCTCTTAATAGATTTTTGTTGAATGGAGGAATGAATGAATACACACACACACACACACACACACACACACACACACACACGTACATATTAAGGCTCCTATAAAGCATTCAATAGGGTATGTTTCTGCGTTTTGTTTTTTCACTTTCTTGAAATGTTAAATATTGGCCCATTAACTCTAGGAAATGCTTTTTAAATTTTCGCATGATACAAACAACTAGCATACCATTCTGGAGAAGCAAGGTTCTTCTGCAGTTACAATGGTTAACCTCAGAGGTCACATGGCCTCAAATCATCACTTGGGCCCCAAGCAGTGCAAGCCTACCAGGTACACAGAATCATGGAACATCTGGGATATCTGAGGACCAGCAGGATTTTAAATATGGGCCTGCCTCCGTTTTTCCATGAAATCCTTCCCTCTTTTCCTCCCTCCCTCCCTCCCTCCCTTCCTCCCTCCCTCCCTCTCTTTCTTCCTTCTTTCCTTCCTTCCTCTCCCTACTCCTCTTACCCTGACCACCATCTTTCCATGTCTAGATTATAGCACTAGCCTGCAGGATATCTCGTCTCTCCTCCTTCAATCTGTCCTTACACTTTGCAGCTAGAATAATCCTACTAAAACACTCCTTTGTGTTCCTTCAAAGCTTACAGAATAAAATATTAAACCTATAGCTTATCACCCAAGACCTGTTATAATTTGTTCCTGACCTCCACCGTGACCTCATTTCCTCATTATCTTCCTGCAAAAGACTTTGGCTTATGCAAAGGGGCCCTCCTTGAGCCTTCTCTTTCTTATCTGCACTGGTATAATAATGACAGTCCTTATCTCCTAGAGCTGTCGGGAAGATGGAATGAAACAATATGAGAAAGGCTTCAAGTGCACTGCCCTGCCATACAATTGGCTCATGATATTGTGGCACGTGGTTAAGAATATGTATTATACCTTTCTAACATTCTCATTAGCAATCTCTCATTAATTATCAGCACCTAGTAGTATGCCAGTGTCTTCCTTCACTCTTTAGGATTCCCTGAGAATAAAGATTCTTCTAACAAACACACAAATACTAGTCTTTCATAGTGAAAAATTATATACTTATAATTCAGTTCTTTGCAATAAATAATCCTGGTTTGTATCATCCAGGTGATGGCATGCATTTATATAATTCTTGGTCTTGCTGAGTTTCACTGTGACTTCCAACAGTTGAACAGCCAGTCCAAGCTGTTATTATTTTGAAGATGGAAGAATTTGCTTTTTTTCATGGCAAGGGTGCGTTCTAACTCTGCTGTGCTTTGTGGTAAAAGGTGGTCAAGAGATGTTACACCAGCCGCTGGTGCACTTGCTGGCACTGGGATGATACACCTGAGGGTCCCTTATAAATGTGCCCTGCTTTAAATTGCCTAAAATAGGGCTATCCAGATGATGCCGCACTGAAGCAGGAGCACTAGACGAGGAGTCTGAGTCTGAAAATCTGTCTTCCAAGATCTATTAAGAATGAATGGTGTGATCCGTTAATATCAGTTTCTCAGTAGAATGTGAATAATATCTGCTTTCTAAGAAGATTGTCAAAAATAACAAATTATACTTACCCAAGTGTTTTGTTCAATTGATAGTTTGATTTCTGCATGTAATTTACATATATAAAATATAATGTAATATGCAAAACATGTAAGAAAGACTTTCATTATATGTGTGGTGTTTGCTAAAACATTCTTCTTTAAGACCAAACTGGGTTCCTTCCTACGAGGTAACTATTACACACATTCAGAGTCAACTACAAGGACTAAAAATGCTGTTTGCTATTTTTTCTGATTACTTCTGGTGTGCTGGTATTCTTGAAGAGAAGGAAGACATAGAGAAGAAAGAGTTCTTATATAAAAAAAGGAAATCTGAGAAGTATGACTGTTTGGTGAACAAAAACAAAAATTAATTTTTCCCCTTAACATTGAAGACAGGGTTTTTTTTTTTTCTTTTCAAATTTTTATTTAAATTCTAGTTAGTTCACATACAGTGCAATATTGGTTTCAGGAGAATTCAGTGATTCATCACTTACATACAACACCCAGCGCTCGTCCCAGGTACCCTCCTTAATATCCATCACCCATCTAGCCCATCCCCCACCCACCTCCTCCATCAACCCTGAGTTTGTTCTTGCTCTCTTCTTTTTAAAGATTTGTTTATTTATTTGAGAGAGAGAGAAAGCATACAAGAGGAAGAGGCAGAGGAAGAAGGAGAGAGAATCTCAAGCAGACTCCCACTGAACATGGAGCCCGATGTGGGGCTCGATCTCATGACCCTGAGGTCATGACCTCAGCAAAAACAGAGAGTCAGACGCTTAATGACTACGCCACCCAGGTGCCTTGAGTATGTTCTCTATCATTAAGAGTCTCTTATGGTTTGTTTCTCTCTGTCTCTCTTTTTTCCCTTTTTCTCCCCCCTCCCATATGTTCGGTGTTGTTAAAAACCAGGTTTATTTGGGCTACTGTCTTTAGTACCAGAACAAATCTGGTCTGCTACCCTTTGGAGGGATGTCACTGGTTAGTACCTGGCTACTTCTGTCAAAATAACAGCGACAAAAATAACAGCAGTAGTAGTTTCTGCTTCAAATCCTACTGCTCGGTAAAATTAGAGCTTCGCTGGAAGATGATTCCAGACTGGAGAAAAAACTGACCCAGAAATTAAGAGTCTGGCCCTAAATCTCACAACGGAGCCAAAATAGGAAATAAATTCTACCTGGCCCCAAACTCTGTTTCCGTCATGGCACCACCCAACCAAGTTGGTTGTGACAATAACAGTGACTTCAATCAGGAAGGCGAGGACAACAGTAGAAAGTGTACTACAGATGCAGCATTTAAAAAAAAAACCTTTTGATTATTGCATGAAATGCATGATGGCCCTACTAAGTATGAGTTGTTATTAACAACTCAATCGCCACTGAGGTTTAAGTGAAGGCTGGAAGAGTAACGCTCAAACTCAGGAGAAGGCATGGCCGAATTTGGCAAACAGAACCCAGTGAGTATGTTCCAGAATTATATTTTGATTAACAGTGAAAGATATTGCAAGGTGTTGAAAAGATGACCTTTAATTTTAACATAGTGAGTATCTCAAGGACATGGAAGACACTGATTTTTTTTTAGTCCCTCCCCGCTGTGGAAACAGGCATTCTGATTACAATGATTGCTATCTATGCTTTTAATGATTAAGTTTTGGCTAGTGCCTTAAAAGAGGCTATAGTGCTCAGCTCTTACCTAGACCAGCATGCTACCTATGGCCTTGAACTTTGAGTTTGCACGTTACCCTGAGGAAAGGGACTGGAGAGTACATCATATTAGAACGGAAAAGCTTTGTGAAGTCCCCCACCCTTAAGCAGCTGCCTCTGAAGTCTCTAAAAATGTACTCTGACTGCCCTCTCCTGGTTGGATGAAAGAACAGCTAAAAGAAAAGTGAACATCGGTTTTAGCACTGCATGCGCTTTGGCTAATCTGAATTTAATACAAATGGAAATGGCCAAGCGATCAAAAGCAAAAGACAGTGAGGATGGAAAGAGAACTCTCACTTGTGACTCTGCAGTGCAAATATAAACCCAGACTAAGCCAGATAAAAAAAGCAACCCAACGTTGGGCTGAAGTCTTGCTTTAGTTATCTGATGAGTAGGGTTGCCCCACAGCTACCTACTGTGTGACCGGAATTCATCTGCATTCTGGACAGATTTGTCTCAGACCCCACAAACTCAATGGAGCCTGGGGACACCTATGTTAAATTTGCTTTCATTCACTGATATACTTACTGCCTCGTCCCATTTGTAGTACCCCCGCTGGCAGATATGAAGGCTGATACTAGGCTGAAGTGCGAAAACTGAGGTAGATAGTGACCCACGGAAAATGCCGTATGTTTCACTGTGAAATACTCCGGCATGTCTCCAGTGCTTGTTGAACAAATTCATGGCTCTGATAAAAACCAAAAGTGCATATCTCCTTGTACTTGGTTCAGAATTGTAATCTTTAAAAATGTTTTGGATATAAGTACTTAGCGGGCTCTTGGACCGCATTGCTTAGGTTTGAAATCTGGCTCCACTCCTAGTTGCATCACCTTACACAAGTCCCCAAATTTCAGTGTCCTCAGTTTCTATAGGTGGAAAACGGTGATCATGAGTGTCTTGGGGTATCGGGGAGATTAAATGTGAAACATCTAATATTCTTAGGTCAGTGACTAGCACATAATTAATGTTCAATGAATGGTAGCTGCTAGTGCTATTCTCCATCACTAAGGGGTTCAGTGATGGATTTCCTTTAAAAGCAGAAGGGTGGGTAGGCAAGATATTTACAGAGGTTGGCTCATCAAAAGAAATTAAAATGATGGAACCACGATGTAATAGAATCCAGAAGGTGATACTTCACCACCCAAATCCAGGGGGTTGCAAATTTGGGGAGAGGTCATCACAGAGCCTTGACCCACTGGAATTTATGCAGGTGATTACAAGAACATGGCTTCTGTAGAGACAGAAACAGATGGGCAACCAATGAGAAGACTGCTTATTATAGTCAAAAGAAGGAAAGATTGGATGAGCCTAGAACTGTTGGCAATTGTTCACTTTTTCTTGCTCAGTTCACAATCTGAACCCATTTTCGAACCTGGAATGTATTGGCTGAAGAGGTGGCTACTTCCCATGAGGAAGGAGCTCATAACATCAGGCGGATGTATGCTACCGATCCTCTCCAAGTGATTAATATTGAGTAAAGGGGAATGGCAAGATATTTTGAGGGTCTTTGGACACAGAGACCGAGTTGACACGGATGTTTGGAGATTCAAGCATGATTATCATGTCTGTTCAAGTAGGGACACGTGGGGGGAATAGACTACTGGCCACATCCAGCTTACAAAGAACCTCCCATGTGTGTGAACCAACTGCTGATGATCTCCCTGGTCCCCAGTGTATAACTGGATTTACCATACTTGGCAATTAGAATAAACCTCATATTGGATCCTTGGTCTATAGACTAAAAGCTATCACAGAAGAGGAGGTCAACTGGAAGCTTCTGAAACTGCACAGCCCCTCAGCCAATATACTAAGTTTAAAATACATAGATTACATTCCAGGGAAAGGGAAATGACTAGGGAAATCCTAGTGTCATCATTAAGATCTTACAGGTGCAGGGGAGAGGGTCCCTGACATATCTCTATTTAATTCAAAAGTTTGGCCTCTTCAGAAATCAGAAACATCTTTGAGAATGACCATGGAGCATCACGAGCCCCACCAAGTAGTGGTCCTGATTGTGGCTGCCATGCTAAACAACGTGTCAGCACTTGGTATGGTGAAGGAGTTCATTCTATCTTTTTTTTTTTTTTAAGATTTATTTAATTGAGAGAGAGAGCAAGAATGGGAGGGGCAGAGGGAGAGAGAATCTCTAGCAGACTCTGTGTTGAGCATGGAGCCTGATGCAGGGTTCATCTCAGGACCCCAAGATCATGACCTGAGCCAAAACCAAGAGTCAGATGCTTAACCAACTGCACCACCCAGGTGTCCTGGGAGTTTGTTCCAACTTAATCAAAAACGAGAATCAGAAGCAGTTGGCTTTCACATGGATCAGACAGTAATACACATTACAGATTTGTCCCCAAACTAGGATAGCTCTTCTGCTCCGTGTCATGATATGTAGTCTGTAGAGATCTGGACACTCTCGACAGAACCACAGCACATGCTACTGATGCGTGACACTAATGACATCAGGATGAGCACAAGAGCTGGATGAAGACCTTGGTAAGATCTGCACTCCGGAGGGCATGAGAAAAACCCTGCAAAGATTCAGGGAACTGCCTTTTCTTGTAAAATTGGTAGCATGTAGTTGTCAGTAGCGTGTTGGTGCATCCCCTTTGAAGAAGCCGAAATCCTGCATCTTGCTTTCTTAACCACAAAGATAGAAGTACCATGGCTTGTAGGTTTCTCTGGCTTTTCTGAAGGTGAGACATTCCACGTGTAGGAATATTGTTCTGGTCCATATTCTGGTTGGCATAAAAAGGAAACTTCTTTGAGTGAAGTGGGAAAGAGCTCTGCTGTAAACACAAGTTCTGGCATAGCATCTGGTCTTAGTCATTTCAGACTGCCATTACAAAATACCAGACCCTGTGGCTTACATAACAGAGATGTAGTTTTTTATGGTTCTGGTGAGGACTCTCTCCCTGGCTTGCAGGAAGCCCACCTTCTTGTTATGTCCTCACAGTGGGGAGGGAGGAGAATCTCCCCCACTGTCCCCCCCTCTAGCCTTTGGCAACCACGAATGTGTTTTCTGCCTCTAGATTTATTCTGTATATTTCATATAAATGGAGTCATACAATACGTGACCTTTTGTGTCTGTCTTCTTTCACTTAGAATAGCGTTTTCTAGATTCATCCACGTTTAGCATGTATCAGTACTTCATTCCTCTTTATGGCTTATTAATATTCCATTATATGGATAGACCATTTGCTTATCCATTCATCCACTGATGGTCATTTGGGTTGTTTCCACCTTTTCACTAGAGTGAATAGTGCTACAATGGCTATTCTTGCACGAGTATTTGTTTGGATATCTCTTTTCAGCTCTTTTGGGTATATATCTAAGAGTGCAATTGCTTGCTAGGTCATGCGGTAATTTTATGTGTATCTGCTAAAATATTTTGAGGAGCTGCTGAAGTGTCCTCCACAGTTACTGTACCATTTTACATTCTTTTAAAAAAATATATTTGTTTTAGAGACAGAAGGAGAGTTTGTGAGCAGGGGGAAGGGGAGAGGGAGAGAAGCAGACTCTCTGCTAAGCATGGAGCCCAACGCTGGGCTCCATCCCAGAAACCTGAGGTCACGACCGGAGCCGAAACCAGGAGTTGGATGCTCAACCAACGGGGTGACCCAGGCACCCCCCGCTTTACATTCTTATCAGCACTGTATGAGGGTTCCAATTTAGTTATTTTTCTTTTAGAAAAATATTACAGCTACCCTAGTGGGAGTGAAGTGATATCTCATTGTGGTTTTGATTTGCATTCCCTGGTGGCTAAAGATATTTACCATGTTTTCCTGTGTTTGTTGGCTATTTGTGTATCTTTTTTAGAGAAATGTCCATTCGAGTCCTTTGTGCGTTTTTAAACCGGGTTGTCTTTTTGGTGTTGAGTTCTAGGAGTTATTTATATATTCTAGATACCAGGCCCTTACCAATTACATAACTTACAATTTTTTTCCTTTCAGTAAGTTGTCTTTTCATTTTCTGGATAGTGTCTCTTGGTGCATAAGAATTTTGAATTTCTATGTTAAATTTATCTATTTATTCTTTTGTTGCTGTGTTTTTGCTGTCCTATCTGCAAAGCCACTGTTGAATCCAAAGTCATGGGGATTTACCCCTATGTTTTCTTGGGTTTTATCTCAAGCACACTTTGTGGAAGGAAAAGTGTCTTGAGGTGAGAAAGTTTACGAACTCATGCACAGTAACGTTGTGGAGCCCTTGTTCCATAAGCATGAAATCCCAGTCAACATAGCATCGAACCAGGGAGATAGTTCTATGACTGTGGTCATTGGCCATATCCTATAATGCACCACACAGGAGCAGCTGGCCTGAAATGGCCTGTTGAAGGCACAGCTGAAGCACCAGCAGAGAGCCAATACTCTGTGAGGGTGTGGAGTCGTCTTCCAGATGCCAGATATGCATTGAATCTGAAACTTCTGTAGGGCACTGCGTCTCCAAAAGAACTCAGGGCGCTGGTGAAAAACGAGGTGGAAACAGGAGTAGCCCCACTTATCATCACTCCCCATGACTCACTGTGGCCTTGATACAGCCTGTCTTTGCAACTTTGGGTTCTATATGGTTACTGTTCGGATCCTCAAGGGAAGTTCATTCTTACCAGGGAACAGAGCAAAGGTCCCATTGAACTACAAGCTGTGGCTTCTCTTGAGGCATTTTGGATTTTGGAAACCAGCAGGCACAAAGGATTCACCATTTTGGCAGGCGTAACGGATCCTGGTCAGGAAGGAGTAGGGCTGCTATTATGCAATCGAGACAGGGAGGAATGTGCGTGGAACTCAGGTCATACACTTGAGTACCTTCTTGGTATTTCCGTGTCCCACAGTGATTGTGAATGGACAAGGGCAGTGACCCCTACCTGTGGAAGGTATTGCTGCCAAGAATTTAGACCCGTCAGGGATGAGGGTTTGGGTCACGACACCAGATCAATGACCAAGACCTGGAGAGGTTGGCGGCAGCTGCTGCCGGCGGTGACCCCAAGATTAACTGCACTGATGATGCTGGTGGTTTGTCTCATTAACTTCCTTATTCTAATCCTTCCCTTAGGTCAAGAGGGCCACTGGAGCCTCAGAGAAGCGGCTCCCAGGACATGTACGGAGAAGTGGATTTATTTGGCACGAGGGGCAGAGAGTAGCAGTCCCCAGGTGTGCAGTCAGCTCTCCAGCAGGTTGTCATTCACACGGAGGGCGGTTACTGGACAGCCTCCAGTTGCAGGGGCCTTGGGATCTTCCTTCAGCTTTTAAGCCACAGAGCTGAGATCGCATTCTTTCTGGGCTATCCAAGGCCAGGGACTGAGCATGGTCTCGGGAGAGGGTTCACCCTTCCAAGCTAGTGTGGGGCTCCTCTCTGGGCGATCTTGGTGCAGGAGCTCCCTGAGGAGTTGGTTGAGACTTTCTCGTAACTAGAGCACAGTCTGAAACTCTTCCTACCTAATCTTATTTGTCCTTCTTCTATCTTTTAAAGGCATTACCTCCAATCAATTACTCGTATTTGTAACTCCATCTTGGGTTCTTCTTCCCAAAGAGCCTACTGTCACAGGTTTGCAAATATGATCAGCGTTGTAGATGAGTATATAGGCTTAAATAAAGTGACTCACTTCAAGTCACACAGCTCTTAATGGACTGTTTTTTTCTTATTTAAATGTTTATTTAGTTCCATGCTGAATAATAGCCACGAAATCGTGCCTTTGATGTGCAATTTATACTTTTCTAATGCACACTGAAAGTATAACTATTAAAAAACTATCTGAGGCAACCTTTACTCATCTCGCGTTGGGAAAGAGCATAATATCATATGCATTTGCTGAGAATATATTCATTCCATAATTTATTTGGATTAATTAATTAATTAACTAACTAATTAAATAAATAACTAAATAAAAAATAACTAATTAATTTATAATTAATAATAATTTATTAACTCAAGAGTTAATTTTTGAGATACAGGCAACTTTCTACTCAAAAGAAATGGAGTAGTAGCTATCATCTCACTATGAAACCAAAGCAAAAGTATAGATAAAAGACCATGTCTATGGCTGCCAGACCCTATGAGACACTTTCCTTTATTATTTTATTCAACAGTTCCATCAAACCAGAAGACATAAATCCAGGTAGCTGACCTCCAAATCAATGATCCATTCATTCCTGTGGCCTCCAAAATGAGTGTATGTGCCTTAAGAAATATTCAGGTAATTTATTACACAGTGTGATATAGTATTTTATGATTTAAAATTAAAATGCTTTACTAATAGTTAAAATAGGTTGACATTAGCTCATATATTTCATATACATAAATAAGGTACGTGTGTTCAGAAACTGAGACAACTGTTAAATTGTTTAAAAGTAACAAATCCTTAGCTAACCACTGTTAAATATTTTATACACTTTTGTATATAAAGGAGTTTAGTCACATTCCAAAAATTTTCCACAAAGTTTTCGTGTATTCAGTAAGACAGCATATTTAATAATCAATAACATGCACAATTTCATGAAAAGGCAATGTGGCCCAAGACACTGATACATCAGAACTTCATTGCTTCGGCCAAAGTGTACATTGAGTCAGGACATGAGGCATCCTTAGAATGGAACATGGAAATGCAGGGAGGGAGTTCAACAATACCCTTCATTTAGAATACCTCTCATGCATATCCAAGGATAACGCTTAGAGTTGGCAGACAGAAAAATCAAAATGCCAGACACCAGACACCTCCACCTCTTGTTACATTTACAACAGTGACGACCATAATTTTTAGCAAAAACCACTAGCCACAGCCCTCCACTCCCATCATAATCATAGAAAAATGACAGCCTTTGACCATTAGTTCTTAGTTCTGATGATGCTTTGAGGACTAAGTCAGTTGAGTCTACAGTGACATCTTTGGTCACAAAAAAAGTTGGAATAAAGATCTAATGAGTTTACACAGGATGCCTCATGTTTACATGCATAGCTCCTCTGCTGTAGAAGACTGACCACATGACATTTTTACAGTACACATTTATTTAATTACTGGAGGACCTGTAAGGTAGAATTCACTCTACATACATCCAGAGCCAGGTGAAAAATGCCTAGGCATTCTATACCAGAAATTTTCAAGTGCTAACAAGATCAATTTTTATAGAGTAGACCGATTGGAACACAAACGTAGGTATTTGCCATAACATTCACCCATTTGCTCGGTCAATATCTAATTACTGAGTACATGCTATTTGCTATGCTCTCTTCTAGGACTGGAGATGGAGCTGTGGACAGAGCAGACGGGTCCTGTCCATAAGCCTTACATCCTAGCGGAGAAGACGACAAACACAGTAAGTAAATAAAATATACGCTATTCATGCTATATTTAAAATATATGTCCTAAGTTCCTAGGAGAAATGCAGGAAAGGAGGAGGAGGAGTGCTGGTATGAGATTCAAGGTGACAACTGAACAAAGACCCAAACAGGGTGAGGGAGCAGGCCATGCAAGTCCTTGAGAGAAGAAGGCTCCAGAGAGAGCAACTAGTATTGACCTACTGCCCACGGCACAGCCGAAGACTTTCTCTAAAAAGATGAACTTTCAAAGCATTAACAAAAATCCATATACATTCTAAAGATGATCGTCTCCCCTCCCTCCCACATGAATTATTACATTACGTTGCTACCTGAGACACTGGCTCACTCGTAAAAAACTTGAACCTTCGTGACGATGACTTAGAATTCCAGAGTCTGGCCGATGCAGTGGTGGAAACAGAGTTTACGAATCAAGATCAAAAGGCAAAACTCAGACTAGAGCACCCTTCTGATGTCAGTTCCAGGGCTGATCGGGAAGCCAGGGTAATTCAGGAGAGAGCTGATTTGATGTAAGGCAACGCAGGAGACTGAAGGCCCACACTCCAGGCCAGAATTACTGGACCAGAGAAACAGGCAGCCAAGCATGCGGGGGGCCTTGGCGGACCGAAGCTGCCGAACCTTTCCCCTGTGATGGAGGCCTGGCCTAACGTCTTACAGCTAAACTCACGAGTCCTTGGCTCTGACAAAAAGTTCTAAAAGATGGCATCTACCACACATAATTATATTAAACATTCTGCTAAAATCTTCTTTGTGGGGGAAGGGTCACATTTTTATATATATAAAATATGTAAAATCTCGAAGAACTGAGGGATGAACAGCCATAAAGTGCCTGGACTTGGGAGCCAGACTGCTGGGGTTTAAAAGCCTCTTGTTAGACACCTGACTCTGTGTCACTTACGGTCTATGTTTTAGTTCCCTCATCTTTTTTCTTTTTTTTTCTAAGTAGGCTGCAGGCCCAGCATGGAGCCCAATGCAGGGCTCAAACCCACAACCCCGAGATCAAGACCAGAGCTGAGACCGAAAGTCAGACGCTTAACCAACTGAGCCACCCGGGTGCCCCTAGTTCCCTCATCTTTAAGAGGAGATGATATCGTCCACCCTACAGAGTTGTCATCATGAGGATTAAATAAGCTAATATTTGAAAAAATGCTGAGAACACTGCCTGGCACATATTAAAGCACTATATAAATGCTTTTAAATAGAATAGAATAGAATATAAACTTCCTTTAAAATATTACTTCCAAAGACTTACCTCTTTGACCTTCATCAAAGAAAGAAGGCTCACTGACATTTCCTGAGAGACTTTTCATAGAAATGTTTAAAGCAGAACTTTTATATATTGTGAGTCTAGAAATTCCAAATCTGTCAAGTTTATATCAAACCTTTAAGTGAATTTCAAAGTGAAATGTATAAAAAATAGATGACCAAAAAAGATTATCAAATGAATACTTTATTAGAGTCATAACACTTATAAAATAAATTTCTTTTCATCATGGAGTTACTAGATTTTAAAACCAGCCAACACTTTCTCATTTCTACAGCATATATAAAGAAATTCTCAAATGCCATAATTTTTGTTCAAGTGCTTTGTCACTCAATTCACAAACCCAGAACACGATTAATCTACAAATGTAAGTATTCACAGTCAGATGAGTTTTAGGCTTGGTTCTTAATGATCTAGAAGCAATCCATTTACAAAAGTGCCACTAAAGCCATTTCATGAAATCATTTAATTTAATGCCACCAAGCACAGACCTGTTATACTTTGGAAACAAAAACAAAATCTCACAACTAAATCTAGCAGACTAACTTTAAACGATTCCAACTCGAATGAACTATATATCCTTATGGCACATTTATGACTTTGTAATATACAATTCATAATACAGGTTTAAGTGTGTGGTGTGAAGCTACAAAAACCAAGGAAGTCAGATATTATAGAAAAGACAGGACATGAGTATAATGACTGATTTCTTTTTCTTGTCACATATTGAAACACATCTTTATATCACAAACCAAACTCTGATAAGATTCTTCTTTGTAGGGTATTATTATATAAATAGCATCTGATCACTGAGCACTGATCATGTGACTCATTCGGGCTTGTTCTAAGTTCCATGAAATCTAACAGCACAACTTAGACATGACACTCTTAGGGGATGATTCAGCCAAAAAAAAGCAAAGGGCTGAAGGTTTTTGAATGGTCAAAGCCCTCTTTTCCCAGAGGAAGCCCGCCTGGGGCAGGAGGTAAGTATCCTGCTTGGGCAGTGTGGTGGGAGCTGGGACCTAACTCTTACTCATTCTCCCATTCAAGCCATTTTTTGGCACCTTTCCACAACCAGCGTCTCTAATAGATGCATTAAAATATTTTCTATGCAATTCAGCCAGAGACAAGTTTTTAGGATGGCTCTTTTAAAACTGATTTTGTATTATCTGTTACCAGTGCAAAACAACATAGATGTTGGGGCTATTATCAGAACACGTAAGAAGCCTCGACTTTAAGTTATATTTAATACTCTATTCAAATTTAACTGAGAACGTAATGTGAAATAATTAGAAGTAAAAAGTTAACACTTCAGGGAAGCCCTATTTGTAAAGCCTCGTATACCCACCCACAAGTATCCGTGTATTCATGCAGAGGACAAACTGCTGTACTCTGAAGCATAAATAAATCCAAAGTGAGACATAAGAAGCTAGATGCCAGTTCCAGTAGTGGTGAATGGTTTCTGGGGATCTCATCTTAAGGATGCCCGATGAGAGGTTTGCTCAGTTGTTAAGAGACACTTAGTTTGATTAAGCAACTAGGATTTACTTCATAAATTACTTTTTCCTGTACCCAAGACTCTGCTTGAATTGGCCGGAAAAACTATCCACCACTTTAAGGGTAAATACTTGACCATTAACACAAAGGCAATGTGATTATTGCATCATGAGGCTAAATATGATGTGACTTATCTCGTTTTATACCTTCCAGGATCAGATCAATAAAATCCATAACATATAACTAAGGTTTTACACCAGAGGTTGGCAAACTTAGCCCACAGGCCAAACCCAGCCTGCTTCCTGTCTTCGTGAATAAAGTTTTATTGGGACACAGGCTCACTATTCACTTGCCCATTGCCTGTGGCTAAGTAACAGCAGGGATGAACTGCTGCCACAGAGACTGTATGGCCCACAAAGCCTAAAATATTTACCATCTGGACCTTTATAGAAAAAGGGTGCCAATCTCTGTTTTACACTAAAAGACAGAGTTCAGTGGGAAGGCTATTTAAAACACGGTTTGTTTTTGCTTTTTGTTTTTTAAGGAAATTTTAGTTACCTATTAAAATTAAGGGTTAGGTGACTCAGCAATTAAACAAAAGAGATA
This sequence comes from Ursus americanus, assembly GCF_024610735.1. Taxonomy (NCBI): domain Eukaryota; kingdom Metazoa; phylum Chordata; class Mammalia; order Carnivora; family Ursidae; genus Ursus; species Ursus americanus. The sequence continues at coordinate 19,778,085 of NC_142135.1, forward strand.
CCCCTTTTTCATGAGCAATATCAGTATATTTTATGGATATAAAGGAAGATTTTCTTTAAAAAAGAGACAGGTATAAAATTAAAGGCCATTCCAATGTGTAACTTCATAATAAAATTAAACTTCCATCCATGAAATGAACCAAAACTTGCACTTAGATTCTCTCCACATAGTCAAAAAATTACTTTTGGAATGTTGTTCTATCTGGACAAAATGGTATCCAAATTAATCAGACACATCAAGTAGCCAGAGGAAACCAACACAGACCGTTAGTTCCTACGGAGTGTTACGGTCGCCATCTTCGTAAAGCCAGACCCAAACTGCAACCATAACAAGCTGTGGTCATGAAGGCAAAAATCTAAGAAAAAGGAAACAAAAGCTCATATTAGATTTATAACATTGACTTTCAGAAAACACTCATCCTAAGGAACGACTATCTAAAGACTGATCAACCTACCTAAAGATACTTCAACACTTACGAAAATGGTTTATAGTCCTCTTTCTGATGATTTGTACTACTGTTTTACCCCCTCACATCATTAACCCTTCTTTTAAACATCGTGGCCCCCAGTAATTTTCTCATTTGTGGATAGCCTTAGGTGGAACATTTGTTCCCATGCTGAACTCACTTGTTAAATATTTATGAAACCCCCAACACGACAGTCAAAAGCTCATTACGAGGTGTCTGTTCATACAGTGATTTCACAGCCAAGAAAAGAGTAGGTATCAGAGCTTGAGGATGTATCAAAACCTTCCTGTGATAGTGGAAAGCAACTTTAGAAGGAAACAAAGTAAAGCCACAGAAACGAATCTACAGATTGGCATGGGAGATAGTTCTGAAACCCGCATTCAACTCTGAATTACCGTCCTTAATATCTGACAAGGATTTCTTTAGCACAACTACGTGCTCAGCAGTACATCTGGTGCATGTAAACAAACAGTAGTAGTGTCCTCACCCTTTCGGAATTCAAGAGCCACAGAAAACTATAAGACAAAGCAATTAAATGTGGTAAAACCTTATGATTTAGTGCAGGGATCCCTTACCAGGAAACTCTAGCTCTGAGAAGGAATATCAGACCCGCTGACAGAACATGACCATTCTCTAACCGCCTTCCTGCTCTTCTCCCCAGCCTTCCTCTGCTGGTTGTCTCTTTGATACATCTCTAATCTAGACATTGTCTGCTGAATAAGAATGACTAATTCTGATGTCTATTATTAGTGAAAATGAATTTTCCTCTCTCAGGTATATTGAAATAAAAAGTAAAGTGAGGGATTCAATGTAATGTCACAAAAGAACGGCTCCTATGTTTAAGTATTATTAAAACTCAGGACCTGAAGCTTCACTTCCATGGGAGCGTGTGGATGAGATGGTAGGTAATGGAGAACCGAAAGCATGCTGAGGTTTACCAAAGCAGTTTCTCTTCGGCAGAGAGAAAGGGAAGGATAACAGGGACAAAGTCACAGGAGAGGGTCAGCCAGAACAGAACGACACCATGGACAACACTGAAAACTGGGCCCTTAGGACAAAGGAATGCAGGTGAGAAACTAATGCCGTCCACCATGGATCACCAATTACTTGAGCGCCGACTACTCTTAGGAGAGTGGGGATCTCAGGGTAACTACGAGTAGATCAGTTTGGTGCTACTTCAAGGAGCTGAGAGGTAATGAGAATATAGCCTGCACCGCTAAAAAGGAGGGGATGGAAGTAGTAAAGGAAAATCCAACAAGAATTGATGACTCACGGGAAGGACTCTTGGTAGAAAAAAAGTCCATTCCGAGTCCCTGAACTTTTCTTCACTTCGTAATACTGTGAAAACCAGCGGTTTTCTAACCGTGGTCTTTGGGTAGTAAGGGTCCCACAGCAGTGCCTCAGAGGTGATGAGGTAGACAGAGGTGGCTTCAGAAGGACGGCCAGGCATCATTCATGACCCTGTTCTCCCACCCCAACTACAGCATCTCTGCTCTTGCATTCTGTCTTTATTGGGTTTTCAGTAAGATTTCATTAAGCAAAACACTTTCATTTCCTATAAAAAAAAAAAGTGTAAAAACCACTGATCTAAACTATAAGCCTGTCAAAGCTGGAACCATGCCTCCTTTCTGTTGCAATCCACACATAGTCTAACTCATTGTAGACACTCAATGAATTTTGACAAATCCTAACAGAGGCTTGGGAACCTGATGAAAGTAGGTCTTAGAATCATCGTCCCTCCACCCTTCAATACCCAGACTCTAGACCTGTGCTGTCCGATATGAGAGCCACCGGCTACATAGTGGCTGTGTAAATGTAAATGTAAATTAAATGTAAATGAATGATTAATTAGTAGCCACCATATTGAATCATGCATATATGGGATACCTCTATCATTTTAGAAAGCGCTGATAGACAACACTGCTCCAGAAAGATTTTAATGGCTATAGGGGGGAGTCTGGCTATTTATATATGCTATCTACATAAAATGGTAAAACATTAGGGTCACTAACTTGCTATTTAGCCATATTAAATATCAACACATTTCAGGGAATAATTTGGATTTCTGACACTTACAAAATTATAAAAACAGAAATAATGCAGCATGTCTTCAAATTACCTATGTCAATAAAAAACAACAGACTCACTTAAGTATGTGAGTTAAGGAAGACTAAAACATTCCAAAAATTTCCCCATGGAATGCATTTCATCTGTAAGTCATCTATGGTCATGGGGGGATAACTACCCCCTCGCTCCCCTGGACTCTCCTCAGGGGCAGGGGCTGTACGTGGTTCATCGCCGTGCCCAGCACCCTGCCCATTTCCTCCCTCGTGGTGAGCTCTCCATACATACTCACTGAATTAAAATGAATTACAAGCAGGGACTGACCACTGAAGAACCAATCTCCCTTACCGCGGCTGAAGTCAGAGGAAGTGAAAAAGCACAGTGAATTCTTTCTACAAAGTAGGCTTTGTCGTGCCAGGCCAGCCGCAATCACGGGCTGGCTGCGATCTCGGCGTCTGTGATTCGGTGTCGGGGTTCACAACACGAGGGGTGAGGGTGGAACTTGGCTCATCAGGTTATTATACAGATAAAGAGCTAGTCGTCGTGTAATGCTAACGGTCCTGGGAGAATGCGAGACAGTGGCGGTGGGGGGTGCTGGTCACCGGGACGCAGGGACACTCACTGTGGCTGCGACGTTTATGTTATACTGGTTATCACTCAAGAGCGGCTGCACAGACACGGTCGCGTTGCAGCGTAGATCATGCAAGGATGTGGCTGCTGCTTCCAGGAGAAAGGCTCCGAAGTAGAAGACAAACACTGTAAAATGGTACGCAAAATCCTGAAAGACGAGGAGAAAAAAGTCACCTACAATGAGAAGTAATACTTTTTTTTTTTTTTTCCTGTTCCTTATTTCAACTCATGAAGGTTCAGGAAGGTTAGAACATTGAATCAAACGATCTTGAAGCATCCTCACCATTTACTCTGGCTGCTTGAACAACGTCAACCTATCAGAATCCAAATGAAAACCAACGGACCTGCTGTAATCGGCGTAGTTGACGAAACCAAGGTCCTGAGTTTTATGGTAAAATATATAACTTCACACACCTTGTCAGTATTGTTATTGGATAATAATTATATTATTGTAATATATTATGTAATTATATAATAATATACATACACACACTTTATAATTAAGTCTTTTATTTCTGAGCAATTATTTTTACCCATTAGATTGTCACCCCATACACTGAAGAACGCGGAAGACCTACGACATCACAGAATTCAATACCCTATCTCCTGATATTCTAAAAAAGCAAATTCTCTATCATATACGTCGACAAAAAGTATAGGAACTCTCAAACAAAAGTCACTTGCTGTAAGGTGATTTCATAATTTGCTGGGATTGTGAGGGATAATTCTATCGGGATTCACAGTCTTACACGATCCGATACCCATCAGCACACTGCTGTGCGGTTTTGTCAACAGCTCCCAGATGCCTGGTACCTTACATTCACTGTCATTCATCCTTACAACCACCATTTATTAGTCCCACTTGATAAACAAGTGATTTCTTAAAATTAAATGACTGCTCTAAAGCCGTACAAACATAACCTTTTGAAATGTAGGGCTGTTTGGTTCCAAAGTTCGCTTGGTTTTCTCTATCAGACTGTTATTGATACAGCAACAGTACAGAGAAGGAACAACGCGCTGCCTTTGTAAAGGCCCATTCAACAAACAAAACTGTCCATGGGAATTGTTCCTACTCTGCCTAGAATAATGAGGAAAAGCTAACTCACCAGGAGCGGGAATTACAAAGGTACACACTAAAAATGTGTTCTACTTAACACCACTAATGTAGACGCTGACTCACCGATGCCTTCAAGAGACGGAAGAACAGTGTTCTAGATTGATCGTGTGTCTAATCTAGAGCAGAAATGCTCAGATCCACGTAGCTACACAACAAACGTTAATTGATGGAGGTCAAAGTCCAAACGTCACTACTTTAGGGATTAGAAGTAATACAGCTGGATTTCAATTACTAAATAAGATTGAGAGGAAAACATGTCCGAGATCATTAGGCGCTTATCTAAATTACTGACGTGGACCCTTGGAAGTGGCTCACGTGACCTTAGAAGGGGCAAGGCTGGTGACGTGGCCGCAACTCTTGGTGTGATGAGGCCCTCACCTTCTTCACCAGCCTCGGCTCAGGCCACCCTCCCATCTCTCTGAACATCACTCACTATGACCTCACTTTGGTGCTAGGAAGTACTCTGTGCTTCAAGGCTGATGCCCTTTACATGCAGTATCCTGTGGCTGGAGAGACTCTTCCCACCACCAACTACCACCTGCACCTCCCCCACCCAACTTTCTACTCCTGCTGATTTTGACTTCTTCCTCCTTTCCAGTAGTATCAGAACCGATCTGTGGTTAAGGCTTCCCTGTCCAATCCTTTTCCTTCATCTTTTACAGGTGCTGTCATGCAATAAACGTCTTACACTCCTAACTCTGACTCGGGCCATGCTATCCAGCAATCCATGTCATCCTAGGGTCATACGTAACCTAAGGTGTTAGAGGAAAAGAACTAACTTCATGACAACGCTGGTGAGAAAATCACTCTGCAGGCTCCTGGAGTTCTAGAGTCAGGCAGGTGACCTGCAGTGGGGAGTTACATGTCTTAGTAAAGCAGCTTCTGATGTTCTCCTGGGCCCTTGCAGCATCTATAATCACGAACTATACACAGTCCGTTTTAAGAAAGAACCTGACATTCAGCTGTGAGAAGTCTAATTAGCTGACAGCTTTGGCTTCAATGGATTGGGGATCTACTGCTGTGTTTGAGCCAAGGCCACATTCCTCCCGCAGTCCCCAGCTAATGATGGTACAGTGGGGATACTGGTGCCTGGGCACTTCTGCCTAAAACAAGACTCTTAAGGCAAAGACTGTGCTCCTGAGCTTCTCATTAATTTGGCCAGGACCGTCAATCTGCATCCCACTCTAAGATGTTTCTGCTTTACCCTATTCCCTTCCCCGTCACCTTTTACAGGTGTTCTCTCTTCCCCTCCCCCTCGAAAAAATCTCTTGCACCTTTTTCTTTCTTTTTTTTTTTCCTAGAGAGAGACAGCATGAGCAGGGGGGAGAGACAGAGGGAGAGGGGGAAAGGGAGAATCTCAAGCAGGCTCCAAGCTTAGCATGGAGCCTGACTTGGGGCTTGATCTCATGACCCTAAGATCCAGACCTGAGCTGAAATCAAGAGTCAGATGCTTAACCACCCGAGCCACCCAGGAACCCCAAAATCTCTTGCATTTTTAAATTCACCTTACAGTCTGCTTCCCAGTGGACCTGAGATGACAGCTATGCTCTTCTAGTATCCTGAACACGCCTTGCTTGGCCATTAACATTTTTATTAATGCATCAATTATATAATTATTTCCTTTTTTTTAAAGATTTTATTTATTTATTTTTTTTTTTGAGAGAGAGAGAGAGAACATGAGCAGAGGGGAGGGGCAGAGGGACAGGGAGAAGCAGACCCCCGCTGAGCAGGGAGCCTGATTCGGGGCTGGATCCCAGGACCCTGAGATCATGACCCGAGCGGAAGGCAGACGCTTAACCGACTGAGCCACCCAGGCGCCCTTGTGTAATTATTTCTTTACTGACACTTCCTACAACAACAAACTCTGTGAGCCACTACAGGCCTGTCTTGTTCACCACTCTATTTCTAGGGCCTACCATAGGACCAGGTACCCGTCCGGTGCTCAGTCAAGACTCCCCACCACAGGAGAGCCCCACCCACATCGATGCTTGGCCATCCTGGACATCCTACTCCGACTCCTGCTATGTGTGGAATGTGTGCAAGAAGGTCTGCCACAGATTTCTGCTCGTCGTTTTGGACAGTGCAGCTTGTTTATGCAAACCCAGCGGTTCTTGAAGGTAAGCATGCCTGAGTCATCTGAAAAGCTTGCTACAGCACAAACGGCTGCGTCCCACCTTCTGAGCTTCTGACTCAGTCTGTCTGGGGGGGGACCTGAGGGCCTGCACGGCTAACACGTTGCCAGGTGCCGCTGCTGCCGCTGGGCAGGGACCACCCTTTGTGAGCCACCTGTCCTGAGGCCCTGGCATTTCCCCATCGGCAGATGGCCCCAGCCCCTTTCCGAGTCTCCTTTGTATACTCTTGCTTGTCTGCCAAACTTCCCGGTATTCGCGCAGCCCGGAGCACAGCCCACTGGTCTTCACTTTTTGCTCGGCTAAACCATCAAGCAGAGCTGATTTTTTTTTTCAGCAACAAATGACTATCCCCCATATTCTTACCTTAAGCCCATGTTTTGCTCCTCAGGTCAAAGTTTTACTAACTAGTTAAAAAAAAAAAAAAAAAGCTACATTGTAAACAGGGGGATCCTGGTTTCCACAAGGGCAGCGTGAAAAACAGCCACACTGAGCTTTATCTTTCTCAACCGTAAAAATGAGAATAATAGTCTCCCATAAGGAATTGTCATGAAGACCGAATAAGTTAATGAAAGTCGGGACAGAAAATATAGCTCAGGACATTCACAGTATCAAGTGATGTCCATAATGGGCAAATGTATGCCGCCTACTTTGGGAGAATAAAGTGAAGCCTGTTTAACTGTACAGGACGTTTTGGGTTTTTTTTTTTTTTTTGTAGCTCTTATTTTTCTAAAATGTATCTTTCCTTCACACCCCGTCTCTCCAAAAATGGAAAATAAGTATGGTATCTCTTATTTAAAGTTAGACAAAATGGTATTTCCTCAAAAAAAAAAAAAAAAAAAAAAAAAAAAACCTAAACAAACAAACAGAAAAACCATCTCAAAAATCAAAACCTGCTTCTTTCCTCAAATTAGAATAGGGCAGGTTTTTAGCATTTAATATATGTTATTACATATGTGACATATTATATTTTTATTTCATCACTTACATCTAAGCTAGAAAGCTGGGGAAAAATACTGAAGATATCTACCACCACAAATGTTAATTCAGCCTCACGATCAACAAAAGCTAGAAGCCTTGAATATTTTAGTTAATATCCCCCAACGAATACTTTTAGAAAACAAATTTTTCATCAAAATGCATTCTTGCTTCCATCCTGCACTATATACAGGTAACATTAAACTGTTACCACCAGGGGAAACAATGATTTTTCTGAGCAGTTAATGTCTAACAATTCCAGAATGCAGCAATCAAAACTGGTTACCATCTGGTGACGACGCCATGATATGCATGGCTCAGAAATTTTCCTGGCCGAGAGTATACACGATACGTTACAAAACCTACCGAACCCAACTCAGTGGTCAGAAATGACTGATTATGTGGAAAATCACCAAAGGAGAGAAAAAAAGGAGCCCATTCTAAATATGGCAAGCATTTAAGTCAACTCCATAAAGCCATGAGTGGGCTCTTGGAAAGTGTGCCCACACGACAAGGCTGTGCAGGGAAGGCCACTGTACCGCGTGCTGCGTGAGGCTACCGCCATTTCCTCCCTCAGTAAGAGTGGACTACCCCAGCTAAAGAACCAGAGGGTAAACTCCGCAGGTGACCCCTGCAACAGATGGGTAGGTCTTTCCAATTTCAGTTGTGCCTTTCATAAAGTGGTTTAATTAAAAAACAAAAAAAACAAAAAAAACCACACTCTTACATTTTATTGTCTGAACAACAAATATGATGTTACAGATGGGGGGGGGGAACCACATATTTAGGAAACCCAAATTTATAAGGATATTAATGATATACTCAGTATCAAAAATCAGACTCAATATAAACAAAAGGAAAAAAGATGGTATGAACATATGTCTAATAAAGCCAGGAGGGATGTTGGAAAAATATTTAAACATTGGTACAGCATGTGCATCCACCATTAGAAGGAATGCTGGGCACTGCAGGACCCTGGAGACCCACTACTTTCCCACGTAGTAACCCTTTAGTTGCTGGGCTACTAGGAAGTCCAGGAAGGTCCCAGAGAAAGGGCCAGGGTGGCTGGGAGCACAGCACTTGGGGAGAGGTAGCAGGGTGGGGCAATGACTATGTATTAACTAGTACTGAAGGCTATCTTGGTACATCCTGGCCAAATACCATCTTTGAGCTTAATACTTAAAGACCCTGATGGTGCTTACCAACATTAGGTATTGACTGATTCATTCATACATGATTATGGGAAAGCCAAGCATTAAGAAAGAGGAGATTAAGCAATCTATCTGTAACTTCAATACAGATTTCTGATCTTCATCACTTGACCAATTATTAGAAATATTTTCTCATCATTAATGAGAAAGCAAGGCAAAATGTAGGAACACAGTGTATCAGCAACCTAAGAACAGAAGGACTTCCTCTGTGTGTGTGTGTGTGTGTGTGTGTGTGTGTGTGTGTCTGTATGGGAATAATTTCTTACCCTAAGTTTTTATTTAAATTTCAGTTAGTTAACATACAGTGTAATATTAGTTTCAAGTGTACAATTCAGTGACTCAATAGAAGGACTTTCAAAGTTTCAAACTATAAGCCTATTTAAGGAATTAGGATGATTATGGATCATATACTATAAATCAGACAGAAAGCTGATGGGCACTTTAGAATACATTAATTCCAGGTAGGTACTATTATCACCATTTTACAGAGGAAGAAATCAGAAGTCACAGAGGTTCAGTACCTTGGCCAAGGCTACACAGTTATTAAACACACCAGACCTCACTTTAAAGCCTGTGCAAGATCATAACCCTTGCCCCACACTTCCTCCTTAACTTTACACTAACCATCTGCCCCTGGGCTGGTTTAATGGGCAGCCACATTCACTAGACTTCACTGCTGCTCACATCTGGGATGGCGATGGTTTTCCTTCTACTCTGTAACTAAGAATATTTGTTAATATGCGTAACATCCGCCCTAAGCTGGTGAATACGATGTTACCATAAAACCTGAGAAGAACAGTATAAACCTGACTGAAGGCCTGATTTAAGTTTCTAACCACCAACTGACTGAAACCTAAAGAGTTTCTTCAGGACCTTCATTTAAGTGCTGTCTACCACAGGCTGGAATTCAAGCTCCAGTGGCCATTTTGAAATAGTCTCAGAGATCAAATAAGCATAAGCATGAAAGGGGCCGCCTACATTATATGGGAAAAGGGAAAGTAAGTTGATTCAATTGAATAGCATCATAATTTTTAAAATTGGGTTGACCATAAATTCATTTCTTTTTTTTTTTTTAAAGATTTTATTTATTTATGTGACAGAGAGAGAGCCAGCGAGAGAGGGAACACAGCAGGGGAGAGGGAGAGGAAGAAGCAGGCTTCCAGCCCAGGAGCCCGATGTGGGACTCGATCCCGCAACGCCGGGATCACGCCCTGAGCCGAAGGCAGACGCTTAACGACTGCGCTACCCAGGCACCCCTATAAATTCATTTCTTAAAACTACCAATTCTTATTAATTTAGGACAGGAATTAAAAATAAATATAAACTATCCCATTTTCGAAGTATTTAGAGAATAGAGTATACAGCTCCTGGTTTTCTGAAGAGAATGTATGTATTTAATATCTGAAGCAGAAACTGATGGAAAATTTCAAGATCTATGTCACAGTATCCATCTCCCAAAGGCACTCCTCGATAGTTCAATACCTGTAATGCAATTCATTTGTTGCGTGAAATAAAAGAGTCTTTGAGTAAAGGTCATCTAACTCATACCAGAGTAACAGAATGATTGCTCGGCTCTATGGACAGAAATTTCACAAACTGGGAGCCTGCTGTCCAGCAAGGCAGCCACACGGCAGCCCAGCAGACCCGGGGGGTCAGGCCTTTCCTCTCTCACTGGAGGCAACAGAGAGAACAGGGGACCAGGCATTTCAGGACAGAATAAGATATTTCTACGTTTCTCGCATTTTCCTGAAATAGACTTAAAAATCTCTTACCAGGAAGTTCCAGTTGGCATCAATCTGAGTCACCATGCCAGAGAGGAACACGCCCAGGAAGAGGAGGGAAAAGATAAAAGCCGTCACGGACACGAACATGACCCATCCTTGTAGCAGAGGTAGAGGAACGTTGGAGGAGGCGACCAAAATCCAGACGAGTCCCCCGAACAGCTGCAGGAAGGAAGAAAGATGTCACGGGTGTGGGCAACAGAAGTGAACGTGCTCGTCCCCCTGCCTCTTACCCTCGGCTTCTCCCCAGCCCCCTGCACACATTCCCGCATCCCCCCCCACACACACTGCCTGTCTTCTGTCCTCATGCGGGACACCAGCTCCCCTCTGGGGCAAGGCCAGCGCTTCCGCTCACAGGTCTGACCCGGTGCCACACATGTCCCTGCACCTGCCTTCGTGCTGGACTCTCCTCCTCAGCCCATGAGCAGACACGGAATTCTTTCACTACCTAGGAGCATTTTCCTTGACCCTGTTGCCTTTCTAACAATTTCCTTTTCAGTCAACCATTTCTGCAAATTCCTGTTTGCTTGGTCCCCACCTCCTATCCGTGAGCTCTGACTCTTCAAACCACTGGCTTCTGCGCTCACCGCTTCTCAGAGAGTTTATCAGCAAAGATCAGCCATAACTTTCTAACCTGTCACTTCTAATGGCCATGTGCCCGTCCTTATCATGGCCGATTTGTACATGTGAGATTACTGCCTATCTGTAGAACGACAGCCGCAGCTGCCGTACATGGTAATAAACACAACTACCTGATTTATTGATACTCCTCTGCGTGCTGGGCATGGGAACAGGTACTTTGCATATTCACAGATCTAATATTCAGCAAACACCTAAGGCCTGTCGGGCACTATTCCAGGAGCAGGGAATAAGATGGCAAACAAGCTACACTTGGTCTCTGCCATCACAGAATTCATACTCTCTTAGAGCTGAGAGAGACTATTTTTTAAAAAGATTTACCTATTTGCTTGGAGACAGCAAGTGGAGGGGGAGGGAAAGGGAGAGAGAGAGAATCTCAAGCAGATTCCTCACTGAGCACAGAGCCCAAGGCAGGGCTCGATCTCATGACCCTGAGATCATGACCTGAGCCAAAATCAAGAGTCAGATGCTTAACCAGCTGAGCCACCCAGGCGCCCCAGGAAAGAGACAATTAAGTACGTGAGTAAAATGCTGCTTCACACCTCACAACTGGGCAAATACCGGGCACTGCAGGTTGACAGATGGAGGGCTCTAAAACGGAGCTGGAAACTCAGGAAGCACTCCCGGGAAGCAACAACCCAAGGGACAAAGCTAGGAGGGGTAGTGGCAGGAGGAGAAGGCTGTCCCGGGGCAGGAGGACAGCCCTGAGAGGATCTGGCAGCTGAGGGGCAGGGCTCAGCATGCGGGGAGCAGCAGGTACCACGTAGGGGATGGCCAGAGGGGAGAGCTGGAGGCTACGTGAAGGGTCCTGCAGGTCCACTCAAGGGCAGTAGAAGCCCACAGAACCCCTGAGCAGGACCCAGAATGACCCAATTTGTATTCAGAAGCTTCTCTCCGGCCGGAGAGGAATGGATCCAGGGCTGAGGGACCACAGAGGAGACGGTTACAGCCACAGAGCACAGCCCAGACTCAGGTATGGAGCACAGACGGGAGTGAATGGATTAGACAGAAGCTGAGAAGTGGTGGCAGGTGGTGACTGATCAGATAGGGGACATGACAGCCAAAGAACAGATAAGGCACAAACCCAGATTCCTGGCTTGGGCAACTAGGAGTGAGGGAGAAATCACAGGAGGAGAAACGATTACAGGGTAGAGATGGTCGGTTTTATGAAGCTAACCACAGCAGTCTCCTCTAAGCTAACACTAGAGCAGCAGAGGCTAGACGTCCTCTTCAGGGCATTCCAGGCCCCTTACGCTCTAACCTGTCTTCCTCAGCCTTTGTCCCTTGCCACAAAACCCCTCACATTTTATATTAAAGAAAAAAATCCAGTCCAGAGACAAAGCGCTTTCACATGTGAGGGGCCTGACATATGCTGGCCCAGAATGTCATTCCCTCCCCATGTGTATTTGAGAAACTTCCATTCATGCTCATCTTGAAGAGTACATCACCCCAAAAGTCTTTCCTGAGTTCCACCCCACGTTCAGGTACCCGCCCTGTGCCCTGGGCAAGCTCTCTATACGGCTATGTTACACTGACGAGAAACACTGTAATTGGACGGCCTGGCTTCCAGTCCGACTGCACTAGGAGACCTTCTTGGCAGCCAGCTGACTTACTGGCCTCTGCGTGCTAAGCCATTTATCCACCGACAGAAGGATCCCTTCCTATCCCTACGCTAGATTTGGCGGTCCAAAAGCCTAGGCTACATACCTGTCCTAAGGATACCTACAGCTGGCAAGTGGGAATCAACCCCATGTCCTCCCCACCCCTGACCCCCCCAACACACACAGAGGTCATATCATAGAAACATGTCCAACTGGCATGCAGAAGGCTCTCCGATATTTGTTTAGTAAATAAACTCCAAGTTTCCAAGAACAGCTAGAACTCTGTATATTAAAAACCAATAATCATGTGTATCTTGCTTCTTAAGTCTCGAGATAATATCCAAATTGCACAAATGACTAAAAGTTAAAATCACAAGTTTTATTAATTCAAGTTTCTAAACAAAGGCCCAGTCATACAATTCATTACCACTTTGAAAGACATTTTCGAAAGCCTAAATTATCCCTTGAATAGGATAACTACAGCACCAATCTAATCAATCTATAATTGTGGTTGCTGGTATATCTGAAGTCCTAATTTCAAATAAAAAAATAACAATAAAAAAAATAACAATCAACCCAGAAAGTTTTATGAAATAAGTCTAAGTCATGAATATTAATGTATATTTAAAAATTTAGCCACAACCTTATTAGTAGCTATGAAAGAAATAATGTTCCCAGTAGAAAGATTCTCTACTCTTTCATACTGTTTACTAAATATTTGAAGGTGATAAGATCTTCAAATCTTTCCTTTTTTTCTCAGCATCATCTTCCTGGTAACCTTTTCCTACTCTCCCACTACAAATAACTTACATTACTTTAAATACTATTTAAGAAATATTCATTGCTATTAAATATCTATTAATTAAAGTCGTTTATTGAGAACCGAGGTGCAAGTACACAGGGTAATAAAGATCAATTGGCCATGTTTATTAGGGGCAGATGGACTCAGATAGAAAAGCATAATTATAGGACACAGGGATTATGATAAATTGACTCTCTGAAGAAGGGCTATATGATCCCCTGGAATTAAAGAGAACATTTAATAAAACCCAACTGGACCTCAAACTGGTCGGCCTCAAATCTACTGCTAGGCACTGTAGAAGAATACTCAGGGAAAAAAGAAAAAAAAAAAAAAAGGCAAGGTTCTGTGTCCAGGAGCTCTAGATTAGGGAGAAACAGACACCATCAAATCTGATTCAGGAGCAGATTGTGGTGAGTGCTATAAAAAGAGCTCCACACAGTGCGCTCCGAGAGACTGGGAGAGGAGAGAAGAAATATAATGGGAGGCGTCGAGAGAGGGAGGCAGGGGAGGCAGGTTTTGCAGCAGGCTTTCAAGGTAGACCAGGGCTTTGACAGCAGATGCTGATGTGAAACCGTGTAGATGAACCATTCTTGTCATACTCTAAATTACAGCCCTTCCAACACCTCAAAGGCTTGGAGAGGAAACGGAACGCTTAGATAAAAAGAGAACAGGTTCGCCTCCTCATCTGTGGTGTGTGTGCTGCGTGGGAAGGGGGCAGGGGTGGGAGGAAGGTGTATGAGTGCCCCCCCCCATACCAGCACTGAGCCCTCCCACCATCCTTGGCTCGGTGAGTCTGTGACATCCACACCGAAGTCCTGCTCACCACGGCAGCTTTGGGAGGTGCAGGAGGGATGGGGCAGAGAACAGAGATGAGGCCACTAGGGAGACCCACCTTCCTCACCGCAAGACTGTCATGTTGCTATAGGGGTCACCGGGGCTTTGACCCCGCTCTTTCTTCCTTGCTTCAGGATTTCCTTTTACCAAAAGTGCCTTTTGTCCCTGAGCTTCCCAACCTGGCTCCAACTTTAAAAACTGATCTTTTAATAACACTACCACCGTCCATGTTACTATATTCACGTCATCTAATTCTGGGCACTACGAAGCTGAGCGCTTTTACCAGCCCTACTGAAATTATTAGCATCCAGGTTTAGGACAGGTGACTCTGGAGGGAGCCTTGTTTTCCAAGCACAAAAATGGTTAAAATCTGAGGGAGGACAGCTGATAAAGTATCGTAGCAACTGCACGGTACACACACTGTGAAGAGGGGTGGAATGCCACGTCCGTCCATGGTTTCTCCTCTTGGATCTGAATCCACGTTCTGACCTCTTGTCTATCACTGCCTTCCATCGCTCTCCAGTGTCCTAAAAAGTCCGATAATTACATACCCAACTCCCCCAAGGCACCCCATTTTGACATCTCTTTCAGGAACGAATAAGTGGGGGCTCATGCCTCTGAACCTCAAGGTCTTCCAACAAGATGACCAGACTTCCAGGTACGTTACAAAGGCCAACGCTTCCTAGAAGTACGTATCAGCCTTCACCTGCAGCTCAGTTCCCCCTTCCCCTCTCAGCTCAGGTCCAGGTGTAACTGGCAGACACCTCGAGTGCTCCAGCATGTGCTGAGCTGCGGTTATTCAGTGCTCCACAGTCCCCAAACCACAGAACCCCTCTGTGGCTCCCCGGGCGTTTCTCGCTCAGCCTGGCTCTGCCCGCGAGGGTGGGGCGGGACTGAAGCCTGCCCATAAGAAAGCCGTGGGAGTTTTCCTCTACACATCACACTGAATGGAACCCTCCGAGTTGGACTCCAAACGTGTTTTCACTAGAAACCGTGGACTGCTGAGAACCCGTAACCCCACGGGAAACAGGGTATTGAGCCAGAAGCAAGTCTTGCAACTCGGGCTGCACGGAGCGGATGACAGATTTCCCAACTTGTCTCCTATTTGGAAGGTCTTATGTCTGTAAAGGAGTCGTTCTGCAAATACCCTTTTTTCCTCTGACTTACTTCCTACTAGCATGCTTTTCAACACGCCCTGCAGCATCTTAGCTAGCAATGTTCAAACCCATCTGACACCTTCATCTCAGGATCCTCTTATTATTGCGCTAAGTAAACGGGCCAGTTCCTACTCTGACCTATTTTTAGTCGATGTTTGGAATGAGAACAGGCAAAGGTAAGTGAATCTGAAGGTACGAAGGACTGGTTAGACTACCCCTAAGGAGAAATACTTCATTATTTAGAACTTCCTGTATATAAACGTATAACCCTTTCTTTCCGATTTTCCTGCTATTCATAGATCGAGCACGTCATCACGGTAGCATTGAGAATGAACCAACCAGCAAGCCTAGAGGGGAAAAAAAATTGCCTCTTAGTCTGGTTTATAGAGTTAGAGTGAGAGGCTGAAGCTAATGAGGATAATAGAAATACTAGCTAGCATTTATCGAATGCTTATGCTCCAGCAACTCTCTAAGGGTGTCATTTGTACCAATTTAATCCACACAAACACTGAGAGATAATTACTATTATTATTTCCATTTTACAGATAAGTTGAAGTAGACAGCCATTAATAACTTGCCCTAAGTTACACAGTTCATAACTGTTAGAAGTGGGACTTGAACTTGGCAACTGGCTTCCAGAGCCTATGCTCTTGACATTATGCTGTTGTGCCTCCTTCAAAGGTGAGTGTTCATTCTAGAGCAGGGTTTCTATCCTTTTGCCATGGACTGGCTTGCTGGAGGTGGGGGGGTTGATTCCCTGAAATCATCCAATTGCGTAGTTAATTGCATTTTTCTGAGGACACAACTTTCATCCGAATCACAGAGCGGTTTGTGCCCCTCCAAAAGTTCAGAATATCTTCTCTTCTTGGTAACCCCTCCTATTTTAATAAATGCTGGCTTACTGGGTACTCACAAATGAAATAACATGGTTAAAGAACGTTTAATGTGTTCAGACCATCATCTAGTGAAGAGATTACCTACAATTAGCTCTTTATACACAACCTGTATTCCAAGATTTTTTAAAAAGACTTTACTTATTCATTTGAGAGAGAGAGAGTACAGAGAGAGAGAGAGAGAGAACACATGAGTGGTGGGGAGCGGCAGAGGGAAAGGGAGAAGCAGACCCCCTGCTGAGCAGGGGGCCAGATGTGGGGCTAGATCCCAGGGTCCCTGAGCCGAAGGCAGATGCTTAACCAACTGCGCCACCCAGGTGCCCTCCAAGATTTTTTTTAACTGGGCACATACTTCGGTCAACACATACAACTTACAGATGTGCTTCTAAGGCAGCCCAATAAACGTGTAAATTCATTCACCACGTGACTGCAGTCAAGTGGTAAGAGTATCAATACTCTTGTTCCCTCTCCAAGTTCACCTTCGTCCCAGCACCACCACTTTCCCAGCTACCCTACCCGGGTACTCCAGCCTCTTGTCCCTTATCCACATGAGTCGATCACACTGGTCTATGCTTCTGCCTAGCATGTGCTGCCACCTAAACTTTCTCTGGATAACTAAACTCTGGTAGCAGGTCTCCCAGGAAGACTTCCCTGGCTGGCTGCCAGCCCTCGGTGCTTCCACGGTTACCGATGTGTGTATCTTCTACAGCACTTACAACTACTGGTTTGAAGTCGCAGGTGCATCTGGCTGTTTTGCCCACTGGATGGTGCGGTCAGAGTCAGCAGCATTGGCCTTAAACACCTCTGTATGCTCAGAACCCACCACAATGCTTTCTACAGAAGAGGTTCAGTTGCATTCTCCCTGAAATGAACGAAAACCAACCAGTGTGTGTAAATGAATGGTTCTAGAAGAAAATTCTCCAGAAGTACAGCTTGAGATGCTCAGAACACACTGCTGTCTGGAGCCTAGCTCATTCCCTGGTACATGGTGGGTGTTCGAAAATAGGCATGAAGACTAGTGAAGCAGGAACACGTACTTCTCAATTTTTAAGTTATTATTGGCAACGCCCACCACCTAGTACAAGATCTCAGGAGGGGGGGATGGAAAGTTATGGGGGAAGTTGGCAGCTTTTGCCAGTCTATCTCATGCCACCCCATTTTCAATCTTCTTCGGGCCCCAAATTTGTCCAATTCACCTATTCTACTGCAATTGCTGCTGGAACTTTTGATCAGGGTAGTGTTTATCTTGTGGCTTACCCGCCCCCCTCCTGCTCCCTCCATCAATTTCCATCTGTCCTCTCCCCATGCGGACTTCTATCCAAACTGGTCCTGGTCCTGGACTAGCCCTGGGACAGTTCTGAATTACAGGTACAGGCCAGCAAGGTGTTTTTGTTTGTTTTAAATCAGAGAAAGGAAAACAAGACGAGCTCTGGGAAGCAACGAGAAAGAACAGATATAGAAGAGGCCTCTGTACAAAACATACTAATGGAAAAGAAGTTTTGCTTTTTAGATTTACATTTGAAAGTTTAAAAAATATGTCTGAGGATGCTATAAAGAATTTGGTACTACGGTTTTGTTTTGTTTTGTTTTTCCTCCCCATCTGACCCAAACTTCCATTTTGGTTTCTTAAATGGCCAGTGCTAACCCTAAAATGGAAAGCACATCTTAGAGGGGAGAAATATGTTCTGGGCCCTTTTTATTCTTGCTTATAATTGCCCTGGATTTTTAAAAAATCCTCTTTTCATGTTTGTGGGTAACTAGTTATCACCCTAGGTTAAAAATGTCCATGCAGGCCAATGTCTTGACATCAGCAGGAACCCTGCAAATCATTGCCTCTTTTCCTCCTTTTTACCTCTCTCCTTCTGGAAGCTATTATACGAAAGTCAAGAATGTCATATATGGTGACTGTAAAAGGATGTGACCCCTTTCGTATAAAAGAAGACATAGGAAATTCAGATCAGACTATATATTCCTGGAGAAGAATCATGACATTTTAAAAGTTGCTCAGGACATCTACTCCCAAGCTGCCCTTCTCCACTCCAGCCAGTTTCTCTGGAATATTTTCACACGCTGTCCAGTTCGTTCTGCAGATCCAACAGCATCTGTGAGGTATGGCATGTGTCAGGGACGGTGGACACCAGCCTGGTCCCCATCCTTTGTCATTACATAGTCTTTCCTTTTCAGGCTTATCAATGCAAATATGCCATGTTCACGGCTCCTACTGCCAGCTACAATATTTCTGTAGGGTTCTGCAAAACAAATCTCATCTCCTTGACCTTTTCCTTTGGAGCTCAAGGTCAAGATGTTCAGAAATCTGATTTAAAGTTTTCCCTATTGCCATTCTTCATGTTTCGTACAGGGCTGCCAGTCAGGGGCAAACAACTGCTGAAAATAATTTTTGGCAGGGGCATCAGTTTATTTTCTCTTATGAAATTTTAAGGAGTCTTTACACATGGCTGGAGATTTTTAATCCAGAGGTAAAGGGAAAATCTTACTTATAGAATTAAAACCCTTTTAGAGAGGGAAACCTATCCATGGAGTCACCTCTTCACCACTGCCAACACACAATGTCGCTGGGCTACTCAAATCTATTTTCTGGGCCAGAAAAGGACACTCTATACATCCGACCATTGATATGTTAGTCCAATGTCAAAGCTTTGGGTTGAAAATAACCTGAAATCCCTTCCACAGATTGCTTGGCATGACAGCACACGCCTGCTCCAGAGCCCCTCCCTCCCCGTCATCCTCTCATTAACATTTGTTTTTCTGGCATAATTCTTCCAAGTTACATCTTATATTTAAGTCTGGTCTAGCGTCATTTCAGGACACACCAAACTTTACGTACTTGGTTGACCTTCGAAACGTCAGATCCGTCTCTCTTCTTTTCTACTTCTTTCATTTGTCAAGCTGTCATTATCCCTCATTCAAACCACTGAAATAAAGCCCTTAGGTGATCTCTCTGCCTTCAATCTGTTTTATAACCAAGTCTCACTACTCAAAGATTTCTAAAACCTAAGGATGATCACATTTGCCCCTGTCCTTCAGCAGCTCCCCACCCTATGCCTTGGCCCTATCATTTCTCAGCGCGTCACAACTCAAGCCCTACCTGCTCTTTCTCCTTCTGCCACCTTCCCAGAACTTATGTAAAAAACCAAAACAAACTAACAATTGCTAGAACCTTCATACCATGGTCTTTCTCGTCTCTAGGGTTTACACATGCCCTTGTTTCTATCTGGAATTTTCTTCCCCACTTTTTCTGTTGATTGAACGTCTACTCATCATTTAAGACTAAACTCAAATGTCACCATCCCATTCAAGCTGTCATGGACTCCTCAGTGGTCAGACATGCTCTACCCTGGGTTTTTTTGTTTTTCTTTTTTTAAGATTTTATTTATTTATTTGACATGCAGAGAGAGAAAGCACACGTGTGCCAGTGAGCACGAGTGAGGGGAGGGGCCGAGGGACGAGCAGACTCCCTGCTGAGCAGGGAGTCCAAAGCTGGGCTCCATCCCAGGACCCTGAGATCATGACCTGAGCCAAAGTCAGATACTTAGCCAACTGAGCCGCCCAGGTGCCCCTCTACCCTGTTTTACTTTTCTTGTTTTTTTTTTTTAAAGATTGTATTTATTTATTCGACAGAGATAGAGACTGCCAGCGAGAGAGGGAACACAAGCAGGGGGAGTGGGAGAGGAAGGAGCAGGCTCATAGCGGAGGAGCCTGATGTGGGCTCGATCCCATAAGGCCGAGATCATGCCCTGAACCGAAGGCAGACGTCTAACCGCTGTGCCACCCAGGCACCCCTACCCTGTTTTTCTTTTTCTTTTTCTTTTTTTTATAATGATTTTTTATCATATTATGTTAGTCACCATACAGTACATCCCCGGTTTTTGATGTAAGGCTCGATGATTCATTAGTTGTGTATAACACCCAGTGCACCATGCAATATGTGCCCTCCTTACTACCCATCACCGGCCTATCCCATTCCCCACCCCCCTCCCCTCTGAAGCCCTCAGTTTGTTCCCTACCCTGTTTTTCAATAGTACTTCTCATGAACCAATTTTATCACTACAAACACAGCACTGCAATTCTTTCTTGACTTTACACTTCACTAGATAGGAATTTCTTTTAAGAGTAGGAGTTATTCTATTTCCAGGTTATAAAATAAGGCCTGATACATAGCAGATTCTTAATTATTTCTTGAATAAATGAAAATTATTGGGACAGCCACAACACTGCAGGTTGAAGCAAGTGAATAAGAGTCCTAGAAGATCTCCCATAAAGAGAAACACTAATGAATATCTTGGGGGAACGTGGGCAGCTTCCCAAACACCAAAACCATGAAACACGCTGAATTCCATATATGACCTTTATTCTTTCCCGTGTTTAATACTGTTACATCTAATCTTTCTCATGCATTATACAAGATTAGCTGAGGACAGGGACCCAAAATATCTTATTCAGCCCAATAATACAGATGCTCCAAGGTCATTTTCTTATGAACAGACCCACCTGGAAAACACTTGAGCTGTAGTTCACTTTCCATACTTACGTCTTTCTTCCTTGAATGGTCGTTATTTTTATGCATACCATCTCAACTAGGTTATATGTTCTTTCAGGTGAGGAAGGGTCTAAACATTTTTTCCCCCAGAAGAGTACCTTTCACACAGTAGGTATTCCAACAAATACCTGACAAATGACTTAGAAAACATTAATTCAGGAAACCCTGAGCGAATCTGAAAATGTAACTTCAAAGGTGATGTTTTTCCCTCCTAAACTAAAAGGCTTTGCATTGCAAAAATAACTTAGTATCACGCTCTTCGTGGTGAGCATAGCTTGGTGCAAAAACTGAGGGGCTGACAACCTACATATCTGGGAGAGGACCACACCTATGTCACAAAAGCACACCACGCATGTGCGGCTGCACATTCTCCAGGGCTCTAAACGGCCCTACCTGGTGCTGTTAGGCGGGCGCTGTTTGCATCTTTTGAATTAGCTCTCAACAAATGGCTTATACTTGAGAGAGTATGAATGGGTGTAGTAAGGGGGATTGAGATTGAATTCTTTATGTAAAATTTGAAAAAGTTTACATTGGAGTGTAGTTGACACACAATGTTATATTAGTTTCAGGTGTACGACACCAGGACTCGACAATCTAGACATTCCTCAGCTTTCACCACAGTGAGTATAGCCACCCTGCTGTCTGTAACACAGAATTTTCTGAGCAAGTCTGACCTCTGCTTTCTTAGGGCGTATAATCCGATATCTCTAAGCAGTGTGGAAGGGAAAGAGCCAAGAAGGAGCTACAGTTTGGCTCTAACGAGGTCTGTTGGTTCTCTGAGGTCACCAGTTTCATTGGACGATTTTGGTTCTTTTATTTTTGCCGGGTGGGCTGGAGAGGTGGGAGGCCTAGATTTTAACCTATCACATATGTTTGCCCATAACAAGGGAAAAGTAAACTGATGTGGCTTTTGGAAGCGATGCTATTCTATGTAGGTGAGGGTCTGAGACATGTTTCTGGAGTAAGAAGCCAGATGACATGAAGAGATAAGAGGAAAGTCTGGCTACTTCTGTGAGCCTGGGTCCCTACTAGAATGGGGTGGGGGTAGAAGCTTTCGCACAGGGAGAAAATTCATATTTGCACGAGGGCTGTCTTGTCCACAGGGCCCTGATAAAGGCCGCTCTTGGCAGTTCCCAGCCATGACTGTACCCTAGAACCTCTGGGGAGCTTTTAGAAGCACCTGGCTGACTGTGGGTACCCCCCCCACCAAGAGATTCTGATTTAATTAGTCTGGGCCAGTCACTGTATTTTTAAAAGCTGCCCAAGTAATTAAGTACAGCAGAGCTGAAAACTAACTACTAGGCCAGATAAAGAACAATGGGGGCAGGGGAGAGGAAATAGAATAAATCACTCCCACTTTTTCCCCTCAGAACTAGGCAGTGTTTCTAAAAGTGTGACAAGACCATGGGTGTTCCTTGAGACAGTATTTGATTTGATGGCACATGGATGAGCCTTCTTTGCATATATGTTCCATATATACATACATGTACTCTTACATATCTTTACATATATACGTCAATATATAAGTATATATTTGAGTAAATATTAGAAGAATACACCCAGTATATCAAATCTGAGCATTCGTGTGTATTATTGTTTAGGATGAGGCTTAAAGTAGGTACTAACGTTTAGGAAGAGAATCGAAATGAACATTCTGTAAATTCTAGCACAGGTGGAATGTGGATTTGGCAAAAACTTCTAAAAGAGGTGTGCGAACAACTGGAGTTTGAGGAACAGGGAACTAAAGCGCCAGAACTCACACAAGCTCTCTCCCCAGACCCTACTGTTCTCAGCGCATCTCCCCCACACCCAGCAGAGCCCGGGCCCAGTGCCATCCTCTCCCTACTCTTCTCACATGGATGCCGGCGCCTCATCCCAAGCATTCAGATGCTTCTGAACTGGGCTCAGACTCAAACCAGCCTCTTCCAGCCTCGCCATCACGATTTGATTACTGATGTCGTAGCCTGTAACTCACTTGTCTCCTTTTTCAGATTCAAATCTGAGCTAAAATTAACTTAGCACGCCTTAGCCATGGTAGCATAATAGGGCAGAAAATCAATGCTCGCAAAGCATTCCAACCCCAGGAGCACAAAAGTGAAACTGAAGCGACCAAATCCAGGTTATGCAAACTCAAAGGGCCAGGTGAGGGAAGGGAGATGGAAACTCCTAACCTACCAAACAATATCAGCCTGCAGGAAGGGCAGGGACTTGCTAACACTGCACTCTAGATTTGCCATTCTCAGGGCGTGATGCAACCTCGGGTTGCCCAATTTATGTTTGCACATTTCCCCTGGTCCACAACGAGTTCTAAAAGCTTCCAACTCCAGAAAATTGCCTTTAAAAAGTTTTAAGTCTCTAGCCCAATAACATAGCAGGGCAGGACAGCTGACCTCACCTTCATCTAGGCCCAAAAAAGAGTGCTGAGAAGGTGTGGGGCTGCACAAGTCCACTAGGAAGTCAGAAGGTGCAAAGGTAGGCAGCAAGGCACTTGACAACCACGTTTCTACCTTTCCTCTGCTACTCTCGCGCCCACTTGATTAAATTGCCAACGGCACGGTTCATACTTGACCTATTTCCCTGCCCCTTAAGCCCTGATCCTCTCCCCAATCCAAAGGGCACTAATAAAGGGAAGGGGGGTAAAGGCCCAGGTCTTAAGCCCGCCTTCTCTTCCTGGTACCTCCCGCCTCCGCTTTTCACATCGTGGCAACCTCCAGGTCACTCAATCATCTGCTGGCTACACCTTTGCACCACCCAACAAAATGGCAGGTTAGCAACAGGCGAGGCAGAGAGCCCTGCTCTAGCTCCAGCCAAGCGCGGTCCCTGGCCAAGCCGCCGGGGGTCTCCGACGGTGCCCTAAGCCCAAACACCCTTCCCCTCTCAAAGTCCCCAATCCTGGGCCCCGCTGGGCCGCCCGCTTGCTCTCTCGGGCCGATTTCTGTCGCCAGCGGGGAAGCAGGTGTCGGCGTAACAGGTGCCAGGTCGGTGGGCCCACGTTCCGGCTGCGCCAGGCAGGGAGAGGGCAGGACCCCGGGAGAGGTGCAGGTAAAGGCCACGTCGAAGGGAAGGGAGCTGGGGCGCGTGCAGAGGGAGACAGCCCGGGAGCAAGGATGCCGCTACCCTTCCTCGCTCTCCGGGCGCGACCGTCACCGAGGCTGCCCCACTTACAATCTCCAGGCAGACGAAGGCACCCGAGTAGGTCCGCAGGATGTCCGGGCCGGCGGGCAGAGTGATCCGGGGCGCCGGGAAGGACACGGCGGGGTTCGGGGGCGGCGGGACTGGCGCTCCGCCGGCCGACATGCTGCTGCTGCCGCTCTGCGTCTCCGCGCGCCGCCGCCGCCTCCCTCCGCCCGCCTCCGCCGCCCGGGCTCCCGCCGCCGCCGCCGCCGCCGCCGCTCGGGTCCGCAGGGTCCGGGCGCGCCGCGTGGGAGGGGGCGTGGCCGCGCTGTCTTGAGCCGCGCGGGGCCCCGCCCCGTCACGTGGGTCCAGGTGAGCGCGCCACAGCCGCCCGGGCGCCTGCGCCTGTCACGTGCACAGGTGCGGCGGCCACCTGGCGCGGTCTTTCCTGCTCCGCTCCCTCCGCTCGCGCTTCCGCGGGCCAGCGTCCTGCTCTTTATTTGTTTCTTCTGTCCCTCTTCTTAGTTTCCACCTGTTCTCTTCTGCCCTTCGCATCCCCCCCCCCAGGCTCTCACAACTTCCCTACCCAACTTTCCTCAATTTAACTACAAGACAGGTCTTGAAGTTGTGACTCAGAAGGTAAAATCAAGGTCACCAGTCACACCTAAAAAGTGGAGTGGATCTGCTTCAAATGAGACTAGTGGGATTTTTTAAAATATCACTAGGACAGAGTCAGATGGCTCAGCTTCCATGGTGGTGGATGCTAGAGAGGTAATTGGCTTCTTTGTGCGCTGCTGGTTTGCTCATCTGTGAAATGGGGGTAAGGGTATTCACCTCCTGTGATTGCCCAGATTACATTAACTTGAAAAGAGTTTAGCGCATGGTAATCGCCCCTTTAATGGCAGCTAATATGATGACTGCTATATTTTTGAATTTTTGCACACACGCAATATGCTCCTGTGTACACATGATGTTGCGTGGACTATATTTTCCGCATAAAACTTTACTGATTTTACCTGTCTGAAACTTAGGAATTGTTGTCTCTTAAACACTTAAATGGACTTTTTAAAAAGGATGCTATGTATAGTTTAGGTTCCCTGCTCCAATTTATCCCCATTTTATCTTTGATTTTAATGTCAACATTATGTAAGTGAAATAAAGGATATGAGATTAATCTTCTCAAAGACCAGCTGAATATAAACAAAAGTTCACACACCTGCATACGCAGGTAGATCAGGTTGGAAAAAGATACTAGCTACCGTCATCAGGCATTCTCCAAATGGAATACTGATCTTGTCTGTCAGTATTAGCTTTTAAGGGACTGTGTGTAGCTCTGTGCATTGGTCAGCAGATTTTAGTCATTCTACCTCTTTATTATTTTAATAAGTGAAACTCATAGGTGTGGTGGCAGGATTAAGGCAAAAGCCACAAAACAGGGCGTGGATGAAACCTTTTGTATATTCCTCCTATTAGTCATCACTTTCTGATATTTAATGTGCGGTAGTTATTTAATAGGAAATTTAAAGTTTTCTGCACTGATTTGTTTCATCAGTGAACTCTCTCTTTGTTCAGACCTGAGAGGTAGGAATGATCTTCCTGTGTATCGTATCGTATCGTATCGTATCGTATCATATCGTATTGTATTTTCTGCCTCACATTTCTCCATAAGCACTTAAAGAACATTCAAAGGGAAGACCTCTTCAAAGAATTTCATCGTGGAGATGGTCAGCAACTATGATGGCCCCCCAAAATTTTAATGAATAAATTTAAAATGACTTTGGAGTTTCCAGAAATGCGAATGACTCAGAGAGCCTCAGTTGCACTTGTTTAAAAAATTGCCACCAAGGGTAAAACTTTCCGCTGTGTCCCTTCCAGCACCTTCACTGCTATATACTATGTATCCCTGACTATCCCTGCTTTCCCTCTTCTACCTGCTGCCACAATGACCTGTGGAATGAAAAGAATTGTCCTTGAGTCCTCTTCTATTACTGTAACATATTATTTGCTTGAAAATGAATTCCTTCCTAAGATGGTTTTCCTTTCTCATGATCACCACCCAAACCTGCTGTCTCTTGATGATACCAGTTTCCTTCTAATGAAAGTAACAACTCTGGAGTCCAAGGAAGGAAAGCACTCATCCCCACCCCCACCCCACCAGTGTGTCCCTTCTCTACCCAATTGACTACGAGCTCTTAACAGTTTCACTTTTCTGCTCTTTCCCCATCCTGTTTCTATTACTGACTTCCAGAGTGACTTTCACCTTCTTCGTAGACTTTTCGTGGACACGCTTGTTTGGAATGTCATTATTCATACTCACGATACTTTCAACAATCTTGCCTTGAAACCAGCTACCTTCAATGACGTGAAATCACATCTGGACCCACCTTGTTGGAATTTCACTGCTGCCATTCCCGTGAATGCTGACATTCTCTCTGATGGCTATCTCCTATTCACCAAACTCTCCTTCATTCTCAGCCTGCTGGCCTCTGGCCTTTCATTTATTCTCTCTTTATTCTCTCATTGGCCCCATTCTGTGCTCATGGGCAGGCATTTTAGAGATGCTTGTATTAGTCCCTGATATTGTCTCCCATCTTGTACTTCACTATAAATTTATCCACACTGACCCCATATCCTGCAGCTGGGGTTCAGCCCACCATCTCTATCTGTTTTCTCTGATTCTACTTTCACAGCACCCAGGGTTGCTAAAAGAAGGTCATCACCAAGACTCTTGTTTCCACTAGTAATTCGTGTTATCAAACCTTGACTGGGCCTTAGGGATTCCTGAGGTTGTCACTTTCAGTCACCACCCCTCCCCACTACTTGTCTTGCTTATTATCCCATAGCTTCTTTCCCTTTCCTCATCTTTAAGCCTGGCATAGTAGACAATATGTTCAATGAATAAAAAAAGCCAATCTAAACCAACTGTTCCTACTTTCTCTTACTTTGCAAGGAGTTTCAGGACATCTAACCAGTAATACTTGTTTCATTGAAAACAAGGCTGTCAATCCAGCTATCCGAGACAAACATCTGGGTGTTTCCCCTGGTAGCACTTCTCATGCCACAT
This sequence comes from Ursus americanus, assembly GCF_024610735.1. NCBI lineage: Eukaryota > Metazoa > Chordata > Mammalia > Carnivora > Ursidae > Ursus > Ursus americanus. Next base: position 19,805,123 of record NC_142135.1, read on the forward strand.
ATTTAATCAGTTGTGAGGTCTGGCAGTTCTATCACCTTATTCTCTAGCACGTATCACTTCTCTCTATCCCCACTGTACTCCTTCTATCTCAGGATATTATCCCCTGTCACAACGAATATTCTAACAGTCTTGTTCCATCCCTTGTGTTCTCTACACTGCTATCAGAATGACTTCTCACCACAAAATTGATTGCAGTCACTCCTCTACTTAAAACTCCTCGAGAATTCCCTACTGTTTTCAGGATCAATTCCAAACACCCAGAATGCATTCAGGGTATTTGTGGGATATAGCTTCTGATGAGTCCCTGACCTCACCTGTCCTATTAATCCATCTGTATTTCCAATCATTCTTCTGCCTCCAGACCTGTACACATACTCCCCACTCCCCCAATGGAACATATTTTCTTCTCACCACTCCTGTCCCCATATCTATTTTTGTGGATAATTCCCTTGGGTCATAAGGGCAATTCTTTATGGCAGTGTTTATCTGGCCATTGAAGATTATGTAGGGCCCCCAACCATCCACTGTGTTTCCACACTGTGAAGTTCAGAACACGTACAGAACAGAACACTTACTTTCCTGAACTGAAATTGTATTTTCACATGTCTCAAATCCCTTAGGTAGTATTGTGTAAAAGGATATGAAGTTGAAAAGATCAGTGGAGGCACCAAGAGATGATAGATATCAGATTCCAATGTGAGCTGTGAATCAGACCACCAGCAGTTTTAAAGTAAGTTTATTAAGACTCCATTAGATAATCTATAAAACCCTCACTTTTTCAAGAATATGGAAAGCTCAAGAATGAGGATTTGGAAGGAGGGTGATTTTGGGGAGACCTGTGCAGGGAATCATACTTCACTCTCCTCCTCCTTCTCCTAGCCCACATTGCAGGAAGTAGTTGAGCTTTATTCACATTACATAATAGGACCTCACATAATATTAGCTGACCAAATGAACTCTGCCTCTAAATTTCTGTGCTTTATCACTGTTACTCACGTCCTTTCTTCCTGTCTCAGACAAAGTGTTCTTTCCCATATCTAAAGTTAAGTCCCATCCCAGCTTTTCATTATTTCTCCTTTGTACTTCCTTTAGGAAATTCACTCATTAATCTTTCCTTCTCTCTCTTAAATTTCAATTTCAATTTCTACCTTACACTCAATCTTTCCATCTATGGATATATACAAATTTCTCTTATCATCAAAAACAGCAACACGTGACTTCTGCCCAAAATAGAATAACTAAGACTGGATTCATCTTCCCAGTTGAAACAAACTCCAGACGATATATGTGAAACACTGATTTTTAGACATTGCACATCAGATAATGCAAGGTAATGATCCCTCAGGAAAAAGAAAAAAAGTAATGTGAACCCTATTATTTTCTTACCTTGGAAAGAGTTTCTAGAGTGAGGGAGGAGGACCCCGGTGGAGGCCAGGAGTTGAGTTGGTGAAGCTGGATTTGAGGGGGCCAGAGGAGCTAGAGTTCATAGAATACTAGAGAGGAAAGAGCTGCATGCAGAGAAAGCTTGGGAGGTCAACAAAGGGTCCCTCTTAAATCTTCAGATGACTGCTAATCAGCCCATGAAGGTAAGTAACTTATCTGAGGCCAAGGAAGAAGCATTCCAAAGGAGCAGAGGAACAATCCCAGGGGTTCATACATGGCCAGGAACACTTTTTGTTTCCACCACCTAGAGTGAAGTACTCAGAAAAGTATTGTCTCAGTACTGAGACATAGTCAGTCTATGAGAGCTGCTCTCATCCTGCCTTACAAAGCTTTTTCAAGAGCCTCAAAATTCTTACACTGTTTCTAGGTAACTCAATTGAATCATAGAACAATCCTTAAGAATATTAAGGAATACAAAAATGACTGTGAGTTAGTGTTTAATCAGGGAGTAGAAACCTTGTGAGTACATGGAATGAAGAAGGTACCGTAGGAGTTCCAACTTGTACAGCAGTGGGAAGAATCTAGAGAAATAAAGGTCTAAAAAGGTCACTCTTTCATGTTGCTGTTATTTTGCTATTTTCATTGTTTTCGCAGTTTGGCCAGATGGAAACTTGGGCTGAGACAGTCATGGAATTTGATGACCAGTTGTAAGAGATAGGAGATGTACCATGGGATCGAACTGGCAAAAAGAGTTTTTTACTGGAACAAAAGCCAACTTTGCCTTGCAGGTATAAAAGAGAGCTCTCTGGGGGGCAGTAAACACTTTCTCCCAGCCAGAGTCTGAGCCCCGCAGGGCAGGCCAGTGAATGGTGTGATAACAGTGGACTCTTGTGTGGGTGCAGATACCTTTGGTCCTGTCGTAGTGATGGCATTTTAACGACTGCTGGATACTTGAACGTCAGTTTGTGTCTTATAATCCTTTCAGGACAGACAGAAGTGTTTGCAAATGGGCTGTGAAAAGGTTATACAGCACTGTTTTATTTTTTATTTTTTAATGTTTTTTTATTATATTATGTTAGTCATCATACAGTACATCCCTGGTTTCCGATGTAAAGTTCGATGATTCATTAGTTGCGTATAACACCCAGTGCACCATGCAATACGTGCCCTCCTTACTACCCATCACCAGTCTATCCCAATCCCCCACCCCCCTCCCCTCTGAAGCCCTCAGTTTTTTTCTCAGAGTCCATAGTCTCTCATGCTTCATTCCCCCTTCTGATTACCCCCCTTTCTTTATCCCTATCTTCCCCTACCGATCTTCCTAGTTCTTATGTTCCATAGATGAGAGAAATCATATGATAATTGTCTTTCTCTGCTTGACTTATTTCACTTAGCATTATCTCCTCCAGTGCCGTCCATGTTGCAGCAAATGTTGAGAACTCGTTCTTTCTGATAGCTGAATAATATTCCATTGTATATATGGACCACATCTTCTTAATCCAGTCATCTGTTGAAGGGCATCCCGGCTCCTTCCACGATTTAGCTATTGTGGACAATGCTGCTGTGAACATTGGGGTGTATATGGCCCTTCTCTTCACTACGTCTGTATCTTTGGGGTAAATACCCAGTATTGCAATGGGTGGGTCATAGGGTAGCTCAATTTTTAACTTTTTAAGGGATCTCCACACTGTCTTCCAGAGTGGCTACAACAACCTGCATTCCCACCAACAATGTAGGAGGGATCCCCTTTCTCCACATCCTCTCCAGCAATTGCTGTTTCCTGCCTTGTTAATTTTTGCCATTCTAACTGGCATAACACGGTGGTATCTTAGTGTGGTTTTGATTTCAATTTCCCTGATGGCTAATGATTTTGAACATTTTTTCATGTGTCTGTTAGCCATTTGTATGTCATCATTGGAAAAGTGTCTGTTCATATCCTCTGCCCATTTTATGATTTGTTTATTTGTTTCTCGCATAGTGAGTTTGAGAAGTTCTTTGTAGATCTTGGATACCAGTCTTTTATCTGTAGCATCATTTGCAAATATATTCTCCCATTCCGTGGGCTGCCTCTTAGTTTTTTTGATTGTTTCCTTGGCTGTGCAGAAGCTTTTTATCTTGATAAAGTCCCACATGTTCATTTTATCTTTTGTTTCTCTTGCCTTTGGAGATGTGTCATGAAAAAGGTTGCTTTGGCCGAAGTCGTAGAGGTTGTTGCCTATGTTCTCCTCTAGGATTTTGATGGATTCCTGTCTCACATCGAGGTCTTTCATCCATTTGGAGTTTATCTTTGTGTATGGTGTGAGAGAGTGGTCAAGTTTCATTCTTTTGCATGTAGCTGTCCAATTTTCCCAGCACCATTTATTGAAGAGACTGTCTTTTTTCCACTGGATGTTTTTTCCTGCTTTATCAAAGATTAGTTGCCCAAAGAGCCGAGGGTCCATTTCTGGGTTCTCTATTCTGTTCCATTGGTCTATGTGTCTGTTTTTGTGCCGGTACCATGCTGTCTTTGTGGTCACAGCTTTGTAGTACAGCTCGAAATCTGGCATTATGATGCCCCCAGCTTTGTTTTTCCTTTTCAACAGTTCCTTGGTGATTCAGGGCCTTTTCTGGTTCCATACAAATTTAAGGACTATTTGTTCCAGTTCCTTGAAAAATGTCGTTGGTATTTTGATCGGGATAGCATTGAAAGTGTAGATTGCTCTGGGCAGCATGGACATTTTAACTATGTTAATTCTTCCGATCCATGAGCATGGAATATTTTTCCACCTTTTTGTGTCTTCCTCAATGTCTTTCAAGAGTGGCATCCCTAAGAACCCTATAAAACAAGGGTGCACGGCCTGGCTCCCAGTCAATAATTTGGGCTCTGGACAACCCCGCAACCTCTCCTCATCAGAATGATGAGAAAGAGAAATCCCCCCCAGCAAAGAAAAGACAATGAGTCTGTGGCCTCTGCCACAGAACTAATGGATATGGATATAACCAAATTATCAGAAATGGAATTCAGAGTAATAATGGTCAAGATGATGTGTAGACTTGAAAAAAGTATTAACGAAAATGTTAATGAGAATATAGAATCTCTAAGGGCGGAAATGAGAGCGAATCTGGCAGAACTACAGCGCTGTTTTAGATCCATCACCCTAGGTATGGTGATCCTGGGCAGCTGTGGAAGAGAGCTGACCTAGCAATCTGTTTTCAGATTCCAGCTGTGCCCCTTGCTGTCCATGTCCCCATAAGACCACTCGGCGTCTATTGTCCCTTTTCATGGTAACAGAGCTTAATTTTGTTTTGGGGGTACTATTTCTCCTACTGATGCCAAAACTGTTTAATTCCCCTCTCCTTCCAGTAACTTTGTGAGATAGTGATGGATTGTCCCTTATTTGTTTATATCTTGGGGAATACAGTATGCCTGATGTAAGTGGGGCAGGATTTTTACAGCAAGAGATTTATTCTTCCAGATCACCTTTATCTTTCTTGGAGAAAGACATACCATCCTGATGGCCCTGGTGCATGACAATAGCCCAGCATTTTTGTCATTGTCATTCTAAAACATCTGTCTTCTTCTCTTCTTTGGGCTGGTGCTACCTGATTTTCCTCTTGATGCATATTTGTTTGATTGCATGTTTCTGAATGTGTGTTCATTTCCCCTTATGCTGTATATTTTAAAAAATGCCATCTGTAGACATATCAAGCTTCTAAACTTACCAGACTTCGTATTTTGTATCATATCCCTCTTTCTCTTGGACAGAAGCCTGTAGTTCTCTTTAAAGCAGAGATCACACACTGGCTCGTTATGGCCATAACTGGCCCATGGACATATTTGTCATGAAATATCTAAACTTTAAAAAAAAGTCACCAATGTTTAAAAATTGTGAGATTTTATTTACAAGTTCAGATTCAGCTCCTCCTTAAAAAAAAAGTCTCATGGTCTGGAAACACTGAGCCCACTTCATGCATGGGAGGAATGGGCTGGACATAGGTAATGACTGCTCCCTTTGGGATGGTCGTGGGCTCTTCCGTCATCATACGCTCACCCCATTTTATTGTGTATATTTCTTTAAAGAAAGCTATATAACTTCATGGTTTGGAAAACATGCTCTCAGTCAGATGGCTTGGCTGTAAACCCCAGCTCTACCAACTTCCTAACTATGTATCCTTGGTGAGTTCCTTTACCTTCGTATGCCTCAGTGTTCTAGCCATCATAGGATTAAAAACACCAACCTCATAGGGTTATTGTGAAGATGAAGCGTGTTTATGAGCAAAAAGTGTTCAGACTGATGCCCGTGAATAATACACACTCAATAAACATCAGATGTTGTTATTAACTGCCTAGACCTAGGCCTAGACCTAGAAGCTGGACTTGCAGCCCCTGCTCTCAACTCTAAATTTGGCTTGAATATCCCCCATACATTCTGTGTCTTCAAAGCTATCAGGTTTCCTTGTGGGAATTGTCGCCTTTCTCTCAGTAAGAACACCACTGAGAAGGATGGTCTCCCCCTTTCACACACACACACACACACACACACACAAACACACACACCACCATCACCACCAGCACCACAACAAGTGTCAGAATGGGTAGTACTAGAATGCTAGGGAGGTTTAGAGATCCCTGGGCAATGTCTCCTCGGTCAGAAAGCCCAGCTGCTGCCCCCAGATTGTGAGCAACTCAGAGGCAGACGTTTGACCTTTATTCGTTCCTCCTTGATCAGTTGAAGAGTGGTGGTCTCCTATGCAGGGCTACTCCCGTTCTTTAGATTCTATCCCCTCTCACACCTGCTCAGTCAACTCTCCCACCTCCACTTTTCTGTATCTTTCTTTCTCCTTTACCTCCCATTACCTCATTCCCTTTCGTGGAAATTCCTCTAAATAACACTGTTTTCTTTTTACAGCTAGATTTTTAAAAAATATTTATTTATTTGAGAGAAAGAGAGAGAGAGCACACAAACGTGTGGGTGGGGGAAAGGGCAGAGGGAGAGAATCTTCAAACAGACTCCCCACTGAGCATGGAGCCTGCGGTGGGGCTTGATCTCAGGACCCATGAGATCATGACCTGAGCCAAAGTCAAGAGTCGGAGGCTTAACAGACTGAGCCACCAGGCTCCCTACAGCTAGACTTTTTAAGAGAATGGTCTACCCACATTGTTTTCACATTACCACTCTCCCACCCCTTTTTTAACAACACACAACATAATTTGGCTTCCCCTCTCCCAATTCAAATTGGAATTGTCCAAGCAAAGTTCACTAATGACCTCCTAGGTGTGAAATATAATGCTAACGTTTTTATACTTTTAATATAATAGCTTTATTAAGATATAATTCATATATCATACATTTCACCTACAGTATACAATACAATGGTTTTTAGTATATTCAAAGAATTATCCAACTATGACTTCAATGACTTTTTAGATCATTTTCATCACCCCATAAAAAAATTCCATACCAATTAGCAATTATTCCTCACTTTCCCTCAAAATGGGCTACCTGCCCATCCCTAGACTGCCACAAATGTATTTTTGTCTCTATAGATTTATCTCTTCTGGACGTGTCACATAAATGGACTCATACAATATGGCCTTTGTGACTATCTTCATTTATTTAACATAATATTTTTAAGGTTCAATCATATGGTGGCTGATATCGTACCAGTACTTTATTTATATGACTGAATACTATTCCACTGAGTGGTTATACCACGTTTTTGTGTATCCATTCTTCAGTTGATAGACATTTGAGTTTCCACTTTTGCCTTATTATGGATAATGTTCCTATGAACATTTGTATATAGGTTTTTATGTGATATAATGCCATATATATGGCATATATATATACATATATATATTTATGTTTTATTTGTTTGTTTTTGTTTTTAGAAAGAAAGACAGAGAGTGCATGAGCAGAGGCTGGGGGTAGAGGGGCAGAGAGAGAGGGAGAGAGAGAATCTTAAGCAGGCTCCATGCCCAGCATGGAGCCCGATGCAGGGCTTGATCTCATGACCCTAAGATCAGGACCTGAGCTGAAATCAAGAGTTAGGTGCTTAACTGCCTGAGCCACTCAGGTGCCCCTGTGACATTTTTTTTTTTTCTAATTCTCTTGGGTATGTACCTGCTGTTAATCTCATTCAGTGTATTTTTCATTTATATCTTTCATCTCTAGAAATTCCATTTAGTTTTGTCATATATTTTCCACTTCTCTCCTTTTATATTTTTCCTTAAGTCTTTGGGCATATATACAATAGCTGTTATAATACTCTTATCTGCTAATTCCATCATCTCTTTCATTTCAGTGTTTTTTTCTGTTGACTGACTCCTGCTTCTGGGTCACATTTTTCTGCATCTTGTCATGGGTATTAATTTTTGATTGTATGGCGGACATCTTGAATGTTATATTGTTGTCTGAATTTTGTTGGTCTCCTTTAAGGAGTGTTGGGCTTTTTTGTTAGTTTTGTCGCTTGTTAGATTTGGTACTTTGAAGGTTTATTCTTAAGTCTTCTTAGAGTGGGTCTAGAGTAGCATTTACCAGTAGTCTTACTACTCAAGTGTGACCTCTGGAGTCTTTACTGAATGTTGTAGTCATTACGAAGGTGCGGTCCCTGGACTAGAGCCATCAGCATCACCTTGTTAGTAATGCAAATTCTTAGGCCATTCTAGACCTACTTAATCAGAAACTCTGGAGTTGGGGCCAGCTATCTGTGCTTCAGCAAGTTCTCCAGGTACTTATGAAGCATGCTAAAGTCTGAGAACTCTACTAGAGCACTCTACTGCAGAGGGCTAGAGCAATAAATAAAAAAGATTTTATTTATTTTAGTGGGAGAGCACGAGCAGAGGGGAGGGACAGAGGAAGAGGGAGAAGCAGACTCCCCACTGAGCAGCGAGACCAACATGGGGCTCGATCCCAGGACTGTGGTATCATGACCTGAGCTGAAGGCAGATGCTTAAATGACTGAGCCACCCAGGCGCCTCCTAGAGCAATCCTCAAACTTTCATGTGCAGATGAATAACCCAGGGATTTTATTAAAATGTAGTTTCTGATTCAGTAGTCTGGATAATGCCTGAGGTTCTAAAATTTGGAGAAGCTCCTAGGGGCTGCTATTGCTGCTGAGTCCCTGATCTCATTTTGAGTACTAAGAACCTAGAAAGCTTACTTTTAGCTAAGAAGTCTAATTGCAGTGGTGTATTATTTTTTAAGTAACTTCGTAATAATGAGCAGCCCCATTCTGGAATTTCTGTATTGAGGCTCATTTTTATTAGATATATACTACTCACAAAAAATACACATTTTTGTTGGAAACAGCGTAAGAATGTATCTTAATTTCTAAATCTGTGTTCAAGTACAAGAAGCCCATTATATTTAGTAACAAGAATATAATGTCATTTGTTAATAATTTGCATCATATCCTGGACACTGCCTAATTTTTCAAGTCCTTGCAATAACCCTAGGAGGTCACTACCATTCTTCTCACTTTTTTATATTTCCTATTTTAATCTCTCCTGCTGAAACTCAGATTAAATTACTAGTTTCATGTCATCCAGCCAGCAGTTGGCAAAATCTTTACTTAAATCCAGGTCTGTCCAACGCAAGTCCCAATACGACAGTGTTTGCGCTTGTTGTTTTCCTTTAGTATTTTAGCTTGAATGCAATCTTTAGAAGAAGAACAACAACAACAAATGAACTTATTATATAACAAGTCTGAGTTAAACATGAGTTCCAAGTCAATGCCACCCGCGTAATGCCTGTACTGCTGTGGGTTCATTGTAATCACTTTCAAACAAGAGTCTCTATACAGGTGTTCCATTGCTTTCAAAGTCATGTGCTAACACAGACATTGTGTTATTTTCTCTTTATTAACTAGGCGAACAATACTTTTATTTTACGTAGAGAAAAGAGGTTAATCTTGGCAAATAAAGTGATGACTTTTAAAAAAAACTGGCAAAAATCAGAGCTTATATACTGTGGCTAAAGCTGTACCACGTCTGTTTCAAAGTCAGGTCACCTTGGTTGGAAAATTGGAGCAGCTAAGTGCAGGTTCCAGGGAGGGAAGATGGGTTTGCACAGTGTATGTGGTGGTTCTCTCTCTCTCTCTGTCATTTGGAACACAGGCAAGAGAACTCTGTTCTTTGCAGTAATTGCTTTATAGTCTAAAGCATGAGATTTGATCATTAATATCCTACCTTGGATCAGGAAACACATTATTATTAGTTAAAAAGTTATTCATATTTAAAAGAAATAGCAAATCAGCACAAAGCCCCACAGTTTTGGCCACTGCATACTAAATTTTACAAGTTGGGTAACTGCCACTAGAAAGACTCTCTCCCTTTATAAAAATTATTCAAACCTTGTTTTCTATATAGCTAAGAGTCTTTCTTAAATCTTATGATCTCTAAATGAATGGTACTAGGTGAGGGACAGCCTAAAAAGATCAGTCCCTTAGGTTTTGGGGTACTTTTTTTTTTTTTTAATATATCATTCTCCCCCTGCTTTCTACAAACTTCAGGCATGTTCCTACCTGAGGGTAAAAGGCAGGCTAAATGGTCGTTCAGAAATCTCATAGCCTTGTGATTTTCTAAGTATATTCTTGGACCAAATTTACTCATAAGCCTGATTTTTAAAAATATTTATTTATTTATTTTAGAGTGAGTGCACATGAGCCGGGGGAGGGGCAGGGGGAGAGGGAGAGTCTCAACCAGACTCCCCCCTGAGTGTGGAGCCCCTCAAGGCATTCAATCCCATGAGCCTGAGATCAAGATCTGAGCCGAAATGAAGAGTTAGATGCCCAAGCGACTGAGCCATCCAAGCGCCCTTCATAGGCCTGATTTTACTGCCTATATTCTGTGTGTGAAAAATGGCTGGGTCTTCTTGGCTCCTAAGTGTTTAATCAAAATAGAAAACATGAGTATCTCATCATGAAGCTCTCCACGGCTTCACTTGGAAAAATATGGCAATAGTTTTTTAAATGGTCAGTGGCAGGAGGCGGAGGAAACAGAAGTTTTTTAAGATCTCTCTCGATGGGAGGTATGATAAAAAGGACTGGCAGGCCCTGGATCAGAGCTGCTACCTGTGCTTAGAAACTGGGTCCTGCCTGGGCAGTGCTGGGAGATAAGTGTGTTAGGGGACAGAGGAGCTGACCCAGGGCGTGAGTGGCTCAGAGTTGGACACCAACCAAAGAGAAAATGGGCATCCTCACATCAGCAATCAAGAATTAGGAGGTTAGAGACACCCAGGGGGCAAGTAACATGAAGACTCCAAAGTCTGAATGGGCAGGTAGGTACAAACTAAGAATGCCACAGAGAGGGAAAAACAGGGAACCAGAAACTCAGGGAGCTGTGTGAGCACTGGCGCCGGTAACAAAAGACCTCAATAAAAGGACCAAGCCCTGTTTATGATGTAGTTGGAAAGACATGAGCCGAAAGAATCTGGCCTGAAATCTCTCCCTGACCACTCCCTGTGACCCTGAACTTCTAGCCCAGTGCCCCAGTGCCTGACACAGAGAAAGGAGAAATGAATCACCATGAAACCCAATTTCTCCAGTGCAGAATAGGGATTTTACCTGCCTCACTGGGTTGTTATCAGGAAAAAGAATGACTGTAGTAAAGGTATCAGGAAATACCTAACATGCCTTGAACAGGTGCTCCATAAAAACTGGTTCCTTTTCCTTCTTTGCAATTATGGTCTTCCCTATTTACTTTCAGTTGGGGCAGGAGACGAGGAACGATGACAAGTAAAGGTCAGTGGTTCATGTATCTTGAGAGGGAAGGGAGAAGCAGGAGAGAAAGACTCCAGGGTTGGGAAATTGCCAGGGGGATGTGGTCTATTTTAATTGTTGGTACCATTTAGAAACAGCTTCCAGATGCAAATTTCTGTTAGGACAGAATTGGGGGATGTTTTCTTTCTTTTTTTTTTTTTTTAGATTTGTATTTATTTATTTGACAGAGAGAGACAGCCAGCGAGAGAGGGAACACAAGCAGGGGTAGTGGGAGAGGAAGAAGCAGGCTCCCAGCAGAGGAGCCTGATGTGGGGCTCGAACCCAGAACGCCGGGATCACGCCCTGAGCCAAAGGCAGACGCTTAACGACTACGCCACCCAGGCACCCCATGGGGGATGTTTTCTATTTTGAACTAAAATAACTTACTGCTTTAAAATATCCTGGTTAATTTCTGTGTGTGACTTCTTGACCTTATTTCCATTGTCAATGAAGTTTCTCCGAGGAGGACATGGCAGTCATATGGCAAGTATGTATCCACATGCAGTGACAGGTAAGGAGAGAGAGAAGGATCATCCTGAAGCTGTGTTTGCAAAGTGAGTGTAATGTTTCTCCTTTCGTGAGGTGTTATTTCAAGTGGGTTGTTAGGTGTGTGCGTGTGGGGAGGCTTGAGGAAGATCACTTTTCCACTACAAAAAGATGACCTAAAACTAAATTCCGATGATGTCATTCCCTTGGTTATAACCCTCAGTGATCCCGCAGCCTTTCCCGCCCGCATCAGTGCCCCAAGGAGAAAATCCCAGCTCCTCAGTGTGATACACAAACCTTCACGATCTAGCCTTAGCATTCTGTGTGGCCTCACTATCACTTCTCCACCCTTCCACTGCAGCCTAAAGCCACAAATAAACTACTTAAGTTTCCAATAGTGTCCTTTGTTCTCTCTGAATCTTTGTAAAGGATATCCACTCTACCTGCCATCTTGTTCTCCTTCGACCCCAATTAGTTTCAAACTCCTACTTCTGCTTTACAACCGTGTTTAGAAGTCACTTCTTCCAGGAAGTCTCCCTGAATCTCCTAAGACTAGGCCAATGTCCTCACCCTGTGCTCCTCTAGTACCCAGTGTCTCTTCCTACTGCAGCAGAAATCACTCCGTGTGGTACCTACATACTCATCTTCCCCCCACCCACAAAACTGTGGATGTTTAGGGACAAGACCTATCCAGTCAATCCTGTGTACGGAACACCTGAAAGATAGTAAATATTCAATAAATATTTGCTAAATAAATGAGAGAATGAATCGACTATGTCTTATGTCCATATTTCTAGAACTGAAATGAGCACCTGTGCGTAGCAGGGTGCAATGAAGTTATGAGGGATGAAAAGATGAAGGAATGAATCAATGAAATGCATCATTGTGAAAGAAACATGAGTAAACTACGCAGTTATTATTTGGATCACGCTTTGCCCTCGCTCCCGAATGAGCTCTGTCATCTCCTGCTCAGCTTCCGGGCTTACACCCAAGCAGAGCTGTGGCGTATGTCATGTGTTGGAGCCATCACCTTCTGCCTTGGTCTTTGTTTCAGATACGCTCTGACTTCCTGCAATGGCCGGCACTCAGCCTCGAACACCAGGGGACACACCAGAGGTCCTGACATTAGATAATTACTTCCACTTTCTTAGGCTGTTTTTGCAAGGACTCCCTTAACTGCTGAGTGATCCCATGAAACTCTATAGTATACCAAAGCCAGACCTCAATAAATTTGGAATAGAGAATGGATTGAGACTGAGAATCATCAGTACTCTGAAATCTTGGTTTTCTATTACAGGAACCTCAATCCTTGGCCACTGAAATTCCCCCAGCATGGATCTGAGTTTGTCATAATCTCTGGGGCTTTGTTTTGAACTGCTGGCAGCCTTCATGGTCATTGTTTTCCCCTAGACTCTACTATGTATTGGCCTAGTATCAAGTTTTCTCTTAATTTTATTCCTTTATGTATATCTTATGATTTGGACTATAGACTTTATTGCTGTTATTCTATTCCCCCCAAAAAACCCATATTATCATTTGTTGACATCATATTAAAATTTTGGCATTGAGTTTTGAGGGGAAAATGATCCTATGAGAGTTGACTTGTTAGAAAATGATTTCTCACCCTCACAGGCTTATCTTTTACCACCACCCCACATTACTTGTACTCTATGTGTAAAAAGTATCTAGTAAGACAGTCTTTAGGGTCTTTCAGTAGACCGTGTTCGCCCACCCCTGGGCCGTCATGCTAGCTGTGCTATCTGCCTTAGCACCACCTTCCCTGTTCTTCATTTGGCTGATTTGGTCTAAGGTGTTATATTTTCCCAAATCTCCTTGCTGAGCACCGAAGACTGAACCTTCATTTGTCCAATAGTGACAACCTATTAACTGCTTTTTCTGCAATTAATTAGCTTTCAACTCTGAATAATAGGCTGAATAATGGCTCCCAAAGGCATGGTCCTAACGCCTAGTACCTGTGAACAATACCCTACATGGCAAAAGAGATTTTGCAGATGTTATTAAGAATCTTGAGGTGGGTTTATCCAGGTGGGCCTTATCCCAAGCACCCTTGTAAGAGAGAAGCAGAAGATTTGACAAGCAGAAGACGAAGGCACATGACAGCTGAAGCAACATGCTGTGTCACGGGCTTTGAAGATGGAAGAATTCCATGAGCCAAGGAATCTAGGGACTTTATCTGCGGAAGCTGGGAAAGGCAAGGAAACAGATTCCTCCCAGAAGTCTCCAGAGGGAGTTCAATTCTGCCTGTACCTTGATTTTGCCCATGAAACTGATTTTGGGCTTCTGATTTCCAGAACAATAAGAGAATAAAGGGATGTGTTGTTTTAATCCACAAAATTTGTGGTAATTTTTTACAATAGCCTTAGAGAAGCTAATATCCCTCCCAACTGCTTATGACCCACTCATTTGGTTTCTATGAGGAGAGATTTTTCTTGCCTTACTTTTACTCCTTTGAGTTTGGTTCATGGTTAGATGCTATTTTTTGCCCTAACATTCTTTGTTTCCTTCCCCTTAGCACATTGGTGGAGTGTCTCACTACCTGAATCATCAGTTTTGTACGGACACGGCCCACATTGGCCTTGTTCATCTTGGCATCCTTAATCCTTTGTCTCGGGTATTTTGCATCTGATTGTAGGAAACTACTGTTAAACTTAAAATCTAAAACTGCCAGTTATTTTACCAGCAAAAAGGGGTTTATTCAGGAATAGCAGAGAATAGCAGAGAATTTCAGTCTAGGATAAGCAAGTTATGGAAAAAAAACACAGGCAAGTTCATTGAACAAAGGAGAGGAATGCAGAATGTTTTTAGAGGAAAGGGGAGTCGGGAGGACTGTTTTTATTTTAAGATTTTATTTATTTATTTGAGAGAGAGTGAGAGCTAGAGAGAGAGAGAGAGAGCACACACAGAGGGAGAGGGAAAGAGAGAAGCAGACTCCCCACTGAGCAGGGAGCCCGATGTGGGGCTCAATTCCAGGATGTTGGGATCATGACCTGAGCTAAAGGCAGACGCTCAACCAACTGAGCCACCCAGGCACCCTGGGAGGACTCTTATTAACCAAAAGTACTGTTGGAGTAAACTGGGAGCTTGAAATATAGTGGCTTTTCGTTGGCTGAGTTGTGACTGTCTCTCACTGGCTGGGCTGTTGCCAGGGGAGAAGAAATGCCTTCCTTCCTCCTGCTGGGGTAGTAAAGTAGTATCCATGTGCTACATCCTTCTTTTCCTGCGAGGTGTGCGGTTGACAAGGAGTGATCGGGTGTGAGAGCTCCCCCTGCCAGCCTCCGGACTTCATTCTAAACAAGATTTCCTTCTATTAATTTTCACATTACCCAGGTTAGACCATTTGCAATTTCATATGATTCAACCCAATAGGTTCTCAGTAAAGGTGTGTGGAATACACACATGGAAGGAGAAGGGCATTTTAAGTGTCAGGGGCTGGTCCTGAACACCATCCCCACCTCTTGCAGTTTTCTAATCAGAGAAGCTGGGAAGATCACATGAGTGAGGGAGTCCTGCTGCTGGAAGACGCTTTTCTGTAAATCCTGCCCCAAAATACAATAGCTGCACCCAATTACTGAATGTTAGCAAATCCAGAGTCATAAGACAAAGAGTAGGAGTCTGGATCTCATCATATGAAGTGTTTTGCAGGAATTAGTTCATTAATCTTGGCAACAGCCTGAAAGTAGATGCTATTTTATTTTCAGTTTACAGACCGGGAAATTGAGACGCAGATGGTTTAAGTAGCTTGCCCAGGGTCATATTTCTTGCTAGTGGCAGTGCCAGGATTCAAATTCAGATGACTCCAAACCCCACCATCCTCCATTGCCTTTGAGAAGCACCACTCCCGATAGGGCATTAGCACCACAAATAGTATAGGAGAAATTTGTGTGTCTGTCCGCCCGCCCTGGCGGGTGGCTGTTGCTGGGACGTGGCATGCTTCGGAGGGATTCACGCAAGCGGACCCGAGCACCATGAGCCCCGGTATTTGTGGAAAGGAGACAGTTCTGCTGATAACTTTTCCTCCTACAAAGTAAGTCATGCTTTCTGCAGCATGGGAGCTAATATTTTTGCCAGAAAACTGACATTTGACAAGACCTCTAAGTTTAAACAGTTCAGAAAGGTCACAGGAAACAAGAGACAAAGAGAATGGATCTGTTTTGAAATAAAATAATTGTATCCAAAGCTTCTTTAGAGTACTACTATATTATTAAGATAAAACTAACAAAGGTATGCTATTATTGTATTATCATAAAGACATGCTTTTGTTTTGAGGATGATTTCCTTGATAGGCTTATTTCCCCCCAGGTTTATTAAGGTATAACTGACAAATAAAGAAAATTTAAGTGCACAACATGATGATTTGATATATATATATATTAAAATGACCACAACCCAGTTAATTAACACATCACCTCACATCGTTACCTTTGTGAACACTTAAGATCTACTCCCTTAGTAAGTGTCAACTGTACAATGCAGTGTTACTAATATGGCTATCACGCTCAGCATTAGATCCCCAGAACTGATTCATCTTATAACTGGAAGTTCGTACCCTTTGACTGACGTCCCTCCATTTCCTCCCTGTTCCCAGTGCTGAAACGACCACTCTACCCTGTTTCTATGTTTTTGACTTTTTAGATTCTGCAGGTAGGTGATACCATACAGGTTTTGTCTATCTCTGCCTTACTATAGATAAGTTTTTATATCTTCTATACTGCAGACGATTTCCTGAAGATCTATCATTTTGCAGACTCAAACCAGGCTTAGTGAAAAGAACCCAAGGTGGCTTTTGAAAAACAGTGATGATACATTCATCACTGCCTTAATCACAGCTTGGACGCACTAATTGCGAACTTGGGGTTTTATTATGATAGAGGCTGTTGGCGTAGTCTTCTGAGATGAAAAGCATGATGCTGGGACATTTCTCACTGCAAACATATCAAGACATAAATGCCCAGGTTGTCTTGTTCTGTGTCTCTAGCCGAGCTTCTAAACGTGAAGAGGCCACATTCACGGGGCAAATGAAAGATGTCAGAGGTAAGGGGACTCTTCTGCATCTCGTCTCACACAGTGTGCTTTACCATAGAGTAATGTCCTTTTTCTTACTGAGGGAAGCACTGGTGTGGAGACTCACATTGCAATGTCCACTTGCAATTTCCTTCCTTATCACTTCACAAATGAGACAGATGGGGGGGCACTCGGGACCCACACTGACCACATGCATAACACTGTACAAGTGAAATGGAACCTCTGACTTGATTTGCCAAATGCTGTATTTGTTGAAAGCCCGCTATTTCCAAGATGCCTTGATAGTCACGGCAAATAACTATAGCCGTGGATCGATGCCTGTCATTCCACCTCTTTTTCTGGAGTGCAGCAGCAGTAGACGGGACCACCTGAGAGCACTTATACCTGGAGGCTGGGATGGTGAGTGGAGTTTAGTCAGAGGTGTGCTTCAAATGAGTGAATTTGGTGAATACTTACCATGTTCCTCTGCGCCTTTCTCTCAACACAAGCCGCAGATAATTAAATCAGTGGCCATTTACTTGGTATGTATAGAGCTCCTGGCATGAGCCAGGCGCTGTAGAGAGTAGGAGATTCACTGCAGAGCAGTAGAGAATGTCCCTGCTTCAGAGATGCCCGTTCTAGAGGGATGACGACAAAACGAAGTCAACAGAGGGGCAGCCACACTGTCGCACAGCCCCAGGCAACTCAGTTTCCAGCCCTGGTCATTTTTATTGGCGCCTCCTGACTCAGTTTCCCCTTTTCTCCATCCCACTCTGCGCCAGGGAGGCTGGTCTGCAAGCACTGCTCAGGGGACGCCCCTTCCCTCTGGCTGCGTGCTGTGCCCGGGGAGCACCACAGGACGCTGACGGGAACACGTTGAGGCCTGGCCATTTGTGCCCAGCAACCCCCCTGATCTCTCCTTTTGCCCCTTTCCGCCTTAGCGGTTGGTCTGCAGCTACTAGACCTGATACTGCCGTGTCTTTGTGGATTCTTTCACCCTACCCGCATCTTGTAAGTGGTCCCTTTGTTCCTTGGTCCTTACATTTCTCCCTGCGTGTGATGTATGCTCTCTGTATGGTGCAGACACCCTAAATTACCATGTGACGTCGAGCCTTCTGCGACCTGCGATAAACCTTCGTGAGACTAAGTCTCTGGAGCGTGGAGGTGAGTTGCAGTGAGGCTATGCTTACTACAGCCAGCAGCACAGCTGAAGCAGGACGCAATCTATAGGGTTGGAGGAAAACATCCCAAGTGGTACGGGTTTCTCTGAAATAAAAGAATCCGTTTGGGAAGGGAATGACGTGTGTACATAGACTGCATGCTTGAAGGACAATTGGATAATTGGTTGTTGAACAAAGAATCTGCCCCGGAGAGGCCATCGTCAATAGCCTTTGCAGAGGTAAGCAGTTGGGCACAATTAGACACTAGGCATTTAGAAGATGTTCCTTCTCTTGATCCCCCTGGGGGCAGGGTTCTGCTAGCTATGCTGAGGGGCTCTGGCCAGACCTTCTTTCTGGTGTGAATAGATAAATATCTGGGAAACATTTTCATCTTCCCGTTCTACCGCTTTCCTCCGGTGGAGAGTCGAAACTTATTAGAATATAAAGCAGAGTCAAACAGAGAAGTTACATTTTTGCCAGAAATTTGGCTCTCGTCATTTTGGTCCGCATGGATATTTACATAAACCCACTACCTCTTAAAGTAAAACCATCAGGCTTTGCATTACCTTAGGCACGAGTTATTATTTTTTGTTTTGTCTTTAGCACACACCTCAGACCGTAACATAAAGGAAAGATTCAAAAACATTTATTTAATGAAGGAGAAATTAATGACTGAAAGAAGAAGAGTACAAAAGTGGATGATAGTAGCTTTTGTTCATATCATTGCACTCTTTTCTTTTCTTTCTTTCTTTATTTTTTTTATTCATTTGAGGGAGAGAGAGAGAGAGCATGAGCAGGGGGAGAGGCAGAGGGAGAGAGAGAAGCCGATTCCCTGCTGAGCAGGGAGCCAGACCAGGGACTC
Source organism: Ursus americanus (assembly GCF_024610735.1). Classification (NCBI taxonomy): domain Eukaryota; kingdom Metazoa; phylum Chordata; class Mammalia; order Carnivora; family Ursidae; genus Ursus; species Ursus americanus. The sequence goes on from NC_142135.1 coordinate 19,823,777, forward strand.
CATCCCTGGATCCCGGGATCACGACCTGAGCCGAAGGCAGAGGCTTAACCCACTGAGCCACCCAGGCACCCCCACACTTTTATTTTTAAGTAAATGTACAAGAATTAATCCAGGTAAACAAGTGTTGTCCCTTAATGTAATCACCTTAGGGTGGGCTATAGGCAAAGACATTTTGACAATGCTACCGTCATTCACGTACTCTTTCGGAGTCAGCCATGCATTCTTTCAGACGGTGGCAAATCTCAATCCTTTGGGAAAGAGTAATTTCTTTGAAACAGCTAAAAGTTAGACAGATGCACCTTTTGCATGTATATATATATTACATATTGTACGTACGCATAAATATATACATATACACACCTATAGTTTCCAAAAAACATGACTGCAAAGTAACGAGATAGCTTTGTTTTTCTTTTTCCTAATGACACTCAAATGTGCTTGGACATAATTGGATTTCAATGTATAGCAATTCCACAAATCTTCTGAACAATGCCAGGCTGGGAAAGTGAGCACGTAGTTTATCAAGGTGATCAGTTTGAAGGGTAACAACCTTTTGAATGTTTAGTTACTGGCCTGTTTCTTGAATAAATGGTGCCTTACGGTGCCTGGTACTCGGTAAACATTCAATACAAGTTAGTTGTATGAAATGAAAGTATCATTTCCTTATAATTACACTTCAGTTTTCCCTTCCTTCCTTCCTTCCTTCCTTCCTTCCTTCCTTCTTTCCTTCCCTCCTTCCTTCCCTTACTCTGGGTCTCTTTCACAATTCATGGCACACTCTCACTATTGGCCTAAGAAAGATCCTACTTTTAAAAAATATTATTTTAACATTTTCCTGTTATTTCTGATCCCCACTACAGTCCCCCACCCTTAAACTATCTTCATATGTTTTTGGATATACATGTGTCTATAATAATGTATAGTGTTGTGTGGTGAGACAGATTTTTTCCCTGTTTTTCCCTATTTTCATGCAGCTGGACCTGCCTTCAGCACATCGCTGTTGACTTGCTTGGTGTACCCTTGCGTCCCGTGACAGAGACCCAGATTGCACTCACCTCCCCGCTACAGTTGGTATCTTCGACATGTTCCCTTATGGAACTGTGGGTGATTTTTGTCTCTGGGGAATGGACTGGCAAATGAGATTGCATTTTAATTCCACTATGGTGTCAGATTTCTCTTCAAAAAAGCTACATTGGAATAGTATGTAAGAGTCAGTGTTTCTTTTCCCCAGGTCCATAGTGTCATTGAGTACTTTCCCACTTGCTCATTTTTACTAACCTGGTGGATACAAAGAGATTCCATTATTATTTTAAGATACATCACTCAGACTACCGGTGGGCTAGAGTGTCTCTTCATATGCTTGTGGTCCATTTGGAAATCTCCCTCTGAATACTGCTGAATCCTATTTTTGCCTATTTTTATCCTACTTGGTTCCATGCCTTGTTGATTTGCTGGAGTTCCTTATACATTCTAATTTTTGTTCCTAATAATCTGAATCTATATTTATTCTTTTCTAAGTGATTCATATCCTGTGACCTCTTGTCATTTTCTAGACTATTTAGCTTATTTGAGATAAATGGAGCTAATTAACAATACATGAGAAGAATCTTAATGAATCAAGGCCAAATACTCATCCTTCAAATTTGTTCCTAATAAGGCTATTCTGTCGGGAACTTCTGCCACTGACACAGATGTCTGTCTGATCTAGAAACAGCTAGATCAGACAGACATCAGCTGTTCTCACGGACTTCTGTTTTCTGATTCAAGATCCCCTCGAAGCTAACACACTTGGGACTGGCTAGGAGGTGAATCCTTCAGTCATAAAGACTGATGGTTAAAACACTAAATAAACCATAACGTCTAAAGCAAATGATCACACTGTTCTTTCAGTTTAGATTATTCTGCCTGTTGACACGCATTTTTTCCCCTTAGTACTGTATATTAAGAACTGCATTTTTTTTTTTCAAAATAAGATTACATCTGAGGAGACTGGTAATACAAAAAGAAATTTCTTCCAAAATACTTTGTCCTTATCGACTGTGTAGACTGAGAATTAAGGATTAAGCGGATCTGTAGCAATACTTAGATCATCTTTAGACAAGTAATTAGGAGACTACTTCCAGAATACCCATAGAGCGGTAGTTCCTTACACTTGCTTTTTGTGTTCTTTACATAACCAACAGATTGTCCTAAATTCAGTAACATTTGCCTGCATATAACAATGCTAGTGAGGAACTGACTTGCCAATTTAGTTAACGTGGAACATACGTGGACCCAACAGTGAGTTTCTTAGACTAAAATTCTAGTCCCTTATCATTTGTCTTCTAATTCAGCCTTTGGGATTTATCTTTCATGACCTTCTTACACATTCCAGGTTGAACTGGTCACCTCACAATTCCCTGAACTCTCCAACACATTCTCACTTCTATGCTCTTGTTCCTCTTTTGGAATTCCTACTCCCTCCTGCTGAAATCCTCCGTGTTTTTGAGGGCTCAAAAAAGAGGCCACACCTCCGTGACGTCATCACACATCTATCACTAGATGTGACCTCCCTTTTCGGTTAAACCTCATGGCGTTTAAAATATGCCTCTCCAGGTGCTTGGGTGGCTCTGTCGGTTAAGCGTCCAACTCTTAATTTTGGCTCGGGTCATGGTTTCAGGGCAGTGAGATGGAGCTGCGCATAGGCAGGGCTCCATGTTGGGCATGGAGTCTGCTTAAGATTCTGTCTCTCCTCTCCCTCTGCCCCTATCCACAAGCGCCCCCCCAACTCATGTGCGCACGCTCTCTGCCCCCAAAATAAATAAATAAATAAATAAATAAAATAAATAAATATTTAAAAAAATTATGCCTCTCATATGGCATTTTTAAAATGATCTATTTCCTGGAGTTCTGCATACTGGGATATTTGCCTTTGTTCACAGACTAGAGTGTAAACTCCGCAGGGCATATCTTTGGTCTTGCTGATGTCTATCCCCAACGGTGCCTGGCATGGTGCCTTTCATAAAACAGGTGTTCGAGTAATAATTACTGAATATTAAATGAATGTCCAGGAGGTCAATGAACTGTTACAAATATTGCACAGAGGATGAGGAAGAAAGTGTCTCATATTTGCAAGCCAAGACAAATATGTCTTGGAAAAGCCAAGACAAGCTTCCTTAAGTCACAGCCCTGCCCCACCATTTGGAAGGCTGTTGCTCTTGACCATTGGCTCAACCACTTTAATCCTCATTTCCTCATTCGTGTAATGGTGCTAATAATATCACCCACCCAAAATAGTTTCATTTAGGATTAAATAAGATAATTTAGATGAAAGAGCTCTGCTGAATGTCCGTATACTCATTATCTGTTGGTTAGGATAAGTATTATTTTTCTTAGGATCCTTATGTGCATATAGACTTTATTTAAAGTGATGTTGGTGGTAGGTGGTGTTTTGTCTGCCTAAATGATAGTCAGTGATGAGAAATATGTAACAAAAATATTAGAAGGTAAAATGAAAACTTGCTCAATGTAATTGGAGAAGTTTTTTGTTAAAACAGAACGTACCCAAGTTCAAGGATAAAATTAAGAAATTCTTCTTATAGCAGAACCATTTTTTGCATATTATTATTCATTTGAGCAATATTATTTCATCCAAGAGCTCCTTGGATGAAATTAATAACCAAATTGACTTTTTAGATTTGGTTGGAATTCTAGGCTTTGAAATTAGGTAGAAAAAAACTCTAATTTCATCTCAATTTTCCAGGCCATGCTCTTTCACAATTTTATCATAAATTAAATGTAAGCTTGAACACACATGAAGTGTAGTGTCAAAAGCAAATTAATTCTATTGGGTGTCAGTGCTCAGATCAGTGAGCACATTCCCAGATTCATTTCCCAGTTGTCTGCTAAATATGTAGGGGGAGGAGAGAGGAAAGAGGAAGACACAACTTAACCTCCAATTTGCAGTTTTAGTGTAGGAGCATGGAGGAGCAGGGTGCGTGTTTGAGCTCCAGAACCAGAGAGATGGACTCAAATCCCACCTTGCTCAGTCATTCACTGCACGCGTCGTTCAGGCTTTCGGATGGTTCCCTCATTTACAACATGGGAGATATGTTAGCTACATTATGAATCTGTCATCTGAGTAGCCTGGGTTTTATGCCAAGTACTCACCAAGTACTCACATCACAAAATTATCTTAATAATTGAAGTTTTGAGGTCAGAAATACACCAAAGTACACCCATGATACTATAAGTTTGAGAGGAGGAACGCATCTTTGCACGCCTGGTACCAAACAAAATGTACTACTGCCTGTACGCAGTGGGTAAGTGTTAAAGATAATCAGATGAACAGAAGGACTTCAACTTCATTCTGTGGACACAAAGTAAATATCCTATCATCTTTCCTGCTCTGCATGGATAGACATCTCTTGTCACTTCTTATTTGGGATGCAATGGCATTTGACAGGAACTCAAGATCCAGGAATCCTCCAATAGCTGGCTAACCCCTCCATTGATTCAAGAATGCATTCTACCAAAGAGATATTCTAGGAAAAATCATTCTGTTTATTTTTTAAAGACGTTCCACCAAATCCCAATAGAGTCTTCTTATCGTATAATGCCGTGAGAAAACCTTTAGCATGGGCTATAGTCAGCAGGACAGCTGGTCTCCTTGGCCTCATTTCTCTAGGTCTACACCCTAATCTCAACTTTCCATCTTAATACTGTGATGGTGAATAAAATAGATCCCAAAGAAAAGAAAGTAGAGCAATTATTTATTTATACTTCTTGTACTAATAATCTGGTAATATGTCCTGAGTTGTCCTTGGACTTGATCCCTGCAAAGCAACAAATCTCTTGTGGGGTTGACATGTAAAGATGAGCCCTGAACACCAATTGCTACTTTCTCACAATTTCCACCATGAATTGAATCCGCACCAGCCCCACTGCATTTGCCTTTTCCAATTGAATATACACAGGTCTTTAGTTGCAGCTTAGCCCTTGCTAATTTCATCATCTTGAAGCAGCTATTTATTATCCCTGAGTATTAATTTGTTTATATGGGCATGGAGTTATCTCACTTCAGGGTTCTTTGAGGGGGAAAATGAAAGATTATAGAAGAAATTTTTGGAAATTGGCTGGTTCTCAAGAAGTATTAATTCTCCAATAAAGCTTTATTCAGATTCATTTGCTTTTTCTATTCACTAGTCACCTTGACTTTAAGACAAATTTGGTATAAACAAAAGGCAAGGATTAACAGGGAAAATAAGAAAACCCAAAGTTCAAAAAATAATATGCCAACTGTTTATCTATCCCAGTAAACAATCATTGCCATGTCTGTCCAGTCATTCACCCCTCCTCCTTCTGGAAATTGTTTCTCTGCACTCACTCCCTCCTTCTGGGAAATAGTGTTTCTCCCATTGAAGGCATCTATTTTGAATGGGAGCTGTCACTTTTCGTAAGTCCTAGCAACACTTAATGATCTGAGGTGAGTAAATAAATCCAGAGTAACACTGCTCACTGCCTGACCTTAGCTGATTGGTCTGGGAATGAACCCTTCACTCACACTGGACAAAGTACACATCTTCTCCCTGGTTTTTTAATTTGAAAAAAAAAAAAAAAGAGAGAGAAAGAGAGAGAAGGCAGAAGCCAGTCATTTTCTGGTGATGACTCTGGAAGATTGAAGATGGAGATGCTGCCAGATTCTGTGTTTCCTGCTGGTGGGAAAACCTTTGCTAAGAAAATGAAGCCAACATGTGGATGCAAGACATGTAGCACATTCTGGAGACATTGGAGTTTCTATTCCCAGTTGGTCTCTGGGCCGTATTTGTTCTTTTTGTGGTTATAAGTCTTCCAATAAATTTCCATTTTTTGGCTCAACTAGTTTTTTGTTGGCTTGCTGTCACTTTCAACTGAAAATAAACCTGACTTAGGACATTGTTTAAAAAAAATCAAGACTCCATAAACTCTCACTCCAGGGCTGACAAGGGGTTCTAGGATCTGCCCAGATAGAAGAACTTGAAGCTGGAGCTGACTGAGGAGCAGATGTTGCCCTTGCCTGGCTCCAAGCAGAACTAAGCTGTAAGGGATTCAAGATGGGGGCAAAGGAGAAGTTGGGTACTCAGAGGCCATCCCTATTAATCTTCTAACCTTTATGAGCTCAGTTGCAGAGTAAACAACAAAAATAATAAACATGGAATCAAAGGCGGTCAAAAGCCAGAGTCTGTGACTGGTCATAATCAAATAGAGCAAACAGGCTAGAATGGGTGGGTAAGAGTCAGTCTATCATACAGATGCTAATATTCAGATACTGATACAAAGAGTCCAGTACTTCAGATAAAGGATGACTGTGACTCCACTTACAGAAGGAAACCCGTTGTTAAATGGGTGGTGTGGACATGGATATCCCAGACAATTACTTTATTCTGAACTCTAGTTCCAACACCAAGACAACGACTTTACTAGGAGACCATTCAAGTGACTGTTTTAATTCTTCATTTGTATTGTGTCTTTGTCCCATGTAGATACTTTCCCCCAGTTTATGAGTGAGGCATCCAACTTAAAAAAAAAATCCTAGTGGAGTATATCCCCACTTTTACAATAATAGGCTTATAAAAATTCAAATTTACAAGACTATAATTTTTCTACACTGAAGGACTGGTTCTTTATTCCACAAAAAAAATTTATCACAGCATTTCTTTAAATAAAACCTGTTTCCAATACGAGTCACTTTGTAAGTAACATATTAAGATACATCGCTTATATGAAGAAAAATAGACCTATAAGCACAAATAAATTGTCCAATGTATTTAAATTTGCAAGGTTTTCGCCTGCTGTTGATATGTATCAGTTCAGAGGTTGGACATAAACGCATCTCATTCCAGATAAGTCATATTTCCTTCACTATTTTAACAGTTCTCAGATGTTCCCTCTGTGTTGATTCATTCAGGCTACAATCAAGAAGAAGAAGTTGTAGGGTCTTTAGAACTCAACCTCCAAGGTCATAAATTCACTAATATGATGGCGAGGACAACTGAATGGAGAATAATAACCATCATCTGTTAGCTGAGTAGTCTTTTAAAACAGAAAGCGCTTTCCCAGTTATGATCTTATATGAGCTTTATTGGAGCCCTTTGAAGCAGGTATTATAGCCTTTTTAAGGATGATAAAATTGAGACTGGAACATTAAATGACTTGTCCAAGATTATACATGAGCGTAGTACATGGGAGAGCCAGGATTCATATCCATTTCTTATGACTGTTTTTGCTTTCCAGTACAATACAGCTGCTTCACAGCAAAATACCTTATCTGTCCTTGGATGAGCTGTCTGAGATATCTTACAAATGACAGTAACAACTTCCTCCTAAGGCAGTTTCCTGTTTTCCAAGCACGACACTGCATAAGCGGCCCTGGACTGAACTTCGTGATAGTTGTTCAGAAACCAAAGCGTGAAATGCTTTCAAGCAGTTTCTCAATTACTTGGCACCAAACTCTCCCTGGGTATGATTCTGCTGTCAGAAAACTGATAGATATGCCCCAGTTTCTATCTGGTAAATTAACTACTGCTATTTGTCTATGTTAAACTGATTTAGTAAAATATGTTTATTCTACAGCCAGCTGAAGTGTATACTAAAGTGAAGTGAAATTTTGGTTGTTAATTTTGCATGAATAAGTTGGAGAATAGTTTTTTAAAATTGAATCTATATTTAAATATTTGAATTTTATTGCATTTTTAGAGACTTTATTACATTTTTAGAGGTTTATATTTTCACTGTGAATGTATATTTTTGTGAGTTCTAGAAATATATAGTCATTATTTGTATGGCAATGTGTTTGCTTTATTGAGCAAATCCCAGGCTAAATACTCATTAGAGCCTAGGGATAATAACATAGGATAATGATATTGCTTTGTTTTAATTGACGGATATGTTTGTAAAAAGACAAAATATTATAATCATGTTAGAAATAAGACACCTTTTGGGATTAATCAAAAGTATTAGGGAAAGTTAGAATGTGCTTATAATTTCAGTTAAGCAAAAAATTGGGCAATAGGAAAAGAGTGATTAACGAGGTTGTTTAATATATAATTAGAAAAAAATTAACCTTCTCTAGTCAACCAGTTCTACCATGTCACTTATCTTCCTCAAATGGGAAGTTTTAATTGTGTATTAAAACACTTTGTATCAAGGAATAAATATTATTAGGCTTAACACTTTCTCATTATGGTTTTATCTACACATTTACGAGTTAAAAAAAAATACAAGGAAGCACTTAGTCACTTCGCCGTAGAGAATTTTGAGGGGACAGAGCATTAAGTAGCCATTATTCAGCTTTAAAATCTATGATACCTCTATCATCTTAATGTTGGTGACATTCAGAAAGCCCCTTAGTGGATATGTTCCTTCTCCAGCTAATTTGAATCTGTGAAAAGATAGAAGTTTGTCTGAAGAATACTATTGTTTCCATAGTTCTTCCGTCTCAAAATCATTATCTGGTAAGATTATCTGGTGAGTCCCTTTTCTTCAAAGATGTATGCAAAAGATTTCTGATTTATTACTTCATTTAAATGCGTTATTTACAGCACAAATCTCACGGCAAGGATTTCATGCTTGGAAAAGCCCTCTTGAAATAACTGCTCGTTTTGCTTAATTTATGTTGCAATATGTAGTCAGTTTTTCAAATACGTGCCACATTAACAGGATAATTATTTACATATGGACTTCATCTTACAGTAGGAAAATCCAAGCCTTCCACATATTGTATCAGACGCTCTGGCCATGTCACATAATTAAGTCAAGAAAACATTATACCGATGCACGCTTGCAGCGTAGGTATTTACAAAAATTGCTTCCCAGACACTTGGCGCAGGTTCACGGCCTTCGGGAGAGTGCTCTCAAGGGAAGCCGACCAGTTTTGGCACCTCATCGTGTCTTGGAGTGAGATTTTTGCGGGTTGGATTCCAAATGTTATTGAAGTTGCCTAGCTACCACATCTCAACAGAAGGAGAAACTGAGAATTTGACAGCAATTGGCCATGTAGCCAATGACCAGGGCTTGCCTTGACACCTGGGTGGTAGGGAGTTTTCCATTTGCACCTACCATATCCCCTCGGAGTAAGACTGACTGCGGGCAAATGCGAGGTGAGTGATCCTCTATTGCTCCTGATTCACGTCTAGTTGCAATAGCTTTGGGGCCCTTGTGAATTGGGAGAGAATTTAGAAGTCAGGGAGCAGATCGTGTGGAGCCCTCGTTGTGTGCCAGGATACGAGGCAGGGGTGCATAAGGCCTGATCTGAGGGAGTTTGATGGTGAGGTAAACTCCCCCGAGGAGGAGCTCATTCCTCTGGAGCAGGAAGAGTGTGTTGGTAAGAGCCCTGCAGACAGAAGCAACCTGCCCGTGTGATGACTCAAGGAGAAGAACATCAGGTGTTCGACAGTCTCAGGAAAGCTCACCGTTGCAGAAAAGAAGACGGCATGACAGAGCAGCAAGAAGGCAGTCTGGGCCAATTCTCGCAAGATCTTGAAAGAGTTATGAAGAATCTCAGACTTTGTCCTAAACACAATAGGGAATTATTACTGGGCCTTCACAGAGGAGCCTTATGAGTCACAATTATGGTTTTAAAGAGATCCTACCGACTACTACAAGGAACATGGGGTAGTGGTGGCCTGAGCGGGGCAGTATTTGACGGAGGAGACCAGTTAAGAAGCTATTTTATTTTTATTATTCCAGACACAAGATGGTGGAGATATGTACTAAGGTAATGCCACCAGAGAGGGAAGGGAGGAGAGGGACCCAGGGGGCATTTTAGAGGCACATCTGACAGGACTGGATGGCTGGTTTGGCAAGTGATAAAGGGAAGGTAGGGATCGAGGACAAAGACATATTAGCATGAATGCCCATGAGAAACAGAGGAGGAGCAGGAATCCTTCTTTGGGACAGTAGAGTTCTAGATGCTTGTGAGAAATGCGCAACCTGAGTGATCTCTGGTTCTCACTATCTCTCCCTGACTCATGGCTTCGAAGTCTATTGGCTCACCAGGATCTCCGATGCAGCTGGATTTATGTTCGTCTCTGTTGCGTTTCTTTTTCTGGTTAACATATGGATATAATAATAGGATTTGGGGGGAAAGAGACCTCTTTTCCTTTTTCTTCCTCCCTATTCCCCCCCCCCCAATTTCTCTTTTGAGGCCATCCAGAAAGCCTATGATATAGAAAGCAGAAGTTTGTGTACGCGAATGTGTGGCTTGCTGTTGGTGTTTCGGGATGTTTCAGTGTATGGTGATTCTACCAAAGATTGCTAAAATGACCTTAAACCCACCACTCCTAGGACTGAAATGAGAAAACCTGTGATATTTCAGTATAAGATTTCTGCAGGGAGATTTCTAATAACTATAATCTGTGCTAATAGAAAAGGCATGACCTCTCATTACTGATTGTGGAAAGATGATGAGCGCTCTATTGCCTGGACAATTGGAAGAGTCCTAAGCAGTCATGGCAGGGAAGGAAAACAGGCACCCATCGGTGCCACCCCCTGCCCCCATTACTCTCAGGATAGTTTTTATTAAGTCTATTCAAAATTCCTACTTGAGGGGCGCCTGGGTGGCACAGCGGTTAAGCGTCTGCCTTCGGTTCAGGGCGTGATGGGCGTTATGGGATCGAGCCCCACATCAGGCTCCTCCACTATGAGCCTGCTTCTTCCTCTCCCACTCCCCCTGCTTGTGTTCCCTTTCTCGCTGGCTGTCTCTATCTCTGTCGAATAAATAAATAAATAAATAAATCTTAAAAAAAAAAATTCCTACTTGAGTTTTGGAATCCACATGATTTAATAATTTCAATTACTCACAATAAGACATATACGAGACACATACAGCATAAAGCCCCCTTTGTAATAGATGAATTCCAGCTAAGAAATGTAGAAAGAATGGTAAAATTAGAGAAATCCCAATTTTATAATTTCTAATCTGGCAGAAGAAGGGATTGGAGGGCTCATGCTTATGATTTGCCCCAGCTCCTGAGAGCCTGCAGGGTCCCAGGGCCAGTAAGGACATGGGCAATCGAGCAGAGCGATATGTTTCTGATTTCACCACTTTCTACCAGTAGGACTACACTGGGACTTTACACAGCCAGAAAGTTTAAGTTTCAATTTTCTCATCTGTAAAATGGTGCCCTGAATTGTATCTGTCTCTCACTAAGGATGAAATGATATAAGACATAAAGTGTTTAACCTCCATTAACAGAAAGTCTGTAAGTAACCACTCTGCAACAGACACGAATTTAACACTCATTTGTTATAGACATTGCTGTAGGCACTAAAAATAGCAAGTGGACAAGACACCCCAGCCTCTGGCTTCATGAAACTTACACGTTTGTGGTGGGAAGGCACCAAACACGTGTAGAAGCAAATAAGGAAAAGATTACCAGTTGTATTAAGTGCTGGAAGGAAAGTAACTCTTTCATTCTGGGTAGTCGGGGACGGCATCTCTGAGGAGCTGACATTTACCAATGCAAAAAGAGGAGGATGTGTTTGGTGGGAGAGGGAATATTTGTATGAAAATTCTAAAAATCTTTGTCTTCTTTGTGGAATCTGCTGTAGATTGAATGTTTGTGCCCCCTCCCCCCACCCCTGCCGCCCTCCTCAATTCATTTGGTAAAATCCAACTCACAGTGTGATGGTAGTAGGAAGTGGGGTCTTCGGGAAGTGAAGACGTATATGAGGATGGAACCATCGTGAATAAGATTGTGCCCTTGTAAGAAAGACGCTTGACCCTTCTGTCACAGGAGGACACTGTGAAAAGCTGTCTGTGAACCAGGAAGTGGGCCCTCACCAGACACGGAATCTGCTGACAGCTTGATGTTGGACTTCTCAGCCTCCAGAACTGTGAGAAATGAATTCCTGTGGTTTATACTTTACCCAGCTCATGGTGCTTTTGGTATAGCGGCGCAAATGGACTAAGACAATCCGTGGAGATAAAGCCAGCAGTGTCCCAAGGAGCAGCAGAAAAGGAGCCCCAAGTCAGAGCCGGAGCCTGAGCATTCCAGATGTTATGGGTAGAGTTGGAAATTAGGATTTTTTTCCAAAAGCAACGGGAAACCAGTGCAGAGCTTTGAAACAGATAAGCGACCTAGTGTATTCTCTTTCTTTCTCTCTCTCTCTTTTAAGATTTATTTATTTGAGAGAGGGAAAGAGAGTGAGAGAGTGGTAGGGAAGGGCAGAGGCAGAGAGAGAGAAAGAGAACCTTAAGCAGACACCCTGCCGAGCCTGGAGCCCAGCATGGGCTCGATTTCATGGCCCTGAGACCATGACCTGAGCGGAAATTGAGAGCCGAATGCTTAGTCGCCTGAGCCACCCAGGCGCCCCTCCGGTGGATGTTTTAGGCACACTTCTAGTGCTGTATGGATTTAGAGCAGGTAAGAGAGGAGAGTGTACAGTCAGGAGGCTGTTGAGGGGATCCACGAAAGAAGTGATGGTGACCTGGTCTAAGAGGGCAGGAGCAGAGAGGGAGAGAAGGACAGGGATTCCGGATGTGCTTGGGACAGAGTAAGGAAGACTTGATGGCAGTTGGTGCAAGGAAATGGAGGGGAGAAAGTGGGAATCAGGTTTGGGACCTGGGCCTCTGGCTAATTCACTCCGTGGGGTGGCCATGCCATTTACAGGGCTGAGGAGAGGACAGGAAGAGGGAGGAAATGGCCAAATCAAACCAGCAGTTCTTTCTAAGACACACTAAATTTGAAAAGTCTATGAGAAACTCAGCATGAGAACAAATAAGTGTCATGTATTATTATTAATAATAACCTTAATATCCTTAGTGAATGAAGCTATTGCTTGGAGTGTTTTCCAAGCAATTCTTCACTGAGAACCTAAAATAATCACAAATACCTATTCAAAGATTTGGGGATTCTATTTTGGCAAAATGTAATTTTATCATGATTAAATTCAGTGTACTCAATAATGTCAGACTTTGTTAACTTTTGAAAACCATGCTTTAAAAAAACACACAGATAGAAAAAATACAAACATAAAATTCTGAGTGGCCAAATTGGAATGGAGACCTCACTTCATTCAGTCTATGAAATCAGTCAATAGAATGGTGCAATTTTGAAAGCCAAATGACAACTCGCCAATTTTTATCATAGTTACATGAAAAGACAATATACCATTCTTAGATTGAGTTGATGTGTTTGTTTTATGCTACAAATTACTTTAACAGCAGCATTCTTGAAAAAGCAAACGGCATAATACCTTTCCCTCAAATCCTAAAATATTTAATCTAAATCACTGTAAAAACAGATATTCATTCACACTGTCGTTTAAAAATATAGATACAAGGCCCCAGAGTGAGACAATTAGAAGTTACTGTTCCCTTGGCAATTATAAATCGCTTGTTTTCAGCTGACATTTCTTGTATAACTAAGAACCACGTGATTTGAAGACTTGCCTCTTTTTATCACTTGAAAAAGTATAAGGCATTGAATTTTCTTACTGCTTTTTCAAATAAAGGGATTTAAAAAAAAAAACCCTAAAACATACTGTTTATTGTATGTTATGTTGTTAAATGATCAAATGCTTGGTTTGAACTATAGTTAGTTCATACACTGTTCCTAGGAGAGTACTAGGCACCCCCTGAGAAAAACCAGTGAGTACTTTTTAAATTTAACTTGAATCTTGTCGTGTATGAGAGGGTGGCCACCTGTCCTAGTTTGCTCAGGACTGAGGGGGTTTTAAACATAGGGATTTCAGTTTTAAAATAAGGACTTTCTTGGGTAAACCTGGATTACGGCTCTTGAGTTGGGGAAAGGGGAGTGTTATTTTTATACATGTGTATTTTTAAAACTTGTGAGACCCCCAAACATCACTAAAAATTGAATCTGTTGATTTTGAGATTAAAAAAATAGATCTTTAGAAATATCTAATAGATTTTATTTGTCCTTTTAAGGCATGTTTTGAGCTGGGACTGGGTCTTACCCTCTTGCTATGCTTGGCATCTCGATAATGCCCACCATGGGCACTTTATAGCTATTGATTTAACAAGATGTTGATTTGTCAAGAAAATTAAAAGGGAGAGTGATACCACAATGTAGGTGCTTCCTTCTCTTCCCCAAGGCCCCTAACTATCAGATTTCCACAAAAATGGAAAATTACTATAATATGTGCTTTATAGAATTTATCTTGGGGAAAGGGAATTGTGAGAAACTGTTAGTTCCAAGACTGACACAGAAAGTTTTATCAACCAGAATGCAGATTGGTAATAAAAGTATTTTCTTTCTTTCTTCCTTTTTCTTTTTTTCTTTTTTAGATCTCATTTATTTATGTATTTTAGAGAGTTGGGGAGGGCAGAGGGAGAAGGGGAGAGAGAATCTCAAGCAGACTCCACGCTGAGTGCAGAGCCAGCCGGATGCAGGACTCAATCTCACGACCCTGAGATCAGGGCCCTGAGATGAAATCAAGAGTTGGGCACTTAACTGACTGAGCCACCTAGGCACCCCAGTATTTTCTTCATCAGAACTAGAGTTTGTTATGCTGCTGCAAAAAAGCCAAATTTTAAGCCCACCGTTGTCCTTTTTTTTGCTCTTTAGTGAAAGAACTGCTCTTTAGTGTGTTTTTCAATGTTTGACTAAAGCATTCAATTTGCAGTTTTTAAGGAAACTAAAATTAAAGAAAACATTCTCTTTCTGTTCCTTTTATTTAATTTTTTAAAAATGAGTAAAACTAATCAAACCAGTTCGTCTACATTCTTGGTAAAGCATTACCTGTTTCTTAATACAAGGAAGTAGAAATACATAAAATATATATAAAGGAGTGTTGGATCAAGGCCCTGTACCTTACTGCTTATGTTGTCACTTGAGATCGAAGATCAGAAATTCTGTCTTTCATCCTACATATTCTTTTCCAGCCACACGATTGATTCAGTGGAGATGCTAAGTTCCTCCGTGAATGCAGGTCAAGTGTTAGTGTAAATGGGAAAAGGAGCAATGCAGAAACAGTGGGTTTCCCTTTATGTCATTTATGAATGGGAATCGATTAGAGCTATTGCACAAGGGAGCTGGGTGCGGATGCAAGGCAATAGGTGGGGCGGGTAACGCCAGTGAAAGGGGAGACTTCCAGCCTTGCTTGGACTTGTCTCAAGAGCAGTGAAAGGACAAGACAATTTTCTCACCATGTCAAATTATATCTTAATTTCTACAAATTGATCAAGCTTCATACTGGCAGATATTCTCAGATTATTGGGAATATTCGTATCAATAACAGGCATTCATTTTAAAGCAAAAAGAGACTTAGTGGTAGTTTTAGTGACTCCTGCCAATATACATGCAAATACACATCTTTTTGCCCCTTTTATTGAAGAACTCTGCATTTAAAGAGATGTCTGACTTAGGTATCTTGTATTTGGGGATTATAGTTATATTGCTATGAATTGCTGTAGCAATTTGGAATGAGTTTGGAGAGATTTCAATGTGTTGTGTCTACCCGGAAGCTGTTAGAGTAACCCAATTCTGAAAAGAATAAAAGAAAATGTATTAGTTTCCCATTGCCTCTCTGACAAATTCAGAGGCATGGAATGAATTTAAATATATTGTCTGACAGTTCTGAAAGCCAGAATTAGTGAAAACGTATGTGTATGAAATTTGTAAATACATGATCTGAGGTTTTTCCATAATCGCCCCAAACTAAAAACACTCAAAGCATCTATCAGTAGGTGAATGGATAGACAAATTGCGATGCCACGTAGCGAGGCACACAACTGATACACATAACTACACAAAACGAGTAATCTCACTTACACAAAACATTTTGCTGATCGAAAGAAGCAAGACAGAAAAGAGTATGTTCTGCGTGCTTCCAATTAAACGAACAGGCAAACTAATCCATGGCCCTAGAATCAGAACAGGGTTTTCCACAGTTGGCGGTGTTGATTGTAAAGGAACACAAGTCAGGTTTCTAGGGGGAATGGAACTATTCCATACCTTGATGATGGTGTTGGGCAATGGGCATACACCTTTCCCAAAACTCACCGAACTGCATTTCATTTCTAAAATGTGTGAATTTTAGTGTATACTAATTTTACCTTAATAAGCAAATAAAAATAACAAACTAAATACACAGCATTATTCTAATTTTATTTTAATGAAAGTAAATTTTATGTTTTCCACAAATTACTGGAAGTAAATAAATTGATTTATGAATAAGGGTTATCTTCAAGTTGTAAAATCATTGGTACTTTTGGGGCGCCTGGGTGGCTCAGTCAGTTAAGTGACTGACTTCAGTTCAGATCATGGTCTCAGAAGCCTGTGATGGAGCAAGGTGACTGGCTTCCTGGTCAGCGGGGAGTCTGTTTCTCCCACTGCCCCTCCCCCTTCTCTGCCCCTCCCCCTGCTTCTCCCCTTGCTCCTGCTCTCTCTCTCCCAAATATATAAAACCTTTAAAAAAATCATTGGTGCTTGTGTCTCTTTACCCTGTCAGTATTTTCTGCAATTCATAGTTTATAATGAAGTCACTTAATAAATACCACTATCACACACGTCAGGTCTATGACAAAAGTATTTGTAATTTTTCATATCCTATTTTATATTTATTTAACTTACATGTTATTTATTAATAGTATTTATTATATTAAATTTATTTACTTATTTTATTTTGTATTTATACATTTATAATATATTATGTTGCTTATTTCATTATATTTAGTTGTGTATATATATTTATTTTATGTTACATTTATATACTATTTTTATTTTATTTATTGTATCCTTTTATCCAAATTATATTTATTGGAAGTCAAACATAATTTATCAGTATAAATGCTGTTTAAAAAATTAAAACCAAGCAGTAAAGAATGTCTTAAAGAAATCAAGCCTTGATCCTGGGAAGCACAGCAGAGCTCTTTAAATGTTCATTAGTTCCAGGGTTCCTGTCCTTGGTTCCTTACCTTTTTATCCACTCTATGTACACTTTCAAGTGACCTTAGTCATGTTCAGTAACTGCCTCAGCACCCAGCTAACAGCTTCCAATATCTTTTTCTATAGGGCTAACCTCTCTCGTGAGTTTCATGCCTACATATTTATCTGCCTTCTGGGTATTTCCAACTGAATGGCAATGACCTCAAATTCAACATTTTCCTGCTGGAAATAATTAACAAACCACTTCCCTAACTTCTCATGCATTTTTAGGGTGCACACTTGCTCATCACTTAGCCAGGAACTGAAGGGTTCCCCTTGTTTTCCCCCTTTACCTCCACTGTGCATCTCTTGGGTGCTAAGTTCTGGCCATTCAGTCTGCCTCCTGCTTTTTCTCCCATCGTCACACAGAGCCACTGTTGGGTCTCATAAGCTCAAGTCTGACCAATGTCAGTAACCCACTGCCTTATGTTTCTGTTTCCACCTCAACTTTCATAGTTATTGTGTTTGGGCCCCTGCCAGGATGCTCTTATCAATGCTACTTGGCTTCCAAAGAGGACATAAAGCAGTAAAACAGTGTGGGAGCTAGAGTCGGCCCCTTACGATGTGCGACCTGGGATCGGTTATTCACTCTGACTTCCTCATCGACACGGTGAGGAAATAATGCTTACCATCAAAGTGCAGTGAGGAGGAGCCTTACATGAATCAGTCAATAAAAAGTGTTCTACATGGTGCCTGGCTCAATTGAAGAGATCAATAGATTTTATGTTTTCACCTGGTATTCCTAAACTTAGCTCGATCCTGTGGACTTCTTTAGCATATCTGAAATCTCAGAATAACATACTACCGTTCGCTGTTTCTGTTTACTGAGTCATTTCTGTCCACTCTATACAATATAAAAAGCAAGGCTGAAGTTAAAAAGAATCCGGGATCAATGAAATGTACTGCCGTGTATATGCTACAGAACCACACCCAAATAGCTCTCTTCTCTTTCTGCAACAGTTGGCATTGAGTAATCTCTAACTTAATCATCTGTACCGATGTGTATTTCACAAGTTCTGGCCAGGATTTTCTCTTTCCCTTTCCTTCCTTCCTTCCTTCCTTCCTTCCTTCCTTCCTTCCTTCCTTCTTTTTTTTTTCCTGTGGTCATACAAGAAGCTTATCAGACAGTAAAGGTGACATTGCTTTCCATTTATTTTATGGTACCTATAGAATTAGGCTGTTTCTTTCTCTGTAAAATAGGGATAAAACCGTAATTACCTAGTAGTGCAGTTGTGAGAATCAAATGATTTGATTCATGTAAAGCACATAGTTTCTGGCACATAGTAAGAACTCAATAAATGTTCATCTATATTATTTATTGTTCCTTATCTTATTATTATTACATCCTCAACTCATTCAAACTCTATGGCAATCTTGAGATAGCATCAACATGGACACATGCACACACATTTAGACAGCAAGATCTGTATATATCCATACATAACACATAAGCATATATTAATGATTTTGATTTTCTTTGATGTGGTTTTAATTTCCTTTGCAGAAGGAATTTCTCATATTTCCAGTAGATGATTGATTGAAAGGACTTTCATACCGCCTCAGCTATTCAGTTTTGTTCCATTTAACTGATATTCTGCGTCAGACACTTTTGTGTGGTAATGGGCACCAAATGGCAAATGGTATTAACACATCCCTGCTCTTATGGGGTTTAGAGTCTAACTGTGAATATAAATATTAAACAAGAGATTACAAGTTTGATTAATGTTATGTTTGGGGAAATGAATGTTACTGTGGGAAGGTGCAGCCGTCATCCTTGGGTTTATGAGTTTCCAGGCAATGCGTAAACGGAGTTATTTAATTCATTTTGATAATAGTTTCTCAGATCGTGTCTCCTAAACACGGAAACTTTTGCACTCTTTGCCTGTGTTATTTTAAAAACAAAACCTTTGAGCAGTGGGCTTACCCTGGTAATCAGACATTTAAAAGCTTAGGATAAAAGAACAAAGGCTTTGTACCAAGTTACTCACACAATGAGAATGTACAAAGTAAATGCAAGAAATTCAGGCACAGGGGCGCCTGGGTGGCTCAGTCGTTAAGCATCTGCCTTCGGCTCAGGGCGTGATCCTGGAGTTCTGGGGTCGAGCCCCACGTCAGGCTCTTCCACTGGGAGCCTGCTTCTTCCTCTCCCACTCCTCCTGCTTGTGTTCCCTCTCTCGCTGGCTGTCTCTCTCTCTCAAATGAATAAATAAAATCTAAAAAAAAAAAAATTCAGGCACAAATTTCTCACCACTGAGTAATACTCTGGAGAGATCAGTGCACTTAATGAACGAATAGATGAATTCAGTATGCAGAAGAGAAGTTTAATTATGAGTGCACAATCCTGAAATACATTCTTTAATTTTAGATTTGTCACATACTGACTTTATAATCTTTGGCAAGTCATATTTTATCTCTTTTACTAAGATTTTGCTCTTTCAAAACAGAAAAAATTAGAAGTAAAATTGTGTAACTTAAAGTTTACAGACTACATCAACTCTTTTGAATGAAATTAGCTAAAAAATGTGAGAAATAAAATTATGAAATTTTATGAATTTCAGTTTTACTTGACATTTGAAATAGCTACGCGGCCAAATATTGCAGAAATAAACAATCCTTAGATATTGTAATATATATTATATTCTTCAAAGGAATTACAATCCTCTTTAAGGCAGAGACTGTCTTATTGATCCATTTAACTTAGAGACAATAAATAAATATCTTTGTAAGGAATGAAGTGATTTTATTTATAGTTAATTAAATAACTACTGAAGGAGTTTTTCCTCGTGTACTTATGTATACATGTGTGCATATATGTTCATCTAGACAGCCAGCCAGCCAGCCATGTGTTTGGAGTTTACACAGAGTTGACAGCCATTCTTTCAGAAGGCCTTTTCGAGCATCAGCTGTATGCAGTGCTAGGCTAGGTGTGGACAGGAGGCAACGATGAACAAGATTGGTCCCTGGCTTCAAGCGGTTTACAATTATTATCAATTATTATCACAATTAAGATCATTCTCTAAATATCATAAATTATGTGACTCATTTGTTCGTTCGAAGGCACTAAATTTTCATGGCTGAAACCATGTCACTCATGTAATCAGACTACTATACAATAGTGTGGGCCAAATATTTCTTCAAATAATTTTCAATTTTTACATCGCAAATTTTTTTTAGATTATTTACTTATTTATTTATTTGACAGAGAGAGAGACAGCCAGCAAGAGAGGGAACACAAGCAGGGGGAGTGGGAGAGGGAGAAGTAGGCTCCCAGGAGAGCAGGGAGCCCGATGCGGGGCTTGATCCCAGGACTCTGGTATCATGCCCTGAGCCGAAGGCAGACGCTTAAGGACTGAGCCACCCAGGCGCCCCTTCATTGCAATTTTTTTATAGTTGAAATATCAGAATTTGAATTTTCGTACTGCTATCAGTCTAATATTTCTCTATCAAAGTCTTTTCTTTATTTCTTTCTTAATCTCACTCATTTTACTATATGTTCAAGTATATAAATATAGTTATAATTGTCTATTATTAAATCATTAATAGTGCCCTTTCCCTTCTTTTTAATATATGCTTTATACCTTGTACTAGGTGTGTATGCACGCAGTACACACACACACACACACATGCACGCGCACACACACACACACACAGGGTGCAAATATATTTGCACATCAGATATGAGGCCGCCTCTATGCACAGGGCACAGTGAAATGCATGAAAATGAGTACGAGCAAACAAGTGAGAGAGAGAGAGACAGACTGAGAGACAGTTAGATTTACTGAGAACATAGATTAAGCTGACGAATAGCACAATTTAGAAGGCCAATGAGCTTGACTACAGGGTGGCTTTAAGCTTTCAGTCATTAACTCCAGCTTACACACACTTCCTCTTCCCTAGAAAATAAGGGCATGAAAGTGTACTAACCAACCAGTGAGGTTGTAAAGTCACTAAACCAATAACAGAAAGGGATAACTGGTAACTCAACATGAAGAAGGCTAAGGATTATGGTGATGATGATGACGATAATAATAATAATAATATCCAGATACAAAAATTCTGAAAGCATAGACATCTGGATTAGGGAAAAGATCCAAATACTTTAGAAGTCCTCAAGACATTCTTATTTTATAATATTACCATAATTTATATTCATAATAATCACTTCAACTATCAAAAATGTTTTTACATTTCATGTGGTCTTTTGAAGAAGAAAGCAATTACAATAATTCAGTGTATAAAGTTGTCCTCCAAAATAGTTAACATTGTTTAAGAGTTTGATTGTTGCATAGGGAAAGTTCTATCAATCTAGACACCCTTCTGTGAAATACTTTATTCCCTAATGTCTGTGTAAATAGAACAGTCACTCACTTTTCCTGGGCACTAATCCTACACATCTCTTTCTTTCTGGATCTTGGTAATGAGATTTCTTTAAACAAATGCAGTGTCCTAAGCATCAGTAAACAGAAAGATTTGCCTCTGCTGTACAAGGGGGTGTCACTTTAAGTTTGCCATACTTTGTCAATAACAAAGTCTTTAGACGTTCTTATCATACACATTGTATTTTGAAAGTTACTCCACAGTCAAGAATATGAGTAGATCATATAATCTTCCATCTGTGGTGTGCAATTCCGGTTACTCGAGGCTTTTTGTTAATGTATCCAATTTCTCTGACTACTACATTTCTTGGCTAGTGATACCACCAGTCCTTCTGGAACCCTGAAATTTAAAAGCACAAGACTTTATACATCTTTTTTTTTTTAAATTATCTCTTATCTGTTTTGTTTATTTTAATTCTTTATACAAATCTGATTATAATTTGATTTTCAATCCAGATTTGACAGCTTATTGCTTACATTTCTTCAAAAAAATTTTTTTTCCTTTCTTCTACTTTTTTTTTTCTCCTGGTCATTGACATCCATTTCTCCTTCTGCTGTTAACCCCAATTGCCCTTAGTACAACCTGCAGTAAGGGCAACGGTGGTGGGGTGTCCATTAGGGTTCCTTGGCCTTCCTTAGCTTAGAGGGGGTCTGAAACCTCAAAGACTGAAATGTAAATTTGCATAAAGGAGTCACATAGGAATGCAGAAGATACAGATTTTATACTCTCCACAAGGGAAAGGATTGGTAATTTTTTTTTTAATGTGCCAATTAGTTGATTATCTTTTATGAGTTATTCCCGTTCTTCCGTAGGGCAGATGGCTTCCTTCATGCAAGAAGGAAAGATTTCTGTGATAGCTCTTGTTTCTATAACCTTTATTGTTTGTAATCCCAGAGAAGATAAATGCATAATCTCTCCCATCGTCCATATATTAAACCTTCAAAAAAAAAATTAGTTGGCCTTGTGCTGGAGTCACATGCCCATTTCTGAACCAATCACAGTAGTTGGAGAAAGAAGTTGATCTGATTGACCGGTTTAGCGCCTGTGCCCCTCCATGGCGAGAAAGAGGCTGATTAATATTTGCCCTCTGGATCGCAACCACATAGAAGTGTTGAGCAAATTACTGATGTCCATTATCGGGAATATTCCAGGGCACTATTTTAGTATAGGCCTGGCTTTGTTTGTAATATTAAACTCGCAAATTCTACATTTAAAAAGTGCTGTCTTGTGTCAAATGTCCATTGTTCAGACCTGCAACTTCGTAGTAAATGCTTTTCTTTTCTAAATGGAACATGGTAAATTGTCACCTTGAATGCAGGTTGACTTTTCAAAAAATGTAAGCCTGTTGATAGTGCCTAACAATGACAAGTAACAACACATAAACAAGGAACATGAAAATCAGGATCACAGAAGAGCAGAATCATGTTAACTGTAGTGAAATCTATTTTAAATCCATTAGAAAAGCTTCAGTAGGTACCAGTAATGAGTTTTAAAGCACCTGGGTCAGAAACACCAAGCACGCTGCTAGTTCACCACCCAGGATTCATTAATCATTTATGTTGCCTGCAAAACTGGTCTGTTAAAATGGACGGTGCATGCAGTGAGGGAGATGTTGATCCATGAACTTTTCAGCCATGAAGACTGCACAGATGTTAACTACCAATAACAGCTTCAATAAGAACCTGAAGATCTTTGATACGACCAGGAAGAAAAGATTGGGAAAAATGACTTCTAGAATGTTTTAAGTGGACACATATTTCCCTATTAAGATTCTAAGCAAAATAGATGCTCAGCATAGAACTTCACTGGGAGCTCTCTTTTCTGCCGTTTAACTCTGATTGGCTGGTTTTACAGATGTACTTCCTCACTTGGTAAGTCACAACCCCCCATTCCTCTGGCCACTGAATTCCTGCAGAGACTAAGCCTCTGTGTTATGTCTGCATGCTTCAGCTATTAGCCGTTGATAATGCGTGCTTGCTAAGAGTCAAATGTGTAATGTGTTTGTTCCCGGACCTGGTTTTGCCAGTTCATCTATTGCTATAATAAAATAATTAAATATTAATAAACTGAGGTGATATTCATAGTAAAGGAGAGTTGTGGATGTGAAAATTAAGTTAAATCCATTGTAAAATCTTGCCTAATACAATTTTTTTAAATGCTGTAGAATTCAGTGTGTGCACAGATTTTAAAGTGGTTACGATGGCCATCTTGTTTTCCACTCACTCGTTTTCTTCCATTTTTCACCTGTGATACTTTCTGATGCCCTCCCCCCAAATTCACTCTTATTTCTTTTTCCCATCTTCTTTGGTTCTTTGGGAGGCTGACCCATAAGGACTTATTCATCAATGGACCCCCACCCCCAATCTCTGACTTCTGCTTGTTTCGGTCAGTGAGAAACACTGGCAGGAGTTCAAAGAGAGGGAAGTATTGAGTATTTTTTGCCCTCGTTCCTTCCCGGTGGGGTCACATTAGGTTGGCTACACTCCTGGACTGAAATTCTCTTTTTCTGACAGGTAGCCTTCTCTCTCTGGCTCCTGGTAACTACTCCTTCTCTTTTCCTTTCACACCTCCAGGTAGGAAGTGTCATCAGATCTTACCAGCCCTATCGTACTACATTGTCCCTGGTGTCTCTTCATACTTGGCCCACATTCTTACTTGTAGTCCCTTTTTAGAACTGACCTTGACTTACCCATTTTGAATGTATGGGCTGTTCCCTGCTAGCATTCTGGCCGACATGCTGGAGGAGTGATAAGAGTATGGCTACTGACTTGGGACAGTCCTGGATGCAAATCTTAACTCTTTTCCTACAGTAAGTGGAGAATGGAGAGCATCAGTGGTTCCTTTTCAAACTCCACATTCTTCTTTATAAAAATGTAGATAGTAATAAATGCTACTCCGTAGACAAACAATCACCTTCTTCTGCCATCGCGAGAATCCATTATTTATAGCTTTTTTGTTGAACTCGATGTCTGGCACATACTGAATGTGTATTAAGTTCTGATACATGAATAAATTATTTTATGAATGAAAGACAATTTTTCTCATACAGAGTCACTTCTTGGTAAATTTGGCTGTCGTTAATCAGGTAATTCCCGTAGAATGTTTAGGAAGAATATCCCTTGAGTGAGAACTTTCACTATTATGTCATCCCATTGGTATAGAACACAGTCTAAAATAAGCCTGCAAAACTGAAATGAGCAAATGTAAAAAGACACAAAATGAGTCATGAAGGTATGCACTATTTTGGCCTCAGAGCCATGACGGCTAGGATTTTAAAATGTCTGACTTGCTAATCAAACAGACTTCCTATAAAATGACACATTTGCTAATTATCCCGGTGTGTCTGTACTGAGATATTAACAACTGGCTATGTAACACTTATATAACCTTATACAGCACTAACCATGTACCAGGCTTATTCAGATTACATATATATATATATATATATATATATATATATATATATATATATATATATATACAAACTTATGACCCCCCTCATGTAGTTATCCTTTTATTATCCTCATTTTACAGAGGAGGAAACTGAAGCACACAGAGGTTAAGTAACTTGCTCGATGGCCAATACATGTTGACGGCAGACCCTGTAGTCACCGATAGCAGAGCAAAGGCCATGGGTTTACTACAATTCCTCTTTCAGATCACACAGAAAGCCTGCATTTCCTAGACTGTCCTGCAATTCGATACGTTCCAATAACTGAGTTCCGACCAGAGGAATGTAGGCAGTAATGATATAACCCCCTTCCAGGCTTGGCCTTTGAAATCACCCTATGTCCAGCTCTTCTCTGACAACCTAGGAAGCCAGGGGCTCCACAGGGGACCACTATGGGATGGAAAAGCGCTGCCCAACCTGTTTTCAACTGTGATATGAATAAGAAATTTTGATGGCATTAAACTATTATGATTTAAGGGTACATTTATTCAGATGTAGTTTAGTGTGTGCTAACAAAGAAATTGGTCTTTTGAGTCAGACTGCTTTAAAGTAAAACAATAATATATGGCATTGGTCTCATTGTTAAGCAGCAGTAAGGTCAATATTAGAGATGAGGATATATAAGAAACTAGCTATCCGTTTTATACTATGGAAGAGCAGCTGGAAAAACTGTTGCCTTTAGTAACTTGGGAGACAGAGTAAGTATCTTAAACTTGTACTTTTAGAAGTGAGTGATAGGATAAGAGAACTAGTGTCTACTGGCTATTATTGGCTTCCTTGGCAAGGTTATTACCAAAAAAAAAAAAAAAAAGTCAGAAAATAACAGGATAGCATGGAAGTAGAACTGAAAGAGAATAGATTCTGGAAATTGGGGTCTTGCTACGTTAGAAGATGCCAAATAATTAAAGATGAGATTTTAGAAGACACTCAAGAAAAGAATCAGGCTTCAAAGGTTATAAAATCCCAAAAGAAGGCGTGGTCTCTTAACACCCACATCAGATTGTGTCCCAGGAGCATAAGGAACAGGGAGGAACTTCCCTGCAGAGAGAAGCAGGGGTGGTAGAGAACAATGGTCAAATCCATTCCTCATAAGAGCAGAATGAGAGTGGTGGGTTAGCAGAATAAAGAGCACACACTTACTCTTGCAGCCTGAACAACTTCATGTCCTTCAATTGGCTGGTGGCCCTGTCCTATTGCCAGGTACAGTGTGTCAATTTCGCAGCAATATCTCGCTTTAAATCATTTTTTAAAAAGCCCTTTTCACCTCAAAAATGCCAACCTGATTTTAAAAAGTAACAGACAATGAGATCACCATGGACATTACAATAATTTCAAAAAGCCATTCCTTTTTGAAAAAATGTAATCGCTGTTTCCTCATTTGGGAAATTTCTAGTAATTGTCAAAACACTTAGGGAAACTGAAATTTCAGTGAATACGAAAGTGACACTGCAACAATAGGATTGATTTCTGACTGGCAGTTATATCCCCATGGGCTTACCCAAGTTTGGTTTCTTTGGGCGGGATTGGTTGGATTTAGGTATTCAGAGCAGTGTCCCAGGGACAGGGACAAGAAATATGGGGAGCATTTCTCTACTACCAGTTTTACTTCAATGACTGGTGGATACACTGTTTCACATTAAAATCAACACACTGTACTCTGGATCAGACTGTAACAGTTAGATGAATTTTTGAGGTAAGATATACAACTACAAATGAATTTATTTTTGCCTCATCGACAGGCGTCACTTCCCCAGGGCTGAATCACTTGGCAGGGACGAGTTTGCGAGTCTGAGTTAGCCGAGAAGCTGGGAGGTGAGGGGGAACAGAAGGAAAGAAGGGGTGTAGGAGGTATCTTGCAATTTAACAACATGGGTTTTTTGGTGCTTGATATTTAGATCTAAAATCCTGGTGGTCTTAGGCCACTGGAAAGAAGAGCAAACTTCAGGCTGAGAATTTCTAAGGGATGAATGTTCCAAGTAATTATGATGTATAATGTCTCCTGGCAGAATGAAGGCGGAGAAACAGCATGCCTACGCTCTTTTTCCCTTTTCATTTATTTCTCTCATTAAGCTCTTCAGTTCAATTCAAATTAGCATAATTCAAAATGCTACCACTCCAACAAAGGTATATTTATTTACAGGGAGGTAAATGGGTGGGTGTATGGATAGAAAGGTAGAAAGAAAAAGAGAGTCACAGAGAACACAGAGAGTCCATGAGTTCATGAAATCATTACTCCCCTCCACCTGCGCCCATCGTGCCCTTTCTCCTGCCACAGGTGGTGGTACCAGACCAAGACGGAGCTACTTGGGGACGACAACAGCACATTGTACCTCAGCGGGGCACACCAGAGTTTTTCTGGAGTTGGGAAAGTGGAAGAATGGGGATCTGAGTTTACGGGTGACCATCTTTCTTATCCTGGGATGAGTCTGGAGAAAGACGTCCAGCAAAGAGAACCCAGGGAAGGCTGAGCCTTTTCAGGGCCCAGATCCAGACGAGCCACAGTCCAGCGCAGCCCTGAGTTTCTCCCTTTCTTTCCCTGCTTCAGTTAGTCTGAGTTGAGTTTCTGTTTCTTCCCATTCAAAGATTCTGGGCTGAAGCCGCCCAACAGGGGGTCTACAAGAACTGGTGGTGCAAAGGGAACAGGGAGAGGTAGTTCTAAAGTAACGATTACTTTTCCAGATGGCCTTTTTCTTGGTTGAGCTGATTGTGATTGAAAGTAAAATCTTCAGTTATGTCCTAAGTATTGAGATTTTACTAGAATTCAAATAGACTTCAAAAAAACCCAACTTACTGGTAATTTTTTTGAAGTATATAAGAATATAGTTATATATGTTATAATTATATTTAATCATGTATTTAATTATAATTATACTTATTTTATATTTATAATTATAGCATATAAACATATATTATTATAATTGATGTATAATTAATAATATTAATTAATGATTGTGCTGTGATTAAGTGATATACAATATTAATAATTTATTATAATATTATATTATGTCTTATTATATATGTACATATCCATATAGAGCTCCATTTTATATGCATGATGGCTTGATGTCAAAGAATTTCAGAGTCTTGTGGAAATCTTCAAAAATAGTTCTGAAGGATTTGGGTCATAGGAGAGACCAAATAGGACTGAGATGCCAGGATATGCCAAGGGGTAGACAGCACTCTTGGATTATGTCTGGCCCCTTAGGCTTTAGTAATTCAGAGAATTCCTAAATTTAGGAGTCATGTCTTAGTCCTCTTTGTATCTGCCAAAACCAGCTCTGCAGACCTTCCAGCTCCTTCTTCACCTGTGAAAAAATCTGTATATACTTTGAAAAAAGGTGCTACAACCCACTGTGTTGTTTTAGAGAATTTCTCCTGGCCACACCTTCTATTTCTCATTAAAACTCTCCTGTTCAATTCTGGGTTCCTGTCCCATTGCCTCACATCTGGTTTCCACCATTCTGCCTGGCTCTTTACTCTGATGCTTTATGAGGACCGCTCATATTAATCCTGGCTGTCTGCTGTTTGTTGCCTTTCTAAGATTGAAGCTCTTCCAAATTCGTCATCTCATCCTCATTCCCAGAATCTGTAAGAAGCCATCATCAGACTCTGCTTGCTGAGGAAGAGAGTTTGGACTCAACGCTCTGTGCTGAATATCTTTGTTTGACCTTCAGTTCCATCTCTGTCTGGCTCTACCATGTTGGAAGCCTCAGGAGGCTGAATTTTACAGCTTGCAACAACTGGATCCTTTACCCTCTGGCTTCTATTTGGGATTGGCCAGTGGGAAGCACTTGCAGGAGAACAGAGAGCAATGGGAGACACGAGTCAGCTAACGACCCCCTGGCTTCCCTGGGGTCACAGTAGCAGGTTGTCCCCTCACTGCTAAGGCCACAGGTCCTGTCAGGTAGTTCTCACATGTGGCTCTCTCCGGGTTTGGTCACCTGTCCCTCACACTGGCCCTACAGGCCCTGCACTTGCTACCCTACATGTGTCATGACCCCTTGACGGTTTCCCTTACTTCCGCCTACACCTTTGTATAAGGTTTCCCTTTCAAATCTTCTCAATTACCTCATTTATGTGCCATCTCTCTCCTATAAGGACCTTGATTAAAACACCTCTGGTTCCTAGAATGCTGCCCTGAACATAGTGGGACCAGGGGACACCAGGACACCTTGAATTCCATTCCCGGATTCACCACTTACAAGGTAGTTTTGAACAAGCGTGCACGGGTTACTTCTTATATCCTGGACACTTTGCCTTCACCTTTAATCCCTGTCCTCAACAGAAAATGCCATGACAGGAGCATGGAGAGTGTGCCTATGGAACAGAGCAGAAGTCCTGAGGGCCTCTGGGAAGCTGAGATTGTGAACCGCATTTCATTGGATGAATCAGAGGTTGCTGCATAGACAACAGGGAATGATACATATGGGCAAAATACACAAATCAGAGAGAGGAACCTGTTGTGGAAACTTCCAGCACGTGTGTAGATTTGGAGGTATGCACCTCGAAGTGGGTAACAAAAGGAAGGGTTTAAAAAGGTGGGCAGAAGTCATAATGCAAAGAGTGCATATTCATTCATCAAATATCTACATTGGATAATAGATTATATTATGAATTTGTGGCTCCATTCTCTAGGACTATAGGGTAGGAGATAGGATTGGACACAAGACTTAAGTGACTGTATACCTGAAAAAGGTAAAAAATTGTTGCTATCATGGAATGTGGTATTTCATTCCTAAAATTAAATAAAAACAACATATCCTGTTACAAACTTCGCAATAATAACAGAGGAAAATAAGACTCATTTAAAAGTTCTAGGGAGTTGTCCGTCTAGTCTAGAATATGACCTCTACCACAGAGGGAACTGACGTGTCATAGGCCTAAACAGAGGACTTGACGTCCTTCCACCTGGGCCCCACAGGCCATGCTTGCCTCCAGAGGGACTGGCGGTGTCCTGTAGGAGGAGCCCGCGCTCTCCATCTTCCTGTCATGCTCCGTCCCAGGATCACATCACTGCAGCCCAGGGGGCCCCAATTATGTCATTTTTCCTTCTCTCTGTCAGAACAATTGCTTCTCAAGATTCTTTTCAGAAACTTCATGTTTGACTTCAAGTGTTTTCAACCAGATCCCCCTGGAACACTCTATCTCCATTAGAATCTCCTCCTTTATGTGAGGCGGTATTTTTCCTTGCCTTCTAAGGGACAGAAAATAAAGAAGGGTTGTCTTCAGAATTCTTGAAATATCTATTTATTCCTTTTGGAGAATGGATAAAGTGTTCCTAAGTTTCCTACCTATTCATGACGGATGGAGGTGTTATGAAACAGTTATGTGTTTGTACCTTTTCCCTCTTTCCCATACATCCATCAAGATGTGCATTGTACACAGAGATAACAAGCTCAGAAAAGTTAAGTGAGTTGTGAGCAGTCACATAGAACTTGAGTAGCAAGACAGAAACTCTGGACCTTCCAAATATGCCCATTATCCTACGTGAGACTGAAGAGCGCGGTGGTTAATAACGCAAACACTGGACTGGACTGCCTGCCTGGAAAGCCCAGCAGGATGAACTGAGGAATGTTACTTAATCTTTGTGCCCCAATTCACTCATAGGCAAAACAGAGATAATAATAATAATAATAATATGTACCACATATTGGGTTGATCTGTGGATTAAATTAAAACCACATGCCAAATGCTTAGCATTACACTCAAGTTATATCAGTTATTACCGTTATTTTGATTGACAATGTCCAACCACCACTCGATCTTGTTGCTTCAACTCTCCTTTACAGGCAAGCTTCCTAAAAATACTTTCCATCACAAGGTATGACTTTCCTTTTCTGTTAAATCCCATGGTTTTAAATGGAAACATGCCTCTCACATGGCACTTCAAAAAATTATCTATTTCCTGGAATTCTGTATGTTGGGATATTTTCTGTATATGCCAACTCTACCTTCTTAATGGCCCATTTCTCCATCAACCCAACTGTACTTTGACTTCTGCCTCCATCATACTCCTGAGACCCCTGCTGAGCTCCTGTATGGCTTCATGGTGACCAATTCATCATCATTGGGTGCCAAAGGAAGAAACCATAGTAAGCGTAAAGGAACTAAGGACCTATAATCCCCATAGCTTTGTGGTCATTATATTTTAGCAAAGCCAACAACCATGGCTAAGAATTCCCAGGAAATAATGGGCCATAAGGATTATGGTAAATGCAGGGATGTTTTAGAATCCCAACCATAGCAAATTAGGAAAATTTGAAGATAATTTAAAAATAAGTGTTCCTAGGGGCACCTGGGTGGCTCAGTTGTTAAGTATCTGCCTTCGGCTCAGGGCGTGATCCCGGAGTCCTGGGATCGAGCCCCACGTCAGGCTCCTCCCTGGGAGACTGCTTCTCCCTCTCCCACTCCCCCTGCTTGTGTTCCCTCTCTCACTGTCTGTCTGTCTGTCTGTCAAATAAATAAATAAAATCTTTAAAAAAAATAAGTGTTCCTAGTATGAGGAGTTTGCATACTAGGACCCAAATATCATGTAATTTTTGTCCATATGGATCTGAGGGCTTCTTTGTGTTGATCAGAGGACCACATTCCTTACTGTGTATCATTTCACCCTGTAAGTATTATCGTGATATTTTGTAGTGGGATGAATCAGTGAGGCAGAGCATTAGTGCATATCAAGCTACTGAGTTTTTGGAAATGTAGGAATGAGGGAAACTTGTAACACAACATTTTGAAAGAGAAGCAGTAGTATCATGTCCCAGCCTGTTCCCAATAGGGGAGTATCTGAAAAAAGAAGAGCTTAGCTATTTTTTCTTTTGCCCTTTCAAAGGTGGGGATTCAAGCATATATACATACCTCCTTCCTTACTCTTTCTATAAAATCTCTCTATGCATAGGTGTTTGGTGTTAGGAAACACAGAAAGAATATTTTCAAGCTTCTTTAAAAACTGTGCTTTTTGCTCCTTTATTTTAGTGTCTCAATATGTATTTTTGGATTTATCAACTTACCTCCTTTTTCTCAGATGTAGAGACCAAAATTGGAAATAGCCTCTTGTGTTTGTTCACTCTATTCTTTAAGTCCTAAGGTCCTTTAGGGCAAAGAGAATATCCCTATTCTGTGGAAGAGAGAATAATGTTGCTTTTAAGTGCCGGTACAGAAATCCTCATTCATCCTGGAGGTTATGTCCCAGAAAAGCACCAAGATCGACAAGTTCAAAGATAAGATCATACAAAACAGGGAATTGGGGGAAAAATGTTTTTAAAACATAAACATTGCCAGAAAGCACCCACTTATAAAACACATAGTTTCTCCTGATAGTCTTCTCCAGGATCACCTTCTCCAAGTTGATTTTGGAAATATCCATGTGAGATTGTGATCTGCTATGGGAAGAGTCTCTCATAATTCTATGTTATGCAGACTGTACTTAGTAAAAATATCCATCTAGACTTTAATGGATTTGAGTTAAATGTGTTTGCAATTACATCTCTTCTTACCTTATTTTCTCAAGACATAGAAAATTTTCCTGTGCCTGCCTGGACTTTTCACACATCATGGGAAAGCTTACGAGTACCCTTCCCTGGGGCCGACATTCTATCAAAGTGTGCAGGAGTTGACTGTAGACAGTCGTCAGGTCCTCACCTCCTTCCCCTCGCCCAAAGGCCCACCAACCAGGTTTACACAAAGAATAAGTGTTAACTATTGATAAATTAGTCTGCTTAAGGGGTATAAAGTGAAAAATACATATGCCAAAGGGTTATATAGCTTTAAAATTGTATGGGCACACATAAATCTCCATTATCTCCCAAATGCAGAGGCCAACATGGTGATTAATTTGGGGTTGCTGTACTCACATTTTAATAAATGGTAAAATGGCTGACTCACTTCTCCTCCCTTCCTCCTGTCTGTTCTTATTTTACTATGAAAGTGACAATCTATGGCAAATCTGGGTTTCACTGAATGTCTGGTGTAGGTCGCCAGGAAAAAATAAGGCAAGGGAACATTGAACAGGTGTCAATGCTCATTTATGCACAACCACAAGGATACAGTCTATCTTTGTTAGAAAGAGGTGTGGGTGAGTATACACACTGATATAAGAAATTTTGTTCACATCAAAATGAGTCAATGTGTAAATGTATTCAAGGAGATGTGTCTATGTTGCTCTTTGAGAAAGGGTAATGTGGTACTGTTACAAAAAATTTTCCTTGTCCAACTTATCTTAATATATCTTTGAAGAGGTGTTATGTTGAAGAGGAAGGACATATAAAAATAGGACAGGTTTATTTATTCCATCCCTGATAATGGAATAAATCCTAGGCCTCAGTGTGGTAGGCTTGATGTTCAGTGAGACTGAGGGGAGTTCTGTCCATGAGTCTAGAAACCTGATTTGTCTTCTTTTCCATTGTTTCTCCAGCCCTTATCATGGTCTCACTTAACACATACTCAGTGCTCCAGAAATGTATTTAATGAATGAATGAACTCTACTATCCACCCAAGCCAACTGCTCGTCGTGCAGGCTTTATGCACTTGGACTCTGATTTTGACTTTGTTCTCCCACTAACACTGGACACCTGCCCTGAGTTCTCTCAATGAGGCCTTATCAAACTATCTACCTTTTAACAGCCTCCTCTCTGGGGGTTGAACCCTGTCCACCATATACCTTCCTAATAAGAAGATTTTTTTTTTTATTGAGATGCCCCAGATGACTTTGCATACCATTCATACTCTACATCTGTGACTCTCATGCCAACAAAACTTGAATTCATTGGATGTGGGGCATACCATCTAGGTTTAGAGAAATGTATAAAACTGGATATCTGGGACGCCTGGGTGCTCATTCAGTTAAGCATCTGCCTCCAGCTCAGGTCATGATCTCAGGGTCCCAGGACTGAGTCCCACATCAGGCTCCTTGCTCAGCGGGGAGCCTGCTTCTCCCTCTGCCTGCTGCTCCCCCTGCTTGTGCTCTCTCTCTCTCTGACAAATAAATAAATAAAATATTTTTAAAAAAGCAAAAAACAAAACAAAACAAACAAACAAAACTGGATATCCTGTTTAGTAGTCAGTGCCATAGTGAGGACAGTTCTCCATGCCCTGATCTGTACTTTCATTAAGAGCCTGCTCCAGCTTGTCTCCGGGCCAGAGCTCTCAGAGTCATAAACAGCAGAGAGCAGAGCAAGGACAATGGGTGGAAATTAGAGGGAAGCATATTTTAGTTCACCATCAGGAAAATTTCTCTAAGGGGGTTAGCAAATTACCAAAAACATTCAAATATAAATTGCATGACTATCTATGAGGAGTGCAGTGAAAAAAAATTCCTATATTCATAAAAAGATGTGTGTATACAATATCTGTGGCAAATGGTTCCTCTCCTTCTATCTTCCTTCTTTTTTGCCCTCAAATTTTACTGGCTTGATTATGAAGGTCTTACCGCCTCAAGGTGGTGCAAGTTGATGGTTTCATTTTTAAGTTTAAAAAATAGTTACTTTTTATGTGATAAGCATGAGTTCAGATGAACCGCATCTTAGAAAAAGTAGGAATGGTTTTAGAATCAATAAAAAGTAGAAATGGTTTTAGGGGTGCCTGGGTGGCTCAGTCATTAAGCGTCTGCCTTCAACTCAGGGCCTGATCCCAGGGTTCTGGGATTGAGCCCCGCATCAGGCTCCCTGCTCCGCTGGGAGCCTGCTTCTCCCTCTCCCACTCCCCCTGCTTGTGTTCCCTCTCTCGCTGTCTCTCTGTCAAATAAATAAATAAAATCTTAAAAAAAAAAAAAGGAATAGAAATGGTTTTAGAATCAATCTCAACGCTAATTCTAACCAGTGGCACAACTTTTGGCAGATTTATTCACTGCCCTGAAGATGAACATTTTATCTAGAAAGGAGGGTAAGAAAAGTGACCTGTCTATGTATACACACACACACACACACACACACACACACACACACACGTATACAGTCTACTCGTATATACATACATAGAGTGTATATACTAGATATGCATAGTTTCTCACTTTAGCATGTAAAATGTAAATAGGTCTCCTCCACTGTCAGGAAATTCGCATCACGCCACTTTGCTTTTACGAAAGTCCTGCCTTGGTACTTGCTTTCACTAACTGGAAGACAGCCAAAGAGAATTTTCACTTTTATGGGAAAAAAGCCCGAAAGTGAACACAGGGTTCAGTGTCGGTGTGGCAGCAGCCGTGATAGAGCGGCCGCACGCAGAGCAGCGACAGTCGCCCCGCCGAGCTCCTTCCCCAGGACCTACGCTCAGCATCCCAGCATCCACCGCCAGAGCCGCCCCGACCTGTGTCTGTGAGCATCTGTGCGTTACCTCCGTTTACCTTGGGCATCACTAGCAAGCTGTGCCCTAAGGTATCAGAAAAGCCGAAGAGAGGTGATTATGTTTTTAGGGTGTGGGGATGGGGAACGCTCAAACATGTTCCATACGAATTAATGGTAATCATGTCTCTGCTTCACACCGTTTCAGTTTACGAAAGTTTTCATTGGAACGCTCTACTTTTGGAGGGAGGGGGAACCCTGTATCTTACAATATGACTTGTTTCTTTACAACACGTAGCTGGTGGTAATGGTTAAGTTTTATTGTACCCCATGTAACGTGTCCCGCTGGTACCCTGTTTCTTACCTCATTACACGTTAACTCTTTCATTGTCACTGTATTCTGTGGGGAGGAACTATACAGATTAGGAAAACAACGTTTAGAGGGTGGAAATTTTCCCCTAATAGGGCTAATAAGTGGCACAATTAGCATTGGAATTCATGACATCAAGACACCAGATCTAGATTTTTCAAGTGATACATTTAAAGTTGCAGGGCGCTACATGGAATCTATCATGATTTTCTTATTAGAGAGAATACCTGCAGACATTCAGTCTCAATCTGTTCACGACGCAGTGGGTACTGCTATTTAATCAATCTTTCCTAGTCAATAAATATCTTCTTGTCTCAAATTATGCCATCCAGAAAGGTGAAAAT
This sequence comes from Ursus americanus, assembly GCF_024610735.1. Taxonomy (NCBI): domain Eukaryota; kingdom Metazoa; phylum Chordata; class Mammalia; order Carnivora; family Ursidae; genus Ursus; species Ursus americanus. The sequence continues at coordinate 19,859,500 of NC_142135.1, forward strand.
TAGTTGGTTAATAACAAATCAGCCCACATATGGTTAACATAGATCTAAGCAGGACCATATATATGTAATTTTAGGGCCAACAGTTTTTATGGGTGAGTTGTCCAAAGTGTAATCGATGTCTATTATATCTGTCTCAACACTAGGTATACACCTTTTCAGAGTGTTTGGGCAATAACTCTGGACATAAGATATTTCTTCTTACCTAGTTATGGAATGTGTTGCTTTGGGAAGGCAGGGCTATGAGGTTGTAAGTGTGTATTTTTATTTTCTTCCCATGGAAACTTTATGTAGTCCCTCAGAGATACACAGATGTATCCCTGAAAAGTTGAGTATAAATTTAACTTTTTGAGAATAAAATTGATTTTAAATGCTAATTGTTTAAGGGAATTCTCGTGAATTTCATGGGGCAAATAAATTATGTGCTCATTTTTCTGTTGAGCACATCTTGATTTTCGTGTATCTGTTTGGCTTTCCCTATACCTGTAGCTATCTGGAGAACTCGAGTGAGGCCCTACTAAGTCACCTCCCAACACTCATGCCAGGTGTAGACATCCGTGAACTCAAAAATAAGCCAGCGAACACCAGAGTTGTAAGGTAAGTTTCCAAATCCCCGGTATCTCTGCTAATTGACTCTAATGTGTAGCTTTGGAGATCAGTTGAGTTCCTGCTATCATGAGAGAATCGTGGATGTGCTCCCACTTAATATGAGCAGTAAACAGGCTGGAAAGAACACTGGCTTGGCAGTTTTGATCAGCAGGCTGGAATCTACTTTTCTCCCATAGGAGTCAACTTTGGTAAATTGCTAAGCTTCCTTAGGCCTCAGTATTCTCATTGAGAAAATGGCAGTAAAAGCATCTCCCCTCCCTACCACACAAAGTTTATCAGGATCAAAGGAGAAATGACGTGTGAGGGTGTTTCTAAAGCACAAAGGGCTTCACAAAATTTAAGTACGTTTTATAGCAAATCTAATTAGGCGTGTGATGCCTTAGATACTCTGTTCTCTTCTGCTGAAGCATTGGTAGCAAAGATGAGTCAGTAAAAGAAATGCTTTAATAATAATAACAATAAAAATAATAGTACTTACAGTACACACAATAAATATTCATACTTTGGCCACCTAGAACAAATCAGCACATGGATCCCACTGCCACTTGCCTCTAAGCAATGCTGGCTGTCCATCCCCTCTCTCCTTTCCTCTTATCCCTTTCTTCTCCTCCAACCGTTCCTAGGTTCTTGTTCTTCATGCTCTTGACTGGTTCGCATTCCCCCCAAGGTTACCAGCTTTGATATAATGCCCTGCTTTGTAATTTTTATTAAACCGACTGCCTTCAAAATATCATATGCCACATTCTCAAAACTCAGAATACGTAACTAGTTTATTAACCTGATGAATGGCAAACATTGAACAAATTCCTGTAATTGAACTGAATTGACTGAAGTATAAATGGGAGACCTTGACTTTGATATCACTGTATCCTAATGACATTTGACATGGTTAGAACCTTCAGAAATTTTCTCCAGAGATGAGAAGTGAAAAGTTCACTTTTTTTTTTTTTTTTTTGACTAGCAGACTGTTTTATGTAACTTAAAACTTGGGCTAAAAATTGACTGGTTGCCAATATTTTAAAATGTGAGTATATATCATGAAGTTCCAGCTTTTTGACTTCTCTTGAAATATCAGAGCGTGTAGTGATATCGGATCCGCCACAGCAAACACACCGGTGCAGGGGGAAGCTGGTTCCGTTAGAAGAACAAGTTGTGTTCAGTACTAGGAGCCCCACCCATTCCACTTGATTTATTTATGTCACCTTGTGTGGCCCCTATAGGACCTGAGTTTGTGACTCTCGGTAAACCCACAGAAATAACCTTATTAAATCTTATCTCATAACCAGTTAGTCATGGGTGAAATCATGGACAGATGGTTTAAGGTGAACATATGTTGTTGATCAGTTTCTCTTATTTCATTAACCATTTGCCAGCATTTTAAACAGTCTAATCCTATGTCACAAACTATAACTGGAGCAGCAGTTTATAAGGGGAAAATCTAGAGCTTTGTTGAACTGTATTATTTTCAAATTTGAAATGAAAGCCGCTTTGAGTTTTGATTGGCAGTTCAAAGTAGAATGTTACCAGCTCGATAAATGTGAGTCATAGGCATGTTCCAATCTCCACACCTGCCACATTCCTGTGATATCAGAGTACTACAAAGGACATCCCTGGTATGGGGTTGTTACCACATATGGTTACAGAAAGTAAAAGGCCTCTCATGAAATGTCCCCATAAGTGATATATTAGAGGCAAGGAGCAGAGGGCTTAGCGACTTGACATTGGTAGCACCTTGAAGCCTCTGGAGTTTTCTGAAAGCTTCACAAATGCCTTCCTTCATTCCCCATGCCTAAGGGGAGAAGAGTTGATATGGCTGAACCCAAAACAAGGAAAAATGGGGCCATATTAGTAACAAGGGACAATTAATATTCTTTGGAAAAAATCCTCTCTCTCTCTCTCTCTCTCTTTTCTTTTCAATTTCTAAAGTTCCCCTTTCCTCAAATCAGAGTTAAAACCTGGAGACCTGGGATTCAGTTGTGGGCCTATAGAAAAAGACCAAGGCCACTGGTTGGTAGACCTCAGTGAAGGCCATCAATCCAAAGCACAGAAGTTGTCTGTGTGATTCCATATGGTCTGGAACAGGTCACAGGCTAGAAGTTTCTCATATAGAAGTTTGGGGCTGAAGTATTTTTATATCTGCACAGACAGGAGGACCTTTCGAGTGTGGCTATAGCCATGGTGAGTGACCAGTCAAAGAATAGGGGATCTTGGCCTCAAAGACAGATAACATCTCTGCATTCCTCACAGAAGGCCTTCCCATAAGTCTGGCTTTGAGCAAGGGCATGTTAGCCTAATCATCACCAACCAACTGTCCAATTATCCACTGGGCTAAATAGACACTGGTTTAGGGGTCTAGGGAGAGGCAGCAGAGCAAATGCCAAGAGAACATTTCATTTGACACATAGACAACCACATCCTGCACAACTAGTAATCCAAACTCTCTCTGAGGATCCATGTAACTTGGTGAACTATGGGTCCGATATATACTGTGTAGGAAAATGTTCAAAATCATCAAAGAAGATCATGGCAATGGGAATTCCAAACCTCGGTTCAGCATTTTCTACTTGTCTTGAGTCAGAATGAATTTGGCGTAATTAGAAAGAAAAAGATGCATAAAAATAACTGCAGTGATAGTCGCAGAGAAGTAGTAAGTGTGTGTGGCATGAGCAGAATTACTTTTTCTTCTTGACAAACTCACAGACAAAGTACATGGTAAGATGGCACTCTGTGTCATTCCATCTGCCCGAGCTCAGCATTTCCACACAGTCCTCGTGCCCGTAGGGGTCACTGGGCTCCCCCTCTTTCCAGTTGCTGTAGTTCTGCAGAGGAGTGTTGTCTGTGAACACATACTGTCCCTCCTTCTCAAGGTCATTCACCCCGATGAACACCCGGAAAAAGCCACTCTTGGCAACGTAGTCAGCGATGAGTGTGTTGGCAGCTTCGTCCTTTGGCATGGCCAGCATCCCGCCCCGGATCCGGCAGTGGGTCAGGGATTCCCTATAGTTCTTCTCCTCCTGCACGAGGTAGTAGAATTTCTCCTCAGTTTCCCTAATCCCTGCTATGACTTTGCAGAGAGGAAAAGATGCTCGTGATTAGACATCTCAAAAGGAGAAAAGGCAAGTATACAGTATTGCTGGATTTAAATTCATTGATTTGATGTTCAACAATTATTTTGAAGTCCCTAGTATGAGTTAAGCACTGGTTAAATATTTTTATCACCTTTGTAGTTGTCTAATGGAGAACAAAGTCCTACCATTTGTCCTCCCCGTCCTTCCTCCTTAACTCCCCACACAACTGTGAAGAAGAGACTGTTTTGACAAAGGTTTGTTAAATGAGTTGCCACTCAGCTCCTCTCAGACTACTTTATGCTTTGCCATACTTAGAGTCCCAAGAGCATGCCCTTCTCTCTTCCATTTCCATGACTTTTGTGCCTGGAAAGTCTTCTCACTGCTTTACCTGGAAAACACCTACTTGTCATTTAGATCCCAATGGAAGTATTTTCTCTTACAGGAACCTTTCCAATGTCTCTGGACAGGCACGAGGCTCTTGTGCACACTCCCCCAGTTTCCATAGCTCCTTCCTCTTCTTCTTTTGTGTCACTCAACACAATCTAGTCTGTTTGTCTGCATGCCTCATGTACTAAATTCTGAATGTCTTGAGGACAGTGACCATGTCTTTACCACTCTGTAGCCTCAGAGCCCACAAGAGTGCATGGGATGGTAAAAGCTTATCGAACGAACATCAGAATAATATAGAAGTTTGTCCCCTTTGGGCCGAGTTCCTGGGCAAGGAACATGTATATAGCCTGAGTTGTCCCTGTTGACTCCAGGCACATGAAGTACTGAGTTACTGAGTAAGCTTCAGGACAGAACTGGGGACTCCAAATCATCCCAAGCTCATAATATGTTAAAGATGTTTTAGGCTTTGGGGGCATCTACGTGTATTTCTTTGGGTCTATAACTCAAAATTTACCAAGAAATCTGTGACCACGCCAATAAATGTCGAAAACTATTGCTCTATGTGGAACCTCTACGGTCTGGTTTTTTCATGAGAATCCAAGTCATGTCAGAGACAGCGTCTCAGTACTAATTATAACCAGAGTCATAATTAAGAGTATTACAAAATGAAGATTAACACAAGATGGCATGTGTGTTTCTAATAATGCACAACAAACATAGCTGGGTTACAATAAATAAAAGTACAACAAAAGAAGACCGATTTCAACTTAGCTACAATAGCTTCCTCATTCATGCTGTCTCAGAAGAGAACACATAGCCCCACCTTAAGGGCTTCTCTGCTGACTACAATGAAATGGCAAGGGGTAACAACAATGGCTAATGTGGGAAGTTGCACAATTCAGAGAAACACATAATGTTCTGTTGATGTGTATTGAGGCTAGAAGCATCAGTGAAACCAGGATTCGAATCCCTGATCCCCTGTTAGTTAAGCTCTGTATCTACAGGCAAGGTAATTTCTCTAAGCTTCAGGGTAATCATAATACCCACACCCTAGGTGTTATTTTAAGTACTCAAGAAAATAGCTATTGTTTTACTACTTCTCTTTCCTGAGATGCTAACTCTGTTTGACTCTTCCTGTCCCTTTTTATTCTTAAGGCGTGGCTTACCAAACTCTGCCCTTTTCTCCATTCCCCTCTCTCCAGAAAGTATCTTTTTCTATCGACAGACAATGCAATACATGTGAATATATGTAGGTAGTGGTCCTGGAGTGTCCTAGAGTCTGAGCGGATAATTAGCATTTTGAGAGACCTGTACGGTGGTGACACTATCTCAGTAGGCCATTGCCCGAGCCTAGGTATTTCCCACGAGGAATACTGGAATTGTAACGTTGAAAGGGATTAAATCGGTAGATAGCACAAAGCAAAAGAGGAGAGACTCACCATTCTTGACAAACTTCATAGATGTCTTGAGGCGAGCAACACTAATATCCAGTTGTCCAACAACTTTCCGGTACCTTCCACAATCACAGACGGTGCCTTTTAAATGACAAAAACTGTGAATTCATGTTGGAGCACAAACAAGGGCTCAAAATAAGCCCCTGAAGCCTACATCAGTTGGAAAGGGCAATTGCCGTCTTCTTAATCTTTACTACCTTTTCCTAGTGTGGCTGTATCTTTCTGTGAATGGCTATACTTTTGATCTTTTACTTTAAACAAGGCTTCTACATTACATTGTCTTCAGGAATTTACAAAATATCTTCTTAAGTATTTTGGATGAGTGAAAACACAGCTCTACACCAGATTTTTAAGGAGAAGAGTAAATATGGCCAACCCCTGAACACATACTGTGGACCGTTTGGCATTTTTGTTGAACACAGAATGTGCCCATCCAATCTCCAAATAAAATCTTTACAGCTTTTTAAAGACAAATTTCTAGCCCAGTCTTCTTTTCTGTTAACTGCATTGCTCCCTGGCTCACACAACTCTCCCAAGAAAGGAGAAAACTTTCATGATGAAACCAAATGATAATTCTGATTATCCATTTCAAGTACAACTTGAATGATCCTCGAATGTTTCAAGGACTAAGTTGAAGTCTTGTGAATAGATTCAACATATAATTTCAAGAGCCGGTTGTCCCATTTGTGGATTAACTCTGATTTTAATTTCTGCCATTCATTCCCTCTTTGCTCATTTACCTTTTCAGCTACCTGCTGATACTGTGACAGAGAAAGAAGTATAAGGAAAATGATGTGAAATTCAAATAATTCCCTTTTTCTATTTAATGGCTGCTTCATGTAATCAGTCCCTTTTGCTTTCTTCTTTGGCAGTTGAAAAGCAAAAAGAATTTTATTAGCCAAAGGAGGAAAAACTCCGTGGCTTTATTTATCTGCAATCACAGTTAAATATCAGGAATTTAACACAGTTCTTAAAATTAGCCTTCACTACACCTCTGTGACCTCCCCCAGAGCAATCTACTTTCTTTCCCTGCACATAGCACTGGACATACAACTCTTTCAGGCCTCAGGGAGACTCTTCCTGACCGCTGAAGGCATGTTCTGTATCCATGGGGTCTTTGGGGATCAGGCCAATTTGCTGCGGGCAAGCTGCTGGCTCCATTTTGGTCGAGATGCTGGTGGAACGTAGGGCAACGTGGTGCAGTCCTACTGCTGAGGCCATGGTGGACCTTCCTCTGCTCTAGGACAATGAGAGCTGCTTCCTCCCACTAAGCATGACTAGGATGGAATGTGCCATCATTAGCTTCCCCAGGGCTTGGAAACTCACCAGCAGATAGAGAGGAAAGTTCCCTTCTTTCCTTCCCTCTAGCCCAAGTAAAGTAAGGTTAAGCATTGAGAGGACTGTTGCTTTTTCATAAAAATGTATTTATTTTTAAAGATGAAATCCATGTGGAATGATGCTAGAAATTCAAGAGAAAAATGAGCGTGTCGTACCTGCTTTGCCTTTTCCTCCTGGAATCCCGGGCAAACCCTTTTCCCCTTTGTCACCTGAATAAAACCAACAGCCATGAAAAGAACAATTAACTAAAATGGTGAATGATTTCTGGCAGACAATAGCTTATGTATCTAAAAACATAGGGAAGAGTTTTTAAATTTCATTTGCAACATCTCCAACTAATACTCTTTGGTTTTACACAAATAATTTGATTTTGAATTGGCTGCACAAGTACAACTAATCAAGCAAGTCATTATTTAGATCGAATGTAGAATTCCGATGGGGGGGCAAAGAAGCAGTTAAATTTGTATCACCTGTCCTACTAACATGGCCTTCTGAGAAAGGCTAATACAATTCTCTGCATGTTTTTAACTTTCAAAGTACCACTGTTTTGTAGATCTGAATTAATTGATTAGCACATTGCAGTGCCTGTGTATTTATTATGCCCCCAAGTTCTTCCATATGGCTTTACCCTTGGATTTTCAAAAACATATATTGCGCTTTTTCAATTTAATTCAAATATTTACTATTTATTACTCTATGCAAGACAAAAGGTTTGGTACTTTGAGAGGATATAAAGGGAGACAAGATTAAACTGACTTGAAGGGGTTTACACTTTCTGAAAAGATGTGATGTATGCAAATATCGGTAATATAAAGTTGTGTCAAACAGATTATGCTGAAATATCAACATTGATAATTTTCCCTTCTGCTCTTCTTTTTATGTGGCCATTTTCTTATTCAGTCAGAGGCATCCACAAAATAATTCTCAGAGAATCAGGATTATTAAAGCAGAGAGAAAAAAAATGTTGTTTTTTTTTTTCGACTTCAAAATAAGCCCTTGAAGCCTACATCAGACACAATAATTGAAAGCAAAAGCTTTTGATTTCCAAAAGGAAATGTTTGGCTGAAGTTCTTGAGAAGCAAAAGAGAAGATCCTGATGGAAGTAAAATAGAGTTTATGCTTCAATGGTGAACTGGAAGAAGAAAAAGAAAGAATTTGGGAGGAATGAATATAGGATGAAGGTCACCCAGGCTAGAAGACTATAGGGGCTTGCTTACCTTCGTGGGAGTTCGGGGAGGCCAGGGAATTAGTGATATGCCCCAAGGGGGCAATGTGAGGGGAAACGGAGTCAGGATTGAGGTTCTGCCTAACCCCATCCTTTACCAGCAAAAGGGAAAAAAATGGGAGCCACTCTAAAACCCGTAAGGTAGCCCATGTTGCCTGCTCATTACCTATTCTTTTCATTAGTGTCTGCTGAGTGCTTTTCATTAAGAGTCCTGTACATACTGACTGTAGATCTTTCAGGAAAGCCTGCTTGCCTGGGCCGCAAAAATTTGCTGAGCCTTTCCAAATTGACCCATGTAGACACTTCTCTTTACAGTGCTAGTGAACGTTCATGAGCTCCCCAAACAGAAGGAGAGGTCCTTGAAATCCAGAATGCATTTTAAACATGTAGGAGGAAGTCTCACAACTTGCACTTGAATGAAATAAGACAATGGTGAAATCCATGACAATAGAATGTGGTAAATACTGCAAGAGAGACACTGAACAGAGATAATACACTCTGGGAGGGAGGTAGATGACATAGTGCTTCAGCTGGAAGGATGAAGGAAGGCTCTCCTGGGAAGCTAGCCCTGGAGCTCAGTTCTGAAAAACTTCAGCAGATGAAGATAGGAGCAAGGTAGGAGACAATGCACAACAGAGGTACAACTGGGAAAGCATGGAAATATGCCATGCACCATGATGAGGAAGATTTTTCTGCTCACACCCAAGTTGTGTCCTGCAAATTCCTCAATTTCTCTTATATGTAATTTGTTAATGATAAAAATAGATTTTGAGAATATATTAATGGAAGAAAGGGAATATACATTTCCTAAGTACTGTTCCAGATACTTTATAGATATTATCATATTATTTATAGATAGTATCAAATTAAATCCTATGAGTTAGGTATTATCATTATCTTTATTCTACAATGGAAAGAATGGAGGATCATGGGGGGAACATAACTTGTTCAAGGACATCTAGCAATTCAGTGGCAGTGTTGGTGTTGAAACCCAACCATTTCTGGCTCCCCAGTTCATGGTGTTTCCCAAATGAGTGAACCAATGATTTAGTGAATGAAATCAAGTATTCAAAAAATGTTATCAGTAGTTGAAAGGAATGTCAAGTCCTTGTCACTGCCAGAAACAATATGGACTTAAAAGATCATATGAATATAGTTGAATATTTTATCTTTTGAAAATAGTGTGTTTTCTTTAAATGTGGATTCCTTTCAATTCCATGTGGGCTAAAAGTTGATTCTAGTCCTGCTATGATCCTAGTTCTGGGCTAAACCCAATGGCGACATCAAAGAAGCCTAAATGGAGTATTTGTTTTATAAAAATAACGGGGGTTTTAAGTACACATCAGAGACCAAGGAAATGGGACACTATCACTCTTACCTACTCACAGAGTGAAATAAAGGAAGTGCCTGCCAGGTATTTGGCAAAAATGGCTGTGGAACAGAGTAGAGAAGACATTCACTGAAGCAAGAGCCTTCAGCTAGAACTTAATAGTGTGGAAAACAGATTTTTGAATGGATACATGGCTTTTTTTGTCTGACAAGATGTAAGCACTGTGACTACTTTCCAGTATTTTCACATGAATTTCATTCCTTTTTCAACAGATGGGAAAGTCAAAGCACTGTGGTAGAGTGAACAACCATGGCAGTCCGAAAAACCACGGCTTGAATCCTGCCTTTGCCACTTATTTGCTAAACGTGGACAGGTTACATAATTTCTTTAAGACTCTATTTCTTCATTTTTTTCCAGTGGAAATAATGGCGCCTAGAATCAGAAGATTGTTAAAGAAGATAAATTAGATAATGTCATCTTCTCATGGGATTAACTCTGTGCTTGAGTCATAAAGAATGGTCAACCAATGTTAGCTTCTGTCACATACTTAGCCGGAAAGCATGCCACGTACTTAGCTGGTTTAAGGAGCATGTGAAATAGGCACTATTTCCCAAAAATGAATTCTGGTTTAAAGTCATACACGAAAACTTATTTTGGCCCTTGAGTGGGAACATGTCAGTAATAACTGTCTTAAGGCTGAAGAATTAGAGGTTGTGTTTAAGCAAACAAACAAACAAAATCACAATGCTTCCACTGTAAAAGGATTATTGACCTTAAGTAAAAACATTTATTTTGCTATGAGATTGAATTTGCCTGTACTAAATCATTCTCTCTTCTTCCTAAAATGAAATATTGACATCCAGAAAGCTACCTTGTCCATGCAAGTGACAACATTAAGGTCAGCCCAGAAAGTTGAGATTAATCTGAGTCAGTGAAAAATTTAGAAGGGCCACTGACAAAACCAGGACAATAAATTTCAAAGTACAGATTAAAAATGAAATTAATCCAGGTGAGCCAGAACACTAACTCTCAATTTTTTTTGAAATTCCAGGACATGCTCATAAATTTTGATGGCATATCTCCAGAGGAGAAAGAAATCTTAGTGAATGGTGGAAATTGATGTTAAGGGACAGTAGTACTTATAGAAATAAAGGGCAGAAATAGGGCCACATCATAGGAAATAAAATATTTTATCATTCACTTTTTCATTCTTCATGCAATAAACGTTTAGAAAGTTTCCACTGTATATTAGGCATTAGGGTAAAATGATTAAAAAGTAGGGTCCCCACATAGAGCTTTTATTTATTTAAGCAAAAAGACATGATAAATCTTTCATTCATTTATTCCTCCAGAAGTTCTCAGTCTATAGGGGGAAAAAGACAAGCTAATAAGCCATGGCAATGAGTAAAATGATAGAGGTGTGCAAATATGGAATTGGCTTGAAAAAGATACGGTTAATTAACCCTATCATTTCCAGACTGTTACTTTTTCAACATTTGTGGAAGTTCATCCACTATGAGGCTCAGAAAATCATACTGAACTCTACTCTCCCTGTCTCTGTCATCTACCACCCTCCCAAGACACCTTGACTTATTCTATGAAAGGTTTAAGACTTGACTCAAGATCATGACCTCCAACTCTCTTAGCTGGAGCCTCATCTGTATTTGACACGTCTAAATCCAGGCAAGTGTACCATCTAGAATAACTCATTGGAAAACGAACTTCTTGAATTCTGGAATGTTCATGAGAGTGACTCCTTTTCCCCCTCTACCTCTGCTCATCTCCAGGGTGATACTTGGGATCTCAACTACATGGAACATGGCTACATCTCAGAAATCTTAAAAGTCCAGCATCCCACTTTCCGGCCACATCTTTCCATCCCTTAACCAGTTGTTACACGAAGCTGATACAGACAGGGGCAGATCCGTGATTCATTTTATCTGAACTTATTCAATTTGAGAAGCCCTCTTTAAGAAAAAGTATTCCAATTACAAATGGAAAAGTGATAGAAAAATGAATACTTAAAAGAAATAAATCACTAAATTTTAAAAGTAGACACCACATTACAAAATTCACTAAGAATCATAACATTTTAATTAATAAATTTGTGCCTCTATAGTTCTTTTTTCATACTTATGCGCTGCATATGTTTGGCTGCATTCATGAATATGCAATTGACCTAGCACTACTTATTGATAAGTACATCATTTCTCATTGCGAAGTAACATCAACTTTGCATAAACCAAATTTAAGTGTCTTCTTGCATGTTCCATTTCCTTTCATTGGTGTATTTATCTGTCTCTGCATAAATTAACACTATCTTAATGGTTGTAGCTTTAAAACAAATGTTTAAATTCAGCCTTCTAGCTTTGTTTTTCTTTTTTAAGGTTGTCTTTGGGCATTCTGGGTTCCTTTCATTTCCATATAAATTTTGAATTGACTTATTAAATTCCAAGAGAGCTACTTCTGGGATTTTGATTGAGATAGCATTGATCTACACATAAATTTGGGGGCCATCTTAACCATAGTGGTCATCTTAACCATATTGAGCCTCCCAATGTATGAATGTTTCTTAAACATTCTTTAATTTCTCTCATCATCATTGTGTCATGTTTGTTGTAGAAGGCTTAGATATCTTCTTTTTTAGCTTTGTTCCTAGACACTTAATAATTTTGATGTTGTAATAAGTGGCATCTTTTTAATTTCGTTTTCAATGATTTCTGGTATATAGAAACAAAATTGATTTTTGTACGGCTAAACTGTAAAAAACTTAATACAGATAGTTAATCTGTAGATTCATTTGTATTTTCTGGATATGCACTCACACCAGCTGCACACAATGTCCCTTTTATTACTTTGTTTCCAATTATTGTGATTCTTATCTCCTGTTCTTGCAATTTTTCTCTAGCTAGAACCTCTGCTATGATGTTAGTTAAAACTGGTGACGAGGGCTGTGCTCATCTCATTCCCAATCTCAGGAGAAAAGTGGTCAAGGTTTCATTACTGAGTATGATTTTTAATAAGTTTCTGTTGCTGTTGCTGATATCCCCTTTCATATTAAATATGGTACCCTCTATGTCTAGCTTGTTAATATGTTTTGAAACATGAATGGGTGTATGTTTAATTAAATGTTTTTCAGAATTTGTGGAGTCCTAACAGAAAATGTTTATTTTTGAAGTGAAAAAGAGTGGCATTTTCCCGGGCCACTCTTCCCGGGCAGGCCTCGAGTACCAGTTCAGTTTGAGCAACTTCCTGCTGGAGCTTCTCAGTCTCATAGCGCTGCCTCGCTTATGGGGAATGACTTGCAAAATAGTACAGAATGCATAGCTTGCCTCAGTGTGGTTCTCTTCTCCTCCAGATCAGGCCCCTAGAGTCTTATTCAACTTGCTAGCTCTTCCGGGCCTCCAAATTTGTATTTGTGCTTTGCTTTTTTTTTTTTTTTTTTTTTTGACTTGGGTAGTCATTCTTAGCAGAAGGAGTAATACAAGTGAATTTCTCATAGCTTATATGCAGAAATCTGAATTTTGTTTCATTATTAATAGTGTAAGAAATTTCTTTCACCTCTACGGCTTAGTATTGATGATTTATGCACATTAAGAATATTGTCAAATTTGAGAATACCTCTCTAATGTCTTTTTCATATATGAGCTGTTGGATTTGGAAACATTTCCCGCAGCTTAACTCTGGTCCTGTACATTTCAAATGTTGTTTCTTTCCCACAACTCACACATTTCTTGTGCTGGATGCTGCAAGACACATTCCTTTGACGATCTGATCTCTGCCCCTGCACTTTTTAACCATGACTTTGGAGAGATCTGCACAGTAAGTGGTAAGAATATTCTTGGAAGCTATTCCTCGATTGGAATTACTAGCAACAACTGTACATGGAAGTAACTGCAACTATGTAAGCCTATCCCATGAAGTCCAAACTAAACATTTCTCCCACTCAAGTTCCTTTCAGTGAGCTCCCAAAATACTTGTGGCACTCCCGTAACCAGGTGATACACAGAGAAGTCTGACGGAGGGAAGCTGGAGCAGAAGGAGACAGTAGTGCTACGCCTGCATTCTCAATGCAGACAGTATCCACTCAAGGACATAAAAGTCTGTTCTAGGGGGTGAAAAATCTTACTCTCTTTTATACATTTCAAAAATATACACACAGTACATAACAGATATATAGTCAATGGATGGTATTAAAATTTCATAGGGGAAGGCAATTAGAAAAAAATAATGTCTAAAAAGGCTGCTTAAGGAGGAAATTGTTTGTTTGTTTTTTAATGTTGAGAGGCACTCTTTCCACCAGTTGAGGATAAAATGCCTTACTTTACAAACTCTACCAAGACATATGGCCATGTGCATTGATAAGGCTCCTCTCAGGGTCTTGGGAAGGACCCAAGTAAGTGTGGGGCTCTGAAGCCAAAGCTTCATTAGCTTCAAAGTAAAACCACCCCAAATCCATACTATGGGAAAAGTCGTCACGTAGGAGGAGTCCGTCTGGCTCTTCCCCAGCTGTGAGAATTTCAATCACAGGTGAACGTACACTACAGGCCACTGAATCAGAAATAAGCATAGCAACTTCTTTTCAGTGGTACTACACTCTGTCCCTGCCCTCAAATGCAGGCAGAAGGAAAATTCTCAAAGGAATGAGTTGGAAAAGGACAGGGAGAGAGGAGGTACCAAGCTACGGGATGAGAAGAAAGGGGGGCCATAGCGTCGGCTTACACTGCACCAATCGACCTACCCACACACGTTGTGGGTGACTGGGAGGCACATGACTGATCCTGCCGCTGCTCAGCATGCATGGAAGGAAGGCTGCAGGGTACACATCAAGGCTGCAGAATTCTTCTAAATAGTCTATGAGCTCCTTGCAAAAATATTGTGATTCTCATTCGGCTTTGTATCTTCAAACCAAGAGGAACTATGCCAGTATGAACTGCTGACCATCAGGAGCCGTTGGAACCGGCTATGATTGAGCGTTTTTATGAGAAGATGATATGCAGGAATACTTAGATAATAAAGAGGCCATCTCTGTTTTATAATGGGAAAGCAGTAATTTTGTGCAGGATTCGGACAGGACAGAATACAAAAGAGTATGAATATATATACTTAAAGTTTCTCATCTGTTAATAAATCCCAGATGCAGAATCATTACTATTTCACTCAGTTTAAGAAAGAAAATTATACTGGGGTACCTGAGTGGCTCAGTCCATTGAGTGACTGGCTCTTGATTTCAACTCATGTCATGGTCGAAGGGTCATAAGATCAAGCCCCAGGTTGGGCTCCATGCTCAGCAGGGAATCTGCTTGAGATTCTTTCTCTCCCTCTCCTTTTCTGCCCATCCTTCCTGCTCTGTCTCTCTCTCTCTCAAATAAATAAAATCTTAAAGAAAGAAAGAAAGAAGAAAGAAAGAAAGAAAGAAAGAAAGAAAGAAAGAAAGAAAGAAAGAAAAGAAAAGAAAACTCTACTGTCCTTTACTGCCTTGAGTTTTATGAATAATTGTTTTCTACCACTGAACGTGCTTCGTGGTCATGATACGCATTTTAAGTGTATCAAGGATTACAACCAGCAGATTCTAGGACATAGTTCCGTACAGAAAGTACCAAAACTTTATGTTTGATTCTGTCCCTGAATTTCTGTTTAATATTGTTCAAGGCCTTTATTTATTCTTTTAGACACATTGTTTATGTATGAAAAGAACAGCTTAGACACGAAGAAAGAGGAAAATTCTTATGTTAAAAGAAAGAAAAAGGATCATTTTCATGATACAGAACGTTTCAGAATATATCAAGGGTATGCTCGATTTGCTTCAAATTGCCACTGGAGAAAAGGAAAATGCAGCTTACCCTTCTTACCAATGGGCCCAGTCTTGCCAATGTTGCCCTGGTCTCCTGCATCACCCAGCTCCCCCTTAATTCCTGAAAAGCAAAGCATTTCATCTTTATATCCTAAGGGTTTATATTCCCTTTGAAGATGTGGCTAATGCATGATATTCACTTGAAGGAAGTACCAAAAAGCGCACTCTTCTTTCTGCGGTATGTGGCATACATCCTGTCCTTCCTTATTTACTTTAATAGTCTTATAGTGTATATATTAAAGCTAAATGTGGGCAAGTATGAAAATCCTGGACCCGGTGATGTTGGAATGCTTACCAACACAATATTTCTAAAAGGTCTATAGCAGAAGATGTTTAATCTAAAGGTCAAATAAGGGGCTGAGTGGAAGAATTCTTGCATTCTATTCTAATTCTCTTCCTCTGTAGATCCATTTGGCTTCGCTCTGAGATTCTGTTTCCTAGATTTGACTATATTAGACATTTTTTAAAAGGGGAGGGGATGTATTATAAAACCTAGTGATCAAAGGGACATCAGAGATTGTTCCACCAAGTTTTTATCCACAAATATATATAGTCTGGGATCACTGAGTTCCTCCAAAATTGTTAACAATCAATTGTTATCAATTCTGTTTTTTTCTAGGATGACCTAAAAGACATTTACCAGTTATAAAGCTGCATCCCTGTGATAATAATTTTACAAATGATTGTATGTAATTATAGAATGTTGTACATATTTATAGAATAAGAAGAGTTTAAGTCAGCGTTTCTCAAATTGAGGTCTGAAAGGCCTGTGAGTCTTTTTTTCTCTTTAACATACTAAAGATTCTGAAACCAGTGGTCTAGGGCTTGTAGCAGCTGGCAGGAAATACGTCCAGCGCTTAGAAGACACACGCTTACACATCACAATCTAAAGCTATACTTTGGGGAAGTTGCTCTTGGCTTTGGGAGTAAAAACACTCCCTTATAGCCTTTCTGTCATTCTCATCTTTTCTGCTCTGCTCCTCCCACACCGCGCCATTTGCTGACAGATCTTGGAAATAGGTAAGTCAATGGATCAGACAACTCCTTCTGTTCCTTCTTATTGTTCTCCTTACACTCTAGGCAAGCCAAAATGAGTTGCTTAGTAGTGGCTTCTGAGAAGAGACACAGCTATCAACCCAGCCGTGTTTCTAAAACTCACGGTTTCTTAGATATTTCTGGAGACCGCTACTCCTAGAGTTCCTGGAGTGTCCCACTCCTGCCCACCCTAAGTAGGCAGCTTGAGAAATGCGTCGAGTCCTGGGGACAGTCAGTGTCATAGGAGCTCTCTGGTGGTGAGTAAATTCATGTCTGAAATACATTTCATTCATCTTTGGAGCAGAGAGTGTTACGAAAGCTGCCAATTTCCAGGGCGAAGCCAATAGAAAGAGGAAAGCAATTCTAATATTAGAGTGTCAAATTCATGTCATTGCACTTACCTTTTGGCCCCATGCGTCCCACTTTGCCATGTTTCCCCTCCTCTCCTGGATCTCCCTTTTCACCATCATCTCCTTTTGAAATGGAAAATGAAAGAGTGGAGCAGCTCAAATAGTAATATAGCACATCCTCCCCAGGATATGGTGGTGAACATGGTTGGAATCCCTTCCTCAGCCCAGTTCTTGCCTTGTAACTCTGATGTGACTATGTGTATGGGCTCACATGGACTGCACACGCAGGGAAAGAGAGGACACTTCTAGTATCTTTTGTCTTTCACTTTTTTCCACATTGTTGGGGGAGGTCATTAAGGGGATGTGACTGCCATTGACCTGTGAACTAGACCTGGGCAGTCAATCAAATCTCCTCATCCCCTTCCCCTGTCTTGAAATGTCTGAGGTGTCCACCATTCCCATAGTGGGAGCCATTTCAAGGGTGCAGCCTTGAGAGGGTGAGGTATTGTTGAGACCATGTGGCCAGTATATGTGACTGAATCCCAATAAGTTCTATATAAACTTATGAGATTCTGGCAGCCAGGTGTGGAAATCTTGTCTTCCCACCACGGAAGACAAGCCCCATATGCAACTTCTCTTGCTTGTTAACACCACCATCTACTAATCTGGATTGGTCTGCCTCTTTCTTTGGTCTTCCCTTGCCCTCAGTGTATCGGGTGTTGGGGGAAGCAGTTTCAAATTTTCTGCAAGAAATTCTCAAATTTGCAAACCTACTAACTTCATATTTAAAGAAATATCTTTGCTGGTGATTTCCTGAGAACTTTGCTTGGTTTGACAAGTCTGTTTTTTTTTTAATTGAAGTGTAGTTGACAATATTACATTAGCTGCAGGTGTACAACATACTGATTTGACAAGTCTATAGATTTGCTATGCTCACCACAAGTGTAGTCACCGTCCGTCATCATACAACACTATTACAATAGCATTGACTAGATTCCCCATGCTGTGTCTTTCATCTCTGTGATTTATTCATTTCATAACTGGAAGCCTGTACCTCCTAATCCCCTTCACCTATTTTGCCTATCTCCCCTCCTCCCACCCCTCTGGCAACCACCAGCAAGTTCTCTGTATTTATGGGTCTGTTTCTACTTTTTGTTTGTTTGTTCGTTTGTTTTTTAGATTCTACGTACAAGCAAAATCATATGGTATTTGTCTTTGTCTGACTTATTTTATTTAACATAATACACTCTAGGTCCATCCACGCTGTTGCAAATGGTGAGATCTAATTTTTTTTTTTTTTGCTGAGCAATATTCCATTGTGTGTGTATACATATATATGCATATACATTATATGTGTGTATATACATATACCTTATGTGTGTGTATATATATACGTGTGTGTGTGTGTATAACATCTGGTGTGACAAATCTTTATTTTTGCTGGAGAAATTGGCCAGTTCTAGAAGCTTGTATGTGTATAAACATGTATATTGATGTGTGATACATATGTAAATAATATAAATATATATTTATATATAATTATCTAAATACATAAAAATATATAAATGATAATTTGTACTTTGTAAGTGACTACTCTCTGACTGCATGCTTGGGAGCCCCCACATGGTATGAATAGACCAGGAAGCTAAGAACAGAAGACAACTAGGAATGGGGATACAAAGCAGTTCTGCGTGAGCAGCGACCGTCACGCTGCCCAATCAAGGACTGAGTGAGCGCCTTAATGAAAAGTGTCCTGCGGAGGCCTGAGGGGCTCAGTCAGTTAAGCGTCCAACTCTTGATTTCTGCTCTGGTCATGATCTCCAGGTTGTGAGACTGAGCCCCAAGGTGGGCTCCATTCTCAGCGACGAGTCTGCTTGGGATCTTCTCTCTCCGTCTCCCTTCACCCCTGCCCCGGCTCACACTGTCTCTCTAAAATAAATAAATCTTTAAAAAAGGAAAAAAAGAAAAGAGAAGTGTCCTGGACTGTAAATCAGGAGCCCTGGATTCTCACTTCATATTAGTCACTGATGGGTTGAGCGAACCTTCAAAAGTCAGTGATAGAGCTTATTGGCTTTGAAGTGAGACAGATCTGGCCTTTCTCAGCTTGACCACTCATTAACTGGAGAAGGTTGGATATGTGACATTCCTTTTTGAGTCTCATTTTCCCCTCCTGCAAATTGAACTAATAACACCTACCAAAGGAGGGCCCCTGTAAGAAATTTAATAAGATGAAATGCGTAAGAGATACAGAACGTAATCATGCAGTGGAGGCTATTGTTATTCGTTATTTAATACTTCAGTTTCCTCATCCTTAATGTGGACTTCATACCTGCCCTCCTACCTCTCTCAGCCGTTTTAGGATCAACAAGGTGAGTATGTGAACATGCTTCGAAAACAAAGAGCACAACACGCACAATATTCTGACCAGCTACCTGCATGACCACACATCAGTCTCAGGATATGAAGGAGTCCTGTCCGTCACCAGTGGAAAGAAGTAGATAGAAGACTTCTAAAGACAAAAGTGAAGCTCCTTGAATTAGACAGTTTGGGAGAAAGAAAGTGGAGATGTCATTTATTCATCCAGAAGAAAGCATAATCAGCCATTCTCTATTTTTTCTGAGAGCAGAATGTTAATATTTTAAATGAAAGCATAAGCCAAGTGTGGAAGAGTTGGATTTCCAGGTCGCAAGATTGGTCAAGCATTAAAACACTTCACATGTGACGCTCTAAAATCTCCTTCTGGGGAAGCCTTTCAAAAAAGAACACACAGAAGATTTGTGTGATCAGCCCGGAGGGGTGAAGTGGGCGGATTAAGTGGCATTTCTTTAGATAAAGTTAGTAGCAAATGTTTATCGAGTAATTATAACATGTGCCAACACTGTTCCTCATCATACCAATTCTAGGAGGTGGAAACTATTATTGTGCCATTTTGTGAATGGAAAAACAGGCTCAACTAGATTAATTGCTTGCCTATTGTCATAGAGCTTATGGACGGTGGAACTAGGGTTTATCACGTGCATCTCTATGCCGCCAGATCCCTACCAATAAGCAATTGTCCCTTCCGATCTAGGACTTTGTGACCCTTAGCGGATTTTGGAGTTTAGATAATTTGACATTGTACCACATTTTTCAGGGGGAAAAAAGGGAGATCCAGAAAGAATGATTGCTTTTGTTCCTTTTTAAAAAAGAAAAATGATGCAGAAGAAAAAAAAATAGCCTAGTATCTCAATGACTTAATTCACAGCGAAGGTATCCTTGAGAGAGTTTGGTATCACTGAGACCTGGCTTTGCCACTCACTCGCTGAGGGAACTTGGGAAGTCCTTGACCTTAGGTCCTGATTCACTCATTTGTAGAATGAACAAAACACTATCTTCTTCAGAGGGCTTTACGAAAGGTAAAATTAGAAAAGTATTTCCCCTTAAGAAGCCCTCTCTAACACTTTCAGGCTGTGCTAAATTCTCCTTTAATTACCTTCATTGCTGAAAATAATGAACTTTATCCTGAGTAAGCCCATTTTTCTGCGCTGTTCCTTACACTCATCTGTGACCTGTGGGATGGCTGCGGTCATGGCTGATTTATTCTGGCATCCCCATCATTTGACACAGTGTTTGGCTCTGACGCTTAGTAAATATAGTTCAACTGGGTATATCTTGTGAGCTAGAAAACATTTTACAAATGTGATGGTAGTGTTTATTGAATACTATGTGCCGAAGGGGCTCCTAGTCCTTGATATGCATCCTATTATCTGGTCTCTACAGCAACCTTTGGATAGATGGATATTATTCTTAGCTCCATTTTACAGATGAGGAACTGGGAAAAAGAAAGGTGAAGTAACTTCCCAGGGTCACATAGCTTGCAAGTAATAAAGCCAAGATTCAAACCAGGGCATTTGCCTTCAAAAGCCCATGCTCTGAACAAACTCTAGGATTGGGAACATTCATTTTTGGGTTTGGGATTGCTCTTCTGTATGATGGGACCAAAGATGCATGTCCTGCTCACTAAAAGGCAAGATCAAACGCAGGCATGTGCGTGAAGCCCTTTGTGAATCAGGAAACCACATGGATGTGAACGATTGGTGCCGTTATTATTTCTCCTCTCCCCCTCCTATGAGCTTTCCCATTCATTTTCAAGAAAGTATCTTAACTAAAAGCAGCCAGATGAGTGACTTAGTCATCTACTGCTCCCTGGTGGCTCCTGATGGAGACCTGGGAGGGTGAAAATAGAAAAATCCCTCTTCTGACCTGGGTGCCTGCGTCCCAGCCTGGTGGTGAGCAGGCTGGGGGCAGAGATGAAGTAAACAACTTGTGCCCTTGCCTTCAGCTTGTATCCTGGGATCATCTGATCTTTGGGACTTGCTTTAATGAGAACAGAAGAGAGGTATAAAAGCAAGCTTTGGAAAGGATCCCCCACATGGCTCACAGTTGTCTGCTTTCATCCTCTTGGCAATATTTCATTGGATTAGTAGTGCAATTTAGACTTTCTTTTTTTTCTTTTAAAAATAGCTACTTACATTTTAAAATTAAATGAAAAGTTATCAATTGAAATGAACTAATCTCAATTTTACAAAAATGATTTGTTTCGCCCCCCCCTAGGCCACCACCTTGCTGTGATAATCTCTCCAGCAGCATTCCAGCAGAGCACACAGTTGACCAATTTTTCTTAGGTGAATTTTTTTTTCTTTTTTTCCCCAAAAAGCAAAAAGTCTTTTACAATTAAATTCTAGTTTAAAATGAAATAGCTAAACCTAGGTCAGTACCCCCTGCTCAAAGGAAGCAATTATTAAAAATTAGTGAATTGGTTTTGGAAATGCTAAAGAAAATTCACTAGAAGCTGTACTTTACCCACTGCCAAAATAACCTTATGGACTACGGGAAAGTTGTTAGCAATCCTTTTCCTGATTAGCCTTAGAATTGAGTGGAGTAGGTGGTATGGTGTGCTTGATTCATGGGGCCAGGACTCTTCCCTACGATAAATCCTTCCCATCTCTAGCTACCCCTTCTTGCTGAATGCATTCTCACTCTTGGAAAGCTCTGTAGTCCTATCGATTATTCCCTGCACCTCTCATACATACCAGGTATATCAGTATGGTCATAAAATGGACTATCTCCCAGTGCTTCGACTTCCTTGATCACAACGCCATCCTTTCACTGAAATATTCAGCCATCCTCGGGACCTACTATGTTTGCCTTCTGTCCATTCACTACTTTATCTGTCCCTCTGTACCTTTACCTACCTCCCTATGTGTCCTGAATTCTTTCAGCTCAGTCATTCCCACACAGCTCTCCCTAAGGCAAAGGGAGTGCTCTCCTTTGGTGAAAAAGGCTCTGGAGCAAGTTATATCATTTTTCTGAGTCTCCATTTCATCCATTAAATTGAGAAAAATAATCATTACTTCATAAGATTGTTGTGGCCTAATGAGGACAATACATGAAAAGTGTTCCACACAGTGCCTGGTGCGTGGTAAGGTTATCTGTTCTTCTTTGAATGAGAACAGAGGGGAGGCATAAGAAGGATTACCATCGTCATCATCATCACTAGAAATCACATCTCTTTTAAACCTCCCCTTGCATTCACCACCTCCATCCTTACCCAGCGATCATCACTTACTTTTGTTCTTGACCATGTATACTAAGTAAATTTTCACACAATTAAAGATACATAGAAATAAATATATACCCATTACTGAGATTTAACAATTAACATGTTACCATTGTTTCATCTATGTATTTTTACTGATTTTTTTAAAGTACATTACAGACTTCATGACATATCTTCCTTAAATACTTCAGCAAATCTCTGAAAGGTAAGAACATTCTCCTATGTACACAGAAGAGCGTTATGTCAATCTTGAGTTTGGTTTGGCTTCAGGGATTTGCTAAAGTCACCTTTATAGAGATCTGTGACCTTGTTCATCTTGAGCCCGTACTCCTGTTCTGTATAAAAACCAATAGAAAAGAGGTGAGCACTTAGAAAGAGGAGCAGACAGACATTCAGAGGAGTAAACCTGGGTTCGGTGAAAACAAATCATGACAAAAACTCCATTTTTTCTTTCTTCTGAAAGGACTACTAGTAAATCAAGAAACTGCCTTGACCAGCATGGCTAGAAGAAGACACATGCCCATTGGTCATTCACGGAAGACTGCAGTTCCTGTGACACTGGGGTGAGACATTGGTGCGATCCAGGGGCTTCGCTCTTACAGATCGTGAATTCGACTCCCCATTGTATCCCTTCCAGCTTTGTGACCTTAGGTGTGGTATTTAACCGTTCAAAGTCTCTGGTTTTTTTTTTTTATAATGATTTTTTATTATATTATGTTAGTCACCATACAGTACATCCCCGGTTTTCGATGTAATCTGTTTTTTTTTTTTAAGATTTTTTAAATTTATTTGACAGAGAGAGAGACAGCCAGCGAGAGAGGGAACACAAACAGGAGGGGTGGGAGAGGAAGAAGCAGCTCCCAGCAGAGCAAGGAGCCCGATGCGGGGCTCGATCCCAGGACCCTGGGGTCATGACCTGAGCCGGAGGCAGACGCTTAACGACTGAGCCACCCAGGCACCCCAAAGTCTCTGTTTTATCTGTAAATGGAAATAGAGTACCTACCTGTTTAGTCTCCCAAATTCAGGGCTGTTTGCTTACTCTGAGACACGTGGTACTTTCATTCATTTTGATAGCTTTGTGGTGGTTATTGCTGGTAGAGGAAGAAATCAATAAAAAGCTTTCATAGTTCCTTTTCTCCCCATCAAATGCATTGCCAGGTAATGTGGAGCGTTACCTGGACTGCTCCTGCCCATTCCCTGAAGGCAGGATTTTTCAGCCCTTCAAAGGTCTTACACCCTAGAACTGGTGCCAAGCTTTGGTTAACAGGAACCAGCAGGAGAAGCTGATCTGTCATTTAAAACCAGGCCTCTGCAAGCATGGCTCAATGACCCTCAAAGAGAGCAGTGGTCATAAACCGTGGACAAACTATAGACCCATGGTGACATTGCATCACAGCTCGCTTTCCTCATTCGAGACACTAAGGGGTTTTTCTTCATATTTCTTTTAATGAAAGCATAAAACATGAGCAAGCATGGTTTCTAAAAGAAGAATGATTTGTAGACATTACTTCGCATCTTCATTGTCATGCAACGACTTATCTGTGGTCAAGGGAGACACAGACCTTGGCTAACCTGGCTTAACAACAACAACAACAACAACAACAACAACATGATAATAACAAACACTATGTTCTATGAATAGAAAAAAAATCTTTCCATGACAGTAGGGCAGGGGTCCTCTAAGAGATTTTCTGAGGCTCTTCCCTAACACCACCTCACCCAGTTACGATGAGTGTGCATGAAATAAAATGATCCTTATAAAACAATTAACACCTTCCCGGATACATTTAAAGCGTTTGCAAAATGTTTATTTTGGTCCTACAGCAGGGATATGGTTACAAAAGAACTAAGTTCATTTTAGTCCGTAGGCAACTGCCTGCCTCTAAGGAGAAAAGCTGTCCAAGGGAGAATCTTATGTGGAAGAAAGCAGCTCTTAACCATGATGCAATTTGCCAAGGGTTTCAGCCTTTGGAAACACAGGTCTTTGGAAACCTGGTGCTATGGACAGAACAGGAGTTTTATAGTCTGTCATGGGCTGGATTGTTTCCTCACCCCCAGAATTGGTATGTTGAAGCCCTACTCCCAGTACTTCAGAATGTAACTGTATTTAGACATAAGGCCTTTAAAGAGGTGATTAAGTTAAATTCTGGCTGTTCAGACAATCCTAATCCAATCTGACTCGTGTTCTTATGAGAGGAGGAAATTTGGACACACAAAAAGACACAAGGAATGAATGCACTAATCCCTGAAAAGGCCATGCGAGGACACAGTGAGAAGGCAGCCATGTGCAAGCCAAGGAGAGAGGGCTTAGCGGAAAGAGACCAAATCTGTTACTTCTTAACCTTGGACTTGCAGCCTCCAGAACTGGAAGACAACCACTTCCTGTTGTTGCAGCCACCCAGGTTGTGGTATTTTGTTACGGCAGCTCCAGCAAACTAATTCATAGTCACAGAGACCTGGGCTCAAATCCTACATCTCCGGTGAACAGCTCTTTAATGTTATACTACAGAAGTACTCTCTCTGCTTCCATTTCCTGAACCAGAAAATTGAGGTAGTTACACTTTTCTTATGGGGTTGCTTGAAGATTAAATGATATTATGGATGGCAGAGCTCACAGAGATCCCTGTGCATTGAGTGTGCCCTTATCGATCCACTAAATATTAAGTGCAGAGGGGGAACCTACAGGTTTAACCTTCCTGGTACCCTCGATCTGTGCTTCTGGTAACAGCCCCGCAAATCTCCATAGGAAACACTTGTTTATTCTTAGTGCCTGTGGTTTGAACCTAACCCACAGTGATTGGTTCAGCAGTGGGCACGTGACCCAGTAGGAGCCAGTGAGTCTCAATTTGTAGATAAGCGTGCTCATAACTCAAGCAGTAACAACTTTCAAAAATGGAGACTTGCTCTTTCTGCAGGGGTTGCAGAGGGGACAGACTAGTATTGAAGTGTCTGAATCTATTTTACCACCATGAAGGGAGAACCTTCTTTAGAATGAAGTCATCATCGAGGAAAGCGGAACCAAGGTACGAAGACTCTGTCCTAAGCACCTTCCTCCAGACCGGATGTAGCGCAGCTTGAACCCCTCCCTGCTCTATGAGACTGTACATCCCCCTTCTCTGCTCGGTTTGCTTGTTTAACCAGTTTAAGCTTGGTTTGTATCTGGTTTCTTTCACTTGAAAACACAAGTTTCCTTACTAATGTAACTACTAGACACAGATCAGGAAAATAAGGGCCTTCCTCTGAGGGGATCAAAACCTCAGGAGAGGACGGGCGTGCCGGAAGCGTGCAATTACTGTGGTAAGTGCTGGGACAGCAGCTGTTCTGGGAGCATAAAGGAGGGAACACCTGCCTCTACCTGCTCACACCTGCAGCTCTTCCCTGGTCTTTCTCAGGAAGAAGTCAGTGGGATCCTTCGCATTGGGCTCCACCGGAGGAAATTTATATCTTCAGGTAAGTGAAAAAGAAAATAAGCTAAAATACAAATTTGTCATTAGATGAGGGCAGGCTGGTACTAACACGTTCTCATCAATAAAAGTTCGTGTGGATTTTTATCTTCCATCCAAACCTTGCATCCTCCAGGTTTGGCACATGTGTTACCTCCTCTTCCCGGGAGTCCGCTCAGTGCACTTTCCTGCTGCCATCTCCCTCCTCAACCGTCAGGAGTAGTCTCATTCCCTGAAGGGAACAGCCCTCGTACTTCATAGCACCCACCACGCCATGTCAGACGATAGGACAGGTCAGGGAGGATGCCCTATTATTGCCTTTGAATCCCTAGCACTTGCACAGCCACTCAGATGCGACAGGTGCTTCCTGGATGAAGGTTCAAAAGGAATGGAATAACACCCTTAAAGATCGATAAATGTGAGCTTGATGACAATACAGTCAAATAAATGAGTCATTGATTAATATGTTATTCCCACAAATGGCTGATTAATGAATGGACTTGAGCCAGCTGGCCAAGAGGTCTGTGTGATGGCTCGTAACCTAGGAGGGCAGCCGGCCGGGCTGTACTCTTCCCTCCACCCCATACTTTTGTTTTCTTCTCTTATTTGCCCTTGTTTCCCAATGTCCCCACCGTGCTCTTATCTCCCAGGCTCAGTCCCCGAATTGGTTTTGGCTGTTCCTCCTTCCAAACTCCCACTTTGATTCTTACTTTTCCTCACCTGCGTCCTTTCTTTCCCTCCCACCCCTGCTGCCATTGTCTACCTCTCCCTGTCCTCATACTCTAACCCCCGTTCCCTGCAGGTGGTCCCTAGCTGGTCTTCATGGTGTTTTATTCACTGGTGACTCCAAGTGCCTGGAATAGTGTCTGTTCAATGAATAATTGTTGAAATATTGGTTTCTTTAGACCTGAGCTTCACTTTTTCAAGCCATCTTGTAGACGGATCTTTATAAAATCACATTTTCATTACAAAACTGCCCCATTCAAAACGTTTCAGCAGTTTCTCTGTGTTTATAGGCCAAACCCAAACTAGTTAGTCTAGTATTTGGATTTTCACAAACTGGCATCAACGGAACCTTCTGGTGTTATTTTCTGACATTGACTTGCACAACCTTCTATGCCTGTTCAACTTGTTTATTCATTTTTCATTAAAAGGTCTTTCAATTCATGCCCCCATCGAAAGGCTTTTCTCTCTGTTTAAAGTTGATCTCTCCAGAAGAAAAAAGTAGAAGTCATAAAAGAGAAGAAAGATATATATGACCATATCAGAATTTAGAAGTTCTTGTATGATAAAAGAAGTCACATAACTATATTGAGTTTACAAACAAATATATAACAGACAAGGAAAAAAATCAAGCACTAAGACATACAAGATGATGAATGTTCTTAACATGTGGAAAGCTTTTGCAAAAAGACAGTAAGTGAAATAAAAAGATGATCTAAAAATATAAATATTAATGATAGATGAACAATGTCCATACTCACTATTAGTCAGAAAGGTATGTATGGAAATGTCTATTATCATATGTTGCCATCAGATTTAGTAATAATCTAAAAAGACTAACAGCACTCAAAGATACCATGGATGCAGAAAGCACTCGGTCATTGCTTTTGGCAACATGAATTGCTACAGCATTTCTGGAAGCTAGTCTGTCAGTAAGGATTAACATGAAGAATCCACACATTCCATTTTACCTTAGGGAACCCATTTTATGAGAATAACTGTAAGAACTAATGTATATACGTGTGTGTATATTTATATATATGAGAATGTTTGTAGTGGCAAAAACAAAAACCATAAACAATCTGAAAGTGTATCATCATGAAACTGATGAAAATACCGGGAGAAATATCACGCAGTTGCTAAAAATAATGAGTTCAAGAAAGACCTCTGAAGAAAGTATGATCTCCATGTTATATTATATAAAGAATGTCTCTTGGAGAGTCATGCATATGATCCTATTTAGAAGAAAGAATAAATAAGCAGAAAGAATATAGAGAAACATGTTAATACCAAGCTATTAATGATGGTTACATCATTAATCCTGGGAAAGGGAAGAGTAACAGTGAAAAGTGAGAGCATTAGCTTTTTCTTTACACATCTTTATTCTGCACGTATTTACACATGCTGTATGGTTTTTTAAATTATATTGTTTATTTAAATTCAATTTAGTTAACGTATACTGTATTATTAGTTTCAGGGGTAGAATTTAGTGATTCATCAGTTGCATGCAACACCCAGTGCTCATTACATCAAGTGCCCTCCTTAATGCCCATCACCCAGTTACCCTTCCCTCCACCCACCTCCCCTCCAGCAACCCTCAGTTTGTTTCTTAGAGTTCAGCGTCTCTTATGGTTTACCTCCCTCTTAATTTTAATCTTATTTTATTTTTTCTTTCCCTTCCCCTATGTTCATCTGTTTTGGTTCTTAAATCCCACATATGAGTAAAATCATAAGGCATTTGTCTTTCTCTGAATGACTTACTTCGCTTAGCGTAGTACACATGCTACATGTTTCAAAAAGCATGAAATACCCTTGCAATTTGAAAAATAAATCATAAAAAATGTAAAGAAACTGCGGACTTTCTATCCTTTTGTAAATTTTACCCATTAGTCTTGTCTCAAATTCGAAATTCTCTGAATTTATTGATAGAATTATTTCCTTGGTAATTCACCATCTGGTTCCTTGTTACTACTCTAATTGCTGCCTTAGAGTATTATTTTAAAACGCACTGTTGTTTAACTTTTTGTATTAATGTCAACTACTTAGAGTGTAAGTTCCTTGTTTTGAGGGCAGATATTTTACACTTTGTTCTCAAGAGCTGCTCAAAACTTCACAATTTGCTCACTCGCTCATTCATTCCTTGAACAAATATTTGTTGAGTCTCCACTAGCTACTAAGTCTTGCGTTGAGTACCAGGCATACAGCGCGGTCTCAGACCAGACATGATCTAAGCCTAAAAGTTTGGTGGGAAGGAGACACCAAACAAGGTCTTATAAATGTCATGAGTATTATGAAAGAGAAATTGTCATGTGTGTTGATGGCATCTAACAAGGTGAGCTTTTTAAAAGATCAATGATCTTTTTTCTTTTCCCTGGGAAGAAGATTTGGCTTTTATTCATCTATATGTCCTCTCCTCAGATGATACGATAATGTATCAAATAAGGAAATAGAATGGAAATGTTTTTTCTATATTAATACGCTAAACAATGTAAGGAAATATGTAAGTGCATATATTGTGATTAATTTATCTATTAACGATATCGATGACAATATTGACAACAAATATGTTTACTAGGTGCTTCTTATGATCCAACCCAGTTGTTGATATGCATGACTATGATGTCAACCAGTCCTTCTCTTGTGCCCCATCAATGTCAGAGACCCATGAAATTTATTCCCACTTCAGCTAGTTCTTGTATAACCTAGCAAAGAAAAGTGAGGATTTCAAGGATCCTGCAATGTTTCCTACTTGCATTATAAAGCACCTCCTCTTTGTTTTCAGGTTTATTTGGTTTAAGAAGAATTATTACTTGGAACCTGCAAGTCTTTTGTAGTCATTGCCTGTGTGAGTAACAGGGAGAAAAAAAGAAAACAACTAACATTGTACTTAATGAAAAATACAATATTAAGGTTTGTTGGGCAGGTTTTCTTCCTCCTGCCCATATCATTCATTATTAAAATGCATTCAGAGCCAAGTCAGTAGAAACAAATGCAAGGAGGAACCCCATCCACCCAGGACTAAGGGATGTGCTTCTGCAACACAATGCAGTAGATGAGAGTGGAAGACCCGGGATCTGAGGGCTTAGTTCAAGTCCTGGTTCCATCATTGGCTCACTGGCAACCCACTTAAATTCTATAAGTCTAAGTCTCCTTATTAGTAAACCAGAATAGTGAAATATCTCCCTCACGGGGTTTTTGAGAGGAGTAAATGTGATCTTGCATATGAAGGGTCAAACGGTGCCTGGAATGCAGTGAGCACTCAGGAAATTTATGATATGACAGTATCATCCAATAGCCCACCCAGAATTTCTAGCCACTAGAAATTAGAGGGATACAAAGAAGAGGCCAAGGGCAGGCAATGCCTCTTTAGCCCATACCTTGGCTGTGCAGATTTGCAACTCCCTGGTTGATGTGTATTTTTGCTTCCAGAGTTCATGCCTCTGGCATTGAAACATTTACAGCACTCTGTAGATGTAACATACAATATTCTGTCTAAAATTCCTTTCACTACAAAGTGGGGGAGAAGCTAATATAAAGAAAAAGAATAGCATTGTAAGTAATAGCTATGCGATTATATCCCAACATCCCAACCCATGGACATCCCACCCATCTGTGAGAATAGCAGTGTCTTCCCTGATGATTCCACTAAATGAGACAAGTTACAAAAACTATGAGTCAAGACAAATTGTGATTTGTTTTTGTAGAGAAGAAATGCCTAAAAACTATTTACGATATCTATTTTCAACTGCTTACTGGACTTTTCCATATGGATGTCCAGAGGCAGCTCAAACTGTTTAGAACTCATTATCATCTGCCAGTTTTGCTTCTGAAATCTCTCTCTAATCTCCCCTCTTTCTCCCTATCCCAACAGCCCTAATTCATCTCTTGGTTTTAGTTCATGTCCCACCAAGAGCTTCTCACGTCCTTTCAGTCCTTCAGGCTATCTTCAGCCCTGCCAAGAGATTTGTCTACCTGGAAAAAAAAAATCTAAGTTGCTTCATTCTACTACTCAGATTTCCATTGGCTCTTCTGGTTTAAACTATCATTTGGCTAGTCAGACCTGATACAATCTTAAAACTTCTACAGAATAGCTGTGAAAACCAAAAAAAGAGAAAAAGAAGAAGAAAGAAAACCCAAGGTATAATGAAAATTAGGTTTAAAAAGTGTGGTAAGTTTCCATTTACAATGAAGCCATTGGAGCTAGAATAGGGAAAACATTCTGTGCTCCACCTTATTAAAAGATTGATTTATTTACCTAAAAGGAGGTAGAATAACACTTAGTTTCTCCTCCATTGGACACCCCTGTTCCAAGAATAGGTCTCCACAGACCTGAAAATAAAATCAATAACTTTGTTGCATTAGTGATGCATTTTGGCATGGCAGAGTACTGTGCCCTAACCTCCCACACCCATTCGTTTTTCTAATTCCAAAAAGTAAGATAGGAAGGAATACAGGAAAGCAGGCTGTAAAATGATGCATTTGGGGAGATGCAATTCTTAATGGTGAAGCCTTGCAGGCAGGTGCAGGAAAACCCTGGCATCAGTGAATGCTGAGCATTTTAATTTTGCATATTCTCATCTGTGCAGAGCTAAAATGTTAAGAAAAAGAGGAAGAGAGAGGAGGAGAAAGTTCCACGTTAGCATGGTTAGGTCACCTTAGAATAAACCCAACATGATACTGCGTCCCTTCGGGGTCCTCTAAGCTAGGAAAGAAGGTCATATCCCTTACCTTTGGACACTCCATGTGAGCATTATGTCAGTGTATTGGGTTTGTGTCTATGGGCCAGTAGTGGCTTGGCCACAAGATCACTGGTGCATGGTCTAGACTTGCTCTTCAAGTGCTGGGATAAATCTATTCTAGAGACCTTCTTTTGTAATCTATCCAAGTCCCTCTGTCTCTTTGGGGACTTTCACTTTGGTCTGCAGCATATTGTCACACTCGTGGCATCACATTACCTGCCATAAGGGCCTCTTTGGTCACTCAGCATGTAGCCTGAGGGGGCGCAGTACTTGGGCTCTGAATGTCATAAGCCTTTTCTAGATTTTTGCTCATCTCAAGCGAGAAGAACCACATCGTGCAAACTGTTTTTGACCGTGCTCCGTACTGTAATGTCTTGCACATACACTCATCCCTGGCTGATGTCAGATGAATGACCCTCAGAAGCAATGTGCTTTAGTTCCTTCACTTTATTTTTTTATTCATCCCTCTCTTGAAATAAGGATAATGATTCCTATAGTATGTCAGTGGAGCTAGAGAAAAATAATTGATAAACCCTTTGTAAATTTTAAGGACGCATACTCATACTCATATAATCTGTTTAACAGATACAAGTATTCTCAAGTGGCCACAAGAGACCTGAAATAAAAGGAAAATATTCCTTAAAGGAAGAAAAAAAAGACCAAAAAGCAGGAAAAAGCATTCTCATTTTCTCTTGAGTTTTGCGAATCCATGGTTTTTGAATATTTAAAACGTCCTTGGCCATATGACAGTACTAAGTGCTGTGTGTGGCTTAACTCATTTCTCCTCACCACGACCCTATGAAGTACTCACACTTACCATCCCATCTTTTCTTACTGAAAAGACAACTGAGGTTTGGTTTTGTGGGTTTTAACTCATTCAATCCCATTACAGCCCTAGGGGTATTTACACTATTTTTATTCCTATTTAATTGATCAAGAACCCCAGACTCAGTTGGAGAACAAGGGGAAGAAGGCAACGTGAGTGAAGAGAAAGGGTGATCTCAAGTTTGTGAACTACTGACAAGAGTTGACTGCAGTGGGACCACAGTCGGCAGGAAATGGCAGCCAGGAGCCGAAGGTGGTGTCATTTCCCTGGTGGATTTCTATTTGAGGAGCCGACTTCACGGTCTGTGAGCCTTTCAGTAGGGATGTGGGGAGAGAAGGAGCTTATGGTAATGGACAGTGGAAGTTCAGGGGAAATAAGGATGGCTAAGGTATATGCCACACATGTTTTAATTTTCAAATTTAGCATTTGAGATGGATAATGACATTCTCTCCATTCAAAAAATGAAGACACTGAGGCTTAAGGTCTCAGACAGGTAAGTGGCAGAGCTCAAGCTCAAAGTCCATGATCTTCGCCAACATCCAAGTACCTACGACTACTAGCACCTACCCTAGCAGTGATGGATGGATAGCCAAGTTATTGGGCAAGGGAGCGGAGGAAAGGGATGGCCTGGGGAAAGGATACATCCTTATTACAATGAAACACGCTAATTTTTTTTATCATTATCATTCAATACCTCCTGACTCATCTTTGCCCACACCTTGATTGACAGGAGTTTTACTCTTCGCTTTCTGGTCTAACCTTCAGATGCTTTCTTGGCATCTACCCAAAGAGAAAAGGAGAGGAAAAAATGGTTCGGAATACCCTGGCCAAGCCACTTAAAATTTTGGTCCATCTTTATGCATAAAATACATATTAAAACTCTCAATGAAAGAATATGGTGAATTAATACAGTTAATATAAAGGTTTTGGGAAAATACCTACTTGCTTAACCTCTCTGATAAAGCCGCCAAAAAGAAATTAGCAACTTAATTTATATCAAGGTGACCGAGCTAAAACAATTCCGTACGACGTTTATGCATTGACCTCACAGATCTCCTTTTCTAACGTTAATTTAGAAAACTAAAGGAAGGATCATTTCATGCTTAATGAGAATGATGAAACATGAGGATGATGATATAACATGGCAGAATGGAACAATGACTGGCCTGGCCATTGGAAAAGGAGTTCCAGTTCTAGTCCTGCCGCCAGTGAATCACTGCGTGACCTAGAACAAGTTGCTTCAGCTTTAACAAATGCAAAAATAACTGGGATTAGACCAATTTACCTCTGACAGTTACATTACAGGTAGTGAGACTTCCAATTTGGCTGTGAAAATGATCCAGACATTCCTGGGCTCATGTGGCCATCTCTTTGGGAAAGTCACAAGAAGGCTTCTTTGCACTAGAGGCTGAGAAGATTCCTGGAAATAACTCGAGTTGTGCCAATTGCTAGGATCCAGAGAGTGAGGGGGTATCTGGTAGGACCTACTGTGCAAATGGCATTTGAGCTAAAACCTAAATGAAGAGAAGGAACGACCTTTGGGAAGATCTGGGCTGGGGTAAGTTTAGGCCAGACAGAAGGAGCATCAAGTACAGAGATCCTGGGCCAGGATTGACAGACAAAGCAAGGATCCTGAATCAGACTACAAGTGGAAAAGCAGATTGATGTGGGAGCAGTAGGGAGAAGCCAGATGGATTGCAAAGGAACTTTTAGGCCACACACACAGAAGTCATTGCAAAAAAATAAAAAGCTCCTAAACACAAAAGCTAATGGAAGCCAACATAAGCAATAAGGCAAAATAGCTTTAATTTCCAAACAAACTAATGAAGTAACGGAGTTGATTATCAAAGAGGAGGCATATCATTACTTTCAGCATATTTTAGTATCCAGTACAATGTTGAGCTGTGAGGTTGCATGAATGCTACATTCTTAGACATTGTGGCATGCATTTCTCATCACATAGGGGTCAGTGGACTATATTTTCAAACCTGATTCTAAGAGAAACCGGTGGATGTCATGGAATGCACTGGACCCGCAGCCAGAAAGCCAGGGATAAAGTTCAAGGTGCATATCTGTTCTGTAAGTATGTGAGAGACCTTGAGAGCTCCCCTTGGCCTTGTTGAGATTGTTTCCTTACCTTTTAAGTTTAAAGTAATTGCTACCACATAGGGCAATTGTGAAAATTAAACAAGATAATCTACTTGCAAATACTTTGGAAATTGTGAATCATCACTCAAATATTTCTTATTGCTCTTAACATTTCTTTTTAACATTTCTTGTTAAAATTTCTTGCCACTGCTGTTTTCAAGGAAAACCACTAGGGGTCAGAATTTTACACCAATTGTTTCAAGAAACGATGCAGGTGGGAAAAAACAGTTTCTACCAAACATAAAATAATAAATTTTAGGCATAGAGAGAAAAATAAAGATGGCTTTCAACAAAGAAGTTTTGATAATTGGAGCACTGCTTATTCCCAAAATTGTTACTCAGCTGACTTAGATAAATAGGGAGAGGAAGGAAAGATAAATAGAATTTAATTATCTATTTATGATGTCTACACGGCTTAAAGTTTACATTTGTTAGCTTATATTATTCTTAAAACAGTTCTCTAATGAAGCTCACTTTACAAATAAAGGAACCGAAGCATAAATAGATGTAATAGCATACTGAAGATCAAACAGAATTAATTCAATATCTTTCTTCCTACCAAGTCATGCTTGGGAAATAATGCAGTAAAAAAATCGGTGAGTCTGTCTTGGACAACATATTATATAACAGGTTAACATTACTTGTTTTCCACCTGCAACTCTAGATAGTTTATTTAGTTCCCAGTCTCCCAAATGAATTTAGGGAAAACTCCTTTTATTGTTTCTCAGAGTATCTAGAAGTTTCTGAGCACAGTGCTGGTAACTACGGTATTGAGATGATTATACACCAGCCTGCCCTTAGGAAAAATACGTTGAACAGAAGATAATTTCGTCGTTTAAAATGTTTCTTAAGCCATCAAGCTTTTCTTTATTATTAGTATTTTTTTATAGAAATAAATATGCAAATCTGCCTTGTTGGGGGGGGTAGGGAGGAGCTATTACCATGTTCATGAAGAAATGAGGTAAGGTAGATGGCAGTTTATATCTTCAGAGCAGACAAGACTAAGCCTTATTTTTCATTTGTAAGCACAGCATCGAGCACGGTGCCCAGGGTGGTCGTGAGCATACGCATGCGCCTCCAAGCACACATACAGGCAATTTGCAAAGAGAAAACCGAGTTAACTGAGCCCTGAGTCTAAGAGTTTGCAATCTAGTACTCAGGTGCAAATGTAGACATATTCTAGGACAAGGGCTTTAATTTGAAACCTTTAGCACCTGACATGGGCCTGAGATGCAGGAGGTTTTCAGGACATTCCGTTCCAGAATTGTGGCATCTCTAATAAGAGGGGAACTTAGAATTCATTTTGATGCAAAGTCCTCAGACTCTAGGGGAAGAAATCATGCCAGGCTCCTAGCAGACTGCGTTCTGGAACCCCCAGCTTCTAGAGGACAGGGGCTCAGGAAAAGAGTGAAAGATCTACATTGTTTGAGATCTTAGTAAGGTTTGCAGTGGGAAGGGGGGAGTTTTGCATTAAGAAATGAAGGCTGGAAGACCATGGTGGACAGACTGCTGGTACACAAAAAAAATTAATTGCCTGCTCCTCCCTCCTAAATGTTTTCTCTCGCTATTGCTCATGACATTAGCATATGTGATTTAATGCATCTCTTGTGCCCAAAATAATGCTTGGTGCTTAATAGGTATTTAATATATTAGTTGGCTGAATTGGAATAAACAGAATTGTTGTATTGGAATGCATGATATTTGGGATGTAATTTTGGCAACACTTTGTCCATTCGTCTTCTAGCTTGAAAGTTGTAGTTTCTCTGCAAGGAAAATTGTTAATGGACTCTCCCATTTGCAGGGACAAGGAAAACTTTAATTTTCAGCATTTTCCTTGATACCCCGGAATAACACGAAGTTCCCTGTACAATATTGCAAAGTCCAGTAATAGTTTTAAGTCAATACTTTTATTTCTAATCAAAACTTTCTTTTCTGAACATTTGCCCTCACATTATTCATTTATTCACCCAAGAAATTATTTGGAAGCCCCAAGGTCTCATTGTTCCTCCCTGCGTTTATTTTATGGTATCAAAGGTTAAAGCTTGGATTGCAATCTTAGGAGGAAATTAATTCACTGATTAAGAAAAATGCACTTTAAGCAATACACATTTAAATAACTGACAAGCATAGGGCGATGTATTTCTGCTTTTTCTAAAAGACCCTTTTTTTCTACTTAAAATTTTAAGCAGCTGCAATTCTTCCACCCTATAGCCTGGAGAAACATAGCATGAATTACTAATAAGGGAGCATCAATTTGCACTGCAGTGACCACTTTCAGAACAAAAGGGTCAGAACTGAAACCAGGAAAACAGCAGCATTTTTTATCAACCAGTTGCTTGAAGCACATTTAGACCTTGGCTCTACTTGAAAAAATTCTGCAATAGTCCATCATCCTTCAGCTGAAGGCACTTGGCCCCAAAGACTCCACTTTCAATAAAGAAATTTCATTTATACACTACCTGCAATCCTTGACAAAAATTTTCCTCTTCATAGGAAGCCCACTAATTGATGAAAGATATGAAAGATTTCATTTTCTCCTTACTTAGGTTTTGCCTGGTAACTTTACCAAAATCAGTGCTGAGAAAGGCATTGGAATAAAAACGGCCAAAGAATAGAGGGTCTTAAGGAAAGCATTACTGAAAGACTAACGTCTTGGCTTGCGTACTTTCCCCCTGGAACAGCATGGAGGAGGGAATTTTCCCGTGCCCTGGGTGAGGTCTGCCCCCTCCCAACATTCTCTTACCTAACATCAAGGAAGATTTTTACATAAATAACAGGCCATTGGTTTTCCGAAATAGAAGGAAAAGAAGGAGTATGCTAGGGAGAAGAGAAAGTCCTTGAGAGTTACAGGAGGGTTGAGGGAGGAGGGAAGAGAGTTCACTTATTATATATGAACATTTTGTTTTTCTTTCCTCACCTTTGGGTCCTGGTGCAATTGTGTGTGTGGCACAGACTTCCGTGGTAGGACGACTATCCATGTCCAGACCCAGACTCTGAATTTGCAAAAGAAAGAGCACCAGAAGGACAGACTGGTTTCTTCGAAGCAGGGCTCCAAAGCTGCCCATTGCTGCGGTCCTTCAACAAAGGATTGCCCAGAAGTGCCAAAGAAATAGCTTTATTTTAAATAAAAGCTTCTGCTTTAGGGAAGAAAGTAAAATATCTGGAGTACACATTCCAGAAAGGGCTACAAAGACAAGAAGGAAGCATATCCTGGGTTGTTTATTTTCTCAGTATTCCAAATGAAGCATACATTGTCCAGACTGTTTATTTTCAAGTGACAACAGTTTACTGAAAGTTATCTCTGAACTAAACACTCGAGAAGAAATAATCCAGAGAATGGAGAGGCTAGAGATGACTTCCGCTCAGTACACGAGCTGACAACTTAATATCCCACTTCGCATTTATATGCTGGGTTCCAGAAAGATGGAGCCAGAGATTGCTAGAATTACCTGCATGTGATGGATACACCATGCAGGGCTTTGAGCTTTTTTTGTAAGGAAATAGTCATTAACTGTTTGTGGCAGCTGAATGCTAGCGGTTGAACTGCTCTTCGTGACCTTGTTTCCTTCTCTTGTTACAAAGAATTGTCTTGGGATTAAACCCGCGAGGAAAGAACACCAACTTTTCTGCAAAGCAATTTGGCAATAAGTATCCAGAATATAAAAAATGTTTATAGCCTTGGTCTAGTAATTGTCTTTCTGGTTCATTATTTAAGAAAATATTCTGAAATATGGACAAAGTTTTATTTGAGAAAATATGGGCAAAAAGAGGAAGGAGCACCAGTTGCCTAACAAAACATTATGGCTGGCAGATCATAGTAAATACAAGCGTATGAGAGAGTACGACATGTTTGTAGCAAGTTTTTGATAAAATGGGGGGGGGGAGCTTATGCCATTATTATGTTTCTTAAAAAGCAGCATAGATATAGATAACAGAGATACAGATATAGGCATAATACAGAGACAGAAATACAGATAGTTCTTCCTTTCTCTATATCCTATCATCTATCTATCTATCTATCTATCTATCTATCTATCTATCTATCTATCATCTATCTATCACCTCTCTCTCTCCATCTACCCAACCATCCAGCCATCCATCCTTCCATCCACCTACCTTTCCATCAACCCATGGCCTGTATGAGTAGCCTAGGCTTAGTGAGATATTAAAAAACTAGAATTAAAATCATTTATAGGGCACCTGGGTGGCTCACTCGGTGAAGCGACTGCCTTTGGCTCAGGTCATGATCCCAGGGTCCTGGGATTGAGTCCCAGATCAGGCTCCCTGCTCAGCAGGGAGTCTGCTTCTCCCTCTACCCCTCCCTCCTGCTCACGATCTCTTTCTCTCTTTCTCACACTCTTTTTCAAATAAATAAATAAAATCTTTAAAAAAAGATCACATATAATAGGGAGATGCCTTACCTTCTCTACTCTTGAGAAGCATGTTAACTAAGAGTTAGGCCAGAAGGGGTTTTAGACCTACATTCCTTGAAATTGGAAAAGAAGGACCTTACATATCCTCATAAGGGCTAATGAAGAATTGTTTCTATGAGATGACAAGTAATTGTCAATCTAAGAAATACGGGGCATTAGTTTCCTAGGGCCGCTGTCACAAAGTACCACAAATCAAGTGGCT
The DNA here is from genome assembly GCF_024610735.1 of Ursus americanus. Lineage (NCBI taxonomy): Eukaryota > Metazoa > Chordata > Mammalia > Carnivora > Ursidae > Ursus > Ursus americanus. The sequence continues at coordinate 19,898,263 of NC_142135.1, forward strand.
TAAATAACAAAAATGTATTGTCTCACAGTTCTGGAGGCTGGAAGTCTAAGATCAAGGTACAAAGCTATGCTTGTTCTGAAGATACCAGGAAAGGATCTGTTCTAGGCCCCTCTCCTAATTTCTGGTATTTGCTTGGCTTATGGCAGCACAGCTCTAATCTTCACACAGCATTCTCCCCGTGTGTATCTGTGTGTGTCTCTCTGCGTCAAAATGTTTCCCTTTTTATAAGCATACCATCATAATGGATTAGCCGCCCCCCCCCACAACGATCTCATTTTAACTTGAAAACCTAACAACCTATCTCAAAATACAGTTACATTATGAGGTATTGAGAGTTAGGACTTCAACATATGATTTTTTTTTTTTTTTTTTGGTCTGGGAAGACACAATTCAACCCATAATAGACTTATAGTATGACGTAACTGGATCTCTTTATTAGCAATACAGGGTGAGGGAGCAAAAGGAACAGGCATTAATTGAATAGTCATTATGAGCAAAATAGGGTTGATGTCTTAAGTGTATCTTATCTAAGCCTTAAAATAACCCTTGAAATGGATAGTTACTCCCCCATTTTGCAGATAAATGACTTGAGGCTCAGAAAAATTAAGTAATTTATTTAACATCAGTGTGAAGGTTAATTTTAAGTATTAACTTGACCGGATTATGGGGTCTCCAAATATTTGGCCAAACATTATTTCTGGGCATGCTTATGAGCGTGTTTCCAGATGAGATTAGCTTTTGAATCTGTAGACTGTGTAAAGCAGATTTTCCTCCTCAGTCTAGGTGGGCCCTATCCAAATCATGGAGAGCCTTATTAGAACAAAGAGGTAGAGGAGAGAAGAGTTCTGCCTCTGCCTCTTTGGTGGTGCTGAGATTTTGGTCTTTTCCTGCACTTAGACTGGGGAGCTTATGGCATCATCTCCCTGGTTCTTGGGTCTTTGGACTTGGACTGAACTTAACACCATTATGTCCCTGATTCTTGGGCCTTTGGGCTTGGACTGAAACTATGCCACCAGCTTTTTCCGGCCTCCAGCTTGTAGATGGCGGATTATGGGACTTCTCAGCCCTCATAATCATGTGAACCAATTTCTCCTAACAAATCTTTCTCTCTCTTGATATAGATCTATATATAAATACAGATATCGATATCGACATAGATATATCTGTTTTGCAGGAGAACCCTGATTAAAAGTCACCAATTGAAAAAGGGACCCCCAAAAATTCAAATAAATTATTTCCTAAATTCCTGCTTTGAAATGCTACTTGTATTCCATAAAGGTGAATAGGCTCAAGCTTTGAAGATGCATTAATTTTCACACATTCTTAAAACATCAAAATGGTTGCATTTGCCATATTAACAGGGATAGGAAAATAGTGGGAATCCAAAGAATGGTGTGAGAAACTCAAATTCTACATCTGTCATTACCAGATAAATGACATAAGAGCAAATCACTCAACTTCAAATGCCATAAGGCATTTAAAGTGAGTTTAGACTGGATGTTTAATGTACTTTCTGAATGCTAAGATTCTTTGAAAAATAGCTGTTCTTTAAGTTGTTTAGATCATTCTAAATCTATTTTGTTTCTTTCATTTCTTTGACAAGCATTCCCTGGCACATAGTGAAGTACATTGATTACATTTATATGTAGAAACACATTGGTAACAATTTGAAGCAAATAATAGTCCTTAGTATTTTTCCTTGGCATATGCTATGCCTGTTCTTTCCAACTTCTCCCTCTCTCTCTCTCTCTCTCTTTCTTTTTCAGTTCAACAAAGTATGGAGACTTCCAGGGAAGATAGCAGAGTAGGAGGACTTTAAACTCACTTGTTCCACAGATACACCTAGAAAACACTTACGTCAGTGAAAATAACCCAGAAAGTGACCCAAAGACTAGCAGAACAGACTCTCCAGCTAAGTGTAGAGAAGAGGCCACATTGAAGAGGGTAGGAAGGGAGAAGATGTAGTCAGGAGTCAAACAGACCCTTGGAACTATCCATGGGAGCGAGGGACACCGCAGGTGTGGAGAGAGGAAAGGACCAGACCCCACACCAGGCACCCCAGGCATGGGGAACCGGCATGAAAACCAGAGGGACATAATTTCATGAGTTCTTAGTGTCATCAGGGTTTAACATCTGGAACTTTAAAAATCAGCAGTGTAGGCTCTGGGAGAGCCAGGAGGGTGAGAGGAAACTGAGTTGTCTACCCTTAAGGAGACAGCACAACTAACAGCCCCACAGAAATACAGCATAGAAGGAGCAGTTCAAAAAATGCCTGGGCTATACGGGAGGGAGATGTGTTCACTAATCTTAGAGTACGTGCTGCAGGGGCAGGGATCCTTGGGAGAATTCCCCAAGAACAAAGGAGCTGGTAGGCACCATTTTCCTCCCCTGCCCCCTTGCCTAGATACAGACACCTGCAGGAAGCAGCAGGGCACAAACACTCCTTACTTAACTTGCTAACAGTCCCCACTGCACCCCCTTGTTCTCCTGCAGACACAACCCCTCCAGCCAGGCCTCTGATCCAGGACCCCTCCCACAGCAAATCTGTGCAAACCTTGCTAACGCTATGCACCTGCCCCCTCCCAAATACCCTTGGCTGGAGCCAAGACAAATTGGTGCCACAAGCCTGGCAGGGTGCAAGCAGCCCTGACAGGGGCCAGTAACACTTCAAAGTGGCTCCTACCCCAGTCACACTCCAGTGTGACTGCAGCCCCAGCAACGGGGTGGGGACAGACATCTGGTTGACTGCAGGCCCTGCCCACAATGAGAGCTTCTCAGGGGAAAACACAGGGAAAGTGCTTAGCAGTTTGGTGCTACCACATCTCTGGCAAATGCCTGGTCTAACTCAACTCAGGCACAAGGTGGCCCCAGACTGGCCTGCTAACAATCCTGGGACCAAACCCTGCCCACAACCAGCAAAGAGAGCCATTGCAGATGACAGGACTGAAGGTAAACATGGCATAGCCACGATAATAGGGCACATGCAACACACATAGGAGACATCCCTGAAGTGCCAGGTTCTGAAGAACAGGGCACACTGCAGTGCAGGGCACCATAGGAGCTCCTTTTCATAAGGCCGCTGCTTTCAAAAGCAGGAGATGTGGCTGACTTTCTTAACACATAGAAATAGACACACAGAGTTAAACAAAATAAGAAGACAGGAATATGTCCCAAATGAAGAACAGGACAAAATCAGAGCAAGAGACCTAAATGAAATGAAGATAAGTAATATGCCTGATAGAGAACTTAAAGTAATGGTTATAAGAAACTCTTTGGACTCAAGAAAAAAGTGGAGGACCTCAGTGAGAACCTTAACAGATAGAAAACATGAAAAAGAACCAATCAGAAATTAAGAACACAATAACTGAAATTAAAAATACACTAGATGGAATAAATAGCAGACTAGAGGAAGACAAAGAACAGATTGGCAACCTGGAGGACAGAGTAATGGAAAGCAGTGTTTAGTAGAATTCACTTGTGAAGTCATATGGTTCTGGAATTTGGTGGGGGTTTTTTGAGAACTGGTTCAATTGCATTGCTGGTAATCAGTCTGTTCAAATTTTCTATTTCTTTGTGATTCAGTTTGGGAGGTTATATGTTTCTAGGCATTTATCCATTTCATTTAGGTTGTCCAATTTGTCAACATATAGTTTTTCATAATATTCTCTTATAATCTTTACTTCTGTGGTATTGGTTGTTATGTCTCCTCTTTCACTTATGATTTTCCTTGAGTCCTCTCTCTCTCTCTTTTTTGATGAGTCCAGGTAAAGATTTATTAATTTGTTGATCTTTTCAGAGAACCAGCTCTTGGTTTCATTGATCGGTCCTATTTTTTTTTTTTAGCTTTTTTAATTTTAAGTTTTTTAGATTCTGTGTCATTTATTTCTTCTCTGAACCTTATTATTAACTTCTTTCCTGGGTGGCTCAGTTTGTTCTCAACAAACAAAGTTAGTTTATTTGAGATTTTTCTTGCTTCTTGAGGTAGGTCTGTATTGCTATAAACCTCCCTCTTGGAATAGTTTTTGCCGCATCCCAGAGATTTTGCACTATTGTGTTTTTATTTTCATTTGTTTCTCTGTATTTTTGGATTTCCTCTCTCATTTCTTGGTTGACCCATCCATTGGTTAGGAGCATGTTATTTAACCTCCATGTATTTGTGTTCTTTCCAGATTTTTTTCTTGTGGTTGATTTTTCACTTCATAGCATTGTGGTTGGAAAAGATGCTTGGTTTATACTCTTGTTGAGACTTATTTTGTGGCCTAATATTTTAGGCTGGAGTATTCTGAATATATCTTTTAGATCCATCTGGTTTAATATATAATTCAAAGCTACTGTTTCCTTGTTGATTTTCTGTTTGATTTATCCATTGATTAAGTTGAGTGTTACAATCCCCTACTATTATTGCATTGCTATCAATTACTTCCTTTATGATTGTTATTAGCTGTTTTATTTGTTTGGGTGCTCCCACGTTGGGTACATAAATATTTATAATTGTTATACATTCTTGTTGGATTGTTCTCTTTATGATTATGTAGTGTCCTTCTTTGTCTCTTGTTACAGTTTTCATTTTAGAGTCTATTTTGTCTGATAGAAGTATTTCTACATCAGCCTGCTTTGCACTTCCATTTGTATGATAAATGTTTTTCCATCCCTTCACTTTCAATCTGTGTCTGAAATGCGTTTCTTGCAGGCAGCATGTAGATAAAGCTTGCTTTTTTAAAAAAAGATTTTATCTATTTATTTGAGAGAGTGAGCAAGAGAGAGAACATGCATCCACAGGTGTGGGGGAGGGGCAGAGGGAGAAAGAGAAGCAGACTCCCTCCTGAGTAGAGAGCCTGACATGGGACTGTATCCCAGGACCCTGAGACCATGACCTGAGCCGAAGGCAGATGCTTCACCGACTGAGCCACCCAGGTACCCACTATAATCCTATAGATCAATGGAACAGAATGAGAGCCCAGAAATAAATCCATAGTTACATGGTCAATTACTCTTTGACAAAGGAGGCAAGAATATGCAATGGGAAAAATACAATCTCTTCAATAAATGATGTTGGGAACACTGGACAGCTACATGCAAAAGATTGAAACTGGACAGCTTTCTTACGCTATACACAAAAATAAACTCAAAATGGATTAAGGACCTACATGTGAGACTTGAAACCATAAAAATCCTAGAAGAGAACACAGGCAATAATTTCTCTGACATAGGCCATAGCAACATTTTTCTAGATATAGCTCCTGAGACAAAGGAAATAAAAGCAAAAATAAACTATTGAGACTACATCAAAATAATATATATTATATATATATGAGCTCTTGCCATTTGCAACAACATGGATGGATCGAGAGGATATAATGCTATGTGAAATAAGTCAGAGAAAGATAAGTATCATATGATTTCACTTATATGTGGAATTTAAGAAACAAAACAAATGAGCAAAAAGGAGAAAAAAAAGAGAGAGAAGCAAATCAAGAAATAGACTCTTAATTATAGAGAACAAACTGAGAAGAAAAGGGGAGGTAGCAAGGGGGATGGGTTAAATGGGTGATGGGGATTAAGGTATGCACTTGTTGTGATGAGCACCAGGTGATGTATGGAAGTGTTGAATCACTATATTGTACACCTGAAACTAATATTACATCGTATGTCAACTAACTGGAATTTAAATAAAAACTTTAAAAGTACATATAAATATCTTTCTATATGAATGAATAGACTGTTATACTGCAATTTAAATTTCTACAGATTATTCATCACATATTTTGCATGTAAAATATTACTTATTCAACCAATGCTCTTTTGTTGGAAATTTAACATTTCTAATATTATTAATATAAGTAACACTGTAAGGAACATCTTTAAAGATTTTATTTATGTATTTGAGAGGGAGGGAGAGAGCATGTGAGTGGGAAGAAGGGCGGAGGGAGAGGGAATCTCAAGCAGACTCTGTGCTGAGTGGGGCTCAATCTCGAGATTCTGAGATCATAAACTGAACACAAATCAAGAGTTGGACACTTAGCTGACTGAGCCACCCAGGCACCCCATAGAGCTCAATCTATGTGCCTATTCCTTTTGAACATTGAAGAAGACAAATGTATATGGCTTCGTAACTCACTGAATGTTGAGAACAACATAAAAGGAGAAACTTTTAAACAATAACTCATATATTGTAGTTATATTTTTTCTCCTTTCTCTGGAGACTATGGACCCCACGGTTGATTTTTTTTCTTATCTAACTTAGAAATTATAGTTCCCTTTTTTCCGACTGTTAATATTAAGAGCTTATAACTAGGTGGACATTCAAAGAAAAGTACATTCATAAACCAGAGAGGACTGCCCTACTTTTAGCTAAGATTTCCTAAGAAATGTGATCTTAAAAATCTCTTTTCAGCTACAATCTGGATGACTGGAAAAACACTACTGTCACTAAGAAATCTTGGTTAAGATAAGAACTAGTTTCGAGAAGACAATAATGAAGCTGGGTGGGTTTAAGGGTCAAGAAAATAACAGGATGGAGATAATAGTCAGGCAGTTTGGAATGCAGGTCTTGATGCTAAGAAAAAATCTAGAATTTGAGATTTCCGTTTTAGGGTCACAAGGTATGGAGATTATAGATGGAAGTAGAATGTTGGGTGAGTAAAGAAGTTTAAGAGTATAAATGTCAGAGTCTATATTCAGGGGTCAGAGGAGAAGGAGAAGCTAACAAATAAATCAGAGAGGGAGCAAAATGTCATGGGAGCCAAAGGACAAGAAATTTTAAACATATAATTGGTGGCAATTAATGCATGGAACCATGAGATGAAGTTTGACAACAAAGCACGGGATTTAGGGGTCAATAATATACAAATAGAACCTTATAAATGAAAGAGATCATTCAGTGGAGAGATTTCATAAAGATGAAAGGAAAGGAGTGACAGAGTCCCATGGTTCTAAACAGTGTTTAAACAAGAATGCAGTGAAAATTGAATGGTGTGGCATGTGAGGCAATGGAATCTAGAGAAGTTTCCAAAACTTGCTGATGGAGGGAAAAAAAATGTAAAGAAAGTATTAGTAGAACCCTATCTGAATCCTTGAGGGTGTGGTGTATATGGATCAAAATCATGAGCCTGATGCCATTATTTAAGAACTTTGTACACGTTCCTTGAAAACCCAATACATACGTGGTAGAGTAAATAATGGCATAAGTTTTAAAATAGGACAGATGATTGGATAAATGGAAGGAAGGGGTTGAATTATGTTAAGTGTATTCTTCTTATAGTGTGGTAATATCTAATGCCCTGAAAGATTTCTATTGAGATTTTAAAACAACCCACTCTCAGTTATTTAGAAAATAAAGTCATTGAGAACTACAAGTGACACTGCTTTTTTCTTTAAAACATGGTTTGGAAATAGACAATGAGCCAATCAAGTTTTCATCAGGTATAAAATCGGAAGAAGTTAATGGTAATTCTAACAAGACAGAAATCAGTGACTAGCTTATGAAACTATTTTTGTGATTCCACATTTTCCTGAATGTTTTTGTCTTCCATTTCCCAAGGCATTGAAATTTCAGGCTCAGTTTTGTGCTCGTCTAAATATGACATGCCACTGAAGTGAATAATACATGATATTTCCCCCCTGTTATTCTTTTACCCATTTTTCATGGGCTGAATGGTGGGCCCATAAAAGATAGGTCCCCATCCTAATCCCCAGAGCCTGTAAATGTGACCTTCTTTGACAAAAGAGTCTTTGCAGTTGTAATTAAGCTTAAGATCTCAAGATGAAATAATCTCGATTATCTGGGTGACAGGAACAAGTGTCCTTAGCAGACACTCAAAGGAGAGACACAGGGACAAAAGGTGAAGGCCATGTGAAGGCAGGAAGAGGTTGAAGTTCTGAGCCACAAGCTAAGGGACCTCTGGAGCTGCCAGAAACTAGCAGGGACAAGGGGGGTCCTCCTCTAGAGTCTTCACAAGGAACTCAGCTCTCCTGCCACTTTGATTTCCTACTTCTGGCCTTCAGAACTGTGTTAATAAATGTTTCTTGTTTTAACCCACCCCGTTGTGGTAATTTGTTACAGCAAGCCTAGGAAATTAACGCACCAGGCTTGTGATATTCATCCACAGTTACTGGAAAGGAATGACACATCAAAACATTTACTCAGTGCTTGACAGAGACTGAACAACATCTGTTCTTGTGCATTTCAATTATCATGCATCCAGCTTACATGATATCTGGAGGGAGATAAAATACAGGATATGAAACCAGCACATCCTAAGGCAGAAGTGATTTACTAGTTAAAACAGGATAGCAACAAAATGACAGCCTCCTCTCCTGAAGGAATTTCCTGACAAATTGATAAACCTCAGCTTTGGACTTGGTTTTGCATTTGTCCATTCGCATAAGTATCTTATTGGATTAAAGTTCTCTCTTGTGAGTTAATTTAATTGAATGCAGTTTGTAAAAAAATGGGAATTAATAGAACAGCTTTTAAAATGACATATAGTTAGAAAGCAACATGCTAGCAAACACACTCATAAAATTATTTTATTATTGTTTGCTTTTGAAATTTCATATTTATAAAAGCATATTTTAAAAAAATGATTTGAACAAGCTTCTGAGATTAAATAGGTGCCTCCTGTTGTTCCTGCCCCATTCCTGATTCTTCCTTCTGGAAGGAAATTATTTTAGTAATTTTAGTGCTGCTTCTTTTATCTCTTCTGTATTTTAAAATGAATTTATGCTAATGTTCTTGATTTTATTTGATTCCATTTGGAAACTCATTGTCTTCTTAATATGGAAGACAGAGATTTCTTTGTCTTTCGTTCTTAGCCCTACATCCCCCTTGACACACATTTCCTTTCTCTTTATAATTTAATAATATTATCATTTAATACAATATTCAATGTTAATATCATGATGACTCTGTAACAGTTATTCACGGCTGAATCATGTGGCATTATGATTACGTTCTGTTGCTTGTACTAATTTTGTTTTCACAAGATTTAGTAATTGGGTTATTTTCTTTAGCATAGTTTTCTATGTACCAATCCCACAATAACTACTAATTCTTTGAGATTTGTCAGTTCCGTGGAAAATGTAAAATGTTCAATTCGTTTTCATTGCTTTTCTGAGAATTATCTCTTCTGGAGCCCTCATGCTTCTTGCTGCATCTGGTTTGGATATTCCTTAGGCTTCTGATAGAGCTATTCAACTGGGATGTGTCTTCACCACTGACTAGAAATCTGTGTTATAAGCCCTTCTTCTGTATCCACATCTTTTTAATTTTTCTTGGTTTCATTGTTGGTTTTTTTCTTGGTTTTCACTTCTCATTTTATTGTAGCATGTTCTCTAGTGATTTCTTACAGAGCATTGAGTTGTAGATATGAGATGTTGAACATCTGAAAACATAATAATTCTACCTCCAAATTATGTAATATTTTGGCTGGGTATAGAATCCCAGGTTGACTGTAGTTTTCAACCTGAGGTGTAAAAGTGTTCTATTTTCTTCTAGCTTCTTGTGTTGTTGTTAAGAAGTTTGATGTCATTCAATTTCTCTATACTTTGTGCACAATCCTCCCTCTGGAAACTTTCTTTATATGCTAGATTTTGAAATTTTGGTAACATGTCCTTAATATGGGTCTCTTTGCATTTACTGCACTGGGTTATCTATAGTCACTTTTCTGTTGCTTCTTCTCTTCTCTCTGTCATTGTAGATTATTATTATTTTTTATTCCATTACTGCTATTTTGGTGACATTCTGTAGGGAGCAGAACATAAACATGTAGATTCAATATGCTATATAGATTCAGATATTTCAATTACCTTATAATACAGTTTCAAGCAATTCCTATGGGTGAGGTTCAACAAGGATTGTCCTCCCCCTAAAAATCAGTCTTGGAGAGGGATTTTCAACTTGATCACGTGAAGAGATCAGAGCATGCTTTTCATATAACATATATGAAACTAGACAATTTAAAAAAAATAGCCTTTAGGGATTCTGAAAATTGACCAAAGCTTAGAAACATTTATTCTTGAAAAGATGCCATAGCGTTGTATAAAAATAGTAGAAGTATGAGGCTTTCATGCACAGAGTCAACTCCATCCTTCCCCCACCTCTGATGGTGAGAATAGCAGTTTTATCAGCACAAGGATAATCAAAAAATCCAGCAACTTTGCTGCCACAGGCAGACTCAATATGGAATGGAGTGTGAAAAAACAGTTATATGTTAATGTAAGCAACTAGTGAGTACAGAAATAAATCCTAACATTGATGGCTAATTGGTTGACAAAAGGACCAAGGCAATTTGGTGAAGGAAATGATAGTCAACAATGTCACATGGAAAATTAGGTAGCCACATGAAAAGAAATGAACTTAGAACCATACCTCACATTGTAAGCAAAAATTAACTCAAAATAGATCAAAGCTTTAAATATAAGAGATTAATGTAAGTATTTTTAAAAAGTAATTGCACAAAAGTTATATACATATAAGTAAGTCTATATTATATTTATTTTTATATATTTATATATACTTGTATTTAACATAAGCAATTAAACACAAGTATAAAACTTATAGAAGAAAACTTAAGATCTTTGTAAAATTGGATTAGGTAAAAATTTCTTGGATATTGCACCAAAGCCATGGTTCATAAGAAAATTTGATAAACCATACTAATTCAAAATTTAAAACATTTGTGCTTCAAACACACACACACACACACACACACATCTTTTTTTTTTTTTTAAAGATTTTATTTATTTATTTGACAGAGATAGAGACAGCCAGTGAGAGAGGGAACACAAGCAGGGGGAGTGGGAGAGGAAGAAGCAGGCTCATAGCAGAGGAGCCTGATGTGGGCTCGATCCCATAACACCGGGATCACGCCCCGAGCCGAAGGCAGACGCCCAACCGCTGTGCCACCCAGGCGCCCCCCCCCCCCACATCTTTAAGCAAAAAACCAGACAAGTCACAGACTGGAAGAAAATATTTATAAATTATAAATCTAATAAAGAACTTATATCCAATTTAATAATAAGAATACTAATGACTAAAAAATGAGCTAAATACTTGAACAGACATATCTACAAAGAAGACAAAGAGCTAATATATGTATGAAAAGATGCTTATGTCATTATTTATTAAATCACAATGAGATACCACTATACACAGAGAAGACTAGTCATGATAATAAAAAATGTGACGGGAGTAAGTGTTGACTGGGATATAATAAAGTGGAACTCGATATATTGTTGGTACTGATGTAAAATGGTACAGTTACTTTGGAAAAGAGTTTGGAAGTTTCTTGAAAAGTTAAATATAAACTTTTAATATAACTCAGCAATTCAACTCTTAGATATCTACCCAAGAGAAATTAAAACGTGTCCACACAAACACTTGTACATGAATGTTCATAATAGTATTATTCATGAAAGTAAAAAATTGGAAATGATACAAGTGTCCATCCAGCAGTGAATGTACTTTGTCTATCAAGTAGTATGTCCATACAATGGAATACTATTCAATAGTAAAGGATCACACTACTGTTAGATATAGCAGCATGGACACCTCCTCTCCAAATTATGCTAAGGGAAAGAAATGAGAAACAAATGACTGCACATCATAGAATTCTTTTTAAATGAAATTTCTAAAAAAAGCAAGATTTTTTAAAAAGATTTATTTATTTTAGAAAGAGAGAGAAAGAGCACAGGGGGAGGGGCAGAGGGGAAGGGAGAGAGAATCTCAAGCAGACTCCCCTCCTGACGTGGGGCTCAATCTCACGACCCTAAGATCATGACCTGAGCCAAAATCGAGTTGGACATTTAACTGACTGCACCACCCAAGCACCCCGAAAAAAGCAAGATTTTAAAGATAGAAAGTAGATGAGTGATTGCCTAGAACTGGGGGTGTAAGCAGGGATCGATCGCATATTGGCACAACGGCACTTCTGCAAGTGATAGCTACGTTGTAAAACTGAATTACAGGGTAACCTATATAAATACACTGAAGAATCCAACTCTTCACTACAACTGGTTAATTGTATGGTATGTAATGTATACTTCCATAAAACTGTAAAAAATTAATAAAATTGCATTCAAAACTCTTGGAATGTTTTAATGCTCAAAAAGTGTTTATAAGCCTGGAAATCATGAATGAGACAAAGCTGGTTTTGCTCTACTTTAGTAAGCAGTCCTTATGGATTCAGTAAGTCATCAATCTTAAGATTGCTTCCAGTTCAGTGCGTATTGGTTTAGCACACCTACAGAGTATCTTTATGTGAGACTTTTTTTTTCAGTTGAACCATCAATAGAAAATTATCAGAGAAAAGAAAAAATATTAACTATAGATACACAACTAAATTATATTATTTAAATACATCTAAGTATAAAGTTAATTACAAAAATTAATTACATTAAAGAGCACAGGTATCCCCAATCTTTTTCACTTACTAAGGGATCAGTACCTTCTTCTGGCCCTAAGGGAGCAAGGGGCAAATTCTTGATTTTCATTATTTTTGTTCTGTGATTAATTATATATAGTAATTTCTTGAATAATATTGGATGAATGAGAATGGATAATTATATAGGCACATAATGATGGGAGTTTGAGTGATAGAAATGAGATGAGGGTGCATTAATTCACCTACTCATTCAACAACTATGTATTATTTATCAGATATTGTAGGCTGGTGATGGGTAGTAAGGAGGGCACGTATTGCATGGTGCACTGGGTGTTATACGCAACTAATGAATCATCGAACTTTACATCAAAAACCAGGGATGTACTGTATGGTGACTAACATAATATAATAAAAAATATTATTATAAAAAAAAGATGTTGTGGTACAATATCTGGAGTTACGATAGTCCATAAGACACAGTCTCTTTGTCATGGAATTTATCTTTGTCTTGTTGAGAAGACAGAAAAGTTTAAAGTAGTTGCCATTACTTTTTTTTTTTTTTTTCCATTTGGATAGAGATAAATGGCAGGTATCTGGTTTTCAAGGAGACCTAGAAGAGAGAGGCCTAGCCTGGGCTTGGTGGATCAGGAAAGGTTTCCTTTAGGGGATGTTTCCTAGGCGGGGTTTTGGAAAACCTATCAGAATCAGCCAAACAAACTTGAAAAGGAATAAAGAGAAGATATTCCACGTAAACAGACTAGCATATGCAAGTCTGTGGGAAGTAAAAGTAGTTCACCGAGGCTAGAGTTTGGAACTTGATGGGGAGATAAGGCTCAAGCTAACAATAAAAACTAGACCCCCTCAGGGTATTGTAGGTGCTGCTCAAGAGTTTGAAAAATATCCCAGGGGCAGTGGGAGCACATGAAGGATGTTAAGAAAGGGGATGTCACTATTGGAACGGGTAATCAGAATATGAGTGATGTGTCGGAGGTAAAACTTCAGCAGCTTCCTGTAATAGAAACTCAGCAATGGGAACTTATTGGCTTAGTGAAATGAGACATGATTGTTTGCTTTTGTTTGGTTTGGTTTTGTTATTGTTTTTCAGATAATAAGGAATCTCGAGGCAGAGAAACCGAGCATTACCATGCTATCACCAGGGACCATCACTTCTACTTTCTGTCTTTCCCATTTTATTTGTGGCTTCTCTCCTCATAGTCACAAAAGGGCTGCTACCGTTCACACATTGCACCTACATGCAGGATGAAAGGAATGGTTGTGACAAAGGGCGAAGACAACAAGACTGCTAACTTAGTCTCGTTTTTAAAGAAGCTTCCTGGAAAATTTCTGGGGTGAAATTAATTTACATCTCATCAGCCAGGATTAGGTCCTATGGTAGCAGCAAAGGAGGCTAAGTGATCAAATACTTCAAGTAGGTAAACCAGGACTTTGGAAGCAAGAATGGATCTTAAGTAGGTAACCAGTAGTGCCTGACTCTCTGAATGCCCTGAACTTTAGCAGTGGCAATGGGAATACAGAGAAGCGAATGGATTTTAAAAACAAAGTGGCTATAGCAAGACTTGCTGATTTTTCAGAAATGGAAGGGAGAAGAAGGACAGGAGTCTGGGGGATTCCCAGGTTCCTAACTTGAACAGTTGTGGATGTGGTGCCATTTACTGGTACAAGGAATGCAAATTTGGGTGAAAAGATGCTGAATTAAATTTGTTCAACATCCTTCTGTAATATTCAAGGGGACACATCTGATGGCCCAAAAGATATCTCAGCCAGAGGTACAGATTAGAAAGTCATCCCCATATGGACTGTAATTAAAGCCATGGGAGTGCATGAGATCTTGAGAGAATAAAAAGTGAGAAGACAAGACTGTCATGGTATTTTAAAGGAAGTATCAGTAGAGTTTGGTAAGTTGTCAAATCTGTGTTGAAGAAAGTTTACATTTTTAACTGGGAGATGCTTGGGTGCTTTTGGCAGCACAAAAAGGGAATTATTCTTTATGGCACTTTTCTTTTTCCTTTTGACAAGGCATTTTTATTGTTTGCAGTAAGCTCAAATTCATGATCTCTTCTGAATTGCTTTATGCTCTCCAGGACAAATAGATGATTAAACTGAACACATTTAGTAGGAACTCTGTTAAACAGTAGTCATGACTTGGCATTTAAGAGGCCTGAGCCCAACTTTCAATTCCATCACAAATTTTGCCTCTGGGAAGATTATTTACTTGTTCTACATCTTACTTCTCTATTTTGCACATATGGAGACCCACATCCGGGCTCTGCTTGTGGAGAGGGGTCAAATAAAGGTTCACGGTACCTGAGCTCCAGGAGATAGGCACCAAACAGACAGAGATTGAGTAGCTAAAGGACAACTTTGCCTCTGTCCTCCCTGTACACAGAGGTCAGGGATGTGTACTCTTCAGGGTAATTGCTACTGAGCTCTCTTGCCCTACGCCTTGCTTCTGAAAAGCCTGAAGCGGCAGGGTTTCCACACTGACAGAGAGTACGTGGTTGACCTGCCGTATCTGTTTGACATTCAACACAGAGAAGTTAAAAGATACTATCAGGCATTTGTTGAACTGAGGAAATGCAGAATATAACCCATTTCTGGGAAAATATTTCCTGCATTATGGAGATAAATATTTATTTCAGCTGTGCTGGGAAGCATGTAACTAATAAATGACATGCTCTTTTTTTTTTTTTAATGGCCTGTTTATGTTTTAAGGATTTCACATCACAAATCTTGGTCGTTGACATCATATGTAATTCTCAAAACATATTTTCATGAAATACTTTTGAGAAGATCTGAACTTAATAATTAGGCAACTATCCTTCATTTCCTAAATTCCCATAAATTACTCTGAAATGTCTATTTGATAACATGCAGAGATCCTGAAATCTTTTACTCATGTAAATACTTTTTCATTCAAAGGGTCCAAAAGCTCACAAGGACATGTCACAATGTATGCAACACCAAAGGACAAGTTTGCTTAAAAAGGATCATTTTGTGACCAAAAATAATTTTTTAAACATGTTCACTTAAGAGGCAAGAATACATTGTAGAAAATGCAAGCCAGAATTTAGGGCCTTCCAGAAATAATTTTGCTTATGTTTCTGGATGCCATGAGGCCATGTGTATAGGTTCATGTGTTAGGCTATCGGGGTCATACCACTGAGCTCTACTCAATTTGGGTTTTGTGTTCTGTTCTTCAGTCTCAGATCCATGGTGTTTCTGCTCAGTGGCTCCTCGTCTGTCACATGCAACTCATCTCAGCGCTCCACCCTGTTTCACGCACAGGTAGGTGGATCCTTTTCTTTGATTTTCCTGAAGCGTCACCATCACAAGGTAGTTACACATAGCGTCTTTCTACTGAAGTGCTGGGGATACCAGGGGCTGACTACTTCAGAGAGCAGCAAGCAACTTAAATCTCAGTAGCAGGCGTTCCTCTTCTTCAAAGTCGTGGAGCCAATAACACACTAGGAATTTCCTCTTTGCCATCTTCTCTCTGGCTTTTCTTCTCGACATTTTTCTTGGCAATTTTACCCCTGTTCCTCTCTCCTTGGTTCCCAGTACTCTCCTTTTCCATCTTCCTGGGGCTGCCAAAGAAGCTCCCAAGCCATTGTTTGTTTTGTTTTCATGTTGCAGGTACTTTTGCCTTCTCACTGTGTGCCTGCCACGAAATTTGCCCAATAATTTCTAAAATAAAATGCCTTTTTCGTGGTATGAATGGCCACCACCAACATTTCTCTCAATTCAATTAAAATGTGAAAATGCTTATTTTTCTCTCCTCTAAAAATGGAATGGGCACAAAAGCAACACCACCAGCTAATGGGAAGAGAACATTGGCTTGCTGTACTATTTATAATTTTTTCCACAGATATTATTTTAATCTGAGAATCTGATTAACTGTGAAGAAATGGAGATTCAGGGACTTTAAGGGACATAATAAATTTGTATAATTAATAAGTGCCACAAACAGAGCTTGAGTTCAGAACTTAGAAATTGAGATATGTAGGTAGATAGATAGATAGATAGATGATAGATAGATAATGGACTATCAGTCAGCCATACAAAAGAATAAAATCTTGCCGTTCGCAACAATATGGAGGGACCTAAGTAAAAAGTCAGGCAGAAAAAGACAAATATTGTTTCACTCATGTGGAATCTAAAAACAAAACAAAAAACAAAATGAATGAACAAACAAACAGCAGAAACCAACTCATAGAAACAGAGAACAAACTGGTGGTTGCTAGAGGGGAGGAGAGTGGGAAGATGGGCAAAATAGGTAAAGGGGATTAACAGGTACAAACTTCCAGTTAAAAAATAAATAAGTCATGGGATGAAAAGTATAGCACAGGGAATATGGTCAATAATATTGTAATAATGGTGCATGGTGACAAATGATAAGTACACTTATTGTGGTGAGAATTGCAGAATGTACAGAACTGTCGAATCGCTGTGTCATATACCTGAAACTAACGTGACGTATGTCAACTGTACTTCAATTAAAAAATAATAAAGTAAAATAAATAAAATGTCAGAAAAAAATTGAGGTCAGTAATGATAGCTGTAGGAGCCTTAAAAATTAAATGAGACAATGCCACAGATAACGGAAGGAGCTGTCATTTCTATCTTAGAATACTTACCTAGCAGGCAAGACTTGTAAGTAGCTCCTAGTGTTACGCCTACGTGGTGTTAGCATGATTTTTGTGAGAGATCAGTATTTGCACAGACTTGGCATTGCTACTATTCCCCATGACTTGGCTAGCATCTGCCATTTAAAAAAAAAAAAAAAAAGCATGTGTTTTGCAAGCTCTAGCTAAAACTACAGGATGTTGGTGGAACCATATTGAATAAAATGCTTGGCGATCCCCACGCCAAATGACTGCCCGAGACACGCCAATAATCTTGTAGGTGAGGATCATTACAGCGACTTTACCAGCCTGATGTGTTTTCTATGAGCTCTGCAGGGGCTGACCACGTGACCCCGGAAAGGTCATATTTTGCTGAGTACTGAGTACCTCAACTACCTTTTTTTTTTTTTTTTTTAAGATTTTATTTATTTATGTGACAGAGAGACAGCCAGCGAGAGACAGAACACAGCAGGAGAGTGAGAGAGGAAGAAGCAGGCTCCCAGCAGAGGAGCCCGATGTGGGACTCGATCCCGGAACGCCGGGATCACGCCCTGAGCTGAAGGCAGACGCTAACTACTGCGCTACCCAGGCGCCCCTCAACTACCTTTTTTGATGCTCTATGATATTAAAAATCTATAATAAATAAAACTGCTGTCTTTTCCATTGTACATGAGAGAAAACCGAGAGAGAGTGGCTTCATATCACACAGCAACTGAGGTGCAGAGAGGGGACTGAGCCTGTACTGGATGGGGCTGAGCCTGAGAATCTCCGTGCTCTGCCACTAGATTCAGAATCTCTGCGGTGATGGAGTGCCACATTGCTTCAGCGTCCTTAGCAATGCGCACGTGATGCACTGGGGAAACAGACAACTTACATAATGACTCTCGGCCCCACATGAGGGGGGTGTCTCTGCCTCTGTTAATATGAGATGCATTTCTAACTTGTTTCTTCATGCTAAGATGAACGTGACAAACCCTCATCTAGTGTACATTCGTCCAATCACTCACGCCTTGATGGACATTCAACGAACATTTATTTGGTTCCACCTATGTGCCAGGCTCTCTCGTTTGTGATGAAGGCCCAGACTTCCCGAGTAAAGTGTTTTTGTTGCTATTGTCAAACACCAGTAATGTTTTCTTTAGATACATGATCTCCACCTTCCTCATAAAAACCTGTTTTTATAAATACAATAACTCAGGTTCAGGAAGGTCAAGAGACTTGCCTTTGGCCAGATGGTTAGGAAATAGTAGGCACTTGAGTCCAGATCTTCTGCTTTGCTATCTTGTGCTTATCTCCCTGCAGCCCTAAAAAGGAAAAAAGTTGTAGTCTTCCAAGTTCTGCCTCAAAGTTATCTGGAAAGAGCCAAGAATGGGTACGTTACTTGTAATTCATGCTTTTACTGATACTCCGATTCCCACAATTGGTTACATTTTAAAATTTTATTTTATTACAGACTCTTAATGTCCATAAGTAAATGCAGGTATGTTTTGAAATGCGCAGCTCTTACTCTTCCAACCTGGAAACGAGCTTTAGTCAATAGCTCTGAAAGACACATGTGTTTCCCTTAAACGCTTGGCTCGGGGAAAAAGCATGGAAGTAAGGGTTTATTCCTTTTCTAAAAGCACTTTGTTTTCTCTTTTGCTCTCTTTTATCCTTGGCCCAAGTATTTATTGATACTTTGGTCTTTCTTGTTGGTGAGGAAACTTCTCAGAAATTTTTAGATGTATGAAAAATTAATTGGCTGAATTGCATATGGAGCACTGTAGGAGTGATGGGCACGAAACAGCAACCTGCCTAACACACGCAACAAAAATACGACTTTGGCCTTGTTTCCGTTCTAAAAACAAGTCAGTATACCCAGGACAGAACCATTCCAATATGCTTCCAGAGTGGCAGAGAATTCCTTTGTATTAGTGACCAGAATGTGGACTGGTTTATTGACCTTTTTATCTCCAAAAATACATATATTTTTTTCACATGGGTCTTAGAATCATGCAGTCATTTATTTAATTTTGTGTTGTCTTAAAAGGTGGTAGCTTTATTAAAGTAAAATAAATTACCAAGCCAAACAAGATGAAAATTTTTTCCTAAAAAAAATATCCACCCAGACATTTAATCAGACTATAAATGTGTCTATACTGTTTCTTCCAGATGCTAGCTAATAATTTATAAGATTTTTTTGGATAGAAAACCTCTTTACTGACCAACTTCCAAGAAACTGTATCACTTTAAGGCTACCATAAGATGATTTCCATAGGTAACTATGGGTTTATAACTAAAATTTTAAGAGAAAATGAACTTTCTTATTTATTTTTTTTCCTTGACATCCAGGAATATATTAAAAGGAAACTCAGTTATTCTCTGGTTACTGTGGAAATTCTTAGAAATTATAAATGACATGCGCTTTAAATTGAATGTTTACTTTTATTTATTTTTTTAGAAGATTTTATTTATTTATTTGACAGAGAGAGACAGCTAGCGAGAGAGGGAACACAAGCAGGGGGAGTGGGAGAGGAAGAAGCAGGCTCACAGCGGAGGAGCCTGATGTGGGGCTTGATCCCAGAACACCGGGATCACGCCCTGAGCCGAAGGCAGACGCCTAATGACTGAGCCACCCAGGCACCCCTGAATGTTTACTTTTAGTAATCTCATCAAGAATACCATAGCTAAGACCTATGAAGTGCTAGGGAAACATCCCATTGTATAAGTTCTTCACATATATGAACTAGATTCTCACAAAAAGCCAAGTCATCAGCTTCAGCCTTGAAAGCCTACCAAAAGCTGGTTCAACCATACCAATCGTGCATTCCTGGAAAATGGATGAAATTTAATTTTTAGAAAATTGAATTCTCAGATCTTTGATGGAGACAGCCAGGAGTGCTGGAAGTTATAGCATGGCTCTTTTCCAGGGTCAGTCGGTGCTGAGATGACTTTTCGTTTCTTCTTCAGAGCCAATTATACAGCTTCTGCAATTGATGTTAAAAGAAGATTCCTTTGGTTCATCAGAAATTTACGAGTACCTCTTCTGCCACGTACTTACCTAGTCAGTGGGTAAGACTTAGTCTTTGAACTTGAGAATCCCTTTTTGTTAAAAAACAATTTAAAAAAAGAAACCAAACTTTGAAAATACTAGCATGCTCTTCTGTGCCTTGGTAAATAAGTATGCTAAAAATTACTTTCTCTCTTTGATGATTGAGTCTGAGGACTGGGGGCTCTCATGTAGAATGATGGCCCTTATTCTATAGTAGGTGAGTGTTAGGTATGTAGATAACATTAGATTTGTTCAAACTCTAGTATTTACATTAAAAATAATCTTTTTGTAACATCTATAAGATAAACTTTATGCCTGACATTTCTCTCTCTTTTTTTTTTTAATAAAAGAAGGCAATTCAGACCTCCTGCTTATTTGCATCATTGCTGAGAGCTGTGCTTTTTATTAATTGGTTTTTTACTGTAATTGGCATGACACCTTTGACATTGGACACTCAAAGCCATTTGTTTTATCCTATTAGTTTTCTTTATATTAGGCAATCATATTCCTACAGAAAAAAAAAATGTAGCAAACTGGAGAGTTAGTACAGAAATGAACCTAAACCGTATGCCAATGGGGTTTGTGCTTAATAGAGTGCATATATGTTTTTTTGCACATTTTTTGGAGAAGAAACTCTTCAACATTGCAACTGATAGGGGACGTGTTGGAAAACCCGCATCTACGTGATACATCTAGGTTAGTTCCGTAAGAAGACAAACATGGATAGGCTTTTGTCTTTTTACAGAAAGTAAAAGTCCAAATTGCATTTTGATCTTTAGTTTCCCTGCCTTTCTACTTCCTGATCCCTATAACTCAGTTGAAGCTTCCTGCTGGTGTACCAAATGCGAGAAAGACTCCCCTAACTTGATGTAGAAGGCTAGCGGCTGGATTTGACACAGCGTATGTTGTAACATACTATTGGTTACTGAGTACACACAGAGGCTAGAGATGGCTGGCCATGGCCACGCTTTTGGCTTGGAGTTGCGCCCTGAACTTCCACAGTTGAAATGAGTCCATGATTTTCTGGCTGCCTGATCCATTACCCATGTGACAAGAGAGCCAAAGTGGTAAACCAGTTTCACCAAGGCTCAGATGTACCCCAAATGTTTACCTTGTACGCTGATCCATAGACTCTTTTATCTGAGGGCAGTTGTTACTTTGTGAAAATGCTGTACTGTCTCTTTTGAGATGGTACCCATTAACATCTGTTGTTTTTTGGAATAACATATATTTCAAAAACAAAATACATCTTTGAGTAAAGTCCAAGGTCAGAGTACTTGATGACTTAGGAGAGCTAAATCACCCTTGAGGGGTTTCCCAACATCTTGTCACATTCTTAGCTGAGTTCTGGATGTGCAAGTTCATGCCAGTTCCTGCACACTGAAAGCTAAAGATGAAGTAGAAAATTCTATGGTTCCATGTGTTTTGGGGCCACTGACAAGCACATGAGGCCATAGGAAGATAGCATATGGCTCAGAATCAGGCTTAAATAAAGAGAAGCTTGACTCCTACATAGGCAACAACGTGCCGAAATCCATTTTGTATTTGTGTGCTTGTGAGCAGGGAGACAAGGCAGACGTCACGTAAAAATCATGAAAGAAGAGGATAAAAATTACAATGGTTTGAAAATCAAGCCTTTTTTTTTTTTTTCCTTTTTGGAAGAAGTCTGACATCTCCAGCTTCGATTTAGAGATGGGATGTGTAGGGTGAATCGTTTGAACTTTCTATGGGTTTTTCAAGAGGCGCCACTAAAAGGATGGGTTGGCCATTATAAAATACGAGCGAAGCCACTGCTAAAATAAGATGCAGCCAATATTTATCTGGATGATAAATTCATGTCAGGAATTCCAATTTACTGTACAGCTATGGACTTAGGATACCCACCATTAATCATACTTTTACTGGGAGAGCCTATTATCATCTGTGCGGAGCCACCAATGAAGCAGAAGCAAGGATAAAATAAAAAGAGGTTGCTAGGCTGAAGGTTGCAGATTCTAAACAGAGATGAGTGACACATGTTGGGTAGAATAAATCTACAAATAGCCTGGGGCCAGACATCAGACATTATTTGAAATGACAAACTTCACATTAACTAAAAGAGAAAAAAAAGTTTATAGATGGAGACAGACGGTGGTGCGAAAAGTTATACAACTGCATGATTCATTTCCAGAAGAAATCAATGTTGAGGTGACTTTTTTCCTCCTTCAGAACCAATAATGAGCCTCCTATAATTAGGTAAACTTTCTCTGTCCTATCAAAACAAACTGTTAAGCCACAGCGAGGCCACTGACACATCTACCCCTCAACCAAAGCTATAGTATTTTAATCTAAGTACAATGCAAAGATGCATGAGTCAATCTACCGTAAATTTTCAGCAAATACTATGTGTCATTGGAAATAACTTCTGCTTTTCCGAAGACCGTAGATTTATTCTGTAGGAGTTTTAGAAACAAGCAACAATAATTTTAGCTAAAGCAATTCCCTGCGTTCACTAAACCATAACTGTCTGAAACTAGTTATTTCTAGAATTACACAGAACCAAAATAGCAAACATGTAAACAGAGAGCTATGGGTTAGAATTCATCAAATGAGGGGAAGAAAAAGTTTTGAATTTTAAGGTATAAAATATCACATCTGTGAACTATTTATAGATGCCCAATTTTAATGCACAATTCGAGCACTAATTAAAAACATTCTCCATAAATAGAAACCCAATTTGCCATGTGTGCGCAGAGCGAATAATACAATCAACTTCCCCCAGCTATCAGTTTTCTCTTCATACAGTCGGTCAAAAAGTAATTGACCTTTGGACTTCTCATTAAAACTCAGCAATTGAGGCCGGAAAAATGAAGCTGGGTCTATTCATGCCATCAAATAGGGTTATAGCATATCTAATCCTATCTTTTCCAGCTTCCTCTATTGTCAACACAAGTTGCTGGGCCGTGGTCTGAACCAACCAGGGGAAAAAGCAGAGTCGAGCCAATTGGCCATGCCACATTTATCCATCCACACCTACAGACAGAGTCTTGGTTTGCCGAGAAGCGAATAGAACAAAAATGTGAGACAAATAAGTAACATCTGAACCAGCCCGGACACTGGGATGGAGAGATGGGCTCTTGTGGTATCAACCTTATGTCTTTAGCTTGTGTTGATGCCTAAGCTAAATTCCAGAAGGAGAAATTTCCTCACCTTCTGAAAGTTCTGGGAAAAAACTTGTATCATAGAGAACTTGGGGCAAATTGTTGGCAGAAGGAGAGATGGATAATACATTTTCTCGGGAAAGGATAAAATTATGGAAATTAATAAGTCTATGGGAGTCTAAAATTGGAGCTGGAAAGAACTAGAGATAGTGTCCTTAAATCCCCTTATTTCACAGATGATAGAAATGATAAGACCCAGAGACAGAGAGCAACTAGCCTCAAGTCACACTTTGCTAAGACGTGTATTTGGGTCTCAACCCCAGCTGTGGTTTTTTTTTGGTCACAACATGGCTTTACTACTCTTTCATGTATTTTCATTTTGTTTGTTAAAGATAAACAGAAATGAAAAAGAGAACCAAAATGCTCATTGAAGACATCTTGCAAAGCCACACATACACGCTTCGATCTTCCTGGCAAGGGTTAACCCTGCTATGGCCTTGGCATGTGATCGTGATCATTTTCAAGTACGTAGTAGTCCCTGCCCCCCCTTTACATCCCAAGCTCTTTTGATGTTTTCTGTATATTTCTTTACGGAAAGCCAAGATTTAGAATGTATCTTCAGATTTTTGGCAAGTAAAATGTGAATCTTTACATTGTGTTCTAATTAAGGAGATCATATAAATTATCTTCCAAATCACACATTTGAGGGAGTGGATGGAGTGCTATTCATTATTACAAAAGGACAAGCGTGCAGACTTGAACTATTCTTGGCAAACTAGGACATGTGATCTCCCTAAGGTTAGTGATTCCAACTTCCGTAACAGTGAAAAGCCCCCGTCCACTCAGACATTTGTCTCTGTCTGCTTTGTAGGTATTTGATGGTTTTCTTTGTTTTTTTTTATTTTGAAAGGCAGCATTATGTCGTGGAAAGATAAAAAGAAATAGAAAAAGATCTGGAGGTCCAAGCCTTACTTCTAACTGTGAAACTTTCAGCAAATCATTGTTCTCTCTTGGATTCAGTATTTGCCTCAATTAAAAGACAGGGATGGCCTAAGTCATCATTAACTTTTCTTCTAACCCTAAGGTCTAGGATTTTCATGCCCTCCAAATTTCCATTTATCATGTATGTATTTTTATGTGTGTATGTATACATACATGCATACATCTACACGTTCCACATGCATGTACAAAAAATAGAGGTCAATTATGAAAAGAATATAAAGTTTCAATAAATATTAAATAAGAAAATAACCAGACTTTGAGTCTGGAGTATACTGTTGGTAATGGTATCTTTGAAAAGAAAGCAAAATTGTTTATCTATATTGAAAGTCACACCTAGAGACATAATGTTATAGCAACTTGGTAGCTCAGTGACAGACAGGAAATGTTTTTTCATGTGTGTTTTTGGCAAGACTCTACAGGTTGGGATCCAGGTGGTTTTTTTGTTATACAAAGTCTTTTATGTGGCAAAGTCACATTAGACGCTGTCTGGTTGCTCTTGGTTACGAAGGCTTTTCCTATTTGACTCACCTTCAATTTTTAGGCAAATTCTCTAGCTTCCTGCTCTTGTTTCTGGGTGTCTGCAAGCCTTGGCTATCTTTCATGTGTCTACTGAAAGGAAAGACTGGGTGGGTGATAAAAGAGCTTTTTCATGGCCCATGTAACTTTAGAGGTGTGAATTATTAAAAACATAAACGTGGTTAGATAAGAAACAGAAACAGAATTCATCATAAATTCTAGATCCTTATCCAGTTTAATAAATCCCCCCTTTTAAATTATAAGCGATCGGGCTTATCTGCTTTCCACATATGTCACAGGCACAATCTAGGGCAGCGTTTTGTCTTTCCATATTGTCTGAATGCTAACTTTTCAAAACTTCCTCAAGGAATCTTGCTGAGCCAGGGAGACAAGTACAAATATGGGTGATTTCTCCCTTCGGCTATGACTCTTTTTTTTTTTTTTTTTAAGATTTTTATCCTTTTTTTCTTTTTTTTTTTTAAGTGATCTCTACACCCAACATGGGGCTTGAACTTAAAACGCTGAGATCAAGAGTCACACACTCTACAGACTGAGCCAGCCAGGTGCCCCTGCTATGACTCTTTGTTGTAAAGGTCAGGTGCAAGATTGCTTCTTCATTCAAGCATGAGAGACTATGGACTCTGAGAAACAAACTGAGGGCTTCAGAGGGGAGGGGCGTGGGGGAATGGGATAGACCGGTGATGGGTAGTAAGGAGGGCACGTATTGCATGGTGCACTGGGTGTTATACACAACTAATGAATCATGGAACTTTACATCAAAAACCAGGGATGTACTGTATGGTGACTAACACAATATAATAAAAAAATATTATTTAAAAAAAAAAGATTGCTTCTTCATTCAATTACTGCAATCCATTCCTACCCAACTGGCAGCACAAGGAATAGCTTTTTAAAAAAGAATTTATCAAGCTGTGAGCTTGACAATGTACTAAGCATTATATACAAATAATCTCAATCAATCCTCAATATGATCCATTACACAGATGAAACAAACGAGGCTCAGAATGTCAATTACTCAGCCAAGCCCGCACAGTTAGTAAGTGGCAAAGCCAGGATTCAAACCCATGCATATCTGAAATCCAAAACCTGTGTCCTTAACTGCTGTAGAGTGTTATCTGCGGGAATCCATAGGGTAACAACTCTGTTCCTTACATTTGAACAAAGTCTTAAAAACCCCTACTGGCACATCCATTTAGCATATTTGGTCCTCAAGATGCTCTATGAGGGCAGCAAAAAGGGTTCATTTCATAGATGAGGAATCAGTGTCCGGAGAGGGTGAGCCAGTGTCCCAAAGCCAGCAAGCCCTGGCTGTGTCTTTGGGCAGCTTCCCTGGTGCCAAAATCCCTAAAACCAGAGTTATTTCCTCAAAAAACTAAAAAAAAGGGGGGGTAAATAAAACCTTAAAGAAACAAAAATTTGAAAGCATAATTAATCAATCTTAATTAAGGAACAATTGCCATATTAATCACAAATGCTGGAGGTACCATTTTTTAAAATACTTTATTTATTCGCCAGAGAGAGAGAGAAAGAGCACACAAGCAGGGGGAGTGGCAGAGGGAGAAGCAGGCTCCCTGCTGAGCAAGGAGCCCAATGTGGGACTCGATCCCAAGATCCCAAGATCCCAAGATCCCCCCTCCAGGGATCAGGACGTGAGCCAAAGGCAGACGCTTAACCAACTGAGCCACCCAGGCATCCCTGGAGGTGCATTTAACAGATGCTTCTTTCCACTCTCTTGCCTAGTTCACATCCCAGCCAATGGCTGGCCGGTCTGAATTTGTGACAAGCCAAGTAATGGTGGTTAATATAACCCAAACCTCTAGGACTCCCTGTCTTATGATATACCAGCTTACGTTGACTAGTCTGGTTTTCCTACTAAATCCTGGTGTTGAGTACAGAAATCATTTTTTATAGGTCTTTCCAACGAGTGGGTGCTCACTAAAAGTTTGTTGACTAAAAGCAGAAGGTATTTTTGCTAAGACATGAAATAATAACATTTATTAAGTCCATAATCAGTAATATATGCCAGGAACTTTGCAAGTACTTTAAGTGTATTAAAATATTTAATCCTAATAGCTATGTTCTTTTACCCCAATCTCACAGGTACAAAACATGAAGTACAAAGAATTCAAGTAGTTTGCCAGTAAGAGGCATGTAAGAGGCAAGGTGAGAACTTGAACCCAGTTAGTACAGTTTAGAAAAATTAAGATTTCTAACTTATCGTCGCTTAGCAATTCTGTTGGGGAATATTCTTTTAGCCTCTGATTCTTTTCATAAAAATATTGAAAGTGCATTCCCATAGTGTTTTGCTACTGAATTGATGTACTAGATTGAAAACCATTAAAAAAAAAAAAGACCTTTGGGTTTTTCTACCAGAATTAAATGGTACTCAATCATTTAGGGATCAGACCAGGAGAAAAAAAAAAATGCTGCTTGAACAGATTCTCGGCCGAGCATCTGACAAGAGCCAACATCAGGCAGTGGATAACACGGGCCTTGGAGCAAGCAAAGCTCGGAGAGAGAGACAGCCCCGTCTCTGTTTCTG
The DNA here is from genome assembly GCF_024610735.1 of Ursus americanus. Lineage (NCBI taxonomy): Eukaryota > Metazoa > Chordata > Mammalia > Carnivora > Ursidae > Ursus > Ursus americanus. The sequence continues at coordinate 19,925,541 of NC_142135.1, forward strand.
GCCAAGTTAGCCACAAGCAGACCCTTAGACCGGGATCCGTGTGCCTCTGGCATCGTGCCAAACTAAATGGGAAATTTCACTGCAGTTACGTCCAGGCACACAAACCGTAATTTCGTCTGTTTGGGACTCATTCTAGGTTACTGATTCTTCATTTGTCTCTGTTCTTTTATCCTGAGGGGCTGAATTTTTTAGGCGATGTCACAGCCTCATTTGCCTTGCGGCTTCCAGATTTGAATTTGTTCAATGGGGAAGTAGCACTGGTTGGAGATCACAAGGTAGGGAGAGAGGGAGGTGAGGTCTCCCCGCCACACTCTCCCTGAGGGCCAGAGCCCCACAGTGACCCTGTCGTCTGTCAATGGCCACAGCTGCTCTTGAATGGTCCTCTTACGTATAGTGCATGCTCTCACTGTTGTGGAACCCCGATAACCCAGCTCCCCTCCGTGTCCTCTTCTTCCTTCGACAGTTCCTGGTGCCTCGCCAGATTCCTTGAACGCTACCCATGCCTCTTTGTTAATGGTCCTTTTATTAACTTTTCTTCTCTCAAAGCCTTGAGTGTACATCTTCCTGCTAAGGACCGGACTAGTGTATCCCGTATCTGAGAGACTACTCTCATTGTGGATTTCAGCAGAGAGGAGAGCCACCACGTGCCCCTCTTTCTACATGTTTCCCCTCGATTCCTCTCTTTCCCTGTGTGCCACTGCACCAGAAGGAATGGGCTTTCCCCCTTCCCTTTGTGATAGGTGCATCTCTTCCCTCATATCCTGAATTTTTCGTGGTTTGGAAGAAAGCACGGTTTTCAACTTACCACCTTGAATCTTCTGTAGAAGCAGCCGTTTCAAGTTGAAAACTGCAGGGTGAGCAGAAATGAACTGACGCTGGGAACATGAGTGGGATTGGGATTTGGGGCACAAGAGATCCAAGCAGAAGGAAGCGCTTGTTCCAGAATAAAAAAGAAGGTCTTAGTGCCTTCAAAAGCAGGGTCTACATGGCTGCGGCTAAGGCTGATGAGAGTATGGGGAGAGATGAAGCTGTCAGTGTGAGTAGGGCAAAGGGACCATGCTACAAACGCCACACTCTCGGACCCCTGAGCCTTTAGGGACAGAATTTTGGTTTTATAATGTAACACGACCAGTAAGATGGTTGCTATTACATATATTTGATCATTCATATTGTAATTTGGTGCATAATACTAATTAGATGGTCATGCAAAATTGCAAAGAACTCACAGAAAACTAATGTGGCCGGAGGTGACGGGGCGGGGGGGGGGGTGGGGTTTGGAGGGGCTGGTGTGATGGCAGAGTTGAACAAGGCCGAGTTTGATAAGGTTGGGAAGCTGTTTCTACATCCTGGAGGTGTTTAGTAAGTCATGTGGAGAGGTTAGCTCAAGAATAAAATACTGATGATGGACGTAAAGATTCACATATGGATAAGAGTGAGGGTATTATGTCACTGTTCGACCCCAACATCCATTGATTCAAATACATTCCTAAAACAAGCTTAAATAACAGCTTATAAAGAAAAAGGGGGTGTGAACGTACATAAACCTCTATGGTATTTTTTCAAGTGGTTTATTTAGATAAAATAATACTAACATTAATTTTCCCCAGCCCAAAGGATAAGGAGGTTTAAGAGAATGCTAATTCCCATTATGTCATGCCCTTTTTCTAACATTAAAAATACCTTAAATCCCCTATTTAAATCTGCTGTTCCCTCCTTTGACTTTAACCAAAGAACAGTTCTTGATATCCTTAAGAGGAAGGTGATAGAGGAAGAGCGGCTAATATTTTATCATGTCAGTGAATTTCCTATGTATATAATCCTATTACATCCCCCCAGCAACTCGGAGAAGTCAAATAATGCTCAAGGTTATCAAGCTAGAAATGGCAAAACTGTGATGTGAGCCCAGGTATGTTTCATATCAAAGCCCAAGTTTACTCTATCGTGCATGTTGATTTTTATGCCTTCTCTTCAGCAGCAGCGAAGAATGAGAATCGAGTTTCTTGCTGCATCTCTAAAGTCTAGGAACATGTCAGGAAGGGCCTAGAGAAGAGAAGGAGAATATCGTACTCTTGAAAAATGCCGTTCTATTTGCTGAGCCTCTATTACGGGTTGAGCTCCATGTTTGTGGAGCCATCATGAAAAAGATGGAGTCCAATCCCTCAGGCAGGTAAACAACAACATTTTATATTTAATACAGCCATTAGAGGAAAAAATACAATTATGGAATGAGTATCAGCCAAGTCCAGAGAAAGCTTCCAAGAATAATAGTCTAGATTTCTGTGAACAAAAGAAGAAAAGTCTCCACCAAGGAAGTAGATAACATATACAGGTGCTTGAGATGACTAATTTAAGTTTCAGAAAACTTTGGAGACTGAGGATCTAATGCACAGCTTGGACTACAGTAACTATGGCAGGTGACGGCTGTGTTAATTAACTTGATTGTAGTAACCATATAACATCATCACACTATACACTCTAAATATACACGACTTTGTCAATTCTCAGTAAAGCTGGAGGAAAATAAAGCACTTTGGAGAGAGAAGGAATGGAAAGCTCCCATCACCTAGAGTGCAATTTATACATCTATAATTATTCCCATCATTTACACTCTCTGTGTGGGTAAAATCCCATACACCTGGGACTCGCCATGTAGGTGAACACATTGGAGGAACAGAACTAATTTCAGATTTTAGAAGCCCAGCCATTCTCCACAAGGAGATTGTTCACCACCAACACTAAAAAGTTCATTAACAATGAAGAAATGGGCTTAAATAACAATATAAAATGTGAAGTTCAGAAAGAAATATTTTTTCTGGCATTTATTTATTCACACGTCTATTCAACAACTAATTATTAAAAGCTTTATCTGTGTCAGACACTATTCTAGGTTCTGACAAAAGTATTATGAATAAGTTAGACATGGTCCCTCCCCTCAGACAACTAACAAAATAAGAAGATAATGGGCAGGATAATACTTTACCAAAAAAAAAAATTTACAGACGTTGCTCCTTAATGTTTATAAAAGTTGTATGGGTCCTTATCTGACTTGGGATGGTTATTCTTAAGCTCATTGATAGTAGAAATCACCTCTGTGTTGGGTGACTTGAATTTTTTGCCCCTTCAGATCTACTCTTCACCCTTGGCAACACTCCTCTTTGCCTTGTGAAATTGACCAGTATGGATTCCATTAAAGGGCATGTGTTTTGGCTTCCTCTTGGCTAAGCCAATGGGAGGCCACAGCAGCATTGCAGGGAAAGGGACCCTCATGATGCCTTGACCTTTAATGTAAGGCTGTTGCTCTTTTCAAGGTGAATGTATGTACAGGACTCTTTTTAAGATCCAATATCAGCTTCCTGCTCTTTCCATGATGGCTTAGGGGTAACAACTCAGCCATTATTTACTAGCTCCAGGTTATTGCACATTTCCATGGGTTTCCCCTATTTCCACCTGCATCTTTGTAAATAGTCCCTTTGTAAATGACTCATCCTTAAATTTTCCTAATTTGAGTGTGTTTTCTGTTCCCCTTTGGGACCCTGATTAAAATAGCCCCTTTGTTGTCTCTGAAGTTTCTATCTTTCATTTACCTATTCTGCTAACATTAATTGACACCACACCCTCAACCAGGTGTAGAGAAGGACACACAGATAGAGACAAATAAGGCCTGCCTAAAACAAGCACTCTCACATACTTTTAGTAGGAGCTTAATTAATATGTTTGTCAAAATTTAAAATGTACTTTCCTGTTGCCCCAGATATACCATGCAAAAAATTTACCCTGTTCATTACAGCATTATTTGTAATAACAAGATACAGAAATCACTGGTTAGATACATTATGGTACATCTAAACAATGGAATGATATGCATATGTTAAAAAGAATGTAATGGATCTGTATGTGTTAATATTGAAAAGTCTCCAAGATATATTAAGTGAAAAATCAAAGTACTTGACAGTATGTTATATACTATTTGTTGAAAACAAAATACATAGGAGTAGATCTACACGTAAAATTTTTTTTTGGTTTTGGTTTTCGGGTTGGGTTTTGGGGTAGGTCGTTTTTGTTTTGTTTTGTTTTGTTTTTTTGGTCTTTTTTTGGACATATAGAAAAAGAAATTTTGAAAGGGAGACTTTGGGGAAGCAATGCCAAGGAAGGGAAATTGCTACCTCACATTCTTTTAGCTTTCAGTATCTCTTTTATCTTTTAAAAACTATGTGCTTGAATTAATTTATTAAGCAACATCAAAATAGGAATAGAGATGAAACGTTAGCCTCCTATTTTGTTTGGCTTAATACAGTAGTTCTGACTTCCAAAATAGTAGTAATTCAGAGGAAATAAGGTAAGTCCCTAGAACAAATTTACAAGAAACAACATCAGGACATTAAACAATATGACTTGTAAAACCTAAAATGAGAGCATATTACTCTACTTATTTCTCATGAAAATCTATTGAAACTGACTTCAAAGGCTGAACCACATGTCTTTGACAGCCACTGGGGGCCTGTTAACATAACCTCTGCTTCTTTTCTCTCTTATTATTTTTGCAATACAATTATAACTGGAAGTCCCCAAACCTTGTAATTGTCAACTAACTTTTGGAAAATGTGAACGGTTGACCAAGAATTTAAAGGGAAGGCCCCTCCTACCTTCTCTGAACTTTGTGGTGGTCTTTGGGTGCAAAATGACCTACCTCGAGCAATCTTCAAAGATGAGCCAAAGAAGAAAATAATTGTCTTTTCAGGAAAGGTTTCTTTGTGGACAGCAAAGTTCTCTGAGAAGGAATCTGTATAATATGACCTCCTTTTCCCAGAAAGTATTGGTATTCATCCAGGATTTTTCATTGAAAATTAGCATCCTCATATACACAGATAGGTTTGATATCCGAGCTCAGCTGGCTCAGCCCATTTTTGCACAAAGTATATTAATAATCTTTCTATGCCTCAGACACCCTTATTAATCCAGCACAATTTCTCTTCTTCCTGTGTCTGCTTTTCACATATAATCACAATCAACCATAGATAGGAGATATTCCTGAAAGTACACAAAATAATAGCTCATGCACATACAAAGTTATTTTGAGATCAAATTGCTGTCAAGAAGAATTCAGATCCTAAGCATTGTAATTTCTGATAGAAACTTCTATGCATGCAAGATATTGTGTTAATTATTTTCTATTCTAATTATTTTCTATGTGTTTATTGATGTGACGTCTGTTGGCTGTGGTTACTCCTGTGTGCTAAAGAGAGGCTCAATACGCCAGGTGGAGGAATGACTCGTCGATGGTCATGCCCAATGGATAGGGCACACTGTGCTATTAGTCTTACTTCTGCGAACTGAGAGTACTGGTCTGCTCTTTTTGAACAATGCGATTAGTTCTCATCTATTGAACTTCAGCCAGGCACTGGTCTTAGTACTTTACATATGTTATTGCATTTAAACTGCATGACAACCTTTGAAATAAGGAGGTTGATTCAATTTTACAGATGAAAAATTGAGGTTTAAGAATATTATCTGGAGTCACGCAGCTAATAAGTATTGTGACTTCAGTGTTTACATATTTTCTTCTCAACTCCAAGAGTAGGACTAGCATCACAGAGCTTTGAATGTCCAAAGTGGCCATTTAGTTTTATCTCCTAAGAAAAAGAATTACTAAAAAGCCCCAATAACTTCCCTATGGCCAAAATAAAGCAGCAGTTCAAGGCCCAGTGTAAAAGACCAAAGTTAGAAACAGCTAATATTTTCATCTATTACTTTGCTGTCCCTATCTGCAGCTTGAAACCTTTTTGTGGGTTTTCCTGGAAATATTTATACTCTCCAAATCTCTACTGAGAAGGGCTTTTATTCTACTGTATTTGGGCAGTATAACTACAAGGTAAAAGAGAGATGACAAAATTCAAGAGAACTGAACTTCACAAAAAGTCCCTTTCTGAATTGTTTTAAAACACAGACAATGACCGAGATCTTTGTTTATGGGAGAACAAGATTTTTCTCCTCTGGAGAAACTGTTCTCACTCTTCTTCCTATAAAGGAAAGGGCAACAATCCAAACAATTCCTTAGGCTGAGTACAAAACCATAGCCAGGAGAAATGCAGAGGGGCTTTCATAAATGTCGGAATTAAACCAGTGATCACATTTCTTGGAAAATGTTCTGCCTTCCTTTCAATGACATGCCTGTCCCCTCGGCATATGGTATGGACCAGTCACCATATCCCTTGGAACTCAGAGTCACTATCAGAGTGAACACTCCATCATGCACATCAAAATCATAGAATGCCAACACTTGAAGGGGCTACAGAGGTCTTGATTCCAACGTTTTCAAATCTCCCTGCCCTAGCAACTCAACCTTCGACTTATATTTTACAGATGAAGAAGGACAATGTGACTGTTGTCTTGTCCATAAATGGTGATATTAGGACTATAAACCTGGTTTCTGAATCCCCAGTCCTTTTCTCATATCACAACATCAGAGGACTTCACTTTGAATCCTGGCTAACTTTTTAAAGGTGGGTGATCAAACTCTTAAGCCTCAAATTTCCCCATTTCTAAAATGGGAAGAATACTGGTACTTGCCTCATGGGTTTTATTATGAGTCTTAAATGAAATGATGCCTGTGAAAAGCTTAACATAGTGCTTGATACATAGTAACTGTCAATTTAACACCAGTTATTATTATTATCGTTATTGATGCAATGCTTTCTAAATCAGGGTCTTATTCTCCAAGATGTGACATACATGGGCTTTAAAAATTGCATTTACTCTCTATAAATGTTCAATTTTCATTGCAAGTGAATTAAGGTCAAATATAACATAATAGAAATCTACATTTGATTCTTTCTCTTATTTGCCCTTCTTATGAATTAATGTGTAAAGTGATCAGGAGAAAGAATTCTGGATAGCCAGAAGTATTTGCCGTAGGTCACAGGGGTGTGGGAAGGCACTCTGGCAATGGTCTAGCCCATCCCTCGATTTACCATCTGTTTCAGTTGTGTGCCCCATGTCAATCATCAACATCTCTATTTGCTAATTTATTTACTTATATGAGGAATATGATGATTTTCTTTGAATCCTACTTTCTCTCCTTTTTCCCAACACTTCTAGCTAATCAGTGACTTGGTCCTATAAGTTTTATCACTGTACTCTGTGTCTGATCTCTCCCTTATCTTCATTCCCACAGTGATAAATGCTAACCCTCATCACCTGTCATTTTAATTATACAAGAATCTCCGTAGGCCTCCCTACCCCCACCCCATTTTCTACACTGCAACTGGAGGAATCTTTCTAAAACAAAAAATAAGATTGTGTTACTATCTTGTCAAAAATAACTCAGAGGGGGCGCCTGGGTGGCTCAGTCGTTAAGCGTCTGCCTTTGGCTCAGGGCGCTATCCCAGAGTCCTGGGATTGAGCCCCACATCGGGCTCCCTGCTCCGCTGGGAGCCTGCTTCTTCCTCTCCCACTCCCCCTGCTTGTGTTCCCTCTCTCGCTGGCTGTCTCTCTCTCTGTCAAATAAATAAATAAAATCTTTAAAAAAAAATCACTCAGAGGCCCTAACTATCCACAGAATAAAGTCTAAGCTGCTCGGCAAGATATTCAAGACAAAAGCCTTCTCCAGCCTCAACTCCCACCAATACTTACCCCAGGTTGTGTGTCCTGGACATACTGAGATACTTGCAGTTTCCCAAACATGCCACATTTCTGGCCTTTGTTCTTTCTAACTAAAGTGCTCTTCTCATTTAATGACTGACTTCTATTTGTCCTTCACAATTCAGCTCAGGTTCTGCCTCTCTGAGGACAGCCTCCTCCAACAGCACCCTGTCCTCACTCCCCTTGTCTCCTTGTCTTGAATTTTACATACCTCCATTATCACACTGTATGGGAAATTTTTACTTTTCTCTTGTCTCCATTAATTGGAACTTTCTTGGCCAGAGGGTTAAAGTTTTCTCCTTAGGAAGCCTCATGTCTATCCAGATACCTGGCAAAGCCTAGATACTTAGAAGATTTATTTTAATGAATAAGAACCTGCCACACTCTTAGGACTGATAATCATTTGCTGCCACACGATATTTCATATGGCCTACAATTTTCAGAGGTGGAACTTTGAAGGAAGTTCCATGTGTCCCTCGTTGTGAAGTGGGTTCTCACAACCGTAAAACAGGGTGTGCACAACCACAACTCCAGAGACCTTTAATCTGGCCTGGCACCACCCTACATCTTTCTTTTCAAAGAATATGTTGGACCTTTAGATATGGTTTCTATGTGAGATGATTAGAGCCCAACATGATGTGATGCTCTCTCAACTTCCATTTCTCCATCCCAGAGTCATCAGTGGAGTTTTGAAATCTTAAAAAAAAAAAATCTTCATGTAAAATACAGGATGAATAATTATAAATACTTTTCCACATAACTCAGACTTGTAGGTGAGGGGTAGGGTAGTAGTTGTCTTTACCATGAAATATGGTTAGTTCCACAAGCAAACATTCACATGTTCATAGCGTTATGGAAATTTATTGGTGGATAGGACCACATGTTCCCAAAATCTTCAAAATGACAACATAGTAATAAATAATGTTTCTGTGCCAAGCATTAGTCTAAGCTCATTACATGGACTGACTCATTTAATCCACCTGACAACATCAGTGAGGTGACTCCCCAAATTACCTCTACCTTAGTGGTGGGAATTGGGGGACATAGGTGCTAAGTACTCTGTTTATGTTCATATGATTAGTCAGAGTTGAACCAGGGTTCAAACTCCAGAGCAAACCACTGTAAAGTCCTGACACACTTTTATATTTTAAGCTGTATTTTCTTTTCTAGAAACATTTAAGTTGCATTATAAATATTAAATTATTAGTGATATGCTAAAAATTCAAAACTGCCTAAGCTTTAAAAATACATGATGTCCAATGACTACATATCTGATACTCTTCAAAGTCTTGTTCTGCAATTACAGTATTTCCATAGTATCCGACTACGTGTCTTCAAGCCCTTTGCACAGTCATATTCGTTGTTTGCTCTGGGGACAAGGAGGTAAATATGTGGCTCTAAGCCAGCAATCACCTGAACGGGGCCCAAGACACACACGCGGGGACAGGTTAAAGGAGGATGGACGGGGATATATTCCTACTCTGTCCCGATTTCTGCAAACTACTCCTATAGAGAAGAGGAAGTTTAGAATTCCTTCAGACAACGCAGTAGTAGGCCTTTTGAAGCAACTCTGCTGCCGGCTCTGAACTTGTATAGGTTTGTACAGAGCTGAAGGTCCCATAAAGATTTCCCATTCATCATCGAGGATGTGGAAAATCCTTAGCTAGAGGAGTGGGAACAAAATTAGCCTCAAATTCATTCTTTATTTTTGTTTGCAATTCACGTAAGTAGAACTATTTGTTTTCTTCAACCAGATTAAAAGTTCCTTGGAATTAGGGAACTTGCCTTCTCTTACTTTTCTCTTGCCTTCAGCACATGGCACGATGTGAAGCACACAGACTGCACGTGGTGAGTGGGACTTAGGTGAGATATCTCCCTTCGTGTGACAAAATTTCTCCATCTGAAAGATAGAGTCATAGAGAAGATGGTTTCTAAATGCTCCTTTACGTGGAAGTATTATTTTTTCTTGTGTAATCACAGAGTCCTTATTGTCTTTACACTTATGGTACCTACTCTTTATTATCCTAATACCGTAATACTCATTCCTTGGAAGACAAAGAAATTGTAAATGGCAATCAGATTCTGAGGCTGAAGACTTGATTGTCCAGATGGCTGGTGGCCTCCCAGAAGATCTTTCTGGCTTTAATTTTCGCTTTTTCAATCTAATCTCCATATGGAAGTCAGACTGGTCTTCATAAAACAGAAATATGATTATTTTTCCCCTTGTTTAATTCCACAGCCTACCCTTGCATAAAGTCTAAAAGCTTAATAAGGACTACAAAGGCCCTTAGGAACTCTGCGCTCTGCACTCTTCCCTCCCCCGGCTACCTCCGGACGAGTTAGGCGGTCTGTTACATGGTACCATGGGATTCTGTACATGTGAGACGTCTTGTACATTGACTATTCCTTGCTGCTCTAACAGCCACCCCCCCAGCTAGACTGCAAGCTTCATGAGGGCAGGAAGCATATTGGCCTTTGTTCATCTTCTTATGACTTGCACCTAGTACGGTTAACATGTAGCAGGTGCTCAACAAATAATTGCTGGATGAATGACTGTACAAACACCACACTGCCATGAACTGGCCCGGATGACTCTGATTCCCGTCAGCAGGAGAAAATACTATTTGTCTATCTGAGATGACACAACCACACAGGAGTTAACCTTTGAAACAGCTTTCACTCTTTCAAAAGGGAGATTAGGAAGCATTCTCATTTTAAGGTAGAGCTCATAACTCCTTAAGTTTCTGTGTCATACACTTGACATTTTACTTTTTTTCCCCAAAAAAGTCTGTCCTTTACACTACTGTGCAATTTCAATATGATACATGATACATATCAAACCTTTCTTTAGCCATGTATCCTGCAACGATTCATTTAATATGCCAGACATTCTCCTAGATGTCAAAGAAACCAAGATGCAGAAGATAAGGCTTCTTCTGCAAGGAGCTTGTACTGAATAAAGGAGACAGGCAGCTAAACACAATAATACTTATATCTACTATAGTACTTTGTGCATTTGGTATACACGTCCTCACTTAACCCTTACATGGACCTCCCAGGGTAAATTGAGAACATCAAGGGTGCAATTGGTCCAAGGCCACTCCAATAAGAGCTGAGTTAGGATTTAAGTCTAGGACCGTTCAATTCCAGAGCTCAGCATATCACATTATAATATAGGTTAGGTGCTCTAAATCCAGACCTGAACAGAGGAGGCAGGGTAACAGAGAGGAGATAGGAATTTTCCCACAGGCAGAGAAAGGAAGGTCTGTGTGCATTTGTGCACTCACATATACAAGTTGAAGAAGGCTTCATAGAAGGAAAGATATGATAGCTGTGGAAAGAAAAACTCACAAAAAAATTGGTTAAGGTTGCAGAGCAATGCCAGAGCCTCGTAAGGTATAAGTTAAAAATAATTAGCTGTTGCTGGAGAATTCGCTACATACAAGGGAGTGGCAAGAAATGGAACGGTTGTCTCTCTGCTAAGAAACTTGTACTTTGTCTTACTGGCAATCGTATTTTAAGTAGGAAAAGGATGGTTGGATTTGAATTTGTGTTAAAGATCATTAGCTATTTACAAAGGATTATTTGAAGAGAGAAAGACTGGAAGCAAAGACATGGTCCACACAACAGCTAATAAGGATTTGAAGTAGGGAAGTATTGTTGGAGCTGGAGAAGAGGTCACTAATGAGAAAAATGTTTAAAAGAAAGAATCAATAGGGGGCGCTTGGGTGGCTCAGTTGGTTAAGCATCTACCCTCCGCTCGGGTCATGATTCTGGAGTCCTGGGATGGAGCCTGCTTCTCCCTCTCCCTTTCCTCCTCCCCTCGCCCCTTGTGCTTTCTGTCTCTCTCTCTCTCTCAAATAAATAAATAAAGTCTTTTAAAAAAAAAGATGAATCAATAGAATTGATGAACTGAATGTGGGCAGGCGTCTAGGATGAGTCCAGGTTATAGTTTGGCAGTCTGCTGAGTTCAGCTCTCTACTACATGCTGCCGTGAGTAGCTATGGAATAAAATAACAACTGGTTTTGCCGGCACGAGGAAGCGTCAGATACAATTTTAAGCAATCACAACAAACCCGCGTGCTATGTACTATCATTATTCCTATTCTGTTTTGGGTTTTTAAAAGATTTTTATTTATTTATTTGAAAAAGAGGGAGAGAGACACACAGAGAGGGAGAAGGGGCAGAGGGAGAGGGACAAGCAGACACCCCACTGAGCAAAAAGCCACATGCAGGGTTCAATCCTAGGACCCCAGGATCATGACCTGAGCTGAAGGCAGACACTTAAACGCCTGAGCTACCCAGGTGCCTCTCATTATTCCTATTTTGTAGCTGTGGAAGTGAAGCACAGAAAGATGACTTCTAAGGATATAGAACAATGGTAATGGTTCTCTTTAGGACCAGGGCAAATTCCCCTAATGGTCAGGCAGTGCTGCCTGGCAGCCCTCAGCTCTCAGCCCCATTAGGAGAGCCACATTGCCCAAAGTCATAAAACCCCTTCCAGGGGGCAACCTACAACCGATGACTGGCAAATACGGGGTTACAAAGGCAAAGCCTCTTCTCCCCAGCTTCAGATAGCTTATTCCAGCTTTAGATCCCCATGCGATTACCTTGGATGAGAGAGTACACAGAGCTCTACCTCTCTTTTTGCCCAATCTTGCTTCCTGTCCACAGTGCTGGTCTCAAGAGCACGCCTTAATAAACATCCTACAAACTAATCATTTCAGAATCTGCTCTCTGAGGACTCCCTGCTGAGCAGCCACCAAGTGGCAGAGCTAGCACTTGAACTCCAATAGATCGCTTGCAACAGCCACGGTATTAAACACGTTCCTATATAGCTTCACAAAATCAAAGACCCTAGGGGCAACGCCCAGTACTGCAAAAATGATTCATAAATGGACAAATGATGGCTTCTTTTTATATTAGTTCATGATGCAGAACGGTCACTCAATAAAATTTTACTTGAAATGAAAAGGAGAGAACTGAGAAGATATTGAACCAGGCACTGTCAAAATCAAATAAGGAGAACATTTAAAGAAGGAACTAGTCAAACGCATCAAATACTGAGGGAAGATTAAACGGGAGAAGGGCGAAAAATTGTCCAATGGCTTTGGCAATGGAAGTTTGAGCGACCTGACTTCTGTTGGCATGACATAATGCAGGCACCCCCATATTGCTACATTCCAGAGAGAACAGAGGGGAAATGTGAAGATGATTGTAAACCATGCTATCAAGGAGCCCAGCTTTCAAGGAAGCCAGAACAGAGTCTCGATGTTTCCAACATTGCCCTCTGTCAAGGGTGAGTGGGGTCCATGACTGCTGCACGCGCACAGGGAATCCAGAGGAGTAAGGTTTGCAACAAATCTGGACCAAACATCCAAGACTCTGGGAACACCCATTCACATCACGTCCTCTCCTTTCTCAAGAACTGGAGGTTCCTAAAAGTGAATTCTCAAATCCCACACTGTGATGTGGTCAAGCCGCGTGCTTAGTCACTTCATGCCCGGTGTCCACACTGTCGATTTTTTGGAAGCCAGAGTTTTCCTTATGGGCTTGCCCTGCCATTACACGATGAAGAATGCCGGGCGCTGTTTCAGGTAAGAAGTTCCTGACCTAAGGCCACAGGGGTGGGTGGCCCGGGGGAATTAACCACAGAAAGTGTTTCCCACGAACCCACAGAGCACAGAATCCGTGTCTGAAATGCCTGTGTTTCTCTGCTTGTCTCTTCTCAGCAGGGTGCAGTACCAAGCATTATGTAATAGAGGCAAGAGCGGCGAAAACTTTAAAAAATAATCTCTGTGGTAAATTTGAAAGTGAATGTTGAAGACTGGAACAGTTCAGATTTTCCACTCAGTGGACTGAATCGCCAGATACTTCAGTATCACTTTCAGTCCGTTTAGCTTTGGAAAGCAGAGATCAAATGCATGACCTTGCAGTCAATTTCCACATTCTGGAAGGAATAGACTCCGTAGATTTGAGCTGGAGACCAAGCTTTGAAAAATGGCACAATGCAGATACAATAACGTGTTATTGCAATTGTATAAATATCTCACAGAAAACGGGGTCTTTCTGTTGTTATAATAATCCATGTAAATTCCCAGTTCGCTGTAGCTGGGTTGAGACATTACATGTCAATGGTCTTGCCCAAACCTCTTGTGGTTTTTAAAAAAGAGTGGTGTGAGAACTCTTAATTCATAAATTATAACTCCTCCTTCAGTTTCCCTTTTGAACTATTGTACCAGGTATAACTTTTATTCCACAAAACTTGGAAGCAAGGAACTTCATGTTACTTTATTTCAGGAAATTGGATGGTCTGTTCTGAGCCTTCACGTTTCTGGCAAAAGTGAACAAATGTATCCAGGCTTCAATATGACACCTTCTCCTCAGTGTCATATAAGAAGCGTTGAGGCCTCATGCTATCTAGAACATTCAGTGAAGGACCCTCTGCCCGCTATTCCTGAGGCAGGTGGCCACACATCATCACAGATGTGTGTGTGTTCAGTGTGTGTGCACATGTGTATGCTTGTGCGTCTGTCTGTACTTGCATGGGGTGGGGGGGAAGGGTTTTTACCCTGAGGACTGGGCCTTGGCCATCAGTGTCCAACATCCCAAGATGCTCCATGCAGCCGTCCCCATTTGAGGTCACACACAATCTAGGCCATACAAGGGGTCCCATTATGAGAAAACTTAATCTGGCCCAATCTCTGGGGAAGCTCTAAAAATAATAAAAATATCTTTCCTAGTTCATTTTACTTCCAACATTCCCAATCCTTGAAATTTTTCGTTATAAAAGGTGAGACCAAACAGTCCCAAGGAATATCCTAGGAATGGGTGAGAGATAACTTCTGGGTACCCATCAACTTTGTTTTTTGTCAACAGCTAATACAGCCACCCCCTTCCCAAGCAGAGGCATGGAAACACAAAGTTTAAAACACTTCCTCGGAATGAAGTGCGGAAGAATGGTGAATATGAAGCGAGTTTCATATCGAAACTGCACTGTAGCCTCTCCACCTTCCAGCCCTTATCATGTTGGCGTGTGAACATGTTTCTGACAAATGAGATTGTCCAGAAGGAAGAGGCATTCATGTGAGGTTTTGACCTGCTGTGCCTCGTTCTGGACGAAAGCAGCTGGCTGGAATGCAGGACTGTCAGTCTTAAGACAAAAGCAGCAACAAAATCCTATTCAAAAACTATTCTTCTGATTTCAAATGATGGTGCATAATTACAGCTTTCCTCGAATGTATTGACATCCAGTACATTGACTGAAGATACATATGGAATGGGCTGGGCTTTTGTGGTAGGATATAGTGCTTGAGGTATAAGTTCTAGCAGGAATATCATTGTTCTGTTTCACTAAATGTTACCCACTCTTTCGACATAATAAAAATTTGAAACCAGAATGTTTCCCAATTTTCATAGAAAGCACAAAGGGAGAACTAAGCTGAATAATTAATATGTTTAGAAATTGGAGGTTTAATGGGGCGCCTGGGTGGCTCAGTTAGTTAAGCGATTTCAGCTCAGGTCATGATCTCAGGGTTATGAGATTGAGCTCCGTGATGGGCTCGTGCTCAGCCAGCACAGTCTTCTTATCCCTCTTGCGCTCCCTCTACCCCTACCCCCCCTTGCTTGGCCTGTTGGCTCCTGCACTTTCTCTCTCTTTCTAAACCAAATAAATAAATTAAATATTTTTTAAAAATAAAGAAAGAAACTGGAGGCTTGAAACAAGGCTTTGGAACTTTTATAATCTCAGTTTTACTTCTGTTCCTTAGATTCAATTGCATCATTTGTCTTTCTATAACTTGCCCTCTGTTTTTGTTGGGCCCCCCGCCCCAATGACAAAGTACTATCCTCCAGGCTCTGTGTTTCTCTCCAAAGTTTCCCTTGAAAAATACCTTTTTCAAAATATATGGTCAGGAATACCATCCATTTACTCCTTCCACAGATTGGGCACATATATGAAACATGTAGACTTATATCCTTGTGTTCTTGGAAATTGTGTTAGGGGAAATGGATGGAAGATGGCGATCAATAATAAACATAATAAATAAATTATATGGTATATCACATGGTGACAAGTGTTATAGAAAAAATACAGCAGGGTCAGCAATATCGGGAGCTGGGAGTGGGTGGGCGGATTGTCGTTCAGGGTGGACTTGAGATGGTGCTACTTAGGCAAAGAATTGAAGCAGGTGCAAGTACAGCCAGGTGGGTGTTTGGGAAAGAGCATGGATTACTGCAGCCGCCTCTGGCAGAGCAAGTGGCCAGTGCAAAGGCCCTCAGGCAGGAGATGCCTGTGGACAAGGAGGAAGAATCAGGCATTCGGAGTGAGCAACAGAAGACTCACAAGGGCTGATGTCAGAGAGATAGAGTGGGGTAAGGAGGGCCTTGTGGACATTTTCAGGATTTTGGCATTCACTGCGAGTGAGATGTAAGCCCTGGAAGGGTTTTTAACAGAAGAATGACACGCCCTTTTTTCTTTTAAAAAGATTACAAGGAGACAAACACAGTTGGGGGAGACTAGTAGGGAGGCTACTGCACCGAACCAGGCAAGGCACTTTCTAGATCTATTTGGAAGGAAAAGCCAACAGGATTTCCTGAGCGATTGGACATGGGTGTGAGGGAGGAACCGGCTGGCCTTCCCCAGTGTGTGATGCCGCATGAATGACGAACACTTCTATCTTTCGCAGTTTGTGCAGTTTCTTCTGCTTAATATTGCAATCCTTTTTATGTAATGCTAACGTTCTGCCAATATTTTTGTATCTTTGCTGTTTCATCCATCACAGACTTAGCAGGGAAAGAAAGGTTTAAGGAACACGACTGCTTGACAATGGGAGCAGCCTGCCTCTCTAAAAGGGGGTGCCCATAGTCTGTTTCTCATTTACTCCCCTTAAAAAAAACTGGCAGTGTTTAAACTGTCACAGAGCAAAAAGAACCCATACGTGTTTCACAATTTATGTAACTGATTTAATTTGCTCTCACAATTCCATCAGAGGGGTCCCTGGGTGGCTCAGTCCGTTAAGTGTCCCACTCTTGATTTCAGCTCAGGTCATGATCTCAGGGTCCTGGAATCGAGCCTCGCATTGGGCTCCCACTCCAAAGGGAGTCTGCTTGTTTCCCTCTCCCTCTGTGCCTCCCCCTGCTTGCCTGCTCTCTCACTCTCTAAAATAAACAAATCTTAAAAAAAAAATTCCATCAGAGTTCTGACAGTTACAGCTTTTATTTTTTCCTCTGAAACATCAAGACCTTATATTTGGAGGTTGCCAGGAGAGAGGTATGAGGAATCTTGGCCTCTGAACAAGCTGAATGCCAGGGGAGGAACAGCAGCCATGAAATGGTCTTGCCAATTTCTGCGCCAGAGCCAGCTTTATGGGTAACGATGGTCTTGCCTACCACGTGTGTCGATTGCTTCTCAGTTGACTGAGCTGTTTCACACACATTAACCCATGTAATCCTCAAAAGAAACCTGGGAGATATGTGTTGTCAGCTGCATCATACAGGGGAGCCTTTTGTCTCAAGAAGGTGAGTTGATTTCCCCAGGTCATATCACTGGGAAATGACTGAGCCAGGCTCAACACTGGGTTCAGAATTTAATTCTAGTCATATTTCTACTCTGGGGCCTAGGAATGTTCCTCCTAGGAGGAGCTGCAGCTGATGGCTCTGTGAAGACAAGGTGGACCATAAGTGAACGTTGTTCTATTTCACAGTCTTGCTGAGAATTGGTCTTTCCAGGAACAAAAGGTGATGATGTTCAGTAAGTTTCTAGGGTTCCTGAGGCTTTGACCTGAGATGCAGACGCAGTCAGCCTCTACCAACTCCAGCGAGAATAATTCTTGCCAGCTCCTATGCTTCGAATGTAGAAGACGTTTATTCCCTGCCCCTAAACTGCGTGCGAGAGTCCCTGTCCCAGATATAATTGCTGCTGTGGTACTTCCACGGGGAGTAAAGACCTATGATGAATGAGAGGACCTGTTTATGAAGTCTGCAGTGCCACAAAGCCCTTTAAGAAATGTTAAATCCTGTTAGTATAAATCTAGAAATAATTTGATACATGTCTTCATTATGGGCTGGAAGAATAAAAAGTCACCATCTGCCTTTCCACAAAATAATATTAATGGGGCTAACACCACGGCTTTAAATTGAGGCGGCTTCTTAAATTAGGGAAATAGGAAGCACAAAACTCACTCCATCAGAAGTTTATTGATTTTTCAATTAACATTGAAGGTTTGCTCCCCAAATTTTGCTTACTGGCTCAGAAATGAAGTGTGCCAGTGGATAATAATTGACATGAATTGCTCTATCCCATACATCATCTTCAATGTCAAAATGACTGATAGTGAGAAGTCCTAATTGTTTCAACACTCTTCAGCTAAAGGAACATCATTAGAAAAGATAGAGACCACACGGCATGAAATTCTTGTGCACTTTTAATGATGTTAGCTTAAAACAAACTATGAAAAATCTATTTCTAGGTGAATTTAATTCAAACACAATAAAGAGGATTATTTACTGAAGGAGGACTGGGCACTTTTTAAAAAATGAAATTTAATTGAGTACAATTTTAGAAACTGGTTCGAGATTGCCATACTCTTAGCCTTCTGACATTTTAGGGTGCTTATAATGAAAAAAGTGTAAAGAAAATTCACCATTACACTGGTATTTGTGCCTGTTGGTAACACTGATAAGCATAGAAATGATTGCTGACTTAGCTCCTTCTTGTATTTCTGTTACTGATTACATGTCTTCAGGGTATTAAGTTCATCCAGTAAGGAGACCATTAAGAAGATACACCATGGGTGCCTGGGTGGCTCAGTCGGCTAAGCATCTGCCTCCAGTCCAGGTCATGATCCCAGAGTCCTGGGATCGAGTCCCACTTCAGGCTCCTGAGCAGGGAGCCTGCTTCACTGCCCCTGCCTTGGCTCGTGTGCATTCTCTCTCTCACTCACTCTCTTTCTCTCTCAAATAAGTAAATAAAATCTTTAAAGAAGAAGAAGAAGAAGGAGAAGAAGAAGAAGAAGAAGAAGAAGAAGAAGAAGAAGAAGAAGAAATACCACGAAGCATGACTCTCAATCACTGCCTTAGGATTCAACACCTCGTACTTAGCAACTTGTACTAGCCGTGTGCCTCTCTTAGGTAAACAGAGTTACAGAACAAACCTGGAAACACTTGCTCTAGTTTATGGAAAAAGTTTAACACTTCCACAATGCTTATTTGAACAGGGAATATTTTATTGATATATTCCAACAGCGGAGCTCTCAATAAATATTTATTGAATGCTGGTTAAATGAGTAGATGTTCTATTGTTCTCACCAGCACCTCAATCACTTCAGCAAATGTGAGTGTTTATCCAGTGTCCAGCAGTGTGCTTGGTTGCTAGGAAAAGTAGACTGAGGCAGAAGAACCAGAGACCCAGTTCACTGCCTTAAATAGCTGGTGACCTGGTAGGGAAGGACAAAAAGAGACGAAAAGAAACGCAGGCTATGAGTAAGCACTGTGTGGTCACAGAAGAGAAAGCTACTGCCTGCCTGGAGGGCCCGGACAGGATCTCCGAGAGGATGGGATGCTTGGTCTGGATCTCCTGGGGAACACATACTGAAGAATGAATGAAACCTCAAGAATGATGAATCTGTTTACCTTTTTCTTTAAAAGTCAATCCTCGTCTTTCTTTAAGAAGCCAGATCACATCATCCTGAAATTTCAACTAGGCTGTTTCCCTCGATTCATTGTTTATTGGGATAGGCCTTCGAATGAACGTGTATTCATTGCCCAGCACTGTCTGTGCGCCACGTTGGGCCTCCATCCACGTAGGAGGTGGCACAACCCCTGCTCTAGAGGATTCCTGCTCTGGTGTGTCGTGAGCCCAGAGCGCAGGCCCCTTCCCCTGGTGGGGGCTGGGAAGGCCTCCTCTCCCACAGGAAAGCACAAGGAAGCTGAGATCTGATAAGCAGAGCAGAGACAAACAGGGAAAATGGGAGGGGTCCTCGGGAGGGAAGGACATTCCAGGAAGAGGGAAGGCCAGTGTGTGAAACACCCACTCCCATAGGATCCAAAGACCAATTTCTTGGGAGCCTTTAAAATGAATGGCTTCAAGAGCCAGTGGAAAACAGGTTTTCCTGTCACTCCTCCTCCACTCCGCCTTCTCCTCAGCCCCTGCCCTGGAGCCTGCATTGACAGGCAGCAGGGGACATGGGCTTCAGTTTTCCGGTATTCTCCTCCCACTGACCCTGGAGCTGCAAGCCACAGGTTTCTTGGAACTGCAAATATTGTTTGAACTCCAGCTAAAACTGGAGATGTGTTTTGAGTCACATTATGCAAGCATATTTATACCATCTGTTTATGACACTTACAGGTGGACACTATGATTCATTACACATACAGCTCACTAAAGATAGAAGCTTGGAAAATCCTGGGCTCTGCGGAGTTGCTGGGTATGGGCCAGTGTGCAGAAGGGGAAGGTAGTAGGAATCTTTGCTTAGAGTTTTAGGGCTTTTCACATCAAATCCTTACCTTAGTGAAAATGGGTTTGAAAGCATTTCATAACATGGTTTTGGTTCAAAAGGATGGAGAAAGGAAGTGACAAGATACGTATCACGGTGACCAGTTATGGATATTTCCCTTTTCTGTGGAGTGTGTGTGCCTGTGTGCACAGGTATGCACCTGTGTTAGGGAGTCAGAAAGTATTTGCTAAGTCAGAAAGAAGTCATCTCCATGTCAGAAGGATGGATCCAGTTCTAGAACAATTCCTTTGGGGCGCCTGGGTGCCTCAGTCATTAAGCGTCTGCCTTTGGCTCAGGTCATGATCCCAGGGTTCTGGGATGGAGCCCCGGATCCGGCTCCCTGCTCAGTGGGGAGCCTGCTTTGCCCTCACCCATTCCCCCTGCTGGTGTTCCCTCTCTCTCTGCCTCTCTCTCTGTCAAATAAATAAATAAAATCTTAAAAAAATAATAAAATAAAATAAAACAATTCCTTCTTTCTCCTAAGTAATGTTTCAGTGTGATTTGGACTTCACAGTTTGTGCTCCTTATCTTCATATACAGATCATTCCTTAGTTGTGTGTTTTTTTTTTTTAATCTTTTAGGACCCTTTGGTGGCAATATACATGGACCTAAGATCAAGCTACAAGATTTATCCATCCTTTTGTTTTCAGAAGTCACTCCCCTATCCATAAATTAGGAATGTTGCCACCACAGGCTAAGGCTGGTATCACTGCATTCTCTATGTTTTAGTCAAATGTGCAAACTTTTAACAGCATCATAAATAACGTTAGTTTTTAATGTGATTTCAATAAGCAAGTATCTCAAAGTCAAGCTGTCCGATAGGGACCCTTCCCCTTGGGGTAGTAGAAACATTCAAAGGAGTCAAGGAAGAAGGAACTCACTGCTGTATTCAATTAGTTGAGAAACCATCAAAGTAAATAAGGCAAGACCTTTAAGAACACACGTAAAGGGAGGCAGTGAAGTAGAGGAGATTAGAAGAAAAAGGAGAGTCTGTTTTAGCTACCAAGTGACCCCAGGGGTGAAGAATAATTTCTTCTTCAGGACAATTTTAGTAAAGGTCTCCTAGCAAGATGGCTCACTGAAAACGATTCCTTTTCTTGTCTGTAGGGAACAGACGAAGTTTACAGGAAACACGGGCAGTGTAATTTCAAACAAAGTGCAGTAGGTCAGCTGGAGAGAGCAACTTTAGAAATCTTTTGTCCCCTCCTAGAATACTAATGGTTTTGAAAAGTCCCAGTGGTCATGAGGAAAGCTATTTGCATCTTAGGGATAAGACCCAGTGCAGAGAAAAAGCTCATTAGCTCTGTGTCAACTCAAGATGGCTTTCACAGAATTCTCAGCCTTCTTAAACTGACAGCTGAAAATGCTCATCTCACAAAATTACTTTTAGCTGTAAAATGTTCAACAACTACTTATTGAGTCCTGCTGTGTGCCAGGATTCGTGTCAGGCTAAAGAAATATCCAGATAGATGAGGTCTCTGACTTAAGAGTGAGAGTGAGAAAAATGTCATTAGATATTTATGTAGTTATTAATATAAAACCATAGAAGTATGAATATAGTGCTGTAGGGTCCCTAAGGGGATAACTCTAGCCAGAGGAAGCAATATATAAGACATCAATTTCCAGAACATAAATCTCAATAAGAGGTTCAGTGAATATGCTGGAGGTGCTCCCTCAATCATAGCACATGTACCAGTGAAAGACAAGACTCATTGCACTCACTCCCACAGAGCTGAGTTTGAGCCTCAGAATCCTTCTTAACACAACTGATCACCACCAATAACTAAGAGCTGGTACGGAACCTACCAGCTGATCTGGCTCTCTACAAATGTAAGGAACTGTTATTAGAGAGCTTTAAGAACAATTGCCCACTACAGTGCCCATTGTCAAAGGGTATAAGTTGGACAAATTGTTTAAAGAGCTTAGGACCAGGAATCAGATGATCCAAATTCTAGCTAGTTTGTGACTGTGACTAAACCTTTTATATGCCAACTTCTTTTCTTATCAGAAATGGGAAAATATTGCCTCCCCCGAGAAGAGTCTGGAAGTGTTAAATATAGAAGTGTTATATATGCGGGTACTTTGAAAACTGAACCAACACAAAATGTGGGTTATTGTAATGTTTGTTACACTCTTGGTATTATGGTTTTAACTAATCTTTCTATAGTATGCTGGGAATTCTCCCTTGCATGCCCCCCAGCCCCCACCTTGCAAAATCCAGGATAAATGTGTTCCAATGAAAATCAAAGTTATCCTTAAAAGGGAAAAGAAGTTTAAAAATGTGAAAGAAGGAAGAGACGGAGAGTTCCAGTGTAATAGCGTAGTGGGTAGGAGCAAGGCCTCGGGGGCCAGATTATGAGGGTTTAAATCTTCCATCTGTCACTAGTTCTGTGACCTTGGGCAAATTACTTAATCTCTCTGGCCTCAGTTTCCTTGTCTGTAAAATGAGGTTAATAGCAGAATCTGTTTCACAATAGTGTTGTGAAACTCCCCCGACCCCCATCAGACCCTGGATTTGCTCAGTTCAGGACGAGCACCCTGATATGCTAAACCCAAGAACAGTCTGTGCTTCTTACCTAGGAATTTTCCCAACTCTAGGGAAAAGATCCAGACTGTGTACAAAGTCTGTGATAGTAAAGATGTCTTAATACTGTGTAAAAAAGATGTCAAGCTTCCTTCTTTCTTTCTCTCCTTCCTCCCTTCCTTCCTTCCACCCTTCCCTGCTGCTTCCCTCCCTCCTTCCTTCCAACGATATTCTTTGAGAGTTCATTATGCATTGGATGCTATGCTAGAAATCTCACAATTTTGTGTTACAGTGGATCCCTCAGAAATAGATGTAGCTTTATATTGCCCATAAATCCAGTGAGTCTTTAGAAGGCAACTTAAATTGTCCTATGAAAGGGATGAAATCGATTCATTGCAATAAAGCATTAAAGGTTAGTTTCCTAAATTCTAGGACCTCTAAAATAGTGATCTCCAAACTTGTTTGAATAGTCACCTTTATCAAAAACATTTTTGAGGATTAATCTCCAATAGAGGTGAATATTAGTTTATAAATTACAGAGAGCTACTGTAACAATAAATAATACATTATTTACTAAAAGGCACCAACGCTGGAACATTTAAACAAATGAGATAGAATGACCAGGTGTTCAAGTATTTCTTCTTCATGGATTGCCCTGTGCAGACCCCTGTGACTCTCATACCCCATGTAGAGGCCGTCTTCTTTGGGATTAATATAGGTTTTAAAAAAAAATCCTGTAGAAGAAAAATATATAGCTATAAATTGAAGAGAAATGTGTTATTAGAATAAAGCCAGCGTCTTGTGACATAATTGGCAACTTTTACTCTCTGTCAAGCCAAAGAGGACTTCACTGGAAGTAAAATCTGTGGCAAGAATTCTTCAAAAGAATGCAACACATTTTCTTGAGAGATATTGACTTTTAATTAAGAGCTGCTAAATGAACTCAGCAGTAGGACATCATGGCTACACTCATAGTTGCTGGGGCCACCTCTCCTGGATTCAGATTCTGACTCCACCACTCCCTAGTAGTGTGATCTTGGACATGTCACTTAGGCTTTTTTGTGCCTCAGTTTCTTCATCTGTAAAAGAGAGAATGATAGTCCGCCTGTATCCTAAGTGATGTGAGGATTAGGTAACTCCTGGTGACATACTATGTGTCCTAGGACTCGTCATCATTATTAACTTTAAGAAAGACAGCATGAAAAGCAGTTACAACCATCAGAAGCCAAGCAGTCTTCTTGAAGTGAGTTTAATCCTTAATCCACAGATTAGCAGATCAAAGGTGATTTACCCAGCTTCCCAGAGAATTAGAGGAGGAAAGAAAAACCAGACCCCAGTTTGTACTGTGCCACATGAATCTGTCACTTCTGTAGGATTTATTCTAACTTCCCACAGAATCCTCCCCCACGGGGAGGGGATTTGTGCAGGGGATCTGAGTCAGTGGTCCTGTCCTCCCTCACTCACCTGTCTGTATCTGTAGGGTTTTATCAAAAAGAATCTCAAAGGCGAATTTTATGGGTAAATGTCGGCAGGAGCATGTAGCAGGGTATGAAAGTCACTGCCTGCCTAAAGGAGGAAGCTGGAGCAGTGTATGTATTTTGTGTTCAAGAATTTAAAGTTGGTACTCAATGCACTTTTAATTGGATTTGCTTGTTGAGACCATCTCTTTTTACTCTTGCTTAATTAGAGTTCTAATGGAAAGGAAAGAAGGAAGGAACAAAGGAAGGAAGGGAGGGAGGAAGGGAGGAAGGAGAGGAATGAAGGAAGGGAAGGAGAGAGGGAGGAGGGAGGAATTGTTATTGAGTACCAATTAAGTGCCAGGTACAGTGCTAGATGATATATGCATATTTATTCCCATTTAATCATGACAACAATTTGACAGTGGTGGGTATCATCATCCCTATTTTACACATGAGGAAACTGAAGCTCTGAAGATTTAAGTAACTTTCTCAAGTTTACGAAGATGTTAGGAGGCATAGCCAGGATTCATTATCTAGATGCGCCAGCACGTAGGTCATCACACACCCGGCTTACTGCCTCCCAACAGACACTCACCAGGGTAATGAGCAGCTCTAGGAGGCCAGCTTCCTGGACTGATCATCCCACGGACTATTCTCTAGAAGCATTTCCCTGAATAAACGTAAACCTTTGAGCTATTATGGACCCAAAACAAGCACAAACTGAATCCTAATGCCAGAAAAACAAAAAACAAAACAAAAAAAAAAAACCAAACCCAAAAACCAACTCTTTGGATAACGATTTTATTAAGTTAGTCCTTCCCTGATCCTGTAGTATTACACGTAAAAAAATTACTCATTTTCATGGGAATCATGATATTACTCCACAATATGGGAACTAAGAATGTAAGGAGGGGCATGGTATTCTGGGACTTTCCAGCCTTCACCATGGTCTGAGTTCCCAGATTACTTTTTGCTATCCCTCTTCCACTCACTGCTTGCAATGAATTGGAGTCACACATGTTATAATGTCTTTTCAGAGAGTTTCCGGTTTGAAAAAAATCATTGTGTTCCACAACTCACTTCAAATTCAGTTGTTTGAGTCCTGAACCACATTTTTCCATAGGATTCATGTTCTCAACTTAGTGACCAAAAATTCTCTAGTCTGTAATATAACTGAAGTTTACTTAGTACCATGCTGGTAAAATGTAAATAATAGATTTGAATAAGAAGTATTTTTTTTTGTAATTACTAAAATTAAAATAAATGTAATAATAACCATTTTAACCTATACTATAAAAATCTCATAAAACTCAAGGTATCATGTCCCATTTTTATAAATGAGAATTTCCTAAGCCAGAATAAGTAATTGACTTAAAGGCACATATTATTAGTAAATTGTCAGAATTTGAACTCAGATCTGGTATATATTTGATGTTCTAGTTACTCAGTCTCTCTGAATTTTGATTTAATAAAATATTGGCATCAGAGACAGGATATTCAATTTCACTTCCAGTTCTGTTACAAGCATGCTTTGGGCAAGTCCTTAGACTTCCCTTGACTTAATTACTTCACTAAGAAGTTGAGCAGTTTGGACAATTGGTCTTGAAATTCCAGGCCAACTAAGCCCTCTGGTGATAAATTTCTCATCACCTCTACAGCAGCCCTATACCATTATTCCATGGCTATAGTTTTTAGAAAGTTTCTTTTTCCTAGTCAATCAAAATATGTCTCTCAATAATTTCTAAACATTTTCCTCCCGGAATCCTACAGAATAAATCTATACATCCTTCCGCATCCATTCATCCAACCAGTAAGTATGTTGTATAGTACCAGCTTTAGGGAATCCAAAGAGGTAACGTCAAATAGATGGAAATGAGATGAAGCGATTAGAATTAAATATGTATTTAATATACATTTAGAGGAATCCTCTATGTCTGTCTCGGGTATGTTAGTTATGATATGTTAGGCTATCCTGAAGGAAAAATAAAGCCTGACATCTCAGTGGCTTACTATAACAAAAGTTTATTTTTCACCCAAGTAAAGTCTGACACAGAGTGGGAATATGTCTAGACAACTCTCCTCCAAGTGATGAACCAGGAACCAGGCCACTTCCAATGTGCCATCCACCTGTTACACTTGTGCCTTCCACTAGTCATCCATCCTAAAGCCCCCTTTAAAGTAGTAGCCAGTGATTGAAAGTGGATTAGTGGAATCAGCCTCAGTCCCTGCTGCTGTAACTCACCCTGAGGCACATCGTTCATTCTCTTACTCCTACACTATCTGTTATGGGCTGAATGTTTGGGTCCCCCCAAAATCCACACATTGAAGCCTTAAGCCCCAATATAATGGTATTTGGAGTTAAGGCCTTTAGAAAGTAATTAAGGGAAAGGCCACATGAACATACAGTAAGAAGGATGCCATCTGCAAGCCAGGAGGAGAGCTCTCACAAGGGACCAAAGGGGCCAACACCTTCCTCTTGGACTTCGAGTTTCCAGAACCGTGAGAAATAAACTTCTGTTATTTAAGCTACCCAGTCTATGGTATTTTGCTATGGCAGCCTAAGAAGACTAATACACTATTTATTTATACTTTTCTCATCCTTAGCCAGCACTTTGGCTGGTTTCATCGTCTTTCCTAGCTGTCTAGGCTCCTAACCTAGTGAGAGGGTCTACATCGTCCATGCTGAGGGCTTAGGACTCATGCCCTTCTAAGGTCACTGCTGGTACATTTGCCCAGTCACCATTTTCATGGGTACAGAACAAGCAAGACATTTCCAAGCGAATTCCCTGGCTATACTCCAACTTACAACAGCAACTTTAGCTCTTCATGGCAATCGTGATCAATTACTCACACTAGTACTGCAATCATTCCTTGCTTGCTAATCCACTAATATGAAGAATCCAGAGTGGCAAAGTGATAGTTATAGCTTCAAATAGAGTGCAACCCTTCTTGGGGAGGTAAACTCTTCAGGAAAACAGGGTCTCCGGTCCTGCAGAGCTTAAGCGCAAATTTTATAGGTTGGTCACAGAGAATCATGATAAGAGTGTCTAATTTTCTGTGAACCCCTTGGTTCCTGGATCCATGTTTTCTACCTACTGGGGACCTAGCATCATCTTCTGACCATTGACCCAATACATGTACAATCCTAAGGTTAATATTACTAATCTGGCACATTACTTGAGTTTTTAATAGGCCTTTCTACTATTCTATTAGGACAATTGCTTCGTGATGACTGGGCATATAATAGGTCAAGTAGATCTCATAGTTATGGTGATGTTTCAGGCATTCTATACGCCTCCAAATTGTGGTGCTGTTTGTAGCACTGAAGGCAGAAAAGGCAAACCCATATGTTTCCATATAACAATTCCAGCAAGGAAAAATCATCAGAATGAGGTTTGGTGTAATCAGCCAATCACCAAACCACTGACTGGCTTCACTGAGCAAGAGTACCACTACAGAGGCGCCTGGGTGGCACAGCGGTTAAGCATCTGCCTTTGGCTCAGGGTGTGATCCCGGCTTTGTGGGATCGAGCCCCACATCAGGCTCCTCCGCTATGAGCCTGCTTCTTCCTCTCCCACTCCCCCTGCTTGTGTTCCCTTTCTCGCTGGCTGTCTCTATCTCTGTCAAATAAATAAATAAAATCTTTAAAAAAAAAAAAAAAAGAGTACCACTACAAGGGCTTAGCATTGGTCTCCGATGCTTACAGATTGGGTATTTGGCCACAGAAGTATCTAGACCAGCCTTGGGGAGAGGCATCTCATGTTACTTAGTCTGTGCATACAGACTCGATCTCTGTTGTCACAGCCACTTAATTCATGAGCTCATTGTGCCAGTGCCAAGCAGAAAGTCGAGCTGGCTGTCATCCTCTCCAATTATTGGGTGTCTCTTCTTTGTTTCATGTTCTTCCCATGGCTTGTGTCTATTACCAGAGGTCTATCCTTATGAATCTTATGCAGACTCCCTTTTTGTCCTTCTTTCTGTCTTACTCATTCTATGTTTATGACCAATAGACAAGGTATTTTCTAATAGCCATGAATTAATACATATCCATTCCTCAAGCCACTTCTCCATCCATACAAAGTGAAGAAACCAAGTGTTTTACTCACAAACTGACCCTTAGGAATATTTTCCGCCACCTGTCACATTTAGGAATACCCATGACTGGGTCTGTGGTGTGGCAGCAGTCTCTTTAAACTATGGTCCATATAATGTACCAAGACCAAAATATTCATTAATATGGCAGTGCTCTGAATCTTTGTGGAGTTCATTTCTCGTCCTGTGGTTCTGGCTTAAATGTCTCCTATAGGAGTAGTTTTATTTCTGGCAACTTCATGATCTCAAGGTCCAATTGCACAAAAGCATCTGATACGATGAAAAATCTTTATGACTTAGAGAGCTCTATGCCAATCAAATGTTTAAGCTCCCATGTAACCCAGTGTTCCTTCTACCCATACTTCATCTCAATCGACTATATGTGATAGTCTTAATAGTTATGATGCTACTGCATGTCAAAGATTATCACCACCCACTTCCCATAAGTAATCAGAGTTTTATTAATTTCTGATCTATGAGTAATCCAGCTTCAGAATCTCATCACAGGGGTTTCTTTTATATGAACATTCCTAGTAACTAGAGTCTTTAACATTTTTTTAAAATAAAGCCTCAGTTGAAGACTTACGCCAAGGTCATCTATTTGGAAGTAATCTTATGCATCAAGAATTATGGAAAGGGGGACTAAAAAATGAAAAGAGAGAAAAATAAAGTAATATCAGTTGTCACATTGGCCATTGGCCCAGGTGACACATGCTCAAGCCTTCATGACCTGCAGTAGAAAAAGTTTATAAAAATCTCTCTCTGAACTTTTGGTCCAAGCTTTTATCCCCTGTACATAAAGGTGGCTCCATGTGTATGAATATCCCACACTTTGGGGTTGCCTTTCCCTGATAGTGGGAGGCTTCCTCAGAGAGCAACATGTTTTGATGACAGATATGCCTCAGAAAAGGAAGAACTATGTGACTTGAGTACAAAGTGAGACATTTTCTGAATGCACCTGAATGAAATTAGTCAAGTTCCATATAAAACTAATCATGGTAACATGACCATGACTGAAATAAGAGGTGAGGATTGAGAAGCTTTGACAAAGTGCACAAGAAGTATCTGATGCAGTATAAAGTGAAAAAAATTGAGAAAAATTAGGCTTGACACTTAGACAGAGAACTGATCCCAAGGATATTTCTATGAGATGAAAATTATTTCACGTTTCACCCTTTGGCCCATATCACTGGAGGATTTTGAGCATGAAAAAAAATATGCTGATATCTGCACGTTTAAACAAGTGTGTGGGCAGTGTGAACAGTGTTGGAACTAGAGGTACAAAGACCAACAAATAAGGCTTTTCAGCAAAGAGGTGATATATGATGATACTCAAAATCTGGACAGTAAGAATATAGATGAAATACCCACTTGAAAGCTATTCTGGGGGAAGAGTCAGTGAGCTGAGTTTGACCAAGAAGAGTATAAGAGAGAGGAATCTAGGTGAGAAATTGGGTGATTAATTGTGTCATACACAAGTTAGAAACATAGACCAGGAAAAGGTTGGCTGGTATGGGTGAAAGTGGAAATATAGGGTTCCCTTTGGGTATGTAGAGGTTAAAGAGTGGGATGGAAAATTAGATGTATATATGTAAAAGACAATTGGGAATAAGAGTATGGAAGTCCACAGAGAGACCTGGACTACAGTGGGATTAATAGCATACAGGTAGAATGCTGAGGGGGCTAAAAACAACAGCCTCAGAAAGATTACTACTCATCATGGGGTTCCCTCAAGGGTAGCTCTTGGCAGCTATAAGGAAAAGGGGAAAGACTGAATTTGAAGCAACAAGTCCATAACACTAGAAAAGGTAACTTAGGATTCTTGGGATCATAGTTGTTGGTTTTCCTCCCTTGATCCTATGGTGGGAGTTGCTATGATAGTAGGCATTATGGCAGAATGAGTACCTCATTTGGAGGAAATTGTTTTCCTAGGGGTCAAAACAATTCTCCCCACTTAGATTTCCTATAAATAACAGCGGCTAGCCACTTTTTAAAAACTGAAGTGTAGCTGACCACAATGTCACATTAGTTTCAGGTAAACAACATAGTGATTCTACAAGTCTATAGGTTATGCCACGCTCACCACACGCGTACCACCCTATGACACTATTATAATATTATTGACTGTATTCCCTATGCTGTGCCTTTTATCCTCATGAGAATGTATCATGTATTGTTTGAGTCTAGCGCTCCCCCAAAACAATGCTGCTTGCTGTAGATGGGTTATAGTTAGGTGAGACATGCCTCGGTTTGTGCAGTAAAATCCCTAATGCACCAACCTTCATGTTATTATTAATATGCATAATTCAACTCTTGGAAGCATCTGTATCTGTGTGATAAATTATATGATTCTCCTAGCTATCAATGTGATGAATTCTTGATCTCCTCAAGAAGGCTAACCAACTTAGCATAGTTGAGAACCTCAAGCAAGTTTCCTCTGGCCTCATCCATTTCCTTCAGTGTGCTAGGCGAATA
The DNA here is from genome assembly GCF_024610735.1 of Ursus americanus. Lineage (NCBI taxonomy): Eukaryota > Metazoa > Chordata > Mammalia > Carnivora > Ursidae > Ursus > Ursus americanus. Next base: position 19,956,224 of record NC_142135.1, read on the forward strand.
TTACAATTTCCTATGTGTGCTAAGATGTGGAAAAGATGGAGAATGTAGGCAACTTGCTTGGTATTATTATCTCAACTAGAGATAAGGAGATAGAGTAAATGGTACAACATGATCAAACAAGAAGAGAGAAGATTAAATTTCCAGATCTCTCTAAATGATCCACACTGCTTTCCAAGCATCCTCTATAAAAAGGACATCCAGTTAATTCAGCCTATGCTCAGTGATACCAATCATTCATTCTCTGTATGGTGAAATCAGTTTGTGATGATGACATTACAACGTCACCTTTTAAGAATATATCGAAAAGAGAAGTTGTTTTTGGAAACAGTTTTGCCATTTGGGGCCCAATGAAATATTTCAGAAGAGCCTTAAAGCCAGTGAACTAGAACTTGATACAGAGTATAATTTATTCTGTACACAATTTCCATTTATGTGGTTCCTGACTTTGAATCTCCAAGTAATATTGAACTGCAGCTTTCTTGTCAAGCCCACTCTTTTTTTTTTTTTTATTAATAATGATTTTTTATTATATTATGTTAGTCACCATACAGTACATCCCCGGTTTTCGATGTAAGGCTCGATGATTCATTAGTTGTGTATAACACCCAGTGCACCATGCAATATGTGCCCTCCTTACTACCCATCACTGGTCTATCCCATTCCCCCACCCCCCTCCCCTCTGTAGCCCTCAGTTTGTTTCTCATAGTCCATAGTCTCTCATGTTTCATTCCCCCTTCTGATTACCCCCCCTTTCTTTATCCCTTTCTTCCCCTACTGATCATTCTAGTTCTTATGTTCCATAGATGAGAGAAATCATATGATAGTTGTCTTTCTCTTGTCAAGCCCACTCTTAAAGTCGTCCGACTCAGGAGATTTACGAAAAGTAGTTGAAAAAATATAATTGATAAAGACTTAAGAGTTCTCTGTTGTAACTGGTCACACAAGTTTTTCCTAAATATTTACCTATACATTTCAAAGATTTTATTTATTTATTTGACAGAGATAGAGACAGCTAGCGAGAGAGGGAACACAAGCAGGGGGAGTGGGAGGGGAAGAAGCAGGCTCATAGCAGAGGAGCCTGATGTGGGGCTCGATCCCATAATGCCGGGATCACGCCCTGAGCCGAAGGCAGACGCTTAACCGCTGTGCCACCCAGGCGCCCCTACCTATACATTTCAGTTCCTGAAACTAGTTATGATATTCAGTCAGAGTATTTCTCTTTGCAAAGTACAAATTCAATTGGAACTAAGTCAGTGAAGAGAGAATTAAATAAATATGATTATGTAAAGAACTTTTCTATCCTAACTTGGCCAAGTTCACTCAGTTACTAAGTGGCAGAGCAGGGAATCGAAGCCAGATTCAGATGATTTCAAAAGCCAGGGTTTTGAAATGATGTTCATAGCTATCTTTAATGACTTACGCCATTCACCCTTATAACCCTTAATTCTCTTCATACTTCTTTTGGTTAGTGAAAACAGGTATGTACTAATGTAGGTCTTTCGTAAAAGCAAAGTGGTGTAACTTGAACTTTCGAAAAGCAATCTAATCTGTCTAGATACACTTCAAATAAATGGAATGAATAGCAAGAACTTGAGCCTGAGTCTCTTGACCCACATACCCAATGTCTTTCACAGTCCACCTTCCTTTAACCGTAGAAGACCTTGATTTGAGTCCCACATCAATTACTTCTGGGCAGGCAACTTCAACTAACTTCTCTGATGCTCAGATATCTTTTATTTTCTTTTCAGATATCTTTTCTTAAGATAGGGACAATGACATCTAATTTCCTCCTAAGGTTTTGGAAAGAGCAAAGAATATAGTGACTGTGAGGACACTGGACATAAGATTTTTATTTTCCTCTTCCTGAAGTCAAACCTTTGACAGTCCAGTCAGGAGAAGTTGATTGTCTAACAAAATGGAAAGAGCATGAGCACTGGGCAGCCTCAGATCTAGGTCCAAGCTCCTGCTTTTGCCTTCCTGGCTTGGCAACCCAACCCAAGAGCCTTCTTTACTGAGGCTGTTTTCTCACCTGCAAAATCAGCGCACACAGTAAATGTTGCTCCAGGATCTTGTCCCTGGTTTCCTTTTTCAAAAAAATTGAAATGACTCTACACAGGTTTTCATTCCATTCAGGATATTTGTTTAAAGAGACATTTCATATATACTCAGCAAAGGCATATTTGCTTTCTTGAGTGTGACAAAGTTTCATTTTTTAAGTGCAAGTTCCATCTTTACGTGATAGACAGCCATATCAAATTGAATTCAAAAAGAATTTATGTCCTTCTCAGTTAAAAACAAAACGCGGGGCGCCTGGGTGGCTCAGTCATTAAGTGTCTGCCTTAGGCTCAGGGTGTGATCCCGGCGTTCTGGGATCGAGTCCCACATCAGGCTCCTCCGCTATGAGCCTGCTTCTTCCTCTCCCACTCCCCCTGCTTGTGTTCCCTCTCTCGCTGGCTGTCTCTCTCTTTGTCAAATAAATAAATAAAATCTTTTAAAAAAATAAAAATAAAAAATAAAAACAAAACGCAACAAAACCTCTCCTGAAGCCCAAGCGATGACAGGACCCGAGAGACAGAAAAGATCTGTATGCAAATGAAACCTTGGCCCAGCGGTAAAAGTAGGGGAGAAACCCAGAGGTTTTGATTGCTGGGGGAAGGGCAGGCTGCTGGTTCTGTTTCCTTGCACAAAGTGGTACGCTCGGGCCACCGAGGGAGGCGTGAGGCCTTCCACAAGCCAGCAAGCCACAGGAATGACTCAGGTGCTGTGAAAGATCGCAGAGTAACTTGCTGATGTGAATTCGCTGCTTCCCCGGGCCCCATTAAGAGGGCCACCCACGGCCAAGTTCAAGCATTAAAATATCTGTTTTCCTGGGTTTTGTATCATTCGATTCTCAAACATTACTTCTTGGAAATTCTGTAAACACAGCAGCAGCCAGGATTCATACCTTGCTGTCACTGTCTCAAAGGACTTTGGAGGGGGACCTGTCATATCCCACCCAGGAGACCTCCTGCTGAGACTCGAACAAAAAAACAGATTGCTTCACACATCAGCAGCCCAGGGCTATTTTGGGGCTGCCACTTACCAGCAATGTGGCCTTGTGTGGGTCACTTGGCCTTTCTGGGCTTCTGTATCCTTATCTAGAAATCTACGAGGCCGGGCTGAATATTGAACATCTGCCAGACCCTTCTATCCCAACATTCTCTGATACAATATATGAATTGATAATAAGGATTCCCAAACTAAAACACATTCGACGCTGCAGCCGATTCGGAATGCACTGACGTGATGTTACTAGATTTAGCCTATCTGTGGAGAGGGGAAAAAAAAAAACAGTTTACTGGCAGCCTGGGTGAGTCAAAAGGCCAAGCTATTTTTGGTAAAGACCACTAAGCTGGTTCAGGCATTTATATGCATTTTCTCAGCAAAAAGACACAAACCTCCTGCTCAAATTCCGGGGAAAGACCTACCTACACTCTGGTGCAATTCAGTAGTAAAATGAATGTGCTTAACTGACTAAGAGCAACACCCCCTGAATGCTGGCTTTGTATCGTATCTGGTAGGTTTCTCCGTCTGCTAGTCTGCAAGGTCATCAAGTGACCTAGTCATATGGTAGGACGCATAGCTTTAGTACAGAATAAAGAATCATTTTTGGACTCCTTCCCCCCCCCTTTTGCCTACATTGAATTGAATTAATAAGTTGTTGCCTTGTGGGGACTCCCGTGGCCAGTGCTTACGAGATATAGGACCATTATTTATTGAGTTGAGAAGGCAACTTGGCAAAGTAAAGTCAGATAAGTGGTCTCTCTAGTGCATGTTGATAATTAGAATAAATAATAGTGCTTCCTGTTCTTTCCCAACGTTGCTGTCATATAAAGACCACTGAAATTTGAGGCAGTGCAGCCCTGCTCAGGAGAGCTAACTCCAACGTAACGTACAACAGGACGACAGCAGTGGACACTGCTGTGTGGCATATTGGAAGCTGCTAAGAGAATCGATCCTAAAAGTTCTCATCCCAAGGGAAAAAAACGTTGATCCTAGTGTCTACAGAAGCTGATGGATGGTCACTGCACTTATTGTGGCCATCTTTTCACGGTACCTTTGTCATGTCATCACTCCGCACATCTTAAACATCAGGCGCTGTATGTCAACGATATCGCAATGAAACTGAAAAAAATTACAAGGAAAAGACTTTTTAATTAGTTGTTTTTGAAAAGAGAGGGAGTTAACTCTGATAGCTAGTATGTTATTAGGCAGCAAAAAGTGACCCCTCAAAACAGGAACTTCGAAACCCCAAAGTACTAAGACACAAGTCCCCATTCTGCTTACTTTATTAGCTCTGCTACCTTGGGCACGTCTAGCCTCTGCGAGACTCAGTTTCCCCATCTGTACAAGGTTGCTAATAATTTCACCTAATGTGAGTGTCAACATACACGTGAAGCACTCGGGGTGGAGGCTAACACGCACTAAGAGCTAAGTTAAGTAAACACTAGTATGATTAACTATTGCTAAAGTAAACTTGTAAATACACTTTGTATAATCGTATATTTTGTATCTTTTGTGTTAGGTCACTTCCAGAACATGCAAAATCACCTACTCTTATCCCCTCTCTATTTTGGCATTTAGGGTCCGTTTTTGCCACTTAACAATGATTTTGCCACTTTACAGGGAAAAAGTTAATCAGATTTACCTTCAGCCCCACTAAATATGAACTCTGAAGATCTAGGGGGCTGAGTCAAGCCATCTTCCAACCACAAGGGGACTGAGAAATGGAGGCAACACTGAGAAAACAGATGGAAGAAATGTAAAAAGAGAAGCGAGGCTATTACGGCACCATTTATACTATAGAATCATGTTATAGTATCCTTTAGGCTCTTGGTCCAATCTAAAACTTTACTCTTCAAATATTCATTTATTTCTTTTGATCGATGCAGCCTGAGCCAGATCTTATGCCATTTGCAAAAGACAACTCCTATAAAACACTGCGGTTCCCTTGACTTAATGAGTCGCTCTTCAGAAATGGAGCTGAGGAATTCTGAATCTTTAACCAGGGCCCCAAGTGCTTCTCCTGCAAAACCAGTGTTGTGGATGGAATTGTGCCCCATATCCCCCCCACCCCCTCCCCCACCAAACCCAGGACCTATGTTGAAGTCCTAACCCCCCGTACCTCAGAATGTGACTATATTTGGAGATAGGATCTTTTTTTTTTTAAATAGTAATATATTTTTATTATATTATGTTAGTCACCATACAGTACATCCCTAGTGGAGATAGGATCTTGAAAGAAGTTATTAGGTTAAAATTAGTCATTAGGGTGGGCCCTAATTCAGTGTGACTGGTGTCTTTATGAGAAGAGGAGATTAGCACACAGACATGCAGGGAAGGAAGACCATATGAAAACACGGGGAGAAGGGGCCATCTACAAGCCAAAGACAGAGGCTGCAGAAGAAAGCAGCCCTCGCGATATCTTGACCTGAAACTGGAGAAAATACATTTCTGTTGTTTTAAGCCACCCAGTCTGTGGTCTTTGTTATGGCAGCCCTAGGAAATACGTGTAATCAACTTTGGGAAACATCAATTCTGGGATTCCTCATCCTATGCTAACATCTGTTTTGCAACCTTCCAGGCCAGCAATCCTGCAGCCTTTGTTTGAATCTCCCTGCGAAGGGAATCCATAAAATTCTAGCATGGCCCAGTCCAAATTAGAACAGCTCTCTCCGTGTGAAAATCTTCTTTACTTTATGCTGGAATTTATGTTATCATAATTAAGGTTCATAATGATAACACTGAGATACTCTAAGAATCTAAAGTGGTTTCAGAATGGTCAAAGAAAACATTTGGCTCAGTGAAATTCCAATGCTATATATACTCTTCACGGTATGTTTGATATGAATATTCTAGACTTTAATTTAGGACATTTGGCAAATACTATTTGGTTATAAGTAGCACTTTCAATTTACTGATCATTCTGGATAAAAAGTGATTTATCATAATTTCTAAAGCAGAAGGAGATTAAAATATTATGTGTGAAGTTTTCTTCCCCTAGGGATTTTGAACTTCTGAAGTGTAATCACCAAATGATGATAAAATCTCCAAAGGTTTAGCTTCACAGTCCCTTTTGAGGTCAGATCTTTTCGTTTGAGAAGAAACATTCCTTGCATACAGATTTCTATCTGCACATCATATCCCACCTATTCCTATAAACTTAGGCAAAACTCCTGTTAGGAAGTTATATTTTTACTGTTTTATTTCAAACAGTTCTAGTGACTTTTTTACTAAAACAATGATTATTTTGGACAGGTGCTATCCTGTGGAGTTGTAGAAACTGATTACCTGTATAATTGACCCCCAAAGCCTCTCCATTTTACAGGGGCTATTTTTCATTTTAAGGCAGACACTGACAGGCTAAAATTTAATAAAGTTCTTTTCACTTCAGCTGACTGTATTAAAACTCATATTAATCGTGATAACAAGATAAGAACAACAATAATAACTAACATTTATTGACTGCTTACTGTGGTTGAAGCAAAGGACTTCAAATGTATTGTCTCATTGCATATAATTACCCTTTGATGAGGGCTTATTTACTACATGCATTTTATAGATGAAACTCAGAGACGTTTAATAATTCAAAATCACGCACTTCAGTAAGTAGCAGAACCAAGTTTCTTTCTTTTTTTGTTTTTTTAGGGGGAGCAGGAAAGGCAGAGGGAGCAGAGGGAGAGGGAGAGAGAGAGAATCTTAAGCAGGTTCCATGCCCACTGTGGATCCTGACGTGGGGCTTGAGCTCACAACCCTGAGATCATGACCTGAGCCGAAATCAAGAGTTGGACACTTAACCGACTGAGCCCATCCAGGCCTCCGTTGCCCCAAGTTTCTTCCTTCCTTCCTTCCTTCCTTCCTTCCTTCCTTCCTTCCTTCCTTCCTTCCTTCCTTCCTTTTCTTCTTTCTTTCTTTCTTTCTTTCTTTCTTTCTTTCTTTCTTTCTTTCTCTTTCTTTTTAATGTTTGTGTTTGAGTATAGTTGACACACAATGTTCCATTAGTTTCAGGTGCAGTGATTCAAGTTCCCTTTATCTTATGCTGTGCTCACCACAAGTGTAGCTACCATCTGTCACCACACAATGCTGTTATCATACTACTGACTATACGTCCTATGTTGTGTCTTTTATCCCTGTGACTTATTTATTCCATAATTGGAAGCCTATCTCTCTCACTCTCTTTCATCCATTTTGCCCATCCCCCATCCCCTTTTCCCTCTGGCAGCTGTCAGTTTGCAAACCCAAATTTTTCACCAAGTTTGATTTGGCTGTAAAATCGTGCTCTCAATTACTGTTTTCATTCCATAAGGAGAAAACATAGTCTGAGGAAAGAAAAAAATCATCCTCTAGGCAACATCTGTAAAACATCTGTAAAACAGGGATATTAACACCTGCCTCTTGAGATTATTGTAAAGATTAAATATAAATGTAATTTATCCTAGTATCTGGACAAAGTTCTCAGCAGATATTTCTTAAGTGCTTTATAAACGTCAATTTCCTCTCTTTCAGCAATTTTTGTGATGTATTTCCAGGACACAAAACTAGGTCACACCAGAAAACCTATAACAAATAGAAGGCACAGTTGCTCTTGCCTTCCTAGAGTTTGTATCCAAATGTAAATTCAAAAGACTGTGATATGAGAGGGACAAAATAATCTATGTTAATGAGTGCCTGGACAGGGCATTTTGTAGCCAGGCTCCACTGGATTTGCATTGCTGTCTCCACCATTTCTTTCCACCATTTGTAAGTTCTTGGGCCGGTTACTTTCCCTTTCAAGGTCCTTTCCCTAGAATGAGGCTCTGCTTCATGGGGTTGACATGAGGATTTTCATAGCTATTCTTCATTGGTGTTAATTTGTACCAAGGAGGGTTGTGAGAAATTAGAGTATTATATCTCATTCAATCCTCACAATGACTTGATGAAATGTGTTCTAGTCCACCATTCTCAAGTTGAGGTCACCAAGACACAGGAAAGTAAATATTTGGCAAATGTCACATGGCCAGTAAGTGGTGCAGTTGGGATACTGTCCCAGGCAGTGTGGCTACATGGCCCAGTCTCTTCACACACTATGCAACACTGCCTTATAGATTATAAATGATGTATGTGAGATCCACAAATATTTAAATGCAAAAAAGGAATATTTATTATATCATCAATGTGCAAAAGTAAAAGCGCAATAATTAAAAAGTTTTTCCTTAAGCTGCAAGGAGGGAATCAAATGTTGTCCCATTTGTGAGGATGATAACGCTGTAAGCACACCAAACAGCATTACGCTCTGTTTTTTGTTGCCTAAAAGAGAGAAAACCCCAAGTATATCAAATTGATGACATTTCCAGCCTCTTTAGATTTTTGCTTCCTCGTGTCATTTCAAAAGATGACTTCTAACTTGATGACTTTTCCCATTAGCCCTGGGCCACTCAGCTTGCTTTCTCTAACAAAGGTCCACAGATAAATCATGTGTGGCTGACACGATTTCCTTGAAGTTCTTCGTGGTCTAATCTGCCTTGATGTGGTTCCTTTCATGGTTTCATACGGCATATGTGGTACATGAGTGGGCATAAGGCCAGCAGGGTCATATTACATCCATTTGTTTTCTCTTCAAAATGAAGATTGTGTTTAAATGAAAAATTGTGTTCCGTGCACAAATTATTTCCCTTTGAAGCTATATCTCCTAACATGACATTTGAAGGTTTTGTGGAGAGAAATAATTTGTATTTTTACATATTTGTCCATGTTAACTTTAGCCTTCAATTTACAGTGAAGAAGGAGAAATTCAGACCATCCTCCTTTCTTCAATATTAAGACAGGATTGATTCGGAGAGGCTTGTAGTTTTTATATTGAAAACTCTAAGACATTAAAAAAAGAAACTGAAGAAGACACAAATAAACTGAAACCCATTCTATGCTCATGGATTAAATGAATTAGTATCATTAAAATGCCCATACTACCCAAGGCAATATACAGATTCAATGCGATCCTTATTGAAATTCCAATGACATTTCACAGAAATAGAACAGTCCTAAAATTTGTATGGAACTATAAAATACTTCAAATAGCTGAAATAATCTTAAAAAGAACAAAGCTGGAGATTTTACACTCCCTGATTCCAAATTATATTACAAAGCTATAGTAAATAAAACAGTGTCATATTGGCATAAAAATAGACACATAGATCAACGGAATATAATAAAGAGCCCAGAAAGAAATCCAAGCATATATGGTCAGCTAGTTTATAACAAAGGAGCCAAGAATATGCAACGGGAAAAGACAGTCTCAAAAAATGGTGTTGGGTAAATTAGACAGCTTCTTGCAAAAGGATGAAATTGAACCACTATCTTACACCACGCACAAAAATTAACTCAAAACGGCGTAAGCACTTGAATGTAAGACCTGCAATCATAAGACCCCTTCAAGAAAACACAGGTGGCAAGCTCCCTGCCATAGGTCTCGGTAATGATTTTTGAATCTCACACCAAAAGCAAAGCAACAAAAGCAAAAATAAACAAGTGAGGCTACATCACACTATGAAGCTTCTGCACAGCAAAGGTAGCGATCAACAAAATGAAAAGGCAACTTACTGAGTGGGAGAAAATATGTGCAAATCATGTATCTGATGAGCTAATCCCCAAAATATAAAAAGAACTCATACAGCTCAATAGCAAAATAATAATAATAATAATAATAATAATAATAATAATAATAACAACCTGATTTAAAAATAGGCATATCTGAATAGAGATTTCTCCAACAGGTACATGAAAAGATGCTCTACATCATTAATTATAAAGGAAATGCAAATCAAAACCACAATGAGATCTCTCTCACACCCACGAGATGGCTATTAGAATGACTATTGCCGAAAAGACACAAATAACAAGTGTGGGCGAGAATGTGGAGAGAAAGGGAATCCTTGTGTGCTCTTGGTGTGTATAAAGGTGCAGCCCTTATGGAAAACAGTATGGAGTTTCCTCAAAAAACCCAAAATAGAGCTCTATGATTCAGCAATTGTATTTCTGGGTATTTATCTGAAGGAAACTAAAATAATTCAAATAGGTATATGCACCCCCCTGTTCGTCGAAGCCTTATTTATATTAGCCAAGTTGTGGAAACAACCTGAGTGTCCATCAGTGGATGAATAGATAAGGAAATTGCGGGGTGTGTACGTGTGTGTGTGTACGTGTTTGTGTGTGTACGTGTTTGTGTGTGTACGTGTGTGTGTACGTGTGTGTACGTGTTTGTGTGTGTACGTGTGTGTACGTGTGTGTGTACGTGTTTGTGTGTGTACGTGTTTGTGTGTGTACGTGTGTGTATGTGTTTGTGTGCACGTGTGTGTACGTGTGTGTACGTGTTTGTGTGTGTACGTGTGTGTGTACGTGTGTGTGTGCGTGTGTGTGTACGTGTGTGTGTACATGTGTGTGTACGTGTTTGTGTGTGTACGTGTGTGTGTGTACGTGTGTGTGTGTACGTGTTTGTGTGTGTACGTGTTTGTGTATGTACGTGTTTGTGTGTATGGATATTACTCGGCCATAAAAGAATGAAATCGAGGGCATTTTGCTAAGTGAAATAAGCCAGAAAGCGAAAGACAAACAGTATATGAGCTCTGCTATGTGTGGATCTCTCTTATATTAAAAAAAAAACAACCCACCAATTTCATGAATACGACGAACAGGTCTGTGCTTGCCAGAGACAAAGTGTAGGGGGTGGAGAAAATTGGGTGAAGTGTTTTGGGTTTTTTTTAGCTATAAAAAATTGAATTTTAGAAAAACCTTATTCAAGAAAATATTGGCATATTGGCATAAGGGCATATTGAAATGTTGGCATTTGTCGGAGTTACATCTCTGTGCAGCAAAATTAAAGCAATTAGTCTCAGGAACTAATCATTGATGAGACCTCTCTACTTTCTCAAGCTCAAAACTGGGAAATTAATTGAAGGGCTGGGAATACAGTCTGACACAGTTTGCTTCTCCTCAAAAACTTGTAGTCATCCTTTTGCCATATAATGAGAGCCATGCCGCCTATCTTACTTTCCTTTCTCCTTGACTTCCAAGAAATTCAGAAGTACAATTTTGGCTCAACTTCGGGATCTTGCATTAAGCCCACATCTTCTACTGTCAAGTTTCAACCTTCCCTCCATCCATTTATCTTTATCCTTTTTACTTGACTTTCCCTATATAGTCTTCTGTTTACAGTTTTTGTTTTTTTTCTTGTTTCCAGGCATCATGATGTGTATTGTTTTAGGTTTTGCAAATTATTTTGAGTTCTTGAAGAGACTGTATAATCACACAGGTCTAGATTAAAGTTGCCTGGGTCTAGGTTTTGACCCTGCCACTCACAAGCTGTGGCATTTCAAGCCAACAACTGAATCTGTCATTCATTTTTCTCACCTATAGAGTGCATAATAATGGCACTCACCTCCAGGGATATTTTGAGGATGAAAAGAGCTAACATGTGTTAAGTGTTTTGAAGAGAGTCTGACACATTGTCATTTCTCAGTGAGGATTAGCTATGGAAGCCACAGAAGGACGGACCTGCTCTGGAGGGATGGGAAACACGCAAGGAAAGATAAAATGCTTTGTAGAGCTGGTGATATGTTTAACTACCTTAACTTAAAATTAACCAATGACCACCCTGCAAGCAAGATGTGATCCTAACACTCACCAGCTGCAACAGCAAATAGAGAAATTTCAAACAATGTCAAAGTTGCCATCAATAAAGGCATCCCATAAACTGCTGGAAACCACATCTGAAATGTTCGGGTTTCCCCGTAAATAAAGGAATCAGATGAGCAGGTGTTTTTGTAACTTTACTTTCACTTAGCTCCTTTCTGAAAATACTTCTTACAGTTTTGGGCCTAGTAATCCTAAGATTACTACCTAATAAAGAGACAAATCCTACCTAATTAAAAGATCTATCGCCAAAAAAATTCAGAATCCCATTTCCTCCTTTTTCCTCTCACCTTTTTTTCTTGCTTTCCTGGCACTAAGATGTCTGTGATGTCCCTTGAAGAAGTAGAAAAGAGAGAAATAGAGCTCTCTATTGCTGATTCCCTCTGCCAAGAACCCACCTGGTCCTGTGCAAGGGGCTCTGGAAAGCATCCTCTCGCCGCAGGCAGGGGCTTGTCCTCCCATTTGTTTTGCAGATTCAGGGCAGTTAAATGAAATTCCCAACATCCTGCGTTTAGTGAGTTGCAGAGTCGGATCCAAGCCGTGGTCTATTAAAAAAAAAAAAAACACATCTTCTAAGTTTAAAAAACTTTTCATTGAAGTATAACTTTAATAAACCTTTCAGATAGAGGTTGGGGTAATAAGCGTCTTAGAATGTCTACATCTGTCTTTATCTTGCCATTCACACGAATGATAGTTGGTCCGGGCATAAAATTCAAGGCTCATAAACTTTTCCCAGCATTTTGAAGATGTTGCTTATATGTTTTCTTGGACCAGTTTTTAAAATGCGTCTCTTACCAATCTTTCTTGTTCCTTTGTAAGTTACCTGTTTTTCTCTCTGGAAGCTTTTAGAGTTTCTCCTTATACATGAGTTCTAAAGTTCTACTTAGAATACAGAGACGTATGGGTCTTTTTTCTCACTCCCTGGGAACAGTTCCACAAGCCGCCCTATGTTTCTCTCAGACACAGGATGAGGTACACCCCCACCCCTATGTATTTTCTATTTGAAAATTAAAGTGAAATTTACATAACATAAAAGTCACCACTTCCAAATGTACAATTCAGTGTTATTTAGTGTATTCACTGTATCGTGCATCCACACCTTCTAGTTAGTTCCAGACATCTCCATCACTGTCAAAGAAAACCCAATACTCATTAAGCGGTCAGCCTCTATTCTCAAGTTTTATGTACATATTTTTGTAACGAAGTAATATATTTATGGCACTTAAAAATAAAAGAAATAACTACTAGGATTGTGGTCACTTATGAGAGTCACATTTTGAAAGGGTCAATAACCAAATGATATTTAAACAGGTTACTGATATGTGAGAGGAGGGCACAATAGTACTGAAAACAATAGCATGGTGCCTTACTCCATTCAGGATATGCTGTAACAAAAATAGCATAACCTGGGTGGCTTATAAACAACAAACATTAATTTTTCACAGTTCTGGAGACTGGGAAGTCCAAGATGATGGCACTGTCAGAGGTAGTGTCTACTGGGGACCCTCTTCCTCTAGATGCATCTTTTTCTTTTTTTTACAATACTTTTTTTAAAATGTAAATTCATATAATTAACATATAGTGTATTATTAGTTTCAGAGGTAGAAGTCAGTGACTCATCAGTCTTATACAATACCCAGTTTTCATTATATCACATGCCGTCCTTAATGTCAATCACCCAGTTACCCCAACCCGCACCTCCCTCCCCTCCAGCAAACTTGTTTGTTTCCTATGATTTCGAGTCTCTCCTGGTTTATTTTTCTCTCTGATTTCATCTTGTTTTATTTTTCCTTCCCTTCCTCTATGATCCTCTGTTTTGTTTCTTAAATTCCACATATGAGTGAGATCATATGATAATTGTCTTTCTCTGATTGACTTATTTTGCTTAACATAATGCACTCTAGTTCTACCCACGTTATTGCAAATGGCAAGAAATCTTGCCATTTGCAAGATTTCATTTTTTTGTTGTCTGAGTGGAATTCCATTGTGTCTATATACCACATTGTCTTTATCCCTTCATTGTTGATGGACATCTGGGCTCTTTCCATAGTTCGGCTATTGTGGACATTGCTGCTATAAACATTGGGGTTCAGGTGCCCCTTCATATTACTACTTTTGTATCTTTGGGGTAGATACCTAGTAGTGCAATTGCTGGGTCATAGGACACCTCTATTTTCAACTTTTCCTGCCACTTTGCTGAATTTCTGTATGAGCTCTAGCAATTTGGGGGTGGAGCCTTTTGGGTTTTCCATATAGAGTATCATGTCATCCGCAAAGAGTGAGAGTTTGACCTCTTCTTTGGTGATTTGCATGCTTTTTATTTCTTTTTGTTGTCTGATTGTTGAGGCTAGGACTTCTAGTACTATGTTGAACAACAGTGCTGAGAGTGGGCATCCCTACTGTGTTCCTGACCTTAGGGGGAAAGCTCTCAGTTTTTCCCCATTGAGGATGATATTTGCTGTGGGCTTCTTGTATATGGCTTTTACGATATTGATGTATGTTCCCTCTATCCCTACCCTGTGAAGAGTTTTAATCAAGAAAGGATGCTGTACTTAGTCAAATGCTTTTCCTGCATCTGTTGAGAGGATCATATGGTTCTTGTTCTTTCATTTATTAATGCAGTGTAACACATTGATTTATGGATGTTGAACCATCCTCGCAGCCCAGAAATAAATCCCACGTGGTTGGGGTGAATAATCCTTTTAATGCACTGTTGGATCCTATTGGCTAGTATTTTGGTGAGAATTTTTGCATCCATGTTCATCAGGAATGTTGGTCTATAATTCTCCTTTCTGGTGGGGTCTTTGTCTGGTTTGGGGATCAAGGTAATGCTGGCCTCACAGAAAGAGTTTGTAAGTTTTCTTTCCGTTTTCTATTTTTTGAACCAGCTTCAGAAGAATAGATATTAATTCTTTACATGTTTAGTAGAATTCCCCTGGGAAGCCCTCCAGCCGTGGGCTCTTGTTTGTTGGGAGATTTTTGATGACTGCTTCAATTTCCTTACTGGTTATGGGTCTGCTCAGGTTTCCTATTTCTTCCTGTTTCACTTTTGGTAGTTTATACATCGCTAGAAATGGATCCTTTTCTTCCAGATTGCCCAATTTGTTGGCATATAGTTGCTCATAGTATGTTCTTATAATTGTTTGTATTTCTTCAGTGTTATTTGTGATCTCTCCTTTTTCACTCATGATTTTTTTTATTTGGGTCCTTTCACTTTTATTTTTGATATGCCTGGCCAGGGGTTTGTTGTTCTTACTAATTCTTTCAAAGAACCAGCTCCTAGTTTCATTGATCTATTCTACTGTTCTTTTGGTTTCTATTTCATTGATTTCTGCTCTAATCTTTATCAATTCTCTTCTCCTGCTGGGTTTAGGTTTTATTTGCTGTTCTTTCTTCAGCTCCTATAGGTGAAAGGTTAGGCTGTGTATTTGAGATCATTCTTGTTTCTTGAAAATGCTTGTATTGCTCCGTACTTCCCTCTTAGGACTGCCTTTGCTGCATCCCAAAGGTTTTGAATTGTTGTATTTTCATTTTCATTTGTTTTCATGAATTTTAAAAATTCTTCTTTAATTTCCTGGCTGACCCATTCATTCTTTAATAGGATGCTCTTTAGCCTCCATGTATTTGAGTTCTTTCCAAATTTCCTCTTGTGATTAAGTTCCAGTTTCAAAACATTGTGGTCTGAAAATATGCAGGGAATGATCCCAATCTGTTGGTACTGGTTGAGACCTGATTTGTGACCCAGTATGTGATCTGTTCTGGAGAAAGTTCCACGTGCACTCGAGAAGAATGTGTATGCTGTTGCTTTTGGTTGGAATGTTCTGAATATATCTGTGAAGTCCGTCTAGTCCAGTGTGTCATTCACAGCCCTTGTTTCCTTGTTGATCTTCTGCTTAGATGGTCTGTGCATTGCAGCAAGTGGGGTGTTAAAACCCCTTACTATTTCTTTATTATTATCAATGTGTTTCCTTAATTTTGTTATTAATTGGTTTATATAATTGGCTGCTCCTACATTAGGGGCATAAATATTTATAATTGTTAGATCTTCTTGCTGGATAGACCCTTTAATTATGATACAGTGTCTTTCCTCATCTCTTATTACAGTCTTTGGTTTAAAATCTAAATTGTCTGATACAAGGATTGCTACCCCAGATTTCTTTCAATGTCTATTAGCATGTTAAATGGTTTTCCACCCCCTCACTTTTAATCTGGAGGTGTCTTTGGGTCTAAAATGAGTCTCTGGCAGATAGCACATGGATGGGTCTTGCTTTTTTATCCAATCTGATACCCTGTGTCTTTTAATTGGGCCAGTTAGCCCATTTACATTCAGAGTAACTATTGAAAGATATGAATTTAGTGCTGCTGTATTACCTGTAAAGTCACTGTTTCTTTATATTGTCTCTGTTCCTTTCTGGTCTATGTTACTTTTGGGCTCTCTCTTCCCTTAAAGGATCCCCTTTAATATTTCTTGCAGGGCTGGTTTAGGAATCACAAGTTCTTTTAGTTTCTGTTTGTCCTGGAAGATTTTTATATCTCATTCTATTTTGAATGACAACCTTACTGGATAAAGTATTCTTGGCTGCATATTTTTCTCATTTAGAACCCTGAATATATCATGTCAGTCCTTTCTGACTTGTCAGGTCTCTGTGGATAGGACTTCTGCCAGTCTAATGTTTCTACCCTTATAGGTTACAGACCTATTGTCTCAAGCTGCTTTCAGGATTTTCTCTTTGCCTCTGAGATTTGCAAGCTTCACTATTTAATGTCAAGGTGTTGCACTATTTTTATTGATTTCGAAGGGGGTTGTCTGTGACTCCTGGACTTGAATGTAAATGGCATCTTTTCACTGTCTTTACATACTGGAAGGGGCAAGAGAGCTTTCTTGGGCCTCTTTTTTTAAGAGCACTAATCCCTTATAAAAGGCTCTGCCCTCTGCTCCCAAAGGTACAACCTATTAATATTATCATCTTGTGGGTTATGATTTCAACGTATGAATTGGAGAGAAGACATAAACATTCAATTAAACATTCTTCAAAACCATCATTTAAATGAAAAGACAAGCTAGGAGCTGAAAGAAAATGTTAGCTCTAGCAATACCTATAGTGGGCAAAGAATTGGCATCTAGAATCTATAAAGAACACTTCCAACTCAACTGTAAGTTGCAAATCAAGATTTTTTAAAAAGAGTAAAAGATTTGGCCAGACACATCATTAAAAAAAAGAGAGAGATATTTGAATGGTTAACAGGCATGTGAAAAGAGGCTCAATATCATTAATCATCAGATAAATG
This sequence comes from Ursus americanus, assembly GCF_024610735.1. Lineage (NCBI taxonomy): Eukaryota > Metazoa > Chordata > Mammalia > Carnivora > Ursidae > Ursus > Ursus americanus. The sequence continues at coordinate 19,973,216 of NC_142135.1, forward strand.
CAAATAAAACCCCTACTTAAACGAGATGTCCTTACCAACCACTAGAACAGCTTATATAAAAAATACTGACAACCAAGCGGTGGCAAGAATTTGAAGCAATAGTAACTCTATACATTTTTGGTGAAAATGTAAAACATACAGCTGCTTTAAAAGACAGTCTAGGGGCGTCTGGGTAGCACAGTCCTTAAGCGTCTGCCTTCGGCTCAGGGCGTGATCCCGGCGTTATGGGATCAAGCCCCATGTCAGGCTCCTCTGTTGGAAGCCTGCTTCTTCCTCTCCCACTCCCCCTGCTTGTGTTCCCTCTCTCGCTGGCTGTCTCTGTCAAATAAATAAATAAATAAATAAATAAAATCTTTAAAAAAAAACAACAACAGTCTAACCATGTCTTATAAAGTTAAATATCTACTTATTATATGGCCCAGCAATTGCATTTCTAGGTGTTTACCTAAGAGAGATGAAAACATGGCCACACAATGACTTTTACATAAATTTTCACAGCAGCATTTTCATAACAATAAAAAAACTGGGAACAACGTACAATAGCTAGTGAGAAGATAAAAATTGCAGTAAGTACATACTATGGAATCCTACACAGAAATAAACAAGAGCAAGCTACTGATACAAATACAAAAAAACAATGATGAATCTCAAAATAATTATGCTGAATGAAAGGAGCCAGACATGAAAGAGTGTCTCCTTTTTAATTTCTTATATTGAAGCAAAATTAATCCCTCATGACAGAAAACAGACAAATGGTTGCCTGGGGCCAGGGTAGAGACTGACCGAGATCAGGCACAATGAAACTTTCTTACATGGCATATTTGTTCTATATCTTGATTTTGATGGTGATTATATAAGTGTAGATATTTATCAAAACTCATTCAACTGTCCACTAAAATGTATGCATCTTGTTGTATGTAAATTATACCTCGATAAAGCTGATTTAAATAAAAACAACAGCATGGGAACAAATAAAAATGCAAATGGTTATCTTGGAAGAGATAGAAGGTTTTAGGAAAAAATTCGCTTTTATGTAATGTTTGACAGACTAACATGTGTTTTATAAGTATTCAACTAGTTCTGTGGCTCCTCAGATGATAATAAGAATAAGAACTGCCTTGGGGGAATACAAGTAAAATGTCCTGAAAACTGGAAATTTGTGAGTTTGCTATTTGAGAACTTTTCAAATTTTCTGAATTGATAAAATGCAGAAGTTCTCTAACATTTGAAGTTTTGACATCATATTGACTTAGTATAATTAATCTTAGTACAGCTTCCTTTGATAAAATTGATGTTTTGTGATTTCCCTTGAAATATCTGAATTATGAAGCTAGAAATTAAAATTACATTAAAATATGCATTAGAATGGGAAAAGTAATGGACCATGTTCCATCCTTGGCACTATGCTATCTAGATACATGAACTTGAAATGAGTGGCCTCCATGCAACACCTTTTTAACTTATAAAATCAAAGTATGTGCTAAATTTCTAGGTCCCTCCAGTTCTTAAATCCCTCTACTAGTTGCCCTAACTAGAGACCAGGATTTTATGTTTGGCCCTAGAAGGATTTGTGGAACCATAAGAGGGCAGCATTCCATTTACACAATTTCTTACACAATTTTCTGTAAGTGCTCAGTACACTAAAAATACAGGATTTGACAACAAAAGGTCATCGATGAAAGATTGATTCTCTTACAATGAGAGGGATTCCAATTTTTTGAATCAGCGTCCCAGTAGTTAGTTATTTGCCTCATAAGCCCACCATCTGACAAGGACAGAAGGCCATGGAGGCTTGCTGAGCTCAAGGTTACAATAACAAACTCAGGGTTTACAGAACTAAATACTCTCTTCTCTTTCTTCTGTTCTCAACACAGAAGCTTATTATTTCCTGGTCACTCATTTCAAGCTGGGGGTTGGAATGTCCCCTTTTCCCTCTCCTTGGCATTCAGTTCATCCTTCTATATATTGCTGAAGTACCTTCTCATTCTCTTAGGAAATCACCTCCATCTTCCATAGTTATAGGAAAAGAATGTTTAATAATTGGGAAAGAGAGATCCAAGTACCGGGAAATTGAGGAAACTTTACCAGTTACCAGTTGTGTCCGTGCCCATAGGACAATCTGTCACCCTGTTGGCTTCCTCGGATGTCTGAAAGGATGCATTGGCTTGCTTCAGATCACTATCTTCATTACATTTATTAGAGTGTAGGGTGTCTCAGAGTAATGGAATGAATACAGACAACACAATGAATCACACAGCTTTTATTTGAGATAGAGAAACTTACTTCGGCAAAATAATCCTTGAGATGACACAGCAGAATTTACACGTTGGGGGAATCTAGAAATGCTATGTACTTTTGCACCTTTGTACTTTTGCATGACCAGAGCAAAGTCATGCCTAAAAATGAAAAAAAAAAAAAAAAGTTATTTGATTACAAATGTTTTTCTAATTATACTCTGACTCCATTTTAATATGTAAAATCTATTTTGATGTAGTGTTAGGATGTTAATAAAATGTAAATTGCTTTTATCCTGACCTTCTGTTTTATTGTTTCTCCTCAGCTTTTATTACAGAATTGTTATTGCTATGGAAATGTTAACTTCCTGTTTGTATTTCTGGAACCCTGAAGGGCATGGAAGTTGGCCAGTTTAGGCTTTATTAGGTAGCTACTGAGAGAAAAATGTCTGCAGCATTTTTGTTTTGTTTGTTGCAGTACACTAAATGAAAATCCGTCCATTAAAAGTAAACTTTGTGGTCAATGCCACAGAAACGTCTCCCTTTTCTCCCAGTAACAAACCATAAACCTTCAGCTCGTTTAGGTTAATTCTGAAGATCTGCAATTGCTGCATCTAGACAAATATGAACTCTAACCATTCTCAAAATGTACATGTCTCTCTGGAATACCACATAACAGCAGTAGATAAGATTGGATGACTTTTCCAGATGTATTCAGTCATGGCTGCCTCCCATTGGAGGAAGATTACAGTGAAGAGTTGAGTCCTTGGCTTTTGAGCTCATAAACTTGATTCTGTGAGTTTACCTAAATTTTAGCTCTGATACTACCTTATAAACAGGAATGTCACTTTACTAATTACTGAGGGAGCTACTGAGAACAATAAGAATGAACAACTAGACCTCTATTCAGAGTCTTTTCTTGGAACAAGGCAATTACGAAACTGAATTAGTGATAGAAGGCTGTTTGATGAGACAGCAGTAAAGGGAACTGAATGTCCTTGAAGGAATTCTCATCTTAATTAAAGAAAGATACACCTCTCTCTAGTGATCAGAACATAGTATGCCGGTCTACTCTTTTGGATGATTACAGGATAATTATTAGAAGAAATTTGTACTTTCTTTTTTCCCTTCTGTAGTGCCCGCATTTGTCCTAACAAACTGTCCCTTTATGTCACCAAATAGGTCATCTTATGGATATTGCATGAACAAACTAGTCTTTCCTCCATGGATCTTTAATTTTAATGGTGAAAACCGACATTTAAATGTGGTATATAATATTTTATGTGGTTAAAAACAATATTGAGAATAAAAATGAAGAAGGAAAAGGAGGCACAGAGCAATGAAAGATTACTGTTTTAAACAGCATGGTTTAGAAAGGCCTCTCTAAAAACAGGACATTGAAACAAAAGACTGACTTAAGTGAGGGGCAGGCCATATGTGTGTCTGGGGTAAGAAGGCTCCAGACAGAGTGATTTACAATACAAAGGTCCCAAAATGTGACAGTGCTGTTTGGGTTTGAGGAACCAGAAGGTAGTCAGGACATCTGGACAAGAGAGAATTCAGAGGGAGTGGTTTAAGATGAGATGTGGATAGGGCAAGGTCATGATGAAGAATTTAGAGTCTATTATGAGTTAAATAGGAAACACCTGGAAGGTTTGGAAGAGAGATATGACATAACCTGATTCATGCCTTAAAGGGTCTCTCTGACCACTGCTAAAAGAATACACCAGAAGAATGTAGTAAGCAACTTCTCAGATAACACCAAATGATTCCTGCCTCCTTCATGCCCTGTATAATCCCCTTCCCTTGAGCGTGGGCAGGATCTGTGACTTGTATTAGCCAATATAATACGGTAAATATGATGGGGAAATTGCTTCTAGATTAGATTAGATTAGATAAAATTATAACTTCCATCTGGCTAGCACATTCTCTCTTGCTTTCTTGACTTACACACTTTGATGAAGAAGGAAACCATGTTGGAGAAGTCCATGTGACAAAGAAGGGCAGATGAGGGTGGCCTCTGGCCAGCAACCACCAAGAACTGAGACCCTCTGTCCATCGGCCCCTGAGGAACTGAACTTTATCATGTGAGCTCTTCCCAGTCGTATCCTCAGCTGAGACCTTTGCCCTGGATCACAGCTTGGCTGCAGTTTTGTTGGATCCCCTGAAGCAGGGGACCCACATAAGCTGTGCCCAGACTCTTGGCCCACAGAAACTATTAGATAATACATGGTTTTAAGCCAGTAGATACTGTGGAGATTTGTTATCCATCAACAGCTAACTAATATAGGAGATAATACGGAAGCTAGGAGAATAGCTAAGTGAGAGGCCTCAGTGACCGGGGGTAGGGCTACTATAGTGGCTGTGCTGGGAAGGAGAGGGACTCAGAAGGCAGAGCTCATAGTTTTGCTGATGTTTCAAATGTGAACTATGAGAGAAAGAGAGGAGTCCAGGCTAATGCCAACCTTTTTAGCCAGAGCAATTCAAGTTACTGTTCACTGATCTAAGAAAGATGAGAAGAAAAGGTTTTTTTTTTTTTAAATCTGTCTTAAATTTGACCTTTTTTGGGGAGGTGAAGAGGTACATGTTAGAAATAAAGGTTTTTAGCTTAGATGTGCCGAGTTTTAGAGTCTCTTAGACACTTCTGAGTAGATGTTAAGTGTAGAGTGAGGGGAAGGCCGGCTGGGGTATACAAATTTGGAAGCCATGCAAATCACCCTCACATTTTCCTTGGGAAACAGTAAAGAAAGAAAGCCCCAGAGAGGACAGAAGAAAGTAGAGCATGAAAATAGCTCTTTACTTAATTCTCTGAGGGTCAAGGATTGAGTGTAATCAGGAGAAGCTACAGAGAAGCCTCAGATTCCAACACTGAGAGTCTCTGGTTTCTTCCAGTTTGCGGGTGGGGGCCTGGGTGGGAAATGAGATAAACAAATGAGCAGCACAGTAAAAAAAAAAAATTGGTGATAAGCCCAAAATAATTCTTTCTACTCAAGAAAATATGGCCACCAAGTGATAAATAAAAAGTTTCAAACCACCAATCAGGTGACACTTTGTAAGGAGGGATTAGGTGAGAGACACGCAAATGGTATTGACAAATGCAAGTGGTTTCTGAGTTACTGTGGTTCAACCTACAGTCTTTCAACAATACCATGGTGCAAAAATGACACACATTCAGTAGAAACCATACTTCAAATGTTGAATGGGGATCTTTTCCTGGGCTAGCAGTATGGGGTACGAGCCTCTCCCATGATGCTGGGCAGCGGCAGTGGAGTGCAGCTCCCGGTCAGCCACCTGATCATGAGGGTAAATATAATGACAACCTATCTGCACCCATGCAACCATTCTGCTTTTCACTTTCAGTACAATATTTAATAAATTACATGAGATATTCAACACTTTGTTATGAAATATGTTTCATGTTACGTGATTTTGTTCAACTCTGGGCAAATGTAAGTCTATGAGCATGTTTAAGGTTGGCTAGGCTAAGCTATGATGCTCAGTAAGCTAAGTGTATTAAACGCATTTTCAAGGGGTGCCTGGCTGGCTGAGTCAGTAGAGCCTGTGACTCTTGTTCTCAGGGTCATGAGTTCAAGCCCCACATGGGTATGGAGCTTACTTTAAAAAAAAAAAAAAAGAAGGAAGGAAGGAAAAGCATTTTTGACTTAAGGATATTTTCAACTTACTCTGGGTTTATAGGGACATAATCCCATCATAAGTCAAGGAAGATTCATACATTCAATTTAACCAGTTCTTGAGATAATAAGTGGATGAGGTGGGAGTCGGGGTGGGAGGCAGTAAAGTAGGAATTCATTCTAAGTTAACAGAGGTCGGAAGTCTGGTTTCAGGTGGCAGTGTGAGGCAGAAGTATCTGAAAGATTTTGATGCAATCCCCTCTGGGAGTTTCTATCGTAACAAATGGGTAACATTCCAACATTACTGAATAAGGCACCAAGAGCTTCCCTGGAGAGTGTTACATTTCTCTGGCAGAAGTCACTAGGAAATGAGATAAGGACACATACACCTGAAATAATTCCAGGACAATTTATGGAACATGTTCTCTGTTTTATGAAGCAATCTCGCACAATTCTTAGCATATTAACAAAGCGTCTACAGTTTCCACGTCATTTTACAGGAATGCTGTGCGGTCCTTCCAATCACTCAGAGCATTCCAATTTTTTTTTTACTTTCACATGTATTACTGAGACACCTCACACACAACCATCTTCAGTAATAGCTAATGGGCATATATTAGTTCATTTAATTCTTATTACTCCACTAAGCTAGATTTATTTTTTAATAGATAAAATTGAGGTACAGAGAGGTTAAGTAAACTGGGGTCAAATGGTTAGCAAGTGCTACTACCGAAATGTTTAACCCAGGAGATATGACTCCATTGCTCTCACTACATTATTGTAATAGACTGAATGTTTGTGTCTCTCCCACCCCCAGATTCCTTTGTGGAAACCTTAATCCCAAATATCATGGTATTTGGGAGGTAATTGGGCTCAGACAAAGCCATGAAGGTGGACCTTCTATAATGAAATTAGTGCCCTTATAAGAAGAGGAAAAAGACCCCAGAACTTGTTCTCTCTGCTATGAGAGCCACAGCAATAGAGTGACCATCTATAATACAGGAAGGGAGACCTCACCAGAACTCAACCCTGATGGCACCATCTTGGTTGTTTAAGCCATCCAGTCTATGATATTTTGTTTGGATACCCAAGCAGACTAAAACCATTATATTCTACTACTTCTGAAGTTCGGCTAGGCAGTTTTTTTGAGATTAAGCTCTATTATAAATTACTGTGTCCACATCACCAGATCCCAACACTTTTTTATAGATAGGAGAAACCAAATTAAAATTACTGCTTAGGAGACCCTTAAAAGAGAAAAAGAATCCTAAAAGGACACTGTGCAATAGGAAACTTCGTTTTGGTAATGGGTAAAGAAACTGATATTGACAGTCATTATCTACCTGGGGTACGTTTCCCTAATACTATTTGGAGCTATCTGTTGTGCCATTCAAGTTCCTATCGGGAAATTAGGCTAAATATAGGAAGGTTCAGTAAGGCATTATTTACCTTAATGTGCAGCACCCTGAGATTTTTACCTCTCCCAGGCCCCCTAAAATGAGAAGATGGCATGATTAATGGAACTCAGAAGAAGAAAGTCATACCTTGAGACAAGCTGTGACTTCAGGAGAGGAACCCAACCGTCTACAGGAATCCAACCATAAAGAGGGATGTACTCCATGCGGATCGGCATCCCTAGGTTTGGGGTGGGGTTTGGGAGTCAGGGATAACAAAAATATCTTTTTTCTTTCCTCCTTTAGATTGCCTGTCTGAGGCCCTACCAAGATTAAAATGTATGTTCCAGTCTACAGAATAAAGGGGCCACACTCAACCTAACACAGAACTCTTCCTTCCCCAGTGAAGGCCCAATATGTCTAGAGTTGACCTTAGATCAAGGTATTTCTAATGACAGCGGAAACAGGAAAGGTAGGAGGCAGAGACAGTGCTAATCTGGCTTGATCTTTGGCTGCTACAAAGTCAGGCTCCATGCAGTTCTGAAGAAGTAATGAGGAGCATAAAGGGAAGGGGTCTACATCCAATGACTCAAGTGTATGTCATCCCTGTGACAAATATTATCTTTGTGATCATTGACAAAGTTGCTTAATCTCTTTGCCTCCATTTATCTATAAAATTAGAATGATTATAGTACTTATAAAATTATTGGGAGAATGAAAAAATATATATGTGAAGGAACATTATAATATGCAGAGAGCCATAGTGCTTTCTATAAGCTCTGAGAGATATAAGATCAAAAGTGTTTAGTTACACCTGCTTTAGGAGGAAAAAGGAAAAGGCACAAACATATAGAGTCTACTGTGCCTCAGACATTAGTAAATGCTTAGAATATATTATCTCAATTCTTTGAACACCAGCTATAAAATTGATGTTAATGTTACTCTTTTGTAGGTAAGAAAACTGAGGCTCAGAGACATCAAATAGTTCGTTCTAGATCACACATCTTGTAAGCAGCAAGGCCGGGATTCATACTGAAGCAATGTGAATCTCAATCCAATGTATCATGTTTGTTTTTTCCTCCACGTCATCAAGCCTACCTAAAGCTACACCAAGAACACAGAAAAACTGTAGATCTCATTTCAGAGTTCGCCTGGGCTTGAAGAAGAAGCTGATCACCATCTGCCTGTCCTCCGTGAGGTGCCAAGAAGAAACCCGGGAAACCACAGCGCACTCCGCTAGGTAGCAGCCGGGGCTGTGGCTTCTCTGCCTAGCCCAGGTTTCTCCCTGCTGGACTCAATCCGAAAGGGTGTTCCGCCTTGAGCTTCAAACCTCCTTCTCATGTGGGAGCAGGCAAAGTACAACATGGATCTCTGCTTTCCCACCTCAATGCAATGAGGAACCCAGGAACCCGTAAGGATTATCACCATGCCTCACCAAATGCCAACTGTTTCCAGAAAGGGGGTGGAGTAAATTGCCCTTTGATTTGTTGCTTCTTAGCTTCTTCAGAAAGCTTTCCTAAGACTCTAGCTCATGTGGGTCTAACGATGGATGGCAGATCAGGATGGTCAACGTTTTGTTTTATTTTGGTCTGGTAGGGTAGCAGGGGCTAGGCAGAATGAGAATTTATATGGATGAACTAGGCATGACTTCTCTAAAGCAGGGCCATTTTGGGTAGTGATGTGTTGGGTCAGGGAACTCAGAGCAGAAGCATCAGTAACGGCACCATCGCTAGACAGGATGATACCTTTAGGCATGCCCAGCATCGGTACCAGCCAGGTTACCTCCATTGTACACCTCAGATCTTCGTCGGGGTTAACTATTATTTGCCCTTATGTCCTTGTGCGAAGAGTTCTGGCCAGCCCAATGTCATAGCTTTTCCTCTCCCACAGGGATGTGAAATTTTCTAATTGCTTTCCTCAGTTTTAGAATGGTAATGGGCCCAGCACAGTTGAGAAGTTCATGGATGTAGGGACTCTATCTGTCCCTCACCATGGAATTCACCATGTATGGCATATTGAAAGTCATCAGTAAACTTTTGTTAAATGAGTAAACTAATCGCCCCTGTAATTTCACCTCTCATCCAAACTGACAGCTTACTATGTGTTAAGTGCTTTATATTCAGGTCCAGACCAGCTTATGCAGTAGATATAAATAATCCCCCAAACATATCAGTGGTTTAAAACAACAAAGGTTTATTTCAGATGAGTGGGGGTCTCAGCATCACACCACCCTCACTTTAGGACCCCCAGTGGATAGAGAGGCTACCATGTGGAATACTGATGTTACTGAAGCAGACAACGAGAAGGTAAATATGACAACAGCTCTTAAGGCTTCCTCCCAGAAGCAACACATGTTCATATTTCATTGGCCAAAGTCAGTCACTTGCACTCCAAAAGGGGTGAGAAATTTCAGTCCTAAATCCTACCTAAAAGGGGAAGAGAATGACAATATTTTGAATGTCTCTATGACTGTCATCCATGTGTTAGTTCATTTAAACCTTATTCAACTAGAACGTAGACATTCCTATTGGTCCCACTTTAGGGATCCCATTAAAAGATCTTGAGGCTTACTGTTATTAACTGAGTTGATCAAGGAAATCAGACAGTAGAGCCTGAACTCGAGTCACCTGACCAATCTGTTCAATACTGCTATTGTCAGAGTCTGGTAAGTTCTGTAAGGGGAGACACAGTGAAGTCACAAGGGTGTCTAGGACCAGATTCTGGGCTTGAAATCATCATGCAAACCTCATAAAGCTGAGCACATGCAGGCAGTGCTTCTGCTCTCCAGTTTACCCTTTCTCTCTAGTGGAAGAACTTGCTATTCCTTGAGCAGGGTGATAGCTACTGATTCAAGGCATCGTACATCTGTCACCGTCCTGTCCGTGGCTATTTTTAAAAGCTAACCAGCAAAGGCAAATTTCCTTATTTGCCTATGGTAGATAATACTCATGGAAATTATTATGAAATTTATATTTATAACAAAACTATTCTTTCCATAACAAATTTTAGTAGTTCAGACATCAGAAGATTGCAAATGCAATCTGTGGCTCACATTTTTCTTTCCACATAGACAGAGAAAAATATTTCCCGAATGCTGAGATCAGGATGTGGACTTAGCTTGTTGGGGACAAAACATCACTTGGCTAATGACCTGCAGACTATTTCTGTGGAGTAAAATGAGCTTGCTAAAAATAAATTGTTGGTCTAAAACGCCATCACAAAACTTGGATGTGATCAGAGGACACTACCAATTGACTATTTAGATAATTTACTGGAGTGAGCATAATAGCCAGAGGAACATTCTTGCCAACTTGCATAAATAAAGGAATTTATCATAAGGACCAGGGTGGTTCAAAAATTCAAAAGAAAAGCAAATTACCAAACCTCTGGAAAGGATCAAAACAGTACATCGCTGGGGATCAGGTGAACCACCATCAGAATTCATCAGCTTCAAATATCTTTCTTCTGGGGGGTTGGGGGGAGTGGTCTCTGCACTGCACATTCTAATTCCCAGGGTCCGGGGAAAGGTTCTGAAAGGCATGGTGTAGATTATATGCTTCCCGTTAACCGTGTCTGGCAGATGTTAGCAACTCAACAAATTGTTGTTGAATCAGTGAATAAATGAATGACCAAGCTCTCTGGGCCTGAAAGAAATAACACCATCCTTAATTATCCAAGCCAGTAATTTCTGGATGTCATTTTATGGTACCTTAGGGTTTTATTCATGCCATTAAAAGAGACTCTGGCATTCTCAATGCTAATATAATTACTTAATTAAAATATGGGCTCAACATTTATAATACCATGGTCCTAAAACAAAATCCCGCTTTGGGTCTCAGGTTTTTAATGTTCTATCTATGAAACAAAACACCTTTATTTATAATCATTCATGTTTTCATTTTTTTAGATCAGACATACTATTTAACTTCCAGGCTGAGCCATTGAGCAGCCTGAGATAATATTAGTTGACATTGTTTGAACAAACACTTTATGCCAGCCTATCAGCAAATACTTTATCAGTTTTCATCTTATATGTAATACATAATTTAAACCCCAAATTACTGCCAGTATCATTATTAGACTCATTGTAAGATGAGTGAATGAAGGCATAGAGAGACTACTTAATTTGATGCAGGTCACACAGCAGAGCAGAAATTTGAATCCAGGGAGCTGGTCTCTCGGCCCTTGAACTCCCACGACTGCCATAGTGGTTAGGTGTCATGGTAATCAGAGGCAAGAGCTGGCTATGCAAACTTCGTTTTTCTTTCTATTTCTTCCATGTTTTTTCTTTTTGTTTCTTTTCCTTTCTTTTTGGGGGGTCAATTTATGATTTGAACTGCTAATGATTTGAGCCAGGCCTGTACAACAGAATAACTCAAAGAATTGTTTCCAGATATGTTTGCGAGGCCCAGCCCTAGAGATTCTGATTCGGTGTGCCCAGGAAGTAGACACCTGTGTGGAGGGAAAAGCTCCCTGTGTAACTCTAGCATGGACTCCTGAGGAAGAACACCACACCAGGGTTTTTTAGATGCTGAAAGAAGTGCAGAAATTGCTTCACCCCTTCAAGGACCTGGAGGAATCTAGGGAATCCAGGTGATGGCAGATAGTTGATCAACAAACAGCATAGCGCGACTCCAGGAAGACTGTGAACCGGTCTAGGTGGGAAGAAAAGTTACAGCAGAAATGTGGTACCCGACCTGACATATCATGGCAAACACTGGGGAATGAGAAACATTTGAAGATGAGGCAACTGCCTGGGGTCCCGTGTGGCCCCTTTCCCTGTGTTAGGATATGCCTTTGCTTCGTGAGAGGCTGGGGTGGAGCCGAGGAGAAGACTAGAACTCCAGATGATAACAAAACAACACACGGAAAATGTACTGTGGTTAGAGTTAAATAGCCTTCGTCATTTAAAAACGGAGCAATCTCTTCCAAGAAAGAGCAATGGGAAAAAAACCCATACCTTTTATTCATTTCTAATGCTTTCCAGTCTCCAGGCAAGCTCTCACTATTCTGCAAAAGGGTTTAACCGACTTAAAAAGAAATGCGAGAAGTCATTTCAAAGGATCAGTGCGCTGTCGCATGCTCATACTAATTTTGAAGTCTCTCTGTATGTCTTCGTATGAATTATTTAAAATAATTCACACTCCTTTAACACGATGACTCATGCCTTCTTCCAGTCTCTATGTAGTACTCCTTCTTGTTGTTGTTGTAGTCTGAAGACAACTTTTTGGCTTTCTGCTTTGTTTGTACTTATGAGAAAGGCAAAGGAAGTTTTTAAAACATGTTAATGTCTGCTTGTTTGTACAGTCTATTTTTTTTAAATGGACTAATTTCGTGCCCTCTTCTTCCTTGTTGTGAGTTTCCATGTGTAATCAATAGACATTAAGTAATTTATTAGGATAGTACGAATTTTTTTCCATAGCCCTGGGGCCATCTCGCACTCTGTTTTTTTCATTAGGACTTCACAAATGGTGTTTTCAGTAAACTTTTATTTCCTAGGATCTGGTCTTTTTCCATTTAACTCAGGCTTTTCCCTGATTTGCTTTTAGATTATATAACTGTTGCCAAATTCGACATGGTTTATAAAACCACCACTACCTCTCCTGATGTTGAATTAATATTTTAGTTTATTCACCCAGGAGAAATATCAACAGTCACCCATTCAAGTGACAAAATTAAAAATTTCCTCATCCAGGTATGGACTGGAAAGAAAAACTGATTTTACTATTCACTTCTTGACCTGACATTGATTTTCCATTCCCATGACAATGATTCCACAATCAACAAATATCAATTGAATGCCTGTAATTCAGAAAGCAAAGGACTGTGCCAGGGCCTGAGCGTGAACTTTCCACTCTTTCTTTTCCTGTTTTGAAGATGGTGTTGGAGTCTAACCCAGCACCATTTATCACCTCCCCACTTCACACATACACCTCTTCCTAGCAGACAGAATCTGCCATCCAATATAGAGACTGCAAATGTCAAGTATATACTTTTGGTGCATGGACACGTGGTCCACCATGGTCACTGGGGCCTGAAGGAACTCTACTGAGACTGGGGTGAGAAATAGGGCAAGAAGAACATGGTTCTTCTCTTTAATAAAAAGGATTTGGAGTACAGTTTTCCCTTTCAGCCTTTTTTGTACAGTCGTTTAAAATCATAGGCTTAGTGATTTGGCAGCCATCTTGCAATCATGAGGGAGAAAAGCTTAAGAACAAAAACTAACATTCTGAGGAAGACAGAGCAGAAGATAGAAGAGCTTCAGTCTTCAATGACATTTTAAGCCATTGAACTAAACCTGGAATTTCCCTACCTCTGTATTTTATATCATGTGGAATAGAGATGGCACTTCTTATCAAATCCATCTTTAGTTGGATAGTCTATTTTGCAACCGAAGGCTAATATATAAGGTGATTAGCCAACTGATATGCCTCCTTAATTACTATTCTTCCTTCAAAACCTTAGACATTAATTTCTTTCAAACTTCCCTCAATAGCATCTTTGACAACCCCCAGACCAGCACTCCCACTCTCACCCTCTGCCAGGTGGAACAAAGCAAACTTTACTTTCAATTCCCATGTTACCCTGGCATACAGCCACTTATTTTCCTACAAACAATTTGAGTTCTCAAAGCTCCCTCTCACCTAACAGCTCTCAAATCCAATGCAACAGTGTCTAGGTGATGTGACCACTTACCCCATCTGTTGGTGACAGACAAGTTAAGTGCCTTTACTAAGAGGGGGACTTTGTTCACACCTGGAAAGGCAAGAATAGTAGTTTAAAGTTCAGAAACTGAGGAAATTCTATGCTACATTATGCTGAAGTCATCAATGTATCAGTCTCTTCAAGGTCATAAACCCGTCAAATGAATGGATTGTTCCTTTTCCCTTCTTTTCATCTCAATTCCTCCAGTGCCCTGCAGAGAGGTTAGCAGCCCAGCATAGTAAGTCCTCAATAACTATTTATTAAAATGGACTGATAACAGTCCATTAAATTCTACAATTTAGAAGTTAAAGCTCAGTAGCACTTTAGAGTTGGATCTCTAAAGTGTTAGTAAACTAATGTAAACTCTTAGTATTACAGGTAAAGGTACTGAAGCCTGGAGAGTTTACGTAACTTCTCTGATAGTCAAGTAGGAGCAAAGCTAGAACTACCACCAAGGCTTGCTGTCTCTTAATCCAGTGTCCTCTCTATTCAACTAGAAGATGAATATATTTGTAACCTAGGTGAACAGAAAGGATACCTGCAAAAATATAACTACAAGTGCGTGCAGATACACTGAGTGCCATCCATTGTTGCAAGAGGGGAGAAAATGTTTTGGGCTGGGCTGGTCAAGATTGGCTATTATATATGCCAGGTAGCACAATGGTCTGGATTCTTGATTTTATTGCCTTCACCCTTCTGACATCAACTTGGAGAGGGCCTCTCTGACTTCCCAATCTAAATTTGGAAAGCACCCCATTTTTTCCCTCCAAGCACTTTCAACATTTTCACTTCTGTCAACCCCCCACTTCACATTGCACATTTATTTGTTTGTTTCATTTGAATCTCTTCCAGGAGGGTAAGGGCCATGTCTACTTTATTCCCCACTCTATATCCAGCGCCTCACACAGCTCAGGATACAGGGTGGACACTCAGTATCTAATCGGTAATTAATTTATTCAACAACATTCCAGGAGATGGGAGTACCAAGATATAAAAGGCAGACAAAAGTCCTGCGCTCTTAGAGCTTATATTCTACTGGAGGAAGACAGAAAATAAGCAATATAACATATGCACAATACTGCATATTTAAGGAATTTCAGATGCCATCAACGTGAAGATGCACTGTTACTTTTATGTCTAAACAAAGAAGAAGACATCAGAAACTTTGCCATGCTATTGATATTTTGATGTATAATAACTTCAGAGATATAAAAATATGAATGAAGGGGAATCTTATAAATGATGAAATAGAGTATATTGCATGGTAGATGATGACAAGGGTCGCAGTGAAAAAATAAAGGCATGCAGGATGTGTCGAGAGAGTGTCCTGAAGTGATGCATGAATTAGGTTGGAATCAGAGACACAGGGACAGTGGGCAATCAGAGGAGCAGGCAGTCGTAAAGAATTGATACATTAATGAAGAACCAACCTCATACATGGTACACGGTAGGTAGTAACTTCAGTGGCAGATATATCTTGACCCGAGAGTCCTGGCAATTGTTCGTTCTGTGGGCTTGAGTACATTTTTGAGTCTCGGTTCCTAATTTGGAAAATGCGTATTTTAAAATGTGATATTTGAGCTAACGTATGTAAAAGAACCTGAACTTCATGGATATTTAAAAGATTGTAGTTTTTAGTACTTTTATCATTTTATTCAGTAACTCCTGAATTGAATTCTAGTTGATTTCCTGTTTGTTTGTTATTTATTTGTTTGTTTTAACTGTTGGACCCTCACCTTGACTTGCAGGTCTGGGCTTTCCCCCCTCTATTAACACTGTGTTTGTCTTTACACCTTCTGTTTCAACTTGTTCCTTATCTGTCTTCCCTACTAGATTATAAATTCCTTGAACATGTGAACCCTGACTTATTCATATCTGTGATATCTAGAGTATAGTGCTTGGCACCTAGAAGGTTCTTATAATATTTCTTGACTGAACATAGGAACAAATGCGTTGGGTAATGGGCCTTCCACACAAAAAGAAAGTTTTCGATAATGCCCTGGTGATGAATGCAATGGGCACCCATCCATCACTCAACAAAACTTAATTTTGAGTGCTAACTAGCAATAGTTTCAGAGGAGAATACTACTCCTTGGACTACATAGGAATATCTCATGGACCATTTGGTCAGTACCCATCTACGGCTTTCCCCACCACACTAGTTAATCTCTACCAAAGGCAGTTACTCCTTTCAGTTTGATTTGGATGAGCCATTCTAGCAGTTCCTTCCCAAGGTAAGCTGTTAACTTTACAACGTTCTAAAGAGATTGCAAATGTTCCTCAACATTTTTGTATGGGTGCCAGAATTTACATCCACCACTGCTCCGTGGGAGGCTCGCCTTATAGGTAATGCAAAACACCAGGGGAGGATTGGTTTCCCTGTGTCATTTAGACAACTATGCCCTGGACAGCATGGACTCAGCTGTCGGCCCATAAGCCCATGTGCCAACCTGTCAAGTCACTTCTTTGAAAACGATTTAGCTTTTCTCATTTCTGAAGAAGTGAATAGCGCATTAGAAAATGTCTAAAACCAAATTCCCCATTGACATGTTGAGGTCTCTAAGCAAAAATAACTTTCTTTTGGTTTCACAGGTCAAGAAACCATTAGAAAGAAATCATCTCAGCTGCCGGAGGACAGTCTCAAGTCCAGCCACCCAGGCGCCAAAGCCAACACCACTTTGACGCAGATGGGTATTTAGCCAGAGAAGTTAGAGTTCCAGGGTCAGACTCTGTCTGCTGCTCCAGCCTGGGAGTGAAAGGAGTGGAAGATGGGAGGAGAGGAATGTGGGCCAAAGAATCAACAAAGTGCAACACGTCTCACAGTCAAGTCAGTGGGCAGAGTCCTTTAGCTATTAACCAGTTTTTGCACCACGCAGAGAGCCAGCCCCGTATCAGATGAGCCACCTGTAGTCTTCCATCCTGGCACCTGCCCACAGGCCTCAAAAACACAGGAAAGAAAGAATTCTAATAAGAGTTGAAAATCACCTTAGTCTACAGAAGATTACTATCGAATGATGGAATTGAGTTAAACAGAAACAGCTTGCAAAAGAACATAACGTAGGGGCGCCTGCGTGGCTCAGTTGGTTAAGCGGTTGCCTTCGGCTCAAGGTCATGATCTCAGGTTCCTGGGACCAAGCCCCGCGTCAGGCTCCCTGCTCAGTGGGGAGTCTGCTTCTCTCTCTCTCCTTCTGCCCACTGCCCCTGCTTGTGCTCACTTGCTCTCTCTCTCTCTCAAATAAATAAAATCTTTAAAAAAATAATGTAATGTATATAAATATCAAATCATTATGTTGTATACCTGAAACAAATACATTATTGCATATCAATTACTCTTCAATTAAAAAGTAATAAAAATATGATGGAGTATGACAGTTTTGAAACGGTTCAAACTCTTTTTTTTTTTTAAAGATTTTTATTTATTTATTTATTTATTTGAGAGTAAGAGCATGTGAGCAAGAGAGAGCACAAGCAGGGGAGCTCTTGATTTAATTTTTAGCCCATTTCTTGCTGACTGTACCACCCTGGGCTGGTCACTGGTCCTCCCAGTGCTACTTTCCTCATCATAGAAATACCGTCATATTTTAGCCAATCTACCTGTCAGTTATTGGGAGGATTAAATGATTAAATGATCTACTGATATTTTATTCACTTAAAAACACTGTGCACATGTCAGATTTGGTCTCCTGGCTTAAATGATAAAACGATAGGGTATATTTAAAGGTGCTGTGCCCGTGCAGATATACTTTATGAATAAGAACATCATTCCTATTTCAACTTTTGACACAGTTTGAAAGAAGAGCAGACTCTGTTCCCAAACGAGGAACTTTGCAGAGTGGTCCCGTGTGGTCCTCATCATCCTGTCGTCTTCCCCCTAACTTTTATCTGGGTGTGAACAGGACAATCTCTGGATTTTCTGCTGTATTTGCAATGTGTGTGGCATGGGTAGGCAGATACGAGGCAAATAATGGCTCCCTTATCTACTGCACTGTCTTGCGTTAAGTACTAAATGAAATAAAGGATGATGTAAAGTGCTTTAAAAAGAATGATGTGGTTTGCAAATGGTGTCTTCACTGGTATCTCAAAAACGTGAGCCTCCACTGCTCATAAAGCAAGAGTAGCAGCTGGCACTCAGAATCCTCCGCACTCCTTCGGCTTCTTCCTTCCCCGCAGCTCCACCCATGACAAGGTCCTCTCCCAGCGGTGCTGCTCGCCCTCCCTCTGCAGGGACCAAGCAGCAGGCGGTGCGGCTTCATCCCACCACTGCCACACAACACCCCTGCCTGTCCCTGGGTCTTCAAGAGCCTGGTGTTTCCTGCCTGGAATCCACTTCCTTCTCTCCTCTGCCTCTCAAAGGCCTGCTAATCTTTCAAAGCCCCTCTCTTTCAGGAAGCTGTTCCAGGCGTCCCTGCAACACACACATGCAATCCCATTTCAAGTGCATCTTTCAGACGCCCTAAACCCCTAAAGACTTCATTCCATGTTTATATCACTATGCCTTCTGACCTCCGGCACCACGTCCCTCCTGTAACTTTTTAAAGAGCATGTGTAGCCAAGCTCTGATTAAGAGACCGAGTCATCAACTCCCGGAAGACAAGGAAGACACATGGACATCTGCTGCTGGTCGGTTTTCACGGTGCTTCGTGCAGGGCTGAACACACCGTAGGCACTTGGGGACACGTGTTCCAGAGGCTGCCATAAGACTTTTTATTTTGAATATTTATACTTTTAAACAGGTAGCACCAACAGTCTTCGAAACTATAAAATCTCTCCATTCAATGGCCTAGACAGTCATGACCCCCAGCCTAAGGCACCATCATTCTAAAGCAATACATCAATGGACTTGATTAGAGGTAAGTGCTGATGTTTGCAGAGAGCTCCCTGCTTGCCAGGCATTGTTCTAAACACCTTGCAGATAATTGCCCACTTAATACTCGGAACAATTTTAAGAAATAAATAATGTTATTAGCCTCCCCATCATACAGATAGAGAAACCGAGATTTCAGAGAAATGGAAGCACATAGAGCAAGGCAGCAGGTTCTCAAACACAGGCAGTCCAGTTTCAAAGCCAGAGCGACACTTGGCTATATTGCTTTTCATCTCCAAGGGCCCCAGATGACTTGACCACATTCGCTACTAAACTGCCAGATCTTCATCCTATGCTATCCGAAACTTATCTTACATGGGTTTTTTTGTTTTTTTTAAAGGTGACCAAAACCCCCTCTTCCACACTTCTCACTGTGCTTGCCCCTTGAGACTTCTGCTTTTGCGTTCCTTTCTTCTCCCCTACGTCTAACAACCACGAAAGGAACAGCCGAGTTTCCTTCAAATGTAAACTGTGGTAAGTACCAGGTTGTTTGGAAACCAAGGGGCTACTGAATCAGTCACTGTTTGCCGCTCCCTCTAACAAATATCTCTTTGAGATTCTAGGATGACTCAACCACACATCCCGCACCTGCCAAGCAGAGTCAGCTGCCCTGAGATCCAAGCTGTTCTGAGTGTACACAATTTCCAAGGGCGAGCCCATTTATAGTCTCGGTCAGTAAAATGATGCCCCAGGGAGGAGAAAACAACCCTCATATATTTAACGTTGAAAATTCAGGATCGGTACTTAGACAAGAACCCAGGAAATATAGATATTGAAATACAACAAATGATAATACAACAATATGATGAGTAACCAAGGTACAAATATCTCTTTAAAACTTAGCAGAAAAGAGTTTCATCATATTCCCAATCAAATTCTGTCCTAGAGTCAGAGGCCAGGAAGCTTCTGAAATTCAATGCAAAATTTATGTGAGTTGCTGTACACTTTTTTGGCCAGAAGCCCCACAGCTTTCATGAATTTGAAAGCCCCAGCCATGAGGCTTGCTCATGACAAGAGCATCCCTGCTGGGCACTGACCGGAGTTAGAACCACTAAGCCATCATGTCTAGGTCTGGCCTTTGGTCCCACTGTGCAAAGTCCTCCCAGTTGGTCTGGTTTCAAAGTGCAAGGGTGCCTTGGCCTCTACTGGAACTCCTCCCAGCAGAAGCAATATGCCTCTTGAGAGAAGAAATCATAGCACAGATAATGTCCTTCCTACTGGAACCCCGAGGGTGACCCTAACTGTTCTCGGGTTCCACAGCTCCCACCTGCCTAATTCTCACTGACTGCCATGTGGCACCTACAGAAACAGGAACCTTCAAAGTCCATTTCATGAATCTGTGGACAAACGTTAGTGACAGGATTTGGGTTATTTTTCGTTCACGCACTGCTTATATTCCTCCAGAGCCAAATCCTATGTGTTCTCTCTTGTATTCTGAGCTACTCCTTGCACATGACTCTTCCTTCTGTCCACTCCCTTGCTCTGGGTTCTTGTTGTTATGTCTGTAATTTATTTTAAAATATATCCACCCAGTATGATGTTATATACACATTAGTCAGGTTAATCTAGTCTCTACAGATAGACAGTTGACTTAACCAGGATCCCCACTTTCAGGAGGTAAATCAGCATTTCATGTGAAGGTCCATATTCCAAGGATTCAGCCCTATCCATCTCCTGGCACCACCAGACTCTCTTATTTAACATGATGGTGGTATAATGTGCTCTTATTTATGGTGAAATTATAGGTATTCGAGGAACTGGGTTGGCTAACGCATGCATTCTTGGTGGGAGCAATATATTCCACAGGGGGCACAATTTGTTACAAGGGGTGGGGTGAAAAAAGTCTGAGCTATTGCAAGGGTTTTATGTTTCTCAA
This sequence comes from Ursus americanus, assembly GCF_024610735.1. Lineage (NCBI taxonomy): Eukaryota > Metazoa > Chordata > Mammalia > Carnivora > Ursidae > Ursus > Ursus americanus. Next base: position 19,993,921 of record NC_142135.1, read on the forward strand.
AAGCACAACCCTACTTGAAAAAATCTTACGCTTTAGTATCTAATTTCTCTCTTTAAATTGAGTTCAATTAACTTAGTTTTCTCCTTGAGGGGAATAATGAAAAGATAAGTGGAGAAACACTGGACTAAAGTATTTTAACACCCTCTCTCCCCTTGAAGGAATACAGAATATAGCCAGTTCATTGCCCTTTCTTTTTAGAATTGGCGAGTGTGATGACAGCTGTGGGCTGGTCTATACATGGCCTTTATTATGCTGAAATCCTTTCCTTCTATACCCAGTTTGTGGAGAGGTGTTTTTTTTTTAATCATGAAAAGATGCTGAATTTTGTCAAATGCTTTTTCTGCATCTATTGAATGATATTATGGTTTTTATTCTCCTCTCTGTTAATGTAGCTTATTGATTTGCCTAAGTTGAGACATTCTGGCATCCCAGGGATAAATCCCACTTGATCATGGTGTAGGATCCTTTTAATATGCTGTTGAATTCAGTTTGCTAATATTGTGTTGAGGATTTTTGCATCAATTCTTATCTGGGATATTGGCCTATACCTTTCTTTTCTTGTAGCATCCTTGTTTGGTTTTGGTATAAGGCTGACCTCAGATAATGAGTTTGGAAGTGTTCCTTTCTCTTAAATTTTTTGGAAGAATTTGAGAAGGATTGGCATTAATTCTTCATGTTTGATATAACTTACCCGTGAAGCCATCTGGTCCTAGGCTTGTATTTGTTGGGAGATTTTTTATTACTGATTTGATCTTCTTACTAGCAACTGATATGTTTAGACTTTCATTTTCTTCCTGATTCAGTCTTAGCAGGTTGTATGTTTCTAAGAATTTTCCCATTTCTTCTAGGTTGTCCAGTTTGTTGGGATGTACACTCCTATGATCCTTTGTGTTTCCTTGGTACCAGTTATCATAGTCAGTGGTTTGACTTTTCTGTAGGAGCAGGAAAAGGAGATCCTCAGTCTCACCACTTCTATTCAACATAGTACTGAAAGTTCTAGCTACAACAATTAAGAAAAGGAAAAAATTGGTTCTAAATTGGAAAGGAAGAAATAAAATGATCTCTGTTTACAGATGTTATGGTCTTATATACAGAAAACCCTAAAGAGTCCACCAAAAATCCATTAGAACAAGTTCAGTAAAGGTGCAGGGTACAAAAAAAAACATACGAAAATCAATTGCATTTCTATCACAAACAATGAACTATCTGAAAGAGAAATTACAATAGCGATCTTTTCGATAGTATCCAAAACAGTAAGATATTTAGGAGTAAAATATTTTTAGGATATGTGCCCTAGGTTTGATTCCTGAACTGTGCTGTATTCTTGTGGCTGCTTCTTCCCACTGAATATTGTCACAGTTGTTTCAGGTCAACCTATAACACAAACTGTGGTTAGAAAACTAAAAATCTGGGGCACCTGGGTGGCGCAGTTGTTAGGTGTCTGCCTTCGGCTCAGGGCATGATCCCGGCGTTCTGGGATTGAGCCCCACATCAGGCTCCTCTGCTATGAGCTTGCTTCTTCCTCTCCCACTCCCCCTGCTTGTGTTCCCTCTCTCGCTGGCTGTCTATCTCTCTGTCAAATAAATACATAAAATCTTAAAAAAAAAAAAAAAGAAAACTAAAAATCTGATGAGAGCTGAGACTTCGTCAAAGTATAAATTCATATTGTGTGACCACTGGGGGTTTTCTTGTTAATAAATATATTTGTACATATAGCAGATTTTGATCTAAGAAGAGAAGCTAAACTTTATCTACTTTTAACTGTTGGCTGTTCCCAACATATACCAAATATCTAATTATTCTGCAGGACAGAGTTTACTTTCAACTTCAGAAAATCCTCAAATTTATTATAAGCAGCAGAGCTAGTAGTTAAGGCTTTGGAATTAGACTCTCTGGACTCAAATCCATTCATTAGCTCTTGATCTTGTGCAAGTTACTTAACTTCTCAGAGCCTCAGTCCTCCTTTTAGTAAAATGGGAAGAATAGTTCTATATCATGGAAGCCAATAAATATAAGACACTTAGCACAGTGTCTTAGAAATTGTAGGCATTCAATTGTTGGTGGGAATGCAAGTTGGTACAGCCACTCTGGAAAACAGTGTGGAGGTCCCTTAAAAAGTTAAAAATGGAGCTACCCTATGACCCAGCCATTGCACTACTGGGTGTTTACCCCAAAGATACAGACGTAGTAAAGAGAAGGGCCATATGCACCCCAATGCTCATAGCAGCAATGTCCACAATAGCTAAATCGTGGAAGGAGCCGAGATGCCCTTCAACAGATGACTGGATTAAGACGTTATGGTCCATATATACAATGGAATATTACTCAGCTATCAGAAAGAACGAGTTCTCAACATTTGCTGCAACATGGACAGCACTGGAGGAGATAATGCTAAGTGAAATAAGTTAAGCAGAGAAAGACAACTATCATATGATTTCTCTCATCTATGGAACATAAGAACTAGGATGATCGGTAGGGGAAGAAAGGGATAAAGAAAGGGGGGTAATCAGAAGGGGGAATGAAACATGAGACTATGGACTATGAGAAACAAACTGAGGACTTCAGAGGGGAGGGGGTGGGGGACTGGGATAGACCGGTGATGGGTAGTAAGGAGGGCACGTATTGCATGGTGCACTGGGTGTTATACGCAACTAATGAATCATCGAGCCTTACATCGGAAACCGGGGATGTACTGTATGGTGACTAACATAATATAATAAAAAATCATTAAAAAAAAGAAAAGAAATTGTAGGCATTCAAAAATGTCATTATTATTATTATTTATTAATTATATTACCATTACTTTGGAACAATTAAACCTCAAGTATCTAGAAAAATATGTAGAAACTTTAAAAAAATGTAAAAGTTTATGTAGTCTTAGCATAAATGCTTCTTTTTTGCCTATTTGCTTATTTTGCCATTTAGCTCGCTTGTACTCTTCTGACATGTTAGTCACTCCAAACATAGGATCCAAGGAAAGATCCTTTATTAGTAGTATTGGAAATTTATATAGCACTTTAGGACTAATGAGCTCTTTCACATACATTATCTGATTCTCCTGGTATCCTTAGGAAGTATGTACAGCTTCTTTAGGTAACTAGAATATTCATGGTATAGGCGATGAAATCATAGGCTCAGAGAAACTAAGTGATTTGACCAAAAACACTTGGATATAAATGGCGGAGCTAAGGAGTTATGTCCTCTCCTCGGGCTGCTGAGAACAACACTCTGTTATGGTCTGTTGAGACTTTTGTTCCTTTTTCCCAACTTCCCCACCCAGAGACATCAGGAATTTGGCACAACCTTTGACAGACATTTCAACGAGGAAATTGTAGTGTGTGTCGCATGTGCAGAAAGGCTTGACATATGTTTTCCTCTGCTCAAGATATACTATTTAATGTAATTGAGCTCTTTTATTAAAAGACTTTATCAAAAAATACACATCTCAAGACCTAAGGGTTTGATGATGATTATCCTGGTGACAACTACCTTCCCACTTCTTGTGGTCCTCCTGCTACCGTTCAGGCTGCATTACCACCATCAAAACACCATCTTTTGCATGTACGTCAAATCACTTCACCCGCATCTTAAGATAGGCCAGTGGCTTCCCTGCCCTTCAACTAGAGTGCTCAGTCTTTACTCTGACCCTCTTGACACTGCATGGTTTTGTCCTGACCACCCCTCTGGCCACCAGTGGTTTAAATCTCTCTCTTGTTCCCTTAGCTCTACCCACAGACATCTCTCATCTGGGGTACCCCACTTATTCTTGGCTTCATCTGGAAGACTTTGACGCCACCTCCTACAATAGGCCTCATCATTCCACTGTCCGATCAGAAGTTGCTTCTTCAGAGAGCTCTTCCCTGAGAAGCTCAGCTAAAGGGGCTCCTTCTTAGCTATACACCATTATACTAACTAGTATGGACTTCAACTCTCTTAACCACCCTCTGCAGTTAACTTATCCACCGTCTGAAGAGTTTATTTCCAGGTTTACCTCATTACTCTCTTGCCCTAACCTGACCAGAAGCTTCAAATGTGTTGGAACTATTTCTGCCTGTGTCAGGGGTACAATGTCTGGCAGCTACTAGGTACTAAGTAAATATTTGTTGAATAAATGAATGATACGTTACTTTATTTGTAGTGAAACAGACTTTCTTTCCCGGTTTTGTTAATGATGTTCCTTCAGCTGAATGTTAAATAACTATATTCCCCTCTTTAGTTTATCTTCACCATGAGAGGCTCCATTGGGCTAAGCCTTTTATAGGCAAACTCCTATTTCAGGAAGCAATTCTCTCTTGAGGGCTAGTTTCTCTGAAGACTATCTCATCAAAAGCTTTGTTTCTAAAGGTTTGTTTTAGTTAGAGGAGGGGAGTTTCCCAGATAGAAGCACCTAATTGACTATCAAGAGAATAGTTCTGAGGGTTCTTATCTATTGTATTTGTATGAACCAGGTGCAGACAAGTAACAGAGGGGCCAGGGAAGGGGGAGAATCTTTGCATTGACAATAGAGGTGACCAAATTTCCTGGCGGATTTTTGAAGAGGAACTCTGAGTGTGTATGCAGTATTCCCTAACGCTCTTCGGATATAAACATTTATTTGCTCAGAAGCCTCTGGGCGAGTAGTGGTTTGGGATATGCATCCCTGCTTAGTGAAGGAACCAAATTTCTTGGGAATGGGTAGGCACTAGATTGATATCTGAGTTTAAGGAAACCCTAGTTGAAGTGACAAGAGCGATTGGCAGACAAGGTCAAAGTGTTTATAAGCAGGGGGTTATGTCCCCTCCTTGGGCTGCTGAGAACACAGATACTCTATTATGGTCTGTTGAGACTTTTGTTCCTTTTTCCCAACTTCCCCACCCAGGGTATCAGGAATTTGTCACAAACTTTGACAGAAATTTCAAAGAGGAAATTTGCGCGTTGCATGTCTAGAAAGGCTTGACATATGGAGCTCTTCTATTAACAGCCTTTATCAAAGAATGCACAAGACTTCCTCCTAGTGAGTAGCTTCCCGACCTCATACAGTCAGAGAAACCAGAATCCGTAAGTGGGTCATGCATTCTAGAAAGTGATGTAGGCATTAATCAGAACTGCCAGAACCACGGAAGCTATTCATTAGATGGAAGAGGGGGAAAGAAAGTACAAAAAAGGAGGAAAAAAGAAATTGGAGGGAGAGAAAAAGACTGACCTTACAGTTTTACATCTATAACGTTCAGGGAGCTCTATGTGGCGAAAGCATAACTTTCCTGGAAATTTAAGCACGGGATTATGAGTCTAGAGAGACAAGGGTAGAACTGTGCTGCTAAGGATCGGATCGAGTTGCACCCCTCTTTCCCTCCCCGCTACAGTTCATAGGTTGAAGCCCTAGCCACCGATGGGCCTGAATTTGGAGAAAGGGCTTCTAGGAGGAAATTAAGAATAAAAGAGCTCATGAGGGTGGAACCTTAGTTCAATAAGATGGGTGGCCTTTTAAGAAGAGGAAGACAGATCTCTCTCTCGCAAAAGGCACAAAGGAGAGGTTATGTGAGCACACAGGGAGATGGTGGCCACATACAAGCTAGGAAGCGAGGACTCACCGGAGGCTGACACCCTGATCTTGGACTCCTGGCCTCCAGAACTGTAAGAAAATAAACATCTGTTGTTGAAGCCCCCCAGTCTATATGGTGTCCTGATACCGCGGCAGCCGGACTGGACTAAGACATATTTCTCCCCTCCACTTCTTGATACGCCCATAGAAGTTGCTGAGGGCTGCATTGTAAACGAGGCAGCTCTCCTTATAGATCTCATTTTGAAAGACCAGGCTTCGCATTTAAAATGTGCAGGGCTCTTTCCCATGCCAGAGACAGGGGTTCCAGGGAATAATATTAACTGGTTTTACTGATCCCCGCCCCCTCCGAAAGTGGTATGATTAATATTAAGAATAATTACGTCTTTGGGAAATCATTTAGCACCTCTCGAAAGCAGTTTTTGTCAAGGGGGGGGACGTCTGAAGTGAAATGCAGACTGACCCTTCATTCTATAGGTATCCACACTATTTGAATTTTTACCATTAGTTAAACTAATACAAACACTCTTGCATTTATGCTGTGATTTTTAGTTTCACAGGGCCTTTCCCTGCATGCCTTGGCTTGGACCCATAACCCTAAGAAGCTGGCAGGGTGAAGTTCAAAGAATCCCACTTCATGGCAGCCATACTGATCAAGTCACTCTCGGGCTTAACACCCTCCAGTGCTTCCTGTGGTCCTCTGGAAAAAAGACGAGACTCGATGACACTTTGCAGCCTGACCACTGTCCACTCACCTCTCCAACCTCTTGCAGTCCACGCGGCGCCCTGCTCTCCACGCACCAGCCATCCTCAGCTGCTTCAGGTTCATTCCAATCACACCTTGCTTCCTGCCTGTCCTCCCTGCTCAAATGTTCTCCCTCCTACACGGCCTTCTCACCACTGTTGAAAGTCCGCGGGGTCAGGTGCTCCTCCTCTAATTTTTTTTTCCACGTAGCACCTGTTCTATTTGTATTTACGTAGTTGTGTGATTGCTGGATTGCCAGCTGCCAATGAAACAGTTGTTATAATTGCATGAGTGATGATGCTGGTGTCACCACTGAGGGGGGCGTAGCTATGCCCACTGACACCTGGTCTGACACTGTCAAGCAGACCCTGATGCCACTGATGACTTAATCAGAAAGTGCTTCAGCTCTACGACCTTGCCTTTCTGCAGCTTATTGGGGTAAAGCCAGGACACATCCACTCCTGCCTGTAGTCGGTAACACCGTATGAGTCAAATAGCTTTTGTCTAGACTACTGATATTGTCAAAAAATCGTGTTTGTTAGTGAAGAAATTGGCAACAATGAATAAAATAAGAGAAAATCAATAGGCTGGCTGCGTGGTATTTCTCCTTTCTCTGTTCTTTCTCCTATGAAATCAGAAAAGGCTTCCTTTTTTTTTTTTTTTTTAAGATTTTATTTATTTATTTGAGAGAGAGTGAGAACTAGAGAGTAAGAGAGCACAAGTGGGGTGGTGGGGGGAAGGGAGAAGCAGGCTCCCTGACGAGCAGGGAGCCTGATGCAGGGCTTGATCCTAGGACCCTGGGATCATGACCTGAGCCGAAGGCAGACGCTTAACTGACTGAGCCACCCAGGTACCCCAGGAAAGGCTTCCTTTTAATAACAATGAAATAACAAGGAGTATGTTTTTATTCTTCAAGTTAAAACCTTTCATTTACATAATTTCAGAACTAGTATTTCCAATTTCCAATTTTCAGGTGAGAGGACTTAGGGGCAAGATGATCCAGACACTTGATCAGTCGCTTCAGAGCCCAGGACCTGCCTTGTCTCCCAAATGACCTAAACCTATTCCTGTCCTGAGTTTCAGGCATGTCCATCCCAATGAGGGCTGAAGTGCCCTTGGCTGCCGTGCTAAAGAGATGGAGTGCTTTTCCCACGGGAGCTCCCACTACTCGGGCCCTGTTTTTCTCAGCCTTGGGAGGGGCAAAAATGGAGGCAGGGACGATCAGAAATACAGGGAGTGAATTCGACACAGGGCCCAAGTCGAAAGGGTTCAGGCAAGAGAAGATGAGACTTATCTGATGAGATGTCGCCGAGAAAGTCAGCGTCACGCATATCTGGTGACCAGGAACAGGTTAAATTTACGGGACACTCCTTTTAATGTCACCAGCGGTCTCTGTCACAGGAAGATGAATGGAGTCTGCCAAGGTAGTGTTAGAACACCCCCTTTGGGTTCAGTCCCAGATCCCTGGGTCCATTCTAATTCAAGCTTCGGAGTGTGCTGGGCCTGCTGCCGGTAGTGGTGGGTCACATGGGAGGACCCAGGGGCATCAGCCAGATTGCCCCAGGAATAAAACAAATGACGTGACCGATAACTCACAGTGTCTGTCTGCTTCCTGTCAGTCAATGATTAATAAATGACCCACACTCAGGCCCTGAAATACACAGTCAATAGACAGTCGATCTTGTGATTCTAGAAAAATGCTGCCCCGGCTTTTCTCAAGATTACAGGTAATTACACCTCCCCCCACCACACACAGACCAACCACACACTACCACTCCTATTACTGTTTATAGTAACTCCAATAGTTATAGAGAGCCAGACACTGAGCCTAAAAGCTTCAAGGAATACCACGGGAAGATACGGGATTTCTGTCCTTAGGAGTTTATAATCTCGACTCACCTTGTGCTTATACAAATGTCCCTATGAGAACCTCAGATAAGAATAATAATAATAGCTAGCAGGTAAGGAGCGTTTTCTATGTGCTAGACACCATTTGGGGTGCTTTACCTGTTTTATTCAATTTAACCCTCATTAATAACCTTTATAATCCGCTGAGGGAGGTGTAACTTTTATCCCCATTATACGGATAAGGAAACAAAACAGAAACGCAAATAGGTTAGGGAAAACTTGCCTGAGGTCACAGAGCCGGGATGTAGCAGATCTGGGGTTCAAAGCTAGGTGTCTGGCTGCAAAGACCAGTGTCTAGGTATCTCTAGAACAATCATAGCCACGATGCAGTCAGTATTTCCTAGAAGCCGGGCATTTTGCTGAGTTATCTTCATGTGCTAATCTGTGTAATGCTGACCACTTGTGATGACCCGCATTTATGTAAAATACTTGTGAAATGCTTTCATTTGTTCCCTCTCACATTTCTGTAATATCGGTATTATTTTTCTCTTACAAGCGAGGGAACTGAGGCTGAGAGAGACACGGAATTTCCCGTGAACACTGCAGCACTCAGTGCCTGTTTTCTCCAAGCTTTGGCTCCTGCATTTTGGCATTCTATTACATCCCAAGAAAAGTGCCTTCAAATAATCTCCTAGACACACATCACCCTAATAAAAACAATACTACTGTCATTTATAGAGCACCTTACTACTAACACTGGAGTTGACTTGAGTCCCAGGATAAGTCTGTGTTAGCGGCTCAGGCTGTAGAAGTTAACACCAAAGTTCAGAGGTCGAGGGGCAGGTCTGGAGTCCCGCAGCTTTGTCCTCACTCACTGGCCTTCATTCATTCATAGTTCACTTGAGAAACCATCATTCTGCTAAGCTCTAGCCCCCCGGGGAGGCAACAGTGAATAAGACCCTCTGTCTTTTGTGATTCACAGAACAGAAGAGCTGACATTCTTCTCCTCTAAATATGTCCTTCTCTGTCTGTCGATCCCCTTTGAACTCCTGGTGGAAGCCTGTCCATTTGAAGGGGTAGATGCTCTGATCCCTGTGGGCAATACCCCCCCCGGGGGGGGGGGACCCTCTGCTGATGTATCACCTTCCATCCTTGAACTGTGATGATAACTGAACACTCGGCCCTGCGGGGGAAGCCAGCTCTGCAGTGATGGTTTCAGCATCTGGTGAAAATCTGAGAACTAATAGGTGAACACAGGACCTCTCAGGACCTCAGGACCAGATGAACACTTGAGAAATTCGCGGGTCCAACTTTCAGAGGAGCAGCTTGTGGGAATGAGGGAGGAAGACAAGAGCCCTTTATGCAACCACCAAACTTCAGTCAACAGTCCGCGGCCCTGGAATGACCAACCTTGAAGAGGTCATTCAGGATGTAAGGCCCTAAGGTTCCCAAGAGCCCTTTGATGATGAGGGCGCCGATGAGGAAAACAGGGGCCAAGATATCCCACAGCCTGCAGCTTTTTTTCCTGTCCGAGGCAGGAAGTTTTTCCTGGGCCGATTCTCTCTGGCTCTCACCACCCCAGACAAGGAGAAGTGAATGGGGGGAAAGCCCTGGCTCTGGAACCAGACAGAAGTGAGAGAAGTTCCTTTGGCACGGTCTCCGTAACCTTGGAGATTCGGGATTGCTCCCAACAGGGCTCCGAGACAATGCGGTGCAGAAAGGCGAGGCCTTGTTATTGGAGCTCTCAGAACCCGCCGAGAAGGGGTCAGACACGAGCGGATAAAGGGTGTGGGACGCACGCCCGGCTGCGCCCCGATCTTGGCTGCAGCGGCCGCGCAGGGCGGAGGAGACCGGCACCGCAGCTCCCCAGCGTGCGCCCGGCCCTCCCACCGCCGGTGGCCGCTGCCAGGAGGCCGCCCGCTGGCGGGAAGCGGCCAGGAAACCTCAGGGCCGCGCACAGACAGTAGCCTCCTTGTTCCGCAGCCTGGTGGCTTCTCTACCCTCCCCCCCACCCCCCGCGCCGGGAGGGCCAGACATCCCCGCCCCGCCCCCAGCCCCCACCTCTCCCGGCGGTTCTTTCCGCCACGGCTCTGAAAGCGTTAACCCCGGAGCTTTGCACACCCCCCCCCACCGCTCCCGCCCAAGTTCCTAAAAAAGAAAGGTGCAAAGTTTGGTCCAGATAGAGAATGAATGATCAAAGCCAAGCCGATACTTCCTGTCGCCCGGACGCTATATATAACGTGATGAGTGCACGGGCTGCGGAGACGCACCGGAGCGCTCGCCCAGCCGCCGCCGCCGCCGCCCAGCGCCTGAGGTTTCCCGGGGACCGCAATGAACCAGCTGCTGTGCTGCGCGCTCGTGGTAAGTGCCCGCCCGGGACGCGGGCGCCTGGGAGCCTGCCCGGCCGCGGCCCGCTGGGGACCGAGCTCAGCGCGCTCCCCGTCCCAGGAGAGAGCTGGGGGCAGGTTGGAACAGGAGACCTCTTCCGAGAGCTCATCGCGCCGCTGCTAGGGTATCCCTTGGCCCTGGAAAGTTCCTGCTGGGTTTATGGAAACGAGAGAGGAGCTTTAAACCTTTTTCGTTTGAATGATTTGTATCTATTTTATTTACTTCCTTCTTTGCAGATTATTTGACGACCTCAAGGAGTTCATACAATCTTTGCTTAGATGGATATTATTACTATTATTATTATTATTATTTAAAGTGGCCCCTTAGAAGCAGACTAAGTTGGGAGATGTCAGTCCTCTTAAAACTATTACAACTAGCATAAAATTTGGATGCAGTGAACATGACAGGATACATCATGAGGCTCATTCCCCTCTTAAGCAAATGTTATAGGAAATTTTGCATAATTGGCACCAGAGAAAAGATCATACACACACATGCATGTACACACATAGGTACACAGATTTCGTAACTGTGCAATTTAACATCCGGATACGATTTTATTATTAAAATGGTTTAATCCAGTTCTCATCTTCAATGTAATGTGGAAGATATTGGTGGGCTAATGTTAATTATGTTCTAAAATAGATTTAAATAATTGAAGTTCAGCATTAAATAGGGCTATAAGTTATTTTTAATGTACTGTTCGGAAAGAAAGGCGTCTTTGTGACTTAGCTTACCTCTTTTTATGTTTTAGATTTTGACCAATCAAGTTAATAAGATTTCTTTATAGATTATTCTATGGCTAATGACTTATTTCTTTTATGTCACCAGAGTGTAGAATACATTAAGATGTGAATCAGACAGTCATGAAAGGATAGGAAAACCCATAAAGCCACCTATGTGTTTCGAACATGTTGGAGTAAATGCTTGAGTTTCAACATCCAACCCACAAATAGTGAGTAGAAGGCTAGGAAGTCCAGTTAGTCTCCAGGACACAAAAGCGTAAATAAGTAAATAAATAGCAAAGTCACTAAAGAAAACGTAGGTTGGACAGGAGTGCACAGGTAAGTATGCTAATCTCATGTACTTCTAAATAATGTAAGATAGAACATATGAAATAGCTCCGCGAACATGGTCACTATGGAGAACTTTTTATAAGGTAAACCTTTATTATAGCATAACACACACAGAGAATGGCACAACCCGTGAGTGCGTAATAAAGTTTCTCAAAGTGACCCCTGGTGAGCTAGCAGCCAGATGAAGAAATACAACATTACCAGCACCTCAGAAACTCCCTGGGCTCCATCCCTGTCATACTACGTCCATAACCAGAGTCCTCAATATTCTGACTTCTAACATCACAGATGAGCTTTGTTTGTAGTTGGACTTTCTATAAATGAACTTTATTGCTTTTCTATGTCTGGCTACTTTGACCAAAGTTCCATTCATGAGATCATTTTTTTACCGTTGGATGCACACTAGTTCATTCATTTCCACTGTGTGGTATTCCACTGTATGGATGTACCATGAGTAATTTAATCATTCTAGGGTTTGGCTAGTTTACATAATTCTGCTGTTAATATGGGGACATTTTATTCTTCCTTGCCTTTGTATTCTGCCAAAGATTTAATTAATAATAAGCATATTACCAATGACTTTTAAATTTCAGAATTTCCACTAAATAATGTATGTACCTAGTAATAAGTGCTCCTAAGCAATAAGTAAATGAACGTTTTGATATGTCGTCTCTCTAGGGAGATAGATATGTGTAGAGATAAAACTAATTGTGGGTGATGCAGCATTATCAAAAGAGAAAACTTTCTATGTATTTTGGACCTAGTAAATACTTTCAATGGGAAAGACTTCCCTTTCCCTTTCAGTAGTTTCTGAGATTGACTTTCTTTGATAATGATTGGAGATGGATACTTTGTACTTATACAACAAGGAGTCCAGATGTCTTTTTGTAAGCACCTTGGCGCAGTTTTAAGAAGTAGAAGCATCATAGGAAATTGTCCTATGGTGGGCATGCCCCTAGGCACTAGGGACAGAGTAGAAAACAAGATGGACCCCATTCCTGCCCCCATGAGTCTCACAGTCTAATGGAGAAGATAGACACTGGACTATTAATTCTATGTCTACTGAGAGTAACAAAAGGGCAGGAGCTGGGTGATCCAGGCATATGAAAGATTCGGCCTTCCAAGTCCTTATAAAGGAAGCCACAGTGTAGTAATTATCAATTGGACCAAAATTCAAATCCAGCAGCACCACCTACTTGGTAAATGACCATGGGCAACTTACATCTTGAGTTTTTGTTTCCTCTTCTATAAAATAGAGATGTTATGCAGACATGCAAGATAACCACATATATGTCTTGCTCCGTATTAACAGCAGCTTCTAGCATTATGTTCCCAGATCACTATGGGTAAATCTAGACCCAAGTGAATTTTGCCAACGAAATGCTGATGATGCTCAGAGGACGGAGAGAAGGCCACTACCTATTACCTTGAAGGAGGACTAGAATGTTTTCATTGTTGCAGATAAAATCCAGGTGTCCTAAACGTAAGAAGCAGGAGAAAGGTATAATCGTGTGGCAAAGCAGAATTCTAGATTCTTTCTGGGAGAGCAGAGGATATGACAGGAGGCAAGCAGTGCAGGGGCATGGCCACCAAGACTAAGGCCACAGTCACTGGCTCTCTGGAATGCTCACGAATGTATCAAGGGGAAGCCTGCAATGCAAGGTGAGATAGCTGTGTCCCCAGGCCGCTCCATTAATGGGTGCTCAGGGGCCACCCGATACTCTGGCAACATCCTGGCCTACGCCTAGATTTTACCTGGTGGGTGAAACTTCCCATTATGTAGTGCCCGAACCATCCACTGACCTCCAAGCTAATGCATGTCATGGTGCAGAGACTTGGGGTGGAGTGTGGGGATGAAGGGGCTGGGGGCAAGTAGGTGATTTTTTTTTTTTCCTCAAGACTACTGCTTGATCCCCCTGTCCATTAGGATAATGCCTTTTCTGGTCTGTTCTGTTGTTTTGTTCTTTATTTTGGTTTCCTTCCCCTCGCCCAGTGATTGAGAGTATTTTTCTCGCTTTTATTTGTTGGATTCTTTACTTATTTTAAGAGAATGATCATTCTGAAGTTTGTAGGAGAATTTGACATATATTCAGTCCCAAACAGTCCTGATCCCTGCCCCTAGCAACCTTCAGCACAGTGCCCCAATTTTAATCTGATCTTTAATTTTACTTCTTAGGCTTAAACCACAGTTATCAAATTCCATGGGCTGGGGGAAAGAAAGCATTCTGTGCCAGAGGTTTTTTTCCTCTTAGTTCTAGAAGAGGAAAAACACATGGCAGTGTCTGTCAGAGGGGCACTAAATACACACTCAACTATTCTTGCTCTCTTATCCACTAACTTGCCTGCTGGGTTTGCCCTGAGCAACCCTCAGCCCTCCTGCCTGCATGTTCCCTATTCTGAAAGCTTTTTGTGCATTATTTCCTTCAGCATCTCATTAACCAGTAGCATTTTCTTTAGCTGGAGTTTCTCCTTTGCAGCTGAAAAAAGAGGACTGGGAAGGAGATTGCAGAGAAAGAGTAATTTTATAAAAATTTATGTTTGCATTATTCAAGGCCTTGACTAAGGACGCTAGGCTGTCCCTTATGTTGCTACGATGGAGGAAAAGTGCCAAAATTATCAGTGTATTTGTATGTTGTGCCCTGTAGGGCAGTAATTCTCAATCATATCACTTCTTCCATGCACTTTGAAAGTAAATCCTTTTTAACAACTCTTGCTCCCCTGAAATGAAATTTAGAGTACCTATATTTTACCTACATACATAATTTTTAAAGTCAATATACTAGCATAACGATACTATAGAGGAGAAATAAAAGGAAAGTAGCTAATAATAAAATAAGACTCCACCGTAGACATAACGAAGTAGTGATGCTAGCGTCTTTATGTGAAATTGCCGCGAACACACCACTAGGAGCAAAGGCCAAAGCCCATGCGATCTGCTGGGGTTCAAAATCGTGATCAGTGTTGGCTTTTGCGTACTGCTTTTCTGAAATGGTGAACAAACTTTGCAAAGTTTTAAACAAAGCAAAGTACAACCTTCTATCCAAGTTTATGTTGTTAAATTCCTAGAAAGTTCAGTATATATAAAAATCATGCAAAAACCACTTTGTGTATCTATAAAATGGAATCTGAATCTAGCCCAGGATAATGAGAAATAGATTTTTTGTCAAGAGGACATCCTGAAGTGTGTGGGACATGAGATTATTCTCAATGGCCCAGGACATCTCGAAGTCATGGTGACAACAGAAATCCCCCACAAATTTTTCCAGAACTTAGAGGGGGTAGCACCACCACACAGATTTCCATTTTCTTCATATTTGTGGCACCCAGGTCTCCACAGTGGCTGACACTGAAGTATGTTTGCAGAGTCCAAGGAACTATAGTGAGATATGGTAGCGTGTTATATCATCTCCCAACAGTTTCCTTACTGCCAGAGATTTAACATTCTAATGTTGGCTTAGATCGCTTTCAAAATACAGATATGACACCCTATCTACCTGACCAATTTTTTAGATATTCTTTTGTGCATTTCTACTATGAAGGTTCATATCCATATCTTCATGAAGACTCATTCTTAAGTGAGCAACAGAAAGGAACTAGATTCTTATAGCAACCCATGGAGGGGCTACCCAAGCTCGGTTGAACCCACTTCCTGACCTCCACATCTGGTTGGCTCGTGCATCCAGTATTCATGTTTGGTTTGATCAATTTTACGTGTTTGTAAAATGCGCCGATGGAGAAGTCAGGTAGACATTTGGATTCAAAATTTCAGCGTGTAGGAGAAGCCTGGGCTGAAGAAAAAATGTCTGGTCATCAGCATACAGCGGGTTTTTAAAGCAGCAGGGAAGGGTGATTGATTGCACACAGCCAGAGAGGAGACAGGGAGGCAGCCCTAGAGCGCATTTGTGATACCAATAGTCCGGTAAACAAAATGCAAATATGAACAGTAATAGCAGCCATGTTTAGAAAAGAAAACAAAAATCAAAATAAAACTGAGCAACCCACAATAGCAGGAACTAGTGAATCGGAAATCCTAGCAACATCTGTAAACTATCTGTGCAAGAAGAAAGACTGAGGTATGGCCAACTTGAAATAGATACAAGGACAGCATTTTTATGTGACATGTAATTAGTTTTTGGAACTCACTACCACAGAATATTTTGGGGTGACTAGCATAGAAAGTCTAAAAAAAGAATTCTTTTAGACAGTTGTAAGGGATAAGAATAGTGTTACAAGACATTAGGTACGAAGCTGTGTGGTCCCCACTCCCTCTCACATTTACCTGGCCTCTCTAAATTAAAGTCCCGAAGGCCAGAACAGTCTGCAGACACACTAAAATGGTTCCTCCCAACTCAAGGTGACATAACTTCCCAGGTATGGCCTGGGTAGGTCGTTTTCACCCCAATTTCTGAGAAACACCTGAATCAGCCGGACCATAATGGGTAGGCGATGCAGGAGGAAATGAAGTATCTTTCCTACAGCCCTGCCAAAAAAACCCCCAAAGAAACAAAAAAACCCAAGTAATGTGCTCCTAATGGCCTTGATTTATTACTTTATTTGGATTTTTTTAAAAAAATGCCTCTCTAAAATTATGTTTTAATACTGTGAAGACATTGTTTAATTTCGTTGAAGCATCTTCTATAAAAATAAAAAGAATAGCCTTAGGATTTTCACTTCAATTTGGTCTGTACCTTGGAGGCATTTTCCGTAAGAACTTCTTAAATAATCAACTATAAAATAGGAAAATGGGTGTCAAGATGGATTTAGATTTAAAACAAGGCTGTAATTCATCTAAACTTCCTGACTGCCTTTGGTAAATTCAATTTTCTTCCCTGGTCTTTGACTCAAAAACCTCAATTACCTTCCCATGTAATGTTACTTTCTTGTTCAAAAAACTGATTTCTTTTATTCATAGAAAATACGGATATCAGAAACCTATTCTTTAAAAAGTTCCCCCCACCATCAATTTGCACTACCACCACCACCACCACCAACAACAACAAAAATGTAATTTAGAAATTCAGTAGGACATAGTGACGGTGACATTGCTGCCGTGGCAGGAGGGCAAGGTTCTGTTACAGTCTGAGGTCCAGTTGGTGACGCCAGCACTGTGGGTCTTAACTTTACCCATCTCTAAAAATTGTTGAATCATTATACTGTACACCTGAAACTAACATAACACTGGATATTAATTATGCTTGAATAAAAAATCATAATCATAAAAATAAATAAAATAGCGGTATTGGACCAGGTAATATGTGGGAGGTCTGTTTTAGTTTTGAGCTTGTCATTAAAAAATAATAGTAACAAATTGATGATACATGATTTAATACTCCAAACATGCAAAAATCAAAAGGACTTATTTATCTATGAAAAAAATTTATCTTTTTTTTTAAGATTTTATTTGAAAGAGAGAGATAGAGAGAGTGAGTACTAGCGGGACGCAGGGAGAGGGAGAAGCAGGCTCCTCGCTGAGCAGGGGGCTCAATGTGGGGCTTCATCCCAGGACCCTGGGATCATGACCTGAGCCAGAGGCAGACCCTTAACCGGCTGAGCCACCTAGGAGCCCCTATGAAAAAAATTATCTTAAACGAGTGTTTCTTAATAATCTATTTTGTTGCACTTGTCAGTTTCTTCTGCCCACGTGGTTTCCCATATAAGAAATTCTGTTTAAGTCAGTGAGATCCCAGGGGAAGCAGCTTTTGAAATGTCATCTACTTTTAAGTAGTAAGACTTATTTGTTTTAAGATCACAGATTATTCTTTTAAACCATAAAACATTTTCTCATTTGGAAACAAGTCCTTCTTGTCATTAGCTAGTGTGCATAGAAGTCGTTAATGTGAGTATTTTTCATATTCCATTTAGTTAGAAGCCGGGTCCAAGACACTCCCTTAGGACTAGGAAAGAGGTATAATTGTGGTTGCTAGCAATCTCCCTAGACTCATTGCAGAATTTTCTTTGCATTTGTCTTCATAAGGAAGTACTTGACAACTGCACGTGGCTTTTTGGAATAAATGTCAAACCTTCGGGCAGAATAAGCTTGGTAATGGGTTAAATACTTCCCTTGAGTACTACACCAGGCTGATAGAAAGAAATCTCTGCTCCCACACTTTGTTTTCTGTCCCTTTTTTTATTTTTATGATCTTATTTTTAAGTAATCTCTACACCCAAAGTGGGGCTCGAACCCACAGCCCCGAGATCAAGAGTTGTATGTGCTAACCTGCTGAGCCAGATGGGTGCCCCCTGTCCCTTCTTTTAATATTGAGGAAAAACAAGAGAAAATGGACTGAACTGTGCTAAAATAAAGGTCTATGAGTGATGTTTATTGAGCAAAGATGTAGTTGTTAGTGCTGCTTGTAAATTGCTCTCAGTTCTCCCTTCCAGAAACAAGGTAAGACTGCTTTTCAGTCTCCTGGTGAGGGTGGGGGGTGGGGAGAGGACATGAATGAATAGTTCTGGCCACTGACTCATGAGTTAAAACGTGATATGTCACTCCAAATTAGAGCACTTACCTGTGGACATATGACCCCTCCCCCAACTATTTTTTTTCTCTTTTCCTCCTCCACAGCAAACCAGCCATGTTCTAGATATTAGCTATGTTATCATTCTAGGTCCTGCACATAGGGCAATGCTAATTAGGCTTCAGTGGACTTGCTAGGAATATAGCATGAGTGAGAAATAAACCTTTGTTATTTTTAAGCCACTGAGATTTTGAAGTTGTTTATTAGCAGCATAAAACCCAGCCAGTCCCGATGACACAGTAGCCAAACCTCAGGTATATTTGATCGTTGAGCGGTAGGAGCATTTAATCATAGTGCCTGACCTGTGACTTTAGATTATTAGTTGAAACTTTTAGTTGAAACTATTAGATTATTAGTGGAACCATTAGTTGAAACTCCTCCTTTATCAAAGATATTGTTAGAAGTGTTAATGAGGAAGGACCTCTTCTTTCTTCTGTTGCTGAAATTCAAAATTCAGGGATCTAAATTTACGTAAAAGCGTAGCTGGGCTGCAAAATGGAAAGGTCAAAAGATACTTAACTTACCCGACACTCTATTATGTGAGAGTAAGCAAACAAGGATCATGTTTTTTCTGTTCATTGCTTCCAACTGACCCTTCCTTCATAGAGGTCCACTGCCATCTTTCATCCAGAAAACTTCCACCCATGGAAGCTGAGCCAAAGAAGGAAATCATAAAATAGAAAGACACTAATGATTCTTAGGATATGTTTAGTATATGGAAGTCACACACAGTATTTCACTTAATTTTCATAAAAAATGCTATGATGTCCAGATTAGTCTCTATTTTATAGACAAAGAAACTGAGGTTCAGAGAGGTGAAGTAAATTTCCCTAAGATGACCTAGCTGAGTTTTTTTGTCCTAACGGAACTTACATCTAGTAGCAGAATCCGGTGGGAATCAAAATATCCGTAAGTCAGAGCCAAGCTTCTGTGGGTGCCTTCAAACCCAGAGATCTCTGCTGAGGTGAAGAGAACCCAGGTGGGGCTCACGAGGGTCAAATCTTTGGGCAAAGTGATTTCAATGTATTTTTCATCCTCTTTCAGCTCCTCTTTTGGCTCCAGGGAGGACATCATGTCTTTTTCTTTTGAAATTAAATGCCTTGGCCTCCTTACTGGATGTGAGTTCAAAGCCCAGATGCCTTAGGAAACACAGCATGAGGCAAACACATGTTTTAGTACCTTACTAGAAAGTGCAATCCTAGGGAGGTGGAGTGCGTGAAAGAAGAGTAAGGCAGAAAAGGACGAAGAGCACATTCAAGAGGGTGCACTACCAGGAAGCTACTGCTTAGTGTAAAGGACCGCTCAGTTTCACAGAACCATTGTCCAGAGAGGCCGTGTGATCTACTGCATTTCTAGACAAGGGAGGGACAAGGATAGATAGATGGCTGGATGGCTAGGTAGAGGGATGGCTGGATAGATAGATAGATAGATGATAGATAGATAGACAGGCAAGATGGATACAGAGATAAGATGGATAGGTAAAAGATAGATCTTATTGAACTTTATATTGTGTTGTAGTTGATTATTTATATGACTATCTCCTGCATAAGACTGCAAGTTTCCAGAGGAAAGAGTCAGTTGTTAAAGGTTTAGATTCAGACAGGATTGGATTAAATCCCAGCTCATATGTGTACTGGTTCTGTGACCGTTGACACATCACTAAACTTCTCTGAGACTCTATTTCTTCATCTATAAAATAGGGATCATCCTATCTCATCAGAGGTTGGTGAAGGGGAAGGATGACAATAGCACGTGAAGAAAGAACTTAGTATAGAGCTTGGTATATCATAATATAAGGCACTAAGCTATTATTATTCCTGTATCACCTGGGGCTTCTAGAATTTCACATGTTGGAGGCACATGGTAAATCCCTCCATGTTTAACTCACACCCTGTTTTGTTCCATTTCTACTTGTAGCTTCTGTTCCATTTTATAATGGCTACAGCTTCTCAATCCTAACTTCTTCTCACCAGCTGCCCTTAACCATAAGTTGATTGGACCTCAATCCAGATCATTAACAACCAAAAGAGATTAAGAAAATGATGTAACATAGTACCTTCAAAGAAAAGCACTGTAGAAATAAAAAGGAATTTAAAAAATTGATGTTCAAAATTATCAACAGTCTAAAATGTATTGCCAATTCTGAGCCCCAAATGCCAGGGACTATAGTTGGAATTCTCTGAAGTAATGCTTATTAAATGGACCTCAATGGACATAATTATAGAGAAAATTGCAACCGGCTCTGCTGTTGAGTTCAACTCAACTGTTGAGTTGAACTTTTCAGAATTAATGGTCAATCTCAAATCTGGTGATTAACAGAAGGGCAAGAGAAGAAATATTAAGATCCGGTGGCCCAAACCTGTGCGGTTTCTACATATCTTTCTTGGAAAGTTTTACGTATACCTGTATTGCTAGTTCTTTTTCCTCCGAGGTTTTTTTTTTTTTTTTTCATTTGTTATCTTTTCATTTTGTTCTTTTCATTTCTACTCATTTTCATTTCATTTTCTTTTCATTTGTTAATCTATTGAACTCAGTTGTCTGTAAAACTCCAAAGCACCAAAAGCATCATAAGCAAATCTGTCCTGGTAATTCTGGATGATTCCAAACATAAACAAGGTACTGCTAATTAACTTAAAGGGCTTCAAACAGCTAAAGGAAACTTCTGACAAGAACAAAAAATTGCATTTAAAGCTGAAGTTTACCTGAGACAGTTCTTCAGCCCCAAGGGAAGCAAAATAGTGTAGAATCTGGCTCAGCGATTCAGCTAATAAATCATAATTCCTTGTGTTTCCTTTGCTGTTTGCCTTGCAGTAGCTGTTGGCAGAAGAGTTGAACAGATTTAATGCCTTTGCTCTTACTTCTTACTTAGAGACATCATCCTCAGCCAAACAACTAGCTATTGTGAAAATTATTAAGCTGTGGGAGACCCTTAGGTGGGGACCTGGCAGCAGCAGATAAACCTCTCAAGTGAACTACCTGCTTTGTTTCTACATTCACCTTGAGGATGGAAACTAAATGCAAATGAAACAGTACCTGTAAAATGCCACGTGTGATGAAGGGTGCTTTAAATTTTTTTTTCCTTGAGGCCCATTCTGTCATCAGTATCATTTTACAGATGAGAAAACTGCAGATTTTTTTGCTTGTTCTTGCAAATTTACATGTTGGATATTTGTCTGTGTGCATATATCATCTCCAGTAATTACACATAGTAAGCATTCGATGTATCTGTTGAGTTGAATAAAATTAAATGAGATATAATGAATACTTGACATGTATAAGATACCATGTTAAAGCATATAAGGAGGATGGAGACAAATACCTTTCTATCCGGCCCCTCTAAGCAAACCCATGAAATTGCCTCGGAAACATTTAATATAGAACAAGAAAATGATACAAGTTGGGAAGATACTGAAACTAATTAAAAAAAATCAGAGACACTTTCTCTAGAGATAATTAAGAATAGGGCAGATAGTCAACTTCTGGCGTATCATAGGTGTGTTACTTCCTACTGAACAAGAAACTTCAAAGTGTCTTCAGAAATAAGTCTGGTTCAAAATATCTCCCATTTCCCACCTTATTTTTTTTTATTGATTTTTTATTATGTTAGTCACCATACAGTACATCCCCGGTTTCCGATGTAAAGTTCAATGATTCATTAGTTGTGTATAACACCCAGTGCACCATGCAATATGTGCCCACCTTCTATATAATTAGCACATGTAATAATGCCTCCTACTTGTCTGGAAGCTTATTCTTTACCAAGTTTATTTGTGTCCCTCCTTTTATTCATTTGAAATAAAACAACTGTACAGGGATAGTTAAAATAAGGATTATTCTCCTTTTAGAGGTAAGATAGTGGCTCAAGATTACTAAACCTCGTGATCAAACTGAGTTTGGAACCCTGGTATACATAGTCTAAATGCAAGTTTCCAGCTAAAAGTGCTCTTCTTAATTAACATTGATCTAATGGCCAAGCTAGATACTTTTAAGAATTTATTAAGTTATCCATTTAGCATTATTTTTCTGAAACACTGTGATATTCCTACCTTTTTTACCTTCTCTTTTTTCATCGCATCTTGCATATGTATGAGTTCCAGGGTTAACTTTTTGTCCTTTTATGCTTATATGCAATACCCCTGGGTAATGCCACCTGATCTTTCTGCTTCTAGAGCCATTTATGTGCTCTTAACCCTGAAACCTGTGTCTTTAGCTGCCTTTCTTTCCTAAATTCCTAATACACATACCCAGTTATCTGGTAGACATCACTTGAGTCTCATGGATGGAAGATGTTCCAAGCTAAATTCATTTTCTTTCTCTATAACTGTCTTCTCCTGGTGTCAGTAATTAATGGCAATACTACATACCTAATAGTTCAAATTCATGGGAATGTTCTTTAGTTGCTTTTTCTAGGACACCCTCCCCATGCAATCAGCCAACATATCATATCTATCCCTTCCTCTCCTCCAACATCAGTGCCTAACTTCAGCCCATCATAATTTCTGACCTGTTTCTCTGCTGCATCTTTTCTTGATCCTCTTTCTCCTCTCTTCTGCTTCCAATTGTTTTGCAGTGATTTATGAGTATTTTACATCAGGCTGGGCTTTTAGATGAATGTTCCTATGAAACAGGAACATTAACTTACTCAACTCCATCATTTAGCAGTATTTCTGGAGCACAGGAATTGTTTCAGGAAGTGTTTGCTGAATGAATAAATGAATTATTTAAGGAACGGAGGAAAAAGCGAATGGGCTACTACACTATAAGACTATAGAAAATCAAATACACTTAACTTCATAGGAAAATAGTTTAAAAATAAGCTTTATAGTTTATACTATAAGAGATCTTCAGGAAAAATTCACCATGATATGTATCCTGAATGTCTCCCTTCTTGGCTAAGATGAACCGTAAAATGGCATGGTTTCTAAACTGACCAGAAGTTTAGCTAACTCTGGATAGTCCTCAAATAGTTCTCTGTGGCAAAGATCATGACGAGAGATCACAAAAGGAACTCCCAAACCAAGTAGCTATTTCAAGCTATGCGTGGGCTCCTTTTAATGAATTTTCCATAAACGGAAACCCACTGGGTCACTCATGGTTCTGTATATCAGAGAGAAAGCCCAGTAGTACGGAATTGGCTGCATTGCATAATGCAAAAATAAACTTGTTAGACAAAGTGTATACTTCTTTTGCCCTTTAGAACAAAGTATACACCAGTAGAGTGCTCTGGTCAAATCAACATTGGAGAAATTCTATCTCTGTAGCTTTGGACCAGTAAGTGCTAGTCTTAGTACAAAGAAAAAAAGTCAATGTCAGTTCCTCTGGACTTCAGGAAGGCTTCGGTTGATCTTTCATGATTTCCTAACTCTATGCTCCTGGGTCTAAATGAAAAACAAGCTCATCAGGTCTTACTTTTAGACTATGCATGAAAGCTATAGCATAGTGAGAGCATTTGGTAAATGTTAAACAATTTGACCAAAAAACAGTATTATATGGCACATGCTATGGGTTTGAATTCTGTTTCCACTAATGACTGTGACCTAGGACAGTTATTTACTCATTCTAAGACTCATTTTTGTAACTGGTAGAAACTTAACAATAATAATGATAAAACATTCTAATGTAGGTAAAAACCAAAATATTATAAAGGTTACTTTTAATTCTACTGCCTATCACAGAGTAGAGATTTGATGCACGTATGTTAGAGTGGAATAGACAAAACAGAATTCCATCTTCATATTGTCCGTCTTTTGTTACCTGCACATACCATTACCATACCACTCCACCTCTTACATATTGAGAATTTTAATTAGAAATTTTGTATATTTGGGATTAAGAGTTAGATGATTAACAAGAAAATCAATTAAAACATTTAATAATAAAAATTATACACATGTATCATAAACTAAAACATTTAAATAAACATCCATTTACTTGTATTTTGAGAGTTGGCCAAGACTTTTCCTGGAATCTGTGTTTGCTAACTGAAGTCCTTGCTGTCTTTCTTACAAAACCCTGTTCTATAATGTATTACCCATCCATTTCAGTTTTGGCACTTAAAGACATTTATGAAACAAACTGATTATTCTAGATGTTTACCCCATTTTGTTTTCACAGTTGTCTCAGCTACTCCAAATTCTATAGTACATTTTTGGTTTTTTTGTTTCATTGTGGCTCATCTTTATCAAGTCATTCCCAAAGCAATTTCCTAGAAAAATAATAATTTTTTCACACCCATGTTGATTAATTTACATAATGTTTAACTGAATTACCTAAGGATAGTTATGACTGCAGCATATACAGATACATATATCAAACGAGATAAACAGATTCAGCAACAAACACAACCGACTTCCGTGAAGGACCACCTCCATGGCAAGAGCAGATAAAAGATGGCATGCCAGAGGAGGAGGGGTAGCTGGGAATTCAGGTCACTGGGGCATCCGTTGGTTTTACAGAGGGAGTAGAAGGCACGGGTGAGTGTGAAAAGTGGAGATTGGAAAAGAGGGTTCTGCTGCCCAAAGTGGTTTCACAAATTAAACGGTGGAGCAAGAAGTAGGAAGGGGGTTAAAGCAAGACATTTGTTTCCAAGCCTATTAGCTAATCAACTGCTGTCAAACAACAGAATTTTTTTTTAAAAGATTTTATTTATTTATTTGTCAGAGAGAGAGAGAAAAAGAGAGCAGGAGCAGGGGGTGGGGCAGAGGGAGAAGCAGACTCCCCACTGAGCAGGGAGCCTGATGTGAGACTTGATCCCTGGACCCCGGGATCATGACCTGAGATAAAGGCAGACGCTTAACGGACTGAGCTACCCAGGTGCCGCAAACCACAGAATATTATAATGGTAGCTAGAAAAGACTTTAGAGAACAACTCATTCTATCCAATCACCACCATCCTCTACTAACATTTGATAGATGAGGAAAGATGGTTGGGTTGAAATAGAAGATTCTTTAACCACTGTCCACCATTAAAAATGGAAGAAGGACAAAGCCATCAGAAATGGCGCTTTAAGCGTACTTTCAAGGAAAGGTGCACTGGGGCTTCCGGAAAATCAGAGGGGAAGCACAAGATTGGAGGACTCCCAGATTCCCTCAAGCACAAGTGGTCTACACCAAAGGATGGACACATAGGGAATGGGAGGAGGAAGAAAGGAAAAATAAAGAGAAAAATCCCATTTTTCTCTAAAAGCCAAACATAAAACACCCAAAGCAAAGCGGCCTCTTCTACAAAAAGCACTTTATGCTTCTGCAGACACACCTGTGCATGTGTCCTAGCTTTTGCAGATGTTCATCACTGGTTATGCAGAAATTTATTTTTGAACTCCCATGGATTTTAAATACTATCAACTGACAAAGGAGATGGAGCCAATGTTAAGATGATGTGTCATCCTATGGCATCTTTTTCATTGCTTTTCCAGGAAATGATGAAGAAAGTCAAAGACAGGACTGAGATGAAGAGCTCTATTGATCTTGCCCATCCTCTGTCCAGTAACTGGTTCCAGAAATTCTGTGCGGGAACTGGGGCTAACCAGAGATTGAGACCTAACCATCCAGTTTTGGCCACACAGTTCTGTCTTTTTACCAAAGTGGAAAATTTTCAAATAAAACACAGAGGCCCAATAGAAGTTGCTAAAAACAAGTTATTTTGCAGTTCCTCAAGGTTTTTTTATTTTTAAAAATATATATGATAATCCCATGCGGTGGCCTTGGAGAAATTACTTTCACTAATATAATTGCCCTCTAATCCTTAAGTCAACCTTATTTATTTATTTCTCTGTGGATTCCTTTCACCTCAACTTCCCTGTATTTTGAAGAAATGGCAACTAATTTCCAAAGCATGGTTTCTGGAAACCAACAGTGTCATGTCCAATTGCCTAGAAAAATATAAATTGCATCAGCTTTCCTGGTCAGATCTTCAATTTGTGTGGCTCCTTCTGTTGAGGAACACAAGCACCATCTGTGGGGTGGGTGGTTCCCATCCCATCCTCATCACTTCTTGGTAAAGGAGGTAAGAGTCAGCTGATGAGTAAATGGGCACAACTGAGCCACGTTGAAATGGGAAAGGGGGACTGATGGGGAGTCAGGCTGGAGGAAGTCTTAGGAATTCCAGTCCTACCAAGATGGGGCTCACTCAGCAGTAGCACAGAGGACAAAGGTGTCCCTTTGCACCTCAGAGTCAAGGCTCTTGAAAGTGACATAACCTTTAAAAATGGTCTTTCAGGAAATCAAAGGTGAATAGCAAGAGAAAAAAACATTTCTCCTTGCTTCTGTATGTCTGCAAGTTGCATTGGGAAAGCTTCATTCCTTAGCATTGAAGATTTTAGAAATATTTAAGCCAAATCCATGCAAGGGGCCTTAAGAAAGGTCACATAATCCATTGAAATGACCAAGTAGCCACAAAACTTTTCCATCTTGCTCTGTTTCCTTCAAAACATTGATTGCTACTTGTAGTTATTTATATCTTCATTTCTTTGCCATCTACCCCTCGCTAGACTGTGAGCTCTTTGAAGGCAGCAACCATCTTTGTGCACCACTATATGCTAAGTTCCTTCTACGATGCCTGGTACACAGTGGGTGCTCACCAAATGTGTGTTGAATGAATAAATAGATTTCATATTTCTGAAAGATTCAGAGCAAACCAGAGTTTCCACCCACTACTGGTTCCTTTCTTCTTTCTCGTAATGTTGATGAACTTCGTCTCAGCCAATAGAAAGCCCCAGGGAAATTCAAGAACATATTTTCCCTAGAAACCCTCAGGTCATGAGGGTGTCTTGAGAAGACCCCAGAGCAGCCCTGATTTTGCATTGTATTCTTTTTGTTGGTTAGGAGTCCTTTACCTCACAGGACTCTGAAAATTGCTCTTGGTTCCAAGGTCCATGGCCTGAGGTGAGATATTTTGTTCTTTTCCTCTGGTTTATCAGCTCATATAAGGTCTAGTCAGCCCTGATGTTTGCCATGTTCCAGTAAGAAGTGAATGTGTTGTTAATTAGATGAAAATGCCCAAATGCTTATGAAAAGGGCCATTTTTTACCTTTGTCAGTTTGAGTTCAAAAGGGAGTGCTGTTTCCCTAGCTCGGCATGCTTTTCCCAGGCCAAGGGGCTTCTGTGGGATTTCCTGTGTTCTATAAAGAAGAGAAGTTTGGAAAAAATTATTGTGCTTGGTCTGCCACCTCCCCACAGCCTGAAAATAAGTCAGTGTTGATCCCTGTACCATAAGCAAACAATTAAAACCAAATAAACCACCCCCTACATACAAACAACACTGTTTCTTCTGAGTGTGTGATTTCTGCAATTAGTGTGAAGAACTAATTCCATGTTCCCTTGAAGATCTAGAATACAAGACAGAGCACCCAGTTGGAGCTGCCCTCCCAAGAAGCATCCTCACCCGTGAAATTTTCTCTCCTGCTGCGCTGGACCTCTTCCTGACTTTATATATAGAAACTTCTGAAACCCTGCCTGTTCCCTGAGGTTTTTCCCAATTAACCTGGAAAGAGGTGGTCCTTTAATTTTCTTGACATCATTTACCTATAAGAGTCAAGACTGGGCCATATGATGTTCTGGAAGAAATATCAGTCTTAAAATGCTAGGAATCTTTCCATGAATTGCAGGCTCCATGAGGACAGGGCATACGTCTCACTTACCAGTACATTCCTGGTGCATTCCTGGTAGGCATTCAGTGCCTAGCTGCTGCATGATTGAGTGAATGAATCAATGATCAGGATGACTGTTGCTATAATCATGCAGTCTTCACACGTCACCAGCTCTTTTTTTCCCCACTATACATCAAGTCTTAGAATGGGAAAATTGAAAGACAGATATCATCTAGTCCTAACTATAGCTATGGTGACCTCCCCATTTAAATGTTGTTAGTCCCCCCCACCTCCAGGTTTCCAATCTCTTTGACTTGCTGATTTTTTTTTTTTACAACACTTACCTTCTAACATGTAATTTATCTGTAATTTGTTATTTATTCTCTTACCCACCACCCAAGTGGATTGTACACTCCTGCAGAGCAGGGTTTCTTGACTGCTTTACTTACTGCTGCATTCTAATTGCCCAGCACAAGCTTGGCACATATTAAGGGCTCAATAGCTATTTGTGAAGCGAATGAACCAAAGAATAGTTACTCAGTATGGATTTCACGCATTGGAGTCACTGCAGGAGTTTTCTTTAAATCCCTAATCCCAGCTCCACACCTGTGGAATTGGAATGGGTAGAGGTCTGAATCCCAGGAATCTGCATTTTTATCAGGGAGTCTAGGAGATTCTGGTATAGCTATTCTGAGAACCACTAATTCACCCAACTCATTAATCAGGACATAATCCTGAAACCTAGGGAAATAAAGCATCTATGAGCCTGGGTCTACTTAATAAAATGTGTGTAGCCACCCCCATCTTGGTCTTTGAGATTAAGCTACTAGAGGCAAGAATTATGGCCTCTGAACTTTCCTTCTGTGGGGCAGCCCTGTAGGCAGGAAGGTAACGAGGCTTCAGGTAGTAAAGGACTTTTTGAGTCGAACGATGCTTTTGTGCAGAAAAGTCACCCTACCTCCATGCTAACGTGTTCACCGTTTCCGTCTCTCCTAGTTCCTGGACATCTCCATTAAATGGACCACCCAGGAAACCTTTCCTCCCAAGTACCTTCATTATGACCCAGAAACCTCTCGTCAGCTGATGTGTGACAAATGTCCTCCCGGCACCTCCCTAAAGCAGCACTGCACAGCGAGACGGAAGACCGTGTGCGTCCCTTGTCCCAACCACTACTACACAGACCGCTGGCACACCAGCGACGAGTGTCTGTACTGCACCCCGGTGTGCAAGGAGCTCCAGTACGTCAAGCAGGAGTGCAATCGCACCCACAACCGTGTGTGCGAGTGTGAGGAAGGGCGCTACCTGGAGCTTGAGTTCTGCCTGAAGCACAGGAGCTGTCTCCCCGGGTTTGGAGTAGTCCTCGCTGGTACGCATCGGCTTTCAACCCGCGGCAAAATTAATGAGATCATACAGAGTCAGGTAGTACTGAAAGTTTAAGGGAACGCTTTTGTCCTGATGATATTATAGGATAGCAAATTGCAAAGGTAATAGAACCTGCCAGGTACGTCCTATGTGGCTGGCTTGCTGCCAAAGGGCCATTTCTCAGAGGAATACTTTGCCACTCCGGGGCAATTTAGTGACAAATCTCCAATGTGGCAAATGGCTCTCTAATGAGATGCGTGATGGAGTGCTCTTTTTTAAAGGGACCCACTCTGAGTCACACTGTTTATAGTTGAGCTATACCTCTCTGTTTCCTTTCAGCACGGACAGCTTCAAACTGCAGTGCTTTTTGACAAACATCAGAAACGATAATTGATACCAAGAGAGTAATTAGGCTGATATTAATGAGGCTCTGGAGTGCTAACAATGAGCAGTTATAATTAATTATGTAAAAAATGAGAATGGTTAGGGGAAATGCATTTCATTATTAAAAATGAAGCTAGTTCTTCCCTTGGCATGGGCGTCGAGTGTCTGTGAGGATAAAGACCGGCAGCATCTCTAAAATGAGCTTTTTCTTTATCTTAGACAAAACAGATTGTCAAGCCAAGAGTCAGTACTTGTCTACAAACAAAGTACTTTCTCTTTTTGCATTTCGAACAGCATAGGTTAAGGCCAGTGTGCACTGAATCTTTTAAAGCTGCAACCCACATTTTTTTCCTACCATATTGATGAAGCTTCAACGTAGTCTGTGTCTTCTCGTGGCTTGGGAAAATTAAGAATATTCCTTCCTTTCCTTTTTTTTTTTTTTCCCTTTCCTTTTATTTTCTTTTGTCACTTTTCTGGAGGAAGTGGTAATCAGTACAGATTCTGATTACTCAGTCTGAAGCAGTGTTTCTCACCCCCAGTGCCACTGACATTTGGGACTGGATAATTCTTTTCGTGGGCAGCTGTCCTGTGCATTGTAGAATGTTGGGCAACATCCCTGGTCTCTAGCCACTAGATGCCAAGAGCACTCCTCCCCGAGTCGTGATGACCAAAAACATCTCCAGACATTGCCAGTTGTCCCCTGGATGCCAAAATCGCCCCTAGTTGAGAACCACTGATTTAGAGGATGCTAATTATTTGTAATTATTTTAACGTTCAGAAGTTGTGATACACAGAGCCTAAATTATTTGATGACAAATACTTTAGGTTTAAAGGCATACCGAGGAAACATTCAAAAGTTGAAATCTATTTAGTTTCCTAAGTTGCGGATTGTATAAAAATTACAGGAGGTGCAAATTGCATGAGTATGCCTCAACATGTCTCTAGCGTGAGTATTTGAGGGAGAAATGGGGTACACTTCCTAGCTTTTATTGGATGCTGCTTTGGGATTCAAAAGCTAAACCAAATTGTAGGGGGTCCAACTCACCCAACAAAACCAAATCCATTTAATTCAGTGCAGTTCAGTTGTATATGCAGAAAAATTAAGCAGAGACTCTACAGCTTGGAAACTAGAAAAATTTGGGGAAAAAAATGGAAACAGCAAGGAATTTTCTCACACCAGCATGAAAATTTGTTTGGGGAATGAAGCAAGCAGGCAGCCAGAAGACTGAGACAAAGAGACACATTTTATTTTGTGGTGCCACCGTGGGCTTACTTACCTCTCCCTCCCTAAAAACCCACAGAGCAGTTCCTCATGGAAAATAAGAGGTTTCCAGTCCAAAGAGAAGGAAGGACTGTGCAGTGTTATTCCAAGAAAGTATTAACCATTCCTTGCTGCTGTCATTTTGAAGTCAGATTGTCTCCACTCTATGTTTTACCTACTCCATTCTTTCTCTGCATCCTGTCATTCCGATGTCCTTCTGTTCGGCTGGCATGATGACATCCTCAATGGGAAAGCAGAGCGCCTCTCCTCATTATGGTATCTCACATTTTGCCTGTCAGGTTATGCCATTTACATTTTCACTGATATTAATAAGGCAACGTCATTTACTTAGATAGGTAAAACTTTTTTTTTACAGAAAGTTCTAAAAATGCTAAAAGAGGGAAGTCCTGCTCAAAAAGGTCATTGTAGAAAGCCTCCCAAATTTTTAAAGAAACTTTACCTTCCATTATTCTTAAAGTTAAAGAACTTTACAAGCTCCATTACCTGAAAGAATGCCTTGTATCGTTGACCTTCTCATCGGGATGCATGGCGAGGCCCGAGCCTTCGGCATGTATTTGAAGAATGATAAGATTCTTCTTTGTGCCGTTGGCTTTCCGAACATGTGGCAGTTGGCAGAGGGAGACTTGGGTCCAGATGGCCAAGTCCACTGATGCCCAGTGTGTTCTCAATGAGAGAGTACTATGGAGTCCTCGCCAAATACTCTGCTTATGATAGTGCAGGGACTGGTGTGGAGTCGGATCCCATCTAAGGAGAGAGGTGTAGTAAGAAAGTATTAAACAAAACAAGACAAAAAATTAGACTTCTGTGTAAAGTTTCCCTAACACGATGTCACTGCAGTGCTGGCAATGGCATGGGAAAGATTCAGGCCCGTGGTTTGCCCCTTCTTTTTTTTCTGCCAGCCCTTTGTCATTGTCACTGACGAATGCATCATCCATCGCTTTAGAAGAAGCGGGAGCTGAAACTAGAACCAAACCGTTTTTCTTTCTTTCTTTCTCTTTCTTTCTTTCTTTCTTTCTTTCTTTCTTTCTTTCTTTCTTTCTTTCTTTCTTTCTTTCTTTTTCTTCTGGTCTTGATACAATGAGGTGGGAGGTTTGAATTTTTAATAAATGAAGTTTATTAACTTTCTGTAGCTTTCATTTGTCCCTTTTGCATTTGTTCTCTTGCCTGAGCCAGATTTGGCCTGGAAAAGCTACATTTGAATATTGAAGTCGGCCTCTGTTCAACTAGCTTACACTAGATGGAGGTATTTTCATATGCAAATACATTGTAATGTATAATCAACCCACGCATAATAGAGTCAAGGGTTTGAGGGTGTTTATCTTTAGTTGTTGACTGGTTCAAGTGTTTCTAACCAGTGGAGTTCTCCAAACTTACCAAGTTATCTTTCCACCACAAAATAAAATGCCCTTGCAATCACCCTTCCCTGAAATTTTAACGACTGTGCTCTTTTAAAACTCAATAGTTTAAGCAAATGGTATATCATCTCCCATTTACTGTGTAGCTTAACTGCAGGCTTACGCTTCTGAGTTAGTGACCAACTTTACTGCCACCTTCAAAAGTTTATTAGAATGTTGTAAATTTTTACTTCTCAAGGTTAGCATACTTATGAGTTGCTTCACAATTAGGCTTCAGGAAAAGACAGGACTTCAGGAGGCACCAACTGGAATTGAACAACCCAGCCTTCAGTGGGGACTGATTTCAAAGAATGATATTACAGCAGACACACAGCAGTTATCTTCATGATTTTCCGGGAAAAAAAAGTGTGAAGAATCTGGCTGACAACAAGGCCTCACCGATGCTTGAACCCAGGCAGGACAAATGAACACCCTTACTCTTTCTTTCCCTCTCATTTCGTGTTTTGTAGGTAACAGCATCACGTTTGTGTTTGTATTACAGGGAAGGGAGAACTGCCTGAGGGGCCACTAAGCGTAGAGGTTTCGTTCTTGGTCTAATGAAGTGAAAAATGCCTGAAGTTTTGTGCACCGTAATAGTAGCAGTAAAAACCAAGTGAAAAGTCTTTCTAAAACTGTCTTAATAGGATGTCTGCAGTGCAAGTGGTTGACAAGAAGGTGCTAAATTGCTTGGTATTTTCTGTAGGAACCCCAGAGCGAAATACAGTTTGCAAAAGATGTCCAGATGGGTTCTTCTCGAATGAGACGTCATCTAAAGCACCCTGTAGAAAACACACAAACTGCAGTGCATTTGGTCTCCTTCTAACTCAGAAAGGAAATGCAACTCATGACAATGTATGTTCTGGAAACAGTGAATCGACTCAAAAATGTGGAATAGGTAATTATATTTCAAAATGTCAGCCTTTGTACCACCTCTGAATTGAACGCAAGACCCTCTGGCTACCTTCTCAGTGAAACTCCTAGTTTTTCCATTCTTAAATGTTAACCAGCTAAGACTGTTCTCCGTATGGCTGTTAACGCCACAAGTCAAATCCCTCCGGAGGTCTCACCTTGTCATGATCGTGCTCCCAAACTTGACTTTCTCCCTTTTATACTTGAATCAAATCTTACTCATGGGGAAGGGGTGGTGTAAAGATTATGTCTAAGGCCAAATTGTCAATCCAAGTTGTAGAGTTTTTGGTAAATTATACATTTTTATCACTTTTAAGAATAAAAACTGGCAACTAAGAAGCATCATGACATAAACCGGTAACAAATCAGACAATGAAAACTTGGCTTTGTTACCTATGGTCTCACTGCCTCTAAGTAATCAGTTCCTCTGGTGGTCCTCAACTCTGTATTCAGGAAGGGTCACTAGCTCCACGCTTATTATGTGAACGCCTCCCAAAGTGGTGTCATTCCTACCAGTAGGCTAATCTCAGACCTTCTATCAACGATGCATCACACTGTCGATGACCTGCCTTTTGTCATTTAACCAGCTTGACTCCCCCAGGCATCTTTTCATATGACATAGAAGAACGTGAAACATAGGAATGTGGGCGGAGATATTTAAGATTCAAACCCAGTTCCAACATTTTTTCACCCTGTAATCTGAATCTTCGACAAGTCATTTAGCCTTTCTGCTGTCCTAGTCAAACAATGGAATGAGGGAAGGAGTGATAAGAGGAGTGACTTCTAACTTTAACATTCTCTTTAACTCATTTTAAATTTTATTTTTATCATTCACTGAGCATTTACTATATGCTAGGAACTTCTGCGATATGAGATTTAACCTTTTACAAAAACACTGTGAAGTTTGCTGAGGTTCAGGATAGGTGGTGAAGGGGCAGAGTCAGAATTCAAATCCAGTTCTGATGAATCTGAAGACAAACTGTGAATCCCTGGGATAAACAGACTCTACCCAGACACTCAGGCCATTGTATCTCTTTTCTAAATGGCATATTTTTTGTGTTGATTATTTTCCCACTTAATGTATGCTTATACGTCTATATCCATCCGTGTTCTCAAAGGTAAACTATGTGTTTATGTGTGTGCCAAAACCAGTATGCTACCCCAGATTACTTTTCATGTTCCTCTAAAGACAGTAATTATATTTGTTTTGACATTGATCTTGAAGTAACCTGTGGATGCTAGCTAACCCTTTAATGGATATTTAATATTTACATTAAAATATGTAAATGTGTATATCGAGTCATAGAATTTTTTGCTGCAATTTATTTATAACAATATTTTCATTAGACATTTGTTAAATTTTCTCCCCTAAATGCCCTAAAAGAACATTAGAAAGCACATATGCCCAGCTGGGTGGACAATCTGCCAGTGAAACTAGCCAACAGAGGGCTGATTTTACCCAAACTTCACATTTTAACACATTCGATTTTGAAAAAACCCTATTGTGTTGGCTTATTTATTTATTGCCCACTAGACTTCCAGGAATCCAGTTGCTAAGTAAATCTTTCTGGTTTTCCCACCTTTAGATGTCACCCTGTGTGAGGAGGCATTCTTCAGGTTTGCCGTTCCTACAAAGTTTACCCCTAATTGGCTCAGCGTCCTGGTTGACAATTTGCCGGGCACCAAGGTAAACACAGAGAGCGTAGAGAGGATAAAACGGAGATACAGCTCACAAGAACAAACTTTTCAGCTCCTGAAGTTATGGAAGCACCAAAACAAAGATCAAGATATAGTCAAGAAGATCTTCCAAGGTATGGTAACCTGAAATAAACAAATCAAGCAGAAATCAAAGACACCCCTTGATCATAAGCAATAAGACTATGCACCTGTGTAGTTGTATGGACGATGTTTCCCTTTGGGAATTATTATTGGACTAAAATGTTTTCACCAAGTGATCGCGTAGAAGCTCCCCCTAGAGCGGTCATGCAAGGTTTTATTCTCACCTCCTCCACATCCCAACTGCTTTTTAAAGTATATTGAACACTCTAAAACAAGAGGCAATCCATTTCAATTACAGGGCTGGACCTCAGCAATTCTACCTCTGGATCCCTTAGCAGTTTTATTAGTGTCCCCTCTGGCTTACCTAGATGTTCTTTAAATACTTTGGGATCTTATCTTGCATTTCCTCCAAGAAGCTATGTTGTATTTATTTGTATTTATTTAGTAATTCTCTCCAGAGAGCCTCCAAGTGTCTTACAGATGTCCTCTCATTAATCCTCACAACATAGCCTATTTTAAAATTACCATTTTAATAGCATATGTTGTGAGGATTAATGAGATGAGGTCTGTAAAGTGTTTGAGCCTCTTAGAGAAAAGGGCTAGTTAAAACCAAGTACTCTCATGTTTTAGAGTTTTATATATAAAAAAAAATCTCCTTTAGAAATGTGTGTGTGTGTGTGTGTGTGTGTGTGTGTGTGTGTGTGTGTGTGTATTATGATGGGAAAGAATCCAAAAGGGAAAAGGAAGCTTCATCCAGTGTGGACTATAAGCTTTAGGATATGCAGTGCAAAGAGTTCTGACTTCAGCTGGGCACTGGGAGCACCTGCCAGAAAGGAGGAGGAAGATTTTCATAATGCAGACAATGTCAGGGAGAAACCCATCTGCTCTTTACCTGTAGTTAGATGACCAAAGAGCCCTACACTTCCCCAAAAGCCTCAAACATCTGAAACTGAGGCCTGCTATTTTAGGAGACTAAGATTTTTGACTTTCACTTGTGCAAAGTTTTCTTATGTTTTGGCAAAGAAAAATGTATTCTTTGAAACTATAATTAGCCCTGAAGCAGGAAAAGAAAGGAGAAAGGGGTGGGATACAGAATCAGAGACTGTTAGAATTGGAAGGG
Organism: Ursus americanus; assembly: GCF_024610735.1. Lineage (NCBI taxonomy): Eukaryota > Metazoa > Chordata > Mammalia > Carnivora > Ursidae > Ursus > Ursus americanus. Next base: position 20,029,852 of record NC_142135.1, read on the forward strand.
GCCAAATTCTCTATTTTATAAACAAGGACATTTCAGCCCAAAAAGATGAAGTGCCTTGCCTGAGGGCTCACAGACAGTAAATGACTCCTGTCATTAATGGAAATGTTAGATACTCCTTCTTACGTTTATGTTCCAGCTCATTACTGAAATATTCTCTAGGCCATATGAATCCTACCATTCTTTGTCCTCATTCTATTGGGTTTTTCAGATCTCCTCCTCCATAGTAATCCTCTGGTGCTATTTATTAAAGACCATTTGTCACACCTAACTCTTCCAATGGGGTATATATCAGATATCCACTAATGAAAGTTTATATTACAAAATGGCTAAGTTGAATACTTTATTTCTATTTTTCTGAAATGTTATGGTTTTAATTTTTCCATTTTTTCTTAGAAAACTGAGAGTGATGTGTCTATAGTTTTCTACTGTTCATTTCCAAAATTAGGGCTTTTCATAAAGCTCTGTTGGATGCCTAGAATACATAAAGCATATTACCCTTTCTAACACAAAGTAATATTCAACTCAGTTCTCACAAATAACTAGCATCACATAGCCCCCCCCCCCATAAAAAGGAAGGAGAAGGTTATCTTTAAAACAAATTTATGAAATTCTAGGAGAACCTCCTTCTGCCTAGTGGTCATTTTGTGGTGGTGGCTTTAGAATATACGTTATGTGACCGTGTCTTCTGGCTTTTGCTTGATGCAGATATCGACCTGTGTGAAAACAGCGTACAGCGGCACATTGGACACGCAAACCTCACCTTTGAGCAGCTCCGCAGCCTGATGGAAAGCTTGCCAGGGAAGAAAGTGACCACGGAAGACATTGAGAAGACGGTGAAGGCATGCAAATCAAGTGAGCAGATTCTGAAACTGCTCAGCCTGTGGAGAATAAAAAATGGCGACCAAGACACCCTGAAGGGCTTAATGCATGCGCTGAAGCACTTGAAAACATACCACTTCCCCAAAACTGTCACTCAGAGCCTGAAGAAGACCATCAGGTTCCTTCACAGCTTCACCATGTACAGATTATATCAGAAGCTATTTTTAGAAATGATAGGGAACCAGGTCCAATCAGTAAAAATAAGCTGCTTATAACCGGAAATGGTCACTGGGCTATTTCCTCACAACAGACCAGATCCAATGAATGAGTAAACTGCTTCTCAGGCACTTGAGGGGGGTACAGTGATTTCTTTCTCATCGCCAAGAACTAGACTTGGTCACAGGGCACAAAAAGAAGTAATGGTGTGGAGAAAGAACTAACGTCTCCCCCAAAAGTTCAACAAACCCCAAATGGTTTATCCAACTGATAGATCTGGTCCCATATCTATTGACTGTTTTTTCCCTTATTACTGCTTGCAGTAATTCAACTGGAAATAAGAAACTAGATCCATTGTGCCTTACTAAATATGGGAATGTCTAACTTAAATAGCTTTGAGATTTCAGCTGTGCTAGAGGCTTTTATTAGAAAGCCATATTTTTTTCCTGTAAAAGTTACTAATATATCTGTAACACTATTACAGTATTTCTATTTATATTCATTCAGATATAAGGTTTGTACATATTATCATCCTAAAGGGAAATTGTGTAAGACAATTTTAGAAAGAAAAATATATATTCTGTTTATTATTATGACAAATGAGAGATAAAATATATTTTTTAATGGAAAGTTTATAGCATTTCTTAATAGGTACTGCCATTCTTCCTGTGTGGAGTGTTTTTGTAATATACTTTTACCTGTATAAGCTGTAATATCATTTTATAGAAAATGCATTATTTAGTCAATTGTTTAATGTTGGAAAGTTATGAACTATAAATTATCTGAATATTAGATGCTCTGAGAAATTGAATGTACTTTATTTAAAAGATTTTATGTTTTTACTATCTAAACAACATCATTAAAGTTTTCAAATTATTTTTCATTGCTTTTCCTCTTGCTTTTATTTGAATGGGATGTTAATGGGTCTGAGCTTTCACAATTTTTCCTGTTCTTTTATCATCAGAACCACCTGAAAATTGTTAAAAATGCAGATTCCTAGACCAATTTATTGAGAAACTTAGGAGGAGGGCAGAAACTTCCATTTTTAATAAATTCCAAAGTAACTCTTACTACATTGAAATTGGAGAATTTCTGAAGTCAAGCTTAGTATACGGGTAGTGCAAACCACTTACAACTGCATGGCCAGCATCAAGAGACCAAACTAGGTTTTTTTTTTATTGCAAGTAATGGAAACTGGTACTACTTAGTTTAAGAAAATAATTGGAAGGGTGCAGTATTGGGTTGAATGATGTTGTTCCCCCCAAATATCTTCAAATCATCACCTGTGAACATCACCTTATTTAGAAAAAGGGTCTTTATAGATGTAATTAGGGATCTTGAGATGAGGAAATCATCCTGGTGGGCCCTAAATCCAACGGCAAGTGTCCTTATAAGAGACACACAAACTGGAAAGACAGAGAAGAAGTGCAGACAGAAGCAGAGATGGGAGTGATGAAGCCATAAGCCAAGGAACCAGGGAAGACAAGGAACAAATTCTCCCCCAGAGCCTCTGCAGTGACTACAGCACTGCTGACAACTCGATCTTGGACTTCTGGCCTCCAGAGCTATGACAGAATTAGTATTTTATTAATGTTTATTAAGGAAAGAATGAATGTTTTCAGCCACTCAGTGTGTGGTCATTTGCCAAAACAACTATAGAAAACTAATACTGGTTGTATCCAAGCCTCAGAAATAACATAATTAAAATAACTGTGGGGCCCTTGGGGGCAGAAGTTCCTACACTTTCTCCTCAGTCTTTCATTGCTGTATCTTTCAGTTCAAAATTTCACACTCCTGGGATAGACACTCTGGTTGCCCTAGACTGGGACTGGTGTAAAGACCACGAAGGGGATATCATTGTGAACAGGGTCTGTTCCATCCCCCAGTTGTGTAGGCTACAAAGGTATAACGTTGGTGCTGATCAACCCTGCCTGCATGAAATCACATCGGTTATGGCCACTTAGACAGAAGGACAGATCCAGGTAAATGCCTCACAAACTCATAAATCTGGGGAAATAAAAAGCAGAGGTGAAGTCAAGAGGCTCAAACCCAGAAAATCAGAATCCCAACATGGCAATACTTGAAGTGAAAAACTTTGTGGGAATTAAGTGCAGAGGGTATAAGCAGCAGACAGGAGTTAACAAGGAGCGCATACTTCCCTTTCAGAAGCTCTAGTTCTTCCAGCAGAGCTCCGATTTACAGAAAATGAAATGGCCTCCTCTCACAACTAGACTCGAGAAACATTTGAAAGTTAGTGGCATCAAGTATAAATCACCAAAATGCCAATTTCATTGGCTTCCCTGGTTACTACTTTGGGTTCACTCTACCTCAACCTTCTCCTCCAAGGGAAATAGGGTATGTGACTTCACATCCCTTTCTTTTTTTTAAAACTTATAATTTTAAAACAACTTTAGATTTATGGAATCATTAAAAAGACAGTGTAAAGTATCCCTAGTGAGCTGTTTTGTAAAATGTGACTCAGTTTCAGTCTTTCTGATGTATTTTTCATGAATAGACTGATGTTAAGGATCTGCGGGAAGAATATCATGTAGGTAATGGTCCTTCTCACATCATATCAGGGGCCAGTGATATCGGCATGACTAATTACTGTTGATATTAACCTTTGTGACTGAGTTAATTTCTATATAAGATGTGAGATATATAAGGAAGCCCCCCAACTTCTTTACATATGGTTATACTTCTGTGGGTCTGTTTCTGGATTCTCTATTCTGTTCCATTTATCTATAAATCTATCTCCTCTCCTCTCCTCTCCTCTCCTCTCCTCTCCTCTCCTCTCCTCTCCTCTCCTCTCCTCTCCTCTCTCTTTTCTTTTTGCAATGGTTATACTCAGTGCAACAGAGGTTTCAAATTCCTATAGATAGCTTGTTTCTAGGGTGGTGGATATGTATCAGATCAATGCCTGTTTGAGTTTTAGATCTTCCCCTTGAGCTGCTTCTCAAAAAGCTTCTGTCTACACATTCTTGTTCCTTTCCCATCCCTTGCCCAGCAGCATTTTGCTGTCACTTGTCATTTGAAGTCTGCCAGTTGTGGGTTCAGCAGTTAATCCTGCCCCTTGTCCCAAGAATTGACTTTTCCCCACATTCTGTTCCCTTTCCTCAGCTGTAATGAGTGTTCACTAATGTTCTAGAGCCAGTGGGTTTTCCCCTTGCCCTGCTATATTAATGTTTTTATTCTTCTGGGTGAGGGGTCTTACCACCACACACACACACACAGGGCTACTGCTCCTCCCTCCAAGATCTTATGGTTCTTTCTGATCTGTTCTGTGAATAGTCAAAGAACCTGCAAAAGTTGGAGGAGGTCATCAAGTGCACGTGATCACTGGTTGACCTGAGAACTGGACACAGACAATCAGAGACTCCTTACCTAGTCCCCTGTCCTTGGAACATAAATTCTTTCCACATTCCCACAGTGGGAGCCATTTCTAGGATGTAGCCCCAAGAGAGCAATGTGTTATTGGGACCATATGGACTGAATACATGACAGAACCCCATTAAGGTCTCCTAAACTTTAAGAATCTGGCAGGCAGGTGCAGAGATCTACTCATCTTGCAGCTGCCCAAGACAAGCCTTGAATGTGATCCCCTTGCTTATTAAGACTGCTCCCTACCACCTAGAGTGGTCTATGTCTTTCTTCAGTCTCCCCTTGCCCTCTGTATATGCGGACTAATTTCAGATTTTACCTGAGAAGCTGCCAAGGTTGTAAAGCAACAGAAAGGGAGCGGACCCCTCCAGTGTGTGCAGCACCCTGTTCCACACAATTCCAGCGGCCTGCATACAGCCTCCACCAACTTTTCGGCTATCTTAGCTGAGCTCTTCTTATTTGTGTCCAGTGGCATCTACCCTAGGTAAGCACGTATTGGTAGGGACTCTCTCCCTGGAATCACTATCTCTTTTTAGATTTTGGGCCAGTTATTTATTCTGTGACGTCAGGTCTCTAATGAGTGTTTGCTTGGCTTGTTTGTTTTAAATTAAGACTATTTTTTAAGAGAAGTTTGGGGTTCACAGAAGAATTGAGAGGAAGGTACAGAGAGATCCCACATACTTCCTGCCCTTGCGCATGCATAGCCTCCTTTACTCTCAACATCCCCCATCCCCACAGTGCATTTGTTACAACTGATGAACCTACACGGACACACCATTATCACCCAAAGCCCACAGTTTACATTGGGGTTCACTCTTGCTGCTGTACATCCAATGGGTTTTTTTTTTTTTAAGTCATGAAGGTGAATTTCATTTGGTTTTTGTCATAAGTTTGAGAACATCACTAATTCCAGTTCTCTGCATCCTTCCCAGGAGGAAGTTAGAACCTGGTCAATTCTGTTGTTTAAAAACTTGATTGTGAAAGACTGGATGGGAGTTTAAACTATCCTCATGAGCCCAGACCCCCTGTGTCCTGTTGTTCATCCAGAACCTTACACAAGTTGTGAAGTATTTTTGATGGAATATGGATGAAAGAATACAGACCAAGAAATAATTTTGAAATCCTTATTCCAGACCAGTCATATGAAATATTCCAATAAGTTTTAACTTATTAACCATGATTTTCTATTCTACCTATTTTGTTTAGTATCTTATTCAATGGGATATCTTCAGTATTTTATGCATATATTGAAAATCTAATTTGTTCCATCAAAAATAATACTTTTGAGTGCCAAATTATTGTACTAAATACAGTGCACTTTACACCTAGTTCTAAGCAAGAGATACAGTGGCAAACTACCATTACTCCCAGGAGCATAGTCTTGTGTTGCTCTAATCTGCTATTTGTGAAACTATCCCTGTCAAACACAAAGGTGTTTATGCTCAGGTGTAGAAATAGGTGTGAGAGAAAGGGAGAGCTCTGAGAAAAGAGAACTCTATGCTCTTCTTTGCCAATGCAGAGACCGATAGCCCTAGGAGTAGCTCCTTTTCAAAATGCTTAACACCTCTGGAGATGTTTCCTAAACTGACGCCCAAACTCGATCTGAGGGACAAACTTTTATTATTGTCTTCTCTTGATCAAAGTTCAAAATAGCGGCTGCTATCAGTTCAATTAGTATAATTATGATTGTTGATAATGAATACAACTATATGCTCTAATTCTTTGACTTTCTTGCTGCTGTTTTACAAATTTCTCTCCCCTCAAATCTAGGAAACTATAAAACAGGGATTTAACAGTAATAATAACAAGCAGCAATTATCTCTGCAACTGAGTTTAAATACATCTGTCCTGAAGATGGCTACAATCGAGTTGGAGAGACAGAATATTCACATGGCAGAGTAATTGCTAAGAGTGGACAGTATATACTTAGTACCAGCTGAATTGCATAAACATGGTGCATTCATCAACTGTCGTCTCTGAAGCCCAGCGCAGCCAAGAAGCAATAACTTCAGCTCGGTCTTGTAGGCACATTCAGGCAGAGAGAATGAGGTGGGATGTAGATATAAGGAATTGTATTGGAAAAGCCACAGAGGCTAAAATGTGCATAACATGTTGAGGAAGCACTCTCTAGACTCATGCAGCTTATATAAAAATTTAAAGAGTACTATAAAATAAGCTTGAAGAAGTTTATTAGTAACACAGAAGTTTATTGTGAGTTGTGAAACTAACTGCTTTTTCTACCCAGAACTCTTCAGTTTAGTCTAGTCAGCACTTCCTTCTTTTAGGTAACTACTCTCTCCCACCCAGCCCCCAACTCAACCACGTAGTTCCAATGGGGCCTGACAATAACAGCCTCTCTTTCAGTACACCCAACTCTTCCTTTAGCTACCCTCAAGGCATTCAGTGAGAGACCTTCCAAATGTGTATTTGGAATTACTCAAAGAAAAATTTTTTCTGTCCAATGAAAATGTATAAAAGTATGAGTCTAAAGTTGCCAGAGGCTGCAGAGAAAAGGAACTATCAGAGAGAACAAGGAAGAAGAGACAAGCAAGGAATCCTGATAATGTTCAAGCCCCTGGTTCTAGCCACATTTTTTGTTCCTGTTATTTAGTTTTGTAAACCATTGACTTTCCCTTCTCCCCGAAGCCAGTTTCTGTAATTCATAAACAGGAGTCCTGACTAACATATAGAGTAAATAAGAGGTCCTTGAATGCCGGACAAAGGTGTTTGGATTTGAGGAGCTAACTGTGATGATTGTGAGGTTCTATCCATCTGAGAATCTTTAATTTTATAATCTTTACCTATAAACACAATAGGAACCATTGAAGTTTTAAGAAAGGTATTGATGTTTGCAAAGTAGAATTTCAAGATTATTCTGGCAGGAGCGTATAGAATGGATTGGAGTGGGAATAGGTTAGAGATTATTAAACCAGAAGAGCTGACTACTAGAATAGTTCAGCCATGAGGTAAATAGGCAACTCAGACTGCAGGTGGGAGCCCAGAGTGGAAAGGAAAGGTCACAGTAAAGAACCATTAATCTTTCCAGGAGACTCATCAGAGAAGGAGCACCATCACTGGGCATTTGGTTATGACTAATGGATTGAGATTCCTGTCTTTTTCCAAATATTTAATATAAAATAAGTCTCCCATTTCCTTGGGTTTTCTTGAGTCTTTTCCCAGGGAAATCCACCTCATCTTTTGAGACACAAAAGCTTAAGTCATATTTCCACAAAAATCCTTCTAACTAAAACAAAGACATCTTCCAAATTGACATTTCAATAGCAATTTTGGTTTTTCATGACTCACTGACTTCAGGCAAGAGGAGGTAAACAGGACAGATCATGCATAAAACCTGTGTCGTTCTCATGGAATCATAGGTTTCTGAGAGACAACATGAAGTCATCTGTTCATCTCTCCTTCCTTGGTCCAGCCATTCCTAAACCAGCCTAGAGACTGATGACCTCGGATTTAAGCATTTTTAAAGCGTCTTATTGTTATAGTGATGCCCCCAACACACACACACACACACACACACACACACACACGCACGTGTGCGCACATATATGTACACAAGCAAAGCACACATGTGAACAAATACAATACATACATGCACACATACACAGAGCCAATGGAACCCAATTTCAGGACTTACTAGCTCTTACTCTGTCATTGAGATTGGGCAAAAATGGTTTCTTTAATAGAAACTCTTACTTTCTCGGAATTTTAGAGCAGGTGGCCTTTATAGATTGTTCCAACTTAGTGTTTACCAAACTTACCTAATTATAAGTATCACTTGGGATGTTTGTTCAAACTGTACATTTCCTAGCATCCTCCTGGGATGATTTTGAGTCATGGGTCAGGACTCGGGTGTGAGACTTCCTATTGGGCAATTTGGGGAAATATTATTATATCTAATCCTTGAGGACCAAATGAGGCTGCAAGAAATTAAATTGCACAGCTGCTATCAGAACTCAGAGATACTCAGTACTATCAAGACTCTTGTTTAACTTTGTACTTCTCTTAACAAAGATGGGAAACACCCAGATTTCTCCCTTGGGGTGCATTTAATCCCACTGTGCTTGTAACAATCATTGCATTTAGCACCTGACAGTTTAACTGTCTCCCTTGATGCTGATGTTATGATAATAATATCAACAGCAATAATAATAATCACTATAATTTATTAAATGCTTTCCTGTTAGATCTGGGTCCATTTAGGTTCTTAGAAAACAATGTTCTATAAAAGCAAAAGCTAGGAAATCACTGATTCATCTGATTTCCCATTTTTCTACATTGACTCTGGCACTCACAGTAAAGGACATTTACCGAGAACTTGAGAGGAACAAAGCCCTACACTTAAGACCATAATAGACATCATCTCATTAAGGCTGAACAACCCAGTTATCAAATCATCATCATTTTCCTAAAAGCCAACAGCCTTCAGCTTACTTCCCCTGACATCCACCATTCTTTTATTTGGTACTTGGTACTTTATTTGGTACATTCTTTTATATAGTACTTGGACTGGGTATAATATATGCCTGATCTAGTCACAGCTGTCTCAAGTCTTATACATCCTTCCAATGATCTATCCCAATTACACCTTGGGATTTAAGCTTGAGATATCAAACATTTCTCCTGAGATAAAAGACAGTAAGAGTCAAGAAGGGAAAAAAAAAAACCCACAATTTTGAAAAACAGAAATCCACTAGCCAGGAATACAAGAGTAAGGGTTTTGCATGGAAAACTCCATCTGTTTTTTGTGGGATCTGAATCAGATTTTTCCCTCCAGCCACGAGAATATGCCACTCAAAAGGATCTGCCTTGGATGGTGACAAGATGTACTCTGCCATTAAGTACCCGTGGCAAGGAAAGCATCCAGGATTGGCTTACTAAGAGGGAATGGCAAAAGAAGTAAGCTTTGCTAAAGCCTCCAGAATAAATTTCTGTTTAAACCCAAACCATGGAGTCGAGACGGGGTATTAAAAAAACTTCAAGCCAACAGACTGGCACTTGGGTATAGCTGGCGCTGTATCTTCCCCTAATTATTTGAAAATACGCTCTGTTGACTAAGCCACGTTTAAAGAATAGGGAATGTCAGAGTAAAGTTTCTAGAAAAATAAAATGTGATGGGGTCTGGGAATAAAAGAAAAATAAGAGCAGATTCTACCTAGAAATAAGCAGCTGTCTTTCTCGGAAGCGGGCCCACGTGGGGTAATAAACCTTCAGTAAAGGAAAAAAGGATTAGGAGCGAGACACACCTTATTTTAAATCCTGTCTCCTCTCCTAAATAGTGTGATTGCTTTGGAGCTCGGCCTTCCTGTCTGCACAATTGATAGAATAAAACCTCAGAAGCTTATCTGGACATCCCAGGTAAGTTTCTATCCCAGCACTTGGCATAATAAACAAGTGTTTTTTTAAATGTATTCTTCACAAGACAGAAATTCACATGAGGGATGACACCCAACCACTGTGTGATCATTGGAGGGAAATGATAAACAGGCGTTCCTCCAGGAAACTATGCTGGTTATTTGGTTCGGAGCTGTAACCACTTCACCACAAAATGGAAGAGAGGCAAGTCAGGAGGAGACAGCTGAGGGGACAAGGAGGCACGCACAGGCCTGGCTTTCATTTTGGGCCCCAGCCGTGCTGGGCCTCCCTGGGCAAGTCACTGCCGATGGCAATGGTCTGTTCAGAGTATAGACACGGTGCACCCGCAGGCAAGATGGGTTCTGACAAATGTGGCAGCAAGCTGTTGCAGGCGTCATAGCGACAGCAGATGCAGGCATTGAAGGGTTGTCCTCCCTTCACATGCAGAGCAGATGTTGTGAATTTTTCAATTACAGTAAAGACCCTCTTTAAGACGAAACTCTCTACCAGTCACTGACATTTGAGAGGTTGAGTCAGCATATCCCCCCAAAGTCAGATAGCTCACTGAGTGTTCAGTGAAGCCACATCAATCACTTTGACTTCCTTTTGATGAACTGGATAAAAGAAAATCTCGCTCAGAAAGAACCATTCCAATGGGAAATGATCTTAAAGGAGAGCTGAAAATAAGTCACTGAACACCTGTCACGTGCCAAGATCTTACCTTTTCATGCTCATTCTCTTAACATCTTTCAAATTAGGCCTTAATATTCCCGTTTTAAAGATAAAGGACTATCACCAAAAGAGAATACGTTACATGCCCCCCCATTTCATTGCAAGTGAGTCACAGAAACTCCATTTTTTCTTTTCAACCTTGATATTTCATTCTATCACACTGGCTCAAAGACCTTGGGGAAGTCAGAATGGTCAATGAAGAATCAAGGAGTGTTTTTTATGTTGTATTTAATGTTCTCAGCATTTCCTTTTGGCCTTAAGTGTTGAGAGGAAACTAGTTTCACACAATTCTGCGTTTTGCCCACAGACATTGATCTCATGCACTAGCTACCTATTCTTTATCCATCCCAAGTAGGTGACTAGAAATTCAATTCTGACACAGACCTTCTAGGTTAAGGGCAAAGTCCTCCTCCACAAGACTGCCTCCATTTCAGAGGTTAGCCACCAGCCACAAGACTTTACACCATGGAAACTTCTGACAGAGTGGCTATAAAAAAGGGGTTCCCCATGCCCCCAGATTCAATGATTTGCTGGAATGACTCTCAGAACTCAGGAAAGCACCATAATTTTGATTATACTTTTTATAAAGGATACTCCTAGGGCTAAGATCCAGGAGGGTCCCAGATAGGGAGCTTCTATGCCCTTTCGCGGGACAACCAGATGCATCACCCTCCCAGCACAGCAATAATGTGTTTACTAACCAGAAAAGTCCACTGTCTGGAGTTTTTATTGGGGTTTCATTACATGAGCATGATTGATTGAACTCAAATTTCTAGCCCTCCTCCATGCCACAGGTGTCAAGATAGCTCAAAGTCCAAACTCTCTAATCTTCTTTCTTCCTCCCTCCCTCTTTTCTTTTTCTTTCTTTCTTTCTTTCTTTCTTTCTTTCTTTCTTTCTTTCTTTCTTTCTTTCTTTCTTTCTTTCCATCCTTCCTTCCTTCTTTCCATCCTTCCTTCCAAGATTTTTGTTTATTTGTTTGAGAGAGAGAGAGAGAGAACACAGAGGGAGAGGGAGAAGCAGACTTCGCTGGGCAGAGAGTCTGATGCAGGGCTCGATCCCAGGACCCTGAGATCACGACCTGAGCCGAAGGCAGACACTTAACCAAGTGAGCCACCCAAGCACCCCATGGTTGGTCTTTCTTGTGCCAGCCCCCACACTAAAATCATCCAGGGGCCTACCTTGAGCCATTTCATTAGCATAAAAATGATATTCTTTATCACTTAGGATAGTCCAAGGATTAGAGTCTCCCTCCCAGGAACAAATGCCAATCAAATTCTTTATTCTACGCCATTGCTCTATTCCATCCCACTCCCCAAATTTGTTCTGTTTTCTAGCACCTTCAGTTCTGTGAGGCGCACTGCCAACCACCCTTTAAGCCTGTCACAGCTGAAAACCCGGAGTTGTCCAAGTTTCCTGGATTCATCCTCTCCTCTCAACTTCTACTGCCACCATTACCACTGCCATTCAGAACTCAAACCCTCAGGAGCCTAAGTTGTTGTGAACTTCTTGACTGTTTTGTCTGCCCACTTTCATTTACTTCAATCCTTCTTGCACACAACTATCAGATCAATCTTCCTTAAACACCCAAGTAATTAGAGGTGATTTGTTCCTCTAAGTAGTTTGAATGAGAATCTGTTTTCTCTATGCTGCACTTCCTTGACTTTTGCTCAAAGTGGAGACCAAGAAAATCACCAGTGTGCCAAATAGTCTTGAGGAAAAGTACACAGTATGGTAACTGGAATGAGCACTGATTCTAGAGTCCAAAATATTTGGGTTTGAATCCAACTCAACTGCAGGCTACAGATGCCTACCATTGTAGAGGCACTGCACAGGGCAGAGATGTGAGGTGTGCAGTACATAGACACTTATACACAGAAAATCGAATCTGCAGCTAAATGGGTATTTTTCACACTCACCACACATTTCTCTAAACCCTTCCTTTTTAAGGCACTATGCTAATTTCCTATTGCTGCTGAAACAAATTACCATGAACAGGGGTTTGAACAATATGAGTTAATTTTATTATAGTTTTGGAAGTCAGAAGTCCGGAACGAGTTTCACCAGAATAAACGCAAGATGTTGGCAAGGCTGTGTTCATCCTGGACGCTCTGGGGTAGCACCTGTCTCCCTATCGTTTCCAGCTCAAGGCTACCTGCATTCCTTACATCCGTTCTCCATCTTCAAAGCCAGCTAAATCAGGCCAAGTCCTTCTCAGGCTACCATCTCCCTGCTTCTCTTTCCTCTGCCTGTTTCTTCCACCGTGAAGGACCCACGTGACTATACTGGGTCCACCTGAATATTCCGGGCTAATTCCCCATTTTAACATCAGCTAATTAACAACCTTAACATAGCCACACCCTTACTTTCCCTTTGTCAAATAAGGCAACATATACAGAGATCCCTGAGATTGGGAAATGGGCATCTTTGGCAAAGGGAGGGCAAGTCTCATGCCAAGTTCAGGTGAAATATTACCTAGGAAGCTTATCCTCATGTCTCTCATTTGTATTGCTCTCTTTCCTCTAATTCAGTAGTTTTCAATTTTGTCACCTGTGACACTTTAAAAAATATTGATGTCTGGCTCCCATTCTTGAGACTGGGGGGTTAAATTGGTCCCAGGTGTGACCTGAGTGAAAGACATTTTTACAAAGCTCTCTCAGTGATTCTAATATGCAGCCAAGGTTGAGAACTACTGCCCCAGCAAATGTCTGTGTTTTCATCTTATCTGCCAATGTAGAGAGGAGGGATCAAAGGATAATTAAAAGGAAGACTGCAAAATGCCTGTATTCATACCTCTTGGCTCCACTCTTAACTAGCGGTCAAACCTTGAGCTCTTTAAGCAATCCCTTGGTGCCTCTGTTTTTCATTTGCAAACTGGGAGGGATAAAAAGGCCCCTCAGCTTTGTTGAGAAGGTTGAATGACAGACTGTACATAAACGTGTTTAGTGGGGCACATGCCTTATCTTTGAAACTCACCTAGAAGCTCTGCCTGGGCATGACCAACTGCTCTTTCTGTGGTTCTCAAAAAATACTTGTTATTTGATGGATAGAAAACAAGCAAGTGTGGCCAAACCACATGATTGCAGCTCTTTGAGCCATAAATCTTATTTTAGTTTATTTTTAGGATAGTTTTGTCATATCTTTACTCTCCAAATATCTTCAACCAGTGTAAGCTGAATGTACATTAGAATCTTTTTGGAAGCTTTTAAAAGTATCAGGGTCAGGGTCCAGCTCCCCCCTCCTCCCTGAGATATTAACTCAGCTGGAGCCCAGACATCAGTATCTTTTAACCCTTCAGGTAATTATAATACAGAGCAAGGGATTCCAATCTCAGACCTGGACTAGATGTCTACAACTGTTGCACTCTGAGTACATCTAACAAAGGTAATGACTTATCCTTGGGGATGCCATGGTGGGAAATGACTGGGAAAGAGTGTGGGAAATGACTGGGAAAGAGTGTAGTAAAAGGGAAGTAGGAAAGGGAAGGGATTTAAAAAGAGTAAGAGGAAGGGAAGAAGGAAGGGAGAGATGGAGAGGGAGAGAGAGACCAGAAACAGAGAAAGTAAGGAAAGAAAGATGGTCAAGTACACTTGAAAGTTATCTCTTGATGACTTGTTGGTACTCATGCTACGAATTAACTATGTTCTTCCACCCCAACTGGGCCTTCAGGAGAGATGGGTAACCATGTAAAGAATCTCATTAGAGTGGAGATTCTATGTCCTTCCCACAGAATGTACTCAAAATCTGTTTCAGCAAACCCGACCCCAACAGCTGCACAGATCTGTTCTGTGGCCACTGAGATAGGTAGTGCTGGCAGTTGTGTAAAAAAAGACTTAAGCTGAAAGTTTGGGGCTATTCCTTAAACAACCCCAGAGAAGAAATTCCTTGCTCATCCTGGGTAGTACACAGGTCACTATGAGGACGGCAAGGAACGTGAGTCAGAGGAGACAATTACTCAAGAAAGTTGCCCAATCTCCTAACATCCGGTGGTGCCAAGAGGCTCTCAGTAACCTCAAGGTGACTCCCAGGCAGGTGGCCAGAGCACAAAAAAGGTTCCTCACTCCTGCAAAAGGATCTGTAGCAAAAACCGTATCACAACTTGCATTGACATATCTATTATCATGTAGAAAATTCTTTCGCACTTATGATCTTATCTGATTTTCCCCCCCAGGGGGGAAAAACACCTTTGTAAGATACATGGGTTAAATATTATCCCCATACTGGAGATGAAGACTCAATTCTTGGGCAGTGAGTGACTGATAGAGATAACCCTCTCTTCTTTCTGGATGTATCCTTCCCTAAGGAAAGCATAATTAATCACGACATAGATGATTACAAATAAACTGTAAGTATTTAAAACCAACCAATTATCAAGGTGTTGAAAATCAGCACCAGTGGGGCACCAGTGAGGCTCCTCTCAGAAGGAAAGGTGAGCCCGGGGAGGTGTTTTGATATGAAATAACAGCAAGTTCCACTGGGAAATGGAAATTTAATATAAACAGTGTATTTTACCAGCAAAAGAAGATTATATATAACAGACCACTACACATATATTTCCGGAGTGATCATGAAACCTCATTTACCAAATGTTACTATGTTACAGGTCAGACATTTTACTGATACTAGTTACTGATTATTAAATATCTAAATAGAAGAATAAGACAAGATTCTTGACATGCATTAACAATCCAATCCTAACAACTGCCCTATTATATAGGTCATTATTACAAGATTATTCTCCATTCATGTACAAAGAGACTGAGGCCCATCAGGCCAGGGCCCCACAGCTGGCGGATGGCAGGGCCATGATTCAGACCCAGGTCGCTCTGACTCCCAGCTCATGCTTTTTCCGCTGCTCTATGCCATCTCCTCTAAGCCCATAATTAAGCAAAATAATATGCTCTTCACAAATGAAAAGATCTCATGCACGAAAGTGACGAGATGACTTTTGGTTGATGGGCTTCCAAATATGCGGCAGATCCTTTTTCTGGAAACCGCATTTGGCATAAGGGGGCCTAAAGTCCAGACAGTTTTCATGACGTAACTCAAGGTCTCCGTGAATGTTAGCCTTGAGTCTGAAATAGCTCTGAGCCCTCCCATCCTGGCATCTTCCCTGCAACGCCCCCTAGTCCCCCCAGCCAAGCTCAGACTGCCCACAGGACTTGCAGGTGGGTGAGCTGACAGTGCTGGTGGGGTTGGAAACCAGGTACACCCTGATCCCCTTCTTCATCCCAGTAACTATTTCCAATGCTCTCACTCTCTCTTGGAGCTTATTCTCGGCTCTGTAGGCCTTCATGTTTGTTTGTTTTGCTTTCAGGTTTAAAAAGGACTCTTAGCAGCAGTTCAAGACTTTCATAAAATTAATCCATGGTCGCTTAGAGCCATCCAGAGGGCTGCCGGAAAGGAATGACCCTCTGCGAGGCGGTGCCTGAGACTGGATTTTGAGTGTGATCTGGTTTTGCATAAAACTCGTCTTCATGGTGTTTCTCTATATCTCCATTCCCATCTACCTTGTCTTAATCAAAGAGCATTTCCCCCCAAGTCCTAAATTCAGCCAACTGTACACCCCACGGTTCTCACCGCACCGAACTGCCTTACCCGTGAGTCCCAGTGACTCTGTAGCTCTGGTTCCTCAGCTGGTCGCCATCTCCCTCAGTCTTCCTTGGCCCCAGGCCTTGTCTTCCTTGAGACCCTTTTCCTACCAGGGTTTAGTTTCTGTCAAAATGAAAGCAATAAAAAGTAGTGAAAGGGGGAATTGGAATAACAGTCTAAAGAAGTCAGTCTGGGTTTATTTACTTCCCCTTCCCTTACTCAGCTGACGAGGTCACCGGCGACTAGTCACCTACTTGTTGGAAACTCCTTTTGTCATATATAAAGCAGAGATCACAGTAATATGTGTCCTACTTATCTCACAGACCTATAGTAAGGATCAGAAGCAAGAGGAGACAAAAAAGAACCCAGGAAAATGTGAGGGAAGCATTACTGCCACTCCCATGACTGCAAACTGTCTCACGGAGCTCCCTTTGACAGAGGAGAGGCGGAATTGAAGGGAATTATCGTATGTTGTCATGCGATGGCATAAAGTGCAGAGAGTCAAGGGGGCCTGGAGGAGGGATCCTGGCTGATGTCTGGGATAGGGGATGCAGCCAAGCTCCAGGAAGAATCCACAGAGGAAGTCAGATTTAAGGTGGCCATGATGGCTGAATGGGCATTCTCTGAGAAAACAAAGGAACAAAGAGTATCTCAGGACCAAAGACCAGCACATATAAAGAGCTGCTTATGCTAACATAAATCCTGTCACCTAAGTGCCAGTGAAGGCACAATGGCTTTAAGCAGAGAGTGGAATAATAAGAAGCATGTTTAAGAAAGATTATTTTAGAGACAGTGGGGCAAGGAAAACAAGAGAAAAATTAGTTGTTGTTGTTATCATTATTAGTATTATAAAAGATTATCTCTCATGTGAGCCTGAATAGAGATTAAGTATGAGTTGAGTCAAGAGTTCAATTATCCTCCGCATGAAGGAAAGAGAGTGAACCCTGGGGCAAGACTGGGAAGGGGAAGAGACATTGGCCTTTGTTCCAAGGTAAGGTGATGCCCCAGAGTAGGATAAAGGCTCTCTTTCTAGAAAGTGGAGATTCCTACTGTCAGTAAGCTCGAGAAGGAGCTGATGCTGGAAAACGAACGGAGCCCAGGATGACAAAACTCATCTCTGAACCTGGACTCAAAGGTGTCTAGATAAGTTCAAAGACGTTCTTTTGCAGGACAAATGTCTTCTGACATAGAAAGATAGCCCTGGAGGCAGGCCAGGAGGCCCCTGAGAGGGACCCCAGGAGAATGCCCTTGGGTCTCTCATGCCTAAGTGTCTCCACATCAAATAGCAGTTGTATTTCCCCCTGATTTAAGAGCCTTCTCTTATCCCAGAGCCATTGGTCCTGTCATGAAAACTTAACTGGTCTCAGCTGTGCCGAAAGAAGAATGAAGCTGGCCCAGGCCGGAACCACAGTGATAGAGAAAAGCAGTGAGGATAATGGTCAATGTTTATTGAGGCAGGAATAGAGTTAGGAGTTTAGGTGGATTACTTTATTATCTTAACAACCTTGAGATTAGAGAACTGCAGTTAACCTCATTTTGCAGGTAAGAAATCTAAGGTTTAGAGTGGTTAGAGAATGTGCCCAAATCACACGGCTGATATGCAGCATTCTGTCTCCAAAGACAATTCTGCTTGCTGCCACCCTGGACTGTCTCCCAGCTTTGGTCCAAGAGAGCAACGGCCATAGCCATGCATGGAGTGGAAACAAAGGAGCCTGACAGTATCATGGGGAGCTGTCTGAGATGGAGCAGCCTTGGTGGGTCCACGGCTGAAAGATGCCAGTGCAGGCAACAATGCACACTGACATTGGGACGGTGGGAGATGGGCCCTGGGGCTTCTCTGAGAGCCAGAAGAAAGGTCAGGAAACCTCAAAGTGAAGACTAAGCTCCTGTTCAGAGTGATGAGTGGCAACAAGCTGCTGGACTTCAGCCTACCCAATGTGGCCATCTTTATGCCTACCAGCTGGCGAGGCCTGAAGAACTTCCAGCTTGCCATCACATGGCCATGAGTATTGTTTTCACAGAGGAGAAAAGAGGAAAATATCAAGAAATTACAAAGTGGCCCATAATCAAATTTCAAACTTGAAAATTCCTGAGAAAAACTCAATTCTACATAGATTTAAACGAATGACACGCTGATAGCGTGCTGGTTTTAGAGCCCTCTGACTTAATCTGCTGTTCTATTATCAACTCCACTGTTACTAATGGATTTTCTTTGGAACTCAATACTAGCAGTGCAAGGAAGAAACTGGCCGCAGCACCAGAAGAATCTTTAAAGGCAAATAACATTAATATCTACCCACAGGGCCTCAAAGACATGTGGTTGCCTTCCAACCCAGTCCCCAGGAGGCTGTCTGGAGTCTTAGCTTCTCAAGGTGAAGCCTCTCCACTTCCATAACCTCCACAGAATGTTCCACAGTTCATAGATGACTCCCCCACAGGAACTATTCCAAATAAGGGAGCCGCATCCAAGATCCCTATCACTCAAAATGTAGAAATCGAAGTCATCATTATCAACAGCAGCAGCATCTGGAAGCTTGTTAGAAATGCAAGATCTCAGGCCCCACCAAAGACTTAAGAAATCCGAATCCTCGTTTAACAAGACCCCCAGGCGATTTGTGTGCATGTTACATTAAGAAGCATAGCTTCAGATTGTCTGAGATCTCTAAATATCAGGTACCACACGGGATGTAATATCTGTATTACAACATTAACTTGAGTATGGGTTTGTTCTGCTCAAATAATTAATAAATCCACTGACTACTGACATCTCAACATGTGTCCCTTGCTCTTGCTCAGCTAAGCACTGTTGGTGATACAAAAAAAAAAAAAAGTCAAGATATGATGCCTGTCGACAGCAAGCCTATAGTTCTGTTGGAGAAAAAAAATTAATATGCTCAGAATGACCCTGTCACTGCTCTGCATAAAATAACCAGGATTTGCCGATGCCAACGGGATGAAGTCCCGTTCTACTGCCGCAGAACATCAGAAGCCTTTCAAGAGCCTGGAGCACACCTTCCTCCCCGATCTTATCCATGGCCACTGCCTTTCCCTCAGTGCTTTGCCACAGCCATACTGACCCTGACGGTCCTAGGATGTGCAGACCTTGCTCCCATCTCCATGCGTTGCCCTTGCAGCATGACCCTGCCCCTTCCGGCCCTTCCCCTCCTTATGATCCCTCCATTGGATTCTGTAGGCGTACCAAAGAAAGCTTTCCTTTGGCTTCAAATTTGAGGGAATTGTTGCCCTTTTCACACATTCCCATTGCAAGTTCTGTTTTTGACTGTCTTCTAGGTATAAGGTCTGGTTGAAAGAAGTAAAAATGGTCTATGAAACAGCTATAAATCAGTAATGCAGTCCATCACATTGCTCTCCACCTCAAACACACCTAGAGCCCAGTCCCAGGACAGAAGTGCCCTGATCCTTCTCCCCGACTTCCCTGTAGATGATCTGACCTACTGGCTAGTCCTGAGGGAGCCAGAGGCTCCGTCCTCCTGGGATACCCCTCCACACCTCCTGCATTTGGGACACTCCTGCTCATCCTTTACATCTCGTCTCAAATACAACATTACCTAGGAAGCTTCCCCTGCTTCCTAGAAGTATGTTGGTCCTTCTCATCCCAGTTCCAACATCACTTTGTATCTGAGAAATTATCTGGTTGATTGTGTATCTTTGCTTGCCTGTCTCTCCCACCTGACTCAGTTTTTCTAGGACAGAGACTTATCTCCTAAGGCACGAATAGGACTGCTCGCATATTCTTAGGGTTCTGCATATCTGGCAGAAAATAGAACAGTGTTTCCTAACCCCTGCTAATTAATCATCAGAATCAACCACATGTCACTTGAAAATCCATATTCCTGTGCTTCATCCCAAAAGATCCTGCTTCTATAAGCCTAATATGGCATTCGGGTATCTCTATTTTTCAAATGCTCTCCAGATAATTCTGATCTGCAACCAAGATTTAGAAACACTGCAGGAGACCCTTACTAAAGTTTGTTAGTGATGGAATTATCCATCCTCTACACCTGGGCATAAACCACTGCTTTTCTAGATAAACCTGAGGTACCTTGATTGGATTGCCCTGGTCCTTTCTGGCTAGATGCACACCTTATACCTATCCACATCCTGATATCAATGCACTGATAGTAAGAAGTATATGTACTTATGGGCTCAGTTGTTGTGTGTGGTTCTCTATGTATAATAGGAGGCAGAGAAGAATATGATGGGTGTGTAATTGCAGTAGAATAATGGCAGAGACCTTTCAGGCACACCTCCTCTTCCCTGTCCAGTATTCCCAAGATATCATGCCCATACCTCTACAACATCATCCCTTAACTTTCCTGGGGTGAGAATATCTGTGCTTAAACTAGACTGCCCCTGCCAGACTCCCTGAAGGAAGGGCTATTCTCTTTGGTGCCATGATCTCGACTCCGATCCCAGTGCCTGCCACATAATAAGTGCCCAATAAAGGTTTGATGACTCCTTGACTCCATGCAGACCAAATGTCTGAATGAATAAATGAGTGAATGAGAGGCATTGGATAGATGGAAAGGAGGAAGAAAAACATTCCTACAGGAGTGGGGATTCAGAATCAAGGTGTTCACAGGTCTAAGAAGAGAATGAGATTGGTACATGCATAAGACAACTAGATATGAGTTTTTGAAGATAGCTCCTCCACTTTGGAGAAAGTTGGAGACCTTTGTGGTTCCTTTCCATGGGATTCTAAGAGTGGACTGCTGTACTGTGCAGGAGGGAGCTGTCCTGAGAGTCAAGTAGAGTTATTCCTAACTCTGTCATTGAATTTCTATGTTTCTATCAACAAAGGGAAGAAAGAAAATGAAAGGGAATATTTACTTAGTATATATTTTGTGCCTGGTGCTTTGCACTATCTCCCCGGATAGCAGTGGTAGCTTCTTATGCTATTACTGTCACCTTTCTGCTGATGGAGAGAAAGTAAAAGAGTTTAAATGACTCTGACAACTTGTTCTTTTCCCTGCATACTTCGCTGCTTCCATTCACTTAAGCTATCTGGGCCTCCATTTCCATAACTTGAAAATGAATGGATTGTGTTAGATTACATCTCAAGTCTTTTTGGTTCTAAAATCAATAGGTTTACCTTTGCTGTGGGGTTTCTCAACCTTGAGGCAACTTCCTTTGAAGCCTATTACTTAGTACCACACTACGCACCTTTCAGTGATTGCTTGCTAAATGAAAGAATTGAGTTTAATCAACTGGGCAGCTCTGGGACATAAAGAGAGTATAACATTTTGTTCTAGTTAAAAAAGGTTTGCTCACCATCCCTGAACAAACCTTGCATATTCTTGTTTCTTCACTTTTGCCCATAATTTGCTCTCCACTTACCAAAATTCTACTCTGTCTTCAAAGTCTAACCTGATTCCCCTCTTGCACGAAGGCTTCTCTGGCTGCCAATGAACCAGGCAACATGGAAAGGAGGATGGGATTATTGCAGTTGATTTACCGATGGAGTCAGTCACATCTAAACCTTGGGCTGCTCCATAATTAGGGAATGGATGATGGGAAGCAACCTCAGGGTCCAATATATTTCCTCAATGGGATTTAAAGAAGAGTCCAAAATTGCTCTTCCTTAGAATCTCTGGGCTTTAAAGGACCCCAGTATCACCTTAGAAATAAAATGACTGTATCTAGTTAAAAAATCTCCATCACCTGTAGCTTTTACACACTTTTCACTACCAACCTCTGCCATCACATACCATTAAATCCGCACGCACCCAGCTCCCTCACATGGAAGATGTCCCTCTGCCTGGAGTACTGGTGGAAAATCACTGAAGAGGACTGACTTTATGCATTACATCTCTGCCCGAGGACATCCTGAAGAGGTCAGGTCACTCTCCATGCAAGCAGAATCACCTGTCTGATGGAAACATTTCTTCTTTTGAATATGCTTTTGCTCATCCTCAGTAAAACAAGATGGAATTAGCATTACATAGCCACAACCAACAAAACTGAAGTGCTTACTCCCAAGAATACACGCATATTATGATCTCCGACATGCAACACAGATGACTAGGGGATATGTTAAATATTCTGGCTCACCGCGCTATATGAATCATAGTGAATGACTGCTCCTGGGAGCTTTAAAATCAGACAATAATTTTTTGTCCTTTGAAGGTTATCATTTAACATTTGCTCACTTTTGTGTCCCTGACGTACGGCATAGTGACAAAACGAGTCATTCGGTAAATATTTGTTGACTAAATCCTACAATCAATGGATTCATCTCTATTTCTTCTACTTTTCTTTCCCCTAATATGACTCTGAAAATGTGTCATCAATATAATAAACACATTAATTTAACACTGGAAAACCTGAGTCACAAAATGGAAGAAACCTGTGTCCGCAGGGCTTTGCTAATGTTTCTGGAGTTATACTTGTAATTCATCTGTTTTTACATGCCTCTCTCCTCCACTGGACATGTGTTTTTTAAGGGAGGTGACTGTCTTACTCATCTCTGTATCATCCACATTTATTACAGTGCTCAGCTCATAATAAGTTTAGTAGTTGTTTATTAAATGAGTGAGTAAATATATTTCTAAAATGATTGCTGTGCCTACATTGACTTCCTGGCCCCTCCTCGTCCCTATCCTAGTTTTTTTTTAGAATTCTCAGCTACTTCTCTGTTGTATTTAGACAAGCAGCTTGAGGGAAAATTAAAAGTAAATCCTTCTTACAAAAAGTAGAAACTCCTGATAGAAATAATTTTTAAATGTCTTTTAAATCACAAAATCGTAATGCTTGAAGGAACATCAGAAATCTTTCAAACATAAATAATATATTGAAACCTACCTAGCAATAAAGTGAAATTGGTATATCTGTTTTATAAGACTATGTATGCTATATAAAAAATGAATACTTAGAAAAAACATGAACAACAATACATAGGAGAAATTAAAACACAAGCGATAAGCATATAGAAAATCTTTCCTACAGATATTGGTAGGGAGTGTGGGGGGGTCTAAGAGCTATCATGCTCTACTCATAGGAATACAGACTGGTGCTACCACTCTGAAGAGCCAACTGGCATTACTGGCTTTATATGCACATAACCCAAGATCCTGAGTGAATACCCCAAAGAAATTCTCACATAACATCGGAGCAACTCAGAGAATTTGACAAGGAGTCAGAGGCAATCTGAGCATCCATCAATTGGAGAATGATAGATAAAATATGATGCACACATCCCAGGAAATTTAGTATGGCAGTACAAGCTACAAATCAGATTTTCACATAGCAACAGTACTTATTGAGACACAAGACCATTTATGTAAATGAATAATACATATACACAAAGCAAAAGATATTTTGCAATAACATATACAACCCAAAACAAAACAACCCACTTTAAATACATGATGATGGTAATCTATAATGGGAAGGGGTTAGGAATATAGGACAACTGGGAATAAATAATTTCAAAATAAGAGGGAGGCCATATGGCCCACAGATGAAAATGTTCCATGAACTAAGCAATCTGATCAACTCAAGCCCAGTACTGGAGGTCCCAAGGAAAAAATTATATGAAAAGAAAAAAAAATGTTAAAACTTGCTAGTAATAAAATTAATGTAAATTAAAACCATACACTTACCAAAATAATAAAAGATGTATTTTACTTGAATCAATAACCCCATTTTTGTCATTTACCCAGGATAAATAAATAATGATCAGCACTGCTATTTAACTTTAATTCCATAGGTATAATCCAATATAGTTAAGCAAAAGAAAAAAATTAAAGGTGTAAAAATTTTTAAAAAGTACTATTTATTATTTTACTGTATATTTGAAAAACCAAAGAGAATCAACTGAAAAAGATTTTTTAAATTTTTTGTAGGTTTTTTTTTGTAATTTTTTATATTACAAAGAATAAGCAGATTTGCTAAGATAGGGCACACATTTCAAACTTTCAAATTAGTAGCCCTTCAGATAGGATCAAAACTAGTTTGTAGGTGTAAAGAAAAAAGACTCCAACCACAATGGAACAACAACAAAAACAAATTTACCATTAGTGTTTAAGATCTAGAGAATGAAAATATAGAGGTCACATTTAGGCAAACAGGCTTGAGCAACAGAATGCAGAAAGGGCCACAGTGACCACCTGACTGAACACACACAGGCCTATGGGGAGACCCACCTCGAAATATCCACAGGCCCTAACTAACCAATGGGCTACTTACAACTAGGCACAGTTCCCCCAAAAGGGAAGATTCCATATGTCCCCATACCTCCTCATCTTCCCCCTTTAAAAACAGCCCCCACCCACCTCGTCATGGCAGGCAGCCTCTCCACTGCTGTCCTGTCCACTGCTCCCTTGGGGTGTATTCAATAAACTTTTACCCCCTCTGTTCTTGCCTTGGGTGAATTCTTTCACCGCCCATGCCACAGCTTCTACCCAATTGTCACCCCACACTTGGGGGCCCCCATCCAATCAAGAGACACCCCATTTAGGCACCATAGAAAACTGTAAGATTCTTCTGAGAGACAAAATGAAGACTTAACCAAATGACAAGGCATACCATAATCGTGAATAGAAAGAATAGATGTCAATTCTTTCAAACTCACTCTATAAATGTAGTGTCATTTTACTAAATATACCAACAGGTTTATTTGGGAAACAAAGAGCAAATTCCAAAGCCAATACAAAAGAATAAATAAGGATATCCAGGGCAATTCTAAAAAAGAAGAATATTGAAAAGGGACAACCTTTAATAGATGTTAACATATTGTACAAAGCCAAATAATTTGCAAAGTATATCAAAGGTAGATGAATAGAAAGACCTAGGAAACAGAAAACAACTCAAAAAATGGTCCCAGATGTACACAGGGATTAAGTATAGGATAAAGGTGGCATTTCAAATCAGTGAGGAATAGAAGGATTATTCAATAAATGGTACAAAATAACTAGACGGCCACTGAAAGAGAAGTCCAGTTGGATCAATAATAAAAATTAAACCATAAAAGTGCAAGAAAACATTATAGTGATTTTTGATACATAATCTCTAAGTGGCAAAGGTCTTCGTAAACATGACATAAAAACCAGAAGTAATGAAACAAAAAAAAAGTGAAAAATTGACAATAAAAAATTGGAGGATAGCAAAATTCATAGTAACCAAAGTCAAAATTCTCAAGGGCAAAATGAGAAAGAGATTTGCAATTTATATCTTAGAAAACAAGATATATCTTGTTTATACATATCTCCCTGATATATAAAAAACTTCCATAAACATTAAGAAAAAGATCAACAATCCAACAGAAAAATTAAAGGGGTATTTTGAGAAAAAATAATAGCCCTTAAACATATATAACTATGATCAAACTTTTTAGAAGATAAATGAAAATAAAAATTACGGTAAGATACCCCCCCCCAACATATTAGGAAACACTTTAAACATCTATTAATACACGGGTTGTCAAGAAGGTAGGGAAACAGCCATTTTCCTGCACTGCTGGTAAGAATGTAAATTGGCAGCACCTCTAGGGAAAACAATTCATCAGCAGCTATCAAAATTACAATTGCAAATATTTTTGACACAGAAATACCACATCTACATATTCCTTCTACAAAAACACTTGCACAAGTATATTCACTGCTACCCTATTTGTAAGAGCAAAGATTGCAAACTATTGTTTCCAACCCACCACTGAAACTGTTTTCCTTTATTGCCTTGGGCATAGTAACAATGCTGAGTTTCAAGTTAGTCTCTGAATTCCTGGGACCCCTGTGGATCTGTGTTTATTTCCTTTTGTTTCTGTTAATTTTTCTTCAGGTTGTCACGACTCCCTACTGTGCCTGTTGTTTGGTTGGCTGGTTTTGGTGGCTGGGACTTTCTATTTGTAAAATTGTTTCTAAAAATAATGTGAAGTCGACAGTGGCTACATTCCACAGAGATGCACCTTTCCTTCCGCCCAGAGCTATTAGCAATCTTGAATCCTCTCAATCCAATTTCAGGAATTAAGAGGTGGTGATCAGTGCCTGTGAGGGCTTGCCACTTGGGATTCATTTAATTTTGGGGTTTATTCCCTTGGAGCCCCAGCCCAAAGTTGAGGGGTCACCTTGGAGTGTCCATAAATCCTTGTGGTCCCATGAGGTTGTCACAAAGTCCTCAGCATTCTCCTCGCCCAGGTCTAAAATACCCTCAGAGGCTGGGCTCACAGTCCTGGGTTTCCACTCCCCTCAGCTCCTAACCAAATAATTCCTTCTCTCTGTTTAACCCTCTACCACCTTCAGGTAGATATATTTGTATATATCTAGCTTTTCTGGTTGTCCTCATGGGACTTAGCCCAGATTATCTTGTGTGATGACCAGGAACAAAATTCCGAAAAACCCTACATGTTCATTAATCAATAAATTATGGTCCATTTATTCAACAGAATAAATTATTGTGTATTTATGGTTAAATAACAAAAACGTTAAATAAATAATGGTACATTTATATAATAGAATGCTATTTGGCTACAGAGAAGCTATTTTTTAGGTGCTGATATACACCAATCTTTAAAATATATTGTTTAGTGAAAAAGCAGTGTACAGAACAGTGGACACTGTATGCTATCATTTGGGCATAAAATATCTCTAGAAGTATTCAAAATAATTTAATACTTGGACCATTTGGAGCTTAGAAAAGTGAATAGCCAAGGCATGGAAGAGAGAAGAAAATTCTTCAGTTTTTATCATTTTGTATATTTGAAATTTGAAACCAGTAATATATTATCTGTTCAATATAAAAGCAGATAAGATAAACATTAAATGATTAAAAAAATGGGTAAAGCTATGTGTGTGAACCTATTTGTTGCTGCAATATTTATCAGAGCAAAAAATTAAAAGTGACCCAAATGTTCAACTGTAAGGAAACAGTTAATTATATATCAAGTGTCACTGATGGCATATTCTGCAATGATATGAAGAATAAATATGGAAGTTATGTAGAAACATGGAATTGCTACTTTTCTATTACTGTGTAATAAATTAATACAAACTTATTGGCATAAAACATCATTTGTTCTCTCATAGTTGTGTAGACCAGAAGTCTCACGTGGTAAAGCTGGGTTCTCTGCTCAGGGCTTCACAAGGCTGAAATCAAATTGTCAGGTGAGCTGAGTTCTCATCTTAGAATTCTGCCTCCCTCATGGAAAATGCATATTATTAAAGAAAGAAAATAGCAATGACTACTGAACATATGCAAAGATATTCAATCTTATGAGTAAGAGAAATTACACCGAAGTACCCTTTCCATCAGTCAGACAGAAAAGGTTTCAAAAATTTGCTAACACACTGGATTGGCAAACGTGTATAGAGACAGATGCTTTCCTACATCATTCTAACTTGTATTAAAATACTGCATATAGCAATATACATAAACTACGATAACAACCAGGTAAAAGGAGGTGCTTGTGTGTGTGTGTGTGTGTGTGTGTGTGTGTGTATGTGTGTGTGAAAGAGAATAAAAGAGACGATACAAAAATGTTAATAATCACGCGAAAGAATTTGTGTGACTTAATTTTTTGTTAATTTTGAGATTTCTAAGTAAGGTTACTATTTTCTACTATCATTAAAATTGTATTTACAGAGGAAGAACAGTAAATTTTTCTGTTCACTACTGCACACACAAAAAAGAGTAGATTAATTCCAGTGTTCAGATCATTGTTATTTGTTGGTATTGCTGAGATCAGGACACAGTTTCACAACCCCAGGTCCTTTATATGCCATGCTGTCCAGTCTCTTGCTGGAAACTCCAGGCGTATGAGAGTATGACAATTATGGAATGCCTTGTTAACTCCTGTGTGCTCACTACTCGCTAGGTACATTTATGTGTAGTTAACCTTTACAACAATCCTATATGATACATTTTATTTCATAGTCTCACGGGTTTTAAATCCCAGCTCTGATCCAGAAAAACTGCGGGACTTGGCAAGGATTCCACCCCTCCTCACTCAATTTCCTGTTTCGTAAGATGGAATAAGAGTCCTAAGAGTTTTGCAGAAAATGAGCCAGATACCTTTGATACCCTGCCTATATCCTCCAGCACTTAACCACACCCGTACATGCTTAGTCATCTTCCAACTGCCAGCACCACTGATTCGTTGCCTGAGGTTTTCCTCTGACCAGGAAACCCCTTCTATTCATAAGTGGGAAAGTCTGGAAGTTCTGGAGGAATTAATGCCTTCTACCTTCCTCCAACAGCCCTTAATCAATGAATAACTGGGAAGTGCACAGAAAGTCACTGAGCTACCTCAGCCCCTGGGCAAAATGACTGATATGCTTGTTCTATTCAATTTCCCATTGTTCCCCAGCAGTATTAATTTCCATTTATCCTCAGAGTAATTTCCTTGACAATATACACTTTTTGTAGTCAGAACATTTAACATGAGATCTACTCTTTCAATGAATTTTTTGAGGGTACAGTACAGTATTGTTAACTATAGACATGATGTTGTATAGCAGATCTCTAGAATTTATTCATCATGTATAACAGAAACTTTATACCCATTGAACAACTTATTTCCCCCTTCCCTAAACCCTTAGCAATCATCACTCTACTCTTTGCTTCCATGGGCTTGGCTATTTTAGATATCTCATGTAAGTAGAATTATGAAGTATTTATTCTTCTATGGGTGGCTCATTTCACTTAGCATACAATCCTCTAGGTCCATCTGTGTTGTTCCATATTGCAAGATTTTCTTATTTTTTAAGGCTGAATAATATATTGTATATATACCATTTATTCTTTACCCATTCATCTGTCAATAGACATTTGGGTTGTTTCCACATCTTGACTATTGTGACTAGTGCTACAGGGAACATGACTTTAATCAAGGTGTTGGTCAGGGCTGTGGTCTCATCTGAAGACTTGGCTAGGAGAGGATCAATTCCATACACACAGGCTTGTTAGAAAAATTCAGTTTTCCAGCAGTTATTGGACTGAGGGCCTGTTTCCAGCTGGCTGTTGGCTAAAAGTGTTTTTTGGTTCCTAATATGGCAGCATGCAAATTGAGAAGGCAATAGAGAGAATCTGCTAGCAAGATGGAAGTCATAATTTTATGTAACCCAATTACAGAAGTGACATCCCATCATCTTGCCCTTATTCTAATGGTTAGAAGCAAGTCAAAGGATGAGCCCACATTCAATGGGAAGGGATCGAATGAGGGTGTGACTGCCAGGAGGCAGGGACCTTTGGAAGTCATATTGCAATATACCTGTTATGCTAGTCAATTTTAGATCATTCTGATAGGAAAGAGCCAAGGTCTTTCAGAAAAAAAGTCCTTTTTCATTTCTTTGAGGTACTCTTGGAATCTTAACAGGAGATTTCCTTCATGAAATTAGCTTTTCCTTAAGCAAATATATTCTAAGAATGTAAGATGGCTCTAAAACTTTCTGGGTAACAATAAGAAGACAAGAAGGAAATCGAAGTTATTCATGACTAGTTGAATTGCAGAAAACTGGGAGAGTATATTCAATAATTGTGGACCAATCTGGATAATGGATATTGACAAACTTAAATCAACACATATGCATTGAACATACTCTTTTGTAAATAGTAGGGACCGAATACTTATTTGGAAAGAAATCAAATAGAATTAGATTTAAATGTATAGATTTCAATTATCTTTCCTGATATTGTTCATGCATTAACTTTTACCAGGAGACATTCTGCTTCTCCTTACAAATGTAATGAAGAAGAACTTGTTCCTTAAACAGAAATAAAACTGACTATAAAACTGGGAGTCCATGCTATTATTACTCACTCCTGACAGAGCTGTGCTTATAAATTCAAAGGGCTTCCTTCTCTCTAATCTGAGGGGATGTTCCAGTCCACCAAATGAAAAATAAAGCTACCTTCAACAGCAGCCAAGGAGTTAAGAAGCTGGGTATGAAATTGTGTCTCCCTCATTACCTGCAATGCATGGCTGAGATCATTCGCAGTAATGCTTGGAAATCCTCTACCAAAACAATCACAAGGTGGGTTGGGAGTTTATGCCTTTTGACCAGGTCTACAACCCACATCTGCCACAGAGAATTTTAATTGATATTATTCTAGAGAAGAGTTCCTATGCCAGTAGTAAATCAGAAAAAAAAAAAATTCAACATTGCATTATTCATCATTCTAGCATAAATGAACATAGAATGGATTTGGAGTAGAAAACTACTTTTCAGCAGGGAGAGTGTTTCTACATAATCAGACTATCAACCACAAGGATTAAGGTTTGGGTCCCATATTACAAAAATATATCTGACAAATGAATAAAAATGTTATTTTTTAAGTCACCTTTTCCATAGTACAAATAAGGCAACTGTTTTTCTTTGTACTGTCTATGATTCGAAAGCACTGCTTTCATTTTTATAACATTAGAATATTAATTATTAAGCCACTGTGTGTGTGTGTGTGTATATATATATATATATATAAAGAGAGAGGGAGAGAGAGAGAGAGAGATTGAGAGGGAGAGAGGGAGAAAGGAAAATCTTCCTGGAAGTTGGAACTAGTTCCCTTATACATTATATGTCTTTGTGATCTGCTTCCTACTTTGTCTTTGTTTTTATTGTGTCTTTCCAGGCAAAGTGGAGAACTGTAATTGACTCTGAGTCAAGAATGTGTGTGTGTGTGTGTATATATATATATATATAAAGAGAGAGGGAGAGAGAGAGAGAGAGAGAGAGATTGAGAGGGAGAGAGGGAGAAAGGAAAATCTTCCTGGAAGTTGGAACTAGTTCCCTTATACATTATATGTCTTTGTGATCTGCTTCCTACTTTGTCTTTGTTTTTATTGTGTCTTTCCAGGCAAAGTGGAGAACTGTAATTGACTCTGAGTCAAGAATGTAATTATTCAGATATGTAGGATTTTCTTTTCTTCTTAGAATTTACCAGAGAAGTTCCTTTTGCCAATTAAGGTAAGAAGCCATTTACATTTTTCAAAAACGTAAGAGTAAAGGGAAGGGGATTTGACATTTATTGAGCATCTCCTATGTGTCAACCATTTTTTGATGTACATACTTTCACTGATCGATCAGTTCTACAAATAAGTACTGTTGTCCCAATATGATAAATGAGAACACAGAAACTAAGAAAACATGGAAAGAAAGGTATCATTTGTTGAGCAAGTGAATACTAGCATGAGGTACACTTCATGTTTATACATTCATTTACATTTTACATATGCATTACCATGTTACAGTTTTAAAAAAACTTGGGCTCAGAGTTGTTCAATAATTTATACAATATCATACACTTAGTAAGCAGCTAAGTTGAGCTAGAATCTGAGTGGATCTGATTCAATGTATTTTTCCCAATTACATCAAAATCCTTCAGCATAAAATTCTTTAAAAGCTGCTAGCAGAAGCACTGAAGAATTTAGATGGCTTCCAGCTCATGAGAGGAAGGTAGCTATTTATAAAACTGTTGTGTTCCCCAGCAGGGAAAGGCATCTGGGAACATTTCCAGAATTGAATTCATCTATAATTAAATAAATTAAATTAATAAGAGTAAATATTAGAGGCATCTTTCTTGGCTCAACTGTATGCTCCAGTACAGTTCACCAAATCTACTCTATTATCATTTCTTTTCCTTCTTTTTTCTTCCTACTAAAATTGTTGAACATTATTGCTTCATTATAATTTGTTTTCTAACTCATCCATCTCCTGTTCTAGAGTAGGAGCTCCTTGGGGGCAGATACCGTGATATATCCGAGGCATCTAATACCTGGCACTTAGCAGATGCTGAATAAAAGTTAAGGGAATGAATGACTGAATAAACAAATGAATTCATTAATAAACAGACATGAAACAACAGGGTACAAAGCCAAACTTATTACCTAGCTCTAGCAAACTTTGGAATAGTCTAGAATATGGCACTCACACTGAAGGTGATGTAATGCCTTCAGGCTGCCTTGAGTTGTACATTTAGCTTGGCAAGTACAGGACTCAGCTTAGTTGAGTGGTACCCACCTCTGTCCCACCACCATTCAAGAAGCTCCAATCTTGATCTGCAGTCACTGAGAGACTCTGACTCTGTGATTCTCTAGGGCATACTTTCCCCCACTTCTTCTTCATTCCTCTGTTCCAAATATACGTGTTGCTTTGACGTTTGCAAAAATGTTAAATGTAGGCTTTCCTTCTGCTCAGAAGAATGCCTACAGATAATATGCAGAGGTTAAGAGCGTGAGTTTCAGGTCAGACTAAATAGCTTCAAGCCTAACTATCATTTATTTATTAGCACGTGACCTTCAAAAAACAGTATGTCTAAGTTTCAGCTTCTCGTGCATAGGTGGGAATAATATAAGTACTTACCTCAGAGGATTACTGTAGAAATTATATGAGATGATGGACCAAATGCAGTGAGCATGGCTCCTAACACTTATTATTTTAATAGTAGAATTCAAGTAAGAAATTTTTTATTTGGCTGTCTGGTTTATAAGTACTTATGGATTGAAACCAAGAGAAAAGAGAAATCCCCTTTATCCTCCTAAAAAAGCATTGAGTAGTCTGGTTGCAAGGACAGGAATATCCATGGTTTGGCCCAGCTTTAGATCTTGTGCCCATCTTGGCAATGAGAGTGAGTGCTTTGGTTGCTGACCTGGGTATTGGGGCCTCCTCTGGGGTCTGGCATGGTTGAGGGGTGGGAGGGGGAGTGCTGTCTTACCCAAACCACATGGAATGAGTGAGAGAGGAGGCAATCACTAAAGGAAAATCAGAGCAGAAAGAGCTGCTCTGAAATCCCTACAGGACTAAACCAACCAGGGATAACCAATGTAGGATGATCTAACTAACCAAGAGAAATGAAAGCATCTTCACATGCCTGCTTTCTCCCAATGAAAGGCATAACTTCCCAAATTCAAGCTAGTCACTTACCCCAATAGGAAGTAGGCAAATAAAAGGACAGAATTGTGCAAATGAAAGAATCGATTTTCCTCTGCATATGTCTGTCCTTGTTATAGCTTAACACGACCACATGTAGTCCCTTGTCTCAGGAAAGAATAAGTTAGAGTAACAAAATTCAGACATAAATTGCCAATACTTCCTAATGTAGCTTTTTGTTCCAGAAACTTTTGTAAAAGTCATATTGACACCAAGTTCCAAATAGTACTTACATCAGGCCATTTTGTCCTAGAGTCATTTACCTCTGGGTGGTGGTAGTGGTGATTGGTGGTGTGTGTATGTGTGCATGTGTGTGTTTCAGTGGTGGTGGTGTATGTGTGTATGTTTGAGTGTACCTGTATTTGTGTTTCCTTTATTCTCTTCCCTCACATTTCTCCTCATGAGAAATTTCTCCTCTCAATGGTCATCTTACCACTCAAGCCATCAAACATGGAGGAATGAACACAATACCTAAACAATGGGACTTTCATCAGATATACAAGCAATTTTTTAATATTTTCGCATGAAAAGAAAAACAAGCAAATGTAGAGGGTAATTATGGAGGTCACAGAAAGTTTCTTTTTTCCTTTTGTTTTTATTTTTATTTTATTTTATTTTATTTTTTTTAAAGATTTTATTTATTTATTCGACAGAGATAGAGACAGCCAGCGAGAGAGGGAACACAAGCAGGGGGAGTGGGAGAGGAAGAAGCAGGCTCACAGCAGAAGAGCCTGATGTGGGGCTCGATCCCATCACGCCGGGACCACGCCCTGAGCCGAAGGCAGAGGCTTAACCGCTGTGCCACCCAGGTGCCCCTCCTTTTGTTTTTAAATGAAGTGTACATTTTCAAATTGAAAGAAAATTCTGGGAAAATATTGGGATGGCCATTAAAAAAGGATATGAAATATGAAAAGCTCAAGTAATAAATAATGAACACAAATAAATGGCCTGCCAGTTCGTCAACTTCCAGGCCAAGCATTATATTCCAGGATTTGAAGGGAATGAGAAGACCATAGAAACCGATACTGAGCCACACAGACAAAGAAATCTCACTGCATTCTATCGTGTTCTTAAAACACGGATAGTTGCGTGGGTAGGGCATCAGATAAGTACAACTGAAACATCATTTTATGTAGTACGACCAACTCTGCCGAAGTACATCACACAAGAAGTGAAGACCTGGAACCAATTAGAGATGTTCCCAGTTCTGGGTTGGGCCTGTTTTCCCTGGAGGTTCTGTAAGCCTACAGCCAACATCACTTCCAAGATGTATCAAATAGAACAATGGTATCACTCAATGAAAATATCACTGGATAGTGTAGACTACCTTGGGAAAAGCATCTTATGAAAACATACCTCAATCATTTAACTTGACAGGCCACCTGCATTATTAAAAGTGTATCTGTATCTTTCAACAAATCTTGACTCATATTGGTAGCATCCTTCCTAGTTCCAAAAGAGAATACTATCACCATGTGCTTACTATAACAGAAAGGCTCTTAACGTTGTATTACAAGTGGCCTTCTTCCTTAAAATCCAGCCTTATTCCTTTCTTAAAGTCTCGGTATAATATAATGTAATAGAAATATAATCTATTATGTATATTATATATGAATACAATGTAATATGTTTATATTTATATTATTATTTAGATTATATTTACTATTATTTATATATTTACTTACATATAATATTTATACTTATATTTATAATTTATGAAATATATAATGTAATATAACAATGTAATCTATATTACTCACCTAATATATAGTTATGATACATTAAAATATGTATTAAATATTATATTATTATCTATATATACATGCTTAATTATACCATTATAGGATAGAAATAGAGTTGAAAAAGAATTCCCACTGAGATTTAATTCAGGGTCGGGGATTAGACTTTGCAGTCTTAATAATTCCCCATTCACCAGTATCCCATTTACAAAGCCTATTCCTTGTGAATCTACCTTGATTAGATTCTCTGAAGAGACTTCCATGTCCATACTCTTTACCACCAGAAAGACAGAACTATTTTTAAAAATGCCACCAGTATTTTGTGCAATGAGGTTGCGTGCCAGTGAACATATGATCAGATCATCGCTGTCTCGTGCCTGCCATCTTGAACAAACTCTCGTGGTTATACTTGTCACACTGCATGTAGTTTGTTTGATGCCAGTCTGCACAGTGGGACTCTGCCTTACCTGGGCAAAAAGCCATGTTATACTCATTTTTGTATCCAATGGCAGATAACTGCATGAACCAGGCACCTTCACCAAGCCAGTGCGCTAATCTCTCAGCTGCTAGGAGTCTTGGCTGCTGGTGGCCCACAGCAATCCTCCTCCAGAGAATTCTCTTTGACCACCAGGAGCCCAGAAATGCCCACGAGGAGAGCTCTCATCAAATGACTGGATGACTGAAGGGTACACAGGCTCAGCCTCTCGACTCCAGGTGGGACCAGTGTGTGGTCTTCACGCTCTGCAGCTCCCCTCAGCTGAATTCACATCTCTGCTTAGCTTCTTCCCCGGCCCAGATATGCTTCCTTCATTTCCTTATAGGTTTCTCCTGGAAACACTCCATCAGCTAATCACTCACACACAAACCCCCACGTCGGGCTGTGCTTTTAGGGAATCTGACCTAAGACACCTCTAAGTGCATTGATTGCTGGGACAAATGGTCTGTTTTTCCTATTAAACTCTGAGATCCACAAGAAGAGAAAAGATGACTTATTCATCTCTTCATATCCAGTACCTAATTCAGTGCCTGACAGTAAACATTCAAAAAAAAAGTTTGTAAATTTGAATTAATATGTGAGTATATTTACCTCATTCCTTATTCTCTTCTTAGACTGAATAGATAAATCCTAGGAAAAGCAAGACATGGGTTTAAGGATTATCATTGCCATTATCATTTCAATCCAACCTTTCTCTAAGACCGAATGAATATGAATTGTGGGGAGAAGTAGTAAACTCTAAGTAAGGGGGGTAAAGACACCCCTCCCCCCAATTCTATCCTACAGTAATGTAGGTAATGAAACAGTGGTACCTCGTCAATTGAATAGATTCATTATCAGTAGCTAATGGCCATATATCAAACAGGACTTTCTTTTGTTTTCTTTTTTAGCTTCCCCTGAAAATATTTTTTCCATTCCTTACTTTTATCTTTCTCCCATATTAAATCAGCATTACGTGGGTAAATATCTAAGCCAACTCTAGGAAATAAAGATTTTCTCAGTTGTGTTTTCTCGGTCGCAACACAGTATAACAGCAGAGATTAGAACAAATATGGGGCTCTGGTCTCTACTGTAGCCCTTGGAAATAATCCTATTTCTCCTCACTACGGAAGACAGATTAGACTCCACCAAATGAATTAAGGTCATCCAGAGGACAAGAACACCAACATTAATCAGAAGCATGTACCCATATCTAAATTAATCCGAAGGCACAAGTTTCTCCATCAGTGTGGCTGCTCAGGCCTATGTCTTACTAATAAAATAGGATCTCTGCGGGCAGAAAATAGAACGATACTTTCAACGTTCTAATTATAATTCCTGTTACTAACGGATTGCCTCAAAGTTTGGCCAAGAAAGCATAAAAATAATTGAGTCTTCACAAATACATTTTGTTTTGAGGTAGACATAGCTTTCCGATGAGAAAAGGCTCATTAGGTTTCTATTACTCAAACTTGTGTCAAATAGACAAGATCTGATTCTTAACACAATGACAAAAAAATTACTCAAATACCATCTCTAAGCAGATTCACTGTTTGGGAACCCTGGTATTTGGTCAGCTCTTCTGGAAACCTCCAGCCATCAACTGTATTGCAATTACAGAGCTGCGGACAAAACAAATGAGATGAGGTGGCGCAGGGGAGGCATGAGAGAGGCCCGGGAATTCTAAAGAAAACTGGCCTTTAATATTGAACCGGCTGCCATTTCACCCAAGTGTGGGGCTGGAGACATTGTGTTATCTCATCTATTCTTTACTATAACCCTGGATTTTTATCTTCATTTTACAAGTGATAACAGTTGGCTTTCCAGATACCAGATAGCTTTTACAAGTCACATGGCTACTAAGTAGCACAGAATTCAAACCAGGGACTATCTGTTCCACAGCCCATCATCTTTTGACTTCAACACTCTTTATCAGGTTAGCTAGTATTCACTAAGGATTTATTTTTCACTGAGCTCTTAAATATCGGCATCTCTGTGACTCAGGGGAAAAAAAAAGACACTTCCGTGGACACTCTCTTTCTTTATGACACCAGCATTTACAAGCCTGTTACCCTTTTGATATATTACTTACTAGCTAACAACTAATACATGGTTTGTTCTAAGAAGCAATTCTCTACCCGAAGGGTGGATGCCATCTTCCTTAAAGTTATCAAAATGAGTTAGTAAAATGCAGTGGATGCTTTGAGGGCATGTTTTAGCTTTGGAATCTGTCAGCAAATGAAGACAAATGAAGGCGATCCCAGGTACCCTCAATTTTGTGGACAAAGCCCACAGCAGACACAGGCATGTTCATGACTCCATGGCTTCCAAAGCCAAGGGGAAGTTCAGAAATGATGCCCAGTCTCCTGAGTCAGAAAGTGAGTGTGGCCAGGTTCCATCTGGAGGAAGGTGGGGAGAAAAATGGGCTGCCATCCTCTCTTCTCTTTGTGACGTTGTATGTGAAGTATCTACTGTGAGTGCAGGATGTGAGACAAAGATGGGGAGACAGAAACTAGTAGAGGTTAAATGGGTTTGGATTCTCCGTCTTGGGGAATGGGAGAAAGGACCAAAAGGTGATAGGGTGACTAGAATGCAGGCTTCATGAGGTCAAGGAATTTTTCTCCCTTGTATCTCCTTGGTGTTTGCACATAGTACGCGCTCAATAAATATTTGTGGCATGAGCAACCTTGGAAGAAATTCTTGACTTGGTTTTATAAATGGCAGTATCCACAATATCATTTTGGAAATAAATAAAATTCTATTTGCAGTATTTCAATGAAATTGGCAACATCTCATGCCATATCATCTTTCTACCACTCAAGTTCCTCTTAATGCCAACCGAAGAGCCTTCATGCCATTGAGGCCTGGACAAAATGAGTATCAAGGGTGAATTAGAGGTGTAAAGATTAGCCTGATGATTACCAGTACAAGATGGTTACAGGTTACCTTCCCAGGCTTTGCCTTGGTGATGATGAAAGGACTTACGACTGCTACGAAATGAGTGTATATAGATGAGTCTGACGTCCTTTGGGAACACAGCTCGCCACGTGGCAGGTGCTGGCCTGACTCTTACTTTTCTTCTCTAAGGGCCAGAGTTTCTCAGATGCTGCATCTGACCTATTCCCTTTCCCCTTTTCCCAGAGTTTTCTTGGTGCTCTCTCTGTGTTTTCTCCTTTTCTTTGCGGTGTTTCTAGCAAGGCTCCAGAGAGTTGTCCCATCTTCTCTCTGACAGCTGCCCCTCAGTTTTAGGACACTGCTTTGCTGGAGATTCTTAACTGCTGTAGGACGCTATAGTACTTACTTGCTAGAGATGTTGCACTGTGATGATTTTAGGGCTTGAGATCTACCTTATCCTTGGCCCTCCATCTCATCAACTTTTCATGACCTCCACTCCCTTAAGGCACCAGCTCCTGTGTGTTCAGCTCTTGCTTCTACCAGTGAAAGTAGGAAGAAGGGGAAACAGCAATGTGGTGTATTAGCCAAGTTTAAGCTTCCAAGTTATATTTGCAAAACTGACAAAGCACTTTATAATCTCCATATAAAAGCCAAGTTTAAAGCAAAGACTTATTAAATCTGTATAAAGTATACAAATGAGTAAATTATTGCTAATGGCATGACTTTCTGAACTCTTCTTCAAAGCTGAACCAGGAAATTATTTTCATTTTAAACAACAAATTTGTTTTTTGCATTATCCAGGATACCTCACCATTTCAGGTTTTTAGTATAATACGGATCTGTCTGCATTTGTAAACAGAAGACTGAGCTGCAAGAGAAAGGAAGAGAAAAGCTAGGCCTGCATTTTGGAGTAACATGCAAAAGCCATTAAACCAGAATTCATTTTAAGCAAGTTTCTGCTAGACAGTATGGATTGAGCGTGATTACTAGTTCTAGGAACCCGTTATGAAACAAATAAAATTTAAACATTGCCCTGGAAAATTGATACAAGTGAGTTGAATTCATTACCTACTGAACAACAAATAGAGCTCAATTTTGGCAGGAAGAGTAGGATGAAAAGGGGAAAGCATGTTCTTCCAAGGATGTTGGTGAGAACAAGTTATGTTACGAAAAGTAAAAGGTACAGAGATGGAATTTTACACAATTATTCAGAGTGCGGTAGATTTATATTATGTCAATTTAGTTCAACTGGAACAGAATTTCAAAAAATTCCCTTGCCTGCACAGCTCCTGGTTGCCATGAAGTATCAGCCACACTCTTTTGCATGCAGAAGGTGAAGACAGGCAATGAGGCTCCTGGTAGCTTATACACATTGTTCGTTGTTGCTGGCTTCTCACCTTGGGATAGCATCCTCTCCTCCAGTTCCTGTACCTCCTACCAAATCCTCATTTGGCTTCTCTGGCTCCTGGGCTAGGTGCAGATTGAGTTCCATGATGAAGGGCACTAGCTTCCCCTGCAGGATACCCCCATTTCCCATGTGGCAGGTGAAAAGGCAGAGAGAGACTGTCAAGGATTTTAAAACTGTCCTCATGGCTCCAGGCAGCATTGCAGCTTCCTGTTTGTGCTCTCTTCCCCTCATATCCATCCTCCTTTTCAACTGCCTGCCCTGTGGATGTCTGTCTCCACCACCAGATCCAGAAGGAAACATCTCACATAACAGTTTAACCATGTCCCGCAACTGGGTGAGGCCAAGCCACTATTATAGATGCCCTATTTAGATATTAATGTATATTCCAGAGATTTTGTGTTTCTCTGATCACACTCTGACTTAAACACAGGGAGACATTATTAGAGTGAGGAAACATTGGGAAGATAATTGGATAAATCATCTGTAACTTTTCAGAAGAAAGGCAATACCTTTCACTAAGCTATTGTTGTAAAGTTTTTCATGACTCTCAACAAAGGTCAACCAATGCTATTTAAGACCTTCAGTACCTTCACACAACTTTATCCATGTTATTAAAGTTGTTAGTCGCATGCTTTTAAATCACACACGATAGTTTACACTTATGGCTTATGTTTCAAATATACTCAGTGTTTGACATTATCTAGGTGATACCACCATTCTTAGTAGCTGATGTTCAGTATTTAAAATTTTTTGCTTCGTATACCACTTTTGATGTGAATTTTTATCTGCAACCTGCCTTTTTTCTCAAAAGAATTCTGAGAGGTCAGAAAAGAGCCAGTAAGGATTGGGATTTGTCATACAGGGAGAGGACGAACGTTGCCGAAGCCCAGGCTGTCACATTTGCACCTTCTAATTTCAATGAATTTTCACAAAACCTTTATGGTTAGTTTCTTACTCCTCTTTTTCAGTTGGGGGACTGAGAATCAGAGAATTAAAGTGTCCTGTTCAACATCCCACACCTAACAAAACCCTGTTTTTCCTTAAAAGTGAGCGAAACTGTAATCATGCCAACAGAAAAGCTGCAATAACCTTTAGAACCAGAAAATGGTGAGGTGCTATGCACTAAGAAGAGTAAGAAGATAAGAAGCAACCAGAGCACATAACAAGGATTCAGTGTCTGACAGCTGGGCACAGCAACAAACTACAGTGATAAAGATTTTTATCTCTTGATAAGAAGCTTGGCTCACAGCAAACTCTTTACAGTAAATTTAATACATCTGAAAGCTGTTACATTTTTAAGATGTAAAAATGAATAAAATGGAAAAAATTGCCCAAGCAGGAATCAAACACTAGACCACAAAACCTCCAAGTATCATCTAATGACTAGGGAGGAAGTGTGTATTTTAATGAAAGAAATCCCCAACGTATACTACCTAGAATTTTCATTTCAGCAATTGTCCCTTCAATATTGAGACCCTTTGTCTGTTCCAGAGGGGTAATGACAGGTAGAATTTTACCTGAAATCCCCTCAAGTTCCCAGTTCTCTTGGTCACTTCCTTCTCAAATTTCTGTGTTCCTAATCAATGGCACCTCCTTACGATCTCAGTGAAAGTTGGAACAAAAGGAGCCATTTCCCAACGGTTGTAAAAATAAATGGGACATGAAAGGAAGGTACCCTTTATACTGTAGTCCAGTCACAGAATTTTAGCAGCATTTAAGAATGATTTCTTATCTTTTACAAATGAGTTAACTGAAAATCAGAGAAGTGAAGTTTTATTAATTAAATTCAAAAGTGAGTTCCGGTTTCTGGGTGCATTAAACTGACACAATTCTGTGAGTGAGTAATTTTTAAAAAATAAAATAAAATTACAAATACAAAATCGCATACAGGACTCTGGGTGTGGCTCGTGAAAGTGTGGGCTTAAATTCTGACTAGAACTGAGTGAGGTAAAATCCAACTTGAAAAGGCAAAAGCCAAGTAAGTTGAAAAACCCAGTCCCTGGAAGTGCAGGGATCCCAAGGGGCATCAGGAACAACTGGAACCAGAGACATGAACCTCACCGGATCGTTTCCATCTCTGTTTCTCTCTGCAGGTTGGCTTTATTCCTTCTTACTGTGAACCAGTACTCTTCAGAAGCAGGAAAACGTGGCTGCTGGTAGTTCTTAAGTTATATATCATAGAGTTTAACCACTGAGATGCTGAGATGCTCTCTGGGCCAAATCAAATCTAGGGAAGGACCTTAGTTGATCTAGTCGGGTCCAAGTTAACTGCTGTCAGTGGTGCTGAGTCTTATAAAAACATGGGGGCAATCATGAGCGCATGTCAGTATAGAAAAGGATCTGTGCCAAGAAGAATCTGGAAAGACAAAACAATCCTCCATAAATCATTGGCTCAATACTGAACAGCTAATATGTGGTATACTCAGAATCATTAACTAAGGGTTCATTTTAGCACAAATTTTTTTCTCTAAATGTTACAGCAAGATACTAAAGAAATGAATTTTCCTGGCTCAGAATTTTTGTTTTCTTGGCATAGAAAATTATCAGAATATGCAAACAAAAACAAGACCCAACTCAAAATAATCTTAGTTTTTTCAGTCAATTTAGAGTTCTTCTGAATGACTATTATATACATCAATTCTCATTAGAGATTTATTAAGGAAACAGGACATTTGGGTTAAGCACGTATTATCTTTTAACTCATACTAGAAATTTCCTTTTTACTGCATTCTGATGTGATTTGTTTACTTATCACTTTATTATTGATATAGAATAGATGAAAAATTGCTCATTGGTTATGCCCTGTGATAAATGAAAGATTATTATACAGTGCTTTGATATGTAAATAGCATAATTACAAGCTTATTAGAGTCACTTTTTTTAGAACAAATAGCATATTGCTAAACATTTCAGACCAAAAAGCTCCTGCATAAGGAAGTCGCTATTGATTTGTAATTCCTAGTTAAGTAATTCTCTATCGATTTATATTTCTTTGCCCTAAACAAAGTGTTTCAATCATTGGAAGAATTAAGGGGAATTGAAAATGGGAAATTTTGACAAAGTATATTGTAACAGAAAGAAAACCCCCGGCCTTTCCTTTTCTCTCTTTAACACAGATTTAGCAGCATCTTTTTAATTTTTAAATTCATAAATTCCCATTCTTCTTGATTAGCTCCGAGAATTCCTCCCCTCTTGGACTTATGACATATGTTGGAGCAATCCTGGAAAGGATTTACAATAGTGCCTAAACTATGCTACTCTGCCTGGGATGAGAAAAGACGGGGCTTGAAAATAAAGTAACGGATTTTGGTGTTCAGCTCTCTTCTACCAGGGAGACTTTCTCTGGGTGAGGCTCAGCCTAGCGGCCTGGTGGGGCAGGGGCTACATCTGTTGCACTGTGTGCTGCTAGCCAAGAGCACAAAAGTCTCAATTCAGAAGCCGGAGAAAAGAGTAGGAAACTAAAACCAAGGGTAGCAGATGCCATACCAAACTGAAGGCATATGAATTATCTTCTAGATGAGCAAGGGAACAACATCTGTTCTTACTCATAAATCAAAGCCTGCCCAGCAGGCTCAGGGCATGGGGTTTCTCACACAGAAGCACAGGACAGGACACGAAGAGAATGGATGACAGTGTGATTCTTCACAATGAGCGCATAGAGCAACAGTACACAGGGTGTCTGGGAAACATCGGGAGGGGACCACAGAACTGTGAGCTATTCGGAAACCAGAACTGAGCTCATACTACCTGGTAAAGTCTACTGGCACAAGACAGAGGGCCAGTTTGAAAGCAAAGACACACACGTGCAAGTTTGCTGGACTCTATAAAAACACAATTAGAGCCACTGATCAAAGGACAGGTTTAACATCTAAACAACCTGGAGAAGACTCCTGATCACATGTGAACATTTTACATTCTATCTACTACACAAGAACATTACCTTCAGGATGTCCTTTTCCCCCCTCTCACACTTAGAAGAATATGCTCTCTGTCATTTATGTATATTGTATCTTTTTTTCTTGAATTGCTCCATTTTCTTTTCTGGTATCATACTAAGTGATCATGATTTAGAATAATACGTCAGGCGTCTTAGTGTGGTAGAAAGTCTCCCTTTTCCCCTCCAAGTTTACTTTCCATCTATCTCAGCCTTAACCTGTGCCCAGGGAGAATGACCTCCCCCAACTGTGTTACCCGAGCTCCCCTGCCCTCTGGCTTCTAGTTGGGTTTGACCCGTAAGAAGTATAGACCTGAGATCAGATAATGGGAGAAAAGAAAGGTTGGGGTATTTTACCCTCACTCTCTTTCAACTAGGTGGTGGTTTAGTAGGGACTGTGTTCCCCTTGAGTGAGCATCTCAGATGGTCCCTGTCAGGTGGCTATAGCTCTCTCTAGATTCCGGAGGTAGTCTCTTTGACCGTGTTTGTGTTGGCCTGACGGTGGGAGTAGCTTCCTGTCACTGCTAGTCTTAAAGGGCTTTGTCATCCCTTTTTGAATCCCTTAACCCTGCCACACCTTGGTACAGAGCCTCTTTATTGCATTCTCTTAAATTACTCTTTTATTTTCTTAAATTATTCTTCTATGTGCAACATCTCCTTTTCTTCCAGAACTCTGGTTAATAAAGTTAGCAAAGAAATATCATTTACTACAACATCAAATCTGAAGAAACACCAATCTATTACAAGCAAAGTCAGTGCAAAGGGCAATGACAGTAATCGCACAGACAAGGGGGAGTATTTACAGAAAGCAGTACGGTGCAGTGGAGCAGCACCTGACTTTTCATACCAGGGTTCAAAATCTGGTTCTGCCTCTTGTTAGATCCATGAACGTGAACAAATCTTACAGTTTCTCAAAACCTGTTTCTTTCCTAATAAGATGAGACTAATAATAATATCTCTCTCATAAAATGGTTGCAA
Source organism: Ursus americanus (assembly GCF_024610735.1). Lineage (NCBI taxonomy): Eukaryota > Metazoa > Chordata > Mammalia > Carnivora > Ursidae > Ursus > Ursus americanus. Next base: position 20,074,269 of record NC_142135.1, read on the forward strand.
AGATTCAATGAGATAATTTGGTTTAAACTCATAGCCTGCCATTGGCATTAAAACTCATAGCCTGGCGGCTGTGATAGTAACAATGGTTTTAAAATGATGTTTCCAGGGATGAAAACTCAACTGAGAGGTATAATCTAAACACTTTAAAGATGACTCTTAATGACCTATGCTAAGGAAATTCCATAGTGCTACTTTACTCGGTTTTCAAACGGCCGGGGCATTATTGCTACCAAAGAATAAGAGGCAATATCCTGGGTTATTATTTTATCAGTTTTAACATAGCTTTTATGTTATTTGAGACTTGAAATATCCCCTCCTCCAAGCTCAAAAGATACAGCACGGAGGGGAAGATGAGAGAGATGTTGGGAAGGATGATGGTAACTCTTCCTGAGATTAATTCCTGAGATTCATTCTTACTGAGACTAACAATATGATAGCACACACTATTCTAAGCATTTGACACATACTAAATCTTTCAATCCTCATAACAGTCAGATAGTATATATCATTATTTTCTCATTTTATAAAAAGAGCAAATGAGGCAAAGATTAAAGAACTTGCCCATGGTCACACCTAGTAAGTGGCAGAAGGGATGTTCAAACCCTGGGGCCAAGGCTCCTGCACCCACCCATGTGCTAAAGCACCCAGCTATACTGCCTCACCTTGTGATTTCTACCCCATTTTTTGATGCCATGGATATCCGGGGTCCATCTTGATGAATACAAACATTTAATTTAGAATTATAACACCACTGACAAATTTTTGTCAAGCAAGCACTTTACAGAGCAAATATCATTAGGCCAGTTTAATTTATTATTGAATTTTCTATTCAGCACAGTTAAAACATTTTTATGTTTACTTTATTGAAATTATATTCATCAGGATCGTTTTTCTGTAAACTGTACACTGAACATCTGATTTATTGGCCAGTCATTTTGTCCATATAAAATGTGACTGATTATAGCTTCTACTCATAGTACTTTTCTTTTATGGTTATTATAATAGAGCTTCAACAGACCCACATTTAATTTACATGAATTCAATCAGCTTGGCCAAAAATTAAAATAAATCTAAGAGTTTCAGTGATTTCCCACATCCACCCCCAAGGGATTCTCAAACATTAAAAAGTTTCATACATGGTGAGGACAGAATTGAGTAGTGATTCCTTCAAAAAAAAAAAAAATTAAGGAATTAACTTGGGGAGGATGGAGGAGGGTGTTGATGAGAAACAGCTTATTAACATAATCTCAAAATATCTCCCTACAAATTACTATTTACAAAAGCTATAATTTGCTACACAGTGGAGAAACAAAACAGCACCTTAACCAACTGATGGAAATTAGCATCATGAATACAGGACAGGCACGATGTGCCTACCGGTGTGATAGCCTAAGAAGGACACAGCATCACTTAATTTAGCAATCCTGCCAAAAAATACATAACCAGAATCACATGAGGCAGAAACATAGGTAAACCACCCTCAAAGACAATCTGTAGAGATGCCTGGGTGCCTCAGTCAGTTAAGCGTCTGCCTTCGGCTCAGGTCATGATCCCAGGGTCTTGGAACTGAGCCCCACATCGAGCTCCCTGCTTTTTCCTCTCCCTCTGCTCCTCCCCCCAATCACACACAAACACACACTCTCTCTCTCTAATAAATAAATAAAATCTTAAAAAAAAAGTCTGTAAAACCACTGGCCTATAATCTTCAAAGACAATATAAGCTAGGAATTATTCCAAATTAAGTAAGAATGGTAACTGAGTGTAATGCACGATCATAGACTAGATTCTGGAGAAAAACCACCATGAATGATATAATTGGGATAATTGAAAAAAACTGGAAGTGGACTATTATATAAATATTAAGCGTAGCCATGTTAAATTTCCTGAATTTGCTAACTAGACTGTGGTTAGGGAAGAAAACACTCTTGTTTTTGGGAAATACACCCTGAAGTATTAAGTGACAAAAAGTCATGATGCAGTCAACCTACTCTCAAATGGGTCTGCAAAAACATGTGTGTGTATGTGAGAGAATAAAAAGAAAATGTGGCAAAACAGTCAATACTAGTGACTCTCTAGAAAGGGCGTGCAAGTATTCTTCATAATTTCATGAGACTTCTCTTTAAATTGGAAATGATTCCAAAATAAAGCTTTTTTAAAAATAATTACTTTAAGCCCTTAGAGAGACACTGACCAAAACTGGGAGGACTGTGAAAATTGAATGTAGAGCATAATGATAATGCTAGAGCGGGCAATTTGGAATTTTCACTAAATTGTGGAAGTGTTGCAAAATACTTGAATTATTTACTTGTTGATTATAGTCCATCATGGCACTGCATACTGTATATATTATCCAGTTATACATACATATTACTGTACAGGGCTATTTACCAAAAATGTTTGTACTCTATATTTATGGGCAATTCAGAGCTTTTCCAGGGTCGTTTTTTACTATACATGACTTTCAACTTATTTTAAAACTTAAAACCAGTTTTTATAAAGTGTTACTTCAGTACATTTCTAGAAAGTCCACTTTTTTCTAGGTCAATTTTTGCAGGTCCCAGTTTTTAAAGATGCAGTTTATACCTACATTTAGGGGTTCGTGTTAATTTTTATTTCTGCAGTGTGATGGACATTCTTTCCTCTCCCCATGTGTACTTCACCCTTTGCCACCTGCTCTGAAGAGAGGGGGCTGCATGCCGAGCTTCCATGCCCTCTGGTTTCCAGTTGGATGTCAACATGGAGAGATGTAGGAAGGAGATCAGAGGGTGAGAGCCAAGTGACATGGGGTGTGTATCTCCAGGCCTTCCCCTGACCCGGCCAATAAAGGCTTCATTCCCCTAGAGGCCACAGCTCCCCGTTGGCCAGCTCTTGCTCTAGTTTTTAGTCACAGCTCTGTCAAATGCTGGCTCCCAAAACCATTACCAAAATTATCTCTTGATAAAGCAAAGCTGCTTATCACAGGAAGACAGATCAGCACCTTGACAATCTTAGCAGGAACTTGCAAGAGGAAGAGCAAAGTCAGGATATATATGTGGTTTTGAAAGTCTGGTTAAAGGTAGATTTTTCAAAGGGAGTGCTTGCTTAGGACTGCACAGAGTTCATGATATAATAGTTTAGGACTGGTGGATACAGCAAGAGAGGGTTTCCAGGTGAGTTAAAAAATAAACAGTTGCTTGATAAGCTTGTTTGAGCTGTTATCCTGAGTAGGGGATATTTACTCAAATGAGGATATGTTGATTAGTAGAGAGTTAAATGAATGGACTTTCAGAAAGTTCCTGAAACAGCAACAAAGTTATTTGGAACGTCATCTTCCCGGGCATGAGCTGCCTGAAATAGCAAAGTCATGTCAGTGCAGACTGGACACCCTTGGGGGTATAGGTGGTTTCTGTTCTCAGCTCCCATCCTTTTGGGACTAGGGATGGCAACAGCTCCCCACCCTGAGTAGCTTACAGGGTCATTCATCAGCTTGTGGTTGGTCTTCCTTTCCTGCCTACACCCTTGTCAATAATCTATTAAACTTTTTTCAATTACCCCATTTGAATGCACCATCTATTGCCTATTGGGACCCTAACTGATAAAGATAATTATGAGTTAGATAAACATTTCTTTGATAAACCATGAGAGACTCTTAACTATAGGAAACAAACTGAGGGTTGCTGGAGGGGAGATGGGTAGGGGGATGGGGTAACTGGTTGATGGGCATTAAGAAGGGCATGTGATGTGATGAGCACTGGGAGTTATATGAAACTGATGAATTACTGAACTCTACGTCTGAAACTAATATGTCGGCTAATTGAATTTAAATAAAAAAGATAAACATTTATTCATTCGTATATATTATTATTTTTTTCATTTTTTTATTATATTATGTTAGTCACCATACAGTACATCCCTGGTTTTTGATGTGAAGTTCGATGATTCATTAGTTGCGTATAACACCCAGTGCACCATGCAATACGTGCCCTCCTTACTACCCATCACTAGCCTATCCCATTCCCCCACCCCCTCCCCTCTGAGGCCCTCAGTTTGTTTCTCAGAGCATTTGTATATATTATTAACTCAGCAGCTCACACAGAATCGCTCCATTGCCCAGTATTCATCAATTGTGTTGCTAGTCCAAATCAGTATCATAGTCTATGATTTGTTCAACGGAGGTGCAGTAAAGTATAAACTGCAGAGTAAAAGACCCTGCTTTGTGCCTGGATCATTTGAGCCCACTTACAGAAATGGCCTCATTGATCTTCTGCACTCAGCCTAACAGAGGACAGGAGATACTTCAACCACTCTTGCTAAATACTGGGAATTGAGAAGAACCTCCAGGTCCTAGCCCTGCCCTTCTGCCCTGTTTTGAAAACTGTACTTCTTTCTGCTTCTCTCTGGGTCTCCATCTCCACCATGATAATCTACACACTGATTCAAAACTGCTTTATTCTTAGCAGTCCTAGCTGCCAGGAACTGGAGACTTGGTCCCAAGTGCCAGCTGACTGCCTTGCTTGTTGCGGCTGGCCTATAAGGATTCTAGCATCAGTCTGTGAATTCCTCTGTTCTCTGGACACTTCCTGGGTGGGGGGAGGGTGAGTGTTTGCTTTAAACCCCCCAATGCCACTGCCTACCCACACTACTTGCCTGTATTGCTAAACTCTTTGGTATGGTATCTGTCCCCTAAGTAATAGAGAAAATGGAAAAAAGGGTCGTATGCCAAGTCCTCCCATAATATACTCACAAAAGCTTGAAAGAAACTAAATCTTTAAAAGAAACAAAGCAAAGAATATAAATGCATGTCTAAACACATTTCCTGAATATATGGAAACTCTCTGGTCTTTCTCCTCCCTAGGAAGATTACCGTCATCTTTAATATACACACCTTGCAAACGTCTGCAAGTGCTGCATTGAATTATTTAGTATGATTTAGCATGGCTGTTTGTTCTGTGTTAGACCTGTTTGGAATGAAATGAAAGAAAGGACGTAAGACAGACACAGAGGAGCACAATTATAGGCAAATCACACTAGGTTTCATTCATCATTCTTTGCTTTCATGCCAGGAACTATTTCAGCTTAGTTATAATATGCACATTATATTTATTTCAAGGAGATACAAAAACTCATATGATACATATCTCAATCCTTACAGAAATAAGAGTGAACTCGACACAAAAGCCTATGTCACATGCAATTGCACTGACACTTTAAAAAAAGAGGGATAGTGGTTTCCTAAAGGACATGTTATAAATATTCAATGTATAAGTAGGAAATAGGAAATCTCCCTTTGTATTTCATATTGGGCTTTACTCTGAGACAGCCAAGAAACTCGAAAACAAGTCATTTCAGGAACTGTGTGGGCCTCTTAGGTAATGCATTACAAGGGGACAACCTTCCTGCTGAGAATATGTTTAATTTGTATTACATAAATTACACACTATACAATCTAATATAGTGATTAAAAGCTTTGACTTTCAAGTTAAATAAACCAGGCTTTGAATGCTAGCTCCTACTCTCACCAGCTCTAAGAGCTTCTGCAAATTAATTTATTTCATTAAAGTTTGGTCATTTCAACTAAAAATGGGGATAATGTTAGCACCTACTTATAAGGTAATTATAAGAATTAAATGAAATAATGCATGAAAAATGCAAAGCATGGTGTGTAGCACATAGTAAGCATTTGGCAATACTGTGTCATTCAAGTTGCTGTTTTAATATCAAACTTGTACTGGGGTATGGCCAGTTCTCACATTTAACCATACTATCTCCATTTAGGTGAAAACCAATAAATAAGACTTTGCTAACTTCTTCCTGTACCACCAGCTGATAACTTCCAACGGCCCATTAGGGATTTTTCAGGTGGAAGTTACACTTGCACATCAAAGTTGCTATGTCTGAAGTCAGACTTATCATCTTCCACCTAAAAAGAGTCCTTGTAATTCACCAGTTGTTAAACTGGAAAAATCCCTTTGTTCTTAAAGATAGCTAGAGTCATAAATTTGATTTGATTCAATTACAGGCTAAGAAAAGTGAAAAACAGAACCATGTATACACATAGATAATCTGGTCATCACTATTAGTCATCCTATTTATATCATGACAGTAATCCCTAAAATGGGAAGAAAAAAAATTAAAAGCTTTTCAAAAGGTCAATCCAATTTAGAAATTTTTTAAATCAATACTTAAAGTCCTTAATAAATTACTTCCAAGTCTTAGATTTCTATAGACAACTAAAATTCTTTATCTCTATAGTACTTTAGAGTTTACCAAGATTTTTCTGATTTCTAATCTAAGTATCTAATAGAGAAAATGGAAAAAAGGGTCGTATGCCAAGTCCTCTCATAATATACTCTCTATCTAATAGAGAAAATGGAAAAAAGGGTTGTAGGGTTATCATTCTTGTTTTACATATAATAACACAGAGACAGTATTTTAGATTGGATTACGAGGCAAGTGCAATGCCGCTGATGAGGCGGCGTGAGCAGAGACCCAAGTGAAGTGAGGGACCACCCATGCAGCTCTCTAAAAGAAGAGCATTGCAAGGAGAGGGACTAGCAGGTGAAAAGGCCCTAAGATGGGCATGCTTGGTGTGGTGAGGAAATAGCAAGAATGAGCATGGGGCTGGAGCAGAGGTAGCCAGGAGCCCTACAATGTAGGGCCTTGTAGGCAGTGGGAAAAACCTTGGAATCTTTACTGTGAATATCATCAAAAAGCTCTCAGCTACTAAGTAGAGTTCTGAGGCATGACTTTGAGTCTTCTGATTCAAAATCTAAGATGGTGACACATAGAAAGGGCTTTCTAGGCAAGCAGATAAGACCCTGGATGGCAGCTCCAAGTACCACCACAAAGCTCCACCATTTTGTCCTCAACCACACCAGCATCCAGCAAACCTAGAAACTCTCTGGTTTCAACTCTCCTATGAAACCAGCTCACACTCTCAGACATTTCTCTTTTCTCTCCTTTTGCTCAAACCTCCTCATGAGAACGGAAGGGCCAAGAGAGTGGTCACAGAAGAGGTGATTCTTCTCGTGCTTTCTCCTTCAGCTACTTGTCAAAATTTAATTTTAATCCAACCTCTGTCACACTTTCTAGTAACATAAGACAAGTCATTTTAACTTCTTTGTTTTCCTCTCTCTGCAAAATAAAGATTCCAATTCTATTGATATTTTCAAAAGCTGCTTTATCCCAGAAAAATGAGGTAAAACATGTATAGCTATTTTGGTCTCTCTTCTAGAAGGATGATATGTCAGCAAGTATTCATTAAGCAATTGTATGTTCCCAGCCTGTGTAAGGCTCCATGGAGCATAAGAAGAAGTAACATGCCTGAGCTCTGACTACAGAGAACTCAAAATTCTCTTCAGGAAAAGAGTAAGTCTCCGCAAGCAATAACTAGAGCCTAAGGGTCTTAAAATTAAGAGAGGGATTTTGCCAGGTCTCTTAGGCTCTACTCCTTAATGGGGCTACTGGAATCAGTTGACATCTGATTGGGCTTCAGGCTTCTCTGAATTAATAAGCAGCTTTGGTACTCATTTCCCCCTTCAAGGTGTATAAACTCTTTGCTTTAAAAAATAATCATATTTGGCCTTACAAATAGAAAAAGGATGTCAAGGTCACTAGTCTTTTCAAGGAGATCAGGAACATAATGCATTTATGTTCTGTTCAACAAGGCAGACCAAGTGGCTGTTTTCTGGTGATTTCTGAGAAGACCCCTGTACCCACCCCCACCCTTAACCTTTCCCACTGGCCCAACACTATGTGCCTGTAATTTCCACTTTTTGAGTCACTTCTTTAGAATCAATATATTCTGTGTATTGCAAGTCCTTGTTAGAATGCAAGCAAGGAACTGATTAGCATGGATTGATATATCATTTTCAAACCAAGGAGAAAAGCCTTAGGAGACTCTAAATATGAAAGGTTTTGGAACAATAAGTAATGTTTGAGAGAACTAGAACAAAGGAACCCATGATCAGAGACCCTGAGACTTTCACGGACCAAGATAAAAACACCTATCTACTGGGTACAGAGCTCAGAGGAGAAAAGGAACATGAAGGGCAGATAAGAGCACTTAAGACCAACTCAGGCAACTCCCCAATGTGGTGTGGGTTGCTCTGGTGCTCTAGAACGAGACTTAACAACAGAAGTGACCTTGGAGATACCCTGTTTCAATTCCTCCACTTTGTGTGTAGAGAAAACACTGTCTGGGACATCTGAGTTACTCAATGTCACTCATTAAGTGACAGAATAACAATTAGAAATCTAGATTCCTGACTCCCACACCTGTTTTGCTAAGTTAAAATTAAAAAAAAAAAAATCGGTAGCTCTCAAGATTAGGATCTTTGGTTAGGGTTTTTCCAGATCCTATTTTCAAGGCTTTCAGTCTCTGAATTAAAGGTTCTTTTATTTTGGCTATTCTGAGTGTTTATTCAAGAAAAAGCTATTAGACAGGGCTCAAACTGGGATTAGCATGCAAAGAAATTTAAATCCTTGGTAGAGTATATCTCGAAATTCAGAAGTAGAAAAGTTCTCCTGGATCACAGGTTGGTGCAATATGCAGACACATTTCCTCTTTTCTTCCCACACTCTCATCTTAAAAATAATACCAGACAGTACTAGACATCAAAGACAGCCAGCTGAGACAGGAGGAAGTGACTGTTCAAACAGGGAGGGATTCAGCAAGGTAAGTCCCTAACAAATAAGCTCTGGTGATAAATGACACAAAGCCATCACCCAATTTATCAATGTCTCCAAAAACATACGGATCTAGCCCACAAACATCATGAAATGTTTTCCTGATAATGTTGGTGATTGATTCAATTTTGTACACAAATAGTGCTTGATAAAAACACCTAAAAAATAAAACATGTCCTACTTTTTTTTTTTTCCAGCTCAAGGGAAGACACCATGGTACAATGAAAAGAAAATAATGTTTGAATTGCATAGATATGATTTTTTATTCCTGGTTCCAGGATAAAAGAAAGAGTATCAAATAGAAATGCGAAAGGAGAAGCTATGAATTTTACTTGTTTTGCGTATCTATTTAGTATCATAGAGCACCTTGGTTAAGGTCAATGTTAAGGAGCTAAGACCTGGACTCAATACAGACCTAGTCCTTACTGACTATGTGACCATGAGCAAGATATTAACCTTACTCCTCTTGAAATAGTAATAATAAAAACCAACTTAAGAGAATTGTCATGAGGACTGAAATTGAAAAAAAAAAAAAAATCACATGTGAAGCACCTAGCATAATGCCCAGCATAAAGTAAGCATTTGACAAAAATATATTCTCTTTCCTTCAGGTGCTCTCATAGGAAAAACAATTATCTATATAAAATAATATAAGAAGTATTTGTTCATATATCCTAGCCCTCTAAATATCTTGTCAATTATTTAAAATTTTGGCTGTTTACATTTTTAAGATTTCTTGGTCCTTGAAAATACCATCGAGAAGAACAACACTTGGGATTTTAAGAGAAAAAACTGGAAGGCTTTCAATTTAAGATTGATGAAAGTGATGAGATAAAAATGTTGAATTCCTGAGTAGGAATAGGGGTTATAAGCAAAGTCAAAGATAAACAACAGACCGGAAGACAATGTTTGCAATGCAAGAGTTAATAGTCCTATTTTTATTAAGAGCTCCTACTAATTAAAAATACAAATGTCAGTGGAAAAATGGTCAAAATATTTGAACGGACAACTTACAAAAACTCTACAAATTGTCATTAGGCATATAAAAACATTCTCAACTCTTTTTTTTTTTTTTAAAGATTTTATTTATTTATTTGACAGAGAGAGAGACAGCCAGAGAGAAAGGGAACACAAGCAGGGGAGTGGGAGAGGAAGAAGCAGGCTCATAGCGGAGGAGCCTGACGTGGGGCTCGATCCCAGAACGCCGGGATCATGCCCTGAGCCGAAGGCAGACGCTTAACCGCTGTGCCACCCAGGTGCCCCCAACATTCTCAACTCTTAATAAGAAAAAAATACAAAATAAAACATAGAGTTATTATTTTGCTTATCAGATTAGCAAAATTAAATAAATTGATAGATAATATCCAGATCACCAGATTTAAAAGCCAATGAGAAGGCAATATTTTTGGAGGAAAATATGGTATTACTTATAAAACATTTAGATGCTTATACTCTTTGACCCAGCAATACAACTAGAGAAAGAATTACGGACATAATCAATGATAAGTGTACAAAGGTATTTGCTGCACTATTATTTGAAATATCCAAATCATTGGAAACAAATATCAATACTTAGGATGTGTTCAGCTGCAAGTAACAGTAAAAATTTCAAAGCAGCTAAAAAATAAGAAAGTTTTATTAACTCATGTGCCAAAAGATATGAAAGGACATCTTGAGTGTTGGTTAATTTATTGGCTCAGGGATATCATGAAGAACGATGGTTACCACCATCTTTTTCTCTGCTTGGCATGTAAACTTTGTTCTCACAATGACTGCACTTGCTAACATATGGTACCACCAATCCCTGCTTTATACCAACACTGAACAAAAGATGAACAGCCATCTTTTTGTAATCTATGGAAATGTCTTTCCAGGGGCACCTGGGTGGCTCAGTAGTTAAGCATCTGCCTTTGGCTCAGGGCATGATCCCAGGGTCCTGGGATCGAGCCCCACATCAGGCTCCTCCGCTGGGAGCCTACTTCTTCCTCTCCCACTCCCCCTGCCTGTGTTCCCTCTCTCGCTGGCTGTCTCTCTCTGTGTCAAATTAATAAATAAAATCTTAAAAAAAAAAAAAAAAGGAAATGTCTTTCCAAAAAGCTTTCTGTTTAAACACCCTCTTATTTCTCTTTGGCCAGAATCATATCATACATCCATTCCTAAGGAAATGCTTAGCTAGCAAAGAGAATGGGAATCCCTTACTTGGTTTAAGAAAGAACACAACTTTCTTAAGTGGGTAAGTGGGTCACCAAAACTACATTTGGGACCTACTTTAAAAGAATAGGACAGAGAATGACAGGGAGAAATTCTATACTTTGACTGAAAAACTGCTTATACAGTTAGTTACCTCCATTGAGTGAGATTGAGAGGTAAATGAATCAGAACAGGAAAGGTTATGTTGTGATAATAGATAGGCCCCGAATTTCAAAAGGTTAATGCAATAACACTATAGGTTTCCTTTCATTCAAGTCACAGTCTTGTTCAAGTCATCTGGCTCTCCTTGGCCACTCACTTTCCAAGTGACATAAGGATGTAGATTGCTTCTAACTTGTGGTCCTACTTAATCTCAAACACATCACCTCTAAAGTTGCTGCAGAAGTTAAAGAGAGTATGATGATGCACAGGGATTTCATAACCAGCCTTGGGAGTGGGTTACATTATTTCCTTTAATACCCCATTGGCCAGAACACACAGTCCTTCCCCTAATTGCAAGAGAGGCTGGGGAAGGTAGTTTGTGTGCTCAGAAAAGGAAAACAAAATCCCAGTTTGGTTATATATGGCTTTGTCTCCATCAGAGGGGACTTTTTAAAAATGATTTTTCACCGCTGTGGAAAACAGTATAGCAGTTCTTCAAAAAACTGAACGTAGAACTACCCTAAAATTCAGTAATCACACTACTGGGTATTTACCCCAAAAATACAAAAAAAAAAAAAAAATTAATCCAAAGGGATACAAGTACCCCTGTTTATCGCAGCATTATTTATAAGAGCCAAACTATGGAAGCAGCCAAAGTGCCCACTGATAGATGAATGGATAAAGAAGATGTACTATAAAGAAGATGTGGACTCTGTGTGTGTGTGTGTGTGTGTGCACACGCGTGTGTGTATGTGTGTGATGGAATATTACCCAGCCATAAAAAATGAAATCTTGCCTTTTGCAACAACATGGATGGAGCTGGAGAGTAGAATGCTAAGTGAAATAAGTCATTTAGAGAAAGACAAATTCCATATGATCTCACTCATAGGTGGAATTTAAGAAGCAAAACAAATGAGCAAAGGAAATAAAAAGAGAGATAAAACAAGAAACAGACTCTTAACTATAAAGAACAAACTGATGGTCACCAGAGCAGAGGTGGGTGGGAGGATGCGGGAAATAGGCGATGGGGATTACAAAGTATACTTATCATGATGAAAAAAAAAATAAAATAGTTAAGATGGCAAATTTTATATTATGTATATTTTACCACAATAAAAATAAAATCACCCCCAAAAAGATTTTTCTTCTTTATACATTTGTCCTATTTTTAAAAATTTTTTTTGCAAATAACTATTATTACTTTGTAAATTAAAACAGTTATGTAAAAAAAGTGGGGGAAAGAGTCCCTGGTCATTCCTGATAAGTAATTTTACCTGGTTCTCATAATATTTAATTCCATTTTCCTTGTATGAAAATCCTCTTTTTTTCTCCATCATGAGGCCTTTGATAGAGAGGGAAATTACAGTGGAGTGTCTGTAGGTTATAGATTCACCCCATAACATCTTAAAGTTCAAGCATTCAAAATCTGGGAGGTAAAGGAAATCAGGACATTCTAGACAGAAGTTCGAGGAACATACAGGGACATATGGGAACTGGACTTACTATTTTTTTTTTCTTTTTGGCTGTTTGTATTTTTGTTTACTTCTCTTTTTTATTTTATTTCTTATTGTGGCAAAATACACATAACAAAATTTACTAGTGTAACCACTTTTAAGCGTGCAATTCATGGGCATTAAGAATATTTATAGGGCTGCCTGGGTGGCTCAGTTGGTTGAGTGTTCAACCCTTGATTTCCACTCAGGTTTTCATCTCAGGGTCATGAATTCAAGCCCTGCATTGGGCTCCACGCTGGGTGGGGAGCCTACTTAAAAAATTAATAAAAAAGAGTATTTGCAGTGTTGTGCAGCTCTTACCACTACTCAGTTAACAGAATTTTTCATCACCCTACATGGAAACCCCATATTCATGAAGCAATCATTCCCCATTTCCCTCTCCTCTCAGCCTTTCATAACCACTAATCTGTTTTCTGTCTCTACAGATTTTGCCTTTTCTGGATATTTCATATAAATGCAATCACACAATATGTGGCCTTCTGTGTCTGGCTTCTTAGATGATTTAGCATGAGTCAGTTATGTGATCATCTGCTAGTTTATCTGAAACCAGTCCTGTTCAGAAAAGGGATTTATTTCAGTCTGTGGCCTTTCAAAACCATTTATTTTTCTCTACACAGAGTAGCTGGAAGAGGTAAACACACAAATAGGAAATTATAATAACATATGGTAAATGCAATGATAGATATTGTTTGGGAGGAATGCAATTATCCCAAATGAGCAGCCTCATAGGCATTTCATAGAGGTGATACCAGGTTTCTGTATTAATGGATTAAGAAATGTTAATAAAGCAAAGTGGTCTTAGGGAAAAGAAAGGAAAGCTATGCGAGATGAAAAAATATGTATATATTGAAAAAGACACCTTGAAATGCTTCAAGCAAATTGGCAGCTTAACAGGCCACTAAGTGAATAGTAACTCGGAGGCAAGGCCATGGGCCATGCGGGGTTAGAAATAGGGATGGTAACACTGGAAGAATTCACTACAGCAAACCTCCATGTCATCGCCATGATCACTGGGGCCAGTCTTTCACTCAAATCAGATCTCATCTCTCTCAAAATCTTCAGTCATTCTTATTAATTCACACACATTTTAATACTGAGGATTTTCTGGCTCATAATCTTCTTTATTCACATTTTATTTCTGGCTGCCACAAGCAGATATTATCTCCTTCAAGGCAGAGGCACATAGAAGACATTGCATTGAATCATAATGCAGTGTCACTATTTCTCACAAGCAAAGTAAAATCAAGCATATGGGAAAGATGGTGAGGTAGATATCTTTCCTTTTAATAAAAAAAAACAGTAAATAATGTGATAATTCTTAGTCTAGGCAAGGATGACGATTAGTAACAAAACTAAGCAAGTGTGACCAGTACTTGTTTCAGGATTTAATGTGGCTTCTTGCCTGTGCAACACACCCTTTTCCTTTGGTAACTTCAATCTGCCTATACTCCCTTCATTTCCTATAGTTTTGCTTGTTCCATCCATCAAGACTTTCCCCATCCTCAGGCCAAAGCATGCAAAGATGAGCTCAGTTGGCTCTGCCACCCAGATCCAGGAATTTCTTGCGAACTAAAGGACTGCCTTTCTCAGGGCATCTTTGGAATGATTCAGTATCATTATATTTGCTTTTAGGACTCAATCTTTGGGGAGGGCTAAGTTAACAGGCTGACTTGGGATTACATGCAACCTCTCTTGACTATTCATATCCTAGTTTATTCAAACCTACAGAGACCATGTAGGGTTACATTCAATGCTAGAGAAATGGTCCCACTAAGGTCCCAGTAACTCTGTACCCCTCTGTACCTTTACCACCAACTCTTGCAAAAATTAAAAATCACCTCCATCTCAACCTCCCTCCATGACCTTAAACCGAAACCAATAATTTCTCTGTTCGTTAGTCAAATTTATATCTACTGGTTAAAAAAAATAAAAAAGGAAAAGTCATTGTTGTATGTACAACTACATTGGGGTCATTTTGCACGATGATTCTGAAAGATGCATCCATCTTTTTAAAAGAATTAACAATCATCCCCAGCACATGGTACCCAGCTTCTTTTAAGTGGACTTTTAAGATAAAGGAAACAAACAAAGTAAGACCTAGTCTTTCTTCTGAGGAACAAAGAAATGCAGAAGAGCCATATTCTTGGAGAAGTAGGAAAACATGCAGGAAGGAATGTGGAATCTTACCACAAATAATAGATTCAGGTAGCTCAAGGATAATATTTTCTTTTAAAAATATTCATTATACTCGCCTGGAGAACCAAAAACCATTGTTGTTTGGCCAAACAAATCAGAGGAAGAATGTTGGATTTCATACAACCCATTTCCCTATGCACATAATACTAGATAACCAAAATAAACATTAAAAAATACCCATCATGTTTTAGGTACCCAGAAAAGGTAATGCGTAAGGAACTCTACAGCTGAAAAGGGGGAAAATAAATAAAAAAAAAAAAAGACAATTGGATTTTATATTATTATTATTAGGGGCTGGAAGGACGAGGTTTGGACAAGTGGTATCCACATTACCTACAATTGCCACAAACAGAAGGTATCATATGTTGGGTACTATGGCAGGTAAGAGAACAGGCTTTGGAGCTGGGCACACCCAGGTTTGAATCTCGAACCTCCTATTCACTTGCCTTCAGACAAGTTTCTTAATCTTTCTAAACTGCATTTTCCTCTTTGTAAAGTGGAGATAATAATACTTTGTAGAGGAATTTTTTGTTGCTTTGGTTGTTGTAGTCAGTTACTGTTGTGGTAACAACTGGTACCTCATAGCGTTTTTGTGAGGATTAAATGAGATAATATATACATATACTTGTACCTACAAGGTCAACAAATATTTGTTACTGTGATTACAATATGTTTGGGCGCCGTATATCAGGTCGAACATCTAAATAACTCCAAGCCAATACTGCCTTTCTTAAGTTATTTTTCTTACCATTAACAGGAAGATTGGCTTCTTATTTTCCTTTGTCCCTTCTATCAATACTATGGCTTTCCAACACTTTGCAATAAAAGATGAACTAATCTAGTATTGAGACATCAGAAGTGGCCTTGGCCTCCATTCTCCAAACAACCTTCTGACGACTCCTCTAAAACACAGAGCAACAAAGAATGGAGGACAGAAAACACAGCAGGCATGGATAGAATTTATGAAAAACAAGAACAAAAACACGGTTTGTTTGATATAAGGAAGAATTTTCTAACAACCAAGGCTGCTAAAATACAGAATGGGCATCCAAAACCTGATAGATTCTTATGGTTTAAAGGGACTTCAGAGGCTATTTCTCAGTTGTCTCGGTTTGAATTCTTTCTATACTATCACTGAAGAGATACTCGACGTTTCCTTCTTTAGCACCTCTGAGAAATGCTTAAGCACAGGAAACTCACTTACTCCCCAAGAATGACATCCCACTTTGAGAAAACTTTTCCAGGGGTCAGCAAACTTTTTTTTTCACTAAAGGAGCAGACACTAAATACTTTTGGCTTTGTGGGCCATGAACAGTCTCCATTGCTGCGTCTGCTGCTTCCCCAATAACCCTTTGAAAGTATAAAAACCATTCTTCACTCACAATCAGTTATGACTCGAAAGTTTGTGTCTCCCCAAAATTTATGTGTTGAAACCATAACCTCCAATGCAACAGTATTTGATGGGGTGTGAGGGTGGAGCCCCAGTGAATGGGATTAGTGCCCTTATAAGAGAAGGCATGAAAAAGTTTGCTGCTTCTCTCTCCCTCAGGCATGTGAGTTGACGAGGGGGAGAGACGGCCATCTATAAGCCAGGAAGTGGGTCCTTACCAGACAACAGGTCCATCAGCACCCTCATTTTGGACTTTCCAGACTCCAGAACTGTAACAAATAAAGGTTTATCATTTAAGATGCCCCATCTGTGGTCTTCTGCCATAGCTGCCCAAAGTGACTAAGACGCAGCCCATACAAAAACAGGCCATGAAAACAGTATGGAGTGTCCTCAAAAGATTAAAAGTAGCACTACTGGGGCGCCTGGGTGGCTCAGCCATTAAGCATCTGCCTTCGGCTCAGGGCATGATCCCAAAGTCCTGGGATCAAGCCCCGCATCAGGCTCCCTGCTCCCCTGGAAGCCTGCTTCTTCCTCTCCCACTCCCCCTGCTTGTGTTCCCTCTCTCGCTGGCTGTCTCTCTCTCTGTCAAATAAATAAATAAATAAATAAATAAATAAATAAATAAATATCTTAAAAAAAAAAATCTGAGCCCTATTGCAGCCCCGAAGGGGGGGTAGAGTAGCACTACCATATGATCCAGCAATTCCATCTCTGGGAATATATCCAAAGGATATATAAACACTAACTTGAAAAGATATCTTCCCCATCCCACCACCACGTTCATGGCAGCCTTGCTTACAATAGCCAAGACATGGAAACAATTTGAGCGTCTTTTTTTTAATGAAATATTTTTTTAAATAAATTCAATTAATTAACATATAGTGTATTATTAGTTTCAGAGGTAGAGGTCAGTGATTCATCAGTCTTACATAATACCCAGTGTTCATTACGTGCCCTCCTCAGTGTCCATCACCCAGTTACCCCAATCCCCCACCCTTTCCCCTCCAGCAACCCTCAGTTTGCTTCCTATGATTAAGAGTCTCTTATGGTTTATCTCCTTCTCTGATCTCATCCTGTTTTATCTTTCCCTCCCACCCCTATGATCCTCTGCTTTGTTTCTTAAATTCCACATATGAGTGAGATCATATAACCGTCCTCTCTGATTGACTCATTTCGCTTAGCATAATACCCTCTAGTTCCATCCATGTCATAGCAAATGGCAAGATTTCATTTTTTTTTTTGATGGCTCAGTGGTATCCCATTGTGTGTGTGTGTGTGTGTGTGTGTGTGTGTGATATATCACATCTTCTTTATCCATTCATCTGTTGATGGACATCTGGGCTCTTTCCATAGTCTTGCTATTGTGGACATTGCTGCTATAAACATTGGGGTGCAGGTGCCCCTTCGGATCACTACATTTGTATCTTTGGGGTAAATACCTAGTAGTATAATTGCTCAGTCATAGGGTAGCTCTATTTTCAACTTTTTGAGGAAGCTCCATACTGTTTTCCAGAGTGGCTGTACCAGTTCGAATTCCTACCAACAGTGCATGAGGGTTCCCCTTTCTCCTCATCTTTGCCAACATCTGTTGTTTCCTGACTTGTTAATTTTAGCCATTCTGACCACTGTGAGGTGGTATCTCATTGTGGTTTTTGATTTGTATTTCCCTGATGCTGAGGGAGGTTGAACATTTTTTTATGTGTCTGTTGGCCATTTGTACATCTTCTTTGGAGATATGTCTGTTCATGTCTTCTGCCCATTTCTTGATTAGATTATTTGTTCTTTGGGTATTGTGTTTGATAAGTTCTTTATAGATTTTGGATACTCGGCCTTTATCTAAGACATTTGCAAATATCTTCTCTCATTTTGTCAGTTGTCTTCTGATTTTGTTGACTGTTTCCTTTGCTGTGCAAAAGGGAAACAACTTAAGTTTATATCTGTGAATGAATGGATAAAGAAGTTGAAGTATGTGGAATGGAATGTTATTCAGTGATTGAAAAACAAGAACATCTTATCATTTGCAACAATATGGATAAAGTTTGAAGGCATTGTGCTAAGTGAAGTAAGTCAGGCAGAGGAAGACAAATACTGTATGATTTCTCTTATACGTGGAATCCAAACACACACACACACACACACACACATATACACACACCAGGATCAGATTTGTGGTTATCAAAGGCAGGGGGTAGGGAGAGGAGGAATTGAAGGAAGGTGTTCTAAAGGTACAAATTTCCAGTTACAGGTAAGTACTAGGGATGTAATGTACAACATGATGATTTTAGTTAGTGCTCCTGCATGATATCTAGGAAAAATTATAACGAAAGTAGATCTAAGAGGGGTGCCTGGGTGGCTCAGACGGTTGAGTGTCTGCCTTCAGCTCAGGTCATGATCTTCGGATCCTGGGATTGAGCCCCTGGTCTGGCTCCCTGCTCTGTGGGGAGCTTGCTTCCCCCTCTCCCTCTGCCTCTGTGCGCTCTCTCTCTCTCTCTCTCTCTCTCTCTCTCGCAAATGAATAAATACAATCTAAAACACACACACACACACACACACACACACACACACACACACACAAAACAAAGAAAGTAGATCTAAGAGTTCTCATCACAAGGAGATTTTTTTTCTTCTTTTTATTGTCTCTATATGAGATTATGGATGTTATCTAAACCTGTTGTGGTCATCATTTCACAATATGTATAAATCAAACCATCATGCTGTATACCATAAACATATATAGTGATTTTTGTCAATTATTTCTCAATAAATCTGGAGAAAAAACAAAACAAAACAAAAACAAAACCACGCCATGGGCAAAAATCCTACTTGCCATTGTTTGCCAGCTCCTGTTCTAAAATGTGATGATTCTTCTCAGTATTTTTTAAAAAATATTTTATTTATTTATTTGAGATAGAGTGAGAGCGAGAGAGAGAGCACAAGTTGGGGGGGGAGGGGCAAAGGGAGAGGGAGAAGCAGGCTCTCCAGTGAGCAGGGAGCCCAACGCGGGGCTCAATCCCAGGACCCTGAGATCATGACCTGAGCCAAAGGCAGACACTTAACCAATTGAGCCACCCAGGCACCCCCCCACCCTTTTTCTTTTAAAGATGTTATTTATTTATTTGAAATAGAGTGAGAGAGAGAGCACATGTTAGGGGGGAGAGGCACAGGGAGAGAGAGAAGCAGGCACTCCACCGAGTAGGGAGCATGGATTCTTCTCAGTATTAAGCCCAAATCTGCCCCCTCAATGTTTCCATCCCTTAGTCCTAGTTCAGTATAAGAAAATATAATACAATCTATCCTTGAACTTCTACTTAGCTTATTCTGTCAACTTTATGGGATACATACGTACTATGATTATCCCATTTTACAGACAGGGAAGTGGAGACTTAGAACTTGCTCTAAGTTACACAGCTCATTACAGGGGGTATTCAGGATACAACACCTAGAGCTTCAAGAAACTCCTTCCACCCTGATGTCTTACCTCAGCCCCCCAGGGAAGCACAAAGACATCAGAATCCTCTTTTGGCAGTTCTTGCAACAGCTGTCAAAGCTCACAAAATATTCTCCTCTTCATGGTAAATATTGTCTAATTCCTACTGCTTAAATAATATAGTTTTAAATCTCACCATGGTGTTCATTTCCCTTTAAGTAAGGTCTTTTTCAAGTTTGTTCCCCCACTTAATAGCTTAATCTCTTTCCATCTATCAATTATATCAAATTATATCAATATAATTTTTCTCCATACCTAGTATGTAGAATATGGATTTATGAATATAGGCATTTGGGCACAGGATTATAATAATTATTCAATTCTCTCTGTCTGTCTTTTTCTTTCTTTCTTTTTTTTAATGTGGTGCTTGAACTCATGACTGTGAGATTGAGACCTGAGCTGAGATCAAGAGTCTGACACTTAAACTGACTGAGCCACCCAGACACCCTATCTGCCTGTATTTTTCATGTGCAAGGCACATATATTCAAAATTTTATTTTGTTCTGTCTTAATTTTCATGAATTCTGTGTAAGTTTTCTCTCCTCTAAATTCATGTAAATTCTTTTAGATGTGTGATGGAAAAAGCAAAATCATCCTTTAATTACTAAAGATGACTCAAAATTGGATAAAAGATCCTCAAATCACAACCATTTTCAGAGAGAAAATAACTGAAGAAGGCCATACCCAAGCATGGTTGGTAGCCTCTGAGATGGCCTTCACTGAACCCCACCTCTTGGCATAGTGGTAACTCATGCCTTTGCGTACGTAACACCTTCCCTGACTGTGGCCTGGACCTAATGACTGCTTCTAATAACTAGAACACAGCACAAGCGATGGGATGTCACTTCCAAGGTTGGTTACACAAAGACTGACTTCCACCTTGCTAGATCTCCGTTTTTCTCTCTCTCCTTACCCCCTCTCTGAGTCCTCTATTACTCTCTCACATTCTTGCCCCGATGGAGCCAGCTGTCATGATGTGAACTTCCCTGTGGAGAAGCCCACGTGGCAAGTAACTGAGGCTCACCTCCAGCTAAAACCAGCAAGCAACGGAGGCCCTCAGTCTAACAGCCTAGAGGGAACTGAATCTGAACAATAGCCATGTGAGTGAGCTTGGAAATGGACCCTTCCCCAATCAAGTGTTGACAACACCACAGCCCCTAATGCTTTGATTACAGCCCACGAGAAACCCCAAGCTTGAGTCTAAGCTGTGTCTTGATTCCTGATCCCCAGAAACTATAAGATAATAAATGACTAC
This sequence comes from Ursus americanus, assembly GCF_024610735.1. NCBI lineage: Eukaryota > Metazoa > Chordata > Mammalia > Carnivora > Ursidae > Ursus > Ursus americanus. The sequence goes on from NC_142135.1 coordinate 20,095,130, forward strand.
TAGTGTAAGCTGCTATGTTTCAAAGCCATATCCTACACCATAATAGATAACTAATATAATAAGTATTTGGTCTTGCCAAAAGTAATGAGACTGCTTAGTGGGTAAGGGGTTTCCTTTGGGATGATGAAAATGTTCCGGGGGTAATGGGGACACAACGTTGTGAATGTACTAAATGACACTGAATTGTAAACTTCAAAGTGGTTGATTTTGTGTCTGTGAATTTTCCCTAAATATTTTTTAAAAAGGAAGCAGGACAAGACAAAGAAATTAGGAGAAAAATAGGAAGATAAAAGGAAAAGTTTATGTAAGGACACCCACAAGAAAAACAATGCATCACAAAGAATGAAAACTATGATCAAAATTTGGTACCAAGTTACTCAATGTAATAAATCTGCGGAGCCCAATGTAGAAACCCCGGGGCTCAGGGGAGGGCAAGATGGACATAAGGAGCTGGAATTTATAAGGCGGCAGCAAATGATAAAAAAGGTTTTACTGTGAGAGAAGGAAATAAGATGAGGGGTATGAAGGTGCTGTTCTCTTAATAAATAATTCTAGGATGATTTATCCCTTTAAATTACATAAATGTATAATTTATTTCAAAAGTAAACTTTAAACAGCCAAAAAAGAAAGTAGTAAAAAGATTTTAATTTTAAAACTCAAGCAAACATTTGTGCAGCTAAGGGTAGAATTAAGGGTAGCTACATTTGAACTTGCTTTTTTTTTTTTTTCCCTCATGTACCAAAAGCCACCAAGGTACACTCTGCAATCAGGCATCCAATTCACAAACAGAAACTAGAACTTCTTTTCATAACGAGGGAAGATGTTACACGCGCTGTGGGAAGAGACACTTGCTTAAATTATTTTACAATTAGGAAAATATTTCTTTGTCACGGCATGTATTTAGATTGCCCTGTCTCTGAGACTTAGTGTTTGCTTTTGGGAAATGTATGTGCAACTTGTACCCAGGGTGTTCACACCAGCACCCCTCCTGCCCTTCCCCACGTTGCTTTTCTAGTTCAGTGCTTCTTAACTTTGTGTTGTAGAATCCGGGTCTCACAATTAGAAATTCTGATTTGGCTGGGCTGGAATATGGCCTGGGCACTGGGGAGAAACAGGCCATTGTTTCTAAACAGAACAGAGAAATAAGACATATCTGTGTTCTAGACTGTAAGAAATTAGAATTTGGGAAATACAGCTCTGAGAATGCCTCTGTTCCAATACATCCTGGAAATACGTCCTGGAAATGTGGGTGGGATTGACGAAAAACACTAGGGCCAAATCAATGTCTGTGAATAAAAGGGGGTGTGGGAGGATGAAGTCTCAAACTGCAGGTTGGATGAAAGGGGCATAGTGCTGAGAATAGGACAACACGGCCAGGCAGTTTGGTGTGTCCGAGTAGGGACTTTCCAGTGAAAGAGATAATTTATGGTGCTTTCTCCTTAGAGTGTCCACACTCTATGTGCACAGAAATATTTACTTCATAACAAGCCCTACTTATGTCTCCACCCAAAATCCCCCATAATAGTCTTTTGTGACTGATTCAGAAAGTGACCATCTCACGTTTAGAGACAAACCACCAAAGATGGTGTTGTGGGCTGAACCCAAAGTTCATATGTTAAAGTTCTAACATGTGGTATCTCAGAATGTAACCTGATTTGGAGATGGGTGCTTTATGGAGTTATTCAAGTAGAAGTGAGGTCCTATTAGAGTGGGCTGTCCAATATGACTATTGGCCTTATCATAAGGGGAGATTTAGACACAGAGATAAGCATGGATGGAAGACAAAGGTAGGAGACAAAGTACAGTGCCAGGTACCAGCCGCGCAGAGAAGCTGGAACAGATCTCTCCCTCACAGCCCTCAAAGGGAGCCAACCCTGCCATTCCCTTGATTTTGAACTTCCAGCCTCCAGAATTGTGAAAAAAATTTTTTTTGTTGTGTAAGATACCCAGTTTGTGGTACTTTGTTATATCAGCCCTAGAAAACTAATACAGAGGCTACTGGCCTTTCCTTTAGGGTGAGAGGGCTTTTATTCAGAACTACAATTCCTGTTTCTTTGAGGGGGCAGGAAATGTAAGATTATCCCTACAATGAGCCAAATGATTTATTCCAATGTAATAAAAAAAGTCATGCCCCTCCCCCAAAGAATTCAATTTGTAATATCAAAATGTGTCCTTATAGTATAATGGGAAATACATATTTGGCCTTTGTTCCCAGTTCCTGTACATGGATCCTGAAACCCTTGGAATTTCCTGAGTAACAGGAGTGCCTTTTGATATTCATAATGAGTATCTCTCAACCATACCCCAGTTTATGTTAATAAGGTGACTCTCGCGGACCCCAAGATAGCATCAGGATGGGGGCTGCTCTTCAAAGAGAACAAGGCATGACTAGAGGGTCAGGACTTTCAGCCCCACTCCTGACCTCTAGGGACATAAGAGGGGTTAGAGATTGAGTTTAAGCACCAGTGGCCAGTCACTTAATCAATCATGCCTATGTAAAGAAACCTCCATAAAAACTCCCAAACAATGGGATTCAAACAGCATCCAGGTGCTAGGACAGCGGCATGCCGGCGAAGGGCATGGAAGATGTATGCCCCTTCCCCCACACCTTGCCCTGTGAGACTCTTCCCTTTGGCTCTTCCTAACCTGTATCCTTTATAATAAACCCAAAATAGTATGTAAAGTGCCTTCCTGGATTCTGTGAGACATTCTAGGGAATTAACAAACCTAAGGAGGAAGCTGCCGGAACCCCTGATTTTGTACCAAGTCAGCCAGAAGTGTGGGTAACCTGCTACCTGACATTTGCAACTGAGTCTGAGGCGGGAACAGTTTGGGACGGAGCTCTAACCCTGCAGAGCCTGATGTTAACCCCAGGTAGTCACTAGCAGGCTCCAGTGAAATTGTCAGAAACCCAGCTGATGTTTGGAGAACTGGAAAACTGTAAAGTCACAAACATCTATGTCCTTGAGGGCAAATAAGAAGATTATGGCCATATTACTACTCACTCATTCACTTACCCTTTAAGGGACACCTACCACATCAGAGTCTCTCGTTGCTGCCCCTATAACTCAATGGGATGCCAAGGAGGGGACAACGGGCTTCTCAGGGATCGCAGCCACCGATTCCTCAAGAGTCCCCCAGGAGCTCGTACCCCATCTTCAGCTTCCAGTTTGCTATAAAGCCTCCTTGAAGCCAGCTCGCTCTCCTTAGCAGCCTCTGGCTGGGCTGCAGCTGAGCACAGACAGGAAGAGTGGGAGAGCGTGGGTGAGGTCAGGAAGGAAACCAACCTGGCTTCAGCCCCCACCAGCTCTTCCTTTCTTCTCCCTCCTACTCTGGTGCTTCAAGGCCTTTTTTCTCACTTTGGACAAGAAATAAAGGTAGCATGAAGTGCAAATTACTGGTTGGCAGCCACTGCAGTTTTTGTCACCCACAATTCTCATTCCCAAGCCACTTAGATTTCCCTGGGCCACGTCAATTTCCTCCCTCCTCTTCCGTCTGCTAATCCTACAAGAGCACACCACCCCCGATCCACGCGCAGCCCCAGAAGCACAAAACGTAAGCCCTCTGCCTTCCCTGCTTCTCGCTCTTCTGTTCTTTGACGTGCTGGAGTGGGACACTGTGAGTTGCTTTGCTACCTTTCTCCCAACTTTCCCCTGTGGTTGGCGCAGATGGAGAACCATACCGAATGGGCTTAGGTTTGGGCCAGGTATGGGTTCAAACTCCCTTGTGCTCACACCTGTGAGTCCTGTATAAGTTACTTAAAGCCTCTGAACTGGTTTTCCTTCTGTAAAATGCAGATTTTAATCCAATGAGCTGATATGCAGGCAGGTTTCATTTGATTGCCGGCTAAGTTGGAGACGGTCACTTAATATAATTACAGAAACCCACTGAGGTCATATAACTTTTGGAGAACTGAAGAGAACCTGAGAACTTAAACTATACTAAAAATGCAATTCACTATTTTTATCTTCACAATAAATTAATGTGAATTAATAAATTAATTCAGATTCATTAAATCTGAATGGAGTATAGTCTACAGGCAAGAAGGAATACTTTAGAATTGCATATTCAAACCCCCTCACCCCCAATGTTCAGATGGTTATATTAGAGCACAGTGGCTCCATGCCCAAACGTCTGCAAAGGGATTTTCCTTTGTTCCTCCTTAGGAAGTTTCCTTTGTAAACTTTAACGTGCAAAGTATTTTATAGGTTTATACACCAAAAATCAAGTATTAGGTACTCTGTGGGTTATAAAGGGAATTTTTGGAGTAATTCTGACTGTACTCAATTTACCTTATACAATGATTTAGAATTCCATTTTTTTAGTAAATCTTTATCCTATTATTTTTACATAGCACAAGCAACTGAAATAGAAATATTCTAGCTTTTCAGTATTTCATGTTTTTTAAATATCCATAGTATATATTCTTACAATGTGTAAAAACACTATAAAAGAACAGATAAGCAAATCTGCGGGCTGCCACCACTCTCAACTACTCCCCAACAACCCACATGCACACACACCCGCACACATATGCACACACAGCTTGTTGTGTAACCTTTCAAACCATTCTCTCCATCAAATTTATACATACATATGTACACGTTCATAGGATTTATGTTGTTGCTATTAACAAAATATAATTACAGTATACATATTACTGGGCAATGTGGACTTTTTACACTTACTTATATAGATTAAAAATGCCCAGTAGTAGATATAGCTCTAACTTGACCTATTTTCTAGATTTTATGCACATATTCACATATATTGAGTATTTTGTACACACAGGTTCATATCAAATATTTTAAGAAACATTTTGTTGTCTTTTTCTCCTAATTTTATTTTTTATTTCTCCACGCCTTCCTTATCCTTTCCTATCTTCATATTCAATCTACTAGTCATAAGTTTAAGGATTTTACCATATGGTTTTGTGTTTCTAAGACTGTCCTATTTACATCCTTTGTTCACAATTCTGAACTATGTTTTCATGTCAGTTTGAGGCCTATATATTCTTTGTATTCCATAGATTTTAAAATGTTGTCTACATTTGTGTTACAAATACATTTTGCAAATCTATGGTCTGTCATCCATTGACTTTGGTATATTCTGCCATATATATATATGTAAATAATGTCTGTCTTTTATACTTTCTGGATTTCTTTCTTTCTTTCTCCCTTTCTTTCTCCCTTTCTTTCTTTTTCTTTCTTTCTTTCTTTCTTTCTTTCTTTCTTTCTTTCTTTCTTTCTTTCTTTCTTTTTTCTTTCTTTTTTTTTTAGAGAGAGAGAGAGTGGGTGGGAGAGGGGGTGGGGAGTAGGGGCAGAGGGAGAGGGAGAGAGAGAGAATCTTAGGAGGCTCAATCTCATGACCCTGAGGTCATGAACGACCTGAACTGAAATCGAAAGTTGGACGCTTAATCGACCAAGCTACACAGGCCCGCCCCCTACTCTCTGGATTTCTTGTCCAGGTTTAAAAGTTCTCTCTCATCTATAGGTAGCAAATGTAACCTCCTAGATTTTCTTCGAAGATTCTTATTTACTTCCTTTAAAAAATATTTATATTTAAGTCTTTAATCCAGCCGGAATTTATTTTCATATATGGTACAAGATGAGACTCCTACTTCATTTTCTTCCAGATGAACTAAAATGTCACCTGTGCTTAAATAAACTATCTTTTTTCTTAATGAAATTCAGGGCCAAGTTTATTATATCTTCAAAATTCATAAATATTAGAACTTATTTTTTGATTCCCTATTTTGTTCCAATGATCTATTTATCCATTTAAACGCCAGAGTTCTATAGCACCTTTTAATGTCTGTCAAGGCAATATCCCTATCGTGATATTTCTTTTTTACACTTCTCTTGGCTGTGTTTGTTATTTAGTCTTCATAAGAACATCCTTTATGAAATTCCCCAAAATTCTTCTTACAATTAGAATTGACATTTTTATTTATTAAAATTATCATGTAAAAACATGGCATGTCTTTCTAATTGCGTGAATATCCTTTTATGCCTTTCAATAAGAACTTAATTTTTTTCTATAAGTTTACTATTAAATTTTCCCATTAAATTCTGATGCTTTTCTTCTTAAATTCATTCCTAAGTATTTTATCATTTTTGCCACCATTAAGAATGAAATATTTTTCTACTTTTATTTTTAGTTACCATTATTATGGAGGAAATCCACTGCTTTTTATGTCTTTATCTTACATAATCTTTATCTTATATTAACATATAAGATAATATATACCTTTCTTATATAAATGACTTCCTTTGACCTAATTTTCCTATTAATTCTTATTAATGTTCTATATATAACGTATTTATTGATTTTTCTACTTACAGAGTTTTTCACCAGTAAAAACAAATATGTTTATTAACTTTTTTTACAGAATCTTGTTTTGTTTTAATTGAACTGTTTTTCATATTTGACCATTTAGGATATTTATAATTATTTGGGGTGCTGAGTGTAAACAATTATTTCATATTCACTTTTACCATTCATATTCATTTTACCACTTACAATTATCTGGGTTTTAAAAATCAATGTTAATAATCTCGGGGCACCTGGGTGGTTCAGACGGTTAACCGTCCAACTCTTGGTTTCAGCTCAGGTCATGATCTCAATGGGTTGTGGGCTCAGCGCTCAGTGGGGAGTCTGCTTGAAGATTTTCTCCTTTTGCCCCTCTCTCTCTGAAAAAAAAAAAAAAAGCCTTTTTAAAAAATCAATATTAATAACCTCTGACAATTAAAGATGAATAAGGACTGAAAGTCTACTTTGCCACAGATTGTATGTTAAAATAAAAATAATTATACAATCATTTATTAGCAATCAGGAACCAAAATAGTCACACACTCTGTATTTCTAAACTCAGTGAAGCCCAGCAGCTCTTCAACTTGTAGGCACTCCAAAGGATACTTGGCTTGGAAACTTTACCCCTTCACAAATAGAACAAATATTCTGAAGGTTGGGATCCACGAATCCTCTAGTCAGATTAGGCAGAAAACAGAGGCTCAGATGGCATTGTAAATATAGAGGGCTGCTCTGATGAGGGTAGGCGAAGAACTAAGGCTCCAACCAACAGCTACGTGAACGAACCATTTGAAACTGGATCCTCTGGCCCTGTTCAAGCCTTCGGATGACTGGTTCCTGACAATACCCTTACGTCATGAGAGACCCTGAGGATTAACCATCATGCTAAATTTCTCTAAAATTCCTGACCCACATAAACGATGAGATAATATGTTTGTTGTTTTAGGCCACCAAGTTTTGGGTTAACTTTTCATGCAGCTGTAGATCACTAACACAACATATATAATATACTTTTTAAAATATGTTCCATCTTACTCTATGTTAATTCATTTTAATTTGGTGTTTTTATATTTGTAGCTTGTTTACAAGTAGAACTGCTTATTAATTTGGGACACGTACTCTACTTTTCTTTTTTTCTTTTTTTTTTTTTTTAAGATTTTATTTATTTATTTGACAGAGATAGAGACAGCCAGAGAGAGAGGGAGCACAAGCAGGGGGAGTGGGAGAGGAAGAAGCAGGCTCATAGCGGAGGAGCCTGATGTGGGGCTTGATCCTATAACGCCGGGATCACGCCCTGAGCTGAAGGCAGACGCTTAACCACTGTGCCACCCAGGCACCCCCGTACTCTACTTTTCTAATGTACTAATGGTTCCCTTCTTTATCCTGGCAGTTACAACCAAGCCCATTATTTCTCTATTAATATTAATTTTAGCTCCAAAAACCGTTACCAAGTGATCTATTCTTCTACTACTTCCCTCCATCGCCCATGCATCCCTTAGGATAAGACTTTAGATTCCCCATTCTTCCTACCCCCACTCACAGATTCTGTGTCTACCCTGCCACCCCTCAAGCACCTCATTTCCATCTCTTAGGATTTACTTGTTGTTAGCTGTGGTCCACTCTCCAGAATTTTCCTCTTATAAAATAATCAGATGATGCATGCTTTAAATCCTTTCGTATCTACAGATATTTTTCTTTCATCACGCTAGTGGAATGGCATTTCGGCTGCTTATGGGGTCCATGGCACTTCTTTCTAAGTAGTCTGTGGACATCATTTTGTACTCAGCAACTCCTCACTCTACAGATGAGAAGTCCAATGCCAACCTGAATTTTTAAATTAACCTTCAAAATAACCTGTTCTTTCTACCTGGAAGCCTCTACATTTTTTTTCTTTATCCTTGGACTTAAGGAATTTTATCAGGACTCACTCCAGTGTGCCTCAGTATCTCAGGTCTTCCTTCAGTTTAGGAAGTTTTTCTTCTGTTATTTGCTTAATTTTTACCTTTCTTCCAAATCTCCTTGTTTTTCCTTTCCCTCTTGACATCAATCTCTTTTCAGTTTGACTAGATAGTCTCTGAAGCGTTCCTTCACGTATCTTCCCACCTTCTAATTTGAATCTCAGTAAGGACTGTTTTCTCCTTCAATTTATCTGCTGATATTTTACTTAAAAAATAATGTGACCTAGTTCCCCAAGTCACTTCTGTGCTATAATGAATCTCCTTATCTGCTCTTGTTTTATTTCAGTTGCTGCTCACATCGTCCACCAGCTCTACCGTGGGCCGGGGCTGCTTCTCCTGTTGTGCTTGCTCTTCTCTCTCTGGGCATTGGGAATGTTCCACGTCTGCTTATTTGGGACCAGCTGCTGGACCCCAAGTAGCATGGTGGCTTCTGCTCCCCCTGAGACTATACATGGATGTAGCAAGCATATTTTCTGACTCCTGTCTGATCACCTGAGGAAGACTATCTGCTCCTCGGTCTCTTCAAGCTTTCCAGTCTCAGAGGTGGAGTGGGATCAGCTCATTTGCTCAGTTTTTCCTCAGGTGATCACAAATGACGGATCAATACTGACCCATCCCAGGATCTGGGCCTGGTTCAAATCTTCACCCCAGTGCTCATCTGTCCTGGTCCCCCGCTCTCGTCACATCCAATGCATGGCAAGCCCTGCAAAATCCTCTCATTCCCATCCTCCAGGGTCTGGCTCCCGTCTAGCCCCAACAGCCATTTGGCTCATGAGGAGAAAGAATTAAAGTTGAATTTGGGAATTCAGCAGATGGCTTAGCCATCATGTTTTCAGAATTCCTTCCTGTCTTTAGAACTTATTCCTTAACTAAGTTGTGATGCTAATCTGTGTCTAACATCCCGACCCCCAAGTATCTATTTACAGCCTTTCTGCATGCAAGCAGACCATTTTTGAATGTTGCCTATAATTAGGATATTTCTGATATAAGCCATATTGCAAGGACAGATGATAGCTGTTGCCAATATATGGGAAGATCAATAAAAAACATTTCACTTTTCCTGGCCTCAGTTTTGAATCAAATGGAAAGTAAAACAAAAGAGTAAGACAGATGGAGATACCAGTAGCAACTTAATTACTGATTTAAGAACATGCCTTACACATTTTGGGAGCTCGTTTCTAAAAAGACACTTCCCCACACACACCTCTTTGAACCCCTGCCTAGTATGAACATCCCTGTGTTGCCATCCCTAATCTATTAAATCTTGGCTGGCCCTGTGACTCAGTTGTAATCAATAGAATACATCAGAAGTGTTGCTGTGTCACTCTCAAGACTAGGTCAGAAGAAGCCTCCAGCTTCACTTTGGTCACCTGTTCATTCTGGGAAAACCCAGCCACAATATAAGAAGTCCAACTACTCTGCAGCCACCATAATGTGAGGAAGCCCATGCTAGCCTCGTAGAGTGTCCATATGGAGAGGCAGACATGCCCAGCTAGCCCTAATTGTTTCAGCCAGCCTTGCCCAGGCAAAGAAATTTTAGTGAAAACCTTGGACATCCTGGCCTTGGTAGATGCGATGTGGAGAAAAAATGAGAAATCCAGCTGATGGGTAGAATCAAAGCCCAAGATATATGGCTCCAGTCAAACCAGCTATTTGAGCCAAGTCTAGCTATTTGAGCCAACCTAACTGAAGGCTCTTGTCATTGCAGGGCAGATACAGGTCAACCTGACTGAATCCTGCCCAAATTTCTGACCCACAAAATTATGAACTTAATAAAATGATTGTTGTTTTGTATCACTAAGTTTTAGGATAGTTTGCCATATAGCACTAGGTAACTGGGAAAGGTGTGTAGTAACAGTGAGCATCCTGCTACTCTTTCTGTCACAGACAACATGGATAATCACAGCCTCTCCAAGCAGGGATGCCCCAATATAATGAAGGGTACAAAGGAGTAGACTAGAACACATGTCTTCTGAAGGCAGACTGCCTTCCATGACAATGAGGAAGGAAGGGGCTGAGATCTCCCACCCTGTACCCCTCCCAAACTCACCAGTCCGATAACTCATTCCACTTCTGGGGGAGAGAGAAAGGAAATGAGGCAGACTAAGATACCAGGAATTTTTAGCAAAACACTCTTCTCATAGAAAGGAATGGGTAGAGAAGAAATATTCCCCCATCAAGGGTCCCCGATACCGCAAAGGAAAAGGATACTGCCCCAGCAAGACGTATCCAAGCAAATGTGAGGAGGAGTGGTGGTTCTGAGTAATACTGTACGTGCCGCAGGCCCCATACTTGGGTACATGCGCTTCAAGAAAAAGAGCTCATTGTAAGTTGAAAAAGCTGCCTGAGAATTTTGTAATTGTACTAGTTTGCTAGGGCTGCCATAACTAAATACCGCAGACTGGATGTGGTAAACAACGGAAATTTAAACAACAGAAATTTATTTTCTCACAGTCCTGGAGGGAGCATGGATGTCCAAGATTAAAGAATTGTCAGGTTCGGTTTCTCCAGACCTCTCTCCTTGGCTTGCAGATGGCTGCCTTTTCACCGAGTCCTCACATGGCCTTTTGTTCTCTGTGCTAACGTCTCTTTGCATGCCCTAATCTCTTCTTCTTAGAGGGACATCAATCAGGTTGGATTAGGGCCCACCCTAGTGGCCTCATTTAATTTAGTTACCTCTGTAAAGACCCTCTCTCCAATTATGGACCAAAAGATGCACTTATTTTGCCATCAGAACCTCATTTGTCCATCTTGGATGAAATCTCCAGCAAAGCGATTGCTCTTGTTCATTGTTCTTAAGCCTTGCTTTCATTATGACACCTGATAGGGAAGAAGTAGGGAGCCGGGGGACAGAAGATTCTGGTCTCCATTTACTTTTAATCACCAAAGGCTACCGTTGACCGAACTGACAAATGTGAAATGCCAAACTCTGTCTCTCATAAATGGGCCCGGCTCAGGGGTTAAGTCAGCTATATTGCCACTTGGCAAGGATTTATTCCCCAACCCCACTGCCCTCAGCCCCTCCCTTCACTGTGGGGGCTCCTTGGTGTCATGAAGCTCTAGCAAGATGCCCCTTAGCTAACCTGGCTCCATTCCCTTGTCTACTTCCCCTCTGTGCTTTCACATATTTTAATCTAGGGAGAAGCCCTTTTTCTAAGTTTCTTAAGAGGCACTTTTCTCTCTCTTCTTCTTGTCCCACTCATTCTCCTCTGTTGTCATTTTTTTTTTCCACATTAAACCTTCATGGCTCATTAAACCCAAAGTCAGAATCATTAGCAAATGAAAAATCTGGGTTCCTTTTTTTCCTTGAAGGCAGGAAGAGCTTCAAGTTTAAGCTTTCCCTGAAATCCTTCTAACGCAGCAAAGGAGGGAAAAAAATAAAAATAAAAAGCAAAAGTCAGACTTCCATATTGAAATATTCTGACATTCAGTGCAGCCACAGAGTTGAATATGCTAAGCATATACCATACATCGGCTCCCAGTGATTTCTCAAACATGGGCAGAATTTCTTACTTTATGAGCAGCTGTAACGGTCATATTTCATGCTTGTGGTTAGGTGACAGGAATGAACCGTTTTGGAGCACTTAAGCACATCGAAGTTGGTGGAACTATTAACCTGGTCCTGGTAAGGTGAGCTGGCCCTCTGGCCTGACGGTAAGCAAGGCGTCTGAGCTTAGCAAATGAAGCTGGGAGCTTATTTGGGAGGGAGGACTGAATGGGTGGCACACGACAGGATTACAGATGCTGCAAAGGGAGAAGGACCCTATTTCCAGAAGTGAGAAGGCACATGCAGGCTGCTATCAGTTAGGTTGTGGGGAGGCTAAGTTTATTCATCCAGTACACAGAACTAATGTGAGCTGGCTGGTAAATAAACTTGAGGTGAAATGAGGAGGATGGATGAAGAGATGCCACTGAGCCGGTTGGCAGACACATGGCTGATTTCCCTTGAGCTGTGCCGCTAACACATGCTGACGCAAGATTAACATTAGTAAACCCATTCATTTCTATGTCTTTTTATTGGTTTCTGCAATGAACTGAAAGCTTATATCCCCCTACAATTTATATTAGTTTGAATCCCAACCCACAAGGTGATGGTGTGAAGAGGTAGAGCCATGGGGAGGTGATGAGGTCACGAGAGTGGCCATGCTATTTCTTTTCTAGCACCAGAACTGACCAACGCAAAAATTGGTGGTGAGAGTTGGGCACTGCTATCTCAAATACCCAAAAATGTGGAAACAGCATTGGAAGTGGGTAATGAAGAGAGGCTAGGAGAGTTTTGAGATTGTCATGCGTGGCCCATGAAGGGAGAGTCTGGTCAGCATCCAGAAAGAAAAGAGAGTGGAGAGGAGGTCTCCCTCCTCTTAGAGAACACTTAAGGAATCCCAAACAGAGTGTTAGTAGAAATGCGGGAGGATGGTAAGGGGAGTTCTGAGGAGGTCTCGGATGGAAACGAGGAACCTGTTACTGGAAACTGGAGGAAAGGTGTTCCTCATGATAAAGCAGCAAAGCTCTGCCCACCCCCCATCCCCCCGCCAGGGACTGGTGTTTGTGTCCTAGTGTTTCTAGGAAGGCAGAACTTCCATAATCAAAGCAGGTGAGCAAGGAAATTGGGTATTTGGCTGAGAATATAAGCAAAGTGTGAAGGAGTGGCCTGGTTCCTCTTGTCGGCTTTTAGTGAAATGGGAGGAGACGGGATGGAAAGATGACATTGTTAATCAGGAGGGAAGTGAAACTTGAAGGCATGGAATATTTCAACCTGTCCATGCTGTAAAGAATGAGAAGTCCTGTTTGAGAGACGACTTTCAGGGTGTAGCCAAACGACTATCTGATAAGGAGATTAGTCAGCCTTCTCAACAGGGCCAAGGGCTATGGTTCAAAACAATGGAAGAATGCCCCCCTTCTCCTCAAGGTGATCCAGGGCTCATCAGAACAACTTCAAGGGACGGGCCACCTGCTCCTTGGGCTACCTTCATGCACCTTGCCCTGCGTAGGTGTCCCTCACATCTCAGGCTCTGCTTCCCACACTCTAGTGCCCGGCTCCAGGGCCACCCAGGCAGAGGTGTGGCTCTCATGGCTGCAGGGAGGCAGGGACCATGGCAGCCAGCCCTCTGGAGGGCACAGGCAGCAGACTTTGGCATTTCACACTCTGTCTGTGGGTGTGCATGGTATAGAAACCTGGGGACTTGGCTACTTCTACCAAGATTTGGAAGGATGGGGCTACTTAGAGCCACCAGCATGGCACGCAGGCAGAAAACATCTCTTAGACCCCAGAAAAGTAGAGCCAGCTGGGGGAGCCACAAGCATGGACAACCACCTGTCCCAGCTATGCCGTGGGGCCTTCCAAATCTGCTTGGCCTGGAAGGCAGAGCATCAAGCCAGAGATTATTCTTGAACTTTAAGGTTTTGGATTGACTAGGAATCTGTCACTCATTTCTTCTTTTCTACTGTACCTCTTGGAATGGGATTGTGTGCCCTGTGCCTGTCTCACCACTGTAATTTGGAATCACAGCCTCACAGATGGAGGGAAATTTGCATTAGGATGAATCATACCTGGAGTCTCACCTGTCTCTGATTTAGATGATACTTAGATGAGACTTTAAACCTTAGACTTCAGAGTTGATGCCGGAAGGCAATTTAGGAGCTATTGAATGTGTTTTGCATGTGACGAGAACATGAATTTGGGGGGCCAGGGGTAGAATGCAACAGACTGAATAGTTATGCCCCCCCTCACCCAACATTCACATATTGAAATCCTAATCCCTACGGCATTAGGAGGTGGGGCCTATGGGAGGTGAGAGGGTCACGAGGGTGGAGTCCTTATAAAAGAGACCCCAGAGAGATCCTTCACCCTTTCTGCTGTGTGAAGTTACCATGGAAAGGAGGCTGTCCAGGTAGCAGGCTCCCACCAGACACCAAGCCTGTCAATGCCTTGATGATGGGCCTCCCAGCCTCCAGAATTGTGAGAAATACATTGTGTTGTTTATAATCCACCGTGTCTATGGTCTTTCTGTTATAGTGCCCAAACTGACTACCAAAGTTTCCAAGATTTTTTTCCTTTTTTAATTTTTATTTTGTTATATTAGTCACCATACAGTACATCCCCAGTTTTTGATGTAAAGTTCCATGATTCATTACTTGCATATAACACCCAGTACACCATGCAATACGTGCCCTCCTTAATACCCATTACCGGCCTATCCCAATCCCCCACCCCCCTCCCCTCTGAAGCCCTCAGTTTGTTTCCCAGAGTCCATAGTCTCTCATGGTTCATTCCCCCTTCTGTTTACCCCCCCTTCCTTCCTCCCTTTCTTCTCCTACCGATCTTCCTACTTATGTTCCATAAATGAGTGAAACCATATGATAATTGTCTTTCTCTGCTTGACTTATTTCGCTTAGCATTATCTCCTCCAGTCTCGTCCATGTTGCTGCAAATGTTGTGAAATCGTTCTTTTTGATGGCTGAGTAATATTCCATTGCATATATGGACCACATCTTCTTAATCCAGTCATCTGTTGAAGGGCATCTCGGCTCCTTCCACAATTTGGCTATTGTGGACAATGCTGCTATGAACATTGGGTTGCATATGGCCCTTCTCTTCACTACGTCTGTATCTTTGGGGTAAATACCCAGTAATGCAATTGCTGGATCATAGGGGTAGCTCAATTTTTAACTTTTTAAGGGACCTCCACTCTGTTTTCCAAAGTGGTTGTAAAAATATAATGTTGATGCCTGCTAAAAATTATCATTTGAATAGTTGGTAGTCATTCTGGGCTGGGATTCTAGAAGGTGCAAATGATGACATTGGAGAAAGATGGGACAAGGTAGTATTTGGTCTCAACTTCAGCCTCCCATTGGAGTGCCCCAACCTGGATACCTAGGTCCCAACACCAGAGATTGATTGATCTGGAATGCAAAATTGAAAGGTGTCCAGATGATTCTAAGTACGTCAACATTTAAGAACAAGGAGACAGAGTTATGATCAACCAAACCAGGAAAGATTAGACATGGTTAAAGGTGCTTCTTTCATCCAGTCTGGAGTTTTCTGTCAGCTCAGAGCCCAATGAGCTTAGCGTGTATAAAAGTAGAAGGTGAGGTACAAGCCAGTCCCTACTCTTGGGGCTGTGGTCATCAGATCATATCATTGTGGTGCCCTGGACTCAGTCACAGGGTGCTAAATGTAAGCCATTCTTTCAGCTCCAACAAACAGCTGGTCCACTTTTACTTTCAATCCTCAAAGCTAATTTCTTCAAATAGAGTTTTGATTTTCCATTTCATCCTGAAAACGTTCTTCCTGAATGAAGGGATGGCTTAGGTTTTAACAATTCTCTTTGGAGCCTTGCAATTGCGAATACACTATTTATTGCCTGACTATCTCTCACTGACATCTGCCTCCTTACAGTTTTCCATTTATAAACGAGGCAGCAGTTAAAGAAAATGGAAAGAGGACAGTCCAGATGCCCTTTACATCTCCACTTGTGTCTAAAATCCTCTGGATTTCTAAAGCCTTTTATGCATAATCCCCAGAGGCTCCATTTAAAACGGACTCCTGTTTTATTGTTCTGAGAATTTTTATATCTACCCCTCACCTTTTTCAAATCCAGATCTACCTGCTTTGGCTATGCCCAGTTAGTTGTTGGCAGCATAGAAGTCTCGGATCTGAATCCCAACATTTTTTAGTTTCTTTGAAATTTGGACTTTGAGAGACTATTGGGATGTAAGTGGTAAAATTTCGATTAAGTGGGATGTGGGCAGGACTTTCTTCTTGCTTCTTTGTTAGCAATAATAGTCCACTCTCCATAGTAGAGCCCTCCAGCAAAAGCATGTGAGATGATGGGCTCTGGTCTTCCCATTTTGCAATGGAAACGCATTGCATACCCAGATACGTGCAGGCAGAAGTTCAGATGGGCTGCTTCCAACATGTGCCGAGTCAGGGACAGGCACTGAGGAAGAAGGACAAGATCAAAGGTGCCAAGTGCCCTGCACAGCAGTTGTCTTCACCAGCCCTACTGTTGCCTCCAGGGACTCAGGGTGAAGAGCCACCCTTTGCCTTATCTGCAGGTACCCCCCATGCAGATCACTGCATACAAGCCAGGCCCAGGCCTTCAACTCAAAACCCTAATATCTTCCTGGTCTTGAGAAGCTAACTCTATCTGTCCCTGGACCTTTTCAACTCCCAGTACCAGCCTCTCTCCTCTTTCTTTTGATGAGTCTCCACATCCCTAATAAAAGAAGATTAGGAAGGAGGAGTTAATTGCTTGTGGAGGCCTGGAAAATTCTATTTCATGATTTGAGGCCAAAGCTGCAAGAGAACTTCCAAGGCAAGGAGGCCCAGCCTCCGTCAGAATAGGAAAGTCTGTTTGCATCCTTGGGATAGGGATGGGAAAAAAGGTGCCTCTCATTCACTTAAGGAGAACAAGTAATATATCACGTTATCCTGCTTCAAAACTAACACTAAACTTTCCCCAGCCTCTCTTGCCCAATCCAATCTAAACAGCCCATCTAGAAGCAGTTCTCTTTTGTACTCTTAAAGCCCTTCTATTCTAGATTATGTAATTAATTACTTTCACGTTATCTAGCCACATGTATGTGAATCTCACTTTCCTAGGTGGGACTCTAAGCCCTGCAAGTGCCAAGAGCAGAGTGCTTGCTCCATTCTGCCTTATGTGCAAGGTGATAACAGTGACCATATCGCCTTATATCAGGCATCATGAAATAAGGACCAGGCCTTCCTGCCACTTCTGGAGCTAGTTGTACTTCTCTGGAACTATTATATCACCCAAAAGTAGGAAATACCCTCTGTTCACATCTCACCTACTCCTCCCTCCTGCAAAAACAATGCAACGGAATTTCTCTTTGCTCTGATGAACAAGAATTTGTACCTAGGTTTAATTCAATTGGAGAAAAAAATGGACATCTCTCGTACCCAAATGTTACAATGAACTCATATCTGTAAAAACACATGGAAATACACACACTTTCTTATAACTTATTGGATGAGTTGGACAAGTAGCACAGGCTTTAGATGACCTGAGAATATTACATGTTGAAGCTTGTCTGTAAATTTGCTAAACCAAACTGCCTCTCTTTAGACAGGAATCCTCTCCTTGTTAGGATTCCATAAATAGTACATCTTCCTCTCTATTTTTCTACCTCATCTATGAATAGACTCAAATTTTGTGTGTGCTGTGGAGTGGAAGATTATGAAACTTCCTGTCATTCTTCAAATATTGTATTGTGGGTAAAGTTATGGTTTCAGCTGATGCTTGTTCAATAAAGTTCTATCCCAATCACTGCTATACGATTTGGGGCCTCTGTTATTCCCGCAAAGCTTCTATTACAATACAACAATTGCTACAATGATGAAGCTGTTGGAAAAAGAACATTTTCAAGCTAGCATCTGAATCACAAAGCCAATTCTAAAAGAAAATTCACGTGGCCTAACCAAGATTCGACTCATATCTTCAATTACTCCCCAACCACCTACTTCAATGTTCTGCATAAAATAACATGGGGTTGCTTCGCTTTGACTATATTTAGAATTGAGATGTAACTACTGCACCTGTAACCAATCAGATCTTTTAGAGTTAGGGTAGCAGACAAGTTGTAATGTACAGAGGTGAAACTACTATAAATGAAATCATTTGCTCTTGAGTGCACTCCCCTTTACTACACTCACACACATCCCGTATTACTGCACCTACGCCTACATCCCCTTCATCAAGTTCAGTGCTGTCATGTGATTTATCAGTCAATTTAGAAGAGTGACAATGCTTTAAGTTCTCAGGGCAGTTCTTCAGCCCCTCCCTTTGACTGGCTGGAGCAGGAAGGGATAGAAAAGACAACTTAGGTGAGGGTCTTGAAAATGCTAATATTGATGCATGCTTTCTTTGGATTCCACGTGGACTGATCCCTTTTCCCCAGTGGAGGAGACTCCCAACCTGGCTGCCCACCCTGCTGCTATTGCTACTGCTCCTCCCCAAACTTTCTGGTGACACTCTGCAGTCAACCTAGTTACCAATTTTGAGCTCCCTTATCTGGATTTCTTCCATGGCAATGTGCAGGCCATGGGAATGGAGGGCAACCTGTGTCGTGTCCTACCTGGAGACCTCCTACTCCTGTGTCACTCCCCTCCTACTGCACACCTGGGCAGCAGCCTGGTACACTCCAGCAAAGAAAGGCCAGGCTGCCACCCCTCCAAACCCCTGCTTGGAGAGACCTGTCAAAGAAATGCTCCCAGCATGGGGCACCTGGGGGGCTCAGTCGATTGAGCATCCGACTCTTGATTTTGGCTCAGGTCACGATCTCAGGGCCCTGGGATGGAGCCCCATGTAGGACTCCACACTGGGCATGGAACCTGGTTAAGATTCTCTCTCTCCCTCTCCCTCTGCCAGTACCCCTGCCAACTCATGCACATGCATGCTCTTCTCTAGAAAGAAAGAAGGAAAGGAAGGAAAGGAAGGAAAGGAAGGAAGGAAGGAAGGAAGGAAGGAAGGAAGGAAGGAAGGAAGGAAGGAAGGAAGGAGTGCTGCAACCTCTTTTTAATCTCACCTGGGGTAGGGCAAAAAAAAAAAAAAAAACCAACTCTTTTTCCCCTTTATACTAGTCTAATGTCACATTAGGAGTGATATCCTTTTGGCCCTATCTACTTAGGGTCTGGCATTTTTGTCCTTGACAGTGTATGTCTGCAAAAGCAGAGATGACCTCTGGGGAAAGGGCTAACCAGTAAGATGAAGAAAGGGTTAGCAGGTCATACAAGGAAGGCATACAGGTATTCTCCACTGAAATCTCAGATACCAGCAGCCTCCTACTTAACATTCATCAAGTCTTGTGTTGACTTTATTTTCATACTATAATACTTTGAGGTTTACAACAGCCTATGGGAGAGAGTGGGCTCTGTAGAAAAAGCAGAGCTTAGGAGTCAGGCAGACCAAGTTGTCTTTAACTAGCTGTGTGAATATAAGCGATATAGTCTTTCTCACAAATGGTTTGTGAAGTTATCTTAAGCACTGAGTATGTAGCAAATTAATAGTACTTTTTTTTCTATTTTAAGCATTGATTTAAAATATTAAATTAGTTGATAATCTTACTATTCAATTCAACTGGCCATTCTAAAACTTCTGCTCTGAATTGTCAGTTCTAATATATAGGATGATTAAGTACTAAATTGTCATTGATCAGGTATTGGCAAAGATGCAGAGAACTGTAGGTCTCATACATAGCTCACTGAAAGACAGTTTACCAGAAGGAAATAAAATCCTTAAATTATGTGTACTTTAACCTAACAGCTACCCTTTTCAAAATTTATCCCAGAAAAATAATTGCATAAGTGTGTGCAAAAATGTATGTATAAATACTTCTATCATAGCACTTAGACAGCTAAATATTAGGACAAATAGGGAATTCGTTAAATAATTGTATATTCACCCAGAGTGTACGTATAGAAGAATGATGTAGTTCTATTTACTGACGTGAAAAAAATAACCACCACACAGTGTGTATCTGTACATGCCCACATAAAAACACACACTGCAGGGATGCCTGGGGGGCTCAGTGGGTTAAGTGGCTGCCTTCAGGTCAGGTCATGATCTCCAGGTCCTGAGGTAGGCCCGCATCACATCGGGCTCCCTGCTCAGCAGGGAGTCTGCTTCTCCCTCTTCCTCTGCTCCTCCCCCCAGCTCATTCTCTCTCTCCCTCTCTCTCTCAAATAAATAAATAAAATCTTTAAAAAAACCCACACACTACATACATATGTGTATGCATGTACATAAACATATACCACATATATGATTCCACTCCACATAAATATTTAAATAAATATGGAAGCATCTGGAAGACTATATACTGTCATCAATGGTAAATATAAAGCAGAACTATGGGTGGCTTAAAAATATTTTTCTCTATCATTTAACTTTTTTGTAGTGAACATGTATCTTGTTTTGAATTTCCAAGAAGCAGAGATTCGCGTGCAAATACTTTATTGAAGGAGAGCTCTCAGAAAGAACTTGGAAGGAAAAAGGAAGCAAAATAGCACAGAGGAAGAAGCCAAGCCAGAATGTCTAGCTTCAGCCTCATCGCATGGGAAGATTTGGAGCAACACAGAGTGAGCCCTACCTCTACATCAGGGAGCCAGTCCTTTGTACACGACAGAGCCAGCCCTTGGTCGTAAGCCACTCCTAGGAGTGATAAATAACCTCCTGAGCAGAGGGGCTCCCTTGGGCTGAGGGCACTTCACGGGAGAGGGGAGCAGCTGTGCCAGGAGAAACCAACATTCACAGCAACTGTGGGGAAAGGTACCAGCCTGAAAAGGAGATCTGGGTGGGACACCAACAATATCTTCTGCAGTCTATACTTTGCACGGCAGAGAACCTTTTGCTTTCTTGTATTAAATCCACTCCACCCAGGCACAGCTTCTCCGTAATTCTGATTGGTTACGAGAGCACATGAGTAGGAACTACACCCCCCCCCCCACTGCAGTTGATTCCAAGACCATAACTGAGACTCCTCATCTTCCTCATCCATCATCCTTATTAGATCTTCCTCTTCCTCTGACAGTACTTATTTCTGGTGGTGCAGATGTCTTGCCTACTGGTCTGACCTATTTCCAAGGAGCCTGATCCCATGGTTAGCATGCCCTTATCAGGACAAAGTTATTTCCCTTCCCCTCAAACTACCCTGAGAGTACTTGATGCCCAGTGGGTCATCTGGCTGCCAAACATATTCCTTCCTTGCCCCCATTATGTATCAGCAGCCCAACTTCCCCAAAACGATCAGAGTCAATAGCCTGGCCTTTATGGTGACTACTTGCTTTGACTACTGGCCTGCTGGCATAAAAATCCTAAGTGACCAACAGCTGCCATAGTTTGAAGTTTAGTGGGACTCTTGTACCCCTGGTGGAAGTGTCAAACCTACAGAGCCTAAAGTTGCGGCAGATTGCTCTAGGGGGACGTTGAGAAAGACAGTGACATTCCTCTTTCTACTTCATACTTCTGCTTCCTGCTCACTACTTATCAAAATCTTTTAATATCCATTATTTTAAAGAACGTACCAGAACAATGGTGTTATCGCCAAGCTGGCAACTCAACCACTGCTTCAGGGGTCTGTTCTGTCTACTCTATCAGGCTCACAGCAACTAGATCGTAAGATAGGTGGTGGGACCAAGGCAAAGACCCCATGGTTATGTATCCGTAGCCACACCTACTTTCCCAGAGAGTTGGGCCCTTAGTCTGAGGCAGTATCAGTCATTGCTCAGAAACCTCCCGAGTATTGCGGTAGGAATAAGCAGCTGCTGGAGCCATTAGCAACTAGCACTCCCAGCAGCTGGAAGGTAGGTACAATGGCCCAATAAAATAGATTTGAGCAAGAAACCAAGAAGTGTATGACTTTTATAATTAGAAAAATAGCAATAAAGCTAAAAGATTTTTTATTCAGCTACATTTTTAAAATGCTGTACATTTAAAATGCTTTAAAGTGTGAAAGTGCTTATTGCCCCCATTTATTTACTAATTCAATCATTTCTTTATACCTTCATGGACTTACAGATATTTATTTTTTACTTCGGGTTATAATCCAAATAAATTATTTATCTTTTTTTTTTTTCTTTCCAAATTGTTGTAGCTTTGGCCATTAGGAGCTATTCAGTTGGTTCCCAGGCTTCTTTTGAATACTACCATAGATGCTTACTTTAGTTTTTTTTGAGTTAACATATGCATTTTTATTGAGATATAATTCACATAGCAAAATTTACCACGAGTAGTTTTTACTATATTCACTCGATTGTGCAATCATCACCTCTAATTCCAGAACATTCCATTAGCCCCCAAAATAAATCCCATAACTATTGACAAGCCAATATTCTCCCTTCCCCCAGCCCCTGGCAACCAGTAATCTATGGGTTTGCCTATTCTGGAAATTTTATATAAATGGAAGCAAACAAAATGTAGCCTTTTGTGTCTAACTTCTTTTACTTAGCATAATGTTTTCCAGGTTCACCCATATTGTACCATGTATCAGAACTTCCTTCTTTTTTATGACTCAGTAATATTCTATTGTATGGATGTATCATATTTTGTTTATCCACTCAGCTTCCAGTGGACATTTATGTTATCTCTACTTTTGAGCTACTTTGAAAAACACTGCTATGAACATTTTTGTGCAGGTTTTTTTTTGTGCACATGTACTCTCTTGGGCATATACCGACTAGTGGAATTTCTGGGTCACCGAGTAGCACTATGTTTAATTTTTGAGGAACTAGAATATAATTTTAAGTCCATGAAATATATCATTCAGCACTATTTGTCCACTGTCATGCATCATTTATAACCTTCTTGCCAAAGAAAATTTGAGATGTTCAGAGTAAAGAGATGTACAATATAACAGTTATTTTTAAAAATCAGTGTAGTAAAAAATCACAAGATATATAATGTATGCATAAGTGGTTCTTAATCTCTTGGGGCTACGGGTCCTTTGAAAGGCAAGTGGAAGCCATGGAGCTAGCTTAAGAGAATCTGATATTCAAGATGGTGTGGCCCTTATATCTTGAACATGGGATAAGATGGATTCAGGAAATGAGTGTTAACATTTGATTTGGAAGTTTCCAGGAGCCAGAGCTCCGCCCACTAAGGAAAGGAGCTCCTAGTCTCCCTAGTTCCTTATTTCACAACCGTCACCCGACTATAACTTTACACTACAATTTAGCAGAGCAGAAAACAGAAATACAACTGCATAATTTACAACTGATCCTAGGAAATCTCTACTCTTATTAAAAGTTCATAGGCACTAAACAGTCTCAGAGACCTGAGATCAACTGACACAATTTCCTGCCTGCTGTCAGTCTGCCTCCATACTGCAAAGATTAGCTTACTCACACCATCTGGAATGTTCCCTGCCACATCCCAGTTTAGAGTCTAAGTCTACCTGCTCACCAGCCCCAGTGAGGAGGAGGTTTTTCCTTCCCATGGTACCTGGCCTAAGTTACTTCCTGTTACTGAATTAACCTCTTCCCAGGAGAACTGACAGTTCCTTCAGGGTGTATTCTGGCACAATGATCCAGACAAGGCAA
Source organism: Ursus americanus (assembly GCF_024610735.1). Lineage (NCBI taxonomy): Eukaryota > Metazoa > Chordata > Mammalia > Carnivora > Ursidae > Ursus > Ursus americanus. The sequence goes on from NC_142135.1 coordinate 20,118,458, forward strand.
TCTCAACTGTCAACAATTTCTTTTCCCATCAGGCTTACTTAGTTTTAAATTCCATTGCACTGAAACACTGACATCCAGTGGTTTGTTGAAACTGGTTTGCACCAGTGAATAAAAGCCAATTATGCACATCATTTTCCAATTCTATATTCACTGACATCATGTTATTAGTTTGAAATGGATCATGGTAGAAGTAGTTACACCATGGGAATTGGCAAACATTACACATCAGCGCTTTTTTCCCCAAAGAGCCAATTGTTAAATCTTTACCAGCATACCACTGCTGATACCGTAATCCTTACACACCAAATCTTACCCAATTATTTCTTTTACATGCTGCACCATCTAGCATGGTGTCTACTCACCTCATGACTGTCTCCATTTCACAGATAAGAGAAGTGATATTTAGAAGCATTAAACGTCCAAAGTTATACAGCTAGAAAGTAGCATATCTGAAGCTCAAACTCAACGCTTTTTAGCTCCAAGTCTACACATATGTGTGCATGATTTACACAAAAATGTTCTTAACCACTCACTATTCTGGTATGAAAAACATTGCATATATCTATATAAACTTGTGCATTTGTGTCTTATACCTAGGCTGAAACACACACACAAAAATAAGTTAGAAAAGAATATTTCTTTTGGGGCGTCTGGGTGGCTCAGTCGTTAAGCGTTTGCCTTCGGCTCAGGTCATGATCCTGGCATTCTGGGATTGAGCCCTGCATCAGGCTCCCTGCTCAGCGGGGAGTCTGCTTCTCCCTCTCCCACTCCCCCTGCTTGTGCTCCCTCTCTCGCTGCCTCACTCCCTGTCAAATAAATAAATAAAATCTTAAAAAAAAAAAAGAAAGAAAGAAAAGAATATTTCTCTTATGGTAGTTGCTAAAACAAGGCAGCTCTACTTATCTTGCAAATTAATTTTGGAAAAAAATTTATCATAAATCCCTTTTTGCGTGCTGTCTCTCACCACCTGAGGGATTTGAAGACTAATCCTGAATTATCTCCTTTCATATGAATTTTTTCTTATTCCCTCCTCCCATTTATATCTCCCCTTTATACCACTGTTTTAGTCTCTTATATTCAAGGATTATTTTCAGTGTTGATTTCTGTCTTTTTCACTAGACTGTGAGCACCAGGTGATATTCATTCTGCTCCCTTTCAGTTTCTAGAGTACACTGTACAGAGTCACTTCTTAATAGATAGTTGTTGAAATGAAATGAATCACCTCAAGATGACCCCAAAGAGCTGATACTTGTTTTTATTTATTTTATGACGATCCCTTTCACCTTGCCACAATGACAACCTATTGCTTCCATATTCAACATTCACCTTTTTTCTAAAGTCATTATTCCCTGTAAGTTTTGGCATCAAATCACATATAGGGCAGACATACTATTCAAGACTCTGGGCATCTTGTCTACTTGCTATAACATGACCCAACTCAAGAGTTTCTGCCTAGTATTGCTTTACTATTTTTCCTGAAAAGAGTGGCACAGTTTATACTTTCTCTGAACAATTGCACAGAATTGTCCAACACTCAGTAGAATTTTTATTATGGAAATATTTTATCTCATCTGTCTAAGATTATATATTGTTAACATGTGAGTCTATAAATCATAGATGGTTGGAAAGAAGCATTCTAACTCTTAATGTATGTTTTAGTATATTCTAAGTCTGAGCAGTTGAGTCAAAGAAACTGTATTTGCCAGTAACCTTAGCCATCAATGTTCTTGTCTCTAAAGGTCCCCGAAGCATCAATCATATTCCACCACTGGGTCTCCTCACTCCCAAATACATTATATGTTGCCATATTTTGTTTCCAGGCCCCCTAGGATTGGAGGGTATAAGGTTCTCTACAAAAGTACTCAGTATAACATTAATCTGAATGTTTTGATACTTGTCATAAGGAACAAAATTGTTTTCTTTTCAATTTCAGCCAGTTAATCTTACCTAGAAGGCTTTGTACCAACCCACATCATTTTTCTCCCATCTCAACCTTCGAAGGGACTTCTGTTGTTAGAACTTTTATACTTTGTACCCCTTACTCATAAATCACCTACTTAGGCCCATAATCATTTAATTTTCCTCTTCAGTTAACTCTCTCTAGGTAGTATAAATCAGATTATTACATTGTATATTTGCATAATTTTCCCAAAGTAAATCAAAGAATTTCTTACAGACACGATCCCATGAACCATTCTCACAGCTCCAGATAGAAGATGTGAGGGAAAATAGATGTGTTTAGGTATGGAGGAAACCAGGCCATGGAACATTTCCATGAGGGGTAGGTTTGAACCTGGTGTTAAATAGTATCCTATATAAACAAGACTGGCTAAATCTTACAATATCAGGTTACTAGACATGTTTCTATGGACAACAGCACATGCATTCTGCTACTCTTGAGAATACAGAGTTCCTGTGTTATTCCACAGAACAGAATAAAAACACTATTTGTTCTGGTGTCCTTAGAAACAACTTGCTACAAGTGTCTGGTGAGCAATTCCACGACACTCATTTGTGGGTATTGATCCTGGCCATTCTGGCCTTTTGACCCCCATCCTGATTCTAGACCAGGTTGAACAAGGCTCCACATCTTGAGACATGCAATGGAGAGAAATGGTTAAGAGCAATGACTTTGCTCTTGGATTTGAAACTCCGTGCCATTACTTGGATGCACTCCTTCAAGCTCCTATCTTTCTGTTTCCTCACCTGCAAAATGAAAGTCAGTAATGGTCCTCATAGGATTTCTGTGAAGGTGGAATGAGAGAATGCATGTCCAGCCTTGGGCACTGTGTCAAGCCTGGTACTTGCTAAGGAACTTGGCTATAATTATGATTATTGTTATTTTTTATCACCAGCACTGCCCTAGCTAAAGCGCTAATCTGCCACCAGTTACCACCTCAGGCAAATCCTACTTGAGTCCTGGATAACTGTATGTGACCAGTTTTATGTAATCTCCTCCCCCTTCCCTTTTCCCTATCCACAACTCACTTCTTCGCTTCATCAACTCCAGAGATAAAGACCTTAGCATCCAGATTTCCTCACCTCTCATCCAACACCCTAATTCTCCAGAACAAGGCCTGGGCATCTAACAGAGTAATCCAGGGATTTAAAAAAAGAAAGAACCATTTTTGAGAAGCAAAACATGGATTTGGTTGAAATCCGGCTATCATAGCCTATGAACTTCCCTCTGGGCTGCTTTCAAAGAAATTATTTTTGCCCTGATGTTCACAAGGACACCCAGGATTATTTCAGCAAATGAGCAACAATGACTTTCTATTTTCTATCTCCTTGCCCCCACTAAAATCTGCTACTTGTCCTTGGAAGCCATTGACAAGGCAGAAGAAATACCTTTTGGTCCAGACTATCTCATTTCCAAATGCTTATTCAGTGTGGTCCTGCACTTTTTGTGACTAGATGGAACCACATCAAGCTTTCACATTTGCATTACTGAGTTACTCAAAATAAATTCACCATTATAACCTGATGTAAGGTATGAACTTATTCAAAGAGATAAAAAACAAAACAAACCAGCAAACAAAGACTTACAGTTCAACTATAAGTGGGTTAGCAGCTTAACGGGGGCAGTTGAGACAGGGAGACCAAAGATCCCGAGGAGAGAAAAAGCTGTTTTTTTCCTCCGCTCCCTTTCCTGCTTCTATTCTCCCTAGGACATGCACCCCTGCCCTACACATGCCTTAATGTATGTCCTCCTTGTAAGGACAAGGAGTTAATGATTTCTCTGGAGTCTTCCAGCACAGCTCATCTCGGGAATGAATGGGCAAAGCCACATGTTCATATTCCAGATCACTGGTGCTCACTAGACATGTCAACACCAAGACTCCCTTGGCTCCAGGGAATGAGTGACTTATGATGACACCTGGACTATGAACTTGTTCTGACCAGTTCCTAGATGCCTAATAGGACACATGCACCAGACACAATAAAAACCCCAGTCTCCAAGCAAGGATGGGACTCACGCTCCATTCCTTTCCAAGTCTTCCAGATCCTCCGTCTATATCTGCTCTCTCCCTATACCTTCAGTAAACTCTGCTCTCACTTTCTGCTGGCTTGCATCTGATTTCCACCCTGGGTGAAGCCAATGACCCTCTTGAATGGTCCTGCAGGACCCTCTCTGGGTACTCAGATGTGACCCGCCTGCATCATAGTGATGGCGATAACAATAATGATGATGATAACAATATTCATTAGCAAGTATCATGAGAGACATAGTGCAAGATGCTCCGCATGCATTTTCTTATTTAATCCCTGTCTGAAATGCTCCTGCAGGCATGATTCAGAAAACAATGTGACTCAGTCTCCATCAAGTGGCATTCAGGCACCTTTCAGAGCTCATAAATGCCTGTCCACAGATTGTCCTCACTCTCAGAGGCCAAAGTTAACTTGTCAAACATCTAATTAAAAGGGGCAGGGGAATCAAAGATTCATTGTCTAATTTCTTGTATCTTTAGCCAACAGGAGATCAAAATTTCCCTTAATGACTCAGATTCTAACTCCAAAATCCATCACGAAAAGAAAATACTGGATTCTCTTAAGTCTTCTAGCTCAAAGTCTTACTTCACTAAAATTCCAGTTGACTACAATTTAAATGTGGATTTCCTCATCCTGTTTCTAGTTAAACATCTATGCAACATAAAGATGAAAATGTCTGGATATTGAGTCAGGGGTTGATTTAAAAGTAAAAAGCCACAAGAGGATTGGCCATTTATCAGATAAAAGGTTGGGCTATTACAGCGATTCACAACGGGGGCAATACTGCTCCCCAGGGACCATCTGACAATGTCTGGAGACAGTTTTGGTTGTTACAACTCAAGAGCAGGGGGGACTGCTGGCATCTAGTGGGTAGAGAACAGTGATGCAACTAAATATGCTCCCATAGGATGCACAGGACAGCCTCAAAGAATTCTCCAACCTATACCATCAATCCTAGCCTAGAAAAATGTAAAGTTCCTTCCCACAATTATATTCCAATTCTCTAAAACTCCTCCAAAAAGAGACTTACACACCTCTCCTCTGTGTGTGACCAACTCTGTACTCTCACTCTTTTTCCTGGTTCAGGGAAGGATTACTGCAAATCAAGTGAAAAATGGTGGTGGGGGTGGTGGTGGTGAGACTCAGTCATGTTTCAACTTCGTTTCTTCTGGGCTGATGTGAAGTGTCCAGCGGGGAAAATGAAGGGTTGGAATTAGATAGGTCTTGAATAAATATGGGGAGAACACAGGATTGGCCCTAGAGAAAATGGTGAACTTTGTGTCTCTATCCCCTCCATCTGACCCAAGTTCCTTTTATCTGGCTGCTTCTTCCTCCTAGCATCTCACTTGCACAGGCTACCTAGTATCGATCTCCTCAATGCTCTTTCAGTCAAGGAAACCAATCCTCTATTGGATAATACTTGTTCAGAATGCATCCTTGTGAAAGGAGGACAAGAACCAAGATGGGGTAGGTTTTTGCCCAAACCTGAAGCTAAGTGCTTATGCGTACTATCACAATACAACGAGACAGGTACTCTCAGCCTTATTCTATGGTGAAGTACCTGAGGCGCCGTACAACTAAGTAACTTACCTAAGATCAGATGGTTAACCAGCAGTGAATGTGAGTTCAAACCCAGATCTTTCTGTTCCCAAAGCCACGCATGCTCTTTTCACTTTACCACATACCTTCCCAGGTCACATTTTGCTTTCTCCCTATGAACTGGTGCATGCATCCAGAAATCCCTGAAGGGCTCATCATATTGGTAATAATTACAGACATACACCCATTTTGCCTTGACACATTTTCCAGGGGCCAGGTCCGTCATTAATCAGGTCAAGTAGGCATGACATTCAACAACCTATGCAGAGTATCATATCTAGAAGGATTTCGAAACATAATTCAAGCAGACAAGTCTTCCTAAGACCAACTGCCAATCAATAGTATTTATGATAATGTATTGTAATCATAAGCTAAAGCCTGACCTTCTTTAATATATCCAGCTCATAAATGGGGCATCAGTTCCCCACTCATCTTGTTTGACTCTGAATCAGGTCACTCTCTTCTCCTTCAACTTCATAAATGCAATGAGTCAAATCTCTATACACTATTTCCTTATAGGGCATGAAGGATGAAAGTGGTTTCTGTGCTCAAATGGTAATACCTAGAAGGCACAGGGGTCTCTAAAAATCTCTATCTTTATCCCATAGGTTCTTAATTCATTAATGGATTTCAAGAGGTCCATGTTTGTACAATTTCATACAAGTATGCATTTCTTCACAGAATTGGTGAAAACTTCCTTCAAATCCTCAAAGGTAACTGTGGTTCCTGAATTTAGAAATCATACTCTCTCCTATACTACAGACCTTGTCCCATAATTTCTGCTCCTATTCCATTGTTCTGAATTACAGTATAAAGGATTTCACTCCTTAATACTAGCTCAGGGTACTGGGTGAATGAGGACAGGAAGCGTCCTTGGATTTATACTTTCTATCACTACATGTCCAAAAGTTCTGGAGAGCCCATGGTCTTCATCAAGAAGCCATCTCTGAGTGCAGGAAGAGAACAGGCCTATTTATAATTGATGTTTTAAGCTGAATGTGATTGAGTGAATGTGACTTCCTTCAACTTGTTTTTGTAATCTCTGTGGGAATTCAGTAGAAGTAGAAAATTTAAAAATTCCTGTATACAGCAGCAACCATGCCTTCTGGCAGTTCTTTCCCCTACAAAACAGTCATTTTTCTATCCTTAAAATATTAAGTATATTAAAATTGAGGAAACCTTAAACATCAAACTTCCTCTCCAGATCAGGAATTTGATCAATCTTGCTGGTAGGGTCATCCCACCTACATCTGGGCCCCCTCAGTGATAAGGTCTTGACTTGGCTTTTAAGGCAGCCTATTCCATTATTTTAAAGAGAGTCCAAAGTGTGCAGATCTTCATTCTGTTGAGTTACAATCTGAACCCATGTAACATTTATTCGGTTTCTTTTATTTAATCAAATATTTCTTTTTTTTTTAAAGATTTATTTATTTATTTATTAGAGACAGCCAGCGAGAGAGGGAACACAAGCAGGGGGAGTGAGAGAGGAAGAAGCAGGCTCCCAGCGGAGGAGCCTGATGTGGGGCTCAATCCCGGAACGCCAGGATCACGCCCTGAGCCGAAGGCAGACACTTAACGACTGTGCCACCCAGGCGCCCCTAATCAAATATTTCTTGAGTACTTACTTTGTGGCAGGTACTATGCCAGGCCAGGGAGATACAATGCAATTGTGGCAGACGCTATCCCTAATCTACTGGAGATTAACATCTAGCTAAGGACTGTTCTTGAAGTGAGCCAGAGTGATACCCTCTCCCACAGGACAGTTGCAACATTTGAGATGGTGATGAGGTTCCCTCCAATTGTGTCTCTTTTCTAGGCTATATATCTTCATTTCCAGTGCTTTACAGACTTCTTTATTATCCCAGTCAGGCTCTTTCTACATTTCTCAGTGGTCATCTGAACCATGTGTTGCCTAGAATGAAATGCAATACTCAAGTCTGGTGAGTCCGAGACATAGATTGATTTATTGGACAGAGTCTAGATTTTGTGTTTCATAAAACTTCCCCCAGATGATACTGAAGCTCTAATTAATTTATGATCAGTGAAAAGAACAGTGGAACCTATGAAGAATGCCAAGATGACTCTCCTAAGACTCAGCCAGGCAAAGCAGAGCCCATTATTCTCACCCACTGCTGCTCTTGCGTGACAGCAATGAGCCTCTACCCCTGGAGTCCTGTCACCACTTCTGAGCTAAGCATCCCTGCTGGGTGTAGGCACCCATGTCAGCTCCAGAATCTAAATCCAATCACACCTTCTGCCCAGTGCTGTTTTCTTCACTCCCTCCAGATATGGACACCTAGAGCACTCCCCCAGTAAAATTCCTGAGCAAAAAATGTTAGTCTGTTTCCCGGGGAATCTGGCCTAAGACAGGAATCCACTGGGGTCCAGGTTTAAATTAGTCCAATTCAATCAAGTTCTAGAGCTGAAATGGCTCTTCAGAGTTGTGACTTCCTTGCCATGCCTTCTGGCAAGGCAAGTGGACCAGATCTGTATTGCCCACATTGCCCAACTGCTGCCTGTGGGTGAATGTGCCTTTGGGCATGGCATCTTTCTTCAGCTGTTAACAAGTCCCAACAGGTGAAAGGATTGAGCATCTAAGCCCTATAGGTGGAGGTCCACAGCATCCATTACACGCCGAGTGACCTTGTAGAGTAGAGTTCCGTCTATCTGTACTATACAAATAAAAGAAAAACTGTGTGTGTGTGTGTGTGTGTGTGTATGTTTGCGTGTGTGTGTGCATGTTTAATCCTGAGATTTCATGGCTAATTTGGCATAGCAGCACTGCTTAGACACTACCCAGCCTAATAAACCTACCTCATAACCTTGCTGGAAGAATATATGAAAATAAATGTGAATCACCTTATATGAGAGGGGCCTTATCTACCTCTTTCAATGTTCGCACTTCCTTGTTCCCTACTTGATGATAAGAGTTTCAAGAACTGACTTTATTTATAGTGTTACCTGCCCATTCCTTCATGCTTCTCAAAGTGTGTTCCCTAGACCAGCATCATCAGCATTATCTGAGAACTTACTAGAAATATAAATTCTGAGGCCCATGAAACTCTGGGCATGGGGCCCAGCATTCTGTGTTTTAACAACCTGTCTAGGTGATTCGTATTCATGCTTAAACTTGACAAAGCACTGCTCTAACTCACTTTCTTAATTTCCTAGACAATATTCCTTCCAACCAGGACAAAGCTGTTGGGTCATCTGAGTGTCCTTCTTGCTTCTAGTCCCCCATACCATTTTTTATATTCCTCTATTCATATTAATTCTATGATCCATAGATAAGTGTCTTTTCTCATAGACTATGCCCTCCTCCAGGGCAGGTATTAGCTATGTTATTTTTGCATATCCAGTGCTTTGCATGGTTCTTACACATAATGAATACTCAACAAACTCATGCCATTAATAAATATGTAGCACATACTCTTAGCCATGGATTTTTCCAGGTATATCAAAAAACTCATATTTAACAAGAAAAGAGAGATAACCTCAAAAATAAATGCAATAAAGTGATGCAGATGCTATGGCAAAATATCATTAGTAACGATACTCTTTTTGCCTGGCACTCCCCTAAGTGGTTTGCATGTGTTAATTCACTTAGTCCTCACAGCAATCCCATGAAGTATGATTCTAGGAAAAGAACACAAATCATCCTAAGGAACAATTGTTCTTTCATTTAGCTGTCATTTTTAATGAGGCCTTTGGTTATACAACACAAGACCGCAGCCCAATCTGCAGTGAAGAGGATAAAACAAAGGTACCTAAAGTGAAAGATGATGTAAAAGGTTGTCTTCTTTGGAGGCTGATGTTTTGATAACTGATTTTTTTTTTTTGGTCTCTTGTGCATGAATTGGGGGACAGACTACATGGATATATGGTAAATGTCTTAAAAATCAATAAAATCTTAGCCCAGAGAGTAACTCTCTAAGGATGACATTTTAGACACAGGGAGCAGGGACAGAGCTATTGGGGTAAGGGGTAAGGGATCTTCAAACCATAGTGCCTACGACAATCAGCCTGCTTTACCTTTAAGGTAGTCTTCCTGTCGTTTTCCAAAACTATGGAAAACGTTTTCTTCATGTGGTACTTGAAGCAGAAAATTAAGAGAGTTTGTTTTATAATCGGAAAGAGTTGTTGGAAAGTCATGTTTCAATACTATTAATACATAGAAAAATGTCTTGGATTCCCTATCTTGAACTTATTTCTCGACAGATTCATGACTGGAGTTTGAATTATTCACCACTATTTACATTGAGCAATTAATTCTCCCCAGTATGATCTGGCCATCTCTGAAAGGCTATATTATCAGGCAAGGAAAAAAATCCATAATATCGGGCAGCAAAAATGATTTTGTAATTAGCATGACATGGTTTCCTATAATGTCACATTAACTGAGAGCATGAAAAAAGACTGGAATAAATCGAGCTCGAGGTGTTAAGTAGACCCCTTTCCAGCACTGGGAAGGAAACCACGCACTATCCATCATGTTGCACACATCACAAAGCCTACTGTCATCAGAAATACAAGGCTAGGAATCTTTGAATAATAGAAATCCCAGGAAAACAAAAACAGGCAGTGTGGTAGATTGTAAAAATTGTAGTAATGGCCCCGGTTCTTCACCTCTCCCTCTACCCACATGTGATTAGTACTTCTACCCATAAAGGGAGTAGAGTACATTTCCTTGCCCTCTGACTTTGGGTTTGGCCTCATGGCTTGCTTTGGTCAACAGGATGAAGCAGTGGTGACAGTCATGTTCCGAGACGAGGCAATCCGAGGCCTTGTTTGGTTGTGCTTTCTTTCTTGACCTCTGCCATCTCCATGAGAAAAGCAGGCTCTACCTGCAGATCCCAGGAGGAAGATGAAAGACTTGTGGATCACAGCCACAGCAGGCAGCCGTCCTAACCGGGCTCCTTCTAGGTGAGCCAAATCCCCCGCCTCTGCAGACACAGTGTGAGAAATAAATGCTTCTTGTTGGAAGCCAGGGACATTTTGTGCTATTATGCGGCAATACTGTGGCCAGGGTTGACTGACACCAGGGGGCATCTGTTTTTTGTTTCAAGATAACTTCAAATGCAAACTTGAAAGTTAGCAGATAATGAAAACTGAGTTTCACCTTGAAATGTACCAAAAATAGGATGACCGGAAACAAGGAAACCAGAAACAAAGACTAAGAAAAATAAATGGCTCCTTGAATTGGCTTTCATTTCAAAGATGATAACAGAGAAGAATCCAGTTCTCTCAGTGAAACTCAGGGACTACCGCTTGACACTTTTAATTAAAAAGACATTAAAAAATTAACACAGAACTCTTCCCACTTTGCTCCAGGGCAGCTCATGAAAGATTGCCTCTTGGCTAACAGAATGCATAATATCTATGTCCAGGCCCATCTGCTTCTCCTTCTAGAGGAAAGATTGTGAATGTCAGTGCCTCCAGTGAGAAACTGTCCTGTCGAGGCTTAATTTCCTCAGCACTGATAACATAAACGCAATCTGGCAGAATAAATTAGTGGATGATTCCAAAGCACACATTTTTGATCTTCTGCCATATTCCTGACAGAAATCATAACAGTCAAACTATTTTTCACGACCAAGAATGGAAAGACCTATTTGAAAAAGCGCAATCCTGTTTTATCTTCTAAAAAAACACCGTGTGAGATGCTGGGGGGGGGGTGCGTAACTTTTAGGACAGTGCTTCTAAAACACTAATCTACGTACAAATCACAGACAGAGAATGTTTAAAGTAGATTCTGATGCAGAAGGAAGGGAGGGAGTTCCAAGATGCTGAATTCTAAAAAGCTCCTGTATGCGGCTGCTGCTGCTGGTCCAGATACGTCAAGGGGATCATTCTTCATCTATGAGCAATCTGTAAGATGAAGTTATCCTGAACTTCAGGACTGATTTTCAGTCCTAGGAGAGAGTATGATGTAGTGGAAGGAACCGAGTTCTGCGTCACTCTAGTGGGTTAAGTAGCAAGATTTAAGTCTTGCCTATCTGCTCAACTTGTTACATATGTTTAGGTGCTCTCCTACATGTCTCTCAGCCTCCGTTTCTTTGCTGATAAAATGGAAATAACCATTGTGGGAAAGGAGTTAACCTAGAGAAAATCTTGCTAACTGGCCATCAGTCAATAATGTGAGTTCCCATCTTTTAATAGAGTAAAATCTCGATCATAATCTCACTTTCCCTAATTAACTGACCTACGTTGTATGTTTGGAGGGGAGTTGATTCATGTTCTGTCTCATGTCTGTTTATTTATCTTGGGACAAAATGCTTCAAACACAAGGAGAAATGAAGACATTCTGAGATGTTGAGGTGGTTAAATGCTATTTATTTAATAAAACTTCATCAAAGGCACACTCTCTGCTAAAACTGTGATGGGTGCTTTGAAGTACACAAAGACAAGATTTCACACCTCAAAGGAAGCTACATTCTAGAAAGGATCAGATCACATTTTCTTTGGATGATGTTATCTTTTTCTTGAATCTGTTTAAGACTTCCCTGTATTCTGGGACTGAATATATTTCATTAGTATTGTCTTTACGCTTTTAAGAGGTATTGGGTTTTGAGGAATAAAAAAAAAGAATGTTTTTTCCTAGAAAGGGATATTAGAAGCTGTCTTGACCAGCTACTTGGTTATATAGAAACAGTTAAGTAATCTTCACGCCTTTCAAACTGGATTCTTCTCTAGGTAAGCAGTCCTAATTATAAGTCACTGGTAAAATGTCTTCTGAAATGATTAGGACAAAATAAAGGCAAGTGATATCACTGACTAATTCTTAGTGTATATTTTTAGATGGGAGGAAATTGTTGAAGTGAAGGATTCTTGGGAATAACTTCTTAGTTGCTGATTAATCATGTAATATCACTAAATCTCATAACCCTCATCTGTAAAATGAAAATTAAGAATACCTGCTTTATATAATTTAGAAGGAACATAATAATTGTTTAATAAATAATGGCAGTTACTTATTATTCCTTGATCACTTTTTCTTATGCTTTTCATATAAGATACCAGGTATCTCCAGTCAATACAAGATAGAAAAGTTGGTTCAAAGGCTTTTACCTTGTAATCTCCCATGGAAAACACAAAGATGAATGTGGAGTTTCACTTTACATGGAAGTTTTTATTAAATTCAATCATTACTCTTTAGTTTGTCAGCACACTTTCTTTGTGGACCCCTACTTACTTCCACACAGAGCTCTTATACAAAGCATCTTATAATCTTCTCCCCTGGAACTGGAAAGCCCCCACCTACATTCTGTCCCCACCCTAACTCTGTACAGTCACCTGTGCCAGCAGCTGCTAGAACTGGTGATAAGACCAACAGGGCCCTTAACTAATAACAAAGCCTGAAGCTATGGAAAATCACATAGTTGGAAAGCTTCTCAGGAAATGAATTGCAAGGATATGAAACTGAGACCCAGGGGTGGGATTTTTTTCCAACTGTGAATGCCAATCCTAGGCTTCTCTAAATTGGCAGAATTTGTAATTCAATTGTAACATTCCTACTATGTATCTACGGAATTGTAACTGGATTAAATCAAAGGATAGCCAATCCATGTACCACCTTCTAATATTAGAAGGTCAAAGAGAATGTGGGAATTGGAGAAGTTTTATGTTTTTGCAAGAACCATTTTCCTTAATGGACATGCTTGAGATCCCTAGTGTAATTGATTGCCTCCATTTATTAAGCACCTACTCTATTCTCGATACATAATAACTTTATGAAGTATGTACAGTTTTATCATGCCAATTTACAGATGAGAAAACTGAAATTCAGAGGGGTTAGGTATAATTTTGCCCGGATTAGAAACGTGTGAACTGGTAGAGCTGAGATTTATACAGTCTTTGTGACTTCGGGGTCAGTACTGACTCCAGCATACAAAATTGCTTTTATAATATCACACCAATATATTAAGAAAGTGTCCTCTTTTCCTCTGGGAAGTGAACTTTATTTTAGAATTGATGAAATAGGAAAATCAAATAAATGACAACCTCCAGGCCACCTCTAATTGCCATTGTAGTTTCTCCCTCCAAATCTTTTATGAAAGTTGCACATAAATCATATGGCTGATTTGAGTTTCCCATACCATCCATAAGTCCCTATCTTATCTGTAGGGAAAATGGTGAGCTTTCAAATATCAAATAGCTGAGGTCAAGGAAGAGGGTTAGAGAATGGAGATCTTGGAGAAGCCTCAGAAGACAGGGGACCATTGAGAAAGGGAAGGCTCTAGCAGGTTTTTATATACATGGAAGAAATTTCTACATGAGGAAGAATTTGTTCGCTTGCAACAAAATAAGAAATCCCTCCCTTAAAGAGATCTGCTTCACTGGGAAAATATTGCCTTAAAGTCTCTTCAGGGCAGGATTGAAGGGAATGTGCAGAAGTGGTAGCCAAAGGAGGGAGAGATAAGGAGGAAGAATGTGGTAGATGAGAGGAAAAACAGGAATCTGGGGAGGGAGCTTGAAGAAAAAAAAATGTCATTCGGAGAATGTGCAGGATGAAATGCAGTGTGCTTCCTGAGGCGACCACAGCCCATAATCTCTAGGATTTTCAGTAGAGGCTGCCAAAAGTATTGAAACTAATGAAGAGGTAGCTTTCTTGTCATGATTGATGACACTGGACGAGAGAACATTTGACTTTGGGTTACATCCAGAATATATTAGCTAATTTCCAACACCACTAGGGAAAAGGACTCACACTATACCCAGGGGGTGGGGAGAATTAGATCTTTTGATTCCTCTGAAGTTGATAGCATTTAAACCTCTCACGCGCCTCATGCCTTATATTGTCTTGATAACATGTCTCTGTCCTCATCCTATAGCTCCTGTTAGATGACAAAATAAATATGCCAAGGCAAGATTTACTTTAGAAGCATCTTCGTACATCCTCTGATGTCTAGCAGATGTAATACTTGATATATTTTTATATAAATGAATAATTAATAAATTAATATTCCAATATATTTGGAATCCGCATTACGTTTATACCTGTATGTCCTTGGACAATTTACGTAATCTCTCTGAGTCTTAATTTCTCTAGGTGTGAAACTGAGATAATAATATCCACTTCATAGGCCCCGTGTAAAGATTAAAAGGAATATTCTTTGCATGTAGGTATGTATATATGAAATGCATGTAAAACACTTGGCATAGTACCTGGAATCTGGAAAGTGCATAAATCATCAGCGTCAGCTGCTGTGTTTATGTTGCAAATACTTTTTTGGGATCTTGACTTTGATCTGAAGTACAATTCCATAGATTGGAAATTGAGAGCTCTCATTATATTCCTGCCAGTCCCCAAGATTGGTTTTCTCTTTTCTCTCTCCACCTCCTCATTCTTGTACACGAATTTGATGCCACTCAGAATTAACATGAGTGCAACACAGGGTCCCTTCATAACTTCTCTAACTACTTCTTCCCATCTTCACACACACATACACCAGCATTTATGCGTTTTGAGAAAATTCAGTATTTGAGGGTCATGGGGCAGCGTCACCTTGCAGACCATGTAGCACTCCTACCATCACACTAGTCCCATCTCCTCTCTCCCTTTTCCTATTTTCTTCCACCCTGGAAAGTGGCAAGAAAATCTGTTCCCTTAAGCAGTACCAGGCAGTAAAGCCCATATTTACGCCAACTGGGTACAGCCTTTCATTCTAAGCGCTTTTCCCAACAAATGGAATTCTGGTGAAACATTCTCCATTCTGATACGTTATCACTAATATAATAAGGAACTTCCTGATGGTGTGTTTCGCTAAGCCTATAATAAGTTTACCAGGGCAGCTACTGAGTCTTTTCCTTCTTTGGGGTTCTTCACAAGTAGATCTCGATTAATGTGTTTGTGTAGGAGGGAGCCTGACATGCTCAATGTTTCATCATGTCTCATAATATAAGATCTTGCATTTATAATAGGGGTTTTCATTAATGATCTCAGATAGAAGGAGCTGGATTCACCAAAGCTCAGGAAGCTTTAGAAACCTAATTAGCAGCAGAGCAAAGACCAGAAATTGGGTCTCCAGACCCCTAGTTATATGGTCTTCCCACTCCATACTACATTATACCCAGTGCCCTAGCTCAACTAAATAAACCTCTGTAGACCTCTGATTAGAGACCAGGAAGTGCCCTCCTTCCTGATCAAGGCTGACCTCAAAGTTCTAACTCATTTATTTCTATTTTAGTTCTTAAAAAAAAAAAAAAAAAAAAAGACATGCTTTTCTTTTAAAATGATGCAGTGTTTGGAAACATCCCTAAGAAGGTTCTTTCCTTTTTTCAAAAATAAATCGCAAGGTCTGGTTTTGTTTGTTTGTTTGCTTGTTTTTGGTGAGGTTGCTCTTCAAAAGGACCCGATGCACTTGGGTTGTGCAGCCATCTGCCACTACATGCTCAAGTATTGTGGTTAAAAAACTCTGGCCACCCGGCCTTTGATATAGAAGAACCACATGGGGTTGAGTCATATGCTGTGGAGAGAACACAGCTAATTATGGGATGTGCTGGGCCCAGAGAATATGTTAACTGCTACATAATTACAACTGCAATCCAAGGGGACAGAGTCATGGAAATCCAGTTAATATAAAGAAGTCAACATAAAAATACTCAATTCTAAGCCACAAACTACTGAAATATAGTTCCGTTCTTGAACTTCTATTCACATGAACTTCCAAACTTACGATCTGGTTTGTCATCAGGGATGTCCATGATCTGACAGCACTTTTTGCAATTAAATAAAACATTGCTTTAACAATTCTGGGTTGTGATAGTTTGAAAGAAGATAAAAGTTCTGGAGAAGCAAGACCCTGATTCTAGCTTCAGCTCTCCAACTAAAAAGGCAAGAGACCTTGTGCAAGTCACTTAATTTGGGGAGGAGGCAGGTTGTGGGGGAGATTACTTGAAAGACCGCCTGAAGTATCCCCTCACAACAAACAGAAATAGTCCATTTCAAAGGAGATACTGAGCATCAAGTTCATGTCATGTAAGCATTTAGAATTCAAAGATGAATAAAACATAGCCTAATAGCCAATTTCACAAGGTTATTACACTTTCTCTGAATGTTCTATAATTTAGAAGGTTCACGACAGTAATAGAAAGCTTACCCTTCAGGGATTTTCTTTTTTTTTTGACAAAATTTCAACTCAAATTCTGATCAAGTAAAGTAACTTCTCATGATCGGTGGATTAAGAAGTTGAATGGTGGGAAAGTAGAAATAAAACTTTTACTGGCAATATTTCATGGCCACATTCAATAATGCCTAGACTGTGTTTTACAACATTCTATCTGTAGGACATAAGCCTACAGGCTGAAACCCGAGAAGAAAGCAGGGGAAACTAAAAGAAGCCTAGCACAATAGTTAGTGTATTATACAGGCATATGTGTGTGCCTGTGCGTGTATATGTAAATATGTAGCCCTGTCTCTCATGGGTAGCATGGTGTGACACAGTGGTCGTTCCTAACCTGGGATTTGAATTACAATCCTCTAAGGGGCTCACGTCATATCATAAAGTTTTCATTCAGTGGATCTGCCCTTTACTCATCCTGATACTTTGGCGCCCCTACCAAGTGTATCTACAAAAGAAATATGGGAAGGTTGTGGCCTTGAATTTTAAAAAGTATCTCTGGTTTGTGTTTATTAATTTCCATATGGAAATTGTTTTGTAGGATACTGGGAAAAGCCGTGATTGGAATCAGAGTTTGATTCCCTCCTATGCTGATTAATTGGTTGAAGGACTTCGGCAAGTAACTTAATCTCTCTAAAATTCAGTTTGTTTATCTATAAAATAGTTATAATATCCAGCCCAGTTCTGAGGATTAACTGAGGCAATTTATATATCTAGTTCTGTGAGAGGCACTTAGTGATAGTTCAAGGAATTATGATATAGGTAATACTCCTGAAATGAATCTACGGACAGGGTTGTAATGGAAGAAAACATGATTTCTAGGCACAGTCAACTCTCAATAATCTATAATAATGAGAAAAGGTTATTGTAGGAGTAAGATCATTAATAAATAATCTAAAATATCATTTTCAAAATTAAAATCTTTGTTTTTCACTATAAAACTTACATATGTTCACTATAAAATTTTTAAATGATATAAATATGTATAAGGTAGAATTATAATTTTATCCTTTCCAACTCCAAGATTCAATGATTATTTTTGTATGTCTTTAGGTATGTCTCTGTGTGTTTAATAAACAAATTATTTTAAACAAAAATGGATCATGTCACATATGCTGTCCTACAGATTGATTCAGCTCTGTTCAATAACATATCCTACACCTTTCATGCCATCACATATCACAAACAATCTCTCATTGTTTTAACATGCTGCATAATATAATTCTATATGGATATACAGAAAGTATTTACCCAGCTGTTTGAACATTTAGATTGCTTGCAATTTGTAAGAATCACAATGCTACAGTAAGTAAAAACTGTACTTTGGAGAATGGTACCTATTTTCTTCAATCTTTTAAAAATAAATTAAGGTATTGTTGGAAAGAAGGATAGAAAAAGTGAAAAGTTTATTACTTTATCTAATAATCTGATGTGTGTAATGTTAACATATTTGTGAGATTTTTGCTGTTGTTGTTGATCTTACTGGTAATTTTCCCGAATGAGAATTAACTGGATTGGGTGGCACTCTTGGGAGCCATGTTTGTATAGCCTTAGACAAAAACTACAGAACTGGTCTTCATTGAAAATGTGATGAATCTAATCTAATGAATCTAGTCCTTGGTTTCCAGAATTATTCTCGTACTTTGACATCATGTAGATATCCCATTGTGAACCACTTCTACAGCCAGACAGCAAAGCTTCTGAAAGGATATGCCCAGAACCTAACCAGGCAGACATCCCAGGATCTTAGTTTCATTTCATAGATAAAATGAGACAGGCTCTGGATTTAACATTCATTAAGAGAGGGAACAGAAATATTTTCCTTCAGTGTTGACTTGGGGAGTGTGTTGAGCAACTCAAACATTTTAGAGGTACCAGTTCTTGATAACATTCTGGCAGATATCCGGTGTGAGGGGACACGCTTGCTTGGCAAGATTACTCTCTTTTCTCCAGGGGGTCTACATACACTATGTGGTTTCAATCAAAACTCCATTGAGATTCTTCAAATGGACATTTATAAGCTATTCATAAAGTTAACCAAAAGAGTACCTATCTAAGAACAGTCAGGAAATTTTGAAACAAACAAAACAAAACAATGGATCAAATCAAAATATAAAGTTATAGTTATTAAAACGCTGTGGTGACTGTGTCAGGAATAGACAAATAAATTGGAACAGAATATAAAAGTTTGGAAATGAACATCTATAAGACTTTATTATGTGATAAAGGTGACACTTCAATTTGGAGGTAAAATTATGTGTTACTCAAAATGTAGTTGGAAAAATTAGATTCTATTTGGAAAAAATAAGCTAAATATTTCATTACATACACAACAGAAAGACTGAAATGTATAAAAGAAAGATTTGAAAAGTATTAGTAGGAAACATGCTAATAAGACAATTAATAAATTGTGACTTGAATTGTGAACATACAGCACCAGAAAAAACTACAGGATATATAAATACCTAATGTATATATATATATATATATATTTACTATATATACATAGGAAAGTCTTTCTAAGCAACACACAAAACTCAAAGGACATAAATACAAATACTGGTAGACTTTACTACCTAAATCTTTCAACTTAGATAGTTTGCAAGACATCATAAAGATCCTTAGAAAACAAGAAACAGTGGGAGAAAATATTTTCAAAATAAATCAATACTCATAATATTAAAAGCTCTTACAAAGCTCTAAGAATAATGTAACAAGACCACTAGGGAAATGCACAAAACATCTGAACAGATAGTTCAAAAAAGAAGAGGGCAAATCACCAATAAACATTAAAAGATAATTTATGGTAATTGAGGAACTAGAAATAATTTTTTTAGACTTTTTTTTTTTTTAGAGAAAGAGAGAGTACAAGCAGGACGGCAGAGGAATAGGGAGAGAGAATCTCAAGCAGACTCCATGCTGAACGCAGAGCCCAACATAGGGCTCGATCTCATGACCCTGAGATCATTACCTGAGCCAAAACCAAGAGTTGGATGCTTAACCGACTGCACCACCCAGGCAAACCCTAGAAATAATTAATACAACACCAAGATGCCCTTTTTCACCAGATTTACAAAAATTAAAGATTTATAAAAATTAAAAAGATGGTAGCTGTGTTAGCAAAAGTGCAAGGGCAAGAAATGGACACTTTCATGCACCCTATGCAGGAGGACAACAGCCTTTTTGTGGTATAATTTTGTAATGTTCATCAGATTCAAATGCAATTATACTTTTTCAGTTTCTCTCCCACAGGACTACTCATTGATGCTTAGGTATATGGGCAAGGGTGTTACTGCAGCATTATTTTCATAGTTACCTGTGTAGCGCACACCAACTCCGTAACAACATAAAATAATTGACAGGATGATTGGAAGGCTCATGAGGGAGAAACCTGGCTTGAGTAGACTCTCTACAACTCAGTTCACTAAAAAGGCTGGAGGAGATGCAACGTGAAAAGGAATGGTATTTTTTCAGATAATCCCTCCTTTTCAAAAAAGACCAAACCCTGTGTACAAAACATTTAATCGGACTTCCGTTTTGTACCCCAACTTGAGTTTCTTTTTTGTCTAAAATCAAGGCAATACTTTATTTTTTATATTTTGACCATTATAATTTTACTTTTTATTTTTTCAAGATTTTATTTAAATTCAAGTTAGTTCGCATATAGTATAGTATTAGTTTCAGGGGTAGAATTTAGTGAGTCATCAGTTGGATATAACACCCAGTGCTCAATACTTCAGAAAAATTAAATGAGTAAGAGGTTTTATGTTGGTGCCTTCTGGTACTAATGTCAGAAGTCAAATGCATGCTGGCCATCTTCATCTGATAACACTCTTTCATGGCAGTATACAAAGTCACATATTTGCTAAAGCTTAGGGATAAAACTATCATCAAGGAAACATTGTTCCTTTGGCCATGGTCTTATAGCCTCACCAAAAGATGACTAGACTATTCTTTTCCCTGATTTTTGTTAAAGGTTCGTACAGTTCCAACTTCTACAGCCATGTTTATTTCCCTAATTATATAGTGCAACCTGTGTTTGGAAGGCTAGTTCTGTTTTATTATCGTTTCCCACAGACAAAATAAAAATATTTGCTTAAACTTACCTATTGAACACAAAAATCACTATTGCTTTCCTATTTAATTGATACCAATGTTGGATCTGAACATTAAAATGATGACAGAGATTTTAGGCCCAGAGAACATCACCACATCTCCTCTTCAAAAAAAGTAGGATATTCTTGGACCACTGGAAAGACAACATTCCAGTTGTTCTGACCACACCTGCTCCCAACCACTACTGATAGTCCTCTCCCCTAAAACCAAAAGGCCACTACTTCCCATGCTTCCCTTTCTAATGATTAGTACTCCGGCAGACCCTTCTGGATCCCTAGCACGGTATGCTCTTTGAGTTACTTGCAAGGGGGTGTGTCTCTACCTACTTGTGCTATGAAGTAGTGGATATTCAGGAACATGATGGTTAAGGCTTAGCATGTAGAGTTGGATTCCTGAAGGCGATCCCAGCTCTGCCACTTAACTTGTGTGTCCTTGAGCATATTACTGAACTTCCCTTAGCATCAGTTTCCTTATCTGTAAAACGGGAATAATAAAAGTACTTGCAGGATTGCCGAGATCATTAAACAGACTAGTATGGTGCCTGGCACATAAAAGTGCAAAGGCAAGTGAGCTGTCACTGCTGGCGTTCTCATTATCAGCCTGCACACCCCTGCCTTGGTCAGACTTACTCAGCAAAACGGGTCACACCAATTCCCACAAGGCCAAGGCACTGCTTGCAGTTTTCCCAGGCTGTGGGCATGCACACCACACTGGCAGCAACTCCATCAACAAGAAGGTGAACGGGAGAAGTTCCACCCTGAGTACGAGCCATGCCTGCCTCTCTATGTTCTATTTCACTTTCTCGTGATCCAGATAAAAAGAAAATAAGTGCCATGGCTTCATGCCTCTGTGTGTATGCCTTCCTTCTAAAACCAGGCCCTCTGCAGACCTAATTGTGCACACATGTGTCCTTTGCTAGACTGTGAACCTGAAGGAGGAGGAAGCAAGTTTCCTTTCTCTTTGTATTTCTTTTGGTGATTTGCCTTGTACTGTGTCTAGAAAAGAAAGGAAGGGAGGGAGGGAGATTTGTAAGCAAGACAATTGACCAGCCTAAGATAAAAGAGGATTTACCTTGTTTCCCCATCTCTTCATTCCCAGCTGTGAAAGATGTTCTTCTCCTTGATTCAACAATGCCTTAGCTCGTCTCCACCATGCTTTGGATTCCTTCCCCCATCTCTCTATCAAAACTCTCTCTCTCTCTGTCTGTCTCTCTCTGCCAAATGGCAATCAAGTGTGAATGTGTTAGTGCTCTAAAACAAGGTACTAATAAATCGATGTAATAGAAAACCAAATTCCTTAATTCAGGAAAAGCTCTTCTCTACAAAGAATCTAATATGGGTCACGTTAATCGCGCAGTGTCAAGTTCTATATTGGACGAGTGAGAGAAAGATACCTATGTGATTTTCCTTTCTCCTTTCTTTGTCTAATGGCTTCTTGAAGTGGCTCTAAGAAATGTACCTAGAGGATCTGAATAAGTCTGGCCGCCCCACTGCTGCTATACCAATTCCATCTTCTCTCCAGAGTCAGCCTTGAAAGAATCAAAGTTCGTAGAGAAGGTATTGTGAGAGTAGCCCCTGCACTGTTTGCAGAACTCTATCAGAGAACCCGGAGAGAGTGGAAGAGCCATCTAGTTGGAGGCCAGCCGCAGCACTGTTCTGAATACAACCAAGTATTTGACTTCTTTGCTTGACCACATGCAACCCCTATGGACAGCCAATGAGTAAACACAACCAAAGGCTACTACTTTCTCTCCCAGTTGAAACCTCCAGCTAAATGAATCATAGTAGCTCTATGAGAAAGTGAGGGGAAGACCCATCAATCACAAGTCAAGAAACTTTAAAGTATAACTGAGTAAGTAGCTGGGGAAAAAAGAAAGCCTAGCAAATCATTGCTTCTCAGATGGCACCCTCTCTGTGCTTCAAATCGCCCGAGTTCCTCGGATTGGAGCATGTATCTCTCTGCATTGACTGACTCTGTTTAATTAGAGTGTGAACTGCCCAAGGATGCAATCACACAGGGCGTGGTGGTCACAGTGGATGTGGCGAGCCCGAGTGCCTGGGTTTGAGTACAGTGTCCGCTGCTCACATCTCAATAAATTTGGACTGGTCATTCCATTTCTGTGGACTTCATCTTCATTTTTGTAAAATGAAGACAACATGACTATGTGCCTCAAAAAATTACTGTTGGTATTGCCTGTGTTCAACCACCACACGCATGCACAGGAAGAATCACTAAGGATCAATAATTATCAGTTCTTACTGCTGACCATCTCTGTCCTCCAAGTATAGAGCCCGATGCACTGAAAATCCTCAAGATAGACATGATTCAGTAAATAAATTCCCAAGGTTGCCCCATGGAATTGCTACTTTGGTGAATAAATTAAATAGTCCAGAACAACGGTATCATCATATTCTCTCATCTCTGCTTACCTTATCAAACAAGTCTTTTCCTTATTTATTTAGTAGCAGTATATGAAATTTTGTAGCAGCTCCATAGGTATAAGGAACTTACATATATCAAGGGAGTTATCTCTTTATTCAACAATTTTGAAACAGATAGTTTTCCAGACACTGTGAAAACACTAAGAAAATGACACAAAGATAAAATGCCTAAATTACTGTAACTGATAATAACAGCTGAGATGTATTATCCACCTCGTAATAAGCATTGTATTAGGCTCTTTACATATATTAGCTCATTTTACGCTGACAAAAATTGGCAGGGTGATTATTATGTCCATTTTAGAGAGAAGAAAACTTAAGATTCAAACAGACTCAATAAACTTGCTTAACATTTTACAGCTAAAATTGTCTGGGTTTTACAGCTAAAACCTCCGCTGTGTTTCCAAAGCCTGTTCATTTTCTACTCTCTCACTACCCCTCTTTTAACATCTCACTATAATGTCAGGCAGAATGAAATAAGCACTCTGTTGGAGGCATGAGTAAATCGCTCTGGAACTCTGGAACTCCGGGAGAACAGTGAACTTGGATGGTGCAGGATGAGGGCACTTACAAGAACCATACAAGGTAAGCAGGACAACAGAGGAGAAAGAAGAGGAAGAAGGGGCTCCAGGAAATGAAAATGTATCAACCAAAGCCCAGCAGTATCCATTTGCAGGGGGGAGTAGCCTGTGTACCAGGATATAGAAAATCAGCTGCAAGTTATGGTGGATTACGTGTAGGTGGGGATGGAATTTCCAGAGTGTTGGGAAAGATTGTTCTTTAGAGTACAGACACAATCTCCCTGCATAGTCACACACCTTGCTGCATAGCTGAAGTAAAGATAAACCTGGGCCCTACCTTAGGTTTGGAGAACCACAGCAATTTCTGTTTGAGCAAGTCTGAGTTAATGATGTTTGTACGTAATGCACACGCGCGTGCGCACACACACACACACACACACACACACACACACACACACACACACACGATGAGCAGCCAATGCCTAAATAATCCTACCTTGATCATTCTCTCTATTCATTTTCTGCCATAAGGCAAAATACCAGAGATTCTTCTCAGTTCCACAAATAATCAATGAGCAAATACGTATGATGA
This sequence comes from Ursus americanus, assembly GCF_024610735.1. Lineage (NCBI taxonomy): Eukaryota > Metazoa > Chordata > Mammalia > Carnivora > Ursidae > Ursus > Ursus americanus. The sequence goes on from NC_142135.1 coordinate 20,142,837, forward strand.
AATCAATCTGTTGTGAGACTTAAAAGAGAGAGAGTGCTTGCTTTGTAAGTGGCTCAAAGCAGGTGTTTTAAGAGGAATATGGGGTTTGGAGAATGATAGACCTGGGCATCCATATACAGGATGGGTGGGGGAAGTTTGGAGAACTGTGGACCTTTAAGCTAGTTGATTTCCCCCAACGTTCTAAACAAAAGGTTAGGGAGATCTGGACCTGCACCAGAACCAACACCCCCACTTCACCATTAGTTGTTCTGAAAGCAGTGGTGGCTTCCTCTAGAATACATCCCATGCCTCTACAGGGAAGGCTTTTTTTGGCTACAGTGAAAGGAAAGTGGGAAGATAAAACAAACTTTAATTCATCTGTTCTTACTCATAGGGCTTCCCATCAAGGATGGGTTTTATCCTTATTTAGAATCAATACTAAGTAAAGAAAGTATAAATATACCAATTGAAAAACTCTTTCTGTGGATGCCTTAGCAGCCACAGTTAAATTGCCTGAGGTTTAGAGACACCAAGCATTTTCCCTGGCCCTTACTCTGTAACCGTTGAGTGTTAAACTCAATCATTTCCTGAGATCCTTGATGTAACAACACCTAGGGTCTGTTAAGAGGGCTTTGTTAAAATTTGGTTTTTGGCATTTTTTTAAATAGCTCTGGGACAGAGTTAGATACATCTCTAAGAGGCTGATGGAGTTTTTGAACCCGAATTGCTTGTGTTGAATATTTTTCCCCAAGAGATGAAACCAACTATATTTCAGTTGAGTGTTACCATGTCTGACAAGAGTAAGAGGATCTGGGTGAAAGTCAGGCATTTTTCCTGCGCATTCCCACCCATCAGCCCTGTGTCAAGGGACTCAAACCTCAGGGTGATCCTAGAGGCTCTGTATGCCACCACAGGAAAGAAGCAGTACAGACCGAATCAGATGACCTTAATCCATCCCCCACTGTCCCTCACACTAACCAGCACTATAATCCAAGGGAAAGTCAAACTCCAAAGAACATTTACATCCTTCATCTGTAAACTAGGAGATTTGAACACATGTGTCCTCTTTAGGACCTTTCTAGCTCTAATCTACTTCATTTCCTGGCGTTGCCCTGGGCAAACACAAAATAAGCCACAAGGTAAGGGCTCAGAGTTGAGTACTTAGAAACTAAAAGGAAAATGCTTGTTGGGAATGCATCTAAACGGTTTACGGCTGGATGTGTTCCCTGGTTAAGGAAACCTGAAATCTCTGTGTCATTGAGTCTCAAGTAGACTCCTTTGTTGAGGACAGTAGGACAGTAGATTTATTTTCATAGAAGGTGAAATCAAAACAGCCCTGAGTCATGAGCCTAGGTCTTGGGCTACTCTCTGATCAATTTTCCACTACATTTATGCAGCCTAGATTTTCTCCTCCAGACCTAAAAGAAAGGAGAACATGAAATGACCGGCAGATGATTTGGAAAAGGTTAAAGCACTGTTTCTAGCCTTTCTAAAGACTGGTTCCAGAAGACATTGCATATAAAAATGTTCTCAAGGTGCAAAACGTGGGGTACCAGAAAATTTACATCTCTGTTGGAGCTTTGAAATTAGCATAAAAAAAAACTTGGGAAGATCCTACTGTAGAGAAATCTGTTTATATTTTCTATAACTAGCATTTCCTAACTTATTGACCACTGAAGACACATTTTACCAAACCACCAATTATCACTGTATCTAATTTGTAAATATATAGAAATGATCACTTATTTAGATGTAAGGAAAGATCATTTTACCTACACTGTCAAGTGACCATCTCTCTCATCTTACCATGTGCCCATTTGCACTGCTATTGCTAATTACCTTCATTCAGCACAGGCTTGGTTTTTACTACAGTATTTGGCAGCCCGATCTCAGTTGTTTCTTCATTCTGGCCTCTGACATCACACCTCTGAATCCACACAATTACCTGGCTTAATACTTGCAGGTCATGGATACTCAAATACTTGTAATAATTCTGTAACTAATCTCCACAACATTTTTGAGTCATTTTAGTCATTCAAATGTGAATTTCCACGTTGATCACTTATACATGGCACAATTGACTTCTATAGCCCATTGGTTTTGTGGGATGCTCTCCAATGATGCACGCCCAAAACCTTCATGTGTCAGTGAGAAGTGTGTAGCAAATCTAATCTTTGCTTAACTATAAACTCGGAGTGAAAAGAAGCCACAAGAATCCTCCCTCAAGGCCAGTACACACAAATCAGGGTCAGCAGTTAAAGGCACATGGTCATCTGCCCAGTGACCTATCTTTCCCTTTGGGAGCTGGTTAAGTTCCAGATAAGCCCTGGTGGGAAGGACGGATGGCAAGGAGGAATGAGTCCAGACCAGAGTGACCAGAGGGCCATGTGGCCTGGAGTGGCTCCAAGCAGTCCCGCCCAGCTCCAGCTGGAACCCCAAAGGATAAGGTCACAGCCAGTAACAAGTAGCCAATACAAATGGGCACAGATACACAATACAAATGGGCACAGACTTAGCCATATGCACATGTTGCTCAGCATGAGCAAAAACAAATTATTTTAAGTGAACTATGTTGAGTGAGAACAAATGTATAGGTGGACAAACTGGCACCCTTGTGCACAGTTGCAGGAATGTAAAATGGAAAACAGTATGGTGGCTCCTCAAAAAGTTAGAAATAGAGCTACTACGTGATCCAGCAATATCACTTCTGGGTATTGATCCCAAAAACCCGAAATCAGGATCTCAAAGAGGCTTTTAGCACAACTGTGTTTATTGCAGCATTGTTCACAAAAACCAAGATAGGGAAACAACCCAAATGTCCCTTGACAGATGAATGGATAAGGAAAATGTGGTATTTACACACAATGGAATATCATTCATCCTTTAAAAATGAAATTCTGCTGTATGTGACAACATGGATGAACCTTAAAGACATTATGCTAAGTGAAATAAGCTAGTTGCAAAAAGATAAGTTGAATCATTCCATTGATGTGAAATACTAAAATAGTCAAATTCATAGAATGAAAGTATGGACTGGTGATTACCAAGGGCTGGAAGGGGGAGGGAAATAGGGAGTTACTCATCAGAGGGCATAAAGTTTTAGTTAAGCAGAATGAGTGAGTTCTAGATACGTGCAGTACAACATTGTACCTACAGTCAGTAATAATATGCTCTATACTTACAATACTGTTGGAAGGGCAGATCTCATGTTGAGTGTTCTTACCATGATAAAGTTAAAAGAAAATAAAAGGTGGAAGAGAGGTGCTTGGGATGTCGTAGGCATTCAACACATGGCATTAAAATCCTAATAGTCAGTGAGCTCTGACTAAGAGGGTTTAGCTTAGTGAATAAGGAGGGATTAGACTGGAGTCAGTCATACTGTGTTCATCCTTCTGATTCCCCAATTTTTATCATCTGTAAGATTCAAATTAAATAGAATGATACAGGGTGTAGAGCACAAAGGCAGTTCCTAGCATATAGTAAGTATATTTTAAACATTTTTTAAAAATAGGACAGTGTGAAGACCTTACCCTTTTGTCATTATTAGTTGGTCTTTGCTTGAAGTTTACAACCTCCAAATACCTTGACACATTTCTCTTGACCTACTCACTTTTCCCTTTTCTTTCCTGCCTTGTCCTCCTTCTCATTCCTGTCCTATTTCTTTTCTCTGATCTCTTATATACCAGGTCAACCATAGTCTTCCAAATGCCTACCCCCCACCGTATATATGTATGTATGTGTGTGTGTGTGTGTGTGTGTGTGTGTGTGTGTGTGTGTGTGTATGAGAGAGAGAGAGCGAGAAAGAGAGAGAGAGAATGTTCCTGCTGGAGAAGGGAATAGGCAAGTTTTCCTCCTGGATATTGCTGGTTAGAAGTGAGCCATGGAATGAAGGAGGATGACAGGCTCTGGTGACAGTAGCTGCCACACATTTCAGGATCTGAGGAGCAAAGAAGTAAATATCATTTTTCTTTATCTACCACGGAATTGCCATAATCTAGTCCTCCCTCCCTCCTCTGGAGCTCATAGTCAGTACACTAAGAGGACTCAGTTCTTGGCTCAACTGCCTTTGATTGTGATGAGGGCACATGTCAACCCATAATACCTAGGTATCCATCAGGCTACTGTCCAAGACACACTGGCTCCTTTTTTGTAACCAGAAATTACTGACAACAAGTATCTCCCAGAAATCAAATATCAGTCATCTACTAATTTGAAAAAACAACTAGATACAGTTCTTTAGTTTTTAATAGCTCCATAATGATATATATGCAAGAAAACATCTCTCTAATAGACATTAGCAATTTTAAATAATCTTTTAAAATTAAACATAAAAATATACAGAATAATACACAAATTATTAGTATCCAGCTTGATACTTTTCACACAGGGGATATGGCCATAGAGCCAGCACCCTGACCAAGAAACAGCATTTCAGGGGCGCCTGGGTGGCTCAGTTGTTAAGCATCTGCCTTCGGCTCAGGGCGTGGTCCCGGAGTCCTGGGATCGAGCCCCACATCGGGCTCCTCCACTGGGAAGCCTGCTTCTTCCTCTCCCACTCCCCCTGCTTGTGTTCCCTCTCTCGCTGGCTATCCTTCTGTCAAATAAATAAATAAAATCTTAAAGAAAAAAAAAAAAAGAGAGACCGCATTTCAAACAGCCCAGAGCACCCCGTCTCCCTCCTTTTGATCACCACCCCCTGCCGAGGGTCACACTTTGCAGAGTTCTAACAACATAAACTAATTTGTCTGTTCGTTAACTTTATTGAAATGAAGTGACTCAATCCCTAGTCTCTTGTGCTTGGCTTCTTCTGCTCAACATATGGTCACAAGGTTCATCCATGCTATTGCATGTGATAATAATCCATCACATTTTCATTGATACTGACAGACCTTACCAACAGACTTCAGGGCTTTCTGTCTCAAACCTAGCACACTTCTGAGCCCTCAGAAGCAGGAACTATGTATGGATTAGAGGTAAGATCAACAATTTGCTTAACTTGTAAACAGCTCTATTTTTCCTTTCTCAAATGGCTTCCATTTGGCAATAGCCTGACACCAGCCATAAAAATGGGCTTTCGAATTATGTATTTCTTGCCTCCATTTACCAGGTTCTGTCCCACTGGTCATCCTTGACCTCCCCTGACCAGCTCCCCTACTTCACCCACTCTTCCCAAATGTATGAACATCAGAGAGTCTGAAGTATAATATTTTCCTTCCTTACTTATATGGAAAAAAAACTACATGGGCAGAGGAGGTTGGCTAATTTTCAATCTCTGTCTAGCTGAGTCTTCACACTCAGATTCACAATTTTATTTGAAGTGCCACGGCATCCACGCAATTATATATAAGAAAAAAATTTGTTCCCACACATACAAGAAATTATTTAGGGTTGATCTGAGCCAACACTTTTTTCTACAACCACAATGGGTGGAGATAAATGAGATTCGACTATAATGAACTAAAATGAGGGCAAATATTACATCAAAACAAGTGGATGCTGAGACACTATGTATGTGGTTAACTCAGGCACAGAAAAAGCCCTGGAGTATGGAAGACAGATCGACATGCTAAAAATGGAAGAAACGAAGCATACCAAGCAATACGGTTGCTCCACAATGTCATTCCTGCCCATCCCAAAGGGGCACAAATAGAAATATTCTGAATTTAGCACCACTGATATTTAAGCCCAATTTCCAGCAAGGTCAAGACTAATAGCGAGGTATTTGTTTTACTAACTTAGGTTGCAGCGCCTTGGGCGGATCCTGCACCTTCTTCTATATCTCACTCAGCGCCAAGAACACTGTTAGCCATCAACAAAACCATAATAGACCGAGAGTCTTCTCCAAAGGCCAATGAAAACATACACACTGAGCTAATAAAGACATTTACAGGCAGAGGAGTCCAGCTTCCTTTCTGAAAATGCCACCAAGGCAGCTTACCTAATTAGGTCTTAGTGACACCAACTGACCAGAATGGCCCACCTGCCTGGAGCTTTGTGTGTGCACCAAGCTTGTTTTCTGTTTGTTTGGTTTTTGTTTTTGTTCTTCTAGCTATAAATGAAAAGGGCTATTTCTGAAATTTCAAAGGCTCTCTTTGAGATCTGGCCTGTGAGTTCATAGTAATTTCAGGAAAATGGGAATGTAATACTTAGCACTACAAAGAATAAATTTATTCATCCCAGGCTGTTTGTTCATTCCTCTCCCTCTTCTGTTATCTTCCCTTAGGAGAAACAGAGGAAAACTACTATGTCCAAGGCCACCCTGAAATGCAGTGACAATTCCAGGAATGAAACTCAGATGTTTCTTGCAACCCTGTCTCTGATCCAGCCAGGGAGTAGGCATAATTTTCCCAGTATTTCTCAATACAAATGTCCTTGGGAAGGTCTCACTCAACCCTTGTTTGTGTTTCTGAAAATAATGTAAATTGATGGAGATAGGGATTACGGACATGAGACACTGGAGTAACATGGACTCAAAGACGAGCAGGTCCCTCTATGAATAAGAATGGTGTTGACTTCAACCAAGGTGCTTTAAACCAAGAAAGACCACATGTGCTGAATATCAATCCCTGGAAAATTCAATGAGTATTAATGGAGCTTCTATTACAAGTACTCAGAACACAAATGTTTCTGTGTCCCTCATATTTTCTTCCTCCAAAATACAAGTAGAAAATGATATCACCGCAAAGCAAGGCTTTTATCCACCCCCTAAAATAATTAATTAACTAATTAATTAATTTTTGAAGGAGCCAAAACATATCAGGCAAAGCATACTAGAAAACTGCATGCACTACAATAGAGCAGAGGGAATGGACCATGGAGGCATATTTACCTGACTGCTGATTCCAGTTTCATTTGTTACTAGCTCTGCAGTGTCCTAAACCTCTCTCAGCTTAATTTCCTCATTTATAGAGCTGGGACTAATAGAGTTACTCAGAGCTCTTTCAATTGCAGAAATCAAAAACTCAACCCAAGCAAAAAATAAAAATACATGTAAAAATAAATGTATTGACTATGTAATTGAAAAACCCAAGAGTCTTTAGCTTCTGGCACACCTGGATTCAGGTGCTCCATACTCCCAGGAAGTGATCTCTCCCACATGCCTTCTTTCTTCTGAAATGGCTTAATTTTCCAGTATGCTTTCCCATCACGATGGCCCTCAGAACTCAAGATAATATCCTCACAGCCCAAGGCCAAGGCAATGAAGACTTCTCAGGTACTGAACTTCATTTACTCTGAATAGTTATAGGTCCACACTGTAGGTAACATTGGCAGAAATCCCAAGATATACTAGAGTGTTATTACCTGGATAAAGGTAACTGGCTTCTGGAAAGGCCAAAACAATGTCCCCTATAATGCATCTCAGAGTTGTTGTAAAAGCAAGCAAAAAAACCAAAACTTATCCCAGTACCTCTAATTTCTGTTAAGATAATAGTACATGAATTTTTGTAAGTGGGCAAATCTTTGACATGCAGGAAATATTGGCTGGTACTGACCCCACTTAGAACACACAATACAGTTACTAGTGGCATCTCCATGATCTACAGAATATTCTGCCAAAATTAGGTTAAGCTATAAGGTGAGATTTCACCTAGACTAAAAGGGACAGAGGATTTAGCTAAGCAGAGAAGAACAGAGAGGTCATTCTAAGGGAAGTAATAAAACAAGTTAATGACTACATATTTTCATATAAGAAAGAGTATTATGGGTAAGATGCACATTCTAACCAATAGAAAATAGCATATCATGAAGTAGATTTGTGAACATTAGTAGGAAGAGTTTGCATACTTCCAGCAAAAATAATATCTCTAGAATTAAGTTTTTAAAATGTCATTAGAAGGAAAGATTTTTTTCTTTTAAAGTACTCATTCGGTGTACTTTCTGACAAGACATTCTTTAAGCTGGTCTGCTTTCAATGAGCTGGCCTGTGTATAAACACAAATTTGACAAACGAAGTTCAGACCTCTTCATTAGAGGAAACAATTAGCTCACTCCAGTAAAGATGAAGATTTATTGGTTTAAGCATGTTAATAAAGCCTGGCTGCAACTGAGAAACAAAAAGTAGTTTAAAATGAGAAAATCGCATTAATATACATGATGTGGGCTCTAACTGGGGCCAAAATGAATACTATTTCCTGGATTTCAGATAGAGGTCTGTCCAACAACAATCTTATTTTGAACATTTTGAAGGTAGACTTCAAATAAATAGTGAAAAGCAAGACAGACACATTTAACCACATGTGAAAAGAGATTTTTTTTAAACACGCTGAGAGTGCCAATCATGAATAATTTTTGCAAGCGATACCAAGCCAGACTACCATCCTTCCGGTAATGCACCTACATCAGGCACCAAGAATATTTATTGCTGGCAATGATGAATTCAGATGAGTTATCCCATTCTCCAAAAGATATCTACAGAAGACTGTCCTGGCTGCCAAAAGAAGTATTCTCTCAAAATAGAAATCCCTCCTCAGTTCGACTTAGCAAGTCTGTTATGATAATCTCTGGGAATTTACCAGTGTGGGGAGATTTATTTCATGGAACTGAAGTGTTTCCAAGGTTTGAAGATACTCACTTCATATTTCAGGAAATGAGCATGTGATATATTTTGCTCATGTAGTCTTAATAGAAAAAGCATTACTCTATGGGTGCTGTGAGTTGGTGATTAAAAGCAGTTGTATGTTCACAACCAAGAAGTAAAAACAAAGCATTAAAATAAGTCAACATAATAAATTAAAATCTTGAGTAAATGAGGTTATTTTAAGGCCACAACAGCAAAACATTGGTCCCAAAACAAAAACTTCAGTGACTCATCCAATTCTTCATTAGTATCAAGTTGTTTCTAAATATGAACACATTGAGAAATGTCTACACCAAGTATTCGTTGGATGGTATGATGACCACCAAGCAGCTCTACTGAAGCTTTGTGTTTGTGGTCCAAAGGGACCCTTCCTCAACTTTTCCCTCAATCAAGAACTCTGAAGCCAAAACAGAGTTAATGATGTGACTAAACAAACTGAGAACTGTGATTACAAGAAGAGAGTGCGCAGCTGTCTGGATGTCTGATTAGCTATAGAAGACCAAATCGGCCTTGAGGTGAGGCTCATAGGAGAGACACATAACCTCATCTTCAGAAGACAGGTAAGGCTTCTGTGACTATTTCACTTTGATGAAAAGTTAGATAAAATCTTTTTTAAAAAATGGGGGGGGGGCACCTGGGTGGCTCACTCAGTTAAGCATCTGACTTGGGCTCAGGTCATGATCTCAGCGTCCTGGGATTGAGCCCTGAGCAGGGAGCCTGCTTCTCCTCTGCCCCTCCCCCCACACATACACACACACACACACACACACACACACTTTCTCTCTCTCTCTCTCTCTCAAATAAATAAATAAAATCTTTAAAAATGAAAAGAAAAGTTATACTTCTTACTATGGCTCCCAGAGCCACAGGATCTGGCCTTCCATCTTCCTCTCTGCTTCCATCTCCTACCACTTTCCCATTTGCTCCCTTTGCTAGAGACATACTGGCCTTTCCATTCCCTGGCCACAAAAGCCTGCTTTACCCCCAGGACCTTTGCATTTGTTATTCTCTCTGCCTCAAACACTCTTGCTCCACATAGTTACATAATTTGGTCCTACACTTCCTTCAAAAATGTTGAAATGTCAGGCCTGCCCAGAGAGGGCTTCTCTCTACCATCCCCATGCAACAGCAGCCTCTTCCTGCCACTTGGGGCACTCTCTTCTCCCTTACCTGGCTTTATTATTTTTTTTTCCTAGTAATGGAAAAGTACCATTTATCACAATTCATATTTATGTGTGTTACCTGTCCAGCCCTACAAGAAGATCAATTCTATGAAAGCAATGGATTTATCTGGGTCAGGACCATTCCCTGGCCCTTAGAACTATGCCTAATTCATGTTAAGCGCCTGCATTAGTGAGGCATCAGCTGGGCATCAGAAATTATACCAGTTTGATGAGAGGGAATTTAATATAAAAAAGTAGTAACTACTATAAAGTTAACTAGGTACCTAAAAGAATACAAAGAGAACTCTCAAGTATCTCAGAAGTGGCAACTGCAGGGAGCAGTTACCACCTCTCAGGCTGGGGGGGGGGTGCAAAGGGGATGTTGGAATTAATAAATCCTAGAGACCTAGAGAGGGTCCTTGCAGAGTTGAAACTCTGGGCTCTGTGGAGGGAGCTCTCCATGGCTGGTGTCTCTGAGCTTTGAGGAGTAATGGGGTGGTGTTGCAGGATTCCCCAGCCTTTAGTGCCCATGCCACTTCGAAGAATGAAGAGGTAGAACAGACGAAGGGTGGTAGGCAGCCAAGCAAAGTTTAGGGGATCCAAGAGGGTTGCCCTTGGAGTTTCTAAGCTTAGGGGTTTTTATGAGCCCTTTTACAGAACTATCTTAAGCAATCAGGTGTGCTGAGTTGTGCCAATCAGGGCTTTGGTCACACATATTTCTACCTATTAGGTTAATGTCTACATACTGATGGTCCTTTTTGCTGACATCTGGGGGCTTATGTCTTAACTGTCCCTTGCCTATGATAGTGACAGATGCTCTGTGGTTAACTGTCTTATTTTGGGATGTTTTGCAGAAGTCATTTCTGCAAAGGCTACAAAATAGAATGCTAGTGTGGTCCTGTCTAAGCTGCAAAACAGGATGTTAGCGCTGTTTATCTTACTGTCCTGACTCCATATTTTCTGTCCCTGACTACGGAACTGTTCAACTAACTCCTAATAGTGGGCTTGGCACCCAGATCTTCAAAGAGAAACTGTGACAGGTTCGGGCTGGCAAGATGGTAAGTGAGATGAAATGGGCTTTGCTCACACTGGAAGAACTAACTGCACATTGGATCCAGCAGTTACTATGGGAAAGAACAACTGCTAAGGGATAAAGAAGTATTGCTTGGGTGATATGCTGGGAACAGAAAGCTGAAAGGTAGTCAGTCCATGGGAAGCTGGAGGAAGGAGAATATCCCTTCTTCCTCTTCAAGACTGGAGGTCTCCCTCTGTGGCCCCCTATTGACAATGCCCAACATGAAGCCAGTCTAACATGGAGCCACAATGAAGCCTGACAGCCCCAGCCAACATCACAAAGCTGAGTGTAGAGGGTAGGTTTGGAGCTGAGAGACAATAACTTAATGGCATAGTACTCCATAAATATCTCTGAAAGAAGTTATTGAAATGTACTGGAATTTCTTCAAAAATCATTTAAATTGCTTAAAAATGAAACATACTTCTGAATACAATAAATAACAATAAAAATTTTCCAAAAGAATTGAGGCTTACCAGGCTAGGGCCAAGTAAAACAGTCAATTTCCATCGAGAGTGAATGATATTCTGTTTCCTAGAAGCTGGGGCAAAAATGGAAATATGCAATGCATTAAAATTTAACTATAATAGTTCATGGAGAACAGCAGGGACGTCTAAAGATAAAGTTAATATTTTTTTTCAGAGCAGAGGTTTAATGCTTTTTAGCGTGTGTATTTGTCTGAAACTCTAAAGTTCAGAACCTACCAAATAAAAAGATTTAGTCCTGCTTAACTTTTATCTCATAGCAGCGTCTGTGTGTGTGTGTGTGTGTGTGTGTGTGTGTGTGTGTGTATAACCAGCTATTGGCCTCATCTATAAAAGAACATCAATATGTAAACTAGCAAATATCTCATTTTAAGAACTAGATATCCCCAGGAGCCATCAGAATGAATTAGGAGCAAAATGCCTGAATAAGAGAATAGATCCATTTGTGGGGCCAGAGTGACTGAATCCCTACAAAAGACATAATAAATTGACTTGTTGCCTGAGGGCATTTAAAATTGAATACCTACCAAATACAATGATTTTTTTCTTGTTGTTTTGCAGAATTTTATGCTGAGTTGTTCCTTATGGAAGTCAGATGACAATGGACTCACACTGCTTCTTAAATTCACTCTTAGAGACTACAACAAGGTTATCAGCATAAAGAAGGACAATGCATTTTTCTTTGTTGGAGCAGGAGGAAATAAAGTCAATTCATTTCATACTTGTACTAGTTTGATAAAGATTTAAAAAATAAGTGCTGAACTTACTCTTGTTTGACATCACTTAAGGCTGTATTGCATTTCATCTCTCTCTGCTTATGCTAATTTTGGCAATATGTTTAATGAAAGAGGCAGTAAGAGTTGAGGTGACTGTCTGGAATGCATGAGTTGGCCCTTAGACAACTGCTGTCCATAGAATCGGAGGTGGATGATGGACAAGTGATGAAGTTTATACATGGCCTTGAGGTGTTCTTAAATCTGAGGTATATCAGTGCAAGCCCATCAAAAGAAATGGTTCTATTTTCAATTTCAAAAAAATCTTGAGATTATAAAGACAATCTTAAGAAAATAAGAAGACAAGCCACAGACTAGAAGAAAATATTTGTATAGGATATATCTGATAAAGGACTGTTCTCCAAAACATACAAAGAACTCTTAAAACCTAACAATGAGAAAACAAACACTGACTAAAAAATGGGCCAACTCTGGAAAACAGTATGGAGGTTCCTCAGAAAGTTAAAAATAGAGTTACCCTGTGACCCAGCAATTGCACTACTAGGTATTCATTTAAAGGGTACAAACATAGTGATTCAAAGGGGCACATGCACCCCAATGTTTATAGTAGCAATTCCACAATAGTCGAACTATGGAAAGAGCCCAGATGTCCATCAACAGATGAATGGATTAAGAAGATGGAATATTACTCAGCCATAAAAAAGAATGAAATCTTGCCATCTGCAATGATGTAGATGGAACTAGAAGGTATCATACTAAGTGAAATAAGTCAGTCAGAGAAAGACAAATACCATATGATTTCACTCATATGTGGAATTTAAGAAATGAAACAGATGAACATAGAGGAAGGGAAGGAAAACTAAAACAAGATGAAAATAGAAAGGGAGGCAAACCATAAGAGACACTGAACTCTAGGAAACAAACTAAGGGTTGTTAGAAGGGAGGGGGTGGGAGGATGGGGTTACTGGCTGATGGGCATTAAGGAGGGCACTTGATGTAATGAGCATTGGTGTTATATGCAACTGATGAGTCACTAAATTCTACTTCTGAAACTAATTACACAGAAATTTTTTAAATGGGCCAAATATCTGAACAGACACTTAACCAAAGAAGATGACAAATAGGTATATGAAAAGATGTTCCACATTATATGTCATCAGAAAAAGGCAAATTATAACTATGATGAGGGACCCCTGGGTGTCTGAGCTGGTTAAGCACCTGCTTTCAGCTCAGGTCATGATCCCAGGGTCCTGGGATCAAATCCTGCATCAGGCTACCTGCTTGGTGGGAAGCCTGCTTCTCCCTCTGCCTGCTGCTTCCCCTGCTTGTGTGTACGCTTTCTCTCTCTCTGACAAATACATAAATAAAATTTAAAAAAAAAAAAAAAACTATGATGAGATACTTCTAAGTCCGTATTATAATGGCCAAAATCCAAAACCCTGACAACAGAAAAGGCTGGTAGTGCTGAGGAGCAATAGGAGCTCTCATTCATTGCTGGTAGGAGTGGAAAATGGTACAATCACCTTGGGGGATACTTTGGCAACTTCTTACAAAACTAAACATCCTCAGGGGTCTAGGTGGCTCAGTCAGTTGAGCATCTGACTCTTGATTTCAGCTTGGGTCATGATCTCAGGGTTTTGGGATAGAGCCCACATTAGACTCTCTACTCAATGGGGAGTCTGCTTCTTTCCCTCTCCCTCTGCTTGCTCTCTCTGTCTCTCTCTCTTTCTAATAAGTAAATAAATCTTAAAAAAAAAAACAACTAAACACCTTCTTATCATATGATCCAATAATCATGCTTCTTGGTATTTACCCAAATGAATCAAAAACTTATGTCTGCACAAACCTACACATATATGATTACAGTAGTTTTATTCATAATTGGCAAAATGTGGGAAACTTTGAACACAAATAAGATTTTCTTCAATAAGAGATAAACTGTGGCATATCCAAACAGTGGAATATGATTCACTGCTAAAACGAAATGAGCTATCAAGCCAAGCAAGGAAACTGAGGAAACTGAAAGGCATAATACTAAGTGAAGGAATACTGTAATAAATATACCACTCTGGATGTTGATAATGGGAGAAGATATGGCAACTCTGTACTTTCTGCTCAATTTTGCTGTGAACATAAAACCACTGCAAAAAATGAAGTTTAAAAAGCATAAATTGATTGTCTATGTTACTTTGAAACTAATATTTTACCCTACCTTGCTTTCTTCCTCTTATTTAGGGGGAAAAGGAATGGCTCTATGTTTATATTCTTCACCTCTAGAACGTCTGCCTTATAACTCTTGCTCTATTTTCTATCGTTTCCCTCATGTTCTGTCTCTTATCACTTCTGCCAACAGCATATGTTAGGTAAGGAAAAAGGAGGTAGCAATCAAAAGTTTTATTTGAAATGTGACCAAGATTATTTAAATTGGTACCCTGGCGACTGACACGTTAGGACTCTTGAAGAGATTCTGATCATGTCAGCTTTGCTAATCTCTCTACTCATTACACATCAATTCCAAATTCCATTAATGCCTTAGCCTGACTATGATGAGAGCTTTCCAGAAGTCTCTGTCAGAAATACTTCCTGCTTCATAGCACTTCTGGCACACCATTCATTCTGCTTTTCCTCAGGTCTGTTCACAAGGCACAATGGGACAGACAGTGAGTGGGTCAAAGAGAGTCTATCATTAACAGGACTACGTTGTTAATGATGAGAACAGCTACTTACTAGGAATCACAAGCATGTATCAGACACCATCTAGGTGTTTAAATGTAAGTACTGTGTCCTTTATAGTGAAGGAAACTAAGGCTCAGAGAGGAAGGGTACATAACTTACAAAAGACCACAAGGCTGGACTGGTTTCTGGATACCCTGTCAGAAACAGGACTCCAAACAGGACTCCAACTCATTTAGGCAAAAAAGGATAAAGTATGACTAAAAAAATTCCAAGTAAGTTTAAACAAGCAGACCAAACGAGGGTCACAGATATAGCAGGGCCTTAGTAATGTTTAGAACCAGCAACTCAAAGTCTACCAAATCTTTCTCTTTTGGTATCCCTTCTCCCTGGCCTTCTCTGTACATGCCTTTTATTTCCTCTCATTGCAGACAAAAAGTTTTCTCCCTTTGGCAGGAAACTGTGCTACCAACAGCTCCAAAGACTTATATCTTAAAATGTCTGGCCCTGCAGAGATACTGTCTTTGCACTTATTAATTCGAAAACTCCTGACAAAAAAATGTTCTGTTGATCCTGCCTCCCCTGCTGGGCTAATGAACTCTCTCCATTCCTGAAGACACACCATAAGGATGACAAGAAATGGAAGCAGAGGGGCACCTGGGTGGCTCAGTCCTTACGCGTCTGCCTTCAGCTCAGGGCAGGATCCTGGCGTTCTGGGATCGAGCCCCACATCAGGCTCCTCCGCTGGGAGCCTGCTTCTTCCTCTCCCACTCCCCTTGCTTGTGTTCCCTCTCTCGCTGGCTGTCTCTGTCGAATGAATAAATAAAATCTTTAAAAAATTTTTTTAAAAAATTAAAAAAAGGAAATGGAAGCAGAATTGGGAGAAAGATCCAGGAGAACTGGAGACGACCCCCAAAATACAAAGTCAGAGACGTTCACCACAAAAACCATGATGTAGGGCCTGCAAGAATTATTCTCACTATGCAGTTGAGGAAAATAAAAGCTGAGTGATGAGAATAAATTAAAATTTAACTGTCTTGCCCAACGCAACCTAATAAACAAGTTGATGGGGCTATACTCAGGCCTCTCTAAGTTCACTGTGTTTTTACCTTCCAAACCTAAGAAGAAAAAGTGGCTCAAAGAAAGGTATTGATAAAGGGGTCATACACAGCATCTCACAGGACTAGCTTATGCCAGTGGAACTGGAAGTCCACAGACTGGATCAAAGCTCAATTCCTCTGGCATCTACCTTCTTAAGAAAATTAGAGTTACAACAAATTAATAAAGAATAATAGCAATGATATTGATTGACCACTACCTTCATGCAATGAAATCTGCTTCTTAATCACAGCAAATAAAACTAAAAAGTAAGTAAAATTATCACTATTTTATATAAAGGAAATTGAGATTATGAGGAGTGGAGATTTTACCTAACACCACAGTTGATATTCAAGCATATATTCAAAGTTGTGTGCTTTCCAAACATCTACTTTAAAAGAGAAGAAGGTAGAACAGGATGTATAAAGATTCTCCCAAATAAAAATGGTTAAGTACATTAGCACCAGTACTTGCTATGATCTCAACTACATGAGTGATCCCTGGAGGCAAAGAGTACAGTACAATGGACACTTATGGTCTCAGCAGAGCTAGAACTCTGGCAACTGAGAGTGAGGCCTTTAATCTGATGGAAAGACTCCAAATATAAATTGACATCAGGGACACACTTAAACAAGACAGGGTTCTCCACCTGAAGAGCTTACATTGTCATAGGGAAAATAGATCATAATTTTATAGAAAACAAATAAACAGATAACTTATGTTATTAATATTCACTATGAAGAAGTTAAAATAGGAATGTGACAGTGAGTAAATGTGGATGCTCGGCTATCTAGTGTTGTCAGAGAAGATCTCTCTTAGATGTATGTATTTAGTCCTGAATTACAAGACAAAGACAGCTATGAAGAAATCTGGGTGGAGTGGGAGATTGGGGGGGGGGGGAAGAAATGGGGAAGATTGTTCCAAAGAAAAGAAAAATCACATGCAAAGATCCTGAGAAGGGAAAAAGCTTAACTCACTCACAGAGCAGAAAGGGAAAAAAGGAGAGGGGAGCAAGACCTGGATCCTGTAGGGCTTCCTATGCTAAAGCCAGGAGCTTGACATTTTAATGGGAAGTCATTGAATAGTTTTAAGAGAGAAGTGATTTAATCTGTCTTGTATTTTAGAATGATGACTCTGAAGATGGAACTGTGGGAAGGAAGGGCACATCATTGTGTGAAGGCAAGAGATCAGAGAGACTGGAGGCCACTGCAGAGCAGGCAATGTTGGAGGCTTGAGCTCAAGTTTTAGCAGTAAGATTTGTGAGTAGTGTTGCACTCAGGACACATTTTGGAGAAAAAGCCTGCATGTCTGGGTGCAGAGTATAAAGAAAATAAAGTAATAAAAGTCCCCAAATCCTAGATTTTTGACCTGTACAACAGGTTATGTGGTAAGGACATTTACTGAGACAGCAAAACCTTACAGGAGAGCTGATGTAGTAGGTGGACACTTCCATTTTGGCCATGTTATAACTAGTATGGTTAGTGGACATGCAAGTGGAGATGTCATGTAGGTAGTTAAGTACATGAGTTTGCCATTCAGAAAGGAGACTGGGGCTGTAGACGAGAGTTTTTAGTTTATAGATTCTATTGGAATGGGTGAATTCCCTAAGGAGATACTATAGATGAAGAAACCAAGAGAGATAAGGAAGTGCCCTATGTCATATCAAAATTTAGAGTCCCAGTGGAACTGTGGACTAGCAAGTTACCCAAGGTGTAGTGTGTCAGGTAGAAGAAAAAGAAAGGGACTGAGCATGTTTCAGGAAGGATGGAGAGGTCAACAATGGCAAATGCTACAAAATGCAAGGGATTAAGTTAATGAGGATAGAGAAATCTGTATCAGAATTATTTCTGCTGAAAGCTACAAGGCCCCAGCTCAGATTATCTTAAACAATATGGGGTTAGTTATTTCACATATCAATATGCCTGGACCTTGGGCTATTCTAGGGTTTCTTAATTCAAAGGATCAACAACATTACCAAGAACCAGATAGTCTCCATCTTGTTTTCTCAGGGTGTGGACAATGTCTTCCTATGTGCTAGAAAGATGACTATACATCTTCAAAAATTTATAGACATAACCACATCCAAGAAAGGCGGTTTCTTCTTCTAGCCTTCTCTCTTTAGTAAGAACCCCACCACACTTTTACTAAAAATTCACTGGCCTACGTTAGTCTTAAGTCAAAGTCTACACCAGCCATTGGCTAGAAAAATAGAATTACTTACTCTTTTTTACTTAGATCAATTATAAGTCCCATCTCAAGGACTGGGAAGGGGTCTGGTTATCTTTCTTCATCACATGAGAAAAATCCCCAAATGTTATAAAAGACTTAACTAAAATAAGAAGATGAAGGCAAAAAAAAAAAAAAGAGGGAGTTAAGATAAAGAAGAAGGAAGAAAGGAAGGGGACGAAGTGGACTACAAGAAAAAAAGGAGGATGGAAATATCTTTGGGATATATACAATCAACAATATCCAGTACTACAGTTTTATAAAGAAAATTTCAGTGGAGGGTTCTATTAAAGCAATTGCAGAGGGGTGCCTGGGTGGCTCAGCCAGTTAAATGTTTGACTCTTGATTTCAGCTCAGGTCATGATCTCAGAGTCATGAGATCAAGCCCCGTGTTGGGCTCCACGCTTTGTGTGGAGCCTGCTTAAGATTCTTTCTCTTCCTCTCCCTCTGCCCCTCCTCCACTTATGCACTCTCTCTCACTCTTTCTCTAAATATAAAATAAAATAAAAAATAAATAAAGCAATTGCCGAGAGAAAGGGAGGTAAAGAAGACAAAACAGTAAACACAGGGGCACCTGGGTGGCGCAGTCATTAAACGTCTGCCTTCGGCTCAGGGCGTGATCCCAGAGTCCTGGGATCCAGCCCTGCATCGGGCTCCCTGCTCCACTGGGAGCCTGCTTCTTCCTCTCCCACTCCCCCTGCTTGTGTTCCCTCTCTCACTGGCTGTCTCTCTCTCTGTCAAATAAATAAAATCTTAAAAAAAAAAAACAGTAAACACAGATGATATTTTAAAAAGGTTTTTATACAGTGGAGAAGACAAATGTGATAGTTTCCAAAGAAGGATATAGGGTCAAAGAAGTTTGGGGCTGGTTTCAGATTTATTTTAGGACGGGTGATTTTGTGGCATTTTGTACGTCAGTATGAATGATCCTAAAACAGGAAAAATTTTGATGTAGGAAATGTGCAGGGGCCAACTCCTTGAGAAAATGAGGTGGAAAGGAATCCAAGACATTAACAGGTTTAGACTTAGTAACAAAAATAACCCTAACCTTTTAACAGGATGGGTAATTCAGTAGTTGAGTACAATTGCTGAAAGGATGATTGATCTGTTAAAAGACAAGGTAGTTCACAACCAGTTGTATCTAGTTTTTTGATAGAGGAAGCTTCACTGGTATGAAGTCAGTAGGCAGATACAGAAGGAATATTTGAAATATGGGGAGAGAGGATAAGAAGTAAGGGTCTCTGAGAGTGAGGAAGTATATTATGGGGCAGGTAGCAGAGCTCAGATTGTTAACACCGCTTCTACGTTACGGTGCTGGCATAGAATTAGTGGATAATTTGGTCTAATTGGGGTTGGGATTTTGCCAGATAAGTAGGATAGTGGAGGGGAGGATGGAGCAAAGGGGTAAAGAGTGTTTTCGAGGGAGTGTCCCAGTACTACATCTTGAATTTTCTAGGCTGAGAAAGTAGGGTCAATATGTTCAAAGTTTGAATGAGGTCAGAAAATGTTTGCTGTGGGAATACACAGGAAGTAAAGTAAAAATGTAGGAGGTGAGCAGAAGATGGTCAGAGAAGGGGAGGTTTGGAATTGAAATCTGGGAAGTGGTATAACTATCATGGATGACAAGATGGCTGAACTGGAATGGAAAACAGAACAGCTGGAGCTAAAGGGTCAAGGTGTTGGGAGACTAGGGTGTAGGATGGACCATCCTCATCTTGGCTCCTGCAATCATTGGCAGGTGACTTAGGCAGTCTACCTTACATTCATATGCCTCTGTTTCTTCATTTAAAAAAAGAAGACAAGAGTATACACTACTTCACAAAGCTGTTGTGAACCCTAAGTGGGTTCACATATATAAAGTACTTTCTACAATGCCTAGCACACAGTAAGCATACAGTAGTATTAGCGGTTAGTACTATCTGTATTTGTATTACATATTTATTGCCTTATTTTTCAAAGATGGTGAAGGCTCTGAAGATATTAAGTGTTTACTATATGACAGGTACTGTTCTAAGCACTTCTTTTAAAAAAAAAATTTCATTTAGTCCTCACAATGCCCTTACAAGGGAGGTATTATTTTTATACCCATTTCATAGTTTAAGAGACAGAGAACAGCAAGTAAGTGAGAGAGACAGGCTTTGAACCAAGTCAATCTGATTCCAGATTCTCTGCCCTTTACCACCATTCTATGTGGTGATTTACAGAGGAATTGATGAGGCCAGGAAGTGAGGACACAATCTGGTGGTGGATATGACAGCCACAAGGAAGGGTCATGGATAATGAAGTCAATGACATGCACTCAAAGAATCTGGGGTTTTGAAAGAGGAAAGAGGAGAGACAGGCTAGAAGTGACAGCGGGGAGTAAGGCTTACGAGACATAGAAGCATTTCAAGCATTTCCGACCAAAAGTACAACATGAAAAAACAACTTCAAATTTGGGCATCCAGTGGGCTTGGCAGTTCCTTAGGGTTCTGTCCTTGTCATTGTATTTTTATCCCAGGGAGAGAAAGTTCTTTTGAAGTCCTTGTCCTCTATCCCAGCCTTGCTAAGAATCATACTCAGTTTGGAAGTAAGGTTATCTTAACCTGATAAGAGCATACTGCAGTAAATTTTATTTGGGGGTGTGGGTGGGCAGGGGGAGTGGGATGGCTCTCAGACCAATACCCACGTGAAAGTAGTTTTTAAAAAATGGAGGAAAACTCTCAAATGTAGAGACTTTTCTGTTTTGTGAGATATTGCAAATTATGTATTTAGATACACATTTTCAAATTCAATTTTCCATGACAGGTAATAAATAAATAAATTGAACACTTTTCAAAACCAGTCAGTATAGATCAGGGGTCAGCAAAGTGCAGCTCATGGGCCAAATCTAGTCCACCACATGTGTACAGCTTGAGAGCTAAGAACACCTATTACATGTGTAAATGGAAAAAACATCAAAAGACAAATAATATTTAGTGATATGCAAAAATTATATAAAACTCAAACTAAAGGAAATAATTAAAGTTTCATTGCATATCATCATTAATAGATGAACATTTGCAAAATATTTTGATGATGGGAACATCAAACTCAATTAAATGCAAATTTATCCCCTTCGAAAGAATTCTATTTTTCTCGTTCCATTACAAAAAAAGTGTACTCAATGATCATTATGTTTTTAATTTCATCAGTGAAATACAGTGGAAATTTGTTTTCCCTCATGTTACATAATAGTCTCAGTTTTATCTTTAGCCTAAAAAGTTTAAAAGTTTTATTATAGAAAAACTTTGCTAACTTTTGATAATAGATAAGGGATAGACAAAATTTACATTACTATAGGTATCATAATGTAAATATTATAATGTGATATATGGACATCTGTATATAAATGTAGCCATTTGATTACATATACCTTCAGCAACACACATTTATTGAGCACCAGAAACTACCTTGGTTACTGAGGATATAAAGCTGAAAATATATGGTCTTTGCTCTTACAAAAAACCGTCTTATTATTTTATTGCTGTGGTAATTCTGGTAGAATTTAAGAAGAATGGAGGGTTTCTATAAAATTCTCCTTCAAATGAATACGCCTGCCTCTTTGTCCCACTCAATTTCCAGTTTTTATTGGTTACTGAATTTTATATTTCTATATAACTGTTAAGTAATTACATATATATAACTGTTAAGTAATTCATTGCTTTTCAGTCTAGGATGGAAAATGGGAGTTAAAAAATGTGACCTCTCTCCTGCACCTGGAATGTCTTGTGACCTCTCCCTCACTATGCTTCACCCCTATTATGTTGTTTAATTTGTTGGGGTCCTAGCATACCACTTGAATAAAGTCATCCAAGGCATGTGTCTCTGCCAAGTGAAACTGAGCATTGTCTATTATCATTGTAATTGCATTGCTCATACACAGAATCAAGACCCAAAGCCATTTCCATATTTTTCAGTAGCTAACTCTTACCCTTTTCTTTCTAAATTGCCTCTGACATCAATAGCCCTACAGGATTTCAATGTGGGTTTAAGAGACTGAACAACCAATGACTATGGGGCATTCTTGTAGCATGCAATCATAACTTGTGCTTAGCTTTCATAACAAAATCTTGTCCAAAACCATCTCAAAGAAGCCAAAACCAATCCAAAACCACTTCCTAGGTCCACATTGCATAACAAGTGGATATGTTCTTTCCCACCACATGATGAAGGACACTAGGTAGCTAGATGCCTAATCATGTGAATGGTGAAAGTATTTGTCTATTAGGTTTAGGCTACAAAAACTGATTTCTGGTTCCATGTTATTTATCAAACATTTTTTCTATTCATAACCATTGCTACTCCTTCTTTGATTCCAGAGAAGAGTCTATTGCTCTCTCTCTTCCTTTACACCCTAACAAAACTCTGTGGGATGGGTGGAATGGGGAATTTAAGGCTTTCACTTAATACCCATAGATCAAGAAACAGAGGAAAAAGAGAATAAATATTTAAGAGCTGCACTGATAGAAACAAAGGAACCAGGGACATGGAGCTTTTTAACATCAAAATATTTTTCTCATGTCCCCAGTATCTGGCTTCCCCAAGCTCTATCAATACTGTTGAGCTTATGAGTCTGGGGAAATAGCAAGGATTTGGGAATGCTTACTTGGTTCAGTAATCACACCTCTCCCAAATGTCTTCTATGGCAGCAGTAGAGATTCTCTGAATTCTGGGTCCATGGGAAAGAAGCCTCCATTCCTTTCCTTTTAGATTACAAATATACAGAACTGGGAGGTCTCTGTGCTGACACCAGTTCACTTTGTACAGAGAGGGAGGGTTTGGGCAATGCAGGAATGACGACAGATAAAAGAATGAATTAAATGCTAAAGGAGACAGAAATCAAGAGCTTTTTAAAAAGTGCACAAAAACCAAATGTGCAGTGAGGGCAGGATCACATGTAAACACAATGACCAGTGGTCCAGATCACACAAAGTGATTCTAAGTAGCTCCGTAACATGTTCCACCCCATCATTCAACCAAAAGACAGACATTTCTTCAATTGATTTACTATGGTCTCTGATAAAACTGCCAGCATTATAAAAATTCTTTAAGGTTATAATCAAAGAGATATGTATTTTAGCTTAATGAAACCAATCTGACACCATTTTGGTAAGAAAGTACCAAGCTGATTCTGAGGTTGGGTTAAGCCTATACCCACCACCGTCAAAACAAGAGTCTTCAAACAATTCCACTTTGTGCATCTCACACATATCTGGGAAGACACCATCATGCCCTAGCCTTCAGCAGAATCCTAAAAAATTCTTTATCTCCCCCAAACAACGGCCTAAGCAATCATTAAATGTGCAATTTCTATTTCCTACATATCTCTCAAATCTGCCCCTTCCTTTGTATCTATACTGCTACTACCTCAGTCAAGGTCACCTCATCTCTCATCTGGATTTCCTCTATAAACTAGGATCCTATTCACTAACTTTCTTAGGAGACCTTTCTAATTTGCAGATCTGATCTTGTCACCTTCTTGCATAACTTGCCTGTGGGTCTCCCACAGCCTTCAGGATAAAGCTCACTCTCATCTCCATCTTTACAGTACACTTGCTTCATAGCCTTTGCAGAACAAATTCCAGCATGGCTTTAGTGACATGCTCTGCCACTGTGACATTTCTTCTAGTGTTTTATGCTATCTCATGCCTTTACATTTTTGTTGTAATGCTGGATATTCTTTCCTATATGTCTCATGAAACTGTGTCCTCCATAAGCATGGGGACCATGTCTTCTTCACTGTGACAGCCATGACATTTGACATCATGTCTGCCACATGGTAGAATGAGACAAAAAGACTGGTCATTTTCAAATCGAGTTGACAATTCCCAAAGGAAGGAGTGTTTGCTGGCTGTGTGCAGATATCATACAGTGATGAGGATGTAGTTATTTCTGACAGTCGTAAGAAAATGGAAGAGTCCTAAAAATTTGGGCCAAGGAGAATAGGACAGGGTGACTGATAGGCACCAGAGGGGAGGAAAATGCTTAAAAACAAACTGTCTACTGCATAATTGTGCGGAGGGCTGGCTCTGATGTGAAGGGTGGCTCAAAGGGAAATTACTGCCCGACACAGGCGTAAAGAATACCAATTATTTTCCTCTTAAGTAGGGCCAGACCAACTCAACAGAAAACCAGAGAGGATGGGCACAGCATTCCTGGAAGGAGCTGATGGTACTGGTGCCATCAGCTGAGTTGCCTAAGGAGACACGATCCGGGAGCCACCCAGCTGATGGCTGGTACACCGCAGATGAGAATGCTTCTTGGAAAAGACCTGTGGCGATTAGGAATTCAAGCTTAGCCCCAACGTTTCAGATGAAGCCTTCTAATTTTCCTTTTCCCTCCCCTGAGCTTCTTCCAGGAAACCTGCCTTGTCCTCTGCTGCGGTTGGGAAAGATCAAATATGCCTTTTACCGAAAGGCACGGCTTTCCTCTCCTCCCTGTTCCTTCATGTGAACCCACATGCTTACACAGGGACACTCCTGGGGATCTGACACGGAGCTACCTCCACTCTGTGCCTATCATCCTTTATGCAGAATTAGAGGATACAAGGTCAAGGTAGAAGGCCAGACCTGCTAGTCTAAGATAGCTAATGATGATAGACTAATGTGACCATGAAAACCATTTTGAATAGAATTTTTCCAAGATACATTTTAAGCCCAGACAACTTTTGGATACTTTTGTTCCATGCCTTCATAATTTCAGTCATGTTAACTAATTTTAGCCAAAAATGCTACCAGGAGAATTAGGCAAAATAAGAAAAAAAAAAAAAAAAGCATGGCCTATCTTCTAATTAAAATATAAATTGGATGGTGAAATAGGAGAAAGAAATCTGACTTTTGATTTCTTTGATATGCAGTCCAAGAGATTGATATCCAATCTCTTCTCCCCATATTCCAGTAAAATTTGCAAACTTGCCCAGGCATTCTCCACCTGCTTCCCATGGACACACAGCAAACCTTCTAGTAGGTTTCTTCTATATATCTACTTCCTCCATTCTGCCCAATACTTATAACTCTTCCACCACAGAATCATTCCCCTTCCACTTCTGTCCCTCTTGTGGTGAACTTTTGGAGGATAGGAATTTATACCAGTTATCTTAACCTGTCACGATTAGGTCATTCTCCTTCTAAACACCCTTTCCTGTGCGTCACTGCAGGACTGTAAGCTCATCATGGGCAGGGATCATGGCTTATTTCAACACATAGAAGTCAATGAATGTGTATTATTTGCTTGTCTAATTTGGCCAAAACATTGGTCACATACTGCCATGTCCAAAGTTTGCATGCAAAAACACTGTTGCTCTTTTCTGAAACCTTCATTTTTCTCCCATTAAGTTAAATACTGCAGATAGAGGGATTGAACTATCTCTTGGTATCAGCCCATGAGAGGGCTATGAAGGTGCAGGGTTAGCACTTAACAGGATTTTGAACTTGAGGCATCATGTGGTGGTAATGATGATCTAGGTTATTTCTCACTCAAGATACTCATAGAAAAAAACCCACAGGGCTCAATCGGTGGCCCCTATGAGGCTAGAAAAGCTGGGTAGTCCTGGAATTGGAGGAACCATGAGGTCACGACAGAATAGTCATGAAGAGAAATGTGCTGTGTTTTATAAATCACAGGGTTCCTGACCCAAGGAACAACTTAATTTCTTTGACGATCCCAGAATATTTTTAGCCATTGAGCTGGTCAGTTCCTTGTCTGAATAATATTCCTCTTTTGTTTACTCAACTCTTGATTCTTCCTTCCTTCCTTCCTGCTGTGAAATGGTATGTTTACTGTGTATTGCTAAATCACTACCATATTTACTTGTGTTTTTATTGCCAAGACATTCACAACGCTTTTTTTCCCCCAATCTGGAAGGAAAAACCATAACTTAAAAAAGAAAGATGGAAAGAAAGAAAGAAAGAAAGAAAGAAAGAAAGAAAGAAAGAAAGAAAGAAAAGGAGAAAAGAAAAGAGAAGAGGAAAGAGAAGAGGAAAGAAAAGAAAAGAAAAGAGAAAAGGAAAAAAGGAATCTGGCTTTTACATTAACAGAAATGTTTCATTTTATTCTCTACCACATTTTGAGCACTTTCATGGTATCAGGTATCATTAAGCATTTAACACATATCTGTTTACATTCAACACACCAGTAGCTAGATACATGTTATTATCCTCAGTTTTATTTATGGGGAAATAAGCATAGAGAAACTTTCCCAACATCATCTGCTAATATATGGAAAGACAGAATTTGAACCCAAGTCAGTGGGACTCCACACTTTAACTCACACTACTAATCTTCTCTGATCTTCAAGTGTGTCTTCATTACATGTAACTCCCTCCAATTCTGACCATGTTCATCAGTTCCATAAACATCCCTTGCCTAAGAGAACTGGGTATCATGTAAGACCACAGAAATCACAGATTTCATCTTACTGATGATATAACGAAGATCTGAAGAATTTAAATGACTCACGTAAGATGTCAAAGCTACCTCATGCCATCTCAAGTCAAAATTAGGTTTTCTTGCCTTCCTGTTGGTCAATTATTCTTGCTACAACGCCGGATTCTTGTGCCCTTTATATCTTTACCGTGATTTTTCTGATGATCAGTATTTCTTTTTCCTCACTTAAGAAGCTTTGTTTTTGGCAAAGGAGAATGAGACACCTCAGAGGGCTTTGTCCAAATATATCATTTGACGCTATTATGCACAGACTGGATACATTAAACCTTTTGGATGCTTAAGACATCTTGGTTATGAAAGATGATTATGTAAATGAAGATGTTAATTCACACTTTCTCACTTTATAAATTACCCGTAGGAATTCACTTGGCCGGTGCATGAAACTAAATACAAGTCAGGCCAAAGCTAGGCCAACTTCAAATTAGGCATATTTGTTTTGGATGACTTCCCATGTTCTTTCTACTCTTCCCTCACCTCCTAGCATTCATCTTCTTCACTGCTCATCCATCATCCGCTCTTTGGTTGCCCAAGCACACCCTGCGCCAACTTCTTTCTTTCTCACGTCCATCGCCCTCTCTCTTCCTCTCCCCAACAGCTCTCCTTCCCTAAGCTGGATCATTTTCCTCAGGTTTTGAGGAACTCCATCCTTTATTCCCACACTTTCTCCTGTCCTTTTTCCTACATTCTGAGACCACTTGTGACCCTCCAACACCTCCTTCAGCCCACTCCCTATAGAAGAACTCCACCAGAATGGGGCATTGCCGTAGTCCTGGGATCTTTCCAATACACGTTTTCCATGACTACTACCTTATCAACACTCGGCTGTCTGAATACCATTCCTTCAGGTTCTACTCTTTCAGGTGGTTAATGAAATTAGCTCTTAATGTCGCTATTAATATTAGTTAATAATTAATAACATTAATGATCTATTAATAGCAATGCTCTTGTTAATATTCACATTTATTATTATTTTCATTAAATAAATGTTGGTTAAATAAAATCAATAAACCAATCTCTGCCAATGTGTGAACTTCCTGATATGTTACCTCACATGGTAATGAATTCAAAAGCATAGGAGAGAATACAAAAGACCTTCTAGGAGTAACTACATTTAAAGACAGGTAGCAATACTGATTTCTTTCTTTTAATTATTTTTTATTTTTCATTATTTTTAAAAATTTTTATTTTAAGTAGGCTCCACACTTAATGCAGCCCTTGAACTCACGACCTTAGATTAAGAGCCACATGCTCTTCTGACTAAGCCAGCCAGGTGCCCCTTTTTATTTACTTGTTTTTTTATTTTTAAGTAAGCTCTACACCCAATGTGGGGCTTAAACTCACAACCCCAAGATTAAGAGTTGTGTGGTCTACCAACTCAGCCAGCCAGGCACTCCTATACTTTCTCAAATCACATTATAAAGACAAATCACTGCCAGCATCCTTTAACTCCAAAGTTAAGATTATTCATCCAAGTCTTGCTAATTTCCATTTCATTCTTCATTGTGTCCATGATGCTTGTTCCCAAATAGATGGTTTATAATTTCATGAGACAGTAGTAAAAGCTTTACTTTCCCTTTCATTTACAGGGTTTATTTTTTAATTGAAAAAGTAATGCAAGCTTGTTTTGATATCAAGTCCAAAAATATGGAGGGAGAGAAGGAAACCATTAACAATTTCACTCTACTTTGTTTCAACTCAACTCCAAAGTAACCAATGTTAAGAGTTTGGTGTGAATCCTTCTGTCCCTTTCTCTATGATTTGAAAAATTATATTCAAAATAAATACATATGTTCACACAAAAATAAAAACACATATAAATAAAACGTTTTATTTATGTTCCAAATATGGGATCATCTTATGCATATGGATTCCCTGCTTGCTTTTATTCTTAATAATATATCATGGACATCCCCTTGGCCTTTATATTATGGAGTACTATAATTTAGTCAACTTTTCCCCTATCGGTAAGATATTCAGGCTGTTTCCGGTTCTATTTCCACTACAAATAATAATACAGGAAATATCATTGACCACAGTTTTGCATTTTAGTGGCTATTTTTATCTGTAGGATATATTTCCCAAAATGGGATTGCCTAGGTCAAAAATTACATTATTTTTCTGGAAAAGATTGATTAGAGCAATTCACGTGTCCATGAACAATGTCTGAGATGTCTGTTCCTTAGCAGATTTATAATTTTTGATAAAAATATTATATGAGTTATAAGCAAACAATAGGTTTATGTGAGCTTGTCTAAAATAGTAAGATGTGTGGCACCTGGGTGGCTCAGTTGGTTAAGCATCTGACTTCAGCTCAGGTCATGATCTCAGGGTCCTGGGATGGAGCCCTCTGTCTGGCTCCTCAATCAGCAGGGAATCTGCTTGCCACTCTCCCTTTGCCCCTCCCCCTACTCATGCTGTCTTTGTCTCTCTCTCAAATAAATAAATTAAATTAAAAATAAATAAAATAGCGAGACCTCTAAAACGAGGGGCCTGAGGCAGAAGGAAAGGGGCCATCTTTCAAGATTTTGCATAGATTAAAATTATTTAAAACTAACAATAGGGACACCTGGCTGACTCAATAGGTAGAACGTGCAGCTCTTGATTTCAGGGTCCTGAGGTCTTTTCCTCACATTGGATGAGGAGCCCACTTAAAAGAAAAAAAAATAGCACCAACAATCCTTTTTAAAGTGTAAAGGTAGAGGTGGCCACTTTAGAAAGAATGAATGTAGCTTTCAGGGGGAGGTGGAAAGAGGGAGGATGGTGTTATTGACAGGCAACCCTCAAGCAAATTGCTCTGATTTGATGTACGTAGATGAATCATTTGGCCAGTTCCTCATTTTTCCCATTTGTTGTCAAGCTGCGCAGCCAATTGTTCCCTGCAGTGCCTCAGAGTAGACATATGAGGCAGCAGAGTGTGTGTCTAATGGCAGTGTCATTTCCATTGGTAGCTAACAGTAGCTAACATTGATTGAGTGCCTGCAGTGTGCCAGGTGCTTTTCTAAGTGCTAAGTTCAATTCCTTTGATATCACCACCCACTGTATTATAAACACTCACAAACTTCCTAGAATGTCCAGTCCATCCAACCATATAAATGCCTCTGTGGTAGGGACTGTTGGGAGTTATGTTTGAGCCTGGCCCATACTGCCTACATCCTAACTTCCTCAGCCCATTCTCTTCTCAATCCCCTACAATCTGCCTCCTGCCCACATTGCTCCACAGAAATTGCTAAGGTGACGATCACTGGGTACCTTCCATGTGGCCAAATCCGGCAAGAACCATTTTCTGTTTTCTCCTTTTTGACATGTGGTTTCTGTATGCCTTTGTGAACACAATTATCACATTTTGCTCTGAATGATAACCCTCTTCCCTGGCTTCCTCTAACACCACTGTTTTAGCCCAATCTCAATCATGGACTTCTTTTTCTCCATCATTGCCCTCAAAGGTTCTAAACTTGCATATTTTCTCCCTTCCTGGAAAATCCAATCCATGGATTGGGTATCTATGGAATCAGATACAATTTATTTGCTGCCAATACACAAAGTTAATCCCAAGGCCTGGAGCACTTCTGAGAACCATATTCTTATAGCCAACTACCTAACAGAGGCACCAGATATACTCATCCATGATTAAAATAAAACTCACCTTTTTTTCTTTAAATAAGCCTGTTCTTCCTCCATATCTTCTGCATATCATGACTATCCAGCTAGTATTCACTTGAAAATTTAACGATGTCATTCTAACATCTCCTTCTCTCTAAGTCCCCCCAAAATGATAGCAAGCATTTATTGAATTTTGATGTGGGGCCATGTTCTTTTCATGCATTGATCCATTTCATTGAAAAGGGCCCCACAAAATAGCTAGTATATTCCCAACTCCACAGATGATGGAACTGAGGCTTAGAGATATTAAGCAACTTGACCAACATCTTGCAGATAGTACAAGGCAGTGATGGGATTTAAATAAAAGGATTAAAAAAAGTTCAGCTACATTATGTGACATCTCACTCAAGTTCCAGCCCTGATTATAATTATAAAGCTGTGATGGTTAATTTTATATACCAACTTGACTGGGCCATGGGATACACAGATATTTTGTTTAACATTATGCTAGGTATGTCTGTGGAGGTGTTTCTGGATGAGATTGACATTAATAAGGCAGACTGTCTTCCCCAAAGTGGATGGAGCACCTCTAATCTATTGGAGACCTGAATAGAAAAAAAAGATGGGGTAAGGGAGAATTTGCTCTCTCCGACTGTTTTCAAGTTAGGACATAGGTCTTCTCCTGCACTCAAACTGAAATTTACACAATGAGTTCTCCTGGTTCTCAGGTCTTCAGACCCAAACTGGAATAATACCACCAGCTCCCCCTGGGTCTCCAGCTTATAGACATTAGACCGTGGGATTACTCAGCCTCCATAATTGTGTGAGCCAATTCCTTATAATAAATAGGATAATACATACTTATATACCACTGATTCTGCTTCTCTGGAGAACTCCTACTTGTACTACAGCCAATATATACAGAATTACTGCATTTGAAGTACTGGATACTAAAAAATTTTCAGAAATTATCTCATTTAATCCACACAACAACCATTTGAGGTAGGTACTATTATCCCATTTTACCAATTAAGAAACCAAGATTCAGCCCAAGTAGTATGCTACAAAGAAGTGCTGCCAGGAGACAGGACTCAAAGCCAGGCACTTAACTTCTATGATTTTCTTCTCCATCACCGTTACTCCCTTGATCCAGACCCTCTTTATATCACCTGAGCTACATATCTCCTCCCTTTCTATTCCCTTGAACCCACCACATTCCATTCATGGCTCTATTATTAGCACATATGACATCATTTCCTGACTGTTACTAGTCAGGGGCTTTGTAAAAGCAGACAGTTCATCTTATTCATCTCTACCTCCATCTGAAAGTCAATACATTTTAGATGAATGGACAGAAAGTTGCAAATCCTTCCCCATCAGCAGGATAGTTTATTCATGAACAAATCTCTAAGGTTTCATCCCAGCCACCGATGGACAGAGAGATGGATCAATGAAAAATGAAAAAGCAAATCAATACAGTGAAACCATCATAGGCATCTCAGTAATTCTACCACTCCTCATCTGATTTCTTCTACAAGTCCTCAGCTAGAAACTTTACAATTAACACAAAAGGGCAGTCAATGGAACATAAGTTTGTTTGTGTTGATTTTAAACACAATAAGGAATTGCAACTAATTATGGACAAGGAAAGTATCTATTTCTCTATCCTATAATCACACCCAAACCCACATCTTAGCATTAAATCTAAAAGAGCTATTCCCTGTATTTAGAACTTAAACCATGATGTCATATAGTGTGTGTACATAGGATAGTGTTATGTGGTTTTATAAGTGATTTTTTTCCCCCCACAGCTTTTTAAAGATGTCAACTTCCTACGAATTAACATGATGGGGGGAACTTAAAGAAGTTTTCAGGTTTCAGAAGGAACTGGCCAATGTCAACCCAAACACCCAAATGTGTAACCACAAAAATTGATTCCTTTGAAGAGAACATTTTTTTCTTCTTCCCACAGACATGTCAGCTGAGCAGCTCTGCACATGGTGAGCCTGGAGAAACAGTGGAAAAAGGGAACAAACCATGGGCTTCCCAACATGCCAGGAGAGAGACAGTGGCAAAACTTTTAGAACATTGGAATTTGGTAAAACAATGGCCCATTTATAAATCTCAGTTCATTCTTGGAGAATCACGAGGTTCTACTCCTCTTGATATTGGAAGAAAGGCAAGCAGGGACAAGGAGCCCTGAGTCTTCCCCCTGCCACAGTCCTAGGAGGAAACCATCCTTAAAAGGATTTTACAAGGATCCCTCTACCTTTTCCCACATGATAGAAAGATGACAAAAACCTGATTGGATGACATGTGCATGGAGGGTTAATCAGATTAAATCAGCCCACCAACAAGCCCATAATAACTCCTAGACTTAGAAATGCCAGTGGTGGGTGCCTGGGTGGCTCAGTCGTTAAGCATCTGTCTTCAGCTCAGGTCATGATCCCAGAGTCCTGGGATGGAGCCCTGCTCCATCCCCACATCGGGCTCCCTGCTCCGCAGGGAGCCTGCTTTTTCCTCTCCCCTGCTTGCTGCTCCCCCTACTTGTGCTCTCTCTCTGTCAAATAAATAAAATCTTAAAAAAAAAAAAATGCCAGCAGTAACCCTCTTGTGTCCCCTCCCTCTTTGGGAGCCTAGTATTTTCACTCAGTAAACTTTGCTTTGCTGCCCACCATTCTGTCTAGTCTACTCCTTCATTCTTCGAAGCGGTGTGACTAAGAACTATAGGCACTAAAGGAGAAGAAATCCTGCACCATTATCTTCAACTTTGCTGGTTTCTAAAGATGGCCATTCAAAAAAAATACATTTAGTCATTATTCACTTGGCGTGAAAATTTTTTTTTGGTCTATCCCAAATAAAGATGGAATGCTTTATCCATGAACAAACCACTAAAGTTTTATTCCCGGCCAATTTTTTCTCTTTCAATGAAAAAAATCAATATAGAATCTGACTTGCTCTGAATTCAATTCAACTATTCTTTCTTAAAATAGAGAGATAGTTTATCCTTTATTATCTACAACTAAAATGAAAACTTTTATTTATAATCTATCTTTTACCAAATTCCCAAGAACATTTTAGATAGCATCAACCTCACTAAGTCAGATGAACAAAAAAGAAAGTGATAGGTCCGGGAGTGGAGTGGTTTCAAGTTCATGACTTTAGGCGGGGGGCCAACCCAGGAAGACTTCAGAATGGCCGATGTGTGAAGCCCTATCCTGGAGAGTCCCAGGTCAAGGAAATCGTTGGCCTGAGGGTTGCAGGTGGAGTTTAGCTATATTTGAGAAACCAAAGTATTGGTGTGCTGTGTAACCAGGTATAAACAGTTATTAAATGTGTTCTTTGTTTTATAAGTTTGCTATATATCCTAAATCTATAGAGAAAGAGAGTTAAAAAGAAAACCATAGGCCCAAGGTGGAGTCAGTTGCCCTCCGGACAGCAAACCAAGACTTAATTGCAATTTTAATCTCTTGAGAAGAATGGGATTTTAAAGCAATCAGTCTGGAATTTTTCTTTACCAGTAAAGTAATCTATCACGGGGGCCCTCTGTATCCCCCAAAGGAGATGAAGTAATCTGCATGATAAGGCCTCCTGCCCTTCCCCCTCAGGGAAAGTGACCTTTCCAGAAAAATCTTTTCTTTTCTTTTGCTACTAACTTCTTGCCCCATCCTCCTTCCTACAAAAACTCCTTGGAGCTCCCCTCTACTTGCTGGATGGAATACTATCTGATTCATGAATTGCGTAGTAAAGCCAATTAGGTCTTGAAATTTACTCAGTTTAATTTTGTTTCTTAACAATCTATATACTTATATGTATTTTAAAATATATATATATGTATTTTAAAAAATATATATATATTTTTTAACTATGTATATTTTAACTCTCTATATTTCAATAGAATATTACATATTCCAATATGCAAAATCTTAGTGGATAATCTTAAGCAGAAACACAACTATAAAATATACAACTTCAAGGAGTTTTTTTCACCTAGTCTCTGTGGCCTCAACTTTATGATCCAGTATGAACCAGAGGATTTTTCTTTTCTGACTGTCCCTTCTCTCCAATAATGGTGACTATCCTATGACTGCCCCTTTCCTTAAGGCTGCCCTTCGATATTCTGTCCTCAGCCCTGCGCTCTCTCACTTCTAGTCTTTTGCTCTTCTAAACTGCCTCTTTCACAACATGGCAAATGGCATCCATCAAGAGAGCAAATATGACGTGGTCGCTCCTGTGCATAAAACTAATGGGTTCCTGATCACCTACAAACTAAAATCCAAGCCCCTGAGAATGACTCTGTGTGCACTGGTTAAAATCATCAACAGAGGGTAATTTATATTTGTAGAATAAAAAAGGAAAAAAATAACCCTCAAAGATCAAATTACTCATCCCAAGAAGTTAGAGGTGCAAATAAAGGCTAAACAAGAAAAAGGAAAAAAAAAATGCAAGTAAAAATTAATGGGAATGAAAACATACAGTCAAGACAATAAACAACCCAAAGGTTAGTTCTTTGAAAAGACTAATTAAACTGATAAACCTCTAGTGAAACTAATCAAGGAAAAAAGAGAAAGAAAAGGCACAAATAACTACTCACAGAGATGAAAGCGGACAATCATTACCCGTTCAGACATTCAAAATATAATGAGGACATTATAGGGTTGCCAGAAAAATATAGGATGTGGTTAAATCTGAATTTCAGATAAACAACAGATAGTTTTTTAGTATAAGCATGTTTCAAATATGGTTTATCTGAAATAGATCAGAATAATTTTATATCCTTAAAGAAATTGAAACCATAATTAAAAATGTTTCCACACCAACTCAGAAAGACTCCAGGTCTAGTTGGAATCATTGAGAATTATATCAAACATTTAAGCAAGAAATTACACCAATCTTACATAAAAATCTAACAAAAAACAGAAAAGCAAGCAAACACTTCCCAATTCATTTTATGCAACCAGCATAAACTTGATAACAAACCAGAGAGAACATTACAGTAAAAATAAACAAATCTGGTCACTTTACTTATTAAAGTAGTACAAAAGAAATATGAACCATAAGGATTATACAACACAACAAAGCTGGGTTTATTGTAGCAACGGGAGGTTAGTTTAACATTTTGAGAATCAGATGATGTTACTTACACATTAATAGGAAGAATGATATGATTTTATCACATGTAGAAAAAAAGCATGTGGTAAAACTCCTGTTTGCACAAGGATGTTTTGCCTGTACCTAATACAGACCACAGTATGAATGGCTGGTTCCTAGTGTGTATAAAGTGATCTGAAGTATATGCAGTAAATAAATTAGCAATTTCAGACTAGTTCCAGGAGAAAATAATTTCAAGCAAATAAAAATGCAAAATTGGACACAGTTTCACTGTGATGTGTGTAAATTCTTTGGGGAGCTAGACTTACATTCCTGGAATCCTAAGAATATGATAAGACAGGAATGTTTTGGTTCAGGCCACATGAGGCAAAGGTCTCTAAAAAGGTGACACTTTGTCTGCTCTGCAATTAGCAGGGTGGTTATAAACCTCTGTCCCATGTCAGTGACATGAAAAGAAAAGCCCCATGCAAATAAGGAGAATAGTAAATTAGGTCTGGTTCTACCTAATGGTGGTGGTGGTGGAGAGGTTCAGGAGAAATGTTGAGGAACTCACAAATGTAAGATCAGAGGTTTAGTTTCGGGTTATAAATAAGGAAGCACAGTATAGAGGTCTGCCTTAATCAGCACAAAGAAACAAAATATTCTAACGTCCATGTTGCCATGGCTGCTATCCCTCGTGGCCTTTTTTGCATGGGAGGAAATCCGGAAACTAGAAGAAAGCTCCTTCCCCGGGTATGGTGGCTTTTGCAGATTGGCTTGGGTTCCTGGAAAGTAAGGCAGTTTTTTGGCTTAACTGCTCTTGGTGGACCCTGACCCCACTGAGGGTGTCAGATAAATAAACAAGAAACTCAACATATGTCTTTATGTATAAAGAAAGGGGTTCTTCTACATTATTAATACCATACTGTACATTCAACCTTTTATTTAGAATTTTTTCGTTTAATTTTATATTATGAGAATTCTTTCCCTTGAGGCCAGAGTCCTATTACGGTTTTCCTGATGCCTGGCATTTGAATAAAAGCAAGTTCAACATTAAAAACAATGTTAAAAGCTTAAATATATGGACACAAGGTT
Source organism: Ursus americanus (assembly GCF_024610735.1). NCBI lineage: Eukaryota > Metazoa > Chordata > Mammalia > Carnivora > Ursidae > Ursus > Ursus americanus. The sequence goes on from NC_142135.1 coordinate 20,179,097, forward strand.
GAAATGAGTTGAAAACTCTTAAGGAACATTAAGTCCAGTTGAATAAGATAAAGTTGAAAAGCACTGGGTAGGGCGTGGTGGCTTACATGCCAGAGTTTAAACTTTAATCTCTGAAAACAACACTCCCAGTTCAAAAGCTTCAATGGTCCCACGTTGCCTCTTGAAAATGCTTTCCAACTTCTGTTAATCACAACCCAGGAATTACACAAGGTGACTGAGGATCTCAGTAATGGTTGGGGTGGGTAGGGAGGGAACGTATGTAAGTTAATGACAAGACTGTTGAAATAGTATTTCTGACTGTTTATTCCTACTCCAGAGAGAACAGCTATATATTCATCTCTCTCTCTCTCTCTTTTTTTAAGATTTTATATATTTATTTGTCAGAGAGGAAGAGAGAGAGCCCAAGCAGGGAGAAGCAGGCTCCGCAATGAGCAAGGAACCCAATGGGGAACTCAATCCCAGGACCCTGGGATCATGACCTGAGCCAAAGGCAGATGCCTCACCAACTCAGCCACCCCGGAGTCCCTATATTTGTCTCTTTTTAATATATTAAAATTTGCATAGCATGTTTCATTGGACAAAAAGCAATTCACTTACTTGGTTTGAAACCATTGACCGTTCAGTGCTACTCTATCTACTGCATGTTAGTAACAGGGAATGAGACACAAAGACGACATTTAGTAAACAATTGCAATGGTGGAAAGGTGCAGGAATAGCAACTTGATCACAGATGGAGTGACTGACCTGCCTAGATGCTCACCAGTCCTGTTCTCTCCTCCCTGTCACATAGGAAGACTCTATTACCCTGCCTTTTCTGCTCTTAGCTGGACTTGGCCAACTGGATGCAGATGGAAGTGATATGTGCTATTTCCAGGCCTGTTCATAAAATATTTTGCCTCATCTTCAGCATTCTCTGATCTTCTGTATCTCCTTCACCATCTGTTAGCTGAATGGTAGCCAGAGCAACTCTGAACCTGGCAGAGGTAGCAACCTGATACAGGCTCAAGATGGTGGTTCCCAGGGTCTCCACCACCAAGGGCTGCCATCAGTCAGGAACTTCCATATTGGACTTTGTGCTAGCAAGCTGCAAATGTTAACTGCGCTAAACCACAGAGATTGCGCAGTCTCAATGTTACTATAACATAGCCCACTATGACCTATAAATTCGGTGAAAGACCAGCCTGTTCGGCCTAGCATATTTGGCATCAAAGGATCATTTTTAACATTTTGATGGGGTGCCAGGGTGGCTAAGTCAGTTAAGTGCCCTATTCTTGATTTTGGCTCAGGTCATGAGATTGAGGTCTGAGTGGGGCTCTGTGTTGGGTGTGGAGCCTACGTAAGATTCTCTCTCTCCCTCTGCCCCTCACCCTCCCATTCTCTCTCTCTCTCAAAAAAATTTTTTAAAAAACCATTGAGTAATACTTATCACAGGAAATGAAAAAAAGTCAGAAAATAGAAACAATGAATTTTTATTTAATAAAAATTTTATATATCTTAAGTTTTTTAAAAAAAGATATACTTATGTATTCGAGAGAGAGAGAGAGAGCACGAGCACGAGCGTGCACAAGGGGGAGGGGCGGAGGAAGAGGGAGAGAGAATCTCAAGCACTGAGATTGGAACCCAACACAGGGCTCGATCTCAGGACCCCCAGATCACAACCTGAACTGAAACCAAGAGTCAGGTGCTTAACTGACTACACCACTCAGATGTCCCTTAAGTTTTTTAATAGAAAATAAATTAAATATGACAACATAAGGAAAAAAGGTAATAGGTTACTTAATTGCATTGCTGTATTTTTTAAAGGGGAAAATTTATACCTACATATTGATCGATTGTAGTAATGAACAACAAAATTATAGTTTTTCTAACTTTAACATTCTACAAACTTATCCATGATTTTGTCAAAATTAATTTTCTTTACATATTTCTGTTCAGTAGACAATATACACTTTTTTTTGGGTCAATCTGTGTTCTCTAGTTGATGGACAGTTGATGGAAGAATACCTTTTACATTAATTTTAATGTCATAAAATCTCTTTCATTACAGAATTTCTTTTCCTTCAGTGCCCGCAGTTCTTGGTCATGCCACTTGGAAGAATGAAGAGGTAGATGAGAGGAAGAGTGGTGGGCAGCAAAGCCAAGTTTATTGAGCGCTAGTAAAGTTTATTGAGTAATAGTACAAAGCTCCCAAAGAGGGAGGGGACCCAAGAGGGTTGCCGATTTGGCATTTAAATCTAGAGGTTTTTATGGGCTTGTTGGCAGGCTGTTTTAATCAGATTAACCCTCTATGCACCTGTCATCCAAAGAGATTTTTGTCATCTATCTATCATGTGGGAAAGGGTAGAAGGCTCCTTCTAGGGTGATGTAAAATCCTTTTAAGGGTGGTTTCCTTTTTAGGATGGGGGCTCCTTGTCTCTTCCTGCCTTTCTTCCAACTACCCTTCATTACTTTCACATGAAAGAATAGATATACAAACAGCTAAGACAATCTTTTAAGTGTAAGCCTAGCAAAGTTCCATAAAAGTCTCATTTCATAATAAATTCCAGAAACGGCATACTGTCCGTGTCTTTGTTTCTTTCATATCAATTCTGGTTCCTTCTGCATGTTTTCACAGTCAAAAAAGTTCCACAAAACACTTTCACCAGAAATTCATCTTAAACTTCTGTTACATTTAGTAAAAACTAAGTTTTTTCTTCTTATTTAGAACGAGTCCCAGATCTTGATGAAAATGATCAGGATATTCAAACATTCCCTTGTTATTTCTCCAACAATGTAAGACCAGTATCTTGTGTTATTTTTCTGGGTATTTTTCTTCTAATTTGATTCCTTTTCCTATGTAAATGTTCAATTCCTTACGTTTTGCATATTTAATAGCCTTTCCCCTATTTTTGTGCATCAGTCTTCAAGAAACAAGTTTGAAGCTTGCTGTTTTCACTACATCATTAAACTGATCCTGGCTGTTTGCAAATATTTTGAGGTCTTTGGCACACACACCAGAAAAAAATATTCAGAAAAGAAAAATCACGTACTGATATCTTTATTTCCAATGTACCATTCAAAAGTAAGAATATATAATACCACAGGAATTGGAAATATAAACTACACCAGAGGCAAGCTGGAAAGAGTCTGAACAATTATGAACTTCTTCTGGAAATGAACTTGGTAGCCAAGTCCACAGTGTGTTGGAGGCCTACGGCATAGCTGGGAGTTCTCTGAATTCGCTACCATATAGAATTTTTTTAAAAGATTTTATTTATTTATTTGAGAGAGAGATAGCGAGAGAGGGCACGAGTGGGTAGGAGAAGGAGAAGCAAGCTCCTGGCTGAGCTCCCTGCAGGGAGCCCCGAGCAGGGATGGATCCCATGACCCTGGAATGTGGCCTGAGCCCAAGGCAGACTCTTAACCCAACTGAACCACCCAGGTGTCCCTGGAATGTTTATTTAAGAGATGAATTAACTGTGCTAATTTAAAGCATACATATATGTTATTGAAACTCAGCTGCCAGCATGGCAAATATTTAGAAATTAGACCAGAAAAAGATTTTTTTTCCCCACTGGAAGTGCTTAAGAATTTCTGGGCATGGTGATAATTTAAAAGCAGACCAAACTGTCAGTTTCATTATGTCTTTAAATTCTCTACAAGTAATGCACCCCCTGATTGTGCGTACCCCAGGTGGACTGAACACCCAACCCCTGCTCAAATACAGATGCGTGATCATGTAAGTATCCGCGTACTGGAATGGAAAATAAGCGAACCCTCGTCAGATACAGCAAGCGCGATAGAATCAGATTGCGGCGAATGCCTCTCTCGATGTGTTTATGCTTAGATCTGTAAAGTTTTCCATCATGATGATGTGGATAGAGTTTTATCACCCTGTATTCCAGGATCTCCTTAAAAAGTTGAGTGAGAAACAGTAGTCCTAGTTTCAATAGTTTCTGGGGAAAAGAAACATTTGCAGAAATTCCTGACCTGTGCAGTCCATTTCCACGGGATTCAAGGCTTCTCCCTAACAACAGATTGCGGCAATTTCCTTAAACAGAGCCCTGTTCCCACACATTTCTAGTGAGATGCACTCAAAAAACCAAACCCAGCATCAACAGATAAAATGTGCCTTTTGCTCAGACACAGAAACCACATTGCGGGTGGAGAAATAGGAATGTCTTTTTAATGCCAAATAACCCCTGCACCTGTCTGAAAGCCGGCACACCTTCTCCAAAAAGCAAGGCAACCACTTAACTTTAGTGGTAAAGAAGAGAGGCCAAACCCAGCTGAGTTGCAGTGGCAGAAATACAGGAAAACATAACGAAACAGAAGCTGGAATGACAGCAACATATGTAATGTCCCTTTTTGCTGGAGAAAAATCCTTATTTTTCCTACAAAGCATTCCTTTGGATCAGGTCTATGGAAGAAAGAAAAGTTCTAAGATTTCTAATTTCACTTCTGAGTTTCTTCTATTTTCCCCTACCCTGTCTAGCCACCCAGAGCTCAGTTAATCCTCCTGAAAATAAAATACTTTTGCAATTGTGCCCAGCCTTTTTCTCTTAGCCATTATGTTTTCACGCCAGCTCCTCAACCATGATTATATTGATCCATGTATCAGTGAAACAAAGCCCGGAATAAGCCCACAACCTTGGGATGTTCACCTCATACCTCATTTTGACAGATTTATTTAAGGAGGGTTTTTTGTTGTTGTTGTTGCTGTTCCTGGGTTTATTGGTTTTTTGCTTTGTTTTGTTTTTTACTCAGTTTTGTGTCCTTTTTCCAATTAAAAATATCTCTAGATTCAAGGCCAAATTCATATATTTATGTAGTGGATTCCCTGGAATTAGTCTCCATACAAGTTACCCCTCCCACCCGTCCACAGAGTTCATGAGACCCCCCCTCTGTGAACAGGACAAATTCCTGGTGTTCTAAAACTTTGCTTAATGCCAAGGTGCAGTGTAATGTGACTGCCATCTGCTGGCGTGGAGTTGACATTACAATATGGACCACGGCGCACTCCAAGGCAAAATAATCAGGTAACACTTGTTTGAAAAACAAAAGCTTTCTCTGAAGAAATGAAAAACAAGTTTCTTCATAAACCTTGCCCATCTTCAACACCAAAAAATAAATTTTTACACTGTAAAAGCTGAAGAACAGTAGAAAATTCGTTTATGGCAGGTTTCCAAGCGCTAAATATAGTGAAGAAATGGGGTTATCAGCTACTAACCTCTTCATCATGGTAGAATCCATTCCCCGAAACCTGGAGGGCAAACCTCATCGACTCTGGCAATCAGGTCCTCCCCCGTGAAGCCCTTTAGAGGAAAAGATTTTGTTTCTTAGAACCCAAATGAGTGAAACATAAGCACTGGCGTTTGGGGGAGGGAGAGAATCCCCCCCCCATTCTAAAAGCCATTCTCCAATATTTAAGAATAAGAATCATGCTTCAGAAATGTTTACACAAGCTCACCCTTGAAATCAGAGTCAGCCACTTTTGCTCAGGCCTGACTCTTTCTTTCCAGCCCTTCAGGATTTGTGAAAGTGCACAATTTGGCAATGAAAGCCAAATTCCTATCGCTGACTCCAGTGGGCGTTGCCACGTATTTCCATGTCAAAGAACGGAAACTTGTACAATTGTGAATAGACAACCACAGGGAAGAACTTCCCGGAGAGAACACCCCTGATGGTGGAATAAAACTTAACTTCTTGAAAGGACCTTATTCTTCACAGAAACAACACAACCAACACTGAAGGCACTGTCTGCTGCTCATCAGCATATATTTATTTCTTTGGGAAAGGCCATGGGAACAGAAACAAATTGCAAATTTTATAAAACTAGAATGATGTAATAAATAGTGTATTTTTATACTCATATAAATATGATTTAGCCATCCCCAAAGTCTGTTTCTCCCCCCCCCCCAGCCTTCCCCATCTTAGAAAATGCCAAACATTGGCTTAGCGGCTTGACCCTCAAATGCAGGGAGCCATCTTTGTGAGCTCTGAGCCCTCACTCCCCACATCCGATCCATCTCCAGGTGTTGGCAGCCCTGCCTCAGAACCCAAGTCTGTTGACATTTCTCCATATCCACAGTGCCCAGCTGAGTCCAGCCTGCAACACCAATCACACACTAACTGGACCCTATTTCCGCTCTTCAATTCTCAGCAGTGCGGCTAGAATGCTCTTCTGAAATCTAAACCTCTAGGGGTGACCCAAGAATAAAACCCACACTGCACACCACGATTTACAAGCCCTTCCATGGCTTTGTTTCTACATACTCTTTATTCTCTTTGTCTTCTTCTCTTGCCCCATTCACTATACTCCAGCCATTCTGGCTTTCCTTCTGCTCTTGGAACTTTCTATACTTGCTCCCACTTAAAAGTTTGGATTTGCTTTTCTTCTGCAGCGTGCCAGATTTCCACATGGTCAGCTCCGTCCTTTCACTCAGGTCTCCCATTTCAGCTCTCCTTCCCTGACCACCGCGTCAAAATCACACTCTCCCCTTGTTGTATCTGCTTCATATCACTTACCATTTTCAACAATTACCTTGTTCTTTTTTTTCTCCTTTGAAAAAATCATCACTTTGATTCTATTATTGGAAGGTAAATCCAGGCAAACAGGGACCTTGCTATCTTGTTTGACATGTATCCCTAGGACCTAGATCAGACCTGGCATACGTTGAATACTTGATAAATGAATGAATGAATGTGTGTACATACCATGCATCTCATTACACTTGCTTGTAACAGAGTTTTCTCTTAGAAGGGAGAATAACTGGCTAATGTTAAAACTGACATTAAAACCGAAAATAGGTTTTGATATGTGTTTAGAGATGGCGCTGAGCTCTGCATGAGGAAGGAGGGTACTGGATATCCCAGAAGTAATGTCCCCATTCTCTGTTGCCTCCAAGCATCTAGTCCTACCTGCCTGGCTGCATCCTCATTCAGAAGAAACATAAAAGCCTTGAACTGAACTAGATAGCCCCCTTCTTCAAAGGCAACTTAGTAAATACAGATTGTTACCCTGGTTCTCCCATTAAACAGCCCCCCCCAAATGGCTTAAGAAAAATCCTTCCAATCACATTCATTATTTCTCTGACAAGAATTTTGCTAGATTCTATTTTCTCCATGTAATTATCTTCCCTGAGCTGTTTTAGCAACCTGTATTAGTCACCGTTAGATCAGAGAAGTGCAGCCACTAGGAGATTTATATAATAAGGGATTTATTAGAGGGATTTGATCTTAGATGATTGTGGGTTAAAGCATCTACTGAGCTACGACTTCTTGGCAAGGGAAGTCAGCTGGTCTGGAGTCTGGAATGGGAAAGGGATATGAAGTGGGTAAAGCAAGCTCAAAAGAAACCCTGTAGGAATGGACTGGAACCAAGGAGGATGGACAAGAATCCGTATCAGACTCTCACCGTCTCTGAGCCTCCAACCTTGAGGATGGGAATAAGGTGAAGGAGAAGCTGGTGCCCTTTGTCATGGGGCTAAATCACTAACTGACGCAGGGGTCAGAAAAACTGAAAGAGGGAGTCTGGCCGATGTCAACAAGGTTTGTCCACGGGTGAATGACAACACTGATGAGCTGTACCAGCCCTTCATGCCGGGCACTGACCTCCTGGGCATGAAAGGGATATTGCTGCTGCTTTGCTTCCACCTCCCAAATCTTGCGCAGAAGTCTTTTGTGACTCACCTCAGCCTGGAGCTACGCGCAGAAGGGAAGGGCGGGGGTTCTAGCTCCAGATTGGCCAAACTGACACATTAAATCTACCAGACACCCTTACGACTTGGTACCCCAGGAAAATTCTTGGCTGGCATATTTATGAACCCAGCTACTGGTTAGAAGAAGTTTTGTGGTGTCAGGATATCAAGGAGAGACACAAGAGAACATCAGTACTGGAATGAGCGGAGAGTCATCCCCAAGGACCCTCCCATTTTACAAATGAGTAAAATGAAAGATCCACGAAGGGATAGAAGAAACTTGCCCAGGGGCAATGCAAGAAAGCGGTTTACCTGTCTGCTAATCCATCGTATGTGAACCGAGAAAGGCATAGGAAGCTGCAGAAATTCCCAGGTGGGCCTGCCCCTAATCTAACACACGCAGGCCGCCTTGAAGGCTGCATGTGTGAACATGTAATTAACTATGACGTCGGTATTCTTTCTCATTTAAAAAAAAAATCATTGCATAACCTCTGTTCGTAATTTTTATTTTGGCATTCACGGTTTCTTTAAGCATTATACCTTTTATGATAATGGGCCATCAGCGAATTCATCTGACAATCAAGTACAGACATTTGAATTTTTCTTTAAAATTACCTCTTCAATTAATACCTCTTCAGTTCTTCTTTTCAATTATTTCTCATTTGTGAGGCCCCTGTGTAAAAGGCTTGGCTAAATACAACCAAGACACAAGTCATATTAAAGTTGATATTCTAAACGTCAGCCCTAAGAAAAGCGGTAGAGTGCCTAACATTAAGAACACAGTCTTTGGATTCATTTAGTCTCAACTTCAAGTAGAAGCCCTACCACTTGCCAGCCAATGGGCCTACACCAAGTTTCCCAAACTCACAGAGATGGTTTCCTTTTCCTTACATTATAAATCAGAGTGTTGTTAGGATTAAATGAGATAATTCATATATAGATATATATAACATTTACTACAGCGCCAGGAGAATAGAAAGAGCACTAAAATAGAAACCGTAAATCACCACCATTGTTGTTGTTATGATTGGCACTATTAGTAAGGGTGTTATAATAATTAACACTAATAAAATTATTATTAATTAGTATTGTTGATAGTAATTAATCATTAAGAATATGTTGGACCTGAAGAACCAAATGTGGTACAAAACAACTTTTAGAAATTTTCCTATAATAATTCATGTGATTCCTTTAAAAGGTCATATTAATGAAATTAGGGTTTAATATAAAAAGAACCTGATGTTATCACCATATGCCCTGGAGTCCATTAGATTTCCCAATGTAAGAATTGTTACACGAGTCTCAAGCCTAGGTTTCAGGATGAGAAATGCTAAGTGTATGAAATTCAGTGTATATTTTTGCCAACATCCTTTCTCTAGCTGTTTATCTTCTTTCCATCACTCAGGTTCCTCTTCAAAGCTAAGAAATGTGCATGAAAACAAGACTCTGCCTATCCAACATCTTCAACGGATGCGGCCACAGCTCAAGGCGCTCTCTATAGGGCCCTTTATGCGGGAACAATTTATTCTGAAGCTGTTGGGTCCCACCATGGACACTCAACACCTTTTTTTCACTCTACAAATAAAGCTGCACGGATATTTGTTTTGAAAGCATTTCATTCAGGGCTCTACAAATTGCCTAATTCAGGAGGGTTTCCAAGCTTCCGTCATGTCCTCATTCAGTGTCATGCAGGTTGTTGACAAACATGAGATCACTTGAATTCAACTTCAGATAATTCATCTTTCTCCTATTTCAGTTGCTACCTTGACTCCTGTCTTCTATTCACAATCCTTTCTTTAGCTCCATACTTAGACTTGAAAAATCAAAGATTTATTTCTTTTCCATAGTATATGTCTATTGCAAGTTGCCAGGAGGGTTCTGCTCATCCTAGAATTCAGGGTCCCAAGTCGATAGAGCAGGCGCCATATTGCCTACTGCTAGATGCTGTGCCAGCAGAGAGAGAGCTCTGCAGTGTTTTGCTTCAGCAGTTAAATGCCTGACCCCCTGGCCCACAGTGGCATGCATGGCTTCTTCTCAGAATTCACTGGCCAGAACGGTCACATGGCCCCATCTAAACACAACAGCGCTTGGAAATACTACTTAACTAGAAGGGAATAAACTGAGAATACTTGGGCCTGATGACTACACATAGAAATTCTATTTTATTCCAAACAGCAATAGTTTTATTTGAAAAACCATAACTTTGAGAAGGTTGTTTACTTACTTCCTGTGGAAAGTTCTGGTCGTAAGTCACAGGATATAAACACTGTGTTAAAGGATTTCAAATTCAGGTAAGTATGTAGCATATTGAGTAAAACCCCCAAATGCAAGTAAATTTCAGTCTAGGAGGGTTTCTAATAGGAAACTGCCATAGTATTCTAGAAAGCACCCTCACACGGACACTTACATACGCACCCTCCCCCTCCCACAGAGATGAAAATGAAGACAACCCAGAGTATCAGACCTAAGAGTCCTGCAAAGAACCAGACCTATAGTTTTGAACAATATGCCTCCATGATACTGTGTCTTTATTTGCAAAAACTGGATTTGACCATTTCACCTAATTTAAGGATGAGAATTCCAATTATTAGTCTTAGAGCATACGCGCTCATGAAAATGATAAAAATCTAAATCCGCACTAACCAGTAGCCAGTAGCCACAAATATAACTCTACACTTACCCTTAAATAAATTAAAATTATATTACATTAAATTAAAAATTCAGTTCCTCAGTTATACTAGCCACATTTCGAGTACTTGATGGGCATGTGTACTTAGTGGCTATTGTATTGGAACAGCACAGATATCGAACATTTCCATCATTGCAGAAAGTTTCACTGGACAGGTCTTTTTGTTTCTGGAAATAGCTGAATGCTCCCCATTTCCTAAAGCCACACTTTCAGAAGAGTAAGCCGACCTCCAAGATCTTAAAGAAATAAATAGAAAGTCCTGGCTAGAATGCCCTAACAGTCTGTCTCTAGGGTTGGAACACAAATAGCTGGTTTTGCTTTGATTTCTCTCCTTGGTTTGATATACCTTGCACCTCAGTTGCACAGGGTACCTACAGCAATACAAAAAACAGTTCAAATTCAAGATTATCCGAAAAGGAAAGCAGGATATCAGAAACCCTATTGACTTGTCTCATTTCTACTATCCCTGTACTTCATAGCTCCAGGATAAAATTTAGCCTAAAAAAGAAATTGGTATAAAATTTGCTTGGCTTTTTTATTTTTTGTTTTTTTTTCTGTGAAAATATTATAGAAAGTCTAGGTCAAGAATCATAAGTAATACATGATAATTTATTTTGATTTTCTGTTGACTCACTCAAATGCCTCCTTCCCTGAAATTAAGAACATTTTACACCACTCAATAAAAATAAAGAGGTGGATAGCGTGGGTTGTGAGGACCAAGAGTTGATGATGAAGAAGCACCCATTCTGCTCTTCCTCACATATGATAGTCACATAATCTGTGCATTGTTCCTCAAGACTGGCATATTTGATGAGCAAAATGATGATGACCATGGCCCCTGAAAACATGATTTGGCAACTGGTCAGGCTTCAGGTCTTGTTGCTTTGTTTTGGGAATGGAATATATAAATACTACCAAATAAACAAGATGCATTTGCTGCACCCCCAGCTCCTCTTTGTTGAACCCCTCTATGATGCTCTCAGATTCTGTTTAACCAGGCTCCTCTTCCCCATTTACACAGCGACTGTTACATCACAAAGGAAAGCCTATTTTTCACTGCCTCATCTAAGTTTGCCAAGTAACAGGACTGAAGATCTAATTATAAATGGCTTAAGTGCCCTATCTGATTTGAACAGCCACAGTATGAGCAAGAGTAAAAATTAAAACATTTCTCAGGATGAGTTTTATTGAACCATGATGTATTTTAGGCCAAGATATATTCATTCTCTGCAACCTACTTATATTCAGCAAGATTTCACCTTTCTTTGCAATTGGGGAAAAAAAAGGAGAATTTTAATTTAGAAAATGACATATGCTCTGCCTTTTTGCAGCCCAACTCCTCAAATTTTAAAGACAAGAAGAACTTTAAGAAATACTCATGAAGGGGTGGCCCGGGTGGCTCAGTTGGTTGAGTGACCAACTCTTGGTTTCAGCTCAGCTCATGATCTCATGGGTCATGATCTCATGGGTCGTGAGATCGAGCCTCGTGTTGGACTCCGCACTCAGTGGGGAGTCTGCTTTGAAGATGCTCTCCCTCTGTCCCTCCCCCAGCTTGCGTGCACATGCATTCTCTCTCTAAAATAAATAAATAAATCTTAAAAAAAAGAAATACTCATGAAATTTGAAGTATACATGTCCACTATGTACTGTGAAAAATTTTACCATTGACTATAAAGTTGTAGTTTATTAGGAATTATTGGTATGAATATTTATATTGTACAAGCATCTGCAGTGACCAGCACTAAGTCCATTTCTAAAGGACTGAAACTTTAACATGATGGTTGGAACTCTGGCCTTAGAGTCAGCCTAAGATTAAAATATTAGCAACGTTGCTTTGTTACTGTGACTTGGGAAAAATTATCTTCTCTCTCCAGCTCTTTCTTTCTCACTTATAAGATGCAGAAAGTAATATGTCAGGGTGGTTGTAAGGATTAGAAGTAATGGATGTAAAGTGCGTGCCATGGCAGGTGGTCAATGGATGTTAGCTGTTGTCACCATTCATGTTATTGCTGCTGTAGTCCATGAGCAAGACAGTGCCACGGTGCTTCAGGATGTAAATATGCTCATGGAAGATGCAGTGACATCATCAACCCCAGCAAGTGACAACATTTTTGGCTGATCATTAGAGCCCTGAAGAAATAAATGACTGATGCCCTATATGGTTGGACTTAGTGACAAGCAGACCACTGTCACATGAAAAGCCACCCCTAACCTCCATATGCATGCACAATGTAGGAAATTCTTCCCTTCGAGAGAGATTATCACTGTAGAGGCTTTTTGTTGTTTGCTGTTGTGGTGGTTATTGCCTTTAAAGCCCTGGATTTGAAATCTGGAAACCAAAGGTTGAATTCCAGCTCTGTCATTAACAAGTTGTGTGCCCTTAGCTACTAAGTCTCTTGGCCTCACTGAATCTCAATTTCCTTGGCTATAAAAATGGAGGTTGTTTTGAGCAATATGATACTTGGACTTTTGAAAATGCTTTGCAAACCGTAAATGCTAATTATGATATGCCTTAAGAATAAGTCACCAGGAGATGCAATGCAACTATGGTACCAAGTATGCAACTATGCAACCAGTATCCTGGGATTTCATTGTTTCATCATATTAGCCTGCTCTCCCTCCCTTCCTTCCTTCTTTCCTTCCTTCCTTCCTTCCTTCTTTCTTTCCTTCCTTCCTTCCTTCCTTCCTTCCTTCCTTCCTTCCTTCCTTCCTTCACAAATATTTCCTGAATGCCTACTATGTGCCAGATGCAGCTCCAGGGGCTGGGAATGCAACAGATGAAGTCCCTCTCTTCCTGAAACCCATATTCTAGGTCAGGAGACAAACAATAGCCAGGTCAATAAATATATGCTCTAATCCCAGGAAATATGGAGTCTCTCAGAACCTAAGTCAATCCTCAACCTCAGCAACATAACATGGCCGACACTTTACAGAGCGCTGGGTCTGCCACACTCCTTAAGATAATTTTTCTTTCTTTTTTTAAGATTTTTTTTGGAGGAGGGCAGCGCCTGGGTGGCTCAGTTGGTTAAGCCTCCGACTCTTGGTTTTGGCTTAGATCATGATCTCCCCATTTTGAGATTGAGCCCCACCTCCAGCTCTGTGCTCAGTGTGGAGTCTGCTTCAGATTCTCTCTCTCCCTTTGCCTCTGCCCCACCCCCTGCTCATGTAGGTGTGCTCTCTCCCTCTCAAAATAAATAAATAAATGGAATTTTTAAGTTTTTTTTTTTTTTTAAGAGAGTGTGCATGCATGTGAGAAGGCAGGGAGGGGCAGAGGGAGAGGGAGATAATCTTAAGCAGACTTCACACCTGAGTGGGGAGTGGGAGGTGGGCTCAATTTCATAATGGGGAGATCATGATTTAAGCCAAAAATCAAGAGTTGGATGCTGAACTGACTGAGCCATCTAGACACCCTAGTTAAGATACTTTTTCAACTGAGTTCAATTCACAGATTCCAGGTTTATGTAGAGGGGGGCACAATTTAACCCACTACAGATGATATACTTTTTAAAAATGAGGACAACTTCTCATAGGTCAGATTCTGGTATCAGGAGTAGCACCAAGTCTATTCCTATATTTTACTTTTACTGACACACAGAATGAAAAGTTTATTCTGTGCCGGAGAATTCTAAAGGGAAGAATAGTATGTTCTAAAACATGCTAGTATTCTTTTTTTTTTCTTAAAGATTTTTTATTCATTTATTCGACAGAGACAGCCAGCGAGAAAGGGAACACAAGCAGGGGGAGTGGGAGGGGAAGAAGCAGGCTCATAGCGGAGGAGCCTGACGTGGGCCTCGATCCCACAACGCCGGGATCACACCCTGAGCCGAAGGCAAACGCTTAACCGCTGTGCCACCCAGGCGCCCCACATGCTAGTATTCTTGAAGAAGAATGCTCCAAAATGGCTAACCTGGACTCAGGAAGTCCAGTTCCTTTTTTTTTTTTTTTTTAAAGAAATTGAAGATACTAATTTCTATGCTCACTTCGAAGCATTCTGCCGTTTCGCTAGTCCAATTTAAAACAGTTTGAGAATGATTATATTCTTACTTTCATATAAAATCACCTATTAGCAACAGATGCATGGAACAAGTTTGTACAGTGTAAATGTTTAATAGTTAATAAGCAACAACTATCACAAGTGTGTATTTACATTCTAAGACAAGATACCTACCAGTCCAGTGACTACTAGACAGACAACATTCATCAACACAACTCTCAAATTGGCAAATGCAATCCATAAGAAAATGGAACATCATGCATTCACGCATCAGATGGTCTTGTCTCAACTCTCTGACGTTCTGTGTATGAATACACACTGTTACATCAAAATGAAAACTGCACGTGTGTATATACTGGTGTGTATATATCAGTATTTTCTTTCTGACCTATTTATAATGAGTATTAAAGAGAAAAATATGGCTTATCTCTAAAGTAATAGCATACTTTAAAACAGGTTGAAAAATGCTGATTTGGGGAAATCCCAAATGGAGCCGCCATCAGAACAGCCATTAAGAATGTGCCTCAGTGGACAGACATAAGATCCCCAAAGTTAGCCTAAGGGCATCAGAAAAGGCTGGAAGTTCGACAGAGCTGTGTACTCTACTTAGCCCAGGATGCATCCAAAAAGAACTGGAAGGTACCAGATGAGTCTTTCCAACTCTTCCACTATTTCCCAACATAAAACCTTCCCCTCTAGTGAGGCAGGTTTGTAATGTGCTCATTCTTAAGTTGTTACACCTCTTCCCACCCCTATTCAAACCAAAACTTATTTTCCTTATTTCTCTGTATTGCATTCTTACTCATGTTTCATTTATCTCTCCAATGTGAAGAATTTCCTGAGCACCCAAGTCCCACAGGAGAGTTACCTAAAGGGCAACTTTTTTATATTGTTGCTTATATCATTTGGGTTTCCATTTTGTGTAACCTTGATTCCCCAACAAGAGTGCAAGCTCCTCATACGTGTAAACCAAGTCTTACAGCTTTACAGACATACCAAACAACAGTTCTTTACACATAGTAGTAACTAAAATTATATGTAAAATTAATTTAAAAAATTAATATGTTAGTTACTCTTTATTGAGATATCTAGAAATAATAAACAGTGCAGGAGTGAGGTGAAAGAATGAATGCAACTTCCCAAGGCTGTTGTCTACAAACAGAGAGTAATTTATGAACCATGCAACTTACAGCCGTTACTCACCAATATCTTTCAGCAATAAGCAAGTCTCCTTCAAGAAGAGCTTGTGTTTTTGCTTCTGTGTGTGTGAACTCACAGGACATCAGCCTATGGACTTCATATAATTGAAAATAATGCTACCAAGTAAGTTTCTATGTCAGATAAGTTAAAACAATTTTATTCCCATCTTCAACTACTGTTTGCCAACCAGACAGATGTTGGGAATTTAGGGTGAGAAGAGCCTGCATTACAAAGCCAAGTTCTGGGGGCGCCTGGGTGGCTCAGTCGTTAAGTGTTTGCCTTCAGCTCAGGGTGTGGTCCCAGACTCCTGGGATCGAGCCCCGCATCGAGCTCCTCCACTGGGAGCCTGCTTCTTCCTTTCCCACTCCCCCTGCTTGTGCTCCCTCTCTCGCTGGCTGTGTTTCTCTCTCTCAAATAAATAAATAAAATCTTTGAAAACAAAAACAAAACAAAACAAAAAAAACAAAGTCGTGTTCCACCCTAAGACAATATATCATTATTCCATCTCATCTCAGAAAAGGTCCTTTCCTTGCTCCTATAAGAAGCCACATCTTAAACCTGATAATGGCAAGTTTGTGGCATCATTTTTACCGCCCTCACCTTCTAAAACCTTGGTCATCACCGTAAGTGATCACACCATCTTTCTTTTCTTTTTCTTTTTTTTTTTTAAGATTTTATTTTTATTTATTTGACACACAGAGAGAGAAAGCACAAGCAGGGGGAGCAGCAGAGGAAGAGGGAGAAGCAGGCTCCCCACTGAGCAGGGAGCTCAACGTGGAGCTCGATCCCAGGACCCTGGAATCGTGACTGAGCCAAAGGCAGATGCTTAAACGACTGAGCCCCCAGGGGCCCCTCACACCACTCCTTATTAAGTGTGTGTTTGTCTCAGAATCTGTCATTCCCAATCAAACAGATGGATCATACAAGATGCATCCTCATTTCCATTCCTAGGTCGACACCTCTCTCAACCTGTGTATTGTCCCTTCCAGTTTTTCATTCTCATCAAATCATGACCATTTGGCCATAGTTAGCTGGTGTTTCGCCTCAATTCCTTTGCTTAAAGTCTACCTTGATTATGCTGCTTGTTCTCCACCTCAGGATCTAAAGAAAAATATAACCCTTTCTGATGGTCATCTTTCTTTCGGTATTTCAGAAGCAGTATAGTGTAAACCTACACCCCTAACTCCTTTCATCTGCAGGGCTTTCCCTCCTTTTTTCCTTCCCAAGGTTGTGATGTGCCACAGTCCTGGACCAAAAGAGGGCAGTTGGCGAAAGGAGATAAGAAAGGGGAAATGACAACCAAATTCCTTAGAAAGTTCTAAAAGTTACTTTTATGCAAAATACCTCCAATTCTAACACACTCTTAACATTTAATAGTGCTTATCTTCCTGGGTGCAGAAGAAGGAACCACCCTGACAGGTTGTTCTGTTCCCCCGCTTTGTCTTTTTTTAAATTTGTTTGTTTGGGGGTTTTTGTCATTGTTTTTTTGTTTTTAGAGAGAGGGAAGGGAAGGGCAGAGGGAGAGAGAGAATTTTAAACATGCTCCATACCCAGTGTAGAGCCTGATGCAGAGCTCGATCTCACAACCCTGGGATCATGAGTTGAGCCAAAAGCAAGAGTTGGGCGCTTAACCAACTGAACCACCCAGGCGCCCTGCCCTCCCATTTGTTTTGATGGAAAGGTCGAGCCAACTCTCCAACTTGGAGATTTAGTAATTTGCTCACATGCATATGATCTTTCTTCTCTGAATCTAATATAATGAAACAAATGATTCCTCCTTGAAGTAAAAATAAAAAAGCAGTGACAAATAGAAGTATTATGTTAAAGAGGAGAGCTTTTAAGAAAGTTTGTTAATTAAAAGAAGAGGCAGAACAACCAAAGATAACACACAACTCACAAAGGAAGAAACAATGGCCAATAAGATATAATATTTTCAACTCAAGAAATGTGAGTATAAACCACCATTAATTTTTTGTGTTGCCTATGACTTTGCCAACGTTGAAAAATACTGACAGTTGCTAGTGCATGAGTGTGCAGACATGCCACTCTGATGTACTGCTGATGCTGGAAGTTTGGTACACACTTCCTGAAAAGCAATTTCACAATAGGTGCCGCATTCCTCTGGGTGCAATTGGAAGAGAAGGCACCTGTACTGAGGCTTAGACCACACCTAGGATTCTGTGGCAGTGTAGATCAGAAAGGCTCTTTTCAGGAAACCAGAAGTATAGGACCATAAAGGAGTCACCACTGATAATCCCAGTTCCCTGAAACACAGAAATAGGTAGTTCTCAGGAAGATACCTTGAGACTGACGACTTCCCTTAGGGTGTCTGAAAGTCATAGGCAAAACTCCACTGCTGGTTTAGAGAATGGCTTCTCCTTCATGTGAATGTCTCTCATTGGTAGATTCTAGACAAAGCCCTAAGCCAAGAGAATCTGGGAAATATGCTTTCTGGGCTTTAAGCCCCTATGTTACATAGTTGAACTTAGAAAGGTAAGGATAGGTGGTATCTAGCATTTATGATTAAATATTTTAGATGTTTCCATCATTGACTCAGTGATTCCTCCTCTAGGAATTTATACTGAATTAATCAATCTGACTACATGATGCATATGCAAATCCATTCATCATGGCATTATTTATAATAGAGAAACAATGGTAACTACCTAAACATCTGTCAAGAGAGGATTAGTTAAATTAATGATAGTACATTCACACAGCAGAACCGCCATGTGGGAGACGTTACCAGAGCTAATTTCTGATTCTCCTCATCTTCCCGAGGCACATAGAGGCTACATGTCCTAGGCAGACACATCTTTCCATTCTCTAGAATGTCCCAGAGTTCCACATTACAAAGGGCACCCAAGGTGGCTAGCCTGGGGTTGGATCTGTCCCTTTTCAGCCATTCTTACACCCTGAGGTGAAAATGTCATAACAGGTGTGTGTGGATTTAAAGAGAGGTTATCCTCAAATCACAGTAATGGTTTTTAAATTGAGATCATGGACCTTCCGCGGCTCCTCAAGGTAGCTCAGGAACACTCGAGACATTGGGAGGATGCTGAGTGGGAAGGGCTTCAAGCCAAATCCCACTTACACCAAAGCATCTACAATTATGTCTGTTTTGCACATTGACAGTCCACATGTTGTAATAGTTGAGCATGGTAATTTGCCGAAAATTTAATATAATAGTATTACCTATTTCAAAACTAAATTAGGCTGTGTTTTTTTCTCAGCTAATCTATTATAAAGGAACCAAAAATTTATTAGTCACATATCTTAGGAGAGTGGCCAGGCCCTATTTGCTAGGTCTATACTCCCTAATCCTCCAGATTGTTGGGGGTACAGGTGGGGAAGGGCCTTTTACTATCCCTTTCTCCATGCCCCCAAACAAGATCCAAGAACAGGAGATTGTCCTAATGATACCTCCTGCAGAGACATCCGCAGTTCAAAATTCTAGGCAATGCTGAAACTACGTGGAATCACCAAGGAGAGAGATGGAAGCTTTATGTCTTGGAGATTGATAAGTGAAGCTCCCAGGCTCCTGCAAGATATTGAATCTACTGGACTTGAATACAATAAAGAAGGTAGAAGTGCTTCTCAAAGCACAGTCCCTCTGAGGCAACCCAGTCCTCATCAGGGGCTGGCAATGTGGGTGCTTATCAAGACTTGGTGTGAAGCACATGGCCTCAGAAACCTCAGCAAAGATGCTTTGTGGTTGAGATGGAAAAAAAAGGAAGTGAAGTGGGTAGAAACCATCCTCCCCTGATGGATCATGGTGCCATGTGGGGATGATGAGATCATGGTGGGGATCCAGGGCAGCATTAACCACTGTGGAGGGATGACTGGGGCCATATTAGTCCCAGAGCCTTATCAAACACAAGAGAGCCAGAGAAAGCAGGAAAAAGGGTAGATTTCTATCAATATTGGCAAGAAGAGCCTGGGAGAAAGATCTGATTTGGTTTAAACAAATATGTAAATATGACATTATCTGTATCCTAAGCATCATGTAATTAAGAGTGCTATTTTCGTAAGACTTTGGAAAAATGATTTTAATGCTTAAAAAAAAAACTTAGAAAAGCACTATTGTTGGGCCTTACCACTCCTTCTGACCACACTACTCTTTAACTACTTCAAGGAAGGATTCCACTGAAAGAATCCTTAGTTCTTATGGGTTCACACACCTGGGCAACATACACATGACTTTGTTAACGTCTGACAGCAGATACCACGATGCTCATGCCAAGCCTCTAGAATGGAAGAGAGAGGAAAGCCCAGAGCAGAGCAAGATCAGAGTAGCAGCATCCACAAGGATACTGAATATCATGCCACAAGGATAGCTGAGTTCCCGTAAATTGAAGAATACCTTCTTTCTATCTTTCATCTCACTCCCATTAAGCTTGCCTTGGACCCTCAGTCTTTTCAAAATGGTGAAAATACATTGGATCACAGCTGGAAAACACGGTAAACCTTCGATTTTTACCCTCTGATTATTTCCACCCCAGGGGAAGAACTACCATGAAAGTCCTGTTTCTAGTGGCTGAAATTGAGGCCCCGTAGGAATTCAAATAGTCTAAGGAAAATAAACAGCTGAGGGCACAAGTGTAGAGATTAAACTCTCATTATCACTTTTGTCTGAGAGTTCAGAAAGAAATGTGGAACAAAGTTACTGAAGCAGAGCCGGAAGCCACTCTCATTTTGGTACAAGCAACTCTCCCGCTGCCTTTTTCTTTTCCTTTCCTTTCTTTTTTTTTTTTTTTTCTGTGCAATTTATCATGAAAGCATGGCTTCTATTCGAGGGCAGAGGGGAAGGTAGAAGTCAATTTTATCCAACTCTTTTGAAAAGAGTATCATGGGTGACTACGGGATTTAAAACAAAAGGGAAAAAAATCATATCTTACACTAGGAAAAATAATACTCAATAGCATAAAGGAGATAAGTACCACTACTTTTGGTTTAGAATTAATGAGGACTCAGGGCAACCTGAAAAACTTTCTTTTTAGAAAACTGAATGGTATATTAAGTGACTCTCTGAAGGACAAAACCGAGGTGGGCACCCCTTCTCTTGCAGGGTGGGCACTAGGAAAGGTGGTCTTCTTGGATTGTTTCCCTCTTTTGAATGACTTATCTACACCTGTGATCTAGCTTCCTGGGCAATAGGGTAGAGGTCTGGAAGTTAGAAGATGGATCATTTGGGAGAAGATACGTCAGGTTAGATACTCATCTCACACATGCATCAAAATGAAATCCAAGTGGAATTAAAGAATGAAATGTAAAAAATAAGCAAGACCCAGAGAAAATAGATCATGTAGGGAATAGTGGTAGAGAAAGAGTTTATAAGCATAAAAGCAGAAAGTACAAAGAAGCATTTTAATAGAATTTGTCACATAAATATCTATGAAACATTGTAAATAAAATCATGGATAACTAACAGAAAATACTTGCAATGCTTAAGATACACAAAAGATTAGTATTTATGATATATAATTAGTTCTTACACCTCAATAAGAGAAACCTCCAGTGAAAAAAATAGACAGAGGACTTAAAGAGTCAACTCTGAGAAATACGAATTGTCAATAAGCATATGAACAAAACATCCATTGCATATATACTTCGAAAAGTATCGAAATAACAAATACTATTCTCACCAGATGGCAAAGTTGTTTCTTTAAATGACAAACTCCATGCTGATGAAGATTTTGAAAAAGAGGTAATGACAAGTAAATGTGGAGGAAAGTAAGACTAGTTGGGAGATTGGGGAAAATGGGCCCCGCCTGGTCATGGTAAGACCAAAGGTGAAACTTTCTGTCTTTGTACCTCCAGCATCATGACCACGCTGCCATTAAGCACAGACTTCTGGGTTCCTGATGTGAACTTTCCTTTCACCACAAGCGTGGTATTGTTGCTTGGGGCCAGATCATGTAGCAGTGGTTGGACCTCACGCATGCCCCACCCTATGGGAAGTATATAATGAGAGCCAGCCTGCAGGCACACCATCTCACATGTCTACTGAAGGGTAGCAGAATATGTAACCCCAAAATATGCCACTTTGGCATATTGATTATTTTGAATTAAAGGCATTAAAAAAAAAAAAAAACAGCTGGTGCAAGAAGGACACCCTGACCCTCCTTTGTCCTCTTGAAAGCAGGAGATACATCTCCCATGTGAAAGGTGCCCTCCCTATAACAGGAGAAGGGAAGACACTGTTACCACCAAAGACAGAGAATTCAGGGGCCAAGAAATCTGTATAAACAAACCTTGTTAAACAGACCCTTATCTTTTTAGTTACTTCTTCACCATTTACTATGGTTGTCCCTTGAACAAGGTGAGTTTTAACTACATAGGTCCGCTTACATGTGGACGTTCTACAGCACGGTACTATAAACGTGTTTTTTCTTCCTTATGGTAGTCTTAATAACATTTTCTTTTCTCTAGTTTACTTTATTGTAAGGATACAGTATATAATAAATGTAGCATACAAAATATGTTAATCAACTGTTTTGTTATCATTAAGGCTTCTGGCCAACCATAGGCTATTAGTAGTTAAGTTTTGGGGGAATCAAAAGTTATACATGGCTTTTCAAGTGCACAGGGGTTTGGCACCCCTGACCCCTGTACTGTGCACAGGTCAAATGTGTGCCTAACCCAAACCCCTTTGTTTTGTCAATTCCTCACACATTTATTGCCTAAAAGGTATAAAAGCTCCCTACTTTGATCATTTCTTTGGGTCTTCATCCTCTTGTCAAGGCTCTCATTTACATTTAAAATTTTAATAAAATTTATATGCTTTTCTCCTGTTGATCTGTCTTTGTCAGTTTAATTTTCAGATCCAGCCAGGAACCCTAAGAGATTTGAAGAAAACTCTGTCCTTCCCTATACTACTAGGACACAGTATCTGGGCCATTAAGCTTGGTATGCCCAGCCACCAAGGTCTACACCAATACCTATCAACAGTTCTCGTGTTTGTTGACCTATTAAGTCCACTTTCAGAACTCTAACTTAATGAAACAGAGACGCAAACAAAAAAGTCTGTCCCAGGGATACTGATGGAGACACTTTTTATTATTGAGAAAACTTGGGAACAGTCTCAATGTTCTATACCTGAAGAATAGTTAAATTATGAAAAACTCAAGTAATGAAACACTAAATAATTTAAAATACTGCTTTTAAGGAATATTTAATGGCATGTGAAAGAACTCCAGATACTGTAAGTGAAAAAAGTTGAAACAATAATATTTCTACAGTGCGATCCAAATTTTTAAAAAAGGACCAGAAGAAATGACAACAAAATGTTAAAATGGGTTATCTCTGATACAAGAGATTTATGTTGCTTTGTTTAACTATAAAATTACAATTAAAAAAAAATTTGTGGGGTGCCTGGGTGGCTCAGTCAGTTAACCGTCTGACTCTTGGTTTTGGCTCAGGTCATCATCTCAGGGCCATGAATCCCACCTCCACGTCGGGCTCCATGCTCTGCACAGAGTCTGCTAAGAATCTCTCTCCTTCTCCCTCTGCCCCTCTGTCCCGGTGTGCTCTCTTTCTCTCTCTCTCTCTTTCAAATAAATAAATAAATAAATAAATGTTTAAAAAAAAAATTCTCTCTCCCTCTGCCCTCCCCCCATCTCTTCCTCTCTCAAAATAAATAAATAACTAAATAATAAATAAAATAAAATTGTAACTATAGAAGTAGAATGTGATAGTTAAAATTAAAACAATCTAGGAGCATATAAAGCAACAGGGAAAGTCCTCTGATACACTTCACTCTTCATCACAGACTAACTCAACCTAAGAATGTACTGATGTGTGCCCTTCAGAAGTTTCCTAGCCAAATTTGTATTTACTGTATTTTAGGAAAATGGAGTCACATTAGAGTCACATTCAGAGCATATTTAGTTCTAAAACTTGCTTTTTACCACTCAAAAATATATCATGGATATCTTCCATGAATGTGCCTATAGGAATGCTTGGTTATTTTTTAATAGCAAGCTAAATTTCTTAGTTTCCTTCTTTTTTATTTGATTCTTTCATGATTTCAGTCTTTCCTTCCTGTTCAATAATTCCACAATGAGCATACATTGCTTTTAGGAACAGAAAATTTATAAACATTTTTTTCAGGAGAGGAGTCCACCGCATTGGAAAGAGAGAGAGGGTGACTCTCGGCAAACATCCCCTCGCCATGAAAAGAGGAGAAGCATCACTTCACTCAAGCCATGGAACAGATGTCAACTGAAGACCTGCTGTGTGTCAGGCACCTCGGTGGACACTGGGGAGACAGGGTCTGATCTCAGTGTCTGACTCAGAGTCAGCTGAAATAAATGACAAAACTGCACTGTGCCACCGCAGCTGGAATGGAGAGGAGTTCCCTACGCCCAGTGAGGAGGTTAAAGGCGGGAGCAGGGAGGGGGGCTTTGGAGCTCTCTGCAGTTCAATGATTTTCTGTTAATGCCTATGAGGAATGAGATAAATCTTTTTCCCTGCCCCCAGACTCCAGCCATTCAGCTTGGCTTAGCAACCAGTGTGTAATCTCTAAAATAAAAATGATAATGGGAAGGGATTAAGGGAGAATCTGGGTGAGATGCCCAGCAAGAGCGTGACACATGGTGTATTCAATAAATGACCCCACCTAGAGTTCCTGCCACTCCCTGACTGCATCACCCTCCATCAGAAAAGACAAGCAGCTTTATGTGGAGCTGGTGGTGGGGGGGGGCTCCCTCTGATCATTGCTGAAGTGCCCTGTTCAGGGGCTCTGAGGCTGAATGGGGGGTTCAGTGTGACTACATCTACCAGGCAGAGGAGAAGGGAGCGAAGTTGTTATGTGCCCTCCCTAAACTCAGGTATGTTCTGAAGTGTGAGCTTATTTTAAAATTGCCCCAATGCAAACAGAAGCAGGAAAAACAATCCTGTTACTACAAAATGATTTTAAAATACGGTGATAGGAAGTAGGATTGTCTGCGATTCTGGCTTATGCACAACACCTATCTCACTATATCACATGTCTCTCAAACCCACACCTGATTATGAAAAAAGAGAAGGGCAAAAGAAAATACTGAGTTGAGAGATGAGACTGAGGGGGACTAGAGAAAGTGACCTCAGCATGGCTTTGAATCAAACCTACTGTGGTCGCATGGTTTTTTCCCTAGTTGTCACTGACAAAGCAAAAACAATTGATATATTCGACTACTGCTAACATTGGTAAAGAACGTGACCTCACATTTGATCAAGGAAGGAAGCTCGTTCTCCCACTCAAAGCAAGTCTCTTACTGGCTTGCAAAAGGATGTGAAACAAACTCTATAAAGCAGTTCATTAAAAGGATGTAGAAGAGTAACGGCCACTCAGCAAGTCTAGTGACATTACTATTGTGTGTGCAGATGTGTATGTCAAAGTCAGGGTCAACTGAAGCACTTTGCAACTAGATTTCAAACCTACTCAGTCAAGAATGGTCTTTCCTGGGGATCACAGCACCAGGGGAGTTTACCCAGGATCAGGTGTTCCTATATTAACCACCACCTGTTCGAAGTTCTTAAATCCTTAAATCAGTGGTTCTGCACCAACTCCAGTGTCGAAAGAGGCCAAGCAGCTAAGGCAGAAGTGTGAATAAAGCAGGTGAGGGATGCGACATTCGATGAACTGGTGAAGGCATACTTTCTCTAGAGGGCAGCTGCCTACTCCGTGGCACATTCTTGCGGCTCTGCAGAAATTTGTGTAACGATTGGCCAGACCTTCTCATTTTTTAGAATCTAAAAATCTTGACCTATGTGAAATCTTTCAGTTAGGTATACAAATCACCAGGTCCTTCAACCACACAATTTTCTTCTTTAATTTCTCCCTGCCAGGGATGAGGAATGCCCTTCAGCCTGGAAACCTCTAGCCTCATCTTCCCTGTTTCTGTCCTCTTCTCTTACTGAAGGATTGTCTTTACAGAGTTTGTTGTTATTTGCCTGAAACCTCCCCTGTGTCTCTTGACTACAGTTAAGATAAATGCAATTTCCAACCCCAAACCTGTGCCCACTACTTGTACCTTTCAAATACCTATCTTCTTGTATTTTTGCCAAGTGAAGGCTACCTTTTCTTTGTAGTACAAGCCACTGCAAACCTTCCTTTTATCTAATTTGCGTTGAAATACATTGATCTCAGCTAGGCTAAATTTCTTTCACTCCACCGTAACCTGAGTATCTTTCCTTTGTGTCAATCAATCCCCTTCCATATTTTAAGTTAGGGCTTTCTCTTTGGCTATTTTTTTCCTTGGGAACAGGTTTTAGGTTTCATATTTTTCCATAGAACCATGCCCTTGACTACATACCCACCAACCCAGAATCTCTCTGGTTCCTTCTCAATGGGCTTACTCATCCATTGTGGGATCTTTAATGAGTAGCCAGGCTGACTTTCAGAAGATATTATTGAATATACCATAATCCTGATCATCATCTTATCAATGTGTTGTGACTCTTAGGACTTAGAAATGGTGTTGGTCTGTTTTACTCTTAAGATGTCCCTGACATTCCAGTCTCTTTTATGAAAACAGTAGGAGTGGCAATTGATTTTGAGTCCATGGTTTTAGCAAGAAAGAAGAGCTTCTGGGCCAAGTGTAATACACACATACTTCTACAGAAAAAAAGTCCTCTGCGTTATCTCATCCAATTCATCTTTTTAAAGTTTTTCTCCTGTTCCAGAGCCAAATAACCCTTATAATCTGCCATATTTCAAGTAGAAATATGGATGTTCACATTCAGATTTCTGCTTCTCAGCTGAAAAAGCTCTTCACACTGAAATTCTTTAACTAGTTCCTGTCCCAGAACTGATGGGCTTACAGATTCAACTTAAAAATCTCACTTTTCCTCATCGAAAACCGGGGAAGTACTGTATGGTGACTAACATAATATAATAAAAAAATCATTATTAAAAAAAAAAAAAAAAAGGAAAATATCTCTTCTGAAAAAAAAAAAAAAAATCTCACTTTTCCTGATCTGTAAAAGGTGGATCACAAAGCATTCAAATGATTGGGCTCGAAAATGAAGAGTATGTTAAAATAGTTTTTTTTTTTAAAGGAAAGATTTCAGCACATTTTTAAAGCATGCAATAATCAAAATACTAATAAATAATCAAAATAATAGTGCTAATCAAATAATAATAAAATAAGCAAAAAGTAGTCTACAGAAAAATTAGCCTACAGAAAACACAAATAGTCCAGAATAATCTTCTGAGGGTACCTAGAAGATGGGCAAGATGAACTAAAATGTACTAAGTACTCCTTCCATGATTAGTCTGGACTCGGTTAAATAATACTCTTCACTAGTGTCCTCAGAAGAAAACGAATAATTTCAAAATAAAATTAAAAGCAGTGGTGCGGAGTGGAAAGATGGGGTTGGGGGATAAAAGTTACCCAGGAAGAGAATGTAGACCTCAGAACTCGGACCTTCTGCAAATGATCTGCCAGTATTCAAGTGACGCCTGCATTTAGTTAACAGAATTGTTGTGAGCACATTTAAAATCAAATGTCCACTCAGTGACTGGCTAAAGTATCTTTTTTAAGAGCTCCCATGACCACTTAAAAAAAAAAAAAAAACAACTGAACTTCACATCTTACTACCCTTATCTTCAAATACTGAAGTCACCAGGAGTCTCAAAATTTTAAGCCACTTTACCTGCCCAATTTCATTCCCAGTCATACAGACCGAACTAAGCTGGAAAATTGCCATTGTTTGTTATGGCTAAAATTTGGTTTGGTGGCTCAGAGAATCCCCTCCCTGGAGAAGCAAGACATTCTACCTGAGAACTCATCCAGGCCCAAATGAAAACTTTGTCTTATCTTGTGATTAAGAGCGGCAACTCCATTACTGTAGGCACCATAGACATGATCTCAGGTACTGGCCACTAGGGTTGCTTTTACTTGGAACTTTTCCATCATCCCATCTACTCTTCTCTATGACAAAGTGACTAGGTTTTAAAATAACAAACATTTTCCTTATACGAAAATGAACCAAAATATTCAAACATCAAAGCTATGTTTATTTTGAAGCAATGTGAAGCTGCCTCTTATTTAAGATTGACTCTCTTTCTCCAAATCATGTTAGTTCTAGCTTTCAGTTTATAGATTTTGTGTTTGGTATTCAGGGTTAACTCCCTAGTTGATTAGATGTAAGCCAATATTAACAGCAGCAACCACCACTGTGAAAATGAGATGCTACACAATGTTTGGTCTTAAAAGTCAAGAACCTATGAGTTAACTAGATGATCTAATCTAGCTGCAAATTAACCACATTAAAATAATTTAAATGCTCTTTCCTCTTCATGTTGCAAAACATAAAAATGTCATACTCTGTAATTTGAGAATGACTGTTCTCATTTGATTCAGGAGATGGTGTGCTATCTTTAATTCCTTTATCAATATTATCCCAGACCAACAGCTGGAAGATCAAGCAATTACAGAGAAATGAGCATGTGCTGTACTTACCATGCTTTTTTTTCCCCCTGAAGTTTGCTTACTGAAAGCTGTTTTGCTATATTCACCGGTCAGGGGTGTTTACAGCCAAGAAATGACAAAGAAAAAATTAAAGAGCTCGGGGAAATCTATGATATATTGTAGAGGCAGGGACAGAGGACAAACTCACCTCTCCTTTTTCAGTCTATTCCTCTGTTGCAAGATTTTTATTCTAACAGACAGGTATCCAATAATCCTTGATTTGTTTTCTTACATGGGGAAATTGTGACCTAGATTTTGTCAAGATAGTAAATCAGTCGGCAAGTATTTATTGAGTATCTATTATATGCTGAGCCCACTGCTGGACCCTGCAGACACACTGGTGACAACTCAGAATGCAGCCCCATCTACTAAGGGAGCCAGAGAACTAGTGGGGAAGACAAATACCAAGGAAATTATTTCATTTAGTAAATGTGAAAGACTTGAATTTTTTTTATCATAGCTCTAGGAATCAAGACAAGCTACATGCTATATTGCTGTGGGTCCCAGCAAAACACAGAGGCACATTTACATAGGTAAATGGGAGGCTTTAATAAAGGCACTATTTATACAGGTGTGAGCAGAATTCAGGTCCCTAAAAGGAATTGTACAGTATTTCAGGGTAGGAACAAGGAATAGTGGAATCCTCCAGAGTAATATCAAGAAATGGTATAGTGCCCCAGGTCTAGCAATGGCAGGGAGTCAGCTATTACCCCCAGGTCCTTCTCTTTTCCCCCCACCCCCAACCCCACATACACACTTATAGGAGTAGAGCCATGCTTTGGGGCACCTAGAAGAAGAACTGCATGGAGGGGTCGGCCTGATAGGAACCGTTGTCCCACTGGAGGGGTGCAACCGACCCTCAGCAACCCAGCAGCAAGAGCTGGGGAATTAATACCCCAGCCTCACTCTCCTCTCTCCTGACTCCCGTTTGTGAGTACAGGGCTGGGGCTAGGTACAACATTGTAAGGAGGCCATCACAGTTCTCTAAGGACATTGCTCCTTTCACCCTAAATCCAGCCCAGGGTGAATCTAATTAAAGCCAGAGAGCAAGACAGCCTGTTGATGCAGCCATGCAGGCCATAGAACAAGGCTGAGAGAATGCAGAGCAAATAAATAGAACATGTAGAATACCCAATGCACCTGCTTAATTTTTTAAAATCAAACTGTATCTGCTCCAAGTCTCCATCCACCTGGGGGGAAAGAAATTCCATTTCAGTAAATGTCAGGTCCCTTTCAACTCCTCCCTGAGATTACAGAAGAATGCTAGGAATTTGTGGCAGAAATACTGGGAGAGGGTCCAGGGACTACCTATATTATTATTTTCTTGATATGTTCTTTAAGTCAGTCTATTCAGTATATAAAAAATTAATGGCCATAAACCACAGTTTTAATGTGCAAATTATATATTTTTCCTCTATGCATTAAAATAAATAAGTAAATACGTCCCTACAATCCTCCTACATTGTCACTGCTGTTCAGGCATTTTTGGCTCATTCGCTGTTGCATCTTGTCTGACTTGGACAAGCTCAGGAGTGCATCTCCTAGTTGTCCCCTCAGACTCTGTTTCTATACCTACTCACCCCACTGGGACACAGCAGGACCTTGACAATGTCTTCAGTCTCAGAGGTCACCCTAACTCTGCCCATCCACGCACTGGCCTCCTGCCCCGTCTCCACAAGGAATTCAAAGGTAATCCTTGTGAACAGACCCAAATCTTAAAAGCTCCTAATTCTTCTAGTTTAAAAGAACTCAGAAATTTAGAAACATAGTCCTGGCTTCTCCGTCATAGATTAGGAGAGGATAAAGGAGTCACTAGTATCACCTATATATAGTATAGTTCTTCTTAATCATTCACTCTGTCACTAAATAATAACAGCTGTTATAAGGAGACAAATAGTGGTGACAAAAATTGTTGGGGGGGGCAGGGAGGAAGGGTAAGATCTGTACAGACTATGAGAGAACTGGCCACAGGCAGCCTTGAAAAAGGTGTGCAGAAGTCAGAGTGCCTGAGCTTGGCAAGCATCCTTGCTAATTTTGTAGGAGACCTTCCAAATTTTTTTGGTAGCTGCCTTTTCAGCTCTGCTAATGATGATAAACTGTTGCCTCCGGGTCCACAGCCAACCTTTTGCACTGCCTATGTGTTTATCACTATCACTCTCAAACAACAGATAGTAATTAGGAAATATGAGTGTGGGATAGTATAAAAACTCACAGGTGTTGTTTTGATCCTAAGTGACATTGACATCTAATTGACCAGACTTCTAGGGACAGATCTCCTAAGAAATACATAACAAAGCTATTTATGTTTTTTAAAAAATGAGGAAAATAATTGCTCCTTGAGCCATGTACTATGATGGCCCATGTTTAGAGTCCAAAGTAGGGAGAGTTTGAACTTGAAGAAGGGACTGCCTGGTTGGGTTGCTATCACGGGATACTGCTACTGCCAAGAAAGCGGCACTGACTTGCACAGGCACCAGACACAAAATTCCCCAACCTCTTTCTCCTTTCACAGACTCACTTCCTTCTTCTTGTTCCCATTGGCTGAAGCCAATGAGAAGCCACCAGAAAGGGAGGTGGGGAAACATAGTCCCTGTGGATCAGACTTGAAGGGTGCAGAGCAGAGAAGTACAAGATGAGGTGATGGGCAGAGGGGAGATTATTTTAGTTATTTTTATTGCCTCCTCTGTTCAGTCTCTAGAGATCCACTTAGTTCATTTGAACCTGAGTGAGATCAGAAAGAAGTATGGCTAAGAGAGAGTAGAAAATGGTCACTACCACTGGACAGAGCATACAAAAGCAGTGTTTTTTCAATACTTTTCAAGGTAACATACTGACATGGCTAGAAGACTATGATATAAAATCGTGATAGGAAAAATGTGAACTTGACCATGAGATGCATATAAAAATATTAAAGGCACATTTTATTATGGTTTTAGTCCCTTAACCACCACTGGTGTAGCTATTAGATATTGGGTTAGTAGGGAATACTTCATAATAGGATAGCAAAACAGCATTTCTAGAAAATTCTCCCTCCATCAGCCTCCCTTAGATTATGTAGGACACAGTGATACACCATCCAGATTCCTCACCAGGAATGAAGGTCTTAACCCCCCAGGTGCTGGAAATGCCAGTAACAGGCAGTTCTCAGGTGTCAGTCCCCTCCAGGGATTGTCTTAGCCCTAATACAGTCACTCCCCAAGGCCATGTGCCTCTTCCCAGTAACTGAACAGCTCACATCCTATGACTGATTAACACAGGCTTATAAAGGACCAGCCCCCTGACCCCAACTAGGGACAGTTTGGAAGGGTCATGCATTTTTAGGACTCCTCCTAGGGATGGCTGAGGCTTCCATTGACACTGTATCTCAGCCTGACTTCTCCCTCTGTACGATCCTGCTTATGTCTCTTCCCTTTCACAGGTTGATCCCAATAACTCTCTCTAATAAAAGCCCCCAAATGCTGGTCTCCATTCCAGAGTCCACTTTCCTGGGAACCTGTATCACAGAGAACCCCTAACAAATAAACACTTGTATTTCTCTATGTTGTTCACCGTGCCTTTATATTTTCCTGCTAATATTTCATTAAACTCTCTG
Organism: Ursus americanus; assembly: GCF_024610735.1. Classification (NCBI taxonomy): domain Eukaryota; kingdom Metazoa; phylum Chordata; class Mammalia; order Carnivora; family Ursidae; genus Ursus; species Ursus americanus. Next base: position 20,210,709 of record NC_142135.1, read on the forward strand.
CACATTAGCTTCCCTTCCCAAGTTTCTAGTTTTACTCTTGAAATGGACTTGAGAACATTAATAGACCTGGATATTTTAAAATAAAACCCAAAGCACACTAAGTCTTCTACCAGAAAATCAGAGTAGAGAGCAAAAAGGAGAACAAAGGTCCGAGCGAAAAAGGAATGAGGACTTAAGAAAAATAGGTAGAAGACCTATACATATAATAAAATTTGTTTTTAACTTTAGGGGGAAAGAGAGGGGGGAATGAGGGAGAGTGTAATAAACTCACAGCTTTACACACACAATGGAAAACGCACTTAAAATGGAAAGTGGATGTCTGGTCTCAAGGACTTCCTGCACTAGAAATCCGCTTCTGTTAGGGATCAGAATACTTTTCCTCTGTGGCAGCATCACAGGACCACACCAGATTTGTCATGGGTGCAAGTTCCCTCCACACTATCTGAGCTCTACCCTCGGAGGATGTCAAAGCCAGAGTAGTCAAGAGCCCTCTTCAGTGACTGATAGGAAAGGTCAATCCTGCAAAATGATAATGAAATCATGTCATATCCTGTAATAACAGAATAACAATCGCTAACTTTTAAGGCACTGTGCTAAATGCTTTAATAACATCTCATTTAAGGGAAAGAAAGAAGAGATGCTGAGAATTCTAAATCATGTGTTGGGTTATCACAGCTATTAAATGATTAAGAGTATCAAAAAAAAAAAAGGAAGAAATCAAAGAGGAGCTATAGGGGTTTTGCAACATGTTAAGTTGGCTCAGCTGAACATTTCCCAAAATGCCCTTTCCTGTATGTTTCAGGTTAGGTTAGACAACCAAGGAGATTCTTGTGAGAGATTGGGAGGGCAGTACTTCCTTAACTCAGATACACTGTTGCTGGTCATCTTGTTAGTATGAGCCAGTGGCTGAGCCTTCAATGAGTCCACCTTTCCCTGAATCCTCCATCTTTCTTGTGGTCACCCCCCCGTGGTGGGATGGATCCTCTTATACGAATTTGGTTCAGACACTGTGACTATACATGCAGCAGGAGAGAAGGAAGAGGTCTATTACTTACATAATGAGATTTTCTGGGGAGAGCAAGGCAGGCTGTCAAGCAGGTTGGAAAATGGCTTCAGAGGGCAGAGAAAAGATATTCACTTGGGGTTTTATGGTGGTCAGAAGGTGGGGCTGGGGGGCTAGCTCCCACGCATGTGTCGGTTTTCATGTGGTTTGAACTTCCCACATGTACCTAAGGCAGGAGTATTCATTCTTTCTTACCATCCTGCCAGGTATAAGACAGAAGGGGAAGGGAGAGTAGTAAAGTTCAAACACTGTTTAGCAGTCAAACAACAAAAAATGGAGTCAATCTCTTTAATAGAAGCTTCTTGGATTCCTGGACCACGTGTGTGTGTGTTACCCTCTGAGTAAGGGCCTTGCCTTTTGTAGAGCACTCACTCTCACCACCAAGATCAGAGGCAATAAGAAGGGACACAGGTTTCAGTGTATCCTCGTGGGCTCTACCTCATGCTTGTGGGTTCCAGCCTGTACTTAGTCTCCCCCACTTTACATCCATCTTCCCTTCCGAAGTGCCTGAACTGTGTGGACTTGAGTTCTAGCAGTAAGTACAAAGACAGCTTAGAGAGAATACTTAACCAGCTCCCATCATTGCATATGGCCAAACCCCTGAAACAAATACATGTGTGTATGTGTACACATTAGTGATTCTGCCTCTCTGATTGAATTGTGATCAATACAGGGACCCAAATCCTAATTGTCTGGGATATGGGAACATGGTTCAAGAAAGGTTTGGCATCTCGGACCACATAATGCTCCTATTCAATATATTTAATGGCTTTCATTATTAAGTATCCAGGTGTTTAAAGCCCCTAGGTCCATACTTATACTCTGTACTGAAGCCACACTGGACTGCTGGCAAGCTCTCTGACACAGGCGGGGTCTTCACACACCCAAAATGCAATGGTGTGGGAGGAAGGCCACGTCCGACCACCACCAGATGAGAAGCCTTAGCCAATCATCCCTGTTAGCCACGATTAACTTATTTGTATGGTGGCATTTGTGTGTTCTCTTTGGATAAACCTCCACCTTATCAGTCTCATTTTGAAAAGCATGACTTCATGTGTGTAAATGAAGAGATTTTTTTTTTCAGAGAAACACTCTATATATTGAGACTGCCTTAATTACTATTTTTGTTAGAAACCAATTCTCAGGGCCCTTTTCATGCAGCATACTTTCTAACTTTTAGATCGTAGGATCTAACTGTGTCAGTCATGATATCTACATATGGATTTCCTCCCTTTCATTTTTCTCTCACTTCCCTTAACATAATAAATGCCGTAGCAATTTCCTACAATGCCCAATTTGTGCCACGTGAAGATTTTTCATACTTGCAGACAGGACTTAAAAGTGCCAGCATTTAAAAGCTTAAGTTCTTATCAAGGCAAATGATTATAGTCATTTGTGTAATTCTTGTTGACAGTTTTCTTTAACTTCGGTCTCCATGTCATAAAAATTAATGTCTATAATTTGCTTTATGCTCCCACAGAGAGGGACAGCAAAAGAAAGAGGGAAAATACCTGCTCTGTTAGAGAGTGTGGCCAGAATTGATCATGTCAGTGAACACCCAGAATAAAATTAATGCTGCTAAGAGGCAAAGAAAAGGGTGGAATAAAAAAAGCATTAAACAAATACACCAGGGGAGAAATATAAACTCTACAGAAGACAGGCGGCTAATAAAAAGATAGAGTACTAAATTATTATGACTCTAAACTTAGCTGAATGATTGTAGTCATTTTTCAATTCCTGTTTACCAAGTCAAATTAGAAAAATAAACTTGCACAATAAGAATAATGGAGACACCAGAGAATAAGTTCTAGCAAAATGCAGGTGGGGAGTATTTACGGTAACTGTGCACATAAACATTTGGTCTGGATGATATGCATTCTAGCATAATAAGAAAATTAGCAAACCTCTATTGAATTGCTTCTACTTGTCTTTAAACAAAGCACTCAAGACACCGTAAGATTGGGGGAAAACAGATGTGATATCATTCCACAGAGCAGGTAAGAATGGCTGAGCCCGCTATTATAATTCAGAAACTCTACTTTAGCAATATCATGAACAAATATAATAAGATGAAAAATCTTTAAACAGTTAGAACACAATGGGACTGAAAGCAAAAGATAAGATGGGCTTACAAAGAAAATATCATGTTAGACTGAAGTCATAGATTTTTGCCAACAAATTAGAAAATCAATGACCAAAGGAAATGAAGTAGATGTTTCATAATTGGCCTTTGGTGAAGCTTGTGACAAAATCTCATAAAATTCTATTTGTTAAATTGATTTGAATTGGCTTAGAGATGAATATAGTCATCTGGACTGAAAATTGGTTGCTTCGTTGAAGGAATATGCCTAGAAGGCTCTGACAAGGATGAGTATTTATATTTTTCAATGCTCCTAGATTTTCCTTCTTCCTTTCAAGGCCTTGATGAAAATGAGAGTGAAGTTACACATTCAGGCACTACCCATATGCAGACATTAACTTTTATATTTTTAGCTAGCTAAATGGTAGTGCATCCATTTGAGGAACACAGATGTAGAAGGAAATGAAAGAATGGAGTAAAATGGAATATTTCTGATAAAGGCATAAAGTACAAAATGTTGGCTGTTTCTGATCATGTCTATGTAAACAAATAGAGGTAGGGATTTTTTGGGGGTTTTGTTTTTTGGGGGTTTGGAGGATTTTTGTTTTCTGTTTTTTGTGTTTGTGTGTGTGTGGTTTTTTTTTTTTTGTTTTTTTTTTTTTTTTTTTTTTTGTTTTTTTGCTTTACTTTGGTTCAGTTATCATCTGCACACATTCTGGATTAAAAATAGCTGGAGTATAACTAAGAACTTAACCATTGAATGATCCTCTTTCTTGATCCTTGGATGATCCTTGAGCCTTGAATGATTCCCCCAGCTACTCTTCCTACCCTCCCACCCAAAAATCCTCCTTGTCAATGGAAAAAGAGCTGTCAGGAAGCTTCTCAAAGACATACTTTGTGTGACAACTAAGGTAAGAGTCCTGCACACACAAGCCAGCTAACAAGTAGAGCCTAGAACTTGCTGATCCTCTCTCACCTGACAAGTGGAAACCAGTAAGGGACAAAGTTTATCTGGCAGGATCTCAGGGTGTGAATGGGGGTCTTTTAGTCACTGGGACAAAAGCAATGAACAAATAGGATTTTGTAAGATGCCTAAAAACTAGATCACCTAATCTGATACAGAAGGTAGGAAAAACCATGGAAATGGATAAGCAAAGTGGCAGAGAGGAAGGCTTGAACTGAGTGTTAAAGGACAAGCAGGAGATCTGGGATTTAGGAAAGAAAAGCAGGGGAGAGAATGTTCCAGGCAGAAAGAAACTTACATGCAAAGATACAGAAGCAATTCTCTGAAATTCAGAGCAGCTGCAGGTAATCTGTTGTTAGAATGACTCTACACCCTGCCACCATGCCACCACCACTTAAAACTTTTAGTAATGCTCTATTGTACATTGGATAGTCAGGTGGGTAGGAGATCCCTATTATGGCCTTGAGACCTACATGATCTGGCCCATATCTAACTCTGCTGCTTCATCTTGCTGTATCCTGTTGGGAGACAATTCTCCATGGGTCGTTTGTGTTTCTGCACTTCTTGCAAGGAGAAGTATTAACTGCCCTTTTGTTCCAGACTATCTTTCCAAGAATGATTATATAGGCAACTGCCCTGGAATTAAGAGATAGTGTCTCCCTCTTGAGCAGAAGGCCATTTGCTTACTGTCCAGTATGATAAAAACATCTCCCTCAGACCAAAGCTCAAACATCCCATTTTAAAAGATTCAGGTTCCCAAGCTCAGGATTCCTCAATGGTAAGACAAATTCACTGTGTGCTCAGCTCCACCTTGGTCTCTCCACGTTGCCTAAGTGAGACTATGGCAGTAGCGGCGGCAGTGGTGGAGGAGGATGGATGGTGGAGGTGGATAATGCAAATGTGAAGTCCTTGTTATTTGCTGTGTCATAAGTAATGGAGTCTTTTGTCTCTGATCACAGAGCCTTGTATCTTTTACTAACATCCATAAAATGGTGATATGGTAACTTGTTTGTGTACATGTAAAATCTCGAACCCATCACAGCTCTTGACACACCCTCACTTTCTGAACTCCAATTGCATTCAACATTATTAGACATCAGAAAAATGCACATGCAAACTAAGACCACAGAGAACTATCACTACATACATATCAGAATGGCGAAAATATAAAATACATTAAATGCTGGCAAGAATAACAAGAAACTAATCACTCATACTTTGTTGATGGGAACATAGAATTGTAAGCTAATCTAATACGGCAGTTTCTTAAAAAACTAAATGTGCAATTACCATACAATCCAGTCATTGCACTCTTGGGCACTTATCTCAGAGAAATGAAAATTATGTCCACACAAAAGCCAGTACATAAATGTTTATTCCAGTTTTATTCATAATATACAAAAACTAGAAACAGGCTACCCATCTTCAATAGGTGATTGGTTCAACACATCCACATCCACACCATGAAATACTACTTGCTAATAAAAAGGAACTATACATATATACTTACACACACATACATATATATATACACATATACACACACACACATATATATTATTATTTTTTTTTTCAAGAGAGAGAGAGCGTGCACACAAATGGGGGCAGGACACGGAGGCAGAGGGAGAGAGAAAATCCTAAGCAGGCTCCACGCTCAGCATGCAGCCCGTTGCTGGGCTCCCTCTCATGACCCTGAGATCATGACCCAAGCCAACACAAAGAGTCAGATGCTTAATCAACTAAGCCAACCAGATGCCCACAAAGGAACAAACTATTGATACATACAACAATTTGGACGAATCTCAAGAAAATTGTGACTGTAAAAAGGTCAATCCGAAAAACTTACACATTGTATGATTCCATTTATATAACATTTGAAATGGTGAAATTTTAGAAATAGAGAATAGATTTATGGTTTCCAGAAATTAGAGACAAAGGTGGATGTTGTTACAAAATGGTGGCATGAGGGATCTCTATATTGATGACACTGTTCAGTATCTTGACTGCAGTAGTACATACATAAACTTACACATGTGATAAAATTCTATAGAACTAAATATACACACACACATTCACACACAAGTGAACACGGGTAAAATTGGGGAACTATGAAATAAGGTCAGTGGATTGTATTAACGTCAATATCTTGGTCTTGATACTGTGCTATAGTTTTGTATAATGTCATCATTGGGGAAACTGAGGAAAGAGTACATGGACTCTCTGTATTATTTTTTCTAATTGATTTAAATCTAAAATTTTCTCCATCAAAATTTCCAAATTAAAACTTCTGCAATGTGCCAAGGACACTTTTTTTGGATAAGAAAGGAAATCTATCAAAGTGTGTTTAAAGGCAAAAAGAGAAAAAGGATGAATCATTTCCAGGGTTCACATTCTGTCTCTGCTACTTGTCTGATGGGTAACCAGGCAAGTGACATGGCTCTCTAAGTCTTGACTTCCTCATCTCTGAGGCGTCTCTATTACTGGCATCCATCCTAGGGGGTTGTTAAAAGAACTGAGATTATATAGGTAAAGTACAGTACTTGGAACACAGATGTTCAAAAAAATGCTGCTGCTTCTACTAAAATTATTAATTCCACTTTCAAAACTCACGTTACAAAGCCAGTTGTTCCATTTGAAGAAGGGAGACACTGGTCAGAGGTTTCAGACTGATAAAGAGATTTTTTTTTTTCCCTAACAAGTGTTTCTATAGCAAAAGTGCTCTATAAGTATATTATTCTAATGGGAGATAAAAAAACAACAAACTAGTTAAATAAAAGCATCAAAAACTTTCATATTCATCAAGATATACCAGATTCTGGGCCACAATATATCTTAAAATATTTTTTAAAAAATAGAAACTTTTTAAGGTATGTTCTCATCCCACAATGGAATTAAATGAGACGTCAATAACCAAAAAATAGCTGGAAAATCCCTCAAATATCTGGAGATTAAACAACACACTTCCAAATAATATGCATCAAAGAAAAAGGCCTAAGACAAATGAAAAAGTATTTTGAAATAAATAAAAATGAAAACACAACTTAATAAAAAACTGTGGGATTCTGCGAAAACACAGCCTAGAAGGAAATTTACAGCATTGAATGCATACATTAAAACTGAAGAAAGGTAAAAAATTAGTAACCTAAACTTCCACCTTAGGAAAACAGAGAAAAAAGAATTTAAGCTGAAAGCAAGCAGAAGAGAAGATATAATAAAAAGCAAGAATCAATAAAATTGAAAACAGGAAAACAATAGAGAAAATCATCAAAACCAAAAGTTGGTTCTTTGAAAAGATCAATAAAATTGATAAGCTTCTAGAAAGGTTAACCAGGAAAAAAGGAAGAAAGACACAAATTTATCAATCTCAGGAATGGAAAAAGGGTCACCACTACTGATACCAGGGATATTAAAAGGATAATAAAGGAATATTATGACCAACTTGATGTCCATTAACATGAATACTTAGGTGAAATGGACCAATTCCTTGAAAGACACAAAATACTAAAACTGACAAAGGAGAAATAGATAATCTGAATAGCCCTATATTATTAAATAAAAACTTTATAAAAACAGCACGAAATCCTGATAATTTCACTGGTGAATGCTACCAAAAATTTAATGAAAATATGACACGAGTTCTCTACAATCTCTTTCAGAAAATAAAAGTAGATGGAATACTTTCCAACTTATTCTATGAAATCAGCATTAACCTAATACCAAAACCAGATGAAGGCATTACAAAAAAGAAAAGTTACAAACCATTATCTCTCATGAATATAGATGTAAAATCTTTCATAAAATATTAGCAAATATATATGTGATGATGTATAAAAATAATTACACCATGATTTATTCCAAATACGCAAAGCTGGTTCAATATTAAAAAAATTAATATAATCCACACAACAGGCAAAAGTAAAACAAATAATATGATCATATCGGGTATATGTAGACCCAGAATTTGGTAAATCCAACACTCATTCACGATTAAAACCCTCAGCAAACTAGGAATAGAAAAGAACTTTCCCATCTAAATGAAGAAAATGTCCAAAAAAATCTATAGGTAATGTAGGAGCCAATAGCAGGCCACCACAGGATGGGGCATTTTGGCATGAAGACTATTTTCAGTTAAAAAGCAATCAAAATCCAGGCGCCTGGGTGGTTCAGTCCTTAAGCGTCTGCCTTCGGCTCAGGGCCTGACCCCAGGGTCCTGGGATCGAGCCCCACATCAGGCTCCCTGCTCTGCTGGGAGCCTGCTTCTTCCTCTCCCACTCCTCCTGCTTGTGTTCCCTCTCTCGCTGGCTGTCTCTCTCTCTGTCAAATAAATAAATAAAATCTTAAAAAAAAAAAAAAGCAATCAAAATCCAGCAGATTCAGGAAAAGCTCTTTACTTCCCCCTAAACTGCCTAAAAAGAATTTAGATAGAGGACTTGCTCCAGGAGGAGTGCTATCACCACAGAGTACTAAATTATGATATGAACTAGGTATGGGGATAGGGAGAAACCTAGGAAGGCCTGTTTAATCAGTTTTCTCTTTTCCCCCAATTCTTTTCAGTGGCCCAGCAAACATTTGTTTACCAAACATTTACTTTTTCACACTTCTTTTATTTAAGGATTTTATTTATTTATTGGAGACAGAGATACAGAGAGAGAGAGAGCATGAGCAGGGGGAGAGGCAGAGGGAGAGGGAGAAACAGACTCTCCACTGAGCCAGGAGCCCGATGTGGGACTCCATCCCAGGATGCTGGGATCATGACCTGAGCCAAAGGCAGATGCTTAACCATCTGAACTACCCAGGCACCCCTACTTTTTCACTCTTTTTAAGGACTGCACTCCTTCCCTTGAAAGTCCCAGAGTCCTATCCCTTTCTCCTTAGTTCAGGATGACAAATATATCTCATTTTATTTGACTGTCTTTGGAATTTCCATGTTTGTGTGGGTTCTCATATGTACACTATTAAATTTTATTTTCTCCTATTAATCTGTCTCATTAATTTGATTCTTAGTCTGGCTAGAAGGATCTAGAAGGGAACAGGTCATTCTTGCTCCTTGACAGTATTATCATACTCAATGGTGATATACTGAACTCTTTCTCCCTAAGATGGGGAACAAGGTAATGATATCCTCTATTTACCAATCCTATTTAACATCATCCTGGAAGTCCTAGCTAGTGCTATAAGACAAGTAAAAGAGACAAACAGTAGATTAGAAATAGGTTTGAAAGGATTAAAATTCTTATTCTCAAGTGACATGATTGCCTATGTAGAAAATGCCACAGTATCAGTAAGAAGACTCTTGGAACTAATAAGCAAGTTTAGCAAGGTCACTGGACACAAGGTCAATATATAAAGGTCAATTGCTTTCCTATGTATCAGTATTGAACAACTGGAATTTGAATTTTAAAAAACAATACCATTTACCATAGCATAAAAAATTAAATACTTAGGTATAAACTTAATATAACAGGTACAGGGTCTCTATGAAAAAAAGTACAAAATTCTGATGAAATAAATCTAAGGAAGATCTTGGAAAATGGAAACCAAATCCAGGTTCATGGATTGGAAAATTCAGTATTATTAAGATGGCAATACTTTGGGGCACATGCATGGCTCAGTAAGTTAAGCGTCAGGATTCCAGGATCCCGGGATCGAGTCCCACATCAGGCTCCTTGCTCAGCGGGGAGCCTGCTTCTCCCTCTCCCTCTCCCTCTGCCTGCAGCTCCCCCTGCTTGTGCTCTCTCTCTCTCTGTCAAATAAATAAAGAAAATCTTTAAAAAATGGCAATATTTCACAAATTGATTTATAGATTCAATGTAATTCTAGTCAAAATCCCAGCAAGCTTTTTGTAGACCTTAACAACCGGATTCTAAAGTGTATATGAAAATGCAAAAGCCCTAGAATAGCCAACACAGTACTGAAAAAGAACAAAGTTGAAGGACTCACACTACTGATTTCAAATAAAGCTACGGTAATCAAGACAGTTGTGATATTGAATAAAGAACAGATTCATAGATCAATAGAATAAAAGAGCTCAGGAGACTCACAGGAATATAGTCAATTGATCTTTGAAAAAGAAGCAAAGTCAATGTAATGGAGAAAAGACAGTCTTTTCAAAAAGGGTGCTAGAACAATTCGATGTCCATATGCAAAAAAAAAAAAAAAAACCTCTACACCCTTACACCTTTCACATTAACTTAACTCAAAATGGATTGTAGACTTAAATATAAAATATAAAACTGTAAAACTCCTAGAAAGGAGCAAAGCAGAAAATCTATGTGAACCAATTTGGTGGGGAGTTTTTAGATACAGCACTGAAAGCATGATCCATAAAAGAAAAAATTGGTAAGTTGGACTTTACTGAAATTAAAACCTTCTGCCGTGTATAAGACATTCTTAAGAGACTAAAAAGGTAAGTTAAATACTGAGAGAAAATATTTGGAAAACACATATCTGATAAAGAACTTGTATCCAAAATATACAAAGAATTCTTAAAACTCATCAATAAGAAAACAAACCCAATGTTAAAAAAAAAAAAAAAGATCTGAGGGGCACCTGGGTGGCTCAGTCGTTAAGCGTCTGCCTTCGGCTCAGGGCATGATCCCGGAGTTCTGGGATCGAGCCCCACATCAGGCTCCTCTGCTGAGAGCCTGCTTCTTCCTCTCCCACTCCCTCTGCCTGTGTTCCCTCTCTCGCTGGCTGTCTCTATCTCTGTCAGATAAATAAATAAAATCTTTAAAAAAAAAAAAAGATCTGAATAGAGGGTGTTTGGGTGGCTCAGTTGGTTAAGCATCTGCCTTCTGTACAGTTCATGATCCCGGGTCCCTGGGATGGAGCCCCTTGTCGGGCTCCCTGATCAGTGCGGAGTCTGCTTCTCCCTCTTCCTCTGCCCTTTCCCTTGCTCATGCTCTCTCTTTCTCTCTCTCTCTCAAATAAATAAATAAAATCTTAAAAAAACCAAAAGATCTGAATAGAAATTTCACCAAAAAAAGTAATCAGAAAATGAATAAGCATGTGAAAAGATTCTCTGGGCGCCTGGGTGGTTCAGTTGGTAAAGTGGCTGACTCTTGATTTCCCCTCAAGTCATGATCTCAGGGACATGAGACTGAGCCAGGCTTGGGGCTCCATGCTCAGAGTGGAGTCTTCTTGTCCCTCTCCCTGACTCTCCCCCTTCTTGTGTGCTCACTCTCTCTCTCTCTCAAATAAAAGAAAAATCTTTAAGAAAAGATTCTCAACATCATTTGTCATTGGGGGTTGCAAATTAAAACGTGTAACTTTACAGTGGAAAATCCTAGCAAACACTATCTTAGCCAGCTGAGCTATGTCAACATTAGCAAGAATGTTATTGATAGTATGTACTCTCACCTGAGTCTAGTCATTAGCAAAACATCAGCCAAGTCTCAAATAAAGTACATTCTACCAAATGCTCAGTGAGTACTCCTGAAAACTATCAAAGTCATCAAAAACAAGGAAAGTCTGAGAAACTGTCACATCCAAGAAGAAGCTAAGGAGACATGACAACTAAATGTTGAAACTTGGATGGGATCCAGGGACAGAAAAAGGAACATTAGGTTAAAACTAAAAAAAAATTTGCGTAAAGTATGGACTTCAGTTAATAATAATGTTTCAATATCATTTATTGAATTAATTGAAATGTACCATATTAATGTTTAATGTTGATAGCAATTGAAATTAGATACAGGGTATATGGGAGTTCCCTGTACCATCTTTGCAATTTTTCTGTAAATCTACAGTTGTTCTTAAAACAATTTCATTATTATTATTTTTAAAAGCCTTGTTTAACGGGAATGAGTTTCACTTTTGCCAAATGAAAGATTTCTGGAATTCTGTCGTACAACAATGTGAATATACTTAACCCAATTCACTTTACACTTAAAAATGTTTAGGATGGGGGTGCCTGGGTGGCTCAGTCAGTTAAGCATCTGCCTTTGGCTCAGGTCATGATCCCAGAATACTGGGAGAGAGCCCAGTGTAGGGCTCCCTACTGCTCTATGGGGAGTCTGCTTCTCCCTCTCCCTCTGTCCTCCCCCACCTTATGCTTGCTCTGTTTATTGCTCTTCCTCTCACCCTCTCTCTCTCTCAAATAAAATCTTTTTAAAAAAGTGTTTAGGATGGTTAATTTTATATTATGCATTTTTCACCACAATTAAAAATTTTAAAAATTCTTAAAGATTCATTTTCACTTTTAGCCACATAGTCAGGAGTTCTCACTCTCTTCAATTGCTTTTAACATTACATATTAATTATTGCAACATTATAATTATTAGTGTAACTTCTAGCATCAATACAATATTTGCTGTGCGTAGGCACTGTGCTAAGCATTTCACAAAAATCCTTCAATTGAATTCTTATACCAACTCCATTAGGTGGGTATTAGTATGTTTCCCATGTTATGGGTGGTAAATATGAAGCTCAGAGGATTTAAGCAAATTGCCGTGATCGCGTTGCTAGTAAGGGGTTCTAATTTCCAGAGCAATTGGACTCCAAAAATCCACATTCACACCTACTTTGCTATATTTGCAAATTTCACTTACAGTAGTTCACAACCTCCAGGTATTAAAACAAAATAAAACAAACAAAAAAGCACAAGAGTAAACAAATGAGTAAATGCCAAGCCAGCAGAGCAGCCAGCCAATCAAGTAAACTGGCTTTGAATTCCTTATGCATTTCCCACAACAGCTTTTTACCATTTTATAGAGTGTGAGTCCCTAGTTCTGATCCCATTATAAACAATACTGGCTCCTATCACTTACTTACATTCAATTAAGCTCATGAAAACTGGGAAGGGGGAAAATGCTATACCTTAGGGACCAGAAAAAATCCTAAAGGTAGTACTTTTTCACAATGCTGTATTCCTAGGAAAACCAGGCCACAAAAGGTCCATCCTAAATGTCTTTTCTCTTGGGGGGGCGGTGGAGTGAAGGGGAGAGTCTTAGGACAAATCAGGGAAGTAGTACCCTGAAGAAACAGGTTAAACCTTCATTTTGTTTAAACAGATCTGCATTTACCTGTCTGTTTAACTAAGAAGCCCTGTGCACTTGTCAGGCAGGGGCTGTGACTGATGGACGAGCCATTTCACACTGAGATTTGTAAAATCTCACGCTGCCCTTCTGGCATTTTTAAAAAGGCAGAAAGCTCACAGGAGGCTAAACTGGATAGTTCCTTGCAGGTTAAAGTTGGAAACCTTTGAGGAAAATATTTCAAGTTCTGTCTGATGGAAAAATCAGCACCAGAGCTTACTTTTAATATGGAAAATCATAAATTGCTGGAATAAATCCCTGTTTCGGATGAGGCAGGCCATGTGAACGGAACACGGAAAACGCATAAATAATTTTGAGGAGAAAAGTGAACACGTTTTCTAACTTTGAAATTGCTACAGAATGTTAAACCAGGGTTCAAACTCTATGACTTCCCCCCCCCATCAGCTTTCATTAATTGTATTTTCAAAGACTCACATGAAAGGAAGGCATAACCTCTATTATCAGGTTCAGATTTCAATACAGATTTATTAGCTCTACTATATTGATTATGTTAGCTGAGGTTTCTCTATTCTTAGTGGTGTTTTGCCCTCTGATTTTCCCAGGATTGAAATTAAGTACGTTAAAATCTCCTTTTATTAGGGTGTGTATTTCTCATCTCCAGTAGTTTCTGCTTTTTGAAAATTGTTACTGTGTTATTGGAGGCACAGGTGATAATGACTTTTGCATCTTCTTGTGATTTTCAGCCTTTAGTGTTACAAAATATCCTCATTTACCTATTGGGGGCTTAATTCTATCTTGCCTATGTCAAGACCTTTGCTTTTTTTTTTTTTTTTTCATTGCAGTTGCCTATTCTTTGATTTTTAACCTTTAAAACATTCAATTTTAGGCACACCTCTTTTAAACAGTGGAGAGCACTGTTTTGATTTTATGGACGGTCCAAAACTCATTTTTCCCTTTGTAAAAAGTGAGGGAAGCCCATTACGTTTGTTGATACAATCTACATGTCTGGTCGCTGTTCTGTCATATTGTATTATGATATTTTTTGTTGAATAAAGAAAGTTGTTCACTGTGTGATCCTTTCTCTTGCCCCCTCCTCTTCTTAAGACACACACTAAAGTACTGGGTAGTAAAATGATACAATGTCTGAGATTCTCTTTAAAAAGCCTCAAGCATAAAAAGTGGCGGGGGCGAGGGGATGAATGAGGACAGATAACATGGGCGGCGGGTGAAGCTGGATATTGGGGTTCATTGCAGTTTCTCCTTTCATGTGTGTTTGGGAATTTTTTGTTTTCAGACATGGTTTGCTTTTTAAACAGTTGTAAAAGAAATAATTTCATCTTTCTTGTGTTCTACAAAGTTTGCATGTTTTTTATTTACTTTTATAACAAGCCAAGTTCTAGCTTCATGAACATAGACCTGAAATAATGAAAACTTAAGAGCTTCATAAAAAGAAGAGTTAGTCTCTAAATCAAATAAAGACCTTCTCTATTGCCTCAAGCACTGCAATAAATTATACATACTGTAAATGAGCACCACTTCTTTTAAAGTTACAAGAAACAATTTTGTCTTTGTGAGAGTTTTATAACTACACCCAATAGCCTATAAAAAGCCTCTCTTGATGCGGTTCCCATGGTGACAGGACATAATATATGTGTCCATTAAACTTGGAAATGTAATGAAGTGTAATAAAAATCTACTTCAGAAAAATACACTTCTCAGCATATTTTTATTAATTAAAATATTGCATTGAGCATTTTTCATGTCTGCATGCCTGACAGCAAATAAAAGCTTTGCCACATATTAACTGTGACTCTTGAGTTCCATCCAGTATTAATTGGTACAAAATAGGAAAGGCATTTTTGCAGAGAAAATATTTTGACTGGTGGCCCAGAGTGATTAATGGGTAAACAGTTATGCTTCTTGAACTGTGCATACTCCATTTCAAATGCCACCAGCAATACGGATTCTGACATTTGTGTCCACAGGGGCAGGAATAGACTAGAAAGTAAATATCGTTAATCCTTGAGGAAGAAGAGAAGTTCCTTATTGCTGACTGCCTACCAGAGCCTTGCTGAGAGTATGTGGCCATTTTGCTTGTGGGGGAGACAGAGTATCATAAAAACAGTTTAAGAAAACCCTGCATAAATTCAACTAACAACAACAAAAGTGAAGACCACAAAAAACCATCTCATTACACAACTAGAGTCACAGAAGTTGCCAAAAAAAAAAAAAAAAAAAAGTGCGGGGAGGGAGAGGAACCCAAGAGTAATGAGCAAATCACTCTCATACTCAACTTTGAATCGTTAGACTATAAGCAGAATAATTGGAAAGGAAAGAGTCTTATTCTCAGGATGATTACTCAGTCATCTTCAAATAAGGAGCAGAAAATTCTCAACTGCTTCCCACTTGACACCCTCTGTATATGTCCTCCCAAATTAACAATATCTGAATGACTTTGACACACTTGAAAGCACAAAGCACAAGGAAAACATAACTGGGGAAAGTTTACATAGCTTCTGCTCACCCCCAAAATCAAGAAGAGCATGAACTGCCTCTCATAGATGACATTAATCTGAGAGGCATTTGCCTTTTGCATTCTTTTGTCATATTGCAATGTAATACCTACAAGAATCTTCACTGGCCTGGTTGCTGTTCTGTGAAGAACGCTATTGATCAAACCCAACTGCAGAACTAATAGTAAGTGGGACTTACTATGTCATAAACTGTCTCCCCAAAACTTTTTTTTTTTTTTTTTGGTGGTTTCCCTTACTGCTTTTGTAAGGCCTTTCATTTTATTTTTTTTAAATAATATTTTTTTATTATATTATGTTAGTCACCATACAGTACATCCCTAGTTTTTGATGTAAAGTTCCATGATTCATTACTTTTTCTGGAATTTATGGAAAACACCTGAAAATACCACTGCTCCTACGTAAATAGCACCATACTCAAAAATGAGAGGAAACATGTGGGCACAATATTTCTACTGGACCTATCATTGAGGGCAGAGTATCAGTAGTAAATCACTATGAGGTGGTACAGATTTGCCTAGCTGTTGTAGTGAAAAGGCAATCTACAAATGTTTGGAAGTTCCCTAAAGCAAATTCCTTTTCTTACTGGTTCAGAAGGTTTTTTGGAAGTTGGAAACTCTGGGAGTTGCACATATCTCAAGGCAAAATGGAAAGCAAAAGAGGCGAAGAAACCGAAAGCCTTCCAAATCTGGAGGCTCCAGGGGCCACGGAGCATAGCCAATTTCCAACAGCTACTCCTGACTTAATGAGGCACCCTCCTCTCACTAACCATGTGGAGGGATTCTCAACCAAAATACATCAGAGTACTCTTGGCGAATTAGAACTCTGGTCAGGCTTCCCTAATTTTCAACACATACACTCCAGCTCCTGTCTTCCATAGAGTTTCTCTGAAGTGTTTTCCTAGCCCCTGATGCTTCATTTCACATTGAAGCACTCATCAGATTCTCTCTAATGGTCTCCTTCTCTGTGCCTGCCCACCCGTCAAACTGTGAGCCCCTCGATGGTGGGAAATGAATGTTATTCTTTTCAGCATTCCACACTTGAATACTTAACATATCAATGTTGCTTTAGGGAGATGGAAAAAGTCTTGATGATGAATTTGTAAAGTATTGTTTACATATGCACACTGATTCCATCAAATTCATAACAGCACGCTTCCTCCTTTGCATCTCAAGATTACATTGTCTGGATAGTAGATACATGAGGATGTTTATATTGTTCTCTGTACTGGTTTGACTACTAGAAATATTACTAAATTGTCAAATCTGAATATGGAAAAAGAGAAAATATATATACTGAGTTACTACCCCTGCCTATTTGCACCCATTTATTTATTAATTCTTTCACAGTATATTTTTTTGAGCACCTATAAAGTATTGGGCTTATCCTAGGCATTGGGCAAGGAGTACTGAATAAACAGAAATGTGCTTTGCATCCACAGACTTTATCTTCAACTGTACTTGGGAAAAAATAATAGTAAAATAGAGATACCAAGCAAACCCAGGTTGTAATAAGCACTTACAGAGAAAATAAACCAGATGATGTAACAGTGTGGCTAGAAGGAGGGAGGGGCTATGTTCACAGATGGGCAGAAAAGGCCTCTTTGAGGTAGTTACTTTGACCAGGATAACTGAAGCAGACTAAGGGAAGGAAGTGGGGTAACCTATGAGGTCAGAGAGCAGGCTGGGGTAAGATGATGGAAGGTCTTTAAAAATGCTGCAAGGAGTTGAGATTTTATTAGAATGACAAAAGAAGCATTAGAATGTTGTAAATTGGGAGGAGACAAGATCTTATTTTAGGAAGGACCACTATGGAATGTGCTCTGCCAAGAGGTGAAGCAGAAGATTCCTTAGGAAAATTGGGCTACATTTACTCTATTTCACCCTAATGGTTCGCAACCAGGGGCAATTTTGCCTCCCAAAGGACATCTGGCAGTATCTGGAAATGTCCTTATTTGTCACAACTAGAAAAGAGGGCTGCTAGTGGGCAGAAGCCCAGGATGCTGCTAAACCTCTTACAATGGACAGGACACCCTTCTCAACAGACAACTACACATCCAATGGTACCAAGGTTGGGAAACCCTGATTTACGCTACGCAGATCGGCCCTTTGACTTCCGGATTGCATGACAGAAGCAACAGAAAAAACAAGTTACATAAATTAAAAGGCACGTGTGTTCATGGGAAGCAAAGAAACAAACTATGGGGTAAAAGGAGCCAATTACAAGAAACTGTAAAGCTAGACTCAGAGTCATCAGTACTCCAAACACAGTCATCCACTAGCCCCACCTTTTGTACGAAAAGCAACAATGCTTTGCTTTTGAGACCAGCTGACTTCCCCTTAATTTCTTATTACATTGTCTACATGGTGACCATCCTAGATGGAGAATACACAGTTATTTATTTATGTTTTTTAGTTTCCTTTAATTAAACTAAATAGCATTCCATTTAGACCACATTAACACTTAGAAATTCTTGATGAATGGCATTTCTTGTCCTTGGACGTGAATTCCTTTCAGTAAGTTGATAATTTGCCTTCGAATTTGAGCATTTTGTTAGTGATTGGGATTAAAATTGTTTTTTACGACAACACCTGGACCTTTTCCATTCATGTGTCTAAAAACAGAGACAGCATTCCACAATGGACAGTACTGTCATATGCTGATCTACGTTAAGCTGGATTTTTTTTTTCATGGAGATTCTCCCAACAAATTATTATGCTGAATCTCAGAGAAGGTTTCACACTCAAAGGGAGCCCCTGGGATGCTGTTATTACTCTTTGAAGGACACTTGACTTTCACCGAACATCTGCCTTGTTTAATGTACCTCCACTAAATGTGCGCACCTGAACTGAATACGTTAACCAAGGAAAGCAAGGAGCAAGAAACCATTCTGAAAGCCCGAGGACTTTGCCAACAGGCTACAATACAACTTGCATCCTCAAAAGAAAATTCTTGAAAATAGGTTTCAGGGGTTTCCTTTAAAGTCTGTATTTTCTGAATGGTCACAGTGAGTGAAAATCAACAAAAATTAATGGAAAAACAAAGATTACCTATTAAATACAAGTGTGAACATTAGACCTACTAGAATAAACAGATTCTAATATGAGGCAATACCCAGGCAGACAAAGATATTTAACAACGAAATACAAGTTAATGTCGGTGGGGGTGGCAGGATGGATACTCTCAAGCACTACTGGGGAGCTGGGTTTATAAATTATTATAAATATTATTGTATATTATTCTTATTATAAAATACTTGTGTATTATTATTTGTGTAATCTGCTTTTGTAGAACATCTCAGAACAACTTTGTGAACAGTTTATGCTTTATAATCTGATATAACTTCCCTTCTATCCTAAGTGAGTGATCAGAGAAGAACACAAAGATTCATGAATGAGGTACTTGTGGCAGAATTACTAACAGTGTGAAATGGTAATTACAACAGCCAGGAATTTGTCAAATGAATTATAGTTAACCTAAAATATGAAATATTAATGTCATTAAAAAATCAAGTTTTCAGGAAAACATTCAAGATACTAACATAGCCCTAGAACTTAAAATAGTGCCTGGTACATGATATTAAGCCCGCTAAGTATTTGTCAAATGAAAGAATATATCATTAAATGGAAGAGGGTACAAAATCACTTTTTCACTATAATCCGCATTCTCTTATAAGCATAATTTGGATGGATAGATGGATGGATGGATGGATGGATGGATGGATGGATGGATAGGTAGACAGATAGACAGACCAGTGCCTATGCATAGAAAAAGATCTGAAATACTCAGAATTGTTTAAAATGGTTATTTTGGGGTGGTGGGTTTATACATCGTTGTTATATTTTTTATTTCAAAAATCTTCCACAATAAATATTTACCAGTTCTATAATCAGAGTGATCTTTTTAAGTGTATGCTAGAAACATAAATCACCATGCCTTTTGGTGGTGTTTCTTGCTGGCCTTAACTCTCTCTCTCTCTCTATTGGATCTCTTGAGTGCTTATGGGATCAGTCAATTAGTTGAATTTAAAAAACATTTGCTGATGTTCTTTTAGGTGTCTTCCATGATCTGGGGAGACATGAATCGACAGTACAATTCCTACTTTTAAAAATATTATGATAAATATTGGGGTGCCTGGGTAGCGCAGTGGTTAAGCGTCTGCCTTCGGCTCAGGGCATGATCCCAGGGTTCTGGGATCAAGCCCCACATCAGGCTCCTCCGCTAAGAGCCTGCTTCTTCCTCTCCCACTCCCCCTGCTTGTGTTCCCTCTCTCACTGGCTGTCTCTCTCTGTTAAATAAATAAATAAAATCTTAAAGAAAATATTATGGTAAATATAAAGTTATGTTTTTAATATAAAGATAATACAGTTGGGGTAAAACTAAAGAAACCTTCCTGATGGGAGTAAATGGGCACAGACCACCCCACCATGGGAGCAAAAAGCAAGAGTGGGAGAGATCTGGGGGAGACCAGAAGGAGGAGGTAAAGCCATAAGGAAAAAGCAGCGAGTGGACAGTTATAGAAGCCAAGGAAAGAAAATGAGCGTAGGAGGAGGCCAAGTTGGCATGCTGCCAAGGAACCAAATAAGACAACACCTGAGAGGTGAAGTGAACAGATAGCATGGGGAGCTTTGCTTCTTGGTGTGTATTCTAGTCACATCTTCATTTCTACCCAAGGAGAAATGATAAATGACATGTCTACTGCCTTCTCCAGCCTTAAGGCCAATTTACCAGCCCCTCCACCTGACTTTGTCAGTAAATATCCCCCACCCCTTGGTTATAGCTCCACAACTCTGATCATTCCATTCTCCACTCTTTCCACATCCCCAAATCTTTCAGCTCTCTTCCTTGCCCAAGAAACACATTTCATAATGTTTTTAATTTTAAGACAGGGAAAAGCATTTTAGGACAGGGGATTCATGACTGAAGCTACACAGAGGGTCAATTCAAACAATTAAGTAACTGGTAAGATGGTAACTTTCAAACAAGATCCCTGTAGCTCTTCTCTGCTTACTGTCACGCAGGGCACAAAAGATGAATTACCTTAATACAGGCCCTTTGCATTAATAAATACCAGGTCCAACGGGAACAGCCCCAAGTAAGAAGTATCTCCAGTGAGGTTCATAGCAACGTGCACTTCATTCAACAGCCACACAGATAAAATCGTTACCAATAGAAGACCACGTGACCAATAGGAGCTTAACGTGTTTTGTGGTAAAATGTATAAATAAGCAATTAATGTGGGAAATTTTAAATTTCTTTTTTTTAAACACAGAGTTCAGAAATGATTCAAAACCTAAAGCAGCATAACCCATGTGTGGACCACAGGATGCTACTTTCATGGGATCATACTAGCTGTTATAAAAAATGAGGATCCTAGTTAAAAATTCTGGGAAACACTAGATCAGACAAGTTTCTTCATCATTGTCTTTAACATGTCACAGTGAATTGAGTTTCTCTTAGAAGATGATAAGATATGTAACATCCCCCAAGTTTATGTGACCACACAGTCTCTTGATGCAGATTATTTTGCAGGGCTAGGGTTTTCTCAGGGAGCATACTTTAAAATTTAATCATAGTACCAGATTATATTTTAAAATGATAGCATCAGATTAGATCTCTAATCTCAGTTCTGGAGTGATTTTAGAACAGCTGTTCTCAATTGTGTCTGCCCATTAAAACCACCTGAGAAACTTTTAAAAATTCCCAATGCCCAACCCTTATCCGAATCAGTCAAATCAGGATCCTTGGGGCTAGGACCAAGGCATCAGTATTCTGGAAAGCTCTGAGGGGGTTACAACGGGCAGCCAAGTTGAGAGCCACCACCATCGAGTCTCTGACCAAGGCAGATGCTCTTCTTCAGCATCCTTGATGTCTTGGTGAGCTAACTCTTCAATAGGGGGGACCCCTGTGGCCGCAGGACACAGCGAAACATTCCTCCGCTATGTCAAACACAAGATGAAACCCGCTGTGTCTGAGATGACGTTTATCTCAGTAACACCTTATATTGCTAAAACTGTAGGGCACGTGCTACATTCCTATCTTCCATCAATAAATGAATGGCCCATTTTCCCCCCTTAGTAGTTGGAACATAGTGTTCCACAGAAAATTCCCACAAAGGGAAAAAACAAGCCTCAAATTTATTAATAAAGTTCTAACAGCAAATATTGAAAAGCTGATATCCAGACAGAGAGTACAGAATATTAACTGTGACATGTAATATTTAAGGGCAGAAATTTTTTATTAATATTTATATACCTAATATGTACAATCGAGAAATCTAAATAGCAGAGATGCTTTCTGCATTATGCAGACACAGGCCCAGTGAATCTCTCCAGCCTCCAGGGCACAGAGTTAGACTATCTTGGAGGTAGGCGCTAACACAGGCTTCTTTGCCAAACTTGGCCTTGGTAAGAACCTTAATGAATTTTATTTATAGTTCTACCAAGTACTGCTCTGCTTCTTCTCATTGAATTACTTGGAACGCATGTTTAGTTGTCAGACGCTGCTTTCAGTCGAAAAGTTAAAATAAAAATACTTGACCTCAAGGGACTCCAGCCACACCAACAACCACACAAAACTTGGAACCTAAAATGATATGCCTTTGAGAGAACTGAGCAAAAACCATTTTCAAAAATGACACCCCAAAAAGCACTGTCTCCAATTTGTCCCTTCCCATAGGGATTGTTATGTGACAGGTTATTCTGTTAAAATGTGTAATATTTTATTCCCTTCCTTCCCACGGATTTCGTGCAAAATTTGCATCAAAGAAAACAGAAATACCTAGCGATTTATCCTGAAAACTGAAAAGGTGTATGACAAGGTAGTTCCTATTATTTATTTGAATAATAAAATAAAGCCCAATATCAACCTGACTTGCTAAAACCAGCTATCTGATCTTAGAGCCACTAATCTTTATTTCCCTCATAATCCAATTTCCTTTATTATTTGCATTGCTAATGACTGTTTTGATTAAAGAATTAGGGATAGAAATGATAATGCTGTATAATTAAGTATGCAGACTTGGAGCTTTTTGCCTTTAAATGCAGTGTATTGGAAGAGCCAGATCTTGGTACTAGATAATTTGTGAAATTATATATTGCATTAGTAACGTTCTGGAATAGTTAAGGAGCTAAAATTTCAGGACTAACTCACGTCCAATAGCTGGTGGCATAAATATACCAAATGAATCTAAGTAGGCCTTTAGAAAATCCAATTTATTGAATAAAGTATGAGTTTTAATAGCCCAATAAAAAATCACTGAAAGATAAATATTGAAAATTACGTTACCCAATTTCAACACAGTAATTCATTGAATTTTATCTCTCTACCAAAAAAGTAAATATTACCATTATTTTTCATGACAAATTTGTACCTAATGTAAATGATACTCCTTTGTGAACCTGAGAGTTTCTGTAATAATGGGGTAAAGTTATCCGCTGTTTTCAACACGGCTTATTAGGTGTTTTAAAGATTTTATTTATTTATTTATTTATTTGAGAAAGAGACTTAGGGGCAAGGAGAGGGAAAAGCAGACTCTGTGCTGAGGGCTCAATCTCACGACCCTGAGATCATTACCTGAGCCAAAATCAAGAGTCGGCTGCTTAATCGCCTGAGCCACCCGGGGGCCCCTGCTTATTAGGTGTTTTAAAACTGAAATATAAAGAGGGCCTCAGGGAGTGTGTAGCACTTATGCTAAAAAAGAGGGAACTTTGGGAAAGCAGCTGAGAGGATGCCAGAATGGATGGCCATGTTTCATTTTGTGGTCGGACTGCTGTCACATAGAAGTGGGACTAGACTTTCTCTGAAGCGTCTAAGGCTAGAGAACAAATGGAGATAGGCTGTAAAACAACACAAGGAAATCTTTCCAAGCAGTCGAAATTACTTCAAGAATGGAAAATCCCCCAAAGGAAGTGAGTCTTTTATTAATAAAAGCAATCAAGTCCAGGCTTGAAAAACCCAGGCAGAAATAATGAAGAAGAAGTCTGGTATCAGGAGTCAGCAGGATTCCCTTCAAAGTTTGGTTCTACCCCGAGGTCCTAGAATTTTCTGAGATTAATTACAGTTAATTGGAAAATATTAAAAATCAAGGAATTTAGGGGCACCTGGGTGGCTCAGTCAGTTAAGCATCTGCCTTGGGCTCAGGTCATGATCCCGGAGTCCTGGGATGGAGCCCCACATCCAGCTCCCTGTTCAGTGGGGAGCCTGCTTCTCCCTCTGCCTCTGCCACTCCCCCTGCTTGTGCTCACGTGCTCTATCTCTCTCTCTCAAATAAATAAAAAAATAAAAACAATCTTAAAAAAACCCAAGGAATTTAAATGAATCATTTGAAATACCAGAAATCAAAATCAATCGAAAATGAAACTTTTAACCAAAGGTGCAACATTGAGAGACACAAATTTTTGTAATTAAATCACCCTCTATTAAAAATCTGTACAAGCACTGTCACATTTTTCTATATATAGTCACTTTGGGGGGAAAATCTGTACAAGAATGGTCTTTTTTGATATTGCAAACTAAAAACTATGAACTGTTAGATACCTACATGCTTATAGTTGCTATCCCTAGATTTTTAATGATTTTTTCTTCTTCTTGTTTACATTAATATATTTGTTTTCTTAAAAAGGTCATGTTTAATTGAGAAATAATAAACTTCGGTAAGATATTATAAGTATGTTTTAACTACATGTGTACATTCACAGAACAAAGTTAAAAACTGAGACACTTAGATAATTCTTCATCAAAGCCTCCCTTTGACCTTAATTGTCTAGAATCTCTGTTAAAAAAAAAAGTTTAAGAACTTAAATTCAATTATCTAAATTTGTCCTTTAATTTTGCAGTGCAGAAACAGCCTATGTATTCCATCATCTGAAAGCAGATACAAATTAATAAAATCAGCATTCTAGACATAATTTACTGAAAGTGAGAGAGCACTGTCTTAGTATATTTTACAATTGTGTACTAAGGGATATTTTAAATTTTATAGTATTTTAGTTTAAAATTAAATCATTGTTGATTATTATTTAGCGTTATAATTCCAACAGCTACACTAATTACGGGGGTGAAAAAGTAGCAAGATTTAATTATGGTAAAATTAAGCATTTTACCAAGTTACAGCCTTATCGTCAAAATTAAGGAAGGGGCGCCTGGGTAGCGCAGTGGTTAAGCATCTGCCTTCGGCTCAGGGCGTGATCCCGGCGTTATGGGATCTAGCCCCACATCAGGCTCCTCCACTAAGAGCCTGCTTCTTCCTCTCCCACTCCCCCTACTTGTGTTCCCTCTCTCGCTGGCTGTCTCTATCAAATAAATAAATAAAATCTTTAAAAAAAAATTAAGGCAATAACCACATGGTACAAATTCAGAGGAAAAAAATATGATTTATTCTGGGGCACCCTGCTAATATCATGCCAGAAAACTTATGAAAAAATCCATAATATTTGCTGTGTACCTACCATCTAAGTACTCTAATTTAAAATCACAGCTGTCTTCATTTAAATATTGTGATGGAAAGTTAAAGATATCGCAGAAGGCCTTACAGTGGAATTCAAGAGCCATACTTTCAAGATTATTTGAACCTTCTGGAAATCATTGTAGTGGATGATTCAGCTTTCAAATAAAATTTCTAGTTTCCACCAGACTTCCTCAGCGTGCAATTCAATTTGTTGTTTTAGGAAATTGCAATTTTGGAATCAGGCCAAGTAAACAAGCGTGCCATTAAGAAAAATATGATTCTCTTCCTATAGGGATAGCACCATATATACAGGTGAGCAAATAGCTAAAAGCAGCTACCCTTGGAAAAAAAAAAGGGTAGTGACACTAATTGCTTCTGCAAGCACTTGCTTCATTCTTCAGTCCTTATCCTTTCTCTCACCTATACTCAGAGCCAGTTGGTCCCCTCCCACAGACGCAGCTCTATTCTCTAGGGCCTGTGACTAATTTGATCCTCCATCAGAGAGCATTTCAAGGGTCCCATTTCAGGACTCAATAATAAACTTTAGTCAACTTAACTATGGCCTGACTTTGGTTCTTTGCCCAGTTCTGATAACACGACCGTTTGACTAAGACCCCCATCTTTCCTTTCTGTCCTGACCAATGATTCCTGCCTTGTTCTTCTACACCTGATCACTTGTTTGAAAACCAGGTCAGGAAGCCAGTCGTTCTGTGGCTGGGACCCAACACTGTCCTTGTGCTTAAGAAAGACAGAAGCTCCCACATATTTGAAAAGTAATACAG
Organism: Ursus americanus; assembly: GCF_024610735.1. Classification (NCBI taxonomy): domain Eukaryota; kingdom Metazoa; phylum Chordata; class Mammalia; order Carnivora; family Ursidae; genus Ursus; species Ursus americanus. The sequence continues at coordinate 20,236,573 of NC_142135.1, forward strand.
ACATGCAGAGGTACATGCACGTATGTGCAAACACACGAAACTCTTTTTTGGGGTTTTCTATCTCCCCATCCCATTGAACCTAACACTCTGAATCTCATCCATGCCACAAGACATTCCATTCATGGAACTTGGCGTAAAAAGAGTTCACGTGTTCCCTTTCACAATCACTGCAACATCTTTTCTTCAGGTAAAAGAGGTACAGTGAAATGGGCATGTAGCCAGCATTCGCTTTCAGAAGTGTGGTTTACTCTGCATTCCCTTACTGGCCCTTCCCAGTATGGGATACTAGTGGGTACCCCTAGCTGGAGTATCCATAGCTCTCCTTTCAAGTCTCTGCTTTATTAAAAATATTTAGGATGAAGCCATATGCTAAAGGGCAAAATGACTCTGGGACGTTGACCAGTAGCTACCATTACCATTGAGAAGAATCCAGAAACACACTTGTGACACTGGTAGATATTTGGGAGAAATGGTTATTTTGCATGCAATATCATGTGGTTGGGCCACACTAATTTATTTCATAACAGGTAGAGCACGAAAACTGCTCAGAATTGCTCTGTTGATGTACAAAAGTACACCACCTGATTTGCTGCTGTCTGCTAAGTCTCTAAGAACTTCAGAAACAAAATTTGGAGTTAGCTTGAACTAGCTTATTTTGAACCAAGTCATTTTAGGAAAAGCAGGGAAGCATCATGCTCTCAGAAGGGCTGAAAGCAACACATGTGGGGAATTATTATACCAAATTGATGACATAACTGAACCCCTTGAAAAGACCAATTGAGAATTTACTTTCCTGCCAACTCTTGCCTGGATGATTTTATCTCATCTCATGGATTTTTTTTTTAAGTTTTTATTCATTTATTTGACAGAGATAGAGACAGCCAGTGAGAGAGGGAACACAAGCAAGGGGAGTGGGAGAGGAAGAAACAGGCTTCCAGCGGAGGAGCCTGATGTGGGGCTCAATCCCAGGACGTTGGGATCACGCCCTGAGCCGAAGGCAGACGCTTAACGACTGAGCCACCCAGGCGCCCCAATCTCATGGATTAATTACAAGCTCATGACTCCAACATTTAAACCTTGAGCCCAAACCTGTTCCCTGACCTCCAGACTCACCACCCAACTGCCTTCTCTGTAACTCCGCATGGACGTTGACCAAGCATCTCACAATGAACATGTCCAAAATGGAGATGATGCTCCCCCTTCCTCAGTCTGTTGGTCCTGAAATCTTTCTCACTAAATAACACCTCCATTCTTCCAGGTTTTCAGGTATAAATCTTGATTTCTCTCTTTCTCCCACATTCAATTTATTAGCAAATCCTCTCAACTTTTTAAATATCCAGAATGTGATCCCCACTCACCTTCTCTACCACAACAACTCTGCTCCAGGCAGCACCATGTCTTGCCTGAACTAACACAGCCTCCTACCTATGGCTTTCGTCCTCCCACTTTTGCTCCTACATGTATCCTACACAGAACAGGCAGAGGAAGCCTTTAAAAGGATAAGTCAGATCATCCCACTCCTCTGCTCAAACCCTTGCAGTGGTTTCTCAATCCATACAGAGTAAAATCTAAACTCTTCACCAAGGCTTATATAAGGCTAGCTGGTCTACATCTCAACCTTCCTCTATCCTTCACCTCCATCTTCCTGCTGATGCCTCCTATCACTCTCCCCCTTACCCACTCTTTTCCGGCCACAAGGGCATCCATGCTGCTACACCCTAAACACACTGCTATTCCTGGGACTTTGCCATGATTGTCTGGAACACTCTTCCTTGACATCTGTGAATCTTGAGCCATCAGTTCCTGTAGGTCTCTGCTGAGTGTAACCTTAAGGAAACCTCTTCTATATAAAATAGCATGTCACACCCATATCACTCCTTAATGCCTTACCCTGCCTTATTTTTCCCAACAGCATGTCATTATTTATTTAGTGCCTGTCCTCTCTCGGAGGATATAAATGCCCTGAGGGTAGGGACTCAGTATTCTCAGCATTGAACAGGGCCTGATGCAGAGCAGGCACTCACTATGTATTTGTTGGGTGATTAAATGAATGAATAATGTACTCTTTTGTTTCTAGTCTCCCTTGTAATGGAAGCCTCCATGTTTGTACATCTTTGTACATCATCTGGAACACATCAGACCTTGATCCAGGCATTCACAATGTCCCAAGGATGGGAAATCTGGAGTTAATCATCCTTTTCAAATTGGCACTGCCCTATGGGCATTTTATCATCCTTACCCCAAAACTGCTGGAAAATCCAGATTGAGCGATGACAATGTTCTCCTAAGGAGCCATTTGCTGTTCATAAAACTCTAAAAAATAGCATCTATGGAACAAAGAGGCTGATGCAGTGTTAGAGATACATTATCCTGAACAGCTTAAGATGGCTTCCAGGAATAGGATGAACTACGTAATGGCATAATCACCTATCCATTTCTCATTAAAAGGAGCCTGAGAGTGCACAGGCACCACACATTTATTTCTAAAGCTCTTTTGTGAAGTTGTTCTTATAGACTCACTGTGGATGTGAAGGAGAAATACAAGATTCTAAACGAGAATTTCTAATAACTTAGAAAATCCTCAAAATATCCCATCCCTTCTTAGTGTGGAATTAGAAAAGGCGGCAGTAGAAAACAGAGGGAAGAGATTACTGCAGAGAATACAGCAAGTGAATTTTAGACAAATCTCACTCTTTCAGAATAAATGGACTAAATGATTAGACACAGCAAATATCTTATCCTATTTTTTACGCATTATCTACATAAAGCTCAGAGGAGGCACTGAGTACTTAGTAGTTATTATTTTATTCTCTGCGATATTGGTTACGGTCATAGAGTTTGATGTCAGATCCACGAGGGTTAATTCTTAGCTGCCACTTACTCCCTGTGGAATTGGACCAGCTACTTAGCATCTTGGATCTTTCATGCTCTTATCTCAAAAGTGGACATGATAACACCCTTCAAAATGGAAGGACTAAATGAAATATGCAAATAAGGGAATACATATAGTGTAGCATCTAATATATAAGTAGTAATGACATTTATAATAGGAACAATAGATAAAATAGCAGACATTGTAGGAAGAGATCAAGAAGAAAGAGGAGTACCTAAAGGATGTTGTGGTTATTCTTCCATTCTTTCAAGTCTCTACTCAATGACCCCTGGCAGGGGATTTGAAGAGTTGCTAACAAAAGAGAAGGCTTGGACTCCCTAGTGTGGAGGGGGAATCATTTCCCTCTATTTTCCAACTGATTTCCCACCTGACTTCACACTAATTTAACATCGCTCCCAGAGTTGGATAAGGCCACTCTTTCCCTACGAAGCTCAACCTCTTAGAAGTAAGGTCGGTACACCCTTTGTCATGGCTCCAATCCTTCCAGTTCCTCCCTTGTCCTAGGTTGGCTCTACTCATTACACTCCAATCCAAGTACCCTTGACTGCTTCCCCCCTGCACCGTGTGCTCTGCTTATAGAACACTCCTCACTCGTCCCTGAAGAAAGAGGCTGCGCTATCACCCACTGATCCTTCTATTTGTTTTCACCCAAACCAACTCAGATTTGCCCATCAAGATCCAGCCTGTGCATCACATCCCTGTGAAAAGCCTGCTGTCCTCCCCACCAACCACAAGTAGAGATGATTTCTGACTCCTCTGCCTCATCTGTGTGCCTTATTAGAATTGCATCATGCCTTCTAGAATCTGCATTGCCACTGCTGGTTCATCTGCAGGACAGGTTAGGATCAGACAGAACTGATTTCTACTTCCAACTCCCCATTTACAACTATGTGACCTTAAGGATGCTGTTTAATGTTCTTGAGCCTCAGTACCCTGATCTGTAAAGTGAAAATAATAGTATCTGAGAGGATTATTATAAGAATGCAATGAGATCATGGAAACAAATGTTCACTCAGTGCTATCACATAACAAGTGTTTTATGGGCACTGTGTCTGGTACATAGAACTCAGTAAGTCATCAAAAAATATTTATAAAACATTTAATATATGTTGGGCATTGTACCGGGAGCTTGCAGTTCAATGGAGGAAGTAAGACCCAGTTCCAGCATTCAAAAAGCTCCAAGACTATTATTGGGGTGGATGAGGGACTGTTGGTTGGGGAAAGGTGGCGGACAGCAGGCATGGATAGACAAGAAAAGCTGTCATCATGCCACAGTGTGGTAGGTGCTATAATGGGGTTCGGGATTACAGGTGACTAGACCCACTCAAGTCTTGCAGGGGCAGAAATGGGATTCAAGCTGAGACATGACGGGTGAATAGTAATTAGTCACACAATGGTGGCGGGGAGATGGTAGAGGTGATAAGGTTTGGTGGGTGGGTTGGTGCTAGGGGAGGCAGGGTATGAAGGATATTCTTGGCTGGAAATGTGCAGTAATCGAGACACAAAAGAGAACATACTGAGTTCAGAGAGCCTAAGCGTTTCAGTATGGCTCAAGACAATGAAGATAACCAATACTACTAACCAATTAGCTAACTAATTGGTTAACTGGACTCTCCACCCTTCCTATCCTCACTAAGCTCTTATAGCACTTTTCTGCTATCTGCCACACACATCTGAAAATGTGTTCACATCCAGTAGAAAACGACGGCTAAGAGCTGGGGCGCTGGTCAGACTGCCAACGCTCAAATCTCAGCTCTGCTACTCACTGACTGTGTGACTTCATTACTTACCTTCGGCTTCCTCTCGCATAAAACTGAGATAAAAATAGTCCCTTCTGTGGTTACACAGATTTAGTTATTAGCATGGCAGCTGACACAGAGTTATTATCATGACATGTACTCCGCCATAATTGGCCCTGTGTGTACTTCTTGTCTTCTTGCCCAATTGCAAGCTTCTTGGGGTCAAGGACGTAGTCTTAAACATTTTCTCTACCCTGATAGGCTAGAATGGTGCTGGTTTAAAAAGCTCAGTGTCTGTGCGCCGACAGAGCTATATTAGTCCAGGCAGCATAGCAGAATGCTTCATTCAGATCGTGAATTCCAGAGCCAGAGGCGCCTGGGCTCATACATGTAGCTCTTCCATTTACTGACTTTTTAATCTTGGGCAAGTTACTTAACCTCTCATTGCCTCAGTTTTCTCATCTGTAAAGTGCGGATAATTATAGTAATGACCTCACTGGTTAGTTACGGGCATTCAATGCGTAAAGCCCTTAAACCAGAGCTGATATTTAACTAAGAGCTGGTATAGTTACTATTATGCTCTGTGTTTTTGTAGCATCAGAATGGGAAATCAGAACCGAGGTGGGAATGCGAGATGTCTAAATATGCAGCCTACCTAAAGATGCAGTGGCAGTTAGAGATGTATAGTTTCTATGTATTTGTGTAAAATCAAACCTGCACCTATGCACAAATAGTCACAACCTCATTATATTAAAGTAACAACATCTAATGTAATAGGTCATACATAGATTTCTCTCTGCTTCATACCTGATTTTGTCCTATTAATCTTGAGTCATAGAATCTTGGCTTTAGTACAACCCAAGTAAGACACTGGAGGGCTGCCCAGAAATAAGAAACTGAACAACAAGAGACCACATCTTAATATCCTGATACCAACAAATACCAAAAATTACAGCTTTAAAAAGTTAGATATTAATGATTGATCCAATCCTTAAGAGACTCAGTGCAATTTGAGCCATCAAAGTCAGTTCTAAAGCTGGATCAAATCCACTTACCAACATCCCTGATTTAGAGCTTATGGATTTTATTCTTCTAAGGATCTGTAATCCAAATATCTCATTTAAGGCTCACGGGGGAAGATGCAATAAAGTGCACAGAATGTTAGGAATTCAAATGGGGAAATTCCTAACTCCTTAATTAAAGTTGCAGGGATAATGCTTTCTGCATGAATCAGATTCATAAAAGTATAATAACAACCACAGATTTATAGCTGGACAACAGATATATGTCATGCTCTGAGTTACAGCTGAGAACAGAGTTTGTTAAAGCTGAATTATGGCAAATGCCTTCGACTGAAAAAATGTATGCATAAAATATTAGCCGTGATACACACTTAGAATACTCTGCAGTATAATAAAGACAGTTTCTTTTAAAGGTTATAAATTAAGAATGCTTCCTTTAGAATGAATTACAATTATCACTTTCTTTTTAAAAGTGGCTGAGCATGTATCCTGTGTCTAACTCCTATTTAAAGGATATATCCTTAACCTTAACATTTGCCTATGTAACTTTCTCTCAGGGTCCTGGATTGCAAGAACACGGCTACTGTAAAAATGAGAATGAAATACACCTCAGTCATCATAATTGGTAATTACTGTGATTGCTACCAAACTGCTTCTACATGTTTGATTCAGTGAGCAGGTTTACAAATGTTCAGAGCACTTTTTTCCCCCTTTCTTATTATTTTAAGAAAATCCAGGTAGGAATTGCCTAGGCAGGAAATATTCGCTGGACAACCACCATGAAGGTATACTTCTTCCAAGCCCGGAAATGAGAAGAGAAAAATTTTTTAAACATTTGAAGGTACATTTTCATTAAGAAACTTGGGGATTTGAGCTCATAACTCACCCCTTCAGGAAAGGGAATTTGTTGGATGGAATAAGTGACTCCCCCCACTTAAGGTCTACAAGGGGACTCTCTCACTTAGCTGGTGGATGATGGAGTGAGTTCTGATACCTCCAGTTGTCAGATTTGCAATAATATTTAGTCTTTACAAATTACTTTACCAACTCCCAAGATCATCAGTCTGTAGTTTTTTCCCCCTTGAAACTTGGCTTTGGTTCCTACTAGTCTACTGACTTGAATTATTGCTGAGTTTATCCAAAACTCATCAGCTTTTGCTTCATCACCTCTTGGCCAGGGCATGATTCACCATTTTAAGCTTCTTTTTTTAAAGAGAGAACGTATGTGCATATATTTTAAAGAGAAAATATATGTGCATAGATAGATGTAGATATAGATATTGCTATTTATTAAAAGGACACTCTCTAGTTAATTAGATCTTTAACAATATCTTGCTTTAAAAATTGCTATTCTTTGAAGATATTCAAGATTTATTACATATGTTTGTTTAGCAGTCTGGGGGAAAAAGTTAGGGAATATAAATCTTTGATCACCACCTCTCCTCTCACTGTGTTACCTTTTTTCCACGTTTGTGGAAAAATTTGAAATTATAGAAAAGATAAAGAAGAAAATATTTAAAAATTCCTAATTTCAATACCCTGAGATAATTACCATTAATATCTTGATACTTCTTTCTATAAAAACTTTTCCCATGCACCTTCTAACAGCACTAGGATCATAATATGTATAGGTAACTTTACATACTGCTTTCAAAATGTAACATGATGCCTGAGAATTTCTCCATCTCCATATTCTTTGAGAACCTAATTTTTTAATAGTTGTATAATACACTCTAATGTGGATATGCCTTAATGAAATGAACCATTTCCATCAAGTAGGACACTGAAGATGTATTTAAATTTTCATACTTATACTCATATCCATACTGTCATCTCTGATTAATTACTCAGTTTCTACAGGTGCAAATGTTGTGCCCAAAGATATTGTAGAAGGCTATGTGGCATATATTGTCTGCTAGACACTAGTCCTTAATTTTAGTAATATTGGCTTATTTCATACTTATAATGGGCAGGTACTATTACTATCCTTATTTACAGATGAGGAAGCTGAGGCAGCAAGATTAAGTAATTTCCCAAAGTCACACTGTAGAGGAACTGAGCTTTGAATGCAGGTAAATGTTCCTAAACACTGTTTCCAGATGCGTTTTGGGAAAAGTTGCAAGACTTTTGATAAATATTGTCAATTTTTACAAAGATGCCATAAACTGCAGTTATCTGTAAGAACACACACTTCACCTCACATCACCTTAAATCCACCAACACAGAGTATCATTGTTTTTAGTGTCTGTCCCAAAATTTTAGATTTTAAAATCGTATTGATTCAACTCAGTCCCCTTTTCCCTGAAATATATATGTATTTTTGCTCTTCGATAAAATAGTACTTTGAACGTAATTGGAGCTCAAGCCATATTTGTTGATTAATTGATAGATTGAGAAAAAAGATAATTCAAGTTGCTATCAGTAAGTACTGATTTGGACTACTTGAATACATGCTAGCAGGCTTGAAAGAACAGTGTGGTCATCTGAACTAGTAGAGACAAGGCAAATATCTGTTAGTGTGTACAGAAAAAACTCACGGAAAACTCCATGTTTCCACTCAGGGAGTCCCTTTCCTAACTCAGGCACAAGCTGATAGATGACCCTTCGAAAAGCTTACCAGTCCTGAAGGGTCAGACAGAAAGCAGCTGGAAAATAATACAAGATGGTATCCAAGCACGAGTTAAGTGACCCAGAAATGTTAGAGTAGATCTAAGAGGGGAGAAAACTTGCAAAGGCTAGAACCCCAACAAATGCTGTGACATCTGTCTTCTGTAATTGTGCTGAATTGGTTGAGCACATCTTTTTGAGCAATAGTGAGCCCACTCTTCCAGATGAAACCTAATTCAGGAAAAGTAGAAATGTGTGCAAATGGCAATATTTTTCTTTTTAATTTTTTTAAATTCAAATTCAATTAATTAACATGTATTGTATTATTTGTTTAAGGGGTACAGGTCTGTGATTCATCAGTCTTATATAATACCCAGTGCTCATTACAACACATGCAAATGGCAATATTTTTAATTGCCTTTTATTTTATTTTAAGATTTTATTTATTTATTATCTATTGATTTATTTGAGAGACAGAGAGAAAGGAGGGGAGGAGCAGAGGGAGAGGGAGAGAGAGAATCCCAAGCAGATTCCATGCTGAGCGTGGAGCTTGACAGGAGCGTTGATCTCATGACCCTGAGATCATGACCTGAGCCGGAACCAAGAGTCGGACACTTAACCAACTGAGCCACCCAGGCACCCTTAATTGCCTTTTATTTTTAAGCAGGAAATGTAATACCTATAACTATACCTAGTCATTTTCTTTTTATTTCATTTTCCTAGAAGTGGTTCATTTTGCTTTGTTTTATGTCAAAAATGTAGCAACTACATAACTAGGCTGATTGTATGCTGTGCTTCTAAACACAGACTGAGTTTGAATCAGATATACTGATGCACATGTAAGTCACCTAATTATGAAAGGTGGCTTGTCTCGTTTAGTTTTTAATAACGTGTTCTTTAAAATGAGGACTTATTTTTTGTTGCAGAGGCTATTAATAGTGCCTTCTTAAATACAGAACTATTTCTCATGCTTCTGGAAACCTGGGCTTACTTCCAGACACTTCTTGAAAACAAATACAGCAGCAGTTTAAATACTATACTAAGAATTATGTTTTTCAGTTGTTAAGAAAAATGTAATTATAAATTTATTAAAAAGTTTTAAAACAGGGGTGCCTGAGTGCCTCAGGTTGGTTAAGCATCTGCCCTTCAGCTCACGTCATGATTCCAGAGTCCTGGGATTGAGCCCCATCAGGCTCCCTGCTCAGTGGGGAGTCTGCTTATCCCTCTCCCTCTGTCATTCCCCCCTCTTCATGTGTGCTCTTTCGTGTGCATGCTTGCACACAGGCACTCTCTCTCTTTCAAGTAAATAAAATCTTTAAAAAATTGTTTTTAAGCCATCAAGATATAAACACATTCAATTTCTTCCATTGGGCACCAAAAACACAATGCATAAAGCCTATAAAATGTTCTTTTCTTTTTTTTAAAGATTTTATTTATTTATTTGTCAGAGAAAGTCAGAGAGAGAGAGAGAACAAGCAAGAGGAGTGGCAGGCAGAGGGAGAAGCAGGCTCCCTGCTAAACAAGGAACCCCATGCAGGATTCGATCCCAGGACCTTGGGATCATGACCTCAGCTGAAAGGAGACACTTAACCAACTGAGCCACCCAGGCATCCCAAGCCTATAAAATTTTCAAAACCCACCCACACACAAAATGCAACAACACGTATTAGCTCTAAAATAAGAAAATTGAAAAATAGGAATTAATGAATGCTATTGTTGTCCCTATAGAATGCAACATTTTGCTAACTATCCAAAGACAATTAAATCTTAAGACAGTTATATATAGGTTAAAATGTACCACTTCCCTTATTAATATATATTTGATAATGATACGGGCCTCTAAAAACAACAGAACCTATGACCTACAAAGATCTTAAATTGATCCTGAGTTTGAAGAGGTACTTCTGTCTGATCAAGCTGTTTTCAAGCACTCCTCTATTAAGCATGGCTTTCCTTTCCCCATTAAGTAACATCCATAACATACCGAAGGTATATTTAAGATATCAACAAGTATTATAAAATTTTTACATCATCTACAGCCTCTGTAATAAAGGTCAGTTGCTTCAGGCATTCACTTCAGCTGACTATATTATTTGGGGTGTTTGCAGTATGGTTTCCTTTACGTTAGTCATTGTTTAGTCTCCATTGAATATATAGTTTCCACCTGGTTTTTACTCAGACCCTGGAACAAACTATTCACTGCTCCTCCTCACTGGCCACCCAGTTTGTGGGAGTTTGTTTAAAAACAGCCTTAGCAAAATATACATTGTCTCTAGGCTGATATTCCAAATTCTGGCAAGAAGAAACTGATCCATCTTGGGCCAGGTGCCCTTCTCTGCTCTAACCAACTCTGGGCACGGGGGAGGGCTGTATGTAGACCCAGTATGCATATGAGACAAAGGGGGGGAAAATCTTAGCCTGCATCCCTAAATAACGGAGCAGGAGTCAAGAATTAAGTGCCAGTACTCTCTGTGGAAAGTGCAAAACCAGGGCAGCAAGAGTGAGGAAAGGTAGGCTAGCATACGTCCCAGTTTGCTTTAGTCGCACTTTGCACCCATTGTCCTGGTGGGTTGTGAGAGAGGGATTAGCAATGCAGATGTGGAGAAGGAGGGCCTTGTGATCGATCTCCCATGATGAGAGACCAAGTGATACGCTCAGCTCCATGAATGAAGCACCATGTTTTTCTTCAAGGAAGACTCCTTGGTGCCAAGTGACCAAGAGGTTCTCAGAAGTAGAAATCAGGGCCCTGGAGTTGTAGTTTTGTTTTTGTTCTTATCTTTCATTTAGCTTAAGAATTTCCATGGAGTATCAGGTTTGGAAGGCATCTAGTTTTGGGTTTACTAACAGATGTATGTTTTTTTATAGTTACCTTTGCATTTTAATGTACATTATAAAAAAATAACTGAAACAGCAAATGTGCAAACTATAGTTTTAAAATAAGTTTATCTAAAAAAAAAAGAATGAATTATTTAAAGATTCAATAAATAATAGCACAGAGAACCCTTCAGCAAAAATTGTGGGGGTGGTTCACAAAAGCAGCTCATTCATAAATCTGCTATTTAATTCCTTGTGCAACATGCAAGATGCTGTGGTTCAGCCTGACCTTGAACAGCTCCAAACACCAGTTTCTCTCGCTCTTCCTTTCCCTGTGCCTCCACCAGATCTTTCTTCTTCTTCCTCCGTTTTTTTTCCCCCATTAGTCTTGATTCTATCTTGTGAAGTCAAACAGAATTGTTCTCTTGTTTTGTCTTCATGGCAGTCCTTTGCATACTTGAAGTCAGTAATCAAACCCTTCTTTTAATCTTCTTTTACTCAGGGCTGTTTCTATGGTCCTTTCTCACTGAGAATCTTTATTTTCTCTTGTTTGTCATTTTATGAACAGACAGAGAGAGAATGCCCACATCTCAAGGGCATGCATTTCTCATGTAATCCACTTGTGATTGTCCCAGGAGAATAGTAAGGTTCAACAATTCCCTATGGCTCAGATTTTTGAAATTCTTACATAAAAATCATCTCATTTGATCCCTTCTGTAACTTCATGAGGTTGACAGAGAAAACTAGCCCCATTTATCAGGTTAGAAAACAAAGGGACAAAAATATTAAGTGATTTCTTTTAATTAGAAGACAATAAAATTTTTGAGCATAAAAATGGAGTCCCCACACATTAATATTTTGTTGCTTTCTGCTAAATCTGCTATTTATAGAGTCTTTGGTATCATGAAATTCACAGCCCAAGATGTAAGACAGATGGAAGAACTGCAAATGAACAGCAAGGAAATAATAAAGTAAAAAAATAAAAAAGAATAAAAACATGGGATGTGAAGAGGGGCAGATGGGCAAACCAAAGGGGAAAAAATGGGTATAAAAGAGGTATGACATTATATTTGAGTATTTTAGAGCGGACTGTCTTTCTTCACATTGACTATTTTTTGTTTTTAAAAAAGATTTTATTTATTTATTTAGAGAGAGAGTGGGGGGAGGGGCAGAGGAAGAGAGAGAGAATCTCAACTTGACTTCATGCTGAGCACAGAGCCTGACACAGGGCTCCATCCCAGGACCCCGAGATCACTCTCCTGAGATTACGACCTGAGGTGAAATCAAGAGTCCGACGCTCAGCAGACTGGGCCATCCAGGTGCCCCTTCATATTGGCTCTTGAACTTGAGCTCCCTGAAGTTAGAGCCTGCTGCTTTTGTGGTGCTGGGGAAGCTTCCCACAAAATAAAATAAATATTTTCTCCCTATGGAAGTGAAGAAGTATGAGGACCAGCCCCAGGCTTGGTGACTTGCTACAAGGAATTACATGACTTAGTATGCAGTTGTGCTCACAGTTCAGATTTATTGCAGTGAAGAGGATATAAAGCAAAATCAAAAAGGTAAAGGCTCATAGAACAAAACCCAAAGGAAACCAAATGCAAGCTTCGAAGGGGCCTATCCCGCTGCTGTCACACAGGACACACTCAGTTCCTTCAGCAGTGGGCTGTTGCAGCACATCGGAAATACTGTCTCCTCCAGAAGCTCACTGGAGACTGTGACCTCAGCTTTTATTGGTAACTGGGCATATAAGCACCTACTGCCTGACACGTACCAATATTCCAGAATCCTAGAAAGACAGCAGGTATTCAGCAAGAATGATGCTGTTTGGACAAAGGGTTTAGGCACACTGAGCCACTCCTATCAGGGAGGGGCCATTTCAGATCACTGCAAGGAACTTTTCACCATTCACGTGCCCAGATGCCAGCCAAGGCCAATGTTGCAAGCAAGACCTCCTAAGGATAGCGGTCTCAGGCCTGCACGTTAACATGCCTGCACGCACAGTAAATGCTCCGTCAATCTTTACTACGATCCCAGGTTGATTAGGCTCTAGAACAGAATTTCTTTTTTTTTTTTTTTTAAGATTTTATTTATTTATGTGACAGAGAGAGAGACAGCCAGCGAGAGAGGGAACACAAGAGGGGGAGTGGGAGAGGAAGAAGCAGGCTCCAAGCAGAGGAGCCCGATGCGGGGCTCGATCCCAGAACACTGGGATTACACCTTGAGCCAAAGGCAGATGCTTAACGACTGAGCCACCCAGGCGCCCCTAGAACAGAATTTCTTTCTTCCTCTTAGAAAAAGGGAGCCCAGTCTGTTCCAGTAAATAAATACCAGGCATCAGAAATATATTGGGATAGCAGACAGAGGACAGAGTAAAGCCAAGTAGCTAATGACTAAATCCATCTGATGGATACATAAATCTCTAGTCTCACTGATGGTCCCTAAAGAACATTATTTCTCAGAACCACTTGAGAGTTAGTACTGGCAACTGAGCTATTTCTGCCCCTTGAATCCAACCTAAATCTTTCCTTCTTATTGAACTGGGTCTTTCTACCTGGCTTAAGAAAGCCTTCTATTCCCTGTGCGGGCGCAGTTAGCAGCCTTACAGATCGCTGGCATCCACGATGATGTTTGCCCTGAGTTGTATCAGGAAGAAGTGACCATGTGGTCCTCAGATCACCATGGTAGGCTTTAAACTTCGAAACACACAAAAGCAATTGATTCAGATTACTTGAGGAAAGCGTGTTAGGAGATCTGGTTTCCTTCAGAGAAAATGAGTCACTAATTAGCTGTGTTTCCTTGGACAATTATACCTACATACCTCAGTTTTTCTTATCTGTGAAATGGGGCTGCAAAGCCCCTTCTGACTCAAATACACTCTGACGCAATGGGTCACACACAACATCGTCATATACACCACCATTGGCATAATTAAAAAGTCACAATGCTCTTGACTCAAATGTCTTTTATCCCACTCAAATTTAGCGGCAGGATGACAGAAGGCAAGGAGCTGGGGTAGAGGGGGAGTGACATCAAAAGAAAAAGTTATAGGGATTAAAAGAGCATCTAAGTAAAAAGGGGGTCTTCCAAATAGTCTCCCTACTCAGACACTTTTATTTGGATCATCTAGAACTATTTCTCCGTGCACCAGCTGAACTTCCCCCCTCCTTGGGTTTTAATAATAAACCAGCACATTAATTTTTTAAAACAGGAAATGATAGGGCAAAGACTCCATAAACAGCTGAAATGTTAATCACACAAAGGCTCCCAAAGCAATTTCATTCTGGACTCCTCATGGTTATGCATTACAATAGGAATTTTCATCAGAACACCAGCCCTAGGATGGGCTGCTAGGCAAATGACACCTACCACAGCCTGAACCCCTGGATGGGCTCTTTGAAGGGGCAACCAGGGCAGAATGTTCCAAAAAAGGCATAGGCATAGATGGTGGTGCCAGTGTGGGGGAGGCAACGGGGGGGGGTACTTAATCCATGTTGAGGATACTAGGTACTCTGCATATATTATCTGAATTAGTTTCAACAACTGACTCCTCATTGAGGGGATAAGATTATCATGCTCACTTCACAGATGATGAAAATGAAGTTCAGAGGAGGAAGGTAACTTTCCCAAAGTCACACAGTCACATAGCGTATTAGTGTTCCGTTGACATGTCCTTGCTGCATAAAACATCACCACAATCTTGGCAGCTTACAAAACACACCCAACTATATTATCTCATAGTTCTCATGGGTCAGGAGTCCAGGTATCAGGTTAGCTGGGGCCCCTGCTCAGGTTTCTCCAAGCTGAAATCAAGGTGTGGGCCAGGGCTGTGAGGCTTACCTGAGGTTTGCAGCCCTCATCCAAGCTCACTGTTTATTGGCAGAATTTGTGTCAAGCAGTAGAGGTCACATAGTCCCCTGTGCATATGACTCCACTAGGCAGTTTACAACTTGGCTATTTGCTCCCAGACCAGTCAGGCTCCCCGCCACCCGGCCCCCAGGATTATTTCCCATTTGATTCACTCAAAGTCAACTGGTTAGTAACCAAACAACAGGAATGCTATCCAATCATATTCACAGTTTCCACCCATACTCAAGTGGAGGGGCGGGGAGCTTGGACAGGGTGTGGGACACGGATGGTCACCTTAGAATTCCACCTGCCATGTAAAGCCAGTCAATGTCAGAGCTAAGTAAGGCATGACTTCATGTCTGTTCACCACCTAAGCCATGGAGCTACCTACATGCCTGAGCCAGTCTGGGCTGAAGCAGGAGCCTAGACAGATATTCCCAATGGCGGCAACTGGCTCAGAGAATTAGAAAAGACCAGTGAAGCCCCAGCTGGCCTGAGATTCTCAGAGGGAAGGGTGGTGGCAAGATCTAGTGTCTGTTACCTGGCTAAGTGTCACCTCTGAATGAGATCATTCTGAGATTCCTCAAAAACAAACATTCTCTGTGGTAAAGGCCCGGGATCATCGGGAGGCATCTGACTGCCCTACCTCAGTGGTGACATTTACTTACAGGTTGGATCCTCCCAAGGCTCTCTTCTTTCTGCTTATTCTTTTTGCCACATTCACAGAGTGTCTGCTAAGAGCCAAGAACTGAGAGTCACTGAGGATACACAGATGAAAAGACAAGGCCCTGCCCCCAAGAGTTTTAGATCTTAAATCGTGGGAAAGGGATGAAAGTGAATAGATATAAATGTGTTCAGGGAAATATATATATGTGTATATATATATACACACACACAAATGATATGTTAGAGAGGAAGGAGCTGTATCTCCCTGGGAAGGTTCCAGAGAGTTCAATCTGACTCTGAAGAGGAAGAGGTTCTTGAGTGGATTAGATGAGGGGGGGATTGGGTGGGGAGAGCATTGGAGGCAGAGGAAACATCTTCCTTAAAACCCTTCAGGGGCTCCCCATGGACTCTTAAGATAAAATCCAAGGCCCGAATATGACTTAGAAGTTCCTATATGATAGGGATTCTCCTTCTTTTCCAGACAATGCTCCCTCTCCCCTTAATATGTGCAGTCTGGATTCATCACTGGTCTTTCACATACGTGGTTTCCTCTCCTGGAACATTCTTTACCAGCATACGGTTACCACACTTAATTCCCCAACCTATCTTTACACACACACACACACACACACACACACACACGCGCGTGTGCTTCTCCTTTCTAATTACTATTTACTCTTCAGGTCTTGGATTAGACATCACTTCCGCCAGAAAGCCTCCCTCGGTGCCAAAGCTCTGATTTAAAATGCTTACTGTAGGTGCTCTGTAACAGTGTATGCATTACCAGCATAGCATTTATCACTGTGTCTGGTACCTGTCTCCTTGAGGCTACTGCAAGATATAATACAACCGACTTAAGGGACCAGGTTTATCTTTTCACTCTTCCATCTCCAGGGATTACCGGTTACTTAGTAGGTGATCAAAAACTATTTGTTGGATAAATAGATAAAAGGCACAGAGGCAACCTTGTTCATGGAAGAATATTAAAGGCATCATAGACTAAATGGAAACAAAATTACTCAAATCTTCCATAGCCTAGTGCCTGTACTGGGGTATGTGACAAAGACATTAGCAGAGAATTTATATATGTCTAAATTATATATAATATATGTGTATATATATGTATATATATATATCATATATACATATGTACATATCCATATACACACACACACATATATATACCATATATATGATAGTACTTTAATGTAGATTAGAAAAAAGAGAGACAGTTCTTTAAAAAATGTTTAGAATTCTGATTTTCTGTTGGAATCATAGTCAAGAAGTCAGAACTGCTTTTCATAGCTGGCCATTCCTAGAATATTATTTTGCTGTGATAACAAATGATCCCCAACATTTCAGTGGCTTAAAATAAAGGTTGATTTCTTACAATGCATGACCATTACTCCAGACTTGGGCTTAGAGAACATCCTCTATCTCTGATCTATCTACGGCCATCGTAGAGAGAAGAGACATCACAAACCTAACATGCTCATCTTGGAAGGGACACATGTGACTTCCATCTGTATTCCATTAAATAAAGCATATTCACATGGCCATTCCCGACTTCAACAGGGCAGAGACCTAAACCTCACACAAGAAGGGGTTCTTCAAGGAAGAAGTGGGAAAGTGAAATATTTTATATACAATAATATAATCCTTCACATCAGGGGTCAGCAGGCTGCAAGCCTCTTCTCTGACATTTGGATTTTTCCCTTTTCATTTGTTGGCAATTAAACTTTACAATACTACCCTGTCTTTGGAGTAAAGAAAACAAGCTAAGATTCTATAGAGAAAGAATGCTCAAGTTGGAACAGTCCGTACAGTTCACATAGTCACAACACTATATATTATGAATGGGAAAACTGGCTCAGAGAAGCTGCTGCCTTCCCCAAGGCAACCCTGCATCATATGTGGGCTAAGACCAAGTCCCAAACCCCTGGTCTCAGGACTTAGGCTCATTCTTCCATTGCCTACATAAGGTAAGTCAACTTACTGTCTATGAATCGGACTCATGGCTTTGCACAGCACAGATCTAGTTCCTGCCCTTGAACCTGATTTATGGTCCTGCTGAGAGAAACACCCCCCCCCCCCCCCGGTGCAATGAGCTTCAGTGGAGCTTTTCTCAAACCAGTTCTCTTCACTTTGTTGAGAGAGGCTGTAATTATGCTCAGTTCTTTGCCTGTTTTATAGCTTGGTACTGCCATAGTAAGAACATCTACAATAAAAACATCTATGGGGCTTTGTTTCCTTCTGTATAAATTCATTGTCTGGAATCTGACAGCCCCATGTCTTGGTAATTTATCAGAATTAGTCCATTTAGGAAGGAGTGCCTTGCTCAACTGAAACCCATTCTCTTTATTTTATCCAAACCCTGGTATTGTCAGGTAGCTTCAACTAAGCTCCTGTATCTATTCTAAAGTAAAAAAAAAAAACAAAACAATTCTTCTCCTAAAGCCTCTCTATTCTAATCTTTTTCACACTTCTTGATTGTATAATGAACACTGTTTCTTCCTCATCATTCTCTTTCCCCACTGACATTCCATGTAACTTGACTACATAATCCGGAGGCTACCTTCACTTATGAATTGGTCAAATCTTAGAGGTGGCAGAAAACATAATGAAACAGAGAGCTATTTTTAAAGAGTAAAGTGTGGTATATTTAGACTTTTGTCCTCAGTTCTTAGCATAAGCTTTTCAATACATCATGGATTTTATGTCCTTTAGATTGTCTATATAAAAACAAGGAGCACATACTCCAATGTTCTCAAATCCTTAAGAAAAAAGATATGTGCATATTAATGCAAAATATTAGCATTTTGTTCATTCTCTGATTTTTGAGTCCATTATTTTACTATCTCTTGTTTTCTATTTTTGATACATTTAGGGCTGCACTTTTTTTCTTCTAATACAGTCGCAGTATTGATGTGCCAGGCTTAGTGCTAAGAACTGAGCCAACAGTAGACACGCAGAGGAGTCTCAGGATACGGAGACTGGGGGATTCTAAGAGATGGAATAAATGTTCCGTGTCTGCAGAGAGGTTAAAGAAGGTTTTCTGACAATTTCAGGATTTGGAGTCTAAAAGGTTGTTTTGGGGTCCCATACCTCTAAATTGGATTTTGACTCCCTCTTTTCATTTGCTGGCTCTGGCAAAGGATACACAGAAGTAAGTAGTTTATGTGGCTTACCTTTGAACAGCTCCTAGGAAGGTGATAAGTGAATTCACCTTCTAATGATTTGCTGTTCTGCAATTCTTAACCACACATTCACATATATAACACAGGTGTAGTATTTCCCTGAGGGTTCTCCAACATCAATAAACTAAATGATGCCATGTCAGACAAGCGAAATTCTTCAGAGAAAGCCAGCTTGGTATACAGAGTCCAGATATCGGGAGCACGTCTGATTAGGCAGACCGTGTGCGGACAAGCTGCCCTCTACTTACAATGCCAGAGTGTGGAAAAGCTGAAAAGTTTGGGTGTTTGAATAGGACTATTTCCAGAAGACATTACCAGTGAGTGGACAGATGATGGGACTAGGATGAAGAAGCCATCACTGCGCCCTAAAGATCTAGGAACTCCATTCACCTGGTCCATGATTTCATTTCCACAGCTCAGCTTCCTATCTGGCCGTGGTAACTACACTATGACCCTTTCTCTCTGTGCCTCAAAACAGCTGACATGATATAAAATATATTAACACCACAGTTCTAAACTACGGTATCTTTTACATGTTAATTATTCTCCTATAAATAAAAACAGCACATGTTCACTGTAAAAATGCTGGAAAATAAGAAGAGTATAAAGAAGAAAAATTGCACGATATGCTCTTGCTCAGACAGGAAACTTCTAAAATATTTGGAATATTTCCTTTTAGCCTTTTTTTCTAGGGTGTCCCCATCTGTATCTCCCTATCTACATACCCACAGCCACATAGAGGACCTCCCCATCCAAAACACAGACACAGACACAGACACAGACACACACACACACACACACACACACACACACACAGGGAGGAAGGCATCCTCCATCACTTACTAGAAAATTATTTAGCCCTTTTGCTTCTTAGTTTTCTTATCTACAAACTGTGGATAAAAATAATGACTGCTTCACACAACTAGTGTAACAATAAAATGAGTGAGTTAGTTTATGTAAATGTTTAAAACCTTGTCTGGCCATAATGGATTCTCAATAAATGTTGGCTACTATTATCTCATTGTATATACAGTAAAGGTATCTTACTGGTTCCCATTTTCTAACTTAATACAATACAAACTGTCTCCCCACCTTCACTGCTATAACCCTAGTCTAAGCTAGCATCATCCCTCTCTTGAATTACTGCAATGATCATTTACTTGATGTCCCCAGTAGGACCTACCATCTAGTCCCCAAATAGTAGATAGGATCATTTGTCACAAATATAAATCAGACCATATTGCTCTCCTGCTTAAACCCTTCCAACAGTAATTTCCAGTTATAGATAGAACAAAATATAAATTTCTTACTCTGTTTATCATTGAGGGATCAGATTTCCAATCATGTCCTAGAACCCTGGTTCATGTAGCCCAACCAAACAGGAATCTGCAGGCAGGTATTCTGGGATGAGAGTAATAGCCACACAGCCCCCTCAAGCACACAGGCACCTTTTATGCTCCAAAATTGTTGGCCCAAAGCTCTCAGGCTCATGGTTGTAAGGCAGCAAAAGTGAAAGTCCTCCTTCCACACACTGATTTCATTGGACATCTTTATTGGCAGGGACGTGCCAAAAAGCCCCTAATCCCTACTTCAGGAGCAAGAGACATCAGGAAAGCCAGTAGTTTAATTATACACATCGATGCTTGACACTAAACTGGTTGCCTCTGCAGGAAAGAAGAGAGGTGGGAAGTTAGGGTAAGCACCCAGCAGTATCTGCCAGCTGGTAGTCTGCAACATCCTTCCTCACGCCTACCTGCCCCACCTCTCCCCCTGACACCATGCCCAGCCACACCAGCCTTAGTCCTTAGTATGCACCAAACCCCTGCCTGCCTCAGGAAAGGTCATTAGCCTTGCTTTCCCTTCTGCCTAGAAGGTTCTGCATAGTGGTTGGCATGTGGCTGGCTCCTTCTCTTCACCAGGCCTTAGTGGAAATGTAATCTCTCCAGGGAGTCTTCCTTGATTCCCTGTGCAAAGTCACCCCTCATCGCCCCCCACCCAACTGACTTCATAGCACTTATCGTTAGTTGAAATTACTCTGTTTATTAATGTATTTGTTTATTGTCTGTCTCTTTGACCAGGACATAAGATGCAAGAGAGCTAGGCCTTCACTCCCGACTGCATCCCCAGTGCTCAGAACAGAGTCCAGAACACAGGAAGTGTTAGATTCGGTGAACAAATGCCAAATGCATTACAATACTTTCTGTTTTCATTAAATGCTATTTAAGAGATTTAACAGCTGTAAAATATTCTACTGGACAAATATAACACTATTAACTACTTCCTACGGTTTGCTACTAGAGTAAACTCAATAATGGTCCCCCAAATGTACACATCATAATCTCTGGAACTGGAAAATGTTACCGGATACGGTGAAACCGACTTTGCAGATGTGAATAAATTAAGGATCTTAATTTTAAGAGATTAAGCTTAAAAAACAGGGATATTACCTTGGATGATCTTCACGGACCTGATGTAATCACCACAGTCCTCATAAAAGGGATGCAGGAGGAGTTAAAGTTGGAGGAGAAGGCAACGTGTGGTCAGAATCAGAGATTGAAATGATGAACTTTGAACATGGAGGGAGGGAGGGGGTCATAAGCCAAAGAATATGGGGGGCCAATAGAGCTGAAAAAGACAAGGAAACAAGATGCCCTTGGACACCCCACAACGAACCAGCCTTCATACTGCAGAAGCCCCTTTTAAGCAACCAACTTGAACAATGAAAACCCGAGTAAGGCAGAAGGGCCCATGGTGACCCCCTATCCCCTGGCTGAATACAAGCAGGCCCACAGGTGACCCATCTCAAAATATCCATAAGCCCTAGCTGACCCGTGGGCTACTTACACCTGGACACAGGTGCCAAAAAAGGACAACTGCATACATTCGCATACCTTCTCACCTTCCCCCTTTCATGGCAGCCCCCCCACCTTGCGCAGTCTCTCCTTTGCTGTCCTCCCCACTGCTCCCTTGCAATGTATTCAATAAACTTCCATCTTCTTTGTCCCACCTTGAGTGAATTCTTTCACCGCCCATGCCACTGGCCTCCACCCAATCGAGTCACCCCACACACACCTTGACTTTAGCCCAGCAAAAGCAATTGCAGACTTGTGACCTCCAGAACTTTCAGAGAGGCCATGTGTTTTAAAGCAATTTGTAATAGCAGCAATAGGAAACAAATATAGACATTTAGGTGTTTTTTTTTTTTCTCCCTAAGAGAAAAAAAAGTATTTATTACTGTCATGATGTTGTAAAGAACTTCATTTTACAGGTATTTTAGTCTGCCTTTCCAATGATTTCATTAGAATAGTTTCCTAGAGGCAGGATTCCAGTAAGCTTGCACCACCATACAACCCGGCCGGCTGTGGCTGGGTAAATGCCTGAGCAACCTGGCTGCTTAGAAGTCTGCTATGTTGAGTATAGCCACAGGGCCTACAAAGAATTAACCCACTCTGCGGAACAATCACACGAACACAAAGAGATTGTTTTCCAGGGGAAACAGGGCCTGTAAAAAGTAAGCAAAAACAAGGGTGCCTTTTTCTTATTTGTCCTTCTTATTAACATTATAAAACAGAGGTGGGGAACAGGAATGAGTTAAAATGTTAGACCAGAAATAGTTCAAACTCAGCTCCAAAGATCCACACACCTTTGATACCTGCCAGATGGGCCTTTGAAGTGTAAAACAGGATCAGTTACCTCAGGGAAGGCTGACACACAAGTCCCAACCTGTGAATTAATCAGAGAAGCCTCTGGATGTGAACAGACAATGGTGCCCGGTAGGGTGCAGAACAGGGTGTGGTCTGGGTGAAGGCCGCTTCTCCAGGGTGGTGTGCATGACAAAAGAGAGAAATAATTTACTTGGAGGCCAAGTGACAGGTGTGGGGTCCCTCAGGGCAGATCCCGTCAGTGACCCTCCCTCCCCACAGACAAGGAGCCTGTTGCAAATAATTCAGTATGGAAACGCCGGAAGGATTAACTTTTGTGTTCTCCGAAACTTCCCTGCATTCCACCCCAGAACCTGGCAGTTGAGAGTGTGTTCTGTACACCAGCAGCATTGCCATTGCATGGGAGCTTGTGAAAAATGCAGAGCTCGAGCAGCATCCAGTCGTAGGGAATCAGTCACTGCATCTTAACAGTATTGCCGTGATTCTTAGGCACATTAAAGTTTGAAAACATCAGCCCTAGAGTCTAAGCTGCATAGAAGCCGAGCCTTTGTTGGCTCTGTTCAGCGCTACACTTCTAGTGATGCAAACACTGCCTGGCACTACTTGGAGGGGCTCAATAAATATTTGTTCTGTCAATGCTTAAATAAGTGAATGCACTGAGCCTTAGGTGCTGAAGAGGGATTTGAAAAGAGAAGGGACTGGTGTACTATACTCTTTGTATTCTACACACATACACACACGTGTGTGCACACACACACATATTAAAGTCGAAGAATATTTTTTTGAACCCATACTTCAGGTGCCTGAGCACAACCGAAACAGAAGTAGCTACAAGGTGAACTTTTTTTCTGGCTGTTGTGAAAGCCAAAATCCAGGAGAGAGGTTAAGGTAAAAGGGCTGGAATAAGCCCGGAGAAGTTACTCTCACAGCTGAAAAGAGGACGTAGGTCTATGGTTCACCCCACTGTCAAAAAGTCACGCTCCGACTTGGGCACAAATGGATCAAGACTCAGAAGGGAAGGACAGCCCGGGATCCTGAACCAGAAGGGATCTGGGGAGTCTGGCTCTAAACATGGGTACCACAGACTACAGAGACTCTTCCCCTTCCTTGACATAAATGCACTTTATTGACTTCTAAGAATCATTCATATCAGATAGTGGTCATACCACCATGACCCCGATAGCCTGAAGATTTGGGGCATCACATGAGCCTCCCAGATTGCTGAGTGATCCTAGCAAGGGACCTCTGTGACGACTGAGATTTAATTTTCTTTCAGCCTTGTGATGTAAAGACTGAGTCAGACTTCATTTCACATAAAGAAATAAAGAAGTGTGACATTTCCCTTGATCATCATTTCCTTTTAATTTTTTATTATGAACATTTTAAATGGACACACAGCGCCAAAAGGAGAAATATATAATGAACCTTCATTACCTATCATCTAGCCTCAAGAAATATCGATTTATTGTTAAACTTGTTTTATGTGTATCTCCTACCCTCCATTCTGGTTATTTTTATTTAATTTTTAATAGCTACACAGAGGTATAATATTCATAGTATTCACCCACTATAAAGGTACAAGTCAGTAATTTCTAGTAAAAGTATACACATGCAAATATCACCACAATCTAGTTCTAAAACATTTTTATCACCCTAATGACCCCTGGACTCCCTCCTCCCCTCAGACTCCCGTACCTTTTTACAGTCAGTTCCCAGGCCAGCCCCAGCAACTGCTGATCTGCTTTAGTCTCTAGAGATTGCCTCTTCCAGATACTTCATGCATATAGAGAGAATTACATGATACAGAATATTTATTTCTGGATTCCTTCAGTTAGCATCATGCTCTTTCCTCCATACTGTAGAGTATATAAGTAGTTCCATTCCCTTTATTACTGGAGAGTATTCCAACGTATGATGATAACACATTTTGTTTATGCATTACATGTTGATGGACATTTGGATCTAGTCTGAGGTTTTTGCATTATAGTAATACTATGAACGTTCACTTAAAAATTTTGTGTATTATATTTTTATTTTTCTTGGCTGGATACATAAGGGTGGAATTGCTGAGTCATACAGTGCTTTCTAAGAACCTGAGAACCTGTCATCCAAAGCGGTTGCACCATTTTACCTTCCACCAGCAATGTGTGAAAGTTCCAGTTTCTCCACATCCTCCCCAACACTTATTTTTGTCTCTTTTTTATTATAGCCATTCCAGTGTATTGGAAGTGGTATCTCATTGTGCTTTTAATTTTCATATCCCTAATGTCTAATGATGTTGAGCATCTTTTCATGTACTTGTGAGCCCTTTACATATCTTCTCTAGCAAAAAGTCTATTCAAATACTGCGCCCATGTATTAAGTGGGTTGTCTACCTTATTATTGAGGTGCAATGTACATTTTGGACATAAGTCCTTTATGAAATATATGAATTGCAAAATTTTTCTCAAGCTAGCCTGTGGCTTGTCCTTTCATTAGATTAATGATGTTTTTTGGGGGCGCCTGGGTGGCACAGCGGTTAAGCGTCTGCCTTCGGCTCAGGGCGTGATCCTGGCGTTATGGGATTGAGCCCCACATCAGGCTCTTCCGCTATGAGCCTGCTTCTTCCTCTCCCACTCCTCCTGCTTGCGTTCCCTCTCTCGCTGGCTGTCTCTATCTCTGTCAAATAAATAAAATCTTTAAAAAAAATAAAATAAAATAATGATGTTTTTTGAGCCCTTATGACCATGGATGGTAACAGGGGCCTCACTTACCTGCAATTAGTTCATTTGGCTACTACATATGACTGGGAAACCAATTTCAACCGAAACTTCTCAATCTTTACAAAGCACCAAGATCTGCAACTGGAGAAACCAACTCGAGCCCAGCTTCTGGCTAACAGGATGGCCCAGGACAGGGGCAGCACAGATGCAGCAAAATCCCTCAGGATTCTGACAGCAACTAAGGAGAATTAACATCTTCCTGCTCATGATCATGGAATATTTTTCCATTCATTTAGATCCTCTTTAATTTTTGCCACCACTGTTTTATAATTTTCAGTGTATAAGTCTCACTCTCCTTTTGTTAAATTTATTCCTAAGTATTTTATTCTTCTTGGTGCTATTGTGAATGGAATTGTTTTCTAAATCTCATTTTCAGATCGCTCATTGCCAGTATATAAAATTACAATTGATTTTTATAAGTCGATCTTATATCCTGTGACCTTGATGAACTCACTTATTTCCAGTAGATTTTTCCTGGAGGTCTCCATAGGACTTTACACATACAAGTGTGACTTTGTTGCTGTTGTTGTTGTTTCTTGCATCGTGTGTTTAAGCAATAAAATTCAAAGCAACCTGATTTTAAATTAAACAAATTAGAATGCACTCAAAATTATTCCAGTTATATTATCATGTTGCATATGCCTAAAGGGCAGAGTGAGAGAGGTGTCATTGGGCCGTGCTGGGAATCACAGGTCATCTGCAGCCTCCCTTACCTCTTCTACAGCCTTATGAGATGGTCTTTCAGCTGGGGTTTTTGTCAAAATGTGCATATACCTATAGAGCTGTGTCAGAGGGGGGAAATCATTGAGAATCGCTGCCTTTGCAGGATTGCTTGGCCCAAGACATGTCCTTAAGGAAGATTCTAGGGAGTCAGACGTGGTCCTCAAGAGCAGGAGCAGCATGAGAAAAAACAAACCAGAAGGCAATGTATTTTGACATGTCCATGTGAAAACTATAAAAAGGTAAGAAGAGGCATCTTCCCTACTTCACAGAGGGTATAGATAAAATTGGCAAAATTGGCATTTTGAGTCCTGCACAGAGCATACAATTCAAAGAACTGGATAAAGTTAGTGAAAAAAAGAGGTGTGGCAATGACTAACTTATTGCCATAAAAGTCGTAAAATCCTAATATTGTACTATAATTGAATTACAACATATTATTGATTTAGTGTGTGTAAAGCACTTCGCTCAGAGTTTGGTTAATAGTGAATGTTCCATAGATGGTAGTTGTTTATACTATCACTACTACTTTTGCAACTCAGAGGAGAGGTGTTCCACGACTGTCTACAACGAGTATTTGTAATGCTAAGAGCAGTTCCCTGCTCAATCTGATGGTCATTTCAAAGATAATTATTATGAGACCCTGAAAATAGAAAAGGCAGTTCAGGATAGAGGTGGGCTTCAGAGGTAAAGGTTAATAAAGATGCAAAACACTAAAACCTTGTGCTAACTACCCATGGCAATCAAAACTACACACTGCTTTTCCCATATCCACTGCGATAGCCAAGATAGGGAAACAACTCAGTGTCCATCATAGGTGTGGAGATATGCACACACACACACACACACACACACACACACACACACACTGGAATATTATTCAGCCAAGTAAAAGAAGAAAATCCTGCCATTTGTGACAACAGTGATGGATGCTGAGGGCATTATGCTTAGTGAAATAAGTCAGAGGAAGACAAACACTGAATGATATCACTTATATATGGAATCTTAAAAAACTAAACTCATAGAAACAGGGAGTGGAGTGGTCATTATCAGGGGCTGGGAGATAGGGGGAAAGAGAGGAGATTTGGTCAAAGGGTACAAACTTCCAGTGACAAGAAATAAGTTCAGGGGATTTAATGTATAGCATGGCGACTATAGTTAATAATGCCGTATTATATTCGTGAAAGTTACCAAGAGGGTAGATCTTAAATGTTCTTACCTCACACAAAAAAAATGGTAACTCTGGAATGTGATGGAGGTGTTAGCTAACACTCTGGTAGTAATCATTCTGCAATTTATAAGTGTATGAAATCAACACATTGTACATCAAATTTATACAATGTTACCCATCAATTATAGCTCAATAAAGCTGGAAAAAAAGACTACAGAGTGCTTGTGGAGAGACTAGTGAATAAATACATGCATCTGTACATGTGTTTATATTCAGAAAATCTATTTCAAGCTTATCCGTAATCACATTTAATTGCATCTTTAATTTCTAAATTGCCAGATTAAAACACAAGCTCCCTTGTCATTGATACTGAGAAAAAGGAGGCTGTTGTATGGCCAGCAACTGCAGCCTGAAAGGGCAGGTTCAGAACAGAGTCCTCTCTGCCCCTCCTCTCTCTTCCCTCTCCTTGCCTCTTCTCCTCACCCCTGCTCTAGCTAAGGGCAGAGTCATCTGACCCTGGAGGTTACAAATTCACTGATTGGGAAGAGAGGTTCTTTTGGCTATATCTAGTTCATTTGACTACAACATACATCTCAGAGACCAAGTTCAACCTGATGGGAAGGTTTTCAGACTCTATAAAGCATGGGATCCATATCTGGAGAAACCACCTCTGCCTTGCCCAAGCCTTGGGCTCCAAGTAACTGAAAGTCAAAGCCTGCCTGACAGGATGACCCAGGGCAGGGGCCCCCAGAATGCTCAGGTGGCCAGCCCCTCTCAGGAGAAACAGGCATTGTCGCAGCTTCCTGGTAACGGGGCCGTCCCTGCCATCTCAGCCTCTGCCCCTAAGCAGACAGACAATCCTACAGCCAGCACAGAGAGGCCCAGGATGTTAAAAGAAGCAGGGAGCCAGCACAATGATTTCATCTGTATGATGCCCAGCACGTAGTGGCTGCAACCTTGGGAGACATGGCACTGAATGGAATGAACATTCTAGACTCAACTTTGCCACGTGGCAATGAAGCCATTTCACTTCCTTCTCCGTTTCTGCTTCTGCGCGTTGGAAACATAGTAATTCCTACCTGCAAGGTCGCATCAAGGATAAAAAAGGAGCATATTCTAGAAGACTCACTGTGAGGCCCAAAGTGTCACATGAATAGGAACCAAAAAATGACAGGTTGCCTCTATGGTGCTGTCTACACTTGGCCCAGATGTTAATATTTAAGTGGCTAGAAGCAGGGCCGGTTTTCTTACTGACATTCTTCTAAGAAAGGTAATTTTAAGATTATACATATTATTTTAATAGAATTCTATAACATTATTTTCATTTGATTGAAATGAATATGATCATAAACACTTTTTTTTGTTTGTTTGTTTTGGTCCCTGAATGGGTCCCTGTACAAAATGACATTGTTTATCATGGCTCTAATTGGTTCCCTTGTTTCAGCCTGACAGTCTCCCAGATTCATTCTTCACACCACTGCCAGCCTGCTATGGCTCCAAGACAAATCTGAGGTTGACTCCTCTTTTTCCCTAAAGACCCATATCCAATCAGTCAAGTCTTAGGGATTCTGCCTCCTTAATATCTCTCAAATCCATCCATTTCTCTCCATCCCACCTGACAAGCCTCTATTTTAAATCACTATCATTTCTCATTGGAAACTAATGAAATCGCAGCCCACACGGTCACTCCTAGGGGTCCCTCATGTTGCTCTTTTATCTCCATTCCTTTCTCCATACTGCAGCCAGAAGGATCTTCCTGAAGTGCAAATTTTCTCACGGCACTGCCGGCTGGAACCTGTGCACGTTAGCGTCATCAGGATAAAACCCCTAGCTGCCGGACCAGGTGTCCCGGCTCTGCCTTCACACACCTAATTCCTTACCTCCTCATTGCCATCACCTCCTTTGGGAATCCTTCTGCGGACCCCTACGACCGGGCTAAGAGCCCTTGCTCTGCATCTTCAGAGCACTCACCATCTCCTTGAACTTACCTCTTTCCACTGTTACTTATCCATTAGCTGCTATGGTTCATCAGCTAGACTGTCAACTCCCCGAGAGCATGAACGGATCCTTGTTCCTGGTATATCCCAATAGCAGGTGTTGCATTCTCATGCAGATTTCTTCCCATCTCCTAGCTCCTGGGGATACTGATAACTCATGGCTCAAAGCCATGTCCTTTGCTGGGCATTGCCCCAGGCTGCAAAAAAACTGCCTTCCCTACAGTTATAGCCCCTCCTCAGGGACACTGGGCCACCAGTGACCCAGGGACATTGGCATGCAAAGGCCTGGCCTCCTTTCCTCTTTGGGACAACTCTATAGGGTTAGCTCCAGCACTCGCAGTAAGACTGGGCGGGGTCTTAGCTGCAACCACATGGAGCACATGCTTCTCTCCCTGCCCCATCCTGTCATCCTCACTTTCGTTCAGGTGTATCTCCCCAGATATTCCCCAGGAAACCATGTGCACACAACTCACAATATTCAGTATATTCCCAGGCAACCCAGTCAAAAATAGTCCTTATATCCAATGTAGTACCTGGCCCAAAATGTAGTTGACGTATGGACTAATAAATGGATAAATGCCTTTTTAATGCCAAGTCTCAGAGAAGAAAATTTGTATCATGTATGTTTCCATTTCTAGAGCCCGGCACAGGGCCTGACTACTTACTTACTTAGACGGTCCTTCAGATGTTCTCTCTTACGACCAAGGGAGCAGTCTTCTGGAGGCATATGGCTCCTTTCTTTATCCATTAGGTCCAAAGTGATAAAAGCTAAAAGCATCAAAGGAATGTAACATTACATTACTCTGCATAATAATGAAATTTACTGCCTTTGAAGGAAGAAAAGGTATATGGCAATTACAAAGCAGTTAGAAAACACTGTTTTTCATTAGGGTTTAGAGGGCCTGTGTTCTTCCCAAGAATTAAAATAACTTAAGGGTGAGCTATGTACTGTTCTAACAGATCTAAAAGGGCTTTTTAAAAAGTGATATCTAGGGGCGCCTGGGTGGCACAGCGGTTAAGTGTCTGCCTTCGGCTCAGGGCGTGATCCCGGCATTCTGGGATCGAGCCCCACATCAGGCTCCTCCGCTGGGAGCCTGCTTCTTCCATTCCCACTCCCCCTGCTTGTGTTCCCTCTCTCGCTGGCTGTCTCTATCTCTGTCAAATAAATAAAAAAAATCTTAAAAAAAAATAAATAAAATAAAAAAATAAAATAAAATAAAAAGTGATATCTTTAGGAAAATCCCCTAATAGACCTGCCTTGAAGGGTACATGCCCAAACTGAATGATGCTGTCAGACTTGAAGCACCAAGACCCCCTTGAGTGGAACCACTTTGCAGCTCTTTGGATTATCAGAAGAAATCACTGATTTGCCAAATAAAAACTCCAGGGTTCTACCCTGAACTCAAGGACTTGTACTTGGGGAAATAATGAGGGAAATCACAATGAGTCCTGGAAGGACCCAACGGATAAGGGTTGGGGTTTTCCAGAATAGAGTTTCAATGGGGAAATCCAGGAGATAAGGCTCTTTAGGATAGAGGGGCAAACCAGGGATAGGGAAGTCAGAATAGAAACTATGGATGTATTTAAAGAGGACCCTTCTAGGAAAGGGTTGACTTCTTAGTCAACACACACACATTTGGACCCTGGGAAAGTTATACTTAGTACTTGGCTCTATTTTTTCTTCTTTCTTCTTTTTCTTTTTTTTTTTTAAAGATTTTATTCATTTATTCGACAGAGATAGAGACAGCCCGCGAGAGAGGGAACACAAGCAGGGGGAGTGGGAGAGGAAGAAGCAGGCTCATAGCAGAGGAGCCTGATGTAGGGCTCAATCCCAGAATGCCGGGATCACGCCCTGAGCTGAAGGCAGACGCTTAACCGCTGTGCCACCCAGGCGCCCCTTCTTTTTTCTTTTTAATAGACTTTACTTTTTTAGAGCAGTTTCAGGTTTACAGCAAAATCGAGCAGAGGGTACAGAGAATCCCCATATACCTCCTGTCCCCACACATGCACAGCCTCCTCATTAGCAACATCCCCCACCAGAGAGTGCATTTGTTATGACTGATGAACCTACCTTGACACCTTATTACCACCCAAAGTCCATAGTTTACATTGGGTTCATTCTTGGTGTTGTATATTCTATGGGTTTGAACAAATGTATAATAACATTTATCTTCCATTAGAGTATCATACAGGGTACTTTCTACACCCTAAAAACTTCGGTGGATCAATTCCTTTTTGGAATTACCCAGTCCTTCAGGAAAGGTTATGCATATTTATACATGTATACACACATCTTGATATTCTCAAGTAGTGATTCAAGACAGTTTATGACAAGAAACCTGTACTTGCCCACAACAAACCCAAGAGAGGAAGTTTCTTGGATTACATTAACTCTCCCTCAGAAAGATTCACATTACACATCAGCATATCAAATTCTTCAGGAAATTCCATTAGTAAAGAAAACTTCCTAACTTCTTTTAAGACCGAATTCTCCAAAAACTATCTATTGATACCTGCTAAATCCGTGGCACCCACATGAGGACTGCTACAGAGCCAATTCATGGATTTTATTTTAACAATAGTGTGGTATAAGCAAAAGGGATATTCTTGGAGAGTTATGTGATCAGGGGATGTAAGAATGACTGGAGATGTTGGCCCTGTTAAGACCATGTGACAGTGTTTCCATCCCAGTCTTACCTGGTGTAGAACGAAGACAGTGGCTAAGGGACAGGAAAGGGAGTGTCAAGAGCATCATTGTTGAGGACGAATTGACCAGACCTGTTCACTAATTTCTATGAGAAGCAGGGAGAAGGAGGACTCCTGTAATCACAAAATGTTAGTGCAGGAAATGACCTTTATCTACTTGTACTCAGCCTTAGGACCTCCAAACACCCAAGTTTCAAGGAGAAACCTAAAGTACGGAACAGAAGAAAGGAGAGGCTGTGGGTGTGTTTTATAAAATAGTGGAGGAAGGAAGAGTGTGGGCGAGGAATTCCCATGCTTTCCATTGTGAAAGTTTGGCTGGGAATTTTTTGAACATTCCAGATCTGAGAGAAGTGCCTCAACATACAGACCTCATGATTCAAGTATTACTTTTCTCCCACTCTCAAAATATTTCAGGATAATAGGTTTCAGAGGCAGGAATATTTCACATAAATAATTTTAGGGGCCTTGATTTATGACAACAAATTCAGCTCATTTTAAATTAGCATAATCATTATTTAAGATGGCTGCCGCACACCAAGCACAGCGCTAAGTTCTAGAGAGATGGAGTGGAACAACGTTCTTTTGAAGCCTTCAAATACTAACTGTGTGAATTTTTTGTTTGCTTTGTGTCAGGTGTTGTGCTAAGTGGCTCTGTTCCCTTCACCTTTCTGTATATTCTGTTTTTTTCTTCTTTTTTTGGTTGTTATTTTGTTAAAATCTTTTTAAATTTTCATCTTTATAGTTACATTCTATCTTTTCAATGTATTTAATTTTATTTTTACATATATAAGTTTTTCTTTCTTTACAATTTTGAGATGCAGTTTCTTCTAACAAACTGACCAAAATGCACCCAGGATATAGTGTATTGCTCTACATTGTTCACCTGCCTGTTTATGTTCCTTCTTTTTGCTTCTCTCTCTCTTTTTTTTGTCTTTTAATTTTCATTTTTATAGTTACATTCTATTCTTCATTGTATTTAATTTTATTTGTGTACATATATAAGTTTTTCTTTCTTTACAATTTTGGGATCTAGTTTTCTAACAAGCACAGCAAAATACACAGAGAATTCAGTGTATTGCTCTATTCTGTTCACCTGTCTGATTATATTCTTTTTCTTTTTAATTTTTTTTTTTTCCAATTTGGGTCTCTTCTGATTTGTTTAGTACATATTTCTCTGGGGTCGTTGTTGCCATTTTAGTATTTTGTCTCTTGTTTACCTGTTCTTCTCTGGACAGAAGGATAAGACAAAAAAAAACTCACCTCAAAAAAGAGAACAAGAGGAAGTACTGACTGCCAGGGACCTAATCGGTATGGACATAAGTGAGATGTTGGAAATAGAGTTCAGAGTAGCAATTATAAAGATACTAGGTGGGCTTGAAAAGCACAGAAGACACTAGAGGAGCTCTTTCTGGAGAAATAAAAGAACTAAAATCTAATCAAGTCAAAATAAAAAAGGCTATTAATGAGATGCAATAAAAAATGGAGGCGTTAACTGCTAGGACAAATAAGGCAGAAGAGAGAATTCGTGATATAGAAGACAATATGATGGAGAATAAAGAAACTGGAAAAAAAAGAGATAAACAACTCCTGGATCATGAGGGGAGAATTCTAGAGATAAATGATACCATAAAGTGAAACAATATTAGAATAATTGGGATCCCAGAAGAAGAGGAAAGAGAAGGGAGGCAGAAGGTATATTAGAGCAAATTATACTGGAGAACCTTCCTAATCTGGGGAAGGAAACAGGCATCCAAGTCCAGGAGGGACAGAGAATACGCCCTCAAAATCAATAAAAATAGGTCAACACCCTGACATATAATAGTGAAACTTGCAAATCTCAGAGACAAAGAGGAAATCCTGAAAGCAGCGTGGGACGAGAGGTCCATAACCCACAAGGGTAAAAACATTAGACTGTCAGCAAACCTATCCACAGAGACCTGACAAGTCAGAAAGGACTGGCATGATATATTCAGGGTGTTAAATGAGAAAAAATATGCAGCCAAGAATACTTTATCTAGCTAGGATGTCATTCAAAATAGAAGGAGAGATAGAAAGCTTCCAGGACAAACAGAAACTAAAAGAATTTGTGATCACCAAACCAACCCTACAAGAACTATTAAAAAGGATCCTTTAAACAAAGAGAGAGCCCAAAAGTAATATAGACCAGACAGGAATGGAGACAATATACAGAAACAGTGACTTTACAGGTAATACAATGGCACTAAATTCATATCTTTCAATAGTTACTCTGAATGTAAATGGGCTAAATGCCCCAATCAATGACACAGGGTATCAGCTTGGGTAAAAAAGCAAGACCTATCGATATGCTGTCTGCAAGAGACTCATTTTAGACCCAAAGACACCTCCAGATTGAAAGTGAGGGGGGTGGGAAGACATTTATCATGTTAATGGACACCAAAAGAAAGCTGGGGTGACAATCATATCAGACAAATTCGATTTTAAACCAAAGACTGTAATAAGAGATGAGGAAGGACACTATATCATAATTAAAGAGTCGATCCAACAAGAAGATCTAACAATTGTAAATATTTATGCCTTAACATGGGAGCAGCCAATTATATAAGCCAATTAATTACAAAATCAAGGAAACACATCAATAATAATACAATAATAGTAGGGAACTTTAACACCTCCCCCCCCTTACCACAATGGAAGGATCATCTAAGAAGAACAACAAGGAAATAAGGTCTTTGAATGACACACTGGACCAGATGGACTTCACAGATACATACACAGCATTCCATCCTAAAGCAGCAGAATACACATTCTTCCTGCACATGCAGTGCACATGGAACACTCTCCAGAATACATCACTTACTCAGTCACAAATCAGGTATCAACTGGTACCAAAAGACTGGGAGAATTCCCTGCATATTTTCAGACCACAGTGCTTTGAAACTGGAACTCAATCACAACAGGAAATTTGGAAAGAACTCAAACACAGGGAGGCTAAAGAGCATCCTATTAAAGAATGAATGGGTCAACCAGGAAATTAAAGAAGACTTTAAAAAATTCATGGAAACAAATAAAAATGAAAGCACAACTGTTCAAAGCCATACAGTAAAGGCAGTCCTAAAAGGGAAGTATATAGCAATACAAGCCTTTCTCAAGAAACAAGAAAGGTCTCAAATACATATCTAAACTTCTAAACCAAAAGAACAGTAAAACAGATCAACAAAACTAAGAGCTGGTTCTTTGAAAGAATCAATAAGATTTATAAACCCCTGGCTGGACTTATCAAAAAGAAAAGAGAAAGGATCCAAATAAATAAAATCATGAATGAAAGAGGAGAGCCCACAAATAACATGGAAGAAATACAAACAATTTTAAGAACATATTATGAGCAAGTATATGCCAACAAATTAGGCAATATGGAAGTAATGGATGCATTCCTAGAGATGCATAACTGCCAAAATTGAAACAGGAAGAAAGAGAAAACCTGAACAGACCCATAACCAGCAAGGAAATTGAAGCAGTAATCAAAAATCCCCCAGAAAACAAGAGTCCAGGGCCAGAGGGCTTCCCCGGGGAATTCTACAAAACACTTAAAGAAGAATTGATACCTATTCTTCTGAAGTTGTTTCAAAAAATCGAAATGGAAGGAAAACTTCCAAACTCTTTCTATGAGGCCAGCATTACCTTGATCCCCAAACCAGACAAAGACCCCACCAAAAAGGAGAATTACAGACAACCAATATCTTTGATGCATGTGGATATAAAAATTCTACCTAAATACTAGCCAATAGGATCCAACAGTACATTAACAAGATTATTCACCATGACCAAGTGGGATTTATTCCTGGGCTGCAAAAGTGATTCAATATCTGAAATCAATCAATGTGATACACTACATTAATAAATGAAAGGACAAGACCCATATGATCCTCTCAATAGATGCAGAAAACACATTTGACAAAGTACAGCATCCTTTCTTGATTAAAACTCTTCACAGTGTAAGAATAGAGGGAACATACATCAATATCATAAAAGTCATATATAAAAAGCCCACAGCAAGTATCATTCTCAATGGTTAAAAACTTAGAGCTTTTCCCCTAAGGTCAGGAACATGGCAGGGAGTTGGGGGCAGCAGTCACGACTGCTGTTCAACATAGTATTAGAAGTCCTAGCCTCAGCAATCAGACAACAAAAAGAAATAAAAGACATCCAAATCGGCAAAGAAGACGTCAAATTCTCACTCTTTGCAGATGACATGATACTCTGTGGAAAACCCAAAAGACTTCACTCCAAAATTGTTAGAACTCATACAGGAATCCAGCACAGTGGCAGGATATAAAGTCAATGCATAGAAATCAGTTGCATTTCTATACACTAACAATGAGACAGAAAAAAGAGAAATTAAGGAGTCAATCCCATCTACAATTGTACCGAAAATCATAAGATACTTAGGAATAAATCTAACCAAAGAGGCAAAGGATCTGTACTCAGAAAACTTAGAACACTCATGAAAGAAATTGAGGAAGACACAAGGAAATGGAAAAATTTTCCATGCTAATGGATTGGAAGAACAAATATTGTTAAAATGTCTATGCTACCTAGAGCAATCTATATATTCAATGCAATCGCTATCAAAATACTATCAACATTTTTCACAGATCTGGAACAAATTATCCTAAAATTTGTATGGAACCAAAAAAGACCCTGAATAGCCAAAGGAATACAAAAAAGAAAACCAAAACTGGTAGCATCACTGACTTCAAGCTGTATTACAAAGCTGTAATCATCAAGGCAGTATGGTACTGGCCCAAAAACAGACACATAGATCAATGAAACAGAATAGAGAACCCAGAAATGGACCCTCGACTCTATAGTCAACTAATCTTTGACAAAGCAGAAAAGAATATCCAATGGAAAAACTATAGTCACTTCAACAAATGGTATTGGGTTAACTGGATAGCCACATGCAAAAGAATGAAACTGGACCATTTCCTTACACCATACACAAAAATAGATTCAAAACAGATAAAAGACCTAAAAGTGAGACAGGAATCCATCAAAATCCTAGAGGAGAACACAGGCAGCATCCTTTGTGATCTTGGCCACAGCAACTTCTTGCTAGACACGTCTCTAAAGGCAATGGAAACATAGGCAAAAGTGAACTATTGGGATTTCATCAAGATAAAAAGCTTTTGCACAGCAAAGGAAACAGTCAACAAAACCAAAAGACAATTGGCAGAATGGGAGAAGATATTTTCAAATGACATATCAGATAAAGGGACAATATCTGAAATCTATAAAGAACTTATCAAACTCAACAGCCAAAGAACAAATAATCCAATCAAGAAATGGGCAGAAGACAAGAACAGACATTTCTCCAAAGAAGACACAAATGGCCAACAGACACATGAAAAAATGCTCAACATCCCTCAGCATCAGGGAAATACAAATCAAAACCACAATGAGATACCACCTCACATCAGTCAGAATGGCTAAAATTAACAAGTCAGGGAAGGACAGATATTGGTGAGGATGAGAACAAAGGGTAACCCTAATACACTGCTGGTGGGAATGCAAAGTTGGTGCAGCCACTCTGGAAAACAGTATGGAGCTTCCTCAAAAAGTAGAAAATAGAGCTACCTATGACCCAGCAATTGCACTAATGGGTATTTACCCCAAAGATACAAATGTAGTAATCCAAAGGGGCACCTGCACCCCAATGTTTATAGCAGCAATGTCCACAATAGCCAATCTATGGAAAGAGCCCAGATGTCCATCACAGATGAATGGATAAAGAAAATGTGAGATACACATACACACACACACACACACACACACACACACACACACACAATGGAATACTACTCAGCCATCAAAAAAATGAAATTTTGCCATTTGCAATGACATGGATGGAACTAGAGGGTATTATGCTAAGTAAAATAAGTCGATCAGAGAAAGACGATTACCATATGACCTCACTCATATGTGGAATTTAAGAAACAAAACAGAGGATCATAGGGGAAGAGAGGAAAAAATAAAACCAGACAAAAATCAGGTAGGGAGACAAATCATAAAAGACTCTCAATCATAGGAAACAAACTGAGGATTGCTGGAGGGGGGAGTGGGGGATGTGATAATTGGGTGACGGATTAAGGAGGGCACATGATGTAATGAGCACTGGGTATTATATAAGACTGATGAATCACTGACCTCCACCTCTAAAACCAATAATACATTATACGTTAATTAATTGAATTTAAATAAAATAAAAGTAAATCATGGTTAAAAAAATAAAGTATGATCATAAATTCTTAGACATTCTCTTCAAAAAACAGAGCCTGATTCTCCTCCTCTTGAGGGAAGGCTGGACAAGTAGCTCACTTTCAACAAGCAGAAGAGGCAGGAGTGATGATCTGTGATTTTCGAGACCAGGACACAAAAGGCATGTGGCCTTTCCTGACTTTCCTGGATCACTCACTCCCTGGGGAAGCCAGCTCTCATTTTGTGAGGAGCAACCCAGCAGTCTCATGAAGACGTCCATGTTGCAAGGCTCTGAGGCCTCCCACCCATAGTCAGCTCTAACTTGCCAGTCGTGTGAGGGAGCCACCATGGAAGCAAGTCCTCCATCCCCAGTCAAGCCTTTGGATAAAGGCAGCCCTGGCCCACATCTTGATGGCAACCTCATGAGAGACACTGAGCTGGAACCACCCAGATTAAGCTGCTCTCAGATTCTCTGAACCATAGAAATTCTGAGATGATAAATTATTTTAAGCCACTAGATTTGGGGGGTTAATTTGTTAGACAACTGATCCTCAAAAAGCCCCTGAGACAGATACATTGTTACCCATTTTATAGATGAGCAAATCAAGGGCAGAGAGGTTACTTTGTTTCAATTCACCCAGCTGGTGTGTGGTGAGAGGCAGATTTCAAACTCAGATCTATAGTTTCCAGGGTCCAGGGCATTCCCACTCTATCACTGTGCCTCCAAAGGCAAAGTCAACAATACACACAGCACATGGAGGGCAGCACCATAAGGACCCAGAGCCTCTGGGAGGCTTTGTGGTTGGGTTTGTTTTCTTCCTAAGACCAGCCCGGGGAATGAGAAAGAAGGACCACCCCCCCCCCCAACACACACACACACACACACACACACACACGCATCAACCCAAGCATCCATACAACCCAAGAAGGGTTGTATGAGGAAAGCAGAAATCACCCTAACAAACACACACTATATCACTTACAACACCCAACAGATACTATACCATTAGCATTTAAAACCATGGGGCAAAAATGAGCTGATAATCTCCGTTGCTCTCATAAGACCCACATTTGCAGCTTTTAAGATTCCTGAACAAAATCAGACCTCCCAGAACCAACTTTTAAATGCCAACTTTTTCTCTAACAGTTCCCACAGTCTGGAGAAAGCAAGCGGCAGGCAAATCTGGGGCTGCACTCTGCGGATGCTTGCCTGATCTCACAAGGCACAACTTGGGTGTGCTACATTTCTTCTCTCCCAGGTGCAATCTAAATCATCGCCTCTGTCCCATTTTTCTTTAACTTCTTTGAGTTTGGCAGACATTAGGATTGAGCCCTAGATCATGCCTTCGGGTTTATGAGGACAGTAATCTGTCATCAGCCCCTGCTGTGCCTTTTATCGGGCTCTGGCTGCACAAATTCCCCTGACTCTTACTTTCTGACAACTGATGGGCTTTTCTCATCTCTAACCACGAAGGCTCAACTCCATTCTTTTCTTTTGCGACAACACAATATGCTATTTTTTTCTGCCCCTGGGAAAAGAATAAAGCATAAAAAGAAAAGGCTGCAGAAGTTTTATCATATTACTTGCTGCCCTTCAAGGAGAGAGGCACGGGGCGTGGGCAGGATGGGGAGGGGGTGCTTCTTTGGGCCCACACCTGGTATGAATGTATCCAGCTCCATGTTGTGATTTTGGTCTGCCACCCCCCAAAACTGTGTAGAGCGGAAACACAATATGTGCAATATTAGAAAGGTGGCATAGTACAATAGTGAAACACATGGCCTCCAGAGCCAGAATGCACATTTTTAAAGTACTTAGAAGACTTTCTGGTGACTCGCAGCCACTCCATAATGTTAGATTCATATAGGTAAGGTTACATCTATTGAACAAACTCCCATTTCTTTAGAGATCTACCTCTATGCTCAGATGGGAGTTTTAATTTCCTCATTAAAAAACAAAACCAAACAAAACCCCAGCATATTAAGGTATTAGAGTCCAAAAGAAAACATTTAGAACAGTCTCTCCAACTCCCACATTCAGAACTAGGAATTTGTTTTAAAGGCAGAATGTTTTGAATATGCAGACATCTGCATAAAGTTCTTCCTTGTAGTCTTTCCTTTATGTTCTCTAGGTTTGACATGGGATTAGTTGACAGGACTTACACATGACCTGTATTTCAAGGAACAACCTAAAGTATTTTCAAGCACAAAGCTGCCCATTCCTGATTTTTATTCTATATTTTTACTTGTGAATCTAACCCTAAGTGCTGACTCCCTTTGTTAAATTTAGTTGTGCGTTAGATGTGACTTCACTAGTAAACTAACTTCCTACGTCCCATGCCTGAAGGGCTGTAACAAACTGACACGTTTTATTTCTTAGCTCTGCATATACAGCCATGGGTGTGTGGGGGGGGGGGGGTGGGGGGGTTACAAGGGTCATTCTTTTCCAGAACTGGTTGAAGACAGAAGTGCGGAGTCAGCAATAGGTCTTTGGTAATAATCATTTCCACAAATGCACTGAACACTGTGCAAAGCACCTTGGCTACATTTTTTTTAAAAAGATTTATTTATTTTAGAGAGGGTGGGGGGAGAGGGAGAGAGAGAATCCCAAGCAGACTCCCTGCCAAGCATGGAGTCCAACCCCATGACCCTGAGATCATGACCTGAACCAAAATCAAGACTCCAGTGCTTACCTGACTGAGTCATCCAGGTGCCCCAGACCTTGGCTACTTTTTTCATTGATTCTACGTAGTGTAGCTCATGCTGCAGACTCAGGAACCAGCTCTGATGACTCCTCCCATCTTTCTCACACCCACAGAAAATGAAAATTCAGTGATGACTTTTGAATATAAGAACAGTGGTTTGTCAAGTCCACTGATCCATGAGGCAAGTGGTACCTGGATTCCTTAGAATAATATTCTTATCACTCAAGTGATTAGTTAAACCCACTCTACTTCTAACACCTGCCTTCTTATGACACACACACAGATACCCGAATGGAATTGGTTCCTACCCCTCACTTCTTAACAACAATGGCCAAATTTACCTTTTTGCAAGGCCTAGCTTCTACTGTTTTCTACGATAGTGATTCTCGAACTCCAGCATGAATGAAAATCACCTGGAGAACTTGTTACACCACAGATTGCTGGGTCCTACCCCTCTAGCTTCTGATTCAGTAGGTCTGGTTGGGACCCATGAATTTTAACTTTTAACCAGCTCCCACGTGATGCTCATGCTGTGGGTCCAGGACCCAGATTTTAGGAACAACTGCTCTAGTTTACAAAAGATGGTACAGGATTCTGGTCTTTGTGGGCTGAGTTGTGACCCTAAAATAAATGTGTAGGATTCCTAACCCTACATATTTATGAATGTGACCTTATCTGGAAATTTCCAATTAAGGTGAAGTAATACTGGGTTAGGGCGAGCCCTGAATCTAATGACTGGTGCTCTTATAAGGAAAAGAGATTGAAAATCTGAGACATCACATGAGGAACAAGACCACATGATGATGAAGGCCAAGATCAGAGTGAGAGAGCAACACAGCAAAGAACCCTGAAGACTGCCAGCAACCACTAGAAACCAGGAAGAAGCAAGAGGGGACTCTTTCCTACAGACTTCAGAGGAAGTATGGCCTTGCCAACACTTTGATGTCAGACTTCCAGCCTCCAGGATGTGAAAGGATAAATTTCTGTTGTTTCAAACCACTCAGCTGGTGGCACCTTGCTATGGCAACCATAGGAGATTAATACACAGCCATGGTGGAGATTGAGTAATTAACCCAATTTTTCATCCTTCCCTGTACACATCCTCGCCATGGCTTCTCCATGGGCATAGTGTATTTCCTCATGCCTTGACTATTAGATTGGCCATGTGACTTACATTGAAAAATGACAAAGGGGAAGAAGTGAACACGCCCCAACTCCCAGCCAGGCCTTAAAGTGTTGCATGCTGGGGTGCCTGGGTGGCTCAGTGGGTTAAATGGCTGATTCTTGATTTTGACTCAGGTCATGATCTCAGGGTGGTGAGATCAGGTCCCACATCAGGCTCCCTGCTCAGTGGGGAGTCTGCGATTCTCTCTCTCCCTCTCCCTCTCTGCCTTCCCCCCACCCCTCCTATGCAAGAGTGCTGTCTAAAATAAAAATAAATCTTTAAAAAAAAGTCTCACATGCTTCCTTTTGCCCTCTTATTCCTCTGCCATCACCATGAGAATGGCTGTCCCTCCCGCAGCCACTGCCCCTTCGACCCAAGGTAGAGCTACCCCCAACCTATCCACAAATCTGAAGCAAGTACAGCTGCCCCAGTCTCTTCCACTTAAAGCTAAGCCACCAAACTAAGGCAAGCCTGAAGCAACAGAAACCTTCCCATCCCACCACCCTCAACCCCCTAAAAAAAGCCTTGGCCTGGACCTGGGTTCTAGACATTGTTCTGCCATGCTGTGACCTGGGCATGCCTTTTCTCTGCCCCAACTGTGAAATGAGAAGGCTCAGATTAACTTGTCTCTGAGTCATTTTTTAATTGATTCTAGGTGTAGAAATATCTACCTCTAACAGCATGGAACATTAAAACAAACAAAAACAAAATATTAACTTGAAGTTTCATTGGAAAGAATGCAGACCTAATCATGACTGGGTAGTTTAGTCATGTGCTCCTTCAATGAGTCATCATTTATAAACACGTGATATATGTATTACGTACTTATTACATGGCAAACAGTAGTAGTGGCCCAAATATCAAAGGTGAGCAAAGCCAGAGTCCAACCCTGTCCTCATGGAGCCAGTGGAAGCACTCACATTACTTCAATGAAACCCAGGTCTGAGTCCTCTGGCAGGGTAGCAGAGGGAGTGGAGAGGAAGCCCACATTCAAGGGGTATGTTGCAAGAAGCCATGACGAGGCTCAGTGACAGGTTAATAGAACATGTAACAGAGAGGAATGCCAAAAATCTCTTCTCACCCAGGCATTTTGGTCTCTATCCGTTTAATAAGATTGCTCAATAGAAACTTCTGATTAGAATCTCTTGAAGTACTGGAAAAACTTGAAAAGAGAAAAAAAAAAAAAAACACTAGAGGTGGGAGTCCTACCTCCAGATATCTCCAGATATTCTGATCTACTTTGTTAGCATTAAAAATCATTATTTTTTAACTGTCCCCACCCACAAACATAGGTCCAGAACAGTTGTCTGTTATTTGGCTAATACATCCTGTATTGGTTTCTATCACTGCATAACAAACGAAACAAATTAACAAATAGAAAATGAGCAAATTTAGCAGCTTAAAACAATATTGATTTACTAACTCACAGTTCTGTAGCTCAGAGGAATGTGTGGGCTTACTTGTGTTCTCTCTTCAGGTTTTACAAGACCTAAATCAAGGTGTCATGTGGGTTGAACGCTTAGCTGAAGTCTCTGGGGAAGAATCCATTTCCAAGCTCATTCAAGTTGTTAGTAGAATCCAGTTCCTTATAGCTATAGGACTGAGGCCCCCTTTTCCTTGCTGGCTGACTGCCAGGGGCCACCTGTATCCCTACTCACATGCCTCTCTCTTCAAAGGAGTAACCTGTGTGTTGAGTCTTCTTCATGCCTAGAATCTCTTTGAACTCCTCTTCTGCCCTCCCCTTTCACTACCAGTAGGAGAAAATTATTCCTTGATTGATTATATTGGGCCCACCTGGATAGTCTCCCATTTTTAAGGTCAACTGTGCCTTTTAACATAATACAACCACAGGAGGAATGACTCATTACATTCACAGGTTCAGGGGATTCTGGTAGGGAATCTTGAGGGTCATTTCTAGAAATTCAGCCTACCCTATATTACAATCATCTAGATAAGTGCTTGGCACTTGGTAGGTCTTCAAAGCATACTTGTTAAATGGAATGGAATCAACTATCAACTGTCACTTTACTGTGGCAAAGAAAGAGAAGGCATAGATAATCAAAGAGTGGCTGATAAATGGGTCATATATCATGTTTAATTGAATCTAAGCATACATTACTTTTTAAAAATTTTTATTGGAGTATCTCTCTCACACACACACACACACACACAAACACACACTTCCACCAATCAGATGCATATGGCTCAATACATTTTCACAAACAATATACATATGTGCAAACAGCATGCAGCTCAAGAATCACAACATCCGAGCATCCCAGATGCCCTCATGGGGTTTCCTTCCAGTTACTAATCACTCCTTGCTCTTATATTCCCCTCTTCATACACTTAGGGGGACCCCTATCCTGACTTCTAATGCCATAGATTCATCTTGCCTGGTTTTTGAATTTTAT
The DNA here is from genome assembly GCF_024610735.1 of Ursus americanus. NCBI lineage: Eukaryota > Metazoa > Chordata > Mammalia > Carnivora > Ursidae > Ursus > Ursus americanus. The sequence continues at coordinate 20,280,893 of NC_142135.1, forward strand.
ATAAATGGAATCACACAATATGTACTTCTTTTTGTCTGGCTTTTTTGTTCAACATTCTGCCTGTGTGTTGTGGTAGGAAGTACAACGATCCAACCTCCTGATAGTCATGACCTCCCCTTGAGTAACTTGCATCTAACTAATAGAATATGACAACATTGAAGGGATGGCACTTCTATGATTAGGTAACAAAAGGTTGTGACTTCCATCTTGCTAGCAAACTCTATTTAGCCTTCTTAGCGTGTGTGCTTTGATGAAGCAGGGTGCCATGTTGGAGAGGTTCTTGTGGCAAAGTACTAAGGATGGTGTCTGGCCAATAGCCAGCAAAGAACTGAGGCCCTCTGTCCAACAGCCAGTGAGGAGGTGAATTCTGCCAACTACCACGCGAACTTTGAAGCTTATCTTTTCCAAGTTGAGACTTCAGATGACTGCCAACACCTTGACTGCAGCCTGTAAAAGACCATGAAGGAGAAATCCCAGCTAAGCTGTGCCCAAATCTCTGTCCCACAGAAGTTGAGATAGTAAATGGGTGTTCATTTAAGCCTCAATTTTGGGGTGATTTGTTACCATCAATAGATACCTAATGTATACGGTTTATCTGTGTTGTTGTATGCAGTTGTTCATTCATTCATTTTCATTACTTTATAGTAGGATTTGGTAAAACTTTTCTCTGTAAGGGACAGACAGGAAATATTTTGGGTGTTCCAGGCCAAAAGGCAAAACTGAAGGTAATATGTAGGTGCTTCTATAGAATTTTCACGTCATAACATATTCTTTTATTCCCCAACCATGTAAACATCTAAAAACCATATTTAGTTCATGAACAAGACAGAGAGAGGCAGTAGGCCATCTTTGGCCCATAGGCCATAGTTTGCTAACCCCTGCAATATGGGATGGTTGGTTTATACCACAATTCATTAATCTATTGTTGATGAACATTTGGGCTGCTTCCAGTTTATAGATCTTACTAATAATGTAGCCATGAACATTCCTGTATATGTCTTTTGGAGATGTGTATGCATATCTGCCTGCTATACACTTACAAGGGAACTGCTGGGTCACAGGATAAGCATAGCTTAATATGCCAAATGGTCTTCCAAAATGTGGTTGAATCAATTTGCACAACACCAGCAGTATTCATGAGTCCATACTGCTCCACAGTCTTGCCAAGAGTTGGTATTTTCTGTCTTTTCCTTTTGGCCATTCTAGTGAGAACTGTTTCATCCTATCCCCACAGGTGATCAGCCAGAATTGAAAGCCCCAGCTTAACTTCTGCTTATCCTTTATTAGGTTAAGCCACGTGATACTGCTCTATTTCCAGGTTTTAAGAAAATTCAATATTGGCTATTTCTTATGGTTAAACTAATATTTCCTTCAAATCTTATTTACTTATACTAAGAATGAAACTCAAACTAGAATGCACATCAATTGGGAAAGATCTTAAAGATTTGAGCTGAAATAATGTTTTTAAATTAAAAATGGATTTCAGTGACTTTTACATTTTAGTATCACCCCAGATCCTTAAAAGTTTGAAAACACACCAATGGTTTTCATTGCCATTGCACATGAGAATCACCTGTGGGTTTTTAAAACTTAGGTGTCCCTATCCAAACACTCAGAAATCCAGATTCTGTGAGATTAAGATGAGGTTTAAGAATGTGTGTTTATAAAAGGCTAGTGCACTGACAAGGTCGAGAACCATCGATACTGCCGGTCCCATAGCTTTCTTTTACAAACGTTCTACCTAAGGAAAGACACGAGAGTGGAGAGAAAGCACCCGGATTTCAGTTCCTTCCAGATTTTGAAATGCGTGGTTACGAATTAGGTTGGAAAAATTATTTTAACCATGGCAAACACCCATTGTGTCTCACTGAACAGGTCTCTGGCTACCATACCAAGGATGGAAGCCTTGGGTTTGATTTGCACACAGCTCTATGAACACACAAAGTATCACCAATGGCATTTAATAGTTACACACAGGTATTTTTACAAGTACCACACACAGCCATATTACCTAATAGTAGGACTAGGCAATACTGAGTGACCAGAAAAACAGTGCTGCATGTACACATCAGAAACAAAATTATTTAAAAAAATTTTTTTATGACCAAGACAAAGAAATTTGAGAAATCTTTATGGGAAGAACTGAATCTTTGTACTTCCTTATTTTCCAGAGTAGGTTTTAGAAATACACACACACACACACACACACACACACACACACACACACAGAGGCAAGGGGGTAGAAGAGCTGGATGCTGACTGGAAGTGGCACCATTCAAATTTCCAAGCTGAAGGCCTTTAAAAGACTTACTACAGTCCTGAGTCAAATGGTTTCCCCAAGACCATTCCCTTACCTCTCTACTAGCCATAACTATATCTGCATTTCCACGTGCAAGGGGAAAAAAAAAAAAAAGGTTTGGGAACTTCATTTTTATCAGTATTTACCAGCTCTGGAATTCTATCGCCCTCCACGTGATTCTTTCTCCCATCTGCTTACAGCACCCCCAACGCATGGAGTCAGGACACAGGGTCAGAAGTTGAAAGAACACGAATTTTTAGGCTCTATCACAGACCGCTAGTAGGCTTCCTGGCCAAGCAGGCTGAAAGCCTCCTAGTTGGGAAGCAAGACAGCCTTCCATCACCAGACATCCTCAGGTGGGTTCCTGGTTCCTAGATTTGGTTCCTAATAACCCCTTAAGGATGATGCCTGTTCGCGATTTTTAAGCCATCCCCCATCTCATGTTAAGTGTTTATCCACCTGCACCACCTGGAGGATCAGACGACCAGCTGTATCACCTGGCGGGATTCTCCAGAACCCCGAGAATCCCAGGGCTCAGAGGAACAACTTTCAACGGCTCCCTGTACAGCGGCTTTCTGGCCCAACTGGTGGCTCTGCTCTCCTCACTAAATGGTTACCCAAACAGGCCGGCGAACAAGCCCAGAAGATCCCACCACAGACCCCGCCGCCTCCAGCCCTCCGCCCGACCCCTGCCAGGTGCTTACCACTTCCAATTGTCAACGAAGAGCTCAATCCCGGGTCGCTACTCAGCGCCGAACGAAACCCAGGCGCAGAGCATCTTGGGAAATGTAGTCCCGGCCACGTCCAGGGGTCGTCGGCTCCACCCACCAGACACCCCCCCCCCCCCCACCCCGGGAGAGATTATTCTGCCTGGTCCGGCTGCAACCAGAGTTGCGGTCCGAGTGTGGAGGCGGGGCCGTCCCCCGAGGAGGATTCGGGGTGCCCTCTCCGATCGGAGAGAAGGGAACTACGCTTCCCAGGCTGCCCTGCGCGGAGCCGGAGCCGGCAGCCTCGCTTTGCGTGACCGCGGCAGGTTGGTCCTAGAGCAGATGAGCGCAGAATATTTAGGCGAAAGCGCGAGGAGGGGGGAGCGCGCGGGGCAGGAGGAGTATCTCGGCCGAGAAAATTATGCATGCGTTAGGGAAGCTCTGAGAGAATGGCTGTGGAAGGTAAGGGACGCTTGGGCATTTTAAGCTCCCTCTTAACCCGCGCACCCCAATACACACATCCCTGATGAATCTTGGGGAACGTGGGGAGGAGAGGAAAGAGGGTGGTGGCGAGCGGGCCCTTTCCTCCTACACCTCTTGGCACTCACCTGAGCCATGGAAGGCCAGTAGGCGCTTTCTTCAGTTGCTTTGGAAAGACATGTAGGTGCGCGGGACTTTGGGGTTGGAGGCGAAGAGTACCCCTAATGCGACACGGTGTACTGGAAATGGGGGGAAAGCCGGAGAGACCGGCATGAGATCTCAGCCCCGAGGTGCCCCTTTCTCTGTCCCCTTTCACCGGGGCGGGCTGGGTGGCCACGGGGCTGGAGATGCTCGTTTTGCCCCCCACACGTGGGAGAGGACCCTGGCCAGGTGCGTCATCGGGAAGCATGGTCTTCGATTGGGTCCAGGGCCCCTATCGTGTGCACCGGGCAGCAGTGGCAGCAGATGTACTCAGGAGGTGGAGGTGTCCCTACACCTGTCTCTGTTTATATGACCAACCCGGGGTTAGCAAAGTTTACAGAAAAGAAGTGGAATCAGCCAGGAATAAAAAAGAACAACCAGTCTCTTCCACGTGGGTGAATCCTTTTCTTCGAAGACCACCTTCCTCTTTTCTAGTATAATTTTGGCCTCTGGCTTTGCAGTTTTGGCTCTACAATACTGTCTCCTCTGAACCTCCTGTTTGAAAGCAGGGGCAGGAGTTTTGTGAGGGATCCCGAGTTTTCGTTTCAGATTCTCTTCCCTTGGAACACAGACTTTTTTTTTTTTTTTTCTGGAGGGTAGTTTATAGGGAAAAATATGTGGACCAGATGTGTTTGCGGTGTCAAATTAGAGGTCAAACTGTGCCTGAATGATAAAATGTAATAATCATGGGACTGAAGGAGAGGTTACAGTTCCCCGCAGAGTTATGGCTCCTGAGCGTGGCTCCAGTAAGAGGGGAACTGGGGTAGGAAAAAGAGGGCATGCCTACCAGTGCATCTGGCTCCTTGCCAAGGGGAAATGAGCCTGTTCCTTGTAGGCTGGAGGCAAGAGGGAACCACAGGGCTTGCTTCCCTCTCCCCTCCCTGCCCCAGGAGAGAGCAACTGAACTACTCTGACTTGTGCTCTCATTATAATTACTTAACCATCTGAAGTAGCAACAACCCAGTTCTTCTGCTCAGTACCTTAACTCAAAAAACTACTCCCTTTGGGCTGAGGTTCAGAGCGCCCCATCTGGCTGCTTTTAGTTATCTATATTATATTCACATCTTTGGTTTTTATATTACATTTATAACATACATGGCTTTGGAAAAAAAAAATAGCCAAAGATGTTTCTAAGTTTTCTCTATTGTGCAAATGTAATAATGTGAGAATCTGGCTTTCTGCATCGTTACAGTTGATGGTAAGTGAAACAAGACTTCAGATGAAGGCAGAAAGATAAAGCTCATCCTGAGCTTCAGGCCAAGGTTAGGTTGACCTGCTGGCACCCCTTCTGCCTCACCCTTCAGATGACCTTGATTATCCTCTTTTTCTCTGCACTTTTCTGTGTTCCCAATTGAGGGACACTCCCACTGGTTTGCCAGTCCGCGGTGTATTTGAAAACAATTTCCTGTTCACTGTAAGAAGTATAAAATTAGTCATATTTCTTGTCTGATGGGTTATTATACCAGCAAAGGCAGACCTTACAAAAACAAGAGATTTGGAATGAAGTACACGTAGACTGCAGGGGCTTATTTTCTAGAGATTTTTTGGTTCAAGTGCTTGTCTAGTAAACAGGAGATCCTGAGTTTGAATCATAATGAGGTCTCAACTTGAGGACTGAAGGAAGTCATTTGAACTTTGGCTGCAAAGAGGATTCCCTAGCTCTGTTTTTGCAAAGGCAGTTTGCTCAGCCTAGGGTGCTTCTTGGCCAGTCTCACCTGATCTTTCAAAAGGCTCAGGGAAATCTTCACTTCCTCTGGGAATCTGTCTCAATCCTTTGTTCCTCTGCCTTCCCTGCTCTCTGCCCTGGTCTGTGGGAGGTGCCTTCTGCACTAAGCTTCCCTGTACCTGTGCTTACACCTATTGTAACGTTTCAGTACTTAATCTCTCACTACACTATTAGATTGTAACCCCTTCAGGGTCGGGACCTTGTAGTTTTTGACTTTATATTCCCAGCCCATAGCACGGTACCTGACCCATAGTAGGTTCTCAGTAAATGCTTACGGAATGTATGGGAAATAAATTCGTGCGCACTTTTGTAATTGACTCTGTAAGTGTGCACGGGGCTTTCTTAGGAGCCCAAGTGCCATAAAATAAGGGACTTCTGAGAGATTTGAAGGTAGGGGAGATTTTTAAAGGAAGTGCCCCTCTCTTCAGTCTTTTGTCCTGGATGCTCGAAGAATCTTTTAGAGCAGTGGTTCTCATCCGAGGGGTAACAGTCCTCCAAGTGTGTGATTAGAATATATTGGGGCTGCTACTGGTATTTTTTTGTCCATGGGCCAAGGACGCTGTATGTCCCTCAGTGCATGGCCATCCCACACAAAGTTCACAACCCAAAACCAAGTAACAGCCAGTGTCCCTAAGTTCATTAAGAAACACTGATTCGGAGAAGGAATTTGGCCTGGAATAGGAAATCAGGTACGTGTTACTTAACATCTGAACTTTAGTTTCCGTCTACGGCCATACTGCCCTGAACGTGCCCAATCTTGTCTGAACTTTAGTTTCTACATCTGGGGAAAAGGGCACACTACTGTTTACTTCCCAGGAAAGTTGGGAGGATGTAATAAAGGAGAGGGCTTATGGGCGGTGCTTAGAACATAGATCCTCAGTAAATGTTTTGTACTCCCATCCTTCTCAACAAAAGTTAAAGAAAAAAAAAAAAAAACTTTACTCTTTGGCATGTTTTGTATCCTGAATTTTCAGTTATTCATACAAGCCTAATTAGTAGCAAATTAGAAGGTTTTTTTTTTAAATCATGTTTAACCTGTTTAAGTAAGCTTGACCTCGTGTTAAGTGTAAAGTGTTAAGAGTAGTAAAAGTGTTAAGAACAAACAGGGAGCTCATTCATGTTGCTGAACCTGTAGCCTTGAGTCTAAGATGAGAAAGAGGTGCACTTTGTTTTATGGCTAGCCTGAGTTATGTTTTCTTCTCTGAATTTTGTTACAGTATCTTGCTTCTATTCCCTAGCATAGTGGAGACCCATGCCTCACATTGATAGGCAGCTGGGCACTTAGAGTTGTGCTTTTCAGCCATAGAGCACATGGTCTGCATTCAGGTTGGGATTACGTTTACATCCATTGCCTTTTAAAAACATTGTATTTTACTAAACCCCAAATAGCTGGAAAAATTAGGGCCACTAGAGAGGAGGTAGCATGCAGAAACCACAAAGTAATCCATTCTCCATGGACAGACTGTGTAGATGATTGTGCCCATGAGGTGATATTTAACAGAAATGGATTGCATCATTATAGAGGAAGAGGGGAAAAAAAGTGAACTCATCAGGGACAGTTGTATTCATCTCTGTATTCCAAGATTGGTGCTTGGCACTTAAAGGACTGCAGTAATTGTTTCATGAATGGAGTATAAATGCCCTACTCCTTGTTCCCATTTCCTTCCCTTCTTCATCCTCAGAGCTGCATAAGCAAAGTGGAGTGGAGAAACATTTGTGCAAAGTGTTTTTATTCCAGATCTAATAGACCAGTCTCTCTCATGTGGCATAAAAATGATTTCCAACATTCAGCACTCCCCCGCCCTGAAGATTTCAAATGGAAGGCAGTATGCTCTATGACGTATCTGTGTTAACGAATCTGAACTTTGCATCCTAAATGAACACATTGACTATCAAATGGCCTCAAAGTCATTCAAGGCTCAGGTTTTATGGTGTTTCTCCTGTAAAAGAGAAAAAAAACTGCCCATCACCAAGGTATTGTAAGGATACATAATAGAACTGGGGGAAAAGGCAAATGACGCCTAGCAAAGGGAAGGAGTTGTCAGTGAAGGCTCTCTACTCCACTTGAATTCAGAACTGAGTCACAGAGACTCATGATGGGAGATAAAAGTGTCCTCTTTATTACAAGACTCCATGGGTTTTTGTTTTTGTTTGTTTGGCTTTGGGTTGGATGATAAGGTAGACTTGCTGATATTGGACCCAAGCCTAGCACTTGCCCCTGCTAGGAGTTGCTGCCTCTCTAACAGCCTGGGGATCAGGGAGAACATGGGCTCCTGCAGCAGGCAGGTGAGACTCCAAGGGAAGGAGAGAGGCCGGAGACACTTGTGCTTTGTTCCCTTTCCTAGACTTGCATGTCAGTAGTTGTTGCCTCTTCTGAATTTAATTACCCATGAGAGAATGGAGAGAGACTGGAAGTGTCCTCACGGATTTCCCCTCATATGAAGCCTGAAGCAAGGAGGGCTCTCAGAGCTAGCCCACCGACATTCTTCTAACTACATTCCATTCTTGAGAACATTGTGTGTAATCACCTCTTCCACTTGGTGGTGCTGTGTGCGGGTAGCCACTGTGTCTTAGGCCAGGCCTGTGGTAGACCCTTCATGAAGCTTGTTGAATGAATGACAAGACAATTCATGGGTAGATTATGGATGCTCCTGATTCCTCCAGTAGCCCCTTAGACCCCTGAGAGAACTCCCACCTATGTTCACCTATACAGTAGGAGCCATAGAAGCAGTGGGAGTGTAGTCCAGTTGCCCTAACGCGACCTTGTCTGTGCATTATGTTATTGTTTAACTAGCTGCTGCCCCCTGCTCTTCCACTTCACTTATCACCAAGAGGTCTTCCCCCCCTTCCCCCCCCCAAACTTAATTTTGTTCTCTAGCACATACGATTTGAGTTTCCTGTACCGGCAGCTTCTGTGAATCACTTTAAGACCTGAGTGTGGTGACTAGAAACCCATCATCGAAAATCCCTGTCCAGTGTGAGAAGGAGGGCCTCAAATCCTGCCTCCATGCTTGCTGGGGCAGTCATTCCTGCCACTCCCATCACTTCTTAGGGACCTCTCAGCCAGTTCAGACAGGGCTTCAGTTTAATCCTCCTCTTGTATTGCCTGGTCCAGCCCTTTCTTTCTTCTGTCTTGCCGTATGTACTCTTAAGCCAGAAGAAACAAGGGCTGGTGCTTCTAAGGGGAGATTGCGTAGAACTTTGCAGCTGTAACCGTGTTCTGGTATGCTGAGTCACGGTAGATGCTGTGATGACCTACGGGAGGGGCAGCCCGGGATTTGAAGCTGCTGCTTGAACTCCAGGGAGTGTCACATGTTGTGCATTTAATTAGGAGAAGGGCAGGGAATTGCAAACTCTTTTACTGGCGTTCATACAAGTTTTGCATTTTCTGTTCATAGGCAATAGAGCACAGCCTGTGTGCAGGGAACTCTACTAGATTTGGTGGTGGAGTCTAATAAGGAAGGGAGCTTAGCCCGTTCTGTACCTCCCCATCATCACTTTGCTGAAGGAGACCAAGAGGCAGATTAGATGGAATGATATAAGTGCTAAGTAAAAGTACAAGCAACATAACGTGGGAGGTCTGAGAACAAATGGAGCATTTAGTTCTGAGCTGGATGGGATAGGCTAACCAAGGGAGTAGCATTCACATGAGCTTTGGACCAGGATATTGATGGGTGGGGAATGGTGGAAAGGGCATAAAACCGTGGTGTATGTAGAGTATGTTTTACCTAATGGATTTTTCCCCCCAAAGTCCTGGTGTTGTGGTTGTTTAGCCCTTTATGGGCAGGAAAGTGAATGAGGATGCTACTAAGTCATGTCTGGTACATTCCTTTTCCTGTGGGCTCTATTATCTGCTTGGCCAAACCTTCAGCATTCCCCACAGCCCAGTTGGATCTTGCATACAGTCCTTTTGAAACCACAGGAGCAAGCAACGAAAGCTGCTCTCTTGTAAATCAAGCTGATTTCTCCCCAATTTTCTGAAGTGGAATCTAGCAGCACTACCAGCTCTGAGCTGGCTCATGAGAGCAAACTTGGCTATATTTAGTCTGGTTTTTCTAAAGTGTGGGTGCAAGAAGCTGCAGGCACAGCTTGCCTCCCCGAGTGAAGAGCACGAAGGGGTGGCAGCTGTTGGGTGACAGGGGCGGCCGCCTCACTGCCTTCAGACTTTTTCCAAGGGCACTGAGGCTGGGAGGAGCCAGCTGCCAAGTTCAGCTCTTTGCTCCTCGGCTGCCCTGGCTGCTGTGTTTGGTGGTATTCTGTCCACTTGGAAACTCCCGAGTCTTCAGTGATTTGACAGATGTTTGTGGACTGATCACGGGGTGTGAAACCACAGCTATAGTTCACCTGGAGACTTAGGACCAGAACGTGCTCAGGCCTACTCGTGTCTCACTGTGAGGGCTGTAGCTGTCCTTCAGTGTATCAGCTCTGCAGCTAGACCGGGTGTGAACCCCAGCTCTGCCGAGGACCTGCTGTGTGGGCCTGGGTAACTCACTGAACAGCTCTGACACTTCTTTACTTATTTAGCAAATGAGAATATTAATAGTAGTGACCTCATAGGCACATAGCATTAAATTAGAGGGCCGATTCTGGTAGTTGCTCGATAAACACTTAGTAAATGTTAGGCAACATGATGGCAATGACATCTCCTTCCTGCCATACCTAAGAAAGCATCTGAGCCATTTTTATGGCCTCTTGATGTAGTGTCTGGTGTAGTAGTAGGTGCTCAGGGAAGGAATGTAGGTGCTCAGAGTTGGGGTAAGACAAGGAAATGTGATTGGTAAAATATGAGGCATCTTCACTTTTCATGTATTATTTGATTATCTGATTCCCTGCAGTTATGAGGCAGAAGAGGGAAGTAAAAGTTGTAACAGGGGTATATTCACTAAAGGCCCATTACTTAAATGATCACTCCCCCAACCCACCCAAAATTTACTTGCCACTTAATACCTGCTATTTTATTGACGGGGCTGTCTAATGGTCTAATAATTCCCCAGCCATACAGTATGTAAATTGATTGCAAAGCAAAATTTCAGATCTTGCAAAAGAGAAATTTCAGGCACTCTATGAAATTGACATTAGGTCAGAGCTGTATAATTCCATTAGTTTTCCAGAGAAGATATGGCTGAGTTAGGCCAGACCATTAAAGAAGATCATAGTCAACCTAAGATGGTGGCTTGATAGGCACCAAAGATCAACATTAGGATCATCTAAGGATTAGGAAGTCTTTGGTGAAAATTGATGCCCTAATGTATTTTTTTGGGGGAAAAAGGGGAGCTCTATATAAATAGGCTATAAAGAGTCAAATGTAAAATGAAAAATGTTTTGTCCTGATATAAGTCTTATAGAAGTTACATAACAAAAAGATTCTTTTTATCTAAGAATTAACACACATTTACAGTCATAATCTAAATTGGTTAAATAGGTTAAAAAACCTTCAGTTTCTCCTGAGATAAAATATTTAAACTATTTCATGGTTTTGAAACTTGAGTCCCTATTTCCTGTGTTCTCTTTGTTCTATATTAGTAGGTTAAGAAATTTAAAATTTGAGTTATTTAGGTCATTTACATACCATAAAATGCACCTTCTGTAGTTCTTTGAGTTTTGACAAATATAATATATTCAGTCTTATAATCACCACTACCCTCAAATTTAATACCTACACCCCGAAATGTTTCCTTGTGTCTCTTTGTAGTTACCCTTCACCCACAGCCTGACAACCACTACTGAGTTTGGTCCTTGCACTCCTGCCTTTTTCAGAGTGTCATATGAATGATATACTATGTTACCATTCAAGTGTGGCTTCTTTCACTTAGTGTAATACACTTGGGGTTCACCCATGTTGTTGTATGTATCCACTCAGTCCTTTTCGTTATTGAGTAGTATCCACTGAATGGACATACCACTGTTTATCCATTCACCAGTTGAAGTACATTTGGGTTGTTTCCTGTTTTTGGTAAATGTGAATAACTACTATAAATAGTTTTTGTGTGAACATGAGTTTCTCTTGTATAAAGAGGTAGGAAAGAAGTTTTTGACTCCTATAGTAAATGTGTTTTAACTTTATAAGAAACTGCCAAACTGTACTTTAGAGTTACTATGCCTCCATGTAATATGGTGCCAAATTTTCCTCAGTTTGGATTTTCTCTGTATTGACAAATCATTGATAATGAGGATCTCACAAAAATGAGGGAATTACATTAAGGGGTAGAGTTTAGGCATTTGGATAGGATTAGGAGGGAGTAGCTTTCCAGAGATGGGCTCTCTGTGCTGCATTATACAAGAGTAGAGTATGGCTATGGCAAATATACCCCCTTGGTTTCGATGTTGGTCCAGATCTCAAGCATGGATATAGCCTAGAAATGCCGCTGGTTTGCATCCAAGAGAAAGCTGTTAACAAATTCTTAAGTTACTTACTATAAAAGGGACTTTTGTCAAGCTCTGGATTTTGAGTCATTGTTGTCAAATAAGGAAAGAAACCCAGATGAGGAAAGGCTTACCTTGGAGAAAGACAGGCGAGAGCCTGAGGACAGGAAAGGGAAGACCATGTTTGAGTCCACAGAAGAGGAGCTGAACTTAAGTGGGGAACAAACTTACTTGTCCCTGAAAGGAGTTGGCCATTTGCCCAGGGGGGTCATGAACTCCATTTTGTGAAACCATAGGTTAGTTGACTGTTTGTAGTGTGATTTAAATTTTGAGGATGGCAGGGGCCAGGGGCTGGTTTTGCAGCTGTGTGTCATTCTGATTTAGAATTGGGTCTTTCATCAGCTGTTCCTTTCTGTAGTGGGAGCAATGCTTGTTTCACTTGCAAAGACCCCATTTTACCTGGCCTCAAACTGGGTATAAGTCCTGATGGCAGAATTGTTTCCAAGCACAGTTTTGGAGGTAATTTGGATGCTAACGCACTAGGATTTCCACTAGGATTTTTCCACTGATCCGTGTAACTATGGTGTAGAATACTTGAATCTGGGATTGTTACAGAATCCCTATAGGCGTGTGCATTACATGGAGGTAAAAATGTTATTAACCCAACTTCAGTAGGTGGACTTCGCACTTGATTTTTGTCTCAAGTTTGTAGTGCCCCCTTGATGACCAGTTATTTATAGGTGTAGGAGAGAGCAACCAGTCACCAAGAAGTGGAGGTAGGGCAGCCCAGCTCTTGGCCTTGGCTGAGTCAGTAGATATGTGTCAGGGCCTTGTGATGCCCGAGCTCTTGCTTTCTCTTTCTCTTTTCTGTTTTCTGAGAAAAGTTAGCTTTTTATGTCGGGGTCCTTAATAAATACTTCCTTGTGGATAAGCTGGGGTTGACAGCTGTGTTGGAGTCATTGAGGAAGTTTGTGTAGGTATAGTATTTACTTCAGTAGCTTAGAATATTTTCTACATTCACAAATATTTATCAAGCGCTTCCTAATAGTTGAGTTTAACCGTCCTAATATATGGCTGGGTAAGCCTACCAAAAGCAGGTATGCTGGACCTTGACCTTTTTTTAGGTCTTTCTTTAATGATGACATTTTCCTGGGACACTTCATGACACCCACATTCCTAATCCTCTCTCTGGGTGTATTGTTGTTGTTTTGGTAAAACAGACGTGGGGCCCTGGGTCTAACATGTGCCCTGAGTCATTCTTACTACACACATTTGGAAGACACTGATGGAAGGGCAGGGTTCTTGATTTCCTCTTAGGATCTTAGATTATTAATCCCTTTACAACTGTAGGTACAATTTGTGTATGGACATTATGTGTATTTTTCACTAGGAAAAAGAATGGGGCTTCTGTTCTCACAGAGGCTAGGGATGGGTAATATGAGCCCTATGAGAACACGCGTTTGACTTTTTTCTGATACGTCTTCAGTGCCTACAGCTGTGTCGGACACAGTGAAGGCACACAATTATTGAGAAAACAAGATAACTAATGTTATTTTGTGCCTACTCAGAGCCAGGTTCTTGGTGTCCATTCTAAACATTGGTTTTCATAATGCAGTGGGATGGGTGGTTTTCCCATCCAATAGTTGAGGGAATTTAGGTCCAGAGAGGTAAGTGATTTCCCCCAGGCCACACGCTAACTTGGGGTAGAACCAGGCTTTGTTACCAAGTTTGCCGTATTCGAGTCCTTTCTCACTGTACTATGTTGCTTTCTGGTTTTGTCCTAGTTCGGCAGGTTCATTCTAGTTTACTAGCTCTCTCATGAAATGTTGGTAATTTAAGAAAAACAACATTGTAGTAAAAGAAATCTTTGCTTATTTGGGCTCTACAATAGGGAAAACTCAGGTTTTTGGGTTAGAATCAGTAATAAGGTGTTTATCTTTATTGCTCTGCACAGTTTTGCTTCTTTCCTTGTAAGGAGCCCCAGGTCTTCAGGTTTTTATTGTTGCTGTTTTCCCATGCTGCCTTCCAAGTTCACTTGCATGCAAATTAGTATACATTTCTACTTGTGCTCCTGTGATAGGCTCAACACTATGACTGGCACTGGGCAATATTAAAGAATCTAAGGCTGTGAACCTTCCCATCGTGAGACTTAAACTCAGGTCAGAGATTCAAGATCCGTATTTTGAAGGTATCCCAGTAGAAGGGGTGCAGACGTGGGCAGGGTAGGCTGTGTGGGGCTCTGAGCTCTTAATCGGGGGAGCTGCCACACCCACAGCAAGGGCCCAGCCACTGCCCTGGACTCCCCAGGAGACGTCATCATAGTTTTAGAGAAAAGAGTGAATGAACTGCTGCAGAAAGCTTGGTCATCACCTGGAGAAATTGAAGAAACAAGCTGAAGTAATATGAGAAAAGGAAGAGATGTGAGAAATATTTCACAGGGGGAAAGGAAGATAGGGTTTGGGTTTGTTTCCTACTAGGGTGTGGCAGACACATAATTGCGCCCGACTCTTCACCACTGCAATAAAATAAAGTCCGAACTCCTTAGCAGCCAGAGCCCTTTCCAGACTGCTGTGGGCTTCCTGCTCCAGGCCGATTTCCCCTTTTCCCTTAGGAATCTGCCTTGTTAGTCCCTGGAGCCCAGGGATCAGCTGTTTGCTGGCCTGTTGTGCATCTTGAATCCTCCCCCTCCCCCATCATTATGTTCTTCTTCCACCTCAGATGCCTTTCTCCCATGGGTTCGTGTGGTGTCCTTCTCCCATCCTTCTGTGCACATATCTACGGCAAGAGGATAGATGGGTGAGAGATGGAGATCTCCCTGTGTGAGAAGAGTGTGTCTGCCAGGCAATTACAGTGTTGAAGGGGTAGGACGAAGAGGCTGAAGGAGACAGGAAGAAGCAGCCAGTGGTAGTAGGAAACCGTGTCAGAATGGACTGTGCCAGCATCGCCTGATGGTCAAAGACTGCCTGCACGGTGTCCGCTGGAAAGTATCCATGGGTTTGGCAAGTCGTGAAAGCTATTCGAATGAAATAGGGAAGCAAATCCATATTATAATGATTCAAGGATTTAATGGGTGATGAGGGCACTATTCTTGATGCAAATTATCGAAGTGGAGTGAAGGGAGAAATAGTTCTATCAAGAGAGCGATCGAGATTAAAGGAGTTGTCAACATAGTGAGAAGACGTAAGGAGGAAGGTGGAGGCCTTGACTTAGATGGGAAACAAATTCAAAGGAAGCTTTTTTCTTTTCTTTTTTGTTTTTTTAAAGCTAGGGATATTTGAGTTTGTAGATGATGTGTGTGAACTGACTCTGTGGAGAGAGAGAATTTGAAGATACAAAGAAGGGAAAACTGGTAGAGCAAGGAGCATCAAGAGTTTAGATGTATTACTTCTTGGGGAAGGTATTACTTTTTCTGGAAGGGATGGGTGGTGCCTGGGGCAAGTGAGGGTTATAACTAAAATATCAAAATATCAAGAAATACTAACACCTATTGTATATGCTAGGCACTGCCCTAACTGCTTATCCTATACTAACTCACCTTCACATCAGTCTTGTGTGGTAGGTACCAGTGTCCTCTCTATTTATAAATAATGAAAGGGGCACAGAGAGGTTAAGTAACTTGCCCATGGTCATTCAGATGGTAAGTGGTGGAGCTGGAATTTGATAAAAACAAGATGTCTAACCATTTTCCTAGTTAGGAAACTAGGAGGAATACTGGATTAAGATATTATCCTTAGAATTCTCTTTAAAAATGAGGCCATTAAAGGATGACCTTTAAGAACCTATGGGTCATTGCCGTTTTCTGGTGAATTTGTTTTGTAATAATTCCAGGTCAGACACGTATGGAATAGGACTTGGAATTCAGAAATGTCAGAGGAGGGTATAATTTTCAGAACAGGAGTCATTTTCTGGAAAGGTTAGGCCTTGGTGGGTGTTTGTCTGTGGAGCAGGGGTTGGGTGTGCAGGCCAGCCAGGAGGTGCCCCTGAGGGCACTCTGATCCTACAACTTAGGTTTGGGGTTTCAGGAAAACAGTACGGGTAATGTCAGGAAAAGTGAAAAAGGTACTGAAAATAAACTTGGCCAGTTTCACAGTTTTGCCCAGATACGAACAGGCTCCCTATTTCCTTCTATCTCCTGCCCCCTTCCTGCTTTTAAAGCTTTAAGATTTAGGTTTCCAGGGTGCTGATGCCATTGTCCCTGATTCTAATGGTAATGGAGAGTGATTTTCTGGCTGATGCTCGGTTCTATTGCTTGCTAAGTGCCTCTGTACAACCCCATGAAACTCTTGCCTCCCTCTGACCTGCTTTGCCTGGCCAGAGTTTCTTAATTGAAACTCAATAGCTGGTAGCTTTTGGCACCCACGTGTTTGCTGGGGCTCACCCCAAGGCCATCATCATTGAAATCAGACTGCCTTGGCTTCACACAGCACTCTGTGCTTTCCAAAGTACAGTTTCTCATCTGAACCACAGCTGACCCATTGGCAGCTGGAACAGATGCTCTTGTTCCCATTTCATAAATAAGGATGTCAAAGTTCCCTCACCCAAGGTCACATAACATATTAGTGGCAAAGCTTAGATTTAGAACTTGGTGTCTTGAGTCTTTTATGGCTTCTGTTACTGCTGCCATGATGGAAGGGATGGCACAGTGCCTACTTTGAAGGGGTTTGCAAGTGGGATGTTCTACAAGGGATCGAGAATTTTTCTGAAATTATAGATGACAGCAGCCAGAGTGGGGCCAGAGGTCCTAGAGTTCTCTGGAGACACCCAATCCTTAGCTCTAATAGTAGGAAGTTAAATTCATTTTTTTCCCTCTCCCATTATTTTGTTGATTTACCATAGCTCTATCTTCTAAATAGTTATATTCAAGTAATATTTAAACATTTTTTTTTCCTGGGTATGAAAATCCTTCATAGTCACCATATACAAAAAAAAAATTGGGGGGGGGGGAGAAACTAGGGATAATAATAGCTAACATTTATTAGGCACTTAATAATATTAACAGCCAAGGTTGGTCTTCAGCCAGTATACCCTGGTACAGCTACATTGGTTGTTGATAGCCTATGACTTTTGATGGGTTGTGGTCCGGACCATACTGGTTGGTTGTTTTGAATATCCTACCTGTTCACAATCCCATGAGATGGTTCTTAATATTATCTCCATTTCCTACATGAAACAGTTGAGGCCCAGAGAGCTTAAATAATTTCCTCAAGGTCACCAGCTGGTAAATGATAGAGTAAGAATTCAAACCCAAGTTCAGGTGACTTCAGTGCCCACTCTGTTTCTACTAACAAAGTCAACCCATAGACCACCCCAGGGAAAGTTCGTATTTCCTTCTGGGCTTTATATTAAGCAACTCATTATAGCTGGTGTAACTTGTCATTCCAGCAAATCTCACTGGGTGTTGATAAAATATTAATGTGTTTTTGTTTTGTTTTTGGTCACTATGTAAGCATAATGAACAATCTCATTCTCTGTAGATACAGCATTTAATGAGGCCATGATGGAAGCTCTTGGGAGGGCAACAAATAACTGAGTTTCTGTCGGTTCTGTCCCTGTGACTTGATGGTCGTTGTCAAGGTTAGAGCCATAGAAAATGCCTACCTTTTGTAAGAAAAGATGTGTCTGTTGAATGGAATGAGAGGTCTGTGCAAGATGGGGACAGGATCCAAGTTAGTTGTAGAACTCACATCTGTCACACATTTTTTTTTTTAAAGATTTTATTTATTTATTTGACAGAGAGATAGGCAGCCAGCGAGAGAAGGAACACAAGCAGGGGGAGTGGGAGAGGAAGAAGCAGGCTCCCAGCGGAGGAGCCTGATGTGGGGCTCGATCCCAGCATTCTGGGATCATGCCCTGGGCCGAAGGCTTAACGACTGAGCCACCCAGGCGCCCCCTGTCACACATTTCTTAAGCTATGTTCCTCTACCTTTATTACAGATTGTTATTCATGTGAACTACTTTTGATTATTGCCATGACCTTCTATTCTGATTTTTCAATATATTCTAACAAGGTTTTCTACCTACTTTTTTTTTTTTGGAGTTTCTTTTTGGCTTCCTGGTCTATCTAGTCATTCCGTACTGTGTCCTTGATCTTTTTCTTATTAGTATGTGGAGTCTTCAGCCACCTTTATTAGTGTTTAAAAATCTTTAAGTTAACATTCAGAAACCCTGCAGTTCTTATATTCAGCTAATATTTATTTTTGACCTCTTCGTGTTAATATTTTTTAAATTAGGGTTTCATTTTTCAGTGACAAAACATACACAGATATTGTATACACTAGCATAGACAGATAAATATCCTTTACCATTTAGTAAATGTTTGCTGTATACCAAGGACTGTTATTTCTAAACATTCTGTGTAATGCCTGCTACACTGTATTTATTCGCATTTTGCATATGAGGTAATAGGCTGGGGGCAGTAAATTTCCTGAGGCTACTTAGTAAAAGAAGTTGAATGGAGCTTGTGTATATATGTAGAGTTGAAGTTATCCTAATAGTGGCTAAATTTATTGAGTTTGTACTATATGCCAGGGAATATGACAAGTACTTTATAAACTTAAAATTTAGATTTTATTATGTGAACATAATATAAACATCAATGTCTTTAAAAAATTGCTTTATAATATTGTTATTACTGTTGGCTTAGTGTTCTGTAAACTTACCACTAATTTGAACCAGAAGTTTCTCTGTTAAATCTCTTTTCAGTACATTCATGCACTAGCTATTCTGTCAGTTTCCGCTCACTGAAGCAATTCCTCCCCCCTGCCCCCGCCAAATTCTGACTTGTTTCAAAAAGGTCTCTAGACTTGATTCAGAGCTGTTGTGTTTGGACTGCCTTTCACCTCAGTCCTTCAGATGCATTTTTTGATATCTGTGTTAGATTCCCTCTTTTCGGACCCTGGGTCTTCATCCTATCTTGTTCTCACCTGGTTTTGACAGACACATCCTACAGTTACTCGTGAGAAAAAGCACATAGGAAGCATGATTTTGAGAATTTGCATATGTGAAAATATTCTATCCTTGTACTTAATTGATAACTTGATTAAATTTTAAAAAGTTAAACTATTTTCCCTTACAAATTTGAGGCTTCTAATATCATCTTGATTTTGAGAAATCTGAAGCCATTCTAATTCTTGATCATTTGTATGAAATAATACATTTTTCTTGTAATTAGCTAATCTTTTTCCCTAATGTTGAGAAATTTCATGAGACTATGCCTTGTTGTGAGTCTATTGTTATCTGTTATATTGTGTATTTAGTGGCCTTTCAAAGTGGAAACTCATTCATTGCAGGGAATTTCTTTTGAATTATTTCATTTCCTTTTATCCAATTCTGTTCTTTATTTCTCTACCTGCTATCTTTAAGATGACAAAGTTATTGGACTAGTTTTTAGTTTGTCTGTTTCCTATTTCTCATCTGTTGTTTTTGTTTGTACTTTTTTATTTTTCTTTCAAGCATCTATCATTTTTAATTTTTCTAGGATTTTTTTCCTGAAATTTTTATAGCCTTCTAATCTTTGTGGATGTAGTATCTTTCCATACTTCATTGAGGATATTAATGCTAACATTTTTGTTCAATTGAAGTTTACTTTGCTCTCCATGTTTCTTCCACGTTGCTTTTTCCCCCCATTCTGGTCTGTTTTCTTGTTAGATATTTAAGTGTGTGTGTGTGGATATTAGGCTCTCTGCTCATACTTGAGTGACCCACTTACTTTTTTCAAGTTCTCAATGGATGGGACCTGTCAATCCTGGTCTTCATTATGAGATGTATTGGCTGGATTTTTAGGACCAAGGAGGAGATTGTCTTCTATCAGAATGTTAGGTCTTTTTTATTGGAGTGCTTAATCACTCAGAAGACCCAATATTCAAACTCCAAAATCTGATTCTAAAGTCTATGCCCTTATTCACTTATTTTCTTAATTTCCAAATAAGGTTCAATGTCTGGGTATATTTGTTTCTAAGAAAGTTAGCAATCTAAATGTAGATTTCATAAGTGTTACGGTTTCTTTTTTCTTTCTTTCTTTCTTTCTTTCTTTCTTTCTTTCTTTTTTTTTTTTTTTTTTTTTTTTAAAGATTTTACTTATTTGAGAGCATGTGTGCACAAGCTGGGGGAGGGGGAGGGGGAGAGGGCTGGGAGAGGCAGACTCCCCGCTGAGCAGGGAGGCTGACATCTGGGCTCCAACCCAGGATCCTGAGATCATGACCTGATCCTGAGCCAAAGGCAGACACTTAACCAACTGAGCCACCTAGGCACCCCTAGACATGATCATTTCTAAAGATGATTTAACCAGAAATTTCCCTTCACTACAAAAAAAAATATGGTACATGGTATGTGCTCAGAAAACTGTGTAATGAATTGATATTTTGTTCAGTGCATCAGGCCTTCAGGACAACATGTAATAGGACGTAGAAAAACCCGAGTTCCCTAACTCCCACCCTAGCGCTGTAGTGCATGTGCACATACTCAGATGTGACAAAGGTGCTCAAGCAAACACAAATAGATCCAACCTCAAGAGAGGCGTCCTGTTCATGGGAGTTCTTGGGGCAAGAGTGTTCCTTTATATTTGGGATCAGAAGTTAGTACTGTGGTGGCATGAGTCATGTTTTGGCCTGGAAGCAAGGGGGAAAGAAAGAAAGGCCTGACAGGGCTCTTAGTAATTGGGCAAATACCTCTGCGTTCAGGTTATACGGCATTTCAGACGTTAATTTAAGCATGCATTCTGCAGACGGCTTCTAGAGACTGTCCCATCTGCTTTCTGCTGACTGGGTCTTTTTGAACTTAGAATAGAGAGCTGTCCCCAAGGGCCACCCACACCTGCCTTTTTCCATCCCGGCTAGCTTTTTCTCTTCTCTTTCCCTCAGTATCTCCACTGGTCCCTCCTCATTTGAGTGGGAATGGGGTTGAGGGCTTGATAATGCTGAGCCACCCTTTTTAGAAGAGCCGGCTGTCAAAGCAAAAGGACTTGGCTACTGGCATGGCTACTTGTCCTCCATTTTGAATCTGGGCTCCCAGTCTCAGGTAGGGACAGTGGAGTCCACATTCCATGAAGGAAGAAAGCAGAGTGAGACCACAGCACTAAGAATTCTCTTCTGATAAGAATGTGAGGCAACCTGTTTAAAGATAATTGCCCAGAAAATACTTGAATTTATAATACTCGGTTGGCCAGCCATGTTGGATTTGTCAGGAGATGAGGGAAAAAAAGGAGCTGTACTGGAAAATTGGATAATAGTGAAGAGGGTATGGTGTCTGGAAATCCTTAAGGAAGAGTCATGCACTGGGCTCGAAGAGAAAAATAACTTATGTGGTTATAAAGCTGCATCAGCTATTTAGACCTAAAAGCATAGTTTGTTGTAAACCTGAAGGTTTAATTTTTACATAATTTAGTATATTCTGTTAATGTCCTAGAGCAAGATGCTATTAGAAATTCAAGAATTAAAAAAAAAAAGCAACATAGCAACATTTCCCGACCTCTTAAATAAACCTTTTAAAATAATTGTGATTATGTGCTTATTATATATACTCTTTGGAAAGTAAATAGAAAAATGATCCATAGACCCACCTTCAAAAGACAGGTATTGCTAGTATTTGGCATATTTTTTTCTAGCCCTTTTCTCTTCGTATAGTTTTTAGTTTTGCATAGCCATCATAAGGCATTTTGCTTGCCTTTTAGTAGGACTTTTTGGCCTTCAATTGGAGTTGACTGTGGTTATGTTCTGATAATGCATGTATGGGATTTATTCTTTTCTTGTCAGGAGGCTGAATAAGCAGTTCTTCAGTTCTTGGCTTGAATAAATTCTCTGTGCTTTTAACATAAAACATTGTTCAGATTAGAAAGTGAATAATCCTTAGAGCAAAGAAGTATGATGTATGTTTTACAACCACTTAAAAAATGTCAAATCGAAAAAAATCAAAAGCACAAAAATGGCTTGGGGGAAATATGTATAACAAAGATAAGACTAAGGCTCCTGAGGGACAGACTGTCCTAGGACCACAGAGAGAGTCATCGTAGACGTCTAGTAATATTTATTAAATATACAATAATTACATGCAACACTGCAGTCTCAAGAAAAAGAGAAATCTTTATCTAGAGGCATAGAAGAGAGGAATGTCGTGTAACAGAGGTATGACTGAAACCGGAGTTAGAAATGTTGGTCCTGCTTGCACTGCTGACTAGCTGCTACCTCAGAGGCACCTGCCTTCAATATTATCACCAATAAAATGAGGCTGTTGGCTATATAATTTTAATGAGTTTCTATCCTCCTCTGACATTCAGTGACTCAACGAATTTATGATTCTGGGACCAAACACGGAGAACATAAAGATCCAAAAAACCTAGCAGCTACCTTGACTCATTTCCCTCCTCCCTCACATCCAGTAAATTACCAAGTTTGACCCATTTTATTCTCTAAGTCGGGGTTGGCAAATAACGACCTGTTTTCTTAAAGTTTTATTGGAACACAGTTATGATCATTAGTTGACGTATTATATCTTGCTGCTTTTGAACGACAGTGGCAGAATGGGGTAGTTGCCACTGTGTGTTTCACAAAGCTTTAAATATTTACCATCTGGCCCTTATAGAAAACGTTGGTCAGCCCCTGATCAAAACTTTGACAGACCTCTCATCCTCACTACCTTTGCCCTAACTTAGGTCTTCATCTCTTCTCACCTAGTGAATCCAAGAGCCTCTAAAATGAGTTTTTCTGACCCCAGTTTTGAGCATCCCAAAGGTACTGTATGGCAACAGTGTAATTTAAAAAAAACTAAAACAAACAAAACCTTAACACCAGCTTGCTTAAAACCCTTCATGGGCAAGCTGCTGAACTCAGGATAAAATTCAAATTCCTTATCTAGCACACAATGTTAGAAAGCCACAGGACCTTACTGACAGCTGAAGGCCTTTCTAGTCACAAGAGACTAGGTGTAGTTTGACATGACCGACGCTGTAGAAATTGGAAAACCCAACCAGCCTTAAGTAGAAGAGGCTGTGTTAGCTCACCTCATTGAGAGCCTGGCTGTAGAACTGGCCTGGGGTAAACGTTTAATCCAGATTTCTGGTTGTTTCACCTGGACTGCATTTCCTGTTGGCTCCTCTTGTGTGTGGCCCTATTCACCCAGAGGGTTTCTTCTTGAGAGGTCAGGACTGCTGTGACAGTTTCTGTCTCTGATCCTTCGCATCCTACGCATCCGGCAGGACAGAAAACAAGTCTCTTCCAGGTAATTCCCGTGCCACTGCAGAAGTCTCTCTGATTGGACAGCATAGGTCATGTGGTCAGAGATATGGTGTGTGCTGATTGGCTTACTGCCAGTTCACATATTTAAACCCGGGGGGGGTGGGGTAAGATTCCCACCTGAGTCATAAAAACTGGGAAGGAAGGGGGCATTATTCCCTAGCAAACACTGGGCTGTGGTGGAAACAGGGTGAATGGAGGTTAACTGAGACAGAATAACCAAGATTCACTGAGCATGCCACGAGCAGGATTGCATTGACGGTTAGAAGCGGAAGCACTTGCGTACCTGGGGAGGCCAGTAATCAGTGTTCCAAGGTTTGGAGATTATGGTTGCCTCACTCAGTGGGTCTTAATTCCGGCCAGTCATTTGAAATACCTGATTCCTGGGCTCCTTGAAGACAAATTAACTTGGATTCTCTTCCGGTTTACTGGGTATGAGTGACTTTGTGTTCTCCAGGTGATTCAAACTGAACTATTGACTGGGTTTAGGTCTGTGGAATGGGAACAATCCTATTCCAGCAGGATTGTTGTATATTGATGTGTATAAGGAATACAGCCTACTTAGGTGCTCAAGTAAATGGTAGTTTCTTATCCGTGGTTCTTAACCTTACAGAGATACTGTATTAGTTCCCTAAGACTGCCGTCCAAAATATCACAGCCTGGGTGAATTAAACAGCAGAGTTTCCCCCATTTCTGGAAGCCAGAAGCCCAAGATCAAGGTGTTGGCAGGTTTGGTTTCTCTTGAGACATTTCACCTAGGCTTGCAAATTGCCTTTTCTTTTTTTTTCCCTTTTCTTTCTTTTCTTTTTCTTTTGTGCGTACACATCCCTGCTGTCTCTTCCTCTTTTTATAAGGATACCACTCCTATTGGATTAGGCCTATTTATTTATTTATTTATTTATTTTTTTTTTTTTTAAAGATTTTATTTATTTATGTGACAGAGAGACAGCCAGCGAGAGAGGGAACACAGCAGGCGAGTGAGAGAGGAAGAAGCAGGCTCCCAGCGGAGGAACCCGATGTGGGACTCGATCCCGGAATGCCGGGATCACGCCCTGAGCCGAAGGCAGACGCTTTAACGACTGCGCTACCCAGGCGCCCCTGGATTAGGCCTATTTAACCTTAATTACCTCCTTAAATGTCCTGTCTCCAAATATAGTCACATTGGGATTAAGACTGCATATGAATTTGGGAGGGACATAATTCAGTCTACAAGAGATATGGGTCCTATGATTCTCTGATAGCTAGGGTTCCTTTATGCAGAAAAATGCAGACACACATGTACATCAGACTTTACCTGTGTTTATAGGGCTTCAAAGATCCCAGTTAAACAGGAACGTCTGAAACAGCCTCGCAGAAGAAAACACGTACCAGAGAGAAGGATGTGTATGAAAGAAGTCATGTCATTCTCCTTAGTCCATTCATTTAACAACTATTCACCGAGTGCTGTGCATGTGTCAGGCATGGTTATAAGGTTATAACAATGAATGACACAGGCAAGATTCCTTCTCTTACCACTTAAAACTTTTGTTGCACACGGGCAGTAAACACATAACACCATTCAGTATCAGTACCGAGTGCCATGTAGAGAATCAAAACGAAAATGATGGGATGGCGTTTGCCTGGGGAGCTACTTAGATTATGTGGTTAGGACTGTCTTCACTGAGATGATTAAGTGGAGACTTGCACAACAAGGAGTCACCCATGCACATGGGAGTAAAGGGCTTATGGCTGATGAAGTGCCTGTTATTCTCTGGTTTATTTTAGTATCAGCTGGCAGAACCACCTCCTCTCTCAGCAGCTGCTCCCCTGCTTGGGTTCTGCCTGTAGAGCAAGAATTCAGGATCTGCTCTGAGATAGGCATAGCTATCGTGGATTGCTCCTCTGCCTTTGGAGGTCTTTCTCTTTTCCTATCTCTGAAATGTTAAGGTCATGTACTTGAAGGGATAGGACCCGTCAATTCAAACATCTGTTCCTGTGAATTCTCATTGACATTACCAGAGTTCAGTCACTGTTGTGACTTCAGTATGAAATAGAGTAACCATTGTGGGAGGAGCAGTCAGCACTAGTGATGTGGTAAATGCATAAACAATAATTGTATTGTACTGCATGTTTCTCTAATAGTATGCTGTGGCTCTGAAGGCTCTAGAGGGACCCCAAACAACATCTGGATGGAATGGAGAAGACTTCTAGAAGCTGTGTCCTAAAGGTTCTCCACTGGCCTTAGGATAAAGAGCAAAGTCCTGTTGAATTGTAGGCCCCTGTGGGTCTGGTACCTGCCACCCTTTCCAGTTCTCTCCACCTCTCTGCCGAGAGAGGCCGGACTTGGTTCCTTACTTTAGATTGGGGTCAGTTCTGCTCTGTGTCTCATTCTGGGGTCCAGGTTGAAGGGGCAGTAGCCCCTTGGGCATACCTTTTTTTTTTTTTTTTTATAATGTTATGTTAGTCACCATACAGTAAGTACATCATTAGTTTTTGATACTCTTTTTTAAGCTTTTTTTTTTTTTTTTTTTTTAGATTTTTTTAGAGAGCATGTGAGCGAGCACATGCAGTGGGGAGGGGCAGAAGGAGAGGGAAAGAGAGTCTCAAGCAGACTCCATGCTCAGAGTAGACCCTGACTAGGGGCTCGATCTCCCAACTGTGAGATCCGGACCTAAGCTGAAAAAGAGTTGGACGATTAACCGACTGTGCCACCCAGGCACCCCTGTAAGCATGTTTAACTCCACTGCTCACATCTTGTCCACTTCTAGCCATTGGCCAAGTTAACTGACATGTCCAAGGCCAAAGTCATTAGATAGGGATACACAGTCTGTTCTAAAGGAAGAGGGGTGAATATTTATCAAGCAGTAAGTTGATCTACTGTAGCATGTAATGTGCTTAGAACAGTGCCCATCTAGATCTGCCTAAAGTAGAAACAATAATGTACTTTTAATAGTCTTACTTTGGGGAAGGGACAAAGAAGGGAATAGTTTGTTAATAGGTAAACAATGGAGTTGGGGGAAGATTATTATGTAGGGCAAGACTTGAGCATGTTAATAGCCTTATGTGAGGAATGAGTGGGTTGAAGATGGAAGATAGGGCAGAGCTTGAAGATTCAGCTGAAATTTGGAAACATGAAGTGGGGTGCCATCTTCCTCATGGCTTTTTGTTAGCAGCAGCCAAGGAGGCAAGTGGTTGGATTGATAGATTTTTCTCTGATCTGAGCTCTTTGTATTTGATTTTTCCCCCTTCTCTTTAATCTTAAAGGAGAGATTTAGATTGTAACAGTTGGTGTTTACAATGTTTTAATGTCTTATCATATTGAGAACTGACTAGAAGCATCTTTAGAAATAATTTACACCACCATAAAATGAATTGCTAATCTTTCAGAGTATATTCTTTAGAATTGTTTTTGTTTTTTGTATACCAGCCAAGGAGATCTAGACCAATAGGAACCTGGTAAAATATTTTAGAAGCATCATCTGATTTGCAAAGCTAAGTAGGAATATAAATCCTTTCTCAAATACACAGTCATGCTTTCTGACATTTACTTGTGTTGTTGTTTCTTTAGTTGTCTCTTAGGGCAGTGTTATATATATATATATATATATATATATATATATATATATATATATATATATATATATATATATATATATATATACACGATTAAAATGTCCACAGGATGCACACCCGCCCACCAGTGTTCAACTGTAGGACTCATGGGTGGGAACATAAGGACTGTGGGATATGTTGGCTTGTACCAGCAGTCATCACTTAGTCCCCATTATGGGCCCGGTATTTAAAAGGACACAGGTAATGAAGTTGATCATTAACAATCACATGATTTATCGGATGCCTAATTTTGCAGTAGTGACTTGAAGTGGCCACGTACTGCCTTTTGTAGTGCGGATAAATGCTTTAGGAGTTAGGATTAAGGAATATTAAGTATGTGTGGGAACGGGGAGAAGGTTTTAATGAGACTTATGAGCATCTTTTAAGATGCAGTTCACCTCAACAGATGAATATTGTCACATATTTATTCATCCGTATTACTGAAATAGAACACTGGCTGTTTCCCTCTGCTCAAAACATTTCTTCATTTTCCAGTTGTTCGGTGAAAATCCCAGACTTCTGATCCTAATACCAAAAACCCGTATACTCATAATATGCTTCCTGATTATCTTCCTGTCTTATCTCCATAATTTTGTTCAAATGACTTACTCTTCCTTGTAAGTGCTCCAAACTTGCCTAATCTGTACCTTCTCTTAAATTGGTCCCTCTCCTTGGCTACCTTCCCTGATCTATGGATACAAACCTGGCCTTTTCTTCAGAATTTATCTGAATTACCAAGTTCTGTGGAGTCTTGCCTATTCGGTTTTTGTTTTTTTTTTTCCTTAATCCTTGGAAGTAATCCTTTTCTCAATTTTTGAACCCTCTCATTACTTTCTCTGCAGCTCTTACTCCCAGCCTCCTTTGCTCTCATGCCATCTGCATGTAACTCTTGGTCTGCTTATTTTTGGTCATTAACCTAGAAGTATTCAAACCTGTAGCTTTTATAGACAAGTAAAAAAATTTGTTTTAAATGGGGACGCTCACAGTTTATATAACTTTTGCTAACATCAAAACTCATGTGCACAGAAGCACATACATCTTATCTAATTTCATAAAAGATAAGCATTTAACACACACACACACACACACACACACAAATACAGGGAAGACAGTATCAGAGGACAGGGCTTTATACTGAAAACTGTGGCCAGTGGAAAACTCCTGAGGCTATCTGGTTTTTTGTTTTCCATTTCACTGAGGACCAATAAAATGTTCATCCTCTATCTGTCCTCTCTGGGTAGACATTTGGGAGCCATTCTTTGAATAGACTATGAGCTTTGCCAGAACTGATTTCTCTGATTCCCGATTTATCTCTCCATCCCTCCATGAAAATCTTGGGTCTCTAGAATCATAACAAAAATAGCACTGGTCTGCAACACAGAAGCAACCAGGTTGGGTAATAAAGATCTGACTGTTGTCTGAAATAACTAAGCAAGAAGTCACTTCTATACACATTTCAGATCTACTTACATAAAAGAGCAATAGGTTGAAAGTGCTGTTCATTCTAAAAGAGCAAAAATTTTATAAAACCCCTAAAATGGCATTTTATCTTTTTTCCTTATGCCCAAACTGTACATATGGTTATTTAAATGACTAAAAACAATTTAAAAAATAGAGAAAAGTCAAATTATTTTCATCAATCTCAGTTTGGTTTTTTTTTCCAAGTAACATTTACAGAACAGGACAAATTGATTTTTAACATTGGGAACAAAGACACTGATCTTCTAAATTTGCACTACCCAGTAGAACTTTGTGATGGAAATGTTCAGTAATCTGTACTGTCCAATATGGTGGTCACAGCCATGAATGCCTATTGAAATGTGACTGGTGTAACTGAGGAACTAAATTAATTCCATCTAAATGTAATTAAACTAAAAGAACCACATGCTACTATTGAGCTCCCTTATTGGACAGTGTGGCTTTAAAGATTGACTTTTAAAGAGTATTGAGCTGCAATTCGTAATGCCAACTTGGATGGCATTTTATCAGTTTTCTTAGTAAACTTGAGAAACTTCAAAGGAGCATTTTTTATTAATCTTTGGCAGGTTATGTATGTATTAATGGCCTGTTGACCTTTTGAGCTACTTTTCGTCCTCTGGTCACAAGTTTGAAAGCCGCGGATTCTCAATTCATAAATAAAGATCCATCTATTTCCTCCATTATGGCTCTCCTTTTAGCTACTATGATCTTTGACTTATGCGTATCTGTGCATTCACACACACACACACACACACACACACACCAACATTTATGAAGATGAAGTGAAACAGTAGTGGGGCTGGTTAAGCTTGAGCATTCCTGCAAGTTACTCTAAATAGAAAGTGTGAGCAAACAAGGTTGCCTGGGCTCTCAACTCCAGCCCCTCGGGGAAGGGAAGCGCTCCCATTCATCAAGTCCTACTGGAACCTATCAAGCCTTTTGCATGTTTCTGTGATTTGACACATACTTATTTTTGCCTGAAATATTCATTTGTTCTTAGTTGCCAGGATTACTCTTTCAGGAGAATTGTAAGCATCTCTTTCTTCTCTGAAGTCTTTATATGACCCCTTGTCCTCCTGATCACTCATCTCTTTGTTTTTTCCTTTGTGGAGCTATTGTGTGTGTATACATGCAGATGTGTATACGAAGGGTAAAGATAGTTGCTTCTGATGAAGTCAAGATCATTAATATATTAACAAGAGCAAAGGCAGTAATAATTAAAGCAATAGTTATTCGTTGAGCATGCACTCAACTTGCCAAGCATTGAGCACTTTACATACATTTAATTCTTCTAAAACGTCATAAAGAAGTTAGGATTAGGGACGCCTGGGTGGCTCAGTCGGTTAAGCGTCTGCCTTCGGCTCAGGTCATGATGCCAGGGTTCTGGGATCGAGTCCTACATCAGGCTCTGTACTCGGCCTGCTTCTCCCTCTTCCTCTGCTGCTCCCCCTGCTTGTGCTCTCTCTCTCTGTGTCAAAATAAATAAATAAAAAATCTTTAGGGGCGCCTGGGTGGCTCAGTCATTAAGCATCTGCCTTTGGCTCAGGTCATGATCACAGCATTCTGGGATCAAGCCCTGCATAGGGCTCCCTGCTCCTCGGGGAGCCCACTTCTCCCTCTTCCACCCCCCCGCTTGTGTTCCCTTTCTCGCTGCGCCTCTCTCTCTCTGTCAAATAAATAAATAAAATCTTTGAAAAAAAATTAGGATTATTCCAATTTTATAGTTAAGATAAACTTAACCTAAGCTCAAGTAATTTGCCCAAGGCTAGCTAGACAGTGATAGAGCCAGATTTATTCAACTCCAATGCCCATGGTTTTACCAACTAAGCAATCATTAAGATGTAGAGGAGGTTAAAAATAGCTCTTATTCCCCAGAGTATCATGCTGTGGTGGGAACAATGTTGTGTGTGATGTAAGAGGTCTTGTTTTCATTTCCCCTTTTTCCATTTTCTTGGTTTCCTTAACCAAGTTGCTTAGCATCTCTGTCTTTCCTTTTTTTTTCCCCCTCCCCACGCCTCCCCCCACTCCCACCCTCTCAGTCAGGGTCAGATTCCGGTTCCTGAGCATTCTAGGCCAGAGCCTAACAGGGGAAGGCTCTGTGTGTTTTGGTCCCACTGTTCTCCTGTCTAGGTCCAGGGAGGGCCTGCTGAGGATGGTGGTATCGAGCCCCAGGCGCAGAAGTGGTAGGCCCGTGGGTCCAGAGTACAGCACATGTGGAGGCAATAAATACTGATACACCAGGCACTCGACTCCAGGCCCACATGGGACAAACAAGGCTTGGCCTCTAGCTTTGTTGGGCAAGGGCTGTCTGCTGGGGCTGTGGGCTCCAGCACTGCCCACCGGACAAAGAAGCCAGAGGTGAGGACACCTGTCTTCCCAGATGGGAATGGAGGCAACTTCAGTTTTGGCCGTTTGGCTTTCCCCAGCCGCTGGAGCCATCCCCACAGCCCTGGCTGGGAGAGGGGGCTGGCTAGGCCCTGGCAGGCAAGGGCGCAGCAACGGCACAGCCCACACACTTCCCTGGGCCACAGGGATTGCGGATGGGGGCAGGTATGTACACATGCTCCTGCAGACATGGGGGGTTAGAGGTTATGACGGTCCCCGCAGCACACGTTCCACATGTTAAGGCATCATGGTTAGGCAGTTACTGACAGCGAAGGATATACTAACCAGAGACCGGTGAAAGCCTCCCTTCTGATTTCTAATACCTTAGTGATAAGGGATGGAAAGTCCTCTGCATATGTTAACTTTGTACCATCCCCTCCTCTTCCCTTCCTGAAATACCAGATTTGTTGTTTGTTTGTTGGTTGGTTGGTTGGTTGGTTGGTTGGTTGGTTTTTAAAGATTTTTTTTGTCAGAGCACAAGCAGGGGGAGTGGCAGGCAGAGGGAGAAGCAGGCTCCCTGCTGAGCAAGGAACTCAGTGTGGGACTCCATCCCAGA
Organism: Ursus americanus; assembly: GCF_024610735.1. Lineage (NCBI taxonomy): Eukaryota > Metazoa > Chordata > Mammalia > Carnivora > Ursidae > Ursus > Ursus americanus. Next base: position 20,311,905 of record NC_142135.1, read on the forward strand.
ACTCTGGGATCATGACCCCAGCCAAAGGCAGATGCTCAACTGACTGAGCCACCCAGGCGTCCCTGAAATACCAGACTGTAATATGTAGACTTCCTAAATGATTAGTTACTTCTTTCCATTAGTATTGTTTGACAGGGATTGCTGTCAGCTCACCAGCAGAAAGTGTGTTACAAGCTGCAAGTACTGGCTTTTATCTTTATTCATAACCTCATTCCTTAACTCTCTCACCAAGGTTGTTTGTATATTTGAAAAGCTGTTCTTCTCTGCCTTCTGATCCACTTTCCCCCCACAAATTTCACTTCAATTTGCCCTTTTCGTTCATGATTGTCACTTTTTAAGTCTGTACTATGTTTGTCCTTTAAAGTTACATTACTACCATTTGTTGACTTAACAATTGTTAACAATGTTAATGCCGAATATTCCTCCATTGTGATGGAGGAGGGCAGTAAGATAAAAATGGAGATTGATGTTCATTGAACATATGGTCAGTGTTCTATAGGTTATTTCAATCAACATCCAGCAAAAAAGTAGAACTTGGACTTGACTCAGTGGTTAGTTGTGTTGGGTGGGAGGGAGGGATATGAATGAAAACAGGATTCAAAAATCCTTTCTCAACTCTGTCTAAAAGTAAAGTATATCTAATGTTTGTATTGTGTTTTGTTACATTCTTAAGATACATGCTTGCTATTTTATATTGAATAATCTTAAGTGTTGAGTTCTGAGTTTTGATTCTTGTATTATGTAACCAAAGCAAGATACAGAACATTTCCACTTACGATAAAGTTCCTTCTACTTTTTGCAATGAAATCTTTGTCTTTTCCATTTGGCTATTGATCCCATCCATTGAGCTTTTCATTTTGGTTATTACATTTTTTAGTCCTAACATTTCCATTTGGTGGTTCTTTATGTCTTCTATGTCTTTGCAACTTTGTTTCTTTTTTTTAATAATTTTTTATTATGTTATGTTAGTCACCATACAGTATATCCTTAGTTTTTGATGTAATGTTCCATGACGCAAATAATGTAACTTTGTTTCTTGGCTGAAGCTTTCTATTTTCTCATTTGTGGCAGGTGTAATTGCTCATTGAAGGTTTTTATCATGGCTGCTTTCAAATCTTTGTCGACAGTTCTGAGATCTCTGTCACCTTGGTGTTGGCATCTTCTCATTAAGTATGAGATCTTCCTGGTTCTTGGTTATGAGGTTGTGTGTGTGTGTGTGTGTGTGTGTGTGTGTGTGGTTTTTTTAATCAAAATTTGGACATTTTCATTTTATGAGACTTAATCATATTTAAACTTTGTTTTAACTGGCTTTAAGACCATTTTGGCCAGATGTTACCTGAGAGTTAGGGCCTCCTCATTATCATTGGGTGGTGGTGAAAAGTCCTGTTTCCACCAGGCTTCCTCTGACACCATCCCAAAAAGGAGGGGCCACCTCATTGCTTGCTGGAGGTGGAAGTCCAGCCTCCTCACATCTGCTCGACTGACACTGCAGGGGTGAGGATGTGGCCTTGATAATTGTTGACAGATATGAAAGTCTGGGCTCCCTATGTGACTTTGTATGACACCACCCTCTTGGGGGTTTTGGAGTACCTTCGTACAGCCTGGTGAGGGTGGAAGTCTAGGCTCTCACTCAATCTTTGTTGGTATGGATGGTTGGGTTACTTTTTTTTTTTATGTGATGTTTGAGTAGAGCAGTTATTGTCTAAAACTTTGTCTTGCTAGGCTGTCCCTATTGTGGTAATTTGGCTAGAGAAAGCAGACTTTTGTCTTATTTTTTGTTTGTGCCTTTGAGATTTCTAGGTTGTAGACTTCATCAGTTCCAAGTCTGGAATGTAGATGAAAACAAAGTCCAAGGAACGGACATCATGTCTTTCCTTGAGTTCTAGAGTCCCTCAATGGACTGCCTTCTCCCTGCCTTTCAAAGCTGTCCTATGTTTGTGTTATATAATGTCTGGGGTTTTTATTTTTTCTTAGTGGGACAAATCAAGAGAACTATGTCTATTCCATCTTTTAGAAACATCTAAGAGGTACTACTTTATTTAAAAATATAAAGACCTAAGGAAAAATCAGAATAGATCACATAGAGTAAAGAAAAATAAAGTTTTATGAAACTTGGCTCAGTTCATCTATTTACATAGATGTGTTTGGGCATGGATTCACAGTATGAATCCGTTTCTTGTGTATTGTGATTAAAAATGTTTGAGTCACCAGTGTAGACGACCTGTTTCTCCCTGTCTGATACCTGAATCCTCTGTCTAAAGCTTCATAGAACCTCTGACTGTATCTGTGGTTGTATTCTCATGAAAGAGAGGAGTTAACGTTGGTGCCTTAGAGCTGGGCCAGAGCCTTTCCCCATTCTGACGGTGACGTAGGTTAAGCATTATTTTTAATTCTGCTGTATTTAGGTTGTCTAGTCCCTATATCGTGAGTAGGAAGGGTGAATGTTTGCTGTGGTTATCACTCTTCATCTTTGGGGAGCAAAGTTCCCTTATACCAAACTGTTTTACAAGTTGAAATCATCTCCGGATGAGTGAGCCATGGTGAAGGTGCTTCATGGGGCTCAGGGGAGCAATGTCTTGACACAGCTGCATGTGGTGGGAATATCTGGCTGGGATGGACAGTCATCCTGCCCCAGCTCCAGTGGCCACACAGCAGCTACCAGGGTTACCACTGGGCAGACTTGAAGACAGAGTATTTTGGGGGTTCAACCCATCATGTCTCATGATATCTGCTTCCTTCTCTCCTCATGATAAGAATGCCTTTCTGTCCACCCCCTTCTTAGTGACAGATGGAGAGCCATCTATTACTGGTCAGTTACAGACTTGTTGAGAACAGACATGTCCTTTTTTTTAATGCCTCTGACTTATTGGAAATTTGTATGTTACCCCTATTCTTTTTGGTAGTAGGAAAGGACTCCAACCTGTATTTGAAAGTGTTAAGCTTCGGTGTGCATGTGTGTCTATGTATATATATATATATATATATATATATATATATATATATATATATATATAGAATACCACATTTAGCTGGTGTATATATACATATATATGGAATACCACATTTAACTTGTGTGTATATGTATATTTATATAGACAATATATAATATTATATATATGGAATACCATATTTAGCTGGTGTATATATACATATATATGGAATACCACATTTAATTCTTGTGTGTGTGTGTATATATTTATATATACAATATATTATACCATATATATATGGTGTGTGTGTATGTATGTATATACATACATACATATATACATGGAATACCATATTTATGGTATTCCATATACATACATATATATATATATATATATACATACATATATATATGGAATACCATATTTAGCTGGTGTATATATACATATATATGGAATACAACATTTAACTCGTGTGTGTGTATATATTTATATATACAATATATTATACCATATATATATATGATGTGTGTGTGTGTGTGTGTGTATATATATATTTTATATATATATATATATTTTATATATATATATAAAAAATACCACATTTAGCTGACCAAGGAGAGGTCTGGAAATCCTATTTGGTCTCCTCATAGCCTGACCCAAATGATAAAATCAAATATAATTGAACTTACTTAAATTGCCTGGGAGTGGGGGCATGTAGAATAAGTAGAAGATGAGTCCCTCAGAGACGCAGGAGTTCTTCCTTGTTATGGTGAAGGGGGCTACAGTTCTCAGATCCCAGTATCCTCCAGGACAAGGATGTACATGGAGCCCTAGAACAGGGCTTGGCAAACCCTTTTTTAAAGGAGCAGCTAGTGAATATTTAGTTTTTGCCGTCCTCAACTACTCACTTCTGCCATTGTAGCATAATGGTGGCCATAGACAACATATATGGCTGTGTTCCAATAAAACTTAGAAACATTGATATGTGAATTTCATATTATTTTTGAAGATCACAAAATATCTTTTTAGTTTTCCCCTCCCCAACCACTTAAAAATGTAAAACTGTTTATGTCATCATAAACGGGCAATGGGCTGGATTTGGCCTCTGGGCCATAGTTTGCTGACTCTGCCTTAGCAGATGTCTGCTGGATAGGTTTCTTTGCCCAAAGAGACCTTGTGCCCTGTCCGTTAGTTTAACCCAAGCTTGTGTTTCTGAGACCTACATTTCTGGAACACTAGGTATACTTTCATGTTAAAACATTAGTGATATGATGCTCATGGACACATCCTCATTCATTCATGCATAAGTTTTTATGAGTGATCTGGGCACTTTTCTGGGCACCAGAGTCTCCTCAATGAGTAAGTTTTCCATCAGGTCTTTACTGTATCATCTGGATTGATCCTACCTGTGATAACATGTATTTGTAATGTACAGCTTCCTTGCTAAGGTATTACCATACTTACTCAGCTTTCTAAGTCATAATGGGAGTGATGAAACCCTGAGCAGAATATTTTGCTAGGATTTCAGGGTTTTTTTATCCTTAAGGAAGAGTTAAGTAATTATATGTTGTTAGTTAAGGTGGAATCATGTCAGTTTGGAATGGTTCATCTTAAGTCACAGAAGACCTGACTTAGTGGCGTCATTGGCAAAGGATTTCTTTTCTTGTGTAGCATCAGGTCCAGATGTAGGTAATTAAGAACCAGTTTGAGTACCTCGGTGATGGTAGAGCCAATGTGGCTGTTAGCCTCTTGGCTTTCATGTCTATAGCCTTGTGATCTAAAGCAGCTCTGGATATTACCTCTGCATTCAAGGCGTGAGGTGGTGAGGAGGGTGATACCAAAATCCATTCTCTTCTATCAGTTCCAGAACTGCATCTTTACACATCAACCTTCTGCTTAGGTCCCATAGGCAGGGATCTGTTCACAGCCACATGTAGCTGCAAGGGAGGCTGGGAAAGTGAGTGACTTTGTGGGTAAGGAGAAAAGCATTGGCAAGTGGCTGCTACAGTGAGAGGTCTCTTGTGATGCCCAGATTACTTCTAGAGGGTAATATTCTGCTGAATTTGAATCCAGAGTATAATAAGGCACTTCCATTAATTAAGCAGGTATCTGGAGAGTGTCTACTATTTGTATATTATATAACAAGGGCTGTGCTTTCCAGGAACTTTTAACTAGAAGCAAGACCAATACATAAAATTATAAACTATCTCAGTTTCAATAGATAATGATGAGGATTGAAGTACCTTTGTTTCTAAGGTCCTGTGTTTATTTAGCAGCATTTATTGGGTGCCAAATATGTCCAGCTGTTTAGTCTCTGAAGGCACATAGATGAGTAAGATGGTTTCGGCAGAAGGCAGTCAAGTAACTCCCTTTCAGAACAGTTTTGTGGTTCTATGGCTTAATATATCTTTGAATTCTACAATTAGATGGGAAACAACTTTTATCTGCTTTTTTGAAAAGTAAAAGCTGTAAGTTCTCTTAAGAAGGGAATGGCAGTGAGTAGGATTGAATTGGTATCTTTCCACCACACCTCTGCTTATTCTATAAACAATGATTGAGCACTTAGAGTAGTTTAGTCACTTGGCTAGGCACTAGGTTTGTAAAGCTTTAATGAGAAGTCACTTGCTTCAAGGGGTTCCTAGTCATAGACAAAAAACCCGTCCGCTGCCAGCAGCTTCTGTGTAATGGTAGAAACTCTTGGTGCAGGATCTGGAGCGACCTAATGGACCTTGGGAGTGTTTGTAAAGAATCTCTGTTAACAGCAAAGCTCCAAATGAAGGAACTTCCAGCTTGAATGAGGCTCAGTGCCTTGTTTCACTGCAGGGAGAGCATGGTGTGTGTAGGGATTAGAAGAACTGGAAGCCGGATGGCTTCTTGGCAAGTGGGATGCATCGCCAGCACATCCCCTGGTCCTCTCCTCATCTTCAGACAGAATGCCTGGCACTTCCTCATAGTCTGTTACTGTGAGCTCAGGCACATGGGAATGGGATCTCTCCAAGGTCAGGTCCAGGAGGATCCGGGCTCACTTCCAACAATGAGCACCTCTTCTGCCAGTCAGACTGGGGCCCCTTTTTGGAAAATATGCCCTAGCCAGGAAAATTCTAAAGTAATATGGTATGGTTGAGCTATTCTTTTTTTTTTTTTTTTTTTTTTTTTTTAAGAAAACATGTTCTATTTGAAAATCACAATGAGCTTGTTGAAGAAAACTCAAACTTTTGAATAAAGTATCTTTGGAACTTCTCTTTCTGCTTATGGAGGCAGTATGGGGGGATGAAATGAGAGGGAGTGGGTTGTTTTTGTTTTTAAATTCTGTTTACTATAGATTATACATAATATAAAATTTATCAGTTTAACCCTCTTTAAGCATATGATTTAGTAGCATTAGGTGTGTTCACATTGTTGTACAACTATCCCCCTATCCATCTCCAGGACTTTTCCATCTCAAGCAAACTGTACTAAGCAGGAACTCCCCATCGCCCACTCCTCCAGCCCCTGGTAACCGCTGTTGTACTTGGTCTCTGTGAATTTGACTACTCTAAGTACCTCATGTAAGTGAAATCATACAATATTTGCCCTTTTGTGACCAGCTTATTTCACTTAGCACAATGTCTTCAAGGTTCATCCCTGCTATAGCATCTATCAGAATTTCATTTCTTCTCAGGACTGAATATTCTGTTGTATGTACCACAGTTTTTTTAATCCATTCATTAGGGGACATTGGGGTTGTTTCCACCTATTGGCTATTGTGAATAATGCTGCTGTGAACATGAACATACAAATACTTATTCAGGTCCCTACCTCCAATTCTTTGGTTGAATTGCCAGATCAGATGGTAATTCTATGATTAATTTTTTAAAAGATTTTATTTATTTGTCAGAGCACAAGCAGAGGGAGCAACAGGCAGAGGGAGAAGCAGGCTCTCTGCTGACCAGGGAGCCCAATGTAGGACTCGATCCCAGGACCCTGGGATCATGACCTGAGCCAAAGGCAGACACTTAACCAACTGAGCCACCCAGGCATCTCTATGATTGATTTTTTTTTTTTTTTTTTAAGGAATCACTATATATTGTTACAGCAGCTGCACCGTTGTACATTCCCAGTAGCAGAGCACAAGGGGATGGGATTGTACACATGAAAAAGAGATGGTAGCTTTGCTGTGGCATCTCAAAAACAATGCAAAAGCTTGTACATTTGCAGTAAAAAAATCAAAAATTTTTAAAAAGTCCCTATTTTTTAAAGAAATTTTTATGAAATCTACTTTGGTTTTTAATTCTTGATTTTGAAGAGCTTAGTATTAGCAACTTTAACATGAAAATGACGAGGGCAGCCCTTGAGGGAAAGACCACTCACCAACAGCTTGCAGTGCCCATTCAGTAACTAGAAATCAGGAAAGCACAGGGGGGTCAGGAAGACCAGGGGAGCATGAAGAGGGTCTCAAAGCCGACCTGTGAGCTGCTGAGCCCATCAAATTGAGTAAATAACTTCAGTGAAAACAAGAAAGGGCAATGATGAGGACAGAAAAGAGAACTCAGACGGGGCACCTTTTACATGATGAACAAAGAAATGGAGGTCACAGCTTGTAAAGAGGCCATTTGAAAGTTGCTTGATTTGTAAATATTAGGAACATGAAATTTCAGGGAAAACAAAGCAAAGCCTGTCAGAAATGGTTTTAAATAAATAAACCCAAGCACAAAACCTAAATCAACTACTGGGTTTGCAGGCAAGGAGGGAACAGCTATGGAGGATTAAAATATTTGTGTGAGGAAGGTGGCTACGTGTGTAGAAAGTCAAAACATTGTATTCTGCTTCATGTTTATAGTTACCTTACATTTTAAACGCTAGGAATTTACCAGCAGAGAGAAGTTTCCTTTTGATTTAAGGCATGGTTGTAGAAAGAGAAGAGATTGCTAGTTCATTCAGCAGCTGAACCAATGTTTCTTAAAGGCCTATTACGTGCGACATTCTAGACTGGGGAGTGGAGGTCATGGAGGTGACCCCAGGGTGGGGCCTGCCTTGAGGAACTTGTAGTTGTGGGAGGAGAGGTGTACAGATCAGTGAGAGAGATGAAGCACCAGGGTACTGTGGGCAGGGAAGAAGCATAGCCCAATGGTTTTTGCTCTGGTAGCCAGAAACTCCCTAGGCGGCTTTCGGAGGGTCTGAGCAGATACATGCGGTGTGTGGACTTTTAGCCCCCCCAAAGGAGCAAGTAAGACTGGGGTGGGGTAGAACCTCTCTCTAGGAGGAGGGACAGCCTGAGCAAAGGTGAAGGAAATAGGAGAGTCTGATATTGTGGGGAAGGAGAACGGGAGGTACCAGAAGCTACCAGCAAGTCAGTGGTATTCCGAGGCTGTGAATTTCAAGGCGGAAGGAGCCAGGCATCATGCTGGAGAGAAAGATCGAAGCTATATGTTGCTCTTCCTTTAATGTCCCAATCTATCCCATGTTAATCTTTCATCTCCCATCACAAGTAAACTGTTTTTTTTTTTTATATAATCATGATTTTAACATATTGAATGTTTGTTACAAATAGGCCATTCTTTGGAGATGGAGAAGCTGATTTGATATTAACAGTAATTAGCCTCCTGCTCTTACAGATTTTCACTACTAAATTCTTTCTACCACTGCCTCAGTTGGGTGTTGTGATTGGTTCTCCAACATCTATACTGTCCCAGCCTTCTTAAATAACTGCAGTGTGGTTTGAGGAATTGACTCTAGCTGAAAGGTCAGCTGGTTTAAGGGTAACCCAATCTTCACTGCCAGGGTTTTAGTTCATTAATGGGCGTGTGATTCACTTTGGGCTGATAAGAAAAAACAAAAGTTTGGAAGAGGATTAGGGGAAAGAGAACAAGGTCAACCACACTGTCACTGTTGCTAGATGAGAACTAGAAGCTTGTAACTCTAGGTGCCATGAGGGGACCCAGGCTTAGGACATACATAGGTGATGTTCTGGATAGCAAAATGGAGAGATGAAGGAAGAAAAATCAGAATCCTCGATGACCCTATTGAGCTGGTAAATCCACAAACACTGAACTTTTACCATTATTGGACTTCCTGTTCTGAAAGCTAATAATTTTCCTTACTGTTTAATCTATTTTGGTTTTGCTCATCCAAAACTTGAAATCATCCATGTCCTAAATGATGCTTGATCTTTGTGGTCCTCAGAAGATACCTGCATCACTTTTTGTGACTCTACGTCTTGAGTCTCATTTCCCTTGTCTGTGAAAGGAATGTAATTCATCTCACCGAGTTTTTATTAAAATCATTTGAGATCCAGCACGAAGCCTAAGGGGGAGGCGTGAACTAATATATGTTGAATGTCTACTGTGCACTATGAAATAGGCTGGTTCTTGGCTCTAGGAAGCTTAGCTAGAAGAGAAATTCACAGATGATTTTCATATTGAAGGATATAAATAAAACCACATGCACATGGACCTTTGTACAAGTAGCTTAAGATCATTCAGTATTTGGTTACTTACTGTTCTAGGCACAATGATCCAACATGGGGTGGGGCAGTGGATGAGGAAGGGGATTAAGGAAAGGCCTATCTGAAGAAGTGTTCTTTAAGCCAAAACCTGACAGATGAGTAGGAGTTAGGTGAGGAATGGGGAGAACATTTTAGGCAAAGAAACATGATGTATAAAAACCTGGAAGTGTGAAAGAACTTGGTGTGTTCAAGAAGTAGGAAGTGTGAAAAGGAAGTGTGTGGTCAGAGTAGAGTGAATGCGGGATATGTGGGGGATGAAGTTGGAAAGGTGGAAAAGGGACAAATAATTCAGGGCCTTGTTGGCCATACTACAGCTTGTTGAACGATGTAAGTGTAAAATGAAGCCATTAGAAAGTTCTAAGCCGAAGGGTCTCATGATCTCACCTGTATGTTTTTTTAAAGATGGGGTTTCGGGGGCTCAAGCGAGGAAGAGCAGTTGGGCTAGTCAGCCGTGTGGATGAGACGTGGGTGGCTCAGACCAGGGTGAGGGCAGTGCAGATGGAACCACGTGGAGGGATTGGAGCAGCACTGTGGGCGTAAGGCTTACTGGACCTGGCGAGGGATGGAAGGGCTGTGGTGAATCGTGGAGAGAGCCCTGCCAAGGATGACTCTTTGGTTTCTGTGTAACTGGAGAGGACTGGAAAAGACATTTTTGGAGGGAGTGGTAGAAAAGCCAAGAATCAGTTTTGAACATGTTAAATTTGAGGTATTGTTGATACACTGGAATTGGGATCTTGAGTTCCAAGTTTCACTTACGTCTGAAGCTCCTAACGGATCTGTCTGGGCTGCAGTTAACATTTGGGTGTCAACGGCAGGTTGATGCCACTGGAGTGTGGGAATGGATGGTTCCTGTTAAGGAGAGCATGGAGAGTGGGGAGGGAGCCCCTGCTTCGCTTCTGGGAAGCCTACCCTCATCTCTTGGGTGTCACATACTCTCTCGGAAGCCAGGTAGGAGGAAACCCTGACCTGAATGGGGTGCCGAGTAAGGGAAGAATTGTAGAATCGCAGCAGTTGGCTAAAAGGGAAGAATGCTGAGAAAGGGGGGGTACCAAAGATATTGAGTGAAAGGTTATCAGTGAGGTAGAGTCCTAAGGGGGATGGAGGGAGGGAAGGTTCTTGCCCTGAGGCCAAAAGGATCAAGTACATTAAATTTGAAGGGGTGGGGTCCCAGGGAGGTGAGATAATTTACTGCACGTGTGTGTGTGTGTGTGTGTGTGTGTGTGTGTGTGTGTGTGACCGACCCAGCTCCACACGCCCCTGGTGATTCATGGAGGTCATCAGGGGGAAATGTATGGTTCCCATAACATTCATTGCTATTTCTTTGAGGATCCTAGGTACATTGGAGGGGCTCAGTAAGTATTTGTTAAATGAATAAACATGCTCAGAAAGTGGGCTATAGATTTTATTTGTGGGGGTATCCACGTTAGAGCATATGGAGAGGGTAAGACAAGAAAAGTCAGAAGTCTCTAGGCTTAGCTCCCCGGAATCCTCCACTTCGGTCTTTCCTTCTCTTTCGTGTAGCAATAACTCGTTCAAAATGACTTGTCCTTTTGTCTTTTTTCTGCCTCTTCTTTTGGACTGTAACATCTTTGAAGGGAACTTCATGTTTCCCATGTTTCCAGGATCTAATCCAGGAATAGCACATAGTAAGTGCTCAGCAAATAGTTGTGCAGTGAACACAAGAGGGTGCACTGGAGCGGATGCTTGAATAGAGTCCGGGGGAGGGGGGCGGGTGGTGGAAGGCCTGCTCCTCCAGATGGAGGCAGAGACGAGAAGCTAAACTGCAGGGGTTGAACGAGTCTCGTGTGTGGGAGGCAGTAACGAAGTTGTCTGATCCAGTATTCTCATCTGTGACGGGGGATTAGTAACTTGCTCAAGGTCAAACAACGTGGAAGTGATGGTTTCTGGGTTTGAACTGAAGTCTTTCTGACTCAAGAGCCCAGGGTGCCCCCCACGCCACGCTCCCTTCTTCCCAGAGGATTTCCCATAGTTATAACGCTGCCTCTGAACTTGCTGCTGCCTTGTTTCTTCCCGCTTAGGTCAGATGAAATACTGCCTGTCGTGGGCACCTTCTTTGTCAGACTTGTTTGGAGTTAAATTTTTCCCTCTCTCCTAGCTCTCCACTGTGGCTTGAATCCACGGGGTATTGATCACTCTGCCCGGGCAGAAGGCATCAAGCTGCAGATTGAAGGGGAAGGTGTTGAATCTCAATCCATTAAAAACAAAAATTTTCAGAAGGTGCCTGACCAAAAAGGAACCCCCAAGCGACTACCAGCAGAAGCTGAGACGGCTAAGGTAGGTCATAATCCACTAAATTACAGAGATTCTGAGGTTATAGCTTCAATATTTTGTGGTCCAGCCACAGAGAACTGAGGGAGCTTTTTCACTACTCACTGTTGTATCTTCAGTTAAATGAACACTGACTGCTGGTTGGTTCTAGGCAACAATAAATGAAAATGTTGACTGCATCCCTTTTGGAATGAAACTTAAACACATTTGGGGGCCATGTCCTGTCAGTGAGGCCGAGTGTGGTGTAGAATGGGCTATCAAGAAGAATGCATTGGACTTAAAGGTGAAAGATTTGTTTGCCAGGCTCAGATTTATGGTTTTATGACATTAGGCATGTCATGTGACTCTCCAGGCCTCAGATTCTTCTTCTATGGAGATCATAAAAACTCCCTCCCTTCACCATTGGGCTGAGGAGATGAAATACCATCATGCACTGGAAGGATTTTGTAAAGGCCCAGTGCCACGTGTATGAGGGACTTTTGCTGACACACACAGTTAATCACTGGTGTTTTTATTAAATATATGCCCGTGATCCAGGTCCTGTTTCCAAGACTCTTCATGTATGGCCTAGTGTGTCCCTGTAACAATTCTGTGAAGTAGACAATCATAAACAGGACTCGAATCAGTGAAAGAGATGACCATTTCTGTTTTGTTTTTGGATACTTAGTTCTTTTTAGTCTTGGATGTAGGCACATAACACACCAATAAGATGGGACGGGGCAGGGTAGATGATTCTTTAGTAAGGACCACGTGTTCTAAAGGTTTTCCTTAATGGGGGGCTCCTGGGTGGCTCAGTCGTTAAGCGTCTGCCTTTGACTTAGGGCGTGATCCCAGCGTTCTGGGATCGAGCCCCGCATCAGGCTCCTCTGCTGGGAGCCTGCTTCCTCTCCCACTCCCCCTGCTGTGTTCCCTCTCTCACTGGCTGTCTCTTTCTCTGTCAAATAAATAAATAAAATATAATAAAATAAAAAAAATAAAGGTTTTCCATAATGGAACTGGCAGTAGATGGGTTTTTGTTGGAAATCAGTGAAGATGCTCATATTTGGGGCACAGTTGAAGATGTTCCTATGAGTTTGCCCCTTGGAAATTAAACTTTTTTTCATAGGGTATTTGGTTTCTCCCTTATGCGTTCTCTGCAAAGGAATTTCCTTTCAGATGTGTGTGTGAATGAATCTGTGCGAGCCTTGGAAAGCAAAAGTTACGATCACCCAAGAAAAACTTGAAGTTAGAAAGGTCACTTTACTGTCCTGTAATAACCAACTCCCTCCACACTCCAAACGCCTTCCAAAATTAAATGTGAATTTCTCTGCTTTATCCACAATTTGGAATAATTACTATTGTTACTTCCTTTCTCGATGGTGGGTAATTAAAACTGATGACCTGAAGTGTATGCTTGTGCGTGTCGTAGAGCATGGGAAATGATTAGCCAGGATATCGCACATATTTTGCACTGAGTGTTTTAGTGGAGAGAAATTGCATCTCATAGGAAATTGGTTGATGGTTGAAGTTTGGTTTGTGAGCAGAGTTGGAAATAGGTGAACCCTGTTAGATTTAAACGTCCTCAATCTCTGATGCTACGTGGGCATCTTGAAAGAGCAAGGGGGAGAAAAAAGTATTAAGGATCTTTAACTAGGAAGATAAATAGCTTGAGTAGGATCTTTTCAAAAGGATGCAAGAAAAGCTGTTATTCGTCTGATTTTAATTCAATTTTAAACATTTTAAGATTATCTCTTATTTGAAAATAGACCAGTAATACAAAGCTTTATTTAAATCTGACATGGTGTGATTACTTGTGATGCGATGTGAATTATTTGGAATATGTGATACTGTAGTAATTTCTGAATTTCATGTTGGTAGCATTTTCCTTTGCCTCTAGGTCAGTTTATGGTTGCTTTGCTGAAAACGTACTTCCCTGAGAATGTAGTAGTCTGTAATGAGCCTTTCCTCGGGAGTAGACCAGACCACGTATTAGAAACCAGACTCACTTGAATTATCCAGGTCATCGACAGTGGAAGAGGTTAAGGAAATTGAGTGTTTTCACATTGACATCATATTTAGGAGTGAACAGACCGAAAGCTTTAGTAGAGCTTAGACAAAGTATTTATTGCTTTTCTTCACAGAGGACCTGATGACAGTGGTGATTGCTGGGGGGCGATGGGGGGTGGGGTACAGAATTAAAAGTAAGGACCAGAGTGTGATTACTGCAGACCTGCAGTCTTACCTACACGAACCTTCTTTGCCACGGTATGAACTTGTTACGTGCGTGTACAAACACACTTAAATGTTTTTGTTGCCTTAAGAGGGTTATGGAGTTGTGAGTTTTCTTTTTTCCTTGTAAGTGAAGTGAATCTCGGGTAACTTGACCTACTCTAAACTTAATTAAAAAAAAAAAATTCTGGCTAGAAATATATGCATTTAAAGCCACTCGGTAGTATAAATTGGTACAGTTTTTCTGGAGGACAGTCTGATAGTAGTTATTAAAATTTTAAATATGTGTAATTTTTGAGTCCATAATTCCCTCTCTAGAAATTTGTCCTAAGAAATAATCATCCAGATGTGCAAAAATGACTGCAGGACAATGGTCACTCTGGTGTGGTTTGTAATATGAAAATGTTGGAAACAGCCCATGTGCCCATTCCTAGGATGCTGGCTAAAGGAACTACATCTGTTCATGCCATGGTTTAGAATTCTTCCTGTATGAGGGTAAAGGAGACCTATGTATTTATCTTCGTCTGCTCGGGCTCCTATAACAAAATACCACTGACTAGGTGGCTTATAAACAATAGAAATTTTTTTTCAGATTTTATTTATTTGATAGAAAGTGAGGGAGCACAGGTAAGGGGAGCAGCAGAGGCAGAGGGAGAGGGAGAAGCAGACACCTTGCTGAGCAGGGAGCCTGATGAGGGGCTTATTTCCAGGACCCTGGGATCATGACCTGAGCCAAAGGCAGACGCTTAACTGATTAAGCCACCCAGGTCCCAGGTCCCCTAAACCATAGGAATGTATTTCTTACAGTTCTGGAGGCTGGGAAGTTCAAGATCAAAGTGCCACCAGATTTGGTCTGAAGAGGGCCCACCTCCTGTTCCTAGATGGCCATCCTGGCACTGTGTGACAGGTTGGAAAGGGACAAGGGTGCTCTCTGGAGCCTCCTTTAGAGCACTCATTGCATTCATGAGGGCTCCACTCTCATGACCTAAGCGCCCACAAAAGGCTCCACTAAGACCAGCACATTGGGGGTCAACCATGAATTTTAACAGAACATAGACACTGCTATAGATTGAATGTCTATGTGGGAACATTAGTGTGATAATATTTTAAAGCGAGGGAGAGGAGGAGAAAGGCACAGTGTATATAACATGTTCCCATTTGTGTAAAAAGGTCTTTTTCTGGAAAAAAAAAAAAAAGAAAGGAGAGGTGGGGGGGGGGGCATTGCTGATTCTGGAAAAGTTTATTCCACAATTGGAACAGCGATATCTGGAGTTGAGCTTTTGGGGAAAATGTTCTCTTCTGTTTTGAGGTTTTTTGTGGGTTTGTTTTTTTTTTTTAAAGATATGCATGTTTTTAAGTGTATTGACTTCAAATCCTTTTTCAGATTGCCCCATTAACTTGAATAGCTCAGCTGTGACTTTTTCTGTTTGAGTCAATATTCTGCCTTTTAAGGTGCTGTATTTCCTTCCACACCTTCTCATTGTTGCTAGTAGGTTATTTGCCAAGGCAGTGAGTTCTCTTGGAGACTTCTTGCCTTCACATGCCTTCCGTTGTGGAGACCATTTTGTAAGGTGCTTTTGTGTTTGCCTCTTTTTGAACTTTTTGGAATGTCACAGCTCTGACCAAGTGTTATGGTACAGTTCAGTTTGACTTTCTATCCCTTTGCTACTGATTATGCAAATCAAGTGCCCCCCCACCCCCTTCCCATATGCACTTTCCTGTTTGCAGGCTTCACACAGGGAACCTGGTTCCATTTCCCCATCATGCCTGTGGCCTCGCCACTTGGAGTCCAGCCATGTTGGGTTTTGAAACCAATCCCTCCCCATGTCACCTGTTCCAGATCCCCAGCAAGCATAGTGAGCTTAATGCCTCCTCTCTGCTGTGGTTTTCTGACACCTAAAGATTTCTTTTCTGTGATTTCAAGCTTGGCTTTATATCAACTTAAAAATGTACTTTCTAGTACCTCTAAGTTTCTAGAGCCTGAGGAAGGGGGGATTGTAGCATGAGCTTTTAATATACCATCTTGACTCTGAAATTTGTATTGCTTTCATAATCTAAAAATATATATCTCTTTCCTCCCTCTCTTTCTCTCTCATCTCTATTCTTGGAAAAATTATCTTTTTTGCTTCTCTTAGAATGTGATTTTAGAGCCGTTGGCTCTAATCCTCAAAAGACTAGAACTCTAGTTCCAGAAAGAGGGGGTCTGTGCCAGGAGATGCCTGTAGCTCTTACAGACCAAAGAGAAACCAATGGAGAACCAAACTCCCTTTTAATTAAGCCTTATGATTGGGCAGCATTGAGTCTAGTTGGAAAAAAAAAGTGGAGCCAACTGAAATGTGGATCTGCAAAAGATATTTATCAATGTAAATTCTAAATATTTCTGGACACTTGGGACTCAGAGTACACATGCAAGTTCAAGTTCAAGGTGAAAAAAAATACACACACACACACACACCCTATGTTAACTGTTAACTTAGTTTTACAGTTGGATACAGAGCAAGGTGCAGAAATTGTAAAGGTACAGGGCCTCTGGGCCCCTCCCCCATAGAGGGGCGTGTACAACTACCACAGATGAGAACCAAAGTGGTCTTAACACAGAGGAGGCACAGCCTCTGTTTCCCATTGATTTATTTTTATTCTTTTTACCATTTCAGTCCTGGAGGCCCAAGGCCAACTCCCAGTCCTACAGACCACGTGTAGTTCCACAGAGCAGTTTCCAAGGAAATAGTCCTATGAGAGGCTGAGGTCCTTCCTGGACAGGCCCAGCCCTGAGGTTCATTAACCCTTTTCTCACAAGCAGTAGGGATGGGACAGCCAGAGAGTATGCACCAACAGAATAAAACTGGACCTGTGTTGGGAAATATGCAGCAGTAAGAATGGAAGCAGTGAAGTTGAAGAACCTCGAGCCAAGGTTTGAGCCAAGGTTTGGCAGCAGATGTCCTCAGGTGTGCTCAGCAGCAGTCTCCTTGGAGTCAAGATTCATGGTTTGGAAACAGGTTAGAACAGTATAGCAGAGCCAAGTTTATGGGCTGTGAGTGCTGCAGTGAGGAGCAAGGATCTATTTTCTACCTGCACTGTCCAAAATGGTAGCCACTAGGCATATGTGGCTACTTAAATTTATTAAAATTGAATACAGTAGATTCACTTCCCTGGTCCTACCGACCAAATTTCAAGTGGTCAGCTGCCACATGTATCTAGGGACAACTATTTTGGATAGCACAGACCTTGAACATCACAGAAAGTTCTGTGGGACAGCAGTGCTCTGATCTATAGAAAACTACTGAAGTTCTCTGGGTTATAGGAATAAGACGAAAAAGTAGTACTAACATTCTCTCTGACTCTTGTCCTTGGGCCTTGGAGCATAGGTGCATCAGTCATAAGAAATTTTGAAATAGGGGTCTGTTTTGAGAATGATCCCAGATGCTCTGATGGTTGGGATTTCAGTTCCCATGACAACTACGGCTGTGGAATGAAGCAGCCTATCAGCAGGCAGGATCCTGGCCATTCCCCATTGAAATTCTGGGATGTATGTTCACCAGTGGCCTAAACTTTTGCCTTCTAGACTTGATTTTCTAAGTGCTCACAAGGAAATGCTGCTCCCTTTGTGTTCTTATGCCTACAGGATAAGGGTTTCCTATAGTAAATCCTTTTTTTTTTTTTTTTTGGCCAACAGTGGTAATTCACTAGAACCTATAAAGTGGTAAGGCACAGTGATAATCAGGAGTCATGGTGGCTTTTTGAAGACAGTTTTTTGAATGTCCCTTGTATATGCTTGACTACCCAGTATTGTGTGTGTGTGGAGATGTGGTACTAGATCTTACAACCCTGAGATCATGACCTGAGCCAGCTGAAATCAGGAATTGGACACTTAATTGGACACTGAGCCACCCAGAGGCCGGCGTATATATTTTTTTAATGTATATCCCCATTTTGTAGCTAAGAAAACAAAGTGTTCAAATGACTTGCCAGAACTTAGTTTCTGGCTAACAACTAGAGGAAGTTGGCATTCAAATGTAAGTCGAATGACTGCAAACCCAGGGATTTTTATTCCCTTGATGCTAAATGTACAAATGACTTATTTATTTGAAAAGAAAATAGAATCTGTTATACTGAGAATCTGGCCAACTAGGCAGAAGAAGAGGTTAAAAAACACTACATGTCATCTGTATTCCTCAGAGAGAAACACCAAAAATCTTGATCTCTGTTTTATATAAGACAGAAGCAATGCCAGCATCCAAAACAGTGAATAATTGGCTGCATTTGGCTTTGGGATGCATTCTGTGAATCTTTGGCAGCAGATAGCCTTTTCTCATTAGGCTAATATTAGATTTAGTTTGTATTTCTTTGGCACAGAGTTAAAGGAGCTGGCCTAGAACTTGGTGCTGAGGCAGGAAGAGGAGAAAGCCTGGTGCTTTGGATAAGCCACAGGCCGATAAATGAGAGTTGATTGGAGGTGGCTGGTGGACGTTTGTAACTATGAGCAGGAAGCATTCATCTAGGATTAAAACAGAAAACTAAAAGAATTTTGACTTGGGTTAAAAGGCGATGGGTGGATCGTACTTAACCTTGATCAAATTACATTGCTCAGCTGCCTCTGAGAAGGTCTATGGCAATTTGGGGATAGAATGATCTAATTCTTGGCTATCTGTATTTCTTGGCTCAGGGAGCAAGCATGTCTCCAAAAGTGGCCAATCCAATATAATGTTATCAATGATATGAAGGGACATAATGCATGGGAAACATGATGAGCACACACTTTAAGAATTGTCAGAACGGTCAGAACAAGAGAGACAAGCCAGAATGACTTCATGCTGTGTGAGTTCCAGGGCCTCAACACATATATACTGGGCACTTGGAAAGATCTCAGGAAAAACTATAGCCAACCCTTATTTGAAGAGGTAAGCATTCATTACTGAAGTGTTGAGCTCTGGAAAGTGTAATAAGTAGGATGTATTTGAGCCATAGATTCATGGTATGCTCAACAAAGAAGGAACCTTAGGGAGCATCTCCCCACCCAATTTATAGGTAAGGGAACTGAGACTCTGAGCTTCTCCAAAATTTTGAGGCCAGTAGTGGCCCAGTCTAGCCTGAAACATAGTTCTAATCCATGGCCAGTGCTTTCCAGTCTAGTATGCTGACAAATTTATATGACACGAGTTTTAGAGCTGTTTGGTTAATGGTACTTTTCTGGTGTATTAAGACTATAGTGTGTGCCGTGTGAAGCCGCAGAATGAAAGGTGATGTTCAGGGAAGATAGAGCTCCTGACAGCAGGTGGATCAGAACCCAGTTACGGTTTCATTGACAGTTTTGACAGAGCAAAGACAGGCCTCTGGAGGAGAGGGCATTTGAGTTCTAGGGAGGGCTTGTCTGGAAGCACTCTGCCCAAATGCTTTTCCTTTCCATTTTGAAACTCTGAAGATCAATATCCAACCAAGGGAGCAGTTAGAGTCCATAACAGTCAGCATTGAGATACTTCAGAATACTGTGCCTCTACATAAAGCCAAATGTACATCTTGTACCTGAGGAAGAGACAAACGTAGGTGGGACTTAGGACAGCAGTGAGCCTCTTCTGTAATTGTGATGAAGATGCTAGTCCTTGATGAGTGAGATTGGAAAAGCCTAGACGTATCTAAGAGCCCTGGTCAACCCAGCTGAGTAAAGAACTCAAGAAGCAGGTAAAGCAGAGCCACACATTCAAATGTGAGAAAATGTAAGATGAACATCAGAGGGTAGTAGAAGAAAGCAGGGGTTAGCCTTTGCCTACACCCATAGCTAGAGGGCTGATGCTAGTTCCTAGGGAGGGGCATTATAGATTAACACACACATCTTCTCTGAGCCCGTACCCTCTCTCTCTACACATACACATGCTGAAATACCTTCTTTATAAAATGCATGTTTAGGAAGATTTTTAAGTAAATGTCTGCTTTCCTTGTTAGCCTATACTGTAGTTGTTCAACTATGAACATTTGAACTCAGGTGACCATTTAGAACAGGGGTTTGCAAACTTTATTATAAAGAGCCAGATGGTAAATGGCTCTGCGTGGGGTGGAGGGGAGGGGGTGTTGCTATCTCCACATGACTTTGAGTAAGTGGATGCATTTCGCTAAGTGGTGGACCTGTGGCTTAGATACACATCTGCATGTCCTCACTGCTCCATATCACCTTGGCTGTGCCTCAGCCGATAGGGGACACTAGATAGCTCAGCTTCTGTTGCTGCACACCCAATATTATAGCGAACTGTGGGGAGTGGGGTGGGAGGTAGAAGGGGTACTTCAAATCATTTTAAAGAAACACTTTCTCTTCTCTGTAAACATATAAATGAGCATGGCGTATGTTCTGTTTGGATATAAAAATGTCAAAAGTTTATAGTTGGAAAGGAAAAAAAAATCGTAATAAGTAATCACTTAAAACTGCCCTGATATTACTCCCATGTTGAGAAAGATTTTGTAATAATTGAACTGGAAAAATGTATTCCACTATGTAAAAGAAACAAAATGCAAATGGCATAGGCACTTCTGTTGTATAGAGACGAATGAACGTGACATGCCGATGAGTATTCCATCTGTCCCAACTATCCATTCTGAAATCCATGCATGTCACATCTGCACTGCCATCCCATGGATCCACCTCACCATCTCTTCTTCCATGGACCACATCAGTAGCTTCTTAACTGGCTTCCATTTCACTCGTCCTCCTGCGATCATTCTCCACACAGCAGTATTGAATCAGAGGAAACCATGCATCTGCTAGGCATCCTTAATAGTTTTCATAGCACTTAATGAATCTAAATCTTTACTTTATCGTGAGTGATAAGACCCTAAGACTTTTGGGCCACACTTGCCTTCTCAACTTCACTACATAGTGGGCTCCCTTCTGGTTGTCTAAGCTCCAGACATACTTGTCTTTGTTTCTTGAATATACCAAGGTCATTCTGTCTTGAGAGCATTGGTACTTGCCATCCCTTCCACCTTTCCCCCCCCCTTGATCATTGCACAGCTGATTCCTTGTCATTTAGGTCCTAGCTCAAATGTGCCTCTAGAAAAGCCTGACCACCCTAACTGAATTAGTCCCCTAGGCACGTTCTGACGTCACGGTTTTTCCTTCATAGAACTTCTTCCTGTCTGAAATCTGTTGATTTTCTGTGTCTCCAGTAAAATTGAACCTCCTTGAGAGCAGTCATCTTGTCTGTCTTCTTCACTGTTATAACATCATCACCAGGTACAGTGTCCAGAACATAATAAAGAACATTTTTGGTGAATGAATCAGTTGATGTGAGAAAGAAGTCTCTTGCCGCTGAGTCTTCCTCTCTTTTGCCCTGTAGTTTTATTATCTGTACCTTCTCTACAAGTGAGCAGAAAGATAAATCTTGCTGCTTCCTGTAATGGTGGACCAGGTCAGGAGAATACTTTTCTGAATGGTGAGTGCAAGTGAGACATCCTACACAGGGCGAGCAAGGAATACTTCCATAGCCAATCTATTATCCTTCATCCTCACAAAGTCTAGATTGTCCCTATGCCAGGGCAAATAGCTGTTTTGCAGTCTATGGCAAGCATTCCAAACTTAAAGACTCTCCAACCTCCGTGTCAGGACCCAGTGATCTCTGCTACCTCCAGGGTTGGCCAAGATTTCGGATGGCAAGTTTCCTTCACCCCCCATCTGTAGCTCTCTGCAGGGTCCTCATTGTAAGATCACCTGACTCCCCTGATTGCTACCCCATTTCCCTGAAGTCAAACTTGAAGGAAATGGAAAGCAACAGCTTCTCCTTAAATGATTAAGAACTTCTGACTTAAATTGAAAATCAGACCACCAGGTACCAATCAATACCTAAAACATTATTCCCAGTTCTTTATGAATCAGAAATAGCTTTCAAATGTTGCTTTCGCAGGTAACCTTAGATCTATACTATCACAGTCGGCTTGGGTTGCTGTAATGAAATACTATAGACTTGGTAGCTCAAACAATAGACTTATGCCTCTCACAGTTCTGGAGGCTGAGCAGTCCCAAGATCAAGGTACCAGCTAATTAACTCCTGGTGAGAGCCTTCTACCTGTCTTGCAGATGGGTAACCTTCTGGCTGTGGTTTCACATGGTAGGGAGAGAGTGAGCTCTTGTGTTTCTTCCTCTTCCTGAAAGGACATTAATTCTATGGAGCCCCACCCTCACGATCTCACCCAAAACTATCTCCTAAAGGCCCCCATTACCAAATGCCATTACACTGAAGGTTAGGGCTTCAAGTTAGGAATTTGGGAGGGGACACAAGCATTTGGTCCATAACATACCAAACGTGAATTTTGGCCAGAAGCCAAATAGCTGAGTGTTAAATCATGGTTTAGCTGAAGTTGAATTTCACCATCATAGAATGAATGTCTGGCATACAAGAATAAACCTGAAATATTAATAAGAATGTCTATTTATTACAACTTAATTAAAAATTATACCAAGGAGATTTTGTTTAAAATTGGCATTGTAATGCAGTGGTAATAACTTCTCTGAGCTGTCAGCTCTTGTGGTTTTTACATCGCACATCTATGATGCTGAAAATGTGCTCTCTTTCAGCTGAGGTTAGTAATGGAGCAACCTACATTTTTGTCCAACTCTGTCACTTACAGGGTCATGCTAATGGTGATATTGCACCCCCACCTCCCCCCCACCCCCAGTCATTAAGTTTTCTCCTCCAACAATGACTACTGAAGACTTCTACTCTTGGGCTTGCCATCGTGGTTGAATGTCATGAGGCAACTTCATTGAAACAATCCCATAAACTAAAGTTTTAGTTCTTTTAGTATTTGAAAAAGTTGCTTTTAAAAAAAAAATCTCAAAATGAAGCTCAATTTTGTTGCTATCCCTTGTGGTTTTCCTTTCTTAAAGCAGTGTTTTCACAGTACGCATTGTAAAACACGATTCTCAACTCAGATCCTGTTGTTCATCTAATGGCCCCATTTTCCTCAAAAGCCAGCGTCCTGTAGATGCCCTCCCGGGCCCTGTGTGACCTGTCCTGTGGCAAGTCACTCACGTCATCTGCAGCTACACTCTTGCTCGCTTAGGCGGCTTCTAGATTAAGCCAGGCGTCTCCCAGCTCAGAGCCTTGTACTGGCTGGTCCCCTCC
Organism: Ursus americanus; assembly: GCF_024610735.1. Lineage (NCBI taxonomy): Eukaryota > Metazoa > Chordata > Mammalia > Carnivora > Ursidae > Ursus > Ursus americanus. The sequence goes on from NC_142135.1 coordinate 20,334,923, forward strand.
ACCCGCAGTTCCTTTCCTCGGGATGCGCACGCTCTGCTGCTCCATCGCTTTTCCTTTCCATCGCTCTTTCACCTTCTCCGTGAGGTTGACATGGGCTCTTCTATTATAGTGACCCCTTCCCCAGTGCTCCTGATCCCCTCCCCAGCTCCAGTGTACTCATCACTTGCTAGAACAATGTATCCCTTCCGTATTCTGAGCATGTTTATCTTACAACTTCATCCACCAGAGTGTAAACTCTGAGGGCCGGGACCTGTTTTGTTCAGCGATAGATCCCTATGACTTAGAGCCATGCCTCGTGTGTGTCCTAGGGGTGCAGCTATTTTTTTGTTTATGTGAATTTTTAAATCACATATGAAGTATACATTTATCACTTGGCTGATAAACTTTATATCTTGTATGAAGCAAACCAGGAGAATCTTACTCTAAGTTACATGCCTTGTTTTACTGGAAAGGGAATTTTCTCATAGCAACCATAAACCTGAAATACACCCCATTGTTATTTTTTTTAAAGATTTTATTTATTTATTTGACAGAGCACACAAACAGGGGAGCGGCAGGCAGAGGGAGAAGCAGGCTCCCCGCTGAGCAGGGAGCCCAAAGTGGGGCTCAGTCCCAGGACCCTGGGATCATGGCCTGAGCCGAAGGCAGACATTTCACCTACTGAGCCACCCAGGCACCCCACACCCCTACTTATGTTACTCGTGATGCTATGGTGATCAGATATGTAAATAACTTGTATGATCAAATGATCATTAATTGCACACAAGTTTGGGGCTGCCAGAAACACACTTGAAATGGCATTCGGCTACTTGGTTTGCCAAGAACCAAGGTCAAAGCCAAATCCTAATAGCAGATTTTTGGCCAAATGCCACAACCAAAGCCGGACTCTGGCATCTCCTCGTTCTTAATATAATTGTTCACATGTCTACCTTACATACTATGTAACCTGTTTTTTGAGGGGAGATCTGATACTAGCCTTCTCTCATGTTCTAGTAAATAGACAAGGGTTAACCCTACAAAGGCCCAGAAAATAGTAACTACTGGAAGTTGGTCAGTACAGGCCAGAAGAGAGGAAGACATCAAAACTTGGATTTGTTACCATGTAGGCATTTTTATAGAGAATATGTGACTTTACTATTTTGATTTATCTTCAAATTACATAGTAAAACCCAGAGGCTCTGGGGCCTTGGTCTGATCCCTGCCCTGCTACTTAATAGCTGTACCACCTGGGGCTAACTTCTTGACCTCCTTTTGGCTTCAGTGTCTTCATCTATCCAGTAGGGATTATCCTCGTCTTTACCTCACTATGTGGTGGTTAGAATCACTGCAGTTTATACATACAGTGCTTAAAACAGCTCCTGGCATATTGTAAGCATGATGTAAGTTTGCTACTATTGTTATTCTTATTATCGTTATCCTCAAAATATTTTGGCCAGATGGATTAGAGAATATACTTTTTTTTTTAAAGATTTTATTTATTTATTTGACAGAGATAGAGACAGCCAGCGAGAGAGGCAACACAAGCAGGGGGAGTGGGAGAGGAAGAGCAGGCTCCCAGCAGAGGAGCCTGATGTGGGGCTCGATCCCATAACGCCGGGATTACGCCCTGAGCCGAAGGCAGGCGCTTAACAGCTGTGCCACCCAGGTGCCCCCCCCCTTTTTTTTTTAAGCAGTGGGTTTCGAATTGGGTGGCTACAGCCATATTGGGTTTATCAGCAAGTTTTGTTTGCCCACACAAAGTTCACTGATTCAACAGTGGAAAAACCCAGAAATTCTTAATTTAAAAGCTCCAGATTTCCCACATCAACTTAAAAAACCTGGAAATGATAAGCCTAAATTTATACCAGCTGCAGCTGTCACCAGTTGCCCCTTTTAGTTTGGTTCTGTCCGTGCCTGGCCCGCTTTACTCCTTGTGTTTCCAGCTAGGCTCCTACAGGCCATTTATTTTGTGACCCTTGGCAAACAGGACCCTGACATAGTATAAAAGGTATAGTTAACCTTCTCTTATTCCATGAGAATGGCTCCTGTATCCTTAAAACATGTGCATGTCATTCTATATGCAAAGTATCTATTAGACCCCTTTTTTGGTGATACTATATTGAGCAAGACAGAAGTGGAAACTGGATCTCAAACATGTACTGTGATGCAAATTCTAATATATATTTGGAAGGAAACCAACTGAGGTCTGAGAAACTGTTAAAAATGTTAAAAATACAGCCGTGCCAAAAGAAGCAAGAACACTTCGTGGAACTGGGTCAGCTTGTGCAAAGACCCTCAAGTACAGAAGACTATATCCTGCTTAGAAAAGAAGACCAATGTGGCAAGTTTACAAATGGCTCAAGAGGATACTGGAGGAGAGATCGTGTGGTTTTGTCTGAATTTTATACTTAGTTCAATGGAAATCGTTGAAGGGCTTTAGATAGGGGAGGGACTTAAAAAGAGAAGACTTGAGCTGCTCTTCAGGGAGTTGATTAGAAGCAAGCAAGAATAGAAATGGGGAGGCTGGGAAGTGACTATTGGAGTTTATGGTGTTGAGAGATGGTGGTGTGTTGGTCCAGGGTGGAGTCAGTAGAAATGGGGAGAAGTAAGCAAATTTAAGTTCATTTTGAAGATAGAATTGGGGAGACATGATTAGGTATAACCCGTGAGGCAAAGGGAGGAACCAAGGGTGACTCCTATGTTACTGGTTGGAGCAGTTAACTAGGCATTGGTGTTATTTAATAAGATAGGTAAATTGGCAAGGGAGGGTGTTTAAAGGGGAAGCTTTGGGTGGGGGGGCGCGAATCAGAGGTTTCATTTTGACCATGTTACTTTTAAAATTTGAGTTACGTACAGGAGAAGATATCAACTAGGTTGTTAGACTTGCGAATCTAGGTTTACAAGGGAGGTCTTAGTTGCAGATAGACCAAAGGCCATATCTGTCACATTGTGTATGAGTAAGAGTGTGTGTGTGTAGGAACCAAGGGGTTTTCCATTGGTCCTTACCTCTAAGAGGTGGTATCCCTTTGGTTTCTCTGCCTGTCTTGCTGCTTCTTTGATTCTTGTTATTCTTGACTTGTCATCATTGGCCTTTGAGTCTAAGAGCTAGGCTGTTTAGTTTGGAGGATAATGCTAACAGCATGAAAGCACTTGGGTAGAAATAGCTAATCCTGCCTTTTTCTGTCTGGCCGAATTTTGACTTCTCTCACCCACAGCCATACTTGCCTGCTGTTAACGAGTTTACATCTATAGTGAAGAGGCCAGTGCATATCAGCATTCAGAAAAGGGGAGGAATAGGATTGTTGGGGATGAGCAGCTGAAACAGGTTTGGGGGAAGAATAGAGTGGTTGGGGATGAGCAGCTGATACAGTTTTTAGGCTTTAAGGCTTATTAACCTTGCATAGGAATGTGTGTATCTGCTTTTACCAGTGCTTTTCATGGGAGATGACACTTGTGCTCGTTCACCAGTATCCACTTCTCTCTTCCTGTGCTCATGGAAGTCTGCATTTCCCAGTCTCTTAAACTGACTAGTTCTAGACACTGGTCTCTTGAGAGAAAGCAGCATGTACTAACCGCAGCAAAACCCTGGTGCAAACTTCTAGCTCCCTCTTTCATTTTGGAGATTATGATGGCAACATGTTCAGATCACAGAGCACCAAGTCAAAGGAACATTGATCACCAAGTCGTTCCATGGAGGATGCTAACTTGTAGCTGACTTTATGTAGAAGTAAGAAATAAACTTGTGTCCTGAGCGTTTGAGGGATGTTTGTTACTGCAGCATAAGCCTAACCTAACTAGATCAACCCAGGTGATGTCTGGAAACAATGCAATGATGCTAGCTCAAAAAATAAGCTTTTCACAGGCAGGCGTCTTGCTGAACCTCAGGTCAAATACAACCCCCCAAAAGACGGGTATATTTAACAATTAGAAGTCAGTATCGATCATAACTTTTTTTTTTTTAACGGATGGAGATTATCAGTGCTGTTTTTACTGTCAATTACTGAACTAAAATTAAATCACTATTTGAAGATTTTAAAGCACTTCTTCTGGGTCCCAGTGAGAATTACCAGTGTTGAGACTTTCTGTTGCATGTGTAACCCCACTGCCCTATTTTGTGTTTGTGTGTAATTGACAACAATTAGCCACCATGTCCTCCTCATTTTGATGCCGTGATTTCCTTTCATATGGTTTGTGCTTTCTTCTGGCATGTGCCACCAAGTGCTCAGCACTTGTAATGGGTCTAAACTGTTGGGCTTGAAAGTTAGAGGTGAATGTTTTTTCCTTTTGTCATTGGGGCAGGGGTGGGGGGGTTAATCTGCTTAAGCAATTACTCTGTTTTGGAAAAGCTGACCTATTTTTCCCTCCTGAATTCAGATCTGTGCATCTCGTACTGTTTACACACTGACTTTCTGAGACACAAGTGCTTCTCCTTGAATGACCCCTTTCTCTCTCGGGCTTCCATGGCTAATATTTATCGGCAGCATCTGGGGTTTAGCGCGAGGAAGTTATTTACAGCAGTGCTTATTAGTGCACTTTTGTGAGTCGTGGGAGTTTCTCGCCAGCTCCACCATTTTGTTGAGGATGGCCCCCTGTGGAACCCTGAGATTAGCAGCTATTTTTCAGGAAGTAGAAGACTTGTGTGCCTTGATGAAAAGTCAGAGGATCTGGGGGAAAGGGAAGGTTACAATTAGAATGGACATTAGGAATCTTGTAATCCCACCCTCTCACTTTACTGATGAGAGACTGATGGGCGAAGAAGTGAAATGACTTGCAGACACCTGCAAGAAATAAGTTAGAGACATGAGAAGGAGTCACACTTTTTTTTTTCTCATCCTGGCATTTCTTACTTGGGACTTTATTCAATATTTATCCAGGATGTTTGCAGAGAAGCAGCTTTCTTGGATCATAGATCATGGCTTCATCATAGGTCATCACTCAGGAGAAAAATAAGGAAATTCAGGTTGTGTTTGGGTCCCTCCCCCCCCCCCCCCCAGCATTTTAAGGGTTGCTCCCCCTTCCCTCCTAGAGATACTCTCCTCAGAGCCATCACCCAATTAGAGCAGCCAGTTGCCTTGAGTTTTGTGCTGTGGACATGGATGGTGAGGACTGCTGCTGCGAGGGGAATGGGAAGGACCCGCATCTCCAGCTACTGCTGAGTGACTCCCAAGTTCATGCATCTTTTCCACTCAGTCTTAAAAAACAAAAACGAAACAAAACAAAACAAAAAAACCAACAATTGATACATACAATAGCATATAAAATGTGTATGTCTGACTAATGGTAAAAATAACACTGGTGAACCACCACCACGTTTAGGGAAGTCTGCTTACCTTTTTCTTTTCTTTTTTCTTTCTTTCTTTCTTTCTTTCTTTCTTTCTTTCTTTCTTTCTTTCTTTCTTTCTTTCTTTTTTTTTAAGGTTTATTTGAGAGTGAGTGTGCATGGGCGGAGCGGGAGAGATGGAACAGAAGGTTCATCCCTTTTCTGAGAACATGTAGTCCTTTGACACAAAAATCCAGGAGGAAAAACCTAATGTATATATGATGGCAGTCAAGCCCATTACTCATTCATTTCATAGTTTTCAAGGAAGGTTATTTCTTTTTAGAAATGCTGTACACCTATGTTATTTGATTAACATTGCTTCTCTAAGCTGTTTTCTTTCATACTGAATTATGGGTATCAATTTCTGTATTTGTAGACTGAGGAGGAATAAATATTTTATAGCTTTCGGAACAGAATTTATCAGATAATCCCATGAACCATAACCTTTAGTACACTAACTTCTTTGACTTCAAGTCAGGTTGAAACTTGCAGTTTAACATTTGGCTGCTTACATTGCAGAAGACAGTTTGAAGACTTTGATTGTAACCCCTGAGTTAAAGTTTGGGATGTTTTTAAATGGTTTTAATTCCCATTTTAAATTAACCCTATAGAGGAACAATGCAGATACAACTTAAAATACAGAAATAACTTAAAATTTCCTTAAATTTTTTCTTACCAAATGGATAAATAAAAGGATTTATTTGCTATGCATTATCCAAAGTTTAAATTTTTAAAATACTGGGCTCAAAGCCTCATTATTCATTTTTACACCAAATGTGTTCTTATTGCTTCACTTTTACTCTAGTTGATGCTTTTTTTGTTTTTGTCCCTGCAGTAGGTACAGGTTTTGTGGGTCTGAACCTTAGTTTTGGTAATTTTGCTACAAAATTTCAAATACAAAAATTAGTATGAATGTTAGGAGAAAAAAAACACAAAAATTACAAATCTGAAGGAGCTGGCAAATACCACAAACATCGCAAAATCCCCCAAACTCCCATTTTTATTAACTGATCTACCTCTAGAATACTTTCTTACCTTTATATTTTGACTGCTTGCTGAAGGATTGCCTTTCCCTAAGTCATTGATTTTATAACAATTTCTGTAGCAAGACTAAGAAGATAATTCCATCTTTCCTGTAGTGTGTTTGACCAAGATTTATTGGTGGTGTTGATATTAGAGTTCATACCATGTGACTTTTCATACAAACGTACTTTCTGGTTGCAATGATGTTATCGGTTTGAGTTCTAAAACAAGAATAATGATAAATTCTGTTTCCTGTAATTCCTATAAACACAGCTTATTTTTTTTCTCTTTTTAGAATTGTATTTGTCATATTGTCTATGCCTTAGTTACCTTTTGACTTGGCGTCCATGAGAACTAGATTCTGAGCTTGCAGGTTTCCATATCTAAATATTACAAGAACTTTCCAAAGAGTAACGCCGTGGTTCATTATGTCCCAAAGCTCGCTTCCTTCACTGCACGGGTACTTCCTGTACCAAATGCTGTGGTATCACGACTGAGTCCGCACAGGTTGGAGTGAGCTGGAAATATTCTCAGAAGCCGGTGTGTGAGGCAGCTAATAACTATACATGGAAGTAAATTAACCATACGATACTGTAGAGACTATATAAATACATCGGGCTAAACCCAAACAAAATGTGATCCTACTTAAATTTCTCCGTAGCTGGATCCCCAAAATGTGTGTGGGTACTCCAGCCCTACCCAACATGAAGAACGTGTGACAGAGATTAGAAAGAGACAGTTTCCTTGAGTAACTGTGGATGAGATACCTTAGCAAATCTCACAGTTTTTAACAAAACAGATGATTATGTGATTCAGTCGGTAAGGCCCTTTCCTGGCCCTGAGAAAATGAGTCTGGAAGCTTCCCCAGCTTGAGTTCTATTATATTACCCCTATTTAGCCTTAAATGTATATGATGATCCCTAAAAAGCATTAGCTTTCTGAATCCTAACTCCTTTAACTGTGTGTGTGATATGGCACTTACTGAGATTTTATTTTTAAATTTGTGTTTTAAAATAAAGATGTATGGGGAGAGAGCCATTTCCCTCAATTTAAAATTGAATAAACCGCCCCCCCCCACCAGATTTACCTTAGAGAAATGTACTTAAAGGGCATAGCTTTGGGTAATCATTCGGTAAGCATGACACACTGAACTTGCTATGTGCATTACTTCTATGCAAAGGAGGTTGAAGGACAGAATGTTCTTAATTACAGCAAACCCTTGTGTAGCACTTGTCACATGGCAGGTGCTGCTCCAAGCGCATTTCCTATGTCACCATTTCTAGTTCTGGCAGAATTGCACAGTGGAGAAACTAAAAGCCCTCCCATTACAAATCTCAAGAAATGCTAGATAAAATAAAAATCTTAATAAATGCATGGCAGAACTTGTAAGGCAGTAAAGGAAGTCTAGCTAAAAATGAGGGGACTGAAAACCAGGAGGTGAGAATATGGGAGGGCACTGCAATACCTTTGTAGACAGTTGACATTAGGGTTTTAATATTCATGTGGGGTTAGAAGTGAGAGAGTTGGAATGGCCACCCCTGCATAAAATAAGAACTTTCAAAAGGGGAGTATTTTGTGTTCTTTGGGAGTGAGTGGTCTAAAGAGTCTGCCCAATAGTATAAGAAAGCAAAAGGAAAATTGTATCTGTCTTAATTTGGGTTCTAGGTAGGGGGGAGAAAAGGTCTTCCTAGAAACTAAAACTTGAGTTCATGTGCCTGATTTCCTGTGAGTTTAGGACTTAAAATTCCCACGTTCCATGAGCCAAAGGCTGAAAGATTAATTCCCAAATTAGTTTTTGTGCTAGTAATAGCCCTGGGACAAGTCCCAGAACAAAAATCTACTCTGAAGGGAGTCTTTTTGAGATATTAGGAAATCAATAAATAGCTCTCCTTCTCTTCCTAAACTGGGACCTGACTAAATTATTGAGTCAGGCAGCTGTTAGAATTTCACCTCTATTCCTATGAATCTGTTTGGACAAGGTACAGTACGTACTTTACCGTCTGACCTGATCAGCATCTTCATTGAGCTCAACTCACAGTTGCAGGTCACCCACATGGGATAGACCATTTATATCAATCCCCCAAAGATTGCGTATGGCCTAGCAGTTATCCGTGTCACTGTGTAATGGTAGAAGGGACAATTCACAATCATAGAAGACAGCTTTAACTTCCACTTCTTAGTAATTGATACCCTAAGTTGGACCACTGTTACAAAGGACACAAACAACACAATAATCTTGCTCCTGTAGACCGAGTTAGAAACTTATACCAATAATAAAAAAACTCAGGTTCTATTGGTACATACAAGCCAATAAGCTACAGGTGGAAATTAAAGTACATGTACTATAACCTGGAGATTATGTCTTACATCCTTGCATAGGGAAGGTCTCAGATGTGCAAAAGAAGACATTTACAGAAATGTTATAGGACTGTTTATAACACAAAAATAAGAACCTAAATATCCATGAGAAGAAGACCAGGTAAGTTTTGTTGTGTTCATACAAGGAATACTAAACATTACTTAAAATGACTGGACTTGAGTTACCTGACTCAAAATGGGGAGGTCTCATAAAGGTGAATGACAACCAAATTGTAGAATAATCTAAACAATTGTAGAATAATCTATGGCATAGTGAGATTTTTGTGAAGCTTAAAAATGTGGGACAAAAGATCCTGTTTATGGATATATAATAAAAATAGAACATTCTAGATTTTATAAAGTATTAGGGTATTTTTTCCTGTTCATTTTTTATGAAGTTTTTATTTAAATTCCAGCTAACATACAGTGTAGTATTAGTTTCAGATGTGCAATATAGTGATTTAACACTTCACAACAGTATTAGGATGTTAGGATATCATTTTTACAGATGGGGTAAACTTGGAGAAACGAGAGAACAAGTTTTACCACAGGGCTTTAACTGTGTTTGAAGTTTTGTTTCTAAAAGCTCTGGAGTACAATTAAACATAATTTCAAGATTTTACAAATCTAAGTGAAACCACGAAGAGACACATAGACAAATCAGCTATGTGACAAAGTCTGTGCGCCATTGGGACTCCAATTATGTGTGGAGATACTCTGTAATTTTGATCATCATGTGTCCTTGGACTATGGTGCCCTTTCCTACCAACTGTAGTGTGCTTCTGAATAAAGACTAATTTCAGATACTGTCTCTCTCTGATATATTCTCCCTGAAAGCTGCTCTGATTGATCTGCCCCAATATTAACCTTCCTAAGTGTTCCCTCAGCATTTTGCTCTTCCTCTATTACGTCCCTTATGTCATAGTTAACATGGTTGCATGTGTGTTTCTGACAGTAGACTGTGAGTTTCTTGAGGACAAACTTTGTGTCTAGATTATCCCTAACTATTAGCATCTTTATACTTATTAGGTTCTGAAAATAACCAGTTTAACTGACGGTTTCAATTCAAAGATTCTTATAATCTTTGGTGATAGCCAGAGAGACTCACACATCCATGTCCCTCACCAGTTGGCAAAGGTAGGTTATTGGGATACCCAAATACTGTGACACATGGATAGTATTGGTTAGGGAGTCTTAGTCATTTCTGCCCCATGAGTCCTGAAGAATGTCATGTAACATCTGAAACTCCTTTACTCTCATCATGACCTTATTAGCAATTCTAGAAGACCATGTTTGGGGGCATGGGAGTGACATTTTCAGCTACAGAATGTAAAGGGACAAATGTTGGATCTTTGAGAATATTACCCCCCCCCAAAAAACCCTCCAATTGGAATTCTTTCCCATTTAAATCTTTAACCTTTCCTTGTAAGAGTGATTTTGCCCTGCTCCCCATTTTAAAGATGAGGATACAGAAGCCCTCACCAGCAAGGACTCCAAATCTAAATTCTGTACCTTTTGCTCAGTGCTCTGTCCATAATTATTTTACCCTGACATTTTCTAGGTCCCCATTCTCAGGGTGTGGTTTCTTCCTTTTCTTTCTTCTAAGCCAGTGTAGTAAAATAACTAATGACTAGGGTACTCACTGAAAATCACCAAATACAGGATTGGTAATTGTGCCCCAGAATCATTTACAAATCTCCTTGCTACAATAGTGAGTTGACACAGTGCTCCAGGATCTAGTCACGCCTGTTACCCAATTTCATGTTGCAGTGAGAAAGCAGCTTCACTGGTTGTGATTAGGTCACTTACAGCAGAATTAACATTTTCTTATGGTTTGTTTCTGTTCAGGAGAAGTAGTGATAAACACATAGCAGAGCCAGGAGCTGGTCTGCACTTCATTGGCACTCTGTTATTTAGTGGAAATGGGGAGATGTACAATGTGCTGATTTACAGAGTAGAAGAGACCTCTTACTTAAACTTTATGGTGTTAATATTTTTGAATATTGATTTGGTTGTCAACGCGGGCTGTAGAATTCATTCAGCTGTTTGATTCATTAAGAAAAGGCTTTATATCTAGTATCTCTGTGATCGTGTAGAGGAAGACAAGTTTGTTGTGCGTATATCAATAACACAAATCGACAAGAAATCTGGGTGGCTTCATTGTGGGTGAGGGAAGGAAGAGGAGGAGCACTGTTTTGGGGAAATGAATTCAGTATATTCCTTCTGGCATCCACTCAAACTGTGAAACTTGGGTAAGAATATCTTAGTTGTTTTATCAGTGATTTAAACAAAACAAAGAACGGAAACCAAGTGTAAAGATAAACAACATCAGGAACGGAATCCTTCAGTATGTACCCTGAGAAAGTTGTAATGGAAACTAATTTATAATTATTTGATTTGTGGAGCTACTTTGTGTTGCTTGTTTTGCTTTATTCTCACATTTGCTGTGTTAACAGACAACGGATGAATGTTAGCTCTTTTGTGGTTGTGTTACTAATTATTTTTCTCCCAAATTCCTGATTGGTCATCTTAAAGTATGCACCCCGCTCCTGCACATGCACAGACACGGAAAAATGGGGTGTGTTAGAGTTTTCCGGAGCAATAGAGCCAAAAGGATATATAGACAGATCCGTGTCTGTGTCTTGGCTATGTGTCAAGAGGCTGACTGGTTAAGAAAGTAGCTCATGTGATTGTAGGGGCTGGCAAGTTTGAAATCCACAGGGCAGGGGGCAGGCTGGAAACTCAGGCTTTAGAGGTTGCAGTTTTGAGGCAAAATTCCTTCTTTGAGAAGTCTGTCTTTGCTCCTGAGGCCTTTAACTGATTGGACGAGGCCCACCTGCATTGTGGAGGGTGTTTTATTAGGGTTCTCCAAAGAAACAGAACCAATAAGGTGTGCACACACACGTGTGTGTGGGATTTATTATAAGGAATTGACTAATAAGATTGTGGATGCTGAGAAGTCTGAAAATATTAGTAGTCAGCAACAAACTGGAGACCAGAGAGCTGATGGCATAGTGCCAGTCCGAAAGCCAGCAGGCTCAGCACCCAAGAAGAGCCAGTATTTTACTTTGAGTCCAAAGGCAGGAAAACAAAACAAAACAAAAATCTGATGTCTCAGCTCAAAGCAGTCAAGTGGAAAAGATTCCCTTTTGCTCATGAGGAAATCAGCTTTTTTGTTCAGGTCTTCAACTGATCGCCCGCATTAGGGAAGGCAGTCTGCTCTACTCAGTCTATGGATTCAAAAGTTACTCTCATCAAAAAAAACAAAACAAAACAAAAAAACTCTCATGGAAACACCTGGAATGATAATTGACCAAATATCTGAGCACCCATGCCCAGTCAGGTTGACACATAAAATTAACCATCACGGAGGATAATCTACTTAAAGTCAACTGATTGTTTAAAAAAAAAAGGGAAAAATTCACGAGAACATGTAGACTAGTATTTGACCAAATGATTGGGCACCATAGCCTCATTGACACATAAAATTAATCATCACATATGGTCTATTTTTAATTTTTTGCATTATAAAAAGATATTAGGAACCTAGGAAGGAGAAAAAGTAATATATCCATTACCCCGCCGTATCTTGTTTTATTTTCATTGTCTTTTTAATAAAAGGGTGTATTTTAAAGTATCTTGAAAATTCTTGCAAAAATATTTTAGATGTTTGAAAGCTTTTATTTCTTTCTCGTATTTGCTTCAGTTGTCAGAGCAAAAACACTAGAATGGGAGCTGGGGCTCGGCATCCCTCTCCAATCCCTGCCCCTCGCTCATTTCATCAGTTGAGAAAGAGAATCTTCCTAAGCCTTGGTTTCCTTATCTGTTTATTAACAGTTTGGACTTGGCAATCTCTAATGACATTTTCAGCTTGAATATTTTATTAATCCAGGATTTCTTAGAGTGGAGTTGTTACCACTCTCTTACTCAATGAGGGAGAGTTGGAGGTAATATACAGATGAACAGTGCTTACTAACCAATGTTTCATTATGTAGTTGAACTAAAACTAGCACACAAAATCATGGTTTCCGCATTGTTGCTTAGGGCAGGGTGGAAACTAACAAAGGGGGATCGTTTTAAAGAAAAAAATTAAGAAAACACATGTTTTAGGCCGATACGGAAAAAACATTACGAACAAATGAAGTTTGGGCTCTATACTGTATTGATCCTTGAACCTAACTGCACTTGATGTGTTCTCATGCTGCTTTTCAAGAGATCTGTGAAGACTACTGTTCTCTTAGCAGAAAGTGGTGTAGATAGTTGTTCATTTAACATTTTGCTCAACCTGCATTGAGTACAGCCATGTGCCAAGTACTGGCCAGGTGCAGGGATCCTTGGGGAAACGGAATGTAGTTGACTTTGGCCCTTAGTATCTTACACTCTCGTGGGGCATCAGGAGTGTTGATGATTAGTTATAACCCAGGATCATATCCACAGTGATAGAAGTACGTACGAGGGACCAGTTTTGGGGTAACTGCCTTGGGGACACCAGGTAAAGCCTCAGTGTAGTCATTCTTGACATGGCTGACAAATTGGGGATGAGGACTCTAGGTACAAAGAATGGGATGTCCAGAGGCCTTCAGGAGACTGTTCAGTGTTTTGAGATACCTATTTTTTCAGATACGAAGTGTCTGTAGAAGATGTTCTTTTCGAATGTGCTCCCTAGTTCCAGGCAGCAAGCTTGAGCTAATCTTTCAGTATTCGTGGATTAGATTCTGGAATATTTGCCATCTCTTGCTTACCTGTTACCTGACTTGAGGCTTCTGTTTCTTTACCTCCGAACAAGTCTCAAGGAAACGTCTGCATATCCTATAAAACATGATTTTTCAATATGGTTTCTGTCATTTAAAAAAAAAAAGGAGGGGGGCAAGAGAAGGAAAATGATAGTGATCTTGGATGAAGGAAAACTTTGTATCCCTGATGAAATGCCTGAGCTTGGTTTTGTGTTTGCTGGGAGCCTACTGTAAAGCAAACCGATGTGGCCTTCTGTTCTGTTCCAGGTGCCAAGAGCTTGCTGGGCTGGGTTCCCACTGAGTCTGTGTAATGCATTCCTTCTGTCCCACCCCATACTGCAGATCTGCCGAGGCTGACATCATCACCTTGGATAATAAAGCCATTCCCAAATGTGTTACAAGTCGCACTGCCTCAAGGAGGCATGGAGGTGGGGGTGTAGAGGGGCTTACCAATTAGCTCAACATGGTAATTTCATTTGCCTTCTTTAAGGAAAAAAAAAAAAAAGTCCTCTGTAGAAATAAGAGCAATTACACGTTTAAATTTGAAGTATTTTACAGGGCTAATTTGTTGCTCCATTGCTGTCTGCCCTGCGAGCGGATCTGTTCATCTGTTCTCTTGGCAGCCTGCCGGCTTGAAGTTTGCTTTCCCTCCCAGTGGGCCTCATCTGGACACCTTGGGAGCTGGTGCGAATCGTACCGACAAAATGGGTGTGGGCTGCTGGGAAGAATGGTTTGATGCAGGGTTACTCTGGTTGAGAGCAGAGGAGCACAGGCTACTTCTTTCCCTACCAGGGCTGGGGTTTACGGGAACCTTGCCCCATTCCACCCCTTTGTGTTGATAGCTAAAAGCTACTGATTACTGGTAGAGCCCCGTCTTACACATCACTCGGACCAGGAATTTTCCCTTGTTACATTCTCTGACAGCACCCTGTGCTTCTCCCTCAACACACCTGGTGGCAGTTCCTTTGCTATTCCCTCACTGCACCACAAGCTGTGGGAAGGCAGGAAAGGTGGCATTTCTCAAGATGGTGCACAAATGCCAGGCAGTCCCCTTTCTCAACGTTTCCTGGGTCTGTAGTGCAGGTTGAGTGCTAGTCCCGGAGCCGCGCTGCTCATGGAAGCTCGGAGGGGGGCGTTGGTGAAAGAAGGCAGCGCTTGAGCTGAGTTTGGAGACCGGATAATCAAGTGCCCTGGCTTTCAAGTTAGAAATGATCTTACCTTGGTCTCTTATGAGCTGTGTAACTGGGGGACTTCACTTCACTTGCCAGGCATCTAACCACAGATTGACCTCGACTGCAGTGGGCACCGGACACATGTTAGCTTATTTTGCCATTTCTGAGATACACATTTTGTAAACCTGTCAACGTTGCTGAAATTAAGAGGCCTCTTAAAATTGCTTGCGTATCCTGGTTTAATTGTCATTGTATTTTCTTTCTCAGTGACACATAAAAATAATGATGCGTCTTGGGTGCGTCGGGATTTATAAAGGATGGTAGCTCCCTCTCGGCGAAGAACAGGCGTCTGACCCCTCTGCTTCAGCATACAGTACCTGCGTGGCATTTAGACTTGCCTGGGCTCCTTATTTTTTTAATGTGTGTTTATAGATGTACACACCCATGCACATACACACAAATGCGTATATGAATTTATGCAGTTTGGGGCTCCTCCTAGGTCTAGTGCTTTGTATGACTGAGGCCTGGGCGTCTGCATTCCCGCAGTTGCCCTGGAGGCTCATCACAGCTAGCAGGAACCAGTTTGAGAACCAGTGCCCTCATTTATCTACCCTTGGCCTGAGTCTACTTCTGAGCACGACTGTCTGCCTTTTTCTATTGGCTTTCTTCCTTCTCTCTTTATATATGGAAGCATCTAGAACAACACTGGGCACAAAGCATGTTCTCAATATATCTAACTTTTCTCCTCATCCTTTCTCCTTCATATTTTCAGAATCAGTGAGTGAATAGAACATGCAGGGGACAGAGTTGGCAGGGTGTGTGTAGGAAGCAGTGGAGTAGAGGGGAGAGAGCTACTGACTGACTAGCCTCTCTCCATGCTGTTCACAGGAAATGAGGATTAGAGATGTGGAAAAGGCCAGACACCTTGCTTGTGTGCTTCTGGGCTCTCTCCGTATCACGCTGTTCTTGTCACATTGGTACATCAAACACTTTAGTTCTTACTTGGTTTTTCATGGCATGTGGCCTGGGGTGAAATCCCTAGAGGAACTGTCTACCCTCTTTGGCTGACTTAGAGTCCTGACCAACCTAAATAACATGTACCTAAGAAAACCCAAACTATAGGAAGGCCTTGTGATTTGCCCGTTCTTGCTGGAAGTGTTCTCCCCCACTTCCAAGCTACTGCTCCTTTTGGCTCTATAGTGCATCCTTGGGTCTTCCAGCACCCTTCCCTGAGGGTTTTTATGGAACACTCTGCCGCTTAACCAAGGCCTCAAAGACCGAATGGATTCCTCTTCGTCTCTGTGCTCCCCTTAGGTCTTCCCACCTTTAGATCTAATTTGTCTCTGGTTAAAAATACCTGTAAACTTTGTATAGCTAATAGCTTCCACTCCAAGTATCGTAGTATAATTATAAAAGTGGAGTATGACCTACTGTGCCCCCTATACATCCAGCACATATAACTAATTAAATGTGCATATGCAAATGGGAAAAAGTGGAATGAGCATTACCATCTGAGAACAACTGCTGGACCAGCTTAGGTCATGGAGAATTTCAGTCTTCAGTCTTGGGGAGATGGGAAAGGTAGGTTAGGAACAGATGGTGAAGGACCTATGACCCCAGACCCAAGAGCTTAGGCTATTCTGTACACAGAGAGGCCCCCCAAATTTTTCTGAATAGGAGACTAATGGAGTAAAAATATGTTGGTAAGATTCATTTAGCTCCAGTGGTTTGGAACTGTGAGATGTTGGAGGTAAAGTGATGGAACATGAAGATGAAGACTATTCTAGAAATTCCTGAGTGCCAACGATTTGCTTGTGTGCTTCGGAAGGAATGGCTTATGTTATCAGAAGGAATGGCTCCAAAAATATGTTGTGAAGGAAGAATCTTTAGTGTTGAGGAATGTGGGGTCACGATCCCTGGGGTTTCCACTGCAGACTGAAATAGGGTGTGGAAAAGGGAGCTAGCTAGAGGAAAAGAAAAAGGCTGTTACTTTCTTTGATTTCATTAGGGTTTGAAATGAAGGTAGCTCTTCTAAAGGGAGGGGTCCAGCTAACAAAGACAGACCCAGAGGTGGATCAGTGATGGAGATAAGAGATTTGAAAGTTGTACACATAGAGGTGCAGTTGGCATCATGAGTGTGGAAAACCGAGCTGAGGACTGTAAACGCACAGACTCTGGTAAGACCCAAAGTGAAGACAGGGGCCAAAGCAGGAAATCTGCAGGGCCCTATGCATGGAATAGTCCGTTCCAGAGTCTCTGTCTTCTCAGCAACTTTTTTTCTTTTTTTTAAGGGGGTCGGGGGGCAGTGCTAGGACTACAGGATGGCCCTTTTTTCTTCATTCTTAGACTCTTTAATTCTTTTTTTCTCTCATCTCTCTCTTGGATCTGCCTTCCTTTTTTTTTTTTTTTTTAAAAATGATGTACTATATGTTGGCTGATTGAATTTAAATAAAAAAGAATTTCTTACATTTTATCTTTCCAGCTTTAATGATATATAATTTACATGTAACATTGTAAACTTAAGATGTACACTGTGATGATTTGATATACATATACATTGTGAAATTTTGACCACACTAAGGTTAGTTAACATATCCATTACCTCAGATGGTTACCACTTTTTTGTGTGTTTGGTGATAACATTTAAGATCTGTTGTGTTAGCAACTTTCAAGTATGCAATACAGTATTTTTCCCCAACTTTGAGATGTAATTGACATATGTCATTGTAGAAGTTTAAGGTGTACGATGTGCTGATTGGATACATTTGTATATTGCAAATTGATTATCACCTTAGGGTTAGCTAACGCTACGCTCCCATCATGTCACATAATTACCATTTCTTTTTTGTGGTGACAACATTTAGGATCCACTCTCTTGGCAACTTTTAGGTATATTGCACAGTATTGGTTCGCTGTGACCACCATGCTATGCGTTAGATCCCCAGAAATTATAGTCCCTGGGCTTTCCCTTATATTGCCTTCCCTCTTGTCTGTCTTTTCCCTTCTTTTGCCCCTCCCTCACTCCTTCACTTCTTCACTTTTTTTCAGTCTTTGGTTCCCATTTCCCTAATGTAGTGCAAAGATGCCTGAGTATTTAGGTAGGCTAGGGACAATCTTGGATGCAAGAGCAGTACAAACAGAAAGGAAAATGTAGACAGTCTTGGGAAGTTCACGGTTCTGTTTTACATATTACTCACAAGACTACTTTGTCTCTCAAGGGTAAATTATTCCTCTTTATAGAAATAAAAGGCATTATGTTACACGGTATTTACAGGTAGCCTGTTATTGCCTAAGTGTGTATAGATTCAGAAATTAACTCTCAGTAGGATCTAGTTATAAGCAACCTCATAGAAGTGATTGTCATAAAATTGCCTTTTTTGTTCTCTGGTTTCCTAATTCTGGGAGACCTGGGACAGCTCCCTTGTATTACTATATAGTGGCATTGGAAGTTGAAATCAGAATGCTGCCTCCTCCAAATATGCATAGAACTGTATTCCCATAGAAATCAGACTTTAAAATATATATCAAAGATTGTATTGTAGTTTCATTGGTACAGTGTTTTAAGTATTAATTTATATTCATAGCAAATATTGTCTCAGGGATATTTTAATTTATATCCAAATTTTTATACATATAATAATCTTAATTTTATATGTTGATGTTGAATTTATATCTAAATACTTTAATTTCTATCTAAATATTATTCACAAAGTGACTTGATTTTAAAAACAAATGCTGTTTGGAAAGTAATGGAAATAGATGTACTTTCCCACTGAGAATGAGATGATCTATCATAGTTACCCATCTCAGAGAGAATAGCTTTTTGATATCACTCTTTATCTTGCTGTTGTTTCCAAGTTCCAAGCATATTCTCCATGCAGCCACAGTAGCCCACTTCTCACTAGCTTAATAGTTCCTTCATCTTTGCATGGAGTAAATGGACTGCTGTCTTCTAAGACCTATGTGCACCCCCTAGCATTGCCTTCTCACCTTGACTTTTCTTTGGTTTATCTCCAGTAAGATATTTGGCACACTCATCTTTAGGAATCAAAATACTGGGGGGTGTCTGGCTGGCTCAGTTGGTAGAGCACATGACTCTTGATCTCAGGTTGTGAGTTTAAGCCCCATGTTGGGCATAGCGCTTACTTAAAAAACAAACAGATAAGAAAGAATCAAAATATTTAAAATCATGATATAACATTTATCAATTTAATTAGTTTATTTGTGTACTTTGTATGTGTCTGCAGCTTTTCAGTTCCTAAAGTGTGTATGTGTGTGTTTAGTCATGAGTAAATTATAAAGCAACATAAAAAATATTTGATACATGGAATTTGTCTATAAGGAATTTACAATCTAGTTGTATGATGAGTAATAGCTTAGAATAGCAAACTATTACCCATAGGGCAAATCCTACCCTCTCCTCCTACCTATTTTTGTAAATAAAGTTTTATTGGAACATAGCCACACACATTTGCTTACATATTATCTAGGATTGCTTTCAAATCACTGTGGCAGATTTGAATGGTTTTGACAGATTATATGGCCCACAAAGCCTAAAATATTTATTAGGTCCTTTCGAGATGAAGTTCTCTTGATTCCAAGCTTAAAAGCACTGAAGTGTAAGTCAACTGATGCCCAGAGGCTTGCCCAAGGTCTCATGGATAGGCATTTTCAGATTGGCTGCAAATTCATATAAAACATTGTATACCTACTTGGAAGAGAAAGACACAGACTGAAACCTGTGTTCTTGGCTGAGTGTATGATTTTGGACAGGGGTACATAAACCCAGAGTCCTAGTTTCCTTGTCAGAAAAATGGGCTTAGGGGGCACGTGGGTGGCTCAGTTAAGCATTGAACTCTTGATTTTGTCCTCTGGTCATGATCTCAGGGTCTTAGGATCAAGCCCCTGTGTCGGGCTCCACACTGAGCCTGGAGCCTGCTTAAGATTCTCTCTCCCTCTCCTCTGCCCTACCCTCAACTCCCTCTAGCGCACATGCTCGCTCTTAAAAAAAAAAAAAAAAAGTGGACTTAGTAGCTATCTACTTTCCTGGGTTGTAAGAATTTGATGACCTAACACATATATAGTACCTAACATGGTTATGTGGTAGTTTCCCTGGGAAAGACTGGCCCTCCTGGCTCCAGGCTTACAGGATTCTGCTACTTGACAGTTAAGAGGACTCCCTTGTTCTCTAATTTCAACTTATGAGAAAGGTTCCTGATTGGCCCACTCCAGTCACATGTCCACCTCTAGGTCAATCATTGTGCTACCAGGATCCTGTGGCCTAAAGGAGAAGTATTTCTTACCAGAAAGGGATGCAACCTAAAAGTAATATGTTAACTACTTGCCTTTACCTGTGCTGACCTCCTTATTTGACTTTACCCAACTTTTGCATATATTCCAGCTTGAGATCATCTGTTTAAGGATGAAGGCCTAGAGTGCATGTGGGCATTTGTTTTGTGGCTAATAGCAATGGTGCAGGCTTCTCGAAGCCTGCTTCTTTACTGCAGCATCAGCAGTAGCAACAACAGCAGTTTATGAAGCTCCTAGGACACACCCAGGGTTATGTGCAATTCTCTGCATGCTGGTTATATCAAATTTCTCTTCCACTAAGAAAGCATATGGCAATGCAAGTGAGGCTGACATTATTACAGGTGACCTTGGATCTGCTGGGAGGGTGGAGAAACAATCATAAAGCACTAGGCAGCTCTAGCACTGCGTTATACTTTAAAAATTACTAATGACAAGCCTCATCACTGATCGCAATGCACTGGGGACCTGTGTCATGCTAGTTGAGAACGACTACCCTAGAAGAACTTGGAGTCACCTTAGGGTGATGGCTTATAAAGTGAGTCATGATACAAGGTAGATAGATTGAGCGCCTAATAAATGGAGCTGGCATCTGGAATAGTTGAGGGTGTGAAACATCCTACAGATAAAGGATTTTTGCATTTGTGGACCTGTGTTAGTTACAGGTCTCTGGTTATAAAAAATAAATCCCCTGCCATTAGCTTAAACAAAAAAGGAGAATTTATTGTAACGATGAAATATATCTTCTAGTCTTCGATCATTTAAAATGATGTCTGATAGGGTGCCTGGGTGGCTCAGTTGGTTAAGAGTCCAACTCTTGGTTTCAGCTCAGGTCATGATCTCAGGGTCATGAGATTGAGCCCCGTGTGGGACTCCAGGCTCAGCAGGAAGTCTGCTTGAGCTTCTCTCTCTCCCCCTCCCCCTACTCGTGCATGCTCTCTCTCTCTAAAATTAAAAAAAAAACAAAACTTAAAATGATGTCTGACATAGTGTGAGTGCTCAGTAAATATTTAAATGAATGAATGATCCCAACCAGTAAATCATTCTAATGAACCAGACAGTATTCAGTCTCCAGGTCTTCTCTCTGTGTCTTGGTGCATAATACCTGATTCTCCTCTCACCTACAGCGTGTTTCTCTACTTCCCAGTCCATGTGGCAGCACATGGCCACACACATCTCCTGGGTTGATGCTGTCCAGCTGCAGCCATGTGGTAACTCTTGCGCCATATTCCCAGCTCTTTAGTCTGGTAGCAAGGAATCTGATTGGCCCAGTGTGAGTTAGTGGTCCACCCTTGGTAAATTAGTGTGACATAAACATGGTGGCCAGTAGCATTGTCTCCAGGATCCTGTGGCTCTAGTTTGGGTGATGTGGAAAACATTCCAAGGCACAAATTCATGATAGACTGGTAACAGTCCCAGGGATATCTACTATGTGCCCCATTGAATAGATCAGTTAAAAAGTGCGAAAGCTAACTTTCCATGCAGCTCACAGCAGAACAGGATTTGCTAAGGGTTGGTGATTGCAGCTGGAGGCAGAATAGTTCAGCCTCCTGGTCTCGGATAGAATGTCACCCCTGCCTTTTTTTTTTTTTTCTTTAAAGATTTATCCATTTATTAGAGAGAGTGTGCACTAGCAGGGGGAGGGGCAGAGGGAGAGGAAGAGAGAGAATCTCAGGCTGACTCCCCACTGAGCGTGGAGCCCGACACAGCACTCTATCCTGGGACCCTGAGATCATGACCTGAACTGAAATCAAGAGTCAGACACCCAACTGACTGAGCCACCCAGGTGCCCCACCCCTGTTTTTCTTCTATGATTATTATCTCTTAGGGTCCATACCAGACAAGAGAACACAGAATTGTCTCTTGAGAAAGTGTCAATTGGAGGCATCCTCATTTTCATGATCGCAGCTAGTTAGTGTTGAATAATAATGCAGTTCTATTCCTGGACTTCGTGATTCCATCTCTGAGCAAATGCAAAGCAGATCTTGGCAGGTATATCTATATATGATCAGGAATGCCAAGGCACCTCTCGCTGCTAACGCAGTGCAGCAGACGTGAGTGACATTTTTAGGTTGTTTGTTCTGAGTGTAATAATGTTTTAATGTGGAATGTATCCTGTGTTACTCTTAGGAAACAGCTTGGTTTGGTAGGAAGGGTCAAATAGGTTTATATCCCAATTAGGCCACTTGCTACCTCGGAATTATCAGGCAAGTTCTTTAACCTTTCTGAGTTTTAGTTTTGTCATTTGCAAAATGGAGATGCTGACATTTCAAGAGAAAGAAATAGACACCTTACCTTATACCATGTGCAAAAAAATAAATTCCAGGTAGGTTAAAGAGTTAATATGATAAAAAGAAAGGGTTCCAAGTTTCAGAGGACGTTATAGGAGAAAGGCTTTCTTAAGCATCATAAGCCTATTTCTAAATACAAAGTCACTGTGAACACAGTTGAACACAGCATGGGAGAGATTTGCAACATATGCATATTGCAGACCTTGAATTAATATCCATACTTGTTGAGTAAAACAAATATCCACAAAAAAAAAATCAGTAAAACAAGCTATTGAATAAATAGGCTAAAGGAATAAACAGGCAATTGAGAGAAGAAATTTTTAAATGACCATAAATGTAAAGACTCAATTCATCATAAGTGAAAAAAAATCACTTTTTAAAAATGAGATTGCTTTGCATAGAATTAGCACAAATGAAAACATATTAAACTGTCTGGTACTAGGAAGTAATGGGAAACAATGAGCACTTACATACACTGTTAGTGGAAATATTCTTAGCAGAGCTTCTAAGTGAGATATGAAATGTGTATACCCTTTGACCCAGCAATTGCACTTCCAGGAATCTATCAAGAATTCTTAAATTGTGCACAATAACGTATGTACAGGGATTCTTACTTCAGAATGTTTTGTTGTAGAGAAAAACTTAGAAACAACCTTTACTAATAGAGTAGTTAAATTATGGTGTACCTATTAGAAAAACTATAAACAAATTACCATCTTATCAATAAGGGGGTTGCCAAATCAATCTCGGTATATTCATTCTGTGAAATATTATACAGAGATTTTAAAGAATGAGGTAGATCTGCAAA
Source organism: Ursus americanus (assembly GCF_024610735.1). NCBI lineage: Eukaryota > Metazoa > Chordata > Mammalia > Carnivora > Ursidae > Ursus > Ursus americanus. The sequence continues at coordinate 20,357,914 of NC_142135.1, forward strand.
TAATATGAAAATAGCTCTCCAAGACCTATTGTTAAATGAAGAAAATGAATCATGGAATAGTATAGTACAATCCAATCTATATGAAAGGTACTTACATTTTGTATGTAAACATAGGGAAAAGAGACAGGAAGAGTCACATCCAATTGGACACTGGTGGCCTTGGAAGAATGTTGGGATGTATGGAGTAAAGGACGATAGTCACATTTTGTTATTATATTATTTAACTATTTTAGGTGAAGCTCTTATTAATTTGTTTCTTCTGAAACCAAAATAACAAAGTATATTTTCAATGGTGATAATATAAGGGTAAAATAGTAAATGAAATATACTTAAGACAATGCTTGGCATATAATAGGTTCTTGATACATATTAGTGTTTTTTTTTTCTTTTACCTAAGCTGAAAAGAATAGGAATTGTATGAATTAAGAAATATTAAATTAGCGTCTACTATATGTCCTGGGAAGGATTTATCTGTGAGGACATTCCAATGTACCTGTGAAGAGAAGACCCGTTCACAGATACACCCAACAGCAATTTGAATTGATTTCTTCACTCCAGTAATGTTTATCCCCAGACTCTGGACCACTTACTAGAACCCGAGTGTCCTTTTCCTGTTGTCATATCAGCACTCAGTGCAAAGTGATATTCTTTATCCCCAACTCACTTTTGTTAGTGTTCTTATACCTTACCTTATACATCTTATACCTTACTCAGAGGTTTCTGGTATAATCAATCCCCTCAGTATCCCCACTCCCTTTTATGAGTTGACTCTTGTCTTTTCACCCCCTAAGTTTTGTTGCACATGTGCCTCTTTTTTCAAGCTGCCTTAACATTTTTTTTAAGAAGACAAGCGTGCAATAAATATGTATTACCTCTGTGTTACCACAAGCTTCTACCATCACCACTGCATCCCTTGTTACAATTAAATTGTTTGTTTTCTTGAGTTAGCTACATTTTTTTTTTTTTTAAGTTCAGTTCAGGGCTTGAACTCATGACCCTGAGATCAGGACCTGAGCTGAAATCAAGGGACCGACCCTCAACAAACTGAGCCACCCAGGAATCCTTAGTTAGCTACATTTCTGATCATTTATCATTCCTCCCCTTCCAAGCAGGTCAAATGCATCTTTTCATGCATGCTCGTTCTTCCTTTCTGCATATCCATCTGCTAGAGCATGTCTCATTTTCCTGGCTCTTTATGGCTAGCTCTGAGAGTTCCAAAGGGAAGAAAGACCATGTGTGTTCATTCATGGGCTAGACACCATGCAGGTCCGGGGCATAAGAGCAAAAGTTGAGTAGAGCATAGCATGAACACTCACATGTTGAAGGTATACAGTGGTATAGGAGTACTTAGGAAGGTTGTGGAACTGAAAATGATGCTTTGGGCTGGTGCCAGGGGACTGGAGGTAAGTAGGTACAAAGAGTACAGTAACAGCCTTGCTATCATAAGGAAGACAGATAATGTGTAGCAGACTGTGCATCAAAAGCCCGAAGTGAAATAAATGAAACGACGAGAGAGAAGATGCTAGAGAGAAGACAGCAGCGGCCAGATCAGAAGGACTTTGTAATTTCTCCCTTGGAATTTTCCTGGGAAAATGGTGGCACAGAATCAGGTCCCTGCTGCCCTCCTTCCTAATTTCAACCTAGTTGCCTTCCATCTGTCCTGAGTGGAACAGTTAGGGGTTAGGCAGGAGCACCTGGTGATTTGATGGAATCTGGAACCAGAGGGCCCAGCTGGGAACCAACTCAAGCCTGGGGTACAGTGGTGGGGAGCCTTCCGGGAATATCAGGACACCTCCCCTCCTGGAGAGCTTGATCTGCAGAGTGCTGTGGAGACCCTGGGATTAAGGGCAGTGCCATCCCTGAAAGTGGCTTCTAGAGAAGCCCTGACCCCCAAAGAGCCATGACGAGGAATGAAAACACACACAGGTTGAATATTTCCTTCCCGTGTGAGCAGGAGAATGCCAGCTTTTTCAGCTGAAGGATCTAAGGAGGAAATTTAATAACTTGTTATGGTTTATTACTCCTAGTAGGCGCAGTTTAATCTGTGGAAACAAAAATCCCCTAAACTTCAGTGACAAAAATATAGCAAACATTTTTTTTCCTTTGTCCTATTACATGTCAGTAGTCCATGATCTGAGGTCTCTGCCATCTGGAACCTGGGCTGGTTGAAGCTCCACTATCTGGAAAGTCAATGGTTACCATGGCTGGAAGGAGGAAAGATGAGTGATTGCATACTGACCTTTAAATGTTTTCACCCAGAAGGACGCATATCACTTTTTCTCCAATTCATTGGACAAACAAGTCATAGGTACACATAACTTTGGGCGTTGGGGGAATGGAATCATTCCTATCCCAGAGATAGAGAAAACTGTCTATTGATGAACAGTAGAAATGCCCGCTGCATTTGGGAATGACAGCTGCCAACCTAGCCATTGCTAGTCTGTGGGCCCATTGTGCCTCCTGCCTCTTTCCAGATCACGGCTTAAAGGGTCTCCACCATTGGACCTGAGCCTCAGGAGTCAATGGAGTTATGTATGGGTAAAGGAAAATAAGGTAGAAGAGGCCCAAAAGCTGGAAAGTGGGAAGATATGTAGAATACCCAAAACAGGTAGCAACCCCTGCAGGGCTTGGCACACGTTAGCCTATGGACCAAATCTGGCCTGACTGTTTTTGTGTGGTCTGCAAGCTAAGAATGATCATACAATTTTAAATGGCCAGGAAAAAATTGAAAGAAAAATAACACATACCAAATGTTTTGCAGGGTGTCGTGTACTCTTCAAAATCTTTGCATTTATTAGCTCAGTGAAGCTTTCTGCCAATCCTGTGGAAAAGGTACTGGAGTCATTTTGTAGAAGAGGCAACTGAAGTTTCTAGATAGGTTAAGTAGGCAAGTAGAGCTGATGAGTCATTCAGCTGAGTTCAAATCCAGAAGGTTTCATCCCAGAGCCTGTGATACTCTTAATTTGCTTCCCTAAATGAAGAGTTCTTTAACACTTGAAGGAAGGAAAGATGAAGGTGTAATACATTCTGGTGAGTTCCCAGGAGAGGTGATCACTCTATTTCACAGAAGCAAAAACAAACAAACAAAAAAAAAACAAAACCAAAAAACAGGGCTCTGTAAGAGAATGGGGCCATGTTTCTACCATGATGGTGGGGAGCCCTAACTTTGAACCCCAGTTAGGCAAAACTAAGAACCTTATCCAAAAAAAATTTCCGTTCTTTTCATTGGCAGACCTTAGACTTGTATTACAAAAATTATACTCAACTATTGCCATTATATTTTGCATTTAGCCAATGAGGAAGCTTGTGGAAATTGATTCCTTCTTGTTAGGTATGTACATACATAATATCCTCAGTTTTGCCTCCTGGCCCTTAAAGCCTGAAACACTTACCGTCTGACTCCCTACAGAAACAGCTTGCTCACCCCTGAACTGGTGCTATGAAAGCAGGAGGAGACTGCCAGTAATATTAACGAAAACAATGATATGAACATTGAGGAAGCTCAGTAACAATATTAAATGCTTCTGTGTGAATAAATGATTTTCCCTTAACTTTTTTAATGTGAAATTTTCAAACATACACAAAAAAGAGTGGTGGAATGGATTCCTAGGTGCCCAACACTCAGTTTTAATAGATGTCTAGCTTCACATGTGGCCCCAACTGTTCCCAGATACTGGGGTATTGTAAACAAAGGCATCGTGACTTTTCACTGGAAAATATTCCAATAGGTATAATGGAGGACTTTTTTTTTTTTTAATGCATAGCCACAGTACCATTATAATACCTTAAAAAATAATTAATAATACCTTAAAGTTACTACTATGTCTGTGTTTAGCTTTTCCTAATTGTCTCCAGAAAAGCAGAACTTAGAACTTAATGGGGCACAATTGAGGGGAGGCAGTGAGCAGTAACTTAATGAAGCCAAGAAAAACAAGGAAAAGAAAAAGGGGGGGGGGGGACAAACTAAATAGGAAACAATGAAAGATACAAAAAATAAAATGAACTCTGTTGCTTATTATCATGAATGTAACAAATTCCCTTATTTTCTACAGATTCAGTTAAATCCAGACACATGAAGCACTTTTAAACCAGAGAGAGGAAAGATGGCATAAATTACAGGAATGTGCAAAGAGATACTAAGAAAAATAGGTTATAATTTTAATCTCAAACTTGCGGTAGCATAAAGTTAAAAGCACTGAACAGGATGAATAAGGACATTAATTAGAATAGGCACAATGTAAAAGAAGATGCATTAGTCATAAGCATAAATGTACCAAGTGAGACTAAAATATAAAGCAAAACTTATTAAAATGCAGAGGGAACTTGATATTAGTAAAATTCTAGAATGTGACCTTGCTGTGTAACTTTCAGGATCACCCAGATCCAGGCAAACTAAGTGTTATAATAAATAAAATTGAATATATTTAACTTGGGATTTTATGAAGGGAAAGGTATATGTATTTTTGTATGCCTGTGAAATAGTTCCAAGAATTGGTTATGTTCTCAGCCTCAGATTTTCATAGGCCATGTTTTCTAATCATAAGCTAATAAAAAAAATTTTTTTTAAGAAATCAGTACTACTGTGATGACCAAAAAAGTCTTTGTGTTAATAAAATTCTTAGTTATCTTTGGATCAAAAACAGTTTATAATTCAAATTTTGATTTCTATCTAAAAAGCAATTAACAGGAGAAAATCTTATACCAAAATCCATGGGATATACCAAAAGCTAAAGTCAGGAAATATATGGTCTTGAACATCAATATTTGAAAAGTAAAATAAAGGAACTTAAGATATATCTTAGGAATTTAGAAAAAGAACAAAACCCAAAAAATGTAGAAAAAGAGAGGTATTAAAGATAGACTGAAATTATTGAAGTAGAAAATGTAGAAAAGTTTGATAAGTCAAAATCTGGGTCTTTGAAAAGGCCAATAAAACTGATAACCTCTTCTCAGTTGTAGTTAAGAATAAGACAGCAAAAATGTATATAATTAAAAACAAAGATCAAAAAATAAAACAAAAATAAAGCCATAGGGAACAAATCAAAGACTTCTAAAGGAATACAGCATAAATGCTTGTGAAGATAAATTTGAAAGCCCAAAGGAAATATTTAGGACACAAATTCAAAGTCCTTTCTGGTGCGGGCCAAGATGGAGAAGCCCCATGAAGCCTCCATTGTGGACAGAACACCAAAAGCCAACCACCTGTGGCCTCTGGAAAGTAAACCTAACAGACCAGTTGGGAGGGAAGGCAGAAGAATTATACAGTGGTGAGGCTCCTGGTTTTTCCCCCTTTCATCCCTGGCTGGAACCTGAGGGTGGCCCTATTAGGGAACTGTGCAGAAGGTGTCCACCGTGGCCACAAGTTAACCAACTCCTAATTCTGGCCAGAAGACCAGGGAAAGGGGGCCTACCGCAAGCTGCAGAGTATGGGAGGAATCTTTTTTCCTTCTGTTTTTTGTTTTTCTGTCTCAGCCTCACCCCAAGGGTGGCCTCTCTGCAGCACTGCGTGGACCACAGTAGAAGTGCAGGCATCTAAAACCTGGAGAGAAAATGGTCTCTGGCCAGAAGAATTTTTAAAAAAAGGTAACTCTGTGGTCCGAAGTGTGATGCGGGAAGGTATCCCATTAATTTTTCTCCTGTCTCTGACCACTTTGCCCAAGTGCAGCCCCAGTCGTGAATACGTGTGGACAGTGGGGTGTCGAAAACTCAGCCCTACCTTTCTAGCTAGAGAAAATGGGAAGACAAGCTCTTGTCATAGTTGGTATGACTATGCAGTGGTCAAATTTATAGATCTGAATGCCAAAAATAATGAACTATACCGAGTATAAATTCAAAAGTAAATTTAAACCCAAAAAGTTATATGTTCATTCATTTGAGAAGGTTTACATGAATTACCATAGAAAATACTTGAAACATGACTAAAGACGTACCATTTTAAAAAGTCACAAGAACCAAACCATTATACAACTATGTTCTCTACATATCAGAAATCATTTGATCCTAATAAGACTACACAATTCCAGACTATAAAGGAAGACAGCATAACATTAATAGCAAAACATGATTAAAAAAAGATAAGGAACAAAATCTATAGCCCCATATTATATGGTTATATCAAATAAACATTGTGGCGATGTGTTATGACTAGGCTTTTTTTCAGGAATAGAAAGCTACCCAGTGTCAGGAAATCTATGTGTATAATTCGTTACTATAACAAAGAAAAAAATATTAAAAGGCAGTTCCTTAAACTTAGGTTTAAGTAGGAATGGGGGGCTCTTCATGAATATAATAGTCTGTTTCCAAAAAACAAACAGTGGCTAATATCTTAAATGGCAAAACATTCGAATAATTTCAGTTAAAATCAGGAACTAGACAAGGATGGCTACTGCTGCCATTATTCATCATTTTGAAGACTCTACTAAGGAAAGAAAATATAAAAAATGGGAAAAGAGAAAATACAATTATATCATCTTTGCTTATAAAATAGTATGCCTAGAAAATGTAATATGCAGACAAAGTACTAAAATTAAAGACTTGGGCCATAGTAAATGTATAAAAGTCAGTGTCTTTTTTTTCTTCATTAGCAAAAATGATCTAGAAATAGAAATAGGAAAATACTGCATGCACAGTTGGTGCTACAGTTACCTGTGTGCTGTGGGGAACTATGTGGGCTACTAAGCCTGGGAGAAGTATGAACAGGTTTGCATTTTGAAAAGAAAGCTTCAGCTCTGAAGAGACTGGTTTGAAGCAGGGAGACCAATTATGAGGTTCCTGCAGTGATCCAGGCAGAGAAGACGTGGCCTCAAGCAGTGACAATGGCAGGGAGGGAGAAGAGGAGGGAAAGGACCTGAGCAATCCAGTAGAGAGAATAAAGATTTCCAATGAACTGACTGTGGGGGAGAGGGAAAAGTTACAGATGAATCCCTAGATTCTGGCTGGGAGCCTGGGGGAAGGAATGGGTGCTGTTCAGTGAGAAGGAATACAGGAGGGCGAGCAGGTTCCATGTGCTGGGGGTGTAGGGACATGTTTAGTTTGGGCCTGTCGTGGCTGAGGGCTCTAGAAGTTTTCAGCAGGCAGGTGGTTATATGGGTTTGGAGCCGAGAGTGAAGGAAGCATTCGAGGAAGACACTGAGTGTCAACAGCAGATTGGTCTGATATCCTTGATGTGATTACTAGATCAGTGTTTCTTTCCATAGGAAACTGATTCTCAAACGCATGGCATACAGAATGTTTTCCTTTCAGCCCCCACAGATCACTATACCTGTCCAATTCTCCACTGTGCCGCACACCTCAGCAGGCTGCGCAGTATGGACTGCATCATGCATCAAGCCTTTCTTGCTCTCTGGCTTCTGATTGCCTTTGGTCTTGACTGAATGTTGGAGCCCCTGCCAGGCTGTCTTCTCCTGAGCTATGGAGCAGCTCTGCAGCCTTCTGGCAGCTGTTCCATTACCTTGTCCCTTTCAGCCTAGAGCTATTAACGAACAGCTCTCTGCTGGTGTTCTACCCTACCTTAACCCTGCCCACACCTTTATAAATAATCCCTTCGTTAAATTCCCCCTAACCACCCATTTGATGTGCTTTTTGCTGCTTCCTCACTGCACCTGGCCAGTGAATTGGCTACATCAAAATCAGCTGGGCTGCCTGTTAAAAATAAGGATCTCTGGACTCCATCACAAAACAGTTTCTAGGAGTGAAACCAAAAACTCTGCAATTTATCAAGTGATTCTGATCTATAGCCAGATTAGGGAACCTTCCCTAGTCTTCTTGGCAGTCCTTCCAAGACAGCATAGGATCATGAGCCAGATGGTTGAGGTTAAAGAATTCAGTCCCAGTCTCTGCCATTGCCCTTGTGTGACCTTGGGCAACATTTTCATCTGTCTAAGCTTTGGATTCCACGATTGTGAGGGAGTTCATGGTTGCTACCTCATCTTACTGTTCAGAGGCTTAAATGAGGTAATCCCTGTAAAGCAGCAGGATACTAATCAGCTTCCAATGTTACCATAGAGCTGGTCTATTTAATCTTCACACGCTCCTTTTGCTAGTTTGAGGGCAAATAAGACTTGGTCCCTGGGCTCAGCCTTGTGAATGACACAGAAGTAAAATAAATACCATTAGAGGCTTCAATATTTGTAAACTTGTAATCTAGGAACTTTCACCGATATCCACAAAGCTGTGGTCCAGAGCAGATATTTGCATACTCTGTCCTGCTTCTGTGGGGTAGGGTTATGGGTTTATGGACGTGATTCCATAGAGATGTTTTGTAATGAGTGGTTTGGGGAGTACAGGAGTTAGAAGAAGCAGGGCAGGTTTCAGAGACATTTGTGAAATGTCACAGACATGTCAAGCTCTCCATCCATTGGCCAAGGAAGCAGGGCAAGTGTTCCGGGGACTAGCATGTGGAGGTCACGGAATGTGTGAAAGTGTGGGATCGCTGGGAGAGGCACAGTTGGGTATGGCAGGAACACAGTGTTAGGAGCAGCTGATGAACCCTGCAGCCATTATTTCACTCAACTAATTCTTGAACTTCTGCTCTGGGCCAAGCCCTGCTGTGGGTGCCGGGGGTACAGAGGAGTATAGATAGTCATTATGCTGGTGGAGCTTATCTTCTAGTAAGAGTTTTAGTTGATGCACAAAAAAGTGTGCATATATAATGTGAAGTGATGACAACTGCTATAGAAAAGCATTAAAGCAGGGTAGAGGGAAAAGGATATGTGGGGCAGGTGGGTGAACAGGGGGTGGGAGCAGATGATAATACAGGATGACCAGGTAAGGCCTTTCTAATAAACGAACCTGAAGGGGATGCAGGAACTGAGCAAGTGGGTATCTGGAGGAAAACCTCGGACGGGGGAGCGCGATACAAGGACATTGAGTACAGTGTGCTTGATGTGCGTGAGAAACAGCACGGAGCCTGGGTGGCTTGGGTAGGCAGAAAATGAGAAGAGTGACAAGAAACAAGATCAGAGGACCTGATGGCGGTCGTAGCTCACATAAGGGTTGATTGGGGATTGTGAGCAATTTCACTTTCACTCTGAGTGAGGTAGGAAAGCATCCTTGGGTTTTGAGAACATCTGACTTATTTACAAAGCATAACGCTGGCTTCTGTGTTGAGAGTGGAGTGTAGGGGACAAGAGGGAAGCAGGGATACCACGAAGAAACTGTCATAATCAGGGAAGAGCGTGGTGGGCCAGCGTGGGAGCAGGGGCAATGGTGACAAGCAGTCAGATTCTTGGTGTATTTGAAGATACAGCCAACATGTTTCAGTGATGGATCACGTGTGGGTGTCTGCCCAAGAGATAGGGAGCAGTTACCAGTAACTCAGGGTTTTTGGCCTAAGCAGTTGGAAGGTGACAGTTTTAACTGTGAGAACAGAAATCAGGAAATCTTTTCTAGACATTTTTAGTTGGAGATGTTTAGGTAGAGGAGCTGAAGTTCAAGGGAGTAGTCCTGTCTGTGGGTGGGAATTTGGGAAGCATTAGTGTATAGTGGTATTTATGTCTTGAGGTTGGGTAAATTCCCTTGGTCTTGAAGAGAGGAGAATGAGAAGAGCTACAGGGACTGAATGCTGGGCAACCCAATATTTAGACATTGGGGAGACTAGAAGGAATCAGGGAGTCCAAGAAGGAGCAACCTGTGAGGTTGGAAGGAAGGGGGGAGGGGAGTCTTGTCCTGGGCGCTACAAAAAGAGGTTGTTTCTAAAGGGGGAGGGGGGCACGGCAGAAGCAGATGTTCCTGATCTGGGTGGTGGCTGACAGCTGGCCACTGGATTTGGCAATGTGGACTCTGTCATTAGTGACCCTGAAGAGCTGTCTCCGTGGAGTGGTGGGGGCAAAAAGCCCAGGATGCATGGGTTCAGGAGAGAATGGGCCCAAAGGATCTGGAGAACAAGAGCAAGGACAGCAGTTCTAAGGCTTTTTACTCTAAAAGACATAAAGAGAAATGGAGAGGGAGCTGGAAGGGGCACAGAGATAGGACAGGGGGACGGTAGGATGATGGGGAGGGTTGGGGAGCTCTGTTCTGCTGGCTCCTCTTTTCTCAGAAATAAGAATGGAGCTTCCACTCAACAGTGAGGACAGAGAATGTATGTTGGAGGGCGTGGGCAAGCGGTTGGATTAGGGACGGTTGTGTATTATTCTCTAGCCTTATGCAGCTGGGGCACGTGCCACTATTAAGTAGATAGAGCAGGATTTATCTAAGGGTGGAGTTTTGCCAGGCAGGTGTATTGGCCAAATGAAAGAAAGGCAAAATGTGCCATGTGAGAAGTTTTATTTTCAAAGCCCTGGGAGTCCTCTACAATCACGTACGTGTTCACGAGGGTAAGTCTGAAAGCAATGAAAAGGGGAGAATCTGCATAGTTCTTCCAGATGATGAGAGTTGATTCTTAATTGATTCCATTTTTGGCCACCCTGACAACACCGGTGCTTGCTTTCAGTTTGATGGTCTGTTACAATTCTAGAGATAGGTCCAAACTTGGATCTCTTCATCCTATTATACCTTCCATTTGCATGGGAAGTTGAGGGAGCACCCCTCCTGCCCTCTTCGTCCCCACCCCAGTCTTCAGGAAGCCATGCACCGAGTCAGCAGTCTCTAAAAGGTTTGTGGCTCCCAGAGCTAACTTTAAAACTTCTGTACATCAAAGTGCACATGTGTTGTTGCCACCCTTTTGGCTCAACTGGGCCAACTACTTTCAGGTACAAAATATAGTTTATGAGTTAGATACATATCTAAAAGTACATTTTGTAAAGCCAGATAAAATTGCATTTTCAGCTAGGGAAATATCAAATATCAGAATGACTTCCAAGAACCAAAACAGCCAGGAACATTGTATATTTTATTAAGTAGAGAGATAAAAACAAAATCTGTCGTGTGGGTATGTATAAAATGTATTTACACCAGAATAATCTTAGGATGGCCTCCTCCTGGCTACTTGCCTATGCCCTTGGGGGCAGTATGATATCTTGATTTTGTTTAATTCGTGTAAATAAAAAAAACCTTTAAAAGGTGTTCATTCTATTAAGCTGGGCCAGTTTTGTTCAGTGTCTGATACATTCGCTTTTCAATGTAACAACTCGAGAGCCCTGCTGACAAAGCTTACAGTTAAACTGGATATTAAATTCTTTAATCTGGAATTGTGACAAATAGAGTAAAAGTTCACAGCCGCCTTGTGAAAAAGGGTCATTTGAAATGATTGTTTCTCTTTGACGGAAACTTCAATAAAGCTCATGTTTGCTAAGGGAAGATGATTATTCAGTACTGAACTTTGCACCCGTCTCAGGGCGTGGGCATTCACTTGTTTGGTACAGGAGTTTTTAAGTTGCTGTAAACCTAGCACTAGTATGCTGACTTCTCCCTGAAATACTGTGAGAAACGTCTACGTCCACCAAGCCGTTAGGAATGGTTTCTACACCGTGAACTGAAATTGTCCTGCAAGGTGCTGGGTTCTCTCTAGTGCTTCCCACCTACCTCTTGCTCTCGCTTGTGTGTGTGCCCACAGGCTTGCTTGTGCTCGCTGTCTCGCTCACTCTCTCTCCCCCCTTCTCCCTCTCCCTCCCTCAGACAATAGTTGTTTACTAAGTAAACACAGTATTGGATTCTGTAAACACGCCAGAGTTACGGGAAGACACAACTCTTACCCCTGAGAGCTCACAATTGGGGGAGTACCGGGTGGTATGCTTATTACCCTGTAGTCAGCTAACCAATACTTCTTGGGACAGTGCTTTTTCTATCGACAAAGGTGTGCCATGCATCACTTCCAGATTCCCTGTTGAGTAATCCAAAGTGAATGAAAACGAGGCAAAATTCTCCCCCTTCCCCTTCCCCCTGCTCCCCCCCCCCCCGCCCCACTCCGTGGAGGGGAAAGCTGTTCTTCTGCATGTGTTCTACAGCTTCTGATTTTGGCCAAAGGCCAACAAAATGAGGCGGTCACAAGGATATGACAGTTAATTACCTGGGAAGAAAGAAGCCTAATAAATTCGTGGCCTTATCACTTAGCATTGTTATTACCATTAAGGAAAATAAGGACCTGGATGGAGATCATCAGGAGAGCCCAGACAATCTTGGGTGGAGCCCGAATGTGGGTATTAAGCAGAGCAAACGCTGAAGGTCACGCATCCGTCACTTCAGCCATACGTGGGCCTATCTCGTGGCATAACAGTATCAGCAATAACATTGTCAAATATGCAGGCGGCTGGAGGATAAATATGGAAGCCGTGTGAAAGGTAAAAGCGAGAATGGAGGAATAAATGGCAGTGAACACTTATCTCTCAATAAGAGAAATGATTTCCAGCGTGCCCTCCTTCAGGCCAGCTCTGACAGGCCTCTAATACGAAATCCTGCGCCTAACGTAGCCTGCATCCGAGAGTTACGGACCCCATGCTCACCACCTCTGCTCAGCAGAGGGATGAAGGAGATCGACATGGCAGCCGGTGGGAAAGGAGCTTAGCTCAAAGGGAGGATCAAGGGAAATGTGACGGACAGTGAGTGCTGGGGAGAGATAACAGCTGCATGATGGATGTTGAGAAATGTGTGAAAAATTGGACAATGCAATAAATAAAATGGAGAGGGGGCAGACGTGACCATTTTTAGATCAGTATGCACAATGATGCTGGTTGAGACTAAAAAGAAAGAATCGAGCATCCTTCCTTGGACTAGAAGACATGAAGGAGGAGAAATTTATACATATGCATTTAATATATATTTTAATCATATACATGGAGTCCCACAAACCTTCCGTGCCTGAGCAAATACAGATTGACGAGACTGATGGTGAATCTCTGCTACGTAATAGGTTTACCCTTGTCCTAATTATTTTTTATGGATCACTACTCAGAATGGATATAAAAAAGAATGGCTTTAACCTTTCTCTCAGGCTGATTGGAGTTTTACTATCTTTTTGCTCTTCTTTCTAAATCAATGGAAAAAAGTTTGTATAAGAAACAATAAATTGAGCCACTCTGACCTTTTGATATTTGGATAAAGCAAAAATGTAAGTGATTGTCTTTAGACATCTTCTTGAGGAGACTTCCAGGAGAGAAACATAAGCCACCTGGTTTTCTGATGACTTTTCCTTAGTATCTGGTCCTTTATGTCCTCACATCTTGCCATGGAGAGGCTGTATCTTCACAAGTAGGGTATACGTTTTCAGAAACAGTGAATTCACGTAAGTGAATTATGCTGGACTAAGTGTCAGCATATAGATTCCACCAAGCATTTATATTTTAAAATAATCTTTTTCTATTTCCTTTACCCTCCTCCTCATACCATAGAGGGAAAGCAGCTTGCATTGTGTTAGGGTGCTTTTTCTTTCCGTGATGGTAATAACGGCCATGTTTTGAAGCATCTCACACCCGTGCAGTGTGATCTCTCACCACGCCTGCCAGTTCAGATATTTCGGATGTAAAAATCTTCAGGTAGGCTTCCAAATGATTTAAATTGACTTTTCTGAAAAGTCAGGAATTTGAAGAGGGAAAGATATTTTTATATAGTTTGTCTTTGCTAAGAGCTGATATTATGTTGCAGCATATGGTTGTCATATAAGGTAATTAAATCATTAGATTCTAGCAATGTACTTATTTTAGAGAATAAACCAAGCAAATTATACTATGAATACTCACAAACCACCCCCCTTCCTCAACTCGCCTCTCAGCTCTGTAATGCCTTCCCTAGAGTAATGCCTAGTGTGGGACCACAAAAAGCTCTTTCATATTGCTGACAATTACCTGAAATTATCAGTAATCATACAAGAGGCAATTATAACTCATAGAAGCACCAACATAATTATTTCATCCTTTCAGTGCTCTAAACTTAAATGTACTCTGATAGCTTGAGCACAAACGATGTTGCTGTGGCTTTATTAGTCAAATTACATAGAATACGCAGATTACATGTTAAGTCACTTTAGTTGTGACCAGTGAGGGCAAGCCCTAATTTTAAAAGTGTACAGCTTTAGACAATCTGTGGACCTCTTTCTCCTTTTGTAATTATAACGTGTTCATTAAGGCCATACCTTAATACTGACAATCAGATCATCTTTAGGCAGAATTGTATTATCTGAAATGCATACCCGATTTGCATCAGTAACCCTCAACTCAGAGATACAATCACCAAACATTGTATGTCACTTGAAAGCAAAGGTACAGCCACTGCACCTCTGTAAATCACCAGAAGGGATAAAACTGTGCTCCGTGCACTTTAGAATGGACACAAATATATTGCACTACACTGATTAGGAAAATAGCCCCAAAGGGCTTTAGATTTCTCTGAAGGGGGAATAAAAGAATGTCAGGCAGACTTGCACTGAAATTTGGGTATGATTGAGGCTTGTTCTTAACCTTTAGTTCCTAAGCTTTAGACCCTTCTTTATTAATGATGAATAAAACTAAAGATGTCGAGTGCCTGGCAAAATGCCTGGCATGTAGCAGGTGCTCAGTAGTTCACAGGTAGCTCACATTATGTGTAGAGTAAGGCTGGAGGAGTTCCCTAGAGTTTGGTGGGGATGGAGAAATTAAGTTACGGGTTGCAGAGAAGCACAGTTCTCCTAACTCTCAGACAACAGGTCTCTGAGAAGGCCGAGAGTCTAACTGAGGAGGAGACTGGTGCTATCCTGAGCTTGGGTTTCTTTAATTCACATGTGATGGGCTTACTTGTTTGTTAGTCTAAATCAGGTTGGACCTTAGTCCCAAGAACTGTTGACTTTTGTCCTCCTGTGCTGATAGTTTTCTGCATTCCCATATCTCCCACCTCTTAAATCTGGCTCCATTGGATGAAGCTGGTCATCTTATGCCCATGGTTTCCATGTCCCCCTTCCCTAAGAGCTCATACTTTTCTGTTTACAAACACTAATTGGACACATGCTATGTACCAGGCCCTGTGTCTGACACTGGGGATATGGAAATCAAACAACACAGCTGTGCTTTCCAGGAACATGCATTCCAGCTCAGAAGCCTGACAAAGACTTGGTGGTACTTAATGATGAGTGGAATACACTTCCTCATGCCTTTCTTCAAGAGGTCAGAGGCACTCAGTGTGATGGTGGTACAGTAGGGTATGAAAAGTATTACCTTCCAAGGACCATTCTATATATGTTACGTAGTAAGGGCTGAGAAGGGTGACTGAGGCTCCTGTGGTACCGAGTGATTTCCCTTTAACCCCAGTTTAGCACAACAAAAGTTTATGGATAACTTGGAAAATGTCAGGCAAGCACCATGCTAAGTGCTTGAAATAAAATGCCAGTAGTCTTGATTATTCTATAATCTTTTGGGCATGGGGGCATTGGGGATGTATTGGAAAGGATGGGGCAAAGAGGCTATTTTTATCTTATCAAGGTACAAGTATTGACCCCATAGCTAACAGGATTAGATTTTCATGGAAGGGACTTCCCTTGTCTTATCTCTGCTTTACCCTTCTCCCATTCCTGTACTAAACCAGGCCCTCAGTTTTATAAAGAAACCCAATGCTGAGGTTTGGTGGAGCAGCTGCCCCACTCCTAGTGGTGGGTGTACGATTTATGCTTGGTCATTCCTCATTTCTTTGGCCACAGTGATTGGTTCAGAGGCAGACATGCCCAAACTAGGTCATTTAGAAATCCATATAGGACATTTTTGCCAAAGCTAATGAAAGACAGCAGTTTTCTGTTTCCTTAGGTTGCTAAGCTGGTAGGGAGTGACTTTGGGGCTCCTGCTGACCATCTGCTTTGCGTGTTGGAGAGAAACAGTCTGAATGGCACTGAGGCCCAGATTCAATCATGAGTGAAGATACGCTTTCCCAGCTGCGTGTGCGAGCTAATCACCCCCTTCTCCCAGCCCATTCTGCAGGCAGGTGGTCAGATATAGCTAACTTAGAGTTAATTGAGTTGCAACCAAAATTATTCTTACGAACTCATACATTCAAAAACTAAGACATAACCAATAAATGCTGGTTAATTTTATTACGATCTACCAATCTTGAGGCCATATTGCCTTTGGGAACCACCTAATGTGTGTGTGTGTGACTGATTCTGATCTTGCCCCATCCTTGTGATGGGCAGGCACCAGCAGACACCATGGTTACTGGTAGTTTTGTTAATAATCCTATACTCTGTAATTACGCACCTGGACAATACATTGTCTGGAATTTCTACAGGTTGCCCTTAACGGTATGATATACCGTCCTTCTATTTGTTTTAAACCTTTCTTAGTCACTTACCATGTAGCAAGAACTGTTAGACATTAGCATTATAACCTTTACTCTATACCCTGGAGGGGATGGTACTATTACTATTTCCATTTTACAAATGAGGAAATTAAGGTGTAGAGCAGTTAGGGAATAGAACAGTCAAGCAAGTGAGTAAGTGCTAAAACTGTGATTGACCTTTGAGCCTGACTCCAGAGTACTATGCACCTGACATGGTTTTGGTTTATGCTTATTTGAACTCACTTTACACAATCTTGCCCTTTTCTTCCTAGCTCCATTGTTCCCCTAGGTGACTAATATGTCTAGTACCACCTTTGAGCTTGGAACTATTCAGAAATTAAAATGGTTTCTCCTCCGGTGATTATTTGTGGAAGAGGTATTCGCTCATTTAAGGGAAATAAGAGTCGGCCTAAAAAGAAGGTTCTAGATTTTCTTGAAAGTTCCTGAAATATGGAACTTGTTAGAAATACAGCCTGTGCACAGTCATGTTACAATATCAATAGCTTGTCTGAAATAAAAATGTCAACAATAGCAGAGAGCTATAGGTTAGATATAAGGAAAAAGGCAACAGGATATGATAATTGGAACCAGAACATTTTAGTCCAACAAAGGAGAAACGGACACTTTTGAGCTCTCGTAGGAATTAAGCTGCCCTTTTGTACCAAGGATAGCCTTCTATATACCCAGAACTCCTAGGGTTCCCTACACTAAACAGCTATATGTGTCTAATATGAGCAGCATGTTGTAAAAAATCTAAAACTTCTGTCCACAATTTATACAGAATTGAGATGTCTTTGCAACAACCCCTAAATGAAACAACTCAGAAGCAATTGTAAAGTGGTATTTAAACCAGTACACAATACTAGGTTATAAACTGCATAAGTAACACTCATAAGATAGAGGAGAACTAACTATGCGATTAGAGATGAGAAAAGGTTGGAGAAGTTAGTGGCAAAATATGCATATGGTGGAAGAGTATTCAGTCTTAAGGAAATCCCGCTGTATGAGATAACATGGATGAACCTGGGGGACATTATGCTAAGTGAAATAAGCCAGAAGGACTAATATCACATGATCTTATATGCAGAATTCTTAAAAAAAAAAAAAAAAGTCAAATTCCTAAGCAACAACAGAACAGTGACTACCAGAGGTTCTCATAACCTGCTGTTGCCATATTTAATTACGTTGACTCAATGAGTATTTCATGTGCAAAGAGCACAAGGACTCGCAGAGGGTCTACAACCTGCAAGCTTTGTGAGCCGCTTTACATGACAGACAAGGAAGAATGGATACATCTCTGACAGTTGGCCTTCCTCATTCTGTGGCTGTGAAGAGAGATGGAATGGGAATGCCTGGCTCCTAGATGAGCTCAGTAAATATGTGCCGTGAACAAATGGCAGTGAGGAAACTAATGCCTCAGGGGACTCCCTTCTGCCTTCTCCAGAGCCTGCTGGCACATTGGTCTGAAAATGGGCATAATCTCTTTCTCCACAGGTGCTCCAAGGATGAATTGGGAGAATGCCTAAGGAAGGAAGCACTTTGTAAACATAGAGCACTAAACATGTGTTCAGAATTCCTACTTTGGCCCCATCGTTCATTTTAGGGTACTCCATGGTCAAAAATTAGAAAGTGTCATGCGATTGCAAAAAATAAATGCTGGGTGACCAGGGAAGCTTGCTGGCCTCACATACTTATTTTCTGCCAGAGAGGGTACAGACTTGAAGTTCAGCTAACACGTGCATTTAGCTGGTCTGCCCAGGGCTTGAAAAGTTTCATCAAATTAGTTGTCAGCATTTAATAATGACAAATTACACTTAAATGAATTTTAGGAGGTCCTTGGAAAAATGGATATTCTGGAAACTTTGGACCTGAATTCCCACATAGAAGGAATGGGTGGGAATGGGGTAATGGGGGCTCCCTATAGGAGAGCCATTGCTTTTTGGTCAGCTCTGATCCCCGGTATTGCCCATTTCCCCCCAAAACTGAAGGTAAATGTTCTTTGCTGTTGATAATAGAGCTTTCTTTTCCCTCCCTTTTGACCTTCTGTATTCATTTTCATTACCAGCTAGCCCCTTAGGTTGTTAAGTTTGTGACCTTTGTCAAGAGGCTCTGTCACCCCCTACATATGACACCCCCCCGTCTTCTCCCTACACCCCTACACCTGAATTATTTGCCTTAGAGGCATTTTCTTCTTTTCTCTCTGTAGCAACCAAATTCTAACAGTTGACTCCTTCTTACAGTTGACTCTGCTGTTGGACCTGGTCTTTATTCTAACATGTGTGTAGGAATAATTATATAGTGTGATTTGGGGTGTGTGTGTGTGTGTGTGTGTGTGTGTGTGTGTGTGTGTGTGTGTTTGTAGGGGGCAGCTGTTTGGAGAAGCATCCTCTGTCCCCACAGCCTTTCCTGCATCCCGAGACTTATAGTATTTCTTAATAGATATATTCAAATTCCTTTTTCTTTAAGATTTTCAACTCTGTTCATATTTACTGAGTTATTTATTTTATTTGTAAAATAGTATTTAAATTTCCCTCTCCTTGGGCTAACTGCATTTGGAATTGGCAGATTTTAAAATTTTTATGGGCTCTGATTTTGCAAGAGAAAAATCAAATGACTAGTGCATGTCTGGAACACACGAATATTCTAATATTTATTACGCCAAGACAACTGACTAGGCTGTGGAGAAATAAGAACTGGTCCCTGCCTTCCAGGTGTTCAGTCTAGTGAAGGTGATGCACATATACAACGTAAGTACAAGAAAATGATACAGGTGCTCAGTAGTATAAATAACTGACCTTTGTTTAGCTCCCACTAGTGCGCAAAACGTCCTTCACGTGTATTGATAGAAGCAAAAGCTTTGCAGAGAAAAGAGTAATTAGAACTGATGGGACGATTTGGGAGGAGCTTCATGGGGATGATGTTTGTACTTGGTTTTGTAAGATAGTCTATAGTCTGCACAACGGAGAAGAGGTTGGTGGGGTGCATTCAAGCCAAGAGAATGACATAAGCGATATTAAAAAGGCACAAAAGTGTAAGGTATGTTTGGCTATGATTAGTAGAACAGCATAGATGGATCTTAGAAATCAGGGAACAGTGTCCTAGGCGATTCACTGCAAAAGTAATAAGGACTGGACCATAAGGAACTGTGAATGCCGTGCTAAGGATTTCGGCACTGAAATGAAAAGCAGTGTTTCTGACGACATGCTAGTGATCTTATTTCCCTTTGTTGTGGGCTCATTAAAATATAGTTTGAGTATCTGATATGACCCTGTTTCAGCACAAGCTCATGGATGTTTGCATTCTCTAGGATTTGTTCAACTATAGGTGATGGAAGAGTAGCAAACTATTTTATGCAATCAGTCAGATAATGGGGTAAAGATTTATTGTCTCACAACACCAGAAAGGTCAATCATAGCTCAAGCATGGTGGATTCAGGGCTCACACAGAATCATGAATCCCATCTTTTAGGTCTGTGGCATCTGTCTGGCACAGTATCTGCATGCAGCAGTTCCCAGCCTCAAGTCCAGTAGACAAGTGTCTCTTTATTGCAAGTTCCTGCCAGAGTCTTCAGAATTAAGGAGTCACTCTGATTGTATTCACTTGCCCAACTGAAATGTGGGCTAACATTAGAGAAGTGGCTCTAAAGAAAGTAGCTCCTATTTCCAGAGGAAAGGGAATGGATCAGATGGGAAGGCAGAAAATGTCCACTACGATGCTCTGCTCTTCTCTCATGTCCAACTACTGATTTATTCATTTACTAATTCACTTTTTCAGATTGGAGGCCCAGGTTTCATTGATAAACAGAAAAGGCAAGTTTGATTTGTTCTGATAAAAGTAGCAACAAGTGCTTGCAAAAGGCCAATGCTTTGTTCAGCGCAGTTGTGGATGTGTCCTTGTTATGTGCTTTTACAAAATAAATGGATACTTCTTAAAGTCCTCACAATGGGAAATGATTTAACTGCAACCAAATTGTGTCTGTTTAATTTTCTACTAACTGATCTACACGACATCGTAGAGTGCAATGCAAACCTTCATTCTGTTGATTTTGTGTTGCATTGTGTTGAGAGATACTTTAAATTGTCTTTTTTCCCCCTTTACTTTAGAGCTGCTATAGAAGCTTGAATGTAGGGCTTTAAGAAAGAAAGTGCCTTTTCAACCGGAACTATAGAGTTGCTAGGGCCCCGCCATGATAATTGACACAGCAGAGGTTCAGCAAACATTGCTCTGAAGTTTGCATTATCAAATCTACCCAGATTTTCCAATCCACAAAACGTCTATTCAAGCACTTCGTTTAAAGCATCGAGGGATTTCTAAATTTATCAATTGACCTGCTAGACATTGCATATTATGTTCCCTAAAATAACGCCATAAACTGTTTTAAAAAAAAAAGTAGAATTGTGAAATCACCTATGGTTTTAATGGTTTCCTCTTTCATATGAACATTTCGTTTTCAATTGCTGTCAGTTCCTCTAAATAAGAATCGATCTTTTTTCCCTCTTTCCTATCCCCGTCATCCTGAATGCTTTCCAGGGAAGTAACCAAATTAAATTAATCTCTGCAGCTTTGAGTTTTTGTATTTATTTATTTATTCTTTTCTAATTTGGTGAATCTTTTGCCCTAAGACGTCCCTTTTGTTAACAGTTCAGTTTCCTTCTACCGTTCTAGATGAGTTGTCAATGATAAGCAAAGTAATATTTGAATTCTAGTAGGTTCTTTGTGAAGAAAAATATAATATGCCAGACTGTCACAGTCAGTTTATTTTTGAAATGACAGAGGTATTGTTAATACCTTTTAACTTAAATTTCCTGAGGAACTTCAAGCTTTAATAGTTTTAAAATCAGTAGAAAAGTAACCACATTCACACTTCTTTGCTTGAAGGAAATGTATTCTATCTACTGAATATGTGAGTTATTAGCATTTTTAACTATTAACTAAAGTTTTTGATAGAGGAACCCTGAAGAATTGTAAAATGAATAACTAGTGCTTTTTTGGGTGGGAGGAGGGGAGGTTGCTGGAGAGGGTTTGGGCATTGAGTACCTACGAGAGCTAGGCTGTGATCTCTAACCTTGACTAGTGGGTGCCATTCTCCAGCATATAATGTCCCCTGTCCACTGACTATGGCCAGCCAAAGTGCACACTGCAGAGTGGGGAGGAAGGGGTGCTTTCATTTGATTTGCCATATGAATGACTCTTCCTAGAATTGACTTGCCAAACCTTTTCCTCAAATATCGAGTTATATAACTGAAATTATCACTCTATTTTATAGGCAATAATAGAATATTATAAAATAAATTTTCATGAATACGTGTAGTTCCCTTTCCTGTTTTAAGAAAAATGGTTGTGGTATTAACAACTCTGTGAGCCATCTCCTTGTTGTAGTGTGATCTGCGTCAGAATCCCATGACATGCTTGTGGGCAAAGGCTCTTGGGCCCCACCCTAAGCCTGCTCAGGCAGAATTTTTTTTGGTGGGGAGAGTAGTGATTACCAAGCTTCCCAGGGGATTCTTCTATAAAATAAAAAATGAGAACCATTGGTTATAAAAATTGTAAAGTACTAGGAGAGTGGCTTGCCTGCTAAAATGAAGGGAGCGTGAAAAGGAGAGAATTATATGTATTTATATGTGTGTGTAACTACTTTAGCTTACAGTAACTCTCACCCTTAATATTACCACCTTTAAATATCAATATTATTCACTAAAGTAATTGTAGCACTATTACCTACATATAATGTTACACTTTAGGGTACAGTAGTGCGTTATTATACAGACATCACATTTCCAACAAGATTTATAACCTAAATAGACAGTAGTCACTGTTGGATACTTAGGACACATATTAAGGACAGAAATTTATATATATATATATTTAAATTACATATAAATTAAAGCTGTTACATATTAATTTAAAAATAAACATAATCTGGACTTCATGATTTAAAAGGTTTCAGAAGGGATGGGTGTGTATGTAATGTTCAATTTTGAGTTTGGGGGAACCTGTGTCTAGCACTGTCCCCAAATCACGCACTTGTACGTTTCAGAAATAAAACCATTTCAGAAAGAAAACCTACAAATATGTTCATTCCTGCCCTCAGAGTCCAAGCCAGTTTCATGAAGACACAATAACATTTCTGTTCTTTGGGGAAGTGCTTTCTGAAACTCTTAGGCTATTTGGCTGCAATTTAAGTGCCAGCCAGTCAGACCCACTCTCATCCTTTGCTCAACCACTACTTGGTCTAGCCTATGGGTTCAATCAGGATAGACAAGGTGCATTTTTGGCTGTCAGTCAATGCTTGGGGGGTTAAATATTATTAAACTTTGGATAGTTGGCCAAATCCATTCACATGAGAACTTTTAAAAAGTTTTAGTATAATTATTTGGCACTTATGGGATACAAACACACACAGATGAACATTTCACTGGATTTGTGATCTTTTTGCGCCTTCATTGAAGACCAGTTCAGAATCACCCAAGAAAGTAATGCTTTTCTTCTGCCAGAAAAAATTGAACCTTAAGGGAAGAAGGCTAATATTCTTGGTATATTTTTTATCATCCACTTGCCTCCCAAGTGGCGACTCACTGTCAATATTTAGACCAGAGTGTTATTAAGAATATGAAATGTTATTACAGAGCAGATTTCATAAGAAATTTGATCCATCACTTCAGTATGATACCAGACTTTCAATCATGTTATAACATTAAAGTTCCATTTTTAATGTTGCCTAGGCCTGGAATTATGTTTGAAGTTGAATAAAATGAGTTTGGAGAAAACGCATTCATCCTTTTCATTCATACCCTCCACCTCTGTCATGCTATGCTCTGCCTACCTTTTTGACTGCTCACAGGAATTTGGTTGAAAATAAGACAGTGTGAATTGATTGAGCACTTGCTGTGTGCCCAGAACTGCCCCGTGTTCAACAATAATGAAAATAACTCCCTACCCAACATAAGAAAAACAAGTACAGGTAACTGGTGATTGTACCAGTGATGTTGAAGCAAGAATGTAAGATGACTTGGAGATATGAGTCTTTATCTTACTTGACGTGCAATCATAGATCAATTGAAATGTTATTAATGAGTTAAAGTTTATTGTGAAAATGGTAACTTTATAGATGGGAAAAACCTTTGAGAAGGCAGCTTTAAGCTTTAGTCTTCGATTCATTAATTTTTTAAAATTGTATTGTCTGGGAGTTTGTTCAACTAAATAGGTCTCATCTTGGTTTTCAAGGAAAATAAGATCTGGCCTTGGAGAATCCTTCTCTCATAAATTGAAAGTTTGAGTTGTTTTCCACTTGTTTTTGGGTCTAGCTCTATATGCCATAAAATAATGTGTAATTGACTCTTACTATTGGTATTGAGTTCAGAATTCAAATCCCAGTTAGTTTTGGGCCTTGAGCAAATCACCAAGCCCCCTAAGCCTCAGTTTTTCCATCTACAAAATAGGAGTAATAGGGAGAAAACAAGATGATGGCACCATGCTTGGCATCAGACTTGGTACATAATAGCCCTCAATATGTGTTTCAGGGTAGACATTGTCTGTGTTTTATATACCTTTAAGGAGTTTACAATCTGGTAGTTAAGATGGGACATATATTCATGTGGTTTTAATTTAATACAAGGTGGAGTTCAACATTAAGCCATAGGAAAATGAGTAAGTTATGAAGCTTCATGAATAATCAAGATACTGAAAAACTGAAGATAACAAAGCAGAGCCATTGATTAGTGGGTAGATGGAATCAGGCGTAGATAAAGAATTACGAGTTTAGGAAAACTCTAGGCAAGAAAGGGTTCACCTTCAAAGCTGGAGCTTGGTCTTCCTTGGGTTGGTGCCACCTCTGATCTGTCCTGCTACTTTATAGGGACCAGTGTTCTGGTCTGCAGTGTCCTGTACCTAGGCTGTAGGAGTGACCATGGGTATGGGTACGGAGTTCTATTAGTGACTGGTGCCGTAAGCAAGAGAGCTAACATCTACTGAGATGTTCTTTTTAGAGTTAACAATGAGATTGAGGTGTTAATGGATGGTATTGTGGCCAAAGCACCAAAGAATACTCAAACGCTGTTGGAGGGCCTAAGATATTCCAGTGACTGCAAAACGGGAGGCAAATAATGCATCATTTTGGGCTCGGACCTCACCTTAAATCTTGATGTAGACAGCTCTAGTCATTGAGTGTGTTCACAAAGAACATTGTTGTTTTAAGCTGGTGGACATATCAGGATCTGACTGTTACAGAAAGCCCAGTTAAACTGTAGTTCAAATATATGGTTGAATTTCTCACATGATATGAACTCCGGAGTATGCGATGCATAACTGGCTTTCAGATGTACAATATCTTCAGTGTCACAGGCTTGTTCTCTTCTGCCTTGTTCTCTTCTCATAAGCCTTTTCTATTTTCGTTATCATATTTGCCTGCCAGGAAGGAAGGGGGTTAAGACCCAAGGGCCAAATGTGAGTGCCAGAAGAGTCTACCCCCCTTTAAAAATGGTTTTCCTGGAGGCCAACCTAACCACTGACATTTATCTCTCAAACTCGAACTCAATCACATGGCTAGCTGCAAAGGATCCTGGGAAGTGTAGTTTACACATTGCTGCCCTGAAAAAAAAATAGAATTGTGTTCATAAGAAAGGAGAAAATGAATATTACAGAAGCCAGTAGTAGCACTAATTGCCAACATTAAAGTTCCATTTTTAATGTTGCCTAGGCCTGGAATTATGTTTGAAGTTGAGTTAAGTCTGAAAAGCTTGAGAATGAAGCGGATTCTGAGACTTGCTCAGCCCCTGTTATTGCTCATCAGAACCCAATCTCAGATTTCATTGCTATGCCACCCTGTTCTAATAGTGCCAGGTAGGGCAGGCGTTGGAAGCAGAAATAGAAAGAGGAAGCTCATGTGTATGTTCTGTATTCGTTTCCTGTTCCTACTATAACAAATTACCACAATTTGGGTACCTTATAACAATGAGAACTTACTTTCTCACATTTCCGGAGGCCAGAAGTCTGAAATCTTAAACTAAATTCCCTCAGAAGGCTCTAGGGAAGATTCTCTTCCTCCTCATTCTAATTTCTGGCACCTGTAAGTCCTTGACTTGTGACCATCTCTCTCTCTCTCTCTCTCCCCCATCTTCATGTTGCCTTCCATGAATCTGTATCTTCTCTTCTATCTCCAATCTCCCTATGCTTTTCTCCTCTAAGGGAACTCGCCATTGGCTTCATAGCCCACCGGGACGATCAGGATGGTCTCATCGTCTCAAGAACCTTAATTAGATCTGCAAAGATTTTTTTTTTTCCAAGTAAGATCCCATTCGCAGGTTCCAGGAATCAGGACATGGGGGACACTGTTCAACCCACTACACCCTCTGCTAAGCCCTGAGTTTTCCCAGGTCAGCCTAAACCTTTTAGAAATAGCAACTCAAAGACCCATCCACCGTATGATCTCACCAGCTGTGTATATATAGAGAGAGAACAGAGAGAATGATTAACAGCCAGGTCACCTTCCACTTACGAGTAGACCTTATAGGGTTGTCTTGAGGACTAGATGGACATGGCATGGTATTCAGTAAACAGAATCAATCCATTATTACTGTGTTGGTTTTATCTGGGCTTTGCTGTAATGTCTAGGAGAAGCCAATCACAGGAGTATGTTGTTTTGCTTTGGGTTATAGAGCTTGGTGCAGAACTGTGTTGTAGATACTGACCTTTCTTTCCCACTCAGCTATGGTCTTAGGATATAGATGAAGGCACAGTGAATATGAATTGCACAATATGCTGCCCGGAAAGATGGGGGAACCACGGTGATTTAAATGGTAACCAAGGATGGAAGTAAACCAAGGAAACCATGTGACATGGGTTATTTCTAGGGTATGGTTAATCTAAGAAACTGTTTTTGAGGCCATAGGCTTTGAGACACCACAAAAGACAGTTCAATAGGAGGTTGGGTATGCCCTCCACCCAGCATGGCCAACTTGCCAAATTAGTGTCCCTGCCCCTCTCAGACTCTACAGAATCACCTCAAGCAACCATTTGATGGTAAGATTAATTTTTCTTTTAGTTCTGCTTTAGGTGTTTATTTTAATTGGATTTTACAGGGAACAGAAAGAGGTGGTGGTTGTAGAGGATTGACAGGAAAGAACGAGAGGTAGGATGTGGTGGTGGTGGTGGTGGTGGTGGTGGTGGTGGTGATTCCCTTCCTACCACCAGGTGGCGCTTGGTTTCTGAATGTTTAGCCTTAGAACATTGTCTTTCTCCTCAATTTCCTTAGAAATGATGTGAGGCAACTTCATTTTGAAACAAATAGGTGACTCTTCATGGATTCTTTTTACCTTGAGGATAAATTTCAGCCTTATTGGAAGTTCTCTATAGGGTCATAAGGAGGGCTTGGCGGGATGAGCCTTCAAAATGCTTTTAGCTAGTGGGAAGGGAGCCCTGAGCAGTTACCCTCTTCATAAACATGTAAATGAATAGATATTGACTTTAATACCTTTCCATGAAGGAACCTTCCCCATTAAAGGCCCAGTCCCAGCCACAGCAATAATCACTTAAGTTTCTTAATTTCCTTTCATAAGCACTACTGGTAGGAGAGCTTGTTTTCTAGTATTCAGCCAAACCACAGTGCATGATACATTTCCTTTGACTTGCAAGAAATCCCCACAGACAGCATTAATGGATTTATTTTAAATTGTTGTTTGTAAAATGAAAGCAAACTCCAAATAATTATATAAAATTGTTTTTTAATGTTTGCATAATTTTTTCATCATTAAAAGCCACTGAGCTCTTTAATATTGAGGCAGAACCATCCATTGAACTTAAAAAATTGTTACCTTGATGCTTTTAATATCTCTGCCTCACACACACACACACACACACACACACACACACACAGAGAGAGAGGCATTCCGTGCCCTGCGTAGTTATTTATAGTGCTTGTCACATTAGTGGTTTATTCTGATAAATGTATTGTTTTGGTGTGAACTTCAGTAGGAGGTGGGGGTAGGGTAGGGGTCCTTTATCCTGAAGCTTTCTGGAAACCAAGCCTTTGTACTTGGCTGGCCTTAGAGAATTAGACAGAGGTGCTACTCGTACTTTATCATTTGAGAGACCCTTAAGTGATGCTATTCTTAGCACTCCCCCTGTTTTCAAAAATCATCCTCTGCATAGGCCATAACTCAATGCTGGAAAAACCCACAAAATCTACTTAGTAGGATCAAGGTGTGGTTTTTAAAACGTCTTCCTCAAAATTGCAGAGGTTGCTCAGGAATTGAACAGACGTTTGCTTTGAATTTAATTTTACATGCACTCTTACTTACTGAAAATTGTAATGAAAATTAACCCTTTAAAGTATTCCAGATTTGAATATACTAGAAATCATGAGTATTTTAACTTGCCCTGACTTTTACACAGATATTAGCAACTTTTCCTGTCATTTCTGTTTCATTAACACCTACCCTGAGATTGTAAGACATGCTGCTAAATAGTTATAAATTATTATTATTATTGTCTCTGTGCATCAGGACATTTATCAGGAAACAACATGCAGAATTAAACTACTAATGCTAATGTGCATTTGCCTTATGTAACCCATGATTTCAAATTTTGCATTCATCAAAACAGCCTGACTGGTCTTTCGAATGGACTGACTTTAAAAGAACAGTTGTTACAAATTTGAATTTCTATGTTGAAGCTAATAGAATATCACTTTTGTCTGTTATAAGATTCCTTGGAAGGTGTTTTTTTAAAAAGTTTCCTAATCAAACTAACAAAACAAAGTGTGGTCTTGCTGCTCGAAGTGTGGTCTATACACCAAAAGCTTGGGGGTTTGTTAGAAATGCATAAGCTTGGATCCCACCCCAGGCCTGCTCAATGAGAGTCTTCACTTTAATGAGACCCCCAGGTGATTCATATGCATGTCAGCCAGCATTGCACTGGACAAGACAACAGATGTGTCGGCTAAGAAACTTGTTGTCCACGGGAGTAACATGTTATCAGCCATGAATACTTTCTGTAAAGGTTCTTTCCAGATGTCGCTAGGAGAGCCAGTGTCCAAGCTGGATAGATTCCCAAGCCACGTCCACAAAATGATGCTTTAATAGGTTTCATGGGGACAAGAAATCTATATATATTTTAGAAATCTTCCCAGCCAATTGTGACAAACAGCTAGTTTTGTAGAAAGCAAGGCATTGAAGGATAGGCTTTAAAACTGAGTTTTTTAAATTTGAACGAATTGGGAATGTTTACATTGAGAGAGATCATACCGCATTGGCTCTAAAGTGCCAAGTCCTAAATAGTCAGGGGCCATTTGAGAAGGACGAGAAGATGGAGAGGACAGAAAAAGTGGCTAGAGAGGCATTCCATCCATCCCACGCCTGTTGGTGTCTGTTTTATGCAGACCACCATGCTGGACAGTGATGGACAGTGAGGTAAGTAATTAGACACTCTCTCTGCCCTCTAGCACTCTCTAATAGAGTGGGGGAGACAAGAATATCAATAACTCTAATCCAAGCGAGAAGAAATATGAAAACAAGGTGAAATAATTGCCTTCTCACCATAGAGGAAGGAACGATCGGTTTTAGCTAAAAGAATCAGGAATGACTTTTTGCAGGGAGACTTCCAAGCATAATTCTAATCGCATGTGAGAAACACTGACATGGAAAGAAAAGCTGGAGGAAGAGATTCAAGGAGAGAACAAAATGCAGTTGTAAAAGGTCTCCCGGGGTCCAGATCAGCATCTACTCTGATGTGGGTGGAGAGGAGGGGGCATATGGCAAGAGACACCCTAAAAGGGCACTTGGTTGAACTAACATGGAGGACCATGGAGACATATTAAGGACAGTCTTCTCTGGATGCTGGCTACAACCTTATTGAGTCTCTAAGGAGACTCCGAGATCAAGGAGTTCAACCCCCCCCCCCCTTTTTTTTCCTCTCTCTCTCTCTCTCTCTCTCTCTCATTACCTAAGGGAATAAATGCTTGAAGTTCTTGGCCTTCAGTTGGGTCATCTTGGAGCCTGTGGTCAAGATTCATAAATTATTTGTGTTTTTATCCACACTGATCTTTTGGCAGCTTCTGATGTCCGTCACTTTTTCTCTAGCACCGGCCAACTGTGCCCTTGAACACATGCAACTCATATTCAGTACATTTTTAGAGCATGTTTAGGCCTCCAGAGAATCTTCATATGCCGTTGTATCATTGAAGCTTTAGATCCACCATCCAAGGTGGGCAGGAGAGATATTTTTGCCATCTAACTTTGACTTGGGAAGGTTAAGTGACTTTGCAGGCATTTGGCTGATAAATCTTGGAGCTGGGAATAGATTGTTCATTCTATATTTCCACACTTTCCCTTATACCTTGTCATAAACCACCATGGTCATCACTGGTTCTAGTTAATAGTATTTGTCCTCCTCTCCTTCTGGGCGTGTGGAAGAGTGAACTTTCCAGTTTCCACTCCTGTATTGGGCATGTAGTGTAGGCAGGAAATAAACTTCCACTGTTGAATCACTCAGATTTGGGAGTTACTGTAGCATAACTTAGACTGTCCTGATGGGTCCAGCCACGACATCAAACCATGTATCCATGGGAGAGTGAGGGCATATAAAACGAACTTAGCAAGGTGATAAAGCTTATACTTCAAATCCTTCCTAGTACAAGACTATACTTGCAGAGAGAGATGCTGTGTCTACCTCTCCCCAGTTGTATTATCATTGCTACTAGGTACCTCATACCTCTCGTGACCTGTCTATATTTGTTGAATGACTAAACATATACTTCTACTTTAAAGTAAACCCTGTGGATATTTCCTTTCTATCAAGACATGCCTTAGCAATGTCGTTCCTATTCTCATATTTTCCATGTTACCCACCAGAAGCCATGGGAATCCTGGTTGCCAATGCCAACCTTTATCCAGGAATTTAGTTTGGGTAGGATATCTATATTACCACCAAACTGCTAGCCTCTGAGGTTTTGGAAGAAGAAAGGGATGAAGTTATGATGTTATTAGAAATTCAGAGCAGGAATTCTGCAGCTTGATTTGGTTATATGCCTGGAGTGATCCAAGTACCTCTAGGAGCGTTGTGAGGTAATAAAGGTTAGAGACATAGCATCCCGGTCTAGCAGATCTTAAATAGATCAGGGTGTTACTTGTTTATGTTTCATTGAAAACACGATCTTCTTCATCTTTTATGTACTAATGAGCCTGTATTCAAAGGAACAGCATATAGCTGCGTAAGCAGGGTCTTTAGACTGTTTCCAGAACTGGTGGTCATTGAAACATTCAAGGGATTGCAAAACACCTTTCATTAAAAGCCGAAGTACCTTTGTGGCACCAGAAGTGGGTTAGGCCTGAGAACCAAATCTGTGATTATTCTGTTAACGCCGCCTTATTTCAGTTCATTAATTATTGGCTTCCAGTTTTTCTGTTCGATGAGTCCTATGTTGCTTCAGTCTTTCTGACTTTTTTTTTTTTTTTCATTTCTTTCCTATTCTCCATCTGTTTCTGTCTCTGAAAATTTCATTTTGGTCTTTAAGTTTAATTGATGTCTCCTCTAACATTTCATAGTTCATTAACATTTCTTATCAGATTTCTTATATTTGGTTTAGCCATTTTGACATCTCTAACAACTTTTAAACCCTTGATTAAATATATCAGTCCTGAAAACATCATCTCTTTTTTGTGTAAATATTCCCAAATGCTTATGATTCTTATAAACATTGTTCTATTAAGTCCAAAGCAGATGGTCCGTATGATGCCTACCCTTGCTATTGCAGATTGTATTTCAAACAGAATAGGAATAGCTAACATTTCATGAGCACCTGCATGTGTCAGACACTTTCCTTAAATGCTTTATATTATCTCACAAAATCCTTACCGAAACCCTAAGAGGTGAGAGCTTTTATTATCCCCATGTTACAGAGGAGGAAATTCTGAGTTTCAACCAGGCAGCTAGATTCACGTCCCATTCTTTTAGCCATTGTAGAGAGATGGAGAGATTAGATAAATAAGTGGTCAGAAATACCTGCAATGTCTTTGAAGAGTAATTATCTTCCTATCAGTGTCAGAATTGATGAATCAGTTTTCAGCTGGTCATTATGCACATATTAATCAGCTGAAGTGATCATTTAAAAATCCCACCCAACTGAATTTGAAAGAAAAGTGCTTCGCAGAGTCGGTATATTTAGACCCGTTTTTTAGACTGGGAGAGAACATGAATGTCATGATGGTACACTTCCCCAAAGCTGTGTTCCTTCTGTAGGCTTAGGGAGGAATCCATTTCCTTGTCTTTTCAGCATCCAAAGGACACCTATATTCCTTGACTCATGACCCCTTCCCCATTTTCAATGGATAGCATCTTCAAATCTTTCCTACTCTGATGCTCCTGCCTTCTTAAATGGACCCTGTGATTACATTAGACCCACCTGGATAATCCAGGCTAATCTTCCCTTAATCACAGAATGTTTGCAAAGTCCCTTTTGCCATAGAAGGTTAAACCTTCACAGGTTTCAAGGATTAAGACATGGACACCTTTGAGGGCCTATAGTTTTGCAGTAGAGGTAAATGATAAAGAGCCTCATTTGACATTCTAGGATCTGAGCTTTGTTTAATAGGAGCTAAAAGAGGCTAGGGGAAAATATTTAGAAGCTTTTGCTGGTGAGAGCTGATGAGGTCTGAAGTAAGGCAGTATCATTGGGAGAGGAAAAGAGTAATCAATTTCAGAGAAATTTAATATTCAAGGTACTTGGAGGTTAACTGGATACGTGGATGAAGGAGAGGGAAAATTCAAAGATGACCCAGAGGTTCTCACTTGGTCAGCTGGTTAGCAAATGTTCTTAATTTTCTTCTTAAAATGGTATTTTCTGAACTATTCAGCATCAGCATAAATATTTAGAACAGTACAACATTAGCTGCATTGACTTTTAACAAATCACTGGTGTTAGGCTTCTACCTGAAGATATTCAGATCTTCTGTTTTTATCTCTTTCTTACCTATTCTTTCCTCTTTCCTTGTCTTTACTAGCCCGTTCTTTAATATGATGGTATACTCTTATCTTCATTACATTGCATTTTAGTATAATTTCCTAAATTAGCCTATGATTGGAGCTTTTAATGTATTTTAAGGCTTGACACACATCATTCTTTCTTCCATCTCTTGACACGTTTAAGAAAGTAACCTTTAATTTAGCAGTCCCACTTCTGAGTATTTATCCAAAGGACATAAAATCATTGCCTCAATGAGACATCTGCATTCCCATGTTCATTGCAGCATTATTCACAGTAGCAAAGATAGGGAAACAACTTAAGTGTCTGTTGATAGATGTGAATGGATACAGAAAATGTGTTACATATGTGTGCATGTGAATGTGACTCAGAAATTCTACCTAGGTATTTCCAAGAGAAATGAAAATATGTAGCCACACAAATACTTATACATGAATATTCTTAACAGTTTTATCCATAATACTCCCATAGTGTACACAACTCAAATGTCCAACAAAGGAATGGGTCAACAAATTGTAGTATACTTACGTAAGGAGTTCTCTGCAGCATTAAAATAAAATAAATAACTTGTATACCCAGCAACATGATTGAATCTTACAGACATTATGTTAAGTAAAAGAAGTCATACCCAAAAAGCATATATTCTGTATGATTCCATTCAGATGAAGTACAAAAACAGGCAAAACCAACCTATGATGATAGAAAATAGTATAAGTTGCTAAAGAGGTGGGGATTGATTGGAAGAGAACATGCAGGGATTTTGGGGGGATGGGAATGTTCTAGATTTGATTGAGGTATTGGTTATATGGGTGAACACACTTGTCAGAACTCCTCAAACTGTATGCTTAAGGTATATGCATTTTACTCTATGTAAATTTTACCTAAAAAATGAAAATACGGTGCTTAGGTACCAGTAATGCAATGATGAACAGAATAGATGAGGTCCCTACCTTCATGGGTTTTTCAGTCAAATGAATGAGAAAAACATTAAAGAAGAAATTACTTGTGGGATAAGCCTTATAATATGGTGCTCTGGGAGCATAAAGCAAGGGAGGACACTCAGGAAAGGCTAATGTCCCAAGGGAAATGACCTTTAAGCCACTTTTAAAGGATGAGGAAGAATGACTTGAGTGAAGCCAAAGAGGCAAAGATGAAGAGTTTCCTCTTCATGTAAAGTGAAAAAGAACTGTTTCTCAAGGGACTGGAGCATGGAGAAGGATGAGGGGAGTGACAGAAGATGAGGCACTGGAGAGGTGGCCAGGAGCTGGACAATATACTATCTTGCAGATGATATTAAGGGCTTTGATAATTACCCAGGGGTAATGGGAGGGTGGTGTTTGGTGTTACTTTGCAGAATGACATCATTGGTATAGCAGACCCTACCAGGTTTTTCCCTGTATTCATTCTCCCTCTCTTTAATAGTAACAAAAATGTTAGCTGGGCATGGCTGCCCAAAGTAAAGGCTTTGTTTTCTTGCCTAACTTGCAGCTCTCTGTGGTTATGTGGCTGAGTTATGGCCAAGGGGATGCAAATGGAAGCGTTCTTTTTCAGTTCCGGGAGGCTTCTCTGGGAGAGAGCTGGAATATGCCCTCCTTCATTTCCTGCTGTTTCCTGCTTCCAGAAAGTTGGATATAGCTTAGGACCTGGAGGATGCTGGCTCCATCCTAGGGTCAGATCCTGAGGACTTCATGGAGAAGAGCTTACCCAGCTCTCCTCAGTTGCAAACCTCTAGACTTTTTGTGGGGAGTGAGTGTGGAAGACAGAAGGGAAAAGTATCTTTGGAATTTTGCTACTGTGAGGTGAATCTAATCCTAACTAACACAGTCTCTTTGACATTTTTAGAAGATCATCCTGGCTTCATTGTGATTCTTAAACGCAAAGTTGCGTTCATATTCCTATGACATCTTGCTTTCTCTTTTGTTTTCTTGTCCCTTAGGGATGAAGATGATGAAAAGGAAGCAGTCTTTCCTCAACATGAGTAACATTTTGTGGGTTTTGCTTTCAATTTCTTAATTTCTTCGAGTGGCTGGTTTAAGGTATAGGAAAATGATAGACGTAATACACAATTATAAACTAATTGCTAAGAACATGGGAACTGAATCTCAGTAAATAGGTTCCCCCACTCCAGTTTGTATTGAGCAAAGTTGATTAGCATCTTAAATAGGAAAGTTACATGACTCTCATATCTGAGTAGCTGCAAAATGGTAACATATGATAATAATTTGCTACAACAACAGTATCAGACCCCTTATTTTAAAAATGCTCAGCTCATAAGGACTTACTGCATTTTACTCAATAAAGACTTTCTCTCTCTGCAAGGAGGAAACATAGGGACTGTGCACTGGTAGAAACCATCACTCCTCTGGCTTAAACTGAGTTCTCTAGGAGGCTTCTGGACAATAGAACTGCCTTTTTCCCCTCCCTTCCCCGTATCCCAGTGTCCACCAAGACCCCAATATCCTAATGACCAGCAATCTGCATAGTTGTTTTGAACAATTAAATCACATTACTTTCAGTGCATCAAAGGCAAAGCTAACATAAAAACACTATAAAACAAAAGCCATTACAACAACTGTACTTAGAATATCCTTAGAACAGAAGGATAGTATGGGCTAAAAATGTTTTAAATTAGTTTTTAATGTGAAAATTAAAGGCATTATAAATCCATCACATGAACAGGATTGTAATTTCCAGTCAATATAGAGGAAAAAAACATCCTGATAGGAAGGGTTTTAAAGCACCGGAACAGATTACTGAAGGAGATTTGTCAAGGTGGTTTCTCTAGAGATCTTTAAAGGGGAAGAAGCTCGTCTGTCTTAGTTGGTCTAGAGGAAACTTGGTAGGAGGCGAGAGGCTGAAATTGCTGGCATTTGAAGGGCTCTTCTATAAGAGTATTTTTAAAATTCTACGCAGATGGAATGTCTTCATGACCTTGGGGCAGGCAAAGATTTCAGAAACAAGACACAAAAAGCACTAACTATCTGAAAAAAATGATAAACTGGATGTCATTAAAATTAAGAACTCCTGAGCATCAAAAGATACAGTAGAATGAAAAGGTAAGCCGCAGATTAGGTGAACATATTTGCAATACATAATTCCAGTAAAGGGCTTGTATCCAGAGTCTATAAAGAAGTGCTATAAAGTAGTGAGAAAGGAGACAAAGACCCCAATTACAGATGGTCAAAAGATTTGAATGGGCACTTCGCAGAAAGGGATATCGAAATGGCAATAAACACATGAAACAGTTCAGCATCACTGCTAATCTAAGAAATGCAAATTAACAACAAAATGAGATACCATGGCATCCTCACCAGAACGTCTGCCAGTTGAACCTGCCAAGGCCAGGGTTTGGCCAGGACGTTGAGCAACTGGAAGGCTGACACATTGTAGCTAGGTATAAATTGATACCACCTCTTCAGAAAACTATTAGGCGGTTTTTTGTTTTGTTTTTTATTTTTTTTGGTAAAGTTAAATACCCTGTGATTCTGCAGAGCCAGTCCTAGGTATTTTCTCAAGAAAAATGGAAAATATGTCCAAACAAAGACTTGTACAAAAATGTCATAGCAGCTTTACTCAGAATAGCTACAAACTGGAAACGAAGTGCCCACCAATAGGAAAAGGGAGGGGAAATACTAAAAGCAAGGATGGTATAGTCTCTATATGGTACTGAAGAAGAATGAACTATAGATACACGTAGCAATACAGATAAATCTTAGCACTGAGCACAAGAAGCAGGGCACGAAGGGATGCATATAAGGTCATCTCATTCATGTGCAGCTTACAAGAAGGCAAAGTTAAGAGATGGAGGGAGACACCAGCACGGCAGCTCCCTGGGGGCTGGTGGCTGGGGCCAAGGGATTGTGTGGCAGGTTAGCAAGGAATGTGAGTAGAAACCTGTTGTGATGGAAATTTCCAGTGTCTTGATCTAGGTTGTAATTGCATAGTATATACGTATGTAAAAAATCACTGCGTTGTACACTTGAGATCAGTGTAGCTTACTGTTTGTGTACTTCAATAAAAAAAAGTAAAAATAATAATAAAATATGTTCTGTATTGTGATTCTGAATCCCGTTGGAGTGTTGTCCAGTATTTCCATTGGATATATTATGTAAAGCACCTGTCTTCAAGCACTTTAGCCCATTTATACTGTCATTTTAAAAAAGTAATTGTGGGGGTCGCCTGGGTGACACAGTCCGTTAAGCGTCTGACTTAGTTTTGGCTCAGGTCGTGATCTCAGGCCCCTGAGATTGAGCCCCACGTCGTTGCGCTCAGTGCGGAGGTCTGCTTGGATTCTCCCTTGCCGTTCCTCTCCCTCTGCCCCTCCCCACCCCACACTCACAGGCTCGAGAGTGCACGTGCTCTCTCTCTCTCTCTCAATAAATCTTTAAAAAAGGAATGGTATAAAAAGGGAATTGTGGGATGAATGAGTTGAACATGTACACAATGCATGTGTTGTTAACTGTGTCCCATGCAACAAAATGTGTTTGATATAAGGGTCATCTTTACAGAGAATGATTGTGAATCCACATTTGATAGTCATCTTGATATTTTTTATTTCTGTGCTGACTTAATGGCTTTGATGCCAGACACCAACCCTCACTATGATTATTAATGGAAGTAAGCATTCTTACTTAACTTCACAGTGAATATCTTGATGTTGCAGGGTAAAATGGATTACATTAAGTATAGCCCATTGGTGAGATCAGTCTGATGCAGGAATAGAAAACCATGCTGCATTTGAGAGGTCTGTGTCTCAAATCATGAAGCCGGGATTTGGGGCCATGCTAGACTATGTCACAGTGGACGGGAAGATGGACTTGGGATAGGAAGGACTGGGGTCAAATCCCAGTTCTGTTGCCCAACAGCTCAACCAAGTTATTTTTCATCTCTACATTTCATTTTTTTTCTCTCTTAAACCAGTAATATCTGCTTCAGCTGTATAAAATAGCTGGGAAACAACAATAACAAAAACCTAGAGCCACTGACATCCCAAGATGGTGGAATGGGTTATCTAGGTAGGAAAGCGTACCATGTACCAGATCCTGTATATACACTTGTGCTGGGTATTCCGTTTGCCCCTGTAGATCCACTTTTGCCCGTCTTTGTTCTACTTAGACCCTGGTAGGACCACATCACCCAGGCCCCTTTGCCCTCTGATTTCTAGTAAGGAAATGCCAGCAGGAGGAAAACAAAGTGAAATGGGTATTTCTCCACTCTCCCCCTACTGGTGATGGTTTGACAGTGGCTCATTCTGCTGCCTGCAGCCAAGGCTCACTGCCTGGCAGCATCTCTCTTATGGCTGCAGCTCTCCCCCTCCCCTTCAGGCTTTGAGGGGTATCCACCTTGTACCATTGCTGCTCAGAGCTGCTTCACCTTCCCTTTTGGTTCCATTAAACCTTCCTGTACATTTGTCAGGACAACTAGTATGTCCATTTTCTGTTGCTTCCATAATGAATTACTACAGATTCTGGGACTTAATACAAATTTATTATATTACAGTTCTGTATATTAGAAGTCTGACATACATGCCAGTGGGCTTACAGCAGGGTGTTGGCAGGGCTGCATTTCTTTCTGGAAGCTCTAGGAAAGAATCTGTTTAGGGCAACTAGGTCATTCAGTCGATTAAGCATCTGTCTTCGGCTTAGGTCATGAACTCAGGGTCCTGGGATCAAGCCCTAGGTCAGGCTCCCTGCTCAGCGGGGAGTCTGCTTCTCCCTCTCCCTCTGCTGCTTCCCCTGCTTATGTTCTCTCTCTCTCTCAAATAAAATCTTAAAACAAAACTGTTTACTTGTCTTTTCTAGCTTCCAGAGGTCACCTACATTCCTTAGCTCATGGCCCCTTCTTCCCTGTTCAAAGCCAATAGTAGGGGTGGAATCCTCATGTCACTTCTTTCTGACTCCCTCTCCTACCACTCTCTTCAACTTTTAAGATTGGGTGCACTCATAATTTAGGATAATTTCTTTATCTCAAAGTCCTTAACCTTAAGACAGCAAAGTTCCTATTGGTGTGTAAAGTAACACATTCATTGGTTCCAGTGTTTAAAATGTGGACATCCTTGTGGGTCATCATTCTGCCTACCACAACTACCTTTGTTAAATTCTCTCCAATTACCTTTTTGTGTCATCTGCTTCCTGGCAGGACAGTGACTGACAAAGCATTGTTTAATTCCATTCCATAGAGACTCTGTGATGTAGATATTGTTTCCACAGATGAGAAAATTGAAGATGGAAAACAGCCAACTGTGTTCATATTTATTATACCAGTATTAGGTAATTTTAATGATACTGGTTAGTTTTAAAAATCAGAAAATCCAAAGTTATTTATGCCTGCTTGCTGCTAGAACTGCCCATAGAATTCCATAATTCCAATTGGCTAGCTCAAGGCATCCAGTCAGTCAACTTAGTTTTTTCTTCCTCCTTTCTCCACCTCCAACCTCACCTCTGCCATTTGCAGGAGAAAAGTGTGTTTAATAAGATATCGCAGCTTTGGTGTGAATTGGTTTAATGTGTTACCTCTCAAGAGAATTGATGTGAAAGAGGAGATCCCAGGGCAAGGAGGTGTTTGCAAACCCAGCCATCTGGTCTGTTTATTTAATGTTAGTAGGTATCTTGGGCTCATGAGTCTTTCAGTCCTATCTGGTAGGGAGGAACTCCATCTTCTTACTGCTAATCCTATGTGCTAGGTTAACCAATGTAATATAGAAATCATGCTGGTGAAAGACAGCATAGCAGAGGAACAGTACAAGTGAATAGCCACAGCTTGGGTCTACAGGTCGTGATGGTGCATTTGTAGACACACCAAGAGCAGATTCCAGGCAGGGAGGCCAGGGCCACCAAAAGCATCATTGAGTAGATTTATGAGCATGAAATTCTTTTAGGACTAGGGAGCATTGTCTAGATTGTTTGTTCTCCATTTTCCCAATACCCAGAGCAAATGTTCTATAGATCTTTGTTAAATGAAAGACTCAAGGAAGAGGAGAGAAAGAAGTGACATTTCAGGGTTTGTAACCACCCTTTAAAAGACAAAGGCTGTTTTTCTCCGGCCATCTTTTGCCCCTCTGAGAGTAGAGCACTTAAGGGTGGACACGTATGTTGACAGCCAGAGGGAGGCAAGGCTCCTCTGGAGATATTAGCTGTTGATTTTGCCAGGGAATTTTAACTAAGATGTTATGCTGCATTATAAGGGCACAGTAGTATTTGAACCTTAAAGCTATATCAATAATACATATATAATTTACTTGTAATAGAAAGAATATCCTAGATCAGTTAGGAAGTCTGCTTGGCTAACACATCTAACCCCATTTGGATATTCACACAACTACTTCATCCACGTGGCTTACTTCATTGAGGTCTCTAGTCACAAGTTCCCTTCTCAGATATGGTCCTCCCAGCCCCACTCCCACCTTACCTTGATCAGTTTTTCCTCCTGGCACTCATCATAATATGACATCATATGATAACTTTTTATTGTCTGTTTATCCCCACCAGAGTGAACTTCCATGCAGCTAGACTCTGTTTAGTTTCCTTTTCCAGTGCTGAGAACAATACTTGATACAGAGTTGGCATTCAGTGTATATTTGCCAAATGCATGAATCTAATTTTGACTCTATCTGGTGACCTTCCATTGGCCCATCTCCCTGAGCATCAGTTTCCCCAGTTATGAAATGGGGGGTGGGGGGTGGGGCACCTGGGTGGCGCAGTCGTTAAGCGTCTGCCTTTGGCTCAGGGCCTGATCCCAGGGTCCTGGGATTGAGCCCCACATCAGGCTTTTCCACTAGGAGCCTGCTTCTTCCTCTCCCACTTCCCCTGCTTGTGTTCCCTCTCTCGCTGGCTGTCTCTGTCAAATAAATAAATAAAATCTTTAAAAAAAAAAAAAAAAAAAGAAATGGGGGGGTTAAAATTACAAGATAGAATTATTTTTAAAATAGTGTGTGATAGATCCTGGCACAGGACCTGGCCCTTAAAAAGCCCTAAAAAATGGGAGCTTCTTAAATGTTGTCTGTTTTAATTGTGTATGTTCTTCAGGGGTATAAGTGATTTCTGTTTGTTATATATAGATATTATTTAAGAAACTTGTTAATATTAATGATCTAGATATGAGTGGTAGTCATCAAATTTTATCATTGAGACAGAAAATCAGAGTTGACCACTGACCATTAAATAAAACAGTATAATGAAATTCGCTAGATGGCAATCTCCGGCTGGTATGGCAAGAGTTGAGTGATTGACAGAAGTTCTTATTTGTTAAAGCAAATTGTAAATGACCACATTAGATGACACAAGCAGAGCAATAAATGTAGAAAGTGATTTAAGACTAGTTCTTATAATGTCAGTCTTTTTCGATTTACAAATCAAAGGGGTATGTTTCTCCATAAAAAGTATAAGTTAATGTGAGATAGTGTCTCCTTAAAAAGTCAAGTGCAGTGAATTGCTAAGATGTGGCTGATGGTTTGTGTTTTAACCTCAAACACTCCTAGTTATTGTCTTGATTGTTACAAATAGCAGGTATGCTTTCTGACATGATTATTACTTTATTAAATAATTTTGTTTAATGACCTTATACCTCTTCCATGTCTCTGTAATAATTTATTCATGAGATTCATCATATTCTGCATAAAACTAGCATGATTATATTTGCACCTGAAATTTTTTTAGATTGAGATGGATGGCAAAGATCAGATACTTTAAAAAATACTTTGCTGTACTGCCCTCTGATAGCCGGTTTTATTCAATGTGAAATGTATTTCTTTCTCTTCATTGTGGCTTTCCTGGGACTAATACTCAAAAAGTCAATGAAAACCCTGTTCACTACAGAGCAGGCTTTCAGGTGGGTCCTTCTTGGACCCCTTCCAAAAGAGTTTTGTTGCAAAAGTATCAGAAGGTCTTTATTATAGGGTGATCTCTGTGGGTGTCCTAAATTATTGATCCTTGGACAGCTTTCAAGCAAATAATAAAACATATACCTGTTTTACCTATCTTTCATTTGGTAGCCATTCAGTAAAAGTTGGAGCTGCAGTGTTACAAAGTGGGGTGAGCTGTGACAAGTTAAAATGTACTTTGCTTTTAAAAGTCTCCATTAGTCTAGGGAGAAGATTGAAATGATTGACGTGCTTGTTTTTGGAGGGTGGGTATCCTCTTGTATCAAGGGTCTGACTTGCTGTATTAAATGTTCATTTCATGTCTTTGAAGCTGTGGGATCCTTCATCTATTGAATTAAGAAGGTCTACTCATGATCAATTTTAGGGAATAAAAATCATGGTCATTTAACAAATGTCATTGGACATCCTTTGAGGGGCAAGACTGCCTGGACCCCCTGCTCTTTCAGTAATTAGCTATATGATCTTGCCTCTTTGGTAAAATGGATATAATAACTGTAATCTACCTCATGGGGTTGTTGGGGGAATTAAATGAGTTAATATATCTAAGGCTCTTGGAACGTTGCCTGGTTCTGTGTAAGCACATCTATTAAGTGTCTTCCAAGGCACACTGCAGATCCTGCGTTCTGTACGGAGCCTTCTCGTGCCTCGGCTCTTTCTGGCTGCCTGTGTGACTTCATGTCTGAGCCATTTATTTTGGAGCTTTGTGATATTTAATGTAACCGTTTCTTGATCTTTATTTTTCCCCCATTTGTCAGTCTTGCCCACACATTTATAAGATTATTAAAGGCAGGGATAGTGATCAAACATTTTTAAATCCCTCCTGTGCCCCTTAGCCCGCACAGGGCTGGCTTAGACTTTGACTTCAGATCTTTGTTTAAAAAAAAAAAAAAAAAAAAAAAAAAAACCAACAGGGTGATGAGTATTAAGGAGGGCACATGTTGTGATCAGCACTGGGTGCTATACACAACTAATGAATCGTTGGACACTACATCAAAAACTAATGATGTACTATATGTTGGCTAACTGAACATAATAACAAAATTAATTAAAAATTTAAAGAAAATCAAAATAACTCTCCTCTGCAAAGGCTGTTGGGGTCTTATTTTCCCATCCCTATGGAGAATTAGTGGAGTTTGGTTTGGGGTTTGTTATGTTTTTATTTTATTTTTTTTAACATTTCTTTATCTCCTAAAACCTATATATTTCTTCCCTCTTTTCCTTCTTTCCTTCCACCCAAGCCAACCACGTAGCCAGCTATTCAACAATTTTGTTTTTAACCTGTTGCCATGGGCCAAAAACAATGCTAGGTATTAAGTATACAAATGGCCAACCTAGAGTTAGCCCATGTTTTCATGAAACTTATAGTGTATTATAAACAAATAGTTGAATACTTAATTACAAATTACTTGAAAGGCTAGAAAGCGTGGAGGGAACGGAATGCTATGAATGAATAACAATAGGGACCTACTTTAAATTGTGTGGGTGAGGCCACTCTGAGGAAGTGATGTTGAAACTGAGACGTGTAAGTTGAGAAGAAACCATCGAAACCATCGTGCTAAGATAATGGGGAGAAAGAAGGTGAGGAAAGCCTCAACAGAACTGTATGTAGGGAGACAAAGAGGCCTCCGTGGGACTGAAGAGGGCCAGTGCCGCTGAAGCCCTGCGAGCCTGGAGGCTGACACCTCAGTGGTGGATGATGGCCATCCCACAGAGCCTTGCAGCCCAACCCCAGGGGTCTAGATCTGACATGTCATGGAAGTCAGTTGGGTGGCTGAAGGGTTACACTCTCTGATTTCCATTTAAAAATGTTTCTGGTTGCTACTGTGGCTCTTGCTTTGGAGGGGGCTCTTGGCAATGTGAGGGGATCTAGAGGCTATTGCAAAGTCCATACTTCTGTTACCATGTTTGACACCATTGGGTTGTTTCAAAGACTGATTTATGTGGTTCTTCATGTTTGCATCACAGGGTCCTAATGTCCTGCCTGACATACAGTAAGATATGTCAGAAAGCGTTGTGGGGGGATGAATGCCTGATTCAAAAACCCCCGTTCGTGTAGTCCAGGGGAATTTCTTCTCTTGTCTGATTGTCTAAAGTGCTCCCGATGCCGTGGTCATCCGCTGCTGTCTTCTGCTTAGGACACGTGGCGTGTGCGCTGCCTGACTCCACAGGCACCAGTAATCAAGTATAATATCCCCTGCTACTGAAGTGGGCCTGGGAGAGAAAATCACTTGCCTCTCCTTACCTAGAGTGTTGGCGGGATTCATGTTCTTTAAGGACCTTGCCTAGTAAACACAAATATGACTCTGGTCTCTCTACTTTCTCATTTATACTGCTTTCGGGAGATAATTTGCACAACCTCAGAATGAGATGTGCTGTGATAGTGTGCTGGGATGAAGCAGTGAACACAAATGCCAAAAATACTTGCTCTTAGAGCACTTATTTTCTACGAGCAATTGTATAAGAAGATGGTGAGTATTAAGATGGGGTGGGGTAGTAAGGCAAGGAATCCGGTGGCCGGGGTCACGGTCACGGAAGGTTTCATTGAGAAGGTGCCATTTGAGCAAATACTTGAAGAATGAGCCATGAGGATATTAGGGAAGAGCATTCTAGATAAAGAGAGAAGCTAGTGCAAAGGTCCGGAGATATAGTGTGCCTGGCAAGTTAGAAGGGCAGGGAGAGGCATGAGCTAAGGTGATTGGTAGATGTGATGCAGTGGAGAGACAGTTGGGGAAAGGCCACTAGAAGGACTTGGTTTTTACTTGGAAGGAAATAGGGAGCCAGGGCACAGACTCGACTAAAGGAATTACAAGTGTATTGACTGTTAACTGCTCATTAAATGACAGAGAGAAAACAATCTACCACATCCATTTGTCTTAAA
Organism: Ursus americanus; assembly: GCF_024610735.1. Lineage (NCBI taxonomy): Eukaryota > Metazoa > Chordata > Mammalia > Carnivora > Ursidae > Ursus > Ursus americanus. The sequence goes on from NC_142135.1 coordinate 20,401,810, forward strand.
ATTGGTGTTTCAGGTGTGGCAGAAGAATTTGCTGACACTGGCCTTGAATAACTATGACATATTGTCATTGCCTGGATAGCTTAATATCAAATAATGGAGTGTCAGCTCTTCTCTAATGAGGTCCTGGCATTTCTAGTCCCTTCTAGAGAGAGGCAGTCGGGCTCCTGAGGAGTAGGTCTGTGCAGCAGAGACCGATGGTGACAGAAACGGCCCCGAGCAGCTGGCCATTAGGAAGAGACTCTCACATCACTGAAGTGAGGGGCAGCCAGGGGGGTGGGTTAGCAGCAGGATCCTTGGGCCAGGCTGCCTGGCGTGGAATCCAGTTGTTCTGCCCCTTGCAAGCTGTGTGATATTAGGTAAGTTAACTTCTTTGTGCCTCGGTTGCCACAACCATGAAACGGCAATGATTGTGGTACCTCTTAGAGTGACCATGAGGACTAGTTACTATGTGCTTTGTAGGTGTTCTATGTAAAATCCACGCGGACTCCTGCTTTCTTGGGGGTTTTAGGTATCAGTTTCCTTACCTCGTGGCTTAAGGAAATGAGATTGCTCTCTGCAAAGCCCTGTGAGCTCTTCCCTGGCTTCCTGTGTTTTCCTCTCTGTCTTTCGAAGGTTGATAGCTCTGCAGTTAAGCCTGATCGTTCGGGGCTCTCCTCCAGTCCTGACTGAAAGTAGAACAGCAAGCTTCCTTTAAGGCGAACACCCTGTTAGAAGAAAATATGTTGGCCAAGTCATCATGCTAATTATCTAAGGCTCAAAGGAATTAATTTTCTGGTAGTCGTGGAGCTTACTGCCTTTATAAAAAAAAATAGTTTATTAAAATAATGTGATATAAGAGGATTTATATGTAAGTAATTGGATAGTGCCTAGAATAAGAATGAAGGCATATTGAGAACTAGAGGGTACAGGGTCAGCGGGCAATAGTATTGAACATATATTAATTCTTCCTAGGTTCTCAGGGTTTTGAAGGATTGGTACTATGTGATGGATGCCATGCTGAGAAGAGTGTCTGGTTCTTTTTTACTCTAGAATCAAATAATTATTGAGAGATAATGTGACAAAGTACTGAGTACTGTTCTATTCCAGGTCCTTTTTAAAATCTATCTCCTTTACTCCTCATTTGGCGAGGTCAGCAGTTTCACCTCTAACTCACAATTTGAGAAAACCAAAGCTAAGAGGTTCACAGCTACGAGTGGCAGAGCCAGTTTTCAGAACTGTTTATTTCCCAAGACCCCATTCTTTCTTCTCCTCTCCTTTCTTCTTTCTTTCCTTCCTTGGTAGGTCACTATTGGGCATTAGAAGTCAAAGGACTTGATCTCTTCTATCTTGGTAACATTGTTTCCCCATCAGAATGTTCGATCCTATAGCCAGCTTTGTAGAACTGCCCTGCAAATAAGTCTCTGGGTATATCCTGTTACCAGTGTTCATTGGGACTTACAGATTTTCAACTGATATTCAAACCAAAGGATCATCTCAGCCATTCCTGTGAAGGTCTTAGCCATTCATATAAAGGTGAAAGATGAGAGAAATGACAAAGACACTAGCTCAAAATAGAGAAATGGAAAAAATAAATAATTTGAGTTAAATATCTCTGGGTTATGTTTCTACAAAGAATCTTTTATCAGCTGCTAACTTTGCATGGCTGCCTCTCAGAGGAGGAGCAGAGGTTGCCATTTGAGGATTATGAAGCAGCTGTCATGAACTGGGCATCAGACAAACCACAGAATCAGACCGTGTTCCGCCTTGGGTCTAGAACTCACCCAGGTGAGAAGAGAGGCCTGCTGACGTGTGCAGGTACAGAAAGTGATGTGTCTAGGTGGGAACCAGTTGATGACAGGGTCTCTAGGAGACTTGCATTCGTATTGTTGCCAGCAGTTGGGCAGAAGAATGGAGCATTGCTCAAGAGCTGGCAGAGAACCACTTGAGCTAGAGGAACAAATGCCATTTCTGAGCACTAAGGTTTCCTGGCAGAAATCTTTGATATTTGATGCTGCCAGAATGGGGATGAGGGTACAAAATAATTTTAGTGTTTATTTTTAGTAATTTTAAGAACATGCCTAATATTGCCTTGTTCCTAGAGCCACCTGTTCAGATTTGGTGAATGGGGAGAGAAATAATGTCAAGCCTCTTTGGTTTCCTTCCCTATCACTTGGAAACCCCTCCATGTGATTTCCATCCATTCCTTGTGCACTTGTGTGATGGTAATATCAGCCATGTGGGTTGAACTGCAGTCTGGGAGCTTTGGAATTGTTGGAGGGCCTGGCAAAATTAAAGGTTTCTTGCCTTTCTGGGCTAGACTCAACTTAGATCCTTTATCACTGTAAAATGAAAAATTCAGGCACCAAGGGACAGAAAACATCCAAAACATACTCATTCTTCCTTTATTTCCCAAAAAAGTAGAGTTTCCAGCAAAACGCAGAAGTTACCCCAATTGTTGCTGGCCTCTGTGTCAAGGTGAGAGTCTTCCTTTATCTGCATGGTCCAGGACATGAGAATGGGGTCTTTTTACCCAGGCTTTGGGGAGGGTGGCAGAGGGCACACCTCCAACATGAAGCTGAGACCATGCCATCCCCCGTGGGTGGTCCTTCCAGTGTGGGGACGTGTTTTGAGTCTACTTTTCACTCTCCTCAGGTCAGGAAGTGTGGACCACTGGTGACAAAGCACAGTTGTCTTGATGCTTTGAGAGCAGGTGTAATGGGACACCAAGGCAGAGCCTTTGCATACCATCTGGAATATCAAGTGGTGAATGTTTTATACCTGAATTATTTCTACAAAGGGGAAGGACTTTTCACAGGAGACTTTTAAGCATTATATTGTCTCTGCCCACCTTGTTGCAGATTCAGTTAATCTTCTGGGAAGAGGCTGCTAGGAAGGGAAGCTCCAAGCAGTGCCTTGCTGGAGAGCATTGAATAACTCATGAATTGGTCAACCACATCTGCTTCTCATGAGAAGGGGAAATCACGTGGTAATGTTAATGGACCTCAGAAATTGGGATTTTCCCCAAAGTCTTCTATAACCAGACTTAACTGTGTCTTCCTCTTTTTGCTTCCCTGATATCCAGTTTGACATCTAGTAAGCCCATTAGCATTCGTTAATTAATCCAACAAACGTTAATGAAGTGCCCCTGAGAGGTAGTAGAGCATAGAGGTTAAGAGCACAGAGCAGAGCTAGGCTGCCTGGGTCTCAGACCTGGCTCTGCACCGAGCTACTTACATGCTGTGGTCAATTAATCATTCTCTGCCTTAGGATCCACATCTGGAAGCTGTAGGTGAAGTTAGCATCTGTATCATTGGGTTGATGGGAGCAGTAAATATATCAAAAGCATTAAAAACAATGTTTGGCATGTGATAAACACTGTTCAGGAGTTTGTTGGATGATGGTGGTGATGATGGTGATGGTACTGTTGCTGTGAGCCTGACAGTGCAAACACATTTCTGTTATCGAGTGGCTAGTGATCTTGGGTGGGGGTACAGCCAAGAGAGTCAACAATTTCATCACAGATTGGTGCTGTGTTTGGATAGAAGCATAGAGGAGACTTGGTATGAGGTGATGGAAGTAATGCCAGAGAATTCGATGTTCCGGCCACATCTTTAGCAATAAATAGGGGTTAGCAAGGAGGTGAGCAATGCCTTCCAGTGGGAGAACCACCCGTATGCAACCGAGTTTGAGCATCCCAGCTAGTTTGATATGGTTAGTGAGCACATAGGGTACAGTTGTGGGAGGGATGAGAGATTGAAGTGGAGAGAAGTAGGAGCCAGATCACAAAGGATCTCCTAGGCACTGGGTTTCATCTGGAAGGTCTGAAGCAGGGGGAGTGACAGAGCCAGCAAATGAAGAAATTGAAAACAGGTGAAAACATCAGGAACTCTTAAAGCATTTTGAGTTTCCTCATCTGTAAAATCAGGGACTGTGGGACTGCTGGGTGTTCAGTACAGAATGAGTGAACAGAATATTCTCTTTTTGGATTCTCCATCAGTAAGGCAGGAAATAGATGGCATGCTCACGTAGGAAAATATATATGAAAATTAATGTAAAGGACAAGGCTACTTAGAAGTATGGGTGGAGTTTAACAAACCAACAGGGCATGGTGAGGGGTCGCCATAGAAGAGAGCCTGAGGGACATGAGGCAACAGTGTGACTGAGTCTGGTTGAGAGCTGAAGCCCTGGATGAGGGGCTGCTGATAGAGGGCAGAGAGGAGGGCAGAGTCACTGCCAGGACTTCTGGAACAGGTGGGGAGCAAGATGCCCTTTCCCACACACTCATCTCCTACTGGTGGCCCCCCATCACTCACCCCCACTGGAAGCAAGAGAGTGGTGTGTAGAGGTCCGGAAAATGGGAAATAACCAACACTCCTCTCAGGACAGACCCTTTGAGACAATAGTAAGTCTGTTCGTTCGTTCTCTCTCTCTCTCTCTCCTTCCTTCCTTCCTTCCTTCCTTCCTTCCTTCCTTCCTTCCTTCCTTCCTTCCTTCGTTCCTTCCTTCCTTCCTTCCTTCTTTCTGTCAAAATCCACTGTAAGACAATAGCTGTGGATACCTAAGATTGGAATTCGTGAAATTTTTCAAACCACCTTCCTATTCTGAGTCAGAAAGTCGTACAAGGCTTTAACTATAATCAGCTACTTTCTTCTGTTAGAGCATTCTAATGGGAAACCACAGAATGAGTACAATAATTCCACCTCCTCTCTATTTATTGGAACTCATCTGTGCAACAGACTCTTGAGACTTATCACCCATCCTTACAACGATCTGGAAGATGCTTTGTATTATTCAGACTTTACAGATAAGGAAATTGAGGCAGTGATTTTCCAATGATACTACAGCTGTAAGTAATGAATTTGGGATTCAAACGCAATTTGGGTTTTTTTAATTTATACCCCCAGTCTTTAGGCAATAGAGGTCCTTTAGACAGATCTAGCGCCCTACTTTGCAGAAGATACTGGGTACATGGGCCTCTGCCATCATCATCACTAACAACAAAACAGAAGCAACAGATATGCAGAACCAGGGACAAGCTTGATGGACGCTAAGCCTGAGCATCTTAAGGAAGAGTTATTTTTGTCTGTTTCAATGTTGGCTTTGTAACGGGATTTCTATGAGATTTTTCTTGCAAATGCTTTCAGTAGTGACATATTGGTTATAATTTAGTGCCATGAAGTGTTTTAGTGAAATTATTGGTTTAGCCATGACTTTAATACTATTTTGATGCAGCTAAAATTTGTGCAGCATAGTGTAAGAATAAATTGCTCCGAGTTTGGGACTGTCCTTCTGCTCCCATCCAACATGGTGGTGGCTAAAACTCCTTACAACTGCAGACTAGGTAATTGAATAATTTGTATACCAAATTAAGGTCCAAATGATGCTTTTAATAGCATAATTACTCATAATATGGAAAAGGTCAGCATTCACTAGTAATTATCTATTCTCTATAATTTTTAAAACATGAAAAAAATGCTGTGGCCAGCACATCCAAAGGGGAAAAGGCACTGTAAAACATCCCTGGTATGAGAGAGCCATGCTTTATTAAATTAGTAATTTCATTTGAGAGACACAATGTATAATTGATCAGCTAATTTGCCCGAAGCCTTTCATTTAAATACTGTATTTCACAGATTCTTAAATGCACATTTTCACATTTCCAGAATCTGGCATCCTCTTGTGACATAGTTTCTTTGCATCTTTCTTTTTCTGTCATAGTGGTACATAAAATAAACGCACATCTTAAAATCAGTGGCATCTTAGATCCAATAAAATAGGGATTCAGACCTTCTTATTTTTGTTTTCTCAATGAGATATCCCTGAAAGACCAAAACACCCTTTAGAAGGAGCTAATGCCAAAGACTAAATTCACAGATTCTAATAGTCATTTTTCTGATTTATATCATGTGCCTAATCTGTGTGAGACGCTGCATTGGTACTTCATGGTAGTAATAATCGCAATGAAAAATAGTATCTTCTGCATTTGAATAGTGCTTTATAATTTTAAAGGGGCTGTTGAAATCATCATCTTATTTATTCTCAGAGTTACCATAGAAGATAGACATCATTTCTACTTTCAGGCTAAAGAATCAGCGACAAATCTTCTAAAGGTTGGGTGATTCCACTAAGATTATCTAGGTCACTGTTGACAGAGCCAGAACCTGGGGCTCTCCACTCCAAGGCCATCCTTGAGATCAGGGGCTTTGAAGCAGCCAGGCCTGTGTCTAGCTCCTGCCCTGCACTCCAACATCTTGGTAACCTGGGGGTTTTTTTCTCTTATGTTTCAGCATCTAGGCAACCTCTTTTTTTGTGCTAACTTCTTAATTGCATAAGTAATACATAAACATAAACTCACTGTTTAAAAAAAATAAATAAAACATGGAGTAAAAAGTGATGTACCCTCAAACCACAGTCCCTTTTCTAACATATACTCTGTGTATGTAAATAGCTTTTTAGAATAATTGGAGTTCTATATGTAGTGTTTTGTGATTTTCTTTTCTTACTTACAGTACATCTTTTTTTTTTTTTAAGATTTTATTTATTTATTTGACAGAGATAGAGACAGCCAGCGAGAGAGGGAACACAAGCAGGGGGAGTGGGAGAGGAAGAAGCAGGCTCATAGCAGAAGAGCCTGATGTGGGGCTCGATTCCATAACACCAGGATCACGCCCTGAGCCAAAGGCAGACGCTTAACCACTGTGCCACCCAGGCGCCCCTCTTACAGTACATCTTAGAGATTTATTCATTCAACAAATATTTACTGTTCTCAGCACTGAGAAATTCTCATGTCAGTATATGTACTTGTATCTCTTTCTTTTTTTTAACTGAGAAAGAACATCCCATTCTATGTATTTACCATAATTTCTTAAAGCATTTCCTTGTCTCTAGACAATTGGACTTGTTTGCAGTGTGATTTCAATTACAATTAATGCTAGAATAAAAATAGAATAATCCTAGCACATACCAGTTTGTGAAGTGTGAGCACTTGTGGGCTAATTCCCTACATGGAAGGCTAGACGATGGGGATACTTATATTTTAGTTGATTTTGCCTAACTGCCCACAAAGGAAGCTGAAACAGTAGTGTGTCAGAGTGAGGAGACTGAGTCTCCATGAACTTATCTATTTCTTTTTCATTTACAAAAGGGAGGAAATAACAAACCACATAGGTTCTACTGGAAATCCTATGGAGTAAGAGTTGGAGCAAAGTAATGATAGCCACCCTGCAGGATTTCACCCTCTTTCTTGGGTAAGATAGATCCACAGAAAAGTACACAAGGTGACAGTAAATTTTGAGGGCATCTGGATGACACGGACAGTTTTAAAGGTCAGAGAAAGACAAGAGGACTTCTGGCTGCCATGGGGTGGGAAGACAGAAGAGTGAGTTGTAGCCCACTTGCTGGGTGGGTAGAAAGCACCAGACTGTAGCATTCTGGGCAGAAAGAGCAGTGTGGACAGAGGCAGAGAGAGGAGAGGAGTGTTAGCAGGTGATTGTCAAAGTCCAGAAGAATCCTATCTGGCAGAATGGAGTCTCTGCCTCTTGCCAGATTAAAACTAGTGCTTTGTGTGTCACTGGACATGCAACAAGATAAGCCACTTTGCTTTGTCTCCCCAGGTTGGCCATTGCACTTTGTACCCCACTTCTCTGCAAAGTTGCAAGAATTATACACCCACAGGTAGACTACCAAAAGTCCTGCATATTTCTCTAGTAGGGAATAGTGTTCATAAAAATTCTAGTGATAGAGTCGGAACTAGAGGAAAAAAATCTTGTTTATTGCTATTATGAAGCTACATTTCAGTTCAAACTCACCTGAACTGTTTGATGCCTAGCATTCCGCCAGGCACTTCTGAGGCAAGGAGAGAGAGAAGAGGGGACGAGAAGGTTATGAAACTCTGAACCCATGAAACTAAAGCTTTCATTTTAGAAAGAGAATGTTGTTTCATATCAACAAAGCCCTGTAAAGTGCCAAGTACCTCACCTGGTCTCCCTTTGCAGTGGGTTATTTTCTGAAGGCATCTCTGAGCCAATGGAAATAATATCAGGGTAGTTGAAGGACATGTTGGCATTTGTTTAAAAGATTTTATTTTATTTAAGAGAGAGAAAACACAAGTGGGGGGAGTAGCAGAAGGTGAGGGAGAGGGAGGAGGAAAGAAGAATCTAAACAGTCTCTGCACAGAGCACGGAGCCCGACACTTGGGGCTCAATCTCATGACCCTGAGATCATGACCTGAGCCAAAACCAAGAGTCAGACACTCAACCAGCCGAGCCATCCAGGTGCCCCACATGTTAGCATTTTTAAAGAGGATGCTTCTGTCACCAGGAGTGGATTTTTTGTGGGCATGTGAGGATGGGTTGGTCTTCAGAGGCAGTTGGCAATAACGTATCCGTCCTTGTAGTTCATGTTACCACCTGGTAAATCTGCCCAAGATCATGATGATGTACTTTTTGGGCTGCTTGCTGTGGCTGTTGTCACTTACCATGACATACTGTTGGAATTGGGGCTGGGTGCGTGCGTGCATGTGTACACTTCCTGGGCTAGGGTCCACTGCTGTATGTTATCATTCACTGATGGCCACATTTGTACTATGGACACACTATCGTGTGAGAGCTGAGGCTTACAGGGAATGGGATTTCCAAAGGAGAAAGAGGTGGTGCCGTATAGCAGGACTCAATCTCCTACTGAACCAGCATGGTGTCACCCTGGCCTCTGTCCTCAGACGCTGGCGGGGCTCAGAAAGCCACAAGTCTTGTGATCTTCTCAAAGCCTTTTGGGGTTTTGAATTGGAAAAGATGTCTTGGTGATTTGAATGTCTAGTCTAAATAGCAACAGTGAGTCATAAATACATTGGCCCTGTCATTAATAAATTGAATCCTGCCCCATGAATTATGGTCTGAGACAAAAATGCAGATTAGGTGGTTCTCAGACAGATCCTTACCAACTAGCATGTTTGGCCTATGCCAAACTGGTTAGGAGCTGCTTGAGCCCAGGGCTGTCCTAGGTTGGATGCCCAAGAAGACTCTAAGGTGAGTTGCTGCTGCCTAGATGTCCTGATACTGTCTGCTTTTTCCCGGAGTCTACATTGCAGCAAAGATCCCAGCTGTATGTTCTTCTGCAGGGGAGCACACAGGTGGTTCTTCCACTTTTCTATCTGAACTTGGATCAGAGATCCTAAGTAGAGGTAGCATAGCTTTTGAAATATAGAAGAACAAAAATGAAAATGAAAATAGAAATAAACCTTCATACAAATTTTTCCAAGGAGTAGACGCTACTCCAAGCACTCTACATGAATTATACCACTTAAGCCTTCAACAGTCCTGTGAGGTGTACGTACAGTTACTTGCACTTTACCAACAGGGAGCCGGAGACATGCTAAGATGATGCCCTGGGTCATCCAGCTGCTGAGTGATGATTTGAGCCCAGGCAGTCTGAATTTAGGATCCCCAGGCTATAATTATTGACAAGGGTTCAATGTGGCCCAGATGTAGCCATGTGGACAAAGAAGTGTAGACAGGGGACAGAAGCATGTGATGACTGGCCCATTGTCTCTGAATAGATGACTGGAGAAAATGCAGTCCTGTCATGTCTGTTCCCAGCAGCCTGGTGTCTTCTTTTGTGATTCCTACTAGGAATCATTGATTACTGAAAATGGTTTGTGAAGCAATCCAATTAAGTGAGCCAAGAATTACATGTCAAGTGTTACCATCTTTATTTGCTTATGTCAAGTGGAGTCAGAGCCCTTCTGTGATCAGCAAAGCAAGTATAAAGTGGTTGATTAATTTCCTTTAAGTTTTGTCAAAATTTGTGGGCAGGGAATCTAATTTTCAGTTTAATTTTCCTTCCTGACACACACATTCCATTCTTTTTTTTTTTTCTTTCTCCCTATTACTGCTAGCCAGAACACATCATTTGTAGTTTCACTTTACTTGAGTGTTGGGTTAATAATATTAATCTGGATCCTTCTCCCTTCTTATCTCTAAGTAATTTGTAAAGGATGACCAGTTACAGGCCTGCTTAAATGGATGTCAGCCATTTTGCAGAATATCTGAAAACAAGATTTTTATTAAACTGACTTTTAAAATATTTATGCTTCCCACGCTGTAATTGTGTTTCTGAGTGTCTGTGCGTGTGTGCGTGTGTGTATGTGGCTAGTATTTTTGTGTGACCTGCTATATGTATATTATGGACTGGAAATACAAAGGTGATAAAATTCATACAGCTTCAGTTTTGTTGTATATAAAAAAGAAGACAATAGATTTATTTCCTAGAGATCTGATTAAATTACATATTTGTAATGTCTTAGTCTAAGTACTCAACAAATGTTAGTTAAGACCACAAGGCTTCAAGGTTGTCTTGGCTTTTGATTCTGGGAGTTGGGGCCAGCTGACTGCCCTGGTCCGAGACCTCCCGTTGATTGCTGAGCTATCACACCTGTGTTGAGACTCTTGGCTACTCTTTTCATGTTGCCAATATCTGGACTGTGACTGTGCCAGGTCTTAACTCTGAGCTGTGCATTGGAGTGTTTGCTGCTTTCTCATTCTTAGTGTTGAAGAATTGTGATGTGAGATGGGGAACCTCTTTAATTCCTCCTCCAGTCTGCTTGTTTCCCTTTAGTTATCATTAAGTGATCAGTGAAACCTCTTTTGTAAAGTAGATCCATCCTAGGAAACTAGGGGTGTGCGTGGGGGTGACCAACTCATCATCCAGTATTTAACTTTGAAAGTCTTGAGTTCCAGGAAATACTTACCCACCCCACCCCACCCAAGGGATTATTCCCCCACCCCCACCCCCAGGACGGCCTCGGTTTTATTTTTTTTATTTTATTTTTTTAAAGATTTTATTTATTTATGTGACAGAGAGACAGCCAGCGAGAGAGGGAACACAGCAGGGGAGAGGGAGAGGAAGAAGCAGGCTCCCAGCCGAGGAGCCCGATGTGGGACTCGATCCTGGAACGCCAGGATCACGCCCTGAGCCGAAGGCAGACGCTTAACGACTGCGCTACCCAGGCGCCCCAGGGCGGCCTCAGTTTTAAAACTGAAAATCCCAGCTTCCAGGAACCTCCTTGGTTCCAGGCAAGCAGATGTTATTTACCTTAGGTGCGGAAGACCAAGGCAGTCAAGAATGCATACCTCACATCTTATTTGTATATAATTATTTTGCCATAATTAAAACTGGAATTGAATTATTCCCTTTGAAATACAATGACTGCCTTCCAAGTTCTTTCACAGAGATGAAGCTGTTTATTACCTACCTCTCCTAAAGGCAGCACCTGACAGAGTCATGAAAGATACAGATCTTATCCTCCGTTTTGTATGTATTTGAAGCCATGCATATTTCTTCCTTTCTGGTTGAACAGATTCTGGAAGACTTTTCAGAATAACAGGACAATAAATGAGAAGTCTCTTATTGATTTAAAGTAAGAACGATAACTAGCAAGCAGGCAGATTCTTTGGGTCAGCTGATCACCCTTTGGAAGCCCTTATTAAAAAAAAAAAAAGTCAGCCTAGAAAATCAAATAACTGTAAGAAGGTTGCTTATTAATCATCGTACCAGAACAAAGGAAGTTGAGTAATCATATTAGAAAACCATCAAGTTTTATGAGTTCCACTCCCCCATCTGAAAGCATATGTCAATTCTCAACCCTGTCTATGAAGTATAATAATTACTTCCTAGGTCTGCCCCCCACCCCTCCAAGATTCCAATTTAACTTGATTGGAGTAGATCTCAGACATTACTCTTAAAAAAACAAAAACAAAACAACTCTTCAGGTTATCCTAATTTTTATCTGGGGTTGCAACGAAGGATGTAGGGAACTTTGTCCTCAGGCGATATATGGGACCCTCTCGATAGTGGGTAGTACCAAAGACATGGAAAATCATGTCCTTGGCCTCTGCTATAACTCCATAAAGATCAAACCATTCTGTTGAGACAACACAGCAAACCATAACACCCATGACTTTCTGTTTGTAATTTCCTAGGGGAGACTTCACATTATCTCAACGGGACTGGAGGGTGTTTCCAAACTATTTCTCATGGTGGGATAAATTTTTGAGTGTCCATTTAAATTGATTAATATTAGCTCCAGTTTTAGATAGTGCCATTTGCAAATCTTTCCCCCAAAGCTTAGACGGGCAGCCCACTGGGAGGCTTTAAGAGGCACAGTATTAACTCAAAGAAACAAAAATAATACCAAATAAAATTGTTCATGTGTATCCTTTACTGCACTTTCAAAAGACTTTCTTTGTTCCTTCTTGACTTTGGAAGCTTTTGGGAGAAGCTTTTATTCTTAGCAAAATAGTTAACATTCCCCTGGTTAGACTCCAAATTAGTACCATTTTCCCAAATATAAATAGTCCTTTACTTAATCTGATTCTTTCCCTGGTTCTTACTACAGTCAACCTCTAATACCCTTTCTCTGAAGTGTTCTCTGTAGTGGTTCTGATCCAACTTTCATGGGCTGGTGGAAATACAAAGTCGCTTTGTCCTTGCTTTTTTTCATCTGCTGGTTTCTTCAAGGTAAATGGTTCTAGTCATATTATACTATTTTACAGCACAACCAGTGTAGGTTCAGCAAAGTTAACTCCATGATCTGTCATAAATACAAAGCAAGTGCATTCTTTGCAATGGTTATTTGAGGCCACTTCTTCCAGCTTTCCTTTACTTTTTTTGCAAGGCCAGAGGGTGAAGGGCAGTATATAATTGAAGGATCAGCTGAAATCCTAATCCTTTTAGCAATACTGTTGCTCTTTAGGGCTTCTCCTGGAAGCTGCCTCTGAAATATTTTCATTTTTTTTAGATGTGGAAACTCAGACATAGTCTCCTAGAGAGATTAAACGACCTCCCCAAGGACATTCATTGCTAGGCAGAGGTTGATCCAGTAATCTAATTAAGGCCTTATAATTCCAGCAGTGTTGCCAAAACCACACTTTTCCCTCCTCCTCCTGCCAAACCCAGTAATTGAGTATGATGACTTGCCTGGCCCCTTGCCCCGGAATCCCTCTGATGGCCACAGCTGAAGCCATCTAACCACATTTAAGGGTTCTACCCCAGGCCAAGGGTGTAGGATGATTAGTGGTTGTTAATCAGAGGGAATTTGAGGAACCCTCTTCAGGAGTCAGGTTTTGCTACTGGGGTTTCTTTGGGCTTGACCTTTGTGGCAGTGACACAGCCCCATGTTGAAACCTGGTCCTGGTAATAAATAGGATGCCTGTTCTGTTCCTCTTGGTTGGATTGTCCTGTTTGTCCTTCAATCCCTGTAAGACTAGGATGCCCTGTCTGGGAGCCTGGCCTACCTTCCCATAGTCCATCTTCTTCCTGTGAGCCTCCCCCAAGAGGTGGGAGCCCTGCCTTTTCCTGCCCACTCACCACCTGCTCGCCTTCCCATGTGACCCTGGCATACACGTGTGCCATTCCTCCCTGTGACTCCTGGATAAATCCTTACCTTTATTCCAGACCTCCTGGTCTGTTAATGCTGCCCGCCTGAGCCAGTGTGTCTCACTGTATGGCCAGGATCTGTGCTGCCCCTGCCTGCCTGGGCGTCTCCCTACTGCCTACAGCTAGCCCTGCCTTGATCTGTGCGTCTGTCTACGTTCAGGGTTCCAGTCTTATCCCACCACCTGTGAAGTTCCAGTTTCTTGGCCTGGAAAGGAGCCATATATTCCCTATACCGATTGAAGATTCTGTTTCGACTCAGCACTTTCCTCTACTTTTCATTTATTTCTTGTAGGACTTAACCTTTTATTCTGGCCTCTGTGGGTAGCCAGAAATTGCCTATTGCATTTCCAAGTGACGTTAGACCTCTCTGCTTTTGATTTTGTAAATTGTCCTCATTTCTCATTTCCTTATTTTCAGCATGGTGTAAGATTTGGTTTCTTTTTGTTCTTCTTTCTTATTCGATTTCATGGAGGGTTCTGTTTGATTTACCTTTTCACTGCATCGATCTAGCCAGCAGTTAGATGGATAGATGGACAGATGGGTAGATGGACAAACAAACACGCAAACTTTCCGCCCACTTCCTTTTTAATACCATATGGCTGCCACACTCAGTATCTGGTACGTGTGAAACAGAGTGATGTGTCTTTGTCTTTTGTCACTGTCCCTCCACCATCCCTTAAATGTGGTGAACATTCAATACATGCCTATTATTAATAATAAAGCAAAAACTATTGTCAGATTCAGGTTTGGTGTCAGAATGAAGGAGAGCCTTGTACAGGTTTACCAGAATAACCATAGCCTTCACTTTGTGTAGGAAGAGAAGACAAGGCTATTAAAATCTCTGAAAATAAGTAATGTCTCTAAGGGAATCCCATTATCAGATGTACACATAGTCTGAATTGCAGTATTTGAAAATATTAAAAATGAGAGAGACTTGAAATAAAGCAGCCTTAGGAAGGGACAGACATGGGGCTGGAGTAAAGTTGGGTTCATTTAATCCCATATACCCAAAACTGGCAGAATAAATGCAGGTATTTCACAATTTTTTAAATCCTTACAGATGCTGAAGATATTTCCAAGTGTCCACAATTGCAAATCCCATAGCAGTGCACACCTGTTTATGCTCTCTTATACATATGGATGTGTGTTTTCAGGATAGAGACCTTGAAGTAAGTTACACATTATAACCTTCTAGAAAAACATTAATTTGTACTTCGAAAAGGCAAAACTAGTCTAAGGGCAAATTTCCCACTGAATATTATCCGTCTTCTCCATGCTTGTGTATTTCTTGAGTGAAAACTCAATTATGGTTTTCCTTTGCACATCTTTCTCCTAGGGAATACTATACAATGGTTGAAAATGGGATGACTTTATATATTTTAGGGTGGCAAATATCTCTAAACCTATTAAGTAAAAACAAGTTGCAAAACAATGCATATGGTGCTGTCCCATATGTAGGAGAGGGTGGGGCTCATAGAAAACTATATATTCCTATTTTACATATATACATGTGTAAACTACATTGAAAAGAAAGTGTGCACAAAGTATGCTGTCCCTCAAAGTGGTGAGAGTTTCTACCCCTGCTGAGAATGAAATTGGGAAAAATAGCACTAAAGAGTATATGTGGCTCTTTATTATTATACATTTGTATTGTTTGAATTGTTACAGTGAGAATGCATTCATGAATTACTGTGTATAGTTTTTAAAAATTAAGACATGCATAGTATAATATTTTCTGTCTCTGAGCATCTGAGCCTTTGTTAAGTGACTGCTGGAATAATAAATTATATAAAAGGAAACATTTATATAATCAACACCCACTATATGGCAGACCTTGTATTGAAGCTGTGAAGGGTAGAAATGATGGATAGAACTGTCAGTACCCTTGAAATGCTCATAGTTCTGTGTGGGAGCAGATATTTAGACAGATAATTAAGCCTCACTGGGAAAGGGACTCTCATTGGAGGATGTTGCCAGGAACTATAGGAATAAGGTAGGAGGAAATTGGGGAAATCCTCCAGTGAGGTTTGTTTGTTTGTTTTGGGGTTTTGTTTGTTTGTTTGATTTGGGGCTTGCAAAGGAAAAAAAAATTCTCCAGGTAAAGATAGTGGAAGTGACATCCTAGCAAGATAGCAAGATAACATGATGTGCAAGGGCACAGAAGTGTGAAAGGGGCAAGTATTGCTATGGCTGGAGAGACAGCTCTGGGGAGATGATGAGTGGTAAAGCTATGCTGGGTACCAGTCC
The DNA here is from genome assembly GCF_024610735.1 of Ursus americanus. Taxonomy (NCBI): domain Eukaryota; kingdom Metazoa; phylum Chordata; class Mammalia; order Carnivora; family Ursidae; genus Ursus; species Ursus americanus. The sequence goes on from NC_142135.1 coordinate 20,417,467, forward strand.
TGTCAGGTTTGCCAGATGGGTCTGTAGAAATGGGTCTCTTTCCCCTTGCTTCACCAGCAGCCTGCCTAGTGCTGTTGGAGAGACCGCGTGAGTGTGTGCAGACAGGCGTCCCTACTACGTATGGGAACAGCACTGCATCAGTGTTCATGGCGTCATAATCCCTAGGCTATCCCAGCTGTTCTTCCATCCTGTACATTTCTTTATCAATAGAATTTCTCAGTTGGCTGGTTTCTTTTTTTCATCACATTAATATCTTCATGTGGTTCTCTCCTAAAAACGCCCCCTGTTGGTTCTGCCTCCTCTCTACCTCCATGTCACCTTCATTCCTGCAGGCAGCCGCCCGGGTCCTTCCGGCGGGGGCCCGAATCACCCTCTGCATGTGTCTGTCCTGGGCTTCTACCACAAACTGCTCTGACCTAATTCTCTTTCTCTCTGTTCTCTTTTGAAACCCTTGGCTTCAGCCCTGATTTTTCATCTTTCTGTCTGCAGCAGATAGCACAGTGCCTGGCATATAGTAAGTGCCTAATACATGTTGAATAAATGAATCTTCATTTAATGGTGGGTTGTTGATGGTTAGTGTGTATTTCTATACCTGGCCTATAAAACAGTATGTCCTGTGTGCTTGTTGGACAGTGTAATTCCGTGGTTATAGGATGATGTAAATCGTAATTCGGGGAAGAAAAAGTAATGAAGATGGAGCTTTTGGGAGGCACCATATCTTTTGAGAATTCCAAGCAGATTGGAGGCCATGATATTACTGGAAAACACATTTCTTTTGTAAAGTGGAAGCTTTTCAATAAAATCAATGTTGTAAAACAATTTTTAATTTTCATATTCTCATGCTGAGGTTCACTTATGTTAATTTTGTAAAAAAAAAAAAACAAAAAAAACTCCACCTTGTATCAGAGTTATTTTACAGACTCATTGTCATATGAAATAAACCTGCCTACCACATCTGAAAAAGCGCTACCCACGGTTCCCATCTCCTTTGTCCTGGTCCCAAGCCCTCCTCGCCCAGCTTTATTCATGGCACTCGCCACCATTGGTTGACTTACTTAGTGTCTGTCTGCTGTGCTAGAACATAAGCCATGTGTGCGCAGATGTCTTTTCGTCCTTCCTTACCAGTACATCTCAAAGTGCCTTGCATGTAGTGGATACTTGATCGAATATTTCACTAATGGATGATTCTTCTAATTATTCTATAGAAAAAGCTATCTAACCATCTGCCTTCTGCCTGATATTAAAAATTCATCATATTTAAGTTTTCTTCTTTCAGATTTCTGGGACTTAGCAGAGGCCACTTATTCCGTAGATTTAAAAACCTTTGCATGCACCTGACATGAAATAGTCATCCGTAGTTATTAATAATTGTTTGCTTGTTTAAAGTGGCTCTTAAATAATTTGAATTACAATATGCAGAGGCATTTCCCTGCTCTTAGTGCTGCCCTTCTGTCCAGTCCTTCATCATCTGGGTGTACAGTTGGCTCGTTTAAGGTGGAAAATAAAGAAAAATGTAGAAGTGCTACTGAATACGTTAACCATAAAAATCAGGACACTTTGCAAATAGGACCTGCAAAGCTAATGGGATAAATTATAAATTATTATTTGACACCTTTCCTGTGTAGCAGATTTTTTTAAAGAGCAATATATTAATACTGTAAAAACTAGAGCCATGAACTGAATACTCACACACACACACACACACACACACACACACACACACAGCTGGGGACTTAAATACTATTTGCTTTGAACAATGGGGCAAACAGAGCATGAAATTAAGTGTTGGGCACATTAAATCTACAGATTTTAAACTTTTTATATGGTCACTTTTCAATGAGTAATAGTAACTTGAAAACTAGTTTGACTCTAAAAAGAATTATGGAATAAAATACATTTGATGAGAAGAAATAATATGATTGAAAGGGTAGCTGAGAAAGAGGCTGGAATCGCCCTGCTTGCAGTATGAAGGATTTCTGCTGCTTCATAATCAATAATCCCAAATGACTCTGAAGGGCTCCACTGATGTATAAAAGGTACAGAAAAATAATGTAATGGAGGAACAGAGAATCAGTGGAAAATTAGTTTGGAATCCTCTTCTGGGCTTTTCTTTAAAGGATCATAAAAATGTCCTGCACTCAATTCTCTCTGGTCTGTATATCAAATGTGTAACCCAGATATTTTTATTATTAAGGTAACGTGCTTTTGAATCAAAGAGGTCAAGAAATGCAGAAGATACCTTTGAACCTCCAGCCTCTTTTTGCACCTGCTGAGAATGCCAAATGGCTAAACATTCAGAATTAGGCCCCAGAATAGAAATGGGAAAATATTGTGCATGCGAAGGCAGAGAATGAAGTTTTTTAATTTAAAAAGCTGTGTAAATTCAAGGAAAAATGGAATGAAAAATGAAAAGGAGAGCTTATTAAAAAGGAACAAACAGGAGATAGGGGAAAAAATGGAAACCTGAAAGAGGATTTTCAATGATGATTTATGGGGAAATGCAGTTTTAGTTCAGTTGGGAAACTGTATTTGTGCCATATCGTTTAGTGTCATTATTCATTCCCACAGACTCTGGATGATGCTTGTTGAGCGGGAGAGTTTTTCTGGTTTTGGATTTGTTCAGCACTTCCATAGGAAACCAGATTTCATTTCCACAAATAACATTCATGAGCCGAGTAGGCATTGCTCAGTGAGAATCCAAATGTCTGTTTATGGCCCCCAGTGATCCTCGCTGGAAAAGGTCGGAAGCTACACAGACCCAAAAGGCAAGACATAGTGGAAGAAAGACTGAGCAAATGAAAATGCTTCTCTTGGCCAAGGTGTGTGTGTACTGATTGAGAGCTGTGATTCATGTTCAATTGGGTATCTGTGGCCAGAGAGAATGTAGAGATTTTGTTCACAAATAATAAGTGCAAGCTGCATGCCTGGATCTTAGAAATAACCAGAATATGATGGCATGTTTCCTTTCATGCTGTTTTCTGGAAAAGAACAATAAAATGGAAGCCATCAAATCCTTTGCATTTTTGCCGTCCTATGGGTCTGGATAAATTATGCCACTGGAAAATAACTAATGTGGTTTATTATATACCTGCCAATGAATATGTCCAAAAATATGTTTTAACCCTGATTTCCACCTGACCCACACTTCTTCAATAACAAGTCGGAGGAGGAGTAATGGGAGTAGTGACTGTAGCAGCAGCTGAAGTAATAATACAATAACAATAGGAGAGACTACCATTTATTAATTATCATTAGTGCCAAGGACTAAATGACGTGTTTTGTGTTTATTTTCTAATCAAATCATCATAGAAAACCTATGAGACAATGTATTATCTCTCCATTTCCTTCGTGGTGAAGCAGAGACTTGGAGAAATCAAGTCACCTACTTAAAATTAAATGGCTAGTCAGTAGAAAAATCAAGATACAACCTAGATCCCTGGAATTCCATTTTAGCAAAGTTAGGCTGAGTGCCCATTTACAATGTCATGCAGTCTCCCCTATTTAATCTCTTGGTTTGTCAAGCTTATATTTGTGGGCACAAAGTTATTCAATACCCCACATGTAATATAGTAGGCATTAAATAAGTATCCAGTAAATATATTTGAATGAATGAGAAGGGAAGAACCCTCACTCTTCAAATTCAAATGCACAATACTGCTCCTAGGTTTTGCAGGTTGCTTCATTGCTTCCGTTGTCTTACCCCAAAGCCTTGCTCTACTATCCCACTGGGACAGGAACAGACACAAGGAGGGTTTCTGGTTTCTGGTCGAGTTTTAGAGAAGCTTGGAAGTTGCCCCTCTGTCCTAACAAGTAAAAAAAACGGAAGAAACTGAAAAATCAGTAACTCTTCTTAGATTCATAAGAGAAGTGAGGTATCAGAGAAAATTGCTGTCCCCCAAATTGGAGAGACCAACAGGTGAGTATAGAGAATCACAACTTACTGGTGCAGAAACCTCCATAGGATCAGTGCCAGGGTGGGAAAACATGAACTGTAATTGATGAATTGCTGGAAGCGCAGCATGCATAACTCTGAGAGAGAGACTCCAGGAGGACTCAGTCATTGGGGGATATTATACTTTTGTGAATTTTACCTTTTGGAGCTCTACTAGGCTCTCACAGTGAATATTAGAGATGAATCCCCTTGTGCGTCTGGCAGAGAGGAGGGAAGAGGATCCATTTTGAAATACAAGAGAGTATTCTGTTTTTAATAAGTCTTGCTCTCATGAAAAACTGTTTAACCAGGGCCTAACAGGCCTGGGAGAAGAAATACTCAACCCTAGCCCATTCTGATGATCCTGTTCTACCTAAAGGCGAGGGGGAGGGGGGGACTGAGAAACATGTATAAAATTCACAGTGCAGAGGCACAGACTTACTAAAACACTGAGCTCTAATCAGGGAACTCTAGAAATCTTTATCTTCCCACCACAACTTACCATCACATTACTAAAGACCTGTTTATAACAGTTACTTTTGCCTGGTGCATCATGTTTGGCTATCAAGAAAAAACTACAAGACCTACTAAAGATTGAAAAACCATCAGACTCAGACTCAGGGAAGGAATATTGGAATTATCAGAAATTTAAAACTTGAGGGGTGCCTGGGTGGCTCAGTTGTTAAGCGTCTGCCTTTGGTTCAGGGCGTGATCCCAGGGTCCTGGGATCGAGCCCTGCATCGGGCTCCCTGCTCCGCTGGGAGCCTGCTTCTTCCTCTCCCACTCCCCCTGCTAGTGTTCCCCCTCTCTCTTTCTGTCAAAAAATAAATAAAATCTTAAAAAAAAAAATTTTAAACTTGATATAATTGTAATGCTAAGAGCTTTAATGGATAGATAATGTGCAATAGATGGGCAATGTAAGTATATGAGAATTCTAAGAATCAAAAAGAAATGCTAAAGATAAAGAACATTCCAATAAAAATGAAGGATGCCTTTGATGAACTTATTAGACTAGACAGACCTGAGTAAAGAATCTCTATGTTTGAGGCTATCTCAATAGAAATCTTAAAAAGTGAAAAGCAAACAGAAAAAGGGGGGGGGCTGGGGGGAACAGAAGATATCCAGGAACTATGGGACAACTATAAAAGATGAAACATACATGTAATAGCAGAAGAAGAAAGAAGAAAAAAACAGAAAGAAATATTTGAAACTGTGATGAATGAGCATTTCCCCAAATTAATGTCAGATATACCAAACCACAGATCCAGGAAGTTCAGGGAACACTAAGCAAGATAAATATCAAAAATATATGTACCTGCATATATCTGTATTCAAACTACAGAAAATCAAAGATAAAATCCTGAGAAAAGCCACAGGGAAAAAACACCTTACCTGTAGAGGAACAAATACAAGAATTACATTGACTTCTGAGAAACCATGCAAGCAAGAGAGTGGAATGAAATATTTAGAACATTGGGGGGGGGGGGGGGAATCACCAAGGTAGAATTTCATACCCTGCAGAATTATCCTTCAAAAGTGAACAAGAAATAAAACTGAGGGGGTTTGTTGCCAGTAGTCCTGTCTTGTAGGAAATGTTAAAAGAAGTTCCTTAGGGAGAAAAATGACATGGATCAGAAACTCAGATCTACGTAAAGAAAGGACAAATTTCAGAAACTTAATAAGTGAAGGTAAAAGAAAAACATTTTTCTTACTCTTAATCTAGCAAATGTGTTCAAAATAATAGCCACAATATGTTAAAAAATTATACCTATTCATATATATGCCTATGTGTAAGGGAGATGAATGACAGCAGTGATACAAGGGAGGGAAGGGAGGAATTATTTTGTTAGGATGAAGTACTTAATATTCCCTGTGAGCCAGGATAGTGTTATTTGAAAGTGGACTTGGATTAGTTATAAATATATATTGCAAACTCTAAAAGAACCAGTAAAAAATATTTTTTAAAGAAGTATAGCTGATATGCTAATAAAGGTGAGAAAAGAAAGTCATATAAAATGCTCAATTAAAATCAAAAAAGAAGAAATGGAAGACAAATAGAAACAAAGAACGAGGGCAATAAATAGAAAACAGTAGCAAATATGGTATAAATCCAGCTATGTCAATAATCATTTTGGATATCAGTGGTTTAAATGCATCAATTAAAACACAGATTCTCAGGGTGGATCAATAAACAAGACCCTAATATTTGTTGCTTACAAGAAAACCCACATTATATATAAGGACACATAGATTAAAAGTAAATGAATAGAGAAAGATAAATCATACACTAATTAAAAGAAGGCAGGAGTAGTGTTAATTTCAGAGCAGTTTTCAAAGCAAACAGAAAAAAACGGACATTACGTAACTGAAAAGAAGTCAATTTTCTAAGAAAACATAGTAATTCTTAATGTGTATGCATCTGAGAACAGAGTATCAGAACATGAGGAAAAACTGATAGAACCACAAGGAGAAATGGATGAATCCACTATTAGAATTGGAGACTTCAACAGCTGTCTGCAGAAATGGGCAGATCCATCAGGCAGAAAATCAGTAAGGATAGAGTTGAACTCAACAATGCTGTCAATCAACTAGATATAATGAGCATCTATAGATAACTTCATTCAAGAACAGCAGAACACACACTCTGCTCAAGCTCACATGGAACATTCACCAAGATAGACCACACAGTCCATAATACATACCTTAAGAAAATTAGAAGAACAGAAATCATACAGTGTCTGCTTAGACCACCACAGAATTAAACTATTGGAATTAAATTTAAATTTATATAGAATTAATAACATCTGTAAAATCACAAAATATTTGGACATTAAGTGACACACTTCTAAAGAACACATGGGTCAAGGAAGAAATCTTGAGATAAACTAAATGTTTTGGACTAAAAGTGAAAGTAATTTATCACAAAATTTGTATGAAATGAAAATCGTTCTTAGAGGAAAACTGATAACATTGAATGTGCATATATTAGAAAATAAGATCTAAAATCAATCATCTAAACTACCACCTCAGGAAACTAGGAAAAGAAGAGCAAATTAAATCCAAAGTAAGCAGAAGAAAAGAAATAATAAAAATTAGTAATCAATGAAACTGAAAACAGGAAGTCAGGAGAGAAAATCAAGAACACCAAATACTGGTTCATTTAAAAGATCAATGAAATCGATAATCATTTAACCAGGCTAATAAAAAAAGGACACAAATTACTAATATCAGAAATGAAAGCAGTCATGGCTACCAAATCCCTGGACATTAATAGGATAATAAAGGATTACTATGAATAACTCTATGCCCATAAATTTGATAACCTAGATGAAATGGACTAATTCCTTAGAAGACAATCTACCAAGACTCAACTCATACAATAAGAAATAAGCAATCTGAGCAGGCTTATATCTACTTAAAAATTGAGTCATTAGTGACTTTTCAAAACAAAGCGCAAGGACCAGAGGGTTTCACTGTGAATTCTATCAAACATTTAAGAAGAAATTATGCTAGTTCCCTACAATCTCTTTCAGAGCATAAAAGCTGAGGGAATACTTCCTGACTCATTCTATGAGGCAAGCATTACCCTAATAACAAAACACATAGACATTACAAAGAAAGAAATCTACAGACTGATATCACTCACAAACATAGGTGCAAAAAGCCTCAACAAAATAAATCAAATCCAACAGTGTGTAAAAAGAATTATACACCATGACCAAATGGGATTTATCTCATGTATGCAAGGCTGGTTCAACATTTGAAAATCAATGACTGTAATCTACATCACAGGCTAAAGAAGAAAAAAATCACATGATCATATCAGGATGTAGAAAAAGCATTTTACAAAATCCAACACCCATTTATGATAAAACCTCTCAGTAAACTTTCAAAAAAGGGGGACTGCCTCAACTTGATAAAGAATATCTACAAAAAAAAAAAAAAAAACAACCCTACATCTAATATACTTAATAGTGAGAAACTCAAAGCTTTCCCACTAAGATGAGGAACAAGACAAGGATGTCTTCTTCACCACTATTTTTCAACATCATGCTGGAAGCCTTAGCTAATGAAATAAGACAAAAGGAAATAAAATGGATTCAGATTGGAAAGGAAGAAATACAACTGTCTTTATTTGCAGATACCATAATTGTGTGTGTAGAAAATTAATATAATTGACAAAAAAAAATCTGGGACTGGTAAGGCATTATAACAAGGTTGCAGGATATAAGGTAAATACACAAAAGTCAATCAATTTCCTTTATACCAGCAATAAGTAAGTGGAGTTTGAAATAAAAAACATTATACTATTTATCTTAGCACACCCCCCCCAAATGAAATGCTTAGGTATAAATCTGACAAAATATGTACAAGATCTCTAGGAGGAAAACTACAAAACTCTGCTCAATGAAATCAAGACTAAGCAAGCAGAGAGATAGTCCATAGTCATGCATAAGAAGACTCAGTATGGTCAAGACGTTAGTTCTTTCCAACTTTGATGTATATATTCAATGTAATGGCAGTCAAAATCCCAGCAGATTACTTAGTGGATTGACAAACAGATTTTAAAGTTTATATGGAGAGGTAAAAGACCCAGAATAGCCAATGCAATATTGAAGAACAGCAGAGGTGGAGAACAGACCCTACCCAAATCCAAGATTTATTATAAAGCTTCAGTAATGAAGGCAGAGTGGTATTGGTGAAAGAATAGACAAATAGATCAATACAACAGAATGGTGAGCCCAGAAATAGAACTACATAAATATAATTGATCATTAACAAAGAGGCAAGGGCAATACAATGGAGAAAAGGTAGTCTATTCAACAAATGGTGCTGGAACAACTGAGCATCCACGTGCAAAAAAAAAAAAAAAAAAAAAAAAAAAAAAAAAAACCCTAGACTTCAACTTTACATCCTTCACAAAAATTAACTCAAAATGGACCATAGACCTAAATATAAAATTCAAAATCATAAAATGCCTAGAAGATAATAGAATAGCTATATGGTCTTGTGTTTGCCCATAGCTTTTTAGGTAGGACACACTAAAGGCATGATCCATGTGAGCAGTAATTGATAAGCTAGATTTCATTAAAAATTTCTGTGCAATACACTGTCAGTAGGATGAAAACACGCCACCATCTGGGAAAAAATATTTGTGAAAGAATTTTCTAATAAAATGCAGTTATTCAAAATATACAAAGAACTGTTAAAATTCAACAATAAGAAAACAACCCAATCAAAAAATGGACCAAAGATGTGAATAGACACCTTAGTAAAGCAGATATACAGATGGCAAATAAGCATATGAAAGGATGTTCCACATTATGCCATCAGAGAAGTAAAAATTAAAACAAGATACCACTATGTATCCATTAGAATGGGCAAAATTTTGAACTGGTAACACCAAATGCTGGTGAGAATATGGAGAAACAGGAACTCTGATTCATTGTTCATGGAAATGCAAAATGGTACAGCTAGTGTGGAAGACTGTTGGGCAATTTCTTACAAAACTGAAAATACTCTTGTGTTATTCAGCGATCACCATTTTGGTGTTTTCCCAAAAGAGTTGGAAACTTCTGTCCACACCGAAACCTCCACATGGATGTTTCTAGCAGCTTTATTAATACTTGCCAAAATTTGGAAGGAAGCAATATGTCCTTTAGAATGTAAATGGATTTTTAAAAACTAAGGTACCATAAAAACCCTGGAGAACACAGGCAGTAATTTCTCCAATATCAACCATAGTAGCATTTTCTAGATATGTCTCCTAAAGCAAAGGAAACAAAAGCAAAATTAAGCTATTGGAACTCTATCAAAATGAAAAGATTTTGCACAGCAAAGGAAACCATCAACAAAACAAAAATGAAGTCTAATGAGTGGGAGAAGATATTTGCAAATGATATACTCTCACAACTCAACACACACACGCAGTTAAAAAATGTGTAGAGGACCTGAATAGACATTTTTTCAATGATCTACAGATGGCCCACAGACACATGAAAAGATGCTCAACATCACTCATCATTAGGGCAATGCAAATCAAAACCATGATGAGATATTACCTTACACCTGTCAGAATGGCTAAAATCAGACAAGAAATAACAAGGGTGTGGAGAAAAAGGAACCATCATGCAACATTGATGGGAATGTAAATTTGTACAGTCACTGTGGAAAACATTATGGAAGTTCCTCAAAAAATTGCAAATAGAAATGCCATATCCTATAATTCCACTATTGCATTTTTATCCAAAGAGAACTAAATGTTTATTACAGCATTATTTGTAATAGCTAAGATCTAAGATATGGAAGCAACCTAAGTGTTCCATAGGTAAATGGATAAGGAAGGTTTGTGTGTGTGTGTGTGTGTGTGTGTGTGTCTATGTACACACACAGTGGAATATTATGCACCACATCCTCCATATACATATGTGTGTATATATATGTATATGTGTGTATGTAAATATATATGTGTATGTGTGTGTGTGTATATATATCTACACACATATATATACATGTATGTATATATGGCGGACTATTATGTAGCCATAAAAAAGGATGAGCTCATTCCACTTGAGAAAACGTGAGAACATGGATAGACCTAGAGGGTATTATGCTAAGGGAAATAAGTCAGACTGAGAAAGACAAATACCTATGATTTCACTTATAAGTGGAATCTAAAAAAAAAAAAAGAATAAACCAAAAAACAGAATTATACCTATAAATACGGATACCAAACTGATGGTTGCCAGAGGGAGGGGGGGAAATGGGTGAAGGGGAGAGGGAGATACAGGCTTCCAGTTATGGAATGAGTAAGTCACAGGGATAAAAGGCACAGCAAAAGGAATATAGTCAATGATATTATAATAGCAATGTATCAGGACAGAGCTACCCTTGTGGTGAGCACAGCATAATGTATAAACTTGTCTAATCACTATGTTGTACACCTGAAACTAATGTAACGTATCAACTATACCGAAAAAAATTAAAAAATAATTAACTGTGGTACATGCAGGCAATGGAGTATGATTCAGCACTAAAAAGAAATGAGCTATCAAGCCATGAAAAGACGTGGAGGAAACTTAAATACATATCACTAAGGGAAAGAAGCCAATCCGAAAAGGCTCCATACTGTGTAATTCTAACTGTATGGCATTCTGGAAAAGGCAAAATTATGCAGACAGTAAAAATATCAGTGGTTGTCAGGGGTTAGGAAGGAAGGAGGGATGAATTGCCTGAGCATAGAGGATTTTTACAGCAGTGAAATTACTCTTTATGATACTATAATAGTGGATACCTGTCATATGCATTTGTCCAAATCATTAGAATGTGCAACACTAAGTGTGAACCCTACTGTAAACCATGAAGTTCGGGTAATAATGATGCGTCAGTGTAGATTCATCACTTGTAAGAAATGTACCTCTCTGGTGGGGGATGTTGATAATGAGGGAGACTATGCATGTGTGAGGCAGAAGTACATAAATCTCTGTACCTCCCGCTGAATGTTGCTGTGACCCTAGAACATTAAAAATATTTTTTTAAGCTATGGAAAAGCATAAGGCGAAAAATGATTCTGTCATCTTCTAGAATTTATATATCCTATCATCAAGAAATCAGTCCAGACGATGGAGATTTACTGTGTTCGCTTTATAGTTCATTCATTAAAGAGTAGTTATTTTCTGTCTAGGTAGCTGTATAAATGAGTTAAGTTACAGAGATATATTAAGGAAACAGTATAAACTTGAACATCATTGACTTATCGACAAGATCTAAAGCCAACAGGACTTGAAATTACCACAAGAGGGAATATAGAGAGTAGTAGTGGTACCAGGGCCAAACCCGAAAGCATCCTGTTTAGAGTCTCCAGAGGCAGAGAACTGGCACCAAAGAGGAGTAGCTAATGAGGAAGAAATAAAATCACCAGAGTGAGGTATATGGAAGCCAGGAGAAGAAAGAACTTCAAGAACAAGGTGTGTCTTCTTGTGTCAGATGCCATATGATGGGAGCTGTGCTATTGGAAGAAGTGATCCCAGAATTAGCCACCATGATGCTTCAGCACGGCTGTGGCAAGAGTATGTTGGGTGAAGAGTAGGGAGGGAAGCCCAGCTAGAGTGACAGCCCACGGTGCTGAAACAGATTACCTCAGACAGTTCTTCCAAAATGTGTTTCTGTGAAGAGAACAGAGAAATGAGACACTACCTGGAGGCAGAAATAGGGACCAGGAGGTTAGGGTTTTCAAAATAAATAGTGGCAAAAAACTAGAAACAACATAGACATCTACTAAGAGGGGAATGAGTAAAATACTAGCTTTTCAGTGGAATACAACTATTTGTGTGCAGATATATGGACATACATTCTTTCGTATGGATGAGATACATCATGATAATTTTGAAGATGTGGAGACATACAAGATGACAAACAATGTGGGTATCCATTTCCTCATTCAACTGAACGTCATTTGCAAATTAGTAAAGAAAGATGAACGTAAGATGGGAGTAACAAGGAGAACAGAAGGGGAGACATCAGTAGCTTTGCAGGTAAAATCTCAGAGAGGGTCTAGACTTGGGGATGGGAGTGAGAAACAGTATCTAATATAGGGGGCAAGTAAAGAAATATTAAACAGTCTTTGCCTTGCCCTCTCCTGTAGGAACAATGGCCAGATGATTATGCTTCAGGCAAAAAAAGTCTGTTTCTTAAAAGTATTTTTTTTTAAGTGTCTAGATTGAATTTGAGCATATTCGATGTATCAGCTCCCTGGAGTGAGGTCATCTTCACTGTGGCATTTGGGGAACCTTCTGAGTAATGGGCCACTCAGGCAACAAGCCCAGTGCAAATACACAGAAATCCAAGTCTAGTCTCCATTGCCTAATTGTTTTTAATAGACAAATCTATTAACCCAGATATTTAACTTACAGGTAAAATTAAATATGCACATCGAGAACATTTGAGAAATACCAACCCTCCTCTTAAAAACTTTAATTAGTATCCTCAAAGCAATTCAAAATAATATTGTATCCACTGAAAATAAAAATTCCCACATGCTTTGAGAAAGGAACACATCAGAGAACAAGATGGCCCTTGGACATTAAAATGCGATTTTGAAAAATAAATTTTAAAATTTAGTAGAGGATTTGACAGATGAAATTGAGAAAAATCTCCCACCGTGCAGAAGAGGGGTTAGCAAACTTTTTCTGTACAGAGCCAGATAGTAAATATTTTTAGTGTTGCAAGCTGTTTGGTCTTGGTCACAATCCTTCATGCCAGCTCTGTAGCATAAAAGCAAGTAGGCATGGTTGTGCCCCAGTAAAACTTTATGAACACTGACGTTTGAGTTGCACATGATTTTTACACATTATAAAATACTGTTCTTTGGATTTTTTTTTAGCCTTTTAAAATATAAACACCATTATTAATTAGCTTACATATATATATATATAAAAATAAAGAATATGCAGTGGGCTGTATTTGGTCCTTGGAGCCATGGTTTACTGACCTCTAATTTAGAAGAAAGGTATGGATGACGTGGCGGGAAAAGCAAACTAAATTGTGGCATGAGTTTATGCAATTGATGGAATAGAAGAAAAATTCTATTTGATTTTTGTCTTGGGAAACTTCTTTGAGATTCTGAGCAGATGTGACATTGGACAGCTGAGAATGTGATACAAGAAAAATAGTGGAAATCAGAGTAACTGGCCCAGCATTTGAACAGTATTTTTACACAGTCACAGTATAGTAAAAGCTACTTATTGATATATATATATATTTGAGAGCACATACATGTGGGGCAGGGAGGGACAGATGGAGAGAGAGAGAGAGAGAACCTTAACTAGGCTCCGTGCCTAGCTTATAACCCAACATAGGGCTCAATCTCATGATCCTGAGATTAGAACCTGAGCTGAAACCAAGAGCCGCTCAGGCACCCCAACTGCTTATTGATTTTTTAACTTCAAATCAGTGCACATAACATAGATCCGATAGAGATGTAGGAGAGAAAATATATGCTGTTATCCTTGACAATATAAAAATAATGCTGCAGATGACAGAGGTGGGGCATGGAAGGAGATGGATGATTACAAAAGAGGAATCCTTATTTGGAAAGTCATACAGATTTAAATATATTACTTAAGATTGGAAAAACAACCAATTAGGAATGGAAACCAATAATCCTAACAGCAAGCCAAGGGAAAGAGAAGAGGAAGCTCGCATGCATGTGCTAACTCCTGATCGTTCTCTTAAGAATATCCAAAGATAATTAATCCTCTAAGTCTGATCAATTAAAGAGAGTGAGAAGAGAAACCATTATGAGATTGCCCTTGGAGAATGCAACTCAGGTTGGAGAAGGGAGATATTTGAGTTCGCTCATATGTGCATGCTACTTTGAAGAAATAACAGCTTCCAGTGGGAACACATGGGACAGGGGACTAGTGTTTTTCACTATACACCCTTTTGTTTAAATTATTTTTTTAAACCATGTGCATGCTTTCTTTGTTAGCAAGAAGATGATTATGGATGGACAGGATGATTATAGAAGCATAAAAATTACTTAAATTATTAAATAAGGATATAGAATTTTTTTGTTTCAAGGGGCAGGTGGCCATAAAGACATGTGCAGGGACATGGATTTTAGGAAAACAGTTTATAAAAAATGTAATTGCGTTAATGAGATAAATCCTAGGTTAAGATTTTCTTTAATTGTATAAAAGTCCGTATTTCAAAAGTAAATGTAGGGGCACCTGAGTGGCTCATCAGTTAAGCATCTGCCTTTGGCTCAGGTCAAGATCTTAGGGGTCCTGGTTGTCAGGCTCCCTGCTTAGTGGGGAGTCTCCTCCTCCCTCTTCCTCTGCCGCTCCCCCTGCTCCAGTGTTCACATGCTCTCTCTCTCTGTCTCAAATTCATAAAACTATTTTAAAATGTATAAGAAAAATTTGCTTTTTCTGCTGTCTGATACTTCATCTCCCCTCCATTTTATTTTCTTATTAAACATATGTAGTAAGATTTTCCAAGTTCTATCAATTATAGATTGTCAGACTGTTTTACAAATTGACGAGTTTATCTGAACCAGAATTTGGTCCTGTATTAGCTTGGGTTGCCATGAAAAAATACATAAACTGGAGGTCTTAACAGAAATTTATTTTCTCAAAGTTTTGGAGGCTGGAATCTCAAGATCAGGGTGCCAACAAGGTCAAATTCTGGTGTGCACTCTTTTCCTGGCTTACAGATAGCTGCCTTCTTGCCATGTGCTCACGTGGTGGAGAGAGAGAGAGACCCCCTTTATGACCTCATTTAACCTTAATTACTTTCATAAAGGCCCTATCCCCAAATAGAGTCACATGGGGGGTTAGGGCTTCAACATACGTATTTTGGGGGTTATGAACTTTCAGTGTATAACAACTCCCATTGAATTGTTATTTGGCTGAATTGAATATAGGGACACATTATTTTGCCACCAGAAAGTCACTGAAATGGGAGAGTAGCTGTCCTTCATATGGGTTTAACTTTTTAAAATGCAAACATGCTAATATTGGAAGCCTTGGACAGACTGACTCCCACCCTCACAGTCTAGAGTTGTTAGGCTCTCCAAACCCCAGGGTCTCCACCGTGACCTGTTAAATACAACTAAAACATTTTCTTAGTGCCTTTGTTTTCTCTGTGTGCCAAAAGTATGGTAGCCCCAACCTCCCAAGATACATCTGCCCTCTATTTTCTATAAAATAATCCAAAGCAACTGCTCAGCCTTTTGATTTTCATTGTACCTTAACAACAACTTTGTAAGATGGACTGAGAAGTTGTTTCTGCTCACATTTTGTTGGTGATGTAATTGAAAGACTCTGGTTAGTTCTGCCTTTCTGTGTAGAACAGAAAATGTGCTGCCTCCCATCATGAAGAGAGTGGAAAGAGCACTGGTCTAAGGGACAGGTGACTGGTGGTGATCTCAGCTCCACCCTGAGCATGCCCGGGTTAGGACAAAGGTAGGGTTGTTTTTGACAGATTTATCTCAGTTGATTCAGTCAAGGTAGGAAACCAGCATGAGGAACTTCAGTAAGATAGCTTGTCTTTTTTTTTTCCCCATGGCCCTCAAGCCAGAGTGATATCACGAGCCTCATTTTTTTCTTGCACGTTCATCAAGCTAGAGTGATGTCACGGTGTAAGCATGGACCTTGGAATTATTGCAGACCTGGACTGAATGCAGCTTTGAAATTCACTAGCAGAGTGACCTTGCATGAGTTACTTCAACTGCCTATGCCTGTTCCTCTGACAACTGAAAGTAATAACTGCATTGTAGGTTGTGGGGATGATTAAAGATGATTTATCTAAGTGCTTAGAACAATTCTTCCTCTATGCTGTGTTATGAAATTGGATCTAATGCTCTGTCTGGAATGGCATTAATAAGTTCTTCTGCCATGTTTCCAAACCTGCAGTGGTCAGACTTGACCAGGCATGTTCTCATAATAATTTCAGAGGAACAAGCAAAAGTGCACAAGCCCAAAAGGCCTCTTGAGAACTCCCCTCAGACCTGGCTCATCATCACCTCTGCCTTGTTCTTCTGGTCAAAGCAGATCACAGGGCTCCCTTTCCCTCTCTCCCCATCCCGTAGAGTCAAGACAGGGAGAAATAGACTGTGCCTGAGGGACCTCCAGCTGTATTCAGAGAATCATTTTGTACTTGGGACATTTTTGTTATCGGTCTCCCACACTGTTATTCCAAAGGAATTGTCATAGAACTATGAAATGATCAGAACCATTTTCTGGTTCATATTTGTTTTCATTTTTGCTGTAGCGTGTTTTCACTCATCCAGCGTTCACCCAGGGGTTTGCGCAGACCGTGTGTCTTTGTACTGTGCCGCACAGTACCTCCCATAAGGTGTGCTTATTGGGCAGATGAGTAATGGGCTTTCCTGCTGTGCCCAAATGGAGCAGACACAAATTGTAGTGTGATCCTCTCCCTCCATATTTCTCTTGACCAGCACAATGATCCGGGCTTACAGGAGGAGCAGGCCTTGATAAACAGAGCCATTCAGAATGCCACAGACATCGTGTTTCTGTTGCCTGCCGATGCATGTGTTTACTCCCTCCTTGAGGTTTTAATGTGAGACACTTTTATGCCCAGCAGCATGCGTTTGGAAGCCAGCAGATCCTCACCAGCATGACATGCAGGCATCCGCCACAGCCCGTGAGTAGGAGTCCAGTCCATGCATCCGGATGGTGCACCTTTATAGTTTCTTCCGGGGCCTGGTGAGTCCAGGCTGTATCTTTGGCATGGGATTGGGACACTTTGTGCATGACTGTCCCTGAAGACAGGGAAGAGCTGATTCTGAGTCTCAGAGAAACCAATGGCATGACCTATCATGCGAGAACACAAGGTGATATTTGTGTAGTTGCAGCCAAGTGGGTTCGAGTAACGGGACCATCCCTTTGACTCTCCTAGGTTGGTGTCTTTACCTCTCCATACTTCTTTTTTCCTATATTTTCTCATTTCTTGTTCCTATGCTTGCCTTTTTACCAGTCCCTTTGAATACTCCCCCTTTCCTTCAGCTGTCTGTCTTTGAGTTCACTAATCTTAACACCACCTCCCAGGGCCTGCAACTCAGCTCGAGGCAGCTGGACTGCAAAGACCACCTGTGTCTGCTGTAATACACTGCTCTTCCCTAGATCAGGCTTGACAATCCAGCAGGAGAGCCCATCGCTGACATTCAAAAGCTAGGAAGATCTACTTTCCTGAACACATAGTATGTGGCAGGCACTCTTGAAGTGCTCTGGATAAACCATTTCTTTTTTTTTTTTTTTTTTTTATTAATAATGATTTTTTATTATATTATGTTAGTCACCATACAGTACATCCCCGGTTTTCGATGTAAGGCTCGATGATTCATTAGTTGTGTACAACACCCAGTGCACCATGTAATATGTGCCCTCCTTACTACCCATCACCGGTCTATCCCATTCCCCCACCCCCCTCCCCTCTGTAGCCCTCAGTTTGTTTCTCATAGTCCATAGTCTCTCATGTTTCATTCCCCCTTCTGATTACCCCCCCTTTCTTTATCCCTTTCTAATCTCCACAAGTGACAAGATACATTTTATCTTCAGGGTGCTGAGGGACATGTTTAGAAAGGTTCGGTGACCTACCCAAGGTCACAGTGCTAGTGAATGCCAGAGCCAGCTTTCAGTCTAGGTCTGCATGATTCCAAATGCCAAGCTTGCTTCATTACATCACTCTCTGTGTCAATTGGTAAAGAAAAATCGAGGATCAGAAATGTGAGCTGTCTTGCTAAGAATTATAGTGCTAGGATGTCTCTGCATATTTGGCTCAGTATAAGAGAAATCTAATTGGAGAAAAGGCTGTTGTAGTTCTAACCTGGGAATGTCAAGAGCACAGCTGGAACTTGAATCATCTTTCTGACACTCAAGGATATAGGAGCTGTGATATATGATGACGGACCAGACAGTTCTTCATTCGTTCAACAAATAATTATTGAGTGCCTGCTATGTGCCAGGTACTGTTCTAAAGTTTGGGACTCTTCACGGAGTAAGAAAGATACCTGCCTTTGTGGAGATGGCAGGCCAGAGGGAAGAGACAGATGAGGATGATAATAGACAAAATAAGTGAACTGTATAGTATGGTAGAGGGTACTTGCTCTCGAGAAGAAAACACTGAAGCAAGGTAATGAGCATCAGAAGTGTCAGAGGGAGAAGGGTTGCATTTTTAAATAAGGAGATCAGGGTAGGATTTACCGAGGAGGAAGAACTTGAGCAAAGGTGTGGGAGAAGTGAGGGAATTAGCATTGTCGGTGTCTGGGAGAGGAGCCTCTCAGGCTAGATAGGACGTGGGTATAGTTGGCCTTCGTGAGCAAGAGCAAGAAGGCTGAGGTAGAAGGAGCAGTAAGGACTAGGGGAAGGTAGTAATGCTGGACATCAGAGACACTGGGTCACCAGACTGCTTGAGGCCTTGTAAGCCATTTCAAAGATTTAAAGTAAGAGAAAAACAGACTGACCCATTAGGTGCATTAGGTTTCCAGATGAAGTAGTCTAGGTGGGGCGTGGTAGCGTTTTTGATCAGGATTATAGCAACGTTGGTGATGAAAAGAGATTGGAGTCTGGATGTGTTTAAAGGTAGACACCCTCAGGTTTTGCCAATAGCTTAGATGTGGAATACAAGAGAAAGAGAAGAGTCTATGATGAATTTAAGATTGGCGGCTTCAGCAGCTCAAAGTATAGAGTTTACCTTAGATGAGGTGAGAAAGACTGTTTTGAGGGGAAGGATAGAAGGTCAGTTTTGGACATGTTGAATTTGAAATGTTTACTAGATCTTCAAATGGAACTGTGAAATCCTCAGTTGTATATGATTCTTTAGTTTGGGGAGAAGACTGGGCTGGAGATACAATTTGGGATTTATCAACAAATACTCCGGTTAAAGAAAAAAATAAAGCATGAGACCCAATGAAGAGCACCAGTACAACGTGTAAAATGGAAATCAGTGCACTGGGTGGTGAGGAGCTTTGTCTTGCATTGCTTCTAAGGCAGGACTCAGAATCCATGAGAAAGAGGATAGAAGTCTGACTTTGGCTTCAATACAAAAAATACCATTTTAAGCTCTTAGAGCTTATTAGCAATGGAATAGCCCATTTCATGGGATACATTTTTTGATGCTACAAATTTTCAGGGAGAATCTTGAACCTAGATCATTGTTTTTCCAAATTTTATACAGCTCAAAAAGAGAAGAATAATAATTATTTTCCATTAGGGGGTTAACGTTGGTCTTTATCCAGGTAGTTCACACACTCACATACCTTGACGTATTTGTCATCGTCCTGGCTTACCACTATTTTAGATGTCGTAAGGTGGATTCGAGTCTTGCCTTAGGTTTAAACTGGAACCTACTGACTGTTTAGAGTCCTCTAAAATTTGAGTTTCTGTGAGACTGTGGTTCTGAGCATTTAGGAATAAAAAAGGCCATCACTAAAATTCCAGATGATGCATTGAAACCTGCAAACTAAAGTTGAAGTTCTTAAAAATTTACTTTCAGGAAAAGAGAACCCCCTACTTTGACAGAAGTTCCTTTGAAGAAGACTCATGATTGTAGATTTCCTCTAAGTTCAGTGTAAGCCAATGATGTGACTTAAAAAAAAAACAAAAAAACGGGAGGAAGGGAGGTTTGGGTTTCAAGAATACATTTCTTTTTGTAGTCCATCCATTCAAGATCCTGCCTTTGAAAGTCAATACTAACAAGCTATAGCGGCCTGTGGAGGAGACTAGAAATTTAAAGGTCTAAAACAGATGCCATGTGAAGAATAGTTGAAGAAACTCATAATGCCACACTGTTTACTTGGAAAAATTCCTGAAGTTGCTTACCCATTATTGCTACACTGCATAGAAGAGATGAACGCCGCAACTGAGGAAGCATGGAGAGCCCTGGTCATGTTAAAGCAATGCTTAAAGACAGAAGAATGTAAAATAGCACTACATATATGTATCTTCCACTCATCTAAGAGGAGATTTTACTTTTATCTGTAAACTTTCTACCAGTGAGATGTCTTCTCTTTGAGAGGCATGAAGTTTAAGAGCTTCATTCATCCTATTTTTGTTTAAACCCAAGAATGATCAAGTAGAACTCATAAGCTACCCTGGGAACAGACTAAGACAGGAGAGATAATCATTAAAATTTTCTAACCACCTCCTCAACTCCTGAAATAGTTAAGGTGGCAGAAGAGGGCATTGTTACTACTTGAAAATCAATGAGTTCAAAGCCAAAGATTCTATGAACTAGCCCATCCTTCCATTTGGGGGAGGAGGGGTGTTAGCGAATAAGCTTCAAAAGCTGTTAAAGGAGACATGAATGCATGTTTGTCCTTCTCCTCCTCCACTCTCCTCATCCTCCCCCCCAAGTCTTGAGTAAGATTACGCAATGGTTCAACCAATGGAAGAGAAGACTGTGAGCTAACGGGAAATACATTGCAGGATGGTAAGGGAAAGCTTGCAAACACCTGCATATAATGAGAGGCTGCAAATGTGTTTGCCACTTTCTGATATTTGGGCACAAAGCTCACTTTGACCTGCCAGTGGAATAAATGATCTCTGAGTTCCCTGCTTTTCCCCAGTCAGCCCACTGGGCCTCGTGTAAGCTTACCTAGTTGAGTTGATAAAGGCACTGGGAGCTTAGAATTGCAGTGTTCTCTTATAAATCAAAACCTAGTAAATTAAAGAGATTTTATATTGCAAAACAAATAAGGAATAATTGACAAGATAAAATTTAACTTGAAAAATTTTTTGTAATATGTTCGTTCACTATCAAACTTCTTTAAAGCATTTAGTTATTTTATAACTTGGAAAAGCTCCAAGTTCACCTCAAAGAACTCAAAACTTAAGAGTTCTCTCCGTTTAAATACAAATCAAAAATTACTATAAAACATGGCTGAAAATGTGGAATTAGGGTAAGGAATCATTTGGGGGAGAAAAAAAAAAAAACAAGCTTTCCCTCAGGGATGTGTCTTCCACATCAAGGGAGGTCTCCTTGTAAAACAGACCCTGAAAGCTTCCGTGGTGCCTTTCCAGCTTGTCTGGAGAAAGGCCGGGCCCAGTTCAGAGAGGAAATGCCTGGGATTCTGTTCGGTGTCACAAAGCATGGGGTTAAGATAACAAACTGCCTCTGGCTTCTTTCAGGGCAACAAACTCAAACTGTCTCCAGGGTTGTAAATCCAGAGAATGGTTTGGTAGACCTGAGCCAGGAGAAGGGGAACTGGGGCAAATATTTTTTAATGTTTGCCTGCGGGCAGGGTGGGTTTTTGTTTTTTGTTGTTGTTTTTTACTAGTTTACTATTACTGATAAATATGAAATACTGCTTGTTTTGTGAACTGTTTCGGGTTTGGCTCCCACTGGGGGTGGGTGGGGGAAACAGAGCGTATCAGAAAATTTTTAGCTGGAGTTGTGTGTAAAGAGAGCTGTGGGGAGAGCAGAGGAAGGGAGGGTGGTTGAAATAACACTGTGGAGCTTCTGAGTTTGACAGCTCTGCCCCTCCCAGTGGGACAATGATGCGTGGATTGACTTGAGTTTAGCATAGGCTCCTTGTTGTTCCAAACTGCACATGGAGGTGTAAGTTCTTTAAAAGGATCAGGTTATGGCCCTCACTCCCCCAATTAGGCTGCTGTCGGAGATGGGGGGAGATGGGGCAGTCGTGAGAGGAGAAGTGACTGAGGTTCACCTGCGTGCTACACAAAGAGCAGTTCAGGCGGAAAAAATAAAGTTGGCTCTGAGAATCCATAAGCAGCCACAGACTGGGGCAAGTGGAGTCAGTATGGCTCTTAACAATTAATGTGTAGCGAACTAATAACGATTTCATAATAAAGCCAAGGCTAAGAATCAGCTACTGAATGGGGCCAGTACTTTTATCACTCTCTGATTAAGAAGAGACAAGCAGTGCTTAATGATAGGACTCTTTATCCCTCCCCATTTTATTTATGCCAGTTTACATGGGGGCAGATCCCTGTAGGTTCCTGCAGTCTGAAAAATCTATGCCTACAGCTTTGAGTTAATTGCTGTCCAAGCAAGTGATACCGAATTACGCTTAGCAAGAGTATACTCTGAAGGCAAGGCAAGGCACCTTCTTGAGTATTGGCCTCGGAACACCCGAATTTATGACGAAGGGAAAATCTGTAACAAAAGCATATTTGATGGGCTGACGAGGGTGCCCCTCGAGTTGACTTGGCACGTATGGGTTGATCTCTACCTGAAGCCCGGTTGAGGGGGCTTGACTTGGTGCTGAGTGAGGGTCCTCTGTTTCCTAGGAGATGAACACTTAAAGATGATCTTCCAGGAAGTTTAGTATATTGATATACAAGCAACTTCATCCTCTTGTCTTTGCCTTCCTAATTTACAGCCATCTATGACTGGTTTATAGGAGTTTTCAAAAGATGTGATTAGCTTTACTTGCAGGAAGCTTGTAAAGGGTTTCAGGGTAATGATGTGTCAGCTGTGAACTCATTCAGCTAATGTGAAGAAAAGTTTTTAGAGCAGGAAGGAGCCAGATTCAGTGGTGCTGACTTGTGAAACACGACGGTGAGTGCATTTCTAGCTAGAAGAGCCAAAATTCTAGTCTCCTAATCATGTAAAGGAAAGGAGGTAATGATGAGCAAAAAGGAAGAAACTGAACAACACAACATTCACTCATTTGCACCATCCACACCCGAGGTCCTCCTCGCTCATCAAAATTAGGAAAGATTTGATATGGTTGCATACAGAGTTTACAGGGGACGTGGCTGGCAGCCTGTGACTCAGGGATTTGAGGTGGAAGGAGGAGGCTGACACATTCGACTAGGAGCCACATGAGCACAACAGGGTGGGTGGAGAGCAGCAAAGGGCTACACATGAAATTCCCTGCTGGGTTCATTTCATTAATACGTGGACTTATTCATTGTGGCTCTGTGGCACCTCTTAAATGCAAAGCATTCTGGGACCACAGTTACAATAGATCCGTCCTTACCAGCATGTAACTTAGTGTTCCAATTGTGACTAGGGTTGAAGAATAAATTATCCTGGACTTAGTGGTGAAAGACAACAATTTTTGATGCTCGTGGATTACATTCAGTGGAATTCACTCGGGACAGCAGGGTTGGCTTGTCTCTGCATCATGGTGTCTAGGAGCCTCGGTTGGAAGATTCAAAGACTGGTGGCTGGAATCATCTGCAACTTGTTTACTCATTTGTCTGAGGGTTGGGGGTGGCTGTCAGCTGAAACATCAGTTGGGGAATGGGCCAAAATTTCTGCATTTGTGTCTTCATGTGGTCTGAGTTTCCTCACAGCATGTGGTTGGGTTCCAAAGCTGAGTGCCAAAGAGTATGAGCCAGGCAGAAGCTGTTTCTTCATGACCTTGCCTTGGAAGTCACATAGATAACATCGATCCCGCTGTGCTCCATTGGCCAGGACCATCACAGACCTTGCCGAAATTCGAGGAGAGGGAACATCAACCCCAAATATCAGTGTAGGAATGTCAATCACAGTGAATGAAAAGCAGATATATATATATGAATGTGTATATATGTATATGTATAAAATTATCTGTCACAGTAAGAGTGAAAAACATTATCACAGCATGAAGAAAAAATATTGTTTGTGATGGTTCTGTAAGTTATGTCCCAAAGAATCCTACAACTGGAAATTTACTAATAAAGCAAAGAAACACCTGAGCAGTGTTTCACACATGTGAATTGTGCATGTCACTTATTATCCTGTTACCAGCTGTATTACTGTTCTCTTCATTTTTTTTAATTGACCAACTGTTTTTAAACTCACATTTGTTTTAAAAGCAAACTAGACATTACTACTGGAAATTTTATTTTTTACCATAATTTATTTGCCATAAAACAAAAGTAACCTTAAATGTAATCAAAATAAAATCAAACAGTTGTTGTTAGGTATGTTGCTTTCCGATGAAGATTGTGAGGCTGGAGCAAGCCCTCCTTGTCAAAAATGTTAGCAGGTGTTTGAAAGATATTAAATCACAGTCCTTCAAAATTGAGGCTCTCCCCTGGCCTTAATCTGAAAGATGGAAAGAGAAATAAAAGCAAATGATCCCTAGTGAGAAGGTCAGTGATATTTAAGGCCAGGTCTGTGTGGTGCCTAACATCCTTTAAAGAGTTTTTGATATCATAATCCTATTCTGTTGAGAAATACTGATCCGGAATGAAAAAAAAAATTATAAGTAGCTAAGCTTTCATCTTGCATCGTCCAAGTTGCTGGGATCCGTGAGGAAGACCAGCATCTGGCACAGAGCTGATGCATGTTAATGAATGAATGAATTTGTAACCTGCCATCTGTCAAAGGCTGGGTCCCCTTCACCTCTGTTTTATTTTGTTACATAAACCCCTCCCTGAAAGATCTAGAAAGCAGTAAAAGGCCTTGATGGGTTGGCTTCTCCATCAGGTGTAGCCACCCCGCTTCCTTTTTACCATTCTCCACGTGCTGTCGAAATTGACTTTTTGCTTCCCCACTGTGGCATAATTCCTAGACTTTAAGGGACCACCCCCAGGCCAACTTGCACTCTTTAGTATGTAGGTATCTAAATCCAATAACGTGTGTTCCAAAAATAATTATTAGCACCCACCAGGGCTAATGTTGCACTAGACGCTTAGAGGTCTCAGAGGGTAATGAGAAATGGACACTTTCTTGGAGTACAGAGAAAGGCCACTGGGGGGCAGCTATCCAACCCCTAAAATTTAATTAATTGCTTAGCAATAGCATTGTCTTGTTGAAGTATTTGTCAGAAAACACTACTTCCTGGGGACTTTTTTTCCAGTAGAGATGATCACATGAGAATAAGTATAGTTTTCAGGGTCTTTTCCACCTGAATCTTTTCTTCTGGTTTTCACGGGTATGGAGAAAGGTCTGTAGAGGTTAGGAGGAAAACAGCCAGAGACTTATCTTCAGGAATTCCAGCCTGCAGCCTTGCCACACACGCTAGGACTTCTAACAATAGTGCCTTTCTAGACATGGGGCTGGCATTAACAGACCTTTTCCTGCTTGCTTCATAGTCGGCTACGGTGAAGCTGTCAAAACCAGTGGCTCTGTGGACTCAGCAGGATGTCTGCAAGTGGTTGAAGAAACATTGTCCGAATCAGTATCAGATCTACAGTGAGTCATTCAAACAGCATGACATTACTGGTAAAGTATGCGGCATCCAAACTATTTTATTCCCTCTTCCTCTCCCCACCACGGTGGCCTTTCCCATACCCTTACAATGAAATGCATCTCCCTGCTGAAGTTTTCTGGCGTGGATTTACTTTAAAAGGGGGGATGGATTCCAGATCCATGCAAGCTATGCTACTTAATAAGCCTAAACAGAGAAGCATGGATTCCAAGTATCCAGGACAAGTATGTGGGAATCAGGGTAAGGGGTTGGGGGAACTCTAGAGAAAATGAGTGTGTACCAATCCTAGAGAAAAGAAAGGAAGGAAGTCTTTCAAATTAGCTGGGTTACAGGATCAGGATTAGATGTTCTAAGTAGGAAAGATTTCAAAATATGAAAATTCTGAAGTGAGCATGATAATACTAACTTCTCCTAAGATGAATACCTTCAACACAAAAATGAGGATTCCATTCAGATGCAAGGGGCTTTGAGTATTATATGTGGAGGTCAAGAAGCACTTGGAAGCAGAAACTATGACAGTATAATGAACTGCAAATGCCCTTAGGATCATGTCTCTCCATTGGAGAACAGGGTAGGCGAGAAGGAGCGGATGGCGCCACCTGGGGAGCCCATCAGAGTCAGGAGATCTTCTCCAGACCTCCCCCGCCCCCCTCCCCCTTCACAAGCGCCATGTGAACGACCGGACTGAACAACGTGCTCTGTACAGCAGCGCTGTGCTCCAGAGGGAACCCATGTTGAGAAGTCCTGATTCGAGTCCAGAGTCTTCCCTTTTTCTAGGAGAAAACTATTCCTCTAGTGGGAAAGTGACTTGTGCTTGAGTAGCCCAGCTCTGTGGATGCCAAGCCTCTTCCCCAACTGGGTGGTTTCCCAAGTGTGTTCCTCGGAGCCCTTGGGTACACTAAAGATTGCCAAAGGGACAGGGGTGTGCTTTGGGTTGAGATGGGTGTGTCAAGTAAAGCAGCTCCCTATATGTCTGTTTGACATATTCAAATTGTACAAAAAACTTCATTTGGAAAAAAGGGTTGTAATACAAAAGAACGGGGAGCTAGGTTATCCTAGATTCCTGCTGACCAAATCCTACATGTTTTAAAAATGTAAGGAACACAAGTGTAGCTCGAGATGAATTAACAGGGAATGAAGTCCTCCTAACTTAAGTATTAAAATTGTCCTTAATGCACTTTGCTTCCCCCACCACAAACTGGAATAATGGCTTTTTAGATGAAATTCCTAAAGTTGTGAAGGCAGTGTCAGAACTTTGTTTAGATTCCAAGTGTCTAACTTTTTTTCTTAGTCCCTCCCTTAAGAATATGAGGAAATCCCATACAGGGTCAGTTATTCCAGCCCTAAAAGCAATCAGTCAGTCAGTCACCATTTGGCTGATCATGGTCGCCTTCATCTGATAATGTGTGCTTAATGTTTCTTAATGCTTGTGTGATAGAATTATGGCAAAGGCTTTTTCGTGATCTTACTTGAAAGTAGTGTTATCTTTTATTATGGGCAGGAATTGTGAGATGCCCTTGAGGGCAGGGTAGGCATTTATTTATACTGGTTTGTAGAGGATGAGGTCTCATGCTTCCTGGCTTGGAGTCCATGGTATACCGCTTCCGAAGGCTTTCTGCCAAGTGACGTGAAGGAAGAGGGCGTGGGCCTGAGATAACAGGTTTTGAACAGCTATCCTATTGCTTTTGGTGGCCCATTTGGTCTCCAGGCAACACCACTGATTCAGGTCAATCACAAATTTCTTGGAATCTTGGGCAAGCTGCTTAAGCTAGATGAATTACTCAACCTCACTCTTCATCTCCAAAATAAAGATAATAATTACCTATCTCCAGGAGTTGTTGTGAAGATTAAAATGAAATAATATTAAGTGACCCTTTAAGTTAGCCATTTATTGGCCCCTTCTACCTGTCAGCATTTTGCTATTATTCTTGTCAAGACTCATCTGGAGGTGTCTAAAAACATATTATTCATTCTAAGGGCAGCCAGTTTTCAGGCAAGAAAAGAAATCAGAAAAGTATTGGGGGCTTAGGGAACAGAGGAGGATTTCACATGAACATTTGGCCTACATCTTTTTGACCTTCCACTGAGACCTTAGAAAACCACTCTGTTCCCCTGTTCTCTGGCCCTTGCCTCTCCAAGAGTGAAAGTGAAATTCCCAGGTGGTTACAAGTGGCCAGAGAATAGGACTTCAGTCAGCCTGCAGTTACCAGCCCCAGGATGCTGGAAACTGGGGCGGGGGCTCGCCGTGCCCTTAGAGGCTAGGCTGTGAAAAACAGGGCAAAGAGGTTTGTGAAAAATTAAGACCTGCAGTGACAAAGCCCGCTTCACCAGCCCTGATAAACAGTGGAGTGCTGAGGGTGGTGACAAGGGCCAGGCTAAAGCCCAGAGCTTCAACTTTGCTGTGTGATTTCATGCCCTTCAGCTTGATCTGCAGAAAGGAGATGGTACCTGCTGCCTAGTGTTACTGTGAGAGTAGTCCGTGGTCCTAGGAAGCATGCATTGAATGTGAGCTGCTGCCGATCTCCTAAGTGCTGTTCTGATCTCTATGAAAACAAACACCACATATAAACAGTATTGAATTCATCTATCTTTATTATTCTGAAAATTGGGAAATGAGCACCCAGGTGGAGTGGAGTGGGGCAGGGGGGTGTCTGGGCTGGTAGATATCCTGTGTTTACCTGCAAGGCTGCAACAGAGATGTTCATGTGTCTCTTCCTTATGCTTAGATTCTCTTGAGTGTTGTTGTCCATTTATTTTTTTCAATGCGTGGATCTCCGATTCGTGTTCATCAAGCAAGTGTGTTTGTTATGCCAGTGTAACCTATAAACAATCCCTTTATTTAGAGGCAGATGATACAGTGATGACAAATAAAAAGGACGTATATTAAGTGGAAAGAAGAAGGGAAATAGGGCTTTCACAGACCTGGGTCGGATCCTCCCTGCTTATCCTCCACTTCCAACCTTTGACAAGTAATAGCTGTATAACATTACACAAGTTAGTTTTTCATGGGTGAAATGAGAATAATTATTTTAAAGGGTGTTGTTGGGAGAATTAAATGGAAGGATGCCCATGAAGGGCCTAGCTTAATGCCTGATACATAGTAGACATTTATGCATTTAGCAAGTATTTATGGAGCATCTACCCTATACCGGGTTTGGGAATACAGCAATAAATAAGACGGTCAGCGATCTGTGCAGGGAAAATCTGTGCTTCCGTGAGAAACTATGCATCGTCAATGGCACACCATTTGGGGCTGTCTAATTCCATAGCGCTGTTTTTACAGCTCAGTAGGTTGTAGGTAACTTAAAGCAATACAAAATAATCCTGGTGTAGATGTGTAAATTCTGTCCCATGGAGGTTCAGTTGGCTTTGCTAGCCACTGCGGAAAAGGTGAGGTTTGCCTGACATTTTTACATCGATGTTACTCTCCCTGATCTGTGGGCGTGTGCTCTTTGGATTCTCCTTTGTAGTATTTTTCTCCTGGTTGTTACATCTTACTGGTTTCTTCACTAACAAGTTAAAAAAAAAATCTTAAACGTGTTCATTTTTGTATTTGATGAGAGTCCTGATTTTAACCTTTTTTGAAAATCACCCTGTTTTAACTTCAGTAGTTTAAATTTTTTTTTTTTTAATGTTTTGGCCAGCAAGTCCGCTCTAGTAACATTTTGATGCCTTTGTTTGAAGGACTAAAATTCTACACAAACATTCCCCCCATTTTCTCCAAAGTCTGAGAAACGTTAAGATATGTTACCATATACAAGCATTCAAAACCTTTTGCAAGTTTCCTATTGGAATTTCTGAGAATTTCATTGTGTCCAGACGGCACCTGCTATTTTGTGGCAGATGTGTTTAATCAGAAGAGAAGCTACTGGTGTTACCTCCCCGCAGAAGGGCTCTTAAAAGGCATAAGATGGTTAGAACACCTGAGAGGCATTAGGATAGATAGATTTAAATCATCAGATTACGCTTGAAGGAAAGAAATTTGTCTATTTTCCTGTGCTTGCAAGATTCTCTTCAGCTTTCTGAGGCCGGCTTGGAATGTTGATGAGGAAGCTCTACTGGGGCCAGGTGTAAGCTCACAGGCAACTTTCAGATTCTCTTTCATGCACATTTAAGAATATTTTCAGGTTGGAGGCAGTTTCAGCCCCTGGCTGTGCCTTGTGTTGTTTCCGTGGCTGCTAAAGTGAGTTTACCTCCTTCGGCATCAAGTTCTCCATCTGGAAAGGGTTCTTTCCCCTGCCAACTTGAAAGACTTATTTTTATGGGTGAAGCACTCAGAGTTCCCCAGAATATAAAATATTTTTAAAAGCCATTTTGAATGTGGAAAAGGTTTCCACGTAGTTTGCTTTGTGGCACAGCAATGGGAATTCTTCAGATGTCCAGAAGTCTGCAGGAATAAATAGTTATCATACGAATATCCCCTGCAAATGGTCAGTATTGATTTGTAGTATTTCCCACTGGTCTCCTGAAAAATAAATGAATATATTTCTGGTTCTTTTTGTGCTTCAACCCCCCCCCCCACCTCTTTCCCCTTTTCAAAATATTCTGCTGAGATGTAGCACCCTGAAATTTGGCAGTTCTGTTTATGTTATTGAATAAAAGGGAAACCTCTCTCTTTTGGACCTTTGGATTGTAGGATCTGTGTGTTTGCTAACATTATTCCCTTCAGTGCTGATCTCTGAGCTGTTCCACCCCTTTACCCTTCTGCTATTGTCTTCCATGTCTTTATTATGTTACCCATAGAGACCAGTGGGGTATGTAGTTAACAAGTTACCAGAAGAAGTGGAATAGCTCGTTACTTTATGTGATCTACTGTGAGTATGCTACTTATTAGAATCCAGTGTAGCCAAATAAAGCTGGGCATACGTAACGATCACAGCACTGCGTTTGTGCCTTTTCTTGTCATTATTGGTTTCCCTCTGGATGTTGGTTTCCTTTTCTATGTCTTTGTGTTTTGTTACATTTCTCTTTTGTATGAACTGCTCTACATTTTTTATTAAACCTCTAGCAGCCTAGATGTGCACAGTAAAGTTTCTGACATCATCAGGGCCTGTTTCCCATAAGTTAATTTTCCAACAATAGAATTTGTTGTTTTTAACCCCTTTTGATGGAAAGCTTACTAACATCACCTTGACACTCCTCAGCTTTCTTAAACCAGGGGTGCTGAATTTGATCATCTTTGATAATTCAGGATAATAGACTTCTAAATGTTGGAAAGGGCTTTCAGTGTCATCCCAGGTTTTATGAGGTCAATAAAAAGAATACCCCTTTGAATGAAAAGAGTAAATGGAGACCAGAATGTCAGCTTCATTTCTAATAAAGCTTTTTGGAGAATGTCATTTAGGTCTGCAGACAAACTGGTTTGCTACCCATGGTGAGCCCTATTATAGGACTTTTCACATTGATAGGTGAAAATGTAATTATTAGGAAGTTCTGCTGAGGTTTAACTAAAACCCACCCGTAGGTCCTGTTTGGGTTCCTAGGTTAGAAACCTTTGCTGAGAAAAGCCCTTGATGGCTGCTGCCCCCAAGACAGATTGTTGCTGCTGGACCCCAGTGGAGCCCTGGCATAGCCCCCCCATCCTTTCCTTCAGCCCAGCAGACTGTTGTTTGGAGACCTCAAAAAGTCTGCTGCCAAGTTCCTTCATCTTTAATAGATGTCCTCCTTCTGCTACACTGAGAAGGTATAGACTATCTGATGGGATTTCCCTGAATATTTTTCCCCTCCACCCCATCTTCATCTGCTGCTTCCTCTTCTTCCAGAAGACATGCCTCTGTTCTCTTCTGCAAATAACCTTTTCTGCCTCTGCTTGAACCAGTCATCCCCTGTTACACCTGGGTACTCGCTCCCTGTTACAGCCATCCTCTCCTCTTCAATCTGGCTATACCGGCTCCCTCCTTTTTCTCTAAAGAGTCCCATTCTAGCCCCTTGACCAGTCCCTTTCTCTGAATTGTTAAATCATAGTTAATTCATGTATTTGAAAAAATTTATATAGCCACTATCACATGCCAAACAGAACACTACGCCCAAAACCTTCAGGACACACACTCTTTTCAAGTTCCTGAGAATAATCCGCCGTGATACACTGCACATAAGGGTATAAATAAATCCAAGAAATTTCAAAACACTGAGGTCTTACAGGACATATTCTCTGACCACAACAGCATGAGATTAGAAATCATTAACAAGATATCCAGAAAATCCCAAACGTTTAGAAACTTAACACACAACCGAGAACCACATGGGTGAAGAAAAAAAAATCACAACAGAAATGAGAAAATGTTTTGAACGGAATAATAATAGCAACATGAATATTCCAAACATTGGTGGTGTGCAGCTACAGTACAACTGAGAGGAAAATTGTTTCACTAAATGCCTTTATTAAAAGAAGACTCGAGATCAGTAAATTAAATGTTTACCTTAAGACATTAGAAAAGAACACATAATCTGAAAGTAAGAGCTGAAATTGATGAGATAAACATACAAGCAATAAAGAAAACTAATGAAGTTGATTCTTTGAAGAGATAACAAAATTGGTAAACATCTACCTAGACCGAACCAGGAAAATAGACAATGTCAGGAAAGAAAGTTGGGGGTATCATTAAATTTTCTATGTACACTAAAAAATAATAAAATAGTATGAATGAGTTATGACAATATACTTAGGTGAAATGGACAAATTCCTTAAAAATCTTAATTTAGCACCAACTCAAAGCTAGAAAATTTAAATAGCCACATATCTCCTAATAAATTTTAAATTAGAACTACACACACACACACACACACACACACACACACAACCTAAGCCCTGAAGGCTTTTATAATAAATTGAAGTAATCAATAACTGAACCTATGCAGGTTCTTTCAGAAAAGAGGGAAAGGAGAACACTTCCAAACCATAAGGTCAGAATAACCATAACATTAAAACCTGACAAAGATACTACAAGAATGGTATACTATAGACCATTATCCTTCATCAACCTTGACAAAATACAAACAAATTGAATCTAGCAATAGACAAAAATGATACTATATCATGATCATGTGTGCATAGGAATTCAAGGTTAAGTTTTTGAAAATTCAGCTTGATTCACTACATTAATAGAATAAATGCAGAAAGTCATATGATCATCTCCCTAGATGCAGAAAGCTTAGGATTTCAGCTCTGATAGGTGCAGAGCATGACGTCATCACTGCAATCTTTACAACAGGAATAAGCTGGACAAAATAAAAATGATTTTGCTGGGACCCATCCAAAAACTGATTTCACGAGGCAGATCATCACCCTGAAATCTAGAAGAGTAGGTGTGTCCAATAACAATGGACGGAAGAATAGGACACTTTACAGGGAAGATAAAAGCATGGACAATAAGTGCGTGAAAAGACGCTAAGCAACGTTAAGTCACCCAGAAAATGCAAGTAAAACCACAGTGAGATACCACTTCATACTCCGTAAAATGGCTAAAATTCAAATGACTGGCAGTCCTCAGGGTTGCTGAATGTGCGCGGCAATGAGATCTCTCATATGTTGTTATTGGGCGCAGTGGTGCCACCCGATTCAGAAACTGAAGTTTTTATGTGGTTAATCACACAACTATTCAATGATACTGCAGTTCTACTCTGGGGTATTTACACAAGAGAATTGGAAACATATATTCATAAAAATTCCAGTCTGGTAATATTCGAAGGAGCGTTAAAATTCTAAACAATCCTCAGGTCCCTCCAGAGTAGCGTGGCTGAACAGATGGTGCTGAATTCACACCAGGAGCGCTACTCGACAATGGAAAGGAACCGGTGCTGTATTCACACCAAGAGTGCTACTCGACAATGGAAAGGAACCGGTGCTGTATTCACACCAAGAGTGCTACTCGACAATGGAGAGGAACCGACTCCTGGTGCATGTAACATGAAAGGACCTCGCATTGTGCTCAGTGACAGAAGTCAGACACAAAGAGTACCTATGGTGTGACTCCATCATATGAAATTCTAAAACACAAAATTGGCAGTGATGGCAGTCCAGTCAGGGGTTGCTTGGGTTGGAGTGTGGAGGGGAGATGGTAAAAAGAAGCAAAGGAACTTTCTTTGATTATGAAAATGCTTTATATCTTTGTCAGAAGTTCTCTACTTGGCACCTCAGATGTGTGAAATGTGTTGTATGTAAATTATATCTCAGAGTTGGTTTGGGGAGACTTGTGTGCTTTCCAAATTTTCTAAAATGGCAAAGTGTTTTTAAAAGGAAAAAATGAAAATGTCATCCTGTGTCTTTCCATATGGGCTGTAGGATCATTTCTATTAAAGATGTTGAAGAGGGGCACCTGGGTAGCGTGGTTAAGCGGCCGACTCTTGGTTTTGGCTCAGGTCATGATCTCAGGGTCGTGAGATGGAGCCTGAGTTGGGCTCTGGGCTCAGTGTGGAGTCTGCTTGAGATTCTCCCTCTCCCTCTTCTCCACCCATACGCACATGCTCTCTCTCTCTCACTCTCTCTCTCAAATAATTTTTTAAAAAGTGATGGATAGGAGATAGGTTTTATATTCATCTATATTATAAATATATAGGTATAAATATATAACAATCTAATATAGCATAACATAAATATAAGGAAATGTATATGTTATACTTAAAGAAATTGAGTTTGAAAATCCACTTTATGCATTTTTCACTGAAAGGATAATCTGAAGAGAGCAGAACATTCTTATAAAGAAAGGTATGGTTTTACCAACTGGTGGAAGATGACAGCTGACAAAAGAGCAGCTCTTGCCTGACTGCAATTCTGCTTGTCTGAGCTGTGCTCATGCAGCCAAGGCTTTTGGGTTTCACAGATGAGTTCAATTTCAGAAGATATTTTTGCAGTAGCATCTAGTGGCCACCTTCGTATTTTACTCATTCATACTTTTAAATTAAAAATTACCCTCGCCACACTTTATAAACCAAAGGAATTTTAACACCCAAAATCTCATGTAAAAATACTATAAATATTACATTAAGAAAAACATGTCTCCCATTTTCATCACAGAACAGTGCCACTTTGTTGGCTTTTGTAAAGAAACTACTGCTCTTAAGGGGACATTGATATTCTAAATATAGCATTTATTTAATATTCTACTTGAAAAAATAAGAGTGGGGTTTGTCACAAATGAACTATTTGTTTCATCCATCAAAGAACTAGAGGATTTTCTTTTTTTAACCAATTGCCTAGACTTAAATAACTAAGACTACTCTTACGGGGGGAGGATTTTACTTGCTACCTGATTCCGTTTTTCATTCGGTGATCTCCCCCTCTCCCCCAGCCCCTCACTATTATAGGTTCTGTAGTTTGGGAAATGAAACGTGAAAGGTTTGACCAGGTTCTCACAGCCAGGGAAAGCAGGGCTGGGGTCAGGAGCTAGCTTTCTGCACCCTTATCCAGTACTCCCCTCGCCTGCCAGATATCCTGCTCCTTCTCCCAGCCAGCACCTGTTAACAGACCCAAGCCAAAGGCTTCTGAGACCTGAGAAATGCCAGTGCCAGCCAGGTGTTCTTATCAAAGTTGTAACTTACAGGACCTTCCTGCTTTAGAAAACCCCTGACAGTTTTAATCATACTTGCTGTGTCTTAGAGGCTTTCTATCTGCATGGGGCTTCTCTTGCAAGCCGTTACAGATAGGAGGAAGCGCGGTTCAGAGCGTACTGGATGAGTCCGGGTCAGTACAGTTGCTGAGTACTTCACATCAGCAGGACCTACCACACAGGCTGTTGGCAGGTGAGAGGAGGGAACACCTAGAAAATACTTAAAATGGTGCCTGACACATGGCAGGGGCTCAGTAACCGTTACCTATCACTATCACATTACTATGGGAGAACAGGAGACTGTTCTTAGGGAAGTCCAGCAGGTTGCCTCACAGATAGAAGTGGGAGGCCAAAAATGGGCAAGATACACCCTTTTATTTTTTTTAAAACACACCCTTCTAGCTTATTTTCTCAGTCCAAATTCCAGAAGCACAATGAAGGTTTTATAGCCACAAACTCAATTTCATTCTTTCTTTTAACCAGATCCATCTTTTCTTCCTTTTCTCCCTCTTAATTCAACCTTTCTAGTCCCCTATGAGACTGTCACATTTTACTCAATATGACCAAAAGTCCAGCTTCCTTTGCTGCTTACTCTGAACACTGAGCTTTTTGCTCTGTCACAGAAATGAAGTTGATGAAACATGATTTGTTTGAATAAATCTGTTTGCTTTTTAGCTTCTGTGTCTGTTTCATTCCTTTTTTTATTGATAACTTTTTTTCTAAAGATTTTATTTATTTATTTGACAGAGAGAGAGACAGCCAGAGAGAGAGGGAACACAAGCAGGAGGAGTGGGAAAGGAAGAAGCAGGCTCCCAGCAGAGGAGCCCGATGCGGGGCTCGATCCCAGGACCCTGGGATCATGCCCTGAGCCAAAGGCAGATGCTTATCGACTGAGCCACCCAGGCGCCCCTTTTATTGATAACTTTACTCTCTGTTTTGCTTTGTTTTGCTTTTTGTTTTATGTAGTTTGGGGAAGTACTGAAGTCAGATTACAAAATTGGAGATACCCTTCCCTTGATTTTGCTCCCAATCCCTGTTTGAACATTAATACACTGTGGACTCATCCTGTCAAGTCAAATTTCCCATCCTTAACAGCCCTGGGGTGCATGGGCAGAACCTCTGTCATGACACTCAATGAAGGGGTTGGGAATCTTGCCCTTTAGAGGCAATCTGCTTTGTGGAGCAATGGCCCTTCCTTCAAATGGCATCACTTATGGTGATTGTGGCGCCATATTTGTTGATGGAGGAAATAGCAGTCCACACATGTGGGATTGGTTATATTTAAGATTCCATGGCAATGTTATGATGAAATACGATTGTCCTCAGGAGGTCTTGGCCAATATCATTCTAGGCCATTGTGTTTGGGCTTTCATGTTCCTCCTTCAGAGTCTCATTAAATATATTTTTCAATTTCCATACTAACTTTGGGGTAATGTGACTGTTAAGTGTTTAATTGCTCTTGACAGTCTTCCTGTCTTGGATAGTTATAAAGATTAGAGAAAGCCTGGACTGTGGAGACTTCTTATTGACTGTGTGTGGCCTTGGCAAAGTCTGTTTCACCTCCCTGAGCCTCAGTTTCCCCTTTCTCAAAAATATTATAAAGTGTACCTTACAAAGTTGCTACTAGTTATTACTGGTCGGTCTGTGATTATATAGACTCCATACATGGGTTTATCAGAAGCAAAGGAGAGTATAGAAATCACTTTTCAAATGGGGAAGAATTATGTAAATGTGGGTACATATATATGCGTATATATGTATATACACACACGTGTAGTTTTATTTCATTGTTTAATAAACATAAATATACGCCCCTTGGATTGCCTCTAAAGGGCATGGTTCCCAATCCCCCCCATTGAGTGTCATGACAGAGGTTCTGCGCATGTACCCTGGGGCTCTTAAGGATGGGAGAAAGATAAAGATAATAAATGTGTATGTTTATATATATATATATATATGTATGTATATACACATGTGTAGTTTTGTTTTATTGTTAAATATAAATAAAAATATATGGCTGGAGAAAACTATTTTAAAAAATATTTTAGTGTTTGCATGCAAGGCACTCCAGTAAGTACTTTGCATAGTTATTTAATTTATTGTCACAATAACCCATAATGTAATATTATTTCCAATTTACAAATGAAGAAAATGACTCTCAGAAAACAGGTTTCTTGTCTATGTCATAAAAACCCAAAAATGGCAAAGTCAAGGTTTTAACCTAGGGCTATCTGAATCCAAAGCTCACATTCTGACCTCTGTGCTATGAAAGATACCATCTTATAAGCACAAGCAAGTGATGAAAGAAAGAAAACACGAGGGAAACCACCAAAGAAGACTTGAGAAAGAACTCCTATCTAGGAGCCTGGTCAATTGGGAAGTCTGCTTGGAGGAGGCTGGATTTGTCCTATGTAGGATTTTAAAAGAGAAAGTCCCCGAAATACCAAGTTGTATTTATGAATTTTGTCTGACCCTAGAGAACAAGAAAATGTTACAGCTTTTAAGCCATAGGCCTCACCAACCCCTCTTGCATCAGACACTTGCCTCTTCCCACACGGGCATTGCGTGCCTGAGCCTGAAAGCATTGGGGTTTCTGAACCTGAGGAGGGATGAGTGATGGAGGTCAAGATAGATCAGAAGAGTAGTCTGAGGGCTACATGAGAAGAGGTTTTGAGTGTCAGGCTAAGGAAACTAAATTCTCCTCTCTGGGATTAAGGACACTTAATTTTCCTCTCTCGGATGTCATTCACCACCCATCAGTGATAATAGCATCACCAGTGGTGAGTGGACTGACAAACTCAGAACAGTCTTGGAAAAAATGGAGTGTGTGGATGATAGAGGCCACCAATGTGTGAGTCGTTGGCCCAAGTGGATCCTGAGTCAGGATCCTGTTGGATTATTGTTTTTACAGATGTCTGGCTTTTCCTTTTTCCCAGTCTCCCAACAGCGGTGCTACTCCTAGCTCCCTTTCCACCAAGCCCCCATCCCTCTCCCCTTTCATTATTCTGAGGAGGCACCAATGGTGATAAGTTTTCTTAACATTCCTCCCTGCAGTATCACCTCTATTTTTACCCCCTTCTGATTGGTTTCCTTTATGTCCCTGAGAAAGAGAGATTATCTCCCCGAAGGCCAGTCCCCTAACCTGTGCTCTTCTCCCTGCCTGCATGACTCTCCCTCCTCCCACGCCAGAATTCTTTTCGTCTCTTTCCCTTCTGGGTCTTCAGACTTTCTGCCTCCACTTTTGCATACTAGTTTGAAGCCCTGCTGTATCCAGTGTACGTTCCCTCCTTCCTACTCTTACTGCAATCCTTCTGGTCTAAGTTTCCCTAGTCTCGGCCTGAACAGCCTCCTATGATCTTACTTCATGGTTCTCTGGGAAAGCATCTGTTCTTTTGTCTCTCTAAATCAGACTTGACCAGATCTCTTCCTGCTTAAAAAAACTAAATGCCTACTGGATCAAGTCCAGATTCTTAAGCTTGGCACAAGAGGCCCTTGATAAACATTCCCCAGGTTCATTTGCATCCATTCCTTGTATCCCTCCTATCCTGAGACTGCAGCAGACCACTCTCATTCTTGCCCCAGGGTCCACCTAGTGAACTTTAAGTAATTTGTGAGGCACACCTCCAATTGTTTCTCTCTTCCTTACCCTCCCTGGGCCTTTCCAAGCAAAATTAATTTTTCCATTCTGTATTTCCTTCACAATTTTTTCAGCGAATGAATAACTGCTATTATTGTTAGAACACTGATCACATTATATTAACATTATTTGGTTATGTGTTTATCTTCCTTCCACCAGCCCAGAAACTCCTGTAGGGTAGAAATAGCATCTGGTTTATCTTACTAGCTCTAGCTGCGTTAAATCAGTGCCTGGCATAAAATAGGCGTTTAATAAATGTTGATTGGATTAAATTGAGTTTGTTCTTCCTTTGATAGGCTTAGTACTGAACTTAAAGCCCTTCTTCATATACATTGACGAGAATACTTGATTAGTCCTTCAGTTTTCTGATCTGCTTCCTTTTCATGAACCTCATCCTGTACTTTTCTATCTGCAGCTTCTGAGAATTCCCTTCCATCAATGTTCCAATCTGTCTTCCCGTCTCATTCTTGGAGAAGCCCCATTTGATTTTTTTTTTTCTTTTTGAAGAACTCCCATGCTGAATCTGTACCAAGCCCCAAAATGCCATCTTTAAGTGCACTTGAATGACAGACTCTTGAAATTTTGTGGGAACCAGAGTCCCCTATTCCCTTCAGGGGCAGGTCTTCCTGGATGTTGTAACAGGATGTGTCTGGATTTCTGCTCAGCACCACGAGTGATTGTCACAGTGTGGTGGAAGCTTCCCGGGCCTGCTGAAAATCAAGAGACAGGTGTTATTTTGGAGGATGGGAGGACTATCCTTTATCTGAAAAGCTTCTGTTTAGAGCAGCAGGGCAGGAGCATGGAATCTGTCACACCATACATACCTTTAGTGCTCAATTGCCAGTGTTTCACAAGTAACAAAGCATAACACAAACGCAGCATTATTGTTTCAGACATCTGGATTTGGGTACAGTGCTAGGTTTTTATTCTCAGTTCTTCATGGCAAACTAGCTAACCCCAAACTGCCTTAATGAGGTTGACACTGTCTCAGAGATTATGACTTACACAGGAGAAATGAGAACAGCAAGTGGTGAAAGTATGGTTACATTAAACCATATAAGATTGCCAATGTTGAACAATTTCACCAACAAAATGGCAATTTCATTAGGTTTAACCTAATAGTGGAATAATGTATCTTGTTTAAAAAGGAAGTAGGTAATAAGTAGAATAATGTTTTTGAGAGTTTCTTAATGGGCCAGGCACAGCAGTAAGTCCTTTTTTTTTTTTTTTTAAGATTTTATTTATTTATTCGACAGAGATAGAGACAGCCAGTGAGAGAGGGAACACAGGCAGGGGGAGTGGGAGAGGAAGAAGCAGGCTCATAGCAGAGGAGCCTGATGTGGGGCTCGATCCCACAACGCCGGGATCACGCCCTGAGCCAAAAGCAGACGCTTAACCGCTGTGCCACCCAGGCGCCCCAGCAGTAAGTACTTTTTATGCATTAACTCATTTAATTCTCAAGATGACTGTAAGACGTATTATCCTTCTATTTATGTATGGGGAAGCTGAGACACAGAGGTTATGACTTCCTCACAGCTAATAGTGTGCAATGGATATTCAATAGCAGAGAAAGGATTCTTCTAGCCCAGGGGTTGGCAACCTTTTTTTGTAAAGAGCCAAGTAGAGCAATTTGGCTTTGCAGGCCATATGGTCTTTGTCCCAACTCTTGGACTCTGCCTGTGTATGTAAATGGATGAGGTGTCTGTGTTCCAATAAAACTTTATTTATAAAAATAGGCAGCAGGCCAGATATGGCCCATGGGCTATGGTTTGTAGATCCCTATTCTAACCTCTTCCTCCCTATACCCAAATATGTTTTCTCAGTGATGGTTATAAAAGAAATTTAGAAGTCTTCATTTTTTAAAAGCATGTATTACTTTTCCTTTTTGTATATTCAATGTTGAAAAAAATAAGAAAGTATACATATATGAAAAAGGAAAACATGTAAAAAATCCCCCTCGGATTCCAACATTCAGAAATAATCCCAAAGATTTCGATGTGTATCCTTTCAGGTTGTTGTCCGTGCACACTTATAAGAACAGTGTCATACCTTGGAGAGTGGCATAGCCTTCTCTTTTCCACTTAAAAATATATGGCAAATATGTTTCTGTATTAGTTAAATGCGAAACATTTTCTTTGGCTGTTATTCTCTGGGTGTTGTATGTATGTATGCTTTTCAGACAAATTGTGTATCTAGTTCCATATGCTTCTGTTTTTAACACCCACCCTCCCCTCCCTGGCTATGTCCGTCCTCTAGTCTTTGTTGTACTCTGGAGTCACAGTTTTCTTTCTCGAGTGTTTTTCCCTCTGATATTGATCTTATCCCTTCACCTTTGCCCTGGTGGTAGCCAGCAACGGTAGTGAAACCAGCCCTGTAGGTAAATGGGCACTAGAAAAATAATACATCTCCAAATCCCTGTCACTAGCCTCTGTAGATGCCGCCCTCGGGGGCAGTGTAATTTCTTCGAATGTTTTCTTTCTTTCTGCTTCCCTCTTCCCCAAGGCTCCTCCAAAAGAGAAGCTTGCACAGCTTTTCTTAAATTCATTAAATTTTCAGTGTCTTTCCCCTGTGGTTGGTACGCGGCAGGCAACACAAGACAAGAGGACATTAGAATTCCTTCTGGGGAGAGAACATAGTGTGAGCAGTTTCGAAAGGTCGCGTGTTGCCACAGTGTCCTTCTTTATAAATCTTTCAGAGGACGGTGAGGTGTATCTAGAGGGGGAAAGATGGGATTGCTCTAGTCATTCCAGAAGGATCTTAGCCTCACATCTGCCATTTGGCAGTAAATTCACAGTGATGTTCAGTTGAGCCCATAGAAAAAGGGGGACAAGAGAGAGTTACCTCTGTTTTTGCAAAATATGCTCCCGTGAAGTTCAGGTCAGAGACTGGCCTCTCTCCCAGCAAATGGAGACGGCTCCGGGGTTACGGATGCAGTGATGGCTGGGTGCTGACAAAAAGTACTGCCGTAGAACGGGAAAGGGAAAAGCCACTTTGTTTCTCTAAGCAGTTTCCTGAATGTGTGTGGTTAGCCATTCTGTGGATGTCCCTAGAATCTTAGACTGTTTTACTCATAAGAAATTTCCCACTGACATTTGTATCACACTCGAAATGTATGAAGTGATGTTTCAAACACATTATCTAACCTCAGAACCCTGTTGATCTAAGTGTGAGTCTCTCTTCAGATGAGGAATCTGAAGCTCAGAGAAGTGAGGAAAATCGACCCAGACCTCGTGGCCAGTAGATGGCAGTACTCAGCTCCTGACACCTAAGGCTGTAGTGTTTGCTCCCGTCCAAGGCAAGTTTTGCCTTCTTTACGCATCATTTTGCCCGTGTTCCATGCTCAGTACGGTCATATTTCTCTATTATAAGACGTGCTGTGGTGTTCTATGCTACAGAACACGCAAACTGTAAGGGAAGATTTGGACACCGAGGAGAAGATTGTCTTAGGAGATCAGGAACTCCAGAATGGCGTGGGTATATGCCAGGCACGGTTGTTCAAGATCATTTAATACTGAAGCTGTTATTCACCAAGAGATAGCGTTACCTTTAACTAGAAATAGAAGGGAAAGGAAAATTATACCAAAACCCATTTTTGAGATAATTAGCAAAATGTCAGGGACAGATGGACTAGAAACTATGGAAAAACATATGTTTTACTGATGTTTTCTCTTTGATCATATGTTGGATGCTATAATGGCAAAAGCCTGTTTCCTGGCTGGAAAACTATCCTTTTCCGTTTTTTCTGCTTTTTATTTAAGAAACTGGCTGGCTTGCTTTTAGAAGTTTTTGTCGTATGTATCCCTCCCTCTTCATCACCTCTGACTGCACACACTTGAGTTGGATTTTCTTAGTACATTCAAAAAGACTAAGAAACACATTGAATCTGCAACAGGACTACTCCACTTCCTAGGCGCAGCAGCAATAGAAACAACTGTTGCATACACCACTACAGGTAAAACCAGGTCACCAAGGTAATCAATAGTATAGTACCTGTCTTTGAAACTTCATAGTTTAAAAGGATAAGCGTGACAAATATACCCTCCTTTATTTGCAACCCACTACCTCTCAGTTCAAAAGTCGGACTAGTTCAGAGAAATGACACATGGTAGTCACTGGAGAAATAGGGGTGGAGTTAATGGCAGGTAGGAGAGAAGAAAAGAAAAGCACCAACTGGAAAGAAGGCCAGCAATGTACTAGCCAAGTACAGGTCGTACATCTGAAAATGGGGCTCAGATTTCTCATCTGCAAAATGGTGGAGTTTGAATAGAAAACCTCTCAAGTATGTTTCCGCAGTGAGATTCTGTTGGGCATTGAGCAGTTGACTATTAAAGACATCTTTGTTAACAACAGGTGATGATGCAAGATGGCTTAGTGACTTGCCCTGCTCACAGTGTATCTCATTTTGTCTCAGTGCCCATTCACAGCTGACAGTGTCTGAAAAAAATGGCATTTCTTTTTTATTGCAAGTATTCTGTAGTTTGGGCCTCAGATTTTTTAGTAGAATCTTCCTTTTTCATTCCAGTAATTTGTTTACTCACTGAATATTTATCATTATCTCGATTGAAGTTTAATTATTTATGGATTAAATAATTTGTAATTTATTATAAATTGCCAATTTGCAGATCATTCATTACCTACTAATTGTTCAATTATCTTTATATTAGTGCTCATTAATTTACTCAATAAACATTTGCTGAGCAATCACTAAATGGCCAACACTACCAGAATGGAGACACGAAGAAGCTTGAGAAGGAAGCTGGGCTCCTTTAAAGAAGGAATTCACTACATGTTACTTCTGAGAAACTGGATCTTCTTTAGTACAAGCACATATATTCACATCTCTTCATTAACCTAATTCTGTTTAGCTCCATATAAAAAAAAAAAAATCCGAAAAGAAACAGGTGAAATTTAGAAACTTTTATTTGATGCATTTTTCCCCCCAAGATTGGTCAAATGAAAAAACCTTTTAATAATCTGGGAACACTTTGAAAAGTCAAAATGCACAAAGTTAATGGAATCATGAAAATCAGATTTATCACAAATACTATACATATATTAGTATAAATATAGATGTTACGTATTTGAGGGATGGAAGAGAGATGGACGGAGATG
Source organism: Ursus americanus (assembly GCF_024610735.1). Classification (NCBI taxonomy): domain Eukaryota; kingdom Metazoa; phylum Chordata; class Mammalia; order Carnivora; family Ursidae; genus Ursus; species Ursus americanus. The sequence goes on from NC_142135.1 coordinate 20,461,323, forward strand.
GGGGGGGGGCAAGCCTGAAAGAGTTAAATGGGGTTTAAGTGTTATCCTGTGTTATCTTTGTGCTTGTTATCATGGGTAGTAACAGGGTCAGGCTAATCAAGCCCAAACCAATGAAACTCTATACCGCTAGATGGTTTGATTTTTCACACAAGACGTTCCCTTCGATCTGGAATTTTGGCAGCTGCAACATTCAGTTCAACAAGCTCAATGTTATTTGAGATGAGACCCAGTCTTTGTTATTTGATTTTGCCCAGGTTTAAAGATTTCCTCGATTTCGGCTGACTCCCGAGGGCACTTCGGAGGTATACTAAGTAGAAGTGTAGTATCATCAATTATCCTTTGCCAGAATTTGAATAGTATGCCCTGGGGAGGAAAAATTAATGCCCCTTGTCCTAAATTCTTTCCCTGTTCTGATTAACTTATCATTATAGCTAATAACAGCTAATGTAGTTAATATAATTATGAAGCTTCTCTCACTTTGTACAATATTTTTCTGTCTTTCCGTACATCCAGCATTTAATGCCATCGTCCTGGGACTTAGATGGACAGTATTGCAAACTCCTCCTCGATTCTGCTTCAGTGGGAACACTTAAACTATTATTGGAACTGACCTGCCCTGATCTGATAGAAAGAAAACCCTATTCTCCTTTTATAACACTGAGCACTGATGTCTATTCTTCATTGTGCTGAGGGGAATGTCTCCAGAAACTTTAAAGGGCAAGGGGTAAAGCCACGCTAGATAAATGGGGATATTGAGACAGCTTTTACGGAAGATCTGTTCAAGTCATCGGAGGCCGCAGGGGAGGTTCGTCTGATAAAGCCCACTCCTCAGTCCTCGCACTAACTGAGCAGATCCGGACTTGTAAGTCCCCCCTTCTGCCTGTGGAATGTGCCCTGGAGGTTTGCATATTTGACTTATGTGGGTAGATTGGATAGCTCATTCTTAAAACATACTTGGAAAAGGAGCTTGTTTACCCTGGAGGAGATTGGTTGCTGAAGACATTATAACATCACCTCATTCTTTCTCTCTCTTTCAAAACCTCAGTAGAGTCAGCTCTGGGCTATGCTCATCTTGAACATAAAGCAGAATCTTCAGATACTCAGCCAGCCAAATTTTTTTTCCAATTAATTACAATCTCTGGTCAAGATGTGTTTGGGGTTTTTGTTTTGTTTTGTTTTTTTGTTTTTACCCCTCACATTATTCTCAGAACGTAAAGCAACTAATTACTGGTAGCAGTCGGCACACACAAAAAATAATACCTTAGAACAGGGTTGTCTTTTACCTTTTTTTTTTTTTTTTAATGGTTTTTCCCCAAGTTTATTGAAGGAGGTGAGTCCTGGCTGGAGACAGAACAAACATGGCGGTATGGTTCATTGTATGTGTCGTATTTCATGTTAGAGGAACCAGTTAAATAATGTCTTGGATGGAGGGAGGGGGACCTTTACTAAAATAGTCTTTGGCAGACATATATGTGAAGGATTTTTTTTTCTTTGTCCTAAAGTGCTTATTAGCTTTTTCTTCCGAAGGACAGGAGCTGGCGATGTAATTTCTCAGTTGAGTTTTGCAGTTGTTTTGAGCTCCTCAAGGGGGAGCTCTCCCACAAGCTAATTAGTGCACTCACCTCTCAGGTCTGACTTGGACTTTTAAGTGGGTACTTCCTTATCCATCCACTTAGTCTGAAAAGGATTCTCCCTTTGATATGCAAGTTTTGCCCTCTTAATGGACATGAAGGGAGATGACAGCCAGCCAATTACAATCTTTAAAATAATTATGTCAAGTTGTACTTGGATATGAATTAATCAGCTTCATTATTAGGTGTCCTGTATGTAAGGGGAGTGGGCAGTCTGGGCAGTGTCCCCACTAGGACATGAAAGCAGTGACAGCTGGGCCTTAGACATATACTTTTCATTAGAACATTCTTTGTGGCTAGGGTTATTCATATAGCCACATAAGCAGTGCCAGTTTATGGTTGATACAAAAGAGATTGCTCTCACTTCTAATAGACCTCAAGAGATATTCCCTATCCCACCTCCAAATCCTGTCCCTTGAACATAAATCTATTTCAGTGAAGAGTGTCTATTTACCCTCATTTTTTAAAAAAATATTTATTTGAGAGAGAGGGAGAAGAGGAGGAGAGAGAGAAGAAGGGAGGGAGAAGTAGACGCCCTGCCAAGCAGAGAGCCCGATGTGGGGCTTGATCCCAGGACCCTGAGATCATGACCTGAGCCGAAGGCAGATGCTTGCTTAACTGAGCCACACAGGTGCCCCTTTATCCTCATTTTTAATGTCTGAATGTAAGGACTGGTTTAGCTGACTCTTACATACAGACATTAAAAGACATTGTAAGCCTTCTTTTGCAAAACCAAGAGGAAAAATAATAATTGGGCTTCCTCTCATTGTAGTTGAAATGACGGTACAAAGAAGACTTTAGTTTTTCCCCACAAATGCTAAAAGATTATTTCCTATTGCTTTATTTTCAAGAAAAAAATTCAGATATGGTAAATTGTCACTAAAATGTGGTTTTGGGCAGGTGATTCTTTGTCCTAATTTGGCCTCCCCATTATCCTGGGGGATAATTTCCCTGGGGGAAAAGTTGAGTAATACTTCTCTTTACAATTTTTAGAAAAATAATGTTCTTTCATGAGAAATACAGTCTTTTAAAGGAAAATGATTCTTCTGTTTTAACGCTAAATACAGTGGGAGGATTTCTGTGGGATATAAATATTTGCAAACTCTTTATGTAAGCATGCTTTAACCAAACACCTGGTAAATGTTGCACAGGCTATTAATGACTTGCAAAACCTCCAAGTTAGGAAATACGGCTGTGCCATTATGATCAGTCATTTGGCAGATAGTCAAGCCTGACAACAATTGTTTAATACCTTTTTACCCATAAAGACTCTGATTCACTGAAAACATTCAAGATTTCAGCATATTTCCCTCCCACCCCCTGACCCTGCACCAAATTGCTCAATTATCTCCCATAAAGTGTTCTATTATTCTTTCAGATTTGAAGTATAGGTTTCCCCCTGTTATCTGAAAGTAGAAAGTTCCTAAGAAATCTTTCCTAAGCTGAAATGATGTAAAATGAAGAGCAGTACCATTAATTCATACAGAAAAATTTCTGAACACTCTCAGACCCAAAAAAATCATCTCTTTTACGCTTTCTGATACCTTAGGACACCTCTTCCTAATGGATGCACAGAATAAATCTAGATAAAGCACAGATGCTCACGGACACAAATCCAAGCTCTGGCGGCTTGTTGCTGAGATGCTGAGTGTAGGTCTCGGGGAAGGAGCTGACGGTGGGGGGGGGGGGCTCTATAATGGTTGTTGCAAAACCAACACTGAATGCTGTTTTCGCTTTTTGCCTCTTTTCTGTAAAGCGAAAACCCTCTCCAGATTTGAGTCAGGGAAACCAGGTACGTTAACATAGGTCTTTCTTAAAAGTGAAGTGGTTTAATGGGAACTTTCGAAAAGCCAGAGAATACCTGCAGTAGGAAATGGTTATAAGCTGTGTTACAAACTGTGTGGTCTGTTGTCTCTGCCTGTGCAAGACCCTTTCAAAATCTATGGTGTGTTCTTTACTTCCTACTCAAAACCTATTATTTGCATGAAACTAGGCTGTGCAGTGTAGGGTGTTGAGATGGATGGTAAGAAGCAATAGGACACAAGATAATCACTCCTTCAGAGATCTCAAAATATAGGTAGGGAGAAATGAGGTAAGTAGCATCACAAAGCAACATAGTTAATTGTCAAGCAAAGATGGTACAGAAAGTGAATTCTACACAAATTCAGAAGCAAAGCTATTGTGGGATAAAGGGATGTAGATTGAGTCTACGGTTATAGAATTTAAGCCAGGCTGTTAAGAATATGCAGGATTAGGAGAGGCAGAAAGAGGGCAGAAGGCATTCTGGAAGGAAGGAGAGTAATAAGAAAAAAAGACTAGAATGAATATGCCAAGTGTTTCAGGGACCGTACACAAAAGTGTATGATTAGAAACAATGTGTTTTTAATAAAGAAGTGCCTTGAAATGAAAATTCTTATTGTGTCATCTATTGCTACTAAAGGTACCTAACAACAGGCGTACACACTCCCCAAATGAATGGCATAGAACAATACATTAGCTCACAAGTTTATGGCCTGGTGATTTGGGCTAGATTTGATGAGTGGTCCTTCTGCTCTTGGCTGGGCTCATTCACTTGTCTGTGAGCCAGCTGGCTACTCATTTGTGTAGGACAGACTTGACCAGGATGACAGGAGCAACTGGGACCTCTGCCGCCATGTCTCTTGCCTGCCAGTGGACTGGCCCAGGCATATCTTCTCATAGCAGTGGTGGAGGTGCAAGAGAAGAGAACTCCAGTCTTCTGCTCGTGTCACGTTTATTAACATTCCACTGACCAAAGCAAGTCACATGGCGGGGTCCATAGTGTCACTTCCTCGTGGAGTGGATCCCACATACACATAGTGAATTGTTTCAGTTATTTATCGCTGCTTAACAAAGTACTCCAAATATTAGTTGCTTAAAGTATTGGCCACTTATAATACTTCCTAGAATCTGTGTGTCAGGAGCTCAGGAAGGGCTTAGGTTAGCTCTTTTCATCCTCATGACATTAGTGGTACTCAGCTGGTAGATGGACTGACATGGACAGTCCAAGAACACGTCACTCATGTGACTGATATCTTGGCCAGAAGTCTAGGCTCAGCTGGACTGTCAAGAGTGGCTGAACTCCACTCCATTTGGTGAGGTTTTAGGGTAATCAAAGTCCTTACATGGCAGGGGCTTTTCCCAGAGCCAGTCTCCCAAAGGAGCAAGGCAGAAACAACATGGCGTTTTCTGACTTAATCTTCGAACTTACGCAGTAAGCACTGTTCTACTCTGTGGGACTGAACAGACACAAGCCCTCCCCAATTCCAGGAGATGGGACACAAACCCCATCTCTTTATGGGAAATATAAAAGAATTTGCAGATATGTTTCAAAACCACATGGTCTTTCTGCAGGCAACAAGTTATATACATTTTTACCATGTTGTGAATCATACTCAACTCCTTATAAGACCCACATACCCAAAGACACGACCCATTATGATATAAGGCTCAGGTGCATGAGCCAGAATCTTATTATCTAAATCAGGTGCAGATGAAACTCCTACCTCAAGTGCCACTCTTTGGGTATGATTCCTTTTGATCTGAAGATAAGTGAACACAAGAAGCTAGTTATCTGCTCTCCAATGTAAAATGGTAGAACAGGAATGGTTAACCTCAACAAACACAATCCCTATCAGTTCTAAAATATAGCCAGGACCATACTACCAGTTCTGTGATCAGGGCCCATTATTGCTTCCTGGGAATGGTCCTCCATATTTCTTGGCATCAAATTCTAGGTAAAGGTTGGTAAACATTTTCTGTAAAGGGCCACATAGTAAATAGTCTTCACTTGGCATGTATAGCCTTTGTTTAATTGTATTTTTTTAAAACAATCCTTTAAAAATATAAAAACATTTGGGGCGCCTGGGTGACTCAGTTGGTTAAGCATCCAGCTCGTGATTTCAGATTAGGTCATGATCTCAGGATCATGGGATTGAGCCCCCACATTGGGCTCCATGCTCACTGGGGAGTCTGCTTGAGATTTTCTCTCTCCCTCTGCCCCTCCACCAACATGTGTGCATGCACTCCCTGCCTCCTCAAATCTTCAAAAAAAAAAAAAAATTTAAAACAGTCTTAGCTAACTGGAGATATAAAATCAGGCCTGTAGGCCATAATTTGCCAACCCGTGCTGTATACTTACGATTCTACCCTTGAGTCATTTTTCCTTTCCAACAGAAAGGAAATAGCCTGTGTTTGTATTTGAGTAATTATTTCAGTGCATTTCCAGCTCATAGAATTCTGGACAGTGCAGGGCACTCTCTTTATCTGACTTTTTAGGTCCAAGCTGGCAATGTATTCTGCCAATACAATTCTTTTAAAAGCTTTGTGGGTTTTCTAGAATCTTACTAGAATTCATTGTATTAGACAAAAGTCACATGCATAAAAGTCTTTGAAATATGCCCTTTTCTACTGTGGGTCCTCTGAGACAACTGAGGGACAATGCCCTTAAGATTTCTTTATCAAAGAGAGTGTGTAATGCACACCTTTCCAAAACTTGGATTTTTTTGTTGTTATGCTTCTTTTGTTTTACTAAAATGATTTAGGATACAGCATCTCAAATCTTTTGAGGTGCTAAAAAGTGGTTTTATAGCCACACCTGTTGTTCATATTTACCGTGAGACCACATCTTCCCCACAGCATTTTGGTTTGGGTCTTTGCTTTTATACCTTTCCTTACCTTCTTACTTTGATAACGTTCTGCTTAGAGACACTGGGGCTGAGAAATAGTTTCATTTTTGAACTAAGCAAGTCCTGACTCCTTTATATTTTCTCTAAATTCTGCTTAAAACAGCATATTTCCTTTTTTAGTTCATCTCCCTATTTTTGTAACTTCTGAAACACAGTTAAAAGAAACCAATTGAAACTTTGATGTTCTGCTGGAAATTGCCTTACCCGGGTTCTTCAATTCATTAGTACAGTTTGTTTTCTAAAATACTGCAGGCAACGGTGTTAGTAAGATTTTCACCACCGTGGAATGATGGTTTCCTTTCCTCCACCTGCCAACTATATCCTCCTCACTTACATCACTGAGAACTTCCTTCAGGACTTTCTATCTTGCCCACCACCTAGTCTCAAAGTCACGACCATTTGTTTACTTTGTTACTTTAGCACCTCACTTCTGGTAACAGTTTCTGTTAGAGTTATCTATTGCTGTATTACAACCCCCATATTTTGTGGCCTTAAAAAGCCATTTTATTATATCTCAGAGATTTTATGTTTAAGGAACATGGGCAAGGCTCTGCTAGGTGATTGTTCTGCACCATGTGATATCAGTTGAGGTCATTCACTGGTATTCACCTCGTAGATAGGTTGATTCAGAAGGTCCAAGATGGTGTCCCTTACATGTACAGCTCAGAAGATTTGGCTCAACCTGAACCATTCACCTACACATGGCTTCTCTAACATGACTAGCTTAGGGAAGTTGAACTTGTTATGTGACAGGTAGCTTCCTCTGTAGAAGAGCAAGCATTTCAGGTGCCAAGAAAATGATTAATGGCTTTTACTGGTCAGAAGAGACACAGATCCAAGAGGAAGGGACATAGTCCCTACCTGTCAATGAGAGGAGAGTTAAAAGATTCAAGTCCATATTTTTTCAAACTACCATAGGGACCATTAACACAGGTAATATTTCATATGAGAAATTTTTCATATCCCTTGCAGAAGGGTTTGAACTTGAGCTTGGACTGTCTATATTCCTTTGTATTCAATTAGACATAGCATGACTCTCTCTCTCTTTCAACCTTCATTTCCCCAAATCTTGCTTTCTTGCAGTTCCAATTTTTTTTATCACACGTCCCAATGTAAAACACTTTGGAACATGTATGCCCAATATTTGTAAATACTCTCACATATACACTTTATAAAAAGATTATGTTCACTATAAAATAGAAAATTAAAATGGACCTGGTAAAGTCAAATATAAAATATTCTTAAATATCTTGCTAATTATGATTACTTCATATTATATTTCAAGGCAGAAAGATATACTTAAAATGACATTCATAGTTAACAATAGAGAATATAAATACATATATATTCGAATTTGTCTTTCTCAATAATTTGGAATTCAGGAGCCATTTTCTTGTCTAAATGGTATATTATTTTGGCTTTTACCTCAGAGTGCAGCTGATTAAATGTTTTTCATTGGAGTAAAAAGTGCCAGTTTCACCGTTTTATTGGTTTTCCAGAATGATGTTAACCTTTTTGTCTTATATTTTAGGTAAGGCAGTTTAGTTAAAATTGTTATAAGCTGGGGGCGCCTGGGTGGCGCAGTCATTAAGCGTCTGCCTTTGGCTCAGGGCGTGATCCTGGCGTTCTGGGATCGAGCCAAACATGCCACGATGAAAGCAATTGACATAGAGGACCTTTAATAAATATGTTGCACTAATTTTAAAAAATGTTTGACACGAAGTAGGCACTCAGTATTTGTTGAGTGTGGAATGATAGTCTTGTATCTGCAACAAAAAGAAAAAAAAAGAAAATTGCAAAAATCTCCCTTGTTCTCAACAACTCACCTCCTCCTTGAGCTAGTCAAAACATTGTGGAAGATGAGAACTTATTTTCCTATGAAATACATTCCCACTGAAGGCCGCTTTGAAAAATTAAGCTTCTGTATCAGTGAAGATTAAGAATTTTTCCTCCCCTTCACACCCTTCCTATTTGTAACTTCATCTTGATGTCTGGGGTTTTACATTTCCTAACAGGCTCATAAATCACTTAATTTCCTTCAACAATTAGCAGAGTTGAGTTAGTATTAATATCCTTTTCTTTACAATGGAAGAACTAAGGCATATTGGGTTGAAATGTCTTGCTGAAGGCCTCACAGAGCATCAGTAACCATGCTGGGATTAAATTTTTAAGTTTCTCGCTCAGAAACTTTACCTGGGTTCCTCTGAGCCACTGTGGCTTTTTGATCTTTGCTTGAAATAAAGGAATTCTTGATGATTAAATAAGTGGACTTTCTTTTAGACCAGCAAATAATGGAGCTTTCAAAACTAAAAGCAGTTAGTAAAGCACATTCAATATGAATGATATTTTGTGGAATGGAGTTGCTAAAAGACAAGCCTATTAAGTTGGAAAAACCAAGATAGCAGACTGTTTTGGTGCTTTCAGAATCATTTTGAGGAAGGTGGAAGATGAAAATGTATCTACCTCTGTCCCACATTTTTACATATCTGTCTACATTCATGTAAACCTCACTCAGCTCATGACATAGAATATTTCTGTCATTCCAGTGGAGTCTCTTGTGCCCCCTCCCAGTTTTCTGACCTCTACCACTATAGATTTATTCAATTTTTAATAAATCTGTTGGCAGATGTTAGAGTATAAAAGTGAAAGTGTTCTGCTACCCTCCCGGGTTTCTATGCAAAGCAAAACTTCCCTCTGATGGTGATGTTGGGTAGTTGTTCAAATAGGAGGCTGGGATCCTGGAGAATGTGGAATAGCAGTGGTGCACAGTTGAGAACAGATTCCCAGAACTGTTGGATGGGTCTGAGGGTCCAGGTGAGGATGGAGAACATGACTTAGCGTGTAGTGGCAAGAGGCCACAAACTGGTGCAGCGTCTCTCTGGTAATGTGTCAGTTGGGAAGGCAGATGGTTGGTGTGATTTTGAGTGTAGCCAGTCTTTTGCACCATAGGTACAGGGACACTGGATTTGAGGATAGTGTCAAGGGAGTCTGGTATGCAATTGATTGCAGCATTGGAGTGAAAGTGAATAGACACAGGAATTGATGGGCATGGGGAAAAGGAAGGTACAAAGAACTTGAGTGTCCATAAGGGTTGGAAGACAGGAATAGCTGGAGTGAGGGAGCAGCTGAGCAAAGAGGAGGTTGGTGATGAAGTTTAAACTTTAAGAACTCTTCAAATAATCAGTGATGACAAAGTGTAGAGTGTGGCTGTGAGGGTGGTGACTGAAGTAGGGTAATACTTGGATAATGGATTAGTTCGTATGGTGGAGGGTAGGGTTTGAAGTAAAAACCGAGTCTGGGATCCAGGTGCCATAGTCCTCTAGGGATGTGGGTGAACGAGAAGGTGGGTAATGACAAGAGAGTTAAAAATGCAATTGGAGGATGGCGCAAACATCAAAGGGAAAAAATCTCTTTTAAAAGAAGAGAGTAGTAATTTAGTAGTAATTTAGAAGCAGCAAGAGCAAGCTGTTGCCAACAATCACCCTGAACCCACCTCACTGCCTCTCCAGTGACATTGGTCAAGGAGGCAAGAAGGAGGATGTTCCTAGTTGATTATTTTAAAAATAATAAAAATTGGAAAATAAAATGGAGACTTCGATCCATGTGTTGTCCTTTCTAGTTTAATGAATGCAGAAATAGAGGACTGACCTCTGTCTTTTACCTTCACATTTTCCCTGCTGAGTTTAAGAATGCATAGTATTTATTTTAACCTAATTGTCACATAAGAAATGTTGGAGCCAGGAATTTCAGGGAAAGCCTTGTGTATTTTTCCTCTGTAAGACTCTTTTCTGGTCAGAGGGAAATACTTAAATCTGGTTCAATCCAGTTTATGTAATAACTTAGTTAAATCAACATTCCCCAGCCTCCTGAAGGTATTGAACCTTGTATTTATCCAGGGAAATCTTTTTTTTTTTTTTTTTTTATGACTGACCATGGAGAGAAAACCAAAAAGAAGTCAGCAAGATTTTCCTTGTTATCTATGTGCCCATATGATTTCCATCGATTGTTAATATTATTAACAAGAGGTATTTTCTCCATCCAGACTTCCTTTATAGTCTAGGAACATGATGGCTAAAAAGGAACATAAAATCTGTGAAGTCATTAGTGGCAAGGACCAAAGGGCTTTCAAGCTAGACTTATTTTCCAGATTTTCAAATTCTAGAACAAAGCAGTTTGTCTCTTCTATATTCTTTCTTCCTCTCTTCCTTCCTTTTCTGTTTTTCTGGTGTAACTTACATACAGTAAAGAATACAAATTGTAAATGTACAGCTCAGTAACCTCATGTAAACTTCACTCAGCTCGACGGGGAATATTTCTATCATTGCTGTAGTCCCTTTTGCCTCTTGCCAGCTGCCTGTCTTCAGAGTGAACCACAATTCTGATTTACCGCCATAGATGAGATTTCTTTTCTTTGTTGTTGTTTTTTTTAATTCTTTGTGTCTGGCTTTTTTCACTTAATATTTTCTCAATGAGATTTATCCGTGTTGTCAAATGTAGCTGTAGCATGTGGTTGGTTTTTCGTTGATGAATGATATTTCATAGTGTGAATATTTCCTAATTTCTCTATTCCATTGCTAAGAGACATTAGATGATTTCCAGTTTGGAACTGTTTTGAATAAGGCTGTTGTGAACATTCATGTACGTGTCTTGGTGGAAACGAATATTCATTTCCATACCCAGGAATGGAATTTCTGGGTCTTCGGTATATTAAGCTTAATAGATGCTATGAAGGTTTTAAGAGTGATTATTCCAATTTACACTTTGACCAGCAGTTCATGATAGTTCATATCGTCCACATCCTTGTCAACACTTGCTATTGTTAGTGCTTTTAACTTTAGCCAGTCTAGGAGAGTTTTAAGAATGGTTCATTCTTGAACTGAAGGCAATTTTAAAGTACGTAGAAGAAAGTTTAGATTCAAGCAGAGGACCATTAATCTTCTAGAGCTCCTTAGAGCACCACAAGTAAGAAATAGCAAAGGATTTGTTGAACTGATATTTCTGTAAATATAATACCCAGATCACTTTTCTCAGCCTCATTCAGGACACTTGGTAAGTATACATACTCCTGGCCTCAACCCTGGTCCACTGAGTCAGATTTCCTTTCCCAGAATTCTCCATGTATAGCAAAGCCCCCCTTGTTAACTCTTAGGGACATTAAGGTTTGCATGTACAACACTACATATATACTCGAATGGCAGAAACCTCAAAAGGCAACTGAGAAACATTGAATTTAATCTATGTTGACTGCACTTCCAACAATTGAGGTTATCTAAAATCAGGACAGTCTCAGAAAATTTCAGCCACTCTTGGTATCAGATGCTCTAACATACAAATTGTTGGAATTCCAGAAAGAAAAGAAAGAGAGAATGAAGCCGAGAAAGTTTTTAAATTTTTTTTCAGGAGTCTGAGATTATCCAAAATTAGTGCAGGCACCAAACCAGACATCCAAGAAGGTCCTAGAACACCAAGTAAGATAAATACCAAAAATCAATCAAGCAAGCACATCATGCAGAGACCTATCCTTTTGCTAAAGACCGAATGAGAGATATTGTCTGTATTCCAAAGTCATGGAAGCATTTTTATCATCGATCACCCCATGGCCCTCCGAATTCCATTTATAGGTTCTTCTGTCATTCAGCTACCTCACCTGAACTTCCCCTCCCTCGGATTTATTTCTCATGGTGCACTTAGTATTCGTCCATGATACGCCTGTCAGATGCCAGTCTTTAAAGTGGACCCTTTAAGGTCATTTTCTCCAAATGTTCACAACTTATTTTTTAGAAACTATTGTTTGTTGTTTTTAATTTAATAATAGCGTCTCTTGCTAGGTCTTTCCTGAGGGTCGGGTACTAACTGTATATGTGTATCATCTCATTGTATCCTCATTCTCGTGGCAGCCTTATTAAAAAGATACTATTCTTTTTTTCGATACATGTAGAAAGTGAAGATAAAGGAACTTAAAATATCGTTTAAATTTACCAAGCAAATAAGTAAAACAGCTAGTATTGAAACCCAGGCAGTTGGACTCCAGAAATGCTATTTTCTTTCTCCTCTGTCTTTATTGAGGTATAATTGCAAATAAAAATTATATATATTCGAGGTATATAACTTCATGTTTTGATATAAGAAGAAAAATCCCTACTTTTAACCATTCTATAACTGTATCTCAATTTAAAAATACTACCACCACCAGAGAGATTGTATATTATATGTAATATTTATAAAATTAGAGCAGACTCTATTCCCCATTTCCACTGAGAATTATATCCCAATTTGCTCAACGGGTTAGGGCACATTTTTTCTCTTTCCCTTTGTTTTCATTAGCCCAGTTGCAACAGCAACCCGCTTGAAAGGAACAAACTCTCTTGAGTTCTGAGAGTTGCCTTAAAAGAATTGGTGGGCTGCCATGAAGGTGCAGCGCCCCCCACACAGGCAGATGCTGGCCTCAGTGTTTGTGCGCAGAGACGCGACTCCTCAGGAGAGAAGCTTTGTACCCACTCCCCGGTGTAGGGTGTGTGGGTGGACTCTTGATGCAGATTCTGATAAACTTCAGCGATTGCTCACCAGCAAGCTCTTCGTACCTCATTTTCCTACGCTTTCTGGTAGACTTCTTTTAAGTGGCTTACAGCAACTAGTTAGTGGTGCCATATGTTTTTTGATTTAAAGAAGAAGAGACAAAATATCAACAAGATAGCACCTTACAAAAGATTTGTGTCATCAGAGGTCATATGGTGAAATCTGAAGATGCTTAAAATTTTGAGGTGATTCTGATCTGATTATCTTGGTAAATCCCAGCATCTGCTCTGTTAATGTTTTTGTTTTATCGGCCAGAGCCCCTTCTCCTGTATCACTTCCCTCCCCAACACACTCAGAAGAGTGTGTATGACTAGCCTTTGCTCTTTGCTAGAAGGAAAACAGAGCAGACTTCTGAGGGTTAAGGTACATTCCTTAGATGAAAGATTGGGGTTTTGGACACAATAATATCCTTTAGCCTTTGACCTTCTGGCTTTTCTGGCTGTAAATTCCCTTTAAGCCCCAATCCCTGGACACTTTGTCAGCATGGATGTTACAGGACTGGCATCTCAAAGTTTCATCTCCTTGACATTTCAACGTTACTTCTCCATTTGCCGCTCGTCTTCGTCTTACATATTTCTCTCTGATATTTTGATCTGTGAGGACTTGCCTTTGATTAAGGATTGATTCTTAAATGTTCTGTTTTAGTTTCTCCACTTTATCAAAAGATTGGAGGCACCTTGGGGTGACCTGACATCTCTGGCATATTAATCCGGATGTCGAAGGCATATACCTCCTTTGATAAATGACCGAATAAGCCTTTTTCCTCTCTAATTTCAGTGATTTTGTAATACTGAATTATTTCTTTTTGTGAGCAGACGATTATCTTCTCCAACTTTTTCCTGTGTTGCCCAGGTTTTCATAATTACATGCAGAGGATTGTTTAGAATCTAATCTTGGAGACGTGTGCCTTTTTTCTTATGGAAAGACAAGGAAGTGGAGCTTCATAAATCAGAATATTGAGCTTAAAATATAATTTATAAGGAACAAATAAAGGAAATGTAAATCATGCTCAAGAAAGGCTTACTTTCATCTCAAAAGTTGGAATGAAAAATCATGTGGATACGTTTGTAAGAGATGAAAAGACTTTCCGAAAATAAAATCTCAAGGTTAAATGTGGAAGCATATTTAGTGTATATTTCAGCAATCCTAATATCTTTAAAAGTTTTGCTTCTGTGTGTGCGTCTGTGATCCCAGCAATGGATCTCCTGACTCATTAAAAGGTGAATTCTCATGGGTTCTGACTTCTGTGTCTTGAAGAGTTTTTAATGTTTGGGTATTATATTTTTTTTTCAGACCTATTTATTTTAGAGAGAGAGCATGAGCAGGAAGGGGTGAAGGAGAGGGAGAGAATCTCAAGCAGACTCCGTGCTGAGTGTGGAGCCCAGCACGGGGTTCAGTCACATGACCCTGAGATCATGACCTGAGCTGAAACCAAGAGTTGGATGCTTAACTGACTGCACCACCCAGGTGCCCATTTTGGTGTTTTAAATAAAGCCCAAAGCTGTAATTAATCCAGAAAATATATGGGACCTAGGAAAAAAGCAGTCTGGAAGACTATTGCTTCACTATCAAAATCTGAAAGAAATGGTAATAAATTCAAATTTTCAGATGTGTCCAGTGTCCACTCTGTGATTAAGGGAGAACTTGAGGAACATTCAAGAAACATGTATGTTATTTTTGTTAGAAGCAAGATACGAAAATGGTCCAGGTGGCTTGGATTATACAACCCAAACCAAGAGAAATTTGATGTTTGAGCACAGATTTATGATTTTAGACCTAACAATTCCATAAGGTCATTTCTAAGGATGGTATCATCTAATTCTTCAGTTTAGGCACATTTTGAAGCTATTCTTCATTGTAATAGTGAAGTTGTAACATTTGACATCTTTATGTAGAAGACTTAATTTAACCAATATAGTTTTCATTGAATTCAAGCTGTTGATGTTATGATAGCAATACATTTATCAGTTATAAGGTGTTTTTTCCATCTCACTTCTGTTTTTAGTGGCTGTTCAGTATTCATTGGAGTCAGCCCTTCCTTTGACAGAGGCTGTCTCCCGGCTTGTGAGGGTGTCTGTTCTCACAGCCACAACATGGTGGAGTGTGTGTTGATTTACAGGGTTTTGTAGCTGAAGGCATGTATTCTGCTATGCTCCATTACTCTGCATGCAAAGGAAAACATTTCGATTGTAAAAGCAAGCTTACTTCAATTGTTGAGAAGATGTAGGGGCAAAGGACAATGCTGCATTTCCCTGTGGCTTTGTTGTTTGTGACTTCGACTTATTTGTATATCTAGGTGTGTCCCGGTTTAAGGAAACCCATCATACAAAACCCAGATTTACACAATGAGGGATCAGTGAGTCTTACTTTGTTTCTGTTATCCTTTTATCACATTCACAGATTTTTATAAGAAATTTGCTCAAATTAATGTTCAGTGTGGTACAGTGATTAAAAGTACAGAGTTTGAGGGGCGCCTGGGTGGCACAGCGGTTAAGCGTCTGCCTTCGGCTCAGGGCGTGATCCCGGCGTTGTGGGATCGAGCCCCACATCAGGCTCCTCCGCTATGGGCCTGCTTCTTCCTCTCCCATTCCCCCTGCTTGTGTTCCCTCTCTCGCTGGCTGTCTCTGTCTCTGTTGAATAAATAAAAAATCTTTAAAAAAAAAAAAAAAGTACAGAGTTTGAAAAGATCTGGTGATCCCAGAAGTGACTCAAGGGATGAGGTCTTCGAGCTGGGGAGTCTTTGTCGGGATTCTTAATCTCTCTGGGCTTTAGTTTCCTCATCTGGAAAATGAGAGAACTGTGCTTGCCTGTGAAAATACAGTGAGTTAATTCATGTCCAGCACTTATCACAGTGGTTGGCATATAGCAAGCCCTCAGTAAGATGGATTGTACATAGGTTTTCATGTACATGTGAAAATATAGTGCATGTGTAGGCACATGCACCTGTGTATTTTGATTTACGGAGTGCTCAAATACAGTGTACATTATGATTATGCAGTGTTACTAGTGTTTTATTTTTTTATTTTTCTAAAGATTTTATTTATTTGACAGAGACAGCCAGCAAGAGAGGGAACACAAGCAGGGGGAGTGGGAGAGGAAGAAGCAGGCTCCCAGCAGAAGAGCCTGATGTGGGGCTCGATCCCATAACACCAGGATCACGCCCTGAGCCAAAGGCAGACGCCCAACGGCTGCGCCACCCAGGCGCCCCTACTAGTGTTTTATGGAAAGTGAGGCACACTTATAAAATCAATAGATGGTGTGCACAGAGGATTTTTAGCAGATTTATCTTACTAATTATATATTGCAGAGGCCACTATTAAAATTCATTTTCATTCCCTGCACACACATCTGCCAACAGTGGTGGTAGGTGACCTCGAAGCATGCTGGATGGTACAGTGAAACCACCCGGGCTGTTTGAAAATCCCCACGTGATGTTTATGTCAGAGAATCGATCCGGTACCCCTTTGCCCAATGAAACCCTGTCAGAGTTTCAGTTCCGCAGAAGGCAGGCTCAGAGATCTGTATGTTGGAAGTGTGTTGGGTGGTATCCTCAGGTTCAAAACCTGTGGAGGAAGTGAAAGAAGCAGGACTGGGCAGGGGGAGAAGTCAGATTGTGATTCGGTCATGATAAGACCACGGTCAACCCCAACCCTGAAGGTGGGATTGGCCTTTGGGGGTGTCCCAAGCTAGGGCTGAGTTACCTTGGGGCCTGGATCTCTATACCTTCTCCCTCCACCCCCTGTCCCCCAGGCATTGGATGCAGGCTGCTCTCAGGAAGAGGGGTGTGACCTCGGGCAAAGTGGGGATAATAATTGAACCTGTCCAGAGGGCTGTCCCAAAGAGTAAACTGAAGAATGAGGAATTGTTCATTAACATCCAGCCCATCATAACTGTGCAATAAACTGTTGATAATGGTGTTTTTATTATTGATGATGGTGTCAAAGGTTTATGGATCCATTTCCATGTGACTCCTTTACCTTTGTCTTTTGGGTCAAACAAAAGCTATCTAACCTGGGAGAAAAGTTATTGAGCGGCCTGAAGTATTAGACTCTTCACTTTTCACACAGTGTGTACACCCAGGGTTAGTATGTATCGAAGACCTTAGATCCTATGGTATGTTCTAATGAGTGCACTTTGCTGGTCTTCTCAGCATTCAGCACAAATGGCCCCTTCTCTTTCTTGAACTACTCTCTCCCTGACACCTCATGCTCCCACATTTCTTTCCATGTCTCCAGCCACTCCTTAGGAGCATCCCCATTGGCTTATCTCACTGATTTACCCACTCAATGCTAGAGTTCCTCAAAAGATCAGTGTTCGGGTCACTCCCCCATTCATGCTTCCTTTCTCTTTGACTGTGGATTTGCATGTCAACTCTATGATGGCAGCTCCAAGCTCAACTCCAGACCTGAGTATTGTTTGGAGCTCCATTGTGTACATCTACATGCCAACTTCACATTTCTACTGAATATCTCATAGTTCAGATTTATTGCATGTCCTCACCAGAGGCATTGATCTTTTCCCTTGAATTTGCTCACTCAGTATTCCCCATGTCAGCAACTGCACTTTCTTTTATTACCCAAACCAGAAATACTGGGATCATCCTTAACAGTCCCTTCTCTGCTGCCTCGCATACCTAATCTATCACCAAATCCTTCTGATTCTACATGCAAAACGCACATCTTTCCATCACTGCCTTTCTAGAAGTAACCACCATCTGTGGGTTCAACAAAAGCTCCAGTCTCCTGACCAGTTTCTCTACTTCCAGGTGTCACTTAGATCTTTAACCGAGACCATTTTTATAGGCAGACAGGGAGAGTTTTATTTATTTTATTTTATTTTTTTATAATACTATTTTTTTATTATATTATGTTGGTCACCATACAGTACATCCCTGGTTTTTGATGTAAAGTTCGATGATTCGTTAGTTGTTATACACAACTAATGAATCAGGGAGAGTTTTAAAATATAAATTGCATCATGTCACTGCCCTGCTTGAAACTCTGTGCTGACTTCCTGTCACACTTGCAGTAAATAATGAGGTCCTTGATTTGCCTCCAAGACCATGAATGATCTTGCTCTTGTCTGCCCCTCTGTCTTCATCCCTAGCTGCTGGCCTCCACCCTTCCCACAAGCCCACCTCATTGGCCTTCTTGTCTTCTCTGGAAGTAATACTCGACACAGAACATTGCATAGTTTTTCCTCTACCACAGAGTGTTTTCACTCTTCTACTCTTGTCTTTCTCATCCTTCATCTCTTAGCCAGAAGATTCCTTCACATTTGCTTTCCCCATATCTCAGTCTCACTTGGGTTTCCACTGTCTCTCTCATGAAGAACATTTTGGGGCTTTTCCTTTATTGAAAGTATTTATTTGGGTATTAATTTTTTTTAATGTGTACTTCCTCACTAAACTGCAATTCTATGAGCACAGCAACCACATGGGCTGGATTCGAGGCTTATACCCAGCATGTAGCCTCATGGCTGACATTAGAAGATCACTAATTGTCTATTAAATGAACACTGAATGTTTCTAAATAGAGTTAGCATGAATTTGAATCAGGTGTCTTGGTTCTGGTTTTTGCTCTGCTGATTACTAGCCATGTGACCTTGAGCAACTCCCCTTTTCTGGGCCTGTTTTCTTTAAAATGGGGATGATGTCATTGCTCTCCCTCTCTCACAGGAGAAATCCATTCATTCATTTAGCAACACTTTAATGAACATCACCAACTTCTGAGTGCTGGAGTTACTCAGTTAAATGAAAGCCATATTCTCTTCATTAAAGAGCCCAGAGTTTAGAAGGGAAGACAAGTGTGTGAACAAATTCATGATTATATTATAATATAGTAAGTGTAATGACAGAAGCCCACCTGAGGCACATCTTTATGTAATTTATATGTTTAATTTGAAAGAAATGTGTTGAGTTAGATACTGTGCCAGGCACTTGCACATGTACTACCTAATTTAGCTTTCACATAGAAAACTCCAAGTGACCAAAATCATCATTCCCATTTTACAGATGACGAAATTGTGACTAAGTGGCATTAAGCTGTCCAAGTGCATAACACCCACAGTATGGAGGCACCAAGCTTCAAACCCAAGCGTTCTTACTACAAGTTCAGGTCCCTTCCCCCAGAAATTAACATGATTAAAATATAAGTTATTATTTACATTATTTAACGATGAACTGAAGATTTTATAACCAAATCCAAGTCAGAAGGAAAAAAATCATACCAAAGAATCTCACTATTTCCTTCAACTTCCTCTGTTTCTCCAACTTATTCGGGGTTTCTTTGATTATCATTTATAACTGATTGTAAAGAGTTCATTATTGATTATGGCATGTTTTTATTTGTACCCACAGTGAGCAAACTGTTACTTACAATGATAATTTGAAACGTTTTGAGGTTGGAGAACCCTCATATGTAGCCATTTGGTTCCAGAACACTGGCTGTAGCACGCTTGTTGGAGAAAACCCAAGTTGACCTTGTTTTGCTTTCTTTCCAAGTAATTCTTGAAATGTCTCATTGCAACTTAGAGTTCTTTAGAAAAAATTTCAATTTGAAATTACTTTAAATATCTGAGACACATCATATAAAGTAGAATTATAAAAAGGGAAACTGAGGGCAGCTAAGTGATCTGAGCCATTAAGCAGAGGTTGAGAGTAACAGTGAGTAAAGAGGTGTGCTACTTAAGCATTGGTGTTTGTAATTAGCATGAGGTTATCATACATTTCATCTGTGGGAACAAAGGAGCCACACTGCTGATCATTGGCTCACCTGTGGCTAGTCCTCAGTCTAGATCATCATCCATTGCTAACTTCTACTGAAAGCTGCTTATGTGTCAGGTACTGTGCTAAGTGCTTTCATGTATCATCTCATTTATTCTTTAGAAATATTTCTATGACAGAGGTACTCTTATCATAATCACTGATAAGATGGAAAAATGAACACTTAAATCAGGTTAAGTAATTTGCTTAAGGTAGCATGTCATGTAAGTGGTAGAGATGTGATTTGGACCCAAGCATCTGACTCCATGGGTTATGCCCTTAGGCATCATAAAGCCATTTGTCTATGCTGCCGGGGCCATCCAGTGCCCCTTCCCCTTGTGCTGGCACTGTACAGGAGTGATCAAATTCATCATGGCATGAGTTCCCTCCCTTCTCTCATTCTGTTCTTTCTATCTTCTTCCTGCTCTAGCATTATAATCTCCGAGATGAAAGAATAAGAGAAGAAAGCTGTTATCCATTTTGTCTCAAGCCCTACAATCCTTAACACCATCACCAGCCTGGACTGTTAGATGGCTCTTGCAAGCCTGTAGGTCTTTTTGCAAAGTCAAGGTATTGATGTTACAGACATGGTAAAGCCAGTTAGTTCAAATGTATGTGACAATGCAACATGGAGCTGTTATCCTTACAGTCTGCCGCATTCTCTAACTTGGGTTTCCTTTGACAAACTTTATTGTGACATTGTCCAAATATTATTTCAGTAGTATTAAGCAGTTTCCTGAATGTTGGCAATATATAAATGAAAGGATACACCTTTGCTTTAAGGACCTTTAAGTAAGGGACCTTTGCGGTAGCACTTACCACCTTAGATCTTACCTGTCCCACAGGTAAGGTTGCAGAGGGAATCAGGGGGAACTTGCTGAGAAAGACAGACCTGAGCCAGTCCTTGAAGCCCATCAGAAAAGAAGGGAGGGAAGGCATTAGAAGGGGAAGCATGTATGGAGACATGGATAAACAAGACACTGAGAATCTGTTCATGTTGCTTATCTTAATATAACTTTTAGTGATGTAACCTGTTGACTTCAAATTTTGGACTTCAAGCTTGATGAGCTTATTTTTACTCCCTTTTGGAATACGAAAGAGAACATTGTGTAGATGTGTATTTTAATTGTTTCTTCAGTGTTGAAGCAATCCCAGTGTCAATGTTTATGGTCTTGGTTCCCTCAAATTTTGGTTACTTATCAAACAGGGAAACTTCAGTCAACTTTTATTACTAATGAGGCCCCTTAAGTCAAACCTCATTTGAAGTGCTAGGGTTATGGGTTTGAGACAGTTCAGGATCAAATGCATGGAAATTTTTACTTGTAGAAGTGAGTTGAAATCCTTGTTCTGCTATTTGGGTGCTTTGGTGCTTTACCTCCATGAGGGTTAGTTTCTTAAAATAGAGTTAAGAATGCTTTCCAGGGTGCTTTGTGGATTAACTGGGACGATGATTGGGAAAAGATCTGACACACAGTTGGTGCTCTTCCCAAAAGTAAGTTTTGGGTTGATTTGCCTTCTCAACCATCTGAGTCCCAGGAACCTTCGATGCTGAGGAGTAGTCTGTCTCTTGGAGATTAGCATTTTGAGACTCCGTTGGATACAAACATCCAGATAAATGATTGTCAACCAGGGGGATTTTGCCCTCCAGCAGACATTTGGCAGAACTCTAGAGACATTTTTGATTGGCACAGCTGGGAGCAGGTGCTACTGGCTTCTGGCAAGTAGAAGCCAGAGACTCTGCAAAACATCCTACAATGCACAGGACACCCCCACCCCCGCAACAAAGAATGATCCAGGCTCTAATGTCAATACTGCCAAAATAGTCTAAGGCATGTCATAAGTAGAATTTCCTTTTCCTTGTTACCCCTCATTCCTGGTAAAGGATTCTCGCTCTCACCATCAGGGTCCCATCCTTTCAGGGAGCCCGTCAGTTCTGGAGCGAGCTACACCACTCCCCATAGGATCTTGAGTGGTCTCCTTACTTTTCTTTCTATAAGTGGCAACGTTATGTTCTATTTGCTTACTTTCTATTTGCTTACATCAGGACAACATGGCAGAGAGGGTGTTACATCATCCCCAGTGTACCAGTAAAGAAACTGAAGCCTAAAAATGTTAATCATCACAGAGCAATAACCAGGTAGCTAATAACTGGTTAATCCAACCCTGACTTTCAAGATCTTATGGTCCTCATGGTCATTGCTACAGGTTTTGTCATATAATTGCTTTAAGGCTCTTTAATGTTTGCTGAGCTTATATCACAGGTAATTTTTCATCTCCCTGAAGGCAAGAGTATTGTTTCCATGTCTTCTGTTGACTGTATCTGGACCGGAGAGAGAACTCACTTGTTAATATGTCTACTAAAAAAAAAACCCTGATGCTAATAAAGTTAAGCATTTAAAAGTTTAAGAAAAAACAAATCCCTAAACATCAGGAAGAGAGAGTCAAAGTAGCTTCACAACTTTTTTTTAAACATTACTTTGGCTATGAGTCACTAGTTCAAATTAATTCGCATGGAGAAGCCAGCATGCCTAGTGCCTGTTTTCAGCATATGAACACTACATGTTTGGCTGTTATGGCCATCAGCGGAATATCAAGGGCTGGGAGGACACTTGTCGATAGACATCTCACATGCTTCCTGGCAATTAATTTTAAAAGATGCCTAATGCATGGTGGGTTGCTCTCCTAGTGACACTCAATTAATGGAGAATCCCAAAACAATGTATACAAATGCTAATAGATAAAAGCAAACATACCAAGAGGTTGGGTCTACCTACCAAAAACAGAAAAGACCTTGAAGGTTGTTTATGATATCATAAATCTTCAGCTCTAGTCTCTGTTTTGTTGGTACTAGATTTCTTTGCTTGAAAAATCTGCTCTGAGGTACAAGGGAAGTAATTACCGAGTCTTACCAGGGACTAAAACAGAATCCCCAAACAAAATGTTTTAGGGGTTTCTTAAATTAATTTTTGGAGGGAATTTGGTAACTCTATGTACTCCCAACAACATAAAAGGATTTAACCTTTAATTTACTGTTTGAAGATGTGTATTCCTTCTTGGAGGGCTAAGGAATAGTGCAAGGCCACTTTTTCACTCTGTTGGAAAAGCGTTATAATTTCTTTCTAAATTTATATTTCAGATGGGAAATAACGTTATTCCAGTTTCTTCCTACTAACATCATAAGCACCTGAACATACTCAACCAAAAAACTAGATCGTCAGGAGGGGTTTGGGAGGATGGGGTAACTGGGTGATGGGCATTAAGGAGGGCATGTGATGCAATGAGCACTGGGTATTACATACAACTGATGAATCGCTGAACTCTACCTATGGAACTAATAATACACTATATGTTAATTAATTGAATTTAAATAAGGTTAAATTAAAAATAAAAAAAACTAGGTTGTCTAAAATAGTTTTTTTACCCCAGACTGGTTAAAAACATAACAACAACAAACAAAACAACCAATGCGTCCAGTTCCCATCAGTATGGTAAATTGCTTACAGTAACTACAGTCCAAATAAATGTCCATGAATCCTTCTCTTAGCCTTCAATTAATGGCTAATCATTCTTAACGTAACCAAGTGAGTGACCAGGCGTGGCAGTGGGCTATGCTCTCAGGTAGAGGGGAGAAGAGATTTATTGGTCTTGGAAGGTTTTGTACCCATTCTTGCCAGCAAATGAGGTAATAGGTTGGCTGACCTCAGAGTCCTTGTTACTCTGGTATTGGTTGTTCGCAGTCACCTTTAGGAAATCTAGCACTGGGGTAAGGGTTATTTAAGAAGATGGATTTGCAAGGCACATCCAAGTTATAAAAAACAGAGGGCCAGTTCACTAGTCTTCAGCTCGCCTTGGTCTGGGTTGGCTGTTAATTTGGAATAGTCTGTAGAGAATGAAATCCCCAAACTTGGAGTCTGTTCCTAAAGTCTGAGGAAACGCTGAAGGTGAGGTTCCTGAATCACTTTCCATTGCAAGTGGGAGGGACGTGGGGGAGGGAAGGTTAAAAGTCAGATGTTGCAAGTGGCAACTTGTGAGCCAGATAGGACCCATATGCAATAATTGCTTGGCTCTCATAGTATGGGGGGAAAATGGGCAAATTTTAAATTGGGAGGCTTCATAAAACTTCTGCATTAAGTTGTTCTTAACTTAAAAATAGTAGAAGTAGCAACACTCAGCCTATATTCTAGCATAGCAAAAATGGGTTGGAATTGCTCATTTTAGAAAAATTTAAAAACCAAACTGTCCAATCCACTGTGGTCCACCTACTCCCTGTTGTCCCTTAGAGTGTTCTCTTCACACACTTGACAGCATTTGAGCTTGTGACCTCCGGTTGTAAACTGGGTAAGGGTTTGCCCCAGGTGCATCAAATAGAAATATGCAGTCAGATTTAAGATATATTCCAAACCATTTGTAAGGAATAAAAATTAAAATACCAAAATTTGCCGATGATTAACTTATTGAAAGCCAAATATTGTAGGATAGGTTCATATCATTCTTACCTACACCATGATGGGCTTTCTTGAAAATGGGAAAAAGAGAGATGGTGCAGTGCCTCTAACTAAGCATCACACATGAGCTTGGACCTGTAAGTCAAGATTCCCTCAGATGCAAATGGCGTAAATGAGCTCAGCTTGCTAACCTGCCCCCCCCCCAATATTGTGTTACATAAATGAGAAACCCAGGGGTATCTGACTTCAGGCAAGGCTGTATTCAGGAAATCCCATATTGTCATCTTCCTTTCTCACTCCCCTTTTTTCTTTTTCTCTCAGCTCTGCTCCCTCTGTTGGCTTAATTCTCTAGCAAGTTCTCTCCATATGTTGGCAAAGATAGCGACTGACAGCAAGTCTAGGCTCATATTGTCCCTTGGGACATGATCTAAGAAAGAAAAAGAACTTCTCTCTTAGAAACCATGGCGATTCTAGCAAATTTAGCAATTCTAATGAATTCTAGTAAACACCCATCATTAATTTAACCAATATTTATTTTTTTCATTTATTCATTTGAGAGAGAGAGTGCGCGCACATGAATCGGGGAGAGGACAGAGGGAAAGAATCTTCAAGCAGACTCCCCACTGAGTGTGGAGCCCAATGAGGGACTTGATGGAAGACTCAAACTCATGACCCATGAGATCATAAGCTGAGCCAAAACCAAGAGTCAAACGCTTAACTGACTGAGCCACCCAGGCGCCCCTAACCAAAATATATTTAGTGCCTACTTTGAGTTACTTTCTAGCTAGGTGCTTGGAAACATCCATGAAACCCTGCTGTTGTGGATCTTACAGTATGGGAGGAGGTGGAAGGGAATCAGAAAATGAAAAATAAACATAATCAAGAACATCATATAGTACTTTAGAAGTAAAAGGTACCATGGGAATTTCTTTTATTATTATTATTATTATTATTATTATTATTATTATTATTATTATTATTAAAAGGCCCACCGGGTGAGGAGGACTAGCTCCCAAAAGTCAAGAGAGATTCTTTTACCAGAAATGGGCAGGGATACAATGTAGGCAAAAATGAGGTATTCGTAAATTAGTCCTGTAAATGGGAGTGTTTTGAACTGTGCACATCATCCCTTAGTGTTTCCTATGTGCTACTTTGGGATGGACAGAGAAAGAGTAAGACTGGCTCCTCTGTAGGGTCGAACATCATGAAATGGCATGACCCTGCCGTGATGTGCTTCCTGCCTCCTGCTTCACAAGCAGCACTGTCAAGTTTCTTGGAGTTCCCTAAATACACCTTTTGGTTCTCAGATCCCTGTCTTAGCTTATGCTGTTCCCTGTGCCTTGAATGCCCTTCTCCCTCGTCCTCAAACCATCTTGGCTTTTTTTGTTGTTGCTGTTCAAGGACCCCAGCTAAGTTAGGTGTCCCTCCTGTGGGCTCTTAACCTATGCTTGTCTCTCTGGCAGGGAAATCATCGTATCTTTCCCTTCTTAGCTCCTAGTGGTCTGTTCAGTTCATGGTACAGACATAGAGATCGGTATGGCAGGGAGGATGAATCTGTTTAACGGCTGCTCTCCAAGACCACTCAGTCCGCTGTGATACTCTACCGATGAAGACCAAAGAATGAAGGCCATCCCGGCCTCGTGTATCAGGAAGCTATGCCAGTGTTTGCACTGCTTGCCTTTAAGTTGTCAAGGATGATGACCTCTTTCTGACCCTCCGCCTCTCACCTGCCCTGTTGGTGCTCCCTACACGGGAATCAGGAGAAACAGGCTTGGGGTCACATAAAGTCTATTAGAAGAATTCTTGGGTGGCAGTTTAGGGGGTAGTTAAGAGCATGGTCTTTATGTATATTGGTGTCCCAGATCTGAAGCTTAGTGGATGTGTGACCTTCAGCTGGGTATAGTCGCTCTCATCAGGTATAGATAGTATCTACAGAGAGTAAGGTTATCCGTGTCAAACTCTCCAGTGCTTAACTCAGTGACTGTTCGATAAATGTTTGCTGTCATGATCCTTGCTATGAGGAGGAGGAAGCATTCTCAGCCAGCCAAAGAACTATAAGACCCATATTACATGATCTTAGTGGTTCCAGTTTGCAAAGGGCATGTGCTTGTTTTATGTCATTTGATCCTCAGTCACCCTATGAAGTAGTGTCTTTTTCATCCCCATTGCAGAGATGAGAAAGCTAAGTCTCACGTATGCTTTCCTGGGCATTTATCTAAACCTTTTAGCTTTTGCCATTCTACCTCTCTCCCTATTTCTTTGCTCCAGATATTCCAACTTTGGAATGATGAGGAGACGGAAATACAGGGTCAGGCTGTGGGACACTGGCTGTGTGTCCAGGACTCATCACTGTGTTGCTCTTAACCAGCCAAGAGTAGGGTAGAGCCGGGAACATCTACCTGGTGCATGACACAAGCCTTTTCCTAAGAGCAGATTTGGAGCTAGCCCAGGGTACAAATGGTTTTTTTCTTGGGGGAACTGTAAGTGACCTCTGTTTATAGCAAAAAAAAAAAAAAAGAGTCCCTGTGGCCCAGCCTCTTCTCTGGGAAGAATGGCAGTCCCCAACCACTTAGAGTGGCACGAAGACTTCCCAGTAGGGTAGGGCCTGAAGCCACATCCTTGGCACTCCTGCCAGAAATTTCCCCTTGTGCCTTATGGCATACGGTCACCCATCTTGAGCAGCTGTGACAGGGCTTCTGTTATAATTCTCTGAGCAGAAGGTAGGGAACACCTGAACTAGAGACCAAAGCCTGGATTGGGCCTGAAACACATGTCTGGATTGGGCTCAGAAACACATGTCTAGACCTAAGTCCTCCCCCCTTTCCTGTGTGGCTTTAGTCAGCTTCCTCTACCTGAGCCTCACTTGAAATCTTGAAGATTCCTTCCAGCTTGGAGTAGACTGCATGACGGCCACCCAGAGACAGGAAGTGGTAAATGCTTACCTTATAAAGAAGGATCTTCAAAGATGTGGTCTTCACAGACAGACATTATCCAGGATTATTTCAGCGGGCCC
This sequence comes from Ursus americanus, assembly GCF_024610735.1. Taxonomy (NCBI): domain Eukaryota; kingdom Metazoa; phylum Chordata; class Mammalia; order Carnivora; family Ursidae; genus Ursus; species Ursus americanus. The sequence continues at coordinate 20,488,457 of NC_142135.1, forward strand.
TAAGTCACATCAAAGCGTGCTTCCAAGAGAGAGGCCAAGTGAGAGTACACACACAGAAGAGAAGAGGAGGTGAAACAAAGATACACAGAGTAGAGTGACGCGGCCACCAGCAAGGGAATGCAGGCAGCCAGCAGAAGCAGCAGGTTGCAAGAACAGATTCTCCCCTTTAGCTTCCAGGGGGAGTGTGGCCCTGCCGACACCTTGATTTCAGCCCAGGGAAGCTTCTGGCTTCCAGAAGTATGTGGGATACATTTCTGTTGTTTTAAGTCCCCATGTTTGCAGTTTGTTACCGCAACTGTAGGAAACCAATACGCTGCCCTCTGTGTCCATGGGCCTTCGTCCGTTCTTGCTGCCCATCTGCCCACTGAGCCTGGCAGTCTCACTTGGTGCCTGTTCAAAAGAAGAACGAGACACTTGTCCTTCTTTAAACCTGCAGGAAGGCAAAGTACTCATTTAGCGTCAAGTTCTCTGTTCCTTTCAACTTGGCATCTGCGGTCGCCACCAACACAATACAGCCTCCACCCTCTGCTATTTTCAGTTTCTCCTCATCCCAGGAGTCGGTTTCCAGCCAAGTCTTGCATCAGGAAAGATAGTCAGTTAATGACCTTGAGATCATCAGTATGTGAGTAAAGAAGAGAACATTCATTTAGTAGCACTAAGTGTATTCATTCAATAAATATTTGAGCATTACGTGCAAGCGTAGGGACAGTGACAGTAGGGAAGCTGACAGGACAGATCCTTATTCTTACGGAGCTAGCATTGTGGAGGACCACACTTGATAAAGCTTTTGTGTCTACAAAATTGCAGCAAAGTACTAATTTTCCAGGCCCGTTAGCAGAGCATCAGACCCATGTTTCTGCTGGGTGAACTTCCTCATTGCCTGTTCCCTGGCTTGAGCTTCTGCAGAGGGTCCTGGGAAAGCATTTTTAGCCCTGAGGACATTGTTGGGGGAGAAGCAGTGTGGAGCTTGGGTCATAACTGGTCCCGCGTATTTCTCCAAATTCCACCAGGATGTGCCCCCGTGCTCCCTTTACCCCAGTCAGCTCAGAACTTTGGGATTTGAGAAGAATGTTGAAGAACTAAAAGCACTATGGGGAAGAAAAAAATATTTGAATCTTCCTTCGTTTAATTCTGTTCTTTCCATTACTTCTCTGTATCCCAAGTGACCTCAAGAGAAAAAATAGCACTCACACTGCCAGGATTTCCTGCACCTCCAACACATCCTCACGTGGCATGGGGCTCAGCTTCCTGCACTGAAATGGTCCCCCAACCCTTGGTGGCTCCAGTGGAAACCCCATCATCTCTGGGGTCTGCCTTTTTTTCACACCCCCCCCCACTTCGAGGTATCGCAGTTCAGAATTCAGCTGCTGCTTGCTTCTTCCCCTCCATCTGCGTCTGAGGCACCAGCCCCTCATGCTTTGACTACCGTGCTGTGTGCTGACTCTTCCCACTGCTCCTTACCTTCCCACCTCCACACCCCCAGACCGTTCGCATAGGGACCAGAGGGATTCTTTTAATACATAAGATCACACCCACGTCATCCCTTGCTTAAAATTTCCCATGTTCAGAATAAAATCCAAAGTCCTCACCAAGGCCTAGCAGGCCCTGCGTGGTCTGGCACCTGCCTTCTTTCAGACCTCATTTCCTATCATTCTCTTGTCTTCTCGCCCTTGTGACACAAGCCTTCCTGCCATTCCCCTCATTGCTTTGACACTTCTGAATGTTCCAGGGTCACCTGTGGAGGGAGGCCTTGTCTCACCACCCAAACTACAACATGCCATCCTTCCGGTAGGGGTCCCTGTCGGCCTCTGCATATCAGTTCGTTTGTAAATTACCCATCTCTGGCACTAAATGGTAAGCTCCATGAAGACTGAAAATACTACTCCTCTCCACAGCCTCAGTACCCAGAATAGTGTCAGGCATACAGTGGTGCTCAATACATGCTTCATAAAGGAAAGAAGTCAAAGGTCAGCATATGATCAATGTGGAGGACTTTAAGCTTCTTCCAACTCCAAGAATCTATGAGCCTGTGAAGGCCTAGCAGCCTGGATTAACGAAGTGCCATTTATAACTAGGTTGGAGTATTAGGAGATTTAGTTGGTGCTCCTCTTTGGAGACTGAATTGATTTTTCTCTTCTTGATTTCTCCCTATGAGGACTACTGAGCGCAGAGCAAGGCGCCCAAGGCCCTCTCTGGAGAAAAGGCAGGGAGTGTAAAAGCCATCAGAGCATGCCTCTAGTCTCTGTCTGCAGTAGTGGTCTCCCTCTTCATCCACGTGGTTGCTGGACTTTCAAAAAAGTCTTTGCATTACCCAGTTGTCTTGATCTGACTACCTCGTACTTACTCCTGAAGTCCTAGGTTAAATGTTCTTAACTCAGTGACAGTTTCCTGCTACCCAGCCTAGGTTAGGTCACGCAGTTCTGCGATCTTTGGCCTTTGTGAGCACTCATCACAAGCCCATCAACATTTATCATTAGCTGCCTGCCTTGCCGTTCTGAAGGCACCAAAATGAACCTTGTCTGTCCTGTTCATCATTATACTCAAGGTGAATAACAGAGTGACAGGGACAGAGTAGGTACTCAATAAGTGTTTGTCGAATTAACAATTGCATTTTTATGCTAAGCAACAAAAAATGACAACATAAAAAAAAGAAAAAATGTGATTGATGATTGACTACTTACCACTTCCCTGACACCAGCATCAAAAGCAGCACCACACTTAATTTGGACACTATTTTGTGGTCAGCTGTAGGTGGTGGGACAGGAGATTAATGGGACATTTGCTGCTGGAAATGATCTAATTATTGGGCAGATTTTTCAGAACCATGGACCTGAGTGGCTCTGTAGAAACCATCCAAGGAAGACGGTGAATCAGATTTTGTTCATAACATCCTCAGTGTGCAGATCATGATCTTTTCGAGAAGTTGTTTTATCAGGAAGTTCTATACAATTTCCCCATAATCTCTCTTCTTGTAGTCCGAGCCTTGTCTTTTCCTCCCACGGAAGATAGAGCACAACTGAAGGTATAGTAGGAAGAATTAGGAAAGACTCTTGTGTTTTGAGTATTTTTCAACTTCTCAATTTTCCTTTCTTCAAAATGGAAATATTATCTATTTTCTCAGGATTTGGATAACAACATTTTGAACAGCTGAGTATTTAGCATGTGAAATGTTTGATAGGCACGAGTGTTTGCACCGCATAGTCTAAAATGCACAGATTTTTACAACTAGTAGAATTTTGTAACTTGCATTTTCAGAGCTGAAGCCATTAACCCACGCAAGTAGGGGATAACATTCTAATAGGGCTTATGGATCCACACTTTGCTCAGTCAGGTATATTACTGGGAAGACTGAGGCTAGAGGTTCTCAGGGGGCCACGAACAGAAAAGCTGAACCATGCACACCGAACAAAATCCTCATCCTGACTTACTAGCACCATGCTCTAGAGACAGACCAGCCGACTTACCATGACCCAGCTCCCATGTGTCTTACCAGTACCTCAGCAGCACCGCCTCCCTAATGTCACAGCTTATGAAACCACAGCTCAATTCGTGGGGAACAGAAAGGAGGATGGGTGATCTATATTTTGGTGTTGAGAGGAATTTAGATCATCTGAACTTAGGGAGTTTTTTATGCAGTATTTGTAAGTTGAGAGCAGGTATAATGAGCTGGATGTCTTATTTGGAAGCAGATTATCCACATAAAGGATACCCGATCCCATTCTGTATTTCCCGAATGAAACTTCATCACCAAGGTCTGATGGTGAGGAGAGCATTTGAAAGCAGGACTATTCCTGGCCCGGAACTCAGGCTCACAACCCCTTAGCTCTCTCAAATGACCACAAACTTAGTGGCATAAAACCACACAAATGGACTGTGTTATAGTTGTAGAGGTCAGAATTCCAAAATGCGTCTTATGGAAAATCAAGGTGTTGGTAGAGATGCTTCCTGATGGGAGAGTAGGAGAGAGAATCCACGTCCTTGTCTTTTCCAGCAATGTTCAAGGTGGATGGACTTACATTTGATGTGTACGGGAAGCAGGAAATAAACCTTACTGTAGCCACTGATACTTGGGGATCATTTGTTACTGTAACATGTTACTTATCCCAACTAATGCATTTAGTAAGGGTTAACAGGAGGTAAAAGAGAAGAGCAAACAGCAGAGATCGCTCCTACCTGACCCTTTCTATCTGCCTGTCTCTATTCACAGGCCACATACAGTTCCCTATATCTCTGATGAAAATGTCCATTAACCCCATCTCCTGGCTGGTGGGTTTCTGTTCTGAGGAGGTAGAGAATTTACTTTCTGAAGTGTATGTGATAATAAACCCAAAGGTGTACTGTTGATCACACATAGTTGACTCTACATCAGTTGAAATGAGAAAGCTCTGCAAGTATGATGATGGGGTACTAGGCGGAGAGAACAGGATGGTGCTACAGCATTTAACCACAATCATGCTCTCTATTTCTTGTGCTAAGCCCTCGCAATGGAAGTCTGCTTCTTTCAGGGCAAGCACAGAGTGGGAGAGAATTTGGGAATTTGATGGAAACTACGGTAGAAAGGGAGTCATGCAGACGTCCTGGGGAAAAGGAAGCCATGCCAGGCTGCCTGGGGTCCGGGGTGTCTGCACACCGCAGGCACTCGCTCCTGGAGACTCATTGTTTTGCAGTCTTTAGATGCCCTCATTCACCCTGCTCCCCTTGCCCACAGTGCTGCTGTAGCCCTTGCCTGAGGCCGGAGATTGGGATCAAGGTTTAGCTCCCACCAGCTGGAAATGGAAGTCTAGCCTAGCACGAAGGGGGCAGCAGGCAAATGCCTGCAGGTGACAACGGGAACTTTACATGTGTGTTTCACAGAAACATTCTTGTAACCTGGGTTAGACATTGGTGAGCTTCTCTATAACCACAGCTACCACATTCCGGTCTTCTGCTGGGCTGTCAGTACATGAGTTCCTATGGGCCAGCCTCAGGACCCATCACCCGCCAAAGTGCATTGTTTCTATGGAAACCTGCAATCTGGGTCCAAAATACCCAGGTTAAAATTCTGCTATTCTATTTGACTCTGTGTGTTTTCAGTGGAGGCTGGCCAAATTTAGATTAAAAAGAGGGGTTCTTTTCTCAATGTGTGCATTTTCTTTATCCTGATGATATTCTTGTCAGAATAATTGAGGACCCTCTCTCCTAAAGTGTCTGTTTAGAAGGAAAGTACTGTTCCAGCAGGATTAGCCAAAACGAAGATGGAAATCCTTTCCAGCCATTGTTCATTTGCTTTTTCTTTTATTTCTCGAAACCCTGCAGGGCGAGCCCTGCTGAGACTGACTGACAAAAAGCTCGAGCGAATGGGGATTGCCCAGGAGAACCTCCGGCAGCATATCTTACAACAGGTGCTCCAGCTGAAGGTGCGCGAAGAAGTCAGAAACCTACAGTTACTCACACAAGGTATCCTGCTGCTACCTAGTGGGTGGATGGAAGGGGAGGATGGGAAGAAAGAAACCCTTACCATCATAACAAAGGGGAGCCAGGGAGAAACCATTTCTGTGTTTTTGCAGAATTTCTTTTATTTAAAAAAATATAGAGAGAGATTTAAGGGCCACTTCCCTCCTAAAGCTTCTCTTTTTCATCGGTCACTGGGGGAAGGATGCACAAGTAAGTAATGGGTGAGCAGATGGAATTATCTGATGACCTAATATCAAGGACCTCACATAGAGTTGTATAGGTTGTGCACTGCACAACTCCAGAGATATGGATACAATTGCACCCCTAGAGTTGTACAGTGTGGCCCAAGCTGCCTTAGTTTGGCCACCAATTCTGAGGGAGCCTTGGAATTTGCATGACTCCATAGTTCATACAGTCATGATACAAGTGGGATTTGTGTTGTGTTTCATTTTACTTTGCTTTTCACTGATTAATGGGAGGAAAACATTTTAAAGGTATGTGTCTGTATATATAAGCATATGAACACATATGCTCTTGAGAGATTTTTGAGAACGTTATTTAGTATCCTGAAAATAGAATCATTTAAAAAAAAATAGATTGTAAAGAATTTAAGCCTGGAATATTATGACCATATAATTCCAAACAAGAATCATTAATAAATTCGATATGTTGGAAGCGCTTAAGGGACCTATACCAGGAAGTGACAGAAAAAAGCTGGAATTTGAAGAAAACTTTAAGTTGCACTATGTATAACTCATGTGTCTACATAAGATTTGGTTGCTATCAATCTCCACTGGCTGTAACCCTTTATTTATTTTATTTTAATGTCCATTACACACCATTTTAAGTGAAAGGATGATAAAATATGTATTTCTGAGAGCCTGGGGTATTTTTCAATCTGTAGAATATTGTAACTGCGTGCATACTGATATTGGAGAAATCTGGGTCAGCCAAGTTTCATGTTATTGCATTTAGATTATAACCCAGTAATAGACCATTTGCCTAGAGAAGTGATGTACTGCCTAAAGATGACTGCTCTATAAGGATGTATACAGACTTCGAGTGATACGAAAATAGTGTGCTTATTTGATATGCATTATTTGCATTTGTCTCCAGAGGCTTCCAGTGGTAAATTTATCGGTACAAGTACACTGAGTGATTTAAATTTGAATCTGACATACTGATATATTTTTTAGTTTCTTTGAAGAAGTAAATAGAGATTCAAAGATTTATTATAAGAAAGTCCATCCTAGTGCTATTTATAAAACTGAAAAATTATGAACAACCTAGAGGTTCAGCAATATGGAAAGAAACAAATAATTCTGCTTATATTCGTAAGATACAATATAATGCTGTCATTAAAATTAAATCTTCAAGGAATGTACAACAACATGGGGAAGTACTTGAGAAAAAAATAGGAAGTGGGGGTGGGGGGAAAGAGCATGTAAAAATTTTTATTTACAATATGAACCAAATTTCTTAAAAAGGACATGTTTTTATATGTACACAGAAAAAGGGGTGCCAATGAATGTGCCAATGTTTTGATAATGGTTCTCTCTAGGTGGCGGGATTGGGGGTGATTTTAATTGTTTTCTTTCTTTTTTTTTTAATATTTTTCAAATTTTCTTGTTTAAATCTGTATTATGGTTATAATCAGAAAATACATGCACATTTTTTAAGCTTCAATCACATGCATCATCCTGCCAGGTTCTGGTTATGTCTTGAGGTTTTCTCTGCTCTTTTGTTTTCTTCCTATGATGATATATAGAAAATGAGACCTAAACTCATCTTGTGTGCCTTAGACTCTTCCCCCCGCCCCCCGCCACTGTCAGCCTGCAGTGTGTTTGCTTTGCAAAATCATTTTCTACAGCTTTCATTGCCCTAGATGCATAATATATAAGATTTTTCCTGAGATAGTACTCAAGTCTATTAAGCTAAATATATGTTTGTGTTCTGGGAAGGTAATGCTAAGTTCAGCCTTTTCAATTCAGTTGTTGTCACTTTCTTTAGCTTTGAAAAGCTGTGCATTTTGCATTCTTTCATTCCACTCCCTTTAGAAGAGATCACGTTCACTAGCTCTTGGATATTCTGTCTGCACTCATATTACCTTTTTTATTGCTTGTCCTTTACATGTTAATGTTCGAACTCATTTCATGCCAGGCAGACTTTAGAAAATCTATAGCCTTATTAAAGTGATGGTTTCTTTTTTTAAAAAAAGTGAAACAAAAAAATTGACAAGTTGTTTTTATGACTGATAATAGAAGTTCTAAAGACAGCTGGGGTAGGCTTAAAATATTTTGGGTCTGGGTTTGCTATAATAAAAATTGGAATGCTATTCTACCCAAGTAACTGACTGGCATAACATGTATATCATAGGGAAATTCACCATGGGGTTGATATGTGGTTCAGTATTGAATATTTGATTCCCCATCGCTGCAAATATTAATCAGTAGAAATAATACGCTGAATAAGTCCAAACAAAGATTTTAGAATGCTACTTAGCTTCTGAAAATCCCTGAACGTGTTTCTAAAAGAAATAATAGCTAAGCCTACTTTTCCAACTTTCTGATGGCTATTTTAAAACTGGGTCTTAAGCTATTGATTCTGTACCAGTCATTTTCACATTGTTGGCCAGGAGCCCCCTGACAGTAATAGGACTAAGATGGTCTCAAAAGGACTGGGGAAGCTCCTGCTGACTACTGTGGGTCATCTGAACACAGGAGCCATGAAGTTTTTACCCTCCTCCTTCTGGATGCTGACCCAGAGACAGAAACTATAAGGTATTTTAAAAACGTGCATGGTGGAGTCATAGTAAATACATCAGTTTATAGGCACTAACAATGAATCGTAACAAACAATTTTTTAAAACAGCTCATCATCAAGTAATGAATCATGGAACTTTACATCAAAAACTAGGGATGTACTGTATGGTGACTAACATAACATAATAAAAAAATATTATTTAAAAAAAAAAGCAAAAAGAAAACAGCTCATCATCTAAAGCTGGAACTGTCCTCAGCTAAAATGCTGGCCTCTGATTTCCCTTCTGTTGTTCACCATGGCCCTGTCACTACCTGACATTTGCCAGAAACATAAGCCACGTCTGGCCCTTTGAATGCATTCCCCTGGAGACCGTTGAGGTGGTTTCTTCCTCCATATGGTCTTTTGGTCCTGTGTGTCCTGTCCATGAGGTGGCCAAGACATCAGTTTGGTGGGCTTGCTAGTTTGCTCATTCCTGCAGAAAACTCACCCATGTTACGGCATCTCCACTTGTTTGGGAGAATGCAGTACAGAGCTGGAAACATCATCATTCTCTCCTGCTTGATTCATGAGAGATGGGAGAAAGGCTCCTTATGTAGCACACAGCGGTGGTGCAGAGTATCAAATTAATTCATAACCAAGCATATATGAGGGGCATCTTTAGCTTTTTTAATAATGGACAATATTTGTAGGAAGAAAAAGACCCCAGGGATACTGAAAGCTGTTTCTCGTATGCCTAATATACAAATCACTGCACTAATTGTCACATCCAGTCCTGAGAGTTACCCTACCGTGATCCGTGCTATTGTTAGCCCCAACTTACATATGGGGAAACAGAGGATGAAGAATTTAAGTAATAGACCCAAAGTCAGACAGCTAGTAAAGAGCACAGTACAGGTCTGTCCGACTCAACAGCAAACTTCTATCCATTACATTTCAGCACCTCTGATCTGTCAGATGGCGGTAATAATTCCTGTTTCATGGTGGTGCTGTGATGGTTAAATGAAGTTTTATGTGGAAACCATATAGCATAGTTTATGGCATATTCTATGAAAAGGGGTTGGCAGACTTTTTTTTTTTTTTTCTGGAAAGGGCCACGTGTATGTATTTTAGTCTTTAAGGGCCATGCAGTATCTATGGTAACTACTACATCATGTAAAAGCAACCACAGATACTCTTAAGTGATTGAAAATAGCAGTATACCAATGAAACTTTATTTACAAACATAGTTGGTGGGCCATAGTTTGTGGACTCCTGCATTACAGGGGCAAAAATGTAAACTTTTAATAGCATTATCAATATTTTTTTTCTTAGTATCTTCCCTTTTGAGTTGTAAATGCTTCCCTCATCTCGCGATGTATATATATATCACTCCTGGGGTGTCCTTTTCAATGTCTTCCTTGGCTACAAGTACATGGATAGTGTAAAAATGTCATCACAGCTGTGAGGGTGGGGTTACTTTGGGCAGTAGAAACCAGTATCCAAACTGGAGGATAAAGCAGATGAAGGCAGTAAATGCCACCATCTCCAAATGCCTTTTTAATGAGTGCCTACAGAGTGAAAGAAAGACGACCACGGTTGTTTACCAAGGCCACTTAGAGCTCATTAAACATTAGTGTTTCCCGAAGGACTTCTTCCACATTGTCCAAATATATGTGGCAAATTTTAGTTAAGAATTGCATGACCAGAGGACTTTCCTGGAGCTTCATCTTTTCGAATGACACAAATTAGAAACACTACTTTCTAATCCAAGAAGACTTTTCAGAACCATGTGTACAGAGTGGGTATTTTAGTCCAGTCACCCCCACAGTGATACTTCAGCAACTGAAGTAGGCCATCTGATCTGAAATAGGCCATCTGGTCCACCACATTGCTTAAAGAAGGAAGTCTTTGTAGAACATAGCAATAGACTCTTTGAGAAAATTTTTCCAATCTCATTTTACAGTTTTGGGCTCCAAGACCCAAAGAGGATTAGAGAATAGTTCATGGTTACACAGCTGGTTAGTAGCATAACTGAAACTAGATCCCTGTTCTCCTAATTCCCAAACCACTGTTCTTTTCTCCTTATTGTTTTCGATTAAGGTTTAATTTATATACAGTAAAATGCACCATTTTTAGTGTACAGCTCTGCAGCTTTTGACAAATGCGTATGGTTGTGTAGCCCCCACCACAGTCAAGATATTAAATAAAAGTTCTGTAAGTCCAAAAAATATTCTCCCTGGTGCCCCTTTGCTGTCAGCTCCTCTCATTACCCCCACCCTCTGGCAACCACTGCTGTGTTTTCTGTACCTTTAGTTTTGCCTTTTCCAGAGTGTCATAAGTGGAATCAGAGAGTCTGACTTCTTTCACTTAACTGTGATTCACTGAGACTTATCAGAGCTATGGTGTATATCACCAGTTCATTCATTTTAATTGCCTAGTATTCCACTGGGTGGATATCCCACAGTTAGATATACCACAGTCTCCCGCTGAGGGACATCTGGGTTGTTTCCAGTTTTGTAAATACTAATAAAACTATTATAAGATTCATGTACTGGTTTTCATATAAACATGAGTTTTCATTTCATTAGCTAAATATCTAGAAATTGCTGGGTCGTATCATAATTATATGATTATTAAGAAACTGCCGGCCCAGTATTCTTAAAATAATAAAAGAAGAAAAACAGTGTTAGAGGCTGGCTTTCATACATGCAAAAATATTACAAGTTTTCTGAAAATCATTCCATCTTCGTAGAAGTCTTACCTAGCACTTTCTTGAGCCACCACCATCTTAAGAAGCCCCTGTTTTCCTGAGAGTTTCTAGTGAATTATCTCAACATAAATCAAGGTCAAAAATGTTTATGGTTCACTTGTTCATTTAACTAAAATTTTCTTAGCATCTCAGTTGTCATTAAGAAATGCTTTCTTTGCCAGGGCACCCGGGCGGCTCATTCGGTTAAGTATCTGCCTTCGGCTCAGGTCATGTTCTTGGGGTCCTAGGATCAAGCCCCATGTTTGGCGCTCTGCTCAGTGGGGAGGCCTGCTTCTCCCTCTCCCTCTGCCTGCTACTCCCCCTGCTTGTGTTTTCTCTCTCTCCCCCTCTCTCCCCCTCTCCCCCTCTCTCCCTCTCTGTCAAATAAATAAATAAATAAAATCTTTAAAAAACAAAAGGAAAGAAAAAGGAAAAGAAAAGAAATGCTTTCTTTGTCTTTCCTCTGAGGAAGATAATTATAGTAATATTTCCAGCTCCTGGGAAAGAAAACTTGAACCAATCAGATTCCCTTTTATGCATATGTGAGGTATGTCTGATGGCCCCTTCTAGTATCTTCCAAATTATACTCTTTGAATTTCCAGGCTTTTCCATGTCTTTTATTTAGTTGCGCCACTGGTGTTACAGATCTGTTGTTCACATGTATGTTCTCTTCATACTCAGCTCTTCCGCCTTATCATTGGTTGACATTGAGTTTACCTCCCTGGTGCTCATCTGTTTGCGTGAGCATGGTGATGACCCTCTTGTTCTCCTCCTCTTTTTCCAGTGGCTCCTTCTCTTTGATAGCAAGTCCCCTTCCTCTGTCACTCCCTGAATGTTGATGCCACCTGGGGAATGGGTCCTCTTAGCTCTTCTCATTGTGCATGCTCCCTGGAGAATCTCATGCACTGCCATAGTTTTAACCATCCCCTCCTTCATAGTGACTCTTAAATACATCTTAGATCACTATGAAGCTTCAGATCTTTACTTTAATCTCCCTAAAGAGCATGAACTCTGAATATTCTGTTATCTCAAAAATGTTCTAAGGTAACTCCATTGTCTTTCTCGCCATCTCCCCAGCCTGTTCTTCCCCTTGTGTTTCTTCTCAAGGTTAATGGCGTTTCTCATTTATCACCTAATGTAGAAGGCTCCGAATCACCTGACCTGTGGTTACTCCTTCTCCCTTACCACCCATATGTAATCAGTGACCATATCTTCTGAATTCTGTTTGTAGAATGGGTTTCCAGTCTTTTCTTGCCTCATGACCATGCTAATCACTGTGTTAAACCATTCCTCTTAAGCTCCTTCCCAGGCCGTAAGAATAACATAGTAGTTATTTGATCTCTAATCTCTGCCCTGTCGCATTCGTTCACCTTTAATTAACTTCCTACTTCTATTGCCAGACTTAATTTAAATATATTTCTGATGACATTATATCCCTCCTTGAAACTTTTGATGGCTCCCAGCTGCCTACAGAATAAAACCCAAACTTTTTACCATTCCACAGAAAGCCATTCTGGGCATTTCATAGATGTATTAACTTTGGGCAAGTTACTTGTCAGAGATTAAGATTCCTCAGTTGTAAAAATGGGACTAAGACCTATTTCACAGAGTTGTTAAGAATACGGTATAATAAAACTCATGAAAGGACCTAGGCTTGATGAGATATCACCTCTTCTGAGAAGCCTTACCTCCTCTCTCAAGCGGAACCAATCATTCTCTCTTCTTCATTACTAAGTACTTTGTTCATACTGATAATGTATTGATTACATAGTATCTTTTTAGTATCCATTTATTCTTTCATCCACTGAGCACCAGTTTCTGTGGTGTTAGGGATGGAAGGAACACCCAATCTAGCAATGAGGATAGAATGTGTATGCCCTCATAGAAATACATGGATGTATAGTAATGCCAAAGAACTGGAACTTAGCCTCACCTGGGAATCGATGGGATAAAGGAAGACTTGCCAAAGGTATAATACATGAACTACATCTTGAATGATATAAGTTTTGACAGATGGCCAAGGGCTGGCATGAAGCAGAAGGAAGAGCCTATACAAAGGCATGATAGCAAGAAGTCTGTCCATCTCCCCTGTAGAACACGGACACCTCATTGTCTTCTGATTTTTTTTTATTTTTTATTTTTTTTTGCTCTCCTACCTCCTAGCATATTATTTAGCAGAGAGTGGATCTTCCATTTCTTTTTACTGATTTAAAATTAATTGTTCCCTTTTTTTCTTATTTACTAACTATTCTCAATCTTCTCAAAGCAATAAATGCGATATCAATTTTTTTGGATTCCTAATAAAAATAAGAGTAGCTACAGAGCCATTGAGCAAAATTGTGCAGAATCTCTTTCATCCTGTTGTGATCTTTTTGTATTATTTTGACTAGTAAAGGTGATGGTGCTGGCTCTGAAAGAAATGCACCTCTCACAAGGGCTCTTAAATATATAAGCCACTCCTTCATTGCGTTGTTTTTCCTACTATTTTCTATTTTAAATGTTCTGAGGGATACTGTCAAGCAACTATAAATTGAGCCTTTTCTCCTAAGACCCAGTGAATTGCCTAGTAGCTCATGGTAGATGAGAATGTTGGATCAGGAATCTTAGAGGAATTTGTGGAGATTATTCTTCCATAATTGGGGTCTTTCATTACCACTTCCGCATCCAGTGCTATTTGACTAGGAGCTGCCAACCACATGTCACTTCTAAGTTGCATCCAAGATAGCATTTCCTCAATCTGCTACCTTCTTGAGCTTTTCCCCAGCATGTTTCATAATCTCCATACCCTGTTATACAAGTGGTGTGGCCAGGAATCGTTCTAATTTTATCAAGTATTTGAGCCTTCAGAGAAATTCTCTTTGGTGTAGTTTTATATTTAAAGGCCAATACATAGACTGCTTTGGGGGATTATTGAGCTCACACATCAGTATATCAGTAGTTAGCATTGTGCTGCGTATACCCTAGTTAGCACCCACTCCAATTTTGTTTTCATTGTGGGAGGCCATTATGGCTGGGTCATTCAAGAAGGTATTTGCAGTGAGGCTTCAAATGGACCTTCTTATCTGCTGCATTCTTCATGGTAGGAATATATCTATTCCGACTGTGCCAGTGGTCCCTCTAGCCTGCATAAAGGAGAAGTATCCACACATTAATGTTTTTTTAATCTGGAAATGTTCTTGCAGGAGTTATCCTTGTCCTTACCTCTGCACGACTCTGTTTCTTAATGGCATTTTTCCATGCTGAAAAGTAACTGTTAGGGACGCCAAATGGTTCATGTCTGCCTCTGCAGAAACCACCAACCTCAGAATTCTTTACTTTTCACCTCTTTGCATTTCAGTGTTCTAGGTGAAATTAAAAATATATTTGATATCTGTTGTTTGGACAATTCAAGATGGCCGTGGGATTGCATTCTTATTTCACCTTGTGGCTTGACTGTGAATTTGAAAGACCTTGAATGACGGATACTGTATTGACGTTTGTTTCCTACAACTGACACTGGGTTCCTTTCTTCAGGGTAAGGCTAGACCCTGCAATTTTGGTTCGAATCTCCTATAGGCTTCATTTAGAAAAGCAGTCGTAATAGGACAATGGCATGTGGACCTGATGAGAGAAAATCAAAGCCATTTTCAGGGATGCACTGAGCTGCTTTGGCTTTTCTAAGAAGAAACAGAGAAATATACCATCTGAACGCTTTAGAATTTTGGTCCCTAATATTATTTATTGCTTACTTTCTCTGTGGCCTTTTTCTTTGGGACCACCAATTCTCAGTGCCTGGAGTAAAATTTCACAAAGGGTAGATGTTCAAGATTCTCATTGCAGCCATGTATCTACCCACCAGTTCCAGAAGCCATTGCGTACGTAGTCTACACTGTGATTGCCCCAACCATGTGCCCCTGCCACAAGACAAAATCTCTCCTTCTCTGAAATAACACCTTTGTTATTAGTATCCCTTTTTTTTCGGTCACTTTATATAGTAGCAATTACACAGCTGTTCATTCAGGAATTCATCCAGAAAACATTTACTAAAATCCTACCATGCATCCAGCACTCGATGCTGTGTGTTAGGGATACAGGGATGAATATAACAATCCTTGATGTGGAAGTCAAGTGAAAGAGGCATAACAGAGGTAAACATAGAATTCAAGGATCACTTAGGAAGTGCATCTAAACCAGAAAGAATACATCAGGAAAGGTTCCAAGAGGCAGTGACCTCTAAACTGAGCCAGATATTTAGTCAGGGTATGTTAATTTTTGATTTAGTCATCAAGCAAATATAAAATTGCCAAGATGATCACAGCTTCAGAGAGATATACCATGCTGTAAAACTTCTATTTACTAAAAAAAAAAAAAAAAAAAAAAAAAATCTGTATTTACTGAGTGCCTGACCTTTACTGGGTGTTGGTGAAATTCAGTAAGAGAGACATGGCTCTCAGATATAGGGATTTCACATTTCCATGGGGAAGACACTTCCAAGCAAATAATCTTTGTACCGTGGTGAATGATCCAAAAGGAGATGTTAATGACGCTTTGGGAGTGAGTAAGCAGAGGGACTTCCCCTGACTCTGAGTGATCAGGAAAATCTCCCTCAGGAGTTGTAGCCAAGGAGTAGGGCAGGTGGGGCTTAGGGACTATGGAAAGAGGGAGGGAACAGCCTGTTCTGTGGCCAACATTGAAGAAGGAGGTTGGTGCATCCCAGGAACATGTGGAAAGCCAGAAGGAAGGCTCACTGGTTGAAGGTGGAGAGAGTGAGTGGGAGGGGAGACAGTGCTGGGAAGTGAGATGGGAAAGGGTAAGGGAGGGGTGAAGTGAACACCTTCTGTGTTTGCTTTCCTAAGGAATTCAGAGACAGTGGGGGGCCACTAAAGGGTTTGAACCAGAGACCACCCTGATCAGCTTTGTATAACAAAAGAAGGGCAGATACATTGAAGAAGGACAAGACAGGAGGCGGGACTCCAGTGAGGAAGCTCTTGCATTAATCTGTGCAGGAGATGAAGGCAGCCTGAAGGAGGGTGGTGGCCAGTGGGAGTGGAGAGAAGTCAACTCCAGAGACGAGACAACCCATGATGACAGAGTGAGGAACAGTCAGGAAGAGGATGGTAAAGGATCATCTTTCACATCTCTATACCACATTCTCCTCCCCCAGATCCATGCTTGCTGCAGCAGAATTTTCTTCATGCTTCTTCACAACTCTAGATTCCTGGACCTGACCCCAGAACCTATGGAATTAGGCTCTCCAGCCCAGGCATTTGTATTTTCCACAGCCTCACCCCCACATAATGCTTAAGCAGATGAAAGTGTGTCACTGCCTGACACTCTACAGACCTCACACGCACAGTGTACCGGGCACTCCATCCCTTCACAGCGTGAGTAGGGCTCTCTTGGCTTAATGAGTTTGCCTGTCATGACCAGGTAAACTCAGACAAAGACTTCAGCCCTTGTGGTGAATGAGAATATCTCATATAAAACCCAAATTGGAATGGAATCCGTCCTACACTCTCACCTTACCTTGCCAGTGATGTCCTCAAGCTCCAAGACAGTGGCCTACCCCCATAGTTCCCAGGAGACTGCCACTGAAATCCCACCTCTCCCATTTCCCCAGGCAACATGAAATAGGTTCTCTAGGGCAATAAAGAAGGTACTTCATACTGAAACCCTACCGTTTCCTGTGCAAGACAGGGGAAAGGCGAGGCTGTCATGATAGGACCTCTTCCAACGATAGAAGGGGGAAGAAGAGAAAGAACAGTGGTTGCTTCAGCTCTAAAAGGAGCAGTTTGGGATTCATATTTGAAACTGTGGAGGTTTTGTAAAGTTTAGCTGCTATTTCAAAATCATTAATATCTAACATCAGCATTAGATACTATATTTATTTCCGTACAAAGGCACAAGTTACCAAATCTTCAATTTATTACAAAAGGGCAGCCTGGAGCTAAGGTTGATTGTACACCTATTTGCACATTTGGCATTTTGAATTCCATATTTAGCTCCCACAATAATTTTGCACGATGGATATCATGAGCCCCATTCTATAGATGAAGAAACTTGGCCCAGAGAACTGCAGTGCTCATTCAGGGTCACAGCAAAAAAGTGCAAATATCAGGGTTCTCCAGAAACACAGAACCATTAGGGGATAGATACTTAATATTTTAATTATAATATATTTGCAGAGAGAGAGACTTATTGTAAGGAATTGACTCTCACAATTATGGGGGCTGAGAAGTCCTAGGATCTGTTGTCAACGAGCTGAAGACACAGGAGAGCCAGCGGTGGGCTAGTTTGAAAACCAGCAGGCCGAAAACCCAAGAAGTTCAAGTCCAAAAGCAGGGAAAAACCAATGCCCTCATTTGAAACAGGCAGAAAGGATCCCCCTTTAACTTGAAGGAGGGTCAGCCTTTTTGTTCTTTTCAGGCCTTCAACTGATCATATGAGGCCCACCCACATTGGAGAGAACAATCTGCTTTCTCTGGCCACCCCTTCAAATGTTAATCTCCTTCAAAAACACCATCACAGACACACTCAAAATAATGTTTGACCAAATATATGGGTACCCCATGGACTGGTCAAGTTGACACATAAAACTATCACAGTGGGCAAGTAACTAGTTGTCTTCAAAACCAGTGCTCTTTCCTGGTGACCTACCTGCCTGCTGTTAAGTCTCTCTTCTTTCAAAGATACATTTTTTTTTTATATAAAAACTGTGACATGAAAGTACTTTCTTTAACTCAGTTAGCCAACATAGAGCGTATCATTAGTTTCAGAGGTAGAGTTCAGTGATTCATCAGTTGCATATCACACCTAGTGCTCATCAAGCACCCTCTTTAATGCCCATCACCCAATTACCACGTCCTCCCACCCACCTCCCCTGCAGCAGCCTTCAGTTTTTTTCCCATAGTGAAGAGTCTCTCGTGGTTTGTCTCCCTCTCTGATTTCTTCCCATTCCATTTTCCCTCCCTTCCCCTGTGGTCCTCTGTGCTGTTTCTTATATTCCTCACATGAGTGAAACCATACGGTAATTGTCTTTCTCTGATTGACTTATTTCACTCAGCATTATTCCCTCCAGTTCCATTCACGTCGACGTAAATGGTTAAGATGCCAATGTATTTTTAAAAAAATTAATGCTTGAGGGGGTACCTGGGTACCTCAGTCAGTTGCAAGTCTGACTCTTGGTTTTGGCTCAGGTCATGATCTCCAGGTTGTGAGATCGAGCCCTACATCAGGCTCCCCATTAGACACAGAGCCTGCTTAAGATTCTCTCTCTCTTCCTCTCCTTCTGCCACTCCCCCCTCCACCACTCGCACATGCTCTCTTTTTCTCTCTCTAAAAAAAAAAAAAGTAATGCTTAAGACTATTTACATAAAAGCTTTCTCTTAATACCTTGCTTCTCACACGTGGTTTTCACTCTCCATCCTCCGTTTTCTGTTATTCTGGGCTGCTGGGAATGGTGGTAGGTGTGTGGTTTTGCTAAGCCCCTCCTGCATACCCGAGATATTGGGACACAAGAAATTTATCTCCCAACTTGACGACATAATGAACCAGAGATGCCAGCCTAGCATTTCCTGATGCCCCCAAATACCCTGAGTAGTCGGAATCTTGTTCGATCAGTGATGTGAAATTTTGCTAGTTGCCATTTTAATTGATTTAATTGATATTGATTCAACATAAATGAATGCACAGAAAATTATAAACAGTGACCTAAAAGGTTTCATGTGTCTGCTATATAAGAGGGTATGCGGCTCTGATGTATACATCTGAAGGTTTACTCTGTCCATATTATATCAGAGAAACAACACAGTTGTTGAGCACTAAAAACTATTAAACTTTGAATATTGATGAAGGTAGTATATGGGGATTCTGAAAATGTATAAGAAGCATTTGAGTATATGTTTTGGCTCATCCCATTTCTATCACATTGGTTGGTTGTGATGGTTCATGTCTACTGTAAACTATATAGATATAGGTATAGATATTTATCCATCTAAGTATCAGGAAGTTTGATTTTTCTTTTGTCACTTGATCATGCCATGGAAAAGAGGAAGATATGAAATAGTAACAGAACAAGTTTCATTGACCTGGATTTGTATTTTTTTTAAAAAACATTGATCCTCTCCTGAGACTTGAATATTTGTTTTGTTATACAAAGAGTTTTACTATAATAATCTTCTGGTCTAGCAGGATTTGACATGTATTCAAGCATAAATAAATGGCGTCTAATATCCTTTCTATTTCTAAAACTTTAAACTTGAATTATCTTCTGGGTTTTCTCTCTCTCTACTTCCCTCTTTTTTTTCTCCCCAGTGTACTTCTCCACTAAAGACTGCTCAGCCCGCAGAAGAATTATTAGAAATTTATTAATTAAGGACCAGTTTCTGCTTCTTTGTCAGGGATAATCATTTGTTTTAGAGCCGATTTTCTGCTTTAATTAAATGAAAATGTCATTCAGTCAAATGAATTCATTTATATTTATTTATCCAGTTCTCCAGGCTTGAATTTCTTAGTAGGGACTTGGGCTCATCACATTTGTTCACACAATGAACTGAAAAATGTCTCTTTCAGCAGTTTAAAAAGCTCGCAAATGTTTACTCCTCCAAGTAGAAGCACTGTGTAAACAAAACCGTGATTAACAAATGTGCGAATGGTTGTTTTCTTGTGTAGACATTATCTAGGCGCATGTAGGGGTGCATAGTTGAGGATATGTGAATGTAGTGGAGAGTATGTATGTAGGGTAGTGAGGAGTACCCAGCACCCCAGTCCCTTCTGATTTAAGAAAGTGTCAAAGGCCATCCTTGAACCATCTGTGTGTCTTTATTTGCCTTTTCAAAATGCTAATTGGGGGTGCAAGGTTTAAATGCTACCTAATCCATCACTTCATATTTTTTAAAGGATTACTTATTGACTATGGTCTACATAGCTAACACTGTAATAGCATGTTAAAATGGAACAAACATACGTATTCACCCATTCAGCAACTTTTGAGTACCTACTGTGTGTCAGGCTGGGCATTGGGACTCTATGATGAACAGTGTAATCCTTGAACTTGACAAATGGGCTAGCTGCCAAAGTTTTTGTGGCACGAGCAAATTATGTTCCACTTCCAGAAGGCTGGCACTAGGGCTTCCTACTCCACTTTTCCAGACACATACTTAAAGGTGTAAATGTTACCTTGAATTCTTTCCAGGAAAAAACAAGGGCCGTTAGAACAATTCTCTACCTTAGTGGAAGGGTGGAAATGGGCACTGATGCCCGCCTGGCATGAGGAGACTTTGGTTTAGACTTTCTGGTGATCACACAGCCACAGATACGAACTCTTTAATCACCCACCCTGTGGCAAAATCCCTGTGGGTACAAAGAGCATCTCTAAGGTGCTGTGCCAAAAAACCTCGGTCCTGGGGAGCCTGGGTGACCCAGGTGGTTAAGTGTTCGACTCTTGGTTTCGGCTCAGGTCATGATCTCAGGGTCGTGAGATCCAGCCCCTCATGGGGCTCCACACTCAGTGGGGAGTCTGCTTGAGATTGATTCTCTCTCTCTCCCTCTGCCCCTCCCTCTGCTCTTGTATGGTCTCTCATTCTCTCTCTCTCTCTCTCAAATAATAAATAAATAAATCTTTTTAAAACTGAAATAAACTACATAAAAAAACTGAGCACCTCATATACACATTGCTCTTGTCTCTCCTGTGATTCAAGCAGGTTTTTAACTCCATCTGTTTTGTGATGATGGTGGGTTGTCTGTATGTTTGTTGCCTTAAATAATCTGGAGGCAAAATTGAGTTCAAAGGGCTTGAAAGTTGAGTTTCCAGCAGCTTAAAGAGTTACTCCATAAAATAAGCACAATTTTAATCTTTAAATAAGTCATCCTTTCGTTTTCTTCTCTGTGTCATAATAAGAGCTAAAATTATGATGTCTTCGCAGTTTCTGTGGGGAGAAGCAGTTGTGCTGGGAGTCAGTCCGTCTCCTGGGTTAACCTGGCACTGGGGTTAGGAAATGCCAGTACTTGAGTTTCTTCATCCTTAAAATAGCTCCTGGTAGCTTCTAAATGCTGTGACAGTAAAGATAATTGAAATAAATATTACTTAGACTCCAGGGAACCTATCCTATTCAAGCCCTGGGCTTAGAAAGAACAGGTTGAAAAAGAGTTGACTTCTTCGTCTCTTGATGGGGATGCTGAGCACGTTCATTCTGGCCGAAACCCCACTGCCCAGGTGGCGAGAATAAGGTAATGGGTATCTCCAGAGAGAGGATGGCAGCGCGTCCCAGACCCTCAAAGGGCAGCTGACGGACTATTTGGATAAATGTTTATTAAGCATTTGTTATATGCTGGCAACCGTACAAGACCCCAGACAGCCCCTGCCTTCAAGGAGACTTCACTCCAATGATTAGTCCAAAACTTTAGACTTTTACCAAAATCTGATCAGAATCGGTTCTAAGACCCAGGATACTTAGTCCCACATGCGGCCAGGGTGAACAGCGACAAGAGCAGTAATCGGGTCATTTTATCCTTATAACAACCTGTGAGACAGGAGCTGTTAGTGTCCCTGTTTGGATCAAAATACTGATACACAGAGAATTGAAGTGACTTTAGAACAGGGTCACTCAGTCTGAGAAGTGATGGAGTGAGGATTTGAGCCCCAGTTTTCTCCAAAGCACATGGTTCTAGACACCAGCTAGGTTTGTTGCTGTAACTCTGTGAATGCACTCATGACATTGGGAAGAGCTATCACCACTGTCTGATGTCAGGGAGGTGACTCTGTGAGAGCTATGTCGTACTGCCCCTGCAGAATTGTTCAGTTAGCACATCCTTTTCTAGAGTTCTACCCACAGGAGATGAGGGGTGTGTATGTGTGTGTGTCCCACAAAATTGTGTTAAGGGCAGTGAAGGAAGAATATAAAATGCAAGGAGATGCTCTAATTTAGACTGGGGGTGGCAGTGACATTTAATGGTAATGAGAAGAAATGAGGGTTCCCAGGTGAAAACAGAGGAAGAGCAAGCAGGCAGGTGGGAAAGTATGTGCTAAGTCCTGAGGCACAAGAGAGTTCAGCATTATCTAAGAACTGAACACAGACCACAGGCGAGACCTCAGAGCTCCAAAGAGAGCCCTGTGGCCTGCATACAGCAAGGGACAGATCCATAGGGGCTCAAAGTCACATAGAGGGTTTGGAATTAGGGTCTCAAGAAGTGCAGTGAGAGGCCATTAGAGGATTTCAAGCAGAGAAGTGAGGAGATCATACTTATGTTTTTAAAAGATCATGTTGGCAGCTGTCTAGAGAATGGGTTAGACAAGAGATGGAACCAGGGAGGCCCACCAGTGACTTTTGCCAGAGCCCAGGTGAGAACAGGTGATGATCAGAACTAAGGTGGTGGCCACTGAGCTGAACAGGACCAGATCTGTTTGCCGGTAGGATCCACAGGGTGTGATGATGGATTAGATGTAGCCAGGAGAGGGAGAAGCAAGAGTGAGTCAGGATTCCTGGTCTGAACTGCTACAGGGTAGAACAGTCTGTGCTCAGGAGGAACCTGGAAGGGGGAGTGTGAGGCAGAGAAATGAGGAGATGGGTCTGTAACATGTTATGTCTGCAGTCCTTTGAAACATTGAAGAAAGCAGTTAGATGCCTGGGTATGACAGTCTCATGAGGGATCTGTCCTGAACAGGAAATTGAGGAATTCTCAAAAAATGTGTCAAAGATGCCATGGGGGTGGTTCAGTTGCTTGACCACTAAGCCTTTCTGACCTATATTCACAGCAGGTCTTGTTTAATGTCAAATAGGAGAGCTAGAGGGGCAAGTTTCAAGGGCCCTGTGTATGCTTCCATCACTGAGCTGCCCATCAGCTTTTGTGTACTTCCTGAGTGTCTTCTGGTGGTTTGTCCAAATGCACATCAGAAAAGGCCTTGGGAGGGACAAGAAGCTGTCCCGAGGGGAGCGATCACAAAACGGTGTTGTGACGTGTCACCGTGCCTGGCCCTGGGCCAGGCTCCCCATTCGCAGCATCGCCTCTGCAGATGTCCAGGGGAACTATGACAGAGTCACCCAGAGCATGACCTTTGTAGAAAAAAATCTAAGTCGTTACCCCAGCTCTGTCCCTCATTATCCACTCAACTTTAGGCAAATGACCTATCCTTTCCGCAAGCAAGTTTTCTGCACCGTAAAATCAGAACAAAAATACCTAGCTCAGAGTTCCTATGTGGGTTAAAAGAGATTTTTGTGAAGTGATGATTAGCACAGATCTGAATAAATGATCGGAAGTGGATCCATATCTAAGAGGACGTTCGAGATTAGCTAAGGCTGAAATATGGATTTCATAAGGCTATTTCAGTAAGTCAAACACTGAATTTTTGTTAAAATTCTGCAATCATCTCAAGGCAGAGAAATGAGAGAGGGCATTGTGTAGGATAGATAGCTTTATCACTTCCATTAAATTGCTTTTGACAGAGGCCAGTTTGTCAACCAGAATCACAGTCAAAAGTATACCAATATCTGAAGACAATTACTCATTGTCTGTGAACAAGTCTGGAGGATGGTATAGAAGTTTCTGTGTACAGCTGTGCATTTGGGTCCTTTTGATGACTTCATTTGATCAGACTACGTAGCTTGTTGAAGAATCATCCCTAATGTAGATAGGTTCTTTGCGAGTGCATAGAGGACATTGTCTAGGATACCTGTGTTTTCATGGGACTAGAAGAATCCCTACCACCACTACCTGCAAGTCGTCCAGTGATACCCATGTTATACTGTTGCTTCAATTATTAATACTATTGTTTTAATGTTGTACTGAGAAATAGTCATGGTCATTACCCAAGTCAGCAACTGTATTTACTAAGTATCTCTTACGTGCCCAGCACTACTGGGACTGAGAATGAAGAAGGCAGACTCTTCCTTGTTATTCCTTATACTGACTCTACAACTAGAGAACACTACCAGAGATTTATGATTCAATACTCTTTGGAATCGCATATAAGTAAGTGCTCTAGAACAATGCCATCCAATAGAACTTTCTGAAATGGAAATGTCTTGATCTGCACTGTTCAGTCCAGTAGCCACCAGCCACATGTGGCCATTGAGTACTCGAAATGTAGGTAGTGTGGCTAAGGAACTGAATTTATAATTTAATTTTAATTGACTTAAATTGAAGTAGCCATTTGTGACTCCCAGCTCCAGCAATTCTGAGGCGAGATGGTTGTGGGCTCCAAAAATTCAGGAAAGAAATAGGGCTTCAGGCAGAGCTTAGAAGTAGGGAGGATGCTCCATCGAGAGTACCAGCATGAGCAAAGGCTGCGAGGAAGGGGAAAGCATGTGGTTTGTGAACATTACACAGGCAAGGAAATTGAAGGAAATTTGATGAGAAGGACTTTCTGAAAATGTCAGGGAAGATGTTTCTAGAATCTAGACCATGTCTCTATTTTATGAGCTTTGTATGAGTTTTTTTGGCTGTGGTAAGCCTCCCATTATTTGGGATGGATTACATAGTGTTGATTTTGTTATACTTTTGATAAATGAGTAAAGTCCACAGAGTTATACCATGTAATGTACAAGTTGGTCGTTGACGCTTTCCATACCTGTGAGAAAGCCATCTAAAGATAATTCAAGAAAGCATTGATGTAGCAGAGCTTAAAGGAACCTTCAAGGGTTGAGTCACCAAGGGACGAGCAACAGCAGAAGCCGGAGGGGCCAGAGCGCTGGAGCTGTGAAGAGGGTCAGCTGACCAGAGAATCTTGTGGAGAGGTGCAGCCATTGCCACAAGCACCAGGTCCAAGCAGGGAAGGAAGTCAAACTTCCTGCCTGCTACCTCCCACTGGTGCCTCTCACTAGCTAAACACAACCAGAGACAAGAGGGCAGGGGGTCGCAGGTGATACAGTCCTCGGGGGTCAGCCTCCCACGGCGCAGATGGACAGAAAAGGCAAGAATGGATTGTGGGAAAAGGCTGGGAAAGGAAGTGTGAATAAATCAGCTCTTTTTTTTTTTTCTTTTTTTCTTCTTCTTCTTTTTTTTTTTTTTTTTTCTGATGTTGAAAGAATAGCGTCTTAGTTTGGGCTGCTAAAACAAAAACACCATAGACTGGGCGGCTTAAACACACCATTTATTTCTCACAGTTCTGGGTGCTGAAAGTCTAAGATCAAAATGCCAGATGATTCAGTTTCTGGTGAGGACTCTCTTCTGGGTGTGTGGATGATTACCTCTTTGCTGTGTCCTCACATGGTGGGCAGAGGGAGAGAAGCAAGCTCTCTTGAATCTCATCTCATAAGGACTCTAATCTCATTCCTGAGGGCTCCACCCTCATAACCTAATTACCTTCCAGATGTCCCCTCCCCCTAATACCATCACCCTGGGGATTGGGGCTTCAGCATATGAATTTTGGGAAGACACAAACATGTAGTCAGTAGCTGATAGTAAAAGGGAAACCATATAAATATCTAATATGTTGGTTAAATTATGACAAATTTGTACAATTGAAAGTGTGCAGCAATGAAATTATATACAATGGCAAGAAAAAATCTTCACTAGATATTAAGTGAAAAGACGAATATGAAAAGATCATATACAGGAAGATCCAAATGTTATTTTTTTTTTATTTTATTTATTTATTTTTTTAAGTAATCTCAACACCCAATATGGGGCTCGAACTCACAACCCTGAGATCAAAAGTCACAGGTTCCACCGTGTGAGCTAGCCAGGTGCCCCCCAAATGTTACTTTTAGTGTCTACACAGTAAAGTACAAGTGCACGTTATTCACACTCATGGGAGGAAAAAAAAAAACTGAAAAGAAATGCACCCAAATTTTAACAGTGGTATATCTGCATGCTGGTTTGGTTTTTTCTTCTTTGCATCCTCCTGGGCTTTCCAGACTTTCTAAAGCAACATAATTACTGTCTATTTCTGATCTGGAACAATGTTTCTGTTGTTCTTGATCTATCTGCAGGGTAGATCTGCAGGGCTATACTCAGTAGAGAGAGGTATGTGACTAAGTTCCTTTTTATCATTCAGTTAGCTTAAAGTTCATCGCCTACCCCTTTCTGCAGGAATGACAGGCACCTGAGCATTTCTTAGTGCAATAAAAACTGGGATGACTCAATAAAATGCTCTTCTTCTAAAATGTTCCACCAAGAAACTCTTAGGTCCTGCAGAATGGCCTGATTTCCTATTGATCCTTTCATTCATTTATTTCTTCCATCAAACATGGTTAGTTAATTCAGATCCCCACCAACTACCTTTCCTCATTATCTATTACATTTGGTTTTGTTAAATATGAATCTTTGGTGGCACTTCCATTATTGAATTGACACTCGAGTAATGCTTTATTGACATCTGTAAGATGGAAGCGTATTTCTTTGGGGCCATGGTGACGGTGGCCAGGCTTTTTTTTTTCAGAACCACGTAAGCATAGCCAGTTTTTTGTGCTCTTGTAATTTTCATCTTAAAAACAGCGATCCATCTGTTTCATTGTTTCATTCTTTCCTGATAGAAAAACATTTCCCTCCACTGTCTTACTGATCTACAATCATCCAACCTTGATGGACTCTTGTAAGGAGAAGCGTCGCCAGTGATTTGATGACTTCTCATACTGGTTATCATTTCCATAAATCCGCTCCCCCTCCATGGCTTGCTTTTTAACCTCCAGCTGCTACCCAATTATTACTTCTTGGATGGCTGCTTCCGCAGCATTATTCTAGCACTTGCTTGTAGCAGATATTAATAATAATAAGCAGCTAGTAAATGTGCATGGTGTTAAATGCTTGTAAGGATTATTGTTGATAACCCTAATTGTAATCATAGTTTTGTGTTGGCTGAGTTGAGATTCTTGTGGTTGCAAGGAACAGAAATCTGGAGATGGCTTCAGCCAAACGATGGGGCTTGGTGGGGTATTCGTAATACCCAGACAAAAGTCTTTGACAGAGGGGCGCCTGGGTGGCACAGCGGTTAAGCGTCTGCCTTCGGCTCAGGGCGTGATCCCGGTGTTCTGGGATCGAGCCCCACATCAGGCTCCTCCACTATGAGCCTGCTTCTTCCTCTCCCACTCCCCCTGCTTGTGTTCCCTCTCTCGCTGGCTGTCTCTCTCTCTGTCGAATAAATAAATAAAATCTTAAAAAAAAAAAAAAAAGTCTTTGACAGGGTTCAGAGCAAAGAGGCAGCAACAGCTCAGGAAGAAGGAGAACTGTGAAAGCCAGCAAGAATCCAGACAACAGACACTCTCATTCTCTACTTTGTTCTTTATAACACATTATCTCTATGGCTCAAATCACAGAATGGTGGGTGATTTCTTACCCCTCTCGAGTTTACAGACTATGGCTAGAGAGCTCAGAAGGCCCTCGAGTGCTCTTTCAATCTCTCATCTTTCTGCTCCCAATTACTTTCTGCCCCCCCTCATCCCAAGTCCCTAATCCCTGGACAGAGGAACCCTGACTGGCCCCGCATTGATGCAGTCCGCAACAACCAGCCGCAGGGACTAATGCTGCCCAGAGACAGCCCCTGTGGCCACTGCGAGGCGGTCAGGCACCCTACAGTGTGTTGATCTGTTATCATGTACGTGATGCCTTTATTGCACTTAATGACACAGAGAGAAGTCTACCAGATTAACGTGTGTGCATTCATACTTAGAAGCAGCAGCACATAGCTCACAAAGGTGGGGCTGTGGAAAAAGTGAGTTCTCAAGACTTCTTTCCTACATAGCAAGAAAGAGCAGTTTTGTGTTTTCAACTGAAGGGATTGTTACTGAGTAATGTCAGAGAGATGATGGCATATGATCAAAGGAACCGAAGTAAAGTATCAGAACTAGTAACGACACCGGGAAAGTAAAGCTATCCCACAGGAGGCAGGCAGGTTTGCCGGAGCGAAGATGGCTGCTTTGGTGCCACATAGAAGAATCCACTAGGCTCTGTCTAGACAGCAGCCCACGCATATTTTATGAAGCTTGCATCCTGGAAAGAAAAAAATAAAGATCTGTTTTATGGCAACCAAAATACAATTAGCTGTTCTATGTGCATCCTCCTGCATTGCATCCCCAAATTGAGACAGATAGGTATTCGTTCATCCGAAAGATGTTTGTGGAACACCCACTAAGCCTCAGGCAAATCTGAGGCAGTATGGTTATCAAACGAACCTTTCCGCGAGTGTTAGTATTAGATAAACTGTGTGCTAGGCACTGGGGTATGCACTTTGTGTTCTTTAACTCATTTAATTCTTGCAACAAATACCATGAAGTAGGTTCTGTAATTTCCATTTTATGGAGGGGAAACTGATACTCTGAAAGACTAAAATAATATAGTCAAGGTCGCAAGGTTAGGGTTCGGAGAGGCTGGAGCTCAAGCCAGATCTGTCTGACTATGAGATCCTTGGTTTCAGTTTCTGAGTGTTTGAGTTGTGTTGTCAGGCGTTATTCAATCTGTTCTATTGATTATTTGAAGAATGGCGTGAGGAACACCCCTGCCCTGTCACAGGTAGCTCCCAGGCTAGCACTGACGTGCACCGGTGAATGGTTAGACCATGATAAGTCACAACGTGATGTGGTAAATACTGTGACCGAGACATCGAGACAGGAGGCATCTGCCATTTGCTAGCTATGGGACCATGGGCAAGTCCTTTTTTCTCTGAGCTTCACTGTCTTGCACCTATGAAAATGACGGGGGTAAAAAGAACTTCTTTGTGGGTATTATGTGGACTACAAGAGCTGATTCATGTAAAGGTCCTACAGCAGTAGGAGGAGCAAAGTAAGTGCTCCCACGATGGTAGCTCATATTACTGTCCACAGAGTACTGTGTCCTGTGAGCATTGCTACCGCCTGCAGGAGGCAGCCAGGATTCAGAGAGGAAACAGACTGTGACATATCAGATGTTGCCAGGTTGGGAGGCAGATGTTGGACATTTAAAGTGGAAGATCTGTGAGCAAAGGCCTTTATTTATTCAACCCACATTTATTGAGCCTACACATGTGCCAAGCACCCAGCTCAGTATTAGTTTGGGATAGAGAGATATGGTGCTAAGAGAGTATATGGGATATTCTAGATCCTGACTTCAAAAAAGAGATGAAAATGGGAAATGGCCACAAGGAATCATCTGTGAGAGCATTATGGACATGAGAAGCCTAGGATTGTCTCAAGGAGATATCAGACTAATTTCTCACGGAACCCTTTAGAAATTCTTCATTCCAGTGAATCCTTTAGCACAGCCTAGCGCACTGAGGGGTCTTCCTCTCACACCCCCACTTTTACACCCACCTGTCCCTGCGCATTACAGAATATATCACTGTCCTTCGTTTTCCAGGATGACACTGCTAATTCTTCATATATCTCGGTGAAGGATTATTCAGTTACATAGAACATTCCTTAACTGCGGATAGCATGAGGAGGGATAAAGAAACAGTGTTGAGGCATATTAAAAACTGGCTTTTTCCTGGTGGCAGTTTGTCATTTTTCAATTTGGCATCTTCCCCTATTCTTTGTTTCTACCATGTAGACCTGTGTGAGCCTTGAATCGGAGGGGGTTTTCTTGCAAGGTGCCTTTCTTCAAGCAGGTGGATCAAACTGCCAGGTTTGGTCGAAGTTTGTTTCGAGTCTTGCTCTATTGACAGTCAAAAGCATATCACTTCTGTTGCTGGCCTCAGTCCTAGACTCCCAGGAAATCCATAGTGCCTCTTGGCCTGTGACAGTCTGCATTTACTCCCGGGAGTGGCCCTGGTTTTGATTGGCCTGGGTGTTAAGCTTTCCTGGGACCCAGAGCAAACTCCACCTGGGGCCCCTCTGGGTCCCCCAGGCTGCCCTCACCTGACATCCCATCCTGTCATCTCTGAAGCCCCTGGAGTCTGTTTCTGTACCTGCCATGATTCATGGCATAGAGCAAAGGATCGAGACTTCTCAAGCTATAAAGAACTTCATTTATTTAAAAAAAAAATAAAGGAACAAGCCCATTTGGAGCTTCTTCTGTGTATGAAGCCCTCTTCTCCCTTCACAGATGAGGAAACCGAGACACACCAAGGTTAGGAAAGTGGTCCTGCAGCCGATAACTGGCAAAGCCAGGAAAGGAGCACAGCTGCCTAGGTCAGGGTTTCCACCTGTAACCCCTCCTGGGCTGCTTCTCCAGGCTCACCGGCTACCTCGGCCAGCCTCTTCCTTGGTCAAATGAGTTATTACCTAAAAAGCTGCTAATATACATTGAGAGCAGTCTATGTTATTTGTACGTTTAATAAAGGGCAAAAGCTGAGGCCATAGAAGTGATGTAAGTCTATACATTAGTCCAGGATTTCCCAAACCATATTCCATAGAATGGTAGTGTCCGGAGGATGTAATAAGTTTTCCATTAAAAAAAAAGAAAAAAAGGTGTAATGATCAAAAAGTTTTGAGAAATGTTGGTGTAAAAAAAAGTCTTGTAGGGGCACCTGGGTGGCTCAGTTAAGATCTACCTTCGGCTCAGATCGTGATCCCAGGGTTCTGGGATCGAGCCCCACGTCGGGCTCCCTGCTTAACAGGGAACCTGCTTCTCCCTCTCCCTCTGCCGCTCCCCCTGCTTGTGCTCTATCTCTCTCTGTGTCAAATAAATAAATAAAACCTTTAAAAAAAAGTCTTTTATACCACAATACTTCTCAGATCCTTTAATATACTAATGTGCATTATTTATTTTCAAAAGGTGACCACAGCATACAGGGTTCTCTGGACTTACTAGACCATCATGGAGGAAAAAGTTCATGAAGCAGGCCCGAGACTTTTCCTGCTTGCAAGGTTGGCTCTTGCTGGTATCTGGGAACTGGGATTTCAGGAAGGTTCCCGGCGTCCCTGATCATAATGGCCCATGTGCCTGCACTTGGCTGTACGAACAGTCTCATTGATGCTGAACACCTGTTGTCCTTCTGGGAGTCTGGAGTTTGGGTACATGGACGCAGAGGATGTGCATGTGAACAGCCTCCAATAAAAATCCTGGGCAGTGAGTCTCTCGTGAGCTTCCCTGGTAGATAGCATTTCACACAACACTGTCACAACTCATTGCTGGAGGAATTAAATGCATCCTGTGTGACTCTCCCAGGAGGGACTCTTAGAAGCCGTGCCTGCTCTCCTCCAGGCTTCGCCCTGCGCGTCTTTCTCTCTTTCTCTTTCTCTTTCTCTTTCTCTTTCTCTTTCTCTTTCTCTTTCTCTTTCTCTCTGTTCCTCTGCTCTGCATCCTTTCGCTGTAATAAAGCCTAGCTGTGAGTACAAGTATTTGCTGAGTCCTGTGGGTTCTCCCAGCAAATCAGCAATCCTGGGGATGTTCTTAGGGACCCCCTGTCACAACCAGAAAATCCTTTTGCTCACGATGTTTTTTAACATCCCACAGCCATTGGGGTTCTAGAGCATACAGTGTGGGCGGTGATGAGCTGCTCAGGCCCACGAGTCGGAGGCAGGGATCGCCCCACACCAGCACCCTGGGCTTCCTGGTGAAAAATTTTAGGGTTCCTGAGGCCCACGTGGAGGTCATTACCAAATAACGATTTTCTTCCTGGCTGGGACACATGGATTAAATACGTACTGACAGAGAAGAACTGACTGATAAAATTCCATCATTCTTTTGGAACAATTGGGTGGGAAGGGTAAGGATGGAACCAATAGCCTCGAGATAGAGCCATCTGTTACATTCTTCCATTTTTAGACTTAGCTCTTTAGCCCAGGATAAAATTACTTGTATAAATTTATATAAAGTTATATTAGCATTTAGGTGAAAATGTATTAAATTATATAAAATTATGTATGTGTATAGGAGACTTTTTTATTTATCTAGGCAACCCTACTAAAAGGATTTTATGGCTTTTTCAACCCCATGGATCATGACTTACAAGTTAGTAAACATGATTTCCCGGAGTTCATTTTACAGAATACACAGAGACACTGAGGGTCTCCCAGAGAGCAGGGAGGCTGCTGTGGTGCCTGAAAATCCAACTGGAGAGGGCGATCAGGCCCAGCGTGTGTTCCTGCAAGGCCTTTCCTGGTACTCCTCCTCCTTCTCATTCTTCAGGGCTGACTTGTCCTCCTCTTATGCTTTTCACAGCTGCCAAAAGTTATATTTGCATATCCTCTACCATGGGTGGGGAACCTCGCTTCCTGCAATCCAGCCCGCTCCAGCTTACTTCCCTACCTTGTATGTCTAGACCGGCCTACCCTGTGTTTCCTTTGACCTTGTTCTTTCAGCCCTTGTGGACCCGTTTCCAGATAATGGCCAGTCTTACACCAAGGCCCCGCCAGGTATGACTCGGCTGGCTCTTTGCCAAGGCAACTAGCACACGGATAATTCTCTAAGCACTTCGCCCTCCTGTGTCAACGCAGCACCCCATGCTTGTGCTGCTTCATGCCATTGTTCATGTGTTTCTTCTGTTGTCTTTGCTCTTTCCAATCCATCTAAATCCCATCACAGGTCACCAGTCTGTTCTCCATGAAGCTGGCCTTCTCCCTTGTACCCCCATGGACCTCCCTGGACCTTGAATCCCTACTAATCTTCAGGTCTGTAGAACACACCTTAGCCCTTATTTTGCTTATGCACCTAGCACCCAATGATTGAGCTCCTACTAAGGGCCATCCATTGCCCTAGAAAATAGGGGTATTAAAGACAAAGAAAAAAAAAAAAAGAATGAAACACAGCCGCCCCTCCCCCCCCGCCCCGCCGCAAAGAGCTCCTAGTGTGGTTAAGCTGCCATGTGGCATGCCGTACTGTTCTTTCTCATATGCTGGTCCTGATTCCTTTCTGCATCTCTAAACTCTCTGAGAGCAATGAATCCCTCTTGTGTTTTTTTTTGCATTTCCAGAGTGACAAATGTTCATTTCTAAATAGTGGGTAAGAACTCAGGAAAAGGTCTGGCTTCTATTCATTTCTACAGTTTATGAACCATATTAGCCTTTATTTCCTCATCTGCAAACTAGGACTAGTTGTATCTACTTCTTTATAATGCTGGAAGGGCTGACTTAAATAATGTTCGTAAGTGCCTAGCACTGGGCCAACCACATACTAATGGCTTAAGTGGATGGTAGCTATAATTCTTACTAGGCAAGCCTGTGACACAAGGTTTGTCACTTTTTTCCCCTAGAACTTTGGCCTCCAAGCAGCACCGGAGACTTTTCCTGGTAGGCAAGATCCTTGCATTGTAGCAACAGCCTTCCTGTACAAGGTCGAATCCGAGCAGAATGGGTGGATTTAAAAGAGAAAGCAATTATGAGTCAGAAAGTCAGCAATGCCTGTGAAGACCCGCCGGGCTCCCTCTACACAAGGATGTGGATTTCTACATCCATTTTTGGCATGAAGTTTGCTGTCCCTAGCTTGCTTCATTTCCTGACATTCACTCAAGGCAGAATGGGGGCTGGAAAGAAAGAAAGAAAAAAAAATTGTCATGCAGTGACTGAAGGCTCTGTGCCAGGTGCCCCATTCACAGATCCCAACTTCACAGCATCTCTGGCAAGAAGCTGTTCTTAATTTCCATTTCACAGATTGGAAAACTGAGACGTAAAGAGGTTTAGTAACTTGACAGAGTTGCACAGCTAACCCAACGTAGATCTGAAGCCTCTGCCCTTACCATCAAATGCCCTTCGGGAAATTTGATCCAAGGGGTTCCTGACCTCATCTGGCCTGGTCCATCTGCACTGGCCCTTCTACACATCCCACTCCCACTCTGTTCAGCAGGTCTGTGGGAGAGAGGACAGCTTCGCAGCAAGCCCCCAACTCCATCGTTGTAATACCCCTCCTCAGGGCTGGGGGCAGGTTGAGGCAAGCAAGGTGCCTGCTGCCTAGTGTAAGGAGGCACTCACTGCCAGGTTCGTGTACGTGCAGACCCACGGTGTTGCTCAGCCAGATCCCAGACCTGCTCCTCCCACTGCTTGTCCCGGGATGTAGCTGCTCGGATTTGCCGGAGGCAACTACACCAAGACCTCCATCGCCAAGATAGCCGAGATTGGCTGGCATACCGGCACTCCTACCCTTTTCAGATCCCATGTTTCTGTTTCTGGATCGCTCCTGCCCTAAAACTCTTTTCCCACCTTCAAAACTACCTTTCGTGACTTCTTTTTGCCTGACTTTCCCTGCAAAACTGTAACACGCCACACAAGCAGAAGAAACTCAGAGATCCCCCACCACAGCTACTGAGTGGGTTTCTACTCCCATGTTAACTCCTGTCTGTTGGAAGTGGCTGGGAGAGAAGGCCTGTGAGGCCAGGTCCGGGCTTTGCAGAGAACATGGTGCTCTGGGTGAGTGCATGTTGGTTTGCAAACCAGCCTTTCTGCTCAAGGGGGGCATGGGGAGACCAAAGAAAGAGGCAGTCCAGTCCAGATTGGTAGGTAGCAGTGTTAATAAGCAGGGGAACTTACACACAAGGCTTGTGTTGGGCAACTGCAGGATGAGTGGATCTCCACACCCACCCTCCCAATTCTTAAAGTCTATATAAAGGGGTTTCAGTCATATTCATCCAGATGGTCTCAACAACACCTTACTCTGTTAAGGCTCGGTCTTTGAAACAGCTCCCACTGTGGAGACAGTGGGCAGAACATAAATTCCACATTCCAAGGACAGTGGTGGGGGGAGGGGGAGATGCGGAGCTTTGGATTCCCTGGGTCCGGTTTGCAGGTCAACTAGCAGTCATGTCTTCTCAATGACCTCTCCCAACAACAGGGTCTCCATCAGGCACAGAATATGGGCAGTTGTACTTGCCACTGTTGGAATCCAAGCCAACCCTCCTTATCTTACAGAAGAAGAAACTGAGGCCATAAGGGAAGTGACTTCCCTAAGCTCCATAAGCCAGCTCATGCAGATCAGAGCAAGGAACCCAGTCTCCTACTCCTAACATGCTTTTGAGATGGACTCAGAGAGTGGGACCCACTGTATACATTCTTCTCTTGGCTCCGTTATTACTAAAGCTAGCCCCAACTCACAACATGCGGCACGATTCGTACTGTAGCTCTCCCTCAAAACTCACCCCTGTCATGAGTACCAGCGATGTGGTTCACAGACC
The DNA here is from genome assembly GCF_024610735.1 of Ursus americanus. Lineage (NCBI taxonomy): Eukaryota > Metazoa > Chordata > Mammalia > Carnivora > Ursidae > Ursus > Ursus americanus. The sequence continues at coordinate 20,523,313 of NC_142135.1, forward strand.
ACCCATGTCAGGGTCCTCTCAAGTATTGACTCATAACGCTGAGGCTTGGGACATGACCTGGTTATTCTGAGTCAGAACATGGTTTGGTCACTAAAGTTGAGACACTGATGTGGAGTTTGTACGGTTTCTGTCTTGACTTCTTATTTAGTTTCTTGGCTCCTCTTCGGTTTTCTTTCCTTTGGGGCATGAAGTCAGTGCCTCTATCATGTTGTATTTTTAGTTCTCAAATTCAAGAAATAAAAGTCACGATACTTTTCATCAAACTGTGATTTGGCTAAGATGGAAATGGGAGAAGGGAATTCTCAGCATAGGAGATATTCAATTTTCCCGTGTGGCGTATGGTAGTTATATAGAAAGATCCCTCACTTAACGACTGGTGTTTTTTCAATAAAAGTCTATTGTCAAAGATAGTAAAAAAGCTCTTTAGGTCTTCATTTTTCAGTTGTAGGCAAAATATTTCCAAACGCATGTCAGTACTTTCTTCAATCTCCTTTATAAGAATTTGGTTTATTGCTTGAAGGAGAGGGGACATGCTGATGGGCATGGGTGGTGTCCGCAAATGTGTGTGCCTGACACGGTCTCTCAGAAAATTTGAATCTGTTGCCAGCATTTAAAAGTCAGGAGATTGCAATTTAAATTAAAAGAAAAAAAAAGAAGGGCGCCTGGGTAGCGCAGTCGTTAAGCATCTGCCTTCGGCTCAGGGCGTGATCCCGGTGTTCCGGATCGAGTCCCACATCAGGCTCCTCTGCTGGGAGCCTGCTTCTTCCTCTCTCACTCCCCCTGCTGTGTTCCCTCTCTCGCTGGCTGTCTCTCTGTCAAATAAATAAATAAAATCTTTAAAAAAAAAAAAAAAGAAAAAAAGAAAAAAAAAGAAAAGAAAAGTCAAGAGACTACAGGGTCGCCTGGGTGGTTCAGTCAGTTAAGCATCCGGCTCTTGATATCAGCTCAGGTCATGATCTCGGGGTCCCAAGGATCGAGCCCCGCAGCAGGCTCCCTGCTCAGCAGGGAGTCTGCTTCTCTCTCTCCCTCTGCCCTTCCCCTGGCTTGTGCTCTCTGTCTCTCTCTCTCTCTCTCTCTCTCTCAAATAAATACAATCTTTTTTAAAAAGTCAGGGGATTGCACATTTTTAAAATTTAAATTTGTGTCTTCATGTTAAGTATTCCTAATCTCTCATACCAGACTACAGTCCTAAGAAGCAACAACCTGGTATCTTGGTAGCTACTCTCTGTAACAGACTGTGGTGCATTAAAGATGTTATAAAATCTTTAACACTCTTCCTATTGAGATGTGTGGTCTAGGTATCCTCCCCTTGAATCCGGGAAGGCTTGGTGACTGCTCTGACCAGTAAAATATGCAGAGGTACTACTGGGACAGTTTGTGGACCCAGGCTTTAAGAAACTGGCAGCATTTACTTCCTGTCTCTTGAGATACTGGTTCAGGGAAATGAGCCGCCATATGTCAAGTGCAGCCACCCTGAGACCATCATGCTGTCAGAAGCCCAAGCCACTTGAAGAGGCCATGGAAGAAGAGGCACCATATGGACAAAGGCAGAAGAGCATCTAAGTGCCAGACACACGACTAAGGCAGCCCCCTTGGAAGTACATCCTCTGCCCCCATGAGGGGCCAGCACGAGGATAAGAGATGAGTCACCCAGCTGAGCCCTTCATGAATTCTTGACCCATAAAAGCATAAGCTAAATAAAATAATTGCTTTAAGCCATCAATGTGGAGTAGATAACTGAACAAGAGCTTGAGTTTTGTGTGCTCTATTCTGACCTCCATTCTTTCTCCTGGCTTCACTTGCTTCAATTACTGTATATCCTGGCCCCCTTCAGAATTTGGGTTCATAATCTTTATTTAAACCATGGTCTGGAGACCCTTGAATTATTTGAACTTTTGAAAATTAAAATATTAAAAATATATATGAAAAATTATGTACTGAAGGCAGGAGAGATACAGAGAAAAATGGAAATTTCTACTTGAAGTAGAAATTTAACTTCAATGAACCACCTTGCTCAAGGTGAAAAGAGCACAAGATCAAGGATTGGTCAGCCCTCTCTTAGAGTTGGCTTCCGTATCTTTAGAAGCAAGTCCCATTCATCTTTGACGTTCGATGATTCAATGAGTAGGATAGCTCAGCTTTCGTATTATTTATTTTGAGTGTGTATTTGTGAATCTTATAATATATCAGAAAGTATATTTATTCCATGGCATTCCAGCCTGTGGGGCAAAAGAGATGTCTAGTTCTTTGTTGAAGGCTGTGCCTTTCCCATCTTGTACCCCCGGCTCTCAGTAAATATTTGTTGAATAAATGAATGGACAAATGAATGTGTGTTAGTCACCAAGAATACGAAGACAAATGAGACAAGGTCCCTGCCCTTGAGGAGCTCACATTCTATCGAACACAGGCAGCAAATTAAATACTAGTTATGCCTCCTGGGTAGCACATTCTTTTATTCAAAAACACCATTTCATCTGTGTCTAGCCGCTATTCGGCTGTCCACACCATAGCCAGATGAAACAATAAGCTACGTGGAAAAAAAAATTGATAACTTTGTATGGTGACAGATGGTAAGGAGACTTGTGCTGGTGCTCGTCTGGCAGGATATACAAGTATCAAATCCTTACTCTGCGCACCTGAAGCTAATGCGTTATATGTCAATTATACCTCAGTGAAAGGAAAAAAAAACCCACATATGGCGGAGGAGCCCTGAAAGAGACCCGGGGGCTGCAAGCCACCTCCCCTGAAGAGACAACCTCCCCGTGCTGAGTTTAAGGAGGAAGGGAGCTCAGTCCCATCAGAGCTGCGAGAAGCAGGGCACAATCACTCAGAAGCACCCTCAGGGGCCCATCAGAAAAGAACAGAATCACTGACGCGTCATTCCATCAGGCTCTGCTTGCAAAGACTGCAGAAACAGCAGCGAGGCTGCACGGCCAACACCACTCCTCAAGGCTGCAGTGAGCTGAAAGATTCAGGGCAAACACCAAAGTTTTGGTTTGTTTTCTTAAAGGAGATGGAGGAAGGCCTTGGGTTTGATCAGCCTGCCCCATATGCACTTTGAGGAATTCTCTTTTTCCTTCCCAAGTATGTTGGGCAGAGTGTCAGCTTGTGCATTTTCCCCCTTTCTTTCGTTCTAGTCGAGGACTTTATGAAGTTGGACAGAGAGGAAACAAAAGCATTTGTTTAAAGATGAAAGATTAAGTCTTCTTATTCTTCATTCTCCCAGTGAGATTGAGTATCAGTGTCAATATATTGATATGATCCACATTGCATGGCGTGTTGATTAAAATGCTTTTTGGGGGCGCCTGGGTGGTTCAGTCATTTAAGCATCCGGCTCTTGATGTCAGCTCAGGTCATGATCTCAGGGCCATGAGATTGAGCCCTGCTGTGGGCTCTGAGCTCAGAGGGGAGTCTGCTTGAGAATATCTGCCTCTCTCTGCCCCTTACCTCTGCTCTATCTTTATCTGTCTAAATGAATAAAATCTTAAAAATAAATGAAAATAAAATGCTTTTGGGTTTTGGAGGATTTCTTGTTGTTTATGTTAAATAGCAGCCATGAGGATGTCAGGAAGTCATCAGGGCTGGTGCTGTCTCACTGATTTCCAAGTGGCAGAGCCACGTTCACGCCCAGGGAGGCCAGACCCCGCAGGTGGAAGTGACTTTCTGTTTGTAAAGTAGAACCCGGTGAAATACTTCACCAGTAGTTAATTTGCTGTGTTTGTTCAGTGGACTCTGAGCTTCTCCAAGGAGAAATCGTCGAAGGAAAGGTAAAAGCCAGAACCATGGGACCTAGGTTTCCCTCCAATTTCTTATAGTTTTTAAAACTGTCAACATCTTAACATTCTAAGGAGAAAATATTATGAAGGGTCATTTTCTTCTTTAAAAAGTAGCTTTTTCATCGTTTCAGTATTGTAATCCAGAGTCAATATAAACTCATTGTCTTGGGAATTAGGTAAAATTATCAAAACAAATCAAGGTATTATTAAAATTAAATAGCAAGTGGGGGAAATATCGACAGGAAGTCGCGATTAGCTCACATAGGCTATGATGCTGACCGTCAGCTTTACCCAGTTCTGCCTGAAGGGATCCACTCTCAAAGGGGGAAGGACTTTGTATCTTCCTGAAAACCGACCTTGCTTGCTAATTTTTGACTTCATTCTTTGAAGTGTCACTCGCTCTCTTTGATCTGTAGGTCAGTTGTGCATTGCTCTTAGCTGTTTCAGGTGTCTCCTGTGTGACCCGCTAGCCCCGGTGATTCCAGTACGTTTAAATCTAGACTCTCACATCTCAAGATTCCTGTCTTTTGATAGGCAGTACGTTATTAAGTGAATGAAAGTTTTATTGCCTAACCTGTAGGAGGTGACTAGAAGGTAAAATAAGGTTAAAGAAAGAATGTGAAGATAGCATGCTTGGTCTCCCTGCCTCGAAGGGATTGCAAACACTTAGTACCTGGGGACCCAGGGCAGGGAAGCTCACTGATGTGGAAAAGCAGAAATGGCAGGTGACATGGATTACCGGCCCAAAGCCAGCAATTATGAGGGACCTGCTTGGTTGTGTAGTCTTGTCCCCTTAATCTAGTGAGCCGAGCATTTTAAATGAGGACTACGTGGATAAAATTTCTGAAGCATGAGGCTTGTTCTTCCTCAATTCATGAAGACTATTCTATAATCATAAAAATCACAGACCCAAAAGGAACTTTGAAAGAGTACTTGCCCATGCTCCTGACTGCAGGTGAAACTATGCACAACCTGTCCATAAAGGAAAACAGTGCACCTGTTTTTAAGCATTCAGGAAAATGACAGTAGTCCGCTTTCTTTGGTAAGACGCTTAATTACCTTCCCCTGAAGGAAAATCCTGGAATAGCTTCAGAGTCAACTGGATTCACATGTCTGGATTGTTTGTCACTCTCTGGCTGTATGACTGTCAGCATATTACTGATCTTGATAAATCTGATTTGTAACATGGAATAAATAACAGTCTACTTACATCACAAGACGGTTTTTAGGAGTAAAGAGCTACATGCAGTACCCAGCACAGAGAACACATGTTACTTCTCTGTTCCTCTTTCACCTAACTGCACTCCTGTTGCGTTCCTAGTGTCCTCTGGTTCCATGTGGAGAGACAATGTCAAATGTCTAATCATTCCCCAACCTAGTAGATAGCATGACATAACCGGGAGACTCGGCACAAACTTTCAAGGGAAGCTGGCTTGCTACCACTTTCTGGATAGCAAGATAGAGTGAGAAAGCATTTAGTGTATCGCCATGTATTTGTTTACTAGGGCCACCATAATATAGTGCCACTAATTGGATACCTTCGAACAGCAGAAATGTGTCATCTCACAGTTCAGAAGGCTGGTAATGTGAGATCAAGATACCAGCAGGGCCATGTTCCATGTGAAGGCATCAGGGAAGGGTCTGTTTCAGGCCCCTCTCCCAGCTTCTGGTAGTTTCTTGTATAGCTACATAATTCTAGTCTTCATGCATCATTCTCCTGTGTGTGTGTGTCTTGTGCCCAGAGCCCCCATTTTTATGAGGACACTGGTCATATGCAGTTGGGGACCACACTACTCCAGTTTGACCTCATCTTAACTAATGGCATCTACAACACCAAATAAGATCACATTCTGATTTACTGGGGGTTTTGGGGGTACACAGTTCACTTGGCACACTAGGTTGTGAGATAGTAGTTCTTAAAAATCTTTTGTCAGGCTCTATTTGATATTATATTTGGTATTTAGGACAAAGTAGCTTTGCAGCCAGCCCCCCAAATAGTGCAGGAAGACCATTCTTTGGAAAACCAATCTCAAGCCCCTCACATGCGAGGAGAACAGGGAAACGTCCTAGTGGAGAATCCCAGAGTCACCTGTGCAGATGGAGGAGAGAGAAAGCATGGACGCAGAAGGGTGAGACAGCAATAGAGATCCTGGCTGAGCCTCATCAGGAATGTTACATGATAAAGAGCTTTTGAGGCAAGGGCTGTGCAGTCTGCTCAGATCTGGGAGGTTTCTCTTCCTCTAGCCAGGGCCGTGCCCCCACCAGGGCTGAGAAGCTTTTGGCCCCACAGCTGCAGCATGCTGCAAAGGCATTCAACAGTCCAAGGAGAAAATATTTTAAAAAGAGTTTGGGTTGGGGCACCTGGGTGACTCAGTCAGTTTAGCATCTGCCTTTGGCTCAGGTCATGATCTCAGAGTCCTGGGATTGAGCCCCGCATCAGGCTCCTTGCTCAGCAGGGCATCTGCTTCTCTCTCTGCCCTCTACCCCTCCTCCCTGCTCATGCTTGCTCTCTCAAATAAATAAAATCTTTAAAAAAAAAATAAAAAAAAAAAAAACCAACTTGGAACACCTAGATGGCTCAGTCGGTCATGATCAGCTTAGGTCATGATCTCAGGGTCTTGAGATTGAGCCCTGAATTGGGCTCCATGATCAGCAGGGGGTCTGCTTGTCTCCCTCTTCCTCTGCTCCTCCCCCTGCTTGCACACACACTCTCTCAAAAAAATAAATCGTATATAAAAATAAGAAGAACTCTAGCCTGAAAACTTGCCTCTATGAAAAGAATAAAGAGAACTGAGATTCTTAGTGCCACATTTTTGGAAGTTGAGTCTAGCTGAGAAACATTTAGAATAATTTTCACATATATGAAGAGGATGAAGAACAACATTTTGTAATTTCGAGGCAAGGGGGAATCAGGAGGAGGCTTGAATTAGAGGAGATGTGAATCAGATCAGAGAAGAAATTCCCATTAGTAAAGTAACCTGTTTAAAAAAGAAAGAAATTAAGGTATCTTCTCTACATATCTTAGATACGAAGACACTCGTCTCTCTGTGACAAGTGTAGTCATCCCTGGATTTCAAAGATCCCATCATTTTTTCATGCACCAAAGAGATATTGTGTGCATAAGCCATGCCAGATGTAGTACTGAGGTCTAGGGCCATAGGGATGATGGACACAGGCCAGGTCTTCATAGAGCTCATTGACTCATGCTTCACGCTCCGTATCTAGTTGTTGAATAAATACATAAATGGAGATGTATAAATAGATCAATTCTAATACAATGACATAGTACTAACAGCTATCCCAGTACTGAGATTATATTTCTAACTATGGGTAAAGTAAGTAGTGCTTTGCAGAAGACTTGGCCTTTGAGCATCTTGAAAGAGGACTGTTAGTTTGCGAGGTGGGCACGAAAGGTTGGGACGCACACATGAGGCATGACGCTGGGCTATCTGGACACTGGTTACAGTGTGATTGGAGTAGAGGTTACATAGTAGAGACAAGAGGACCAGTCATCAGAGAGGAGGCGGGAGTAGAATCAAGTACACAAACCCCATTTCTTCAGCGTCTCTTGAGCTCCTAATGACTCTCATGCTTTATTTACTAGAAGTCAAGTCCTACCTTATTTAATACTCTCCTGGCCTGTCCTGAAAATAGGAAAGCACTTTTTGACCTTCATTTGTAAATTTGTAAAACAAAAGAATTGTTGCTGGCTCACATTCTAAAAATAGACATAAGCGAGGTGAGCCTTCGTTTTGGGAATATTTGACCTCAGCCTTGGGATTTGTGAACATTCCTTCTCTCTCAGTAGTGACACGTTTTGTGATCATGGTACAGAGAGCTGAACAGGCCTGGCATCGGCTTCTTTCAGAGAGTGGTGGGGCTTCATGTAGGAGGTACATGCGAAGAAAGCACAAGCTAGCTGGGATTCTCGGTGAGGTTGGAGCCACAGAGCCCAGAGAACTTGCCATTTAGCTCTTGCCAACTTCTTGTAGGAACATCTCTGTGCACAGGAAGAGGGCGGCTCTGCAGAACTCAGAAGCTCAGGGGACATGCTCCTGCAAAATGCTGCCTCTTAGACCCTCCAATCTCTCCCACCAAGAAAGGAGATGGGAGCGAGGGAAGAACGGGGGGGGGGGGGGGGGGTGGAAGCTGAGGTGAATCAGCTCTGAGACTAGCCCTCCCAGCATGACCATCTACTGAGTGTTTTCTCCTTTTCAGGCACCCTGCTAATGCTGGAAGGCAAATACCATGCATTCCTGACCAGCAGGCATCCCAGGTTTTCCTTTTGGGGCAGACATTTCCTTTGCAAAACAGTTGACTAAGCAGTCACCATACAACATGAGATAAATAGGACAATAAGCAGAGGATGTTGTGACCTTCGAGGGGCCTCTAACTCCCCCTAACATGGCAGAGCGTTCCAGGCATGGCAGCAAGTTTCAAGAAATGACGTGCTCAGCTATGGCTGGAGTTTGCTGTTTGTGGCGGGGGCTGAGACCACAGTGTAGATAAAAGTGTATGGTGCTAAGGGACCGGAATATCACCTCCGAGCCCTCACAGGACAGAGGACCCAGACTCATCTAGCTGGAAGCCAAGGTCCCCCACCTTTTGCACACACACGCTCAGGCAATCATTCAAGGGCGCTTTCCTACCGTTGCGATGGTTATGTTGAGAAACCCAGAGAAGAGCACAGTTGTAAAGAGTAATTAGTGTTGTGACTAAATAAATGAACACCACCTGTGCATCCTGTTTGGGGAAATGAGTCAAATTAGTGAAACAAGTTGCATAATCACAGCAAATGCCAATCTCAGCCGTTGCCGCTATGCCGGTCATTTCTAGTTTTAATGAGTGGCTTCGTGATCAGTGCTCATTCAGATGAACGAAGAGGAATTTTAGGTTTATGTTTTATTTTCAATCACATACGTAATATGCAATCATTGCCAGAAATTTTTTTAAAATTTAGTTATGCAAAAATAAAAAAGTTACTCTAAACCTACCAGGCAGAAATGACCATCAACATTTTGGTGCATATACTTTCAGACGTTCATAAATATGTATATTTATGAAAACTGATTATTTAGTTATTTCTTCTGTTGTCTTAGTTTACATTGGACTTTCTGTTGTTCTTTCTTTTGTTACCCTCCTTTTTTTTTTTTTTTTAAGTGGCGGCCAGTTTTGCCGTATGATCTGCGTTTATCTTTGATTCATTTCCCCTTCCCCATCCCACTCCAGGAATTTGGAAGGCATGGTACTTAAGTCGCTCTGATAGTTTATATTGAATGTTTAAATAATAGTGATGTTTAACACCCATGTTCTAAACCTGTGTTTCTCAAATTATTAATGTCAAGAGTGAGCAGTGTCTGTTGGCACACCGCTGTATAGAAATGGAAGATGACCATGGGCTCCTTCCTCCAGCTCCCCACGCACAATACCCCTCCCACCCAGTTTGTGTTATTCTTCGAGATTGTTATCCCCGTCTGCAGTAGCTAAATCCTTGAATCTCATGTAATTGGACCTCTTGTTTCAAGAATGACAGTATTTACATTCTTCATAGGAATGCTGCTATTTAGCAATGTCTGCATTGCCCAGTTTCCATGCTGCTGGTTAATCTCAGTTACCATAGAGAACATCAGTGTTCTAGAACCCTTTCCCAGCGGAAAATGTCTTCTTGTTGCTTTCACTTAGTACTGACAGCAGCTTGGGCTGATAATAGAATTAGGGAATCATAGCCTAAGTTTTCTCCCTGAAAACTACATAGACAAATTCCACTGACATTTTTTTCTTTTAGAGGGGATTTATTTCTTTTTCCTGGATTTGGGCAAGATTCTTTTTTAGACTTAATATTCAGTGGATCCAAATGTTTATCAGTTTTCATTAAGTCCACAGTAAAAACCTTTTAAACTGGAGATATTTTTTTTCATTTCAGGGAAATTTCCTTCAATATACTTTTTTTTTTTTTTTAAGAGAAGGGAGCGGGTGGGCGGGGGAGCAGAAGGAGAGGAGAAAGGAGAATCTTAAGCAGACTGCACGCCCAGTGCAGAGCATGACACCAGGGCTCAGTCTCACAACCGTGAGATCATGACCTGAGCCAAAATCAAGAGTCGGATGCTTAACAGACTGAGCCACGCAGGCGCCCCTCGATATGCATTTTTGATTGGTTTTGTTGCATTGTTTCTGAGTGTTTCCTCGTTTACTCACATTAGGCATCTGCTGCAGAGCCTCTGTCTGTGATTCTAGTCTGTCTATTTCTTCTTCTTCATTCCACTTGGTTTTGGGGGGGGGGTTTTTGTTGTTTTTTTCCCTCTGAACTCTGGGTGATTGTCTCAAATTTGCACTCACCGTAATAGTTTCTAAACTAGATTGAGTTTTGGATCCACTTTAGGGGCTTTTTCTAAATACAGATTTCATAGCTTCACCCAAGGCCCACTGACTCAAAATCTGCTATATTTCACCCTAGGAATGTGTATTTTAAGTGTCCCTCCCCCCTTATTTAGCTGGGTTTGAGAACCACTGTCCTATTTCACTAATCTAATTCCATTTGATTCAGGAGTGACTCTGCTCTTTACTGTTTTTCATGCAGTTTTAAATTCTGCAATGGAATTATCTGCTTGCTTGTATTCTTTTCATAAAATCCCTTTTTTATCTCTGTTTGTTGCCTCATTACCTCTCTTATAGCAACTTGGAGTGTTGAGTAATTACCTCGAGAATACAAAGTAGTTACTATTAAACTTTTGTCTTTGTCTCGTGGCACATCTTTTCTAGAGCGTGCTATTCTTTTCTCCTTTATGCGTATGTTTAGTTCCTGGTGTTTATATTATGTTTATAATTTGTGTTGTGGAGCATTTTTCATCCCATGTTGGGGCCTGTTTGGTAGCTTACTCTTCAGGGTGCCACAGGTGACTTCTCTGCATCCCCAGGCCCTCTTCCCTTGAGGGCTGCATGATACGTCTTCATATAATGAGTCTTGTTATCCAGCCTGAGGAGTACGGAGAGGAGCCAGTTTTATGAAGAGACCCAGCAGTAGAATTTTGCCTTACTCAGCATTTCCTACACATCTGGGAGCTCTTGCATCAAGACCCACCTCTTCATATCCTGGGTACCCTTCACCTGCCCAGTATTCTGTGCACCGAGCAGGGCCACCTCTATTATGTCACGTGAAATGTCTATCTATCTGAGTTGGATAGAACTTACATGAGTTGAGGCAGTATCCTGTCTAGCTCCAGGGTATCTTTCCTATTTTTTTAGTAATGGCCACATTGGTGACAGTTGGACTAGAGACAAAGCCCCACCTTCCCTGGAGTTGCGGGTCGAGCCATGTACGTTTCTAGCCCCCACTGAATGTGCCACGTTGTTCCTTATCAGTGAGTCCCTCTACCTCCTAGACTGCAGTTGGCTTCAGATCTCAACCCTCCATAGGAAGAACCTCTCCCCTAGATGTCAGAGTAAGTCCACAGAAAAAGGCAAGTAATAGCCAAAACATGGAAGTAAGCTCAATAGCCATCGGCAGTTATGGATGATAAGTTGTGCAGCTGTACATGGAATGCAAACTCGAGCAGCCACGTATTATTTTGACATATAGACAAACGTCAGAAACAAAGTTGAACAAAGAGTCAAGGGGAAGACACCAAGAGCACTGTATGTCTTCCTTCAGTTGGAGGCCATCTACAAGGTATCAGATGCGGGGTTCTAGATGCTTGTACAATGGCTTTGTTAGGTGACCTAGTTCAGACTAAGGAGAGGCTGTTCCCTATCCCTGCTTCTCTTGGGATTCCTGAAAGGAGGAAGGGAGGGAGCTTGCTTTCATGAGAGACTCTTTCCGCAGAAACACAGAAAGAATGGCTAGATTTGTACACAGAGCATTATTCCCAGCAGCATGACGGTGTCATTTGCAAGCAGCACTGGGTGCATGAATACATTTTCTTCAGAAGTAGCGTTAGCGCCAGTACCCTTACAGTGATGAGGACAGTGAGGCTTGGTGAACTGTGACTTATCCCTCTTGCTGTTAAAGACAGAGGCTGACTTTAAACAGAGTCCAGAGTCAGCTCACTGTCCAGTACATCACAATGCCTGATGCTTCAATCTACAGTCAACTCAAGCTGAAAGATACGTCCAGTCACTCAACAAATATATATTGAGCACTTGTTATGTGCTGGGCCAGGTGCTAAAGACACAGCAATGAACAAGACATATCTTTTCACTGCTGTCATAACACTTAAAATATAGAATGGAACATGGACATTAAAGAATTGCATGAAAAGTATTAAGTGACAGTTGGAAAGAAGTTACCATAGAATAGTAAAAAGGAGGGAACCCAGACTAGCACCAGGGGAAGGATTTCTTAAGTGACCAATAATAAGAACCCCAGTTGATAAACAAGTTAAACAAAGAAACAAGGAGAACAGCGATACAATAGAGTCAGAGCCAGTAGGAAGAACTTTGCGAACTAAAGAAATCAGCATAAAGGCACAGTGAGGAAGATGGGTGGTGGCCAAAGATGACAGGGCCACACACTTTGCGGAGCTGTGTAAGCCATGATGACCAGGGTTTGGGTGTGACGCTAAAGTTAGGGCAAGTTCTGCAGGGGTTAAAAGGTGGAGAGGGGATATGGTCATATCCATTGTATTATCTACTAAAAAGAGGCTGAAAAGATCCGACCAGCTTATTCCGGAGCCAAAATATCTCTGGGAATGGTTAATAACCTATTACATTATTGTAGATTTGCTTATAAATATATGGTATCTAAAAGACTCTTTAAATGGATGAAAATATGCCACTCTCAGTCTACATATTAAAAATTGAACATGGGGCACCTGGGTGGCTTAGTCAGTTAAACGTCTGCCTTCGGCTCAGGTCATGATCCCAGGGTCCTGGGATCGAGTCCCACGTCGGGCTCCCTGCTCAGTAGGGAGCCTGCTTCTCCCTCTCCCTCTGCTGCTCCCCCTGCTTGTGTTCGCTCGTGCTCTCTCTCTCTCAAATAAATAAAATCTTTAGAAAAAATTGAACGTAGATCTGGCCAACCTTAAAAGATATCCCTCATGTTCACAGTTTTTCAAGTTGAAGAGGTGTCTTCTGAATAGGTGAAGTCCCATGGATATTGCCCCAGCCTACCCCTGCTGGTCAGACTTGCCTGCCTTCCTGCCAATAAAAGGTCGGGGCCATGAACTGGAAATGGCTTTAGGTCTTCAAGAGGCCAAGGAAATATACCACATAGCAAAATGGATGGGACTTTATTCTAAATCAGCATTTTATTTTTATAGATTCTCATTCAGTGACTGTAAAGGGTCCATTCCGTAGATCTTTTTTTAATATCAGAGAATTAATTTCAGTATAACTTCATTTGATTGTCTGCCATCCCTCCTCCCACCCTTACTTCCTCTGACATTTACCCGTTGTTTCCTCAGATACTGGGAAATAACTAATTACTTTCCAGAATAATGTGACCTACAGTGATGAATGGTCCATTTCACACCTGTTTATTGAATACGTATGGCATGGAGGTTCTAAATCACAGACATGGAAAATGAGTGACAAAGATGAATGAGCCAGGTTTTCTACCTTCAAGAGGCCTCCAGTTTCAGAGAACATCAGAGGATCACAGCAGACTGTGATCTAAGGGCTATCAAGATGGCTAACAACCTCAGGATTTTCAGAAGCAAGAGAGAAACAAGGGGGACTTTCAGTTACTTGGGTCTCCAGCAGTAAAGAATTATTTTTAGAAGGTTGTTTTAAAAATATATATTGAAAGCCCATGGTTCTGAAAATTGATTATGTCAGAATTCTGAGCAGTCCATTCATGTATTCTCTATGTAATTCCTTTCACTGAATCAAGATCTTTAAATAAATCTTCTCTGAACTAGCATGGAATATTTGGGGATCACTGATGTGCAGGTTTGCAGGCCAACCGTGTGGTTACTCCCTGGAAGGGGTCAAAATAGCTATTGTCTAGTTGTCATTTTTTATTTGCCTCAGTGTAAATGTGATGTAAAGCTGACAATGTTAAGCTAATTATTCGTAAGCACTTATTTTCCGCTGCTAAATGGAATCGTGCAGAAGACAACCCCCCCACCGCAGAAAATGCATAAAATGGAACATTTAATTACAGTAACCATTTTTACAGTAAAGGAAGCACATTGCTGTCCTTTAGGACCTCCTTGCCATAAAATATCTGACTAGCAGGGGAAACAGGCACAGGTCGCAACAGAAATACATTGTGTTTGACACTCAGTATAAACCCACCAAAGCTATGAAGTAGCAGTTCCTTAGTGAAGGACCAGAGAAGAGGTGATCTCCCTAAATACCAGTTCTAGTGCAAATTTATGAACTTTTAAACTCATGAACATACATTCCTAAATAAGCTGAAATGGTTCATTCTCCCTCTTCTTGGTGCCTGTCATCCTCCTGGAAATCTGAAGCAACATAAGTCACGCACTCAGCCATCAGGGCAGAAGAAGTGTATGACCTAGAATACACTGTAGGTATTAAAATACATCGTCTTCCCCAAGGCACCCTGAGCCTGGGACCCTGAGGTTTTAGCCTCTTTTAGGAGATGACATTTCACTGCTTACCCCTCAGTTATGGTAGTTTTATGCCAGTCCAGGCCAAAGGATAATTGCTCTCAAATTCTTTATGAGGAAACCTCATTTGTCATTTGCATATTAGAGCCCCTGCAATGGATTGGCAGGCATCAGAGAGTAAATCTGTGCTCTAGCTGTAATTCATACACACACACACACCAATTTGACACAGTGGAGCAGGGTGCTGTTATTGAGAAACTGAAGCACCAGGTGTGATTAAATAAGATCACACATTTCATTCTCTCTTTAATTTCACATCACTCTTCAGCAGCTGAATCCATGCACCCCCCCCCCCATGGAGTCAGCCTGCACTGTGCATTTTTAGTATGCCCAGCAGAGCGGTGGGAAAATGTTTCCAAAGTAAGCCACCCTGCTGGGCTGCTGTGAGTCAAATCTGTTTTTGCCTTCAAATTATTCAGTATTGCTAGATCTGGTTTATTAATCCATTAATCTCCCTAGAAGGTAAGACTTCTGGTACTTCTACATCATTGATGCTCAGTTTCAACTAAAAGCAGTTTCAAAACATACAGAAGACTAGAATCAAGGATGGAGAAACGAGTAGAAGCATGCACAGCCTTTCCTTTTAGCTCCCTTCCCTCCACAGCTCCCCTGCATCTCTCCCCACCCACCCCAATTCTCTGGCTCTAGGATTAGGAAGTGGAAGTGGCATTAATATATTGCTTTTGCAAGCATGGCCCGAGAAGCTACATGTGTGGCATCCTTGATGCCATTACAAAATGAAATTGAGCTAAGGGGGCATGCCTCAGATTAGGGTTCAGTGTGTCTGACCCCGCTATTTAGCAGTTCAGGACCACCAGGAATAAAGCAGCATCCCTGGAGCAAGTGGTGGTCACGTGGCTCACCCAGCATGGTGATAGGCACCATCATAGATGCAGTCTCTAGAGAGAAAGGAATAGCTTCCTTTGTAACCAGAGGCCAATCTCAATGACCACTAATGGGTCAACTGTGTAGCATGATGTAGGTTAATTCATGCCACAAATACAGATGGCGTGCCTGTTTGCCAGGTGCTGTCCTAGGTGGCACAGAACAAACACCATCCCTACCCCGAGGAAGCTTATCCACGCCTCCTGATCTGACCTCTGCTTACGTCTCCATTCTTACCCATTTACCGCCAGTGTGCTCTATTAACATCCTGTCAGGTAGAATAACTTGCATTCCTGTGAGTATCGTGCTTTTTCTTGCTTCCATTCATCCTGGTCTGTGTGCTTGGGGAGCCTGGACCATGTTCTGCCCCTTTACCTCCCTAACTCCCAGCCAGATGTCGTGTCTCATTTCCTGCAGCTACTGCCCCTGGCCTCACCCGTCCTCCGAGCTCACCACAGTATTGTTTACTTGTCTTTCATCCCTACCTTAACCTTTTCAAGGGAAGAGCCTATGTTTTATGGTCCACATTCTGCTTAACACAGAGTGGGAACTCAATAAATATTTGTTGGATTAATCATTGAATTCATTTATATCCTTGAAAAAGATCCAGATGCACTCATTCGCCCTCCATGTAACTTGTAAGACCCACAAGATAGCTCTTAAATCTGCAAGTGGAGAGATTGTGACATTTGTAATCTTGATCACCCTAATTGTAGTGAGAATTAACACCCCCATGTACTTTCTTAGGAAAATCACCTCCTCTCCCTGGTATACTTTTTAATAAGAATGGAACCCCTTGGCAAAATTAAATTGGAACTGTTAGAAATATTAGGTGGGTTTTTTCTTTCTTTCTTTCTTTCTTTCTTTCTTTCTTTCTTTCTTTCTTTCTTTCTTTCTTTTTTTTTTTTTGTTGGAATCATTTCTGGAGAATTACCAAGTCTGTGCTTTCCTTACCAAGGACAAATTAAAATTTATTTTAAAAATAATAAGAAACAGGTTTACGTCTGTGAAAAATAGACATGCGTGTAGTTAGAAGACAGTGTGTTTGGATGGTGAGATTAAGGGTCTCTTTTCTTTTTTTCAAAATGTTTAACATTTTATAATTTATTGTGATGGGAAAAGTATTAAAAAGAAAAACAAGAATCTTCTTGAAAGAAGCTCATATCTAGGAATTTTGCTTTATTGTATGAGCTCAGGTGAATCAATTAAAGGTTTTCCCTGGCCAAACAAATATTTTGCCAGTGCTGTTGTGCAGATGGAATTTGTTTTTCATCTCAGGCTTTTTATCAGCAAGATGTTCATTCATTCAACAAATAAATATCTACTATGTGTCAGGCACACTAATATGCACTTTCTCTATGAACAGTAATGATGATTTGCGATATATACGTGCATCAAATCATTACATTGGATACCTTAAATGTACAGTGTTATATGTCAGCTACATCTCAATAAAGCTAGAAAAAATAATAATGATGCCAAACTTCCAGAGTACTTGCTACCTCTCAAAGCTCTTTCCCATACATTAGAACTACTCTCTCTCGGGGCGCCTGGGTGGCACAGCGGTTAAGCGCCTGCCTTCGGCTCAGGGCGTGATCCCGGCGTTACGGGATCCAGCCCCACATCAGGCTCCTCTACTATGAGCCTGCTTCTTCCTCTCCCACTCCCCCTGCTTGTGTTCCCTCTCTCGCTGGCTGTCTCTATCTCTGTCAAATAAATAAATAAAATCTTAAAAAAAAAAAAAAAAACTACTCTCACAATTTTACAAAGTAGATAGGGCATGTGTATTAGTCACAAATACACTAGCTGCTGTAACAAATATATTCTGAAAAGCTAGTGGCTTAATTCCCTCTTATGTAACAATCCTAGCCGAAGGTTACAGATCAGGGAATGACTATTTTACACAGTCATTTAGGGACCCAGGCTGACAGCAGCCCTGCCACCTTCAATAAGCCATTTTTGAGGTTGCTCTGGTCCTTGCCATTCCAACCTGGAAGTAAAGGGCTGAACCAAGTAAAGACAGGTTACAAGCAACACTGGGGTTACTTTCTGTTGGCGAGAGCTTCATCACATAACCACAGGAGCCTCGAGGGAAATTTGGAATTGTAGTCTAGTCTTATATTCAGAGAGAGGAAAGAATGGATTTTGCTTGGTAGCTGCGGTCTCTGTCACAGTAGATATTTTTAAATTGTCACTTACAAGATGAAAAAAATTAAGGCTCAAAGAGGTTGACCTGCTTGAGATCACTCAGTTAAACATGAAAAATCAGAATCAGACGTCAGGTTCCTGAATACTAGATGACTATCTCTTCCATCACTTGTGTTGCCTAGAAATGAAATGATGGCTGAATACTGGCTTTGTAGCCACACCACCTGTGGACTTCCTCTGCACTGCCTCCAGACTACGTGACTGTGAATAGCTCAGCCCAGAATTTGTCTTTCCTGTCTTACTGTATGCAGTCGAGACCAGAAAGAGGAGTCCTCCTAATGTTTGAAAAAAGACTAAATGCTACCTTGCAGACATTTTAACGTAAGCAGTGCGTTTGGCTTTCCAACAGTTCCAAAACAAGTCTGAGAACGGTCTTAATAAAATCCATATCACACCGAAGGTTGAAGCACTGTTCACGGGCGAGAACAGAGCCCGGTCACTTCAGTTGCTCCCTATCCAGTGGCTCATTCAAAGACCATTTATGGAGAGCTAATCATGTGGGCGGCACAGGGCTACAGAGAGGATCAAGACAGCACAAGTCCAGCCATTATGGAGCTCATCATAGAGAATAATGGCGGATGGCCTCTTTCAGAGATGGCTTCTGGGAAAGCATTTCTGAGGAGGTAGTATTTAAGCTGAGTCTTAAAGGATGAGAAGGAGTCAGCTATGTGAAGAGCAGGTGAGAAGAGACTTTCAGACAGAAAAACAGTATGAGCAGTGGTATGAGCAAGAACGTGGCACCTTCACAGAACTGAAGATGTCCCTTGCGGCTAGGGATATTGAGTGAGTAAAAAATGGTCAAGATAATCATGGCTGAAGTATGCTTATTTCACCCTCACAACCCACCTGTCAGGTGGGTTACTGCTGTCACCCCATTTTACATATAAGGAAACTGAGTCATAAGGAAGTTAAATGGCTAGGGCACCTGGGTGGCTTAGTTGGTTAAGTGACTGCCTTGGGCTCAGGTCATGATCCCAGGATTCTGGGATCGAGTCCCATATCGGGCTCCCTACTCAGCAGGGAGTCTGCTTCTCCCTCTGCCTGCTGCCCCCCCTACTTGTGCTCTCTCTCTCTCTGTCAAATAAATAAATAAAATTTTAAAAAAAGAAAAAAAAGTTAAATGGCTAAATCACTTGCATAATGTCACACAGCTATTAAACAGGGCCAAGATTTAAACTCAAGGAGTCTAGTTACAAAGTATACACCTGTACCATTGCCTCATACTGTCACACTGCCAGAGGAAGTTTTTGAGGCTTCACTCTCCATGAACAGTTTTTCTCTCTTTTAATTAAAAGAGAGCCACCTGGGTGGCTCAGTCAGTGGAGCACTGACTCTTGATTTCGGCTCAGGTCATGATCTCAGGGTCATGAGATCGAGCCCTGTGTGGGGCTCTGCACTCATCTGGGAATCTGCTTGAGGATTTCTCTCTCTCTCTCTACCCCTCCCCCACCCGTGTGTTCGCTCACTCTTTCTCTCTCTCTTTCAAATCAATCAACCAATCAATCTATCTTACAAAAAAAAAAAAGAAAGAAAGAAAAGGAAAGCAACAAACCACCTCTTTCTCTTGGCTAAATGTTCTGAACCTAAGATTTCTGGATCCCTCCCACCTCCAAGGGAACCATGAACAGAATTTAGTGGGACTGATAAATTTGGATATATGTATAGATAATATTGTAAGGAATATATATTATATATAGGACATACTTTAGTCAACTTTTTACTGAAATTTAACATTTCTTTCTACCACAAATACAACAAAACCTCAGTACTCTTAGCAGTTTATGTGACTTTGTCACTAGAATCCCAAGTAATTCTCAATCATATAACACTTGTTGAAGAATTCTTGAAACATCATTTGCACTCATCACTACTATCAAATTATAAAAGTTATTATTTGTCAATAAATCTTATTCTTTAATGCATTGATAAAGAAACATGTGTATTGGTCCACCCACAAATTTTTAAAACTATTTTGGTAGGTGTTTTCAATATAAGTTGTTTATTTTGTAATCTTATATATTTTCCTTTTTGCATTTAAATAGATTCTTGAGAAGGAATCCATAGGCTTCCCCAGACTGCCAAATATATATGAATTTATAACCCCTTGAAAATTTCTCTGTGATTTTAACTCTTTCCCCAGGCCACAGCTTCCACCAAGAGCCATCAGGCTGACTTACAACTTAAAATTCAAATTTTAATGGTGTTTCTCTCTTTCTTAGTGTGGAACATGTTGAAAAGAAGTGCATAGCACACAAAAAGAGTCCCTTCCCTTTAACCTTTTCTGTGTTTAAACTTTTTTTTTTTAAGATTTTTATTTATTTATTTGACAGAGAGAGAGAGACAGCCAGCGAGAGAGGGAACACAGGCAGGGGGAGTGGGAGAGGAAGAAGTAGGCTCCCAGCGGAGGAGCCTGATGTGGGGCTTGATCCCAGGACTCTGGGATCCTGGAGTCCTGGGATCAAGCCCTGAGCCGAAGGCAGACACTTAATGACTGAGCTACCCAGGCACCCCTGTGTGTTTAAACTTTTGCCCTCCTTTCCCGTGTCACCAGATTTCTAGAATAGTCTGTGGATTGTGTAGACTTTCTCATGTCCCATTGATTCTGTAGTTCTCTGTTTTCTGGCTTGCTCCCCACCTTCTCTTCACAGATGATCACTTTAAGATCACTGGAGTCCTCTGGTGTTAAGTGACTACTTCCCAGTCTCTCTTCCCTGACATCTGTAGAATTCTGCCACTGTTGATCGTGTTTTTCTTCAGGGGACTCTGTCTTGCTTCAGCTTCAGGAAAATCACTCTTCCTTCCTTACCTACTTCATTCTGTCTTTACGGGCTGCTCTACTCTTCACTCCTTATACAATAAAGTTCCAAATATTCTCCTTGGGAAACCACATCTACCCCGCAGACATGAACTGAATCTCTACACCAATTATTCTAATCGGAGCTAATTCTTCCAAACTTCCCTCCTCCATTCCCAGCTATACAAGGAAAATTTTTACCTTAATAGCCCAGAGACATCACCAACACGGCATATCCGAGTTGAACTCACATATTGCCTCTACCACCCAGCCTGCTTTTTTCACCTGCATCCGTGTTTTGATTACTGACATCAGATCTTCTGATCACCCAAGTGAAGCACTTCAGGGCTGTCGTCCGTTCCCCCACTTCTACCTCTGCTGAACACTGGTCTACTCTATTGAGGATGTGGGGTTGATTTAGCCCAAGAATGATGTACTGGGCTAAGTTCTGGGAGAGAAGCAGACATGCTAAGTGTAAGTTTTATGAGTATAAGATCAGTGTACAACCCCTTGAAAATTTCTCTGTGATTTTAACTGTCTTTGGAAAGGAGCCTGATGACTGACCTATGACTTAAAATTCAAATTGTAGTGGTTTTTCTCAGTGTGGATCATGTTGGAAAAACAGGTCACGTTCCTCTGCCTGGTGTCCCATAGAACCCCTTCCCTTGCTGACTAGGGGTGTCTGGCCTTTCCCTGATTAGAGCAAGGTGAGGGAGGCATGTGGATCAGGATAGTTCTTATTTGACAAATACTGGTGTGAGCCAACTCTCACTCTTAAGAGCTGACAGGTGTTTAGTCTTTGATGGGTTCTTCAGACACTACCACCACCCCACCATCCCCATTGCTAGGGATGGCTCACTTGTGGTTCCCTTGACAAGAGAAAATGCATCCGTGTTCTTCCACAAGTTTATTTTTCTTCAACCAACAGCATCTCAGCAATGCATCAGCCTTTCAGCTGGAGTTGTGTTTCTCCTTTTAAGTGCCCTTTTGGAGAGGTCTTAGCTCCTCCACACCAGCTCTCTCCTGCAGAATGGCCCAGATCTGGCCCCTGGGAAAAGCTTATGCAGTCCTTGCCTTGAGAAACAAGGGCAGACTGTCCCTAGCATCAGAATCTCTTGTTTGGTCTGCCACCAGAGCCACAGGCACTGGCTCTTTGGATGTCTCATTTCGTCCCCCAGAAGCACACTCCAGGTTAAGAGTCCTTTTGAAACCTCCTTGTGAGACTTGGGATCAGGAAGCAGCCCTTCCTCTCTCTCTCTCCTCTACCCCCAAGCAAATAGAGGCAGGTTAGGCTGTCATGGACTCCTGCCCAGCTTTCTTAATAGAAAACCTCTTTCTAAAACTTTTCCATTGAATTACATGTATGTGTGTGTATGTACACACACACACACACACACACACACACACACACACACTGTATAGATCCCTGAATTTTCACAAATGGAACACACCCATGAAATAGCACCCAGACCGAGAAATAGAAGATGTCTAGTATCCCAGAAGCCCTCCTTGCTGCTTCCTTCCAGTGGCTTCCCCCCAGAGGGTGAACAGTATTCTAAATACTGATAGTAAAGAATAGCATCATCTGTTTTTGTTCGTTGTATAAATAGAATCATGCATTATGTACTCTTTGTGTCTGACCTCTTTCATTCAACATGATCCTTGAAATTTGTCCACATTGTTGTCTGCAGTTTTACGTTGTTTATTCTCATTGCTCTAAATTGTTCAACATGTGAACATATCACAATGTATTTATGTGTTCTGCAGTTCACAGGCATTTGGGTAGTTTCCAGTTTGAGACCGCTCTGTGAAAAGGGATGTTCTGAATATTATTAAACATGGCTTCAAGTGATAAAAGTATATGTGTCAGCTGGTGCATCCTAGAGGTGGATCTGCTGAGTCATTGGGGAGGTGTGATGCATTGGTTTGCTAGGGCTGCCATAACCACGTACCACAAACTGCCTGGCACAAACAACAGAAACTTGTATTCTCACAGCTCTGGAAGCTGGAAGTCTGAGATGAAAGCATCAGTAGGGTTGATTTCTTCAATAGCCTCTCTCCTTGGCTTGTAGATGGCTGTCTTCTCCCTGTGTCTTCACATGGTCTTCTTTCTGTATGTGTCTGTGTCCAAATTTCCTCTTCTTACAAGGATACAGTCATATTGGATTAGGCCCACCCATATGACTTCATTTTACCGTAGTGACCTCCTTAAGATCATATCAACAAATACGGTCACATTGTGAAGTAATGATGGTTTGAACTTCCAACATACAAATGTGGGGTATGTATCTGTACATACATATTCAGCTTTAGTTGATTCTTCCATCATCTCAAAGTGGTTGTACCAATACACATTCCCTCCAGGAGCGTACGAGAATTCTGAATGTTCCACATCCTCACCGACACTTGATTTTTCAAACACAAGCTCCCAACCTTTATACCGTCTTGATCTGACCGAAAGGTAAAGGTAATGGAACTGGTTTTCACACCTCTGTTGCAAACCTTGCGTTATATATGTGCAAAGTTTGTGACATCTGTTGTGTTCATGGAAAATTTCATCCCAATATCATGTTAACTAGTTCTAGAATGTTTGTTTACTTGTTTTTTTTACATCATGAAGCAGAAAAATAAGTTGGCAATGCCAGTATCTTTTTTTTTATTATTATTATTATTTATTTTGAAATTCGGCTCTTCCACACCTATGCCAGTATTTTGAGGGTAAATTACACGAAAAAAGAAGATGGTACCAGAAATCTCTAAGCAGTTAGATATTTTCATTCTGGTGTTGGCCCTGCAGCTCTCAGGGTGAGCCTCTCAGTGGATGTTGACCCCCGAAGGGTGTCAGACAGTCCCGGCAGGGGTGGCTGCTCACATGTGGTCTGTAGCAAGCCTCCCTTAGTCAGCTCCTCCTCCATAGCTGGGCTGTGTGTATCAAAGAACAATATGCCACATATGAATCCTAGATAACTGCTAAATTACTACCAGGAGTAAAGATCTGTGTGGTATAGTCTATTCTTTATAGTTGCAAATTCTAAATATTTCATTTCATGGTTGTTTCTCAGTTTTGTTCAGTCATCTTGAGAAAGGACAAGATTCCTTAGTAGTAATATGGAAATATTATTATTTAATAACAAACTAAGGTAACTAAGTTTCCCTGTGTTCATTCTGTGTGTCATCTGGGAGTGGAGTCTGGGAAGAGCAGGAGTTTTGACAACATGGACTGTTGTGAGAACTCTAAATGGTTATTAAAATAATCTGGAGGGGCACCTGGCTGGGCTTAGTTGGTAGAGCATGCGACTCTTGATCTCGGTGTTGTGAGTTCGAGCCCTACTTTGGGTGTAGAGATTACTTAAAAAGAATAATCCAGGGGCTCTTGGGTGGCTCAGTCAGTTAAGCGTCCAACTCTTGGTTTCAGCTCAGGTCATGATCTTGGAGTCATGGGAGCAAGCCCCACGTTGGCTCCATGGTCAGTGTGGAATCTGCCTGGGATTCTCTCTCTCCCTCTGCATGCTCTCTCTCTCTCTCTCATAAATACATACATACATACCTACAT
Source organism: Ursus americanus (assembly GCF_024610735.1). NCBI lineage: Eukaryota > Metazoa > Chordata > Mammalia > Carnivora > Ursidae > Ursus > Ursus americanus. Next base: position 20,547,100 of record NC_142135.1, read on the forward strand.
AAAATCTTTAAAAAATAATAATAATCCAGGTATGAGAGGGTGAATGTTTGTAAAGGAGTAGTGATTTCAAGAATGAAGAAGAAATAGCATATTGCAAGCCCTTTCTAAGACAAGTAAGATTGAGGAGGCCACTTGATTTCAAGCTGAAATATAAGAAGCATCATAGGATGGTACTAAAGACAAAACACTGAAGATAAGACAGATAATTAATTGCCTTTGGGACATAATAAGTTTGAACTAAGTGTAAGATATAAAAGCAAAGACGACTGACACGCTGTTGGGCATTTGGTTGTAGATGTCAAAGGGAATGAACCAGAGAAAAAACCTTGTGATTAAAAATGCGGAGGAGATTGTTTGAAGTCAGGTGAAAAGGTGGCTCTCCCAGGGACAGAGATAAGATAAGAGCTAAGAAAAGCATGGTTCCACAGAGGGAGGGTCCTAGTCAGAGGGAGGAAAAGAGAGATCAGCCAACTAAGGAAACCAAAAGAAGAATGTCTTCTGGGAGCCTTCATCAGGGCTGAGCAGCCCCTACGTCGATTCCAAGTACTCAGGAACCTCGGAGTTCATGTCTTATTTTCAGTCACCTAGGCTTGGCTTTATAAATTAGAGGATTTGTTCTTCCCATCTAATCATGTAAACTGGGAGTGAATATTTTCAGACTGAGGGGGGAAAAATGCAATAAAGGACGTCACAGGAGATGTTCCTGAAGAAGATGTGTAAGCTAACCCTCTCTGCTTCACCCCGTCCCTGGGCACCACATTCCATGTGGAGGAATCATATTGCTCTTAGAAATTACTTATTATACGTCCTGTCTGCTCTCCCAAATGGTCTCAATATAACATTCTTTCTGTAGAAAAAGATGGACTTCATTAATTTCCACATACTTCATGATAAACATTGGCACTTTCAGGTTACCAATAAATCACCAGGTCTCACATTTAATATCTTGGAGGAATGCCATGATCACCATCTCGATCGTTGTATTATATTTGGCCAAGTGGAGAAATACAAGTGAAGAAGAGCCAGAATGCCTCTCTCAACTTGTAAACTAGCAAATTACCAGGAGATTATCTGATTTTCCTCCCTGCTGTTCTCACACCTGCATGCCATCAGTGTTTGGAACTAATTAATATGTCAATATGGGGGCATAAAGTGGTTTATGTTCTCTATGGGCTTTCTAATTTGGATGCATAAATGTTCATGATACAAAGTGTCTGCCTTAAATCCCACAAAAGACATGTGACAGGAAGGAATCTCTTAAATACTTCCATGAATGGTTTTGTACCAGTGGTTCTTAATAAAGGGAAAATTAAACTTTTGAGATCTGTTTCTTTAGTAACATCTTAGTTTGCCCACAAACATTCTATTGACCACTTTGTGACTATAACTGCAAAGGCATGAGGGTGAGTTAATATTCCAGGGGACATTATAGACCACTTCCTACAATATCTTATATACACATTGGGAAACAGACTATTTTAAGAATGTAATCGTCACCCTCAAGAGTCAAATTTTTCAGCTCTGTGATAGTTTTCAATGAATCAGTAAGGCAATCAGTCATATATTTTCTGTTTTTTTCATGTGAAATACCTTTATCTTATAAGAAGGCAGCAGCATAGTAGAAGGAACAAGAATTTTAAAAACTGAAAAGCTGGGTTTAAATCTGGCAGTAGATACCAGGTCCTGTATCAGAGTCTTTGAGCAATTTACTAAATCTCTCTAAGCCTATTTGTAACATGAGACAAATTAGTCCCACCTTAGAACAGTTATGAGAATTAAATGGGTTCATAGTTAGAGAATATTTAGCACATTGTTGGACTCATAAAGTGCTTATTCTCATCAACATGCTTTAAAGTCTTTCCACTAGACAGCAGGCACTATTCCAGACACGGAAGATACAAAGATAAGACATGGACCCTGCCATCAACAGCTGTCTGCCTGGTAGGGATATCAGTCAGGGCTCAAATGTGGGAAATAAAAACTGCTCTAACTGTTCTATGCAGACAGTATTTAATGTAGGGAAGCAGATACTTCTAAAATTGTTGGATGGACTAGAGAAGGTCCAGGTTCACTGAGAATTCTAGAAATGACTCCCAGACAGTACCACCCATCTGGCCTTATGAGGTCATTTACTCTCTCTGCCTCAGTGATGAAGGTAGGGATTCAGGAGAGTATCAGGGAGATCACTGAAATTAAGAGCACATCACCTTAGCTGTTATTCAGGGATAAGGAAGACCCATCATGGCAATTGTTTCGGGACACCCTTGGAGTAATGGCTGTTCCTAGGAGCTCTGCCACAGAAATATGCAGTGTCCCCACCATTGGGAGCCTCCAACTCACTTTCTCCATCAAAATCTCGTGAAAGAGTAATTTGTCAAACTTATAATCTAGCTGCAAGGGAGTCTGGAAAATATAGTACTTTAGCTTCACAGCCTCTGCAGTAGGAGGAAGCATGCTAGAAACAAAGTAGAACAGATACTGAATACCTCATACCCATCACCGGAGAAACCAGCAGATAAACCAGCAATCTTTAGGACTGAGGCATAAGTGGAATTAAAGGAGACTATACAAAGGAAATGGGCCCACAAAGGAGGGAGGGCTTCTTTTCAAACTAGAGAGGCAGTTGCTGGGGAGGAAGGATGAAAAGCAACTGATGAGGCATATAGATAGAAGACAAGACTTCTGAGCAGAAGAAACAGCCCAGGCAAAATGTTAGTGCTTCTTCCCATCCCCATCCCTGGAAGTGACAGCAAACATCTGGAGTATGAAGATTCACTTTTCCTTAGGGAAGGCAGGAGAAGCGTCAGAGATTTCTTTCCTTCAAAAATGATTCTTTAAGTACTTTCAGTGGTCCCTGCCACCAGAAAGTAAATTCTATGAGTGCAGGGAGTAAGTCTGTTTTGTTCCATGGTTGCGCAGCTATACTGAGTGTCTGGAGCAGAGACAGGGCTCTGCAGATAAGAGCAGAATTAGTTTTAGTATGAGCATAAAGTGCAATAAAGCAAGACAATAAATATGGAAGTAATGTCATCAGAGACCCAAGAGCTAAACAAAGGTGATAGGGGATGTCTCTCTGGAATTTTTGAGAGGGAGTGGAATTCTAAGCAAAGAGAAATCCATAAGCGAAGGCCCGTATGTTGTAAGCATAAGACATATTCAAAGAGTGTGGCTTAATCATGAATACAGTTTGATTTTCTAGGCTTCTGGTTATGTAAGGGAGTAGTTGCATTTAAGGCTGGAAAAATAATTTCAGAATCAAGAAAGATCTTATCCTAGAATTCTGGTTTATTTTAGCAGTAATCTTTGAATTATGTTGATAATTTCCATACTCAGAATAAATTGTAGGTGCATTTATCTAGCGCCGTGATAAGCGGGATGCTGAGGAATACAAGGAGTACGATACTGGAGGGTGTTGGGGTGGCCATCACAGCCCACCACACGTGCAGCGGAAGGGTCTGAACTGAGTTGTGCTTCAGAGAGAAGAAAGAAAATGGTCACGTAGCACCTTAGTCCCTTTTGGAGTGAAATGCATTTTTTCAAACTCAAGTCTAAAAAATCAGTGACATAGGCTTTTCATTCAACAGCTTTATTTTTATGAATGTTATTCATGCACAGTTAGCTGGGGAGATAACGCGATGGCTCTGACACCCAGTAGGAGTAAATACCGCCAATGTTCCACAGCACCACCCTTTCCTGGCTTCCCTGGGTTCTACTACTTAATCATACTGATCCTCATTTTCCTCCTCTGTACAGAGAAGGCAGAACAGGACCTAATACCTAGGGTACTTGTGGAAATTAAATAAGAATGTCCATGGGAAGCACTTAGCACAACAATTTGCATGTTTGCAACCAGCCCCTATGGTCATTGTTGCCATTATCAGCGGCTTCATCATCATCATCGCCATCGTCATCCTCATCACCAGGGGAGTGAGGTAGGCAATGTAGAACAGGGGAAAGAGGAAGACTCTGGAGCCAAGCAAACTATATCAGATTCCTGGCAGGAAACAGATGTAACACTCAAATGGGGTGATTTGGAAGTGAATTTAATAAAGAAATAATTGTATTTACAAAGTCATGGGCAGGCTGTGGGGAAAGAGAAAGGTCAGTATCCTACTTCATCCTAGTTAGAAGAGGAAAGACACCAGTTATCAGCGCTAGACCTGAAGGGGCAAGAAGAGGCAACAGCTACAGGAACTTAGGAAGAGACAGTCAGGTAGCCAGAGCCACTGGTAGGAGCTGTGGTGTGACCTGCAGTGAGGGAGGCTGGGAGATCCATATCCTGACCTCAGTCTCCTCCCCCCACACCCCCCACCCCCTGCAGTCTTCTCCCAGCACCTCCCATTGGCGGGACCCAGCCCAACTGGAGGGCAGAGGACACTGGGATGTAGTTACTACAGGTCAGTGTCTAGGAGTGCAGAGTGTGATAGGGAGAGATGCCAAGCAAAACTAGAGGAATGGATAGGATGTGCCGGGCACACACATGCCCAGCTTTGAAGCCACTTTGCAACTTTAGGCAAGTTGCTTAATTTCTCTGAGGCTCAGGTTGCTTATTGTAAAGCAAGGATAATAATAATAGTCATTATTAATAGTTATAGTTATGCAGGTTATCATAAGCATAAACTAAGGTGATGTCTGGAAAATGCCTAGCAGAGCCCCTGGAACAGAGTAGACGTCAATTAATATTCTCCAGCCCCTCCCCCAGCTGATGACAGCTCTCTCCACTTGTGGCTGTTTTATAGCCTTCATGAGTTCCTCGGGAGCAGCATCTCATATAGTGTGGTCCATAGACCATGTGCTTTAGAGGCACCTGGGGTCCTTTTTAACAGGAAGGTTTGTGGCCCCCTCTTCAGACCCTCTAAATCACAAGCAGAAGGGTGGGGATCCTCATTTCAGACAAGTTTCCCCAAGTGATTTTTATGCACAATAAAGTTTGAGAGCCATCATCCTAGACGTCCATATTTCTAATTGACGCCCACTTGGGTAAAGTATAGGTGAGATTTATCTGTGCTTGGCAGCCATTAGGTACAGTTACAGCCCATCAGCTCTATGAAGAGGGGCCATCAGACCAGGACACTAACGGTCTGTCTTGTGGTGTTAGGCTGTGCTGATTCTCCATTTTACTGGCTTTATTAATACTTGAGGAACAATGTTCCCAAGCTTTTAATTAAAAATTCTCTAACATCCAAGGCCCTAATCATTTTCTAGGTTGGATATGAGCTTGGTGAAGGGCTAGAGTTTACGCCCCCCCCTTCAGAGAAAATTTCATAAGCAAAGGAGAAGCTGTTAAAGGGAATAAAGCTTTTCGAAAGCTTTGTAAATTAGAATAGGTCAATTCCAAGTATAAACAGGAGGTGTCTAAAACTTAGAATAAGATCAAAGGATCAAGGACCTTGCTTTAATCTAGTAAGAAAATTCATCAGCAGTGGGGGACAGAAATCAGGCTCATGATATGGGTTCTGAATCTGTAAGGATTCAGATCGGCTGCAATAAACACACAGAGACTCAAAATAGCAGCAGCTGAGACAAAAGAGAATTTTATTTGCTTCTCATGTAAAATTACAGAGGTAGACAGAGCAGGGCTGTGGTGGTGGTTTTACCCTACAGGGTTCTCAAGGACTCAGGCTCTTTCCAGCTTTGGGTCCTGCTCTCCCCAGAAGGGGCCCCTGCCTTCTTGTTCCAGGGATGGAACTCTGGTTGTTGTATCCATGCTCCAACCACAGAACGATGGGCCCGAGAGTATGGAGCCGCTCATTTACAAAGAAGGTTTAGAATTTGCCACACAACACACCTGATCACATCACTTTGGCCAGAACTTGCTCACGTGGCCACACAGAAATGGAATCGCAGCTAATCTTCTATTAAGGGAATGGTACCACAAAGACAGCGTGGAGTCACTGTTACAGGTTCTGCGTCCTGAGAAATTTTAGATCTTCTTTCCCCAACAGAATCGTTATCAGTCAAGTTCCATTCAGGAACCCAGAAACTACTCCATGTATATTTAGAAGAGGGAACTTCATGAAGGGAATTGGCAGCCCAAGTGTGAAAGTGAGACAACACAAAGATTAGCAACAGGAGGAAGCTTCTATCTTCCCTGGGGCTGGAGGGACAAAAGAGGAGGCAGAGCTTACAAGTCAGGGTTGCCTGGCAGCACTTGGAACCCCAGTGGCCTCTTCTGGTGGGAGCTGGAAACAGAAGGCGATTGTGGCGGGAGCTGGAGCCAGAAGGAGATGCAGCCTTGCCCAGATGCTACCAGAAGTAAAGCGATAGAGGAAGAGATATGCTGGCCTTTCCATTCTTCTGCCCCTCCGTCTCCTTTTAGTGCCTCATTGGTTAAGGCTGCCTGGAGGCTAGAGGGCATAAGAGTCTGGGGAATGTAGTTCCATGCAAACAGAGCAGGCAAAGAAGAGTCAAGCATGGATCTGAAATCCCAGCAGGTGACTTGGAGCAACACCCAAACCCAAGCTGTGAACCAGGATAAATGAATAATTGAGACCTTGCTGGGTATTATTCCTGGGTGAAGTTGAGAAGTTTGCAAAGCAAAAGAGGGTCCTTCTGTGGAAAGCAGGGACTCACACTGATGCTTGTACATTTATATTCACACCATTATTCACAATAGCAGAAAGGTAGAAACAACCCAGACGTGTATCAACACATGAATGGTAAACAAAATGTGATGTATATGTGATAGAATATTATTCAACCATCGAAAGGAATGTAATTCTGACAAGGGCTAGAACATGGATGGACCGTGAAAACATTATGCCAGTAGAAACAAGCCAGACGCAAAAGAGCAAATACTATATGATTCCATTTATATGAGGTACTTAGAATAGGCAAATTCACAGAGACAAAAAATGGACTAGAGGTTACCTGCAGCTGGGGGTTTGGAGACAATGGAGGCTATCTTTCAATGAGTACAGAGTTTCTATTTGGGATGATGAAAAAATTCTGGAAATGCATAGTGGTGATATTTGCACAATATTGTCAACATACTTAGTGGCACTGTACTTTACACTGAAAAATAGTTTTTAAAAGCAAAACTTTTTCAGAGGTAAAGCAAAAATAAAGAGGGTCCTTCCACTTCCCAAATATATTTACTGATTGCAGAACCCTTTCTGAAAAGGTGAATGTTGGCAATAAAGCCATAGAAGCTGAATAATGGACAAAAGCGTGGGATCAAAAGACCATGAAGAATTTAAAAAACAAAACCAAAACTCTGTCTCCAGGATTCATTGTGAAGTTTTAATAGCACTTTCAGGAGAGAGAAATATCACTTCCCCCTCTCCCAAACTGAACTTGATATGGTCAGGAAGCACAGACATAAGTCCAAAGGGAAAGGCAAAGGCAGTATCTATCCAGGTTGAATTGGATGTCACCTATATAGAGAGAGAGAGTATGCATCTGAAAACTCAAAAATAGGTAACCTCACAAAAGAGTAAGAGAAGAGGCAAGAACCCAGAAAGCCTGCAAGGGATCCTTTGAAGAATGGAGATAACTGGGGAAAGGCTCCATTTCTGGGTCACCTGTTACCAAGGGGTGGAAGGGGTCAGGGTATACTCAGCTATGTCAACACAGCCCAGAAATGTCATTGAGGACAAGCACTTGAAGATAGTTGTTGGCGCTTGTACCCGAGAAGGTCATTGGCTGCTTGATGAAGGCCATTTCTGTGAATGGAGGGGGATCTGAACTGGGATGGGATGAGCAGTACAGTCTTTTCTGTATTTTTCTATTTGCTTGCTCAACAGAAGCAGTAAACAAACCCTATTCCCAGAACTGTGCTGACAACATTGATGATGGAGGCACACAAATTAGGAGGTAAACAAAAAGCCATGTTAATTTCAAGCTCCATTAGAAACACAGGCTGGAAAAAAAAAATCAACGTCTGCCAAATAGAAAAGGTCAAAATGAGAAGGGAAAGAAACTTTGATTTTAAGATCCTAAGAAGATATTGCCAACATTGAAAACATGGGAAGGTTCTGTTTCCTCTTTCACTTTTGTTAATCGTAGAATTTTTAAAAAGCTCTCTTGTTTATGTCTTCTCTGATCAGATATGTGAGATGATGGAGTCTGAGCTGCATGCTCTTTCTCCTGGAAAGGGAAACGATGCAGCGTTTGGAGTGTGGCCACAGGGTTCCAGTCCAGAGCTGTCTGCTCTTTTGTCCCTTAAAAATTTTTTAAGCACCTCCAATACTGTTTATGGCCTTAGCATAATGCAAAACTATTATTCTTTTGCAGACTCTACAACATCACTTGCCTCTGATATGAAATTGGCATAACATAGTCTTGTCTAAGAGACTTCAGACCCTTTAATCCCTTTGTAAAATGTGTTGCATACCCCAGATCAAGTCCAGGAAAGGCACACATGTCTTTCTCGTAGTTGCTTGTGTTGAAGGGATGATACACAAATGAAAACAGATATCTCTCTTAAGTTCTTTTGTGTGTCTCAGCAGTGATCATTCTGGGTCTTTGATGATGGATGAGTCTTCATTTGTAAATGTAAAGCCATATGTATTAACTTAGTTTCCTTCCAGGCATTTTTTATTAGTAAGCCTCACATATGGCTTTATAATGTTCCAATACCAGGTGCCTTGCTGTACTCTGATTCGATATATGCAAGAAGAAAATATATGAAAGAATGTCACTGTAACTTTTTGGTTAGGCAATCAGTCAGGAGTTCCATCCCACCTGGAGGCAAGGGATTGACCTTGTTGATTTCTCAGGCTTCTCTCTCTAGATTTTATGATCCTATGACATCTTTTCCCAGAGGTACTAAATTTGAACAATCAATCACTAAATGCAATCAAATCCACCCTGCCTCCCCCTGAAACTAGGTATTTTTAAACATGCACACACATATAAACATATACGCATTTTGAGAACAACAGATTTTCCTTTTGAGAATGGAAATATAGTCATTGCTAAATCACATTACTGGACTGAACTCCAGGTATTAGTTACAGTGGAAAGTATGAAATTGTAGGAGGCTCTTTTCTTAGAACTAGGACATGGATTATGGCCTGAATTTAATTAAGTGTTGCTCGTGGCACCATGCAGGCTGGCACTTAATTATATCCAGTTTATCTTTTTATATACCATCTTTGTTCTCCAAATATTTCGTGTATGCTCATCTTGTTTTCTCCATCTCTGTTACAAACTCTTTGAGATCAGAGCTAATGTCCCACAATAGACAATAAATATACCATAAATAAATTAACAAGCAAAGGAATAGATGTGGCTCCGAATTCAAGATGCCACCATTCACATTTGAGATGTGACCTAAGAAATAGAAGAACAGTGAAAAGTGAGGATAGTCCCTATTCTTCCCTGGAAGTCATCCAGATTTTCCTCCTCTGGCTTCCGTGCATAATGTACAGGTTTAATTTCTCTCCCTTTGATCCCTTGCCCTTTTAATCTACCCCAGCAAAAACACTCAACTCTGTGTTACTAGAAAGTATAGTGAAGAGCGTTACCCACATTCCAGCATCTGTGTGTATGCTTGCTTTATTCTTGGTCTTAGCTTGAGCTCTTTCGTTCTCTCAATTTCCACTGTTATTTTAAGTGTGTTGTCTTTGCCTTATTTGTGACAGCTTTTTAAGATGCCTATTTTAAATGAGATATTCCTAAAATACAGGTCAGGGACTGTCTACCTGGATAGGTTTTCCCTAAGAAGAACATAAGGAACTAGTGGCAGTGGTTACGTGTGGGGAGTGTAGCAATGTGGATGAGGACGGTGTTTGCTTTTTATTCTGTAACCATCTGTATGGATCATTTTTCTCCACAAGCCTGTGTTACTTTTATAACTTATAAACCGATTAGAAATAAAATACCTACATTCATCGTGACATATGCCATTCTAGCAGATGGTAAAAGTGTTAATGAAATATTGATGCAGTTTATATGTTTATTTTAAACAAATGAAGAGCTTCATTGTTTTAAGATACAATACTTAAGCCAGTAGTCCAGCTTTTGAAGCATTTCACAGGTGTCTGTAATTACGTGCTGGCCCATGCTTCAGGCTGGGGTCCATTTATGGGTGGACAATGGCGGAGCTGCTTTTGAATCTGTAGCTTTTGAATGACATGCCCCCAGTGAGCATTTTAATAATATAGAAGGTGTTTGAGTCAGTGGATCAAGAGGACCACTTGCATCAAAGCATTTCATATTGTTATTTCATGTTTTTACTCTTGGCCGTGTTCACAGTTGTAACACATTTCACATGGTATGGGTCCTCGATGATGATTACAACTTGGTAATTATCCACATCTAGTGGTCCCACCACATTGCACTCTTTGCATTTCCAATTTTCTTCTTTCTCTTTAAGATTATGTCATTTTTGTCCCAGGGTTTTATTCCCATGCCAGTCTATTTGATCCTGCTTCTAATTTGTCATTAGCATTTCTACTCGGGCTTGTTTGTTTTGACTTGCTGCAAATGGCTCAACTGTTGTTAAACATCTTTAAACTTTTTAACCTTTAAGTAAATAAATGCTTCCAACTGCATAAAATTACTTGACTCCATCTATGAATGCTCAAAAATGCAGTCAGTTCTTATGAATATCTTTGTATATTGTATTAATTTCATAATTGGTAAGATAGGCTTAAGTTGGCACATTGTTTACTTCCCGGTAGACTAAGTGTCTAAACACTCAAAAGCATATACAGTTTTATGAACATGCACTATCTAGATGTAATCTGTAAAAACAAAAGAATGCCTACCCCCATGCTTTTTCCAACTTTAATTGCATCAGAATCACCTGAAGGGCTTGAGGAAACACTGCTGAACCTCTGATTCAGTCAGTCTGTGGTGGGGCTTATGAATTTTCTTTTCTAACAAGATCCCAGTTGATTTTGATTCTGTTGATCCAGGCCCGCATGTCAAGAACCATTGCTATCCCATTTCCCTCCCTGAGCACACGCAAACACTGCCTTTCCCTGCTGCACCTGTAGTGAGGTGGGAACAAATGGCTGTGTCCAGGCCAGAGGCATGCGTATACCACTTCCAAGTCCAGCCACAAAATCCCCTGCATAGTCTTCCACTCTCTCTCACCCCTCTCCTAGGCTGTGTGGAAGCTATGTATTAAAGATGGCAGCCTTTCAAAGTAGAAGGAACCTGCATCTGTGAGTTTGTGCATGGAGGAAAGCTGCCTTATCTCATAAAAGTGTCATGTGAAAGAGGAATACACCTTTGTGTAAGTCACTGAGGTTGGGGGCAGCACTGCCTCATTTACCCTAATATACATGACTTTCATGTGATCAGGAGATGAACGATGCCCAACTCTGAGGACAATTTTATTATGTAAATTTGAGCGGAGATTAAATTAATCTACCGCATACTCGCCCCATCCAAAAAATACATGTGTTTAAATTTGTTTATACATACTTAACCTAAAGCCACATGTCAGTAGGCCACAGATTTTTGCCAATCCTTCAGAACATCTCCTAAATCTACCTTAGTACATTTTGGGTGAGCTTTCATCTGAAATTTTTTACCTGCCGCTTCTGGAACCCCTGTAGTCTTTCTTTCTCAAAATGGTTATACCCCCCAAAATCCTTTGCGTCAGGTTGGATGAGACCATTGCAGACTCAAAGTCCATTACAGGACAGCTCTGCCTTACTCTGTCCTCCATCCTCCCCTACCTAGTTCTGCCAAGGAGATCATCTCAGAATTTCTAACTCAAACTTAATTGGAGCAGATTTTCCCCTTAGGCATCTTTAGAGTCAGGCCAATGGGCCCCAAATGACCCACATCTTTCATGGACCCACAGCCCTAAACCATGAGACCCTCCAGAAAAAATCCTATTCCTTAATTCTATTGCTAGTACTACTTTTGGTGAATGTGACCCACCCCCTTTCTTTGGACCCTGCCTAGATGTGCATGTCGCCCTTCCTCCACCTGCCAGTCTTGCTGAATTTGACCACTTGCCTACTTGGGTTTCTGCTGGCCATTGGTACCCTGTTCATCTGTCAGTTCTCCTGTGTAGACCTCTACATACATAGCATTACATGACTAAAGTAGACTGTATCAAACTCTTTTCCTTCTGTTATACAGATGCTGTGTTATCGCCCTTGTTAATATGTTTCCCACACAGAGAATTGGACCAAAAGCAATGATTTTTCCCAAATATGTCTTATGAAAACATGCACTTCCTTCAAACCCTTTTTTCACAAACTGTCCCCACACTACATGATATGAAATCAGTCTCAGGATTACAAAGAAGATTCACATTTTAAAGCAATGTACTATATGTTGGCTAACTGAATTTATATTAAAAAAATTAAGATAAGAGAAAGTAAAACAGTGTCCATTTTTCTGATTATAAGAAAGCACATATTTATTGAAGAGAATTTTGAATTGAAAAGAAATTAAGTACACACAAAAAAATTCATCTTTGATTTCAGCCTCTACCCAAAAGTAATCTGTTATATATTTATGTAATTTATAAGTGTTTTTATTTATTGCCATGCTATTTATAGATAAGTGGCTACTGAATATTCAGTTGTATGTTTAGGCTATGATTTATTCAAATAATCCAAACAAATGTTTCTTCTGATTTTCTTATTATAAATAATAAGAGTATGAACATCCCTGTACCTAAATCTTGTAGCCGTTCCTGGCAGTATCTCTAGGGTAGATTCTCTGCAAAGTAAGCCCTTGGTAGAAGTGTATGAACAGTTGGGGTAAATACTACAAGAAAGAGCTAAAATGGTTAAAAGTGATTATGTCTGGCAAGAAGTTTACCAGAATGGGCGGACATGGGCGGATTAATGCTGTTTTCCATTATAAGTACTGTATTTTACTCTTTCTACTTTTGTATTATGACTAAAAATAAATATCATATTATGAAATTTTTTCTTCCCAAGTAAAGCACAATTATACCCTCAAAAAAGGGTATGGCTATTTTAAAGAATTTATATAATATCCCCATATGAACAGGCTGCCCTTCTGAAAATTTATAACAATTTACCCTCCCATCGAGAATGTGAAACAGTTCCTTTCCTATAAAAGCCTCTACAACTAGATATTTCTTTTTCCATTTAAATATTTCCTAATTAGGTTTTAAATGACATGCAATTTAAATTTGCATTTATTTTACTGATAAGGTTGAATTGCTTTCCTATCTGATTTACTGGACGTTTAGATTTCTTCTTTTGGCTTTAAAATGGACATACCAAAGCCCATGCATTCGATGTATGCTGTCCCGGTGAAATTAGTCACTTGAGAACACAGTATCCTTGTACCAGTGACATGGCCATGGCTTCAACATTTGGATAATTCTTTGACTGAATGACCATCAAAGTCGGAGTGACCTTTTTCTGGATATCCTTAGGATCAGTTACATCGTCAGGTTCCTTTATCCACAAATGACAGAGCCACTGTGTGATGATAACCTCAGTTTTCCTTGTGCTGCTAAACCATCCATGAAAACAACTGTCCTTAGAGCCATGAGAACATGAGCAGAATAAACTCCTGGCTCTTGTAAAGCGCCACAGTCATTTGGAAGTGTCTATTATTGAAGGCTACTGTCTACCTCCACCTCATTTCATAGACTTCATATTTAATATATTAATCAAAAGTTGTCCATTAGTCTGTATGTCAGTGTGTCATGCAGCCTTATACACATAGCCTGATATATGGCAGACACTTAAAAATTGGATCAAGATTGTGGACTGAGCATATTTTTTACTAGAATGTCATTCGTCCTAATAATTTTTGTCTGGTTTATTCACTGTTCTATCCCAGACAGCTAGGAGAGTTCCTAGCACACACCAGGTGATCAACCAGTATTTCTTTTTCTTTTTTTTTTTTAAGATTTATTTATTTTAGGGGCACCTGGGTGGCTCAGTCGATTAAGTGTCTGTCTTCAACTCAGATCATGATCTCAGGGTCCTGGGATTGAGCCCCGCATCTGGCTCTCTGCTCAGCAGGGCGTCTGCTTCTCCCTCTCCCTCTCCCTCTGTGCACTCTCTCAGAGAGTGGGGGAGGGGCAGAGGGAGAGAGAGAAACAGAGAGACTCTCAAACAGATTCCCTGCTCAGCGCAGATCCTAATGCGGGGCTTGAGCTCACGACCGTGAAATCATGACCTGAGCCAAAACTGAGTCAGACGCTCAACCGACTGAGCCACTCAGGCACCCCCCCACAACCAGTATTTCTTGAATAAATGAATACATGATGAAAGTATAAATGGATGAATGAACAAACTAGCACTCAACAATTGGACATCAAGATCCAAGCTTTGTTTACCTTCTTTTGTAAGATAACACATGATGGCAAATTCTTCTGAATAATACTGGTGAGAAATACACGATGAAAGCTGAACGGTACTGAAAGATGACAAGCTTCAGTTCTAACCTTGGCCCTGTCAGGGAGTAGCTGTTAAGTCACTCACTCCATCAGTGTTTATTGAGTACCTACTATGTGCTCTGCACTATTTTCCTTCAGCTTTATTGAGGAATAACTGACAGGTATAACTGCCTATACTTAAAGTTGTACCTGATAATTTGATAGACATTGCCAAAAGGAGGATAATTAACATATCCATCATTTCACTAGGTAACTCTCTGGGGCAGCGGCGGGGCGGGGGACAACTCTTAAGATCTCCTCTCAGCAAATTTCAAGTGCACAATACAGTATTATTAGCTATAATCACCATGGTGTACGTTAAATCCTCAGAAATGATTCCTTTTGTAATTGAAAGTTTGTACCCTTTGATCTACACCTTCCCATTTCCACACCCCTCGTCACTGGCATCCACTCTTATACTATATATATGAGACGAGTTGGGCTTTTGTTTAGAATCCACATAAGTGATGCCGTGCGTTTTTGTCTTTCTCTGGCTGGCTCATTTCACTTAGCACAGTGCCCTACCGATCCATCCATGTTGTCACAAATAGCAAAATTTCCTTCTTTTTACTGCTGAATAGTATTCCACTGTGTCTGTATACCATGCTTTCTTTATCCATTCATCCATCAGCAGAGACTTGGTCCTTTCTATATCTTAGTGATTGTGAATGGTGCTGGAATGAGCATGGGGTGCAGGTATCTCTTTAAGATACCGATTTCATTTCCTTCAGATATATTCCCAGGAGCAGGGATGCTGGATCCTATGGCAGTTCTATTTTAGATTTTTTTGAGGAACCGCCATACTTTTTCCCATAATCACTGTACTAAATACATTCCTGCCAACAGTGCTCCGCTCTGGTGGGGTATAGCATCTCTGCTGTCAGGAAGAGCACGGAGGCATAGTCTCCACGAAGCTCCATCAGTTGAGGTTAATTTTGGCAAAGACTGGGGGGGGGGTACTCAGTGGCCAAAGCTGCAGGCATCCTCAAGGTGTCTATGGTCGGAGCGGCAGGTAGGGCTCTTGAGGTCTCAGGGGCCACCAGAGGCCGGAAGCTGCGGGGGCAGGGGACAGCCACAGTGCACCCCGGGATGGCAGTCCGAGTCCTGACCTCAGGCTTCAGGGGACGAGGTGCAGAGCAGTAGCAGCTCAGCTCTGGTGATCGTGAGTGGTATCTGTGACTCAGGAACCAGAGAGCAGCACGCGGCCGCAGAATGGCCCAGTGATGGAATGTCAAAGCCTCGAATCGGGACCCGGGCTGCGGGCGGCAGAGCAGCGGCAGCAGCTCAACGCCAGTGCTGGTGGATCAGAGCTCAGACTCCGGACCCAGGGAGTGGGGCTCAGAGCAACAGCCGCACAGCCAGGTGATGGCAGCTCAAAGCCCTGGACCCAGACTCAGGGGGTGGGGTGCGGTGCAGCAACAGCTCTGGTCTCTATAGATGGCAAAGTTCTACAGCGTCCCGGTCCTTGAAAGCAGGGCACAGTGGCGACTTGGGCCCCAGAAGGCAGGGCTCTCCTCAGTGACAGCTGCAGCCTGGGGAGGACTCCAGGCAGCGCCATCAGCTGGTTTCTCCTGGCCCTCGTGGGGTGCGATCCCCCTCCCTGCCCCAGGGACTCCTTCCCGGCACGCAGCCGCTCTGGTTCTGGGAATGGGGTGACACGGGTGAAGTCCTTCCTGCACACGGCTCCGTCCTCACCTTCAGTGAGTGAGCTCCGCAGGCCTTTGGCTGCTTCTGCGTTGTAGTCCTTTGCTCTCCCAGAGCTGTTTTCATCCGTTTGAAGTTGTTTGTTTATTGTTTTCGCTGGGGAGATGCACCTTGGAGCCTGCTGGTCCACCATCTTGCTAATGTCAGCCTTGCCGAGCGCCTGGCTGACCGCTGGAGAAGCAGGAGTGGGACCCGCAGGCCCTGCCCCCAGGGAATTTACCGTCTACCGAGAGACGGACAGCCCAAGTGTTCCTAGATAAGCAGGGAATAACGGACCCTGTTAAGTGCCTGGCATAGAACAGGCTTGCCAGGACCGAGAGCTCAGGGAAGCCTGCCTTCTCTGGGGAAGGGATATTTGAACTAGATACTGAGGCAGGGGGAACATTTTAAACACAAGTTCAAAGACAAAAAATAAGAGCCCTGTGCATTGGAGAAACGGAGGAAAAATGATTATAGGGAAGCACTGAGAGAGGGTGGAGAACTTTGAACAATGAAGCTGGAGAGAAGATTTTTACTGCCCTTTGCTGTGATGAGGGAGAGATACACTGACTTTTGCCAGCAGCATGGGCCTAGTAGCACCTGCCTGATAGGTCTGTTGTGACTATAAAACGTATGTGTACCTCTTGGCTTAATGTCTGACCCTAGGAAATGCTCCATTAGGGTCACTTTTTTTTCATTCTTTCCTTTTATTACCTGTATCTTGAGTTCATTAAGAGCAAGAATTTGGTCTTATATTTCAGGGGATCCCCTTAGCGCCCGTCCTGGCTGTGAACTGCTTGGTAAATGCTCGGTACATGACAGCTGGGTTACCATTATTATTGCTAAGCAGTCCTTTGTATGCCAGGATTTTACATATATTTTCTTACGTGGGTTTTTACTTAATAAAAATTACTTTGGACTTATAGGAATAAATTGAGTTTCTAGCATCTGCTACTTTCCTATGTGGAATTATGCATCTTTGTTATCCACTGATATTGGGGGTTTGTGTGGTTTGGACATGGTTTTATTTTCCAATAAGTGGAGTATTGGTTATTTCAGAGCCTCAAAGCATCTGTAAGATTTAGGATGATGAAAAATGTAATCTATATATATTGAATTGCAACATGTATTTGCATCATAGCATTTTCTGATAGCTATTAGAAAAGTGTATAAATACAGAGATTAAATGAATGCATAAAATAAAAATATCCTTTCATCAATAATTTGCCTCTCAAACAACAAAGCGATAATTTAGATCTCTGACCTTGTAATTCAGCTGATTAGAGGAATATAATTCTCTTTTTATTTCATGTTATATTGTATCTAATTGATGGAGAAGTCTAAGTGGATCGATATGCCAAAAATTGACCTGGACAGACTCCATTTCTTTTGTGTCTAGATGACTTGTATGCCCTGTTTTCCCAATTTTTAAGTGGGGGGGGGGGCAAGATTTTCTTTTTTATAACTGCCAAAACTGCAAAGTAAAGCTGGTTCTTCTTTCTCTCTCCCATAAGCACATAATAAAGTTCCTTCCCTCCACACTTTGCTGACAATTCTAGTGACAATACACAAGACAGGATAGAATGTACCCCTGCCTTCCTTAAGTGCATGAACCTGAACAAATGTAAAAACTACCTTGAATCAGATGCATGCACTTAGACCCAACCCAGTTGCTCAGAGAGCAGATCCGAGGGAAAGGTACAAAGTGTCACCTTTTGTTACATGAGCCTACTGGGGTCTTTTCTTTGTTCCCCCCAATTATTGATGGAAGAAACAAGATAATATTTCTACTTCCCATATTACCTACAAGGGCTTATGTTGCTGTCTTTTTCATCCTTCCTCCTTTATTAAGAAGTTCCTGTTTACCCCACCTCTTGGTCCCTCATACAAGTACAGATTTGTGTCCTGGACTATTTGTAAATTATTAATCTTACAGTGTAAAACACCATTCTGAAACAGGCCGTCCCGACATGTAGCTACTGGTAATTTGAGCTGAGCTTCGGGCTACCGGAAGCACGCCCAGCCCCCCAGTGAAGCAAGGCTATGAAGCTCTTTCTGCTAGTGAAACAAGTAACTTTATGTTCCATTTGCCCACAATGGCACTCACGTAGGTCGGGCATGTTTGTTAAGCCTGTGTCAGTCCGTTCAGCCTGCTCAGCTCAGGGGGAGAGTCAAGATGTGTAGCTGGGCGCCAGAGATTTGGGGTAGAAATGAAAAGATTTGCACTCATCGAACAAGAAAATGGCATTCCTGGCTGTCAGTCTGGAAGGAAGAGCTTTTCTCTCCAACGTTGCACAGCAGGCCCTGCACATGTCCCCGAATGTCAGCTCACGCCTCATTGCTGAGTGAGCATTTTCCCCACCTAACCTGACAGGCAGACGTGTCTGACATAAAAGCAGGCTACCCTCCGGTTGGGAAGCTAGGCTGCCCCAAATCTGGGGCCAGTTCTGTTCAACTGGGGAGGTTGCGCTGAATCTTACTTGGGTGTGGGGTTTATGACCAGCTTTGAGAGGTGCCTTCAGTGCCAAAGAAATCAAGGGTGAGAGTGTTTGGAGAGAGCTGGCTTGTGCCCGAAGACCTAGGGAGGGGCCGGCCCTTTCACCCCACGAGCCCTCACCTGTCCCTGCTACACCTCACACGTGGCTGGGGACCTGAGTGTGCCGGTCAGGTGTCGGTAGCAGGAGTTGGGACTGCCTGAAGGAACGGGCTCTGAGCCCCATGGGTCGGAACTAAGCATCAACTGGCACCTATGATCTGACTGCATATTGGGGGTATTTTGCATTTCACATCTTCAGCTGGTTTCTAGCAGCACACATCTGGCTCTGATTTTCACCAAAGTGTTAAAAAAAAAAAAAAAGCAAACTGGCTGTGGTAATCCTAAAAAGGCTATAATTTCCTAAGATAAATCTGCTGAAGAGAACACGTATTTCGGAAACCAGATGTAAATTGACTTCCATGTTTTCTGTTTTCAGTTTTATATATTGGCTTTTCATTCACAAATATTGATGAAATGCCTGGAGCGTGCTACCACTAATGGTGAGCAAAGCAGACATTGTTCTGGCCCACAAGAAGCTCACCGTCAAAGTAACATTCCATTCAGTTACCGTGAATCATCAGAGTTGACTGTATAAATCCATAGCCTTAACTTCAAACCCACTATTTTACCTCGTCTCATTACCTTCTGGCTCTAAATTTCAGCGTCTTGTGTGTCAAACCAGGGGATTGGGTCTGGGTAACCCTTTAAGTATGTGGAAAACCTTCTGCTGCCCTCGGCCACTAGCACCTGTGTGTTCTTGAGGCCCCTTCACATTTCTGAGTCATGAACCCTGCATAAACAAAACAAACTATTGCCCAATTTGCAAGGGTTTATGTTTTTGTGTTTCTTAATGGAATGAAGATTAAAGTCCAGCCTGGCCTAACAGCATTGCAGAACAGAGGTAGCTATTATTGTGGTGTTGCTGTTGTTTCTGTGAATCTGTAAATACTGCTTTTGATCCAAGGATTCCAGAATGTGTTTTATTAGATTTACCAAAATCCCCTGATTCTGGCATGCCGCAGTTTATAGTAGGCAATAGAATTGGGTTTCTAAAGCATCACTCGGTAGCATTTTTCTTTTTTTATAGGCCCACGTGCAGGAGCAGAGATGAATAGAGATGCGCATGCTCGCTTTTGCCTGGTAAAGCAGGGGCATGCTTAGGGTCCATTGACATGTGCCTAAGGAGTTGTCATCAGAGAGTCAGGTGCTCTGTGTCAGCCTGACCGTGTTGCCTGCTCCCCGTTGACAAATTCTGAAGTCACACTGTTGCGGTTTCAAGAAGCGAAACACATGACAGTTGACATAACATCTTTTATGTTCCTCCAGCTCTTTCCTTCTGCGTTAGAGAAAAGTGACCAACATTTTTCTGGGAACTAAATGGAAATAGAGGATAATAAGGAAACTTCAGGAAGTTAGTGACTATTTTCTCTGAGCCCAGGACACGTGAAAATCAGGCCTCTGAAACATCGTCCGGACACTGGAAACTCTCATGATTTGGTTTCATTAAAGATACCAAAGAATAATTAGACCATAAGGGGAATTCTGTTTTCCATTCCCCAGAGACTATGATTAGTAGGTGACTTTCCAGGTCATTCTTTTTTCCACTTCCTGGTTTTTTTTCCCCCTTTGAGAATATTGTTTGTTCATGATGGCAGTGAGTAGAGTGGGAATACCCAAGTACCCTGGGCTGGACAGCTGACCCAGGGTTGTGCTGCCGGTTTTTCATTTCAGTCCAGCACACCTAGGCTCTCCTGCACGCCTGGATGGGGACTCTCTTTTCTCTTCATCTAGGCAGCCAAAAGGGTAGAACTTGGGGAACTTTTCTTTGCATCGTTAATCTGAAAAAAGAAAAAAGGATGGGGAAGAAAAAGAAATAAAAGATGTATGTTTAGAGATAAAGTTGAAGTTACTTAATTTGTTAGTATCTCTAACAAAGAGATGCAGTGAAACACTGTCACAAATGGGGAAAGACTTTCAAGGTTTTCATTATATGAGGAACAGTGCACGATTAAATTGAAATATAAATATAAGCCAGCATTTCAGTTAAGCTGCTTATTAAAATAATTAGGCCAGTGAAGCGAGGAGCGTGTAAGCCAAGGAAATTGTGAGGTTTGGTTAAAACGCTCTCACTGCAGGTATACACAGAATTGAATGAAAAAGTTGTAAGGCCATGGGTTTAATAGATAAAAACTGTCCTACACGAAAAGTCAAAAGACAACCAGAAAAGGACCAAATAATTATATATATACGTATATATATATATACATATACATATACATATATAGAGAGAGAGATTCATAGTAATAGAAATCCTGAGCTGGAAGGGATTTTTGTGAAACCATTTCTAAACTGGCCACCACCAAGTTCCCATTTAAAACTTCCTTTTGCCTGTGAGTTTTACTTTTTGAAAGATTCCCTTTACAATTTGCACTTATTAAGTGCCAATTAACTTGATTTCCCACTAAGTAAAAACATGATCCTCCAATTAGAGTATGGATTAGCACGAAATAACTAGTGTCACCTCTTTCAGTTAATATAATTTAAGCAAAAAGCAAATAAATGTGACATTTTGATTATCTCGTGTAATCTTATTATGGGTAAATGTGTGATTTCTGTGAGTCTTTTTTCTGAAAAGCAAAAATAGGGCAAGAAGGCCCACTGCCACCTTTGAGGGAGACTGGTTGGAAGCCACTGTGTCTTCCAGCCCCTTTATTGCATCGTGGGTTTAATGGCTCAGCCTCAAACCATGCAGTTTTGTACAAGGTCAAGGCGAAAATACAGGGCTCCCAATTTTTCATCTAGCCCTTTCTTTGCTAAACCACATCGCCATTTTATAAACTTGTGAGGCTGAGGAGTTTTGAGTCCTGTTAATTCCAATTTTAGAAGTGCAACTGCATTTGAAAGACCATAGAAATAGCCCTGTGTTAACCCATTTCCTTCTTGGGATTTCTCATTAGATTTTCTTAATATCAAATTGGTCTTTTTTTTTTTTTTGTAATTTTTGGTCTCATGTGCCATACTGTTACATAAGGGTCATCATTTCTACTCAGCTGATCCACTGTAAGAGTTTGCAAATCATTGAATCTTCCTTATTTGAGTCCTTCAGTATAAAAAGTGCCACCCTCAAACCCTTCCATTTGATCATATAATCAAGTAAGACCTGGAAGGGCTTGGAAGACCTCTCTCTTAAGTGACTAATTGTGTTCAGATTGCTTCTTTCTGATTATAACCACATTTGGAATCCAATTCCATACTCTCTGTATCGCAAAGCAAGCTGTCCAGTAACTCACATGTGCTGTTGGGGACTTAATAAAGATGATGTGAAAATTATTTGAGTCATACTAAAGATGTTTAGAACTGTGTCCTTTTAGAACTTTAGGGAGAGTAGAGTTGACATTGGAAAAGTCGTAACACGTTAAAAAAAAAAAATACCATGTAGCCAAGACTTAAAATTGGTGACAGCAACTTAGGGAAGTATCCACAGCCCCTGAATCTGGTTAGCACTACTGTAGGCTAGGACACCGTAATGAATGGCTGGTCCATCACACCTGGTGACATCCTATTTTTAGACCACCTGAGCATGCAGTGAATGCGTGGAAGACTGCCATTGCTTATTAAAGCCCTTTGGAAGATGTGGGCTCACTGAATGTCACATAGGCCCCCCACATCAGTCAAGTTACATTTGGAAAATAGAATGTTTAACTGCCTGCCATTTTGAGCTGCTACCGCCAAGGCATCTCTATCCCTAGGCGGCTTCAGGGGGACAATTGCGAGATCTAGCGGGTGTCTCTCTCAGCCTATCAATTAGGAAAAGAGCAGAGTCAGATGTGATATATTAGATGGCCCTAAGATGGATCGCTCTGAAAAATCTCATATTGGCAAGAGTAATTCAAGTTGCCAGGAATCCAGAGTTTGCCATGTGACATCCCCAGAAGTCTGATGAGGTTTGACTGGTGTACTCTGCTAAATGAAACTGCTGAGATGGCTGTCTCGAGGTGATTAATAAAGTGCATAAATCTTAACTATGGGAAAAAAGAAGATGAATCGATGCATGCATATATTGGAAATGTAATGAAGCCAAATTGAACCTACCAGGATTTGCTAATATATTACAGAAAAACAATATCATGTTTAGTGTTCTTCGCTGGTCTTCTTTGGTTGGTCTCCTCTTGAAAATGACCAGGAAGACGTGTTTGGTTTTATTTTTTATTTTTTTAACACAGGAGACCTGAAGTGGCAACAGAGCAGGAGAGTAATCATGACGTAGTGAATACATACGGCTGGTATTTAGCACTTGTCATTTATTCCCACCATGTTAATGGAGAGAGAGAGAGAGAGAGAGAGAGAAAGAAAAGAAAAGAAAAGAAAAGAAAAGAAAAGAAAGAAAGAAAGAAAGAAAGAAAGAAAGAAAGAAAAAGATTGGTTCAGCTTCCCTCAAAGCTGCTATTGAATGCTGTTAGTAATCATATACGAAGTTTTGGTAGTTTTCAGAGTAATTAGAACCCAAGAACAAATAAACACTAGATGAGCTCTCATCTTTGAAGTTCTTTTTTTCCTAACTAAATAGCTCTGTTCTGCTATAATTATATACTCGTCATTATAAAATTAAAAATCATTTTAAGTGAATGGATTTTTTTTAAGAAGCATTTCTTTCTTGCTAATTATTGCGAACTAATTGTAGTTTAGGATGGTCTACAAGAAATCTGAAATCACTGCCCTAGAGCCCCAGTCCCCGCTAGTTGCAAGTTGAATTCCGAAGGAAAGCAAATGATGGGAAAGAAGGTCGAAGACCATCAAAATCTGAATTTTCATAACTTTGAAAATATATGACTTTCTGAAGGTCATTATGGACAGCTGTGCAGGGTGAAGGCCTAAAATATCTTTCCTGTCACATGGACCTGAATTTCATTCCAGCACTACTAGAACCTAACTGATCTCTGGCATGTTAGTTAATGTCTCTAACCCTCAACTTTTGCATTTGTAATAATGCAATGATAATATCTACTTTGCAGCCTTGTGTTCAGGATTAAAGATAGTATCTATAAAATTTTTAGCACAGAAGTTGGCACCATGGTAACTGTTGCTATCATTGCTTACCATCATTTCCATTGTTATTTTTGTGAAAGGAAAATGTACTACTGCTCAGAGGCCAGAGCTTGGTCTTCAGGACAGTCAGTTCATGACGTCCTGTGACAGTGTTGTTTTCAATGGCAAGCTTGGATCTACCAAGAACAAGGGATTTAAGTTCAACAATCCAGAAAAGCAGAATTTTTCCATGTTATTTTCCTATCCTTGTGATCCAAGGCCAGGATAAGCATGGGTAGAAAGTGTGACTGTACAGGCTGTGAATCTATTAGGGGCTTTCCCATGAGCCAACAAGTTCTTAAAACCCCACCCATTCATAATTTCATGAAGGTCCACATTTTGCCAATATCTCCCTAGGACAACAAGGAAAATATAAGGTAAACAACAGTAATAGTAAATCAGAACATTGAACAACAACAAGAAAAACCCCTACAGATATGCCTCATATGTGACCCTTTTCCCCAGTCCCCTTTTTCTTGTTATTTATTACAAACTAATATCACGAGTTATATGATGAGTAAAAACTGGGCATCAACTGTTTCTCTTGGGAGGTGGGCATGATGAATGTCAATGTCAGGGTTTCCCTCTGACTCTCCCTGCATTATCCCAACTCTTTTCATTGATAAACTGTTTCTTTGTACTGTCCTTAGCTCTTTTCTCTGGCTGCTCATTTTTTATTTTGTTGTTAGTTTAGAGAACATTCTTCCTTCGTTTCTTGGTTGCAGGTACTGAGTTTACTGGTTGTTTCTTATATTCTAGGCACAAGGTGCTTCATATATATTATCTTAATTAGTCTTTAAAACAACTCTATGTTAAAGCTGAGAAAAGAAAATGTAGGATCATAGAGATAGTGAATGATAGAGCAATGGTTTCAGTGAGTTATTTCAGATTCATGAAACCAGGCTACCCACCTGGCCATATTCAGGAATCTGAATGGTAGTGGGCACAGATTGGTGATTTCAGACGGAATACCCACCAGAGAAACCAAATTTTGATTCTGAATGTAGATGCTATGATGGACCCTGAGACTGTGGATTCTTAATCTGACTTATCCAAACCTCTCTTACCATTCTCACTGGAATCTTCCCAGGTCTTCTAGTGTGTAGGTTGATCAAGAGTCACAAATCCAGCTGACACTGAGGCTTTCTTCCTTTCCTCCCTTTATCCATCCCCTTCCTACTCACAGCCTCCTGGTCCCACCACCCTGGATTCCTTGTTAAATGGAGCAGGAGAACCCTGCCAGCTTATGACACATCGCCTCAGGGGTAACAGAAGAAAATGTTCTCATCTCTGTAGAGTAAGGGAGTGGTGGTGTTAGCCTTTATTAGTTTTCTTAAAGATACTGGAAGGAAAAGGTTGGATGGTTTTCAGAAGAGGGAAGGAAGAGACATTGATGAGAAACAGGAAACCCTGTTCAGACATGAACAGGCCCCAACAAAGACAAGAAAATTGCCATCCCTAACTGCATCTTGGACAGAAGAGCCCAACACATCTTTCTAACATATGCTTGTCCCCACCCACCAAACTCAAGCATCACTGTTATACAACCACCCATTCTGTGTCTTTAGCCAAGTGTCAGACAAGGGCTCTCACAGGGTCAGACTTTTACAATAGTAATTGCTAGCAATCATCGTACACCCGCCCTATGCCAGGTACTGGACTAGGTCCCATTCAGTCTCTGCAATAACTCTGTGAGATTGGTGAATTATTGTTCCCAGATTACAGACAAGAAATCCAAGGCTGAACAAATGTAAGCAAATTGCCTGCCATCACACAATTAGGAAGGAACAGATCTGGTGTTGAAATGACACCATGTTGTCTCCAAAGCCTGTGTCCACTTCCACTATGCCACATTACCTATGGCAGGATAGATTTTCAAACATGCCGTTCTAGATTAGTAGGTCCTTTGGAAGGATAGAAGTAGAAAAGGGAAAGGGTTTTAGGGAAGTTTGTTGATGCCACAGCAACCTGAGAAAATAGCATTGGTTTCTTATTTTTTAATGGCAGCATTCATAGTTCATTAAATACAACAAACTTCAAGCTGCTATTTGGATTGTTTGGCTTTGTCTGCTTACCTACTTCTTTTTAAAAATTCCTATGTTCTCCCAAAGTGTATATGATCATTATTACATGGGTGCTATCAGATTTCCCATGGAAAGGTTCAAGACTCATGAATGCCCACTGTGCAATTTGGGCAAAATGGATTAGAAACCACTCAGAATTGTGAGATGCAGTCCAGAAGTCTACCCATGCAACTAACAGTCCAGGCTCTTTCTTGCAACCATTTCTGAACGGACATGACTGAGAGCAGAGAAATCAGATAGGAAAGCAGGAGGATACTACCTGAGTATAAGGGGATAAGGGCAGCACCTAACCCAGACTTCTGAACCCACATGGAAATTAGAAGGAACTTTAGCCAGGTCATGTATCAGTCTGGGACCATGTAGTTTCAGCATCAGATGAATTTTTATCTACTACTTCTCCAAGATTCTGCTAATGCCCATTTTCTAGAAAACAGTGATGCTGAGTATACAATACATCACCTCTGATAATTGCAAGAGAACTTAATGAACTTTACACCACCATTTCCAGTCAGTCTTGGTATTTCTTTTTTGTCTAGATAGAAAGGGTAAGAGGAACCATTATACACTTCTTATGGATGAAGGTTGGAAGGAACACGGATACGTCGGGCAATCACAATCATTCACTTGTCAATCTAATTGTGCAGATGTTCCAAACAGGATATGCGGATTCTTGTCCAATTCAGTGGGAAAATTTATAGAACTCTATCACTTGAAGGGAAGTTATGAGGTCATCCTAGCCAGTCCTGCCTCAAGCAAGGTACACGCCCAAACTGCAGAAGACAGAGGGATTGGCTTGTTGTTTCATCTACCTTTAAACAGCGCAAGAAAGCTGGTGCTTTCTTCATTTTATCATAAAGGGGGCAAAAAGTGACTATCGAGGTTGACTATAATGCATATATATTTGGAAAGGCTTCATTGAAAGAGCTTGGTAGAAAAAAATAAAGAGCTTGGTAGATGGAAGATTTGGCAAACTTTGAAAGTCACCTTTATTTTACCCATTTTATTGACATGAAAGCTATGACTCAGAGTCATCTTTGTTCTTTGAAAATGAGCTAATACACCTTCCAGAATATGATATATAATACTTTCAGATGCCACTGGGCATCTGTAGATCAGCAACCACTATGTCTCCATGCTTAGAATTTATGAATCGGAACATAACCACAATAGGAGAAGTTTCTGAATTAAACTCCAGGATAATGAGAACAGAATGCAGCTCTGCAACCCCAAGGCAACCCCTATTTCATATTCATATTATATATTCATCTCCTCTATCCACACATTTTCTCTTTGGAGTCTGTTACTTCTGTTCCCCTTCATCTCTCTAAGTTCTAGCCATATTGACAAGACCCAATGGAAACCCTCTGTCTTTACAGAAGGCTCACCACCAGAGTCTAGGATGTACCTGCCTTCCCTAGGATTCAGTGCTTAGTTTCTCTTACTCTTGTCTTTAGCTTTACTCACAGACTCGCTCAGGTATGGCCAGCACGCTTTTCTTCTCGTTCTTGTGCCAATTCAGATTGGATATGGCTAATTAGATCAGTATTCCAAGGCAGTTTACCAAATCTGGGCTAAGGATACTGTGGTGGATTAACAGCGTCTTTCTTGGGTATACAAGTGAGGAATAGAACATTTGGGTCATGTATCTCCCCTTCCAAAACTAGCCCATAAATACCTACGGAATAAGAATCTCTCACTCTGGCTTATCTCCTTTGCATGCCTAGTGTGGTTCTGACATCATGGTAGGGACTGAAATGGTATTTGTTGATCGATGTCCCAAAAGTTGTCATCAACACAGTAGGGAATAAGTTCTAAATGAGTCTGGAAAGCAATATCTTGTTTTTACCAAGAGACAACACTTGCCCTAAAAGTAAAGTGCCAGAGAAGGAGTACTAGATATTTTTCTCCATGAGTCCTAGCCAAATATAAAGTGAAACTCCACATGCAACCACACTTAGAACTAGATTTATTTGTAATAGGTCTAGGCTCATTGGAATTTTTAATTTTGTGTATTTAATCCATGGTAGTAGTTGTCCAGCTCCTTCTAACTGATGCTTGATTTGGACTTAAATGATATGCTTCAAGGGAAAAGAGAAAAAAAACACAAAATATATCTGACTGATGAAAAAAATAAAATGAAAATATGGCGAGGAACCAGAGCTAATGAAAACAGACTGCCTGATAAAAATAGTCATATTTGCTTTGAAAACCTGCACCTCTTCCTGAGTTTCTAGAGGCAACAACTGGGTGGTGTCCGCTGAAGCATCTGAATCCTGATCTCTGTCCATTTTTAGCAAATTCCAGTAACATTTGAGGTTCATTCTCATTTCATAAAAAACAAAAACAACCCTATAGTTACAGTAGTTACTGCCAGGGTTAATTGGAATTTCAACTTCAATGATTTCTGGAAGCTTAGAGCAAAATGTATGTTTGAAAAACAAGAGAAACAAATTGCAGAAGATGGACAGGTTGGGTTTACACAGAAGTGTCACGTTCTTTAGATCACACGAGAAATGGGCAGCTGCCGGAGCCCAGCTTTCAACTGCTGAGCGGATAGCTGGCACCAGCCGTTCTGGGGAGAGCAGAGGCAGGGGGAGCCTATACCTGGCTTGGACTGCACGTCCTTAGGAAAATGGAAACGACAATGGACTTGGAATGAGAAGACCTAAGTTCAATTTCTCCCAGATGTTTGATCTTGCGCATGTGACAGAGCCACTCCAAACCTTGATTTCCCCTCTGAAAAAAAGGGAATAGTCATTTTTACTTACACTACAGGGTCATGATGGCCAGATAAGAAAATGGAAGCCAGAGGACTTGACAAACGATAACCACAGCAAATTAAGCTATTACCACCCAGTGTCACTCAAGCCTAGTTGCTCAGCCCTTTCTCCAAATAACTTGCCTTCAAACAGAGACCATTAAACTCTTTCTTCAGGGGTGTATGGACCTCATTTCTACCGAAAGAACCTGAAGGATACAACTCCTGTATGAAACAGTGGCTTTCTGTACCTAGATTGTGGAATAGGAGATATAGTATAACAGGACTCCTGGGTGAGAATCATAGCCTTTAATGTAGAAAAATGGATGCTGAGCAAACTTTAGGGAGGGTAGAGGAGATATGGGTTTAGAAATTGGGGACCCATTTCTAACCATCCCTGGAATCCTACTCAGTAGGGGGTCTCCTGAGTCATACTAAGAGAGTCATACTGAGCACTCCACCAGCTTGTCTCAGGGCCTGATTCAGAACCCCTCCCCCATCCAAGGCAGATTTCTAAGGTACTTCTAGATGTTTCGTGTCATTTACAGAGATGATTGGCATATAGATGGCATATCATCTCTGGTCAAGAGATTGTTACTTTGTGCCAAACGTCAGCAATCTGTTCTTTAAAATGCCTCGTATCTACTAGAAGACATCTGTTCATTCACCTAACATCACAGGATGGTTTCTGTGCTAGGAATTAAGAATAAAATGGTGAGCAAGATAGAAAGAGCCCCTGGCTCACAGCATTTGCATTCCTAGACTCACATCCACTGCACACAGCAAAGCCCTTGAATGAGAGGGGCCTCCCATCTAGACATGTGCGATGCTACGTTTTAAAAGAGCACTGGATTCCGAGTCTTTATGGACTGTCAGTTCTTTCTCTCTTACTAATTGGGACCTTTCTTTCTCATCCTCTACTTCCTCGTCTGTGAAACTGGAGGCCAAAATGAGTTCTCTTAGGACCCTTTCAGTTCTAGAATAAGCTAATTGTTTGACCTTAGGAAAATCTGTACTCCGTTTTCCGTATTTCTTAAAGAGAAATTTTGACATTCTCCCTACTGTAACTCCTAGCTGTTTCTGAAACTGAATTTAGGTAATACGTGAATGAGTTTGAACTGTGTGTGGGTAAATGTAAGGTGCTATGAAGACTATTATTAGGATGAGATCACTAACCTAGGAAGAAGGGCAGCCTTGTGATTTCTTCTTGGGAATCCAGAGGGTACACATCTGCCACTTAAACTAAAAGCATGGAGATACCTGCCCTGTACAGGTGGCTGACATAGCCTGCAATTATTAGAAGCTCTTCTTTTTATCCAGAGGACTTAGAGTGCTTGAAGCGCGGTACCTCTATAGTAATACAATTGAGAGAAGTCTCTTGCCTAATGAGAAAATAACCTCCTGCCACCATTTCTGTGTGTTCCTTAGAAGCTAGGCTCAAACCAGTTTCTTCTCATTCCTGAAGAACCCTTGAACCTTTTCCTTCCATTCGCTGCTGTTTGGAGCTTGCTTTTTCAAAGCTAACCTACATCTTCTTTATTTTTCCTAAGCTTGATAGTCCAGAAGCATAGCCCTCCCCCTACCAGGTCACTAAGTACCATCAACAGCATTCAAGCCACCTTTGCCATATTTCTATTGAGGACTGTATTACAGAATCACCCCAGAGGTATCAATGATGATAATTTTGACCTTGATTCTGTTTCAAACTCCAGTTTACCCTGCCCTTGTAGCATAGAGTGGGCAATGCAGCTGATTGAAGATAAGCTGTATGTGCTCTGAGTGGCCATGCCCCTGTCTGAGTTGCTTGGCTACAAGACAGCACTAGGAGAATGCTTTGCATTTGCTCTGACACCATAACAACTGGACTCAAAAGTGTATTTTGACTAAGAATGAAGACATCGTGCTATCATTTACACAGGGATTTGTTTTTGTAATTCCTTGTTGAGCTAAAGAAAATGTTATGACTATTGATTTTGTGGTTTATCTCTGCACTTGCAACAGAATAAAGCCTACAAGCATTTATTGTGCTCCCCCCATCACCACAACTAAAATGGCAAAATGGCCCAGTCCCGTGTGCGAGTGGAGAGAAAGTGTAAGGGTCAGCTCTGAATCTCAGTAGTATCCTTTAGAAGGGAATTATTTGCAGATGGGAAATTTGCCAGGGTAAGTCATGTGTCCATGTGCTGGAATGTGTGTTGCTATCTGGGTTCAAGTTGTCTGCTTACACAACTATCTCTTTGATAAAGTGAATTCCCACAGGGCCAAGCAGTACATCTCCCCTTAGCTGCCCCACAAAGAAACATAGACATCTCAAACACACAGGGAACAGGGTTGTGCTACATGGAAATTAGCAATATGCATGTCTTGATTACAATGTTAAAATAGACTTTACATATTCCTTCTTATGCATATAAAACCTGACAATACACCCCACACTATCAGAATGAGGATATGGTGGGGGAATTAACTATTTCAGTTCTGCATCTAACAGCTGTAGTCTTTGCTATAGTTCAAAGCATAATTCAAATGTGGCAATGGGTGATTAAAATCAAGCTTAAAAAGATAACAGTGTTTGATTTTTCTTTAAGGTTTTCCCAAGTCTTTCTAGCCCATGGAAATGTCTTCTGTCTTTAAATTGTCTTCTTTCTCTGAGCTGTTTTGTGACCTTCAGTTGGAAATTATGTACTTTAAAATACCTGGATACGAAGAGGAAATTTGCTTAAATGTTAAAAAAAAAAAAAAAGATAGCGTTTGCATCACTTCTCCTGTAACCATTCCCAATTAATGTGAATCACAAACATAGTGTATGATTCTTGCCTAATATTAAAATACACAAGGCACACCCAATTTGATCTAGATTTCCTTCCAGTTAAAATCATGGGAAAGTGTTAGGATGTTTTTCTTTTCATGTGTACTCAAAAATAAAAGACTATCAGTCTGATCAGTAAAAAGTCTTAAAAATAATAAAACTAACACCAGCTGATTGTAATTTATCTTTCAGAAAAACAGTTGTTATACTTTCCATTCCAGGGAGGGAAAAAATTGTCAGGGGTGAGCACTTCTGCACATTTTGATCACTTGGAATTCATCTTCATTTTTACATCAGAGGCTGAAGCAGCCCCAGACCCAGATGTGCAATTGATTTTTGTTCAATTTCAACTCTAGGGAAAATTACACAGAAGTGCGTAATTTTTTCCCTGAATGCCCAGATTATGTAAACACACCCATTTCATTTTAATAACAGAACTAGGGACATGCACTGGGAGAGCATGCTAATGCTTTTTTCCCCTTGAAATTGTATTTTGGGGCAAACCTTGCACAAGAAGGATTTAGAGCCTTTTATAACCCAGGGAATGACAACATCTTATGAGCCACTTTGCAGATACATATGGCTACATGTAATGGAAACAATGCACCTTCACTTCTCTTCACTTTACACTGCCATGTTGGTCTCTTTGATCATGTATGAAGCCTTGAAATAAAAAACTTGCCTGGCTTGGTTTGCATTTGTGACCACTGACCTCTAAATTATTGTGATCCAAACTCTAACCCCTTCCCATACGGCTTGAGCATGATTTGCCTGAGTATGTTGCTTCCAACCTGGTTTTGAGCAGAAATGGTTATGTGCCACTGGCGAGGCAGCCCATGACCAGTGAATGGTCTGGTGACGTGACCAGTGGAAATGGGCCCATGTGCCATCTTTATGGTTTCTTCTCTAAGCTGCGCAAATGCTGGAGCTGTCTTAGATCCACTTTAGACATTTCAAGTTCAGCTAGAGAAAGGGCGACGTGTAGAAAGACAGGGAGAGAGAGCCTTTTCCTCAACCCTTTGCCTGTGGTAAGTTCCACAGTGATAAAGCAGAGAGATAAAATAAGATTAGCTTATCTATGGCACTCTTGGGTCATCCATTAGACTTGGCAGCATGGCATTCAATAACAGTTTAGGCTTAGCCTGCAGGGCTGCATAGTCTCTTGCATAAACAGATATATATTTTTTATGAGATTGAGTATATGAACTGACATCAGGAGATTTTATGGAGGGCTTAATTACTCTCAGAGGTTTAAAGAGTGTTAAATGGGAGATATTTGGTCAAAAGTAAAAATGACAATTAAAAGTAAAAATTGCTTGACACTAGGACGCAAACAAAGGCTTGCTTTGAAAGCATTTGTTTGTGTTATCACTGTTTACATTTTCCCACAATCTGGACTCTTTCAGGAGTCCATAAATACCATGTTTGCTAACAGAATGAGCGCTAGCAATTAGCAGAGTTCTAAGCGATGCCGGGTAAATAGCTGCATTGTTTGCCATGAAAATTACCAGGGAAAGACTAACCAGGATTGTTTTTACCAGCTCCAAAAAGAATCCCTCAGAGCCTTCCAGGGAAAGGCAGCATAATTCAGGAAAGGGTACAGACTGTGGAATTAGATAGGCAAGAGTTTGAATCTCAATTCAGTAATTTAATAACCTTAAAATGTGGTCTCAGGTACCTCATCCATAAAATGAGGGTAATAATAACTATCACATGAAGTCGTTCTAAGGATTAAATAAAGTAAGTATATGAACATAATATGCGTAGTGGAAGGAAATCATTTTAAAAGGGTTCATCCCTTTTGTTTCCTTAATTCCCTAAAGAATATCCTCTGAGAGTTTATTTCTGCAAATTTGCAGGAGACATACAAATCAAATATAGTACTTTTTCCCCTTTGTCCCAGGCTTGCACAAACCTGTCAAAACTACATAAGGAAATGATTGCATCAGAACCAAAGTGTGGTCTTCCATTTCTAGCAAGATGGTTGACCAAATGTTGAAAGAAAACTCTCTCAGTTTGCACTTAAATACACTAGATGATAGATAAATAAGTAGACAGATACAGAGATTGAGAGGAGAACAGTCAAAGTCAAGAAACATCCAAAAAGCTCTAGTTCATAGAGGTTAGCAAGTCCTGCAGCTGTCATCTTGTGGTCTAGGTGTTAGAGCTATGACCAGTGTGGGGCAGAGTTGGGCAGGAGTTAAAGCAGACCCTGAGCAGAATGGGAGATTGCATCTTTACAAAAAGCCAGGACCCCAAAAGGTGACATTCTTAGTAGGTGAATTGGCGGGGGGGGGGGGGAACCCCACACCACAGAAGAGTTGCTGTTCATGACTCCAAGTGATAGAGGGTACATGTAGTCTATAATTTCTAAGCTTGGAGAAGAAAAACTACAAACAGAGAGAAAAACTTCAAATACAAAAAACCTCAATAAGTCAAGAAAGAAAAGTGGTAAGAAAAGAAATATCGAAAAGTGGAGCAGATACCACAAAATAAAGTTGTAAAAATGAATCCAGATATTTCAGTAACCAAAAATCAATGCTACTCTATTATCCTTCCCTGTTAAAAGACAAAGATTATCAAACTAGATTAAAACACACACACACACTCTCTCTCTCTCTCTCACCATCACACAAAATCCAGCTACGTGTTGTTTATAAGAGGCATAGGATGGTTAAAATAAAGGTTTGAAAAAGGTATTCCAAGCAACCATTAACCTAAAGGAAGCCTTCGTTAAAATAATAATATCAAACAAATGTAGTATTAAAGGCAAAAAATAATGCACTGGAGATAAAGAGGTGAATTTTCTCGGAAGTTAACACTTCTCAGGAAATATATAATGTGTTGAGTTTATATGTAATGAGTAGTATAGCTTCAAATAATAAAAATAAACAGAATTACAGTGAAAAAAAAAAACAACTCCACATCATAGTAGGACATTTTTACTTAACGGTTTTCAGTGAAATGTAGAAAACTAGAACAGCACAAAAAATAAGCTTGACCTCAAGGACATATGTAAAACACTGTTCCAACACTTAGGGAGTGGAAATCCCTTTGAGGGAGACACAGAAAATTTATAAAAATTAATCATGTTGTAAGGCATAAAGCATGTCTCAACAAATGGTAAGGAATCCATTTTATCATAAGAATATAAACAAATCAGTTATAAAAAGATAAATGTATACATAGGGAAATTTTAAAATCCACTTTTAAATAACCCATGGGTCAAATAATAAATTGT
The DNA here is from genome assembly GCF_024610735.1 of Ursus americanus. Classification (NCBI taxonomy): domain Eukaryota; kingdom Metazoa; phylum Chordata; class Mammalia; order Carnivora; family Ursidae; genus Ursus; species Ursus americanus. Next base: position 20,581,637 of record NC_142135.1, read on the forward strand.
AATAGAAACTATGCAAATGATAAGTACTACTTAACAAAATATGTGAGATGAAGCTAAAGTAATGACGAGAAATTTATAGCCTTGAATGCTTATATTAGAAAAAAAATTAGCTATCAACTGAAAAATTTAGAAAAAGAGCAGAGTAAACCCAAAGATAATGGAGGAAAAATTAAGATAACAAAAACCGATGAGGTAGAACACAAAAATAGAGGATGGCCAACATCAAAAGTCCATTCTGTGAAAAGAATAATGAATCAAAAAGATTGAAAAAAATGAAATTGCACAAATAACGTTAAGGATGTACACGGGTCTTTAATTACACATGCACATGACGGTAATTAGATAATAAGGCAAAATTATAAACTAGACAGATAAATTTGAATATTTGTGCACAGTGGACATTCTAAAAATACATATTCATTATCAAAACTAATTTGAGAAGAAAACTGAATGATCCTTTAACCATGAAAGAAATGAAATTGGTAATTTTTTTCCTACTGGAAAACACTAGAGCAGAAGGTCTTGCATATGAGTTATGCCAGATATTCAATCCAAAATACATAAAGTCTTTTAGACAACAGAAAAAGTGGGAATATTCCCAAACTTACTCTACAAGGCCAATATTAACCTTGGATCCAAAACTTGACAGCGTATAAGAAAATAAAAGTACACACCATTCAAATATCTAGAACATCAACAAGTAAAAAGAACATTAGCAAGCCAAATTAAGCAATGGGTTTTAAAATGATATACCATTAATTTGGGTTTATCCCTGGAAGCAAGGTTCGTTCATTATTAGAAAATTATTTAATGTAACTCATCATATCAACTAATTAGAGGAAGAAGCCATTTGTCATCTCAGTATATACTCAAAAAGAGAACCATTCAGTAAATGATCATTCAATAAATTTATCCATGATAAAAATTCTTAGCAAACTAGGAATAGAATGGCACTTTCTTAACCTGATAAAGGATACCCACAAAAGACTTATGGCAAATATCATATTCGATGGTGAAATATTTTTTAAAGCCCCTTTAAAATCAGGATCAAAATGAGGTTGCTAGCTCATGACTTCTATTCCACATAATTTTGGAAGTTCTAAAGACACATGACCTAGAGAATAACTTTGTATGTGAGGAGACAGGCAGCCAGCATGTTCATAGCAGCTTGGAATTTAATAGCAGAAAACTGGAAATTACCCAATTATCCTTTGACTTAGAATGGATAAATCAATTGTGGCATCTTCATACAATGGCCTTCTATACAGCAGGAAAACAAATGGACCATATCTATGTGTGTCCACATGAATGAATAATATTGAGCAAAAAAGCCAATCACAAAATATGTATATAGTATCATTCCAGTTACATGAAGTTTACATAAAGTTCATAAGCAGGCAGATTTCAGTGTATGTCTTAAAATATATATGTAAACTGTAAAGAAAAATAAGGGAATGATTAACACAAAATTCAGAATCTTGATTACATTGGCGGGGAACAAGGTGGAGAGGATCCAGGAAGGGCTCGTGATAATTTTCCATATCTTGAGCTGGTAATAGATGCGTTGTTGATTCCAACAATGAATCATGGCTTCCCAGACTAATAAGAGAGATGTGATAACTTAACCCTGCTCCATTTGGCTTAGACTTGCAACACCTGTGACACCCCCCTCACTTACCCAGTAATCACATTCAACTGATGCAGTTACTCGTTGGCCTGCTCATGGTATAAATATCTCTTCTTTATCCTTGTTTGTTTTCTCGGTTTTTTTCTTTTTTCTTTTTTTGCTATGTGTCCTTTCTGTCTATAATTCAGGACTTAGGTCACTGTTGTTGTCTTTTGGGTTATAAGACCAAGTGTATGATCTAGAGAATGGCCAAGGATGTACAGAGGAGATTGCTAGGAAAGACTACCTTATATCTGTATCATTTATTTTCCTTTTAATAGCCAAGCTCCAAAAAGGAGTAAAATTCAGCACACAGTGTGTTCCGTGACTCCCTAACCTCTCAAAAAAAAAAGACCAAATAAAAATGAGGAATGTTTCCATTCAGTGTGCTGTGTGTACAATGCAAAAATTGTAATCCAAATAAACATTTAGAAAAGAAAGATGAAAACTCAAGACCATTCTACCCTCTGGGAATTCACGATCTAAATATGACATACATACAGAGTGAGATAGGAGAAAAGAAAGTGGGTGGTAATGATATTGCTGACACTAATGTCTATTCAGGAAATGGAAATATATAGAAAGAAGAGTCAGCTAGTTCTTGGGCATTGATCAAAGAAAACACATATAGAAAGAGAGGAAGGTCACTTTACTTTATAAAATTCTCCTTCTGACTTTAGGTGGTTACATAGCTGGTCTACCTCCACTGCCCCCCCGGGGTTCTGGGGTATTTTGGCTAACGCTGTGTGCAGTGCCCATCAACTCAAAGGAGGTTAGTGCTAACGGGGATATGACAGAACAGTCGTTGTGCAAAAAAACCTCAAATATGTTTAAGAAATGGTAAAGTCATAGGATTTTGCGAGGCAACCTGGTGATGTTAACAGAGTAGGAAGTAGTTATTACCGCAGAGAATTTTGGAGTGCTTTCCCCTCCCCCACTCTCGCTAAAGGCAGTCACATCCGAAAACTTCCTTTATTGTGCTCTCCACACTAAACATGTCTGCTGCCTCCAACTGACCCATGGAATACCAGTTTGTGAGCTTTAACAACTCCCGTGGCACAGGTGGGAGATACCTCTAGTGGTAGTGATTTACCCCAAATCACACAAAGAGCACAGGTGAGTCTAGGATCCAGAGCTGTTCAACATGATGGACTCAGTTTGAAACCATGAGGAAGGAGGCATGTGCCTGTGTTTTTATGCAAACAATTTTTGTTAGCTGGAATAAAATGAGAGGAGTATAGAAGTTTTGTAAACAGAGAAGTTTTATATTAGGGTCAATAAAAGAGACCAAAAACTTGATTGAATAAAACATCTTGCTTCCAGCTCATTGCATCCTTGTCCATATTGATCAGCTGTAATAGAGCATGACAGCAGTATTGATTGACTGAAGCAATTCTCAGGTATTTGGGACCTGAAGGAGCCATAGACTCTCAGGAAGGCAATGCTCTACAGAAGGCTACAATTAGGAAAGTGAAGCGAAAAGGGGACTTGGGCATAAGGTGTTCTGTATTTATATCAATCTATCAAGTGACATATTTGAAGCAGAATGTGCTTCATTTTCTTTACCTAGAAGTTAACAGATAAGCATGTGTTGGTTATTGTCTTATAAAGAGCTGTTGATGAAATACCTATGTAAAGTATGTGCCTGGGTTTTTGCTAATATTGATTTCTAAAACAGTGTCAAAAACAATGACAGCAGATTGAATACACACTTCTACATTTGTTGTCTACTTAAAAAAAAGAAAACGCAGAAAAACAACAACAAAGAAAAACATTAAGGACATAAATCTATCAAGACATAGGAAGGTGGCAGCACGCATATTTTGGAGGCTGGAAAGCAGACGGGCCAAGGTAAATGCATTGGCAGACCCAAGATATTAGTAGCTGAGCTAAAATCAAGATCATTGAAAAGTTTGAGAAACAACCAGATCCCCAGACCTCCTCTCCTACTCCTTATATTCAGTTCAGGAGACTGCCATGCTCCCAGCCCAGCCAAAGCCTGAAGCTTTATTTCCAGGAGAGGGTAAAATAGTCTCTGGGAATGGAGTGCGCCAGGCACAGATGAGCACAAGGCTCTGGAAGAGGATTCTCCGGGAAGATGAAATTGATGGAATACCTGGTATGAGACATCCTAACAGGATATTTACATAAGTGGTGGGAGTTGGGGGCTGAGGGAGCCGTAAGTATTTAGAAAACCAAACAAATTAAGAAACAAGATAATTTTACCTCCCGGGAAAAGAGTAGTCATGCAGGGGAGGAATTGTGATGGCTCAGTTTTGGGTAGCATCTGAATGCTATAATAATGTAAACAGTGCATCTTGATTTAATGAAAATGACTGTATTGGGGTGAAAAGGGGATGGGAAGACCATGTGCTGTAGAAGTGGAGGGAAGAGAGAGAGGTAAGTCCTCTGTTCATAGTGTGAAATCATTTTTTTTAAAGTAGGACACTTATTAATTTCTTATTTAAATTCAATTAATTTACATATAGTGCATTATTAGTTTCAGGGGTGGAATTGAATGATTCATCAGTTTCATATCACACCCAGTGCTCATTACATCACGTGCCCTCCTTGATGCCCATCACCCAATTACCCCATCCCCCCACCACCTCCCCTCCAGCAACCCTCAGTTTGCTCCCTATAGTTAAGAGTCTCATGGTTTGCCTCTCTCTCTCTGTTTTTATCTTATTTTATGTTTCCTTCCCTTCCCCTATGTTCATCTGTTTTGTTTCTTAAATTCCACGTATGAGTCAATCCTTTTTTTTTTTTTTTAAGTAGGCTCCACACCCAATGTGGGGCTTGAGCTAATGACCCTGAGATCAAGAGTCGCATGCCCTACTGACTAAGCCAGCCAGGCATCCCTTAAGGTTGGACACTTTTTTTTTTAAATAGCAATATAAGTATGTTTCTTTAGAGATAAAGTAAATAGCAAAATAATCAGCTGTGGGAGGAGGGAGCTAGGGAGAGGGAGGATGTTTAAAACACCGTAGGGTGTCTTTTATGGCAAATCTTGTAGAACAATTCAGTTCTTTAAAATTAGGAGTAGATATCTTTGATTTCAAATCCATATATTATTTACTGATTTCAAACCAATTAATAAAAATTAGATGGAAGTATGTGCTGAAAAGTCGGCTTAGTGTTTGTTCCAACAGCCAGAGGTGAGGAGGAGCAGAGAACTCTCTCCATCTTCACGTCTTTCCTAGCAAACCCATTCTGTCCACGTGCTATTCAAGTGATGCCTTGGTCTGGAGGGGATGATATGATGTACCCTAGCTTAAGGATAATGGGAACCAGATGGCCTCAGCCTTCTCAAAACATCTCATTTGTAACTGCTTTTATTTCTCTTCCACTTTGGGTTGTATTTCTTTAGGACATTTTTGGATCATACAGATAGTAAGAATTATTTTCTGAGAATCATAACATCGTTAGACTTGAAACAGTCTCTGGGGCTTATGGATTCTACTTACCTACTTCCTTCAGAATAAACTGGACAGAGGCCTTTTACTTAAAAAGGCTGGGTGGGGAAGGGAGCAGCCACTGCTCACTTACCCTGGTGTGTCTTACAGTCTTGGATGTGGAGCTTTGTGGCTCTTAACCTTTTTTCAGTTGTGAGGCTTTTAATCTCATTAAAGCTGTGGGCTGGCTCTTGAGACAAACTCCTGTAGACGTATTTTACATACACTTTCAGAGAATTACAGAGTCCCCGATGCCCATTCATGGATCACTTCAGTGTTCATGAACTTGTTATGAGTCTGATCCATATCACTTGCTGTACTAATAGATTCTAAATAAGTGTTAAATTGAATGAATGGACCCAAAGAGAGGGACTCTAGTTCCAGCTGACTTATTAGGTGAAAACAAGGACACACAATCAATGCACTGTTTTATTTTATGTCTTTGATTTTCCTCTTGGAATATGGAAAAATGGTTTTGAATCTCTTTGTCTCCTTGCTCTTTGGACTCTGTCGGTCCTTGTATCCTCCTCCATTTATCCTGAAGCAGTACAGAAAGAATGTCTTCACTGCCTACTACCTAGACTCCTGAATTTCTAGCCTCAACTTATAAAAAGTACCCTCAACAGTACATGTTGCTATTCTAAAATAAATAAGTAAATCAATAAATAAAGCTGCATTATATTCAATTTGTTCCACATATTCAAGGCTGCCATATGGCTCCAATGGATGTCTAGTGAAAATGTATTTAATATCTCATAAAACCTACATAAAGATGTCAAATGCCCATAATTAAAGACAAATCCTCTTTGAGACATTGCTTTACCAATTAGCCACCTGGAGCTGTCTGGCCAAGTCCTAATCAGTTAGGCAATTGTGGACATTTTGAAGATGTACAAGTCCTAAGGAGAGTTGAGAATACTTAGCAAGTTGAGTAGTGATGATAGTGCTGGGATAACTGGGCTCCGGATGTTCTCATTAGGAAAATGCCTCGTTGCAGTCCATTTCCACTCCCTCAGGTAATCACCATTGGAAGGAACGGCAGCATTACCTGAGCCCTGCCCTGCGCGGGGTAATAAAACTTTCCATAGCCATGTGAAGAGCAATATAGTAGAGGTCATAGGAAGGTACTTGAGGAATTAACCTTATTCTGCTGGTGGTCCTTCCTGTTCTCCAAAAGGCAGTTGTGTCTCCATTTAAGTCCTCACCTTGCAGTGCTGACAGCTCCACAAAATGTCATCATCATTCCCTTCTCCATCAGTTAGTTCTCCAACCAGGGAAGAGCAGCTGCGGGGAATGTAAATTGTGTGTGCCTTGGATTTGAGAAGACATGGAACCCCAGGCAGACGCCCATGTCACACTGCCAGAGATTCCCGTGACCACTCCAAGTCCATTCAGCTCATTTCCTTCCCCTGGCCTCTACCTTCACCCTGTTTCCCCCCTGCGCACAGGGCCAGAATCTTATTTTCACGCTAGTGGTCATCCTAAACAATCAGCTATGAGTATCCGAAGACTTTGTGATGGGTCACCAAGGCTTGCAGAATGTTTTCTTCTTTTTTTTTTAATTTAAATTCAATTAGCCAATGCACAGTGCACCATTAGTGCCGGCTGTAGTGTTCAGCACTTCATCAGTTGCGTGTACCACCCAGCGCTCATCACATCATGTGTCCTCCTTAATGCCCATCACCCAGTTACCCCGTACCCCCACCCACCTCCCCTCCAACCACCCTCAGTTTGTTTCCCAGAAGTAAGAGTTTCTCATGGTTTGTCTCCCTCTCTGATTTCTGCCCATTCAGTTTTCCCCCCCTTCCCTTATGGTCCTCTGCACTGGAATGTTTTCTATAATAACAATTTTGCCTTCCCTTTCTGGTTATAAAAACCAAAAGACTACTCCAAAACATGATTACTGATGTCATAAAATTGAAACATGAGGACATGTTTTAGGGTGGAAAATTTTGTAAAAATTGCCAGAAATCCCAGGTGTGACCATATCCTTTAGTGGATCTCAGGAGGGACAGAAGGTGGACGAGGTGGTGTCAGTGCTGATATTACCAAGACCCCTCCGAGGGTGGGGAAGGCGCCAATGGGACAAAAGCCACCGAGGTGGTCACCTGGGAACCACTTGCCTTACGGATAGCGAGTTAACTAGGAGATGGTGTTGATTTCTGCAGGTGTTCTTAAGAAACGGAGTAAGAAAATTGGACTTAACCCGAAAATAAAACTGAAACTTATGTTAAGAAACAACAGAATGTAGCACTATTTCAATTGCCACGGAATCTGGCTTTAGCTTTCACAAAATAAAGGAAGTCTCAAATTACATGATTAAAACCATCTTCTCCAGGATTAGGAGAGGAGTGGTCGGTGTATTGCCGTTTTATGCAAGCCTTTTAAGGAGTGTTTATGCGTTGACTGTCAGCGCCTTGCCGAGCACACCATCTCCATCCCCACCGCCTCACAGGCTGGGCCAACTGCTCTCCGCTTGCCAGCACTGCCTCCGAGCGGGACCCGTTGCTCAGCATCGCCTAAGCATTTACACAGAAGATTCTTCTGGTGTCTTTTCACATGTGTTCCCCTTTCTCTTTGCTGGGGCCTTTCTCCTGAAGTGCTCCAGCTCTGGCTTCATCATCATCCTACTTCCTCAAAGCTAGCAGCCATTTTCCCCCCATCTTTTGGTGGCATTTAGGACAATACTACAAATAAAAAGCCAGCCCTTAAACGTGTGGACTGACCCACTAATAGATTTTTTTCTGAGGTACAGGTCTCTGCACCTTGGAACAGAATTCTGTTACTTCACTGAAACGTTTGTCTGAAGAGTTTCACACTTTCCAAGAGCCAACACTTAAAATGATGCCAAAACATAAAAGCACCTAATATTCCTGTCCTGTTTTATTCTGTCCCCACACTTGACAATGAAAGTCTCATCTTTCTATACCCTCTGCCATTGTTTTTACGTGTCCACACATAAGAATTAAAATGAACATTTATCGAATACCTCCCTTTGGCAGGATTTTGTGCGTAACACCTTACAGCCTTTTTCCCCAACATCAACTAGAGGAAGTAGGTACATTGTACAAACAGGGAAACTAAGACAAAGCATTTTATCCAGACCCGTTTAAAATTACCAAGAAAAATAAGTAGAGAGAGAGTAAAGAAATGAAACGAGCAGCAGACGGTGACGGTTGTGGAAACGGGGTGGTGATTATAATGTGGTTTCAAAACACTCTGCTCGCTACTTTTGTATATGTTTGGAAAGGTCCGTAAAGTAAAAGTGTTAGAATTATAAAAATACAACTAATTAAATTTAAACCTTGGGGAAAAAAACATCTCTTCTTTATCTAACCTATGGTTAAGTTGATTTGGGTGCCCCCTCCCCACGCTATGGTAAACACTCGTAATAGTCGAGCTCTCTGCTAGAAGTCCATTGAAACCCTGGGTCGTTCTTTTCCAACCATCATTACCTGCCCATGGCCTTGAATTGTTCAGATTTCCTTTAGCTTTCCTCCCAAGTGTTCCATGGAAGCCTGTATTGTACCCCAGGAAGACATGAGGGGATGTCATTTCAAATGCCATGAAGTAATGTTTCTGCACTGTTCGGTTGTGCTAATGTGTACATTTCCCTGTAGCTTCTCTCCAGTGTAAACTGCTCCTTTTCCATGTAGTCTGTGCTGCCACCTCATTTTCTTGTTGTTAACTGAAGAATTGTTCATCTCTATTTAGACTTCAGATCTGCATCTGCTTTATGCTGTTCCATCTGTTCTACATTGTAGTTTCTTTGTAATATATTAGGTGCTGGGTAACATTTAAAGAGACAGTCAAGTGAGCATGAGCCTTGAGCTTTCTCTCTCTCTCCATCTCTCTGTCTCTTCTATTTTAACAGAAATAAAAATGGTGTTTTGCCACCAGGTGGAAATGACTTTACCTTTGAAACTTTGTGAAACTGCTTTTTAAAAATTCTTTCTCTCTCTCTCTCATTCTTTCCAAATTCTTGTTCTCTTTATCTTCTTCCCAAACCCACTCTCAGAACTAAGTAACTTGGTCTTCCTGGGCAGATTGAAAGTCAAACACTTCCACACCAAAAGGACTGGTATATAATGGACTGAAAATCCAAGGGTCCCCATGGGTCTACATGTCTCTATTTGATACTCGGGTGAGCAGCTCTCGATCAGGAAAGGGCAGTTTCCAATTTTTGGCTTCTGAGTCAGCATACTTGGATCGAAATCCCACCTCGGCAAGTAGCCTTCCCCTGGCTTAGCTGGTCCTCTGTAGAGCAGCAGGGTGATGATACCCCCTTTAGTACTGTCATGAAGATCAGCTTTAAAAAGTTCGCAGCACAGGACCCGTCATCTATTGCAAAAACTTCAGAAATGGTCAGTAGCTATAATTACTATTAATTCTACAAGTCACTGACAGCATGGGAAAGTGCTAACTATGGACCATAATAGCTACAAAAAAAATAATGTGTTTTCTTGGTTGCCAAATTAAGTTGAAACCAATTTTCACATTAACAGCAGGCATTCGCTAACTTAGAAAACACAGCTACCAACGAGGCTCCAAAAGAAGGTCTTCGAGGCTGATGCTCATTTAATGTGTCATATTCGCTTTGGGTGAAAACTTCTGCTGAAATGTGAGAGGCTTATTGGATTTATTTTTTTCCTTTCTTGTCTACCCAGCTGTCATTATGTGTATCCTCAGAGGTGGAAGTCTTCTGACCAGGGCTTGGTTAGGACAGGAGTTTCGTGCTTTGATTTTGTTTTGTGTTTGAGGTTCGTGATGAAGAATTCAGAAGGAGAATTGTTAGATGCTCTAGGGAAGGCGCGGACGTCACTGTATTTCTGTTTCCGGAAAGTGGAAAATGACAAAGAACAGCAATGCTACTAAGTGGTACTGTGTCTAGTCCAGTTCAAAAATGTAATTCACTACTTCTGAGGAAATCGAAGCCTTTGGTGAGAGGAGCTCTTTTGACAAATGAAAAATCCTAAGACTGACAATAAAAATTTTTTTGGTACCATCTGTATTCATGCATTTGCATTTTAAGCAAACATTTATTGAACATCTTCTGTGGGCCAGGTATATTGTTAGATACTGGGATGTTAAAATAATTAAAACTATTATAAAAGGAGAGAAGTGGCTTAGTTAAATTCTATAATTTTAGGAGAGTTTTGAAAAGGAGCTCATTGTAAATGTAGGGACTGGGTTTAGATAAAGTCACAAAGGATGGTGCTGTATCCCAAGCATCATGATAGTGGGGAGCCATGACCACCCCTTGACCTCAGTGAACAAGAGGAAGGAGTAAGTCCTGGAGCCTGGAGAGAGGCCGGTAGGAGTTGGCCACCTCTGGGACATGCATAGGCCTCATGCAGGGAGCTCTATGGCAGGCAATCCCGAATGGCCTGCCCCGGAGGAAGCTGAAGGCAATAAACTCCACCATTAGTCCTCTCCTGCCTCCTGAAGCTCCTGCCGGTGCTGGCTGTTGGCAGATGCCCCCTGGTAGCCAGAGGGAAAGGAGCGCACTGGTGCAGTTCAGAGAGGTCAGCCTCCCAGAGCACAGAACAGAATGGAGAAGGATCTGGAAAGGGCAAAGGGAAAAATTGACACAATCGAGACTCAGTGTGACGGTAGAAGACTGAGGCACAAGCAGATAAATTTAATACCCATAGTAATTAACATGGTACTGCTATTTGCAGAATAATAAGAGAGCCCAGATGACAAAGCTACCAGTTCTGGTCCTAGGGCACATTTATTCAGATCTCAAAAAATGAGTACAAGTTTGCCAGATGACAGAGGAAGAAGGACGAATAGCACAAGGGGCAGAGGGAAAGGCAAGTCTGTAAATCACACGAATGTGCAAAGCCTGTTTAGAAATCAAGCATGACTCCAGCGTGAGGTGTATGAGACACAGGGAAAGGATTTGAGATTCTGCAAGGCTTTGTTTGGATCGGTGGAGAAGTTTATCCAGAATCCCTGCAACATGTCAAGGATGAGACTTTGGACCTGCAGGCTTTGAGAGAGGAGGTGTCGGTGCATGTAGTGCCTAGGAGAGCACTTGGCACACGTCCCCTGCTCACGAGCTCTTCAGAAAATGAAGGAACAAGTGAGCCTAAGTCCCAGGACTGCATTTTCATTTATTACAATTAAATTCGATATTGATTGGAAGTGAGTACTATATTGACTCTTACCTTTTCGTTCTGGAAGTAAGTAGATCTAAAGAACAGTGGCTTTGGAGCAGGCACGGGATGAGGAGTGAGGACATCTGTTATTCACTAGAAACATCATTTAGCCTTCTGTGCCTTAGCAGTCCTGTCTATAAAGTGAAAGTTGTGCTCACTGCCTCAGCTGTCTCGTAAGATTATCGTGGAGATCAAATAGATCAAAGGTGCCTTGACAGGTATAAAGAACTTGACAGATCAGATGCAGTGATCCCTCCTCCTCCTGCATCCGTAGCTTCTGAGATGAGCCACAGAAGGTAATTTTTCAAATAATGCAATGTTGTTCCGTTAACAAGAATTTCTCATTCTCAGCACTGTGTGCATTTGGGGCCAGAATACCTCTGGGCCGGCGGGGGGGGGGGGGGGCTGTCCTACACATCGCAGGGTATCTGGCAGCAGCCCTGGCTTCTGCCCATTGGCCATCAGCACCCACCTCTGCCCTCCACCCCCACAACCAGTTGTGATAACCAAAAAATGTCTCCAGACTACCAGATGTCCCCTAGAGGGCAAAATTGTTCCCTGGTTGCGAACCACTGCATTGAACATTCCTATTCGGTCTTAACCATTCTAGATGGAAACCTTTCTAAAGTATGTTAATCACACCCCTGCCCATGAAACGTGGGCTCCTGAGTTGCTACGTGAGAATACTGGCTGCACCATCATAACATCTTTAAGACACCTTGGCATTATTTGCCCGCGCCCCTGGTCTGCTATGTTGTAGACCTTGTGCCTGCATTTCATGCGTTTTATCTTCCCTCCCTCTCTCCCCGTGAGGCTGACAGCTGTCATTTTCCCGTAAGCATCGAAGTGTACTAATTTGCTATTTCTAATCTGCTTGGGATTTAAAAAGCAGTGAGCCAGCTTTCCTAGAACGCATCTAAAATGAGAATCAACAGTCCCTGAGTTTGGGTGTGCAGGAGCCTGGCAGATGGACTTGGTCTGTGGGAGCCTTGCAGAGGCCTTCCTGTTCTCACTTCCCAGCTCCTCTGCTGTCAGGGACATCTGCCAGGTAAGCGCGGTGTCATCTTGCTGATTAGAATATGACTGGAGGATGTTTCGAACATCAGCTTTCCCATAGCCTGGATTTAGGATGAAATAAGGGGGTGGGTGTCTGATAATAGTTCAAACCTTCCTGCCAGTTGCAAATGAGCACTTTGGAGAACAATGAGTCTTTGATTTTTTTCCCACCACCTTCCTCACTCCTGCTTCCATCTAGAATTGTTAGGAGGGGCAATACATCATTCATGTTATCTTTGAGGCTGCACAGAGCCTGGTATAACATAAGCCAATAAGACATCTGTGATATCGGAAACAAAGTCAGTCTAGTATCTGAGCACCTGGTCTCCTGGGGTGGTGCCGGGCACATAGTAGGCCCTGTTTGTGGAGGAACCACATGTGTGAAGAACAAGAACAGAACCTCACTTTGCAGTTGTCAGTGGAAAAAAAACTCGTGTGAGGTGTGGCAAGCCGAAGATAAGGACTTCAAAACTCCAGATGAAGCAAGTGGTTTGTCGGGAAAGCACAGGCTAATCTCTCATGTCACAGATAAAGAGGGAGCTGTAATAGGCCCAGGGACGGGAAAATAAAATGACTAAACGTCAGCCTGGTTCCTCTTCTGCTGCAGCTCTCTTTAAAGCGTGCCGATCAGGGATGGCCCCGCAGATTCCAGCTTGCAGCACCAACCCGCCTCCCTTTATTTCCTCCGTGGTGGATGCTGGTGTTCTTCACTGGGCAGGAGGAAAGGTTAAGGCTCTCACTGTCTGACACCCGTGGGTAGGACCTCAGCTATCTCTCACAGCGCACTTGTGCACGTTGTTAGACTATTTCTGTCTCCTGTAGCAAGGAATGATCCTTCACGCCGGAATAAAGCAAGCTGTGGGGGAACTTGTACCTGAATGCTGTGGAAGGTCAGAGGAAAGCATCCTGTTTAAAAATGGTTCTGTACATAACAAGAAAGGGATCGCTGTCCAGAAGACTCTAAACACTGGCGGAGGAATGGCATTCGATTTGCTGCATTTTCTCAAGGTCATGACTGATCTTAACAGTCCCCGTGGGTGACAGGTTTCCAGATGGTGATTCTGGACCAGCTAGACCCTTGAGAAAGAAAGCCAAGACTGCCCAGTTTCCACCGGGGAATTTGAAACCTGATATCACGCTGGTAGCAAGATCACCCTCAGAGCATGTCCCAGAGTCCGTGCTAACCCCAGTGTATCTCACCTCCTGAATGAGTGAACCCAGGGATGCTGTGACTTGCAGATTGTATCCATCACTTCAGTAAGGAGTTCCACTGAAGCCATCAAGACGATCTGACCCGGCCAAAGTCAGGAAAATAGCCCGGCCTCAAAATATAAATTCTTAGAACCGAGTAACCATCTATCTATATTTTCAGAAAGGCAACAGTAGTCAGCAAACATCTCTCTCTCTGTGCCTTGGGTTCTGCAGTCTCGACATTTCAGATAGGTCACTGATTAATTGGGCTGGGTTAATGGTTCTTTTCATTATGGTGACTTCTGACCATCTTTCTGGCAAAAGGGGCCTGATTAAATCATGGGCTGCTGTGGGTGAAAGATACTGCTTCTGTGGCATTTAGCCTCCCCAGAGACTACGGGCTGGGGGAGGGGGGGTTACACAGAGTGACTTTGGAACATGGTGGGAACTTAGCTTTGCTTGTCTACATTCACAACAAAGAGCAGCAGTCAGTGGTTCTGAGTGCCTTTTCTAAGGAAAGGATTACACTGAATCTGTGGCGGTGTCTTGAGGCCAGTGTGTCTAGAGTGGGAGCAAACGGGAGCGGTGTGAAAAACTCATTTCGCAGCTGAGGCAGGGCTCAGGATTAGTAAACTATCAGGAAATGAGGGCTGAGGGGAGATGCTTAGGCAAAGGTGGGACCAGTGCAGTTGATAAATTCTAGGTTGAATTCTTGCAATCTGCTCCAATCCAAACTATCCTGAAAAAAACTTGAACAATGAGTCTGTGGCTCAAAAGAAATGCAGAGATGTTGAAGAGACCCTGCTGCCCAGTTCGTAACCATTTATTGAGTCCTTGCTGGGTGCTCGCCATTTCCCATCTGTGATTTCAGAGAATTTCTACAAGCTTTTGAGATGTGAATTATTATCTTTATTTTAAAGATGGATAGATGAGGGCTTCCTCCCCATTGGTCTTACACGCTTTGGACTGAAACTTGACGTGTAGTAGGGTTTACTTGGAAGGCGTGGAACTAAAATTGCAAAAGTGGTTTTCTGATTCTGTTTTGTCCATTTTCTACTAGACGAAGTTCTTCTTAGCCTGTGTAGGTTAAATTAGTTTTTGAGTTCTGGTCTAGGAAACTAACCACCAGGAAGAGCCCTGTTTCAATGAGGGGGGAAAAAAGTCTTCTCATAGTAAATGTAAAAGGAAGTTGTTAACATGTAGCCCATTTGTGACTTGTAGGCTAACCACATATGTTTGCACTCCTTATAAAGAATAAGCTCTGTATATAGTAAGTAAATACATGTGTACGTGTTTATGTAATTACCTATTTATGTATGTATCCTGTACCCACTACACCCAGAAAAATTCTGAAAGAATAGATATTAAAACATTAACAGTAGCTGTCTCCAGAAAATAGGATTTAGGGTCACTTCATTTTATTTATTTATGTGTTTGTTTATTACTAATCTAAATTTTTTTCCTGTAACGGGAGTGGAGAACAAAATATATTTCTTAGAGCCCAGAAATAAAGAAGGCACACACCTGGCTCGTTTTACATTCAGAGGTATTTGATTTTCCCTCCTGTAGTTTGTTCCTCCATCAGTATGGGTTTCATCACAACGATGAGCAGAAGTGATCAATTTGAAGGGGATTCTATTAAAGTTTGAGCAGGTATCAAGATTACCAAAGCATCAACTCAATATAACTGGGGCCCATTGTGATAATTAGGATTGAAAAACATTCAGGGAAGTCACTGCAGGGGAAATATGAGAAACCAAAGGGAAGGAATAGAAATGCCTGATCTATAAGACCCTCACCGAGAGGCATCATTTTGGGGGAGGGGATGAGCAAGGGGAAACTAACACCAGAATTGTCGGTCACAGCCTCTGAAGTCAGTCTGGGAGAGGAACAAAGGGCAAATCTCAGAGAATGGCCCTAGAAAGATAGAAAAACATAGGCCAAGGAGACTAATTAAAGACAAGTCCCGAGCTGCGTGGTGGAAAGTTTGAGGAACGGTACCTACATGTACTGGGCACTGGTGTGTTTGAAAGGCTCGTCATGTGGTGTGATCATGTAGGAAGCAGAGGGACTCTCATGACTCATTTGTCGTGGGAAGAAAAGGGGTGGGCGGGGGGGGGGGTTGTGTAGGAGGAAGGAGCAAGGCCCCCAGGACAGAGGGAATGGAAACAATTTAGATACGTGTTATTAATTATTGTCTCCAAAGAGCCTGGTGTGGTGAGACAGATGATGACATAGAGGGTATTACTTAAATCCCTTCCAGCATAGCTCACTGTCTCTTTCCATGTGGCATGAATCATCATCTCTGGAACTTTCTTGTTTCCAACAAGGAGGATGCAGCACTGATAAAGGCTATTGGGGAGATTGAGTGTTACATCACTGCCATTTTTGCAACTGTTCTTCACCTTCCTGTCAACTCCAGCCTGAAGGACCCCAGGGTGGAGGCATTCGCTGCAACCTAATACTTGGTAGATAGGGGATTGACTTGAATGATTTTTCGAAACTTAAGTTATATTCTGAAATGAGTGGTTCCTGGCCCCTGTTCCCACCATCCTCCTCTACATCTTTTATCTTTTGCCCACAACAGATGTGGCCAATTTTCACATAGATGGAATCTATTTTCCTTGCAAGAGAATATGGTTTAAGCTTTGTTATTGTTATGGTGGTAGTTGTCATTGTCATTTCAACTTCACCTATTTCTAGAAAGTGAGACAATTTTCTTGGATACAATAGCATCTTTCAACAAGATTGAAATGTAAGAACTTTTTAATAGAAGGGGTAGTTATAAACTGTAAGCCCAAGTGTTATATTTTCCATTCTGGGTATTTCCTTCTTGGTGCATAGCAGGTACTCGGTAAATATTTTAGAATTAAGAATAGTGGGTTTTGATTTCACATAATACACCTCTCTGTTGCCTATTAGTGCCCTATCCATTCGTCAGATTTTTTTTCCTTTTCTGGGGCCTGGCCTTGGTTGGGGGATAGGTTAGTTGGTTCATTCATTTGTTAATTCAACTAACTGAACACATGCTAAGCATCAGAGATTATGTGGGGCACGGAGAATGCATCACCCCTCTGTGCACACATCTCAGCGCCAGCAACATCATCAGGAACATAAACATCCCCAAACTCCTGCTGTCACCACCAAGACTAACTGGGGACCTACTGTTTGCAAGACAACTTGCTAGGCCATGAGATACAAAGACTATGTAGGATATCCTCATAAGTACAAGAAGAATGTAAGACATTTTATTTTAAAATAAGAATACATAGCACAGAACTTTATTATATTTTACTACAGATAATTTATTGAACCATTTGCACTAAAGTGCTACAAAATATGTCCTGTCATTATTCACATTTTGGCACTGAGAAAACCGAGTTCTGTAACTCAGAACTTGGAAACATGATGTGTTAGTCTGGCTTGTCCAGAGAAATAGAACCTATAGGAGAGAGAAGGGGGGGGAGTTGATTTGCTATAAGAAATCAACTCACACTATTATGAAAGCTGAGAAGTCCAAAATCTGCCATGGGCCGGCTGGAAGCCCTGGAGGTCCAATGGCATAAATTCTAGTCCGAGTACAGAGTCTGAAGGCAGGAGAAGACTGATGTCCCAACTCAAAGACAGTTAGGAAGAGAGAATCTTTCCCACTCAGCCTTATATTCTACTTAGGTTTTCAGTGGATTGGACGAGGCCCACCCACACTGGGGAGGGCAGTCTCCTTTACTCAGCATACTGATTCAAATGTTAATCTCATCCAGGAACACCTTCACTGACATACCCAGAAAGAATGTTGAACCAAACATCTGAGGGTCCTGCGGCCCAGTCAAGTTGACTTGTAAAATTAACCATCGTATGGGACTTACCCGAGATTGCACTCCCATGAAGACGGAGTGCTAATATCACACTGCCCTTCCACAAGGTTTCTCATTGAAATACCAACCATTCCCAAGCACACACAAAAGACTGGCTATGTTTGGATATGCATTATCTATAGTTGGCTCACAAAGAGATATCCAGCCAGGGTCCCATCTCTCACCAAAGCAGCTACGTTGGCTAAGGGGCTCTTGCACCTCCCTGATGGGAGCTTCCAGCTCTCTCCCATCAGAGCTGCCCATGATGTGCCTGCGCTCAGCTCAGCTTCTCAATGCATGGAGCCCCTCTTCCTTTCTCTGTGCTACCACAGTCTGCATACCCCATGGCCACATTCCGCAGCAGTTCCCACAGGCCTGGGACTCGCAGTGCAGCTGGGGTCCCACAGAGGACAAAGGGTGGGACTTGTCTTATCTCTGAAGGCTTGGCACAGCTTCCAGCTCAGCATGGGGATGGGACAGCTTGGGCCGCCTGTGTGTTCCTAGTGCCTGGTACAGTTGCTGGCCCTTATTAGGTGATCAATATTTGCTAGATGAGGGGAAGAGAAGGCAGGATGGCGTGGGGAAGGAAAGATTGTGCAAGAGGGAGAAAAACAAAGAAAAGGGAGTAGAAAAAGTGAAGGAAAAGAGAATGGATAAGAGAAAGAAGAGGGAAGGAGATAGAGAAATGAGAAAAGTCAGAGGGGAGAGAAGAGAAAGAGGCCAAAGAGCAAGCAAGGTGGCAAAAGGGGGCGCTATGGGGCTGGACAGGGAGGGTGTGAGAGGCTAATCCAGATAGAGGAGCACGCCCGAGCCCAAGGGAAATGACCTTGGACAAGTCACCAGCCTTTGTGGACCATGGAGGAAGGCTTTAATGTGTGACAGGAGGGGATCAGGCCAGATCCCAGAGCCCCTCTCTACATGAGCACCCCTGCCTCCACGCTAGTCCTCCATGGATCAGCAAAAGCTGCCTGGCAGTCAGGGCTCTGATCCAGCCCCATTCTCTGTTCATCCTCCCCAGTCTTTATCTCTTACTAGGTGCAGAAGTGCCCTAAATAAACGACATGGGGAAGGAAACACGACTGCGGTTTCCGTAGGAGCTGAACTGCAGCACATGGAGAGAATTTGAGGACAAATCTTACTTTAGCCTCTTCTTTAAAGCCAAGATATATGCAAATGCAAACCTCAGGTCCCGCCCTCTGCGTCACCCAGGCAGAGCCCGACTCAGAAGCTTCAGAAAGGAGAATGTAAAATGAAATATAGATATTTATAATTGAAGTATCTCTCCCCCTGGGTATCTCTCTGTCTCTCTCTCTCTCTCTTTTTTAATGAAAATTCAGTCAACTGAATATTTAGTTCCCCAGGGAAGACCCAGCTGTCGATTACATCGTGCGCATGGGGACACACTCTAACAGAAAATGACACCTGCTCATGGCTAATGATCACCTTGCTCAGGATCAGTACAAGACAAGGTCTTTGAGGTCGGCCCCTTTTGAGCTTCGAATTAGGTATTAGGTACAGAATATAGATAAAAGCATTTCGTGTGAGCCTGCAAACCAGATGGACGCTGGATCCAATTTTATACATGTACAGGTATATCAAATAAATTTAATTTCCCCATTGAAGGTGCTTGCTTTTAATTCTGGGGCCAGCAGTGCAGAACAGTTTTGAAGATTAAATTTCCATTCCACAAAAGAAGTAGTTGCGGATAGAACTTTTAAAGCAGGAGTAACCAAAAGAGCCAAGGTTTTCGGTGCTCACAGAGAAGGTGGGGGTGTAGAAAGATCTAGGGAGCACTAGACAGAGGAGACACCTTCAGGTGCAAGATTACCCCTGCCATCTCCTTTCAAACCAGATAATTACCTATCTAGAACCAAAGCAGGGCTGGCGTTGATAACCTGCTTGCAGCAGCAGGGGCCCTGTTGTCATCTGAGACACCTGGTGCCCCTCTATGTTATATGTGACGGCCCTGCATCCTTAAGGTGTAATTTTAAGGCCGAACTCAAAGGTTTTAAAGACTAATCCTAGAGCGCTTTCCCCATAAAGGCTTTCCTAGTTTCTCCTACTCGCCGACCACCAGCTGACCGTTCCAGCCTGTGATGCCCTGAGTCAGGCCCTATGCTCATCTCTGTGACAGCGGCCGGAATGTGAGGTGGTGTTGCCTCGCACCTAAGCCCTGCAACCTCAGACAAGTTACTTAACCTCTGTGTGTCTTAAGTTTTATGTATTTTAAGTGGAAATAATAATAATAATAATAATAATAATAATAATAATAATAGAGTCAGGAGGATAGAGGGCGAAGTACTTAAACCAGTACTTAGCAGACGCAGTAACTCTCATAGGTAAATAGCACAGGGCTGTGGAGGATAGACCCTGCCTTTGACTCTAGAGCTTAGCGCAGCTTAGCAGGAAAGACAGTTGATTGACTGACTTTTGATCTCAATGTTTTACCTGCCGAGCAATGCACACTTCAAGTCCTGGGGCGGTTGAGGGGCACTCGGCAAACTGAGCAAGTTTAGTTGTTCCCTTTTATCGTGTGCCTAACACATGCTGTTCCAGGTCCTTGATATAAAATATTCTACTTCATCCTTACATAGCCCTCTTATTTTTCCCAATCTAAATATTAAGAAAGTGAGATTCAGAGTTCAAACAGCAGGCTTAAGGTGATTAGCAGGTATATAATGAGCCAGGAAGCTAACAGAGCACTCCAGCTCCACGCTATTCCCACTTCCCCGGCCTCCTGCACGGACCAGGCCTTGGCTGCTCACATGGCACGCTGGCATCCTGGCATGCCCTGCCTGCTGACGCAGACCACTCTCCTGTGTGATCGAGAAGATTCCTAGTCAGCCTAACTGCCTGTCCCTCCTGCCCCAAAGGCCAGACACGCCACTTAAATTAAGACACAGGGGAGATTTGCTGAGCTTATCCTGCAGCCTCCCATCAGGCCTCCCACCCCAGCACCTGGAGCGTGGAATTGCCTCTTTGCTTAGAGCCTCTGGGTCACCCAATTAGTGATGAGGCCAACAGCACGCTGGGCCTCAAACGCCTTCCACCCATGACTCCATCAGAAGTTCATAGTGTGCTTGAAAAATAATCCTATTTAAAGTTTACATTTCATCTGTGATCACTCTCAGGGACTGTAGCTGCTGCTTCAAGCAAGAGCGAAGGGGGCCTGCTAGTGGATAGGCAGCACAGAAATCCTGGAATTCCTGAACGCCTTTTACTAGGGAGAAGCTAGCTGCCATCAGAATGATCTTTCTTGCTTTCTAAAATACAAAATCTTTTAGGAGTTACTGTTGTATAAGATTTCTAAAATGATTGATGAGAACAGAAAACTGCTGGTGAAGAAAAATATGTGTGTATGGATATATATGTATATTTCTTTTTAATAAAATGAAATAACTGTCAGTTCAAGTAGTATTTTGACAATAAGAGCAGTTCCATTCAACGGATGGTCCTTGAGCATGAACAGATTCTCGTGAATAAAGAGTTGCTCAGAGCTGTATTTATCTTACAATGGATTTGTTTTAGTGAGTTGCGTAATTTAAGGAGAAGTGTATGTTAAGAACTTAAAAGAGTGTTTTAATAAGAAAGATTTCTGGGGGCTTTTTGTTAGTACTGATCATATTTTAATTGGCTTCCATTTGTTGTACTTACATTTCAGAAGAAGGTGTATATCGTCTGATGTTTAAAAAAGCAAAGTCACCTACTTACTAATAGGTTCATCAGATAGTGGTCAAAACAGTGGGCTAAGACCAGGTTGGCCATTATGCAGTCTGATTGCCATCACATTCTGCCTGTGCCCATGGCAGACATCAAAAATCAGTCTGAGCAATCTAACGGGCACCTGGGTGGCTCAGTCAGTTAAGTGTCTGCCTTTGGCTCAAGTCATGATCCCAGGGTCCTGGGATTGAGCCCCAACTTGGGCTCCCTGCTCAGTGGGAGAGTCTGCTTCTCCCTCTCGCTCTGCCCTTCCCCTCTCTCATGCTCTCTCATGCTCTATCTCTCAAATAAATAAAATGTTTAAAAAAATCAATCTGAGCAATCTTAACATTCTTCTCAACACCACTCCCATAAAGCCACCAACCCATTGTAGTTGGCCACCAGTCTGAACCTGGACTAACGGTCCTTTTGTCTTTCCGTAGTTGGAGCCAATGTTCGTACAAGAGTAGCCAAGAGTAAGAACAGGATTCCATGTAGAATAATAAAGATTGAAATAGTCACTGTGGAAATCACACCATGTGATCCCTGTATTATCAGAAGTGGGAGAGTAGCTTTCAGTGTAGGAAAACAATTGATGGTTTGGAGTCAGGGTAGGGTAAGGAATCACAGTTCCTGCCGTATATAGACCTCATGTCTTCCACTGTTGAAATGTCCTTAACCATCTACCTGCAGAGACCCTGTCCCAGTCTGCCACTTACCATCTCTTACCTTAACTTCTATAATAATCCCAGCCAACAGTAAGCTTGTCAAGGGCAGGGACCATGTCTGTTTGCCTTGTCATTCATTGTAGTGAGTGCCTAATACCATTTGGCATTGTGAGTGAGTGTGAATGATTTCATCCCCCCAACTGAGCTCCCTGCCTCCTCTAATTTTATCCTCCACCTTACAGCTATATGTAAATCTAGATACATCACTCTCCTGCCTAAAACTTTATTTCATTTTCACCCACTGAGTGAAACCCAAACTGCTGTCCAGCCACTTTGCTAACCAGCCAAGCATTGTCCTCGATCATCTGGTAAGACTAAACTTTAAGGTTCCCAGCAAAGATCATATAGTTCATGCCTTTGTGTCTTTTCTCCTGTGGTTCCCTCTGCCTGAAACTCCTTCCCCATCTAACTCTAGTTCACCCTTCAAAGCTCAGTTAAATCATCATTTCCTTAGAAATGCTTCCCTTGGGATGCCTGGGTGGCTCAGTCGGTTGAATATCCAACTTTTTTTTTTTTTTAGATAACTATTATAGATGTAACATGTCGTTTTTTTTAAATGTTTTTTTTATTATATTATGTTAGTCACCATACAGTATATCCCTGGTTTCTGATGTAAAGTTTGCTGATTCATTAGTTGCATATAACACCCAGTACATCATGCAATACGTGCCCTCCTTACTACCCATCACCAGCCACTCTTGATTTTGGCTGAGGTCATGATCTCAGGGTCGTGAGATAGAGCCCCATGTAGGGTGCCCCACTCAGCAGGGAGTCTGCTTCTCTCCCTCATCCCCTCCCCCCCCCAGCACTCTCTCTCTCTCTCTGTCTTTCCCTCCTTCCTTCCTCCCCTTTTTCTCTGCATAGAGTAAATAAATAAATCTTTTTTAAAAAAGAAATGCTTCCCTGTATCCCAGAGTTGGGGTCAGCACCTCTCCTCTAAAATCCCATGTCACTTTGTTCATATTTCTATTATAGCATTCACCTTATGATCTGTTTTTATATTTCCTTAAATGATAGTGGTTTTGCTGCATGATACAGAGTATCCAGCTCAAACTAGAATATATCGGTCTACATAAATGAATCCAGAGATTCGTAGAGTCACTGGGCTTCATTTTTATGTATCTCTTTTGGCCCTGTCTTCCTGGCTTTACCCTCAGGCTAGTCCCTCATGGTATCAAAGTGATTGCCAATGTTTTCACTGATATCCAGATGAGAAGAAAGAGTTTCTCTTCTCCTCACCAGCCAATGAAAGCTGAGATTTCACTGAGTGAGTGAAAAGACTGGTGCCCATCCTTCAACCAATCATGGGTAAAAAGAGATGGGAGTCTGCTCACAGGCCAGGACTCTGTGGCTGAAAAGTTCGGGTGCTTGTAGGAAAGGGTAAGGGGTAAAGGATACTTTGGAGGCCATCAACAATATTCAGTATGTTTTCTAATTAGACCAGGCTCCTAATGGTCTTGCATTCCTTGCCACAGTCATCTTTGGGTTCCCCATATGTAGCACAATGCTTGCTCTATGCAGAGTAGGTCATCAATCCATATTTGCTTAGCTGAAGGAAACTGAGCCTCCCTGGAGGTGAAAAACACATCTGTGTCCATGCCCACCTTATCCGTGCTCCCCACTTTAGCCCTGCAGATTCCACCTCTGTGCAGATTACTTCCTGCAGCTACTTCTCACCTTTCCACTATATAAAGTCTGCTCAAAATGAGTCCCCACTTCTCTTATCCTGGTTATTTTTTCTCAATCAAAATCACCTTTAACTGCACCCACACCCATCCCAATTCCAAAAAGATCTTCCTGTTTAGAGGCTCTCTAAAGTTTCCCTTACAAATTGAAGATTCTGTGATAAATGCACAAACATATCACCCCAAAGGATGGAAATATCAAAAGAGAATGATTTGTCAGCCAGTCCTTTTTTATTTAATATTCCCTGAAGGTAGCTGCTATATACCTTTTGATTGTTTCTTCAAAAGAGAGAGTATAACAGAGTACAAAGAGACTAGAGTTTGCAAACAGGCCTGGGTCAAATGCTGGTACCATCACTTCTTAACTCTGTGAAATGTTGGGCAAGTGATTTAATCTTCCTGAGCGCAGCCCCCTCCTGTGTAAAGTGGGATAATAATACTCAGCTCCCAGGATTGTAATAAGGGTTAAATCAGAGGAGCTGTGTCATGTCGCTGGGACAGTACACGGTCAATCGATGTCACTTCCCTCCTCTCTCTGTGCCATCCAGAGTGTAGTATTGGTACGTCTAATTTCAGTTCCCCAATTCTTTCCAAGTCTCATGTGATCCAGGCTATTGAAGAAGCTCATCGTTACTGAAGGTTAGTCTGTTCTTCCGGTGTCTAAGCATGGGAACTTGAGACTCCATAGCAAACTTTGAGAACTTTTCCAGTTCCCCCTCCAAAGGCTGGTGTCTGCCCACTTTGGCACACCCTGGTTTTGTTTTCCTGGTGAAGCAGAAAAGAGCTTGCCAGCTGTGGTCACTCTGAAGAAATAGGATGGCGTGAAAGTCAGGACCACCCAGGAGTCTGTGGGGCTGTAAGTGTCCCCACAGTTCCTCCATCTCTGGGCTCCGGCTCCTACGTATGCTGTCTCCCTGACATAAAACTCAGCATCATCTCCTAGTGCCAAAAATAAACTTTATTTAAATTGTGGCAGGGAAGTTCTTTATCGACCTCAGACAACATCAGATTTATCGTTAGAGATACCGTTTCTAGAACCCCACACAGGGCTGTTACCTGGTTATTCCTTCAGACCTTCTTACCACCTCTTGGTTCCTGTCTAGATAATCTCTTCCCAGTGTTTGTTCCACTTTCCTTTGGGGAACAAAACAAAATCTCGTTCAGGGTGTTTTATCATCAATTTTTGTGGTTTTGACTACTAATCTCATTCCCTGTAGAGCTCATCAAAAAATTTTATCGAACAAGGATCGTTCCCTTCCTCAGAAGAATTCTAATGTCAGCTATTAATAGTCATTATTAATAACATATTCATCTCATATATAAATGTGAGTGGATTCTTTTTCCTGCAAAATATGCAGAAGGAGCCACCCCATGGAAAGGACTGCAAATGTTCTAAAGTTCCAGTGACTACAAAACAGAAGCCAATGGCTTTATTTGACACCCAAATAGGAGAAGGGCAGATATTTTATGTGTTACTTGCCAATGGACTTCTAACAGGGAGAAAAGACTTGGCAGCTCTTAGACTAAGACAATATCTTTTAACACTTGGGTTTCTTGGGGGAGCCAATAAAAAAAAAAATCATTACCCAAGTGCGCCATTTTCTCTCTCTTCCTGCAGAATTCTTTCTTTTGGTAAATATAAGTGCCAAGGCTCAACTCTTTGAAGTTTTGCACTCTCTCCATTTTTATGAGGACAACCAGAAATGAGAACTTTTTACAATTTTAGGTAATCTCTACATCCAGCATGGGGCTCAAATACACAAGCCCAAGATCAAGAGTCAATATGCTCCACCTAGTGAGCCAGCCAGGCACCCCCGCCTATCTTCAGGATTCTTAAGTAAAGTCATTTGCCTTTGTACAAAAGGAATGTATGTCCACCCTCAAAAGTTAAAGAACAGGACTACCCTACTATCTAGCAATTGCATTACTAGGTTACCCAAAGAATACAAAAATACTTATTCAAAGGGATACATGCACCCCAATGTTTATAACAACATTATCTACAATGGCCAAATTATGGAAACAGCATAAATATCCATAGACTGATGAATGGATAAAGAAGATGTGGGGTGTGTGTGTGTATATATTATTTTTATTATATATATATTTCATTACATATGTATTTCATTATATATAATGAAATATTAGTCCTAAAAAAGAATAAAATCTTACCATTTGCAATGACATGGATGGAGACAGAGAGTATTATGCTAAGTGAAATAAGAGAAAGATATACCATATGGTTTCACTTATATGTGGAATTTAAGAAACAAAGCAAAAGTGAGCATAGGGAAAAAGAGAGAGAGAGAGATGGAGGCAAACCAAGAAACAGACTCTTGACTATAGAGAATAAACTGATGGTCACCAGAGGGGAGGTGGGTGGAGGGATGGGTTAAATAGGTGATGGAGATTAAGGAATGCATGATGGGCATCCTTGTCATCATCCTTGTCATGATGAGCACCAGGTGTGGTATGGAAGTGTTGAATCACTATATTATACACCTGAAACTAATAGTATGCTGTATGTTAACTGGGATTTAAATAGAAACTTTAAAAAAAGGAACGTATGTCCATTATGGAAAGTGTAGAATATGCAGATACACAAAAGAAGAAAATAATAGTTGAATCCCATTCCAGAAGTATACAGAAATAACCACTGTTATTATTTCGTTGCAAATGCTTTTCACTTTGCAGGTGTATGTGTTCACCTGGGTATATAATTTTTATATTATTTAACCATCCTACTTGGTTCGTGGCATACAATTTTTTCAGGTCTTTCAAGGGACTCTTGTGGGGTTTACCTCTCCGTTTTTCCAAATTTCATTTCCAATCCTAGCCCCTCCTACTTAAGCAAAAACTCCAGTGTGTTTGACATATTATTGATATATACTGTTGTTTTGTGTGAATCTTTATAATCCATACAAATGATATTGCATTATAGACCTCCTAGTTTCTTTTTTTTTTCCATTCAATACTATTTTTGAAATCTCTGCATGTTGCTTTATGTATATCTCTTCCATAGTCCTAAATGCTGCCTAGCATTCCATCACGTTTTATTTAGCCACAACCCTACATATGCTTGGGTTGCCTCATATAAAGACCTGGGAAAAATTTATCTGCTCTGGACCAGGGATGGAGATTCCTGGGTCATAAGGTACCTTTGTGTCTGATTTCACCAAGTGGTGTCAGATTACAGGTCCTAAGGGTGAACCAGTGTGTATTCACTCTGGAGTGGTTGTCATTATCCAGACTTCTAATTTTGGCCAATCTGATGGGTGTAAACTGGTATCTGGCTGTTTTAACTTACATTCTCTGATAATCAAGGAATTTGAGCATAGCCTAACATACTTCTTAACCAGTTAGACTTCCCCATTCTAAGATTAGAGTTTGAAGCCTTCGATTATTTAGGATGGGAGGTTTCCTGCCTCTTGTTCTGTTTACTTGCCTGACTTTCTTGCAGATTTAAGATAATACCTACTTTGGGGCACCTGGGTGGCTCAGTCAGTTAAGCATCTGACTCTTGATTTCGGCTCAGGTCATGATCTCAGGGTCTTGGGATCAAGCCCTGCGTGGGGCTCTGCACTCAGAGGGAGGTCTGCTTGAGATTCTTTCCCTTATGCTCTGCCTCTCCCCCAACTCTTGTGTGTTCTCTCTCTTTCTCTCTCTCAAATAAATAAATCTTTTTTAAAAAGATAATACGTACCAAGGTTTTTGACATTGCTTATATTTGACAATCGGTCATTTTTGTGTTTTTTTCTGTAGTGTTTTTTGCCAAACATAAATTCTTACTTTTTTGTCCATATAGCTTGATTTATACATATGGCACATATCTTTCAAATGTCTTGTTTTGTGTTGGTTGGGAGGATGCTGTTTAACCTGGTTAATTTATTGTAGAGTTCCTTGTTAGAACTGGAATTTTTATATAAATTGAAGGCATTTAAATTATTATTTTCACAGTACTTTTATTGGTATCACCTAATTTGATCTTTCTAAAAACCCTGAAAACTAGGTGAAACAGATATTATTCTCCCCATTTCATGAACGAGGAAACTGATTTGACTCAGAGACAGGTAGTTACCTGCCCAAGTTCGCATAGCTAGTTGGTGAGCAAGCCAAGATCAATCGTCAAACCTCTGGTCCCTGAGCAATATCCCTGTGCAGCTTATTAAGAGTTAGGATTGTGTCCAACAAAGCACAATCATCTTAAACTTCTCCATGAGAAAGTCATTCATTGCCTGATGAGATAGTCACATCAAAACATATGTTTTAATAAATCTGGATTGACCTATCATTTTGGTCTAAGAAAATTAGCAAAATGGTCTTCTCAAAAAAAGTAGAAGTGTCAGTGTAGGAAGGGATCACTCATCTCTTTGAACACTGTTGTGGGAGAGAAGTTGCCTTATTGAGTCCTGTTCTGAAGATGGCGACTGCAGATAAAGCATGATTTTCAAGGGAAACTGTCTTCCACACCTGCCTTCAACTTAGAGATGGAATGAATCACAGGGACAAGAAGAGCATTAAACATGGATATGCAGATGGGAAGCAGGGAGAGTTTCTAATCACTGTCACATCAAAAACTATCATCCCAGAAAATGAGTATGTAGTTCATTTTGACCTCAGTGCAAACCGTAAAAAGACAGATTCAAGAGAAATGTTGGACTCTGGCCCCTAAAATCAATGAATACTGTCCCAGGGATGGGACTGATGAGCTGGAGATCAGGTGATTGTTCGTAGGGGAAGAGAAAGTCTAGCTCTGGGCTCCTGCCGGTGAAGGAAAAGGTGATTGAATGATGGGGTGATGGAGGACTCATTCTTCAGTGTGATCTTAATTATATTACAAAATGCTGCTCATCAGCGTTCTGTGGACAAGGAGAAGAAAGAGTTGGCTGCTGGTTGGTTAGAGCTTTTTAATCTTGGCGTGTCCTTCAGCACCACAGGCAATAGCAGGCAAAACCTATGTTCTCTGACTGAGCATGTCTTCCTCATAAAAAGATTCCTTCTGTATAATCCAGCTAAGCAAAGCTAAGTTGGCACTTTAGTTGGTACTTTAAGAAGAATGAGTATTTCAAATATTTGCCAAAATGAGCTAAAAGATTGTAATAGCAATAATAATTATAATTTCCAAATACTGACTGCTTACTGTGTACCAAGCACTGTGTTGAAGAAGCATCGTTTTATTTACTCTAGGGGGAAAGAACTTGGGCATAAGTACTATTACTTTCCCCCTTTTGCAGATGAGGAAACTGAGGCTTAGGGAGATGGAATGAGTAGCCCAAGGTCACAAAGCTAATAACTGGAATGCAAATCTAGAACTGCATGAAGATGAATTTCTTTGCTCTCAAATTTTGTATTCATTATTTCTGCATAACAATCTTCCCCCCAAATTTAGCTGTTAAAACAGCAAATGTTATGATCTCTTAGGAGGGTTACAAATTTAAGAGTGGCTTGGTTGGGCATTTCCGGCTCAGAATTGCTCATGAGGTTGCAGTAAAGGTGTCAACCAGTTCCTCCCCATGTGGGCCTCTCTGGAGAGCTACCTGAGTCTCCTCCATAAAATAAAGATATCCTCAGGGTTTTTATGAGGATCAACTGAGACAACCTATGAGAAAGTGCTAAGGAAGCTGAAACAGCAATAATATTATATGAATTTATCACCATCTTGCATAGGGTATCCAGGGAAGTGGAGATATCCCTGACTCCTGCAGAAGAATGACCAAGACCATGGCTAATTCACTCCATGCCCTAGGAAAAAAACCCCAGCCCCTATGAAGGGGACATCTCATCCAGGACACTTTAGAGTGAAGAAGACAAGGAAGTCAAGCTTCTGCACACAAGCCCCCATGAGGCAGTTAACAGTCAGTGGTCTGGCTGGAATTCCCTGCTTTCCCTTATAAGGGACAGAAGGGGGGGAAAAATGTGTTCTCATTACAGAGACCTGGTAGCTGCTAGACAGTAAGCACTGAACCCTTTTTTGCTTTCTAGCCCAAGATATTTGGATTTAAACCCAGGATGGAAGTAACAAATGGTTTGGATAGAAAATGAAGCCAGAGCTTAGCCTAACAGAGGAGAATGTGGTAGAAAGTCTTTGGTGTAAGACAGACCCATTTGTGCCCATTTCTGTTACGGGGAAACTGATGCTCATTCAAGTTCTGTAATCTGCAGAATGGCATACTTTGTGAGTAAAGCACCTAGAAGACCAGCTGGCACATAGGGTGTGCTCTAAAAAGAGGGTTGGGGTAGTTTTCATTATGACTGTTATCATCCTAATCTCATATGGTTGTTTTGAGGATCAAGATAACATATCCTATTGCTGGGGCGCCTGGGTGGTGCAGTCGTTAAGCGTCTGCCTTCGGCTCAGGGCATGATCCGGGTGTTCTGGGATCGAGCCCCACATCAGGCTCCTCCGCTATGAGCCTGCTTCTTCCTCTCCCACTCCCCCTGCTTGTGTTCCCTCTCTCACTGGCTGTCTCTATCTCTCTCAAATAAATAAATAAAATCGTAAAAAAAAAAAAAAATCCTATTGCTTATTAGATTATAAGCTCCATGAGAGTAGCTATCTTGTGTATCTTGTGTGTCTGTCTTACTAGTGTATTCCCAGCATCTATGCATGGACCCAACACAAACCTGTCATGTAGGAGGCACTCCATGGTTGATAGTTATTAGCATTTTCATCATCACCAGCAGCATCATCAATACCATCATAATCATCACCACCGTCAGCACTCCCATCCCCAAGACATAAGATAATTCAGTAATGTTCTCAGTCTGTGAACATGAGACTTAATTCCTTTTTGCTTCAGGGACGCTTCATTCACAGAGGAGTCTGTGTCTTTTTCCCATGGTAACAAAAAAGGTACTCTGCCATATTGGTATTATGTTGTTATGGCTCGAGGCAAAACAAGAACAAAAGAAAAAACAAATCCCTAGGAAACCTTAATAAGCCCTGTCACCAGATTTATCATCATATGTTGGAGTTATATTCCCCTGGTATTGGATCTGGTCTCCACTGTTTACTCTGTGGCCTTGGGTAAGTTACCAACCTTCTCTGGCCCTCCACGGACTCATTTATAACATGAAAAGATAAAACCAACCAGATACCAGTATGGCTGTTGTGAGGAATAACTGAGATTCTCTTTGTCAGATTTCTTGCATGCATCCTTTCCATGACAGGTAGATGCCCAATAAGTATTTATGGAATAAATGTGTTGACTAAATGAATGCTGTAATGTTATTCCCAACCTCACTACTTATTCCAAAACTTGAGTCTACATGAGAGAAAGAAGAGATCCTACCAAATTCTGGGGAATTCTGATGGAGCAGAACATTCAGGTC
This sequence comes from Ursus americanus, assembly GCF_024610735.1. Lineage (NCBI taxonomy): Eukaryota > Metazoa > Chordata > Mammalia > Carnivora > Ursidae > Ursus > Ursus americanus. Next base: position 20,612,467 of record NC_142135.1, read on the forward strand.
CCAGGACTCAGTGTAACTTTGGGCAAGTCATAGGTCTGATTCAGAATCTCATGGAACTTACCCACAAAACAGGAGGAATTGATGGCCGCGCTGAATGTGAATGTGCTTATTAATGCCCCTGACCTACACATTTAAAAACAGTTAAGATGGTAAATTTTATGTTATGTATATTTTATAATAAAATGAAAAAAAGAGAAAAAAGAGGGAAATCCTAGCTGGCTAGAGTATTAACTTTCTGAAATTGGCAAGCCAAAGCTTGAGACCAATAGTATTGGCTAGCATATATGATCCTTTCCTATGTGCCTAGCGCTGCCCAAATGTCAAAAGCATGATCTCATGTAACCCTTTGAGTGGTCCTGTGAGCGAGGTAGAATTATTACCCCCATCTTACAGATGGGAAAGCACAAGCTCAAGCTAGTGTTTCCAGAAATGGGGTTTGAACCAATCACAGATGCAGGCAGCTCAGATGCTGGTAAGGAGAACTTTAATAGAGAAGGTAGTACCGAGCCATGTCAGAGTTTGAGAAAGGCCTTGGCTACTTCTCTTCTTTGAAGCTCTAGTATATTGGAAGAGAGGGTGAGGAGGGAATGAGGAAAAGGAAGAATCAGAAGAAAAAACTAAATGAAGGCACAGTTACCAGTATTTTTCTGTTTTTTTAATGTTGACATTTAACTGTTATATTTGAATGATTCTAATGATAACAAACATAGTTTTTTGAGCAATGGTGTCTGAAGTCCCAATCTAGGCCCCACGAATTTGGGAGGGCCGAGCAGTTTCCAGCCCCTGACTCTTTCTTCCCACTCTCCAGTTCTTCTTGTGGAGAGAGGCTCTGAGTGGCATTGTGATGTAGCTTCTGGGGGCTCATCTTGGCATACCCATAGATTAGAGATGGGGCTTCTAGGACCCCACAGCTGGAGAGGAACAGCAAGTCAAAGGCATTCATCATATCATTAGTTTGACAAAACAGAGCTAGCAGGACCACATCCCCGGAAGGGTCGCTCCCCCCTAGTCCCCTGCCGTGGACTTGATTGATTCTTAAAATAGCTGCAATATTAAAATAATTAATAAGTTGTAGTAGTCATAATAATAATAATAATAATAATAATAATAATAATAATAATAGCAGCTAACACATAGAAGGTTTATCATATGTCTCATGATAAGCACATTACCGAGCTCATTCATTCCTCCCAACAAATCGGTCAGGTAGGTATAATCATTAATCAGCATCTTAAATATGAGGAAACAGCTGCATGTAGAAATTAAATAATTTGCCCAAGGTCACAAAGTTTCTAAGTTGCAGAGGCAGAATGGAATTACAGAGAGCGGCTACCATTTAAGGAGCATTTACAGTGTAGTTGAATAATTCATGTAAACATTTCACCCAGAGCCTTACAGCAACTCTAGGAAGAAGGTCCTATGTCTACCATCCAATTACCAATTGGGAAATATGGAAAGCAAGAAACTGGCTGAAAATACATGGCTCAAAAGTGGGGGTCTGCCTTATGGCAGAGCACAAATGCAAATTCTGTCCTCTGGCCTTCTTGGGCACTGATTAGAAACCAAGAAGGTGAATTTCTGACTGTGTTGTGTGATATCACTTTGCCTGCTTTCTGTGCTGTGAACCAATGCTTTTTAGTTTTGATTGTTCATCGAAGTGAAGCATAGGGGAGGGTTCCAATCTCCAAAGACATGTCTTTTCATCTTAAGGGTCAGATTTGATAATGAAATAAACTGTTCTAATCCAGTCGCTCTGTCAAATTTCTCATAGAAGATAGATATTGTTTGTGGTGACTTTCATAGGCATGAGTTGTGATCGCTTTTCAATAATCTTTCCGTATAGTAATGCAGAACCACTCCAGGCAGCCCAGGCAAGGTTTTTCCCATAATTGTGCCCATAATAATCCACCATTTTATATTTATTTCATCAGTTTCCACAGTTCACAAGAACACCCATAATCTTAGATGCAGTAATCAACTGTTTCAAAATTGTCCCATCCTAAATTTAGGCCCTGAACTTGGTAATTTAGCTAGAGAGCTTCACTGTTGAGTACCAGTCTTTCACGGATGAAGGAAAGTGGTACTATTTGGGCTGCATTTAATTCTTATTATTTTGCAAGTTGAACTGGATACCACAGAGTTTAATAACGCAGGGTATAATTGCTGTAATGCTGTGAAGGCGCAAGGCCGCCTGACTTCCCTAGTCTTTGCTAGGACTCTCTTGCACATGGGCTGCTGCTGCTCAATGGGGCTTTTCTGCTTCAATATTTTAATAAAACAAATATCATTGCAGTGCGGGATTTGTGGGTGGACCAGTGAAGGGCATGAAGTAGTCACCAAACAGCTTTTCACTGGTCGAGGACTTACTAAGTGTAAGCCCTGTACCATCAGCTGATTCAAGCCACAGCAAGCCCACAAGGTAGATGCTATTCCTGTCACAGGTACAGAGGCTTGAAGGGATTCTTTCTAGTTGGTCACATCATCTGTGGCCAGAACAACATCTGCTCCAGAGTCAAAGTGTACAGTTCCTGCTATGTTGTCTTCCCAGCCTATGCTACTTTGTTCTTTTTGCAGAACTTGAGGAGGGAAAGAGGGTCAGAGATGGAAAACTCAACCCATAATGCCTTAGGAGGAATGGAGGGTCCCTTGTGAGTTGTGAATGTGAGTCGTTCATTTGCCGGTTCTCTAGGTGGGCTCTCGCAGCACTAACTGCCAATCAGGGTTGTCCTTACTTCTGTGTGTCCCCTCTAATCTACTTTTTTTAAAAAAAGATTTGTTTGAGAGAGAGAGACAGAGCATTCACAGTGTGGTGGGAGGGGCAGAGGGAGAGAGAATCTCAAGAAGACCCCTCGCTGAGCATGGAGCCCCACGTAGCACTCCATCCCAAGACCCTGAGATCGTGACCCGAGCCGAAATCAAGAGTCAGACACTCAACTGACTGAGCCACCCAGGTGCCCCGCCTCCAGTCTACTTTTTAAATATGACCCCAACATCCAAGAGCAGAATGAATTTTACCCTGAAGTGTGAAGTGTTTTATGAAATATCAATTCCAGCTGCCTAGATCCCTTTCACATTGTAGTGAGACTCACATTCGATTGCCTGATGAAAACCCATTCTCCCTTTATCAAAATGTTTAAACCGTGTGGACACCAGCACACATGTGAAAAAATAGATTTTTGGTAATTGTGTTCATTTAAAATGTTTATAATATGTACGGTTTTCTGCTAATAGACTGAGAGTGACATAATACTGACCCTAAAATATAAGGCTTATGCATTCGAGACAATGGAGCCGATTCTAAGATGAATGATGGTACAAATGACAGCTTATTTGGATAATACCTTCTGATTACCAAGAACTGGGATGAAATTCTAAAATGTAAGCATATTTATCTAAACGTAACTTGGAATTCATTGGCCAAACATTGAACTTTTTGATGATACTTCTGTAACGAAAAGTGGATAAAAATCAATTCTGCATTTATCAAGAAAAAATTGGCTATATTTTCTGGAGAAGTATCTATTTATAATGTCTTATTTTGTGGCAATAGTTTTATTTTTACTTCATTGTCCCCCTAACCTCTAAAACTAAAAACAGCAATCCCTATGCACAATATATATTATTTTGTTCATTGCTTCCTCCAATACATATTTCTGTATCAGGCATCATGCGCTAGGGATACAGTAGGCACGCTGGATGAGAACCTGCCATCACAGGTGCATTCCACTGGGGAAGACAAATTATGAACAGAAAACCAAATCAATATGTGTCATTTCGGATGATGATAAATATTGTCATGAACATAACGCAAGGGAAGGAGGTGCCTTCTTTGGGGAGTGGGGTAGCCAGGGAAAGCCTTTTATGGAGATAACATGCCAGCAGAGACTAATGAATGAGAAAGAATGTTCCAACCCCTTTCGTGTACAGATTTCTCACCAAAAACAATTGGAGAACCACCAGTCCTACCTAAAGAAAAATCAATCTCTCCTACCTTCTTCCCTGACATTTTTTTTTCTTCTAACTCTGTTTTCTTCAGAAAATATTCATCTGTCTAAGATGGAAAGATCTCAGTTCATCTTTCCTTACATTATTTCCCAAAGTGAGGCCAGAGCATTTCACTTGTCCTGCAGCTGAGCCAAATCTGAGCAGCTCGGCTGAGGGAGCCAGTTCTAAGAACTAGGTGGCAGCCTGTTTTAAAGGCCCTTACATGGTGGGTCCACCTCGTCCTTTGGACTCTTCAGATACCTTTCTCCTTGTGGGAAGCACCTTCCCATTTAACCAGCCCACATTCTCCCCTATCTGCCTATTTTGCCAGGACTGATAATGATCTGTGGAGCTTTCCTATTCACGGGGCTGGGAGTAAAGAGTCCACATGCCAACGTGGAAACAGTATTTGTGCTGCTATCCAGGGCTTCACGACCCTTCTCTCCACCTTAAGGAAGAAAAGGAAGAGGAAGGGAAATGCCATTTGATAGGATTCTCCTAAAAGGCAGCCACTATCCCAGACTTTTGATGAAACTTACCTTATCTTTCCAACTTACCTAGGAGCATGAGGATCCCAGAGTGCTTGAACCCTGTCTTCAAAGTCACCCAGGTCATAAGGGGTAGATCTGGGATTTGATCCCATTTCAGGTTCCAAAACCATCTCATGTTCTTTCTACTGTGTGGCTCCAAAAGCTGTCAATTTTCCTTGTCCCAGAGGAAAACGATGTATGGAACTCTCCCACTACTCGGCTTATCCAAAAGCCTGCTGCCTAATTCTCATAGCCACTGCCTGGCAAGTGGGATATCAAAGCTACAAATTAAGGTTTCAACTAAATAAAATTCCAGTTTCTAGAATACAATTTCCAATAAGAAGATATTTCAAGCAGTGAACCAACTGCCTTAACAGTGGGCGCCCAAACCCTATGGACGATTTATAGAGAAGTTGAAATAAGGAACAAAACAAATACATTTAGACTTTACCGAATTCCTTTCCATTTGGGAGGAAGAAAAATATTATTCTCTGCAAATGGAAAAAAAAATAGATTCATTTCTCTCTGCTATTACATGGGTCCATCTAAGCAATAATGCAGGGCGAAGCCAAATGCTCTGATCGGTTTCTCTTGAGCTGTTATTAAAGTTTGCAAAATATTGCTCAGATTCTTCCTGGCAGGGTCTCAATATGGTCTGTTTAAACTAGAATTGGGCTGGTACTCTTCATTTCTGTTAAGCTTGCCGGGCCTGGTGATCCCGCCACACAAATCTCCTGGGGCCGTGGCCTTCATCCAGGATAGGCTGGCGACCGCCCCCTCCCCCCCGCCCCGGAACCAACACCCTCTGTTGCCTCTCTGATATGACTCAGTTCAAAATGACTAAATCAACTTTCTTCCTTCCCTCCTTTTTTTTTTTTTTTTTTTGCCCTCCCTTTTTTTACCAACGTGTATGCACAGGCACACGTACATACACACATACACTTTGTGCTGTCACACTGGGCCTGAATGAGAACGGGAACTATATAGAACAGTCTGACTTGAAAAGTATTCCTCAATGAAGTTGGGGCTCTGAGCCCAGTAATCTATAAGGGACATGAGACCCTTTTTTCCCTTCTGCTGATCTGGCAGATGATCCTAACCCAACTTTGTCCCTGACCTCACTCTGGCCCTACTGAACTGGTTTCATTTCCTCAAACACCCAATGTACTTTCTTGCTCCGGGCTGTGCTCTGATGGAAATGTCCTTCCTCTCTCCCCTTCTGAGGAATTCCAGTTATCCTGTAGGTCTCAACTTGGATGGCATTTCTGCGATCCCCTAGGGTGATGGTTTAGATGCCCCTGTCGTGTGCTACTATGGCAAGTTCATCTTGTCACAACCTTGATTGTAATTTTTCTCTCCAGTGCAGCTTTAAGCTCTGAGACACCGACAAGGTCTGTCTTGTTCGTAGACCTATATGAAAGTAGGCTAACTGCCTTAACACGCAATGTCACATATAAAAGCTCCAATGTGATACTTATTTTTGCATGGATCATGGTGTTCGGCCAGTTTGACATATGGCCAGGATGGCCCTCCTCTGTGCAATCATTCAGCTACCCAGGCCAGCAGAGGCTCTGCCACCATCAACAAGTGGCTCTCAAAGTCTCCCTAGAGGTTTTCTCTGTTTAATCCAGCCAAAAAGAAAAAGAGTGTGAAGAAGTGCCTCATGGGAGGCTTTTATGGACCAGGTCTAGAAGTATGTACATCACTGTTCACATTCTGTTGGCAAGAACCCAGTCACATGGAGGCACCTAATTGCAAAGGGTGCTAGGACATATCGTCCCTAGGCAGGGACCTTTGACACCTGTGAAAGGTATATGGAAGGCAGAGCACAAGTGTTAGTGATTAGGTAGTCATCTAACACACAGTAGCCAATCAACAGAGAGTTTCTAAATCAACCAACCAATGAGTGAAAACACTAGGGCAAAAGGCACCCCTCACGTATTCTGAGCTATGGTTTGGACCACACTGTCATGGCTACTTCAAATGAAAAAAACCGCACGCTACCGTTGGTCAGGAAGGCCGGTGGAAATTACGATTGCCTTAGCGGTGTTCCATGTTCACTAGGAGAATAAAAGTGACGGGTACGGTACCCAGCATATAATTTATGCTCAGTGAACACCAGTTGAGTGAATTAATGATTGGGACTCAAAGACTATTGAGATTAGAAGTGACTTAAGTATCACCATGTCTATATTGTACTGGCTCCCAGGCCCCACAGCATAGGAAGCCCTCTCGCTCCCAAAGCAGCACCTACCACCTCAGGTCATCTCTCACTGTTAGAAACTTCTCTCCTTCACTGAGTTGAAACCTGTCTCCCTGCACTATCCCCACGTTGGCACTGGATCTGTCCCTTCAGATCATACAAAGCCTGTGTCCTCCAAAGTGCTCAAACCTGGATGAACATCAAAACTACCAGGGAAGCTTATAGGAAACTACATTGTCCCAGATGACATCCCTAGAATTTCTGATTCAGTACATCGTCGGTGTTGTTCGGGAATCAATAATGTGCGTAACTCCCCCAAATGACCCTGACGGGTAGCCAGTCTAGGAGACCATGTGTCTGATGTTTCTCTCTGTGATAGAATCCTGCTTCCATCTCTGACTAGCTGTAGTCCCTGGGACAAATCTTTTAGCCTCTGTATTTGTCCTTCCTAAAACTGTGATAAGAATTGTATCTGTGTTACAGGGTTGTTGGGAGGACCGTATGAGCATTCCCAATACAGCCATTAGTATCGTGCCTGGACCATAGTAGGCCCTCAGTAGACGTAGATGCCCGTTATGATTGTCCCCCTCCTGCTTCTTGTACTTCTGCTCTGCCTCCTTAGCAACTTCTTAGGTTTGTCAAAGTAACCATTACAGAACACTTCTTCTCCAGGCCACTAACCCTCCGTTTTCTTTTTTCTTTTTTCTTTTTTTTTTTTTTTTTCATCCCTTCCCACATGACAGATCCATGTCTCTTCTCTCACAGACAGATTACATCCCAGGAGGAAGTGTGGTATTTCTGCAGCCCAGAATTAACAGAGATTGAAGCATCTTATGCAATAAATGTGATAATTGGGCTTCAGCTCCGAACTTCAAATGGCAGTCGCCACTGGTCATAATAAAGCAGCCGCCCGTTCTTTCTTCTTCCAGGGAAGTCTTCCCATAGGGGAACCCGAGATGGGCAAGCATCTGTAATGAAGGGGGAAACCAGAGAGAGGAAATGGGAGCTCGTTTTCTGAATGCTTTCATCTGATGTGCTTAGTTGAGAGTCAGAGCCTAGCCCAAGTTAACTCATGAAGTTCCCAGAGTTTGTTGTGGATTTTTAGACATTAGTCATCATAGTCAACACCACAGGAACAAAGTATGAAAATGGTGCCTGGGAAAGTGGGAAGGGCAGGTCTAAAAGTCCAGTGTGAAGTTAGAAACAAGGGGGAGAACAGGCCAAATGTAAAAAGCAAAAATGACCACTAGTTGGTGACAAGGTGTGGTGTGGACGTTGGGAAGACAGAAGTCAGAGAGAAAAAAATCTGAACATTGTAGAGGATTTTTTTTCCTTTTTTTTTTTTTTTCCTCTTGTGGTTAAAACCTGTCCTTACAGTGGCTAACTGAACATAATAATAATGATAATAATAAACTTGTCCTTATACAGTTGGGGAATGGAAAGGAGAAATTCATTTATAATCATAATAATTTGCATTAATAAAATGTTCTTTGTAAAATACAGAAGTGTTCACTTACATCCCTATAAGAGGTAACTAAATATCAATATCTTTGTCTAATAAAAGAGAAAAGCAAGTCTCAGAAAGGCAAGTGACTAACCCAGTGTCATACATATGTTAGTGCCAGGCCCAGGAGGAGAAAACACATGTCTTCTAATTCCTACTCCAGTGTCCTTCATTCCAAATGCTGCCAGTGGCTTCTGGAATGTTCCACTCATTCACCCTCTCACTGTTCCCCAATTTTTCCACACACGTTCAAAGCTGCCATGTTTTTCTAAGCAGCTCTCATCCTCAGCTTACATGTCAGCCCCCTCTGGAAGTTCTTGACTCCTGCAAGCTGGTCTACTTGCTTCTTCCTTTGTGTACCCAGAAATTTGCTTCTTCCTAAGATGGAACATGGATATCATTGGATCTTTTTTTTTTGCAAGACCCCCCACACCACACAATGATGACTTTCTTGAGGGCAGGAACAGTGTATATACTTACCTTTGTATCCCCTGCATCTTACACATGCATAGCATATAGTGGACCTTCCACAAATGTTTGCCTAATGTTTGATGAGTAGATGAACAGAAGGATGGAGAGAAGGTCCTTCAAGGTTGAAATTTAAAGAACTATATGAGAAGCCAGCTTTCTGTCCACAGAAGGCTTTCTTGACCTTCTGATAAAGATAGAATCCTTCTGATGTTCTTGGTTTGAATCTGCTACCATAATTATTTATTCATATTCTGCCAAAATTCCCATTGCTAAAATACTTATTTGATGTTAGCCTTCAATATGCCCAAAAGGGAAAGAGCTTGTTCCAGGCAACAGTGTAGTAGGAATAGGAGTCTTTAGATAATGAGAATTTGAATCCAGATTCATCAAGTTATAGAGTATACGGATTTTTTTTTTTTTTTTTTGCGACTCTGGTGAGACCTGAATGAGTATATGGATTCTTGCTAGTAACTTAGCCTCCTTATACCTCTGTTGCCTCTTGTGTTAAATGGAGACAGCCATGGTCCCCCTCATCCTGACCTGTACAAATAGCTTGTGAGAATTAAATGAGATAATGAATATAAAATACTTGATATGCACCAGCACTTCGGACAGCACCTGACACAGAGTAAGCACTCAGTATGTGCAAGCTCTTCTATTTTCCTGCTGCATGCATACGGATCCTGTGACCCAGAAAGTTGGCTGGGTCAAGACCATATCTGCAGACCCAGAAGACCTGAAGGGGTGATTGAAGCTACTTTGGGGACTGCACCATCTATAATTCATGGCACCCTTATCCAATTTACTGCCCTTCTCTGCACCTCAGTCCCTTCATCTGTTCTTGCAGAGTTGCTCCCATGTTGTCATGAGCTCCGGATCAAGCTTCCCCCTGCCCTTAGCCCATCCTGAGATATGACTTGAACTGTAAGCCCCCTAAAGGCAGGGACTGCTTAATCCTCATGCTTGCACATCCGGGCCTAACTTGCTCCCCTGGAGTCCCTTCGTAAAGTTTTGCTTAGTTGAAGGAAACTTGCCTAAATCGCTTAACATGCTCTTTTGGGGACTTACTCAAACTCCTGAACACCAAGCTCCAGAAAGGTTCTGGCCCATTACCCCTATTCCCCTGCAAGCAGTTAGTGAACTTAATGATCCTACTGCCCCCGGCATGGCACCAAGCCCACTCCCTCCCCGATCGCTCCCAGAATCTCTCTGGGAGCCAGCGGCCTCCGAAAGCCCTGGCAACACAGCTTTCCCAGCAACATTTGGGAAGTGAGGCCAAGTTCTCTCTGAAGTTAATGAAATGACCTTCTTTTAGGTTCTGGGCAATCCAGCCTCATGTTCATAGACAGAATGCTCTCCCTGGAGTTGTGAGCTCTTTAGTTTTTATGTCTATGCCTACCTAGCACAGCACCCGGAACATAACAAATGTTCCACATACAATGAATGAATGAATGAATGAATGAATGAATGAATGAATGAATGAATGAAGCATCGTTTTTTGATAATATCAGCCTCAAAATGTGTAGCATTTACCTAATACAGGAAGAAGACCAGCCAGAGCTGCTTCTTTTACTGTTTTCTAATAAAAAATGTCTTGTCCCATGAGTGATTTTATGACTTCTATAAGCAAAGGGCAGGGGAGGGGAGCAACAAAATCTGTTGGTCATTTCAATATATACTGTCTCCAACCCTCTGCCCTTTCAAGAAGTCTCAGTTGAGAAATATCTGTAATAGGTGAGCAATGATAATGTCATTGCATAAAGATTGATGGAAACAGATATAAACCCAAAATGTCTTTAGTGCCAGAAATACTGTTTGCTCAACAATAAGTTACATCAAAGGATTTAAACATTTCCCACAGAGGTCAGCATTTCTGTAAGCGAGGCCCTGAAATTCATACCTCTGCCAGATGGGCGCTGTGTCTGGCATGAAAAAGAAAAAGTCAAAGCTGTTAACGTCAATTCCCAGAGGAGGTGATTTTGCCTTTCCTGATTATTGTTCAGGTGTGTCATTCTCCAAAGAGCCAGCCTCTGGAGCCTTATTAGGCCTGTTATAAAATTAAAAAGCTTTGTTTTAAAATTTATAAATCTTTTTTTTTTTTTAACTCCTGGAACTAAAGACATAGCCTGCAGATGTCCATCCTGTGTGAACCTTAGAGGCACTCCTCTTTCCGCAAGCATCCGTCATTGTTGCGGTAATTGATCATGTCTTGAAGCAAACCACCTGGCCTATATCCTAAACTATATCTTTGGCTTTCTTTGTGATTTTCAAATATTGTCCTTTGTCATCATAGCACCTGTTAGCTGAGAATCGTGATTTTGGAGTCAAAGTATTTGAGATCAGCAAGTATAATAATAAAAACATTTTAAAAAGGGGCACCTGGCTGACTCAGTCAGAAGAGCATGCGACTCTTGGTCTCTGGGTTGTGAGTTCGAGCCCCATGTTGGGTGTAGAGAGTACTAAAAAAAATTTTAAAGAAAATATAATAATAGTAATTATTAGAAATTTTAATTAGAAGATATAATAATAGTCACATTTGAGTGCTAGATGCTTTTTCTTCTTCTACTTTGTTGAGTCATTACAACCTATAACCTGTGTACATTATTATTTACATGGTAGGGATGAGGGGTGTCATCACCTATCAACTTCTGAAATATAAAATAACGTACCTATGATGTGTATTTTTTATTGTCTCTTCTCTCACTAGAATGTGAGTTTTATGAATGAAAGAAATCTTTTTTTTCTCTTCTGTTCATTGATGTACCCCAAGATCAAGAATAGAGCCTAGCACACAGTAAGCCTCCTACCCACGTCTCACTGACGGAAAAACTGAGGTCCAGAGCCACGGTGTGATTTACTAAAGATGGACATGGTGTGCACATTGTCAGGAAAGACCAGGTCTCCTTACCGCCTGCCCAGTGCTTTGTCTAAACCCCAATTCAATCTTGCCACACTTTTATTATGCTATAAAATGAATAACTGTTTATGAGTTCATTCCCAGGCACATTATTGCTTTTATATCACATCAAAGAACTTGAGACAGGCAAAAGATAGAGCCCTATCGATTTTTCACAGAAACTTCACTTTTCCTTCCTCCTCAGCATCCATGCTCGAGGCCCATTTTGAGGACAGGAGCCAGTCGCTCACAGAAGACTGTCTCCAACGCCTCCACCTCCATGTCAGGCCAGGGTTGCTGTCGAGTTTGGCTTTAGGAATCTTGAAATCTGCCATCTGAATTGAGGGCCCTTTTCTGTTCATATCTGCCAGCCATGGAACCTTAGGACAGACCTCAAGTCACAATGCTGAGATGTTTTCAGCTCTTGGATCCTGAGCAGATTGGTGCCCTCTGGGGAAAATCCAGATGCTGGAAGAAGTAACATGGGAGTGACTGACTCATCCTTACCTGAGTCAGGCATTGAGTCTATGGGCCTAGTAGCGGGGAGGTCCTGGATGATAGCTGAAGAAGGAAGTGACAATTTTAGAAGTAAGGGTGTGTTAAAATAAAGAGACTTGTGTTTGGCTTTCTGAAAAGAGGAGAGGCTCCAGAGCCTGAGCAGAGGATATATTCATTTGAGCATGAGTTGTTTTCTCATCACCAGCAAGACACCATATATCCTAATCCTCATATTAGTATCTCCTCGTTCTGTTAAAACTGGAATATGTCACTCTCAATAGAAGACATATGTAGAGATATTTTTCTACTTATGATGTGCTTGGACTTCTCTGCTGTCATACCCATTCACAAGTCTGCTGGCCAGAAGGGAGGGACTTCTCTGAACTTTTACCAAGTCAGGGGGCTGAGGTGCATTAAATTTATGACCTTGAACTGATTAGTACCACGCTCTATTCAGGGACGCACTGCAGTCTTTTAGGGTAATGATAATAGTAAGTACGAGTCCTCGTAAAGTTCTGTACACTTCAGAAATCACTTTCTGCAATGTTTTTAAAGTTCAGATTATGATAAAATCATCCTAAGTTAGTTATACTAGAGATTCTTATTTCCATTTTACAAGTTAGAAATCTGAGTTAAAGTTAATTAGGCTAATAACATGCCCTGGGTCACAGAGCTGGTAAATGACAAAGCCCAAATCCAGGGTCCAAATCCAGGCTGTCTTCTCAGTTCTTTCTACCAAGACATTCTGCCTGCTCCCCACATCACACTTTTAGCTGGATGTCCTATAGGCTTCTCAGGTATATGTGGAAACCACCAAATTCTTCTCCTCTCAACAACACCCACTTTTCTTCCTCCTGATTCTTTAACAACTGCCCTTCCCTCACTCACTTACCCTAGAAACATTGGAGTCCCCCTTTCATATCCATCCTTTCTCCTAACCTTTTAGAGTTAACCCAGGACTTTCATTTTAGACATGTTAATCAAAGTTCTTCTCTCCTCCCTGTTGTCACTGGCCTTGCCTTGATTCAGGCCTTCATCATCTCTTGGTTGGCCTACACCAATATCGAATGGTTTGATTCATTCAATGACTCATCACTGAGGCTGTGCTGTGTACCAGGCGCGATGCTTGGTGATGGGGAAACTGTTCTGAGCACACATAAACCTTGTTTACATGGTGTTCTGTTCTCTAATTAGTAGTAATTAAATAATCACTCCAACATATATAAAAGGGCAACTGTGGCAATTGCTCCACAGACAAATCCGTGATCCTGCTACAGGCAGTGCCAGGACAAAGTGATCTTTCTAAACCATCCACATGATCACGGCATGCCCTCTGCTCTGAGACGTTCCTGACCACCCATTGTCTATGTGATAAAATCCAAACACATTAGCCAGGTTTACATGTCTCTTCATGATCTGGCTCCAAACTCTAGATTAGGTTGCAAGCCACTGCCCCCTCATTTCTCCCCCACCCCTCACTCAATTAACTCATCCTGTGATCAAGCCATATCTGATATTTTTTCGCATCTTGCCATTCCAGAAACAACTCTGTTCCTTCATTCTTCCACATCGTGTCTTAAGCAAAACTCTCTTCCAGAAATGCTGTTCCTCTAGCTATATAAAGAGATATCATACTCACCCTTCAGACTCAGCTTAAATGCCCCTTCCCACTCCCTCAATGTAATTAATTATTGCTTATGCTTCTAGCACATTTTCCATACCACTCATATAGCACTTAGCCCATTGGAATATAGTTAGTTACTTTCTCTCTCTACCTCCCATCTCACCAAATGGTGAACCACTTGTGGGCAGAGATTGTTTTAATTAATGTACGTTTGAATTTATGTTTATGTGACTGTGTGAACCAGACCATAAACACATAATAGGGGAGACAAAAATATTTTGTTAATTTGTTATCTCTCTTCACTATGGGTCTGTAATTTCTCTTGAGCACTCCTTTGTCTCCAATTTAGTTTTGAAAAGTTTTCTCTCCTGTTATTTATTACTGTGTGTATGTGGTGATTTTTTTAGAAATGATGTGCAAATAATTCCAGAGGGTTTTTTTATTGATTTTATTCATTTGAGAGAGAGAGAGTGCGAGTGAGCGAGAGAGTGTATGTGCAAGAGGGGGGAGGGGTAGAGGCCGAGAGAGAGGAAATCCCAAGCAGACTCCATGCTAAGTGCGGACCCTGTGGTGGGGCTCCATCTCCCGACCCCGAGATCACTATCCAAGCCAAAATCAAAAGTTGGCCGCTCAACCAACTTAGCCACCCAGGCGCCCCAATTCCAGAGGTTTTTACATCATCATATTCTACTGTTTTCTCTATGCACAGTGAGTCTCCTACCCCTCCTGCTTTTTAAACCTCTGGCCCAAGGACAGGTTTTGCATTGCAAGGGCAGGATTTGCATAATCATCGGTTACATGATTACGAAGCGGCCATATCCAAATATTGAAAAAGTGTTCTTTGGGAACACTGTGAGCTCTTTGTTTCGTGGGGGCAAATTATCAGGAATGGATGAAGTAACTGTCAACTCTGTTTCCATTACCTTTCCAACCTTAACCTAGTCTAGATCTTGTCTCTCTGTGCTTGACTCACCATTGTTGCCATTTGGTTCCCGGGTTTGCAACAGGAAATTGAGAAATACGTGAGAATAGTTGAAAACAGTTCTTTGAGAAACTGATTTTACAACGTGATAAGAATGGTAGAAGAAAAATGTAGTGATTAACTAAAAACAGACTGTTGGAAAGGAGGTAAGCTTTATTAAAACTGTACACTTCTCTTAAAGACCTAAAAATTTGTAGCATCTGGCAACTGAAATGAACCATTTCTGAAAGACTATAAAACTTCATATTCCACAACCTAACAGTCACAGAAACACATCATAAGATACAGAATTATGGCCAGATTATTTATGTAGATCAAAATCGTGGATGGATATCTTTGTAATATATAAAATAAAAAAAAATTAATAGCCCAGCAGAATTGCTGTGGAGACCAAGATGTGACTTATCTTTCCGTTACTGAAGGATGTGACGGTGGAATTATGCCCCAGCAAGCGCTCCTGCGCTCCGGTGTGCATGCCCGGAGACACTAATTCTCTCAGCGGCGAAACTCCCAGCTCAGCCCTTCCCCCCTTGAGCAGCCACAGCCACTTCCCTAGAACACCAGGCAAGCAGTATCATTTTCATTGGATGCCATAACTAAAAAGATAAGTAAGGACTTGCATGTTGCTAATAAGGATGCTATTCTGGTAAGCAGTGGAAACTCGGGCTATACTCTGTTTCATGTATCCATCGCTGTGTAGTAACAAACTGCATCCACAACTTAGTAGCTTAAGCCAACAACCATTTTATTGTATTTCACAATTTGGAACGTTGGGGATCAGCTCAGGGCCCAGCTGGGCAGCTCTTCAGCCTCGCATGGCCTTGAACGTGGTTCCTATGTGATATGCTGCTGGTGGCAGGGCTGGTCCATGACAGCTTTACTCGCTTTTCCTGGTGCTTTGGTGGGGAAGGCTGGACAGCTTGGCTCCCTGGGCCCTCCCCCTCCCCACAGAGTCTCAAGGTTTTCGACATGGTCTCTTCAGAGAGTAGTCAAACTTCTCAAGAGACCCCATAGAAGCTGCCCATCCTCTTTCAGGCTGGTCCTAGAACTGGCAGTCAGGGGCCAACCTAGATTCAAGGGGAGGGGAAATAGACCCCCGTCCGTCGCTGTGAGGAAGCATCAGGGAATTTGTAGCTGCCTCTAGTCCACCAGACAGTATTAACGAAATTACTGTGTGTGTTTGACATACGGTTTATACTTTAGATTTATAACCTAAACAAAATTGATCATTTGTTCATTCGGTTATTTTTTTTAAACGTTTTTTTCTTTTTTTAAGATTTTATTTATTTATTTGACAGAGAGAGAGAGAGCACAAGCAGGGGGAGCAGCAGTCAGAGGGAGAAGCAGGCTCCCCGCTCAGTGGAGAGCCTGATGTGGGGCTCGATCCCAGGACCCTGAGATCATGACCTCACCCAAAGGCAGATGATTAACCGACTGAGCCTCCCAGATGCCCCTGTTCATTTGGTTATTTAAGAAGTATTAAGCACTGGGGCACCTGGGTGGCTCAGTCGGTCATGATCTCAGGATCCTGGAATGGAGCCCCGTGTGGCTCCCTGCTTTTCTTCTCCCTCTCCATCTTCCTCTGCCCCTCCCCCTGCTCATGCTGGCTCTCTCACTCCCTTGCTTTCTCACTCTTGCTCTCTCTCTCAAATAAACAAAATATTTTTTAAAAATGTATTAAGCACTTGTTAATGTGCTTAGCACCGTGCTATCTACTGAGAGAGATTGAGAAGAAAGACAGAGAAGTCTCTTCCCTCTAGGACTTAGCATCTCGATGGGAACATAAAACAAGCACCCAGCAAGCAATTAGAGATATGATAATATAATTAAAGTGGCAGAAGGCACATCATAGAATGCACAATGTGGCCAACACAAATGCCTACAGGGCTCAGGTAAGCACAAAAAAGAGAGAGGTGAGCTGTCCTGAGAATACTAAGAGGTGTAATGGGAACTGGAGAGAACTGGAGAGTTCTTGCTATATCTAAAGAGGCAGGTCTGCTCAGCTCCAGCCAGTGATTGTCATTTGAGAATATGGAACTATGAGGCACAACTGCCAATTTTTCAAGGACGTATAACTCTCCCAATTTTTACCTGTTGGCAATTAATTCAGATTCGGCCTATGTACCACCAGTTTTTAGCCTCTGCAATGGACAGTACGTGCTTTGACGACTTGCTGAGATAAGAGATGAGGTTAGACTGGAGCAGTGCTGTTTACTGTGGGTTGCAGACCCGTGGCTGGCTGTGGACTGTTTATCACTATGGAATAAGTTGAGAAAAAGCATTTAGGCTCTCAGAGCAATTTAACATCCAAGCCTGTCGTTGGGGCACTTGTCTTGGGCACAGGCCAGCTCTGGTGTTATAGATCTTGGGCTGTGAGCCGTGTTTGGTGCGAGCTGTGTGCTAGGCATGCACAGTAGGACCGCAGGGGACCACACACTGGAACGGACCCCTGTATGGAAGGAGAAGTTGGCCCTCAAATAATGGGTCAAGTTGGGATAAGCTCGAGGGTACAGACAGCTTTTCTAGATGTTAGAAATAGCATAATAGCATGCCCAAAAATCAGAGTCCAGAAAGTACCATGGTCTTCAGGGGAGACGTTATTTGTGAGGGTTGTTGGGGAAGGTGGGATGGATGGGTAGTGACTACAGAGCATTTCAGATGAGGAATACAGGTGGCTTTGAACGGAGTCAGGCACTAACTTCCTAGAGTGCCATTTCCTATCCAATTCTACCCTCTCCAGGACCAATCCATGAAGCAGCCAACACTTCTTTACATGAAATCCAATAAACCTTCTTTTTTGCATTATTTAATACTGTATGCTATAAATTATCCTTCTGTAAGTAGATTATGTTTCCTTCCTTACATTTTAAGCACTTTAGAAACAAAAACTCCCTTACCCCGCTCTGAGTCTCCTTCAGAATCTAGCAAAATCTCTTGCCCATAGCGGATATATTTGTGTGGTATGTGCTGATGAACAAGATGGGTAGTTTTTCTGGGGAGAGTGTCTTGAATAGATTAGTGCAGAAGAGTAAAGAGTTAGAAACCAGATTAGAAACTGTTGCAGGGGCGTAAGAGGAATGCTGAGGCCAGGAACTAGAAAGGACAAACTAATGTAGGGATGTGGGTAGTGAAGGAGTATATGCATGCAATGCACACGAAGCCATAGCATTGGTGTCCGGAAGTCTCACACCACATGCATGTGCGTCTGATACTTCATTGAGAAACATTTAGAATATGCTCCAATACTTAAAAGTTTTCCAGATTATCAAAGTTTACTCTTTCAAGCATCTAAATGTATTTTTAAATCTCTCATTGTGCACATCAGTTTGTTTGGTTAGTTATATGAAGAACTACACAGTAAATATTTTAGACCTTGTGAGTCTGAGATCATATTCTCAGGAGCAACCACTCAACTCTTCCATTGCAACTGGAAAGCAGTCATAGACAGTACATACATGAATGGGTGTGGCTGGTTTCAGTAAAACTTTATTTACAAAAACAGGGAGTGGGTGCTATAGTTTGCCAGCCCTTGTTCTAGATTACTGAAATTGCCAGAGCTTAACTTTTGAAATAGGGGAGCTTGGCTATAACTTGGTCTTTTTTTTTTTTTTTTTTTAATGACAGAAATAGAACTTTTCCTGGGTAGAGAAGTTCTATTCTTCTAGCTTGATCGTTTTAACTCAGAATTGTTTAAATGCCTCAAATAAATTCTCCTTACATCGAACAAGTGCAGCAACACGCAGACCCCCCCTGTTTAACCTCTCATCTGAATAGTGGTTCTCTCCAGCCTCTGCCTCCACCTCCGCCATTGCTCCACCGCACTTTCCACTCCTCTCTATTATGTCCATGTGCCGCAGGGCACTGTCTCCTATGCCACTGATTTTGTTAAGAAATGGGAGCTCTGCCATCAGCCAGCAAGCCATGGGAAAGAATTACAATTGCAGAAGTGCTCTAGCTTTAAAGCAAAGATAAGCAACAGCTCTTTGTATTGAATTCAACACTAAGTTTATGTTCCCTTCCCCTCTTGATTTCCAAAATAAATGAAACACCAAGTTTCTAACATCCAAACCCATGGTAGATAGCATCCTACATGCATGCCTATTAAAAGGCTTCCTGCTTCAGTGATATTCGGAGTTTCTCTGACACAAAGAAGATCTGTCTTCTTAAGCCTCTTTAGCTGAACGTTGCACTGCAAGATGAAATACTTGACAGCATGGCCTGTTCAGACGTAGATGTCTCCACCAGGGGCTGTACGCACTCTTACCGTGAGCTCTCATGTGCTGCACAAGCCGTAGCCTCGCCACACAGGCTGCTGGATGTGGAAGCAAAAGATCTTGATATCCTGGCTTAGAAAGGGAGCTGGGAAACAAACTGAGGGCTTCAGAATGGAGGGGGGTGGGGGATTGGGATAGGCCGGTGATGGGTATTAAGGAGCGCACGTATTGCATGGTGCACTGGGTGTTATACACAAGTAATGAATCATGGAACTTTACATCAAAAACTAGGGATGTACTGTATGGTGACTAACATAATATAATAAAAAAATATTATTTAAAGAAAAAGGGAGCAACAGGGTGAAATACAGTTAGTTCCTGTCTAAAGTGACGTTGTGGTCAACCAGATGTCTATCCCTATGTGTAGCCTTTCTGTCATAAGAACATGACTGATTCTACTCCCTGTGTTTTAGCCTGTCAACAAGGTAGTCTATGTCTAGTTGGGATTCCATTCTGAATAATCTGTGACTGATATGAATGAATCCCCTGAGACTCTAGCTTGTTTCCACTGGGATATTATTCCTTGAAGTCACCACCAGATGTGTCAAAAAGCTTGGGAGTATCACAAGCACACTTGCATCTAATTCATAAAGTCCACTCTCAAATTCCAGCTAAGCTTTAAGATTGTGTGTGTGTGTGTGTGTGTGTGTGTGTGTGTGTGTGTGTGTGTGTGACAGAGAGAAAGAGATTGAAAGATTGAAACTTTTCCACTCTTGAGTATTCTTTATTTTTATATCTCTCTTGAACCCACCAGAATTGGCCTAGACCAGTTGGCTCTCATCATATAGTCAGATGAGAGTTAAGGAGTAAGACAGTAAGAGCCTTATGAGCCCTGTTTAGCCGCTAGTAACTTCAATGTGCAGAATAATTATACAAGGGCCTCAGACCAAGGATCAGAAGATCTAGGTTCACTTCCATGTCCTACTCTTTGAGGTTCTAAAACAGGTCTTGCTCAGAGCATCTGTGAAAATTAACAAGGTAGTGAATTTCAGTTATCTATTGCTCTATAACAAACTTCTCCATATTTTAGAGGCTCAAAACTTAATAGTCATCATTTGGCTATGATTTCACAATTTGGGCAAGACTCAGCAGGGACCCCCCATTTTCACCCACATGCTATCAGCTGGGGCCGGAAGATCCACATCCAAGATGGTGCACTCAGATGGCTGGCAAGTTAGTCCAGGCAGTTGGCTGGTTGCACAGCTGCAGTGTCAGCTGAGAGCCCCAATTCTCCTCCCTGTGGGCCTCTCCATGTAGCTCCTTGACTTACATATAGCATGGTGGCAGGTCTTAAGGAGGAGGAAAAAAGTTTCCAGTCCTAAATATTACACCTAACGGGCCCAGTGCCATTTCTGTCCTATTCTATTGGGCAAAGCAGTCATAGGCCTGGACAAGATTCAAGAGAGTAGGAAAAAAGACCCCACCTCTCAAGAGGAGGTAGGAGGAAGGGCTGCAACAAAGAATTTGCAGCCATCACTCACCTAGTTTTAGGAAAAATACTTCGATTTCTCTGGAGATCATTCATGAGTTTGTGTTTCTGAAATGTAAATTGTATCTAACAGGAATCAGATTTAAATCCAGTATCTTATTTTTTTGCCCCCCCCCCCAAATGAGGTCCAGCCTCCCAGCACCTTTGAGATTCACCACATTCTCCTTCTTTATTTAAAAGGGAAGGGATTTGAGATTTGTTGGGCATCTACTGGGTGCAAGACCCCTATGCTCTTGCATTTACCATGTTTCGCTGCATCTGAAATGCACTTTTTTTTCATATGTTAACATTTCTGAATTGTACATTTTACAATCTAGGCAGTCGTATAATCATTATAGGTCAAATGGCAGTCTTACATGCATGAATTTGGCTCTGATTGTTCGCATTTTCATCACTTCACTCAAGTTATATATACCGTTAGTACTTCACCTGTTGAGTTTAATTGCTATTTGAAAATGTCTTTGGAAATATTACACTACAATTTGGCACTGAAGTGAAAATTTATCTTGTATGCCGAAAGTCACTGAAATGGGGTACCATTAGTGAGGCAAATGTTTGACATCAGAGAAATGGCCTCAATTTCATATATTTCTGCAAAGCAGCAATTGTGCGCTTTACACTACCACCTGAGATCGGAGCGTATCACGAGCAGATGAAGGCGTGTTGTGTTTTATCACCGGAATGTATGCAGAAGGGTTGCCTACAATACACAAAGCTCCTAACCGAAGGCAGAGAAATTACCAGGTTCTTCAGAATAAATGAAAGAATTTCAAAGCAGCAAAAGGCTAATATTGTCCCTTGTCCAGGACTATAAAAAATCATTATGTCATAATTTAACTAGCAGGGGGTGGGTTTTTTGTTTGTTTGTTTGTTTGTTTTGTCCTTTCTTAGTGGTACATTAAAAATTGCATCTTGGGACGCCTGGGTGGCTCAGTCAGTTAAGTGTCTGCCTTCGACTCAGGTCCTGATCCCAGGGTCCTAGGATGGAGCCCCTCATCAGGCACCTAGCTCAGCGGGGAGCCTGCTTTTCCCTCTGCCTGCCACTCCGCCTGCTTATTCTTTTTCCCTCTCTCGCTCTGACAAGTAAATAAAATCTTAAAAAAAAAAAAAAAAATTTGCATTTTGTAGGGTGCCTGGCTGGCTCAGTCAGTAAAGCGTGTGACTCTTGATGTTGGAGTTGTGAGTTTGAGGCCCACATTAGGTGCAGAGATGACTAAAAAAATAAATAAGCTTTAAAAATGGTTGCATCTTGGGGCACCTGGATGGCTCAGTTCATTGGGTGTCCAGCTCTTGGTGTGGGCTCAGGTGATGATCTCATGGGTCATGAGATGGAGCCCCACATTGGGCTCAGTGGGGAGTCTGCTTGAGGATTCTCTCCCTCTGCCCCTCCCCTCACACACCCGCACGCAGCCTCGCTGGCTTGAGTGCACGCGCTCTCTCGCTCTCTCTCTCTCTCAAATAAATAAATCTTTAAAAAAACGCATCTTGGATTCAGTGAAAAGTAGTAGTTCTCACAAAAAAAAGTCTGCAGTTCACTCCTCACGTGAGGAACACATGAATTCTCTTCCTTTACAGATGAAGCGGCTGTGGCTTGGTTCGGTAACCAAAGCTGTGGCTTGGAGAGGTTCAGTAACTTGACCCGTCTCAAAACTAGCAAGTGGAAGAGACCATTATTTTTGCTATCCTCCACTGACTCCTTAAAATTGTTGGGCAACACAGGCTGGTGATTCTGAAAAGATAGGTATGTTGGGCCGTGACAGCCATCCCACCTCCTGTCTCCAACAAACTTCCAAAATATGAATGAAATGCTATTTGCAGTCCCTCAAAACCAAACTTGAACTCTCTAGAGAGAGGGCTTTCGTGGGGCTGGGCCACTGCCCAGGATTCCCTCACACTCCTGTTGAGAAGAGTGAGTAATAAAAATAGCTTATTTGTACAGAGAATTTTATGAGGCCAAAGAATGCTAAATAATGAGAGAAACTGCTCTAACATGAGAACAACTTAAAACAAGAACTATTTCCCAACTTTGAAGACAGGAGTAGGTTTCGGGAAGACTTGCCCAAACACTGGTGTTCAGGCAGTACATTAAACATCCCTGGACCCCTTAGTGAAGAGCGCTACAGTTTGGGCCGCTGCTGCCCACTGACCCTCTCCCCTCCCTCTGGGCCACTGTGGGCAGCCGCAAAGGCCTGCCTGCCTCTTTTGCACTTCCGCTGGAGAGACGGGGGTGGGGAGGCTATGCCCCCACCATAGTGACAGAAACCCCCTCACTTCTACTCCAGTCCTTCGTTGTTCGTCATATATTTGCTCAGGTTCCGGCTGAATGCTCGACACTTTACACAGATGCATAAAATAGAAGCCCTGTGAACATGAAGTGTCCCTAACTACGAGGGGAGATGAGGCTCGGGCAGATTTTCCAGCCACATCTGCAAACAGCAGTGAACACCTCCCCCTTCCTACTGCCCTGGAATCTTGCCCATCTATGGTAGCATGCAGGACATTCTATGGTCGTGGTTTGCCTGTGTGCGTATACCCGCAGTTTCGTATTGTGCCAAGTACAGCGGTCAGGAAGTGATGTTCTGTCTCCCGTTTGTCCATCCATTCACTCGACAAAATCATATAGAGGTTCAGAACAGAGAGAGAGAGGCTTTGTGAGAATATGCGAAGCCTTCCTGAAGTGGCCTGTGAGCTGGCCTTGTGGGAAGGGGAGAATTTGAGCAGGAGGATGAGGAAGGAAGGAGGGACCGTATAAACAAAGGACAGGCAGTGTGGGACAAATCCCACCAATCGTGCGCCTGGAGTGCAGAGTGAACAAGGCTGGAAGGATAGGCTGAAGGGTGATCTACAGGACCCAGAAGACCAGGCCCAGTATTGTTTTCAGACGGGATGCCATAGGCGGCATTGCTCTGGAGGAGACCAGGGACGAGTACAGAGTTAGCAAAATGTGCCCGGGATTCCTCTTCTGTCTTGCACATGATGTACCATGAATGCTGCCTTAGCGACAACAGACTCTAGTCTCCTCCATGATGCCACCGAAACTTCCTCTTTCTTTTTGTTTTTTAAGGTTTATTTATTTGACAGAGGGAAAGAGCACAAGCAGGGGGAACAGTAGAGGGAGAGGGAGAAGCAGGGTCCCCGCCGAGCAGGGAGCCCGATGCGGAGCTTGATCCCAGGACCCTGGGATCGTGACCTGAGCTGAAGGCAGCTGCTTAGCAGTCTGAGCCACCCAGGCACCCCCCACCGAACTGACACTTCCTTAAGGAGGCGACACCACCTTGTAACTGGGAGCCAGAGTACTTCCAGCTTGGCTCCATCAGTTATTAGCAGGGTGACCCGAACTCTGGGGGCCTTAGTTTTCTGGGTTTGGAAGTGTAGCTGATAATCCTATCTATCTCAAAGCTGTTAGAAGGCTTAAAGGAAATGAGGCATAGAAACCCCATGGGAACGGTAGTTCTTGGCACATAAGGGTTCCACAACTGTTAGATATTACTGTTCCTTCTTTTCTGTGTACCTTGGTTTCCTCATCCAAATGGAGATCATTATACCTGTCCCAGCCCATTTCTTCTAGACCCTGTTAGAATAAAATGCAACTAAATGTGTGAAAGCAACTTGGAAGTTAAGTGCTGTGTAGCGGCGAGGTGGCGGAAGGGCTGTTAATTACCGCAGCCTTGGCTGAAAGGTAATCCCAGGGGCAGGAAGGTAGGCAGGTCGTGTCTCCCCAGGCTGTCGGCTACAGGTGTGTATTTGTGAATGGCTTCTCCAGGTGCAGTATGCCAACATGAAGGCCTGAGCATTTCACTGGTCCAAGAGGACATAAAGATGGGAACAGGAAAATTTACTAAGCAAGAAATAAATAAGGTTTAAGCCCCGAAGCCTTGCAAGCAGTGTAATTTCAAACATCATAGTCTTGGACATCTGGGCTCTATTACCTGAAATCCCATTAAACCTCCAGTTTCATAATTCTGTGTAGAACCTGGTAAATTGCAAGATCCTGCTGATGGCCACCAGCCAGTTCAAGCAATTAATCACAAGGGTCCCCAAGCAGGTTTGCAACTCATGCCAAGTGGATTCTTTAAGTGGAAACTGTGTACACAAAAGAAATAGCCCAATCCATGCAGTTCCATAGCAACGTGCTTTGTAGCTCTGCCAACACAGAGAAATTATCTGTTATCATTAAGACATCCAAGCCTCATAACTTTTTCCTCAATGGAAATTAGTACTCACTAGCCCAGGGAAGATCCTCCAACCTCGTTAGCTGTAATATAGGCTGTAACCTGCTGAGAGCTGACAAATCCAGTTTAGACAAAACTAAACCCTACTGTTTCCCCACCCTCAGCATTTTCTCATTTGGGGGAACTCAACTTGAACTGAGCTCTTTTTCCTCTTGAACTTTTCTAGACTATATGGACTGTTTGCATGTACTCTGGTGTTCCAGGCCAAAGGTCCAAAACCCACAATAAAGAAATAACCTGGGAGCCTATATTCAGAATCCTACCAGGCATACCCAAGGTGAAAGGGCCTATAACAAAAGAATTATTTCTTATAAGACTTGTTGCTTGGTTTTGCCAACTCAAAAGGGTTTATGTAAACGAGGTAATCTTCTGCACTTCAGAATGTTTATAAAGTCTTTCCTAATTACACTATTTTGTTTATAGAATGATTCTGGGAAAATGATGGAGAACAGAGGGGAAGCCTTGAGCCCTTGCTACAGAAAGCAGGAAGGGGAGGTGAGGTTCAGAATAAATTTAGCATATGGGTGAGGGGATCTGTGGTTTCCCCTGGGTTTTTAGGTTTTTTTCTTTCTGGAATTTTTACTAAATCTCTCAGTCTGTTTTCTAGGCTACAAAGCTGCTTTCCAATATGGTAGCCAATAGGCATATGTGATCATTTAAATTTAAATGAATTAAAATGAAATAAAATTTAAAATTAGTTTCCTCCAGGCACTAGCCACATGTCAAGTGCTCAAGAGCCACATGTGGCTAATGGCTGCCATATTGGACAAAACAGGCATAGAACATCCCCATCGTTGCAGAAAGCTCCACTGGGCTGTGCTGCTCCACATTAAGAACTCTGTAGCCTTGCTACTCACAGTGTGGCCCACAGACCAGCAGCACCGGTATCACCTGAGAGCTTGTTAGACCTGCATGATGGGCATTTTAACAAGATACCCAGGTGACTCATATGCACATTAAAATTTGAGACGTACTGTTGTAAAATACCCTTCCACGCTAAGATTCAGTATGGTGAAATCCATCATCGTTATCAGCATTACATGTTAATATTTATTTAGCTTGTCTGGCCTTAATTCAAAAAGACACTTTTGCCCCTTGAGACTTGGCATGCAAAAGGAGAAACACTAAATATACTTTGCATACTCCTTTAGAGTGTGCTCTTCTCTTTCTCTTGGAAAAGCTGCAGGATCTGGAGAATTTTTTTGAATGTTTTTTCTGAAGAAGTGAATCTTAGCATTTTTCCAATGAAGAAGCTATTGAATTCGTCAACAGAGAAGCCTCTGAGATTAAAATAAGATTAGGGGCGCCTGGGTGGCACAGCGGTTAAGCGTCTGCCTTCGGCTCAGGGCGTGATCCCGGCATTATGGGATCGAGCCCCACATCAGGCTCCTCTGCTGGGAGCCTGCTTCTCCCTCTCCCATCCCCCTGCTTGTGTTTCCTCTCTCGCTGGCTGTCTCTGTCTCTGTCGAATAAATAAATAAAATCTTTAATAAATAAATAAATAAATAAATAAATAAATAAATAAATAAATAAATAAAATAAGATTAAATAGACAAAGAGGGAAATAGATGAACTTCAAAAAAAAAGAAGGAAAAGGAACTTGACTTACTCAGTTGACAAACACAAAGGACACCCTGCTCCGGGAGTGAGTGAGGTGGGAAGCAGAAGCAATGGGTGAAATTAGGAAACAGTCCCTCAGGATATAATCTGCCAGCCAGTCCTGCCATTGTGGAGATGGAGGGGAATTTCAGTGGCAACTTGGATTGAACTTCAAGGCATATTTTCATGCTCTCGCATGAGATGCATTTTTGTTTGTGCCAGGGGACAGAGCTTTCTTCTGGAAGGTTCTGTGGGCTTTTAGAGTGCTGTTGGAATTTGATAACTTGAAATGCTTACCTCTGTCCGGTGCAAAGAATGGAAGCACTGGGTTACCTCCTACTAATTGGCTGTACAAACGCACCCCTGCTGAGAGCATCTGGCCTGATGATACTTTCTCCCAGAAAGGCATCAAATCGTATCCCTGTGGTGCAAGATGGCAGCCACTGGTGTCAGCAGTTCTATTTCCAAATGGCCATAAGTCTGGGTGAGGTTTTGCCATTTTCCTGGGGAAATCATGCCCTGAGACTGAAGTTATAGGTGTCCTGGATTATCACAGAGAATTTCCGGAGCTCAGATGCTTATATAAACTGAAATTTCTTTTCTTTTTTTTTTAAGATTTTATTTATTTATTTGACAGAGAGAAAGGGAGAGAAAACACAAGCAAAGGGAGGGGCAGAAGGAGAGGGAGAAGCAGGCTCCCCACCAAGCATGGAGCTCCACTTGGGGCTCAATCCCTGGATCCTGGGATCATGACCTGAGGCAAAAGCCTACACTTAACTGAGTCACCCAGGCGCCCCTATACTGAAATTTCTAAACCATCTCTTATTAGAGAACAATACTATGGCCCCCAAACAAATTCTGCCCCTACTCTAAGTAACTACTAACCTTACTCATGTAGCTTAGACATTACATTCATTCAACAAACATTTCAGGAGGCCCTTGATATTCTAAGCATTCTTCCACACACTGCAGAAGGAGAAGAAGACATATTCTTTGCCTGAAGAAGCTTGGGGTCAGGAACAGGGGTGCTTAGAGAGTGGTCCTAGCAACATCGGTGTCCCTGCAAGCTTGTTAGAAATGCACATTCACAGATACACTGCAGACCTACTGAATCAGATTCTTCCCATGTGGGGCTCAAAATCTCTGCCTTACCAAGCTCTCCAGGGGATTTTTAGGCAGAGTAAAGTGTGGCAAGCATTAGTTTATAGACAGATACATCATCAGGTGATTCTAATACAATATGTTAAGTACAATGATACAGATATGAAACTCCGCCAGCCCTGAAGCCCCCAAGGCAGTTTGGGCATTTTAGTAAATACTCAATGGAATAAATGTTGCTTGCTTGCTTGATTGATGCATGAATCAACCTGTACAAACGAAACAATACTGGGATGGTGGAGGATGCCTAAGGTTCTGGGACTTTGAGTGGGCTGGATGGCTTGCTCAGGCCTCACGGCTCTTGTCTTGTCCCATTCTAAAATCCAATATTTGGATCACTGCACTGGATTCTATCCAGGATGCTTGGTATTTTATTATGTGAACTGAACAAGACTGTAAACCAAATTTCCCCACAGTCTACACACTTTTCTCTGTCTGAAGGACAAGTAACTACTCTTTAAGTGCCGGGGAAAGGACAGCAGTGCTTCCATGGGCTTGTGCACAGCTGGCCTTACTAGAATCACATAGAGATTTGCAGTCCTCCCCCTGGACATTCTGAATCCATGGAAATGGGGAAAGGCTGGACAAAATTAAAATTTTAAGAAGCTCCTTAAGATGAATCCAATGCAGTCAAGTTTGAGAACCCGTGGCCAAAATGCCAGAGTTCCTAAACCCTGGAATCCAGAGACTCAATTTAACCCACAGGAACCATAGTTGACTTCTGTAAGGTTTTGAGCCTTGTAATGCAGACTCGCAGTTTTACTTATAGCAGAACACAAATACGGTGTCTTTGTTTTCTTTCCTTGGCTGAGGAAAAGGAGAGGGACAGCTTGTAGCCAAGTACATTCTTTCTCTCACTCACCGTGTGTGTGTGTGTGTGCGTGTGTGTGTGTGTGTGTGTGTGTGTAGTGATCCAGCTTCATCTCTTGGGCCTTCTAAAACCCCAGAGAGAGGTGACAGTCCAAGCCAGTGAGGACTGCAAAGCCAACTGCAGAAAGACTCCTCTTTTAGTATCTGGAGCCAATCACATTCTAATTGAAACAATAAAACCAAGGGCTGAGAAGGTGGGGGTTGGAAACCAAGGCCTTGCTACCCCATCTAGGTATAAATGCTTACCTGAAAATGTTCCCCTGGGGCCTTGCGACTGCACATTTTCTGCTTAGCACTTCCAGAATCAACAGGCCCCTGACGTGTCGTAAACAGATCAAGGGTCATAGCCTGACCTAACACACAGCCTGTGTTCGCTCATTCATCTCTCCAAGCCGAACTTCCTTCATCTGTGGAGTGACGTCACGGTATCCACCTGCTGAGCTGCTACACCGTGGACGCAGGTTCTTAGCGTGGTGCTAGGCATGTGCTGAGTAGCTGGTTAACAACAGTGCTTCCTATTATGGTCGTTGTTGTCTACAGACTCTGTGTTAGTGTTCTCCAGAGAAGTCAAACCAGTAAGAGATCTTGGTTCTTCAACAAGAGATATATCAATCTATCTGAATCTATCTATCCCTCTAGTTATTGAGAGACAGATAAATCTCTCTGGAGAGAGAGAGAGAAAGTGCACGTGGGGGAGAGATATGTTGGATGGATAGGTGGGTGTGTAGGTAGATAGAAAGAAAGAAAGATAGATAAAGGAGTTGTAAGGAACTGGCTCCCACAATCACACAATTATGGAGGCTGAGAAGACCCACGATCTGCAAGCTGGGCACCCAGGAGAGCTGATGGTGTAAGTTACAGTCTACGTCTGACTCTGAGTTCAAAGTCAGAAGGCCAGTGTCCCAACTCAAAGACAGAAAGGCATAAAGGGTGAATTCTCTCTTACTTGGCCTTTTTTTTTTTTTTTTTTTTTTTAAGATTTTCTTTTTCCGGGTACCTGGATGGCTCAGTCAGTTAAGCGTCTGCCTTTGGCTCAGGTCATGATCCCAGGGTCCTGGGATCGAGTCCCACATAGGGCTCCCTGCTCTGCAGGGAGTCTGCTTCTCCCTCTGCCTCTCCCCCTACTTGTTCTCTCAATCTCTCTCGCTCTTGTGCTCTTTCTCTCAAATAAATAAAATCTTTAAAAGAAAAAAGAATTTTTTTTAATTCCAGTATAGTTAACAGTGTTATATTAGTTTCAGGTGTACGATAGAGTGATGAGCAGTTCTATACAGGACTTGGTACTCCTCAGGATATGTGCGCTCTTAATCCCCTTCACCTATTTCACCCATTCCCCGCCCCCCACCCCTGGTAATCATCTGTTCTCTCTAGTTTAGAGTCTGTTTTTTGGTTTGTCTCTTTTTTATTTGTTAATTTGTTTTGTTTCTAAAATTCCACATATGAGTGAAATCATATGGTGTTTGTCTTTCTTGGACTGACTTATTCACTTAGCATTATCCTCTCTAGATCCATCCATGTTGCTGCAAATGGCAAGATCTCGTTCTTTTTCACCACTGAGCTTTACTCAGCCTTTTGTTCTCCTCAGGCCTTGAATTGATTGGGTGGGGACCACCCACATATTAGGGAGACCAGTCTATGGGCTTCGTTGACTGATTCATATGTTAATCTCATCCTGAAACACCCTCAGCAGAACCCAGCCAGAATAATGTTTAACCAGATATCAGGGCACCCTGTGGCACCATGGGGCTGACACCTACAGCATCCCTGTAGTTTCCAGGTTACTAGGGTTTCTGAGAAGTTACAGGCTAGTTTGTATGCATCATCTGTTTTCTCACCCGTAACCAAAGCCCTCTGCCAGCCTGATAACTCATTTTGCCCAAGATTCGGACCTCAGTCTTCATGCAGTCAGGCGGGTAGAGTTAATTTCTTGATCATATTCTCAGGGGGCAAACACCCCCCCAAAGTATTGGAGGTGGGGGTGGGGCAGGCAGTGGCAGAAAGAAACCAATGCAACAGAGAAGGCATATGAGCTTTCCCACCAAAGGACTGCTGGCAGAGCTGAGCTTTACCACCACATAAATCCCCCTTTTGTCCTTTCCTCTCCTAACTTCTCCCCTACTTGCTTACTAATTAATTGAGCATACCTGTTTAAATCATCCAATCTTGATTCTTATAATGGTATGCCTGTGAGGGTTCTAAAAGTTAGAAATGATTTAGTATTAGAGGTTTTGATTACATTGAATATAAAATTAAATAAAATGAGCAAATGATGAATAGAAGGAGTGAGGTTTGAACTCAGACTTCCATCCTGTACACACAGCAGGCACACTTAAGTTCGTTTTTATCTTGGCCTATTTTGGGAGTGATATATTTGGCTCACAACCAGGAAGAGAAGATAAACAAGGACCTGTATCCTCTAAA
Organism: Ursus americanus; assembly: GCF_024610735.1. NCBI lineage: Eukaryota > Metazoa > Chordata > Mammalia > Carnivora > Ursidae > Ursus > Ursus americanus. The sequence goes on from NC_142135.1 coordinate 20,643,202, forward strand.
CCAACCTCAGCACTATTGACATTTTGAGCAGGATAATTCTTTGATGGGGGTGGGCAGGTCGGGGGAGGTATGTCTTAAGGCAAATTCTAGGATGTTTAGTAGGGTCTCTGGCCTCTACCCACCAGATGCAGTAGTTACCCCCCCTAGTTGTGACAACCAAAAGTGTCTCTTGACAGTGCAGATCTCCCTTTGGGGGGTTAGGAGGGATTGCACCCAGTTGAGAATTACTGCTCTAAACCTAGGAAAGATTTCAGACTGTTGAATAGGAATGCACTAGCTTTCCCTAGGTCAAACCTCTTATTTATGGCACTTTCTGTATAGGATTCACTTTTGATGAGCATTATTTTATACAAACAAAGCTACTTGCTTTCTCTCCTCCACTCCTGTTGGGAGTGAAGGCATTTGCTTTCCTAATGCATGTCTCCTATTGAGTCAGGAAAGCATTGTGGTGAGAATAGATTTGAGTTCTAGTCTCAGCCCTAGGCTTCTCGCGTTATGACTGTGAGGAGTTAATGAACCTGGCCTCATTTTTTCCAGGTGTGTTAAAAAGATCTTGTAACTCAGGCCTCAAAGATGGTGGTGAAGATCCCATGAGTGACTGCCTGTAGAACTTTAGTTGGCCCGTTGTAGCTGCTCAACAAATGTCAGTTCTGCTAATTATTGGCCATTATCTAGGGGTGTCTGTGGATCTCAGTCCTTTGGAATGTTCCTCTCACACCTGACACCCATCAAAATGCAATTCAGGTCCACTCCCAAAGTCCTCTAACTTGAGTCACATAAAAGACACTTTCAGGTAGAGGATATGGCCCTTTTCTTTCTTTGTTTGTTTGCCTATTTCATGGCTCCTCTTTTTGAACGGAAGACACTAAACAACCTTTTTTTTTTTTAATGATTTTTAATTATATTATGTTAGTCACCATACAGTACATCCCCGGTTTCCGATGTAAGGCTCGATGATTCATTAGTTGCGTATAACACCCGGTGCACCATGCAATACGTGCCCTCCTTACTACCCATCACCGGTCTATCCCATTCCCCCACCCCCCTCCCCTCTGAGGGCCTCAGTTTGTTTCTCATAGTCCATAGTCTCTCATGACTAAACAACCTTTTAAGAAATGGTCTTATTTCTTTCCTTCAGCCCTTGAGAGGTAAGGCTGCCTGTACACAGTATCTTTTCTTCCTCCCTGAAGAAACTAATCCCATCAGCCTCTTGCTGCTGGAGTAGGGAGAGCTGGGGCTGGATACACTCAGTCCTAGATCTGTTGAATCCCCTGCCAGGCTGGCGGTTGCCTCCTGGGCCCCTTCCTGCCTTTGAAGTGAATCTCCTTATCGTGGAACTGTCTGTCAACATCTGCACTAATTTAGGGGAGAGTGGAAGCCAGGGAGTGTTGACTACAGTCTTGGCAGGTGAGAAGAGCATTATCCTTCTCCTGGAGGGTACAAAGACTTCACCCCTGGTCATGGTGTTTCTTTGTCCTGGCCCCCAGCCGTGGCATTGGAACATTGCCCTATTTGTATTTCTTGTTTCTCTAAGGAATTTTGATAATAATATAATAATAATAATAAGGTAATTATAATAAATAGGAGCCATCACTCAGCAGATATTTGCTATTTGCCAAACACCATGCAAAGTGTTTTTTCTATGAGCCCATTTTATCATTCCAGCAACCCAGTAAGGTGGGGATTCTGATCACCATTTTAAAGGTGAAGAAATTGAGGGTTGGACGAATTCATGTTTTCAACATCTTATGGCTGGTAAGTGGTGAGCCTGGGGTGTCATCCCAGATCTGCCTGATTCCAGAGCCCATGCCCTTAATCACTGAACTCAAATGCTTCTCTACTCATCCCAGACTCTGGAGCCATTGGATTTAGGAGGTGATTAGTTCCCAGAATGCCTGAACAGTAATGTTGACCCATCAAACAGAGATCTGAGAGAGAGCCCTTTACTATGTGTTAGCTGCAAATCCATATATAGCCAGTACCGACATGCACACGTGTCTTTAGTCCTTAGATGGCAAGAAAGGAATTGAAGCGATCCCTCTTTCCATTATGCAGACCTGAGCTACAAGATTAAATCTCCTGTAAAATTAGGTATTGAATTAAGCCAAAAAGAACAAAAAGAAAAGAAAAAAAAAAAAACCTCTTCTTCTCCAACATCATTCCTTTCTTTATTAATTTCACTATTCATTAAGCACTTTCTGTACATCTGCCACTTTGCACTAGGAAGACACACACTCAAAAAACATGGCACCAACCTCAAAAAATTTAGGAAGGATGGATACATTAAAATAAAGTGTTCCTGGTGGGTTTGGTGGTAAAGATTTCAGATGTCGTGCTGGCTGATAGGGGGGTGTTGGCGGCTACATCTAGGGGAAAGAAGGCTTGGTAAAGAATGCGACATGTAAGGTGGTCTCGGAAAATGGAGGGGTAGGCGTTCACTAGTGTTAGAGGGTGTGCAAAGGAGACGTTCTAGGCAGGTGGAAAGGTTGAGCAAAGGCTGTGAACAACTCAGTGTATATAAGGAGCTGGAAGGAATCTGGGATGGCCGAAGCCCAGGGGATGGAACCCAAAAAGTGCACCCATTTCTCCCTTTAAAGAGCCAGAACCATCAAATGCAATCTGCCACTTTGCATGTTGACCTCAGGTAGCTTTCCTATACCTGAAGACATGATTCCAATTGCAGGTAACAGAACTCTTAAGCAAAGGGAGGACAGCAGAACCCATCACTGTACCTGTGATAGGAAGACAGTGGTTCAAGCCTTACCCTAGCAAACACCTTACACATACAACCTGAAGAAACAGAGGCCTCTTGCTCCCACATAAAGCCCAACTTTATGTGTGACACATTCAAATGAAAGACAACTAACCATAGCAGCGTCAAAGAGCAATGAATTCTTTACTGGTTCCATGGAAAGATGGTCAAGGGGGCATTATGCCATAGCACGCTCTTCTCATTGGCCAGCCCCTTTCCATAGGCCTGACTCACACTGCAGTCGTCACTGAGTCCCCTGTGTCACTCCTGAATCCCCCGGTTTGTCTCTCTGTGGCCTCTGCTACTGCGTGTATCAATGTCTTGTAGGAGTAGGCCTCTGTTCTTCCTATCATCTCTGTCTTTGTCATATAAATTAAGTCTTCAATTTTCTTCCGTGCCCAACAGGGCCCTTTATTGTGCTGAATGGGCTTATGGATAAACACAGCTTCCTACTTGAAGAGAGGAGAATGGGAAAGGCTCTGAATATGTATACTTTACATATGTGTCCCTGACACTCCTGCATGTCACTAGAATGGGACATAGCTAAGTCTGAGTACAGATTTCATCCTCACAAGCTGTGTGATCTTGGGCGAGTAATACCTCTGGGCCTCAATTTCCTTTTCCATAAAATGGGACTATTCCTATCTATCCTAAGAAGTGTATGGGGGAACCACAGATGAAAGAGCTCTGAAATACAGTGGGCTCATCTTATGTTCATGTAAGGTTATTATACCCTAAAACTAGACACATCTGCTTTCCATCAGCTATCAGAGGTTCATGTGGAAAACATGGTTATTTGGAAAAGCAACAACTATAGGCCTGGTTATCAACTCCTGATTCAGGATCCAATGTATAGGGATCCAATATAATTAATTAGAGCTTACTATTATCATTATTCACTTTTAAATTTTATTTTATGGTAATTCTTAAAAATACTTTTCTAAGATCACACATTTTACCAGAGCTGATTTTTTTCTAATTAGTTTCAGAGGTAGAGTTCAGTGATTCATCAGTTACATATAATACCCAGTGCTCATTACATCACGTGCCCTCCTTAATGTCCATCACCCAGTTGCCCCATCCCCCCACTTGCCTCCCCTCCAGCAACCCTCAGTTTGTTTCCTAGAGTTAAGAGTCTCTTATGGTTTGTCTCCCTCTCTGATTTCATCCTATTTTTTTTTCCATCCCTTCCCCTATGTTCATCTGTTTTGTTTCTTAAATTCCACATATGAGTGAAATCATATGATATTTGTCTTTCTCTGACTTATTTTGCTCAACATAATACCCTCTATTTCCATCCACATCTTTGCAAATGGCAAGATTTCATTCTTTTTGATGGCTGACTAATATTCCATTCATCTGTCAATGGACATCTTGGGCTCTTTCCATAATTTGGCTATTGTGGACATTGCTACTATAAACATTGGGATGCAGGTGCCCTTTTGAATCACTATGTTCGTATCCTTTGGGTAAATACCCAGTAGTGCAGTTGCTGGGTCATAGGGTAGCTCTATTTTTTAGGAACCTCCATTCTGTTTTCCAGAGTGGCTGTACCAGTTTGCAGTCCCACCAACAGTGTAAGAGGGTTCCCCTTTCTCCACATCCTCGCCAACATCTGGTGTTTCCTGAGTTGTTAATTTTAGCCATTCTGCCTGTATGAGTTAGTATCTCACTGTGGTTTTTATTTGTATTTCCCTAATGCCGAGTGATGTTGAGCATTTTTTCACATGTCTGTTGGCCATTTGTATGTCTTCTTTGGAGAAATGTCTGTTCATGTCTTCTGACCATTTTTTGACTGGATTATTTGTTCTTTGGGTGTTGAGTTTGATAAATTCTTTATGGATCTTGAATACTAGCCCTTTTCCTGATAAGACATTTACAAATATCTTCTCTCATTCTGTAGGTTGTCTTTTAGTTTTGTCGACTGTTTCCTTTGCTGTGCAAAAGCTTTTTATCTTGATGACGTCCCAATAGTTCATTTTTGCTTTTGTTTCCCTTGCTTTTGAAAACGTGTCTAGCAAGAAGTTGCTGCAGCCGAGGTCAGAGAGGTTGCTAACTGTGTTCTCCTCTATGATGATTTTGATGGTTTTTTGTCTCACATTTAGGTCTTTCATCCATTTTGAGTTTATTTTTGCCTGTCACTCTCCAATTTTCCCAACACCATTTGTTGTAGAGACTGTCTTTTTTCCATTGGATATTCTTTCCTGCTTTGTTGAAAATTAGTTGACCATAGAGTGTGGGTCCACTTCTGGGTTCTCTACTCCAGGACTGATTTTAGCAAAAGTCCCAAAAGAATGCTGTACTGTGTCTGGTTCCCGGAAACCCCTATGGTTCTTCTAGGCTGCGCTGTTCCCTTGCAGGTTGACCTGGATAGAAGATTTATATTCACTTTGGTTTCTATTCCCCCTTCAGTATTACTGGAGTGTTATCTCTTAATGGAACCGCAAAGTAGTTATTTTTGAGGTAGAATTAGTGCTAGTATGGATGCTTCGGTTAGTCAGTACTCATTGGTCACATCTGCATTCTTATGAACCTGATTTTTGTGGTGTTGCAGAATATTTAAGGCAACGATAATAAAAATCCTAGCATCTTCATCATTTCACTTAGAGTACTTTTCTATGCATATGTGTAAGTTTTACATTGTAGTGTATCATAACTATTTACCACGTAGCTACACGTAGCTACATAATCATCATAATAATTACTTTGATAGCCACACAGGCATCCATCTTGTTAATGTGCCATCATTTACTTAACCTACATGTTCAACAATAGGAGACTCATTTTCCGATTTTTCCACTATTACAAATAACCTCTAGGTTATATATTTGTGCATATATTTTCTCTCATTTTTTTTAGATTATTTCCTTAGGATACACTCCTTGAATGGGAACAGTGAGTCAAGGAATGTGAATTTGTAATAGTTTTTAAATAAATTGACATTATTTTTCCAGTATACAATGCCATCAGCAATATATTAGTATTCTACTTTCATTACAACCTTATCAGTAGTAATATTATTTTCTATTTAGTATGCTTAAATAGCACCTTACCTTTGTTTTTGCATTTTCTCAAAAATAGCAAGTTTTAATCAAACATTCACTTACAAATTTTGCATTCTCTCATATTTTGAAAAGCTAGGTAGGTTTTTTTTCCTTTTTTAACATCAAGAACTCTTGGCTGTCTTTCTCTCCCATTGCCTGATAATTTTGTGTATTAAATAAAGCTAATGTTGATATTTTTCTAACAAAACATTCAGTGGCACTCCCATATTAACTAATAAATGAGGACCTATATATAAGGAACTGTAGGGAGGACTCAGATAAAATAACAGGAAAATTAAAAAATAAAGAGTTACAAAACCCAGGAAGACATATCTGCACCAGCAGATTCCCAAAGTCAAAAGTAAGGTTGCAATGCAGGTGGTTCAATCTCTGGTCAGACTTTGATGACTTTCTCTGCCCCTGACCTGCTGCTCACACAGTCTCACTTTTCAATGAGCAAACTCAGGAGCTCCAGCCATACTGCTTCCAACATTTCCTTCTAAGTTTTGTCCCAGGAAAGCTGCCTGATAAAGGAAACCACCATTATCATCCACCCACCCACCCCCAACACACACACACATACACACACAGCAAAAGCCTTCATACCACTCCCAGTCTGATCCTGTTTCAGATCAGGTAAATACATGAAACTTCATAATGTATGAAATGGTTTCCCAAATCACAGACCAGTGAGGGATGAATGCTAGTTCCAGAGATCTGATTTTGCCCCACCGGAATTCCAGGTAACTGCACAGTCCCCGAGATGGATGTCTTCCATGCTCTGCCAAATGGTAGAAGGACATTCCAAGAATACAAACCACCATAAATTTGTCCTGGAGTTGAATAACTACTATCTCTGTTAGAGATTTCTCTTTGACCTGAGGATGTTAGAGTTGAGTAGGGTAATTGCTACATACCAGTATCTGGGAACATAAAGAAATGACTCACTGTGCTTTTCCCTTTTCCTCCTACAGCCTCAACCGAGGGTTCTCCATAAACGTGGTTAGCCTTCCAAGCTGCTGTCCTGCCAGTTGATATGAACGTGGCCTGTTCCTCACAGAAAGATTAACTCATGGCAATGCCAGAAGATCTCCATGGAGCATTGACAGATTAACCAGATTAACTGAAAAAACATCCATTCAGTCAAGATCATGGGCTTTGGAAAATCTTAGTTTGCTGTGGATTTTAAAATGAGGTGCATAATATACAGTGCCAAGTTGTTCCAAGTGGTCGTTGGCAGACCATTAGCTGGAAAATTGCTTCCAGTTTTCATCACTGTGCATAACTCAAGCTCCCTTAGGGGAGCTGTCTGTGCCCTTCACTAGAAGTCCTATTTTAGCATGGCAACTACTGGATTATTTTATTATGTGTGCAGATGGCATGATGTGTAAGAAAAAAAAAAACCACAGCAGTTCTGCAGTCTCAGTGGAAGTGTTCACGATATTCTGCCCTGGTAGGAATGTAAACATGCCTTGATTGTGTTAGTTATATGTCTAAAGGTATTCTGTCCAGCTCTTAAGCACTTTACATGAGAACACGACACCAAAACCAATCAGCACGTTAAGTACACGTGGGAAAACAAGTATTCTCTCTCTTTTTTTTTTTCTTTTATAAATCTTGTCCTCTTTCTGGCTCAGACTGTCCAAGACAAACTCCACTCCCGGCATATCCCCAGTCATCTGTGGTAGATTGGTGTAAACATGGCCCCAGTACTGTTAGACTTAACCTGTTGATACTTAACCAACTGGATCTCTTGCAGTGCCAAAGGGGAGGAGGGGTGCGCTGGTGGTGGGAATGTCTTAGCTCTTGGTTCCTGGTACTGGGGCACAACTTAGCACATCCACACACAGACAAACACAGGAGGCTTCTAGGTGGCCAGTGCACATATTCTCTCCTTCTATAGAAGAGTGTTTTCAAAGAGCAAAAGGGGGAGGCTTTTTAATCAAAGACTATGGTGGGCTGAGGGTAAGGGCAGCAGAATGCAGGTTTCCTGTGTGGTCTGACTTTACAATTTTAGAAAACTTTCTAGGTCAAGTTGAAATCACAGCTCTCTGAAGAGGAGAAAAAGCAAGGGTCCCCTGCATGCCTGAAGAAGGAAAAGGGCCCAACCCACACTAGGTTCCTACCTCAGTAGAGAACCTACTAGTCCCCTTTAATCCTTTCTGGGATTATATCCACAATTTTTTTTTTTTTTTTACTATGTCTTAAAACAAAGCACAGTCCTGGGAAACTGGTCAACCCAGTTATTGCTTGTCTTTGGGCATTAGAGAGATGTCCATATTGACTGACCCTACATAATGCTTTAGCTTTTTTCCCCCCCCGGACATATGAACTTGGCTGAATCAAAAATTCAGCAAATATGTTGTGTGTACCCACAATCCCAATGTGGGATTGACAGGTATCAGAGGCTCTTCTTTATGTATGCATAGCAATCCTGGGACCCTGCCAGCACAAGGAAGTTTGACATTTTAGATGGGGTCTCCATACACGCACTCATGGTCTGCTCTCCCCTGGCCGAGCAGGGGAGGGGGTCTCAGGAAATGCACAGCCCATCGGAAAATGCCCTCACCTGAGATTTGGAAAGCTGACAGGGGAAGGGAAAGAGATCCAAATGCGATGCGGGTGAGTCACCTCGTAGGCTGACTCACCACAAACCTGTCAGGCTGTGTTGCCAAAGAAGGGGGCTTCCAAGAGGGAGCTCAGGAGTTCAGTCACCACCAAGATCTGGCCTTTGGACAGGTCAGCACCAGGACCATCAGGCTCTCACAGACCATAATTCTTTACAAATCCAGAATTAGGCAGCCAGACCCTGGCCACCAGTGCCCCTGGAGATAACACTCCAGTCTCTCCTGCCCACCTCCTGAGTTTCAATCCCGACAGCGAGGCTTCCTTCCTCTTTCATTCTTTATTTTTATTTAGCAAGGATTTGTTGCACCTACTATGTGCCAAGCATTGTGTTGGGGTAACAACAGAGTACGAGGCCAACTCTCCATGCCCTTCTGGAAAAATATTGCCTCCCCTGAAACACTCCCGCCATCCCAGCTTTTTCACAATGAAAACAGAATTCAGACAGCATTCACCCCCAGCCAGAGTAACCTCGCAAAATGCACATGGCAGCAGGAAGTTCCTTGCTTGAGGAAGGAGACAGTGGTGGAAGATGTAGTAGCATCAGGCCACATATTTGCATCCTTGTGTACAGCCAACCCTTCCTGGGCCCAGACTTAGCTAGTAAGAGCCTCCCGAAACAGCTTTCAGTTGCTTTCCTGGATATTCACCCTGGTCATCTGGTCGCCCTCTTTTACGCAGGCACAACCGCTGGTCATTATGCTAGAGTCTCTGAAGCTCCAGTTCTCAGCGAAGTCCTGGGGACCCAGAATAGGGCCTCTGGAGTCCGAAAGAACTAGTGTCAGGTGCTGAGATACTGTAGCTGGGAATTAATTGGTTTGTGAATTCAGGGTCATTCTGAGACTATGGCTAACAACCTTGGAAGACTGGACATGCCTTATGGTACGGATGGTCATGAGATGATGGTGGTTTGTCCTTCCTTCCTTTGGCTTTTGCAAAATATGTTCTGAACAATTAAATAAGTAGAGTTTCCTAGCATTTTTTTTTAAGTCAAAAGTGTGCTGACAGATTATTAAAAGGTGATGGGTAAGGGTGGAGATGGGAAAAGGCAAACTTGAAGACCATGAAAGAGCCCCGTTGAAGATGGCATCTCCATAAATGCCTTAATTCCTGGCACACCAGGTATTTGTGTATGAGCTGCGACTGTTTTCCAAACTGTCCACCTTGTTTTGAAATCATTTGGGGGTATGGTTTTGGAAACATGGTGGCATAAAAATCTGAGCAGTCACTTCCTAACCCAGCAAAATGGAGAAATGACTTCCTTCACAGCCTCTGGGTTCTTCGTTCCTGTTGATCCACAATTTCCCCATCATGACTGCCTGCTGTGCTGTACCTTCTTCCCAGGATGTATGGAGGAAATTTTACCTCCCAGAAGTTCAGGAATGGCTGTGGGGAGTTTTGTTTAAGGAGGCAGCAGGAGACCAGGAGGTAAGGGATAAATATTTTGATGTCTAAGGGCTAGAAACTGTTGATGCTTAACTTTTCCTTTTACTTAAACCTCTGCTACACCTTTTATTGAAAGGCTGACACCCACACTTGTGCAGGAAAGACACTCCTGGGAATGAACAGAAATGAATAATTATCAGACTCTCTGGGGTGCCAAGGGGATTAGCTTGTTCCAGCTTCAGAACTGAATTTAAAATGCAGAGCATCGGTGGTTCTGCTAGGGTGAAAAGCAAATCACTTCAGTAGTTTAAGACATACCTAGGGGATAGAGATCCTATAAACTTTCTTACGGGTAATGGCATCCCTTCAGACCCCTGCTCGGGCTCTATGAGCTGTGTAACTGCACATTTGACTTCTACCTCCAGAAGAGGGGAAGCAACCCCGAGTTCTCTCCAAAGTCACTTCTCAGTTGCTCAGAGGTTAACAGTCCTTATTCTGAGGGAATTCTGCCATTGTTTAACACTCAAGGAGAAAAGGAATATCAACCGTACTGAAGAATATAAACTAAGGATAGAATCCTCTAATGGATTTATCCCAGTGTTACTTGCGAAGGCTTTGTCTGCAAATGTCAAGTGATTGATTTTGGATAGGAACAATAAAAGTCTCTCAGAAGAAAAGTTTTCAAGACCCCCTTAGCACTTTAGCTTTACCCAAACCTCCTCTTCCCTGTGCCATTAGTAGCTTCATTCTTTGTGATGTTTTCCTCTACATTCTTTAGAGTAATTTTGTTACTTGACAACTAGACTTAAGATTGCGGTAGACTCTTTTTAAAAATCTAATCTTTGAAAATGACATAAATTCTTTTATGCCTTAAAGGCTGTTTTTATTCACCTCTCCCACAACCCCCTCCACCCCACTCTTTTGCTTTGTTGGGTTTTTTTTCCTTTTAATCTCTTCTTTTAACATAATTCCTTGGGTAGATTTTGAGTATTCTGTAAAGAACTCAAACAGAAAAACTTAGCCATCCCCTTTTTCCCCCATACTGACTAATAATTCCTTCTTCTGCTTGATCTTGGTGAAGGCTTGCTGCCCAAACAGCAGTGGGATGTGGATGCCCATCTCTAGGGAGTGACCGGTCAAAGCTGCTAGTCAAAACAGAACCCATGAGGTTATGAGGGAGGACAGAGCAGGAGATGCTCCCGCTCGGGGCGCAGTGGGGGCTCTGTCTCAAAGACAAGAAGGTCCTGCACCTTTGTTTCCTTAGATCTGCATCTCAGCCTGTAGCCAGAGAACTGTCTCGTGAATTCTGCTTTATCAATGTGCATGATTCCTGGCACCACTGCCCAGCTTCAAGTCAAACAGAACCCCATTTCCATTATTTTGCTCTGGTGACTTACTCTATGGGGAGTCAGGGACATTCTTTTGACAGCGAATCAGCTGTGGGAAGCTTGAGGAAAAGTTGGCCCTGTGCACACGGAGGTTCTGCCACACCTTGATAAAAAGAACAAAACAGATCCTTCCCTGGAGATTCTCGTGTGGGAAGGTGGCTAGGGGGACAGTGTCAGTGCTGGTTTTCTTCTGGCCATCATCTTGGCCCTGCAGGGAAAATTCTGGGTGGGTGCGTGGGGTGCAGAACACCATTGCTAAGATCTAAAAATTTGAAGATGAAGTTCTCCCATAAGGGAAACGTAAAGGGGAAGTGCCCGTGAGTATGGGACCAGTTTTAGACTCCTGCCCAACAGCACAAAGACTGACAAATGACTTCCCCAGAACAGCAGAAAATGGGTGTAAAAGGCTTTGTAAAATTGGAGTTTTGAGCACCAGGGAGGGCAATTTTACGATCTCAAAGAGCCCCAAGCATTCTTACTTCAGAACCTCCCTTCTCCAATTACAGCAAGCACTAAAAGGCACCAACAACATACACCTAATAAAATTTCAAAGTAACCCTATGACTTGCACCGAATCGCAGTGGACTGGTTGACATAATGTTAAGTATTGTAGATGCATTCTTTGTGATTATACAATATTCTTTTCATATTTCGGAGCCAATGGTTCAGGGATTTCATTTCTTTAATGGCTTGTTTTGTTGTTGTTGTTCCAAACCTCCCACATTTCCAGGAGCCTTAGAAAGGCTCTTACACCCAGGCCTTTTTGCCTCCAGTGCAGAGTGATAGAAACAGCCCTAATGACGTGAATGCAACGTGAATCCAGTTGGAGATGCTAACACCCAAAACAGTGAAGACGCGGAAGACTCTGCTGGTTGCTTTCTGTGTTGCTTTGAACCTTTGAAATTTCAGTTGTTTGGATCAAAGGAAAATGAACAGGGCTGTTCTCCACGAGGCTTTGCCCCGTTAGCGCGCGCGCACACACACACACACACACACACACACACACACAGAGCGATCAAGTGTATAATTCTAAGCTGGGTTGATATGCAAGAGCTCACAGGTCTGTTTTGTGTGATTGTATTTAAATACCATCCTCCCCAAACTCTATAAAAACGTATTCAAGAGCTTTACAATGTAAAAAAAAAAAAAAAAAAAAATTTAAAACGAGATTCTTTTTAGGTCATTATTTCTCCTGCGGTGGGGAAACTGATTTTTGTGACATAACTTTGAAGAAATACTTGCTTGCCATTAAATGCGAGCGTCTGGTGTTTGCTCTGTTCCACAAGCTGCTGGTGGCCTTCTCCCATTCCACAGAGGCAGTTGGCCTGGCCTCCCCCTAAAATAGCACAATGATCATGAAGACAACTTTCGAAACTCTGGGCAGCCTCCCTATTCATGCATAATTCAAGCATATGATTTGGATTGAGCCCTGCCGTGGTCTTTGAATGTGTGACCCCTAAATCAGTTCGAATTCTATGTGTATCTCTCTCTCCAGTGTTTATTACTGACCACCGTCAACTGCATTTAGTACGTTTGCATTGGGAGCTGCCCACTGACACTGTGGCAGCTTTGAACGGTTCCCATACCTATTTCCCATACAGGAGAGGACCGAGAACGTTCTCCCACACACCAGCTGCAGAAGTTTGGAAGTGTGTGACCAGGTTCTTTTTCACATCAACAGGCCCCTGTTTATAGGAGGTAAACTTAAAGAGAATTGGGTCGGGTTGGGAGGTGGGGAGGTCCTGGGGGGGGGCACATAGTGATGTTTGAACACTGGAACCTTTGTCTTGTCCATTGTAATGCAACTCTTACCTCCAGTCACCAGAAAGAGAAGCATTAGCCTTGTCAGTGAGTGTTTGGTCCCTCGGGGGGTCATTGGGGTTCCACTTGCTTAAACTCACATGTAGGGAATTTGAAGGCTCTCTGGGGCTCAGAATGGTTTGTCCACCATGACCTTTCCTCCGCCAATAGAAAAATGCTATCCCTACAAGGCCATGTTTGAGGAGACTGTGGCTTGGCTAGTCAAGTTCACATTGCATTGAGCTGAATCATGTTAGGCTCTGGACTTTGCACTGTAAGTCTCAGTCATGATTGGCACAGAAGCAACTAGTCTGCTGAAAAGCCAAGCCAGCACAAATGTTTTGAAACTAATTTCACTAAAATTGGTGCCATTAAACCATATTACTGTAGTTCCAATTAATCCAACTCTTTAATATCATTAGCCACTAAATTAAATAGCTGTACCCAAAACTTTAGAAAAGATCAATATTGTAACAAAATTACATATTAGCAGTAAAATGTACCTGAGAAAAGAAAATATTGATCTGTTGTGGTTTTTACTTGAGTTATTCTTAGGCCTTTGTGGATCTGGCACTGCTCTGAGAAAGGGGAAGAAGGGGTTTTGAATTCAGGAATACTTGGATTCAATAGAAATTGCCCATCTCCCGGGCTTCTGCTCCTCTGTCCCACCTCAGCAGACCGGGTGGTTTGCAGGCTAAAATGAGCTAAGGGGAGGTGTCCCGAACCACTAATCTAAAGCACAATGACCTGGGCTTTCACTGTGAGCCCTTTCTCTTTTTGTTTTCTCCTCGTACCTGGTATTCCTGAGAGTCCATCCTGGGATTAGAAAAGAAAAGAAAGAATGATAAGAAAGTAACAATCAGCATCTTGCATATACACACACAAGCTTTTTCGAATACAGGGGACTAGTCTGAGGGCCCATGGCCTAAGCGCCCATGTATCTCCACTTCTCTGCCTCCAAAAGGCTTACCTTTGACCTAGCCAGGGGAGAGAGCCTCAGGTTTGGCTTAGTGCAGGGGAAAATCACCAATCTCAGGGAAGACCAGTGAAAGTGTGAGTTGACAAACTGAAGGTCACGGGAAGCAGCCACAACAAACTTCGTTGACGAGCTCCTGTATTTTGGTATTTGTCCTAGGCAAGAAAGAGGGGGAAAAAATCACACGATGTGAACTGAATGGAAGACCAGGGCTCTGTTACCCTGATTCCGGTTCACAGTTTTACAAACACTAACAAACGTGGCTATAAAAGCACATTTCATAATACAAAAGCCCACATAGAGGGTAGAAGTTTTACAGCTTCCTTAACTGAGTAGTTAAAGCAGCAGTCTGAATTCTCTTAGTCCCCTAAGAGTGGTTAATTAAATATTTTCCTTATCCATTGCCCACATCTGTGGTTTTTTTTTTCTCTATGCACCCTAGAAAAACTCCCAGGACTAGGCTTAGGAGGATTCAAGTAAGTTACGTGGTAAAATTAGAGTGCCTTTTCTGTTGGATGTTCTCTTCGGTTCCCTGGGTTCCCAGGGCATACAATGTTTAGAAACTTTTTTCTCTAAACATAAGAATCATTGTGGACCACAATCTTGAACCAACGATTTCCGTATCTTAAGCAGCTATCAACTTGCCAATTCCCTCCGGGTCTCCTTTATATTTTCTTATAATGTTTCTTTCTGTTTTGGGTTGTCGTCAAAAAGAGTTGGGGGCATGCTTCTTCTTAAATTGATAGAAATGAAACTGTACAGAATTTTGCCCCCTTGTATGTGTGAGCATGATCTCTTTCGGGCTTGAAAATCTGCTTTATCATTTTGTATATTTGACTATTTTGTATTCAGCATTACTTGATTCCTTATGTGCATGGCAATGTATTAAAATGTGGGATTTCTATTACCGTGTAAAAGTGTTTTGATTCTGATTTTCAACATATATCCTTAGAAAAAAATTACATTAAACTTTTTATTTCTGTTTTCTTCAGCTCATCAGCTTTGCAGAAGGAAAAGAAAAGTTAACAGCATTTCACTTTCCCTGTGTTAGCTAATGATGCAATTCATGGTGGAAAATTGTCCTCAATTATGCTGTGTTTCCTGGAGAAATAATATATGTGAAATGAATTGGTGGCCTCCCTCCAGCTCCCAGCACACAGAATTCCCCCAGCAACAAATCCCACGAGCGTGATTGCTGTTACTGTTGAAGGCTTTAGTGTTGAGCACAGCCAGGCAAGAGACACAATCCTCTTCATCTCCAGATATGGTAACACCCTGGAAAGAGATGGGACAACAGATCTTGGCCCACCAATTTGCTCTCACCCCAGAGAGTCTTAAGTGCTCATAATGGCATGATTGATGGCGCTCCCCAGCACCTCCGGTGCGCTCTGTCTCAGGGAGTGACCAACTAGAAGCTCTCTGTATTTTATCAGTAGAGATACTGACCTTCAAATAACACCTGCCCAAGAGATCTGGGGTCCAAGACAGATGTGGCACACCAGTTCTCCACTTCAACTCACATCTGGATACACTCCAGTCTCGATAGCATATTGAAAGGAGGCCAAACATTTTTTCTCAAATTAAAAAAATTCACTAAATAATACAATGTACCAAATAAAAACAACAGACTGTTTTACCTGCTCTAAACTACCATTTTCACCCTTCCTTTTCTCAAGGAGACATCTTAATGAGTACTTATAGCCACTGCGACTTTACTGAATATGATGAATTGCTTCAACTTGTACTATGGAAACACTTCTTTCTTCTAAATTGCATGAAATAGAAAGGAAATACCCATTGCCTCTTTTTATTACATGTTTACTGTGAATTTAGTTTGGGGGGTTTTCATCCCCCCACCCCACCCCAGAAAAGTTTTCCAAAAGCAAACCCTGTGATAACCTTTTAGGTTGGCTTAGTGACTCAATGTGTCAACCCTCTAATCTCCCAACCCTCTAATTCTAAAAACACTATCTTCTGCCACTCTTAATTCACACAGATGAAGAATATGGAAAATGGGGCAACCTTTTGCCATTAAACATCTTGAGAAGATGGAGAACTAGAGCCTCCAAACCGAATGTTCTCTTGGTCTTGACCTCTCTTGGCTCACCATTCCCTCTCTTCTATTTGTCTCTCTTCCCACTGCCGTCCTTTTTCTCTGCCTGTAACTTCCTGCCCTCTTTCCTTGTGCTTGCCTTGAGTCTTTCTTCTGCTTTACCTTCCTCTTATCTCCTTCTCGTTCCCTTTTTCGATCCCATCGCCATCTCTCTCCTCCAGCCCATTTTACCCTTCTTCTTTTTCTTCCTGTAAGTAGGGCATCCCTCTACTTGATATTTGTATCCCCATCTCTCGGTACGTACTACTTGCTCCACAAAGGTTAGGTTTCGGTGAATTAAACTTGGTGTCGTGTTCTTCCGAGCTTATTTCCCTCCTTCCTACTGAGCCCAGCAAGCCATGCTAACACTCCAAAAAACAACTTAACTCCGCGTAATAAAGACTAAAGCCAGGTGGCTTTTCTGAGGTGGGAGAAAGCTTTAGGTAGCAGATCACCTAGGCAGCTTTCAGTAGCCCAAGCTGGCGTAGGCAGACTCCCCTAGATACCATTTTGCCAGTACAAAGAAAAGTTCTCCTGCCACCTCAGTGTTCTGGGAACTCATGACTTGCCTGGGCAAACATGGTGGCCATATGTGGATCAAGTACACTGATGTCATGAGAAGCTCAGTTGAAGCCCCCCAAATTATTTATTGCCCCGATTATTCAGAATGTTATAAAATCCCTCCATGAGACCTAGTACATGTGTGCTGCAGAGCCAGATGCTCTGTGTCAGAGAAAGTTGTCCCCGGCTGAGGTGATTTCTTATGCTGACTACGCAATCACAAGGATTATTAGCACTTTCCCCTTCACATAGATCTATTTTTATGGCATGTAGATATATGTACACTGAAAAATAGCCTTCCATTACCTTGCCCGATTTTGTACATATATTGAAAAATCAACTAAAACTAAGCTTTAAGAAAGGCAAGCACATTGTCCGTCCTTGTGTGGCACCGGGGAGATGTAAGGTGGGAGTGGGTGACGAAAACTGCGTACGCTGCTTCACAAACAAACACGCCCCATACTCTCATGAGATGTGGAAAACTTGCTGGGCTCCTATTTTTCTCTTGCATCTCTGTCCTTTGAGAGTGGAATCTGAATATTCTTAGGCCCCCCACTGCCCAGTTTCTGCTGGGAATTCCAAGAGGGGAATACAAATATGTCTGAAAGCATTTCCAGATTTTACTTGGTCCCTCGTGAAACTTGCAAAGTGAAATGTGTGGGTGTTGGTATAGGTATGTTACACAGAAAAGCTTTTAGAAGTCCTTCTCCCCATCTATGCAGCCCTCATCATCCATCCAAAGGCAGTGCTTCCCTTCCTTACCCCAAATCTTTCTCTCATTGCCACTCTCAACTCCCAACCAAGAACTCTCCCAGCCACCAGCCGTTTCTGGTTCTCACCTCCTTCCACACCCTCTTTCCTTCTATTTCCATACTTCTCTTCTAAATAGTAGGACTTTTCCATGTGATTTCCCCATTTTTGCCTCTCCAGCTCTGCTCTTCTCTACCTACTACCCTGATTCCACCTCACAAAAGCTAGTAAGCATTGGATTTTTTTTTTTAAGTGAGCAGGGGAGGGAAAAATGTGATAATACAGTATTTTTTCTTCATAATTTTCTTTATCAGTTTTTAAAAATAAGTCTTGCCCCAGAACTGTAGACTAGATCAGAAAACGAAGGATAACAGAAGGTTCATGCAGTTGCCATTGATGGCTCAATTTCTACCTCCCGAAAGTAAGTCTGTGATCCTTAAAGTCTTTTTTTGTTTATTCCTTTAACAAATGTAGATGGATCCTGTGCTATTTGTCCTATGTGCCAGGAACTGTGCATGGTGCTGGGCTAAGTGTTGGTGACTCAGAGATAAGTGATATTTTTTCCTGCCCTTAAAGATTGTACATCCTAAGAGAAATAAGGAACTCAACATATAATTTCTTCTTCAAGAATCCCTTATTAAAATGCGAATATCTCTGGAAGGATAACTTAAGCTCCACTCATTCTCAGATGCTGGGATTGGGGAGAGATGGAAAGTTCCCCAGTCAAGTAAGCTCCGAAAACATGATTTATGTACTTCATTCCTAAAGACATATGATACACATTAGCATATTAAAGGCTCTGAGAAGTCTTGCAGGAAATAATCATATACCTTTGTTCAATGCAGTATCTTCCAAATTCATTCAAGCAACAACATTTTCCCTCGGAGAATACTAACAACCCATAGAATAAGCACTTTTGGAAATGCTGATCTGTGCCAATCATTAGCTTGACGGCAATATGCTATTTCAACCAGGTGAGCGTGAAGGCCCTCAAAAGCTAAATGGTGCAAGAGATGGGGTCCCAAGAGAGTGGTGAAAGGGCCAGAAAGTGGCCTAAAAACGAACTTGCTAATGTGTATTAATAAAAATAATTATAGGGGATGCCTGGTGGCTCAGGTTAATTATCCAACTCTTGATCTCAGCTCAGGTCCTGATCTCAGGGTTGTGAGTTCAAGCCTCACGTTAGCCTCCACGCTGGATGTGGAGCCTACTTAAAAATAATAATTATTATTATAGAACAACCTGTGAGCCTCTCATATCCTAGCCTGCCATCGTCCATGGACGGGAGAGCGGAAAACAGTAGTGTGACTTGGACCAAGGCCCGCATACCTCTTGATTTTAATATTCTGTTTTGGAATACTAGGGTTTCGGAATAGGTGGACTCCAATGTCACTTCTACACCACAAAATTTTAAGCCCAACTATAACTCTGCCCTACCTTATCTCCAATTTTCTTTTAAAGAGAAGTAAGTATACATTTAAAAATCTAGACACTCCAGTCCACTCTTGCTTACTTTCCTTCTCAAGATTGAGAAAGACTTCTTTTTTGCAGCTGGGAGGGGGGGCTCCCGGCTGGTTCAGTGAGTGGAACTTACGACTCCTGATCTCAGGGTTGTGAGTTTGAGCCCCACGTTGGGTGTAGGGATTACTTAAAAATAAAATTAAAAGAAAAACTATTTTTAAAAAAGACTTTTTATTTTATATAGTTTTGTCTCACAAGCATTATACAAGATTTTCAAAGGAAACAAGCTTGGAACACAATTTGAGCGACTGGGCAAGCACACAGACCCACAGTTGGCAACTTCACCAGCACGAAAAAGGTATTGATTTTGATTGGTTAAGCAAAAAATCTTTTAAAATTATTCTTGG
The DNA here is from genome assembly GCF_024610735.1 of Ursus americanus. Lineage (NCBI taxonomy): Eukaryota > Metazoa > Chordata > Mammalia > Carnivora > Ursidae > Ursus > Ursus americanus. The sequence goes on from NC_142135.1 coordinate 20,662,444, forward strand.
ACACAATGGAACTAGGGGGGAAAAAGTCTTTCAAAGAACTTGAAAACAGAATAAATGGTATCAAATTTGGCACCTTTTGTTATTCTTCCTCTTATGACACTCCATTCAGAAATTGAATTAGGGGAGTGAGAGACTGAATTCAGAACTCTGTTTTAAAGATGGATTCAGAAAGACTCCCGCTAACTCTCAAGGGAGATTTCTGAACGCTTCCGTATATGAGCCGACGTGTGCGTGCGGGCGCGTACACGTGCATACGCGTGCACGTGCACACGTGCATGTGTGCGTGTCCACGTAGTCCGTGATGTAGACAGGCAGTGGGAAGGAGGCGGGAAGGAGGCGGGAAGGAGGAAGAGGTCAGGAGAGTTTCCAACGAAGGCCTGATTCTACTTAGGTCAGATTGACTTCCTCTCTAATCCTGGACAAGTCAGGTAAATTCCTGCCTTTATTTTTCCTTCGCATTTGTCTCTGTTACATTCCAAAAATCATTCGATTAATCTTTTAAGTTTTTAAATATATTTTATTTTGAAAAACAAAAATTGTTATCATGAGAATAGGTCCTGACGAGTAAGTGATAATTGCGTCTGAAATACAGTTTAATTGACAATAACAAAAACAATAGCTGCATTGACTGAGTGCTCACTATAGGTCAGGCATTCTTTGGTTTACCTCATTTAATCCTTACTACATTCTGTTAGGTATTATTATTATGACCTTTTAATTTAACAGTGAAGAAATTAAAGTTTAAAGGGATTAAATTCTCAGACCTGACCCTAGAGCTAACTTAGCTATTTCTGACTGGGAAGCACAGAGTCCCAACTGTTAGACATACACCCATGTATTGAGCATGTAGTATACACAAGGCACTATGGTAGGCAGTCCCTTGCGCCAGTGGTCCTTGACCTCTTCAAGATCACAAGTGTTTTCGAAAATCTGCTGAGAACTATGGAGGCTCTCATCAAAAAATGTACCCAACACACAAATCTGTACGTTCATTTTCAGTAGGTTCAAGGATCTTCTGGACCCCATCCCATTGTAAGAACTGCCTTCCTTGAAGAATGTTGTTCAGAAGGGGAGACACGTGAGTAAATAGACATTAGATGCGTGGCCCTCATTTTGCATTTTCAAGCTTCTCAATGCTTCCACGTGTGTCCAGAAGACCAGCTAGCTCCCTTCTGGATGTACATAGGAAAGGTACTGCTATTGCCCAGTTTCTGTCCCAATGTGTGAAGTTGAAAATGTAATAAGCACGTCTGTTAACAAAAATATTTTTCATTATTGCTCTTGGTAAAAAAGGAAGCAAATAGACCCACTCTTTCAAATGCTGATTCCAACATCTGTCCTCCAAAATCAGTATTAATGTATTCTCTTCAAATTAGGATTTTTTTATTTTCTGTGGATAACAAGAATATTAGCTATGCCTTTTTCATGCCATTTCTGTTAAAATTTTAAACACCTTTTCGTTCAGTGTGTTGTTCAATTCAGCTGAGGTTGGGGGGTAAGATGTCTATTAGTAGGAAACCAAGTACACATCCTGTGTCCTCATATGGTATCATTTCAAGCTTGTCAATTCTTTTTTTTATGTTTATATGAATGCTTTTACTTATTCATGACCCATTTGCTTCCACAAAGTAGTTGAAGCAATTCACAAGAAAATATACCATAAAATAGAAAGCTATAGATAAACTACAATCAGGATCAGAGACATTGTGGAGCAATTAGAATATCAGGACAAGGGTGTAGGCTGTAGTCTATATACTTGTCATCATTATTAAAGAGGAATCATAAATTTCACGTCAACCTTGGAGGCAATCAAAGAGATCTGTTGCAGGATTTACAACATCCATAAAAATAAACATGGATGTCGAGCGGAGAAGAATGCAAAAGGTACATGAATTTTTAAAATAAAACAGAAGAAATTGTACTCACTGCTTAGGGCTGTGCCTCCAACCCCTGGGAGTATGAGTGCAGTCTTTTCTGATGATGAGGGTGAAAAAAGTTGGTCAAGTACCACCTTGGGGGATGTCAAATTTTCTTTCCCGCGTAAGTCTTAGAAAAATTTCTTAATGTATTTTTCTAGTTGGTACCCTGAGTGAAGCAGTAGACGATGTCCCTATAGCATATGCGATAAAGGTTTTCAAATAGTTGCTTCTTAGGACGCCCCTCAAAGTCAACAAAGGACACAGCAACTGTGTGCAACCCAGTGGAAAAAATTCTGTGGCCCAAAATCCTGTGGTTTCAGTTTATGAGCTCATGATATCTTAAGACTACCTAAAGGATTGAAAATAAGGAATAAGCTAGAGCCCCTAGCAACCAGCCTCCGTCATGACAGCATCGTGTTTGGAATGCTTATCATGGGGCAGGCACTTTAATGAATTGTTTTACGTAATTTTTACAGTAAGTCTCCAAGGTATGGGCAGTGGTCACGACTCTTTGGGTTGCAAGTGACTAAAGCCCAACTCAAACTACCTTAAGGAAAAAGAGAGAGAGAGATTTATTAGAGGGTATACCTAAAAGCCCCGGGCTAGTGCAGCCTGTGAATCTCTCAGCAATTCATAGGTGCTGCTTTCTTGTCTGAGTGCGGAAAATGGCATCTCACAGATCCAGGTTTCTCTTACACAACATTGACGCTGGTCTAGAAAGGAGACTCTGATTTGCTGTTTTGGGCTCTCTTGCCCATCCCTTGGCTCAGTCAGCATGTCCACGAGAATGTGGCCCTCTGACTGGCCCGTGGGAGGGAAGGTGAGTCCCTACATTGACAACACCACAAGAATCTCCTAGAGGTAGAGAAGGAGAATTGCCCAGAAAGAATGGATGCAGGGCAGACAAAAATACCAGACAGACTTTGCAGTGGGTGTTATTATCCCCACTTTACAGATGAGAAAATGGGGGGCCAACATCAAATGGCAGAGCCCAGATGAGATTGTAAATCCTGCCTTAGGCATAATTGGTCAGGTTATGGTGTGGTAACCAGAAATAAAACCCCAAATTTAATGGCCTAGTGCATCAAAACATGAGTTCTTACTCTGCATACAGGCCTGACTCAGATTGAAGTTTGGGGGAGGCTCTGCTCCCCACAGTATTCAAGGACCCAGACAACTGTGAAGATTCTAGCATCTGGAAGACCTGGATTCCAGGCTCATACAGCAAAGGAAAAGAGAAGCATGAAACACTCACATCCATTGCTCACTTGCCAGAAGGAGCCACATGCTTCTGCGTAACAGCAAGATGGTTAGGGAATAACTGGGGGGATGGGAAGGCTGGCGGTATGTGCATGGGTATTTGTGAGTAGTAAGTAAGTGTCTCTGCCATTTAGGTCTGTCTGACTCCATACCTTTGTCTCTCACTTATTGTACCTCATTCACATATTCCTCAAGTGCCACAGAAGCAAATGGGAGCAGTAAGAATTTCTGGGCAGCCTCTCACCCTGGCAGCCATGAATGAGAAAGGGATGGATATGCTAGACCCTCATGTGATCATAGGAGAAAGGATGGAGAACACAGCAGGCTTCTGAAGGCTGCTCACCTCCTGCCTTTCCTTCAGGAGCCACAGAGAAGAGGCTCGCGTGGCAAGTGATTGCTCTGCCGGACTCCCCAGAGCCAGTCCAGCCAAGAGAGCCTCCTTCAGGCTGCCAGGTACTGGCCCGAACCTCCAAAGCCATTGTGCTTTGAAGCTGCAGTTGTGTTTCTGAATTTAGCTCTTTACATGATTTGAATTCTTGTCTTTAGTGACAACAGCAGGCTGTGGTGGTGGATGCAGGAATCCAAGGGCATCTGGATTAATCTGGAATAATCTAGATAAATCCTTGCCTTATTGGTACCCACTGTTTTGATCTGAAATACCTACTTAATCCCGTATCTGTGAGAGCCAGACTGTGAACCATGAACACCCACTTTGCCTCTTCTGGCCTCAAGCAGAATCTGACTGAAGAGTTTGGGTGGTCTGAGGCCTCTTTCACCTAGACCCCACCTAGGAAGGACTTGTCTTCAGAAGGTTCAGGAGGAAAGCTGAGGTCAGGAGGAAAGAGAAAAGGAAGCGTTCCAGAAGACAGTGTTAAGAGAAAACAATGCTTTTAACTTCTTTGCTTCTCCTACTGTGAACACCACCCCCAGTCCCGTGGTCACCACCTGAAATGTCCCCAGAGGCTTCATTATTGAGTGCCTCCTACTTTCACATACAGTACCTGTGGAGAGACTACTGACTCTCACCGATTATCCCAAACACTCCCGGACATTGTGCAGCGGTGAGACCGGCTGGCACCTATGAAGTGTCCACAGAAGTGACGATACTCCCTAGGCCCCTGGGGAACAGCAAAGAACAACAAGTGTCTTCTTCCATCCTTCTCTTCCCGGCATCTGAGGACCCTCCAGAGGCTACATATGCCAGATGGGAAGAGATGCCCCACGTGATCAGCCTTTACACGTGCAAGAAATAAAATCCGATTGTGCAAGCTGAGATTCCAGGCTGTGTCTGCTGTGGCAGTTAGCATTCATTATCCTGATGCAATAGGAGAAATGCGTAAAAAGTCTTCATGTTTAAAAAACCATCCAGTAAGCTCTTTTGGAAGGTACTTTGTTCTGAAAGAGCTAATGCTTCGTATGTAATTCTTACCTGTCCCTCACTTTCTCAGGAATCTTCTGTTACCTATTTCCAGCACTGTGTATGTGAACTTCAGTTTTCTTCTTTTCCTTCTCCAGGGAACACAGCGTCATTTGGCTTAAAAGAAGAAGTACCTCTTTTGACATTGATGATAATGTCAGTTCTGATATTAACTACATTACACTTACAGTGCTTACACATCTTCACTCTCGTCTCAGCACACTTGCTGGTTCATTTGCCACTTACTTGTATAAAATAATAAGATAAAAATAAAATATGCGTAGGATTTCCTGAACGTACCTGCCTGTCCCAAATGAAACTGTTGGTCAATAAGAAGGGCCCCCATGCAATGGCTTTATGTTTTCAGATTTGTTTGAAAGTTTCAATTCAGCATGGGTCCAGGGCTTGAGGGGTTTGGAGAAGAGTGTCTGGCAGTGTGGTTACACCAGATGGGAGCACGTAAACCTGTGAGGATCTGCCACCTGGGCTTCTGCGGGGGCCCTTCCTGCCTTGCTGTTCCCCACGCCTAGCAGGCTCTCGTACCACATCATCACCTAAGTATCTCTTTCTCAACATTCGTTTTATTTTCCTGAAATGTCACATATGTAGAGAAGTCTTTTTTCATCACCCAGGTAACTGCTCTCCCACACAAACAACAACGAGAATAAAACAGCTATATAGGATTTCAGGGGGGACAATTGAGGCAAATTTCACACCATATTAAATAATGTTAGTGTATATTATTACATTTTTTCAGTCATCATGGCATTGTGGTTCTGCAGGTGAATATCCTGTTCTTGGAACGTATTAGCTGGACTAGCTAGAGCTAAAGTTTCATGATATCTTAATTTACTTTAAGGGTTTCAACAAGAACAAACACACGCGTATGCAAACATAAAGACATGCACACACCTAGAGGAGGGAAAGAAGGCAAATGTGGCCTAACAGTGTGGACTTAGGCAATGAAAAAAAAAAAGGTGTTCATTGCATATTGTTGTTTCAACTTCTCTGTAGACCTGAAATTGTTCAAAAGAAAAAGAAAAAAACAAGAGTCTCCACTCCCACTTTCTATCCTTTGTCGCTGTATTTTCTGCAGAGCACCTCCGACTCTCTGAAATTATGTACTTATTTATTTCATTAATTATTGGATCTTTTTCTTCCGCTAGAATGTAAACCTCTGGGGGCAGATTTTTGTCAGTCTGATAACCCAGTTTATTCCAAGCACCTAGACCAGAGTAGTGCTCAATTAATAGTTGTTAAATCAGTGAATGAATGACCCATCCAGATACCCTTGACCGGTGCCATATCCCAACCTCCTTGAGGACGAGTCAGGGGAAAGTATCTTAAACACCTCCAGCCTCCCAACAGCCCAAGGACCCCCATAAACAGCCAAGCCATCAGCAGATCTGACCTGTGGAGCTACAAGAACAGGGAGATTTCAGTCCCAGTGGGAACATCACACAGGCCCACATGCAACAAAGATGACCGAGAGGGCCCTTTTCACTTCACAAGTGCACTTTAACAGCATTGCCCCACTGAGCCCTCAGGTAAATCCTACAAGACACATGACATTCATAGGGAACCAGAGCACAGAAGGGCTTTCATGACTTGCTGAAGGTCCGACAGTTTTCATTGGCAGAGCTAAGATTTGAACCCTGCTCTCCTGACTCAGAATAGTTAGCCCTTTTCACTATATGTCAGACCATCTGAAAATATTACAGTTACTGAGAGGTAGCATTTCTAATTGCCAAATGAGTCACATACATGCGCACACACACACACACACACACACACACACACACACACACGTCAAAAGCACATCCCAAAAGAGTTTATCACATAAAAGAAAACAGAGATTGCTTGTCTTAAAGGTAGACCCTCGCACTGTACAATGACAGCTGCTTATTTTGTCATTGACACAGAGGTTCCGGGGCACAGGGGCCCTGGTTTTGAGCTCAGCCTGCATCCTTTAAGGCAAGTGCTTAAGTTCCTTAATCCACCAGCGTGCCCTTCTGCACTCTCAACTCCATAAAGACAGCCAACCCTTTACAGTAGTGGCCTCAGAGCTCTAACATCACACCTGGACAACACCTAACGCCTTGTAAGCTACGCAGAGCTCTGTCTCAATCAATACTTGAATGGAAAGCAGATACTGAAAAGAAAATTCAAGCTTTGCAAGGAATAGTGCTGCTCACTCAGAAGGTTGCACTCTTTTTTTTTAGATATATATTTTTTATAATAATTTTTATTATATTATGTTAGTCACCATACAGTACATCCCTAGTTTTGGATGTAAAGTTCAATGATTCATTAGTTGCGTATAACACCCAGTGCACCATGCAATACGTGCCCTCCTTAATACCCATCACTGGCCTATCCCATTCCCCCACCCCCTTCCCCTCTGAAGCCCTCAGTTTGTTTCCCAGAATCCATAGAAAGATAAAAAGCTTCTGCACAGACAAGGAAACAGTCAAAAAAACTAAGAGGCAGCCCACGGAATGGGAGAAGATATTTGCAAATGACAGTACAGATAAAAGACTGGTATCCAAGATCTACAAAGAACTACTCAAACTCAATACACGAGAAATAAATAATCAAATCAAAAAATGGGCAGAAGATATGAACAGACACTTTTCCAATGAAGACATACAAATGGCTAACAGACACATGAAAAAATGTTCAAAATCGTTAGCCATCAGGGAAATTCAAAGCAAAACCACATTGAGATACCACCTTACGCCAGTTAGAATGACAAAAATGGAAAAGGCAGGAAACAACAAATGTTGGAGAGAATGTGGAGAAAGGGGATCCCTCTTACATTGTTGGTGGGAATGCAAGTTGGTACAGCCACTTTGGAAAACAGTGTGGAGGTCCCTTAAAAAGTTAAAAATTGAGCCACCCTATGACCCAGCCATTGCACTACTGGGTATTTACCCCAAAGATACAGACGTAGTGAAGAGAAGGGCCATATGCACCCCAATGTTCATAGCAGCATTGTCCACAATAGCTAAATCGTGGAAGGAACCAAGATGCCCTTCAACAGATGACTGGATGAAGAAGTTGTGGTCCATATATACAATGGAATATTACTCATCCATCAAAAAGAACAATTTCTCAACATTTGCTGCAACATGGACGGCACTGGAGGAGATAATGCTAAGTGAAATAAGTCTAACAGAGAAAGACAATTATCATATGGTTTCACTCATTTATGGAACATAAGAAGTAGGAAGGTCAGTAGGAGAAGAAACAGAAGGGGGATGAACCATGAGAGAAGGTTGCACTCTTAACTGTGAGTCAGTCTATCCCACTTACCTGATAGGAAGGGGGAGGGGGCGCTGCTTAAAAGCATCGTTCTGTCTTATTCAAGGAATGGAAAGCCTGACTCCTAGGAGCCGGGACTTATTAAAAATCCAGTAGCACGTTCTAGTTAGACTAGAATGCCTTTTGATCGTGGTTCAACTCAGGTAATTACATTCCCATCCAAATTTCCATGGGTCTCCAATTAGTTCAAACAGACTTGCAGAATTTGCTATAAAATAGTGTTAAGCTTAATCAATGCAGTGATCAAATACATATTTTATATTTTAGAAACCTATGTGGAGGAAACTGACTTATTATAAAGTCTATATTTAAGATCTGTTTGGGGTGTTTTTCTTCCTCTTGTTTAAAGCAACCTTACTGAGATATAATTAATATACCATCATTCACCCATTTGAAGTCCACAATTCAGTATTGTTTGAATACATTCACTGGACTGTTCAACCATCTACCACAGTGTCATTTTAGAACTTGTTTTATCACCAAGAAAGGAGCTCTGTCACTCCCCATTCCCTCCTAGCCTTCCCCTTCCTCCAGGCTCTGGTAACCACTACTTTCTAACTCTATAGGTTTGCCTATTCTGGACTCTTCGTATGTATGAAATTACACAATGTGCGACATTTGTAACTGGCTTCTTTCACTTAACATAAAGCTTTAAAGGCTCATCCATATTGTAGTGGGTCTCAGTACTTCATTCCTTTTTTCAGTCTCAGCCACCATGCCAGTGTAAGGGTATGGAACATTGTGTCTAGCCATTCACCAGGGGATAGACAGGTTATTTCCACTTTTGACCATTAAGAATAACGCTGCTATAAGAATTCATCTACAAGTTGTTGTGCAGCCATATGCTTTTGCTTCTCCTGGGCATACACCAAGGACTGAAATTGCTGGCTGGTATGGTAACTGTATGTTCCACTTTTTCAGGACCTGCCACACTGTTTTCCAAAGTGGCTAAAGCTTTTTACATCCCCATTTGCAGGGCATGAAAGTTGCAATCTCCCCACATCCTCATCCATACTTGTCGCTGTGTGACTTCTGATTGCAGCCATCCTAGGCAGTGTGAAGCGGTATCTTCGTGTGGTTTTGATTTGCATTTCCTAGTGACTGATAATGCTAAGCATTTTTTCATGGGCCTGTTGGTCACCCATATGTCTTCTTTGGAGAAATGTCTCTTCATATCCTCTGACCACTTTTTAAATTTGGTTATTTGTCTTCTCATTGAATTATAAGAGTTCTTTATATATCTTGGATATAAGTCCCTTATCAGAAATATGATTTGCAGATATTTTCTTTCATTCTCTCTGTTGCCTTTACACTTTCTTGATGGTGTTGTTAACTGCACAAAAGTTTTAAATTTTGGTGTAGTCTAATTTATCTTTTTTAGAGATAAAAGGGAGTCTGCGTCTCCCTTTCCCTCTCCCTCTGCCCCTCCCACTGCTTGTGCTCTCTCTGTCTCTCTCTCAAATAAATTTTAAAAATCTTTTATAAAAAAAAATTATGATAAAGGATACAGGTCAACAGCCAGATGAAGAGATGCATAAAGTGAGGTCTGTGAGAACCCCAAGTGCGAGAGCTTCTGTCCTGTGGAGTTGGAGTGCGTCACACTCCTGGTACATGGATGTATCCACCAACCTGTGTGTCCACCAACCAGCCTGGAAGCTCTCCAAACCCTGTGCTTTGGGGATTTTTCTGGAGGCTTCCTAACGTTGGCATGACTGATCATTAATTCGATTCCCACCCCCTCTCCTCTTCCCGGAGAAAAGGGGATGGGGCTGAAAGTTCCAAGCTTCTAATCATGGTTTGGTTTCTCTGATGACCAGCTCTCATCCAGGGGCCCACCGAGCATTCCTTCATTAGAACAAAAGATGCGCCTGTCACCCAGGAGATTCCAAGGGATTTAAGAGCTCTGTGTGTGGAGCCAGGGTCAGAGACCAAACATTAGAACCGAAGATACTCCTAGTGTTCTTATCACTTAGGAAATTACAAGAAGTGTTAGAAGCTCTGTGCCAGGAATAGGAGGCAGAGACCAATATATATTTTTCCTATTTTTTCATAGCTGTCCTGTACAAGAAAATGTTGCCTAACCCAAGGTCATGAAGATTTACTCCTATGTTATTTTATAGTTTTAGCACTTAAACTCAGGTCTCCGATCTGTTTTTAGTTCATCTTTGTGTATGATATGAGGTAGGAGTCCAACTTCATTGTCTTGCATGTGGATATTTGGTTGTCTCAGAACCAGTTGCTGAAAAGATTACTTTCTCCCATTGAATTGTCTTGACATCTGTGTTGAAATCAATTAACCAGAAATGTAAAGGCTGGGTTTATTTTTACATCAGTGTGTCTTACATACTCCCCTAGAAGTTCCAGTCAACTAAACTGGTTTTATCGTCTGGGAAATATCTGATGTGTTTCTAGAAAGGAGAATTTGCAAAGTATACATTGACCCAGAGAGTATGATATCTTAAAGATGACTTTAAACCCCTTTAAACCCCTTCCATATTTTATAGGGGATATTAATTTTCAAATCCCAATATTAAACTACTATGTCTGCAGTAATTATCAGGATATTAAACTACTATGTCTGCAGTAATTATCAGGATATTAAATGACTATGTCTGCGGTAATTATCAAGATAATAAGAGTCAGCCTATGTTGGGCCTGGGATTGTGCTGAGCTCTTTGAGTATCTCTGGCGTTTAATCTTCCTAAGAAGATTACAAGTCCAGTGCACACTCATTTCCTCAGACAAGAAAACTGAGGCTTCAAGGGGTCTTGCGGGGTTTTTGCCTCACACAGCGAAGAAGTTGCTTCTGCATTTCCAAATCTCACGTGAGCGGACCACCCTCTGTATAATGGGTATAACTTGTAAATATTGCCTAATGACAGAAATAAAAGTCTCAGTGTTCCCTCAGCGTCTAGAGCAAAGACCCAAAGCGGCTAACTACGGCCCTGAAATGTCTTGAAGGTCCTCTGTTTAATCTTGAAAGTCATGCTACATTTTCCATCTCCATGATATGTGTTTTTATTTAGACTACATAACATATGTGTTTATTTAGAATAAATCTGGCTCCTGAAGGTAGTATATAGAAGTAGGGAATTCCTGTGTCGGTGCCCCATCCTTTTTTTTTTAATCACAATCAAAATATTTCAGGGACTGTACATATTCCATCTTCGGAAACTCTCTAGAACTATCCTTAGGTCTCCCTGAAAGAGCCCTTAGGGTCACAGTCTTCTGCTGTGACTGATGGACATCTTGAAGCATGTCTATGAAACAATTTCCTTTACGCAAATCTTATTTTCATACTGCCTTACATTATACCAGTGAAGATGTATTCCCACAGGAACAAAGAAATGTAGCCGCAACATGTAATTCTGAAACAATTGCATCTGCAAGAAAAGCTTTCCAAAATCACATATTTTTTTAAAGCGTATCATTTTTGAAAAATAATAATAAAGCCAAACTAAGTCTCAAGGAGAACGAATGTGTGCTCAGACTTAAACTCCTGGCCAACATCTGCATTTCCTCCTGGAGTAGCTTCCACAAAAGGAAATTTGTCTGCTCTGTTCATTGGGCGTTTAATCAATCGGTTACTAGTTTTAAAAGGTTTAAAAAAAAAAGGTGTTAAAATGCTTAACATTTTTGAATGTATTAATTAAGAGTGACCCCTTAGATAATCCGTGGTTAGAGCCATTGATGTGTTCGTTTAATATTCCGTGTATTTTCTCTATAGTGAAAATGGGTTTATTCTGCATACATATGTCTGCGTAATCCAAATTCTTTTTTCTGGGACTTCATTTCCACAACCGGTATGCATTTTTCTGACATAGAAGAGGAAAGGAAAGACTTGCCAGTCAGCTGATCTTGAAATTTAATAATTTCTGAAGGTCTTTCCTAAACCTATGAATTAAGCTTGATAGGGCAACGACAGGGATAACTTGTCGAAGCAGGATTCGCCCCCGACCTCGGATGCGGCTGGCAAGCTGGTGAAGCAAACAGGCCCGCAGTCTATTTGGAAGACGACGGAAATGTGTCTTAGGAGGAACACAGCCTAAGAGGAAAGAGTCAGAGTGTAATAAGGAGAATCCAGTAAGAAAGTCTGGGCCCAGCCATAAACCGACAGTACTGGCAAATTAGAGAGTAGAAGAGCTTTTAATAACGTGACTGTTAACAAAGGTGTCGTCGGCATGTAGGGAAAACAACAAGGCCCGGTGCAGTGTCTCAGGGCTAACAGGACAGGGGAGCCTGTGCGGTCACTGGAATGTGGAAAGAAAGGACATGGATTGTTGTGGGGGAGTGATGGGAGAAAAAATACTCTGACCTCATTCTCCTCTCAGCCTCCATCTTCTCCAGGTTCTTCCCATTGGCCAAATCCAACAAAATACCAGACGGCCAGGGAGCCCATTGTTGTGTCCGCTTAGATGTCGATGCCCTCCAGCCAGAGACTTCCAGGAACACGTCTGCAGTTGAGCAATTAATTGGGTTTATTGCTTATTATAGTGGACAAGAATGTACACCATGGAGGACACGGCTGAGTCTTGGTAATGGGATGTTAGAACTTATTTCTAGAATTGGAGCAGCTGATAGTAATTTGGGAAAAGGCTGGAGAAGGAAGAGGCATTACTCTGGGCTAGATGCAAAGTAAGGCAAAAGCAACTTATTTACCAATTATAGTTTTGGCCTCCCCTCATTGCTTCCTAATTGTAGATAAGATTTATTCAGATACCCAATGATAGAGTTATCCCCACTTCCTGACAGTATCCCCCTCTTCTAACTAAAATGGTGGGCCATTTTTGTGGCTTACACAATATTCAGTTTTTGTCTGTTTTCCCATGTGATTGCGGAGTGGACTCACTGTCTTGATGGATCCTGGTCCCAGAGTGGCCTTGTCTGATGTTGGGTCCTATGCTGGGTTCCACAGTCAGCCTCTCCGCATCCACCCTGCTGTGTACTCTGGGAGACCAATTTGTGAGCAAGTCAGGCAGCCCCTGTTCTCCAAGATCTGGCCTGATACAATCGGCTTGGCCTTGGCGTTCTCCTGTTGAACACAAAACTTGCACAGGACCTCGGCATCAGTCAAGACCACTGAAGATGCAGACTTCTGGGTCCACCGTGGCACTTGGCATCAGCACACATCTCTGAGCCCAGCTCTCCATGGGGAAAAGTACAAAGGGATAAACTTTTGAAAAGAAAAGCCACTTACAGAACACTAGAGCTTCAGATGTTTGCCTCGGATTGTCTTCTGTCAGAACATGACACAAAGGGAAGAGGGCCTCCCCCCACACCCCTGCAGGTCCCCGGGCACGGTGCAACCAGGCACTTGGAGGGTACAGGTACCTTTGTGAAGGTGTCTCGCAGAGCAATAGGGGAAACTGCTTTCCAGCACATGATTGGAAACGGAAGCTCAGTGAAGCCGAGGAGGCCCACAGGGATGGATGGTCGACAGGCGCAGAAGAAATACCCCCTGGGGACACCCAGATGCAAACGGGGGGCTTTGCAGGAAGCCAAGGTCTGGAATTATGTAGAAGGGCAGAACCCGAGGATTCTAGACTCACCATTATCGTAACTCTGCTAGTATCCACGGGCTTGTGAGGCCTAGAGGGGCCTCGTATACGTATTTTTAAGCACCAAGCAAACTAATTTTATATGCATTTAATTAAAACGAGCTGCTTCTTGAGTTTGGCAATGATGCAGAATGCACTTTTAACAGCTTTGTGCATCATTCCCAACCTGTAAATGTGAATAATCTTGCTTACTTATTTATAAAGTTCTTTGAGGTTTTTGGATGAAAGGCTCTTTTAAAGTACAAAGCATTAATTTTTTGTGACAGAGCACTCTACAAGAAACGAACATGAAGCAATATAAAAATTTTGTGTTCTTTCTTGCTTTAAGTTTTTAGTTGCTTTCTTCATAGGGACACAAAAGCCAGTCTCCAACAGGAGATCTGGCGTTTGAGATAGCAGAGCTAATAAAGTACTATAAGTATAAAATCCTAGATAGGCTTGAATTGGCTACTCCTTTTGAGAATGTGAGAAATAAATTGATAGACAAGGTATTTTGTACAAATGAACTCATTTCAGTTAAGTTGCACCGATACTCTTAAGAGTATGTAAATGGACATCTATTTATAGACTTGTTATATCCATTTTTGACCAGGACGAGCAAGTGAAGCCGCAGCCATAGTCAATCATTACAAGTAACTAGACCACAAGAGAAAAATGTGCCAGTTGCTAGGTGATGACTTTCAATCTATCATTTTAGGCAATAAATATAAGATGAAGTTAGGAGGAGAGAAGCTATTCATAGTTAAAACTCTAGCTAAAATGGCTATTATTTATTGCACGGAACTGAAATCGGATGAAGTTGAGAAACCCAGCGTACAAACTCAGAAGCCAGGATACTGCACAAGAGGACATATTTCAAGGACAAATCCAGAGGTAAATAAAAAGCAAGGATTTAGGGGAAGGTAGGATAAAAGGTTTAAAATAAAAATGGACTCGATTCTGTCACTTGTTATCATGTTTCAAACCATAAATATAAAGTGGAAAAAACATTTTTTGGGACTTTCCCGTTTCTAAAAAAGAAGAAAAGTCTTTCAGCCCCTATCAGTGATTTAGCGGGGACAGTAATGTATTTGGCACAATGGCATATGCAAAGGCTCTGTGAGACCCTGTGTGCCTGCCCTCTGAGAGCATAGAAGCTGGTTTAGAAATACAGGTGATGCAAATGAAATGGTCAGAGAATAATACAGGCATTAAAAACATTTGGTTAAAACCTATGCCTGGCCTAAAACAAGCACTCAAACAGCAAAGAATTGTGTGCTGTATTGCTGGTTCTCTAAGGCAGAAACCTTAGCTGTCTCAAACACAGCTGACAATTACAGAGCATACGAAAAAGTCTCCCTCATTACCCATTTACTTTAGCAAGCCTAACAATCTAGAACAGCGGTTCTCGTACTTCAGTGTGCATCAGAATTACCTGGAGAATTCGGTAAAACACAGATCAATGGGTCCCACCCACAGAGTTTCTGACCCAGTAGGTCTGGGCAGGATAATTTGCATTCGTCGCATATTCCCAGGTGATACACTCCTTCTGATACGGGGAGCACATTTTGAGACTTACTGGTCTAAAAGATAGTAAGTAAATTTAAAAGCATGAAAGAGGATACTGATAACAGCTAGCGTTTACTCTGTACCCACAATACCACCATGCTTCAGATCTTCCTGGTGATAGATGATAGATAGGTAGATAGATAGGTAGGTAGGTAGATGATAGATAAGACAGAGACCAAGGGAAAGTCTCTAATTTTTATGTCTATGCAAACATAAAGAATAGGCATGCATGTAAGGGGCAGAATACAGACTTGAACCCTGGTCTGTCTCAATCGCAGCCCGCGTTGTTTCTGCCAGCGCATTCTGCATCTCTCTGCAGACACCTGCTAACAGCAAAAAAGTACCAGCTTTCAGTATTAGAGGAGCTTGAAAAGCAACCAAAGCCACGTGGAAGATCACAAAATGCACGGCTGCCTGGGGTCTTTGAGACAAGACAACCCAGCCTGCCCCTCTTCAGGTAGGACTGGTGTTGAGCGGCCCAGCTTTATTGCTTAGAGTGACCCTTGACAGCGGTGCACGTAGCTGGGCCTCCCTCACTGCTCTCACTGCGTCACAGCTGAAGCAGAAACTGACTGGCGTGACCTTCCAAGTCCAGAGAAGGGACAAGACGACATGCTTCAAAATTATATTTTCTCTTTGAAGGGCTCACATTTCCCCCATTTACCTTTACCCCAAATGATAATGGTAAGTGGAAGCTGAGGGGGTAAGAGCCCTAGAAAATGTTTCCTGACCATAACAAACACCAAAGAAGGGGGGCAGGGGTTCTTCCCTCCCCCCTTACCCCATCCTCAGGAGAAGAGGGACATTTGTTTCCTAGGCCTGTTCCTCCTCTCTCTCCCCTTCTGTAGAGCCAACATAGTCATCAGTCACCCAAAGTTGGAAGTCACCTTGATATCTTGATATCTTTCATTCCTGCCAGTAAGAGCACATTCCCTATGACTATGCTAACTCCTTTATCGAGGTACAGTTGACGAACAATAAGGGCACCTAACGTGTGTACTTCGATAAATTTTTAGCACACACACACACACACACACACACACACACACACACGTATGTATCTCCATGGAACACCCTAGATAGTGAAAATCACCACAACCCTTAAAAGTCCTAAAAGTTGCCTCAGGCTTGCCTTTCTCAACGGTCCCTGTCCTTCCCATCCCAGGGAACCACTATCTGCTTTCTATCACAAGGTTATTTTGTACTTTTTAGAGTGACACTGACCTTATGATTATTGCCATTTATGTTCTTTTATGAAGCATTTGTTTAAATCTTTTGCTAAAGTACAATGTATTAAATGAATCAATGACAATAATCATTATTAATAATTTATTATTGTTGTTACGGAATTTTAAGTCCTCTTTATATATATCCTGGATACAAGCCATAGGCCAGATACATGATCTGCAAATATTTCCCCTCAGTTTGTGCTTGTCTTTTCATTCTCTTCACAGTGTCTTTTGAGGAGAAGCTCAAAATTTGATGAAGTCCAATTTATTTTTTTAATAGATCGTGATTTTGGTGTATCTGAAATTTTTTTGCCTAATCAAAGATGAGCAAAATTTTCTCCGATGTTTCCTTCCAGAAGTTATACAGTTTCAGGCTTCACATTTAGGTCTCTGATTCATTTTCTGTCAATTTTTGTATATGGCTTAAGGTATAGATTGAAATTCCATTTTTTTCCTTTGGCATATGGATAACAAATTGTTCCACACCATTTATTAGAAACTAATGAAAATCTTTCTCGTCTTTGTTGTTATCATTTGGCCACGTGTGTGTGTGTCATTGTTTGGTGTCTAGACTCTCTGTTTTGGAACATTGACCAATTCGTCTACACTGATGTCATTGTGACTTCATGGTAAGTCTTGAGATCAAGAAGTGTAATGTTCTTCATTTTGAAAGTTGGATTGGCTATTCTAGGTCCATCGTATTTCCAAACAAATCGTATGGTTTTTGACTGGGATTGCACGGAATATATAAATCAACTTGGAGAAAATCGGTGTATTAAAATACCAAGTCTTCAGATCCACGGGCATAGCATAGCTCTCCCTTCTTCAAGTCTGCTTAAATTGACTTCGGCAACATTTTGTGGTTTTCAGTGTACAAGTATTATTCCTCTTTTGTTAGATTAATCCTTAAACATTGTAAATTTTACCTCGTTGGGTTCTGTATATTTTTATATTCCTATAAATATTTAGGACTTTGTTCTGGAATATAGTTAGGTTACTTGGAAATTGGAAATGGTTTGATTCCTTTGGAGTTTGCCATAAAGCTTTGTTAAGCTGAACCAGGGCAGCACTCGGTCCAAGATTCAATTTTTTCCCTACCAGCGAAGTAAAACCCTTCTGAGTACTCTATGCCTTATGAATGATGACATTTTCTATTCCTGCTCGTGTGAGCACACAATCTTCCTGGCCCTAAGTGAGATCCTAAGAGCTGTTTCTTCTAATCCTTCCAGATGGTTTTTTCCTGTCCGCAGGGAGCGTCCTCACATGTAGGTGCTGGCATTACTCAGCTTGATACACAAGAGGGGGGTCCTCTATGAACGTAGAGTCCTCTCCATCCAGCCTGCTCTTCTTTTCTGTTCTCCCATGCAACTCTAGGGGCTTGGGAGACTGGCCCCCTTACTGCCGTCTTTGTCTCGTCAAGTCCCAGAGACCACTGTGATCCACCAGAGTTCCCTTCCCTACCCCAAGGCCTGGAGGCTCTTTCCGATCAATAACTTGGGGCCATCAGAGAGCTCACCTCATTTGTTTTCCAGCTTTCTGAGAATACTTCCCTTCATTGTCTGATGTCGACTGTCTTAAAAAACTGTTTCATATATTTGTCCATTTTTTCAGTTGTTTTAAGTGGGAAGACCAAACTAGTCCCTGTTATTCCATCTTGGCTCTAAGTGGAAGTCCTCTATGCCCTTTAATTTTATTGTGTTTCTCTTTTATCCTGTATTTTCTATTCCACTGCCCCCATTGTTATATTGTAAAAACAACAATGAAATAGCTTTCCTTTATGAAAACCTGCTATGTGCCAGGGCCTGTATCACACACTTGATAAACATTATACCCAGCAACCATGACTGCACATTGGGCTTATTTTTTTTATTTACAAAATATTCCAAACATTTAGAAAAGTTGGAAGTGATAAGAATACTCTCACCCCCTAGAAGTGACAATGCTAACCTTTTGCAGTATTTGCTTCAGCAAAAGTGAAGTGTCCTTTGTGACCTGTTCCCTGACCCACTCCCGACCTTCTCTCCTTTGAAGTAGCCGCTGTTCTGGAGTCGTATTCTTCCTGTCCGTGGATTTGTACATCCAAGGTGGGCTTACTATGTCCATTCACTGCTGAGGAATCTGAGGCGTGGAGAGGTTAAGGGACAAGAACAGGGTCATTCAGTGTATAACTGGAGGAGCTAATATTGGAGCTCAAGTCACTCTGGCCCAAAGCCACGTACTTCCCCACAGGTGTGCATTCATCTTCCTGAGGCCCTATTGAATCATAACGGTTCCCAATTTTGATTGCTATCCCTGCATTAGATAGAAGTTTCTCATCTTGACTTTATAGTCCTGACAAGCCATGACTCGCCTGTCCCCGAAACACCCCGATTCCATGTAAACCTCTTCAAATCATACAAAACCATTTGATTTTCCCCAGTAGTACAGTGGATTTTCTTGTATCGTCATCTGTATTTTTTCCCCTCCACCTGGAATGTTCTCCTCTCCCCATTTCCAAAGGTCAAAAACCATGCAGATTTCTTCACAGTTTATCTGACCAAAAAACATTGATCCAGTCATTTATTCATATCCAATATCGATGACTGCAGAGAGCAGATGACCAGTGGCTGTTTGAGTCTTTGCTCCTTCCCTTCACCTGGGTATTTCGCCATTGAGAACCTTATAGCAAAGCATTTTTCATCTCTTCCCTAGCATTTTGCCATATCTGTTAGTATTTTGTATACATGCCCTTCCCTGTTGTATGTTGTAACTTTATCTCTGTATTACCATGAATGTCTATCATAGAGCCTCACTGTACATAGTAGGGGCCCAATTATTAAATTGAATTATACACTCAAAATCTGGATATCCTGGGAAATATAGGAATTGATAAATATAGTCGTATGTTTTTAATTTACTTTCACCTTTAAAAAAAATAGTACAAGAGTTTTCTTACGTGGGTACATACACAGAACCCTTTCTAAACGTCCAATGTTTGGGCCCACATGGAGCCTTGAATCCAGTGTTTCTGCAAAAAACCTCTGACACACAAAAGGAAATCCCAGCTCTGTCCTTCCACCCGCAGAAAATGGCATGAACATCTTAAAGCAAGTTGGCTCAAAGACATTTGGATCCAAGCAAGTGATCCAGCCAAACTTTCACACTGATATGATGCGATGTTATCTTATACCACAGGTGTTTTGTTCTGAGCTGGCCTGAGTGACTGCACGTTGTTAACATCATTGCCACGGAAAGGGCCACTGAAATGAAAGGGGTTGCCATCAATGGGTCTTTTTATGGTTACCGAGCTGTGGAGCAAACCTGTTTGAGCCGGAATAACAGATACAGTGGATTCCTGAGCTAATTCCCATTGTATAGTTCCCCTGCCTT
This sequence comes from Ursus americanus, assembly GCF_024610735.1. Lineage (NCBI taxonomy): Eukaryota > Metazoa > Chordata > Mammalia > Carnivora > Ursidae > Ursus > Ursus americanus. Next base: position 20,682,068 of record NC_142135.1, read on the forward strand.
CAACCAAAACGGGATAGTGGCTTTGAGATTATCCATTACAGAAGACAGAAAATAAGTCTTGTATTAAATGTTACATATTATGGGGAGAAAAGGATGCTGTTTGATACAAAAAGAATTTGGTGCTGGAAAGAAATGCTTGGATTTACTTCTGTGCTTGTGACACATAATTTTACTCAGCTAGGTGGATCAAGTAAAGAATGAGGAGGAAACAAATACCTAAAACCAGAGTAAAAATTCCAGATCACTTCCCCTTATTCAACTCTGTGTGCATGGACACTGCCGATTCGGACATGTACCATTTCCTCTTCATTATTCATCCTCCTAGAAGCTGGACGGACTAGAAATGTGCTAAGGCGTGTTGTGAAAAAGTAGTGAACTCTCTGCCATAGACACTCTGCCCATCCCGTGCTCTACTGACTGGGGGTAGCCGCCTTGAGGCCCTTGTCCAAGGAACAGCCTAGCTTCACGCTCCGGGAAGCACATCCATTTTCAGTCCAGACTGGGGGGCATTGGCGGCATCCTCCTGGTGCCAGGGCAGTGTAGACCGGTGAGCACTGGCTGAAGACCCACGGTGTGCTGGAGCCTACTGTGCTGGGCTCTACGGTGAATACAATATGATGTCTGCTTTGGCAGCCTTCGCAACTGAATAGAACCATAAAGAACTTCAAGATAATCTGTGAGGGAACTGTCATTACACATGGCCCACCCAAAGAAGGAAAAATTGTTTCAGCCACCCTGTTCTGAAATGATGTGTCTGGACCTTGTGTTCTGACCATTCGATTGTTATTTGAATTCAGAGTTGGGTCCATACTTTTTTTTTTTAATTCATTTGAGAGAGAGAAAATGAGAGCATGAGCAGTGGAGAGAGTTAGAGGGAGAGGGAGAAGCAGACTCTGCGCTGAGGAGGCTACCCAACATGGGGCTCGATTCCAGGACCCCGGGATCATGACCTGAGCTGAAGGCAGATGCTTAACCGACTGAGCCACCCAGGCGTCCCAAGATGGGTCCATTCTAACTTCGGTAAAATGCAATAGTGTTTTCTACACGGGACTTGATGAAAACAATGAAAAGAATTAAATAGCCTGATTGAACCCATACCTTAAAATAGATCAGGTGTAGGGGGAACCTGGGTGGCTCAGCTGGTTAAGCATCTGACTCTTAGTTTCAGTTCAGGTCATGATCTCAGGGTCCTGAGATCAAGCCTGCATCAGGCTCCCTTCTCAGCAGGGAGTCGGCTTCCCCTCTCTCTCTCCCTCTGCACCTCCCCCTGCTCATGGACACATTCTCTCTCTCTCAAATAAATTAATAAATCTTTAAAAAATAGATTAGATATAATACACTAAATAAATACTAATAAGTAAATATATGCATGCTGATTATATATGTATATACAGTATTAAAGTTTAGTAACTAAGCCATAACAAATACACAGAGTTAACTAAAACTTATAGTGTGAGCAGTCTTGCTAATGGTGTCACCCAGTGGGACGTCACCATCATGGTGGGGTCTAGCTCTTCTCAGCTTATCTCCAGGTTCTAGGTCTGCTTCTCAGTCCCTTTAGTGACTGGAACTGGTCCCATGCTAGACCATTTGCTTACTTTTTTATTCCAAGGCTGACATATTATTACACAGAATTGCCATTGTCTTTTTCTGTCATTGTTCTCAAGGTTCATGTTTTAAGTCGTCACTAGATAGTTCACTATACCCCAAGCTATTACTGTTCCTGATTTGCTACTGCACGCGTGTGTGCAGTGCTGGACCGTAGGATGCTCACTAACCTCTGATGCCCGCTCTGCACTGCTGTCTGTTACAGCCATATAGATTCCTTGCCCCTACTGAAATGTAGTGGTGTGAAGGATTCTAGAGAACACCCTGGACCTCAAGAAGGGAAAGAACAGCTTCCAGGCTAAGTGCTTTCTGAAGAGTTTTCTGCATTGTGCAGGACTTATTGATGCTCTTCTTTCTTCCTGGGGTTTCTGTGAGTAATCAATACATGCACATTATTGTGAGGCCTGCACTGTGATAACATGATAAACAAAGCACCATGGAAACACGGAGGAGAGAATGATTAATTCTGAAAGGATGGTGATGTTTGAGGACAACGATTAGAAATTTTGGTCTGGCAGAGGACATATGAAAGGGCATTCCAAATGTATGGAATAGCAGGGACAAATATATTCATTTACTGAAGTGAGTGGAATGTATAAAGAATGTGTAGCCCCGTGTGATTGGTTGGTGTACAGGGGATTTGAGATGAGATGAAGCTGAAAAGGGAGCAGGACTTCAGAGGTCCTTGAATGCCATGATAAAGATTTTGAGATTTGTCCTCAAAACAAAACAAAATGAACACCTCCCCTTTGACTTTTGCATAAGCGGGTTTGGACATAATCTAATTTGCTTTTTCCAGAGGAAATTGACTGCAGTGTAGTGGATGGACTGGGGAGGTGAGGGACAGTGGCAGGCAGACCAGGTAGGGTCACTGCAGTAATCCATGTGAGAAATAAGAAGGATCTCAAAGAAGAATGTAGCAGAGAGAGTGAAAGAGTATGTCATTTCAGGTGTAGATCGCAGAGATTTCCAACAAATGGGATAAGGGGATAAAGAAAAAAGAAGAACCAAGGGTGAAGTTCAGGTTTCTGAATCAGATAACTATGTAGGTTGTTGTATCATTAATTCATATTAAAAATATAGGGGGTGCATACATTTTTGCTTTGGGGGGATATGGAGGAAGTGGAAAGGTAGAGATGCCACTCTTGGCTAGAATAATCCTTGGCTCATGGCTGGCCTTTGGGCATCACCCTCCTAAAGCAGTATCAAGAGGCAAGGTCATTTCTATGGCCAACATGGGGAATCAAGCATAGTTCAGCCAAAGCAAGCCTGCACGAACCGATCTGGTAACAAGCAACACCTTAGTACGGGGTCTTTCAGGTCTCAGCTACCTGAGTAGATTGACCTTTCTTCGCTCGTAAGGAGGGAGATACTGGCCCCAATTCTTCACTCATTTCTGTCTCCATACCCTTTGTCATGTATCTTTGCAGTGCCTCCTACAGAAGACTCAGTGTACTTTCCTGTCTCATGACTTCGAGTTTGATCAATGAGATGTTAGTAGATAGGACCCAAGCAAAGACCTGAAATGTGCTTGTGCAAGGGGGACTTGCTCGCTCTTTTGCATTTTACTTTTCACCATTAGGAACACTTTCGCCTGGGTAGATATTGCCCCTTTACCCAGATTCTACAAGAAACATTCAAGAAACAGAGCCAATCCAGCAGCCACAGCTTGAAGCCAAACCACCTAAGCCCACATAAAAATTATGTTATGCCACTGAGTTTTGGTGTGTTTTGTTACACAGTGAAAACTAACTGATACAGCCATTGGGTGAACTATATTGTTATGGGCGGTGATCCTCTCAGCTCCTGTCCCAACTCTTCAGCCAGCTGTGTTGAGAGTCTGGCAGAGCCCCTGGCACGTCAGACGGTTGAACAGCAGCTGCAGTGGTGACAACTGAAGTTAGATCTATTCACATTGATTTTGTGACCTTTCATGGATTTTCAGCCATTTAAAGAGCGTCCACTTCTACTAATGAATGGCACTGTGCTTGCATATCACAGATCACTAGGAACAGAACTTCCATCACCAGTACTAGACTTTTCCATACCTTACTCCTGCAATCAAGAAATTCTTCCTTGTTTGACTCTCACCTTCTTATTCTCTTCCAAGCCTTAAATTCTGTAATTTTGTGGGGGAGGGGGTGGGTAGGGAGGTGGAGCATGGGCTTGGTTAGTTTTGTTTTCCAGAAATGTAGAATATCTGGTCAGATGCCAACTTTAAGTTCTTGAAGAGAAGTATTAAGTAAACTTTTGGCCTTTCTTTCTCTGGGTAAACAAGCCAAACTCATTTAACCTTTCCTCAGAGGTTCAATTTGCCGATTATTTGACTGTTTCTCTGCTCTTTTCTGAACCTTTTCTACTTCGTTATATCTCTTCTAAGTTATAAAGACCAAAATTGGACATGGTCTTTACATCTGAATTAGTGCTTAGTACAATACCTCTACGCCGGGGTCTTTGAGACAGTGCCAGGTCAGAGATGTCAGGAATTCGCCCCCTCACCGCATTGTAATAGGGGGTCTGTGCTCTCCTTGCATTTTCCAGCCACGCCTCGTGGTCCCCAACTTGTACCTTTGGCAATGATTTTTGATACCTCAAAATCTTAATCTGTATTTGGTCCTTGCCATAATCACTCCAAGTAGTTAATGATTGCTCTTTTTTATTTTTTATTCCTTCTGCTGAGACTGGGATCCATAATCGAGATTTGGGATTTCAAAAGTTAAAGAAAGAGAGTCACATTAAATAATTAGAATGAACACACACCATTCTTGTAATACTAAAAGATATCTAGGTAAGCACAAAGTGTAAGTAACTAAGATACGTAAGAATAAATATTAAGGTAGGTACTAAGTAGAAATATTATACTAAGATAGTTCAATACTACCATAACTTCATAGCCTGCCCAGAGGAAAACTGCAAACTGACATAATTGGTCACTTTTGTAATGGGAGCCCCTCCAAAAAATGAGGTGAGGAAAAGTAATAGCAACAATAGTATATAAGAAAAACAGCTAACATGGTATCAATTACAAATAATGTTCCAGGCACTATATTGTTTTCATATCTTAGGTTCGGTTTCCCACAACGAGACTCCTAGACAAGGAATTCCTGTGAATGATTAATGTTCCCTGGACAAAGCAGGAAGGGAGAGAAGACAGCAGGACGGAGAAGAAAAGTCAAGTAAGTATGCCATTTCAGGCAAATCCCACTGTGGAGCAAAACCACTTGTAGTTGAGAATTGCTGGTATAAAGTCATCAGGATGGTGTGGTATTGGTGTCAAAATGGACAAATAGATCAGTGGTAAAGAATAAAGAATCCAGAAATATATACACAGATGGCCAATCGATGTTCAACAAAGGGGCAAAGGTGATTCAGTTAAGAATGATAGTCTAGGGGCACCTGGGTGGCTCAGTCGTTAAGCGTCTGCCTTTGGCTCAGGGCGGGATCCCAGTATTCTGGTATCGAGCCCCACGTCGGGCTCCTCCGCTAGAAGCCTGCTTCTTCCTCTCCCACTCCCCCTGCTTGTGTTTCCTCTCTCGTTGGCTGTCTCTCTCTCTGTCAAATAAATAAATAGTCTTTATAAAAAAAAAAAGAATGATAGTCTACTTAACAAATGATGCTGAAACAAGTGGCTGTTGATATGCAAAAAAAAAAATAAATGAAAAATAAGGAACTTCAATACATACTTTATATTGTACACAAAAATAACTAAAAATGAATTGTGGGCTTAAATGAAAAACTGAAAACTATGAAACTTCTTAAAGAAAACAGGAGATAATCTTTGGAAACCTGGATTGGCCAGAGCTTCCTTAGACAAGCACCAAAAACACAATCCATAGAAGAAAATATTGTTATATTGTACTTCATCGAAATTAAGAACTTCTGCTCTTTGAAAGATTCTGCTAAAAGGAAAAATCAAGCCAGAAACTCAAGAGAAAATATTTGTAAATCACATATCTGATAAAGGATTTGTACTCACAAGACATAAAGAACTCTCAACATTCAGTTATAAGAAAACAAACAACCCGGTAGAAATTTGAAGATTTGAAGACATATGGATGGCAGATAAATGTTCAAGATCATTAGTCTTCAGGTAAATGCAAATTAAAACCACAAGGAGCTATCACTTCACGTCTACTAGAATGGCTATAATAAAATACAATAATCACTGGTGTTGGTGAGAATGTGGAGAAAGGGTAATTCTCATGAATTACTGGTGGGAATGTAAAATGGGACATCCACTTTTTAAACTGTTTTGTGATTTCTTGAAAAATTAAGCATACATTTACCATGTTACCCAGCAATTCCACACTGGGACATCTAAAAAAGAAACAGAGAGAGAGAGAAGGAGAGGAAGGAATGAAGGAAGGAAAAGAAAGGAGGGAAGGGGGAAGGAAGGAAGGAAGGAAGGAAGGAAGGAAGGAAGGAAGGAAGGAAGGAAAGAAACATGTCCACACAAAGATTTGCACACAAATGTTCACAGCAGCATCATTCATAAGAGCCAAAAAGTAGAAACAATCCAAATGTCTACCAACTGATGAATAGGTAAACAAGATGTGTTAAAACCATATAATGGAATACTCTTCAGCACATAAAAGCAACAAACTATGATATATGCTATAGCACGGACAAATTTCAAAAAACATTATGTTATACTAATTGAAAGAAGCCATACGCAAATGGTCACATGATTCCGTCTATATAAAATGTACAGAAAAGGCAAATCTATAGAGAAAAAAATCTGTTTGCGTCGACTATGGCTGGGAGTTGGAATAGGAATTAACCACAAACAGGCATGAGAGATTTTTTTGGTGGGAGGGGGATGATGGAAATATTCTAAAATTGGATTGTGGTAATGGTTGCATAGATTTTCCAAAAATCATTGAACTGTACATTTAACATTGGTACATTTTATGGTATGTAAATTATACATTAGTGAAGCTATTTATCTTTAAAAAAGATATTGTATATATAACTTTGCATTCCATTCTTTTCACTAAAAACCATACCATAAATATTTGTTAATGCCATTTAAAGACAATTTCTTGAACTATCTTTCTAATAATTACTCACCATTTTTAATACACATACCCAAAATTTATGTAATACTTTCCCTTTAAATTATTAATACTTTTTTAAAGTAATGTTTTGTTTATTTTCTTTGTGCATATTAACTGTGTGACCTCAAATATGTTAACCTCTCTCAACTTTAATTTTCTGATAGGAAAATGGGCATAATTAATACTATTCCTACTTCTTAGGTACAATATGGTCATTCTAAACATTGTATAAAATCAGGTATGAAGCACTTAGCATGATAATGGCAAACACCAACTAGAAGTTAGCCATCATTACTGTCATTAGCAATCATAAAAGCTGAAATTTATGATTATTCTTCAGAATAGAATCATAGAAGTGAAATCTCAGGGGTCATTTTTAAAAGCACTATCCTTGGGGCGCCTGGTGGCACTGTTGGTTAAGCGTCCACCTCTTGATTTTGGCTCAGGTTGTGATCTCAGGGTCCTGAGATCGAGCCCCGGCTCGAGCCCCACATCCGGTTCTGCACTCAGTGCGAGTCTGCTCAGGATTCTGTCTCTCTCCCGTGCCCCTCCCTCCCATGTGTTGTTTCTCTCCCTTTCTCTCTAAAATAGAAAAATCTTTAAAATAAATAAAAGCACCGCTCTCTAAATTAGAAGTAGGCAAGTACATTCTTGTCTCTGCCCCTTTCTCCGGGTTACTGGAAACCAGGAAGAGTGCCTCAGATTCTTGCTGTGAGGCTTCTGAGAGTTCATGATTCCAAGCATCCCCGTCTCTCCAACCAAAACCCATCAGTCCTGTGATTTCTCTCCTGGTGGGGGTAAACTGGTGGCCTCGGATAAAAATATTGGACAAATGACAATAATAGATTATATTCTTCCTCGTAGGCACCATAGTCGCCTTTTCATAAGGATCACTAGCGTCTCATTAGTACAGAGACTTGGAACATGGGGTCTTAGGATTCTCTACTGCTTGGGAGGAAGGGCTGGTCGTTGTATGTTGCAGTCACAGACTATTTTGCATGTGGTTATGCAGCCCGAATTCCTTAGGGCGGTATACAAGACTTTTCATCCTTTACCCCTTATTTACTTCTTCAGCTCTGTCTCTTGCTGCCACCTCCCTCCAGCCGAATACTAAAATCCAGCCATAGGCCCTGCCATGCCCCAACACGTGCTGTTTCCTCTCCCACAGGCTTTGCTCGTGGTGTTTCCTTGTCCTGAGCCCTCGCTAGTCATCCCTGCCCCCTTCGTTCGACTGACTCCTCCTCGTAATCCTGGCTCCATCCTAAATACTCCGTCGTCTTGGAAGTTTCCCTGTCCCCAAGTCTGTGTTTGGTGCTCTACCTTGAAGCTCCCGCGGCACCCTGTCATTACCCTTACTGGATTTAAATTGCCTGTTTATTTGCCTTCTTCCTGATCACATCACGTGGCAGCCGTGGGGTTGCCTCGCTTTGATCTCCCTTCAAGAACGAACTTGCTATTTAACTGCGAGGAGTGCAGTTAGCGGACAGCCTCCTGCTGTTAATGCTTCGAGCTGTACCTCGACTTTCAAGTGGAGACCTTGGTCGTTTGGGGCAGCCCCAGTCAATGACTGAGCATAAGGGGGTACTGGGGCTAACGCAGGGCTTCTGGTGGGAAATATGTGGGCTGCCTGAGACTTCGTCAGCTCTGCATTGTGGTCTGAGGCTCTCTCTCTCAGCCTGTGCTCAAAGGCACCGATCGTACGAGACTCTCTGAACTTTCTTCTCCCCATTCACGGGGTAGAAAAACCCCGAATTTGAGTCTCATCTGTTCTCTCTCTCTCTCTTTTTTAAAGTTTTATTTATTCAGTTGACAGAAAGAGAGTGAGAGAGAGCACAAGCAGGGGGAGCAGCAGGCAGAGAGAGAGGAAGAAGCAGGCTCCCCGCTGAACAGAGAGCCTGACCTGGGGCTCCGTCCCAGGACTCTGGGATCATGACCTGAGCCAAAGGCAGACGCTTAACTGACTGAGCCACCCAGGCGCCCCTCTGTTCTCTTTACTCATAATACAGCAAGCAGATTTTCCACTGGCCAGAGAGGATTTGCCTCCGTGTACTTCCTCCCTCCTCTCTCCTTGCATGGTGTCCTATCTGGGGGGAAAGGGTTTCCTCACCCTTGCAGTTCCAGGGCGTTACTCTCCAATACCTCTTGCTCTCCTAACTTTGTCACTGCATCTGCTCTCTGGTTAATCCAATTAACATAGACCATAAGGTCTCTGAACGTGAGGGCCATGTTCTTATGCAAATTGTATCTTCAGCTCCCAGAACAACACACAATAGGATCTCAATAAATAACTATGACCGAATGAATGACTGAATGAACACTGAAGATAGTGTTCAACACAAAGGAATGTCTTAATCCTGTATAGTTCACAGATGCTAGTCAACAGTCAAGAATATTCTGATTTAGGGGCGCCTGAGTGGCTCAGTTGGTTAAGCGTCCGACTCTTGATTTCAGCTCAGGTCATGATCTCAGGGTCATGAGATCGAGCCCTGCATCCAGCTCTGCTCTGGGTGTGGAGCCTGCTTAAAATTCTCTCTTCCTCTCTCCCTCTGCCCCGCCTGCCCCCCCTGCCCCCCATAATCTCTTTCTCTCTCTCTCTCTCTCTCTCTCAAAACAAAAAATCTCGCAAACAAACAAAAAAAGAATATTCTGATTTGAAGACTCAGATTCATATATGAAATGCATTGCAGGAATGATATAATTGTGCATTTTCAAGTAGGTATTTTCCACTGGTTGGATTTATGCCAAATATGTAATTTACCCTTTAGGATAATCCCATGGGCTAATGTAGCAGAGTATGAGTCATAATAGATATTTGTACTTAAAATTACACAATAGCTATAAAATTGTTATTTACTATCAAAATAGCAAAATTTAAATATTACTGCTTATGCCTGGAAATCTCATCTAAATGTTGTTGTATAGAGTAAAATCCAAAGGCATTAAAATCTTTCAAAATCTGGGCCCTATTCGTTTGGTACTTGTCACAGTACCATCTGTATGCAGTGTGTAGCTAGCTAGCTCCCCCAGTAGATGGTGAACTCCTTGAGGGCAAGCATACTGTGCACTTCTCTGTACCCCAGTCCTCCCACCCTCACCTAGCTCCCAGCATCTGCAAGAGCTGCTTGTCCTGAATAGCAGTGGATTTCAGATACAAGCTCCATCACTTGCTGATTGTGACCTTCAGCTTCTAAAACTCATCCTTGTTTCTCCCACCTTTACCCCCTCATAAGAACTAGTAGTGAGATGTGGAGATTTTTCCTCTCTGTTCTCTGTCTTTGCTCTCATCTTGGTCCCTCCTTCTCTCCCCCCACATTCCTTCTTCCCCTCCTCCCTTCCTTGCTCACCCCTTCTTTTCCTGGTTTTCCTTCCTTCCTTCCTTCCTTCCTTCCTTCCTTCCTTCCTTCCTTCCTTCCCTCCCTCCCTCCCTCCCTCTCTCCTTTTAATCCTCAAGCATTTCTTAAATGACTGCTATGTCCCAAGCACCATGCTAGGCACTTTGGAAGCAGCAGTGAATAAAGCAGACGAGGCTTATGTCCTCCTGGACCCTCACAGTAAGGGAGGGGCTATCAAAAATAATAACCCAAAGAACGAATATGTGCAATAAAGTTAGAAGTGAAGGGGTGTAATGGGCCAAAAAGATGCCTCCCTCCCAAATGATATCCGTGTACGTCCCTGGAGCCTATGCATGTGACCTTATTTGGAAAAAGGGGTCGTTGCAGATTTGATTAAGTTAAGGATCTTGAGATAAAGAGACAACACTGGAAAAAAAAAAAAGAGAGAGAGAGAGAGAGAGAGAGACAACACTGGGTTATCTGGGTGAGCCCTAAACGGGGCCCTGCCAACATTTCGATTTTGGATGTCCGCCCTCCAGAACTGGGAGCAAACTCCCTGCTATTGTTTTAAGCCCGGAAGTTGGTCATCATTTGTTATGGCAGCCACAGGAAACAAACACCAGGGGATGCGTAACCACAGTGCTCTACTCTAGGCTGGGGGGCTCAGGAAAAGACTGTGCATAGACCTTGTCCTGCTCATGTCTTCCTGCCTTCTGCATTCCATAGAGTGCAGGGGCTTTAGAATATAGTCTCATTTTCTGGAATCGATGTTCTTTCCTCTCTGGTTGGCACACTCCCAACTTTCTCTTGCCCAGAAAGTTGGAGGTTAATTCTTATAGGTTTGATTTGAACCACCTTTGCAATAGATTCTCTGAGGTCTGTACTCCACGTTTCTAGAAAATTACCACCGAACTGCTTCAGCCTGGGTATTTATAACACACACAGACAGAAGTTGCTATGGTATGCTTTGCCAGCAGGTGCTATTCCCCAACTCGGCACACCGTGATGTGGTGCAAGGGGCACAGGTATGCATCATGAGGTCTACATTTTAATTCAGCTTCTGATGCCAGTTGATCGTATGATGTATGGTGAGACAGGTTATTTAGGCTTCAGTGTGTGAAACGAGGGCTTGGGAGAGGTTTAACCCTAAACTTCTCTTCTGGCTTTAAAAATAATCATAATTCCATAGTCAGATCTTTTTACAGTTGTGAAAAAAATGATGTTAATTGACTTAGGGGAAAAAAAATAAAATAAAATAAATTGACTTAGGAGTCCTATAAAACTAATTCTGTATATGAGAAGTCTACAAAGGGGCACCAGGGTGGCTCAGTCAGTTAAGCATTCAACTCTTGATTTCAGCTCAGCTCATGATCTCAGGGTCCTGAAACCAAGCCCCGAGTCGGGCTCTGCAGCTGAGCATGGAGCCTGCTTAATATTCTCTCTCTCTGCCCCTGCCCATCCCCCACTGGTGCTCTCTCTCAAAGGAAGGAAGGAAGGAAGGAAGGAAGGAAGGAAGGAAGGAAGGAAGGAAAAGGAAGAAAGAAAGAAAGAAAGAAAGAAAGAAAGAAAGAAAGAAAGAAAGAAAGAAAGAAAGAAAGAAAGAAAGAAAGAAAGAAAGAAAGAAAGAAAGAAAGGAAGGAAGAGAAAAAGAAAAAGAAAGAAAGAAAGAAAGAGAAAGAAAGAAAGAAAGAAAGAAAGAAAGAAAGAAAGAAAGAAAGAAAGAAAGGGAGGGGGAGAGAGAGAGAAAGAAAGGGAAAGAAAGAAAGAAAGAAAGAAAGAAAGAAAGAAAGAAAGAAAGAAAGAAAGAAAGAAAGAAAGAAAGAAAGAAAGAAAGAAAGAAAGAAAGAAAGAAAGAAAGAAAGAAAGAAAGAAAGAAAGAAAGAAATCTGTAAAACAGATTATCTAAAAGCAAGAGGAAAGGTACTGGGTGTCTGTTGGTTTCAGCCAGCCCAAATGATTCCCAATATCAGATGTACAGGTAATCACAGGTCTTGGCTGTCCCCTCAAAACACATAACTCAGAGTCAACCTTAGGGAATTCACTGGTTTTTGTTCCTAATGTCATGAGTTTCCTTGTGTAGTACCCATGGGTAAGCTAAAACAAGTAGTATGAGCTAAGTTATTCAACCAGAAGAGATTCCTTATCACACTTGTTAAATGATACTGGTAATGAACAGGTCCTAGTCCATGCCTGCTATGGATTATTCATCATTCCGACAAATCTCTGTGTCTGTGCTCTAGGCACACCAAGTCTGAACATGCCTCTTCTTCCCTCACTCTACTCCCTCTCTGCACCCCACACACAAGGTATATGACACAGGATAGTATTAGTCACTTACATATATCAATAGATATTCATCAAGCAGTTCTCTTCTTTGCCTGACTCTGCAGGGATCAGAAATGTACAAGGCAAGTATGGTCCTTGCCGTCAGAGAGTTTACTTATGCAAAGGTAGCCAAGCATTGTATTGTAAAGGCCAATCTAGGGGTGCTTGAATTTGTTGTAGAAGCAGAAAACAGGAAACAAATATTCTGTTCTGTTACACTGTAATCTAGTCCATGGACCTAAGCTGTCCAATTTACCATTGTGTTCCTAGCGCCTAGCCCAGTTTGCCCAATAAAGTAAGCACTCAGTAGATGTGAATTGAATGATAAATGTATGGTCTGAAGTGGGTAGGGATGGTCAGGGAAATATTCCAAAATAATGAGTTAGGGTTTGAAGCTTCAAGAGACGTTAGATGACATAAGGCAAGAGGGACCGTCTAGAGGAATGGAAACGAAGTTGCAGACCCTGCATAGAGCTAACAGTAGGATTTGGCTGCAGAGTTAATGCTGAGATCCGTCCTTCAAAGGTTGGCGTCATTTCAGTTCACGACTTCTATCAGAGTCTGCATCTAACATTTGTTAATTTGGGTGGTGGAAACAGGAGGTTCAAGGACCTAGGAGAGATGCATGGCCTCCCACCGTGACTGACTTGCAAAAGTTGTCTTAATCAAGTGCCAAGGTTTTTATGTGTACAATCTCTGAATATATAGTGCAAATCTTTAGTTGGGTGACAAGATTGGTATGGCTCTCTGCTGCTGCCCCTAAAAATGTCTTGTTTCGTGGTACAATGAGCTGAGGTTGTCATTCTAGAACATACACCATTGAGAACTGTCCCAAAGAGAGGCTTTTTTCCAAAGTTTTCGAGCAATAGTTGTAAGGGATGACAGGTACCATGTTCAAGACCATGACTCTTCCTAGCCCTCCTTTATTCTTCTCCTTGGATATGGTTCCCTAGATCTGAATGCCCAAATATGGTGTTTCTTCTTTGCTAACATCTTAATAATTTTCATGGAGTCAAGTGGAATCACAAAGATAAATTAGGTATGATGATGTTGCATCTGAGATCCGTATGGCTTCTGTTACTCACTGAATTGGAACCAACATTCTTACTCCTCATGCCCAAACTACCAGAGTTCTTGCCTATCTCATTCCTGTCCCCTTAACCTACATCTCAGCTTCTGTGCTTGTATTTTTGCCTCATAGGAAGTTAAACATCAGGTTATCTGTTGGAAGGCAGCTTGGTGTACAGGACATTGGCTCAAAACTGAAGACCTTGGTTTGAGACTAATGCCGTTACTGACGAGCTATCTGGCCCTCTCCTGCCTAGGCTTCATTTTCCACCCTGGTAATACAGGAATAATAATACCTGACCTGTCATCCTCACAGAGTTATGAAGAAGAATCTAATGAGACCATATACCTGACAGCCTTTGCAAAATCTAAGACACATGAGATTTAAGGATGTTTTCATTTTTGAGTCTTCTCTAAACTATGGCACTCTCAATTTATTAAGTATTTCTGTTCCATTATACAAATAGCTACTGAAATCCCAAGACTTTCATAAAACCTGAATCAGGAAAATATTGACAGTATCTCTTGAGTTTCACAATCTCTTAGAATTCTACAACTTCTTATCTTTTAGGCCAGTCTCTAAATTTATTCTTGCCCCTGTGACCAACACTCCGGAGAACTCGATAAACATCCCTTGAATTAATGTATGAATGGCTCTGCGTCTGTTAGTCAGGAGAGTCTAGGCTGTGCTGCAGTGACAGCTAAGCCCTGACATCTCACTGAGGTAGCTCAGCAAAGCTCCTGTGAAAGCGGATGCAGATCAGTGGGGCAAGACGAGGCCTCTGATGACTCAGAGGTCCAGAGTCCTTCCGTATGTGAATTGAAACGTGGTTTCCAAGGTTTCCTGCAGGGAAGGAAGAGAAAGATGGAGAAAGCTCAGAGCTCTTCACCGCCCTGTCCTAGAAGTGACATGTGGCATTTCCACTCATAGCCTGTTGGCCAGAACTAATCATACAGATGGACCCACACTGCAGAAGAGGCTACAGAATGTAGGGGAGCAAATGCTGAGTGCCGACTTCTCTGTGACACAGTGCCCTCATCACAATGAGTCATTGCCTGCTCCATCCCAGATCCTGTTCTCGGCACAGGGAAACCGCAATACACGAGGCAGAGAGACTCCCAGATTCTGTGGAGGGGATACTGAGCTGGGAGTATGGGAGTGTGGAAACACGTTGGCTGTGCTCTCGTATTCCAGCAACATGTACTAGCTATTCCTCCTCGCCAGTTGTCCATTCTTCTCCTTCAGTTGTGCTGTGTTCGAGAGTGTCCAAGTTTTTAAGAGAACGGGACTGGGCCCATTCTCATAGATCGGCGCTCGTCCCTGGGAAGAGGGACCGGCTTCTCTTGCTTGAGCTCATGTCTGTCATGAGGTTCAGAAGCCTCTGTGGTTTCAGTGGGGAGGAGGAGAGAGGGAAGGAAGGCTGGGAGGCAGCGCCTTCCAGCTGGACTTGTTTGGATTGGCACGGTCTCTGTAAGCGGCCGTGACTCCAGAGCTGCTGGAAAATGTGCTTATCCCCCCAGGGGGCTGGGCAGGAAGGGGACGGTCCCAGCTGATAGAGTCTGAATGAGAGCTAGTGGAAAAGGAGCCTCACCCTTTTGGTGGATAAGCAGGAGGAAGACGTGGGGGTCTGGCTTCAGGGTGTGAGCGGGCTGGGGTCGCGTCTTCTCTCCCCGAGCGGGCAGGACGGAAGCTGTTGGTAGTTCTCTCGGGTGAGTGGGAGAGGCACACCCTTACGTTTCCTTCTCTGCCCGTTCCTTGTGACAGTCCTTTCTTTCTCTCACTCGAGTTCTCTTCAGCTTAAAGGAAATGTATATTTTTTAGTTATCTGCCAGAACTCTGATGCCAGTCTCCAAGCTGACCTCACCCACCATGACTTGCTCCTCCCATGCGGACGAGGTTTCTCGAGTCCCTGCTCTGCACTTGGTACTCTGCTAGGTACCGAGAGTGCCCATCGCCACACCTCCATCTCCCATTTTCCTTAAACCTCGAGGACCAGACCGCCGAAAACTTCAGCCCCTAGCCTGTCCTCGCTGTTAAATCGAGATGCAGTTTAGGGTTGGCCAATGAGATGTACTCTCCTGAGACCGGTCAGTGGAAAGGAGGAGGACCAGTCCTCTTCGGTATGGGTGTTGGCTGAGGCACAGTCTCATCGAGTGGGACCGTTCCCAGTGGCCAGGACAGCTGGTCTGGGAGCCAGATGTGACGCTGCGGAGCAGTGGTGTTGGTGAAGTGGTTTTCCTGCAGCTTCCTCGACTGGGGGGTGGGGTGGGGGGGCGGCAGCTACAGAGGAGCCGGGAAGCCTAGCAATGGCCCCAGTTTTTAGTTCCTGCCTGCCTTCCAACAGCTTTGTAACCATTTATTTCCCTATTTTAAATCCTATTCTGCTTAAAATACCTGGAGTGGTTTCTACTGCCTGCGCTTATTTCCTAACCTATCTTGCTTTTATACCCTCTCACTTGCATATGCACCGACGACAGCCCGCCCGGAGTCCCTCACTCACCCTCAGGTGATCACAGTACATATTCCAAGACCCAGGCTCTCACCACTACTCCATGCCACCTCCTTCCTTAATGTTTATGTTCCAAATCAAGTTCCTTCCATTCAGTCTGTCTCCGATTCCTGCATCCCAAGCAGATGTCCATCCCATACCTCTTCCTGTTGGCTTCTTCTGTCTAATATCGATATTTACGTTTCCCCTCTAACCTTATGTCCACAAGAAGAGAAGAAAGAAGTCAGCTTTTATGGTTGAGAGAAATGCTTTCTGTACTTTTGCAACCACTGCTCATATGTATTCTTCGTACTTGTTGGGTGGCACTGTGTTAACCTATAGAATATAAGATCACAGTAAAGAAGGGAAACCTTTGTTCCTAAATTTAAGCTGATGCTTCTTCTCACACCCTCATAATTCAATAAGACTTTTGGGTAATTATTATGAGTACTCATGGGAGACGGGTTGCACGTTTCTGGTGGAAGAAGAACCACCAAAGAAATGAGGGAGGAAGAGGAGGCAGGAGGAAACCATGTAAGAATTTACCCATACAGCAAGCCCTGGGTTTTCTTCCTCGTTGACCTTTGCAAAGATCACCCCTTTGCTTTTTTTTTTTTTTTTTTTTTAATTAGAGAGAGAGAGTGCACGAGCAGGAGGGAGAGAGAATTGCAGGGGCTCCATCCTGAGATTCTGAGATTCTGAGATCCTGAGATCAGGACCTGAGCGGAAACCAAGAGTCAGACGTTCAACTGACTGCACCACCCAGGGGCCCCACCCCTTTGCTTTATTTTTCCATGTCTCTAAAGTCTCCTGCCATTGTTCCACTGCAGACATCAAAATGAGCCCCCCACCCCCACCCCACAATTTACACACCTGCAGCTAGGCTAGGGGAGTGTGATCCAGGAGCAAAGATATCAGTTGTGCATACCACCAGTTTTCCTTAACGGGAAGCTTCGAAGTTTTCAAATTTTAAAGGAAACTTGGCAATCTGGAAGCTGCTGGAAAAATCCAACATTACACCTAATTTCTTTCCAATCTAAGGGGAGAGACTTAAAGGATGGAGAAGCTGTAGTTCACTGGATGGAGAACACCAGGGAAATCAGAACTCAGTCTGAGCAACTGGGTTTGCAACTGGAAAAGCTTCTCTTGGGTGCAAAGTTCGGTCTCCTTAACTTCCATCTTATGGTTTTCCCACTAGATCCATTCCCGAGTGTGGGCACTGGGTCCGGCTTTTCAGTTCATGAGGACTGGTGTGAGGATCAACAAAGAAGCCAGCGTCAGACTAAAAGCAGGCAGGTGAACAAAGTGTGGGTGGGGAGTGGAAGGAAGGGAGGGAGAGGGGGTTGTGTGGGAGGAGGGAGGGAAGGAAGAGTGAGGGTCCCAGGAAGCACAGGGAGGAGGAAAGCAGACATAAAGAACATCTCTGCAGTGGAAAGGTCCTTTCCAAGCCCCTTCAAATCCTGACCTGATGAACACTTATCCTGTTCATTACTTAGGTCTCTCATTTTTGCACTGACCAACGGGCAAGTCCTTTCGCACTGTTTGTATTTTTCCTGTGCCTCCTTGGTTTCACAATTAGATGCCAGCTCCTCTGGTCTCTGTGTGGTCTCTGGACCAGCAGCAGCCCCTAGGAGCGTGGTAGAGAGGCAGACTGTCAGGCCCCACTCTGGCCGCGCTAACTCAGAACCCCGATGGTAACCAGATTGCCATATGATTCTCAAGGGCATTAAAGATTGAGGCGGTGGCCTGCAAGCCCAGAACTGAATGAGGGAAAGAGAGTGAGTTTGGGAGCAGGAGGCTGCTATAACGGACTGTGCACTTGCCATAGGCTCTACTCTTTGAGAGCCTAACGGAGGCTCGGCGGTAGACGGGCAGGCGGCAGTCCATCACGAACCGGGAAAACCGGGTAAGAGCCTAAGCCCGTGGGTCTGAAAGTTCAGTGTGCCTCAGCATCACATGGAGAGCTCGTGAAAACATAGATCGCTAGTTCCTCCTTCCCTCTTCCAGCATTTCTGATTCAATCGTTCAAGGGTGGGCCTGAGAATCTGAACGTTTAGCCCATTCCTAGGTGATGCCGATGGTGCTGATCAGGGATAACACCTGCCGAACAAGTGTCCTAAGCCAGAAAGATACTCAGATAAAAGAACCTCCCTTCTACAAATTATTTGGGATAATTCTGGTCTCAAATGCCCTATTGAATTTGCCATTGGAGACCAGACCACTTTACAATGACTTCCAGAAAGAGGCCCTCGTGGGAAAGCCCTGATGCATTTCGACCAGCTGTGTTGGGTTGAGAGCTAATTAGGAGGGAAGCTAGCTAGAATGGTCCTGCTTTCCCAGCCGTGTTATCCAGCAAACCCAGAGACAGTGGGTTGGTAAAGAAAATTACACAGATGCGACCCGGAAGCTGCCATTTCATTGGGGAAGGTTTTGCCTTTTCATTACAAGAGAAAGCTAACATTTCCCATCTTTCCTTCCACCAAAAGTAGGCAAGCATATAAAACCAAAGTCAATTTCTTACAATTTAGTAACCTCAGTACCAACCAATTATATTCTGGGACATGAGAAACAGCTGTTGTAACATTAGAGCTCGAACAGTTCCATCTCAGCTATTTAAAGGGATAAAAGAGCCAATATTTTCATTCCCTTGTGATATTATCAAGACATGATAAACAACCAAGACTATAGTATTAATTGCATTAATTTGGAGAGGAGAGAGACCACTTTAATTGCTCCAAGCTGGAGAATAATTTTTTATGGGCAGACAATCATTCCATAAATTCACATTAGAAAGGGTACTTTGTCTTTTTCTATCAGCAGCAAAACTTCTGGAGGCAAAAAACAACTACCACCCCCAGTTAAGGCGGATTTCAATAGGAAAAAAATGCTCACTGTTGCTGGGTATTATTTATTGAACTCTGACACGCTGAGCTATCTGATACAGACAAACATAGGGAAGGCATTTGTCTTGAAATAATTCATAATCTGAAACAGGACGTAGGATTAACACAGCTAGATTTAAATACTTGCGCCTACGTCGCATGGGTAGAGAGCATGCCACCTCCCTCGCAGGCTTGAGAAGACCAAATGAGTGAGGGACATCAAAATGCCTTGTAAGCCGCGAGAGCATAAAAGGGAAGAGAAATACCATTTATTGAGTGCCTTCTACGTGGGGCACTGAGCCAGGTGCTTGATCTATATAATCATATTTTCATATTCATAAGAAATCTTAGAAAGAAAAATAAAAACACTCAAAAAGAGACACCAATAAATGGGTAACAAAAATGCCAGTTTCGTCAGTGAGGAAATTATCCAGATAAATTGTATGACTCGGGCTAATTAATGGGATACGCACTAGAGGTATCCTCTCTCACCCCAAAAGACACAGTAAATACTTGTTGATTAATAAGTGGTCACATTCTGAAATCACCCAAACATATGCTGTAGTCTTGGTATTGAAAATACACCTGGTAGATCTGTGTGCTGAGGTTCCTTGGATTAAAACCTACGTTTGGCTCCAGTAGTTGCGATGGAGGGGAGACTAAGGTGGCTCCAGGAAGTGGCTCCTAAGTGTTGTTGAATGCAGCAAGCGTTATTTTGACTTTGGACTAGCCATTTGTAATTTTGTGCCTGGGGGACTCTCTCCAGGTTTCTAGAAGTACTTGTTCTAGAAACTCCCTATAAACACCGCTAATAGTGTTGGCATTTTGCCAGGATCCCCCCGCAGTAGCTTCCAGAGTTACTATGGAGCTGTGGTGGGAATAGGTCTTCCAGTCCTCTGAATGCTCTGGAAACGTATTTGAGGGTAAGAGCAATTCAACACCCTATTAGTAGTACTCAGCACTAAGGAAGAAGGGATTGGAAGAAATCGAAAGAGCACGCTAGGACTGTGTATCCCTCAGTTGCTGGAATTGGGGACACTGCTGTAAGTGGGAGCGCTTACTGGAGTATGAGAAACTGAATATTGCGAAGTTCTGAACCATAGGATTCCTTTTTATGTAGAAAGATTTTCATAGCTTAAATGTCCAATAGGGGATTGCTTGAGCAAAATGTGGAGCGACCATATGAACAGAAAAAATCATGCAGTAAAACTGTGTGCATCAATATGAAGTAATGTGTGAAATCTATTGTAAGAGAGGATTTCTGTTGCAAAGCAGCACTATTCAATATCATCTCACTCCTATTCAAAAATGCATAAATATGAATGGAAGGGTGTTTGATGATGGAATTGCAGGCCATTTGGGTCATCTCTTTGCTAATCTAATTTCCCGAATTTTCTATCTTACGTAACATGTAAAAATAAAGTTTTTTCTGAACAAGTATTATTTTTCTTGGCATCAGGATAATAATAAATAACATTTTTCAGAAGCTTAGTATTGTACATAGTGCTTTATTCTTGTTAGGTCATTTGCTCCTCAGAGTGGCATTCTGAGGGCATTCTTTAATGAGAAGAGGTGTTCCCCCAACAAAGCAAATGGATCGCTGTTAATTGTAGAATCACGTTTCTTCTACCATGCCTCAGTCATCTGGAAATTCAACTCCTCCTGACTTCCACCCAGAGCCTCCATTTTGGAAACAGCAATAAAATTAGGAAGAAGATTGGTCGAGGAGGATGCTGGTATCAAAAAGGTGGTGACTGTAGACATAGATACAAGCATATGCTTATACCGGTCACAGAGTCCAAGTTATTGCAGCCAAACAGCTTTTTCTAAGTGAAGGCAAATGGAAGATTATACAGATAATACTAAAATTGCTCGCAAAGAAAGACCTCTATTTTAGTTTAAATATACAAATGGGGTGGAATAGGGTATACTCAAAAAGCTAGACACACAGTAGCCCTGAAAAGCAACTAGTCCCCAAACCAACAGATCTTCCAGGAGACCTCAAGCATGTCCATACCCAAGTGACCCCCCTCCCCCCCAAATACCATTTACTCTCATTCTAGGATGCCCCAGGGAGATGGCAGTAGACCCACATTTCTTTTGGGTTTTTTGTTAACCCACCTTTAAGGCCTTAATTTTCCATAAACACATAAATAACCACAGAAGAAACTATCTGCGGCCTGTCCCTTATCCCTTCTTCTTCCTGCTAACAGTCCGTATCTTGTCTGGGTACTGAGCAGTAACATGCTAGGGAAAGTAGGCTCAGCTCTGATGGGCTATTCTTAGTCCGAGTCAGTGTGATGGTTAAGTGTGCGTCAGCTTGACTGGGCTGTGGGGTGCCCAGATAGTTGACTAAACTTGGTGGGTCTGTGAATGAGATTAACATTTGAATCAGTTGACTTAATAGAGCACATTGGTCTTCCTGGTGTGGGTGGGCCTCACCCAATCCATCGAAGGACTGACTAGAACACAGAGGCACAGTAAAAGCAAATTCTCTCTCCCTGACTGTCTTCCCTTGCCTTCAGAATCGGGCTTGGACTGTGACTGGAACAAATACACCACTGGCTCTCCTGAGTCTCCAGCTTGCTGACTGCAGAGCTTGGGACTTGTCAGCCTCGATAATCACGTAAGAATAAATCGCTTTATAAGTAAATATATATACATATTTTAAAATATAAATATATATGTACATATTTTTATATATTTATCTGTATATATTATATCTGTTTTTATATATTTATAGAATATATATTTATGTATATTATATATATTAAATATTAACTATATATCTATATCTATATCTATAGATATCTTCTATTGGTTCTGTTTCTCTGCAGAACTTGGATGAATACAGCCAGTCATGGTCATGGTATTCTGTTTTGCTGGTGACTGGTTACCATGTAACCTGTTTCTGCTCAATGAAATATAAAGCGAATGCTGGGAAGGGTGGGATGTTCTGGGACAATTTTCCTCTTTACTAAGAAAGAGAGCAGCACAGACGGAAGCTGCTGTGGTTCCCCTTGCTTCCTGCTTTTGGTTGGGGTTATGTGAAGACCAAATGCCTGGAGCTGGTGTAGATACTGTAGCATTATTGCAGATTTCACTGACACATTAAAAATGGCAAAATGACTGCGGGGTGAGGGGGTGAGCAGGGCGGTGTCCGGCTGGCTCAGTCGGTAGAGCATGCGACTCTTGATCTCAGGGTTGTGAGTTCGAGCCCCTCATTGGGTGTAGAGTTCACCTAAAAAAATAAAAATTAAAAAATAAATGGCACAATGAGAACCCGGAAAACCCCTGGATTCTTACTGGTACTGCTGCCCTGCTTCATCCACCAATGCCAATTTCTAGACCACCTGTTAAGTGAGAAGCTAGTGATAAGACTTCCATTTAAGCCCCTTTGAGTTTGAGTGTGCTGTTACTTGAATCAGAAACCAGCCAGAGAATGAAAAAGTGTAATTCTCTACTACTATCATATTTTGTTAGTCTGGTTTTTTTTTAAAAGATTTTATTTATTTATTTGACAGAGAGACAGCCAGCGAGAGAGGGAACACAAGCAGGGGGAGTGGGAGAGGAAGAAGCAGGCTCCCAGTGGAGGAGCCTGATGCGGGGCTTGATCCCAGAACGCTGGGATCACACCTTGAGCCGAAGGCAGATGCTTAACTACTGAGCCACCGAGGCGCCCCTAGTCTGTTTAAAGTTTGCTCTTTATAAATCATTTCAGCTACGAAATTAGAAACTTTAAAAAATATATCATTTATTGTTTGTTTGCAAGACACTGAAAGTAGTCTCTGCGGAGGACAAGAAATATATAGAAATGTAGATCCCTTCCACCAGTGAAGATGTGTTCATGTTGTGGTTGGCTAGACACCCCTGTAGTTGTGAGGGCGCCTGGGGCCGGGGGTGGGAGAAGACTCCCTCTTTTCTGTTGACCATGGGGCTGTCAATGCTGCCAAAGTACTCTCAGACGTCAGAGTTATTGGAGGAAAAATCATTTCAGCTTCTAAAGGGTAAAGCTGGTTTTCTTTGGCGGTATAGTTTCATAGTAAATTTCATCTTTTCTTGTCCAATAAGAGAAACCTTTACTTTAAAAGGTTGAAAGTAGAAAGCAGTTTATTGATGATATTGGCCATGAAGCCAGAGGAGACACACGTGCACACACAGCTTTGGGCCTTGGCAGCTTGCCTCTGAGCCCAGCCACCCTGGAGACAGGGCCGAGAAGGTGGCTGGATGCAGAACTTGGTGGCCAGGAGGCCACTTTGTTACTGTAGGCACACTCATTCTGGGACTGTTAATGACCTCTCCTTAGAGCCAAATAAATTGAACACTGGGATGAAGGATTTAGTCTTGAAAATAAGGCCTAGCCAGTAGTAAACCTAGGGAGAATAAGGTAAATGGGCTTACAATAGAAATAATGTAGTAATTCTAAATGTGTGCCGCCTTCTACTGATTCTAAGCAACCCTGAAAAATGAACAAAAATCAACTTACTATAAAGAAAAACCCATTCTATTGGCGAGTATCATTTCAAAGATGACTTATCAGATGAATTAATTTTCATGTGCTATTTGTTTCCAACCCTCTGAAAACTTCACCTAAAAATTGTCTTTTCTTGGGACATCTGGCCGGCTCTGTGGGTAGAGCATGTGACTCTTGATCTTGGGGTTGTGGGTTCGAGCCCCTCGTTGGGCGTAGAGATTACTTAAAAATAAAATCTTTAAAAAAAGTTGTTTTCTCTTCCTAAACCTCTTAGTATATTGGCATTACATTAAATTAGGGATTCACTCCATTTATTCATTCAACAAAAATTGAAGGAGCACTGAACAGTGTGTCAGGCACCGTGCTGGGTGTCCAGGAGACAGAGGTGAAAAGTAGATCATCCTTGTCCTTATGAGGTTAACAGCCTTCTGAGGCTTCTGGTGTGTAAATCAATAATTGAAATAAGATGGGAGCAGCATTCCTACAAAATCTTGGCCACAGAATGAGCCGAGTAACTGAGCTTCCTGACAGAAACATCCCAATCATCATCATGCTAATGATCTGATTTAAGGCCCTACTTCTGCACACACACACATGTCATACACATATAATACATGTAATATTTCTATAGTTTTCTGGAAATGGATTTATGGTTTAGGCAGAAATGACAGAAGGCACTAACTTGGGGATAGCTTGCTTGCATTTTAAACAGACTCCCTCCCTGGCCAGTAGTCTCAGGCACGTTACCCCGACTGCCACCCTGAGAAAGGCTGATGTCGAAAACAAGCCTGGAAGGCTAAGAGACTCCGAGACCAAGCCGTGTACGTAGTGGGAGTGGTAGAATGCACCAGAAGCTGTCGGAATGTGACAAGAGGGCATTTATTTTAAGGGTGTGGGGAGTAAAATAAATTAGGCTGCAATTGGATTCTTCAGTCAGGGGCAGGAGTTGAGAGGTGCACTGTGCTTGTGTGAGGAATTTTTTTTAAAGAACACCCAAGTGGAGAACAAGGAGATATAATTTTTCTTGACACGCCAGTGTACAATAAGAACATATATTTAGTAACATTCGCCTCCCTGCACCCCGAGCAGCTGTTCAGCTCCAGCAAACACTCCTCCTTCCAGGCTGGGAAGGGGAAGTGTGCTGCACGAAGTTTCTGGAGTTGTGGGAGACCTTGAGGCCGAGGCCATGCCTCTTCCAGGCAGCAGGGGGTCAAACACAGCCTTGAGGTGAGAAGCGAGAGTTGTTCCAAGGGAAGGACCCACTGAAGAGCCCAGTTTCACTTCGGCAGGAAGAGCAAGGCCGCTTCAATTTGGCGGTCACTCTTTGGTCAGGCTCTTAAAAACCCTCGTGGTGTTAAAGGGCACTCCTCTCGCTGCACTTTCTTAAAAGCGGGGATCAGGAAGGAGAATCTCTGAAAAATCACCGCTCCTTGCTCTGTGAGACTGTACCTCACTAGGCCGGGTATTTGGCTGCCGGGGAAATGTTTTCTATTCCTTGGCAGTAAGACCATGGGACGCGGAAGGCAGGATGTCTCCGCTCCAGGTCAGGCCATCCTTAACCAAGGAGTGAGAGTGACATCCTGGACACCTGGTTTCCTAGGTTCATAGTCAACGTCTTGATGCTTTTTGACAGAGCCTAGGGGGTACAGGTGGCCGTGAGGAGGGTTTAGGTGGCAATGAGCACTGGCCAGGGTGGAGAGAGGCCTTATGCAGGTGCAATATCAGGGATGGGTATTCCTTGGTTTGCTCATTCCCTCCTCCCTTCCTCCCTTCCCATATAGCTACCGGTACGACTCAAAGCGTGGTCCTCTATGGGCTGTGTCGTCATCTCTTAGGAGCTTGGTAGAAATACCAATTCTTGGGTCCCACCCCATACTACTGTGAGAGGCAAAAGTGATGGGATGTCACTTCCTAGAGGAGATTACAGGAAGACTTGGCTACGGTCCTGGATGCGCTCTCTCACTCACTCACTTTGAGAGAAGCCAGCTGTCGTGTTGCGAACAGCCCTTTGGGGAGGCCCATGTGGCAAGCAACTGCTATCTTAGGCCAACAGCCTGTGAAGACCTGAGGTCCACCAACAGCCACGTGAGTGCTCGTGGCATTGAACCCTCCCCAGTCAAACCGTGAAACGACAGCAGCAGCCTTGTGAAAGGCTCTGAGCCAGAGAACCCAGCTAAGCTGTGCCTGGACGACCACTTCACAGAAACCAGGAGATGAGAAACACGGGCTGTTTTAAGCCTCTATTTTGGGCTAATTCGTTAGGCAGCAATAGATACCAGCACAACTACCGAAGCAGAGACTCTGTACGAGGGGCCCTGGAATGCGTATTTTGACACGTTCTTCAGTTGATTTTCATGCCCTGCGGTCTGAGAAGCACTGCTGTGACTCAGTGAGGAGCCGGGGCTTTGGCACTGTCCTGCCTGGGTTCAAATCCGAGCCTGACTACTTCCGGCTGTAAGAGCTCACGTGGGTTACGTAACCTCTCCGTGCCTCCATTTCTGCTGCAGAATGTTGTTAACCATAGTACGTATCTTTAGGTAATACAAAGAGGATTATTTGAGTTAATATATTTAAGGCACTTAGCATATTGCCTGGCAACAATAACCTTAAGGAAGATTCATTCAACAAACATGTAAAGGCATCAACTAAGGGTCAGGTATAATTCTAAACGCTGGAGTTACAAAGGTAATAAGACATGGTCTGCTTCTCCTGGACCCTTGTCCTAGAAGGGAGATAGGCATATAGAAGAATAAACACAATAATGGCTTAAAGATGCTGGGATTGACTTCTGGAGCCCAGAAGATGTCCATTCTATCGTGGATGAAGGCATTAAGGAGAGACTTACTAAATGCAGTGCTTGGAGGGTCGGAAAAGAATCGAGGATGCAGGCTTCATTCCCTGCAACACCTCGCCTTGGTTCTTCGGAGTCTCCATAGCTTCCTTTTCATATGGAAAACTGACAAAGCTATCATCCCAAACAGCTTCCTTCGACAGGGGCTGCTTGAATGCAGGACCTGGGAGTCTTACCCAGTTACAGCCCCTCCGTCCTGTTTCCTGTGCCTGGATCAGGCAGCCTAGTTGATCTGGCCTTCAGATGTTGGCATCTGCTCTTCGTCTCTCTGAAAGCTGCTCCCCCCACCCCCTCCCTCTGCACCCTCCAGTGCTTGCAAGTCCTTCATGTATCTGCTTAAATCCTCCTCAAGGAAGTCTTCCTGGTGACGCTGTTTAAATAATGCCTCCATTTCAGGGCACCTTTCATTTCCTGGTCAGCATGAGAATTTGGCACTTACTCAGTCTGTTTATTTTCCTGTTCACCATCCTCTCCCCTAGTAGACTTTACTCGAAGGGCTAACGCATGGTCTGTTTTCCTCACATGGTGCGTGCCCGTGCCCAGCGCCCTCCCTGGGACATAGTAGGCATTCAATAAATATTTACTGAGTGGATAAATGAATGAATGAACATGTCCTTTCCCAGCCACTGGAACACTTCAGCATGATTTGCTGAAATGTCAATCTTAATCATGAAGGACATTAATTCAAATTCTGGGAGACAAAACTGCTGAAAAAAACAAAATGTGAAACCAAGTCACTCTTACTCTAAGGGGCTGCTAGGGAACTGGGAAGGGATGGGGGGAGGGGAGGCCATTATACTATTTAACATTCACTAAGTCCTTCCTCCTTGGTGCTGGGCACTGAATTGTTTTATATAAATTATTTCGTGTATATCTGAAGTAGTTATCATGGGGGGTGGATGGGGAAACTGAGGCTTAGAGCCCTTAATTAAGTTGCCTAGAGTCACAGCCAGTCTGGTGTAGAACCGTGATTGAATCCAGGTGGTCAGACTCCAAAGCTCTTTTGTTCAACTTCTCTACTGTCCTGCATCCAATGGAACTTATTAAGTAAATATTCTGCACAAATAGAAGTATATACAGTTGAACAACTCTAAGACTGACACTATAACATGGGACCAGACGGGGAAACATCAGAAAGATTCTCAAGGTCACAGCCAGGAGACGGTATCCAGGAGCATGGGAACTGGGCTATGACCAAGCAGTAGCTCACTCTCAGTGGCCCCTTCCCCCCTCCAGGGGTCAGGACTGCAGTAGAGGGTTGCACCACCTCCAACTGATGAGAGGGACCTCACCCTCAAAAACAGGTTTGGTGGTCTCTTCTTAGACTCCAAGGGATTAGCAGTCTCCTTGTCAAAGCAGCATGTAATTTATAGCAATTGGCAGTTCCTGTTGCTAGGAATTCCAAGAGCAGACAAGCCAAGGGGGGTGACCGGTCAGATCTGAGCTTAGATGGAGAGGTTGTTGGGGGTGGGGCGGGGGACAAGAGGTAGCGGGAGAGGAAGATTTACAAAGCAGTGAGGCCCATCTGCAATGCGCCTGGAGCAGTCTTTGGCTGGGGGTTCCCATTAACAAGTCCCCACAGGCCTAAAAGAACAAGAAAGCAACCAGGCTTCTCCAGGCTTAAATGGGACTCAAGTCTGCGTTTTGCCCACGTGATAAGGAATTATTGGGCCAGCGGCTAAGGTAGGCTAACCCAGGCTAAAATCCCCAGTAGGGGAGAATAATTAGAGAAATCGTGAATTATGCTTCTGTGGGCAAGTCCCTTCTCAAAGCTTACTCAAAGCCAGAATGTATATTTTTAGTCTGCTTTTGTGACATTTAAGTATTCAGATTTTCAGAGAGACAAAGCTTACACTGAAATTTCCATATAAATATATCAAAATATATTTAAATACTAGTCTTCTTCATACCATTTTCTGATAGGTCCTGAGCTCTCTGCACTTCCACAACGCGATCAGTCTCTGGGAAATGAAGAATACAAGAGTGTAAAGAGACAGAAGTTGAAGCGGAATTGCTGGGAAGTTGATGTCTTAGGGTGGACCTAAAGTTATGTAGAGTTTATAATTCAAGGAATGGTTTTGTTTGTTCAATCTGCAAGTTTTCAGAAAGAGTCCCCAGTCGTGCAGAATTTTGTAGATGTGTGCATTTTTACTTATTTAGAAAGGCTACAGTCACCCTGGAATTGGCCTGGAGACTTCCCCTTAAGACCTCAAGAAGCTAGGGTTCATAGATACAGAAGAAATTTGATCAGACAACCTTGGAGTATGCAAGGACCATTTAGAGCTCATCCTATCACCGTGCTAATAACAAGTTACCCCATGTACTATACATGGGTCACCAACTTTAAACGATTTTTGACAATCACGAGATGCACTTCAGTCACTGAAATAGGGCTGGACATGCTTTAACCTCCCTCCAGCGAGTTGGCAGTTACCTTAAGATCCTACAGGGTCTCACAGTTATCACTGTGAGCATCAGTAATTATCGTTCCATAGTAACCTAGAAGCGCCAGATGATTTAACAAAGAAAAATTCTGCCTACAGAATGTAAGACAAACTTGATGCTACTGAGTATCAGAAGTTAAAAAAGAAAAAAAAAAGGAGTCAAGGGAGTACTGACAGTCTATTGCGTAATAAAACGCGTTACAGTCTAAAGGGAAAAATTGGCTGGAATCGTGGGTGACTTCCTGATTTCATCACCTTCCATGGTTGACATTTCCATTTCTCATTTTCTCTTGGTTACTCATCCATAAACGGATCAGTTAATAGGAACCCACACAAATTTAGCCACTTCTTCCTCTAGTTAATGACACCACGGGGCCAGTTCTAGTGTGATCATTTCTGTCCATGTCTGTTTCTCCCCCTGAAGTTTGAGTCTGTAGTGGGCAGGGGCTGTGTGGCACATGGATTGCTAAAGGGATCGAAGTCTTTGGAGGAAACAGAAGCTACCAAGACCAGCGGGCAGGGCCGAATGTCTGTGTCTTCCACTAGGGGTCAGTAAAACTTTCATACGACTCCTAGGATGGCATCCAAACATCCATAGGGCAACCTCTTGGTCACTCTTTGTCCCTCCGAAAACATTCACCAACAAGAGGGTGTCCTATCACTGGGAATAGCAGTTAGTTCCAACTTGTTAAACACATACAAAAGGCACAGCTAAACATACATATCTATGTGTCGGACTATATCAAGCACTGGAGTTAACATCATAAAGAGAACTCTCCATTTAAATGTGCTGTTTTGATAAATTTAACTAAGACAGCTCTCTTGCCTAATGAGCACTCACAGGCTAATTGTCCAGTAACTAGGGCTTATAGGCTTGACTCTGACTGTTGTAGTTTCTTCCCTTCCTGGCTCGTTATCCTGGCTTACAGTAGTTATTGTAAAGAGTAAAGTTTCAAAAATATGTACTAGACACATCAACTTGACTCCCTGCTTCTGCTTTTGCCTTCCTGTCAGCTAGAGGGAGCTGTGAAAAATGGAAATCACATCATATTCTTCCCCTGCTTCAAATCCTCCAAGGCCTACTCACTCTGAAGAAAATAAAATCCCAACACTTCATCCACCTGCAGGGCCAAGGCATGCTCAATTTTCTGCAACTTCTTGATCTCGTCTCCTGACCCTTTCCGCCCGCACTCAGCACAGCCCAGAAACGGTAGCCTTTTCTGCTGATGCTCTAACTCACAGGGATTCTCAAAGTGGGGTCCCTGGGTCTGCAGCATCAGCATCACCTGGGAAGCGGTTGGGAATGCAAATTCTGGGTCATACCGCAGATCTACTGAATCAGAAACTCTGGGGGCGGGCCCCAGCCATCTGTGATTCTGATGACTGCTGAGGTTTGAAAACCACCTCTGATTTTTCAAACTCACTTCTGCCTCCAGACCTTTGTATTGGCCAGCCCCTTTACCTGGCTCACCCTTCCCAGGGCTCTTGCGTCGTCATTGAGACAGCAGCTGAAATGTTAGCTCCTCAGAGAGACTCTCCCTAGCCACCTAGTCAACGTGCGCCTCCCTGCCCTTCCTCATCCCACCCTATGCCATAATCCTTTAATTAGAACTCTCTGAAATTATCTTGCCTATTTATTTATTTGCTATTTTATTATCTCCCCCATTAGAAGGAGAGCAGACACCTTATCTACTTTTATCCCCTGGATCCCCAGTGTCTCGAAGCGTGCCCTGCACAGACATAGTTCTCAATAAAAGTTTCTTAAATGAATGTCTATGAGATTTTTTTGATCAGGCTGTCTTGAAGAAGGGAGATAAATTAAATTCTCTAAAGGAAGCTGCAGTGTTGTGGCAAAGCCCAGGGATGGATCAGAAGATGAAAATCAAATTCTGAATTCTCCACTTGAAAATCAGCTGACCTTGGGTAAGTCATTGAACTAGATGAGGTGTTCTTGCCTCCTACGGACATTTAGGGATGTCTAGAGATGTTTTCGGTATCAACTGGAGATGCAGGTGGAGTGCGGTGCACTGTGGCCCCTGATGGGTAGAGGCCGGGGGTGTGGCTAAGCATCCTACAGTGCACAGGCCTCCCCCTGCAACCAAGAACTACGCTGAGCACAGCGCCAGCCGTGCCCAGGCTAAGCAAGACTGAACGAGAGCCTTACATTGCACCCTTCTCATCAGTAAAACAGAGATCCTATTCTCTGTCTAATCCACGGGGTGCTCATGATGCTTGAGGAAAACTCTTCTCATGAAAGTGTTTTATAAATGACAAAGGACTGTAGACAAATACCCTCAGTGTCTGGCACTCAAAATAGATGCTCAGAAAGCATTTGTTCAATGAATGAATGAACGAATTGCCAGGAGCCCCTCCCCAAGATCGAGCTTTTGTTTTCTCATTTGTGACAGAGGAAGGATAGTACTTGTGCTCTGGGAACCTTGTGAGGATCGCAGAGACACTGTGTATTGATCTACACGGGGCATCTTTGACCGTTTCAGGTGGAAAGGTATCTTGAAGTCCTACCCTGTGTTTCCTGGATGGAACCCTGAAGGCCTGGTGTTCAGAAACAGTATGCTCCAGCTTTGCCCACGTTCCGGCACCTGATTCCTGGTTGGGAATCTCTTCACTCCTCCGTGATGCCCCAAATCTTTTTGGCCTACTTGTCTTGTCTCACCTTCTACAAGCAGTCAGCATATACCCAGCAGGGTTTCTAGCCTTTTCAGGAGCCAGGAATACTTACTGTCAGAGACCCCACTGCACATCACCAAAACATGAAAATGTGCTGACATCAAATAAAAAAAATAAAGCATATAACTTTATGAAGATTGGATTGCCTTACCAGTCAACCTAAAGTTACGTTTTAGAAAATTTAAACACGTATTAATTTCAGTATTTGGGTTTGTTTTCCCATTTTGGAGTCAATTATTTTCTCTGATAGCAAATATAATTGTAGGCCCTTGACAAGCATTTGTGTCTTTGGTGCTTTAAACATTAAAAAAGTCTTCTTTGCTTTTTGTCCATTGGTGGGTTTTCCTTCTTCCCTTTCCCTGTTTGCTTACAACAGTCAGTGACCATTCCTATAAAGCATCTGGAAACTGTTGTGTGTTTGGTGGGTGATAGTTCATGTATTTAATGCTGTCAACTTGGCAACATGATCGTGTATCCATGTTTGTCTAAGAGTGCGATGACCAGACCTCACATTTGCTACGTGCACTGTGGACTGCAAAGGGCTTGCTCACACATTATCCATTTGTTCTCATTTGATCCCCACAGTGGTCCAATGAACTGAGCATGACATATGTTACAGTTACTCCTGATTTTACCAAGGAGAATCCAAAGCTTAGGGAACTGTAAGGACTCATTCAAGGTTATAGAGTAAGTGGCAGAGCCAAGATGAGAATCCACATCTGGATTTCTTGTGTGCCATGCTGTTTTCAGGTCTTTAGTCGGCTGTGGGAAAGAATTATTCCTGGAAAAGGAAATTAAGCAAGACTTGAGCATTGGGATAGCTTTAGGGGTGTGTGCGTGTGCGTGCACGTCTTATAATAGAACTCAAGCCTTGAACATTCTCTATTTGGTCTACAGACAATGGGATCGAATTTATTATTCAGTTCAACACATACTTATTTAGTGATGGGCACTATTGTGGGTGCTGGGGATATAGCAGATAACAAAAAAACCCACATCCTTGACTCATGGAGCTCATTTACAACAGATAAATGATAAATTCCCAATCAACATGTATGGTGGATGTTGATTACTGTTAAGGAAAAAAAAACTAAAGCAGGGGGAGGGGGTGGGAAAATGGGAGAGCGATTGCTATTTTATTTAGGGAGGTTAAAGGTGGCCTCAGCTATAAAGTGGCATTTGAAAAGAGACTTAAAAGAAGTGAGGGAGCGTGTCTTGTGAATACCGGGGGCACGCTGGCAGAGATGAGGATGTGCAAAGGCCTTGAGGCAGCAACATGTTTGGTACATCTGAGAAACAGCAAGGAAACCAAGCTGGCTGGAAAAGAAAGAGTAGATTGGGATGGAGGGGGAGTTATTGGCAGGAAATAAGGTGAGAGGCATCCGGAAAGGAGAGGGAAGAAAGGAAAGATCCTGAAGGATCTTACAGGTCATTGTGGGGGCTTTGGTTCTTATTCTAAGAGAGACAGGGATGCCTTAAGGACTTTGACCAGCGATTAGACACACAATCTTGGAGGATTTATGATGCATTGATTGGCCCTCTGTTAAGATATTCCTGGTTAGTAATATTTCTACCTTGAACAAGAGACTCAGTCCTGCTCAAGTGCTGTGGTGAAGTTGAATATTAGTAATTCATTCATCATTCAGATCAGTGATTGAGCTTCTCCTAAGTGCCAGGAGCTACCCTGGGCTTTGGGGCTTCAAGACGGAGACAGACAGACAGGGCCCCTGCTCTCAGGGAGCTTCTCCTACAGTGAGGAAATACAGACAGTAAGCAGGCAAACAAATAAAAGATTTCAGCTAATGAAAAGGGCTAGGAAGAAAATAAAACAGAGGGAGATGTAACGATGATGCAGTTATAGGGGCTACTTTAGATATCAGTTGGATTTTGAAATGTGGAACTTAGGCAAAAAAATGTTACACGTGTGGAACAATTTACAGTTTACAAATTCAAGGAGGCTGGCAAAAAAAAAAAGTGTTAATTATTCTGACTTTTTAAATGAGAAGCTGAGTTTCAGTGAGATTAGGCCACATGCCCAAGGCACTAATAAATGGCAGATTTGGGATCTGAGTCTGATTGTTCTCTAATTTTCAGTACCAAAACATTTTCTCACAGTGTGGACCATTACGAAACGGACAGTAGGGCCAGGTAACCCTGGGCCCTGGGATGAGGGAATGAATGCGCAATGGTAGGCAAGACAAACACGCGCCAAAGTGGGAAGAGAATGCGAAAGAATAAGGATGGTAGCTGGCTCCCCCTAAGGTCACATAGGACAACTGATAGGAAGTAGAGGGACTAACACTCCCCACGTGCCCAACTTCCCAGAGGACCCAGACAATCGGCATCCTGATCTCAACAGAAGGATCCCTGCCTTGGCTGCCTGCTCTCAGCAACCCCAGGCTGGGGAGAGCCCAGGGTCACATGTGGTTTCAATCACTGCATTTATCTGCAGCACTGTCATCATATTTGGAAGACGACTGAAACCTCCTTTCTGTCCCAGGCCTCTCCAAATTGTGCATGGGGTACAAATCAAACCTGGAAAAGCTACCTCATCTTTGGCAGTTCAGAAGTAGGGAGAGGCTTCAGGAATGTACAGTAATGTCTCACCCGTGCCCCCTCCCCCCTTTATTAAAACAAATCTGAAACAACAATTGTCTAAAATTTTCCACTGGATCATTTCATCCTGCCTTGTTATAACCATGCCCTTCGTCCACGCCCTGCTGGAGTTTTTTGCAGCCTGAGGGAAGCTGGGAAGTGTCTGTCCCTAGGTCTCAGTCACTCCCATAATAAACAATCACTAAACAGCTTGCTGCCCTAGGCAACTGTTTGTCCAGCTTGGCCAGACCCTGTGGACTTCAGCTAGGGAAGAGGGTGGGAGATGTTCTCTGTAAGGCAAAATACAGGCTCTGAGGCCAGGGAGCTTGGCTTTGACCAGGAACCTTGTTTGGAAGCTGGCACATCTTTGTGGGCCTGGAGGACACCTTTAGGGAGATTGCAGGTCTTTATCAGAGCTGTCTAATGAAGTTCCCTGGGGGCAGCTGGTGCTTGGGGCTGCAGTGTGGGAGGGCAGTTGCAAGAAGGACCAACCATCTTGCACTAACTGGAAATAAGGTCATTTCCTGCCTCAAGTTTCCCTTCTACAGCTGGGACAGTTGGCAGTTCTACTAGTCATCCATTCCTAAGAGACATCTCCTTAGAAACCACCACCCCACCACTACAAAAAGAGAAGAACATCACTTTAGGGACTGGGACCAGCTTAAATTAACCTGTTTCTCTCCAGTCATTAGAAAATCTTTTTTTCGCTGTGATTGGATCTCTTGGAAGATTTCTACAGAATAGACGAAGGGGCTTCAGGAAGCGAGGAAAGGATGTGCACGTAGATAATGATTTAGAATAGATGTCTTCTCTCAGCACAGAGACACGAAGAATTGCAACGATTCCTCTTGATTGTAATATTTCCTCTTTATTTGGGGGGATTGGGGCGTGTCCTTGGGGGCAGAAAAAGCAAAACTGCCTTTGTAGGGAATAAGGGACCTTTTTAAATGCTTGATAGGAAATTAAAATACTGGTCCTCAGAGGGTCGAAGGTGGGCGGGGAGAGGCTTCCTTCTGGTCGGCGGTCGCATTCTATGAAGTCTTTTCTCCCCCACCCCTCGGGCTCGCCACTCCGCTCCATTTTCGAGCATCTTTCCCCAAGAACCCTCACACTCTCTGCCGCTTGCTCGGGGAGGCGTTCCCGGCAGGCGGCGGCGAAGACGGGATTCTCGGGGGCGCGCCAGCCGGTCCCTGCTTCCCCGGCCGCCCCGCGCCCGCGGGCGCCTCTGGGCGGCGCTGGCTCCCGGCGTAGCGGCTGCAGGCGGTGCGGCCCAGGCCCGGGTACGGGCGAGCCTCTGGGCCGCGGGGGCTCGCACCGAGCCACCCCGCGCTCCGCCCGCCGGCCGCGGCTGAGACGCCCCGGGCTCCCCGCGCCCTCGCGCCCCCGCGCCGCGCCGGCGCCTCAGCCGGCGGCCGGGGGTTATGAATGGGCGCAGCGGAAGCACCGCCCCCCCCGGACGTGACGCTCGGCCAATGGCAGCGCGGGCTGCGTGGATGGATGAGGTCAGCGCTGTCGTGTCGGGAATGGAATGTGTAAGTGTAACATTCAGAACCGGGTAACATTCGGCGACCGAACGCGGCGGTCGGCGGCGATCGCGCGGGGGCCTGCGAAGCGCCGCTCGGGGCCGGCACTGCCCGCGGGGAGGACGCGCCGCCGCCGTCACCCAGCGCCGCCGCCGCCGCCGCCTCCAGCCGGGCCGCCGCGCGTCCCGGGGGCCGGCCCCGCGAGCGCAGGAGTAAACACCGCCAGAGTCTTGGAGCCGCTGCAGAAGGGAATAAAGAGAGATGCAGGGATTTGTGAGGTTACGGCGCCCCAGCTGCAAGATGCACTAGCCGGCTGAACCCGGGGATCGGCTGACTTGTTGGAACCGGAGTGCTCTGCACGGGAGTGTGGATGAGTTGAAGTTGCTTTCCCGGGGCTCGTTTTCCACGCTGCCGAGAGGCAAGGAAATCACTTCGCCTTGCCATTGATTGGGCATCGGGAGCTTTTTTTTCTCCCCCTCTTTCTTTTCCTCCGTCTTGTTGCATGCAAGAAAATTACAGTCCGCTGCTCGCCCGCCCTGGGTGAGAAATATTCAGCCCCGCTTTCTCCCGTCCATTGTGCAAGCCAAAGATGAAAGACCGAAGGGGAGAAAGTTAAAGAAATCGCCCACATGCGCTGGATCAGTCCACGGCTTGGGGAAAGGCATCCAGAGAAGGTGGGAGCGGAGAGTTTGAAGTCTTTACAGGCGGGAAGATGGCGGACTGGAGCTGAAAGTGTTGATTGGGAAACTTGGGTGATCCTCGTGTTTATTTACAACCCTCTTGACCCAGGCAGGACACATGCAGGCCAAAAAACGCTATTTCATCCTGCTCTCAGCTGGCTCTTGTCTCGCCCTTTTGTTTTATTTCGGAGGCTTGCAGTTTAGGGCATCAAGGAGCCACAGCCGGAGAGAAGAGCACAGCGGTCGGAATGGCTTGCACCACCCAAGTCCGGATCATTTCTGGCCCCGCTTCCCGGACGCTCTGCGCCCCTTCGTTCCTTGGGATCAATTGGAAAACGAGGATTCCAGCGTGCACATATCCCCCCGGCAGAAGCGAGACGCCAACTCGAGCATCTACAAAGGCAAGAAGTGCCGCATGGAGTCCTGCTTCGATTTCACCCTTTGCAAGAAAAACGGCTTCAAAGTCTACGTGTACCCGCAGCAAAAAGGGGAGAAAATCGCCGAAAGTTACCAAAACATTCTAGCGGCCATCGAGGGCTCCAGGTTCTACACCTCGGACCCAAGCCAGGCGTGCCTCTTTGTCCTGAGTCTGGATACTTTAGACAGAGACCAGTTGTCACCTCAGTATGTGCACAATTTGAGATCCAAAGTGCAGAGTCTCCACTTGTGGAACAATGGTAGGAATCATTTAATTTTTAATTTATATTCTGGCACTTGGCCTGACTACACCGAGGACGTGGGGTTTGACATCGGCCAGGCGATGCTGGCCAAAGCCAGCATCAGTACTGAAAACTTCCGACCCAACTTTGATGTTTCCATTCCCCTCTTTTCTAAGGATCATCCCAGGACAGGAGGGGAGAGGGGGTTTTTGAAGTTTAACACCATCCCTCCTCTCAGGAAGTATATGCTGGTATTCAAGGGGAAGAGGTACCTGACAGGGATAGGGTCAGACACCAGGAATGCCTTATATCACGTCCATAATGGAGAGGACGTGGTGCTCCTCACCACCTGCAAGCATGGCAAAGACTGGCAAAAGCACAAGGATTCTCGCTGTGACCGAGACAACACCGAGTATGAGAAGTAAGTGGCTCCGCTGTCAGGCCTCTGCTGGTCAGCCCTGGGCCCTGCCCACCTCAGCCAGGTGTGAGGTTGGGGGATGGGGTGGGGCGCAGGGGCCCTCTGGCCTCTCCCCTCTGGTTTGGAGCCTGGGACTGAGCAGCCTGGTTCAGGCGTGTGGCTAGGAGCTGGGGACCGGGAGTTTGAGCTCCTCGGGCGGACAGAGAAGCCCGGAGTACTTTCCTGGGCCAAATAGGCGACAGTGTCTCTCCCTCTTGCTTGGAAACCCTTCAGGGCCATGTGTCTTCTGTGAAAGGTGTGGGTTTGAGCCAAGTTCAGAAACCGTGCTTCATCAGTGGGTGCAGGAGGGTGTCTGTGAGGAGGTCTAGGGACCCCGAAGAGGCTCTGAATCCACCCACAGTCTGGAGACCTTCCCCCCAAGATTGATGCTTTATTTGCTTTTCTCACGAGCAGGGGTACTGCTTTCCCGGGAATTTCCCAGCCTCCAATTGTCAGATTTCCGTAAGCCTTAAATTTATGTTAGCGGTGGAAGTGTTTTAATTTAAGCTACTAAACTTTCAGTGCCTGTCTTCTCCTGCCCTCCATTGCATTGACGTTTGTGAAGGGAGACCTTAAGCTGATCCAGGGCTATGGATCGTTCGTTCGTTCATTCATTCATTCATTTATATATATGTATGTGTTTGTATGTTTGTATCTCATCTCCTTCCTAGGGAGAAGCTGTTTTTAAAATCTGGGCCTCAGCCCCACTTGCTGTAAACTCCAGTTGCTAATTTAGATTTCCCTTTCCCTTTTGTCTTTATTATTTGCATGTCAATCGGAGACTGTTACTCCTTGAATGGGCATGGGATGCCTCCTTACCCTCTGTAGTGAGGCTAGTTTTGTCCAGTTGCTAAGTAA
Organism: Ursus americanus; assembly: GCF_024610735.1. Classification (NCBI taxonomy): domain Eukaryota; kingdom Metazoa; phylum Chordata; class Mammalia; order Carnivora; family Ursidae; genus Ursus; species Ursus americanus. The sequence goes on from NC_142135.1 coordinate 20,720,058, forward strand.
CTGAGTCGGATACTTTGTAGCCTTTCTTTCTCTTTTCCCTTCCAGTGACAGTAACTGACACACGGGATTTGGGGTCAAAGCTAGCTTCTACAGATCTGCTTTAACCTGAGCTGGGCGGGTCAGTTTCTGAGTAGATGGGGTGGGAGCCCCAGGCTCTCACTTACATCTGGCTGTGAAAGAGTTAGTGAGCTCCTACAGTGCATTTCCACGTTACGCCAGTTAAAAACCAGAGCAGCCTTGTGCTACCCAGGGAAGGAAGGGAGAACCTCTCAGCTGAGTACAAGAGGAACTGGCAGAGGTTGGCAGATTTTGCAATTGATTCATGAAATGCAGAATAGGGGAAATGCTTCGCAAACCTGATTGGCACAGGAAGGGCTGTAGTGGGAAGGCAACGCTGAAAATGAAAGGTTTGATTGTTGTCTGTGGATTTCCTCAGACACTCAGGCCTCTGTAGAAGTGATTAGAAGGGAAATTAAAGTCCTCCTATACTGGATCATAGACACTGAAGGAGAAAGTATCAAACACTCGGATTCCCCAACCCCCAACACCTCTTGTCTTCCAAGCGTAAGAAAACCCGAGGCGAGGGTCAATTATGAATCCATATTTTACTCTTTTTCGGGGGCAGTTATGTGTGAATGTTGGGTGCAGTTGTAATGGATTAAAATTTTCTCACAAGGGAAACAAACTATGGTTAGTAATAAACTGCTTTGTTTACATGGCATTTACATTGACCTAGTCCTGTGGGTGCTTGTAAGAAAAAAAATGCTTATAGCCTTTCAGGAATTCCTTTGTCTGGCTTATGCTGGAGTAACTTGAGAAGATAAAGTCTAACCTTTTGGTGTCTTCTAAAGCAGTCTCACCGCATTTTGTAGAAGAATCACGGTGGTCCTCATTCTTCTAAAGGAGCTGGAGCTGAGTTCTTAGCTTAGGAAATCTGAATGATACATTTGGGAACCACCCTTGATCCCATAAAACAATCTTTTTTTTTTTTTACCCTCTTATTCCCCAAATAAATATTTAATCTCCATATTCCCTGCTGAATCGCTTTCTAGAGCTTGGCAATGAAGGAAGGAGGGGCTGGTTTCGTAGAACCTCTAATTTTACCAATTAAATCTAACTAATTTTTGACCTCTTTGGGATTGGGCCAGGGGATCTGACACCCACGCTCTTGTCTTGGGTTTAAAGACCACAAGGGGTCAGGCCCTCAGGATTGGGTCTTATCTGAAAAGTGGCATTTAGTTAGGAAAGCAAGTTTGGTCTTTCTCCCGAGCAGGGATTTCTTCAGCAGGGTCACTCCTAGATGTTTTTCATGTTCCCCCTTTGCATGTTTTCTGACTCCAGCCTTGTTCCATGGGATGGGATGGTGCTGTAGGAGGTTTGCGTTCATTAGCCTGGTCTACCTGGAGTCGTAACCCGTTCCCCTCATTGGGTTATCAGAACCCGTGATCCTTGAGAAACGGTGCTTGCAAACATGGTGGCCTTGTACTGTTGACTTTGAAGCGTGTGAAGATGAAGGCTGAACCTGGAGATACGGGACGATGCTCACGCGTAGCGAGCGACTGCGTCCTGTGCTCAGAACCAACAGCAGCTCCTTTCACCTTGTTTGTCGTGTTCTGTGAGTGAGTCTCGAGTCCATGAGATGCACAACTCCAGTCCTGCACCAGTCTCTCTCTTCAGGGTCTTCGAGAAGGAAGTGATATTGAAGTTAGGTCTGTACAAGTCATGTAGGTCTGACCTCTATGTCTGACTCATCGTGTGACTTAATTTGTTACCTTGGACATCAGCTTACCCTTTTGTGGACTGGGTTTCGAGTCCTTCAGGGCGCTGTACACGTCCATTTGGTAATGGCTTGTAAAAACACGATCAGTTTTCATCCACTTCTCTTCTTGTCTTCACTTTAGTTTGCTGCCACCAGCAGCCCACGTATGAGTTTGCTTTGGACTTAGGAGGTCCGACGATTCATGGTACCACGGCCTAGGTGGGGTACTGCAGAATATACACAAGTGGACCAACTGGAAAAAGACAGCCGCCCTTTGTGAAATTAGCCCTATGTGGTGAGGAAGATGTGGTGCTAAGTGGTTTGAGGACTTCGTTTCACCTGTACTTTTGTGAAAATCAGGCATTTATTACTGAAAGTATAAAAGAGCCGCATGGAATGAGGGGAAATACTTTTCTCTTGTAACAGCAATAGTTTTGAGCCAGACTTCCAGGATTATATGGAAACATCCATTTTCATGACACCCATAATTAATTTTCATCAGTTACATATATTGACAGATGCAGGTGATACTGGCTAAAATAAGTTGCTGCAGTGATGACATGATTTGGAATGAGGCTTTAGAGAAATTCTGTTTTACCCCTTTGAGCTTCTTATGCACCCTTACAGAACTATATATTTTTTTTTGCATGAACTCCATAGCTCAAATCCCTTCAAGGGGCATTATTGTGAAGCTTCAAATTTGGCTTTCTGAAATAGAAGAATGAGAAGGAAATGAGAGGTGGCTTCTATCTTTGACCCCTCCAAGGAAAGCAACGGTGAATATTTTAAGCAGCTCTTCTGGGAAAAGGCAGGATTTTGTGCAGGCCTTTTTAATATCTTTTCCTGTGTTTGCTGAAGCCGTACCTCACAGTCTTGGGATTTTTAAGGGTCCTGAAGCTAAGTGATTATTCAGCTTCCGGGATCTTCATTTTACAGATGTGGAAACGGAGGGATAGACTGTTTTAGGGACTTGCTTAAGGTTGAAAACCTGGTTAGTGGCAGGGTGGGTAGCCCGAGGATGCAGGCCCTCTGAATTTTCCCCCTTGACATACAGTGTTCCATCTTCAATTACAGATACACTTGAAAGCTCTCCAGCGACTAGGAGACCCTTACTGATGCTGTTTCTTGGGGGATTTCTCTTGGAATCCTCTGGGGAGCTGCGGAAGACCTTGGACAAACTTTGAAAGAAAAAAAACAAAAACAAAAGACATACATGCAGCATTTGTCATAGAATTTTGGGGGCTGATACACAGTCCCATCCTCAGACTTTCAAATTCTTGCTCAAGGGCCTACCTTCTGCTTTTCACTGCTAACTAAGCTGTTGGTCCCTGGAGCTGTTTAGTCAAGGTAGGAGGTTTTTGGACCTTTCAATTTGGCCCTGAGGGATTTAGGGAATAGACTGTGAATTAACTGAATGATAAGTTGAATACAGATATGTTCATAGAAAAAGAAAACGCGCCCAAGGAGTAATTACAAATGATTATTTATTTCCCACCATCCCAAATTATATTAACAGACCCCTTGAGCAAGTTCATGATCCAGCAGGGAACCTTAAGGTGAATGTTTTCCTCCTCTAAAATGGAAGGTGGAAATTGTGCTTCTTAGGTTTTAATTGTAAAATATGAGTGCCCCTCCCCCCACAGTTGTATGATAGCACAAAAGCATTTCTAAAATAAACCATACAAGCACAGTTTAAAAATAAAGATAGGGAACATTAGGCAGAATTATGAAATTGGCAAGAGTGTCTTCTTGCACCCAGGTTCTAGTTCTCTCTGCTACCCCTTTCTTAACCTCCATCTGAACTTGCTTTCAGGGGAGGACCTGGAGGCCTCATTTACAAGGAATCCCCCAGATAAGGGTAGGGGTGCTGGGGGCTACCTCTGGGGACGTTTATGTACTGGTTGCGTCCAGGTCAACAAACGCCTTGGTTTAGAGCGGAACCTGCCCTGAGCTGGGATTTCGGCATGCGAGCGGCTTGCTGATAAGGCTTAGGCAGGCGCTGCCGGGGGAGGCCACCGTCGGTGTCCCTGACTGTGCCGGCAGCTTTAGGTGGTACACTCTCCGCAGAGGGGAGCTGTCCCCCTCAGGTGGCGATTGTTGTCTTTGTCCAAAGGCCTGTAACTCCGCCTCCCCGGAACGCTGCTAGAAAATGACCTTGAGTGCACGAATATCACACCCAAAGGTTGCACATGATCCGTCCAGACTGCTTTGCTCACAACCATCCCGCAAGATTGTCCTGCGAGGCCACCGTTCAGGTGTCGACCCCGAGACCAGCAGCGGCGAGGCGGTGTGTCTAAGGCGGCGCAGCTTCGGAAGGGGCGGAACTGAGGCCACAAGCCAAGGTTTTTGGCTCCAGTTCTCTTGTTCTTACAGAGACCTGCCACCCCCAGAGTGAACCAGGTCAGGCTAAGTGGTCCCTGGCTTTGGCAGTCTCCCGAGCGTGTCCGTGTTCAGCCGTGGAAGAGCGGGCTCAGGCTGCTGTGAGCTCCGTACTAATCGCTTTACTTAGAAGCTCTTCCCGTTGTCACCAAGTTCGTTTACTGAACAGGGGCTCGCTCAAAACTGGAAGATCTGTTGAGTGCCCGTTACTTTGACGGATGAGAGTGCAGCCTGGAGAGGGTAAGGTAGGGAGCGCAGGGTCGTGTATCCGGCGAATAAATGGCGGCGTCCTAACGGGATCTTGGATGCCCGAGTCCGTTCTTTTTCCCTCTACAAAACGTTACTGCCTTAAAGCATCGAATGACATTTCCACCTGCTCTTAGGTTATTTATTAGTGAGTTTAGTGCATTTCAGGTGTTTGTAGATCATATTTTTTTCCCACTGCTTTTTTAAATAACGTGTTTGCCAAGGAAAAAATTTAGCTCAGAGATGTGATCAAGGTGGCCCCTAATTTTGACATTTATGCACTGAACTTAAACTCTTCCCATCGTAACTTTGTGCAGGTTCAGCTTTTAATTCTCTCCGAGAGCTCTTCTGAGCCAAGCAAGGAAAAGGACTGTGTGTGACCTTTGCCCTCCCCAGTCATGGGTTCGTGTGCAGGGTTTCCCCCTCTGGTTGCAAGTGAACTGTGAGACAGGACAGGAGTGACTGTTGGCCCCCGGTAAACAGGTGAATAACATGTTCCAGTAGAAATGGGAGACCCCGTGGAAGATTCCATTTCTGACAGAATGGGCCAGGTTTCATGGAAGGTGCCACACCCCTGCTCCCAGATCTTCAGCTCCCTAAAGAAAAACAGTACTTAGAAAATTGTAGAAGAGAGACAGTGCCTTTGTGGAAAATTGGGAAAATAGAGAAGGTACAAATGTGAAAATAAATTTTTTCTCTAATCCCCTTGGTAAAAGCTCCCTGTTGTAAGAACTAACCACTATGATTAAGCTTCAGTGTCGTTGGCCTGTTAGAGGGTACATAAATGCCTTTATCATTCTATCTCTGCATATCCAAGTACCTTGTATGGATATGATAATTATCATTTAATTAATAGTAAGTAAATAATGAATTCAACACATTTTCCTTAAGTGCCTTGTTTGTGTCAGACACGCGGGCATCGGACCCGGGGCTGTAGCAGTGAACAACACACCCTTGACCCTTCTTACCATTCTCGTCTGTCGGGTTTGAAGTCAAACTTCAAACGTATTTTTGCACGTTGCTTTTTTCTTAACATTATCCGAGAACATTTTCCACTAATACTAAATAGGAAAATCCTATTAAAATATTAAAACGGGATTTAAAAAAAATAAAATATTAAAATAGGATTTTAATGGCTGCAAGGTTTTTTTTTTTTTTACAAACCCATAGTTTGTACCATAGTTTATTTAACCATTTACGTTTTCTTAAGAGATTTGTTTCTTATTTTTCATTTTTGTTATTATATAAATAAGATTTATTTAGTGTTCTTATTCTAATTCTTTATTGTTTTTTAAATTATTATAAGTAAGTCTGTGATGAGTCTCACTTGAGTATTGGGGGTTTGTCTTTGGCGCTGAGTTGAGTCTCTCAGAGAACAACGTGGAACTCCCCCCACCGCCCCCCCAGCCCAGCCTTTCTGAGAGGAACAGCTATTTTTGAGGTGAGGCTGAGCACCCCTTTAGTGAAGTAGCCATCATTAAATGACTGCTTAGATAAACATTTGTAGGTGTTAATTGGTCCTGCAGGGGGTCTTTGAAGCTCCCACAGCTTCTGTTCCCTTTGAAGTTTTGTTTTTGCGGGAGCCAAAAACGTGGGTGAGTCCCTTTGGAGCAGGCCCCCTCAGCCTTCTTTCTCCTCACACCGTGCAGCCTTCCCCTCGGAATCTGCAGGCCGACCCTGGGTAGGTGTCATTCCCTCAGGCCGACCCTGAGTGGACGTCATTCCCTCAGCCAACTGTTCGTCAAAGCCCTGCTTCTGTTTTCCCTGTGGTTGTGGACTCCATGGCGCATGCAGGTGAGTTGGGCCAGGTCACTTCAGCTCTGGCCACGCGGTTAAGGTCCGGACTCCAAGTGCAAACGAGGCTCTCTTCTGAGGGATTTGCAAACCGAGACTGAAACCACAGCAAGCAGTTTATGCCTCGTTACGTTCAGGGCTTGCTTCACCTCTCATTGCTTTGAGCAGTTAGGTCGTGTGTGCGGATACACGTTCTCACTTTGTGTGCCCTCTAGTCTTCTTGGAAAAACATTAGAAGACAGCCTGTGACCCCCACAGATTCCTGGACGAGGGGCTTAACCTGCGCCTCAGTTTCCACATCCGCAAGTGGAGATCCTGACACTCGCCTCACAGGGTCGTGAAGGGGTTGCGATGAGGTGGCATGTATGAAATTCCTTGTAAATGCCAGTGTGTTCTGCAGGGTGGTATTGTTATTAAAAACCGCCTTCCTGCTTTTTTCTAATCAACCACAGTGGTTTGCTTAGTTTCATAACTTGGCTCTTTTTAACTAAGCCACAGAAATAATGCTGTTCCTCTCTTTCTTGGTGCCTAATCCCCGGACATTGTGGTCGGTGCCCGGGAAGCAGGGCTCTGGTGTCCGTGGGCCACAGAGAGACCTACAAGGGGCCTTCGGGCTGGAGCTCGCAGGTGGCCTGGGGCAGGGAGAGGGTGGCCTCTGGGGCCGTCCTTCCTTCCTTGACTCCGTATCCCCCATGAGCCCTGGTTGGCTGCTCTAAGAATCCGGGTTACCTTTTCTGCAGTGGACTTGTGCACCCTCAATGGTTGAGGGGGACATTGGGAGGGACTTGGCTGTCATGTGAATGGAGCTCAGCTCCTCGGTAGCCTCCCTGGGCTGTTCGGCAGGCCCTTAGGTGGCAAAAAGCAGAAAATGACTCAGGTCATTTTAAGTCACAGGATTTATCTGAGGGGACGTGGAACAGACACCAATCTGGAACCGCTTCAGTAGGTTCTGAGAACTCAGCACAATACCTTTCTTCCCACTCTGGGCCTTCCTATCTCCCTTGGCTAGTACCACTGTGCCGATGGGTGTCTGGCAGCTACTGCCCAATCTTTTCTGAAAACTCCTGTCCAGGCCCCGGAGGAACCCACCCTGACTGACATTACTGGCCGTCGTTACCACCTCTGGGGAGAGCCATTCATAGGAGACCACATCTTGGGTATGGTGGTGATCTCATCAGTTTAAAGACTGCCCTGCCCCATTGCCACTCTTGATTTAATTGGCCATCCTTTTGCAAAGAACAGCCTAAAGTTGTTTCCTGGAACAGGGGACTGTGGTTAGGGGAAGTTGGCTGTGGCAGGCACTGTTGAAGCCATATCCTGTTGGCACGACATATTTGAGCCCGGTTGATGATGACGATAATAGCAAAAGCAACTAATATTTCTTAAGAGCGTTCTGTGTGCCTGGTAATGGGCAGGATCTCCTCCTTTCTGTCCACGCTAGTGGGAAGATGCGCATTTCAGATGCGTAAGCGAGACAGAGGATCTTTGCAAGTGACTTACGTAAGCACACACAGCTGGGATGTGAACCAGGCCACCTGGCTGCTGGCCCTGCATTCTTCCCTACGGCAGGCACCCTAACTACCCCTGCGCAGCGGGACCGGATGTCCTGACGACCCCACACTCACGGACAGTAGTGTGATTGACTGAAGAGCACTTGGACTTCTCCCCTCGATTTTATTTAATCTCACTGTAGAGGGACAATCCTTTTTTTTTTTTTTTTTAATTTCATTTCAATGAGCCAAGCTAGAGTACATCAGTAGTTTCAGATGTAGCGTTCCATGATGTATCAGTCAGGTAGAAGACCCAGTGCTCATTGCGTCCCATGTGTAGAGGGACAGTTCACCCAGTTTGGTGATCTGGTTTCTCAGCCCACAGCAAATCAGCAGCAGTAAATCTAAAAAGAGAGGGATTCCTGCAGACAGATCTAGGAAGAAGGGACAGCTGGCAACCTGAATGGGAGGCAGTAGGCCAGGAAATGATAACGTGTAATGCCCAGAAGAAGTAAAGAAGCACTCCAGTTTGCAAGCAGCTGGCCCAGTGCCCGGGAGTGTGTCCCACAGAGTCCTCGGGAGTGTGCCTGTGAGCCCCACCACCTAGAGCCTTGCCTGTGATGGCACGGAGCTTCCGTAAATATTTGATGAACTGCACCACAGTCCAGCCTTGACCGTGAGCCATCGTTTGTGTGCCCTGCCCTTTGTTAAAGAAAGTAGAGGAACGAGGAATGTGTTTTAGAACTTTTTTTTTAACCCTGATGGTTAAAATAAAAATAGTTTGCTGCTCCTAAGAATAAGTTCTCCATTTGAAAACTTGTCTCCCGTGCCCAGCAAGTTCCCCAAGGGTGCTAGATACACGGGGCGTCCACTGAGTTAGCATGGGATTTCTGGTGTTTGTTGCTAACTCAGATTTCTTGGGTTTCATGACACATATCAATACTTCAAAGTTATGAGAAATGAAAAGTTTCCTGGTATTGTGGTGTGGGCCTGTGACGTGAGCTATTCCTGATTGACTAAGACCCAGAATGACTTGGGCCGTGGGCTCAGGTGAGATGGTGGCCCTGGGCCAGGGCTGGCCAGCTTGCCCTGGGCATGGCACACAGAGGGTGGAGACTGGAGAAGCGAGGGGCCCGGGAGAGGGGAGGGGGCATCAAGGTGTTGCTTAGGGGTCGTCCTGGCAGACATGTTGGAGCATCTAACCTTAGCTTGCTTTGCTTTTTTCCACACTTCTGGGGGTGCCCAGGATGGGAACTGATGGGGGGAGGTATGAAGTGGATTTCACAGCTCCTCATACAGTCTAGCATCCTGATAGATGGGTGGAAATCACCCACGGCACCAGTGACAAAACAGTGTGACCGTGCCGCCACCCTAGCCGAGCTCGCCTCCGAGGCTTCTCATCGTTCACTCACTGGATGATCAAGGTGGGATTGGTCCAGGTCCGCCTGCCTGTCCATCCCCAGCCCCCTGGCAGGGCCCCATTCCTCCTCCTTCCTCTCCCCACATACCTTCTTCTGCCTGTCTTGGAAAACCACCCCCCTGCTCCATTTTTCCTCTTCCAAAGTTACTTCCCAGTGCCTCAGTCTTGGTCAGATTCTCCCGATAGTGCGTTCCAATAGAACACGTGATCCTCGGTTGCAGCTGTGGTTTTATATTCAACTATTTATTTTTCTCTTTCCTTAGCAGATTGTATAGGCCCTGAGGGGAGGATTCATGTTGGTTTTTCATTACTTTCCTCAGCCACTACGTACTGACCACCTACTGTGTGCAGGCGCGGGGGATTCAACAGCGAACAAATCATCCCTGCCCTCTAGATGCCCGCCGTCTCGTGCCACCAGCAATGGCATGAGCTAGAAGGTGCTAGATGCTGCGGAGAAAAGCAGCACATGGAAAGGGGTAAGGCAGTGGATCTCAGCCTGGGGAGTTTCTGGAAATGGGGCCTGGACCCTTCTTGTGGCCAGGCAGACCCTCTAGAGTTGAAGTTCCAGGTTTTTAAAAAGCTCACCAGGTGATTTGGGGGCACTGTGAGAGTGGGGGTGAGGGAGGGTTTTGAGAGTTAAATATGGAGGGGAAGGAAAGCCTCATTGGGAAAGTGACATTGAGCTCAGTGGCTCTTGTGTCTTCACAGCCGAGCACCGTGCCTGACCCACCCATACCGGGCACTCAGATTTTGCTGGGTATGTGAAAACAACTTCTATTTATTTAACCGATAGAAATATTACCAGAGCCGACTGTATTCAAAGTACGGATTCTCTAGCTGAAACGCTCTGGTGCACAGCACGGGCCTCCCCATGCGCCCTTGGCTCATTTGCTGATTCATCCAGAGTTTCTTTTAATTTTTGTTTTCTTTTTTTGTTTTTTTTTAATTTTTAGAAAAACAAATATTTTCTTTTAAGTAATCTCTACACCCCACGTGGGGCTCAAACTCCTGACCCGGAGATCAAGAGTCACACACTCAGCCAAATGAGCCAGGTGCTGCTTTCATTTTCATTTTCTTCCAATAAACTTTTTAACCCCCCAAGGTAGTTTGTTCTCTTTTCCTCTTCCTTTCATTTTCTTTCTTTTCCTTTCTTCTTTCTTTTTACTGTTCTGTTGGATATCAAAGCATCAGTGAAACCAAATTAAAATGAACTGAGGGGGTTTGCTGCATAATATGAACCCAAAGACTTTATTGCTATAGGAGAAACCATAATGGTCTTTTTATTATTTAATTTTAACAGTCTGTGAATATTGGGACTTTCTGTCCCTCCTTCATTGCAATTTTTCTCCCAAGTAGTCAGTTGAATACAACTTGTGGCTTGCATTTTTTTGCTCAGGTTACATCCAAATTCTGTTAACTGCTATTGAAGCGTTGCCCCAGAGTATATAATAACATCGTGCTTAATTGAGCTATCAGTCTCCTAATGAATTCATACCGAGCTTTATCATTTAATTAAAGAGCAAAGGGGAAAAAAGCAAAGGGAAGGTGTACAATTGTTTCTCCCACTGGCCTCCATTTCCTGCGTTTAAAATCTCCTGGTTTGTTTGTGTTAGCTTGTCTTCGGGAGATCGCATACAGGTGCTCAAGGTGTATGGGTAGAATGGAGGATACACTGTATCACAAGTACTTCTAATAGGTCTTAAAAATTGATTCAGATTTGGTGGCAATCATACAGCACTTGATTAAATATGAATTATGTTTTATGTTTTTGCAAAGCTCGGTGAGGTCATTCTCCAAAATTATTTCTAGGTCTGTATATGTACGCCAGTCTGAAAATCTAATCACAGGGAATCTGATAACCGAAATGCTTTGGCTTTACCGGGAGGTAGAGAGTACATTTTTCTTGAGAACACCATTCCTTATATGCTACATGCTCCTTTAAAATTCACATTGCATTAAAAAAGCTCCCTTTAAGCAACACCTTTCATGATAACTGCACTTTTAAGTATGCAAGTGTAATGTTGCAAACAGGTAAATGTAGGGCAGTCTTTTATTGATTCAAAGAGTGGAGATGTATAGTATTTTCTGTATTAAGGTTGTAGAGTTCTATTACTTTTTTTTTTTTCGAAGAACAGTATTTTATGTTAAGATAAAACTTAAGTACCTCAATGTTTAGTGTAGTTAAAAGACAGTAGTATTTCCTTGTACTTACTTTAGATTTAGCCAGGTGTAACACGTAACCCAAGTGGGATAAAAGAGGCCAAAAGGATTAAATATCAAAAGAAATCCCTTTTTTCAGTTGAGATATAATTGACATTTAACATTGTATTAGTTTTAGGTGTACAGCATAATGATTTAGCAATTTTTTTTCTCATGATAAGAATTTTTTTTTTAAAGATTTTATTTATTTATTCGACAGAGATAGAGACAGCCAGCGAGAGAGGGAACACAAGCAGGGGGAGTGGGAGAGGAAGAAGCAGGCTCCTAGTGGAGGAGCCTGATGTGGGGCTTGATCCCGTAACGCCAGGATCACGCCCTGAGCCAAAGGCAGACGCCTAACCACTGTGCCACCCAGGCGCCCCTCGTGATAAGAATTTTTAAGATCTTTCTCAGCAGCTTTCCAGGATACAGTAATATAATATGGTATCGTTAATGAGAGTCAACATACTGTGTATTGCATCCTCGGGACTTACTGGTCTTATAACTGGAAGTTTTTACCTTAGACCACCTTCACCCATTTTGCCCATCCCCCACCCCGTTTGTGGTGACCACCAATCTGTTCTCTGTATCTGTGTTTGTTATTTTTTTAGATTCCACATATAAGTGAGATAATACAGTATTTGTCTTTCTCTGTCTCACTTCTTAGCATAATGCTCTCAAGGTCCTTCTGTGTTGTTGCAAATGGCAAGATTGTCTTCTTTTTTAAGGCTGAATGATATTCTTCGTATATCTATGCCACATTTTCTTTATCCATTCATGTGTCAATGGACACTTAGGTTGTTTCCATGTCCTGACTATTGTAAATAAGGCTATCAGAATAAATCTTAAGTTTCTATAAAAATAAGCTAAGAAATGAGCATCCTTAAATCTGAAGTATGAAGTAGATATTCTGTGGGGGCATTGGTGACTGTTTCAGCCTCCTTGGGCATCAGTTTCCCTCATCCGGTTTTCATGCACAGAGACACGTGAGCTCATTGCTGATTGTGACTACTGGGCACGTACGTTTATGTCTGCATGTTTGTCATATGTTTGTCTGAGGAGACGAGTTTGGTGTTCAGTTATGGTATCAGATAGTTTTGTCTGGAGGGTGGAGCAATAAGATCATGGAAATGACCTTAAAGATTGAGTGTAACTCTTGCATTATATAGATAAGGAAATAGAGATACACGGAACTTGGGCAATTTGCCAAAGGTCATGTAGACGGTTGTGACAGAATCAGGGATGGAACATACATCTCTTGACTTCCAGCCAAGTATCACATGGAGATTCTACATGTGGGCTCTGGAGAGTAGTGGCTTGATCTCCAATCGTTGGCTCTGCCACTTAACTATGAAACCTTGGGTGACTTTCTTCTCTGCCTCAGTCTTTGCACTGGTAAAATGGGAATAGTAATAATTCCCACCTCATAGTGTTGTTCCTGTGAGGATTACATGAGTAGCATTATACATAATGGGTTCAGAATGGTGCTTGGTGCATAGTAAGTGCTCCATCAATAACCACTGTTAACCATTGTCATTAATCTGATCCATTAAAACATGTTAGACTTGTATCATTTCAGACTTAGCATTTGTGTGTGTTTGTCATTGTTTGCATTTCATTTCTTTTATTTGACCTGTTTACAGCTCATTATAATGGTAGAGTGCATATGATACAGTAGCTTGCCAGTCACAGAGATGCTCACGGTGGTTTGGCAAGTGCCCAGAATTCCAGCCACCTGTTGTAACTGTTGCCAACATACTGTAGATTTTCATTCCTGGGAAGGTGTTCAGCCAAGAGTCCAAGTCATTAGTATGACTTTGTGTCTTTAAAAAAATTCTTTCTCCTTTTACAGAAGTATTCTGTTCCCACTAGTGCTGTGGAGCTGAGTGATCACATGGGTCTTCTTGTCCCTGCCTCTTGAAAATGCATTAAAACAGTGGCAGACGTGCCAGTGGGATTACCTGAAATGGCTTTCTGAGATAAACCTGTGCGAGGTAGAGAAGATAAAACTGGTTTTTCTTCTCCAGCAATTCAAGTCGCCAGAGGAGTGATCCCATCATGATGGGGTACCTCGCGAGTCAGGAAACGATAGCAGTGAATAACTTTCTACTTCCCACAGTTTGCATGGCTATTAACAATTGATGACTCTTCCTCGAGGACGGCATTACCAGCAGCAGAAATGCCTATCTTTGATGAGAAACTTCTCACGGAGGTCCGGGGGAACGTCAGGGAGGAAACTGTAGCCTATGTTTTGAAGATCTGGGAGGGTTCAGACACAGTGTAACTTCTATTTTCATCCTTTCTGCCAGGGGACACAGCTGTAGTTGATGCGCAGACACATCCTAAGAGCTTTTCCATTGATACTGTTTTTGCCACCAAATCCAGATGGGATCTGATCCCTGCTGACGCCTCACGGTAGCAGCCCTTGCTGTGATTGGGATATACCATGGGTGTCATCCTGTCCCTCGGAACTTCATCATATCAAAACAAACAAACAAACAAACGTGTTAGAATGGTATTATATCCTTGTTGAAAATCACAGAATCACATAGAGAGTTCTCCAGCAGCAACTTTTGAAAAAGGGGCTCTGGCAAATGGTTCACTAAGTGTAAGTAAAAGTAAGACCTTCCTGCCCTCATCCCAAATTTGATATTGCTTAGTCCCAGACAAGGAGCAGGCATATGTTTTATGCACAATGGTAACCATAGGCCTGTATTTGTATATGGAAGAAATATTTAAAATCCAAATTTTTCTTCCTGGAAACATTTGAGTCAGGTGTTGAATATTATTTTCTGCCAAGAATCACGGTGCTATTTTTAAAAATACTACTTCTTTCGTGCCCCCGTTCCTTGTTCCAGTGTCTTCTTATCTCTTCTCTACAAAATAAAAACTGCCTTTCTTTCTCCCAGTAAGCTGGCTTGTAGATGCAGGTAGCAGAGAGATAAAAAATACTCTATTGTATTTCCAATTAACTCATTTAATTAGATGAGGTGAATTAATTGGGATTTTTTGACATGTCTGAAAGTCTAAAATACTTGCTTTTGGATTTCCCAGGTAGGGTGGCTTGGGCACTTTGTCACTTCGCTCCTATGCACGACCTGGTGTAAGACCTATCATTTGAAGGCTGTCATTTGAGTTCCCCTTGGGGGTATAAAAATGGTCTAGTGATTTTTCAGATAGCAGAGCATAAATCAGCAGGCTTTCTCTGGTTGTCCCCAACCTCATCAGCAGAAGGCTCGATTAAGCATTTCTCTGTCCGCACGGGGCAGGTGAGATGGCCATCTAAGGGGCTCTCTCAAGTCCTCCCCCCGTCCCCGTTCTCTCACCCTTTATAATTTTAGGGGTCTGGACATGCAGGCTTTGAGGGTCCTTCTTCTGTCCTGTCATGACAGGGCCTGGAGAAATTCTAGAATTTAGACTGGGGCAGTTTTAAACCTTAGGTCATTCTCCCTTGCATTATAATTCCTTAGTTTTTATCTCTCTAGTTTTATGTACCTTCCAGGGTAACGCTGGCTCATTCTCCTCTGTACCCTAGAGGTCCCCCCCATGGTAGCGGTTTGCTTGACAGTGCCTAGGAAATGTCACTGTGTTTGATTAGCTTGTCATCCTCCTTTAAGTCTAGAAATTACTGAACCAAAACAGGTGGAGGAAACATTATAACCTGGAATTCTTCATCTTCATTTAACATTTTCTTTAGCATATGTCTTTTTCAAACACAGATCAAGAGGGCTAGACCCCCCCCCCAAAAATTGGGATCAAAGTGTACAGCACCTCCTTTTGTGGTGGAAAAATGCAGCCGATAGGCTCTTTCTCTCTACCATTTGCCTTTAAATAGCTTTTTTTTTAAATTTTTTTTTATTATATTATGTTAGTCACCATACAGCACATCCCTGGTTTCTGATGTAAGGCTCGATGATTCATTAGTTGCGTATAACACCCAGTGCACCATGCAATACGTGCCCTCCTCACTACCCATCACCAGCCTATCCCATTCTCCCACCCCCCTCCCCTCTGAAGCCCTCAGTTTGTTAATCACAAAGATATTGGGGTGTCTCACACTTAATATTCTACTTCGAATCGAGTTGTAAGTCCACTGTAAGTAGTAAGTTGGTAGTAGTTGGGTGTAAATCAGGTCATCATCCTGAATGCCAGTCAGCTCCAGGAGAGCAGAGATGGTGTGTATTTCTTTTTAATCTGCTTCCCTGGCATCAGCCCCATGCCGAGCATGTAGTCGACCCTCAGGAAATACTTGTCGACTGAGTGTCTTTTGGTCATGGTGGCCTGTTAGTGCAGAATAAAAGACTTTTGGAACTGAATTTTTCGAATTCTTTAATTTTGTTTGGAATCAACAACTCAAAGGGGATGTCAAATAGGAAAATACGTTTAGAAGCATTTGCCCTTTCCGCCCCCCACCTTGAGGTTCAACCTAGTAGGAGTGAAATTAGAGACTCACGAACATCAGATGATGATTTGCAGCTTTGAAATAAGCCATGTTTTTGATTGTCATTTGAGCTGTGAGTGGGTCCCTGATCATAATTCTGTAGTACCCCTCAAAGCCTGCTTTATGGAGCTTGAAGTGCATTATATTGTCTAGGACAGGCCTCAGTTCTTGGCCGGGTATTGTTTCTGTTGCTTCGAAGCTTCTTCCTTTTGGGGAGCAGGCTGAGAGAGTGAAGTCACTGCAGAGAATTGTGGTGGGTCCGGGCGACTCCACCGTGAAAGGACCAGCCATTGGTGCTCTGACTGCCGCCTCCAAGGAAGGGACCAGCCGCTGATGAATGGCACACCAGCCTGCCTTGCGCAGCCAACCACGTGTGGTGCGATCGTCTTTCCTGGACTCTAATCCCGTAGCATAAACCTGACCGAGGAGGCCCAGGGATGCAATTCTGTGGCCTCACCCACTGTCCACAGCCATCCAGCACGGCTTCCTACAAGCTGGCTTGAGCTTTCACAGTTCATCCCTAGGCGCTTCATTCTTCTTCTCTACAGGCCTTCAGATGACACTCCTCTGCGGAGTGGCACCTGCCATCTCCCACTGCCACTCACAAGGAGGGATTTTTTCTTTTTACCACTTTTCTTTTCCCTTAGCTGCTCTCTGGCTGTTATCAGGGAACATCAGAGGCACTTTGTGGCTGTTCTGAAAGCCCTCCCCCTAGCCGGAGTCACACCACCTATGTTGTGCTTCTTCCTTTTTGTTACTTTTTTTTCAATAACAAACTCTTCCTCCCTCCCGTGAGGGTTTGTGCTTACATGCATGCCCAAACGCTTGTGCGTGCACACACACACACACACACACACACACACACACAACGCTCTCTCTCTCTCTCTCTTCCTGTCCCGTCTTCCCCTTATCTTACCTCAGTCCTCCTCCTGCCATTCGAGTCAAGCTGTTCTAGCTTCTAAGAGTTCTCATCTTGGAAACTCAATTTTACATTTAACTTTGAAGATAGAGCCACCCAAGGGTTACAGCATAAGCCACAATCTGGTGATGTTTTGGAAAAAAGTTTCTCTTAGAATTCAGGTTGCAGCTTGTAGCAGTACTACTTGAGGATTGTTCCAAGTTCAAATATTACAGAAAGTGAAAGTTCCCGATAGTATGTCCCCGATTTATTGCCTTTATATTCATATATATAATTCTCTTCTCTAATTTCTTATTCACTATATATCAAGCATCCATGTCTGTATATAATAGATCTCTCACTTTAACAGCTGAAAGTAGTCTCTGGTGAAAATAATCCTTTGATTAGATTATAATAGAGTGTAAAACGGATTTGACTCCTGACCACAATCTGTTTTCCTGTATATTCACCCCCAATTCTTGGTCAGAATGAGGGGTAGTCCAAGTTGTTTTTTGTTTGTTTCTTTTCAGCAAAATGAATTTTTTTGAGGGATAACTAGTTTAAGTGCTTTCATTTCTCAGTTTCTCATACCTGTTTAAAAATCTAT
The DNA here is from genome assembly GCF_024610735.1 of Ursus americanus. NCBI lineage: Eukaryota > Metazoa > Chordata > Mammalia > Carnivora > Ursidae > Ursus > Ursus americanus. The sequence goes on from NC_142135.1 coordinate 20,737,291, forward strand.
TTTAAGGGCTCAAAAAGACTTAGGATTTTAATTGCTTTTTTAAATATAAAAATCATATACCGTTTATTTTTTTCCAGTTAACCAAGAGACCAAAGTCCACTAATAGTAAAGACTTAGCATCCTGTAGAGGAAGAGTCGAAAACTTTTCCTCAATCAGGACAACTCGGAGATTCGAATCACAGGTCGTGGAAGTTGGGGTGCGACCCCTTCCGTAAGCGTGGTTGGGAAAAGGTTTGTCGATACTCTTCATGGAAAGTTGGTAGCGAGATACCATTGCAAGCCATTTCGCATTACTTGCTATAGTGCTCTCAAAGTGTCTGTTTATCGTCTCTCTTGGCACTAGTGCGTGCAAATCAGGACTGGCGGGACGAGATCGAGGCTAGCACCGGGGCAGGCAGTGGGTCTCGCTCCGATTTCATCAAAGCCAACAAGAAAACAAAAGCAAAGGGGAGAGAACAGTAAAAGAAGGACCTCAGTTACCTCATTTGGGGACCCAAATGCTGGGTGCTGAATTTTCACTTTCCGATTAGAACTGACAGTTGAACAGATATGATTTATTTCTGAGGTTGTGTGTCCATTGCTGCAAGAATAATACAGGAAGAAACTGTCAAATTGTAGTTTGTTCTTTTCTCTGTCTCCTCCCACGCTTGCTTTCTTCTTTCTTTCTTTCTTTCTTTCTTTCTTTCTTTCTTTCTTTCTTTCTTTCTTTCTTAAGCATGGCTGTATTAATCAGGTGGTGGCTACTGTCTGACATATCCTTCTGTGGAAAATGTTTGCAGATCTAGTCTGCCAGAGATCACCATGCCAGAAATCACTTTGCATTTTTCTGATGGAGCAGAAATGAAGCCGGTTCATTCCATCCCAGCAGCTTTACCCAAAGGGCTCAGAATGGACCAGACTGGTTTCATAAAGGAGGGCTAATGTGGGATCTGGTTCAGTATGGTGCCATTAAGACATGTAGGGCTTTTTTTCCCCCTCACCTCCAGGTTTTATATTTCCATGAACATTGGCCTTAATTTTCCCCCAAACGAGTCTGTGATGACCTTGAGTATCCCTTGCTGATTTCAACTCCCAAGTAATAAGCCCAGGAATGTCCTCTTTCTCAGCTCAGCGGGAGAAGAAGGGGTATTCCACAATTGTGTTCAATACATTTACTTTCTACCTGCTGGCTTCAAACAGTATTAATTTTTATGTGCTCATTGTGCATTGTGTTTAATTAAAAGCAGTTCTATTCGCAGAGGTACTTGTAGGGTTTTTTTCCCCCTGAAATGAATAAAACAAATAGGCATCTGGTATTTGTTTTGTATAACACAATCCCCATAAAATGAAGAGTAATAAAACATAATTATCTGTAAAGGCTTGTTTTATAAGCCTGAGAATGGGCTTGTTTCTACCAGGTTTTTAAATTCTACTCATACGATAAAGACTCTCTTTGTACATTAATCCATGACAGCAATAACAACAAAAGCTTCCCAATTACATGTGTGAATTCAACTTATCTTTTATTAAACAAATAGGGTTTTTTTTTTTCCGTTACAGTGTGCACAATAAAAGTTTGTCACCGCATTTCTTCTACACAAACACATTAGATCGAAGGAAGGTTCTGTATTCTGTTCAATGGGTATAGCTTTACTTCTGATTTTTCCCTATAATTAAATAATTTTGTAGCCCCTTATTGAATTCTTTAGGTCTCAGACCATAGTGTGGATTCTAAAACCTTTCGGAAGAGTACGCATCCAAGTTTTGCATATGTTTTTATAAAGTTTGTAGGCATTCTGATCCTTGGTTAAAGGACCTGCTAATTATTTTTAAAAGTGTACTTATCATCTGAAGCTAAGATTTTCGCTTTCGTGTATGAATATCTGATGAAAGAAATCTGGTTTTGTAGCATGGGATCTAATTTCAGGGTCGGGCTCCTTTCTAGGAGTGGAGGAATCTTCTCATCTGAGAAAAAAAATAATTCAGAATGTGGGAAGTATAAAAATTATTAATTCTGCGGTGGATGTGCTGTCGGATTAGATGCCAGTGCCTCCATCCCTGGGGGCTCCTGTTCCCAAGACTGTTCTTATTGTTTCTCTCCGGCACCAGGCACGAGCCTCGAAGTGGCAAATTCATCCTCTAAGGTTGTGTGTCCGTTGCTGCAGGAATAAAAGAAGCAGTAACAAAATCGTGCAGCGCAGTATTTCACGATGACGGTTTTATGTGGTTGTGCGATGTTGCAGAGTCTCGTATGTGATATCAACCCCCTTCTTTTGAATCAAAGAACAGAGTTTTCCTGGAGAAGGGAGGCTTCAGAAATAACGGAGCCGAACACAAAATTAAGCCCCTGCATAGTTACCCCATTCTGTCTACTATTATACTAACTGCTTACAGGAAGTGAAAGTACATATATGTAATATTTCTATCCAGTTTGACTAGTGATTTCTAATTTTAGATTTCTAACCCTTTTTTACATGATCCTTTTGCATTGAAATCACACCGAAATGTTCGTATTATTATGAATGCATGCTGAATTAAATAGACATAGCTACTTGATTTCTCCCTTCATGTTGTCATCCCTTGGAGAATGAATAATTTAAAATAAGAGCATCGGTTCCTCATCCAAAGGGAGGCTGAATATTCCAATTCTAGATCAGTAGTCACTTTGCATGCTTTATTTGAAATACCATTTTTGAACATACTTGGCCACTTAAAGTGCCCAATTAAAAAGCACTGTAGAAAGAGGAAGTCTGTGGACGTACAGCTAGTACTTGGGATTCAGAGCGTTTCTGTAACGTGTGGAAGGCTGTAATCCGAAATCACTGGGCACAATAGCTTTATGCCAGGCGCTTAGAATAGAAGGCATTTTCAGGATGGATTCTTTCTGTACTCTTGCTCCTAAAATGGTTTACCTAAAGAGACTCCCAACTCCATAAAAGTACTGGTGGTGTGAAAAAAATTCGGTGGTGTGCTTTCATAAAATTTTCAGTGATTGATAACTACAACTAGCCACATCGGTGACGGGTCATCTTTATTATACAAGAGTGCTTCTGTTCACGGACTCTGTTTTTTTTCATTGGCAACCTCCTCCCACCTTTTATCTTATTTCATGTTTTTCAAGAGATGAGGGTTGGGTGCCGGAGGATTTGCCAGACATTGTGCTGTTCCTCACTAAAAATCGAAGCCTTCCTGAGTAGAGCCAGGTGAGCTGTATATTCTGAGATTATTTATAGTGTTTATGATAGAAAGACCAAAAACACTAAGCACTTAACAGCTTTCCTTATTTACAAGTCAGATTCTTCTAAGGGGTACTATTCTTTTATTTTTCTGGTGCTTGAAATGCTCCTTTAAAATAGATTATCGGGGAGGATACACAGTGACACAAGATTTGTTGGCTATGAAAATGCAGAATGGATAAAGCTTTCCTTTCTTAGTGCTTTGCAACAACCCAAAAAAGGTCCATTTTATTTAAGTAGAAACACTGCTTTTTGTCTAAGTGAAGTCACTCACGCACACGCGCACCTAACATAGGATTGGTGAGTGTACGTGACTGTGGGGCTCTTAATTCCCAATTAGATAATAGATGCATTCCATTAATAAAGTGAATGTCTATTAAGTGAATTATTTTTCCCTAGTGACTTCTGTAAAAATAGCGCCGTCTTCCACTAGGCTGTGAATGTAGTATGTTCTCATGTTAGACTACCAAGAAAAAGGAATAGAAAGGAAAAACCCTTTAAATACCATAAGTATAAAGAAAACACTAAGTTTCTGATAAAGCTTCTCATGACACCCCAAATATTGCCTGTGGTAGTTAAGCTAGGGTGTATGACTTTAGTAACAAAATGGCAAATACGCAGTAGTATCACAGCTCTGAAAGTGGTACTCACTTCCCTCACCCTTCTTCCCGTTGTTCCCATGGGGGAGAGAACAGTCAGCAAGGTTTTCCCAAGTTAGGTTATTGTGATCGTCTCAGCATCCTGTCCCCATACCGTATAAACCTGACATCCAGGTTTTGTTTTGTCAACTTAAATATGTAAGCTGAAAATAACCTCTTTCTAAACATTTTGTCCTAACTCTTCATCAATTTGTTACGGTATCTTTGCAAGAGGAGCGTTCGCTGTGATATTTAATGCTCAACAATGGAAACACCCACACCCCTTTAGCAAGGAAGTCTTTTCCCAGTTCTTCCAGTTATCAGCTATTGTGAGGCGATGTGGATTGTCTGAGGTGCTGTGCGTAACACAAGCTCTGTCTTCTCATCCTTTCAAAAGCTCCATGTGTCCATTTTCCAGATTGGACAGTGAGGCTCAGACTTGTGAGATGACGTGCCTGCAGTCACTCAGACAGTAAGAGACAGAGCCAGATTGGGCTCTGCAACCCGGACACATCCCTAATGCCGTGGTCCCCGCGGGAGCTGTGTTTTCAGAGTCATCTGGGACTTTTCAAAACACTGATGAGTACAGACTCAGCATCTTGAGGAGCTGGGCCCTGGGCATCTGTGTCTTGAAGGTTTTGCAAGTGACCCCGATGCTCCGTCAGGCAGGCTGGACAGTGGCTGAACTCTGTCACATGCCCGGCTCCATTTCTTGCTGGGTTGCTGAGCCGCTGAACAGTCTGGTCCTCGCCGTCTTCGAGGCCGCATGCCAGTGAGGGAGATGCCTGTGGACACAGCCAGTCCTGAGCAAGACGCGCTAGGACGGGTGCTGCGGTGCTGTCTTCATCTGCTCCGGCTGCTGTGACAATGCCGCAGACCAGTGGCTTATAAACACCAGAAATGACTTTCTCACAGTGCTGGAGGCTGGGTGTCTAAGATCGGGGTGCCAGCACGATCGGGTTCTCGTGAAGGGCTGCTTTGGGGCTGCAGCCTGCTTACTTCTCCCCATGTTCTCACATAGCAGAAGGGGGAGCCTCTGTTATAAAGTCACTGATCCCATCGAGCGGGTTCTATCTCCAGGCTTTCATCACTCCCCAAAGGTCCCCACCTCCTAATTGCATCATCTTGGGAGTTAGCTTTCAGCATATGAGTTATATGTTGAACATTCAGACCATAGCAGGAAATGGAGACTGTGCTCTGTAATAATTCTGATGAGAGGGCTTATGATGGACGAGGCAGCATCTAGAACTTCGTCACTTCAGCAAGAGCTGTTCACTCCGGCTCCAAAGAGGTGTTGCATCTTTCCTCTGTAAACCCTACAGTGAATTCCCAGAGAGCCTTGGTCCGGGTTCTTGTGAAGGTCCCAGTTAGGGATCTTGAATCTTCTGCATTCAGTTTGTCTGGGACAGCTTGGGTGATGAGAGTGTTCCTTTGTCTATTTCTTCAGTTTTCTCCTCACACGAATGGGTAGATTCCTTAGGGTCACCTTCATAGGGTGCTCAGGGCAGGGGTAAAGCGTCAGCTCGGATTAAGCTGTCTTGGCTGTAATGGTGTTCTCTTTCACCCTTTTCTTCTTGAGACCCATTGAGCAAAAGCTAATGCTGGATTCCTGAGTTTAGAAAACCTCTGTTGAGCTCCTTGCTTCTGCTCTGGGCAGTGAGGACACCAGTGAGAGAGTGGTTCTGGAGGAGTCCAGTAAACTTGGCTGGGTTAGGAAGACTGGGGTCGAGATATCAGCTAGGGCATAGGCAGAAGACCTGTCTATGTAATGATACTGGGATTTAGTTCTTGAGTTCTTTATATTCAGAATATGAATTAAGGTCAGGCTGGCTTTGACAGTCAGGATCATTCAACACTTACGGTGACTGTTGCGTGATCAGCCACTTTATAAGAAGATATATTCCTAACAGCTAATAGGAGCAGTAGGGACCCAACGGAGGGTATTAAATAATATGGTGTTCTCCATCAGTTTTCTTTAATTGTGAAGAGAACTGTTGTGTAGATATATTCATTCATGCATTGAAGATGCATTTTTTAAGTGCTTTTTGTATGTCAGACTCATTCCGAAGTCTGAATTTGAACGTGGTTCTTTGATCCCTTAAGTTTAGGGCTTAGTGAAAAATGAGGGGGAAACTCTGTCTCTCCATTCCCCTAATCCCCCTGCCCCCGCCCAGTTCTGCTATTGATTGGTCTTGTCAAACAGTTTTAGGAGGTATAAAAATTTCTTGAGCCAGAAGTACCACACTCCACAGCATCTCCTGGTAACAGAGATTGAGAAGCCGATTAGAAGAGAAGTTTAATCATTACTGTCGGCCTCACTGTTCTGAGATTTCAGGTTTCTTTCTCTTACCACAGACTTAATTCTTTCATCTCTGTTTTCATTTTCAGAAGAACTTTAGAATGAGTGAGGGAAATTAAAAGGAAGTTGGGAAGACCAGCAAAGATGTCACTGGTGGTGTGAATGGGGTGACTTGTGACAAAGTTATTTGAAGTTGAATTTTTTAAAAAATGTGGTCAGCTCAGTATGTAATGACTTCTAGCCAGAGATGGTGTTTGGGGTCGCGTTATCTGTGTCCAGAACTTTTTTTTTTGTAGAGAACACTGGTACCCTACATTTTCTTAAATTAGCTCATCCTTTTCTTGCTAAAAGAAACTGCGGGCATCTGATAAAAGATCCTCATTTTAGTATAGTTGCTCTTACTGTGACTTTATAATGGTTTCATTTCTGGAGAGCCTTATTCACATTGGTATGATTGAGAAATCACAGATAGATCTTATGGGAAAATGAACGTAGGACTTGCCAAATGATGAAGTCAGAAGGTTTCCAGTTGCAGTCTTCAGATGCTCTCTCTTGGCACCTAGTTTCGGAAACACATTTTGTCCCCAGGTGTGAGTAACAATGCTGCTTAGGACAACGGGAAGAGTCCCTACACGAGAATTGTCCTTCTCGCCTTGTGTAATGGCGCATGATGTGAAGGTTTAGAAATAAACACGCCCCTGGACACAACAGTGTCTTAGTTAAGACATCTACTATTTTTAATACATTTTGCTATTTTTGGCCTGGTGTGTTATCTTAGGGTGAGAAAAACCATCCACTTGCCTTGGTCTGAGGTCATATGCAGCCGTCAGTTCTCTGTAATGGACTCGATGATGTTATGGGTTTAAAATAACTGAAAATTAACATTTCTTGTCCACACAATAGTGGTTGCAGCCTTCTATCATTTTTATGCTATTAAGCACACTCCTCTTTTACGAGAACTCCTGTCCCTCCCCCCTCCCCCAGAAGTTACATGTCATCACTTAATAGACCTAAGTAATGCCTGGCTCAAATCCTGTGATATTTTGTTTTGTCCTCAGCTTTTGTGATGGTGTTAAGAGGAAGGCAAGTAGTGGAGGGATTGGGTTGAAAGAGGAGAAAATGGAGCAGTTGTAACCCCCCCAGGGACAGGGTAGGAGATTGTTAATACATTAGTGGTAGGAGGGCTTCTCCGGAAAATATGATGGTACAATTAAATGGGGCTATTAAAAGCATGTCAGCGTCAATTCATTAAGTCACAATGGCAATTCTTTTATGAGCCCCTTTGGTCTTTGCCTCTTGTGACTCTGTATTTTCAGAGAGCACAGAGGTGCCACAGTTACTTAGATGCCCCCTCTGTTAGCCCTTCTTTGGGGGCTGATTCTCTGATGAAAAGATTTTATGGAAGACCCCCAAGTACCCATTTGCGTCTGTAGGCATTGGGAACACAAATGGGGCCCCCCAGGGGGATGGGGTAGTATCACGTTCACAAACACTCATGACCTTGTAAGCAAGTGCGAGGGTAGGAGAAATCTGCTTGAGGGTAGGACCAAGTGAGTCTTGTGGGAAATTTTGGATGAGAAACTTTTTATTCTGCAAGAATACCGAATTCACATTTGGCAGGTTTGTGTAAAAAACTGCAAAAATGTTTCCATTTAGGAAAACAAGGTGTTTTCAAGATCAGTTGGAACCTGCCTGCCCCGTTTAGTGAGTGAGAACTTCAAGGCTTGAGTTGAGTGGGTAAGCGTGTTTGATGTCAGACCGTGTGGTGGGGAGTCTGCCCTGGCATCTCTGTCCCTGTCACTTAACTGTGTAAGCCCTCACTTCCTCATCAGGAAAATGAGGATTCGAGTCTGTGTCTAATTCTCGTTGCTCGGCGAGATTAGATGAGATACCGGATGAAAAGCGTTTAGTACCGTGCTTGGCACAACGGACGTGCCCCCTAAATGTTAACTAGCTTTATTATCAAATTAATTTTAGGACCAAAACCCCCCCACAAGACCCAAAGAAAGCAATCTTATCTGTCCGTTGAAGGGTAAGCCTATGACTCCCCCACCAAACCAAAAAAAAAAGCAATCTTATGTGTCCGGAGGGTAAGCCTATGAAGGAAGCTGAGGCCCAGAGAGGTGATATGTTAATTAGTGGTAGAGCCGGAATTAGGGTCCACATCTTCTGACTTTTCCCTGGAGCATGGAGCTTCCCGTAGTGGGGGGCTGTTTGCATTGCATAGAGGAGGGTGAGCCCCTCAGGATTCTGCCTGGTTTTCCTGGACATCACACAGCTTGTAGGGTCCTATGAACCTTCCCATTTGGCCTCAATACCTTCTCCACCCCTATTATTACATATGAGGTATGATTTTTATATATGTAAGAGTGAATTTTTATATATTGAAGAACCCCCATTGCCCTGGTTCTTTTGGCGGGCAAAAATTTCTGCACTTTTGAAGGCATTATCATTGTCTGAGTTTCAAAGAACTACCTTCAGAGAAAAATTCACAGTTTTTGATTATGTCTGAGGACTGCAGCACACCATTTGAACTATGAGTGATAAAGAAGGGCAAGTATTTGATTAAAACCAATCTCCCTTAAAGACTAATGTCTCAGTCTCCGTCCGACCTTCTTCAAGGGAACTTCGGTGTCTGCTGATGGTCAGGTCCAATTTATCGGGAAGTGAAAGAAAAGGCAATCATTTTCTTAATTCATTTATTAGCTTCCAGACTTGATAGAGTGAATCTAAAAAATGGCATTAGATAATAGAAGAAGTTTAGGTGCTTAAAAAATGTCTGACACGGCTCATACTTGCAGGAAGCAGCTGTGTGATCAGATTTCGGTATGGTATGAAGTTCTCATTGATAACAGGCAAGTGGCATTTATCAGCTGAGCAACTCAGGAAGACAGATGATTCCAGCTGCTGGAGACACATCTCCCGTACGATTTTCTGCACTGCTTTTGTGATGATCAGAGTTCTCTACCGAATAGACACAGACATCCATATTTCCAGCTCGAATTCCAGCATTTGCTTTTTCCTGGTGCGTTGGCTCCCTCTGGCCTCACCTCGCCTGACTTCCTTGCTCACTTTCATCTCTTGGAAGAGTCAGCTGCAGCACCTTCTTGCCTTCCTGTCCATCCCGGGCCAGGGGCCCCTCTCGTGGGGATTCCGTGGCACCCTGCTTTTGCTGTTTCTCCCGGTCTTCGTGGTGTGGTATTACAGGGGCATTGTCCTCCTCTGTTTACTGGTCTCTCTTTCCCGCTACTCTGTGAGCTCTGTGGGGACAAGGACCACTTTTGTCTTTTCCTCCAGTGCCCAGCAGGGTGCCTGGAGGCAGAAGTGAATGTTCATTGAGTGAATGAATGAATCACTTTGTGCCAAAACCTGGCTTCCCTGAGTTTATATGCCCTGTAACCTTCTGTAAGTGAAACCATTTCTGTATAATTAGCCATTTCTGCTCTTCTTTTCTCCTGAAGTAATTTTTTATTTTCCACGTAAATCTTGTTGTGCCCACTCCCCACCCCCTATGCCCAGTGTGGCTCATGCTTTTTCCTTTCTTTAAAAAAAAAAAAAAATGTTTGAAGAGGTGTGAAGTACAAGATAGAATATATATAATGTGGGCTAAATCCAGGGCTATTCAACTTGACTAGACTCTTAGCCTTCCAGAATGTTGAGAAAGTAATTAGTGGGAAGGAAAGTGTTAGAAGAGATGGCTGCAGTTCTTTGTATGGGAAAGAATGTTTCTCCTTGGTGATGAGGTAGGCATTGTCACCCTTCTGAATAAATCTTAAGCAAAGTACAAAAACACCAGCAGGCGAGACAATGGCTGGCCGCGCTCCCTTTGGGATGGCAGTGCCTTGTATGGGTAAGTTTAGAATTGGGTTTCCTGTTCAGGTTTTTGATGAGTCATAATGTTGAGTGGCAGGCTAACCTTTGAACTTTCTGTGTTTTTGACATCAAAAGGAATTCTGTGCTGTACCAAAAACCTTTTATGCAAGGAATTAATACTCTTAAGGTACAGAGAGAAGTTAGCAGCAGACTTGTGGAGCGATGGTGGAAAAACTAGTATCTTTCATTTGCTCAATTTATTTGGACTAGAGTTGTTGTTGTTGTTGTTGTTGTTTTTTAAGATGGGAAGGTCACATTTCTCTAGTCCTTCAGTATGTTGTTTTTAATACCCTTTAATACCCAATTTTTCTTATGCAAAATTGAATTTGATGGGAGGTTTTTTTTGTTTTGTTTTTGGTGACTTGAACATTCCCGTGATTCTCCAGTACCTCTCATTATGTTAATTTTACTCATGAAAAAGCTTGCTCATGAGGGGCATGTTTTTAGTAACATTTTTATAGTATACGACACCCTTAATAGTAAAAACATGAATCCGTAAGTGTGTGCTTTTAATGGAATTGAAAATCTTAACTCATCTTGGTAGCAAATTTTTGCACGTAGTAGGTTCTTAATATTGAACTGAATCTCCTATTCCTTGTATTCTCAAGGTCTAGTGTGTTTCATTTAGTTTTTCACTGAGAGTTGTGGGGTTTGTTTGTTTTTGTTTGTTTTCTTTTTTCTGTGCACACGTAGATGTATCGTGTTTGGTTTTCTTCCTATTCTTAATTTTTTTTTAACTAAATACATCCATTACTCAGTGTTTCCCTATTTATGAATAAGAGTGATTTAAATCTTTCCAGCATGGTGTTATGTGATGTGTATTGTAACGGGAGGCCACCATTTGTTTTCCTTTATTTCTTTATTCACCTTTCATTTTTAGAAAGATGACTTACATATGTGTTTCATAATGACCTTTGGGACTGAGATTTCTTTGTTTCTTTTTTTTTTCCCCCTAAAATGGTCTTGATCTAGGAAGGCTGATGATTAAAATTTTAAAATTAAAAATCTAGTCAAATGCCCCTCATTCTTTAACAGACAAATAGTAAGTTTTGTAGAGAAAGGGTTGGAAAGGGAACAAATTTTGTTTTAAAAATGGACAAGACTAAATCATAGTGTCTAGGGAGGCACACTGGGTGATAAAACTAAATAGAGATGCAAAACATTATTATTAAAAGTAGTCTGTAGGGGCGCCTGAGTAGCGCAGTCCTTAAGTATCTCCCTTCGGCTCAGGGCATGATCCCAGCGTTCTGGGATCGAGTCCCACATCAGGCTCCTCCACTGGGAGCCTGCTTCTTCCTCTCCCGCTCCCCCTGCTTGTGTTCCCTCTCTCGCTGGCTGTCTCTCTGTCACATAAATAAATAAAATCTTAAAAAAAAAAAAAAGTAGTCTGTAAATATGTTGCCAGTAGTATACAGAATGATCATGTAATTTATGACAGAAGCATTTTGGTATTTGGAAGTGTTCTTTAATTTTTAAAGAAACAACAAATGAAATCAGATGATAGGCTATAGGCACAGGTGTTAATTGTAGCTAATGTGGAAGTTCTGAGTTATTAATAAAAATATAAGGAATAGTCTCTGAAGTATGGGCCTAGCAGGAATACTAAGTAGAAAGGTGGCTCTTTTTTTTTTTTTTAAACTGTGAAGTAAATTTATTATCATTGTATTTGATATTTATTACTGGAGTCCCTATGTTAATTCTGGTTTTATTGCTTTTCAGAATAATTAAGATCTAAATCATCTGCTGAATTCTGCTTGATTTTCTGACTTCTGTTGCTTTGTTCATTCATCCTACAAATATTATTGGTGACTTTCACTCTGCCTTGCGCTGTGCTGGGGCTACAGTGAGTAAATACCATAGGGTAACCCTGCTTTTAAGGATCTCCCAGTATGGGGCCTTGAATAGTAGGATTCATTATTTTTGCTCTAAAAAGTTTGTCGGGATCCATCCTACAATGCCATTCATTACTGGGGTATATGGCTTTTCTTTTTGGGTTAAAATACACATTTTGCCCTGTTTTGTGGGAATTTATTTGCTCACGGTGGTGTCCTTTGAATCATCATTAGGAAGGCTTCTGAGCTGGGTCCTAGGGGGTTGTCCAAAGCCTCGTGGTGTTCTGGAAGGCATGAGAATGCATGCAACCAGAAGCTCACTGCTCATCAGTGACGTTTTCCATGTACTGCAGAAGCCTGGGCATTCCTGGTGTATGCCCCTGAAAGACGGTTCACTGCCTCCTAGGAATTCTGGACATCGTGGGAATCATTTGTGTCCATTATTTTTCTTTTTTAAATTTTTTAATTTATTTTTTAAAAAAGATTTTATTTATTTATTTTTGTGAGCAAGATGTTCTTTTTCAAAATAAAACCTAAAATGCACTTTTTGGAAGAAAAATGAACCTATTTATTTCACTGCAGCAGCTTGGACTTTTCCATGTGTTGGTTCCTTAATCGAAAATACTATCTGGAAGCTGGTTTTTGTTCTCCTTCCCTTCTCTCTAGTTTTTGTTAGAACATTGCTTTCTAAATATTTTAACAGACACAACTCCCCCCCCCAATGTAAAATCTATGTAGTCTTTTATTATTTTTATTATTATTCTATTTTTATTTTCCTATTAATAATTTTTTTATTTACTACCTATATGAAGTCAAACAAAAACTAGCGTGTAATTTCTGTGAGGTTACACAATTTTGGAATCTGAATACAAGATAAAAATAATTTCAGGAAATAACTGATTTTTCTAAAAGAAGTATCTCTATCTCCAAAAGTTCTATCAAGTGTTCATTCAGCAGACACTTTTGTATAATAGCAGCTCACGTTTATTGAACATTAGCTCTTTGCCACGCATTGGGCCTCCTGAGGAATCTACAAGGTACCCACGCTGTTCTTGAGCAGGGTAGTTAATTAAGTAAAGCCTGTGGCCTCCAACAGCTCCGAGACGGAGGATGCGTGATTGCGGGGGGAGGGACCAAGGCAGACAGATGCAAGGAAGGAGTACTTACTGAGTGTTAATGGAAGTGCACACAGAGATGCTGAGAACAACAGAGACATGGAGACATTCTGAAAACTTTGTAGTGTTTACATTTGTTGTTAAAACTCATGGAAAGCAGCCAGTGGTATCTACATCCTCAGGAATGAAAGTACACAAGGATTATAATGGACAGTGTTCAAAACTCCGCAGTTGACACCATTCCCTTTCCCTTGTAGAATGGGAAAGTAAAAAGGAAAGTGAAATTTGTTCTGGAAACCTTATCAGACAGGATAGCTTTTACACTTAAAAGTAGCCAAGTTTCTGTTTTATGGACTTTGAGGTCATATAATCCTTGTATTATCAACTGGTGTCTTTTCTCTGAAGATTTTTTTAGAATTACTTTATGTTTCGTTTCAGGGATTTGCTTCCCTCTCCCCTAAATTATAATAATGGGAACATTTAGATCTTGCCCCAGCTGAAAGCATAAACTTGGTTGTATTTATTTTCTCTTTCCAGTATATAAAATGTAAAAGAAAACAGTATAAGTCCCCCCCCCCAGTACAAATAACTCCTCCTTCCAAAGGCACTTATTTCTTTGTTTAAATAATGAGCAACTTGTGTCCTTAGTAACATTATTTAGTATACATTGTCCCCTTATTACAAACATTTCCGTGCCTCCCACTGTCCTCCCGACCCTTCCTTAAGATGAATAAATTAGCTCTTCTTCCATTTGTACAGCTGGAGTATGAGATGTGGAGACACCGCACAACCAAGATTCCTAAACGTACAGAGACTTGGGTCAAGCCAGGCCTTGACCTTAGAATTCCCTGCCTCTGTCCTTTTTCAGGGGCAAATATTACACAGCTGGCCTCTCAGAGCCTAAGACTTTGGGTGCTTTCTGAAAGATCCTCTTGCAGATACCACTTTAAAGATGTCTCAGATCAAAGATGATTGGACCTCCCATTTTCTTCGTCAAGATAGATGATCTGTGTCAAGAATTAGGACCTATGTTTAAGTATGACTTTAAAACAGTAACATCTGTCAAATGTTGGCCATGGCATAATATGTGAGGGGAAAAATTTTTTATGAGAAAAATGTGCTTTGAGAGTGTGGGGTCATTGAAAACCCACTTTCTGTCGTTATTGGAAGTGAATAGGACTGGTATCCACACCTACTGGAATGGGTCTAAATAAAATCCGTGGCGAGCTCTGCTCTCCTGGATCCCAACCTCCTGTGGTCCAGATTTTCATATTCTTCTCAATTTGCCCCAGAGCGTGCTGTGACCCTCATCCATCTTTTTTGCATTTAACAAAGTTGTAAAGGGATTTATATGCTTTCCATTAGCCTTAGCAAAGCTGCTGTCATGAATATTTAATGGTGAGTGCAGTTTGTTTTCTTTTTCTTTCTTTCCCAGCCTGGTCCCCCCCCCTCACCCCCCCCCCCTTAGGCAGCTAGGAGAAATGTAAATATCTCAGGCCCGCACCCCTGGCGGGGTCCCAAAGCAGCGCTGGGCTCTCTCAATTCAAAGACTTGACCCCGTGAGGCAAGGTTGGTTTTTTTTCTTTTTTCCTTTCTCTGCACGGTTTCCCCTCCTCCCTGTCTTTCAGTTCCTCTTCCTGCAGGAGTTGGGGTTCCCTGGTGCGGTGGCCCAGTGGCGCGGGGACAGTCTTGCTGGAGGCCCTGCCTCCGCGGGGTCTCCTGAGCCCAGCGCCCGAGCTGCAGCTCCGCCACCCCACGCAGCCCGGGACCGTCCTTTCCTTTGAACTTCGCTGAAGCACAATAGCGGCGCTGCAGCTTCGCCGGGGCTCCCTCAGATGCATTCCTGACACTTCACGGGTCGCTGCTCCCTTTCTCTTTGCAACAGCAAGAAGGGTGAATGTCTGGGACGGAAAATGACTTTTGAAGACACTGAAAGATTTACCGTGTCTAGAGCAACCTCTGAACTTTGTGGTTATTTCAGAAAAATGCACTTTTCCCATTGGTAGCTTAGATCCCCCCTTTCCCTCCTCCCTCACCCCGTCCCTGCCTTTACTGTGGAATTTCTCCACCTCTGTCCCACCTCTCTTCACCCCCCATCCGGGCTCTCCCTTTCTCCTTTGAGCCTGGTGTACTCCTGGGCCCGGGGAGCTAGAGGATTCTACAGGTGGGGATGGGAGGGGCCTGAGGAGCCTAATCCTTAGCTGAAGGGAACAGGAAAGCCTCCTCCCCCTTTGAAGTCAAGCTTGTTTGAATGCCTGATCCCCAGGTACCTGCCCTGAGGGATTCCTTGAAAGAGGAGGCAAGGAAATCCAAACAAAATGTTTAGCCCAGTATTTGGCTATAGTAATTGCTCATTAAATGTTGTGTGTAGGTTATAATTAATATTATACACATTTACTCCTTTTTCTGAAATTCTTCACTGTGGTCTCAGAAATTCGTAAGAGTTCTAAATCTCCCCCATTAAATACATGTCAGAGCAACTGAGCTGGATTCTGTTGTTTGTTAGTTTTATATGTGTACAAATGGAGCTTTCTTTTTTGCACAGTTAAATGCACAGCTAAGGAGCATGAACATGTATTTTTCTTTATTGGCTTCAGATTTTCCCTTTTTCCTTGTATCCTGGGCCTCTCTTTTACTTCCTTCTATCTGTTGGATCGGACTTTAATCTTAGTTTCTTTTGGTGTGATTTTACCCACTAAGCACATTTTCTAAAACCTCAAAAGTAATATCTCTTCCTGATCCAGAATGCAAGGTGTTGTGTTGGCACTTCCGCCAGTCTCCATCCCTCTCCCACTTCCTCTGCTTAAAACAGTAAAAATGCACTGTGTCTCCTCCTACCTTTAATTGCAGACGCTATTAAAAGATGTTATAACATCACAGCAAACACCATGTCCCAAGTGATATCTAACCCTATTACACTTCCCAGGGAAACGTACTGTAAATCTAGTAGTGAACCGGGCCTGTGTGTTAAGGTTTATTTTGGGATATCAAATGGCTATTTCTTATAGGAAAGAGTGAAAAAAAATTGCTGCAGCTTGGGGAAAATCACCAAACAAATTTTATAGGAGTCTGCGCTAGCCTACCCTTAGGCTTCTAGAGTAGAATCACTCTGTTTGCCTGCCAGTGAGGATACCAGTAGTAATTGTTAGCCTGGTGAGTTCAGTGCACTAACCATAGGAATGCACAGGGCTGTTGAAGGAACTGAATGGGAATGTGAGTAAGATTTATCTTCTGGGAGCTTATTCATCTGCAAATCCATAAAAACATATGACAGGCCTTGGAAGTGAGTGGGTCCCTCTCTCTGAACGAATTATTTTTACTAGATCCTTAAGTGCTTATCTATCTCTGATGAACGCCTACTGCTGTGTGCTTAATTGATGGGAGTGTTGTTTCATTTCTCTTTGGGTTACCTAAAATTAATTAGTTAGCGTGTGGGTAACCTTATCTCAGTAATTCATAGTGTAGTTACAATCAATGAAAAGCTCTGAAAGATTTCTACATGGGCTACTAATTAAACATCTCCTCCTCTATCCTCTTTGGTAGACTTAACCACAACGTCTTTTACATCTTTCTAGGTTAAATTTCTTTTCTTTTCTTTTTCTTTTCTTTTCCTTTTTTTTTTTTAGATTTTATTTATTTATTTGAGAGAGAGAGCGCACACAAGCCGGGCTGGGAGGGTCAGAAGGAGAGGGGAAGCAGACTCCCCACTGAGCAGGGAGGCTGAGGAGGGGCTGGACGTGAGCCAAAGGCAGACCCTTAAGGGACTGAGCCACCCAGGCGCCCCTGTATTAAATTTCTTGTTAATGGATTTGGCCCCAAATTCTAGCTGATGAGATAGCTTTGCATTCTGCCCCCAGAAGTCTGTCAGATCATTCTTTCTCAGCTTCAGGCTTGGTAAGCATGCCCCCCCCCCGCCGCCCCCCCCCCCCCCCCGTGTCTGTGATGGCTTTGTTGACATACCAGTAGCAGGAAGAACCCTTTGGTGCATCTCTGTGGACCTGCTTGCCTTGAGTTGACTTAGACCCATTAGTAGATCCCTTTGGGTCAGAGTTCCCACTGACAGTATTTTCCTCTCCATTTCTTTATCATGCTATGAGGCTGACTGGAAAGATCTTGTTAAATGTTTTGCAAAAATCCTGACATACTTGTAAACAGATGTTGGTATGATTAGGCTGGATGAACAGAAAACACGGATAGCCAGATCTGTTTCTCGAATAAACCAATTTCTGCATTGCTTTTGATCTCATCCCATTATGTTTCCTGTAAGTAAGACTTTCAGTGCAAATATTAATTGATGTTAAGTCAACAAGTGCTGAGGGTCTGGTCACAGGGAATTAGGAAAGACAGAGAGAAACAAAAGGGGGCTGTCCCCGGGGGTAAGCCAGAGCCTTGCTGGGTCAGACAATTAGGTAACAATGTAAGGTAATGTATAATGAAATGCTAAATTATGTGGAACAGATTATAGGTATTATGGAATGGGAAAAATGACTTCTATTTCTTGCCTCTTGAACGAGTTTCAAAATTGTTTCATGCAAATCCCTCTTTTCTATTCTGAGGCTATTCACTATCATTGAGACTTCCCTTTCTTGAAGCAACGACAATTGTTAATATATTCTGAGCACCTACAATATGTCAGGGGACTAAGAATTGTCCTGATATGAACTATTTGACCCTCACCGCACACCCGTGAGGTGGATGTGATTTTCCCCCCCCATTTTACAGATGAGGAAATTAAGGTGGGGATGGCTCATCCTTCCTCAAAGTGAGCTCGGGTGAATTCCTTTTTCTTTTTGCTGTGGTGGGCCTGCAGTGAGGAGAACCAGGGAGAGCCAGAGTTGCGTTCTGTGAAGAGAGCCTGGATTTGAGTCCTGGCTTTTTACCTACTTCCCTCTGTAGGCAGGACCTTAGGCAAGTTGCTTAACCTGTCAGAGCTTTTCAGCTGTAAAACGGAGCAGGATTGTTGTAAGGATTTAAGTGCCTCCTGTGCAATGGGTGCTCAGGGAGTGGGAACCGTTGTTGATTAAAAGTAATGATAAGAATATCATTATCACGTTCTCCACCCAAAGAGACCTGTTGGAATTGTACAGAAAAGGAACCTGTCGGTCTTGACAAGTTTTTAAACCCCGGGACCAAGTGCAGCATTAGTCCTTTGTGGAACATTTGTGGAATGGATGGGTGGAAAGACAGAATAGGACAGGGACCAGGAGAGTTCCTGGAGCAAGCAGAAGTACCATCATTTTCCAGGTAGGTTATTCTTCTCCTGACTCGTCATTTATTAATTGAAACAGTCCCTTTCTTAGCCTTACCCTCCACCATTTTGTGACGGTAATGGTCACCACCTGACTTACTTTCTTTGGGAAACGCAAGCAAACAAAGCTGTGTCTTTCTGTCATGGAGATTTGAATAGTAAATACCCACTGCATCATTACTCCTGCCTTGTATTCCAGAGAATAGTAAAGGATATTGTACCATCACGGTGTCAACACAAACAAAGAACTATGTAATTTCACCCCATATTAATACATTGTCGATAGCAGGTACGATCATTAGCAATCTATAAAAATGGCTCCTGAGACCAGGCGCAGGCAAAATTACTTATTCTTCAATCATTTATTCAGTCCGAAGGCAGGGAATGCTGACAAACATTGCAAAATGCACTACCTACCAATTTACAATAATTGAATGACGGAATCATTTGCAGACTGAAGTAGCTTTTTACTGACACTATTTTTATTTACTTAAATTCTTACCTTCACAGCTTAACTCTGTTTACTACACCCACTTAGACGACCAAAATGAGAGCCTGTTTTGTTCATAAAAGCTACTTCAAAACAAATAAATTAGCATTTAGGCTGAAAGGGTCAGATCATAAATGGAGGCTTTAAAACAGTCTCAGGAACATTCAAATCACAGTCTTAATATTTTATATGATTTTGTATTTAGATTGGAAATTTTATGTAAAGTCTTTTTTCCCTTTTTAGTGCTCGCACCTCTTGAGATCCCTTTTCTAGCTGGGTCGGAGAGAAAGTTACACTAGGCTCCATTTGTAGTAAGTAATTTCAATTCAGTTTCTGCAGGGGAGATTACCAGAAAGTTCTGATCCTTGTCTCTTTCTTTTCCACTTAACTGTATTGATAGGTGCGGTTCTGGTTATTCTAGTATGTTATTTGTATGTGATAAAATAGAATTCATAAGAATTTGCACATAGCAGTTATAAAAGCATTAGTTTGGACTTGACTCTGAAGTTTCAGAGATTATTTATATTTATATTGATACTGGAATCCAAAAATTGAACCTTTTCCCAGATGGTATGGCTTTCTTCAGAGATCAGTTTCAATTTTTCTTAAATCAGTTATTTTCAGTTTTGATTTTTCAACTCTTGGGTAATCCCCAGTTAATCCCTCCTTCTGAGATTTTGAAAGAAAAGTCACTTTAATTTACATTAATTTAAAAGATCCTTATGCCAAACTCTAATTGATTTGAGTGGATTGACTACATAAACAAATATCCTACGAGAGAGAAAGAACTTCCAGTGTTTTAGAGGGATTTTTTGAAATCGCCATCATGCTTATCGGAGGTGTGTGCGTGCATTCATTTATGATACACACAAACACATAGACGGAAATTCATGATGTGCTTTTAGAATCTTGGGTCTGTCAGACAAAAGTAACGTGAGTAAAATAAAAGTTTTCGAAAATATATTCCTGGAGTAAAAGTATATCACCAGTGTTACATTTCTATATAAATTAAATTTACTGGAATTTAAAAACAATCCACATTTTTTTATGGTTACTTTAAACTTGGACATAACCAGATACATCTGTTGATAATAGTAACAGTATAAAAGTGGTCACATTTTTTTTGCTTAAAATCTCATTCCCGTGGGTGAAACGGGTATGTGAGGATAGCATCTTGTTCATGAGGTTCCTGTCAGAATTAAATAAGCTAATAAAGCACAAACCTTTCTAGCGGGTCTGGATGACAGGTAGCCTGTGCAGAAGAATCATTAATTATTGCATTACTAGAGGTAGGCTTCATGCTGGCTCTTATCATGAATCATTTTATAGTACTGTGCATGGTACAGAGTGGCAGATTAAAAAAAATGAAAACAAAACAAAAAAACCCTTGCAAATACCCATGATATCCCTACAAAGTATTTTTCAACTCTTCTCGGAAAGCTATTTCCTGGAGGTAAAGTTGGCCACCCGGATGACCTGTCTTGGTGTTCACTTGATTTCTGCAGCACCTCTCAGCCTGTCCATCTCCACTAACTCTAAATCTGTTCCTCCTGCCAAATACACACTTGGCCACTTGCCAAAACACCTTTTGCTTTATTTTCAGCCAAACGGGAGAATTCTGTGATTTGCAAGAGGGAGAGAATGCTGGGTCTGCAATACTGGCCTCCAGCAGGAGTTCTGAGACAACCAGCCTAGAGAGGAGGAAATGGAATCAGAACGACAAAACAGGAGCAGCCAGGGCCGGGGTCATAGATCACGTGGGCAGGCAGCCATTTGTGATTGCCACCACCAGAGTGCCAGCTATGAGGCTACCCTTTGGTTCTATGTGAAGAAACCTTAAGCTAAAAATGACAGGTTGTTGCCTCTCTTTGTGCAAAGTATTGCAGGTGGGAAGCTGACCTCTGCCTTTTAGTACCGACAAAGACAAGTTATGGGCAAGTAGAAAGATCTAAGTGGCTTATTTTCAGCCTCCTGTGCCCTTTCTGATCGTCTTGGGTTACCTCACACTACTTGCTTCTTCCAGCCGGTCCAAGCTGTGTTTATCCAAGCAGGACCTGGCATTGAACAACCACTTGCTATGAGCCAGGCATTGTGCTGTGGGGGAGGGTGGGTGTTCAGGGGGAAGACCTCTCCAGCAGGTTAGCTTGGCCTCCCTCATGTGGCCCAGTGTTCCAGCGTGGCAGAAACGGAAGCCACAGGGCTTCTGAACAAATCACAACAGCAGCAAAGCAACAACAGGAATAATAATAATCTAAACAGCTCTCCTAGGAAATTGGAGACAGATCTCTTGTTCATTGAACATCAGAAATATTCACCCTTAAAGATTATTTTAAAAATCGAGCGTTTGTTGTTCATCAGGCACGTGCACCTGGAATAATGTGTTTTTGTAACATGTTCTGCCACCTAAAAAGAGGCAGTATTTATTCAGACACAGGTGTTACCCAAGTTTATCACTTTTAGTGTTTCTTTATCTGTAATGTTGTTGCATGAGCCAATCATGTTACCGCATTAGCTGTGTGGATACAAAAAACAATGTGCTTTTTCTTCAAGACAAAATTTTGAAAGTGTATCTACATTTTTGAGTTCTCTTTCAAGATGCCAAGAAGAGGCTGACCACTTTGTTTTAGGAATTATTAAGAACTCAGACTTTGGAGTCCACCAGACCTGTGGTCCTGGCCCAGCCGTGGCATATATAAGTTGTGTGGCCACATCACCTTGCTGAACCGATTTACTGAGTGACAAAACGAGAATAGTAATATCTCCATACGAAAATGAAATGAAAGTGTATTTCTAAACATCTGAAGACATTGCAGTGAGGGGCTATTTCAGGTAGTCAGAAATTATAGTTGTAAGTGGTTAGTGTTACAGCAAATGCTCTGACACCAGGCGTCGGTGGCTACTTCTTATAGATGGTGACACAAGCTCACCTTCCACAGTGAAGAAATAAATGACTTCCTTCCCTTCCGTAG
The DNA here is from genome assembly GCF_024610735.1 of Ursus americanus. NCBI lineage: Eukaryota > Metazoa > Chordata > Mammalia > Carnivora > Ursidae > Ursus > Ursus americanus. Next base: position 20,758,970 of record NC_142135.1, read on the forward strand.
TGATCACTCGGTTGCTCCAGCCTTGCAATACTGACAGCATGGGGCCTGTGAATCATAGATCAGCACAAATGTTAGCAAGCTGGGAGAGAGTTTAGCAGAAGTAGGCGCGTCTCAAGATAAGGTCTCTGACTTAATACGCAATTTCTAAAAACCAGCCAGCATTTAACTGGCCTTATCCCTGCTGAGATAAGATCTCTGGATAGTTACTTTGCAATTTTAGTAATTGGGGGAGGATAATTCCCATAATTTCCAATTAGTATTGATCTGACTGCTGCTTTGGGATGAAGCCCCTTTGTGTCGGTCTGATGTCCTCAGCTGTGGTGTGCATTGTCCACACCTAAAACGGGTTCAGTTTTGTGCTGCCTTCAAACTGGAGAGAACTGGGCAAGGAACAGAGAACCAGCGGGTCTCCCAAGCCAGACAGTCATCAGCCAGTGAACACTGCAGAGCTCACGTCCATCTTGTTCGTGTGTCCTTTCTCATTCTTTTGTGTTACTTCACACTGCTTGCCTCTTCCTGTCGGTGCACGCTATGCTTGTCCAAGTAAGAACTGCCACGTAGTGAACAGTTGCTAGGAGCCAGACACTCTGTGGGGGTAGGGGAGAGGGTAGCTACGCCAGGGGGAAAGCCTCTCTGGTGGGTTAGCTCAGACCTGTTCATGTGACAGCAGTGTCCCAAGAAGGCCTAAGTGGAAACAGCCAGGCTTCTCACAGGTTAGGCTTTGAAAGCCTTGCCTTGTCATTTCCACCACATTCTTTTGGTCAAAGCAGGCCACCTGACTAAATCCAGAGTCCATGAGGGAGGGGGCTGGTCATGTCAGGCATATAGGGAGAGGACTACCGTGGCCATGTTGCAGACAATCTACCAGAGACGTAGAGATGGCACCTTTTTCCCATTTAGCTTCATCACTTAGGAGCAAACATTTGTCACACAAATACTGGATGGCAGAGTGTCTTGGTATTAGGTTTTAAGTGATTTGTTTTTTAATTTTTTCTTCAGAAAGTTGAACTCCATCTGCAAGGAGTTGATTGTTTAGCACATCTAGAAACCCTAAATTTCAAACAGGTGTGGTGACAAAGCAAGAACTTCTAAGACTGTTCAGGACAGTAGCCTTATTAGAACTAGAATGGTCTTTAGACTCCTGAGTTCAGTTTCTTCTCAGCCCCTTCTCATGAGCTCTCTTTTTCACCAAATGTGACAGCTGAGACCAAGAGCAATTGCAGACCCAGGTCCAAGGTCAGGCAGGTATTTAGCTACAGAGCAAGGGCTGCAGCCCCTTTCTGCAGCCCCACTGCCCCATTGTAAGAACCAGGACAAGAGGGGGCGCCTGGGTGGCTCAGTCGTTAAGCATCTGCCTTTGGCTCAGGGCGTGATCCTGGCATTCTGGGATCGAGCCCCACATCAGGCTCCTCCGCTGGGAGCCTGTTTCTTCCTCTCCCACTCCCCCTGCTTGTGTTCCCTCTCTCGCTGGCTGTCTGCCTGTCAAATAAATAAAAAATCTTAAAAAAAAAAAAAAAAAAAAAAAAAACCGGGACAAGAGGAGATTGAAAGCATGCTGACGTACTACATTTTATCTTTCTAACCCCCCAAATATGCTCAAATTCTTAAAAACTCATCTTTGATTGTACTTGGTTTGCAGAATGAGAGATTAGAACCACCCTTTCTTTAGCAAATTCCCAAGGTGTGAGTTCAAATGTAAAGTTGTTTGGTTTTAGTTTGTTTGTTTGTTTTCCCGGAATGCTTTAGTATTTAGTTTTACAACACGTACGAGATTCTTAGATTGATTTGGTGAAGCCTCTGATTTAAAACCTTCAACATTTTTCTGATTTGAAGCTGGAGAAGAAATAGAGAATTGACACATTCTTTTTTTTCACGTAGCTTTGTGAAATCGTGGTGTTCCTGGCCTTTCTGGTCTGTCTGTTGCTACCATTTTGTTCACCACTTGATCTGTCCTCGTGTTTACTTTAGAGAGCTTCTGGAATGTAATCCATTGGCTTCTGGGGAATTGAGTCTTTTCAAAGACTCCATCTGGAGGCATATTTAAAAGCACGTATCTCCAATCTTACTAAGTGTGTGATGTTTGTCTCCGTGTAAATAATAGTAACATAAGACCTGAGAAGTTAATACTTCAGGTAAAACCTTCGGTCTCCTGAATCAGGCTTGTGATGGGCCAGGTGGGTCCGCTTGCAAACTGCAGGCCAGCACTCACAAGGAATGCTGCAGTGGTGTTTGGGAGAGGGTATCTGGTCTGTCCCCGTTCAACAGACTCCTCCATTTTCCCACCGAGAAGTAAAGCAGTTTGTTTCCAGGACTCCAGAGAGCAAAACATCTGCACGTGGTGGGAATACCCGCAAACAGAGCAAACTTGGTGGTCACATCAGTTGCCGTGTTTCAACTCTGTCTACGCTGATCATGCGATGAGGGCTGCCAGAAAGCTGAGGAAAATGCCTCATCGGCTTCTGTGAGAGGTAGAAAAACGGCGCGGTGGCTGCTTTCAGTGAGCAGTGCCGGCCTTGTGCGAGTGTACACCTTTCATACAAACACATCTAGATGAACCGCAGTGGGGACTGCGGGTTTGTGAGCATTTTGAATGATGTGTGATTGCCTTGATTAGCACTGTAGTTACTAAGCAGATATGCGCTTCTTTGTTTTAAAAGGGAACTTGAATTTATTTATTTTTTTTTTTACTATAACTGCCGGTTGCTTCATCTCTACCATCTTTAATATGTTCAAAAAAAATTTTCCCCACCTCATCTGTGCTTGTCAGTGATGTCAGGTTTTAAAAGTAACTCAAGTTTTTTTTTTTTTTTTTTTTTTTTTTTTTTTAAAAAGAGCTCTGTAGAAGACATCATCTGTCAGAAAGTTTGCATTTCATTTTTCCTTTCAGGTGGAGAGGAGAGACATATTTTTGCTTCCGTTTTCCACATTTGCACCTTTGAGTTTCCAGAAAGCTTGGCATCCCTGTTACTTTGAGCTTTTGAGTTTATAATGACCCTAGTAATACTTACGAGGTGGTTGGGGTGAAGGACATGGGTGAGTAACAGAAGAATGTTAAGTGGAATAAATTGTATGGTCTTATCTTTGGTGAAGACTCGAGCATGCAGCTCCCTGCTTTCTTTAATCCACATTTAGAACTTCTCTTTCTGAAACACTGATCCAGTTAGGCCCGTTTCTTGTTGAAAAGGTTTTTATATCTGCCCCTTTGCTGTGGGCAAAACAGTCAAGCTTCGAGACACAGTTCTTCCTAAACTGGCCCTCATCATTCTTCCCAGCTCATCCTCACTTCTGTTATTCATGAAAGTCTCACATCCCTGGGCTGATGACATGCTGCTTCCGCTTTGACTACCTGGAAAACCCCCTCCTTCTACCAACTGGTAACATGTCCTTGATTTATACAGACTTAGATCGAATGCCCTCACTTTGTTGAGTCTTGCTAAATGCCCCAGGGAAGGCTGGCCTGGTCAGTGCCTCCTCTGCTTCCTGCGCCCTTGAGCGATCCTTCCGTGTAGCGCTTCGGTGCCCTGCCTTGAGAAGTCTGTGTCTACACTTCTGTCTCCCTCACTGGGCTATGGCTTATTCGTCTTTGGACCTCTAGACTAACAAGGGCTTGACATGTCGCAGGCCTCTGCCTAAATATTGAGCAAGTCAATGAATGAGCCTTCATTGTAGGTTACCAGGCACCAAATGATCTTTTCATAGAATCTGTGTTAATTGGGGAAGGATTGTTGAGCCGCAGAGCTCATAACGATCAAGAAGCTAGAAAAAAGTCATTGAATGTGTGATGTCCCTTCAGTTACCCTCTAAAAACAAATGTATGCTACTTGACTATGGGTGTCGTTTTTACAAAAATTTGTGTTACTGAAGTTCTACCATTAAAAACCATTTCCCCCTCTCCAAGTTTCTTGTGGAATTTCTTTCCTTATGAAGGTAATAATACCTTGGAGTTTTGAAATTTATAAATCCAATCAAAGCATTTTCTCATTTTCCTAGTTACTTGGATTCTTGTTTTATAAAGTGGGCATAGTGTCCTTGCTATTAATTTATCCTGAGGGGTACAGAATGGAAATGCAAATCTTTGGAGGGGAACAACTCTTAGTTTATTGGTCTCTGTACCAGAAACCAGCCTGTGCTTTTAAAATCTTGGAATCCTACTTGGCTGACCAACTAAACGTATGAGTATTTCACTTAGCTTGCCCCATTTCAGATGACTTGTGGTTGAATCTTGAGGTTTAAGTTGAACAAAGCGCTTTTCAGACTTCCCCAGAGACCTAGCCAATCCTACCCCTGATCCCAGGGTATGCCAAGCAAGTCATGGGGGAATTTATCTTATTTTCTGTTTGAACATTTGGGTAGAAAGTTTAGGGTATTAAACCTTGTGGGTTATGAAATGGTTTTAGGTGTCTAATGAGCCACACCGTGTTTCTACACAGATGAACAGTTTTATTACCACATTTTCTAGCAAATGTATTTGCTGGTTACTCTTGAACCAAACCAAACACAAACAGTCTCCAAACTGCATCCCAAGTAGCCCCAACTTAAAGACTCTTGATTTACAAATGTCTTGATTTACAGCCCCTGCAGTGGCTGCCAAAGGCATCCCTTTCCCTGTTTGGGTTGAATGTGCTTTTAATTTGGCATGCATTGTCTTTGCTGATAATAATACAACAATAACGGTAATTTGAGCCTTCATCGAACGTGTGTGCCAGCCCCTCTATGGAGCGCTTTGCATGCAGTGCCTACTTCTTTCTCCCAGCAGTGCCCTTCTGGTGACTGATTTTTGATCAGAAAACCAGGGCAGTGAGGAGAGAAGTCGCTCACCAAGGTGCCCGGCCACGGTTTGCAGAAATGGACTTTCCGTGGAGTTTCTGCGTGTCTTTCTGACGCTCCTGCTTTCTTCTTTCAGGCTTGGGCATCTGGCCTACAAAGCACTTTCGGTTAAGAACATCCCTTGTGGAGCTGTTTCTGCTTTTCCTTTCGCTGTCTCATGATGTAAAGAAAGAGAAAACAATACTGGCCAGTATTTTTAATAATAGAAAGCAGATATATATATATCTTGCTTAAACTGCTCTCCTCCGGGGAGAGTAACAAGACGTGCTCCGCAGGCTCTGACAGGGTGATTTTTACCTGGAGCTGCCGAGCTGGGTGGTGTTAGAGCCTGCTCTTGGACGTGTTGATACAGCCCCTTAATTGCTTAAGGTATGTGCCTCTTCTTAATCACCTCTGCTTGAACATACAAGCTGTGCTACACTGTGACCTGGAAAACGTAGGCATTTCTGGCAACCCCAGGCGTCAGTGGCCCTCACCAGGAGGGACTACTGAAAACCACAAGTTACCAGCTGAGAAACATCCCAGGATGTTAAAATAGTTGAGGGAATGGAGACATCACACAAAGGCTATGTCTTCGAGCCTTGGAGCCCCCCGAGTACAGACTTCCTAAGAATGAATACAAGTTGGTGGTTGCAACCTCGAATGTTCTCAGGGCCTAAGCAGGTAGTGCATGGAGTGCGCGGTGGACACGGAAATGGTTGCCACGTGGGACAGGGGCTGGAGAGGGAAGGGGGCAAGATTGGCCCATCTTTCAGGAGAAGGTGGAAATGTGGAATCTTAGGGGAAATCTCCCAGTGTTTCGAACACTGGAACTGGTTAAAACCTTTGCAGAAGTTTGAGGGCCAAACCAAACATGCCTGTGGGCAGAATCAGCTTTCAGGAACCCAGTTGGTGACCACTGGTTTAATGCATGTTGATAAATGAATTTATTGGTACTCGGCTAAATGGAATCTGGGAAGATTTATCTTTTGGGTAAGAACAAAACTCACAGGAAGGAAGTCACTTATTCATCATTACTCAAGAGTTGTTTGTTCAACTAGCAGAATATTGGAAACTTAGCCATTTGGGGCCCTTGGTGCACAGTAGAGAGCTATGTGCCGTGATAGTCAGACTTGACGCGAGACCTGCAGGGGTTCAATGTGGTTCTGGTGTGCAGGTGGGTCATATGTGTGGGACTGTAGATGCGAGTCCGTTGGCAGGCAGTTTTCTGGTCCTTGGGTCTAGTTGCATGAGATTCCAAGTGATTCACAGGTGGATGGGTAGTATGCACAGGGGATAGGGAATGAGGTCTTTTCTCTGTATTATCCTATTTATTGGCCAGGTTTCAAGGAAGCAGAGCCATGGTGAGTGTTACAGGATTAAGAGATTTATAGAAATGGGCCCTTCCTCAAATATGAGAGGAGCTGGAGAAATGAAAGTCTTGATGGAGTGGGGGGTGTCAGAGGGTGAAAGAAAGTTCCATCTGGAGGCTATCCAAAAGGGACCACGAAGGGAAGCACATGAGAGGTGTCTGAGGCCATTGCCTCTGTGTCTGTGGCATTCCTACCTCTGCCATGTATAGCCAGGTGTCTGGTGGTAAGCTGAGGCCACTGCTGGTCGGCAGGGCCTTACTGAGAAGACAAGGGGATGAGAGCAGAGGGGACCCATAGGCACCTTCCACCTGTTTACCAGCTGTCTGAGAGTAATGGACTGGACTTCACTTCTACTTTGAAATCTCACACAAGCTCCTCACATGGCTAGCTGTGGCCAGACCATGGGGGGAAGGGGATTCTGTTAAGTGGAGTTCCCAGCTAACCAAGTTGACAGTAGTATCATCAGTGTACTCTATGTATAAGAATGATTACATCCTTAGAACCGTGTACTGAGAGCTGCTGGATTCTCTCCCCTGCTCTTGAAAGTCTTCTTTCCACTCTGAAACACAGGACTTGAATAATGGGGTTTAGGACCTCAGCCGTGGTCAAGCCAATGTAGTTGTTTTTCTGTTTAGAATCCTCTCCACCGAATTAGCCATTTACATGCACATTAAAGGTAATTATTTTATCAGGTCTTTCTTCCTGGAAAATTTAGGTCTGATGGGTTGAAGGAAAGAGGGGTATTGGGAACCACTCTGCAGAGAAGCAAAGTGGAGGAAGACAGAAACTTTGGAGACTGGGTTGCGGGGAGCTAAATTCAGTTTTGCCTATGTAAATCTCCTATCTTATCATTTCGGGCATCCGCTTATCTGTCAGTCCATTCATCCATCAGTCATATATATGTGTATCTATTCCTATCAATCCATACACATTTATCTATCCACATATTTATCTACCATATTTTTATCTAATCTATATCATGCTATATGCACATAGATGAGAAGCTTTACAATGGAAAATTTTATGGGTTTTGACTTTTATGTTAAAAGTATTCTGAATCAGGTAAATATAATGACCCTCTTTAGAAAGAAATTTTAATTCTAGAAATTCTCACACAAAATAAAGCAGTCTTAGGTGTCTGCTCTTTTCAACCATATAGTGAGATCATTGGTTTCTCTCCATAAGAAGAGATGCTAGGATAAATAAGAACTCCTGCTCCCCACTTGGTCTACCCTCTGCCTGACTCCACAGTTGTTCTTAGTTAAATCTTGGTGCTGAAGGGAAACATCTTTGTAAAAGGCGAAAGATTTATACGATCTGAAGAGAAACCAGAGTATATGAAGGGGAACATCTTTGTAAGTTTATGGCTGAAGTTGGCAATTTTTGCCAAAGTATGAGCTGCTCTTCAGTGATACTTCAACTTTTTATTGAAATTCTGGATATTTGTACCTCCTGACTGGTAGGTAGTATGACTGCTGAGCAAGAGAAGGTAGATGACTTTCAAGCTTCAGAACATGGCTTTGGATGTCCTCGAGCACAGAATCTGGTTTCCCCCTCTTATTTCCTATTGCAGCAACTGAACTCTTTCTTATCACCTGACTCCCAATTTGGTAGATGTTTCTTTGTAAGTTTTCCCTGCCACACAAATGACCAAACTCCATGTTTCTTCCTCATGTTGTAGGTTTCTGGTATGTATTTATGTCTACATGTGTGTGGGTGGGGGAGTTACGTGGTATGGAAGTTTTGAGGGAGATATGGTCCTCAAGGAATGTTCTCCTGAAGCAGCTAAACATTCTGGGTAGAGATTGCTTTTACTCAGGTGCAGATCGTTTTAGATTTTTTAAGAGAACAGGAATTTACTGAGTTCTTGCACATGCCAGGCACTGCCCTGGATGCTTGGCCATCGTAGGTACTCAGTAGGAGGATTGCCTACTGGTCATGCCCAGGTGCAGAACAAAAGAATGGAAATGAAACATCCATGAACTCAACCCATTATATTCATTAATTTAGCATGCATTTATTGAGCACCTAATATGTGCCTTAGGCATTGGGCCCAGTGCCAAGGTTATGAGTGGTGAGCAAAATTGCAGCCCTGTTAGAGCTTGTAGTGTAGCTGGGGAACAGACAATCAGATGATCATACAACTAAGTGTATTTACTATGGTAAATGTCTGAGGGGACCTAACAGGTGTGATGGGAACATGCTTTGGGAACCTAGTCCTGGGGGTGTTGGGAAAGGCTGTCGAGAGAAGGTGGGGATTTGCAGAGTAGGTGCAGTGAGAAGAGAGACTGGCCTTCCCGCCATGTCTGCATGGAGCTATCCTACAGCACTCTGCGTACTGTCATTAGAAAGCAGAGCATCCATGACGGTGTTCCTGTTCTGCATGGTCAGTGTTGGGAACCTAAGTCCCACCCCCAGGGCTCTTTGGTAGCAGGGCATAGCTGCTCTGTCCCTGAGGAACTATTCTCCAGGCTGACCGAGTCGCCTCCAGAGCTCTCCAGCTACACCTGCCAAACCCACTGGGCACTTCATTCCCAGCCAGGGTCGGAAACACACGAAGTTCCCCTCCAGGCTCCCTCCTCTAGAATTCCTTGACACTTGGCCCTGTCCTACCAGTCTTCCAATTACATCAGTGTCTATGTGGTTGTTCCCATCATCTCTTTGCGGGGAGTTTACTGTTCTAGGTCAGGCCGCCCAGTGCAGGATCCCTTCCTGGCCGTCCTCACAGATGTCACCCCAGGCTGAACTTACAGAGCACGTTTCTTCTCCACCTGGGGCCGATTACTTGCCTTCTGAACACTCCCTTTTCAGACTTGCCTGCGCACGTGCAGGGAGGTACAAGGGGTGGATGTTAGGGGCCAGGCTGATGGGGGGGGCGGGGGGTAAGTAAACCCGTGTGCAAGAATTATTTATCACATTCTTCCTGGAAACTAGTCGGGTTTCACCGAATCCATTCATTTCCTTCTCTCTGATGAATGAATAATCAGGTGACTCACAGTGAGCTGCTGGTTAGAAGGTTGCAACATGTCCTCACTAGTTCTGTCCTTTTAGACCTGGGGGAAAAGCTTATATTTGATGTGTTTTTTAGGCACAATGTGTCAGTTCTTCTGAGACTTTTATTAAAAGCTCTTTTTCTCCCAAAGGAGGCATGTTTTTAAAAAAGTTTAAGAAGCACTGTGTTAGATCGTCTTTTGTTTGCTGTCCGATTTCGAAGTGGTAGTGTGTTTACTTTTAGGTAAAAATCACTATAGAAGAATTTGGCAGAAATAATAGGAATTTCTGTTTGAAGGCATAATGAAGCTTAGTCATTTTTCGCAGTAGATATTCATATTAACAGTAGTCATATCGCATAGTTACTGAACACTTACCAAACGTTGGGCGGTGGGTTATGATCGTATATGGATTATCATCATCGTTTAAACTTTACAGCAGCCCTGTGAAGGAGGTTCTGGTATCTTGATTTTACACATAAGGAAAGTGAAATAAGGTTAAATTATTACTAAGGGAAGAGTCCAAATGACAAGACAAGCCATCTGTCCTGGAAGAATGTGCTCCTAGCCATTTCTGCCACGTGCGCTCGATAGGAGAGCATGCTCGGTGCTAGAAGAAGGGTTCGAATTTAACTCAGTTTTATGATCTGGCAGAATTTTTCTTTGGATGCGGCCGTATTTAAAAGAGAACGGTGACTTGTACAGGAATGTTCATAGCAACTTGTAATCCCCCTCAACTAGACACAACACACATGTCCCTCACCATTTGGATGGCTAGACTGTGACATAGCCATACAAGAGAGTAAATCCAGCAGTAAGAGGGAATGAACTGTTGAAGCACCCTAACAGGGATGAGTCTCAGACAATTACGCTGAATGAAAGAATCCAAAGGAAAAAAAGAGTATATGTGCTATATGATGCCATTTATGTAAAATTCTGGGAGATGCAAATTAATTTATAGTGACAAAAAGCAGATCAGCTGTTGGCTGGGTATAATTAGGGGTAGATAGGGGTGGTGGTAAGGAGAGGACCATGAAGAAATTTTTCAGGGTGATGGGTATATCATTAACTTGATTTTGGAGATGGTTTCACGATCATGTATATATGTTGGACTTACCAAAGTGCACATTTTAAATATGTGCGGTTTATGGTATGTCAATTTTACCTTCATAAAGCTGTTAAATTATGTATGCAGTGGGGGCAAGCAAGGAGAGGGATGTGTTTATGTGTGGGGGTAATAAAGGGAAATTTGTACAGTGGGAACCTCATTCACAGAGTGACCTCTGAACCCCCGAGAGGTTGTTACCGTGAGATCAGTCTTACCAGTGGGTGTTTATTGAACACCCTACCAAGGTACTTTGAGAGAATTGGAGGTTTGGGTGAGACACGAGCTTGCCTGTGCCTGGCATTGGGACCCATTCAGAAGGAGCCTGAGCTTTGTAGTCAGCTGGATGCAGACTTGAACCCTGGCTCTCCCACGTCTCAGGCTAAAGCCGTTGAATTCCTTTAATTTCTCTCAGCTTCAGATTTGTCGTGGGGGCAAATGGAGCGAACAGTGTCTTTATTTGAGGTTGTCTGGAGGATATCAGTAAATATCAAATGCTTGGCCAAAGTCTGGAGCACACGGTGGGAATACAGTGGCAGTGACCACGCATGCCAAATGCGCAAGCCGGTGGTGCATTTTAACTGGCGACTGGAGACACACGTTCTAGAGGGAGGAAATCCTTACTGTTGGCTGGTCTTCTCAGGCAGCACTTCACTTGAAATAGCTTCTGGGGCCTGGGCAGCAGTTAGATGAAGTAGAATGAGCTGAGTACAAATGTAGAGATAAGACTGCATAACTCAGTTAGTTTTGGGGGGGTGCAGGGAGGAGGTCACGTCGGGGAAGTACAAGAAGCCAACTTTAAGGAAGTTGGTCTCCTCAATAGTTTTGGGTGCAAAGAGTCAATAGACTTGAAGGCAGTGGTGGAGAAAAGGAATGGAGGGAAGATCTTCGTCCTGGGAGGACTTAACTGATTGTCATTATTGACATTTTGTTCTGGACAGCTCTTTATTGTGGGGGCTTCCTTATATTGTAGGATGTTCAGCGGCATCCCCGGCATCTACCCATTAGATGACGGCAGCACCCCCCGGCCCTAGCCAGTCAATCAAAAATCTCTCCAGACTGCCAGCTGACCCCTGGGGGAGCCACTGAGGGGCCTATGCTCTGGTGGTTAGACCTGGCTTCACTGAAGATAATACTTTCTTTTCTACGTTGGAGCTCGTACAATAATGGAGAAAACCATTCTGGTTGGAGAGGTTTAGCAGAAGTAGCGTGGTTTTCAGCATTGATCAAGAGTCAAAACTGGTTGAGATCCCGGTCCTGCCGATTACAAACATGGCCTTTGCTAAACAACCTCTTTGTACTTCAGTTCACTTATCTGTGAAATGGGGGACAATTATAGTACCTACCAATAGGGTTGTTGTAAGAATAAATACATTGTGACCGAAACCATTAATTATTTACTTAAAGAAAGCAGCCTACCATGTGTCCCTTTATTCAAAAGACTTTGAAAGCCACATCTGGGAAGACAAAGGCAGTCTTTCTGTTTCTGGCAGTCTTCAGTTGATTTTTAAAATGCCTGACTCTTGAAAAGACCTGTTAAAAAATTAGCCTGAAATGAAGGTATTGAAAGATAAGTGTGGAAAATGGTACTTTGTCTCCAAGCTGATTCTTCTTCTGTGGACCCACTGAGAGGTCCTTGTGTGATTATGTAAGAGCCAGGTATCCTTGAGCAGAGCAGAAAATGATATATAGGGCATGAAGTCGCTGTCATTGAAGTGAGTGGCTGTCATTGAAGTGAGTGGCTGTGTGCCGTAAAGGAACTTCTGAGGGTAGCCTCGGCCCCAGAGAAATCTCCATCTTCTCGGCACTGAAGGAAGACCATCCCCGACTCAAAAAGCAGACCATGAAAGGGCCTTTCATTCCAATGGGACTTTTCAGCGACACTGGAGACCTCGTGTGGTAGCCAGATTGTCTTCTGTGACCATTTCCAACTGAAGCCTTCTGTTGCTTTTACAACACGGTCGTTTTAGAGGCTGCTCAGGAAATGCTATTAGGGATATGTCAGGCTTCAACAAATGAGAATTTCCTCCCCGCCACCCCAGCTCCGGAGGGAGCAGCGGAGAGCCTGCCAGAATGACGGATGCAGTGGCTTATCAAGGTCAGGAGTGGCAGCTGGCCCCATTGTCCCACATTCAAAGAAGGATTCCCCAACACTGCAACACGCCGGGATTCTCACCCACATTCCTCAGATCCCACACACACAAAGGAGGTGCCCTAGTGCAATCAGCCCGGGGAAGGCAGATTATTTTAAGCCCTTGTGTTGCTTTTGCTACAGAAAGATGGGCTTCATCTATCCTAAATAAAGGGTATTTAACAATACTTGCTTCTTACCACAGGCTTTCTTTACTCGCCTAATTTCATGAATCTAAGCTGCTTTGGAACATCATTTGAAATGTTCCAAAACAAACTGAGAATCATTTGGCCCCGTACTTCCTTTGCAGAAGGTGACTGTTAAAGGGTTTAAAGATTTTTTTTTCCACCTTAAAGAGCTGAAGCTTGTTCTGTGGCCTAACATGTATTATTCTGTGAGTACAATGTTTACATTAGCCCAGTTGTCTTAAAAGTATGTAAAATCCTCCCAATAATTTAGATTCATTTGACATGCTTAACTTTATTAGGGTTAGAGCTGATTCAGATGTGAAAAACAATAGAAATACAAATAGCCCAAAACAAAAAAACTAGTAAAGCAGACAGTGAAATAAAAGCAAAATGTCTATCCATGTCCTATCATTCAGACCCATTGATTGCGAAAAAAGAAAGCGCACAGATTTAAAAACTTAGAATGCAAATATCAGGAGGAAATGTTCTGAAGATTATTTTTTGGACAGCCTTTCCTAAACATTTCAAGCTGATTGACAAAGGATAAGAACCCATCCTATTATCCACTGGCCAGTGTTTTGTGGTACCTTAGTCTCTGAAGTTTAGGGAGTCGCCCTAATCATGTTCACTTGTAGGTCTCTTTACCATTGCTCAAGGTTGGACAATGGTAAGGGTTAGTCGACGTGATTCACATTTGACTTTGATGCAGAAGGACATTGAGAGCAAAGACTCCCAGCTTCTAAGTCTAGTCTGCTTATTCCCCTCAACGCTGTTTCTGACACTTAGCAACGCTCCCAAACCCCTGGCATACATTTACTTTCCCAGAAGCATGTGGTATGGTAACCCCCTTCCCAAAGGCCAACGGCCAGGCCATTTCTACTCTCAAAGGTGGTTACTTATGTTGGGAATGCATAGCAGAAAATAGCCGGCCAGCCATGTGGAGAAACAAAGCCAGAAGAGACAGTATATTTTCAGGAGCAATTTAGTGCATGATTGATCTTATTGCTACTGCTGGTGTAGTGGTTATAGCTGACTGGGTTTACCCAACCGGCCAGCACTCGGTGTTTGGGGAAAATCCTGGGAGAAAACACATTGATTAGATGCTAAGTTAACTCCACGCTAATGTTAGGAAATCAGCCTGTCATTGCTAACTTGGAAAGATGTTCCAAGTATCCGGTGTCTTACTAATCTCTGGCCAGGGTCGCCTTCTCTCTAATTTGCTTGTCCAATCAGATCATCTCCACTTCTTTGATTTTCAACTGCTTTTATTTAGACTTCTTTTCCCTCCAGGATACCTGAGGCGCAATTTTGCCAGGAAGCAAACTGATGCTTTAGTGATTTTTTTTTTTTAAAGGACGAATTTCAGAAGTGTATGCTCATGTGCGAACTGAGTTCATTTTAATGAAACATCACCGAATCTGTATGTATGGATTCTTCTTTCTCTGCTAGTGTCAACAGCAGGGATTTTTTTTTACATTCTGTATGGTGTGATGGAGAAGACACTTGGCCTTTCATGAAGTGGGAATGAGGTCTTAGACATTAAACAACACGGACACCTTTCTCCGATTCTCCCATCTAATTCTTTGGACAGTATAATCTCCCTTCTGCCCCCCACCCCACCCCCAGATTAATCAGGATCTTATCTATGAATGCTGTAGTGCAGGGCTGGCAAACTGTGGCCTGTGGGCTAAAAATGGTTCTCAGATTTTTAAATGGTTAAAATAATCAAGAGAAGAAAAATGTTTTGTGATGTGAAAATTATATGAAATTCAAATGCCAGCATCCATAAATAAAGTTTTATTAAAAACGAGTCTTGCTCATTCAATTACTTACTGTCTCTGGCTGAGTTTCCCCAGTCGTGGAAGAGTTGAGTCACTGTAGCAGAGACCTTACAGCCCGCAGAGCTGAGTTTACTCTCTGGCTCTTCAAGAAAAGTCTGCCCACCCCGGGTATGGACGCAGCTGGAAAATGGAGAGCCATCAGCAAGAAAAAGAGCACAGGCTTTAGAATCGGGTGCTTGGAGCCCATGCCTTGGTTTCCTCAAAGGTAAAATGGCTACAGATTGTTCTCCTTCCGAAGATTTTGGTGAGGATATTATGAGATAGTGAATGTAATGTAAATATATATATATTTATACATACACATATATACGTATGAACACACACACACACACACAAACACACAGTTGGCTCTTGAACAGCATGGGTTTGAAGTGTGTGGATGCACTTACACCAATTTTTTTCCCTTCCTTATGATTTCCTTAGTAATAGTTTTCCCTTCCTTATGATTTCCTTAGTAATAGTTTATTTTCTCTAGCTGACTTTATTGTAAGGATTCAGTATGTAATACATACACAAAATAGGTGTTAATGGATAGTTTATGTATTGGTAAGGTTAACAGGAGGCTTTAGAAGTTAAGTTGCTGGGGAGTCAAAAGTTATACATGGATTTTCAACTGAGTCGGGTGACCCAACCCCCGTAACATTCAAGGGTCAACTGTGTGTGTGTGTGTGTGTGTGTGTGTGTGTGTGTGTGCCCGTGTGTGTCTACACACACATACTTTATATGGATTTATTTTATATATATGTGTGTGTATATATATATGTGAAGCGGAAAAATCTATAATTGTATCTATAACACACACACACACACACACCTCATGGGCACTGAATGTTTGTGTCTTTCCTTTTCAGTGTTCGTTTCCTTACCTTCCGTCACCTGTTCAGAGTAAAGCAGAAAATACCTTTCCCAAGTAGCTGCAGAGTTAGGAACTCCTCTTTCCCTCCCACGCTCCTGTTTCCTTTATTCAGTGGCTTTCTTTCCTCCACAAAACTGCCAGCACTCAGCCCCGAGAGGACAGCGAAATGTCGTGTTACCTTGAGGTGAACGGGTATATAGAACGGGTCGTGACCTTGCAGGAGAGAACGCGCGTCAGGCAGCATCCAGTCAGTGGAACTTCAGAGGAGCCGCTGGGTGAGAGGAACGGGGGGCATCGACCTCGGGGGGAGAGTTTCACACGTGACGCTGCGCCCCCGGCCGAGGGGGGGGGAGGGGGGCTGCGGTCACGTGGCCGCCTCCACCTCCACAACCTCGTTCTTTCTGTTACCACGCTTCTCGTTAAGCCCACGTGGTTGCTTTCTAAACTGCATATCCACAGGCCAAAAAGAAATAAAAAGCTTCTCGGCGTGAAGATGAAGGTTCTTTGGCAGTATCTTCCTCTGTCGCTTCGTGAGCGCAGCAAACAGAGAACTCCCTTCTTTCTGACTTAAGTTACACATATTTTTTCCCTCTTTTTTGCTTTCAAAGCTGGCAGCCTCATAAGAGCAGTATTCAAGCAGACTGAGCCAAGGATGCGGGGCGTCATGAAAGGAGCATTTCTTGTCCTCCTGGCCCCCTGTCCCTTTGTGCCCTCTCTACCATGTATTATTAGCCACCTTGCGAAGTCGGAACTTTGCCAACAACTGGTTTCTGGATGCCGTGGGTCGCAGTCTAAATCTGCTGCTTGTCCAGCAAGATGAGTTCGTTTCTACCGTTTGTAGAAAAAAAAAATCTGATCGGATTTTCTCACACTCCTTTAGGTTATTAGTATATGTGCTAAGTCACCTAAGTAAGCTAGACGTAATGCTGATGCCGGGTGCTCATTACGGTTTGGGTTTTAATGTGAATTTTGCCCAGATTGATGAATGGTGTGCCCATTTGACCTTTTACTTCTCTTGCTGTTAAAAAAAATAATAATAACTTTGACCTTCCTCTCTTTCTCCTCTTTTAAAAAGTATGTTCACGTGACCCACCAGCCCCAATTAGTTGTCTGTAATGCAGGGTGGGAGAGTGTCATTTCAAATCTTTTATAACTGGGGAGTTTTCTGGTGGGGGGAGGTAAATAACAGAGGTGCTTTAGCTCTTGTCATTGGCTTATGCTGATAGTCTGGAATTATTTTATAGATTGTGTTTGGCTGCCTGCATGGTGCTTGGGCGTGATTAATTTGTGCAGCTTGCCATTGGATAAATAATATTCATTCCTTGGATCCTTGTTCAGAAGGGATTAGCCAAGTGAACTGGAAAACATGCCTTTGCAGGAGAGCTTTTGCTGTTTGTGATACTCAATGAACAATCTAGTGGCTGATTTAATTCAATTCTTAGAGGACTAGCTGACTCATTGGCTCTTAATGCTTCTTAACTTCTTGGGCAGTGTTTTAATCTTCAGTTTCTTACACATGCACCAATATTATAGTGGACATAGTTCAGAACTTAACATTTCCCCAGGGACCTTTGCTCTGAGAATTCAAAATAAATACCTTGTGAGTGGGTATCAAGAAAATTGTTTTTCTGATGGGTCTGTTTTTTCTGTCTGTCTTCTAATGGGAAAAAAAATGGCTTTGAAAAAGTAAAATAAACTTAGTTTTTTTTTTTTTTTTTTTTGTAAAGGGAGGATTAAAACAAAATAAAACATAAAGCATGTGACACCTGAGAGACCTATATGGCATAGAACTCTCAAAGCCCATAACCTGGCTTTGGGTTTTAGTCGTGCATCATTTATAGGGCTAAATAATTTATAGTTAAGCCTTTGCCCTGTGGGATGGTTGTAGCGTGTTACACCAGGAGGCAAGGGTTTCTGTTCAAATTTACAGTTCACTTGATTTATGTATCAGATGAGTGACTGGAAAATAGAGGGGTCAGTTTAGGAAAGCTTTCTTCTTTCTGCTCTCCTTTGCCTTTGAATGGTTTCCCCATGCGTTTTGTTCATCTGAACACTGCGCTGACTTGCCCTGTGTAGGGGAGCTGCCTAGTTGCTTATAATTGTAGTAACATGTCTTCTGGCTACCAGGGAGTGAAGTGGTAAAGGTCCCAGTTCTGATTTGTTTTTCTTTTCTTTTTTCTTTTTTTGATGCCTCCATGGACCAGACTGTTTCCCTAGTTCAATTTCAGCCTAAGCTTAAAGGACAGGGGGATGTAAGGTTGCAAGATCTAACTCATAAACATACAGGGTGGCTGGATACATTTGAATTTCAGAGGCACAGTGAATAACTTTTTAATACTGAATATGCCCCTGTATTTATATGGCAGCTCTAAGGGAGTGTTAGGGTGCTAGGTTTCCTGAGGGCCCTCAAGGTAGATCAGGTAGACAGAGATAATTGTGAGTGGGATGTAAGAATGGGAGAAGAGGGGCACCTAGCTGGCTCAGTCAGAGGAGCGTGTGACTCTTGATCTTGGGGTCGGGAAGTTCGCGCCCCACGTTAGGTATAGAGATTACTTAAAATAAAACTTAAAAAAATGGGAAAAGACAGTACCGTTTATTAGGCATTTTTTATATTAAATCCTGTGCAGTTAGTCCTCAGCTTGTGAGATGGGTGTTAAAAACCCTTTATACCTTTGAGGATGACAATAGCTAACATTTATTGAGTGCCTTCACGGAACTTCAGTGTATCCTCATTCCGTGCTGAAAATAACCCTGTGAGGGTTGAGCACTATTAGAATTCCCACTGCACAAAGAGGAAGCTGAGCTGAGGTCTTGTGACTAGTAAGGGAGTGTTTGGAGTTGAAGAAAAAGGATGCATGAGGGGTATCTTGCTCAGGGTCGCATAGTTAGGAATTAGTGGAGCCAGGATTCCAATGCAGGACCCTTCGTTCCCATAGTTTTACTTTGGCTGCACATTGGACTCCCCCGGGGGTGGGGAGGGGGCATCAGAAGTCACAGATACCTGGGCCCACCCCCCCTCAGAGAGCTGTATTTACTTGGTCTGAGATTGGCCTGGCTCTCAGGATTTTCAAAACTTCCCCAGGCGATTTTAATGTGCAGCCAGGGTTGAGACCAGCTGCTTTACCCCATTTTTGGAGTAAAATGAATTACTCTCCTTAGGAAATCTAGTCGCTCTATGTGGCCATTCCTTTAGCTCCTGCCCCTCCTCCACAGAAACTCACCATTCCAAATCTGGCAGCTAATTTTTCATGGTCTTTGTTTCCTCAAAATTATTTTCAGGAAGTCCTGGTGAATATATGTTGGGGTATAAACAAACCACAAAGAAAGACCTCTCGGGGGTGTTCTGTTGATGGATTTTCTGAGCAATCTTTTCTTTTTTCATTCCCCCATTATACTTCCTGGAGGAGGGAATATCCCTTTGTTCTTCATTTAGCTCCAGCTGGGTACCAGGCTGGGTATTTGAGGAGGTTTACAGATTAATAAAACTAGACCACTACCCTCCAGGAGTTTTCAATTTTGGAAGGGAAGAATATAAATGTAATTCTAGGTTTAATTTTCTTAAAGTCACTTCAGAGGAGTACAGAGTATGAGGGAATTCAGAGGTGGTGTGGAGAGTGGTCCCTGCTGTCTGCAGCTCCGGTTCGAATGCCTGTTCTGCTACTTAGCCTGTGCCCTTTCCGTCTCCATGCCCTCCTTGGCACAGGGGCTATGCGGGTCCTTTGATGGGGAGCCGGAGTCAGTCAACACCTGTGGAGCGCACACCACTGCCGCTGCCATCGTGGGCCCCGGGGGAGGGGGAAGGCGCAGGCCGTACAGCTGCCAGCTTCCGTGCTATAAGCTTTCCAGCAGGCCCTAGCTTACACTGCCCAGCTAAAGCATGAATAGTAGGTTACTAAGATTTATCTATTGTTCCTTGAATTCACAGGGCCAAGAATTTTCCTGAATTTGGTAGCGGTGAGGAGTCAGGAAGGTGCATGAATGGGAAACTAGACATACAACTGGAAGATAAATTCCTTCCCAGTAGGAACTGGAGTGCGGTGGGAGGGCACCCCGAGACCCTAGGTTGGCTTAAAAAAAAAAAAAAAAAAGGATTTCTAAGCCAGAGTGAATAGGGGCCTTCACTAGCTTGAACACAGCAGAAGTAGGAAGGGAGAAGGCTTTTGGTACAAGGACACAGAAGCATATTACATATGGTGAGTGGGGGAGAGAGGGTGACAGCTTTCAGCCTTGATGGTGACATTCACAGACGGACAACACGGGAGGAGAGGCTGAGTCTTAAAGGGAAAAGGATGATGAATTAGGTTCTGGGCAAAGTTCTGTTGTAACCTTCATCACAAGCCAAGCAGTGCCTTACGATGTACAAGCTGTGGTTGCACATTTGGGGATAAGGTAGCGTCTCTGTAACTTCTGCTGGTTTCAGAGCTTGAATGAAGAAGGGTCCACGCCACGATTACTGTCCTATCTGTCCTTTATGTTGAACTTGGGCTTTCTTGCCCTTGTCTGTTTAGGTGCAAGTGTGATACTTGGCACAGGAAATTGATAAATCTTCTATTGGTGTTTGACCAATGGGGCACTTTCTTTATTACCAGACAGTTCTGCAAGCAGTAAATACTTCTGGTATCCTGAGTATACTTACTTCTAAAGGCGAGTTAGAGTAATGAGACATTTCCTAATGCCAGGCTCAACTTATAATTCAGAAACAGAAGGCAGATGACTCGGGAAGACTGCTCCCACTCACGATTTTTAAGGTCATTGGAAAGCTTCCGTTTTTGTTGCAAGCTCTGTACTTTGTGTATGATATGTTGAGCCTTTTAAACGATTGCTAACACTTAAACATTTTATCTTTGCCAGTATAGCCTGGACCAGGGGTTGGCAAACTTTTTCTGTAAAGTGCCAGACAGTAAATATTTTAGGCTTTGTGGGCCCCACAGTCTCTGAGGAGACTACTCAGCTCTGCTGTGGTAACATGAGTGCAGCCATAGACAATATGCAAACAAATGAGCTTTGCTGTGTTTCAGTAAAACTTTGTTTACGAAAACATGTGGTAGACCGGACTCGGCCCTCGGGCTGCAGATTTCTGACTCCTGGGATAGTGTATGGGCCGTGGGGGCAGAGCTTTTGATTTGATATACAAGTTCTTAGCTGTGTGACAGACCCTCCATTTTATCAGCTGTAAAATGGGATCAGGAGAAGAACCAACCTCAGAGTGGTTATTATGATATTAAATGAAATCACACAAGGCGGTTTGCATAGTGGCCAGAATGTAGGAAGGGCATAGAAAGGTTAGCTAAAGGAAAAAAACAAAACAAAACACTGATGTTCCATTTTGGTCTGCATTATACACAACCCTGATGTTTGATTGCAGTCATTTTCAGGTAAGACAGAACATGAAGCAAAATTTTTGAAGGACCATTTAAGATCCCAGCTCTGCCCGGTGAACAGCTATAAGCTAGTTATATATTGGCTCTTAACAGACCAGAAAAAGTCGATGAGATCATGGAAGTGCCACATGGCCGGTACTGTTTATTCTTCGGATGGTTTTTCTTCTTGGAAATTCTGTGTCATTCTCTTTCTGGAAGTGAGTTAGACTTTGACCTAATTTTTGGGGTAGATTCGGGCTCCCCTTTCCTCCCCCACAACAGCACAGGTATAAGGAATAATTTCTGGAAGTGAAACATAATAAGCACTTATTGGGCGCCTGCTGTATGTTCACATTGAGTGTGGTGTTTTCAGTTACCCTGGAGCTTGTAGTGGAGTTGGAAGAGAAATACGTATATATATACACAAAAGAGCCAGGCACAATGTGAATATATGTAATAGTATATAAATAAGTGAGGGCTCATGTGACGTGTGCGTGTGTGTGTGTAAGGATGCTGAGGAGATTCAGCCTGAGGAAAAGAGTGCAATCAGATGGTGTTAACCCCAGGTGGACATTTCTTGGGGCCTTGTGAGTGCTGCATAGATAACATTCCTAGGAAACAATTCAGTCCTGTTCCCCACAGAAATCAAGGTTGATTTTTGTGGATAACGTGTCTCCTCATTTTAAAAATGGCACAGAATCACCAGTGCAGTGACATAGAGGGTGGAACTTCGTGGTGACAGCCCATGGGGACAGTAATGGCTTTAGGCGTGTAGTTTTCCTTCACACTTCAAGGAACCCCAAAGTAAGGGTGATTTATTTATTCATGAAAACATGCCGCACACAACTGCTCCTTGCACCTGAAGTCTTGTTGTGGGTGGCCAGGCTGATCTGCTGAGAACGATGGTGGGAGGAGAGGTGGGGATGGCAGCTGCCTAGCGCAGGCATTTGGGGCTGTTGGGTTCACTGCCATAAACCCAGCGTATTGAAACGGAGTGTGCCCGAGAGTTGGTGCTTGATATTTTCTGAATAAGTGAGCAAAAGAAATACTTGAGATCCGATATTGCCCTAAATTTGGTGTGGGGCCTACAAGCAGAGGGGTCTAGTGACAGAATGGACATAAAACAAGGGAGAATTATTCCACAGATGGGGGCTATGATAAGTGTTCGGGTGGCCAGAGGTGAGAGGGCCAGGTGTCCCTCTCAGAGTTCAGGAAGGCTTCAGTCGTGGTATTGTAGGAACTTGACCTTTAAGGATGGGTGGAATGATCCCAGGCGAACCGGGGCAAGGAGGACAGGGAAGGGCCTGCCTGGCAGGGGAATCGCTGGGCAGAGACATGGTGGAATTCAAGACAAGACAGATCCGGGGAGTCCTCACAAGCCCTCCATGCCTGGGGGGGAAAGGCTCATGAGAAGGGTCACTGATACGCATACCTGGAGCCCCACTGCGGCTGACTTCTTGACGTTCTTTGATGCAGGGACAACAGTTAGATTTCTTGGGGTCCTTCTTTGCATTCTGAGTATCAAAGACCTTATGGGTGTTCCCACCCTGAAAGTGGAAAGGACCTTCTTCAGCAGAGCAAACACAGGAGCGAGGAGAGAAGGGGTGCCTCATCCGTGCAGTTGGCCAGGTCACCTCACCTAGCCCTGGGCCTGGGGTGGGGACAAAGGTGGTAGTCAGCCAATGTATCCTGCATGCTGCTTTTTGGTACGAATGGTAGGTAGGGAGTGGAAGGAAGTGACATTTCCTCCTTTAAATAACAGTTAAAATTTCTTGAGGAGCGTGATTCATGTGCCGGATACAGTTCGAATGGCTTCACCTCTAATACTTGTTTTGGAATTCCGTAATATCCCTGTGAGATTGGTACTGTTAGCCCTGCTGCTGTGGCTTTGAGGCAGACATCTGTGCTGTTCCTTGCCGTATCTCCCGTGCCTGGAAAGGTGCCTGGCACATAGTAGGTGCTGGATTTTGAAAGGTTTGGTGAACTGCAGACATGATCTCATCAAGCTAGACTGGTTCCATGTGGCATTTGGAGATAGAAATGTATGATTTTGAAGTACGGATTCTTCTCTGCCTACAGTATCACCTCCTTGGCGCTTATAGGAGGAGATCCCCTGTTTTTTGGACCTGAGGACTCCTTTTAATTTTTTTAAAGATTTTTATTTATTTATTTGGCAGAGAGAGAGAGAGACCGTGAGAGAGGGAACACAAGCGGGGGGTGGGGGGTGGGAGAGGGAGAAGCAGGCTCCCCACTGAGCAGGGAGACTGATGCGGGGCTCGATCCCAGGACTGTGAGATCATGACCTGAGCCGAAGGCAGACCCTTAACGACTGAGCCACCCAGGTGCCTGTGAGGACTCCTTTTTAATGTTCCAGTTGTGGAATGCCCCACATGGATACTTCTGGTCAATCTCTAATTTGTTACGGATAAAAAATTTACAATAAATGAGGTGATGTTTAGAAACAGCTTTGTATTTCATATATTAGCAACAACACGTGTGTGTGTGTGTACGCGTCCTAATCCCATCGTCCGACAATGCTTGCTTTGTACAAGAACTGGGTCCCCTGCAATAACCCACCTCCAAAACTGACAGATTGGGAAATTTGTGGCTTAGGGCATGAACTCTGCTCCTGGCATCTGGGTTGGGCCTAAGTCTGGGCTGACCCCAGAGCTGGAAATTTAGTGGCTCAGCTGACAGAGCCCCTGTGCACAATTAGCTGCTGGCCCTTTTCAAACAAGGAGTTCATTCCCTTCACAGACCTTTTCTAAGGCCTCATCTTCCCCATGGGGAGAAGTAGGAAAGTTCTCTGCCCCAGGGAGCTTGTAGTCTGCTGGAGGAGATAAAAATGGAAATGGGGCTGACTGTGGCAGGAGAAACGAGGAGAGAAGAACATTGGAGACTGTCTCACAGGTTTCTCTGTGGTCCTTGGATCTGGATGAATGCCACGATTTTCTGTCTTGTTCTAGTTGTAGCATGCGTTCCTGAAGGAAGCATAAAGGAAACTTCCATTAATAGAGCTGAACATGGCACTGATTCAGTAGGCTTGCTCTCCAGCTTATGGAAGCAAAGCAAAAAGATAGACAAAGGGGAAGGAGGAAATGAAGGGAAGGGTGTTTGAACTCATCGGGAACCCAAACAACGATGTCTAGCATCTCCTCCCACCCTCATCTCCCAAGGTAACCACAAGATAGTTTCATAAAGAGAGTTCCCCACAATCTTCCCACACTTTGACGACACTTGGGATTCCTGTCTCTGGGGAACAAAGACTGTCTCGGGAAGAGTCACTACATGGGGTTAGCGTGAATCTATGGTTTGAGGACTGGGAATTAGGCCAGCAGGTTTTTTTGTTTCTTTGGGTTTTTTTTTTTTTTTGAACTATAGAGCAATTTGTTAAAAATAATGTTTAAAAAAATACATCAAAATCTTGTTTCTCACCATAATGAGAAAGAAGGTACAAGAGGTCAAACATTGGCTTTTTCTACTTCTCATTTGAAATGTTTATGAGCCAGAAAGCTTCTTCATTAAACAGCAATTTCAACATTGCAGGGCTATATGTTTTGGGGGCTGTTGTGCTTTCACAGAATTTTTGAAATGTAGCCACGCTTCAGGGTGAAAATGCAAAGTGAAAATGCCAACGTGGACACAGTAGATGTGCTTTTATCTGCCTTCCTACCTTAGTGGATTGGTTTTGTTTGTGTGTTCATTTAGTGTTGGGAAAAAACCCATCAGCCTGCTCAGTCCCTGATCTCACCAGTCCAACGAAGGCAGACCCTTTCAGACTCTTTCATCCTCACTCATAATTTATGTAAACTTTTGGTACCTGCTTGGGTGTTCCAGGAAAACAATTCATCAGCATTGTCTTCAGAAATTCTCATTTTTCTATCATTTTGACTTGATTTTACCAGATGGCGATCTTCCCAGTGTGCTTCCTGGTTCTTAATGTTCAAGCCGAATATAGACTTAACCTTGGTGTAAAAGAACAAATTAGCAAATAAATGATCTGGGCCTATCTAGCCCAACATACTTTTTTTTTTTTTTAAATGAACTTCTGCTATGTGGAATTAGAAGATGGCACAAAAGCTGTTGAGTTATTCATTCATCCCTACAAATATTTATTGAGCTCAGTGTTCCAGATGGCTAGCTACAGGGGAGTGAACGGGAAATTCAAAATCACTGCCCTAAAGGGGCCTACATTCTTCTTGTTGGAGTGCGTGTGTAGAGAGAAGATAGATAATCTAATAAATTAACAAGATTGTTTGAGAATATAGTAAGTTCTGTGAAAGAAGTAAATGGTCCATGCCAAAGGGAGGAGGAGGAGAAGGAGAAAGCTCATGGTCAGTGTTCAAAGGATCCTTTTCTGAATAGATGGAAGCAGTGAGTGGGGCAGGTTTATTAGGATCTTTTTGGTATAGTTTAGTGAGGGATACGGATGGATGAATATTTGTGTCCTGCCCCTCCCCCCATTTGTGTTGAAAGCTGATCCTCAGTGGGCTGGTACTTGGAGGTGGGGCCTTTGCAAGGTGCTTAGGTCATGAGGGTGAAGCCCTTATGAATGGGATTCGTGCCCTTATAAAAGAGACCCTGGAGAGTTCCCTTGCCCCTTTCCACCACATGAGGACACAGCGAGAAGGAACATCTATGAACCACGAAGTGAACCAGACACTGAACCCTGCCAGAACTTTGCCTTTGGACTCTCCAGGCTCTAGGACTGTGGGAACCACATTTCAGGTGTTAGAAGCCACCCAACCTATGGCATTCTGTTAGAGCGGCCCGGATGGATGAAGTCAAAGAGTAATTAATGACCTACAGTGAGACAGTGCTGACTCTAAGTCTCAGCTTTACGTTCTTGCATTTCCTCTCAGCAAACAGGAGAAGTAGTTGTCTGCAGGGCTGTTAAAGGGACCAAAGACAAACACGGCGTCCCAGGGCACAGTCCGTGCTCAGTAAACAGGAAGGGCTGTTATGAGCGCTGTATGTCCTATTTACAGGTCCTCTGTGAGTTACAGCTTTGAAAGAAGGGGACGTGGCTGATCGAAACTGTTTTTAAATTAAAATCAAACCCTCCGGATTTTTTTGGCGGTCAGCAAAGGCCAAACGCAGAGAAGGTGGCTGAACGCAGTGACCTTGAAATTCCATCCCTCCTGTCTGATATGCCTATTCGGCCCTGGCCAGGCTGTCCTGCGACATCCCTGGCACACAGCAAGCACAGCCCCTTACAGTCTGCAAACCGCTGTTGACTTCCATTGAATTATATTTAATCCATTCAGGGGGCAAATAAGCTTCCAGTGGAAGTTGCTGTTTTTAGAATTTGTTCTAATTCCACATGTTCTCTTTTCACATGTTGCATGTTTAAATACTGTTAGGATGTCTCTCCCTCTCCAGCTTCGGAACAAAATACTTCTGGGACCTGGCACTCAAATTCTTCTTCTCCGGCTCATTTTTACTTCCTTCAAAATCTCTTCCTGAAGCAAGGAGAGATCTAGAATTGTTTTGTAGGAGGAAAATTTTAAGACCGAAAACTAACTCATTCAATGATACTTATCCGTTTGGGAATAGAAAAAAGAAGAGATTTTGAATGTTTTCCGTTTTCAGTGGAGAACTCCTGTTTGACTTGAACTAATGCCTAAAGCTGATAGAGCGCAGTCAGTAATGTATGTGCGCGCTGCCTAGAAGCCGTCAAATCATGAAGTGTGTGTGTGTGTGTGTGTGTGTGTGTGTAAGAGAGAAGAAACATGCATTTCTCTTTTATGGTTTGTCCTTAGAGGGGAATGCTTTCAAGAGAGTCCTCATCTGAAAACTGTAAGGTGCTTGAGGGCAGCCGTCAGGGTCTTCAGATACGCATGTGCTCACGTGTGCAAGCCTGTGCAAGCTCATGTCCCACCTTTACCTACTGCACACCCCTAACTTTCCAAGGTCAGTGGGGGCTAGTTTATTTCATGTGGACATTTTATTTTACTCAGGTTATCCTGGAGAAAATCCTGAAGAGTCATATGCATTGATTATGAAATTAGAAAATGTGACTTGTAGAAGGATGCCAACATAGGAATTTACATTCCCTTTGCCCTTTTCCCTTGAGCATTTTTGAGGCCAGTGTTTCCTGCTCTTGCTTGGATACGAGCAGCACCTGGGGAGCAAAATTTGGTTTGTAAGGTTTTCGCCTTAGAGATGCTGATTGACTTGGTCTGGTGTGTACCACTGACCTCTGGTGACTTTTGTGATGAGGCAGATTTGGAACACACAGGAAGCTGAGAAAAGGGGAATAAGATACAAGTTCACTTGGAAGGATACTGCAGGAATAAGGGACAGAGCTGGCAAAGTCTTGCAGGTTCAGAGTACGGAAGAAAGGGAAGTGGTCCTGGGTGCCTGTGGGTATGGGTGGTGGAGGGAGGAAGATGAAGCCTATGAAGGCCTTGACGCACTTGATGAAGGACCTTGCATTCAAGGCTAAAGAGTTTTACCTTCATTGTGGGCCCAGCACTGTGACCTTATTCACCGTGTATATTTTTTTGTCCTTATGGATGATCACAGAAGTGATGTTTGTTTATTAAATTGAAACATTATGGAATTAAGTTGCCCGCTAAGGAGACAGTTTCCCATCATTCTACCCTGCCCAACTCAAATGCAGTTACCACCATGAAGTGTCTGGTGAATCACATGATGAGTGATTTAGGATCATAGCTCTGGTCGTGGGCGAAATGGAATGTAGTGGGGAAGAGAGATATTACACAACTTCAGTGTCCCAGGCAGGAGGTGGATGAGGCTCTGAACAGAGGCAGGGGAGGCAGCTGGGGGATGTTGGTGCATCGGGGAGCGGAAAAGATGGAAGGAGTCATTGAGCACACTTGGGCATGTAGTGGGAAATATATGGTTGGGGACATGTCACCTTTGAGGTGTCCAGGGGTGTGTGTGTGAAGATGTCTGTTAGCCCATTGGAAATACCAAAGTGCAACTTAGGAGTGAGTTATTTAGAGGTATGGAATGGGAAGACACAGATACGTGGGGGAAAAAATGACAGAGAGAGCAGTGGAGGCAGCAGAAACAATAGTAAAATGGGCATAACTGCTGAAGTATTTGTGTTTGCGAGGCTTCGTGAGATGAAGGGCCCGCCCGTAGAGTGCGGTCACGGAAGTGAGGTGAGTGGGGTGTCTGCACAGGTCAGAGGGGATAGAGGCCGTTCCCAGACAAACTCACCGAATGTAACTTCTCATGCTGAAAAGTCCCAAAGGAGCCAGCATGTCGTGTTTTTTAACTTGGGAGAAGTCCAAATACAGAATATTTACAAATTTAGAGAAACGTTCAATTTAGATTCTGAGTGTTGTCATTTCCAGTGCTATGTGGTGGGGGAAATCGTGTTTCTTGAGGATGCATTTTTAAATGTACCACTGAAAACCGTGACTGTGGTGAGCTTTGGATTTTTGATATTGGATGTGTGTGTGTGTGTGTGTGTGTGTGTGTGTGTGTGTGTGTGTGTTTGAATGGAGTTCACAGAAGTTACATTTGAAATCATTCGTCTTCTGGGGTAAATTTTGTTGACATTATTTAATAATTCTGTAAACTATTTTTCTGTTTACTTTTCTAACTATTCTAGATTAGGAAGAATTAACAAGGATTGTATCTTAGTTTAAAAAGTTTGAACTTAAAAAAGGGCAGATACATAAATGTATTTTTAAAATTTAAAATAATGGTGTTACATGTACGTGAATTTGTGGTGGATTCTAAAAATGCAGGTTTGGAAAGTACGCTGACCTCCCGTGGCTTCAGATACTGCCCCTTACTGCCCTGGAGGTGACTCGGTGCCTCGGAGCTTCAGCCTCCTGTTTGCTTGTGAGGATAGAGACCAGCATTGCTCAGGATAGTTTGAGGTTACACTCTGGATGAAAAGCTCAAGAGCAGTTGAAACCTGCCCAGGGTCGGTATTCAAAAAATGTCCATTGCCTTTCTTTTCTTTCTCTTTTCTTTCTCTTCTCTTCTCTTTTTTCCCTTCCTTCCTTCCTTCCTTTCTGCCTTCCTGCCTTCCTGCCTTCCTGCCTTTCTGTCTTTCTTTCAGAGGGAGAGAGGGGGAAGGGCAGAGAGGGAGAGAGAGAATCTCAAGCAGACTCTGTGCCCAGTTGCAGAGCCTGACGCGGGGCTTCATCTCAGGACCCTGAGATCCTGACCTGAGCTGAAATCAAGAGTCAAAAGCTTAACTGACTGAGCTACTCAGGCGCCCCACCATTCTCTCCTTTCTGAAAAAAAATCATGCTGCATCTGTTAAGACTCTTTTGTAACACTATTTTAACACGGTACTTATGTTGTCAGAAACCATGCTTCCCAATGCATCTAGTGTACTTTATAATTTCTAATTTGGATTTTTCATTAAAAATTTAAAGCTTTTTAGTTTCATCAACTCATTTTTTTTTTGCTGCTGACACCTGGCAGGGTGGGGATTTCTATGTCTGCTTTCCTGGGGGCAACTGAGTCCCTGCTGTCCAGTAACAAGTTGAGCCCCTGTGTCCAGATAGAACATGATGAGTGCCATGTTTCAGCCACAGATGGAATGGTTTCTCCTGCCTCTGCAGCATGTGAAAGGGTAGAATCAGAGAGGCCCCTCTTCGAACTGGTAGTCCTTCTGAGTATCACAGCAGCCTGGACACATAGACCACATCAGGAAAGCAGCAAGCACGAATCTTCTCCAGGGCTCCTCCTTTCAGAGGTGCTGTAGGTCATCGGAAGCTCTGTGACTTTGCACGTGTGCATGAGGCTGAGGCACCGTCACGTGACTATCTGTGTGATCTAATGTCATTTTGCTTTTCCATCATTGTCAGGGCTGCTGTTGTTTCTGGGTCTAAAAATGTAACCTCACACAGCCCATAGTCCACAACTCTGAGAGATGTTATCAGCCTGTATCACTTTTCTCTGTGAGGAGAAGGTAGGCTCTGCTCCTGTTTCAGAAATGTTGTCTTAAGATAGCTGGAAGGAAGTGTTTGAAATGGCACACGTGCTTGGGATTCTGGGAACCAAGGAAACGTGCCCCCGATCCAAAGCTGCCTTTAGAAAAAAAAAAGATAGTACCTTTTGGGGATTGTCTCGGACTCACCCACAAGATTCTAAGGGGATTTGAAATTAAACTGGGTCACTTCCACTGTCTTAAGAATTAACAAAGTACATGAGGAACCGTCTCTTTAAAAATGCGCTGTTCACAAGAGTGATCCAATGCATTGTGGATATAATATCCTACCATCTGAATAATCCGATTCTTGCATCCACTGTAATGGATGTTGAATAAAACTTTCCTCTGCTCTTGCCTTATTATTTGTATTATTATTATTATTGTTATTCTTAGTTTGCCTCCTATTCCCAATTGATCGTTAGATTCTCCCTACCCCTTTTGTAACAGTCCGTGATTAAAATTATATAGTGATGGTTCAGCTCAACAGCTTCCCAGCTTGCATATGGATTTTGCTAATACATGCATCTTGTGTAGAATCCTAGAAATTGGAGTTGATTTAGAAGATAATCATATACAAACTTTTCTTTCAATAGATGAGAAACTGAATCTTTAGGAAGAGTTACTTAGAGGCAGAGGCTGTGCCTTGAATCTGAATATAAATTTTGGTACCGTTCTTGACAAAGACCTCTGAGCATTGGTATGGATTGTGTCGTATGATTACCGACACCATTTCAACATTTCTTTATGTTAAAAGACTTCTGAGCACTGGACAGCAGGAAAGAAATACAGAATTCACAAACTGCAAAAGGATGAGGAGGATAGTTCTTCTGAATGCGAGGGTCTCAGCATCCTGGCCACAGTGGTCAGACTTTACAGTGCTGCGGACTGGTCTGGTGTTAGAGGACAGTGAGTGGGCAGGTATTTGGTGAATTGCAATGGGCACAAGTACCTAAAGTTACTTAATCTCTGGAAGGACCCTTGACAGCCAGATGGGTAGCAACCCCTGCCTTAGACTTCCTCGCAGTAAGCTGTAAACTGAAATCGTGCTGCATTTTTCTAAGGAATATGTTTCACAATTAAGGAGGTTGAAATGAGAAAAAGTGCACGTAGAATTTTCACTTGAAAGCACATTGTAAACCTGATGCCTGGTTATTCGTTAAGTTATATTCCTGGGATTAAAATTTTGGTTTACATTCTCCCTCTCTGTGAAAGACACCATAGAGCCTTGAAGGGATTTTAGATTCCAGATTATTAGAGGCATGAAAATTCTTGAAACAAATCTATGTTGTCCTAAAGCACTGGTTCTCAGAGTGCAGTGCACACCAGTATCACCTGGAGGGCTCCCTACTGCAGGTTGCTGGCCTTCACCCCCAAATTTCTGATTCAGTGAGTCTGGGATGGGGCCTGAGAATTTGCCTTTCTAACGAGTTCCCAGGAGATGTTGCTGCTGCTGCCGCCATTCCAGGGACAGCACTGTGAGGACCACTGAATTAAAGGAAACCCAGCTATTTACTTAATATAATAGGACTGTTCCATTTATTTGTTGGTTTGTTTGTTTAGAGCTAACATTTATTGAACACTTGTTATGTATCAGCATTTGTACCAGAAGTGTTCTATTTAATTTGACACTTTTTATTCTCAACCTAGTTGCTTACCCAGTCACCTGCAGGCCTTTGCACCTCAGCTAGAACATCATTAAGCAGTAGCGTGCTGGTAAATATTTAACAGTCGGCTTTATGTTTGAGGAGGAGACATAATTTTAGTGTTGCTGATTTCTGTGGTGTAAATACTCCCATCTTGGCTCATTTAAAGCTACTGGACATCATATCCACCAGTTTGTGTAAAATTCCTGAAATTTAATCATTATCTGTCTTCACACCACCGAATCACAGAAAGTATCAAAGGTCACACTGAAATGTAACCTTAAGAAAAGGGAAACCTTGTGCACTGTTGGTAGGAATGTGCACTGTTGATGGGAATGTAAGTTGGTGCAGCCATTATGGAAAATAGTACAGAGGGTCCTAAAAAAATGAAAAATAGAAATAGCACATAATCCAACAATCCCACTTCTTGGTACATATCCATAGGAAATGAAATCAGTTTCTCAAAGAGATATCTGCATTCTTATGTTTAATGAATCATTAATCATAATAGCCAAGATACAGAAATAACCTCAGTGTCTGTCAGTAGATAAAAGGACAAAGAAAATGTGTTATGTATATATAATGGAATATTTTTCAGCCATAGAAAGGAGGAAATCCTGTAATTTGCAGGTGCATGGATGAAACTTCAGGCTATTATGCTAAGTGAAATGAACCAGACAGAGAAAGACAAATACTGTACAAAATCACTTATATACAGTATCTGAAAAGTCATACTTTCCCTCTTTTGTGCAGCTTTATTATTTTCCATAATTTTATCATCTGTATCACTTATTCATTCCTCTGCTTCTTCCTTCTTTGTGGTCGTTACATCCAGTCAGTTTGAAATCTCAGTTTAAACAGTCATACTCCTAGAGACAGAAAGTAGGACTGGGCTGGGGGATAGGGAAAAGGGGAGATGTAAGTCAAAGAGTATAAACTTTCAGTTATAAGATGAATAAGTCCTGGGGATCTCATGTATAGCATGGTGACTGTGATTAATAATACTCTATTACATATTTGGAATTTACTAAGAGACTAGATCTCAAGTGTTTTTACCACCACCACCACCACCACCAAAAAAAAAAAAAGTAACTATGTGAAGAAAGAAAACTACTTTAATCTTGTGAGACAGAGTCTTACCATCTCTTTGAGGGTGAGGTATGGAGAAGGCTGAAAAATAAACCTTTGTTTACACCTGGGGGGTTAGATGGAGTTGAGTATACTCAAGACACAGTAGACATTGCAGTTCAAAACTCAAAGACTGGCTGCCCAAAGAAGCATTTTATTGGCTCTGAGGCTTTTTCATTTTGAATTAGTTGCTGACTTTGAGATTTTTTTGCATTACAAAAAAATACCCTAAATTTCTATCTTTTGTTGATTGAAACATTAGAAGTTTTGGCAACTCAAGGCCCAGATTCTTTCTCAACAACCATTGGTTGGAGCTGAGTAGCACCTGCTTCCTCCTCCCTCTGCACCTGGTTCAGACTGGGCAGGTGCTTCCCAGGTTTTGCTCAGGCCCTCAGCTAGGCGTTGTGTGGGACCCACTTCTTTCATTTAGCTAGCTCTACTGACTGGTACTTGCTCTTGGCCATCTGCATCATTTGAAGAAAATATGCATTGCTCTTTCTGGGTGCAAATTCCAGTGTGGGGAGGGAGGGAAGCATTTGATTACCTTGGAGGACCTTTAAAAATTTAACAATGAAAGGTATTTCTTTTTGTTCCTTCTTCAGTGATGTCACCATGCCATCCCCACCCCCCTTTTACTTTGGGAGTGGGAAAGAAAGAACGAGGAATTACCCTTTCTAGAAACAGAAGCCAAGACCCAGAGAACTCTCTTATTTCCCTTTCTATATAGACCTGGAATCTAGATGAGGATATTCCTGATAAGAGAACACATGCTCCCAGGTGGTTTAATTATTGTTTATGTAGTATAAACACTTTTCAGAATCCTGTTATTTATTTGTCATTCCAGTGTTTCTTTTCCCATTTTTCTCTCAGCATCTTGAGTCTGCCCTGCCCAAGTTGGCTTTTATATCCTTAGCTTTTGTTAGTATGGGAAAACCCAGGTCAAAAGAAAATTCTCACAAAGTCTTTTACCTGCCTGAACCACTCTGTGGTTATTTTATTTGAGTGTGGTGCAATGAGGGAGATGGTGGAAGATTCTCAGAGAGAAAACCACGGATTTAAATCTGATCATTATCAGATTGAGAGCTAAATATTTTGGCAACTTTCATGAGGAAATATGCCTGGGAATTTTCTGGATAAACATCATTCTTAAGTTTTGACAGCATGCAGAATTTAGGCCACCCACATTGTACGGGGCATAGAACTGTTCAGTGAAGTCTAAATGATGTGTTTCAAGAGTTTGGTTGAACTTGTAATTTAACCTGGGGGGGAGCAAACAAATACTTGTGGGAAAATATTTGTGCTCAGAATCAATAAGGAATGTGCAAGTAAGTTGCCTGCACTCTGGGAATACTGGTTTGCAGTTGAGATTGGTGATGGATGGCATTCATCAATAGCAAGCAGAGAAGAGCAAAGATGTTGACTCTTGGTTAGGCACATTGACTTGCTGAGAAACACTGCTGCTGGCTGCTTGGCTTATCCCATACAAATCAAGTTTTGTCACAGATGAATGATCAGTAAGATTCATTAAGCATTTTCTTTGTGCCACATGGTACAACACAGGAGTTTAGCACCATCACACTGTCAAGATCCTCACTTCTGAGATGGGGGAACTAGGGAAACTGAGAGTTGGTTACTCTATAGTGGTCTCATACATGTGTGTAAAGGAGCTAGGGTTTGAATCCAGCTCTGTCTGACTCCACATTTTGAATCACATATTATGTGTACATGTCATAGTCCTTAGAAGAGGATTCCTTGACAGTTTTATTTTTTATATTCATAAATGTTGAATCTATAAATTCATCTGTGTTATTATTATTATTTTTTTTATTTGACAGAGATAGAGACAGCCAGCGAGAGAGGGAACACAAGCAGGGGGAGTGGGAGAGGAAGAAGCAGGCTCATAGCAGAGGAGCCTGATGTGGGGCTCGATCCCATAACGCCGGGATCACGCCCTGAGCCGAAGGCAGACGCTTAACCGCTGTGCCACCCAGGCGCCCCCATCTCTGTGTTATTTTAAACTGGATCCATATAGTTCTTTGTATATTGCTTAGCATACACATTCTATCCAACCAGGCATGAACATATTTTAATTTTATTTTTTCTTAAAGATATATTAATTTATTTGAGAGATAAAGAGAGACAGAGAGAGTGCATGCATGTGTGTGTTTGGGGGGAGGGGCAGAGGGAGAGTCTCAACAGACTCCCTGTTGAGCACAGAGCCTGACACAGAGCGTGATCCTATGACCTTGAGATCATGACCTGAGTCGAAACCAAGAGCCGATGCTTAACAGATTGTGCCACCCAAGTGCCCTGAACATATTTTTATTTTTAATTTTTAAATTTATTATTGAAGTGTCATTGACATCAGTGTTATATTTCAGGTGTACCACATAGTGATTTGACAAATCTGTGCATTACTCATTGCTCACCATGGTAAGTGAGGTCACCATCTGTCACTATACACCATTATTACAGTAGTTTTGATTATATTGCCTATGCTGTACTTTCTTCTCCATGACTTACTTATTTTATGACTGGGAGTTTATATTTCTTAATCCCCTTTACCTATTTTGCCCATCTTCCCACCCACAACCCCTCTTTCAAACACCAGTTCTCTGTGTTAAAGAGTCTGTTTGTTTTGTTTTGTTTGTTTGTTCATTTTGTTTTTTAGATTTGTCATTTCAGTGAAATCATATGGTATTTGTTTTTCTCTGTCTGACTTATTTCACTTAGTGTAATACCCTCTAATTCCATCCATGTTGTTGCAAATGGCAAGATCTTATTCTTTTTTCTGGCCAAATAATATTCCCTTGTATGTATACCCCATCTTTTTTGTCCATTCATTTATTGATGGACACTTTGGTTGCTTTGAGATCTTGGTTATTCTGAACAATGCTGCAGTAAACATAGGGGTGCATATATCTTTCTGAATTAGTGTTTTTGTTTTCTTTGGGTAAGTGCCCAATAGTGGAGTCTCTGGATCATATGGTGTTTCTGTTTTTATTTTTTGAGCAACCGCCATACTGTTTTCTACAGTGGTTGCACCAGTTTCCCACCAACAGTGCCTAGAGTTCTCTTTTCTCCACATTCTCTCTAAAACATATTATTTCTGTCTCTTTGATACTAGCTACTTTGTCTTTGTTTTAATTGTTTTGTATGAATACATTATTTATTTACTTTTCTGTTGACTGACTTTTGGGTTGTTTGCAGTGTTTTGTTCTTCCAAACAGTGCTCCTAAGAACTTTTACATGTCAGCTTGTACCCATCTTCTGAAGTACATTTACAAGATTTCTCGTGTATAGCTAGGGGGGATTTAATGATCATTAAGGTATTAATATCTTCAACATATATAGGTCATATTCCTTGAAAAGCTGTTGAAAGGATGAAAGGCTTGTGTTCATAGTGCTTCAGAAAGCTGAACATCACAAAAGTGTGAAGTATAGAATGGAAGGGACAGACCTTAAGGAAGCCGGGCAGCAAAGAAATTCTTAAAACCAGTCCACTCTGAGACAGACCCTGAACAGGAGGGCAGCCCTGGGCATTGTCGTGAAAATGGAAAGGAAGAGGTGGATGTAGGAGACCTTCTAATAGAATTACTAGACTTCATATTTAACCATATTATGAAGCAGAAGACTTTAAGGCACAGTTCATTCATTCAAAAGTCTACTGCTGGGTCTTGGTGAAAAGGGCATAAAACAGAGACAAACTGTCTCTCCCTTCCTGAAGCTGACAAACACTAAGAGTGGGAGATGGAGGAGAGTACAGATCAGGAAAGAGGCAGTTACGCCACAAGATTCTCTGTGGGATAGGAGATGGCCAAGATGTTATGTATGGAGCACCTAGGACGGACGTATAGCCAGGAGGAGTAACAAAAAAGAAAATTATTCCAGGGCTAAAATACTTGGTACCTTTTAGAAGTAAAAGTAGTAGTTCAGTGTGGCTGGATCACAGTTTTGAAGGATACTCGCCACTTTGACCCTGTGAGGTAATAATCTCATTGTGGTTTTGATTTGCATTTCCCCCGATGATTAGCGATGTTGGGTGTCTTTTGATGTGTCTGAACAGATTTTGATTTTTAATGAATATTTATTTACATATGTATGTATGTATGATGATGAGTACATCTTACTGCGTAACACATTGCTTTATGCCTTACCTTTCTTTTTCTTTTTTTTTTTCTTCTTGTAGTGAATTTAGCCACTAGCCAGCCCTATATATATAAAGAAATACATATTTTAATCTCCTTTCTTTCATTTAGTAAAGTTGGGAAACACCAGGTTTTCATACACCCACCTAAATAAAGTAGGCAGATTTTAATATTCTGTAAAAAAGCACAGCGTCTGGTGAATGGAGCATGTTGGAATTTCCACTGAGAATTCTCGCGTGCGTCCGTTTTCTGGTGATATCTAGTGCTCTCCCAGCTGACCCGGAAGTGTGCTTTTCTAAAGCATTTCTTTTTCCTTGAGGCCAGATGTGTCCTTGCCCTTTCTCTGACATGGCTCCGGGCCACCAGTGGAGTGGGGGTAGCTCTGGAAAGAGAGTGACTGCTTCAGGGGCCCAAGCCGTGGGGCCTTCACCATCTGTCCAGTGTCAGAGGCTTTCATGGCTTTAGATGGTGTCCTCACTACAAGGGCCTTTGAGGGTTGGGGCCACAGCTCTCCCTCTGACTCTTCAGTTATAGCTGCATAATTGGTTGTAAAACTTTCACTGGAGGTGAAAACTCATTTTGGCAGCCATTAATTCCCACTGTAATTCATTTAAAAACTGCAGCATTTTTATTAATGGAAAAGTAAGCTCCCGCATCAAACCGCCTGGCTCATATGTGTTGATAATTGCATATTGTTGATAACCATAAACTCCTGGATTACACTCATAAAAGGTAATAATTCCCAAGACAACCAGGAAGGGCACTAGAGAGTGGATGCAAATTCAGCCCTTGCCCTTTTGCCATTTGATTAGCTTCGGTTTTTGTTTCTTTTTTTTAAGATTTGATTTTATGTATTTGAGAGAGAGAGGGAGAGCACGAGTGCGGGGAGGAGGGACAGTGGGAGAGGGAGAAGCAGACTTCCCGCTGAGCAGGGAGTCCAACGGGGCTCCATTTCAGGATCCCGGGATCATGACCTGAGCCAAAGGCAGACACTGAACTGACTGAGTCACCCAGGGGCCCCGCTTAGCTATATTTAAATTAGTGGGAACTGATCAGAGTGCTGGTAATGCGTTGGGAAGTTGGGGGGGGGTACTAAATAAGGGTGATTGGAGATTGAAGACTTTGTGTCCATGTGGGGACATGAGATGTGACCGCTGATGAGGCAGATGGTTTCTTGAGATCATCGCTAAGAGCTCAGAGTGAGTGGATAGTGCTTCCAGAAGATGGCTGCTCAGCATAGACCTTGTATGGTCAGAAAGGGATCTGCTCGCCTCTTGGATCCACATGTCATGTAAGCTGATACTCTGAGCAAGCGCTCGGAGAGAGAAGGGGATGAGGATAATCTGAAGGAGGGGGCTGGAGTCTGGCTCTGTCCCTTAGCTGAATGCCCCTGAGCCACAGCCCTTCGATTGAGTGACCTCAGTGTCTTGCACCTGTGTAGAATGTAGCTCTTGCTTTAGGGCTATGGTGAGCGTTAACTGAGATAACGTATATATGGGAAACGCCTTTGCAAACTTGAAAGCACTCTTTAAACATGAGGAACCTGGACACCTGCCCTTTCTTCATTTCCTGACGAGACAAATGGGCCCAGGGGAAGCATCACTGGAAAACCATTCTCTGTACTGGAGCTTCTTTTAAAACACCAACGCTGAGTAGTGCTTGTAGTTAGTCTCTTTGAAAAAAAAAGATTTTTTTTTTTTTTTTTTGTTAAAAAAGTCAGTTCATGACTCATTCCCTGGGGCTGGGAGTACCTTTTTCGGTAACCCTGATTCCTGTGGCTGTGCATTGAGTCATTAGTTTGGACAGTCTGATGCCCGAGAAGATCCTGTTCTCTGTGTTCGCGGTGAACCCTCTTGGGTTTAAAGACAGCACTGTCCAGAGTGTGTGACTAATGGATCACCGAAGGTGTTAGACGTGGCCCAAACTATCCAGTGAATCAGTGACTGTTGTCTTCAGTAGCCAGCGCCAGGTTTGTTTCAAAGATAAAGGACCCAAGAACTAATGAAGTTGACTGTAACAGCATTTGTGGCAGAGCTGGAAGTCAAGTGAAAATCAGCTTAACTGCTCAGCTTCAGGGGTTTTTTCCCTAGTGGCTTAACGTGGGTCATACTCAAGAGGAGGAGGATGCTGAATATATTGAGGGTCGCAAGGAGAGAGCGGGAAGTTTGTTTTATTCTTTTGAAAACTTGACGGTTTACATTAAAAACCTGTTAAGTAGAAGGCAGGTTTGTTGTGTTCCATTAAAATAAAAGAAATAAAAGTAGAGGAGCTGAAAGAGAAAAGAGTCTAGAGGTTGTTACCTTTTTAGATCATTATCAAGATTATGCCACAGACTCTGAGTAAATAAAAAATAATAACCCAAACTTTTCATCTTGAGATTCTGATGAGATAAACGCCGTGGGTGCATTGTTTTCTCTCCCAGTCCTCGTCTCACCTGAGGGTGTTGTGGACAGGGTGGGTGAGTGTTATCTGTAAGCTAGATGCTGGAATTCTCTTAGAGCCAATATGGATCCCAACAAGGTGGTAGGGCTTGGCATTGGCCCCTTGGTCTCTTGTTGTGCAGGTGGAAACCTCCATGTATTTTCATTATGGTGATGCTGGTGGGTGGTATCTCTTATCATAACCTCTGCATAACTGACCCCCAACCCCTGTAATTCAAGAGACAGTCCCGACAAAAGAGAGCCATCCTTTGCCACCTGACATGCAGCACCCCTTTTCTGCATGAGCCTTTGTCTCGCAGTTTTGCTGTCTGCAAACCCTCCTCCAGCCAAAGATTGATGTGCCTGGGTGATTTATGGCAGTGATTGTCAGGGACTTTTGAAGCCCATCCAATTTCGAGATTCAGGTTCTCATTTCTTGTCATTTATGGCACATTTGATGAATTCTCACCATCAGCTGACATGTTTCATAATTGTCAAAACTTTGATTGAAGTGGTAGTTCTGGAAAAAAAATATGGAAGGGAAAAAAACAACAACAACAATAAAGCTCCTTCACCACATTTTTAACCCTGTCCCCAAAACTGCTTCGCCTGAGGTTCCCGGCCCCATCATTTAGCCGCTCAGCGACTTGCTGACCTTGCAAACGACTCCTCACTCTCCTTTTACAGTCTTGCGCCTACATTTGCTGGGCCTTGTATTTTGCTTGTTGGGGCCTTTTCTAGTCCAGATGGTAAAAGCTGTTGAAAGTGGCACTTTGGAGAAAGTTTTGAAGCCTTCTTTAAGAGTCTTTCAAGGTAAAAAAAAAAAAAAGAAAAAAAAAAGAAAAAGAGCCTTTTAATGTACATCTGAGTGGGGCCTGCCTGATAGTATCAAGCTCTTTCCGTTATCTTAAACCTGGTGTGGTTTGTTTTGTTTTTGTTTTTATTCCATAAGCCAACATTCTTTGGCTGGAATGCAGGCTCTCCAGGTCTTTGGCTGCTTTTATAACCTAGAAAACTGTTCCTGCTCTTTGGAGTTCTCCCCACGGTTAAGCCAGCGAAGATCAGTCTGGAATGGATCTGGTTTTTTAATAGGTAGAGTGATTTGTTGTTGTTGCATTTGTTCTAATTTTGCTCACCTCAGTCCTTCCTAATTCAGTGACAGTTTTTTGTTGTTGTTGTTGTTTTGTTTTTTGTTTTTTGTTTTTTTAACAGCAACTGACTCCTTTTCCTTCCCCCTCTTTCCCCAGGGTACAGTGATAATGAAGTCTGGATTCTACTTCTAACTTGTAGTTTCTTGGTTTCCTCCCCCAGAAGCAACCAATATCAGTTCTTTTTGTATCCTTCTAGAAATACTTCATGAATGTAAAGATTCACTCGCACACATACACAGAAACACACATGCATACAATACTCAAGATAGGACTTGAACTCATAAATCTGGACTTCTGATTCTACTGTTTAAAATACTTTTAATGTCTAGGGGCACCTGGGTGGCTCAGTTGGTTAAGTGTCTGCCTTTGGCTCAGGTCGTGATCCTGGGGTCCTGGGATAGAGCCCACATCAGGCTCCCTGCTCAGCGGGGAATCTGCTTCTCCCTCTCCCTCTGCTCCCACCTCCAGCTCATGTGCTCTCTCTCTCTCAAATAAATAAAATCTTTAAAAAATCTACATCAACATCTAGGATCTCTTTCCTGCTGTTTGGATGAAAGACAATCTCAGTAAGTCCTGCAGTGCTGATGACCTCATGTGATCTGGTTCGTCTCTGACTCTCTAGCCTCATCGAGTGCTATTTTCCCTCTCTTTCTGAGTTCCCTTGCCTGTCCCCTCTTCTGTTAGTTTCCCAAACAGAAGTCTTCCTTGGTTCCTCATAGTATACCAGTTACCCTGCTGTGTGCTGCATAGTTTCCTGGACTGTTCGTTTATAGCACTTATCAGTTTGTAAATTCTATATTTCTGCAATTCCGATAGCACTTCCTCCGTTGTATTAAACTACAAGTTCCATGAAGACAGAAACCTTTTCTTTCCTTTCCCTTCCTTTTCTTTCTTGCCCTTTTATCCCTAGAGCCTGTACATTGCCTGGAATATAGCAGGTTCTCCATAGATAACAGTTGAGTGATGGATGAGTGACTAAAAAACAAATGGGGAGCTGGATAGATGGATGAATACATGATGTAGAAGCTTCCATTGGGTAGGAAGGAAATGCTGTCTTTTGGGAAATAGTTGTGCTTCAGTATCCAAACACATTTTTTATCTTTAGGTTATAGACATTTCTTGTTGTTGTTTTTAACCAATTCCTAAGAAGTCAGCCATCCTGGAAAGCTTGATCATAAAGCACTGTCAGGAAAAACCTTGGCAGTTATATTGGGTATTAACTCACAGTGCTTACACTCTCTCACCTTTCTTGATCTATTTTGTTTCAACT
This sequence comes from Ursus americanus, assembly GCF_024610735.1. Lineage (NCBI taxonomy): Eukaryota > Metazoa > Chordata > Mammalia > Carnivora > Ursidae > Ursus > Ursus americanus. The sequence continues at coordinate 20,800,309 of NC_142135.1, forward strand.
GTGGTTTATTTTTTCAAACATGAATACCCCCTATTTTTATTTTGCAATTTCTCCCACATTGGCATCTCTCAGGGAGGCATCTAGGATCTGAAAAGGGGAAGATCAGAGATAAGAAGAAGGGGAAAGCGAGTGACTGCCAGCTAGACTTACAGTCTGCTGAAGGCAAGAGCCACGTCAGATCTGCGTTCCCAGCATCTGGCACAAATTAAGTGCTTACTGCGAGGTGTGGAGGAGAAGCGTGACAATGAACAAATATGCTGAAAGAAAAAAAGAAATGGGACTGCTAATTCTGGAACTGACGTTACATTAATGAGCAGCCCTGTTTCTTTGCTCAAGTCTTGCTCCTAATAAGCTTCTAGAGCTTTGCATTACTTACTGTGCCGTGGTCACTTTTCCTTCCAAATTGACCTTCGCTTCTTTCCTGTTTGGTGTTTTCATCTAACTCCTCAGTGTTCATCTTTGTAAAAAAGAAAGAGAATACAGGGAGAGTTTGGGGCCGGGGCAGGACACTGAATAGGAATAGCTCTGCGTCTGGACTTGGTGTTCATTCGGTTTTGAAGGCTGAGGATTAGCTGATGATCACTGCATTTTTCTTGTAGCCGGGAGTCAGTTTACATTTCCATCCATCCACTTCATGCATCTGAAGTGGGGGTGGGGTGTGGGGGAGCCCTTCCTGCTTTGAAGCTACCACCTCTGTTGAGTGAGCTTTCTTCCCAGCAGAGCCCAGGCAGGAGAATTTGCTGCTCTCTCTCCCTTTGTGTTGAGTGGGGCCGCACCAGGTTTAAATGCTGATGGTCAGGGACATTCCTTCTTAATCAGAATTCTTGACTTTTTTTGTAATTAGCCCATTGTTTGTATACCAGTAATGTTACTGTATTTCAAGGGCTTGAAAATAGTTTAATCTCTCTGAAGGAAATGATTTCTCCTTGTTTACCTGATTCTCTGCAGACTTCTCTTTTCTCAGCCAACAGGAAAGTTAACTTTACCCTAATTCATCCCAAGTCATGAAACTTTTGCTCTTTTATGGAACATTTTGAGTACGTGTATCACACTGGGTGATTTTCTAGGAAATGATGGGACCTTACCTTGAAATTTTGTGTGCTTTGTGACTTGGTTTATGTCACTAGGCGGAAGCAGCTGACTTTTTTTTTTTCAAGAGCTAAAAGTTTTTTTAATTTAAATTTTGTTAGTTAACATACAGTGTAATATTGATTTCTGGAGTAGAATTCAGTGATTCATCACTTTACATACAGTACTCAGTGCTCGTCACAACAACTGCTCTCTTTATTTTTTTTTTTATTTTAATGTTTTTTTATTATATTATGTTAGTCACCATACAGTACATCCCTGGTTTCTGATGTAAAGTTCGATGATTCATTAGTTGCGTATAACACCCAGTGCACCATGCAATACGTGCCCTCCTTACTACCCATCACCAGCCTATCCCATTCCCCCACCCACTCCCCTCTGAAGCCCGTAGTTTGTTTCTCAGAGACCATAGTCTCTCATGCTTCATTCCCCCTTCTGATTACCTCCCCTTTCTTTATCCCTTTCTTCCCCTACCGATCTTCCTAGTTCTTATGTTCCATAGATGAGAGAAATCCTATGATAATTGTCTTTCTCTGCTTGACTTATTTCACTTAGCATTATCTCCTCCAGTGCCGTCCATGTTGCAGCCAATGTTGAGAACTCGTTCTTTCTCATAGCTGAGGGAAGCAGCTGACTTACTTAAATCCTCTAGCCACTTGGCTTTCTTTCCTACCCTTCATTCGTTTGGCTTTTGACTTTTGATAAAGTTCTCACACATGAAAATATGCCTGGGTGCCAAGCCTGCTTGTGAACGTTGCCGGGTTTCAAAATATTTGACCCTCACTGGTTTCCCCAGGCTTTTTTTTTTTTTTTTTTTTTTACCTCCGCCAGTGATAGGACACACTTTCTTTTTGTCATAAAAAGTAATTGGTTGTTCCTTTTAATCTGCTCAGCTGCATTCCAGAAAGGAATAAATCTTTGAAATTATTGAAATAATGAGCAACAATTATAGATGTTGCTGGGTTGACCTTGGGAACTAATCCTAAGGGATCCTGAGAATTTATCCTTTTTTATATACTCCCCGCCCTATTCTTCTATTTGTGTTGTTGTTGTTGTTGTTTCCCTTATTATAGATTCATATATATCAACTTCACAGATAACCAAACAAGTTACTGCTCTTCAGTAACATAATCTGTAACTAATAGGAAAGCTGTACCTGAGGTTTCATGGATGGATCAGTTTCCCTGGAATTTTATGAGTCGGGAGGCTTACTGAAATTCTTGGTTTTCAGCCAACTTTCTATTTCACTGCAGGTAGAAAACCTGGATCTGGCTCCACATTCACTAAAATAGGTTGATCGGGGCCACTCAAATGATCAAGAGGATAGTGTGGGTTCCAGAAAGCAAAGAGCAAAAAGATTAGGACTCCAGAGTTGGCAGATGAAGGAAGACATGTAGGGTCTGGGCAGATGGAACCTGGAGCAGTTCACCAAACCTCAGAGTGCTGGCACAGAAGGGCACCTCTCTGAGCTAAAAGGAGGTAGTTTTAGTTCAAATAAAGGGAAATGGAAGGTCTTTGCTTAGGGGATAGCAAGCATATCGAGCTCATTATCCCAAGCACCTGTGTAGTCTGGCACGCCAGGGCCGTGTATTCGAGAATGATTTAGGCAAAGTGCAATGATGGCTTCTCGACGTCCAGGCAGCCTCCCGACCACACCTCTAACCTCTGAGTGCACCATCCAGAGCCAGATGAGTCTGTTGCACAGATTATGTTTGGATGCCCTTGTCAGACATCAAGTCTGGTGGAAAGTCAACTTCTGGTCCAACCCAGGGTGACAGTTTTTATGTTCTTAAAATTGGCCATCTTCCAGAAGTCTCCATTTTATAGTGCTTATATCTCAGTACCTGAACTTCTGCAGAGAATTTTATTTGAGTCATAAATTTTTAATGTCAAAACCTTTCTGACAATTATTAGCTAAATGTTTAGTCCAAAAGAGAGATTAAATACATATATCTTATAACTTAGCTACCAAATGACTTAGCCGAGTGAGGATTTTCAGGTTAGAAGTAGTGTCATAAGACTTTGGGGAGAGATACCTTAAGATCTCATATTTTAGTGGTCATAACACAACCTGTGTAATACATTATCAGCTGCCTGCCATATGAAAAATATGTTCATAGAGCAACCCAAAGTGTATATAGTTAGGCAGTTCTTACCAATTAAAGCTTCCCTCTTTAAAAAAAATTTTTTTAATAAAAGTTCATATTTGCACAATAAATGATTTATAGAGAAATTTTAATGTGTAAGCTTTCCACTGAGTCTAACTGAAATTAGAAAGCTTTGAAATGAACTCGTAAATATTGCTGTAACATACAAAATATACTGGAAGCCGTAAAATGTACAACAGTTTATCACCGAAAAGTTAAGCCACATTAAAGGATGTAGATTTGGTTTAACTCTGTCTTCCCCACATGGCTTAGCAGTAACTTTGTATGATGCCGAACAATCCGCAAGTTACCTTTTATGTATATCATTGTATTTGATCTGTGTAACCAACCCTGTAAAGTCAGGAGGGGTAGGTCTTACCATCCTGGTTTTATAGCCAAGGGAGCTGTGGTCACGAGAGGCTAAGTAACTTGTTGGAGGGTCACCGAGTAGCTAAGTGAGGGCTGAAGCACACACAGACTCCGTGACTCACAAATCCAGGCCTCTTTCCCTTCAGCCATGCGAACCCATGATACGATACCATTTGATCAGGCACAGTCCTGAAATAACCTCAGACAGTACTTAACGCTGAAGGGCATATGCTGTGTTTTAATCAAAGAAGACTATGACAGCAAGGATTAGCTGCCTTGTCCCTGTGTCTAATGCTGGGTAGCTGCATGTTTGAAAAAGCTCTATATTTGCATCTTTGATCAGATAATACACTAAGCATTGTTTTATGGAGGATTACCATAGCATCTGTAGCGTGTTTTAGGTAACACAATTAAAATAGCTCTGGTTTTATGGGATGCCTCTAAAACCACCTCTCACCTTGGACACATACATCAATGGCTAGATCTGGATTGAAACGTGGCTCCAGCGTTACAGGCAAAGGTGTGTAGAGGACAGACCACGAGCTGTCTTTCATTCTATCAAGGGGGGAGATTTATAAATAGAATCTCTAATGTCAGAGTGAACTCTTAAGAGTGTCAGAGTGGACTGTTTACATTTTATGTTGCTGTAGGAACTGAGACCAGATGGGTCGATTGCATCCGTCAGTCATTTCCAAATGAAATTTTATTAAAATTCTCTCCAGACAAGTGTTTTTATAAGGATTACTAATAAAACCTAAAATACAGATTTCAGGTTCCCTTCTTTTATGAAAACAAAACCAAGTTGTTTTTTTTCCCCCAAAGCTGTTGGAAGAAGATCAGAATGATAACTGCCAGTAGAGCTGGGAGAGAAGCAGAGACCGTGAATAATCCCCCAAATCGGTAACCAGGGCTGACTGAGCGGCCGACGTTGCTGGGTGTGTGCTTCCAACGTTGCAGTGATCAGGGTTCTGGACATGAGACTCCGAAGAAGCATTCCTCATGCATTGGATGTATTGCTTCTGGTTACTTAACCACCATTTCTTAGAAAGCAGTGGTGGGGGTGGGGGCAAACAAAGCAGAATCTGGGACCTGGAGTCCAGATCTCCGGTGGGTTCAAATCCTGACTCTGCTACTTACCAGTGGAGTGAGTAACTTGGGCAGTTGTTGAACCTCTGCAACTATAAAAAGCGATGCTGACAATAACCTAAATCAATATTGAAAGTAGTTTGTGGCCCACAAGAATCCTCATTCTGTTCAGATCACCAGATCTGGTTGGGCATGGTGGGGAAAGCGAGATAAACACGCTGGCCCCTTTAAGGCATGGTAGAAGACCATTCCTATGGAAGATTTAGGGGTTGCTTTCTGGGTCCAGATGAGGTGGGATGAACAGTCATGCGAAATGAATCTTTCCTGCAGCGGAGCCGGAACCCACCATTTACCTGAGGCTTTGCTGGCAGTTTAATGCTGGGCTACTCATTATTAATCATTATTCCTGTGCTGACAAGCAGGTGTCTGATTCACACGCTCACACTGTCTCTCTCTTTCTCTCTCCACGCACATGCACACACGTGCACACGAATGCACACACACAGCCTCTTTTAGAGTGTAGCAGTTCAGAGGACTACTTAGGGTTATATGTGCTCAAGACTTGAGTCTTCCTCTGTATGGAATTTTGAGTCTTTCCTTTCTTGTCCACCCCCTTTTTTGAGTCCCTTTCCTTTCCTGTCCCCCTCTTTTTTTGTACTGCCTCACCATAACTGTTTCCTAAGTGAAGGGGAGAGGAACCAATTAAAGGGAGAGCAATCAAAGGTTTCAGAAATGAAGAACTGTGAATTTCTAAAGCCACTCATATTGTACCAAGTTATTTTGTGTATATTTCTTTAAGTTCTTTCCCCCCCTCTCTGCCTCTGGAGCTCCCGAAAGCACATTGATCACTTTTTACAGCTTTTCCATGATAGGTGCAGTAGTTGCTTTTTTATTGAACCATAGATTGCAGCATTATAAAACACACTCATTCAGAGGAGTAATGAAGGCCATTTTTAATTGCACTTGGGAAGCGGGGCGCTATTATTAAATTATACCTGCATCTGTATTGGAAGGAAGAGAGAGAAAACCAGATCATGTTTCTCTCTGGGATTTGAGGTTTCCCAGAGCTGAAGTGAATTCAGGGCTGCATGACAAAATTTGGAACTCCAGCCTTTTGGGATTGTGAGTCAGCACTTCCCCAGTCCTGTGATTAACCTCACATACATACAACTATTGCAAATCTAAGGACCAAGAGGTTAGTGATCTAAGGTTATTCACTGCTGGAAGACTGACTCTATACAAATAGGACACCGTGCACGCAAGTTCTTAGTTAAAAATTTTGTGTGTCTACACTGTATTCGTTTGCTAGGGCTGCCGTAGCACAGTTTATAGACTGATGGCTTCAGCAACACAAACCTCACAGTTGTGGAGGCTAGAAGCCCACGATCCGGGTGTCGGCAGGCTTCCTTCTGTGGGCTGTTAGAGACAGTTCCATGCCCCTCCCCTAGCGACTGGTGGTTTACTGGCAGTCTTTGGTGTATTTTGGCTTATAGAAAGAAGGCCCCAAACTCTACCTTTATCTTCACATGGGCCTCCCTCTTTCCTCCTCTCTCTCCCTCTCCTCTCTCTCTCTCTCTCTCACTCTGTGTGTGTGTGTGTGTGTGTATCCCTCCAAATTTCCCCTTTTTATAAGGATACCCTTCATTGGATTAGGGGCCCATCCTACTCCACAATGACCACATCTTAACTAATTATATCTGCAGTAACCCTGTTTTCAAATAAGATCCCGTTCTGAGGTACTAGGGTCGGAGCTTCAAAATATGAATTAATTCAACCAATAACATACACCTGTAGATTTGTTTTTATTGGGTGCGTGTGCATATATATGTATGTGTGTGTATATATATATATATGTATCACAATGTTCTGCTATCGGTTGTTGAGAATTCCTAAGAAGCGTGGGAATTAGCTGCAAGAAAAAAAAAATTCTGTGCAATGAACAGCACTAATTTCCTTCTTGACATTTCAGGGAAACATTCTGGAAAGTGAAATTGCTCTGAGCCGATGCATGGAAAATCCTGTGCGAGAGCTCATTCCTTTTGTTGCATTCTTCCAAAGCTTCTTTTGGCAGCCGGGCGTTCAGTCCAGATGCCTTCCACGTCCAGTGGTTTAGGCATGTGTGTACACGACTGTGTGCAGGGTTGTGCGAAGCCAGTTACGGCTGGAAACAGCTGCTTAGCCGGCAGTTAGGTTCCTCACAGTCTCGAATTACACTGCTTCACATTAAGAGCATGCAGATTTGAGATGCTTTGGTAATTTGCAAAAGCCATTTTGGGGTTATAACTAGAAATATAATCTTCCAATTAGGAGGTTTTCTGTCAGTACCTGTTTTGTTCATTAGACCGCAGGCCCATTTTAAGTATTTTTTCAAAACCAACGGCAGGAGTGTTTGCATGCCAACCAGGGAAGTTGGGGATACAGAGGCAGAATCCTGATTCTGTGTCTGGTCCCCAACCCCGGATTTTTTGAGGACCCAATTGTGCCTTTATTATTGTTTACTTTAGCAACTCGGGTAAAAACAAGCGTCAGATAACTCTTCCGTTGCATATAAAACCTGAGGTTTTGCAATAGACAAAACCTTTCAAAAGTGAGATCTGTTGTTTAAATATGGAAGTAGTATTCTATTATTAACCCAGGCCAGCCAAGACCTGCTCTTTCATTAGCATACAAAAGAGAGGAGAATGCATGGGGAGAATGAGGTAGATTTTACTTAGTGATGTTGGAGTTTTAAAATTCATCCTAAGGTGATCAGATTCGGATCCAGGCAGACCAACAGAAAGAAGTATTTTAAAGTCAAGGTGATGGACATCTTCTCCTTAGAAATATGATGGTGCCAGTGCAGGTGGGGTAACAAGATGCTAAATGTTGCGTCTTTTTACCTCCTTCCTTGCAAGTTTTATAAACATCCCACACAGACAGACAAGTTCACAAGTTCTGGGACTCAGCCGGATGATTTTTCACAGAGTTGACCTGCCCTGCTTCTGGTCGCTAACTCCGAGCTCCCATTGTGTTGAAAACGTGATTTGTTTTCTACTGGCAGGAAATACTGATGGTTTTTGAGAACATTGCTTCCATCGTGGTGTTCAGTTGTGGGTTAATTTGGACTGGGAACGTTTTCCTGCGTCTCATCCACCCTGCTGGAGGTTGGGTTTTACCCCTTAGAGTTGTGGCTTCTGGCCGGCAGGACACAGAAATGAAGATGGCGGCAGGGACGGGGTCCTCTTGGCTGCTTGCGCACCCATGCCAGGATCTCGTCCCCTTCGCCTCACTGCTGTTGTGTTTGTTAGTTCCAGGCTTCTGTCACCAAGTCCCACAAACTGGGTGGCTTTAAATGACAGAAATTTCTTCTCTCACAGATCTGGAGGCTAGAAGCCCCAAATTAAGGTGTTGCCAGGGCCGTGTTCTCTCTCAAGACCCCAGACTTTTTTCCATGCCTCTTCCAGCTTCTGGGTAGCCGCAGATGTCCCCTGGTTTGTGGCAGGATAGCTCCGGTCTCTGCTCCCACTTCCCTGTGTCTGTGTGTGTCTCCCTCTTCACAAAGCGTTCTTCTCTCTGTCTCTTTCCTTTTCTTAGAAGGATTCCAGTCATATTGGAGGGAGGACCTAACCTGCTCTAGTATGATCTCCTCTTAATGCATTCTGTTTCCCACAAGCCTAATTTGAAAAAAGATCACATTCTGAAGTACTGGGGCTGTGGCGTCCGCATAGGTTTTGGGGACACAGGTCAAGCCAGAACATCTAGTTTTCTCTCATTCTTAGTTTACATGTCTGTGATACTCGTTTCTCCAAGTTCTGCCTTTGATGTCCCTTTTGACACCAGAACTTCCTCGCTGTAATACTTTTTAGCATATCTCCTAATTGATTCTGTGTTTTTACTCTCCGTTAGACCCTGAGCACCCTGATGTCAGAGATAATTTAGGATTATTTTAGAAATATTTTTTCGAATTCTTGAAAGTGTGGAGAACTTGATGCATTTTGATGTAACTGAAGATACTGGTAACAGAGTCATCTTTATCGTCTCTTTTGGGGAAAGAAGCGATACTTACCAGTAAAAGCAAAACCACGAGTGAAACATTAACCCCTCTCCTGAGTTTTTGTCAGTGTGGACAAATGCAGTTTCTAAATCCTTGGCTTGAGATCATACGTTGTGGAACAGATGTGGAGGCACTCTGGAGTAAGCAGCTTACTGATCCAGCCGTTTAAAGACCGTTTACTGGCCATGGTAACATTACTTCTGGTTGCCTGTCTTAATTCATTTTAGATTAATCTGTCTTGTAGTTCGAAGGAAAATGAATTGAGTCAGTAACTTCAAGAGTTATGTAAAATCTGTACAGTGCTAAATAATTGAATGGGGTTTTATGTACGGTCTTGAAATTGGAATGTCAATTTGACACAAATGCTTCAAAACAGAGTATTAGATGAGCTGAACTGTTCTTCATATAAACGCTTTGAAACTTCCATTCCTGTATCACTGTAGAACTTGCCATTCCCCTCCCTCACAGCATAGTTAGGGCCCATTCATTCTCCTCGAGGAGGTTAACTTTAGGAAAGGTGAGTCTGCCAATGTGGCTCGTGGGCCTGGCGTTGAGAGTTTGGGGTGACGGTGTCCAGACGTCAGTGTGCTGACAAGTCACCCAGGGAGTTTGTTAGGAAGACACTTTCTGTGCCCCACTCCAGAAACTCTGATTCAGCAGGACTGGGGTTGGGTCCAGGAAAGTCCTTTGCAACCACTGGTTGCAAAGTGCTGACGTCCTTAGACCACATGTAAAAGACATACTGGTTTAGGGGAGGTGAGAGGAAGAGTATGTGAACTCTTGAGGGGGAACTCAAGATGATTTCCCTTTAAATATACTAATCACAACTAGATGGATCAAATATTGCCTTTTTTTTTTTTTTTTTTTTTTGAGTTGAAGGAGGTATTTTCCCAGCCCCCAGAGGAAATAAATTCTGGAGATTTCCCCAGAGATCTGTGGGAGGAAGGCTAAAGTGTCATTCTTACCAACAAATACATTAGAATTCTATCATCAATCCCTTTAATCCCATTTTGTAGATGGGAAATACTCGAGGCTCAAAGAGCAATGAAAACTAACATTTGTTGATCACTTAGAAATGAAGCAGCAGCAATATTCACTGTTATTATCATTATCTTTATTTCATTCACCCTGTAGAACAGCCCTGTGAGATGCCGCTTACAGGTATAGAAAGAGAGAGGTCGCTCAAGTAACTTGCAAGGATTATACATTTAGTTTGTGGTCGAGTTGGGGTTCACACACAGCTCTATTTGACTCCCAAAACCCCGTTGTCTTTTTATGACAGTAGGTAGATTTAAGATCTTTCCATGGCTATCATTGTCAGATGAAATACAGGATGCCCAGTTTAAACTGAATTTCAGATGAATAATGAATATTTTTAGTATGGCCCAGCAAGTATTTGGGACATACTGCTACTAAAACTTTTTGGGATATACTTATACTTTTCAGAATTAGTGGGGTATACTTATACTTAAAAATTCATTGTTTATCTGAAATTCACATTTAACTGGGTATCCTCTAGTTTTACTTGTTAAGTCTGGTCACCCTGTATTTGGCTAGTGGGTTTCACCTTATAAGGTTGATCCTCCTGACTTCTGACTCCAAGTCCATTCCCTCCTTCTTTCTAAGTGCTGCCTTCTGCCCTAGTATCTTATGTTCTTCCTTCTCCTCTTTGGGGCTAAAATGAATGATCTGTCTGCTTTGGTCCTCTAGGCATAGGTAGGTAAATCATAGCTTAGCTAAGAATAGGATCCATCTCAAGTCAGGACAATAGCATCTGTCTCACGTCAGAACAGAAGGCTCTGTCCCAAGTCAGAACACTTGGACATAGCTCACACCGTCTTCACCCATGACCAAGGGTATTTTCATTGCTTAATTTTAGAGATAAGAGCAAGAGCCAGAGTCAGGTACTTTCTTAGCGATGATAGGAAGAGTCAGGCCACCACTCAGCCACAACACATACAGGAAAAGGCTTTTATTTGGGGTATGGTTAGAGTCAGAGCCATAAAGTGAGTTAGAAAAAAAAAAAACTTCCTGCAATAAAATTTTTGTAGGGAAAATAATAATTTTTTTTGGTTAACGTTAGATCCAATGCCCGATAATCATTATTTTCCAGTTAACGTTACTGGAATAGGAGTGCCTATTATGTGCCAGGCAGTTTACATACCTCATTCTCACGGGCTGCCCTGTGAGGCGGTCGTTAGGAGCAGCCCCATTTTTGAAGATGTGGAAGCTGATAGTCAGAGGTGACGTGCGAGGCGCCGGGTGTAATGGCAGCGACGCACAGGACTGGGGTGTCAACCCGGTGTCTCTGCCCGCAGCCCCGTCTTCACGGTCCTGTGCCACCATCCGTGCTACGAAGCCCGCTTGCCGGGCGCAGTCCCCTGACGGTAGCCTGTGCTGTCACGTGGCCTTGTGGTAACCTGTGCTCTGGCGCCAGAGACCCGCAGCCCGGGAGGGTTTGGGGAGCCCCGCCCAGCGTGCTCGTGACGAAAGCGAGGCGTGCACGCGGCCACCAGCCATTCGCTCCTGGAGTCTTAGCCGTAGCAGCTTCCCAGCAAGAGAGCCACGTCAGAAGTGCCTTGTGACAGCTGTGGCAAACGGAGAGGCCGTGTGGCTTCCTCAGGATTTAGGGGGGTGCTGTCAGATGTGTCCCGTGTTCAGCGGAACCTTCCAGCAAGTTTCTTTACTCTGGATGATTGCAGACTTGCTTTGGACTTAAAATTGGCTTCTGGCACATAGGGAAACAAAGCTTCCCTGCTTTTGGCGAGAGCTTTTGAAAGTCTACATTTATGAGTTTTCATTTATTAGTAAATGATAACGAAGCACTTTGAAGAAGAGAAACACATGCATGGTAGTAGAGCATGCTGTTGTGAAGAAAAAGCGTGAAGACCGAGAGTAGGGCTGAGACGTTCCCTGGCCTTGTGCTCCTGCCCTGCAGGTGTGAATCTCTCCCTTTGCACCTGGGGCCAGCTGCTTCTGACATTCTCTGGTCCTCTCTGGTCCTCTGACGGCAGCAGATGTCCTCCCTTCTAGAGCCATTGATAAAAACAGGCTCTTCCTGGTTCTAAGCAATTAAAAGTCTTCCTTGAAATAGATCAAAGATGCAGTTGGGGATTTGTCTTGGAGGTAATATTAACTGTGTGTCAGAGGCAGGGCCGAGCGAAACCTGGTGCATGAAAATCAACTACAAAAGACTTCGAATCAGAAAAGGCGAGGGGATGGTGCAGGGAATTTTGGAGTCAGACAAACCAGAAATGACCACCTTCCACATCTGTGATCTGGGGTAAGTTGTCTTAGCTTCTCAGGACCTCGTGTCTTCTAATCTGAAATAACACTGGGAATGCAAACCTCTTAGAGTCGTAAGAATTCAGCTGAATATTATATACAAAATACCAGTCACAGGGACTCAGACCCAGGATTCGCTCAATATATTTTTCCTTCTCCGCATCATAAGATGGTAGTGGGAAATGAATTTTGATTTATAGAAATCTCATTTTATAGGCACTTTTTAATTTAAAAAATAGCTATTGCATAATTCCAGGCATTCACTCATTGGTGTTCATAATGGAAATATTTTGTCAAAGCCTCCCTGTATTCCAGGTGCTCCTCAAGCCACTTGGGGATAGAATATTAATGGGGCAGGCATGATTCCAGCCTCCATTCTAGGTAGGGAGATGGTTAACAGACAAATCAGGGATGGAGTGTGCTTTTCATGGCCGGTATCATCGTGAGGGAAAGGGGCACGAGGGGATTTAGCTGTGGTGGCAGGGAGGGCTTCCCCGAGGAGATGGCTGCTTTGCTAGAGCTGACCACTAGCCATGGCTTTCAGACACACCTATCCCTCCTGCAGACTGACTTTTCTTTCGTGCGTCTTTCTTACCCCTCGGCTTTACGGTTGCCCTCCCAGCGTTGCATTACCGGAGAGAATAGAATTACCCACAGAAAGCTTTCGTTAATGTTGCTCTCGCGTCGGAGTGTTACCAGAAACCACGGCACCCGGAGAGCCTACCACCACAGTAGCTTCTAGCAAAAGGAGACCCTGAAGCCTGAGATGGGATAGAGTGAGAAAAAGGGAGATGCGAGCTCACAGAGTGCTTAAAACTTTCATGAGGTTCTGTAGACCCGTGACAACACTTGGGGGCCCACTGTGTTGCTCGAGAGAATTGATCCCTCAGCCAAGCTAATGGAGGGCTCTCTGCGAACTGCGGTGCTCTATAAATACGCTCCTGGATGGTCCTGAAAGCTAATAGCACTAACTGCTCTAAAGCTGCTCCTTTTAAATAGGTGTGATGGATTCCAGGAGGTCAGTGGAACACATGCAAGTAAAATTTATGTTGGTTTTCTTTGTAAACAGCCACAGTGGGACGTCTCCCCAGCTGGTGGTCAAAGTGCTGTTTTCTTCTTGTGATTTTGCTCAGATCTGGGGAGAAGTAGAGGTGGGGGTGGGGGGTGAATAAGTCAATGAGTGTGGAAATATACATGGATCCTGCCGACTCAGAGTCCCGACACCCATCTTTTTATAGGAAGATAAAGACACCAAGGGGTAAAGTCTACTTTAACTTCCCATCCCTCTCGTATGTGATACAGTGCCCGCTGCGGATTTGCCCTCACTGGTTCTTAAGCCCATCCCTAGCTCTTGACCACCTGCTACCTCTCGATACACTTCACAGCCTCTTCCACTCTTTGTTTTGTGCTGGAAGTGTGTCTGGTGCAGCAGAGGTGACCCCGCTGTTGGTGTGTGCGTGATACTCCTTGCCATCCCGGAGCTTGCAAACGTTGGCTGGTATCTGGTCACTTTGACCTAGTCTCTTTCTCCACACCCTTTTCTCAAGCTGCCCCTTGTGGACCAGAGCCATGAATCACCGAAGACCTCATTCACTAGTACTGAAAATAGGGACACGGGATCTTGGCCAAGTTTTTGATGTTTCTTCCTGGATTGGAGAGGTAATCTGGGAAATGTAGTTTGGCTGCCAAGAATTTGGCATTTCCAGGACACTTTGGTGGTTCCTTAGAGTAACAGAGGAGAGTATTAGAATCTGAGAGGTGTGGTTATTTTCCTAAAAGCAGCTCAGAAGCCACTTTCACCAGAAAGGACTTGCAAGCTTCTGAGGTTGCCATTGCGCTGTGGGTTTGGGGCTTCTGCGGCTTCTATCCCCCTCGGCTGAAGCCAGTGGACACCTCATTTCACAATTTGGCTTCCCCAGCCCTATGGGCTTTCCACCAATAAACCCCACTTCTTCTTAAATGTCCTGGCAGTTCTACCACTAGGAATTTATCCTACAGATATACTTACCTGGATAAAAGATGACCTGTGTAATTAATAATCACACCTAACACTTACTAAGCACTTACCTGGTTTCAGGAACTAAGGATTTCACAACTCTGAGAGATAGGACTAATCGTGTCTTTACTTGTAGATAAGGTAATCGAAGCAGGAAGAAGTTAAGTAACTTGACTAACATTTTTTTTTTTACTACTCTTTTGTTTTTAATAACAGGAAATTGTAACCAACCTATTCAGTGTATGTCTAATTAAATATAAGATGCTTCATTCGTGCCATGGAATACTGTTTAGCCAAAGAAGAATGGTATTAAATATCTTCATGTGTTAATATGTAAAAATCTCCATGATATAGTAAATGAAAACAAGTGAGTCTCTATATAGAATATAATGTGCTATAATTGTCTAGGGGGTTTGGTCGGAAGGAAGATGATACTTTTTTAAAAAAATAATATCCATGAGACAAATGCTAATGATTTTGGTAGGAAGGGGCTGGATTGGCAGAGACATGGGAAGAAAGGAAATTTTTTCACCATACTTTGATATATTTTTTTTAACTACGTGAATATATTATCTCTCCATGATTACCTAAATAAATGTAAAATAATAACAATAAAAACCTCTGCCTCACTAACTATTACGGACAAAACATAAATGAACTAGTTAACTTTGTAGTTAAAACAACAACAAAATGACAGCTATCACAAATGTTTATTGACCCAGGCATTTTCGATACATGGTTTAATTCCAACACCCCTTGCATGATACGTGTTATTAGCACTGTTCACAGGCGGGTCAGTGAGGCTCACAGGAAACCGACAGGTAAAGGCCCCACCTCTGTCAGGAGGCCTGGCTAATTCTGAAGCCCAGTGCAGTTTGATTATTCCATCTTTGTGGATCCTTTGCATCTATTTGAAAGTGCACCTGGACAAAGTTCAACTAATTTGATCAAATTACAAAACCACGTTTTACTAGGTTAATTTGAGGGCTCAGTGATGAGTTGGTTATGCTTCAAAATGTCAACCTCAGAATGTGAGACCCTTGATAATGTTTTTCTAAAATGAGTGCTTCCTTGTAATTATTTTATTCTTTATTCCTTTGAGATCTTATTTTTAAGAATAAGACTGGGGAGTCCTTTTTTCTGCTCCGGATTGTTTTGGCAAGATTCAGAATCCTGGGAAAAATGATATCCTGGGGGGGGGGGGCGGGAAATGGATGGGCTTTCAAGGATTTGTGCCCCTTCATGAAACTATTGGCAGACTTTTGTGTGTATTGATTTGTATGGGGGCATTTTGGGGGGATGAAAGGTAGTTTCGTTCCAAGTTAACAGATGTTTAGGTTTCCCTCAAGTTGGTTAGGGCTGCTATAACTTCATTTACCCTCAGAGGGTGTAGTGATTCTTACGTGACAGGTCTGCAGGTGTGTTTTCTGTGGCCATCAAATGGTTAAAAAAATGGCATTCATTACCAACTCCACCGACTGGGAAGTTTCACAGAAATGTCTGGATTCAGTGCTTAGGTAGAAAAATCAGAAGGCCTGACAGCGCTAGACTTGCATTTGCACTTGGCACCAGCCCGCCAGAGCCACGTGGGGGTTGTGTTCTCAAGTTTGCGTCGGATCACACTCCATGTGAGTCAAGCCCAGCTCCAGTCTAAATGGCGTCAGCTTGGCCTGAGGAGAAGTGGGGTCTGGTTTCTTTTCTCCCTAAAGCAACTCTTACAATGATGCACATCGTTTTTTTTGCTGAAGATGGAAAAGAGACTCTGAAATATTAAATGACATCAGCCCATGTTGCACAGTGAAGTGGGTTAGAATAATATGAAACTTGAACTCAGGTCATCTGACTTTAAATATTTTCTCCACCAAACCACAGTTGTCTCCCATTATGATTTTATTTGACCTTCCTAGCATTAGTGGAGATAGGTAAAGTATTCTCTGCATTTTTCAGATGACCAAACCAAAACTCGGTTCTGCTCTGAAAAAGGAAGGTGGCATGCCAACAGGGCAGAGCTGGCATCCAGTCCCAGGTGTTCTGAATCCAGGCATCATACCCTTTTAGTGGTACCCACAAACTGCATAGATCTGTATGAATTCCGAGCTTCGTCGCAGCCGAGATGTTAATGATTCTAACATACTCGATTCCAAACAGAACCAGGAAAGGTGGAGGGAGCCTCATTGTTGATGCTATTTTAGAACGAGTGGAAAGTTCCTGGGGTCAGATGTGAACAAGGATAACAGATTGCTTTCTAGAGCCCTATAAACTTTGACGGGGACCTAGGTGTATCCACCTGGAAGGACCTATAAAGACTATACCTCAAGAAGTACATGTTAACGTTATTTTAACTATGTTCTTACTTCCAGAGTGAAAGGAATGTTGTGCCATATGTTATCAGTTAGAGATGGCTGCTTGATGGAGAGCTCTTATAAACCCCTGTGTAGTGATATTTGGATCACGTTAATTAATGCCTGTATCAGCCACTAAATTTGTAAGGTGGAGGTTCTCTGCCAGGAATGAAGAAACATGGGGGGTGCTATTTACCTGGATGAGGTTTCCTGATGAAGAGTTGGCAGGCAGCCTACAGTCTTCACTTACACGTGATGGGGAAGAAAAGGTGCAGAGAGGGGACCCAGTGTCACAAAGACAGTAGGTACCGTGCTGAAGCTCTTGGACTCAGAACCAGCCTGCCAGGTTTAAATCCTGGCTCAGTCACTTACCAGTTGTATGACCTTAGATCATTCATTTATCTGACCGTTCGTTACCTCCTATTTCTCCTCTGTAAAACTGAGAAAATAAAAAAAATTCATGGGCCATAGAGTTGTGAAATTCAACGAGTTACACGTGAAAAATACTGAGGACAGAGGCTGGCGCACGCTAAATGGCACATAGGTATTCTGCTGCTGCTGGGTTTTGTTTGTTTGTTTTTGTTTTTGTTTTTGATCATTGTAGACATGCCTGCTTCTGAATTGCTCTGTTGTAGCAGACAGAGCTTGGGATCTAGAGCCAGGAAAGTGGCGGGCACGGACACTGTAAATGAGCCCCGACTGGGGCTTCCTCCCCTGAGCCTTCATGTGAGGACGTTAGACGAATCCCCTGTAGTCTGTCTAGCTGCAAACAAGTCTGGGATACCCTTCTATCACTAGAAACATTATTAAGTGCTCGATGATCTGTGAAGCTGGGACAGCCTCTTGCATACAAACCCCTGGCTGTCAAAAGACCCTTGACCTTGGGAGGAGCATGAGACTTGACCTTGAGTTCTGACCCTCCCACTCCCCAGCTCTAGGATCGCCTGCAACTCACTTTTATTTCAGGGCTTGGTCTCCCTCACCCTCATCTGAGAGTGGGATAAAAGTATCATCTTTCAGGATCCGTGTAGGGGAATAAATAGATAATGTTTGGTAAATGCCCAGGGAGTGCGGCGGCCTTGGAGATGCTCAGTAAGTGACAGCGGCTCTCAGTGTTACTATCAAGGAAAAATTCTGCTCTCAGATCCCAGAAATCAAAAATACTTTACCCCACCTCCTTAGGCAGTATTTTTTTGCCTAAAATTATACAGATTGTGTATTACTTGAAGAATGTGGGTAAACGAATTGCAGCCAGGCAAGGGGTGACGTGCTTAAGATTACATCAGAAAGAGTTTGCTGGGTCTGTGAAGTGAGGGACGTTCTCAGTGACAGTGGTGGTTAGAATACGGACGAACTGAAACCCCGTGAGCAAAACCAAGGCTAATGCTTGCAAGCAGTTGCAGAAGTAACACACTGAGCGATGGACTGAGTTCATTTGGACATCTACCCTGTGCTCTGGTCCAGTTTCTTCCCTTCAGTGGCTTAAAGATTGGAAGTATCCGCACCCTTCCTCCCCAGACAAAAGCAGTTTCATTTTTTTCCTGTATTTCATCCACACTCTCTTGCCTGCGTTTGCTGATTCATTCAGTAAGTGTTGAGCTTCAGGAGCTCCCGGCTAGCTCAAGAGCATGCGACTCTTGATCTTGGGGTTGTAGGTTCGAGCCCCACATTGGGTGTACAGATTACTTAAAAATAAAATCCTTAAAAATATAAATAAATAAATAAATAAATAAATAAATAAATAAATAAATATTTGGCTTCTACTATGTGCCAGGTCATGAGGTGCAACAGTAAAACACACACGCTTACATATATGTACACACATGCACATGTACACACACGCTTACACATACATGTACATATATGCACATATGTACACGTACACACGTGCACACATGAATCCCTCCCTTTATAGAGTTTCCATTCTAGTTGAGGAGGACAGAAAGTTTCCCCGCCCCAAGAATTTGGTGATACATACAGTTTGTTCTTCTCAGGGTGGTTGTGGGTTTCTCTGCACTTTTTTTTCCTTTGTTATTTGGGAGGTTGTGTGTTCTACTTCTCTTTTTTTTTTTTTTTTTTTTAAGATTTTTTATTTATTTATTCGACAGGATAGAGACAGCCAGCGAGAGAGGGAACACAAGCAGGGGGAGTGGGAGAGGAAGAAGCAGGCCCACAGCGGAGGAGCCCGATGTGGGGCTCGATCCCACAACGCTGGGATCACGCCCTGAGCCGAAGGCAGACGCTCAACCGCTGTGCCACCCAGGCGCCCCATCTACTTCTCTTTTTTGAAGGACTTCTAGTCTGTGCAAAGTTCACAAAACCTCTTCCCACTGTTCCTTATAGAGCCCTAAAGGATTTCAGGAAGCAAGGTTTGATCCACAATTCATTCAAAAATTTTGTTAACATATTAGAATGTGGTGGTAGTCTTTTCTGGTTGTTGTGCTAAAAGCAAAAGTATAGATAAGTGCACAAAACATGAAAATATACCTGTGTGAAGTCAGTAAATATGAAATGAAGTATATTATTAAGCTATGCTGGAGGTCAATTTCAATGTATTCTGTTTTTCTGTGGGATTTTTCTTCAGAAAGTTAATAACTAGTGGGTTGATATGTTGAGCAATATTTAAATTGAAATCAGAGTAGAATAAATCTATATTGTGACCAAAACATGTGTGTCTGATTATAGGGAAGTAAAATTTGCTGACAATGAAATTAAACTTCAATTTGAGCTTCTAGATAAAATCAGCAAAATCTCTGAGCTTACCGTTCATCTGGCTCGCCCATAAGGGAACTAATGGTTTCTTTTCCATTTCTTTGTTTCTAGCTTTTGACTCTGGAATTGAGGAGTCCAGATTCCCATAAACATTGTACATAAAGGTCTAATGGTGCCTGGGAATTAGAAAAATCTCATTCCTTAGTGGCTGGTTGGAATTTTAGAAAACATACAAACAGTTTTTACTTAAGTTTCTTTAATGCGAAGATAACAGTGTGTCAAAATGACATCTTTTTGAATGGAACTCATGCTAAGGAAAAAATGATTTTGAAAATAGTTTATGGATGTATTTCCATTGTTTGATTTCGTTGCTATAAAGAGTGGAGGTTCCCCCCCCCCAAAGCTTTCCTATCTTCTCATTTTAAAACATTAGAAAATGACTATTTTACTTTGTCTAAAAATCTTCCAGCAAGAATCTCAGTGGTTTTCTTTTTAAAATTCATTTTTTTTAAATATAAAAATCCAATTTCTTTTGATAAGTTTTCAAGAGCATTAGGAAAGTAACAGTATAATAGTGAATTTCAGTAGACCCTTTTAACTTGCTGGGTAGGATTTATCATCTCAGTCATGGTTATTTAAATGTAGCCCCAGATGCACTTCTTCTCTTTAGATTTATATTTCTTTGATAGATTTTTGTTTTGTTTTGTTTTGTTTTTTAAGAGAGAGAGTAGGAGAGCTGGCAGAAGGGCAGAGGGAGAGGGAGAGAGAGAATCTCAAGCAGACTGGCTGCTGAAGGCAGAGCCCAGCGCAGGGGCTCAATCTCACAACTCTGAGATCATGACCTGAGCTGAAATCCAGAGTCAGATGCTTAACTGACTGAGCCACCCAGGCACCCCTCTTTGGGAGCTTTCTTATTGCAGTGATAATCTCGTTAATTCCAAGTGTTGGGGAAAAACTTTATTTCAAACCTGATCTTTGAATGATTGGCTTGTAAAATATAAGCAGTATAAAAATAATGAAGCATATTCTATCACTTGTAGTTTTCACTTAATTTGCTCTTACTATTGATAAATAAAATAAAATTTATTTTAAAATATTATTGTATCTTAATTTTGTTCTTTTAATTTTTGTTCATTTCATGATATGTGTTCTTATTGGTAGAGTAGAACACATATATTACCTAAAAATAAACCAGTCTATAGGGGCTGCGTGCTTGATTTTTTTTTTTTAAATGAAGCACTGCGTATACAGTAGGGAATTAAGAAAACTAGTATATGAAATGATATCCTATAAATGCCAAAGGGTTAATAATACTTAACTGTCTCGTATGTTACTCACCTGGCAAGGACCTCCCAGGAACAGGCTCATTGTATGTTTTATTGTAGATATTTTATGAATGACATGCATTTTTATTATCGAGTGAAGAAAAACATACATGATAATGGGGAAAGATTTCTCCCTTCTTAATCCATCTTTTCAGATCCCCTTCTCTAGGATATGCGGAACTCCCAGTTTTAATTACGTAGATGGGGAGATTTTGCTATATATGGATCAGATTACCTTCTTCTTAGAGCATGTAGCATCGCCTTCCCTCCCTCCCTCCTTCCCCCTCCCATGGTCTCCTCCCTCTCTCCCTCCCTTTCATAGAAATAATAATGTAACTCCAATATCCGTGATAGGATGATTTCCAAGTGCTCTGTTCCTAGTTACGGTTCCTAAGGAATTTTAAGAAGGCTTTGGGAAGTGGCGCTTGGCCTCTGCTTAGCTTTATTCAGATTGGCTCCTTGCCAAGGACCCATAAGATCAATGATGCGTGCAGTGCCAAAGGGCAGCTGCAGGGTCACGGCATATTTATTGCTTGCTGGGGCATGTTATTGACCAATAAGAAGTTAAACAGTGCCTTCTAACAGCAGCAAAGACATTGCTTCGGAGCCAGAAAGACAAGAGATCACCTCAGGCCACTTCCGTTTACATGAACAGGTGTGCAAATGGAAACAGGGCTTGCAGCTTTCGGCATCCCATGTGTCTGTCAGAATTGCAGCTTATTGGGTCATGGTGGAAAGGTTTGCAGACATGTCTATGATGCTATGCATTTTTTGACTCAGCCTTCCTCAAGGTTGACAGGGATTGTTCATTTTGAAACCTCTGTAGTGACACACAAGTTCACGGCAAGGTTTTGCTTGGGTGAGATGTACTGGTTCATGTTTCCTAAGGCTGATGGATCCATCTGTCTACTACCTGCCTATCTTCTATCTACTATCTTCTTTAAACACACAAACCTATTTGTAATCTTCTTTCCTTTGAAAGTATGAGTCAGCATTAAATGAGGGAGGGACAGAAGAGATTTGGATAACATTTACTGAAATCCAAGCACACTTTGCCTGTGCCTCAAGGAATAAAGACTCTCAGAGGTGCATTAATCAGGAAAAAAATCAAGCTATAATAATAAAATATATATTGTATAACAATAATCATATATAATTATAGGTTAAATATACCATGTTATATTCTCTATATATTTATATATTTTTAATATAGCATGGTATATTTAACCTATAATTATATATGATTATTATAACATAATATATGACATAAAAAATATATATGTATCTATTTTCTAAAGAAATATTTAGTGAAAATCTCCTTTTCACTTTATGTTCTGTTCTGAAGCCCAACTCTTCAGGTTTATGTTCTGGCTGTGAAAAAATAAAAAAATTTTTATGAAGTTTTAAAAGAATATTTCTTCTTTTTTTCTTAAATGAAAAGAAGTACTAATTTTGTGAATTATCAAAGGAGGAAGGAGAAGCTAGAGCAGGGAAAACAATAGGATCCAGACTCCAAGGCCCCAACTAGTGTTTCTCAACTCATCCCCCCAACCCCAAAGTAAGATAATAATTTCACTCTGGTTCCTAGAATTGAAATAGCATCGAGGATTAGGTTTGTGTAAGCTATGCAAAAGTTTGCGATTCATGGGGTTTTTTAACCACTTGCCTTACAGTGGAAATTTTTAGCACGTTAGGGGCTCTGTGTTAGGGGGGGATCAATGAGCTTGGCTTTAGGAGTGAAAAAAGTGTATCCGAAATTAAAGCACAGATACATTTTTTATTCCTTTGTTTAATCACATTTAACGAATCTACAAAGATGATGAACGGTGTATGTCTGAGTTAGGAAGGGGGGGGGGTCAGGGTGGGGACATAATCTTTGTGACCACCCCATTCTTTGTACAATGCTAGTCTCTACACGATTGAAGTATAGGAGTTAAATTGTGGAGCATTTCCTATCAATTTAACCAGAGCCATCCTCCTTTAAAATTGGAATCAGATATTGACTTGTTAGTTGGACATTCTTTGGTCAATTTTTCATTGTTTCAGGTAATGGGGGTGGGGGGCAGAATCTGGTTGTTCTTAACCCTATAGTTAGGCATTCTGTTAGTTATAAATAATTCTGTCAAACACTAAATTAGAGCAACCAGCTTTATAGATGATGGTGCTGTTCAGTTACTGTTGGTTTTCCACATTCTCCTTTAAATTTAACTGATCTTCTGTGTGCTGGCCTCTTATTCCAGAATTTCTGAGAGGATGAGGAGAAGGTGAATTAGCATTTACCCAGGGCCTGGTTGGTCCAGGCATTGTTATCCAAGACATACGTTCTCTCCTTTCTCAGAACCCTGGGGTGTTAGCGATATCCCCTTCCTTTCCCAAGTGAAGCAAGATTAGTTTCATTAGGGCCGGGTCACCTAGTTAGGGCGTAGTCATGCTGGGATTGGAAGGCAGTGCCTGACTTCAGTGCCTGGAATCGTTTGACTTTCATGAAAATGGGCTCATTTGGACTCACCAGGGGTTTCACCAGTTAGTGTTTGGTCCCAGGGGCCTAGGAGCCTTCACTGGTGTTCCAGCTCTCTTGTATCTCTGTGATTGGCACAGACCACTTTTATATAAATGCATGCTTTCTTGTTTGCAAGATCAGCAATATCCTACCAACAGAAACAAACTCCCTCCCTCAAAATGCAGAATTTACCCATGGGCATCAATGATAGTAGGTTCCCTCTTTCAAAGAAGATGCTTTGCAAAACGTCACCCTGCCGGTCACAGAGAATACTGCAGGGAAGGGCTGCATGGTCAGCATGACTGCCCTGGGGACAGGCGGTCATGGGAGCTCCTTGGGGAGCAGGGGTAACCCCAGGTGAAGCAGCCAAAGCCATAGGGCACGGGGATGGGAGATGAGGAGGGAGTGGAAAGCAAGCATCCTGGGTGACAGACGCTCATTAGCTTGCTAAGAGACTTGCTTATTAGCTCTTGTTAAGAGATATTTGAGGAGGCCAATTGCAGTAAAATAAAGGGCATGCTTTACCAAGGAGGACATCTCAGGACTGCATGTATGTGTCATTTGAAGAGTCTTCTGGAAGAGCTCTCCCTTGGCAGCGTGTAGATGGCCTGTGGAAGGCTTGGTAGGGAAAACTGGCCTGAGAGGTTAGATTCCATGCCATGTGGGAATAGTCACTGAGGAGAGCCTACATTTTGTGGAGTTTCTTAGGAGGAAGGAGGAGAACCACCGTTCCTGAATTTTTGTTTTTTAAATGTAAATTTGGGGTCTTGAGACCAAAGTCATCTGTGGAGGGCATGAACTTTACTGTGGGAAATAACTGGAAAAGCATATGAGCTACCTGGTACTTGTTGCTCATTTGCTTTGGGACTTGTTGCTCATGTTGCTTCATTTGCTTTGGACACTGTGATGTCATGGAAACGGCACCAGGCTGGGATGGCACTGTTCACAGATTGGCCAGTGTGTACCTTGGGGTACAAACCATGTGTTCCTGGTTTTGTCATCTGTAAAGTGGGGATGGAAAGTGTCGAAATGCTCACCCAAACCTAAGGTTGTATGATCTGTTGCCTTTGTCTCAATAAGAAGAGAGCGGTCCGGACAGTTGATTAATCCAGGAACCATCCAAACAAACAATTTCCCTTTGTAGATACTTGCCATACGAGGGGAAAAGGTTTTATAATTTTATGGCTTTATGTGTATTGGGCTATTAATGGAACGGACGTTGTGCTTATTAACTTGTAACAAATAATCAGAGTAAGTTGCATCTGAGCTCATGCTTTCAGGCCAGGGCCAGAGTGGGCTGTTTATTATTGCCCAATGTGAGCAATGCATACATACCCAATGTGTATGTCAGTTCAGCCAGTTCAAGGTTTAATTTTTCTTGATCTCTTTCCCAAAGCAATTATCCCTTCCCAGTGTGTTAATGGCGATTTGGAAAAAACGAACACAAAATGACCACCAAAACATGGAGAAGGCCAATGCCTAACTTCTAGGTTCACCGCTTAACTCGCACAGACAAGCAGAAGGAAACTCTCCCTTCTCCTAGGAAACTCTCCCTTCTCCTAACTACTGAGTTGCATCGCAGTGGAGGATTCTGAGACGGGCACCATGTGCTCCAGATGGCCTTCCCTCTTTCAAGACTGCCACTGCAAAAGGCAATGTGAGTAGGAACATGGAGAGGGATCCGACAGCATTTTGGCATCTTCCCTCTCGGTGTGTGCAAGGGCACAATAAGACCATAGAGACATGTTCCAGAGTGAAAGAGGTGTTCCACTGGCCTGCACTCCGAAAAAGTACTGGTAGAAATTTTAGCTGCATCTCCTTTAAAATGATGACCCTCAGCCCATTCTGGGTAGAGCAGTTAGTGACAGATACTGAGTGTTCAGTTGTTACAATAAGCTATTTTAACAATGACTGCCCTCTGCCTATTGTTTTTCTCTCCCCTTTTTCCAGTCCTGCTTTAAGGAATGTAGGAAGAATGTAGTTTTGCAAAGGGTCTTGGAAATTGTAATGTGAAAGATCGTTTTTCCAGTTACTGGGACTGTATCACAAATTACTCCAAAATTTACTGGCATAAACAGCCGTTTATTATGTTGACGGATTCTGTGGGTCAAGCATTAAGACAGGGCAGAGCAGAGATGACTTGTCTTTGCTCCGTGATGAATGGGGCCTCAGCTGAAGAGCTCAAAGGCTGGGGTTGGAATCATCTGAAACTGTGTTGTCTAATAAAACTTTCTGTGATGATGAAAATATTCTATATCTGCACTGTCCAATATTGCAGCCACTAATCACACATGGCTACGAAGCAATTGAAGTATGGCTATTATAGTTATGGAATTGAATTTTTACTTTAATTACTTCAAATATAAATAGCCACTAGTAACTACCATATTGGAACATACAAATCTGAAGCCTTATTCACTTAGCTAAATATAGATTTGCACTGTCTAGGATGGTAACTAGTAGCTACTAGTTGAGAATTTAGTTTGGGCTCTCTTCATTGGAACACCTCTATGTGACCTCTCCACGTAGCCTGCTCTTCCTCATCATACAGTAGTTGGGTTCTCAGGGTGAGCTTCTTGAGAGAAGGAGCTGAGGAATCTAGCATTGGAATAGATAATATTACTTCCGCCATATTATATTCATCAAAGCAATTATAAAGTCCCATCCAGGTTTAAGAGGAGGGGCAATAGACTCCATTTCCTGATGACAAGTGGCAAGGTTCTGGAAGAGCATTAGCACTAGAAATACTGCTCTAGTGATTTCTGGCAAATACAATCTGCCCCAGTTGTTCAGGTAACCAGTTCATTCATTCATTTATTCATTCAGCAGATACAGAGAGCCTACTCTGTGGCCGGCATCAAGTTATTTAGGGGATGGCAGTTGAGAGTGATAAAGCATGAAGTAGAAGGGGTGGGTGGGGAGGGCCCATAGAAGTATTTCCAAGGTAGTGCGGTACATGCTGTGATAACATGTAGAAAGTGGAGAAGAGATGAGTCGCTCAGATGCATAGGAATCTCTTTGAAGCAACATGAAAACTGGATCTTAAAGTCAGACTAGGCTGACTGAAAAGTTTTCCAGAGAGAGATGAGTAATTTAGGCAAAAGGTTGAACATATTCCAGAGGAGGAAAGGCGCAAAGCTACAGTTTTCCTGGGGAGGCCTCAATTCTACAGTGCTTGTTCAAGAAATAAGCCTGTACAGTTAGCCTGCCAACCGCATCCCTCATTTTGCGCGTGTGTGCCCACCCACACCATGCATATTGAGAACCAGCCGCAACCCTAGCGGGTTGCCAATCCAGAAAAATCCATAGCCCAAGGGGATATCATTGATGAATTACAGACAAGTTGCCTGTCAGCAGGAAACATGGATTGGATTAGAGAATCCTCATACCATGCTGGCTTTTCTAAAGAAGGTCTGGCTCTGGGAGAGGAACAAAGATGCCTGAACACACATGGTCAGCATTGAAAACAAATATCGATTGGCCCCTGCTGGGGAGCTGAGCGAGAGTGGGTTAGAAGTCTGATGTCAAAAAGTGCTGGGGTGTGGAAAACCATTAACTGTGCTGATTGACCAGAAGAAAAGCTCCGTCTATTTTTAAGATCTCAAAAATGAGGGTGAAATATTTAAACGAGCAGAGGGGCAGAAGTGACGGTGAGAGCACACAGCTGGCCAAAGGCCCTCTCTCCCTGTTGGCCTCTGTTACCCTGGCCACTGGACTTGGACCACACTTCTCTATCTCCTATTCTGCATAGCATTTTCCTGGACCTCTCACTATTTCTTAATGCTGTGCGAAATCCACTTAATTGAACGAGAATGTCCAGACAGCTGATGTTCGGTGGTGTTCAGATTTAGGATTCAGACTGTCTGCTGGGTTCTTAATAAACTGGTAGAAAAATGCTCTGGCTCTATCTGATTACATCTGACTGTCAACTGAGTTAGAAATATCTCCTTCACTGCCAGATGTACAAGATACTGTAAAAGGACCATTTTCTCTAGCAAATTAGACTTGCTAGCTCCGTGGATCTAGATTGACGGAAACAGCTTGTTATTCAAAGGATAAGTCTGGATTTGGTTCAGTCATTTCTTTTAAATACAGGACTTTAGAAGTCTGATCTAGAGTCCTTTCAATGAAGATTTTCTTTGCTTTGAAACCTGTGATTTGTTTGCCCTTCTAGAGCTGTATTCTCAATAGAACTTTCTGCAGTGATGAAATATTCTAAACGTTCAGGATAATCATTAACTGCATGTGGATACTGAGTACTTGAAATGTGGCTAGCACAACTGAGGAGTTCAAGTTTAAAATTTAATTTAATTTAGGGGCACCTGGGTGGCTCAGTCGTTAAGCATCTGCCTTCGGCCCAGGGCGTGATCCCAGGGTCCTGGGATCGAGCCCGGCATCAGGCTCCCTGCTCTGCTGGGAGCCTGCTTCTTCCTCTCCCACTCCCCCTGCTTGTGTTCCCTCTCTCGCTGGCTGTGTCTCTCTCTGTCAAATAAATAAAATCTTTAATAAAAAAATAAAAATAAAATAAAAATAAAATTTAGTTTAATTTTAGCAACATGGCTCTTGGGACTATCCCATTGGGCAACACAGTTCTAGGATCTGTTTTTAGAAATGGTATTTATACTGAGGTGAGCATAAGAACATTTTTTTTTAGTTTATTTATTTATTCATTTTAAAATTTATTTTTAGTAATCTCTACACCCAACATGGGTCTTAAACTTATGACCCCAAGATCAAGAGTTGTGCCCTCTTCCAACTGGCCAACTCTCCAACTGCTTAGCGGTGTCTTAATTCAGGAGTCACTTCTTTCCTGCAGCAGCCGTCTCTGGAAGAAGCATGGCTGGGGATGTTATTGCTAGACAAGGGCTGGGACGGGGGTGCAATGGAACAGGATTGAGAAAGGACCACCAGGCCAGCCATGATATGCTTTTTTTGCTATAGCGTTCTCTGCAAGATAACCAGGGTATTACTATTGGGTTCAATAGCCAAAAAAGTTTGAGGAAGGCCTGGTTAATTGCAGTTATGTAAAGGTTTCCTTTCTGAAGCTTTTTCTCAACCTTAAATATGCTAATATGTCTTGTGAATCTCCAGAGGGTACCAAATGTATCAGTACCAAATATATTTGATCAGAACAGACCCCTTTTCTCTTGTGTGATTCTATGAAACCTGCTTTGGGAAAACGGATTTGAGCAATGACTGCCACAATAGATGATAAACTTAAGGTGTGTTACAGGCAATCAATCTGTCCTCTTCTGGATTTCTGCAGAGTTTAAAATCAGCTTTTGTGTTTTCAGTCTGATCATTCCTTCACTGTGTTTGCATTGTTGGTTAACTCTTCCAGTCCATAAATATCCAGGCTGACATGGCTTGGTTGCATACCCTGCAAGGCCCCGGACACAAAGATATTCTTTGTACAACAGCCTTCTCCCTTCAACCCAGGGCTGAAACAACCAGTGTTGGCACAAAAGGCCTTCCTGTAGGTGTCTGGAAGCAAGGCTATCCCGCTCCCTCAAAGTCCTTCCAGCTGGACTAAGAGTCAAACTGACATGAGACAGATTAACAGGAAAAAAAAATCACATTTAATTTTGTAGGTACAGGGAATCCACACAGGGAATCCACAAGACATACACATTCCAATGATAGTGAGGCAAAATGAGATATATATATCATTCTGAACTCAAGAAGGGTCAGGGGTTTGGGAATGTAATTCACAGGAGGATCAAAAAGAGTAGACGTTTGGTAAACAAACGTTTGCTGGTCCACTCAGAAACAATGGGCCATAGAGGACTTTGATCAAACAGGCCTTGCTAAGTTTCTTCCTGTCTGCCCTACCTAGTTCATAGGATAATGTGGTTATCTATGGTAATGGCTTGCTTCCTGGCGCATGTCTTCCATCTACATTCTTTTTAGGCAATTGGATGGGGGTGGGGAGAGGAGTACAGAACTTTTCCTGAATCTGCTGGGTTTTGATTGCTTTTTAACTCAAAATCGTCTTCATGCCCAAGTGGCCCATCTTGGGATGGCCTGCCTTTGGCCCCTACGTAGGAAAGTGTGGGACTTTATGCCTCTGCCACTTCTGTGCCTTCGCTGTTGCCTTTCTGAATGGTTTCGTTCTTGGACTGGAGAGATGATGGTATCTCCTCCATCCATAATTACTCACTCACCCTCTTTTTTCTTGATCTTCATATAGACATGTGTAGGAATGCATGCTTTCTTCTCCACCTTTTTTTTTTAAACTTGATGAGCCAGCAGGAGACAAACACAGCAGAGCCTAGCTCCCTGTTCATTTAATCAAGTAAATCACTAAAGGTGGGGAAAAGAAAGAAATGCAAAACTGGAAGAGAACTATTTTCCCCTCATTCTGCTCTTTCTTTTCTCCCCCACTCTCTTTAAAAATTGTTCAACAAGTTATCTGCAGAAAACATCTGTCTCCCAAAGAATCCATTTAATTTGATTTCTGAACTCAGCATGTCCCCCTCTGGTTGGAAGGAAGAATTTCTGCCATGAGACACAAGTGAAATCAGCCAGATGCTGTCGGGGAAGCTGAAATATTGAGCCTGATGAGATGACAATAAAGTGGCAAAAAGTGGTGGTTTTCTGCTTGACAGTGTCACCATCGCCGGTAAGAAAGCAATCTGGAAAGAAGAGACTCGAAGACATGGGGTCTACAGCTGTCCATCCCCACGTCTTGGTTCCTGCGGGCACACTGCCCCGTGGAGCAGGAGCCCTCGCTCCTCGCTCTGCCTGGGTGCTTATCTGGCTAGCGCTGATTATCTTGTCAGGAGACAGAGGCTGTGCAAAGTAGGTGCCTGCGAGGAGTGTCAGCAGTGGCTCTGTGGGGAGCAGGAACTTGGAAGGCCTGGGGAGAAATGCGGGGGTAATGCATGAGGCCTGGAAGCTTCTTCTTTGTTAAGAAGATTCATGGGTCTCTGAGGAGTGGAGTAATCAGGGCAAGGGGAAGATTTTGGGCCAAGTCTTCGTATCCTGTGTCCGTCTGCTTAAAAAATTTTTTTATACCTAGTCGAAAAGGAGAGGTCCCATTGAGGCTTATTTGAACAAATATTTGCTCTCCCTAATTATGTACCCAGAGCAGCTCTCCTGAATGTTTAATGCAAACCTTAATATTTACAATAGCATAAGGAAGAGTTTATAATGTGTTTGGGAGGCTTCTGAAGTCGGGGCAATAATTCTTCTTTGCACTCATATAAGACTTTTCTTCCTAAGAGACCTCTGCCAGATTTACTTTAGCCACTGTTCACAGAAGTGAAGTAGGGAGGGGCGCCTGGGTGGCACAGCGGTTAAGCGTCTGCCTTCGGCTCAGGGCGTGATCCAGGCGTTCTGGGATCGAGCCCCACATCAGGCTCCTCCACTGTGAGCCTGCTTCTTCCTCTCCCACTCCGCCTGCTTCTTTTCCCTCTCTCGCTGGCTGTCTCTATCTCTGTCGAACAAATACATAAAATCTTTAAAAAAAAAAAAAAAAGAAGTGAAATAGGGAACCCCAGAGAAGGGAAGAACCCCTCTGGGCAGCTGCCAGCATGTTTTATAGGTGGTAAGACACGTCTTTGCCAAAAGTTTTGTGCCAGTCACAAACTTTTATTTCTGAGGAGGAGTCACAGACAAGCTAGGGATTAGAGGTGCCTTCCACTCTGAATGACGAGAGTCCCATGCCAGGGTCAGACGGGGCTATTGACCTTGATGGTGGTCTTCTGGCTGTGTCCCTCCTCTGTGACAAGCCTCACCCATCTCTTTGTTATTCTCAAGATTTAGTGAGTTTGAATAAGATGATATTTGAAGAACTATGTTGGAGACATGTGGGTCTGGAAGAACTGAATTTGAAACCTTCCATCCCGTGTATGGAACTTGGGAAGGTTGTTGAACTTCTTGGTACCTCAGTTTTCCCATCTGTGGCATAGGCACAATAGATACCATTTGCACATGTTTGATCTGAAGATCAGAAAAAGTTCAAGCCCAGCACCTAGCCTGGGATGGACCTTTGTGCTGGAGCGGTGGTTTTTGTTTCTGTCATCACCTTAAAAAGCCTTTTGACACCTGCGGGGCCACCCCCCTCATTTTGCAGATTGAATGAAAAGGGCTTCTGATATGATTTTCAGAGTTTTGTCTCCATGCACCATGTTCATGGTGCCCAGCACAACACAAACTGGACAGTTACTCAGGAGTCCCAGCTCCCTGCAAAAGAAGAGATGAAAATCGGACAGGTTCTGCCTCATGCAAGTAAGGTGATGAAGCACGAGAACATGCCCACGGCTTTGGAAGTCTCGAGGAAATCAGATTGTGGGCAGCGAAGACAGAGTTTAAAATGCGCCTGTGTTTTACTTGTTATTTTAAGTAGTGATATGAGAACAAGCTGATTTTCAGGGGACAGCCCGTGTCCTCTCTCCGCATGGCCACTAGCCTGGCTCTGAGTCGGAGCAGCAGGAATGCGGACTGCTCTGTCCACGGCGAGCAGGTTGGCCTTTGGCCTTACCAGCCAGGAGCTCCTCCCATTGCCTGGCCTACCAAAGGGCTGCTTCTGACACGGTCGGGGGTTGGGGGTGGAGCGGTTGGGTGTTGGGAGGTGGGCAGCCGGCCCCCTGCGCTGTCTTTGTCCGTCTTTGTGGTCAGCCTTATATTCTTTCAGTTCCCAGCAGCTGCCACGGTCTTCCCTGATAACACAGTGCTTACCTCTTAGAGCTGTGGTTTTCGCCGTTTGGTTGGCGTTTCCGGTGCAGCAGAACCGCCTGACGTAATTGTTAAACCTGCAACTCTCGGCCTCACCCCTGACCTCCTGAATTGGCAACATTGAGGCTGGACCCAAGATTTGAGGTTTGGGTGAGCTATCTGTGCAAATCTTGTGCACTCTAAATTTTGGGAACCTCTCCATTTCAGGAAATTTGATTTTGTTTTTAGAGGAAGAACAGTCTCTCACATTTGTTGTAGGTTTATTATATGTTCCTGCTCAGTGTTCTGCGTGTCATAACCGTGTAGGACAGATCCTCATAATATACTTATCGGTGAGTAAACTGAGGCATAAAGGATCTCAACAAGTTGCTCAAACACAGATTAAAGAGGCAGGATTTAAACCCAGATCCCCAGCCCTTGTCCTTCCCCCTTTCTCTTCTGCCTCTCTTCTGTAGTGAGATTGCATGAATGAATCTTCCAAGTTTAAATTGAGTGCAGGGTGATCTCCTGTTATGTAAAAGCTAACAAATTAAACATAGAATATTTTAAAATCGAGCTTCAGCTTTACAGTAAAGCCTGGCATTTGGCTGGAGTTTTGACATCAGTGTCCATCCTGAATAGGTTATCTTTAAGGGATATTCTCCCTCGTTCACTTTGGTAAATCATACCCTGTTGTGTGGCTCT
Organism: Ursus americanus; assembly: GCF_024610735.1. NCBI lineage: Eukaryota > Metazoa > Chordata > Mammalia > Carnivora > Ursidae > Ursus > Ursus americanus. The sequence continues at coordinate 20,832,556 of NC_142135.1, forward strand.
GCTTCTCTCGTAAACTTTCTCTGCTGTGCTACTTTGTGTGCCCTGAGACGCTCTCGCCGTCCCGGGCCAGCACCTGGAGCGTTCTCTGCTAAGGGGCCAGCACCTGTGCAGGTTGAATGCCCCACTCCTCCCCACCCCCCGACCCCTGTTCTGCTTCCTGGGAGGCTGTTCGAAGAGACAGAGAATCTGGGGTTTTCCCCAATGTCTGGAGGTCGCTGAAAGTATTTATTTTTCTTCTTCATGATTCCAGGTTAGTGTCTGAGAAAAGTTGGGCATCAGAATAGGACCAGCCCAAGCAGGTTTGAAGATAAAAATCAATCATTCCATTCATAGTACTTTCTTCAGATTCTTGTTGCTTCCAACTCCAGGGAGGAATTCGCTAAATAAACGACCGCACACGTAACTTAAGGTGGAGAGAGATTTTCAATATGTGTGGACCTGAGGTCTGTTAGAGAATATTATTTAGGATAGGATAGGATGGGTGGGTGGAGGTTTCTACCAACGTGTTCTCCTTGCATGTCAGGTTCTGAACCTTCACCAAAAAAGTACTACTTGGGCCTCACACTGACTCACAATCACATTTCTCACAAAGAAGTTTTGTTGGCTTTAATTTCACTAGCACTGTGACCACACTGAAAATCCAAAGCCTGATCTTTATTTAACAGTAATGTCAGGGGCTCAGTCGGCTCAGGTCATGATTTCAGGGTCGTGAAATCAAGCCCAAGCTGGGCATGGAACCTGCTTAAGATTCTCTCTCTCTCCTTCTGCCTTACCAGCCCCCCACCTGCCACATGCACATGCTCTCTCTCTCCCTCTCTCTGTCAAAATAAATAAGAAGAATTTTTAAATGAATGGTCTTTCACCCTAAACATTTGCAAGTTAGGTTTCTTTGTGGCAACGTGAAGATTTAACACTCCGTTAACCACTTGCCAGATGTTCCCCGTGTCTTGCTATGCATTTTACAAGTTGTTTATAATAAGAACTCTTCAGATTTTCTGGCGTGTTTTTGGAAAATGAACCTGTGATCAATGTACAGTCTTCTCTAGAGCTTGTATCTCATTGTTATTTTGAGTTTCCTCCCTCTGTTGAAAGGGCTGCGTATTGCAGAGAAGTGCCATGTGGAGACTTTATTTCCATTATGTTCTGGATTAATGGGCTTGGGTCTTAATTTTAGTCTTAAAGTTATTCTCTATGAAAGGAAGAGGTAAATAAAGGCATTTTTGAGGTGAGACAGGGACAGCAGAAAGTTTGAACTTCGTAGAGGAGTAGCGCAGGCCAAAGAGATAGACCAGTTTCTAGCGTTCTATCAAGAGCAGAAAGAGGAGGGGCTTTGAGCAAAGCGTGAGTCTGTGTGTGTGTGTGTGTGTGTGTGTGTGCACGCACGTGTGTACATACATACCTGATTGCAGGATTCATCTTAGACATCACAGAAAGACCTTGATACCTTTTTTTTCCCTGAACTGGTTGTGGGGTATTGACTGTGAATTGGTTCCTTTTTATTTTAACTCAGAATACTTAGGGTCACAAATGGCAATAAAATATTTAGTACCTCGTATGAAAGGGATAGCCTAACACTCAGGAGCCACCACTTTCCTTTTTCAACAAGATAAGAGTGTAGGTTTCTGTTGAAGACGAAATGTACACTCCAGATCACTGAAACGAGGACACAACATCACATTATGTTGTTCAAACTGAGGAAGCCTCGGCAGGAAAACACCCAGAGCTGTCCTTTATTGCAGTATTACAGAAAAGGGGTCTGACTGTAACATTTTAGAATTGTTTAAATCATAAAAATGATAAATTAGCCAAGGAGCCAACCATTGACATCATCTCACGTTTGCATAAATTTTGAGTAAAATAATACAGATGTAATTAAGGTGTGGTTCCCTCTCCATCCCATCACTTCATCTATATATAGTTTATAAAGTTAGAAAACGTAGCTCAAATGGACGGTTTATTTCTTTAAATTTTCAGCTGAAGTACTTCTAGTATTTTTCTTCAAATGACCTCTTAATTTATGTCCCGTTTCCTCATTGCATCAAAGGCATAGGATCTCTTTGTACGGAGAGAACCCTGAAGGTGCACACTCAAAGCCTGTTTTCCCTTATGGGGAAGACTCTCTACTCCCAGAGGTCCATTCTAAAGCTCTCCACGAACAGAGAAATCTGCAAACATTGTTCCGTACCTACGTCTCCCTAACTGAGGGACTGGGTTACAGGGTCAGTGCTTCCTAGCGGCTTTCTCCCTGCTATCCTGGCGGGGAGGGCATGGGGACCGAAAGGGCAGCTGCGTGCAAAGCCTGAGAGAAGTTATGCAGAGCGATACATGACTTGTCTCTGAGAGCTGACAGGATGAGTAAGCACAAGCTTGGTGAATATTCCAAAATTACCAGACCACTCCTTGTCCCCCAGAGGTTTTGACTGGATACACATGGGTTCTTTTTATTAATTCCTTCATTCAGTGGTTCAGTGCTCCAGAGTTCCCAAGAGTGGTTCAGAGTTTCTTCTTGATTCTTGGGTAGCCCAGTAAGAAGGCACCTCTTTCTCTTAAGCAACCATCTTGAGGACCTTTCTCCGTAATCACAAGTGGGGAGTCAGAGTTGTGGGGACTCGCCCACTCCTAGTGTCCTCAGTGTCTTACAACTTCTCTGGTAGCTTTTCGCCACCTGTTCCAGGCTTTTCTGGTTCTCAGGGCATTTTTGAGGTGGTGGAAGGAGTTAAAACAAACTTTTTTTTTCTTTTTTGATTGCAGAAGAGAGTTACTCAGCCAGTTTCTAATCAGCTCCATGTCTCCTTCAGATTCTTACCAAGACCCTCTTTCAGATCCCGTCTGGCCTCTCCCTGCATCACATCAGAATGTTCTTTTTTGTGTGTTAAGCCAGATCATGGCGTTCATCTGTTTAAAACCTGTCAATGGCTTCTCATCTGGGAGATATGGTTCCCGCCCCTGAGGCCTCCCTCCTCACCGTGCTGTTTGCTCAGCACACTTTCTGCAGACGCACTTCCAACACCCCAGCTTCAGGACTCCCTCCTGGACCGTTCTTCCCCAGGACATCTACATCCTTCTTTGCACCTTCCCTTTGTGCTAAGTCATCCAGGGGCATTCCTTGACTGCCCTATCTAAAAGTGTCTGCAGCCCCTGCTGCCACCACCCTACCTTATTTTTCCTAATTACCACTTGCTTATTTGTCTTTCCCCCTGGAATAAAGTAGGGTGCCATAAACATAGGGTAGTTCTCTATTTTGTTAATTAATCTCTCCTTAGCACCAGGAACAGTGCCTGGCACATTGTAGGGGCTCAGGAAGTATTTATTGCATGGTGAATAGTATTTTGTTTGTTTTGTTCTCCATTTCTCAATTACATACTCTCTGAAAATTACAATAGGAGGGGGAGCCAGAGAAGACAGATACCATAAACAAAAGAAGGCAAGATAGATAAATTTGGAGTATGGAGGACCAGGATGTGTAATCATGACTAAGAAAAATACCTCTGCTTAAATATTATTGCTAGGTCTAAAAACAATAATACATCTCTTTGTGTAGCCCTTTGCAATAAACACACATATATTAAATTGTTAGATTCCCCTAAAAGGCCCTATTAAAATGGTATTACATTTTTTTTTTAATGTCTGTAATGTTGACCTTGTTTGAAGTAGGACTGCCTCTAGTCTTTTGAGGGCAAGGGAGGGTATTGTACCTGCTGGTAGATGTTTAGAACATGCAAGTGAAGTGGGGGCTACCATTACTGAGTTTTGCATGTTGATATTTGCAGTTTTCTGATATTTTTTTATTGTAATATTGAAGGCGGATATTCATTACTCCTTCTCCCCTACCCTGCCTGGTGTTAACTTATGTGGGAGAAAAGAAAAGAAAGACAGGCATTATTAGCTGCCTTCAAGGAAACTACAAATCTTGCGTGATGGGAGGTGTCTTAAAGTAGAACTATTTTATATGGGCCTTGATGAAGTGTCGAGAACATATTAAGTCAAGAGCAGGAGACTGCTGCTGGCTGGGAAGCACATTTAAATTTGTTTTTTTGTCTCATGAAAACATCATTAATTTTTGAATAACTGGGAGTAGGCCGAAAACTAAAATGACCTGGAAGATTTCCAGGCCCTGCCGTCCACACATCGTATCCTAGCTGTCTAATCAAATGTTAATGTGGGTGTCACCCTGAAAAGATGATTGCAGACGTAATTAAGGCCCTAAGTAGTCGACCTTAAGATAGGAAATTATCTTAAGTGGATCTGACCTAATCAGATGAGCCTTTAAAAAGGTACTGGACGCTTCCTTAAGATAAGATGCAGGCTGTGAGAGGGATTCTTCCTGAGGGAGCTTCTCCTTCACTGGCTTTGAAGATTGGGGGGCATGAGGTGTGGGGGGTGGGGCAAAACATGCTGTGGCCCTGGAGTGCCCCCTCCCCCCCACAGATGTCCCGCAAAGAGATGTGGACCTCAGTCCTACAACCACAAGGAACTGAATTTCACCACAGCCATCTGTGCTTGGAAGAAGACCCCAGGCTCCAGAGCCGAATGTAGGTCTGACACTTTGTGGGACCCCCAAGCAGAGAGAAACCAGTCCTGCGGTGCTGGGACTTCTGACCTACAGACCTGTGCACTAATGACTTGGTGTTATTTTAAGCCACTGTGTTGATAGTAATTTATTACAACAACAGTAGAAAACTAATACGGAGGGAGATCTCATTCATATTAAATCTGAAAAAAAAAAACCCAACCCTAAACTTTTAGAAACAGAATGCTCTTTGCTTTCTGAAGGAAAGTCCTTCTCTCAGGTACAGGTAGCCAGCACACACAGCGGGTGGCATCAAGTTCATGTCAGTTGCCTTGTTCCTGGTTGAATGAATAGATAAAACGTTTTTGTAGTTAGTAGATCAACTGTTTATAAACTAATGGGTAGCTACAAAGTACTAGAGAAGACCTCAAATAGTTTCAGCCAAGTGGTTTATCCATTCTTGGAACAGCCTTATTCATGTATTATAATTTAGCAGGTCTCTCTTCGGAGACAGTAAGAGATTCGTTTCAGCTCTCCTCCCGTCTGAATACTGTAGTTCCTGAATTAGTAGGGATGGAATTGATTGTCTCGAAGAAAAAAAAAAAAGGTAATAAAGCATATAAACTTCCCAGTGCTGCTGGTTTCCCGTAGAGAGATAGCCTTTGATGACTATCCTGATGTTCAAAGGCATTTTGCCACAGGGCACGTTTTCAGATGGGTTTGAGTAAATGAGGCCCCTTCCCAAGACTTGGGTAAAGCATCTTTGCACAAGATGCTGTATACATGTGGGCAAAAAACTCATGCCAATAGTCCTTTTGAAAGGAAGCCGCGGATGCGCTCGTGGGCTGGCTTTTCATGAATGACAGAGCAGTAACAGGAAGGCCCACAGCTGCTCCCTGAGCCGCTGCGGCCACCGAGTACACGCCGTGCGGGGCTGCCCTCCCAGCAGGAGTGTGTGTTTGTCCTGCTGGCTGGGGACTGTGGTTTGGCCTTTTTGTTTACAAGAGAGAGGACAGCAGCCTGTGTCCTCCAGCTGCTGTAAAAACAGGGTTGGAAAACCAGAGCGAAGTTTCCACTCAAGAACTTATTACCCTGGAAAAAAACCTGCCCGAACAAACAAACCTTTCTTAATGAAAGACCATCTGCGTTCAGAAGCCCTCCGGGTTCGAACCCAGGTGACAGGAAAACGTCATGAGAATAGCTGTGCCTTAGTAAACTTTCCAAGTGGGGTTTCCATATATTAAGTTGGCAGAGGGCCCATTGGTGAGAAACCGGAAACTGACTGAAATGTGGTTTGTAGTGAAGATTTTAGCAGTGGGATTCATGGTGCTTGCTGGTTCAAGAAGCCCCACCTCTGACGGTCTCCCCAAAGTGAAGTAGGCGCTGGGTGTCTGGCTGAGTATGGCCTCTAACTTGGGGGGGGGTGGGAAGAGGGGGAGTCATTGTGTTTCCAGAATCAGGCTTAGGTTCTCCGGGGAGGACTGGTGAAAATATACCACGATCTCTGCTTTCTTGGAGCGTGTGCTCTCCTGGGGGAGATAGAAAATACCAATTACTTTAAATTGGAATGTAGAGATAATAATTGTACAGTGTAACCTTATCATTAGAAATTTTGCTGTGAAATGGAAGAAACTCACAGAATGTAGTGATACACAGTGTGCTGGGGCGGGCCGTGGGGAACACAGTGACAGGAAGACACAGCCATCAGAGAAGGCCTCTTTAAGGAGGTGGCATTTAAGCACAGACAGGATTTCGGGATGAATCAGCCCTTGAAGACTTAGGGAAGAATCCTCCAGATGGGGGGGAAACCACAGTCAGAGCCTGACTCAGGAAGGAGTTTGGTATAGTTAGAGAACTCCAAAGGGGCCAGTGTGGCTGGAACATTGATCACCAGGAGGAAGTCACCAGATGGAGATGGAGAGGTTAAGGTGCGGTTCCTCGCACATGGTCTTCAAGGAAGTTTTGCTTTAGCGTCAGAGTGCAGGGGAGTCATTGAAGGTTATATAGTAGGGGAGTGCCCTGTTGTGCTGTGCATTTAAAACCTTTCTGCCTACTTTTATGAAGAAGGGACTATAGAGGGGAAGCAGAGAGGCGAGAAGCGAGGTGACGGTGGAGGCAGGTAAGGCATGAATTGGAGCAATCCTCTGGCAGAAGGCTCAGCAGGACTTGGTGATGGATAACGTGCGGGAGGTGGGGAATGGAGGATGAAGGGGGGAAGAGCCAGGATGACGACACCCAGGCCATTTATTTTCCCTTTCACCTTGCCCCTCTCCTATCTATTATCATCTCAGGAAAAATAAGAATGAGCTTATGAGATCATTGCGTTGATCAGTCAGTGCCAGAATCCAGTGATCTAGAATTCTCTGCAGGGCTTTCTAAGGCCTCTAGACATTGATAGAGAGCACTGACCAATGTGAATTAATAACATATCCGTGCTATCGTAGACAGGCAACCACAGTCACTTCGTCATTACTGCTTTGCTACCTTGTCCATCGTGTCTACAAGCTTCACATTAAAGACTTTGGTCCCAATGCATCACTGAAAACACCTGCAGTAACCCGTGGGACTCTGGGGAGAAATAGTGGGATGCAGACATATAATGAAACAATTTAGTTAAGTGGGAATTTATTTTTCTAGCTTTTGTATGTCACTCAGTAAAGGTACAGTGGTCCAAATAAAGGTTGTTTTGTATGTATGTTTCCCCATGGTACTCTCTTTTATTACAGAGCTTTGGAAAGATGAAAAGAGTCACTTTACTCATTCAAAGGTAGAAATTAGGGGTGGAAATTGGGAACATTTTGTTGCGGAGATGATGCATTTACTGTTAACTACGTGTTGCCTGGTCTAGTTACTAAAGTGTGGAGGGGAACTGTCTTTGTCATGTTTTTGTGTTATTCCCTTTTTCATTGTCTGTCTGCCATAATACTCTGGTGTCTTCCATTGTCTAGAGTACATTTCTCTCTCTCACCGTTTTTTTTTTTTTTTAAGAGAGAGAGTGTGCACGAGCGCTGGTGGCAGGGAGGGGATTGGGGGAGGGACAGAGTGGGGGAGAGACTCTTAAGCAGGCTCCATGCCTGTGGGGCTCGATCTCACAATGCTGAGATCATGACCTGAGCCAAAATCAATTAAGAATCAGACGCTTAACCAACTGAGCCATGCAGGCACCCCCATTTTTCTCTCTTTTGATATTTTCAGGCATTGGACTCAGTTTTAGAACTTTTGCTATCTGCTTTACCACGACTGCCCTCCCAGCTCCCAAATTATCATCAAAATATGCCCTTGGAATCAATAATGAAGCAGAAGTAAATGGCGGACGGGGCTTGGAGACTAAGTGATCCCCTTTGTCTTTTAACCCATCGTAGTAATCTCTCCCTCTTGGGACCAGGGCCTGGGGGACTCAGCCTGAGATGGTGGGAAAGCGTGTCTCTTGGAGCCCTTTCCACAGAGTCCATGCTGAGCTGTGCTGGTCACGAGCAGTGGGACCTGAGCTTAAACGACCCTGTAGCTCTGCTCTGTTGCCTCATGTGTAACGTAGTAATAACTCCTGTCCTGCCTCCATCACAGGGTTGGCGTGAAAGTCAAGTGGGAGGGAAAAGTCAAACATGGAGTTGGCTTGGTCGGTTGTACAGACTCTTAGCATCTGTGGTGCTTGGTGCCCTCTCTCCACTAGTTGCGGGAATATTAGGTGTACCCCAAACCAAACCCAGCCTTTCCAGAGTCTCTTTCTTCTAGTGGTAATCACCACTTTCAAACAAGCCCCTAGGGCCAAAACTGAAAGTGGGAGTGAATATATAGCACATTTGAAGAAAGAGAAACCTCTCTGGACTGCCATGGGAATGTTTGGTTACTCGTTCCTCTCGAGATCTCCCCCCACTCCACCCTACCACAGCCTCCTATAGAAACGTCACCGGACTTTTTTTTTCCCCTCGCTAGTTTAGATAAATTGTGATTTTTTTTTTTAGGGAGAGCATTTCAGATAAGAAGTACTTTTACGTAGTTGAATGTGACCTCCAGATTCTTTTATGTCTCCTCGCCTTTGCATTAAAATTCCAAAGGGGTGATCTGCTGGCTGAGGAAGCTGACACAGAGGGGATGGGAACAAGTCATTAACTCATTACTCAGTTTTTATTTTGTAACCACTTAGAATAAGTCTCTGTATAAAATAGGAGCGTAATGATGTGGTTTTAGTTAGGGCCAGATGTGGTTGTTCAGAAATAAGGAAGCAAAGGGTTGCCAGACATTCCCATCTCACCGGCTTCCTGCGTTGTTGTTGTTGTTTACTAAATCTGGCAGCACTGCCCTTGAAGCGAGGGATAATATTTCCATTTATCCCGTAGCACCTTTCATCAGCAAAGAGGTGCCCACGCGTCATGGGACCAAGTGGATATTGAGAGGGCATGCATTCCGCCACCTTTTTCCAAACAGATAAGGTCCTAGACAGTGAGTTAAAGCAACTTCACTGTTAATTATTGTGGTCAGGAAGTCTTTTCCTGGAAATGAAACTCCCATCACTCTGCCTGTTTCCTCATTGACTCTTTTGTTAGATGCCTGGGTTGTGCATCCTTCGTCTTCAGGAGCTCTCAGCAGGGAAAGAAAACTTAGTGGCTAACTTCAGAGTTTGGGGTTTTACATTTGAGTCCTTTATTGTATACCTACCAGGCCACCAATCTTGGATACTGAGTACAGAGATGTTTACATGGATCTCATACTCTTTCACCTGATCCTTCCTATGACCGAGGCCAGGCTGTGCTGGAGAGGACCCAAAAACCCAACTGAGGGACTAACCTGTACTTCATTTCATGAAAGAATTTCTCTACCTCTTCTACCATCTGTGTTCCTTGCTCCTTTTATACGTGTTCTTCGTAGGTTTACAGATTTAGAATAGCTTGTGGTCCACTGTGAGCCCCACATCATCTTTGCCTCTCAAATTTATCAACTCATTCTGATTTCATCCTGGCATCAGGCAATTTCTTTTCCTGCAAGTACTTTCTCTTACTACTTTGACATACTGTGTCGTGTCCCTACTGAAGAGGCACTGGGTGTGTGAAAAATCTCAGGATTAAGGGTCCTTATAAACCTTAATGCACTGTGTAACAGTGGGTTCCCTGAGAGATCAGTTCCAAAAGATACTGCTCACTCTATCCAGGGATGCAGATACTAGAACCTTAATATCCAGGACCACTTCCTCCAGGGGTCTCACCTGGGATACGAATTCCCTGACAGCTTTTTTGTTATCAGTCCTCATTTCATCCAAGAAAGTCCCTATCCCTCTCTCCCCCACATCAACTCCCTCTCCACCACCAGCCCTTCTGCTCCTACTGTGCTATTTCAGGATTAAATCTCCCAGTTGAGTTGTTAAACAAACATATACTGATTTAAACTTTCGTTGAAGTATAAACCTTATGAAATGTTGTGCATGTATGTACCCATGTAATTATCACCAGGTTCAATATATAGAACATTCCAGCACATGGTACATCCCTCATGCATTCTGTTGATACTTTCTTTTGCATGATTTTTAGATTTCATACAAATGGAACCATACCGTATGGACTCTTTTCACTCTAACTTTTGTAATTTGGCGTTATGTCTGTGAGATTCATCCATGAGGTTATGTTTATCTCAGTTCATTCTTTGTTCTTGCAGTATTCCATTGTACAAATATGCCACAGTGTGTTTACCCATTACTGTTAAGGATGAACATACCACTTTTTTCCAGTTTGGGGCTCGTTATGAATATAGCTTGTATAAACATTATTATACATTATCTTTTGATGGAAACATCAAACATGTTGACTGTATAGCCCGAGTGGAATTGCTAAGTAGAAGGTCATTCATATGAGATTTTTCATGGGAGAAATGGAATTTGATATTGAGAATTATCCTTCATAGTAAACTTGGTCGGGTCTATTTTTCCATGAGTTGGGAAATAGTTCTAATTGAGGTCTGAAAACCTTTTGCTTGATCCTTTGGAGAAACTATTTCTCCACGTTACCAGTGCCATTTTGAACCCGATTTCAGGTCTGTTTGTTTTCTGTAAGTCTTAGCTCACTTCTTTTAGCTCACGTTACTCTTTTCTCTATTAGCCTCCTTTCTCTTCCAGGATTCAGAGTCTTTTTGAAAAAATAATAACATATGGGGCCAGGGTCAACACTGCCAGAGTCTTTCGTGTAAAATTACTCCTGGTTTGACATTGAACTACAGATGACAAGTTTGCCAAATTATATGAAGCCAAACTAAAACTAAAGTGAGGAGGTTAATTTTTCAAATGGATTTATTTGGGCAACAAGCATTTATGGAGCATTATATGAAGCCATCACTCTACAAGGACCAGAAAATATAGCCATTATTTGTAAGGAGCTGACAGTTTGGTAGTGGGAGGTGAGGGGGCGTGCAGAAAAGGAAACCAGTGTTTTTAATGTCCTTTACATACTGCTGTGCACATGAGAGGGGAGGGTGGGGGTGTGGAGCATGCATCGAAGCCATCCACATCAGCCCAGGGACTCAGGGAAGGCTTCCTGGAGGAGATTTTTAAGGAGGAGAAGAATTTAGATATTTTGGGAGACAGGGTGGGGATGAGGGACTGGTACTCCAGGCAAAGGGTCCAAACAGCATATTTAAAGGAATGGAGGCATGAAATAGTATTATCCATCTGGTAGCCATTTTTAAAAACAGTTCTCATTCCATTGATGGTGTTATTGCTACATACGTTTTTGAAATACCTCTTTTGGAATGACTTTCAGAGCTAATTTTCAAACCACACCAGAAAATCATTGTTGATACTTTATAGCTTTGACCCAAATGGTATGCCCCAGCTGGATACTCACCGGAGTTGTCTCCTGAACACTTTCAGCTCATTCCAAAGAAATATCATCTGTCTAAAGAAGGTATTAAGACTTACCACTATTAAGAACATTCAAAAGCTTGTGTGTCTCAGGACTCAGGAATCAATTCCAAAGCGCCACTTGTGTGCAAAAAACACTTATCACTGGAATAAGTCTATAACCTCCTCAGGTTGAGGTTCGGTTTCCCAAAGACTTGGCTTCCAGCCAAGTTTCTATTTTAGAGATTTTTCTTGGTCAAATTGGATCATTTTATATGGCGAGAGGTGGTGGATGAGCCTTATCGTAAGCCCAAGTGCCTTTTGAAGAAGAACTTTATTCTTGTAACATTATAACTAGCCCTAAACTTGGTGAAACTGGCTTGTAACCCATGGAAACACGGGTCATCTGGGAGACAACACTGAGAAGCAGAAAGGCAAACTGCAGGTGATGGCCATCGGGAGTATCAGCCTGATTTAGGCCTGCAGGCAGATCCATGAGGCCATGGAACAGCATGGGAAGGATGAAGGAGCGTAATAGAGCAGAGCAGAGGGCCCGGGAGCCTGGTGAGTCATGGAAGCTGGCCCACTCAGCAGCAGCAGTTAAATGCCTTGCCTCTAGCCGTATTATTTTGAGTTGCCTTTGTCTTAGTTCACTGGCTCCTATGACATGTAAACAAAAATAAACCAAAAGCCTTCCTACTGTCAATGTAGGTCTTACCTGTTATTTTTCCATGTTTTTAATCAATCTGAATTATTTTTGAAGATGGGGATTGTTTTATGGCCCAGTGAGGTGAAAGGGGATGGGAAGAATGATAAATTTTTCACCTTATGTAAAGACTTTATTCAATGAGGGACTAAACATCGGGGCTGGTCTACACTGGTCTACAAGCTTATGTAGAGTCCTGTTTGTCACTTACTTGTTTCCACTAATTCAGAAGTTTACTCGAGCTGTTATCGTTAACTTGGCTTAAACAAAAACACATATACACCATGTACTTCCAAGTAATTAGGTTCCCAAATCAGTTTTTGCTAACATCTCTCTTTCAGCTGTATTTACAGACTTTTTCTATAAGGTGTCAAGGCCGCATATTAAACTAGCGTAACAACTGTTAATTTGCAAATAGCCAGCAACACATTTGGGGATGGAGATCCTGAGGGCTGCCAGAATTTTCATCTATTCTTCACGCACATTACACATTCTCACACAGTTTGGTTCTAGAATGACCCTGATGATGAACCAAGGCATCTGAGCCAAGACGGTTTCCAGTAGAACAGATGTAGTGGAAGGGGAGGGACTTACTGGCGATCTCTACTCTCCTGTCATTTTGTCTCCTGTCCTTGCATCATGCGTGGCCTTCAATTCATTGTGGCATGAGAATGTCCACATCAGATCAAGGAGGAGCACCAACACTTAATTTCTTGTAAAAATGGGGTATTTCCAGTGGTTCATGCAAGTTCTCCTACCACCACCACCCCACAATTTGTGTCTAAAAATGTCGTTAAGCCCTAAGGCAGCGTCAAACCAGGTCTTTTCTTGGTTTTGGGGATCTTTCTTTGGCTTCTGGTGAAATGCTTGAAAACTAGCGAAGAAAAGTCATTGGTATTCGACTTTGCATTTGCCAGCATGTACTCACGCATGTTGTGTTGTGTGAGCACGTGCCTCCTTTCTCCCCTGGAACAGAAAGAAGGTGCTTGGAGTCCCCTGACAGCTCTTCACCTCTTCCTACCATCTGAGTGAGAGTGGTTTCATACTCTCTTCCAGCAATTGACCTTTCCTAGGTCTGCCTGTTACTAATTTTGTGCCCAGCACCCTTGCCACAAATTTGCATTTCAAGTAGAAAACAGTAAATATTCCTCTACAGTGTTCTATTGCTCTCCAAAATAAATGGGCAGAGGTTATAAAATATTGTGTACCGCACACTAGATTCTTCAACCACTCTCTGGAAATCCAGCAGCCCCTTCTAATGCCAAACTTGATTTACTTTTTCTGTTGCTCAGGTTGTCCTGTGTTATGAATGGTCCTCTTGGTCCTGAGCATCTTGGCAGAGACCTCAAGAATGTCTTTTTGGAAAAAAATCAAGATGGGGTAGCATTTGCAGAAAGACTCAACCCAGATGATCATCAGGCATCTAGAATTTACATGCCCTGTCGTTCAGTGGGTTTTTGCGGGGCAGAGGAGGGATGCTGAGCATGATATTAATTTCAATGGCTTCTTTTCTTCCTTGCAGTTAGATCATTAAGAATCATGAAGAGTCTATAAACTTTGGATTCAACCTTCACTAAAAAGTGGAACTCAAAGAGTAATAGCCTTTGACTATAGACTGTTTCTCTAATTTATCCTTCAAACTGCCTTTCTCCCTTCAGGTTTCAGTGGTCCCCTTAACTCCAAGAAGTGCCATGGAATGATTTTGATCAGGGAGCATGTGTCTATAACTATTTTGTGACTTTTAGCTCCAGCTATGTTTTGTGGGTTGGCCAGAGTTTGTCACATAATTTCCACTCCAGGAATCTGCCCATTACTCGGGCTCCGGGGGATGGGGGGAAATGGAGTAGTATTGGGGAAGGGGGTGCAAGAGAGACATTTCCCTTTGACTTTCTATAGCAAGTGAAGCGGTTTGGTTTGAAATAAGTGCAGGTGGTTAAGGCCACTCCCTTTCCAAACAAGACAAATGAAGGTCATTTTGCTCTTTCAGGAAGCCGAAGGCAAGCCTGCTTGGGGGGAGGACACCTGGGGGCTGGGCCTGGGGCCAGGAGAGGACGTCACAGCGTTTGAAGACCTTCTCTGTATGAAGGACCACACTAGGCGATCCCTCAAGGTCCCTACCCTTCCTATAATCCTGTGAGGTAATTCTTATAGCCTTTATTTTTCCTCCTGGAAAAACTGAGATAACCGGTGATTACTCTGCCTAGAAGTAGCAGAAGGTGGCTGAATTAGAAACCTCGTTTTTCAAGTAGAATCCGCTATGTACATTCTCTCTCATATGTCTTCTCAGTTCATTTAAATCAGATTTGCAAGGAATTTTGGATCCGTCTCAGTCAAGTTTATAACTGCTAAGTCATGATGTGAACGTCCAGATCACCAAGAATTTCATCTAAACCAGTTTCTCAAGTGTGGTTGTGGACCACTTACCTTGAAATCACTTGGGGGGCCTGGGAAGAAGGAGGGGAGGGGCGTGTTGAAAATGCTGATTCCTGGGCCCTGCCTCTGACCAACTAAATCAGAAGTTCTGGGGTGGGGCCCAGGTATAAGCACTCTGGGAGATTCGCGTGTGCACTATCATGTGAGAGCTGTGCGATGCAACCATTTTTATAGAGTCGTGTCGTTCCCCCCCCGCACAACCCCCCACAAAGGCTTTGGGGATAGGGATGGCTAACCGAGGATGTCCGCAAGCTGCCAGGATGTGAAGTCTGCCTGAAGAGCATCTGGTTTTATCTCCTCCTTTTACACAAAAGGAAGCTGTGGTTTACAGGGTTTAAGTAACTTGTTAAAATTCTCATGGCTTATTTGTGGTAGAGTGGGGACTAGAACCAGTTTTCCTTTCTCCTCGCTGAAATTCTGTGCCTCCAGCCTTTTAAAAATCAGCTAATCGAGGAAACTTGGATCCATTTCAATCCTGTCAGTGACCCTCCACTCCACATAAAAGATGAGTCCTGTGAGAACCACCGTGCTGATTCACACTCATTTGAATGTTGAAAAAAAAAAAAAAAACAGCGCATTTCTTCAGAGTTCTCTGTAGGAGGTGGAAAGATTCAATAAGCTAGCTAAAAGGGGTTCCATCGGACCCAGGCGCATGCACGCGTGCACACAACCATACAGCTGGTTCTGTCACAACATGAGGGAAGGGACTGGCACACGTGCATAATTTATGCAAGATTTTCATGGACTTTTCAGTATTTGGAGATGACTTCTTAAACTATACTTTGAAACAGTTCCACAAAGATGAAGCTGGAATTTCACCATGGCCTCAGAAGTAAGAGAATTTGCATCTCTGGGATCCACGTGTGTATTTTAACGTAGGCATTTCACTTTTTGTTGCACGGAGGGTCTCATGCTGTGGTTGACAATTTTAGTTTACAGGGCCGAACACATAGATTGCTGTATAGTCCTGGAGAAACAAAATGAGAAAGAGATTGCTTTGCAAAACTGTTCAATTCAGTTAAGAAACAAATTCCTGAGTACAATATATGTATTATTGATGATTTCTCATTGAATGACTAGTGTGAAAGATACTTGTTGGGTGGGAGGCTGTGGGGAAGACACCAGGTCTCGTTTGTTTGCATTTTCACTTTGGATTCAGGAAGGGGGGTTTCTCAGAGAAGGCTAGGACCCTGCCCCCAGGCCTTCAGTAATTCATATGGGTGCTACGTTTTGTTTCCTTCATTTGTAAGTCTGATCTTTCCATTGGAGGTGATAAACTCCTTTGGACTAGGTTTGCTTTTTGCATTTTTTTTTGTTTGTTCATTTATACGCCATCATAGAACCTATTTTTGCTGAATAGTTTGGGGCACAAAAGGAGGTACCTATTTGTTTTTTCTTTCAACATGGTACTTTTGAGTGCCTTCCTTAGTTACACTCCATCCAGGTTACTGAACACAGCTGTTTACAATAGGTAGTTTATAGTCAAATATTTATTGCTTTGCATAAGGTGGAATGAATGGGTAGGGTTTAATTAAGACATGCGCTTTGGGGTGAGGCAAGCTTTCTGATCCCCAGCAATGATTCCTACTGCCTCTTGTATGATCTTGGGCAAGTTGCTGAACACCACTTTGCCTTCGTTTTCCATGAGTTAATAGTAACTCGGAGGTGTTATGAGAATTAAGGAGCAGAATGCATGAGTAAGCACTCAATAAATGATAAATGCAATGGCTAGTATTATTGTTTTTAGCAAGAACAATAACAATGGCAGTAGGTCCATTTTTGTTTCGTCATTTAAATATATTTTTTAAAGTTTTATCTATGTAAGTAATCTCTACGCCTAATATGGGTTTTGAACTCGCAACCCCAAGATCAATGCACTTCCCCGAGTCACATGCTCTTCCGACTGAGCCCTCCTGGTGCCCCAGCAGGTCCGTTTTTGAAGGGAGTGGTGGCGCCGAATTATCTAGGTGCTCATTTTATTTGACTTTTGACCTTTGGAAGGAACAGCTAGATTTAATTTCTGGGTTTGGGTTTTTGTTTTTTTCTTCAAAATTTGGTGTATTCAGTTCTTATCCATATTTTATGATGTTTCCATTTTAAAGATACTCTCCCAAGTTAACCAAGCTGAACTTCTAAGCATAGAAGTCTGGATGTCTGCTACTCTGAAAGAATTTTTTGTTGTTGTTTGATGACTGTTTCTTCTCAAGTTTTCGGTCTGAGGAAAGGGCAGCATTTCCTTGGCTTTGGGCCCAAACAAAGACATAATAATAGGAACTAATAACTGAATAGAGATGGGTAGTCTGCAAGTGAAGAGTTGGTCATCTCAATGGCTCTCTTCCTTCAGACATTCAGGTGCATTCTGGGAAAGTTAACTGAATTCAAAACACTCACCTTGGCAGGGTCACCTTTAAGTGCCAGGCGCAAAACTATAATGAGCTTCCTTTCTCATAATTCTTCTTTTCATGATTTTCTCAGCTGGATTCTTCAAAGGATTATTTGTAAAGACCTTTATGGTGTGTTATGATTTAATCAGATGTAGCTCGAATTTCCCAAGATGTGTTAATTATCATCGCCACACAAGTGCAACAGAGGAAGCAAAATGTTTTTCATTTGGGCAGGTTGAGGGTTTGTTTAAAATGTACTTAGGGCCATTAGGATCAAATCAAAATATAGTGCATGGTAATTATGCATGAAATAAAAGATTACCTGCTGTTTAAGTAGCCAGTTTCCTGATAATATTGCAATAAAGTCTTGAGAGAAAATTGGTTTCCCAATAGCAGTAGAGCACCTTATTTAAGGGACAAAGTGAACTGTATTAGATTGAAAAATGAAAAAGAGATAGGGAAAAGAAGAAAAAAAATTTTTCATGTAAATTATCAGTGGATCTTCTCCTCTGTGTTAAGGAAAAATTATTGTTTTAGTCTTTCCCTTGATCAAAATGGAGAATGATTTGTTTGCATTTAGATAGCAGTGAAGTTGGTATATTTCAGATTTGATTAAATCCAGGAAGGAATAAATGTCTCATGTAAGAAAGGAAAGGCCTGTTAGCCTTAGTATGAAAGAGTAAAAAGCCAGACTTCAAACAAATCCCAAAGTCGAAGCCCCGTTCCCGGATTTACTAGCTCCATGACCTCCTTCCTCCATGTTACTTAACCTCTGTCCTTCAGTTTCTTTATCGGCAAACTGAGGGTGTCAGTACAACAGACCTTGCTGAAAAGATTAAATGAGATAAGGTATATAAAGCACTTAGACACGTTCATTGTATAGTAGTGATAAATTAGATGTTGATATCATGTCAGCTAGGGCTGTGGCTGATTAAAAGTAGACTGAGAGCAAGAGGAAAAAGTTTGAACCTTGGAACCCTAAACAGTCATACAGTACACAGGAGGTAGAACTATCATTATCTGTTGGAATTGGATGCTGCTTTGTGGACCGGTCATGAGGAGGACGATACAGAGTTTACAACTCTGCACCCATTAGATAATTGGATTTTTTACCTTTTAAGGAGAATTAAATTATGAAATCAACCTATTCACGATAACTTGGCTAGCAAAATAGGTGGTTTCTGTGAAGTTTGTTTTGTTTTTGTCATGGACCTGCCTGTAATAAGAAAAAATACTTTTCTTGGTTATCCTTCCAGTGGGAAATTTGGACATTGTCCCGCTGTTCATGGTGGGAGGAGTTTCTATTTACTCCCCAGGTCTGAACCACCTGTGTGAATAGTTAACACATACTTAGGGTTAAAAATTAACTAATTACAGAAAGTCTTTTTTTTTTTCTTTTCTGAAAGTATTCCTTCTTTTTGATCATTAGGGGAACAGTTCAAGAGATTAAGAGTTATTGAGGCTATTACATAGCTGGTGGTGGGCTAGTGCTTTCACAGCTTCTAACTTAGGAACAACTAGAAGGGAAGAGGAAGAGAAAGATTCTTACTCTGTATGTATCAGGAAGTACCCTTTAAGTTCTGAGGTTTATAAATGGTCTTTTCAAAGGCACCGTATTGATTGAAACTATGTAACCAGAGGCTTCTGTCCCCAAAATGCCAGCGTCATCTTTGGTGGACTTTGGAGCTAATTTCCCCTTGCTTTCCATGTAACCATTGAAAAACGAAATGGAGATATTTGGTGCTGTGCCGCTGGGGGAGTCCTCACTTGGCAGGACTGATTTCGTTCCAGGTTGTTAATTGAACAGGAGCAATCAGCCCTTGTTATCTTTAATATTCTAATGCTGCTGACTGATGCCCGGGACACCAGACGTTTGGTAATTGAATACGAAATCATTCTGTACTCAAAACTGAAGAAAACAACACATAATTTAGACTGTGTTTTATCCCTGTCCTCAACTTCCAGTGCATATACTGGTTGTATCTTTCCATGGTCAGGTTAATTCTCAAGTACTCCATTATTTCAAGCACAACCTGAAGGGTAAGGAGAGTAAATTATGGTGAAGTCATTCCTTTCTGACTCTCCCTTTTGCTTCATTAGTCAAGCCAACACACACTTACTGAATTTGCCCTCCTCTTCCAGGCATCTGGAATGCAACAGTGAGTAAAACAAAGATTTCCGTTTGTGTGAAATTCACATTCCTCCTGAATGCAAGTTGTCGGGATTCTTCAAGGTGTCCTTTGCCTCCTGTGGTTGTATTTGGAATGAAGAATTAGACAAGAAGGCAAAATACACTACAAATCATATTTTGGTAAACAAACCTCTGTTTCCACAACCCCCCCACCACTACCACACTTTTACACACACACACACACATACACACACACACACACACACGGTGGGAGGAGGCTAAAGTACACTGTACATGGCAGTGTTTGCTGTGATTATACCAAAGGTCTATGTAACTCAGTCTCTAGTCTCAGTAATTGGTATTTTATAGAATCAGCATTGACTCACTCCTTGTTGCCCTTAGTAGACAGTTACTCAGTTTCCTGGTACCAAAAGAGCTACCTTCTCCATAAACTTATGATTATGGCAGTTTTTATTTCTTTCTCTTTCACGTGCAGTAAGTTCTCTACAAGCCAATGTGATGGCCGACCTCAGGGGATCCTTATAAAAACTCAGCAGACAAGAATTGTAAGCACTTCATTGGAATTCTACTAATTCTGGAGTTGGGATCAACTGGAAGGGTTGTCTAGACTGAAGCTTATCTTTGCTTTACATTGCTATCTTCAAAGATAATGTAAATTAAGAGGATAGAGGGGGAAATATTTAAAGTATATAAGTAAACAAATGATAAAAAGCACTGTAATTCCCCAAAGCAGTTTCTTTGAGAATGCACAATGGTTTTGTACTTAAAATTAATATTCCATATTTTATAGCTTTCACCAGCTTTAATCAGCATAACCATTTAGTCAGAATTATTGGGACTTTCATCAAATGAACCTGACTCCCCAGGGGTAGGAGGAGGAGGTGGGTTGCGTGTAATAAAATCAATTTATATTTGGGGTAAACAGCCACACAAGTTATACTCTCAGGAATAAAGTAGTTAGCAGTGGCCTAAATTTGATTTGCCACATTTGTAGCTGCAACATAAGCAGTTTCTGCTTTTCAAGGCATAGATTCCTAGAAAGAAGAGTATTCCACATGGATAACGGCTTTCTGTAGCCGTTGTGTAGCCTGCAGTACATTCTTCTACCAGGAGGTGGCGGTGCTTTGAATTCAGGAGGCCGAGCCCCTGACCAAGATTGAGATTACCTGGTAACTGAATGAGGGAGAAACCAGTGACCAGAACCGACAAATGAGCACTGTATAAATGCACAAAATTTGAGGCAACTGAAAGAAGGAATTAATTGCCTTGTTGGCTTTTTCCCCCTGCATCGATCACTCTTAATTACAATCTGAGGTCTCACATACAAAACAGATTTTGAATCACTAATTTATGGAGGATACTGAGTGAAGACTTCATAGTTCACTCAATTGGGGGATCTCTAAGGCCCCCCCATTTTTAAAATAGGCTCTACACCCAACGTGGGGCTCAAACTCATGACCCTGAGATCAAGCACTGCACGTGCTACCAACTGAGCCAGCCGAGCACCCCTCTAAGACCCTTTCAACTGTGAGATCTGTAGTTCTGTGCAAGGCAACCACAGGGGAAAGAGTTGTTCAAGGCCATGTTTCAGGGCCCCAGCAGCTCAGCCTGCTGTGTAAGGGGCCAGTTCCCAGGTGCATCTTGTTGTAAGGACCTGCGGTTTCTCTTGGATGCTCTCCTGAGAAAGACCTGTCTTTCAGGTGCAACGCCAATGCTTATTTTCTACGAGAATATTTGTCCTCAGCGGAATACAGCTGAATCTCACTTTATATGTGAATTCTGAAATGAAGTGCATGTAAGTTGCACGTTTGCAAATAGCATCCAATTTGAAAAACTTAAGAGCTTTTAGAAATTCACATGTATAGAGGCATAAAATGTCAGCTCACCTCATAATGATTCTTTTGGTACATCCAGATTTCTGTATGCTGGGTTTGCTTAAATTCACTATAAATTTTAATTGCAAAGAATATTCAAGTCATGATTAATGTCAAAGATACCTATTTATGCTCAGGCCTATATCGAGGATCCCCCCCCCCCTTCCATATGCTCCTCCTTTGACATCTTCAAACTCAAGAAATGCTTTGGACTAGCAAATGCCCTAAAATTTCATCAGGTTAGAGCCTTCTCAATACCAAAGCAAATAGTATTGAGATTATTTCCCCATTTAAAAAAAAAAAAAGAAAGAAGTTTGTGATCATTAAGTAGCATATTGTACCTCATTTGGTTTCCTTTTCTTGCCGCTAGAATCGCGGGGTAAGGGCGTAGCATAGAACATCTCGAGCATATTTCACCACTGTGGAATTCTTCCTCGTTATTATTTGAAAAACAAAGGATTCCTTGTAGCCCTTCAGTGCACTAACACTTGCATGATTTGCCCCAGGCTTCTCATAAGTAGCAGTAGCCAAAATTAAATGTCTAATTTCACTTCTTAAACATCCTTTGTCGGCACAGTATCCAGGATGCTCATTATCACTTCCCCAAGATGGCCGCCTTAGGCAGTCGACTCAGTCAAAACCAAATTGTAATTAAACTGTTGTAGTTTTGAGGTGCCTGGGTGGCTCAGGTGGTTGAGCGTCCAACTCTTTATTTCAGCTCAGGTCATGATCTCAGGATCGTGGCATCGAGCCCCACATGGGGCTGCACACTCAGCGGGGAGTCTGCTTGAGATTCTGTCCCTCTGTTCCCTCTGTTCCTCCCCACACTCATGCTCGCTCTCTCTCATAAATAAATCTTTAACAACAACAACAACAACAACAACAAAACCTTTTAGTTTTACACACCTGCCTTCACAATTTTCTCCATTTGTTATGCGTGGTGAAAATTCCCCGTTGCACAGATCTGGTACTTAAAATTATGTATGAAAGAAATGAAACTGTTTTCTAAGATACATTCATTTCCCTGACTTCCTTTTCTAAGTAATCTCAGTTGAGTACCTCTAAGATGAGGGGGTGGTGAATGATTTTTCACTGAGGTGAATAAAAACCAGAAGAGTCCATTAGGTTTGGAGCTTTCTGTAAGTTTTTGAAGAAAGCAAAGGTGTAGTGGGGTAAGATATGTGTGGGGGGATGCATTTAGATTATTTATACAAACTAGTATTACGTTTTACCATGGAAAATGCAAATTTTATTCAATTTGCAGTTAAGTCCATAACTTACATTTTATATTGTGTTGGGTATGTGTACTCACGGTGCTAAATCTTGTGTTCTAGTCAGTTGTCATCATAGCCCAATGAGGTCACATCGAAGCCTTGAGATTCTAAGTAACTTTACCATGGTTATAGAGAAAGTGGCAAAATTGGGCATCTAGAGCAGAGGCAGGGTATACCCTTAAACATCCAGCCTCCTTCAGCCTGGGTTCCTAACCTCTAACCCCGGGCTCCAGTGTCTGGTTCGATGTGGCTTGGACAGCTGTATCTTGAGGAGACATTGCAATGCATTCATATGAGCCTGGACTCTGGCATCAGACAAACATGGGCTCGGTCTCATTCTTTTCTACTCTCTGTGACCTCTAGTGTTCGCATCTGTGAAATGGGGACAATGGATAGTTTCCATGGAGAGGGGTTGGGAGGTTAAGTAAGATAGTCGAAGGTGTTCAAGCAGTACCTGCATCAAGCAGGCAATGACAATGACATGGTAAAGGTGATGGGGGGGTAGGTAACTTCCTCAGTGACATGTCCCCCTCCTGAGGTAGTGCCCCCCACCACCATGCTTAGAGCTTGAGGGCACTTCTGACACAGAAGGGTGAAACCTCTTTGGTGTGTGGGGAACCGGAAGCAGAGCAGCGAGATGGAAACACCAGTAACGAGGCAGTGATGGGCAGCAGCAAGGCCAGGGAGGGAGGCACGAGGCAGGCAGGGAGGGCCCTGTGTGCCAGCTGTGAGAGTCCTGTGTCTCCTGCAGGAAGATGGCCTGTCCCTAGGCCAGCTTCCCCAGTGAGTGCAGCTCCCCCCCAAACTAGCCCTTCGTGAGCTGTTCTCCTTCCCTCACTCCAGGCACCAACGTGTTGCAATTTTCCCAGGTGCGAAGTGATGCTAGTTGGAGGAGGTGTCGAACATTAGACCCCAGAGTTCATCCCTGGTTCTCTTCAGCTGATAGACCCCAGCTGATTTTAGCAAGAACCAGACCCTTTGATAAAGGGCAGTAATGGGAAATCAAACAGCGCAGATAAATCTGTCCTACTGCTGGTTCTCTCAGTGGCTTCAGTGAAGAGACTTCCGTGTGGAATAACATGGGGACACTTAATAGAGAAGCCAGAGACGGGAAGTGCAAGACTTCTAGATGGAAATGGTGTGTTTGGGAGGGGGGGAAGATCTTTGAATCTATATTTAACTAAATAATTTAAACTTTAGTAGATCACTTACTTTTTCTGGGTGAATTGAGGAAAGGGTCCAGTTCTACTAGCAGGGACTAAAACTGGTGCCTGTGGGGCATCGTTAAACGCTCAATAAATATTTGCCAACCCGTGGATCAAAGATGATTGTGTTGCTCTGATATAAAATTTTTAGAGTATAGTTTATTGTTGCTGTTTTAATTTGGAAAGCAAATAAACAGCCGAATAATTATGTTAGAAGTAGCAATTTCAGTAGAAGGCAAGATGAGCTTTTAGTCCAGATCTGATTCAGAGAATATTTTGATGACCAGGTTTTGTCATACTTTGTGTGTACATTCTGCATCTGTCTCTCCGCTACAGAACAGCGGGGCGGGAGGGGGAGTGATTTGTGTTGAACTCAAGTGTGAGGCACACACTTTGGACACAGGGTTGGTTCTTTTTGGGAGTCACGATCTTTTTAGAAGATTTAGGGTCATCTGTGGAACTGTGACCGTCTGTGTCTGTAGGTTTCGTTTTCTGGGCCCTGTCCACACTCTGACGCTGTTTCTCACTTCGCCTCAACTTCTGTCCTCCTGTGTGCTTTAGCGTCTGGATGCTTTCCTGGGGGGTTGGAATCTTGTTCACAAAAGCACCCTGCACTTGAGAAAAGCCTTGAAGGATCCCTCTTCTGCTTTAACTGAGTCCCCATTTCAATAAACCTCTAAACCTTTGAAAATAAAGTAGACCGATTCAGAAGACTTGTTAGCAGGAGCTCTTGAGGTGGTGTTTGGTTTTGTCATAGGAATCACAGGCCGTCCTGTTCCCTCCCTTTCCAGAGTAACCAGAGTTCTGCTTTGACTAGTCTCAGTTTTAGAATGAGCTGATTGTAATGGCTGTAAAGATAAGATCATTTTGATACCTGGTGGTGATATTCTACGGAAGCCCATTTCAACAGAAACATAGTTAAGTATCTTGAACTGCAGATATGATTTCAACTTTAAGCTGGGAATGAGCATTTTTATCTTCTTTAGAGACTGGGCAAAGAGCGAAGGAAAAGAATGAACTTTTTACACTCCTTCCACTCCAGACCCTCCATTAAAAAATAAAAAGCAAGTACAAATATGTCCACATCCTTGAAAGTCTGCGGTGAGCCATTAATAGGTCTCACACGTTTGCTCTGAGTGTATAATACGCAGGACAGGGTGTAGTTGTTTTGAAAACTTACCTAGGGGGACCTTGAGGAGTTTGCATTTCTATAACCACCTGCCTACACGCGCACACACACACACACACACACACACACACACACACACACGGAAAACTGTCTCGTTCAAATCCCTAATCCTTTCAGACGAGATTAGGATTTACAGGCCCAATTTTACAGTAAGACACAGTCCTCCTGATTAAAATGTTTTATGCATGGTACCAAGTAAGAACTTGCCTCCTTTCTTCTTTCAATGAAAGTGTGGATTTTCTAGCCTACAGCCTTGGTTATAGTCCATCCTAGAGTCATGGATGGGTGAAAAGTGTATTGGATTTCTGATCTTCTGGGCAGGGAGTGGCAGGGACTTCTTCAGGGCAGGGCCAGGATTGCGCCTGAGCTTTCTCGGTTCCAAGCTCAGGGTCTGTCTACTGTTCCAAGCCACCTTGGTCAGACCTGCAGCTGACAAGAGCAGTCCTGTTCGGAGCAGGGGCAGCACGGACTCATTGGCATTCAAGGAATTATTGGCTGTTTATCAGCGTCTCTTTAGACAATTTAATGTAGTGGCACTGTGTTGCTGGTTGAATAGTTTGCAACTTTGTCAAAAGTAATGGATTTAACCAATTCCCTGCTTTTATCTTGGTGTCTTAGCAGTCTTCGAAGAACGTCAGCTATAACGAGGTGATGTAGAATACTCTTAAAACACTCACGCTTGCGATTTTCTGCTTCTCATATCTGCTACGGTTCTTTGGCGCTTACAAGCCTCTCGCCCTCGGTGTGTGTGTAACTCTTTGTGACTGCTAACACACTGTTGTCGCCGAGACACAAAGCAAGGAGAGCCACTCTTCTGGAACTGTCAGATGGTTCAAGTTACACAGGAAATCATGACTGTGTTGTTACAGCCTGGGAAAAGTAAAACGGCATGTTTCAGACTTGCCACTTCATCTATCAGGGTAGAAATTGCCTCAGTCATAGTAGGATTGAATTCTGCAGAACACTTTCCACTTCCCAGCCGGCGGTGCCTTCCCCACGGAGGCAGGTGTCCTGAGCCCGCTTTCCCGTGTATTCATACCCCCAGACTCTCCTCTTTCCCCATGGGGAACATATGCGCATTGGTGAGGAACCTAGCCTGGTCTGCCCTTGGCCCCACAGGGGAGAATCTTAAGCTGAGAAAGCAAAGGTGGTTCTTTTCTCTGTTTTAAAATACTTTCTCGAAATCATTTGTGCCTGCTCCTAGGGCGGTAGTTAGGGTCTTCCAAAAGTAGTAAGGAAATACTAGTTTTACTTTCCATTTTACTTTTTGAAAAAAAAAATCCATGCTTACAACTTCAGGACCTTTTTCTAATGGTGTCATGATTTATTAAAAACCACACTTAGAAGAGATGCAGGAGGTTCAGATTATCTGTAAAGAGCAGATGTTCTAAAATCATTTTGATGTACCTTTTATTTTTTTTAATTTATTTGACAGAGAGAGAGAGAGAACACAAGCAGGGAAAGTAGGAGAGAGAGATGCAGACTCCCTGCTGAGCAGGGAGCTGGATGTGGGCCTCGATCCCTAGGACCCCAGAATCATGACCTGAGCTGAAGGCAGACGCTTAACGGATTGAGCCGCCCAGGAGCCCCTGATATACCTTTTAAATGAGCTGCTTTTGTTGTTACTTTAAGATTCCATCTTCTTTGAATATTGTTTTTTTTATAATGAGAGAACTAGTCATGCCCTAGGGTACACTTGGGATGGAACATTGTTCTAGGCGAGGCTGGGTTGGGTGGTGGTATGCTTTTGGTAGCACATTTGTTTTAAATAATTCACAGATGCAAAGAGTTTGCAGAATGGAGTTTTAAATTATAAGCCTGCTGGGCACTGGCGGGATTTCAAGTAAGGCTGCAGATTCCGGCCAGTGTTTGAACCTCCACTCCGTTCACTGCATCGTTTAGCAAGGCTATGGGTGAATGTACCTGACGAGGAGCACAGAGGTGGGTGGGGAGCCCCAGAACTGGTTCATCCCACGGCTCGGCCACATCCGTGGGATTCCAGGTACTTTGTACCTTTCCTCTTTGCCAGGTCAGCACTCCAGTTTGGGTCACAAGCGGATTTTTCTCCTCTCCTCAGGACGTGGCAACTTCTAGTGGCAGTCTCCTCCTTGGTCTCCTCTTGGGAGTAAGGAGACCTTTCCTGGAACCCCTTAGCAGACTCCCTCTCCACTTCATCACTGGGGAGCTGACGCGCAGCCCCATGACAGGCTGACCTAGTCTGAATCAGCCGGAGCTGGGGTTAGCCTTCCCCCACGCAGATAGCCCTGGAAGGGAGTAGAGACGCAATGGGGATTGTTCTAGAAAGGAGGGTCCGGGACAGAAGTGGCTGTGGGAGTGATAATCAGGATGCTGACCACAGCCTCAGTGTCTTCAGTGGCAAAAGAAGGATAACAATAGTGCTTAGTCGGGTCCTTGTGAGAATCCGGTGAGTTGGTGCGTGTACGGCACCTGGGGGAGTGCCAGGTGCATTTAGGAACATTCAGGAAATGGTAGCTGTGATTATTGCAGTATTGAAAGCCTTATAATCCCTTGGTCTCCTAATAAACGTGGAGTTAAAAAATGGGAGAGGCACGAACCCGTTGTGGGGATGGCCCAACTCCAAGGCTGTGTAATGGACTGCGGCGTGGACCAGAAGCACAGGCATCCTTCGGTCTTGAGAATTTGGCGCTCATCATTTGGCATATTGAGCCGCAGGTGTGTGGGGCTTTCAGGAAGGCATTGTTGGAAGAAGCATGGCCCGGCGGGTGGACAGGAGCCGCAGAAGCCGAGCACAGCAGCCGAGCGGGAGCTCAGGCCAGTATTTAGGCTGCAAGCTTTATTGGGGTTTCCAGTACTGGGAGTAGAAAAGCCCTTCTCAGAATCATGGGAGCACAATGACTACTCCTCCCGTAATCTGGGGACCCAAGCACAGTTACGCTGACCGGATGGTTTTATGAGGAAAGATTAAAGCAGCAATACATATATTTGTGTAGCTTGGCTAAGTGACAGCTGAGGGGCCAGCTGGGTTCAAGCTCAAAATAAGATAATAATCTACAAATCCCTGGAAGGATTAAGAAACAAACGAGGGAATTGTTATTTGGGGCACAGTGGGGAAGTGGGTAAAAACGAAGAAAAGCAAATTAATTAAAATGCACACATCCTTGCCAGTATGAAAAGGTATTACATATTGGGTTTTCTAACTATCTTATTCAGTCCTGTACCAAGTATGGCTTGGAAATAGGTCAGTCAATTAATAACATATTGCTATAAAGTTGACAAACCCCTTCAACGCACACGAATCCATATTCCTTTCTTCCAAGGCTGAACCTCATTTAAGCCAATGCAGACTGAATGGGGTGGGGGGGGGGATGTGGAGGATCCTGAGGCTTCATTGGAAAATGTCTTCTCACCCACATTTTTGAGAGTTGATTTTGTTTTCCTGCTACATGTCAGATTCCTTTTTAAAAAAAAAATATTTATTTATTTATTAGACAGAGAGAGACAGGCAGTGAGAGAGGGAACACAAGCAGGGGGAGTGGGAGAGGAAGAAGCAGGCTCCTAGTGGAGGAGCCTGATGTGGGGCTCGATCCCACAACGCCGGGATCACGCCCTGAGCCGAAGACAGACGCTTAACGACTGTGCCACCCAGGCGCCCCTAAATGTCAGATTCCTTTAAGGAACTGTGCCATCCTCAAATTTTTGTCTCCATGAGCAGAGTACCTGGAATGAAGTCCTTAGTCTGCCAGTGTTGGCCAAGGAGGCATTGAACATGTGAGCCAACTATCTTTTAAATATGACACTAATTTTGTATTCAGATAACATTTTAATATTTCACTCTTTCTTATATATACTACTAATGCACATGGTATTTAATAAAGACAGAATGTGGTGATGTGTATTAAAAAAGAAAAAGGATTCTTTGTGACTGACTTGGGGTGGGTCCTAGGATTGTCCTCAGATGATCACAAAAAGAGCTTCGGAAGCCACTTAGGAGCCATGTTTTTGTGTTTTCCGATACTAAAAATTTCTGATAGTGATTTCATTTACCCTTTGATAAGGTCCAAACCTTCCAGACCAGGGGTCAGCAAACTTTTTTCTTTGATAAGCCAAATAGTAAATACTTCTGGTTTTGTGAGCCATCTGGACTCTATCGTAACTGTTCACTTCTGCCATTGTAGCGTGAAAATAGCCGTAGATGATACTTAAATGAGAGAGCATGGCGGTGTTCTAGTAAAACCATTTATGAACATTGAAATTTGAATTTCACATATTCGACTTTCTTGTCTTTTTTTTTTTTATTCCTAACCATTTAAAAAAAAAAATGTGAAAATCATTCTGAGTTTGCAGGCTATACCAAAACAGGCCACAGATCAGATTTGGCCATGGGCTGTAGTTTGCAGACCCCTGATGTAGACTGAAGTTATCTACTTACTAAGTGTGCCATCAGCAGAGGAAGCAGTCTGTATAAAAAAACCTAATGTGGGGCCCCTGGGTGGCTCAGATGGTGGAGTGTCTTCCTTCGTTTCAGGTCATGATCCTGGGATCGTGGGATCAAGCCCCAAATCGGGCTCCCTGCTCAGTGGGGAGTCTGCTTCTCCCTCTCCATCTTCCTTTCCCCCTGCTCATTCTCTCTCCCCCCTCTCTCTCTCAAATTAAAAAACAAAAACAAAGCCCTAATTTAAAAAATCGGGAGTAGACAGAAGAATGGCTTGTATGTAGCCATTTGCATCTGCCCCTAGCACAGTCCTAATTCCACTGGTTGTTACTATCTGTCTTTTTCCTTAGGCAGCAAATATCCCCAGGGAGGCCAACAGTCCTGGTTCTTTCTTCCCTGTAGTCCAAGGGTCTAGTGCTTATGAGTGAACGAGCAAAAGAATCAAAGAATCAGATTTACATATACAAGAGTGCTTTTGATTCCTGAATTACCAAGAATGAAATTTCTTTGGAGGAAAAACAGAAACAGGAGACCCACTGCATTGCTGTCCTTTTGCCTGAAGACTTTGCACCTTCGTACATAGGCTTTGTAGGACCTCTGGAGGAGTGACCAGTGAAGGGAGATGCATAAATTGGGAAAAATGCAAATCATTTTAAATAGATTTCCATTCCTACTGACTCAGGGTTGTTAAGGTATTTCGGTTCTTGCCCTAAAATGATCTGTCATTAATGATACTCTAAAATGTTTCCTTTTCTCCAGCTTTCCACTTAAACGGAGGGACTAATTAAGCAATCCTCAGGGAAGGTTTGCATTAGCAAATGATCTCAAATAGGATTAAATTTTTTAACTAGGAACCATCTTTTTATATGTATTGATACTCTTAGTTTCTTTTTTTTCTTTTTAAAGATTTTTTTATTTATTCAACAGAGATAGAGACAGCCAGCGAGAGAGGGAACACAAGCAGGGGGAGTGGGAGAGGAAGAAGCAGGCTCATAGCGGAGGAGCCTGATGTGGGGCTCGATCCCATAACGCTGGGATCACGCCCTGAGCCAAAGGCAGACTCTTAACCGCTGTGCCACCCAGGCGCCCCGATACTCTTAGTTTCTGACAGTGACTTAACCCTTATCTTAAGGCCCAAAGTTCAATAACACTCCCCCTAAATATACATTGCCCCCTTTTGTTTGAAGTCAAAAAATCCACATTTTTTTTCTTTTTACATTTTTGTTCCTTTGTCGATAGAGTGTAGACAGCCAGTAAAATCCTCCTATTAAACATATAAGGGGTTATACTCAGTGTAGTTAAAGCTCTGGGCTGGTTTCCACTAAAACGATCAAGGTGAGTTTGAATATTATCTTTGAGCACAATTCATAGGGCATCCATGTAATGGTCCAGTACACAGATTTTTTAACCTCTTTCAATGCCTATCTTTTCAACCTGTTTCTTGCCCTGATGTGCTCATCCTTGTTCTTTCACGTCAGGATTATGTAAGCCCCAAACGGAAGATTCGGACCTGCCCATGATGCTAGCCCAAGATAGCATCTCTTCCTTGTGTGATCACTTTCATTTAGCTGTCGTGTTATCCTATTTTGACAAAGTAAAGATTCATTGTGGCAGGAGCTTAAATAAGAATTGGACTCATACCCCATTTCCAGGAAAAAATGGGAACAGCAAGCATTATCTGATGCAATTAAAGTGTGTTGAACCCTGAACAAAGTACCCAGCGTAAATCCCCATTTGGCCCTTAGAGCCCGCTGACTTAGAATCAGTGATATGAATTATCTGCTGCTTGAAAGGTCTGTGGCCTCTCCAAGGTCATGTTGTAGATTTGATGATGGCCAGCCTACTAGAGATTTCCTTGGTAGTAATTTTAGAAGAGCACTCAGATGCCCCCTAGTCTCCCTTCTCTGAGCCCCAGTTACCTTGTCTACAAAATAGACTTAATTTCATTTCCCATATGGGATTGAAGTTGGGCTTAAAAGAAGTGTTTTTAAGTATTTAGCACAGTTTCTCAGATTAGCATGTCCTCAAGACTTAGTGACTGTTACCTACTGCTCTCTTTCCTTTTCTGAACACTCCCCCAAAAAAGTCTTAATTAGTAAAAGATCTCTTTTTTACCACATTGAAATCTTTACCATATAACCCAGTTCCTGTTTTATATTGTTGGGGACTTTCTATCATATTTTTACTTATGTATAAAAGAGCTGAGTTCTCATTTCAATTCATTTATTTTGTTATTTTTCACAATTAACTCACAAGGAAGCCCAAGGAAATAACTTTCAGATGTTTGGTGTTTTCTGCCTTGATATTTGTGTCATTCATATATATATATATACATATATATATATACTTATATTCATAATAGGAGTACAGATAATGATATTAAAAATACAGGTATTTTCATTAGTTTGACCTGCAGATGATAAATGTAAGCTCTCTCTCCAGTCCACTGTGATTTTTGTCTCATGCTCTCATATATTTCCAAAGCAAAAATGTGTAGGCTTATAATGGATCCATTGACTTCGAGTGGCTATTTGTTATTCGGTCTAAATGCAATTCAGCCAGTTCAACTGCTTTTTCTCTTATCCGACTTAATCTTTTCTTCTGAAAATGATCTTAACAAATTGTTGACATATTTAAGATAATAAGGATTAGAAAATTGAATGGGAATTTGCAGAATCATCTGGCTCTGAGGGTGAGAATGAGTGTTTGGGTTATTTGTCTCCTAAGGATCCATTAACCTATCTCTTAAACACACTCAACAAAGAATATTAGCGTCATTAGACAACATTTAAAATTCAGTCCTCTCCGCCCTTCCAGTTCCAAGTTGGAATAGAGTTGTCTTCCACTGGGGAATAATTTGTCTCCATTAATTGAGAACAAATGTGCATGGGTGTTTTAATTACACAGTAAATTAGGGGAATTTAAGATGCAGAATATGTGAAAGCCAAGAATTCAAAACCAACAACTCAAAAACATAAGTAGATAAACAGGGAAAATATCTCCGTATACGAGTGCAAGCAGGTCCCAAGATAAAGAAAAAAAAAAAAAAAAAACCAAGATCAAGACAAATTACTAGGGTTTTACTAAAGCTCCTTTCAAGCGGAACAATTCTGATTTATGATTACAAGCCATTGTTGGCTGTACATGGCAGGTGGAAAAAACCATATTCATAGGGTTACTCCAAGGTATCTGGCTTCAGTAAGTGGCCTCGTATGCGTTCAGTGAAGAATAAATATTGAGGATTTCCTAGGTGATTTTAAACTTCACAGAGCATTCCCAATGCAAGTATACAGCCTCGGCCTATAAACCCTGAGAGTTTATGCAAAACTATATGATTATAAGCTGATGTGGGGACAGGGTCTAGAACTTTCCTTAGATTCTCCCTGGAATCCATGCTTCTAAAACATTAAGAGTCAAAACTGCTGATGAGCAGTACAGCCATCTGTTAACTTTGTTCTCTGTCACTTAAATTAACTGAAAGTTGACTTCTCATAAACTTGTAGCTTCTTTTTTTCAGTCAAGCAGAGTTAAATGACTCTTCTGCTCCCTGCCGGCCCCCAACCCTGTTGTGAGGGCTAGAAAGCTTTCAACCAAATTTGGTGCTTTCTAGCAAGACTGGCTAGTTGTTACTAGTTCAGAGCATCTTTCTTTCTCTCTTCTTACCATATACATATTTAGGTATTTCACTTTATTATTATTTTTTAATTGCTTTGGACATATGTGTGTTTACTGTAAGCCCCTGTAAATCTTTTCTGGGAGCAGGTGAATGTAAATAACAGATAGGCCTCCCCAAGATCTCAGCGTGCTGCTTGATTGAGTACGGAGTAGGGAGGGTGGAGGCTGTTTTTCTGTCCCTCTTGATGGTTGAGGGAATACCTACATCCTCTGATTGTTCTGATGGCAATTGGGAAAAGTTCCCTTCAAATGAGAGGCCCCGGAAGGGAGGAACTAGGACTTTGGCTGACCTTTGAAGTGAAACTACGATAATTTCTGCCTTCCTAGTACTACTGTAGGCTAATTATTCAAATGCGCTTACTTATACTTTTTTTATGCCTTCCCCAGGGGCTGTGTCCTTCTGTTGCTGGTTGACCTTGTGTCCCCCAGTAGACTTTGAGCTCCGTAACAATGAGGGTTATCCTGCCTGTTTATCAGTTGTTTTCCACAAAGTAGGCAAGAATGTGATGTAAGTTAATGATCAAGACGCTAATCTCTCACCGATGTGAGTTATCAACTTTGACTTCCCTATCTCGGAGCCTAACATTGTCTGCTTTGTGGAGGGTCCTAACTTGAGCCCCCTTGACTTGTTTGTGGTTAAAGTGTCATCAGCTTGCCCAAAAGTTTCGGAACGTCGTGAAGATCTGTGCTTTCTCCGGACAGTTTGCTGTGCCAGCCCCTGAGAAACGTTCCTTTTGAAATAGGGGTGATCAAGTTTAACTCATAGTAGCTGATCCCTGAAAATTAGAAGATGCAGTTGTGTATTTTCCATGAAAACATTATCTCAAAGAAAAGGGTGAATTTAGAAAAATGTCAAGTATAACTTACGTGTTTGAGCCCTGAACTAAAGGCTAGATCTTGAGGCCACTGAAGTACAGAACATTCTACCCCCTGCAACTGGGATGCAAGTGTATTTACCCAGAAAAGTGGCTTCTTTTCCTAGTTTATGTGGATTAAGCACATCTGTGTATCATCATGTCTGCCCTTTTCCTCTCCCTCAAATCCTAAGTGGAATTAATAACTTATTATGGTCCTTTTCAACAAGATAGAACAGATCTCTGCTTAAAGCTTAGGAGGTTCCTTTATAACAGTTCCTGGCTCAGGTAACCCATATACTTCTCCCAAATACGTCCTATAAATGTTACGAAATTGGCTGCAGAGTCCTCTATGGTTTCCTCCGTGAAATGCTGATGAAGCAGTTGCGGAAGAAGGAAGGAAGAAGCATTCTCGAGGAGGAGCCAGAAGTCAGTTTCTTTTCTGTTCCCCAATGTAAGTTTCACTTTCCCCAAAGAGGTGGGTGGAAACTCCCTAGGACAGTTCCCGGTGGCATGAGGGCCAGTGGTGAAGTCCACATGGGAGCTCGAGACGTTAATAATTACGAAGCCATGGGCCTCCCACCTGGATCAGGGCCTGTTGTTTGCTGAAGCTAGCTGCAAGCCCGCTCCTGGTCCGCATGCCAAAGCCCCGTTGTTGATGAAGCTTTTCGTCTGCTTTCTTATGATCCCAGTCTACGTGCTGGCTCCTGTGGGTTGTTCAACTCCCTGGTTGTGTCTCAGCAGGCCTTGGCCTGTCGGTTCCTTCCTTCTGTGTGACTGGCTTCAGGAACAGGCCCCGGAGGGGGCCAGGATGAAGCACCACGCAGCACTTAAACGTGGGGCTTGCCTCTGTGCTAAATGCTCTGCATTCCCTTTTATTGGTTCTCACTCAAGAGCATTGATGTAAAGTGAAAAATCATTACTGAGGCTTTAACGCCAAAGGGGAAACTGAGATAGGCAAGTCCAATGTGCCCCACAAACAAGTCCTGGTTAAAATGGGCACCCTCAAAACCCCAGTCCTACTTTTTTACATTCGATTCATTTCCTCGAATAGAGCCCAGCATAGGAATCTTAGATATCGACACTTGTCAAATATTCCGCAACTCTAGAATCTCATGGTAAAGTCCAGTACCTAAAACAGGAGAGTGGCGGTCTCCCAGATCCATTAAACTCAGCCCCCTCTGTCCAAATGGCCTCTGAGGGGACTCCCTGGAGGACAGCGTGGTCAAAGCTTAGGGCCTGTGTGAGTGCTGAAGTGGAGCCTCGTGGAGCCTCGTGGAGCCTTACGACATGACTGGGGAAAGGTAACACACAGGGACTGGGACCTTGGACATCAGTTCCCAGCTGTGCCAACGTGCTGACTGTGTGCCCTTAGTTCCTTAATCTGTTCAAGTCAGTTTCTTCATCAAAAAGTGGGGCTAGTCAGTGGGCTCCTGTGTCTTACAGCCCTGCACAGAGGCCTGGTCCATAGCAGTGCTCAGGGAGTTATGGCAATTGTGTATCTGTTTTTATGAAAAATCAATAGTTGTACTTTGAATTTGGAAGAGTAGGTTTGAAAACAGAAACGGTAGCAGTCATAAACATTGCCTGTTCTTGTAATAGGTGTATTCTTAGTAGGCATTCCAACCATGATACGCGTTTTTTCCAGTTGAAAAGTCAAGAAGTGGTTCTCTGTCTTAAAACCTATCATGGATGTCTAAGTGGAGCCTATGTTCACAGTTTAGTTGTAGCAGGGCAAAGCTGTTATCTGATGAATTTTCCTTCTTCACATTCGTCACATGGGGAAGAAATACCAAATCAATAGCTCTAAAGAGTAGCAAAGAACAGTTAAAAGTAACTGAGCCGTGGGTTCACATACAGCCTTTGGGGCATCATACTCCCTATACCCGTTTCCTTTCCTATAGTTAAAGGTAGAATTGGGGAAAGGTCAACAGATTAAAAACCACCACACCTTCCTGATCTCCTTTATACCCATTACACAGAAATGAAGAACATTTCTGAGAAATTAGAACTGAACAGCCAGTAGAGAAGGGTACAGTCATGGAAGGAACAGAGAGTGGGGTGGGGGTGGGGGATGAAGTCATACACGGTAGTTCAGTGAGGTTTGCTGGGGGTGCTGGAAACAAGAGCAGGGATGACACCAGGAGTAGGAGGTGTAAGGAAGCAGGTGAGGAGCATAGGTGATGGGACTATCGTGCCCGAGCCACCCATCACTGGCCCAAGATCTGGAGGTTATTTCCCACAGCAAAATAGAAACCAAATCCGCACAGTAGTACACTTGTAATAAATGTCAGTGTTAAGGGTTATTCATCATTCTCACCTCAGATATTCCTGTGCATTGTGCCCTGTGCGCCCACGTTAGTATCTACAGTGCATACGTGTGCGCATACATACATACATACATACTTTATTTTGCAAGAATACCGCCGTTGCTTCTTAACATGTTTTTTTCATCCAGCAGTCCACTAGAGGCAGTTTTCCTCTCTAGCAAATATTCCTCTGTAAACAGTTTTTTTGTATGTGGCCATGTAGTGTTCCTTGGCATAGATGGACTGTAATTTATTTATCAAAATACTTATTGTTGGTCCTTTGGTTGTTTGCCATATGCATTGTTGTAATTGGTGCTGTGATTATCATAAACATAGACCTTTTTTTTTTTTTTTTTACATACCTCCTTAGGTATTTCTGTAGGATAAATAGTCAAGTTGCCCTCCACAAAAGACCCCCCAGTTCACTTTTTTACCAGTAGCTTATAAGGGTCTATTTATTCTCACCCTTGCTGGCATCAGGTAATTATCTTGAAGGAAAAAAAAAATCCTTGCCAGTCTGTTAGACTGAAAAACAGTACCTTGCTTTCATTTCTGTGTTTGTGATTACTGGTCAGCTTGCAAATCTCTTCATGTATTTATTGACCATATGCATTTTTTTTTCTTTTGTGAGGTGCCTGCTGATGCCCCTTCCTAATTGTCTATTATGATGGCTCTCTCTTTCTTATTTTGTAAGAACTCTTTACGTATTTAAGCTATCATCTCATTGTTGATCATAAATCCTGGCAGAATTTTCTCATGACAAGAAGATGATCTTCCAGGAAAGGGAATATCCTGGGGATAGTAGGATCCTCTGGAAGCAGAAGAAAAAGAAAACCCAAGCACAGCAGAGTCCTTGGTTCTTCACAGATAGGAAGCCATAGTTTGGACACTGTGTAGGGGTTGGGTGCTTTACATAAAGGGGATAGGCTTCTACAAGAAGGAGGTGTATGTACTTGAGACAAACGGCCAGTGACTACTTTAGTATTAGACCATTAAGAGCAGCTAGTGATTCTCTACCTCTCCCTCTTACTAAAGACAGAGTCAGCAAAGCTGCACCTACAAAAGCAGTTACGGGGTAGTGTCGAGATACTCGTAGTTTAAATCTGGATGGTTCAGGGCAGAATAACACGTTTACAGTAAAGATTTTATAAAATCACTTTTAAAATTTGCCTAAATAAATGTTTCCTTAAATACTCTGCAAAGGAGAAAGTCAGTTAGGCTTTTGGTTAAATGGCTTAGAGCTTCCACATGAGTATTTTCCATAAATACACACTTAAGAGAGCTGCTAGAAAATTAGATATGGACTGTCTTGTTTTAGCATAAATGTGTATATCGATTAAATTGGAAAAGATCTGTGTAATCACTGGAGAGTTTCTAACCCAGTGGCCTCATGTTCCTGTGATCCACGGGCCTGGGGAAACTGCGTATTTTCCCACCGTCACTTGATTACTATGTTCCTCGCTAGAAGTTAGACCCCTAGACCATCTGACTTTATCATATGTAATTCTTGTTATATGAGATTGTTCGGCAGAACTTGGTGGATTCTTGAGATTAGAAGTTTTCTTTTTTCTTTCTTTTTTTTTTTAAAAGATTTATTTGAAAGAGAGAAAGAGTATGAGTTGGGGGAGGGGCAGAGGGAGAAGGAGAAGGAGAATTTCAAGCAGACTCCATGCTAAGTGTGGAGCCTGATGTAGGGCTCGATCTCACTACCCTGAGATCATGACCTGAGCCAAAATCAAGAGTTGGATGCCTAACCGACTGAGCCACCCAGGCACCCTGAGATTAGAAGTTTTCTTACCATGTATTCATACCAGCTACTGTGCTGGGCTCTGGGGATATAAAAGACATGGGCTGGGTCTGACTCTGCCCTGTGCCATTGTAGTCTCCTAGGGGAAAGATCCGGAAGAGCTGTGGTAAATAAATAAATACCTCAAGTGTACAGATCATATAATTATGGTCTGTGCACAGGGGTACAGAGAGGATGCAGAGGAAGATGTAGTTCATTTGGGGTAAAGTACTAGGCATAAACCATAAGCTGAGTTTAAGGGGATGAGGAATTGGGATTTAATCGATCAGTGTGTCCTTCATGTTAAAATTAATGAGTTTGGACATTAATGAGGTTGTGAGCTTTGGAGACAGACCTAAATACATGAACAGTTAGGTCTGGCGCCTTAAACAGTTTATCTTTTCTCTGAGCCTCAATTGTCCCATCTGGAAATAGGATGAGAATATGTACTGAACATGTAGAAATCAGATGTGGGATTAGCCCTGTACCTGGCAGAGTAAATGGCAAGCAGAAATGGCAGGGGTGATGGTGGTGGCATCAACAATATGGAGTGACCCAGCAGGAGAGGGGCGCGGAGTGCTCTGTCTCTCACGTTTCTTACTGTGTCCTGCATTGGATGGTTGCGGTGTCTACCCTGTGCTTTCATGACAGAATGACTGGTGGTTTCAATAGAAGGGACAGTGAGTTTTGTGTTTGCAGCTTTCTGAAGGACCTGCTGTGGAATAACGGAGGGTTTAGTCCGAGGGTGTGAAATGTGTCAGAACAGAGCCCTTCTGTGCCAGCCCTTTTAGGAGGCCTGCGTGGGGTTTGGCTGCACAAGGTTCATTTACGACCAGCCCTTCCTACACGGCGCGTGGTGAAGGCCCAGGCTTGCTGCTCCAGCGGCTGGCTAGTCGGCAAATCTTGTTGGCTGCTATTTCTCAAGCTGCCCCATCTGCATCCACCCCCCTTCTCAGTCCCATTGCCACAGCCCTAGATCCAGCCCCCCTGGAGTTTGCCCAGACCACCAGTTTTTTAAATGACAAGCCTAGGCCAAGGGATTTCTTCCCTCCATAGATCAGAGTAGCCAAGTTGCAGCTTTCAGATTTTGCACTTTAGAGACCCTGATGGCCCTTTCCACCTCTAAAACTGTCCAGTGGCTTTGTATGGCTTTCATAACAAAATGCCAAGCTTCTTACCATGGCGTTCGATAGGCTGGCTGTGTTCATCAGGTGGCCACCCCCCCGCCTGCACCCCTGCCCACGACAGCTTCTCTTTCGGCTGCTGTTTCTCCTCTTGCCCACTGTCATGGGTAGGGTTCCTTAGAGGCAGGGCCTGAGATGGGGATTATCCTGCAAAGTGATCAAGATTGAGATAGTATTCTTTTGTTTTTTTTTTAATTTTTCACCTATTTATTTTGAGAGAGAGCACCTGCGAGCAAGCAGGGAGAGGGGCAAAGGCAGAGGGAGAGAGAAAGTCTCAAGCAGACTCCGTACTGAGCGCACGCAGAGCCTGACTCGGGGCTCGATCTCACAACCCCGAGTCTAGGACCTGAACCAAAATCAAGAGTTGGTCGCTCAACCAACTGAGGCACCCAGCGCCCCTGAGATAGTGTTCTTTATGGAAACCGGTAAAGGCATGAGGGAAGCAGGATAGGGCAGGACGAGAAGGGAGGCAAAGATGTGGGCTCAGCTCTCGTCTGACTGCATCCTGGGGAGCTGTACAGCCTTTCAGTGCCCACATCAATCAGTCACTGGCTCAGGCTGTCCTCCGGGTTGAGGAGGTAAATACCTAGCCCTTTCCACTAGAGGTGACAAGGCCAGCTACCAGGACAGCTCTCTGAAGAGCCAACACACATGGCATAGGGAAGACTGTACTGGTCAAATAAAGGGGATCTGGGTAAGATGCCAGCAGCTTCCACTCTACTCACCATTCAAACTCCTACTGATCCATCAAGACCCAGACAGATTCCACCTGTGTAAAGTTTGCCCCAGCCCGGAAATCCTCATCCTGAATTAATGATGTTTTTGTCTCTGCCTTTGCTCATCAAGCCTTCCCCTGTGTGTCACTGTGGGTTGGCTTAATGTCCGATTCCCTGCTAGGCTAATGAATTTCTTGAGGGCACAGCATGTTTTAATTCACCTTTAAATAGATGCTCTCCAGACCCCAGGACTGTTCCTGTGTAGCTGTTTAGTAAAGGTCCTTTGAATTTAAATGAGCTAGAACATTCTTCCAGGCTGCCTAGGGCTTTGTCTCCAAGGGAGTCTTCCTCCAAGCCCTTCCGGTTTAGGGTCCGTGGGTTTTTTCCAGTAATGCTAGCTCAGCTCACTGCTCTTTTCTCTGCAGAATTCCACCCTATCTACGTTTTCTTTCTGGGCCAGCATTTTCTTCCACCTGCATCCCTGCATGTTGCCCTACTTCATCACCCATCAGCCCAGGCCAGTAGCTTCCTGTCGTCTACTGGCTGCAGGGGCTGGGCCCCAAGGGAGATGAGTTGAAACAAGCATCACTTCTTGGATGACACTGGCTGCCACTCAGAATCTGGCAGTTGGTAAATCCTAGCTTGTGTCATTGAATGTCATGGCTTATTGGTGTAACTGTGAAAATCATTCAGAGGACAGTTGAGACCTCCTTGGCATACCCCTTTGGCAGTCACCATTTCTTTTTTTTTTTTTTTTATTAATAATGATTTTTTATTATATTATGTTAGTCACCATACAGTACATCCCCGGTTTTCGATGCAAGGCTCGATGATTCATTAGTTGTGTATAACACCCAGTGCACCATGCAATATGTGCCCTCCTTACTACCCATCACCGGTCTATCCCATTCCCCCACCCCCCTCCCCTCTGTAGCCCTCAGTTTGTTTCTCATAGTTCATAGTCTCTCATGTTTCATTCCCCCTTCTGATTACCCCCCCTTTCTTTATCCCTTTCTTCCCCTACTGATCATTCTAGTTCTTATGTTCCATAGATGAGAGAAATCATATGATAGTTGTCTTTCTCTGCTTGACTTATTTCACTAAGCATTATCTCCTCCAGTGCCGTCCATGTTGTAGCAAATGTTGAGAACTCATTCTTTCTGATTGCTGAGTAATATTCCATTGTATATATGGACCACAACTTCTTAATCCAGTCATCTGTTGCAGGGCATCTCGGCTCCTTCCACGATTTAGCTATTGTGGACATTGCTGGCAGTCACCATTTCTGACGATTGAAAAGGGCTCCCACTTTGTAGTTTGGTGCAGAGCTAGATTCTGAAAGGGGGTCAAATGGAAACGTTTGTTCACTCATTTACTCTATCTTTTATTCCTTGGCTTTTATTGTGTGCTGGGTGAGGGAGAAATGAATAAAGTGTGGTCTCTGCAATCAAGGAATTTCTAATCCAAGGAAGGAGATGGGATTGAGACAGATGGGTACACAACTCACAATAATCAA
This sequence comes from Ursus americanus, assembly GCF_024610735.1. Lineage (NCBI taxonomy): Eukaryota > Metazoa > Chordata > Mammalia > Carnivora > Ursidae > Ursus > Ursus americanus. Next base: position 20,873,560 of record NC_142135.1, read on the forward strand.
AGGAATAATAGGATCTGCACCACAAGAAAAGAAACATCTAAGGCATTGGTTAAGAATTTAGTCTCTGAAGCTGGGGGGCCCCAAGGTCAAATCCCAGCTCTGTTATTTATTAGCTGTGGGACTTTGGGCAAGTAATTTTTCGAGGCTTCACTTTTTTCATCCGTCAAATGGAAATAACAGTAGTATCCACCTCACAGGGTTTGTGAGAATTAAATGAGATTATCTGTGTCAAGTATTTAGCTTGGCACAATTGATAAATGTTAGCTATTATTAAGAATGTTATCGATGGGCCAATTCTCACAGAGGGGAGGCGTCCACAGAATAGTGGCGTTTGAAGTCTTGAATTTGCACAGGCAAGAGAGGTTTCCAAGGAGAAGAAACAGCCTGGAAAAAAAAAAAAAAGTGAGGGGGTACTTTATTAGGGAATTAGCAAGTGGTCTGGACTATCTGGGATATACTGATGAATGTTTGGTGGGTTTCTCTGCGTGCTGAGGCTGTAAAGATAGGCTGGGGTCCAGTACCCTCCAGACGGTGAATACTCAATATATACTTCCTCAATTTCTTTGATCTGTGAACCTTGAATTACTTTTTTTTGGTTCATGTGTTAACATTCATTTATGTTAAAGAATGCTAGTGGGCACTGGGTCCAAATTTATCTTATTACAAAATGAAAATAATTATGAGCACACCTCCTTCAACAGGTGGGGAATCTTCAGAGATTGGCAGGCTTCTTAATCTGGGCGGTCCAGTGCACCAGCCCTAAGTCACATCGGGCTAGTAAGCGCTCAAAGTGTGACTCATATGACAAAGAAACTGGATTTTAAATTTTGTTTAATTTTAACGAAGTTAAATTTAAGTAGCCCCACGTGGCTAAGGGCTACCGTAATGCGCAGCACCTCATGTAACAATTATTTAGGGTAGCCATAGAGGGAATGGGCAGACGTGAAGCATTGGTTTTGGATTGGTGTGGGAGAAGGAGAGGTTTCCTGTAGAGGCTTCTGCTGCTGTCATTCTAAGAGGGAAAGGCCACAAAAACTGGCTGTTTATTTTGATCCGTATTGTTCTGGAGAATATTCCTGCAATCTGTGACTAGGGTAAGCAGTGCTCAGCAGAGTGCCTTGAGAAATACCAGGCTGATTAGGGAGCTGCAGGAAGCAATTGTCATAATCAGGCTCTGTTAATAAACTACAGACCACAAGCCAATGTGTGTTCTCTCCCCCCAACCCCTCCTCTCTTTCTCCCTCTTTCTCTCTCTCCTCCCCTCCCTTCCCCTCTCCTCTCCCTCTCCCCTCTCCTCTCCCTCTCCCCTCTCCTCTCCCTCTCCCCTCTCCTCTCCCTCTCCCCTCTCCTCTCCCCTCTCCCCTCTCCTCTCCCTCTCCCTCTCCCCTCTCCCCTCTCCCCTCTCCCCTCTCCCCTCTCCCCTCTCAATCCAGTGCTCACGCTGCCACATAGGGCACAAGAGTTATTTTTCTACCCAGCCGCAGCTTTTAAACAAATGGGAAAATGCTCGGAAACGCATTGAGTACCAGGGAAAACCTTACAGCCTTTATTGTGCGTGAACAGCTAATGAGGAAAGCGTTTGACAAGAGCGTGCTTTGTGTCCTGGCTTCTGGCCTCCTGCCAGTTTATTTGCTTGCTGGGACGACTATATTCAGGCAGGCGGAGTTGAGCAACGGGGAGGGGGCAGCATGAAGAAACACAGACTTCATAAATCAGGACGATTCAGCAAGATTCCATTTGAATTGAATCTGGGCCAGGGGCAGGAGTGCCATGGAGTGTCTGCATGGAAGCTGACATTTTAATGATTTGATTAGTTTAGGAAGAATATTTTTATGGGTTGTGTCGTCGATTATATTAAGTACTGGGTGAAGTTGTTACATTATGATGAACTTCCATTACCTACCTCGGCTGTGTTCGAGTCGTCTGTGCAATGACTTCAGCCCAAGACCCTAAGGGTAATCTCGTGCAATCCTCTTAAAGAAAGCACTGTTTAATGACTAAAGCTGTTAATCATATTAAATACACACAGCCGCTCTGGAAAAAAATGCCAAATAAGCATAAAGTTAAAAAAAAGTTTTTTGAATTAGCTAAATGGGGTTGGGGGGGATTAGGGGGGTGCGGGTTGTAATGGGGAAGGGGTGGATGAGGAGATGGAGGGAGACAGTAAGAAAAGCTCCAGTAATGGCCCTGCTTATTGATCTCCCATATGGCAGCCGTTGGATTGAGTGAGTGTATCAGAATGCTTTGGGCCACACGTAAGAGACTGTCCAAGTCCAAGTAGTTTAAAAATAGGAAATTTATTATCTCACCTAAAAAGAATTGAGAACATTAGACAGTTCTAAAGTTCTCTGTGTAAATCAGCAGTCCCGAATATCAGGGTTCCAAGTTGGCATCTCTGTGATTCTCTTGGTTTTCTCTACATGGGTCCTATTTGGTGACATTGAAGTTGAGAAGTAAAAATAGCAGCTGCCTCCGTCCTTCTTGCCCCGTGCACATTTCATTGACCAATGAGGTGCCTAGGGTGTGAAAAACCCCACGTAGAGATCCGGTGAGGCGTGTGGGAGATCCTAGAGCCACACCCCCCATTGGAGGCACTGAGGAAGACCAGGCTCCAGCCCTCACCTTGCCAGATGCCAGGCAGGGAAATTCCAGTCTCAGAGGTTTTTGTTTGAGGAGAACATGGATATGGAGGTAACCCCTTTCCCCCCACCACCCACCTGTTTTGTTTTCTTAACATAAGTCGCAGTGGAATTAGGTTGCCAAGTCAGACCGCCATTCGACTTAAATAAATATGGTGCCTGGTTTTCCAAATAAAGTTTTGTGTGGTGTTGGGCTGAATTGAAAAAGGAACAACCCCACTCTTTCCTTAGCCCTTCTGTTGACCCAGGCAAGATTTTATAAAAGCATCTTCGCTCATTCCCCTCTTCCTGGTATTCTCCTGAAAACCAGAAGCAGAGAACTTAGAACATAGCACTGAACCGTAGAGGATGGTTTTTATTAAATATCATACCTGCCTGTAAGGTGTTTTGACAATCCAGGCTCTCTTTGTACTGAGTTTTGACAATCTAGGCTCTCTTTGTACTGAGTTTCTGTGTTGAGACTAATTCAGAGGTCCAAAAATTTTAAAAAATAATAATAAGGCTATGAGTTATAGAATTACATATTTGCATTGGGAAATAGGAAAATAGTTTGGATGGCGCAGGCTTGTAATTGTGATAGGTGACGAAATGGTATTATGCAGAAAACAGATCTAGGTTTGAGCAGGTGAGTAGAAATGGGCAGCCTGTCCGTGGCAATGGCTGTGTCCCCTGCCCACTTGAGAGCCCACTTCCTTACCCCCTTATCACTTCATTGTCACCACAATCCTGAGCAGTTCTTGGGTCCTCATGTCAGAGATAAATTGAGGCTGAGTTTAGTAAGCAGTAGTGGATTTGCAAGCCCAGGTCTGTTTTGATAACGAAGCTCCTGGGCTTTCTCCCTGAGGGTGCTCTTCAGGCCGTGTTCTGCTGAATTCTAGAGACGGTCTAGGACAGATGCATGTCTAGAATCAATTCAGGGTGAAGGGGCCGGAGTGGCTCGGAGACTCCCAACCTCTGCTCATAATCGGTTTATATCTTGAATTTCAACATACCCACTTCTGTGGAGGGAGAGATTCTGTGCTTTGATACAGAAGGAAGGAAGGGAGCTCCCGCCGGGCTGTCCTCAGCCAGGGGGCTTATAACAGCTGCCCAGTGGTTATGGAGGGGTCCTGGCTTTCCTGGAGCCCAGCTGGGTGGCTCCCTGTGAGGTCACTGCCTTCCAGCTTGCTTTTCGGTAGGAAGCTGAAAGGAAGGGGCCCTTTGAAGAGATCCAGGAAAGCAAAGAGGGCCATCAAGATGAGAAGGAAGAGAAATGGAGTGTGACATTCCTCTGAGGGAATTTCCCCAGAGGGCACTGCCTCCAAAGCTTCCATACTGAAGCTTAATGGGAAGTGTCTGCGGATGCCCTGGGGGCCTCTTTGCACACCCTGCTGACTCCCCAGACTCCGTCTCTCCTCACTAGAGAGACCCAGAAGTTTGCTGCCTCCCTGTTCTCTTACCCAGCCCGCTCTGTCTCCCTCTGTGCTCTTCCTGAAGGCAGGGAGCAGGCCTTGTCTGCCACGGAGGACAGTAAGCTCTGTGGGGAAATGGATGGAAGAGAACAAAACAAGCTCTCTGGACCCTGCCTCTCCCGTGTGTGTGCGTGTGTGTGCGTGTGTGTGCGTGTGTGTGTGTACGTGTGCGTTTGGAGGATGTTAATGAAAATTTACAGGTGTGTCCCAGACTGAAAGGGTTGCGAAACATGGCACCGTCGCCATGCCTGCTGGAGAAGGCACAGGCTGTTCTGGGTGGGAAGATAACCTTTGTCCAGAGTCTGCGACGGGAGAGGAAGTCCTGCCAGCAGGACTATGGCAGAGGTTCTCAGAGCTGGGCCCGGAGGGGGAGGGTCAGGGCACCACAAAGAGGGCAGCTCAGGTGGGGCAAGGACGGGGAGGGGGTGGCCTCGTGAGCAAGGCCTGGAGCAAGTCTGAACTTGGTCATTTGAAAATAAAGCAAGCAGAGGAGTGTGATGTGACAACACTGAGAATGGGCAGGTGTGGACAGAGTCAAAGAGAGGGGCAGCAATGTCCTCTTTCTGTGCCCTGGGCCATGCATTTCCTCTTTTCTTCTTTTGTTCATTCAAAGGTGATTATTAATAACTTGTAATGGAAACATGGTCCAGGCACATGGGACACAGCTGTAAATAAGACCAAGATGGACCCAGTTCTCATGGGACTTCTGTTCTGGTAGACTGAGAATAACCAAATTAAACAATGCTCAGAATACAATATCCCCAAGTGGTGAAAGCTACGTAGAAAATTAAAATAGGTTTATGGTAATGCTAGGAAATGACTGATCTACTAAGACCAGGAGGCCTGTCTGAGGGGGACTTTGAGGTAAAACGTGAGTATAGGATGACGTCAGTTTTGCGAAGGTTGAGGAAGAACATATCAGTGAGTGAGACGAGCCAGAGCAAAGGCCCTGAGGTAGATGAAAGAGTAGTATGTTCAGGGAAGAGCAAGGGGAAGAGTGTTCGGAGTGTTCGTTTTAGACCCTGGGTGAGCAAATTACTCGGCCTCCCTAGCTGCTGTGCCCTTGCTGCCAACTCGGGGCTTCAAGACTAGATTTTGGGTGTCTACACATGGGAATCCAAGTTCTCTTTCACTTTTCGTTGTTCATTTTGATCATAATCTTAAGAACAGTCATAAAAGAGGTTTTTGGGTCATCTTGATGATCCCAGGTGTGAGCAAAGTTGTGGATTTCACAACTGTTTGTGTTTGTTTTCACAGTTGGCTTGTGCCAAATGAAGGCCCAGGAAGTTGGGGCATGCTTCCTGCAGGAAGATTTTCTCAGTAGTTTGAATAGAAAAAAGGGGCAGGGCAAGTGAGCCATCCTACATACCAAGGCGTGTGCACGCCGCACGGAAGACCCCGGGCCGGGTGGTCAGTACGCGTGTGCTGCTGAGTGGGACTCCCCTTCCACACCTGAGCTGGCCACGGGAGTTGGAAGCAGGCTTAGCAGTTGCATGCCATAGCGTTCCCCCCACCCCCACTCTCTGGCTCTGTAATTGGATTAGATACCATTTAACGCAGCTTTCAGTGCCTCAAAATTAGCCTTATCTTCATTTGAACAAAACAACTTTTCAAATTTACCCTCTTGACTGCTCAATAAAATCAGCATGAAAGGATTGCTGTCTTGTCTACATTAAGATGAAGTCTGATTATCTTGAAAACCTGCAAACAAAACTTTGAAGTTCCTAATAACCTTTTGTTCAATCTGCTTCTGTAAAAGGAAGTTAAAACACCAAAACAAAACAAAACAAACAAAAACAACCCTGAAGTACGGAACCCAACCAGAGCTCTATTTTTCTATGGTAAAACTCAATATGGACCGGCGGGTTTTAGCAAAACAACATGATTTCAATGAAAATAATTTAAATTTCTCTGGTTTTTAAAATTTTATATTTGTGTGAAAGAAGGAACGTCTCAATAAAAATAATTTAAGTAAATGCGTTTACTTAATGCATTCTCCATGTGGGCATTTTCCTCCTCAAGTGGGGTCCGCAGTTACTTGAGAGTCACTGCCCCAGTTTACAGACGAGCTGCAGAGCATTTTGGGTGGTCAAAAATCCGAGACCCAAGTGGGATGAATGCAAGGCTTTGGGATTCTGACTTTCACGCTTTGAGAGGTGCATACAGTTATTGCTGTGATGTCCCAGTAAAGGCATGGGTGTGATTGAGGAATGGGATTTTGCAGCATGCAGCTGCTGTTCACGGGTGTATCTGGAATTAGGCCCCTTTGGAAGCATGTTTTTGAAAATCACCGTGTTCAGTCTCTCCGCGCCTCTTAACTTGGTTTCTGAAAGACTGATAAACTTGGTGAAACGGTCATCTTAGTATGTAGCTAATAACCACTCCTCTGAGTATTTGGTTTTCCCTCTCCCCTTCCCACCCTCCTCTTCTTCTGTTTCTCCTTCCCTCCCTCCTTGACACACGCACACATCAATGTAGTTTGTAATTTATAAAGATTTATCCATTTCTAATACGTCTGTCCACCTTGTTCCTAAGCATGTCTCCTCTGCGGCTCACGTACAGGAAACATATCCATGTATCAGTCTGCTTGGCTGTTGGAGAAAACTTTTATCAACTTGTCATGTTGCTTATATAAATATAGAAGATATATATTTAAAACTCAATAGACATTTTGCCATCACATTCTCTTACTCTCTCCCACATCCTCTAGCCCGGTCCATTTTTAGAAATGATTTTTGGGGGTGGAGGAAAGACCAGATGTGATATTCAGAGATACATCTCCCAGTTTTCCGAATGAAGAAGTCTTTGTGGTCTTTGACACCTGGATTGTGTGTGTCACCGTTCTACTCTTTTGGATGTATGGATAAAAGAATTAATTTGCATTTAATTGCCTAAATCTGTCTTCATAGCCTGGGGAGAAATGATGGTTTGTCACTTGGTGTCACTCTTCCCCCCCCCCCCCCCGTTTCATTTGGTGCTTCATCTCTTCCTCGCAGTGGGTGCGCATCTCAAGAAAAATGTCGACGGGCCCACTGGTGAGGGTGACAGTGAGTGACAGGTAGTCTCGCACCTCTTGATTAATGACAAAAATCGCCCATTTGCCCAGCTCCTCCACGTTCCTATCAAACACGTATTGAGAGAAGCATATTAATGGCTGTGCAAGCCTTGAAGTTAGGAATTGCTGGGAAAATCTCCATCTTTGGTGCATTGCTTTGACCTCATCCCTGTGACCCTAATAGGAGCAGTTCCAGGGACTCTGACATGCTGACCTACCAGAAAAATCTGTTGAGCCTACTTCTGATTTATTTATTTATTTATTTATTTATTTATTTATTGTCATTAGTTTTCATCGGTTCATTTCTTCAACTAATACTGAGCTCTGACTCCATGTCTACTAATTGCTTTTCCGGCTGGTCTGTGAGCCTGACAACAGGAGGGCAATGTACATTGCTTGCTATTGTGTCCCCTGTGTCTTTCACATCACATAGCATGAAGTAGGTGCTCATATTGCTATCTGTGCATGGAGCCATTGGGGAAGTGCTCAGAGAATGCGATGCTCCCTATATTTAGGGTACGTGCCTGCAGAACATCTTTTTTGAGGGTATGCCGGTGTCTTCACTTCACCTTCCTTGCATAGGTCTCTCTTGAGCCTCGCCTCGCACACACTACAGTACAGAACACTACCTGGTCAGGCTTAACCCATAAACAGACAACACTTATCGAGCACTTACTGTATACCCAGCACGCTTCTGTGCACTGCATATATATGTCTGCACTCATTCCCTCCTCTCAGTGACTGAGGAGGTATATGCCTCCGTTAGCGCCCCAACTGGCAAAGCCAAGCAGAAAGGAGTCAGACCTAGCTCACGTGACCCGCTGAAATAAAGGAGGCTTAATTAATCAACCAGTGGCTCAGTTATCTCCGTGTTTGTTTTGGCCTTGGGCTTTTGGGTTGTTTTAATGGGAGTGTAACTCAAAGTCTTTGCCTTTTTCACACCCACTTTAATATGTGTCACACGTACTTGCTCCATAAAGAAATAGTCTCCCTTTTACTTTAGTCTTTAAAATAAAAAATTCCTACTGTGTAATGCATAGGCCTAATCTTTGTGTGGCTGAATATGGACTGATGCGCCAAAAGACCCCGTGGGCTCTGAGCGCGCTCATCTCCAGTGCTAGACACTCAGGCCCTGGCCCGAGGTTTCATACATTCGAGGGTTACCAGGTGGGGAGGGTTGGTATAGCTAATTTCTGTTGGATGTGAGGCCTGAGCCAGTTGCCAGCGAGGTGTCTCGGCCTCCCTCTCTGTTGTGTTCTAAATAAATGTTATTGCTGTAATTATCATCACTATTATTTTGTGAGCCCTGTTTGATATTTTTCTGGAGAGGCATTCCATCCTTGAAGATAAAAACAAATAAATAAACAAAAACAAAAAAACAAAACAAAACAAAAAGTGAAGGTTTTGATACATTTCAGTAAACAAAACATGGGAATTTTTAGATCCTGTGCCTAGTGGGATACAGTTTATTTTATTACCCTTTTTTGTTTGTTCATGTGTACGTACATGCACGTGTGCATTCAAGCAGGTTATTTACTGCATAGCGACCGTGGGCCAGGCACCGTGCAAGGTGCTGATTTACAATCACAAGCCAGCCAGACGGACAGACTCCTGCCGTGGCTCCCTGGGCTCATGAAATAGAGCTTCAGGTAGTCAAAAGAGCAGTGGCCTTGGTTTTATGCTATCTTCCATGAACTGTTTCTTCTTTGGTGAGTCACCCAAATGTCCAGGCTCTTCACCTGCACAATGAGGCTGTTGGCCTCAATGTTCTCTGTCAGCTCCAAGGTCTGAGGGATTTATGAGGAGGCATGTGCCCACCCAGTGAAGATCAGCAGGCATCATTCGTATCAGGCATGTGCAACGGGGAAGCTGCCCGGGGCAGCTGGAGTTCTCTCCTGAACAAATAACACTCCCTGTTCTGTCTGGGGTGGAGTTTCGCCTCTGACCACGGTGGCTAATATGAAAGGAAGCTGTTCATAAACCAGCAAGACTCGTGTTTGCAGGTCTTAGCCTGCAAGCAGGACCAGCTACACAATTTACAGGGTCTCACACAAAAGAAAAGCGTGGGCCCCTTGTTCAAAAATCGTTAAGAATGTTGAGACCCCACAGAGCATTAAACCAAGCACGGGATTGTTCTGGAAATGCGGAGTTCCTGTGTCCCTGCTTCGGCTGCACACTGGTGAAGCCAGCCCTCCCTGCACAGGAATCTAATTAGAGACAGGAGGCTCTTCCTACTTTGGAAGCAGGCTAAGTGGGTACATTACTGTTTTACAACGTGTTATTCTTTTTATTCTTACTAGGATTATTTTAAATGGCACCACCCCCATGCCTATCTTCTCTTACAAGAGTAGAAACTCCTTGAGACAGGGTCTGCAGTCTACGTAATTTATGATTTCCTCCAGCCAGATGACAAGTGCGATGTGTGTGTGGAATGCAGTGAGGGAAGTGTTCATTTGTTGTAAGGAGAAATTGTGATCCCCCCCCCCCGAGACTCCTTTTTTTTCCCCCAGGGAAATGGGTTTGAAAAATCCAGTTGAAAGAAGTCAGAGTAACGTTGAGTTAGGTGTTTGTAGGAACTGAGATGGGCTGTTGGGTGAAGTGCTCTGAAATCAAACCAGGCCAGTGCAGTGTAACAGGGAAGAGACCTATCACAGTGAGTTGTTCCACTGTGTTTTTAAAAAACCCTTTCAGTGCAATACAAATCAGTATTTTTGTTGCTAGTAGGGACTTTGTGAAAGATGGCAGCCCGCTGGGGCAGAGCTAAGAAAATCATCGAATGAAATTTACAGGCTTGCAGTGTTCGTAATTCTGCATTTATTCTGCGTGCTATTTTAAATAAATGGTTTTCTTATGTAGGGGATCGTTATTACCGTGTATATCCCACATAGCAGAGAACCCAAAAGAAGGCTCACTGAAGGAGCTATAAATTGCACATGGAAACGGCTGGACTTTTGAGTGTTGGTAAAGCCTCTGAGCGGAGATTGATGAAATACATTGTGACATTTGGGGCTTTAGTTGCTAGTTTTCTTTTAGAATTTTTGGCAGGTCTTTAACCAGGAGACATCAGCAGTGCAGTTATTTTCAATAACCTGGACTCTCCAGGAAAATTTAGAAATCCGTCCAAATAGAAGGTAAATAAAGACGTTTATAGGCAAAGCCTTTTCTGTAAAGCATTTTTGTCGGGTGTGGATCTTCTACACAGACAGAGTTGAACCGTCCCCCCTGTTTTCTTTGTTCTATTTGGCCTCCTATGTTGTGGCTTTGGCTTCAGTGACGCCTCCCCCCAATTTCCTAGAAGCAGGTTGTCATTAGGAGCTAATGCATTTAGGTCCTTTGGATTTACTGAGGGATTTTGGCAATTAGTGATTTTTTATGGGTTCCGTAACCAGGCCCCAGCACTGCGTCCCTGCACCTAGCCTAGTGACAATGCACATCAATGACGAAGCCTGGAGGAGGAAACAGCATATACAAGATAGTAGGGGACCATGTCTAAAGAGTAGTGTTTGATGAGGACGCCTAATTTAAGGTTTTACCTAGTCTGTGACTTTTTTTTTTTTTTTAAGATTTTTATTTTTAGGGGCGCCTGGGTGGTGCAGTCGTTAAGCGTCTGCCTTCGGCTCAGGGCATGATCCTGGTGTTATGGGATCGAGCCCCACATCAGGCTCCTCCGCTGTGAGCCTGCTGCTTCCTCTCCCACTCCCCCTGCTTGTGTTCCCTCTCTCTCTGGCTGTCTCTGTCTCTGTCAAATAAATAAATAAAATCTTTAAAAAAAAAGATTTTTTTTTTAAGTAATCTCTACACCAGTGTGGGGCTTTAATTTACAACCCCGAGATCAAGAGTCCCATGCTCTACCGACTAAACCAGCAGGTGCCCTACCTCTTACCTGGTCTATTTTAAAAGGAACTCACTTGAGCCCTCACCCCGAGGATTACAGGCCATGAAGTAGCGGTCATTTTAGGTCCACTTGGGGACCAGTAAATCTTTCTGAAATATTGTGACTATAGAGAAGGCAAAAGTTGGAGAAACAGAGAAGTTCTACCACGTGAGCCATCTAAAGAACAGGGTCAAAGTCTGCCGTGACCTGCCCCTTGCCCTGGGACCGTTCTGAGGTTACAGACCTGTGTTCCTGTGGGAGGCTCCCCGATCGCCTTAGTGCAGGAGCAGCAGTGGGCCCCAGGGAAGAGAAGGCTGGACTGAGCCGGGAGCTGGCCCGCCTGGGATCTAGTGCAGGCTCTTCGTGCACACCTGAGGTAGAGTGCTTAACCCTCAGCGTCTGGGCTTTCCGAACTTTGAAAGGAAGCAAAGGAAGCCACTCAAAGAGACCTCATGTGAAATGTCTATTGCAAGAGACTAGCGATAAAAGCAGTTAGTTATTCGTTGTTTTTTTGTTTTGTTTTGTTTTTTGAAGTAATCTGTCCACCCAACATGGGGCTTGAACTCAAGACCCTGAGATCAGGTGTTGCATGTCCTACTGACTGAGCCAGCCAGGTGCCCCAGCAATTTTTTGTTTTTACGCCCAAACTACCCCAATATAGTCTCATACACCTGGACTCCTGTGCCTTCCGTAACTGGAGAAGGCTTAGGCCATGCTGTGAGGTCACGGTACCATTTGTCTGCAGGCTTTTTGAGAGCAACACACTTCTCTCTGCAGACTTCCATTCTGACTCTGGAATACGCTGCCATGTTTAGCCCTGTAATAATAAGTCTTGTTGTGGTTGCTGCTGTTGTTTTGTTTAATTGATCCGTTCCTTCTTTCAACACTTCTGTGCCAAAGACTCTATTCAGTGCTGTGGCAAAAATGACCAATGAGACGCACGCAGCTCTGGTCCAGATGGCCCTTACAGCCTTGCCCTATCACGTGAGGAAAGCTCTAGAACACAGCGTGGGTAAGGGAGCATGACAGGTACGGTAGGCTCCCCTTCTCCGTGGTTTCCATTGCCGCGGGTTCAGTGACCTGTGGCCGACTGGGGTCCAGAAGCTGATGATTCTCCTTCTGACGCACTGTCAGAAGGTCAGGAGCGGCTTAAGGCTACGTCACATGCCTACGCCATTCCCCTCACGTCAACCCTCACAGAGACATTTCATCATCTCCCATTGTCACAAGACAAAGGGTGAGTACAGGACAGAAGGACATTTTGAAAGGGAGACTATTCATTTAACTTTTATGACAGTATAGTGTTAGAATTCTGTTATTTGTTATTGTTAATCTCTTACTGTGCTTAATTTATAAATTAAACTTTATCATAGGTATGTATGTGGAGGAAAAAACATACTACCAAACCCTATATATACTATCTGTGGTTTCAGGTATCCAGTGGGGGTCTTGGAGTGTATCCCCTGTGGATAAGGTTGTGGGGGTAGGGGGAGCTACTGTATTTATAAAACAGTTTAAAAACAGGGGCGCCTGGGTAGCAGAGCGGTTAATCGTCTGCCTTCAGCTCAGGGCGTGATCCTGGCGTTACGGGATCGAGTCCCACATCAGGTTCTTCCGCTGTGAGCCTGCTTCTTCCTCTCCCACTCCCCCTGCTTGTGTTCCCTCTCTCGCTGGCTGTCTCTCTCTGTCGAATAAATAAATAAAATCTTTAAAAAAAAAAAAACAGTTTAAAAACATTCTTATTTCTAGTCTAAAGATATCTATTGTAGAATTGAAGTGGCTTTAATATAGTCCCTAACTACCTAAAAGATTTCAGATCTATCTTTTGGGATATTTTCCTCCATGGAGACATGTCTCTATTTATAATAAAAATCATGTAGGAGACAAAATTAACAGAACACATACTTAGGAGTTTTTAGATTATTAGGGAAATAGGTTGCACTTTGGGGCATCTTATAGTAAGCCCATTGCGTATCAAAAATGATACATATTTCAAGGGCCATTTACTTAAATGCTTTATTAATAACTTCTATCTCTGATATAAAGTCGCGTTTAAATCAGCAGACGCCAACATGCAGAATAAGGGGATGTTATTTTTCCCCGGTCTTTCTAAACCTTACTGGACCAGATTCCGTCCCCCACCCGCCAACCCCCTTCCAGGCCCTCCCCCTGCCCTTCTCTCTAAGTCTGTTCTGTAGGAGGCAGTGTTTCCCTGGATTTCCACTTGCTCTACCTGTTTTGGCCTGTAGTGATGATTGTTTTTCTCTAAAACGTTTGATGTGACCGGGGAGGCCAGTGTGAGGTCAGTAGTATCCACACCGCACAGTAATTACTACTGGCAGTCGTTGATTGCGTTTGTGCTCAGATTTGGAAAGATGCTGCATGAAGGTGTAAGCAGATCATTTTCTTTTAGCTTCTGTTAGCGATACAACCTAAAGGGATTCCACTCAGTGAGCATTGCTACCGTTGGCTTTCATAGCAGCCAAAAATACTTCCCCTTCTCCTCCTCCCGCCCCCCAGCACTGTTCTGGAGGGTAGCTGATGACATATAAAGTAAATTTCTTAATAATATGTGGGCTATGGATCAGATCAGTCGGTTCCTTGTAAATAATTCCGATAGCTTTAACCCAGTGCCATGCACAGAGAGGGCATTTAATAACTATGTCACTAATAAAGTAGAAAAAGAGAAAAGAATTGTTTCCAAATCAGGCAGTTTTAGCGTTGGCTACATGAATCACCTATTTAATTTCTTAAAATGCAGGTTGTGATTCAGTAGATGGAAGGTAGAGGCTAAAATTCCACATGTCCTACCTGCTACCATGTGGTGTCAGTTCCTCTGCTCCAAGGGTCTCCTTGAGTACGAGCGGGGCAGCGCTGGGACCAGAACCCAGCTGTTTCAACTTCCCGTCTGGGAGTCCTTTCCCCTGTGTCAGCGATGGTGAATGCATGCCCCTGTGTTTTCCTTCTCCCTCTCAAATAGCCCTTAACCCTGGTCGATTGGTGAGCTCATTCCTACTGAGTCCCCACAATGCAGTGTCACAATCATTCTGAATGGGGTGCTTCATGCCCCAACTACCAGTTGAGTAGAGCTTTGTTCCAGATCATACTTGGGGGAGGTGGCAAAGAACATCATCCTGTACCCCCTGGTTCTTCTGTTGGTCCGTTAAACTTATCGATACTACACAGCCCCATCCAGCATTAGTGTTAGGCAGTGTTGCCTCTGGCCTATGATGAGTCCACTGAAGGTTCCTTGCAACAAAGAATAGAAACTGACTCTGGCCGAATTCACCAGGAAAAGGAATTAGCGAGAAATATTGGACGAGTTCATAGCATCGACAGGATGGTGAGGACTAAGCTAGCACTACTGATGAGAGCCCTGACTGGGTCCTTCCCAGCAAATCCCAGATGCAGCAGAGCCTGGACGGTGCCACAGCTGACTGCTAAATGCTGCCTCTGGCTGGCTCCCTGAAGCCCCTTGTCTGACCCCACCTGGGCAAGGAGAGAGAGAAGCTGGTCTTTTCCTGCTTCCATAATGACAAGCAAACTCTGCCCCCTCCCAGAGCCTCTCCCCATGGAGAATTCCTCAATCACAGAAGACAGGATCGGTTATTAGGAAGTCAGAAAGATGCCACATGTCCCCCATCACTTTTATGCTCATGGACAGTTACTTAGCAAAAAGTTTCTCAGTGAAGCTTAAGTTGGCCACCAGCCAGCTCAAGTGGCACAGCACCCTGGCCCTCTGTTCTTTTGAATTCTGACTGCTGCTGATAGTTTCTCACTACGCTGTCAACCCCTTGGGAAAACACTGTATGTGTGTTAGAGCAAATTGCCAGGTTTCTTTTGCATTAGACCTTGTGAGATAAAATCAATTGACCTCTTCAAATGGATGGAGGCATGTCCCTTTCTTCTTGAGGAAGGGAGACCTGTGCGAATTGGAGGAAGGCGTCTTGGGCTAAGTGCTAAGGGCTGTGTAGTTCAGGTAGCCCACGACAGTGTTGAGAAGACAGGTCTCCTTTCCAAGAGCCGCCGCCTCTGAACCAAAGTGGATTATTTCCTCCAGCAGCAAATCCAATTGACGATTGAACATTTGCAGTTCTTACAGGGATTTAAGTGCAATTTTAAAGTTGCAATTTTTATAACTGGGGTGAGGAAAAGAAAACAAATCTGAATAAGGCAAGATAATCCTATGCAGAGTTGGCGTGTACAGTCCTATTCCTTCTATCCTGAATGTTTTCCAGGCAGAGGGGAAAAAATTTTTTGAATGTTGAATATATGCAAACATTACAATCAAGGATAATTGTTGTGTCTGTATGCTCTGACTCTGATTTCGCTTTCTCTTTTTCATCTCCTGTACCCTATAGGGATATGATCACAGACATAGAAATAGAATTTGCATTTATATAAATAATGCCCAAGCTGTTTGGAGGACAGGCTCCCTGTCTAGGGCAAAATGTTTAGAGCTGGCATTTTCTGCTTCAAATCTAGGTTTTGGCTTAGATCACAGAACTAAGGCCTTTTCTTCATAGGGCCTCAGAGTTTACTCAGCACCTGTACATATCTGTTCCTTGATGTGATCTTCACACTAACCCCGCGGAGTCGGCCGATCCGACGTTATTATTCTCATTTTGCCAAGGAGGGAAGGAGGCTCAGAAGAAAGCATCCAGATGAGAGATTTGTTGGTAGTGTTTATAATGACGGCCTCCAGTAGCACCGTTGTTAATCCTAGAATATGAACTGCTTGCTGTTTTCTCCCTCTGGTGAGCGGGTGGCCTTTTATGTTCCGGTTGGGTCTGTCTCGAGCGGCCTCATGAGACTTAATGAGTAGTATCTGCAAGGTGCGTCCGGATCCTCAGATAAGAGGAGCCCGTGTTAGTATTTATTAGGGAAGAGCAGAGCCCCTCGAGGAGCCGCTGCCTCGTTAATGACGCTGGCCAGAGGAGCAGCCGGTTCCTGGGCTTTGCCTGGAGTCCTTACTAGTCATTACTGTCAGGAAACGCACCCCTACCGGGATGTTACTTTATATGCTGTAAGTGCATTTTTAAAACAGAGAAAGGAAAATAGAAATCATCTTTTTGATGTAGAATGATGCAGGACAGCCGGTGACTGTGATCCTGTATTCCACGAATTTGAAGATCTAGGCTTGTTCCGAATTTTGTATCTCCCGGGCTTTAGGGCCAGGAGGTACCGATGGACCCATGCTGTGGGTGGGGTCATGCTAAATTTCGGGGGGTGCAAACTGGTAGCACACTGGGCTCTGTTGTGCACCAGCCACTCCTATTATCACAGGACAGCCATGGATAAGTTACTTAAGGCCACAGGCCTGTTTCATCCTCCCTCAAGTAATCCCTAAGATGATAATGCTGACCTACTTCCCCAGGTGCTTGGAAAGAGGAACTAGGGAATGGTTGTAAAGGCATTTCGGATGTACAAAGGCATGCTGTAAACACTAACTGCACTAACTAATAAGAAAGCAGCAGTCCCTCTTACTTCCCAGGGGATGTTGTATGATGATGATTTTCCCTCGTGTTTTCTTTGCTAAGTGAAAATGCTGCCCCTGCCTAGGAGATAATGCAGGGAAAAAACACTCTAGACTGGGTCCAGGAATGTGTTACTAATTGGTAAATAATTCTGCTGTTAAAAAATCTCACTGATGCTGTTAAAAAATAAAATTTCGATTTTTCCCTCTTCTGTTCCTGCCGCTACCATCTTCTTTCTCTCCCTCATCACCACCACCACATCAGCCGTCCACACTGTGGAGCACTCTTGCCCCATAGGAATCTGAGAAAAACGAACCAGACTGTAAAAACTCTTGACACACAGTAAATCAATTTTTTTACAACATTCATTGTTTGTAAAATAAAATATTAGCTGACCTAAATAACATAGACTAAGTCATTTTGCCATGATTTTGAATTTGGACTTGAAATACAGAGTAGTTATTTCAAAAAGTCAAAAAGACTTTATTTTTTTAAAGATTTTGTTTATTTATTTGACAGAGAGAAAGAGCAAAAGAAGGGGGAGCAGTAGGCAGAGGGAGAAGGAGAAGCAGGGTCCCTACTGAGTAAGGGGCCTGATGCAAGGCTTAATCCCAGGACTCTGGGATCATGACCTGAGTCGAAGGCAGACGTTTAACGGACTGAGCCACCCAGGTGCCCCTTAATTTTCACTTTAATGAGCATGAACGTAAAGAGAAATTCTTTTATTAGTTTTCTATAAAGTGGCATTCTCGGTTCTTCAAGGAGCTGTGGGGCAAACACGAGAGTGTCCCTCCACAGTGGAAGAAAGGGGTATTGAATGTGGCAAACCTGTAGGTTTTTTATTCTCAGGAATTTTAGAGCGTTCATTTAGGGGCACTGATGCATGGGTATTGTTCTCATATTCTGCAATGGGTCTAATGCATTATGGCAGTGAGTATTCACGTGAGTAATAAGATACTCCCGAACACGGGAACTTAAAACGACAATTTATAGTTTCTCAGACTCGCGTACATTGACTGGGGTTTTGGTTCACTCTATGGGGTGTCAGCTGGGGTCATTCGTGCAGCTGCGTTCAGCGGGTGGCTCAGCTGGGGCACCGTGGTTCACCTCCGTGCAACCTCTCCCCAGCAGGAGAACTTGGACTTCCCTATAGCAGCTCCCAAGAGCAGATTCCTAGAGAGCAAAAGCAGAAATGCGAGGCCACTTAAGGGCTGCACTCAAAATAGTGTCCCATCTGCGGCAGTGCTGCTGTTTGGAGCAAGTCACAGGACCAGCCCAGACTCTGGAAGAGAGGAAAGAGATTTAATTTCTCAATGGGAGAAGCAGCAAACACATTCAGGGAAGGGAGGAATGGATGGAGGCCATCAGTGGCGACGAGCGCGTGCATGCATTCTACCGGATGGCATGGTCATTGCTATGTACACCAGACCCTCTTTCCGGGTGCCACTGATAGATGGAGTTCCTCTGGAGCAGGAACCAGAGTAGTCTCCGTGTCACTCACAGGACCTGGCAGTGTGCCTCATGCAGGGCAAAAGCTCCCTCTTGTTGAATGAAAGAACACGCCGTGAAGTTTTAGAAAGTTGAGTATGATATCAATGCTAAGAAGTCCCATTGCTGAGGAATAGGAAGTACCAAGTTCACGCTTAGTGTAGTGATGTCTCTTGTCCCCCGTCCCCCCATGCTGCTGCAAGCTGCATTGCAGGAGTCTTTGAAGCCCAGAAACGAAGTCATTTGGCAGATAGCAGTGCTAACTGGTGGTTTCGGTAGCATCCCTGGAAAGAACAGAGGACTCCCCACATGAACATCTTCTATGGGGGGATCCTTGCTGCCAGCCCCCCAACAGGGGACTGCCCAAGCCTTGGTCATCTGCGTCTCTCCAAAAAGGCACAGGACGCATGCTAGGCACTCAATAAGCGCTAAGTTGGTGAGTGAGTGAAAAGAAAAGAGGGAACGTAGGTCCTGTGTACCAGTCCTGGCACCAAGGAAGACTTCTGGGATGGAGTGTGTGATTGCTTGTCCTGGCACACCCTCGTGTCCTGGTCTGTCTCCCCTACCGACCGAGACCCTTCTGCTGGACACATAGAGGGGACATCTGCGGCTGTGCTCCCGAGCTAATCCCGTGAGGCCCGAGGAGCACTTGCTTCCTGTACCATCCACTCTGTTAAAAGAGTATTAGACCATCCGTCTCAAAACATTCAGGTGAGGATTTGATGGAAGCGGATTAACAATGAAATCTTAGAGAAGTGTAAATGGGTTCTTAGATTTTCCTGTGAGCATTAGGATGAAGGTTTTTAAAAAGGACTGTAGCTACTGATGAAAAGATGTCTTTTACGTTGTTGTAGCCTCTGAAAATCCTTTTCCTCCTCTCCTCGTGTTTCTTCCCATTGATACTATTACTAAGGTTACTGTTTTGGTATTGTCCAGAGAGAAGGTAATCGATTTTGACAGGTGTTCTTGAATTATGTGTGTATTCCCTCTTATTCATGATACTCTGAGATATCCTTTCTCTTAGTATCGTTAATAACATTTGGACAGAAATTGGAATTCTTTGTTAAAAGTGATAATTTTCTACTTTAATTCTCAGTCACTTTTAACTTTTCTACCTTCTCATGCCGTTTTAATTACGAACACATTGTCATTCCGAAAACGAAGTTTCAGGACACATGAAGGCCTCCATCCTGATAACTAAATCTCTTAAAGAAAGAAAAAGAAGATGTCTAGCTGGGTTTCCAAGAAATTGCTGTGGCTGTGTTTGTGTGTTTGTCTGTGTGTTCACGTGTTCACACAGGCGTGTGCATGTGTGCATGCGTGCTCATGCCCTGGAGACTGGTATCAGAATGACGTTGACCTAAAAATGCACTCTAGATTTTAACACACCTCTAGTAGAAGAGAGTAGAAAACATTTGCTGCGTGGAATTATCGGTCCCATTACCACCCAGGTGTCAAAGAAATGAAGCTTTTCTATTACAAGATTGCAGTAAATCACACGAGGGGATGACACCTCGTTAACATGGGTAAAGTTACTGTAATTTATGTATAAATAACTTTTCTTTGTCAAGACGTAGTATCATTCAGTCCCTCCAGAATAATGTCTCTTCCATGAAAAAAGTGAAATGCTAAAAAAAGCCTATTCTGTCAAAGAAATCCACAGAAGACAATGGTTTCCTGCTATAAAACTGGCTTTGACACAGCCCACAGCTGCTTGCTCTATAGTTTTAGGTTTTTGCGTTCAGCATCAAAGGAATATTTCAGGTCTTATCTCAAATAGTGATTTGCTGTGTTCTTGGCTTTGATACGTAAATTAGCTAGGAACCAGTTTAGGGCCAGACCAGGTATAAGATCTCCTGGGTGTTCTCTGGAAAAGGGGCCGTGTTGAGTGAAGAAAGTCTCCCCTCTTGATTTTATACCCAACTCATGGTCACAGTTAGAAGGATCTTCCATGTGGCTTATGAAGGGGAAATTGTACCCAGAGTCCCTGGAATGGTCGAAACATCTAAGAGGGATCCTGAACTGCCGTCCTGTGTTGGGGCCCCAAGACTGGAAGTGAGCCCAGTCACCGTTACTGAGTCATTCCTGTGGTTTGAGGGTAACTCCTGGTGAGGGGACAGGCAAACAAGGGGGTCTGGAACCCTTACATAGGCAGGGGTTCCCTTGGACTGCCTGACAGCTTCTAACAGATGCTCTGTTGTCCCATTATCATCTTGAGCTCTACCACCCCCATGAGGATCTCTCTGAATTGGGCTGTAATAATCTGGAACCTGTCACAGTTTTCACATGATAGCCTGTCCACTGTTACTACCAAGAGAGATCCTGGTTTCTAGATATTTATATAAATTCTGGGAGGGAGTTTTTCTTAACATTGGTCTTGACTTTGAGACATTATATTTATATGCTTTCTGGTGGCCATGTTGTTTAGTGGTAGACATTTTACTAGTTGGGGTCAGGGTCCAGTCTCAGCAGGATAAACTTAACACACTTTGCTGCTTCAACTTGGCTTCTCCAACCCAGGGCTCTGAGTGTCAACATGGTCCATGGAGGAAGCTCAAAGAACCCTGAGGCTAGGCTTAGCAGGCCTGTGTCCTGGCCCTGAAGTGCTCTTGCTTATGCGCCCAGTTTTCTCCTCGGTAAATGAGGCCAATGAAATTAATCGTTTTCAAGACCTCTTCTTGGCCCGAAGGAAGATTATTTTTTCTTTCTCATTATTTTTTTAAACACAAAACTAGTACTTGCTCATTAAAAGAAATAAACGAAATAAAAGAGTACAAAAGGAAACAAATGAAAAATAGAAGTTGCACCCCCTCCTTAGGTCCCAAAGTATAAAAGGGGAAATCGCTGGACTTGAAAGTTCTTGAGGTCATCTCTAAAGATGGCGTTGTGTAGTCCTGTCAGGTTTTCTAAGGTATCCTGTAACATGCGGTACCACAGGCAGAACCATTCCCAGGGAAGGGCTCCTCATTCTGTCTTTGTCTCACCATTGCAACTAGTGCCACGGATGGCCAGTGACCGGCGTGTCTCTGTTTCTGACATCTTGTCTCCAGTAGTCTTTGTTTCTTCTTCTTACGTTTAAAAAGTACCTCTCTTATCTTCTTTCTCTTCTTCCTCCTTCCTGCTCCCCTCATTCTTCTTCCCCTCTTTCATTTTTCTTTCCTCTTCTGCATTTCTAAAAGGGTGTCCTAGAAATAACTAAATACTTGTTGGTAGCTCCCTGTGAAAGACAATGCTGGTGTTGTAGACTATTGGTGTTTTTTAAAAAAATAAACTAATCCCATGGGTCCAGTCCACAAAGTGCTCGCTCTGTATAAGATGTCAAACTGAGTCCTAGAGAATGGTGGGATTATGTGGTATTAAACTCAAATCTGTGGCTGGCCAGCTCAGAGGGAAATGAAAGCTGAGGGAAGGTTCTGGGTATCCTGAAAGCTGGCATTCTTTGCTGAGTTGAAAAGAGGAGACAGATGTTAACGATGATGCTTTTTTACAAGTTCCTCCAAAAGCATATGAGAAATGTAAAATTTGGATCCACCATTTGCCTTCTCCCAAGGCTGATTCCCTGAGAGGGTTCCCCATTTGCTCTTGGCTCTCAATTTGCTTTCTGTTTGGCTGTTGAGTGTGTGTTGCTTTTTGTTGACTGTCAGTTGCAGGCTTTTGCCTCGTCTCATTCATGGTATTTAGACTCAGTTACTCATTGGGTGGGGAGTGTGAGCAGGCCATTCGGACTGAGTGGATTTCATCTCTAGGGTGATTACAGTTGGAGTAATCACATTTCAGGGCCTCTGCTCTCTTCTGATGGTTGGTGGAATGTGTTTTCCGGCTGCCCCACCAGATACCAGGAGAGAGGAAGCCTTGGCCTCTGTGGCCTGTTTGGGGATCATCTAATCTGTGATCCTCTCCTGCCGTTGGTTTGATTACATAACTGGGGAAAATTCATCACGGAAGAACTTACTTAGTAATTCTAAAGAACGCACAGTGTGCCAGGCTCCGCACTAAGTACCTGCTTGTACCCGAGACAAGTACTATCATGCCCATTGTAGAGATGAGGAAGATGAAGTTTGGAGGGGACAAGTGACTTGCCAGAGTCACTCAGCTAGTGAGCCTTGGAGCCAGAAATCAGCCTTGGGTATTTGACTCCCAAGTCCAAGCTCTTTGCCAGATGCCTTGCAAGCGTCATCCATCCCTGGAGCCTGACATCTCAGATGTACACCTCATGGGCGTGTCTGTGGTTCACTACCTACCAGTGGCACCTAACAGCAGAGCTCTTGCTCAGACACACACACACACACACACACACACACACACACACACACAGAGCACTAATTGTATTGTTTCACTTGTCCAGGACCTTACGGATCTTGCCACAATCTTGTAGAAAGGGTTCTCAAGGTAGAGTCAAAACAGTCGCATTGCTAGACTTTTCTAAGCCTTGGTCAACTCCTCTGTAAAATGAGGACTCTGACACTCTGATGGGGTCGTGGTGGTGGTTGAAGCTCTAGAACGAGAAGCAGAGACGGGCTCCCATGTCACTGGTTCTTGGTTCATTTCCTTTCCTTTCCCCATAGGTTCTTCTTCCTTCCTGCCTCTGTGGCCTGATGTTCTCTCCTGCTGTCACAACAGCTCAGTGCATCTAGTCACAGGAAAGCTGAGCCGGCTGTGTCTCTAGCAGCCTTGAGCTCTCAGGGAGAGAGTCGGAGGAGTGGGTTAGCCGTGGTCAGACCCTGCACCAGGCGGCCGGGCTGTCCCAGAGCTCTGGAGAGGCCAAGCCTGCAGGCAGACACAGCCATCACAGGAAGAGGTAGCCTGCTGCTGGAACACACTCCAGTTCCGATCTCGCTCCGTTCAGGGTGTGCCTTTCATCTTCAGCAGTCCGTCCTGACCTCCCAAGGCTTGACTCGTGCAGTCTAACGGGGGCTTGTGAAAGTGTGGGCCCTTCTGTTGCCAGTCTGGCCGAGCCATTTAACCCACTGTGGAGACAGCCTCCTAAGAGGAATTGGAAGGCAGACTGCACTCGTCCGAGGGAAAACATATGAGGCCCCATCCTGGACATCCTGTGAATGAATTCATTTATACATTTTCTCCAGCAGGAGTTTCCAGGAAAGGAAAATGAACTGAGAAATGGTGACAGTGAATATAACCTCCTACTGTGATTTTTTTCCTTTTGGAATTATTAATAGCATAAAGTTATAGACATAAGAAATAAAAATAGTAAGTTTTTAGGAGATATATATCACCAGCAATTATATGCTACAAATCAGCCTTTCCTGTTTTTAACTTTTTATTTTGAAGTAAGGCTATACTTGCAGGAAAGTTCTGAAAGTAGTGTAGAGAGTCCTTCCTATCCTTCACCCATCTTTCCCTAACCAAACTAAGAAATTAGCATTGGTACAATACCATGAATTAAGCTACAGACTTTATTTGGATTCTATCAGATTTTTCCTTGCTTCTCTTTCTGTTCCAGGATCCAATCCAAGATCCCACACTGCAGTTAGTCCTCATGTCCCCTTCAACTCCTCCAAGTCTGTGACTGTCCCCAGTCGTAGCTCTCATGGCATTGACATTCATTCATTTTAATGCTCCTTTTCAGTCCTTCCATCTAACTTGTTTTCTAGTCAGCATTATTGTACTGTAGTTCTGTTTTTCCATTTAACATCCCAGTGTAAGAAACTTCCAGTGGGTGGGATGGTAAGTGGCTAGAATTGCTATCTGCAGTCAATGCGATTCAGTTCTTACAACCTAATAATCACAGAATGAGAGAGCAACAGGACTGGTAGTTTTCTTCTCCACCCTGTCTTGCCCGCAAAGAAACGGAGGGTGGTGGAGTGAGGGGACATGCCAGGGATACACACAGACTTGGATGGTTAATGGAGACCCCCAGCCCCCGTTCGTTGGTATGTGGGGACCTTCTTTGTCTGTCTCGGCGTGATCACAAGCATGGCTCCCATCCGCAAAGCTGGAGATGGGCTCTAAAGGGAAGGAAGGCATGACATTATCCTTCTATTAAAAACCTTCCTTAAGACCTGCAAAGTTTTCCCATTGTACTTGGAATTAAATCCAGTCCTTTTATCTACAAAGTTCTCAGAGACCTAGGCTTGTCTCGCCTCCTTACCACATCAGTACTATTTCCTCACCTCCCTCATGAGTTTCTAGCCACAGGGGCCATTTCTCTTCCTCAGACATTCCAAGCTTATTCTTACCTCCCACCACAGGGCCCTTGCACTTACCATTCCCTCGACCAGCATAGCTTTCTGCCTAATCATCACAGGGCTACTTCCATCCTTCTGCCCATTTTGGCCTCTCCAATATTCAAAGACAGTCTCTTCAGAGAGGCCTTCTGTTGGCCATCCTTTTTAATAGGGGGTGCCCCCATGTCACTTTCACTTGCTATCCCCTGACTACTTTCTTTCCTTCACCTTTCACTGTTGCAGATGACCTCTTGCTTGTTTATTGTCTCTGTCCCCCAGTAGAACAGGAGCTCCATGAGAGTAGGAACCTTCTCATGCTCCAGACTGTACCCCTGGAAGCAGAACCCATCTCTGGGCATCTAAGAAGTAGCTCAATAAGTAAGTCGATCAAGTGAGTACATTTTCTGAGAGCAATGGTTACAAGAAGAGGAGCTCTGTCCTTACCTCTCTTCTGGAGCCTTTGAGAAGTGTTTCCTGGGTCCTAGTCACCAAGAATTTATTGGAGGTCTCTGTATTTAGCAGCATAATAGCGCTTTTGTTAAAGCTGCCCATCCTCTGTTTTTTTTCTGTTTAACTTGAATAGACAGCAAAAATGATGAGCATTTCAAAGGCATTTAAATTAATGTCAGCACTGCCCTGGGCCTTTGGTGTGTTCTTTTCATGGAGAAGCCTTCCCTTCCCTTAAAGGTATTTTAGGACACCTCTTTCCCAAACATTTGGAGTAGAATTAGCATCTTTAAAGGATAATAAAATGCCATGGTTTAAACACGTTTCTATTACTTTTGACATCTGGATTATTACTGCATTGTCATAGGAGTGGCAATCCAGGAGCCTTGAAAGGGCCTTTAGCAGCAGATCAAAAGAACGGAAGTGCCTTCCTTGGGGATTCACAGCCTGAAACAAAAGGGCAGCTCTTCCCTCCCTCAGGCCTGTACCGCAGCCCCCCCCCCCGCACCCCACCCCCACACTTTGTATTGTTACATCTAGATGGAGACCTGTTTTATTTGAGAGCTGGGCAAGCTTTTATTATTTAATGTTTTCCCTTTCTAACGAAGTTTACTTCGCCAACTCATTTGGCATGATTTACTGGGGCTGCTGCAGATAACCCTGCTGCCAAGGCTGGAAATGAACAAAACATAGGTAATGGTGAGCTATTCTCAACGAAGGCATTAAGAAATGCCAAATGAGGCCATTGAGATGCGATTAGAAATGCGAGACTACCCTTTTCACTTACAAGGAAAAAAATTTATTTCTAGCTAATGTTACCAGTCCATTTTATGGATGAGGACACTGGAGTTCAAAGAGATCAGACAATAGTGGGCAATGAAACATGAACCTGTCTTTTTAAATTTTTTTTAAGATTTTATTTTTAAGTAATCTCTGTGCCCAATGTGGGACTTGAACTCACAATCCTGAGATCAAGAGTCTAATACCCCTCTGACTGAGCCAGCCAGCCAAGCCCCTTTTAAAAAATTAGAAACGTACGTATTCTATCATGTTCATGGACCAGCAGGCATTATCCTTGTTTATTTGCTGAACGGTATGAACGATGAATAAGTTCTAAAAAAGGTTTTCAGTTTTTGTTCCCATTTTGTTTCGTATTTATTTCAAGTGCACAAAACCACCACACTTAGGCTGAGCACGAGCTCCTTGAGAAGAAGGACCAGCTATGGACCCAGGAAGCGAGGGGTAGTGCCTGCTTCCCTTACTGTCACCAACTAAGCCATTTGTCAATGGAGGGCAGGAAGTGTCTCTTCGGCCACAGCTGCTTCTCAGTTTTTTTTATTTTTATTTTTACTTTTTTAAAAGATTTTATTTATTTATTTGAGAGAGAGAGACTGTGAAAGAGAGAGCGCGTGTGCATGCCGGAGAGGGGGAAGGGGCAGAGGGAGAAGCAGCCTCCCCGCTGAGCAGGGAGCCCGTTGTGGGGGACTCAATCCCAGGACTCTAGGATCATGACCTGAGCCAAAGGCAGTTTGCTTAACTGACTGAGCCACCCAGGCGCCCTGGTCCTCAGTTTTTAATCATTGTCTGAGCCTATTGTAAAATGAATTTTTTAGAAACCGATTTGTATGAGATATATAGCAGTGTTACGGGTCATTTATTATACCCCAGTTTTGGAGCCGAGTTCTCTTAGAGGAAAAATACCAATACCCATAATTCTATATTTTTGATAACATTGCTCTGTGTAAAAAGACTTTGTCTGCACACGGTATTTAGGCTTATTTGTGGATATCACAAAAAAACATTGCCTAAATTAGTGGAAAAGTAATGCTGGCTAAAATGAGCCAGAAATGTGTTTCTTTGAAGTTTATACTTTATTTGAGAAAGAGAAATGCAGTCCATTTTGATAGATTGTCCCTTGATGTTACAAATGATGAGGAAGTCGGTGTTTGACTTCTTCCAGAATGTTTTATAATGCTCTATCTTACTATCTGAGTGTGTTTCAAAACAAACAAACAAACCCCCTTTGTGGCTGGGTGTGTTTTATAGGCATATAAATACCTGAATTGACTAACAGGCTGATCAGCAAACTTTATAGGTTACTCTAAAAAGTGAAAACTTCCATCAAAAAAAAAAAAAGTGAGAACTTCCTAATCGTGGATAAATACGAACCAGTCCCTTTGTTTAAAAATGTCAATTTAATCAGGAAGACCAAGTTAAGTGTGGGTGACAGTAAACCTCACAGCACGTTTTATTAATTCATACGTAGTATGGCAGAACTAGTCGCTTCTAAAAACAGCAAAGCAAGAGGACATTTCTCATTCAGAGTATCTCATTTTCCATAATTAATAATTAATAGAGCTTTTCATTTTTAAGTGTCAGTACTGAAAGCACCAGTGTGCTCAGCAGTAAGCAATTTCAGAGTGTTATTTTAAGGTAATGGTGTTCCACTAACAACAAAAGTCTGAGGATGGGCAGGAAACACACTCACTATCAGAAAGGGGCATCATCCTGAAACAGGGCTTAAGTGACTTATGCATCATCCTGAAACAGAGGCTTTGTGGATTTGTTCCCCCACCCTTTGCACAGGACTCTGTTGGTAGGTACCTAGACTAATAAGCATTTTACGGTGTTTAAAATCTCTGAAAAATGGGGGTAAGGGTGGAACAGATTTGTTAATGGTGAAAATTGCTAGACCCTTAGATGGGCTGATGGTCGTAACTATGAAAGTGCTGGCAATTCATTGTCACCTGTTTGTGTTTGGGCAAGAATCTGGGTATTTATTGGTGGACTTGCCTACGTGAAAACATTTGCTTTGCTGAGGTAGCCTTGTTTGATCTGAGAATTATTTGGGACGGGTGTGAGGAGGAGGGTGTCAAGAAGGAATTCTGTGGAGAATGCTGTCTTTTACTAGAATTCGGGGCTGTTTTGGGGTGAATATGTAGAGTCAGACATGGACTGGGCCATCCTAATTACCAAGGTTTGCCGGAGATGTGTTAAAACAAGCAATCTGTCTTGTCTTGTTAGTTTTCTGCACTTGGAATTCTTCAAATTTTGAAAAATAATAGTTCCATATCGGCCAAATAACAAAGAATAGGTTTATGGAATGGGATAAGACCTGTATGACGTGACCTCTGCCTTTTGATCTCATAGAGCTCATACCTGTTAATGTGAGCATCATTCTCCTTAAAATAGATGTAAAACATCCACTATACTTTCCCAAGGAGACAAGTGTTTTCCCTGTAGAATATTTTTCATTCATTAGTTTTTCAGGTGCCCATGGTACACCACCTTTTTGTTGTTTTGGTTTTGAGGTATACCAGTTCTGTATAAGAAGTTTAACATACAAAGCATGAATGTTTTGTGCTCTAAGGACTTCCGTAGGAACTAGTGCATGTGTTAGGGCAGATTCTGGAAATGCGCTCTGAGGTTATAAGGTCTTGGAGAGATGTCATTTGGGAGGATATTTATTTATGGGGTAAGTTGATAGATTTCAACTGATGGCAGCTCAGAACAATTGGCAGTGGCTTCCTGGACTACTGTGTTGAGAAGGATTCTGAGGGCTCCTGAATTCAATGGGAAAGAAATCCATTACTTAAGGGCATCAATCGACCGATGGAGCAGTGACCTTGTCTAAACCAGTATTTAGCTGGGTTCTGTACCAGTGTCCCAAGAATTTAGTTAATGAAAACCTATTATTTGTTGAGCTCTTTACCATGGGCTGCTTGCTGTGAAGAAAACGAATATGCAAAGTTTAAGGTCGAAGCATTAAGTAAGCTAATGGTGGGCAACGGTCCGAAAGCAACTGCTGTGGGAATTGGAAAGGAGCAAATACCAGGCCAGAGTCAGGACAATCATGGAATTCGGGACACCAAGGAATGGCAAAGGGGAAGCCACTCCTGCAGGGAGGGACGGTTTTAGGTAAGCAAAGGCAGCTAGCAAGAAGTATAATCTTTTCAGAGGAATGTGAAGACGTGGGCCTCTTTGGAGAAATTAACTGTGATTGGGAGAAAATGGGAGCCCCAAGCTGGTAGAGAGCCTTGGAAATGAACGGTTTTTATGGACTTATTCTTGCTGTTCTGTTCTACATTATAGGTCCCTAGAAGGTAAACAAGCAAACAAACAAACAAACCTGGCTGTCAGTCAGCTTCTTTCATTCAGCAAAGATTTATTGAGCTGCTCACCATATGCTAGGCACCATATTAAGATGGCAGGACTACCTGGTATAGACACTGACCTTGAGAACTTTTTAGATTAGAGTAGGAATCAGGAAGGAAATTACTACCCATTCATACCTATGTGTCTCTTCAAGGAACTTAGTGTTAGTACCATTATAAAGAAGGGAAAATCAGGGCCCCACAATGTTAACTTGCCTATGGCCAGCCTGCAGAGCTAGATTTGAATCTAGATCTCTTGAACTTGAATACTGGCTTCTTTTCACAGGAGTTCTTACAAGGACACTTGGATTAGGTGGTATATTTATGAGCCTCCTTGATTTAAATTCTCCTTTGCTCAGAGCTAGAGATAGAATGTTCTTGTAGTTCTTTCTGAAAGACATTGAAAGGAAGCATTTTTATTGAAGAATAATATATGTACAAAAAAAGTCCACAAATCGTAAGTCGACAGCTTGACCAGTTTTCACAAAGTGAACGCACCCTTCGTAACCACTACCTGGAAGAATGTGCTTTGATTTCACTTGGAGTGGAAATTATCCATAGAGTGATTTTTTTTCTGCATACTTCCTTTCTCTTTCTCCGTCTTCCTCCCTTCTTTCTCTTTTTCCTAGTCCCCCCTCCCCCGCTGGTTCCTCCAGGCTGAAGTGTAATCCCTTGGGCTTCTTGATCACAGAACTTTGTCCCAAGGACTTCCATGAAGCCACCTGAGAGAGAAGAGGGGACAGTGCCCTGAGGTGCCCCTTGTCTGGGAATCAGTTATTAGAGAATGAATATGAGAAGTAACAGGAATCGTGAGTGCTGATTTAATTCTACTTGAAGTCACATTCTACTTCTGTCATAATACCTGCAATATATTAAAGAGTATACTCATTTCACTCTTCACAAGTAGACTCATACAAAGAAACTGAAGTTCAAAGAGCTTAAGTGACTTATGCAAAGTTATACACTACCTTGTAAATGGGAAATTTCTTTACACGCCTCCATTTTTCCTTAAAATACACCATAGCTGCCTGCTTTTACCTTCACTCATTGCTAAACATAAGTTTGCATGCTTAAAAATAAAACTGAATTAACAAAGAACATCGACACCAGGTTCGTTATAGGACCTGCTTTTTTTTCCTTCTCTTTCTTTTTTAGAATAAGAACTCTGATTCCAGATAATTGCAGTCCTGGAAATAGGACTAAGTCCCATATTTTAAGGAGCTGTTCTCACATTTCCAGATCTCTGTAAGAGCAGGTCTTTGCAGCCTTGTTTACTAGCATTGTTATTTTAAAGCTGTTGCAACTGATTTTCTTAGCAGGACCAGAATTTCCTGAAGAGATGCCAACAAGAGATAAATCCAATCTCTTTGCCTTGTAGTTAATGAAAAACACAAATTTTAAGAACTCAAGTTCAATTACTGTCCCTCGAGTAACCGAGGAAATATTTTACACGCCCTTTGAATTGATACACATGAAGTTCCAAAGAAGGACACCTGAGAACGTGATTGTTTCCACCTTCCATCTTCCATCATTAGATTGAGTTTTGTGGGCTGAGAGTGACCTTTATTATTTCTCGTTCTTTCTCATGTCATTGCAAATGCAGGAATAACAACCTGTTGAGGCTAAGCCTGTCGTCCTTAGATTCCTGATTATAAGTACCATTGGATGGGTTTTTTTTCCCCCTAAGATTTTATTTATTTATTCTATGGAGAGAGAGAGAGTGAGCACAAGCAGGGGGAGCAGAAGAGGGAGAAGCAGGCTCCCCGCTGGGCAGGGAGTCCAATGCAGGGCTGGGTCATGACTCTAGCCGAAGGCAGTTGCTTAACCAACTGAGCCACCCAGGCGCCCTCCATTTGGTGTTTTGATAGAGACTGTCTCAAGCTGTAAGACTAATTTGTCTGTGCAAGGAGGAAGAAATGGGAGATTCAGTACAGGTCATCAAAGATTGACGATAATTTTTAACACTGTCCTTTCAGGAACACCATTTTGATTCATGTTCAGTTGAATCCATGATAAATCTTTACACATTTGTGGGTTTTTTTTTTTAAGGTTTATTCATTTTGAGAGAGAGAGAGCAGGTGGAAGGGGCAGAGGGAGAGAGAGTCTTAAACAGACTCCATGCTGAGCACAGAGCCCAACTCGGGGCTCCACCTCACAACCCTGAGATCACGACCTGAGCCAAAAGCAAGTCAAATGGTTAGCCTACTATGCCATCCAGGTGCCCCTACACATTTGTGTTTTTTAAGAGTCAGTTCTAACTTGGGTGATCCGTCACTTGGGGAAATTTTAAAACGCTGCAATAGATTCATAATAAACATAGGGTTTTTAAAGTGGAAAATGAGTATTTTCTTCCCTCGCATCACTCATCAGGGAGTCTTGGCTCATCAGTGGAGTGTGTTCTGTGGATGTCTAGGGAATCCATGTAACTAAATGAACCCGTCTCCGTCCCCTGTTCCTTTCCTTAGTATCTTCTGGGAGTATTGGAGTTTTTGCCTTGACAGCTTCCTACTTCCTCTTCTTAATTTGAGCCTTCGAATATAGCCAAACTTAATAAAACACCCCTCAAATAGGTGAATACCACAAGGAAAACACATGGTCTATGCTTCCTTTGTGCTAGGCATAGCTGTAGACAAACACTGTGCCGTGTGCGTATTAAGAGTTCAACGAATCCCCTTAGTGGCGTGAGTGACTGACAGACGATACTAAAGATCGCGTAGTTCGGTGGTGATGTACACAGATCCTGCTTTCTCTCCCTCATTTGTGGAGTAAAAACAAACTTTTCCCTTTATAAAGTTAGAGATTTGCTAGGAAAATCAAGGAACACCTTAGTGACGAGAAAAAGAAATTTCTTGCTCCCGGATTGTTGAATGTATTTGTGATATCCCTCCCCATGTCTGACGATGACAGGGAGTCTGTTTATGGGGATGTGAGCTAACTCAAGCACCTGAGCTGCTCCTTGGCCTTAATAGAGGAGAAAGGAAGAAATGAGCAGGAGAAGACAGGGAATAGATTGGTTCACCCTCAGGAGCCCCCTCTGTTGCCCGGCTTTGCACAGAGTGACTGGAGGCTGGAGCAGGGCGTTGTGTTGTTTTCGTCATATGTTTTGCCATGCACCTGCTTTGGCACCTTGTTTCCCCTGTAAATGCTGGGGGGGTCATTATCATAACAATGCTTGGCCAAGTACTGTAAAATGCTCTGATCTTGCCATGTAGTGCCTTGGAAACTGCTGGACTCGACCTTTCTGGCAGATCAGAATTGTGGCTTCACTGGGACTTCTTACAGGGGCCTTTACTTCCATAGGCCTGAGTCTTTGCAGAGTTTACACAGTGTCTACTTCAGTAGGATTCAGAGAACTCTTTTAACGGTATCATGGGCTTTCGGGTCAGGCAGCCCTGTGCTGAACCATGGGTGTTCCGCTCATTAACTCTCTGTCCCTGGGCATGTTCCTTAACCTCTGAACTTCATCAGTAGATCCAGGAATGGTATCACCTACATCCAAAAGTAACGATGACTTGAGGAAAAGTAACTACCAGTAATGGTACCAACTTTCCCTTTTCCTCTGCTTTCTCGAAATTTCCCCTAGTTCCAGGAACCATCGAATCTCTTACTGCCGAAAGTGAATCACATGAGGGTTGTGGGATCCCGAGTTTGGAGACAGTAGACCGTGTTTTGGAGGTTGGGTCTCCGGCTCATTCTAGGCCCCTGCTGATTCCAAGCCAGAGGAGTTGCGTCCGCTCTCCGGGGTGGCTGACGCTCAGCCGTCTGTGGTAGCTTTTCCAGTTGTCAGTCACCGCAGTGATTCGGCGTAGCCTGGGTTTGTGCTCCAGAACTAGACTTGTGGTGCACGCCGGCCTCCAACAGTGAGTTCCGTGGCGTCCGCCCGCTATCCAGACATTCTAGATCTTGAACTAAAGAGTTCAGTACAGTTGTTTTCAGCTTGCTTTTAAAAACAGAGACATGAGCTTCCTCATGTTTTTTTATATGTAAAAAGTCTGTAACATTTATAAAATCGCACGTCTTTGAAGAGTGGCAGTGCCCCTGCTGCCTTAGCCTGGTTCTGCTTAGCTGAGTGCCTCAAGACCGCACTCAACTCAGAGGTCGCCTCCGGCCCTCTTTCCTCCCTTCCAGGTAGGTCTTCGTCCTCCTCGTGCTCCCATGGAACACTTCTCTCAAAGCACCCACCACATGTGTAGAAATGAACTGTTTAGCTGTTGGCTTAGCCCACAAGGCTCGAGCCCCGTGAAGGCAAGGATCTTCCTTGTAGTCACGGTGGTGAATCTGTCTCTCAGCCCAACACCTCGTACGAAGTGGGAGCTGGATCTGTTTTTGCTGTGGTTGGCCTAAAGCTCCTGCCATGCATCAGAGGGCTCTGTTCCCCTCCTAACTCCAGTTTGAATTTAGACCAACACTTACGAGCACGCATAGAGTCCAAGGGAAGATAATTTGACCTAGAGCGTTCCTCGCTCAAATTGCCACATATAAAGAACCATTTTCCTCAGACATATATACTTTGCTGATTCTCTAGCCCCAAAAGGTGGCATCGAGTACAAAACCCGGGCAGCTGATAAGCGTTGATTTTACGTTGGTTGCGTTTATCTCGCTGCGCCTTCGAAACACGGGCCTGTGTTGCCTTTGAGACATAATCTTTGGTCTCCCCCATCCCTCTAGATTGGATTAATAGATTTATGTGGCTGTTGAACACAAGCTGTCTCAGAACGCTGGTGTTTTAACCCAGTAGGAGCCCAGCTGATCCTTTCAAAAGCAACTTTTAAGAGAAACCGATGTCCTGTGAACACGTTAGCAAGCTGTCGTTGTGACTTTGTCAGCGGGCTCATCTCAGAGCAGCTGCAGACTCATTTGGAGATTGCCTAATTATTTATACACCCAGATCTCTCTCCTTTCCAGTGGTAGGCTGAGACTGAGCTGGCTCCTAAGGGCGGGAAGACACGTTTTGAATGCTTTGTCATTAAAATAGGTCACTTTTCTCTTACGTTTTCCAAAATCTTAAATCTGCTGTTAGAAAATTGTATTTCTACCAGCTTCTAAAGTTGTAAAACTGTTCTTTAAAAGACTTTCCTTTCTTGTGTTTGCAAATGTGAGAGCAATGTGCTCCACTGCAGTTTAAAGTATGTGTATTTGTGTGTGTGTGTGTGTGTTTAGACAGAGAATGTAAGTTTAATCCTAGTAGATGCCTATTCCAAAGACAGTCTTCTCTCTAGTGTAAATGCATATTTATCAGTATGGAACAAATGCACTCAACAAATAGAGTAAATGGCCTTTTACTCAAATTGCATATATATCTTTTTAAAATAGTGAACACTTTATTATCAATCACTTCATTTTTTTCTCCACCTACAGATTTGGAGGTTAGAGAAAGAAAGCATTGGGGGGCCAGGTTTTTTTTTGTTTTTTGTTTTTTTTGTTTTTGAATCAAAAGAAATCAGGAATCGGCAGCACCGTAGTCTCCTATTTACTGACCTGATTGGTATCATTTTCTGAGCTTGGGAGAGCCGTGTTCATTCATTTTTATTTTCCTTCTGCAGACTGAGTTTAGTAGCTAATGTTGCAACCGTCTACCATAAATAAATTGCTGCAAGATAACAAACAGAATTGGAATCTGTGCTTGCATGTGTCTGTCTGGTTTGCTTTTATTTGTTTCTTTTCCTCCCTTCTACCCAGCTCTGCCTAGAAAGGCCATTAGTGTGCTTTTGGGATGTTCACCATTATAACTTACGAAGCTTCACGTGGCCCTAAGCTGTTCACACGTTTCATGGCACCCGCAGCGGTGGCAGTGGGGGACGAGGTTAGAAGTCAGCTTGTCTCGGAGGTATAAGTTAACAATAGCGGAATGAAAAAGATGTGATTAAAATCACACTTGAAAATGTGCGGACACCACGATGCTGTTAAACAGGCCACGTTTCTGAGCTGCCTCTGTCTCATTCAGCATTACCGTGGCGAAAAGTCCCAACCTCGTATATCCACCAAACATGCAAGATTGAAACTAGGAAAGAGTGAATATTCGGAACATCTCCAATATGGCCATGTCTGGGACCTTGCGCCTGGGAGCCCACTGGGAGGCTTTTCCCCTGAAGAACTGGCTCCCCACACGTTACCTCTGATATAAAGGAAATCAGTGCAGGGACCCCAGTGTGGGATTAGGGAAGACCCGAGAGCATGCATGGCTGATTTGAAGGTTTGGTTGTAAAAGAGCCTGGCTACCTCCACATCTCGGTGTCTTGCCATATGGTATGGATTCATGAGGAGATACTAAGGTGTTGTAGAAAGAACACACACGGGGCGCCTGGGTGGCTCAGTCGTTAAGTGTGTGCCTTCAGCTGGGGCCTGATCCCAGGGTCCTGGGATCGAGCCCCGCATTGGGCTCCTCTGCTGGGAGCCTGCTTCTTCCTCTCCTACTCCCCCTGTTTGTGTTCCCTCGTTCACTGGCTATCTCTCTGTCAGATAAATAAATAAAATCTTTAAAAAAAAAAAAGAAAGAAAGAAAGAGCACACACTTTCGAGTCAAGGCAAAATAGGAACCCATTCCTGGATTTGCCTCTATGTAAAATGGGTATTATAATAACCAGAGCCACCTAGGAAGCACCTCCTATGTGCCAAGCTGTGTGCTCCGTATTAGTCTTTTTTTTTTAATAATATATTTTTGTTCTGTTATGTTAGTCACCATACAGTACATCCTTAGTTTTTGATGTAGTGTTCCATGATTTATTGTTTGCATATAACACCCAGTGCACCATGCAATATGTGCCCCTTAATACCCATCACCGGCCTACCCCAATCCCCCACCCCCCTCCCCTCTGAAAATAATTATAGGGGATGCCTGGGTGGCTCAGGTTAATTATCCAACTCTTGATCTCAGCTCAGGTCTTGATCTCAGGGTCATGAGTTCAAGCCTCACGTTAGCCTCCACGCTGGATGTGGAGCCTACTTAAAAATAATAATTATTATTATAGAACAACCTGTGAGCCTCTCATATCCTAGCCTGCCATCATCCATGGATGGGAGAGCGGAAAACAGTAGTGTGACTTGGACCAAGGCCCGCATACCTCTTGATTTTTTTTATAATAATTTTTTATTATGTTATGTTAGTTACCATACAGTACATCCCAAGTTTTTGATGTAAAGTTCCATGATTCATTACTTGCGTATAACACCCAGTGCATCATGCAATACATGCCCTCCTTAATACCCATCACCGGCCTATCCCAGTCCCCCACCCCCCTCCCCTCTGAAGCCCTGAGTTTGTTTCCCAGAGTCCATAGTCTCTCATGGTTCATTTCCACTTCTGTTTACCCCCCCTTCATTCTTCCCTTCCTTCTCCTACCGATCTTCCTGCTATTTCTTATGTTCCACAAATGAGAGAAACCATATGATAATTGTCTTTCTCTGTTTGACTTATTTCACTTAGCATAATCTCGTCCAGTCCTGTCCATGTTGCCGCAAATGTTGGGTAATCGTTCTTTCTGATGGCTGAGTAATATTCCATTGTATATATGGACCACATCTTCTTAATCCAGTCATCTGTTGAAGGGCATCTCGGTTCCTTCCACAATTTAGCTATTGTGGACAATGCTGCTATGAGCATTGGGGTGCATATGGCCCTTCTCTTCACCACGTCTGTATCTTTGGGGTAAATACCCAGTAGTGCAATGGCTGGATCATAGGGTAGCTCAATTTTTAACTTTTTAAGGGACCTCCACACTGTTTTCCAAAGTGGCTGTTACCTCCATATTAGTCTTATAACCACCTCATGAGATAGGTTCTTACATTCAAAAGGAGCAAACTTAGAGGCTTAAAAATGCCAGGTGATCAGCCAAGATGACACTGTTAGAAAGCGTTGGATGTGGGATTGAAACCAAGGTGTGCTTCAGATCCAGAGCTCATGTTCTTTCTTTCTTTCATTTTGTTATTATTATTATTATTTTTTTGAGGGAGAGAGGGTGCAGGGGGAGGAGGAAAGGGAGAGGGGGAGAGAGAATCTTAAACAGGCTCCATGCCCAGCACTCGGAGCCCGATGCGGGGGCTCCATCTCACGACCCTGAGATCATGACCTGAGCCGAAATCCAGGGTCAGACGCTCAACCAGCTGAGCCACGCGGGCGCCCCTCCTGAGCTCAGGTTCGTAACCAATACGACCTTCCAGATTGTTACAAGTGTTCATTGACATAATGTTTGAACAGTGCCCGGCATTGGATTCTGGCACTTGGTAGGCCCACAGTAGAGGTGAACCTGGAGCTTCCACTCCTTGGGGAAAGTAGTCAGGCGCTTAGTTTGCCCCTGAGAGTTAAGATCGCCATCCCCTGTGATGAGACAACCAGCCACTTTTTCAAAAGTGGCTTTTGAAAAATCACCTCCACTCAGGTGGGTAATGTGTATGGTCTATGCCCTGCTGCCTACAGTTTAATATTCTCATGTATATATTAGGGGGGTTGTCAACAGGCCGCACGTGCCAGGTGAAGAAGCCACGTACAGCTGGCTTGGTCCTGCATGAAGAGAAGAAGGAGCTCTGGTTGAATTATTCAGTTTTTAACTAGCTGCTGCTTTGGCAGCGTTGAAACACAGCCTTATTAGCCACATATTCTTTCCAGTTGAAAAATATCATGCAGTTGCCCAGCAGAGAAATTCTGTGGATGGAGAGCTGGCGAGTAGGGGCCCTCGGGTGTGGGGAGGATGCCGAATGCTGTCCTTTAAAGTGGTGGTGGGGACAGGAGGTGGTGGGTCGAGGCCAGTGGAGAGAAGTTCAGCACAGAAGTTCACTGCTCTCCCTTGGGGATAAAACCTGTGAAAGCGAACCCTTTGTTTAAGGGCAGTGAATTTTGGAGGCAGCTCGTCTGTCCCCTGTTCTCTCTAAATGTAATTAAGAAGACTTTGAAGAAGCAATATTGTGCTAAAGCCGAGATAAGAACCCGCTCTCTGTCCACTTCCCCAAATCCCTAAAGCCTCGTTTTATTTTAATATTGTTCTTTTAGATTCCACTTTGCTGCTGTGTTGAGGGGGCAGCAGGTGGGGAGGGTAAAGAGGAGGGTTCCTGGGGAAGCAGAAACCCTGGTGGAAACCCGTTTTTAATCTAGATGATGGCTTGGTAATGTAAGCAGTGAGTTGGCAGAGGAGCGAAAACTGTAGGATTAATGGCCTTGAGCCTAATTCCCAGATACCTTTTAAAAGGCCAGCTATCCAGCTGGCTCTGTCCTTTCGCTCCACGTACACTCCCTCCCCATCCCCCGTGTTTTACTTCTTCTTCTTTTTAATGTTCTTTTTGGCGATTTTTAACTCCTCTCTCTATGTGAATTTTAGCACCAAAGCATGTATGAGAGAAAGTTGTTCGTATATGATCATTTGCACGAAAGATGCTTAGAAGTTAATACACTAACACGAAGACTTGTATAAAAAAATGAGATGATTATTTGCATTATAAAGTAATCTCGGGGGTGCGGGGATACAAGTTTTAAAAAATACAAACTCTTACTGATTGTGCTTACATGCACATATATTCATGCATATGTACCGACGAACCGGAGTTTCTACATTTATACCCTTGAAATCTTGTATTTTCTGTGTAAGTCGAAATAAAACCCAGCAAATGTCATCAAGTATGGCAGTGTTCCAGATAAAATATAAACATAACTTCCTTCACATTTTAAAAATCTTACTACTTAACTCGAGTGCCCATTTATATGTCTTCTGGAAACCCACTCCATCTTTAAGGCAGGGAGGCCAGTGTAGAAGCAAACTGCTCTGTTCTGAGATGTGTGCTGTGCGCTCCTGAAGACCTGAGTGTCCAGGTAATGAGCATTACTCTGGGTGTGAATGGAGACACTAGACAGGAAGCAAAAGGAGTGGAACTCACTCCAGCCAACAAGAATGTGATTAGTGTTTCCAGCTTGAAACCTTTGAAGTGGGTCAGCAGGAAAGGAAGGAAAAGTAAAGCCAGTCAAATGTCAGAGAAGAAGAACATTTCTTGTCACCTGGCTTAATTCCGGTAGACTTTGAAATACCAGTCCGATAGTTTGGTGGGTAAACATTCTCATTATTTTCCATAATTTGCATTATGATTGGAAGGTAATTAACGACATGAACATGTTCATATAACACTTAGACCTGGATGGGTCTTAATGACTTCCCTTCAGTCTTGCGTGAAGTTGTTTACTGTTTGATTTTTAAGTGCTTGAAACTACTCATGATTCTGGCTGAGAGTGGACTCTGCTGGACCTGCTGTATTTTACAAACTGCATTTGCCTTGCCAGTCAGATCGTCTCCATTCTTTCTGCACTGGCCTAAAGTCTGGCCAAGGTGGGTGCTCGGTAAATGATAGCAGTTCTTACCGTATTTGTTAACCAAAACATGGGAGTCTCTTTATAACTCTTGTCATCATGACTGGTTTCTGTCTGTGGACACCTTGTGATATTTTTAAACTGTAGAGTGCTTTTCCCAAATCACAGATAAACCCCCATGTAGACTCTATTAGAGCTGAGCCCAAGCAAGCCGGGATGTTATGAAATCCCTCTGTAACTTCACCGCCTTCCTTGGTTTACAGCCATTCTCGTCATGTCATCTAAGATTTCCCATTGACAGTGGATTAGTTCACCCATCCAGAGGTTTTGCCAATTTGATACAGCAAGCACACGGAGCTTACAAACCTTGTGTTCACCGGTTGATGCCTGATCCAATCAGCCTGGTTATATTCAGTTAAACTCACATCTACACACTCTTCCACGTTTATTTTTAGCTCCTTTATCGCTTCCTTTCATTTTTCTCTGCTGTCCTCTCCCGTCCCCAGATGCGGTGCCAGGATTCAACTGGACGATCCTGATGAAGGAGGCAGCATCACTGGGGGCCTGTTTCTTACTCTGTATTCAGTTTGCCACTGTCAATGATCAGCCGAGGTGTCTCTAACTGCAGGGGACAGAGGTGGTGGTCCTGGGTAGAGACACAGATACGGTCCATTCTCTGCTTTGAAACAGGGCCCTGGACGAGGTGGGAAGGATGTAGCGTAAGTAATTCATAGTCACTTTAAATTCAGTGCCAGCAGGGACATGTTTTTCCTGTATTACTTAAAAAGGAGTTCAAGGTGGGGATGAAGGGAGCAAGCCATCTTAGGAACGTAAGTACGGAAGGGGCTCTTGTCTTTGTTCTTTTCTCTCTGGACTGATTCGGTTCATTTTAACAGCATTGTGCGATTAAGATGGAACCAGGACCCTTGTGCAGGGACCAGTCCCCTCGCTCAACTTATCGCCAGCCTCACTCATACTTCCCCCAGGGCTGCATGGAGGGAAATACCCCAGGGGGTGTCGGCACCT
Source organism: Ursus americanus (assembly GCF_024610735.1). Classification (NCBI taxonomy): domain Eukaryota; kingdom Metazoa; phylum Chordata; class Mammalia; order Carnivora; family Ursidae; genus Ursus; species Ursus americanus. The sequence continues at coordinate 20,913,641 of NC_142135.1, forward strand.
CAGGTCACTGTCTTGTTTCTGCAAGCAACCAGAAGGGCCGCAAGGGGGCACGTGTTCCACCTGTTCAAAGCGCAGTGAGGTCCATGCAGGGTGAGAGCAGAAGGCACCGGGGATTGGGGACGGGCTCAGCTGTTAGGCACCGCTTGGGGTTTACCCTCCTGCTTGAGTGCAAATATCTCGAATTTATGTGCGATACCCCACAGAGGTCAGCCTGGATACTTCTTGCCTCACTGCCCAAATTCCATTTTCACCCGGCAATCCTCAGAGGATTCCAGAGACCTTTTGTTTCTTTGTGCCATTCTCCCGGTAAGCCTCCCATATGGCCTTGGCATGGGACAGGTTGATCTAACCCTGTGGTATTCACAGCGTGGCTTTGGCTATTCTCAGAGACCTTTGGTTCGATCCAAATGGCTTTTCTGTGTCTCACCTCTTGAAAGATTAGAAAATGCTAATAGTTTTCCTTTGACTTCATTATACATACACTCTTAATTATTTATTTAGCAGACAGTTCACTTAGACAAGAAAGGTAGCGTTTCAGCCATTTTCGTTCTGAAAGAAATGACCAGCTCGAGAAAAGAGGAAAGGAGAGCGTGTCGTCCATCCACAGTCCATTCTTATTTTCAATATACCTACATGTATGTATGCATATAGACATACATATAAACTTATACATACATATGTGTACATATGTTTACACATACATATGTGTATATACATGTGTGTGTATAAATGTGGTTACAGTGTTGTTAGAATGTCCAGAAATGAAACATCAAACACAGTTTTAAACATGGAAGATTGTAATACATTTTGGAATAACATGTCCAAAACCAAGTTCTTAATTCCTCCCTGTTCACCCTCCTGAATGTGCTGTATCTGTAGTCACCCCATCTCAGTGAAAAGCAAGCACTTTCTCTCTCAGTTGCTCAGTCTAAGGCCTTGGTGTTGTCCTTGACCTCCTTCCCTTCCTCATAAACCATGTCCAACTCGCCGGAACATCCTGTTTGTTGTAGAATTAACAACTCACTGTCTCCGTGGCTCTCTCCCATGCAGACGCTGTGGTCACCACTCACCTGATCATTGCAATAGCGTTTGAGTCTATTCAGGCTGCTCTAGAAAACACGACGCATGGGATGGTTTATCAACAGTTATTCCTCACGGTTCTGGAAGCCAGAAGCCTGAGATCAGGGTGCCAGCATGGTCAGGCAGGAGCCCTCTTGTGGGTCCCAGACTTCTCACTGTGCCCTCACATGGTCGAGGGGGCTGTGGATCTCTCAGGGGCGTCTTTTGTAAGAACATGAATTTCATTCAGGACCTACTCACCTCCCAAAGACCCCACCTCCTAATACCATCACAATGGGCATTAGCATTTCAACAAGAGTTTTAGGAGAACACAGACATTCAGACCATAGCAGCTCCCTAATGGCCTTCCGTGCTCCTGCCTCCCACCTTTGCCCCACTACAAATTCTTCTCCACACAGCAGCCACCAGAGAGTTGTGGGGCGCCTGTGTGGCTCAGTCAGTTAAGAATCTCTTGAGCAGCTCTTGATTTCAGCTCAGGTCGTGATCTCAAGATGGAGCCTTGCGGCGGGCTCCACGCTCAGTGGGGAATCTGCTTGGGATTCTGCTTGAGATTCTCTCTTTCTGCCCCTACCCCCCTAGCCCCCCACCCCTGCTCACACGCTCTCTCTCTAAAATAAATCTTTTTTTCAAAGTCGGTTCTTACCCCTCCTCTGCTCACACTCCTCAGTGGCTTCCCATCTCACAGTGGGATCTGTCTCCCTGTGATCTGCAAGGTGCTATAGTTCGATGTCATCTTCTGACACTTCTCTTCCTCACCGGTCTCCCAGTTTATGGGTGTTCTTCAAACAGTAGTACTAGTAGTAGTAGTAGCAGTGGGGGTAATTTTTTTTTTTTTTACCAGATTTAAGCTGACTCTTGCTGGCTAGAATCCTCACATCAAAAATAGCCTTGTAAGATCATTCATTTTGGGCATTTCCCCAGGTGGCTGCATTTGACACCTTGCTGACCAGTCCTGAGGCAGCACCTAGCGTGGACTATGTAGTTTGGGGTAGCTGGAATCTTTCTTTGTGCAAAGCTCAGGGGATGGTTAAATTGGAACCAGAAGCCACTGTCAGGGGTCAGCCTCTGCCATCAGCAGACTTGTGCTAAGAAGGCATTTCCTGCTTAGGACAGCACCGTCAGCCCATGTCCCCAGGATGGGGAAAGCCCTTCTGAATACTTTCTGTGTCTGGAGTAATAAAAAGCAAAATAAACACTGTGACATTTGGTGCTGCTTCTGCATCCAGGAGCGCTCGGTGACTTCTTTTGACTTCCTATGAGAAGCATATTTAAATATATTGAATCCAGGGCCATGATGTTGATCACACCCACTCTGTCTTCCTGACTTGGAGCCTTTTTTTTTTTTTTTTTTCCTCAAGGGCATTTCCAACAAAGGAGTATAGCTTTCAGATTTGTAAACTGCCACCTTATTATCCTATTAGTCAATTACAGCTGCTGAAGAGCAGGGAAAGTGACAGTCTGGCAGATTATAGCAATTTATTTGCCGTTCTCATAGTCTTGTTCAGCATATCATCGGGCTGTTTAAATTTAATGATAAGACTTTCACATGTGTTTTAGAGCAGTTAAAGTTGTAATCAAAATGTTGAGGAAAACCGCCACTGACCCGCCTGAGAGCTGCCTTTAGTGTTGCTCGTAACGCCTTGTTGTAATCTTTATTAGCAAAGCTGCCTCTAATTAGGAGAGGCAGCCTACTTTCCAAAGAAAGTATAGGGCTTTTTGGTGTTCTTGGTGCACAGAGCTCAGGAAAGATGGACGTGATTGAAATGTTTTACTTTGCTTTTAAATAAGCTGCATACAAATATGCTCCAGGTAACTCGGTCCCTCTGAGAAACTTGATTGACTCTGTGGGAATCGAAGGGGTTGGGCCGGGAGGTCGGACGGGTCTGCAGTGTGAGGTTGGAAGTTACTTGGGAGGAAGGCGAGCTGTGGGTAACAGAGGAAAAATAACTGCCCTCTCATGTTGGGTTCTCTTTCAAGTTACAGGCGACAGTTTTTGTAGTAGGGGCTGTAATGAAACAAGAAAATGTCTGTAAAAAGAAAAAAAAGTAAAAAGAATGCTCAGATAGAATCTTTGGATCTTAGCCGACAAGATGAGATATTGGAGGACCTGTTACTTTCAACTTGTTCCCACCTTCAGCTTCTGCTCGTGGACATGAGGAACTGTTATTAGCTGAATAATCGAAAGACTCAAAATATACGCTGTGAGGTAGAAAAAACATGTGTACAATAGATTTGGCCCAGGGACACTCTGTTCTGTCGCTTGTACTGGTATTTGCATATTTTAATCCATAACCTACTAGATCATAATTTGCTTAAAAGCTGGGGTTTTTCTTACATGATTTCACATCCCTGGAGGGCTTATACAGAGCCTGACTCAGGAAAGCCCCATAAGTCTTTGATGAATGTCAAAGGATGTGTCTTTGATCTCCATGATGATATGCAAGTTCCTAAAAGACAGCAACCACTTTGAATCCCTAACTCCATAGCTGTAAATAGGAAAGGTGCTCTGTAGACCTGTTTTGGTGTTGCTGACATATTAGATGTGTTCCACCTCCCCATCTATCCCCAGAAAAAAGTATGCGGAAATTACTGTGCATTCAGTGGTCCTTCATTATGGAAGGAACTCAGTGTGCCAAAGATATGAAATCATCCTTCGGTCAAACTGCATAGGAAAGTTCAAACCACCCCACTGTTCTGCTTGACAGCTGCAGTATTAATTAGGGTGATAAATAGCTATGAATGACAGAAAACTCAAGGAAGCAGTGCCTCAAGCAAGGTAGATGTTTGACTCTCAATCACCTAAATGTAGGCAGCTCAGGACCGGTAAGCAGGCTGCATTATCAGTAGGGACCCAAGCTCCTGTTTTGTTTCTGTACCTTATTCATTAAACACATAGCTTTCACCTTGCAATCCAAGATGGCTGCCCCAGCTCCAGCTATCACAGCTGTATTCCGTCTCTTGGAAAAGAAGGAAAGGGATTGAGAAGGGCCCCTCCCTTAACATTTCCAGGAAATAACATGTTCTGTCTCCCTTGGGACTATAGGAGCTGGCTTCCCGGCAAGCCACCCAGGCTAGTAATGTGTTTGGATTGACCCAGTAAACATCATCAGATTAGGTTTTTGCCTCAGGGAAGAAGATTGGTTCTTTAATAGTAGAAAGAGAATGGGTTTGGGCAGGCTGAAATTTGAATGTAGTCTGTATTACTTACTAGTTAAGGGAACAGAGAATAAGTGCTGATTGACAACAGATGTTACCAGAATTTAAACAAAGTGTGAGATCAAGGGCCTTGGCAGTCAGGGAAGGCAAAGGCAAGGAGGTGGGACTTGAACAGGTCTTGATAGAAAGACAGGGCTTGGATAAGCAGACCAAGAGGGAACCCAGACAGAGTACACTAAAAAGACATATACCAGCTTCTGGTTTCTTTAGAAGCATAGTTTAAGGGCATTTAGCTAAGACCCAAGAATATAAAATGGGCAGGTACCTGGAGGTCCAGCAAGTATTTGGTTTTTTCTAGACCATTTACAAGACCCTTATCTAACCCATATTGCTCTTTCTATAGAGAGAGAGAGACTGTATGTGGTGATGGCCTTCAGGATTTGCAGAATGAGAAATATCATTTTACTTGATTCAGCCTATTTCCCAAGCTGTTAAGCAACCAATTTAGAAGGTCTGAGACTCATGCTGTTTCCATCTACAAGGATCATGAATCTATATGAATGTAACTATATTATTTAATCTATTATTATATCATCTATTATTTTTATTATCACCATAATCTCAAGACAGTTCATTACAGCATAAAATGAGAACCTCCGTGCAAATGGCTTGACATGTATTTCTACTAACTTCACATGTGTGTCCAGGTACCACAAGTCTGCAGAATGTTTGCTTTTAATGCGTTCTTAAAAGTATTCAGAGGAGTGGCATCATATTTAAAGATAAAAGTCTTATTGTTACCCATTTTTGAACAATATAGTCCTTCAAACTGTGGATTTTTGATAAAAAAGAGAAGTCAGATAAGCAGTGAGAGAGAGATTGTTGAATGAAAAGAACAGGGAAGGGTTTGGTGACATCCTGAAAACATGTTCCATTTGGTGCTGAGTCCTTACAGTATTTCTGGCAGATTGACCATGGCATAGTCTGTGTTAGAGGAAGAATGAGAAACATCTGAGTCATATAAATATGTATCATTTCTGAATGAACCCATAGTTCTGTCTAATGAATTGTTGACCAGTAGCTGTCTTAGAATGTTAAGGTCTGGCCTGGAAAATATAACAGTATTTGTTATACCTCACAAAAGTAAGACAAGGGAGACCACTTGTCATGAAAGGCAAGCTTTCTTGGTGGAACGGTAGAGCGAAGGTGGTGTTATCAATGGCATGCTCCCCATGATTTACTTCATGCCTGTTTAGCAGGCGTGTGGTTGAGGCACAGAGAGATTCATCAACACGCCCAAAGTCACAAACTAGTAAGTTGCAAACCAGTACTTTTTCCAACTAGGCAGATGGAAGCCCTTGAATAATCTTGCCCATTTAAGCACCACCTCAGAGCAGGTAAGTTCACTTTCTGAAACTTCGTAAGTGAGATGAACATAATCGGCTCAGTTAGCCTGAGCATGGAAAGAGAAGACGGAGGGAAAAACAGAGACCTAGGCGTTTCTGCAGGGTCTTGCCCAGTGACTGGGGAAACGTCTGGTTTCTAGCTCCGAGGTGTAACTTTCCCTTGGAATGTCACATTTTTTTGCTCAGCCAGTCTGCGGGTGAATCAGTCACCTGTGCTGAGTAGCACTGACAGTTCCGGTTAGTAAATGTTTACTGAGTCAACAACCCAGCTACTTTGTCTTTGAGGGGAGGAATGTTCACACTCCTTTTTGTATGGAGCACACAACAGGTAGCTACCAAATATTTGTGGAATCAGATTGACAGGTCGCTTGGGTGGCATTTCTGTTGGAGCTCATTAATAGGTTCTGGGGAGAACCGAGCACCGAAGAACGCCTAGTGATGGCAATGTAGTAAAGGTGGTCCGTTGTGCACTACACCCAAGAGGATTCAACTGCTGAAACACGGAGAGAACTTCATTCGGAGACAGGCTCACTTACAAGGTGTAGCTTTACATTTAATGGAGTTGCCATTTTTTTTCTTCTCTATATTATGTGCCAGGTATTTAACAAATATATCATCTCATTCATGGCTAATAACAACCTTATGAGGTGTGTATTATTAGATCCATCATATAAACATGAAAATTGAGACTCAGAGGTCACACGGTTGAATTTGTACACAGTTACACAATCTTGAACTGGTGTTTGAAACTGGGTCCAATGGGCTCATCATTTTAAATTCATTCCACCATTCCCTTGGCATCTCCTACCAATGGTAGATTGAGGACCAGAAGGCCGGTGTCCTGAGAAGACTGTAGAAATTGCATCTTTTAGGGAGGTTGTGGAATTGGGAAGTCCCCAAATATACACGGGATTAGAGTGAAGTGTGAAGCTGGGTAAAAAAAAAAAAAGAAAAGAGTGAATTCGTTCATATTTTAGTCACTAAAGAAAAGCCTGAATTTCTTTGAATATGTGAATGGTTATCAAAAACACAAAGTCAAGACGAGAAGGAAAGTCTTGATGGTACCAGTTAGTTGGGAAAGTGTCCTGTCGAGAATCCCAACACTACTTTTGAGCCAGGAGATGTATTGTTTGCTCTCTTCCTGGTGTGTCATCCTTTGAAACCTGTAGGAGGCACTGATGTGCATCTTCCTCACTGTGTGAGTTGATAGTCTAGATTTTTTTCTTCTGTTTTTCATTTTCAGAAAAAAAAATATTGCGGTGTTCCTTTCCTCTCCTCCACCAATCGTCATGTCAATATTGCTAGAACAACTTTAGGTGATAGATATTAAGAGGCATTGAGTTAATATAACAATTTGATTTTACTATTTAATTTACATGTAAATCTCTAAGGCAAGTTCTCATCATTTAATATTTACTTAAAATATTTGCTTTTATACGTATACACGACACTTGGTAGGAATGCATTTAAGATGAGTATTGATTTATTTGGTTTGTTCTTTAGTAGATAATGCTGTCTGTATCGGAATGAGTTAGAAGGGGGTCATTATATCAGCTCACTCTTCATCCCAAAGAGTATATTGATGCCATGCCTTGACACCATTTTCTGTACTTTGAAAGTGTATGGTAGCTGGATGTTGTCAAAATAAAAAATTATTTGTAGCTGGTTTTTTAGATTCATCTCTAATGTAGCACTCAGAGGTAAAAAAAAAAAAAAAAAAAAAAAAAAAACAACCCTCAGGAGACCTGTATTAACTGGGAAGCCACTTTTGTGTTGCATTTCGATCCATTTAAGCTAAAGCTGATTAGCACTTTTTGAAAAGTGAATCTAAATCCTTGTGCTAATCAAGGGAAATTGAGCCATGTTGTTACTTTGGAAAGCCAGAGAGAAGAACGGATGTAATGTGGTAAGTTTCTTTTTTATTAATCAAGCACATACAGCATGGTTCTGCGCCCCACTCCCTTCCCCAACAAACCCCTCTCCTAAGTGCTTGTTTAATAAAGTAACCCAGCAGGTGAATATTTAGGTGTTAGTGGGGATTCAGGTAGTTTCATTTCAGTACAACAGGGAGAATAGAAAAGAATGGAGGCAAGAGCCATTTCCAGCATGCTGTTAAGGAAAGTGTGTGGACCATTATATATTAAGGACGCAATGGTAATTTGAAGCATGATGTGTTTGTGAATTTGGTGCTTATGTTTACTGTCATTAGTAGCTGTTCATCCTTAGGTGCTGTTTTAAAATGCAGCTTTCATTATTATTCAGGTATGGTGGGGCCTACTGATGATTGCAGTTGGTGTTGAAAAGATAGTTGGTTACTGACCATTCCCAAGGGGAGGGGGCACGCCCTGCCACTAGGGCCCCTGGGGAAGCACCGGACTTGGGCAGGAGGTAGAGGGAATGAGGGGAAAACCTGGACAAGAGCCTTTCTTGTGGTTTCTGTTGGAAGGAAAGGGTGAGGCAGACTAAATAGGTTTAGGATTGGCTAATTTGAATAACTTCAGCAAACTCTGGAACACAAGGCTACCTCTAGTTGTCTGGTATCCCACCCTGGGGTGATCACGGCAAGGGAATAGTGGCAGGCATGAGGAATAGGAGCCTGATAGAGGAGGTGTTTGGGGGTATGGGCTCTGGACTGGTTGCTTTGCATATGAAAGACACCCTCAAACTATTTCCTATCTCTAGGAATTAGCAGGGGGCAGACAATAGGAAGGGGCATCCCTTCTAGTATCTGTAAGACCTCAGATGTCAAAAGCATTGGAATAAAACAACTTGTTTAATACAGGTGGTGTGAAACGGATGGCCCACCTCATGCATTTGGCATTGATGATCACATCTAGGAAAATCACTGATCTGCCTCTGCCACCTCCAAGTGGGTGCAAATGCCAATAGCTGGACAGGTGGAGGTGAGGGGGCGGGGGTGGTAAACATGTGGCTAATGTCACTCTTCACCAAGTAGTGACACCAAGGAGATACTTGTTAATCCCTTTCTTCCTTAATTTCGGGGGAGGGTGACTCTTGGGAATGCCAGACACCTGTCTTCCTGCTGTCTAGTATGGAGCACCTGATGCCCGGGAATGGGGTGGAGAAGTGAGACGGGCATATGATAATATTTACTTTTATTCTTTTCATGCTTAAACAGATTTAAGGAATTTTCAGAGCAGAATCTTGTTTCAAGTGTGTGGCCTTTTTTTCAATTAGAGTCACTTATTAACCTCCACTTTCATAAACAGAAGCTCTGGAGTCTCTTTGAAGACGCAGAGAAAAAATTTACCACCCCTCCAACCTTCTCCAAATCACCAGTGCTACTCAGAGCTGGTTGAGAGGGTTAAAAGCTCAGAGTTATGAAGGCAGAAGCAGATTTGCACCTTCATGGCATGAACGCTTTGATGTCTTCTTACAGAGAAATTATCGCATGTAATCCAAAATTTTAAATGTACGTTCAAGACTGACTGCAGTTTACCTGCTAATGCTGTCCCAGCGATGTCTGGCCTCAACCAGCTGATCTGTGGTCCCCAGAAAGACAGCCACATAAAGCCTAGCCCTCCTAAAGACTTCTTCAGGGTGTGCACTCCGTGGTAGCCAGTGCTTCGCCAGGGGACTTTCCTAAGGATAGCTCTGGTTCGGGTTTGTCTAGTTGTATGCTGTGAAGGTAGCAGGGATCTAAGAAAGCCAGAGAGAGAAGTGGCATGGAGAGAAGTGCCTTTGGAAGAGAGCCTGAGTTGACTCAAGAGTTAGCTCCAGGCTTTCATACCAGTGGGTGTTTCATAGCTGTGATTATTCTGATGGGGTGTCGTTGTTGCTTTCACTGACAGCGCCATCCGAAAGCAATAAGAATATAAGCTCTGTCTGGTGAACTGTAGTTCCTGAAATTATTGGAAAGTGGGTTGTAATCTCAGGAATGGTAGTACAGAGTCCAGAAAGAAGTTTATAAAGGAAGTAGATGTTGACCAGATGATGCCAAACAAATGGAACCTTAAAAGCTGATTTTTTTTTTCAAATGCTGGGAGCCCAAGACCATTTTTTAAATGTTCTAGTATTTAAAAGGCAATTCGAGACCATTTCTTAGGTGTGATCGAGGACAACATGCATACCTCCAGGGTAGGCTAACTGGATTAGAAGCCTTCACTGAAAATGGAGTGTTGTAGTATTTAGTTTTCATTGCTTTTTTTTCTTTTTCCTTTTTAGTCCCTGATATATCATGGGCTTAGGCCTCTCTTTCTCTCAGACAGAAAAAAACATTTTAAACAAAAGTATAATGCTATATCATATTTTTATACCCAGAGCACCTAGCACAGTGACAAACACAAAGGACTGATTGCGTGACCCTGCCTTAGAGGAAATGAGTTGACTTACAGCATTTCTAAAGCTGCAAAGTAATGATCGCTGTCCTTATTCTATCCTGGAGACTGTACAGGCTAACTGGGAATTGGTAGAACCGAGTATTGATTGGGGTAGAGGATCTTTTTTTTTTTTTAATTTTATATTTATTTATTTCAGAGAGAGAGAGAGAGAGAGAGCACAAACAGTGGGGGAGAGGGAGAAGCAGTCTCCCCACTGAGCAGGGAGCTCCCACACAGGCAATCCCAGGACCCTGGGATCATGATCTGAGCCAAAGGCAGACACTTAAGGGACTGAGCCACCCAAGTGCCCCTGGGGTGGAGGATCTTAATAGCAGTGACATTAATAGACAATAGGAAATTAAGGCAGGTTGCTAACATCTCTCCCCCTGCCCAACAAAGAAACAAACCTGCCACTTCCTACTTAAAATAAACTAACAGTAATAAATATCCAACTCACTTGGTTTTTTCCGGTTATAGTTTCCTTATAGGCTTCAGTCTTGAGGTAGTTATTAAATGACAAAAAAATTCCCGTTAGGTTTATCACTGTTTGCCTTTCTTAATCGTATTTCTCAAGAGAATAATGTTTGGGGAAGCTACTTTATGCCAGGACAATCCCAGAGACTCTCTGGAAGAAGACGTGTATTTTGTTGTATGCTTCGGCAACTCTAGTTTGGGAGGAGGGGTGGGCGTGGTTTTGTGGTTTCCTTCTTTTCAGGGCAGCTCATCACTTCAACCGCAAAATCACTGCCAACCTTCAAAAGGGGAAAGAAATATTGGCCAACCTACATTTTCTTTCCTTTTTTTAAGGACAAGCAGTGACTTGGGTGTTTAGAGACCAGCCAGCTTAGTTGTCTTTGGAGTTCCTCAATATAGTCTTTGCAGAAATGTGGCTTAGTTTCCACGTTGCTATAAACCAGTCGTCGGCGCTAAGGTTGGCCTCTGTCCTGGAACCACAGAAGTGGTTTGCTCTACCAGTTGACTCATGCCGCCTAACTCCAGTGTCACCATAAAAAACCAGCACCACTTACCAGCTCATGCAGTTGTAAAGTGAACACTGAAAGAGTGGACAGTGTTGGCCAGCCTGGGTTAAAATTCAAGAGTCATTCATTCATTCATTCATCCATTCAACTAATATGGAGCCCCCCAGATCAGCCAGGCATGGCTTGGGGAGCTGTGGATACAGTAATGAACTGGACCAGCAGTTGTAGACTTTTTCTTTCTTAGAAGTGTCAGATGGTCGGTACTTTAGGCTTTCCCGTTTCTGTTACAGCCATGCATTTCTGCTATGTCTTGCACAATAAGAGCTATAGCAGTGTACAAGCAAGTATTGGCTTTGTGTTCTAATGAAACTTGATTTATAAAAACAGGCAGTGCATGGCCCATAGTTTCCCACCTCTGAACTAGACCATAATATTTTTGCCCTTGATGAGCATACATTCTAGTAACCTGCATTTGATTTCTACTAGGTGGTTATATTTTATAGGGAAGATCTGTTCCTAAACACCTCACATAATTCAAAAGATGAAAAATTCAAAACTTGAAACCTTAGGTTCACAAGGTAAAGGATTCCTGAAAAGATTACAATGTCAATAAAACCAACCAATAAAATGACTCACAGAAGAGTCAAAACAAAGCGATTATCTTTTTTAAAAATCCTGCTGACTCATTACTAATTATGATGAATAATTATGGAATATATTTCCTAGATATTAAACATTCATAAGAAGACTAAGTCATCTGTAGTTTTGTATGAATTGGCCATTCCTTCAATGCTATGAAGACAAGATGGAAACTCATCATTAACATCAGACGTCTGAAGTTTTTAAGACTACTCCATCTAAACTCCATAAGTAGTTTAAAGAAACAAGATGTTCACAGATTTGGTGAATTCAGCACATTGGTTCCTCAGCATGCTGTTTGGTGAAATGGCCATTCATTGATTTGGTAGCTTGGCATGTTGACTTTTGGCAAGTAGATTTTGGCAAGTGAACCTGGAAGAGATAAGCATAGTTCTAGGTACATGTGACTTAAAATGCTCTTTGGCTTTATGAATCCATTATGAATACCAGCATGGGACCAGACTTGCTAGTAGCATGGTATTCGTTGTTTAGGTTATAGGGCTTATCAGAAATTCCTGTATGACAAGGAAATTTCATTCGTCATTGTGTACAGGAAGCGCTTGCTTCTGGAGTTCAAAGGCTGATTCAGTTCTGGGCTTCTTAAAATTTTCCCCCTAACATTTTCTTTATAAATTTAACATTTACAAATTCTCAAACATGTAGAAAAATTGAAAGGATGGGTATGAATTTTTATTTTTTTTATTTTTAGAGATCTTATTTTTAAGTAATCTGTACACCCACCGTGGGGCTCAAACTCCCAACCCCAAGACCGAGAGTCACATGCTCTACTGACGGAGCCAGCCAGGTGCCCATGAATTTTTAATCCTAAGTGATAGGCTCTCCATTTCCAAAGTGGCTGAAAGAATACCAGGGCAGATCTTTTAGGACCACATCTTTTCAGGAGGGACCAGAGACTGACCTGAACAATGTCTGGTTCTCCTTTGTGTTTCTTGGGAAAAACCATGAAATATTCCTTCACCTTAGGTTGCACTTGGTCACCGTCACTTTCAAAGAGTTTTAGAAAACCTCGTGTCTGCTAGGTTTCTTTAAGTGTCACAGAATCACCATTGCCAAGCCTTACGGTAACTGAAATCACCAAAAGTTTTAATGCCGGGTATGAGCCCGTGTGGCTGAATACTGAAGTTTATTCCTCAGCACGTTGCTAAGAAACCAGAAGGGCTAGGGGCGCCTGGGTGGCACAGCGGTTAAGCGTCTGCCTTCGGCTCAGGGCGTGATCCCAGCGTTCTGGGATCGAGCCCCACATCAGGCTTCTCCGCTATGAGCCTGCTTCTTCCTCTCCCACTCCCCCTGCTTGTGTTCCCTCTCTCGCTGGCTGTCTCTATCTCTGTCAAATAAATAAATAAAATCTTAAAAAAAAAAAGAAAAGAAAGAAACCAGAAGGGCTAGGGTGGCCTTTTGAATTGTGAACGTCTGTCTTTCCCCTAATACAACTCCATTTAATTACTGCAGCAGGAAACTTCAAGAGGTTTTCGTTACGCCAGCCCCGGCTCCTTCCGCCTGGCGGTGTAAAGGGTCACGTGGGTCTCAGGAAGGATTTACTAGCTGCAAAGTAAAACGCAGTCTTCCACACTGTAATTTCTTGAGTCTCTCTTCCCTCATGTGGAAGGGAATGATTGAGGGGGGAAAGAAACTGTTTGACATCTAACCACAGAAGGAAAAATTAGTCTCCTCAAACTTCTCCGGGCTCTGTTTTTGTTTCATTCTCCATCCTGTGTGCCTCTGGTCTGGTGAGGAATTATGATGTGAAAGGGAGTTATTTCCCTTCAGAAGATTTGGTCACAATTTAATAGTAATCACAAGTTTGGGAAAATTGAAGGGTTGGAAATGTTTTCTACATCTTTTTTGGTAGTTGGCTTCACTCCGATAAATGCTGCAACCTACCCATCATGGATTGTTTCCTTTGCCACTCCTGCCTCCGGGATAATAATCTGTTCTTGCCCCGTTGACTTCATACTGTGTTAGCTGCTTTGGCCAATGAAATGGCACCTGTCCCACGTACGAGGAAAAGCTTAAGAGCCATCGAATGGCTCTGCTGGTCTCTGTGCTCCTTCTGCCAGGAGGCAGTCATGTCCTCGAGGCAGGCTGCCTCCAGCCTGGGTCCCGTGGTGCAGATGTGGGGTCTAGCCCACGGCTGACCCGTGTGGGACGCGTTGTAGAAAACTGTTATCTGGGTGCCGAGGTCATTTGTCCCTGCAGCTGCGGAGCCCCACCGAGGCTGCCTGGCTGGCCCCGCTTACACAGTCGAGCCTGTTCATACTTATCCGGTTCCAGAATGGAGTCATGGAAAGATTATAAACCTGGGCTTGTGTGATTGTGGGACCAAGGGAGGGCTTTAAGCCAATGGCCTTTAGAACAGTGGATGTTTCTGTGTGCAGTGATTGGTGGTTTTATAATCCTCTTTCCCTTTCCGTGATTCTCCTCAAATTCACCCTTGAAAGAGTTTGAACTGCATCACAAGCAACTTGGCCATCTTTGTGCTAGGATACCTGATTTCTAGAGGATTCTTTGTATATGTAACGATGAGAATAAAAACGCCCTGGGGGCAAGAGTTGCCTTTCTTCTCTTTTTTTTTCTTTTAAAAGATTTTATTTATTTATTTGACAGAGAGCGAGAACAAGCAGAGGGGGGTGGCAGGTAGAGGGAGAGGGAGAAGCAGGCTCCCTGCCAAGCAGGGAGCCCGATGCGGGGCTCAATCCCAGGATCCTGAAATCATGACCTGAGCCAAAGACAGGTGCTTAACCGATTGAGCCACCCAGGCGCCCAAGAGTTTATTTTCAATGGTGGATCTCAAGTACCTGGCATACAGTAGATGCTGACCAAACATTTGGTGAATTAATGAACTATGTCATTTACTTTCCTTGGGTTTCTCTTTTGGTTTTAGTGCAGTATATAGTCAGAATAATCACATTCCTTAACTATGCCTCTAGTAGCAAATCAGATTCTGGTTAATAACTTGAATATTCATTTTTCTCAGTCAATTAATAGACACCACAAGGTTAACTCACCAAGATTCATAAACCTTAGTTTATGATAACCAAGGTATCATCAGTTGCTTCAAATGTTGCCTTTGCCTTATTTTGGTGAAAAAGTTAAAAAAAAAAAAAACACAAAACTGGTAGCTTAAAGGAAAAGTTGATTCTGAATGAGTACGTTTCCAAAATAGGAGATTCTGTTTGACTTTGGTATTCCGATAACTGAACTGGATCCGAAATGAAATATACTTTATGCTGTATTCATGGCCTCTCTAGGCCATGCCTCCCATCTAAGGGTGAGGGGCGGGTGTATTTCTGCAGACTTAGCGCATTCACTCATTTCCTCTGCTTTGTCATCGTTAAGGCTGGTTTTAAGTAGCGTTACTGTAAAATTTCCCACTGAGAAATTTCAACACGAAGAGGTTTTCTGATCTCTTTAAAATAAAATGGTTAAAAATAGACCTTGTGGGAACAGTTTTCCACTTCAAGAACAAAATCCTGCAAAAATGTTTTAATGCAGATTTGGGACCTAATTATTTTTTCTCACCTCAGCTTAGCTGTAGTTGCGCTGCAGTGGGAACAACAAGTCTCAATTTTCTAGAATCTGGCCAGCGAGGCTCTCTACTTCCTGTGGTTTTGTATTGAGTTGGCCATGGCTTGCCTCCCCTCCTCTCCCTGGGGCTTTTCTTGGAGCAGTGGGTCCAACTTTGAAGCCCTACATCGAGTTCCTCATTAATTCACTGACTTCCCCGTATGAGGCCAGCGAAGACCTCGCCACGTCGGCTACACTGGCCTCCGGTTATTGCAGACGTTGACATCAGCACTGGGCAAAGTTGAAGGACTGAAAGGAGAATAGGGTGCAGAAGAGACTGTAATTAAGATACGGGATCCTACGTATGTATGCTCAGTCGCTAGGGCTGGTTAAATCAAGCCTCCGTGACTTGGTTAGTTTGAGACACCTGCAGGGCCTCTCTGTGACCAGCCATATCGTTTTCTTATTTTAATGTCATCCCATTAACCACAGCCTAGGAGCCCAGTGTCTATGCCTTACAGTTTTCCTTGTGTTTTTGCCGCAGGTCTGCTACCTTAGAGCAGTACCTGGGACTTATTACATGCTCAATAAATAGGTGTTGAATGAAGAATGAATGACAGACAGATAAATGAATCTCCAACTAGTGGGGATCAGTCATTGTTTTAATTCTAGGTCTGTGTTCAGTATTTTGCTATTGAGTCTGTTTCCTGACTGTATCAGGAAGGGACTCATACAGAAATTTCCGACTGTTCAGATCTTTTGCAATGAGATGCTTCACCATGATCCCCATTCATCATCATCCTCATCATCTGTAATTATTTACCCCATGCCCTACCTCTACCAGCAGGTAGAAAATCCTTTTTAAAAAATGGCAAATGATCCGAGCTCTGCCTTAGTGACAAGGAATGGAACACATTTCTCTTAACTCCCACTGGACCACACGTGTGGGGCATTTTTAAAAAGCGATTTTATAAGAATCCTTCTTCAGCCTCTGGGTCTTGAGTGTAGTGTCTTTTAAAATGAATTTGAATGTTTCTGAAATAAATCGCTCTCTGCTTCTGCCTGTTTCTGTTGCAGAGTTCTCACTTCTCTTGTGTTCTTTTGCATTCTCTCTACTGCACAAGTGCATTTCCTCCTTTCCTGGTCCTGATCTTCCTATCCCTTTAAGATTCCTATCCTTTTAAGATTCATTTCAAGTGTCACTTCCTCTGGATCCGGCCCCCTGGGAATTAGAGGCTTCTCACTCTCAATGTACCCCGATAGACACTGTGAGTACACTTCCAGCATATAGTATTTATCGCCTTTTATTGTTGCTGTTTGATTAACAGTTAGATGGTTAGACTCTTAGCTCCTCTAGGTCAAGGCCTGAATATTACTCATCTCCGGATGGTGGGCATCTAGCATTGTACCTGGTGCCTCTTGGTGCTCAGAATACTTGTTGCATGAATTGAATTGTTTATTTTCTGAAGAAAGCCTCAGTTGGGTGCTTATCATCTGTAACATCTGCCTTCCTCACTGCCTGGGGGGTTGAATTTGGGGCTTGACTGCTGCTGCAGAGCCCACAGCCCCTGTCTACTTCTTGTGTGGGAAGAAGGGCCAAGCAGACATCTGCTGAACTTGGAACCTGACATCCTGGGTCCTGAAGCATGTTTGCTCGGTTTCCTACTATATTCTTCCCTGTCCTTGTTTTTCCTCCTCCCCTCCACTCCTCTCCCCTAAAGGTGGGGCTTGACAACTGATTATTTTGCTCCCTTAAATGTCACGGAAATACAGCAAATAAAAGAGTGACCCTGACCAGTCACTAAACACAGTTGGAACGTTGCCTAAAACAGTTTTGCATGTGGAATTAGCAGCCAGGGCTCTGAAATCCCAGCTGTTGCTTTAGAAACAAGAGGCTGAAAGGGACCCAGACAGAGGCTTTTTCCTTCTTTGTCCTTTACCTTTAGCTGACCATTCTACGCAGGTGATTCTCAGCCTAGATATCGAAGCGTGGCGAGGAGTACCACCATTTCTGTTTATAGTCTGCTTAGATGTCTCATCTGTGGAAAACCTGACCAACGTCTTAATATTTCTTCTGCAAGCTGCAGTTTAAAATCTTTCCCTCTTGCAGCTTCTATATGTAGAAAGAAGGCTAACCCCATTGTCGAATCTCCTAATGGACCACTGGAGAGAAGAAATTCAGTAAACAAAGCAGTGTTAGAAGCTGGATAAAGTAATTTCTAAGATGCAGTCAGTCACCTGTATCTGTGACTGGACACTAAGGAAGATGGAAAAGGAATTATCTACTAGTTTCTGTGATCATTAGTATTGGAATCCGTTTGGATGAGAGACCTTTTGAGGTTTGTGTTGTCAGTGAAGCGTTACCTCCATTTTTATGGACACATGAGTGAGAGTTAGAAGATAAGTTGGTGGGAATGTATTCTAGCTCGTTTAGCTAATGACCCAGGATAATTGGGGGAAAGGGATAGGGTTTTTATTTTAAAGATGTAGTTGGAAAAATTGTCAAACTTGTCAGTATGTGTCCACTCATAATTATGCATTATGAAATAGTCGACCCAAACCATTTTGCACCTCTGTATTCATTTCTTTTAGAAAATAATGATTATTTAAAATTTGGGAATTTCTCAGAGAATAAATTGGACCAACTCCAGATTTACTCAGCCACCGATTAACACGTAAATTAATGCTGAGGTTAACAAGGGTGAAGAGGACTGAAGTGTCTGGAGCAAAGGAGATACTCGATTCACCCAGGCCACTGGTAACCTTACATTTGCTCCCACCTGTGTTTCAGGATGGAGGGAGATAGGCTTAGGGTGTTGTATTATCTTGGCATTCTAAACAAACAAACCAGAAATGCAAACCAGAAGTGCCAAATGAATCCCTTTCAAGTATCGATGAACTATTATCTGTATATGGATCTCAAAAATCACTCTGATCCTATGGGCATGCACATCTATGGATACCTCTTTGGTTCTCTTTTTACGAGTGAGAGAGAGGTCCGTGTTGGTCTTAACTGTGCTTGCTAATTTTCTCCAGTTCCTTAACCTCTCCTAGTTTCAGCGGAAATTATAATTACCTTCAAAAGGAGTTTTGTGTTCAGAGATTTCTCTTTTAGAGAACTATTTTGAACTGACCAACGCAAGTATTTACTGTAAAAATTCTAAAACCCTCTTTCTTTAGCTTCTCCCTAGTCCTTGTACAAAATTCATAACCTATTATGTAAAATTTCATCTTGGCTTCCTCAGCCTTAAACTGGGTATTTCCTTTGTTTTTTCTCTACCTCAGTGTTTGATTTTAAGGGCTTAGAAGTCTTGGAAACTGAGTGAATAGGAGAAGAATGTATATTACAGATATTAGATACCAAATTGCATCATACGATCTTGTCATTTCTTTCTTTTCCATATTGCTTATAATTAAAAACAATAATTTATCTTTTGAATAAAATACCATTAAGTTGAAAAAAGTCAACATTTTTTTCTTAATGCTACACAATTAGTAGCTATCCAAACATCTCATGATAAACATATTAAAATCCGCACTCAGTATTTTTAGGTAACAAAATGTGCATTGAGATACTCTTCATTTTGTAAATTAGGTAATCCCCTTAACATTTGATGGTGTTATTCTCAATTCTTATCTGTAGCTGTACAGTCATTGAGCTGAATAAAGTGTTGCAATGTAGCAATTAAGAACATCCTATCTTTTATTTTTTCTTTAATCCACAAGTTCAGTAAATTATGACTTGATTGTCTGAGTAAACAATGTTGCCCGCTGTGGCTGCTTTGTTGTAGAACAGAGTTCTGCATGCAAATTAACAGCAGTTAGTAATTCCCAGGATGACAGAGCATACTTTCTCTATACCTTAAATTTCTCTTCTCCCACCCCAGGGAAACGGGTTCAGATGAACACATCATCATATTATCCTTCTTCTCCAGTTTCTTGGCCACAGGCAAGCATGCCCATCCCGGCACTACCCTGGGGGAGACTGTGGAAGCACTGTTAGGAAACAGGCGTGGGCGTGCTTGGTCACCCCTCTGCTCTCTCATTGCATTTAGCAGTGCTTCACCAAAGCATACGCAGCTTCATCAGGACGGAAGAAGTGCCAGCTCATTTTCTCATTAGGGGATAGACATTTTCATGGACCCGAGTATGCACAGTCATTCTTTTCATTGGGGTAACCTGCAGATTTCAGCGAGGTCCTGCTCTGGTGTACTGCATATGGTTCACTGTCAGATAATTTAACACCCAAGAAAATCTCCCTTGAATAAATTAGAATATATTTGCAAATTAATTGGTTAATTAGATTTTAGACATCTCTGGGGGACAGAGCTGAAACAGATGTGCGCAAAAGCCCCTCACAGAGCAGGGGATGAGGGCTTCTAGCCGAGCTTTCTGAAGGAAGAGTTCTCCTATCACTTGATCCCATTGTTGGTGCCAGAGTATTCCAATATCTGCATTTATGCATATAGCAGTGGGACTACAGTTCTGCCCTGGAGTTCATTGTTATAGGGACACGCTCAGAAGGTACCATACTCTTCAAACGACTGTACTATGAAATAACGTACTGGTAGAGTCGATTCTTTCTTGATTATGACAGGAAACCATATGGGGATCCCGTTACAACTAAAGAAGGATGCTTTTAAGTAATTCTGTAAGACATAGGCGATGCCTATGAAAATACAATTAAAAAGCAAAAGCTTGAGCTCAGGCCTGGGAGCTAGAAATCAGCTAGTATTTGTCCTTTAACTTTCTTTTTCTTCTCTACTGCTTTACTATAGATCGGAAACTCAGTTGACATTCCTGTGAGTACTGTTTATAATATGTGATTTTCCTAAGTGAATCATTAGAGTAAATTTCATTTTATTTTATTTTTTCTCGTGAAGCATTTATGGGGCACCTACTGGGTGCTGAGAGGGATGCTGGGCACAAAACAGAATGACACAGTCCCTACTTTCAATGGGCTTCTGATCTCTTGATGCTTCCTGGAAGGGTAAAATTGGTTTATATTTTCTAGCACTTGCAGGGGGAAGAGGCAGCCACTGGAGCAGGCTGCATAACAGGGAAAAAAATGCAGAGCTAAAGATTGCTTATAAATGAGCCACATGTCCACAATTTGGCACTCAATGTTAGCAGAGCCACTCTATGGAAGCTAGTATAGACTGTTGGGCAGTGTGCTAGAAATTGGCAACAAATAGTGTATCCAAGATACAGACATCAACGTCGGGCCTTTCCTTCCTCTTTCTGTTTGGTGCCTACTTGTTACATGGAGTGTCAGCTCCCAGAGGACAACTTTGTGTCACCTGTGCCTAGAAAAGTCCCTAGCAAAGAACAGACTGGCAGCAAATATTGAATATGAACAGATGCCCAGGCATAGCAATTCTCAGACGTTTGAATAAAGGAGACCCACACCTGGAAAATCATAGGGGAAAATTAGGGACCGAAGATGGATTTTTAATGGGACCGCGCATCCCTAGTTTTACCAAGATTTTAGAGATATGTCATATTGTCATAGTTAATTGCTTCAATTTTAGTTTTGCTTACGTGTTAAGAAAAAATGAGTCATTGTGGAAATAATTTACAAATAATTGGGTCATCTTTAAATGAAGTTTTCCATTTCCTTAATCTGATTTTTATTTTTTTAAGAAGCATAGCCTTGAAAACACAAAAATGGGGGCACCTGGGTGGTTCAGTCACTTAAATGTCTGACTCTTCAATGCAGGTGATGATCTCAGGGTCGTGAGATTGAGCCCCATGTTGGGCTCTGCACTCAGAAGGGGTCTGCTTGGGATTCTCTCCCTCCCTCCCTCCCTCCCTTTCTGCCTCTCTCTCCCTTGCTCTCTCTCTCTCTCTCTCTAATATAAGTAAATAAGTCTTTAAGAAAACACAAAAATGATACTCATTTGAAATCAGTTATGCTTTAAGCTTTGGGAGCCATCGCTTCTTGCAATAGGCAGAGTAACGTCACCTCCTACTATTTTCTTGCATTATGTCCCATGGTAACTAATTTTGTTCCTAAACCATAGAAAATTAATTCATAGTCTAAAGTACCATTGTATTTATTTTTTTAATTTAAAAAAAATTTAAGTTATCACTGTACCCAACGTGGGGCTCGAACTCATGACCCTGAGATCGAGTCACACACTCCACCGAATAAGCCAGCCAGGCACCCAGAAGTACTGTTATATTTGATTTTATTTTCTCAGAGCTGTATTATTAATAGTACCTAGCATAAACTTATTTCAAGGAGAAAATTTCAACATTTATATACTCTATATTTTTTTAAATGTGAGGGACAATAAATATTTATGGCAAAAGAATTTAAACTCCATTCTTCCTTTTCCAAACACAATCCATTAAAATGTAGTTTAACCAAATAAGATTATTTTAAAATCAGAAACCTATATGCTGGTGGTTTTTATACTTGACATTAAGATAGGAATACCATAAAATGAAATATTATATTGAAAATGGACTTTGTTCCTGCTATGCCATCCTTCAGCAAGAGACAACATGGCCAGAAAGAAAGGAAATTTACTGAGATGTTTTATTTTATTTAATTTCCAGTCACGGTTTATGAGGGAGGGAGATAGATGTTTCGGAAGATTTCAAAAATTTCTGGTAATTGAATTCACTTGAGACCAGAACATTCCCATGCACCCTGAACTCTGGAACGAGAATTGCCTTTTAGCCAATCCTGAGTGGGTTGAAGAGATAGACTGCTGTTTATGGGCAAGCTGGAGCTTCTTTTCCTATTGGAATTTCCATTTGAATACCATGGATTGGCAAATTGGGTTTCTTTCATTAAGTTGTTTCCCATTCTGGATGTGGAGGCAGGCACGGACCGCATTCTGGATGTAAAAATAGGTGTGGACAGATTAGCGGAGGGTCACAGAGCAGACCAGAAGACCTGCACTTGGAGGGAAGCCTTATCTACCGGAGTGGGGCAGACGCAGAATGGGAATCTGCTGGTGCTGGCGCACGTGCATAGCAGGTAACGTAGAGTTGTGCGGAAGGTGAGATTTTTGGCAGGCACCTGGCAGTGGGGAGGTCCTGAGAGCTCCAGGTGCGTGGAGGAAGTCTGGGAGCAGATGTATGGAGAGAACGCTTGGCTACTTTCCGTCAGCTTTAATGTGGTGTGACATCAGTATCAGGCCCTACTTCCTGGGCTAGGATTTTGGCAGGGCTCCAGAATTTGTTCTGAGATGTGTTTTCATTGTAACATACCACTTGTTAGTGAGGATGTGTGGAAGGATATTTTATTCCTACACTATTGCGGATGCTACCAATATTGACTAGAAGACCCCGACCAGAGAAAGCAGCTGTACTGGCATGAAGGATTCCTAGCGCCATTCCTGGAAAACCGTGGCCTGGGGAATGTGGTTTTGTGCTGGTGGCTTATACTTAGATCACATAAGGTTGTTCACCCTGGTGGAAGGCTCTGTCTCCCTGGACCAGAGGTGTGGACAAAGATGCTGTTGGCTAGTGATGGGTGGTTCCTGGAGCCAATTTCTTGAGCCTGGAATATAAAATATGGACCTGGAGTCTGGAACAAGGAGGAAAAGTCCGGTTATAAGTAGTTGAGACAAATGATTAGGAAGAGCTAATGCACTGGTTGTGTCCTGAATCCCTCAACTTGAACTCCGGTTTCTCAGGGCTTCTCTCTCAGAGGAAGGACTAGTTCTAGAGCCTTGGGTTGAATTAAATTGCAAATCTGGTGGCCATGTGTTTCACCGTGGGGTTCTGAAGACTACAAGGATGGGGGACCAGCAAACTTAGATGCTAGAGCACACAAATTGATTATTGTGGGTCTGATAGGTGCTAGGTATGGTTATGTTCAGAAGAATATAAAGTCTCCCAGTTAGCAGGAGAGCTTCTTAAAAAATAAAACTAGTAGAGAAAAGAGAAAAAAAAGAAAGGAAAAGAAAAGGATATGTTTAGACAAAGTAGGTTTGAAGGAATCAAAGTCTCTCTGAAGATTGTTACATCCAGCCTTTTTACCTTGAAGCCTCCAATCCAGCCAGGGCGTTGGTGACTGAAAATCATTATTTTATGACCATTTGCTGTTTGTTGGGGTGTTTGGAATCAGCTAGTTAATCCCATTCCAATTCATAATGGGCAGGTAGCCAATTCATACAAAACACCTTGACAATCCATACTAATTGGTTTGTCTCCATGGAGCAGCCAAAATTGAATTGCCTGTGGAGATGGACATTTCCTTCCACCCACTCCCTTCTTTCAACTCTCCTCCTCTCGCTGACCTGCACCACCCACCACACACACACACACACACACACACAGGCACGCACGCACACATACACAATCTGCTAGAGTGCTTTTGCATTTAAATAGCATCATTTTTCCACCCATCTTCCTGGGCTGTAAATTTCCCCAAGCTTTCTTTCTAAAGGAGGGAGTGGATTAGAGGAAGGAAAGTAGACTGACTGTCCTTGAGACCTTTTCAGGGTCATTTGTATCGTCGGTGTTGGTTTCATTGCCAAGGGTAGTAGAAGGGAAGTTATCTGTGAACAAAGCAAAATGCACTTCATGTTTGGACGGCCAAGGAAACAAATTCCTAGACAAAGATTCATGCATGCTAGTAATAGTTGCAGAAAGATCTACCAACCCACAAAAACTACCAGTCCACAGAATCATCTCCAAGGATGGCTCATCATGTACTATTGAGAGACACCCCACCACCACCAAAGTATAAACATGTAGGTTTATATAATTTTGATAGCTGAATCCTCAATAAATAATCACCCTTTACACCTGAAAGTTGGCTTTATAAAGCACTGCCTACCTCTGGGCTCATTTGATTGCCTGGGCATTTATGGGTTTGATAGCATTCTGGGATTGATTACGTTCCCACCATTTTGTTAAAGGATCTGTTCAGTGGGTTAGCTGGGAAAGCAATGGTACTTTGTAGCAGCTAAATTGGAGCTCTGGAGCTGGGCTAAATCCTGGGGGTGCTCCTTACCAGCTGTGTGACCTTGGGCAACCACTTAACCTCCCTGTGTTTTCAGGTTTTGTGTTTTTTTTTTTTATCAACTATTCTTGAGATAAGGTCTCTGCTTAATTGAAATTATCTTATAATTAAATAACATCTTTTTAATAATCTTCAGTTTTAAATGGCTTAACTTTTTATACATTTGGGTTTTACCTAAAGAAGGTAAACCTCCGTGTAATGATAAGCAGTAATACTTTCTTCCTTTATTAATGCGATACTGCCCACACCTTTCTCCCCCCAGCTGAGGGTAAATTAAAGCAGCATAACTCAGTGCAAACATTTGTCAGCCCAGATGCCTTTCTAGAGATTCAGTGTGTACAGAGACCTGGTTATTTACACAATTTATACAGTGAGTGCCATCATCTCTAGGTAGAATGAGTATCTATCGAATACCTGCTCCTAGTAAGCCTTGCTGTGAGTTTTGACAGTCAGAAATACATAACCTTACCCATAATTATCTCTGTCTGTGGAGTGTGGCAGATAGGGGGACTGGGTATGAAGCACTCCAGCCCCCTAGGGTCCAAGAGGGATGAAGGAAACAAAGTTTTCATGAAGTATAAGACAAAAGGAAGTCATTTCAGAGTAAGCCCATTTGATGCTTTCTCGCTCTATAATCTGAAGGTCTACATACAACTGAATGGAAGATGACCTGATAGGCTCAGCCTCCAGGCCTCCTTGAAAAGTCAAATAGGAGGTGAAATTTACAATGAATGCTAACAAAATCAACAAATGTTTGCATGGGGTTCACAGCACAGCGCAAATGCTCCTTCTGGCCTGCAGACCTTCTTTGGGCTTCTGTCATGGCAATTCATCTCTTATGCAGATGAATGAATACTAGAGGCAAGAATGCATAAAGAAACCCCAGCTTCTGCTTTATTATTATTTTTTTTAAGTCTGTGTATCTGTGGAGAAAAGGGAGTAAGGGAGGGAATCTCTAGACTTCCCTAAAGAAAACATGCAAGGCTTGGTAACCAAGCTCTGCCCTCTGGCGTTTCTTATCACCCATGTGCATAAATCACTAGATACAAAGATACTTATAATTTAGGGTGAAAGAAAAGCAGGTGAACCTATTCCTTGGTTTGGGAAAGAATGGCTTTTTTTTTTAATTTCAGATCTTTGTGTTTTTGCAGTTGGTTTGGAACCTGTACTTGAGAACTTTTTAAAAACATGTTGCTGTAATCTGTTTTTCAGCATTATTCTTCACCCTTTGGAGAGGATGGGGTAGGTGTGGAATTGTCTTGCTATCATGTCAGTGTAGTAAAATTCTATGCAACTTGTTGCCCAGGTAAGAGGTTGGAATACATTGTAGCTGACCCAGAGTAACTGGCTGCAGAAAGTTTTCCCAGCATGTTGAACAACTTCATCTTTTGGAAAATTGTATCCAAGTAGGAAAGGCTGACAGTGATTTATGCTGACTCGGCTCTCTGCTTCTTGTATGCATGTATGAAATACATGCTCCACGGGGTTGCTTCCAGAACTGCACTGGAGCTCCTCGTTGCAGCCTTCTTCCTCAACCTGCGTTGCTGACATGTCTGAAGTGTGATTTGAGGGTCTGCAGGAGCAAAGAGCCAGGATCTGGAGCCATCTGGAGCCTGGGAGAGTAAGCACAGGGTGAACATCTGTTTGAGACTTTGTGGAGATATGTAGCACACTGATTTACAGTCCTTTGGGGAGCCTGTGTACAGAACCCAGACTCAGGAGGAAGCTGGCGTCTGGCAAGAGTCGGGGTACACAATCGTGCTTGATTATCAGGACATGTGATGAGTCTGTCTAGTCTTGTATTCAATCCCAAATTGTAGATTTCTTATTTGGGGCCACATCGGTCATCTGTGCCATCAAAAAACAAAAAACAAAAACAAAAATGCAAAGAAAAAAAAGGCCCAGACATACATCAGAATATACACAGCAATGTTGAAATACACTGATGCTTCTCACAGTCTTTAGAATGTAGAAGTTAAAAGCATGCCCTTTGGAGTCAGACCACAGGGGTTCCAATGCAGGCTGTACATAGAGCTGTGTGACTGTGGGGAGGTCACTTAGCCTCTCTGTGCTCTAGTTTCCTCACCTGTAAAACGGGAATGATAGTAATAGTTACCTTTTAGGGTTCTTTAGAGAAATAAATGAAGTTTATATATGTAAGGAATTTACAATAAAGCTGGAAATAAACCTGGCAAATAAAGCTCTATATAATTTTTTCCCTGGAGGGCATGAGTGTTCATCAAAGTGTGGGACACCCACTGCCTTGTCAGACAGATGCCAGACTGACCGTCCTCCTTCTGCCCTCACCTCCTCCACCACCACCCGGACTGGTTTGGTCTCTCTCCCTTGTTCCTTGAGTGTGTCAGGAATGTTCGAAGCAGGGCTCTGTACAAACAGCTCCCACTTGCTGAACTGTTCTTTCCACATGCCTTCTGGAACGCTGGCTTGTCTTTGCACCATTACGCCTGGTTCCAGTGTTGCTTCTTCGGAAAGGGCTTCCCCCATCAGCTCATCTCCACTTCTGTGCCCTCTCCCAGCCATAACTGCTTTGATGCCCACCCGGTCTTGAGCATCTTTGGGATTCGTAGCTACCCATGACCTGCGTGTGCATTTGAACAGGGTTGGTTGGTATCCTGCAGGAGAGGACGGAGCACGCCCCGTTTCTTTTTGAGTCCCTGCTGTAGGTTGAGCCTCCAATCCAGTACAGTGCCAGCATATCGTGGGCATTCAGAAAATACTAGTCCAAAGTTAGAATAAGTTAGTGACTGAGTAACCAGTGTGCTTCCTAGAATACATTCACAGCGGTGTGGGCAGAGCATTTCTTCCTTTCGAAGCTGGCCAATTCTCATTCCCCTCAGTCCTGCTTTACCCCTTTCTATGTACACGGCAATAGGAGGGAAAGAGATGTCTGGGAAATAATCGAATGCCTCTTCTAGAGATGAGCTCTGTTCTCCCCCTCCCTCTGTTTGCTCTTGACTCTTGGGAGCTAGGGAGGAGGAAGCAGGCCCTGTTCTCCTTTCTCACCAGGCGAGTGCAGTGGGGACACTTGCGTGTGGCTGTGCCCCATCTACTGGTAGAATCGGGCGGCTACATCCTTCACAGATGGCATTACCCTGTGTTCATGATGCTGGCCGTCCACGTCTTTAAACGCTGCTGAGACGCTGCTGGGGTTTCGACCATGCATTATCCTGCTGGCAGCAAAGTGAAAGGTAAAGCATGGTTTGCTCACGGAGCACACATTTTGGCATCTCTCGTGCCTAGATTTTCATCAGAATCACACACATTCTGTTGTGTGGCGTTTGCACGGTTGAGGTTGGAGTTTCCCGCTTGTGTCCACAGGGTAACATCTGTTCTTGAACACCCCATGTGCACCATTGCATCGTTCCCTGCGGGCTTTATGTTGACCGGATCTGCAGTGTTTCCGGAGTACCTTCTCTGCAGGGTAGCTCAAGGAGACAGGGTCACCACACTTTTTTCCGTCTTCATGAGTTCACAAGATAAAAGTTGCAGGGAGAAAATAGAATCTCCTTGCTCTTCTTTCTCTCTCTCTCTCTCTCTCTCTCTCTCTCTCACACACACACACACACAGAAGGACTTAAACTGCTTATAAGGCTCAATACATAAATTGGAGAAGGTGGAATTTGCTGGTTTGCTAAAAAAAACATAATTATTTTAAAATGACAAACTGGTCCCTTTGTCAATAAATGTTTTATGTCGCAGCTTGCATGCCTGGATACCATGTGTAAATTATGAATTAGCTCATAAGTAGACATAGGGAAGGATGCCCAGCGGGGCTGTGGGCTGAGGGCGAAGTGGGGAGCATTTCTGATTCTCCACTGCTGTTGTGCTGGGCATGCAGGTATGTGAACTCAGGTGGGTATTTTATAGCTTTTTATAACTCATGCTCCCTTACGAGGATTTATCTAACATCTCCATCCAGAATACCTCACACCATCCGCCTCCAGATTTCCACCTCAGAAGTAGCAAAAACATGAAGCCATCTTAATTTTAAGTTTCAAGGTTACTTACTCTCAATTATAGGGTTTTTTTCTCTTCTTTCAAAAATTATAAAGTAGTTGTTAACTTCCTGTTCCTCACTATGATTCTGTAGTCTCCACTGAGCCCACAAACGGGAAGGTTTTGAAGGCTAGCTGGGTTTTGTGCCCATGTGTTTCCTCACTGAGTTATTTAGCACAGAAGGATTTCATGATGTCAAGTACCCTACAGACCAATAGCTTACTTTGGTTTTTCTCGGTTCAGGATGATTTCAGACACGTGAGAGAGTGCCTAGCACCCTATCAGAGCAGAGATGGGAGAGAGAGAGAAAGCCAGACAACAAATGCATTAACTTACCCAGAATGCAGCCATCGGGAAAAACCTAGAAATAAGCCATTTTAATGTCAGCATACACGTCAGGTCTGTATGTTAAGGTTTGGTAATACTTCATTTGAATTACCTGTTGCAGCAAGCATCAAAATATTTTCAGTGCTAATGCTTTGAAAGATCTCACCGGTGCCTCTTTCTTCTTAAGACATCAGGTACTGTCAGTCCAAAATACAGCTGACGTTCCAGCGGGTTCTCATACTTCAGTTTTGGACGGACCACATTTGATTTCCAGTTGTCTTTACCTACTGCCTGTATAATTCTGGGCAGATTTTTGAACCTAGGTCAGCCTCCGTGCTCAGTCGCAGGGTGGGGATAATCGTACTACAGGTTGTCATACGCTGTGCGGAGAGCCCTTCGCACAGTGCTCGGCATACTCTCTGCTGTGGGTTCTGGTAGCTGCTCTGCTCTGAGCATTATTGTTGTCCCTGCATGGGAATTTTATTTATTTATTTGTTCATTCATTCGTTCTTCCTGCGAGCCTTTGCTTGTTTTGTGATGCTGGAATACATATATAGATTGTCCCCCAATCTTTTCTTCCAGTTCTTTTTTTTTCCCCCTAAGGGATTAGCAGCCTTAAAGATACAAGTGGCAGTGGTTTGCTCTGGTCTGGCCTCACAATACGATCTTTATTTTGCTGTGTCGGAGGTTCTCGGGTAGGTCCTTTAATCCCTAAATTAGTCCAGGAGGCAGATGCATGAAAGCCACGTCTTTGTTGGGTGAAGCCCAGTTGTGGCTTTTCTTTTGTTCCCGCCTCCAACCTAAACTAATGCCTTAATAACTGATATTCCCTCTTTCACCTTCTCACCTGAAGGACTATTAAATCAGCAGGAAGGACACCTCACGGTGGCAGAGAGATGCCTTCGCAGGGACCTCTCCCGGCTGCGGGCCCTGGGCCAGGCCCCACAGCAGCCGGCACTCGAGGCCGGGCAGACGCCAGCCCAGGGGCTGCTCCCGAGTGTGCCCTCCCAGCGGGAGCCCTGGCTTGCTTCTCCTCTCGGCCCACTTCCACTGCCCTGTGGGCCGCCTCTTTCCGGGATTATGTCATCTCTGCCTTTTCTCTCATGATTTCCTTCACCCTAGAGATGTTCCATGTTAGGGCAAAATACAAGCATTCAAGCTGCTCGTAGCATTTAGGGAGTTGGGGAATTTGGCTTTTAATTACTGTGAAAATATGATTATTTAGGGACTCAGCACAATCCCTACAGAGCTTGTAGAAGTTTGTGGCAGCAGGAAAAGGGGCTCACAGATAAGTGCTACAGTAGGTACATTGGCCGGTCCTGGGGGGGAGAGCAGGGGAATGAACGGAGCAGTCAAACGAGCTTTCATTCTCTCTCATCAAGATGTGAAGGCTCTTTCCTGCCACGGCTTTACTGTCTGTAACGTGGGTTCTGACCTGCTACCTGGTGCTATTGCTTCACAGGTGTGTGAAATCTAGAATGTTCTGTGCAATCAACAGGTGTAACAGAAAGTGCTTATCCATCCAGACAGGCCAACTTTCACCACACTTCTGTTCCAGGCAATGAGAAGCCCCAACCTTTGTTTTGTATAAGCATCCTAAGAGTTAGTCTTTGTCACAAGATGTTTTTGACTTGTTGAGATGACTGGTTGTCGTATATGTATTTCACTTGCCCAAAAGTATTTTAAAGTTCTCCACGATCTTTGCACCCAGGCCATCTTGGTGGCTTTGGACAGTTTGCTGTCAATGCTGCTCACAGTGCTTCCTCTCAACCCCAGGCCTGCTTGACCCTTAGGTCTCCCTTAGGTCTCAGCTCAATTCCGTTGTGCTGACAAGGTCACTGTCTTCTGTGTGCTCTTGGAGTACCATTAGTCTCTCCTCCGAACACTCATTAAAAATTATTTAATATCACTCTCCCCAACAAGACTGGAAATTCCATAAGGTAAGAAATGAGATGATGACCATGGTGCATTTTTGCTCGCCATGTATTTCCTGCTCCTAACAACCGCATGCCTGGTTCTTAGGTAGGTTCATAATAAGTATTCATTTTTTTTTTTAATTTTAATTTTTTTTTTTAGAGGGAGAGAAGGAAGGGGGCGGAGCAGGGGGGAGGGAGAGAAAACCTTAAGCAGGCTACACGCCCAGCAAGGAGCCTGATGCTGGGCTCGATCTCACCACCCTGAGATCATGACCTGAGCTGAAATCATAAATCGGACGCTTAACCGACTGAGCCATCCAGGCGCCCCCCACAATAAGTGTTCTTGGTAGATGGGTGGATGGATGAGTCAGTGAGTGCATGAATGAGATATCAGTGTCTCCTGCAGTGTTTATTTTATGTCTCTTTGCTGGCATGTTCATATGGCTTAGGGATCTGCACACATAGGAGGGGTGCCACATGGTTTTCTAGGTAACTAAAAAGGTGGGTTGTAGGTCTTGGTACTAAATCATTGTGGTGGATGGGGAATGTAAAATTATATAAATTCTTAGAAAGAGGCCTTGAGGTTTCTATGTTTTAAAAGAGGCCCTGCCTGGGATAAAATATGGCAAATGAGCAGCCATTTGTTTCTTACCTGCTCTGTCTACTCCCCAGGATCTAGGAGTAATACTCGAGATGCGAGGTGACCCAAGGAAGGACATCTTCTCTAATTCAGAGCCAGAGAAAAGAGCTGGCACAATTCCAGGCCTATCTTCAGCCCAAAGACCGTGAATCAGTCCAGGAGATTCCATAGGGCTTCCCATGGTGTCCCTCAAGACAGAGCTCACTTAGCTAGTCCATGGGACATCTCCAAGAAACATTCTAGAAGCAAGGCATTGTGCTGCTATATGATAAATAGGGCCCTACACTCAGAATGCCTGAGTTCAGATCCCACCTGCCTGCTTAGTAAACAAATGTAGACAACTTAGATAGAATCCTCAATTTCTTCTTCTGTAAAGTAGGAGACATAATGTTACCTACCTCACGGGCTTGTTGGAGGATCAAATGGCCAGCTAGAACATGCTTTGCAGGAGGTTGGACGGGGAATAAGCTCACAAGAAATGTTAGTTCTAACTATTATCATCATTCTTTCTGATAGCAAGAGTTTCCATTGCAATTCCAAGCCAGTCTCTGAGAATGCCAGTCCATCCTACCCCTTTTAGTCTACACAGGGACCCACATTTTCCCCTGCCTGCTCTGCCCACACATGTTGGGCTCGGACTTTGACTGTGAGGACCCAAGCATGGTGTCCAGGAATGGTGCCATTTATACTGCATTTTGCCTTCTAACACCTTAACCATGACTGTGAAGGCCAACTCAAACCACGTGAAAATCCATGCCATCTAGCAATTCGTGGGGTGTTGCACACTCCGCACAGGCATTAGATTAAATAGCGCTGACAGTGTGTGCCCCGCCGGATCGCCCTGCTTTCTGAAGTCATGTAAGCACACTTAATCTAATGGAACGTATTATGACTTCGGCAGCTTCTGAATAGAAGTTGGAGGAAAAAAATCTTAAACGTGGCACCAACTAAAACCCGCATATGGTTATTTAAGGCAGCTTCTAGCACTTCCTCGGAAACTGGGCTCTGTTGAAGAAATAGCCGCTCCTTTTACGGAATGATTTTTTTTTCCTTTAAAAAATTCCTTCTTTTATTTTTAGACTTTGGATGAGATTGGGACTGCAAATCTATTTTCAAGCTGTCTCTTTCTTTCTCTGCTTGCTCCGAACTCACCTTTTTTATCTTGCTTCTGCCCCTGGTGGTGGTATCTTGGGCAAGTTACTTGACCTCTCCTGGCTTTGCTTTTTTCATCTGGAATGTTTGGAGTGGACGATCTTTGCGGTGCCTTCTAGCTGTTAACATTTTTTTTTTTTAATTTCATGATTTCACTCTCGCTATTACAGGAAGCACGAGCGTTGTGCCGTAAGCATGAGATAGGAAAGTATTCATTGATCAAGTTGAAAAAACCTCCACTTTCCACGTTCCAGGACTCTGAGTGTGGGCTCAGAGAGTTACAGTTGTTTTCGGGCAGGTTTGTGGCTAAGGGTAGTTTGGGTTTCATTCCTGTTTTTCTGTGGACCTTATTGGATGTGTGGCCATTTGATCTTGGTAGAGAATACTCTGTCTTGACATACACCACTGCCCTTACCCTTGGCATGTTTTGGGAGCCCACAGGCAGGACCTCAAGGCTGCCAGAGTCACTATTAATGAACCAAACTGCCTAAAATGCTCCAGTGGTTGCCTTTTGGCACTTGGCAAGAAAATCCTTTTCATGTTAGTTTCAAGGTTGTCAGATATCATTATCTCCAAGTATTAAAAATTTCAAAGAAAGGAGGCAGTGTATTTGATTTATAGAATAATTATCTAGCTTTAGCTCTCACTTGGCTTTGGCAGTGGTTTTGCAAGCACTCGAAAATTAAATCCATTTTTTATGGCGCTACAAGGTATTATCTCACAGCAAATGATAATTAAACACCTGTGAAATCAATTAGCCCTTTAAGCAGGAAAAAAAAGTTTTCCAATTATGTTTTCACACCTCCAAAACTTTTATAATTCCAAAACCAACACTCGTGGAGAGGGATGTGGTCGATGGGCGTTGCAGGGTTAACTTTCCTGAAAGACCATCCCTTAATGTCGCTTTGACTTAACCCCGAGGAAGGCGGTCTGTGGTACCAGCTCCCTTCCAGAGAGGACGCGGTCGCCTTTGGAGCTGACTCTCAGCAGCTGTCTATCTGACACACAGCCGAGCTGTCAGCTCCTCGACAAAGGAAGTTACTCACTTTGTGTTTTGATGCCAAGTTTTACTTGACGGTTTATTTAAAAGCCAGAATACCTTAGTGGAAACTAAGCAACAAGACGTTCCATGTGACAGAATTGCTCTCTCTTTATGGGCCCTGTAGCCAAGAGCTCTGAGCCATCTTCATTACAGATGCATACCCTGAAAACGGACCGATGGGCTAATAGCTGAGAACTAGCACAGTGGAGCCCTGGGAATCGTGGCTGGCTTTCCAGACCCTTCCAGGATTGCGTGTGTTTCATCATCGGCTTTGGTAACAAATTAGCTATTCCAGATGCTTCTTTCGGAAAATGATCCGCACTTCTGAAGCATTGGATGGGTTTGGGGTATAGGCCATAATAATTTGGGACTCAAAAAAGAAGACAAGAGGGGCACCTGGGTGGCTCAGTCGGTTAGGTGTCTTCCTTCGGCTCAGGTCATAATCCCAGGGTCCTGGGATAGAGCCCTGCGCTGGGCTCCCTGCTAAGCAGAGAGCCTGCTTCTCCTTCTCCCTCTGCTGCTCTCCCAGCTTATGTTCTCTCTCTGTCTGTCAAATAAATAAATAAAATCTTAAAAAAAAAAAAAAAAGGACAAGAAGCAAAGCAATGCCAAGCGTTTGACATTGTCTACGTTATGACCTCCTCATATACAAAGACTGTTCCGCGAAAGCGCTTGCCTTGTGCTCCCTGATATTCCTACACACTTCCATTTATATAAAGTTCTCAGGGGTACTTTTGTTTACATGAAGTTCTCATGTACTCTGTCCCTTAGATCCTCAGTAGACCTTGTTGGGTAGGCAAGACTAGCATGATTGGTCCATGTTATAAACGAGATGGATTTAGAACCAAAACACCTTACTTAAAATCAAACCGTTAATGACGAAGTCAAGACCAGAAACTATAGTTTCTAATGTTTGTTCATGCAGGTTTTATCCTATCCTCTACATAAACCTCTCTTAAAGGCATTCTTTTTTACATTTTTTTTCTCCAAAGGCATTTTTAATGAGATTTTGCTTTCATAGCAGATGGCATTTAACGCAGTTGATGAATCTTAACATTAACCAGAGAAATGAGGCTGGTATTGCACACACACACACAAAAAGACAGAAGAGAATTTCTCTGTGTTCTTCTGTGTTCTTTTAGAAAGTAGTCCTACGAATTACCCTGGCATACATGGCCGGCAACTTGGACACTTTGTGACGTCATAGGTATCATTCCCTGAGGAATGAGAGGAGATCTGATATGCATTCAACAATAAGTATTTCTTAAGATTACCACAGTCCAGGCACAGGTCTAGGGGCTGAGGTCACAGTGGTGAATAAGAGCAGGTAAGCTCCTTTTTTCATGGTATATGTATGATATTTAAGGAGGTGGGTGAATTCAGACAGTGGTAAATCCTCGGACAGACAGGAAACAGGGCAATGGGACAATGAGTGCTGGGCACACAGCCTGCTCTTTGGGGGCCTCTCTGAGGAGGGCCTGTTTCTCTGAATGCTAATTTGCATCTTGGGGCAGATTGGGGAGAATGTTCCAGGCAGAGGGCATAGCAAGTACAAGTCCGGGAGATGGTAATGAGCCAGTTCTGTGTAGAGAAGCTGCTAGCTGTAGATGGTGAGTGAGGAGAGAGGCATTCTGAGCTGTGGGCAGAGGCCAGTTCTCATGGAGTCCTGCTGGCCAGGGCAAGGGGTGTGACTATTATTCTAAGTGCCATGAGGAGCCACTGGGGGGTTTTCAGCCTTGGAGTTCACATTTTAAGGGTATCTCTGGTTGCTTTGAGAAAAATGGATTGAACCTATAAAACTGAACTTACTCTGACCTGAAACTGATATGAACCAGAGTATACTTCTCGTTGTTCTCTTTGCCTAGAGACCCAAAGGAGTAGAATTAAGGAGATCTAGGAAAGAGGGGCGTGATGAGATTGGGGTTCCAGTGTAATTACAAAAACCACTGGGTGTTTGCATCTTTGTTTCCCCTCTGCTCAGTTTGCTACCTGTCCAATGAACGAATACGAGAGCAAGAAGGCATCTTAAGGGCCACCTGCTCTACCCCTCCCCTATTAAGTACTTAAATTTTCTCTGTCCCTTAGGCCCTTCCCAAAATGAGGTCACCTAGGAGTTGGCTAGCTCCTTAGCTGCTTCTCAGGGGGAGCTGGGCTGAGCAGAGGCAGCTGGAGGAGGAGGGAAGGGTGACACTGAGCTCAGACTCTCTCCCCCAGGGTACTATGGTCCTTCTGCCAAAGGAAATGGCAGAATCTGGATTTATGGGCCATTCCAAGCTCCACTGAGCAAACCCTTATGGGAGGGCGATCTGGTAAATAAACAATGTGTGCCATCAGGTCGTTAACCATGACACAGATTTTTGTGTCCCAAGGACACATACGCACCTGTGCATTTATACATTCGCATACCCGGAAGGGAAGGAATAAACTTTTCATAGTCAACCAGCTTCACGAAGCTTTCATATTATGTTGGTGGCCCATCATTTCTTGGGGACACACCATCTTCAGCTCCGCAGACTTCTGAGGCCTCATTTGCTGAGTCAGCACGAAGGGCCCAGAAGTGAGCTGTCCCAGATTGTCCAAGTCAGAAGGTAGACCTCAGGAATGGCAAAAGTAGGAGCAGACTTAGGAAGGTGAGGTTAGCCGAGCCAGCTGTCACTTCATTAACTCTAATTGGATTCTGAAGGTATTTTCTAATCACTTAAGTGCAAGGACCAGACGCAAGGCTTACGCGCTGACAAAGAATGCAGGGCATGTCCGATTCACCACTGGGTAGTGCCTGCTTTGGTGACAAGAACAGCCCAACAGGAATTCCAGACATCCTCCTAATCCCAGGGCTGACCAAGTCTGGCCGGGCAGGAAAGAATGTCTTGGCTCAAGAGGGGAAGCGGTCAGAACACTGGGTTGAGCCCAGTTTTCTTTGGGGGATGGGGAGTCATTGCCTTTGGACCAAAGCAGTGTTTATCCTTAGGAAGCCAGGAGGAGGTCCTACCGTTTGTTTGCTTTTCTTCAGCTCAGACGTGGAGGAGAGCCAGGAGAGGGTTCACTCTGAATAGCACTGCACATACATTTGACTCGATTTGCAAATAATGCTATTTATCAGGGCCGGTGAAGCACATTTCCCACCTTCACCAGTGTGCAGAAAGAAAATGAAATTTTTAACAAGCTGCCAGGCCTTTACAACTAAAGACAGAGAAGAGGGGATAGAAAATGTACAAAAGGAAGACAAAAATGAATAAACGAAAGACACTGCTTTCCATTCTCTAACGTGGGCCCAGCCTAAGCACAGAAGTGAAGCGCATCCTAGGAAGGTCAGGCGTAACCAGGAGCTGGACACGTTGCTGTGGCAAAATAGAGGCGATGTCGTGAAGGAGGGCGTGCGTTCTTGATCTTCCTCTTGCTCTCACAGCCCGTGCACTTCTCAGTGCAAACCAGTGGACGCTGAGCACCTGAGCGTTTGCCATCCATTTACCAACTATCTTTCGAGGGGCTGGTTCAACAGAAAGTAGGACCGTGGCCCTGTCTCCTGGAGTCCAGGGAAAGAAAACAGGAAAATGGGCGACTTACTACAGTATGAGCAATAGACAGGTCAGTCCCGGGACGCCGTGTGAGTGGCGAGAGGGTCTCTGGCCAAGACTCAGGGATCTGAAGAGCCTCCCTCCAGGAGTGCAGGGAAGGCAGAGAAAGGAAAGAGGGTGTGTTGGGGAAAGGAGCCCCTGCTCCCTGAGGCTCGTCCTGTCCCTGAGGAGGAGCTGCCATGTAGGACAGATGCTCCGTGCTGGTGTTCTCAGCTTTGGGCCACACTCCCTGGCCCCGCGCCCCTTGGCCAGGCTCCTTGGCGCAGAGCCTGGTGAAAGTTAATGGTGAGATAATGACCTCGGGCTTCCCGCTTGCCCTCGGGCCTGTCACAGACACTCAGCTCCCGCAGCCAAGACCTTGGTGCACCTCTGACAGACCCACGTTATCCACCTGAGGTCATTGCTGCTGCTGGCTTTTTTATTGTCCCTCCCTGAGGTCACAGTGGTGAATAAGAGCAGGTAAGCTCCTTTTTTCATGGTATAGGTATGATATTTAGGGAGGAGGACAGTGAACCAGTACCCTGTCCTCCTGTACCCAGGTAACGCTTTACGTAGCATTTCCAGAAATGCTTTCTTTCCAACCAGAGAATTGTTGAGACCCACGTGTCCTGGAGTTGCATCTCTCTGGGGGCAGTTTGAAATCTGGTGTTGCTGAGCACAGAAGCTGGGGCTCCGGTCACCTCCGTCAGACAGCATTCTGAGGTCAACGTCAGCTGGCCCAGTGCGGTGGAAATCTTTCGTTTTCACCTTTGTCACCATGTCACCCCTTCCTCCTCAGCAGCTCTGAGAGATGAGAGAGTGCGTTGTGGCTTCTGTACACTATGCACTTTCGTGTGAGCCCCGTAAAACCTTTGTTGCCCTGCTTCTTCATCTGTAAAATGGGGCCGTTTCCCATGTGGTTGTAGAGATAAAGTGCAGTAATGAGTACAGGTGGTTGCCGTGCCCACAGGAAACGTGTAATCAGTGTGGGGGGGTAGGGGTATCATTATAACTGTTACCTTTAGGGGCACCTGGGTGGCCCCATTGGTGAAGTCGGATGGTCTTGATCTCGGCTCAGGTCATGATCTGAGGGTCATGGGATCAAGCCCCACATCAGGCTCCATGCTTGGCAGGGAGTATGCTTAGGATTCTCTCTCCCTCTCCTCCTCCTTTGCCCCCCCCAAATAAAAAAGTAAATCTTTAAAAAAAGTAATTGTTACCTTTAATGGCTGTCATATTTTATCACTTGATTTTACATATTCACCATTGAGCTGCTATTTAATGAGAGGGAACCAAGATGGCCTTCTACCCATGTTGAAGGAAGAGGTGCCCCTGGTACAGGTTGGATTCGTTAGTTTACATAGGTGGTGATTCCCACGCAGTCCAAGTTTCAAGTTCTGGGCTGTCGGTAGATGTTTAGGGTAGAGATGGGGTGGGGGAATTGTTATGGGGTCATGATCCAGTGTATTCCGATAGGGTGTTTGCTTCCAAGTGTCTTCTGACTCTCTGTTCTTCCCCGTGGGAGGCTGGCATAACCATACCTACCTCCCAGCGTGGCTGCGAGGCTTCCATGAGATCATGTGTGTGCAAGAGTCCACGCCTCCCATAGGGCCTCATGCCCCAGCCAGAGCCTGCAGAAGGTTACCTCCCTCCCTTCCCTACACTGAAGTGGATTTTAAATGGGCAATAAAAGGAGATGGTTTTCTGTGGATAGCCAAGAAATGTGAAAGGATGAGCGTAGGTACCCGTCCCTCATCATAGCCAGCCACTGCTCTCTGCAGCACACAGCTCGGGAGCGGCGGCAGCCTTCTGAGGAGCATTATAAAGAAAGAAAGTCCGTGGGGCGCCTGGGTGGCTTAGTCCTTAAGCGTCTGCCTTCGGCTCAGGGCGTGATCCTGGTGTTCTGGGATCGAGCCCCCCATCAGGCTCCTCCGCTGGAAGCCTGCTTCTTCCTCTCCCACTCCCCCTGCTTGTGTTCCCTCTCTCGCTGGCTGTCTCTGTCTCTGTCAAATAAATAAAATCTTAAAAAAAAAAGAAAGAAAGAAAGTCCTCACCTGGGGCGTGACTGGGTGCCCTGGAGGGTCTAGCACAGGTAGTGCTCAAGGCAAGCATTGCCGGTGTGAGAAATCACACCACCTCCAAAGAGCAAGTGCCTTCTGACCACAGGCCACTGAGTGTCCCCGCCACTGCCGCCCGTCCGGTCAGCCAGGTCCAGCACTGCGCGTGAGTGTAGCTCTCGGCATTTACTCGACCCCGGAGCACCTGGAGCGCGTCCGTGTGCACAAAAGCTGTGTGAGTAGGTGGTGAAGGAACTGAGGCTTAGTGTGTGCCATGAATTCTCAGAGACTGCAGGGGTCTGTGCCTCTCTGTAGGTACTTCTTTGTAGCTATGCTTAAAAGACGTCACGCAGCCATACTGTGGCAGCCAGCTGGACCCATTTTCTAACTAAAAGGTATGTTTCTCCGTTCACATTTATGTCTTGGGCTAATTTCATGTTATTACATGTTATGGACTTTGGACTTTCTCAAAAATAATTGAAATTTTATGTGTTAAGTCGCTCAAGCCCAAGAAAGGGTCTGTGGCAACATGGTTACTAAAAAACAGAGCACCATCTTGGACTGAACAGCTGGTGTGACATGAGTCGGGGAGAAAAGGTCCTCCTAGTGGTAGCCGTTTGTGGCTAGCGCAGGAAACTAGGTGAACTGCTTGCTTAGGACTTTGCTCCATAAGAAGTGTATTTTCAGGGGCAACTGGCTGGCTCAGTCGCTGGGGCGTGCAACTCTTGATCTCGGGGTTGCGAGTTTCTGTGCGAGCTGACCAAAGAGGCAGCATACCGTGGTGGAAGGCAGATGCCCTTTACAATCAGAAAGCCTAGAATTGGAGCCCTAATGGCTCCATAGCTGTGATCTGCTGTGTTGGCAAGGTTATCAAGTCCGAAGAATGCCACTGGGACGAGTCATTCTTTTGCTAGGCCCTTCGGTGACTCAGGACCACTGCAGGGGATTGTGTCTGATCTCCAGGAGATACCACACATAGTCCTCCCAGTGGGACCCCGCCTCTAGCAGCAGTTTATTTCCCTCCGCCCCCCATCGCCCCACCCTCCCCCAAGCGGTGGTGGGTTCTATTGTCTTGGTGTTTGTTCCTGCTGTGCTCTTTCTACGCTCCCCCATGCCCACTGTCTCCTCTCAGCCTTGTCAAGATGATCCTTGCTCTTCACTTAATAATTAGCTCAGTTTCCCTTCCTCCTGGAGGCACCCCTGCTTCTCAGTCTCCCCACCAGAGCCAGGTTGTCACTCTTGTTTCTCTTCGAATAATCCGCCTCATGCCTCCATCCTACCGCTAAGTAACGATCATTGATCATCATATTCCCTCACTGAATAACAATAACACATCTGCCTTTTCACTGGTCCATCAGTTTCTTGAGTAGTGTTTGATGCGTGGTAAGCGTTCAACTAATTAATGTTTGTTGATTGAATAAAAGAGCACAGAGGAGGTGCTGAGGAAGTTATTTTAGTTCTCTTCTCCCCGTGTACTTATGGAACTACAGCAGTCATAAATTGTTTTTGTTTTCTTTCTTTTTCTCTTAAGGGACGTGATTCAAACCTGGGTGTAAGCAAAGAAGATTAAGTACTTATGAGGCTGGAGACTGGAGGGAACAGATAGCATAGATGTGCACATACTTTACAAGTAAATACTTGAGACAAACTATAGCAACATCACAGGGAGACTAGAATTGTATGACTACAGAGATGAGAGGCTGGATCACTTGCTTCGTGCCTACCCTCTTTGATTAGCAAAAAGCAGGCTCTCATGGAAACCGTGCACGCTACTGAGGAGTCGTGGGCCGCACAGGAAGAGCAGTGGGCACCCTGCACCAGCAGCATCCTTGTCTATGCAGCTTTTGATAAGAAGGCAAAATCCTTTCAATTAGAAGCTGCTGTTCTGTTGTGATTCCCAGCTGCTGTTTACATTTTATTTTAAAGGGTCTGTTTCGCATTTCTCTCTGGCTCTGTCTTTGGGGATTTGTTCTTTCTTTTCTTTCTTTTTTTCATTGTTACTTTTTTTAAATGTTTTTATTCCTCTCATCCTGATGTCATTTACCACAATAACTTGCAGTTACACGGTGCATGGCAGTTTATAGGGCATGATCTCATTTGACCTTCATGACTTTGACACATAGAGAACTCCATTTGCACAGGACCCCATAGAAAGTGGTAGATCCAGAACCCAAAGTCCTCAAACCACGTCTTCTAACTTTGCAAGTTGGCTCTGTTTTCCATTATATTCTGTTGCCTTCCTTGAGCCATAATGATAATAGCTACCATTTATGGATTGTTGATGATATGCCCATGTTTGAGTTAAGTGGTATCATCCAAGCCTCACAGTAAAAGTATCTCCATTTTGCCGACCAGGAAGCCAAGATTTAGAAAAATACCTTTCCCAAGATCACTCGGCTTGTAAATAGCAAAGATGAAATTTGAACCCAGCTTTGACTCTGTCTAAATCTGCTTCTTCACTAAGCTTTGTATTCCTAACCTCTTAGCTGAAATTTTTTTTGAGCTCTTAGTGCAAAATTTAGGATGCATCCTAATTACCCAGCAGGCCTTGTTGAAACAGAATTCTGGGCCCTTCCCCTGGAGTTTCTACCTCAGTGGGCCTTGGTGAGACTGGGAATTCCCATTTCTGCCAAGTTCCCCGGTGGGGCAGATGATGCTCCTGGTTGGGAGAACACGTTTGGAGAACCCCTGCGCTTGCCACACTCCCCCCCCCCCCAGGTGCACTGAAACGCTGCCAGCAAAAATGTGTTTCATCTGGAGGGTAAGGACTTCAATTATGCATTATTACGTGGCCCATTTTAAATGGGGTGTACCCCATCCATTATTCAGTACAACTTTAAGGATAAGATTATTATGGCCATAGAGTAGTTCCTGATTTCTAGGTTAAATTCAGGTCATGTCATTTTATTGCATTTTTCTTTGCAGTCATTTATGAAAACTGTTCTAACTTCTGTATCGCCACCTACACAATGGGGAGCTTAATGCCCATCTGAAAAGGGTAACAAAACCATTTATTAATTAAAGCTGAAAGTTCTCTGGGATGAGTTGCCTGCCTTATCTACTTATGTTCTTGCTTAGGATATCATGTGTTAATTACCTCGTATTTTGAAGAAGTTTATGATTTTGATGTGATTTACGTTTCTAAACTTAATCGTGGAGAATGAGTCCCTTTAAGAAGGCTCTCCCCCTCACTTGACCCGTCTTCTCCCTGTATTTCTTCCCGCATCTCTAACCACTGGTAACCACTAATCTGTTATCTATCCCTAAAATTGTTACTTCATGCATCTATATAAATAAATAATGCAGTGTATATCCTTTTGAGATTGGCTTTTTCACTTAGCATAATTTCCTTGAGGATGTTGTGTGTATCAATAGTTCATTTCGTTTTATTGCCGAGTATTCAAGGCTGTAGATGTGCCACAGTTTGTTGAATCATTCACCCATTGAAGGACATTTGGATAGTTTCCCGTTTGGGGCTATTAAGGATAAAACTGCTGTGAATGTTCATGGACAAGTTTCTGCGTGAAAATAAGTTTTCATTTTCTCTGGGATAAATGCCCAAGAGTGCAATTGTTGGGTCATATGCTAATCCCATTTTTAGTTTTAAAAGGAAACTGCCAAACTTTTTTCCAATGTGACCGCACCGTTTTACCTTCGTACCAGCAGCATGCAAGGGTTTCAGTTTCTCTCCAGTCTCACCAGCACCTGTCCTCCTGAGGGTAGCCATCCTTGTGGCTGATTTGCATTTGCATTTCCCTCATGGTTCATCACGTTGAGTATCTTTTTACGTGCTTATTGGCACTTTGTATCATTTCTTTGGAACAATATCTAGTCCATCAGTGGCGTGTGTTCAAGTTGGATTGTCTTTTGATTGTTGAATGGCAGAATTCTTTACATATTCTGGACAAAAGTCTCTTATCAGGTCGATGATTTGCAAATATTTTCTTTTTTCTGTGGGTTGTCTTTTTACTTTCTTGATGGCAACTGGGAGGAGAGGGAGCCCCGTCTTCTTGACTGAACTTGCCTGACATGGAGCTTCTAGAAGGTGGAGCTGGGAGGGGTTGGTAATGGACCAGGTCATGGCTCAAATGCCACAGACGCTCACTGTTCTTGCCAAGATCTGGTAGGTTTTCTTGAACAAATGTTTTTCCATTTGTCATTATATCCTTAGGACAATTTCCAGAAACTTTAAATGAATGTTTTTATAATTTTTACCAGTTAAACTGTTGTTTTGCTAGGGAGAGTGTGCACAGAGTTCCTTAGTGCCTCACTGGGCAAGGCCAGCCTTCTCGAATGTACTTTATGATGCAGACACCCCCAGGAGATTTTACACCCTCTTTCTGAATTATCATAAGACGATTCTCTGGTAGGTCTAGCAGCTAGAGGAGGGTCTTCTCAGCACAACATCTGCAGGACTAGAACGGGGTCTGGAACATTGTGTTTCTGGAGAGAATGACTGAAAAAAAAATGACTGAATTTAAGCATCTAGAAAGAGGTGGTTGTGGGGTATGTGAGCACATTTAAGTGGAGAGGTGGGTCCATAGAAGGGCTGAGTGGAAGGGTACCAAACACATGTGTGGCCCACCTAGAAAGACTGACCCCTTGCGGGTTCATGGGCTAAGCATGGTTAGAAATCTGAAAATCATTGTTTTAAGTTTCATGTGTACATGTCCTGTATTTGTCTTTATGTGTCTGTAGGGATACACACACGTTAAACATACATTGTACACACATGAGCAGAGACCTATGTATACATACACATACACATACCCTTATTTATACAAGGGTTATGGAAACCTTTGGAGCAGTGGGATATTCCAAAAGGACATTCTTCTTTCTTACCTAAAAGTAACATAAAGAATAATGGGGTGTTCAAACAATCTCTCATCATTTTGCTGATGAGGAAACTGAGTCCCAGAGAGCTCATGTGTTTCATTCACAATGTCACAGCTACCTAGGGGCAAGAATGTTCATCCCACGTCTCCCGTTACCTGTTGCGTGAATGAACACAAGCTTCAATCATGTAAGCTTTATCCCCTGCATCAGCAAATCCTTCTTCTCTACCACCAACACCCTAGAATAACTGTCATTTGAATTTTTGCTGTAAGTTTTCTGCCTTCCCTCTACCTCCACTCCTTCCCTAAAGTAAATTCTGCAACTGGCAACTTTGAAACTTGTTACCATCCAGAACATTAATAGGGTTTTACATTTTTAGCCGCCTAATGATGAGGATGTAGGACCTTCTGTGCTAGTCCCTCAGGGGTTTCTATTCTGGGCATTTATTAAACTTTCCTGTAGTCTGAAGTATGTTTGACCTTTTTATATTAAAACAATTTGAGTTTAAAGTTTATGTGTGTGTGTGTGTGTGTGTGTATACATATTTCCCTCTTCATTCATTACGTAGAGATCCCAACATTTTTAACAGTTGAATTTGAAGATACTTATCAATTATTTCCCTATGTTTGGTGAGCAAAGAAGAAGCCATTACCATCATAATTTAATATTTCTTATTTAGCCAAATTTGAGCCCTCTTAAAAATCTTTTCTACTTTCAAGTCTGTTTTGCAGTTTAATTAATGCAGCAAGGGTTTTTATTTTACTCTCAATGGAGATAATCTTAATCCATTCACGGTGACCTTTTCTTGTGCAAATTAGTTGTACAAGCTTGTTTAAGCAAATGGTCCTTTGCATGATGTCTCTTCTTAATGACGGGTTTATAATTGAAAATTGGCTTACTCCCATATGCCTAGTTTGTATGAGAATATAAAAATAGATGTGGACTTTAAAAATATAAATGTATATATCAGTATCCCAAAACGAGGAGGGAACAATCCGATGCCTTGAGGCTATGATTAAATTAGACTATTAGAGTCAGAAAATGCTGGTGACATATGCTACTGTCAAAGTCACACCTGTCTGCCGAGCACTGGAAGCTCTTGAAAAATGAGAGTGATTTCATCTTAGCTCTCAGAATCCGCACTTTCACAGGACAGGAGCCATTTCTGGCTTCCCAAGTTTGCTTAAACTCATAATGAACCTGAAACTGCGTGTTTAGGA
The DNA here is from genome assembly GCF_024610735.1 of Ursus americanus. Taxonomy (NCBI): domain Eukaryota; kingdom Metazoa; phylum Chordata; class Mammalia; order Carnivora; family Ursidae; genus Ursus; species Ursus americanus. The sequence continues at coordinate 20,958,514 of NC_142135.1, forward strand.
ATGTGTTTGTGGATATCACTTTTAAAGTGATAGCCCTCAACAAAATGAAATGCTCCTTGCTTTTCCTGCACTTCACCAGCAGAAAGAGCAGCTGACGCTCATGTTATATTTTGCCTTTTTTCAAGTGCAAAAACCATGTGATACCGCCAAGTGGTATTTGAGTAAAAGCCACAATCCTCTCTTCTGCACCCCGGTTTTCTGCACCCCCTGCTGTTTTTTTTCTCTTGTTATTCTTATTTCCCCATTTCTTAGGCCACCTCCTTCCGTATCCTTTGTCTTTCCCGTGTAAGTCGTGTCAACCATTCTTATAACAGCAGCATTTATCTGGTGTAGCTGAATATTCTTGGTTAAATGTAGAAACTCCAGTGTGAGGGAGAAAGTGAATGTTGTTTTGTGCTTGTGATGGAGGTTTCCTGAGTAGGTTTTAATAGCGTGGGGTGGGGAACAAGGACCGTCTTAGTTTTGCTGAATGACATGGCATTAAACAAGCCCGACGTGTTGTGATCTTTTTTTTTCTTAAGCTTATGGGAACAAGACATTTCATCAAGACACAAAAATCTGATTTTTGGAAGCCAAACCTAGGCAAGCCAAATAGTTCCTGGGACCATCAGGCTTGTCTTTTGTGTACTGCTTGCAAAAGACCCTAATTGCTTTGTCCCCCATGAAAGTTCACCTTTGTTCTCCCTCACGCAACACCCCCACCTCCACAAAGGGAAAGTGAGAACTGCCCGCCAGCCAGCGTGTTTCCTGAGTTGTTCTGGGTAATTTCATGCAGGTGTGCACCCACAGATGTTCATTCATCCCCCACTCCCCCACTCCTCACGGGGCCTCGTTTGCTCATTGCTCCTCCTCTCCTTCTAGGTATGATTATCGGGAAATGCTGCACAATGCCACTTTCTGTCTGGTTCCTCGTGGTCGCAGGCTTGGGTCCTTCAGGTTCCTGGAGGCTCTGCAGGTAAGAGACTCGGAAACCTCCCCCAACTAGGGCTGAGGACTGAAGTCAGACGGGGTGGGTTGAACCTTAGCCCTTCTGCTGGGATCTAAACAGAATGCGTAGTTTGCCTTGAACACCTCAAGTCTGTGTTCCCAAGAAAGTCTGCAACACTTTTTATAAGTCGGGGGGCGGGGTTGGCAGGAAGAGGATTCACTCCCTGTTTTCGGACGTGGGAAGATTAAATGGTTTCACCACCAGGGAGGATGGGTTCTTCAGGGACATGTTTGCAAACGGAGGGTAGATCTGACTGCCCAGCAGCAGCCTCGCTGGGCTCCTGCAGAGACGCTGTCTTGCCTGGAAGCCGGTCTCAGGAGCACTCGCTGGCTTAAGAAAATGGCTTCTTGGTGGTGCTTCCCCGAAGCAAATTGTCTTTTCTGCCCACCCCACTAAGTTGTCTCTTGGTGCCTCTAAATTCTGAGAGTGATGCCCAGGGGGTCACGCTACACACTTTGGCCCGCCTGTCCCGAGGCTCTGCAGCTCTGGAGCCTCTTGGGGGGGCGGGGGGTCCGCTCATTAGCCTTACTCTGCAGAGGGGCCTCACCTGCTGAAACACTTGTGCATATTTCCTGCACCTGGGGGTTGCGCTCAGCCCTCCGTGATCCTGAGAAGTGTACTCAGCTGAGACTCTCTCCTCCTCCACTTCTTGCCTCTGGCTCCTCTGTTCTTTCCCCTTCTATGTTCTGCCCCTTGCCAGAGTCTGCTTTTATGCACAGTGCTTCCTAACATACGTCCTTCTGTCGTGTCCTCCAAAGGAAGAGCTTCCTTCTCCTTAAGGCCCTTTCCACTGTGTTCTGCGAAGCATACAGTCACTAATGTTCTTGTCGCCTCTGTGGGATGTAGCATGAAGCAAATAGTTCTCCGCTTTGGATTATGAGTTATTTAGACCCAGAATTGGGTCCTTTGCCTGGCGTTTCTTGGCTGACAGATCACTGTGCAGGCAGTACCTTGGTCCACAGTGGTTTGGATCCCTCCACAGTGAACAGAGCGGGGTTCCGGCTCAGATGTTGGCACTGCAAGGGAGAGGTGAACACCCTGTAAGAGTTCAGTCCGCAACGTGCTTCGTCAGGAGTGCCAAGCCCCATTCTGCCCTTTGTTGCTCCTAACGGTGGGGTAAACCACTCCACGAGCAGACGTGTGGCAGTTACATTGACAAAACCGTTTATATTCAAGGTTGGTTTTATGCTAGGATGTTGTTGGTGGACGATTTTGTTACATCAATAAAACTTCTCGAATGAGGCCAGTCGTCTCTGTGGCAGTAAGGTAAGCCAAACCATGTACTAGAATAGAAATGGGGTTTTAGCCTTGGAGGGCAAGACTTGCAAACATTCAGATCTCGGCTGGATACGTACAGCCTTCACGTGACTTGGTAACTCACCCGAGCTTACTCTTCTGCTGAGCGGCCCGGATCCATGCAGTGATCCGAGCAAGATACGCCCGTAGTTGAGCTCGTCCTGATGTGACCTCCTGTTGGAAAGGCTCCCCCTGCCGCTTGCCTCCCATTCATGAAGCCCCCTTCTTCCCCCAGGCTGCCTGTGTCCCTGTGATGCTTAGCAACGGATGGGAGTTGCCATTCTCTGAAGTGATTAATTGGAACCAAGCTGCCGTCATAGGCGATGAGAGATTGTTATTACAGGTAAGGAAGGGGCCCCGGCCTTCAGCACATCAGCGGCTTATTGCTGCCCCCGTCCAAACTTTCAGAGAAGACGAATCCAAAAGGTCAGCTCTATAAAAGAAATTTTATCAGGAGAAAATTGCCTGTGTCATGGTGAATATGAAGTCATTTAATATGACATTGTTCACTTTCCCACACAAAACCCACCCGGTGCGGGGAAGGTATCTGGCAAAGGAGGAGTGGCGGGTAAAGGACATGAACTTGGATGGTGAGAAGAAGCGTATATCCATCCTCTTCCGTATCCAGAATTTTTAGAAATTGTACCAGAGAGTTTTTGTACCATCCTGCCACTTCATATTCCTATCCCCTCTTGCCGTAATTGCCTTCAGATTAATTTTGAGAAAGAGGGAGGTCTCTAGGGTTGATTCTTATAATTCGTGTTATCATTGCTCAAATGATCCAGTCTGGGAGACTGAGCAGTGATATCTGTAACGTGTATATTTAAAAGAGCAGGCTCTAATAAAAATGATTTTTTAAATGTACTTTTTGCCATTTGGATCTCTTTATTTTATTTTGTTTTATTGTATCAAGAACACTTAGCATGGGATTTACCTTATTTTTAAATGTGGGATTATTACTGTGGATTCAATGTATTCGACATCTCTGGAGCTTATTCATCTTATTTAACTAAAACTCTATGCCCACTGATGTAGTGACTCCCTATCTCTTCCCCACCCCCAACCCTTGCAACTCTCTTTCAACTCTAACTCTTTAATTCTGTGAATTTGACTATTTTAGATACCTCATGTACGTGGAATCATGCAGTATTTGTCTTTCTGTGACGGTTTGTGTCCCCTAGCGTAATGTCCTCAGGGTTCATCCCTGTTGTCCTATATTGCAGAAGTCAGACTTAATATGATTAAAATGACCATATTACCCAAATTGATCCTTAGAGTCAATGCAATCCCTATTAAAATCCTAATTGCATTGTTTACAGAAGTAGAAAAATAATTCTAAAATTCATATAGAACCACAAAAGACCCCAAATAGCCAAATCAGTCTTGAGAAAGAACAAAGCTGGAGGCATTGTTTCCTGATTTCAGAATATATTACAAAGCTACAGTCATCAGAATGACACTGTACCGCCATAGAGACAGACAGACCAATAGAACAAAATAAAAAGCCCAGAAATAAATCTACCCATGTACGGTCAACTGATCTTCAAAGAGGATGCCTAAGAACAGTTCAAACTTCTCAAGAGCTGCCTGGGAAGAGGAATGTGGTACAGAGAAATCTAAGGGCAGCAATGGTCAGTCGCTAGATTTCTTTTTTCTTTTCTTTCTGTGTTTTTCTTTCCTTTTTGTTTTGTTTTTTGTTTCTTGTTTAGAGAACGAGAGCATGGGTGGGAGGGTGAGGTGGGGTAGGGAGCAGAGGGAGAAGGACGGAGAGACTCTTTAGCAAGCTGCACAACTTGCCCAGGGCCCAATGCAGGACTTGAGCTCACAACCCTGGGATCATGACCTGAGCCAAAATCAAGAGTCGGACACTTAACCAACCGAGCCACCCAGGCGCCCCCACTAAGGATTTCTAAAGCCCTTTTGTGCAGTAATGTTTTAGGTTCCACATAAATTGCCATACTCCTTTCTCTAAAATTATGGAATATTTTAATGTTTTTCTTTGATGGCATTATATACTTTATCTTGAACTATCACAAGTATTGCAGAATGATTTTTTTTTTTAATGTCCTGGCTTTTTTTTTTTTTTTTTTTAATATCAAGAAAATCGAGTTCCTAACTCTTGTTGATTCTGCTTGTACTGCCGGCCAGTCTGCTAGCTGGCTGATGAAGTAACCCAGTTCTCTTCCTAAAGTAATGGGTGAGATACCTGTAGCTAAGAGAACTATGAATTAGGCAAGCCAAGCTGAACACAGCCCCCAGAACATTCCTTCCCTCTGGTACTCAGGTATGTGATCTCCATGGCCCCTGGGAACCTCCAAAACAAAAGAGGAATCCGTGACCTAGCAAGATCCTCCCTGGGCCAAATGGTGTATGTCGAAAACATTGACTCACGAAAGGCCAGACAAAAGCGCTAGGTATAGTTCTTTTTCCATATTACCTTTTTCCTTCCTTTTACGAGTTTTTTTACACATTGCATGATCATCAAAGGAAACGTGGGAAATAAAAGGAATAAAAAACAGCCATAATTTCTCCAGTTATACACCAACGCTCCTGTGAATTTGATGTGAATAACTTGGGAGTTTGTCTTGGAGAGGAGAGCATTCCAGGATACTTAATTGTGTTTGTCCACTTTCTGCCATTTCACCAAAGCTGGTGTGGATTTCACCTTCTGAAGCAGTTGTTGCTTGAGTCTGAAGATTTTGTTTTCGGTTCTGCCCCCACCCAAACTTGCTCGTGTTTTCCCCTCTGGTATGCAGTCTGTCTTTGCTCGGCTGCCTCCCTGTTGAGCAGCGACCGCACTGTCGTTGACAGTCGCTGGAAAGAGCTGGCACCAACCCCAAATGTCTGCTCTGGGAGATGTTGTTGTTGTTACAATTTTTTCGTTTCCTGTTTTAGAACAGCTCGGATGTTTTTATTTGCATATATTCTTGTCATTATGTCACCAAGAGAGCTGAATGTTGCTTTCCTGTATCTATTTTGGTAGATTCCATTAGTTTTGTTACCATACGTGACCTTTTGTTAAGACTCCATTGAGTTCTGCAAGGCTGAACAATCCAACCAAATTGGAATGAATTTATCACTCTCGCATACCTGTCTCTCAGGACAAGCAGATTAATAACCAATAGCCAAATGCCATGAAAATCTGCAACTCCGTCTTTTCAGTCAGTTGGAATTCTCTTCCAGAGCACTTGGCAAAGAGCTCTCATTTATATTGTACATACAAATGGGCCGCATATAGTTCACTTGATGTCCTCACGTCAAATTGTGGCTTATATAAAAAGGGGAATGTATTGGTAGGTTAATATGTGATATTCCCTTGGGGCGCCTGGGTGGCTCAGTCAGATGGGCATCCCACTCTTGGTTTTGCCTCAGGTCATGCGCAGCATGGAGTCTGCTTGAGATTCTCTTCTCCCTCTGCCCCTTCCCCCCACGTGCTCTCTCTCTGTCTCTCTCTCTCTCTAGAATAAATAAATAAAATCTTTTTTAGAAAATATGTGATATTCCCTGTATTCATTCATAACCATAGCCTACCTAGTTTTCTGGAGACTATGTAGTGACAGTAGCTTTTGGCATTTTTCTAATGGACTAGTTTCTTGTGATGATGACAAAACAGTGAAGTCAACCTATATGACTCTTAGAATATGCCACTGACATTTAGAAGAAGGCATGATCATGAAAATTGAGCAAAGTTTTTCTAGTCTGTTTTGTCAATCTAGGTAATTTTCGCAGTAAATAAAAATACATTGGCCTTGACTTACCAAGGATCCATGACGCGGATAGTTTCTCTACCTTCCCCAAGGATATATTACTTCCAGTTGACCTTGAGTTCTAATTTCAGGCTACCATTTGCCTGCCAGTGCTTCTCCTTTACCCGTGGCCTCCATGCTTCTTCAGTGTTGGGCATCCAGATACACACTTTGGGCCACAGATTTAGGATCTGTTTTAGGATATTACCAAAACAAGTGAGCTTGTCCTTTCGTTCTTACCGTAAAGCTATTTCCTTGCTCCTCTGCGGAATAGTCTTGAGTCAAAAAAATGTGCTACCACCTCCTTCCCTCCAGTGGAAATTCAGATATAGTCTTAGTCACAATGCCACAAGTAACTTTCTTACTGAAGCAGCTAACAGAGCATTCCTGCTTCAGCCCAGGCCCCCACGTCTGTCTGATTAGTTACGCGTTAGCGAAGCAAGCATGCAGAAAGAGGTGAGCACAAGGGGGCGGTTGCTAATCACAGGGAATCTCCTCTAAGAGTATAGACTCCATAAATGAAATAGACCTTGAACCATAGGTGAAGATAGGGAGCAAGCCCAGCAAACTCACCAGAAACCCAGGAAGTACGTGTCAGAGCTCCAGATCCAGACAAGTTCATGTGCAGACATTAAGCAATTGGTCCAATGTTGAATATCATCACCCTTGTGTCAATAATAATAATAGTGGTAGTAATAATTTGCTGTGTTAATTAAGTTTCCCACGTTCTAGGCACTGTGCTAAGCACTTATATGATCTCCATTACAACCCTCTGATGTTAGTACTGTATCCCCATGAAGAGATGGAATCTTTGAGAGATCAAGGAACTTCTCCACGAAAGCACAGCTAGTAAATGGTAGAACCAAGAATTCCCACCTTGGTCTGATTCCTGTGTCCCTGTGCTTAACCATTAAGTTATATTGCTGGTAAAAATAATGATATCCCTATGGTGGGTGCAACTGGCCATGTTCAATTCAACTCTTATTTCTTGAATAACTACTATATAAAAGCCATTCTTATAGCCTTTAAACGGGTGGCAGGATGGACAGGACTTAGATCTCTCCTTTAAAATCATGTAGCCTGTAGAGAATGGTGATGGCTGGACGTGTATGATGTTTGACAGATCGTGGTAGATTGGGTAAGTGCTGGAGCCAAAAAGAGAGGTCAGGGAGCAGGAGAGCTAAGGTCACAGGTATGTGCATATAGAAATGACTGTCCAGATACAAATTAAATGGAGAGGCTCAGAGACGTTCCCTTAAAAACTCTTTATAGATCATTTGGAGGCCCTGGCATGGCATGTCTTGGAAGTGTTTGGGGGATGATGTCTTTCAGCCTTTCCCCAAAGCTGATAGCTCCTGTCTATGTAGAATGTGATTGTCCATGTGCAAGATTGAGGATTTTGGGGACCCTAAGCGATAAGCTGTTACCAAATCTTAGAGGGGACTTTAACTTCCATGAATTGAAGGTCGTTAGAGCTGATCCCCGGTAAGTATTGTTTGTACCTGACATCTCTTAAGGGCATTTCAACTTAGGGGTTGGTGATTTTTAGCCGATCAGTACACTAAAATCTGAATGCTAAGAAATATAAAAGCCTAACCCAGGCGGGTTATTTCAATCAAATGGCATCTCGTTGTTTTACCGTTATAGTTATTATGTGCTCACCTTGTGTTACAGATTCCTTCTACAATCAGGTCTATTCATCAGGATAAAATCCTAGCACTTAGACAGCAGACGCAATTCTTGTGGGAGGCTTATTTTTCTTCAGTTGAGAAGATTGTATTAACTACACTAGAGGTAAGTGAGACTCCTTGGCTCTTCGTCTTGAATAATGGTCCTTTCTTCATACACTTCTATTGGCCTTCTCTTCTGTTATTGGTGAGGCGTAATTGGTCAAATGGGACAAAACCAAATTTTTTGTACTCGGATATGTCAGTGAACCCTCGTTTACCTGCTCTGCCGCGCCCAAGCAAATCCCTCCATTCCTAACAAAACTCCACAGAGGGAAACTGACACGAGGAGGAATTATACTTCTTGACACAGAGAGCAGCCTGTCTTCCATCATTTCAGCAATACGTAGCAAAGGACTGTCCTCCTGTCCTTCACACTCAGTGGCATCCTTTGAAGACCTGTTTCTGGAGCCCATTTAGAAACCAGATAGTGACCGAGTAGGGGAAAATCTACCATTCTAAAAATCTGAACAGTTTACTGGGCACCAGTGGCATTGGGGTACCACAAAATCGGTTCTCAAGACGTGCAACCGGTTGCACCAGCGTCAATGTGGCAAGGATGCGTTACGAGGAAAATCAGGATTACGCTTATCTGGTGCAGAGAGTGTTAAACTTTATGAAAGCAGAAAATCTTCTAGGCATATGGGTGTCCCTTGTAAGTCGCTTTTTTTTTTTTTTTTTTTAAGGCAGGAGGGGAAAAGGAGAGGGAAGCATGGGGATGATTAAAACCTTTGGAAGTGGAACAGATAGTGATGGCCTGAGGCTACACCGCAGTAGCACAAAGAGCTGAGAAAAGAGTTAGGGAACTGCACACTCATGAATTACAGCCTTGCAGGAAGGAGAGCAGAGATCCTCTGATAAGACACACCATTGGGGTGATTCTCAGGTGTTCGCATAACGCAGCGGGGGCGTCTGTGGCCTCACTTTGGAGTATTTGCTTTTGAAAAGTGTTTACTGCTCCGAAAGCTGATGTAATTTGCAGCATACACGGAGGTGTCTGAGTGATACCAAGAAAACTGACAATCACCCTGTTTCGTCCACACAACTGTTTCTCTTGCCGTCCTGGGTAGCAGAGCCTGTGCTGGTCATGCCCTGGGCACAGTGGCGCATTTCCCTACCCCAAGCCGAGCCTGGGCTCCTGCTCTGGTCCAAGTATCTTCTCAGGAATGGGGCACATTTTTTTTTCATCCTGGAACTGGGTGAAAAGGGGTCTTTAGGAGCCAGGCTCACGCCATGAAGGGGACAAGGTCAGAATGGCCTCCAAGGGCTTCCTTCTTGTAAGCAAACCTAGGATTCCTTAAAATTGATGGCATTTTTTTCCATCTGTTCATAGCAGCAGGTTTGAATATGTAATAGATTTTACTCTTCTCTCCTGTCTTCCATCCAAGACCCTTCCTAGGCCCTTCTTAAGGAAAGTTGAATGTCAATATTTATTTTCTTTGTGGAATGAGTGCTTTTTATGAAAAGAGTATGTGTTCGTTTTAGAAAATAATGGAAAATACTTAAGCATAAAAACAAAATAATCTACCCATATAAAATCACTATTGACATATATATACACACAAACACATATATATTTGTTTTTTCTAGGCAAATTTATGCACATGTTGTCATTTTTAAGAGGATCTTTCAGGGGCATCTAGGTGGCTGGGTCAGCAGAGCATGCCACTCTTAACCTCAGGGTAGTGAGTTCAAGCCCCACGTTGGGTGTGAAGCCTACTTAAAAATAAATCAATCAATAAAGAGGAGTCTTTCTAAACTTAGTTTATAATATGTTTTTTTCTCCTTTTAATAATGTATTGTTAACATTTTCTCATGCTGTTAGATTTTTCTGCAATTATTTTAATGACTATATCATATTCTATTCATGATATCAGTTTCTTTCATTATCCTCAATTTGAAGCCATTGCCATTCTTTCTGCTTTTTCATTACTATACACATCGTTGAAGCAAATAGCCTCAGCACTGAATTGTTGTGCAGGTCCAAGATTCTTCCTTACGATTAATTCCTCGAAGTCAAAGTCCTGGTTCAAAGAATATGTCAAAGGCTAAGATTTCTAATAAATTGTCAATTTTCCTGCAGTAGAATAAAATTATATTCCCTCCAGCTTATATGAGAGGACCTGTTTTTATTAGTTCTGGTATTTTTCACTTTCACCAATATTGGACATTGTATCTTTCAAAATGATAAATCATTATTTTCTTAATTTATATTTCTTAGGATATTAGTAAGAATGAATTTTTTCATATTTCTTAGGCAACTCACAAAGGAAGAAATCGAAATGGCCACAGCGTTTTTCCCATTTTTTCTCATAAGTTTTTAAAAGCTTATTATATTAAAAATATTAACCCTTTGACTCTTTTGTTGCAAATATTTCCCCCAACTTGTGGCATCCCTTTCTATTTTGTTTGTAATGAGGCAACCTTTTCTTCTGTGGCTTTTCCATTTGCTACTGTTCAGAAAGGACCTTTTGACACATAATTTAATTTACCTGCACACACTCCCTTATATTTTTCTGGTACTTCCGTGGTTAACTTTTTACATTTAGCTATTTAACCCAGTTTACTTTTATGTATATGATCTGTATTGAAAAGTCTACTTTTTTTCTTTTTTGACAGATTGTTGTGTAGCTTGTCCCAACATACAAAGTTTCCTTGCCTCAATATTGTCACATGCCCCATTGATGCACCTCGGGGTCTGCTCCTGGCCTTTTGATTCTGCCCTATTAGTTGTCCACTCTAAAACACAAAGGCCAAATATTTTCATTTTTCCTACCTTTTGCCCTCCTTTGGTAGACCTCCATTTATTTAACTAATCTACAATTGTTGGCTATTAATGTTGTTTCGAATTGTTTTGTATAGATCTAGATACAGACGTCTTTATCCAAGCATTGGGTTTCTACATGTATCTTAGGCTACATTTCTATTTCTCTAGCATGGAGTCCTTAAAGTGGGATTATTACTAAGCGAGAGTCTAGGTTCGTGATCTGCTTTGCCAAATTTCTCTTCAAGAAGAATGCATCAGTCTGGACTCTCATAAGCTGACTGGGGGGAGACCTTCTCTAGCGGCCCTCTTGTTAGCCTTAAGGATCATCATTAAAACACACACACACACACACGAGTGTGCAAATTTGCCAGATGAAAGATGGTATCTCATTAATTACATTTCTTTTGAGTATGGTTTATTGCACAGAACCGGTCTCTTGCTTCTTCAGTTAGCAGTGCTCAGTGATCCTGCAGGAACAGGTGGGTGTGTTGTAGTCGTCAGAATAGAATCTCAAGTCAAGCTGTTGTCATCGGTGTGCTGGAAAGGCCTTCTTCCCCTTGGATTTAAGCCATGCAGTTCTTTAGCGACACAGTTGTTTTGCAAACACTACGAACCATAGACTTCATTCAAATTTATAGCAACTGTCAAATCTCCTTATATCGTTCCAAGATTGGAGTGTAACAGTTTGACCCCTCAACCGAATTGCATGAAAGATACCATCCAATTTCTCTTTTTAATTCAGAACTCAGATTACCCCAGAATTCAGTGTAAATAGAAAAGCAGAAAACATGGCAGAAAATGCCATCCACATACACCAACAAAGCCAACGTGTTTTTGAGAACGACTTAAGTACCACATATCAAAAATACCTACTTGGCTTAGAACTTAGACGGTGTAAGTCAGTCTGTGCGGAGCTCCTCAGTGAGGAGGATAATTCGGCGTTACCCTTAGGCAACATAGATTTGAGGATCTTTTGCTTTCAGGATGTTCTACACTCAAGACTAAAACTCTGCGTCTGTCTTCCTTGCTTGCTGTACTGTAGGCCATGGGAAGGGGGATGACTCGGTGTTTGCTGAGTATAAGCTTCATGTTGTAGGTGATGCCTGGGCACAACTGGAAGCAGGACCCCCTCTCTCCAATGCCAGGGTCGAGTTGTTAGTGCTTTACAGTGCCCTGCACTCTGTCATACTTGGACTTGGTCTGATAGAAGCTTCCTAATTCTGCATCTTGGAATTTAGGAGCTATTGAATCAGAGCTAGGCTCTTTGGAGCTCAGTTTTGGTGCGTGTATGCCAATTGAGAATAATGACAGGGACAGGGATAAAATATTGCAAAGACAGTGTTCCTTCATAGATCCCATTATTTGTCAGAATATGACACAGCGGTAACCTGGCACTAATGATTGAACCTTGGGAGCTCAGTCAGAATCAAGGTGAGTGAAGGAAAAGTGCGCAAGATTGTACTAATGTGTGAAAAGAACTAATGGTAGTTTGGAGAGCACATTTTTAATGGAGTTTTACGAAGTATGCTCCATTTTTTCTCTCCAGTTACCTAACAATGCGCACTCCAACCATGGTCTTGCTGATGCTGTTGTGTAGTGGAATATTAAAATCCGCGAGATAATGGAAATAGAATGCTTTGGCTCAAAGTGAGGTGGCATATGGAGGCACCGCGTGTGTGAGGCAGTCTTGCATTGGTTAAAAGACCAAGTCAGGGCCACACAGAATGACAGTAACCTGTAACCAATAGTCCATTATTCATAAAACAGATGGCACATAAAAAAGAAAAATAAGGAGCCTGTCATTCTTACCTTTGAATTCATATTAATGAGAAATATTATCCTTTTCAAGGGTGCCAGTTACGCCTACAATGAAAAGCTTTTGTGTCACGTGTGTATATGTGTCTGTCTGTATTTGTTGTTGATTTTCTTCATAGCCGAAGAGATGTCCAACTTCTAAGTGTGATGTCTTCTTCCACAACAATAAACAGTGAGCTCTAGCACTCTGAAAGGATCCTGGGAGCTGTCCAGTGTAGCGATAGGGAGAATTGAACATTAGGAGAGGGACAGAATGACTTTTCTATTTGGTGAAATGAGATCCATACTCTTTCAGACTTTTGAGAAGGCAAGTTGTTACAAACCCTTTAGAAAATGTTTGTCGATATGTGCGAACAGTCTTAAAAGTATTTATGCCCATTGACAAACTCCTCAAGAATCAGTTCTAGATGTGGAAAATTTTAATTCATAAATATATTCATTGCTTTGCATGAAAAAATTACACTATTGTTGGCCATTTAGGTTAAGTAACCCATTAATACTACTAATAATATGGAAAAATAGTATCGCAGTGTAAAAATGGAAAAATCTATGCCTCGAAAATGAATGCAGGCAAAAAAGGCAAGTCTTAAGTGTAAAAACTTAGCTATTCCTAACAAATTCTAAGAGGTTATTATAATTTGTGTGGTATTTTATTGTTTTCTTACAAAGGAGAAAAGGGAGACATAAAAGTAGCAAATTGCTTGACCCAGGTTAAAGTAAATATTTGCTATTGCTCTTGTACCTTTGCTGATATCTTCCTATTAAGATTTAGTTGAAGAGAGTATGACATGCTCATTGGCATCTCAGAAGAATACTGTAACTTCTTGTATCCTTGAATTCAAGACAATAACACTGTTGTGATACTGAACCAGAAAGAGTATGATGATGAAAAGCATACTGCCTAAAGATGATGACCCGTTTGTGGCATCCTTTAGATACATGTCATTTGTATATGTGTCAGATTTATGGTCCTGTCTACTTCCAATTTATTCTGTGTCTTGATACCCGAGTTCATTTAAGTGACCACATGCTGAAAAGTACGTAAATTCGGAAAGCAAAAAAAAAGAGGATCTAAATGAAAAGCTGTAAGGGAAAATAGACAGTAGATTTGGAAGATATAAATAATATAAAACTAGGATAAATGGTATATGAAGTGAAATTGCTCTCCATGTGAAAACCCTTCACAGCCATAAGAAGTTTCTCATAATTAATACCTAGACAACAGCCTTTTAACACATCTCTGTTGTACCACCACAAGGAAATGTTAATATTTTAGCTAGATTCCTAAACTCTCCACCAAATTGGAAACTTCTACCTAGCCATATAAAATTAGCAGTTTTGATCTGGGGGAAAGGGAGAAATGCAGAAATCATTGAACTAAAATATTTGAGTTCTTCCAAATTGCCTCCTTGCTTCCTTTCTTCTCTCTCATTAAGGAATGTAAACATGGTAAGGTTTGCAGAAATAAATGTAGCTCACTTTATTACTTCTCTATCACTATGTGGGATGAGACGATTGTGTTAATAACCTTCAATAGTAAAGCTCCATTGAAAATGGTCTTTACTTAAAGTCACATTGCATTAAATGGGGGCCTGGAAAATAATGATTTAGGTCTTAAATCTCTTGAGAGACATGGCAGGCTTATTCTTTTTTTTTAAGTACAGAAAAAAATTGCTGCAAACATGAAATCCTGTATCAAGTTAATTATTTGTCAAATCATATCTTAATGAGTGGATGCTATAATTACAAGAGTTTGAAAGTCACAGAGAGAAATCTGTAAAGTGGACTAATCACGTTCATCTGACAAATGATTCAGGATGGGAGAATGTTGACTCTAAATGTAGAATTTAATGATCTGCGAGGTCCCAAAGTCCAAAGAAACTAATGAACTAGCGTGGCTATTAGTCTTCATATGCCATGGTTCTTGTCCTATTATGTGGGATGTTTTGAGCAATTGTTAACTCACTGCTTTTTGAGATAAAATATAGAAAAACTTCAGCTAACCAGTGCCCCAAAGTCCTACCATTGACTCTGAAAGGAAAACGAAATATGACAGCTAAATCTGCCTCCTCAATGAAAAGAACAGATTGGAACGTCAACAGTTTCTAGAATGTTCCGTGCCTTCTGTACACTCCCAACCCGGTCTCCACATGCACATCTCAGATCTTCCTGGTGTGGATCTAGAACCACAGTTAGATGCTGAGCCATCAAGGAAGCTGTTCCATGCACCCTGCTGTGAAATGAGAACATACTTACTATCATAGAAAGACAAGGTCTAATTTATGGTAAAGCTGAAGTTTAATTAGGAAATTGGATTAGCCACAATTCATCTCTTTCTCTCTCCCACTCTTCCACTGCTCTGTCACACTGTCTGTGTCCCAGACACTTTTATCAGTGGAGAATTTGGGGATAGAGTCACTACTTTGAGGGTCATCATTCCTCACATTTGGTTTGAACATGCTCCTTATCAGATAGTGTCAAGGTCTCAGCCTCACCATATACTGTGTTTTTATCTTCTAGATTATTCAGGACAGAATATTCAAGCACATATCACGTAACAGTTTAATATGGAACAAACATCCTGGAGGATTGTTCGTACTACCACAGTATTCATCTTACCTGGGAGACTTTCCTTACTACTATGCTAATTTAGGTAAGTGATTTCCTTCCAGAGCGCTGTCCCCTTGTTTGCCCTCCAGATGTTGTCCAGACTTAAAGTCCCTTGATTTCTGCATTCTGTAGCAGGGAGCAGGGGTCTTCCTACCAGCCTGCATTGGAGATGGCTTTCTAGAGCTCTGTCCTGCCTGATGTATCAGGATCAAGGATTGTAAATCCAGCAGTGCATTGCAAAATGGAAAAACTCCTTTCTTGTCTGAGCGGCTGGACTTCACATACAGTAGATTCATTCCTTTTTGAGAAATAGGCTCCCCAAATTACAGATCATTTTGAACATGACAATGGGTTTGCTATAATTTTACGTCTCCTCGTTTATAAAATGGAACCAGGAGAGCTCTCCCTAGTTTCTTTTTTTTCTTGCAATCTCAACTTCTGTCTCTCTTACCAAAGAAAAATTGAATTAATAAAGGGGAAGAAGACAGATTTAAGAATGGAAGACAAGAGACAAATCTGTCCACCCACTTAACATTTATTGTGCTCGGTCTTAGGTGCTCCGTTAATGCAATGCTTGGTGGTAGAAACAGAAAGTCGGTTGAGATACAATCTGTGATCTCAAGCAGCTTTTCGTCTAATCATAGTGGGGGAAAGGGAAAGGACAGAGGGATAAAGCTCTCCAAAAGGCTCCTGTTACTGCTGTCGACGTTCCGTACATGGAGCCCCACTCGTGCGAGCGTTAGTGACATCTTACGCATTCCCCTCATTCACAGTTCCGAATGGAGAAACTCTGACATAGTGAAGCATCTTTCAAGTCGATGTGGGATAAAGACTCTAGATTTTCCACCCCGTCCCGACATTCTCCATAACAGTCTCACCTTTCGTTTTGAGTTGTGTGTGTTTAATTTGAAACTGATAAAAAGAAACTTAAAAAGAAGTTGTGGCGTGAACTATCAACCAGTGACAAAGAACCCTTTAAGCCAAACCAGACGTGTTACGGGGACTGTATTAAAGTCAGTGAATGGCCCACATGGATAATGTATTTAGAATTTGGTAATTTTCGAAATAAGGCCACAGTCAGCAAAATGCCTCCATTATTTCCAGCAGAGCAGAGATCTTCATGTGGAGTGAGCACGTTAGAAGTGTGTACGTGATGCTTCCTAAACTAGCACAGGAACATGTAAAAGCAAGGACTTGTCCTCACCAGGAGAAAGAAAACCCCTCCTCCCTATTTCTTCTTCTTCCTCAGCAAAGTTTTGCATGTGTCTCTAGAAAGTGGAGAAGTCAGCTTCTTTCTAACATGCAATTAAAGTACCAATGGGATGATCTAATTTGCTCTACAAAACACTCGCAGAATCCTTTAGTAGATGTTGTCTGATTCCTACCTTTATTCTATCAACATCAAAGCTTAACTTGAATGTCACTGCACAGTCTTGTTTGCATTGAAGCTACCAAAATGAGAAATTCCTGGGTCTAAACTAGTGACGTTTTAAAAGGTTGTAAACATGTCTCCGGTTTCTTAGTGAATTCTTCCAGAAAACTTCCTTCCAAGGGAGAAGCCATCTCGCTGGTTTCTTTTCGGTGGCTCCTGCTTGTTTTCTATATTTCCACCCCAGGCTTCAGAACACACAGTGGCGGAGGTCTGGGTCACGTACTTTTTCCCTCAGTTTATGTCAGTGCTGCACAAAAAGAGCTTCTCGAGAGCGTGGAGGCTTCTGCTCTGAAATGATGATGGTGGTGAGGGATCCCCATGAACACATACTGAGCACTTACTGTGTGCCGAGGCCTGTTCTAACTGCTTCGTATGCCTTCAGTCCTTACATTCCATGCTCCTCACAGCCCCATAGGTTTGATGCTCTGACTCTCAGCCCCATTTCACAGCTGCGGAAACACCGAGGGGAAGATCCCACCACCAATGCCGGTAGCACAGGGATTCAAACCTGGACAGTGAGGCTCTGGATGCTGTTCTTTGAACCTTTACCACTTCCTGGTCATTATTGGAAATAGTACTAATCGGTCCAAAAAAATAATAATAATAAAGCCCACCTTACGTCCATTATGAAGAATAAGAGCTATTCAAATACCCAGGGAGAGAGCACGTTTTCTTAAATGCACGTTAAGTTATAAGTGGCTGGCGTAGACTCTTCTTGGAGTAGAGAGTGGTGAGTGGTGGGGTGTGTGTTCAGACTTTGGGTCCCTAAAAAGCCGAAGGGAGATCAAAGGTGCGGGGGAGGAAGAGGTTATCAGAGGAAGAACCTACAGGTGGTCGTGGTGCTGTAAATTATCAAGGTCTCAGGCAGCAGTTAACTAGCAGCTTTTCACCTTGTTTCTGTTCTGTCAGGACATAAGAGCAAAGGAAAAATATGCGAGGAGGGAACATTAGCTTCAGGGCGAGGCAATGGAGTGAGGAGGAATGATTTTCTAAGTGTTGTTTTCCAGTGTTTCATTGGGCTCCTCTCCCGTTTCTATTTCAGGTTTAAAGCCCCCTTCCAAATTCACTGCAGTCATCCATGCAGTGACCCCCCTGGTCTCTCAGTCCCAGCCAGTGTTGAAGCTTGTCGTGGCTGCAGCCAAATCCCAGTACTGTGCCCAGGTGAGTGGGGGGCGGACCGCAGCACCTGCCTCCTCCAGCTCCGAGGACCGGAGACCCCCTCACCCCCACCCGTGCTCTTACCTGCTCCGTGCTCTGCTCCCTGGACTCATCAACGTCATGCCCTGTTACTCCCCTTCCATTTGTCACGCCTTGTTACTCCCTTTTCACCAGCTTAGCTAACGGTTCTTGGAAGTGAAATTTAGCACAGGTAAGGGATGAGTTACAAAAAGATGTTTCGCTGGGGTAAGGTTAGAACATATACCAACACATTCTTGAAAGAACGTGTAAGGACATTATTTTGTTTTTAAACGTCAAAGGGGTAAAAGTAACCTCAGAAATGCCATGGGAGGGCCCAGAAGACGAAGTTTCAACAGAAGAAACCCGCTTGTTGGTGTCAGGAGGTGTCCGCTTTTCTTTCAGAGCACCCATGACTTCATTATAAAACTGGGAGCAGGAGATTGTATCTGTGATAACAAAATTTTCCAAATCAGTGTCACTCCCGTACTCTTTTCACAGTGGCTTTTCTGATTTGTAAATGAGGTTGTACAAGGAGGCTTACAAACTTGGAAAGAATTAAATCATGTTGAAGTATGCCTTTCTGAACCGACCACATTTATTGGAAATAATAAAGTCACATAAATCAGCAGCCATTCTGGAGAATCCAGATCATGAGCTCGCCCTGCTAGCTCCATCTTGGATTCTCGCTCCCACGCTGTCTGGAGTAGCACTGCTTGCTAGCCAGTGTTCCGGAGCCCGCTACCCATTTTGGTTTAATTTGGTCAGTGTTGTTATCTCGTTCATCGAACAATATTAGAATTTAAGAAACCGCTTTATTAAGATTCTGCAACCCTGAAATTTACTTCTTTTCTCCCCAGCTTTCTCCTGCCCCCTTGATGCAGTTTTTTTTTTCAGATTTTTTTAGGTTACTCTTCTTGTCCTCTGTCTCTAGTTGTTGAGGTGACCAGGTTCTGGAGATTACGTGGGAGGGAAGGGAGACCCTTCAAAATTCAAGTTTGATGTCAGCCTGTCTGCCTTGCTTAGGCCTCTGCATCCTCCCCCTCTGTCTGTCTCTGAGAAGAAACTGGGGTGGAAACCTCACTAAAGCCAGCCTTACCAAGCCGTCTCATGCCCCCCATCCCTTTCAGATCATAGTTCTATGGAATTGTGACAAGCCCCTACCAGCCAAACACCGCTGGCCTGCCACGGCTGTGCCTGTCATCGTCATTGAAGGAGAAAGCAAGGTAGGACGGGGAGGGACCCTGAGCGGGGAACCCCCGTGGAGTGTTTGTTTCTCCGTGGGGCACTGTGGGCGTTGGCCCTAGACGTCTTCTTCCTGCCCCCGGGGAGCTTCTGGCTCTGGACTCTTTCTTCTAAAATTATCCCTGTCCCTGAATATCCTCAGCTTTGAGAGCTGTCGGTTCTTGAACTGGGGAATCACAGGACCTAACACCACCTTTTAGGAGATTTGTGGCCCCGCATCGACTTTCCTTCTCTGACCATTAGTTTCCTCCTCGTCTACAAACGAAGTAATAACACACATTCCTAGAGTTGCTATGAGGATACGATGACTGCGGGGCCTGGCGGTAGTGACCCTCGTGGAAATTATGTGGGTCAAGACAACGCTGATGGTGGCCACGCGTGGGGTTTGCTTAGCTGGTTCATCTGGATCAGTTGTGTCTTCCAGAATAGTGGTTCGTCCTCACATTTATCTTGAAAAGGACATTTGCATTTTAATTCTGTTTGGGCGTCTCCATTGGAGACCCACGCGTGCTGCCTAGCTGGCCCCTTGCTTCCGTTCTCCAATTCATTTTGCCTAGAACTGAATGATCTTCTAATCATCTCTCAGCCTTAAGGGACTCTGTTTGCTAATGCTTGAAATTAACATTTGAGGCCATGTGTAATCTGGCCTTGGCCAGCCTTGCCAGCCTTCTCTCTCTTTGCTTCCCCCACCCAGGCCCTGTCCTCTCACCAAATTTGATCATTCACGGTTATCTAAATTGCACTGTGTCCCCTCCTGCCTCTAATTCTTGTCTTTCCCTTTTGCTCTAAGTCTTGACCATCCCTTCTCAGTGCTTTATCTCTGTTATCAAAATTTCCATGCATTCTTCAAGCCCCTGTTCCCATGCTACCTCCTCTTTGGAGTTTCTTCTGCTGTTGGCAGCCAGGGGTGAGTTCTTTTTTCTGCTTGTTGCTCCCTTGTAGATCATATCCATTGTGAAGAAATTAGTTGCTACTGAACAGAACAGATTGGTGAAGCATGTCATCAAGGAGACATCTTTGTCAGTCCCCGAGAAGGCGGATCTCGGGAGATTGTCTCATACTAAGTAAAAGATCTTTGAGCCAGGATAAAAGATATCAGTTAGGTCAAACCATTTGAAAATCATCATTTGGCTTGCTCAAAGTGGCAGTTTCATGTAATTCCACGTGATACAGTGAGAATTACAGCTGTCACGTGGTCACAATGATTAGTGCATTATCTATTCATTTCCAGCACATGACCTCTTGCTCTGTGCTGGGCGTCACGCAGTATGTTGGAACACAGGACGCGGTATGACAGATAAAGTCCCAGCATTCACAGGGCTGGAGTCAAGCAACATGGTTATCCAAGAGCTGCTTTGTAAGCATTTAATGAGTAAAGGGGGGAATTAGGAAATCACCTGCCTCTCAGCATGGGTCTTACTTACCCTTATGAAGTCCATCTCACCATAGCTGTGGTTTCACAAAAGGCTTGGCGCACAGAAATTTCCTGCCTACGATCCCATATGTCTGTCTCCCCAGTGCCAGTGCCCAAGGTCCTGAACACTGCTCAGGTGCGTGCTGTCAGCTTTGGACTTGGGAATTCATTGTTTGTGCTTCCATGGGTGTCTGGATCTCCTTCTGGTAGATAAGTCTTCCTTTGACTGTGTCAGGATATTCAAACAGGATCCACTCGGACTGACTGGGAGCCATTCTGGCTTCTATGGCTAGTATTGCATTCCACACGTAGATTCATTGATTGATTTTTTTTATTTTCACTCTGTGAGTAGTCCCAGTTTCTTTATGTACAAGATGGTGGCTCGATCAGATGTAGCTTATAAGATATTTCACATTCTCCCAGCTGTATCAGTTGCTTCTTGGCCTTTTGGCTAAGATCAAGTGTCGTACATTCTCCCAGCCATTTCTGTGTCTGGGCTTCTGGCCATTTGTTGAGTCCTAGCCTCTACCTCGGCCACTGATTGCAGTGGGCTGTTCCTTTTCCCTCACTCTCACTGCCCTGGGATTGCACCACCTCGTAAAGCATTTCTACTTAATTAAGTATCACTTCAGGCTCTGTATTCTGGGGAACCTCAGCCAAGACTTGGGCCCATTTGGAGGAGTCAGTGAGATAGTGCATTACAGGTGCTTAGCCCTGGGCCTGTGATGCACCCAGGATCCACTAAATGTCAGCTACTCTTCTGGGAGGCATTGGAACGTTACAGTTTGTATTATGGGTTTTAAAGCAAGTTATTTAAGTCTCTGTGCCTCGATTCCTCCTCCAGTAAATGGAAGCAATCATAATACCTAAAGACAGGGTTGCTGGAAGATCAAATGGCACGATCCTAGACTTGTAAATGCACCCAGAAGTGTGGACGCACATGGTGGGTGCTCGATAGATGTTAACTCGGATATCTGAGCTTTGTATAATTACTTAGGGATATTCCTTATCTTCTTATTAGACAATAAACTTGAGTCTTGGTCATTTCCTATCCATGATTGCTAATTCCAGAAGGGGTTGGGCTGGTATACGGTAGCTAAGTATTTCCTACATGAACTAAGAAGCAAGAACCCATTTCAATCAGGATTGACTTTCTAAGTACACCAGTCCCTTTCATGTTAAACCATTCAAATTTTGGAATGTGGCTGAGGCAAGGTATTTGGAAGAGAGAGTCTAGTTTCTACACTGGAATTCGAAGTGGCTGGATGATGGGCTCATAACCTCTGTAGATGAACAAGTTCAGAAAAAGGAAATGGATCCTTTTATAAAACCAGTGGCTGGGAACGTAATGGGGGGGAAGTCATAGGTCCTGCTCATTCCCCATTGTACATTTCCATATCTAGCCTTGAGTTTAGAGTTGATGTGTTCGCTGCTTTGGCTGCAAAATTCTATTTTGAATTTATAGGCCTTGTCTGTGCAGCTCTCCCCTATAGACTTAACAAGGGAAAGGTCAGGGCATCGCTAAGCTGGCAGCTAATGGTTTCTGTGTTAGTCGGTAGACATGTAAACAGTATCAGGAGAATTGCTTCAGGCTGAGATTTCTGAGCACCGTGTATATGGGGTTGCTGATCGCTTTATATTTTATTTTATTTTGAAAGCCTGAGAAAGAAAAAGAAAACTTGACCCAGTTGACAGATGTATAGGAGCAGACCCTGGAGCCATTTATGCTGTAGATACATCCCTTGAGCTCCCAGAGATGGAAAATAGTGGGCACTTCCCATCCTTTAATGTCAGAAGCCCTCCAGTAACTTCACAGGTGTGGAAACCAAATCTCACAGATCAGCTGGCTTCTTGTTGTAAATACAAGCTCGAGCTTCTTGAGGGTGGGGGTCCTCGGATTTGTGGAGAGCACACCCTTGGCAGCCAGGTTAAGGATCTCCCTTGTCCCTTTATCTCCAATGTCCAACTGCTGCATTCCCTGGCCTTTGTGCCTTGAGAGTTGATGGCAAGTGTGTCTTTTCTCTTGGCCTCCAAGTGTGAATTTAGAGAGGATGTCGTAACTGTTGCTATAACTTCCAGAGGAAGGTGGTGGATATGAGGTTGCCTTATGTGCCCCCCAATTCACTTTTGAGGTCCTTCTCAAACCTGAGGCAAGTGTCGCACAGTGGCTGAGGTGCTCTATAGAATCCCATCGTGGGGGATGAAATGCTGGTGGGTCCATCCTGAGCAAGACACCTAATCTTCCCATGCCTTAGCTTTCTCGGCCATAAAATGGGGTTATTACAAAGAAGAAACGCGATGATGTGTATTAAGAACTTGGAACCTTTCTGGCACATAGTAAATATTCTTACAATGTTAGTTATTCTTATCATTCTCATGGTTAGTTATTCTGTGGTACATTCAACACAGAGGTTTAAGGTATGACTGTCACAGAGAAATCTCTCTTTTTTTTAAAAGATTTATTTATTTGAGAGAGAGAGAGCACGAGCAGGGGGAAGGGCTGAGGGAGAGAGAGAGCATCTGAAGCAAATTCTGCACTGAGTGCAGAGCCTGAGGCAGGGCTCGATCTCAAGACCTCGAGATCATGACCTGAGCCGAAACCAAGAGTCGGACGCTTAACCAACTGCGCCATCCAGGCGCCCCTAAGTCTTTCTAGTCTTAATTTTTCCAGCTGGTCCTCTCATCCCCAAAGCCCTCACCCCAGACACACCTGCACACGCTGCACCGTGCCTTATCCTGGAACTGCCCAAACTTTATTCATATAGTACTTTCACAATTCGCCTACGTCCGTAGGCCACATGTGCTATTTTTTATTTAACATTTGTCTGTAAATCAGCTTACTTTTCGTGTCAGTGAGATGATCTTTAAGTAACTTTACTACTACCTGTTATTGCTGTAGTTGCTAATACAGGTGTGTGTATTTTTTTCTAATCGATGCTAACATCAGTAAAGAGGAGAATTTTTAAATGTTTTTCCGTGCACCTGCTAAAACGACGTGGCCTTCCAGGGGTGTGTACCCCACGCTTGGAGTCACAGCTCCATCCGTCCACTCTCGCCAGGCTTCAGGGTGCTGGCTCTCTCCTCTGTGCCTCCACCTGCGCGGAGCCCTGGTTCTGCCTCCCGTCTGTGTATACCTGGTGAATTCCTATCCATCAAGTCGACTTCAGTGTCACTTTCTCTACGAGGCCTTCATCCTTCCTTCCGAGCGGCTGGTGGCTGCATCCTCCGCTCTCCTGGCATTGTCCACAGCAGGCGAGGACGGATCGTGTGCATCTTGATGTCTCTGCGGACTGTGAACTCCTCCGAGACAAGAGAATATGTCTTATTTACCTTTGTGTACTCCCTTTGACCAGCGAGGTGTCGGTACACAGCAGGCGCCCAATAACTGTTGAACAAATCACTCTACACTGATGGGAAATGGAAGTCTTCAATGTTGAGGGGTGACATGGTGGCAGAACATTCTTTTTGAAGGTGAGGATGGGGGAATTTTCCTGAAAACAGGTCTCTAAATTTACCTCTCTTTTCCTTCATTCCTTCCCTCCTGTCTGCTTCCCACCCACTCCCAGGTTATGAGCAGCCGTTTTCTGCCCTATGACAACATCGTCACAGACGCCGTGCTCAGCCTCGATGAGGACACTGTGCTTTCAACCACGGAGGTAAGCACCCCCACCCGAGGAGCGGGCGGCGGGCTCTTCAGGCAGTTGCCCCAAACCCAAGGCTGCCGTGGCCAACTTGAAACCTTTTTCAAAACTTCCTGCAGCGTCAGTTTTAATCGGCCCAGTTCCTGTGAGCACCTTGCCCCCACTTGGCGCCAGGAAGAGGAAGAGGACATTTTCCCCTTTGTTTTCTCTGCTAATTGGCTCCTCATTTGCACGTCTGGGCCTCACGTCTCCCCTCCTGCCTGCCCTGCGTTTGTTTTTGACAGCACAGCTAAGGGCAGGTGTGCGGAACCCAGAAGGGGTGGGGGGGCACCTGCTTCTCTTGAACACCATCGTGAGAGCACACGGTCCGGAGCAAACAGCCCATCCTTCCCCAGCGATCCGAATGCCTGTGTTGCGTTTGTTAGGGAGCACTGTTCTGGGTTCCGAAGGCGGCCTCTCTGTCTCGGTTTAAAGCGCTCATTTTCTCTCACCCACACAAGAGCAAACGGTTTCACTTTAAGACTGAGACGGGAGATCCTTGCTATTTCAGATGTTCAGGTATTTGTGCCAAAAATAAGATTGCCCAAAGAACGTGTGAGCAAGAGAGAGAGAGGAGGAGAGATAGATATGATAGAAAACCAATTTTTACAACTCGAGTGAGTATTGATCCCAGAAACCTTACTTTCAACCATCGAGGGGACCAAAGACAGTTCTATAAAAATGTCATGTATCGGAAATGCATTATTAATGGAAGCTGCTAAAAAGTGTGGAGGCTGAGCTACTGATACCTTTCCCTTTCTTTTCCCCTCTTATTCATAATCATTTTCTTTGCAATTTAAACATCGACGCTTACCAGCATGCACGGTCCTGGACGCCAGTCTGATTCTAATGGCCTGCCACCCACGTCACTGGCACTTGTGTTAACCTAGGCTAGGAGTCCCACTGTCTCCTTCTCGAAATTCCATGGATGCCTCCAATTGCCATCAGATGGAGTTGAACAGACATTATGTGCAGCCTAAACCAACCCCAGGACAAAATGCCCTGGGCCTCACCTTGGTAAAATGCTTCTCTGCAGCCCGGGCTCTATAAATACTCGGTGAATGAATGATTGCAGGGGTGCATGCTGAGGGGATTAAAGTGTGAACACACAGCCAACTGTGTCCTGTGCAAGTCAGCAGGAGAAACGGAGTGTGGGGGAGGAGAAAGTATGTTTAATGTTCAAGGGGAACGGCAGCTATGGACTACAGGGTATGCGACGCTCGAGCTCACCGTTTCTGCTGCTTCCTGCAAGGGAAGCTGGCATCCGAGGCGCACATTCACTGCGCAAGGATCCATCGAGGGATCTCCTCTGGTGCCGGGTACTTGGGTCACACAGTTCCTGCCTATAGCCCTCCGAGTGTGGGCAGCAAACAGAGTTCAAGTCAGGTGATTCCAGCGAAGGACTCTGGGATGACGTAGGTGGGTGGGGTTAAGGACGCAGGGTACCTGGAGGGTGGCAAGAATAAGTAGCAGCCCCTCCAACCCAGGTCTGAAGGAGGTAGTGTTTCAGAGTCTCTGAGAGATGGAACTGGGGAGAGGACCTGCCCAACGGGAGCTCTGACCACGGAGGGGTGAGGCAACTGCCCGAAGCTCTGATGCCAGACCTAGGCGGGAGCCAGGAAGAAATACTCTGACCTCTCGCTCTCTGTCCCACCTCCGTTTTCCTGCGGGCCACTCCCACTGACCTAACCCCGTCGGCCACCAGCCTGTCAGGAAGACCCGGCTGTGCCATCCGTAGCGCTCCAAAGTGGACCTTGGAGGGCAGACACAGGGAGACGGCACATCGCCAGAACATGTGGTCAAGACAGCGATGGCGTATATTTAAATCCTTGTCCTTTGACCTGCAGTACTCATGCAGCTTACGTCTTCCTTCGCCTGGGCAGAAAGAAGGCAGTCAGTCCTACTCTAGTGTTGTTTTTTGCTGTCCCATGGTCAGATCTCTTTCAGCTTCTGTGATGTTTGCATGGGCTGGTGAATTTCTTTTCAAAGACCAGCAATTCTTGCCGCTCAGTCCATGCGGGGAGGAACGTGTGACCTACATGGAGTAATTAGAAGTCAGTGTGGATAGAAAGTGATATGTAAATATAAGAGGCCGGTGGTCTGGTCTGCTTTTGCCTGCTGATCGTGGAGTGATTGTCACCCAAGATGGTCAGGGACAAAGGACTTCTCTTTTTTTAAGTGAAGAGATGGTGGTTCATTTTATTTCCTCTCTAAGGAGTCTTCGCCTGTGTAAATGCCTCTCTGTAGTATTAAGGCTAGATTTTTAAACAGCATTCTGTAAAGGGTATTAGATATAGTTGGTTTACAGTTATTTACATTTATCTGAGTTGCTGCAAATTCTCAAAAGAAAACAGATGTTGGTTTTTAAGAGAAAAAGCCGTATGCTGACCTTTGCCTCCTTTGATGTGTTAATGATCTTCGGAAAGCAGAACTATCACAAGAATCATAGTTTTATCTGAATTTACTTTTGAGTTCCTTTGAAATGACTTGAAACAGCTTTGAGATAGTAAGAAATTCATGTGATGAAAAAACCCCATCGGGTTCTGTAGGAGTTGCCAG
This sequence comes from Ursus americanus, assembly GCF_024610735.1. Classification (NCBI taxonomy): domain Eukaryota; kingdom Metazoa; phylum Chordata; class Mammalia; order Carnivora; family Ursidae; genus Ursus; species Ursus americanus. The sequence goes on from NC_142135.1 coordinate 20,984,969, forward strand.
GGTGTGTGTTTCCTTTTCAAAGAATAATGGAAAACCCCAAAGAGCGCTGACAGCCAGGCATGAATCTTTGACGATGGGCTGCATAATACACAGTCCCATCAATTGTCACCATTAGTGTCGAGCGCCAGTGATGGCGTGCCGGTTATCACAACCCGATTGCCATCTTTGGGCAAATACTGTCCACTCCCCTGCTACTGGCTTTGAGATGCCCCCTGTCCCAATAGACTTTCTTAATGTATTTTCCAACACCCTACCTTTTTTCTGGATGTTTTCATTTTGGAGGGGGTGGGGGCAAGCTATATTCTTAAGGCTGTCTTATCTTGAGTTAGGGGGCCAAACTAGATTTTCGTAAAAATTTGAATATACGGCTTTTCACAAAAATAGTGACTTCTAGGCCCAAAGGATTCAGAGATAAAAGGACCCTCATAGATCCCTCAGGCCAGTGTTCTCGAAAGATGGTATGTGCACTTAGTTTTGCATGGTTCATGGCAGGTGTATTTCAGCAAATATATTTACTGTTTGTTAGAAAACAATATAGCCAGCAAGCAAACCTAGGGTTTCACTGACAGGTTTACCTCGGACGAGGCTAATGGGGGGGAAAAAGCAAGCATGGGTAGTTTAAAGAACAATAGGAAAGAAGTGTTTGTATCGTGTGGTTATGTGGCAAAAAGGGAATGATGTTGTGCATATGGTAAAATCTTGGGAACTACTGATCTAGACTGATTTGCTTTGTTCTTTTAATGGAGGTAACATTCACAACATGAAGTTAACCATTTTAAAGCAAATAATTGAGTGGCATTTACTACATTCACGATTCTGGTTAGTCATCAGTTCTGCCTTATTCAGAAACATGTACATCACCCGAAAAGGAGACCCCGTGTCCACTCATCTGTCACTCCCTAGCTTTTTGAACCACACACCTGTTTTTTGTCTCTGTGGATTCACTGCTTCTGGGCATTTCATACAATATGTGGCCTTTCGTGGGTGGCTTCTTTCACTCAGCACACTGTGTGCAGGGCTCATCCGTATTCGCAGTATTTCGTCGCTTCTTAGAACTGAGTAATATTCCGTTGTATGGATATACCATGGTTGGTTTATGTAGTTGTCAGTTGATAGAACCTGGGTTGTTTCCACTGTTGGCTGTTGCAAATAGTTATTGCTTTTCAACCTTTGGGAGGTAGGAACTGGACTTGGCAACATCACTCCGTTCCCAGCCACCATCCCAGCACTGTGACCAGAAATATTTGTGGAATCAACAAAACTTCCATTTGCATGGCTTATGGAGAAGAGATAAGAAAGGTTGTAGACTGGGGCGCCTGGGTGGCGCAGTCGTTAAGCATCTGCCTTTGGCTCAGGGCGTGATCCCGGCGTTATGGGATCGAGCCCCACATCAGGCTCCTCCGCTGGAAGCCTGCTTCTTCCTCTCCCACTCTGCCTGCTGTGTTCCCTCTCTTGCTGGCTGTCTCTCTCTGTCAAATAAATAAATAAAATCTTTAAAAAAAAAAAAAAAAGAAAGGTTGTAGACTGAATGTGTAACCTGTGTAAGAGTTAAATTGTCTCAGTACTGTAGCAACAGAGATAAAAAGGAGGCTATGGTAACAGTACATACCAAATTCAAAACCAGATGGCTGGGTTTAACTCTTGACTCTGCCACTTACTAGCTCAGGAAAACGACTTGCACCTCCATAAACCTTAGCTTCCCTCTCTGTAAATTGAGACTCTAAAATTACCTACTTCACAGGGTTATATTGTGAGGATTCCATGAGTGAAAATGTGTAAGTACTCTCACCAAAGCATTACATGATTACAAGAAGCATTATGTGATTATTTGCTGTTACTGTTTTAATTTTTTTTTGCTTTGTGTACTTCTTTATCGTTTGTCAAACAATCATAGCAAGTCAGAAGTTAGCTCACACATTTGAAAATAGACCATTTGCTAATTATAAATGTCGGGTTTTAGCAGGTTGAGAAGTACCTGCTTTGGGTTATGATAAGCCCCGGACAGTCGTTTACCTGCATTTTCTTTAAAATAATCGTGTGGCTTCGCTTGGCCTCTTCCCCACTTACTCTTAGTGATTTCTCGTTGTGGATGCCTTTTCTAGATTTCCTTTTCACTGAGCTTCTTCAAACCTGAGAGGCCTGACTTACATTTCTCTGTGATACCTGCTCTGAATTCCTGTTAGAACTTGTTTGGTTTTTAAACGTCTTTTCTCTGGCTCTTAAGAGGATGCTTTTATTTTAGTCGCTTTGGCTTTGCTCTATGCTAGTCGTGATGCATGCTGTATATTCAGACTCTGGATGTATGTAGGAAATCTCCCGTTTATAAAAACAGATGTATTTGTGCCTCGCATGAATCAGTGGTCGCGTGCACCGGGGAGGGAGGAGGAGCAGACCGCAACTGCTTTTTTGACTTGTGTTTTTGCTTGAACAAACGGGATTCTAAAGGACATATCAGCATTTTCTCTTCTTCATTCATTTCGGCACTAATCTGAAGTTTCTTCAACAGAAAACATTAAAATGTGCATAATTACGGGGCAAAATGTCAAGCAGTCAGTTTAATTTGCTGATGAATACATGGAATTAATGTTGCGCCACAGTCCTGGGATTTAGCGTCGTGAGTTAGCGGGGGAGGTAACGTTTTGTTGACATTTGTTAACACTCTTGATTGCTTGTTTGGCTTGTGTTCTGCCTGCAGGTGGATTTTGCCTTCACCGTGTGGCAGAGCTTCCCCGAGAGGATTGTGGGGTACCCGGCGCGCAGCCATTTCTGGGATAACTCTAAGGAGCGGTGGGGGTACACGTCCAAGTGGACAAATGACTACTCCATGGTGTTGACAGGAGCTGCTATTTACCACAAGTGAGGAATTTCGATATCTCACGTATCGATTTTTACATAACTCCTTCTATCGTGGGTACCGGCTGTTGCGTAAAGAGGAACTTGGGCCAAATCTCGTTAACAACATTAACAAAAATTAGTTTGCGTTGCTGTTTAAGTTCTGTCAGTGTGGCCGGCATGTGTCTTTGAAACCAGTACAACCCCCTGGCTTACTGCATTTCCAGAAATAGTGGTAGAGTGACCTCTTCACGTCGTCTGGAGTTGGAGGACACACTCACGTGTTTTGAGTAGCCAGACATTTAGAATAACAGCAGCAAGAGTACATACTCAATCGTGCATCCTCAGGCATCGTTCTAAGCGCTTGGGATTTACCATAGAGTTAAAAAAAATTTTTCTTGTCTAAGTAGGTTTTCTATTCCAACACAGGGAGGACACGGTATTCATAATAATTTTATAATAGGTTGAGGGGGTGAGTTATACAGCAAAAAGGCAAAGTCAAGCAGGTCAAGGATCATGAATGCTGAAGGTAGAGGGGAGGTTCGAGGGTGGCCAGTGATCCCCATTGAAGAGGTGAGATCAGAGCCAAGACTTGAAAGAAGGAGAGGAAATCATCCAAGAGGATTTTTGTAGGAAGAGTGCTCTGGTATAGGGAACAGCTGAGCCAGAATGTTGGAGGAATATCAGGAAGACCAGTGTGCTGAGAGTAGACAGAGTGGAAAGCAGGAGAGAGAGGTCATGAGGGCTCAGATGCAGGACTTGCTGCCCATCATGAGGACTTCACTCTCCTTTGACTGACATGGGAGCCAGTGCAGGGCTTTGAGCAGAGAAGAGGCATCTTTTTTGTATTTTAGGCATCCACTCTGGGTGGTGTGTTGAGAGCAGACTCCATGGGAGCCAGGGTAGAAGCAGGGAGACCTATTAGGAGGTGACTGACATCTAGGCAAAAGATGATGGAGCCTGGGAGCCAGAAGTGGTGAGTAGTGATCAGATTATGGGCATATTTTGAAGATGCTCTAGCATGATGTCTAGACAGAGTGAATATAGGGTTTGATGATTACGTTTCGTTTTTTTATCTAAGGGACTGGAAGGATAGAGAAGCCATCAAGAGATGGGGAGAGCTCTTATAGGTGGATTAGGTATTAGGGAAAATAAAGGAGTTCAGTCTTGGGCATGTTAAGACATCCAAAAGGGTATGTTGGAAAAACAGCAGGGATGGAGATAACACATTTGGGAGTTGTTTGAATATATTTGGTCTTTAAAGCCAGGGAACTTGGGTAAGATTGCCAAATCAGTGAGTGTAGATGGTTAACGTTACTGACTCAGTCATTTTCATCCATTCTTCTGCCTCGGCTCTTTTAGTAAAGAATAGAGAATCTTGCTATCTCAGGGACAGAGTTGGAAGTGCATAAGAAATAAGCATTTAGGTGGGCTGAATTTTTATCTTAAGACCCTACCTCTTAAAAGTTCATTGTTCCCCTTTCTTCCCTGCCACTAACACTCAGTGAATCTGATGCATTCAAGTTATTTTTCCTATAAGTATATGCTGTTTTGTCCCTCTTAAAAAAAAATAGTAGAGTGAGAAAGAATTCAACTTAATTGTGGGTCCTCCATAATGATTGACCACCAGATTAATTAGGGTTTTGCTCTAACAGTGTCAAAATAAATGGTTTATAGACCACAAAGATGGAATAGTATATTGTTGGACTCAGAGTTATAGAATAGCATTGAATACAGTTCTGATTAAGCCAGTCATTAAAATTGTAAAGCAGTTTGTAAGGCTATACAGATTATGTGTAAGTAACTTCTCTTACCATCCAAGTATTCAGTTTCTAACCAACCACCCTGATATTAAAGTCAGGTGGGCCAAGCAATATCTGCATCTATGTGTATCTCTTGGACCTTATTTCCTTATCTGTAGAGCAAGGATAATAATAGTACCTGCATCATAGGCTCCTTAAGAGGATTATATGGGGAATTTGTTATAAAGCACTTTAGGACATCATCTGGCATATAATAAGCACCATATAAGTGTTGGCTATCATCATCATCATCCATGATATGGTTAGGGATTCAACCAAAAGTATCGGTTTCCTGTCAAAGAAGACCGCCTGTGATTATAGAATGACGGCCACCAATGAAACCTATCTGGCTTTTACAGATATTATCACTACCTGTACACCCATTACCTGCCAGCCAGCCTGAAGAACATGGTGGACCAACTGGCCAACTGTGAGGACATTCTCATGAATTTCCTGGTGTCTGCTGTGACAAAATTGCCTCCAATCAAAGTCACCCAGAAGAAGCAGTATAAGGAGACAATGATGGGGCAGGTAAGACTAGAACTCTCCGCTTCTGCTTTGCTCGCTGGTGGTTCACCTGGGGGTAACGAGGACTCATCGTTCCTCTAGGAGGGATAATGAGGACTCATCGTTCCTCTAGGAGGGATAATGAGGAAATTTTTAAAAAATATCTAAAAGCCCCAAGGGGGTATAGGGTTGGTACATGGATGATTGGGAAGACGTAAGTCAAGGGTATCTTTCTGTCGAGAATGTAAAAGCTCTCATATAACCTACAAACTGGGCATGAGAAATAGCAACCTTCTCCAGAGTTAAAGACCTACAGAGAATTTATGTAAGTTTATTGTAGGTGCTTTGTTTGGTGAATAGCTAGTGATATTGTCCTCAGCACAGCCTTCTGGTGATGGCTCTTGAGTTGGGTGGGCATCGTGGTGACAGACCAGGAATCACAGTCCTTGATTTTCACCTGGAACTATTACCCAGAAGCTCTACACAAGTCCGTTACCTTCTGAGACTCAGTCGGCTCATCTCTAAAATGGAAATGGTAAAAATCGACCTCACAGGGTTGAGGTAACATGTATGAAAACTTTTATGAAAGTAAAGTATTGTTGAGTCACACACGTTTAGTACTAAAGATACTTGCAAGAAAATCCAATCCAACTTTCTCTTTTTACAAGTAAGAAAATGAGGACCCAGAGAATTTAAACATTTTGCCACAAGTCACCTAGTGTTAAAGGCAGAAGTGGGAGTTGAATCCCAGGCTCTGTTCCTTCTGCTGCTCCTTATTTTATACCTCCAGCTCCTGTATCGGGCTGATCTGGAAATGCCGAGGCTCATCCACCTTTATTCGTCTTGGACGGAGCCCAAAACCATACAGAAGAAATCAAAAACCCATAGACCATTTAGATCCACCCAAGATAAATCACGGAGAATCCAACAGCATTTGGTCAACCCGGAACGACGTACTTGAGGGTTCGTCGGTTCGGTTGTTCGGGGTTTTCCATGTGCCTTGTTCCAGTCATTATTGAAAATTCTATACAGATCTAGCTTTTGCAAAGGAAAACTTAACCAGACCTCATGTTAACACAAGTGATGGATTCGTTCACTAAATTTAGTAAGAGCAAAAATCATGCAGGATCTTAAGTTTATAGAATTTCATAATTCAGTATTTACGAACATGTACAGATTATCGGGCACTGGTCTGGATACTGGTTATGGCAGAGCTGCTGTCCTTAATGAGCAGTGAGTCTAGTGGAAAATTTTATTTCCCTCTAACTACTAAAGAACAAGCAAGAGGATTTGCAAGAATTTCTCATCTTTAAGACTAACAGACTATTCCAATTCAAGCAAGACTTATTGAGTGGCTACTGTGGGCCCAGGCATTTTTATCTTTGTCATTTAAGGACACAACATTCCTTTAATATTGTTTGCTCAGAGAGTTCTGTGAACTTCCCTGAGGTTATACGCTCATTAGGAGTGCAACTCTGATAACACATGGTTCCTTAGGAGTTCGTTTTATATTCTTTTCATAGGTTTGCCTAATTCTACCAAACCAGTATTTCAAGTGATGTTACACATATTTTGGGACAAATGTCAATTCAGCATTAGATATAACTCGATGTGTCTAGTTAGACATGTACTGTATATGCCCCCCCATCATGCATTTTAGTTTATTGAATGCATGACTAGTAAAAGGATATTATGTGCTAATAAGATTATGTTTTTATTACACAGGAAATATATCTTCTCTAATATGTTGGTTGACCCAAAATAAATGTTAAAATCTACAGGCAAAAATGATATTTGGATGATTCTGAATTCCTTTTTTTTTTTTTTTTTTTTTTGCACTTGTGAAAAAAAGAGAAAGAATAAGCTTGAGCTCTTAACACTAGTCCATTTGCATATGCGTGCAGTTGCCCGGGGGTAGGCAGCCTGGCCCCATGCCATCTTGGGAACAAAATGAGGTCCCTTTGGGACCGTGTGCTCTGATACGAACTCATCTGGTCAGCTTCATTAGAAACTTTCTCTGGCTTACCAAGTCGAGTTCTCATAGTATACATGGTAAAGGGTGGCACCTGAGCTCTGCCCCTTTCTAGCCTTGAGCAAGTAAGTGTAACTTCCCGGAACCTGCTTCCTCCAGTGGGGTTGGTATCACCCCACTGGGGAGGTAACTTGACCAGGTTGTAGTGATGAGGCTCAATGAGCTTCATGGAAACACTTCAGAAGTAGTGTTGTGTTTGTTATTCTGTTGCTCAGAGGTAACTTGACATCTGTATTGACCTTCAGTGGTTCCTTTCAAGCACGTTGACGCTTATGGTTTTTAAGTGACTCTGAGTGACTCTCACAGTAAAATGTACCTTCCTGTGAAAGCATTTTCCAACAATGCATGAGCATAAAAACACATTGAACACACATGTTTGCGTATATACGTCGTTGTTCGGTTGCCTGTGGATGAATGGGGGGAGTGGTTCCCCCATAATCCGGTAGCTCCCTTTTTCTTTGTTTCATAAAAATGTGGTTTTAATGACATGGTGCTTATTGAAATTTCAGCACTTACATCATTTAAGGCTTGCTTTTTATTCAGTGTCCTCTGCGTGGTCTAAAAATATTTAACCAGCCTTCAGGCAAACACAGAGGGCTAAAGAGATGGTAGCCGTCTTTTCTGCTTACCCACAATCAACCAAGTCAACCAGAAGGTTTTAGAAAACTGTCTTCGAAACCATAAACACATTGTGAGTCATTAGTATTTGTTCACAAGTACAAAGAGAAGTTTTATGTTTACTGACCGTACTAGTTGAGGCTCAACTGATAAATCATTCCCAGACCAGAGAATCAGTCAACGTGGAGCTTTGTTTGTATGTTTTTAACATCAAGGAACACGGCGTTTTGGGGGGATAACCTTCTGGCAAAGCTGAAAGCCAGGACTGGTGCTTGCGTCTTCCCCAGGCGCAGGGGAGGTGTGGTGGCCCGTCCAGACCCCAAGCTCTGCTGCTTGCCCTTGAACCTGACTCTGGTTTTCTGCAGTGTTCCCATCGTACCTTGCACGTCTCTCACTGTCTTCCTGGTTTGTCTCCCTTTCCCCAGACTTCTCGGGCTTCCCGCTGGGCTGACCCTGACCACTTTGCCCAGCGACAGAGCTGCATGAATACGTTTGCCAGCTGGTTTGGCTACATGCCGCTGATCCACTCGCAGATGAGGCTCGACCCTGTCCTCTTTAAAGACCAGGTCTCTATTCTGAGGAAGAAATACCGAGACATTGAGCGACTTTGAGGAATCCAGCCAAGTGGGGGAGGGGAAGCGAGAAGGGACGGGGTCAAGCTGCTCTCTCTTCCCAGTGCAGATCTGCTCAGCAGCGGAGCCAGATTGTGCCAAGCATCCAAATAATCTTAGATGAACAGAATGACAAAAAAAGGAAAAAAGGAAAAAAAAAGGCCAATGAAAACTCGACTCCTGGCTCCTGGGACTGCACAGGACTGCTCCAAACTCACCTCACTGGCTTCTCTGTCCCAAGACTAGGTTGTGTACAGTTTAATTATGGAACATTAAATAATTATTTTTGAAATGATTGCTATGCAGGTTTAAACTTTTTTAATGATCGAAACTATTAAAAACCAGAGTTCTTTCTTTAATCAAAATTGTGTTGGTTGTGAGTATTTCAAAGCTGCTACTCTTCTTCCCACAAACATCATTGCCGTTGGTCATGCAGGGTTTCCTGCGGTTACAAATGCTTAGACTTCATGGAAGACACAAGAAGTCACTCCACCCAGTGTCAAGAAATAACCAAGCATAAGTTAAGACAAGTTCATTATTCCACTTTGCCAGTGCAAATTGTTTTCCACTTCGAATTTGCAGGTCCACTTGAACTTCTGTCTCTAATATGTTGCTGCATGAGAGAAAGTATCATGACCTCCAGGTAGACAGTGGAACAGAAAACTTTATGTCTGAGATCTAGAGGTATGATCATCTTTTGCATGGGGGGGGGGCGCGATTAGGACCAAGAAAACACTAGGTTAATTAAGAATGTTCAGTTTACACGAGGAACCATCCAGGATATCCACCATCATATTAGTGAGGTGGAAATATTGACCCACAACAGTAACCCAAGGCTCTTCAGGGACGTGGGCTAGATTATGCATTGAACCATTGACACAGGGCTGCTGAGAGCTGGAAGGCTTTGGTTTAGGGGCAGAGGAACAATGAATATGTCGGTGGCAGACCAGGAGTCACAAGACAAGCTCTTGATGTTTGTGAAAACCTCGAGTTTGAGAGGCTTCTCTGTTAAGAAAGTAGTACTCACGTATGAATTCCCCCGTTGAACACGAGCATTGCTGAGAAGTCACTGGGGGTGAACCTCACCACTGGGATCCTGATACCGCTTTGCCTTGTTTCAAGCAAGAACTTGGCAAACAAAATAATCAGAAACAAATGTGAATACCGTTTTCCGTCGCTTTAATTTTTAAATCTCTGGAGAAGCTGAGTTGTGCTTCTTGTTGAAAAGAACATTTCTATCCCTGCAAATGCTGCTTTGAGTTTCTGATGATTGTAAAACTGCAAGTACAAACAGAAAAGAAAATAATAATAAGTATATATATATTTTAAAGGGATATATGTATCTCCCACATATATATCCCTTAACTCCCTTGTAGAAGATGAAGATTTCTGATATTAAATGCCGCCTTCTACTTGGAAGAGGCAAGAGAGAATAGAGGGAACATTAGTGGGTGCCACCACCTCTTATTCTGAATAAACAAGAAGCACTTTAGATTTTTGCCCCTAAAGTCTCTTAGAGCTTATAAATTTATTTCTAGTGTTGGCTGGGAAGAAAATTCCATCACAGAATTACGTTCAAATCACTCCCAAGTGCCTGGCTCAGGTCAGTGGGAACCACAAATCCGGGAGACTCGAACTCATCTGGCTTTGCAGACATCCGGAAGGGAAAGAGGGACTGGCCGGAGAGCAAGGAGGAAGGGCCCTGCGGACAGGAGAGAAACTGGGTGTTCGCAGAGGCCCAGAGAGGTGACTCGGTGCTGCCTGGCGACGGAGTGAGGGCTGGCCTGTGCGTCTGAAAGCTGCACTGGGAGTGCCGTGCAGGCAAGGAAGCTCAATGGAAGGGGGGCTTTTCTCTGCAGTTCTCGAAGGCTCTCTGTCATCAAGTTTGACCCAGCATGAGCCCACTCTCAAACACGTGACATTTTCTCCTAAGCGGATGTGTTTCTGTCTTATGTATTTGTTGAAAAAAATTCTTAGGTCCGTGGTACTTGCACTGGTTTCTTCCTCCGAAATGCCCGGTCTGATAGGTTCGGTGCCATTTAAGCCACAGCTCTCGGCGACTTGAAGGGTTAACAATGAATCCTTCTTCACCTGGCCTTTGCAAGTTTGTATTTAATTTTTTAGGACTGCCACAATATTCACATCTCTTCCTCCTTTGCAAAAATGTGAATGCAACGTTTTGTTCAACAACCCCCAAGCCAACTTGAAACTCATGTTGTCACTGGGCTGGCAGAGCTGTATCCCTAATTGTACCAGTCAGTCACATGAATAGATTCGGGGAACCGCTTTGCCAGATTTACCTGTCACAAAGCTCACAGGGCATATTCTCCACAAACAGTATGTGTTACGTGAAAGAAAGAAAAAAAAAAGATGGTAATTATAAAAGAGAACAGGATCTGACACACTCAGCCACTTTAAATCTCCATGGTTTCATTTCATGTCATTGTCTGAGCAAATCTCTTTGGGATGCTAGCTAGTGTGTTCTTTTCCCATTTGGAACATACAGCTGGGAATTGAACAATGCTTAGCACATCCGTGAGGCCCAATAGTAAGATGTAATTTTAATTCACTTAGGCAAGAGTTCTGTTTCACTGCAGCAAGTTGACAAATCATAACCATCTCTGTGGGGTGTCAGGAGTTACCGCTCAGTCAAGTTTAATGATAACCAGGTGTCCCTAAGTGGGCCAACATGAATTGGGCAGCAGCCAAGGCCAGAGAGTGCAGTGCCAACCCTGTAACGAGTTACATGCAGAAACTCCATAGACTTGGCCACTTATGATTTCTGCCCAACCATCTTTTTCCAGCTCCACGTTAGGACATACGATCTTAAGAATCATTTTTTTAAGCTGGCTTATGTATTTATATGAAAAGGTTTATAAATATCAAATTAAGCTTTGCTTATCCATGGAGTAGACCACCTTTGTTGCAAATCAAAATGGAGGCTGTGGAGAAAAGCCCGTGAAGCCGTCCTGTGGTCATGTCCCAGAAGAACACGACGCCGCTGGTCGGGCCCACCTGGGCAGAACCACACACTTTCCAAAGGATGCTTCAGAAGAAAGTGCCATCTCTCCTACCTGGAATTGTATGTGCATTACAGTTTAATTTCTTGTTACACATGGTGCTCAGAGAAGAACCGTCTCAGGTGCTTCCTTCCATGTTCCTTTCAGAGTGATTGTGGTTTTCGTTTCCAGTAGGCGACGGTAGCCTTTATTTTAGTGGTTCTGGATACCTGGTCACTTGAAGGACTGTTATGCCGGTGGCCTTTCATAAAGGTTACTCAACTTTAATTTAATTGGGGGTGAGATGAATGACTATGAATAGACCCAGATACTGCCTTTTTTTTTTCTTTCAAAGTGAGCTCTTGATTTAAGAACTAATGAAATTTTAATCAAACCTGTTTGAAGGGCAGGAGTGGGGAGAAGGCAGCTCTGCCGGCTGAGAATCTAAGACTCTTACTGGACAGGCTGGATTAAGGATGCAAAAGGCAAGGCAAACTTCCAGAGCTGAAGGTATCTTACATTCCCTCCGGTCTCTGAGAGCTCCAGTTGTAAAAGGACCAGTTATTGCCATGAACTCTTAAATAAAAACGTCCCTGCCTTCTAATAGTTAATACAAGTGACACCCAGCCAGTTCAGCAGGCCTTGAGTTGCTGAATTCATTTGCCTAGTTTCCATCTTCAGATGGCTTTGGCATTCTTGGCCAGATTTAACCAAGAAAGTTCTTTCACTGCCAGCCTCGTTTTCTCGGGCATGCTCGAAGGGGACGAAGTTGTTTTGACTTTTCAGTGAATAAGCATTATTATCAGACGGTGCTAAACTTGTCTCTCTGGGTCTTAGAACCTCAGCACGCAGACATTAGATTAGTCTTTCGACTCTGGGTCTACTTTTTAAAAAATGAGATCCAGCATCCTTAAGAACATGGCCTCCCCCATCAAGTCAGTAACCCTATCCGGTCGCTGTGGATGGATAGAAGAGCTGCTATGTACAACATAATCTCAACACTGAAGATGACTCCTGGAAACCATCTCCTCTTTTTACCTTTTCCAGAAATCAAAGAATTGTATCATCATGGTTTTTACTTAGCAGGGACTGTCTGTAGTTGTCACTAAAGTCCACCGTGTTTCATATCGGGAGCCTGGATGGACTCTCCGAAGTTGGACTTGCATCGCCCGGTTAAGTAGGTGAGGGAGTCGGTATTATGCTCTGGGATGAGAGGCAAGTAGCAACCATCCAGAAGGCCCTCTAATTAGCATGGTCTCACCCTTGTTTAAAACCAAGTCAAGCTGATCTTTCAGTCACTCTACTTCTGTAATAATTTGCCTTCTAGGCCTCAAGGGCCATTTGATTTCCACCATAGTTCTCTGTTCTACAGGACTAGGTCCCTTTCCTTTCGGTTGTAATTATTACCAATTTAGGGCCATGCAAATGACCTGGTTACCATGTAATGAGCCTTGTATGTTTACTTGGGGAGAAAAATACGTGTAGACGATGTTGAGGGGTTGAAGAAAAGCACCGAAAACAAACTATTTTAGATGGCAAATTGTAAAGCCAAAAAAGGAAGAGAAGAGAGTATCCCTAATTTGTGTCCGATGAATACCTGGGACAGTTCTCTAATATGCCGCCAATGTCTTTGTAGTATCCCCGCAGGCCTTCTCTGGCGTGTTTACCCCATTTGTGATAGACTATTAATTACTTAGTGCAGTGAAGCCCTGAAGCGTGTTGGAGAGAGCGTGTGCGAGAAAATACAAAGCCATAGATCTTGATTTACTTCACTGACCTGTGGAACTTGATGTCTGGGTTTTGCCATCCGAGATAGATTGTTTTATAGCGAGTGTCACCAAAGACTTTTTCCTTCCAATTTATAGAAGAAGAAAAAAAGAGAAACTATTAATAAATGACATGACTTTTTATCAGCGTGGTTCTCATTCCATCTTTTCTGTGGACGACAAAAAGGGGTCCATTCTCAGGGGGATTCTGTGCGCTGGGGGCGCAGAGCCCGCGGGGAGATTCTGGGGGAGACGGGCAGCTGAGGTGGGACCCCGTGTGCCAGGTGCAGGTCCAGCCCTCCCCGCCTGGATGCAGCCCAGCGCCCGGCCTGGCGCGGAACGCGGTGCTGCCAGCGACAGCCATCGTCCAGGCCAGATGCAGCTGGTGCCGTTGGAAGCGGGCCAGGGTGAGTGGTGGTGACGTGCCCAGTTCCCAGCGTTCCTCCGCACAGACGCGGGGGCACCGTGGCGGGGCCGGGCCCAGAGCAGCTGGCCAACAGCCGTGGCTGCGACCCCCTCTGGTTTCAACTACTGTGGAGAGCTCGTGAGTTACTGGCTGGCACAGCATTTATTAGATGGCATTTCTCACAAGAATTTATAAATGCTTCCAGGTCTGGGCGCAGCTCCAAGCGTCAGGACCGCTGTAGTCAGGTTTACCTTCGCGCTCCCCTTCCAGCCTTCCTTTCCAGTGGCATCTCCTCCCCCTCTCTGTTCGGCTTCGTCCACCCTCTTTCTTGGGGGGCATTTTTACAGAAAAAACATCCGCCACCAATGGCACATATTTGCAGGGGAGCAAATGCTAACTTGCACTTGGGGTGTTGATTTGTTTTCGGCTATCAATTGAGTTTTATGTTTTGTATTTCAGTTTGTCCATCTGTAAAATGGCGACTTCAGAATATTTACAAGTATTTTCTGAACAACTACTGGCTACTCAGCCCTGTGCTAGGTGCATTGGAGGGAATTAAAAAAAAAAAAAATCCTACTCCCTGTCCTCAAGCAAGGGAGAGAGAAGCCAGGGTCGGGTTGGACAAGGCGAGTCTAAGGCAGGTCACCAGAGGAGTCTCAGCAAGGAATTCGCCAAGTCCCAGGTTCCATACGGGAACGTGGTCCTGACAGCTCTACTCATAGAGTCTGGCCCCGCAACGTGACTGATGATAGAATCCCCAGGGTGAGAGCGCACTAGAAGGCTCGTTGGAGAAGCAGCTTTAAAATTCAGTCCAACCCTACCTCACAGATGTTTCAGCGAATGCCATAGCATGCAAAAATACCTCGAGCCAACCTACTTAATAAAGAAACGATGCTGTTGCCTTGGAATCTGAGTATTTCCGCCAACTCTGCTCATGACAAGAGAAAACTAGAAGTTGTTGGTGGACACTTGAGTCCTTCCATATTGGCCACCCTTAACATGATGCAGTCTGCCCGATTTGCAGGAACACAAAATACAGGGGGAAGGAATTCAGCTATGTTGGCTGTTGTGTGAGGCTCAACTTTGCTTTGGAGGAGATAGTGGGGAGGTCTACTGGTCTAGTACAGTGGATCCAACATTTGTGTTTGCTTTTGACCTCACTCAGATGAACTGCCCAAGTGAGCTGGTGAAAGTCACAGTCTTTGGAACACCACCACCTGGATTTGAATCCCGATCCTGCTCCTGATAGTTCTTTGACCTTATGAAAATTTCCTGCCCTCTCTGTGCCTCATTTCTTCAGAATTGTACCAGTCTATACCTCATAAGGTTCTCACAACGGTGAAATAAATGAATACATATCAAGTTCTTCAGATAGCATCCAGTATAATAAGAAGTATGTAAGTCTTACCTATTATTAGTAGGTAATATCTGGCAAAATGGTTTATTTTAAGAATCTTTTCCTTAACCTGTTAAAAAGGAAACATTCTGAGTTTAATGTTCAGGATATTAATACTGACCCAGATTAAACTGTGATCTCTTTAGTGTCGGGCATCTCTTGTTTCCAACTTTAATTATATTTTAATGTCTGTCAACACAAAATCATCCCAGCACCCAGGAACAGGCAGTTCATCAGCAGAAATTACACAAAGTCAAGTTTTTTTTTCTGGCTGAACTTCTTTGGTGAATGGTCTGGGTTTTGTTGTTGTTGTTGTTGTTTTAATTCGCATTTAATGGAATATACTTAAGGTGACTCAGGACTAAACTGAAGTTTCGGTGCTAATTATTAATGTTTCTTTTCTGGTGGCTTCAATTACATGAAGAAAGAAAACATGCTTTTGCCGCTACGTAAATGATTTGCCAAGTTTGAATTTCTTTTCCAACCTAAACTGCAAATAACCTGGTTTCCTTGGCTAAATCTACTTGTAAATCAAATCTAAAATGTGTCTTTAATCAGAGAGGATCCATTGTCCCATTTCAGAGTAGAGAAAAAAAGGTTAAGCTATGAAGAGGGAGACTTGGAGGCCATTTGCACTGCTCCCCAAAGACCCATATATACATGTTATTTTATGACATGCTTTTTAAAAACTTAATATATAGCGAACATATTCCCATGTCATTACATCATCTTTAACCATCAAACTGTAATGAATGCATAGTACTCCATTGTATAGCTAGTCTATATTTTCTTTACCCAATTCCTAACTGTTGGAAATTTAGGTATTTTTAAATTTCTTACATGATAAATATTGTAATCAACATTTGATTAATGTGAGCCATGCTATGATAAATATTCCTAAAGAAAATTCTTTGTTCTCATCCATGACCAGTATCTTAGGATAAATGATAGACATAAAATTAGCAGGTCAAATATTATAAACATTTTATATTTTTTTGAGATTTTATTTATTTATGTGAGAGGAAGAGATCACAGAAGTAAAGGGAGAAGGAGAAACAGACTCTCCACTGAGCAGAGAGCCCAATGCAGGGCTCCATCCCAGGCCCCTGAGATCATGACCTGAGCCAAAGGCAGACGCTTAACCAACTGAGCCACCCAGGCACCCCTTATAAACATTTTAAAGACTTTTGGTACATATTCACAAGATATTTCAATGGATCGTAATGCCTCCCGAAAGAAAAAGTAAATTAACCTGATAAAAAGCTATCTAGAAAATCTCATAATTGCAGTTCGGTAGCCATAATGTTTTTAAAAATTGGGGTCCATAAAGACAAAATTAACAAAGGGTCGACTTCAGTGGTTAAAAAAAGTTGGATTTTATTCCCCTGGAGGAAGTAATTTACTGGTGTTAGCCCTCTTGTTGGATGTTGGAAAAATTTTTCTAGCTAAAATGCCCCTTATGTCTTGTCTTCAGGTTGCAATAGAGAGTAAAAATGAATCTTCCTTCCCGAATGTTTTCTTCTTCCTTCTGATAATATCCATATCAATTAAGTTTTAGGAAAGGCATTTTAAACATCATCCCCCACAGCAGCTAGTGCCTCTCGTTTACCAGTAGCTACCTGTTTTTCCTCTTTCCCTCTTAAGAGTCATGATTTCTATGATGCTGTCCCCCTCCTGACTGCAGGGGAAGATGTGCCCATCAAGTCGTTGAGACCCAATTCTAGATCATCAGTTGGCGCTTTAAAAAGAGGTGCCATCTTTCCTCTAGTATTATGTGCATAATACAACACAGTGAGCTTTACACCAACAGTAGAGCACGGCCAGAAGCGTTGGAGAGGAGGCCATCTTTCCTTTAGTGTTATGTGCATAATACAACACAGTGAGCTTTACACCAACAGTAGAGCACGGCCAGAAGCGTTGGAGAGGAGGCCATCTTTCCTCTAGTGTTATGTGCATAATACAACACAGTGAGCTTTACACCAACAGTAGAGCACGGCCAGAAGCATTGGAGAGGAGGCATTTCCCATGTCTTGGGGGAGACTTGATGGAAGATGTGTGCTTAAGTGAGACCTCAAGAAATAAGTAGCAATTTAACGAACAGAAAAGAAGAGAAAGGACACTACTTACAAAGGGATGTGAACTCAAACACCCTCCATCAGAAGTATGTGCAGAAGGAAAAGTGAGAGCCTAGATCCGCGTGAAAGGCATCGTCACACAAAGACGTGGCTGGTTCGGTCTGACATGGCTCAGGATGACGGCATGGCTAAAGGCAAGTGCTCGCGGCAAAAACTAAAGGAAGTAGGTAATAATAATAATAATAATAATACAATAACTTCATTGAACCCCATTCTCTTTTCTCCTGATGCAAAGTTTTCAGTGCCGAACACTAGAATTGTGCGTCATATCTGATTCTACTGCGCTCAGCAAAGTATGCAGAGGGTAGCAGAAAGCATGTTCTCAAAATCTTCAGGAAAGATTTGGCCGTGAAGACTTTCAAATGGAAAAATTGACTTCGTTTTCTGGTTAGGATGTAGAAAGTTGCAGGAGATTGTCACACTAATCCTTCCAATGAGTGTAAGTCCAATCAGTTACAATATCACGGAAATTTAAAGCCTGGCAGAGAGCTGCACATGTGAAGAAATTTAAATGAGCTTAATCTTAGGAAGAGATGATCCATTCCCGAGAGAAGGGTATCCTATGGCTGCTTTCATCCTAGCAACACCGAATGTTACACCATCAGAGAGTGAGGTAAGGAGAAACTGGGTGAATTGCTAATGAACTTTTAGCGGCCACGTGCAGGCTGGCATGAGGGACTCACATTCCTACCCTGTCACATACTGAGCCACACCTACCTGCCAATTCTTTCTCATGACAGCCTCATGAAGTGGATGCAGCAGGAAACTGAATGCAGGACAAGAGAACTCGGAGAAATCCCCTTGAGACACACTGGGTCTTCACTGGCTGGAAGGCTGTGTCCAATATCTGAGGGAAGAGAAAGGAAGGGAAGGGAAGGGAACGGAATGGAACGGAACGGAACAGGAGGGGAACGGAGGGGAAACAGAAAATCCTTCCCATCCCAACAGAGGACCAACAGAGTACAAAGCAGTGGCCCACTGAAGGTCAGGGAAAGAACAGGAAAGCTGAGATCCCCCAAAAGCACACAGGAGAGACCCCTCCAAGATTCACTGGACTCCCACTGCGTGCATGGCCATGACCAACCAAAGGCTGCCTGCATGACAAGAAAGGTAAGACAAATCCCCCTGAGGTTCATGGGACCCTCACCAAATGCAAAGCAGAAACTCCTCAAATTTTGGAAGCAGGGCATGAAAGCTGAGAGGGTCCCTTCAAGATACATAGGACCTTTATCAAATGCAAGTTAGTGGCTTACGGGCACACGGGGGGCTGGGGGCAGGAAAGCAGAGATAAATGCCCTGAAGTACATAGAACCATCTGTCTGGCAAGAATGTGAAGAAAAGGGAACCCTTGTACACTGTTAGAGCAAATGTAAATTGCCACAGTGACTATGGAAAACAGTATGGAGGTTCCTCAAAATACTAAAAATAGAACTACCATATGATATGGCAATCCCACTTATGAGTATATAACTGAAGGAAATGAGATCACTTTCTGGAAGAGGTATCTACACCCCCATGCTCACTGTAGCATTAGTTACAAAAGCCGAAATAGGGAAACAATGTGAGTGTCCATCAATGCATGAATGGATAAAGAAAATGTAATATATATACATAAAATGTATATAATATATATTACGTATAGGTAATAATTATTTATGATATTATTCAGCCTTAGAAAATAAAGAAATCCTGTCATTTGCAACAACATGGGTGAACTTTGAGGATGCTATGCTAAGTGAAATAAGTCAAACACAGAAAGACAAACACTGTATGTTCTCACTTCCATGTGGAATCTAAAAAAACCAAACTCATAGGAATAGAGAATAGAATGGTGGTACCCAACCCCTGGTAGGGAAATGGGTGAAGGTAATCAAAGGTAAACACTTTCAGTTATCAAATGAATAGATCTGGGGATATAGTGTCCAGCACGATGACTATAGTTGACAATACTGTATTGTATATTGGAAAGTTGCTAAGAGAGATTTTAAAAGTTCTCACCACACACACATGAATGTAATTATGTGAGATGATGGATGTATTAACTAAACTTACTGTGGTAATGATTTTGCAATATACACATATCAAATCACTAGGTTGTACTTACAATTACATTACCTTACATCATACACCTTAAACTTACACAGTGTTTTATGTCAATTACATCTCAATAAAGCTGGGGGAAAAATAAGTTCAACATGTCAAAATCAATGGCTTTTAAGAAAAGATTGGAAATGATCTTCTTGACCTTGGCCTTGGAGTACACAAACTTTCTGAGAATTTTTAAAAAAATTTAACCATAAAGGGAAAAAAATTGATCTCCATTAAAATAAATAGTTTCCATTTCTCAAAAGACACCATTAGGAAAATATTTTTATGAAGTTTGAAAGACGCAAAACGAATGCACAGTGATATAAACAAGAGCAGTGTTCACGTCTGGGTTGGGGTAGAGGTGAGAATAACTAGAATGCAGAATGAGGGAACAGCCGAGGGTGATGAATGTCTTTCTGTATCTTGAAATAGGAGATGATTATATCAGTGCATATAATTTTCAAAACCCAACGAATTGCACACCTAGTATCTGTATTTTATTGTATGTTATTTATATACCTCGATTTAAAAAAATGTTAAGAATATGTAAATTCACTAGCAATAAAATAAACACAATTTGAGAACAAATTAAAATAGGGTGTGAAGACTCCAACCCTGGCTAACTGAGTCCCTCAAGTATTCGCCAATGAGAAGACAAAGTAGGACCTTTCCTAAAAGTAGAGTGGGTCCACCATAGGGAGACATTTGGAACTTAGGAATGCCGGTTTTATGCTACTATGAGATGGTAGAACAATTGTTTTTCAACTTTTTTTAGGTCTCAGACTCCTTTGGAATTCCATCAGAGCTCTGATCTCTGGCCCAGAGATACGCAGAAGCTACCCCCACAGACAGTATTTGACATACTGTAGAAGAGCTCCATGAACTCCCGGAAGGCTCTCCATGGGCTCCTGTGATTCCAGTGGCATCAGGATAAGAAAGCTTCTCTAAATCCTCAAAGCCGTAGAAAGTTGCAGCACAAAAAGCCTACCTTTTACTAAATAAGACAGGCATGTTTCCTAAGTGCTCTCTCCAAATACCAGGTTGCAGTTTTGTAAGAACATTTCATCCTCCAGTTTATATGACATTTCCACTAAATATAACATATCAAATCCCACCAAACCTTCTGTTACAGTTGGCTCTCCAAACTGGTGGGAGCACCCAAGGTCAATGAAAATGATCAGTTACCTGTGGTCCTAAAATGGAGTTGAATTCGTTGGCCTGAGGATTCTTGCTGGGAAAATGAACCCAACTCTAAATGCATCACTCTGAGTCAAAGGGTCAACCAGTGAGAAGACATTACCAAGAATATGATTCGCCACACAGAGCCACTTAGTAGGAACCAATGCCAGCACAGCCAGGATATGTAAAACTGCTCCTGAAGATGGGAGGAGAGGCCAGGGCTACAGGTTGGTAGACGTTTCACATTTTTGACAGATCTGGAAACTTATCTTTGACTAATTGATTTGTTTTTCTTAATGACCCCAGATGCTTGGACTAGCTCTGGTTTAGACTATTTATGAATGGATATTATCTGACCTAGTTTTTCCAGTAAATGGGTATGCTATCCCACCCCCTTCCTTAGGTGAGGAAGAGAACATTCAGATTTTTTAGAGTGTCATATCTACAACCTGTTTCCAACTTTTCCGAAGAAAAAAATCTCTTAAGCCAAGCATATCTCAGAAGCATTTCATGCTCGTTTCTTCCTTTCACTCCCTAACTCCTTATTTATAGCTTCCAGATATTGGCAGGAACAAATTCCTACAGCTATTTTTTGCATAACATTGTCTAAATACTTTATTTTGAGGCCCCTTTTTCCTCACCCATCAACTCATAGTGTCTGTAAAAATAAAGCCTTAAGCTGCTTAAAGGCAGCAGCTCTGCGGTGTATCGCTGAATCGTTAATTACAGAAACAACTGTCCTCACGCTACTTAGGTGAATACCTTAGGCATTCCACGTGCATGCTAAAAACTACCCCCAAGATGGCCACCCAAAAGCCAGCTACCCTTAGGTCATCCAGGTCACAGATCCTCTAGGAGAATCACCCCACTACGTTACCCCAGGTGGGTTATGGCTATGACAAAGAAAACTGGGATTACCTCATTCAGTTATGATTATTCTATTGTAACCTTCAAGAGTAAAACCACATTCTTATGTGAAGTTAGGACCTCACTTGAGGGGTGAGGTCATTCATGATGTGAATAAATAAAAAGACACAGGAAATGGAAGCATGTGGGGGAGTCCTAGGGAGGCAAGAGTTAGGGCCCAGCCCTTGTGGTCCTGAATGTATCTGGCTCTCAGCTCTACCATAGGAGATTTACAAATATACATAGATTTCTAAGCCCATGTCCAGAGTCTGATTCAATAAGCCTGGGGTGAGTTCTATCATCTAAATATTTTAAAATATGACCACACATTTCTTTCTTTTTTAAATATTTATTTATTTATTTTAGAGAGAGAGCATGAGCACGAGTTGGGGGAGGGGCAAAGAGAGAGGGAGAGAGAGAAATCCTCAAGCAGACTCCCCACTGAGCACAGAGCCTGATGCGGGGCTCAATCCCAGGACCCCGAGATCATGGCCTGAGCCGAAATCAAGAGTTGGACCCTCAGTTGACTGAGCCACTGAGCACCCCATGACCAGACATTTCTGATACATGGTCACATTTACTATTACTTCCTATACCAAGGTCCATAATCCTTTTGTGTCATTGATACCTTTTAGAATCTGATGAAAGCTATGGGCCAATTTCGTAAAAAAAAAAAAAAAAAAAAAAAAAAAAAAAGCATATATACCAAAAAAAAGTATGTGGAGTGGTTCATCTAAATAACATACCTGATCACATCTCTCTGCTGCCTACAAACACCGGAGAATTCTCTGTTGCCTAGGATTTGCAGATTCTCAAACTCTTACATGGTTTTCTAGGTCTCCCATAATCTCACCACTGAAGCCTCTTGTGTCCTTTCCTTTTCCTATTTGTTTGTTTGTTTGTTTGTTTTTAGCCTTGTGGCCTTTGCTCATGTTGTCCCTGCTTCCTAGGATCCTATTCTATCCTTCTTAAGCCTAATTTTTCATTTATTCTTTAAAAGTAAATGCAGTCAATATTTCCTCCAGAATTTCTGACCCACTCTCCCCAGACCCCTCCCAAAGGGTATTAGGTCTCTTCAGACATGCTACCTTAATGTCTTGCGCCTTTTTCCTTCACAGCACATTCCACGTTATGCTGGAGTTTTCGCTTAGGTGCCTGTCACAGATGGGGAGATAAGTGAGGGCAAAGAGGGTATCTCGGTCATTTGATGTACCACTAAGTAGAGAGCTGGGATTTGGATTCTTGATTGGATCTGGAGTTGCTCGTGGCACGTTTATCTTTTTCTAGGCCCTACCCCTTTTCCTTCCCGGGCCACGTCCTTCTGCCCTATGGAATCCCACACCTTCGAGTCTGACCTGATGTATTAGCGGCTCGAGTGCAGTGGAGTGTGTTGGGAATTCTCTCAGTGGGCTCTTCTGGGCTGGGGCTCAAGCTTCAGTGAAGCCTGAGTATGGTTCTAATTTCTTCATTTGGCTCAATTGCTTTCCTGCTGCAAACCCTAAAGAGGATAATGATTCTCTGAGCCAAAGGATCAGGACCCGTTGCCTGGAGGGCTGGGCTCGAAGAAAGCGGCCTCCAGTGCCAAAGCATCTGCAGGAAGGAGCTGGAGCTTCCCCAGAGTGCCCCCTCGTCGCCCCCAGGGACCCTCTGCAGCGGAAAGCACAAGGTTGGCGATCATGATCGTTTCCTCCTGAGATGCTTGCCGATAGCTTACTGAGCTTTTGTTAAGAGTAATGATCTACTTTCATGAGCAGCGAAATACAGTTTGTAATGAAATAGTAGCTTCTAGTATTCCTGGAGTAGCCCCAGTTGTATTTAATGTACAGAAAGGGGGAACAAGGGAGGGGATTTTTAAAAAGATTTTATCTATTTATTAGAGAGAGACTCTCGTGAATGAGTGGGGGCGGGGCGGGGGGAGGGACAAGCAGACTCCCCGTTGAGCCCGAATGGCGGATCCCAGGACCCTGAGATAATGACCACAGCCCAAGTCAGACGCTTGCTTACCTGACGGAGCTACCCAGGCACCCCGAGGGGATGGTTTTTCTACAGAAACACCCTGCTTGTTAGTAACTTACACTTCAAAGTTCTAGGCAAGTCTTTCCTACATTGTAGCCACCTTTAATTACCAGCAAGAATCTCACTATTTCAAGAAACCGGGCTACACTTGTGTAAGGAAAAAGTTAACAATGTGGCTAACCATGTTCTCCTTTACTTGGCTTGTGAGCTCGAAAGTTTCTTCAGACAGGAAATAGTGAGGTAGACAGGAGAGAGCCTGGGCGTTGGCGTGAGCGAGCCCTGTTCGTGTTCTGCGGGACCGCCGTAGTGGGTATGACCGATTGCCTGTCTCATGTTTGCTGCCTTCCTCCTTAAGCGAGAAGCGTTTTTGTGGTTCAGGAATATGACTGGTTGGCTTTAGAGACTTCTCTCTCCCTTTGCCAATGATTGGTTCATGAATGGGCATATGAACCCGAACTGGGCCTCTGAGAAATGAGGAGAGGTCTGCTGGGGCATTCTAAGAAAATTCTTGCTCACTTTAACAAGGGACATCTTCTGAAAGTGGCCCTTACTGCTAACTGTAAAGTAGGAGCCACCATGCCATAGGTGTGAAAGGGACTGCCTTCAGGGTGACCCTGAACTGTGAATGTCTGGCACGAGGAGCGGGAACCCTTGTGCACACTTTGGAGCGTCTTGATAGCATCACCCTAAATCACGTACCGTTCCTGGACTGCCAGGTCTGTGAGCCAGTGGATCTCCTAACTGCTTACAGCTGTTCGAATCCTTACTACTATTACTTGCCGCTGAAAGGAGCTTAATTGGTAACAGCCAGTAACCAGGTTGGGATTAAGCAGGTTGCCTCACCCTGTTAGCCTCGGTATCCAAACCCAGAAAAGGAAAAAAGAAAAGGAACGGAGAGTTTGGGGAAAGACGGCGACAAGCCACGTGTTGCGTTGTGGTGCTTGGGACCATCACAGTTGACTTTTCTCATGTTGCCTTTCCTCTCAGAGCCATGGATTCTTCCAAATAGGTTGAGAGGGTTCTAGCTGGACGAGACTCAGTGGTGTCTTTTGCTTCAGAGATGAGAAGCGGCGTCTTCCTTTTCTGTTCTTGATTCCTAAATGGCCCTGCTCCTGACTTCTCCGGATGGTAGACATATTCCGTTGCTGCCTATCGTTGCCTTTGCCTCAGTGACTTTCCACGCAAAGCATCTTCTGGGCCTCACAGAGAACAAGAGCCGGGAGTCCCCTGAGCCCCCAGACCCGCTTGTGTGATGAGTCTGTGTGGTCAGAATAAGTATGTGGCTGGATGTGGTCTGAGACCTACTTTCATCAACTGCCAGCTGCTTTGTGTTTTCTTGGATTCATTCAACAAACAATGACTGAACACCTACTGCGTGCTAGACACTTGTCCAGGCCTTGGGGACAGTATTCATTTGTCAGGGCCGCTGCCACAGAGTACCACAGATGGGGTAGCCTAAACAACAGAGCTTTATTTTCTCACAGTTCTGGAGGCAAGAAGGCTGAGACCAAGATACTGATTGGTCCGATTCCTTCTGAGGCCACTCTGCTTGCCTTGTGGGAGGCCATCTTCCCTTTCTGTCCTCACGTGGGCTTTCCTCTGCGTGGGCACATGTCTGTGTCCAAATTTCTTATGCTTGGAAGGACACCAGTTATTTTGGATTAGAGCTTACTCTGAAGAACTCATATTGGAATGCCCGGCGGGCTCAGTCAGTGGAACACCGGACTCTTGATCTCAGGGTTGGTGAGTTCGAGCCCCATGTTGGGTGTAGAAATTACTTTTAAAAAAAGTCTTAAAAAAAAAAAACCTCATTTTGATTTCATTGATTCTTTAAAGACCTTATTTCCAAATACATTTACATTCTGAGGTACTGGGGTTTAGGGCTTCAACACGTGGATTTGGGCGGGGGGACACGATTCAGACCCCAACAGGTGGGATATAGTTGGGCACAAGAAACACAAATGCTGAGAGGCAGCTTCTTTTGGAGGTGAGCAGTTTGCCCACGATGCTCTCTTGGTTTGTTTCTGGAGCCCCTCTCAGTGGAGTGATAGACTGCAGGGTAGCAACCGGAGCGGCAAAGATGCTCCTCGATGGGGTCTGAATCCCTCCTCTTCTTTGCAGGGAACTCTGATCCTTTACAAATATATGCCGTTACTCACTGACAGTACATCCTATTACTGTTTTTGCTGATTCTATGCAAAGTGATAAATTTAGCCTAAGTCTTTCTGAGTTGTAGGTAAAATGCATTTAGAATTACAGATGAAGAAACAGCAGGCTGTCTGCAAAAATGTATGCAGTGGCAGGATG
Organism: Ursus americanus; assembly: GCF_024610735.1. NCBI lineage: Eukaryota > Metazoa > Chordata > Mammalia > Carnivora > Ursidae > Ursus > Ursus americanus. The sequence continues at coordinate 21,010,569 of NC_142135.1, forward strand.
ACTATAACGCATGGAGATAATGTTCACCTGTAGCTATGACACAATTACAGATCGCCTTCATTAAGCATTTGTTCTAATACAGGCTCTGTGTTCAATTTGTTATGTATGCCATCTCGTTCACCCACAAACAATGCCTTGATATCATCATTCCCAGTTTTTAGGTGGGGAAAAGGAACACTTTGGGAAGCGAGGTTACATAGTGCAGATGTGGGCCCTGGTCTACCTGGTGCTATTAGCCACCAAACAGTATTGCTAAGGCAAAGTGACATCGATTTTTGTTTAAAGAGGCATGGAGGAGAAGTGAGAGCTAGTGACGCTTTGCTGAACTTTCAATTATATAACTAGAGCTGGAAGGGACTGATGAGATCACCCAGTCCTCACTCAAAGACATACCTTGGGTGAATTAAAAAGCGAGAACTATAATTCTAGTTTTCTGATTCCAAATCTCGGATTCTTTACTCTATCCCCATGAGGTCCCTCTGATGCTTCATCTACCACATAATGACAGCACAAAACCATATTGTTATTTTTAGAGCGCCTTTGTGTTCTCATAATGTTTTCACCTACTTAAATTTAAAACAAAACAATGGGCTTTAATTGGCTAAGCAGGAAATGCCCTGGGCTCTTCCAGGCAAAGAGAAATTTAACCACTCCGAAGGGAAATGTCTCAGCAGTCATGTTTCTCAACAATTTGGGGTTGTTTTTTATTCTGGACCCCGGTCAGGAAGATTGACTAGAAGCAGCAGACTGTAACCCTCTTGGTCCTCATGCTGTCCTCATGCTGCGGCAGAGAACAAAACTTTTCAGAATCAGGAATGCACAGGACTCAGTGTGAAGAGCAGAACTGCAGCCTGGGGGAAGCACAAAGAGGAGACATTCCCAGGGTAAAGCGAGAAATGAATGTATCATTAAGATTCCTTGGTAGCAAGCAACGGAATCCTCTGCTGGCTAGAATAGAGAGGGGGGAAAAAAGACAAGAAATGTGATATCCTGCCCTATGGTACCTAATGGGATGGAAAGGAAGGCTGAAGAAATCAGGCTTAGAACAGAGACGAAGGAGGCAACTCCAGATTGTCTCAAAAACTAGAATGAATGAATAGAAACCGTATCTTCTGCCACAGTTTTATTTCATTCTAGAATTAAAATCCCAGAAGAGGAAGTACAATTGGCCAAGCTTAGGTTATGTGTCTGCTGCCTGCTAGATGGTGTAGTTAACAAAAATACCTATAGAAATAGCCTCCGAGAACAGTTTCAGTTGTCCTGGTAGAAGGCACCTGGATTTATCGGCCTTCCCACTGAGAATACAAAGCGATCTCAGGACTCCTTTGTGCTCTTTAAAGTGACTGGGGACCCTAAAGAGCTTTGGCTTATGTAGATATCATATTGGAAATTAAAACTGATAAATTTTAAAATATTTATTTAATAATTCATTTAAAAGAAACAATAAGCCCACTTCATTTTAATGTAAAGGGTATATTTTAAAAATAAAAAGAGCTGTACTTTCTAAATCCAGAAACATTAGTAAGAAGAAGAGTTTTGTCTTATATTTTTGCAAATTTTTTTTACGTCTGGCTTAATAGAAGACAGCTGTTGCACTCACTCTGTTGTGATGTGATATTTTATTCTGCTTAAAGTATTTGGAAAAAAAGCTGTCTTCACACAGACAGCTGGGAACTCAGTGAGCCAATAGCCTTTCCCCTAATTGTGGAGGTTCTTGTTTGATATTATACCAAAACTCAACAAATGGTAGCTTCTCAAAAATCTGAAACCTTGTTAATAAACTTTTCTTACCCAGATACTTTAAAATCCATTATTCTCTCTTGCACTTTTACCCACTCATGATTTTGTATCATCATGCATGGGTCATTTGGAAAGTATCAGTTCACTGCGTTTATGCAGACCTTCCCAATACTGACACACTTTATTTACAATATACAAAATCATAGTGGTTAATATCACCACCAATCTCATGAGAAAAATATTTAAGCAATAGGACACTGTGAACTCATGGTGGCAGATACTAAGTTTTCTAATATTTTCTAGTTTCTTCATGAAATCTTAAGTGTTATTAGTAGCAAAAATACTGTCAGCTGTTTTCCTTGAAGTGACAGGCTCACTTCATTTTTTTTGAGAAAGTGTCCAATCAGTATTCAGGTCTGAATAACCAGTTTGTCTGTAAAGTCATCCTTTTGAGCCAAAATGGAATTCCATGGGGGAAGAAAGCCAGTGACTCCAGCTCCCACTCAAACAACTGCACAAGTGCTTTTCCTTGCGACAGTGACCGTAGTTTTGCCTACAGTGGAAGTGCTTTATGGTGAACTCCCCATTTCTCCATCCAGAATATGAAAACGATGTGCACCCAGGGGTCGAGGCTTGTTAACAATTCTTACTGAAACATCCATGATATTTTAAAATGCGAGTGGCTTTTAAAAAGTTGTGAGCGCGTGCTGATGAAGGGCGGGGTGCGTGGCTGTGAGCGCTGCCCGGGGCATCGCGGGAACGTGCGCCGCCTACCGGTGGTTTGACTCGTTGCTTTGTCGTCACTTTTTATTCGGAAGTAATTTCCAACTTCAAAAATTTTCAAAAATAAAAGTAACACAAAGAACCTCCATCTATCCTTTATTCTGATTCACTATTTTGAACATTCCATTTGCTTTATTATTTGCCTTTTCCCCACCCCCCCTTCTTTTTTTTTTTTTTTCTTTTTTTGGTCAAATCATTTGAGGATAAGTTACATACATTGTCACCACTTACCCCTAAATATTTCAGTTCCTATTTCCTAAGAAGAGGGGTGTTCTCTTCCATAACCACAGCACAGTTGTGAACTTCATAAAGTTACATTAACAAACAATTTTTTATTGCCCATATTCCAGTTTTGTCAGTTGAGCTAATGAGGTGACAGGCACAAGATCCAGTTGGAGTCGGGTATTGAATTTAGTTCTCTTGTCTCCACAGCCTCCTTTAATCTGGAATATATTTCCAACCCTTTTTTTTTTCTTTTAAGACACTTGTGGTTTTTTTTAGATTTTATTTATTTATTTGTCAGAGAGAGAGAGAGAAGAGGGCAGAGGGAGAAGCAGGCTCCCCACTGAGCAAAGAGCCTCATGTGGAACTTGATCCCAAAACCCTGAGATCATGACCCGAGCCAAAGGCAGTTGCTTAACTAACTGAGCCACCCAGGCGTCCCTAAGATACTGATATTTTTGAAAGTAAAAGCCACACTTCTCCATGTCTTCATGGGGAAAAAAAAAAAAAGACAAAACAAACCCCAAAACAAGATGAAGAATGTTCTTCATCTTGTGTTTGTGTAATGTTTCATTGCGAGTACATTCAGAGCACGTGTTCCAGGCCAGAATCCTGCCGTCTCTTTCTCAGGAACCACATCTGGGGGCTGCCGCCGCCGTGTGTCTGTCGTTGGTAACGTTGGTCGTGTTCGTTGCGATCACCAGTCAAGGTGTGGTCCGGGCTCTTCACTGTGCAATTACTATGCTTTATCTTTCTCCTTTACCACAGGAAGTGGTCTGTGGGGAGACACTTGAAGACCATGCAAATACCCTACTTCTCTTCAAATTCCCTCTAGATTTGGCGTGTATTGATGATTCTTGCCTGTGTAATGACGGTTACAAAATCATGCTCCAACTCCGGGGCTCCCTGCACGCTTCCCCATTGGCCATGGCATTCTTCTGTAAGCCAGAGCCCTCTTTTCTTCCCCTCTTTTGTATGTATGTATAGATGTCTCTCTGTTTCTCTATTCATTCATCCACCCATTGTCTTTTATCGATACAAACTCACGAATTCTTATTGTTTCATTGTTTATAATACATTCCTGTACTTAATTGTTTGGATGCTAAAATTGACCCAGATTTGGCCAAAGGAAGCCTTCTAAGCTGTTTCCTGAGTCTCTGGGATGTGTCCCAATCACTTGTTCTTTCTCAAGCCCTTTCTCACTTTCTGGCATAGGCTGTTCCTGGCTCACCCTGTGCGCACTGAGCGTCCCCGGCTCAGTGACTTCCTCGAGGACTCCTGATTCCTTTCTGCTTCCCTGGCTTTGCACCACCAGGGCAAATGTCAAGTGAAAGGGGCAAGTAGAGTCTTAATATTGTTACGAAAATACTTTTGACCTCTTGCACGTTCTGAAAGTGTCTCCGGGACTCCCAGCGGTCTGTGGACACCTTGGGAATTACGGCTGAATATCAGTTACGCTTAAGTTAGCCAAATGGTAAGGTATTCATAGTTTGTCTTGTATAATGTAGGTTAAATTCATTTCATTGAGGAGCTAAAGACCCCCTTTTTGTAGCTGTGAGATTTGGGTCACTTAGCTTCTCTGGGCTTTATTTTTATCATCTGGAATTAGAGATGATGTTACTTCCCAGGACTGCCAAGGATTAAGTGAGATAGCTCACCTAAATGCTTAGGTGCAGGGCCTAATATAGAGTGACTATTTAATAAATGATGTCTTTTTTTTTAAGCTCATTTACTTTTTTGAGTAATCTTTCTACCCCATGTGGGGCTCGAACTCATGACCCTGAGGTAAAGAATTGCATGCTCTTCGGACTGAGCCAGCCAGGTGCCCCTAAACTATGTCTTTGTGGACAGATGACGGGTCTCTTAAGTTCACAGGTGTTTAGGTGGAGGACTGGTCCTCGGGGAGAGGCACGCAAGGAACCTCAGCCACAGCTAAACCTTATTTAGTGGACGTGCTCCTAGACTTCAAGCACGTGCTGCAACAGTATGAGAGTTGATGGCCTTGGGAGAAGGCGTATGTATTTTATATGTGAGAAAGGGGTGGAACGAGGTCAAAGGGAGACTTGGGCAGAATATAGTTTTTGAAATGCCATGACGAGATTTCCCATCCCATGGGCCCTCCCCCCCCCCTTTTTTTTACAATATGATAGCACCACTCCTTTCATTGAGAAGTGAAGTCTGTTCCCTCCCCTTGAATCTGGGCAGGCCTCTGGCTATGGCAGAAGTCAGGCCACAGGACACTCACGGCTAGGTCATAGAGGTCGATGCAGCTTCCACCCAGCCCCATGCTGTGAAGAATGTCCAGCCACAGGGAGTGCCCACACGTACATGTTCCGCAGACAGCCTCGGGGAGGTCTCACATGACGGCACCAGCCACCTGACACGCGGGTGAGGAAGCCATGACGATACAGTGTCAGGTGCGCACAGCCGCCTGAGCCACCCCGAGCAAGGAGCACCCCTCTGAGTCGAGTTAGCCCTCAGAACCACGAGACGTAACAATACCCTGATGTAAGCTGCTATGTTTTGGGATGCTCGTTTATACGGTGATGGCTCGTAGGGCCTGTACCTTGGTGGGCAAGGCTAGAAACTGTACCCCACACATGGGCCATGAAGTAGGTCCTAGGTGATAGTGGACACGTGTACCCACTTGGCCACAAGCAAAGAAGAAGCCACTAGAAGAAGCCGGATGAAGAAAGATTGCAGAGACTTACTGGCTATGGCTGTCCTCGAACCACCCCAGAAAGTAGGAGGGGGCGCTTTCTGGCCTTGAGGTCATACTCTGAGTGCCACTTGAGGCAGCTGTAGATGTCCCTCCGCTCTTCCCTTCCCTTCCTTTTCCGCTCCTCCCCTTTGTTGTACCTCCTTCTCCTGTCCTGACTCGTCCTCCTCCCCGCAGAGCAGTTTGATGCAAAGTGAAAGAAGAGACCTTGAAGTTAAGCAGGCCTGGGATTGAAGCCCCTTATTCATTACTTGACTTTGGGCACGTTGCTTCCCTTCTCCCAGCTCCACTCCCTGCATCCGTACATTGGAAGGACCCTCACACACATAGCATCGCTGAGATGATTCGCTGATGTTGTTAAAAGCACTCCGTGCATTGCTGGGTGCGCAGAAGAGCCACAGCCCACAGTCCGTGTTCATTTGCTTCCCTCTCCCTGACCCACGGCCCACGTTTTCTCCAAAGCTCCTTGGCCTCTGTCTATAGGTTATCCCATTTCACAGATGCTGTTTTGTTTCCACTCGTGGTCTGCTCTGCCAATGCCTCCAGCAGACCTACAAATTCCAGATGCTGAGAGAAAAGCCCTTGGTTCAGGCTGAATGCAGGGATGATATTCGCTCAGATGCAGATGGCATATTAGGTACCTGTGGGAAGCTTGTGTATTGGACTGGAAACAGACAAAAACAAAATTTCTTGGCAAAAATGGGCTCCCTGTATAGGGCAGGCGGGAAGAAGCAGCGGCTAATGGAGGCTGACTGATGGTGACTAAAGCCAGGATCTCTCGCCCACAGCCCACGAACAAAGTAGAAGGGGTAGTGATCTATCAGAAGGACAGGAGAGGGAGCGCGGGGAGTCGGGGAGACGACAGCCTGGAGAACAGAGCTGAAAAGCACAGGGTGCTTGCTTGCCCCCCTTGGTGTCAGATGGCCGTGGAGGTTAAAGGGGCTGCTCCGGCAGGGAGCGCACCACGTGGGCGGGAGTTCTGAGTACAGGTCATGTGCACCGCTAGGAAGACTGTGGACTTTGGAGCCAAACATGGGTAGAGGCTGAGCCCCCTGATATGACAGGACACTGCATACATCCCGACGTTTCTGAAGAGCGAAAAAGAGTCAAACAGGCAACTGTGTTCATATAGACTTTGTAATAACCACAAGGTAGGATATAGGACTCCAGGCTAGGGAGCAGGAGCTGTTTTTGTCTAAGGATCCTCTCTGACAGATACTTGTATTTCTATGCAAATCTTTCCCTGTTGGCCCTGGTTTCTATTTTCAAAACCTCAGTCCAAGTGCTCATATGGACTCAACAGACTGCTAGTGCTAAAGAGATCCTTCGAGATCATCCAGTTCTACCCTGCCATTTCCTGGCTAAGTTTACCAAAGCCCAGAGAGGTCTAATGAATTCCCCAAGGTCACACAGCTAGCCAGAAGCTAGGCTGCCTGATTTCCAGACCAGAGCTCTTTCCCGCTCTCTTTTCTTCCTATCCTCTCAAAAATTACAGATTCTGTACTCCTTTACCAACCACTACTCATGAAAAATATTTCTTAGATGCCACGATCGACATTTTTGCTCTAAGTAAGGTCACTAACCCTTTTGGGGAGGGTCCTACACATCTGAAAGACAGGTACTAGTTTAAATACAGGTTACAGTTCAGCAGAAACTAGTTCAAGATTGTTTATACATTCATTTGACGGGTGTCTATTAATCACCTACTATATGCCAGCTTACTGTGTTAATCGCCATGCTTTCAGTAATGAGCAAACAAATAAGCAAACAAAAAAACGCCGACACAACTACAGAGAACCGAGAGACTGGACGCATACATATACAGCAGAGAAGGGCCTGGAGCTCATAGTTGGCCATACACTTGATACATTGTTGGGGAATAAAAGGAAGATGTTCTATGAGGGCTGGGAGACGGTTATTTTTGCTATAAATTAGTCAGCTCTTATAATGTCATATTCGGCTCATGGAAACTGTAGAAGAACCAGAAAAAAAGATTATTACAGAGATTTTTAAGATGGCTCCCATACTCTATAAGGACAAAAATAAATGAGAGTGAGGTTTTTAAATTAGAATTTAGAAACCTAAAGATGACTTGAAACTAACTCGAGTATGTTACCTGGCCATGCTCTGTCTTCATAGAATACTTTGCAAAAGAAAATGAACTTCAGGTGCCGTGAAAGAGATTGTGGTTGGACCTGGGGAAGAAACATTTTTTAACACTCAAGGTGAGAAACCGAGGCTCTGGGGTGTGGGAAGAACATGTGGAGGAGGGCAAGGCTCCTTTTCTTATTGGTCAGTTCTCTCCTTCCAAGTTCTTGGTCAGAAACTGTTATGGTCAGATCTTGTCATTCTTTTCCCCAAGATTTAGGCCGATCCTGGAGATCCCTGAGGGCTTGTGGTCCCTGAACTCCTGCTCTGCCCTGCTGGGCCTGTCCACAGGCACAGACCCTGTGAGACTTCCCGTAGTGAGAGCTGGCCCCCCGGGTCTGGGTGCCTTGAGTCTATCGGATGACCGCCCCCAACCATGTTCCCCTGCATAGGGGTTTAGGACCTTGAACTCAGAATGCGGTTCTGGGCTCCGTGGGATCAGCACGACCCGAGACCTATTGAATCACAATCTATAGTTTAATACAATTCCCAGTGATTTCTATGCGTATTAAGGTTTGAGAACCTTCGCTCTAGATTACTGGCCACCAAGCTAGCCAGACTTGACTTCAAAGCTTGGCTCTGCTACTGTCTGACTCTGTGACCTCGGCTCAGTCACCTGCTCTGAGACGCAGTGTCCTCATTTGGGAAATGGGTACAGCAGTTCTTACTTCTTAAGCTTTCAGAAAGGCCCTTTCTGTCTACGTTATTTTACATGGATCTTTCCTATTATATTTACCTCAGTACTTTATTATTAATTTTTTTCCATGAGAGCAGTTATTATAACTCGAAATTGCTGGTGTCTACATGGGTTTGAAGGTCATTTACGTGAAGGCAGGAACCATGCCATCTCGTTTCTTCTGATATCTTTGGGGTCTCCCACAGTGCCTGACCCTAAAGGATGGCCCAATACTTATTGAATAACTGAGTATTACAAGGATTAAATTAGATAATGCAAGAGAAACATTTGCTCAATGTCAACTTGGAGAAAATGCTCACTGATAGTAGCAAATGACAAAACTGGCTGCATAATTTGGGGGACCCAGTGCCAAATGAAAATGCGGTGGCCCTTGTTAAAACGTTATTAAGAATTTCAAGGTGGTGACAGCCGAGCTCGAAACCAAGCATGAGGCCCTCCTCAGAGCCGGACGCTCTGCAGTTGCATGCTTTGCACACCCAGCAAGCCGGCCCTGGGTATGGACCGTCTTGCTACTGTTGTGGTGATTCTGTGGGAGGTGTTGCCCCCCGCCCCCCAAGGATGGGGTGTCTCGCCTTTCTCCCTGAGGCGTGACGTTCTGGCCAAGAGCCCCACAGTCTCATGTGGCCTTCCTGCGCTCAGCTTTCCCCTCCTTCACCTCCTCAGACGAAGAGGCCAGGAGAGAACTTGAAACTGGAGAAAGGACAAAATGGACCCTGTCAGGTTGGCCAGGCCCTCAGTGTTCCTCACAGCAAAAGGCTGATTTACACCTGGTTGGTATTCGTGGCAGTCCCTGGATCAGCGAAAGTTCTGCAAATGTGTGCTAAACAGAAATGTAAATGAGTTTCCATAATGCACGTACACATAATGTATGGCTTTTATTGTACTTGATAATGTAAAAATACAGTCTGAGATGAGGAAGGAGGCAGACGGAGTCACTCAATTCTAATGTAACAACTTTTCGTTATGAGAGACTGAAAATAAGGGCAGGCTCAGAATATAAAACAGTCATGAGGAATTGAAGCTAAAAACAGGAGAGATGAGTTCGCTAGGAAACAACCCGCCTGGCCTGGCTCCAGGACGCGCTGAACTGTGGGGATGTGGTTACTAAAAGCAGAAGCGAGATGTTTCCAGGGGTCCCAGCCCTGCTGGGTTGAGAATGACAACCTTACCGGACTACGTCTGTCCTGTCAGAGGCTCGGTGCCTCTGGCTGGGAAGTAGGGAACATCGCCCACCTCCTGCCCATCTCTCGGATGTTGCAAAGAGACAAGAGAACGTGCTCTCGTGGAAGTGCTTTGTTTGACATCACGGCACGTGCGAACAAGGTGTTGAACTCCGTAGACAAGGGCACTGTCCCGGCAGTCAAAACACCTAGTTTCTGACGCAGATTTTCTTATTAGCTGCCCATCATCTGCACTTCGGAGCTGTGCAGATAGAACTGGGTGGAAATTCCAAGGCTGTCACGACCTGGCTGTGTAAACTTGGGCAGGTTCTTTATGCTCTCTGAGCCTCAGTGTTCTCATCTGTCAAATGGGCTGGGCTCAGTCCTGGGGAGTATTAGCACCCCTGACACGAGGCAAGTCCTTAACAAATCTTTCTTGGCTGTGCCTTTCTGTCGGTTGGGATAATAATAATTAAAAAACTTTGAAGCACTCTCCTGCCATAGGATATTCCCATGTGCTGAATTCAAGCTGGGGAATCTGAATTTCCCCTGTAGCTTCTCTTCAACTTTCCACTGCCCCCAAATTTCCAGTAGTTTTCTGGTTCTGGTGCTACGGAGTCTCTTGTTCAGAGTTATTTGTTACCTCCTCTTCCCGAGGGGTTAACTTGTGACTATGGTGGTAGCGCTCTTAGAGGGGCTTGAATTGAAAGACCTCACTGGTGCCTCGCCCTACGGGGTGTACCTTTAAAACATACAGCTCCGGCACCACACAAGCCCAGGATCTTAAATACATATTTGGCTGGAAATGCAAGTATATCTTACCATTTCTCTCCGCCTTAATGCTTGTTCCATATTGATAATGACCCCACTTCTGCCATCCATTATTTTATTGTGCATACTTCTCAGCGTTACACGTAAGTATGGGTGGACACGCAATCATGGTGGCTACACGGTTCATGATTTCCCTGGCAGCCGTGTATGTGATTCCCCAGCTCTTTTGTCAACAGACACTACCCTACTCTAGCCAGCCTTGACGACCCTGGACCTAGGTTGACCCAATCACCATAGCTTCCCTTGTCAGAGTGAATGGGTCAAGAGGTGGCCATGTGACTCACGGCAGCTCAATTTTGTCCTTTCTCTGGATTTTCCCAACAAACTGGTGAACACAAGGGAAAATGTGAGGCCAGAACAGTCTCCACCGTTTCCTTGTTGGTACACAGCTGTAGAAATGAGACAGATGGACAGTCTACAGAGCACCCTGAGGATGTTCTGGCCTGGTCCGTTCCTGCCCTTCCCAAGGTTTGTATGTGAATCAGTATGCCCCTCCCCCCCTTAAATCCTTGAGCATTTTGGGTTGGTTCCTGTCACTTATAAACAGAAGTCTTCATTGTATGATCTGCTACAAAGACCCATATGGATAACCAACAAGAAGTCGTTTCTCTTGGAGTTATGGTAACAGACGTGATATTACAGAGGCAATAGAGCGAGGAGGTACAGTGATTAACAGAGGCTGGTGGGTACGAATTACTCTTGCAAAGGAAAGAAAGAGATCAGGCAATAGTAGGTGTGATATTGTGATGTAATAAGAAATATATATTTGGTCCTCCTCCCTGGTTCCTGACAGGAACTTCTAAAACCCTTGGAATTTCCCGAGTAATCAGGATGAGAGGAACGTCCTGTTATTCACAGTAAGCCCTTTTCCACCTTACCTGAGTTTATGCTAATGAAGTGACTCTCAGTAGGCCCCCAGATAGCTTCTGGCTGGGGGCTGGTTGCCCAAGAATCCAACCATGTGATTAGAGGGTTGGAACTTTCAGCCCTACCCTCTGACCTCTGGAGGGTGGAGAGCGGCTGGAGATTGACTTAATCACCAATGGCTATTGATTTCATCAACCGTCTCTACAGAATGGAACCTTTATACAAGCACCACGCGAAGCGATGCAGAGCTTCTGGGTTGGTGAACTCATCCATATGCCAGGAGAGTGGCCCACCCCAAACTCCAGGGGAACAGAAGCCCCTGCTCTCGAGACCCTTCTGAACTTGGCTCTATGCGCCTTTTCATCTGGCTTTTCACTTGTGTCATTTATACTATCCTTTATGATAAACTAGGGCTAGTGCATACAGTGTCTCCCTGAGTTCTGAGAGCTGCTCTAGCAGCTTATGGAGCCTGAGGAGGGGGTCATGGGGACCCCTGATTTTTAACTGGTCAGACAGACGGACAGGAGGCCTGGACTGGCATCTCAAGGATGAGTAGTCTTGTGGGTCTGTGCCTCTAACTTGTGTGGTCTGACACCAACTTCAGGTAGTGTCAGGATCAAACTGAATTGTTGGATACCCAGTTGGTATCTGGAGAGTTGGAGAATTGGTTGTTGTTGTGGAAAAAAACCTACACATTTGGTGTCAGAAATGTTCTAGTGTTGTAAAAACAGTAAATCTTATTAGTAGGGTAGCAGGCTCAAGGGAAGGTATGTTTTTCAGGCTAGAGGAGAGCTTTAACTGCCTGAATTATCTCACTTCTCTTTCACACAGGGAAGGAATAACCAATGGAGTACTATTCTAGGAGAAATGCAGGAATAACCAATTCTAGGAGAAATGCAGAACACCATGCCAGAAGAGGCGGTAACATTGGTCAAGAGGGAAACACTTCTCCTTTGAGAGCACAGTCAAGGAAGAGGTGAAAAATAGAGAAAATCTGAAAGATGAAGAGAGGTCAAGGAAGCTCATGCTGGGTAGACACAATTTTCTCAGTGCCAGAGAAAATGTTCGGGATTCAATTGCTATTTGGACAGGGGTGGGGTCCCTCTGGGGCTGGTGCTATGCTCCCCCTCTGGAACAAGGAAAGGAAGGAAAGGGTGGTAGCAGCAACAGACCTAGGGAACGGCACGGCCTTCGGGATTGATGTCTATCTTGTAATTGCTGGTTTGGCATTGGCCGTCATAGCTCAAACTCCCCCCCGGGGCAAGGGCACCTCCTGAGGCTGTGGAGATGTCTGTTGCACATAGCTATGGGCAGAAGACGGGTCTGTCAGAGCAGGGGAAACTGAGGGGCTGTTCGCCCATGTAATCTTCTTGCACCGCCCAATCAACTTCTATAATATCACCAGGGGAAATTTTCTGCTCTCCTAGTCCCACTGGGATTGTGGTGAGTAACTGTCCTGCATTGCCATTGCTCTTTATTATTCTCTGGTCCCTGCGACAGCAGACTCATATGAAGCCTTTCGGGAGCTGCCACTGTCTTAGCAGCTCTCATCTGCTTAAGAATATTCTAGGCCATACCCATTGTTTGCCAACTTAGCTTTTTGTTTTGTTTTGGTCTTCATGTATCTAGTCGAGACAATATAAGTGTAGAGGTTAAGAGGTCTGTTTGTAAAGTTAGGTGGACCTGCTTTTGAATCTCATTGCTACTTCTGATGACCTCATATGACCAAAGTTATTTAGCCCCTTTAATATTCTCTTATCCGTTGGTGAAAGGAGATACTAAAGTACCTACTTAGTGTGAGATAACATATGTAAAGTTCTTAGAATATAGCCTGGCACATAGCAGGTAAACACATAGCTCAATTTAATTAGCTAGTGAGAGAAACCAGGTTTCCTTATTCCTTCTTATACAGTAAGGTTTTGGGGGGGAGGGTTGATTAGTTGGTTTTTGTTTTTGTTTTTTAAGTCACAAAATTCCAATGTACTTGGACATTTTTTTATACAGTTAACCAGGGAGGTCAATTTAAAGCATCCATTATTAGCTTTATTTTTAATTCGGTGACTTGTTGAAAGGTAAATCAATAGCTCTCTCTGGTCAGTAAGAGAGAAATGCAAAATCTGCATTTTTATCATCTGCAAAATCAATCTGTTGGTGGTGATTACCTGAGACGTGGTCATGAGGATTTTCTCGGCCAAATTGAAAGGAATGGTGTGATCGATTAGTGATGTCTGCCATGGACATGGTTGGGGTTGTGACTTCACCTGTTCCCTGTATGTGTTGACTCTGCATAAACCCTGAGGTCATAGATCACAGGTGCAAGTTATAGGCCAAGGAGTGTTACATAACTTCCAGAATTGCCAATGCTCAAGGTGAAGGTACTGGCTAATTTGAAGAGCCGAGAGAAGCAGCTGTCATTAAACCCAAGGTCATGGAACAGTGGTTAGCAATAATGAGAAAGAAGCATTGCATTCTGCAGTCTTGTACTTGGGGAATGACAGTGCAGCGTGCATGTGTAAATCTGGAGCCTCTAGAATTGACAGGTTTAAGACTGTGTCTGCACGATCCCAGGGAAACTGTTTGCAAAGTTAAAAAAAAAAAATGTGCCAGTCAACTGGTTGCTGATGTCGGGACTTGCCTGCTTCTTGTCTGTTCCTTTCCACAGCTAGATCTTCTTGAGTCCCACCTGCAGCTCAGCGGGTGCCACCCTAAACCCTGAGCCTAATCCTTCCTGCTGTCAACAGGGATTTTAAGAACTCGAGTAGGCTTCCAGGTAAGCTAGCGCCACCCACCCTGGCATCTAAGCCAGTTCTGGTCTGAGTCTGGCCATGTTGCCTTGAGCCCTCGAGGGTTGGGATCCACCTTTCTGATGTCCTTGAATGCAGCCAGCTGTCTGCCTGAAGTGATTTTTCTTTTTGGATTCTACATACTCAGGGTGTCCTGGTACCTCTTGCTTTCAAAGGTCAAAGCCTTTCTTAGATTACAGCCAACATCTTATGAACGAGGCTTTCCACTTCCATGGTGTGAGGATAGCAATAGTGATAACGTGCCCTTTGAAATCAGCCATACCTCGGTTTGTTTCGGCTTGCCTTTTTCTTAACTCTGTGGCTTTGGACATGTGGGTCATTTTTCTCATCTGTAAAATAGGGATGTTAATAAATATGGCAGGGCATTAAATCTTGGAGAAAACAGACAACTATGTTGGAGAATCTAACGCACAGTAGCTGCTAACACATGAACAACAGCAAGAAAATAACACTAACAATAGTTTTTATTTATTGAGAACTTAGCATGTATGAGGCATTGAACCAAGTGCTTTATTTATTCTTCTTCCCGTAATGAAATTAATACTATGACCCACATCTCACAGACAAGGAATCTGAGGTTTAGCCAGGTCAGTAACTTACCCAAGATTGTCCAGCAAAGAACGGGCAGAGCCTGGATTTGAGCCAAGATCTGCTTGTCCGACTCTAAAGTTCGACCTCCTTCTATCGTACTTTACTGTCAACAAATAATAAAAGCATCTTCCACTCATTTGGATGAATTTTTCCCTGTTGTCTGAAGCTAGGTTTGTCCCAGGCATTTACCAGACCCGCTAGACATAAATGATTGCAGTTTTCCTCTTCCCACTCCTCCTGTTCCCATTGAACATTCTGTGACTGGCCATGTCACGAGTTATGACATCCTCCAGTCTATTATACCAAACAAATTTGAGTTTTAAAATATTGAATTGGTTTTAGATACAGCCACGGGAGTAATTTTAAAATCTGGGCTCCCAACCAGCAAAGTAATTTCCCTTTATTAATGGGAAAATAAACATCTCCTGTAAAGAATGTTTTCTTCCTTCCATGGCCCTTGGCCTCAGAAATGCAGGGCTGGGTAAGCATCAGTCGTGCATGAGGATATCATGTGAGACTAGGGGAGCACGTTGTGGACCCAGAGCAAAGCTTATGTATGTGTCCACTTGACCCTATCCATTGAGTTCCTGCTCCTTCAGGTCCTACTGAATATTAGCTCTGTCTTCTCATTCAAGGTCAGACTGGAGTCATGGAGAGACCCCTTTCTGGGGCGTTTTTAGCAAGCCAATGAATTGTGAGGAAGTTATTAAAATTTGGCCCCTTGAGGCACCAAAAACTGTCAGAGTGATCTGTTAACAGAGAAGAGGAAAACCTGTAATATATTGATCCAAATATTGTTCCAAGTACTTTGTATACATTATCTTATTTAATTATCCAATAATCCTATAAGAGAGTCATTAGTATTTCCATTTTTGCAACACTGTGGCTCAGAGAAATTAAATAACCTGTTTTAGATTAAACAGTTCCTAGATAATGGTACAGCACAACACATTTTATTATAAAGGCACATCTTTTGAACCCAAGGTTCAAATAGTGAATAATAAGTGTTAACTCTCAAAACTGGTGTCAGAATTTCTCATTGATTCAATACCTATTATATCAGATGCATAATTAGAATCTACCCAAAACCAATGTGAGTTTACAGCCAGAGCCCGAAATTGAGAGATGCTGTTCAGTTATTTGCATACAAATAGACTACAATTATTATGAAGTATATAGTCCATTATGGAATTTGGTTTAGTTTGCCTTTTAGCTGAAGCCATAAAGTCAGCTACGAAAGAGTTAGCTTTATCAATTATATTTTTGTGAACCCAGTTTTGTTTTTAAGGTTTCTAAATTGATATGCTCAAGGAAAAAATACCCATGGGCTAAAATTATGTAATCAGCATTGTGGGAAATGAGATTGAAGTTTTTGAAAGTCTGAATCTCTTTCTAAGGAATATGCCCCAATTCTCAACTAGGGTGTTGCATTTGGCTCCGATCTCAATGTTGGATCAGCACTTGACTATCTACTCGTGAGACAAACTTTAGGTAGCATGATCTCCCTGGGGCATCAGAAGATTCCTGGACTCCAGACTCATAGTTCTGGTTCTTTCTCTTTTTATTTTTGGACAAAAAATGGAGGCATCCTGCTCCAAGACTACCATAAGGGGTAATGTATGGGATTTGGTTAAACAGACATGGGTCTGAGAAACGACTAAATCATTACTTACCTGTCTGTCCGTGAGCAATTGCTTTCACCCGTCTATATTCTACAACCTCCTCATCCAAACAATGAGGATTATAATCGATATCTCAAAGAGGTGCTGTAAGAAGTCAGATAGGGGCTCCCAGTTGGCTCGGTCAGTTAAGCATCTGACTCTTAGTTTCGGCTCAGGTAATGATCTCAGGGTCGTGGGATTGAGCCCCGTGTCAGGCTCTGTGCTCAGTGTGGAATCTGCTTGGGATTCTTTCCCCTCCTCCCTCTGCCTCCCTGCTCTACTCCTCCCCCACTCACACTCTCTTTCTCAAATAAATAACATCTTTTAAAAAAGCATCAAATAAGATAATAAATGTAAAATCTTTAGTACAGTTCATGGTACATAGTAAGTCACTCTGAACACAAATCCTTATAATTGCTATAGGATTATTTTTAATGTGCATAACCTAATAAATTCAGTGACACATATGGTCCAGTCACAAGAGTGGTATGTCACATTCAAGGAAACAATCTAACGACTAAAGGCAGTTAAAAGCAATGGAAATCTTCTATTTGCATTTCTCGGAGAACATCAAAGAGAATCCCATTACTAAGCCATCCCTGTATCCCAGCCACTTTGCAACATGGCTTTTCCTTTCTTCTTCCAATTCCCTTACATCCTGTAGCCGCTCCAGTGTCTCTTTCTTATAAAACTCAGCTCCAAAAACTCTTCCTCTGTGATAGGCTACAAAGTTTCTTGATCTTTCTTCTCCTTACCCCTCTATCGCTTTATTATGTGGGTTGACTTAGCTTCTCTCAGTAAGCAAAAATCCTTCCTTAGCAGGACTGGGAAGGAGTGGGAACCGAGCAGGCAATGCAGGATTATTTTTATTGGACTGGAGGTGGAGTGGGGGTGGCTGTGAGCTCTCAAAGACTAATAACTTTAGTTCCATCACATAAATTTAATCTCCAGAGCAAGGAAAGTTCTGGCTTCTAAGCTGCTTACCCTACACCTGAAGCCCTACTTGATGAGGAAAGTTGATACATGTTGACTGCATGGAAAGGGAGAGATCAGCAAGAAAATCCTATGTCAGTGAAAGATCATTCCATGTAAGAAGTAATTGAAGAACCTGGCAGAAGGGAAACTCAGGGAAGCTATGACAGCTGCCTTGTAGATATCCATAAATGGCAAAACTAGAATCAAGAGAATTTAGAGTGGACTGTTAGCTCTGTGTAATGAAGAATGTTCTTATGGGTAAAGCTGTTGGAAGGCAAAATGAGCTTCCCTGAGAGGCAATGAGTTCTTTCTCATTGGAGATATTTAAAATAAGGCTGATGAGTCCTAGGCAGACATATTGTAAATGGTGTCAAACAACTCAGGAGGGTTGCAGGAACCACAGAGTTTTCTTTCCATGTTGAGATTTTAGAATTCTACTAATCAGAACAGAGTTCAATACATACTTCTAATGTCAATGACTGGTAGCTCCTAATCTGAGGTCCCATTCATTTATGGCAACAGAGGAGTATATATTTTGGTGGAATTCTGTGTTCTAGTGCCTTCTCTGGTCCTGTCTTTTCTTCCTTTGGTTTTAGTAGCATAGCTCTCATTCTTACCCCAGTCCTTGTCCAACTTCTGTGAAGCAGTTGGTGTGATTTCAAACATCATTGCTCTCTTCTTGTCCATCCAGAGGGTCAGAGAAGGCATGGGTCCAACAGAACAATACTAAGGCGTGGGTCATGTAATGACCACTTGCCTGAACCTTAGGAGTTTTGGGCTCCTGGCCAGGCTCTGACACTAAATTCTACAAGCCTCGCCACATCCCTGGGTCTCCATCTCCTTATCTTTAAATGAGGTATGATAAAGCTTCTTTCTAAGGTTTGCAAGTTTCTTTGAACTCATGACACTAAGGGCTTAAATCCCCCACCCCCCAGTGCTAGTCCGTGAAGAAAGCTGGAAATCATTCTGGGGATCTGAACCTCAACTAAACAAAGCTTCCATACTATGGGTCTTCCTAACCACAACCATAGCAAGACTTTAATTGTGCTTCTAAATATAGGCACACAATGAATTTAAATTGACAATTACATGTTTCCTCAAGGAGTATCTGCTTTTTAAACTGATAGTAAACGTTTCTTTCTGTAGAGAAAGGTAGCTGAAAGTGTAGTTTCAACCATCTAATGAAATCAAAGAGAGAAATTTTTTTTCTTCCATGCACATAATTACCAAGATCTATGCACACTGGGTAATGCATTCTGATTTTCTATAATTCTGCAGCCAGTTACATCTTCAGAGATCAGAAATAGCCTTTAAAAGAGAAACTTTCAGGCTGATTCCAGGAACAGGAATCAAGCTGAAGGAAGATGTTTAGTGCCTTAGCTCTTACTGCTAGGAAGGTGTGTTTCTTTCTTTCATTTAAGATGACTGGAGTAATGACAAAAATTGATGAAGACATAAGAATTAAGCCAAGTTCTATAGTGATAGGTTGGGGATATCGCCAATTTCTCACTGTTTTACCATCAGTCACTGACTGTCCTTCAAGGACTAATTAAAGTTGGTGAAGCTACCTCTATTACATTTTTGCCAACTCCTCCTTCTTCGGATCTAGTTTTATTTCTGGAACATTTTTCTATTCTTAACTAATCCTAAAAAATTGCAAGGCCATATGATTCCATATTTGCCAACATTAGGCTGTAAGTTCCTTGAGTGTTGATCGTATCTCAGGGATCTTCCTATGTTCTAGCAGAATGTATATGGAGTCAAGTAACAGGAAAAACTCAACTAATGTAAACAATAAGGAAATGCATGAGATTATGTAACTGGAAACTCAGACACAGAACAGTGTTATAAACTGAGTTAATCTGGTGGTACTGATTCTGTTTCCCTGTAGTTCTTTCGGCTCTTGCTTCTCTATCTTCAAACTGGTGGCAAGATGTGAGCGGCAGTTCGGGACTTCACATCCATATAAGGCCATAAGCAGAGGGAAAGGGATGTGTTTTCCTGTGATGGTTTCTTCAGACCAAGGAAAAGCTTTCCCAGAAGCCCCCAGCCAACTCTTCTTAATCTCAATGACATGTAGGAATCAGTCACTGGCAAGATGAATGTGTGTGTCAAGACGGGCTTGGGTGAATCAGTTTCCCTAACCATATGGCTGTTATCCTGGGGACGACTGCAGGGAAGAGTGGAGGACTATAGAGAAGAAGCCACCGTGCTCTCCAATACCATGTGCGAAGCCTAGCACAGGAAGTGCTGCTAGATAATGCTCAAATGTGTTTGTGGAATGAATAAGTGAATTATCATGACCCACTACTAATATGCCCTTTTCAGCAATATTGTCTTTGTATTCAGCACCCTTTACTCAATTATATACTCTCTGTTGTTCTTTGATAATTTCATATGTGTTAGTCTTGTCTTAAGAGATATCAACTACCTAAGGCAAGATCCATGGCAAATAAGTGTTAGTTGATTGAGTAACTAACACTTTCTTGGTGTCCTTTGCGGTGTGGAGACCAGGAATGGACATGTAATACATGTAAGTTTTTTACTCTCTAGTAAAGATCAAGGCCTGTGTTCTTTGATAGGAAACCAGTTAAAAAGGGGAGAAGTACTTTTTGTGTTTAATTTAACAAAGGCTCTGTGAAGCTCAGTTTAAATAATCTGGAGCCAACAAGATATTAATCGCTGGATCAGAAAATCTTAGCGCTATGACGCTTCGCTCTTCATTAGGCACGATGTGTCTGCGTAGCTGAAATAAGTGCTTTTCTCTGGCTGCTGGAGTGAACTTGGCTTGGGTTTTCAGGTGTAAAGTACCTGGAAGATCAGCAGCAGTGAGACGATGAGCTGTGCCAGGTTGACTAAAGTGTCCACATGCCATAGAAGTGGTAGAAAAACACCTTGCGACTGCTAACATTTACTAAGCAATTCTATGACGCCAGGCATTATTTTAATTGCTTTTCATATAAGCCATTTTATCTTCTCAACAATCCCAGGATGGAAGGTGCTTTCCTGAGCACCATTTTGCAGTTGAGAAAATAAAGGTTTAGAGAATTAAATAGGCTTTCCAAAGTCATACGGTTAATAAATGGTTGTGTCAGGATTTGAATTCCGGCAGGCTGGCTTAGAGTCTGTGCTCTTACCTGCTGCTGAAGACTGTCTCAGATTCAAGGCTAAATACAAGCAGCAAGGAAAGGTCATCTATGAGAAGAAAGACTAGAAGGTTAAAGCCAGGAAAAATAGTTCAGGAAGCAAGAGATGAAATGAATTAGAGCAAATGGTTCGGGACTCTGTTGTGAATAATGCAAAACATTGAATGAAGGCCTTCTTTGTAGATGAAGCCAAGTGTGCGGTGTGTTGGGAGAGTGAGTTCTAACGGCTTAAATAGCTCAGGAACTGGATGGTCTCTTCTCTCATGCGACGTATGATCTAGCTGAGACAATAAGAATTATACATGGAAAGTATTAGTCAATTACGTACGAATGTAAATACTCGAGAGCAACTGAACGGGCTTCCTGGCTTGCGCAGACATTGTGTGAGCAGTCTCTGTCTCAGCTGTCATCATTCTATGTTTAATACAGAGTGGATTCACGGGCAAAAACTGGGCATTGTTTTCCCTGGAATCAGAAGTTCCAAGTGCCAGGGGCACCTTTCCCTGCAGTCTATGGAATTATCTTCATGAGCGGTACTTTGAGAAAGCAGAGCAGAACAGCTCCGGCTTGCCTGACTGCAGCCTGTCCAGTGCTGCTGTACCGTGGAAGCCTTCTCAGCCTGACTGCTTGCTGGGTGCTTTCATGTGGGCCTTCTGCGAGAAGGTTCGTTTCCTTTACTGTATTTGGCTAAGACAGCACTCCTGTGGGTGGCTTCAGGATTAAGTTTGGAACAGAGGAAGTATTACAACACATGCCAAGAAGTGAATTTTATTTTTAAAAGCTGCTTTTTACAGAATTGAATATATCTGTGGCCCTCCCCAGTTACAGCAGACCCACACATGGGAATTGGTGTAGGGTGGGTGACTTGGGTATCTTGGAGTAACAGGTATGGACTCAAGGACTATTCTCAAGGGGCACCACTTCCATTTGAGAGCCCTTACAAACTCTCAGGCTCTTTCTTGCGGCTCTTCCTCCTGTCTGTTTCTACCACTGTATATTAGCATCATGGCAAGTGTTGTGACTGAGGTATATTGCTTTGCTTTATGAAAGAGAAGCTGTGTTTTGTTGTTTCACACTTGCGTGTCCTGTTCTTCTCTCTGAGCCCCGGGATGGACTAGTTCGAGCATAAATCTGGGAAGTGGGATTGATGGAGCAAATCAGGGCCTCCAATAGCTTGCCCTGTGGCCTCAGGAACAGCATTCACGTATCCTCTGCTTCAGGTTGTCCCGGGTAACCTAAGATGACAGTGTTCCCTGGGACATCTGATGAGAGAAATGATGGAGCATATGAAACACTGGAGAAGTCTGCATGAAAGAAGACTGAGAAACACCAGTAGCACCATTACCCTCCTATCCCTCCAATCTTCACTTTTCTCCCTTAATTTTTTTAGCTATGAGAATGCCATGATTTGGGGGGAATGAGTGTATTGGTGACTTAGTGGCAAGGAAGTGGGTAGGAATTCCAGATTTCAGGAATTCAAAGGAAAGCTGACCACTGACTTTGAGCGGAAAACATATCTGCTTCCTCATCTGTACCATGGGGATTCTGATCTACTTTTGTGAAGGCTACAGGCAAGGTCAACGTGCCGGTGTTGGTGTGGCATTAGGGAAGTATGACAGACTGTTATTGCTTATGGGTGGTCTGGCTTCCCCTTCTTCAGCTCTGGCTCCTGAAACTGGGGCATCACTTTCCAACAAAACAGTGGACTGCCAGGCTGACTGCTTACAAGGACTTTGGAGGCATTACAGAGTAGTGTCTTCGTCAGACACCTGCCAGGACAAGTTTTGCTCAGGATCGCTATCCGGTTGGCGTGTTCTCCTTTGAAATGTGCTTTTAGTTAAGTGATTGACGTATTTGATTTTTGACTTAGCTTAACGTTGGGTATTAACTCAGTGCTCAGTCTTGTCAGCTGTTAGCGCTCTGGAGAGAGGATTGACGCGGCTGTGGAGGGAGGCCCTCGTGGTAAAGACTGCAGCTCAACACTTAAAACACCAGTTTTGGCCATCTGGCCTTACCCAACTACTTGAAATGGGAGGGGTGTGAGGTGTAAGGAGAGGCACCTCTGCTTCTTCCCTTGAAGGCTTAAATCTTTCAAAGTCTCAAGTGATTTCAAGGATTCTTTAAGTTGGTATAAAAATTACCACACACAAAAAAGTACCACAGAAAGGCAGAGCCTAAGAGAGCAGTATGCTTAGAGTCCAAAAATCATACTTAACAACTGAAGGCAAAAGGGTATGTGTAGTATTTATTCTTATTTGTATATATATGTATTTACTGATTGATATCCACGCTCCAGGAAGGAAAACACAAGGAGTTTTCATGACAGCACATGGCACATTCTTGACATGTCTTGTGATCTAGCCTAGTTCACCAAGATTGATTACTGGCATCTGGGACCCAAGCCTCACTGAGTAAGGACCCTTCCTTTTCCTGGCCCTATCTCCTGTGAACATAAAGGACTGTGACTATGACAGGATAGGGTGGTGTTTACCATGGTGATTCCAGCTCTTTAATGGGGCTGAGATGGGTGTGTGGTGGCTGGAGACAAACCAGGGGCAAGAATTCCTCTGAGGTACGTTGTGTTGAAGGGAATAGGTTTCTTTTTCTTTCCCACCCAGAAGAGAGAGGTTGTCTGATGTTTGGCATCTGCATCTAAGAAAGGAGAAGAGGAGAGGAGGGGAGAGGAGGGGAGAGGAGGGGAGAGGAGAGGAGAGGAGAAGGGAGGAGAAGAGAAGAGAAGAGAAGAGAAGAGAAGAGAAGAGAAGAGAAGAGAAGAGAAGAGAAGAGAAGGGAAGGAAAACTGCTTGGGCGGTTGGGAGGTCTATGGCTAGAGACTATGGAAAGGTTAGCCGAATCCCCTTATGGCTGACGGTAAAGACATGCAAGGCCCAGTCTATAGGCAGAACATTTCAGTGAAGTAAGATGAATAAGCCCTAGAGATCCGCCATACAACATTTTAGCTCTAGTCAACAATGATGTTTGTACACTTAAAATTTTGTTAAGGGGTAGATCTCATGGTAAGTGTTCTTTCCAAAATAAAATAAAATTTAAAATAAATAAGTGAGTAAAGACAAGGGGAAGGAAAAGGGAACGCAAGGCCCAGGTGACCGAGGCGGGTCAGCGCTGCCCTCCTGGCGTAGAGCAGGGTGTCCTGGGTGGGCGCGTTGGTGATAGAGGACTGATGGAGTGCGAATTCTACCACTTATTGGCTGGAACCTCATGGCAAGTGACTTCTCAAAGTCTCCATTCCCTCGTTTGTTATAGGGAGTCACCTCGCTTCTCACAGAGCTATTATGTGCACAAAATGCCCTTCCATGCAGACATACCTCAGAGACGGTGTGGATTTAGCTCCAGACCACTGCAGTAAAGTGAGCCGAATGCATTCGGTTTCCTAGCATATATAAAAGTTATGTTTATACTATACTGTAGCTTGTTAGGTGTGCAGTAGAATTATGTCTGAAAAAACAATGCACATACACTAATTAAAAAATACTTTATTGCTAGAAAATGCTAACCATCGCTGATCTTTCGGTGAGTCATGATCACTGATCACAGAGCACCGTAACAAATATAAATAAAAGAATAATGAGAAAGTTTGAAATATTTCAAGAATTACCAAAATGGGACATAGAGACATGAAGTGAGCAAATGCTGTTGGAAAAATGGTGCCACAGGTTTGCCACAAACCTTCATTTTGTAAAAAATGCGATGATCTGTGCAGGGCAATAAAGAGAAGCACAATGAAGGAGGGATGCCTGTGTGTCTACACATCCATAGCCCCTGGCACTGTCCCTGCCCTTAGCAAGAGCTAAATAAATGATGGCTCTGCAGTTGTGGTCGAAGGACAGCCTTCGGGGGGAGCAGCAGGGCAGGAGCCAGTCTCCGTGAACTCTCAGCTTATGTCAGAGCCAGACTCTTCCATCTCGATGGTTCAGAAAGGTGGATGTTGGACTGGAAAGCAGAGTTCACTCACATCCTTGTTTGGTGCTATGCTCCAATCACTATTTTGATTATCTAAGGCTATATAACAAAGTACCCCCAAGCAGTAGATTAACATGGCAACATTTATTTATTCATGATTCTGCGGTTTGGATGGGATTTAGCAGAACCAGCTCATCTCTGCTCCATGTAGCATTGGCTAGCATGGCTCATCTGTAGAGGGTCAACAGGGACGGAAGGATCTCCTTCACTCACTGTGGTTCACTCAGCTGAGATGGCTAGTGAGTGGATGCTGGCTGTTGATGGAGAGCTCAGCCGGGACTCTCAGGAAGGGCCTTAGTTCTCCATGTGGTTAATCTGAGCTTCTCACAACACGGAGGCTGGGATTTGAGGGGATGTGTCTCCAAAGGGAGCATTCCAACAGACAAGTCTCTCTTCACATCACACTTGCTAATGTCCCGTTGGCCAAAGCCAATCCTGCGGCCATGCCCCGATCGAGAGGGGGAGTAGAGGGGGTGGGGAAATTAGGGAATGGCACAAGTCATGGGTGTCGGCATGCATGATTTGTTCCTGGCCACCAAAGTGAGATTTATGGAAAAAAAGTGAGAATTTCTCAGCAAAATTCTGTGAGTTCACAGCAGATTCTCTATCTACTAGCTTCTATTCTTCATTATAATAGATTCCTATGAATTATTCTTTGAATCGATGCACACAAGCTTCAGATAGCCCTGGAAGGGGCCAAGGAGGCGGTGTTAATGTGCTGTATCCCTCACCCTCCATTTCCCAAAATATAAACATTTTAGATTAATGTGCAAGGAGTGCAGGGCTGGGTGGATCAATGATTTAGGTCTAATATGTGCAGTTTCTTGAGCCTGAGGTGAACCATCTAAAAATGTCCTCAGACCAGCTCACGTCCCTCTGTTCACCCTGCATGAACAACTTTTTAAAAATATTTCATTGACAAGGAGTGAATTCTCTGAAACCAGAAGCAGAACCATTGTATTTTAATGATAGGTGCACATTACCTGAATAAATGAATAAAAGGCTTTATTTGCAAGAGGAAAAAAAATCCATTTAGTGATTGAAACAACTTGCTCTTTTATAGCTTGTAATATTAATTAGCCTCCCCTTTTATCTGCCCCTTTAAAAAGAGCATGTTTTAATTGTTGCTTTTCCATATCCCTTGTTTTATGTCTGCCGTCTCCAAATTGAGACAGGGCCTGCTAGTAAGATCTTAAAAATAGGCTTGCATTACTTTTGAGAAAGACAATTTTCAATTAATTATAAATGATTTCATTTCAAAACTCGGAAACCTACTGCGAAGCCTGAACCTAATACTTATCTTCTCTAATTGCATGAAGGAGAATGTAGAAATAAATGTGGTTGAATATGTAATTGGCATGCTCGTATTAAGGTTATTGTTTTAGCCCAGTTAGGCTTCCCAGGGAATGTACTGAAGTCTCCACTCCCACCAAAAGCTTTTGAATTCTTTGGCATCAAATAGGTTTAGGGGTGAAAGCATGCAGATGACAAGTAGGGCACCCACAGGCACCCTGAAGGAGGGGAGGATGGAGCCGCTGTCCCTGGAGTCCTCTCGAGATGTCTTTGTGTAGATCAGGTCGTACTTGCAAATGTTCCACAGTGCTGATTTCTCCTAGAGCAAGAGCCAGGAAAATAACCTCAACAGTCCCGCACAATCACAGTTTTTATTGTTTTCTCTCCCTCCTTCTTCCTCAACCTCCCTCTTTTGTCTTAGACCCGCCTCAACCCATACAACCCTGTAGCATGGGGTCAGTAATGACTAAGCCCTTATGGAGTGCCTGCACCGGGCAATGCTGTTGACTTGCAGAGCCTCCCAACTCTAAGAAGTCCAGGGCTGTCATTAATCTTCTTTTAGAAAGGAGGAAGCCAGGGTGTAGAACGATTAAGTGATTTGTCTAAAGTCACCGTGCTTGGTCCGGAGCTTCATTCTAAAGTTCATTTCTCAATTATGACTTTATTGCCCTCCGTGGAAGTAAGGAGAACGTTACCAGGACACATGAGGCTAATTTCCCTGTGGGTGACTTCTCCAGGGAAAGACGCTTTGGAGGCAGTAAGGGTTTTGAGAACCTGGTTTTGTGGGACCAGATGCCAGATCCGTCTTTGACTGTCTGTGTGACCTTGGGCAATTGATTGCACTTCACCGAGCCTCCGTTTTCTTACGTATAGAATGAAAATAATGCCAGCCTCAGAGAGGAGCACAGTGTCATGGTGACGATTATGGCCTATTTGGTAATAAAAAGAAACGAAGTACTAACACGAGCTACCACATGGCTGAACCTTGAAAACATGGTGCTAAGTGAAAGAAACCAGTCATAAAAGACCTGATATTATATGATCCTGTTTATATTAAAAGTCCAGATGAGGCAAATCTATAGAGATAAGAGGTAGATTAGTGGTTGCCTAGAGCTGAGGGGAATGGGGGAAGGGGAGATACAGTCGAAGGGTATGGGGTTTTTGGGGAGGATGATAAACTCGTTCTAAATTTGATTGTGGTGATGGTTGCAAACTCCATGAATAAACCAAAAACCATTGAATTGTATGCCTTAAATGGTTGAATTGTATGCCTTAAATGGTTGAATTGTATGCCTTAAATGGTTGAATTGTATGCTTTAAATGGTTGAATTGTATGGTATATGAATTATATGTCAAGAAAGCTGCTTAAAGAAAAAGTGTGGCCTGAGAGACAGAATCCTTGTCTATGTTCCTATCAGAACTCCCCCAGTCAAATACCCATGTGCCGGGGGGCCCAGTAAATAATTCTATGTCTCCACTTCCTCACTGGTAAGATTGGGATCATAGCACCTACTCTATGGGGCTATGGAGAGGACTTAATGCATGAAACTATGAAGAGCATGGAACAGGGCCTGACACCCATAAGTTCTTAATAAACGTCTTTATTCCTGTTCTCACTCTTCTTATCATTATTGAATGAGTGCAGCATCTGGCCTATGAGAGACGCCTGGTAAGTGGTAGCTACTGCTAATAGCAATGGGGGTTGTAAGGACTTCACTGTTGAAGGGAATTGCCTGACTTTTAGGAGTTCTGTGATGGCTCTGCTTTTGGAAAGTCAGGCATAAGGAACCTCAAACACACTGCTCCTCCTGCCCGAGAGGCCGAGTTTGGGGTTCTGGCGCTTACTCTCTTGTCTCCATGCCCTCCATCACGGCATGAGACACTCGGTGTTTGACGGTCATCACCAGCAAAGTCCCGGTGTGACTTCTTCCCAGCGGCGACCCCCCCCTCAGGCTTTGCGTAGGGTGGGGTCTCCCACTCCCCGGCGGGGCGGGAGGGTGTTCCTGCTGCCCCCCGAATCTCCCTCAGGAAAGAGATGCTGAAGCCTGCTCCCAGCTTCTCAATATTCAAATTCCTCAGTGCTGACTTGCACACGCTTCCAATCTGTTCCTTTTCCCTGGCTTCGCTTCAGGAAAACTTTAAGGCAACATTGTGCCCAAGAATGATAATCAACTCAGTTGAGGCTCCGCATAACACCGCTTCTGTTTCCTTCAGATGAACTGTTCTGTTTTATTCTTAAATGGTTAGCATTGTTTCTCAAATCCTATCAGGAGTAGCCGGTGCTAGAAACCTTCCCTTAATGAAAATATAAACAAACTTAATCTTAACCAAGTGATACTTGTAACTCGAAAGGATGTAAGTGGGGCTATTTTTTAATGCCCGACATGAAGTTCATCTGGAATCTATATGGGTCACTCAAAACCAAAGCAACTTGAACCCCGTTTCTCCACTGTGTTCTTGAAACTTCTGGGAGATCTGCACATCAGAGTCAAGGGAGGAAGTGGACATCCTTAGCTACTTAGGAGCAGAAAGATGGGGAACCACCGGAAGTCCATGCCTTTGGCAATGCTCATTACCTCCCTTGTTACCTGCCAGGGGGAGAAGTTGAGCGCCGCACACATGATTGACAGAGCTGGACCTTTCACTGGACTGCATTTCTACTTTTTAAAGGGGCGAGTTTGTGTGAAAGCCTCCATTCCTCACATGGCGGCCATGAATCATCACTGGAGCCGGATCCGTCATGGAACGCCAAGAGCCTAATACAGGCTGATGTGTTGTCTTGGCCAAGAAATCTGGGAAAGCGGCATTGTGATAAAGTTGCTTCTTATTTGACTGCCTTTCTTTTAAAATAGAAACTTCTGTTACTCACAGGAAGGTGCCAGAGGCTGTTTGCGTCTCCTTTTTCTGTGCAAAAGTGCTTGATTTTTAAGCAGCCTATTTTTATCATCCTTTCCCACGCTTACCAGGACTTCATATTGTTGTTTGGAGGACATGGGAGTAATGCCTTCTGAACTTGAACGTTAGCGGTGGGCTATGAGACTGAGGGCAAAGGGATGGACCATGTGGTTTGCTTGGCTTTTATTCTATTTGGGCACCGGAGAAGAAAGTCACATTTCCAGCGAGAATTCGAGTCGCTGAATGTGCAACTGCTGCCACGCTAGATTTCCCCTGAAAATGCATTCAGTTCAGACACTTGCATTGAGCGCTTCCTAAGGGTGAGGCGCTGTGCTAGGTAAGCTCTTGGGAAACTAAAAATAATTAGACATGGTCTCTGAGCTCCAATGAGGAGCTGATAAGGAGGTTGTAAAGGAGACGAGCATGTAATCAATAATGGCAATGAACCTGTTATAGTCCCCATGCTAGCATCATGCCTAAGTCCTGGCTGGGGTACAAAGGAAAGGGTGGTCAGTTCTTCCTGGGAGGTGTCAGGGAAGGCTTCATATTGGAAGTGACACTTCGGGGCTTTAAAGAAGAATAGGTGCTCACCTCCTGGATAGGGTGGAGGGCATTTTTGCTCTAATGATTCATCCTAACATGACATCAGGGAATTTGTGTAATGCGACAAGCATTCCCCACAATAAACAACAGCAAGGACAGTGCAGCGCTTGACTCTCATTGGATCCCTGCCACATCCGAAGATGGGAGTCAAAGAGAGACAGTAGGGTTTGCACGTGGTGACAGGACTGCGGCAGTCTCCGCATTTGGGGCGGGATAATCGTTTGTTAGGGAGGGCTGCTCTGTGCCCTGTAGGGTGTCGAGCAGTAACCCCGGCCTCTACCCACTCTATGCCAGGAGCACCCCATCTCCACAAGTTGTCACAACTTGAAATGTCTCCAGAGATTGCCAAATGTCCCCCGAGGGACAAAACTACCCCAGTTGAGAAACAATGGCTAGAAAGACAGGTGTGACAATTCTGGACCTGAAAAATGGTAAAGTCATTACTAGAACTTTAGAAATCTTTGATACTTGCAGGCCTACATAGGGTTGCCTGGGAGAATTGTTGATTATTATTCTATAAATAACTCTCTGGAGCTACTCACCTGGCGAGTAACGTCAAGTATGAGAAGCAGCTTGGTGATACATTAACACCCGTGATTCAAACATCTGAAAATCATCAGTAAGTGACTTTCCATTTGGAACTCACAACCGAAACCAGGGTTGATTTCCTCAGTCTATGGAGTTAATGCATAGAATAGATCTCTCCCCATCGGCAGCCAAACCAGCTTTGCGTTGCATTCCACACCGACTTGTCTGAAAGATCCCAGCCTTTCTTTGTGAGGTGACCCCAGAGTCTCACCGAATAAATTTGACTTCTAAGCCAGACCATCGCAAACATACTCAGCAATGGGGTCCAAATTCATCTGGCCATCTTTGCATGATTTGGTAAGATCCACGCAGAGAGCCCTTGCATTTCATTAGATGAATGTGTTACGGTCTATTCAAAGCCCTGAGATAAAGGCTCTTTATTCGAGCCCCGCCATCATGAGGGACACATAGTCCCTCTTATGCCAGAGCTCAGGGAACAAAGATTAGAATTCATAGTGATCTTAAGTTAATTAACATCTCTCTCAGTTTTTTTCCTTTGTAAAATGAGGTGATGTAAATACATACCTTCTTACAGTGTTGGTGAGAACTGAAAAGAGTTCAACCAAGGAAGCCATCGGCACAGTGCCTGGCCTGCAGCCAGTGCTTTATACATGTTGACTGCAATTTATTATCATCAATATTTTAAATGCTATCACAATATGCCTGCATGTTCTGAGAGCACTGAAATGGGATCCTTAATTGAGAATTGGCAATGGGAGCAAAGAAGGTGGGAGACACCCAGTAGGAGTTCTGAAAGAAGAGAAGTTAGAAGCTGGGCATAGTAGGGGGACAAGGAGGGGTTTTCAACTCTGCTCTTCCCTCTGCTAGAACGACTTTTCCCAGATGTCTGTAAGACTTCCCCCAGCAGAATTTTGGTCATTGAGGCCTTCCATCTACATCTATTTAAAAGTGAACTTCTCATTCTTTTACATCCTATCTTCCCTCTTGCTCTATTTTTCCCCTTGGCACATGTCACCATCTGACATCTTACTTGCTGGTTTTGTTTATTGTCTGCTCGTAGGTAGGCTCCACGAAGACAGAATCTTTCTTATGTTTACACAGCTATATAACCACCATCTAGATTCTAGAACAGTGACTGGCACAGAGCTAGAATTCAATAAATATTTGTTAAATAAATGAATTCCAGGCATGTGGGCAGAAGCATGGAAGTGAAAGAGAACATCTGTTTGGGAAAATGACGGTAATTTGATATGGCTTAAATGTAGACTGTATGCTTTGAAGAAATAAGGAATTAGGCTGGAGAAGTAAGCAGGGACCTGATCACAGAAGGCCTTCTTTGATCTCGGCCTTTGTCCTGAGGAACTATTAGAAGGTTTTAAGGGACTAGTCGTATTCTCATTCTGTTAAGCTCAGTCTAGCATGGGTGTGAGGAATGCAAAGGAGGAGAACTGGATTAAGGACAATGAAAGCAGTCCCTTGACTCTTGACTGTTCAGGTCGAAAGGGATGAGGTCCTGAACCAGACAAAGATGATATGGATGAGGAGACATCTTTGAAGTGAGAAGGTTGAAGTGGAGAGGTGTAATGATCAGTGAACAAGGAATGTAAAGGGACAGCAAGGAATCCAAGATTATTTCAAGATTTCGGATCTGGGCATTTAGAAAACCAAAAAGCAGGTATGCACCCAAAGCCTCGTCCATCTGATGCTCTACTCTGAGACTTTGCATCTGGAGTGAGGCATGCAAAGACAGTGCATCTCTGGAATGTTTACAGTAATGCCCTACAGAAAAGCAGAGGTAGCCCCCTGCTGCCATGTTTCTTATTGTTTTCCTTTGCCCTCTTATTGCTTATTTGCCTTCTGGCTCAGCCTTTGTCTTGGTTTGGATTAGTCCCAGAAGCTGATGCGGAGCCTAGGATTCGAGTGCAAGTAGTCTGTGAGGGAGATGATCCCTGCAAACACTGGTAGCAGAATGGGAACATCAAACAGGGAAGGGAAAGAAGACAAGAAAAAGTGTCCTGTTGAGCAGATGACCACTGTGAGCAGCTGAGCCTCCATTCCGCAAGGACTTCAGGGAGATCGGGTAGAAAGTAATTCTTAAAATAGGCTCCTAATGTCAGCAGTGCCAGCATTACCTACGAACATGCTGGGAATGCAAGTTCACAGGCTCCACTCTGACCTACTAAATTAGAATTTCTGGGGACGGCACCCATTAAACTATTTTAACAAATGCTCCTTGTGATTCTTATGCATAGTCAACTTTTAGAACCATTGGTATAGAATATGCCTTAGTGTTAGCCTCCACAAACAGCAAAATATTGGGTGTGGTTTCCTACTAATTCATTTCTTTGGGCCGTTAAAAAAAAAGAAAGTAAATGGGGAATGGATGGTTATACTATAACCTTGAGTGAATTGATTTGGTATTTTAGGTATATAATAATTCTGTGCAGTGAAGTGCTTTCCACAATTATGCCCAAATTTGGCTTACAAGGTAATGTTTTCAGAGCACTGTGGGAAACTTTGAAATTGGCCTTATTCTATTTTTTTCCTCGCTGGGGCCCTACTTCACCAGCTGTCACATATTTCTTCTCACACTGAGACCTCTTTTCCTTGTGCTTGACCTGGGGTGAGTTGGGCTCCATTTGTGAGAATCATAGAAAAAAAGAAAAGAAGACGAAGTGCATATTAAAGTTGGCCTACTTGAAACAAGCTGAGTGACAAAGACGCACTGGCTCTTGATGTGAAGTTTTAAGTACACTCGGGTAGGTTTCCGAAAACTTCATAGTCACAGAGGTCTTGAAATGAAGACGTGGGTTGTTGCCTACATACCAACCTAGGGGCTGGTGTGGGAAGATTGCTGTTTGGTGTTTGGCTCTTCCTTTTGTGATCTAGTCACTGAATTTCTGTAAAGCATCTGCATGGTAGGATTTGGTAGGAGAGCTGCTCTCTGGCTTCTCACACGGAGATTTCACTCGGTTAACGGGGCTAGTGAGAACATTAACACTACAGATTTGCAGATGGCACTTGTGTAGAGAAAACCTAATCCCCAGAGGTAAATAACACACATCCGAGAGAGTATTTCTCTGCTCTCACTTAACAGGGCTTCTTACATCCCAAAGTGCTGTACTTTTACAGATGAATTTCAGAATCAGGAGAGGGAGGAGATGCCAACTACTGGGGTGGCCTAGAAAAGTCATAGGCATCCTCTCTTCCCCCACATCCTAATCCTATCATTTTAATTGAAAGAAAATCTGTCCATTATTCTTTGAGCACTCAAAGCCAAGCTCTCCCCAGTGACGGTTAACAGTAGTTAATTCTGTTGGTAACCGGATCTCACTCTCTCAATCTCTCCTCTTTTTCATTTTCACTCTCCCTGGGGGATCTCCTCGCTCACAGGTCTTTAAATACCATCTATATGTTGACAAATTCTAAAGTTATATCTTCATTTCAGTCGTCTTTTTTTGTGCTGCAGACTCAGATATCCAACCGACCGCTGACAGCTCGCGTGGACATCTCCTAAAACTCAACTTATCTAGAAAGAAGCTCTTGATCCTTCTCTGGGGTCCTGAAGGGGCTTCTTCTACAGTTTCCCATTTTAAAAAGTGGTACCTGTATCCATGCAGTTGCTTGAGCCAGAGATTTGGAAATCATCTTTGTCAGTTTCTTTTCCCTCCACCTTTGCAATCTCCAATTACTTAGGGTTGTTGATTCTGCCTCTAAGGTGTATCTTGAATCCATCCCCTTTTCTCCATCTCCACAATGGGCCAAGCAGTGGCCTCTGGATTGATCTCTCAGCAGCCTCTCTGCAATCCATTCATTATGTGGCTGCCAGGGTACTCTTTAAAGTCACAGAGCTGATCATGTACCCTCTCGTGCTTAAAATCCTTCATTGATTTCCCATTGCTTTTAAGATCAAGTTCTAAAGATCGTGATGACCCTCTATGGTATAGCTCTCCAGCCTCATCCCCTCTTCTCCGTCACTCAAATTATTTCTTCGTGCAAGGTCTTTGTCTTCCCTACTTCCAATCTGGGCAATTCAGAGCTCACTCCAAATGTGACTTTTCTGAAGGAGGCCTTCTGTCATCCCACTGACCAGGTTAAAATTGTCTTGCTCATAATCTATTGTTTACTCAACTTTTCTTTCACAGCAGGTCTCAAAAGTGCAGTTATAAATTTTCCACATAGTTATTTATTTACTATCTATTGCCCAGGCCAGGATCTAAGTTCACAAGGACAGAGACCATATCTCTTTTGTTTACTGCTGAATCCCTAAGACATTTCACAGAACCAGACACTGAGTACTCAAGCATCTGGTGAATGAGTGAATGAATTATATTGGCACTAGTTAAATTTCAGGATGTAAATGGTGGCAAGAGAATTGGGGTGTCCAGGAAGACACAGGAGAGAGAAATGACATGGTGAGCTGGCATAAGATGTTGGAGATGAAGAGGCTAAGATTCTTCCCTCTTCTATTCTGTATACCAAACTATAGAGAAGAGACCGTAAGGATCACTAGTCACATAGGACTGAAGTGTCTACCTAATAATGCTAAGCAAGAGTTAGTCTTCTCCTATAACTCGGAGTTCCTGGTAACCTTGCTGGAGAAGCTTACCCACCTAGAATCTTGGTCCTAATTCATACACCCAGTCACTGGTACAAGATGGAGGTGGAGATGAAGAAGGAGAAGAGGTAGAGAAGGAGGTGGGGGTGGACATGGAGATAAACACATAAAGAGATACGGATAGAGGAAGAGTGAGATCCTGTATGGTAAGGAGGCCCATCCCACACTGAGACAAGAAGCAGAAAAGAAAGACCCTTTCTGCCTCTAAATCCAAATGTCCAAGTGAGCAAGATGTCACTTTGAGGGGCTCCATGAATGGCCACTGACTAATTAGCCTGGCTAATCTCTCCTGAGGAGAGAGTAAACCCATAGCTGGTGGAATAAGGGAGTTAAATCATTGTTCTTATATGGCCCCCATTATCAGTAGGGAGCAAAAGTTCTTCTAGTGAGGACAAGAAATAAGGTTTCTCACCTTATGGCCAGGAGATTGAATGCTATGAGCACCTATGGAGAGAATCCTAAAGAATTTTCTCCTTTAATCTATGGGTATAATAATATCCCATTGCACCTTATATCTGCATTCTTTATATCCCTTGTATTATTAGGTAGTTATTATCTCCTTATGAATCGATGTCTCCCAACAGTTTGAGCTTTTGGAGGAAAGACCATCTTCTCATTCCTGTAACTCCTAGGTCTATGCAGATTTTGGCACATTTTATACTCAATAATATTTGTTAAATGAATATGCATGTAAAAGAAAAATAGAGTCTGAAGATGATGAGGTGGTATTTGTATTACTCCATATTTTAGGAGGCTCCCTGTCTTTGTTGGTACTTATGTAACTCCCCTGCTGTTCTGAATCACTACAGTTGGTCCCTGATCATTGTAATTCTGTAATTCTCCAAATAATCCAGGAGTATCTATTTCCATACTTTTTCCCCCTAAATAATCCAGGGAGAGACACCAGGCAATCATGATTCTAGACCTGCACTATTCGCATAGATTTGCAGAATGATTCTAAGCTTATGGGAAAAAATCTCTGGGGCTTGTTGCATTATTTATAAATAATGAACCAAAGTGACCAACCTCCTTGTGTGTGCCTGAATAAGAGTATGCTCTTTATTTTTTAGCCAAGGTTTTGTGTGTGAGAGTGTGAGGAGACACTTTGAAATTAGAGTAACTACTACCTTGCTTTTAATAAGGACCCAGAAATAATGAGATCATAGAACCAGCATGAACTTGATGCTACACAGCTAATTTAGTCCAAGAATTTCTACGCTACATAACAAGACAAAGGGCTTAAGCTCTACCGAGGTCTCTCTCTTTCCCTCTCTAATGATGGATTTACCAAAACACAGGGATGAATGACACAGCTGCTCATGTTTTAAACTAAGAACTGTGTGCTTCTCTTTGCTGTGTGATGCATCAGTCCCCAAGACAGGATCAACCAGTGTCAGAGCAGGAGTGAAAATGCACACGTTTTCCTCATAACACTTCTTAAAGCCAACAGGAGACGATTCAGAGATTTGAGACTAAACATTATAATAGTAAGACTTCTAATATGGGAACTTAGTTGTTATGAGGGTCACATCTATATGTTTGGAAAGTGGAGAATTGTTGCATGTAGAGCAAAGAGAGAGAAAAAATATATTAAGTTACTTAAAGAACGGCTCTCAGTTTTAGAGACTTATTGAAGATTACTTTTAGATATATTATTAGGTATTAGATATATTTTTTAATTTTTTTTAAAGATTTTCTTTATTAATTTGACAGAGACAGCCAGCGAGAGAGGGAACACAAGCAGGGGGAGTGGGAGAGGAAGAAGCAGTCTCCTAGCGGAGGAGCCTGACGTGGGGCTCGATCCCAGAACGCTGGGATCACGCCCTGAGCCGAAGGCAGACGCTTAACGACTGAGCCACCCAGGCGCCCCTAGATATTAGATATTTTAAAAATGTAGACATATTAGCTATTTTTATATACTTAGATCGCTTAGAATTAAGTAAATCAGGACTGGGGAGAGATTTGTGCCACTGAGCTGTATGAGCCTAGCTTCTGTACCTTGTGTGTAGGGTGGGGGATGAAGGTCTCAGATGAACCTAAAAGAAATTCAGGATATTTGGGCATGTTTATAAAGTGGTGGGAGCAATAGCCTTCAGCTATGTATTTATCTGAAGTGATTTATATGGAGTTAAGAGGGCTTCTTTAAAAAGAAATTGATGCCTTGGTCCGTGAAAGGAAAGAGGGTTGGGGGACATGATGAAAATATCCAAGTGTCTGAACCCAGACCCACGGACTCACATTGGTGCCTTATCATGGTGTGGGGGTGGGTGTACAAGGGCTACTTACTGTTAGAAGTTGGAGGTCCCATTGCAACCAGTGAGACTTGAGGAGAAAGTGGTCTTGTTTGGAGAAACCTGGGATAATGATATTATGGCAACTGTGAAAAAGAGGTTTATTTCCCTACTTCTAAAGGACACTACTTTGACATTATAAAGATTGCTTATGGATCCCAAGGAATTAAAACTTGGTATGGCCATCACTGTTGACATGACCCTGGACCACTTGTTTAAGTTGGAAAAAGGAAGAACTTAGTAGAGACCTGATAGTCTTAGAACTCTGTGGCAAATGAATGGCCTATAGTCAAAACTCCATCCCAGGACCAAGACTATTTGGACTGAGGTCCACACTTAGCATGTCACTATGAACATACTTTCTTTCATGGAAACTCTTCATTTGTCTCTTGAACCTCCAGCGCTGAGGCTGAAAACCACCACAAACAATGCAATTTAGGATGGTCATTGCTGGTGATATTGGGGAAAGCATTAATCACTGAAGTTGAACAAGTGTTCTACACGGATTAAGAGTATGTCACAATATTGAGAAGGACCGTGGCCGCCTTTAGCCCTGCTCCTCCTTCACCATCCTCTCCAGACAAGAGGACATTGATGTGGAAATTAAAAAGGAGGGCAGTTGATGGACCACAATGCTGGATACACAGCTTCATTTTCCTGTAGGATTCTTTCCAACATGCAATGCTCCTGAGAGAAGTAAATTATCTAGTCGCTAATACTGAAGACGTAGAATGATGTAAAAAAATGACTTAGGGAAAGGGAACACTTAATGAAGAAGAAAGAGTGCAGGAAGAGAAAGGACTAGATGGATCACAAAGTTCATTGACATTACAAGTCGTCATAGGGCAAGCTTGGCTCACAGCCATCCTGTTTTCAGTGTGCTAACGCATCTTTGGTGTTCCACCTCAAAATGCAATTTTACCTTCTCTGACCTCGTGAATTCAGAGTCAAAGCATTCCTGCAAAATGTGAAGGCAATACATGACAATACAATGTGGATTTCACGACACGACTAGTTCAGGGTTTGTGCTGGCCATTACATAGGATCTTTCATCCAAAAACGACAAGGTGCTTTATACCCAGCCTGTATTCTTCTCTACTTTTTCCAGTTAATGGAGAGAAAGGTAGAGATGGCTGGCTGGTTAGAAAACAGAGCCAGAGCCAGAGCCAGAAATAGAACCTAGAAGTCTTCTTTTTTTCTTCACACTCTTTCTAAAATTATGGAACTGTCTCCTTCCTTCTCCTTGTCCCATTGCTCTTCCCACTTGTGACTGTTGTTCACACCAGGGCTTCACGGAAATGACTTCCCTGGAAGTAAAACAGACAGAATCGTGAAAGCAAAGTCCTGAATTCTCAACAGACTATGTTCTTGGAATGCCGGAGTACGCTATTTCTTGTCACCGAGACAGATGTTCAGAACTCGTTATGAACGTGTTATCAGGCGAGTTATACTCATATCTAAGTCAGTTAGCACTGGTTTCTTTGTGTTAAAATTTGGTGTTATGACCTGGAAAGTGGAGGTAAAGTTACATTTGTTGTAGAGTTTTATTAGGATTAAATGAGATGATTTACATAAAGGGCTTTAGCTACTTTTTATTTTATGGCTGTAGAAAAGGGAAAAAAAACGTGCCACACTGCAAACTTCACTTTAACACAATTGAAATAACTTCAGTGTCATAAATATTTCCTGTGTAACTATTTAAAGAAGTGCCCTCAATTCTTGGGAAGAGAAGCTGATATTAGCTGAGTTGTGTCAAGTTTCAGTTCTGTGTGGGTAGTTACGGGAACCACTGTGGAGGAAAACAATATACCAATAACAGTGTCGGTACCATCTTTATTGGATGTTTCTTTAACGTAGTGTCTCAGAGCATGGATTCTAGAACTAAAATTGCCTTGGATCAAATCCTGCTTCTGGCTTTTTCTGGCTGTGTGATCTTGGCAAGTTTCTTAATCTCTCCGTGTTGTAGCGCCTTCATAATAGTACCTATTACATAGAGTTTCTGTAGCAATTTAAGACACTCGATGCATGTAAGACACTCAGAGTTATACCTGGCTTGGTGGTAGGTGCTGTTTACTTTTACCTCATATCTTTATTTGTGGTAGTTTGACCAGTCAGGATGTATGGCTCTCTAGAGGTTGGCTATCCATCACGGCCTCACAGGAGGAAGAACCTTGCTGGGTCACTGTGTTCTAGAATCTAGTTCTCCATTTACATGTTCGCACTCACAATTATATCAATGCACTGAAACTTAAACATCTGAAGGCAAGGAATGCTTGGGTGGCTCAGTTGGTTAAACGTCCAATGATCTCAGGGTCATGGGATCGAGCCCTGCATTGGGCTCTGTGATCACTGGGGAGTCGGCTTAGGATTCTTTGCCTCTGCTCGTCCTCCTGCTTGCTCTCTCTTTCTCTCAAATAAATAAAAAAGTCTTTTTGAAAAATCTGAAGGCCGATTTATTATTTTGTCACAATAAATACGACCATTGTGTATTGTAGTAGTTAAAAATATGGACTCTAGAGATGTGTTCTAACCTTGCTTTTGTTCAGACGTAGTTAGCTGCCCGTTCTAGGGCAAGTTACTTCTCCTCGCTGTGCTTGTTTCCTCTCCTGTAAGATTAAGATAGTATGAGTACCACCTTTTAGGGACTGGAATGAGGATTACATACCATAATTCATGTAAAGAACTTAGTGGATGGAGAAGAAACTATTTGGGTTTGTCTGTCAGTTTGTAGACTTTCCGAGCGCTCAGAAAGACATTTCTCAGCTTCCCTTGCAGTTAGACGCGAGCACGCGCCTGAGTTCTGGCCGTTTGAATGTGGACACACGTGACGTGCATCAGTTGCAAACTAGCTCAACAAACCTGCTACGTACCGTCTTCGCTCTCTTTCTCCACCACCGATTGAATTAATAAGTTTCTGAGGATGTGGGGGCCACAGTGCCAACTAGATATGAGAGGCCTGGGTTTCCAGCTGAACGCCTAGCTTAAAGCCTCCCTGCTCTTTCTCACCCCAGACCCATACTTGACGATGAGTGAGGTAGAAGTTTTTAAACTTTTATTGGGTTAATCCACTGAGATCCAGGGTGTTTGAAGTAGCACTTTTAGTCTGTCCCGAGTGGTGCAGCACTGTAGCTGGTCAAATGATTAACAGCTGCTGGCGAATAACTATTGCCCGCCATCAGGCCATGATGCTCAAGGTCCCGTTCTCTCTCGTATGTGGTTCCACATGGGAAACTCAATAAGGTCTCTTTATATTTCTCAAAACATTTACGAGCAAAGGCATAAGAGGGAAGGAGTGTTTGTACCCAAAAGCAATTTTTTCCAGGCAGAAATGATACAAACTCCACTTCTCCCTCAATAATGAGCTCCTTCCCACTGACCACGATACTTCTGCTACTGATTCAAAGTCAAGACACGGCTGGGGAAATGTTGATACATTTGATCCCTTTAGAATAGCCTTTCGTAGAAGGCAGGTCCATCAGCCCAGTTGTGCTTGCACGTCCTTTCTTCCAACAAGATTCAATGCACCTGATGAGATAAAAGCTCTGACCAAGTTACCGAGAATCAATTTTTTTTTCTAAGTTGGTTTGAGATACGCTCATATAACTTGTGCTTCCTCGACACTATCCTGTAGTGAGCTCGATTGGAATTACTCTTTAAGGACTGATTGGTCAACATTGACAGATGTCTCAGGTCATATTTTAGGTATCAATTTTAGTAATGCTGCCTTCAGAGTAACCTCATTTTTAAGTTTTTAAAGACACCCCACTTTTGTCCATACTATTGCCTGACTGTGCTGAATTTCATTTACATTTGTGCCCTTCAAGCTGTCACTGAGGCCATTTGACATCCATGGTCATTCTTCTACGTCTCAGCATTCCTAGGTATCTGCCAGCTCCTGGGCTTATTTGGGGTCGATGCTTTCAGAACCTTGACTATCTCCACGCGGTAGCTGGCATGATTTGTTGGCCCAACACAGTGGAAACAATGGATTCCTAGAGATTTACCATCTGGACTACACCATCAGAAGAGTTAGAGAAAGCACTCTAAAAGGGGAAACATGATCAACTTGTGCCCTCTCATTACTGTAATTCTGTATAATTCAACAATTACATATTAAGCACCCATGATGTGCCAAGAAGTAAGAGTATAATTATGAATAAGTTGCTGTTTTGTCGTGGGGAGCCCATAGGCTTGTGGGGAAGAAAAAGGCGTATTATTATTATTATGTTATCATTGTTATTACATGACATGTTTTTAATGGCTAACTTGCTTTTCTTTGCTTAAAGGGTGCCTACTTAATGCACAGCTTTTGTACCCTTTACTGAGGTTCAGTTCACATAGAGTGAAGTACACAAATCTCAATTTGTATAATGCTCAATAAATTTTTACATATATACATTCATGAAACTATCATTCAATTCAAAGTATAGAACATTCCCAGCACCCCAGAAGGCTGGCTTATTGGTGTCTCTTATTAACCAAGACACACCATCCAAAAGGATACCTCTGACATTATAGTTTAGTTTTGTGGCTTGAAATTTCATAGAAATGGACTTCTGTGAATCTGCTTGTGTCCAGATTCTTTGGGTTAATATTTCATGTAAGAGTCACACTATTGAGTATGGCCATGGATTCATTCATCTTGCTCTGGGATGTTTTTGCTATTTCTAGTTTGGGGATTTTATGATTGAGAACAGTGAACATTCTTGTACAGGCATTTGTTGTCTATAAACACTGCTTCTGGAAGGCTGTATACATAGGATTAGAATTGCTGGGTCATACAGACACATAGGTTTGCTGTAGTAGATACTGGTGAGCAGTAATCCAAAGTGTATCAGTATTTCCTCCAGCAGTATTTGAGAATTCCAGCTGTCTCCTACCCTCACCAAAGCTTGAATTTGTTAGCTCTTTAATTTTAGTTGTCCTCATGCAGGTGTGATGACATCTTATTGTGGCTTTAATTTTCATTCCCTTGATGCCTAATAACATTTGTTTGTTGACATTTGTATATTCTCTTATGTGAACTTTTAATGATTTTGCCTTTTAAAAAGTTGGATTATTTGTTTCTTTTTCTTATTTGTAGAAATTCTTTACATATTTGGACTATGAGGATTTTGTAGGATTTATGTATTATATTACCCTTATTATATCTGTAGGAACTATAGTGGTGGCTCTCTTTTTCCCCTAATATTGTGTCTTCTCTCTCTTTATTGATCAGTATTGTTTGGGGTTTATAAATTTTGTTAATCTTTAAGGAAACATTTTCTTCAACTTGGTTGGTTTTCTCAATTGCCTCTCTGTTTTTTATTTGATCGATGTCTACTTTTGTTGTTGTTACTTACTTTTTTCTACTTATTTCAGGTTTAATTTTCCTTCACTTTTTAGCTTCTTGAAATGAAAACTTAGAGCATTGGTTTTAAACCTCTTTTTCTTTTCTAATACATGCATTGTTTTAGCTTTAGATCACACACTTTAACATGTAGTATTCTCATTGCCGTTCAGTTCCAAATCATTTCTTACTTTCCTTATGACTTTTCTTTGACTTTGCATATGGTTGCACGTTTGCTTATTTCTCCTTCTAGTTCTGTCAACATTGCTTTATATACCCGGAAACTATGTTAATTGTATACAAATTTCAGAATGCTGTATCTTTCTATTGGGTTGTCCCTTCTGTTATTATGGAATGCTCTTTTTTTTTTGTTTTTTTTGCCTTGAAGTCTACTTTATCTGGTATTCATGTAGCATCAGCTTCTTTTGATTAGGTTTGCACTGTATAGCTTTTATTATTCTTTCACATTTTTTGTGGACTTTTATATAAGTTCTGTTTCTTACATACAATACATAGACTTTTGTTTAATCTAGTTAGGTAATATATTCCTTTTAATTTGGTTTTTTAAAAAGATTTTATTTATTTCTTTCAGAAAGACAGAGATAGCGACAGAGAGCACGAGTGGGGAAGAGAGGGAGAAGCAGGGTCCCTGCTGAGCAGGGAGCCTGATACGGGACTCGATCCCAGGAGCCTGAGATCATGACCT
The DNA here is from genome assembly GCF_024610735.1 of Ursus americanus. NCBI lineage: Eukaryota > Metazoa > Chordata > Mammalia > Carnivora > Ursidae > Ursus > Ursus americanus. The sequence continues at coordinate 21,053,178 of NC_142135.1, forward strand.
GAGCCGAAGGCAGACACTTAACCGACTAAGCCACCCAGGCGCCCTTTTAATTTGATTTTTAAAAATCATTTACATTTAGGGGACTCTGGGTGGCTCAGTAGGTTAGGCAACTGCCTTTGGCTCTGGTCATGATCCCGGGGTCCAGGGTGCCCCGGTCCAGGGCCATCGGGTGCCCCCTCTCCCTCTGCCTGCCACTTCCCCCTGCTTGTGCTCACTCTCTCTGTCAAAAAAAAAAAAATCTTAAAAAAAAATCATTTACATTCATTTTTTTTAAAGATTTTATTTATTTATTTGACAGAGAGAGAGCATAAGTAGGCAGAGCAGTAGAGGGAGAGGGAGAAGCAGTCTCCCCACTGAGCAGGGAGCCTGAGGTGGGGCTGGACCCCAGGACTCTGGGATCATGACCTAAACCAAATCAAGAGTCAGATGATTAACTGACTGAGTCACCCAGGTGCCTTAATGTAATTCTGATAACAGGTTTTATTCTTACTATCTTACTATTTTTGATTACATCTTTTTTGTTGTTGTTGTTCCTTCTTTTTCTTGTCTTCTTTTGGAGTAATCAAGTATGTATTTTGTAAATAGATTGCATGTTATAGACTCTGTAAGATATTAATATTGTTACTTGAAGCAGTTATTACTTATTTTTATATTGACAGTTGTTACCAGAATTCTTTTGAAAAGCTTGGGGTCAGGATGAGGCCAGGGTTAGTTTGCTGCTAGCAACGCACTCTGCTTAACGCTTGATGAAGGGGGGACGTGAAGGAGAATGAGGGGAAGGAGGGGTAGAGCAGCAGCTCCTGCGATGGCAGAAGGCCAAGAACTCTCTGATATTGTTGCCGAGTGGACCAAGGAGGCCCCCTGGCCCTGAGGCCTCCACCCAGCCTATCCCCAGGATGTTGCTGGAAGCTCTTGGTCTCTTAGCAAGAAAGAATTCAAGGAGAGACCAGACATAGCAGTTAAGGAGTGGAAGTGGGAAAGTTTATTAAAGTGAGAGTACACTCTTGAAATGTGAAAGCAGGCAAGCTCAAGAAAGAGCTACAGGCCCCAGGGTTTGGGTTTCTAAATTTTATTGACAGTTCTTAACTAGGGGTGGAGTATTTATTACTTGGGGAAGGAATTCTTTGGGAGCCAGATTTCGCACCTTTTCTCCCTTGCTTGGTCAGGGTTCCTGGCCTTCTTTGTCTTGGGCCTGTCTGGTTTGATCTGGCTTCTTGTGGCTTTGTTTTTGGAGTGCTGCCAGGACAGGTCTCTACTTTGCTGGTAGTTGACCCTGACTCCCCCTTTGCTGGTCTCCTCCAGGCATCCTGTTAAAACCTAATTAACTGCTTACTCTAACAATAGGCTTTCTCCTTGAAATTCCTCATTGCCAGATATTTTGTAAATAATACAGAAATACCAAAGTGCTTGCTAAGTATATATTTTTTCATAGAATCATTTACTTATTTATTTATTAAACGATTGTTCATTCATCTATGAAATGACTGTATATCTAGGTATTGGGCTGGTTGCCTAGTATAAAATGATGAAAAGAACATAGACACAGTTTCTGGTTTCAAGGAACTTACAATCTAGTGGATAAAACATATGTGTAGATAGATATGAAGAAGTTCTTGTTTTGTTCAGACAAATGGTTTGGTAATTAAATTAGGTCACCGGCATCTCAAAAATCTCCAACAGATTTCCATTAAACTTAGGAAAAAAGTCTAAACCTTTTGCGTGATCTGCTACTACCTGTCTCTGTTTTCGTCTTTTATGGTCGCTCTCTCACTTAACGTTTTTTCAGGACACACAAAATTTGTTGCTAACTCAGAGGTTTTTGTTGTTACGGCTTATTCAGTTTACAACATGTGTCTCAAGCTCATCACAAGGGTGATTCTGTTACAGCTTCAACTCTCAGTTCAAATATCACTTCCACAGACAGTCCATGCCTGACCACTCTATCCTAATTTGTCACTGTCCACCCTACCAAGTAAATTTCATATCACCACAACCTGAAATTATCTCGTTTATTCATTTGTTTTGTGTCCCTTCTACTAGGATATAAGTTTCATAACAGTAGAGCTCTTACCTATTTTTCTTCATCTCTATATCCTAAAGTCCTCCCATACAGTGGGTGCTCAATAAATAATTGTTGACTACATGAGGTCTTGGAGTAGGATGGGACCCTCCACGCTCAATGCTCTATGCTCACTTTCTTGTGGTTCCTTCATTCCAAAGCCTTGATGGTAGTTGGTGCCAGGATTCTGGGGGAAATTGCTCTGCATACACCATATGAAGAATCTGAGGAATTATTTTGCTTATAAGAGAGGGGAGGAAAGGTGTAAGGGTTGAAGTTAAGAAGACAGTGAAAGGCAGAGTACTGCACTACCTGACTCCTTTTGATGCCCTATCTCCGAAATTATGAGATGCATTAATACCTAGTATTGATTTTATTTTTTATTTTTTTATAATAATATTTTTTATTATATTATGTTAGTCACCATACAGTACATCCCTGGTTTTTGATGTAAAGTTCCATGATTCATTAGTTGCGTATAACCCCCAGTGCATCATGCAACACGTGCCCTCCTTACTACCCATCACCAGCCTATCCCATTCCCCCACCTCCCTCCCCTCTGAAGCCCTCAGTTTGTTTCTCAGCATCCATAGTCTCTCATACTTCATTCCCCCTTCTGATTACCCCCCTTCTTTATCCCTTTCTTTCTTCCTCGTATTGATTTTAGAAATCAAAGATGTTGAGTTTCATCTCAAAGTGGTAAGATGATGGACACATACAATAATAGAGAAAGGTGAAGCTTGAGAGAGAGAGCAAATCAGGAGATGCAAACCCTTGGGAATTAGCAGAAATACTGAGGGAGTACTTTCGGTGGTCATGGAATGGGAAATTCAAGACAATTTTGCCGAGCTGTCATGGTTAGGGAGATAATTAAAATCTTTGATACATAAAGAATTGTACCATAATAGAGATATGTGGAAGTGTGAAGGAAATGATTAAGAAAAGATTAAGACTATCCATTAGATGTGGGCAGGGGGCTTTTCTCTAAAGTCTTTTCATACTGTACGTAATAACTAAGACAGATCTTGAAGAACCATTTGATGTTTTGCAGGTAGACAAAGTAGCTGTGAATGAAGAGAGTTTCAAGAAGAAAAAACAATATATAAAAGCATAGTGGTATGAATCAGTCTTTGGGTTAAAAATAATCACTCAACCGAACTTCACTGAGCACCCACTAACTGCCAGGCTCTGGTCCAGCAGGGAACTGCAGGGGTTCAGAAAGGCTGGTGTCCAGGCAGCAGCATGGGGTAGAAATTTAGACCATAAGCTCTGGTGTCTGCCAGACTTCAGTGCAAATCTTGTCTCTTCTGCTTCTTAGTTGTGGAAGCTTGGGCAAGTTATTCAGTCTCTCTGTGCCTTGGTTTCCTCACCAATCAGTACTTACTGTGAGTATCCCTGAGAAAATGTTATGTAGAGCACTTTGCCCAGTGCCCTGTATGAGATCAGACGCCAGCCACCAGGACTTCCTCCACATTGTTAACGTGGTATAAATGAGTACGTATTGCTTGTGTGAGTGTACGAGATAATGAACTTTTTGTAAACATTGAGAGGTCTTCTAGTGAATCGTTATGGGGAAAGCAAGAAGCTTTTTCAAACTCCTCTCCTGGGAGCAGCGGTGGGGATTCTTGATCTCATTCCGTTGGTTACGGGAGAGTTTTCACACAGAGACAGCACACATTTGCCTCTCTCCTGTGGGGTGGGGACTGTTGCTGGGTGGATACATCTGCATCACAGCTTTTTGGGCTAAAGTGGTCACTCCCTACTGATTTGTTATCATGCTAAATGTGTCTCCTCCCTTCCTTTCTGGAGCTTTTGCAGCTGTTTCTGGAAGGAGACCCAGTTGAAAGGGGTTGTTATGGATCAGGAACAGCTGGGATCTTTAATGATCTGTCAGCAGCTCCTAGCGAAGTTCCAGCACCCTGAGGTAATGGTGCGGGTAGGGAAATCGTTGATAGGAAGAGCTGATTATGCAACAAGCTGAAAGCCCCTTTGAAATCAGGTGACACAGCTCTTGAGAGGCTAGCACTGGAGAAGGACCTGGGGAAGGCTGAGGAGAGAAGTTCCTCTCAGGGGATGACCTGAGGCAAACAAGTAAGATCCTGTGGGAGATTCCAGTATGGGCAGTGGGGGAGAAATCCTGGGGCCAGGAAATTACAGACTCATAATTAGCTGGTCAGAGCAATCAATAGTCATGTCGATTATCATTTGCTTGCAAATTGCACACCTGGTGTCCCTCAGAAAATCTTGGCCACTAGACTTACATTACTGCTTCTGAAGGTTAGAACAGTAATTACTCTGTCCCATCAGTCATTGCAGTATCAGCCCAAAGATCCTTGCTATCTGGATTCCAAAACAGAGTACAAAGGACCCGGTAAGTTAGTTTGGAGATGCTAGAGGCAGAGGCGTACTTCCTCTTGCATTGTCCGATGGTCCCATTTGTTTGGTTTTCAGGAAGACTGATAAAGAGCTAGGAGATCTCAGGCCCTGAGGTTTAGTCCTTGAAGGGGGTTTTTCTTTAAAAATTTTCCCAATGGGGTGCCTGGGTGGCTCAGTCAATTAAGCATCTGCCTTCGGCTCAGGTCACCGATCCCAGTGTCCTGGGATCAAGCCCCATGTTGGGCTCCTCTCTGCTCAGCAGGGAGCCTGCTTCTCCCTCTCCCTCTGCCTGCAGCTCTGCCTGCTTGTGCTCTCTCTCAAATAGATAAATAAAATCTGAAAAAGATATAAAAATAAAAATGAAAAATTTCCCAAGAACTGAGATTACCATCTAAGTTTTCAGCAACCCCCACTCACCTTTTTTGTTGTTGTTGCAAGGGACAAAAAGTGAAGTCAGATTAATAAATGAGAAAGTTTTTGTGTCAGTGGAAATTTAAGTCAAAGGATGTTTTGTTTACTGGTAAATTCCAAGGATGACAAGCCTTGGCCATGGCTCAATCCAGAGACTCATGATGTCTTGAAGACTCAGTTTTTCTCTATTCTCGTTTCTTAACTTTACATTTTTCTGTCTTGTTCATTATGTGGGAGGTTTCCCCCAAAAGATGGCAGAGAGAGATATCTAGGCCTTTATTCTGCAGTTGCACAAATGCAACGTGAAGGGGGACCTCCTTTCCCACAGGTTTCAGTATAAGAGTGCTAAGGGACTCTCATCAGCTGAATTGCACTGTGTCCATCTAGCAAAGCCTGAGTCATGTCCTTGAAAGGGGTAATAGCATCATTCCCATATGAACCACATGAATGGAAGTGGGAGTATGGTGGTTCCCTAATGGCAAATTGGGATGCAGTAAACAGAATGTTGATGAATGTGTGCTGGGGAGATAAAAACTACAGATCTTTTACTCCATACCTAAACTAGTTTTCAGGTCTGTGTTGTTCTTCTAATCATGAGTCCCCCCAACAGAGGACAGAAGGTCTAGTACAATTCAACAAACATTCAGCGAGTACTTATGTGTCAAGATCCATGGGAGGCTCTGGAAAAGCAAAGATGAACGAAACTTTTGCTGTCAGAGATCTCCCAGTTTGGTGACTAAGACCATACCAGTATGGGAGGTTCTGTACTGGTGGGATGGACAAAGTGTCATGAAAACACGGAAAAGGGAGTATTTAACATTGATTGAGGGGTGGCGAGGTGCTGGGAAGACCTTCTTAGAGATCATTCAAGACTTTGAGTCTTGAAGTTTGAGGAGGATTTTGTTGAAGGAACTGAAAGCAAAGGAAGTATTCCTAGCAGAGACCCTGGCATATGCAAAGGTATAGAGGTGCGTCATACAGCTAAACACAGATGAGACAGGACAGGGAAAGAGCACTTGTTGGATTGTAGAAAAAATTCATGCGAAGTTATAAATTCCCAAATTTGAGCAGGGGTATGCAGGAGGCAGGCTCTAAGATGATACACTATGATTAACACCCTTGTAGAACCTACTTTTTGAGTGTGGATGGAATCTCTGAATATGAGGGCATATTACCTAGTGATCAGGTTATGTTATACAGCACAGTTGACTATAAAAAAGGTGAGGTCTGGTGGGTCTGGCCTACGCACATGAACCCTTTAGGAGCAGAAAGTTTTCTCCAGCTGGTAGCAAAAGCTAAAGATGGATGTGGTCACTTGGGAAAGACCTGAGGGTGGCCTCTAGCAGCTGAGAGCAACCCCCAGTTGGCAGCCATCAAGAAAACAGAGACCTTAATCCTACAACCACAAGGAACTAGATTCTACCTACAACCAGAAATGAGCTTCAAGGTGGATTCCTCCCCAGAGCCTTCAGATAATAGCTCAGCCTAGCTAGCATCTTGATTTTGGCCGTGCAAGACCTTCAGCAGAAAACTCAGTTGAGTTTGCCCAGTTTTTTTGAAATAGAATTGTGACTTAATAAGTGGGTGTTCTTAACTGCTAAGTTTGTAGTTATTTGTTCTGCATCAACAGAAAACGAATACAGGGAAGAATAATGCAGAGTCCATTGTTAGGTTGTACCTGTTTGATCCTAAGACTCTCCCAGAGGTATCAGCTCCTCAGGGCTGGGGTTGCACCTGTTTTATTTGCCAATGTATAGCAAGCACCTATCACTCTGCCTGGTACATAGAAGACAGAAAACAAGAACCCGTTGAATGACCACCTGCTGGCATACCAATCCTACGCATGCTGCTGTGCTGGGTTTTCTGCCGGTAGAACCTAGAGGCAAAAACCCTGCATTCTACCTTGAAGAAGATCGCTGACTTACTGGGGAGACAAGATCATCAAAGAGAATATAATTAGAGGCAGTGTATTATGGGAAGGAAAGCAAAGGATTAGTAATGAGAGGCCCTGGGTTGAGGAGCTGGCTCTGCTGCTTACCAGCCATGTGACCTCAAGTTATTACATTTTCCTTTTGGGCCTCAGTTTGCTCATCTCTCAGGGTACAACAGTAATATTTGTCTCTCATAGCTGTTGTGACACTCATACAACATGCTTAGGAAAGTGGTGTTGCAAACTGTGAAGTTATTATTCCACTTTAGTAATGAAAGGTGATCTCGGGAATGTTAAAAATACCCTGGGACATACTGGAGAGAAACCAGAGGAAGGCCCTGACTTCAGGGAACACTCAGGCAAGGCAAAGCACTCCAGGAAGTTTTGTGCAAAGTCTGGCTTGGGTTGAGATTTCAAAGAAGTCATGGGTGTGGTTCTGGAGGAGGAGGCAAGGGCATGGAAAGAGGTGGGGTGACTCTGGGGCAGAATTATATTCAGAACTCATTTTCTGAACCACTCAGTGTGCAACCTTGAAAGGCTCTTGTCCTGCTGGGAGCCCACTCTGTTCAACAAGTGCTGCAAAACTGGGCAAACTAAGAACACAGTGACCTTGAGATTCTTACATTATTCAAGGAGTCCATTTTTTTTTTCACAGTGGCTAGAGCAATCCAGTACCTTCTGAAGAGTTTGGAGAATAACTCCGATCATAATAAAAAACCAAATTGCTTCATTAGATTACCAAGTACTTTCTTGACAGGCTGCTAGGGCCAGTCAATATGGTCAAACTAAATTTCTTTCCTGCCAGAAGGGGATGCCTAGAAGCAGAGTCCTCTCGTGTGGCATGACCAGAGACTTGCTCCAATTACCCCAGACCCTCGGTTTGAGGTAGTCAGGAGGCAAAGCGGAGTCCTGAGTCTTGGGGTGCCTACTCCCTTTCTGTTTGATAAACTAGTAACTGTACTTTGACAGTGCAGGGGGTGGGCAAGAGGGAGATACTGAAGAAATGTTTTAAGGTGACTGCAGGGTAATAACAGAGGCAAGAAGATGGCAAGAAGAAATCCAGAATGGTGTGGATCTCAGGCAAAAGCTTTGGCCAGACTGAGTCTAGGAAGAGGCACCAGCTCCAGGATGGTGATGGATATCTGTTGTTTTGTCTGTTTTATATCCCTTCCCTCTTCTTCTGGTAATATAACCCTTCTCTTCTTGGGTCTATGGTGAGACTTAACTAGCTGTTCCTCTCTTCTAGTCACAAGGGTGGCTATGTGTCCTAGCGTCTTCAGGAAAATTCCAAAACCTTTTAGCCATAGTGACTCAAGAATGGACATATGTTCCCAGGCTGGACCAATCAAAACACTCATAGATATTAGGGAATGTATTTTTTTGTTAGGCTGCTGGGGTTGCTAGGCTAGGTCTTGGGCTATTAGATACCATCGTGAAGAGACACCATAGAGAGGCACATCTAAGACAAGGAGAGAAACAGAGCCTGATGACTAATTTTGAACCTCTGGATCTAGCATTATCTGAAGACACTTACTTCCCTGTTACATGAGACTAAAATTTCTGTTTTGGCGAAGTCACTTTATCAAGCATCTACTGCTTGCAATTGAAAATGTTTTAAGTCACGTAAATACCAAACCTTGGCATTACCCACATTAACTCATTAGCCTAGAGCCGTGCAGGCATTAAGTGCAAGACATCATTCTAAATGTTAGCAGGCTACCAAAACTCATTTATTCATCTATTAACAAGCAGTACTGAGGTCCATGCACGAAGCAGGTGCTGTGGATGCATGTATTATAATGCATTTTTTCCTTTTGAGGACATCACAATTTAAGACGATATATATAAACAAATCACCTAAAGTCCACATATGTTTTGAAATTTCGGAGCGTGATGCTTCATGGTTAAAGATTACTTCCAAAATCAGATAAATATACGAACATTTGATTAAAATGTCTGAAACAATTCTAGCTCTTAACGAGTTTGCTGTTAAAATAAGGAGAAAGGGCTGTCAACAAAACAAAATGAAAATCCAGGGGCTAGAAAACCGTCTGGAGTTGAGACCCAGTGACAGGGGTATGGTCAGCCGTTACGGAGCTCAGACAAGGGAGAGATCCAGGAGTGCTACCATTCACTGAGGAAGGCTTCATAAACAAGGTTGACCTTGGAAGAGGCTTTCAAGACTAGGTTGGGCCCTGACTGGTTGCCCATGACACAGCTGGGGACTTTAAATCTGTGGGGAAGCCAGCCAGGAGGAAGATGGGCAGGCAGCACCGGCCAAGCAGAGCAGCCTTGTCTGGTGCCTGCGAGCACTTCAGGGGAGGCTGAAAAAGTGCCTGAGGTGAGGATTTGTCATGAACAAGACTGGGATATTCACAGCTCTCCTGATACAGCTGTATTAGATCAGATTTACTTTTATCTGTAATAACAGAGACTTAAAATATCTGTGATTTAAACAAGAGAGATGTTTATTTCTCTCTCATCATTTGGGAGCTAACATTGTTTCTTCAGGGTTCAGGAACTTAGGCTACTGTTCTCTTGATGTCAGCTTTCCAGAGTGCCCTTGCCCCTTGTCCACGATGGCTCACCGTTACGTCTGAGTTTACACAGGGAGTGGGAAAGAGAAAGGAGAGGAAAGACACCCCGTCTCTATAGAGGCAGGCCCTAGAAATACATTTATATTCCATTGGATAGAACTCAGTCATATGGGCACAGCTAATGACAAGAGGGCCTGGGAAATGTAGTTTTCTTCTCAGCATCCATGTGTTGAAACCTAGGGATTCCAGCCTTGAGGAAAAGAGACGCATACATTCGAGGGTACAACCAATCTCTGTTATACTCTCCTTTCCAGGAGGTCCTTGAAGAAACACGTGCACTGAGATTCTTGATCAGGACTAATCTCCTTTCTTTCTTCCAGCCCTACATGTCAGCCTCCTGATGAGACTGGGGAAAATGGAAGAAGACAGAATATTTGTCGAGCATTGTTCTAGGAACTTTCTGCAGCACATTAATCTTCCGCCACCATTATGAAATAAGCATCATCACCTGCACTTTATTTATTTATTTGTTTAATTTTCCTAGGTGGGGAGGGGCAGAAGGAGATGGAGAGACAGAATCTTAAGCAGTTTCCATGCCCAGCACAGAGCCCTATGGGGCTTGATTTCACAACCCTGAGATCATGACCTGATCTGAAATCAAGAGTTGGATGCTCAATCGACTGAGCCACCCAAGTGCCCCTGTTTTCTTTTACATATGGGGAAGTCACACTTAGGAAGATAAACCTGGAATTTGCATTCAGGCCTAACTTCAAAAGCCCAAAATATTTCCATTGTACAAACATATTTTTTCCCACTACTGTCCACTACAACTTCTTTTGGTGTGGGTTGATTACTTTAGTCACACGCTAATTAATTAATCAACCCATCACTTCAACAGAAGTTTTTGAAGCACCCAAGATCTGTCAAGTTCAAGTCCCTGACTGCTTAGAGCTCACATTCTAATTGGGAAAATATTCATTCACTGAAATAAACAAACACTTATTGTATGCTTATTATGACTAAGACTGGTGTTACAAAGACAAATATGCACAATGCTTGGCAAATAGTATCTAATAAATATGGAATTAATTAAAGACCTAACCCTCAGGGACCACACAGTCCTTTAGTTCAGTTTCAGAGCCATGTGAATTTGGGAAAGGATGTTCTGAACATCATTATCTTGGCTACAGCTGCAAACCAAAAGGCCGTCTTTGGATGTGCCGGCTGTGGAAGAACGGTTGGAGCCAGGTCTGTCCTCTCAGTGCCTCTCATGTATATTCTCTTTCTCTGAGCTCCCTGTGAGTAGGATCTGCTCTGAAAACCAAGGACATACAAATCCAGGCAGGAAGTAGTACCTGAACCTGGAGCCAATGACTATAGCAGATGAGTTCATCCCTGGGGCCTGTAGGGTTGTCTTTTGTGCTAAAAAACCTGCTCATGATTTCAGGGTGACTAAGGGCAACTTAGAAAGAGGAGAAAAGACGAGAATCCCTTAAATACATCTGTAGCAAATCATTCCTGGGTTTGGTATTGAACACGAGGCATTCCTGAATCAGATGGGCCCAACATGGGGGAAATATTACTGAATACTTCTGTTTTTTACTCTTTGTTTTCCATCCACTGCCTGTCTCCCTCCAGGGTACTTTGAACCACATATGTAAGACTTATCTATGCTAGAGCCAAAGATAATGATGGTTTGGGATGGAGATTTCTTAAAGAAAGATATGAATTTTAATGTCTGGATGGGTGCCCAAATGGGGAAAAGAAAGAAAAGTATGAAAAGGAGGAGAGAGCACTGAAATAGAATGCCTCTAGAATGGAAAATGAAGTGGGAGGGTGTGTGGGATTCTCATTATTCCAGGCACCTCCATGGGGCTGCTGGCTTTTTTGTGGGATGATCACCATCTCTACTCCTATTTGATGGTTGGGCTGTTGACAGTTGGTAAGAGAATCTCTGATTCTGAAAGAGGAAAAATGGAGGATGATAGAATTTTTGTGGAACTTGAGGCCATCTAAGACCCCATCCCCTAATGAGATCGTGTTTTGAGTTGGAGGAATGAATATGTGTTATTTCTTCAAGGACAGAGACATTTAGTCACAATGTGGGTGCACACCTATGTGTGGGTACACTAATGGTATCAAGCTTGGAATATTTATAGAAGGAGAGAAAAAGATTTAAATCAAGCAAGTAAAGCAATCAGTCTAGATGGTTACACCTAAAATCAATGTTAACATTAGCTTAGTCACCTAAGAAAGTTACCTGTGAAGCTACCACTTAAAAAACATTTTTAGAATTTCTTTCTTGTTTTTTTTATAATAATTTTTTATTATGTTAGTCACCATACAGTACATCCCTAGTTTTTGATGTAATGCTCCATGATCCATTACTTTCGTATAACACCCAGTGCACCATGCAATACGTGCCCTCCCTAATACCCATCACTGGCCTATCCCAATCCCCCACACCCCTCCCTTTTTCTCATTTTTTAAAAAGATTTTATTTATTTATTTCATTTGAGAGGGAGAGAGTGGGGGGGAGGGGCAGGGGGAGAGGGAGCGAGAGAATCTTAAGGAGACTCCCCACTCACCAAGGAGCACAATTCAGCGCTCCATCTCACGACCCTGAGATCGTGACCTGAGCTGAAATCAAGTGTTGGACGCTCTTAACTGGCTGAGCCACCCAGATGACCCCTTTCTCATTTTTTTTAATGCCCTTATAGCCACAGCCTGTGCCCTTCAATAAAGTAAATCTCTTTGCTTTCTAGTTATTCTGTTTTAAAAATACATTGGCATATTAGGAATGGTGGTAAGAAAATTAGAAAAAAGAAATATAGTTGATATGTTGGCATGGAAAAAATTACTTGCACTCTTTTAAATAATAAAATGACCTATATTAATTGTAGAAATTTGAGAAAATTATAACAAATATAAGGAACACACATATGTGGCAAGTTTGATTACTTATTCTCACTGCTTAGTTGAAAGAGGATAAAAATGTAATTCATTCCCCCACTTCTCCCATTCCATCCCTTCCATTTTTATCCTCTTCTCTCAACACATACACAAACTTCTGAGAAGAAAGATATAAAAACCACTTTTCCCTTTGTATCCTAAGGTTTAAGCTCATCTGTGTGTAGGCTTGTGTGTGGGTTTGAGTGTGAGTGCACATGTGTATGTGGATCGGGTTTGAGAGAGGGAGAGTGACAGTTTATTTGGGTCTCAGGGGTCATTGAAGAAATAGTCAACCAAGGCCTTAGTTTGGAAGATTCGGCTTATCATGGAATTAAGGCAGAATTGTCCTATATGGAGAGGAAAATACAATGGAACTTGAAGAGTAGAGTGTTCCTAGAAAAGAGCTGAAGTCCCTAAGAGAGATAGAAGAGAGCACAGGTGCCTTCGGAGTCAGAGATCTGTGCCCCTCGCACCCAGCATCCCAGGGTGGCAAAGCCTCTATAGTCTATCCCTGGGGACAGAACACTGAACGTCACTGTTTTGAGATCATCAGTACAAGTCTTCCAAAATCAATCCACTGACAAGTCCAGTGCAATAAGCATCCCCCCCTCCTACCTCCAGAACTGCGGTCCTTGTCAATATCAAAGGGTACTTTGAGGAGTTGTGGTTGGACAGCTGAGCATGGTCTAAAGATGGGCACCTCTTCCATTTCTTGGTACCACATAAGCCCCAGGATAGTAGGAAGATCCAGAGAAAGGTGTGTGTGTGTACGTGTGTGTGTGTGTGTGTGTGTGTGTGTGTGAGGGTGGGCAACAGTCCCTGACATAGTTCTTCCTTTCAGCCAGGCAGGATGGGACTCTAAGCCAGATTTCGTTCCATTTAGAGAAATAAGGAAATGTGATAGTTCTTGCACCTGTATGGAAGCAGAAAATGCATGCCTGATATAGATGTGTTTTTAAAACACAGTAAGAATGGAATCACACTGTATAATGTATCATGATCATTCCATGCTGTTAAATATTCTTTTGGAATATAATTTAAAATAGCTGCATAGTAACCCACTGTGCAGCCAAAGTAGAATTTGTCCACTTCCCTATAACTGTTTATGTGGTTCCCACTAGGCTTATAAAAATTTCTGACGTTGACAATACTTTTGCTATATATCTGTACTCATATCTCTTAATTCATTAGGATAGCTTCCCAAAGAATTCCTAGGTCAAGGATTTTACGGAATTCTGAAGTTTTTGGACTCCTAATACTTGCTGCTAAACTGCCACAGAAAGGGAGCGCCAGCTTGCTCTTCCCCAGCAGGACAGGAAACGGCCCATTTCCTGGCACTCCATTCAATCCTGGGAAGTACCATTTTTCAAATGTTGGCAGTTGAATTGGTGACAAATGATACTGCTGTATTTTAACACCTTTTTTTAAATGAAAAGGACATTATTTCTGCTAGTCACTCACCTTTAGTTTCAGACTTTTGACTAATTTGTAGATCTGATCCTCCTTAATAGATCGGCGTTTGCCCTGTGGACAGATTGTGTCGTCAGAGGACCTATCGTATGCCTTCCAGTAGGATGGCTCCGTCTGGATGCAACGTCAGGGTGCGGGAGGGCCTGGGGCATAGTCCTGGCTTGGCAGCTTCTTCGCAGCCATGATTCTCCATCATAGAAGAGAAGGCATGCATCTCAGGGGGGCAGCTAGCTGTCTGTGACAGCTACTTGGAAACGGTATGCACCTGGAAACTACGTCACCTCCATAGTCCCCCATGTTCTCATCTGTTAGGTGAGAAGATAATCCTACCTACTTCACCTGATTGTGGGAGGACTACATGGGATAGTTCTTGTAATGCGCTGAGCCCAGGGCTGACACAGAGAAAGATTTCAGGAAGTGTCAGCTGTTATTATAAATATCGAAGTCTTTATTTTGGGATTCCTAGGTTGGGAATAACCTTTCTAAATTTGCAGGCATTGTCTACCTCACTCATCTATACACAAATGAATGATGTGTTTATCCTAATAAAATTTTAGTGTTTTACAAAATGCACACTACAAAAATGTCGAAAGTTTGAAATAGAGAAAAAGGAAGAGAAAAATAACTCCTAAAATTGAGATTCTTTATTCTTTCTAGTTTTTCTTTATTTGCATGTGTTTGCATAGCTGTAGTCATTATGCATATGTAATTTTATACCCTAACATATGCATTTATATTAACCCTATATTGATATCTGGTCTTTATATTTGTCCTTTTGGTGTCACTCTATTATTCCCTTGAGTGACTGTCCTGTAGTTCCTATGACAATTCCTTTAATACTGGACATTTGGAAGTATTTCTAATTTTTGGTTATTGTAAATACCATGATTATAAACATTGTCTTTCATGTGATGTTTTCCATATTTTGATTTATTCTTTAGAGTTTAAGAAAAGAATGCTTTGCCAAATTGTATTTACCAACTGACAATGCCACCAACAAACTAAAAATACATTTTACTGAACTCCAAGTAGCAAGGCTTTCTAGCTTTTGGTTATGTATATTATGGAAACTTGCAAAAAGTAATCTCATTGCTTTTTGATTTGCATTTCTTTCATGACTTGTGATAAACAAGTTTTCTTTTTTACTTACTAGAGTTGGTTATTCTCCCCCCCCCCTTTTTTTGGAACCATTATAATAGCTTCTTAAATTATCTTAAAACTAGTTTTTTTCTCTACCTCAGAACACTACTAAATTGTCACCAATGGTTATTAAGTACCTACCTGTGTACAGAACTGTCCAGGCACTTGGCGTGGGTATAGTAATGGGGGAGAACTGGAATGGGCAACAACATGCAGAGAGCTGGTAGAGAGACAGGGCTTGGTCAGTAGAAAAGATGCAGCCCAAAAGGAGTACATAATGAGTCTTAGCATCTTCTTGGATATTTATTGGCATTTGATTTACTTTTTGGGAATTGTCCATTTAAGTCCTTTGTCCGTTTTCCTATTTTTTTCTTGAAAGCTCTTTGTATATATTTAAGTTTTACTTTTTAAGTAATCTCTGTGCACAATGTGGGTCTTGACCTCATGACCCCGAGATCAAGACTTGCATGCTATACTGACCCAGCCAGCCAGCCACCCCTCTTTACATGTTTTGATCATGTTTTGGAATGTTTTGTTGTATATGTGTATGAGAGAGAAAAAGATATCTGTTTATATAGATTGGATTAGTTTTCTAGGGCTCCCATAATTACATACCACAGTCTGGGGGTGGCTTGAGCAACAGAAATGTATTTTCTCACAGTTCTGGAGGCTCAAAGTCCAAGATCAAGATATCTATAGGTTTGTTTTTTCTTGAGGCCTCTCTCTCTTTGGCTTGTAGATGGCCTCTGTGAAATAATAGGAACCCCCCCCCCCCATATTTTGGCCCCTGGTTCCTGACACAGAGCACTGAAACCCCTTGTAGTTTCCTAAGTGATAAGAGCGCTAGGAGCATCTTTTGTTCTAACATTTGGTCTTTGACCCTGGTTCCTGACACAAGTCTCTATACTCCTTGGAATTTCCTGGGTGATAAGAGTATCTTATGTTATAATGAAATGACTCTTGTTGGGTTCCCGGGTAGTTTCAGGATGAGGGCTGTTCACCAGAAAGATCAAATCATGATTAGTAGCTTGGAAATTTCAGCTCTACTCTCATCGTCTGGCAATGGGAGAGGGGCTAGAGACTAACTTACTGATTGATTATATCTACATGACAAAGACTCCATAAAATTCCAAAAGTAGAGAATTTGAAGAGCTTCCAGGTTGGTGAACACATCAATGCACTAGGAGGATGGGGCACCCCAACTCCACAGGGACAGAAGCCCCTGAACTTAGGACTCTTTAAACACTGTCCTATGTATCTCTTCAACTGGCCAGTTCATCTATATCTTTTATCACATCTTTTACTGTATAATAAAACAGTAAATGTAAGTGTTTTTCTGAGTTCTGTGAGCTGTTCTAGCAAACAACCGAATTAAAGGAGGGTGTGGTGGGAACCTCTACTTTGTAGCCAGGTCAACAGAAGTTGTGGGCAACCTGGGGACCAACTACTTGCAATCTGAGGTTGAGGGTAGTCTTAGGGGACTGGGCTCCCCTATGGGGTCTGCTCTAACACTGGTTAGTGTCAGAATTGAATTGAATTGCAGGTTGAATTGAATTGAATTGAATTGAATTGAATTGAATTGAAACGAATTGGTTGATGTGGGGAAAAAAAACACAAACCCATGCCTCTGGTGTCAGAAGTATTTTGTGTGTGAGTAAAGGATAAACACAGACTTTTTCCTAGAAAGCTGCTTTCTCACTGTATCTTTAGATGGCCCTCCCAATGTGCAAGTATGCCCCTGGTGTCTCTCTGTGTGTCCAATTTCTTTTTATAAGGAGACGAGGCAAATTGGATTAGAGCCCACTCTAATGATCTCATTTTAACCTAATCACCTCTCTTAAGACCTTATCTTCAAATACAGTCACATTCTTAGATACTGGGCATTAGGACTTCAACACATAAATTTGGGGGCACACAATTATACCCATAACATGGATATATATATCTATACATATATGCATACATGTATAAAATGTATAAAATATCTTTTCAAATTTATTCATGATATCTTTCCACATAATACTAACTTACATTTTTATTTAGTTATATCAGGTATCATAGTTGAGGTACCTAGAAACAGGTGGAAATGGAGATTTGTCTACAAATGATTTCTTAGAGAAATACTCTCAGGAGAAAACTGTAAGGGAAGGGAGGGAATGAGGATGGGGACGGGGAAGAAGTAAGGATATAGTTTTGGATTAGGTCTAACCTCAGCTTCAAGAAGGTGAGGAAAGAAGTTCACAGCAACTTTGACTTAAGTTGACAATGGGCAATTCTCCAGAGAATCTCTTGTAGCAGTACCTGCAGAAGCTGGGCTAGGGCACTCCCAAGAGAAGAAAGTTCCCAGGGGACCTGGACCAGGTACCAACGGCATCTACAACACATCTTTTGCTTTATTCTTCCTAAATGGCTCATAGGTAAAAGAAGGGTCTCCAACATTAGCTCATATTTTCTTCTAATATCTTTATGGTTTTAAAAAGTCTACATGGAATTATATTTTCAGTCTGGTGTGAGGTAGAGATACAAAATGATCTTTTCCTAATGAGTTTTCTTAACACTAGTCACTGAAATAGACCATCGTGGCCTAATAGGGCCAGAAGAAGCTGAAAATTGCTGTTTGGTACCAGCCTGGGTATAGAAGTGGAGAGCACAAGCTTTTGGTAAAGCTCTTATTTCTAGCTCCCTTACTAGTTCTCCTTGGTCTAAGACCAAGTGTTTGTACCAGCTGTATCTCCAGAATGAGCAGGAAATAGAGAGAGGAGTGATGAAATTTGGCTGGAAGGAAAGGGATTCATGCCTAGCCTTGACTTCCAGCTCAAGCAGTGAGGTCCACACATGTCTGAGGTTTTGTTTGTGAGAGGGAGTGCCTGATCTCTGGCCTCCCGGAATTGAGACTCTGAAAATATGGAGGACGAAGGCTCTTGCACTGGGCTTGTGCTCATAACTTTTTCTTCCTCCTAAGGAGCACCAGGGATTCCTGGCTTGAGTATTTCCAAATGGACTTCCAGATTCCCGCTACCCTGGAGATGTCCTTGCCCCAGTGGTTGTCACTAGTACATTTTCTTCCTTAAGGAAAACTCTCTGCCTTGCCTCCCTGTGCATTTTCCTCCCTGGAGGGTGCTGAAAACCCACATTCATCCATCTTTTCTGTAATGTCTAACTCCTCTGACAAGTGACCTTCCTTCCGGAAGATCTTGGCAAACCCTGCTGTGTCCTTAGTTGGCCTCTTATTCTGTTTATAGTTGAAAAAGAGTTGTTCTATTATTTATCTTAACTTCTCATAAAATCTTCATTTCATTCTTGACTTCACTTTTCTTATCATTTTGGTGCACTCCCTTCACCTCCAGTAAACTTCCCCTTCTTCCTCAGCAAGGATACCTGATGTGTATATTTTTATAACTCCTGTGGTTTTTTCTTATCTCTGATTACTTCATGTTAAATTAGCTCGGTCTGGCTGGGGGCACTCACACACATGATTGCTTTAGTGGTACAACGACCTTGCTGGAAAAGTCTCCTAGTATTGCTGATGAACTATCTGAAAAATGCTGACTTCAGCTTAGTGTGTGACCATGTCAGGGATTGGAGTGGGACATATCCCTGACTTCAGTCCTATAATTTGCTTGCTCAGTTGAGTCTCTCAGAAGCTAATGTCACAGGGAATAAGTCCTACTGGCAATAGTAAAGAAGGAAGAAGGGTTACTTTCCAGGGTAAATTATAGCATATGACCATTAAGTAGGAAAATGGTCAGAGGTTGATGAATTTCCAAATTGAGGCTGAGGTTCCTTTGAATCAGCCTACAAAGGACTTTGTCAAGGTCATAGTCGAGCGACAAGGCAGGGTCAATGATCTTCATGTCCAGCCATGGGTTATTTATGGGGCAGCAGGCCAGCATCCTTCCTGAAGCTGTCTGTCATGAAGCTCCAGTAGGTTAAAAAGGTTTGGAGATGAGATCAATATAGCCTGTTTGATCCAGTCTCTAAACATTTAGATCTGTTTTACTCATTCATTCATCTTTCATTTATTCACCCTTATGTAACAGGTCCAGGCTAGTTCTGGGCCAAAATTGTGAAGTCAGTAATATCTCCTGGGCCTCTCACCTCCTCTTTAGTCGAGGTGCTCTGCTTCTCCCTTCCATCCTCAGGTACTAGGGGGCACCATATTTGCTCTCTCTTTTACTAAATGACCCCCTCTCCTTCCTCCTAAGCGTTGCATTGCTTCTCTTAACTCTTGCTACTTCTCCAAAACACACCTTTCCGTGGGTTTATTCTCACAGAGCTCTGAGTGACCAGCTGGACAATCTGGGTAACCATTCATCTATGGTGAATTATAGACTTAACTGTGAATGACCTATATGGGAATGTACAGCATCAAGGGAGCTGTTTGGAGAAGCTTTTTAGAGTGCCAACATGGCAGGCAAGTTAAGGGGGCTGGTGAAGAGTATACAAGAGTCTGAATACTGTCAAAGCATAATTTTTTTAAAAGTTCGAAAAAGGAGTTTCATACAAAATTCCATGAATTTATGTCAAAATATATTCAGTTCACTAAAGAGGGAACCAATAATATGACAAAACTAATTCAAGGAAAAATAGAGGAACTAGATATTTATAGACAATGAACAAAGACATTTAGAATAAGATTGATAGGTTAGGCACAGGTTGCTAGGTAAGATACAAAACTGCATAGTGTCCTATAGGTCAATACAAGCATAAGCTCAGGCATTATCTTTACTGCAGGACAGAGATCGTTTTTGCATGTGGACTGGATAAAAACGTACATGTTAACTAGTAAAAGCACTGAGCTCTAATCAATAGCAAGGAAAAGGTCAAATGGAGGTATATTCCCCTAGGTAACTTAATGATTTTTGGGTAGGCCTGTGAAACAATATTGTAGCACGACACTGGGAAGGACATACTTTCTTTTTTCCAAGTGTTGGAAAATGGGTGTTTTATATCCGTGTGTGCATATTTTTGTGTGTGTATATATGTGTATACATACGTATTGTATATACAATATATATCCAAACTATATATATAATATATAGTATATGCATATATATTTATATATATATAATATATATGGTATCTGTTTATACATATGCAGACATACACATATATACTTATATTTCTATTTTATAGATATATACATATATCTCCCTAACTTCTTTTTTTTAAAGATTTATTTATTTATTTTAGAGAGAGTGTGAATGAGTGGGGGGAGGGGCAAAGGGAGAGGAGAGAGAGAATCTCAAGCAGACACCTTGCTGAGCGAGGAGCCCAACTCAGGGCTTGATCTCACCACTTTGAGATCGTGACCTGGGCTGAAACCAAAAGTCAGATGCTCAAGCAACTGAGCCACGCAGGTGCCCAAACCGCCCTAACTTCTAACGCCCAGTACTGCAACTTGGTAGTGCACTGAGACTGGCACCTGGACACTGCCTCCAGAGATTTGGCTTCAAGTTTGGGATGTAACATGGGCATCAGAATTTCCCCAAGTCTGCCCTGATAATGACCTTTATCCCTTCTCCTAGGGCAGACTTTCTGTAAATGGGTAGAGAATTTCTTTTAAGTTATGGGGAAGGAATCCTACACTATCTTTCTGGATTCTTCAGATTTCATGCATCCAGATTCTCTTTGGTCTCATTACTCTTCATTGTAAGAGCAGGACATCCAAACGGCTCCTTAGCTGGCTGGCTGAAATAGCAGAATTCCAAACCCGTGCAAATCAGGATTTTCTGTCCGGAATCTGGTAGCCTCTGAAGATGGCACAGCCCGTCTGTAAAGGTGCGTGGAGGTGCAAGCCTCTGTGACCAGGAGAAAGATCTTGCATGTACTGCTGGTGGCAGAAGGGGCAGCATATCAAACATTGGATTTCTCAGGCATGCTCTTTGCACAGATGGCTCCACTGTCGGCCGTGTACTTTATGAAGAGCTGTGGCCGGCTCTCTTCTTGGGAGCCTTGTGGCTATCCTGAGCCATTATCCTATAATTTCTCAGCTGAGGATATTATTTTCACCTCCCTACTGTACTTTCTCCTTTTCCATCCTGTTCTTCAATCCCGTAGTAGGTGACCAGCTTAGTAGGTGACCAGCAGGGACTGTTATGCATTGAATATTGTCCATCAAAATTTATATATTGAGGTCCTCATTTTCAGTATTTCAGAATTTGACCTTATTTGCAAATCGAGTCATTGTAGATGTAATTAGTTAAAATGAGGTCATTAGTGCGGACTCTAATCCAATATAACTGATGTCCTAATAAAGAGGGGAGCTTGGATGCAGAGATGGACAGACACACAGAATTCCATGTGAACATGAAGGCAGAGGTTAGGATGATGCTTGCTTTTTTTTTTTTTTTAAGATTTTATTTATTTATTTGAGAGAGAGAGACAGAGATAGCAACAGAGAGCACAAGCGGGGAGGAGAGGGAGGAGCAGATTCCCCACCAAGCAGGGAGCCCAATGTGGAGCTCGATCCCAGGACCCTGGAGTCATGACCTGAGCCGAAAGCAGACGCTTAACCAACTGAGCCGCCCAGGCACCCCTAGGGTGATGCTTCTACAAGCCAAGGAACACGAAAAATTGCCCACAAACCACCCGAAGCTAGGAGAGAGGCACAGAAGAGATTCTCCCTCCTCTCTCTCGAAGGAGCCAACAACCCTGCCAACACCTTGATTTGGGACTTCCAGCCTCTAGAACTGTCAGACTATTTATTGGTTAAGCCACTCAGTTTATACACTTTGTAATGGCAGCCCTAAGAAACTAATACAGGGACCTGTAGAGGAGGGAGCATGCTTTCTCTTCTGTCTGTCCCTCGGTCACTAGAGCAGTTTTCTCCCAACAGGTGTCTTAGAGATGGAAGCTGCTCTCAGCTGCCTCAGGGCCAGAGGAGGCCAAGCCCAGGGGGCCTGCAGGCTCCTCTTTCAACAGAGCAGCTCTGCGTCTTGTGTTTTTATACCCTGAACCTCCATGTTAAATTTCATTTGCAAAAACAATTCATCCGTCAATAAAGTTAGAAACCCCAGCAGGTGCTCTAACAATGAGGACCTCTTTCCCAACGTTTTGTGACCCTTCCAAATGTTCTCATTCTAAGTGTTTTCTTAGTCTGTGCTGTCCTACAATAAGTCCCTCTTATGATCAACTGTTTGTAAGGCTGAACAATGGACCTGCTTCGGAAAATGTGTAGTCAGGAAGGGGGACGTACCCAGACACTGAGATAACAGACCTGTTTTTCCATGCTACAGAAGGCCAGGTTTCCCCCAGGCCCTTCCCAGAGAGCAGGACCTGCGAGAAGCTTGGCCCTGTGGGGATGGTTCCATGTGGCAAGAGGAGAATGACAATGGTAAGGAGTCTCACTATGGAGATGACGCAGCCCAACCCTATGTTGGTTTCTTAGCTGGACTGGGGCTCTGCCTCACCCCTCTGGTCTAGGGTCATTGCTATCATTGGGTGACTGTATTCCTTGCTCCAGAAGCAGGGTTTGTTTGCTCCTTCACGTCGTGGGTGCTTAGGGCCACCTGAACTGTGGCCTGCTTTGGACTTTGAAGCATACTCTGACCTTCCTGCTGGCCTCTCAGAAATCTTAACTCTTCTCATTGCTCCCATGCTCTAACTACTCTGCATTACCTACTTAGGGAGCCGTTTGTGGGGCCTTACAATTCAAGGGCACTTTTGTAACTATACCTGTGACCAGGGAGCAGGCAGTAAAGAGCTGAGAAGTAATGAGATCAAAATTAGCACTTGTGCTCTGCGTGATTCTGTGTGCTCTTACGACAACCCTGTTAGGTGGGCGCTATGATCCTCGACTAACAGATGATGAAATTGAGGCTCAGAGAGGTTAAGTAAGTTGCTTAATGTTGCATGGTCAATGAATAGCAGAACAGGAATCCAGCCCAGGCAGCCTGGCTCCAGAGCCTGTTCTGAAGTACCACGTTATACCACCCTTAAGGAATATTCACAGTAAGAAGGCTAAGTTACAAGCCCAGGAGACTATGTTTGGATGGGTTTCTGAGGTCTAAGAGAAAGCACTGAACACAGCACGGAAGCTGCAGGTTGGTAGTAATTCACAAATTAACAGGAATGTTACCTGTTACATAAAGAGCATAAGAAGACGACAGTAAGCACTGAACTAAATTGCCAGCGTGAAATTTTTTACTAAATACAAATACGTGGCAGATAATGACAGCTTCCCCTTGGGCCTTAGTCCAACCTAAAGGAAATGTCAACCTATTAAAAAGGACCTCTGTCTCAGCCCTAGTAAGGTGGTTCTACATCTTTAAAAAAGTGATAAATATCAGGGCGCCTGAGTGGCTCCGTCGGTTCAGTGTCTGCCTTCGACTCAGGTCATGATCCAAGGGTCCTGGTCCTAGGATTGAGCTAGGGCTCCCTGCTCCTCGGGGAGTCTGCTTCTCCCTTCCCCACCCCCTTGTGCTCTCTCACTCTCTCTCTCTTTCAAATAAATAAATAAAATCTTTTAAAAAGGTGATAAACGTCCAATATGTTTGTTATTTCTGTATCTAATTTCCCTGGGAAGGTAGGGCCTTTGCCAAGAATTTCCTAGAAATGAATACAAACAGAAAATTATTTCCTATACATAGTGCATATTTTTAGTATCGTACTGGTTATATGGCCCTTCTTTTGCAGGTTGTGGGATTGAAGTACTTTGCTGGAATGATAGCCTTTGCCATTTGCGGGGTTAGCTGTCCCAGTTCCTCCTCTGGAAAGAGGTTTTCAGTGTGATTTCCATGGCAGGATCCAGGCTCGACCTACGTGCTGGGAACCCAGGTCACACTAGGTTGATGGCCACAGCTGCCTGGCTGATTGGTGTGTGGGTCCTTCCTGCTTCCCGGCCACGCTGGGCTGTGGCTTAGGCTTTATCGAATGCCATTCTTTGCTTGTCCCTGTGCTGGTGGAAAGTGCAATTTGCAGCTTCGACACGGGCTACTGTGAGCTCCCGTGTAGCCAGGCTGTGTGTTGGTGGTCACTGGAGCTGGAGCCTCGGCCGGACTCCCACTGCCAGGCTGACCAGGAGGTTAAAAGACACAAGTGCTAATAGGCACTGAAAGCACTCGTGTCTCCCTGGAGGCACGAGGAGCTCGCACAGGAAATCGATATGGCAGAGATTATCCTGTGTCTACCATGGTCCCTTTTCTGCGATACTAGATAATGGGAGGGATGTCCCCAGGGTACACTATTAATTTTACATGGAGAATGGAGGTGAGACCAGAGAAGGCAATAGCCCCTCTTTCAAAGTGCTTTTTGCTGTGGACTTTTGATTATAAAACTATTGACCAGCCTGTTCTTCCTCACAGGAGATCTTCTCTTAAAAAAATATCCTACATGGAAATTCAATATATGAAACAGAGAGGAGCAGACGTAGAGGGGCCATTGATGCCTTGCTCCATGGTGCATGGCCTGGCTTGAGTTCACCAGCCGTGACAGGCAGATGGGGTCCCTGCTTCTTTGCCTGCGAGTTTTCTTCTGTAGCCTCTATGGAGGATCCCTAAGCTAGCCTGCAGGGGTGTGTGGAATTGAGGGCTTTGAGACCCCCTCGGGGCCACCCTCAACAAATGTGGTTCCAAACACGGTGGGAAAATACTCTAGTTTCCTGCCAGTCAGTGGGAAATAGTTGAGGTGAGTTCCACACAAATCTTCAGAGGGTCGCCAACAGACTCTGCTGTCGTCGGAGGAAGTCTCATTAGTACGCGCTTTGTGGATCTTCCTTCCTTTCCAGCTTCACTATCTGCGCCTGTGCTTCCTGGGATCCTCTTTCAATATTAGCGCCTGTGCCCTAATCCATTCCTCAGAGTCTGAGTTTGGGGGAACCAAATCAAGACAGTGGGACTTGCTCTGGTATAGAAAGGATGAGGAGCCCGGGGTGAGACCAGTCGGCTTTCTCACGCCCCTTCCTCATGGCCCTGGCCCCACCCTCCTCATGCAGTTGGTCCCTGAAGCTCCTATGAAGCTCCAGGAATGCTATCCAAGAACCATCCATCTCCTTTTCAAACTGAAAATACCCAAGGCAGAATTGATATATCCTTCCAAGTCTTGCTCTTTTCCTTTCTTTCCTTATCTTTGAAAATGGCCCCACCACTCCTTCATTTCCTTAGGGCCAGCAACCTGAGCATAGTTTTGTACTTCTTATGGTCCATCAACTGAACTCTGCTGCCCCTCCATATTGCATGGCTGTATGTCCTCCCAATTCTACCATCTAAATAGTTGCTGGATGCCTCCCAGCCTAACTAACTCCACTACCATACTTACTTCAGACACCACGTGTCCTGGGCTCTCTGTGGTAGATGTTGTTGGTGCCACACTGAGGGTCCCTTTGCAGCTGCTACACCTACGCCCCCAGGTGTAGCGAGTGTGGCAGCTAACAGCTTATACCCATTGACTTCAGCAGAGAATTACCCTTAGCTTATCCATCTAACACAGAAATACTAGATGGCTATACCCTCTTACTCCCTAGCGTTTACAACTGACTGAATCAGAGTATATATGATGCCCAACCCCTTGCCTCAAAGTGGGACAATTTTGTGGTACGATTTAGACTCCAGCCACCCTGTGGATCAGATCATGGGTAAACTTTATCTGGGACTATATCCTTGCTATGTGTTTGCTCTTTCCTGATCCCTTCCCTTCACTTACCTATTTTTTCCTAGAGAGCAATCCTTCAGCAAATCAGTGCACCAGAATCTCGTCTCAGGTTCTGCCTCTGGGCAGCCCAACCCAAGACTCTTCTTGAACTAAACAGCAGGGACTCTTTATAAAACACTCCCCAGTAGGATCAAATGCCTGGGAAATTCTTACAGGCAATGTCATCCATCACTTGCTTCCAACCTTCTTCTTTGGATTGAGTTTTCCACATTTCCTTTTTGCTGCCCTTTCCTGAATTTTCTCCTTCTCCCGTTCCTTTGGATCAACAGTCTTGGGGGACCATAAAATTTTGCTGCTACACTGTGTTAAGAATTTTGGTATCTATTTTCGAGATATTGATATCAGTCTGCAGTTTCCTTTTCTTGAAATGTCTTTGGTTTTGGTGTCAGAGTAATGCTGGCTTCCTAGGATGAGTGGATAAACAATGTAGAATTGGTTTAAATTTTTCCTTAAATATTTGGTAGAATTCACCCATTTGGGCCTAGAATTTCCTTTGATTTCTTTTTCTTTCTCTTTTCCCCCTTATAGTTCATGAGTGAGTTCTGCCCACTCTCCACTCTGTCCAGCTTCAGCCTTAGAGAATGAAATTTTTAGCCCCTGGATGCCAGGGGCTATGTTGTCACTCTTCCAGAGGGACAGGGACACGACATTCCCTTTCCACTCCCACAGTGCTCCATATGTGCGTCCCACTCAAATACTCTGTAGAGCAAATAATGGTAAGCATATAGAACGTTCTGCTCTGGATTCCCAAGCCCCTCGCACTGTGGCTGCCTTGAGCTTGGAGGTGACAATGGAGTGCCAATGCAGCCCATGATACACTGCACCTGGCAGCTCTGGGTGCTCTGTGTGCAGCCACAGCTGATGTGGGTTTAAGATCTGGGCCCAGGAAACCCGGGGCTGCCAGCACTCCTGCTCAGTAAAGAAACTCAGTAGAGAATATACCACCCTGTTCCTCTCTAATATCAGGAAATACTAAATTTAGTTCTCCGTTTGTATTTCATTCTTGGTCTTAGTGGAAAAGGCAGTGAGATGATGGTAATGACCCTGGCTGTTTGAAGACAATTCGCTGTTTTGGGGAGAGGTGAGAAATACTTGGCTACCTCTCCAGGTACAAGGAATATTTTTCCGTTACCTTGGTCTAGGACCTACTACTGGAATATTGGTATTTCCTGCCCAGGGTGAAACACTTCCTAAGCTGTGGTCTACAGTGTCAAAATCCTGGTTTTAACCACTGTATACCTGGCTTCGCCATTCCTATCTTTTTTCCCTTCCCAGCATCCAGCCTCCCTCCCAATCCAGAATGCTACAAAGCCTCCTATGGCCATGGTGTAATACTCTGGGATTTATTTTCCACATTTATAAAGTGATAGTGTTAAAATATAGAGATTCCAAAGTCCCTTGCTGTGCTAACATTCTGTATTTCCAAGATCGACTTGCATGTCTCTTACGTATTTTTACATATTTAAAGAGGGGGTTTTCCATTTCCCTTGGTGACCAAGAGTCTTGTTATTTCCTTGATTGATGTAACAGACTCTGCAGACACACGGCAAATATATAAACATCAAACAAATATACATTTCTAATGAATTATTTACATTGTGTATAAGCATTAGTGCAAGTGGTTTTGTTGAAATGGAATTATAAGTCAAAAATCAGTGCTAGATGAAGGGAGGGGAATCTTTCCTCACTTCCAGTTAGTTGGAAGAAAAAAAATTGCTTGTTTAAGAGTGGAGGTTTTAAGGACTTTTGTACAGAGAGGGCAGGCAGCCTAAAGCCATTTTGGCAAAGAGAAAACCTCCAGATGCAGGATGTGGAACAAGAGTAAAATTAAGATGCGGCAAAGGAGTAGTGCATTTGTTTGGGTGAGTGGGTCTGGGTGTGCCCCGAGCAAAGCAAAAGCCATGGGACTCCCCACTCTAGGCCAAGCTGAGTTTGTACTGGCGTCCCAAGAATAGGATGTACTTCACAAAGGAGGAGAGCGGAAAATAATATGAGAATAATAATGACAGTGAGCACAAGCACGGACAATGTTTACTGAGTGCTTACCATATGCTAAGTGCTTTAGGGGTAGGATCTTGCTTAATCGTCCAAACAAGTGGATGCCAAAGGTAACATCATGGTTTCCCCTTTCTTCTCTCAGAAGAAACTGCGGTGTATAGTTGCTAGCAATCCGCCCATGGCCCTGGAACTATTCAATGTTGGAGCGAGAATTCAAATTCAGATTTGTTTAATGTACTGTACTGATGCAGTAAAATAAATTCTTATATGAATAAATAATACACATATCTAGAGCAAACTTAACCCTGAGGGTATTAATTGAGCTCTCTGGTTGGAGTGACCTTAGTTCATAACCTTGACATTTTCCCTTTTCTGAACATGGACTATTTAGGTCCTCAAGACTTTCTAGATATACAATTGTCTCAGAAACGGACTAGTTCCTTGCTGAGAATGATAATTGGGATAACTTTGTCACTGGTAGCCAAACATTTCAAATTGCTATGAGTATAAAGAAATATTGACATAGCTTTCAGAAAAAGAAATCTTATCTATTCTTTTGCAGTTTTTCCTTCTTCCCTCCTTTCTTTTCCCTTCCTTTTTTCCCCCTTCTGTGCCAATCTGAACAAAGTCTGATGTTGCCTTTTAGATTCCAAAACAAGTCTTGCCTTCCAGAAGAAATAACATCTGCTAAGTTTTACCCTGAAATGATATTAGAAGGGCAATTTCAAACAACCAAATTCGATAGCATTTCTTATGATATTATCAACAATTGAGCTTTTTTTTTTTTAACGTACTGGACATTGCGCTTAGCACATACATTATTTCACAACACTTTTTGCAAGTAAGTACTGTTATTATCACAAGTTTAAGTGAAATGATAGTATTATCTTCATTTAAAAAAGATAGAGGAGGTGTGTCTGGGTGGCTCAGTCGATTAAGCATCTGCCTTCCGCTCAGGTCATGATCCCAAGGTCCTGGGATGGAATCCCACTTTGGGCTCCCTGCTCACTGGGGAGTCTGCTTCTCCTTCTCCCTCTGCCCCTCCTCCCGCTCCTGCTCTCTCTCATTCGCGCGCGCGCTCTCTCTTTCAAATAAATAAAATCTTTAAAAAAAAAAGAGGCTAAGTCATTTGCTCAACGTCCCACAGCTAGTAAGCGGTAGAGTCAGGGTTGAATCTAAGCTGCCTGATTCTGATGACCATGCACTTCTCAAAACATCGTATCGCATGTCACCAGAGGAAATGCCAGTCCTGCCAAATCCGCAGGTGACGTAAATAACGGGTAACCATGAGACCTCTGTCCATGTCTTTGTGCGTTCTTTCATCCACTCACCCATACCAAAAGTATCTGTTATGTACAAACAATCTATTGGTTTTCTTAACAAGCAGGGAGACCAACAGCTTGGAGTTTTGCATCCCCCTTAATGCTTCTGTAGTGTTTCGAAAGAGGATAGAAGTAGGGGAAGAATGTGCTGAAAGAGAAAAGTGGAGAGCCTTGTTTCTCCAAGCAGTGAAGATAGTATGTGGCACAAAGAGGCAGAAGATGAAGAGGCTGGGCGGGGCATTACGAGTGGGGCCAGAATGATGCATCTCTTGTTCTCTGCTTCTTGGCACTTTCCTTTAATGGGGGCAGGAAACATGGTGTGAGTCACTCAGTTCATCCCACTTTCTTCCTGCAGTAGCAGGCTCACCAGATTTCCCCTTGCAAACCCTTGCTTCTATGGACTCCCTCTCTCTGCGGTATAGTCAACAGCGTTCCATACCTACTATGTGCCAGGCATTGAGGAATACAGAGTCCCTTCTCTTAAGTAGAGTTCAGTAAACGATAATTTTCTCCTCTTTACAGGGCCATGCGTTCCAAATGCCGATCTGACAACCGGATTCATCAGAATCACCCAGAGAGATTTGCAGCCAGCACTTTCTCTTTTTTGAGAATCATGCAGCAAAGTGATTAGAGACAGCCTCACTGCCTGGGTTCAAATCCCAGCCATACGTGGCATTGGTCAAGTTACTTAGCCTCTCTGGGTTTCAGTTTTCTCATCATAAAGGATGATGATCATTAGTTCCTAATTCATACAGTTATACTGAGGATTTAGAGAGTTAATATTATACATAAAACACTTAGAAGCTAAGTGTCTTCCAAACTGTAAGTGCTGCAGATTATCCGCTATTATTATTACTTAAGGTATAAATCATGAAACTCTGCTCAGATGGACTGGATGAGAACTTTTGGACTTGGGCATCAGGATTCTTATTTTTTAATTTATTTTTATTTTTTATTTTTGTTTGTTGGGGTGATTCTGCCCCTAGGTCTTGTTTTAGACCCACTGATGTGGCGTGTCCAGTAAAATATTCTTAAATATGAGTCTGTGTCCTGTCCTAAGTCTCTTTCTCTCTTTGTAACCAATCGCCTTTACTCCTTTACGTCCTGTTAGGATCTCATGTCTTCCAAACATCTTTTTCTTGTCTGGGTTCTGTTGAGGCCCCTCTGAAGATCCGATGTGATTAGGATCCGCCGCTCAGAAACTAGTGGCTGATTAGGTCCTTCCCCTGCATGTGATTCATCTTCTCTGGTTGATACTCACACAGTTTTGTTGGACCTGTGAGATTATAAATCCCTTGGTATAGACCCACACCTATGGGGTTGCCCACAGTCAGAGGTCAATAAATATCAAGTTTGGTAATGACCGAGACACACGGTTCAAGCAGATGTTCTGATTACACCGGCTGCGAACCTTGGCAAGGGCTCCATTCAGCTGATAGAAGTACTTTTCTTGGTATCAGCCATGATAAATAAGGATTCTACTTTTATAAGTCTTAAAAATACGAAATCAATGGGGCAAAAATCACATAGTGAATAAAATGTCACGTATTTTCTTTTACTTTTATGTATCTCGGACTCATTGTCTATGTGACATTGACCATACAGCCTAAATAAGACTCACAGAATCGGGAGATTCTAAGAAAGGCAAGTAAAATAAACGTGCTTGCAGATAACTATATTCTTAATGACTTCAACAGGAAGAACGGTAACTTTAGAAGATACAGATTGGCTTCCTGGTCAACGATGATCTTCCTAAGGCTAACGAGTAGTTTTCCTCTCCTGCTCCAGCCACTGTTTCTAGAGCGGTTGCCATCCTGATCTGTCCAGGGTATGGGCACAAGACCCGTGTTGGGTGTTCTGGCTGGCTTATAAACAACAGCTCATTGTTTCTCACACTTCTGAAGCTGGAGGTCCCGATCAAAGTGCCAGTACGCCTGGGTTCTGGTGAGAGCCCTGGGCCAGGTTGTAGGTGGCTGCCTTCTCGTATCCTCAAATGTCAGGGGACAAAATGGTAAGAGAGTTCTCTGGGGTACTTTTATTAGGGCACTAGTCACATTTATGAGGGTTGCACCCTCATGATTTAATTACTCCCCAAAGCTCCAGGTGCTAACACTATCACACGGGGGGTTAAGATTTAACATATGAATTTGGGGCACACAAAATTCAGACCATTGCACTGGTTGAACAGAGGCTTCCCTGGGAGTTTCTGACTTGCACCTGCACATGAGAATCATCTAGATCTGCTATGGCCATGACTGGCCTCACACCCTGGTGGCTTAGAGAATATAAATCCAGCAGGCAGAGAGAGGCACTGATAGGAGGTAGCAAAAGGGAGATATGGGGTCATAGCAGCATGGAGGCCCTGGTTTAGTTCTTGTAGCCTTGCTCCAACCCCACCCTCTCCGCAGTGTAGTATGCGAGGTCGCTGCTTTCTGCCTTTTGCTTATGTTAATAGGAATTGGTTTCATTTAAACATCATGGAGTTCCGACTTGGTAGAGTGGAATAAGTTTAGAGTTGAGACCCTGCAAAGCGCATTCTTCTATTAATACAGCTGTGTCAGTGTAGACGTTGGGAGTACACGCAGAGTCAGACTTGGTTCACAGCAAAGGAGAGGTTAACTAACATCCCTAGACATTTTTCAGATAAACTGCTATCTAGTTATATTTCTGCCTTTCTGCAATGGGCAGTTAATTCTTTCGAATAAATGCAAGATTTTATCTTTGTCTTTCTTAAGTTCCATCTTGGTGCCTATACTCCATATTCTAACTTACGTAAAATTTGAAAGTTGATTTTTGTCATCTAACACGTTACCTCTCCCTTCTGAGTTAGTGTCGTCTGCAAATTTGATATATGTGTGTTTTACATCTTTATACATGTATGCAAGTTATAGCTGTTTAACATATTGAAAAAGTTGTGTATTTTTGACTTTGCAATTTCCCTTCTAGGCATTAATCCTCTTACAGACGCTTAAGAAGACATGTTGAAGGCTGACCTTTGCAGAATTGTTATAGAGAAAAATGAGAATAACCACAATACCCCATAATTAATAGAGAAATAAACGTGTGGTATATTCATGTAATGAACTACAGGACTATAATTCAAAGAAGTGAACTACAATGCTAAGTATGAACACTATTCCATTGCTTTGGTGAAACAGAGGCTGATGACAAAGAAAATGTGCAGAATGATCTGTATAATGCAACATGATATTATAACAAAATGTTGCAGGACAAAATGTTAAAAATGGTCAATTCTGGGCAGTAGGAACTTCGGTAATTATTATTGCTGTAGACTGAATATCTGTCCCCCCAAATTCGTATGTTAAATCCTAATTCCCAATGTGATGGTGTTTGGAAGTAGGGCCTTTGGGAAGTGGTAGGTCATGAGGGTGGAGCCCTCAAAAATGGGATTACGGCCTTATAAGAGAGATTCCAGAGAGTTCCCTCACTTCTTTCTGCCATGTGAGGTTACAGTAAGAAGACAGACCTCTATGAACCAGGAAGCAGGCTCTCACCAGACACAGAATCTGCTAGCACCTGGATCTCAGACGTTCGTTCTCCAGCATTGTGAGAAATGAATGTCTGTTGTTTAAGCCACCCAGTCTGTGGTATTTTCCTATAGTAGCCTGAATGGACTAAAACAATTGTATGATACTTGTGATTTTCTATATTAAAAAAAATATCTAAAATATAGTCTTTGGCACTTTCACAACAGCATCCACCAACATGACTGGCCTACTTAATACATTTATCAAAAAAGCAAATGAATATGACCAGTTTATCATTCTTCTTGGGCATTAAGGAAGATTACATTTACCAGGGTCCCTTCTGGTTGAATCTGGGTCATGTGACTGGATTCTGGTCAAGGGACTGTAGGTCTGGCCATTAAACTTCTTGCATGGTCCTCTATGTTCTCTCCTCCCTTCCATAGTGACGGTGGAGGCCAAGGGATGAAAGGAGTTACCGCTCAAAATACAGCCATCCAGGACAGCTGTTCCATCAATTTCAGACTATGGTGTGAATGACTGAAAAGCCTCAGTTAGGTGAAGTCATTGAGAACCACGGGATTATTTTTCAGTAGTTAGTGCTGCTCATCCTTTTTGACGTACTAGCTCTTGTATGAAGATTTCTGTCTTGAGGTAGTATTATTAAAACTTGAAAGGAAAATAAAACAGATAATGTTATACTATCCTAAATCAGCTTTTAGCATTTTTCCCTTTTCACATGCCATTATAAACTATAGGCACATTTAAAGAGAGTTGTAATTAACTTGTTGCAAAATAATTTGGAATAATTATTTTCCAAGGACAAGATTTCTGAAGAAATCTTTTTCCCTTCTTTTGAGAGTTATTTTAGGATACATTCTTGAGGTACAGACATATTTAATTTTTTCCAAAGTAATTATATCAATTTGCAATGCCATCAGCAATTTTCCTACAGTATTACAGCATTAGCTTTTAGCGATTTTATTATTTTTTAATGAAAATTGTTGCACCTTTCTGTATATAAAAACATTACAATCTGCTTTGGGAATTTCAGACACTACAGAAAAGTTTAAGGAAGAAAGTGAAAATCATCCGTATTGCTACTGTCTGGTACCTAATGATGACATTTCAGTGTGGAGCCCTCGGGTTGTATGTACGTGAACACCCACACTTGTGCACACACACAAAAAGGGTACTTGTAAATATTCTCTATATAACCTACCTTAGCAATCTATTATGGATATTTTTTATGCCAACACATACAGATTTCTGTTATTTTAAATATGAGCCGATCTTTTCAGAAATCACTAGACAATGGGGCTATTCAAATTCAGTTAAAATCAATTAAAATTGTATCAAATTAAATTAAATTAGAAGTTCAGTTTCCTCTGTTCCACCAGCCACATGTCAAACCCTCAATAGCCACATGTGAGTAGTGACTACCGTACTGCACGGCACGGATACGGAACATTTCCATTAATGCGAAAAAGTCCGTTGTACAGCACAGTTATACATTTACAAAGGTTTGCATGGGTTTATTGAACAAATCCTCTATTCTTGATATTAGGTTATCCCCAGCTTATTTTTTTCTCTATTCTAAGTACGACTGCAAGGCATATTTTTGTAACGATCTTCAGGCAGATCCAGGATCACTTTCTAAACTTCAAGGTGGGGCTTAACTCCAACATAACGGCACATGCTAGTCTCAGCGCTGACCCAGCTCTTGCTACACTGAGTTCCTGGTTTCCTTTCTTTGACTCTGCTACCTCACTGTCAATCACGTCCGGATTCTGTCTTCATGCTTTGAGACTGCTATCATCAAAATACAATAAACTGAGTGCTTAAATAACAAACATTTATTTCTCATGGTTCTGGAGACTGGGAAGTGCAAGATCAAGGTACTATCAGTTTCTGTGTCTGGGTGACAGACTATTTCCTGGCTCAGGAGGGCTGTCTTCTTGCTCTAACCTCACACGGCAGAAAGGAGAGATCTCTTTCTATAAGGGCACCAATCCCATTCACCAGG
Organism: Ursus americanus; assembly: GCF_024610735.1. Lineage (NCBI taxonomy): Eukaryota > Metazoa > Chordata > Mammalia > Carnivora > Ursidae > Ursus > Ursus americanus. Next base: position 21,087,534 of record NC_142135.1, read on the forward strand.
GCAGGGCCTAATCACGTCCCAAAGGCCCCATCTTCAGATACCATCACAGTGGGGCTTAGGATTTTAACATATAAATTTTGGGGGGACACAAACATTTAGTCTATAAGCAGATACCGTGTCATCTCATGTTTTAACTATTTCAATAGGCCTTTTTTATCTTTATGGTCTCTATGTATATAAAACAATTCTTATTTTCTTTCTTTTTACTCTCTTTTAGAGGTAAGCTTTCAAAAAACAGCCTCCTCATTTACCTTATACTTCTGTATAAGTCAATGTAAGCTAGGTTGTGCCACAGTAACAACAACAAAAAAACCTCTCAACTTCTTAGTGGCTCAGAACAATAGGATTTTTATTTTTCACTCATGTTATAGCAATTGGCTGGGGCTCACTGCTGTGAGAGGGAGAAAGCTTGGCAAATTCATGTGCTAACTGTTTTGTGGGTTTTTTTTTGGTAATAGTGGCTGTTTTTATTGAAAACTTTGATTTTTTTTTGTTTGTCATTTTTTTTATTATGTTATGTTATTCACCATATAGTACGTCATTAGTTTCTGATGTAGTGTTCCATGATTCATTATTTGCATATAACACCCAGTGCTCATTACAACACATGCCCTCCTTAACACCCATTACCAGGCTAGCCCATCCCCTTCCCCTCCTCCCCTCCGAAACCCTCAGATTTTTTTTGGACTCCATAGTGTCTCATGGTTTGTCTCTCCCTCTGGTTTCCCCCCCACCTTTCAGTTTTCCCTTCTTTCCCCTAATATCCTCTGTGCTCTTCCTTATGTTCACATATAAGTGAAATGATATGATAATTGTCTTTCTCTGCTTGACTTATTTCACTTTGCATAATTCCCTCCAATTCCATCCATGTCGATGCAAATGGTGGGTATTCATCCTTTCTGATGGCTGAGTAATATTCCATTGTATGTATGGACCACATCTTTATCCATTCATCTGTTGAAGAGCATCTTGGCTTCTTCTACAGTTTGGCTATTGTGGATATTGTTGCTATGAACATCGGGGTACATGTGCCCCTTCTTTTCACTACATCTATTTTATTTATTTATTTGAGAGAGAGACAGAGAGAGAGCATGAGCAGGGGAGAGGCAGAGGGAGAAGCAGACTCCCTGCTGAGCAGGGAGCCTGATCATGGGTCATGATCTGGGTTCATGACCTGAGCCGAAGGCAGCTACTTAACCAATTGAGACACCTAGGCACCCCTCACGCACTAACTCTTAAAATTGCCTCCCAGAAGGGATAGACTTGACTTCCACTCACATTTGAAGGATCAAAACAAGTCACACCATCCTGCCTAACTCTAAAGGAGATGGGAAGTTCAGGTACCTGAGAGAGCAACTAGGATACTTGGTAAAAAGCACTAAGGATGCATCCAGTATTTATTTTGCAAAGGCATAATACCTTAGTGAGAATAACAGTGCTTAATGGGTACCATGTGCCAAACATTTCGGAAGTATTTTACATACATATCTCATTTAATCTTCACAATCTTCATTTTCTTCACAGTGATTACCCTTATTTTATAAATGAGGCATAGAAAGGTTAAGCATCAAGGTTGCATAGCTACTTAATGGTAGAACTGGGATTCCAGTCCTAGAAACTGCATGCTTAAATGCTTCCTACATTATTTTGTGTTGTTTTTTAGATTCATACCGGTGGCTTTCTCCTTTCTCATCTTTGAAAGGGAAATATTTTATCCAGACCTGCTGTCCCTAAATAATGCATAGATAAGCTTCCTTCTATGGTTATTTGGGTGTGACCTGGCTTTTCCTCATAGAAAGTAAGTAGAGGGCTGGATGAGGCAACATCACATGAACAGGTAAGTCTGTATTACCTGAGAAAGGTAGAAAGTCCCCATGAGCCATCAACATTGAAAACTTGAATATTTTGCATAAATGTTCTCTGTTGAAACTATGGCAGAAGCTGACGCTTCACTGAGCTGGGGGAGTATCCAGTCCTTTGGGGAGGTTCTTTCCAGTTGTGTATGGAGCTTTAGGCTCAGGGCAAAGGAACACTACTAAAAATAACTCAGTTAAGAGAGAAACCCTTGACCGTGGGCTTTCTGCTAGATGTGGCTGCAGCTATATACTCCCGAACTGCTGCCTTTCCTTGTTATTCATTCGTATTTGATTACTCCTTCTCTCTCCCGTGGCATGCCTTTGCTTTTAGATCTTATCCTTTCAAATCAAGAGAATTTCCGCCTTCAAGCCCATATTCACCTTACTAGTGCCATTATGCTTTTCCAAGTATGAGCAAATGCCACGGGTGGCATGAGGATTTCTCTGCCTTTTCTTGCCAACAGGTCTATGCATATCCCTAGCTCTGGAGAAATTGACTCCCAGTGTGGTTATCTTCCATCTGCTCTTAACCTGCTCCAGGGCCTTGCCCTAATCGTCCATCCCCTTCCTTCCCAAAGCTGCCTTTGAGAAAAGGTAGTTACTTCTTTTCACTGTTGGTACTGAAGCTGGCCAGAACTCCCCACTTTGTGGTTCCTATGTTGTTGGCACCATTCCCTGGGTTGCAGAGGGTCACTTTGTGTTCACCCCTGTATCTCTCCTCTTTGGTCATTTCAGTGACTTCCCTGGGGGGGGGGGGGCGGGAGTGGAGACTGTTTATGTTGTCATCCTTCCTGTAAGTCTGGTTTCTATTTTTTTCAAACATTTTTTAAAACTTAGCAGATGTTAAAAAGTTGCTTAAATTTGCATTTCTTGATTACAAGTTAGTTTGAACATTTTCCCAGACATTTGTTTCCTATTTGTATTTTCTCTTGTGTGAATGTTGTTTGTTTGATACTTGATCATTTGGCTATTGCAGTCCTATGGGTAGTTTCTAAAAATATAGGTTGCATTCTGAGATCATTAAGGAAACATGCCTTTCTATCACTGTTGATGCAAATATTTTCTTTTTAGTTATGTTTCTTTTGCATTGTATATACAATTTATAATGGCTTTCTGTCATGTTATCACTCTCCAGAATTGCTTTCCTTCCTAATTGGTTTACCTGTTTGGGGGCTGACTCTTCTCTCTGGCATGTAGGTTCCTTGAAGTCATGGGCTCTGTCCGTCCTGTGCCTATACTCTGTGTACAGATTCACCTGTGCACTGACTTCCCAGGACCTAGAATAGTGCCTGGCACAGAGCAGCTGCTTAATAAATGTTTATTATATAAAAATATGTTTTATTGCTTCAAATCCACCAAAGTGACCATCTCTTCTTAATGGTATAAATGCTTAATCTGTTTTTTTCCAGATTGCTTGATTAAATGAAAGCACTTAAGATTCTTTAATTTTACTGGCATACAGCTATATTGTTTTCCTTCGGACTATTATCTTAACCCCATATATTATTTGGCATTTCCCTCTTTCATTTTTTGTACTATTTTTAAATCATACATTAAATTATTGTGTTCCATGGATTAAATTTCCTAATTTTGAAATATTACCATATGAGTTTTATTACTATTGCTTTAAATAAGATTTAAAACAGATCTTGTAAGTTTAATTTTCCCTCATAGTTTTTCTGTTAAGAATATTCCTTAATAATTGACTCGTATTCTTTCAAGTTAATTTTAGAATCATTTGGAGGTCATTACTGATGGGTCCTCATAATTACTAGCATCTCTTCTAAATGCCTACAAACTAAATAATTGTTAATTTGGTTATGGTTTGGCATCAAACTTCTTAGTTTGTCATTCCCAGCATCCACCTTTCCCGTGTTCTAAAACTCTGAACAGTCACTGGGTGTTGTATGTTACGTAATGAATCACTGAATTCTCCAGAAACCAATATTGCACTGTATGTTAACTAAATAAAATGTAAATAAAAATAAATAAATAAAACTCTGAAAAGTATTTTCCCATCTCTGGACTTCTGAGGCCTCTTCCATTTCTCATGATTGCTTGGATGTTAACGGTAGCTCTGAGAGTGCACCTGAGTTTTGTTAGTGTCCTGGAGTGCGGTTCTTTATGGATTGCTGATTAAAACTTATTAAATGAATGAAGGGCTTTTGATACGGTCTTCACTGATATCTTAAATTGCAGTTTCCACCCCATTTGCATTCTACCCTCCTACTTTAATGACTTTAGCCATAGTTAAATCAGAAAACAAACTCCTCTTTTATGTAATCTCTGTAGTCATCCATTCTTTTTCCATATTCTTTTTTTTTATTTTAATGTTTTTTTATTATATTATGTTAGTCACCATACAGTACAATATTCTTTCTTTTTAAAGATTTTTAAGATTTATTTATTTATGTTTTTATTTATTTATGAGAGAAAGAACAAGCAAGCAGGCAGGGTGGGGGGGGTCTGGGGCTCAGCAGGAGAGGGAGAGAGACTGTCTAGCAGACTCCCTGCTGAGCATAGAGCCTGATGCCGGGCTCAGTTTTTCACGATCCTGAGATGATGACCTAAGCTGAAACCAAGAGTTGGACCCTTAACTGACTGAGCCACCCAGGTGCCCCTCCATATTCTCTCAATCAAAAAAAAGTACTTATGTTCCAGTTTCAGTACTAGGCTCTGTGGATTTTTTTGCTTAGTGCTAAAAAAAAAAAAAAAAAAGCAGTCACTGTCCTTGCTTTTGTGTAGTGTGAAAGTTGAGGTTTTCTTTCCTTTCCTTAGTCCTAGAACTAGAAGAAGGGAGAAAAAGGGAGAAAAACACTGGAGTTTTCTAACCTTTAGATTTCAGTTGAATTTTTAGAGACACGTTTGAATTATTTCCCTCAGCTTTGTCATTTGTTCCACATTCATCAAAAGAGGGTAGCAATTTGTGGGCTCGAGGAGCCTTGTCAGAATTTCTGCCACATTTTGGATATACGACGTTTCAAAACCACAAACCTACGCAATTGCTTTTCCAGGTCTGAGTCCCAGGGAAGAAACTGACCAGCCACCTTGATGAGTCGCTTCCCTTTGGGGGAACTATTTGTGTTCTTCCCCAGAGCCTGAACCTTTAAATTCTTCCTAGCAGCCAGTACAGGGTAGTCCTACTTCATCTGGAGGTTTGAAATTAATATCCAAGAGGAGTCTTGGTATGCTCTCCCCTCTTACTTTTCCTTCAGTCTTATATTCTTCTTCTCTCCTGACTCTGACCATGCACTTCTCTAGTCAGTACCAGTGGGTACACTTTACTGCTTTCTGTTTGCATTCTTTCTACCATCCATTTTAAGAAGTTATCATCCTCTTTTACGAGGGTAATGTGGGAGGGTATCTCTTGGCTCTTTCGTTCATATTCTCTAACAGGTTACATAAACAGCAAATGCAGCTAAGTCTTTGGTGTGAACTTTGGAGGTCCTTAAAACAGTTCCTTTGGTATTCATAATTTCGATGATTGGATTAATAAACTCACCCCCTCACCCCACCTCCTGAGGAGCTCTTTCTGTAAAGTTTGTAAATAGAATATAGAAGACTCAAGTGTTTATCTTGGAAATTATAAAGTTGAGAGATACAGATACAGACTGGGCTTCTGGTATATGTAAGAGTCGATAGAAGAAGTTAGAAAGAAGTTTAAACTGCATAAAAATGGCACCATCTAAGGGACAGGCAAATTGAATCAAGTCTTCTTAAAAGGCCAAAGAGAGTCTTACTCTGGTCAGTGTCCTAGGGATGACCAAGCCTAAGGAAACTTGTATCGAGTACATCACTTCAGAATCTAAGGCAGACCCACAAGCAGAATGATTAACATTGGCCTGATCAGCGCATTCCCTTCCCGTAGCCAAACTGTATTCATCAATTCAACACTTTTTATTTAGAGATCTATAATGTGATAGACACTGTGCTGGGCTCTCAGGCTACAGGAGACAAAAGAAAGACTTGGCTCCTGATATTAGGAATCTTAAGGAGATATTGAAACACCAAGGAGCAGATAATAATATACTAGATAACAAGGGCTATGATAAAAGAGTTTATTAGCAGGATACTATAGAAACATATAGGAGAGTTATCAAATTTAGATTAGGTGTGTTGGAGAAGGCCTCCCAGGAGAAAATGACTTATAACCTAAAACCTGAAACTATTCAAAGGTGACATGAGGTTGGGTCCAAGTTGTGGTTCTGGCTGAGGGAACAAGGGAATACAGATGTCATATACCACCAAGTTATATTAAATCTAGGCTTCTATTTCATCATGAATAAATTGAGGTGAAATCCACTTAGAATCTACAGTTTCTATCCAGGTACATGTTGGAATTACATTACTCTACAGACTAGAATACTCTAAGTCCAATACCCAAGGCTGTGCTCTCCCTAGACAGTACTTGGGTGGACACACAAATATTGGCCTTGCTGATTTCCTTTTTTGTTTGTTTTCATCATTGACCAACTTTCCCCCTTTCTCTATCCCCAAACCCAAGATTTACACAGTCCCAAAGCTATGATAATACATTCAAAGATGTTACCTCAAAGTTCTGTTGGCCTGAAACCATCCTGACCCCATCAAGGGTCTCTACATATGTATGTTCTGACCAATAGTTCTTTTTTTTTTTTTGAAGATTAACCATGGTTTATTTATAACATACTTACATGCGTTACTGCTCATCAGGATATTATATTACAGAGATGTAATATAGACTTATTTTATATTCAAAAATGTAAGAGAAAAAGAATTTAGAGGTAAATCTAAACGACCCAAGCTTCTTTATTTTTATTTTTATTTTTTTAATAATTTTTTATTATGTTATGTTAGTCACCATACAGTACATCCCAAGTTTTTGATGTAAAGTTTCATGATTCATTACTTGCGTATGACACTCAGTGCACCATGCAATACATGCCCTCCTTACTACCCATCACCGACCTATCCTGATCCCCCACCCCCCTCCCCTCTAAAGCCCTCAGTTTTTTTCCCAGAGTCCATAGTCTCATGGTTCTGACCAATAGTTCTTATTTTGCAACTCAACATTCAGAAGGCAATCTATTTTTTCTGTTGCTGAGAGTCACCTAATTGTGACTTTCCAAATTTGCGTACTTCTAATTAAGTTTGCTTTCTTCTCTGTAGGCAGAAAGAACATAAATTTAATTAGAAGTCAAAAGGATCTTCTATTAAAAGGACCACTGTCTAACAATGGACAATGGACTGAAAATACCCAAGCCTACCACTGAAAACATTCAAGCATTGTTTGGTGATTTTCTATCAGAAATGATATAAATGTGATTCCAGCGGTTAAGGGGAAGTTGACTCCATTTTCCAAAGATCCCTTAAATCCTGGACTCTTGCTTAAAACTAGCAGAGAAGTCATCAGAAGATAAAGGTAAGAGTTGATATAGTCCAATGGCACACAATCTCTGAAATGAAGATGAAAATGTCAAGAACAAAAGATCTTAAAGGCTGTTGTTCTCACCATATGAGAAAACACACCTTTATAAGACTCCTGGCTCAATAATACTGCAGAAAAATCAGGTCATGCTGCACTTTAAAAACTCCTAGATGACCTTTCTGGCCTGTCAAAATTAGTGGAGAAAATTTTAATGATACTCAGATCTATTGATGTTTTATGCACTGAACTTTCTTGAAGAAATCAGGGGACAATATACCATTATAAAGTTTTAGTTCTACTTCTTCTCTCTTACTGATCTAATTTTTGATCACACATCTTTTTTTGGAAATAAAAATGCTTTATGAAATGTCATCCTTGAGAGTTTTGGTCGATGTTTTCAGGGTCTGTCATTTTGGTTAGTCATTAGATGGCTCTGTGTCATTTATGTCCATATATGAGAGTAACTGACCAAGAAATCTCATTGACTGGTAATGTTGATCATTCATACACAAGTATCTAGATGTTTCTGTGGTAATATTTTTTAAAGGAATGGTTTCCCTAACTTGCCATTTTTAGCCCCTGAGAAGTAAGTTGTTCCTGAAGGATTACATGACCTTTGACCTCTCCACAGGAGGGAAATGAGAAGTGACCTGTCTGTGGGTAACCACCATGTTGTCCTTTGGTTATGAACTCATCCAGAGTTGACTTGCCAATGTTTGTGTAATAGTTACAGAGCCTCGAACACTGGGTGCATCGAGAGGTATCTGAGAAATGTAATGTGCTTTAAATTACCAAGAAGTAATTTGATCTGAATGAGGCAACTCCAAAGAGAGCTCATTATGTTTCACCAAAATGCAATTGCAAACTGTAATTGGATTTCTTTTTAAGATGAACAGCAAACCCAGGGAAGTGGTGCATTTATCATTTTTGTCAATCCCTTTCTAGAACTTGAGCATTAGGGGCGATGGCACACAGTGTCACCCGCTCAGGAACAGAGAGTGTTCTGTAGCTCAGTACTACCGATGCTCTTCACTTGTACGCGGTAGCCATTAATGGGTTTTAGGCAGAGGAGGCATTATTCAGTGGACATTTTTAGAAGGTTAATCTGAGAGCAATATTTAGAGAAGACTGGGGGTCAGAAAAAGAAATTAGAGGAAGATAGGATACGAGACTGTTGTCCTAGTCCAGACCTATAATGTTAGGGCTTTGGACCTGGGTGGGGGTGGTGGGATTGGAATGAAAGATGTGGGTATGAGTAATAATTCAATGTCACTGCACCCACTAGCATTTAATAACTAGTTGCATGTTGGGGATGGTGTATAATGGAAATAATCCTCGTCTAAGTATTTGGAAGAAAGAGGTTTTCAGGGCAAGGTTAAGGCTAAATTTTCTATTTTATGAAATAAAGGAATTGAACTAGCATGAACTCCAGTTCCTTTCCAGGCCTAACATTTTCAGATAGGAAGATTTTAAGGCATTTTAAATTTGCCCTCCATCCCTGTTAGGGAGGCTTCACATTGGAAAGAGTAAAAGATACAGTTACTATTTGGTATCTCCCTATTTGGTGTCTCACTGGCACCCAGACACCCCAAAAATTTCCCTGGCTAATGGAGGCCCTGAGTTTGAAAACCATATCAACCTTTCTGATCCTTCTCCAGAGTCAAAGATTGTTCGTCTTAGATGTCCTTATGTACTTATAGCCTATAATGCATTTTTTTCCTCAGAGATAATATTTTATCTTTGTCTAGTCAGCCCGATTTTCAGATATACATTTCGTTTAGACTTTTCAGGCGCACTGTGAGGCATATAAACATCAGGGGTATCAATACACCAATTCTACGGATGAAGCGGAGACTCGGGACAATTAATTCGGTTGTACAAGATCACACAGCTAGTAAGTGGTGAAGATAGAACAGAATGTCGGTTTTCTTACTCCAGACCCATTACACTTTTCACTCTATGTGTATATTCGTGGAAATTTTAAATCCCTGGGCCAGAATATAGAAGTATTTTGGGGCCAGGGGCATTTGAAACCATTCAAAGATTACCATTTGGCCTGCTTTCCTACTTCCAAATATAGTCCCTGCAACCATCTCATTTTGAATAGTTCTGACAATATTCTACCTAGTAATCCATAGCAATAATGATCATAATCACACTTTCTCCCTGACCATCCCAAAGAACGTTTAGCGTATTAATGTTGTTAATTAATCTTCATGACATCCTGGCAAATGAAGCAGATTGCAAGGAGGATGTCCCACTTGGCTGACTGGGAAGCTGAGGTAGAAAGCAAGGTTACAGAGCTGCCTCAAGGTGAGACTAAATCAGCAAAGCCAGTGAGCCAAGAATAGCCTTTTCACAGCTGAAGCCTCAAAGTCTGTTGGGAAGGGGCTCTTGCTATTCTCCTTAGAAGATTACTGTTCAGACACCAGAAGGAAAAAAAAATGTCACTTTAAAGCCAAGCTTTTCTTTGCTTCGTTATTTTTCAGTGCTTTTGAATTCACTATTTCTCTTCTGTGGGGTTCCCACCCTTTTGCAACTGAGGTGACTCGGTCTTTCTCTCTTCTGGGAGAACATACCTAATTGTCCTGCAGATGACAATTTCCTTTACCCCTGTAGTGTCGCCTCCCTCCCACCTGCTTTCTGGTTTTTAATGGTTTTTCTGGAATTTATTCATTGGTCTGTGCTTCCTTTACTCAGGAACCTAGAATGGAGTCTTGTCTTTACAGCACACATTTCTCCACTGGGAGGAGAGTATTTGTTTCCAATGCTGTGTTTCAATATTTTATTTTCATCGGAGAGGAGATTGAGTGACTTCATCTGTGTTAAAAATGATGATTGTGTCCATAATCACGTGCCCAGTCCAAGCTCTGTGTGGTTTCTGTGGTTACTGCAGCTCTGGGAGATTGGCCCGTGAACCAATGACTGATTGCCCTGTGGTGAAGCTGAGGAGGAGAGTGTTGTTTCTCTGTGGCAGGGAGTCCAGTTACACTGGGGGAAAGGGAATGGGATTCCTGGAGGCTGACAGGAAGACCATGTTATCTGTGGGAAAAGGAACAATTATGTTGCTCTGTTGTTGGGAAATGTGGTTGTCTTTAACCTTGAGCTCGACCAAAGAATCCTTTATGATTTACTTTGACACTGTATTTAAATCCCCCACAATAATTAACTATCTTTCAAACATCACCAGGAAGTGGGTTATCAAAATAATATTACTCTGATGGTAAAAGTATCTTTAAAAGCCTAAGCCACTTAGCTCAGCAAAGATAAAAATGCCAAACAAAGCCCACACCAGCACATTACCAAAATATTTGCTGGCCCTCTTTTCAAAATCACGGTCTGTGACATTTTCTGAAAAGTTTCATGTGATCCAGATGAGTAGTACAGGATGGGAAAGAGCCCAAGTAATCTTTTTATGAAGTACTTGCTCAGTACTTACCTTGTGTGACTTGAGACAAGTGAAATGGTAGAAGAGGAGATTAAAATGCTGGCAGAGTTCTAGGAGTTTCAGAGGAGGATTAGCAAACAAATGCTATACGTGTTGCCACCTTCCATTCGCAAGTTCATGGCAGACATCACTAATGGAGCATACCCCTCTTCCCTGTGGAGCCTGTTCTCGATTCACAGTCATTTTCATCATGGCACTAAGCACAGCCACGATTGAATGATAGGACTTCGTTCTCTAGTTGAAAACCTATTACCATCTCAGTTTTAGAGCAAGCTGACTTGCCCTATTTTCCTCCAGAATAAAGCCAAAGAAACAGGGTGAGGGTAGTGGGCAGGGCAAGCTGGTGTTAATATAGTTAAGGTATTTTCCAAGAGATCTGGGCTACTCTGATGTCGGGGCTGTGATGGAATTTTCTCCAAATTTAGGACACTTAAAAATATTGCATCATTAACAAAAGAAAGGCAATTAAAAATATCAGTGTTTTGCCTTTGGAATTAAATTTTGATAATGCAAAGAGTTTGGGGGAGGTTTGAGGAAATGTAGTCTCATTCACCTTGGGATAGTAGAAATTGGATACATCACAGTTTTGGAGGCCTACTTAGGAAAGTCCAAAACAAAAACTGAATGCACATATCACTCGTCCCAGTAATTCTACCTATAGATGTGTTTCCACAAGTATTTAAAGATATGTATTTTTAGGGTATCTATTGCAGCATTGATTGCAAAAATAAAAATAAATGTACAATCTATATTTGTCTCATAAGACTACTATGCAGACATTCAGAAGTATGGTAGATGGCATTGTTTCTTTGTAATCATTCAATTCCTTTTCATCCTAGCTATGCTTTGTTGTTCCATTGGCTTTGTGCTTGGCCGTATAATATGTCTCACCCATGAGATGTGAATGGGTATGATATTTGCCACATTCTAAAATGTGATTGCCTAGCTTGGCTGAAGCCCTTTTGCTCCAACTCTTTATCACGTGAGCATAATGTTACATTGTGGCTACTTTATCAGCTTAGATTCCAAAATGAGAAAGTGAGTTGAACAGAGCTTATTGGGGAAGAGCCAAGTGAGCCCAGCTAAGTCGAGCGAAGCCCTTGGAACTACAGCTGACCTGTAACTATCATGTAACATGAGCAATGAATAAATATTTGTTGTAAGCCACTGAGGTTTTGAAGATGTTTGTTATATAGCATTACTGCAACAAAACCTGACGGATACATCTAACTTAGAAAAAATGTCAGGATTAAGCTAAGTGAAAAGTATGACCTAAAAACATAATCAATGTAATTGACATTAAAAAATTTATCCACACATCCATCTTTGCCTGGATATGTATAGAAAATATCCGAAAAGATGTAGAGAACTGTCAAAGGTAGGTAACTCTGGAGTGGTTGAGGGCAGGAGGGATAGAGGGATGAGGCATTCAATATTTAATTTGTTATCTTAACTGTTCGAGTTTTTCATTAAAATGGGTTACTTTTAATAAAAAATATTAAGGAAGGTTTTCCTTTTTAGTCTTTGCCATTTTGGGTATTTGTTCTAATTTTGATTATTGATTTTATTATGCCAATATACTGTGAGTTCTGGTGGGGAAAACAATTCCACAAGAAATGTCAAGGCTCTGATAAACGAAACAAAAACCAGTTCTGTATTCATTCCTTAGAGACATAACTTGAGATCTAACCTGAGACTCGTCCCAAATGCTGAGGAAGTAGGTGGAGAAGAGCAAAGGGTTTTTGGCAGTGACGAGTTGCTGCCTGGGTTGGTGTTCCCAAGTCACCAGGACAAAGAGAAACACAAGGAAATTTGAAAGCGGATTGGCAAGTGCTTTCTCTCTTCTCTCTCCCTGGCTCTCACCAGGTTTGACCCTTTTCTCTGTGAAGAGCCAAGACTCATAATCAGTGTGTTTAACATTTTTTTCTAATCTAAAAAATAACAAAAAAGCCTCACCCCAGACAAAACTGAGAAGTAATCCTTTCCCTAATCTATCCCAGACCAAGAAAACCCGCCTTTCCTTTGTCCTATTCCTTTGTGATTCATGTGATGGAAAAACAAAGATCTCTTTTCCCTTGAGGCCATTGTTCCTACAGTTTCTTCTCCGTGGAATATCCCTCCCTTACTTCTACTTTTACCTCAGTAATTCCTGGTAACCTTTAGAGCTCAGATGTCACCTCATCCAGACACCTGTTCTGCCCTCCTGTGTGTCCCGGTATCACAGCATGTATCAGAGAGTGTGGAGCCATCACGTTCTGCTGTCAATGCCCATTTACTTGTCTTCCTTGCCTGTTAAGCTCTTTAAGGTTGGGCATCGTGGCTTTTTCATCGCAATATCCCGAGTAACTCATCCTGTGCTTGGATTGCAATAGGTGCCCAATAAATATTTGAATATTTCTTCAAGTGTGTGATTGGATAAAGTTATCTGTATTCAGATGTTAATATCTAATTTTTTAGGAATGTTTGTCTTTTAATAGAAATGGGCAGGAATTTTAGATTCTTCCATTAACAGGCTTTTCAGGCACCCATATATATATATTTTTTTCCCCTCTCCAGAGCAGCCTTCTGACTCTTAGAGTGACCTGTGTCCTGATTTGGCTGGGATTGAGGGGTCCTGAGACTTGGGAGTTCCAGGGCTAATATAGCAATAGTCATGGGCAAATTGGGATGGTTGGTCACTCTCTTTTTAGATCAATCACATATGAACCACCAGTTCTTCTTATACACAGATCAAGGCTGTACCATCGTCCTCTCACAAGAGTTCGGAAAGAATACCACAATTAATATGTTATTACCAATATTTCTATTTCTCCTACCCTTCAGGGGATAATCACATCTTCATTTATAACACATAAAATCATGTTGATTGAAATCTCCCATCCCTTCCTGCTGTGTCCACAAAAGGTTATCAATCAATGCGAAGAGCTTATTAAGAGAACAGTGTAAGTACTTAGAGGGCAGGGGCTCTGGCTGTTTTTATAGTGACAGAAGAGTGCCCAGGCAATGCTGCCTTCTTAAGCTTCTCATGCCAGCAGTGCTGATGAGAGAGAGAAGGGTTTCAGGACTGTTAGTCATACTCTAAGTTTCCACAAATTATGCAGTCTGGCTAAGAATCAAGGACCCTTATGCAAGCACACCTCAAATAGTCTTCCAGGGAATGTCGATGTGCTACAGCTAAACAGACAAGCTCTTGTCTCTGTCGAGTCTGCAGGTTTCTACCAGAAGTCAAACCACCTTCCCTGTCATGGGCAAAGGTTGGCTAAGGCCAGCTGGTGGGCACAGCTGTGACTTACAGGGATTTCCAAATCCAGACTCCAGCAGGAAATCAGTTCTCGGGCTGGCAGCTGTGCTCCAGCTGTGATGGAACACAAAGGGCTCTCCCAGAAGACAGCTGAGACTGAACCAGATCCCCACTCCCAACTACTCAGTCTTCTCCAGAACATTGAAGTTTTCTTTGGAAGCATCAGATTACACCAAATAGGGATGTTCTCCAAACTGTGGCTTGGCGAAGCTTTTACCTCTCCACGGTCTTCCTCTCTTCTCTGTGCTTTCCTCTGAGCTTCCGTTTGGGGCCAGTTAGAGGCTTGGGTGAGAAGGGGCAGAGAGAGCATCAATTCAAAAAGAGCAGTGGTTTATTACCATTTATTCAGTCAACAAGCATCTACTAGGCACCTATTCACAGCTGTGTTTTTCTCCGTGGCAGGGGGCACATGATGAGTAGTTACATCTGTGACTTTTCTCGTTTCTCCTGTCCCCTGGGTGAGGCTCTGAGAGCACCCTGGATACGAACACCAAGGGGGTGTGTTTCTAGGTAGAAGCACGATCCACAAAAGGGATGTCTTCAAAACATTTTTTTGAGGATAACATGTTGACAGGACAATCGTTAAAATTGATAATAAAGTGGTAGAAGAATCAGTATAAAGGTAAGACAGTGGAATACAAGGAGAAGGAGGCAGAGGGAAGGACATCAAAGATTGACTGCGTAGCCTGTTCCTTCTTCCTTTTCTATCCTCACCTTAGGCTTGCCTCCTGATGTTATTACCCAGATAAGCCTCTTACCCTGGGAATGTTCATGATACCTGCCTTTGTTGGCTTCTCCTGTGGCTCTGGGTAGAGCTGACTCCTTAAAATGGAAGTGGTAACCTTGAATGGTGAGATGGCAAGCAGCATCTCTCCCCACAGAAAGAAAAGAAGGAATGTCCTAGCTACTATTTCTCAGTAATAAGCCGCCCTAAAACTTAGTGGAATAAGACAACAATTTATTTTGCTCACAGATTCTGTGAGCCAGGAATTAAGACAGTCCAAACAGGGATGGATGGTCTCTGCTCCATTAGGTCTGGTACCTGAGCTGGAAAAACCTGAAGACGAGAAGTGATATAATAGATCACTTCTAGAGGCTGGAATCATCTGGAAGCATCTTTACTTTTATTTTTTTATTTTTAAAAAAGATTTTATTTATTTATTTATTTATTTATTTATTTATTTATTTATTTACCTGAGAGAGAGAGAGATCAAGCATGAGTGGAGGGAGGAGTAGAAGGGGAGGGAGAGGGAGAGAGAGAATCTCTCAAGTAGACTCTGTGCTGAGAGTGGAGCCCAACAGGGCTTGATCTCATGACCCTGAGACCATGACCTGAGCCGAAACCAAGAGTTGGACACTCAACAGATTGAGCCACCCAGACGCCCCTACTCTTATCTTTAAAGGTTGATGCTGGCTGTCAGCTGAGACCTTGCCTGGAGCACTTCCATGTGGTTTCCTCTCCCTGTAGTCTCTCTGCACGGACAAATTGCGCTCCCTTATAGCATGGCAGCTATTTTCCAAGAGCAAGTATTCCAAGACAGTATGAGGGCATGGTATTCTTGATCCATCCTCCTGCCCTCTTCAATTGGTTGAGGCTATACCAAAGTTCTATCCAGGTTCAACGCGGACGAGACATAAATCCTATCACTTGGTGAGGGGAATGTTAAGGTTACATCATAAGATGAGCATGTAGCATGGTAGGTGTTGTGTCATCTTTGGAAAATACCATCTGCCACATCTTCCTAAGTTAAAAGTTTGAGAAAAGAGGTTCGAATTTAGGTAAGGTTGGGGGACTGGAAGCCATAATTTTTTTCTTTGGAATTCTTCTGACTTTCTGCATATGCTCTGCTGATTAAGCCTCCATACCGTTGCCCTTGCAGTTCACTCTGCCACGTATGTACATTCCCATCTTCTTTGTTAGACATTCTTTGATTTGATGTCCCAGGCATAATTCTGTTGGCACTTCATTGCTAAAATCTCCTCTGATGAATCAAGATAGAATTATCCACACATTTCCCCGTTCTCCAAATAATAGCTAATATGTAATGAGCACTTTTCTATGTACCAGGCACAGTTCCAAGTAATTTACATATTTTAAATACTTTATTCTTCCCAGCAAGCCCATAAGGTAAAGAACATTATTATTACTCATATTTTACAGATGAAGAAACTGAGGCACAGAAAGATTAAACAACTTAGCTAAGGACATACAGCTTAAAAGTGATGGAACCAAAATTTAAGACAGAGCCAGGCAGTAAGCCAGACCCATTCTGGAGGACAATTGGAAGAAAGACTTCAAAATGATGTTTATAGGAAATATTTACAAAGTCATTAACCCAAAGAGAAGAGGTAGGAAGTGAACCTAAATTCCCAAAACCTTGGTCAACTCAGTCCTTTCAGTAATTTTAGGCACTTTCCCCAATAGTGTCCAATGAATCAAAGATCTGATTAAGATCGGATATCAAAGTGCTAACAGAAAATTTTTTCTAGCATTGCAAACCTACATTTAAAGAAGAGCAGAAAAGAAGCTTGAGAACACACAATTTAAGATAATTATTTTAGAAATATTTCTGTGAAATCTGGGAAGGGTTAAGGATGTGATCGTCTCTTTTCCTTTTCTTCCCATGGAAGAAAAGTAGAATTTTAAATAGCTCCTCTTCCCCTGCTTGGCAGTGTTCTGACTTTGGAGGATGCCTCTAATTGCTCAGAAGCACAACCTTCTCTCCTTGAGAATCCTGGCAAATGATTTAGGCACTTTACTGTTTCTTTGCAGCTTTCCTTGCCCTCCCTAGCATTCTCCCACCCAACACACATCTGCGTAGTTGCTAAGCATGAGGGTTTATTTGACCTCATATTCCAGGCACACTGTTTTGTTTTTGTTTTTGTTTTTTTGGAAGAGTTTCTAAAGTGAAAGGGGCAAGGGATGTTTCAATGTCATTGGGTCATTTTAATTTTTCTTGAAGAAAATAATGTTAACTGTAGTCTGATTACATGGGTAGTTAGTGTCGAATATGCATATGCCTGATTTGTTTGGAGAGAATTACCAGTCAAGATGCCAGGGATTGCAGAAGCTCCAGGGAGGGAAAAACTCAAACTTCTCAGATGCAGAGACTTCATCCAAAAGTAATCCTGGACTTTTATTTCCTGTGAGAGGCTTTCCAAAGCCTGTGTGGTCTCATTTGTCTGCTGCTACTACTGCCCCAGACCTGAATTTCCCCTCCAAAGTCTAACTTAGGTTGTAGGAAGCCATGCATCCTTTCTACCTTTGGAAATTGAACACTTGCTTTCTGCCAGAGGTCTACAAAGTGATCCAGTACCCAAGAGGCAGGTTAAAATGCTTACCTGACTCTTTATTGGAGGAGGTCATTGAGAGGACATGAGTGCCAATTGACCTATGTTCTGGATTGGGACAATTGAAGGCTCAATAGTGCCTCCCTTGTCCTTGGGATGATGTTCTGCTCACTGTTTCCACAGTAGGAGCTCTTCCAAGTTAGTAGCCTTGAGAGAGTGAGGTGCTGTTGACACCATCTGGATAGTATACTAACTGAATCCAGTTAAGACCTCTATATAAATGTTTAAAATTCTGGTGGGGAGGGTTAAAGATCTAGTCATCTTGTGGATGCCCAAGACAAGCCTAGTATGTAAGTTCCTCCACGAACAGGGGCCAGTTTATGAACCAACATTCCATGTGACCGATTTCCTCTCTTTGGCCCCTAAGTCCGAAGTTCCCAGCAAGGGCAGTCATCTGCTTACCACATTATTACCTTATAATTCATTTTTTATAGCTTTATTTTCTATTATTTGCCTGTGATTGGATGGTGGACGTTTGTAGAAAAAATGCTTGGAGGCAACTGTGGGGTTTTGAGACTAAATATGTCAGAATTTAAGATTTATAGAACTTTCAATAGATATTCCCTGAGGGGACCATTAGCTTTCAAAAGTGATCTTTACTGACCAGCATTTTCTTCTTGATGAGTTTCAGTCCAACATGGCTTCTCAGTCATTTTTGTGCACCTCCTTTTTGGTTCTTTGTGAAATGATTGATTGGAAATTTGTTCTTTGGGCTAAATATCATCAACATAGTTTTGTTTTCTGTCTTTTTTCTATTCTTTTGAATCTCAAGTAGAATTTCAGATATAATCACATTGCCTCTGCCTGTGGCTACTTCCTGCTCAAGTCAATCCAAAGATGCGCTTTTGGAGAAGGGACATGTGGCACAAAACGTAAATTGCTGTGCTCTGCTCCTCAGCCATCAAACATCCTTTGTTAACATTCTCATTTTCCGTTAAATGAGCTATTGTTGCTACAAGTCAGTGGTTCCACTATGGAATTTGTAGCACAATAAACAAAGTGTAAAATGTATGTAATGAGGACTGCCTCTAATTTCCCTTAATTGCACATTGAATTACAGCCAGCATGACCCTGACACCAACATTACTTCCCCAATACATAGCCTTGATGTACAGCAAATTTTTCTTCCATGACAGGTTTATTTCTTTGTTGAAGAACTGTTTAAGAGGTATTTCATTGTATGTTGCAAAGATGTAATTGGGCTCTGGCTGGTTTATTCACTTAATAGGTGTGGTAATAATTATATGTCACTTTTTAGTATATGGGCCCCTCATTCCTTTCCAGGTTGATTGTTTTATCTAGGAGGCATCTAATGGAGTTGCTCCAAAGTAATATCTGTGGGAAGATGAACTTCAGATTTATTTCTTCCGTAAGCTCGGGGCTTTGCTGTGTTCAGAAAAAAATGGCAGCTTTATATCAAATAAAGCTCAAAAAGAAAAAAAAAGGAAGGTAGTAGAATGTGCACATAGGATTACTTTTACTTAATATTTAAAGCATATTTTTCTTGAATGGCAGGGAAAATCTCTAGAGGCGTTGACTACTTACCAACAAACTACTGGACACAAAAGGGATGATGTGCACTGGAATTAAGTTCCAAAACAAACGTTCATGGTGATATAGATATTGTCTTCATCATATTATGCAATCCAAAACTATTTTTATTTTATCTTTTGCACCTCCAACATTAGTCCTGACTGCTCATCCACTTTGAGTATTGTTTTTCTTATTCGATTTTTGTTTCTCCATTTGCTTTTTCAACTGTATGTTGAGCCTAAGGTGTATTTATCATACAACTTAGAAATATTAGCCTGTATGGTGACTAACATAATATAATAAAAAAATATTAAAAAAATATTAGACTTAAGTATTGAGGATGCGTAGAATTGAGAGTAGGAAAGATGCAAAAGTTTGGAAGGGACAGTCGATTCTGGGCATAGCACAGTAGGACTCCATGAATGAATCTCTAGCAGCAATCTGATCTGAAGGGTCGTTGGCTTGGGTGATAATAAGGTGGCACTGCTTGAACAAGCAGCAGGTTGGGTATAGCTGCAATGACGTTGGTGATGGCAGGAACATGGTTGGCTGTGGTCATCAATGGTGGCTGCTTCAGTAAACTTGTTGTTCCATATATATCTTCAATGGTGGCAGCAGCAGCAACTGTCATCAGAACAAAGCAGTTGCCCTGGTGTCTTCAGTGGATACCAATGGCACTTGACATTTTTGGTGTCAGGAGTAGCTAAAGACCTTGCCATAGCAGTTAAAAGAGAGTGGGGAGGAAAAGAATTGAAACACTGTGGTTTGGAATTAAAGTAGTGTTCCAAGGACAATACCTACTGTAAATTATCTGTGGCTGGGCTTTGGGTATGGGGTAGGGAAGTTATTTTTCCAGTAGAGCTGATAGAAGGAAAGTCAGAGAGTAGTAGTATATGTTGTGTAAGACTGTGGTATTAAATGCAATAGTAGGTATAATGCACATAAAACAATGCCTGGCACACATTAAAAATAGCTAATTTTATTAATTTAATATAATAATAGTATTATTACTATTCCCTCTTGTTAAGCACTTATTAAGCACAGGGGCTGGACTAAGGTCTTTACTTATCTAAGATGGACAAAATCTTTTATCACTCAATTGTAGTTTATATATTGGTATGGACTGAATTGTGTCCTTCCCAAATCCATATGCTGAGGCTATAAGCCCCAGTAGGACTGTACTTGGAGATGGGGCCCTAAGGTGGTAATGAAGGCTAAATGAGGTCATAAGGGTGGAGCCCTAATTAGATATGACTGGTGTCTTTATAAGAAGAGGAGGAGACACCAGAGTGAGCGCAGAGAAGGACCACGTGAGGGCACAGGGACAAGATGCTATCAGTAAGCCAAGGAAAGAGGTTTCACCAGAAACCAATCCTGTAGGAACATTGATCTCGGATTTCCAGCGTCTAGATCTGTGAGAAAATAAATTTCTGTTGTTTAAGCCACCTAGTCTGTGATATTCTGTTATGAAAGTCGGAGCAGATTTAGTACATACATTGAAAACAAACATAAAACGAATCCTTCCCCCCAAATCCTTTATTTTCTATAATTTCATTTATTTTCTATGACTTTACTTTTTTTTGTCCTACCCAGTTGATGGGGAGAAGAGTTAGTCTTGTCAATTAAAGATTTCTTGGCTTTCTTATTTATAACCAACTGTTTGTTTAGTTACTACTCCCCCCTGCTTTCCCAAGGTGGCGCCCAGGAGTAGAGGAACTACTTGAAGTTTTGGGGCATGAGGTCATTCTGGTCTTTTACTGGGAAGGAGTTTGTGCTGCATCCATTGCTTAAGTATTTACAATAGCATAACTATTGCATCACATTTAAGGGCCTGGTGATTTCCTTCATGGTTGACTTGGGCTTCACTTTAGCTATCCCTGGCATTACTGGTCCTTTGGAGCTGGTCGTGACTCCTATTGCATTGCTAGGGCTCCTGGGAATTTTAAATCCTCCACAGACCTTGACTATGGGGGGTGGGGGCAGGGCTGATGGTAGAGGGTAGAAGAATGCTCTCTGGAGCACTTCTACCTGGCCCTTTCCTAAGTCATTTCTACTCTAACAATTAGACGCCATGTTTGCCTTGCTGCCACATAGACTCGGGTCATCTGTGAAAGGCATGAGCCCTGGGGAGGCAAAGAATAAGCACCCTACTTTGAAATCCCTGATCCTAACTTGAGGTTTTTAGATACCATCCCCTGAACACTGACCTCAAAGTGACAGGGAAACAAATTCACTTAGGTCTGCTCCCCAATTTCTCCTTTTCTCCCGTTCTTAGGCTCTATCTTCTCATTTTCCACTTCAACCCCAGTGACGGAAACTGCCCTTTAGTCCCATCCTACCCTTCCCCAACTCAAGGCTTATGTTAAAACCCTGTGCTCTAGTCTTTCTAGCTTTGTATAAAGCTCTGTCTTTCTAGCTCTGATGTATAAAGCTCACTTTTTGGAGTTCAAAGAACACACGCCATCAAAATCTTGGATTCTGAATACTAAAGATACTTGTCTTTAGCCTCTTGTCCTACCATGAACAACACAAATCTATCTCTTAAAACTCAAAGCCAAGCAACGATTTATTTGATCTAGGATGTTCTACCTGCCCTCTGGAACACTGAATACCTCAAGGGTGACAGGGAAGTGAACAATAATTAAGGGTTTAACGGGAAGGCAATGCATCGATCAAATATTTTCAAACATACTCTTCCTGCTATACTCTTCTCTTAGGAAATCCTTCCACACTCAACACTTCCCCTCAAATATCTTAAGCCTTTTCTTGGTATCTTCCTCCTTTCAAAGTGGGAGCTATGGTCTGTCTACATTCTGTTTTTGTCTCTCCTCCCTTTCCTTGAAAGAGTTAAAAGACAGCAGGCAGAGCTCCTTGGGGGTGTAGGGATAAGCCTTGGAATGACCTTGAATGACTGGAGGGTGTTAAGCAGCTTTGGGGGTAAAATCTAGAGGAAGCAAAAGTTGCCACTCTGATCCTAATCCTCATTACTTCCCAGACTGACCATTCTGTCTCTGGTCTCAGAAAGCCAAAGAGCAGCACTGGCTGAACAGAGGCCACTGGAGAGCAAAAGTAGGCTCCAGACTATGACCTCAAGCTTACTTCTTTGTAATCCAAGTTATGGGTTGTCATTCCAGCCTGACTTTGGGATCTCGGTTTTTTCTCTACAACATAGCCTGGCCAAATTACTGAACTGAAGATAATGACTTATAGTTGCTGAAATTACCCTTCCCTTTCCAGGAAAGATTTTGGTTCTTTCAGAGATTTAGATTTCAGGAAATGAACTTTGAAGTTGCTTTCCTTACTCATCCTTTTCTTCTTTCATTTGATTATTTCTGTATACTTCCTCTGTAGGTAGAGAGGGCAGAGCTCCAATGTAGAGTTTGTGATGAGCCTAGAGTCCCTCCTTCACTGTCTGGGGAAAGACATCCTCCCAGAGAAATCCTATTATTGGCTCTATTCGGTGTCCAGTGTGGTAGAGTGAGTGTAGAGGAGTAATGATCAAGGATGGGTATAGTGGTATGTAGCAGGTGACCTCCCAGGGTCTTGTGCACTCTAGTGTGGTGAAGGTGGAGTCATTGAGAGTTCTCCGGACTCCCAAGGGAGCTACAGAATTAAAGAAAAAACTGATGGACAGGAAGAAGTCTGAGGTCAGGAAGGGGAAGCTGAGGAAGGCAAAGATCTTTTGATCAGAAGCATGGGCTGGGAGCACGAGCAAGGCACCACAAAAATCAGGCAGAACCAGCTCTACTTGAATAGAGACCAACTTAGGTTACCCAAGGCTTGATGGAGCCAACTTTACCAGAACAGAAGAGAAGGGACAGAGGCCACCGCCAAAGTCCAAGCAGAATGAGATATCTCAAGTGCATACCAGCAAGAATTAGAAGCCAGGACATTATGTGACCTCTTCTCCACAAACGTATTTGCCCTCGGGTGGAAGGTGAGGTGCAGCAGGAAAAACTTTAGGAAGAACATTTTTATCCCAAAGCATCTTAGATTTGAATGGGATAAAAATGGAGAAAATTATACTTTAAGTTGGCTTTATAAAAATCACTGAATAAGAATGGACTGTACTGGAATGTGATAAAATATATCTTTTGCTATAGGCAGACTGGAAGTTTATACTTTAAGTTGAATTCACTTATTTAAAAAAAGCTACTTTTTTCCCTGAAATCTGAATTTTTATACTCATCCACTATGCTTGCTTGATATTTTAATCAATCCTATAAGGAAATTGGGCTCAGAGAGATGAAATACTTTGCTCAAGGTCACAGTTAGCAATTGATAGTCAATATTTAATTTATCTGGTATCAAAGTTTGTGTTTCTAACCACTGTGCCTAAACCTCAGAGTTCTATGGTTATTTTTATCCCGGTATTGTTTGTAATCCATAGGAAAGTATGCCCTGAAAAATAAGAGTTATAACTACATCCTGTTGCAAATGTTCTTTATTTGCCCTTTTATTCCCTTCCACTTCTTTGACCTCTCTGACCTTGTCCCTTTTGTTTTATTAGTCCTCCATTTTGTTCTTCTCTTACCACCCTGGTGAGCCCCCATGGTTGACAACTGGTTTCTCTTGGGGACTTCTTTGCCTACAAGGAGCTATGTGGCCTTCAGGATATAAACAAACCATATCATATGGAGGTACCTAGCCTGGCATCTTCCCTCTAAAATAGATTTTTAAAAATGTCAGATGCAACTGAAACATTTAAGACATATGGTGCATTAACTAAATGTTTAAACATTTGCCTTTAGCTGCGTGAACGTGTCATTGACGAGATGAGCTCAGTGAGCTATGTTGAAAATCTTTGGCTGAATCACTGTCCGGTAGAGAGTTCTATTTCTTGAATCTATTTAATATAAACCATCCCCAGATGCTTACAACAGATACCAAATATGTGTTATAATTTCACTGCTGAATGCAAATGGATATAAAAATGGAAGATCCAAATGAGAAAATGTATCTGTAATCTCCGTCATTACCTTTTATTTGAAATAGGTTCTGTAGGAGAAGGGTGCAAAGTATCATTAGAGCATCCCTGCATGAAGCAGGAAAAATTCAACTATTTTCCAGAAAATTTCAATACTTGAATGCATGGTCAGCAAATAGGCAAGTGTGGGAGTGCTCCCCCTTGTTCCATGTCCATAGCAGACATTGTTAATCAATTACAACACTTAATTTTCCTGCTGAGCCTGCACTTGGACTGAGAATTTTTCTCCACCCAGCACTCCAGGCAACCACTGCCAATTGATTCAAGTTGGAACTTAAAAAGAAACCTATTTGCAATCTCCAGACACAGAACAATGATAGAGCAGTGGGGTGTTTTTATATCTGATATATCTAACAGATGTGATAATTGGAGGTGTTAGGCCAATTTACTATTGGGATACTATTGGGATTTATTCCTTAAATTTAAAGGGTGGCTTTGGGGATCTTTGGGCTCTGGAAGAATCCACTAGGATTTATATTGGCCTCTATCTAGTTGGATAAAGGGTCAGTGTTTTGTTTTCCAGGCAGACTGGTTCCTCATATACCTATATTCCTTCCTACTTCACACTCTGAGTTTCACAAACTCAATGAAAATGCCAAGAATCCTAGACCTATTTGAAATAGAATGAGTCAGAAACTACTAGAGTTCTCAAAACTAAGATAATCACTTAAATTATGGATACTGCATAGAACTTCCTGGAGTAAAGAGGGGTGTGTGTGTGTGTGTGTGTGCATGCGTGCACACGTGCTTATGAGGGGTGGGAGGACTTGTATTTAAGATCTGATCTTATTTGCATTCATATTTCCTGCATAGGCTGTACATAATAACAGCTACTGTTTGTGTGCCTGATGAGGTATTAGGCACCAAAGGACATGCAATATAATTTAATCTTCATGACACTCCTCTGAATTACAACATGCCCATTTTATGCATGATGAAACTGAGGCTTATAATGCTAGGAAATTTATCTAGGATCACTTTTAAGTACAAGTCTGTGTTGGACAAAGTCTCGATGGAAACAGATGGCAGATTCTAAAAGATAATTGAAGACAGTGCAATGAAAGAAAAGATTACAGAGGTAAGGGTAGGATTATGGGAACCAGTAAAGGATGGCTCCAAGGTCTTCAAAAATAAGAGGCAATTGGAATCCTTTATCGTCTTCAACACAGTGTTACTGAAACAGCAAAAGCAGGTGTGTGAGAGAGATCCTCAGATGTGAGCTGTCTCCTTAAGGAGAGGATGTCCTTTACTGCCCAAACCGACCATGTCTAGGCTGGCTGGGAGGAATGGTGCAAAGGCAAGAGCCTGTGCCTCCCAAAGGCCAGATCTAACTAGAAGTCAGAAGGTGAGGGAGCCCAGAGTGCAGTTGATAGAGGTCAGCACAAAACAGAGAATGCATCTCAGAGGGCAATGAGAATAATGAGCTTGATGGTGGAGTGGCAATTAAACCCAGTATTGCTCTGAGCCTATTCTCATAATGCTACTTTACATTCCACCCCTTGCCTGGGGTTTAGGGGTTCTAGAAGTAACAGCCAGTGCCTGCTTTCACTCTAGAGAAGAGAGGAAAAAACATTAAACTTCCTGAGTGCATCATGGTGGTACACACTGTCCATGGCCCATAGCAAGTGCTCAATGAATACTGTTTGTATTATTATTTCTTCCTCTTCCTTTGTCCAATTCTCCATTTTTACACCTTCATTTCTTGACTAAAATGATGGTATTTAGTGCAAAGGAGGTTGGCTTGTAATTTCCAATGCTTTACTTACAGTACCTTATTTATGAGATATGAGGTGGGTGGGTATTTGTTCCCAATTTCTGGAAGAAGAAAATGAACTTCACTAATTTGAAAGCTAGTGTTCTTCTAATACTTGAAGCTTCCTCTAGCAAATGAGAGCAGTAGACTCTTACAATATATAAGAAAAACGATGACTATTTAAAGAGATGGTAGCTATTTTAATAATTGTTAAATTTATGCAAGATTTATCAAGGCACAGATTACTTAAGCTGTGAACCACAGAAGGTTCTGGGACTATCACTGGCTCCGTATGCCTATCTCTTGCCCCCGTTCTTTCCCTCTTTCCCCCCTCCTCTCCCTCTATCCTTCTTCCTCAGTCTCTCTTGCATGTTTTCCTCTTTATCCCTCCTCACTCCTCTTTCCATCATCTCCTACCTTTCTTCTTTTCATGTGTCTTCTCTTTCCCATCTCCTTTCCCCATATATATTTTTCTTCTTTTCCTTCTGTTTCTCCTCTCTCAAGAGTGTTGAACAGATACAGCTTGTGGGTGTCGGATTGCAGGTTCTAAATGCAAACTGCCTGGATTCAGGTCCCTCTTTCTGTCATTATTAGGATGTGACTTTGTGTAAGCTCATTGCTTTGAGTCTCAGGTTCCTCATATGCAAAATAGTATATCAAAATACTCATAGAGTTGATGGAAAAATTAATAATGTAAAGGACTTACTACCACAATTACTGTGTTCCCCTCTTCCATTTTTCCAACTTTCCCTTCCACCTTACCTCTTCTTTCCAAAGCTGCGATCCTCAGGGTCAAAATGCTTGCCAACTTATAAATTAATAAAATAGTGGCGGACTGGTGAATTCCATGACTCAGGTTCTAGAAGAAATATTCAGTAAAGCAGCAAGCAGCACTGGAAGTGTAGTAAGGAAGGCTTACAACTTTAAAGTTTGCTGTTCGTGTACATTTGGAAACGTTTGGTGTTCTGGTTTGAGAGACTTCCTGAGTGCAACGTCCGTGTTGCATTCAGTCGTGAGACGGAAGCAGCAGTCTCCAGGCATAGTGGGTATTACTGGAGAGGCACCCTTTTGCATGGGAGCTGCACAGACTCATGGGTTGACAGGAGAGTTGCGTCATTGTTCAGTATTTAACTCTCCCTGGAATGGCTCAAAGAGGGAGCTGTGTGAGAAGTGAACTTGTAGATAAATAACTCTGGCACAGAGCTCCACACCATCTGCAGACATTGCAGAAATGAGCAGGGGAAGCCAACGAGCTGTGAGTGACAGAGATTAATCTTCAAAGTCATAAAGGCATGTAGTTCTGTTTGGAATTCAGGCAATACTGGAGAGCGTCACAGCCCCAGAATATTTCTTTGAGGCAATGAAGACATTTATCAGCCATAACTCTCAGGTGACTGCATGTCCTGGAATCCTTGATACCATCGAATCAAAAAGAACCCAGAAGAAAGACACTTCCTTTTAAAAGTAGGAGGGGCAGCAAGAAGATTATGTTCAATTCTTTACTTAAAACAGCCCACCAGGGGCGCCTGGGTGGCACAGCGGTTAAGCGTCTGCCTTCGGCTCAGGGCGTGATCCCGGTGTTCTGGGATCGAGCCCCACATCAGGCTCTTCTGCTATGAGCCTGCTTCTTCCTCTCCCACTCCCCCTGCTTGTGTTTCCTCTCTCGCTGGCTGTCTCTATCTCTGTCGAATAAATAAATAAAATCTTTAAAAAAAAAAAAAAAACAGCCCACCAACATTCCTGAGATGAAACTGAACCACCACATCCAGAGGGCTGGGAAGGAGACAGGAGGTCACCACACCCCCCGGGGATATGCTTCTTTCGGGTGGCATGTAGACTCCCTATTTGGGATGAGTTAGACTATAATTGTTAGACTGAAAGGGGATCCTTCAAAATTAAAATTTTGCTTTTTGGAACATTTGCTTATTGAATATATTTGTTTTTATAGAACACATTTGTATTTGTAGCATAGTTCTATGGAAAAAACCATTTTCAAAGATAAAATTCTTTCTAAAACATAGCACATAGCCATTTATATTTAAGACAAATAAAAAGGCCTTGGTTATTACCTTGGTTCTTCTGTCTTGGTTTTACATGGGTTGTTATGTGATTATATGAAACATTAGAAATAATGTCAACAGATGGGGCACCTGGGTGGCACAGCGGTTAAGCGTCTGCCTTCGGCTCAGGGCGTGATCCCGGTGTTCTGGGATCGAGCCCCACATCAGGCTCCTCCGCTATGAGCCTGCTTCTTCCTCTCCTACTCCCCCTGCTTGTGTTCCCTCTCTTCGCTGGCTGTCTCTATCTCTGTCGAATAAATAAATAAAATCTTAAAAAAAAAAAAAAGAAATAATGTCAACAGGATACCTATGTTTGATCTACTTTACATATATTAATCAGTTTCTTGGCATTATCTGTTTCCAATGCCTCTTTTTCTGGTACTTTCAAAAACGTATTTTTTCAAATGCTCTCATTTAAAATGTTTTTCTGCAAAATTGCCTGCAGTTTTCTTCTAAGTGTAATTTATGGCTAATAAATTTGAAATTCTTAGCATATTTAATTGACTCATTTATGGACCATAATGTTTTTAGTTAAGAAAATTCTCTTTAGATACAGAAGTACCTGGTGAGCTAAGAGAAAATATTGCTAATGCAGTATATTCTCAACTTCATTTTTAAAATCAAAATGTGTAAATATGTCATCCCCAATGTTTTCAGACATATACTCTTTTTGCCTCCATTTAGAATATCTTTCTTTGAAAAATATTTTAATCAAAGTTCTTTGGTTAAGATGTCTTTATGAATCTTTTGAATGTTTCTCCAGACTCCGATGCTGCAAAATCATAGGCATTCTTACTTTCATTCCATTCCACGTACCGAATATAAATTTATCCAATTAACAATACGAGTTCCATCCGGAGTCTAACCACAAATTGAGACGTTCCAAAGTGCATGTGTAGAGGGTCAAACTTAAATATTATACACAGCGTGAGGGTTCATCTTTTTATTTGCTCACTTCCTCCTTTGATGGTAAGTTCAATAATAAGTTTCATTAAATCGTTACTTTCAGGAAGACCTGTACAAAGTAACTCCTAGTGTTTGAAACAGATGCTCATGTCTTTTCAGTAGATCTGCACCTTAAGTTTTCATGTGGTCACGAATATCATTATGGCCCCCATGACAGATGTCCAACACTGGAAAACATTTCATGTAAGTTATGTGTTCATAACGTTTCTTCAGAACTAGAAACTCAGTACTTAAATTTTTATTAAGCATGCACTTTTCCCTCCTAGAAGTCATCTCTGCTGAAAAGATTTATTAAAAAGTTTTTAAGAAGTTACCGAACAATACCATGAGGAAAGAGTTGTACATTTTGAGCATGTAATAAATGCTAAAAATCAGAGGTGCTTGGGTGGCTCAGTCAGTTAAGCATCTGCCTTCAGCTCAGGTCATGATCCTGGGGTCCTGGGATGCAGCCCTGCGTAGGGCTCCCGGCTCAGTGGGGAGTCTGCTTCTTCCTCTGCCCCTCCCCCCTGCTTGTGCGTGTGAACACACACTCTCTCTCTCAAATAAATAAATAAAATCTTTAAAAAAAATAAATGCTAAAACCGTAGTAGTAGGAGCTATGCTTTATACATTCTATGGAAGGACTCTCAGTCTTTATTTCCCACACGTTTTACAAACACCTAACCTAAAATTCCCCAATTTCCCTGCCTCTGTTGCCTTGTGCTCTTGTGGCCTCAAGCATCTCACAGGCTGCAGCATTGTCCACGGCACCAACTGTACATGTGTTGCCTTTGCTTGGAAGGGACAGCAGTGTTGAACACTCCTTCCTAGCCCCTAGTGTACAAGATCAATTTTGTTTCCTTCAAAGGGAGGTATTATTGCATTGCATTTAGAAAGGGTCAAGAGAAGAAAGAATGGTCATCTCTGGTTGTTTTCCAAATATAGCCAAGTGTTAAATTCTGAACTCTCTTATGGTGTGCATGTTTCACACATAGACTAGATGGAACTGGCAGAAGCAGGAGGTAAAAGTGAAATCCTAGCAAATCCAGCATTTTTAAATGCAACTATTAATAATAATACTTTTATAAAAACAAAAAAAATCTGAGACACATGCTAAGCCAGATGGAATGTCAGGATACTAGACATAAATAGAGACTGTTGGAGGCAGACCTGGTATATACTTTCCCTACTTGGCAGTTAAGAACCCAGTCTTCAGACCATCCTGGACCAAATTCTGTCTGTATCAATTAATAGCCACATTATGGTCGGTAGATATCAACCCTCAATCTTCTTATTTGCAAAATGAGGGCAAAACGTCTGCCATACCAAGCTGTTGTAAGGAGAAAAATGCATGGACCTAGAGCAAGGACCAGGTACACAAAACAACAACAGCTCACGACATGAGACAGAGATGTTATTATTACCATGCTTCTCTTACCCAGTGACTTACTAGGCACCAGTGCCACGGAATGATTGCTCCTCGGACTAATTTTTCCCATGAAAAATGAAGCAGGATCAGGAAGAAAACAGAAAAGGGAAGAAAAGTGGGTAAGTGGTAACGCGAAGTAATGTCCTGCAGTATTGGTAAGGTGGTTTCAGTTTGTGTCATTAGCTCTTCAACACGGGAGGAGAACCACGATTTATGCAGCACTTCCTCTAAGTCCAGTCCTGGAACGAGTCTTTACTCCTTTTTGTAACGGGACTATAATAGCATTCCTACTGGTGCTTTCACCATAACTGCCACATGGGGGCAGTATCACCATCGCCTCCATTTTACAGATGAGCAAACCAAGGCTTCAAGAGGTTAGAGGGCAAGAGCTCGCAAGGAATGTCCTCAGAGATAAAATGCATGCTTTTTATGCATGCCCATACTTTTTACTTCTGACTACATTACTTTTCAGAAGTTAAAAACATCCCTACTTTATACACATCTAGAATGTCCAACCTATGAGTCTGCTCATCAACAGTAAGTAGGATTTTATGAAAAGGTGGGGTTGTCCTTTCTTATGAACAACCTCAAAAAGTCAGAAATCCATAAAAGCTCATCAGGGATGGTTCATCCTTATCTGAACACTACTCCGAGCCTATTTGTAATTCTTACCTATTGGCAAGAGTAAGTTCCATGATGTCTTAGCCATGAAGCATAGAAGTAGCCTATGCTGCAGTATAGGCAGATAACTTTCAGATTTCAATAGCTAAAGGTAACAAAGGATCGTTTCTTGGTCATGCTACCTGCTGATTGCAAATTAGCAGGGGTTGACTCCTCAAGGTGGTAACTCAGGGAATCAGACCCTCAAGATTGTCATTGCCAGTTATCAGCCAGACGGAAGAGCGGTCTTGAGGGTCTCACACTGCATGATCCAGCTCACAAGTGTCACACTCACATCCCCAGGTAATTCACTGGGCAAAACCAGCTCCACGGCCCCACCCAAGCCCAAGAGCACCAGGAAGTACAATTCTGCCATGTGTATGGAAAGGAAGAAATGAAAAGAACTGGCAAACAGCAATAATCACTGCTATACATAAAGTTATTGCAAATGTTGTAATTTCTTATTCTCTTTTTTTATAAAATGCCCTATTTCAAGCTTCAGGTTCCCTCTCTCTAATACGTTCTGTTATTAGATAAACAAATCCTAGTTCACATATTTTAATAAAATTTCCACCTTGTTTCCGATGGAAGAACATGAGGTTTGAGAATCTCTTCTGTCTTTTCTAAAAAGTTCTTTTAAAAAATGACATCAAGTCCTAGCTAAGGGGAATTCCTTAAGGAAATGTGTCATTTTCTTGTCTAGAAGTCAATGAGCTCAAAGAAAAATAAGGGTAGGGCTGAAAGGATGTGGAATAAAAGACCCAGTTAATGCCTAAAAGACGCCAAATTGGAAAGTGTTACTGTCCCTTGTATCATCTATCACTGCAAATGGCTCAGCAGGAAAAAGACTATCTCAAGCTGGCAGTTTTGCCATAGAAATAGATCATTTCAATAAGGGTAGCAGAACTGTGGAGCTCAACATGGCAGCGACATCCCATTGACTCGTTCAGAACTGAAGAAAGGTAAGAATTGAGGGAATGAAAATTCAATCAAGTCCTAATCAAAGTAAAGTTCAATAAATCTGGGAAATATTCTTGTGTTGGATTTTCGGGGGGATTCCTAAATATTAATCAGTCATAAATTACTTTGAGGATATCCATTCAGCTTTTAAAAATGGATTGGCCTTTTCATAGAAATCTGTATTCAATGGTAAAGATGGAATTTAATGTCCTTGGCTTAGATTTACTTCAGAGAAGTGAGCAGTCTTTCTTGGCTGCATTCTTAGCACATCATAAAGAATGAGATTGCAGCAGACATGCAATGTTGCGACTGGGAACAAATCCAGCTTTTAGGGCATTCAGTGCCACATACAGAAAATTCTTGATTGTGTCATTATTAAACTCCTATTTGGTAATCATGACGAAGTAGGATAATTCAATTCAACAAATGGTATTGAATACCTACCGATCTATCTAAAAGTGTTCTGCATACTTCAATGAAGTATATGAGATGAAAGGTACCATTGCTGTTGGAATGGCAGCATGCTTGAAATTGCAAGGACAACACAGGTCAGCAAGAGCAGGCAATGAAAAGTGGTAAAATAATAAACTGATGGATTGAAGTTATTGATCAAGAAGGTTTATATTTTGTAGAGTGAACAGAAGTTAAAGCAAGTATTGGTGAAAAATCAATGACTCATTTTGATGTCCAGCTAGGTCAAAGCACATTTTAACTATGTGCAGGACAGAGAAAACATTTCAACCTAGTTTATTTTATTTTATTTTATTTTATTTTATTTTATTTTATTTTATTTTATTTTATTTTATTTTTTAAAGATTTTATTTATTTATTCGACAGAGATAGAGACAGCCAGCGAGAGAGAGAACACAAGCAGGGGGAGTGGAAGAGGAAGAAGCAGGCTCACAGCGGAGGAGCCTGATGTGGGGCTCGATCCCATAACGCCGGGATCACGCCCTGAGCCGAAGGCAGACGCTTAACCGCTGTGCCACCCAGGCGCCCCTCAACCTAGTTTTAAAACTGTGTAATTCTAATTTCTGATTAGAGTTAGTCAGCTGATGAATTAAGAAGGTTCTCTATGTGATATTAAGTAAGTCAGCATTCTTAGGTATCATTTGAGATCATTTAAGACAGGGACATGGTTGCATGCTGGTTAGCAGCTCATAGTTACAGGTGAGAGACTGACAGTACCATCAGATGCTCTTGAATGAAATATTTTGATGAAAAAATAATAAGGCTACATCTAGAAATACCTTATAAAATCAAAAAGCCCCCAAATTATCATTAACATAACACATTAATGGTACATCAAATGTAAAGATATCTTTTAAAAAATTACTGTATTGGTTGAAAACATACATAATTCTAGCTCGCTGATGTAATTACATCAATAACTGACAAAATGTACTTTAAGGAAATAAGGATTACTAGAGCTAAAGATGACCACTAAATAGTGGTAAAATATTCAATGTGCCAGGATGATGTCATAATTCTAAACTTGTATGCACTTAACAGCCTCAAATATATACAACAAAAATTAATAAGACTACAAGGAGAAAGTAACTATTTCACTATCCAAGTGGGACTATAGTGCTTTGGGGACCCAATTTGTCTCTCAATTGGTCGATCAAGCACATAAGAAAATCAGTATGAGTGTTGACAATTTGAATGGGACCTGATAGATATTTAGAGAGCACTGTATCCAATAATTGCAGAATACATATTGTTTTCAAGCAAACATAAAAGATTGATGAAATTTTACCATAGCTAAGCCACAAACAGATTCGTCTGAACAGATTTCAGAAGATGGACATCTGAGGCAAAGACTAGCGAGGTGTTCACTCACTTCCTCTTCCTGACTCCACATTTTCTCCTTGCATCTCGATGGGAACATGGGATTCATTCCACTTAAAGGAAAGCAGGTGAATGTGGTTGCATGCTACGTGAATGCATACATGCTACATGATCTCTCCGTATCTTCTCTCTTTATTTATCAGCCAGCTCAGTGTGGCAGGGTGTCCAGCGAGGCTGTAGCAGGGCAAAGCTACTCAAGAGATGTTGCCTGGCTCCCTAAGTTGTTGCTTGGAGGAGAGCCACTCTGGAAAGCCCAAATGACCGTTGCCTTGAGAGAGGAAGAAACTTCTGTGTGTCAAGCCACTGAGATTCTAGAACAGCTCATCATATCAAGTAGCTGACTAAAATAGAATTGGACAAACTATATTCTCTGACAAATTGCAGTCAGTTAAAAATCCAGAGCAAATACTAATGAGGAAAAAATGCTATGTCTTTTGAAGCCTAAAAATGCATTCTTTTTTTTTTAAATTTTATTTATTTATTCGACAGAGATAGACAGCCAGCGAAGAGAGGGAACACAAGCAGGGGGAGTGGGAGAGGAAGAAGCAGGCTCATAGCGGAGGAGCCTGATGTGGGGCTCGATCCCAGAACGCTGGGATAACGCCCTGAGCCGAAGGCAGACGCTTAACCGCTGTGCCACCCAGGCGCCCCTAAAAATGCATTCTTGAGTGAGCAAATAATGATGGAAATTAGAATGTCCTTAAAACTGTATAATAATTGCTAATTATCAAGATGTGTAGGTAATAGCTTAAAGGGTATTTATAGGAAAATATATAGTCTTAAATATTAAAATTAAAAATGATGAGGACTCAAAAATATTTAGCTAGATTTCTAACTGAAGGAATTAGAAAAATAACAGAATGAAGATCAGAGCAGAAATTAATAAAAGAGAAAGCAAACATATAAAAGAGAGGATCAATAAGGCAAAGGTTGATTTTTTTTAACTGAAATATAATTCAGACACCATAAAGTTCACCATTTTATTTAGTTTTATTTTTTTAAGATTTTATTTATTTACTTGAGAGAGAAAGAGAGCCAGAGAGAGAGCACGGGTGGAGGGGAAGGGCAGAAGCAGACTCCCCACTGAGCAGGGAGCCCGATGTGGGGCTTGATCCCAGGACCCTAGGGTCATGACCCTAAGGCAGACATTTAGCCGACAGAGCTACCAGGTGCCCCTAAATTTAACCATTTCAAAGTGCACAATTCACTAAAGTGTTCTGTACTAGATTCACAGATATGTGCACCCATCATCGCTAGCTAATTCCATAACATCTTCATCACCCCTAAAAGAAACCCTGCAGCTATAGGCAATCACTGACCATTTCTCCCTCCTCTCGGCCCCTGGCAATCACTAATCTACTTTCTGTCACTAAGGGATTGCCTATTCCGGACATTTCATATAAATGGTATCATACAATACATGGCCTTTTGAGGCTGGTATCTTTCATGTTGCATAATGCTTCCAATGCTTTTCATAATGTTTTCAGTGCTTTTTAAAAAAAATCTAGGTTATAGCATGTATTAGACCTTCATCTTTCTTATGGTCAAATAATATTCCACTGCATGGATATATCGCACTTGTCTATCCCGTCATCTGTTGGTGGCTATTTAGGTTGTTTCAACCTTCTGGCTACAATGAATAATGCTTTCATGAACACTCATATGGCAGTTTTTGTGTGCACATATGTTTATATCTATATATAGCCAAGGGTGTACATGGGTATAAAGGGTGTATATGTTTATACTCACATATAGCAAATTATCTTGGGTATGTACCTAGGAGAATTGCTGGGTCTTATGGTAATTCTATGTTTAACTTTTTTGAGGAACTGCCAAATTGTTTCTCAAAGCAGCTGTACCATTTTCCATTCCCATTAGCAGTGTCTGAGGGTTCCAATTTCTTCATATTGACGCCAACACCTGTTACTTCCTATCTTTTTTATTATAGCCATTGTGAGTGTGAAGTGGTATCTCGTGGTTTTTCTCCAGTGACTAATTATGTTGAGCATCTTTTCATGTACTTCTTGGCCCATTTGTGTATCTTTTTTGTAAAAATGCTTATTCATATTTCAATTGGGTTGTCTTTTTAATTATTGAGTCGTAAGAGTTCTTTATATATTCTGGATACTAGGCCTATAATGATATGTGATTTAAAAATGTCTCCCATTCTTACTTTATTGATGGTATCATTGGCAGCACAGAAGTTTTTAATTTTGATAAAGTCCAATTTTCTTTTTTTTTTTTTTAAAGGAGCACACCATTTATGGATTTATGGGTGCCAACTGCGAGGCCCCTGTCCTGCCTCAAAAAGCTGCTAATCTTGGCCCCAACACCCTTAATCCAGGTGTAACATATAGACCTTGGCTCGAGGCCCGCACATGAAGCCACGGAAACTGAGAAAAAGACTCGCCGCCGTTTCCCCAGGTGAGCAAATAACTAAAGTACAAAAGGAAAGGCATTGGGGGAAAAAAAATCTTACCGTAAAAACCATTACAAAATGGGAAATGAAAATTCCCAAAACCAAATTGTTCTATATAGGTAAAGTCAAGTATTAAATAAAAATATTGCACTTTAAAAACATTAAGAAAAGGGGTACAAACTTCAAAAAAGCTTTTATGTCCTGAGCCATGCGGTGTCCCCGTTTGGGCTGTAGTGCTTTGGGGACCCATGTGGCAGAGGGTGGGGGCCCTGCTGGGTCCAGGCACCATGCCCATCTGGTCTCTCTCTTCTGGGCTCCACTATCAGAGGGTGGTCTGCCCACTGGAGGCTGGAGAGAGGGCCGGTGTCCCTCAGTCCATCCTGCTGGTGCTCAGGAGTCCTGAGGCTTCGCGTTTTCTCTACGGTGTCCCCAGCTTCCTGCCCTGTGGTCTTCCCTAGGGGAGAGCTCGGTGGCTTCTCCCCGCGGGCCTGGTGGAGTAGAGGGGAGGCAGGGGCGGTTCCTTTCCCAGCACCTCGGGCAGGTGGCTGCCGTTGCACTTGGCCTTCCGCAAGCACGGCTCCAGCAGGCCCGTGGGGCTGCTTGTGCACGCTGCGTGAGCACGCCGGCCTCCAGGAGCCAGCCCACGGGGTCTTTGCCCGCGGGGAGGGGCCCAGCATGAGCTCGGCGGCGGCCAGGACCCGGATCTCCACCACGGCCTCGGGCGGCGTCCTGCGGCGGACCCGCAGGTGGACCAGCGAGCGCCACGTGACCGTGGCCGTGAGCAGCCGCAGGCCCGGCGTGAAGGGCGCGGCCTTCCGTGCTGGGCGAGGGCGCTCGCAGTAGATCCCGGGCGGCGTGCCCAGCGCGCGCGCCAGCTGGCGTCCTCCTCCATGGTCTCCTGGGGCCGAAGGGCAGCTCGGTGGCCTCAAAGTGCCAGGTGGACTCCCCGCGTGGGCGCCGGGCCAGCAGCAGCCAGGTAAGCAGCGTCTTCTGGCCGTTCCGCAGGCCTCGCAGCGTGGTTTTAGATGGCGGCCCTGGAACGGTGGCCCAGCGGCGCCTGCTCCCGGGATTCGGGGATGGGGCCGGACCCCTTGGTCAGACGCTCACAGGATCCGGGTGACCACGAGGTCCTTGGGGTTCTGCCGGAAGCTCCGCCAGATGGCCAGGAGCTCGGGGTACTTAGTAGCGGTCCCTGCTCCAACGGGGTGGGCAGCAGGGCCCCCTAGGCCATGGCCACAGTTGCCCCAGGCAGGGGACAGCAGGGAAACTTGAAAGGGTGCTGCCACAGGAACCAAAGGGATGGCCGGGCCCTTTGACTTCTGGGGGAACCACTGAGGATAGCCAGGCCCTCTGACTACTGGTGGAACCGCCAAGATGGAGTTGGTGGGCGGCCCCTCAGCTGATCCACCCAACCCAGTTCTCTACCAAGGCCCAATTTATGTATTTTTAATTTTGTTGCTTGTACCTTTGGTGTCAGATCTAAGAACCATTGCCTGATCCAAAGTCTCGAAGATTTATATCTTATTTTTCTCCAAGAGGTGTATAGTTTCAGCCTTTATATTTAGGTATTTTTCATTTTTAGTTAATTTTTGTGTATGGTTTGATACAGTGGTCCAGCTTCATTCTCTTGCATATTGAACTGCAGTTGTTTTAGCATCGTTTGTTGAAAAGACCGTTCTCCCTCATTGGATGGTCTTGGCACCTTTGTTGAAAAGAAATTGACCATAAATGTATATGGGTCAGTTTCTGGACTTTGAATTCTATTCTGTTGATCTATTTGTCTACCCTTAACAGCAGCACGACACAGTCTTGATTACTGTAGCTTTGTAGTTAAGTTCCGAGATCGGGAAGTGAGAGAGTCCTCTTTTTTGTGCTTTTACGAGGCTGTTTGCCTTTGCTGACTCATTTTCATTTCCATATGAATTTCAGGGTAAGTCTGTTAATTTCTGCAAAAAATAAAAGGTAGCCGGTATTTTGATAGGAAAAGAGAAGAAGAAAGAGAAGCAGCAACAGAGAGAAAGATCAATTTCAGAATGGTTTTTCACACTGGAGGGGAGGAAGGGAGATACTGGGGATGGCTACTCAGAGTTCCTAATGGGGTTATAATGCTGAATATCTCAGAGCTTCGGTGAGCACATGAGTATTTTATTATTTCTCTGTCAGAGGTATGTGTATATTTTTATTCACTCTTGAATACATATATTTTATCGCAAAAATATATTCAGCCAGCTGTGAGACTATATTGTGTTATTCCCATGTTCTATTTACGGAGAATATGGCTTAGGAATAAGGATAGGCTGTAGTCATTCTGGATTTTTAAGAGCGTCATGAAGAAAAATGAATGTTTGCAGTGAGCACAAAAGTGACGTTTGCAGCTAAATGAGATGGTGTTTAAAAAATTTAGCTTTGAGAGAAGAAGGGCTTGCTAAAGGAGATGCCCAGTGAATTATTGCAGTCGGATGAGA
This sequence comes from Ursus americanus, assembly GCF_024610735.1. Classification (NCBI taxonomy): domain Eukaryota; kingdom Metazoa; phylum Chordata; class Mammalia; order Carnivora; family Ursidae; genus Ursus; species Ursus americanus. Next base: position 21,125,959 of record NC_142135.1, read on the forward strand.
ATCTGAGCAGAGCTTCCCAGGAGAATTTGGTCTTAGGTAATATATATAAGGCTGTGTCACTCTACAAGTCCCTGGGCAGGTGCAAAATGATAAGCAGTGCTTGGTGTTAGCACGTTGTGGTTAGATCTCTGACTCCACTTTCCAGGCATCTCCAGGCAAGCGGCATGGACACATTACAGGTGTAGGGAATGTTTTCAGAAGCAGTCAAAACATTACAGACCGAGGCAAGACCCGTGGGCGGTGTGGCCAAGAGAGCATGTACTTTCACGTCCTGGGCAAATCAAGAACCTGATGCTAAGAAAACTGATGTCATAAGGAAGCTGATTTCCTGTCGTGACTTTTGCAGGGTGAAAATAATTGAGATAAATGAAAATTTCAGAATAAATATCGAAATGGTTCAGATACCTTTAAACTGATACTGAGTGCCTTTGCATTTTGCTTCTGAGGACCAGTCTCCACTCAAATTCTTTTGACAGTCATGATCCTAGGAAAGAGATCCTTTGGCCAAAAAAGGTTTGACTTAGGCACAGCTTAAGAAATATCAGTGAGTTACTGGACATGCAAGGTATATATATATATATATATATATATATATATATATATATAGGGGGCTACATTTGAGCTTCAGCACAGACCTGGAAATTCTGCTTACAAATTACACAGACCAGTAACAGTGATCTCTGAGAGAATTGTGAATTGGGAAAAGAGAGTAACTAAAATGGAGGCTGGTTTCCAATTTGTGCCACAAATTAAACAAGAAGTCTTTAAATTTATTTATAGCAATGCCTAGGGCAAGTCAGATTTATTGAAGGGAAAGTTTGGCACAAATAATGCTAAATTAGCCAAATCATGAGAACTTTTTATGTGCCCAGCTCTGTATTAGGTAGTGTGGCAAATCACAGAAACAGTAGGATAGGTTTCCTGCCCTCACATACTTTATAATCTAGTTAAGGACAGAGCAGCAGGATGGAATAATGAGATAAAAATATGAGGCAGAATAAGGGAGTTGCTCTTATGGGAAGGCTTTCAACAACGTTGCTCTCCGGGTCCTGCTAAAGAACCATGCGGCTGGAGCATCTGCTGCTAGGCTGCTCAGGGAGCCCTCATTTCTTCTTTACCGATTCCTAATTGTGCCCCCCTTCGAGCTTATATGCAAAAATGGAAATAACTCCTCGCAAGGCATTGTTGTCAAGCTTTCTACAAATGAAAAACAAGAATTTAAAGGCATGAAAAATTGCTTGGAACATGAGCATTGAAAACTGGTAAAAGGAAAGCTAATAGTGAGAAAGGATATAGAAAGGCTTTCTTAGACCTGACTCTGAAAGCAGAATGAGCTAACATTTAGCAAAGGAGCAAAGCAAGTCTTCCTGTCCCACGCTTCCCTCTGCAATGTTGCCCTGTGCAGTGGCTAATAGCCATGTGCTAACTTTATCACTAAGAATACGTTAATAGCTTTTGTATATATTTAATTCAGCTGGAAATTGTGTAATACGTTTGAGAAATCTTTCCATAGGAATTAGTTCGAATCAAACTTTTCGGCACGAGAAAGGAATCAGTCTCAGTTATTAGGACAAATCACAGCGGACCACCTCGTTACCCAAATGTCCTGATAAACGAGGCTTTACTCTGTGTCGCTGAGTCTGCCGTTGGTGTGGTGCAGAACATACTTTGTATTTTATAATAAAATAGGATTTTTGCAATATCACAACTTTATAGTGGTTCCTAAGGCAGCAAATTAGGCAGATTTCAGGCATAGTAACAGAATGATATACTAGAGCAAATGGCTTACCAAAAAAGATAAAGCTCCAATGAAAATAAGTGTACGTTTCACGTAGGTCTTCTGTTTTAATATTTGAATGTGGGGTTTTCCAATGTTCTGGGCTACTGCACAAGGCCATGGCAATGAATCTCGTTACCCACGCGTATTTGTATTAGAAAAGGGAAACTATGCATCTAGATTTGTAATCAGAACAGAATCTAAAGTGTGTTTACCATGATGGCAACACTTATTTTGGGGGGGGAAAAAAAAAAGAAGATGGAGGGAACAGCCACCCAGGCTTAAGCAACAGCAGATTTTTCTTTTATTGATTATCCATTTATTTTGTAGGATTTCGACAGTGAAAGACACCTGAGAAGCCATAAAATCAATCCCTCAAATTGAAGTTGGGAAAAAAGCAAATCATCTCTCGCACCTCCCCTGATTGGTAGTAATTAACTTGGGAGCATCTCAGTTACTCTTCCATTAAGCGGTTCTCCTAGGGATCGAACTTATTACAGTTTATTTATTGGATTCATCCTAAGCACTCAAGGTGCTTTTGAAGGATATGATGCAAATTGTTAGCATCATTTCACATTTATTGAATTATAGAATCACATAACTTAGAGCTGACGCTAGGTGTAATGAGAAGAGCAAGACATTATTCCCATTTTGTAGCAAGGGTAATTAAGGCAGGTGGGTAGGGAGAAAGACTTATCCAAAGTGGGACAGAAGATTTTCAGAGGAGACGAGAACCCAACCAGGCTATCCTCAGTAGATCCCTCTTTCCATTTGTACATAAGGTGAGTTTGCTGGGAAAATATATCTCAGGAAGAAACAAAATATACTGAGAAAAAGAAGACTTAACTCTTAGACTCTTAGAATGGTAGTTAGGATGCTTCAGCATAAATGCTTAGAGGGGTGGTACTTAAACACCTGTATTTACTTTGCCATTATTTAGTTTGCATTTTTGCCAGTCTCTGCCAATTGAGATCAGTCACTAACCAATGAGACAAGGAAGGGACAGGAAATAAAAATAGTAAACCCAGATAAATCTTTTTTTTTTTTTTAAAGATTTTATTTATGTGAGAAAGAGCGTGGGGAGGGGCAGAGGGAGAGGAAGAAGCAGAAGCAAGCTCTCTGCGGAACAGGGAGCCAAATGTGGGGCTGGATCCCAGGGTCCTGGGATCGTGACCTGAGCCAAAGGCAGACGCTTAACCGACTAAGCCATTCAGGTGCCCCCAGATTATCTTTTATAAGTGTGTAAATTGATGGATAGGATAGACTTTTTTTCCAGTGTGGAAGCTCAAAGTTCTGTGCCTAGTTTATTTCAAAAAACATTCTGGTTTTGTCAGTAGACCCAGAGCCAGTGAGTTTGTTTAAAATCCTTCTTTTCGATTGGAATGAATAAAAGGGATCTGAGACCACCAGGGGATTTTAGCCTCCTAGTTGCAAACCTCCCTACACCCCCCAACATAGACAGAGCTGACTCTGAGCTCTTGCCGTGCTGTTTCCACGGTCTTGGATGCCCGCGACTCTGTTCCAACCCAGACTCGACTGTGATTTTGACTGTGGGTCTCTGGCTGAAGCAGTCTGCTTAGAGGCCTGGGTTGAGGGGAGGAGGAGACATGTGTCTTACTTTAGTCTGGGCCCTGCCAATCTCTTTGAAGGGAAGCATCCTAGAACGTCTATAAATAGGGCTCTAATCCTCTGCTCTTCTCCCTGGGAAATTCCAACTTGGTCTGTAATTTTGTATTTTAGAATATTCTAACAATGTAATAAGTCTTTTGGCCTCCTGTATCCCACCCCCAATATCTTGTTTTTATTCTTTTCCTTGATTCAAATAAAGGCATTTCTCCTGAAGGAGAAAAGAAAGTGGGAATAGGGAAAGATGACTACTGGAGGTTGATTAATGTATTAAAAACAAAAATGATTATTTTTGATTTATGACTTCTGAAAATATCTGTGATGGTTCTTCATCACAAGGAGAAAGATGAACAAAGAAAAGAAAATCTTTGTTGTTTTATTGATCTGCCTTAATTGTGTTCTTTCATCTCAGAAATAAGCTTGCCTGGAAGCTTCTGCCTGTACACGCTGGCTGGCTGGCTGTTTCTGTATCCCTGTGATTCCTGTTGCTTCCGCCGGTCCCCAGCCCTTGTCCAAGCCGGCCTGTTATAATACAAACAAAACTACAAAACATCTAAAGATCTTTTGATTTCTAAATGAATAGGAATTTGTTTCTGAACAGAAGGGAACTTTTTTTTTTTTTTTTGTAACAAAATCTGATCATTTCAGGATAAAACATATGATAGGTCAATATTACTTTCCTGGTGACAGCCCCGAATGGGGTGACCTAGCAAAAGGATCCAGTGACAAATTAAAAACAAGAGTCGTAATGTGCTCACGCATGGAAGGGCTGATAAACACACCAGTCATGACCGTATGATGAGTGTCATGAGAGACTGATGTGTATTTGCTCTGGGGACATGATTGGAGGAGAAAGTGGTGACTGACTATCTGGGGACTCAAGATGGCTTCATGGAGGAGAAGGTTTTAGGAAGGGAATAAAGAATGCCTAAGAGAAAACAGAATTGAGTGGATGCACACGTGCAGGTGGTGGAGGTAGGTGTGTCTTTGGGGAAACCAAGTTGTCTGACCTTGGAATACAAGGAGTGAAAAGTCAGAGGCAGGAGCGAGGCAAGCAGAGCCTGATCTGGAGGTCTGGAACATTTGCACTTGAATTGGTAGGCAGTGGTTTTAAGCATGAATGTTAATAGGTTTGGAGTTTAAGAAAATCAGAGTGTGGGCTGGAGAGAGACAGGAAGGGAAGTGGAATTAACAATCAGGAGAATTTTGTAATACGTGAAGTGAGAAATCTCAAGAACCTAAGCTAAAGGAAAAGCCCCGATTTCATCGGCTGCGTCTTCATGAAGCCAGCCTATCTAGTGATTGAATAAGCCATAGATTCCTTAGAAAATATAATAAACACTCTGGAAACGCTCCAGTAAAAATCGCATTTGCACATATTCATAAAATGTTGCTTATAATTTCAGGGGTTTTATAGATCCCTGAGAGCCAAGGACCATTTAGGAACCTGTGGACTGCAAATTAAGCACCTGTGAGGCTGACCAATTTGATTGGCATTTAAACAATGACTCAATCACTCATATAACAAAAATGGTGTACCATTTGGACATTATACAGATCGGCATTTCCCAGGACAGAGTTTGTGGTTCCACAGTTTTGGAAATTGCTACAGACTCTGTTATCCTCTGGAAGGCTACTATTATTTATCTTCTTATTAAGTGTTCTGCAGTAAAGAACACTGGCTTAACTGTTCACTTCAGGACTTCCAGCCATTGACCTAACGCTTGTCAGAGCTGTGCCTGTGGTTTTCACCCAAGAACAACTGGTACATGCTCTCACAGTCTTTGTTTCTTTGTTTCTTTTCATTTTTAAAATTTATATTTTGTGACAATTTTATTGAGATATTCACATGCCATCCAGTTTCTCATGTACAGCGTACAATTCGATGGATTTTAGTATCTTTATGGTTATATGCAAACCATCATGACAGTCAATTTTAGAACATTTTCATCACCATAAAGAGAAACCTTGTACCCTTTAGCTATCCCTGCCCTATCCCCTCATCCTTCCCCTTGCCCTAAGCAGTCACTCATCTGCTCTCTGCCTCTATAACTATGCTAATTCTGGACTCCTCATATATATGGAATCATGCAATATGTAACCTTTTGCATCTGGCTGCTTTTACTTAGCATGATGTTTTCAAAGTTTGTTCGTGTTGTATAGTGTGTATCAGTACTTTTTAATATCTCAATAATATTCCATCATATGGATGCACCACATTTCATTGTCCACTCATCCAGTGATGGACATTTGGGTTATTTCTACCTTTTGACTTTTTTTTTTTTTTAAGATTTTATTTATTTGAGAGAGAGAGAGCACGAGCGGGGTGGGGAGGAGCAAAGGCAGAGGGAGAAGCAGACTCCCCACTGAGCAAGGAGCCTGTTGCGGGGGTGCATCCCAGGACTCTCGGATCATAACCTGAGCTGAAGGCAGATGCTTAACTGACTGAGCCATGCAGGCGCCCTTAGGGGCCTATTGACTATTATAAATAATGTTACTATTAAGATTCATGTATAAGCTTTTGTTTGAACACCTGTTTTAATTCCCTTATGTATATACCTAGGAGTGGAATTGCAGACCATGTGTTGCATATGATTTGACTTATATGTGGAATCTGAAAAAAACAAATGAATACACAAACAAAAAGCAGAATCAGACCTATAAATACAAGAAACAAACCGATGATTGTCAGAGGGGAAGGGGATGGGGGATGGGCAAAATGGGTGAAGGGGAGAAGAAGATACAGGCTTCTAGTTATGGAATGAATAAGTCATGGAAACAAAAGGCACAGCACAGGAAATATGATCACTGATATCGTATTAGCATCGTATGGTGATAGAGGGTAGCTACATTTGTGGTGAGCACAGCACAACCTAGAGACTTGTGGGATCACTAAGTTGTACACTGAAACGAATGTAACATTGTGTGTCAGCTGTGCTCAGATAAAAACAAATGAACACAATCTTTAGATATAAATGGGACTGAGGCTGCAGGGACGTAAAGTCCCTTTGCACCTGCCTTCACCTCTTCCAGCCTTCCTTACTGTGTACCGGGAGATCGACGTTCTGGTCTTGACCATCTAGCTGTGTGGCCTTGGAGAAGTCGTGTACCTCATAATTCATCTCTCTCAAGCAGGATGTGTGCCGTGCGGATCTGTGCTCTAGGGCAGCACCTGGCCAACTTGAGCGCTTGTTAGCGTTGCCATCAGTGTCAGCAAACACGATTGTTGGGTCCCCGCCTGAGTTCGGATCGGAAGGTCTGGCTGGGACCCGGGAATTTGGATTACTGTGGAGTTCCCAGGTGGGCCCCCCTTTGAGAACTGCTGCTCTAGCATTTTTGTGATCCTGTGAACTCCGATTCTGTCATTTAGTTGTCCCTCCAGAGCTGGTGACTCACTGCCTGGCTCCTGCTGTTCGGGTCTGAAGCTTCTACTCTCCCTGCCTCAGGCCGTGTAGTGGTTGCTGCTGGTGTTTTCTGAGGCCAACTACTGCAGCCATCACAAACGCTTTTCTAAAATTTCACCTGTGTAGACGGCGTTCATGAATTGTGCGGCCATGTGGCTGATGTGGTATAAATGCTGATTTTTTAGGATACTACACATTTGATGAACCCAGAGAACATACGGATGGATTGGGTTGTACAGAGGACCTAGTCACACGAACTTTCTGTTCCGGGAACACTGCTCTTCACAACGTGCACGTTAGTGTGGGTGCTGCTCAGATGCAGAGAGGACTGTATTCGAAATGCATGTGAACAACTTCTGCAGAGCCAAGGCTGGGACCAAATGATGACATTGATGACGTTTGACTTTGGAGTCCCTTCCCTCTATGTTTACTCAGTTAATAAACTTACCCACTGTTGGCACATAAGGCATTAAGCTCGATGCTTTGTGGGATACAAAGATAATCAGATCAAATCCTTGCCCGCGATGGTAACCTAGTGTGAGGCACAGGGGGTGTATCTACATGGAGACAGGAGACATCAGACAATTTATGTAACCCCTTGGAGCATCAGCTTCATAATGGTAGATAGGAAAAATACAACCCCTAAGACCAGCTATGGCTTCCTTTGAAAACCCATACAAAATGCTTTCCACCATGTCCAGAGTATAGTATGTGTTCGATCGATGCAGCAGTTTTTAACACTATCATCGTAGAGAAGAGAGTGATAAATATGATGCATAATTTTTGAGTGCTCACTATGTGTTGGCTACCGAACTCAGTTTTTAATGTATTATCTCATTAATCCTTACAACAGCCTCTGCAACTCACGGTATAGTTTTCTTCCTTTTGTAGACGAGAAGCAGGACTCAGGGACCTCAGGTAATCTGCCTGAGGCACCACAGCTTGAAAATGCCTCAGCTGGTCTCTACACAATGCATTCTGGTTCCAGGGCTCCTACCCTCAACCGCTATGTAGATTGCTCTTTATAAATGCTCCAGGAGAGGGAATCAAAGCATTTGGAGGGGTCAAAGGTTGAGCCAAAACTTCTCTCTAGAAGGAAGTGCTAATACGATAAAGGCTTTGAGCTGGTACTTGAAGGATAGGATTTTGGTTCTACGCAATGTTCATCTGCCCTTTTCCTGTTCAACATATTTCTTTATTCAGTGAATATCTAGCATTTATTTTCACCAGGCATTATGGTGGGTTCTGGTGACGCAGCCTAGCACAGTGGCCCTGATTCAGCGTCAGTGCTGGATGCAACTTAAGATCCAGAGGTGGAGACGGTGATCTAACAGGCACTTAATGAGTAATCGTGAGGGAGAAATTGAGGATGCCTTTAGTTCAGGAACTACACACCGAGGGCTAACTCCGTGCCAGGCTGTGCTACGTTTCGTGAGGGTCACAAGAGTGAATAAGACATGACTCTGTTCTGTTCATAGTTAGACCTTCCCCGGGAAGGACTCTGTGTTCTTTGCTTGTGTTTCTTGAAGCTGCGTATGTTGCTTGCTGCAGGGGAATGTCTCTGGTCTAGAAGCCATTCATTCAGTTATTTATGACCTCTTAGTTTTTAAATAAACTAAAGAGATAGGATAACATTTTGAAATTATTGTCCCGTTCCACCTCTCCCCCAGAATTGATCTTTTATCTCTCTCTTCTGCCCCCAACCTCCATTCCTGCAGCTGAAGCTTTGTACACACATTGCCTAAAGAAATGGGTATTACAGAAAATAGAGGGGAAAAGTCAGTCTTTCTGGCTGTAGTTTATAAAAGCCTGTGCCCTCAAAGGAAGGGATAGGACTCTTGGCATAACCCACCCCAGTTAGAAAAGGCTTCCTGGGCAGGGAACGGCCCCAGCAAGGTTGGAAAATGCCTGGGATTACATTTCTGCTGCCTTGAGGGTTGCTGGAGAGGAGGTGGGTGGGGGTTGGGGTAAATGGGTGATGGACATCAAGGAGGGCACTTGTAATGAACGCTGGGTTTTATATGCAAGTGACAATCACTGAATTCCACCCCTGAAACTGACACTACAGTATATGTTAACAAACTTGAATTTAAATAAAATCTTGAAAGAAAAAAAAAAGAAAGTTCAGTTGAATTATAAGGAGAATTTAAAAAGGTTAATACATCTTGCCTGATTATGTTGGTAGATGGTATTGGGATCTCTTGCACTGATTCCTGTCTAGATAATTTTGGATTTCAACAGTGACTTTTAATACTGTATTCACTCATTCAACATATATATACAGAACATCTACTAAGTACCAGGCAAGTGGTAGAGGCTAGTATTACAACACGGAGCGAAAATAGACACAGCTCTTGCTGAATAATCTTTACCTTCAAGGCAGAAAGTAATTAAACAGATGTGAAATTACAAATGTGGGAATTGCCACTGAGGAAAAAGAAATGTGAAACACATAGCAGGGGGATCTGACCTCATCTGGGGGGGATCTGAGAAGTCTCTCTGAGAAGTGACATTTGAATTGGGATCTGAAAATGAACAGGAGCTAACTAGATAAAGAGGGGTAGAGAGAGCCAGCATTCCAGACAGACAGAATCAGGATTTTAGGCCCTTTACGTGGCGGCAGAGCCACTAGAGAAAACTCTTGGTTGCAGGGGGTGGCGAAAGAGACTTTGGATCACAGAATGAGGGCAGCTGCTGACATAAAGGGTTTTCCTGAGTGTGAGGGCATCTTCCGTGTGGGGGTGCTGCCTGTGTCTGCCTCCTATGGTCTTTGTGTGTGTTCCCTGAGGCCTCAAAGTCCAGGGTGTTCAAGGCTAAACCATTCATCTTTCCCCAAATCTGCTCCTACTCCCAAGCATCCCATCTTGACCAATGACTGCTCCGTCTTTGCATTTTGTATAAGCGAAAGCCCTCAACCTCATCCTTTCCTCATCCTTCTTTCTCGTCCCCTATGTCCAATCAATCTCCAATTTCCGTCAATACTGTCTCATCAGTATCTCTCACCTCTAATGCACTGCACTCCATTCCTGCTGCCACGGTATGAGCTTGTGCTCAGCATCCTCCACCCTGGTTCTGTGTATCCTGAGCGACCTTCAGTCCTTTGACGAAGCTGCACCTTTCCCTCTCTCTGGGTTTTTGGGCCTTTCCCTCTGTCCAGACTTATCCTCTTCCCTGTATCCTCAACTACAGTACGCCTCTTCATACGTAGGATGCTTCTCCTTTGAGGAACTCTGTCTGACCACCAGCCAGAGCTGTCGTGGAGATCAAGTTGCATTTTCCTCATTCGTGTTCACACTAAGTGTTTTGTGCTTATCCCTATCCATTACCTGGTTACTCATATGTCTAGACCTGGGCTGTGCAATATAGTGGCCATAACCACCCATAGTCGCTATCAAGTACTTGAAAAGTGGCTAGGATGAATTGAGATGTGCTGTGAAGTGTAAAATACCATATTTTAGTGAAATAGGATAAAAAGTACAAACTACTTAATTACTAATTTTAAAATACTGGTTACATGTTGAAATAGTATTTTGTAAATACCAAGTCAAATTAAATGTATTATTAAAATTAAATACACTTGTTGCTTTTTACTTCCTAGAATGTGCCTACTAGAAAACTTAAAAGTATATTTATGGCTCACATTTGGGTCTCCCATCATTCTTATTGGATGGTACTGGTCTAGACTGTAAACAGCTAGAACATGGTTCAGCAAACTGTGGCCACTGGGCCAAATCTAGTCTGCTACCTGTTTGTGTAAATAAAGTTTTATTGGAACACAGCTGGCTCATTCATTGACATAGTATCTACAACTCTTTCCCATTACAGCAACAAAGTTGAACCGTTATGATAGAGACTGTGTAGCCTGTAAGCATAAAACATTTGCTACTTCTCCCTTTACAAAGTTTGCTGACCTCCATCCTAGAAGGCCGATGTTGCATTTTATGCATCATTCTGTCTCCAAATCATTGCATGATACCTGGCACACAATAAATGTTTGAATGAATAAATGTCTATCTAATGAATGTTGAGTGAATACAAGTTTGAGAATTGTATTGCCAGGATCATCACTGAAATAATGACCCCCAGCTGTGATGAGCATATGACTGGAACTAGAAATTGAAAAGTAGGTGTGTGCTTGGGTAGTAATCACACACAACATTTAAAGTGGGAACTATCCTTAAAAGCCCAAAATACGTGTTCCCCACTTCTGTCATCATGGGATATCTTGATCTGGGAGTGGATAGAGATATTTTAATTATGCCTGAAATGGGATGGAGTGTAAGTGAGACAGAGAGTTATTTGTGAGAGTTATCTCACAGGTTGGATATTTGGGTTAAGGGTTTAGGTCATAACAAGGGGCGCCTTGGTGGCTCAGTCGGTTAAGCATCTGCCTTTGGCTCAGATCATGATCCCAGGGTCCAGGGATTGAGCTCTGCATCGGGCTTCTGCTCAGTGGGGAGCCTGCTTCTTCCTCTCCCTCTGCCTGCTGCTCTGCCTACTTATGATCCCTCTCTTTCTGTGTCAAATAAATAAATTAAAAAAAGGGTTTAAGTTCATAACAACCTTTGCTGTCCCATGTGACTGGTCACCCTGATAAGAAGCTGTGTGCTCTACTGGTTTGTAGAATGGAATCTGGAAACTGGGGACAGTGGTGATGGGGACTCAGGATCAACAAAGGAGAGACTCCTGGGAAAGCGATATTCCTGTCCTTTTGCAAGAGATCCCAATCTTGTAGAAAGGATTCCTAGATGTGATTTTCCTGTAGGTTCTTCCCATACAGTCTTCCCACAGGCGGCTTTTGCCTAGAAATTTAAAGCAATGATTCACATGGAAATCTGAATCTGGTTTGTGTGCATGGGAATTAATTCTTATATCTTAAAAATGGGACTGAGAATGAGTGTTGGAAGAGAATTAAGTATGTCTTCACACTTTGATCCAAATATATGCCTGTCATTTGCTCTCTGCTCACAAGTCTGCAGCTGTTAGAAGACACAAAATCATTTTCTTTTGCTTTTCTCTGTCAAATTGTTGATGAAAATTATTTCACAAAATTGAAGCAGCCAGAGTTACCATAGATGAGAATCAAATTCAGGTCTTGGTTATGAACATTATCTCATCTCATAAGAACCAGTCATTTAAAAAAAAAATCATAACATGTCTCAGTGTTGAGTTGGATCTTTTCTTTTTTAGTAATTAAAGTTGTAAAAGCAACTCAGTATATTCATTAGAGCAGGTAGATTCCACAGGGCTTTTCTGAAGGGAGGCAGAGAGTTTTCTTTTATTAGAGCAGATTTGGGAAGCAAACGAGAGAAGGAAAAGAGTAATATTCATTAGTAACATATGTGATCAATGTAGAAAAAGAAAATTAAATATTTGATGATTTTTATGTTAACTAGTTCAGAGAAATGAGGGATTCTAAAGTTGATAACATCACAGAGCTGCATTTTTCCACCCACCCACTCATCTATCAATCTACCAATAGTCACTTATTAAATTTATTAAGTTACGTTTATTAAATTAGTGTTTTTCCAGCTCTGTAGTAGATGTTATGGGAGATACAAGGGAAACAAAAGAGTTCTATGAATCTAAGAAGAATCTTCTAGGTGTGAAGATACTTTAAAGAGGATGTTACTGTAATTCAACACCTTTATTTAGAGAGAAGAAAAAAAACAGTTGTTAGGTAATTTGCATAATGTAATACTCAGATAATTTTATGGTGGGCCACAGGACCCTAGTTCCTAGACCAGTAGGTTTTCTACTGATACCATTTGGTTAAGTCAGGCATATCTATCCACCTAAAAAGTGAGAGGATAAATAATTGCATGTCATCACGTAAGCAAGTGTAGTATCATCAGGCATGGCTGATTTGGGGGACTTTGAAGAATATTCAAAAATAAGCAAGGTAAAAGGAAGATGGAAGGGTAGAGGTGAGTGTGGAGCTGGATTTAAAGGACATCCAGAGCTTAGGGTCATACGTGGTAGAGAGAAGATACTCTAGGTGTGACCACCAAGAGAGAAAAATGCAAGGGGTGTAGAAACTAAGCAGAAGAGAAAGGAAAGAGAGACAATTAGGGCAGACAAGTATCAACGGAAGTTGGTGGAAGTGACCCTGAGGGGAGCAGAGGGCTTCCGTGGGGAAGCAGGTGGGATGAGATTGTGTCCATGAGGGGAGAGCCACCGATGTAAGAAGGTCGAATGCCTGCTGGAGAAATTTTCGTCTATTAGGAAGAGACTAAAGTGTTAGCCAGGTTTTTGGGTGATTTATACAGTGCATTCCCACTCTAGAGAAAGACAAAGTATTCCTCAAGGACCCAGCAAGGGACCCAAAAGGAAAGAAAATCATTCTGGCAAATTAAATAAGTATGGCAGTAAGTGTATCATGTTTCCTTTTTCATATCTTTATATTGCACACCACTTCCTGATGTCTGATCAAAATTTACTAGTTTGGTGGGAAAATCTAAATGAGAATAGTTGGGAAAAAAACCCCTGAAAACTAATAATATTAAGGATATGCACACACTTATTTTCAGAAATAGTCCATTTCTACTCCACTGGGGTTTGAATTTTTTTTTAAGGTTTTGATATACTGCTCAAATTATTGCTTATGTAGGATGAAATGCATCCTTCAACGCTATGCTGTCACAGTAATACCTACAAATCTCTCAGAATACCATCACTGGCAGATAGTAAATATTTTATATCTTATTGAAAAATAATATTTTCCTTATAAAGTATTGGAATCATATTCCTTTTATACTGTTCTCAAAAGTCTCCCTTGAGAGGCTTAAAAAATAATCTGCCTAAAGCTCCATCATACAAATTTGCCATTGAATTTCCCGGGCAGGGGTTTTGGGTTTGGGTTTTGACTTCCGTGGATTTGGTGTACCAAATTCTGTTCTGTAATGTTCCCGTGTATTGCCTTTGCATGTGCGTGCAGAACTGGTATGGACAAAGAACCTGTAACATTCTACTTCCTTTTAATTTCTGGTTTCTCATAATGTAAGTAGAAAATTTATATCCACATAAATAATGCCAGCCTACAGCTATTTCTCCAATTCCAATTTTATGAGTCTGCAAAAGATGACCAGTAATTGTGACCAGGCTCTTTGAACAGCACAACAGTTTCTGCCTCTATTTGCATAATGAACTTGCCTTTCAGGAAGGTGGGGTGGTCGGAACAGAGGCAGAACACGGACATTCATCGTGTGTTGTCACTGAGAAGGTGAAGCTGGAGAGTGTAAGCAGGGAAATGATTTACCCTTATCTGAAGAGGTGACGTGAGGAATTGCCCTCCTTAACCTTTCCTGAAGCACTCCTTCTTCCTTATTCTTTTTCAAGGACATGATGATCTGGTGAGGGAAGCAGACACGAACAAATAACTCGTACAGTGAGAGAAGTGCTATAACATGGACTAAACAAAGCACCATGAACACATGGCATTTGTCCCTTCTCCCAAGTTGATAGAGAATGTTGACTGCTCATTTTAGTTTTTGAGGCACACTCTTCTGAAAATAGACAAGAGTATTCTGCTTATTATCGTCATTTTCAAAGATGGGGAGGACATTCTGAATGGATGATTTTATGATGTCAAGAAGATATTCTTGTAGCTCAGGCTGTGGGAAAGTGGGCCCTCCTGCTTTGTTGGTCGTAGGGTATATCAGAGGTCATCAGTAGATTCTCTCTGGAAGCATTTTGGTAACACGCGAAGGCTTTGGGCATCTCGATTACTACTCGGTCCCTAATGCCTAAAATTCAACTGAATAAATTAATAAATGCCAAAATCTTAAAAATTTGCATATGCTTTGATGCACAAATTTTAATTGTAAAAATTAGAAATTATATGAACCTACTATTAAGATTAAGCTATAAGAATATACATTATGTTGTTACTTATAATACTAAAAGCTCAGAACAACTCATTTAGGTTTACCAATATGGGATAGAGTAGAAATTACATAACATCCCTACTATGGGTTATTAGGCAGCCATAAACGATAATGTTGCAGAAAAATATATAAATGGTATCAAAAGATGTATGAGACTGTTTTGTAAGTAGGTTGTAAAACAGTGCACAGAGTCTTAATCCATTGTCATAAAATGATAAAATAAGAATTTTTACAAGGCTGTCAGAGAAAGGAGTTTATCAGAGGCTTAGGCATTGCCTCTAACAACAACAACAACAACAACAAAAACCCTAAAATTGCAGTGGCTTAAAACAATAACTATATAGCTATCTGGCTATTGTGAATCACTGGGGAAACTCTGTCTATCATGGTTGCTCAGGCTCCCAAATGAAGCAAGCATCAAAACCAGTGCTGATCACTGTGCCATATGGAAGAGAGCTTTGGAAGCTTTCACACACTAGGAATTAAATGCTCTGACCTGGAAGTAAAAGATGACACTTCTGCTCACAACTCATTGGCCAGGTCTAGTCACATGTCTCACCCAAAAGGGAACAAGGTGTTATAATTCTCCCATGCAATTGGGGATGAGAGAATTAGAAATACTCAGTAAGCAGCACTAAAGATACCACTCATGGTCATTGATGTTCAGCTCACTGTCTGTCCCTGGGGAGACAGCTCAAAAGTCCTATTCAGTCAGAGCATCAGACTCCAAGCCCATGATTTCTGGGTGATACCTGATGGTGTGGATGTGGTTCTTTTTGATCTCCAAACCAACTGGAAAAAAATAAATTATCTCTTTTCCCCATACTTAGTACAGAATAGCAGAGCAGAGGCCAACTGTCTACAACATTCCCATTTGGAAAGGGGAAGTCATTGATTCACATCAATTCTGAAATCTAACTGCAAGTCTCAATCCCCTGGGGGTAAGGAAGCTGCTTTATTAGGTGCTGATTGGGCTCCTGGAAAGGGGTTTTCCAGTCCATTGTTCTCCATGGTCCCTGACTCTGCACTTTAGGGGCCTTTTCTTTTATTTGGCTTGGGTACTTCTGGAAAGTACATTGTAGAATGTGTCCTCCTTCAAGGTTGAGAAGCTTTCTTATCCTTCAGCTTGATCATAGAAGCTCATAAGCCCAACTGTTGTTAAGGTTTCTGTCTTTAGACTACACAAAACTGTCATAAACGTTTTTAGAAGGCTCATAGTTTCTTTGGCTGCACAACTTTCTCAAGAATTTAATCAGCTTCTTTTTATAGTTGATTCTGGTCAGTTCCTTGCACCACTAGCCACGTATACAGTTGTTTACTGAGACACCCTTCTCTCTGTTTCATCTTAACTGCAGGTATATTGAGCCCACCAGACTTCATTGGAAGAGCCACACCTTCAGTCTTTTTTATTTGGGCTGTTTTGTCCAAGTGGAAGCCTAACTAACTGCCATCTTAACTAATTGAGAAGGTTAACACTGGGTGTGAAAAACGTACCCTTGATTTATTCTTTGACCCAAGACTATGTTCTAATCTTTCAGTTTTCCACCAAGTCGTGATAAGAAAAAATGGTCTTTTCCACTTCTGCAAATCTCCAGTTTTCTGGACCATCTCTCTTACCTTCCATACTTGCTTACAAATCGGTTAATTCTGTTCTTAGCTCACTGTTTTTATTGTAGTATCTTGTCAAATGCAGCCAACAGCAATCAACACCTGCTAGAAAAGTTCTTTCCAAATCACTTCCTGTAAATCTACAAGTTCAAAAAAATATATTACCTTGTAAGTTATCACTGGTGACATTTTACAAAATAGGTCATCTATGCCTAGATTACGATCTTTGCAGCTGCAGCCAAAGAATCCTTGCTACCTACCAGCTGAGCACTGAGCTAATGCCACCCAGTGTAGGTTTTTGATGGTTATTACTGCAATTCTAGGTACGTATTTTTGTATTGACTAGGAGGGGAGAGCTCGCTAGTCCTTAGATTTGTAGGTTCCTTTAATTTGATTGCCATCAGATGATTTTGTCCTGGGCAGCTGGAACATACATTCAAACTCATAAGAGGTTATGGATAAAAGTGCTGATTTGTTAATTTAAAATTGAGAGTCTACTTAAGTGTTCTCTAGCCAGAACACGTTATTCTCTGAGTCAGGAGATTCCAGGAACTAGTATTGCTCAGTCATGAGTGAATATCATTGTAGGATATTTCATTCAGTCTCCATAGAAGCTTGACTTCCCTTATGTCACCACTGAGCTCACGTATTCATTGGCTGGGACACTTTCTCTTGAACTAGGCTCTTTCCTTATAGTTTATATTCTGGGGGACGGAGACAGACAACAAATAGTGAACACAAACTATCACTTGCCACATAATGTAAGTGCTTTTAAACTAATAAAACTAGGTCATGGGATGTAGGGGAACTTGTGGGAGGGAATGAAGAAAGACATTTTAGCTGGAATGGCCAATGAAAGTCATTCTAAGGAGGGGATATCAGAGCCGAGACTCAAATGAGGGAAAAGAGGTAATCATAGAAGATCTGAGGAAAGAACGTTCTGTGCAGAGGAATAGCAGTTTCAAAGGCCAATGACATGAAGGAGTCTGCTGGAAGGATAGGAGGAAGGTGAGGGCAGCAGGTGAATGGTGAGGTATGTGGTCATATCTGAGAGATTGGTAAGGGTTGTATCATGGGCAGCTTTGTTGGTGATGTGGAGGAATTTGTGTCTTACTCTAAGCCCAATGGAACCTTTGGAGGCTTTTAAGCAGTAGATCAATTTGACTTGTTTTATTCTTTAAAAAGATCATTCTAGTTGGCTGCTGTATGGAGAATGAACTCTGGCAGAGGAAGAGTAGAAACAGCCTGCTGCAGCCCAGGTGTGACATATTTGTCGCTGAGATTAAGGCTGTAGCAATGGAGATGGTGATAAGTGGTGGGATCTTGAAAGTATTTTGGAGATAAGAGTTGGCAGGATTTACTGATAGATTGGGAGGAATGAGAAAAGGTTTTTTGGCCCAAGAAACTTGGTGGTGGTGATACCATCAACTGTGATAAGGAAGACAGCTGGGGGTAAATCAAGAATTTTATTTTGGACATCCTAAATTTGAGATGTCTATTAGACAGCTAAGAGGCGATGTCAAGTAGGCAGTTGGATATATAAATCTACAGCCCAGGGGAGTGTTAAGAGCTGGAGATAGAGATTTATGAGTCATCGGTACAAAAGCGTTATTTTAAGCCATGGAAGAGGATGAGATCACCTAGAGAAGGAATTTGGAGAGAAAAGAGGGTGGACAACAGAGTTAAGGGTTAGCAGAGGAGGAGGAACCAGAAATGGATATTAAGAAGGAGCAAGGTTGAGGTTGGGGGAAAATCAAGAGTGATAAAGATATTTCTGTAAGAAGAAAGTCAAATGCTGAAATTTGATTAATGCTCTAATTCTGTTTCCTGCTTTGTATTTCTCCTAAACACCAACAATACCATGCCCTTCTCCCTAGCACTTGATCCTACTGCAAAGGAGGTTATTTACAGAGTAGTCATTGTTTGTATTATTATTCCTTTTTGTTCAGTTGTATCAAGAGGTAGATGAAGTGGCATCTTGATGGATCAGGAGGTCTTGGGTCTACACTGACTGGACTGATGACAAGAACTCACTTGCTGTGAGAATGTGGGAAGGTTTCCTAATCTCTCAGAACTTTGTTCTCTGGGGATGACACTACCCAGAGCTTTGTTATGGGGGTTGTTAATATACAGAAAGCACTAAACTCATGGCCTGGAAGAAGGTAAGTAGATCACAAGTGGTAGTTTTTCCTATTTTTTCCCTGATGCTAATTGGCTAACTGTGGAAATGGATCACTATCAAGTAAACCTGGGAAGATGAGTTGGTTAATTGTTTAGAACTGTGTTGGAGAGATGATGTCTACCCACCGTTGCTATAGGACAGAAGCCAAACGCTCAGCTTATAAAGAAATGCTCCCTGCTGTCTTAATCCTCACTACCAAAACTCATCCTTTTCAGGGTCAGGATGTGTAAAATTCAGATGAGTGATGCTTTAAGAGATGGAGAATCAGTGATAGAAATATACCTCTGTGCTGTCTGTGGAGAATTATCCAGGCCTGGCCATGAGACTGGCGAATCAGCCTGCTAGTGAACATATAGGGTGGGGACCAGGGCCTCCATAGAGCTAAGAGAGGGTCATGAACTCTGTTAAAATAAGCAGGCATTTCCCCACCTTTGGGCAGCTCACAAGCTACCTTATCCTTTGAAGCACAAGAGAGTAGGTCAGGGATATAATTGAGCAAGTGTCTCAGATTCATTTTGCAGAAAATGAGGCCATTAGCCCTAGCTGCTCTAGGAGAGGTTTTTGTTAGACATAACAATTCTTCTGAAAATGTTACAGTTCCCCTTATTGTCCCTCTGTGCCAGCCAGTTTCATCTGTGTGGGTGGTTGGGTGGCCGTGGCTGCCCTGAGTAGGTCAGGGACTCCATGCTGATGGAGATGGATCCCAGCCCCTTCCTCCAGCTGACACCCCCCACCCCAGTCTCTTTGACAGCATCTCATCTTGAGTTTGGGAATGATACTCCACACCTACCCTTCTACTCACATGTCTAGTTTTCAGTTCAGCTTAACCTGTTAAATTAATTTTGCCTTGAGGAGAGTTATCGCTTTGGCCTATCAGACAGGCAGCCTCACCTGCTGTGGAACGGGACTCCGTATGAATCTTGAGTCTGGCATTTAAGATCTCTGTGACCTTGATGAAATTGCTAAATGTCCCCAGTCCTCTCTCCTCATCTATAAAATGGGACTAACTATTGCATAACATTTTATATAGATTAATAAATTAATCCACATAAAAGACTTCCTTAGCACTTAGAATGGTTGACCCTTGAACAATGTGGCGGGGTGGGGGGGTTGTTAGGGGAGCCATCTGCCCTGCACAGTCGAAAATCTGCATATAACTTTTTTTTTAATTATAATATGTTAGTCACCATACGGTACATCATTAGTTTTTGATGTAGTGTTCCATGATTCATTGTTTGCGTATAACAGCCAGTGTTCCATGCAATACATGCCGTCCTTAATACCCATCACTGTGCTAGCCCATCCCACCACCCCCTCCCCTCTAGAACCCTCAGTTTGTTTCCCAGAGTCCATAGTCTTACCGTGGTTCATTTCCCCTTCTGTTTACCCCCCCTTCATTATTCCCTTCCTTCTCCTACCGATCTCCCTTCAGTAACTTTTGACTCCCCAACACTCATTGCCTACTGTTGACTGGAAGCCTTACCCATAACCTAAACAGTCGATTAACACATATTTTGTATGTTACATGTATTATGTACTGTATTCTTACAATGAAGTGAGCTAAATAAAATGTTATTAAGAAAATCATAAGATAAAATACTTTACAGTACTGTACAGTGTTTCTTGAAAAAAATCCACAGATAAGTGAACCTGCATAGTTCAAACCCATGTTGTTCAAGTGTTAACTATACTATTAAGTCTTTTATAAATGTTGATGAGATATTTAATCCATATTATGCAAGAACGCTGAGAAACTCATTTTAAGAGACTTCTTCATGCTGTTATTTTCACTAGTGGTATTTTACATGTCACTGGTGGTTTAAACATTTTATTCAATCCCCTATGATGCTTAAAAAAAAGGAAATACCATGTTGGGAGGATCTAGGAAACTAGCTTTATGATATAGCAGAGGATAATGGCACCTCCTCCAGTTTTATATTTATGAGAATGTCTAACCCATCAAATGAAATGTCAACACAGAGCTAGAGTCATTTGGCTGAGTATGTTTATCTTTAGGGTGTTTTCAGTTGCATGTAATGGAAAACCTTGAAAGAAACTAGCTTAAATAATAAAAAAATGTATCTCACAAAGCTAGAAGTCCAGAGGTGGGATAGCTCAGCCACATCCCAAAGGATCCATTGCTTCCCCATTGATGCCATGCCATCTTCAAAGGCTTGTCCTTGTCTTTAGACTTGTCCCCTCTCTGGTCAAAAAATGGCTGTTAGAGTCCTAGGCATCACCTCCAGGTATGGTTGTGTCTAGCGAAAGAAGGGCCATTTTCCTTATGTCTTTTTTTTGTAGGATCCCACTGATGGCTATAAGAAATTGCTAGCATTGGCAGCCTTCCTTAGGCATGTAGATGGTCGCAAGGGTTCAGCATAAAACAGTTGAACACCTTGCTAGTGCAGCACACCGGTGTCCTCTCTTCTTTCTGCCCCTGCCTTTTTTTAACATGGGCGGTTGCACATTTTAAAGTCTGTTACTTGCAGTTTCTCACTCCTAGTTCTAATCATTTTTTATCAATTTGGGTTATCTCCCACAAGCAACAGAAAACATCTCTGGCCGATTTAGGCAGGACAGACATTTATTTAAAATGTACTGAATAGTTCCAGAATGATCTTGAATTTTCTTTTGTTATAAAGGACATTATTGGGACACTAGGCAAATTCTGAATAAAGTTCTGCAGATTAGGTAACAATAGTGTATCCATATTGATAAGATGTTTTGAAAATTTTGCCGCGATTATGTAAGATCTTTTTTTTAAGTAAATACAAATGACATTTTAAGGAAAAGATGTCGTGTCTGTAATTTACTATTAAGCAGTTTAGAAGAATTACAGAGAGAGAGCGAGAAAAAAAAGCAATGCAGAATAATAATATTGGGGAAACTGGCTGAAAAGTGTCCAGAAATTCTTTGAACTGCTCTTGTAACTTTTGTGTAAATTTAAAATTGAACCCACTTAAAAAAATTAACGATGTAAAGAGATGGAGGGTTAAGGTTGCGGTGCTTTATCAGTTCTAACAACTTACTTTAGTAAATCCCTAAAACCAATGAGGGGGGTACTTAGTGGTGATCTTATAGTAGCCTAGATTGCAGGAAACCCAGGCCGAAAGCCTCCAGAACTGGAAACAGTGGTCAGAATCCCATCATGGAGCTAGAGTTTTGCCACAGAACAGCCACCTCCGTAGCGTGCCCGATGTGGCCCTTTGCCTTGTGGCTGGGGCTGTCGCCAGACGACAGCCCATGCTCAGCCCAGTTACTACTGCTGCTCCCACATGATGAGTCTTTTTACACCACCGCCACTGCCAGTGAGTGTCCCGAGGACCTCTGCCTTTTCACTTTGCCACGTTAAATTCGAAGTCCATGGCTCAAGAGTCAGACTGATAGAGCCCCTGTCATGGGCTTGTACCAAAGTGCAAGTCAGGGTTTTAACGTGAGTATAGAGAATTTGCAATCTCCAGTGTGGCACGGAAGTTCTGATTTGCCACAAAGGGAGGAATCCCCCAAGGAGGAATGAGTTTCAGACACTGCACAACCCACAAAAAGGACAGATGTCCATTGCAAGATCGTGTTTGTAGTTCTCTCCCTTGGGATGTCAAAATACACTCTGGGTGTTGTCTCGTTGAAGGTAGGAGCAAAGGAAGATCGCTATCTCTCAGCTTGGAGGGAGTAAAGTATTCACAGATGTTGGGTCCTCACTCTCACGTAGTGGGGTCGATACGGACGAAATTAGCCTTGATGTGATTCAACCTCTTTCTGACATTGCAGAGCCCTTTGTTGTCAGCCAGATTGATTTTATTCTGAATATTCTTTTTTTCTGGATGTTGGCTTCTTTTTTTCATTCTCTTTCAAACTCTCTAAATTTTCCTCCTTCTCTATATCTTTTTGTATAAGCGACTGGGTTATTTCACGTAAGGTTTTCTGCTTCAGAAAACATTCAGTTTGTGTCTCTCAAGTAGAACACCCAGCCCCTCGGCTCTGGTCCAGTATCTAGTGCATAACCGAGACTCAACACACTTTTGTTTCTTACTCAAACTTTGTTTTATTAGGTAATAGAAATATAATCATATAACATATAATATTGAGGTCTTCTTCTGGCCTAGTACTTAAGTGCTATTTGTTCATTAAACATTAAATTTTTTTTTCTTTTCTTCATTGCTTATTGGGAAAGAAAGGCTCATGCTTCAGTTAAGAAAAAAACAGCAGTGTCATATAATTCTTAAGAGCATAATATTTTTATAAATGTTCCCCATAAAAAATGATTAGAGCGAAGTAGAAGGATATGAGAAATTGTACTCCAAAAGTATTTGACATCTGGTTGGAATTGTTATCTTATTTGATGAAAGTTTCTTCGGAGGGGCTGAGGGAATTTTACCATTTCATTTGGCAGTCAGATATGAGATGAATTTAACTGGCCTTCACTAGTGCTGGCCTGTTCTTGAGAGAGAGGGGACTAAGAGGAAGGAGGTGGGGTGGAGGAAGAAGCCTTTACTTACTCTCCTTGAGGGATGGTTCAGGTGGACAGCCTGAATTATGGGACTTATTGGCAGCAAGCAAGTATTGCCTGAGTGGATTACTGCAAATGCTTTAGCTAGGGACGGCTTTGAAAACCACTCATCAATTACAGATGGTACTTGGTATAGTAGCAGGGGTACCCTTGAGGGCTTTTGTCCAGGAAATTTGAAGGAACCTGTTATCTCTGACCTCCTCTAACCACCTCTTCCTTTACGGGTGACCTTTCTTACCTGAAGACCTCAACTGTTTATCACAAACCTGCCACTCCACACTGTGTATCAATTATTAAACAATGCCCGATGCACGACAGTGACTTTAAATAGTCTCAGAAATGATAAAGGCCAACATTTGTCTTTGTTAACCCTCTTAGTGATTCTTTGTCTCCAGTCCTAAGTGAAGGGATCAGATTTGGGATTTCTAGATACCAAAATCACATTAGGGTTAAGCAAAACTCCAGATTTTCCCAGAGTTGCTTTGACTATAGATGTTGCTTTTTTGGGACGGGAAGTAAGATGAAATGTTTTAACATGGTTAAACATGGTAGGCAAGTGAGCCTGTCTAGGGACAGTAGATTGTAACTGTCCCTACCTGGGTCCATATAGTTACCCATGGTAACTTGGGTTCATGGATACCTGGAAGGTCCATGGAAGGTCCATGGAAAGCCTTCAGCATATTTTGAGTCTGTTCAAAGGGTAAGCAAAATTTTTTGTGTATTTTCTTATGTACATTAATTATTCTGAGGAACATCCATACTTTTCATTGGATTCTCAAAGGGATCTAGGTTCTGGAAAATGTTGGAAATACTGCTCCATAGTAAATAGCACAAATCTGTCTAAATCCAGGATGTCTCTAGCTTTAGATAAAACTAGGTTAAGGGAAAGAA
The DNA here is from genome assembly GCF_024610735.1 of Ursus americanus. Lineage (NCBI taxonomy): Eukaryota > Metazoa > Chordata > Mammalia > Carnivora > Ursidae > Ursus > Ursus americanus. The sequence continues at coordinate 21,149,840 of NC_142135.1, forward strand.
TAGAGTTAGCTTCCTGGAGTGCCCTCTATAAGGAATGCTAAATCATTACTGGAATAAATTGAAAAAGAAATGCAAATTCATCTCACTCCTGGACATTGCCTTTGAGTGAAATTAAAAAACTGAAACTTTTCAGACTTTCGAGCATTTTGGAACACACCCATGTAGTCATAGCCAAAATTTTGGAATTAAATAATATACATAATCCTAAGTATCCTGGAGACCTAAGTGGCTATTTCTTTAAGGAGAACTGCAGTTGAGCAATCACAGATAATAATAACAAAAACTTGTTTTTACTCCGATCGCTCATAAAAATGAAAGCATATCCAAGCCATATCGTATTTCTCATAGTTTCCACTGCAAATCCTTATTCCTTATCCCACAGCTGTTGCAAAGCCCTTCACATGGTACCCCTCCATAGTCTCTGTCCCAGTCCCGGCTACTAATTTTCCTCTCTGGCCTTCTCCCTGTGGCCTTAATCTATATTATGTAGGTCAGCTTGGTTGCTTTGGCTTAGTCCTTTCTCATTACCTTCTCTTCCTGAGCCTGCCCTCCACCCATATTTCCTGTTCGGCATCACAAACGGTCTAGTACCTGGTCTGGGAAAGACTCCTTTTGGGAGCAGGAGAGATGGAAAACCAAGAAACACACGCTCCTAAATCTTGTTCCGGTTGCACATGGCAGAGTGCTGATTACAAGAAACAAGGGATTTATTTCATTACTTGATTTTTTAAGCCATCTAAGATGCCTCCCAGGTGGCTTTCTGATTTGGAAAACCGCAAGAGAAAATGGAAGTTTAATGCTTTCCAGAATTCTTGTTTTAGAATTCTGCTTCAAATTGTGGAAATGAATTTGTAAGTGAATCTGATTCTGGATGTAGTTTTCCTTAATATATAATCTGTTTCCTTCTATCCACACTCACAGTTGATGGGCTTGTACAAATCTTTCTGCCAGTGCCAGATGTCACGCCAGACCCTGGCGAAATGGAGATGAAAAGACCCATTTCAGCTCTCAAGGACTGGCTGTCGGATAGACGGGTGATTGCAGAATGTGAAGATAAATGCACCCACGGAGGTGTGTGTATTGGGCAATGGGAACCCATCGTGGGAGGCATCTACATTTGTCTACAGGAGGGGAGCCTTAAGCTAACTCCTGGAAAATGAATAAGCATTAGGCTAATGTGGGAAGCACGCCGTGCACGAAAAAATGAAGGTGTGAGCGGGCATAAGAAGGCATAAAAGTGGAGCTGGAAGAAAAAAACAATTATAACCAAAGATGGCTAGGCGGATACCTTTAGTCTTCGCAGTAAGGGAGCTTTGTTTTCCTTCTGGGGAATTCGGAGACTTGGAATCTCTCTCCACTGCCCGCAGTGGTTCTCAGTGTGGCGTGGGGCTAGCTGGGGTGGTTCCCAGAGCAGACTGCGGGGTTTTCTTCTAAAATGAGGATGATACTGTCTCCTTCACAGGGTTGCGGTGAAGATATAATTAATCCATGTGAGACATTTAGAATTGTCCCTGGCATGGGTATTAGAGTGCAGAAAATATTAACTGTCATGCACATTCCTTTTCACACATCAATAAAGGGAACATTCCGCAACATTCCAAAGTTGGATCTTCTAACAGAGTTGACCCTGAGAGTAGATGGGTGGATTAGACTCCTCTTTCTATGTTGCAAGAGGAGTAGCGTCAGCCATTCTCTGTTTTGCAGTATTTCCCCTACTTGGGACGGTCATGATACCCACTGAGTAAACCTTACTAGTATCTGAAGATAGCTGATAATTAAACCATTATTAAGCAGTAGCATCTGGGTGTTAGCTGATGAAGTTATTGGAGCTGGGAGCATAGCCTAGGAGGAATAGGTCACAAAACTGGTGAGTCGAAAGTGCAAATGAAAAATGAAGGAATAGAAATTAAATTTTGTCTGTAGCATAATATATAATTTAAACCTTGTTCACAACATAAATATTATGCTTATTGTTTATAAAACACTTAACCATGTTGTCTCATTGGATAGTTAAAGCTAGCACAAGACGTGTAAGTAGAGCTTCTTTTACTATTAAAAGTACATTCAAAATAAGGAAACCAAGGCACAGATGAAGACAAATATGGCAACTTTTGTTCTATTGCCTCTTCCCTCCCCATCTTTCCTGTCTAGCTCTGCAATGTTTTTATCGAGAAGGGGAGAAATGTCTAAAATCCACTTTGGGGAGTTGTATGACTTCTAGCAGAGTCCTTGCTGTATTTATCAAAACGTTATAGTCCCTGGTAGTATCCCTCACTGGCAGTATCTGCTGCCTGGGGCGGGGAACTTGCTTGGGCTATATGTATTATTCATATTTACAGGCTTGCCTGTTATAACAAGACTTTAGAGTTGCTACCTCATGTTTATAGGCACGCAGCAACAACAAGGGACAAAGAAATGGGCTTGGAATTTATCCTGTGGATATTTTTATAACCTGTGCTGTGTGTAGAGTCACCATGGAGTGACTCAAGAAGCTTATAGATGAGTTGGGGGAGGTGTGAACTGCAAATAGAAAAGGTTAAATAAAAATAAAATGAAGTTAAGAAATGAATAAATGAAAATATCCTTAGGTACCATGATCCTGTAGGTACTGTTCAATAAGTGGACATAAGCAACTTGATAACATCCCATGATCTCAATTTCCACTCAAAAATGTGTACCCTAAACTCATGAGCCTACCAATCTGTCATGATTCAGAAAGATCCTTTTAGAATAAGCATGTGGAGAGAAAAGAAATTAAAGAGGAACACAGGTGGAGACCATCAGAACCTAAGCTCCCTGAGTTCAGGGACAAAGCCTGAATTATACGTTGAATCCCCAGGGCTTACTATAATGTTTTAGTAGATACCCAATAAATATTTGCTCAGTTAATGAATGAATGGATGCTCGGGGAAATACTGGAGACTAGCCTAGGATTGGAAACACATATTGTAATGTGCGGAGAGGTGGGTGCAGTGTCTTTTCATCTTTATGCTTGGTGGGTAACACATACTAGTTGTTCTATAAATGTGAATGGAAAGCAGGAAGAAAATGAGGGAGGGAATTAATATCATAGGATCACAGGACTAGAAGGAAATTTGAGAGATCATTGGTTCTTCCCTTAAGCCTCCAGGAAAAGTTTGAGTATAGCAAAACAAAACAACCAAACCAACCACCAACCAACCAGCCAACCAACCAACCAGAGGTGACATTTAGCGGTGTTAACCAGCCTAACTCAAAGAACCAAAGGGCTGGAGTTTGAGAAAGGTTTTGAATTGAAGTCAGTTTGGATCCTGGCTTTGCCATTTCTCCTTCTGTAACCTTGTACAAGTTGCTGTCCTAGTTGGGCCTCAGTTTTCTCACCTCTTCAAGGGGAATAAATTGCTATCCCAGAATTTTTATAAAGATTAAATGAGACAGTGTATTAAAATGTATTCATTAGTTCAGTGAATGTTTGTAAAAGAAATTTCCTCATATATGTTGAACTGCTAAATGTTAATAACTCTGCTTTTTTCTGGAATCTTTTAAAAGGAGAAATGTGAACCCAAGTCACAAGTATCTTTTCTTAAAACTTGATTTATGGAAGAACCTAGTGCTTTTGGTTGGTGGCATGTCTCAGAGGATTTGGCATACCAGACAAAGTGCTTTAAAAAGTAATAGAACATGGTAGTGTAAATTATTTGGCAACAGGCTGTCATCGTCTACCACAAAAATTCTTTAATATTTAATTAAAAATTCCAACAACATAAAATTCAAGACATGTCAAGGGCATTAATTGAGGGTATAGACTAGCTGTTGGAGGGCTTTGGCTGTCAGCCCCAAGGCCAGACTTTCTCTTTGGCTCATATTACTGGGAAGGCTTTGAAGGAAGGGCTCCAGCTGCTATAATGGATGCCTATGGTTGCAACAGCAAGTGTAGATATCAGTGTCTATTTTGATGTGCTGTCCCTGTCTGAGTTTGGAGAGTCAGAAATGGAAAGAGATGAGAAGCCTGTCAGAGCTAACAGCCCAGGAGTCACTTGGGGTGTGTGTGAAGGGTGGCCTTCAAATCTCCAGGGGTTATAGCTGTGCCAGGAGATATGTAAAGTTTTAATAACATTAAATAAATGAAATCAGTCGTTTTAGTTTCTTATACTATGCAGCGTGCCAGCTCTGGGCTCAGGGACAAATCTACTGACAGGTGATTAATGTCAGGGAGAACCACCCAAATCCAGAGACATATATAATTCTGCCTCCGTCTCTTGTTAGTTGACGGTCCCTTGGACAAGACATGTCAACCGGGTCAAGTGTGGTCACAGCAAAAGTTGAGTTCCAGTTTATCCTTGCCACCAGTACTCTGTCATTTAAGGGATTCAAGAAGGAAGGGAGATTTGTGTTATCAGACACTGTCTTTGTGAGCTGGGAATGATAATTTCTTCCTCTCCCCTTTCGAGCAATTTGGTCAAGTCGTACAAGGAAATAGCCAGCCACCTTTTCCCCCCAGGTCTCCCCACACCTACTCAGACCTTAAGTAACCTCAGCACCTGACTAAAAAAAAAAAAGAAAGAAAGAAAGAAACAGGAAAAAAAATTACAACCAGCAAGTTTCTTTATGATCATGTAGTCACCTATCCACACCTCATTTTATAGGTGAGAAAGTTGAGGACTTGGGACAGGAGGTAATCATGTAACTGGCTTATAATCAGAACCCAATCTAGAGCCCTGAACTCTTGACAACCAGGGCAAAGTGTTTTCTAGTATTCATAGTTTGAGAAGCAGGATGCTCTCAAGATGAGTTGAATAGCAGAAAAGAAGAAAACTAGGAAAAGCCTAGAAAGAGAAGGTCTGCGCAAGAGACATTTGCAGATTGAGTGCACTCCTAAGAAAGCAAAAGAATTTGATATGCATGTGAATAAAAGAGTATGTTAATGTTCAAATGTTAAAATTATAAATATTAAAGGGAGTGAGCACCGATGGCCCTCCAAGGAGATGAACAAATGAATGATTGAATGAACCAAAGGTGATTTTATCTTGAGATTTCTTGTTCTGGAAAATCTAGCACTGAACTAGTCAGCTATATAAAAGAGAGGGAAAGCAGTGAGCCTCTCATGTCCATGGGCTGGATCCACTGGAGAACAGACACATGTACCATTATGGGGAACAGCTGAGCTGGAGCCAGAGCTTCTGGGTCTGGCTACTTAGGGCTTCTTTAATATGAAGGGGGGAAAAATCAATGGACTGAAAAGAAAATGTTAATTTTACTTTATGCTTATTAAGAATTACTAAAGATTTGACTATAGGAGAATAGCTCTGAATTCTCTGGGAGTGGCTGACCAGTTGGAACATCTCAGGCCCTCTGGTTGACCGTGAGCCTACTTAATCAAACAGCCAACTGGTCAATTATCCTGTTAACGGGTCAGTTCAGTCCAAATGGTTAACTTTTAGGATATAATGAATATAGCCATTGTGTCTCCTCATCTATAGATTCTGAGCAATGCCAGCTTCCCTTATTGGATAAATAGTCCTTTGAGGTTATGATGTTGGGATGTACTGACTCATGCGATACATCTACAGAGTGACTTTTTTAGATGAAGTGGTAAAATTCGGCAGCAATCAAATGCTGAATAAGGAAGACCACTGGACTAGGTAGGTGCCAGATTACACAAATCATTGGAAAGTGTATTTTACAATAGTGTTTAAGATTGCAGGCTCCACACGTGGACTGCCTAGTTTAAATCATGCCATTGTCCTTTATTGGGTCTTTGGACAAATTATTTAACCTTTTGCTGTGTCAGTTTTTTCATCTGTAAAATGTAAGAATAGTAATTCCTTTCTCTTCAGAATATTGTGAAGATTAAATTAGGAAATACTTATGAAGGGCTTAGAAGAGGATGTAACAGAATATAAGTGCCCTATAAGAATTCATTATTATTAACCAAATTAATAATAATTAATACTATTGAAATATAGACAGCCCTGTTGACATAAGGAAGTGATGGATGAACAGGGCATATGCTTTAAACACATATGTAGCAACATAACTGTGACATAAGATTATTAATGGTAGGAGTAATATTACTTGAGGCAGTGATCAAGGGAATACTAGCAAGAAATATTTGAGGTTACTTAATCTCCCTAGAACACCAAGTAACAATCACCTGGAAACTTGGTAACATAGAGCTTTTATCTTTCAGTTTAAAGGGAAGTCATTGGCTCATTGGTTCAACAGGCACAACAGAACAACTACACATATCATTGAGCTGCTACTGTAAGCTCAGAGATTGAAGAAATATGGATAAAATATAGTTCCTGTCATCAAAGGCTAAATAGAATAACAGAGGAGAATAACTTAGAGTAACAGAAGCCACTAGCTCTCCTCCAAAGCATAAGAGCCATATTCTTTTCTCAGAGAAACCCACCTTTGACTCTTTAACTGCAGCTAGTTAGCCCCCCACTCCCTTCAGCTCTATCCTGTCTCTACCTAGCATAGGCATCCATATTATATACCCTATATATATACCTATACCATGTACCCTAACACTCCATGTTCTATCCTTTGTAGCCTTTATCATCATGTAATTTTAAAAATTGTTTTTGCAACTGTCCGTTCCATTTGACAGTAACCGCTTGAAACCCAAGACCATGTCTACCCTTGTTACTGCTAACCCCCCAGTGCTTAGCACAACACCAGGCACAAAAGTATAACTATTTATAGAAAGAACAAAAATGGAAGGTCCTGCCTGGCAGAGCTGAGGAAAGAAAGGTACACAGAGGAGGAACTGGGCTCTGAAGGCTACAGAGGAGTTCCATGGCGGAAATGCGTGTTTGACCATTTAAAACCAAGTGTGCACTCCCAAATAACTAAGCTGCCTGACTTGTTCCAACCGCTCAGACCCACTGTTGAGCAGAAGTATGTAATCATTTTGATATTTTGGAGAAATATTTACTAGGCAAGATAAACTGACTGCTGTATCTGGGTCAGGCATCTCAGTTCATGTTCTGTTTCTGCCAGCGAGGAGCTCTGCACATATCGTTTGACTCACGTGAGCCTCAGCATCCACATCTGTATAATGGAATTAGCAACATTCATCCTCACTGAGTTGTGGTGAGCTTTGAGCCAGTACGGAAGGGGGAAAGCTTTTGTAAACTGCAAGCATATATGAGACCTCCTTACTAGCGTACTTGGCCATAAGTGTATGTGCAGAAGTAATAGCCATGATGATATGATAAATCATACGGTCATAAAAGGAGGTCCCATGGAAACCCCCAGAAGTGGCAGGTCAGTGTGTTTTACAAACCCAGGTTCTCCCTTAAAAGGAACCAGCACATCAACAAGACAGGAGCTTGTCAGCTTTCCCTCCCTCTGAATCTGGGCCAGGTCCATTGCCTGAATTTTATGTTAAATAATAAAAGCACTGACATTAAATGTGTTGCCACGAATCAACAACCTATTCAGGGTAAGGTATTATGGCACAGCGGTCCCCAAGCAATGTGTGTTTTTAAAAATATGCTTGAAACTGCAAGTGCTTTGTGTGGCTGCTTCGCAAAATCACTAGAGCTGAAGTATTTGTATTTTAATGTTTATCTCCAAACTGGCCTGCTGTTTTCAAATTGCCCAGGAAACGAAATGTTGAAAATGGAAGGAAACCAGCACAAGCTAGATTTAGAAATGCAGTGTTAGTAAAGCAAGCTGTGGGGTTCTGATACCTTAAGAGCACCATAAAATGCTCATAATTAAATAACTGTTTTTCTTAACACAGCTATTCCTATTTTTCCCCCAGCCACTTATGTAAAAGCATTTAATGTTCATTCTTTCATTACCAACCAGAGACTCTTGTAAAGAGGTAACCAGTCCCAGAAATTGTTAAAAATGTTTTAATAATGGTGTCCTTTACAAAGGGGAAAAATGTATTAGGAAACAAAATCAGGGTCTAGATACTTCCTGTGGTTATTTTTATTGGCAATCGGCCCACAAATGATTTATATGGAGGAAAATCCTGCCTGGCGTTGCTACCTGAACAACAGCGGTAAAAGCCATGACAGAATGCATTCTGGTTATCGGTGTGGCAGACACAGTGGCAGAGCATGTGGCTCCCAGCAGCCGAAGAAAGAGAGACAGGTTTGCTGGGGAACCGTAAGATGGAGCAGCCAGGCTTCCAAGTAATTAATGGAAAGAAGGAAGGGGATGGAACCAAAACCAGCTAGGATTTAAAGTGCTCCTACCGTGGATCAGCATAACTGATACAATATTTTGAAAGCCTCCTCACCAGCCATATGAGGTGAAGGTAACAGCTGAGGCTGAAATAGCTTATGTAACTATCTCAAGGTTGCACAGGGAGGAGGTAGAAGAGCTCAGAGGATGTCTCGTATCTACGTGACTCTCAGTCTCGTTTGTTCTCTAGGAGTCAGTGAATGATATTGAGGTAGCAGATTTACGTATGAATGAAATGACTGGCAGAATCCAACATGAGGGGAAAATGCTGTTCGGTGGTATTTCCCCAAGGAACGTCCTGGGTCCTCTGCCTCAGAAGCATGTCAAAAGTTTGTAAGAAATGAAAAACCCCAGGTCTTCCCACTTTAGACTATGGAATCAGAATCCCTAGGTGTGGGGCTCAAGGATATAATGTTATTCATTTTTTTCCCCAAGAACGTAATGTGATTCCTATGCACACTTAAGAACCAGGCATGACCACCAATATGTCTTAACATGTTCTCTGTGCTTAGCTTGATGGGAGTGTTCTTCAAGGAGATACCTCTTACAGCACTGTGGTTAGTGAAGCACATTTTTGTTCATATTTCATCTGTTGTGTCAACAGAGGAGCCCTAGAACATGAGTTTGAGGTTATTGTAAATTTCTTTGCTGTGGTATGATGGTCATTTCTAAGAGGCATTCAGTAAGTGTTCATGTTCCTGTACCCAGCGGGAAATCTTTTCTCAGCTTACATTTTAATCAGGACATAATTTTTTCCACGAGTGTAGTATTAATTATCTATTGCTGTGTAACAAACCACTACAAAACTCAATGGCTTACAACAAAAAAATAGGTGCATATGAAGGACATGCAGAATGACAAAGCTAACCTCAAAAGATCATATATTATATGATATAAATCATATAACATTCTCGACAAATCAAAATTATAGAAATGGAGAAGAGGTCAGTGGTTGCCAGGGGTTCGGGATGGTGTGTGGGATGGATATGACTGTAAAAGGGTAGTGTGAAGGGGATCTTTATGGTGATAGAGAAGCTCTGTATCTTGATTGCTATGGTGGTTCTATGAATCTACGCAGTGGGTAAGATGGCTTAGAATTCTACACACATGCTACCTGGTTTTGGTTTTGTACTGTAGTTTTTATAAGATGCAATCATTGGGGGAAATTGCATGAAGTATACATGAGACCTCTCTGTACTATTCCTGAGATTTCCTGTAAATCTGTAATTATTTCAAAGTAAAAACATTAAAAAAACTTAAAAAAAAAAACCCTATAAACAGTTGTTATCGCATAGTCCCCATTGGTCAGAAATACAGTGGTGGGTATGTCTGGCTCAAGGTCTTTCACGTTTCAGTGAAGCTGTGGGCTGGAGCTGAGGAATCATCTGAAGGCTGCACAGAAGGATAATCTGCTTCTAAGCTCATTCATGTGACTCTTGGCAAGATTCAGTTCTTCATGGATTGTTGGACTGAGGATTTCAGTCCCTCACTGGTTGCTGGTTAGAGTTCTCCCTCAATTTCTTACCACTGGGGTCTCTCCCTAAATCAGCTCACAACATGGCAGCTGGCCTTTCTTAAAGCAAGTGAGAGAGAGTGGGCGAGCACTCAGATGGCATCCATAGTCTTTTTAGAATATAAACTTGGAGGCGACATCCCATTTTTTCTGTCATATTCTCTTCATTAGAAGTGAGTCAAAAAACCCAGCCAATACCCAGGAGGAGGGGTTACGTGAGGAACATGAGGAACTAGGGATCATTGGGAGCCATCTTAGAGGTTGTCTACCACCATGGCCTTTAAAAAAATATCCTTCTTTTTGACACAATATGAGGAAATGATAGGCTACACAGTGATCATATTGGAGGTAGTCTGATGCAGCTCTGGCACTGAGTAGCCATTCTGAGGCTAATAGCTGAGGCAGCTAACTGGTATTTTTTTTGTCTATTAAAGGAAGCAAACCTCCACAGCAGTAACAATGTCAAAGACTGTACTAAGAGGGATATCAGTAAACTCATAAGCAAATACCAAAGATTTCTTGCAAACAGTAGTAAAGACCTTAATGTGAAGAGTAAATATTATGGATATTTATTTCAAGATACACTTGATTATGCCTTTGCAGGTTGGGAATACTAGAACCAGGGTGAGGATCACCAGCAAGCAGTGTATCTCCATGCTTCATTTTCTGGGATTGTGTTCACGAGGATTAGTTTCCTCAATGGTGGGCATGCTAGTTGTCTACATTAATCAGGTGAGGAACTTCTGAAGCCTTAAAGTCTTAGAGACAAGGTCTTCTACCCAAGGTCCCACTGAGACATAAATCATCATTTGGTGTGGCCAGAGTTGAACTTGGGCTAAGAATTCTAATAGGTTGTCCTGCCACTGGTAGCCTAGATGGGCTGTTGGTAGTTATGCGCTGTACCATGGCCTGTTGGTGGAATATTTGGGCTGTCCACCAAAAGCCCAGGCTCGCAATGTGTCTACCCTATGGTCAAGGTTCTGTCCAACTCTTTATCCCACAAGATGATAGATAACAGTGTGACAGACTCAGCTAACTATTAGCCAAATGAATTTTGAAAGGCCTGCTCTGGAGTGTTGAGCATTGAGGAGTGGCTAGAGAATTTTCTCTAGGAATGGGTGTTGCCAGAAGTATTGGATATGACGTATTGGTCATAGTGGGGCTTAGTGAGTCTTCTTTTCAGTCAGTAAGCGCTGAATGCCGATGCTGAAAGGGACTTGCTGGCCAAGGGAGCCAGGATTATGGTGGGGATGATGATAAATGCGTGCTTGAATGTGTGTATGTGTGTGCATGTGGCATGTATACCTATGCCAGCCATTGCCTACCATCCCACGTGGTAATAGTTGGGACTATGACCCTCTTGTTCATTATACTTTGGCATATGTTAGCCATTCAGTAAATAAATTGAGTGCGTTCTTTTTTTTTTTGTTTTGTTTAAGATTTTATTTATTTATTTGAGAGAGAGAGAGTGAGCACAAGCAAGGGGGAGCATGAGAGGGAGAGGTATAGCAGGCTCCCCGCTGAACATAGCTTGATCCCAGGACCCTGGGATCATGACCTGAGCTGAAGGCAGACACTTAACTGACTGAGCCACCCAAGTGCCTCAAATTGAATGCATTCTTAAGAGTTTCATATAATTTCTATTCTTTTTTTTTTAAAAGATTTTATTTATTTATTTGAGAGAGAGATAGAACAAGTGGGGGGGGGGGCAGAAGGAGAAGCAGGTTCCCCACCGAGGAAGGAGCCTGCCATGGGGCTCGATCTCAGGATCCTGAGAACATGACCTGAGCTGAAGGCAGATGCTTAACCGACTGAGCCACCGAGGTGCCCCTTCTGTTCTTTTAACATGCAAGGGCTGAAGAGTCAGGGCCAGGTAGATAATTGACAGGTGAGTTGTCTGTCCTAGTGTGCTTTGGCAGTGAGATAGATAGAAGGTATAAAACCACATGAAAGACAGAGGGGAACCATGAAAGAGGAGGCTGGTATACGTTTTCAGGGGTCAGAATGCAGGATGCAAGCCTTAACTTCCCACGATGGCAGACATGATTGTGATGGGTACACGCAGAGGCACAGGCCGGAGAAAAAGAGATGACAGTTTAGGTAAATCAGACTGTCCTCAAGTGGTAGAAACTTACTTTGTATCAAGCCGTGTTGAAGCAGCCGTGTTGAGAGTAGCAGAGGTACTTTCTGATGTTGACAGTTGTGAATTGTGTTTATCGATCCATTAACAACTATTATGATCAGTGTAACAAAAAGTGTAATGTACTGCCAAAGCTTGAGAGCCTAAATAGTTAAACCTGTAGGGTTTTGTTTCCAGAACGGTACATGTTCCTGCTGAGATCTGTTTGTCTCAGGACGAGGTGGTCATCTAGCTGCTTAGTCAAGACCCCTGTGTGTTTTGGAGAAGTGGGAATCAGCCTCCCTACAGGCCCTTCTTCCAAGGGGCTATTTGAATGTCCCTGGAGGTGCTGAGGGGCACAACACGTCAGTGGAAATTTCACACTGGCTGAGAGAGCTGGTGCTCACCGATGGCTTTGTGTCTTCCTTTCTTCCTGGCCAGAGTACTAACTGGTACCAGACCCCTTTCATTTAGGTGGAGCCACAGGCCATAGCGTGGGCCGGAGGGAAGGATGCCATTTCCTGGACTGGCCCATAAAATCTTCCATGCACGATCCTCCATCTGTGATGTGAATGAGAAACTCAGTGTTGCTGTGCTAAGCCATGGAGATTTGGGGATATTTGTGACAGCGGTTAGCCTTCTCTGACTAATACAGCCATTGTTCCACATGACAAAGCCTGAAATCAAGTATTTTTCCAAAATATCTGATGTTACTGAGGACATGCTTCATGGCCTAGAATGCAGGAACACACTACAGGATGGCCCTCAGCTTGCATTTACAAACAGAAAATAGTTTAACATAAATGAGTGAAGAGAGACAATTCAAGTAATCCATGATTTCGTTGGGGTGTGTGTGTGTGTGTGTGTGTGTTTATGTGATGCCAAAATATTAGTTTGATTAAAATATACACATTTCACAGTCTGGTTATAGGCTAGTCGGTCATAGTATTTAGTGTGAGAGCTACTGTCTCTCCTCAAAATGTCCTTTCATCATTTCATACCCCGTTTATATGAAAAAATGCGAAGTTGTATTGAGTCTAAGATTCAGGGCTAGTAGGAATACTGGTGATAGACGAGCCTCCCTTTTCAATGTAAATGGATCAGGGGTAAGGGAAAGGGGATTACAGGCACTTAGGGAGCACTGGAGGAAACAGACCTAGCTCTTCTTGCACGAAAGGGAAGGGCAACTGTCAGTGAGTCTTAGCAAAGGATGTTCTTGATAAGTGGTAATAAGGACCACGGGAATTTAGAGGTTAGTATCCTGGTCAGATTCCCTGGAAGCTGAGCTTGACATGGGGATTCTTGCGCAGGTGAGGCTGTTGTCCCAAAGAAACCGGCACGGAGGTGAGAGGAGCAAGATAAGACAGAGGAAGGAGCTAAGCGAGATGTGGTTTAGGGGGACGTCTAGCATCATCTTTGTCTCAGTGAGCTCTGAAGCAGGAATGGTGTCACAGATATGTTCCCCCTGGAGGCGTCAGTCAGTCATTTGCTGTGGACCGCTGCCTGAGGTGAGGTGTAGAACTTCCCACACACTCCTGTACAAGGTGGTTCCCATGACCCATGGCAATTCTCCAGAGAAGGATATAGCCAGGGGTTATCAGCCACTGTCACAGTTTCCGGGAGGTGGGTGCCATGCCCTTAGTAAGAGGATGTGAATGGGGTCCCAGTCATATACTGTGTTCCCTGCTTGTATTACTCAGATCCACTTATTTCTCACATTATGTTTACTCCATTCGTAGGGAGCTCCTCTAAGATTCTGATTGATCATAGTTTCTAGGGAAACTTCTAAGACTAGGTAGTGAAGGCACTATCTCAGGGTCATAATTGGTACACATCATCCCTCCTCTACCACGCTTGCTGGATTCCCCTCCCTCTCACCTAGCACCTCTGCTGGTCAGTAGGGCTTGCTTGGTAGTGGGATCCAGATTTTCATCCTTGGCGGGGGGGTGGTCCTAAGCCCCTAGTTCCCAGGCTCTTATCTAGCTATGGTTGCTGTCCTTGCCTATTTACAACTAAACGGAGCATGGTAGCGTCAAGAGGTGCCCAGTTCAGCCTCTGTGTTCTGATCGTATTTTTATCTGCCCTTATTATCTAGCAGTAGATCTAACTTGCCATGATCAACAGGGTCAGTTACCTCTGTACACATGACACCTCTCTTTTTCTCCCTGTTTTTCTCCTGCTACAAGGAGCCCAAAGTGACTGGGAAAGAGCAATAGTTTTAAGTTTAATGAGAGTCTTACTGTGTCTCTGATGGAAACATCCTCTCTTTGCGAATCAGGACCCCTATCATCACACAAACTAAAGTTTCAGGGATGAGAATCACAAATTCCTAATTAGGTCCCTGAGAGTGATGGGGAACAGGACCATTCCTACTTTATCTCTTGGTTCCCGGACCCATGTGCATTCCACTGGCTGAGGACGCAACATCACACCTCTCTCTGCCCTTCCCCTGGGATTTGATATTGGTTTTTAATTATTATCTTGGCTGAGACATTTCTGCCAGCTGCTCAATATGTCCCTTCTGATTACACATTTAAGAACCAAGCAAATAACAGTAGGTGGTGGTTCCACGTTTCCAGGGGACCGACGGTGAACTTGCCCTGTACCAGGAATTCACTTGTTCTTCGTTACCCTATCCTGCCATGTGGGCCATGGTAGCATTTTGGACCTTGGGTATCAGTATCACTTTGAACCCAGCATCTGACAGTTGTCAAAATCTAGCTATTTCCTGTTCCCCAGTATATTGTTACTCAAGGAAATAACTTTAAGTCACTTTGGGGAAGGACTGTATACACTTGCTATGATATTACAGGGTCATTTTCTCCTTCAGTTGATGCAGTCTAGGTTTGAGACCTGATTCAGCTCTGGAAACTAGGGAAAGGATTGTGATTTTTCTTTGGTGTAGTTGACCTCAGCCTTCTGCTTAGCCATCCTTAATTTATTTTATCTGTATTAAAGCAGTATTCTTATGGGTTGTCCATCTGCTTTGCCCTTAGTAACACTATAATCTTTTAGCCATATCTGTAGATTCCTGTGGTTCAGGGACTCCTGGCAGCAATTCCAACCTGCATGCCAGTTAAGGTACTTATGCTCACCTTCCTTCTCGTGGTTAAGTGCTGCCACCTGGCTTCTGTTGTTCTGGACCCTTATCATCCCCATTGCCGCCAGGGAGCCCAGTTCCCTAACGACATGGCCAACTGCCCTACTCGACAGAGGACAGACACCGATGAGCTTCTCAACAGTGCTGCTGTCTCCATCACCAGGACTTTGGAAAAACAAATTATTTCAGAGCCCTGCAGAGGAACCTAGTGAGCCGATGTGTTCCTGGTCATGCAGAGTAGATCCATTCTTGCATCCTCACATCTTGGAGCTTTTTGACCCTTTATACTTGGCTACTGAAATCCTTGCATTTCTTCTGCATTTAATATGACTGTTACTCTTTCCAAGCTTTTGAGAGCCATCCCTGCACCGTACCAAGAGCAGTGCTTAGGCTCTTACCAAGATGTGAAGTCCAGTGTCATGAGAGGTGTCCCTGTATTGATTCATCTACCTAAATCTGCATGTTCTTTCTTCATGAAGCAGCTGCTTATTCCTACAGTCCCTGTAATTACTACTTCCTCAGTGCCTCCGAATGCCAGGGATGTTATACAGAAGCCAGTGTATGCCCTTCAACCTAAATTACAACCCAGTTCATCCCAGGTGAAAAATGCAAGTACACAGCTACACATGCCAAGGACTTTCAGTGATCCATCTACCTCTGGGAATTGGGCTTTCATCATCATCTAGAACTGAAAATGGGATTCTTGTGCAATTAACTTATTAAGGGAGTGTTCTCAGGAGAAACCTATCAAGAGGTGAGGGTGCAGGATATGACAAGGGATGAAGCCAAGCAAAGATGAGGGTTCAGCTGAAGTCTAGTCTAATTCTGTTCCCACAGGGAGCTCTGGTGACTGACAACGCAGAATTGTTCCACTTTCAGGCCAGGGGACCACACTTTTGTATCCTTGTATCATTTTGTTATTGGCTATTTGGCCACTCCCAAAGAGGGGTCATAGAACTTCGCAAACATCTATAGTTGAGGTAGCTCTTGTCCACCGAGGACGTTTTCCAGAAGATGGTGCAGCAGTGTGCCCTTAGAAGTTCACATTTACGGGGTGCCTGGGTAGCACAGTCGTTAAGCGTCTGCCTTCAGCTCAGGGCGTGATCCCCGTGTTCCGGGATTGAGTCCCACATCGGGCTCCTCCGCTGGGAGCCTGCTTCTTCTTCTCCCACTCCCCTGCTGTGTTCCCTCTCTCGCTGGCTGTCTCTCTGTCAAATAAATAAATAAATAAAATCTTAAAAAAAAAAAAGTTCACACTTACAAAAACTGAAGGATGGGTGCACCAGCCTTTCAAAGGGATCTGGGCAAGATGCCAATGATTCTGTTATAGTGAGAGAGGTCTCTGCAGGCTGAATGGTGAAGGAAGCTGCCATAAATATGAAGGGCCTTAAACTCTGTTGGAGAAGAGCGAGTAGTATGACCATGAGCCTTGATGGGCTAGTTTTGTGATGCACTAATTCATTCATGCATTCGCTTATGCAGTCATTCAGCAAATACGTATTGCACGCCTATATGTGGCAGATGCTGCCCCTCTTGGCGCTGGATATATAGCAGTGAAATAGGAAGATATGGTCCCTGACCTCAAAGGGGCTTATGTCCTAGTTAGTGAGGGAAATAATTTCACTGCTATTACGATGGAATTTCACTTTGTGCATATGAACAATCACCAGTTTAATTACATATGCTCAGAAAGAAAAAAGATTTAACAAATTCAACGGGGTGGGCTCTTTTGCCCAGAACCAACTCAGTGAATGCATATCCTGAACTTCGCAGGAGATGAGAGATGTGAAATAACTTTTCTCAATCAGAACTTTGCCTCATGGAACCTAATGGCTGTGTTGGGTATTATTCGACAGATATTAATGTTTAATTTTTTCAGTTTAATTTTTAAGGTTAGCTTAACCACTTAACTACTGTTTGTAAAAAATGAGAACACAGATTGTGAGTGGAGGGGCACCCATTTCTAGAAGCTTCTGAGTAGGTCTAATGCATGTAGCTAGATATAAAATTTAAGCTGGATCTAGATGTCTGTAGTCTAGTCTACCTAATTTTCTTAGGTACCAGCCAGCTCCAGAACAATATTGCATTGACCTGCATTTTCCTTTAAGTGCAGCCCATGTGGGAGCAATTTGAGCTCTGTAGTGGGCAGACTTTGGGGTAGGGGAAATGATTGTTTCTTTAAGAGACAGCATTTAGGTTTGGTCAAGCCCACACTGATTTGCTGATTCTGGGTCCTTGGACTCGGTTTTCCACTGGGGAGAGAGAGCACTCAGTCTTTATATTGATTGGTTACAGCAAGTTTGAGTTGGGGGATGAGTAGCAATGGCAGTATTGAGTTGTTGAGTTGTATTTGTGGCTTATCTAGAAATGAAAACTTTTTATTGGATTATTGAGAGGATGGGTAATGAAAGCAAGTAGTCATCGAAGTTATTGATGGCTTTGTGTTTGGAATCAGTAACCAGGGTACACAAAGGCCAGTTGATTCGCTAAGTTTAGCCATAAAGTATGAATGAGAATTAATTGGTGAAATGCTTGTTAATAGATCATCATAATGCATTCTCTCCTTGTCTATTGGAGAAAATTTCAGCCTTTGAAAAGGAATTTGGCAAGATCAATATTCTGTTTGAAGCATATTTTTACAAAAAAAAAATCTATCAGGGTCAGAGAAACTATGGAGTTACATGACATCTACTGACGGTGGGGAGTATCACAATTGAGGCTGTGCTGAGAGATTATCTCCCCCACCTATAAATATTTGTAACAAATATCTGCATGTGGATATACTGTGGCTCTGGCCTGTGGAACTGGAAACCCAGTGCAGAAGTTCCCTAGTCAGCTCTTACTCTTGCTGGGGATTGGGCCGGAAGTGGTCGGGCCCAGGGGCTAGTGTTCGATTTAACTTCTCTCAGATTGAAGGATGATGCCAGCAGCCTGCTTCTCACCCTGCCAGAGTGCAGCCTACAGGAGATTTGTGGGCCGTATTGTACACAAGAGCAAAACACATCACTGTCGTTCTACCAGAGGCGAGCGGCTCACTCTCACAGGCAGAAATCTAGCATAACTCATAGAATTCTGGACTCTGTATCTAGGCAGAGAAAATTAGATTCCCAGCATAGGAAAGGGATTAAAATTCTTGCTATGTCAGTTATCTATTGCCCCAGTAATGCTGCATAAAAGCAACCAGGAACCCCAGGGGCATATGCTAATAAACATTTAGTTTTGCTCCTGCACCTATGGGTCAGTGCGGTGGGATTGCCAATCTGGGTCAAGTTCGAGTGACCTCAGCTGGGCTCACTCATGCACCTGTGGTCACCTGGCAGGGTGACTGGGGCTGCATGTCTTGGGCAGCCTCAGTTTTACTTCACATGGCCTGTCATCCTCCAGTAGGCTAATCCAGGATTGTTTACCAGGTAAGGCAAGGTCTAAAAGAGCAAGGGAAGCACTCAAGGCCTCTTGAGGCCTGGACTTGGAACTGGCAGGCCTTTACCTTCTCCGCGTTCTTGTGGCTAAAGCAAATCATAACGGCAATCCAGAGTCGGGGAATGGGAAGAGCTTCAAAACCACATGCAGTGGGCATGCATTCAGAGAGGGATGGAGAATTGGAGCCTTTTTTGCAATCAGTTTACCATACCCAATTGTGCAGAGAAGTTTTGAGTCAAGGGATAATTTATTGCTAAATGGTTCATGATAAGGAGTCAAAATCAGACTAGCCCCGTATAAGAGCAATTAGTACTTCTGTTAGTCCTTCCTGAATTAGATTTGTAGACTGGCTACTCTCTGACATAGGTAGCTTGTCTCTGGCATCTCACTCACCTGCCTTTGATCCATCCAGTTACTTTCCACTTTTCAAATCTGCTTTTCAGCAGTGTTTAGGAAAGAAGCTTATAAATTATTTCCCACTGGGTAAAAATGACTAATAAAGGCAAAATGCATTGAGTCTCATTGGCGTTTTCATGGAGTGAACCAAAAGGAAGAGAGTGCCAGGTGTAGAGGTTTAGGCATTGGGCAATAAGTTGATGCTGGGCAGGAAGTATCCTTCTCCTGGAATTGCCTCCCTATGGAAGAACAGAATTCTTCTGTCAGAGATCTGGGTTCTGATGGAGCTAGAGTGCTGAGTTGATGGCTAGGTTTTGGCAATTTACTTGACCTCTCTGAGCCACTGTACCTTCATCAGTAGAATAGGAATAATAATATATACTTCAAGACTTACCATAGAATTCTGTTAGGTAATGTAATGGACTCTTTGCTGTGCCTGGCAAAAAGTAGACTCACAGCAAAGTTTGTTCCTCCATCACCCCATTTTGAATGACCCTCTACCTTTGGCTCGATGTAAAGGTTGACTCTGGTTTTGGCTGAGATTCATTGCCAGGGTAAGAGAGAGCAGCGTATCTATGTAGCTGTGCATCTACTGGCACACACTGTGTTCATTGGTCAATGAGGATATGAATGTGTCTATGGGATGATCCCTGCCAGTGAGGCATTTGTAATTTGGTAGTGCTTAGGAGTGACACTAAGAACTTGAGCTTCTTGCTAAAGAGTTCAGTGTCCCATCTCTACTGACTGAC
Organism: Ursus americanus; assembly: GCF_024610735.1. Taxonomy (NCBI): domain Eukaryota; kingdom Metazoa; phylum Chordata; class Mammalia; order Carnivora; family Ursidae; genus Ursus; species Ursus americanus. Next base: position 21,169,324 of record NC_142135.1, read on the forward strand.
ATTTCCATGACCTTCACTAAGGATCTGATTGTCTAAGAACAAGATGCTTCACAGTGAGAATGGGCAGAGTCCATTTGTGGGTTCATCAGTGGGCAGGGCCATAGAGCTGGAAGAGGAGATTTGGTGGATAAGCATGATTTAATAGGATAAAGCTCCTAACAAGATGCCTAGTATCTTGTCTGGAAGGTCATCGAAATAATAGCTCTCTTCCTCTTTCTGTGGTAGCTTCAGCTGAGACTCAGGAACGTCACCTTTCGTCTCAAAATAACTAATCAGAAGTTAAAAAGTGCTCAGTCATCAAACAACTAAATTGTAGGTTCTTTGAGGGCATCAACTTTTATTTTTCTTCTGTGTGTCTTTAAAGCCTGCTTCACATACACATTTTAAAAAAAGATGTATTATCCTAAAGGATGGCATGAGAACGATCTTGCATAGTGATGGAATAATTCTGTATCTTTACTGTAGAGGTTGTTACATAATGTGTACATGTGATAAAATTGCATAGAACTATTCACACAGATATTTAAATGAAAGCATGCAAAATAGGCACAATTTGAATAAATTCCGTAGATTCTGCTAATGCCAGTGTCCTGGCTTTGATATTGTGCCATTGTTCTGTAAGATGCTTCCCCTGGGGGGGAGCTGGGTGAAGGATACACCAGACTTCTCTGAACTACTTTAGAAACTTCCTGTGAGTCTATAATTAATTCATAATGAGAAGTATTTTTTAAAAACATGTATTAATATTATCTGTGTGCACTTTTATAACTCCTATTGTTTTTTAGTATAAATTACTGTTTGCATATCTTTGCAGGACCAGAACCAAGTCTTGCTTGCTGTTCTATCTCCAGGTCTAGCCTGGCATTCAGCAAATAGTTACCAAATTATTGAATGTGCACTCGAATGAATGAATGAGTGAATCTCCCTTTTTGAGTAATCTAAGGCCTGACTTAATTAAGGCCAATCAACTCAAATTTTGTTTAGGTCCCTTGTCTACATTCATACAGTTGGTAGTGGTTGGAGGGTTTTCTGACTCTACTACTCTATACTGTCCAGGAAATAACTACATTAGTTACACAACATCTAATGCCTTTATATTACACTGGGAACGAGTGCCCATCTTGACTGCTCTTCATGGGACAACATTTATCTGAGAGTAAAGTGAAGCGAATAAAGGCTTACTGGTGCTGTAGATTTTCTCTTCCCCCAGAACGGTCTGTGTTTATCTACATACAGCAGCAGGACAAGATGAGCCGATACAGGGAGAACACCACAGCAGAAAAGCTTGCCCTGGGGCTCTACCACCTGCCACTACTCATGCAGGGTCATTGTAATAATATTTCCCATTTTGCTTTCCATCCGCAAAACCTTTGCAGCCATTAACTAATTACTTTTTGATCAGAGTCAATAGCTGTCCAGTGTGTTGCCTTTAAATATTTAACTGTGTTCAGAAAACAACGACAAAAATCCCTAAATTGGCAAGCGCATGACATTATCCAGTGGCAGATAGCACTTTCCATTTTCCTCTAACCAGGATTATGTTGCTTTGAAGAGCAAAGCCCTGATAGGACAGGAGATGCTCTAGGAAGCAGAGAAAGATTACCCTGCGATCATCTGGCTCCCTGTTTAAAACCCTTAGTGGCTTCCCTTTGCTCTTAAAGTCTAAATTTATTGCCGAAGCTCACGAGGTCGTAAGTTACCCTGCCTTTGCATCCAACACCAGGTTTTTCCTGTGCCAAGCTCCCAGTTGTTTTCCATACTCTGGTCACATCTGTCTTTCCCAGCTCTCACTTTCACCTTCTTCCTCCCCCCATCTGAACCCTATCCTGTGAGGCTCTTCTGCTTTTTCCTTTTCTTCTTACCACCTTCTCACACTTCACATTCCCAGTTGTAACACTAAGTTTCCAGGAAAGACTTTTCTGTCCCATCCTGGTCTAGTTTATCTTATTTTACACTCTCAGAGTACTTGATATTTCTTTTGTAGTCATTATCATAATAGTAGTGAAACAAAATTATATAATTAGCTGTTTATCATCTGCATTCTCCTCTATGCTATAAACTCCATGAAATTCTGTGGCACTAGTATGAGCAATAATTACTTGTTGAAAATATGAATCAGTGAACAAACTAATGAATTAATGTCATGGATTAAGAAAGAGAGTGGGAGGAGGTGGGTAATGGCCTCCAAAGTAACATTTCACACATCCTCTTAAGCTACTAAGTCAACCACCTACAGAGAAGTTAAAATGCTTATCCAGTGAATGTGTAAATAAACATGGTGGGATAATACTCAGCACTAGAAGAAAGTTTACTATGGAGTCATGAAATGATGGAAGAAACTTAAACGTATATTACCGAGTGAAAGAAACCAATCTGAAAAGACTATATACTGTATGATGAAGTTGCATGATTCCAGCTATATGACATTCTGGGAAAGGGAAAGCTATGGAAACAGAAAAAAGATCAGTGATTGCCAGGATTTGGGGGAGGGAGAGGGATAAATAGGCAGAACACAGGATTTTTAAGGTAGTGACAATGCTTTGTATAATACCATAACAGTGGAAACATGGCATTATGCATTTTCAAATGCAGAGAATGTATAATACCAAGAGTGAACTGTGAACTATGGACTTTGGGTGATTATGATTGTTGATAAGGTTCATCAGTTGTAACAAAGTTACCACTCTAGTGGAGTATGTTGGCAAGGGAGGAGGCTATGCCCATATGGGAGCAGAGATAGATGGGAAGTCTCTGTATCTTCCCCTCAAGTTTGCTGTGAACCTAAAACTACTCTAAAAAAATAAAGTCTTAATAGAAGAAAACTGATGGGTTGCTCCAGAGGTTGGGAGAGGTGGGAGGAATGGGGACTACCTGTTAATGGTTATGAGGTTTCCTTTGGGAGTGTTGAGAAGGTTCTGAGTTATAGAGGTGATTATTGTACAACATTTTGAATGTACTTAATACCATGGAATCATACACTTCAAAACAGTTAATTTTATGCTTATGTTATATAAATTTTACCTCAATAAATAATAATTCTTCCCTAGAATCTTTTCTAAGAAAAATGGCCCATGACACCAGTAGGCTGCCACATGTAGCGATACATATGGAGATGAAGTTAACCTATTTTCTAAATTTTATTTTATTTTTTTTAATTAAAAAAATTTTTTTAACCTAACATTTTAAGAGAGGTTTAAGAAAAATGCAGACTGGTATTATAAGCAAATGCTCTGTGGTTTCAGAGCTCCTGACCTATTTCTCAAAGAACAAGGTAAGTGGGCCAATCGATATTCTCACTTACAATTTTCTATTCAGTAAAAGATATAATCTTAGGTGTAGGAATATAATTTTTTAAAAAAATATTTTATTTATTTATTTGACAGAGATAGAGACAGCCGGCGAGAGAGGGAACACAAGCAGGGGGAGTGGGAGAGGAAGAAGCAGGCTCATAGCGGAGGAGCCTGATGTGGGGCTCGATCCCAGAATGCCAGGGTCACACCTTGAGCCGAAGGCAGACGCTTAACAACTGCACCACCCAGGCGCCCCAGGAATATAATTTTTTAACATGAGTCTTAATAGTTATTTTTATTTTGAATCAGAAAATATAAAGCACATAAATTTTAATTCTAATTTAAATAATTTTAATTGAAGTATAGTTGACATACAGTATTACATTAGATTCAGGTGTACAACATAGCAATTTGACATTTATATACATTATGAAATGCTCACTACAGCAAGTATAGTTACCATCTGTCACAATATAAAGTTGTTTCAATGTTACTGACTATATGCTTTATGCTAGACTTCTCATCTCTGTGACTTATTCCTGAAGTTTGTACCTCTTAATCCCCTTTACCACCCCCTTCTCACAATGGTCAGTTTGTCCTCTGTCTTTATGAGTCTTGCTGTTCTTTTGTTTGTTCTTTTTTTTTTTTTCTGAATCCACTTGTAAGTGAAATCATATGGTATTTGTCTTTCTCTGTCTGACTCATTTTACTTAGCATAATATTGTCTAGGTCCGTCAGTGTTGTCACAAATGGCAACATTTCATTCTTTTTATGGCTGAGTAATATTCCAGTGTGTGTGTGTGTGTGTGTGTGTGTATCACATCTTTATCCATTCATCTAATGAGGGAGATGAAGGTTTATTCTGTAAATTGTCTATTGTGGATAATGCAGCAATAAACATGGGTGCATGTATCTTTTTGGATTTATGTTTTTGTTTTCTTTGGGAAAATACCAAGTAGTACAGTTACTGGATTGTATGGTATTTCTATTTTTAATGTTTTGAGGAAACTTCATACTGTTTTCTGTAGTGATTGTACCAATTTACATCCCCACCAATGGTGCACGAGGGTTTCCTTTTTTCTACATCCTTGCCAGCACTTGCTACTTCTTGTCTTTTTGATGGTAGCCACCCTGACAGGTGTGAGGTGATATCTCATTGTAATTTTGATTTACATTTGCCTAACGATTAGTGATGTTGAGCATCTGAGTGATGTGTCTGTTGGCCATCTCTTTGTCTTCTCTGGAGAAATGTCTGTTCAGGTCCTTTGCCCATTTTTAAATCAGTTTTTTTTGTTTTTGTGTTTGTTTTTGCTTTTTTTTTGGTGTTGAGATGGGTGAGTTTATATGTTTTAGATATTAACCCCTTATTGGATATATGATTTGCAAATCTCTTCTCCCATTCAGTAGGTTGCCATTTCATTTTGTTGATAGTTTCCTTTGCTGTGAAAAAGCTCTTTAGTTTGAAGGAGTCTTAATTGTTTAATTTCGCTTTTGTTGTCTGAAAAAGACAGATCCAAAAAAATATTGCTAAAACTGATGTCCAAGAGTTTACTGGCTGTGTTTTCTTTTAGGAGCTTTATGGTTTCAGGTCTAAAATTTAGGTTTTTAATCTACTTTGAGTTTATTTTTGCATATGGTATGAGAAAGTGGTCCAGTTTTGTTCTCTTGCATGTAGCTAGGTGTCCAGTTTTCCCAACACCATTTTTGAAGAGACTGTCTTATATTCTTGCCTCCTTTGTCATAGATTAATTGACCATATAAGCATGGGTTTATTTCCAGGCTCTCTATTCTGTTCCATTAATTTTCATTTTCCTTGAATCGGCACTTATATAAAAAAGACTGTTCACTAAACTCTGCAACCTTATATACCAGTGTCTTCCTGATGGTACTTGCCGTCTTCGCAGCTTCACTTTGCATCTTAGAAATCTTGTGCTGAGTTCTAACGGGGGTCACCTGTGTCACTGAAGGCTTTTCTTTCTTTCTTTCTTTCTTTCTTTCTTTCTTTCTTTCTTTCTTTCTTTCTTTCTTTCTTTCTTTTTTTTAACTTCTATGCATTTTGGGGCACCTGGGTGGCTTGGTCAGTTAAGCATTTGCACTTGATTTGGGTTCAGGTCATGATCTCATTGAGATAGAGCCCCATGTCGGGTTCCACGCTCAGCATGGAATCTGCTGGAGATTCTTTTTGCCCCTCCTCCTGCACTTGCTCATGCTCTCTTCCTCTCTCTTTCTCTCTCAAACAAATAGATAAATAATCTTTAAAAAAATATAATTTTTTAATTTATATATATATAAATATATAAATAAATATATATAAATATATATAAAATATATAATATATATAAAACTATATATAAAATATAATTTTTTTTAATTAAGGAATTTAATCTTCCTTCCCAAGTCTCAAAAATCTAGTTCTGCTCCCACAGAGGATTTTTATGACAGGAGTAGTTTCCTTCATGTGTTTATGCCAGCTCTCATTTCTGAATGCTTCATATCAACTAGAAAAATATAAATAGAAGCACGGATAATAATATTAACATATATGGATGTCTTAGTCTTCCCAGACTGACATAACAAAATACCATAGACTGGGTGGCTTAAATAGCAGACATTTATTTTCTTACAGCTCTGGAGGCTTGAAGTCCAAGATCAGGGTGCCAGCAGGACTGGGTTCTGGAAAGGGCTCTCTTCCTGGCTTACTTCTTGCTGTGCCCTCAAATGGCCATTCCTCAGCACATGTACTTGTTCCTCTTTTTATAGGAAGAGGAAATGATCTCTCTCTCCCTTTCTCTTATAAGGTCCCAAGTCCCATCAGATAAGGACCCTACCCGTACAACCTCATTTAACCTTATTTACCTCCTAAGAGCCCTGGCTCCAAACACAGTCACATTGCGGGTTATGGCTTCAACATATGAATTTGATGGGGGGACACAATTCAGTCTATACAATGAATAAGTATTTAAAGTTTCTCATCAAATTTTCATTATATTTTTATGTGATTTTACTTCATTAAACAAACATGGTTTCATTGATTAATGATTGATGTTAATACATTTCAGATTTGAAACACTGAAAAGAGATAAAAGTGACTTTTCAAGGTCACGTGGCCAAGAAATGGCAAAGCAGGGACCCAAAGTCAGGTTTTCTGATTTTTACCCAGAGCTTTTTTTTTTTTTTTTTTTTTTTTTTTTTTTATTAATAATGATTTTTTATTATATTATGTTAGTCACCATACAGTACATCCCCGGTTTTCGATGTAAGGCTCGATGATTCATTAGTTGTGTATAACACCCAGTGCACCATGCAATATGTGCCCTCCTTACTACCCATCACCGGTCTATCCCATTCCCCACCCCCCTCCCCTCTGTAGCCCTCAGTTTGTTTCTCATAGTCCATAGTCTCTCATGTTTCATTCCCCCTTCTGATTACCCCCCCTTTCTTTATCCCTTTCTTCCCCTACTGATCATTCTAGTTCTTATGTTCCATAGATGAGAGAAATCATATGATAGTTGTCTTTCTCTGCTTGACTTATTTCACTAAGCATTATCTCCTCCAGTGCCGTCCATGTTGTAGCAAATGTTGAGAACTCATTCTTTCTGATTGCTGAGTAATATTCCATTGTATATATGGACCACAACTTCTTAATCCAGTCATCTGTTGCAGGGCATCTCGGCTCCTTCCACGATTTAGCTATTGTGGACATTGCTGCTATGAACATTGGGGTGCATATGGCCCTTCTCTTCACTACGTCTGTATCTTTGGGGTAAACACCCAGTAGTGCAATGGCTGGATCATAGGGTAGCTCAATTTTTAACTTTTTAAGGGACCTCCACACGGTCTTCCAGAGTGGCTGTACCAACTTGCATTCCCACCAACAATGTAGGAGGGATCCCCTTTCTCCACATCCTCTCCAACAATTGTTGTTTCTTGCCTTGTCTATTTTTGCCATTCTAACTGGCGTAAGGTGGTATCTCAGTGTGGTTTTGATTTGAATTTCCTTGATGGCTAATGATTTTGAACATTTTTTCATGTGTCTGTTAGCCATTTGTATGTCTTCATTGGAAAAGTGTCTGTTCATATCTTCTGCCCATTTTTTGATTTGTTTATTTGTTTCTCGTGTATTGAGTTTGAGAAGTTCTTTGTAGATCTTGGATACCAGTCCTTTATCTGTAGTGTCATTTGCAAATATATTCTCCCATTCCGTGGGCTGCCTCTTAGTTTTTCTGACTGTTTCCTTGGCTGTGCATAAACTTTTAATCTTGATGAAATCCCATAAATTCATTTTATCTTTTGTTTCTCTTGCCTTTGGGGATGTGTCATGAAAAAGGTTGCTTTGGCCGATGTCGTAGAGGTTGCTGCCTATGTTCTCCTCTAGAATTTTGATGGATTCCTGTCTCACATCGAGGTCTTTCATCCATTTGGAGTTTATTTTTGTGTATGGTGTGAGATAGTGATCAAGTTTCATTCTTTTGCATGTAGCTGTCCAATTTTCCCAGCACCATTTATTGAAGAGACTGTCTTTTTCCCACCGGATGTTTTTTCCTGCTTTATCAAATATTAGTTGCCCAAAGAGCTGAGGGTCCATTTCTGGGCTCTCTATTCTGTTCCATTGGTCTATGTGTCTGTTTTTGTGCCAGTACCATGCTGTCTTTGTGATCACAGCTTTGTAGTACAGCTCGAAATCCGGCATTGTGATGCCCCCAGCTTTGTTTTTCCTTTTCAACAGTTCCTTGGAGATTCGGGGTCTTTTCTGGTTCCATACAAATTTAAGGACTATTTGTTCCAGTTCTTTGAAAAACGTTCTCGGTATTTTGATCGGGATAGCATTGAAAGTGTAGATTGCTCTGGGTAGCATGGACATTTTAACTATGTTAATTCTTCCGATCCATGAGCATGGAATATCTTTCCATCTTTTTATGTCTTCCTCAATGTCTTTTAAGAGTGATTTATAGTTTCTAGAATAAAGGTCCTTTACGTCTCTGGTTAAGTTAATTCCAAGGTAACGTATGGTTTTTGGTGCTATTGTAAATGGGATGGATTCCCTGATTTCTCTTTCTTCGTTCTCGTTATTCGTGTACAGAAATGCGACTGATTTCTGAGCATTGATTTTGTATCCCGCCACGTTACTGAATTGCTCTATAACTTCTAATAGTTTGGGAGTGGCTTCTTTTGGGTTTTCCATATAGAGTATCATGTCGTCTGCGAAGAGAGACATTTTGACTTCTTCTTTGCCGATTTGAATACCTTTGATCCCTTTTTGTTGTCTGATTGCTGTTGCAAGGACTTCTAGTACTATGTTGAATAATAGTGGCGAGAGTGGGCATCCTTGTCGTGTTCCTGATCTTAAGGGAAAGGCTTCCAGCTTTTCCCCATTGAGAATAATATTTGCAGTAGGCTTTTCATAGATGGCTTTTATGAGATTGAGAAATGTACCTTCTATTCCTACACTCTGAAGGGTTTTAATCAGGAAAGGATGCTGTATTTTGTCAAATGCTTTTTCGGCATCGATTGAGAGGATCATATGGTTCTTGAGTCTTTTCTTGTTGATATGATGTATCACGCTGATTGATTTGCGAATATTGAACCACGCTTGCATCCCAGGTATGAATCCCACTTGATCGTGGTGGATAATCCTTTTAATGAACTGTTGGATTCTATTAGCAAGTATCTTGTTGAGGATTTTGGCGTCCATATCCATTAGGGAAATCGGTCTGTAATTCTCCTTTTTGAGGGGGTCTTTGCCTGGTTTGGGGATCAAGGTAATATTGGCCTCATAGAATGAGTTTGGTAGCTTTCCTTCTGTTTCTATTTTTTGAAATAGCTTTAGGAGAATAGGTATTATTTCTTCTTTGAATGTTTGGTAGAATTCCCCAGGAAAACCGTCCGGGCCTGGAGTTTTGTTATTTGGAAGGTTGTTTATCCCTGACTCAATTTCTTCATAATTAATTGGCCTGTTTAAGAAATCAATTTCTTCCTTTTTCAATCTTGGTAGTTTATAGGTTTCGAGGAAGGATTCCATCTCTTCCAGATTGCTTAGTTTATTGGCATATAGCTGTTGATAAAAATTTCTAATAATCCTTCCAATTTCAATGGTGTTCGTCGTGACCTCTCCTTTTTCATTCATAATTTTAATAATCTGGGTCCTTTCTTTTTTCTTTTGGATAAGTCTTGCCAGTGGTCTGTCAATTTTATTGATTCTCTCCAAGAACCAGCTTCTAGTCCTGTTGATCTGCTCTACTGTACTTCTGGTTTCTGCTTGATTGATTTCAGCTTTAATTTTGGTCAACTGCTTCCTTGTGCGTGGATTAGGCCTGTCCCTCTGTTGCTGTTCCAGCTTCTTGAGGTGAGAATATAAAAACTGCATTTTAGATTTTTCTATTCTTTTGAGTGAGGCTTGGATGGCTATGTATTTCCCCCTTAGGACTGCCTTTGCAGTATCCCATAGGTTTTGGACTGTTGTATTTTCATTCTCATTGGTCTCCATAAATTGTTTAATTTGATTTTTGATTTCCTGGTTTATCGAGTCATTCCTGAGCAGGATGGTTCTTAGTCTCCAAGTGTTTGAGTTTCTTCCAAATTTTTCCTTGTGGTTGAGTTCCAATTTCAGAGCGTTGTGGTCTGAGAATATGCAGGGGATAATTTCAATCTTTTGGTATCGGCTGAGACCTGTTTTGTGTCCCAGAACATGGTCTATTCTTGAAAATGTTCCATGGGCATTAGAATAGAATGAGTATTCTTTGGTTCTGGGGTGCAGTGTTCTATATATATCTAAGAGGTCCAACTCGTCGAGTATGGCATTCAAAGCCTTTGATTCTTTGCTTAGTTTTTGCCAGGGTGTTCTGTCTATTTCTGAGAGTGGAGTGTTGAGGTCCCCTACTATTAATGTATTTTTATCTATATGTCTCTTTATTCTGGTTAAGAGTTGGCTTGTGTATCTTGCTGCTCCCCTGTTGGGGGCATATATATTTATAATTGTCATATCCACTTGTTGAATACTTCCTTTAAGAATAATATAGTGCCCTTCTGCGTCTCTAACTATAGTCTGTAGTTTAAAATCCAATTTCTCTGATATGAGAATTGCTACCCCAGCTTTCTTTTGAGGTCCATTTGCGTGAAAGATGGTACTCCATCCCCTTACTCTCAGTCTGAATGCATCTTTGGGTTCGAAATGAGTCTCTTGTAGACAGCAAATGGATGGGTCATTTCTTTTTATCCAATCTGCAACCCTGTGGCGTTTGAAACCAGAATTTAAACCATTAATGTTCAGGCTGAGTACTGAGAGATATGCTTTTAATTCTGCCATGTTGTCAGTAAAGTCTTTGTTTGTATTGGCTGTGACTTTCTGTTTTGTATCACTCTTGGGGCCTTTTTACTTTTATAGAACCCCCCGTAATACCTCCTGTAGGGCTGGTTTCGTGGTTACGAAATTGGCTAGTGACTGTCGATTCTGAAATGTCTTTATTCCTCCATCAATTCTGAATGACAGCCTTGCTGGATAAAGGATCCTTGGCTGCATGTTTTTCTCTGAAAGAGCTTTAAAAATGCTCCCCCAACCCTTTCTCTCATTCCAGGTCTGTGTAGACAGGTCTGATGTAATTCTGATGCCTTTGCCTTGGTACGTGAGAAATTTCTTTTCCCTGGCCGCTTTCAATACTGTTTCCTTGGATCTCATATTTGCGAATTGCACTATGACGTGACGTGGCGTAGGTCTGTCATGGTTGAGCTTGGGAGGGGTCCTCTCTGCCTCTTGGACACGAATGTTTGTTTCCCTTGCTAGATTAGGGAAGTTTTCAGCTACAATTTGTTCAAATATCTCTTCTAGACCTCTGTTTTTCTCCACCCCCTTGGGGATGCCGATGATTCTAACATTGGATCGTTTCGTTGAGTCAGTAATCTCCCGTAGCCAACATTCGTGGGCGTGGATTTTTTTAAGACCATCTTCTATTTTTATTTTTTCCTCTATTAACCCATCCTCCAATTCACTAACCCTTTCCTCCGCTTCCGTGACCCTGGCCGTCAGAGCCTCTAGTTTTGCCTGCATTTGGCTCATAGAATTTTTAATTTCTGTCAAATTCGCTCTCATTTCCGCCCTTAGGGATTGTATATTCTCAGTAATATTTTCCTGAATACTTTTTTCAAGTCTACTCATTATCTTGACCATTGTTACTCTGAATTCCATTTCTGATAATTTGGTTACATCCATATCCGTTACTTCTGTGGCAGAGGCCACTGATTCACTGTCTTTTCTTTGCTGGGGGGGGCTTCTCCTTCTTGTCATTCTGATGAAGAGAGGTTGCGGGCTTTCCAGAGCCCAAAATTATTGACTGGATCCCAGGCCGTGCCCCTTGTTTTATAGGGATCTTAGAGATGTGGGCTTCTTCTTTAAAGATTTTATTTATTTACTTATCTGAGAGAGGGAAACAGACAGTCAGCAAGAACGAAACAGAAGCAGGGGAGTGAGAGAGGAAGACGCAGGCTCCCAGCGGAGGAGCCCGATGAGGGACTCCTTTCCAGAACGCCGGGATCACGCCCTAAGCCGGAGACAGGAGCTCAATGACTGCGCCACCCAGGCGCCTCCGGTTGTGGGCTTCTTGATTTTTCAGCCTGCCTTCTGTGTTCTGGGGGAGGGGCCTGCCGCGCCGATACTCAGGCAACCCTGTTTGGTTAGAGTCTCCGTGTCCCCTGCGAGGGGGGATGGTGATGGGCACTCTCTGAGCCGGTATTTCCAGGCTTTTGTTCTCTGGCGGCTTTCCCTGGCGGCCGGCTATGCCTCTTCTGAGGGTCAGAGCAGCAGAGGCTGCATTGTCACAGAACAGAGGGATTGCGGCCCGTTCTCCACTGATGTTCTGGCCACTTTAACTCTGTTACTGTTGGTGCTGCTCAACCCTGCGGCCGTCCCGGGATGTGCGCACCAACTGGGCGACCCTGCCCTCACTTCCAGGGCCGGCGCGTCTCTGTCCTTTGTGTTTCTAATGCCGCCAGCCACCGGCTGCGTCTCTGTCCTTTGTGTTTCTAATGCCGCCAGCCACCGGCCGCCCCGAGCGCTCCCGGGTCTCCCGGTCTCAGTCTATGTCCGGTGAGCACACCTCGATTCCGGAGTTTCGTGAGAAGCCTGGTGGCGCGCGCACCCGGTTCAGGGTCTCAGTCTGCTGTTTCGCGGGTGCCGACCGCGAGTCCGCCCGCTCCCCCGTGCAGGTGGCCCGCCAGCCGCCAGCCGCCCCGCGCGCGCTCCGGGAGTTCCCGGTCTCAGTCTGGATCCCGTGAGCACACCGGGATTCCGGTGTTCCGGGAGATGCCTGGTGGCGCGCACGTTCACGGCTCACCGGTCTCAGTCCGCTCTCTCGCGGGTGCCCTCTGTGTGTCCGCCCGCTCCCCCGTGCAGGTGGCTGCCGCTTCCCGGCGCCCAAACACGGCGGCTCCCTCCCCCTTCCGTTTATCTTCCGATATCCGTGCACGGTTTACAGCTCCCGTCTTGGTACCTCAATACTCAGCGCTGGAGATGTTCATTTGTAGAGATCCAGATGCATCATCCTGCGTCTCAGGCTGATTCCGTGGTTATATAGGCTGGTCTGGTACCTATCCAGCTCGACTCAGGGGACCGGCTGAAAAAGGGGTCCCCTATTCCTCCGCCATCTTACTACCCAGAGCTTTTTCTACCACAGCTATGTTTCCCAGTCTTACTTGACCATGGAACCATTTTGAATGGTTTTGAACTCATTGAATATCAATTAGTACCTTTAGGAAAACGCTTGGGATAACGTACGTCTAGTCCCGTGGCTATGGAACTTGTAGGAAGAGCCTGAACAAGAACTCCCGGAACACGAACACTTGAGAATCCCTGATTTCTCAAGGACCACCTCTGTCTTTATAAGAAATTGGCAAATCTGTTTCTACAGTCTCATGTTGCATATTAGGGTTAGCGTCATTAGTAGAAAGGTGTGATTTGAGACCCTGAGAAGACCCTTCTTTGTTCAAAATTAACTTCTTTTTACTCAGCCATGCTGTCAGACATTCCACCAGTTAAAAAGATTCTATTCAAACCCAAACAAACAAAAACGTTCCACCCTATTCCAGAACTTTCTACACAGGTGTCCCTACTTGAACCCCCACTCTGTCAGCAGAACCCTGAGACTGCTCCTGAAAAGCCACTGCTTCCCATCATCACTCCCTTTTCAGCCAAGGCTCCTGATGGTCTTCCCTCATGGATCCCATCCTTCCCTTCCAACTTTAATTCTCTGCACGTCCAGTGAGCATTCTGCATTATAGACCTTTGCACAGGGCAGAAGGTTCCCTCTTAAGAGTGCTTGGGGTTTCACTAGTGACTAAGCCCCCTCCTTTTCCAGGGGGCATCTTCCCCAGTTTGCAGCTTTTGCCACCCCTCCTCCTCTGCCTCCTACATTGCTCAGTGCTCTAGAACTGCGCCTTTTGTCCTTTCAATGGATGCTGGTTGACTTGACTCAACACATCCCCCCCCCCCTGTGGTCAAGATGAGATCACAGGCAACACTCATTTGATAGTGGCATTGAATCCAGTTTTTTCCTGCAGGTAGGTGTATAAATCTCATTTACCTGTTCACCAAAAGTTATTGAATACAGTGATGTCCCATGCACTTTGCTTTCAGTTGGGATAAAATAAAAGTAAAATACAGTCCTTGTGCTCACAGAGGCTGAGCGCTTAGGGAAAGAGGTATAGGCTACTAATTTACAACTCACTGTGCTGCGGAATCAGAGCTCTTCAGGGCAGATGCGTGCTGTCGATGGCACGAGCCAGTAGCTGTTTTATCCATTCACCAGATGCATAACAGGCAACTGCTTTATGCCAGGCATTTCATTAGTTTGTAAGAACACAGGGACAAGTAGAGCAAGGGCCTTATCTTCCAGAAGCTCAGTGTCTTTGTTTGTTTGTTTGTTTGTTTTTGAGGCTTACATGGGCCTTGGTCACATGGCACGAGTGGCACATGAAGCTGTGAATGCCAGTGTTCTAATCTGGAGGCTTGGATTATGAATGTGAAAGGAATAAATTCAGGGGAGTTTGCAGATCTTGTCCAAGGGTGATCCGGTGGCACCCAGATGAGACGCCGTGGGACACAGCTATTAAGATCAAAGGCTGTGCAGCTGGTCTGGGTACCAGGCCTGGTTCTGAGCTCACTGCTGTGTGACCTCAGGCAGGTTACCTTTCTGTGCCTCGGTATCCTTATCTGTAAACTGGAGATGATAATAATATCGACTTCATGGCATTGTTGTGAATGGTCAGTGAATTAATTTACATCCTGTGCTTAGGACAATGCCTGGCCTGAAACAAGTCAATGGTAGCTGTTGCTGTTAGTGTCCTATGCCTGTGCCTGGTGTCCCATGACTGAAAAGCTCTCCAGTGCAGCAGGAAGGATGCCCGTGCCAACAGTGTGACTACGGCCTTCTCTACCGGTATTTGCTCATATCTTTTCCTTTCTTAATCCCAACGCCAATGTCAGATTGGCTGTTAACTTTTGCACCGGTTGGAATATTGTTGTTGTTGTTGGTGGTGGTGGTGGTTTTTTTTGCTCCAAAAAGATTGAGGGCTCTGGATTCTAGGTGGGTTTTCTTGGCATCTTCTATATCCCTAAACTCTTTAGTGTTCATCTTTATCGGGCTCTATTTCCTCAAAATGGAGAGAAGACCACTAACGTCCCTGTGAGACCCAAGAGCGCTGTTTCAAGTCCCCCGTCCAGCCTCTGCTTCTTGCCACTGGAGAGGCAGAGGTCCACGGAGCCTTCAGTGGGGGCCAGTGTGGGTGACATTCCAGGCTCCACATGTGCTTCTGGCCCAGGCTCCTTTGCCTGGTCTCAGTTACTTGACCTGGAGATTTTAAAAAGGTACTAAAAATGTATTTCAAATGAAAGTCATTTCTTCGTGAATAATGGATTATACCCTATAAATTAAAATTTACTCAAATTACTGAATAGTTGAGTATTCTGACTGGTTGTACACAAAAAGCCACACTATAGTCCTGGTTTGGGTTGCCAGGGCTACCGTACTCGGATGGGCTCTCAGCCCAGTCCCTGGGACCTCTGGATCTTGAGTTTCTTCTCTTTTAGCTTTGCTCCCTATGTGTGGGACAGGCGGCTTCTCCCCTCCCGCTGGATTTACCTGGCAAATAGGTTTTGCTGTCATAGTTGCTCTTACAGTCTATCCTTCGATGCTCACTCTCCTTCTGCCAGGGCTCTGCCTGCTCTCCTGTCGTTGCCTTTCTGAGTCTCCCACCACTCCGGCCTCTGACACCCTCCGCGTTACCTCGCGTGACTTCGCTTTGCCTTCCTGCTTTGGTGCTGCTTGCTTTTCATTTTCTTCTGCTCTGCTCTGTGGTGCTGGGCTTGACCCCATGGCACAGCGCTTATTTGCCAACTTTACTGAGGTCCTGCTTGGCATGAAGACTGGCTCTTTGGTGTCCATCTGTCCCCCAAGGTCAAGGCTTCACTGCCAGATCCCACCCTAGTAGCCCGGCCCCTGTGGTCATGGATGAATTCTGTTTATGACATCCCTTTGTCTTAATGGGATACGCTCATTCATGGGGTGGAATGAACTAGCTCCCGGAAAGGGCCCCCCAAGAAAGTCCTTGCCAAACCAAAGCAAATACTTTATCTCAGATACCATGAAAGTCCTTAACATACCTCCCTGCAAAAGGTTGATAGGTGTCCAGGAAACCAAGGCAGGCCAGGTACAGCAATAGTATGAAACCCTCTATCTCTATACATATAATCATGTCTTACCTACTTGGTATGGTTCATAAACACATTTTGAACACAGAAAGGAATATGTGAGTATAGTTGTTTTGTCCACAGGGATTCATATTTTTATAATAGTTGAGTTGGTTTTTGTGATGAGCACTGTGTGTTGTATGGAAGTGTTGGAATTACTATATTGTACACCTGAAAGTAATATTACGTTTTATGTTAACTAACTGGAATTTAAAAACTTAAGAAAAAAGAGTCGAGTCAGTTTTATCTTATTTTTTATTGAGGTACAAAAGCTTGCACATATTTAATGTATATAATTTGACGAGTTTGGTCATATTCATATGCCCATGAGAATCATATGCTTTGGAAGAGGGTATTTGGGAAAAGAGGGAGAAACAAAGAAGTAGAGGACACGTTTGAAAAGGAAAATGTAAGCATCCTTCATTTGACTTTTGGCTCAGAAAGAGCATTTCTCCGCTTTGGAGAAATTATCCAGTGTCCTGACTTCCCATTCTTTTAAATAGGAAAAAAATACATATATTCCATATTGACCTAAGCCTAGTGAAAGAGCACAACTGAGTTGCAATAGTGGCTAACGATGTGTCGAGTACTTATTACGTACTTGACAGTGTCCCTGGCCTTCCCCTCTCACGCAGGTTTAAATTTACTTGGAAAGCTGCTGTCACTCTAGCTATGAGCTCAGTTCCTCTCGCTTGACTTGGGTCGTCAGCAAAGCCTGTGGGTACTAACTCTGCAGAAATCTGATCGTGTGCCAGCAGGCAGAAGCTGTGTGGTGGGAAGGGGCTCGGCGGGGCTGCCTTGCATTATTCACCGTCGCCCTTGTCATTCACGTGAGCTGCAGTACGGCGCAATTCCATGTTGTGATGTGGAGAGCAGAACCAGAGGCCCAAGTTCCCAAAGTCCTGGCTGCCAAACACACTATGCCCAGGACGTTAGATCAAGAGGACATGCCCGCGTGCTGGGGAGAGACTTGTCTTGGTGGCGCCTGAGACGGACACTCATCCCGAGGCAGGTGCAGGCGGCTGTGTCGGATTGGATGCAGACGTGCATCCCGGTCTGTCAGGCCCTTTCTGACTGTGATTGGCATATTTACTGTTGACAGTATAAGGAGAATCTCGCGGTGCTCTTAGATATGCGGCTCTTCGCCTCCAGACAGCACGCGGGGTGAGAATGGAACGTGGGATTTTGTTCCAGATGTGCATCTGCCTGGGAATTTTTTTTTTTTTTTAAACCCTCTTGAGAATTCTCCTGGCTCCTTTTGACTGACAGCTAGCACAGAAGTCTTGTCATCGAAACATGTAAATCTTCTGGCAACTGGCACACGTGTTGTTTATCGAACGGGTTTAAGACCTCGAGTGTGATGGTTCTTCAGAGCTCTTGGTTCCTTGTGCTGTCACAGTTTGTACATTTGGGTTCTTCACTGACCCAATGGACACTGTCTTCCCAGAGCTGGGAATTAGAAGTCACATTCCTGAAATCATGGTAACAAGGGTTCATCCGGGGAGGTTTTTCCCACTTTGGCCAGGTCCGTTGTTCTAGCCAATCTAGAAGTGTTCCTTGCTCAGGACAGGTGACTCATGGAAGGTTCATAGGTGCAACCCCCCATAAAACTGTGTAGTGAAATAAGTGTGCACCACCCTCTGCCCTCAATACCTCACTCTCGGAGCTTCATCATACGTAATACAAGTTCTGAGAAGCTTTGGAGCCAAGATGCTTGTATCATTTCAACCATGTCATCCCAAGTAATTGATTGTGGAATACTTTCCAAAAGCATCTCTTTGTGTCCTTAACACCTATCAACATTGTGTAGGATGCGTTCTGGAAAATACATAGGCAAAAGGCTCTCATTCCCTGAAACATGGTTTCCCAAGTGTGAGCAGGCAACTCTAATTGTGGAAAGAGGAGGAGAACATTGTGAGGTTGCCTGGAAAATGCAGGCCAGCGGCCTGTGAGCTGCTGAGGGACTAGCTAGTGATGTGTAGAGGCTGTGCACTTTCTCTGCAAGGCTCAGCCCATCCCCTTCCTGCCCGCAGTATTTTCTTGGGTGACCCCATCCCAGAGTCACTCATTGGCTGTGTGACTACACTGCCCTGAGTCCCAGCATCATGCTGAGTAAGCATTTGAAACCACCTTGAAAAACACGAAATCCAGCCCTTAGATTTTAAGTGATGGAGAACCAGAGTAGCTACTCAGCTCCTTTTCTGCATGCACAGATCACTTCATGACATTTTTGTCCATATGTAGAACTACTGGGTAAAGGGCTATGAATTTTTTGAAGGCTTTTGATACCTATGACCCAAGTTACCTTTCAAAAAATTTTTACCAATTTACTCTTCCACTGGCCAAGGACGAAAGTGACTTTCTTAGTGGACAGAATGTAACCTCACCTATTATATGGTTGTTATTACATTCAACCCATTATATGATCATTGGTTCCTGAGAATAGAAAGGAAGAAATAGGTTCCCAATACACACTAACTCGCGGGTAACTCTGGGGCTTTCTGCGCAGTGGGGTTGCTTGGTGCTGGCAGACTGTCATCAGCAGCATCCAGAAGTTTCTGGCACTTTCAGAAAAGTGTTTTCCTGTCCAGTTCCTGCCTCCACACTTCAGCTGGGTCTGTGCTTGGCAGCTTGATGGGAGCCTGATATTTCCATGTGGGATCACCTCACCCTGCAGATCCAGGGGTGCTCTCTTGGAAGAAGGCTTGTCCAGTAGCCCGATCCATCCCATCCTGTTATCAAGGTGGGCAGCCCATTTGTCACAGTCATGCAAGCCCTTGTCATAGAACAGGACTGGGAAAAGGATGTGGACAGGCTTTGGTGTCCTGCAGATCTTGTTATTCCCCACCCTATAATGACAGTATTAAGAAAAATAATAAGAATAATAACTAACATTTATTCAAGTCATACTATATTGCCAGCCCTGGGCTAACTACTTTATATGTATGATCCAACAGCCTGAAGGATTCTGTTAAAACATAAGATTATGTCATCCCCTGTTAGAACTCTTCAATAGCTTCTCGTGTCACTCCAAAGACAAGTTTTTCAGTTGCTCTGTGTGGTTCCCCTACCTCCCCTGTCACCCATCCCACTCTAACCTACATGAACCTCTTTCACTGCTCCAGCCACACAGGACCTCCCCGTTCTTCCTCAAACAGCCCAGGCACACTTCTGCCTCAGGATCTTTGCATATGCTTGCTGCTCTGCATGGGATATTTTGACAACTCATGTCTCTAGGTACACAAACACTTTCTTCTGGTCTTAAAAGTCACCTTCGCAGTGAGGTCTTTTCTGAGCAGTCTACCAACATGTTACTTCAAATCCTCCTTGCCTGATTTATTTTTTCTTCAGAGCATGTAACATGATCTGTATGTGTGATTTTTTGGGTGTCTTGTTTCCCCCCCTTAGAATGTAAGACCCCTGAGGGCTGGTGTGTGTTTGTGTTTGGTCATAGTTGTATCACCAGCACTTAGGAAATGTCTGGCACATAGTAAATGCTTAGTAAGTATTTGTGCATAAATGAATCAACTCGCTTAACTTGCCTATCAGCACAAGGAAGAAGGAGCTATTGTTTTTTTCATTTTCCGGGTGAGACAGCTTAAACTTGAAGTAATCAGCCCCGGGAAGCAGTGGCCCTGAGGTCTGAGCCCCTGCTCTTTGCCACTGTTTTCTTGTCCCTCTGGGAGAGCGGTGCGAAATCAGAATCTTCTGCGCACACCTGACGAGGCTCAGTGTTCGTAGCCAAACATCTGGACAACTCAGGCTGGCCGCAACCCACCTTTCCAGTCGTAGCGTCCTCCCTCAGCCGCCACCCCCTGACTTTCAGCCAAACAGACGTGGTGTTGCCCCTTCTGCGATTTTGCTTACACTGTGCTCTTCTTGTCGACCTATTCAAATCCGTTCTCCACTTCTGGGTTCAAGTCAAATGCTACCTCTCCAGGAAGCCCTCTGATGACTCTTTTCTGTTGTTCGTGATAGCTGCACGTAGGGGTCATCTCTTTCCACAGTTCTTAGGGCAGAGGCCACCTCTGTTTGACCTTTGTCTTTTCCACAATGACATGTGGAGACTCTTTACTCAAAAAAAATCTATCAAAATTTTTATCTACCCAAAAGTCTATCACAGCCACAGTGAAATGACATAGTTCAGAGTGGGGAATATTTCCTAACACGGACATCCTAATAACCATGAAAGTAGACTTGGATGCTGAACACGAAGCTATGTTTAGGAAAGAGAACGATTAAGTGGTGTGTTGGTTACAATCCACTCAATCAACACAGTTTAGAAAATCAATCAAACCAGGTATTTGGCTGTTTGACATTTGTAGACAAAACAGCAAGTGGATTGAATTTCCTGTGCTTTATGTGGTGGTTTTGCTGTTATATAAAATGCCATTAGATATTTAAGATACTCTACAGATGTTAATCTGTTACTTCTTTCAGAAATATACCATCACTTAACAGTTTGGGGGTGGGGGATGAGAAACAGGAGAAGGGGACAGATACACATCTGATGATACTTCACTGAGAGTAAATAAGAATGCACTTTAAAGCCACGTGCATTAGCTTTATCTCGCGTGTGGTAACAGAATAACATATTGGGTAAACAGAAAGAATGGGGAGGCGCACCCCCCTCCCTTTGTGACCTTGGGCAATTGACTCATTGGGTAAGGTTTGTGATCTCAATGACCAAATGAGGATACTAATAACCATACCCAAATGTCATAGGCATCTTTTAAACATAAAAGATATTTAAAAACAAAATAAGTAATGATATATGTAACATATGAAAACATTGTAAGCTTTTAGCTTCAAAAATATTGTAAGAATCCAAATGCAGTTTTCCCCCTCTGAGATAATGCTTTCCACCTTTAATTAACTAATTTAACCGATTAATTAATATAATTACCTATCACTCTAATTCCACCCACCACTCCTGAGTGGTTCCCACTTCTCCTTCAGTGCCTTCTTTTTCCTGCTGTTCCATCCTTTGCCTCCTTGCTTCTTCCTTACCACCCAAATGACAGACTGGTGAGAATAGAGGATAAGGGGATTTCGGTTGAGCTGGAAGGTGGGGGGCCCGGTTAGACTTAGGCTTCCAGAGGAGCCCACCACAGATCCTGCCTAGAAAAAATATCAAATCACTGATAAGAACTTTCATGAGCTGCGTTACTGTTGGTATTGACAGTACTGTTTTTAAAAACCATATTGCCTAGTATATCAAAATATGCATTTGAAAATATCTTAGCAGAGATGTTGTACTGTAGATCAGGAAACCATGATGACCAATTATTTTCAGTCTGAAACACCTCTGAATAAAGCCAAGGGTCTTAAATCAGTGTAGTCTTATGCATAAATACTAGCATACCATTAGTACGCTTTTAAATTCTTTTTCCTTAGCTCTGGGCATCAAGAAAGCTTTAGCATCTGCCTCTAAGCCGGATTCAAACCTGGGTTCTCAGACTGTTACCTTTGTGCACCCTTAATAGAGGTCCATGAGGAAGACTGTTGACAAAATTCATTTTTAGAAATGCCCAGTGAGACTAAGTTAACTAACAGAGTTTTGTTTTTGTTTTGTTTTGCGCAAGACTTTCCAAGCCGTTAGCATGCTATGCCAGGGATTGTGAATCTTGGAGGGAGACTATAGCATGGAATGTTTCCCAAAGTGATTTCACCATGGAACCCCTCACACCCCCTTCTTTTCCAAGGGCATCTGTAGGACTAGTTTTCTGTGGAACACGTTCTGGAGAACCCTAGTGAGAAGTATAAATCAGTGTGGATGATTTCCATGTGAGAAACAGGAGCATTACACATGACTCTCGTGGGGTGCATCCATGAATGAAAACTCAAAGACACCCAGGATATTTAGGGGGCAGATTTGGAATGTGAAATAGAGAAAGCCGAGTGGAGAGATTCTGACTTTCCTTACAGTGCAAGAGAGAGGACGGGACATTAGGTTCCCTTTGATAATTGGATCATAATTAACATGGAATTAATTATAAGCAAGGAGTCAGAAGGATTTGATCATGAGGAAGAGAAGACATTGACACCATTTTCACACCAGCAGAATGGAATTAAACCTTTTAATTCTTTTTTTCTTCTTTGTTTTACCTTTCAAACTGTGAAATGGCAGTTCACAGAGCACACTGTGTTTGTAGCAGTTCATATATAACTATTAGCAGGTCTCCTTAGGTCCAGAGCTCAGCTCACTAGGAACAGCTGCTATTTCAGGAAAGAGAGCTGTGGGACTTGAGTACAGGTTGATGCAAATCTGCAGAAATTTCAGAGCTTTTGCTTCTGAACCTAGATTAAGCTGTTAAATTCTTTCTTGCAGAAATCGTTGACCACTAACTTGCTGTTGCAGTCCTGTGTGATGACAGCTCTAGGATATGCAGTTTCAGTGTTTCCTTAGAAAGGTTGCTATTGAGACAGATGTCGTAGGGATATCCTTTTGTGTGTTTCCGGTTGCAAGTGGTCAGAGCGACTGGTCAGGGCGACTGTTCTGAGTGGCTGTGGGTAGAGCCAGGACAGCTCAGTATCAGTGGAAGATGAGCTCCGATCTGCAGCTTCATTCCCACACCAGTGATTTTATACCTCTCAATTCCCTATAAGTAACTGAACTAACTACTTAAAGGGTCCTTTTGTAAATGGGTTCATTTATTGGCTTAATGGCTTAAGATGCATTCTTTGCAAATTCAGCCCTGAGGGCCCAATCAGAAGATGAAATATGTCAGCCTTGGCCACTGCAGGAATTGATTAAAGGAGGCCTTTGCTTGCTTGCTTGCTTGCTGGTACCCTGCTGAACATGAATTAAAATGCAAACAAGATGTTGTCCTTAACTTGAGCGATTTTGATGGAGAGGTTTTCCTGCCTCTAAAGTGGAAGTGACTGAGGCCAGTTCAAAGGAGAATCTTAGTTTAAAAAAATTTTTTTGTAAAGAAGTTTTTCAAAAAGATGTTATTTTGACCCAGACCTATGTGCTTCCAAATATGTCAGCTTTGCATGGGTTGGAACGAAAATTGTTCGGTGCAAAGATTGTCTGGCCATGTAAAGTTGGGCCAGGCTACCCTGGGTCCTTTCTCCGTAAAAATTTGGGGCAGGATTGGATTATCTAGAAAGTATCTTGGCCACCGGACTCTGATAGAAACTGTAGTGAGTGAGCTTTCCATCTTCCTGCAGCTCCTGATGACATGAGAGAAAGGTGGAGCCTCAGGACTCCATCTGAATTAGGGCTCTGAAGACCCTCACTTGTCTCCTCTACATCCTAGCATCTCCTCGGGGATTGTGAACTCTGCTTTGCTTCTCAGTTCAATCTAATCCGTAGTGTTTGGGCACACCCAGGGAACAGAGATAGTAGAAGTCAGGACTCTGTGAGTTGCAAGTTACGGAAGCCCTATTCAAATTGGTTTTTTTTTAAAAAAGATTTTATTTATTTATTTGACAGAGAGAGCACAAGTAGGGGGAGCAGGAAACACAGGGAAAGGAGAAGCTGGCTCCTCACTGAGCGAGGAGCCCAGTGCGGGGCTCGATCCTAGGACCCTGGGATCATGACCTGATATGAAGGCGGAGGCTTAACCAACTGAGCCACCCAGGCGCCCCTCACATTGACTTTAAGAGGACAGTCATAACAGTAACAACCATGAGAAAGGGGGGGGGATAGAGAGATGTTGCTGTCACGTGTAAAGAGCTTGTACAAGTGTAGTTCCCTTCAGGTGTAGCTGTATCCGAATGTTAAACTGTTTTCAGCAACCTGTCTTTTTTTCTCCTGGCTCTTGTCCTCTGGTTTGGCTTCATTCCCTAGCAGGCTCTCCCTTCATGAAAGAAAAATGGCCACCAGTAGCTCAAGGCTGATATTCCATCAGTTCAGCAACCCCAATGGAAAGTGAGTGTTTTTCTCTCTTCTTAAGTCCCAAGATTCCTTTAACGTTTCTCAAACAAGTGGGAGGAGAGACAGCAGCGGGCTAGGCAGGTGGAGCCTCGGCCCTTTCTGGTCGCCACCTCTCTGGAGTAACTAGGGCGGGGTGTGTGTCCCTGAATAGTTGCTTTGTTCAGGGAACTGGAGACTGATGCTGCCGTCCTGCAAAACCCATATATTGGAGGACAGCTCTGCCTTGTCCCCAGTATCTCCCTATCTAAACGATACTTTCTATTCCTCTCTTCATCCTAAGGCTAGCACTGCATGGGGCAACCTTATCATCTTCTCCAGCTTAGGCAATAACGATAATGGTAACAATAGTAAATACTTGTTGAATGTCTTTGCGTACATGAACACATATAATCCGCATCACAACCCATAGATTACATGCCCTTTATGATGTCCATTTTAAGGATGAGTGAGCTGAGGTACAGAGAGGTAGGGGTGCTGCCATAACTGTGAGGCTTGTACTTACTGAGGCTAACCTGACAGTTAGTACTCCTCTCCCCTGCCCCCATCTGATTCCTTTCTCTTTGCAAGTGTAGAAGGTGATCTAGAGAGAGTTCAAGGAGAAAGCGTGTCATCTCTTCTGCATGGCAATCCCATAGGATGTATTTCACCTCATGTAATAGGTATGGTTCGAACTCTCCCTTCCACAAATCAATTTCTCCTTTCCCTTTAGAGTTTTTGCTGAAACACCTGAAGAGTGTCATAGACTCTTCCACTGTAATGGAATTTTCTTGAATGGATGATGACTTAAGACAATTGGATCCAGTTGGTTGGGGCTTGGGAGCCTTTTTATGAGATAGTCGGTAATGCTCCAGTGGGTGCTTGTTAAAGGTGGTTCTTACCCATCTTTATAAGCCATCTAGCTCATCCTAATATGTAAGTCGACTCCATTTTTATTACTACTCTGCTTATGTTCATGTAGAATCAGCTGCCCTCTGATCTACTTGAAAGGAATAGTACGGCTTTGCATCATTTGTCATGGATTTTTAATACCGTTTTTCTTCCTAGGAATCATATCAGTGTTTTCCTGGCCTATCTGTAAAGGTCACTTATAGTCTCCTGTCGCTTTTATTAGGGTGAACTTGAACTAAAGATTAGTAAATATAATGCTATTCTAGTTGGGTTTTGTGCAACCAGGTGACAACACTGTCTTGAAGTGGCCAATTACCGAGCCTTTCTACTAGCTAATAATGAGAAAATGAGGAGAAGTAGATTGTTAGATATCCACTGACTTTGACCTACTCTTTAAACTGTTGATTCTAACCACTGATATTTTTTTTAATAATGATTTTTTCTTATGTTAGTCACCATACAGTATACCCCTAGTTTTTGATGTAGTGTTCCATGATTCATTACTTGCGTATAACACCCAGTGCACCATGCAATACGTGCCCTCCTTAATACCCATCACCGGCCTATCCCAATCCCCCACTCCCCTCCCCTCTGAAGCCCTCTGTTTGTTTCCCAGAGACTGACCACTGATTTTCATACGTTATTGATAAAGGAGACTGTTTTGGATGTACAATAAGCCAATTGTCAAGTGTAAGGTACTAACCCAAATGAGTAATCATCTTGTAGCACGTTAAAATAATTGTGTCCTTCTTAAGACTTTTAGAAGAGGCAGACCAATGGCTTTCAAGAAGAACTTATTTGTCAGTTGATTAGAAAAATGGGGGTTATGTCCACTCTTCCTTTCAAAGAGTTAATGTTTCTTGGAGCTTTTGAAACAGAAGATAAAATGCCCTTGACCATCAGGTCACCGTTTCAGAGGCTGTCATTCCTTGGGTAGAGTTCAAGATTTGTTATGTTCGGTGGTCATTTGTAGCTTCCTCAGAGTAGAATAGATTTTCAAATCACAAATCACCAGGCAGGTACCAAACTGAACAGGCATGTAGATGGCTGCGCCTTGGGGAGTAGAGCATTGCAGGGAAGGACATGCTTGAAGAACTGACAGGTTGGCTTTATTTACTTCTCTCTCTCTGCCTTCTGCTCCCACCACCCTGATCTGCCATTGACATGTGTCAGTGAATTCAAGTCAAGTAGTAATCTGTGACTAATCTGTATGCAGCTTCCAAGTCATTCCCTCCATTTTGTATTAGCAGAGGCTTCTGCACTGCACAACTTCCCTCCCTCACAGAGATCCCTCTTGCCATCCTTGTTCACACAGGGTGTGCCTTATGTCTTCATCCCCCCCCCAGCGGCTTCTT
Source organism: Ursus americanus (assembly GCF_024610735.1). Classification (NCBI taxonomy): domain Eukaryota; kingdom Metazoa; phylum Chordata; class Mammalia; order Carnivora; family Ursidae; genus Ursus; species Ursus americanus. The sequence continues at coordinate 21,195,475 of NC_142135.1, forward strand.
GTGACTGTGGAGCTCTGTTGGCAAAAAATCCAAACACTGTTCTTTAAGGTCTTCTGCTAGAAGCCTGTGGCTGCACAATAGGAAAGTCCGTTTCTTTTATTATTATTTGTAACAAGACCTACTGTTTTGGGGAACACTTTCTATGTGTAGGCTCCGTGGTAGCACTTGTGAACCTTGTCTCATAAGATTCTCTGGAGGTACCTACGAGGTGGGCAACATTACTCCCATTTTACAGATAAGGAGGCAGCACTTCAGAGAAATGAAGTAACTTGTCTAAAGCGATTGCAGACCAGATCTGTACTCTCAACCACAGCACAAAAATGAAATTAGAGACTCACAGTTTTCACCCAGGGTGAAATGTCCCTCTCAGAAGTGAATTGGAAAATCCCTCTTGATGGGACTTTTTAGCTTTTATTTAGCTTTTTAAAATAAGTTTAGGGTTTTTTTTTTTAGCTTTTTAGAACAAGTTTTTAATTTTGAAATAGTTTTAGACTTAAAGGAAAGTTGCAAAGATAGTACAGAGAGCTCCCATATCCCCTGAAACCAGTTTCCCCTACTGTTAGCATCTTACATTAATATGACACATTTGTCACAACTAATGAAGCAGTATTGCTACATTATTATTCACTAAATTTCTGTAATTTATTTGTATTTCTTCAGTTTTTGCCTGATATCCCTTCTCTGTCTCAGAATAGATCAGTGTGATAGATCATATCAACAAGAAAAGAGTCAAAAACCATATGATCCTCTCAATTGATGCAGAAAAAGCATTTGACAAAATAAAGTATCCTTTCCTGATTAAAATCCTTCAGAGTGTAGGGATAGAGGGTACATTCCTCAATTTCATAAAAACCATCTATGAAAAGCCTACAGCAGGGGCGCCTGGGTGGTGCAGTCGTTAAGCATCTGCCTTCGGCTCAGGGTGTGATCCCGGCGTTCTGGGATCGAGCCCCATGTCGGGCTCCTCCTCTAGGAGCCTGCTTCTTCCTCTCCCACTCCCCCTGCTTGTGTTCCCTCTCTTGCTGGCTGTCTCTCTCTGTCAAACAAATAAATAAAATCTTTAAAAAAAAAAAAAAGAAAAGCCTACAGCGAATATCATTCTCAATGGGGAAAAGCTGAAATCCTTTCCCTTAAGATCAGGAACATGACAAGGATGCCCACTCTCGCCATTATTATTCAGCATAGTACTAGAAGTCCTTGCAACAGCAATCAGACAACAAAAAGCAATAAAAGGTATCCAAATTGGCAAAGAAGAAGTCAAACTGTCTCTCTTCACGGATGACATGATACTTTATATGGAAAACCCAAAAGACGCCACCCCCAAATTACTAGAACTTATAGAGCAATTCAGTAATGTGGCGGGATACAAAATCAATGCTCAGAAATCAGTTGCATTTCTATACACGAACAATGAGACTGAAGAAAGAGAAATTAGGGAATCCATTCCATTTACAATAGCACCAAAAATCATATGTCATCTCGAAATTAACTTAACCAGAGACGTAAAGGATCTATATTCTAGAAATTATGAATCACTCTTGAAAGACATTGAAGAAGACACAAAAAGATGGAAAAATATTCCATGCTCACGGATCGGAAGAATACACATAGTTAAAATGTCTGTGCTGCCCAGAGCAATCTACATTTTCAGTGCCATCCCGATCAAAATACCAATAACATTTTTTCACAGAACTGGAACAAACAGCCCTGAAATTTGTGTGGAACCAGAAAAGGCCCCGAATCGCCAAGGAATTGTTGAAAAGGAAAAACAAAGCTGGGGGCATCACGTTGCCGGATTTCAAGCTATACCACAAAGCTGTGATCACAAAGACAGCATGGTACTGGCACAAAAACAGACACATAGACCAATGGAACAGAATAGAGAACCCAGAAATGGACCTTCGGCTCTTTGGGCAACTAATCTTTGACAAAGCAGGAAAAAACATCCAGTGGAAAAAAGAGAGTCCTATCCAGAATACCACAATTTTATTTAGTTATCATGTCTCTTTAGACTTTTCTGGACTTTGACAGTTTCTCAGACTTTCCTTGTGTTTGATGACCTTGACAGTTTTGAGGAGTACTGATCAGATATTTTGGAGAATGTCTCTTAGTGTGGGTTTGTCTAATGATTCTCTGTGGGGTCTCGTTTGACTGTAAAACGCATGCATGATGGCATCAACAGGAGAGTTTCTTGAATAAGATTTTTACTGTCAAACACTAGGCATGGAGATGAAGATATGACTTCTGTGCTATTCCATGGTCAGTTTTAAATGAGCCATTTAGGAAAAGTGTACATAGGTACAGCAAGGACAGCTACATTGTTTTGGATGAATGGATGGAAGGACACATTTCCTAAAAAGTCCTTCACTGCAGAAATCTCTCTCCCTCTATCCCACTCTCTCTCACCCACCCACCCCCAGGTATTTGTAAGGAAGTTAAAAACTTACAGAATAATAAGGTAGGTGAGGCCATTTATAGAATAATAAAGTACGTGAGTTAATGATAAAGCTGTTTTATAAATAGCATGTTCAAGGCCAACAAAAACAGATGTCCATATAACAATTTGGAGCCATCCAATGCATAAAGCAATTTGTAGATAATCTCCTAAACAGATATAGTATCAGAATGTATTCATTGTCAATTAGATGTACATCCAGGCTGTATGTTTAATTGACCAGTTAATTTCCAGGCTGTCTCAGGACCTACTAAACATGGTTTAAAATGGAACCCTTGGCACCACACCTCAGAATGACCTAATGTTGATAAACAGAAGAACAGATTCCTCTGCTTGTTCAAGGAACATAGAGTTCAATGTGCTGTGTTCTGTATGCAAAATCAGGTGCCTCATCAAGCTGTTGTGGACTCAGTCTGAATTGGTAATGTAATGGTGTATTAATGTATCATCCCCATTTGAATGGCTGGCAACTAAAACTATTATTAAAAAAAAGGCATATTTCACAAAAATTGAAGACATGACTATGAGACCCCAAATGTCCAATCACATCAAAGAAAAAACCTTATCAGTGAAGCTTTTTATGATAGTTGTTCTACAAAACACACCTGATTTTGGCCATTTGAGTGAGTGATAAGGTCTTTCTTCTTCATTTCACAGCTTCCAGAAAATTCTGTGTCAACTCTTGGTGTCCATTTCAAAGCTCCTCTCAACTTCACCACTGGACCATGTCTATTTTCTCCCACTCTGACAATAGCAGATAAAAATAACTATTCTGATTTCTTTTTAAAAGAGGAGGGAATATGCATTAGGATAAATAGACAAGATTCATTACAACAGGATTATGATACTTTTAAGCAGAAGTCAAGGTGACTTTTCTCAGCATCCTACTGACAGTGATGGGTTCCCGTACGCATTTTTATGCCACTGCTCCCCAGTTGCTCTTGGCTCCAGGTGTGCCCATTATTCTGGAATGCAGCCAGAGAGAGACTCAGGAGAGCTAGGGGCCTCTGGTGGTTGAGCAACATGAGGGCTTTATCCTCCATTAAGGACTCTAAATTTTCTTGACGGGACTTGGGTTTTGAAGCCCCTCATCGCCTGGGAGCCTGCACTGCATCAGAAGTTGGAAGCAGTCTGTTATTGATTGCAGCTGCGTCCTTGTTTGGCAGAGGAAGAAGGGTGTAGAAAGCAAATGTAGTCGCATTTGGCAAGGACACATTCCAGGTGAACAACAATCAGGAAGGATGCCTAGAGGCAAGGTTACAAGGCCCGGAGACAGAACTGACAGTCCCAGGATAGATAATAAGTGCCTTGTCTTTTAAATGGAACCTCCCTCTCCGAAGTATTGGGAACCAAAAACAGCTTGCTGTGTACCCAGATACTCTTTACTTATTAGGACCTAGGGCAAATGCGTGCATTTGTGTGTGTGTGTGTGTGTGTGTGTGTGTGTGCGTGTGTGTACACTCAAGTATTTCAAGTCCTTCGCAGGCTTACCTAACTTCCACACACACTTGTGTTTTAGAGGCTCGTTCTATTTCACACATATTGATTGCTCTCTCACTTGATTTAGAGGAAACAAGTATACATGTGTCTGTGCTCCCTTACCTGTCTCCACACCTGACCTGGGCCTATAGAATGGTATTTGGGGATGATTATCTTGGAGGTGTTGACCAGTCACAACCCCCCCGCCCCCAAATTCTTGATCTGATGATCTGCCCTTTGGCTGAGGCACAAGTCTGAAATTTTTCCCGCAGGGTTTGAGTTATTTACCTATTGAGAACTTAACTGCCAACTCAGCAAGCACATCACAGTGGAGTTTTGTTGTAGAAGAATAACAACTCTTTCAGAGTCATGACTTGATTTCTTTCTTAAAAACAAAAAGTCCTGAAATGTATGCCATTTGCTGGATGGGGAATGGCAACAGAAGTCAGGAGGGCTTTGGGTTAAATGTGGAGGGTTACACATAGGTGTATATCTTCTCTCCTGCTTGAAATGTCTCTAAAACTGAGTAAGGGAATTTATAAAGTAGAAACTAATCAGAACCAAGAGAGCTAGGAAGGGGCAATAAGAGGCAAAGGGTAGTAACAGGTTTTTGAAAAATGGGCAGTGGATTAAGGAGTAGTAGCTGATTTACAAAGCAGAGGAAGTTACATGCTGAGTGGCCACAGACGCATGATTTAGACACTCAGTATCTTGGCAAGTGGGAGAAAGGCATAGGACTAAAGACGGATGGATTGATAGAAAATGTTGTGTTATATATCTGGATTCCCAGGTCCTTTTCCCCAACTCTTACAGCCAGATATTTTCGCATTCACATGCCCTCGACACACAAACACACACATACTCACACACATGCACGTATCCAAGTTGATTCTTTAGAGAAACTTAACTATAGGAACAGAACTAAGCAAAACAGAACTGAACCAAGCGTAGCAGAAAAAGTAGGAAGGTGAAGGTGAGGCTAAAAATGGGGAAGGAGGAGCTACGTGAAAGCCTGCAGAACAAAGGGAGCTTCCGCAACCTTTCCCTCCCATCCTCGGATCTCCACAGACACATATACAACCACAAGTAAGAAATGCAAGGATTTGTCAGTAGAGGAACTCAACAGCTCTACAGAAAGACTTACAGATATTGGTACCTGTAATGCAGGAGACCCTGCAATGAAAAAGCCACCTCGAGGCTCAGTCACCTTCTGGTAAATCCTGCCAGTCATCAAACCCCACCTCACACAAAATTGAAATTTTAGTGCTTCATCCATATACTGCCTGACATTTGGCAAAAATCTTCAACATGAAAGACTGAGACTAAAATAATAAAGGAACTGAGATGAGAAGGACATAAGTGGGCAAAGAAATGCAAGCTGCTGAAGAAAATGCACACATATTTACCTCAGGAAGATACAAGGATATGTGTTCCTGTTCACATACAAGGATATGTGAACAGTCAAAAAATAAGAAGGGGCTCTTGCTCTTGGAAATTAAAAAAAAAAGTGATTGCTAAAATAAAAATTCAATTCAAAATTTTGGAAATAAAGTTGAGGTAACATTCCAGAAGACAGAGCAAAAAGACAATAAGAAGAAAATTCAAGAAAAATGTAAGAAAATTAGAAATTCAATATAACATTTAAAAAATCCAGCATGTAGAAATTTTTGAAGGAAAGAAGAAAGTAGGAGGGTTTAAATTATTGAAGAAGTAATAAAAAATGCCTAGAACTGGAGAAAATGAGTTTCCAGACTGAAGTGATTTGTGGCATGCCAGCACAATCAGCAAAAGAAAACTCTCATCAAATATATTATAAAATTTCAGATACCAGGGATACAGAAAAGATCCCAAAATCAGAATGAAACTGGATTTCTTAGGAGAGACACTAGAAGCTATCCCAGAAGACAACAAAAGGACATCATGAAAAATTTGAGGAAAATGTCTTTAACTTCAAATTCCAAATCCTGCCAGATCTTGTTCAAGTGGGAACATAGCATTAAAAATATTTTCATATATGCTAGGACTCAAACATTATACTTCTCAGGCCCTATTTCTTAGGAAAGTGCTAGAGATATGCTCTTGCTAAACAAGATAGTGAGCCAAAAAAACACAAGACATGAAATGAAGGAACAGGCCATTAGTATAAAGATGAGATGAAGAAAAGTTCTGGAACAGGCAGTAAGATGGCCTAAAAGGCAGTTGCTCAGATTTGAGCAGTAAGATGAGGGATCCAGAAAAGAGTTGGAGCTGATAGATTATCGGATGCATTTGACCACGTGCAGAATAGTGTGTGTGTGTGTGTGTGTGTGTGTGTGTGTGTGTGTGTGTGTATGTATGTATGTATTTTGGGCAGGGAGGGAGAGTAGATCTGCCAGAGCCACAGGAAGAGTTAATGATTGACACCTAAGAAAATTAATCACATGAAAAAAAAAAAACAATTATAAACTCCAGGAAAAAGAAAGGTTATACAAGAAAGGAAACTTTGCTTAGTCATAAAACATAAACACACAATGTGACTTGACCAAAAAAATGTGGACAGAAATATCTTTAAAGGACAAGCATGCAGGTGAGACTGGGTCAGTATCTGTGAGGAGGAAGAGAGCTAACCTTTATCTACCAGGATATAAGTAGTGAGTGTCTCAAATTGGTATGTGAAAAAATGGAATCAGTACATATAAAATTATGGACATATACTCCGGAAGAAACAATTAAAATTCAAAAGTGGTTGTTACTGGGAAGCAGAACTGCTATTTTCTTTTATAAACCTTTTACTACTATTTGACTTTTTAACAATGCTTATGTATTGCTTTGATAAAAATCAACATTAATTAAATAATAAAGAGCATTGATAAAAATTTTTAGAAAGGTACTGAATAGGTCAATGCAATTGACTGGTTCCATTAAAAAAATAAAAAGTAGGATATACTGTATTTTAAAAACATCTGAAGTTGTCCCTTATAGTATTCAGTTATACTTTGCTGAATTTTATTGGGACAGGAGGCAAAGAATATATTATGATGACTTTTTCACATTTGGAAATTCTTGAAGATCTTTGATTATATCCTTATGAATGTCAAAGATTTATGGAACTAAATCCAAACAAACAAAGCAAATAAATTATGAATAGATTTTTTGGCATCAGGAAAGAATCCTTTGTTTATTGAAGTGTTTGTGAGGATTTCTTTAAATTGCCTCCCCTGGTCCATTGAAGTATTAGTAGATATCAACCTCTAGCAAGGAGTCTAGGAAAGATTCAAAAAAGGGGTAAATCTAAAGAGCTAGGAGTTACTGCTGCTCCTTGATTTCTAGAGAGATGAGACACAGCAGCTCTTGCCCTGCAGTGTGGGTTAACAGGAAAAGACTTCCTTCCCCAGAGTCTGATGTCTACACTACTTGTGAGGAGCAGACCTGCTGCTTTATTAAGTAGGCTGCATATTTACAACTGTTGAATACAAAGACCAAACACGTGCACTCTCTCAGCTTGAGCTGGAAACTGCTGAGATTAAGAAACCTCCAAATCACTGAAAACATTTTTTTTTAAGGAAAGAAAAATCAATCCCTTTGAACCAAGTTAAAGGTGAATTTATGTCACTTTTGAAAAATTTCCGACCCTTCTTGTTGCAAAAATTATGTAACTGTGAGAGTTGCCTTTACTGGCGGGAAAGCAGCAACATGGACTAAGTCTCGAGGGGGTAAACATAAATGGTAGGTCATCTTGCAGCCTCATTATGCAAAGCTCACTGAGATTAAGTCCCCGGGGCTCTTTGAAGGGATGGTGACATACAGCCCCTTTTTTATCACCAAGCCTAAAAAGTCATCCCCAAGTTAGAAAATGACAGAGCTGGTTAAAGAGCAAAGCAGCACACAGCTCCCTCTTGGTGCATTTTCTCATCTTTGTTGGCTTCCAGAAAGCTGCCACCCCCACCAGCAGTCCAAATGTCCAGCATACCCTAGTGACTAATTGAGGTGTCCTCTCTGAGGTGGGGCCAGATGCGTCTGGCTTCCTTGGGGTGTTTGGGGAAAAGAAGGACGAGAACATCGAGGCAGCAGCCTCTTTTGTTCACATTCCAGAACAGAAGGACATTTGGGTCTTGAGGGCATCTCATCAGGGAAGGAAGATTCCCGTGCAGCAGGAGGGAAGCTGGCAATGTTCTGCAGCATCCGGATTGATGCAGGGCTGGGGAGAAACAGCTGCTGCCTCTGCCACTGCCGATAGGACACGTGCGCCCCAAGCAGCAGTGAGGCAGCCTCTTCTTGCGGGGACCCTAGGAAGAGGCCTCGCTGCGCTTTTCTCCTTGTGGAGCCTGGGCAGGCTCTGCTCCTCTTGCGGATTCCGAAGGCCCTCATAGATGCTGAGGCCGGCACCCTAAGGTGGCTGAGAAAATTCTGCAGGAGAAGAGTTTAAATGATTTGGAATGACGATGCCTTCTTTGACTGCTGAATATGAGTAATAGTACCCACCTCAAGGGGTTGTCGTGAGGATTAAAGGCGCTCTTAATTAAATGGAATGTAGTAGAACAATGTGAGGCCCAACGGTGTGAGCCATCATTCACAGTGATTGTCACCGTATCAGTATTTGAGAGATCGACAAGGACTCAAGAGTGAAATTCAGGTTGCTTAAGGAGGGAGCTGGGTGACTGGACTACTAGATATTATCTGATCGAAGGGAAGTGTCACACGTCTGAATGAGGACTGCTGGAAGAAGTGGGTCAACAGAGTCCTGCAAACAGCCCAGAGGGGCTGTGGAACCCAAACCCATCAGGAGGTGAATGTTGACTACAGAATCATTGGATGTCGCAGAGTAAATATTATCCTTTTAGTCACTTACGAATATTTTTGAGACTTTCATCCAGAACCTTCTTTAATAGTTGAGAATATTGAGGTGTCAAGAGATTAGATCAGCCTTTTCTAAGGACATGCCCCCGAGAAAGTATGAGTCCCTGAGAAAGATTTTGCCCATGATGTCACACCGTGTCCTCCTGTTGAAAATAAGTGGATAGAATGGGAGCCCACTCTTCCAGGGCTCGTGGCTGTTTTTGCCAGTTATACGAGTGGGACATGATCTGGCTCCTTTAAACAAGGGTAGAGCAGCTGAATCTCAAAGAGGCATTTAAGGAGGAGAGCGGCATAGCCTGGGCATCTAGACCAGGATCTCGTCACATCACAAATGATAATTATAATGATGGTGATGATGATGATGATAATATAGCAAAGTGGTTCATATCTTTGCCTTGATATTTTTTGTTAGGTAAGTTACCTAAAATGTCTAATCCTCAATTTTCTTATATATGTGAAACAGCATTAAGTATGGTACCAACCTCAGAATTGTGAGGATTAGGAAAAGAGTTAAAACCTATAAGGCTTGACACAGAATGGAGGTAAGTGCCCAATAAATGTTAGCTCCTAAGAGGCATTCCAAGTTGTCCAGTTTCCAAGGGACACAAATAGTACCGTCAGAACTGGGATTTGAACACAGGGCTCTCAGGCTCGAAAGCCTGCTCCCAAAATGTACTGTAATGTAGGCAACTGCGGTACAAAGCAGAACTGAGGCAGAGAGAGATGGGAAGATGATTGTAGGTCTGTGTTTCAGGCAGCACTCAAGTGCTCACATTTGATTCCGAACGTAAGAGAGTGAGTTCTAAGCTTGGCATTGTGCTCGGAACGAGACGCTAAATATGTTGCCAAGCCTCTCAGACTTCTGGACTGGTCCCCTAATTTGCTGGAATTCTCCTGTTCGGTGCACGTGGGAGCCCAAGGGAGTAGGCAGATGGAGATTGGCCCAGGAGGGTTGGAAAGTGGGAAGTGAGAACCGGCCCCGGGCCTGTAACACTGAGGCCCCAGGCAGGCACTGAGCATGTGAGAGCCATGGCCTGTTTGGTAGAAGTCTTCTTGTGTCAAGGATGAGTGGGAGGAACCCCTCCAGGAAAAGATGGCGGCTGTCCAGTAGAAGGGGAATCAGGGCTCACTAATAGCAGTTGCTGCAGGACTGGGCACTGATGAAGAAGACAATATACATCCCGGGGACAGGGTTAGATCCGGGAACTTATGAGAACTTGATTCTAGAGATTTGGTGCCTTTCCCACAAATGCAGGTGTCCCTCCCCGACCTCTTAGCTCGGCGTCCATTCATGCAACAAATACTTCTGCACACGAGGGGAGTTGTAGCTGCCGAGGGTACAGTCGTGTTTTGTTGTTGTTTTATTAATACGGACAGAGCTCACAGATCTTACATTCTAGAGGACAAGATAGGCCACAAACAAAGCAATCTATCATGAAATGCTGGGTTGTGGTGTGAAGAAAAAAATAAGCAGGGTAAGAAGGAGAAAATGTTCTAAACTGGGCTGGCAGGGAAGGGCTCTCTGATGGATGACATTTGATCAGAGGAGGATGGCAGTGAGCAGGCAGATGTCTGGGGCAGGAGAATTCCAGGCAGAGGGTGGCAAGTGCAAAAGCCCTGAGGTGGACACCTGAGGGTGTAGCAAGGGGGCTAGGGTGGCCAGAGCAGCGCGAACAAGAGGGGAAGTGTAGGACATGAGAGCAGGCAGGACGCAGAGCATATAGGATTTTGATGGCAGGGAAGCTTGACTTGTATTTTGAGGCGAGAAGTCCCTCTTCTCATTTATGTTTTAAGAGTATTATTTCATCCAAGATGAAGACCAGAATGTTGGGCTCCTGAATGTTCTCAAAGAACCAGTCTGTCAGTGCTCAAAAGGAGCTTATGAAGAGGAGGAGGACCTCACAGGAGAGGCTGTGTTTTACATTCCTTCAAATTTGAAATAAAAGTTATTTCTGCACATTAGGAGTCTCCTTTAAAGTGCAGTGAGGGGCGCCTGGGTGGCTCAGTCGGTGAAGCATCTGCCTTCAGCTCAGGTCATGATCTCAGGGATCGAAACCCATGTCGGGCTCCCGGCTCAGCGAAGAGCCTGCTTCTCCCTCTCCGTCTGCTGCTCCCCCTGCTGTGCTCTCTCTCTGTCAAATAAACAAATAAAATCCTTTAAAAAAAAACAACAAAACAAAGCACAGGGACATAGCTGTCCGTCAGCCCTTCTCAGCTGTGAGGATGAGAAGGAGGAGGCATTGTGACATAGAGAATTCTGAATAAGCGGGAATTCATTTGGCTGCTGTCTGAGAAGATCATTTAGAAGCAGTGGATGTAAAAGTTAATTTGTGTCCATGGCTAGACAATGGTAAAAGGAGGAAGGAGCCCAGTGTTTGGCCCAGGAAAGCCATGCCATCCAGTATTAAAAACATCCTAGAAATGGTCCACAAAGCAGATAATCCATATGTGACTAGCAGGTGACTGAAATTCTGCAACAGTAAGACAGCAGTTGAGATGAAACAACCTCCAGAGCTTACGAAGTGATTTTACAAAGGAAACAAATTAGCTTGTGCCTCCTAAAATACAGAAGTGTCTCACAAACCAGGCTTTAGCTGTTTCCTCCTCATCGTTCCACCTGCTGCAAAAACATATCCTCTGGATTGTTGATGACAAATGGCTTTGTCTTTAACGTCTTGGATTCCTCATCATCCTGTGCCCTTGCTGTGGAGGAACCCCGAGTATTATGACATCTTTGGACCTTTGAATCTCTGAGCCACCAATGGGTGTAATCCTAATCTGTGGATACGTCTGTGCTGTCATTCTGAGTCGTGACGCACGGGCACTAGGCTTGCAGAGCCTCGACTCTGGAATTAGATTGCCCGTGTCTGGATCTTCACACTGAATCCTGGCTCTTTTTTAAGATTTTATTTGTTTGAGAGTGAGAGAGAGCATGACAGAGGGGAGGGTTAGAGGGAGAAGCAGGCTCCCTGCTGAGCAGGGAGCACGATGCCAGGCTCCATCCCAGGACCCTGGAATCATGACCTGAGCTGAAGGCAGATGCTTAACCAACTGAGCCACCCAGGCGCCCCTGAATCCTGACTCTTTGCTGCTTAGGCTTGGATGCACCTAGATGTCCTCATTCATAAAAAAAAGGGGGAAAAATAGAGCGTTTGTAAGAGCTCAAGTAAATACATTTGTATACACAGTAGTGCCTGATAAATTCCATAATCAATGTTATTTATTCATATTATTAATGTTATTGGCTGTCATTTTCTTTAATTCCTTCCTTCTCTTTTTTCTTCTTCCTCTTAGGATTTTTTTCTTCTTATTCATTTCTTCCTTTTTTTTTTTTTAAATTATCACCATTAACCCTCAGTATGTCATTGTTACTACTATATCCTAAGAATAGGCTGTAGACACACTTGATTTGGTAAATCATGTGGCACGGTGGTGAGTGGAAGGTATGCATGGCCAATGTTAGTACTTTAGAGATGATACAAAGGTTGAGCACATTTTTTTATAACCCCTTGCCCAAAGGGAGGTGGATGGAGACAGGGGCAAGGGGGTGGAGGCATTGTGAAGAGGAGGGAGGAAGGAGGTGGGAAGAGAAGATTGTGAGAAGAGCCACAGAAAGCCCTTAAGGGGACCTACCATGGTGTAAAGGACATAAACGTGGAATCATCTTCCAGGGTGCTTTATCATCTTGTGATGGGGGAGTTTATCCTTGTTTAACCACTACTCGGGTTAACCCTAAAATGTGAATGTGGGCTTCCGGAAGACCTTCTTTTGTATGCATAAGGTCCTTCCAGGCCACCAGAAAGGCTGGGAAGATATAAAATGCAGTGAGAGGTGGAGACCAAGAACACCATGGTAGGCTTTAGGGAAATGGGATGAACAGGTTGATACAGTATCAGCTAATGGGCTGCAGTTGAGGTGGATACAAAGCATTCAGTCACAGGCGGAAAGTCAGAAAATGCTCTCTGTTTTGGGAGCCACCATGTCATCTTCACCATGACAGGTGTGTCTGGCTGGCAGTATGTTTTGAAGTGCTGGAGAGCACTGACGAGAGTGAAACATCCTTCCTGTGGTTTCAGGTGACACCGGGCAGAGAAGTTGTCATCTGGAACTGGGGAGCTGGATCTGAAACCCAGAAAGGATGAACTGACCAACACCCGGAGTGAGAGACCCGAGCGCTCTTCTGGGAGAGGTGTAGGGAGATGGACAACGGGGCTGGGACCCTGACCTCTTCATTCCCCTGAGCCCTGCTGAGCTTCATCGGTCTGAGAACAAGAGTGTGCCTCGCACATCTGAAGCCTGTGTCCTACGGCCCACGACAGAAAGAGGGTGAGTTCTGCCCCATCTAACCATGTGAACTTGGGCAAGTTGCTTATCCCTTCGAGGACTCAGCTGCCTTATCTCCAAATGGGCGAGAGAAGAGTGACCTCGGATCAGGTTAGTGTTATTGATGGTGTCCTTTGGAAGCCATTGGTGGACAAAGGCGTGAAGGGATGGGAAAGGTGGGGCCATGCTGTGTGTCAGCTTTGCTCACAATTACGCCTGCCTCCTGCAGAACGGCTGTGTTACTTACGCGGACTATGTGACTGCGCCATAGGCGAAGTCAAGTCTTACAAAGGGCTTCAAGGTTAAGGTTGGAAACCCATTGGTTCTGCCATCTCCAGATTGCTTTTGCCTCTTATTTTCTTGTTTCTGTTTCTCATGAGGTGACATGAGAATATATTGCGCTGAAAACATGGTGGATAAAAAGGGCCCAGATAAAACTGAACTGGAAAAAACAAGTGTGTGCAGGATACAAGGCCTCTGGCACAGGGAACCCTTGGGTCTTATGTAGGAAGCAGCAGTGGACAGGTTCTGCACCAGAGGGACCGTTTCCTTATGCCTCCTTCATATCGATCTCTCTCAAATGCAGAACTAATCCTTCCTGCTTCAGATTATGGGCAGAAATCAGTTGGGAGCACCTATTTTTTGTTAAGCATGTGTTACATAGTCTGTAATTTAATATATTGTTACCAAAGGCAGTATCATAAAAATAGGTGCTGCGAGTTGCACCTGACTGGGACACACGTCGCGGTGTTGGTTCGCTGCAAGGCTGGGAATTCCTGCAAGCGCCCAGCCAACTTTATCTCCAGTGACACCAGAGGCTTAGATATTAGCATGTTGTTATGGATGGGTTTGCATTGATGGCAATTGCTGGTATTCAAATATGTGGATTCTAGAAATAGTATAAATATTATAGAAACCCTAACTGTGCTTGCATAGAGCATAACAGTCTGGGGAACCCAGTATTCTGTACCCTTCACAGCAGTGCGGGGAGTTTGATTCTGAACCTGTCCTGTGTCTAGCAGTCGATCCTGGGATTGTCTGACTCATCCTCTGAGGTTACCTGAATCTCCTCTTCCAGAACACTGTCACTTTTAGTTTTGCATAGGTATGGTCACAACAATTAAGAGGGCAAAAAGATCTGGGACCCCATCTAGTTTCTAGAGCAGGTTGTATGACTGTTTTGTTCTTTTGCTAATAAACTCTCACATGTGGCCAACTCTGATTTGAGGTCTGTTTCCGATAGAGCCTGGGAACAGAGTTTTGGGGGCAGAAATTGTACTTTTGCTATTCAGAATGTGGCGTATTCAATCAGCAGCACAGGCATCACCTGGGAGTTTGTTAAAAATACAGAATCAGGCCCACCCCAGACCTACTGAATCAAACTCTGTGTTTTAATAGGATCCCAGGTGATTCATACGCACATTAAAGTTTGAGTTTTGTTACAGACTTCACCTAGCTCTGACTTTAGATATATGTTGATACCAAAAAAGTCTAATAATTGTGAAGCACGAGATGGGCACGGGCCACTTTGCAACAGAAAGCAAGAAGGAAAATTTCTGAGGAATTTACACCATGATCCCTTTGTGAAGGAGAAGCAGAGAAGGAAGAAAAACTTAGCAGAAGTTGCAAAGTCAGATACTGACAGGGACAAGGCCAGTTAGGGAAACAAATGTGGAAGGGATGGGAGCCATGCGAACCGGAAAATTCATGCCCCTTTTGAAGCCAGCTCCCGTTCCTCCGCCTGGACCGCTGCCACATGGAAACATGGGCCCAGTGTTGTCAGACCTTCTGACTTTCTTAGAAGCCCAGAATATACATTTTAATGGAAAATTTCCCGGTTCTTATTCAGTGAGGCCCAGTAGACTAAATCTAATTCTATCAGCTAATAACAGCTGAGCTTACTTAGTCACCAACTCCTTAAAAGGGCCCATGACAAGTCACTTCTCCTCTCCGTATTTCTATTTGTGTGTTCCTTTCATGGGTTGTTATTAGGGAACATGTAATTTCCCAGATGCATTAGAATAATAATGATGTGCTTAGGAGATGTGAACCAAGGCTCTGAGAATACCTTGCTGATTTCAGGTGGATTTGATATCTGTGGAAGGCTGGCAACCTGCAGCTTTCCAGTGGGGTCTTGACTTTCTGTTGGTGAATCCAAGGGTTCAGAGAACACCCTGCCTAACCGTGCATTACTCTCTGAACAGGTGGCTACGATAAGCTTTGCAACTTGGTGATCTACAACTGAGTTCAGATTGGGGTGTTTGATTAATAGGGTTTTATTGGTCTCGGAAGGCACTGGGCATTGGGGGGTGAGCAGTGGCAGGGAGCTGGATTGATCCGAATTCCCAGGTGACTGTAGTATGCTGCTTCCCTGGGGATGTGCCCCAGAATGGAATGATTTTCAGGGTGTTGTCTAAAGACCACCTGTGTTCAAATGACTTGCGGTGCATTTTTAAAATGCAGAATCCCAGGTGTGATTACAAATGTATTAAATACCAATCCAGGGAGTGAAGCCATGAAAAAGCACTCGTAACAGATACCCCAGATTATTTTTATGAATATGAAAATCGTAGAGCTGTAGCATCTGAGTGAGGTGATGTCAGGCGGTAGCCGATTGTTCTCCATTTCTCCTGAGGACAGAGTAAACAGAAGTGCACTCGCTCTGTTGCAAAAAGATTTAGAATGTTTTGGAAATGCCAGTAGGATTGAGATGCTTGAATGATGGTGTTATGCCTATGAGAGAGCACCCCTGACTTAGAAGAGGCGTAGATGGTGTGCTGTAACCCTGTTCTCTGGGGCACAGTTCTGTTCTTAGTGTTTTCCTAGCTCTGTGGGGGCATATACTCCCGCCAGTTTCATGCCACCAGTGTGTCATCACTGAATGGGAAGATGGGAAGGGACATGAAGAATCGGCTGTTACTAGCCTGTGCCAGCTAGCTCCCACTCACCCGACAGCCCCTAATGAGTGGTCCCAGAGGGAAATGTAAGTGCAGGGAACAGTGGCATCGCCATATAAAGGAACAATACTTTTTTTTTTTTTAACCAAGTAGAAATTTAATCCAAATCCTAATGTAGTGCACAGTTTATAGACCTGGGCTGGGCTTCTCAGAATGTCCGTATGAATCACCTGTGGGTCTTGTTAAAATGCAGATAGATTCTGGTTCAGTAGGCTCTGGGCTGTGGTCACAGAATCTGTGTTTCTCACAAGCTCCCAGGTGAGGCTACTGATGCTGGTCTAAGGACCACATTTTGAGAACCAAGCAAGTTGACTGACTTTGCCCCCTTTCCTCAAACACTAATCAGAGCCTCAAAACTTACATTCCAGGAGGTTGAAAGCCATGCCCTCACTAGCCCCAGAGGAAACAGAGACTGAGAGCTCCAAATACTAGAAGAATTGTCCTGGTATTTGGCCAACCATTTCCATAGTGTTCTTCTTCTGGAACGGAGTAGTTAAAATAGAAAAGAAGACCCTCTCTTGCCTAGAGACCAGCATCAAAGGGAAAACCTCTGGCTGGTGGGTGTCTGAAAATGGGGATCATTAACAAAGGCTGACTCTGAGAGATCTGCTTTAGTGGAGATGATGCCGACATAATGATCTTGATTGCCCAGAGAGGCCATAAAGAACTTTGGAGGACCAGGGACCTCCATTGAAAGTAGGAGGTTCTGCCTCCTTTCCCTGTTTTAGATACACCACTTTAGGGTTCGTAAAACATCTTTGAAGGGTTAGGACTGACTTTTGGGACCAAGAAAACCGGCCTTGTTACTGAAATAATATCTCCTCCCGCTGTCTGAACAATAGGGTGTTTTTGAGTGTTTATGGGTGTTTAAGCACTGTGCTAGATGTTTCATCGGCTTTTTCTCCAAGTCCCCACCAGTCTGGCAGAGTGGGTGTTATTGTCCCCATTCTCAAGTGAGAAATTGAAGCACAGTGAGATGATAGAACATGGCTAATGTCAAGGTATGAGTAAGTGATAGAGCCAGGATTTAAATGCAAGGTTGTTTCTGCATTTTCTGTGGCGGTTTGACCTTTTGCTTCTTACCTTTAAACTTTTGAGAATAAGGGTTATGTCCTTTTTTCTTTCATTTCATCCTTGAGTACACAGGTAGGTTATGTGTGTACACATGGGTTTATATACACAGTCTATACGCGATGCTTTGCTTCTTGGGGCCTGATAACTGTGCAAATGAAAATAAAATAAAAATGTTAAATCCACATTATTTATATACTTATATGTATATGAGTCAATGTGCTGCAAAAAATTGCAATACTATTTTATAATTATTGCATATAATTTTCAATATGCAACTGATAGAATCCACTAATGATGTACAAGAAATGTGTGTGTGTGTGTGTGTGTGTGTGTGTGTGTGTGTGTGTGTGTATGTGTGGTATGAGAACACATCTGGACCACTCAGGGAGAAACTGACAAACCCAACAGCAGAATGGAGTTGGAGAAATGTTTTTCACTGCAGTGGGCACACAGCTGAAGGACATTTAAAAGCCCGGCAAGTGCCTTGACCCAGTGAGAACTGTGAGTCAAGCCAAATCTGAGGTGCCCTTCTCAGACTCCAGGGCAAGTCAGGCAAAGCCTGGATGACTTTGTGCAGCCCGAGGGGAGGTCTGCTTGGCTCCCTAGCAACCTCAAACTCAAGAGACCCTCAGGAAAGGGAGTGAGATTCCCAGGCTTGAAAGAAAGAGTCTTCATTTCATGGCTGCCAGCAGTCTTCCTGGTAGCCCTTTACCGCTCCTTAAAGAACACAGCACTGGTGTTGAAGTTGTGGGCTGCAACTACCCGAGGAAGGGCTTCCCTCACTCTCAGCATGCTGTGGGGTCAAAGGTATATGTATTTTGACATGGGAGTCAGCTCTGTCAACCTCAAATCTTTGTATGTGTGTCAGACTCTGTTGGCGTTGCCCAGATTGCTGTCCTCTTCTTCCTTCGTGTCAAAGCCAGCCTCCAGTGACAGTGTCTTAAATACCATATGTCCCCTTGTGCAGGTGGCATGTGACCCATTTCTGCCAAATGAGATTTCAAGAGAAGTGTGTTAGAGAGTTCTGAGTAAAATCTTCTTTCCTGATGAAAGAGATGCTGCAGCAAGACCTGTCCCAGCCCCTCTCTGTTTTGCATGTGGTGTTGGCAGTGTGAACATGTGATGCCTGGAATGGCAGCAGCTACCATGCAGTCGTGAGACAGGAAGCCCGAAGACTGGAAGACAGCACAGCAGGGTGTAGGGGTGGAAAAATGGATAGAGCCAGGGCCCTTTTTCTTTTTTCTTTTCTTTTCTTTTCTTTTCTTTTCTTTTCTTTTCTTTTCTTTTCTCTTTCCTTATTTTTTATTTTATTTTATTTTATTTTATTTTATTTTATTTTATTTTATTTTATTTTATTCCAGTATAGTTAACATACAGTGTTAAATTAGTTTCAGGTGAACAGTGTAGTGATTCAATAATGCCATATATTATGCAGTGCTTGTCACCATAAGTGCATTCTTAATCCCCTTCACCTATTTTACCCATTCCCCCCACCTCCCCTCTGGTAACCACTAGTCTGTTCTCCATAATTATGAGTTTATTTTTTGGTTTGTCTCTCTTTTTTTTCTTTGTTCATTTGTTTTGTTTCTTTAGTTCTTCATGTGAATGAAATCATGTGGTGTTTGTCTTTTTCTCACTGACTTATTTCACTTAGCATTGCACTCTGTAGATCCATCCATGTTGCTGCAAATGGCAGGATTTCATTCTTTTTTATGGTTGAGTAATATTCCATCGTATATATACACCACACCTTCTTTATCCAGTCATCAGTTGCTGGACATTTGGGCTGCTTCTGTAATTTGGTTATCATAAATAATGCTGCTATAAACATCAGGGTGCATGTATCCCTTCAAATTAGTATTTTTGTATTCTTAGGATAAATACCCAATAGCATGATTACTGGATCGTAGGGTAGTTGTGTTTTCAATTTTTTGAGGAATTTCCATGTTGTTATCGAGAGTGGCTGCACCAGTTTGCATTCCCCCCAAGTGTATAAGAGGGCTCCTCTTTCTCCACGTCCTCACCAATACCCGTTGTTTCCTGTGTTGTTGATTTTAGCCATTCTGACAGGTGTGAGGTGTGCATTGTGGTTTCAGTTTGCATTTCCCTGATGATGAGTGATGTTGAGCATCTTTTCATGTGTCTGTTGGCCATTTGTATCTCTTTGGAGAAATGTCTATTCAGGTCCTCTGCCCATTTTTAATTGGATTATTTGTTAGAGCTAGGGTCCTTGATGTCATCATTAAGCTCCTGACCCCACCCTGGGGGCCAGACTTCTGGACTTCTTGCTCTGGGTGTTTTTTTGTTGAAGTCATTGATCGGTATTCTGTTCCTTGTGGTTCGAAGCATCCTGAGTGATACACAAGTTATATAATCTTTCTGAACCTGAACTTCCTTATCTAAAAAGTGAGACTAGCACCACCCTAGAAGACTTGGGGATAATTAAAGAATTGGAACTGCATAGGTCACCTAACATGATGCTGCCTCCAAGTAGGTACTCAGTACATTTTAGTTAAATGTGGAGAAAAATTGGGAGTAGGAAGCACTGTTTTTGGCTGAATATGAATATTGCCACAGCTACTTGACAAGGCTTCTAAAGAATAGAATGAATAGTACAATGATTTTTTTCTTCATATTGTTTTATGTTATTACTTGATTTATAAATATCTTCTGTGTATAATATGCATTTATTCATTTTTATAAATAACCTGCATTTATATATATGTTTTTCTTCTAACATCTTTTTCAGTGCTTTGTTAGGGAGCAGACTATCTTCTTTCTTTGGGGAAGAAGGTTTATCACAGCAGAGTTTAAAGGCTCAGAGAACAGTCTGTTTACTTACAATAGCTCTCCATTTAAGAACTCCCTCTACATCTGTCCAGGCTGGTGTAAGCCTCCTCATATCAGATTTTCCTGGTAACATTTTCCAAGATTTTACAAGCTTCAGCAGGCCACAGACTTTACTAGAACCTTGCACAGAATGCTCACTGATCGAATATGAAAATATTGTGAAACCCATTTTCCTCCCAGATGCGGGAAAATGCACTTGCTGATAAAGCTGCCTCTCCTTTGTTTCCCCTCTCTTTGTCCCTTCAGAAGTGGCTGCTCTCACAGACTCTTGGGTGGTTGCTGAAATTGGCTTTATTTTTCTGCTTCTTAGAAAGCAATCAACTTGTCTATGAAAATCATCTTCCATTGTCAGGCCAACAATGGCTCTTACACCCTTCTCTCTGTCCTCAAGTGGAATTCAGAAAGTATTGGTCTCTTCCAATTCCAAAGGGGAAGAAAGCAACTGAAGTTTTGCTCCTAATGTGTCTGAGTAAAGTACTCCTGTGTCTTCCTTCTCAAGAAAGTCTACAAAATGGCCCATCCTCACTGGGAAATTTTCAAGAGGGGTTGAAGCGACAACTTCTTAAATTTCCCTTTCCTCTTATCTGCAGTACACTCTCTCCAAGACGCAGAAACCCATCTCTTTGGTAAAAGTGGCTGTGGCAGCTGGTCTGGCAGAGAGGCTGGTGCTGAGTTGGGCAAGGGAGCCCCATTACACATACCCACATTTGCCATGCAGATAGAAGTCATATGATTGTGCCATCTCCCTAAATCCAGAACCCAAATATTGCCTAAAAGGTGGCTTTCACAAGTGGTGTCAACTCCTGGAGTCAGAGACTCAATATTTACTTTCCAGAACATTCTGGAACATACCTAGTCAAGCAAAAGAACTCCTTCAAGAGTGGAGCATAATTCTTCAGAGCATTCATCTTACATTATGATGACCTGAACGTGAATCTTCTGTCAATTACCAGTTCCATGTCCTCAGGTCAAATTCTTTCACCTCCATTTTGTGATTTGTAAAATGGGGGTTTTAATACAATCTAGCTCCTTGTAGTGCCTGTAAGGACAAGGTGAGGCAGTGGATAAAAACCACAAGGCATAGAAATCCACACCTGTTATGTACTGTTTTCATAAATTCTTTATAATCTCCTAATGGATTCCCACTAATTCAACAAATATTCTTGAGTGCCTACTATGTGCCGGGAGCTGTCATCATGCCAGGAATTATCCCCTTCCTGCTGAACTATCCCCATCAAGCCCCGTCGCCGGTCCGCTCTCCCATCTCCTCGAAGGAGCTGCTGTTCGAGCAGTTTCCCACAGAAAGCATGGCCTTGGCTGAAGAAGGCAGTCCACCCCCTAAAGCAGAGTCAAGCCCTGTCTCAGCCAGCTTTCGTGCTCTGTAACCAGACTGGCTTGTGGGAGCGTCTCAGATCTGCTGTGAGTTCTGGGAGCACAGGGCTTGCTGGGTTTTTACCTGAGAGGCTGCACACAGTAAAGCACTCTGCTCAGCCCAAGTATTGCTTTGATTTGCTAGATGCATTTGGATTCCCTTATGGTGAAATGCCTTGAGTTTGCCTGGTGGCTTCTGAGCAAGTGTAACCAGAGACAAGGAAAATAGATGAAAGAAAGTACAAAGGATTTCTGGGGGCAGAAAATATAAGGGAAGATGATATTAGCTGTCTTTTTTTTCAGATATTATGTTCTTTTTCCTTTTCCATGACCTGCCTTGTTCAAAGAGGCCTTTAAAACACTGCAGGAGGAGAAAATAAGAAAAAGGATTTTAAATCCCTCGGTGTGAAAAGACCCTAAGAAGGCAAGCAAGATGCCGTTTTTTGTTGTAGGGAGCCCAAGTTCTTCAGTGGTGCTGGTCGACCTGCCACACCGGAGGGGAGGATAGTGGCGGAGTACTTACTTAGCAAGAGCTGGGGTGAACCAGACCCAGACTCAGAGATGTACTGATATTATCACATTTGATTTTTTACCCCCCTCGGGTAAGGGTTCTGCTGATTGCCAGGAGGAGTTCAAGGTCTGAACAGTCTAAGTCAGCCAGGGGCACTGAGATGATCGTGTGTCACAGCTGTGTCACATGCCTGGTTTGACCTTCTCCAAGTCAGCCTACTGGTCAAGAGTGAGGACCAGGGGCCAGACTGAGTGAGATTTGAACCCAGTGCAGCTCCCTTCTGGCTGAGCAGCCCAGGGCAAGTGAGGCCACCTGTCTGGGCTCCTGTCTCCCCGTCTGTACAGTGGGAGCAATAATAGCTCCCATTTCATGAAGTTACTGGGGCAACATGGGTTCTTCCATCACACAAAATCTCTTACCTTTGTGGATTGTGTGGGGTGTCTTCCTGGAGGAAAAATGCATTCTTTGCGTTTAGTCTTTACCCCTTTTCTAGCAAGTATTAAGCTTCCTGATTTATAAAAAGAGAATAATAGTATCTATCTCCTATGATTGTTTTAATGATTTTCTATCTTAATATATGTCAAGTATTACCCTATATACTGTCTCTTCATAAATACTGTCTCTCAGTAAATGAGTTTGAACTTTACAATGAATATATATATATATGTATATCTATTCATGTATAAATTATTTTGACCTCAAAAGAATTATTTCTTGCATCAAGTGTAATGAAAAAAAAAAAAAAGAAGAACTGTGTAAGGCAATGTAAAAAGATCATTGCCTCATCAGTGGAAACTTGTGAACTGCAATGGATTTTGACTCTAGCAAACTCAGCCATCATTAACTGATCATCGGTGACGGTCATAGCATTGTGCTGGGTGGGGGAAGAGGGAGAATTAATCCTGACC
Organism: Ursus americanus; assembly: GCF_024610735.1. Taxonomy (NCBI): domain Eukaryota; kingdom Metazoa; phylum Chordata; class Mammalia; order Carnivora; family Ursidae; genus Ursus; species Ursus americanus. The sequence continues at coordinate 21,218,239 of NC_142135.1, forward strand.
CCAGGGAGCTTCCATCTACCCAGGCAGACAGGGCACACACAGGAAAATGGAACATATGAGCAGAAGGCAGGGTACGATCGGGCCGTGAGCCCCCAGAGCTCAGAGATGTCGGAAATCAGTATGGAAAGATGGGGTTTGCAGAAGAATCTCAAAGGATGTTTAACGATTTCACCAGACAGAGGGAAGAGAGGACAGGGCATTCGGGTTGCGGCAGAGGCTAAGCCAGTGTTGGATTTGCCAACATGTGAGATTAATAGGCTAAGCGCAGAGCATCCTGAACGGCAGCCATTGTGGTTACCTGGGTGCGTTTGGAGGAGGTTAGCATTTAGAAAACACATTTGGAATAAAAGATTTAAGAGAGTCAGAAATTGGAGACTGACAGGACAAGGGTGATAGAAGACACAGATGTGATCAGGAAAGCTCAGGGCAGGGTGAGGAGTTAGGGCCTTGCTGACAGACGATGGCCATGGGGATGCATCTAATTGAGTTTTGAGTTTTTGAAATCCCACTGTGAATGTGAGGAACCTTTCGTGCTGCTTTGCTGAAGGCAGTTAGAGGGAGGATGGCTTACGGAGAGGGGGAAAGAAATGATGATGAATTTATTTTTCAAAATCTTTACTTTGGACTGAAGTCCAAGTAGAGATAATGAAATGTGACATCTGCAGAGTCCTCTTCTCTTCTTTGTGGGGGCAGATCCCCGTCTCTTCTCTGTGGGGGCAGATCCCCGTCTCTTCTCTGTGGGGGCAGATCCCCGTCTCTTCTCTGTGGGGGCAGATCCCCGTCTCTTCTCTGGGGGGGCAGATCCCCATCTCTTCTCTGGGGGGTAGATGCCTGTCTCTTCTCTGGGGGGCAGATCCTCGTCTCTTCTCTGTGGCAGCAGATCCCCGTCTCTTCTCTGGGGGGGCAGATCTCTGTCTCTTCTCTGGGGGGGGGGCAGATTCCCCATCTCTTCTCTGGGGGGCAGATTCCTGTCTCTTCTTGGTGGGAGCAGATCCCTGTCTCTTCTCTGGGGGGGCAGATTCTAGTCTCTTCTCTGTGGGGGCACAGGGCAGAACAGTAATAATCCCCCTCTCATCTCATCCTTGCAAGTTATTTTTTGTTAGGTGAGGTCGTGGTAGATGATATTTAGCTCCTGTAAATATTAACTTTCCTATTTTCGGAGCTGTTTAAAAATAAAACCTGTATGGGGTGCCTGGGTGGGGCAGTTGGTTAAGCGTCAGACTCTTGGTTTCAGCTCAGGTCATGATCTAGGGTCGTGAGATCGAGCCCTGTGCTGGGTTCTGTGCTCAGCTCGGAGTCTGCTTGAGAGTCTCTCTCCCTCTCCCTCTGCTCCTCCCCTTGCTCTTTCTCTCTCTCTCAAATAAATAAATCTTTTTAAAAAATCCACATGAGAACATACCATTTTTCCCTTTTACAGAGGAGAAAGCCAAGTCCTGAGTGAGTTGAACAGTTTGCCCCAGGGAGTAGCCGGTAAGCAGCAGAGGTGGGATGTAGGCAGTTTGTCTCCAGGCCCCACACTTTCCCCGCTCCTCAGGACTCAATCATGGGAGAGGGTGAGAATTCTGTAAGAGCTGAGGTGATCCTGTTCTCCATCATCTGAGAGCAGGAAGATCCTTCCCTCTCTACTCCTGTTCCCCTTCCCTGCAAATACCCTCCCCTCTTACAGAGAGTGTTGTAAACCAGTAATTAAATAACCCAATACTTACAAAAATCCTATAGAGGTCCTCCCCTGCCCCCCCCCAAATTAGATGCTCAGAAAAGGGGCTGGCAGCTCCAGGGAGTCCCCTTTCTGACCTTTCCGGGCCAACAGACTATACTGCTACAACCTAGCATGGATTGTAGGAACATGTAGGAATCCATCAAGTTGAGCATCGTAGGAGAGAAACTTGCTACTGTCTAATTCAAGGTCTGCTACGACTGTTCTATGCCTTAGTTATTTCTCACCTGGACTATTGTTGGTTCCTTGGCAAGCCCTTTCTGTTCATCTGTCATGCTTTTACTGTCTATTCCAAACCCAGAAACACATTTATTTTTTTTCCCACCAGCTGTAATTCTCAAATCACCCTTTACTCAGGCAATTATACCAGTTTCCTGTTTCATCAGAGAATTCAATTTAGAATTTTAGTGCCAGTGGTTAAAATACTTACTTCATACATAACTTCAAGTTTGTATGGTTTTAATTCACATTTATGTTTCTGTTCACACTTTGCATTCTTTAATTGATTTATTTGTTAGCTATGCCATCTGTAGATTTTAAGTACTGAGCTTTCACAAATGACTTTTCTTCCCCCTCTGAAAGCTGTTTTGAAAACTATTTCCCTCACCTTATTGCAGTTAAATCTGTGCTGCATTCTCATCTTCCGGAGTTGAACATTTTTATAGTGTTGCCTTCTTGTATCTTCACCCTAAGTTAGACTATTAAACAGTTCTGGGCGTACACAACAACAGAACTTTTTAACCCCATAGATACAGTTTAGGTGTGGTATCCCATGGTGTGGTATCCCATGGGAAGGAAATCTCTAACTTGAGCTCTGTGATCTGCTCTACAGAAAATGCAAGTCTCAGGGAACGCAGTGAGAGTTCCACGGAGTTCATTGGTTCTTTGGGTTGGTTGGTGAACATCCATCTTGTGACTGTGCAGAAGTCCCCTGACCAGCTTAGAGTTTGTACATATGAATAGCTCTCTTCTAGCTTATATTCTATACCTTTGAGTAAAGGGTCCTTGCCATCTTGGTATACCCAGCTCCTACCCTGGGGCCTGGAGTCTGGAGGTGATCAATAAATGACTGTTAGATGCATAAATTATAAATCCAGGTTGGATATTTTTATCAATCTAAAAGACGATATGTTTTCAGCATGGAATAGGGAACAAAGAGAAATGTTGCCTTCCTTTTGACTTCACTCAACCTCTTTAATGTCTTGGAATTATTATGACCTATGAGGAGGGAAGACCATGCATCAATTTCCACCTTTCCCATTGCCTGTCAATGTTGTTGACTGGATGGCATTCTCCAGTTTTTCTCTGAGTGGCAGCATGCTTGTGGGTGATGGCAGTGAGGGTTCTTTGCCTCTGACATCCAGGAGTGTAGAGTTAGTCAGATGTCCTTGCAAAAATACCTTTGAGTATAGGTGAGTTTTAGAATTTTGACCTCTTGAAGTGCTTTGCTCCAAATGTTTATTACTAGAAAAATCAATTGCTCAAGGTCCTTTCTACCTATAGCACATATGAATCAACATATAGCAATGGTTCTTACCGTGGCTGCACACTGGAGTCCCTTAGGAAGCTTTAAAACACATTGATGCCTGGATCTCACCCCAGAATTCTGATTTAATTGGCTTGGGGTATGGCCTTGGCACAGGGAATTTTAACAGTTTCCCAGTTGATTCTAATGTGCAGCCAATGTTGAGAACTGCTGATAATAGAGTATTATTTTTAAATACTCAAAAGGCTAGAAGTCTAAATATAGCATAACACATTTTGTTTTATATTAATATGGCTATTTTTGAACAGTTTTTCATATAAAAATACTCATAACGACTATCACTAAACTGCATAGAAAAATGTTTTTCCAGTGCCAGTGGTAGATCACCTGGGAAGCTTGTTTAATATGCAGATTTTTGGACTTTACCTTAGGCATTCCGATTCAGTGCATTCGTGGTAAATCCAAAAATCTGCATTTTAAAAAGTGCACCCACGTGATTCTTGTGCACACTACACTAGAAGCGATGATGCCACAAACAGACACCTGAGTAAGTTCAAAAGGTTGTGGTGTTCCAACAAGGAGCGTGCCACTCGGTGGTCTTACATTCCCGTGTCATAGAGTAAGACCTCAAAGTACAGAGAAAATATAGGTTCACAGTTTCTTTGTAAATGTCTAAATAGTCTAGTTTTGGAATGCAGATACATATTGACAAGAGTAAGAATTTTTTTAAAAAAGTGTGAATCATCAATGCATATGTTTACTGATGTAAATGCATTAGTGCATAATTTAACCCTATGTCAAGATATAAACTTAAGTGTTAAATAAATCTAATTCTTTAAGTTAAAAAGATGTGAAAGAATTCAAGACTGCCACAGTGTCAAAAAATATATATATGCATCTGGAATACCTTTCAGTTTATGCTTAAAAAAATCAGTCCTTGGTCCACAAATGTCTTCCGGGAATAGAAAACATTTTAAGGCCTCCAGTTACGTTGGACAAATTTAAGAACACTCAGGATAACAAACTCCATGAGCTGTAGGACAAGCACACATTTTAGTTTAAGGCTGAAAGACTCCTCTATCTAGCTTAAACTTCCTTGGGAGTTTAAGGAAATAAAATGAATTACTCAAACTGGAACTACATCAAAATGTCAAGTTAACACATTTTGGCTTGTAATGGAGCCAAGGGATCTACTGTTTGAATGATCGGGGCCTTAGGTTTCCAAATCATTTTGAAGATAATTTTATTATCAGGATGCTGGAGTTTTCATTTTATCTTATTTTCTTAGCTCTTTCCTATCTGTGCTTTTACCCAGACTAGGCTAACCAAGACCTGACAAGATCACACTGTCATTAATTAAAACAGCTGCAAAGAAAGATGTCAGCACAAAAGTCCCCAAGTTCAGAAAAACAGTTTAACAGTTTTCTCATGATAGTGAATAATGCATTTGATTTTCCCTAGACTCTTCTTGGGTTTTTTGGGAGTTGAATAACTCCTTATTTAAGGTAGTAGTGTAACTAAGGAAGAGTGAGCATCAGTGCACTGTGTTTGCCATTGTTTGTTTTCTGACAAATTTTCCTGATTGGTGCCTTTTTTCCTCTAATATTTGTTACCTGCTCAATAATTTTTCCATGACTCTCACCCCCTTGGCTGCAGACATGGGCTCATAACCTGGGTCAGTCTAATCACAGTACCCCCATATGCAACAGTTGGTCCAGAGGTTGGTTATACGGCTTCAAGCTGTGCTAATCAGGGTCCGTAAGAATTCTCCATTTAGAGTGGGAGAAGTGGCCCTGCCTTGGGGGTCGGGGTACAGAAAAGATGTAAGGTAGAAAGCCCTCTTTCCCACTATTTGGAGAAAGCCTATTCACAGTAGAGAGAATGGAGCAGAGAGCCAGCAGAAATTAGAGGAGGCACTGAGAATCCTGGGGCATTGAACCTTGGTTCTAATTCCTGAAGCCTGAGTTCCTGCAGAGTTTCTTTGATCCTGTGAGCTCTTCTCTAGCATCCTTTCTTTTGCTACGGGAACTAATAAATCCCCTTTGGCTTAAGCCATTTTGGATTGGGTTTCTAATATTTGCAACTGAAATTCTAACACAGGTCAAAATGCCACGTATCCCTTTACAGAGGAGAAAACGGAGATTAGCTTGCCCAGGGCCACGTATCACAACTGAATTGCCTTTCTGGCTCTTCAGCCTACTTGCTGCCTTGTTCTCCCTCAAGAAAAAGCTGGAACTCTCAGGGTTAGTGAGGTCTGTGTGTTTAATAACCCACAACACAGTCATAATTGGTCCCAGGTAGACTTGTGAGGAACTGGGTAAGCCGGCATGAAAGCGCATTGCCAGAATTCGGGGCCGCAGCCCTGTAGCTGAGTGTAGCTGCATCGACCGTCGCGCCACAGTGGAGACACTCTGTGGAGAACCGAGGCCCAAAAGATGTGATTTCCACACTCCCTCCAAGAGCTGAGTTTGTGGCACTTTGAGTGATCTAAGGAATTGAGTGTGACAGTTAAAACAAAAAAGCCACCATTTTTATAACTGTTTTATTGGTCAGTACCCCAGCACTAAGTTTGCGATAGTATAACCAGCGATCTACCATGCAAAGAAATGTCCTAGCGGTGAACTTCTGTAAAAACCTTGCATGTCCAGTTGGTGATAGGCTAAATAAAACATAATACCCTCAGACCCAACTACAGATTTCCGAGGTAGACTGAATTACCAGTTCCAGTTCTTTTTCTGTGGCTTTACCGTGCTTGAAACTGCAGTGCCTCCCGGTGCGCACAGGGAACTCCTCATTTGACTAACACCGGGCTTGCTCAGAACTGCTTTGACAAATGTAAGGGAGAGGGTCTAAAGATGCCCATGTGCAGGGTTAGGCTTGTTTTCTTATGCTTCTGCCACTAGATATAGGTGGGAATCTATATAACTTAAAATGAAATTTCACCTGTTTTTTTGAACAGGCAGTATTTGCATGATATTAATTCCAAAGGTACCAAAGGGTATGCAGTGAAAAGTAAGCTGCTTCTTTAACCTCATCCTCAACCCCCCAGGGGCCCCTCCCCAGAGGAAGCTGGCTTCCAGTTTCTTGTGTAATTAAAAAAAAAGTGTATTTGAAAATTCACTGTTTCCAAAAGGTACTCAAGATGACTTTACGGTGTATCTGAAGAATCAGGTAGGGTGTTGCTTCTTGGGCTAAAGCAGGGAGCACAGAAGCACATTGTTCAATTTCGGTTTGTGCCAGACTCAAATTATTTCGTTCCATCCTATTAGAGACAGGTCATTCTAGTTAAGACCCAACACATAAAACACATGGTAAAAGTAATTTTCATCTATTTACAGCAATATACAGGTTAACTATTTTCTCATTTTAACCTGTTTGGGACTCTAAATTTAAAAAAATTGAGCTGAAATGGAGACTTACACGTTTAATTTTAATTAGTTTGCACCACAGATAGACTGTACTTGATATTTTCATTTGCAAAAATGTTTAAAACCTTTAACTCTCCTCAAAGGGTAATAAAATGAGCAAAACAACCATTGATCAAATTGAAAATTTTATTTACAAAACTTAATTCTTTTGTTTAAAAAATTCAATTCATGAAGATTAAACAAAACATAAGCCCTATCAAAGTTTATTACAATAATCTTCCATAGAATCAATAGCTTAAAAAAAAACTGCCAATGCATACTTGAATGTAAAATTACAATGTAAATATAGGAACTTTAATTCTAGTGAGTAGAATAAAAGCAGATAATCTGCAAAGGGAAAAAACACTTGAGGGGGGAAAATGGCATAACATGTAAAGCAGGAAATTTAAATATCAGTTTAGTTCCTCATTGCCAACATGGCATTTATATCCCAGATGAGATTTCGTAATTGATCCATAATTTGTTTCAGCTGTTGATTCTTCTGTTTGAGTTTCTGTAGAAACAAAAGAATTTATCAAAAATGTTTCATGAATTATAGACCATGAAGTTATTACAAAGATTAAAATGTCATAAGTTAGAACTCTAATGATCAGACAGAAATTAAGCTAAATATTTCCTTAATGCGGAAGGTCTCAGTCCTTTTCTGGCCACTAACACTCTCCAAAAGGCATGCTGAATTCTAATTCAGCCTGCGGAGGACTCTGGCTCCAGCCCCTGATCCTCCTTTCTGCCTCCACTCCCCACCATCAAAGAAATTAAGCTAAACATTTAATTGTTACAAAACCCAAGATATAGGCTTTTCAGGACGCAGTATAACATAATGGTCAAGAGACCATAACCTCCAGTCAGAGTCTCCGCGTTTACACTCCCCTCCTTCACTAACTAAATATGTGATGTTGGCCAAATTACCTAACCTCTCTGTGCCTCAGTTTCCACATCAGAAAAATGGGGATAATAACTGAACCTACTTCATAAGAGTTGCTAAGAGGATTAAAAGATTTGAATGACATAACTGTGTTAAAATTGGGCCTGGCATATAAGTAAGCATTCAACAAATGTTCCTCGTAGACACCGAACGGGAAAAACTGTCAATATAGGAAATCAAGTTTAATGAAAATACAATGCCTGATGCAACTGGTCTTTCAAAAATGTGGCAGAAGTCACTGTTTGGCCACAGCGTGAAGTGCGATCCACTTCTGACTCTGAAAATCGCAGACCCTGACATAATCTTGTTCACAACTGAGATCTGCTGGATGCCCTGAAGGCCCCAGCCCACGGCTCTGTGTCTCTGTATCTGGGCTGCTACCAGACCCGGTTTATGAACTTCTCTGTCAGCATGCGTCCTTCAAATCCTATGTGGCAAATGTCTGCTTAGGTAAAACAAAATAGAGAACTTCTGGTCAGAGTACTTACTAGTTATAATAATAATAATAATAATAATAATAATAATAATAATATTCACTAACCTTTTAGAAACATTACATTAGGAAATAATATCTTTAATTAGATAATTTAAAGGTACATACTAAAACACCTCCAGATAAAGTAGTATATATGCTCATTATAAAGAGGCCTAAAAATCTTCATTTTGATTTCATTAAAGAGCCAACTAAGATGACGTATGTTACTCCTATTTTATCTAGAGTTAGAGAAGTAATAGAAAGTGGCCAAAAGGGAGGACCAAGAAACTCTTATTGGAAAACAGAAAAACAATTTATATATTTTAATGTTCGATATTAAATTTAATTCATATTTGAGAACTTCTACAACACAGATAAAACAACAGGGCTTGTGTACAGCATAAAGTGTCATAAAGCTCACTTTAACACTGTTTCTGGGAGGAGGATACTGTTGGAATTTTAGTGACTCAGTCTCCTTGTTCAGCCTTCAGATGGCTCATCTTCTAGGCTCTGCTGTCATAAGTATGTGGCAGTTATTGAAGCCACCCGTGTACAGAATCTGATCAAATGGACCCTCAGACCTGGGTGACATGATGGATGACCAGATGGCCAGTACCACGCCCATGAGGTCCTTTGCATCCTAGGGGACAAGAAATGGCTACTTCTGCCAGCAGTCAAGGGTAGCAGCACACAGAGGGACTAGACGAGTAAAGGTGCTCTTCCGTATTCTGGGAGGCTGGAAACCTCAATCCCAGTTCTAACTTTGCCTCTAACTTGCTCTTTTATCTTAGGTAAATTCTTCCTCGGTTTTCTCATGAGATGGCATCTATAACTTATGAGGCCTCTGCCAGTTCTGCTCTCTATACACCCAGACCTAAGAGGACAGCCAGTTATGCAGACCCATGTGCTGAAAACCAGTTACATTTAGTTGAGTGAACTGATTACTGGCTTCAACGCATGGGTCATAGTCAGCTGCCTGTCACACTGAGCCATCACTTGCTTCCCTCGCCGTGAGACTGCAGCTTCTGCGACCTCCCCTTTCAAATCTAGCATTTCAGGGAGAATGGAAAAGAGCTACTGACTAAGAATAAAAGAAGGAGAAACAATGTGAGATTAAAAAAAAAAAGTCTTATTTGAATTAGTACCTTCTGACATACTTTGAATATGCTTACTTTTAAATTTCACAACTTTTCTTGGGAATCGAATTCTGAGCCTGTAACACTTTCTGTTCTACATTTACTCTGAGGGTATATTACGTACCAGTCTCTGGGTTAGGCATTGTGAGGGGAGAAAAATGAATGAGGAACAGTCCCTGCCTTGAAGAAATTCTGCATCAAGGAGGAGGAAGATAATGCCCACATGACTGGATTGTATAACTGGGAAGGCAGTGCTGTGTAACTCAAAAAGATAGAGACACCGCCTCTTGCTGGTAAGGTCATCAAACACAGGGCCTGAAAAATTGGGGGTGAGCAATAGGGGAAGGGGGATAAACTTGAGCTTGGTAGTGGGCAATAGGGATCCATTAAAATTCTTGAAGAAAAAATATGATTTAAACTTGAATGAAAAAGGTTAACTGGACAAATATGTGGGCTGGATCCTCTGAATCATTTCAATGGTGAAAAATCTGTGTCCATGGAAAAGGAGGAGGAGGAATGATATTTAAGTTTTAAAAACTGAAAACCATTCAAAGGCCAAGTCTAGTGAAATAAGCTCACTGGTCATATTTTCTGTATAAATTACTAGAAGCAATAAAATTACATTCTTGGGTAGTTAATAATACACCTTAAAATCAATATCAAAACAGGTCCAATGGCTTCTATAACAGATGTATCACTGGCATAAATGTGTAGTTTAACCAACAGGACTACTTTTAAAGAATACTCATTTGGAAATATAAATTCTAATATACTTGTTTAAAAAAATTAGCCTCATTCTGAAGAAATTAAGAGAACTAAAAAATGTAGGGTATTTTCAAAGTAATATTCAACTCTAGGTAATAGTAATTTAAAAAATATATTTTAAAGCACCTGGAAAGTTCTTCTCAAAGATGCCGCAAAGTTTTAAATTAAAAAATTAGCATACAAGTAAGATACCTTGAGCCAAAACACATCATGACACTATCAACAGCAAAGCTGACAGTTATGCTTATTAGTGGTTAAATTGTAAATAAATTTTCATGACATGATACAGGATTTAATATATACAGTCTTGCCCCTGATTGATTTTAACAGAGGTTGACAGCTGCTATTATCAAAATCCATCAGCTGTGCCTAATTTGTTACATTAACAGGTGAATGTGTAAGTAGAGCAGACACTTAAAAAAATGTGTAAGTCATGCCATGTAATTTAAGATGCATATAAAGGCTGTGACCATTGGTCAAAAATGCTTTAATTTCTAAGTGCATGGACTCAATTATATGTCAACCCTGTAAAAAATACCCACATACCTCTTTCATTTTTCCATCAACAAAAGAGTTTAAGCAAAACAGAACTCATTCTGATGTCCTCCAAACATACAGTCTCAGACAAGTGTTTAGTCTTTACTTGAGTATTAGGGCTTAGAGATTCCAGAATGTATGAAAAGCAAATGAAAAGTATTTAAAAAAGCCAAAAATCTGACTACTGAAACTAGGCCATCCTATCATCTCATGATTTATGTCAAATACTGATTACAAAATTTTGTGCCCCCAAATTTCATGGCCTATGGTAGGTATTGGTAGTATATACGTCGTTAGAAGTCAGACCATATGTTAAATAGTAAACATACCATCAGTGTGTTGTTCTGTACAATTTTAAGTACACAAAGATATAATAATATTTTGAAAATGAGTGAGAGTTAACTGAGGGGTACATAAAGCTACTTATTTTATGTAGCTTATTTAGACTAAAAATAAAATATGCATTGTAATAAATTTTTGAATATTTTTAATTGAATGCCAGGAATACAATTTTATTCCTGATTACATAGGTCCATAAAGCAACTTAATCATTAAAAAGAAGCAAATGTCAATGTATTAAAAATATGGTTTGATTTTTAAAAAAGTTTTTATTTAAATTCCAGGTTCTGTTTTTGTAAATATCTCTCACAACAAATGGGTACTTGAAAGGGTGCTGCTTTGCTTCCATTAGAGTCTTCTGTCCTCAGAGAAGACACTTACCCATTTGTGTGAAATGTGCGCAGTGGCAGACAACACATCTGACTGATTCATGGCAGAAACTCCTACACTTAGAATGATAGTTGGCACAGAGCAGGTACCCAAATATATAAATATTTTAATACTGAATTAAAAAACCCAAAAAGCCAAATCAAAAGCTTTGCAAATCCTAGAAGATAAAAAACAAACAAGGAAAAAAATTCCCTAGCAATCATTTTTAAGCTTGTTCTTTGTTTTCCAGTTAAAGATGGTCTGTTGGTATTTAAAAAAATATATGGATACTATTAAAAATTATTCATTTTAATATTCTGTATCGAATTACTTTGATGGGTATGACTAGCTCAGATTGCAGTGAACCTTAAAGCTCTCGACCACCACCTGATAACTTAAAAAAAAAAAAAAATCTGTATCACAGGGAAGAGAATTGATAAAAATAGACAAAAGGAATATAAAAATTTAAGTTTATGAATACAGATATTTATAAGTAATCGAAAATTAAAGAATTTAAACTTTTTTTTTTAGTAGCATCTGTGAGATTAAATAGATTAGGGCAACATTCTACCATCTGGAAGTAGCTATTAAGAAAACATTCTTCACGACAACATTCAGGTGTGTGAGCCATCAAGGCAGAAAAACATATCCATTGGTCATGACCTTAGTGCTATAAAAATTTCTAATTATATCTTTTAATCTGCTATTCTAGAAGGAAAGTACAAATTGGAAGAGAAGAATAAATAATGTTAGTAGCACTAATTATACATAACTTTATTAAGAGTCAAAATATGTGTTTTATTAAATTCACATTTACAATGCTTTAAGGAATGAGTTAAAAACATCTTTAGGTTAAAAAAATCCACTTTGCTTGGTTTTTAGCTATTTAATCTCTTCTGTCTTATTTTTTGGATTTCAGTTTGAGTTAACGAAATTGTAGTCCTCCCCCCTCCCTTTTTTAAAAACCTCTTGTTTACTACCTAATTCTCTAGTCCTGTTTCAAAATATAATAACAGTTCCTAGGAAGTAAGATGGAGCTATGAGGCCATCAAATGAGGACTTCCCCTGCCACTCAAGATACTTTCCCCCTAAATTCTCTTTTAAAAAAGAATTCCTATAGAAACATAGGGCTAAGCTTTAAATCTGTTCAATTAAAATATCTAAATAGATTTTTTCTTCTTTGTAATAACCTTCAATTCAATATCATATCAACTAAAACAAGTTTTACCCCAGTTAGAAGCACTTATAACAGCAAAATCAGCAGATTCAAATGACTTAATCAAAGAAAGAGTTCTTAAGTATGCCTGAAGTATAAATGGGAAGACAAAATTTGAATACGGGCTTTTATTCCATAGACAAATCTACAGAAATACTGTATATTCCGTGTATTGAAATCAACTTGTTGCAGATAAACACCGTGGACTAAATACATGTGTTTATCTCTTCTTCTCAAAACCCTAATAAAACGGCAGGAGAGGAATGGAAAAACCTATAATCCTATGTGGAGAAAATGATCAAAAAGGAGACAGTAGCAGATACGAGGTGGTAGTTTAAGAGGAAAAGTAGAAGGGGAGTGGTAAATGACTTGGGAGGAAACTACAGCCCAGGTGGATTCAGGGACAGCACCACTGAGAACAGGGCTGCTCCTCCTCTATGGAGGTCAGACCGGTGCCATGGCAACAGCACCAGGTGAGGCCTGGGGATAAGAACTGGAGGAACAGCTAAAAGACCTCCACGGACTAGCAAGAGTGCCAGGTACTCACTCCCACTCCTCGGGAACAAGTGACTGACCGAGTACTCTCCTTGTGCCCTGCCCCCACCTCTAAGGATTAGGAGGTTTGTTTCCTATGAAACTGAACCACAAGGATTCAGTGTCACCAGCACAGCAGAAGGCAAGAAGACAAGAGCATATAACTGGAGGAGATAATGCTTAGTGAAATAAGTCAAGCAGAGAAAGACAACTATCATATGATTTCTCTCATCTATGGAACATAAGAACTAGAATGATCAGTAGGGGAAGAAAGGGATAAAGAAAGGGGGGGTAATCAGAAGGGGGAATGAAACATGAAAGACTATGGACTATGAGAAACAAACTGAGGGCTACAGAGGGGAGGGGGGTGGGGGAATGGGATAGACCGGTGATGGGTAGTAAGGAGGGCACATATTGCATGGTGCACTGGGTGTTATACACAACTAATGAATCATCGAGCCTTACATCGAAAACCGGGGATGTACTGTATGGTGACTAACATAATATAATAAAAAATCATTATTAAAAAAAAAAAAAAAAAGAAGACAAGAGCATATATCTCTGTGTAGGGCACTGGAAGATTCTTCTCTGAAGAAATTAAACAGCCTTAAAAAAAGAAAACAAAAAAACCACCCTCAGAAAATGATAGTTGGGGGGGTCCCCCCTAAAAAAGCCAAATTGCTTCCCAAATTCAACATGATTAAGTCCACTCACAAAGCCTATTATTAGCCTTCTGGTGTCTCATTCTTAACTATAAACGGCTCATGATTAAGCATCAGAGTTCACCAGATCTTTTAGAGCCTCAATCTGGAAAGACAGCAAAATGAAATAGATAGGGGCTGCAATCTATGGCACATGACCTGTTTTGTAAGGCCTGTGATCTAAGGATGGTTTTTACATCATAACGAAAATTATATATGTCCCACGAAGCCTAAAATACTTATTATTTGGTCCTTTAAAGTTTGCCAAACCCTATTTGAGAAGATTATGGAAGAATATGTTCAAATTTCTGAAGGAAATTAATTTACAACATAGAATTTTATAGCCAGCCAAACTATCAAGTGGACAGCTATGGGAAGACTGAAACTTAAGTCCCTACTACATTCCTTCTGAAAAAGCCACTGATGTATGTACGTTACCAACAAGAGAGTAAACCAGCAAAGAAGATGACATGAAGCTGAGGAAACAGTGAAGCCAACAAAAGGGGTTAAGGAAGCCCCAGGATAGTGCTGAAGAGCAGGCCTAGAGAGCATTCAGTCCAGACCTCGTGAGGAGATGGAAGGCTCTAAGGAGAAAAAAAGAACGATTAAATTGCCTGGTAATTTTGACTCTGTGGAAAAGTTGGAAAACAGTGCTGAGATGCTGCCCCAGATGCATAAGGAACTAAAAATTTTTAAAAAATTACAAAATTATTAACTCCAGGAGGACAAAAAATTGTTCAAGGAAATGTGACCCTAGTTTACTATGTGGCAAAGCAATAAACGGTATTTATGCACCTTAATAATACAAACACAGAATATTCATTGAACCCCAGTTGTGATATAACTGTATTGAAAAGACTGGCGGAAGGAAGGAAAGTGTGTAGGTGGGTCCAGGAGAGAGAGACTGGAAGAAACCTAAATCCTCAAGTGAAAGAAGTTTTTTTATACATCTTATCCTTTGTGTCAATTATATCCTTCCCTTATACCCAATTATACCCTTCACAAAATTCTAAATCAGTATCTAATAGGATTTTTTTTATTATACACTGTCAAAGTATTGTATTCTGATTATATGAAAGGTCTTTTAAAGAAAATCAAGAGTGAGTTATTTCTAAGCCATCAAATTGAGGAAAAAAAGAAGAACTCAGAGAAAAGGTGAAATGAAGCATATATTTAGACAAATTGTATCTTTCTTAATTTACACAGACTCTTTTCTAAAATATCATAAAATCTTCTATGGTAGAGAACAAACTCTGTCACATGCTCTGAAATCAAAGTTACCATCATGATGCTGTTTTATTTATATACATATTTCACTTTATCTTATAAAAATATCCTTATTACAGAGAAAAATAACAGAGTACATCTATCGTGAATTAATGCATAGATTATCAACAGAAACCTATAACACTTCTTAATAAATGAATGCCTCATATCTCCAGACTACCAAACACCATTTATTCTTCAAGATATAAAAGTTCCCAATCCCCTCATTTCCTACAAATTTCTTACTGTAAGTTCTTTATGCTCGTTCATTACTGTCAGATTTGCTGACAATATTCTTAATCTGTATTTCTCCTTTAATGAAAAAAATGAAAATTTTATAAAATCCAGCTCTTTCCTGCGTTTTGATATACATTTTTCTCTTAATTTTCCAATATTTTGTTTTTCAGGTTTTATTTTCAACTCTGAAGTGAATTTTGACATAGAGTATAATGTAAAAGATAGATAATTTCCCCCCAAAGTTTCTATTTTTAAAGACAGATTTTCTACACAATCCCTCTTCTGACATAAATTCTTATATATAATAGGAAGACTATTTTTCTGGCTATTATTTTACTAATCTGTCTATTCTTATACCATTTCACAATTATTATTTTTTATAATATTCTCCATATCACATTTTAATTTTTGAAGCAAAGAGCTCTTTTATTACTCTTACGAGAATTTTCTTTGATGTTTTAGTATGTTCACACACACAAAAATTCCAGTTTGGATTTGGTTTTTCATTGGTATTGCACTAAAATCTTATTATTTTGTGTATTTTCAAGAGAATTCTTACTCAAGACTGGTATATTTAGAATATTTATTGCCCACACAAGAACTTTATGTGTTCTTTTAATTATTCAAAACTTTTTTTATGTATCATAAGTTTAGTCACATATATTATTGATAATTCCTAACTACTTAATACTTGTTACAATTGTGAATAGGATCTTATAATCTAATTGGTTTATAGCATTATAAGAAAATGGTATCATTTGTATTAAGCCCTTTTCTCAAACTCTGAATGACTCTAGTTGTTAATCAGCTGAGTTTCTTTGAGCTTAACAAGCTTGAGTTATAATATTATGTACAAACTCAACAAGCTTGTGGATAATATTATAAACCCTGTTTCCCAAGGTTTGTTTCTGTTTCCTGTCTTTTTGTTTTGACTATGACTTCTAAAATAATTAATAAACATAGTGGTGTAAGGCATCTTATTTTAGGCCCATTTTTAACAGAATCAGTTCTATATTTCACCTGTGAAAATGTTGGCTATTTATCTGAAATAAGTTTTTTTTTTTTTTAAAGACTAATAGTTGTAAGTGTTCTTTGAATCCGTAACATTTGAATTCTATCAAATGTCTTTTAGATCTGAGAAAAAAATTTTTTTTTCCAATTTAATCTACTGACATTATGTATTATGTATGTAAACTTAAATTATCCTCCTCTATCTCCAAAAACCCTTTTTGGCTGTGATGGATTACTTGTTAATGCCCCGATGAATTCTATTAACTAGAACTAAGAATTTCAGGATCAGAGTACATGGTGGAGGGGTGTGTATCTATTAAGGGAACTTGTGAGATTGGTAGTTTTATTTATTGTGCTATTTGTTAGGTTTGGGTAAGCGTGGGCCGTATTTCGACCACAGAATGAACTGACAACTTTCCCTGTATCTCTTTGTTTCATGAGAACTATCGGAACATTATCTTCTAAACTTCTATAAGTATTCAGTAAAAAATATATAAAAGTTAGGAGCTTCTGCAAGACGGAGGGTGGTGCTGGCTAATGCTGATAACTCTCTATTTCTTATTCAGGTGTTGAGATATTCACATTTTCTATTTGTAAATTTTTATCATTTGCTGCTCCAAGTATGCTGTAAGCTAGAAAGCTAGAATTCTGCCTAGAAAAGAAAAAAGTAAATGAGTTATGACTGAGTGTCTGTGAGGTTTTTCTAACAGTTTCATGGCATGAATTCTGCGATCTCTCTTTCGACTATTCAAGTGGCATTTCTGCTTACCTTTTTAGTTCTTGATTATACTCTAACTAGGTTAAATTTGCCACAGAAACAACTTGGTGTAATTCTATAATTCAGACTATGTCTTTGAGTTACATAGACTCCCTTGTAATTTTTATCCATAATTCTGAAATACAAAATACACAGACTAATAACTCACTTTATTTACTTCAGCAATTTCTCGCCTCTCTTCACTAGCGAAACGAGGTGGGCCAGCTCGATCATCATTCTTTGAGCCATCTTCTTCCACATATGGAATTAGTTGCTGGGAGTGACAGACAAGAGTTAAAAGTCAAAAACATGATGCAAAGTTTCCAATTACACTGGTATACAAAGTCTCTCTGATTAAGGTTAATTTTTATGCTTTTCTTTTAGTAGTACATAAATAAATTGTAATTCAGGTGATGGTCTAAAATAACAGCATTGGAAGTTTATCATTTCAGTGCCTCCTATACATTATTTTCAGATTTCTTTTGCAAAATAGCCCTTATAACATTAGTTGTTACATACAGTTAAGTAATATTCTATCCATTTAATCAGCAAATATTTAATTTTCAGACACTGGGTGAGATACTGCAAAAATGACAAGTAAGATGTGATACCTGCCCCTAAAAATTTATAGTCCATTGAGATAGAACAGGCTTTCTTTCATCTACACTAGAAAGAAAAGAACTTCACAGCTGTGCATTATATAAATGTCATTTACTTTGCTAATTAGAACCTCAGTGTTTATGCAAATTTCTCGAGGTCTTCTTTTAGTTGGGAGAAAGTTTTTTGCAGGAGAAAAAAATTTATATAGCAATGAAATATCTAGCAGAATTATAATGAAATATTATGATTTGTGATGAAGTCACTCATAAATGTGACAGAGATTTTAGGAATCATTTGGTCTCTACCATCTTAAAACAACAATCAGGAACAGGCCAGAGGTAAACAATGGTACAACCAGGAGTCATCTGGCCAAACTTCTTCAAATTCTTGGGACAAATATAAACTCATCCACATCACAACCACTCTTTCTTCCTTTCCTCTCTCCTAATGCAGAGCTGTCCTCCCTCCTGAAGATGATTAATTTCCATTCCCGTGCTGTGATTTTTTCATCCTCCTGTCTTCATTATTTATCTCCCTGTTCCCAACCTCTCCGTACTGTTTTATTCTTTTATAATCTAAACATGTCTGGTCTGTCTCATTTAAAGGTTTTTTTTTTTCCTCCCTTTTTTCCTTTCCTTTCCCCAAAACCCTTGACACCAACCCTCCTTCCATCTACTGTTTTCCCCTTTTCATCTAAGCTTTTTGCGAGATGGGTATCCACTTGTCAGCTCCAGTTCCTTATTTCCTGTTTCATCTTCAACCCACTGCAATCTAACTTCTTGTGCTAACAAACATCTCAACAAAGCTCTGCTTATATATACCGACAGTTTTCCTCTAGCAAAATCTACCGGACAATTTTTATTCCTTATTTTATACCCTGACTTCTCTCCAGCATCTGATAATGTCACCCACATTTTTTATCTTTCTCCTGTATCTTTGACCGCTTCTTTTCCGGCCATTTTGCGGTTTACTCTTTTCCCTGTTCATCCCTTACATGCTGATCACTCAGAAAGGAAGCTGTCATCACATGAAATTGTTCTCCATATTCAGTGAGAGAACATCTAAACCTTCCCAGCTACTTTTGTTGGCAGAGATTGATCTTGTCAACAGGAAAGGGCCACCTATAAAAATATCGTATACCTAGTGAACTAAAATATATCTATGACCCAAGATTAAGTTTAAGAGATCTATTTTCAAACAAAAGTGATTCCACTAAGCTAATCTAAATTAATAACAATGAAAACATAGTATTTCATCTGTAAAGGACTTCCTTGAAAACCATTTTAAGAGTATTTTACAATACTATTAAAACTGTTACTTAAAAAAAAAAAAATATGCACTGATTAAATTAAATAGACCCTGGCAGCAATAATAAAAATTGCCACAGACCACTCTTTCCTCCCAACAACAAAAATTCACTATAGGCTTGGATGTTCAAATCTACAAATTAACATGAAAAGACAGTAGTAATTCTATGCATATATATCATATTTTCACCTTCTCCTTTCCAAAGTAGAACCAATATAGTTCAAAATCTGAGAATATTGTGAAAAGAGAAAGAGAAAAACGGAAAAAATTACAAATGTCTGGCATCTTACATTCATCCTCCCTCTACCACCACGACTTGCCTCCACTGGAATGGGATCCATCCCGCCGCAGTTTTCGTTGCATTTGTCATAGACCAGTCTCAGCTTCCTGAAGAGAATCGAAAGTTGGCGCAGGTGGTCCTGTAGCTTTGCTAGCCGGTCTTGATACGTCCCCGTGTGGTAAGTGACACCATTTGGCAGCTTATCAGGCAAAACAAAAGCAAGAAAAATATGAAGTAATGCCAATCAAGATTTTCTAAAAGTAAAGCTAGCAAAACAAATACTTTTTACGCACTGTATAAAAGCAAACTGTTCTTCGCAATTAATCAAGGGTAATTTTAAGAATTTAAGAGTAATACTCGCTCATTTGTTAGCTCCTTGGTGTACTGTTTCCGTACTGTAAGATAGCCCCAGAAGAAACTTCATGATAGGCCTCTCTGACCAGTTGAAATACTTTCCCCTCTAATTTTTGAAGTAGATTATAACTTTAAAAATAACGCCATGATTTTAATATTACTATTTCGTAAAGGCAGCAAGCTGCTGAACTCAACTGGGAAGCTAAAAACAAAATACAACTTAAAGAAAAAGAAGCAGCCACAAGAAAAGTAAAAAGTGAGGATCAGGACTTTTCAGCAGAAGAAAGGAACAGTACTGCTAGTAGAGCAGAATCATCTCAAATACCTTAACTGTAAGGTAATTAAGAGGCTCAGGGCATGCACTAAAACATAAAGCTGTCACCACAAGCTTTACTATAAAAAGAAATCAACAGTAGGAGAGAGAGGTGCAAATCAATCTGCACTTGAGCACCATTAATAAATTATTATAAGTAACTGCTTGTGATCGTAGCTCTGTCTTGGATGCTTATATTATTTTTAATTCAGGAGTTTTATCAAAAGAAGCCAAAAGTATGTACTGGAATGGTAAAATCACAGACACATGGAAATTGACTATTATTTATAACTTGTAACTAAATACACCTTTTGTGCATTGCTGAACCTCATGAGCAAAATCTTCCTTTCTCTGTACACCTCTGTACATCAAAGTATTGTGTGATATTTTATTTCCAGAGTTTGATCTGTGAAATCATCCTACCATTAGAATTAACAATATTTAGACCACGTTTTCTAGCCCACGAGATGCTTTGATTGTGAGCGTTCACGCATATCCTTATCTTGGGGATTAAAGTGCCTTAAAACCAAGACACTAACTACTATCCAATAACTAGAAGATCAGCCTGTTTTTCTAAACCTCAGCTTACTCTTTTTTTCTAAACAGGAATGCAAAAGAAGGTGCACGGTACAGTATTTGGGGAAAAAAAGAAAACAGGAAACACTGTCGTTACAAGTAGGTAAAACCATAAACATGAAAAAAACACTGGAAAGGCCTACACATAGTTGATAGAAGATGTAACAGGGAGATCGGCTTGAATAATTTCTTTTCTATCATTTCCAAATTCCCTTCAGTGTTATGGTTTACAAGTTAAGAAGAAATGAGTTATTATTAGGATTTTCAGAAATTCTCAAGCATTGAAACACTCTTGAGGACAATAACTCCAAGAAATGGGATTAAATATCAAAGGCTGAATCAGTCAAAACTTTTAAAGGGAAAGGCATTATAAGTTCATCCCCCAAAAGGCACTGAATTAAATACAATGTACTGTTTCTCATGAACCTTCAATTTATGAACTTTTACCAATCAGAGAAAAGTTTTAAAGGATCCCTGCTGTCCTATTTGGGTGATAATAAGCAGTATAAGATTACATCTTACGTACAGAAGCACTGTACCTTTACCTGTACATTTATGTACTAAGTTTAACTCGGTCCATATTTTCTACTTTGTGAAGATTGTAAGTTATTCACATTTATGTCCCTGTATTTAGTATAGTGCGCACCCATGGAAGGTTTTAAAGTACATTCTGAATTATTTTACTTCAGTGAATTATTTTATCCATAAATCTGTACTTAAAATGCACTAAGAAGTGTGTGTTATGTAAAAGAAGTAAATCCTTTCATGAAGAAAAACAAAATTCTTTTGAAATGCAAAGAATCACCCTCCTCAAGTTCACCCACTATTCAAGTTTGGGTATTTTCATAGATAGCATCAGATTCTCAAAGAAGGGAAGATTTAATTCCTTCGAAAAATTCTTGCACACTTTTCATGTGTGAGGCACTGACCTAGAAGGTACAGCACAGTAGTGAACTTGAGAGAGACAAGGTTCCTCTACCACAGAATATAAGTTGTAATAGTGCCTAAGATCCCCTGATACAAACCCGCAGTATACATGTTTAGCTGAAAAGCTCATCATAACCACCTCACTCTTGAATACTAACAAAGATCTGTAAATATATGATCACACCCCTTGACACCAAAAAGCTAAATTCAATATCCAGTCTTAAAACAAATATAAAACACTGAGTAAAAATTCCCCAGCATTATAAAATACATTTATCTCAGTTAAGTCAGCACCATGATTAATGTGGAAACATTAAAAGCATCCTCACTGAAGTCAGGAACAGAACAGGAAGTCTACTAAGACCACTAATACTACTAGTGAACACTGTTCCCTGGAGGCACTGGCCAAGGCAATTAGAAAAAAAAGAAAAAGTTGAAACATTAAAAAGGAAGTAGCATAATCATCACTATTTATGGATATGATATAAATGATATGATAAAGTGCTATTATCAACAAAGGTAGTCAAAGAGTGGGTACAAAATTAATATAGAGAAAATAGCTTTGCTTTCATATTTGGAAACAAAAATGAGAAAGGAAAAAGATGCCATTTACAATAGCAGCAGGAAAGATTAAAAAATATATATTAAGTCTGGGGATATATATATATTTTTTAATCTGCTGGGTATATATATACACATATATATATTTATATATATATACACATATATTTATATATATACACACATATATATACACACATATATATTTATATATATATATACACACACACATTTTAAAAATTTCAAGATATAGATGGAAACTTAAAATACTTCACAGAGACACAAAAAAAGATAATTGTGTTCTTGGTTAGTAAGACTCAACATCACACTGATGTAAAGTCTCTCCAGGTTAAATCAACCTAATAAAACCCTAACAGGTTATTCTCAGAACTAATCAAGCTGATTCTAAAGTACAGGTGGAAAAATAAATAAGGACACCCAGGGCAATTTTGGAAATAAGTGTGAACACATTATAGAGTCACAGTAAATATAAGAATGTTTGGGATTACTACATAAAAGACAGGCAGCCAAATGGAATAGAGCATCCAGAAATAGATTCATTTGTATAAAGTAGCATCTGAAATCAGTGGAGGAAAGTAAAAGAATTACTCACCCTTTTAGAAAAAGTAGGGCTGGGGCCATACCTCACACTTTACAGAAGGATAAATTCCATATGGGTCAAAGTTTTAGATGTAGAAATTGAAACAAAACCCAGAAATCTTCCTGGTTTTGGAATGGGAAAAGTCCTTCCTTACTAGACAGAGAACCTGAAAGTCCTAAGAGACATAAATTCAGCTGCCTTGTAAAGTACATATGTATGGTAGAACTTCCGTAAGCAGGGCCAAAAGGCAAACAACAGACCGGGGAAAAGAATTCACAACGGGTAAGAGGCCCAATGAAATAACTATCATAGTCTCTTACAAACTGTTTTTGAATATATGTCCACACGTAATCTAGTTACTGATAATACTTTTTGAAAGAGTTTGGTTCTTTAGTGTAGGTCATAGGTGTGTATTATATCTCTGTTAATCATACAAAGTGTTGGACAGCCAGTTAGTATTATAAAGAGATTAGCAGGAAGAACTAATTCCTTCTTTTTTTAATTTAAATTCAATTAGCCAAAGTACAGTACATAATAAGTTTTTGATGTAATGTTCAGTGATTCATTAGTTGCGTATAACACCCAGAGTGCTCATCACATCACATGCCCTCCTCAATGCCCATCAATTGAGTTACCCCATCTCCCCACCCACCTCCCTTTCAGCAACCCTCAGTTTGTTTCTGGAGTCAAGAGTCTCCTATGGTTTGCCTCCCTTTCTTATTTCTTCCTCTTTAGTTCTCTCTTTAAGCCTGTTTCCTTAACTGTAAAATAAGGATAAAAAGACTTCTTAGAACAGTTCTTAAAACAGCGTGTCTGACCAAGGAAAGTACTTGATAAATGTTAGCTGTAAGATCTACTAGTCCTAATTCAGTACTTTGCACACAGCAGGTTAAAAATAAATATTTACTAAATTCTGAAAAATCATTTAAACCTACTTTAGTCATTTTTAGATATTAGTCCATTAACTTTTAAAATGATTGCTAAAGATTTCATATCTTCTCTTGTATTGACACGGTTAAGATTTCCATGCACCTGAATTACTTTTGCAGTGCACCCACTGAAATCAGAGTTGTAAGAGTTTGAAGACCAGGTTTCAAATTTAACCTGTCACCGACTAGCTGTGGACAAGTCACTTCACCTCACTGGCAGAACCCTCATAAAATAAGAATGATAACCACATCACATAGTAGTAAAGTAAGTAGAAAGATAGGCAAAATGGTGCTGGAACAACTGGATATCCAAATGCAAAAAAATGCACTTGGATCCATATTTATCACTATATATAAGAAAATAGTCAATGAGCATCATAGACCTAAAACTATAAAATTTCCAGAGGAAAAAAATAGACAATATTTGTTACTTTGGGTGAGGCAAAGATTTTTTAGGTATGATGCCTAAAGCAAAATCTGTAAAAGAACAAATGGATAAATTCGATTCCATCAAAATTTAAAATGTCTGTTATTCAAAAGGCCATATGAAGAGAATGAGAAGCCACAGACTGGGAGAAAGAATCTGCAAAGCAAAAAGACATACACTAACAAGTGCCGTCAAGATGAGGAGTAACTGGAACCCTCAAACACTGCCGGTGGGACTGTAGAATGGTGCGGCCACTTTGGAAAAGTTTCTCCAGATGTTAGAGTTATTTGCCACATGACCCAACAGTTCCACTCCTATGCATCTATCCACTCAAAAGAAATGAAACATGTGTTCACACAAACATTTGTTAGGTAAACACTCATAACATTATTGATAATGGCTCCAAAGTGGAAACAGCCCAAATGCTCATCAACAGATGAACAGTTAAACAAATTGTGATATATTCACAGGATGGAACATTATTCAGCAAGCAAAAGGAATGAACTATTGATACATTCTAAGTCAAGGGTGCCAGACCCAAAAAACAAAACAAAAAATGACATAGTTTTTTATATGAAACTCTATTTATATGAAACTCTAGAAAATACAAACAGATTTATGGTGCCAGAAAGCAAATGAGAAGTTGTGTGCGGATGGAAGGGGAAGAAGTACAGATTTCAAAGGGGCACGAGGAAACTTTTTGGGGTGGTGGAGGATGATGGTTTCCTAAGGATATACATATGTCAAAACTTTATATAAATGTATTATATTTTACGTCAATTATACCAAAATAAAAATGTTTAATAAAACTGGTTAGCAGAATCTGAATTCTTCAGCTCCTTACACCCTCAAAGTATTTTGCTTGAAAACGAGATGAAAGTTAAGGCAGTCTAATGAGGTTAAAGATAGTGAGAGATCCATCTTTACCCTGAAAGGTACAAGAATTTGCCTAGGAACTAGAGAATCCGGGCGAATGTAGAAAATTGAGTCTTCAGTCTCTCAGAAGTCCTCTCTGGAAAACATCACCTTTATATCACAGAAACTTGAGGACAGGCGCATCACCGGGGAATACTTCTGAATGCAAAGGACAGCCCCGCTGACGCCCAGGGGCCCCACGTAACGACTAAACCAGCGCCCCTTTCTTCCAAGAAGCATCCCGCTCTCTCACGCACAGCCAGGAGGGCGCGCGCCTTCCTTCCCACCTGCATGTTCCTTAGGAGCTGGAAGATCTCCATGGTGCGGTACACGATGTCCTGCACCGTCTCCTGCCCGATTCGGCAGAGCGATGCCGTGTTGACCTCCCGGGCAGCCTGCTGAGCCTGGGGCCCGCCGAAGGGCCCCGGCGCCATCCCCGACGCCGCCAACGGAGGGGTGGACATGGCAAGGCTTCGGCCTCAGGCCGGTGGGACGCGAGGGTAAGCGTCAGGGGTCCGCCCGGCGCTGGGCTGCTGCCGCCTCCGCGGTAGGAGCTTCAAAGACTCCGGCGGCCTGATTTCAAAACAGCGGCCGAGACTTCCGCCCACCGTGACGTAACGCGTCATCTTAACGTCACGGGGACCGCCCACTTGGTGGGCCCTGGGAACATACCTCGGCATAAAGCCGGCCGCGATTGGACCGGATGTCCGGGTGGGGCGGGACGGAGGAGTTGAGTAGCCAATCACCGCCTGCACTTCAGCTAGGGGGCGGTGTTCGTGCTGTGCGGCGATTGGGCTTTCCCGGAGCTCTTTTCTAGAGTCTCAGTCTGTCCTTAGAATTCCTGAAAGAACTCTTACTTTGTGTTAGTTTGCTTGCTGAGCGTGGCCTCGTAGCAAGCCTGTGAGGTTTGCGGTATTACTATCCTTTAACAGCCGGGAAGCAGACTCAGAGGTGCTAGTTTGACTTGTTTAGTCGTATACAGGTTGCAATTGGTAAAGCTGCGACTTGAATTTAGAAGACGAAATTCCTGATCTTGCATGCTTCACAGGATCCTGACTCCTCATTTGCTATTGGTCCCTGCTTAAATGTCAGTTTATTCGAATAGCAACCCACACACACCACCTACCTACCTACTTTTCTGACTTTGGCGCTTACTACTATCCCTGTTCTATATAATTTTCGGTTTGTTTAGTTTCTGGTTTCCCCTCACCTTACACACGTACTAGAATGCAAGCTCCGTAAAAACAGAGACTATGCGTATTTTATTCACTAGCTGTATTCTCAGCGCTTAGTGACTGACATATACAAGGTGCTCAATAGCTACATGTTGAGTGACATAAATGTAAGAAAAATGAAAATAAAGCCATTCTCCCACCTATCTTTTACTGCCCATTTCTAAAGTGAGGGTGGGGGTCGAGTCAAGAATGTGAAAAATGGCGATAGGCACAAAAGTATTGCATTTAAAAAAAGCATTGGAACACTCAAATAGTAAGGACTTTATAAAGGAAATGGTTACTAAAATTTACACAGGAACCATTGTCGAGATTTTTAAGGTAGTGATTTACCGCTCCTTAGTGAGCAATTATTATTTAACAAATATTATTTGACAAATACCCTATATGCTGGGCGCTAGGAATGGAGATAGCAGTAGTGGACAGGTAAGGCAAAGCCCCATTCTCCTGAGACAAACAGACCACTGATTATTGTGATGAGTATTTGAAACAAATGTTCAGGGTCCTCATACCAAGGTGCAAACAATTTAGGAGATCAGGAACAATTTGAAGGGAATAAATTGGGCCCTGATAGTGAATGGGGGAGGATGTTGAACATTGGAGCCTTTTCTATGAGGCGGTCATGGGACAAGGAAGGCCAGTGGCAATGAGGAGGCCTCCAAACGCTTGCTAGGGTCTGAAGTTTAGTGTGAGGATGAGTGTCAGGAAGTAAGGCTGAGGACCAAGGCAAACCTTGGAGGACCTTCTAAGAGGTGTCAAACAGTCAGGGCTTTATTCTGAGTGAAACAGCAAGCCATTGAAGAGTTTCAGCAGAAAGGAAGAGTTACCAGAAATACTCAATTTGGAAGGCTTATTCTGGCTTGCTAAATGGAGAATGTCTCCTTCTTCCCTCCCAAAGAAAGATGGCGATGATGATGATCTATATTAGAGAAATAGTACTGTGGATAACTTTGAGTAAATACTTACACGTAGGATCTAGAGAACTTGTTGACTGTATTGGGACATGAAGGAGAAGAAGGAATTAAAGACGACACATGTTTCTGCCTTGAACAGATGGGTGATGTTTATGCCATTTACCAATAGGGTACACTAAAGAAAAAAAACATGTTTCAGTGAAATTATGACTTGTATTAGTTTCCTATTGCTGCTTTAACAAATTACCTACCGGGAAGTTAGTGACTTAAAACATCAAAGTTTGGGATGCCTGGGTGGCTCAGTGGGTTGAGTGTCTGCCTTTGGCTCAGGTCGTGAACCCAAGGTCCTGGGATCCAGCCCCACATCAGCACCCTGCTCCGTACAGAGTCAGCTTCTCCCTCTCCCTCTGCTGCTTCCCCTGCTTGTGCTCTCTCTCTGTGTCAAATAAAATAAAATCTTTAAAAAAAAACAGAAACAAATCAAAGTTTATTATTTTACAGTTCTGTAAGATCAGAAGTAAGAAATGAGTCTCACTGGGCTAAAATCAAGGTGTTACCAGCGCTCTGTTCCTTTCTGGAGGCTATCAGGAGGAATCTATTTCCTTGTCTTTTCTAGTCTCTAGAGGCTGCCGGCATTCCTTGTCTTGTGGTCCCTTCCACCTTCTTCAAAGCCAACACTGGCTAGCTGAATCTATTTCACGGTGCTTTCTCGCTGGTTCTGAGTCATCTGCCTCTCTCATCCCTATTTAGGAATGCTTTTTTTTTTTTTTTAAAGATTTTATTTAAGAAAGAGAGTGAGATAAACAAAGGGGGAGTAATCAGAAGGGGGAATGAAGCATGAGAGACTATGGACTCTGAGAAACAAACTGAGGGCTTCAGAGAGAAGGGGGGTGGGGGAATGGGATAGACTGGTGGTGGGTATTAAGGAGGGCACGTATTGCATGGTGTACTGGGTGTTATATGCAACCAGTGAATCATCGAACTTTATATCAAAAACTAGGGATGTACTGTATGGTGACTAACACAATATAATAAAAAAATTATTATAAAAAAAAAAAGAGAGTGAGAGAGTGCATGGGGGGAGGGGCAGAGGGAGCCAGAGGAGCAGACCCCCCTCTGAGCAGGGAGCCAGATGTGGGGGCTCCATCCCAGGACCCTGGGATCATGACCTGAGCCAAACGCAAATGCTTAACTGACTGAACCGCCCAGGCGTCCCTTAACAACCCCTTTGATTACATTGGACCCACCCAGATAATCCAGGATAACTTTTTGTTTTAAAATAAGCTGGTTTGCTACTTTAATCCCCTCTGGCTGTGTAACATAGCGTACTCACAGAAACTGGGGATCAGGACATCAGCATCTTCAGGGTAGGGGGCATTATTCTGTACACCACAAGCCTCTAGCCCAAATTGCCCCTGGACTTCAGACTCACGTACTTAACAGTTATCTGACATCTTGACTCGAACAGCTGATTAGCATCTACAACTTAACATGTCCAAAAGCAGACTCATGATGCCCCCAACTTTCTCCTGTGATTATTCCCATCTCAGTAAGCGGCATCACCATGTGCTCCGTTGCTCGTCTGACTTCTCTTTCCCACCTACTTCCGAGCCGTTAGGAAATACAGCGGACTCTGCCTTTCACATATATCCTCTGTGTGATCACTTCTCATGGCTTTGCCTCTTCCAGCGGAGTCCAAGCTGTCTTCTTCTCTTATTTAGGTTGTTGAATAGCAATAAAAAATGCTCCCTAAGTGAACTTCCTTGCTTCCCCTCTTGCTCTATCCAGTCTACTCTCGTTACAACACCCACAGGGAGCCTTTTAAGGATATAAGTCAGTTTGGGTCCCTCCTCTGTCAAAGTGCCTTCCCATGATGTTTAGAATATAATCCAAAGCTTCATGACCCACAGAGCTTCCCATGTGCTGGCCCCTGCCCTCTCCTGCCATCTCAGCTCCTAGTGCACTCCCTTCATTCCAGACACACCAGACTCTGCTGTTCCTCAGATATTCCAAGCTCCTCTCATTTCAGGGTCATTCATTTTGGCCCAGTAAGCTCTTCCCCCAGGTATCTCTGTAGGATTTTGTCTACTTAAAATAGCCTGCATTTGTTTTCTGTTGCTGCCGTAACAAATTACCAGAGTTTAGTGCCTTAAAACAACACAAATTTGGGCACCTGGGTGGCTCAGTCAGTTAAGCATCTGCCTTCAGCTCAGGTCATGATCCCAGGGTCCTGGGATTGAGCCCTGTATCAGGCTCCCTGCTCGGCAGGGAGTCTATTTATATCAAAAACTAGGGATGTACTGTATGGTGACTAACACAATATAATAAAAAAATTATTATAAAAAAAAGAGTGAGAGAGTGCATGGGGGGAGGGGCAGAGGGAGCCAGAGGAGCAGAGTCCCTCTCCCTCTCGCTCTGTGCTCTCTCTCTCTCAAATAAATAAAATCTTTAAAAAACAACACAAATTTAGTATCTTATTGTTCTGTAGGTCAGCAGGCATAGGTTTGCCAGGCTAGCATCAAGGTACTGACAAGGCTGTGTTACTTTCTGGAGACTCTGGGGGAGAACCTGTTTTCTCTTCACTCAAGTTGTCAGAATTTAGTTCTTTGTGGATGTAGTGTCCCCATTTTCTGCTTCTTGTAAACTGAGGGCCATTTCTAGCCTCTATAGGCTGCTACATTCCTTGCCTTGAGGCCCCTTCCTCCATCTTCAAAGCCAGCAGTGGTGGCCTGAGTCCCTCTCACACTTTGAATCTCTCTTGACTCTTCTTCCATTGTCATTGTCACATCTCTCTCACTCACGGTTCTGCCTTCCACTTTCACTTTTAAGGGCCCGTGTGATTTTACTGGTTCCACCTACATAATCCTGGATAATCTACCCATCTAAAGGTCTGTAACCTTAGTCACATCTGCAAAATCCCTATTCCCATATGGTGAAACATATTTGCCGCTTCCAGAGTTTAGTGGGTGAGGTCAACATCTTTGTAGGGCAATTATTCTACCTATCACGTGGCCCACTCCATCTCTCTCCATCTACTGACTCTGCTTCATTTTTCTTTACAGCGCTGATCACAGTAGATGCTGCTTGTTTTACTCTTTGTCTCCCCAGCTAGGCAGTAAATTCCAGGAAGCCAGAGATTGTCTGTTTAGGTTACACTGATAGATCCAGCACCGAGAGCAGCACTTGATGCACAGTAAGTGCTCAATAACTAATTGTTGAAAGAACTGTGAGTTTACTCTGGGCCATCTTGAGTTTGAAATGCTTGCAAGATGGCCAAGCAGAGCTGTGCAGGAAGCAGTTGAGTATATGCATGGAATATGATGTTTTGTTTTGTTTTTGATGGGTAGGATGTAGTTATAAGTTCAAAAAAACAGATATCCTGGACTAAAGTTCACAGCCAGCACAATCCAAGTGTGGACAAATCCCATCAACCTCTGTGTACAACACGGGAGTAACAGCGGCAACTACTTTTGGGGTTGTTGATAGGATTAAGCTAGATTCTGTGTATGAAGTGCTTACAGTTCACTGCATAATGTGTGTTATACTTTCTTTCGCCATGTGGAACAGTGAGAAGAATGGGTAATGTGGGAAGTGAGGCATGAAGTTGCCCCAGGACAGAGATAACGGGAACACTAAGGGACAGAGGGAGAGGAGGCAACAATAGCAACTAAAGTAGAGAATAGCCAGGGAGACTGCAGGAAAATCAAGATAGTGTCATGCCATGGAAGTCTCAGGAAGCGTGATGGTTTCAGGAAGGAACTCATGGTAAGCAGTGTCAGATGCTGCTGAGAGGTGAAGCTAAATAATTCACATGAAGGAGGTATTACCTTAATTTAAAGAATGAGAATATTCATCAGAGGACATTTTTTGCACAAAGTCCCATAGGTAGTGAGAGAGTGAAACAGAGACCATGATTTTTACCTGGTCTCTGTTCTGCCTTCTTTTGCAAAAGAACATCTGGTTTTCTGCTATTTTAGCAGGTCACCCAGAGTAAAGGTGTATCTCTGTCTTCTCTGCATGTTGGCAAGGCTGTTTCAGTAGGTTCTAGCCAATGGGCTCAAAGTATGAGTGACGTGAGACTATGGGCAGTTATCTTTAAAAGAAGGGAGGCCTCTGCACAGCAAAATGAGCAGTCAACACAATGAAGAGGAAACCTATGGGATGGGAGAAAATATCTGCAAACCATGTATCAGATAAGGGGTTAGTGTCCAAAATATATAAGGAACTCATATAATGCAATAGCAGAAAGACAATCCATTAAAAAATGGGCAGAGGATCTAAATAGACGTTTTTTTCCAGAGAAAACACAAATGGCTAACAGACACATGAAAAGATGCTCAGCATCACTAATCATCAGGGAAAGGCAGCTCAAAAGCACACTGAGATATCACTCATACATGTTAGCATGGCTGTTGTCAGAAAGATAAGAGATAACAAGTGTTAGCAAGGATGTGGATAAAAGCAAACCCTTGTGCACTGTTGGTGGGAAGATAAAATAGTACAGTTGCCATAGAAAAGAGTATGGAGGTTCCTCAAAAAATTAAAAATAGGACTACCACATTATCCAGCACTTCTGAGGATACACCCAAAAGGATTGAAATCTTAAAGCTGTCTCTGGCTTTGATAGTGTACAACATCTCATAGTTGGAAGGAGCCACAGAGGTGGTCCTCACCTGCTGGGCCCATACAGCAGGAGTGACTACCCAAAGGTCAACCTGGGTAACTGCGTTCATTTGTTTTATTTTACATATTTGTCATTAGGACTGTTTGATTCAATTTATTTACATATTAAAACATATAAATCAGTATCCCCATATTTACCATATTAAAAAAAAAGAAATTAGTGTTTCAAAGAGATATCTACACTCCCATGTTCGCTGCAACATTATTCACAATAGCCAAGGTATGGAAATAACCCAAATATCTATCAGCAGTTGAATAGATAAAAAGAAAATGTGTGTGGGGGGGTGTCTGTGTGTGTGTGTGTATTCAGTCTTTAATAAACAGGGAATCCTATCATTTGTGATGGACCTGGAAGGCATGATGCTAAGTGAAATAAGTCACAGAAAGTCAAATACTGTGTGACTCTGTTTATATGAAGCATGTAAAATAGTCAAATATACAGTAGAATGTATAGTCAAATGTATAGAAATAGACAAGAGAATGTTGGTTACTAGGGATGGGGGAGGGGGGACATGGGGGTTGTTTCAAGGGTAAAGGTTAGAGTTATACAAGATGAGTAAGTTCCAGAGATCTGCTACAGCAGATAGAATGCCTATAGTTAACAATAAGGTATTGTGTACCTAGAAATTTTTTAAGAGGATTGATCTTATGTTAAGTGTCCTTGTCCCCCAACCCTCCCCACACCAACAAAATACCCCAAAGGGACACAATGAACTTTTTGGAGGTGATAGATATGTTTATTGCCTTGATTGTGGTGATGGTAAAATGATTATATACATGTGTCCAAACTCACCACATTGAGACACTAATTATGCACAGTGTTTTGTATACTAATCATATTTCAATAAATCTGTGGGAAAAAGGAGACCCTCCAGTTCCTTCTTCCATCTAGGTGGGGTGTAGTTATCATGGCTGCAGTTCAAATAAGCTCCTGTTTGGGGATTTTCTGTCACATGCAACTGAATCTAATACTGACTTCAGAAGTGACAATTTGGAATTTGCCCTATGTCTCATGTGGTTCTTTCTGATACCAAAGCAAAGTAGGTTCTCCTAACATAGTGCTTTACCACCTGTGTTTTAAATGAGCCAAAAGGCAAACTGGAGTCCCTTCTGACCTGGTCTGCCTGTCATCCCCAGCAATGCCCCAGGCCCTCATGTAATTGTAGGTTTGGAGCTAGCATTGTTTATGCTGTCATGGAAAACACTGGCCTTTGCATTTTCTGGCATCTGGGAGGTGTGGACAATTCTGGGTTGGTTTTGTGGAGTTAGAACACTGTGGTGGTTGAATCAAAGGCTAGAGGCCACAGCTGTTAGTCTGAACCTAAAAAAGTTAATATTTGAGAATACACTGAGTGGAAAACAGTGTGGGATTTTGGGGTAGGAAAGGGAGAAATGAAGATTACGGAAAGATGTAGTGAGAGGTAATGGAAGGAAGACTTCTCTCAAGTCAGTGCATTGGAAACTAGACTTGCTTTGTCTTTAAAGAGTTGGGTGGTCCTTGATTGCCTTATAATCCAGGTTTGTCACTCTAAGAATCTTGCACTTTTCATTATATTACACAAGCATGGAAAAGCTTCAAAATAATGTAGGTACGTTCGGAAATATCACTGCACAGGACCTAGCAAAGGAAAGGGATGTGTGTAAACCATTACTGCCATGACCTTGGCCTTCCAGTAGCTATGTTGAAATGCTCCAGTTTATGCGTAATTTATTCATGACTAATAGCCTATATTTTTCAATTCAGCCATGCATGTCAGGCATATTCCCTCTGGACATAGAATTATTGGATTTAAGCAAACACTTATTGGGCACCTATAATTGGTCAAACTAACAAGCATTTAGGTTGATTTAGACTATTGCCTACACCTAATTAGTATTCCAGTTTAACAAACTGTGCTAACTGGTCCCTGAAGGTTCATTAGTAAAGGTTTCCTTTGCTTCACAAATGCTCACTTAGAATTCCATACTTAAGAAATGCATGAATTAAATCACAACTTCACATTTAAGAACGGTTCCTCCCCCAAGTTTAGAGAATTTGTATGCCCTGGTAAACTGTTTTGGACTATTTAAGCTTCAAAGACCAGTATGCAGAAACACTTAGCCAGGATCAGGAGACATTTGTAAATATCATTAAAGAAAGCAAGAGGCTTTAATTAAACATGGTTTGTGAGATGAAAGGAGTCAGGCTATATATGAGTTTGCGTATTGTTTGTGGTTGAGTCTCACAACCACATGGCCCAGTAATGGATGTACCTGCGTTGTGCTAGAAGTAAATATTTTTACTCCTCCTTTTCAGGTTTTGTAGTCATCAAACAAACTAATCAAAACTTATTATAAGACCTTTGTGATTACTGATACTTCAAGATGAGTAGTAAGCGAGACAGAATAAAGCAAATAAATCACGTGCCAGAATTTCCAGTACCCTACTCTGCTAAAACTTCTCTTGAAGTTTTTTTTCCCCCAAACTTTTTCGTAGAATACTACATAGAAATATCTTCTGCGTTTTTGTTAATGCCCTAAAGAGTAGTCTTCAGATTTTTGAATACTTTGGAATGACTGGGTACTTGTTCAAGATTGCCGGTATCGCCCCTACTCCTCCTGCTCCAAACCACACAACATCTGCTGTTTCAGTGTCGAATGGGATGATGCCTGAAAACGGCTTCAGATTGTATCCATTCTCTCTCCTTCCCTTAGCCTCTCAATTATATTTATATTCTGGTATAATTTTCTCCTACCTCCCACCTCATCCTCTTGAGAACCTCTGATCCAAAAACAGAGTAGGTCTTTTGTTAGGAAAAAAAAAATGTCATTGCTTCAGGGAGAAACATCTTACCACTGATTTTATTGAGTTAGGGTGATGATGTAAAGTGGAAATTTCCTATATTGTAAAATATTTACACACATTCTGAGGTAAACAATAAAGGTCTGCTAAGTCAAGGCGTTTCTCTTAGGGGAACATCATACAGAGATTGAATTTTCAACACATTTTTGAAAGAAGTAACAGATGATGGTAAGGAGGGAAAGGAAGGCATCTTGTGTATTAGCAGAAGATGAAACAGACAAATCAGGGGTGAGGAATCGTAAGCGTTCAGGATAGAGATGATGATGGGGGAAAGAACTTACTTGCCACTTGCCAAATTTTCAGGAAGTACCAGTTATGACAAACCGCTCCCACATTTCACTCACTCCTTCCCAAGGTCAGAGAGGTGATTGTGTGATGAGACTGGACCCAGGATCTCTCTCTCTCTCCCTTGGTCTTAGGTTAGCCCTGCCATGGGTCTTGGGTTAGCCCTCCTCCTCTCCCTCAGGCTGTGCCTCCACCCTGCCTGGGACTGGCAGGCAATTCTTGGGGAAGGCAGAGCTAAGTCATATTCTGTATTCTAGCATTATCAATAAGAAGGCTGGTGTTGTATCCTTATCCCTTTGACTTCTGTATCTATTTCTCATCACATTTGGTCTGAGAGTGTAAAAGAAAGGCAATATTAAATTACCTTTAAATCTCAATGCATGGGCTAATTGGAAAAGAAGCAGAAAATTAAGATAAACTTACTATCTTTCTGAAACTGCTTTTATTGTGTCAGTTTCTGTTTATCTCTTCATATGATTCCAGTCACTGCTGTAAAAAGTCTCAGTTTCTTTGACTTTTCAAGGCCTCCCATTTTTTGTTCCTACTCTACTTAAGCAGCCTTGTTTCTCACTGTAGGGAGCAGATCAAGCACAGTGCTTGTCATCCTCAGGGCCCTTCCTAAGGGAAACTGCTCTTCCTGCTTTGGTGGTGGTCTCTGGGAATCACTTCTGTACCATGTAATTCCTGGTCACAGCTCATTGGATTAAGAATGCGCGTGTGACCCAAAGGCAACCAATTCATAAGCTGGCCAGCAATGAATCACATAGCCTTTTACAAAACTTTCTGCCCAAACAAGGCCGAAAGTAATGAACTGTGTCAGTCAGATGATAGTCTTTCTCAGGACTTTGAAGGGATAAAGTGTGAATCAGGCAATAGTCAAAGGGAACAAGATGGTTGGGAGCTAGAGAAGCGAGCCCCAAGAGAAGCAGAGACAGAGAAGCTGGTGGGGTTAGGAGGAATGAGTGGAGGGAGCTAGCCTTTCAGGAACATAAAACCTAGTGTACTGTCTATCTACACTAATTTACTTGACCTCAGAGGGCATGTTGTTTTGCACCAGTTGGTCACAAATTTGCACAAAAAATCTGGAATCCTGAACATGACCAGTGGATTCTGCCTGTTTTGTTTATATCCCACCTTTTCTCAGCTCTTGCCTCTCTTCCATCCATGCACTGCCCATTGTCATGTTGTTCTGGAAGCTTTTCAGAGGTACCAAGTTCTTTCCCTCCTCTGTGTTTCCATACAGATTCTTCTATCTGTATGGCTCACTCTGTTTCATCCCACTCACTCCCAACCCTATTATTTTCCTGGCTGCTTCCTGTCAGTTAAGTCTCAGGGGAAATGTCATTTCCTTGGACCCTCGCAACTGAAATATTATCCCTGTTTTATTCTTAGCACTTCATGTTCCATTCTTTCCTAGCATTAGTCGTATTTTTCAATTATGTTTTTATTTGCCTGTTTATTTGACAATGGATCCTTTCATTAGTCTGGAAGCAATATATGGGGTAGGGGTTATGTGCATTTTTGTTTGCCAGTGTGTTCTTAGCATTTAGCTTAGTGCCTACGACACTGTAGAGTCTCAATATCCATTGAATGAATGAATGAATGAATGAATGGCATTAAATGGTTCCTCCATTTCTGCTCGTTCCCATCTACCTTTCTCAAGTCCAGACATAGACCCTTCACTTCTTTTTCTATCTCATTGTTTCTTTCTTTTCTAATTTTTTGCATTTATAGTTTGACCACTACAAGCACACTTGCCATTTATTGTTATATTATCTGTTATTCCTTAATTGTGTGTGCTGGGTGAATTTATACACTGCTGAAAGCAGGGACAGTAGCTCATGCTGTGTATCTCCTCTTTCCCCACAGTGCCTAGCCCAGTACCAGACTTGTTATGAAAATTTAACAAATACTTGAACACCTAAAACAAAGTCCCTTTCACCAAAAGATTTAGATGTAGAATGCCTTGAAGTTCTAGACTTACTTTTATTGCCAGTAGTGCTTTTTCAGGAGAAGGATCTGTGCTTTCTATCATCATTGTCCCAATAATTGAGAAGGAATATTACTCAGCCATCAGAAAGAACGATTACCCAACATTTGCAGCAACATGGACGGGACTGGAGGAGATTATGCTAAGTGAAGTAAGTGAAGCAGAGAAAGACAATTATCATATGATTTCACTCATTTATGGAACCTAAGAAATAGCAGGGAGATCGGTAGGAGAAGGAAGGGAAGAATGAAGGGGAGGTAATCAGAAGGGGGAATGAACCATGAGAGACTATGGACTCTGGGAAACAAACTGAGGGCTTCAGAGGGGAGGGGGGTGGGGGATTGCGATAGGCTGGTGATGAATACTTAAGGGGCACATATTGCATGGTGCACTGGGTGTTATACGCAAATAATGAATCATGGAACACTACATCAGAAATTAAAGATGTACTGTATGGTGACTAATATAACATAATAAAAAATTAAAAAAAAAGAGAGAGAAGTAAGTGCCCACGGATGCAGAACTCTGGAGTAAGCACTGAGGAAGTTTTAAGGTCTACTTTCAAACATAGTTCTAAAATGTCTTAGACAACTAAGACTTGCTTTGTGCTTTGAGTACTAATAATCAGATTCATGATTACCTTTGCATGAACAAAGTCATTAAATGGTAAATGGGCCCTGCTTATTCATCTAAAAATTAGATTTTAGATTGACTAGAGTAAAATTCAAAATTATTGTCCTTATTAGCTCTACTTTTTGGTCCTATTTTACCTTAATTTATTTTTATTTTACTGTTTCATCTCTATCTCATCTCCAGATCTAGATTATAAAAATCTTTGAGAGTAGATACCATATTTTTTTAAAAAAACAAGTGATCTTTATTATTTCAGTTTTACTTCTTACTAAAATAAAATTTATGTACAATAAAACTGCACATATTTAAAGTGTACAATATGGATGAGTACTGATGTGTGCTTACACCCCAAACTATGACTACAACCAAGGTACTGAACATTTCTAGTGCATCCAAAAGTTTCTGTGTGCCCCTTGCAGTTCATGCCTCACTTCATTCCTTGTGCCATGTGGTCACCTGTTTCTAGCATTATAGGTAAATTTACATTTTAGAGACTTTTATTAAAATGCAAACATACAGTACATACACTTTTATTGCCTGGATTATTATGTTTTTATATGATAATTTTGGAAGTCATTCTATGACTGTCAAGATTAGTACCATATATTAGTAGGTAGTACCTTTTGGCTGTTGAGTACCATTCCATTGTATGATTATACCATATTTTGTTTATTCATTGCTGATGGACATTTGGGTTATTTCCAGTTTTAGAGTATTACAAATGACAAATTACTGTGAACATTTATGAACAAGCCTTTATGTGGACATATGTTTTCATATGGAATAGAGTTATAGATGATGAATCACTGGGTTATAGATGGTGTATGTTTAACTTTTAAAAAGGCTGCTTGCTGAACTGTTCTCCAAAGTGATTGTACCATTTACATTCACAGCCATTTATGAGGACACATGGCTCCCAACACTTGGTTTTGCCAGTGTTTTTAATTTTAGGCATTTTGAAGGGTATTTAAAGGTATATCATCATTTTAATTTTTTCTCTTGATGACAAATGGTGATGAGCAGTTTTTTCCATGTGCTTACTAATCATTTGTATATATTCTGTGAAATGTCTGTCAAATCTTTTGCGCATTTGTAAACTGGCAGGTTGTAAGAGTTCTTTATATATTTTGGACTCAAGTCCTTTGCCTGTTAGCATTTTTAAATATTTACATTTGAGGTGGAATTTTAGGTCATTGAGAATGGGTTCTATTTTTCTGGTTCTTCATATTTTAAGTAATTTTCTACCGTGGTCATTCTGAAACTTTTGTTGCATAGACTCTGGGTTCTATTATAGTCTTTGAGGAATTTTGTTGATGTTTCCTTTTTTTTTTTAACATCAATTAACTGGTTATGACATAAGCCGTGACGTTCTATTATTTTATATGGGCCGCACTCTAAATCTTAGTTCAGTTCTTTATGCCTTCATTGTGTTTTTTAAAATTTATCACTCATATGTATGGTTAAGAGGACAACCTGAACCTCTAGTTTTCGTACATAGACCTAGGGGGTTTACCATCTTACTTTTTCCCTCTGGGATGTTCCTTCTCACTTTCCAGTGGCATCTGTGGTTGCCAGGCTCTTTCTTTGGCTCTTCCATCCAGAAAGATGGTGCTTCTCTCATAGTTTAAGCTTCCTGCTCCACAGTAAAATCTGTAACTGTAGCCCAACTGTGGGGCAAAGCGACAGGAAAACATAAAACTCACCCCCATGCTTGCTGCTGTAAATTTCTACTTCCCTGCATAACCTGCCTGCTTTTTGTTTACTCTTCCGAATTCTTTGAATTCTTTTCTAGGTTCTGTCCTTATTAGGAGTGGGAGGATTGGTCTGTAAAGAAGTTATACCACCTTGCTGTTAGTTGAACTCTACCTACCATATATTCATTTGATTTAATTCAAATTCAAGTTAGTTAACATAGAGTGTTGTTATTAGTTCCAGGGGTAGAATTCAGCGATTCACCAGTTGCATATACTAATGCTAGTAGTATAGGCATATATATACTGCATATAGTACTGCATATACTATGCTACTACTCAGCCATCAAAAAAATGAAATGCTGCCATTTGCAATGACGTGGATGGAACTAGAGGGTATTATGTGAAGCAAAATAAGTCAATCAGAGAAGGACAGTTATATATCTCACTCATATATGGAATTTAAGAAACAAAACAGAGGATCATAGGGGAAGGGAAGGAAAAATAAAACAAGATGAAATCAGAGAGGGAAACAAACCGTAAGAGACACTTAATCATAGGAAACAAACTGAGGGTTGCAGGAGGGGAGGGTGGGGGAATGGGGTAACGGGGGATGGACATTGAGGAGGGCACATGATGTAATGAGCACTAGGTATTATATAAGACTGATGAATCACTGACCTCCACCTCTGAAACTAATAATACATTGTATGTTAATGCATTGAATTTAAATAAAAAAAGAAATATTAAAAAAAAATAAAAGTTTCTTTAAAAAAAATACCTAGTAGTGCAATTGCTGGGTTGTAGGGTAGTTCTATTTTTAATTTTCTGAGGAACCTCCATATTGTTTTATCTCTTTTATTCCTTGCTCTAATTGCTTTAGAGCCAGAGCAGGGACTTAGAGACCAGGTCCCTGTTTTTCTCTCAGCTTCTTCATGAGTATGTGAAGCCAAGACAAATGAAGGGACATACAGGCAGCAAACCAAAGTGGGGAAGTTGGGGATGTGGTTGGAGGAGAGACCAAAGTTGTCAAGATTTTTTAACCCCCACAGAAGAGATACTTTGGGTCTTAGGTGGGTTGCTGATACATGGACTATATCTAATTTTTTCTTCTGCCTGTTCATAATAAATACCAGTATTGAACATCTACTCTGTGCTAGACATTGTACTTGGTGCTTTATATACATTATCTTTCATCTATATGTGTGCAAGAGTTGAAGATTTTGTTCAGCTCTATCTCCCGATGTTCGGGTGTGGGTCTCAGGAAGGTTAAACACCGTGTGTAATGTCATGTAGTTTATAAGCAGTGAAACTGGGGACTCAAATCCTCCTCCTTCATCACTCTACTTTTTGGGCTCAAATCTATGCTAGTGTCTCTCTGCCTCTCTGTATTATTTTGACACAGGCACTGTTTACTTTTATTGTCTTAGCGGGCTGACGATCCCTCCCAAAAGTGTTACCACCTATGCAGTGTGTTTCCAGGTCTGCGCAAAAACTGGGGACTGAAGAAGAATTTTATTTGCATTACAAAGGGAAGCCCAGTCTCATTTCCCTTGGTAGTTCTCCTCTTTATCAAAAAGTACACTCCAGATATTTGCTCACATAAGCCTTCAATAAATGCTTGTTGAAATGAATTGAGTCCTTGGGAAAGTGTTGAGTGAGATCAAGTGAATCAGTGAAATAACCATGACAGTTCAAAATCATATAGAATGTAGAAGGTCTAATAGCACCTTTGGTTGTACCTTCACACATACATTGTAACGACTTGAAACTCATTAACAGCCTGTTCTCTGTCTTGTATGATCAATGGTCTGCTTTCACTTACAAGACTTTTTTTCTTGTTCTGCTTCCCAAAAGAAGAGATGAGGACTAATGGATGTACATACTAAAATCAGAGAAATTTTATACATTCCTAAGAAATTTCTCAACATTTCTAAATATCTTTCAGAGTTAAAAACACAGGGGTGTTGTTCATGAATTCTTTTCTATCTATAACACTATAGTTCTGTTTATGTCTGTGGACTTGGTTATTTCTGGAAAGGGTAGGGCTTTTTTTTTCTCTATGACTCAGTGTTCATTTCACAAACATTTATTTAGTAGCTAGCATGTGCCAGACACTGTTCTGAGCCCTGGGGCTAAAGCAGTGAAGAAAATTTAAAAAACCAAAACATTGCTGGCCACGTGAGCTTCACCTTCTAGTGGGGGATATAGATGATAGACTAATAAATTAATAAAATAACAAACAAAAAAGCAATATATACTATGCCAGTGGTGATAAGGGCAGTGGAGAAAAATAAGTCAGAGAAAGGAGATAGTGCTGTTTTAAATAAGACAGAGAATATCTCACACGGTAGATAATCTTTGTGCCAAAACCTGAAGGAGCTGAGGGATCAGGCGCTGGGTTATCTGAGTTCAAAGCACGCCGGACAGCGTAAGAGTCTTTAACGGCTTGGTGTCTTTCTTACAGACCAATGGTTTGAGGGCCCTGTGTAGGGGGCCCTGCAGAAGGAGCTACCTGGCACATTCAGGGCACAGGAAGTAGGCTGTAGGCCAGTGGGGCCAGCTCACTGCAGGCAAGGGGGCAGGGGGGGCAGGGGGCTGAGGTCATTATGTCCCGTAGAGCACTGTTTCTGAGGAAGACATGGGGGTGGAGAGTTGGCTTGAGCAGAGGAGGGAGATGGTCTGACTTTTGTTTTAGCAGATTTCTCTGAATAGAATAGACTCTAGGAGACCAAGATCAAAGGAACAGAATAGTAGAGACAATGAAAATAATTCAGAGGCAAGATCCTGAAGGATTGGGTCCGGGTAGTGACAGGGGAAGAGGAGAGAAGTGGTCACGGTCTGGGTACATTTTGAAGACAGAGCCAAAAGGGTTTGGTGAGTGGAATAAGAGAAAGGAGGAGGTCAAGGATGAATGCCAAATTATGACCTGAGTACCAGGAACAATGTAGTTGTCTTTAACTGCGGGAGAGAAGGTCTTGGGAAGAGTGTGTTGTGAGAGAATAAGAATATAGTTTTACATGTGGATCCAGAGTCTAGGGGACATATCAGGCTCGAGCCACAATTGTGAGCTGTCACAATATAGGTAATAGTTAATACCATGAATATGGTCAAGATTACCACTGATCCCTGGAGTGCTATAAAATTAAGAGATCCGGGAGAAGAAGAACGATAGGAACAGTAGATGGG
The DNA here is from genome assembly GCF_024610735.1 of Ursus americanus. Classification (NCBI taxonomy): domain Eukaryota; kingdom Metazoa; phylum Chordata; class Mammalia; order Carnivora; family Ursidae; genus Ursus; species Ursus americanus. The sequence continues at coordinate 21,260,388 of NC_142135.1, forward strand.
GAAGGTATGGTCAGTGAAGTAGGAGGCATACTGGGAGAGTAGCTTGTCCTGGAACTCAGATTAAGAAAATATTTCAGGGGAGGGAGCAATCAATGCCTTAGATGCTGCTAACAGGTCAGATAAGTTGAGGAATAGCAATATGGAGGTCATTGGAGAGCATGACCACATTAAAAACAGTTTTATTAGAGCAAAAGGGCCAAAAGACTGGTTGCAAAAATATTTTAGAGTTAATTGGGAGAGAGGATCTGCAAACAGTGAGTGTAGAGAAGGCTATTCGGGAATAGCAGAGAAACTGGGGCAGGTGTAGGGTCATGAATTTTTGGGGTGTGTGTGTGTGTGTGTGTGTTTTAATTTAATAAGATGGGAGAAATTTCAAGATGTATGTTTGGATGCTCCTGGAAATGATCCCATAAAGAGGAAGAAGTGATGATGTAGGAGACAGTGGGGAGAAATGCTGACAAAAGCAGGAAGGGGATGGAGGCTAGTGCACCAGGGAAGGGCTGGTCTCAGATGAGAGGGTGGACAGCTCGTCTAGAGCAAAGAGGGGGGAAGACCAACTCCCTTGGCAGATATACAGATGTGTGTGGCCTTTGCCAACCAAAGCTTTTGGTTGATATAAAGGTAGATGAAAAAATTTAAAATGATGTTGGCATCTAACATAAAGGCATAATAAGAATTCTTGATTTTACTGGGAAAAAAAGAAAATCTAGAAGAGGTTAGCTTGTTCAGTGTTTCATTATTCAGGATGAGAAAACCGAGGCCAGGAACAAGCTACTTGTTGGTAGAATTGATGCCAGAACTCATGGTTTCCATCTCATCATCCTGTGCGTAGCTCACTACATTGTGTTACTTGGTTATTTAAAAAGGTATCATCCCAGCTGGTAAACACAATATTTTATTTTATTTTATTTTATATTTTATTTTATTTTATTTTATTTATTTTTTTAAAGATTTTATTTATTTATTCGACAGAGATAGAGACAGCCAGTGAGAGAGGGAACACAAGCAGGGGGAGTGGGAGAGGAAGAAGCAGGCTCATAGCGGAAGAGCCTGATGTGGGGCTCGATCCCATAACGCCAGGATCACGCCCTGAGCCGAAGGCAGACGCTTAACCGCTGTGCCACCCAGGTGCCCCTAAACACAATATTTTAAATGGAATATCTCTCTGTGAAAGCAAATTATATCAATAAATAGTATATTACCAAGTAAGCATATAGTAATAGGAAATCATGAATTGTAGTCTTTCATATTATTTCATCCAACCATCACAAAAATCATGAGTTGTGCATGACTGTGACCCATTTTGCTGGTGAAGAAATTGATACCTCAAAGCAGTGAAGTAACTTATTTAAGGTTACAGATTCAGAGGTGGTAGAACCAGATTGGAAATCCAGGTTTCCTGACTCAAATCTAATAGTCTCTTATATATCATTTCTAGTAATGATTTATCAAATCATGCTCCTGAGTTACCCAAAATGTTAAATTATTTTCAATGTCTTCTGTTAAGATAGGGAAATAATTAAGTCCCATGCAATTCAGGTAAGTGTTTTAACACTTTAGGAAGTATGTTTCAGTTGTCTGAAGATGTCACTCATCAGAACTCCTTACTTCCAGGGACAGATGAATGTACGAACACACAAGAAAACTGATGGTCAGCAGGCAGCTGATAAAAATAAAACTTTTGGGGATGAGTACCACTTAAACCTCAGACAACCTAATTTAAAAGTCATTGGTCCTTTGAGATATGGAAATATTTTCCATATTTCTTAGACTTTGCGATCATTGGTGGGAAGAGAAGCTGATATTTGAGAGGCACGATTTAAGAGAGGCTCCTGACTCATGTCTCTTGCATGGGTATAGGGAATCCACCTGAAAATCCAAGCGGGATCAGGATCCCCTGGAAGACACTCCAAGGTGTGATAAGCAAACGTAAGACCAGTTGCAGTGCCAGTGGACAAGAAGAGAAAGGAGGCCCGAAGCCGTACCTCTGACTGGGAGCTAAGGGCAAGGGCCCACTCTGCCTGAGCAGGAACATGCAGAGTCAGGGAAACCAACACAGTACTTTCAATTTGAAACAGAAAAAGGATAAGAACAGTATATTACAGTTTATGTCAGCATGAATTAACTAGATTAACTTTCAGGAGGTAGGAAAGTAAACTATATAAGACATTAATAGAACCCAAATCATTTGACTTTGGACTTTTCTTGCGTAGTCTTCATTTTTATTAAAGCATTGATGGCAAAGCAAAGTGAGTTTGAAGTATCCATCTGATCAGAGCCACGATTCTCAACTTGCAGATGGGGCCGTGCAAATAAAACTCAAACCTTTCTTGGTGCATCCCCAAGCTGCTGCCCTGCCATAAGAATCCTCCTTCAAGGGCTATGGAGATTTCTAGCTAGAAGGAGACCCTCAACTACTAGAAGGACTTCATTGTCAACCTGGTACCTCTCTTTCCAACTTTTCTCCTAAGGTCTCTCTCACAAAAGCAAGAGAGTTCCAAGCCTTTCCCAAAGTCCTTCACCCATGAAAGAATGTGCAGAGTCACATAAGAACTGCTTACTAGCTGTAGCAGATTACTTAACATCTCAACACTTTATCTCTTCATTTTGGCCTGCCTTCCCATGTGTCCAAGGTCATGTCTTCAGTAGGTCTAATTCAGCATCTGTCTACTCTCCCTTCCTTGACTCTCATGTTTTGAATAGAGGGTCATGTTTCATTTATGCAGCCCGATCATTCATTCATTCATTCATTCATTCATTCATTCATGTATTCACCCTTCATTTATTTAAATCGACACATAGTTTTCGAGTGCCTTCTAGGTGCCAGGTCTTTTGTTATGTCCAAGGTGTGTATCGGTGAATAAAATAGACAGTCTTCCAATGTTGAGAAATTCCTGTATTGACGTGCTTACATTTCTTCATGGAAAACCTTTGACTTCTACGAAGTTCTGGTCAGGTTGCATCTAAATGATAGTATATACTGGTGTGTTTCAAGCATTCATAGAGAATCTTAAGGAAGCAAAGTTTGCTTATAAGCACATTTCTGTAAAAAGCCAACTAAGTGGAAAAGTCAACTAAATAAGAAAGGTAAAGGTAAAACTAGTTAAATAAATACATTTTTAAGTCTGCTGTACTATTTTTCAGGTCTAAACATAAGGAAAGGTGCAAGTTTTCATAATTGCTTTGGATAAAGTATGAAACTGTGGCAAGTGTTTGAATTCATCTTCTACTGCCTTTCGATAGTTACCCCACTTCACAAAGTTTAAGGTGTTTTTCTATTTTTAGGGGAAATATCTATTTATTTAGATAGATAGATTTGAAAACATGTGATACCTAAAATAAGCAAAAGCCTTTAGCTGTGCTTGTTAGGAGTGAGAAAAAGTAAGTTAAGGGAACATCTGAGGACAGAACACACAGACCTGTCACCAAAACTAAGCAGCTACAGCACATATATTTTTTTAAAAAAACAGATGAATGAAGAACAAAAACTCTTAGATATTGTTTTGTTGAAACATGCCCACAAGTGTGTGCACACACACCCACGCCCACCTACACACACACACACACACGCACTAAAAATCAGTGTCACTTGGATAAATAATAATTTGATTTTTAAAAGACTCCCAGTCACAGCACTGTGCAGTTACAATTTTAACAACGACAAACTTTAATTAACGAGCTGTGAAATGCAAGCTGTTCTAAGCTGCATAAGCATTATGTGTTAAACAGGACTTCAGAATGGAGCTAGCCAACTTAATTCTAGTAATCAAGTTCATACCTAAGAGATTCATTGAGTACTGTCCTTTCCTACATTTTATTAATGGTTTCTGTGAAACTCAGCCGCATAAAATGTAAAATTGCTCCAAAATTACAGACTAAACTCCTAATTGGATCGAGAGAAAATACATATCAGTAAAAGGCAAATTCTGGGGACAGTATATGTGATTGAAATATGGTTGCTTGGTGTGCATGGACTTCGATCATGTACTTTCTTCTTCTTCACGTTCCCCTTGATCGCTGTGTTTATTTTGCAAGTCCAGAATTTATACTCTGGGAATAGTATTCTTGGAATGGTGAATCTGGACTTAAGGACTTACTAATTCATAAGATCTTTTATCTTTTCTTTAAAATATAGTCTATATATTAGTAGTCTGGCATAACTCATTATGGTACCACATTTCGTGTGGTGTCAAGAATATAGTAGGTTCAAAAATATTTGTGAAACTGAACTTGATCTTGCTGGTCCCCATCCAAGTAATGATTGTTCTTTATTTCCTTCCCCTTTCCCTGTCTGTGAAGTAAAGTCTATGCGTATTGTATCTACGATGTCCTGTAGTTTACTCAGAACTCGTTCTCTGTCATCCATGCACCTATGATTCATGTCATTAACATCTGCCTAATCATGGAAGCAAGGAACTTTGAAGCCATCCTTTCTTTGCTCTCTTTAAACAACCCCTGTCCATATCTGTCAAATCATGTCACTACTTCTCCGTATCTATGGCTGCTGCGCTAGGCTAATGCGTGCTATCTTTGTGTAGGTTGGCCCAACATGCTTCTAAATGGCCTACTTGACTTATTTTCCCCTCTATTTTCAGTCATTCTACACTCTATTGCTAGAGTTATTTTTCTAAGATATTAGTTTCATCTCTTCTCTTTTGGAAATATTCTCAAGTATAAGATGGAGTCTAAACTCTTCAGTGTAAGAGATGAGAAACCCGATGGGCTACACTAGTCTACCTGTTACCCTCTCATCAGTGGCCATATTCTCCAACACTTCCTTTAAGCTCACTGAAATTCTCTCTCTCTTTTTTTTTTTTTTAAGATTTTTTAATATATTTGAGAGAGAGAGAGTGAGCAAGCATGAGCAGGGGAGAAGCAGACTCCCCACTGAACAGGGAGCCAGATGTGGGGTTCGATCCCAGGACCCTGGGATCATGACCTGAGCTGAAGGCAGATGCTCAACCGACTGAGCCACCCAGGTGCCCCTAAGCTCACTAAAATTCTTGAAGTCCCAGAAACATGTTGTAAACGTCTATTCATCTGTTCTTCTGCTCATATTTTTTTCTGTTCTTTTTTCAAGTCTTAGTTCAAACATTACCTCCTGTGAAGATTTTCTTCTCTGCTTCAGGTAGAGATAAATATTATGGGTTATTTGCTTTTCACATTATTCCTCATCATTCTGTGCTGTTATTTGTTTCATGTCCAAATCGTCTACTAGATAGTGAATTGGCTGTAAGAAGGTTCCCAGTGATTCTTAACCTCCACACATTCATGCCTGTGTAGCTCCTCTTCTTGAGTGTGGGCTGGACTTACTGACTCACTTCTGAAGATTAGCGTGACACAAGTAATGGGATGTCCCTTCCAAAATTCTGTTATGTAAGACTTTGGTTTCTGTCTTGGAAGCTCACCTTCTGTGTTGCTCTCTCGCTTGCTCTGAGGGACACCGCTGCCTTATTGTGAGTTGCCCTATGCAGAGGCCCCCGTGACAAGGAACTGAGTGTGGTTTGTGGCAGACTGTCAGTGAGGAAGTGAGGCTTTAAGCCCAGTGGCTTGTGAGGAACTGAATCCTGTCAGCAACCATGTGAGAGAGCTTGGAAAAAAGATCCTTTCCCAGCAGCAGAAAACCAACCCACTCTCTTTGATATCAGCGCATGTACTGCATCACACTGTCCTTCAAGAAAGGTTTATTTCAGCTCTCCTACCATGTGCTACCCAGGTGCGAAGCTAGGCAGTAGTTCAATGATAAAAAAGTTAGAGGCCCTTTCTTATTCTCTGGTTGTTGTGGTTTCCAGAGCTACTTGCCGTCTCCTAACAGGCAGCTCAGGTCTTCCCTGTCCTATACAAATTCAGATGAAAACCTTAAAGCCCATCCCTTAACTGATACTTTCTCAAACTACTATCTTTTTTCTTTTCAATGCATGAAGGATCCTTAGGACAAAAAGACTGCCAGTATGATGTGGACACAGTAAAAAAAAAGGGAATAGTGCATGAATTGGGGCCAGGGAAGACGTGGAAAAATTCATACAGAGCATTATAGGTCATAATACAAAACTTGGTTTTATACCAAGTAAAATGAGAAGACTGCATTATTAGTGGTATCTAAACAGCAGTTTTATCTATTAGCCTCCTGTAGGCTTAGTGTGTAGACTAGTCTGTGAGCTTGTCAGAGGCTTCTTTTCAAGATCTGGAAAAAAATCATTAGCTTAAAAATGAGAAAAAAATTATTCCTGGAAAGTTAGAATCAATCAAAGTATAAATAAGTTTCTGTAGGATGTAGTAATATCATGTCAAATAGTTAAGCACAATTCAATCCAATTCTACCTAAATGTAAATACAGTAAGTTTAAACCATAAGAAAAAATAAATTATCTTTAAGAAAACTCAAATTTATGAGAATCATAAAAAAACCTTTCAAAAATTTTTAGAGAAATTATATTTAATATGTGATATGAGTGTATTTTTATATGTTTGAAATGATATTGGGTGAGAGCCTCCAAACTTTAGAATGCTGGGTCTTATAACAGACATGGACCTGCTTGCTAATATCTAAAAAGAGCAGAGTGTCTCAGAGGACAAGAATCAATCAGAAGGTGAATAATCTCCATGTATATAACTATTCATAGTAAAAATGCATATATGTATATATATATATAATATTGCTTATTAAGTACAAGACATTATATATATATTTCAGGTGGCTGGGTTTTTTAAAATTTTTATACAAGAAGTATGGAATCAAGACTTCAGTTATAATATATACGCCACTAGTATATAATCCTGCCCCTTGAGTAAGGTTCAAGTTTATTTTCAATGTCATAACAAGATGTATCTGGCAGTTCTGAAAACTAGACCCAATAAATATTTACTTGATATTTCCCTTGACATGTGTCTGAGAATTTATTTCCTACCCATCTAGCAGACTGGGTTACTTTTATCCCTTTGTTAATTTTTGTCTCATATTGACGAGATACACACAAAAACACATATACTCATATGCACAAACACACACAGACATGCATATAAACACACAATTATAAAGATCAGGCATCTCACATCTCCAAAGAAAATTGAAATAAGATTTTTGCTTTTTCTTTATGTTTCCAATATAACCTGGAACCCTGCCAGCCACACCAGAATTGGATACCATCTGTGAAATTAATTTGAATTTCACTAAGTTTAATTTGCTTGCCTCTAAATCAGCCATGGCAACCCTCCAAATTTATTTTTCCAAGTTTAGACTTTAATTTTATTCCAAGATCTTTCTCCTGAGTATATTTTGGTCTCTTTCACTAGAGAACTGTCCATTTTAACCATTCATATTTCTTATCTTCCCAGTATTTGAGTTACTAGTTTGTGTCTCAAACTAAACTCTAATATAGTTAACAAGGAACAATGTTTGTGAGTTCAGCAAAGAATCAAGGAAATTGTTCCCAAGTCGTTTAAAAAACATTTGGTTTTTATAAATGTTCACCCTGATTTGGAAGTTATACATGGCGGGAAAGAGGAAACGTGAGAAAGACCTCAGAGTAGCCTTTCTTACTCTTGTTATCCCACAAGAACCCTTGAAATAATTTTCAGGTCTCAGGGAATCCCTGTGTAGTATTATTATATCTTTACTCCTCTATACATTGGTATAATCTGTACGTTTTAAATACAATAATCCAACTAAACTCTCAGTGCTCTTTTGATTGTAAAAAGATATTTTCCTCTACATCAGTTTATTTGGCCAACTTCTGACATATTCTTCTTGTATGTTTCTTCCTTCTCACATGCTAATGCTAGTCAGTAGTGAAGGGGGAGGAAACATCAGTTCTTTTGATTTTCAAATTCTTGCTTGATTTTTTTTAAACCTCATTCAAGTGGGTTTGACAGTCTCATCACTAATTTCTACCACACCATTGCTGAGAAGCTGTGTACAAGAATAGCGTTAGTACATATACAAGAGTAGTGTTAGTCCCTACTTAAAACTAAGAAAATCTCTGTAGCCAAACTTTCTTTAAAAAAAAAGCCAGGTAGGTAAGTAAGTTCAGCTTACCTTTTTTTTTTTTTTTTTAAAGATTTTATTTATTCATTCGACAGAGATAGAGACAGCCAGAGAGAGAGGGAACACAAGCATGGGGAGTGGGAGAGGAAGAAGCAGGCTCATAGCAGAGGAGCCTGATGTGGGGCTCGATCCCATAACGCTGGGATCACGCCCTGAGCCGAAGGCAGACGCTCAACTGCTATGCCACCCAGGCGCCCCTCAGCTTACCTTTTTTGAAATTGTTCCCTTTTTTCCTTTTAACAAAATTTTAAAACTCAAAAGGCGAAGATAACAAATTTCTGTTAAATACATGACTTAAGTCAAAAAATAGGCTTGGTAGATTTAATTTAAATGAAAGTTGCAAATAGATTTTAATAAATGTTATTTATGATATGAAAATTATTGATAGTGTCGTTACTACATTGACTTATTATACAAATAGTGGAGTGTTTTCAAGTTTTGATACTGCATGTATCCTAGCATTTTACTCGCTTGAATATTACATGCTGGCATTATTGAGTTCTTAGCAATCGTGTTACCTTTACTTTTCTGGGCAGTAAGTTCTGCTAAATAACTTAGATTCTGAGCCTTTTCACTGAATGTTACTGGTTTTTTTTCTTTTTTAAAAAAAGCTTTACTCTGTTTTGAGGTTCCAATAGCCCTTTAAAATAATTATCCCTTTTATTTGTCAAGTAGATATGATTTGTGGTTGTGTCTTTTTCACTTTGCTGCAAATTCTAATTTTCTGGCTATAGAGGAGGCACAAAAAATTGGATAGCTTGGATTACCAGCCCGTTTAAAATCACTGATAAATAGCTTTCACTATAGTGCCAGACTATGTGTGTGTGTGTGTGTGTGTGTGTGTGTTTCACTAGGACAGTGAAATGACTCAGATGATTGTAAATGCATCAGACTCGTTTGTAGGCCAAGGACTAGAATCCTTCTTTTCCATTTTATACATGCCCTAAAAACTTACCACATTATATCACCAGGTATGTTTCTAAAACACAAACATTAACAACCTATAAAATGTAAGAGCATAAAAAAAGAACTAAATGAGAAAATCACCTGAAGTATCAAAACTTCTCAACACAATTGAGTTTGAATTTACACAGTTTATATTCTACAGCCTTCACAGCAACAGCTAAGTGGCAGAGGCCAGGCAGCTAAGCCATGGCATGGGAAGATTCCTTCTTTAGAATAGAAATTTCTATTTCTGTTCAAAGCAGTTGGTAGTACATGATGGGAGGTTGGGTGTGATAAGCTGACGCTAGCAACCTCTTGTCGTTCCTTTTATGCAATAAAATGCTCACCAGTTATCAATGACCTCCTTAATCCAACATCCAAAACTGAAAGCTGGCTCAAGCAAGTGAACGTGGTCCGAGTCATACAGGACTGAAAGTCCTCTATCAAAATATACCTACCAGCAACATTCAATCACTGTTTCTCTTTGTAAGCATGGAGTGGCACATTAAGATAAAGTGTGTGTGTGTGTGTGGGGGGGTTTGGTCACAATCTGCTGTGGAACACCCAGCCACAAATCTGAGAACCCTAGGATTCCAGAGAACCCCTGTTGAGAAGCACCATCTTACAATTAAATAATCCTAACCTTCCTTCTCTCCCTCCTCACCTTGACTAAAATGTCAAAGATCTTTTGGTGTATCTGCTGAAAACACAGTACAGTAATCACTTTGTGATTTTGAGCTTGGCCTGCCCAACCCCCAAGGCATTTGCCTAGACAGAGCAGACGTGGAGATGTGCAGGTTATTCCCCTTTTGAGAAAGGACTCCCTGCCCCACTGCAAAAGGTGTGGTTAGCTGATGATGGTCTCCAGCCATTTGTTTCCTCCTGACCCGCCTTAACCTTTGAGACAAGGTCTTGCTATTCTCAGGGCAATCTCAGGCCAATAGCTGAGCAGGGTGGTGGTATGACTCCTGACCCTTTCCACCCATTGTGTGGCTCCTCTGGTGAGTTCTCCTTTTGGCTGGGAGAGACTTGGGAGATCTGTATTGCAGCCTACTGACTCCCCTGCCCAATCTGCTTCCTTCCTTTTCCTTTTATAGCAGTTTACTTTCTAGGAAACTATTTGCACTTCAAAGTCCATCTCAGCCTTTCCTTTCTGACAAATCCAAAATGTTACAGTTGTACCAGGAGTGGTCTGAAAAAGCAGGTGGTAAAATGGGACTTTGGAAATGGGCCACTCACTGGCTGGCTAGTAATGAGCCTCCTCTCCCTCACGGATAGCTCCTAGAACAAGGTGGTGGGTGGTCCAGTTGTTACAGTGTTTACCCATGGTGAGCTGAGAGGTTGAGCTGGAATGGGACATACACTGGCCAGTGCAATCATTCAGGGTTTCAAATGTACCAAGAAATAATAAAAATCAAGACAATGGAATTGGATGGTTTTTACAAAATCACATTGAGTCTCTAGGCTAACTTATAAAGAAGCCCTCATCTGACGCTGCAGAGGCGCAGAAAAGCTGAAGACCAAGCACAGGGTTTGATAGAGCGGCTAAACTCCAAAGATGATTGAATGTTCCAATGAGGCAGATCTGTTACGTGAAAGTCATGGCAAGTTGGAAAAACTTAGGACCCTAAACATGGAATGGGGACATTTGGCTTGAAGATTTGATTTCCTGGACTTACCTGATTTTCTGGCCTTGAAGAAGTTGCCCATTCCTCCCCTTAAGAGCTAGTACCTGCCTACCCAACTCCCATGCCCTGCCAAGCCAGAGGATGAAAGGAGGGATCCCACCTCAGAGGCTGCTCCCACTGCTTTCCTGACTCCAGGCCTATAACGGGAATTAAGGAGCAGTAGAACTCAGGCAGGGATGAACTGCATTTGAAAGGGGAACCCAGGACCACAGTCCAGAGGAGCTACAAGACCTGGCGAGCAGGGGTCAGCAGGGGATGGGGTGAACCTCTGTGCTGGAGGCTGAGGGTGCTTGATCAAGGGAGTCCAAACATAAAAGACTGGTTATCAGAGAGTTTATTGACTTGGGACACTTGTTTGGGGGTTATACCCTGGCAAAAGCCAAGGAGATGGTGCAAACTTGTGGCTGGGATGGCTCCTAGAGCCTAGATAAGGTAACGACTCACACTGAGTGAGGTTGAAATACTTAACATTGCCTAGTGATACACACAAGAGAATGGAAATAAAAGACTGAGTGAGGTAGATGTGCTGTGATGGTTATATTACATGAGGCAAAAAGAATCACCAGATGTTCTTATGTTCCATGGGGAGAGGTCCCCACATCAAACTTTGACCGAGGCCATCAGGAATTCACTGGAGAGGAGGACATCAGTATCACCATGGTGTTCAGTGCTGTCACTCCTCTGTGGACCACAGCTGAAGGTAGAAGAGACCGTCAGAGAAATTGGCTCAATAATAGCAATGGAAATAATTGGGTTCTAACACAATAGAGGCCAGGAAATAGTTCTTAACACCAGACCTGGAAGATCATTGCTCTCCTGAGCACAGATAAGATCAGAGTGACAGCCAAGGGAGCCTAACCCACAGAAAACTATGAAGATGGTTTGTAGAATGTTTTTTGCCATGGGAAAATAGATGGATTGCCAACACAATCAAAAGAAAACCAGAATTGATGAACAGGAGTCTGACGTCTGTTGCCTAAATAAAGCTATATTCTCCTGCCCAGTTTCTGGATCTGAGCCAATTTGCAAACTAGGATCCACTGAGTCAAGAGGATTGGGACCCTCAGGAGAAAGACTCTATTATGCCCTGTGATGGTTCCCCCAGTCCTTCTTCAAAAGAGCCAACAGCCTAGTCCAGTGACTGTATGTTGGGAAAGGGGCAATACCCAAACATACAGAGGCCTATTGGATGCAGGATGTGTTCTGATACTGCTATCAAGTGACCTGATGTGTTACCATGCTTTCTCTATTAGAGTGAGGAGTCAGGAAATAAAAGGGTCCTGGCCAAAATCCAGCTTTGGTTGGTCTACAGGTCTGCGGATGTACCCATTGGTCATTTCCCCATTCCATGAATGCTTATTTAGAATTAACACACTTGGCTTTTGGAATAACTCCCACATTGCATCCTGGTTCTGTGAGATAGAAGCTATCACAGTAGAGAAGTGGGAGCTTCTGAAACTTCCCTCCACGCTTTGTCTAGGATGGTCAATAAAAAACAGCATTACATCCTGTGGGCAGATGCTGGAGAGTAGTGCTACTCTTAAAAATCTCAAGGATTCAGTGGTGGTAGTTAATCCCATTTGCCCCACGCACAAAACAGATGGATCCTGGAGAATGACTATAGACAACCCCAAGATCAACCAGGTTTTTGCTCTGGTATAGCTGCTGTGTGTAATGTGGTTTTATTGCAACCGCGGATTAATAAGGACTTGGGTACATCATATAGAGCTACTGATTTGGCAAATGTATTTTCTATTTAGATCAGTAAAAAGGATCAGAAACAATTTCCCTTCATATGGAGCAAAGACTGTTCTTTAATTTACCGTTTTGCCCCAAGACAAAACTCTCTCACTCTCAGTCCTGTTATAGTCCGAGAACTCTGGAGCATGTGGATGTCCCACAGAACGTCACACTGATCCGTCACATCAGTGGCGCCATGCTGATAGTCAGGATAAGCAAGAAGGGGCCAGCATGCAGGGAAGGACACATGCACTCTAGAAGGTGAGAGGGGTAAATACTTGCAACCCTCAGGGACTCGCCAGTCACTGAAGATTTCAGGGGCCCCAGGGCTAATGGTGTGCTGGGTCACCCCTTTCCAAGTAAGTTGAGGTAGCTTGCATCCATCCTCTATCCCAAAGGACACACTCAAAGTGCCTGCTCTTCCACTTCAGGGTCTGAAGGCAACACATTCTGTACCTAGGAATACTGCTCTGATCCTGATAGTGAGTGACAGGAAAGGTTCCCCCCTTTGAATGGGGCCTAGAACAGGAGAGGACTCTGTAGTAGGTCCAGGTTGCAGCCCCCGGGCAGCAGACCCTTTGGAGGTCAGTGTCATTGGGGGCAGAGAGCTCGTGGGGTGAGGAAGAGAGGGAAGGCAGGAAAGAGAGACAGGTGAATGGGCTGAAGTCAAGGGTGGAGAGCCTTCAGGACTCCTCTGAAGAATGTGTTCCTTTTACTGTGGGCACTTGGGAAGCATTCTTTGTTTTTGTTTTTGTTTTTTCGTTTTGTAAAAGAGTAACTTAGCAATAGGAGTTTTAGAGAAACTTCGATAAGGTTCCATGTGCAAGGTGGACTAAAGGATGCTGGGTGCTCTCAAGAAGATGATTTAACCTTTTACATTTTCTTGTCCCCCCCCCCCCCCCACCGAACATGCTCATGTAAAATGTTTATTTCAACTAGGGCTTGGGAGGAGAAGAGACAGGAGAGTGAGATTGTGTGCATGACACATCCCATTTTGTCCCTGCTTGATTCGGGACTAATTTTTTCTCTTGCTTGTGAGTTTGCTGCAACGCGGCTATTTCATTCCCTGCTCCAGAAGATGGGGAAAGTCATTTCTATCAATGCCTTCATTACTGCATAGACCCAGTACAACCAAATTGCATGTCTTGGGGAATTCATTACAATGAGCTTCTACCTGTGTATTGTAAGTACTACATTGCCTATAACGGACTCTTAAGTTCCTTGGAGAATAATGTTATTTATTCTTTGCAGCTCCTTTAGAATCTCTTAAAAGTGTTTGACTTCCAATAGACTGAAAATATTTTCTAGCAGGAAAAGTAGTCAAACTGTTTCTAGGCATAAAACAATGAAACACTTGTAATAATCAAACTAATCAAACCAAATGAGGTCTTTTCATTTTTGCTTCCATGATCGGGATAATTGAGTTAATTCTTGATTTCACTTGCAATAACAAATATTTGTAGAGTTAATATAGTAGTCATATAGTTCATATTTAAAAAACTAACAGTTTGTCAAATCTGCCCTAATTGAGACCACACACACACATCAGGCAGAGAGAGAGAGAGAAATTACGCTTTGTTCTCCCAAATCTCCTTTTCCTTATAGTGACATCTTGTGTTGTATTGAACGATATGTAAACATAGGCCTGGGGTAACCTTCTGGGTTGGTGCTTCCCGTATTTTTCTTAAGTGTAGGTAATTAGACTCCAGCATTTCCTTATAAGTTTCAATGTGTTTCTCCTCGGAGTAAGGCCAAGTTAGTACTTGAGTAAGAGCTCCCTCCACTGGAGTCTAAGCTTTAAAACTTTTGCCTACTATCTGCCTTCTTGATCTCTTCGTGCATGCACCCCACCTAGCACTGGCAGATTAAACCAACAGAGCATTGAATAATGTCGTTCAGAAAAGCTGCAAGTAAGCCCATTTATCATTCCAAGGAGGTTGAACTGCAGAGAAAAAGAAAAACCCTACAGCAACTTCGTCACTCTCGAATCCCATCGGCCGCACAGAATATGCTCTTGGAAGCTTGGAGCTAAACTGACTATAATCACATGCCTTCAAGGTCCTAGTCCAGTTTTTCATCAAAATCACCTTTTCATGAATTATTGCTTTCAAGAAATAGTTGGAGATTTACATACCAAAAGTTCTATCCCAGGGTCACTGTGCTTCCTTTAAGAAAGTTTACAAATTTGGGCTATCTTTCTAAAAAATAAAAATTCAGATATTTAACATTGTTTTAGGGCTTTTGGGTTAATCAGATATTCTAGTTAATTCTGAGTGACTGCTTTTGTCATACTTGGATTGCATATTTTCAACGAACTGGAATAAAATAAGACCAGATAATTAGCATAAGCTATATAGGCCATGTTCAACCATTCTGGTGAGGTCTAGGGTTCACCATTATGAATATTCATTACTAGCTGCGTAACCTTTATTAAGTTACATAAGCATTTTGAAGATGTTTCTTTATACAAAAATGAGGCTATTAACACATTACATACCTCAAAGGTTTGTTCCAAACATTTAATGAAATAATGAGTGCAAAAGTACCTTGTAAACCATAAAACCTGTTATAGGAGAAACGGCTATGAAGTGGTGAGATAGATGTTTTCAGACTGGCTGAACTTTATAATAAAATCTGTGAATGAGTATCGTATGTGTCATTAATACCATTAATATAGAGACATACTACATATCATAGCTTTATCACGAGGACCAACCAAGCAAGTAACATTTAGCCTAATGGAGAATGTTATCTTTTCACATTAATAGAAATATACCAGTTTTTTTGTTTTTTTACTGATGTTATTTTTCTAAACCCAGTGCTCCATTTGCAAAAAAAAGAGAAAAAGTGAAATTTCATCTTGGAGGGTTTATTGTGGATTTCTTTTTTGAGTGAGCAGGTATTTCTAGCTTATCATAGTTCAGTAGTATCAGTGAAATTTGAGTATTTTTGCATAAATTGCACTGTCAGAGTCAACATAAGCCAATTGATGCATACAGTCCTCCAAAAATAAATTAGATTGTGTGATCACAGTGCTGCCAGAATATGTGTACATACTTACTGTGTTCGGCTTTATCGGTATCTACTCCTGACCACATTTCTCCTTTCCCGTGTCACGAATCTAATCACATCAGCAGGAACTCAATAGATCTTGGTTGAAAGTAGTCATTATACTCACATATGGTAGAAATATCAAGCCCCTGGAATAATGTCAAAATTAAATATTATAATTTTTCAGACATTGAAAAAAATCAGAGGCAGCTCGTTACGTGGACTACCAACATATATTTCAGGTATTTTTTCATGGAGTGAGTGCTCCTTATCAAGTGGAAATCATTCTATAATTGGCTCAGTAAATGTTTGCTGATGATTCTCATACTGAATTATTTCAGAATTTATTTTGTTTATTACGACCAAAGAAGATGAGAAGCATGTCCTTAGAGGTTCAAATTCCGTTATAGTTATGTACTGATGAGAGTTCTATCTCATTCCTCACATCACTTCCTTCTTACCTTTTCTGATAAAGTTATGTGCTTCCTTCATGTGTTCAAGTAATTCTTTGTATATTTCACAACACATTGCATTAAAAAAAATTCTTTCAAGGGCTCAAGGATTCTGAACTCTTTGGAGTTGTTTTGTTTTGTTTTTAATATCTTTAGTACCTAGCGCAGTGCCCAGGGTCCCCACCATAAACAATCTCACTATACCGTTGTTGTATAATAAGAGAATAACAAAAGAAATATTTTCATTCTTTCTCTACCTTGTTAAGATCCTTGAGATATGACAAGGTGGGATCCTCAGAAAAATATTCGTAAGCATCAGGGCAACCGCTTGCTTGATTTAACAATTTGCCTATAAAGTCTGCTAAAAAAAAATCTGAACTTCCCAGGGGATAAAAGTAAATGATAATTTTTTTGTTGTTGTTTAGGGTTGGAACATTTGAAGTGAGCAGCTGGGACTATATCCTCCTTGCACTTTGTTCATACATAAGGAGAAATGAAAATTCTGAAAAGACATCTGTATTGTAAATCAAAATACATTGCTGAAATCAATGTTGAGTTGACATTCTGCTTGCAAATATTCTTTTGAGATTGGTTCTTGTAAATCTCTTTCCCATCTGGTTTTTATGTCTGCTCTGGGACTTGTATGCACATAGTTGTCTAGGATCTGCTCAGAATGTTGAAATAAAGTGTGTGGTTTTTAATAAAAGGTTAGCCAGGAGGGGAAGATACTGTCTTGGTCATATCTAAACTGCTTATATATCTTGTAGCTTGGCTTAACTTTTGGAAACTTTGCAAAGTGTTTTCTTGGAATAACAAAACTTATTTGAAGTCATGAGATAATCCTACCCTGCAACTTATATCTTTGTAAAGAACATTTGCTGGGAGGATAATTTTTATTTTTAAACACAGGAAGAATGAGCAGCAGAGAAAAGTTGGTGATTGCAATTTCCTCTCTTACTATAATTGCACTATTTCCATTAGATTAATGATGGAAAGGAACAATTGTTTGTGTAAGTTCCTTTCCTTATTGAAAGTTAGTTAATTTGAGAATGTTTACCCCTTCTTAAAAGGCAAATTCAATGATGACAGAGGGAAAACAATCAGTCAGAAACGTGTCATGATAAAAAAGCCCTGTGACTGGAACTTCACATCTGGAACTGATATCCCTCCTTGAGTTTTATGAGGGATTGGTGTTCTGAATGGACTTCCAAGTGAGAACATCATTGCCACCCTCACCACATAACATTTACTCAACTGTAGTCTTTAATTACAGGTCAATGATTAATCTTTACACCCCAACCAATCTTGCATTCATGCAAGGGAAAAGAAATATCACCTTACCTCTTGGAAGCATGAAGTTGGTGCATGCTCTTTGATCTTCTGTGTTAAATGGGGTCTGTGTGTGTGTGTGCGTGAGCGTGTGTGAGCTTGTGGGTGGGTGTGCACTTAGGTGTGTATCAGGGCATCTTAGAGGGAGATGGGAAGAAGAGAAAGCACTGAAAAAGCTCTGCATAACCCTGAATTTCCTCCCCACTAAGGAAAGAGCTAAATAGATCCACTGGAGCTAGGAGCTTTCTCTCTGAGAATAAGGACAAGGCTACTGACTTCAGTTTGTCATTTTAGGGGGATTCTTTTTGACTTGAATAATACAGAGTAAGAAATCATGGAAGGAATAAAGGGAAGTGAAATGTACCCCCTTATAGACCTTTGGGGACCATTGTTGTGTCCATTGTAGATTTAAGCTTATCAAGTGAACCTCAACATCATCTTCATTCCAGCGAAGTCCCCTCTTACTTGCATGTCATGTCCAGCGCTCTCCACCCAAGCCCTCACACAATAGCAAATCCACAATCTACTGTCATATGTTATGGTTTTAGACTTGGTTTTAAAATAGAATGGGACAAACTATTTTGTAGAGGGAAATATTTTAATATTCTCTATTATCCCTCACCGCTAAGGATTTCACAATAATTCTAGAAACAGAATGGCTTTTATGCCTTGATATCTGACTTTATAGTTCTCTTTTCTTTCTTTCTTTAGTAAAGATCAGTCATTTTCAAACTTTGATATCTGTAAGAAAGAGATTTTTCAATGATAATTTTTTCTACATATGCTTTTTACTTGTTTACTTAGGACTTGCATCTCTGCTTAAACTGTAAGTCCCCTTATTATCATCCTCCGGGCCTCTCTCTCTGCCTTTATTTCCCTAAGAGGAGGTAAAACAAAAGGAAACCCAGTGAGGAACCCTTGCAGCCTGCTTGCTGACCTGCTGCAAAATCCAGGATGCCTTAAGGGCACTGGCGAGCTTCGGACAGTACAATTTAAGAACGCTTAGGGAGCAGGGGAACTGCAGGCCGCGAGCCAGGCCTCTGTATTCTAGAAGCAGTTTAACAGGATAGCTGCTCCATGTTGGTCTTCAGAAGGGGTTTGGTGGCTGATACCCTATGTGAGGCCATGTTCCTTTGTAACCTGACAATACAGTCTTATTACTTACTACATGTGCATGACTAATATTTGTTTCTTCCAAGTTCAAGAGTGAGCCCACAATGCGGTGGGCACTCCCTTCGTGAGCCTAAAGACAGAAATACCACGACACACATTTCATTCCTTACAATGAAGTTACAAAAATGTCAATTACACTTGGACTTTCTAAAGCAGCTGTGTTACTTGACCAGTTCGACTCCTGTTAGGACTCCCCAGCATCACATAACATCAAGCCGAACAGACAGCATAGGGCTTTCCTTCCTAGTTTTTTTTTTTTAAGATTTTTTTTTAAAATTTATTTATTTGACAGAGATAGAGACAGCCAGCGAGAGAGGGAACACAAGCAGGGGGAGTGGGAGAGGAAGAAGCAGGCTCATAGCAGAGGAGCCTGATGTGGGGCTCGATCCCGTAACGCCGGGATCACGCCCTGAGTCGAAGGCAGGCGCTTAACCGCTGTGCCACCCAGGCGCCCCTCCTTCCTAGTTTTTAACCACTGCCTCCAGATAATCTTGTGAAGCACATGTTTCCTTGTAGTTACCACCGTGTTCTAATTCTTTCTTATTGTTTGCAAGTCTGTCTGTAACTTTGGGCATTACCTTGCCTTGTTCCTAGGCTTCCATCCACCATTTCACATGGAGCTTTCTTTCACTTCCTCTTGTCCATCATTAGGGAGTCATCTTCTCATTGCCAATAATCTGTAACTAAAGACGGGGAATACCTGCGATGAAATAAAACGGTTTCTTATTGTCATCATATCACTGTTATCTGATATAGGGAGAGTGCTTATGAATGTGTGCTTTAATGAGCAAATGTTTAAAGGTCTGTGAGTTGTGTGTGTATGTGTGGTATGTGTGCACAATATGCAATCAGTGAGTCTCAGGTGGTTTGATTAGTGATGCTCTGAAATAGATTCTGTGCCCGGTGGTCTCAGGAGCTTGAGACGGAGTGTGCACAAACAAGTCATTTTAATGCCAGCCACTTTCTTTTTCTATTACACCGCGACATAGCCCCATTATGATGGCTATAAAGACAATAAAGGCTAACTTAATATAGATCATGTCACTTCTAAAATGGTCCCCATCCGAGATAATTGAAACCTCTCCGGCCCATTGGGAAGCACGGTCATGTAGTATGAATGGTGTCAGTGGTTTACCACTCTTTGGAGACTGATTTATTTAAATGCATTTTGTACAACAGAAATATATCTTCCACATAAAGAATTGTTTGTAAACTGGATCTTTTTGTTGTTGTTGTTCCTAAACACCTGAGTAAATAGGTAAATATTCTGCCCAGCTGAACCTCAGACATCTGGATAAACGTGCAGATTGGTGAGAGTCGCTAAAAAGTAAGACATAGGGTGGTTCTCTCTAACAATCAGCTTCAAAGGACAGAGATTGACTCCAGCGAATGATCCAGTGACCACAACATTTGAGACAGACAGAATAATAGTGTGGAAAGGGACAAAAGGGGGAATTTGTAGGTGTCTCATCAGGCACACAGATCAACACCAAGAGAAACAACATGAATGAAGAGCAGCTTTTTACACATGCTCGTTTAGCAGATCTACCTGTTTCTCCCAGGACTCCGTTGGTGAAGGTGCAAAGGGCATTTCCCCCCCTAGATCGATCTGTATATTAAGGAAACGTAGAGCCCAGAAAATCTCTGTGATAACTTCTGGAGAGGATATCGTCTGTCTCACGTCCCGGGGCATGGTTTCTGTGAGAGAAGTAGCAGTGAGGGAAAGAGGGAGGCTGAAGAGGGAAGAGGGAGTCCCTTGATATTCTCCAGCATCATGGCCTAGCGAGGTGATTAAGACTTTCTTTTTGTGTTAGAGTTGTTAAGCCCTTACTGAAATACAAGTTAAGAGCTACGAACAGACACTAAATATATAAAAAATATGAATTCCAGCAGGGTTTGGATTCATGCTGTGTTGTATGTGTATACATGTGTGCTCACTTGTGTGCATACGAATGACAGTGTGAGCACATAGTTACTGACCTATGGATTTTGAAGTTCGTAAGATTAAAGGGAAAGAATATATTTTCACAGAAATCATGATATTTACTAGTGAAAGTTTGTAAGCATTCCCATTAAAATCAGACTAAGACATTTAAATGATATAAATATCTTGTCTATATTATTTCTTGTTCTAGAAACTGCAGTCTGTGTTTCTTGATTCCTGACTCTCTGAAATGAGGGCATGATGCTCATACCCAGTTCTGCTAAAGGGAAATAATTTTTTATTTGCCTGTTTCATATACATAGAAAAACTGTTTTGTAAGTTTTAGTATATTTAGTAAGTTGGATTGTTTAGGGCTTCAAAAATCATATTAAGACTTTTGATCTTCATAAGAGATGTACAGTATCTTTAAAATGTTGGGGCACCTGGGTGGCTCCATTGGTTAAGCGTCTGCCTTCAGCTTAGGTCATGATCTCAGGGTCCTGGGATCAAGCCCCGTATCAGGCTCCCTGCTTAGTGGGGAGTCTGCTTCTCCCTCTCCCTCTGCCCCTACCCCCACTTGTGCTCTTTCTCTCCCTCTCACATAAATAAATAAATAAAAAATCTTTAAAGAAAATGTTAAGTAGGGGTATGAAATAATCAGATATTAATTTTAATACTATACTGCAGCTTCTAGGTAGAAAATAGATTGGAACAGGGTAAAAGTAAATGGCGTAGAAACATGAGGAAGTTCTTTGGACATGGTGGCAGCTTGATCTTGGGTGAGGGAGTGGAGATTTTGAGAAGTGAATAGTGGCATGGTGTAGCTAAGGGGTAGTGGGAATAGGGCTCAGTGATGGGCTGTCCATGGGGCTAAGAGACAGGAAGGTGCCAAACATGGCCCCATGTTTCTGGCAGGAGCAACTGGATGAATGGTGTTGAAGAATGGAAGAACATATTCAAATTCGGATGGGTGTTCAGAAAGAAAAGAAGTGCAAGTTGGGGCATGTTCAATTTGAGGTTCTTGTGAGACAGTCAAGGGGAGATCTCGGTTTGGAAGCTGGTTGTGTGCATCTAGAGCCCCGAAGGTCTTGGACGGACACACAGAGAATAGTAAATGTGTTTGAAGTTATAAAGAGAGGGTGAGATGGTAAATGATGGTGAAGTAAGACACAAATAAGAAATGATTATGAGAAAGAATGAAGACACAAAGAGGGTCAAGACCAATCATCGAGCCTTACATTGAAAACCGGGGATGTACTGTATGGTGACTAACATAATATAATAAAAAATCATTATTAATAAAAAAAAAAAAAAAAAAAGAGGGTCAAGACCAAACAAAATTTCAACATTTAAAAGGTAGATGGTGTGTGACAATTTTTCAAAGGGGACTGAAATGGAGTTGTTGGAAAGGTCGGAGGAGAATCTCAAGAGCGTACAATTGTGGAATCCAAGGACAAAGAATACTTCTAGGAGGAAGAAGCTGATGGGAAATTGCCTAAGATTTGGAATGATTAGAAAATGTACATTGGGTTTAGGAACATGAAGGGAGGTCATCTGTGACCCATGTGAGAACAGGCTATTTGGGTGATGGGGAGAGACGCTAGAATGGAATCACCTGAGAGTGAGTGCAACGTGTGGAAGTGAAGGCTGTTTGCAAAGACATTCTTTGGATGACAGTTGCTGTTAGAGGGAGTGATAGAGGGGTCAGGAGCTTGAGGGGCATGTGTGAGTCAAGGAGGTTTTCACTGTTGTTATGCTGCTGTTGTTGTTTTTAATGAGAGAGACTGTAACACATCTGAGTGATAATGGCAAGTGTCTAGGGCGTAGCAAGGAATCGAAGATATTGCCAGTGTGGAGAAATCACAGAGGCAGCTGGGCAGGGACAGAGATGCCACAGGCAGGACAGAAAGCTGGAAGGCAAACCATACACACACACACACACACACACACACACACGTACACACACACATGTACATGCACACACACACATCAGATTTCTAAGAAATAAGTATCTGGCAAGGGGCATTTCTGCAGGATATATTTTTATCATAGTAGATACTAAGCATGCCGGGGAAAGTGCTAATTTCTTTCCTCACAGCAGTGCAATTCCTACAGCATACTAGAAGCTCCATGAGGGTCTGGATTTTTCTACATTTTGCTTTGTTGTGCTTCCCAGTGCCTAGAACTGTGCTTGGCACATAGTAGGCCCTGAATAAATATTTCTTAAGTAACTGAATAGCTAGATAGGTTTGGTGGTTCTACTTTTGTGGATGAGGGAATGGACAATTAGAAAGGTTAACTAACTTGCCCAATCTCAGAGGCAACAAAAAAGGACATCTGAGTTTGTACCCAGGCAAGGGTCTTGATTAACACGCTAACTTGCCTTACATTTTGAATCATATTTGACGAAACAAATATTTCTTTTTAGAATTTTTGTGTTTCCACGTGCTACTACCTCCATTGTGCCAAAGGATTTTGAAGTCTTAGACTCAAGCTTATTAGAGTTGTTCATTTTTTTTTCTTTTTGGGCACTTTTTAAAAATAAAGTTCAATTAGCCAACATATATTACATCATTAGTTTTTGATGTAGTCAAGCTTATTAGAGTTTTCCAAAAGTATTGACGTTGACATCTGTCTGTTTGATTAACTATGAAGAGAAGGCATTACCAGGCTCTCCAGGCCCTATTTCAAGAACAATCAGCAAGCAGAAGCCTTGCTTCTTTTCCTTCAAACCATGCACTGTACTAAATTCAGGCGTCCCTCTCATTGCCACATTCTCCCTTGTGCTCAGCTGTGGATATGCTTTCTTCTTTTTCCTGTCTCAGTCCCGGGCTTCAAGATATCTTTGAGTACCTCTCTTAATTTGTGCCTGTGATCCTCATTGTCTTTGCTTTTTTCTT
The DNA here is from genome assembly GCF_024610735.1 of Ursus americanus. Taxonomy (NCBI): domain Eukaryota; kingdom Metazoa; phylum Chordata; class Mammalia; order Carnivora; family Ursidae; genus Ursus; species Ursus americanus. The sequence continues at coordinate 21,283,633 of NC_142135.1, forward strand.
TTCTGTCTTTCCACCTCTGCCCCAACTATTAAATCCCAGCTTTCATCTAGCTTTTCAGGGAAGCTCACATCTCATGAAATTGTTAGAGCCTGGGAGCTCCAGAGAACTAGAGGTACTGTCGCACTGAGCAGTAGACTTGATGACCATTCCATACTTAAAAAATAGGAGACACAGAATCATAGCAGTTCTTGATAAATGCAAATGGCCATGTCACCAGAGAATGAAATGAGAGCAAAATAGTTCAAAATCCAAAGCAGAGGGTCAATAAAAGGCGAGAAATCCTGAGAAAACAAAAGGAAAAATATTTCCTTTGGACATGCTAGGCTTATTTCTAATGAGGAAGACTTGGAATTCTGAGTATTATTTATAGCTTATGTATTTAGGTTAATTCTATAGTAAAATATATTCTCATTCTCAAATATGAGTTCAGTTCTCAAATAATCATTTTTCATATTGATACGGGTATATATTGTTGTACACAGTGTTCTTTAACAGGTTTGACTCCAAATGACTTCGAAGTCAGGACACGGTGATTAGTCAAGGGGACCATGTAAGTAGTACCTACCTGTGCGATTCTGTGTGACAAAGTCTTATTTCTATCTGGATATACTATGGTCTACTTTAGACAGTGAAAAAAACCCCTCATGCTTATTTATCTCTGTTGACTTAACTCTGTGTTTCTAGAAACTTCTACTTTAATGGCCATGCCTCCTACTCCTAGGTTATTACTATTGTGGTGCTCATCTAATAAGGTTTTTAAGTGAAAGGCCTTGAATCTTTTGGAAGGGAGAAAAAACTGCTTACTCCCCTCTCCCAGCTTTATTGAAATATAACTGATAAATAAAAATTGTATATATTTAAGGTATACAGTATGATGATTTGATACACACACACACACACACACACACACACATTGTGAAACGATTACTACAGTCAAGTTAATTAACACATCTATCACCTCATATAGGTTTTGTTCTATTTTCATTTTTATTTTGGTAGTGGTGGTGAGAACACTTAAGATCTATATACTCTTTTAGAAAATTTCTAGTATGTAATACAGTATTATTAACTACAGTCACCATGTTGTACATTAGATCTCCATGACTTACTCATCTCCTTGCTGAAAATTTGTACCCTTTGACCAAAAAACTGCTTACTTTTAAGAAGTGTATTAATTCTTTATAGTTGCCAGAGTAGAATTTACAAATTTTACAGTTTGTGTGTTCCTGTGCTCCTATCCTCAGTTACCTGATTACCTGAGAAAAGATTAAATTGCATTGTTAATTCAGAGACTTCGGGCTGGTTAAATGCCGAAAGCCGTGCTAAATGCTGTTATCTGCCTCATTCGCGCTCATCTGTGATGTGGTCCAACAGCAGTTGTTACCCACTTGCGGTGGAAGTGGTCGTCAAGGAGACCTGGCAGCAGGATGACAGTAGTTCAGAGCTTGATATCAGAACTGCTATGTGTCTTTAGACAAGTGAATTAAACTCTTGGAGTCTATGCTTTCATATTTTAAGATAAATAGATGGGATAAATAACATTCATTTATTTCTTCAAATATTTATTGCGTTCCTTCTATGGTCTAGTTACTTGTTGTTTGAGATACAACATTGAACAGGATAGCCAGAGTCCCTGCCTTCATGGGATGTACTTTGTGCTAGCTGAGAGAGATGAACATCTAGGTGATTATAAAACAGACAAGAGATGATACCAGTGGAAACATAAGTGCCAAGATCCTATTCTGTCAAATTTATTAATCTTTTAGATGGATTGCTGTGCTGATCTGCCTTTCTTTGAATTTGTCATGCACTCTCCATTGTCCCCAGGTCTTTGAACATGTTCCTTTACCCAGAAGAGCATTTACCCCATTCCTCACCTAGCTTATGCCGACATGGTCTCCAAGGTCCAGCTCAAGCATGACTTCTCAGGGAAACCTTTGAACTTCTGAGTCTGGTTTAGATGGTCCTCCTGAGTGCCCCTCATCTTCATGTGTCCTTCAATCACAGCAGCTTGGCTTTGTTTATTTACTTGCCAATATCCACTATCAGAACTTGAACTCATTCAGTGTAGGAATGTCATTTCTCCATCTCTATATTCCTGGAAGACAGTCTAATATTTGGTTTATAGCAATTCTTGATCATACAAGTATCAAACATTAAATACCTATGAGGTTCCAGGTACTATTAGGAAGTCAGTTTCATCATGTTATTTATTTTTACAGTTACCCTCGTTATTGTGGTTTTAATATTATCCCTCTTTAAAGATGGAGAAATGGAGGCTCACGGAAGCTCAGCAGTTTGCCCAAGGTCACACAGAAAGAGAAAGCCAGAGTTAGAAGCTGTTTTTCCAGGTTTCCTTCTTTATTCTACCACTGAATGAACATCATGGGTTTTATTTTATTAACGTGTGTGTGTGCTGTGAAGGAAATCGTCTTCTCTAAGAAGAACCCAAGGCTAATGGCTTTTATGCCATATTTGCATAAGCTGGTGTAAATCCACCCTTGGATAATTTTGCTCTACTATAGGAGAAGAAACAACACACTTCTTCAAGTGAACAGATGTCTATGCATAGATATCTCTGTGAGGCAAGGTCATGTTAGGGCCTAATATGCATACCTCTGTAAGATATATATATATATGTGTGTGTGTGTGTGTGTGTGTGTATGTATATATACATAGGAGGTATATATGTGTGTGTATATACATATATATATATACACACACATATATATACATATATACACACACATATATATATCTATATCTTGCAGAGGATATATACACACAGTATACATATATGCATACTTACACACACATATATACACACACTTATATGCATATTTGCATATGATATACATACATAAGACACAGAACATTAAGAAGAAACAGAGAAGGAGAGCAGAAGACCTAAAGGCAGGTGCCTTGGGAGATATTAGGATTATAATTCTGAGACAGAGAAGAGATTATGCAGTTTTCATGAAAAGATTTGTAATTGTGACAGACCCAAATAAAGGATTTGGGAGACAGGCAATATTGACTCCAAAGAGATGTATGGAGGTGGTTGGAGAACATTTTCTGCCAACCAGAGAAGAGTTATATCTTCATTGAAAGCCAGAGGAAGTCCTAAATTCCCACTTGACTAGACTTTATAGAACTCAGTTCAAATATTGAAACAACACATATTTTCTTTGCTTTCAAATTTTCCCAACATAATCGGCTAGCCAGACAAAATCTTTGTTCTTTTTTAGCCAGAGACAGTGGCATAAAATAGAGATATGAGTGTTTCTGCTATAATGCCAATGTTTGCGCTATTGAAAAACCGTACATTCTGTAAAATTGAACACTAAAAATAACAGGGCCCATGGGGAAGATAAAATGAGGGGAGACCACTCAAAACTGTGGAGTTCAGAGGGCACTAAGAAAACAAAACAATTACTATTAAAAAATATATATATAGGCATTGTTAACCCGCTAACAGCATTTGCACCTGACTTTGAAGTAAGTTGGTCATTAGCAGTCTTAAATCCTAGATTTGAGATACAGATTTTCCAATATGAATAATTTTTATCAAAACAATCTGATCTAATATACAGCCTTTTTCATTAATCCATTGTTTTAATTCAAGGAGTAATGTTTTTGCATCTTCTTTAACTGTGTTGTCGGCTTCACCAGTGAGCTTAACATCATTGCACATGTGAAGATACTCTTGAAGCACTAATGGGAAGCGCTTTTGTCAATTTTTAAGCCTTTTTCAAAAGATTTCCATATATGCTTTTTCTTTAATTGTGACAAAGCTTGCTCTACCTAACTTTAAAACATTAAGCTACTAGGAAACAATGTATAAGAACCAGCATTACTTCTGAGTTATAAGAACATCGTTCCCTATTTACCAGTCATATAGGGGATAATTTACATCAAAGAATTGGCTGTTTTACAACAACAGATCCTCCTAATTCATGTGTTAGTAAGGTTCCAACATCATGCAGTGAATGCCAGATTAGTCTGTATAAAACTGTCTCATTGACTGTGTCCAGGACCTGTTTCATCTTAATCCATGCTGGGGTTTTCAGTAACAACACAGGCAACAGGATTGTGCTTGTAGACTAGCAGTGTAGAGTAGGCATGCCTGGTGGAGGGGGGCTTTAAGGAACGGCAGGGTGATACCTTGGGAAGGATAAAAGAAACACAAATACCTCTATAAGCCTAACAGGTCGTTTTAGCTGTGGTGGTGGATTTGTTTTACATCACATGATCATTTACCTCCTTGTTTCTTCTCCAATTAGATGTTTCTTCCTTTCTTCATTTTCTCTTTCTTTCCTTGCTTTCTTTCATTTTTTCATCCTTTCCTTTTTTTTAAAGATTTTATTTATTTATTTGATTGATTGAGAGAGAGAGTGTGAGAGCGAGTGTGGAGGGAGGGGCAGAGGGAGAGGGGGGAGAGACAGAGAGAATCTCAAGCTGACTCTGCACTCAGCCCAGAGCCCAATGTGGGGCTCGATCCCATGACCCTGAGATCATGCCCTGAGCCAAAATCAAGAGTTGGATGCTTAACCAACTGAGACACCCAGGCACCCCTCATTTTTTTCATCCTTTCATTAATATTTTCTTCCATCTGTCTGTCTTTCCCCCCTTTGTTTACTACACATTAAATATCTACCATGTACTAGGAACACTGCCGGGTTCTGGGGATGAAATGGCGAGCAGAGGCAGGGTTTAGAGTAGTGTGAGGAGATAGGCATTAAACACATACTCACACAAAGAAATGTAAACTAACAAGGTGAAAAGTATTACCAAGAAGAGGAGTGATAGAAGTATGTCCGAGGGCTAATGCATGCCAAAGGAGCATGTCAGGGATCATGTGCAGTGAGCGACCCTGCAGCCCCAGTGCTTGTGAGGAACTGAAGGAAGGCCAGGGCGGCTGGAGGACCAGAGCTCAGAGGGGCTTCAGGTGGAGCCAGACCAAGCAGAGGCTGGCTGGCCTGGGCTGGAATGAAGAGTTTTATCTTCAATCCCAGTGAAACAGGAATCACTGAAATCATACATACAGGAGATGTGCGATATGATCAGACTTACATTTTGAAGGTATGTCTCTGCTTACACTATCCTAAGATCAATATATAATTTTTGAGCTTGTTGTGTTAATTTTGCATCTTCAAAATATCCCTGTAAGAAAAAAGCAATCCTTATATTTGCTTTCTTATTTCCATTTTGCAGATAGAGAGATTGAGGCCAAAGGGAGGATCATCCTTTGCTTAATCAGGCCTATTTTGTTTCTCACTTTTCTTCTAAGGGACATCAGTGTCACATGGGGTGACATCAAAACTATGAAACAAAGCTATAATCATTTGACGTTTCTTTGAACAGAGGGCCCCAAGTCCCTCACTTTTCCTACTCTCAATCCAGAAAACAGCTTCTACTCCCGCCTGAGCTCTCATTTATAAGCTCCTTGTGTTTCAGGCTTATTGGAGGTATTTGCAGACGTTTCTGCCACATTACACACACACATCTTTAGGGATCTATCATCAAAAAGGGAAGTTTGAAAAGATCAGTAGAATTAGCAAAAGAATAAAAGAAAAAGAAGTTGGAGTTTCAGCAGTAAGCTGTCTACCTGAGGCCACACTGCCTCATTCCCTTGGCAACCATACTTGCTATTAACAGTTTTCATAAATAATTCAAGCCTCCCATTTGCACTCTCCATAATCCCTCTTATGGAGGCAACAGCACAGTGTGCTTCTTTACTGAGGGGTTTCTGGTTAGGCAAGCCATACTCCTACCCTTCCACCTTCACACAAACCATTAAGGCATAGTCATAAGAGCGCCAGCAATGTGCTCGTTGTTGGGCAGGATCTAAAGGAAACACTGGATATTTCCTAGTTAATTTTACACTCAACTAACTCTATTACCAGACACCCCGAGTGTGGTTGTTTGGCTATGGTGAGCAAAGGCAGCCTTTAACAGTTGAACACATATATATGAAGACATCAGTCAAGATCATGTGAAGAAAACGGTGACCATTGAAAATCACCCTCATCTCCCACCACGTCCTGTGTGTTCAGTTCACCCACGCAAGCATGCTGAGGTGAGGAAGAAAACCATTGAGACTGTTGCAGAGGAGGGGGAGAGCTTGGTGTTCATAGGTATCTTCTGATTTTCTTGAAGTTTGTACAAGCTGTCATTCCAACAACAGAAGATGACTACACAAGACACTTCACAATGTAACGAAGAGAGCATAGAATCTATCCTAATTATTATTTCTGATTTTTAAACAATTAGCTCATAGATGTGACCATTGACCATATTCACCAACATGTACAATTTCTCTATTAAAGGGACTTATATGTTTATGCATTAAATTAAATAAGTTCCACTACCAGAAAAAATAAACCTAACCCTCTGCTCAGAACCTCCTTTAATGACATGTTCTTTCTTTTAGAAAGCAGAGTTGCTTTGAGAAAGGACACTGTCTTTAACAACTAATCATTTCTCTACAAATAATGATAACAGCCTACTTGGCAAGTTCTGGCTGCCAGCAGTAGTGCTTGAGGTGAAGTTATGAGAGGTGGGGCCTGGGCCAGAAGGAAGAAATTGAAGGAGAGAGCACCAGCTGTAAATTTTTCACTTGTCTAATGGACTGTATTTTTAGGGTCAAGAAGCAGAGTTGCTGGTGGGGAGGAATTACATTATCACAAAAGTGTTTGAAAGAAGAATTCTCCCTAGTCTTTTGTCATGATCAAATCTTCAAGAGTCCTGTATGATAAATGGGCATAATGTAAACTTACCTAGGGTCCAATCACTTTGAATCTAAAGTGTGATCATAGATCATTTGATGATATTAAAAATAACCAAACAAACGATTTATCAGGTTAGGGCCAAGATAGTTCTACATGGCACAAAAACACACTTTCCTGGCATCAATTTCCTGACATTGAAATGTTCAGTAAGCAAAAAGTAATGAAGGACCTGGGTGGAGAATGAACATTTTTGGGAAATGTACAGGAAGATTTTACAATTTTGAAGTTAGTTTTTTCTCCACTAAGGTACCTAGTGATTTGGGAATAGACAGAGGGACAGAAAGAAGAGAGACAGAATAGAGGAAAAGGTATTAGCAAAGGGAGAATGGGAAAAGAAAGCTCAAAAAGAGTGAGAAACAATGAGGGAGGCAATATGTCAAAGGGTGCTTCTTTTTAAAAAAAATTTAAGTTCAATTTAGTTAGCATATAGTATATTATTAGTTTCAAGGGTAGAATTTAGTGACTCATCAGTTGCATATAACACCCAGTGCTCATTACATCAAGTGCCCTCCTTCATGCCCATCACCAATTACCCCATCCCCCACCCACATTTCCTCCAGCAACCCGCAGTGTGTTTCCTATAGTTAAGAGTCTCTTATGGTTTTTCTCCCTCTCTGTTTTCATCTTATTTTATTTTTCCTTTCCTTCCCCTGTGTTCATCTGTTTTGTTCCTTAAATTCCACATGAGTGAAATCATATGGTATTAGTCTTTCTATGATTTATTTTGCTTAGCATAATCCCCTCTAGTTCCATCCACATCATTTCAAATGGCAAGATTTCATTCTTTTTGATGGCTGAGTAATATTCCATTGTGTGTGTGTGTGTGTGTGTGTGTGTGTGTGTGTGTGTGTATTACGTCTTCTTTATCCATTCATCTGTCGATGGACATCTGGGCTTTTTCCATAGTTTGGCTATTGTGGATATTGCTGCTATAAATACTGGGGCACATGTGCCCCTTTGAATAACTATGTTTCCTTTGGATAAGTACCTAGTAGTGTAGTTGCTGGGTCATAGGGTAGTTCTCTATTTTTAACTTTTTGAGGAACCTCTGTACTGTTTTCCAGAGTGGCTGAACCAGTTTGCATTCCCACCAACAGTGTAAGAGGGTTCCCCTTTCTCCACATCCTCATCAACATGTGTTGTTTCCTGAGTTGTTATTTTTAACCTTTCTGACCCATGTAAGGTGGTATCTTATTGTGGTTTTGATTTGTATTTCCCTGATGCCAAGTGATATTGAGAATTTTTTCATGTGTCTGTTGGCCATTTCACATCTTCTTTGGAGAAATGTTCAAAGGGACTGAAACCGTAGAAGACTCCAGAATAATTTTGGATAGGGACCAACCAAAAGTTTTCATTAGTCTAAATACACTATTTGTATTTATGGTATGTTGTTTATAATCTGTTTCTAAATAGGGACTATTTAATCCTTTCTGGAATGAGATGCAGTATAACTAAACAATTAAAAACAAGCCCAAAATGACTTCCATTGCTACCAAAAATAGGGCATGTAAAAAATAAAGTATTCAAGAAATAAAGTGTAGTGAGAAGAAGCATTTGAGTAGAGCTTCCTATTATGGAACTATATTTAGCTTTGGATTCATGTATTATAAGGCAAAGGGAGAAGTGATCTAGTATTGTTGGATTAGAATTAGAAGAGCAACAACAACAAAAGTAAGCAGCCTAAAATTTTATCAGAACATTAACACTTCTGGGGCGCCTGGGTAGCGCAGTCGTTAAGTGTCTGCCTTCGGCTCAGGGCGTGATCCCCGCATTCCAGGATCGAGTCCCACATCGGGTTCCTCTGCTGGGAGCCTGCTTCTTCCTCTCCCACTCCCCAGCTGTGTTCCCTCTCTCGCTGGCTGTCTGTCACATAAATAAATAAAATCTTAAAAAAAAAAAAAGAAAAGAACATTAACACTTCTTTTCTGGTACTGAAAAACAATTACTTATACACCAGATAAAGTAAAGGGCAATGTTTTCAGTATGGTTTTTACAAAAGGAAAAAAGAATTAAAAAAGAATCTTAATGAAAGTATTTTATGTTTATATAGTGCTTTATAATTTATCATATACTTTATTTCACTTGATCTTTACAAACAACCCTATGACTTATATAAGGCACATACAATGATTATTTTGAGACAAAATTTAAAAGCTTACAAATACAGCACTCTTGGTAAAATTGAGGGACAATGTACTGAAACTCAGGTCTTCTGACTCTTAATTCCACTTTCTTTTTTGAAAATCTGAAGGGAAACTATTAAATCAGTGATTCTACTAGTTGGATTGCCTGAGAATTAACTGAAATTGTTGAAAAATAGAACATGTTTGGATCTATCCTAGACCTCCTGATACAGATCTCTGATATAGAAATATAGGCATGTTCATTTATAGAAATCTACAGAGATTATTTTCATGTACATTAAAGGTTGAGATCTTACTGAATTAAATCTTAAATTAGTAAAGACCTTGTCCATGGAACTAATATCATCCAGATGAATTCTTGTTTATGGTTGGATTTAATACAGATGTAGAACTTGAAGATCCAATAAGAATGTCCCTAAATCTCTTTCTCCCAAGAGTCAGATGTCTCAAGATAGCCTTTGGCAAAAATTGGAAGTAGGAATCAGCTTGCAGTTGTGTGCCTGAAATGCTGATATGCTAAAATGATTATTAAAAATAAATCTACCTGGAGTTCCTCATATGATATGAGTAAGCATGCTTCTATTAGAATGACCCTTCTTCAGATAACTATAAGTTCTGGATAAAATGGAAAAAAACGACTACCTGAAGGCTCCAAAGAATGAATGAATGAAGGCATATTCTGAAGGGAAGTTGATACTTGCAAGAAGGGATCAATGTGATGTGTGTCCCTTTTTAATGATTTTTGTTTGTTTTGTTTTTTAGCTTGCAGGGAGGAGCCTCAGCAGGGTGGCTAAAATTCCAATAAAAATTTTTTCCTATCTTGAAGATAGGAAATCTTTCCTATCTTGACAGAGTTCAAGGCAATCGTGGCTATTGGAAAGTAAGAAAGGAATCTCAAAATGAGAAAGCTGGGGCATGGAGGAGGAGCAGCTCAAAGGCTCTATATAAACTATTGCAAAATTTCAGCCACTTATAAATCATATGTATAGGGGGTGGGAGGGACAGACTATAATCAGCCCAGCAAAGAATAAAAGAACTGAACTGGGATTTGAATTTGCTGCCTCAAAGGCATAGTTGGCAGTTTTAGTCTAATCAAATTAGTTGCCCGCTAAAATGAAAATATCAATGCTATTTGGAAGAAAGTGATGAAATCCAGAGACTCCTCAACATAATATTCATGGTGTCTGTGATACAACTAAACATTTCATGGCACAAAATGAACCAGTAAAATGTGATTTATTCTTAAAAGAAAATCAGTGGATACCTAGATATTGGAATAAGCAGAAAGTACGTGAAGCGGTTATTACAACTGTGTTCAATAAGGTACAAGAGTATATGCTCATAATGAATGGAGAGATTGCAAATCTCAGAAAAGAAAATGAGACTATAAATACACACCCAGTTCAGACACCAGAAATGAAAAATACAATATCTGACATAAAAAAAAAATTCACTGGGTGGGCTTAACAGCAAAATAAAGACCACAGTGGAAAGAGTCAATAAAAACAGAGTTCTAGCTAACAAGCTAATGGATAAATTAAAATGGAATTCTAAAAAGTATTCAAATAAGTCAAAGTAGGCAGATAAAGGAAAACAAAGAAAAAAAGAGGGACAAAAAGAAAACAAATAATAAAAAGACAAAGTCCAACAGAATTAATAATTACATTAAATATTAGTAAACAAACACCACAATTAAAAAGGCAGAGATACTTAGAATATATAAATAAGCAAAACCTAATGATATGCTTTCTAAAAGAGACACTAAATACAAAGACGTGGGGCACCTGGGTGGCTCAGTTGGTTAAGTGACAGCCTTCAGTTCAGGCCATGATACCAGGGTCTTGAGATTGAGCCCCCCATCGGCCTCCCTCCTCAGTGGGGAATCTGCTTCTCCCTCTCCCTGCCCCCCGCCCCCCACCTCATGTGCCCTCTGTCTCTATCTCTCTGTCAAGTAAATAAATAAAATCTTTAAATAAATAAATAGAAAGATAGATAAATAAATACAAAGACACAGTTAATTTTAAGTAAAAGGAGATCAGAGTACTTTACCAATATTAGGTAAATTAAAATTTAAGACGAATAGAATTACCAGACATAGAAATGGAAATATCATAAATATAAAAGGGTCAATTCGTTAGAAAAACATAAAAATCATATACAGAATTTCAGAATATATGCAGCAGAATTAACAGAATTAAAGGGAGAAGAAAATTCCACAAATCAGACTTAAGACTTTACTACTCTTCTCTGAGCAGTTCTTAAAAGAAGTAAACAATAAAGTAAAGACTTAGATGACCTGAACAACACTATTATTCACTTTGATCTAATTAATATTTATAGAACACTATGACAAAACTGAAGAATATGCATTCTTTTCAAGTGTACATGGTATGTTAAAAGAGATCTATTTGAGGCTGTAAAATACATAAAACATTTAGAAATATTGAAATCATAGGGAGTGTGCTCTCTGAATATAATGGAATTATACTAGAAATTAGTACCGAGAAGATCTATATAAGATATAGGTATAAAGGCCAAAGTATTTGGAAATTAAATAACATGTTCTTAAGTAATTCATGGGAAATATTTTGAACTGAATGCCAATGAAAGCATCACACATCAAAATTTGTGGGATGCAGCTAAGTAGTGTCTAGAGTAGAAGTTATAGTTTTTAATACTTATATCTGAAATTAGTTATCTAAATTTCCACAGTAAGAAGCTAGATAAAAAAAGAGCAAAGTTAACCACAGAAAGGAACTAGGGGGCAAGGTAACTGTAGAGCTATAATAATCAAAAGACTGAAGTACAGCTGTGAAGATCTACAGAGAGGAGACTAGATAGCTCAGTAATGGCCCCCCACTTATATGGGTAAATGATTTTTATTCTTTGTGTTTTTTTTTTCCTTATTGCGGTAATAACATTTAACATGAGCTTACCCTCTCAAATTTTAAAGTCCTCAATACAGTATTATTATCTATAATCACAATGTTACTTGAATTTTGAGAAAGTTGCCAAGTACTATCCAGTACAGAAAGAAGAGCCATTTCAACAAATGGTGCTGGAATAACTAGAAAGCTATACTAGAAAAATGAGCTATGCTCCTAACTTCATAGCATATAAAAAATTAATTAGAAGGAGCCCTAAATGTAAAAACTAGAAATATGAAGCTCAGAGAGGAAAAAAAAATAGGAGTATATCTTTACAATTTAGGTGAGATAGAGGCTTCTTACTCAGTCACAGAAAGAACTACCATAAAAAATATCAATAAATTAGACTTCATCAAAATTAAAAAGTTCCATCCATCAAAAGACATCATTAAGAATATGAATCAGCAGGGGCACTTGGCTGGCTCAGTTGGTGGAGCATGTGACTCTTGATCTTGGAGTTGTTGGTTCAAGCCCCATGTTGGGTGTAAAGCTTACTTTTAAAAAGTGAACAAAAAAAATATTTTTTAAAAAAGAAAATGAATTGGCAAATGACAGACTTGGAGAAAGTGATGACAAAATATCTGTTTGTCAAGGGGCTGAAGTTCAAGATGTTAACAGAAGGAATATGTGTTTTCTGTAGTTCTGGTCCAAAAAATTTTTAAGTGACCCTCCATGCTCTCCCCCAATTTCTACCATCTGGATATTGATGTTTAGGATGATTTGGAAAGCTCGGATTTGAAGATGGCAGAGATTCTGTCAGCCTGGATTTTGAATGACTGTGATAATCAAACTTCTACTCTCTCTGATCTGGATCTCCTGTTCTGATCTTTGCTAGAGTGAAAGACAAACTCAGATTGTGTTAGACCACTGTCAAGTCCTCTAGCCACTAGCCATGTGTATCTTAAGATTGCTTCTATTTGGCTAGTGCAACCTAGGAGATGAGTTTTCAGTTTTGTTACATACATACATACACTTATTTATTTATTTATTTATTTATTTATTTATTTATTTATTTATTTATTTAATTTATTTGAGAGAGAAAGGGAGAGACAGCACATGCAAAGGGGGAGGAGCAGAGGGAGAGGAAGAAGCAGACTCTCCGATAAGCGGAGAGACCAACCTGAGGCTCCATGCCAGGAACCTAGGATCACGACCTGAGCCAAAGGTTATTATTTTTAAATGTAAATAGCCATATGTGTTGCATGACTACCATATTAGCAGAGTGCTAGTAGAACTTGGCTATATTTATTTTTTTGTTTGAAGAGAGCTTGGGCTATGTAATGGCAGTTTTTGCCATCCAAACAAGAGTCTATATTTTATACATGGCATACAATGTCCTCTGTAATCTGTCCTCTGCAAGTTCCTCAGCATCCCTTTGAACCGTGCTTCACCTCACACATAGTGCCACATTCACTCCCAAGATAGTAACACTGTTTTTCTAACCCAGGCCCTTCCTCTCTGCTCTTCTGCCTGACATGCTTTTCTTTCATGGCCATTGGCAAATGGCCTCTCATCTTTCAAAATTTAGAGCTCATGTCACCTCCCCTATGAACACTTTTCTGACACATCCCAGGATGAATTGCTCATTTTCTTCCTTGTGTCACACTGCAACCTTCTAGATTTCTATTATGTCACCGACAACACTTTATTGCATTTGTCATTTACTGTGTTTCTCTCTTCTACTATTAGACTGTAAGCTTTTGAGAATGGAATATGTCTCCTTAATATTTGTTTCCATGGCACTTGGGACAGCATCAATTATAATACAAATCATAATAAAGCACACATGAATAGGAAGTTTGGGAGATAGAATTCCATAATCATCTCAACTATTTTTCTTTGATTTGCACTAGCTCCCAGGAAGTTAAGAACTGATAAGGCTCGCTCTCTATTTGTATTCAGAAAGATCTACTTCTGATATTTTGCCCTCATTGGGCACACAATCAATGCTTATGGTTTACAGACTGCAACCACAACTGCACACTCCATTTGTTCCTTGTTAATCTCAGACTACATGCCACAAAATGTTTGTTGTGAGAACCTGCTGTTTTAGGTAAGAGTCTTTGAGGTGACTAAAATGGATACTGGAAATTAGCAGACCAGATTCTGACATATATGGATATAGTCAATATGTTGGATTGGGTCAGTTTTATTGATATATTTCATCTTGTTACTAACAAATTATCATAAGGAAAATAACATATTTTGAGATTTATAGAAAGACTTGAATTAAAATTTCTGAATATATTTCCATAATATATTTCCCATGTTTTGGTATGATGGTATATCTTTGAAAAAATGGAGCTCTTCATCAAATGCTTCTTTATTTAATAAACTTGAAGAAGAGCTCAAACCTTTACCCTTTCCTATTGTTTCCATTTATTTCTACAGGAATAGCCTTCCATCTGAGATAATTTCTTGTATACAAGTTGGCTAGCAATAAATTCAGATTTTGTTATTTATCTTTTTTTCAGGTTTTGTTCATTTTTACAATTTTTTGGTCTTTGCCCTTATTTTTTTTAATGTTTTTTTATTATGTTAGTCACCATACAGTACATCCCTGGTTTTTGAAGTAAAGTTCGATGATTCATTTGTTGCGAAAGCTGTTTCATGGTATAGACTTACAGGTTGGCAGGTCTTTTCCTTTCAGCTCTTTAAAGACACTTCCATAGTTTCTATTCAAAAGTGTATCATTTTTATTTTTCCTTTGAAGGTAATATGCTTCCCTCCTGCTGATTTTAATATTTTCTCTTTGTTGGTGAACCTAAGTATTTTGACTATATTGTACCTACTTTTTTTACTTATTTATTTTAAAAAATCCTTCATGGAGTTTGGTGAATATCTTGAGTTTGTGTGTTCTTGTCTTTTATCAGAGTTGGAGAATTTTCAGTTGAATGTGACATTCTCTCCTTTTTCTGGAACCCCAGTTGCACAGGTGTTAGACCTTTTGAGTATGTCTCACATGTGTCTCATGCATTCTTCTGGTTCAGTTCTTTAGTTTGGATATTTCATTATTTTATTGAACAGTTTCCTAATTCACCAATCCTGTGTTCCATTATTTTCAGTCTTCTCTTTAATTACCCAATGAATTTTTAATTTATTTTATTTTAAAAATCCTCAGTGCTCATGCAAATCATCTTTTCATATACCATTGAAATATTTTAACTTTTCATCCCTTTGCCCATCTTTTCTATCATTTAACATATTAATCATTGTTATTAGAACACTTTGCTAATTTTAATATCTGTAATACCTCTGAGGCTCTCCCATTGATTGCTTTCTCTCTTGATTGATATTTACAGTTTCTTCCTCCTTCACTTGCCTGGTAAATTTTTATTTTACCTTCTGAACATTGTGGATGATAAATTGTAGAGGGTTTAGATTATGCTATCATCCACTAAAGAGAGTTGTTTTGTTTTGTTAAGCATTTTAATAATTGGAGGTTACTTTGATTCTGCTGAGAATTGCTTCAGTCTTCATTAGGTTGAAGCTGTTGCACTTGTGCTTTTATTCTTAGAGGTAGCCCTTACTCCTTTTTTTCAAATTTATTAAAATATAATTGACATATAACATTGTGCAAGTTTAAGATGTACAACCTGTTGATTAGATATACGTATGTTGCAAAATGATTATCACCCTAACATTAGGTAACACCTTCATCACATCATAAAATTACTATTTTCTGTAGATGAGAACATTTAAGATATACTCCTATAGCTACTCTCAAGTATATAATACAGTATTGTTAACTGTAATCACAATGCTGTACTTTAAATCCCCAGAACTTATTTGTCTTATAACTAGAAGTTTATACCATTTGACCAACATCTCCCCATTTCCCCTATCCCCCAACCCCTGGTAACCATTTTTTCTACTATCTCTGTGAGTTCGGCTTTTTCAGATTCCACACACAAGTGACATCATTTGGTATTTGTCTTTCTGTCTAACCTGTTTCACTTAGCATAATGCCTTCAGGTTTCATCTATGTGGTTGGAAACACATATCTTTTACTACATTTCTCTATCCACTCATCCACTGATGGACACTCAGGTTGCTTCCATATCTTGGCTATTGTGAATAGTGTTACAATGAATATGGGAGTGCAGATATATCTTTGAGATCCTATTTTCATTTCTTTTGGATATAAATTCAGAAGTGGGATTGCTGGATCATATATTTAATAGTTGTATTTTTAATCTTTTGAGGAACTCCCATACTGTTTTCCATAGTGCTATACCAATTTACATTTCCACTAACAGTGAACAAGGATTCTCTTTTCTCCACATCTTCATCAACACTTGTTATCTCTTGTCTTTTTGATGATAGGCAATCTAAGAGGTGTGAGGTAATATCTCATTGTGGTTTTGACTTTAGTTTCCCTGATGATTAGCAATATTGAACACCTTTTCATCTACCTGTTGGCCATTTGATTGTCTTTTTTGGAAGAATGTCTATTTAGTTCCTCTGCCCATTTTTAAATCAGATTTTTTTTTTTTTTGCTTTTGAGTTGTACAAATTCCTTATATATTTGGATTTTAAACTCTTATCAGATATATGATTTACAAATACTTTCTCCCATTTCATAGGTGCCTTTTCATTTTGTTGATTGTTTCTTTTGCTGTGTAGACACCTTTTAGTTTGATGTAATCCCACTTATTAATTTTTGCTTTTGTTGCTTGTGCTTTTGGTGTCATAGCCAAAAAATTATTGCCAAGACTAATGTCAAGGAGATTTTTCCCTATGTTTTCTTCTAGGAGTATTATGATTTCAGGTATTCTTTTTAAGTCTTTAATCCATTTTGACTTGATTTTTGTGAGTGGTGAAAGATACGAGTCCAATCTCATTCTTCTGTATGTGATTAACCAGTTTTTCCAACATTATTTATTGAAGAGATTATCCTTTCCTCATTGAGTATTCTTGGCTCCCTTTGCAAATATTAGTTGACCACATATACATGGATGTATTTCTGGGCTCTAGATTTTATTCCATAGGTCTCTGTGTCTATTTTATGCCAGTATCATATTGTTTTGATTACTATGCCTGTACAGTATAGTTTGCAGTCAGGAAGTGTGATGCCTCCAGCTTTGCTCTTCATTCTCAGAATTGCTTTGGCTATTTGGTATCTTTTGTGGTTCCATACACATTTTAGGATTTTTTTTTCTATTTCTGTGAAAAATACCATTGGAATATGTGAAAAAGCATTGGGTGTTATATGCAACTGATGAATCCTTAAATTCTACCCCTGAAACTAATATTAGAGTATATGTGAACTAACTTGAATTTAAATAAAATTTTTGGGGAAAAAAATCTCTTTTACAGTAGAATAAAATCAATAAAATATTTAGGAATAAATTTAACCAAGGAGGTGAATGATCTCTACACTGAAAACGATAGGACTATGATGGAAGAAATTGAGACAGACACAAATAAATGGAAAGATATCCCACATTCATGAATCAGAAGAGTTAATATTATTAAAATGTCCATACTACCCACAGCTATCTATATATTCAATGCAATCCTTATCAAGATTCCTGTGGTATTTTTTATAGAGTAGCCTTTGTTCGTGGTGCATCTCCTGTAGCATGGTTCTTCCATGGTCTCAACTGAAAGCCTGAGATGTTTTCAGAGGTCTCAGTTGGGCCTGAAATCCAACATCTTCTCAACACTGCAGCTTCTGAATTTTCTGCAGAGCTCTCCAGCCTCCTAGTGGTTTTCCTCTGCTAGGCTTTTTGGACACTTACCTTGTAAACATGCAATTTAGGAATTAGCCAGGACTCCTAGGGGGGAATGTCTAGGTAGATTTTGATACCTGTGAATCCTTCCTATGTAGTAACCTGTCTCCAAACCCCAGTGTATTGGCAGCCCCAAACTTCAGTCTCTGTTTATCTAGCCCAGCAAGACTGCCCCTCTTTTTGGGCTTTATTCCTGTGTGCCATAGTTTAGAAAATGTTCTCAGGGAGAAAGTGAGAATAAACGTGGTACTCACCTTTATGCTTCCCTTCTTGCAATGCCCAGAGCCCTGTGTTGATCATTAAGCAATGTCTGCAAACGGTTATTTTTTGGATTTTGTCCACCTTTTATAGTTGCTTTTGGTGGGTGGTAGGTTTGAAACCGAAACCCAAAGACTTTACCAATATCCCTTATTTCCATGGCCATTCATTCCTTGCTTATGCCAGGGTCTTATATTTTCCTTCTTTAAAGAGTTATTTATAAGGATGCGTGGGTGGCTCAGTCGGTTAAGCATCTGCCTTCGGCTCAGGTCATGATCCCAGGGTCCTGGGATTGAGTTCCACATTGGGCTCTTTGCTCAGCACAGAGCCTGCTTCTCCCTCTGCCTGCCACTCCCCCTGCTTGTGCGCTGTCTCCCTCTGGCAAGTAAATAAATAAAATCTTTTTTTAAAAATAAAGATTTATTTATTTATTTGAGGTGGGGAGGGGCAGAGGGGGAGAGAAGATCTCAAGCAGGCTCCACATCCAGTGCAGAACCTGACTCAGGGCTCGATCTCAAGACCCTGAGATCATGACCTGAGCCGAAACCAAGAGTCAGATGCTCAACTGACTGAGCCACTCAGGTACTCCATTAGAAAAATATTTTAAATAGATACGCCAGTATTTGAAATAAGCTATTCATAGAATTACATATATTCAAATTATTGCTCTTAACCAAAATACTCCATGATCCAGCTTTTTTTTTTTGGTTATCGATTAGAACACTCAGTAAAACAGAAATTCATCTCTAAACTTTAGGTGAAATACAGAACTGAAACGTCTTTCCATAGTCAGGATCTGTCAAAATATTTCAGCCTTGTGAGATATGTTGAAGGGTTACTACTTCTTCTCTTGCTCAGAAAATCTAAAAGGGAAACTAAAATTCAACAGGAACATATACAATGTGTGAAAAAAGGGAGCCAAATAAAGTGCTATTCTGACTTGTGTTTTATCAAAGTGAATTCTAGTAAAGCAGAAACATATCAGAAACGGAAAGAGTGTAGTGAGGTCCAACTTCACAGTTCCGCACAAAGCTAATTGTCTTAATTGTTGTAAGTGATTTAGAGGTTCTTAACATTCATTAAAGTAAAATAAAAATGAATAACCCCCTAAGTAATATCCTCCTTGGCTCAATGACATACAGAATCAATTGTGTGCAGCATTTAACATGCATTTTTAGAAAATTGGCTTCCTTTTTAGAAATGGCATCCAAGACATAGCTGCAAGGCAATCACCATCAATTACCTGATTATTTCTGTTTTAGTTATAGCATAATTCTCACTGGAAATAGATTATACTGTTGAAGTTTGAGGGTGATAATTAATCCTGCATCTCCTGCCCCCCCCAGTACAAGTTTGGAGTCAATTGAGAAAATTTGCTAGGAATAAGATGGATACTGATCAAAATTCTAGAGCCTTATTTTTAGGAAACAGTTTGCATAAAAGTTACTTGGATACATGGCCACAGCTGGGCTTTCTACTACCTTTACCCCAATAGGCACAACATAGTCAAGGGAGAATTTGGATCTGCCAAACCAGAACTGTTGCCCCACATCTGTTGAGCCTGTTAGTGGTGACTGAGAGAGACAGGCCTACGGACGTGCATCTAGAAGAAATTTCTTGGTCCTGACTTATGTGTGCTTATCTCAGGGATGTAGGAGCAGAGCACAATTTACTCCTCATGGGCAGAAATATGAATAAAGAGAATGAGGTAGCACCTGGGTCATGCATGTTGGTTCATTTAAAAAATAATATGGCAAGAATATTTACTTTAGGATCAAAGTTGGAAGTTGGGGTACAAGGATAATGCTTCATAACACTTAAGATTAGATATGAAGTTTCTTTTTAGGATAGAATGCTATACTTGTCCGCCTCCCTGATTTCCATAGATCTCTCCATTCTACTGTCTAGTAGAATTCAAAACACCTAAGAGAAATTAGGCATTAGCTGTGACCAAATGGTATCATCAAAATACACAAGTACTAATACCTGTATTATATCCCATATTTGGATGAGATTGAAATATATATTTTAGTTCCAAAGCACTCTTATATGTACTGCATATTATATGTGTAACCCAGATGTGAGCTTATCTTTGAGTTTTAAATTAAGTGTGTTTAAACTCCATCCAACTGAACAGTAGCAGAGATTCTGCACGTGTGTACGTATGATTGAATGGTAATGTTGGGGGAGTTATGTCTCCATCATCTTGGGCTCTTCTGGTGCTCATATCTTGCTTCTGATCAATCAGTTCAGTGTCTGGATTATCCTATTTTACCATGGTGTTGTCTCCATTCCATAATACACACAGTGAATGCATCTTCTTTATCCCATCTCCAACAAAGCTATGAAAATTAAAGCATTCCCAGCTAGTATTTTGGTAGATTCAGTCTTGGATGCTTCACTGAAAGTTCGTGAAGATGAAGGTTTACATAGTCATAAAAATAAACGAGAACTGAATATTTGTTCTCCTTTTATGAAACTTTTTTACTATCAAACACTATCTTACTTTCCTTGTCTCTCTCCTCCTTCCCCTTTTCTCTCTTTCCAAGCATCCTTCTTAGGACTAAACTCTACCCTCCCAGATTATTTGCATTTATTCATGCAGTTTTCTACAGTTCTCATTCTAAAGCTCATTTTCAGGTTTTCAAAATCAAAGCCATGGACCACCGCCCTGTGGTCTTATTTCTCTGAGCCTCTGCAAGGATATGGGAGTAGAGGGACCACAAAAATTTATGTCCCCAGTGATATGAACTATGTCATAAGTAGGTAGAAATAGATTTCACCTGTTTTGGTTTGGATATTATTTTCAACTTTATGATATATAAATTGCATATCTGTAACTCTGTTATAAAAGCGTCGTTAATTTACATTTGCACAAAATTAACAATAGCTCTGTACATTTGATAAATGTAATCACTATCCCCTAAAGTCTTCATAGGAATATGATTGCTTATCTAGTTGTAATTCTCTGTAATGGGACAAAACAACAAAATTTCCACAGCCTGCTTTATGATTCTTGACATTTCTACAACTACAACTAGAATTATTTCTTTTTTTAATTGAAGAACAATTGACATACATTATTGTGTTAGTTTCAGGTGTATAACACAGTGATTTGATATTTATATATGTTATGTAATGGTTACCACAATAGTCTAGTTACCATCTGTCACCATATAAAGTTGTTACAGTAATAATGACTATATTTTTTGTGATGTACTTTATAACCCCATGTTTTATTTATTTTACACCTGGAAATTGTACCTCTTACTCCCGTTCACCTATTTTATCATCCCATTTCCATCCCCTCTGGCAACGATCAACTGTTTTCTGTATCTATGAGTCTGTTTCTGTTTTGTTTGTTTGTTTTACTTTTCAGATTCCATGTATAAGTGAAATCATAGGGTATTTGTCTTTTTCTTAGCATTATACCCTCTTGGTCCATCCATGTTGTTGCAAATGGCAAGATTTCATTCATCTTTATGGCTGAGTAATATATGATTGTGTGTGTACACACACACGCACCCCCCCACATCTTATTTATCCATTCATCTATCAGTGGACATTTAGGTTGTGTCCATGTCTTGGCTATTGAAAATAATGCTGTGATGAACAAAGGGGGTGCAGATATCGTTTTGAATTAGTGTTTGTGTTTTCTTCAGATAAATACCTCGACGTGGACTTGCTGGGTCATAGAGTAGTTCTATTTTTAAGTTTTTGAGGAACCTCCATGCTGTTTTCCATAGCGGATGCACCAATTTACATTCCTCCCTCCAGTGCTCCAGAACTCTCTTTTCTGTACTTCCTTGTCAACACTTCTTATTTCTTGTCTTTTTGATAATAACTGTTGAGTTATTTCTTTTACATGGCAGTGGTTTTCAGACAGATGCCTGTAAGCTAAATAAATTATATGACCTTTTTCTAAGAGTCGGTTTTGACCAGGAAATAGGTGAGCATACTACAGGGACTCTGAATGCTTGAAAGGAAATGTTGTCCTTGAGGAAGAAGTGAGCTGAGGAGGAAGTTAGGTGTGATCTGTCACATTTCTCCAACCATACCACTTAGCTGAGAGCTACCTTCATCCACCTTGGTAGCATTTTTCGGGATAGGTTTAACTCGAATCCCTTTATTTTTTTATATTCGATAGTTTTCTAATATAAATCTGGGTTATATTTTTACTCGGTTACTTTTGATAAACAGGTTCTTTCATTTTTGCATTTTACAGTTTGATCCAAAAACCAATAATTTGGTTGCAGACATAACAAACCACCTGAGAGAGTCCCTAAGGAGCTTGGCAGAGTAATTTGCTTAAGCAAATTAAGTACTTAAGCAAATTAGTACCTAGCAACTGCCCAGAAACAGCTTCTGTGTCTGAGAATGCTGATGAGAGGGTTCTTTTCTAATTCCGTCCTAAACAGAATAGGAAAAAAAAAAATGTTTCCTTTTGATTGGGGAAAAAAAAATAGTGAATCTATAACATACTTGAGCAACTTTTTACTTCCCACTTGGTTAGTTGTATCCCTTTGTTTTTACTATATGTAGAGATTAGATGAGAAAAACAAACAGCTTTGGAAGTTTTCCCCTGTTTAATAAGCTTCAAGAAAAAAGTTAAAATTTTTCCATCAAATGTTGAGAATTAGTTTAAAAGCTTCAAAGTAGCAGCTAAAGAATAAGTAGCTCCAATGCTTAAAATTTAGGACTGGTTTTAAAAGTGTTTCTAAAGCTCCATTCCCCAAATAGGCACGATGCTAAGAATCACCCGGATGTTTCTTAAGCATGCACTTCTCTGTGGATTCTACCCCAGACCTCCTGAATTTGACTCTCCAGTAAAAGCGCCAAGGAATCTGTGTTTAACAAGCATTCCAGCTGATTCTTATAATAAGGTAAATTTTTAATACATTTGAAGAGTGAGGGGTGCAGTGCGTAAGAATCTCTTGGGTGTGATCCCCCCAGAATCGATTGTCCCTCACACCAAGGTACCGATATGTGTTCCCCCATACTTAAGCAAACCACTGTCACTGTTTGGATATGTCATATCCCTTGGTTGTTTTGGGAGATAAATCTAGAATATCAGCCTCTACTGAATAAAATTAGTATTAGAAAAAACTTAGAAGAATGCACTAGAGGCTAAGAAGGAAAATTATCTTCCATAGTTTGATTTTGCATGGTGTCTATTCTGAAGCATCACTGTTAAATTTGGTGTATGTTCTTTGCTTCCCTATTACTTTCTAAACCCTTTAAAGGTAGAGATAGTTCCCTAGCATCTCCAGCCCTAAAGAAATGTTCGCTACATTTGTTATTCAATAAGTGAATGATTTAATAAATACTCAAATTGCTATGTTAAACAGTTTTAATGAAAAAATATCTTTGGTGCGTGAGGACTATTCTTGGCATAGGTTCATAAAAAGCAAACACATGCCAAGTGAAGGCATTGCAGATTTGAGGCTCAGACTGCAAAAAGGAAAGTCACCAGGTGACAGTTTTATGACAGTGGCTATACACATTTGATTCCATTGCTTAGACAAGTGAAAACTTCCCAGCTGGGTCTTTACTTCAAATTAACCTTAGTCTCCAGCAGCAGGAGCAATTATTTGGACCTACATTTAGAGACAGGAAAAGGAAAGAAATTCTTCTTTTATGCCTCATTAGGCTACAGAATAAGTAACACAATACAAACGTCTCTGAAAGGATTAATGATACAGCTCAAGATAGCTTCTATTTGTTCTAATTGGAAATACGATCATCATTTCCTCTGATCTTCGGATCTGGGGATGAGCAAGGATCACAGCTGAACAGTAAGTACAGAGGCAACTAGAGAGAGATGGAATCATCCTGAAGTTGGTTATTATCAGGTCATCCAGCACTTCTTCCCAGTTTCACGCCTTCCTGCAAGCAGTAGCCACAGGGCTGTATGGTATGGTTCCAGTATTATTGACTGGTAAATGATTGTCCTAGAGACTGTGAGTACTTTGGGCTTGTTAATAAACTCTTCCAGGGGGCCAAATGGAGATGATGAGAATCTAAGCACTTGTGTAGACTTTGGGTGAAATTGTTCTTGAATGATGTGCTCCAATTCCAAAAAATTTTTCCCTATTTAAAATACTAGCAAAAGAATTAGAAGAATTTATTTGAGATGATCTATTATATTTCAGATATGTGTAGGAGGACCCTGAACATGATAAAGAATGAAATGTTGAGAAGCAGTCCTAGTTATCGATTAGCTATCTAGTTACTTTCTATCACCTTAGCCTGTTGTACAGCATCGTGTATAAGAGTACTTCTGGGAACTGATCGCCTAGGCTTAGAGCTTGGCTCTTCTTCTTGCTGTGTAACTCAGGGCAAGTGACTTAACTTCTCTGTGGCTCAGTGTTCTCATCTAAAAAAGTGAAGGCTATGATATTCCCTGTTTCACAGAGTAGTGTTGAGAGGTAAAGAGTCTACGCAAAATGGTGAGTTATCTGATCCACAGAAAATATTTTTTTTGTATGTTACTTGTTATTAATTCTCTGCATGACACATAACACAGTAGGATATTCGTCCCATTTGTTTAAATTACTTGCCCTGTTGTTTTCTCTATAACGTACTCCACTAGGTCAAAACCTCCATGAGAGCAGGGACTTTGCACTGATCACCACAATGTCACCAGAATCAGATGATGGGGAGTAGATGGTCAGTAAATAATTCTTGAATGAATGTGTTAGGTGGAACCATATAAAATGCAAATGTTCGGGGGCGCCTGGGT
The DNA here is from genome assembly GCF_024610735.1 of Ursus americanus. Lineage (NCBI taxonomy): Eukaryota > Metazoa > Chordata > Mammalia > Carnivora > Ursidae > Ursus > Ursus americanus. The sequence continues at coordinate 21,308,230 of NC_142135.1, forward strand.
GGCACAGCGATTAAGTGTCTGCCTTCGGCTCAGGATGTGATCCCGGCGTTGTGGGATCGAGCCCCACATCAGGCTCCTCCGCTATGAACCTGCTTCTTCCTCTCCCACTCCCCGCTTGTGTTCCCTCTCTCGCTGGCTGTCTCTATCTCTGTCAAATAAATAAATAAAATCTTTAAAAAAATGCAAATGTTCAACCACTGTTTCACTATGAAATAGTGGCTTTGTGTGGTTCAAATGAATAGAATGAATGCTCTGGAATTGGGGACAGTCATTTGGACTGTCAGTATAGCTGAGCCAACTAACAGCTATGTGACCTTGAGCAGGTTTCTTCATTTTTCAAATTTATAGTTTGGAGATGATATATACCTATCTCTAAGGGTTTGTTATGGGAATAAAATAAATAATGTATGTGGAAGTAACTTGCACACAGTAAACAAAACATTTTCTTTTTGGACACAGAGTAAATTCTAGCATTAATATAGCACTTTAGAATTCCCAAAATGCATTTGCAAGTTTTATCTCATTTGTTCCCTATAACAATATCAAGTGATATAGATAAAAGAAAGTCTTATTGTGCAAGGATAATTATTCACTACAAGGGAATCCACGTAAAGCTGCAACAAGAATTTCATAGTGTGTAGGGGTAAAATGTTTCCATTGAGACTTTATCTTGAAAAAGATGGAGTTAAAGTAATGAAAAAAATGTTTTTCTATAAATATAATAATTTTGGTTATGACAACTAAGGCTAATTATTGAAAAAAGTGAAAAAAAATTTTTAAACATGATTTCTGGCAAAACTATATGAAAGCAAAAAGAAAACCAAAGCTGGGGGCATCACAATGCCTGACTTCAAGCTATATTACAAAGTGGTGATCATCAAGACGGCATGATATTGGCACAAAAACAGACACATAGATCAGTGGACTAGAGACCCCAGAAGTGGACTCTTAACTCTATGGTCAACTAATCTTCAACAAAGCAGGAAGGAACATTCAAAGGAAAAAAGACAGTCTCTTCAATAAATCGTTCTGGGAAAACTGGACAGCCACATGCAGAAGGATGAAACCAGACTATTCTCTTACACCATACACAAAGATAAACTCAAAATGGATGAAAGACCTCAGTGTGAGACAGGAATCCATCAAAATCTTAGAGGAGAACATAGGCAGTAACCACTTCGACATCAACCACAGCAACTTCTTTCAAGACACATCTCTAAAGGCAAGGGAAACAAAAGCAAAAATGAACTATTGGGGCTTCATCAGGATAAAAGCTTCTACACAGCAAAGGAAACAGTCAACAAAACTAAGAGTCAACCTACGAAATGGGAGAAGATATTTGCAAATGACATTTCAGATAAAGATCTATAAAGAACTTCTCAAACTCAACACCCAAAAAACAAATAATCCAGTCAAGAAATGGGCAGAAGACATGAACAGACACTTCTCCAAAGAAGACATACAAATGGCTAACAGACACATGAAAAAATGTTCAACATCACTAGCCATCAGGGAAATACAAATCAAAACCACAATGAGATACCACCTCACACCAGTCAGAATGGCTAAAATTAACAAGACAGGAAACAACAAATGTTGGCAAGGATGTGGAGAAAAGGGAACCCTCTTACACTGTTGATGGGAATGCAAGCTGGTACCGCCACTCTGGAAAACAGTATGGAGGTTCCTCATTCATTAAAAATAGAGCTACCCTATGACCCAGCAATTGCACTACTGGGTATTATCCCAAAGATACAGATGTGGTGAAAAGAAGGGGCACCTGCACCCCAATGTTCATAGCAGTGATGTCCACAATAGCCAAGCCGTGGAAGGAGCCAAGATGTCCTTCAACAGATGAATGGATAAAGAAGATGTGGTTCATATATACAATGGACTATTACTCAGCAATCAGAAAGGATGAACACCCACCATTTGCATCGACATGGATGGAACTGGAGGGGATTATGCTAAGTGGAATAAGTTAGTCAGAGAAAGATAATTATCATATGGGTTCACTCATATGAGGAACATAAGGAGTAGCATGGAGGACTACAGGGGAAGGAAGGGAAAACTGAATGGGAAGAAATCAGAGAGAGAGACAAACCATGAGAGACTCTAGACTCTGGGAAACAAACTGAGGTTTATAGAAGGAAGGGGGGTGGGAGGATGGGGTAATTGGGTTATGGGTATTAAGGAGGGCATGTGTTATGATGAGCCCTGGGTGTTATAAACAATTAATGAATTGTTGAACACCACATCAAAAACTAATGATGTACTATATGTTGGCGAACTGAACATAATTAAAAAAAAAAACCTATGAAAGCACAATGTAACATCCTTTCATGTTAATTGACTTTCAAAGCATGATCAAAAAGGTCACTTTTTAGAAATATTCAAGTTTTTATCAGTTTTCCCAAGGACTTTTATTATTATTTTGATATTGGAAACTTTTTCTTTCAAAATGCCTGCCTGGTCACCAACCTGGGCTTTTCTTTATCTCCTTCTATTTTGAGCTGCCCAAGTATGACAGACCCCAGGGTGGTGGCTTTTTGCGTGGTTTGCACTGTTTGGCAGCACTACTCCCATTTATTGCTTGAAATTCTGAAACTTTTCCTAGATTTATAGTTTTTCTTGGCAAAATACTTGTGTTGTATTTATAGACTAATGATCAAAGACATTGACTTAACGGTTAGAGATAGATACAAATCTTAAGAGAGAAGGGATGTGGAGAGCAGACTAATTTTATACATGATCAACTCATTAGACCATTAGAGAATATTTTCATGTTATGATGGCTTTTGCTTTCCTGTGCAGTCTCATTATTGTGCAGACTCAGATAATAAAATAGTGATAATGAGGAACTTCTATATTATTACTATCTTCATTTTATAGATAATTAAAATGCAGCTCAGAGAAGTTTAGTGGCTTAAGGCAACACAGCAAGTAAGTGTGCTACCCTAATCCATGTTCCTTATGCAAAGGAGCAGATAAAATTGGGGTTAAGAGTAAATCTATTTTCTCTTGGTTGGTAGCAACTTAAATCATGCTTTATTGTAAGAAGAAAAAGTCTTTTCATAGGATCCATAACTCTCTATAGGTATTAGGATTTCTCAGTAGTCCATAGTCTCAGACTCAAGTCTTTTCTTGTGCAAGTGATTTTGGTCTCCATAGAAAGTGAATGCAGATCCCATGTCTGAGAATTTCTTCTTGAGAAGACTGAGTGGAATAACGGAAAGAGCTTTGAAGTGAGAATCAAGACTTAATGGGTTCTAAGTTTGGCTGTGATGCTGATCAGTTGTCAAAATATCAAATATGACCTTGGACAAGGGGCTTTCTCGTTCTGAGTCTTGGTTTCCTTAACCCTAAGATGAAGATCCTGAACTCCTTTATCTAAAACCCACTCCATGTGAGGATTTTGCATGTCTGCCTAATGCCTGCCGTCCCTTACAGGCCAGGCAGCCTATCTCTTGCTGCTCTGAATTTGAATCATAAGGTCTGACATACGTGGAGTGCAACTGCAGCTCTCTGCTTTCCTTCTGCTTCTCCTTTCCTTTGAACCTCAAGTTTTCTACAGACAGTATATTGGTAAGAATATGGCCTCCTGAGTCAGACATATCTGGGTTCAAATCCCAGCCCTGTGATATTAGAAAATTCTCTGAGTTTTGCTTCTTATCTTAAAATTGGCGTATGAGACAAATGCGGGCCACTATTAAGTATTAAATTTGTTAATATATATAAAATATCTGGTACATAGGAGAAATTCAGTAAACACCAGTTCCCTCTGCCCCCTCCACCTTCTCCAAACACAAAAGGTATAAAATACATTTGCTTTAGGGCCCCCACGCTCCCTTCTCTGGGAGAACATAGAGATGCAAATTGTTGAAAGAGAAAAATAAACTAATTTTTCATTAGATACTGTTAAACAATGCTTATTTAAAAGAGCAAATCTTGAGACTGTTACCAATGTATGAACATCCACTTGGAAGTTCCTGAACAAAGCACTAACGTGATTAATTCCAACTCACCATCTTTTTAGTGACTTTGGACTTCAGGCCATTGTTTTGCTGTCTTACTAATCTCAGAAAGCTTGGTGTTTTTATTACCAAAAACCACGTAGGGGAGTAGACATGCCTTTAAAAGATCTTAGTGTTCCACTACCTCACTTTTTTTCAGACAAGCCAAGCTGAGGATTCCGTTAGGTAGATTGGATATTAGTCCTATTGGCTGATATTCCTGGCTTCTTCTAGACTTCCTGTGGGAGCTCAGTTTCTATTTTATCTATCTATCTATCTATCTATCTATCTATCTATCTATCTATCTATCATCTGTCAATCATCCATCTACTTATCTACCCACTTACCCACCTACCTACCTATTCATGCTTGTCTATGCATATACCTAACACATATACCAGATATTTTTTCTTGATTTGGGACTTGTGTAGAAGGCTCACAAACAGATTTTCAGAGTGAAAATAAACCAATTACTTTAGCCGTTTTGTTCAGTTATCTTTCAGAGTATCTTAATTAAATTCGGTTCAATGAAATGAATTCCTACCATGTGCACTTGCATATGATTTCTTTTAGAGATCTAAGCAAAATCGTTCCTATCCTCAGAGCTCAAATTTCACTTATTCAGAAAATGTAAAGCTGTCCAGCAGAAGGAATCCAAAGCCAGGTCAGTCTCCAAATGTGCCCTGTTCCACTTCCCTATCTCTGTGTCTGTCATGCTGTGACTCCTGCAGCAATACAGCATAGTTGTCTAGGCAGGATTTAGGTAGAAAGTCAGGCAGGAGTTTTGCCTGTGGTCTGGAGTGGTTTAGGAATCTGCTTGTCTTCAAGGCTTGAAATAAGTGACCAGAAATCTAGAAGTGGTCCCGAGTAGAACGGGGCATTAAGGATTGGAAAAGCAGATAGATCAGAGAAGAAGAGATCAAATTGGTGTAAAGAGGTGGGTTTTAGATACATTAACTCAAGATACAGGTGACTGAGTACAAAGTCTGAAACTAGTATGGATGGGAAACTGTTTTAATTCACCTTTGCCATTATATCCTTCGTTGCTCACATGATTAGGGAATTAGACCCTATTCCATAATCATGGTACAAAAGAATATAAAATAGGTCTTGATAATGGCTATTTTTCTGTTTGTTTTCTACAGCAAAGGTCAAATATAACCCATAATGTTTATTTTATTTTTCTAAAAGATTTTCTTTGTTTATTTGAGAGAGAGCAAGAGAGAGTGAGCACGAGCTAAGGGAGAGCTAAGAGCACGAGCTAAGAGCACGAGCTAAGAAGGAGATGGAGAAGCAGCCTCTCTACTGAACAGAGAGCCCAGTGTGGACCCTGGGATCATTACCTGACCAAAGGCAGATGCTTAACCAACTGATCCACCCAGGCGCCCCAACCCATAATATTTTAAATAGTCTTCCAAAGACAGGACCACTTTCCTCTTTCTACATCAATGAACTTGAGTGTAAATCATTATTTCACTACAATGAATGAGAGAGTTCAGAGAATAAAGACAGCATTTCCTTAGCTCTGGAATTCCTGGCTCATGGCAGAGTCTCCATACACAGTTTTTTTGAATTGATATGATTAGGTTCAGATTGTTAAGAGCAAATCAGTTCAAGCCATTTCTGTTATGAAACAATGTGTTTTCCTTAAGCCATCACTTTTCCTGAGTTGGAAACTTTACTTGATCAATAATGACTCTTCTAAAAGCCATTAGTCCAGAATCCCATAGAGCAACTTCGGGGGCTGCTGGGCACCGCACATCTGTCACTCCTGTTTGACGATCTGCGGGGCGCGGCCGCAGCATCTGTAGAGAGTGGATTAGCAACTCTGTCCTATTTTGTGCAAGAATCCCAAAGGTAGAATGGGAGGCTCAACACAGAGTCTGCACATGCTTAGCATGCTGGCTGGAATTAAACACCTCATTTGAAAACCAAGACACACAAGGAAGGAAATGGAACAAATCCCTTGCTTTCAATTGCATTGCAAATAGGACTGAGTGAGGCTTAAGTGTAGAATTCTGCCTAGATTGTTCTGAGTCTAAATGGTTCATCTCTTGCAAGACAGTGGTTGAGTTATTCTGATGTTTGAGACTGGGTAGAAATATCAAGTGTATCAGCTACTTTATTCTTACCTTCGACCACTCATTCAGTCATTTGCCAAATATCTGTTGGGCATCTATTATGTGCTACAGATGAAGAAGAGAATAAGACAAATCCCCTATCCTCATGGAGCTCACATTCTAGTGGAAATGAGCGAATACATATATCACCTGATGTCAGCAGTGAATAATAATAACTCCGAGTAAGGCTGATATGGTGGTACCGTAATGTCTGGTACGAGATATTATGGTGACAGTGACAGATAATGGTCACAGATGGCTTTTCTGAGTAAGTGCTTTTGGGTAGAGACAGGAACAAAGTGAGGTAGGGGACCACGTAGATATACAGAGAAGAGGTTCCTTGCAGAAAAAGAACACACGGAGGCTCTGAGGTGGGAACACACTTGATGTTCTGGGGACAGCAGGAAGACTGGTGAGAGAGAGTTTTGTGGGAGAGGCTTATGGAGGAATAAAATAAATCTAGAAATGGGCAGCTCACCAGAAGGATGTTTGCTCAGGTAAGGGTTTTGGATTTCGTCTTAAGTGTGAATAATAAAGCAGTGAAGGACATAAGAAGGGGAAATAAAATCCGATTTACATGTTTAAAGATTACCCTATGTGGTAGGCGAATAGTGGACCTCCTAAAATGTCCTTATTTTAATCTGGAACCTGTGAATGTGTTACTTTTCACAACAGAGAGAAATTTAAGTTGCCGATGGAATTAAGGTTACTAATCAGCCAGTATTAAAATAGGGAGACTACTTCGGTTTCTCCATGTTGTCCCAGTGTCATCACAAGTGGCCTTAAAAGTGGAAGAAGTTGGGATGCCTGGGTGGCTCAGGCGGTTAAGCATCTGCCTTCAGCTCAGGTCATGACCCTGGAATCAGGGTCCTGGCATCGAGTCCTGCATCAGGCTCCTTGCCCAGCGGGGAGCCTGCTTCTCCCTCTGTCTGCTGCTCCCCCTGCTTGTGCTTGCTCTCTCCCCCTCTCTCTCTGACAAATAAAAATATTAAACAAAAAAGTCGAAGAAGTTAGGAGACAAGGTCAGAGGGACACTATGTGAGAAGGATACACTCCACCTTTCCTGGCTTTGAAGGTGGCAGAATGGGGTCACCAGCCCCAGAGTGTGGGCAGCCTCCAGAAGCAAAAGGGAAGGAAATGGGTTCTCCACGAGAGCCTCCGAAAAGAAATGTCGCTGAACACGTTGGTTTTAGGGCAGTGAGACTCCTGTTGGGCTTCTGACCCAGAGAAGCGTGATAGAATTAAGTTTGTATCCTTTCAGCCACTGAGCTTGTGGCAATTTGTTACATCAACGTGGGGGAGAAATGCACACTCTAAGAGTGGCCGCAGGGAGTCTGCTTAGGGTGCTGTTGTGATTGTGTGGTCTGCGGGTCGTGGTGGCCTAGACAGGAGTGGCAGCAGTGGGAGTGCTAGGTTAGCTGACTTGGGGAGTATTTCCAAACCGACAAGTTGTCCTGCACCATTCCCGGGCTTGTGGTTAGAGTCATTGAGTCTGAACAGCTGGGTGAGCAGTGGCGCTGTTTGCTGACATGAGAAGGGGTAGGAGGAGATTACAGTTCAGGGGAGAAAAGCAAGAGTTGTTTTAGAAATTCGAGTTTGAGATCCCTTTCAGATATCCACGTGGAGATGTTGATTAGGCAACTGGACAAAATAGTCTGAAGCTCAGGAGGGGTGGGTCAAGGCTATAACTATAAATTCAGGATGGCAAGGCTGCAAAATAGAAAAGACCCCGGTCTTAGGCATTGTGGTGCCCCATTATCCACCCCAACTGCTTACACTTGAAATGTTATGTGAGAAGGAAGGATGTTTTAATTTAATTGAGACCATTATTATTTGGAGTCTTATAGTAATGGAACTGACCAGTCTCCTAACCAATCTCCCAAATTGTTTAATCCCTTCTTATTCACCATCATTTGAACTATTCAGATTGCCCCAATTAAGCCCAGAGAACAGTACAATCGAGCTTCTTCTGTCTCAGGTTTGGGGAGATAGCCACGGGTATTTCCTGGCCGTGTGTTCTTGTCTGTACCTGCCAGGGCAAACTGAGGGACAACGACAACTGTGCTTTCGTTGGAGTGGTGCAGGGAGCCTTTATGTGCACAGATGAAAATGGCTCAGCGGGATGTCGACATTTGGAAAAGCCCGATGAGGAAAGAGATGGGGAGGAAGTAACTTGCTTTCAGGACGGGATCTTGCAGTTGTACACATTTCTTCTGCTCGTGTCCTACTGCTCAGAATCAAGTGTCTGGTCCCATTTATCAATAAGGGGGACGTTTCATCTGGATGGCCGTGCCTGTAGCTGAGATTTCAGAGTTCTGTTACCGAAGGATGAAGGAGAAAGTAGATGTTGGAGACAATAGTAATTCTGATCCCAGTCTGTTCCTGTGGCCACCCTAATGTTTGTATGCATCCTTCTTCTTCTCCAAGAATACACTCACCCCTCCTCGAGGGTCACGCCCCAGTCACTTATCAGTTCAGAGCCCAATACTGGGGGTGATGCATAGTCTTTTCCACTGTGACAAGGTGTGGCTGCTTGAGGCCTAGTGCACTATAGCCTGAAAGACCCGCGATTTGACCCCCTCAGCAATGTAAAACAGCAGGTTAGGAGCCGTATAGTGGCGATTAAAACAAACATAAAATCCCCCAAAATCTCCCGTTTAGAAAAAGGAAGGATCAGAACAATATAACACTTACTTTATAAAAATGATCAAATATTGCTACAAAGAAATATCAAAGACTCCTGTATTAGTTTGCCGAGCTGCCGTAGCAAAATATTACAGACGGGGTGCCTTAAACAACAGAAGTTTATTTTCTCACAGTTCTGGAGGCTACAAGTCCAAGATCAAGGTGTCAGTAGATTTTTTTTTTCTGAGTCCTCTCTCCTTGTCTTGCACTTGACTGCCTTCTCTCTGCGTCCTCACATGGCCTTTCCTCTGTGTATGCAACCCCAGTGTCTCTTCTGTGAGTCCCAATTTCTTCTTCATATAAGGATACCAGTCATATTGGATTAGGGCCCATCTATTGAAAATGAGGCTTTTAATAACCTTTTTAAAAGCCAAATATAGTCACACTCTGAGGTACTGGGGGCTAGAACTTTCAACATACGAATTTTGGGGAGACACAATTCGGAATGTCTATAATTCTTTTCTTTGTCAGTGGAGTAAATTCTTTCTTTAATTCACCTGGCATTCCTGGTTCTGCTTGCTGGGCAGAACTTTCTGGATTAATGTCCTCTGCATCTCCCCATGGCCCAGATTAGAGCGAGGTGGGGTAGGAGAGTCAGGAATTTGCTTCAGGCACAAAATTTAAAGGGGCACAAAAACATTCAATAATCAAGAGAACAATATTTTAATGAAATATTTTAAACAAATAAAATGAATGCAAAAGATCCACGATGAACAAGATATCAATTTTTAATAAAGGCAGGATCAATATTACTGATTTTTCCTTTTACCTCAGGCTCCAGTATGGCTTCCTATGACACTGTTACTGATCCTGTCATCATTAAAATTTTTGATATTTTATTCATCAAGGATTTTTTGCACTAATTTTGATTGTTCAAAGTATTTCATGAAAATATCATTTATCTTCATTACTGACTTTTTTGCAGCCCCTTAAGTTTTGTACCTGAGGCTAGTGCCTGACTTGCTTCCCCCTCATCCTGCTCCCTCCTCCCCCAACCCTGGCTTTTCTTCTGGGAGTTTTGCTTTGTCCATTGTCCTCTTTCAGTAGAAAGTGGATACTGGAAAGGTTATCAAACCACATTCTGCTGGGGCAGCTTCAAAGACTTGTAGGTGTGTTAGTGTACACAGTTTCAGGCTTTGGCTAGCCAACTTTCCATTCATTTGGTAATCCCCTGAAAACCTAGTCAATTTCTGATCTTTTGGCTTCCAATCAATTCCGTGGGACAATGACAACATCCAGGTCTCACATAACATACTTCTTAAGCGTGAAAATTCCAGTGTTTTATTTTCTGTGCTCTACACACCTCCACACTGGTCTTTTCCTGCAAGGCATCTGAGGTCATTAAAAATAGAGCTGGATAAGAAGGAAATATCCTTAGCCCAGTTTGTGTCACTGTGTATGTCCTTCCCTTCCATCATCTGGTAGAGAACACTTGCCAAGAAAAGCTCTAGAAAATCTTGGGCTACAGGCTCATCTCATGCTAAGGCTGCTTCTTCATCACTGTAGTACACAAGCTATTACTTTTCCAACCCTGTGATGATCCAAATATCTGGACCCTGCCCCCGACCAGTAAAGAAGGATAAAGACAACAAAGCATCTTCCTAAACAGAGCTGAATTTGTGTCAATCTCTACCTTCAAGTAGGCTGACTCTTCTTCTAGCTGAGTTTACTCTTATATGCCTTTGTGGAAAATGGCAAGAAGTAGTCAACATGCACCAGGATTCTGAAAAATTTCAACATCTTCCTATAGGAGGCTCAGTTAGGTTTTTGATTTTCAGGTTCTCACAGGAGATGTTGTGGTAGACCAGACAATAGCCCCTCAAAGATGTCTGTGCCCTCGTCCCAGAAACCTGTGGATATGTTACCTCCCACAGCAAAGGGGGAACTAAGGTAGCGGATGGAATTAAGGTTGATAATCTGACTCTGAGAGAGGAAAATTATCTTGGATTCTCTGAGTGGGCCCAATATAATCACAACAGTTCACAAATGTAGATAACGGAGGCAAAAGATGTCAAAGTGTTTCGATGTGAGGACTTGACCTGAAGAATTTTTACCAAATGTTTTTTCTATTCGATTTCTAGCCTTAAATTTTTATATCCTTTGCTACCCACTGCCTAACCATTAAGCCACTGTTCATTTGTGTTACAGTTTCTGTATTCATTAGTACATTGCTTCATAGCTCTGATGTGACTCAGAACAACTGTGGCTTAAATAAGGTAGAACTTGATTTCTGGTTTACCTAAGTCTAAAGAGAAGCATTTCAGTGCTGATACGGCTGTTCCATGGACTAGTAGTGCAGATCTGTCTCTTGTTCTTCTGCCATTGCGAGGTATTGCTTCCTTCCACATGGATGAAGGAGAGTCATCATCATATTTTAGTTACTGGGTTGAAGAAATGGGAAGTGAAGGGCACACACTTTCTCTGTAGGGCCACAACTTGGAAATTGCACATGTCATCAACATTCACATCCTTTTGGTTCAAAATTAGTCAGAAGCCACATTTAGTTGCAAGGGAGGACAGCAAGTGCAATATCTATTTTGGGTGGTCATGTTGTCCAACTAACATTTGAGGATTTTATTACTGAAGGAAAAAGGGAAAGGGGGAAACATTAATTCCTGCTACACACAGGAAGTGACATCACATTGTGCAAAGGAGGGATTGATTTACATTTGGATTGCAAGTAGGAAAAAAAAAGTACCCAGAAAAAAGTGACTTTAAAACTCTCCCCATGGACAGTAAAATAGCATGGATTCACCTCAGAATCTGCATTCCTGCAAAGACAGTATAAGCAGAGCGTGTTCACGTCAGAGGCTGCACTGCAAAGGTTCCTGGGCAAGCAAGTGTTCAAGTCAAGCAAAACTCTCGTGTAAAGACTCAGATTTGGCAAAGAGCTCCTACACCAGGAGGTGGACACCCCAGAGCAGATCTTGTGATAGGAGAACAAGGTGGAACATAGAGAGGAGGCTCCAGATAAGGCCAGCGTACAGGCTCTTCTTCCCTTAGCCACCGTGGTGAAGAGTTGTTTTCAAGTCCTGCAGAGGAGAAATCAAACTATTGCCAGAATCCAGTGTGTATCATTTATAAATTAAACTGTAGATATCCTCATTCCAGAGTATGCATTTAGTCATTCTCAACAAATCCTTTTGTCATCTTTGTGCATATCTCAAGTTAACCCCCCCCAACATTGGGTGTTACTGCATGTAGATATCTGGAGTAGTTAGACGGTACAGATTACAGACCAGATTCAGTTGTCCTGAGTGGGAAAACTAGGTAGGCAGCCCCCCTATAGAATTCTGATCAAATGTGTTACCTAAGGAGCTTAACCTTTCCAAGTCACTAAGCAGTAGAGAAGTATCCTGGCAGGTTAGGTCACTATGCCTTTTCACCCATACAAGTTCTGACATTTGTGCTAAATATCATTGGTTATTTGCTCACTGTCCTATGAAATATCAACAATTCAGAAACATCTCAACATCTTAGAACTTTCGTGATCCTCTTGGTTAATGCCCTTATGCTTTTGCTGAGGGAGGAAAATGGTGCCCAGAGAAAATAAGTGAGTTATACTTCAGTCAGTAACTAACCAGTTATTGATAGAGTCACACTTGGAATTTTAGTCTTCTGATTCTTACTTTATTGTTATATTCTTTGTGTTGTATTTGCTTTTCTAGTTGATTCTTACTTCTTCTAATTTTTAAAATTACGCAAGAAATACATGCATTTATTATCTTTTTAAACATTAGATTATGAAGTCCATACACTACTAATTTTAGTTCTTTACTCTTATCCTCAGAATTAACTACTCTCATGTGTTGAGTATCCATGCCCTTGAATATATACATAACCATGTTTGTGTGTACTTTTCATAGAACGACATAGAGTATTGCTTGTAGGTTTTTCTTTATTATTTAAATAAGATCATATTATACATGTTGTTCTGCAATCTGCTTTTATTTACTCAACAATATATTTTTATGATTTACCCAGAGTGATACACAGCTATAATTCTTTCCTTTTAATTAATATATGGTATTCCATCATCCAAATAGATCACACTTTATATATCTATCTTATTTAGCCGTTTTCCTTCCAGTACACGTTTTGTTCCCAATATTCACTACTAAAGCTAATTAAATGTATGCATTAAATATTCAAGATCTTTTTAATCACTCAAAAGAAAAGCCCCTGAAAGAGAATTGCAATGGTCTGAATGTTTGTGTCCCCTCAAACTTCATACATTGAAATCCTAACCCCCAAAGATGATGGTATTAGGAGATAGGACCTTTGGAAGATGCTTAGATTATGAGGGTGGAGTGCTCATGAAAGAGATTAGTGTCCTTATAAGAGAGGCTCCAAAGAGATCCCTAGTCCTTCTTCCCAGTGAGAATGTAGCAAGAAGGTGCCAGCTGTGGACCAAGAAGAGAGTCCTCACTGGAACACAACCATGCTCACCCTTGATATTGGACTTCTCAGCCTCCAGAACTGTGAGAAACAAATTTCTATTGTTTATAAGAGCCAATCTGTGGTAATTTGTTATGGCAACTCAAACACACTAAGACGGGGATAAACTGCTATTTGGAATTGTGGCCCAAGAAGAAGATTTGCATTTTAATTACTTGCTATTACATTGAACATGTGAACAGTATTAGCAATCATAGAATTAGAAGAAGTATCAGAAATCCTTTGGTTTGGCTTCTTCCTTTTGTAGAAACAACAGTAGATATGAAGAATATAATGATTTTTTCCCCCAAATTACAGAAGGGCAATTGATGGTTTGTGCCCTCCGTTTATCTCTGTTTCATGAGCCATTTTCCTTGCCATCATCCAGGTTAGAATTCCTTGAGTCACCCTTGGCTACTTCCCTGTGTATATTCCTCTCCTTTTTTTCCCATTTATCGTGCGGCTCCTAGGAAACCTTCAGTGATCCAGATAAGTTCTAGACTCCTCTCTTCCATCTTGGTCCACCTGGAACCACTCCTTTATGATGTAAATCATTACTCTATAATGTAATCTCTATGATAGCAAAAACCAATTCTCCTTTCTTTTGTCCATGACAGATAAGTTTGCTCAATGACAACACTCTTTTCTTTTTAAATGCATCCTCGGATTTAATAGTACAGTCCCAAGATCTTTCTCAGCACTGTCCTACAAAAAAATCTAATTGGCCAGTGAAATGGAACCTATTCCTCATCTTCGATGTGAAACTTTTTCTGCCTCTAGGCCAGGCACTCATGGTTCCTTGGAGATGGTGGTTTTTGGCTTATACATATCACTTTACTTTTACCTTTGCTTTGTTTTTATTAATCTTACCAGGCTTATCCTACCCCATGCACTCAAGCTGTTCACAGTTCTCCCATCCCCAGGATCCAATCCAACCCCCGCCTCCCCTTGAAGCCTTCCTTAACTGGTCCTGTGTACAGTGCCCTCCTTTACCTTCATTCCTGTATTCCTTACCTTATATTGGTATATAGATAACTCCTACATGTCATTTTTCTCCCAGATGCTCTAAAGATGAAAGCCATGCTCTTCATTTACCCTGTCTTCCATTCCGTATCCACCATGGTACTGAGAATCTAGTAGAATCCAGTGGCTCATTGTGAACGCAAATGAATATTGAGTAGAGAAGCATTAAGTAAGGGAAAAGCCTTCCATATGGAAATGTTTTCAAAGGACCGAGATGATAATTTGTCAAAAATTAGTACCATCTCCTGGCAAATGACTTCAGCATTTTGAAAAATGCACTACTTTAAATAATTTCCTTTTCTCATAATAAAAGTAATATTATGTTCATTGTAGGATTTTCAGAAAGAGCACAGGAAAATAAAAATGCTTTTTAATTTCAGCACCCAGAGATAACTTCTGAGGGTATTTTGTTCTATTTTTTCCCCTGAGGTTATGCCTCTATATATTTACTTGCTTAGTTTTGAGACAATCTAGAACAATTGGCAAATACAATTCGTATCTTGATTTTTTTGCAATTACTATTATATCAGCATCATTTTCTCCATTTAAGAGTCAATTAGAAAGTTTTTATGGCTACATAGTATTCCATTACATGAAATGTTTCATAATGTCTCCAATCACCTGTTACAGAACATTTAGGTATTTCTAGTTTTCCACTGCTACAAATTAATGAGCTAAAAATTACTGAGTACTTACTATCATCCAGGGATTCTGCTAAGTCTTTTTTATTTAGTTCCATTTTAAATAACCCTAATAGCCCTTTATGGGAGGAACTTTTATTATACCCATTTTTTTTAGATGAGCAAACTAATGACCATAGAGGTTGGATTCTTCATCCAAAAGCCAGAATTCTAACCCAGGTTTATCTGGCTCAAGAACTGGTACCAACCATTATGAATGTAATCATGACTGATTCTTCTAATACAGAATTCTTTGTTCACATTTAATACTTTTTTTCTTTTTTTAAATTTAAATTCAATTAGCAAACATATAGTACATCATTAGTTTTTGACATAGTATTAATTGATTCATTATTTGCATATAACACCCAGTGCTCATCACATCACATGCCCTCAATACCCATCACCTAGTTACCCCATCCCCTACCCACCTCCCTTTCCACAGCTGTCAGTTTGTTTCCCGGATTCAAGAGTCTATCATGGTTTTTCTCCCTCTCTGATTTCTCACCCTTCCCCTATGATCCTCTGTGCTATTTCTTATATTCTACATATGAGTAAAATCATATAATAATTGTTATTCTCTGATTGACTTATTTCACTTAGTGTAATACCCTCTGGTTCCATCCCTGTCAATATAAATGGTAGGTATTCATCCTTTCTGATGGCTGAGTAATAGTCCACTGTATATATGAACCACATCTTCTTTATTCATTCATCTGTGAAGGACATCTTGGCTCCTTCCACAGTTTGGCTATTGTAGACATTGCTGCTATGAACACTGGGGTGTAGGTGCCCCTTCTTTTCACTACATCTGTATCTTTGGGATAAATATCCAGTAGTGCAGTTGCTGGGTTGTAGGGTAGCTCTATTTTTAATGAATGAGGAACCTCCTTACTGTTTTCCAGAGTGGCTGTACCAGCTTGTATTCCCACCAACAGTGTAAGAGGGTTCCTCTTTCTCCACATCCTCGCCAACATGTGTTGTTTCCTGTCTTGTTAATTTTAGCCATTCTGACTGGTGTAAGGTGGTATCTCATTGTGGTTTTGATTTGACAGAACTTAGAGCTGATGACATCTAATACTTTCAAAAATAACAACAGTGGGATTACTAAATCAGGGGTTATGAAGAAACATCCTATTATCAAATTGCTTTTCAAAAAGATTTATACTGATTTATACTCACTTATACACTATATGAGGCTGCCTCTTTTCCCTGAGAGAGACATGGAAACCTTAGTCATACCTGCCCGCTATTAAACCTTTTATCCTAACGACTCTATTATAGCATCTATCACAATATATTTGTTTATTTATAGTATTTCAGTCTGTCTTGCTATACTGTGAAATCTTTGAGAGCAAGACTGAGTCTCATTTGTCTTTTAATTCACAGTACCTACCACTGTGCTATATTCATAGTACATTCTCAGTATGGCTTTTGTCAAAAAAAATTTAAAAATCCCGCCAGGCCTTGCAGTTTCAGGTGGCAGTTTGCTGTACACCAGTAAATGTCACTTCACTGTCCTTTCCAGTTACCACACTTCAGTAAACAGCTTCAGCTCTAGAAATTCTGGTCTTCTCACTGATCCTATGTGCTCTCCCACGTCTTTTACTCCCACCACCTAACGCCCGACTCTCCAAATCCACCTCAACTATGACCTGTTTCATGAAGCCTTTGCTTTTACCATCTTCCTCTCCAGTGCTGAACTTTCCCCCTCCAGAGTCCCTTGAAGGATTGACTGTTCAGAATACATACCATGGCAGCAGGTTTTATCAAATTTAGCAACTCATTATGTAATTCTTTTAATGAATCTTTAATCACCGTAATGTCACTTATTCCTTATACTTCTTAATCCCTGCTTACCTTCAACATATTTTAAGACTCTGGGCACTTGCAACCATTCTCCAAGCTTTGTGGAGTTGTCCACTAGAAGCAATCAGAACTCCCCCAGGCATTTCGGAATGGGTGAAGGGGTTGTCCTGTTCCCAGGCTTCTCTCTAGGTGGGTTTGTATGGCTTCTGTGATCATGATGTTTTGGAAGAAAGTTTGGGAGTCATTGATTTTTCCCATATCTTACCATGAAAATGTTTCATCACAATGCAGCTAGAGGTTCCTGAAATCCTATAAATGAGTTCAGAATATTTTGCCATGAGAGTGGTGTAGAGAGATCTTAATTACTGGGTTCCTTGGCCATCTACTGGAACCTTGATTACTAGCATCTTTGATCAACATAATATCACTGAGTTTCCCGTGGCTGAAAAAATACTGTCAGATAATGAAAACTTGCTGCAGTTGTATGCTCCAGGCCCCACATGAGGCCAGTGCACTTTGTTCCTGCATCAGCTTCCATTGCAGTTTATGTGAATATTGTTTTTAGCGCAGTCTGCATTGCATAGATGACCGTATGTTTTTTTTCCTCTTGGTATCAACACAGCTTTTAAAGTTAAAAATTCTTTGGCATATTAATATGCCCTAATAAATCAAGTACATATGTCTTTAAACCACAAACACAGATATTCCATTTGCCATTAAATTTGTTGATACATTTGATTTATCATATTTTTCTATTTTACTGTCACTAGAACTTGCCAGCTTGCTTTAGAAATCTGTACTTATGGAAGATTAATATTTAATGTAGAAATTGTAGAGCCCAAAGTTTGATGGGGATGAAGAGAGGCGGAAGTGGGCTGGAGAGGAAAGGAAAATTTGGAAGTTAGGGTACCTTTGAATTTATGGAAGTCTTCACATGGTGGGAATGAAGGAGGCGCCAAAGGAAATGAAAGGCACCACAGGAATTGAGAGGCTGAGCACCAGAGGAGCAAAAAATGGGAAAGAAGCATTAGATGCAATGGAAGAGTTCGGAAGAACTGGCAGAAAGAAGGAATGATGGAGAAACCATTGGCAAAGATGAAGGTCACCGCCAGAATGAAAAAGCCATTACCAGGGATGAATAAAAATGCAGAATTTAAAGAAGAAGCCCTACACCTCTCCAGCTTCCACCCTCCACCTTTGCTTTCAGTTGCTCTTAGAAATTTAACCATGGCTTTCTCAGCAAGAATGCTTTACTGGACAGAGGGGAAGTAAGCCGGGAATGAAACTGTTTACTAAGTGGGTAAATGCAATGATTCTAGAAGCTGCTATGGCTCCTTTAATGAAAGATTGATTCCAGATTTTGGCAGAAAATAGCCTGGCAAGAGCAACAACACTTCTTTGGGCTTGGCGTGAAACTCCACCGCTTGCACTGCTCCCTGTGTCTGTTATATTTTGCCAGGCCAATTCCATGCTTAGAAAGAGAGCCTAGAAACTACTGCTTACGCAGGAGGGTGTGTTCATGTTGGAAACAGAGAGGGAGAAATCTGGGGCCATGATTTAAACACTTATTTTTATTTGTTATTTAAATTCATTGTAGTGAATACTTATTGGACACCTGATAAGTGTCAAGTGGTGTGCTGGAGTCCAGTGATGAAGAACTCACTGATATTTAAGGAATCACAGTGGGTTAGTTCAGGGCTTGGCAAACTACAGCCTGTGAACCTGAGGTACCCATGCCTGTTTTTGTCAAGTTCATTGGCCCATTCACTTGCATACTGTGTCTGGCTCCTTTTGTGTTACTGTGGCAGAGTTGAGGAATCAGGACAGGGATGGGAGAGCCTGAAGGAGTAAAACATGTTTATTATCTTGCTCTTTAGAAGAAGTTTGCTGACTGCTAGATAAACACAGTTGTTATAGTGGAATTTTGTTGGAGTTCAATAAATCATAGAAGGGACCAGGGGTGTTGGTGGAAGCTTCAACGAGAGTTTGATGTGTGACGTTTGATTTCAGTTTTGAGAGACGTAAAGGAGTTTCTGGGTGTGAAGAAATAAGTGTGGCGCTTTGGGAACAGCAATGACAAAGACATTACTATGAAATAACTTGTGAATTTTAGGAACCTGCTCGCTGCTTGTTCTGGCTGAAGCATAGGTTGGGGTGGGTGCTAAGACTGGGGTTTAGAGGCTAGAGGGCCCAGGAGGATCCGGATCCTATATGGAAGGACCTCCTACTGAGAACTTCATATGCAAACATTCGGCATGGCAGGACACCCATACCAATAGCACACAACCCCTACCCGCCTGAAGCTCAGCCTCTGGTCAGATGTATAAGACATTAAAGCACACGACAGAATGAGATACATACTACAGAAAAGTTCAAACAAAATATAATAAAGATCTTTTTAGTCAGGAGAAATCACATATGATTGGAGAGATGAGAAGATTAATTCATGTTAATAGTGCATCTTTTTTTTTAAAGATTTTATTTATTTATTTATTTATTTATTTATTTATTTATTTATTTATTTATTTATTTGACAGAGAGAAAGAGACAGACAGTGAGAGAGGGAACACAAGCAGGGGGAGTAGAAGAGGAGGAAGCAGGCTTCCCAGTGGAGCAGGGAGCCCGATGCAGGGCTTGATGCCAGGACTCTGGGATCATGCCCTCGATCCCAGGACTCTGGAATCATGCCCTGAGCCGAGGGCAGACGCTTGACGACTGAGCCACCCAGGCACCCCCATGTTAATAGTACATCTTGAAGGGTGGCTGCAATTTTGGGGGGCAGTTGGGCACAGGCAGAGAAAATAGCCTAAAAGAACACAGGCAAAAAGAAATGTTAGGAGGTTTGGGATGTGTCTTAGCCCTGATCCTCTAGTAAATGGAATCTGAGGTCAAAGCTTTGTACTAATATTTTACTGGGAAGTGCAATCCCAGGGAAGCAGAAGGCAGAGATGAAAGGGAGTGAGGCATCGACGGAGGGACAGCAAATGTAAGGGGAGCATGTCCCAGGCTGGCCACAGCTGCGTAAAAAGCATAACTGATTGCTGTGACTTTGGGGACAGCTTCCTAGAAGTTGGATAGATGTCCATGCTTCAGAACAGTCCACCTGGTAAAGGAAAGAATGAGGGAAGAATTTCTCTCTCTCTGTCCCTCTCTGTCTCTTTCATTTCATTGGCCAGTTTGCCCCCTTGGGCATTAACTTCCCTGCACTGCTGGACTGTGCCTAAGGGGAGAGTACAAGGCCCCGTGTGTTCAGTCTGGCAAGGTGCCTGTGTGGCTGTCTCTCCTTGCCAGTCAGCGCCATAGGCAGAGCTCCCTGGTCTGTAGCAGTACTGGCGGCAACAGCAGCAGCAGTGACCTGACTTCATGACCTTGAGGACAGTGCAAAACTTTCCTAGGGCCACTCTAGCCAGAAAACAAGGGCAGATTTATGGTGGAACATAAACCGAGTCCAACACAGAGAGCATTAAATTACTTGTCTGGAATATAAGGTAGGGAGCTAATGGAAGAGAAGACCAGAAAAGTTAGAATGCCTTCTGGAAGACACTGGCTGTTGGGGGAGGAGGTAGGGGAGCAGTGATTCGGCAAGGTCACAGCCACTGGCTATGGCCATTCTTGATGGCAGCACCCATGATGTATGGGGTCGGGTTCCTTCTTTGTTGAGGTCAACACTGTCCCTTTAGAAAGAAAGGCAGTAGAGTAGTTAAAACCATGGTCTTAGAGCCAAAATCTCTGGATTCAAACCCCGGTTCTACCCTTATTAGCTAACATGTCTCAGTTTTCTCATCTTTAAATGAGAACTATGATAGTTGCCTCCTAATAAGGTTGTCGAAAGGACTAAATGAAATAATATATGTGAGGTGCTTAGCATAATTATTTTCAGTTCTCCTCTGCATGACTTTAGGACAGTCGTCTCTTACATGTAATTCAGAAATCCAAAAATCACTGAAAACTGGAAGTTATTTTGTAACTCGTTTGATGGCAAGGGCTCATCTGAGGTTATTTAGAATCTTTACGTATCACACATAGTGTCAGTGTTTTTTTTCTTTATCTCATCATATGAACCTCCCTCATATGTTTTCACTGTAGGAATATTAATGTGCTTAATTAAAGAGTGCTATTCCAGGCCCTGATGGGGTAGTTTTATGTCATTTGATCTATGCACCATGTTCCTGGTCTAAAAGCCCCAAACTTCCAAATTCTGAAACATAATTGCACGAGAATTTCAAATAAGGGATTATGCATTTGTATTATTCAGCAGTTTGAAATGACAATATGGGGATTAACACTGATTCTTCCTATCCCTCCTACAATAAAAGCACATTTAAAATCCTTGGGAAGCTTTGAATTGCTTTCAAAACATAACCCCATATGTGAACTTTTGAAAAATATGTTTCTATACATTTTTAATGAAAAAAAGAAAAATTCTAATCATCTCCCACCATTTTGCTCCATTCTCAGCCCACTGATGTAACAACCAGTGGCAATACTTGCATATGACTTCTCATATCCTGAAATATTTTCAAGGATAGCCTGTCAAGATAAACTACTTTTGGAACTTGGTTTGGACCCAGACATGGAAGACTAGGAGTTTAATGATAAACTCTTTAAAATCTATATTGCATGTCACATTGTGTGTCAACAACACGTCAATTTAAAAAAAACAAAACAAAACAGCTACATTGCGTTGGAGAAAACCTCATTAGAAATTCACTCATAAAAGTGATTTTTATCTAGATGGGATATATTTTAGTATAAGTTTTAGTAACATTTCTTAAGTCTGCATATATAGAGCTGAGGGCTTTCTTTCAAATAGACCATTAAAACCTATGTCATTTTGGTTATATAACTTCTGTTTCTGCTCAAGAAAATAATGAGACAAAGGAGGCATTTAAAATGTTGCTGAGCAAATCAAAACTTGAAAACCTGGTGGTCAACTGTTGGATTCCTGTATTATTTTCTGCTTTGTGTACCTCAAAGCCTACTGATACTGCTTATTGTCCATCTAAACTGCACTTTCTGTACTGGATGCCAACTGTGTTCATTTTCCAGCCTCATCTAATACAAGAAAGCTTTCTGGAGTGAAAAATCGCTATAGGTTTTCACTCCAGAATGCTTTCTTACATTTCAGCTTCCCTCCCTACCCCTGCACCAAGGCTTCTAATTTCTGGAATGGTACTTCTTTGCTTCTAAGGGGTTTTACCTTTCATTTTATAAAATCTCACAGCTTTAAAAATCTAACTTTTGTCTTATAAAGAAGTGAATCACTCTTTGAATATTTTCTATAAATTTACCATCGGCCAATTTCTCCAATTATCTCAGATTTACTCCTTGATTGTACATCACACATGTCTCAAAGGTATCTAAGATTAATACTAACATCTAACATAAGTACTTCCAGGAAAAGAGATACCTTATGACTAACAAAAATAAGGGAATATGATGAAAGGAGAGGCCATAGTAGGACTGCATCATTAGAAATGTTACAATTTACTCCCCCTTTATAGCAGTATTTACGGTGCTATTTGGGAGTTCACTAAAGGAGAGAACTTGGTAAATCTAAACAATGTGAAAATTATTGATGGCATATGTTGGTGTTTGAGTTCAGCCTAAAGGTATGTTATTTTGTTTCTTGCCTAAGTTCCATGCTGAGAGACATAAGGAATCAGGCAGACGGAGATTAAAATGCCTGGTTCATTACTGGTGGAGTTATGGGAAAATGAGGCTTACACATGAGGCTACAGTGGGCTTTCTGATGCTTAACTCCATTAATGTACAGACTTAGTCACTCAATGTCAGGTAGTGCCGGTCAACCACAGTCTTCCATACCAAGGTCAGCGCTGCTACTGGGAAGCTCACTGAATGACCAAGAACAGACTAGAGTTCATCTCCCCCAAACCCAATGGATCCAAAGGAGAGAAGGAGAAGGGAGGAGACTCAGCCACAGTTGCCCAGTTTCTGCTCCTAAATTTGTGAATCAGATAATTTAATCTATCTCCCTTGAGGAAAAGTTAGTAAGGGCATAGAGAAAGTCAAGAATGTTATACTGATTATGTCCCTCTTCATGGAAACATGAGTCAAGGGTAAAGGCAGTATCTTGCAATAATACATGGTCTGATAAGTTAAGGGGATTAAGAGTACACTTATCATGATGAGCACTGAGTCATGTATAGAATTGTTGAATCACTATGTACACCTGAAACTAATATAACACTGTATGTTAATTATACTGGAATTAAAAAAAATTAAAAAATTAAAAGATAATATGTGGACCTAATAAAATAATAAAAAGGGTACAATCATTATTTGCATCAACATTCCTGTCTTTGCCCTTCCCGTCCAAGGACACATGTAGATAGCCTAGAATCAAGCATTTATCATCTATCGCAAAAATTTGAGGTATATTCTCTGAAAAAAATTATACTAATTGTCAAAGAATGATACAGAGTAACCCTTTTCTCGTTTAGAAACTTAGCAATGTAGATCACTTGTGATGTATTTTAGGATATTTAGATCTCAGATTTCAGTGGTAGAATTCTAGTTGGCAGTCTGTATACCGCGTATATTACTTTGTCAGGATACCCTAGTAGAGTCAGAGAACCTTAGCAAATTTAGCTCAGAGGGTGAGCATGGAAGCTTTCACCAGGGCCCATCAAAAACTACACACTTAGTGGGAGAGGTACACACCTCTTTCTAAACTACCAGATGACATCTCATTAACCAGTCTGACCACAGCTGTAATGAAAAGTGGTAGCAAGGAGTCTGGTTTCTGCTCTTCCTGGGAAACATTCTTTTCTACTTTGACATGAAAACCACATCAACAAAATCCCAAAGCAGAACATGAAACCCAGTTGGAGATGGGCATGCCTGTATGTGCCAGGTAATACCAGCATTCTCATTTGGTTGAATCATCTCTGGCACAGTCCACATCATAAGTATGAGGCTATCATCGTGGAAGGTGATTCATTGTATAGTACTGTGGAGATCAGTCTCCAAGGATTGCCCCTTTTCTTTCTGAAGATAGGCTTTTGTTGTACTATACTAGATAAAATAGAGGGAGGACACACAGAAACGGGGACATGAAAAAATTTGTAAATTTAAAGTACTAGCAATGCCAATGTGTCCAGTTTAACTGAAAATCACAGGTAGCGTGTCTGAGATCAATGGGTGGTACCCAAGAAATATCCTAACCTAAGAGAAATTAGTCTTCTCCCTTAGTTTTATTGCTCATTCGGATGGAGGGGACACATGAAATAACACACAGTTGCACATGACAATTTGTGGTAAGGCTGTTGTGGTAAGGCTGTTATACATCTTGAGGTCACTCTTTATTTTGTTTGATTTAGAAAGCATACGCTCTATACAGTAAATCTCTATTTGGTTGCATAAGCAAAATTTCTGTTCTCTTAATTAGGTGAAAATTATCCTGCTGTGGTAGTACCTTAAGCATATAATAGCTTCTTAGTAGATAACTTTCCAAAGCTGGCTGTCAGAAGTGCCACAGTCTTTTACAGCTTCCCACTTGTATTTCCTTGTGTGTGGGTGTGGGGGGGAGAAGAGATAATGGGTGTGAAGTATTTAGCCCAGGGCCTGATATATATAATATGTCCTCAGTAAATAGGAGCTACTAAGTCCCATTTGCTAAACCCAAACTCATCTCAGATCCTGAGATGGTTCTGATGAAGAGGTGTGTTGGCAGCCTTGCCCTCTCTCCCCCTACCTAATGGCCCTTGGAACTTAGTTTCATTTCTCAGACCCCAAATCCAGCTATGATTGATGGCCTGTCAAATGCCCTATGAGTCACCTTAATGCCAGCCTGACTCAGGACCCTGTGTACCAGGTATGAGCTCTGAGAATCTGGAGAGTCCTTTATTATATAGCCTTTCTCTTTCTCTGTTTTATGAGTCCTGGCCATGGGTTCTTTATTTTTATTTCTTGCTTCATGGTTTCTGCTTCGTTTTCCTGTTTAGTACCCTTTTCCAGCTTAGGGTATTTCTCTGAATTCTGTCCAGCATCTCACCTGGCTCTTGGAAACATTCTGTCCCAAAGATGAATTCTATTCTTCTCATATTTCTACCTGATAGTGAGACATATACGTGGACAAACTTGGAGCCAACTGCTGTTCACCTCTCCTAGATATTGTTGACCACTGGGATCTTTGTTCCTGCATGCCACTGGCCAGATGGACACTGAAAATCATCTCAGTCCTCAGTACGCCTTTGGGCTTTTGTGTCTAAAATAGTCCCATTCACATCATCCTGTATCCTGGTGACATTGATGCTACTGAAACCTGGTTTCTCATCTTCCCACAAAAGATGTGCCAGTGGGCCAACATGCATCTCACCTCACCTCGTCTGTGACAACACTAATTTTCCAGGCTGGGTTACAAACTGGCTGATCTCCAAGTGCAGGGAACGGAGCTAGAATAGAGAGAGGGTCATAAAACTCATCACTCAAAGATGTTTACGAGTTGCATCCTGGCCCCTTGGACTCAAATGAGCTGAGAAAGTGATCTTTCCTTTGTCTTTTTAGAATCACAATCCTTGCAATATTTTATTCATTAGACTTATTTTCTTTATTTTTTCCTCAGCTGACAACTTCTGTGCGAGATGGAATGAAAATACTGCAAACCCCTTCAGGCCACAAATCAGGAATTGTTTCAATTACCTCTTTTCTTGATGAAGCCCAGGGTATAGGTCCTGATGAAGCTATATCAGCACTTTTTCTGTTTTCCTTACAGAACAAATTGCCAGCAGGATTCCTGTTTATGAGGGTAGAAATTGCTTGTACAAATTTCCCATAAGGATCTGACAGAAGCTTCTCTCTGCTGCAGCAAAGGGCTCCTTGTATCACTGATTTTGGGCATGCAGCCAGAATAAGTCTGAGATCCCTTATGCCTACCAAGATACTCTTCCCCAAAACTGTACAATCTGATTTGTTTGAGAAACACAATTCATTTTTGTAATTATCTCAGAAGGGAGAAGTCTAAGCCTGTGTAATTATGGTGCTCATGCATTTTGAGGATTTTCTTGAGGTTGGATGTCAGCAGGGCGCCTGGTAAAAGCTGAACAGTGAATCGAAGTGCAAGGCCACAAGTAGGGTAAGGTGGAGGAGGCCCCATAATGACGTGCTAAAGCCCAATTCCATACTGGTCAGTGCGGCTGTGAGGGACTGGGAAGAACAGCTGCAGCAGCAGTGGCAAAGCCAGCCATCCTTCCTAGGGTAGTTCACTCCGGAGAGAAGTAGGAATGAAGAGTCTTCAGAGGTGGTATTACAGGCTAGAACAGTGACAGACTAATGAAGTCTTCACATGTGGTACACAATATGGATAAACAATAATAATCATGATAAAATTCCATTAAGCATTGAATATATTAAATGTTATATTTACATTTCGTCAGCAATATTTTTTCAACTGTCTTCTAATTGCCAGATACTCTTCTAGACACTAGAAATTCAGCAGTGAAGAGATAAAATGTACAGGTATAAAGCAAAGTTATTGCCCTTATGGATCATCTAATACTCATTAAATACCTTCAACGTACTTCAGAGTCTGGTTTCTTTCCACTAAACCATGGCTCCTCCTCCTGGTTAAAAAGCAACAACAAACATTTGGCCACACATACAAACAATGTTAACCATGGTTGTGTTTGGGGCGCTTGGGTGGCTCAGTCGGTTAAGTCTCTGCCTTTGGCTCAGGTCATGATCTTAAGGTCCTGGGATTGAGCCCCACACTGGGCTCCCTGCTGCTCCATGGGGAGTCTGCATCTCCCTCTCCCTCTGCCTGCTGCTCCCTCTGCTTGTTCTCTCTCTCTCTCTCTGTGTCAAATAAAATCTTTAAAAAAACAAAAACAAAACCAAAAAAAGTGGTTTTGTTTGTTTTCATTTGTGAAGAGCAGGGACATATCAGCCATTGGTTTAAATCATTTACTTCCTTTTTGAGCTAAGCTGGTGGCTTAGCTGAGACTTTAATAGGTCTTTCCACTATTCTATTAGTTTGGTTGGTCCCAAGTGATATGGAATATGGTAAGACTTCATAGATTTCATGGTTATTGGTCCACTGTTAATGACTTCTGTGCTATAAACTTCATCTCTTTGATGGACAATACTGTATGGGATCCCATGCCTACAAATCCGACATTCTGCAAGCCCTTGGATGGTGATGCTAGGGGAAGCACAGCCGGGAATGCTAGGACATATCTGGAAAAGTGTCAGTTCATTTAAGAATGAATTGATACTCCCTTGGGTATGAAAGAGATCTTATGTAATCAGCTTGCCACAAAGTGACTGGCAGATATTTTGGGGAGTTGGTGCCATATCGAGGGGATGCAGGCTTGATCTCTTGCCAGCATTTTTGGGCATCTAGCAGTGTCAAAGATGAGGTGAGTCTAGATTAGAGGGACGCCAAACTTTGGGCCCATGCATAGCCTTTATCCCTGCCAACATCGCTACTCGGCCCATGTGCCCGCTGACAATCACAAGGGTGGCCAAGGATAGAGGTTTGGCTGGCAGCCACTGGATGGTGCATCATATTGTCGACCCAATTAAGCACCTCCTCTACAGTGGAGGGGCTCTGGTGGACATTAACGTAAAATAAAAATATCTACATGGTTTTTGCCCACTTTTATTGGCACGTCTGTATGTTTCTTTCCCAGATCCTCTTGTCTCTGATCTAATGTGTTAGGCCCCTGACCAAGGAGACAAGCCTTTGGCCAATGTTCAAAGATCTGTGTGTGTTGTTACCTCAAGTCACTTCTCACTTCATACAAAGTGAATGGTCAAATGCACTACTCGCACCTCTCCATTTGGAAGATTTACCTCACCACGGTCTTTGAGTATCCAGCATGAATGGGTCTGTACTCAAGTAGCAGTCCATTTTCAGCTCAAACCAACAGAGTGGGTGAAAAAAGACAATGTGAACCAGGTTTTCGTTTTTTAGTCACAGGAAGTGAAGTCGTAGATGTAAACTGTGGGAGAAGCGTCACTAATATGTTGAAGCATGGCTCCGTATAGCCTATATATCTCTGACCTGTGTGGGCTTGATCCTAAATATACAATTTCTGTTGTTCAGTGTCTGGTAAATTGTTGCTGTGCCCACCCAATATTGTGATTTGGAGAAGCTGATAAAATCAGTTCAGGTCCGATGGCTTTACCTACCTGGTAATCTGTTGTTGGGTGCTCAGTCTTTACCAGGACCCAGCAGCACTCTGGGAGGTGCTTTTTAAACAGCAACTAATTCTCTGCTGTGGAAGGTTTCTGTGTTGTGTCTCTCCTTTGGGAGTTGACAGAAGTTCCAGACAGCATTCTCATCTATCATAGGTAGTTCTAGAACCATTGGTTCTAGCAGGTTATATGGCTCAAGTAGCAGAGAAGCTAGCACCACAGCCAAGACCTGTTCCAGAACTTTCTCTTGCTCTGGGCCCCATTCAAAACTGTCAGTGATCCAAGTCGCCAGATAAATGGATTGGAAAACTATTCTCAAAATATAGTTAGAAATCCAAAACCCAAGGAGGCATACCAAATGCTGTGCCTCCTTAGTAGTAAAAGGTACAAAATGCAAAAGTTGCCCTCATCCTTAGAAGGGATGTCCCAGCATGTCTTAGAACATTGACCTCTAAAAATATCAGTAATGTGGTAGGCAGTTAATTCTTCATGGGACTTATCTCCGACCCTCTGACATGTATTTCTCTTGCTAGGATACCGGCGTACTTAATACTTTCTGTTCACCAACTCCTATATGCATGATATCTTCAATATTGTGAACCAGTATGATTCTTGAGGAGTGCCAGGATGACCAAGGTTCCTGCTGACTATGTTGTGACAGAGAGCCTGAGATTTAATATAGCCCTGGGAAAAGAAAATGAATGTATAATGTTGTCCTCTCCACATAAAAGGAAACTGTCTTTGACCCTCCTTTCAGATGGAATTAAGGAAGAACACATTCACAAGATCAGTAGCCTCGTACCCAGTACCAAAGTGTGTGTGGCTCTGTTTCATAAAGATTTCACATCCAGCACAGTAGGTGAGTTGGGATGGCCATAACACTTGGTGAGGTTTATGGGTCTACTGCCTTCCAATACAACTTATAGGCTTTATTTTTTTGGCAATCTATACAGGTGAATTTAATAAAGATATGTAGGGAGCACTATCCTTGCATACTTTAAGTCTGGTAATAGGGCTAATCTCCAAATTTCCTCCTGGAATGGAGTTATTGCTTAAGTTTCTTGGCAAGGGGGTAGAGGTAATCTCAGGAATTCCTGTAACTTTGACTCGTACTCCATAGGCCAGGAAATAATTAGTGTTTTGCCAGCTGTTAAGTATATATCTACCTCATTTTACACTAGGGAATTGGAAAATGAGTCTGTGGACTTAATGAACACTGTGTAGAATGGACTTATGTCAGGACTGTTTGTCACCTGGCCTTCATCAGTTTCTACCTGGAACTCCTGGATGGTATTTTGGTTCCTTCGTATTAGTGTCAGTTTAGATCCTGTATTCAACTGTCCTTGAAAGGTCTAGGTATTCAATTTTCGTTTGTACAGTTACTCTAGTAAATCAATTTTATATATATTTCATATATATAGGAGTATTACATATATAAATATTATATATATAAACATATATTATATATAAATATGGTATTATAGGGTTCTTCCTCAAAAGAAATGTCTCTTCTTCAATTAATGACCTCTGGGTCTATGAACTAATTGAGATCCGGAATTTGGGTGAAAGATGACAGTTTTTCATTGTGTTGGCTGATATTGTGTTGGCTCTTGATTTTTTTTTTTTAGGGTGGAGCTGAGGAGGTTACATTAATTCAAGTTGAGTAATATCTTTTTTTTTAAATTAGCTTCAGAGATAGAATTTGGAAATTCATAGGTTGTATATAAGACCCAGTGCTCATTACATCAAGTGCCCTCCTTAATGCCCATCACCCAGTTACCCTATTCCCCCACCCACTTCCCCTCCAGCAACCCTCAGTTTGTTTCCTAGAGTTAAGCATCTCTTATGGTTTGCCTCCCTCTCAATTTTCATCTTATTTTATTTTTCCTTCCCTTCCCCTATGTTCATCTTTTTGTTTCTTAAATTCCTCATAGAGTGAAATCATATGGTGTTTGTCTTTCTCTGACTGACTTATTTCACTTAGCATAATACTCTCCAGTTCCATCCACATCATTGCAAATGGCAAGATTTCATTCTTTTTGATGGCTGAGTAATATTCCACCATGTATATATAGCATGTCTTCTTTATCCATTCATCTGTTGATGGACATCTGGGCTCTTTCCATAGTTTGGCTGTTGTGGATATTGCTACATGTGCCCCTTCGAATCACTATGTTTGTATCCTTTGGATAAATACCTAGTAGTGCAATTGCTGGGTCATAGGGTAGCTCTATTTTCAACTTTCTGAGGACTCTCCATACTGTTTTCCAGAGTAGCTGTACCATTTTGCATTTCCACCAACAATGTAAGAGGGTTCCCCTTTCTTCACATCCTCACCAACATCTGTTGTTGCCAGAGTTATTAATTTTAGCCATTCTGACTGGTGTGAGGTGGTATCTCATTGTGGTTTTGATTTGTATTTCCCTGATGTTGAGTGATGTTGAACATATTTTCATGTGTCTGTTGGCCGTTTATATGTCTTCTTTGCAGAAATGTCTGTTCATGGGATGCCTGGGTGGCTCAGTCGGTTAAGTGTCTGCCTTCAGCTCAGGTCATGATCCCAGGGTCATGATCCCAGGGTCCTGGGATCGAGTCCTGCATTGGGCTCCCTGCTCAGTGGGGTCTGCTACTCCCTCTGTCTGCCGTTCCCCCTGCTTCTGCCCCCCCCCCCCCAAATAAATAAATAAAATCTTTAAAAAAAAAGTCCATTCATGTCTTTTGCTCATTTCTTGACTGGATTATTTGTTCTTTGGGTGTTTAGTTTGATAAGTTCTTTATAGATTTTGGATACTAGCCCTTTATTTGATAAGACATTTGCAAATACCTTCTCCCATTCTGTTGGTTGTCTTCTGGTTTTGTCAACTGTTTCCTTTGCTGTGCAAAAGCTTTTTATCTTGATGAAGTCCCAAAAGTTCATTTTTTACTTTGTTTCCCTTGCCTTTGGAGACATCTCTAGCAAGAAGTTGCTGCAGCCGAGGTCACAGAGGTTGCTGCCTGTGTTCTCCTCTAGGATTTTGATGGATTCCTGTCTCACATTTAGGTCTTTCATTCATTTTGAGTCTATTTTTGTGTATGGTATAAGAAAATTCATTCTTCTGCATGTGGCTGTCCAATTTTCCTGATTTGTAGAAGAGACTGTCTTTTTTCCATTGGATATTCTTTCCTGCTTTGTTGAAGATTAGTTGACCATAGAGTTGAGTGTTCATTTCTGGGTTCTCTATTCTGTCCCATTGATTTGTGTGTCTGTTTTTGTGCCAGTACCATACTGTCTTGATATTATTATAGCTTTGTAATACAGCTTGAAGTCCAGAATTGTGATGCCTCCAGCTTTGGTTTTCTTTTTCAACATTCCTTTGGCTACTTGGGGTCTTTTCTGGTTCCATACAAATTTTAGGATTGTTTGTTCCAGCTCTGTGAAAAATGTTGATGGTATTTTGTTATGGATTGCATTGAATGTGCAGATTGCTTTGGGTAACATAGATATTTTAACAATATTTGTTCTTCTAAACCATGAGCATTGAACATCTTTCCATTTCTTTGTGTTCCTCTATTTCATTCATAAGTGTTCTATAGTTTTCAGAGTACAGATCTTTTACCTCTTTGGTTAGGTTTACTCCTAGGTATCTTATGGTTTTCGGTGCAATCGTAAATGGGATTGATTCTTTTATTTCTCTTTCTTCTGCCTCATTGTCAGTGTATAGAAATGAAACTGACTTCTGTGCATTGATTTTGTATCCTGTGACTTTGCTGAATTCCTGTATTAACATCTTTGTCAGTTGTCCATCTATCTTGTCCTCTGGAACATTCTAACCTATGAGCCGTCACCATAGAACCCTTCAGGTCAAGTCATCTTGATTGCAGTCTTGGCCCTTCCCATTATAATAATCACATTTATTTTGCTTCTGAAGATTAAGTACTGCCATTTGGCCTTTGCTAATCTGAGATCATTAGATCATTTAGTAACCCACTGATACAAAGCAGTCTAATTCCAAGATAACACATTCTACGATAGTACCAACATATGGAAGTCTGCACTGAGCTTCTAAAATCTACTGTTCAGTAGAGTCTTCATCATAGCCTTGGTAAAGGAGTGTCTATCTAGGGCTCCTTCCAGTGAATAGTCATTTAGTTTGGTTTTCTGGTCTCGCATAATAAATCCATTCTAACATTCTCATATCCTTAGTCTTATTTTTTTAATAATTTTTAAAATTATGTTAGTCACTATACAATACATCCCTGGCTTTTGACGCAAAGTTCGATGATTCATTAGTTGTGTATAATACTCAGTGCACCATGCAGTACGTGCCCTCCTTACTACCCATCAACGGCCTATCCCATTCCCCCACCCCCCTCCCCTCTGAAGCCCTCAGTTTGTTTCTTAGAGTCCATAGTTTCTCATGCTTCATTCCCCCTTCTGATTACCCCCCCTTTCTTTATCCCTTTCTTCCCTTACCGATCTTCCTAGTTCTTATGTTCCATAGATGAGAGAAACCATATGATAATTGTCTTTCTCTGCTTGACTTATTTCACTTAGCATTATCTCCTCCAGTGCCATCCATGTTGCAGCAAATGTTGAGAAATTGTTCTTTTTGATAGCTGAGTAATATTCCATTGTATATGTGGACCACAACTTCTTAATCCAGTCATCTGTTGAAGGGCATCTCGGCTCCTTCCACAATTTAGCTATTGTGGACAAAGCTGCTATGAACATTGGGGTGCGTATGGCCCTTCTCTTTACACGTCTGTATCTTTGGGGTAAATACCCAGTAGTGCAATCGCTAGATCATAGGATAGCTCAATTTTTAACTTTTTAAGGGACCGCCACACTGTTTTCCAGAGTGGTTGTACCAACTTGCATTCCCACCAACAATGTAGGAGGGATCCCCTTTCTCCACATCCTCTCCAGCAATTGTTGTTTCTTGCCTTGTCAATTATTGCCATTCTAACTGGTGTAAGGTGGTATCTTACCACCTGTGGTTTTGATTTGAATTTCCCTGATAGCTAATGATTTTGAACATTTTTTCATGTGTCTGTTAGCCATTTGTGTGTCATCATTGGAAAAGTGTCTGTTCATATCTTCTGCCCATTTTATGATTTGTTTATTTGTTTCTTGTGTATCGAGTTTGAGAAGTTCTTTGTAGATCTTGGATACCAGTCTTTTATCTGTAGTATCATTTGCAAATATAGTCTCCCATTCCATGGGCTGCCTCTTAGTTCAACAGTACATTAAAAGGATTATCCATCATGACCAAGTGGGATTCATCCCTGGGATGCAAGGGTGGTTCAACATTCGCAAATCTATCAGTGTCATATATTTTATCCAGAAGGAAAAAGCCAAAAATCATATGATTCTCTCAACAGATGCAGAAAAAGCATTTGGCAAAATACAGCATCCTTTCCTGATTAAAACCCTTCAGAGTGTAGGGATAGAGGGTACATTCCTCAGTCTCATAAAAACCATCTATGAACAGCCTACAGCAAATATCATTCTCAATGGGGAAAAGCTGGAAGCCTTTCCCTTAAGATCAGGGACATGACAAGGATGCCCACTCTCACCACTATTATTCAACATAGTACTAGAAGTCCTTGCAACAGAAATCAGACAGCAAAAACGGATGAAAGGTATCCAAATCGGCAAAGAAGAAGTCAAACTGTCTCTCTTCACAGATGACATGATACTCTATATGGAAAACCCAAAAGAATCCACTCCCAAACTATTAGAAGTTATAGAGCAATTCAGTAATGTGGCGGGATACAAAATCAATGCTCAGAAATCAGTTGCATTTCTATACACGAATAATGAGACTGAAGAAAGAGAAATTAGGGAATCCATCCCATTTACAATAGCACCAAAAACCATACGTTACCTGGAATTAACTTAACCAGAGACGTAAAGGATCTAGAAATTATGAATCACTCTTGAAAGACATTGAAGAAGACACAAAAAGATGGAAAAATATTCCATGCTCATGGATCAGAAGAATTAACATAGTTAAAATGTCCATGCTACCCAGAGCAATCTACACTTTCAATGCTATCCCGATCAAAATACCAATGACATTTTTCAAAGAACTGGAACAAATAGTCCTTAAATTTGTATGGAACCAGAAAAGGCCCTGAATCGCCAAGGAACTGTTGAAAAGGAAAAACAAAGCTGGGGGCATCACAATGCCGGATTTTGAGCTGTACTACAAAGCTGTGATCACAAAGACAGCGTGGTACTGGCACAAAAACAGACACATAGACCAATGGAACAGAATAGAGAACCCAGAAATGGACCCTTAGCTCTTTGGGCAACTAATCTTTGATAAAGCAGGAAAAAACATCCAGTGGAAAAAAGACAGTCTCTTCAATAAATGGCGCTGGGAAAATTGGACAGCTACATGCAAAAGAATGAAACTTGACCACTCTCTCACACCATACACAAAGATAAACTCCAAATGGATGAAAGACCTCGATGTGAGACAGGAATCCATCAAAATCCTAGAGGAGAACATAGGCAGCAACCTCTATGACATCGGCCACAGCAACCTTTTTCATGACACCTCTCCAAAGGCAAGAAAAACAAAAGATAAAATGAACTTGTGGGACTTCATCAAGATAAAAAGCTTCTGTACAGCCAAGGAAACAGTCATATCCTTAGTCTTTTGACTCCTTCTTCAATTTCCTATCCACGCAATCTGGCATCTCCATCTTATCTACCATGCACCATCATTGTGGAGAGTCATCAAGGAAGTCAAAAGTGGATAAGAACTGGTTCCAAGTCTCTTTGCCAGAGCAGTAAATCCTGAATCTTTGTTCAGGCTGTGTTGAGACCCAAGTTATTAGTCTTGGTAAAAAAGAATTGAGTGGTAGTGGATTTTGAAGAGAAAAAGCAATGCTCTGCAAGGCATCTGACTCAGTTATGGCCTTTTTAAAAGGTGTTTAGGCAATGGGGGTTGCTCTTTGCTAATAAGGGGGAATTCCTTTTGCCAGCATGGAGTATTTAGGAGATCCTAGAGGTTTAATATTCTCAGACTCCTTCACTTACTGGTTGAGGGATTCCCTCAGGCAATTTTTCTTCACTTCTAGTCTCCACAGGAGTGCAGAGCTTGCTTCCTCCTATTCTCCATGCCACCATGTCAGAGAAGACCCGAAACAGTAAATGAAAAATAGGTGGTGTCTCCTTGAGGGGAGATGTTGCCAATGAGTTAAAGACCATAAGAGCCATTTGCTGTAACCATAGTTAGAATCAGAAGTGAGGCCGAGAGTTTGTGAGACAGTGTACAGAGGTATCTGAAATAAATAGGAAGAAGAGGGAAAAGGAGTGGAGGAAGAAGACTGGCTTAAGTTAATTATCCAAACTACCTCTAGTACCTGGTAGAAAATTGGAATTAAAAGCTAGTCACTCTGACTCCAGATGCCATCTCTTAACCACTGTTACTTTTCTGGGCAACAGAAAATACAAGAATGAATGTTTTGACACTCAAGTAGGAGGGCAGAGCTTAGCTCAGCAGCCATCTGTGGATGCTTCACCTTTAGCTTTCAAAAGAGTATAGCTGCCTAGAAAGCTGCTGATCCAAAGTCTCAGTGCCTTCTGGAAATTCAAAGCCCACTAAGCACTTATCCAATGTGGCAAGGTTTCCTAAGGAGCTCCAAGGTCTTTAAAGCTTTCCCTAATCAGGCCTAAGTATTTGTTCTTTGAACACGAAACTTGCTACCAGTCCAGAGTCTTTGCTCTAGAGATGGCTTCTGCCAGGACTTTCTTTCCCTGTCTCTTTGTATGGTGGACTCCTTCAAGGATCAGCTCAAGTGCCATCTCCTCAGAGAGGCTGTCCCTGACTACCTCATCTAAGGGAGGTAGTGGCCCTCTCCTCCCCCGTTGTCATGTACTACATTACCCTAATCTTGTTCTTCAGAGCACCATCAAAGGCTTCAACAAATTGGTATTTGCTTATAAGCTTATTGTTTGACCCCCTCACTGGAATACAAACACCCTGAGGACAGGTACCCTGTCTATTCTGTTTACCATTGGATCCCTTGTTCTCAGGTTGTGCCAGGCATATAGGAGGCACTCTAGAAATATTTGCTGGATGAACAAGTGAAAGCCATTAAATAAGCAATTGTTTTCTGCTTAATGCCTATGTATGGCTTTCCAGAAATTACCAAATCACTTAGAGACCATGGGGACATGAAGCATCAATGGACCAGGGCCAGTATCACCAGCACACTGCACAGAATGCAGAACAGACTTTATCCTCTACTGCATGCACTTCTATCTAAACATGACAAAATATTGAACAGTTACACCAAGGATAATATTACCAAATGCACAGACAAAAATTCAGAAGCTTAATAAAGAACAGCAGCCTTTCAGAAATGTGATACCAACTTCTCTTTTATTCCTTCCCCTGGGAAATGTTGAAGTGGTATTGTCCGTTTACAGGTGACATCATTGTCCTTGGTGCTAGGAATGAAATACAGAACTGAGTTGCATGCTAAGAGGTTCAGAGTGTTCTTCTGTGATTTACGTTTTAAAACTATTCACACCTCTTTTGACATTCCAAGCAAGGCCTGGAATTTTAGCTCTCCTCATTGGTTTTCTCTTTAATTCTTGATTTGACTTGATTTAGAACCTGCCTCTGGATCATGCACGTGCTTCGCTACTCTTTCTCAAACCCCATAGGGGTCTTCAATGAGGAGTCACCCTAACCTTATAATCTAGCTGAAATCTCAGTCCAGCTTCTGATGCTCAGTTTCATAAAACAGAAACGCAGTTTGTCCTGATAAGTAGATGCACATTTTACATTTGTCACACCCATGTAGTGACTGAAATATTGAGGTTCGCATTTAGAGATGACCTTGTCCCCTTAATGGTAAACTTAGGAAACTGAATGATATTGGATTGTTGAGTAAACATCAAATCAAAAAGTGGAATGTTATTATTTTGGGGAATATTTCATCCAGGGTCAGGAGGACCAGAGTTCTAATCCAGACTGCTACTCATTAGCTATGTGAACTTGAATATAGGACTTAACCTCTTGACTTTTCAATTCCATTATCTATTAAAAGAACAGAGTAAAAATAGTATCTACTTTGTGAGGTTGTGAGGGTGAACCGAACAAATGCACATAAAGCCCTTAGCACAGCATGTGGCCATGGAAAGCACTCGATAAATGTTAGCTGTTAATGATACCAATAAAAATCTACTTGGCGTACCTTTCCCTGTTTCTCCACCAGGAAACCTTCCTTTCATTCTTCAAGACTGTTCAAAATTGTTTTGCTCTGCTTCCCCCACAAGTGGCCTTAGTTGCCCTCCTTGCCGTGACACCATTGTTCGTATTTCTATACTGCTGATGATATTATTATTCATGTCTGTATTACAGGGACTAACCCGTGGTAGTTATTCAATAAATCCTGATTGAATGAACACATACCCTCAGCACATTACCCTTGACCTCACCTGAATCCAGCAGCGGCTTATTGCAAAGTGAGATTTCTGAAGCTCTAAATTGTTAGACATTACTGTTTTATAGGAACCAGAAGCACACAGAAAAGCCTTCACATTCAATGCCTGGACCAACTCTATTTGTTCTCCAGGCTTTGTACAGTGGGAAGAGATCTCAGTGTTCAACCTTAAAATCAAAGTTTTAACATTGCTAACAT
This sequence comes from Ursus americanus, assembly GCF_024610735.1. Taxonomy (NCBI): domain Eukaryota; kingdom Metazoa; phylum Chordata; class Mammalia; order Carnivora; family Ursidae; genus Ursus; species Ursus americanus. The sequence goes on from NC_142135.1 coordinate 21,345,802, forward strand.
ATTTCGAAAAATGCTGGCCCCGAAAGTAAAGCCAGGATCTTGGAGCCACACTTAGTAAATGCTTCTGCTTGAAATTTGAAAAGCAGTTTCAGGGAATGTGTCAATAATTTTAGTAGATATAAGGCAAGTATTTTCTAAAATACCTGCTGCTAAAGTCATCTTGCTCATTATAATGCTCTTAATATTTAATTTCATCAATTAATCGCCTGGCTAGTAAACATCTCCTTCATCCTAAACCTATTCTCCTTGGCTGTCATTAGAGTCCCACAGGTTCAGAAACGCATAAAATTCCTTGCCCCCATCCCCTGCAATGCTCAGTGAAGAATGAGGACTATGTGACCCTTAGGACCTTTCCAACTCTGAAATTCTATGATTCTGTGATTCCTTCAACCAGATAAAATGTTATTGGTTTTCATGATTCACACCAGGGTAAGAGAGGCCACCTGACCCATTCAGGAGTGAATTGCACGCATAATCGTGTGAATTATGCTGTGTAAAAATCTTATCAGTTGGTTCGAAAAAAGACAACATAGGACTCTTTGAATTGTGCAGCTATTTTGCCAAGAGGAAGATTCTAGAAGGTCCCAAACCTAAAACCTCAGGGATTATTGAAGCCAAACTTCCTTCCCCTGCCATCATCTTGAGACAAGCTCCCTTTCAGTATTCTTGGCTAACCAGCTTTGTACACTTCTCATTTCAACATCAGTTTATCTCTCCTTAGACTATATATTGCCTAGAAATAGCAGCAAATGAAAGATCAAGAGCAAATGCATCTGCTGAATCACTTTGGGCTCTCTCTGGCTCTCTGTTGCTCTCCCCCTTTTTTTCCTGAGAGTTTTTATTTCTGACAAGTCTCCCTAAGAGTCATCTCATGAATCATCTTACTTCCTCGGAGACTCTCTGCTCTCAGAGGCTGTGAACCCTCCAGGGAAAGTTGTTTCTGGCTGAGGTGCAGGCTGCGCAATCATGAAAATGATTTAGCTTTAGCTGAGAAAGCACCACTTACCTGCAGCATCACCTCTTTCTTTGCTGTTGTGTCCAGGTATTGTCGCTTTGCATTCATTCATTTATTCATACATTCATTTATTCTTTCACTCACTTTTTTATGCACTTACTTACTCGTTCAGAGTTCAACATTAAAAAACTCTCGGGATATTTCTTGCATTATTCAACTGTTACTTGATTTTCCATTCTGTTTAAAACTGAGTACACACGCTAAATGATGCATTTCTCCCTCTCAGGTCTTTTTCATACATTACACTAGTAATGTGTCATAGTAAAATATGGAATATATGTGCTTTTAATGGGGCCATTGTTAGGACCCCAGCCTTGAGTATCTTACTATGTGCCAGGCACTCTGCTTAGCTTTTGTTACAGAATCTCCTTGATTTACACAATAACCTTATGAGCAGTCATTATTATTCTTTGTTTCCTTATTGCAGATTCTGGCAAAGCTAAGATCATGCCGTATCTTCATTCTTTCCTGGATGGCTATACCCAACACCTGGTAAATACTAAGTGCTTATTTATTCTTACATGCATTCATCAAAAATTATCACTAGCCCACTATGAACCAGGCACTATATGAGCCTATGGGGATGAGGCTAAGTGCAAGGTGGACAGGATCCCTGACTTTATAGAGCTTACACTGTAGTTGAGGACATAATAAATGTTTGGTGGATGAATATGTGAAAGCAGAGACTAAGGTTAAGGGGTATTAAGCAACTTTTAATTAGCAACAAAATTAAGATTCACAGCTGGCTCTTCCATGCCCCTTCCAGGATACCTCATATAGGACAATTTTAGGCAGAATACTTATCTTAAGGAGCTCACAGTCTGAAGAGAAGAAGTAGTGTGGGAGGGGAGAGGAAGGCAAGTAACCAAACATTTACAATGTAAACTATTTGACATTTAGTGAATCCCTGCTATATGCCAGGTCCTGTTTGAATGGCTTTCTGAATATTGACTCTTCTAAGTCTTCCAACAATTTTGGGGGCAGGTAGAATTTATTCCCCAATAACAGATAATGAAAAGAGGCACAGAGAAGTTATGTGAGTTTTCCAAGATCAGCCAGCCAGTAAGTGGTAGAATTTGAATTCAGGGAGCCTGACAATAGTGTATGCTTTATCACCATATTACAGTACCCTTCACAGTGTGACAGTGTGCTAGGAGCTGTGCTAGCCTCTTTGGGTTCAAAGACAAATAAGATATTCCCTGCATCTTTATTTTTAAAGTTTACTGAGGTATACTTAGTATACAAAAAGTCATATATATTTAATATATACATTTTGATGAATTTGGACGTATGCATATACCCATGATACCATTACCACAAAAAAGGTCATAAACATATCCATTGCCTCCAAAGGCTTTCTTGTGTTCTCTTGCTGTGTGTGTATGTGTGTGTGTGTGTGTGTGTGTGTGTGTGTGTGTGGCAAGAACAATTAACATGAGATCTACCCTCTTACCAAGTTTTTAAGTGCATAATACAGTGTTGAAAACTATACGCACTATGTTGTACAACAAATCTATAGAACTATAACTCTGCATTTCCCCCTGGAAACCATCATTTTATTCTCTACTTCTATGAGTTTGACTATTTTTGCTATCTCATCTAAGTGAAACCATGCATTTTTGTCCTTTTCTGCCTCACTTTTTTCACTTAGCATAATGTCCATCCATGTTGTCACAAATGGCAGGTTTCCTTCTTTTTTTAAGGCTGATAAAAGGCTTTTAATTAAAACTTTTAATATTTCATTGTATATATACACTACATTTTCTTTATTCATCTACCTATGGACATTTTTTAAAAAGATATTTATTTATTTACTTTTTGAGCGGGGGAGTAGCAGAGGGGAGAGAGAGAGGGACAAGCAGACTCCATGCTGAGCAGAGAGCCTGACACAAGACTCAATCCCATGACCCTGAGATCATGACCTGAGCCAAAATCAAGAGTCAGATAATTAACCCAAGTGACACAGGTGCCCCTCTATGGACATTTCAGTTCTCTCCAAGTCTTGGCTATCGTGAATATGCTGCAAATCTTGGCTACTGTAACCATGCTGAGCTTGAAGAGTACATGCTGGCTGCAGTAGACTGAAGTACTAGCCTCAGCATTCACGCCTTTTCCATGACCTTGTTGTATGCTGAGAGTGTTTCCCCACACCTTGACTTTGGACATATGACTTGTTTGGGCCAACGGCACATAGGTGGAAGAGACAGTGTGCTACTTCCAATCCTAGACCCTAAACATTACAGCAGGTTTCTGCTTGCTTGCTTGTGCCACTGCCTTCTCCGGGAGAAGAACATGGCCTGGCCACCCCCTTGATCCAAAGAGGAAGAGAGACGCTAGAGAAGAATGGCCTGGCTGACAAGCAGCCTTACAGTTTGAAGCAGAACTGTCCAGGTGAGCTGAGCTGAGTCTAGATCAGCTGACCTCCAGCCTATGAACAGATGCTTAAAGAAGTCCCGCTGAGATCAGCAAAATCATCCCAGCCAACCTGCAGAAACATAAGCAATAAATGCCTCTTATGATGTGTGCATTAGTTGTCTAGGGCTTCCGTAACATAATATTACAGACTGGTTGGCTTAAACAGCAAAAATTTATTTTCTCACAGTTCTGGAAACTAGAAGTCAAAGATCAAGTTGTCAGCAGGTTTGGGTTCTTCTGAGGGCTCCCTCCCATGCTTGCAGATGGCTGTCTTCTCACTGTGTCCTCGTGTGGAACCTCCCCTGTGTGTATACATGTCTGTGGGCTAATCTCATGTTATAAGGAACTTATATTGGAGTCAAGCCCACCCTATGACCTTACTTTACTTTAAATACTTCCTTAAAGGCTCTATCTCCAAATATGATCACATCTGAGGGCTTCATCATATGGATTTGGGTGGGACAGAAGTAAGTCTATGACAATATGCTTGTGAGCTTTTGTATTCTTCATTACGCAGAAACAGCTAACCAATACGGGTGAGGAGGGCCAGTTTTATTTAAAGAGCCAAGGTAATATCTGGGCATAAAAATACAGTCTTTAACTCTGTTTCCCCCAAAAGTTATTAAAATCTCTTTTAGTAGACACTAATAGCCCAGACCAGGTCTCATGACAGGGAAGGGCGGTGAACGTCTCCGAGCTATCACTATCATCACAGTAGGAAGGAATAAGATCAGTGTGCCCTAAACCGAGAAGGTTGGATAAAAGGAGAATAGTGGTCTGGATCTATGAGGCTGTCACCCAGCCATCCAGGTGACAGATAACATGCCCTGAGGAAATAGCTGTTTGAGTACACTTAAAAGCCACAATGCTTAGAGGCCACATTAAATCCAGTGTAAGGTACTAATGTCTAGTGTAATGCTGAGGGAAAGACATGTCTGAGTTTCAGCATCCAGAATGTCCATTGTTTCCTCCCCATGAATGAACTCCTCGGGGGATTCTTGGACACATCACGGGAAGGAACCATTTGTAATGGGATAGATCAGTTTGGGCATTTGGGGGCCTCAGTGATTGTACTCTGAAGGCATGTTCTTCAAAGTCCGGCCCTTAGCCTGGCAGCAACAGCTTTGCCTGGAGCTTGTTAGAAATACAGAATCTCAGGCCTCAAGCTGCTCCACCAGACTGTGCATTTGAGCAGGGTCCTGAGGAGATTCTTACGTACAGTGAAGTTTGAAAAGCGCTCTGCCATAGAGGACAGTACTGGTAGGAGGAGGAAGTGTTAGGGTCAGTGGGATGGTACGTGGAGACTCCCTAGTTGCATTAGCATTCCCCTGTCAATGTTGTTTCTTCTAGAAACCTAATCAGGTTATCTACGTATGATGGTCAGTTTTATGTGTCGGCTTTGTTTACCTACAGTCCTATTCGATCAAACACCAATCTAGGTGTTACTGTGAAGATAATTGGTCGATATGAGGTTTTTTTTTTTTTTTTTAAAGATCTGCATTTTATTTTATTTTATTTTTTTAAAGATTTTATTTATTTATTCGGCAGAGAGAGACAGCCAGCGAGAGAGGGAACACAAGCAGGGGGAGTAGGAGAGGAAGAAGCAGGCTCATAGCAGAGGAGCCTGATGTGGGGCTCGATCCCAGAACGCCGGGATCACGCCCTGAGCCGAAGGCAGGCGCTTAACCGCTGTGCCACCCAGGCGCCCCCGATATGAGTTTTTTGAAACAAAACAAAACAAACACACAAAAAAACCCCAAAAAGAACAACTTTATATGTTCCTGTGGGGAAGTCGCCTGCCTATCTGATTGTCTTTCCTTTGCAAATGACATGGTTTTGTTTGTGGTTTTTCTGTTGTTTTGTTTGTATGTTGTTGTGACCATAGACTTTGTTTTTAAAGTCTAATAGTTTTATTAGTATATGTCTCAGAAATGACTAGTCCAGATCAGTTTTCAGTACACAGTGGATCCTTTCAGTATGTGGAAATAGGACTTCCCTTATTTTGAGAAAAATATCTTGGATTGTGGTTTAAATAAAATATTGTTCTGTTACATTGTTTTGTTTTTCTTCTTCAGACCCCAGTTGTATGTATATTAGATCTTTGCCTATCCCAAACACTTTCTCTTGGTCGTTTTTACCTTATTTTCATTCTCTTGGCTGTTTTCATTCTCTTGACTCTCTAAGAGTCATTAAATTTCAATGCAGTGTTTTCTTGCACAGAGAATTTTTAATGTGGTCTTCATTTCTAAGATGAATTTGATTTTTTCTACAATTTCTTTCCTTAAGTCAGTCATTTAACGTCTTCCTGGGTTTTTTGTTCATATTTGTTATGAGTTTTAATTTCTGATTTGAGCTATTTATTTCATGTCCGGAAATTCCTATTTTCAGGTATTTAATTCAGATGGGAATATTATATTACACATCCCCACCTTTTCTTTTACTTCATGATTAACATTTGAGGAGCTTTTTTCAACAGCTGACATATTTTGGTTTTTATTTCTTTTGAGTCTAATTTTGTATGAGTTCCATTTGCTTTTTCTGTTTATTTTGAATGTCTAATTTTCCAGACCAGCAGTGTCAGTTGTATCCACCCCAAAAAAATGAGTTTTGAGAGGTTTACTGGGTACATTAGTTCAAGACTACCCTCTTCTGTTGACGTGGTGAAGTACAGTTTCTCTAATTAATTTTGCTGTTTGTGTGGGAGGAGGATTTCTGTTTATTCTGCTTTGTGATAGTCTCTCTCTTTCTCACATACACACACACACACACACACACACACACTCCGCAGAAGTCCCCATTTCCTACTTTTATTTCCTTTTTCCCTTCATACCCAGGTTCTCTGGGTATACGCCCTTGTCGGGTTGCTCCATTCCCCATGCAGAAGTGTTGCTTTCCAAGACTGATGCTTTGGGTCCTTCTTATATTCAGATCCCTTCCTTTTGAGCTAGAACTCAGATCTACCAGGTTTTTAATTTGTTCTTAGTGTTTTTTAACTCGTGGTAGGGCTTTCATGGTGGGAGTTGTTTTGGGGCAATTCTGTTGGACTCTAGCCCCTCTATGGTCCCTGCTCCTTTTTCCTGTGACCTCTAATATCTGTGCCTGCCTGTTCTCCAGAACTGGATTTTAAAAAATATCCCTCGTTGTTAATGTTTCAAGCTCATAGTTTTATATTTTCTGTTCCTTACATATACAGAAAGCATAGGTTATGGGTGGTTTAATTTGCTCTTTATTTATTCAGATGCGTTTTGGGGGAATGTGTGAGGAGAATCCGATTTAGGAGACCACCCTTATTCTGCGTCAAACCAGAAAGACCAGATGATTAGAATTGAAGCGAAAGAGTGTCAAAAGTAAGATTTGGAAAGATAAACTTGTGGCGGAGCTCAGACATGTGTTTGACTACCCAATTGAACTTCTCAGATAGAGAAAAAAAACAAAGATGAGCTGCTTTCTTCTTTGCTCAGGTGCAAGCAATCATCCAGGGCTCCCCCTCTTATTTCTCACTCACCACATCCATCCTAACCTCACCCTGGCTCACAGAGGGTGAAGCAGAGAATTCCTTCCTGGGGGAGGGGGCTCACGAGTCGCAATACTTCTGCTGTCCTTGTGCCTAGCTGTGCAGTGTTTCAATTGTATACTTTTTTTCTCTTCCTGGGCTAGTATTGCCCCCAGTATACTCAGGCCCTCTCAGTGAGTGAATTTTTACTTACTTTAAGGTTCTCCCTAAGTATCAGCTCTTTTAGGAAGCCTTTTATGACTTACTAAAAGCTTGATTAGGGGGTCTTTCCTCTGTACACATCCCCATCCGTGAACCTGACGTGTTATTCTGCTGTGAGTATTCCTCTACCTATAAAGCCTGGATGCTTCGTGATTCCTTCCTCAGCTTTATATTTCTCACTGTCTTTCACAGAGCCTGACATTTACTAAATGCTTAAATAAACCAGAATAAAATATTCTGGTGTGTCTCACAATAGAGCAAAATGACGGATAAAGAAACGAACGTAACTGCTCTAGAAGTGCTTGCACTCTGCTTGGTCCCTGTCAGTGGGAAAAGGTCTGCCTAACTCTTTTGTCACTGGTCTCTACAGAATAGTGTTCTAGCTTGTGTCCCTGACTTCAGGGCCACCTGGACATAAATATTGACCAGACCTCCCTCAGAGTCTGGAAGCAGGGAGCATTTTGCTGAGTGAGCTCTCAGGTGATCTCCTTTCTATTCTTGTCTCCAGTCAGGTCCCATTTGGACACACACATGAATGTCTTTTCTCTCAGTAGAGCTAAATAGGAAGAGCAAATCTATCTTCGAAGTCTGAAGAAAGACATGTCCTCTTCAGGTAGAGGTAGAATAAAATTCACGTAACCTAGTTTTCTGCCTTCCCTCACTTGAGCTTTAATTGTATTTTAGAAGAGTATTTGGTAACAAAGGACTACTTGTTTTTTTTGTCCAAGATCATTATAATTCTTGAATTCAGAAGTGTGTTCCTTTCCTCTTCTCTAGAGATACCTGAGATAAGAGCCACCAAAACATAGAATTTTTTTTTTATCTGGTTCAAAATATATCATGCTTTTATTTCCTACAAATTTAGTCATAAAACTGATGTTAAAGAATATAGATGTCATTCAGTTTTTCCTTAATTTTTTATGAATATTAGGTGTTTTTCAACTAGTGAACATTCTTTTTTTTATAATAATATTTTTTATTATATTTTGTTAGTCACCATACAGTACATCCCTGGTTTTTGATGTAAAGTTCCATGATTCATTAGTTGCGTATAACACCCAGTGCATAGAATTTAGTACTCAAAGATACCTTGTGATTCACTAACCTTCGCATTTGACAGCCAAACACCGACTTGTTCATTAATTACAGAGCTGGGTAATGGTGCAATGAGTAGTAAAATCTGTTTCTTGAGTCATAGCTGTGTGTTCTTTCTGTATGTGTATATCTTAATCTAAAACTAATTTAAATATATATATTTATATATTATTATATATCTATGTATATAAATATAAATTATATTTAAATTATATCTTATTATATTTTTATTGCTATATTTTAAATTATATTTAAAATTAAACATATATATATATATATATATGTATCATCTCTGGTTCAAGCCAGGATGGTGGCCTCTCTTCCTTAAAACCGCTAACATATTCTTCTTGGCTAAAACCACTTCATTGCATCATGTAGCCTTGATATTATAAATATGAATTCCCCTTGTCATCCTCCACCAAAGTTTAAGAGAGTTGGACATATTTCTTCCTTTATTTTTCTCATGAAAAAGAAAATAAAACATTCTTTAAGAAAATAGAAAATAAGCAGGAGTTCTCCCGAGTTTTTCCAGGCCTTTACATCATTCTCCATCAGCTACAATTTTCTCTTCCAAATTTTCCACTTAGGGAAGCAGAGTTAATAACCAGTTTGGGTCCTTTTGGAGAATTTGCTGTCTAAAATACCACCTTGTACTCTTTTCTATCTAGGTCTTTTCGTAAAGGGGCAACTCTATTTTCTTTGAACATAGAGAGCAGTAATTCACAGTCTTGGTTTTGCCACACCCCGGGGTGTCTTCAGCCATAAAACAGTGTCAAGAGATTGTCAAAACAAAATTAATTGAAATTGAAACAATAAATTCCTGACACATAATATCTTCAAAAGGTGAGAGGGAGGGTGTGTCTCAGAACAGAGCAAAATGAGAGTGTCCCAAAGGGTGGGAATTGTTGATCCAAAGGGAAGATGAAAAATCTCTTACTCTAAAATCATCCATGTTTTTAAAACCCTGCAGGTTTTAGAAGGAAAAAAAAAAACAAAACAAAACCCAGAATTGTCAAAACAAGAAACCACATCTTCTTACAAGTCAGGGCCCTCCACAGCATTTGTGACAGTTTGAACACCAACGGAAGTTTTTTTTAACACCCAATTTAACATGCACAGGCATTTCAGATCTGTCACTGGAAGCAGGATGATGTCAGTGAGAAAATCTGGCGGTGTTTCGTTTTCACGAGTTTCTCAGGATCCGAAATGGTGCTGTTTGTTGAGCATGTAACCGCAGAGGTGGTGGTGGGGGGGTGGGTAATAATTAGAGATCTGAGAAACAAGGCTTGTTGTGAGGTTAAGAATCGAAAAATGCTTATTAACAAGTAGAAGGACCATCGAAGGGAGGAAGGCAATGGGACAAACATAGTGCTTATCACTCCTGGAGGTTCCAATTTTTTCAGAAGCTTTGGAATTCTTTCTCTGGGCCATGCATGTGGTATGACTGGAGCCAGAGAGTCACACTTTGGGGGGACGTCATGCTTGAGAAACATGTCATGCTTCTCAGCCATGCTTGAGAAACATGTCATGACATGGGGTATCTTTTCATCCCAAACCATTTGTGCCTTGTCTTTGAGCCTAAGGGGGCTTCTCGACTTTAAATTTTTAGTTGAAACATGTATGCAAGCTCTATGCCGACAAAGATGCTTTGAAATACATACAATGATAATGAGGTTCTTAGGAATCTTTCCTATTTCTAGGCCCATTTAACTCTCTGCATCATGTTAAGGAGCAATGTTCTTCCCAATTAAATTTTTCTTTGCACTCAAAGTAGCATTTAATTATTCTAAAATGGCTCTGTGTCTATTCGTCTGGTGTCCTCATGAAGAATTTAGAGTTTCACATAATTTAGCCAGTATCTTTCCATGTAAGAGAGAGCCCCTCAATATCCATTTGCTCCTTTCCATTACTAACAGAATCCAAATTTTATTTGGGGGGCAATGATTAGAGTTCAAAGAAGACGTTTCCCAGATATTTTTTCAGCTAAGTGTGGCCATAAAATTAAGTTATTGCAATGACGTGTGAACAGAAAGTTGTATGATGGTAATGGTGGTAACTCACAAATGTGCCCATTTAATTCAGCTTTCTCCTCCCTGAAGTCTGGTCTTGGTTCTGATGGTCGGAGCTCTAGCAGCTGGTGTGATCCACTAGGTGTTTTGAAGGTGGAAATCATACTCTAGGACAATAAAGCAGAAAGACGGGTAAAGGTTTGGCTTCTGACAATTTCATAGGATGACCATACTAGTCCTGGACTGCCAAAATCTGGGGCTTCAAGTTACATGAGAGAATAAACATCTAATTTCTGTAAACAGCTGTGTTCTCTGTTACTGGCAGCTAAATGCAGTTCTTAATTAATACACTTCCTTGCTACACACAAGTTCAGTGAAAGCAGAATGACCAGTCATTAGACCTATTCTCAAAAATATAGCCTTAGTGGGGCACCTGGGTGGCCCAGATGGTTAAGTGTCTGCCTCGGCTTAGGTCATGATCACGGGGTCCTGGGATCGAGTCCCACATCAGGGTCCTTGTCAGCAGGGAGCCTCCTTCTCCCCCTCCCTCTGCCTCCTGCTCCTCTTCCTTGTGCTCTCTTTCTCTCTGTCAAAAATAAATAAAATCTTTAAAAAAAATACAGCCTTTTATCATAAAGGATTGGCAAATGAATGTAATTTATATACTTATAAAAGGTATCATTAAAAAAATTTTAAATAATGTATAAAAATTTTCCATCTACCAGTTCCACTTGTCTCTGATGTGACTCTTTCCTATGTAAAATTCATGGTTTTGACATTGAGGCATTTGTAATTCAATCTTAGATTCAGATATTTACATATTTAGTGATGAAACACTCATAAGTATTTATATTAGGACCCTTAGTGTTGGGAATATATGTAACTTTAGACCCATTTAAGCTGAAAGATAATTTATTGGCTTATGTGCCTGGAAAGGCCAAGGTCTTCCAGCGTGGTGAGAGCCAGGTGCCCAAACTGTGTCTTCAGGTATAGTGATACCATCTTCTAGCTATGCTTATTTTTGTTTTGTTTTGTTTTGCTTTTCCTTAAACCTATTGGTTTCATTTTCTCCTGCTATGAAGAGACTGTGTGATGGAAAAATTGGCTGTAGGCAGCCCCTCAACAGGCATCACTGTTGCTCATGTTATTGAGGACAGAGAGGCTGTCTGTCCCAAATTTAATTGGTCCTGAAGGGGTTCTGTGATTTTGGACTAGTAGTCTCTGTGGACAGATTTCGGTCAGCATGCCTACGCACTCTGATTTATGGTCATATGAGAACCACTTGGGATTAGGAACAGACACCCAACCTCCCCTACTGTTTCAGGGGTCTCTATCCTGGGCCATATCCTCAGAAACATGGCTCTTGCGCTTCCATGATCCTTTGTTCCCTCTAGGATGCTGGGACTCTATGGCATTTTATTAGTCCATTCTAGGACCAACAGAAGGCCACTCAGCTACATATTACAAGACTTACAAGAGTCCTGTAGCTCATTAACTGGCTTTATATCCTTAAAAGTTACTCATCCACTGTTGGGGTACCTGGGTGGGACAGTTGGTTAAGTGCCCAACTCTTGATCTCAGCTCAGGCTTTGATCTCAGGGTCATGAGTTTGAGCCCCATATTGGACTCCACGCTGGGCATGAAGCCTACTTAAAAAAAAAAAAAGAAAAGTAGCTCTGTCTGGATGAAGACATTGGACGTGACACTCCTTAAGATCACTTCAAATCCTAAAACTATGACTTCTATGACTTGACGCTTTTGCCTAAGCCATGTGTCTTGCTCTAAGAATAGTTTTACCCCTGCATATTTACATATGTAAACTCTGGAAAATAGTCCGTCTCTGTCCCGTTGAAAGGAAGACCTTGAGGTACCCACATAATTAAGAAAACTGAACTTGAAGTCCCTAAAAAAATGTGGCTGCTTCCTAATAGCTAAAGAAAATTAATGAGTTTGCTTAAGGGTCCTCCAGCCAGGGGCAAGAAAAGTGGGATCTTGTTGATGGCTAAACGTTCTTTTTTTGAGTTTATTAGTATTTATTGGGAAGCTATTATTTGAGAAGAAGAAGGAAAGAATGTGTCCATGAGCTTGCTCTCTCCTGTAAGGCCTATCTGGTATCTCAGGTATGCATGCCAAATTACACAGTTAAAATAACACATACAAAGGGCTGTTCCTTTGATAAGTGAACATCTGTCTGATTTTCCACATTCTCACAAAATCAATGTCTAGAGAAAAATTGTATAAATTAGAATATGTTGTCTGTCGTTGCTGCTTCAAGTTATGATTGAATTAGTCCTACATTTCATCTGGAAGTTTTAGAATTTTCCCAGATAGAATGCTACGGACAGTAAGAGAGAATTCTTCACTAAAGGTGGACATTAAAAAATAATCTGGAATTCCAGTATAGTTAACATATTGTGTGACATGAGCTTCAGGTGTGCAGCATAGTGACTCAGTCACCCTACGCATCCCTCAGCGCTCATCACCAGAAGTGCACTCCCATACCCTTCACCTACTTCACCCTGAAGGTGGACACCCAAGCCTTTGTTCTGCAGAGTCGCAGGTCTCTTTCCCTGCTGTTAACCCCCAAGATCTGTTTTCTTCTTTTACATTTTCTCGGTTTCAAGTTCATCTTCCACCATCCCAGCTTTTCTTTTTCCATTCCTCCATTCTCTACGTGTGACACACATCACAGGTACACATTGATTTGTGTTCTTACTCAGGGACTTGAGTGAGAGGATTGGTTTCTTCAGCATCTCTCGGTGCTGAGTGTCTAGCACAGTGCCTCGCATGAGGAATGTACCAGTGTTTGTTGCACTGACATGATTCTAGGACAGATCTTGCCTCCACCACCAGAAAGAGCAGAGGACCATGTTGTGGCTGTGAGTTGGAATTTAGAACTAATCTTAGGAATCACCTAAGAAGGAATGACTGCGCTAATGTCAACAAATCAGCAACTTGAGTTAGCTGAGCTCCATCTATAAAACCATTTCCCCTCATAGGAAAGCTCACAAAGGCTCCTCCTCCACGTTGTGGTTTAGGCATTTGGGAATGTGGTGTTGAGAGCAGAAGAAATTAAATTCCATATAAACACAGAGAATGGATTTTTTAAATTATTTTTGTTTGAAGTGATGTATTTGGCTTCTGAGTACAGAACTGAAAAGATTCAAGAAAGGGAATGAGCCAAACCACAGTGATCTTGAAATTTCAATTTAAACAATTCTTTAAGCATCATGTTGGGAACAACCATAAGAACAGCTTTTCCCCTGTGTTATTTTAGGGCTTTGGATTCTTGTCCCACATATATCACGAAATAATACTTAAGAAATAGTCTCCAGACTTCATATTACTTTGTGATATACTTGTGACTAATTTAAATGTCATGATAAAAGAAGTTTTCTGTTCTGCTTTATTTGGTTTTGCAAATGTCAAGTGCTATTACAATAAATGCCAAGGAGTAACCAATTTTTTAAAGTCATGTTATTTTTTGATCAAATATATTTTCTCTGGTAACAACTTCCCCATCAACTGAGTTCTGTCTCTTCCAGCTTCTAAGTGATTAATCTCAGGTAAATAATTTAACTTCTCCAAACCTCAGTTCCTCATTTATTCTTATGATGATAAAAGGAAAGAATATATGTAAAGCCCATAGCACAGTACATAAAATGTATTAGAAATTCAATATATGTCACTTTTCTCTCTCATAAAAAGAAAAAATTTCTTGGAATGATTACTATATTACCTCTCTCAGCCTTCTCTTTAACCGAATAATTCCTTTCAAATGCTCTTAAAAATCTCCACAATCCTTATTATTCTGTTCTATCCTGAGCTGCCTTTTCGCCTTAATCCCTGTGAAGTTGCATAATCAAAAAGAAATTAAGACAGTTTGCAGTCTTTATGATGACTCAGCTCTTTGTATTATATTGAAATATATTAAGTTGCACAGGTGGTCACATTTTAAGTAAGGTAATTAGTGTTGGCTAAAGGTACTGCAATTGGGAGAATTGAGTAAACTTTTTTTCTAATTAACAACAATAGAATGTATTGTCTGAATTTTACATTCAAGTCATTTAGGTAACTTTTCATACTTCTCCTAAATTGGGATTACAGAAAGTGTTATGAGACAAGTCCAGAAAAAGATGGTCTTCCTAGCTCCTGGTTCATATGGAAAGAGGCATGAGAATGTGTGTACGCATGTGTGCATATGTGTGTGCATGTGTTTGTGTGTATATGTGTGTGCATTTGTCCACATGTGCATGTATGTGTGCACATGTGTGTATATGCATGCGTGCATGTATATGTGCATGTGAGTATGTGTTTGCATGTATGCGTGTGCGCACACATGTTGTGACAAAATCTACAGACTGCCCTTTTAACCTAATCAAAACACCTGTGACAGTGATAACATCTTATTTTTATTTATTTATTTATTTATTTATTTATTTATTTATTTATTTATTAATACCTTATTTTTTTATACCTTATTCTACCCTAAAGATGCTTCAGGCAGCCACCAGTTCGATAGGGTCTGTCAACAGGCACATTTGGTTCATCATTATGTTAGGATATTGTAAAATAAGAGTAAAAACACCCTGAGACACAATACTTTGGTGAGTAACATTGTGTTTCAAGTCCTTGTATTGAGTTTTTACAGCTCATCTTTGTTCATTTCTAGCCTTGAGATGATTTCTGTGTTTTTGGCAGATTTGAGATGGCTTGATAATTTACTTGAAATTCAGGGAGTTGTTAGTGGACTTAACATTTGTACTGAGTGCCAATCCTTCCTACAGGGAAATCAATATGGTGTCAGTTATTGCCGTAGCCCTAATGAAGAAGAATATAATACGTGTCAAGGAATAAAAGCAGTTAATAATATTAGCATTAATTGATGGATTGCCTTGTTCCAGGTATTGTTTTGAACTCCTTACATGTTTTGCCTAACCAGATTATCAACAACCCCTAATTAATATTATCCTCATTTTAAAGGTGAGAAAATGAAGAGCAGGGAATTGAAATAATTTTTTCACAGTTATATATAGTGACTAAGGCAGAGTTATAATTCCAACCCAGGTAATCTTACTTTACAGTCTCACTTCTTGTCTTTGGCAACATCAAATATCCTTTTTATTGGTCACTGCAGACATTGAGGGCTTAATGTGCTAACCCAGGGTCAGTTAGATATTCACAGGAAAAACTTCTCAGAGACCTCTTTGACTTAGTCCCAACATAGCTTTCCAGACTTCGCTTGTTATAAATCTTTTATGATTGGATGCTTTATCCAAAGTGGGTTACTAACTTTTTCTCACATCTGTGGCCTTTTCATATCCATTCATTTTCCAATGCTTTTTACTCTACTTTATGCTTTTGCTTTTTAATCTCTATCATTACAAACCCTGCCCTTCTCTCCAAGCCCACTTTAAGGACAGATGTTTCTATGAATTCTTCTAGATCCTTATTTCCAGATGAAATCAATTTCTCCTATTCACTTTGCTTGGATTTCTCTTGAATGTGCAGTTTATCCTTATTTGTACTGCTGTCTTACCTGTTTTACTAGATTATAAATTCTCTAAAGCCAGTGCTGCCCCTTGGATGAAATAGGTACCTAATAACTGTTTGTGGAATTGATCCTGAAAACCCTGGCTTGTGTGTTGGCAGATGAGTCACACAGGTCATGAGAGAGCAGCAGAGAATTTCACCCTCCCGTTTCAACACCCAGAAAACAAAGCCGGATCCTAATGGTGATGGAGACAGAGTGGCATAGCTCTGCTCTTCCTCAGATACATTTCTCTGTCAAGGGAGGGCTCTTTCTTTTCCCTGCAGCACATATCAGAAACAGTCTACTTTCTTCCCTTCTTTAATGCTACCACCATTCATTCTATCCCTTTGGTTTGTTGCTTTACCAAAAAAAGAGTGTCATCTCCCTAGACATTATCCTCTCCACTGCACCCAAAGATAAGCTCACAGTATCTTTAACTCTTAAAGGCTTTCCTATCTGTTATTATGGAGAACACAGGGGACACAAGAGAAAATGTGAAGAAATTAAAAAGCTGAAGTTGTCTGTTGCAACTTTTTTTTTTTTTTAACTGTGGTCCCAATGGGTTGTTTCTGTCTCTTGCTGAATTACAGACTCAAAGTTACCTTAGACTTTTCTCAACCTTTATTCTTGGGGGAGTGTTACCTGAAAGAATAATCATGGCAGAAAGTAGATGTCCATTCAGATGCCCGTCTACATCCAAGGAGGTAGGATGTCATGGGGATCAGAAGCATGTCTTTGGGGTTATCAGACCTGTGTTTGAATCTTAGCTCTGCAACCTTTGTAGCCACGTGACACTGGGAAACTTACGGGATGACTCTAAGACTCAAGTTCCTTATTTGGAAGTAAGGAAATAAGATGTGCTTACATCTAGGACCATGGAAAGTTTAAATGAGAAATGTATGTAGAGGCCTCTGAGCAGGCATTGCTATTCTTTACCATTATCCAGTTTCCTGTTTCTTGGCACAGAGGAGGTTTGCATTTTCCCCTGCCCTTGAAACTGAGAGTGGTCAGGTGACACAGTCAGTGGAATAGGAGTGTAATTAATGTGTGCTCACTTCTAGGTAGAAGTATTTAATTGCTGGTGCTGGTCCTTCCAGTCTGCCCTTTCCTGGACAGAAGCACATATTGGTATGATGGTGCCAGTGGGGTAAGGAAGCCTGGGGAACTGAAAAGCCCAGAGAAAACTGTGTAAACAGGAAATAAACCTTGGCTTCTTTAGCTTTTGGGATTGTGGGTTTGATCTGTTATTATAGCATAACTTAGTCTGTCCCGATACAGTGCTTAATAGAGTCTAAGATAAAGACTCAAATATTATAGTTTTTAAAAATTTCCATGAAAACTGGCCTCGACGCAGCCATTAGCATTATATAGCATATTCTCATGTAACATTGGTATAGAATTTCTTTACTTTAGTAAAATAATTAGAAACCTTTGGGGGTAACCTTTTTTTAATAGGAAAAGAGTGCATTTCTCCTTGCGCACGGGACTATTAATAGTCCTCTTTTCTACATCTCTCTTGGTAACATCATTCCATGCACCCCCAAACTTAATCTTTTCCTTCTTTCCTCATATGAAAAAGTCATTACATGTCTACTTGCCACAAACATCCTTAGTAAGTTAACATATTTAATTCTTCTAGGTGATGAAGGTAATTTTTCAAAAGCCCATGGAGTTCACAATTTATATAAGCCAGTGGATTTCATGACTGGGTTTGGGTCACTCTTTCCAGTGAGCAATATAGATATGGATGGTAATTCCATAATGAAGTGTGGTTTATAGAGAAGAGCCCTTGTCTACTTCCCAGTGTCACATTAAGGCCTGACCCTAGCAGTCTTGTGATATGACTTTGATCAAATTTCTTTCTTTGTGAGCTCCCTGGAGTTTTCTCCCATTGGATTGTAAGAAGTCTTTAATATTGTGTGGATAATAGCTTTGGACTCCTTATATTTGTTGCAGTCTCCCCACCCCCAACAGAACACACCCTGAGGTTTCCCTTCTGATGGTGTTTGTGTTTTTGTAGATACAAATCTCGTTCCACATTCTAGTTCTTCCTCTGCTATCACACATAACCCAAGACAAGCTGTTCAACCTCTCTGAGTCTTTGTTGCTCCATCCATGAAATGAGAACAATTATACCTAACTCACCACAGCAAAGGTAAGGGAGGATGGGGTAACTTTGGAAATTAGCTGGTATATAGCAAAAGGACAATGCTTGGCAGTTTCTCTCTGTTTGATATCTCTCCTGGGCTATCAAGATTCTGAACGTCCATATTCCATATGGTCAATAGAGGATGATTATATAGGTTTTATTCAGTAAAAAAAAAAAAAAAAAGACTTTGATGTTTCTCACCTCGGAAAATTTAGGTAGACTTACCTGCCTCCTTCATAAATATTTCTCACTTTTCTGGGGCCTTGCAGTTTGCAGTTAGGTTGTACTCTGTTAGCCGAAGTCAGCCAGAACTTTCTTACATCAAGATGTTGATTCTTAAAGCAGTGTTATTATTATTATAGTATTGCTATTAATAAAAATCCCCAATATTTATTGAGCATAGACTATGTGCCATAGACAATTCTAAGTACAATTTATAAAAATATATTTACATATGTGATATATAACATAAAATTACATAGAGAATTGTTGAGAGATGTACATCATATTACACACACACACACACACACACACACACCACCCACACACACACAAACACACTTCTGTGAAAACTGTATTATTATTATTATCTCTATCGTATCAGTCTGGCTGCAGTCAGGAGAGTTACTTATTTTGACAGAGAAAATTTAACATAAGGTATCAAATCAAGAAGGTGGCACTGAAGTATCACAGAAGTAGTCCCTGTACCCCGAAGGCTATGAAGAAGGAAGGGAAGAGTTGGAATTATTAAAAGGTCAGAGCTTGGAGGAAGGGCCCCTCTGAGACTCAGACCTCTGGGGAGGGCCGCTGCGTGGGGTCATGTTCATGTTCCCGAAAAAGGACAGTGAGGCTGATTCTAGGAGTCAGGAGAACCGCAGGCTGGAAGCAGGGCTGCAGGCACACAGTGTTGTTGGAGAGCCATTGCGCGAGGATGGGGCCAGGACAGGAAACGAAGCAGGAAGGAGTAAGTGCTCGGAGTCTTCTTCCTAGCGTCCCTGTGAGCAGAATCTAGTGGAGATCCAGCTGGCAAAGGAGACATGTGGCTTACAGAGCTCCAACTCTAGCATCAGCAAACAGTAGAGAAGCCGAGACAGCATTTTAAAATCACCACACTCTACCCCTTCTGGCTATTAATCTGTATACCCCCTTCTACACACAGTCACATTTCAGTACAGCAGTAAAACAGCTTGAATTAAGCTTGCACTGGAGCGGATGCAGCTATCTCCTTATACAAACAGAGATGCTCTCATCCTCCCAACCAAGAGATGCAAAATTCCAGCTGTTACTGTGTGCATCTCTGGAAGACAGTCGCCTCCATCTCTGAAGTTTTGAAAAGGAAACAAGATAATTTCCATTGGGTTCTGCTGAGGCACCCACACAAAACTTCAAGAAAAGAATCCAGTGAACTATGATGGGGAGGAGAAGTTTTCTTCACAATGTTTCTCCTTGTCCGTTGACTGGTAGATTAGTTAGAAGCTTGGCGGAGCTCTTGAGCGCCTTCATTTTCCATCTTATTTTCAGCTCCGTGTTATCTCCTATAGTGTCTTCTTCCCTCTTCTTCCCCTTCTCCCTTTCCTCTTCCTCCCCCACTTCTTTTTCTTCTTTCAGTCTTCTTCTTATATTTAGGTATCCTTTTAATCAACTTGAATTTGTTTTCTGATACAAATTAGTGGATGAATACACAAAACACAAAATTTTGCCATTTTTTTCCCCGGAGAGGATCTATGTTTGCATGCTCGCCTGCGAGGATAAAAAATATTTCTCTCATCCTAATCTTGTCAGTACTTTTTTTCACATCTTAGATAATGTAATGGGTAAATAACTTGTATCTTCTAATTTATATTACTTAGATTATTAGTTAAGTTGAACATTTTTTCATGTAGGTTCCATTTACCTCTTTTTATCTTACAGATTGTTTTTTATCTTCCTATCCCTTAGATACTCTTCTTCCGAGATCCTTGGTGGATTGTTCTTATGAATTTTTATGAGTTCTTGATATATTAGAAACACATATTCATCATATTCATACCATAGTTGCAATTTTATACCCCAATTTTATTCCTTTTAAAATTGTCTTTCTGCTATTGGATTTGAGTCTGGATCAATCAAAGCAGTTGAAATTTCTCAAAAATCTATTGTTGATTTTAATGGAAGGATACAGAGTGAGTTAGGGATCACCAAGCTGGTATTCGGCTCCTTTTTTTTTTTTATAATAATATTTTTTTATTATATTATGTTAGTCACTATACAGTACATCCCTAGTTTTTGATGTAAAGTTCCATGATTCATTACTTGCGTACAATACCCAGTGCACCATGCAATATGTGCCCTCCTTACTACCCATCACCGGCCTATCCCATTCGCCCACCCCCCTCCCCTCTGAAGCCCTCAGTTTGTTTCCCAGAGTCCATAGTCTCTCATGCTTCATTCCCCCTTCTGGTATTTGGCTTCTACCGAAGACCGTCAACGTAGTGCTGACAACCACGTTTACTGTTCAGATATAGTTTCTAAGCTCTTGGTCCTGTCACTGGGTGACATTTTGCCATAGAAAGGGAAGCTTACATATGACTACACGGCTTCATCTTTTAGAGTGATAACATAGCAACAGCTTTTGTTAGTTTGCAGGAACCAGAAACAGATTGAATTCTTGGCAAGATGTAAGAAAAGAGCTTTCACAAACTCAACTGGTTATGGTGCTCCCTCTGTTGTAAATGCTGCTGGAAACGGAGCCTGTCAGTGAGGCTTCCCACACCGTGAACAACATATCACCCAGCAACAACCATCTTCTCATGGGTCTGACAGAGAGCAGAACGTGCCAAGGTGAAGATACTAGGAAAGGGCATTAAACGCTGCGAAATTGCTTTCTTTTCAAAGTGGTACACTTAGGAGCAAGCAATAAAAAATAAACAAACATACATATCACTGCTTTATTTTTATTGACGGTGAGCAATTTCATAGCAAGGCTATCCACAAAATTGAGTGTCTGCTTCACTGTACGCCTAGATGTTGGCAGAGGTGAAGAAGGTGATTCAGGTTCCTTATCAGCCTCTGGTCAGCTCTGAACAATAGTGTGATGGGTAGTGAGGAGGGCACGTGTTGCATGGTGCACTGGGTGTTATACGCGACTAATGAAGCATCGAGCTTTACGTCGGAAACCAGGGATGTACTGTATGGTGACTAACATAATATAATAAAAAAACATTAAAATAAATTTAAAAAAAGTGAAAGATGAACCCAAGCTGGTTTGATGTCCCAGCAGTGACCCATTTGATCCTCCCGGATGCCTGTGTGATGCTCACTCAGGGGTTGCTCCTTTTCAGTAACAGTGTGTATCTACCTCTCATCACACGTTCATTATCTAAGCTTTTATTATCTATCTTAAGTAGGCACTTGCTGTGCCAGATAGAGAAGATTCAGTATTATAGATGTTGTAAGTGTGCAACACCCAACTCGAACTGTTTTCTCACAGATATTTATAACTCTCATAACTTGGCAGCCAAAGGAATGAAGTTCTCTTTAAGCAAGAGAGAATTCTAGGGTTAAATTGTGCCATCAGAATCCTCTTTCTTTTTCTCTCTCCTTCTCTTAGTTTGTCTGTCCCTTTACAGCTTTTTATCTCAGGAAGTTTCTCTGTCCATGACAGCAAAGAAGATTCCTGGCAATTTCCGACTTACATGAGCCATTCAGATTTTATTTTATTATTTTATTTTATTTTATTTTATTTTATTTTATTTTATTTTATTTTATTTTATTTTATTTTTTATTTCTATTTATTTGTCACAGAGAGAGAAAGCACAAGCAGGGGGAGTAGCAAGTAGAGCAGGCAGAGGGAGAAGCAGACTCCCCACTGAACAAGGAGGCTGATGCGGGACTTGATCCTAGGACCTTGGGATCATGACTTGAACCAAAGGCAGACACTTAACCAACTGAGCCACCCAGGTGTCCCGGGCCATTCAGATTTTAATGACATAAGGAGATACACTGTCTTCAAGTGGCCAAATACCAGACAAAGGGACTGTGATGGATTCTGTTTACAGCATGTACCCACATCTCCAGTGGGAAAATGGGTCTGTGTGATGGAGACACCATCTCAGAAGAGAGAATGGGAGTTTCCAAAGAAATTTGTTGAAGAGTAAAAAGATTATACCTTTAAAAGGAGATTGTCTTTATGCTCAGGAAGAGTACAGTGTAACAGAAAGAAAAGGCAAAATATAAGTAGCTATAATAAAAATGTGGTACGTGTTGTGATGAGCACATTTTCAAAAAGCTATGAAGCTGGTCTGTGGCGGCATAAGCCCCAACAGGACCTACCTCCCGTGAGCAGCAACTCTCAACTCTGGACGAAATACAGAAATACCTGGAGGTACCATGCAGTGAAAAAAAACCAGGCAGACTCTGAAGAAGAGTCAAAACTTGCAAGAAGAGAACAGAATGGGATGAATTTCCCATTATTTTAGCTGTTAGCCCGAAAGTTGGCTAAAACCTAAAACCTTAATAGAAAACAGAATTTCTGGCCTAATGAACCAGAAGACAGAACTCAGGGGAACCACAGCTGCTGGGAAGTAAAGCGATGGGTAGTGTCCAGGAAAAGAAGGAGCACGAGAGAGAGCCCTAAATTTTGTAATTAAATTCTACCCAGTTCTCTAATCATGAAGCTACATATGCGGGGGGCAGAATTAAAACAGTCCAGCTACAGATAAAGGAACTGGATTGAGGTTAGAGCCCTTTCCCCAAAAATAGTTGCAACTTGAATTCAACCAAGTTAATTGTCTACCAAAACAACCAAAATACCCATTCTCTAGAGGAATATAATGGAGTTACCTTCCAGGATATAATAGAAAATTGCTTGACATTTGAAGAAGTAGGAAAAGATGATCCAATCTCAAAAAAAGAATAAATAAACCACTAAGCTCAACTGGAATTAGAACATGTAGATTTTTAACGGCTATGTGTAATGATGCAAAGGAAAAATTTTAGAGTACTTGGTCAGCTTGATAGAACAGAGATGACAAAGGAAAGAGTCTGAAGAAGAGAGAGCCTCAGGACCTGAGGCACAATACCAAAAGTCTAGAAATTCTTCAGGCTATAGGAAAATGATACCTGAAAGGAAACGCAGATCTTTTATAACAAACAACATTAGAAATGATAAATCTGTATAAGTATATTTTTTCTTATTAATTTCTTTAAAATACATTTGACTGTTAAAAATTGTAACATTTTCTTGCCACTTTTATAATATATATGTGTAATACATATGACAACTGTAGCGTAAAGAACAACAGGGTGATAGATGGGTCTCTATGATTGTAAGTTTTTCACACTTAACATGAAAGGTATGATATTATCTCTGAAGTAGGCTGTGAAAGGTTAGGGTTATATATTGTAATTCACAGAGTACCAACTTTAAAAAATAACAGAGGTATAATCAAAAAGCCAAAGATAACTTGAAATGGAATCCTAAAAAAATATTCAAATGATCCAAAAGAAGTCAAGAAATGAAGAGCACAGAGATAGAAATAGGGAGAAAAAAAGAAAGCAAATAAGAAGTTGGTAGACCTATATCAAATCACATCAATGTTGGCTATTATGAACTAAACAACTAAAAGGCAGAAATTATCAGAAGGGGGGGAAGCAATAATATGCTCCTCTTCATCTGTATGCTGTATCAGAGGTGCCATTTATATATAAATAAGGAGATTCAAAATAAAGGGATAGAAAAAAAATAATATACAAACAGCAAATATAAGGAGGGTTAGTAACTATATTAATATCAAATAAAATCAGTACTTCAAGACAAGGGGATAAAGAAGGGCATTCCATAATAACACGATAGTCAGTTTATTGTGAAGACATGGCAACTCCAAATGTGTGTTCACTTCATAACAGAGCTTTAAGATAGATAAAGCAAAAATTAACAAAATTAAAGGGAGAGAGAGAGTATTTCAAATAATATTTGGGAATGTGACCACCTGTCTCTTAGCAATTGATAAACAAGTAACAAAACCAGTAAAAACTTAGTCTGACAAACACTATCAACTACCTTGACCTAATTGATAATTATAGTAAAATACACTAAAGACATATAGTATGCCCATTCTCTTGACGTGTATATGGTACATTCGATGAGATAGACCGTGTATTGCTCCATAAAATGAATTTTAACAAATTTAAAATTACTGAAATTATTCAGAGTATGTTCCCTAATTACTGAACTGAAGCATAAAATAATCTAGGAGAACTCTGAATATTTGAAAATAAAGCAACACTTCTAAGTAATCTATAGCTCAGTAAATCAGAGAAAATTAAATTTTTTAAAATCATGATATGTTATTCACCATACAGTACATCATTAGTTTCTGATGTAGTGTTCCATGATTGATAGTTTGCGTATAACACACAGTGCTCCATGCAGTATGTGCCCTCCTTAATACCCATCACCGGCCTATCCCACTCCCCCACCCTCCTCCCCTCTGAAGCCCTCAGTTTGTTTCCCGGAGTCCATAATCTCTCATGGTTCATTTCCCCCTCTGTTTACCTCCCCTTCATTTTCCCCTTCCTTCTCCTACCAATCTCCCTGCTATTCCTTATGTTCCACAAATGAGTGAAACCATATGATAATTGTCTTTCTCTGCTTGACTTATTTCACTTAGCATAATCTCCTCCAGTCCCATCCATGTTGATGCAAATGTTGGGTAATTGTTCTTTCTGATGGCTGAGTAATATTCCATAGTATATATGGACCACATCTTCTTTATCCATTCGTCTGTTGAAAGGCATCAGAGCTCCTTCCACGGTTTGGCTATTGTGGACAATGCTGCTATGAACATTCGGTGCATATGGCCCTTCTCTTCACTACGTCTGTATCCTTGGGGTAAATACCCAGTAGTGCAATTGCTGGGTCATAGGGTAGCTCTATTTTTAACTTTTTGAGGAACCTCCATACTGTTTTCCAGAGTGGCTGTACCAACTTGCATTCCCACCAACAATGTAGGAGGGTTCCCCTTTCTCCACATCCTCTCCAACATTTGTTGTTTCTTGTCTGGTCAATTTTTTTTAATGATTTTTTATTATATTATGTTAGTCACCATACCGTACATCCCCGGTTTCCGATGTAAGGCTCAATGATTCATTAGTTGCGTATAACACCCAGTGCACCATGCAATACGTGCCCTCCTTACTACCCATCACCGGTCTATCCCATTCCCCCACCCCCCTCCCCTCTGAGGCCCTCAGTTTGTTTCTTATAGTCCATAGTCTCTCATGCTTCATTCCCCCTTCTGATTACCCCCCCTTTCTTTATCCCTTTCTTCCCCTACCGATCACCCTAGTTCTTATGTTTCATAGATGAGAGAGATCATATGATAGTTGTCTTTCTCTGCTTGACTTATTTCACTTAGCATTATCTCCTCCAGTGCCGTCCATGTTGCAGCAAATGTTGAGAATTCGTTCTTTCTGATAGCTGAGTAATATTCCATTGTATATATGGACCACATCTTCTTAATCCAGTCATCTGTTGAGGGGCATCTTGGCTCCTTCCAAGATTTAGCTACTGTGGACATTGCTGCTATGAACATTGGGGTGCATATGGCCCTTCTCTTCACTACGTCTGTATCTTTGGGGTAAACACCCAGTAGTGCAATGGCTGGATCATAGGGTAGCTCAATTTTTAACTTCTTAAGGGACCTCCACACTGTTTTCCAGAGTGGCTGTACCAACTTGCATTCCCACCAGCAATGTAGGAGGGATCCCCTTTCTCCACATCCTCTCCAACAATTGTTGTCTCTTGCCTTGTCTATTTTTGCCATTCTTACTGGCGTAAGGTGGTATCTCAGTGTGGTTTTGATTTGAATTTCCCTGATGGCTAATGATGTTGAACATTTTTTCATGTGTCTGTTAGCCATTTGTATGTCTTCATTGGAAAAGTGTCTGTTCATATCTTCTGCCCATTTTTTGATTTGTTTATTTGTTTCTCGTGTATTGAGTTTGAGAAGTTCTTTGTAGATCTTGGATACCAGTCCTTTATCTGTAGTGTCATTTGCAAATATATTCTCCCATTCCGTGGGCTGCCTCTTAGTTTTTCTGACTGTTTCCTTGGCTGTGCAGAAGCTTTTTATCTTGATGAAGTCCCATAAGTTCATTTTATCTTTTGTTTCTCTTGCCTTTGGGGATGTGTCATGAAAAAGGTTGCTTTGGCCGATGTCGTAGAGGTTGCTGCCTATGTTCTCCTCTAGAATATTGATGGATTCCTGTCTCACATCGAGGTCTTTCATCCATTTGGGGTTTATTTTTGTGTATGGTGTGAGAGAGTGGTCAAGTTTCATTCTTTTGCATGTAGCTGTCCAATTTTACCGGCACCATTTATTGAAGAGACTGTCTTTTTCCCACCAGATGTTTTTTCCTGCTTTATCAAAGATTAGTTGCCCAAAGAGCCGAGGGTCCATTTCTGGGTTCTCTATTCTGTTCCATTGGTCTATGTGTCTGTTTTTGTGCCAGTACCATGCTGTCTTTGTGATCACAGCTTTGTAGTACAGCTCGAAATCCAGCATTGTGATGCCCCCAGCTTTGTTTTTTCTTTTCAACAGTTCCTTGGAGATTCGGGGCCTTTTCTGTTTCCATACAAATTTAAGGATTATTTGTTCCAGTTCTTTGAAAAATGTCCTCGGTATTTTGATCGGGATAGCATTGAAAGTGTAGATTGCTCTGGGTAGCATGGACATTTTAACTATGTTAATTCTTCCGATCCTTGAACATGGAATATTTTTCCATCTTTTTATGTCTTCCTCAATGTCTTTCAAGAGTGATTTAAGTTTCTAGAATATAGGTCCTTTACATCTCTGGTTAAGTTAATTCCAAGGTAACGTATGGTTTTTGGTGCTATTGTAAATGGGATGGATTCCCTAATTTCTCTTTCTTCGGTCTCGTTATTCGTGTATAGAAATGCAACTGATTTCTGGGGCGCCTGGGTGGCACAGCGGTTAAGCGTCTGCCTTCGGCTCAGGGCGTGATCCCGGCATTCTGGGATCGAGCCCCACATCAGGCTCCTCCACTATGAGCCTGCTTCTTCCTCTCCCACTCCCCCTGCTTATTTCCCTCTCTCGCTGGCTGTCTTTATCTCTGTCGAATAAATAAAATCAAATCTTAAAAAAAAAAAAAGAAATGCAGCTGATTTCTGAGCATTGATTTTGTATCCTGCCACGTTACTGAATTGCTCTATAACTTCTAATAGTTTGGGAGTGGCTTCTTTTGGGTTTTCCATATAGAGTATCATGTCATCTGCGAAGAGAGACATTTTGACTTCTTCTTTGCCGATTTGAATACCTTTGATCCCTTTTTGTCGTCTGATTTCTGTTGCAAGGACTTCTAGTACTATGTTGAATAATAGTGGTGAGAGTGGGCATCCTTGTCGAGTTCCTGATCTTAAGGGAAAGGCTTCCAGCTTTTCCCCATTGAGAATAATATTTGCAGTAGGCTTTTCATAGATGGCTTTTATGAGATTGAGAGATGTACCCTCTATTCCTACACTCTGAAGGGTTTTAATCAGGAAAGGATGCTGTATTTTGTCAAATGCTTTTTCGGCATCGATTGAGAGGATCATATGGTTCCTGAGTCTTTTCTTGTTGATATGATGTATCACGCTGATTGATTTGCAAATATTGAACCACGCTTGCATCCCAGGTATGAATTCCACTTGATCATGATGGATAATCCTTTTAATGTACTGTTGGATTCTATTAGCAAGTATCTTGTTGAGGATTTTGGCGTCCATATCCATTAGGGAAATCGGTCTGTAATTCTCCTTTTTGAGGGGGTCTTTGCCTGGTTTGGGGATCAAGGTAATATTGGCCTCATAGAATGAGTTTGGTAGCTTTCCTTCTGTTTCTATTTTTTGAAATAGCTTTAGGAGAATAGGTATTATTTCTTCTTTGAATGTTTGGTAGAATTCCCCAGGAAAACCGTCTGGGCCTGGAGTTTTGTTATTTGGAAGGTTGTTTATCACTGACTCAATTTCTTCATAATTAATTGGCCTGTTTAAGGAATCAATTTCTTCCTGTTTCAATCTTGGTAGTTTATAGGTTTCCAGGAAGGATTCCATCTCTTCCAGATTGCTTAGTTTATTGGCATATAGCTGTTGATAAAAATTTCTAATAATCCTTCCAATTTCAATGGTGTTCGTCGTGACCTCTCCTTTTTCATTCATAATTTTAATAATCTGGGTCCTTTCTCTTTTCTTTTGGATAAGTCTTGCCAGTGGTCTGTCAATTTTATTGATTCTCTCCAAGAACCAGCTTCTAGTCCTGTTGATCTGCTCTACTGTACTTCTGGTTTCTGCTTGATTGATTTCAGCTTTAATTTTGGTCAACTGCTTCCTTGTGCGTGGATTAGGCCTGTCCCTCTGTTGCTGTTCCAGCTTCTTGAGGTGAGAATATAAAAACTGCATTTTAGATTTTTCTATTCTTTTGAGTGAGGCTTGGATGGCTATGTATTTCCCCCTTAGGACTGCCTTTGCAGTATCCCATAGGTTTTGGACTGTTGTATTTTCATTCTCATTGGTCTCCATAAATTGTTTAATTTGATTTTTGATTTCCTGGTTTATCGAGTCATTCCTGAGTAGGATGGTTCTTAGTCTCCAAGTGTTTGAGTTTCTTCCAAAATTTTCCTTGTGGTTGAGTTCCAATTTCAGAGCGTTGTGGTCTGAGAATATGCAGGGGATAATTTCAATCTTTTGGTATCGGTTGAGACTTGTTTTGTGTCCCAGAACATTGTCTATTCTTGAGACTGTTCCATGGGCATTAGAATAGAATGAGTATTCTTTGGTCCTGGGGTGTAGTGTTCTATATATATCTAAGAGGTCCAACTCATCGAGTATGGCATTCAAAGCCTTTGCTTCTTTGCTTAGTTTTTGCCTGGGTGTTCTGTCTATTTCTGATAGTGGAGTGTTGAGGTCCCCTGCTATTAATGTATTTTTATTTATATGTCTCTTTATTCTGGTTAAGAGTTGGCTTGTGTATCTTGCTGCTCCCCTGTTGGGGGCATATATATTTATAATTGTCACATCCACTTGTTGAATACTTCCTTTAAGAATAATATAGTGCCCTTCTGCGTCTCTAACTGTAGTCTCTAGTTTAAAATCCAGTCTATCTGATATGAGAATTGCTACCCCAGCTTTCTTTTGAGGTCCATTTGCGTGAAAGATGGTACTCCATCCCCTTACTCTCAGTCTGAATGCATCTTTGGGTTCGAAATGAGTCTCTTGTAGACAGCAAATGGATGGGTCATTTCTTTTTATCCAATCTGCAACCCTGTGGCGTTTATGGGAGCATTTAAGCCATTCACATTGAGACTGAATACTGAGAGATATGATTTTAATGATGCCATGTTGCCAGTAAAGTCTTTGTTTGTATTGGTTGTGACTTTCTGTTCTGTATCACTCTGGGGGCCTTTTTACCTTTATAGAACCCCCCTTAATATCTCCTGTAGGGCTGGTTTCGTGGTTACAAAATTGGTTAATGACTGGCGATTCTGGAAGGTCTTTATTTCTCCATCAATCCTGAATGACAGCCTTGCTGGATAAAGGATCCTTGGCTGCATGTTTTTCTCTGAAAGAGCTTTAAAAATGCCCCCCCCAACCCTTTCTCTCATTCCAGGTCTGTGTAGACAGGTCTGACGTCATTCTGATGCATTTGCCTTGGTACATGAGAAATTTCTTTGCCCTGGCCGCTTTCAATACTGTATCCTTGGATCTCATATTTGCGAGTTGCACTATGACGTGACGTGGCGTAGGTCTGTCATGGTTGAGCTTGGGAGGGGTCCTCTCTGCCTCTTGGACACGAATGTTTGTTTCCCTCGCTAGATTAGGGAAGTTTTCAGCTACAATTTGTTCAAATATCTCTTCTAGACCTCTGTTTTTCTCCACCCCCTCAGGGATGCCGATGATTCTAACATTGGATCATTTCATTGAGTCAGTAATCTCCCGTAACCTACATTCGTGGGCGTGGATTTTTTAAGACCAGCTTCTATTTTCGTTTTTTCCTCTATTAACCCATCTTCCTATTCGCTAACACGTTCCTCTGCTACGGTGACCCTGGCCGTCAGAGCCTCTAGTTTTGCCAGCATTTGGCTCATAGAATTTTTAATTTCTGTCAGATTCGCTCTCATTTCTGTCCTTAGGGATTCTATATTCTCAGTAACCTTTTCGTTAATACTTTTTTTAATTCTACTCATCATTTTGACCATCGTTACTCTGAATTCCATTTCTGATAATTTGGTTACATCCATATCCATTATTTCTGTGGCAGAGGCCACAGACTCACTGTCTTTTCTTTGCTGGGGGGGGCTTCTCCTTCTTGTCATTCTGATGAGGAGAGGTTGCGGGGTTGTCCAGAGCCCAAATTATTGACTGTGTCCCAGGCCGTGCCCCTTGTTTTATAGGGATCTTAGGGATGTGGGCTTCTTCTTTAAGGATTTTATTTATTTATTTATGTGGCAGCCAACCAGCGAGAGAGGGAACACAAGCAGGGGAGTGGAAGAGGAAGAAGCAGCCTCCCAGCGGAGGAGCCTGATGAGGGACTCCTTTCCAGAACACCGGGATCACGCCCTAAGCCGAAGACAGGCGCTCAATGACTGCGCCACCCAGGTGCCCGGGTTGTGGGCTTCTTGATTTTTCAGCCTGCCTTCTGTGTTCTGGGGGAGGGGCCTGCCGCGCCGATACTCAGGCAACCCTGTTTGGTTAGAGTCTCCGTGTCCCCTGCGAGGGGGGATGGGGATGGGCACTCTCTGGACCGGTATTTCCAGGCTTTTGTTCTCTGGCGGCTTTCCCTGGCGGTTTGCTGTGCCTCTTCTGAGAGTCAGAGCACCAGAGGCTGAATTGTCACAGAACAGAGGGATTGCGGCCCGTTCTCCACTGATGTTCTGGCCACTTTAACTCCGTTACTGTTGGTGCTGCTCAACCCTGCAGCGTCCCCGGATGTGTGCCCCACACCCGGCGTCCCAGCCTTCACTTCCAGGGCCGGCGCGTCTCTGTCCTTTGTGTTTCTAGTGCCTCCAGCCGCCAGCCGCCCCCCGTGCGCTCCCGGATCTCCGGGTCTCAGTCTATTTCCGGTGAGCACACCGGGATTCCGGAGTTCCGTGAGATGCCTGGTGGCGCGCGCACCCGGCTCACGGTCTCAGTCTGTTTCGCGGGTGCCAACCGCGAGTCCACCTGCTCCCCCGTGCAGGTGGCCCGCCAGCCGCCAGCCGCCCCGCGCGCGCTCCGGAAGCTCCCGGTCTCAGTCTGGATCCCGTGAGCACACCGGGATTTCGGGATTTCGGAGTTCCGCGAGATGCCTGGTGGCGCGAGCTCCCGGCTCACCGGTCTCAGTCCGCTCTCTCACGGGTGCCCTCCATGAGTCCGCCCTGCTCCTCCGTGCAAGTGGCTGCCGCTTCCCGGCGCCCGAACGTGGCGGCTCCCTCCCCCTTCCGTTTATCTTCCGATATCTGTGCGCGGTTTCACTGCTCCCCGCTTCGTACCTCAATACTCAGCGCTGGAGATGTTCATTTGTAGAGATCCAGATGTATCTTCCTGCGTCTCAGGCTGATTCCGTGGTTGTTTAGGCTGGTCTGGTACCTATCCAGCTCGACTCAGGGGAGCGGCTGAAAAAGGGGTCCCCTACTCCTCCGCCATCTTAACTCTCCCTCTGTCTTGTCAATTTTTGCCATTCTAACTGGTGTAAGGTGGTATCTCAATGTGGTTTTGATTTGAATTTCCCTGATGGCTAATGATGTTGAACATTTTTTCATGTGTCTGTTAGCTATTCATATGTCTTCATTGGAAAAGTATCTGTTCATCTCTTCTGCCATCTTCTTCTGCCTCTTGTGGATGACAATAAAAAGACAACAAATTAAAATTTTCAAAACGTTTAAAAATAAATGTATCATCTTAAATGCCCATATTAGAAACCAAAAGTCTACAATTAAGTCTTACTTTAAGAAACAAGAAAAAGAAAGTGAAGTAAACACAAAGAAGGAAGATTTTCTAATATGTATTAGAGTAAATGTCCATGAAGTAGAAATCAAGCAAACAAGAGGGAAAATTAACTTAGTGAAAAGATGGTTCTTTGAAAGGATTAATGAATTCATAAACCCTTTGCTAGGTTGGATGGAAGAAAAGGAGCAAGAACATAATGTACTAATCTGCTTTCAGAAATGATAGAGGGAGTATAACTATTGATTCAGCAGATACTCAGTAAAAAATAAGACAATGCTATGAACAACCCTAGGTCACAATTTAGTTGAAACACGCACATTCCTTGAAAATAAAATTTACCAAAACCAATGCAAGATTAAACAGAAAATATCAACAGTTCTGCATTTATTAAAGAAGCTGAATTTGTTGTCAACAATCATCACATAAAGAAAACTGCTGGCCCAGATGGTTCTTTAGTAAATGCTATCAAACATTTAAGGAGGAATTATAACCAAATTTATGCAGTGGCTTTCAGAAAATAGAACACTTCCAGACTTCTTTTGAGAACTTCAAAAACACCAATACCAAAACCTGGCAAAGAAATTACAATACAAAACGAACATTAAATAATAAGTAAAACTACAGATTAAGGGGCCCCTGAGTGGCTCAGTCACCTAAGTGTCTGCCTCTTGGTTTCGGTTCAGGTCATAATCTTGGATGGTGAGATTGAGCCCTGCCCCTGGCCCCTCCCTGGGCATGGAGCCTGCTTAAGATTGTCTCTCTCTCCTCCTCTGCCCCTTCCTCCCCCTGCTCATGTGTTCTCTCTTTTTCTCTCAAAAAAAGTACAGATTAATACCGCTCTTGAACATGGATGCAAATTTGATATTTGCAAATCAAATCTAGTCTTATATGAAAAGGATTATATGTCATCACCAAGTAAGGTTAATCCTAAAACTGTGAGATTGGTGTAACATTTGAAAACCAGTCAATTTAATTCACCACATTAATAGAATAAAGGAGAAAATCCACATGAGAGTTTTAATTGATGCAGAGAAAGTATTTGACGAAATGAATTATTGTATATTGATCTTGGCACTGCTCTTAATCAAGGATGGTTAACCTTAGTTGTAGTCATTTAGCCCTGGGTGTGGGGAAGGGATGTTAGGGAGGAAGGGAACACAGAAAGGCCAGCCAGACCTGTTAGCACCTGTGGTTACCTGCTATACACTCCAGGAGGACATGGTTGGTCTTGATCTGCTTTGTAGTTTCGTAATCTCAAGGTGATGTTGGGGAGAGAAAATCGTGCATGGAAAATTGTTTGCTGCCTATCCTGATGTTCTGCCTTGATAACTCCACCCAAAATATATGCAAGGACCTAACCCATTGTTTTCCCTTATCCTTGGTGTTTCTCTGTTTTTTTCGTGTTTTGATAGATTTCTCAATCTTCCTTTTGCTTCTGTTGGTACTTCCTGGGACGGATTCAGGAGAGGAGACCAGCACCAACTTTTCAGTTCCCACACAGAATATATACTGATGCAGTTGCACCACACTGATCACCTTCTCTCTCTCTCTTTTTTAAAGATTTTATTTATTTGTCAGAGAGAGAGATTGAGAGCACAAGGAGGGGGAGCATCAGGCAGAGGGAGAAGCAGACTCCCCCCTGAGCAGGGAGCCTGACTACATGGGGCCCGATCCCAGGACCCTGGGACCATGGCCTGAGCCTAAGGCAGACACTTAACCTATTGAGACACCCAGGCACCCCTGATCGCCTTCTCTTAAAAATTTTTAGTTTTTTAACTTTTTCCAGTTTTATTGAGATATAATTAACATTCAGCACTATGTAAGTTTACAATGTACAGCATAATGGTTCGGCTTAGACATACCATGCAATGATTGCTACAATAAGTTTAGTTAACTTGCAGTAACTGTCTCTGTCCAGAATGAAGGTTTGTACACCTCGAACAAGGTGAAATTCAAGACTTTGGGAGCCATTCTTTTCCACACTCTTCTGACTCTTCATATTTATCTAAATTAGACTATTGAGAGTTTTGCAGAAATTCACTGCACTTTCCCACCTCTGCATCTTCAAGCTCACACACTGTCTCTTTTTGTTTTTCTTCCTGTGTATGTTGGCTGTCCACTCACCCTCTCTTTTATTTGGACTATGTTTCCTGTTCTTCCTGTGGAAAACCTGGATGGGACACGAGCCCTACCTTGATGCCACTTCCACATTGTGCAATGCGATTGAACAGAAAGAGTGAGGTCTTTGGTGCTCAGGACCCCAACATGGCGCTCTGGTTCCTACTCCTTCCCTTGTATTTGTAACTATGGATTGTGTATTGCACATTTCTCTGCTTCAATTTCCCTATTTGTAAAATAGGTAAAAATGCTACCTACTTCAGAGGACTGCTGTGAGGGTTTTATGAGGTGGCAATTACTTCATGCTAAAAATGCCAGTGAAAAGTTCAGTCTCTGCATCCATGCTGCCTCTCCTCTCTCATCTTTGTCTCATCCATTTTCCCTCAGCCCAGTGGAATTTATCTCTTCTTTCAACACAGTCCCATAGCATCTTCTTAATAGCATTTTGTAGGGCATTTATCCCATTTCATCTGAACTGTAAGCCTGAGTAGGAATTTAAATTGTACTTCCCTCAGAAGTTGCTTTTTGCCCAGAAAGGTGTTTCAGGAGAGAGAACAATATCAGTACTTAAACAAGGGCATTGGAGTCAAAGTCTTAGGGTTTGAGTCCCAGATTTACCAGTCGTTAACTCTGTGGTTGTGAGAAAATTTCATAACCTCTCTCAGCCTCAGATTGCTCATGTCTAAAATGGGGATAATTTCAGTCTCTAACTTACACAGCTGTTGCAACAATTAGGCGTGACAATATATCTAAACCACTTAGCACAGTGTCTGACATAAGAGCTCAGTGATGATAAGGATTATAAAGGCAGAAGGAATTAATGGCTTTGGAAAAGGGTGAGAATTACCACCTCCCACGCCCCGTGGCCCTGCTCTCCCATGCTCAAATGTTTCTCAGGCTCCAATAATCTTCTGCATTTTTTAGCACTATGAGGTATTCCAGGTTTTTGAATTTTCTCTTAAATCCCTAAATCTCCTTGGTCGACCAGCAGAATCAGATTTCTGTTGAGCAGATGTTTTTTGTCCTGGTAATCTAGGATTTTTCAGTGTCTAAAGACTTCTTTTTATTTTCTTATGCAAGTCCATTTTTTTTTCCCTCTCTTTTGCCCACCATAAGGAGCTAGTCATAAACACATCAGGCCTGGCCTTGGGCCAGAGTCCCCAGGTGGGGTTTGGCATATTGGTTTGGATTTGAAGACATTCTTTAATTTTCCCAGGCCCTCTCCCCACGCTACTGCCCCAGCAGCTCTGTAATTGCTTATGTATTTTCATTTCAGCTCTTAAGGCAACCTTTTGGTGTGGCCCAAATGGCTTCAGACGTTATTGAAATACTCAGAGCCATCAGCCGACACTGTCTGGTCTTGTGGCTCGGTTTTGTGTCCCATTTCTCGCTAGGGGATCTGAAGTCAAGCTGATGAACATCAGTTTAAATCCTAAAGGTCACCGCCTACTGATTCCAGGTGAAATGCATCTTCAGAACGTATTCTCCACCTTCATGGAGGACCCCTCCCATGGCCCTTGCTCAATCCATGTTCTAGATAGAATGTAAAAGGATGATTAAAATTCAGCTTCAGAAGAAACCACTTCTGCGGTGCCTGATTTCATGTTGTCAATGTTTTGTACCTGACTTGGCTTCCTCGTTCTTCCTCTCTGTCATCCGCAGAGACTGTCAGGTACAAGTCACCACGCAGGCAGAATGAGATAAACTAGGAAGGCTTTATTGGCAATTTATCAGGAAGCTGCTGCAAGGCAGACCCATGAATTTCCTTGCTAAGCCTCTACTTGCCATTCGACACTCACACTACAGTAATAATGCCTTGTAACTGCATAATGGCACTCATCCTTCAATCTCCAGTGACATTGCCCACGGTTAATTGGCTCTTACAGCATCCCTGTAGGGTAAGCAAGTGTTGTTACCACTGTCCCCAATTTGCCAATAATTGAGACACAGAGTGGTCAAGTGACTCTTGGAAGGCCATAAAGAGTGTCACTCAGAGAATTTCTTGACTAATCTGTTTGCCCCAATCCCTGGGTTTCCCTGTAGCTCATAACTTAGGGTGAAAGCCTGCTAATCAGATAGTCTCTGGGCAAACCCAGGGGATGAGAATTTGAAGAATGGATGCTCCTGGGAGTCCCCCTCCACTTTCTCTTTACAGGAAAACACACGAAGAGTTAGTTTTTGTTATTGTTTTGCTTTTTTAAGTCTATGGTTTCCTGTAGTTGAAAGCTTCAAAAAGGACATCATCTCTCATTCTCAACTGTTGCTTTATTGTCAGAAGACCTGCTGAATGATCATGAGAAGGAGATAGATTTGTGATAACTGGAGGAAGGAGACTCATTCCCTCAGAGCCTAGAATGAAGCTTTCCCTCTCTCCTGGCCTCTGCTGTTGCCCCCACTATGGGATTCATTTTCCCTCCGATCCTGGCCCAACTTGGGTCACCAGGAGCATTTCTGCTACCCCATGCTACCACGACTCAGCATGAAGTTTTCCTGGCTATGGTCTCTTTGCTTGGGGGCCTTACCAAAATTTCATTGATTAAGTAAAGCCAAATGTGATTCTTTTAGGACACCAAGATACAAAGACTAGTTTGTGAGTTATCTATTCATTCTTAGAATTAACAAACATTTACCAAAAATTTCATAGGAGTACCTGGGTGGTTTAGTCAGTTAAGCATCCAAGTCTTGATTTCAGCTCAGGTCATGATCTCAGGGTCATGAGATTGAGTCCCATTGGGCTCCACGTTGGGTGTGGAGCTTGTTTAAAATTTTCCCTCTCTCCTTCTCCCTCTGCTCTTCCCCACCCCTGCTTGTGCTCCCACTTGGTCTCTCTCTTAAAAAAAAAATCTCCTATTGGCTGGGCACTGTTATAGGTGTTGTGGAATAAAAGTGAGTAACATATACATCTGTCCTCATGAATCGTACATTCAGTTATTCCCCTCTTTCCTTTATTCCTTCATTCTGGCGATGCTAAATAATATTCATTAATCCCAGAATTACATTTTTGTCCTCTGTAGAACATGGAGATTATCTCAAAAATCCAAGCACAGTGGGAAGATGGATGTGTAGTGGGTTGAATGGTGACTCCCAAAAAGATATGTCCATGTCCAAATTCCTGGAACCTGTACCTTATTTGGAAAAAGGGTCTTTGCAGACATAATGAAGCTCAGGATCTTGAGATGAGATCATCCTAGATTACTCGGGTAAGCCTTCAATCCAATGACAAATGTCCTTATAAGAGCAAAAGAAAAGAAGAAACAGAGGAGAAGGCCATGTGAAGAAGGAGACAGAGATTGGAGTGATGTAGTTAAAAGTCAGAGTTCCAAGGGTTACCAGAAGCCACTAGAAGTTAGGAAAGAAACGTAAAATGGATTCTCTTCCCAGAACCTCCAGAAAAGGAGGCTCTGTGGACACTTTGATTTAGGATTTCTGGCCTCCAGACGTGTGAGAGAACAAATATGTGGTGTTTGATGCCACCGAGTTTGCGGTAGTTTTTTGCTGTGGCCACAGGAAGCTACTGCAGCAGGCACTTTGGTCTAGAAGATGGACATAGACATGGTGTCTTCGACCCAAGCCCAATGGACATGTCCAGGCGATTTCTTGAAAGTCAGAATCCTGACCATTTTAACGTGTCTCCCAGGGATGACATGATGGGCCATAGTATATCCGATCGTAATTTTTTTCTCCTTTGAAGGAAGTTCCTTTGCTTTTTTCCTAAGAGCAACATAAAAACAGCAAGCAAAATGTCAAAGTTATAAAGAAATACATATGCCTTTTCAATAATACAAATTGTTCTCTGGGAAATGTACATACAGATTATATTATAAATTATGTAATAATAATAGGCAATGCCCACAATGTGC
Organism: Ursus americanus; assembly: GCF_024610735.1. Lineage (NCBI taxonomy): Eukaryota > Metazoa > Chordata > Mammalia > Carnivora > Ursidae > Ursus > Ursus americanus. The sequence goes on from NC_142135.1 coordinate 21,383,674, forward strand.
CAATTCCACCCATTTATTTTCCAAGAGAAAGGCAGAAAATAAATATTCATGTGACAAATGTTGGGGAGCTTCTATGACGATAAAGGACTTTCTACCAGTCTCCCAGAGCACCCCACCGTGGACTGAGAATTGATGGTCTTTCTTCCCATAAAACCTAAGCTCCCCAAGGGTGGGGACACCTGCAGTGCTTTATCACTATACCTTCCCCACGCCTGGTAGAGTTTCTGACTCTTGGTAGTAACAGTGATAACTATAGCTAACCTTTATTGAATTCCTAATATTTCAGGATTTATTCTAACTGCTTTACGTATATTGACTAATTTGATTATCAGGGCGATTCTGTGTAAGAAGTACTTATATGATCGCCATTTTACAGTGAGAAAACAAGGGCAGTGACTGGTTAATAAATACTTTGTTCCTGATGCACATTGTCTCACTGGTTGAATTTCTAAGAATCTGTAGCTACTAGGTTGTCTGTTGCCTTTTACTTTCTCACTTTATAGACAGATTCTCTCCATATAATTGTTTGTTTTTATCAATTTTATTGTGGCACAATTTATACACAATAAAATGATCCAAATTTACTCTTACAGTTTAATGAGGTTTGAGAAATGTATTTGGTTTTATCCAGCACAATAAAAATAAAAAATATTTTCATTACCTTTAATTTTTCCCTCATGCCTTTTTGCAATCAACTTCCTTCTCAAGCCCAATCCACTGAGCTGTTTTCTGTATCTAAGGATTAGTTTTGTTAAGAATAGGCTCACACACTGTTGTTCTACTTGGCTCAATATGGTATTTTTGAGATTCATCCATGTTGTATATGTTAGTAGTTTGTTTCTTTTAATAGCTGAGTAACAGTTGTATGAGTACATCATTTCTTTTTAAATTTTATTTATTTATTTATTTTCAGATTTATTTATTTAGAGAGATTGAGAGCGAGCAGGGGGGAGGGGCAGAGGAAGAGGGAGAGAGAGAATCTTCAAGCAGACTCCCCTCTGAGCATGGAGACCCAAGTAGGGCTCGATCCCAGGATCCTGAGATTATGACCTGAGCCGAAATCAAGAGCTGACCACTCAACCAACTGAGCCACTTAGGCACCCCTATTTACTTAGTTTTAATTGAAGTATAATTGACATACAATATCCTATTAGTTTCAAGTGCATGTACCACTTCTTGAGGCATATGTGTGTTCTTTCCAGTTTGTGGCTCTTATGAATAATGCTTCTGTGAACATTTGTGTGCACACCTTTGTGTGGACATGTGTTTACATTTTTCTTATAGTAGAACTTCTGAGTCATGTAGTAAGTGTATTTTTAACTATAGAAGAAATTGCCAAATTCTGTTTCAAGCTAGTTGTACCAGTTAACGATTCCACTGATAATGTATGACAGTTCAAGTTTCCCCACATCCTTGCCCAGACCTGGTATTGTCAGTATTTTTAAATTTTAGTTATTCTAGTGGTATATCATTGTGATTTCATTTGCGTTCCTTGATGAATAATGATGTTGAACATTTTTTCTTGTGCTTAATAGCCACTTGAATACCTTCTTTTGTGAAGTGTCTGTTCCATCTTTTGCCAAGTTTTTGTTGGTTTGTTCATCTTATTACTGAGATATAAATTTTCTTCACATGTTTTGAAAATTCTTTTTGGTAAATATTGCCATATATGTTGTAAATATCCTCTCTCAGCCTTCAGCTTGCCTTTTCACTTTCCAAACAGTGTTTTTTTTTTTTAAAGAGAATGTTGATGAAATTCCAATTTATCCATCTTTTTATTTTATGGTGAGTAATTTTTGTAATAATTTTTCAAAAATCTTGCCTACCCAATGGTCAGAAAGACATTCTCCTATATTTTCTTCTGGAAATAATATAGTTTTTAAAAATTTAGATTAAATCAATTTTAAGTTATTTTTTGTTTATGTTTTAAATAAGGATTACAGTTCTTTTTGTCCCGTATTGCTGTTAGTTGTTCCAGCACAACTTGTTGGAAACAGTGTTCTTTTTCCATTGAATTACCTCATAAACATTCTCCAAAACAATATTCTTTCCCTTTGACCGGTATTGCTATGCTTATTTCCTTACCATAGTTTTTAACTATTATAGCTTTACAATGAACCTTGAAAGTAGGAAGTGTAAGTCCTCCTACTTTGTCTCACTTTTTCAAAATTGTTTTGGCTTTTCTATGATGGATCCCGATTTTCTGCTTTACATGCCTGATAATTTTCTTTTTTTAAAGATTTTATTTACTTGAAAGAGAGAGAGAATGAGAGCACGAGCAGGGGGAAGGGCAGAGGGAGAAGCAGACTGCCTGCTGAGCAGGGAGCCTGATGGGGGACTCGATCCTGGGACCCTGGGATCATAACTTAACTGACTGAGCCACCCAGCCGCCCTCATGCCTAGTAATTTTTGATTGGATACTGGCTATTGTGATTGTTACCTAGTTAGAATACCTAGATTTTGCTTTTTCCTAAAAAGAGTGTCATATGTTGTTCTGGGAATCAGTTAACTTTGCTTTTAGGTCCACTTGATACTTTCAAAGCTTGTTTTTAACTTCTGTTAGAGCTTGTCTTAGAGAAGTGTTAACTCTGTCTATGTAACTATTCTTAATGTGTGGTCATTATGGTCTCTCTACTAAATGCCCTGGTGTTCATTGAGGTCTTGAACTCTTATTGGTCACAACTTAAAATTTCCTCAGCCCTGTGCAAACCAGATCAGTTGTTTAGTTTACAAATGGGGTTCACCTTATTTGTTTTCCTTTCTTTGGGAATTACCTTGCTGTGCTATTATTTGTCTAGTGTCAAAATATTGTTGTGTTTTCTTAAGTAAATTTTGTCCAGTTTTGTAGTTATTGATGGTGGAATGGGTAATCCAGTACCAGGTTTTTCATCATGGTCAGAAGCCAAAGACTCAGCATAATCGTTGAACAAAGAAACTTAAATCCCCATTTCATGATCTAGGGTAAACTTAACACTTTTTCCCAAATCCTCAGTTTTCTGGAGAGTCTGTTTATTTTATTTATTTATTTATTTTATTACGTTCAGTTAGCCACTGTATAGTACATCATTAGTTTGTGATGTAGTGTTCAGTGATTCATTAGTTGCATATAACACACAGTTCTCATCCCAACACGTACCCTCCTTAATACTGGAGAGATTTTTTTATTATTTTCTTGGTTCTTTCTCCACTAACCTTCACTCCTGAGGAACTAAGTATTGTTGATGGAGCAACATCACACTACAACAGAGGACAAGTAGACACTTAAAGTAGAATATTTCATATCAACATTGAAGATACTTGGCAATCCATAGTAGGGAACTTCTTACCGTGTGTCTGTCCTACAGAGGCTCCAGTCTGAGCCAGTCTTTGCGATCCATTTATTCTCCTTTTTTAATCCCTTTGTCTGTATTCTTTCTGTATCCAGTTCCGTAATTCCTAACTCTTCTCTCTCAAGCTACTAACTCCAACTAAGAATTCTCATAACTTGATTAAGTGGAGCAATTTAGATTTTTCTCCTCAATCTTCTTCAAGAAGAGTGGTTTTCAATTCTGACTGCTTACTAGAATCACCAAGGGGAACTTTCCTAAGTTCTGTTCCCTAAGCATTAACTGTACCCAACAAGATCAGAATTTCCTGGTGAATGCTAGGCATCTCTATTTCTATTTTTAAAAGTTCCCTGGTGATTCTGAAGTGCAGTCAGTTGAGAACCATTGCTGGAGATCTGCCCAAGGGGCCTGTCTTTCTCAACTGGAAATACCCTGTCAGGTGTTTTCATCAACAAAATCACCATGTACTTCTTTTTTTCCACCCTGAAGAGCACAAAGAATCAGCAGAAAGTTTGAAATTTTATTTTTATTTATTTATTTTTAATCTTACCCTGTCCCAGATCAGATTTTCAAGCAGGGTGTTGTCTTCTAATGTTCTCAAAATGAGAGAAAGGGAGTAGGAAAATTTATTTCTTCCTGTACAGAGCAAAACCCGTAAGTCATATTTTTTCCTTACCTTTATAATCCTCCTGTCTTTTAATGTTTGATGCATTTTATTTTATTTTAAAGATTTTATTTATTTGACACAGAGAGACACAGCAAGAGAGGGAACACAAGCAGGGGGAGTGGGAGAGGGAGAAGCAGGCTCCCAGTGGAGCAGGGAGCCCGATGCGGAACTCGATCCCAGGACCCCGGGATCATGACCTGAGCCGAAGGCAGACGCTTAACGACTGAGCCACCCAGACACCCTGATGCATTTTAAAATTTAAAGAGGTTAGGGTTTAGCATCTCAAATTCTTCCAGGTTTTAGTCACTTCTAGTCTGTAAAAGAATTTGATGTCATTATCCCATAGTAAAATTTTCTGAAGTTGACCAGTCCTTGTTTTTATCCAGAGTGGGAGTATTCATGTGTCTGTTTTAACTACCTACTATTTTGCCACATTCTTGGCCTGAGTATATTTTAGAAGGTGGGGTATAAAATTCTTGGGCTGCAGATTCTAAACTTTGACCCTTAACTTTCTTTATCTAGACATTTTATTTTATTTCTAAGAGAAGAAAGTGTGAGTCTCCTGTATCTGTCTTGTCAAATTTTTGCACTATTTCAAAGGTTCCTTAGAGAAGTGTCAGCGTTGGCAACAGTAGATAGAACATTCTTAAAGATTTATGCCAAGAAATGCACATTTCCTTCGCTGTGTTTTGTCTACGAAAGGAGCTCATTTGGACCCTGGAATTGAAGTGTCCACTAACTAGTTCCTCATTAGAGATTCAGGTGAAAGTTGTTCATTGTTGTCAATATCCTTCTTAAATTCAGGGCCCTTTGTCTATCACCTGATGGTAATACTTAAAAATTCTTCAAACACTTAAGAAAGCTGAGCTTCAAAGAATCTAATTGACTTTGTCCTTACTCTCTCATGTGGGTATTGGCAAAGCCACCTGACCTTGGGGCTCCTGGATAATATTCTTTCCACTATAAAATTGTGATTCATTTAACAGATATTTTTTGAAATCTTAGATGTGGTAGAGTAGTTCTTAAATTTTGGAAGCTGACCAAGCTGTGGTCTTCCTTCACAAAATGCCCACACATACACAGAAGCACACATATGTTTTCTTACAGTATTTTGCATGTACTTCCAGGGAGCTCTGTTGCCCTAAGCCACCCATTCATGGATCCCTCATTAACAACTCCTCTAGAGGTAGGTTCAGGGCAAGAACAGGTTATCAAGTGTTTCAGTACTGACTTTCTGAGAATGGTGGTGGAAGGGCTACTTTGCCAGCATCCCCACCTTAAGATCCAAGCAAATTTTCTTCCCAAGAAGGCAAAAATGTTTTTGTATGCTGTTTTAACCTCAGCCAATTCCTTAAAAATTAGCCAGTCTAGAAAAATTAGCCAGCCTAGAAAAATCAGCCAGCCACATGCTGTCCAGATAATTCCTGGCTTAGACTGTGTGCAGCATTGCAGAATTTCCTTTTTGACTTTCGTTGGCTCTTTAGTGCTTGCACATTTTCCCTTCTTTTTTTTATTTTTTTTTAACAAAAAGGCATTCTAATCTTAAGTATATTCTATTTTCAATGGAAAAATTTCGTCCAAGAACATGAGCCAATGAGAAATCTAAAAGACAAGATTAAGAGGCTGTTTCCCTCCGCTGAAAGCAAGAATGATAGTGTGCCCTCCGCAGATGTGTTTTGAAGTGAATTTGAGGATTTATCACGTCTTTCACACAACATACTAAACACTGTCAGTGTGCCAAGAAAGGAGGTAGATTCTCACTATTCAAGCTGAATAAGATACAGGAGAGAGTATTCTGGGAGCACAGAGGATGGAACAACTAACAGGATAACCCTCTGAGGTACTTCTAGACTAGAGCAAAGCAAAGTGGAACAATTACCATGACCCTAATACTTCTGGGATCCCACAAGTCTGCAGTGACAGATGGCCAGTGAATCCAGGATGGCAGCAGGAAGGGGAGGTAGTAACTCTATTAGGCGGTGTTACAGGTTTCTGAACCTTACATATAGTGTACACCTTGCCAAGAGAAAGTGGCTTCCTTGGCCCTCTTTTCCTTCATACCTTGCATCAAGCTAATTGTTGCCCCTTTGTATTTCATTCCTTATTTAAGGCAACCTTTGATGTTTCTTTTTAAAATCAAGCATCACTGTGCAAATGCACAACCTTGAAAGTGAGTGAGCACCTCTTTAAACTTTGGCCCTAGGTATCTTAGTTGGTCTTGGCCCTGCCTTGAATAAAAAAGCATAGAGAGGAAGTAAGAAGGGATGACCTTTCATCTAACACCCTATGGCTGAGGTTTACAGAGGACATGTGGGTGTCCACTGAAGAAAGAACTGCTCCCCCTTTTTCTTCCTCTAATGCCCTCTCACTCTGACCAGACTCAAGATCTCCTTGGACATTCCCACAAAAGAGCCCAAAAAGAGGCTAAGGTAGAACATGCCAGAAATATGCCAAGATGGTTGTCGCTGGCCTGATGTTTGGTTCTGGCCATTGTGGATTCCAAGTAGCATCTCGACCCTTCTCTACCATTTGATATGAACCATGAGGTTTGCAACAGGTGCTACAAGAATTTTTCTTTCCACTCACTTCTTCAAAACGTTTTTTTCCATAAGTCTAAACATGGTATGGGACAGCCCTAGGTAAGACTTAGAAGCCTTTGATGCCCAGGCTCCCTACACTGGATCAAGGCCCTTCAACAACCAGAGGAAATCTGCGGCCTCATCCACAGGGAGGTGATGGGAGCATTGCATGCTACCATTTCCCGAGGTAATTTACGGTTAGAGAAAGCAATGCCTAGCCCAGAGGTGGGAAACTTACTGGAGGTTACGATCATCATCACTGCAACTCCGTATCAGCCACTGTTTAATTTTGCAAAGCTCTTTTACTTGCATTCTCTCATTTTATCCTGACAGTAGAGCCTGATAGAAATTATATTTATCTTTATATTACAGATGAGAAAACTGAGACAGTGAGTTAAAACATCTTGCCCAAGGACACAAATAAACAGTAGAGTAGGAAGATCTTGGGCAAAGATTTCCAAGCTGAACCTTGGCTCCCTTTCTGTCTCTGAGTGCTGTCTCCTGCACTGCCAAGAGAGGGCATTTGTGGCAGAAACTTTCCTGATGTCCTTTATCCCCCAACAAGTGGGAGCAGTAAGTTGACTCCAGCCACAGTAACAGGATTCCTGTTCACGGTGGTCTCCTTGGTACTGATGAACTAAAGAAAAGATTATCTTCCTATCCTCAAGGAATGTGGGGAGAATAAATGACCACCTTTTTTTGGACTCTAGGTTCCGTGAATTTATTCGTGTAGCATTTCATCGTACGTGGGCTCTTGCTGTCGATGATACTCATCTTTCCCACTGGACTTTGTGTGCCTTGAGTGCAGGCACCACCTCCTGAAACCTTATCATCCCCAGCGCGGTCATGAAGCCAGGCAGGTGCCCATACATATGTATGTGTAGACGGATGGATTGCACAACTGGGCCAGTAACAACAATGACCTGTGTTTGCACATGGACTCATAGGGGAGCTCCTGCTTTGGGACTTTTCAACACTCTAACCAATTTTTCCTGTGTTTCCGAATTCCCCAACGCAGACAAAGGCACTTTTCTGGTTCTCACAGCAGACACGGAGGTGCTTTCGGCTAGGGATGTGCATCCTGCAAGGCACGCAGCTTGCTTCTGCTGATCTGAGGCAGCCAGGGCTTCCTTCTCTCTGCATCTTGTGCCTCGTGGCGGTGCCCACATTCCCCATTGCACCAGCAGGCTCTTCTCTGGTCAGTCCCGGGTCCCTTCTTACCCCCGCAAGTCCCCTTGTTTTATGCATCCATTTCCGGCATGGCTGCCTTTGGGAGCACGTTTGGAAACCTGAAGGAAGGGAGGCCTGCCCTGGGAGGACCGCATCACATCTTCAAAGAGTTGTAAGGAAGGAAGAATGGGAAGGGTAGAGAGGCGGGGTTGTTGCCACTATTCTTCTCTTTGATCCCCTAAAATAGATTGCAAGTGTGACTGCTCAGAATCTTTCCCATGAGCCCCCCATTCCCACCCCTCTTCTTTAATCTTATGCCCTTCACATCGCAGCCTGAGATGTTTCTGTTTGGAACCCGGGGTGGGGGGGCGCGGGTGGTAGGCTGGAGGTGGGGAGGAGGGAGATGTTGAAAAAAGAGGCCAGGCAGGGGTGGCAGACCTCTGAGGATTCTCACATCCTCACTGCTTGCTCTCTCCTACTCACGGGTGTGAAAATATCAAGGAAAATTCTTCCACTTCTAAGGAACTGCTGTCTGACAGTTCTAGAACCTGTAACCTTGGTTTCAGGTGTTTTGGCACATTCTTTAATTTGTCCTCTGGGATGTGGGTAATTAAAGGTTATGAGATTTGGGCAATTATCCAGCATCTTCCCTCCCAGCGCAGACAGCAAATATTAAAAACGCTGCCCCGCGCTCGCCTCTCTGCCACCAGCAGCCTTGTTCCCTTTCACACGGATCACCTCCTTTCATGCCACACTTAATTGGGAATAAAAAAGGTCTTTCATGCTCTCCGTTCACCTCTCTCTGATTTTTTTAAGCTCCCTTTTTGTTTCCTGGGGGAGGCGAGTGGAGGGATTCAGCCTTACACTGTGCCAGCCCCTGCTGTCCCCTCTGTGCTGGCTGGTGTGGTGCTGTCACTTTGCGACATACATATTTTGCATTCAAGGAGCTGTGTGTGCTAGCAGGCCTTTCCCAAGCCTTTTTGCTTTTGATTTAAGAAAGCTCCTCAGATACCCAGCTCTGTGCCCAGCCTTGGGATGTTATTCCTCGAGAGTGAAGCCGCACGTGTTTGATCGCGTCCCGCTGCCACAGCGCAGTGAGGCTCACTCCCCCACACCCCCCGGGGGAGCACTTGGGCCACATAATCTCCCACAGACTTGTAAGCTCTTTTTAAGAAGTGCGGGGTGACGCCTTACTTGAGCTGCGGACTGTGATTCCCTCGCTCCCCCACTGCTGGTGGGCTCTCTCCAGCCCCTGCGCAGATGCGGGAAAGGAAGCGTCTGTTCTATTAACTGAGTACCTAACCCTTGAGCAGTGACTCGTTTATTAAGCCTACTGTTGGCCGGCACTCGCGTTTCTCTCCTCTTCTCAACCACCCTACTAGGTAAGGATATTTGGTGTCTGTTTTACACAGGAGGAAATGGGAACCGAGAGGTAGAATCACTTACACAGGATCACATAGTAAGTGTGGAGCGGAGAGTCAAAGACAGATTTACTCCCTCAACCATATGATGACAGAGACAGGAGCAGCTGACTTTGTCAAAAATGACCCAAAACATAGGTTTCTCCTTGTAAAGCATAGTGTGGTTGAAATTTACTCTTCGTGTCTCACATGTGCAAAAACTGTAATTTTTTCTTTTGAATAGCAGGTCTCATCTTGCTCAGAAATTCTCGTGTCTGACGATGACTCCCTGTGTGTGTGCGCGCACATGCATGGGGCCACGCTTGCGCACCTGTGTTTCGAGGGTGAGACATGGGAGAGAATGCTTAGGCAAGGTAACTTAGTCTCTTCTGGTTTAAAACACTCTGATGAAAAAGCACGTGGGTGCATGCATGCACACGCATTCACACATCTGATGACGTATGTGAGCTGGTTAGTGTTTAACAATCAGCTTTTGTGGGAGGATTTCCTGATTTGTAACATTACCAGTTTCTATAGTGTAAATATCCCACTGTGGCAAATTTCAAGCCACCAACATGATGTTTCTGATCGTGGAGCTGAGAAGAGATGCTTATGGTTGGCTCTCACTAGCCCATGTAAACTGGCTCCAGAACCACTATAAAGATACACACACATACACACACACACTTATGTATATATGTATACATATTGCTACTGTAAACATATGTATATAAAATATATATGCATAATGTATGCAAATATGCATATGCATATATTATATATATGTAAGTATATCTATTTTTCAGTCTAAAGTTGAAACTTCCTAACAGAACTGTTCACCCCTTTTAGGGAATTCCCCTTCTAGTTCCTCTTTTTGAAGACATCATCGGGGTTTAGACATGGGTTCAGTACTTACAAGTGAGCACAGGAACACATGGCCTTCAGGGCAGGGGTCTTTCTCTAGCTCATGTCTGGCCTCCAGAGAGAGAGATCCCAGGTTCTTCATGGGCAGTGGAGTCCTGCGGTGTCCCCCAAGTGCCCCTCATTCCCCTCACTGCTGGATTTTGTACTTGCATCCATTGCCTATAGTCAGACATTCCAGCATTGTCTCCAGCTATAAGGTTCTTGCTTTCTGTAGAGCCTTTATTTTCACGGCCTTTTGGTCCACCAGCCCCCTCAGGTGCTTACTGTGCCCAGTGGTGGTGTGCACTGTGATTGGTGAGGAGCCCTCACCAGGACTTCCCTAAGCCCTCACCAGGACTTCCCTAAGCCCTTGCTACCCTGGCTCGAGTCCGGGTGGCACCTCTGCGAATCTGAAGTTGTTCCGAAAAGCTGTTTTTACACTCTCTCAAGTTCAGGGAAGTGGAACACAAAACACCCACCCACCGGAACCCGCCCACATGTTTCTATCCCAGCCTTTGAGTTCCAGCCCCAAAGACAGGAGGGCAGAAAATGGGGCCGTGTGCACCTGATGCCATGCCCACAGCTCCACCCCCATCCTGACACGTCCCTTTCTCTTTCTTGGGTCCTGTTCTAAACTCTCCCTTGCTCTGTGATCTGTTAACGGTGTCAGTTCTGCAATATCTGGCTCATTGCAATTCTAAAACTCTTTCATCACTCCACAAAACTTTATTTTTCTTTTGAAATGTGAAAGGTCTGCTTTCAGACTACCAGCTGCCTGTAGGCTTAAATAATTTTATTTTGAAAGCCAAGCCTAGGAAAGCCATCTTTAATTCTTGGTGGTGTTAGCTTCCCTCTGAATGGATAAATGCCTTGGCTTTACTGTGTGTGAAATGTCAGGGCACCGGACTTCCCGAGGGTTGGAAAATCCATCGATTTATTGTTACTAAAGATATTATGGCCTCTAATCATAATGGGAGCAGATCAGTACTTGTTTTTGAGACATTGGGGGAAGAGTTGGTGGTGAAAAAGTTACATAGATATTATTTAACTGTACATGATATATTGGAACCCCAGAATGGACAAGAGGGAGAATACTTATGAAAGTCCAAAATGGGTAGGTGGCCCCCATAGCCAGGTTGCATTCCCAAGAGAAGAGGGTATGATCCAAGACCCAAAACCATGGCACACATAACTTTGTGTAATGAAATTATTAGATCACCTGGTGCCACACGTGTCTATCCAGCAAGCCCCTCCTCTCCTAGCACCCTATTCAATGCTTCGCTCATCTGTTTCTTCTGCGGGGCTGTGAGGGTGGCAGCTTTATAGCTGAGCATCAGAGAACAGTGTTGGACACGTAAACATTTGTCAAATGAATGTCCCGTACAACAAGACAATGTTGAGATAATTCTGAACGATGTCGCACAAATTACAAGAATTTAGAACAGAACCATCCATCCATGGGAAGGTAAGAAGGGAAAGGAACAGTTCCAGAGGCAGCTCAATATAGAACTATGTGGTTCCCTCCAGATGACTGCCACTCACCAGCTGCCTCTGGGCTCCTGAGGCTCTGTTGGGGACCCATTCTGTAATCGAGAGTCCATGAGAGTGGCCGTAAAACAAAGCAAGTGCTTCCTGTCTTGTTACGGAATGGATCAGGAAATTTCCTGCCGCTGACCAGAGTCAGCAGAGATCTCCGGTTCTTTGAATGGGCTTTCAGCACGCTGAGAGGCACATACACAAGACTGAATTGAAGGCTGATCTTGTCATTGCATATATTTACATAATCCACTGGTGAAAATATTTTTGCAGAAGGTTAAACCAAATGCTCCCTCTAAATACATGAAGTTTTAAGGATAATTCTATTTACATTTGTGTGTGTGTGTTTAAGCAATTTTTTGCAACTTGGACTAAATTTGGGAGAGAAATTCTACTTCTAATTTGGATCTTCTCAGGTGGGTTTGGGAGCGCCTGTCTTTCTCCCCAGCTGTCAGTAGGCGGAGCTCATGCTTCACGCACAGCTCCTGGGCCGCGGCCTGCCTGCCTGTGGGCTGGAGGCTGGGCGGAGGGAAGAGGGAGATTGCCAAGGCGCATTAAGAGACGAGAGATGATATGAAGCAGATCTGATACGGGAGGGAAAATTTAAAAAAAAACCAAACACCTATTTTTCTCAAATGTCACCACTTTGGTGAACTGTGTTTTGAAAGATAGAAAATGTGTGCCACTTAGAATAAACCCGTAAGTATCCAACGTCTACTCCTTTCTACTGTCTTTTCCATGTAGGAAAAAGCTGCTTCTGGCAAAGTGTGGTTTTTATTGGAATTACACATTTTTCTGAACTGTGTGTGTTGGAAGTTACTTTGTGACATTTACCAAGGAAGTTCTAAGTGCTGGCCTGGTAACTTCGACCAAATGGGCTTCTAGAAGCCAGGAGGCTGGGGTGGAGGTAGCATCCGAGTTGGCTTGGATGAGCGTGGAGCCTTTGCCTGTGAAAAGGTTTCCGGAGAGAAGGGTCGGGCGGGAGCCTCGTCAGGCTCTGCCCTGCGGAACGGAGCACCGCGTGTTATAGTTCAGGTTCTTGAAGAGCAGGCGTGTGCGTACGCACGTGTTTGTATGCGTGTGTTTGTATGTGAGTGTGTGTTTTAGGTCAGCTTAAAACCCATTGTAGAAACTCTGCCAACCAATCCATAGCCAGCCCCAAAAGAAAAATAAAATCCATCGCAAGCTTGGAGAAATTTCTCACGAGGAAAAGCATTATTGCTTGCTCTTTTTTTTTTCATCGAGTCAGGGGACAGTGTCTCAGAAACGAAGAATAAAGGCTTTCCTAAAAATGGCTTGTGTATTATTATTTTAATAGTAAGCTTCTGGTGCCACATGTTAAAGAATCTGCTTAAATACTAAAATTCAGGAAGAAGTAGCTCATAATTCAGGCATGCTGTTTCCTCATGTCTGAAGTTTCCTTTAAAAGCAGAGGTGGCCGATTTAATATATCTTTCAGCCAAAAAAAAAAAAAAAACCCACTCTATTTTTACCAAGTTTTTTGCCTGCTGAGCTGCTGTGCACCCTGGGGCCCGGCGGGTGCAGTAAGTGAACAGTTGGAGAGTAGCGCCATCTTGTGGCCTGGCTAGAAAGTAAGCGGTGGTCATGAAATGAGCAGTACGTGAAGTACTGAGATTTCTGTGTACTTCAGGTCAATGGAGTTAGACTCTCTCCTAATAGCCTTGCCTTGAAGTCCTCGGGCTTCTCTCACCAATTCTGGGAACTAGGCTTGCACTGACATGGGTCAGTTTAGGTTTTCGCCTTTAGTAATGTTGGAGCTTCTGCTCTGGGGGGAACCTTTTGGCTTTTGAAGGCCACTTTCCACTTAGTGTAAGTGAGTTTAAAACCCTAATGCTGACAGTAGTTTCCGGGTAGGAGGACCTTCCTGGGAATTGAGAGGATAACCAGCATATGTGAATTGGGAAGGAGGCCTGAAAGCTGACCAAGAAAAGAGAAAAACCTTCTCAGATGCTGTAGGAGGAGCTGTTGCTTCACAGTTCACTTTACTTGGCCTATTTCTCAAATTTATTTTTCGTCTTCTATTTTTTTTTTTTTAACCCGAAAGCAGAACCATAGGATTTTTCTTTGTTAAATGTCCTGAAACAGAAAGGATTGTAAACCAATAGTGAAGAGCTGGTTTTAAGAGGTTCTGTTTTTCAGATCCGTGTAACTGGTCCTCTGGTATTTATGACCATCATCTCCAGTAGCTCTCTGGGACAGGCGACGTTCCCATGGAACCAACAAATAATTAGAAGTCTTAAGAAAACACATGCTTTCCTTTTTTGGAGGATGTCGGCAATACATTTTCTGGTTTGTTCTACTCTACTGCACGTGAGTGGTTTTGAAACCATGAGCCTGATTTTTGATCAAATAATTGCAAATTAAAAAAAATTTTTTGGTAGCCATCAATGGTGATGAATGTTAAGTAACTCATTGTGGTGACCACGTTGCAGTAGACAGCAATGTGGAACTGGTATGTTGTACACCTGAAGCTAATACGTTACGTCAATTATATCTCAAAAAGAAACGGAAAATGTGTGAAATAAATGAGAGCTTTTATCTTCATCCAAAATATGTTCATATAGGGGCACCCAGGTGGCTCAGTTGGTTAAGTGCCCAACTCTCAGTTTTGGTTCAGGTCCTGATCTCAGGGTCCTGGGATTGAGCCTACATGGGGCTCCCAGCTCAGCACAAGTCTGCTTCTCCCTCTCCCTCTGCCCTTCCCCCTGCAGGTGAGCACACCCTCTCTCAAATAAATTTTTCTTTTTCTTTCTTTCTCTCTCTCTCTCTTTTTTTTTTTTTTTTTGGAGAGGGAGAAAGACAGCACAAGCAGGGGAAGGGGCAGAGGGAGAAGCAGACTCCCCACCGAGCAGGGAGCCCCATGCAGGACTTGATCCCAGGACCCTTAAGGGGGCTTTAGTTAAGGCAGACGCTTAACTGACTGATTCTCCCAGCCTCCCAAATAAATAAATTTTTTGAAAAAAATAAAAATAAAATAAAATAAGTTCCTATATAGAATGTAGACGCACACGTGCCATCTGGGAGCAGTGAAAGACGAGGGTTTCGGCCTTTGGATCCCTTGGAACCAGGGGAAACCCCTTGAGATCTCAGCTCAGCTATTGACTCACTGCACGAATCTGGACCCCCTGTGAAACTGTCCTGAAGCTCAGTCTGTAAAGCCGGCGCAGTGCTGCCCATTGCAGAGGGCTTTTGTGATGACTGAGAGAGATGATGGGAGGCAAACGCCGCTGCTTCCGTTATGATGGAGGCAGACTCTCATCAGTTGCTGGTGTTGGTAACTTTGGTTCCTGGGGCAACTTGAGCAAAGCCTGGCCCTGGAGGAGCCTCAGATGCTCCTTATTCCATGTGAAACATCACGGAAGACGAATGGCATTTGCAGTTTGGCTGAGCTCTGATGTATAACTTTGCTTCAATCCCACCAGCTAGGACTTTGACTAATAAATTATCTGTCATCTAAGGACAGAGCTGTCCTCCAAAAGCACATCCCCTAGCACGCTCTTAGGCTAGCACTTGCCAGACTTTTTGCACCATCACCCCAGTAAGAAATATGTGCAGGTCCTTTCTCTCCTGTCATTACATGCATGTTAGTGTCCCTGACAGTGTCCCACACGTCTCTTAAGCTGATGGTATTTCTTCATTCTTTCACCTTTCTTTCCCTCAGACTTTCGCCAGTGCAGATGGATGTGCTCGAGCCCCTCTGCTGAATTTTCCATTAATTTTACTCTTCAGTTCCAAAATTTCTAGTCTGTTTTCTTTCACAGTGTCTGTCTCTTTATTGATATTCTCTGTGAGGCAATTCTCATACTTTTTTTTAAAACTTCTTTAGACATAGTTTCCTTTAATTATTTGAACATATTTTAAATGCCTCCTGTAAAACTATGTCGGAGGCCGAATCATGGCTCCCAAAGATACCAGTCCTAATCCCTGAAACCTGGAAATGTGACTTTATTTGGGACAAAAATGACCTTGCAGATGCCATTAAGGCTCTTGAGATGGGGAGGTAGTTCACCTGTACTCTCCAGGTGGGCCCTAAATGCAGTCGCAGGTCATCTGATGAGAGGAGCAGAGAGGGATTTGACGCCACATAGAGGAACAGGTGATGTAAAGACAAGGCAGAGATTGTTAATGGCTCAATAAGAGAGGGGTCTCCCTTCCAAAGGACCATGGGTGAAAATTTTACCAAATTTTTACTGAATGAGCGCAACAGAATTCTCTAAATGTATAATCTATTATATCTTTTTTCTCACCACCCATCATCATTGACGGCTAAGCCAATATGCTAGTTTTTTTGTTGTTTCATTGTGTTTTTGGATAAAGCATCACCCCAAATCAAGAAATGAATTTCTCTAATGGTTAAGATAATGCCAGCTACTATAACAGAACTCCAATGGAGGATTTGGGGTGCCCAGGTGGCTTGGTTGGTTAAGTGTCTGCCTCCGGCTCAGATCATGATCCCAGGGTCCTGGGATTGGGCCCCACATGGGGTTCTCTGCTTAGCGGGGGGAGGGGAGCCTGCTTCTCCCTCTCCCTCTGCCCCTCCCCCCTGCTTGTGTGCCAGCTGTCGCCTTCTCTCTCTTTCCCTGTCAAATAAATAAGTAAAACAGGAGCATTTATTTTTTCACTGTTGAAATAGTTCAGAAAGAGTAGAGCTGGTCGCCTGGATCTCTTCGGCCGTTCTGCTTCTTCAGAAAGTGATCCGGGATTCCAGGCTTACTCAGTTTTGTGGCTCTGTCATGCTCAGAGTTCTCAGAGTAATTGCCACTTAGTCAAAATATGGTTTAAATAAAAGAGTGCATAGTTATTCAGGAAAGAGTACGTAATTACTCAGAAGGATTTTTTTTTTTTTTTTTGGACCCATCCCGGAAGTAATCCCCCTCTCTTCTGCCGCATTTCATTGACGTGATTGGCCAGAGCTCAGTGACTTGGCTGCGGAGATCTGCACAGTAGAGTGGGGGTGGGGAGCCAGGATGCTCTCTCGTTGAACATCCAGTTGGGTACAAAGTGAGCTTTGGTGATCACGGTAGTATATACCAAGAAAACGATTTATTTTCATGGAATATTGTTTCTTTCTTTATTGAGTTATACTTGGCCCCAAATAAACAGCATATTTTTAAATTGTAAAATATTATGAGTTTGAGGTGCGTATAGACCTGTAAAACCATCAGCATAGTCAAGAGAATGAGCGTATCCATCACTTCAGTATGTTCCTTGGGTCTCTGTAACTCATTTCTTCCCCATTTCCCATAACCAGGCAAACACTGATCTGCTGTCAGTAGAGATTAGGTTGCATTTTAGAGAATTGTGTGTAGAAAGAATAATAGCGTGTGCTGTTTTTTGTCCAGTATTTTATCATTCAGCATAATTATTTTGAGATTCACCCATGTTGCATGTATCAGCAGTTTGTTTTATATTGTCGAGTAAGAGGCCATTACACAGATACATCACAATTTGATTTGAATGTTTAGGACTTTTCCATTCTCCGCAATTACAAGTAAAGTTTCAGTGAACATTTGCATACAACTTCTTGTGTGGGCATATGCTCTCATTCTCTTGAGTAAATACCCAGGGGTGGAATGGCTGGGTCATGTGGAAGGTATATGTTTAACTTTTAAAGAAGTGATCACATATTTCCTAACCCTTTTACGTTCCTATCGAGAATGTACGAGGATTCAGTTGCTCTGTATCCTCATCAACATTTGGTATGGTCAGCCCTTTTAGTTTGAGCCATTCTAAGTGGATGTGTTGTATCGTATCATTGTGGTTTTAATTTAGATTTACCTAATGAGAACCGATGCTGGCATATTTTCATGAGCTGTTCTGCCATCCATATTTTTTATTTATGTTGGTTAAATGACTGTTCAATTCTTCTGCTATTTTTTATTGGGTTGTTTTCCTTCTTATTATTGAGATACAAGGATGTTTCTATAAAGAGTTGCAAGTCCTTAGACAGATATATGTTTGGCAAATATCTTCGCCCATGCCTGCCTTTTCATTTACATAACACAGAGTCCTGAAGAGCAAACATATTTAATTTTGACGAAGTCCTGTTTATTGATGTTTTACTTCCATAGTTTGTGCTTTTGATGTCCTGTTTGATAAGCCGTTACCAGATTCAAGGCAAGATTGCCTCCTATGGTTTCTTCTGGAAGTTGTATATTTTTAGTTCTTATAATCAGGTCAATGGCTCACTTTGGGGAAATTTTTATATAATGGAGGAGGTAAGGGCTGAGGTTTATTTATTTGTATCTGGCTTCCTAATTGTCCCAACATCATTTTGTTGAAAAGATTATGCTTTCCCCATTAATTAATTTAACACATTTGTCAAAAGTCAGTTAACTATATAGAAGAGAGTCTACTTCTGGACTCTCTTGTTTTGGCCAATCTAGGTTGTTTGTGTTTCCACATAAGTGTTAGAAACACCGTGCTCGTTTACAGACAGGCCCACAAAAAGTCCGCTGCAGTTTTGACTGAGATTACATTCAATCTGTCAATCAGTGTGGAGAGAATTGATGTTTTAATGATACTGAGTTTTCGAATCAATGGATATGATGCAACTTTTCATTTAGTGAGGTCTTCTTTAATTTCCCATTCCAGTGTTTTGTAGTATTCAGTATATGGGTCATACACATCTTTTGTCAAATATATTCCAAGTATTTCCTATTTTCTGGTGGCATTGCAAATGACATTGTGTTTTAATTTCACTCTATGATTGTTTCTAGTGTATAGAAATACAGTTGGATTTTGTATATTGACCTTCTATTCTAAAATCTTGGTAACCTCGTTTATTAGTACCAGTAGATTCTTGGTGAAATCCTTAGGATTTTCCACATGGATAATCATGTCATCTGTGAATAAAGACAGTTTTACTTTCATATCTTTTGCTCGTCTTATGTAACTGGCTAGAACATTCAGTACAATGTTAAACAGAAATATTAAGAGCAAATATTCTTTCTTGGTTTTGGTCTTGATTGTAGCCTTTTATCTTTCACCATTTGTGTGATTTGAGTGTAGGTCTTTTGTAGAAGTCCTTTTTCAGGATGAGGAAGTTCCTTGCAACCCTACTTTGGTGAGATTTCTTATCCTAAGTGGGTGTTAGACTTTATCAAATGCTATTTTACATTGATTGGAATTATTTTATCATTTTTTTTCTTTTCCAGCCCCTTTATATGAATTACTTGATTATTTTTTCAAATGTGGAATTAATTTTATTACTATGTCTTTTTACTTTCAACCCCTCTGTGCAATTATGTTTAAAGAGTATTACTTGCAGGCAGCATATTACTGAGTCTGGTATTTTTATCCAATCCAACAATCTCTGCCTTTTAATTGATAGGTTGAGATGATTTCCATTTAATGTGATTATCGATATGGTTAGTTTAAATATAACATTTTGCTTTTTGTTTTGTATTTTTACCATTTGTTTTTCTTTTTGGTACCATTTTCCTCTTTTTGCCTTCTTTTTGGAATAATCGAATGACATTTTAAACATCTCATTGTTATCTCATCTTCTATGTGGGCTTATTAAACTCTTAGTTTTATTCTTAGTAGCTATTTGAGGGTTTGTTAGACAGGACTTTGTCTTATCACGGTCTGTGTTCATGTAATATTATACCGCTTTCTGTATGGTATAAGAAACAATAGTTTATTTCCATTTTCCCACTCAAGACCTTTGTGCTGTTGTTGATATGCATTTTATTTCTATGAGTGTGATCTAGCCCACAATTCATTATTATTTTTTATTTAAGCTGTCAATGATCTTTTAGAGAGATTTAAAAAGTAAAAAAGAATGTTTTCTCTTTACCCATGTATTTATGTATCTGGTTTCCCTCATCTTTGTGTAGATCTAGACTTCCATCTGGTATCATTTTTCTTCTCCCTGAAAGACTTTCTTTAACATTTCTTATGTTGGAGGTCTACTGATAATGAATTCTTTCAGCTTTCGTACTATCTCACAAAATTTTTACTTCACCTTCAGTTTTGAAAGATATTTTCACTGGGACTAGAGCTCTAAGTCAAAACTTTTTTCAGGTCTTTGAAGATGTCGCCCCACTATTAGCAGGCTTACTTTCTTCCCAACAAGAACTCTGCAGTCATCTATCTTTCTTTCTTTCTTTCTTTCTTTCTTTCTTTCTTTCTTTCTTTCTTTCTTTCTTTCTTTCTCCCTCTTTCTTTCTTTCTTTCTTTCTTTCTTTCTTTCTTTCTTCTTTTTTCTTTTCTTTTTTCTTTCTTTCTCTCTTTCTCTTTTTTTCTGTTTTGAATGTGTTGATTCTGTTTTTAAGGTTTTCTCTTAATTTCTTTCTTTCTTTCTTCTTTTTTCTTTTCTTTCTTCTTTCTTTCTTTCTCTCTTTTTTTCTGTTTTGAATGTGTTGATTCTGTTTTTAAGGTTTTCTCTTAATCACTGATTTTAGTCATTTTCTTATGAGGTGTCTTGAAGTAGTTCTATTGTGTTTGGGGTTTATTGAAATCCCATCTATAGGACAGTTTTCATCAAATTTAGAAATATTTTGGCCATATTGCTTCAGATGTTTTTCTAATACCCCCACTTCAGGGACTTCAATTATATGCACGTTTGACATCTTGAAGTTGACCCACAGCTCACATTATTTTATTGGTTTTTTTTTTCAGTTTTCTTGCTTTCGTTTTGGATCATTTAAATTGCTATGTATTTATCAACATTTTTCCTGCCTCATTTATCTGCTGTTAATCCTATTCTTCATTACAATCATTTTGCTTTTCATTTTGAAAAGTTTAACATTCTCGTGCTTTATTCTACCTTCCTGAACATCTGCAATATTGGCATAATAGATGTTTTCATGCGGTTGTCTGTTATTTTTAGCATCTGTTTTCATGAGTCCATTTTTGTTGATTGATTTTTCTCCTCATGCTGGGTCATATTTTCTTGCTTCTTTGCCTGCCTGGTAATTTATTTTTAAAGATTAAAAAAAAATTTTTTTTTGTTTGTTAGAGAGAGAGTACAAGTGTGCACATGGGTGTGCTAGAGAGTGTGGGGTGGGGCAGAGGGAGAGGGAGAGAATCCCAAGCAGATGCCCCCACCAAGCATGAGGCGAGACAAAAGGTTCTGTCTCATGACCCTGAGATCATGAGTTGAGCCAAAACCTAGAGTCAGACGCTTAACCAACTGAGCCACCCGGGTGCCCCTGGTAATTTTTTACTGTGTGCCAGACATTGTCAGTTTTACCTTGTTGGTTGCCGGATAGTTTGTATACATTTGAATATTCTTGATCTTTGTTCTGGAGTATCGTTAAGTTACTTGGAAACAGATTGATTTTTTTTCAAGGTTTGAATTTAAGGTGGGATTAGAGAAATTAGTCAAAGACTAATTTTGTCCCAGGACTGAAGCAATACTCTTTGGAGTACTTGATTTGATGCTTCCATTCATTACAAGGTTTTTCCACTCTGGCAGGTAGGAATACAAACTGTTCTCTGCTTTGCGTGAGCCCCAGGGACTCTTCCTTCTAATCCTTCCTGCTGATTCCTTGTCTGGCCTCAGGGAGTTTCCAACATGGGTGCACGGAGCAGTAATCAACTGAAGACTCCAAAGGAACCCTCTTCCGATCCCCAGATCTGTCCATCTGTGCAGCTCTCTCCTCTCTGCGAAGCAGTCTCATCTCTGGTTGTTGTCTCTATGATTTTGAGCCACCATGGGCTCAAAAATTCTCAACTCTGCCTTGTCACCTCAGGGAGACTTCTGGACACAATTTAGATTCCCTTCCCTGCAAACCAACCTGAGAACTATCTCCAGGCATTATGATAGGAAACCATAGGCTCATCTCTTTAGTTTCTCTTTTCTCACTGAATACTCTCCTGCACTGCCTGTTGTCCAGTGTTTGAAACTATTATTCCATGTCTTTTGTCTTTAGCTTTTTAAAGTAACAGAGTAAATCTTTTCCCTCATACTTCATCATGGCCAAAAGCAGAAGTCCTTAAGTAGTTTATGGATATTCATGTTTTGAGGAACATAATAGCCTGCAAGTAGCTCTCTAGAGAATGTCCCGTAGGGTATTATCACATTTGACAATCCTGTCTTGCTCTTGATACCTACTTGTAAATAGAGGTAAATACGCAGAAGCCAGCTTCCTCACTTCAATATTTACCCTCTCCAGGAGGTTCCATTCTATTTTAAATCTCAATACAGGATACAGTGGCTCGCATTTTTGTTCACACTTTACAGCATGAAATCACCCTTGCTCAGGTTGAATTGGACTGAGTGCCAGCCCTTTGCTTGGATCATTGCCTGGTTCGATTTGGCTATTAATATAGCTAAAATACTGGTTTCACACCTGGTTATTTTGGCCATTATAATATAAGCAGATACAGTCGGCTCTGGGCTAAGTATTCTGATGGCAACTGTTCACTGTACAATGTCCATATGGTCATGCTTTATAGAGATGACCTTAGTGTGCATAATCGACTTTTTCTGGCATTGTGGAACTAGAACACGTCTGCAAATCACAGCTGGCAGCTTCTCTGGTTAATCTAGGCATAAGTACAGCTGGGCCAAAGAATGCACATCCAAATATCCAAAACAAATAAAAACCCCAAAACATAATGAGAACCAAGAGCCAATATAGAAATTCTGATTTATTAATTCACTTATTTACCCAACAGCTCCTTGAATTAAATAGTAGAATATATAAGAAATCCATCATGATGCAAACACAAAGTAGTATTTAGTACATTATATCTTGTATTCCACAAAACAAGTACACACAATTGTGAAGGAAAATAGTTTTGAAATATCAACCGATGTGAGTTGGTTGTTTTTCTTGAATTGCATTGCCCCTTGACTTTTTCACAGGCCACAGTTAGAATTTTGCATACTTGGTGTTTCAAGGTAGTGATTATCCACACAAAAAAGGGAAACGGAAAGTTGTCTCAGTGCTTGAGTTTCAGTAGCATAGATAGGTCTCACATATGATGGAAGAAAGGAAAACAGCAAATCTCCTCAAGTCTGATACTAAAATGTCCCCCAGAATTGAAGAAATGAAAGTTGGAGGGAGAATATTTTGAGTACCTTTCTGGGCTCCTGACAGAGGGGACCTTTCATCCTGCCATAGTCCATGCTCAATCTAGGAGGGAGTGGAGGGAATGACAGACATGGCAGAAGGCCTATAGAATTCATATGCAAAAGGACCCATACTCCCTTTTCTGTGAGAACCTGGACAGTCAATAAGAGCCTGGAGTGGAAATGTCCAACCAGTGCTTCCAGACAGAATGTCCAAGACCAATGCACCATATGCCTCTTCACCTCAGCAAGATGCAGATGCTTCACAACAGTTCTTGCACATCTGAGAACAGCTCCAAGCTTCCTTCAGCTGAGAATAATCACAGGCTTCCAAAGAAAGTTAACCAAGAATGAATCAGAGCCTGGATCCTTGCTGACATAGTCCAAGACGTTTCAGCAGAGACCTGCAAAGATCGACAACCAGAAACAATGATGTCCACATTGTCTTTCCCAACCCTTTACCCCCCCACCCCCCCATCATGCCCTGTGATAAATCTCCAAAATTTAGACACTGGAGGGTGAAGAAACCCTGAAATGACCAAGAGATTTTCTCTGCTACTCAGCAGAATAGGGCATTTGTAATAAAAGTATTAAAAGATAGGTCTCATCATAACAAAGTTACTTTTCTTAAACACCGGAAGTGTGTAAGAAGAAGTGTAGCAGAAGTTTGTATGATAGTTTTAAAATTACTATTTTCTGGGCCTCTTCTCTAATATCAGCATTGCCCAAGATATTTATTCAGTAAGTCCTGGGCAGATATGCAGTTAGAACTCAGAGGAGGAACAGGAGATGATGTGGCTGTTATAGATATTCTAGATTAATCCACCTCAAAACAACCATTATTTATGATCTCACAGATGTTTTCATGTTGGATGGACTTCACAAGTTCTAGGCTGGGTTTGGCTTGCTGGTTCTGCAGAGTGGCTGGCACAGCCCTGCTCCCTGTGTCTTTTTTCTCCTTCCTGGGCCAGCAGGCCAGCCAATATGTTTTTCTGTGGTTAAGGTGGAAGTGGGAAGGGCAAGTGGAAACATGTAGGGTCTCTTTTAAAGCTTAGTCTCCAAATGGGCATACTGTCACATCTGCCCACTTTTATTGGTCAAAGCAAGCCATGTGGTCAAGCCCAAAGGAAGGAGTGGGAAAGTACACTCTGCCCCAGATGTGGTCATGGCAATGGTGTGGATTCAGGAAGGCTGAGGAATTGGGGCCAATCATTCAACTGACTACATATGGGAATGAACAGCTTTTTGAGTGGCTGTGGGTAGGCCAGACACTTGGCTAGGTGCTTTACATCGATATACCGTCGTCTGTAAAAATGGTATTATACAGTTGCATTATTTTACCTTGTTTTTAAGCATATGAGGAAACAGGCTCAGGGAGGCCAAGTAGCTTGCCCATTATGTATAGTCAATTTGAGACTGAACTGAGATCCCAGCCTATGTCTGTTGGAAACCAAAGCCTGTGATTTGGAGCAACCGTGCTGTTGGCCAGGTCTCAGGTGTCTTAACATTCATCAAGACCCCTTTTTCCTCAATGACCTTGACTCCGGATGATTAGAGAACTCTGAGGTTTCTTCTTTTTCTTCTTTCATGCACAGTACTCCTCCTTTTCCTTTTTGACTTTCTAATTAATTCAATTACTTTTCCTTGATTCCTATTAGTAGGTAACACCATGATTGATACCATCTGGAAAACATTTATCTAAGTCTTGAGTGGAAAGTTTCACAGAACAGGAGACGTAAAAGGAGACCCTCAAGAGGAGCGATGCCTGCATAAGTGATGAATTAGCAGCTCTTGGATTACCTGCCAGGAGCTCTCCCCCCAGGCGTGGGAGCAGCACCTTTCCTGCTGCAGTGCCAGCTGTGTTATCTAGCACATGTGTCCTCTGAATAAAGTGGGGAGGGCAGAACTACTAGACTTGCCTAAACTAGCTTTCCACAGACTCTGTTTTCCTCCAGTTGTCTGAAGTGCCTTTTCCCTGGATAATCATGCTTCATACTTTTAGAAGCCCAGATCCCAGCAGCTGGAGGTAAAACTCCCAGTGTAATGGAAGAAAACATGTTGATGCTTTTAATTGGTCCCTGAAGTGAAACCCAAGGAACGATTTATTGGTTGACGGATTTGAGGCTTTCAACTTAGCAGAGCTGGGATGGTAAAGGTAAACACATTAGGAATTTGTGGCTAATTATTAGAAAGTTAATTTTATTTCATTTGAGATATAATAATCAACCGAAAATCAGTTTAATTTACTGCTGTTGAAGTTAACGATGCATCTACTTATATGTAAGCATGAGCGCCTGCATCTTGGACCATGCTGTGGCTTTCCACCGGTTCTGAATCCTCTGAGGGTCCTGAGCCCATGGCCCCAGCCATACAATTCCATTGCTCAAGTGGGAAACATCTGGGGAGACCGAGGAGTTCTGCAAGCACCGAGAGCCTGGCCATCAAAGACACATGAGAACTTCAAATACTACACACCTGTGTTATTAGTCAACTGTTGTTGCAGTAACACTACATAAAAATTAATTCCCAAATCTCAAAGGCTTATAACAACAAACATAGCAAGTACTCATAAATATTTCTTCCTTGTGAATATGTAAATCAATTTCTTGCTCACAGGACTGTAGGTCAGCAGGGCCCAGCTCTGCTTCGGGTTCAAGATCAGATTCATGTCAGTTTCTGTACCTTTCCTTCTGGAACCCAGGACCAAGGGGCAGCAGGTACCTGGGTATGTTATTCCCATGGCAAATTGCAGGAACACTGCAGGGCTAGAAGAAACTTGCTGTTTTTAAAGCCTCTTTTTGGGATGGCACATCACCTTTGCTTGTATTCCTTTGGCCAAAATAAATGACATGGCTTTGTGTCGGTGATCCAGGGGCATATATTCTACCCCCAGGGAGGTGGAGTGAATATTTGCTGAAAAAGAATCCCATAAAGCATACTTTTATTTTCATGTTCATAGACTCTGACCTTTGTTTTTCTCTTCTATACAATTTAGGGCAATTGAGAGTGCACTAGTAGAGGTATATATGCATTTGAAGAAACTCATGAAGAAATAAATAGAATGAGGAACATGTGAACATTTGGCAAATTGTGCAATCATGCAATATTACAGATAGGAAATGATTTATTCGGCACCCATTAGGAATATCAACCATGGAATGTGAAGTGCTGAGACTAAATGATTCCTGGGAGTGATTCCGACTCCAAAGCCTGCTAGTCTACACTGTGTCAGGAATTAAAAATATAGTTTTCAATAAGCATCCTAGTCATCAGGGCCATATGGTTATCTCCTCACACAGGGGCTTGCTCACCCGCTAAAGAAAATTTATTGGGATTTACTAGGTGCAGAGCATTTTTGGTAGCTTTTAGGGTAGGTTCAGTGTTGTAGGGTTGGTTGAAAGACAGCTGAGGAGGCATATAAAGATGAATAAAATGTAATTTCTGGGGTGCCTGGGTGGCTCAGTCGTTAAGTGTCTGCCTTTGGCCCAGGGCATGATCCCAGGGTCCTGGAATCGAGCCCCGCATTGGGCTCTCTGCTCTGCTAGGAGCCTGCTTCTTCCTCTCCCACTCCCCCTGCTTGTGCTCCCTCTCTTGCTGGCTGTGTCTCTCTCTGTCAAATAAATAAAATCTTTTAAAAAAATGTAATTTCTGCTCTCTGGAAGCTTGAATCCAGTAGTAGAAATAAAATGTGTTCATGAAGAACTATGACTTTTTCCTTCTTCCCTTCCTTTCTTTCATCCCTGTTTCCTTCCTTCCTTCCTCCCTCCCTCCCTCCCTTCCTTCCTTCCTATACAGTGATGGGGCATATTATTATCATTAAGAGTTATACACCCTGGAGCCAGATTTTAAGGGTCGAATCATGACTACATTTATAGTCCAAGGTAAGTCATTTAACCTCTATGTGCCTCAGTTTTCTTACCTGTAAAATGGAGAAAATAATTATAGCAGAAGTAGTTGTCTAACCACACCCCCCTCTTGGCATTTGCCTGTACATGGTTAAGAATGCTTAATGTCGGATCCCTGTGAATCCCCGCCTGCGAACACGGTTTTTTTCCAGTCATGGGAGTATGCTCAGCCCACCCAGGGGGTCCTTGGAAGGAGCTCCCAATCAGTGGTAGATGTGGGCTGGTGATAAATACTTTATCTCCCTCACATCCTTTTTTGGGATGACTTTGAGGCTTAATCTGCTCATATCCTATTGTTTCCCAGTGAGATGAATCTCCAGTTAAATATCACGATATCTGACTTGATAACCCATATTCAGTGTCTTCTTTCCTCTCAACCTTACTTTCCAACTCCCTATTCTGTTTCCTGGGATCACCATTAAAAGAGACCACTTGTGCATCAGTCCTTGTTTAACGTACTGCTTCTAGAAAACCTAAACTAAGACAATAATTGTACCTATGTTTTGTGACTGTTATGAGGATTAAATGTGTTAGCATATATCTGACACTCTTACACCAGTGTCTGGAACTTACTAAGCACTGACCGTGTAGGTGTTCCTTATTATCCCAACAAAATGAAAGTTCTATGAGGGCAAGATATTCCTTAAGTGGCATAGTTTTCAACTAAAATTTGTAAACATACGAGGAAATGGGGCAGTGTGGCCCATTCTTAGGAAAAAGGCAGTCTGCATGAACTGACTCTGAGAGGGCCCTGGTTGGATTTAGTGAAGATTAAAGCACCTGTTTTAAATATGTTCATATCGTTAAAAGAAAGCATAATCAAAGAATTGGAGGAAAATATAGTCTTGATGACTGAATAGGTAGGAAATTTCAACAGAGAAATAAAACCTATAAAGAGAACCAAATGGAAATTCTAGATCTGAAAAGTAAATTGAATAAAATGAAAAATTCACTAGCTGGGCTTAAGAATGGTTTGGAAATAGCAGAAAAGTGAGTGAATTTGAAGATAAGTCAATAGAAATTATCCTATGTAAAGAACTGAGAGGGGAAAAAAAATAACACCTTCAGAAACCTGTGGGACAGCATCAAGTGTTCTAATATACATAAAATTGGATTCCAGCAAGAGTGGAGAGAAAGGGGCAGAAAAATATTTAAAGAATTAATGACTTTAAAGTTCCCCAGATTTTTCCAAGTTTGCATATTCAGTAAGCTCACCAAAACACAAGCAGTAAAAATACAAAGAAAATCGTGCTAAATTACTTCAGAGTCAAACTTCTAAAAGCAAAAGATAAAGAGAGTATTTGATAGTAACTAGAGAAAATTATAATTACCTCCTGAAGACAATGTGATTAGCAGATGACTTCTTATCAGAAATGAAGGAGTCCAGAAGACACCAGAATAACATATTCAGTGTTGAGATATAAAAACTGTTAATCAAGAATTCTGTATACCAAAATATCCTTCAAAAAATGAGAGAAATAGATATTTTCATATACAGAAAATGTGGGAATATTCACTGGCATAAAATCTGCCCTAAAAGAAATGCTAAAGGAAATTCTTTAGGGTGAAGGAAAATGACCCCAATTGGTGATGCAGATGTATGGGGAGAAAAGAGCACCCAAAATGCTGATGATGGGTATGAAATGTGAGAATATATACATATACACTTATTTTCTCATTATACCATTAAAAGATAAATGTTTGAAGCAAAAATTACTATTGCAGAGACAATAATAGGTAGATAAAAACTATAGCACAAAGAATGGTGGAGGTAAATAAATTTTTTTTTTGCAAGGTGCTTGTATTTTATTGAAGTAATTTACTTTGGGTTGAAGGGAAAAGAAATGAAGAAATTTCAAGAAAGTAAATAGAAACCGACTTATAGTGTCTATAGGATACATCTACAGTAAGCAGTAAGAGGAAAAATCATAGCATTAAATACCAAAATCACTAAAAAAGAAAAGTACATGAAGCACCCAACTCAAAAAGCAGAAAAAGAACAATTAAACAGAAAGTAGAGGGAAGAAATTTTAAAAGATAGATGCAGAAATTTTTAACAAATTAGAAACTATATATCAGATTTAATAATAAAACACAAAATGAATTGTTTAGAAAATCAACAAATAGACAATCCACTTGCATTTCCTAATATTTCCTTTTTTTAATATTTTTTTATTATATTATGTTAGTCACCATACAGTACATCCCTGGTTATTGATGTAAAGTTCGATGATTCATTAGTTGCGTATAACACCCAGTGCACCATGCAATACGTGCCTTCCTTACTACCCATCACCAGCCTATCCCATTCCCCCACCCCCTCCCCTCTGAAGCCCTCAGTTTGTTTCTCAGAGTCCATAGTCTCTCATGCTTCATTCCCCCTTCTGATTACCCCCCCTTTCTTTATCCCTTTCTTTCCCTACCGATCTTCCTAGTTCTTATGTTCCATAGATGAGTGAAACCATATGATAATTGTCTTTCTCTGCTTGACTTATTTCACTTAGCATTATCTCCTCCAGTGCCGTCCATGTTGCAGCAAATGTTGAGAAATCATTCTTTTTGATAGCTGAGTAATATTCCATTGTATATATGGACCACAACTTCTTAATCCAGTCATCTGTTGAAGGGCATCTCGGCTCCTTCCACGATTTAGCTATTGTGGACAATGCTGCTATGAACATTGGGGTGCATATGGCCCTTCTCTTCACTACGTCTGTATCTTTGGGGTAAACACCAAGTAGTGCAATGGCTGGGTCATAGGGTAGCTCAATTTTTAACTTTTTAAGGGACCTCCACACTGTTTTCCAGAGTGGCTGTACCAACTTGCATTCCCACCAACAATGTAGGAGGGATCCCCTTTCTCCACATCCTCTCCAGCAATTGTTGTTTCTTGCCTTATCAATTTTTGCCATTCTAACTGGCGTAAGGTGGTATCTTAGTGTGGTTTTGATTTGAATTTCCCTGATGGCTAATGATTTTGAACATTTTTTTCATGTGTCTGTTAGCCATTTGTATGTCATCATTGGAAAAGTGTCTGTTCATATCTTCTGCCCATTTTATGATTTGTTTATTTGTTTCTTGTGTATTGAGTTTGAGTTCTTTGTAGATCATGGACACCAGTCTTTTATCTGTAGTATCATTTGCAAATATATTCTCCCATTCCGTGGGCTGCCTCTTAGTTTTTTTGATTGTTTCCTTGGCTGTGCAGAAGCTTTTTATCTTGATAAAGTCCCACATGTTCATTTTGTCTTTTGTTTCTCTTGCCTTTGGAGATGTGTCATGAAAAAGGTTCCTTTGGCCGATGTCGTAGAGGTTGCTGCCTATGTTCTCCTCTATGATTTTGATGGATTCCTGTCTCACATCGAGATCTTTCATCCATTTGGAGTTTATCTTTGTGTATGGTGTGAGAGAGTGGTCAAGTTTCATTCTTTTGCATGTAGCTGTCCAATTTTCCCAGCACCATTTATTGAAGAGACTGTCTTTTTTCCACTGGATGTTTTTTCCTGCTTTATCAAAGTATAGTTGCCCAAGGAGCCGAGGGTCCATTTCTGGGTTCTCTGTTCTGTTCCATTGGTCTATGTGTCTGTTTTTGTGCCAGTACCACGCTGTCTTTGTGATCACAGCTTTGTAGTACAGCTCAAAATCCGGCATTGTGATGCCCCCAGCTTTGTTTTTCCTTTTCAACAGTTCCTTGGCGATTCAGGGCCTTTTCTGGTTCCATACAAATTTAAGGACTATTTGTTCCAGTTCTTTGAAAAATGTCATTGGTATTTTGATCGGGATAGAATTGAAAGTGTAGATTGCTCTGGGTAGCATGGACATTTTAACTATGTTAATTCTTCCGATCCATGAGCATGGAATATTTTTCCATCTTTTTGTGTCTTCCTCAATGTCTTTCAAGAGTGATTTATAGTTTCTAGAATATAGATCCTTTACGTCTCTGGTTAAGTTAATTCCAAGGTAACGTATGGTTTTTGGTGCTATTGTAAATGGGATGGATTCCGTAATTTCTCTTTCTTCAGTCTCATTATTCGTGTATAGAAATGCAACTGATTTCTGAGCATTGATTTTGTATCCCGCCACATTACTGAATTGCTCTATAACTTCTAATAGTTTGGGAGTGGCTTCTTTTGGGTTTTCCATATAGAGTATCATGTCATCTGCGAAGAGAGACAGTTTGACTTCTTCTTTGCTGGTTTGGATACCTTTCATCCCTTTTTGTTGTCTGATTGCTGTTGCAAGGTCTTCTAGTACTATGTTGAATAATAGTGGTGAGAGTGGGCATCCTTGTCATGTTCCTGATCTTAAGGGAAAGGCTTCCAGCTTTTCCCCATTGAGAATGATATTTGCTGTAGGCTTTTCATAGATGGTTTTTATGAGATTGAGGAATGTACCCTCTATCCCTACACTCTGAAGGGTTTTAATCAGGAAAGGATGCTGTATTTTGTCAAATGCTTTTTCTGCATCTATTGAGAGAATCATATGATTTTTGGCTTTTTCCTTCTGGATAAAATCTGTGACACTGATAGATTTGCGAATGTTGAACCACCCTTGCATCCCAGAGATGAATCCCACTTGGTCATTATGGATAATCCTTTTAATGTACTGTTGGATTCTATTAGCCAGGATCTTGTTGAGAATATTGGCGTCCATATTCATTACGGAAATTGGTCTGTAATTCTCCTTTTTGATGGGGTCTTTGCCTGGCTTGGGGATCAAGGTAATATTGGCCTCATAGAATGAGTTTGGTAGCTTTCCTTCTGTTTCTATTTTTTGAAATAGCTTTAGAAGAATAGGTATTATTTCTTCTTTGAATGTTTGGTAGAATTCCCCAGGAAAACTGTACGGTCCTGGAGTTTTGTTTTTTTTGGAGAGTTGTTTATCACTGTTTCAATCTCTTCATAATTAATTGGCCTGTTTAAAAATTAATTTCTTCCTGTTTCAGTCTTGGTAGTTTATAGGTTTCCAGGAAGTCCTCCATCGCTTCCAGATTGCTTAATTTATTGACATAAAGCTGTTGATAAAGGTTTCTAATAATCCTTCCAATTTCATTGGTGTTGGTTGTGACCTCTCCCTTTTCATTCATAATTTTATTAATTTGGGTCCTTTCTCTATTCTTTTGGATAAGCCTTGTCAGTGGTCTGTCAATTTTATTAATTCTTTCAGAGAACCAGCTTCTAGTTCTGTTGATCTGCTCTACTGTACTCCTGGTTTCTCATTCATTGATTTCTGCTCTAATCTTGGTCAACTGCTTTCTCGTGTGTGGATTAGGCCTGTCCCTCTGTTGCTGTTCCATCTTCTTGAGGTGAGAATATAAAAACTGCATTTTAGATTTTTCTATTCTTTTGAGTGAGGCTTGGATGTCTATGTATTTCCCCCTTAGGACTGCCTTTGCAGTATCCCATAGGTTTTGGACTGTTGTGTTTTCATTCTCGTTGGTCTCCATAAATTGTTTAATTTGATTTTTGAATTCCTGGTTTATCGAATCATTCTTGAGCAGGATGGTTCTTACTCTCCAAGTGTTTGAGTTTCTTCCAAATTTTTCCTTGTGGTTGAGTTCCAATTTCAAAGCGTTGTGGTCTGAGAATATGCAGGGAATAATTTCAGTCTTTTGGTATCGGTTGAGACCTGTTTTGTGTCCCAGAACATGGTCTATTCTTGAGAATGTTCCATGGGCATCAGAATAGAATGAGTATTCTTTGGTTCTGGGGTGTAGTGTTATATATATATATCTATGAGGTCCAACTCGTCAAGTATGGCATTCAAAGGTCTTGTTTCTATGTTAGTTTTCTGCTCCGGTGCTCTGTCTATTTCTGATAGTGGAGTGTTGAGGTCCCCTACTATTAACGTATTTTTATCTATATGTCTCTTTATTCTGTTTAAGAGTTGGCTTATGTATCTTGCTGCTCCCCTGTTAGGGGCATATATATTTATAATTGTCATATCCACTTGTTGGATACATCCTTTAAGAGTAATATAGTGCCCTTCTGTGTCTCTAACTATAGTCTTTAGTTTAAAATCCAATTTGTCTGATATGAGAATTGCTACCCCAGCTTTCTTTTGAGGTCCATTGGCATGAAAGATGGTATTCCATCCCTTTACTTTCAGTCTAAGTGTTCAAATGAGTCTCTTGTAGACAGCAAATGGATGGGTCATTTCTTTTTATCCAATCTGCAACCTTGTGGCATTTATGGGAGCATTTAGGCCATTTACATTGAGACTGATTATTGAGAGATATGATTTTAATGATGCCATGTTGCCAGTAAAGTCTTTGTTTCTGTAGATCGTGACTTTCTGTTCTGTATCACTCTTGGGGCCTTTTTACTTTTATAGAACCCCCCCTTAATATCTCCTGTAGGGCTGGTTTCATGGTTATGAAATTGGTCAATGACTGGAGATTCTGGAAGGTCTTTATTTCTCCATCAATCCTGAATGACAGCCTTGCTGGATAAAGGATCCTTGGCTGCATGTTTTTCTCTGAAAGAGCTTTAAAAATGCCCCCCCCCCAACCCTTTCTCTCATTCCAGGTCTGTGTAGACAGGTCTGACGTCATTCTGATACCTTTGCCTTGGTACGTGAGAAATTTCTTTGCCCTGGCCGCTTTCAATACTGTATCCTTAGATCTAATATTTGCGAATTGCACTATGACGTGACGTGGCGTAGGTTTGTCGTGGTTGAGCTTGGGAGGGGTCCTCTCTGCCTCTTGGACACGTATGCTTGTTTCCTTTGCTAGATTAGGGAAGTTTTCAGCTACAATTTGTTCAAATATCTCTTCTAGACCTCTGTTTTTCTCCACCCCTTTGGGGATGCCGATGATTCTGACATTGGAACGTTTCATTGAGTCAGTAATCTCCCATAACCTACATTCTTGCATGTGGATTTTTTTAAGTCCAGATTCTATTTTAGCTTTCTCTTCTTCTAACCCGTCCTCCAATTCGCTGATACGTTCTTCTGCCTCATTCACCCTGCCGTCAGAGCCTCTAGTTTTGACTGCATTTGGCTTATAGAATTTTTAATTTCTGCCAGATTCACTCTCATTTCCGCCCTTAGAGATTCTATATTCTTATTAACATTTTCGTTAATACTTTTTTCAAGTCTACACATCATCTTGACCATTGTTACTCTGAATTCCATTTCTGATAATTTGGTTATATCCATATCCACTAGTTCTGTGGCAGAGGCCACAGACTCATTGTCTTTTCTTTGCTGGGGGGGGGGGATTTCTCCTTCTTGTCATTCTGATGAGGAGAGGTTGCGGGGTTGTCCAGAGCCCAAATTATTGACTGGGACCCAGGCAGTGCACCCTTGTTTTATAGGGATCTTAGGGATGTGGGCTGCTTGATTTTTCAGCCTGCCTTCTGGGGGAGGGGCCTGCCATGCCGATACTCAGGCAACCCTGTTTGGGTAGAGTCTCCGTGTCCCCTGCGAGGGGGGATGGGGATGGGCACACTGTGAGCTGGTATTTTCAGGCTTTTGTTCTCTGGCAGCTTTCCCTGGCAGTTTGCTGTGCCTCTTCTGAGAGTCAGAGCAGCAGTAACCAAATCTCAGCCTCTGTCTCAGAACAGAGGGATCGCGGACCATTCTCCACTGATGTTCTGGCCACTTTAACTCTGTTTCTGTTGGTGCTGCTCAACCCTGCAGCGACCCGGGATGGGCGCCCCACACCCGGCATCCCAGCCTTCACTTCCAGGGCCGGCGCATCTCTGTCCTTTGTGTTTCTAACACCGCCAGCCGCCAGCCGCCCCCACACGCTCCCAGAGCTCCCGGTCCCTGTCTGGTTCCAGTGAGCGCACCGGAGCTTCGGTTTTCAGTCTGGTGGCGCACGCTCCCCGGCTCACGTTCTCAGTCTGCTCTCTCGCGGGTGCCGGTCCTCGAGTCCGCCCGCTCCCCCGTGCAGGTGGCTACCGCTTCCCGGCACCCAAACTCGGCGGCTCCCTCCCCCTTCTGTTTATCTTCCGATATCTGTGCGCGGTTTCACGGCTCCCCGCTTCGTACCTCAATACTCAGCGCTGGAGATGTTCATTTGTAGAGATCCAGATGTATCTTCCTGCATCTCAGGCTGATTCTGTGGATGTTCAGGCTGGTCTGGTACCTGTCCAACTCAACTCAGGGGAGTGGCTGAAAAAGGGGTCCCCTTAAAAAAAAAAGGGGGTCCCCTACTCCTCTGCCATCTTAACTCCTCTCCATCTGCATTTCCTAATATTTTTAAAAAATTCTTGCAGTGGTCATGTGTGCGCAAATTTTGTTTTATTTATTTTTAAGTAATCTCTATGTCCAGTGTGGGGCTCTGACTCATGACCCCGAGATCAAGAGTCCCACGCTCCACGGACTGAGCCAGCCGGGGGCCCCAGCTTTTCCTAATCAAATTGAAGAGGTGGTTAGAAAGAGTCTATCCATTAGTGTCACACCCCTGACCTTTCTATCCCATGAAGAGGAGTGACTAACCTCATTGGTGACTTTGGAGAGAGAGAGAACAACTCATTGGACACCACTGGAGTTGGCCAAGCTCTAATCATTACTGTGAAATTTAATAATCCAAGGGAGAGAATTCAACAAGTACCTTGCCTTTCTAGTTTGGTGTATATTCCAGAATTTATCACCTAGCTCTCATGGCTAAAGGAAAGTTGTATCGAGAATAATTTCTACAAATAAAGGTATAAAATTATTAAGTCCGCATTTTAGAAGCCCAATGAAGTAACTGATTCAGACAGTGGTAATCGATCATTTCACAGGTGCATCCAAATGGTGCTCCCCTGGGCCTCACCATGAGCACCACCTAGGAATTTGTGAGAAGTGGGAAGCTTTGGTTCCCAGCCCAAACCTGCTAAATCAGAAACTCAGGGGGTGGAGCCCAACAGATGTGTTAGAACAAACTTTCCAGGTGATCTTGATGGATGTTAAAGGTTGAGAACTGCTTCGTGCCACAACGGCTCACGTTACTTAATTCTTCAGAGGAATCAAAGAGGATTAGGGCTTCTGTGAGGAGGGCCAAGTTTCCTATCCAAACCCTTGATTTTATTGCTATTTTGTTTTGGCCAGGGTGGAGAGTCTGAGGTGACAGAAAGGTCTTTGTACTTTGGAGGCTCAATAATGCTACTCTTTCATCTTCCGTTAGCTCTGACCCTTTAGGTAAGATTGTGCCTCAAACCCAAGTGCAGAAAGGTCAGAAAGACCTTTTCAATCCACATTGACTATTTGGACTATTAAATAGTAATTTTTATTTCTGAATCTTCCCTAAGGAACTGGGGAAAATTGAGTTAATCGAATTTTCTAGACTGCTCTGATTCCCCTCCAGCCGTATAGACCTGGCTCCTGTCATTTTGAATTTCTGAGATTTTATTTTTGTCAAGAAGATTGGATAATATATTCATGTGCTTCAAAGCAGCTTGCAATCCTCTTGGCAAAATGACCTATATGTGATAGAAACGTTGCACCAACAATCCCTGCATTACTTTGAGGTTTGTACTTGGCTGTTACAGTGTATACAGGTATTCTTAATTTGTACACACTCCTGGAGGGCTGAGTCTGAATTCTGCGGTGTTTCCTTTGTAGCAAGCCAAATACTGCATGACATCAGCTTCTAAGTTCGTGCATTTTGGTGATCAAGCTACTGTGAAGAAAATGCTATTTCTCTTTTGACATACTTTCTGAGGTGTGTGTTTCCCTTGTAGTCCTCTCTGTTCAGGTCCTGGAGGTCGTAAAGCCTTCAAAATACCCGCAACCTGAATTTCTCAGTCCTTATAAAGTAAGTCAGAATAATATAATAGCATTTCTTCTCATCCCTCTCCAAGGGCGTGGCAGGAATTTCTGCCTACTACCCCAATATTTCTCCCAAGTGGTTCTGAGAGTCCCCAGCTGGGGTGTAACCTGGGAGTGGTACACCTTGTCGTCTTGAGTGCCCTGTGGGTCCTGCTGTCGGTTTGCCTCCCAAGTCCTACTCCAGCTCACTGTTGTCATGCCTTCTGGGAGGGTCGATCCCAAAGCAGCAGCTAAGCCAGTGGTGCCTGTTCGGGATAATGATGGAAGAGGTCAGAACAGCCACCACTCATCTTTGCTGCCGGCACTCCCCGTTGGTGCCCAGCGCCCCCAGGGTTTGCTCCTTGCACTATTTCATGATTATCTTGTGGAATGAGCTTTTTGTGTGTGCGTGTGTGTTTGAGGATTAGGTGTCCATTATATTGTAGGATGTGTCTGCTCTTTTATTGGCAGTTATTTTTTTTTATTGAAGTATAGCCGACACACAACGCTATATTAGTTTCAGGTGTATAACACAGTGATGCAACAACTCTGTGTGCTATGTTGTGCTCACCACAACTGTCATTACCATCTGTCAGCATACGAGGCTGTGACAGTATCATTGACTATATTCCCTCTACTGTGCCTTAGCTTTTAGTGGTTTTTCCTAGACCTCCATTGTAGCCCACTTGCTTGTAGAAGTTGGCATGGGACAGGCTGGGAAACGATCACAGTGACAAATTCAAGCCTCATGATCTTACCTCCCTTCTGTTCGGGACAGTTGCCTTAGGACCAAACTCACGTGCTCAAATGTCCTGTTTTAGGATGTACTTCTCAGACCCACTGCTTGCCCAGGTGTGTCTGAATGCTAGGGTAAACATAGCAGGAGGATAACCTCGTTTTATCCCTGCCTTAGATAAGATTGGAGGTTAATATGATAAACTTAAAGAATATTGGATCTGACTCCATGGAAGCCATCTGAGGAGAAGAAAAAAGCACTCTAAGTGTAAGAGAGGAGAAGAGCAGTGAAGTTCTCTGATCTCTAGAAACACGGCTTCATTTACTTGTGCCTTCAACAAGCACTCATTAAATGCTTCCGTGTTCTAGACCAGGAATTACAAATGGATTCCATCTTGTGTGCCAACTCTGATCAGTTGTGGTTACTGTCTGTAGCCATCCGAGTCGGCTTGTGGGCTCAGCAGGAAAGTGCCCTGAGTGATGAGTGACGTCAGCTCCGGGGGAAGGCATAGGTAGGAGTGGCAGCAGACACACCAGGTATTTGCTATCCCTTTCCCAGTCTCTGAAGACACAGCAATAAATAAGACACATGCATGTTTTTAAGTCACTAACATGTCCTGGCAAAGGAATTCACAGGATTTAGGTTTTTGGTTTGTGTTTGTTTTTTATGGGTTTTTGGGGGTCTTTTTTGGGTTTTTTTGGCTTTTATTCCCATTCCCAGAGATATCCTCGGTCATTCAGGCCAGCTATGCCCATCTTGGCACGTACTTGTGTTTGTCTCCTACTGATTCCATGTTTTCATCTGGATATACAGCATCTGCAGGCTGTCACACACAGCCTCACTGTGGTCAGTGTGCAAGACTAGCTCATCTCCCACCCAGAGGAATTGGAAATGACATTACAAAGAAAAATTGCCCCCCCGACTCAAGAAAAGTCGGGTCGGAACAATCTCAAAAAGTTGAGCTCCCTACAGTATGATACAATTTGACATCCTAATTAAAGTAACCATGGAGGAGGGTCAAAGAGGGAATGAAAGGAAGAGAGTCACATTTCAAGTAGCAGAGGAAAACCCTTCCGTTGACTTGGCATGCAGATGAAAGAGACCTCAGCTCCCAAAGCTGATTACCTGCGGCATTAATTCCGGACGTGAGAGCCAAACGATGCACCTTTGTAAAAGTGCCCCAGCTGGTCCGTTGAAGCTGATTAGTAAAAGCAAAGCTGGTGGAGAGGTCTGGGGAGCGCATGCAGGGAGCTGTGCTCTCACGATGTCTTGTCTGGTTTCCCAAAGAAACGGCCAGCATGTGAGTTCTATAAAAATTGATTAATCGTTTGAAGCCAGATGCATCCTTTATTGAACGTGGCTCTTCCTTATTAAATATAGTGATTATAACCAGAAAGAAGGAAATAATACTTAGAATGATCCATCATTATTCCTATATATTGCTAATGAAGCAAAAATACCTTTTTATTCAATAGGTATTGAGATAATCAAATATAAAACCAAAGCGTCTCTTCAATTTCCTGACACAATTGATGATGGTGAATACGATATTCATTTAAAAGCAAGGCTCTCCTTCACCTCGACAATCAAAATAATTAAAGCATCGGGTTGCTTTTCTTTTGTTTTTTTGTTTTGTTTTGTTTTGTTTTGTTTAATAAGGAAGACTAAAAGTCATCCCAGTTCTGCAGATGGCAAAGTTCCATATCATGCTTGCTCTGCATTATAAGTGGCAGGGGGAAGCCTTTGCTAAGGAATATGTGGTGTTTATGTCATTCCACTGTTTCTTTGGTGGAAACTTACTGTTTTATTTTTCTAACTTCCCTTTCCTTTATTCCTGGCACAGCACCCACCCTGCTTTCTTCACCCCATTGCAATTCTGATTTTTAGTAGGAATGCTCATAGTCAGACATGATCCTGCTCCCCACCCTTCCCCGCTGCAGTTCAGAGAGCGGCATGGGACCCAGGAAGGGTCAGAGTTCCTTCCCTGATAGTTGAAAACTTGGAAACAGAGAGAGACGCGATTTGTCTTTCCTTACTGGGTGAAGTTCTCAGCAGGCATGTTGAAAGCAGAGGTAGCTAATATACAGAGAGGAATGAGAAAGCTGGAAATGAAAGACTGGGAACAAAGTCCTGACCGAATCCTGTTTTCTGCAGAAGGCTAGCAGTGTCCATTCTTGTGGCCTACATACTCAACTCTTGCATGAGATGCTCCAGAACCTTTCTATTAATTCCTCATTTTGATTAAGTTAATTCAATTTGGATTTTTATTACAGAGTTCCCTATTGACCTGCCAACTAGGCATGCTAACCATTCCCCTGGCATCAGTGATGCCGAGCAGCTGGGACTGTTTCATCAAGCCAGAGGGTGGACATTGGCTATTAGTATGATCCTAAGGAATGTTCTGAGGAATAGCTGGGAATGCGGGGGAAGCTAGAACACCTTTGCTCCAAGCAGAGCATGACAATTAGCATTCAAATGACCAAGGCCCAGACCCTGCTGTTTCAGGATTATTAGGGAGCCCCTAGAACAGGATTCGCACAGCCAGGAAATGAGATCATTAATCTCTTACTTTCTATCCCCTCTCAATTACTTGCTCTTCATGCCTGCCTCTAAATTTGGCATCACTTATCAGCTTTGACATCCGAATCCCTGCTCAGGATCCCCTTTGGCTAAACCTCACCTTTCCCTGACTTTGAGCTTCCTGGGTAAACTCCCCCAGTTTTCATGCCCATGACATTTACCTACAGTCAGCTGACCTTCATGCTAAAACTGCACTGATCAATATAGTGGCTGCTAGCTACATGTGTCTATTTACGTTTATGTTTTTATTAATTAAAATTTTATAAGATTAAAAATAGAGCTGCTCAGCCAGATTTCAAGTACTCAATAGCCACATGTGCCTAGTAGCCACTGTACTGGACATTTTTCAGCATGGCAAAAGACTCTGTTAGACAACCCCATTCTATCAGGTAGTCCTCGGTTGACCATACCACCCTTGTTTGCCCTTTCGGCAGCTCCTGAGAGAAGATGCAGGATAGAATAATGAAATGTAGCAGTCAAGATTCCTTATCTCCCCCAGGAATAGCAGCTGTTACAAATGCCTCCGTGTCTCCCTTGCCTGCCCTTGGCAGACATCACCAGTTCATCACAGCACCATTTCCCACGGAACCAAGATGGCTCTTGCAACCTTCCTGAGCACTGTGCTTCTGGAAGCTTCTAACAGAAGTGATCAGGGTGGATATTTGGGATGAATCATTTAGAATCTGTTTCTCGTCCAGTCCCCCCTCCTTTAGCTGAAGAGGAAATCAAGGTTCAGTGAAGCAAACGAGTAATAGAATCTACACTAGAGTTTAGGGTTTCTGACTAAAAGCATCGAGGTAGCATGTAGGCCGGTGAGTTCCAGAATTAAACTGCTAGGCTTCAAATGTCAGTTCTACCTTTTAATTTCTGTGCGGTCTTGAACTTACTGTATTGAGCTCTAGTTCCCTCACTAACGAGCTGGGAATTTTAGCAATAATACTTTGTTCAAAACATTGCTGTGGGGAGTGAAAGTGAGACTTGGCATAAGGTGCCTGGCATATGGTAAGTACTGAATGAATGATAGCTATTATCATTACCGTGTGGCACGTAGGGCCCTGTTTCTTATTCTGGGTGAACAGAAGAGGAAACAATCCCAGAGACTGTAGCGCACATCGAGGTCACACAGCAGAGTTGAGGTTTTCACCTAATATTTTTATACCAAGTCCAGCGCTCTGTCCATTATATCATGTTCTCAAAGCACTTCCTGCTACCTTACTTACTCTAATACCCCTTTTCACCCTTCCAGTGCAGGGTACTAGAGAATTCATGTATGTGTGTACTTACACAGCCCTTTGACACAGCTGACAGGGATCCTGACAGATAAATTGACTGTGAACCTGTCTTGTTGGGACCTTCTTGTCTGAGGAAGCTCTTTCCACAATTTGTCCCTCCGCTGGTTAGAAGTGACCCCTGAGGTCTGCATCACAGCTGGCTTTCTCCACAGGTTCCCAGGCCCATGAAAGGAGCTACTTAGTAGGTAATACTAATGAAACTGCTGTCGTTTGATAGTTTGGCCTATAAAAACTGCATTTCTAAACCTAATAATTATTTTCCACTTACAAATAGGGAAAACAGGCTCAGAGAATGTCAGTAATTTGCCCAAAGACAAACAGCTAAGAGGTGGTAAAATTGGGATTCAAACCTAAATTGCCGGACTAGGTTACCCCAGTTAGCCACTCCTGCCACCCCAGGGGGCTGGGCACCAAGCCTTAGCAGATCATGGGGGAGGGAT
Organism: Ursus americanus; assembly: GCF_024610735.1. NCBI lineage: Eukaryota > Metazoa > Chordata > Mammalia > Carnivora > Ursidae > Ursus > Ursus americanus. Next base: position 21,424,993 of record NC_142135.1, read on the forward strand.
GAAGTGGCCAATCTCAGCAGAAAAGCATCACCAGTTCTTTGCAAGCCACCCCCCTTGCTGCAAAAGCAATTCAGACATCCTGCCTGATAGTCTGTTGGGAATGTCATTTTTAACAAAACCATATTTTAAGCCATTTGTGAATTACCTACTATTGTAACAGAGGAGCCTAAAGCTTTCCCATCTTTGGACTTTGTTATTTCAGCAGCATTTTGGTTCCTTTTGTATTTTTCTGAAAACCTTAACCCAGTCTCTACATTCTCACTGGCATTTCCTTCTGTCTTTGCTGCTTAGTGGCAAGCAGTAGAGGAGTAAGGCTATTTAAAGACGACGCCCCCCCCCCCCCCAACTAAGATGAATGGTCGATTTATCTTTTTGAAAAGGAAACTTTCTCCAAGAAGGTGTTTTGTGAGTATGTGCATACTTTTTAAACCTGAACATCATCAGTCATCCTTTTTTTTTGTCCAGAAACGTGGATAATTTGTCCAGAATTCTTATATCCTACCCTAGTTGAATGACAAGGAAGGGAGCCTTTAGCTTTGCTCCATCAGCGTGGTTTGTACACTCAAAGCAGGTGTCATCCCTCCGGCCGGCGGCCTAAAGCTAGTTCTTCATGACACAAGACAGCGGCCGTGTGCTAGAACAGCTCAAAGTTTCTAATTAGTAACTGAGCTGATTGTTCATATTTGATGTCAAACATTTGGATTAGCTGATTTTTTTTCCCACGTGTTGATGCACTCCTAGGCAGCTGGGTCTGTCCCAATTCACCACCCCAGAGCCGACAGAGACTACTGATTTTTTAATGAATTACCTCAGGGACGCCATAGCACACACCCGCGTGCGCGCGCGCACACACACACACACACACACACACACACCCCAGTAAGAGCACCAGCCAGCTTCCCTCAGGGACATGGACACCGGGAGCGTATTAATCCATTGTCAGTCCTGGTCCCTGCACTGTTGTCCTCGTTAAATTTCAGCAGTGTCATCTTTGGCTATTTTGGCATTAAGGTGCGGAGAGTAGCAGAGACATTCTTGGCTTTTTCTTTCTGTTTTCATATTCTCTAGTTTCCTCTTGGGTATAAATGATTCCTAGGCAATGTTTGTGACACATTTAGAATCCTTTGGGAAAGGTGGAAAAAAAATTCAATCCATGATAAACCAAAATCATTTCTTATTTCCCAGTGAAAATAAAAGCTAGTTTCAGGTGTGATTATCAGTTTGACTAACTTACGGTGTGACACAAGCCTTCCACCTTGTATTCTGTGGAACACAGGTCAAGATGGTCTCTTCTCCAAAGATCACATACGGGCAAAGGCACAGAAATAACATCATGGTTCATGATTTGGATTCTGTTGATCCTGGGGCACTGTTTTTAAGTTTGGCTTTCTGGTTTGATTCTGCCTCTGCTGGGATTTCAGCACAGGAAATCCATGTCTGCCGAACAGATTTTTGGAAAGTGCAAGGAAACCAGTAGATGGCAGAAGTGCACTGCCTAAAATCAGAACGGCAGTTAAGCCCGCTCCTCAGTCTTTCTCTGGATAGGGGCTTTGAGGGGGCGGGGAAGAAGGCGCACTGTTTATTGACTGCTTCCACTGACCCCTGTCTCCTCCTCTACTCCTCCAGCGCTAATTGCAGTCCTGGGTGCTGTTCTCCTAGAGCTTCTCCAGCACTCTGCCAGGAGGGTGGACTCCAGCGAGCCCATCTGCAAGATGACAGTGCAACTTTAGCTTAGAGTGGCCCGGAAGTCTTTCTAACTTCCCCAGCACTGTGGTCCCGGCAGTTGTTTGAAGAAGGTCCTGCGTATGCCTGGGACGAGGATTTTTAGCTTCTATTGGAAATAAGGCAATGGGTAAACGGGCTACTTTTCATAAATATCCTCTGTTCTCCGCCATACATGTTGCTCATTCGTTTTCTCTTTCCTTAAATGTGTATTTAAGTCCTACCTTGAGTAGGCATAAAGGTACAGCCGTAAGTCAGACGTATTCAGGCATGCTAGAAGCCCGCCGTTCAGTTACGAGGGACATAAGGGCCATGAAGAGGCGTTACGACGGGTAAGCGTTGCTGCAGTAACTTATATACCAGCATCACGGATGAGCTTTCTAGTGGGAGTGAGGTCTAAAGGAGATCTCAAGGGCAATTCTGAGCGAGCCAGGCAGAGTCAGGAGAGGAAAATTCCAGGCTAGAGTCCAAACTGGAGATAGGAAGAATCTAACTCAACTTAGCTGGGAGAGAGTGCTTTTACCTGGGCACTTGAGAAGTTGATTGAAATCTAGGGTGGAATAGTGATAATGGGAGTGCAGGGAAGGTGGGTCTTGCCCCCCCATACCAAGGAGTTTGCTTTAGCTTGAATTCACTTTATCACTGAGAAGCCATAAAAGGTTATAGAAAAGGCAGTGTCCTGATTATGTCTGCTCTTCAGATGGGCCATTCTGGTGGCATTTACAGAATGGATTGGAGAGAGGCAGAAGGGGAGAAGTGAGGATGAGCCTTCCCGATGGTCACAACGAGGTCGTGGCAAGGGGATAGAGAGAAGCGAGGGGATGGTTAACAAGTTATCAAGAGGGTGGAGAAGATATTTGGGGACATCCTCTCTGTGTGGGTGAGAAAGCAGGAGACTGAAGAATAACCCCTTAGCCTTGATCTGGGGTAACTGCAGAGACTTTGTTGCCATTAACCAAGTATAGTACTGGGCAGGTCAGCACGGAACCCCAGTGATGTGCAAAGAATTTTGTCAGAACCTAAAGAGCATGAAACTATGATTAGTTAATATTCATTTATCAATTCATTCATTTAAACAAGATTCATGGGCCATGAATCCTAGTTTACAGAAGGCAGTGTGCCGGTTCTTGGATACAATACCAACATGAACAAAAATGATGTTTCCAATCTTCAAGGTGCTTAGAGAACATTTGGTTCTTCTTAATGTTTTTTCCTGTTGTGTTTACTGGTTCAGTTATACATTTGGATTGTATTGTGTTGTACATGTTATATTATTTTTCAAAATTATTTTTATGTAAGCCTCCTCATTTCATCCAGAATAAAAGCTGCTTGGGGGCAAGTCAGCAACCAAAACACTGATGGTTTCACCAAAAAAGCATTTTGAAAATTCTTGTCAAATGAAATAGAATATAATTCTCAAATCTATTTTTGACACATTGTTTGGAACTCTCCTGCCATTAGTATTATCATGAGAATTGGAAGGAAGGAAGGAAGGAAGGAAGGAAGGAAGGAAGGAAGGAAGGAAGGAAGGAAGAATTATTTTGAATTTCCTCTCAACTTCTTTTCTGGTGACCTTCTCATAACACTACAAACAAAGCAAACAAGTGGAACAGAAAAACAGTTGAATAACTAGATTCTGTAATGTGGGAATTGAATAGATCGCTGATAGTATCCCTAATATCTAGGAGACTTTACTGTAAAGACACATACAATGGTGCACCGTTTGCAGGTTCAGGCTTGGAGATATTTTTATTCTTCCATCCAGTTAGACAAGGCTTGGTGTCCTTACTAAAGATATATCGAGCTCCTGTGTGTCAGCACTGGTGATACAAGGTTTAACACAATAGGCACAGTCCTTCTCGGGATGCTTAAGATCTAGTTAGGACAACAGATCTTAGACAAGCAAACACAAGTGTATTGTATTCCCACAGTAATACGAACCTGTGTTAATCCACCAAGATTTGGCTCCCTTGTGACAGCACACTTGTGGAGGAACTGTGTAGTTCTGTTTATGAGACAGGGAAAAACTAACTGAGTCATGAGGACCTGAACCCATTGCCTTGGTCATCATTGCAGAGCTAGAACTCAGCTGTATTCATGGTCTGATGAAATAAGCACCTAATGACAGGAGGCAGAGCGTTTCCTCGGTCCTTAGAAAGAGCCTTTGCACCAGAGGTGGCAAACACACTAGACTTCCTGTTGTGTAGGAGCTGGAATTGATTGGAAGTTGCTTCCTGGTGTGCCATGCTGAGCAAGATTTAGTGGGGAAGAGGGATTGTTTTCAAATGAGCAGTGGTATAGGAAGGGAGGATAGTGACTCATGGCACACACTCGTGCATCCTTCACTACACTAGGGCTTAATCGATAATATCGACATATTTTAAAGAAAGCAAGCATGGAGAAGTTGAAATGTACTATCTAGAAATACAGGGATTAGAGAAGGAGCCAAGGGTAGGAACTGTTCACTTCCAAATCTGAGAGACCCTGACAGACATTCAGGTCTCTAAGGAGGTGAATGCTGTCGGGTCAGTCATGTTTAATCGGTCTGCATCATGGCATCAAGACCCTTGAGAATATGCTTTTCATTGCTCAAATTCTATTCTCAAGAGGGCCTTTTGATTCAGCTGCCAAGCTCACTAGTACCAGGAAGAAAGATGGTCGATAAGAAGTTTAGGATCATTTGGGAAAGAGCTAAAATCTGGTTTCTGGAATTGTAAGCCCGAGGGCTGGTTAGGCCCTTGATTATGGTAAATTCCTCCCTAGATCTTGCTCTCCTAAGGTTTCTTGTTGGTCAGCCAGTCCTGGCCACATGCATTGCTGGAAAGTGCCTTCCTTTGGACTTTAATGAAGCCCACGGGAAGTTTTATCAGTTAGCGAGTAACCTAATTTGTAAAACTTATCTGCAGAAAATTGGTAACAAATTATTCAAGAAACTCACACTTCTATGTTTGGATGAATACAAGCTTTAAAAATAAACAAATGTGACAATTAGAACATATATGAATTCAATTTCAATGATTTTTGGCAAGAAACCACTATTCATTTTCTCTTCTCACTGGCATCTTCCCCTGGTCTACTTGCAAATTCTGCAAAAATCTTTGTTCTTGAATGTATTTAAATGCAAATTCCAAGTTTACCCACACATTCTGTTAATGATGTGAGAGTTCTAATGTATTTTGTTTCTCACTTAAAAGATGAAGCAAAATGCAAATGTTGAAGAACACTTGAGGAGTTTTCTTTCTGCCTTTTTAAAAATGCCTCCAACAAGTGCCATCCTTCAGGTTGAAATAGACAGAAAAGAAATGCCTAAAAACAATTGCTGCTTGGCCTTGGCAGTTGGCATTGTATTTCTTGCAAATGAATATCTCAGGATTGAGTCACAGGAGCTGTTTGCCACATAAAAGTGCAAGTAAAGTAACTTCCTCCAAGGGAAAGACTTGAAGACGTTACAGACTCGATAAAACACTGATGTTCCAATGGCTCAGCAATCTGAGAAGTTCATTTGGAAGTAGTGCTAGAATGGAAAAGAAAGGAGGAGAAAAACAGTTGGGAGGAGAAGGTGGAAGGCAGGGGCAGAGAAGAAAAAGGGCGATAGGGTAGCAATTAGGTTAGGCGTTGGGGAATATTTGACAGATGAGGATCTCAACTTTAAGCATCAGGCTAAGACATTAAACCAAAGGGTTAAGACTTTCAAAGCCCAAGCCAACCTACTCACATAAAACATAAAGCTTCTTCCTGAGCAAGTGATCAGATTGTTTAAGTGATTGATTGCTTAACAGCTGTACATTTCTCCCATCCAAATATGCAAGCAATGAGACTTTGCCACCTTTCCCATCAAGAGGCGGAGTTAAAGTTCCTCTCACATTGACTCTGGGTTTGGCCATGTAACATGCTTTGGCAAAAGGAACGTCACATAAAAAGTTTGAAAAGAGTCTGTGCAAGGGGGCTGGCCCTTGGGAATACTAATTTGAGACCTGGTACAGTCTAGTAGGATAAAAGGCTGTATTCGTTTCCTTTTGCGGCTATAACAAATTACCACAAATTCAATGGCTTAAAACAACACCAATCTATTATCTCACAGTTCTCAAGGTCAGAAATTTAAAATGGATCAGCCCCTGCTGAGTTCCTTCCGGAGGTTCTAGGGCAGAATCCATCTCCTTGCCTTTTCCAGCTTCTAGAAGCTGCCTGCATTCTTTGGCTGGTTGCTCCTTCTTCACATTGCTCTGACCACTGCTTCTGTTGTCATCCCTTCTTCTCTAACTCTGAACCTCCTGCCTCCCTCTTATAAGTACCCTTGTGATTAGATTGGGTCCACCTGCATAATCTAGGATAATCTTCCCATTCAAGATCTTTAACTTAATCACACTTACAAAATCCCTTTTGTCATGTAAGGTAACGTATTCGTGTTCACATATTTTGGGGATTAGAGCATAGATATCTTTTGAGGACCACTTTTCTGTCTACCACAAAGGCCAAATGCAAGAGAACAAAGAAGCCCCAACCCACGGCCAGCACTAAGATACCAGATATGTGAATGAGGCCATCTTGATTCTTCTATCCTAGTCCAAAATTCAATCTTGTCAGTGAACTCAGCTGAGACCAGCAAAAGAACCACAGAATCATAAGAAATGATAAATCATTGATTGTTTTTAACTCCTTAAGTTTTTGAGTAGTGGGTCATGCAACTCTCAAACTCTAATTTAAATAATTTATTTTTATACCAATTCAACCTTCTGGAATCTGGAAATTTAACATCTTTATTGGCAATAGTAAGGTTTTGCAGAGGGGAAATAGTTTTATGACTTCCACAAATAGTTCTTCTCCTCTTGGTAGGAGAATTTATACCTTTCTTATATTGTATCACACCCATTTTCCAATCTATCTCTGAATACCATATTCTTTTTAGAAAGTTTAAGAAATGGAGAAGACTTTTAAGTTCAGCATTCTAATTGATTCTCTAGTAACTATCTGTTTGTTTCCTTTAATCTTTACATCTTTTTTCTTGATATAATTTAAAATGCTAAGAGCTTTTTGTGTCCATTATAGGTACCATTGGAAATCGTTCCAATTTTTCTTTTTATGAAACCACAAATGCTTGAAAATATTCCCTTATTCATTGTAACTCTTGAACTCATAGAAGCCTGTACTATGGTATCCTTGGTGTTTTTATATTCCTAAGACATTTATGGACTCCTCTGTTCCAATTAAATCATCATCTATCATCTGAAATTTGTTAAGGACTAATCTCTGGATTGGGCTCTGTGGAGTGCTATACAAATCAAGTTAAAAAGACAGAACCACAGCTCTCCAAGAAGTTCCATAAAATTTAATGCATCAGGCTCTTTGGGGGAACAGTAAAAGGTCTCTTTGGTCCTTCATTAACTCAAATGTGAAATGCTTGATTTGCAACTCAAGTTCCTGACTTTGAAGATTACTGGTTTGCTTTCGAGGTCATCTCCTTTTTGGAACTTTACCTTGAATGTCAATCCCATCATCTGGGAAAATAGGCAAAGCTGAGATAGATCACTCTTAATTACATTTTCCCCTGTAGAGTATTGGATGACAAACAAAAAGATGTGTATATGTTCTATTTTCCAAAGCTTCTTTGTTGGGTATAGGTGCCTGATCAATTCTTCTTTGTGTCATATCTCCTCCCTTACCTGAGATTTCTCCCTCTGTCACCATGTGGCTGTTTTAAAATATGTCTACAAATTATTTGAAACTAGTCACACTGAGAGGTTCCCGTTGTCCCTGATATCTAAGCCGGCCTTAGTAACTTACTTGTAAAGAATAGAATGCAGTAGAAGTGGAGTTGCATAACCTTTGAGAAGTGATGTTGCATACTTCTGAAAAGGCATTGCAGCTCCTGCCTGGTTGACTCTGGACACTTGTTCTGGGGGAAGGTAGCCACCATGTGAGAACATCTGAAACTACCATGCTGGTAGGACCATGTATAGATAATCTAGCCAGAAACTCCGGCTGAGCTTTCAGCGGCTTTCAGCACCGACTGCCACCCAGGTGAGTGCATCCTCTTGGAGGACCCGCACGGTAGACCTTCAGTCAACGGCAGCTCCAGCCTATATTTGACTGCAGCTGCGTAAGGCACTCCAAATGACATCTACTCAAATAAGCGCTTCCCAAATTCTTGACAGCAACCTCATAAGGAAAATAAAATGTTTGTTGTCTTACGCCCCTATATTACAGGATAATTTATTAGCAGCAGTACTGACTAGACTAGTCTTAAAAAGAAAAGCTTGTGTGGATGTCAATTACCCTATCAAAGATGGCCTTGGGAGGAAACACTTGACTCATGTTCCTGGTTCAGGAGCCTGTTCTCTGAGGGAGGCGGCTTGTTGAGAAGAGGCATTGAAACTGGGTATTAGGAATTTAGGGTTCTAGACCAAGTGTTGCTACCAATTGCTATGTGAGTTTGGTCGGATCATGATCTCTGTAGGACCTAGTTTTCTCATTGGTAAAATAGAAAATTGGAACCAAATAATATGTATGTTTTCTTCTATACCTTAAAATTTTATACTTCTAATGACTTTTGAGAATGCTGAGATAGACAAAATTATAAAATGAATTGATATATAATATCTCCTCAAAGAACGCAGCCAGTTTCCAAGTGGATTGGTTAACCTATAAATCTGTAGGCAGTTCTGTCCAAAAGGACTTGAAGGGCTTGATTCTAGGCTTAGAAAATGATGATGTTATCTTAAAGATTTTTATTGAACTGAAAACAGTAAGCTTTTAAAAGATGACAGTAATTAGAAAAAGCTTTCCCAACTCCACCATCATTAACTTAAGAGAGGTGTTACGTGTTATTTGAAATCACTTCAATGATTAAGTAAATGTTAATTTACTTAAATTAATTTGTCATAGGAAACATAGCCATTCTTTTTCTTATAAAATATCTGAGCCCTCCAACTTCTGGATTATTTCTGTTTTCTTTGGGGCATGATCTTCTCATTAGGAATTGAGATAACTTGAATGTGTGAATGGTGATTCACACCCTCACTCAGGGGCTGTAGGAGAAGGCAGCCTTTTTATTTTCAATATATTTATATTTAACTTATATTAAGTAAAATACTTATAACTATGTTATATCAAGTAAGCATGATATTTGTAATAAAAACAATAAAGATTTAAGTATATATTCTTCAGATAAAGACATAAAATGAAGATGATCTTTCATGATTTCATTCATTCTTATGAGTGCATGATACTTCATATATAATAGGGTTTTTTTCCCCCACCTTGCTATATTAGTGCTGAGGGAACACAGAAGAGATCATTAATTTTGAGTAGAGGAATCAGATAAGGCTTCTATAGGAGGGCTGACATAAGAGTTTGGCTAATGAATGACAGAGCTAGGATTTTAACCCAGTCTGTACCAACCCCAAACTCAAGCTCTTAGCCCTGTACAGTACTGTTTCCCTAGGCCCCCACTCTTAGATCTACTGTCTGGGCCTATCCGCAGGCCAGAACTAGCTTCATTCCTGGGCCTCTATGACTATGGCAGGTAGGATTGTACTAATAATATTTTAATACTAACAGTAAAACTAATACCCAACATTAATTAAACACCCTCTAGAAGCCAGGCCCTTTATTAACAGGGAAATCATAATTTATTATCCAAATAAGGACATCTTTTTAAAAACAATTTTGCTGAGATATAATCAACGTACAATAAACTGTACATGTTTAAAGTATGGAATTTAATGAATTTTGACCTATGTATTCACCCTTGAAGCCATAACCATAATCATAGTAGTGAACATTTCTTTTCTTTTCTTTTTTTTTTTTTTAAAGATTTTATTTATTTATTTGACAGAGAGAGACACAGCCAGCGAGAGAGGGAACACAAGCAGGGGGAGTGGGAGAGGAAGAAGCAGGCTCCCAGTGGAGCAGGGAGTCTGATGCGGGGCTCAGTCCCAGGACCCTGGGATCATGTCCTGGGCCAAAGGCAGACACTCAACAACTGAGCCACCCAGGTGCCCCAGTAGTGAACATTTCTATTACACCTGAAATGTCCTCCTGCTTCTTTGTGATCCCTACCAACCACTGACCTCTGTCCCCTGATAACCCCTGGTCTACTTTGTGTCACTATGGATTAGTTTTCATTTCTAGAATTTTATATAGATGGAATTATGCTGTGCTTACTCTTTTTTTGAGGGGGTTCTGGCTTTATTTATTCCTTCCAAGTTGTTGTGTGTGCCAATAGTTCATTCCTTTATGTTGCTGGATAATATTCCATTGTATGATTATGCCAGAGTTGATTCATCCATTCACAGTTTGATGGCCATTTGAATTGTTGTCAGTTCTTGAAAATTGCCAATAAAGCTGCTGTGAACACTCATATAAAAAAAAATGACTTGGAATTTTATAGGTAGAGAAGGCTTGATTCTTTTTAGCTCCCTGTATCCACCATGTCCATCTCCCTTTGCGTCTTAGCAGACTGCATTCTTCATGCCTAGAGCCTACTTCTCTGAAGGCCTCATCTCTGTTTGTCCACCACCCCAGCCCTGACCTGTCATCTGGCAATCTCCATTTAACCCTTCAGGTCTCTGCATAGACCTCACTTCCTCCTAGAATCACCTCCCTATCATCAGTGGTTGGCTACACCTGCCTATGTCCTTGCATAGATATATTTAATATTTATACCCCCCCCCCATTACAGGACTTACCACTGGGTATTATAACTGGTACTCTACCTATCAAAGTTTTTTCAGAATTTACATTGGTTGGCTAAATATATATTAAATGATTGAATGAATGAAGAGTGAAGGGTAGGATCAACGCTAAGCACAGAAAGGAATTAAGAATCTTCTATAGTTAGATTGTGGTGATGGTTGCACAATTCTGTGCATATACTAAAAGCATTGAATTGTACACATTAAATGGGTGAATTATATGTGAACTATATCCCAATAAAGCTGTTTAAAAGAGGAGATTGAGAAATAGTAAGTCATTCTGATGGAAGAACATACTACCTTAAGGATTAACCAAAAAATGAGGCTGGAAGTAATCCTTACCATTTCAGAATCTAAGTGTTCTGGAAGATTGAATGATCAAAGTCAACTTACCCTCAAGTTTCTTATCCCAGTATTGTCTCCTTACTTGATTCATTTACTTACTTACTTACTTATTCATTTTGGCCAGCAATCTTCAGAGTGTGTTAAGATCAGGTTTCTAACTGCTTTTGTCTAACCTTCCCGCTGAGCATAGCAATCTGGTCTAGAATGGATAGCATAATAAACTAGGAGCAAAGAGGAGCTCATTCCATACCTGGAGCCATAGCTCTCCAGGAGACCTGGTACAAATCAGAACCCCTACTTTCTGCATCACAAAGGATAAGTGAGGATTTACCATGATGATGAAATTGAGAAGGGCATTTGAGGTAGAGGTATAATCTGCAAAAAAAAAAAAAAAAAAGGCAGAAGGGCATTTTTAATTATCAAGATCATCATTGGAGGACTTGTGGTGTGAATCTACAGGATGTGGGTGGGTAGGGTCAGGAATACAAGACTAGAGAGGTAGATCGATGTAAAAATCTCTTTGTGCTGGAAAGAGCTTTGGATTTCATCCTATGATCAAGGGAGAGCCAACATTTTTTAAAATTAGGTTTTTTAAGAAGGAACGAAGGGTCAAAGGGTCATTGTGAGGATAAATGTGGTAAGAGCCATGAAAGCATTTTGAACACCTGGGAACAGAGTGCAGTATAAATAGAAATCTCTTTTACTTGTCTAATTTGACCACAGCATTAAGTTAACCTCTCATTTGAATTCCAGCTTTCTTATACCCATCTCCATTTCCCTTCCCCCCTTCCCTAAAAGTCTCTGGTTCCCAGAATAGTTTTGTTTTTAATATTTTTTTAAAGACTTATTTATTTATTTGAGAGGGAGAAAAAGAGGGAGAGAGAGAGAGTGTGCACGAGTAGGGGGAGGAGCGGAGGGAAAGTGAGAGAATCTCAAGCAGACTCCCCAGTGAGCTCGGAGCCTGACATGGGTCTGGATGGCACAACCCTGAGATCATGACCTGACCAGAAATCAAGAGTAGAAGCTCAACTAGCAGGGAGATCAGTAGGAGAAGGAAGGGAATAATGAAGGGGGGGTAAACAGAATTGGGAATGAACCATGAGAGACTATGGACTCTGGGAAACAAACTGAGGGTTTCAGAGGGGAGGGGGGTGGGGAATTGGGATAGGCCGGTGATGGGTATTAAGGAGGGCACATATTGCATGGAGCGCTGGGTGTTATACGCAAATAATGAATCATGGAACATTACATCAAAAACTAAGGATGTACTGTATGGTGACTAACATAACATAATAAAAAATTTTAAAAAAAGAGAGAAGTAAGGGCCCATGGGTGCAGAACTCTGGAGTAAGCACTGAGGAAGTTTTAAGGTCCACTTTCAAACATAGTTCTAAAATGTTTTTCAATTAAAACTTAACTAAGACTTGCTTTGTGCTTTGAGTACTAATAATCAGATTCATGATGGTACTAAGGAGGGCATGTATTGCATGGAGCACTGGGTGTTATACGCAAGCAATGAATCATGGAACATTACATCAAAAACTAATGATGTACTGTATGGTGACTATCATAACATAATAAAAATTAAAAAACAAAACAAAACAAAAAAAAGAGTAGAAGGTCAACTAGACTGAGCCACCCAGGCACCCCTCCTAGCATAGCTTTGAATGCATGCTCTCCTTAAGTACTCTGAAGAGGTCTTATTTTGTGTGTTTAGGATCAAGAAGGCATGTGTACACTTGGCTCTTCCCCTTTTGAGCACTATCTTTTAGAAACAGAAATTCCTTCCTGAATTGAAGTTTATCCTAAGCAATATGTCTTGAAGGCAACAAGGTTTAAGCATTCTGATTTTTATCTATTTAAGCCAGCTTAATTTTGCAATTATTCCTTGACTTCAGTACTTTGTTAGAGATGTATTTCATACATGTAAATAGGTTATTTGTGTGTTAGACAGTATTTTGTGTGTATATTTCTGTGCACACACGGAGAGTTGTATTCATTTTTTTATTCCTGCATAACAAATTACCACAACCTTAATGGCTTAAAATAACACCCCTTCGTTAGCTCACAATTGTGAAGGTCAGAAATCCAGGCAGGCTCAGCTGGGTTCTCTCCTTAGGATCTCACCACACTGCACTCAAAGTATTCACATGGGCCAAGTTCTTATCTAAAGGCCCCGAGGAAGAATCCACTTCCAAATTCATTCAGATTGTTGGCAGAATTCAGAACAAGGACATTCTGTTACATAACCACAGTGTAATGATCAAAACTAGGAAATTTCGTTTTGATCAAAATACTATTACATCATCTGCAATAATATTCAAATTATGTAGTTTTTGTCAATAGATCTATTATAGCTATTTTCATCTGACTTCCAGAATCCTATCTAGATCACCCATTGCATTTAGTTATCATGGTCCTTTAAATTCCTTTAACTTGGGGTATTTCCTCAGCCCTTCTTTGTCTTTCTTGACCTCATATAATTTAAAGACGAGTATTTTTACGAAATGTGCCCTCAATTTTGATTTTTCTGATTTTTCTTCTTGATTAACTTCAAAGTAAGTATTTTTGGTGGGAATACTGGACATGCAATGTTCTGTCCTCTTCAGTGCATCATTTCAGAAGTCCTATGATGTTGATTTGTCCCAGTGTTGGTGATATTAGCCCTGATCACTTGGTTACGGTGGTGCCTCCTAGATTTCTACACTGCAGAATTTCTCCGTTCTGCTTTGTAAATAATTTGTGGAGAAGTACTTTGATCTATGCAAATATCTGTTCCTCGTCAAACTAATTTTAGCATCTAGTGATGATTTTTAAAATTTCTGTCATTTTCTCTGTACTTCTAGTTGGCATGCTGCTGTAAGAAAACTGATTCATTTGTTTATATCAATATGAATTCATAGATTCTTATTTTACTCAATGTACTATAAATAGTTTATATCCTCATTTATATTGAGGCTCAATTTCACCCAGATTTGGCCAAGGGGATTCTTTCAAGCTCCTTCCCATGTCCTGTTGATACATCCTCATCATCTTTGATTACTTCCTTATTTTTTGGTGCACGGAAATGTTTCAGAATTGCTTTATATTTGAACCCCAGAATCAATCTTTTTCTCCAAGGAGACCTGTTGCTTTTTAGAGTAGAATGTAACTTTGAAGCCAATCAATCACTAGGTATGCTTATTGCTTCTGGTGTGTTATTATTACTTTTGTGACTTCACAGTGGAGAGAGCTAGGGTATAATACACACACACACACACACACACACACACACATATATTTCTTTATTTCAACAAATTTGAACATTAGGTTACTAATTTTGCTTGTTTAATTATAGAAAATAGGTGGGTATTGTTTTTCTACTTTATGGATGGCAAAAATAATCAGAAGGATTAGAAACACTATTTCTTTGGGGCGCCTGGGTGGCACAGCGGTTGAGCGTCTGCCTTCGGCTCAGGGCGTGGTCCTGGCGTTATGGGATCGAGCCCCACATCAGGCTTCTCTGCTATGAGCCTGCTTCTTCTTCTCCCACTCCCCCTGCTTGTGTTCCCTCTCTCGCTGGCTGTCTCTATCTCTGTCGAATAAATAAATAAAATCTTTTAAAAAAAAACAACACTATTTCTTTTTCGTGTTTAGTACTAAACTACTAAATCACTAACTCTGTTTTTAATAGATACTTTTTTACAACAGTTTTAGATTTACAGAAAAATTGAGAAGATTTGGGAAGATACTACAGAGTTCTCTTGTGTTTCATTCCTATTTTCCCCTATTATTAACAACCTTCATTACTATGGTACATGTTATAATTAATTAAACAATATGGATACATTATTGTTAATTAAAACTCACAGTTTATTGATATTTCCTTTACCCAATTTTCTTTATATGTTTTAGGGTCACATCTGGGATACAATATTACATTTAGTTGTCATATCATTCTAGGCTCCTCTTGACTGTGACACTGTGGTAATTACTCAACCTTTCCTCATTTTTTATGATCTTGACAGTTTTGAGGAATACGGGTCAGATATTTTATGGGATGCTCTTCTGTTGGCATTGTCAGATGTTTTTCTTATAAATAGACTAGAATTGTGGGGTGTTTTCAGAGGAAAACCACAGAGATAAAAGGATATCTTCATTACATCATATCAAGGGTACATACTGGCAATATGATTTTTCACTGTTGACGTTGACCCTGGTCACATTGCAGAAGGAGCATTTATCAGGTTTCTCCACAGTAAGATTATTCCCCCCACCCCTTCTATAATGTATTCTTTGGAAGAAAGTCACTACCCAAAGCCCACAGTGTTTTCTGTCCTTGAGGGTGAAGTATCTACAAAAATTATTTGGAACTCTTTCATGGGAGATTTGTCTCTTCTCCCTCATTTACTTATGTATTCATTTATTTACATCAGTATGGCCTCATGGATATTTATTTTGTACTTCGGGTTATAATCCAATACTACTTTATTTATCTTGCTGCTCAGGGATTGTTCTAGCTTAGTCCATTGAGAGCTCTTTCATTTGGTTCCTCTGTCCCTTTGATGTACTCCTATTAATGTGGTTTTTGTCTGTTTGTTTTTGAGCACTTCCCTATTTTCTGGCCCTACCAGATGCTCCAAGCTCATTTTGTGTATTTCCTGCCTCTGTAGGCTTGCTTTCCATAATATTTATTAGTCATTTTTAAGCTATATCCTGTATAGGTTTGAGCAAATGAGTAATATATGATGGGGAAGGAAGCCAGGTTTCTCACTCTTAGAGAAGGGAGTTACAAATGTGGAAAGGAGGAAGAATACAAGGTCTCCTGTGGGCTTGGATTAAAATTTAACATTTCAATATAAACTCATAGTTTTAAATTTAGGGATATCACTGGCAAGGCTCCTTGTCTCAAAGTCTGTTTTGTCTAACACTAAAATGGCTATTCCAGATTTCTAATGCTTACTGTTCACCTGCTGTATCTTTTCCTATCCTTTTATTTTCAAAGCGGATTTCTTGTAGATGGAAATAGATCTTTTTCCTGGAAAATCTTTGCCCTTCAATTGAAGTATTTGGTCCATTTATATTTTATATAATTGTTGAATCCCATGGAGTCTTTAGTCCACTTCCCACCATCCCTTGCAGCTCTTTCTTCTCAGGTATCCTGCCCTACAAATTCCAGCCACTTCAGAAACTGGCAATTCCAATATCTGGCTCCTTAACATAGTGACACTCCTATCCCAAGTGGGCTTCTCCCTGTTTTGCAGCAGGGAGATATTCTAGATGATCATGGCATAACCATGACTCCTATCTTACGTATTTCTCTTCTCACGAGGGTTGTGATACTGTGCTGCTTATTGTTTGATATCTAAAAAAAAAGTTGTCTGACATATTTTTATCTATATTTATTATTGTTTTTTATTTTTATGTACAACAGTTTTTCTGCAGCATGTGGGTGGTTTGTGGATGGTGTCTGTATGGTGGTGTATGTGTCAGATGTGCGTTGTTTCAGTGTTTTATGTTTGTGTGGAGTACTGTGGTGTGGGTATTTGTGTGGTGTCTGTATGATGTATATGTAGTGTGTATCTATAGCTATTTTTGTTGTGAGCACAATTCTAGTACAGCTACTCTATTATGCCTTGGAGAACTACCCCCAAATTCATCTTTTATTTATTTTTTATTTTTTTAAATACTTTTTTATTATGTTAGTCACCATACAGTATATGCTTAGTTTTTGATGTAGTGTTCCAAGATTCATTATTTGCATGTAACACCCAGTGCACCATGCAATACGTGCCCTCCTTGATACCCATCACTGGCCAATCCCATTCCCCTACCCCCCTCCCCTCTGAAGCCCTCAGTTTGTTTCCCAGAGTCCACAGTCTCTCATGGTTCATTCTCCCTTCTGTTTACCCCCCCTTCATTCTTCCCTTCCTTCTCCTACTGATCTTCTTGCTATTTCTTATGTTCTATAAATGAGTGAAACCATATGATAATTGTCTTTCTCTGCTTGACTTATCACTTTCACTTAGCATAATCTCCTCCAGGCCTGTCCATGTTGCTACAAATGCTGGGTAATCGTTCTTTCTGATGGCTGAGTAATATTCCATTGTATATATGGACCACATCTTCACCTTTTAAGCTATATATATCAATAAAAATACCATAGACCATAATATAATTTGTCATTCTGACTACCTTAATATGTACTTTTGTTTTTTCCTTTTCCAGAATTTTTTTCCAGGTTTGTTGAGGTGTGATTGACAAATAAATATTGTGTATGTTTAAAGTGTACAACATGATGTTTTGATATATGTATACATTATAAAATGATATCCCCAGTCAAGCTAGTTATAAAAGTTGTACTTTGTAGATACTTTGCAAATAATTTTCCACTGCTGAATTACCTGAATCTCTTCAAGTAAGGTCTTTCGCCCCTTCAGATAATTAAAATTCTGGCCAACGACAGAAAAAGAGAAGGATGTGTGGTGTGACAAGATGCGGGTATTGTGCAGGAACACAGAATTTACACGAGCGTGGTGCTTTGCTTTTTCTAAGACTTTTCACATACTTCTCTGTCAGGACTCTGTTGGTTACAAGTTTCAGAAACCTAACTCAAGGTGAATTAAGCATAAAGGAGAATGTACTGGCTTTTATAACCAACATCCCAGCATAACTGGCTTTGGTTATACTCCTGGGAGCCTGTCTCTCTCCGTTTCTCAGCTCTCCTTTCTCCTTTCTCCCCTGTGCTGGTCTTATTGGCTAACAGTTTGACACTCATACCCCTGGCTGCCATTCTACCGGTTTAACAAGCCCAGCAAAAGGGAACTCCTTGGTCAGTCAACAACTAGTTATTGAGAGCCTGATATGTGTGAAATAGGGGATATGTACAATGGTGACCTAGATAATTAATCAAAGAGCTTATGTTCTGGTGATACAAGAAAGAAAATAAATGAATAAATAAAGTAATTCGGGCCTTGGCAATTAATATGAAAAAGACAATACAGGGAATGTATATAATAATGTGGCAGAAAGTAAGTATGATGGCTACTTCATTTTACCCTCCTGTGAGTCCTCTGTGTATAAGAGGCATTTGACTTAAGACATGCATTATGATGGGAAGAAAAAGGTAGCTGGGTATAATCTAGCGAAAGACTATTTCAAGGGGAAAGAAGAGCAAGTGCACAGCCTCTAACATGGGAATCGGCATAGCCATGTTTGAGGGAGAGATGAAGTGAGTGTTTAGAAATATCAGGTGATGACGTCAATGAGGTAGACAGGAGTTAGATCACAATGGCTTTACGGGCCAAGGTTCAGTTTGGTTTTAATCCTGGCTACGAGGAGAATTGTAAGAGGACAGCCAAGAAATATGTGACCTTCCAGAATCGTTATCATGGAAACTATGTGAGGGATTTCCCAGCAACAAACCAGGGTTGAGACTTTTAGTCTGGCTCGAGGGCTGTGCCATCCGTAAATCAGTCACTGTGGCCAACATCACGTGCTGCTTCGACTGACCTCATCTCAAGCTATCCCAACTCCTGGGGCCAGGTGGTGAGGTCAATTCCATCTGAGCAACATGAACCAAAAGTAGGGATGGGGCGACCCTCTCACACTGCGGGGTCATTTTCAGAAGAAAAGTAAATGGTTGCTGGGTGGAAACAACAAAAACACATGTCCACTGCACGGTCTAACATGAGTGAAGAGCTGTCACCAGGACTGAGAAAGTCCTAGAGCCCTGCTGTGCTCTGGGAGCAATTCTCCTAATGTCGCAAGAGCTGTCCTCACCAGTTTGAGGGGTAAGATCTAAACACCGAGCAAGAATCTGAACTCTGAACAAGGTCATCTGGGCCCTAAAATCATATGCAAATGTAAAATCTCCCACTAAGTAAAATGAAAATAGGTTTCTAACATGCTATTTTTGTAAACTGTGGCCGAAGATCACCGGAGGGACCACATTTAATGAAAAGCTTTGTTTGGTAATATGTTCCAGCACGGTGAGGAGAGGCCAGAATCCTCACATTTCTACAGCACAAATATTCTGGGAAACTCAGGTGTGTCTCAGTCTCTGAGGATTCAGTTCTCGAGTCACTTTGAGGAACTCCAATACTATAAATCACTAGGATTCTCTGGTATTCATCTGAGAATTCTGAGGGAGAGAAACTGAAATACCGGCGTGGCCAGCAAGGATGCAGCCTGTCCTCTGTAAACAGCAATTCTCCTCAAAGGTTGGAGGAAAAATTGCTAATGCTGCACCCATCGGGGAAAAATAGGGGAGATGAGAGGAGATTCCAGAAATTATAGATCATTGAATCACATCTTATCATCTCAGTTCCGGGGAAAGTGATTGAGGGTTTAATTAAGTTTGGATAGTTGAATAAGTATAACCAGAAAGAGTTTCACGCACAGAATTTCCATATAGCATTTGGATTTGTATAATAGAACCATCTTAAGGGAAAACCTGGCTCAGAACTTTTATAAAACTACTCGTAAAAAAGAATGTCTGGCTTCTTTTATGCAGTCTGTGCTGCTGTGGCTAAGCTCAGAGCATGGATAATTCTGAGCCCCCCCCCCTTTTTTTCTTAATAAACATGGTGGGATGACAGTGATTTTGGTTGTTACATCTGCTAAAGCTTGTCTATTTTTAGCTTGCATTTTCTGATGGTCAAAACCGGTAGTCATCATTTTTACCCACAAGCTCTTATTGAGTACTGATCTGTGCAGAGGGCTATGTTAGAGGCAGAGGCACAAAGAAATATGCTCTTTGTCTTCAAGAAATTCAGTGACAAAATCATGGCATGCACAACCATTCTGAGGGCTCTCTCTCGGGAGAGGAGAGCTTGAGCATCGATGGTCATGCCAGTTGTCATTGGGAAGCTGGGAATTATTTTAGTCTTAAAGAAACAACCGTCTGACCTAAGAATAGGAGATGGGTGACCAGTGCTGTGTCCTTCTTGATTTTCTTTAGTTTCTACACTCTCCTCCTGGATTAGCTTTTTTATTGGGGCAATTTTAAATACTCTTTCCATGTGCTCATGATGTCCTACTTTATATTACTAGCCCAGGCCTCTCTAAAGCAGATTATATTCTGCTTCCTATTGTATATCTCCATCATAAAAATCTTAATAGTACAAGTGTCATGGAAAACAGTGTGGAGGTTCTTCAAAAAATTAAAAATTGAACTACCATATGACCCGGCAATCTCTTTTCTAAGTATATATCCAAAAGAAAATTGTTACCTCAAAGAGACATCTGCATCCACATTATTCACAACAGCCAAAATATGGAAATGATCTAAGTATCCATCAGTGGACAAGTGGATAAAGCAATTGTGATGTATATAATAAAAAGGAGATCCTACCATTTACAACAACATAGATGACCTTGGAGGACAAGATGCTAAGTGAAATAAGCCAGATACAGAAAGAAAAAGCTGTATACTCTCATTTACATGTAGAATCTAAAAAAGTTGAGTTCATAGAAGCAGACAGTAGAATGGTCGTTACCAGAGGAGAGGAGGTGAGGGAGATGGGGAGATATTGGTCAAAGGGTACAAAGTTGCAGTTACATGGGATGAATAAGTTCTGGAGATCTAATGTACAACATGATGGCTTCAGTTAATAATACTGTACACAAGAGAGTAGATCTCAGGTCCGCTCAACACACAACTGTAACTAAGTGAGGACTAGAAAGAACACATACGTAAATAATATTGACAAATTAAAATCAATGTGGACCCAGTAATCTTAATATATACCCATTTTAGTCTTAGCATTGGGATAGATATGTGTCATCTTGTTATTTAATAATGATGTTTTAGATTTTGCAGTGGTTCTACCTCTCTTTGTCTCTCTCTCCCCCCCATATTATTTCAATCCATCATAAATTTGCTAAAATAAGGTTGAATTATCACTAACAAAGTACTTCAGAGAATAAAAACATTTCCTCTTAGAAGGGTGTGTTCCTAAGAATATGAATCCTGATGAGGAAAACAAAACCACCATGGGATCCTATAATTAAAGCCAGTGCTGGCAAAAATAAAAATTCATCTCACAGCCACCCATGCTTGAGCATAAATCAAGATGCAGTGAATTTAGGGACTGTAGCCAAGAAGCTAGTGATAAAAATCTGAGAATATTGATTATTCCAAGTACACTGAAAAATGGACTTAAGAAAATTAATTTAACCCCTCAAAAAGGCAAAAAAAAATATATATATATATATAAACAAAAAAATAGCTAACCTCAGAGTCTTCCCCAGAAATCATCTTATCTCAATCACTTTCTTTTAAGCTGATAGAGAAGAGGCTCTTCAGATAAGTGCTAATGTTTACCCCAAAAGTTTCACTTGTTGTCTGACTGCCTCCAGATCCACTTTGAAGATTTTTGTGAGGTCAAGTAAGGTGCTGCTAGCTCTTCTGAAGTATAAAAAAGGAAGAATGTTTTTCAGGTTGAACCAGCTTGCAGGTCATTAGTACACTGAGAAATGGAAATGGTTCACGATGAGTTTCCAAAATGGAATTAGTCTGCACAACTACAAAGACCAAATGTTCTTTATGTTCAGAAAAGGAGGAAAGCTATCCATTTTTTTAAAAGACAGATGATAGCACAAAGTAGGCAAGGTACATTAGATCAGCAGTTAGTACAGTATTTCATCTCAGCACACCATTAAAGTGATTAAAAATCTCCCTACTCCAAGCCTTATCACACTCAATCTCAGTAGACATTACCTCTTACTTGAGCCTAACAGTTGAAGCCATCAGGTTTAATCTCCCTTCACTGTGCCGCCTCCCCTTAAACTTACGTATATCCACTTCCGTCTTTTAATCCTTTTCTTGCCTTTCAGAGCCCATGGGGGATGGGGGGGAACCACTTGTTTGGCTACTTGTGGACTGTCCAGAAAAACAGTGGCTTTAAAAAGCTAGGTGACTTCATTCCCCCAATATCACTGTGATTGGGAAGAGGGGAATATTCTGGGGCTGGGGCAGAAGCTTTGTAGTGGCAACAGTGGGCCAGGCTCCTTTATCTTTCTGCCCCTCCTGACTTAGCACTTGAGTGCCATCTCAGAGAGTTGTCTCATGTCACTGTTGCTCTAGCTGTCATGTCCACATACCTGGAAACAGGAAAGAAGAAAGGAAAAAAATCAAAAGGCCATCTTATTATAATCAATAATTTTATAACTTTGTAGGGTGACAGATGATAACTAGCCTTCTCATGGGGGATCATCTATAATGTATAAAAATCACTATGATGTACACCTGAAACTAATAAAATATTGTATATCGTTTATACTTTAGTTTTTTAAAAAGGGTATCTTACAGCTTAGATAGTCATCTTTCCAAGGAGATTTCCTATACCCAACAATTTGTCTGACTGGGTACCATACTGTCATACAGCCAGTCCTGTCTGCAAGGAAAGACAAGAGACAGTTCTTCTAGAGCTTGACACATCTCTGCCTCCCTCAAACAAGGATTCTGTTTGAAAGGGAAAAGGTGACAATGAATTTAAATAAACAATTCAGTCACTGCCATGATATCTTCAGTCATTTTTAATACCTTCAAATTTTCTCCTTGTTGAAATGCTACAAAAAGGGCAAGGAAGAAAAGGAGCTGAAGCTCTGGAATCAGACGGATGTTCCAATCCCGAGTTCATCATTAATTAGCTCTTGAATCTTGCTCAAGTTATTTAAAATTCCTAAGCCTTAGTGTGTGTATAAACTGGAGATAGAAACACCTATTGTGAACACCTATTTGGGGAACTAAGTAAGTGTTAAGAACTACTGTAGTGCCCGGAACATAGTAAGTACTCAATCACTAGTAGGTAGGTAGGTAGGTAGATATATACATACATACATACACACCATGTATCATGTATATATGTATGTATGTATATACATACATATGTACATACGTACCATGGTCTATATATCTGTATATATAGATACCAGATCATTTGATCGATCTATCATCTATCGATACCGTGAAATAATGCTTTGATTTTCTTTGAAACAACTATGCTTTCCTGTTGTCCCTATAGACACCTTTTTTTCTTGTCTGTCAAGAAAGTACTGATGTGCCCAAATTTTGTTCTTGGCTCCCTGACCCCCTAATTCTATGTTTCTCATCCATTATTTTGGTTTCAATTAGTACTCAAATGCCGATGACGCCCAGGTCATTCAGACCCCTTCTTTAGCTTCTGAATCACCCCTGGGTATTCTCAAAGTGTCTGTAATAGGTTGAATAGTGATTCCTCTCCCAAGGATTTACACACCCAGAAACTCAGATTGTGACCTTTTGGAATAAGGGTCTTTGCAGATGTAATTAAGATAAGGATCTTAAGATGAGATGATCATAGTGGGTCCTAAATCCAGTGAGAGTTGTCCTTTCAGGAGACAGAAAACAAGATGACACACAGAGACAAAGGAGAGGAGGCCATGTGAGGACAGAGGCATAGATGGGAATGATGTGTCTGTAAACCATGGAATACCAAGAATTACTGGTAACAACCAGAAACTAAGAAAGAGACATGGAACAATTTCTTCCTCAGAGTCTCCCAAAGGAACGAACCCTGCCAACACATTGATTTTGGATTTCTGGACTCCTAAACTCTGAGAAAATAAATTTTGCCTGCTTTAATCCTCTAAGTTTTTAATAATTTGTTATGACAGCCCTAGGAAACTAATAACAGGGTCTGAAAGCTGAACTCTTCGTTTACCTCTCTGAATGTGTTTCTCTGCCCGTATTTTCTAACTTATTTTGTGACCACTATTCCAATAGACAGCCGAGCTTGTCATCCTTAACTTCACCCCCACCATCTCCCTCCTCATCCTACCACTTACCAAACATCCTATCTGAATATTCCTCATATCTGGCCTTAATTCTCCAAAACCTTTGGCCATTTCTCTGGTTCGGGCTCCGGTAACCTCTTATCTGGTCTTATACAAGAGTTTCCCAGTGTGTCTTCCTGCTTCCCAGATTATCCCACTCAAATATATCCTTCACACATTTGCCAAAGAGATCTGGCCAAAATGCAGAACTAACCATGAGCCTGACTGCTTAAAACTCTGGATGGTACCTCACTCCTTGCAGGATAAAGCCCAAGAACCATTCCAGTGATGATTCGGCACATTCCATCTTGGCTGTGTGCCCTTGTCCATTCCATCGCTGGTCCTGGCATATCCCTCTGCGCACCACTATATACCCCCTTTGCCATCTAGTGCCATTTCTTTTCCATTACAATTCAATGTGTACACCACTATCTCAGAAGCCTTCTTCATCCCTGTCTCAAATAGGTACCTTTCTCTGAGTTCCTGTCATACCTGGATGTTTACTATGAGCTATATGCTTTGCACATTATATTAAATTTAAGCAAATTCATTATGGTGGTAATTAGAGATAAATAGGGAATCTAACTCCCCTGCTAGTGTGAGCTCTTTGAAGGCAAGGACTTCTCTCCTTCACCTCTTTATCTCCAGAAACCAGCACAGTGTCTGGTGGCCACTTGTGCCTAGATCCTCAACTTATCCTCGATAAATAGCTATTTAAGGACCAAAGAGCTTAAATTTTCTCCTATGAAACTCTCAGTTCCCTTTACAATGTTTTATCTCCATCACTGGTACTTGTTGACAGTTAGTAACCTTGAAGTCATCTTAAATCCTTTTTCTTATTGGCCACTACAGTCAATTCACCCAAGTCCCTCCTTGCTTCCTGAATCACACAAGGTCTGTAGCAGAGACCTAAAGGACCAGTGGGTTAACGTACAGGTTCCAGAGTCAGAGGGTCTGGGGTCGAATTTTTGCTTTGCCATTCCCAAAGCATGTGCCCCTGGCCATGTTATTTGATGTCCCTGAACTTCATCCATGCGTCTGTGTAATGGGAATGATCATCGCACCTACCTCAGAGGATCACTGCCCTCTACTGGTCACTAAGGAAAAGGCGTGAGCTGAAGGTAGAGAATGCAGCGGATGGATTGAGAGTCACATTGCTCTCCCGGCTTCAGTGCTCTATATAACCTCAGCAGCTCTGTCTTATAGACATGGGCTTTGAGCTAAATGTTAGATTTCATTGACTATTGCTTTCCAGTGGTGCGTAAATGACTAATATAGGCTATGTCCATTTTTTTCCATATGATTTGCAAGCCTTGCTGAGGGTAGAGACACTTCCCCCCCTCTCCCCAGAATGATTTCACCAGGCTCACAGGTGCTTTACTTCCCCTTACTATGTGCCATTCTTACCCTTCACAATACATTTCCTGTTTTTATATGAAGTGTACGATTTGTGCTCCAAAGTGTCATGTTGATCATAATACCCTTCTTCATGGAAGCAAACAAAAGCTTCTGGTTCTCCATCAAATTAAGCTCAAATGCTATAGGATTCAAATTCCTTACTAAATTGTTTTTCTTACAGCACTACTCTGACCTACTGTGCCTCTTAGTTTCTAGTCGAACAAAATTACCTATTATCCACTTCAAACAACACAACACGCCTGATGGTTGCCTCAAAGCCACACATTTTTAGTCAGGATAATATTTTTAGAAAAATGCTAATACGTTTTTCTCTTTGATTTTCAGGTTCATAGACTTCCCTAGTGGGACTGAGGCATCCATCCACCAAGAGAAAATCCAGTTGTTAGCACAGGAAAGAATCGAGAAGCAACAAGGTAATGCTAAACTTCTGACATTCGAGGTAATAGTTATCAGTAAGGAGCTAGCTTTTGACCGGGTTTCCTGAGAAAGAGGGAATTTCCCAAATTCCTCTAGTTCCAATCTATTAGTAAGAAGAACAAAGCCTAGAAGAAGCATGCAAAGCATCTTCTGTGATAGCTAAGCCATGAGGTTTGCTGACCTGGCTACCAATAACATCGAAACAGTGAAAGAGGGAAAATCTTGTATAGCTTTGGTGACACATGGGAAATGAATGGTTTTTGGAACTGAGGCAGGCAGTTGGGTCTCTGCACTCTCAACACGTGCTGCAGGGAGCATTATCTGATACATTGAGGGAGACCCGACCTCAGTTTCCAGCTTCAGTTCTCTGAATAACTTCAGCGACTCTGTCACACAGAGCTTCGGGGTTCTGTACTTTTGTGTCTTTTCAGTGTCATTCCCTTCCCTCTTGTGAAGGTGTAGGATCCTCCAGGGCAAAAACTCCCCACGTCCCAGAGTTCAGTGTCTGATTTATTGGTGCCAAAGAAGGATGGATTCTTTCCAATGACCATGCAAATCATCACTGAGCTACTAGGTAGAGGCTGCAAGATGAAAATACATGCACACTCGAGAGAAAAAGATGGAAGGTCCCTATTTAAACCTCCCGGCTAGCAGATGTTCATTGCCTTCCAAAGAATTGTGGCCATGATGGGATAGGTGAGGAAAGACCACATTTTAACCTCATATAGTCATATAGATTGGTTTAAGTCTTACTGCAAAATTGTCTCACATATTGCATCCAAGAGCCTCAAGACTGATCGAGAATCAAAACAACTATTTATGCTAAGAGGTGCTGAGATGATTATGGGCACTATGGCCAGGCGGACTTTGTAATAAATAATTTATGAAAAAGGAATGAGGAAGACATATTTTGAATGAATTGATTAGCTTTTTATTTGCTGAGTGTGAACTGTAAGCCAGGAACTGTGCTCAGACTAGGCTTACAGAGAGAAATGATGTCCAGTGCCTTCACATGGCTAATATTTATGCAACACCATTCAAAATACTTCATATGAATGAATTGATTAACATTAACAGCCTTTCAATACAAACAACAACTACTTTTACTGCTTTTCTCAGATGTTCAAGGTCATACCATTGGTAGTAAGTGAAGCCAGAAAGTGAACCATAACAACTCGTTTTGGAGTTTATGTTCTTCACCATCATGGTTTATAATCTGTAATACAGTTATATGGTTATATGACTAGATATATAGGGTTGGCATTGAAGAGACCTGGGGAAACACCAGAAGAAAATTTAGGAGAATATTTTTATATCTTGGAATGGGGAAGGACTTTCTAAGCATGAACCAAACCCAAAAGCCATAAAAGAAAAGACTGACATATTTGATATATGATAAATAAAAATCTTTGTATAGTCAAAGGAGCCATATATACTTAACATGTAAGTTCCTGCCTGGGCAAAATATTTTCCATACATTTCACATATAGGAGGTTATCAGTGTTTATAAAAATCCCATAAATCAATGAGAAAAAATGAATAAGCAAGGGGTAAGAAATGTTTTAGAAAAGAAAAATCACAGAAGACAAAATACAATGGCTAGTAAGCCATGTGAAAAGATGCTTAATGTCACTAATAAAGCAGTGCAAATCAAAATTTTGAGATACTTCTGACTGTTTAATTGGCAAATACTCAAATATTTGATAGGAAGTAGAATTGTACAAGGGTATGAGTACCCATCCCCATTTGACTCAGAGGTATCAAAGGCGTCAATCAGAATCTCAGGGATAGAGCAGTTTGCAATGGTTTGAAAATTCCAAGGATAATTGCTGTTGAAAGAGCCATGTTCATTTTTCTTTCTTCTTAATGCCATTGATATTTCTTCATTGATAAAACTCATGATAAGTCAAATAAGAAGGCTGAAACAAAATACATAAATCTAAATATACTTAGAATGTTGGCTCCAGAGTATTTTGGAAATCCACTGCTTTCTGTTCATGGTGACATGCTTCTTCTATGGGATACACTTTCATGGAGAGAACATTTGTAACCATGGGCTGTTTTTTATTTTATTTTTATTCTTTGCCATGTTTTATTTCTACACAGAAGACATTTGCTATCCCCAAAACCTAAATTAATCAGAAGTTCCTGAGAATCCCGTGAAGTGTGAGAAAAATGTGGGATTGACACTTGTTCCTATTATTTTGATTAACAACAAAATCTCTTGAGTTTTTTGAAGGGAGATAAGAATTTATTAATACTTTAGGTAGGGGCCTTAGAACTTTTTCTTTTTTTTAAGGAAGCAGGGAAAACCAGGGAAAAAGTTGGGCTCTGCAGAAAACTTAGACACTGTTCCAAACAGATAAGTCATTACTGTGTGATAAACACCGTGCCTTTCACAGACCAGCTCTTTAACGAGATTCACTTTCTGCTGACTCATTCAGATACACCTAGTGGTAGAACTTCAAAAATAAAAAATGAAAAGAATTAAGACGTGATCCCATTATCCTCCTGGGAGAACTGCTGACTTCACTGGCATCAATCCTCTAAAGACTTATGTAAATTCTCAGTTGGGTAGCTAGTGTTCATTTTTTTCATATAAGTATTTTACTGAGATTCTCTGTGGGGATAACTTTTATCTTCTAACATTTTCTGGATAAGCACCCTCAAGAGGGATCAAACACTCTGATGGCTGTTATCCAGTTTGGCTTTCTTCAAAACTTAAAAAAAAAAAAAAATAACCCTTTGGAAGATACATTAACTCTTTCAGAGCACACAGGTGTCATCAGGGAATTATAACAATGGAAGAGGTCTCTGGGTGCAAGGTTAGAAAGACATGGCTGAGGCGTGTTTAAGGCCAGCCTTGCCCTTCAGTCGCTAAGGTGCCTGGGAAACTCAGTTAAGTGCTGTGAACCTCGTATGTTTTCATCAGTAAGGAAGTCACACTTGATGACCTTTGAAATCTTTTCATACTTGAGATCTGAAATATATGAGAAAATGAGCTCTAATAAAATATTCTAATACACTGAAATAGGAATCTCCTAGCTTAAATTAGATGGTGCCTTTTAATTATTATACGGCATCAGTGATTTGTTCTGTGAAGCTGCTGAAATCACAAATTTTATTCAAGGCACTTTTTCTGTTCGTGTTTTTTTTTTTCCTTATCCTTGACATTATTTCTAATTATTATGATCCTGGTCATAAATTCAACAATTTGAACATGCCAGAAAGATGATTTTCTGGCCAAAAAGGAAAAAAAAAAAAGCTTTTAATATGCTGCGAGATAAGCTTGCTTATGCTGCAGAAACAAATTAATTGAATAAAATGATATCTTATTCAAAGTGTGGTTGGAGCCCTGTACCTCCCGGGCAGGCTCCTTGCAGCGCCTCAGACATCCTGGCTGTTCCCATGCTGTGGCCCTTTTGTTTCCGTGCAGATTGTATGCAATTGCTGCAATGGGACAGGAGAGAGCTGGGAAGTCACTCACTGAATCTGGCTCTTAAGTGCTTTCCACCGGAAGTTACACACATCACTTCTGCTCATAGCTCATTGGCCAAAACAAGTCATGAGATGCTGCCCAACTGCTAAAGTATTGAGAGTGTGGGGCTGGGGGCAGGCAGATAGTCAGCCAGCAGTATATCTCATATCTCTTCCACACCTCTCTTCTTTTTAATCTACCATAACTTCGAATCGGTCTTCCCTTATCCATCAATCCGTTGATTGTGTCACTAGTTATCCGCAAGGTACTTCCTAGGTACTTTAGGTAAGGTAAAGGTGAATAGGCTCCATCCCCTTCAGCTAGACAAAGGAGGAAGAAAGATACCAAGAGCGACACAGATTGCTATCTCATTCAATCTGTCCATTAATGCTAGTAAGGCATTGATATTTTCTTTATCTTTATCGATAAGAAACTAAGACCCAAAGAGATTAAGTAATTTGCCTAAGATCACATGGTGAATATGTGGCCAGACTATAATTCCGACCCTGGTCTGTTTGAATCCTGTGGCTTTGCTTTTTTTCCATCATCACCCTTGACTTGTCAGTCTTCAGTTAGCCAACGGGAAAGATCAGCTCGAACAGATGTTCTGTGTTTCTTTCACACATTAGAGTGGGAGGTGGTGCATTGAAGTCGTTAAGAGGATGACCTCTGGAGTCAAAATGCCCAGAGTTTTAATCTTACTAGTTTTGTTTACTTGGGCAAATTACTGAGCTTCTCTAAGTTTTAGTTTCTTTACCTACACAATATGTTGAGATAATTAAGTGGAAAAACAAACCAGTGTGAAACGCTTGGCACATACTCAGTGCTCAGTTAGTGTCATCGTCAGCATTTCTGTCGTACCATCTTGTGAATTACCACCATCATTGTAGTCCAAACTCTTGCCTGAAGTGCAGGGCAAAGGATCCTCCACTTATGATTCTGGGAACCTCGGTCATGACCCAGTTTCTTATGGGATTTTTTCCTGGAGCCAAGACATATCTTGTTATTATGTGGGACATTGTTGATTTGTTTCAGCTCTTCACATTCAAGCAAAGGGTCTCAGTTGGCCTTTAAAGATAGCTTTAAAAAATCAGAACTCATTTTCTACTATCTCATTTAATCTCTACTGGCTTTCTAATATTTTTGTTAATTTCTAATTCACTCTTAAATTTTTATTCTTTCAAATAGATAAGAAACAGTAGTATAAAAAGACACATGGAAAGCTTGAATCACAAACACCAGAAGGTCAGGTTCTTTTTATCTCAATAGCTTCACAAAGACTTGGAGCAACTTGACACCCTTTCAAGGACATACCTTTGACCACTTCCTCACCAACAACTGCCCTAACCCGCAACCCACTTCTGACCACTACCTCCTGTCCTTCCCACACACTCATACCAATACTCTACCAGTTAAACCCAGATTCTATTGGGTCCTCTAATTCATGGACTCTACCACTTGTTTGTATCAACCTTCTCACGTTTTCACATGTCTCCTTTGTAGTTTCCATTGTTCGTCATTACCAGCACACCCTTGCAAGCACTTGAATGTCTGTATACCTCCCTTCCTGTATTGTGCTCACTTGGCCAAGCCACAAGTCTAAATAAATCAAACTATCTACCTATTTTGCCCACATTCCAGGAGCTGCACATTTGTGGAGAAAAGAACAAGTTTGCCAATGGCCGCTTTCATCTTAAAATCCTGATTTTGACTCGCATGTGGGTATTCAGTATTGCTGTTCAGTTTTACATCACTTCCCCAGCATTGCCAGTTTCCAAAATGACTGTTTCAGAGCTACTTTTCTCACCGGAAATCCTTGCACCTCTTCTTTCCAACATTACATTGTCAGCTAGTGACTTCCTTCATTCATCACTGAAACTAAATAAAATCTGCCGAAGAGGAACACTTCCTTTTCCCGACTCCAAAATCTACAATGCCACCCGCATTGGTTCCTACAACCTCTGCCTTCTCTTTTCTCACTCTGGATGAAATGTCTTCATTCCCATCAAAGCTCTGGGTCCCATCCCCTGTAGACTTTGCAAGAACAATCTGTCTAAAATTTTGCACTTTCCCTCTGCATTCTCAATTTATTACTGCCTCCTGAATCACTTCCATCAATATGCAGACCTGTTGTAATGGCACCTATATTTGCTTTTGGGTGTCCTCCTGAGAATTACACATTTTGTTGGTAGTTTCCTTTGATTCCTCTATGTACAGATTTTCCAAATGTTACATGGGGCTATCTCTGACTTTTGATCACAGAGCCTTTCATAGGTTTCCAAAGCCTCTAATTTCCTGTGTTAAATCCCTTTCTGCTTGAAAAATCTGGAGTGACTTCTACTTTCCTGTCCAAATCCTGACTGACACATATGTCAAGCTTCATTGTCTTATAACTTTTCTGCATGTCACCCTTCTTCTTGGAATGTTGTGTCTTTCTCCCCGATCTCTACATAGCTCGTTGCTTCCTTGTTGTGGTTTGGATTACAGTTTCAGTAATACTTCCTCATCCAGCCACTTACTATCGCATCCTCTGTAATTTAATTTGTGATATACACTATTTATAATCATATTTTTTTTCTTGTATATTTATTCACTAGAACGTAAGCAGTCCTGTTCATCTGTGTGTTTCCAGTATCTAGAACAGTGTTTGGGTCCCAGCGGGCACCCAATAAATATTTCTGGAATAAAGGAATGAAAACTGACCATCGTCCAGCACTTCTCTGTGTACCTAGGAATATCAGTGATTGGAATTTTAGGTTCCTCTGACTCATTGTAAGGGAAGTCTCTTGGGGACCAAAGACCGTTTTCAGTACTGTGAGAGCTACAAAGTTGAATTAGAGGAGCCAGTCAAGGAAATAAGAAACAGGATCTATATATGGCCACAGTGTAAAATAGAAAGTGTCATCATTGTGCACATACTACAGCTATGGGGGTTAAGAAAAAGATATGCTCCTTCCATCTGGGAAGATAAGGGAAGGTTTTCTGAAAGAGGTAATATCTGAATTGGGCCTTGAAGGATAATTAGGATGCAAAATGGATGGGAAGAGCATTCAAGAGTGTTATCCTTGGCTCCAAGCAGAGGTGAAGCAAATTCAGAATACAGGGAATTGGGGATAATTTTGCGTGGCTGGAAATCACGGTGTGGAAAGCAGAATGTGAGATGATGGACCGTACTCGGAAAATAAAGACATTTCACGTAAATCCCCAGACAGACCCACTGGTTTTCACTTAGAAACTACTTCCTCATATACACATAGAGATTTTAAATTTATTTAAGGTGGGGATTAAGTTTGCAGTTAGAGAATAGCTCATTTATGCTAACAGCCTTGAGGCTCTAAGAATTCTGTTTATTACATTAGAAGCCACACCATGTTTTACATTCTAAATACTCTGTTTCGGATTCCGGGTTGGGAATCTCTGCTCACTCCCTGAATGTGAAGTAGGCTGCATGCAAATGCATTTGTTCATAATGAGCTTTTAGCATCTCTCCTCCTCTCTGAGGTTGAAATCAATGTACATTCTTGCTTTTTAAGTCACGTCAGTAATCTTCCTGGAGAGAGCAGAAGTTGATTAAACCTACTCTAAATCATCATAAGCCTGTTGAAAGACATTCTCCTCTTGAACTTCTGCTTTACTGTAAAACAACTGAACAATTGAATTTGAAACTGTCTCAGGGTGAAGTTAAAAGAAGATATAAATCTTCCTTGATGTTCTTGAACATCTAATAATAAAGCGATTGTTGCTGCATTGTGGCTTTATTAGTTTCTTAGACACTCTCTTACTCACCACCAATCATCATCCTTCAAAAGTGCATTCTCCTGCCTTGCTGCCTTGTCTTGCTAAACAGACCGCCTTCACAGGTTTTGTTATAATGCTGCTTAGTTAAAACAGTTGTTGCAAGTTGGCTCTTTGCTCAGAGTTACAGAGTGAGAATGGGATGATGGATTTTGTTTCCTGGAAGCTCTTATGTCACGGATGTGAGTACTGATGCATACAGACAGAATTCACAGCAGAAACTCACAGATTTCTAATTAGTCACCAAAGATCAAGTATTCACTTAAAAAAAAAAAATAACAACTTGAAATATACTATCATGGGGAGTGATAAACGAGTAGAACATGGTTCTGCTTTTTTTCTATTGCAGGAAATAGGACAATTATATGTTCAAATACATGTACATTTTCTCCTATAAAAATGCATATAGTCATATGTCCGTTGGGGGAAAGAAGGAGAATCAAAACAAGTTGGCTATTTGTACACGTCGTGCTAAGTTTCCTAAGTCCCGGGGAGAATTTCAGGAAGTCTGAGATACCAGGGAACCATAGTTTCCTCCTTGAAAGCAATAAAACATGATTCATGATCTTAAAATGACCTTTTAGAGACATTTCTTTCATCACCTTCCTTCCTATGCTCTGGTATGGATGTACGAGATCTTTTGGGCTATCCACTGTTCAGAAATTCTAAGAATTTTTTGATTCTCACAAAACCACAGTAATAAGACAAGTTGAGCTCTGTGAAAGGAAATCTATTACTGTCACTTATTACAGACAAGGCCTGTTTCTGATGAATCCTAGCAGGAGGAAGCTGACAAGACCATTAAAAGTGGAGGTCACCGTTTGGACCCCTTTTTTAATTTTAATTTTTTAATTAGTAGCCACCATTTAGTATCAAACCCAGTGGTCCCTGTGCCTCATTCACATGTGTTTGGTCCCAGCAGCTAGTTCACGTTTCAATCCCTGTAATAATATTTTCTTATTTGTGGTTGAGGAGCTAGATTCTTTTTTTTTTTTAAGACATTTAATTTTTTTAATTTTTATTTTTTAAGATTTTATTTATTTATTTGAGAGAGAAAGAGCCTGAGAGAGAGAGAGAGAGAGAGATCATGAGCAAGGGGGAGGGGTAGGGGGAGAAGCAGACTCCCTGTGGAGCAGAGAACCTGATGCAGGACTCGGGGTCCTGGGATCATGACCCTAGCAGAAGGCAGATGCTTAACCGACTGAGTCACCCAGGCGTCCCAAGGAACTAGATTCTTGAAGAATTGAAGTGTTTTGTTCCAGGTCACACAGCTGACTGATAACTACACAAGTACCTTACGGAGATGAGGAAATTTAATATGTTTTATTCCATTGTATTAATCTCCAAATTCATACATGTCTCTGCCATTAGACTTCTATAACTGTGAATTTGAATATCTATAAATTGGCAATAGGGTTGGGGTTAGGGAAAGGTGACTACTTCTTTAGTAATCGTCATTTGTCATTTCCTTTCCCCGAAGGAAAAGAGAAGGCCAACTCACCTTTTCTAATTTACCACAAGTCACATTTAAAAAATATTTATTAGAGAAACATAATGGGGAAAGAGTCAAGTCAGCATAGCAAAGAGAGAAACACAGATAACAGAGTAAATACTTTTTAAATTCAATCTCAATTATTTCAACATTTAGGGCAATTGGGACAAGATTTGGCTTAAAAATGGAAAGTAGCTTTTAAAATTTCTACCAGCTGCTGGGCACTATGACTATGTTATCTTATTCATACAACTGTCTCCCCTGGGAGGTGTTTGTCAGCATTCCTACAGAAGGAGAATCTGAGGTGTTGGAGAGGTTAAGAAATATCCCCAAGGCTACCCAGCCCGCAAGTGGCAAAGTTGGAATTGGAACCAGGTGTGATCTGAAGTGTGCACTATTGACAGGAGACAACTCGCTTCTTTCTCTACTATTTTCTTAGACACAAATTTTGTGCAGTTGAAAGTGTAAATAAGTTTACAAAGGGAATATTCTAAATGGTGGTGAAACAGAGTTTGTCCAAGTGTAAAGTGCCCGGAGAAAGTCTGTTGTGTTTACCATGAAGCAATCTAATTTGAACCAATTCTTATTTACTCAAGAAAGCAAATTCCCTTAGGACTTTGATTAGGCACAATTTTCTTAATCAGAATTAATTTTGTGCTGGAAAGTAACAAAAGAACATTTCTTTAGTGCTGAATATTCCATAATTCAAGCTCATCTGGAGTATGCAGTTAGCCTTATTCAAATTTATATAAATTTAAGATTTCTCCCTGAAATACTGAAATGAGGATGACACCCACATATATATATATACACGTTCCTAAGTTTCCCAAAGCATCTGCAAGTCACTCACAAAAATAAGTAAATGTGACCCATTTCTTTATAGACAACAATCCTTTTCCCTTCCAGGACTGCTGAAAATCTTTTCTTTGAAACCCCTTTGAGAGCTAAATCTCTCTGGACAGGCCGAGGAGGATTAGCATGTATTCCTTTGGCTAGCAGCCTAGCAGGGTCCAAGGAAGATAAAGGGATTTTCAAACATGGTTCTGATGAAGAAGGCAGACAGAAAGAATGGTTGAGGGACACGTAACACCTAACCTAGGACACCTTCAACCCCAATCAAACCCCAGAGGGGTTGCTTCTGCAGAGAGCGCCCTCCTTTCTCAGAGCTTACTGAAATAAATTCTGGGCCCCTTTCAGGACAGATTTGAATGGTGAATTACTCTGCTTGAAGATGAAAAAAGAGTAGGGAAGCTTTTCTTTTCCCAGGAGGCAGCATCCCTATTTATAAACGGTAATGAAATTGACACAGGTAAACTGATTATGCTAAGTGTACTGGGTATACAGAACCTCTGAGTACTATTTCCTTTGCCTTCTCTTTTGGGTTTATACTGAAAGTTGTGATTCCGGGGCTCAGCAACACAAGTCCCAATCAGTGAATAATTTATTAACCTTTAATAAGTCACTGATCCCTTTGTCCCTCAGTCTGAATTATGAAGTAATAGCTTTCTTAGTAAATTGTTTTGAGATTTCTTGTTGAAAGGATAAATATGTAGTAATTATGAAGCCTTTTTAGCAACGTTTTGAAAAGAGATTCTAACCTAAACCCCAGCTGACAGGAACTGTTTATTTTTAACAGGCTGGAAATAAACTATTTCAAAATAATGAGGAACAAAGCATATTTGAAGTGATATTTTCACATAAAAAAGTGATACGGAATCATATAAAACAGAGTGACGTACAAGAAAAGCATTATTTAGTTATCGGACAATTCCTATGGGCTAGATTCCAAAGTTGGAGAAGATCCCACTGCTGACCTCAGGGAGCTCACAGTCTAGAGGGGCTGACAGGTACACCAGCGCCAGTGCCCAGTTCTAATTCGTAGAACTTATTGGCCAGGTCTTCATGTCCAAACCAAAGAATTTTAGAGCTGGCAGGGATCCTAGAAATATTTAGTCCAACCCTTTCATTGTGTGGAAGAGGAGCATGAGATCCTGAGAAATGAAGGGACTTGACACAAATACAAATACAAACACTGACAGCTCTCAACTTCCGGTGTGGCTCTTTCTCTTTTATACAGATTGAAACCAAGTCAGTCGGTCAAGTCTGTGAAAGAAATATATATAATATATACAGTATAGGTATATAAGTATTATGAATATAGTGTTATGTAGGTATATATAAAGTTATACATTCATATGAAATTATATACAGCATGTATTATATATTACATTATATACTATGCCCTCCATATCATATGACATATAATATAGATTAGTTTTACTTGCAATATGTATGCATCCTATTATACATTATATATGTGTTATCAATAAAATGAAATAAATATGCCAAAAAAGTATTGCTTGGGCAAACCAGAGAACACCGATCAGGTCATTAGGTGATAACCTGGACTCCTCACTTTTCCCCATCATTTTGGCCTCCCCCTCTTGCTGTTTAAGTCATGTACTACCTTGCAGCTCTTCCGTGTAACCTCTCTCGGTGACCGTAAGTCACTACTGGCTGTTAACAGCCTTTCCGCATCCCATCCCATGAGATAGTGGACACCTGATGAGCTCCCTAATTGAGAAGCAGTCCATGTGATCACTGAGAACATGAACTTTAGAATCAGGCAGGTGCAGGTGGGGGCGCATCCTGCCATTTTCTAGATACAAGAGTTAAGAGCGATTTCCCTCACTGCTCTAAAGCTGTTCATTTCCTTATCTATAAAATGATAAGAGCTGTATCTTTGTATTGTGTCTTTGCAGGAGTCACGTGTTCATAGGCACGTAGCACTCAGTAAATAGAGGCTTCCTTGCACACTATGACTGCTCCGTAAACATTGGTTAAGCCAAATCAAATTTTGCTTTCCTTCAAAATTTCTTTTATATTCCTCCCTCTTCAATCTTAGCCTCCTTCCTTTAATTTTGGCGCCCCAAAGCAGACAGATAGATCATAAAAGCTATTTTAAATTATTTATATTCACCTTTGGGTCCTCTAAGAAAACAAACAGCCAGCCGTGTCAGATTTTGCCAACAGCATTCTCTTTCTTGTTATCACAGAGCAACAAAGGCAGCTTTGGAAGTTTGTAAAAAGCCGTTTGTTTGTTTGTTTCCTGGTAACTCATCAGCAGTGATGAGAGAGAAGCAAATGTGTCAAATGGTAACATGAACAGTCTCAGTAAGTAAAAAACGGTGGAGTCTCAGAGTTGCTCTCGGTGTGGAAACACATCAAATGAAGGGCTGATTATCTGTAAGAAAGCCAAATTGACGAATTTCCTTGGAAATTTCCAGGTAGCAGTTGAAGAAAAACAACTGTGGACTGTTTCAGCCCACGTTATCTATCTAATTGACTTATTCTCCTCTTGATTTTGCCATAGATTCTGCCTCTTCTCTCAGCTCAGTTTGTCACCAATCTGGATTATTGTAAGGTTAATTCCTATTATAGCCATCTCTAAATATACCACAGCTCTGCCCCACTGTTACTGTTTCTTCATCTCAAAGAATTATTGCAAGATCAAAAGAGCATGTCCTACTAGCTGTGCCTTCTAATACGTCCCAGATGCACCCCACGGACCCCACATGCGCAAACCACTGACATCTCTGACCTGACCTTCTGCAAGAGCCTCTTGTCTCTCTCTTTCTCCTCTTCCCCACTATCATCTCTTCTCCACCCAACAGCAGATGTAATGATATTTAAAACCTACAGATAAGTTCCCTGTTATCTTTAGAATAAGATATAAACTCATGACCAAGGCCTCCAAGGCCATATCTGATCAGGTCATTGACTCTCTGTTTGACTTCCTCTCCGATCATTTTTTCCCCTCATTTGTTCTCAGACATTTGTCAAATGCACCCAGATGGGAGCTAAAGGCTTTTGGCTTTCTTGGACTCTGCTTAGAAGAGTTTCTCCTTGGATTTTTGCATGACTCACATCTTTGATAATTCAGTTGGGGTGTGGGAGGGGGGCTTTAGGTAGGGTGTTTCTCTGAATTAATGCCCTTCCCTATACCTTCTTTCTCTTCACCTGAGTCTATTTCCTCATTACCCATGGTTTTCTGGAACTAATTAATGTGTCACACATTGATATTGTTTGTGTTTCTGCACTAGCACATAAGCTCTGTGAAGCTTTAGTACCCAAGCCTTGAACAATGCCTAGTGCATAGTGGGTGCTCAAGATAATTTTTTTGAATGAATGAAGAATATGAAATGTTTGTAATATTTGTAAGGTTTTATAAAGTTTTAATATTCATAAAGTTACAAATACTGGAATATTTGTAAAGTTGCATAGTAGAGTGTGGGCATATAATACACATGCAGATAGTTATTTGACAATTGTGCAATTTGAAATGTCATGTGAGATCAGGAAAAATGTAGAATAAAATCCTGCCAAGGTAGGATGACCTTGAATGTCAGGCCAGGAAAAATTTCCAGATGCTAAGACTTAGAAAGGAGGCCACTGATGACTTCTCTGTTTATGTTCTTTCCTATGTGAACTGGATTCCACACAGGCTATGCTAAATTTCACCAGACAGATGCCTGTATGTTCTTAGATGTTGACCATGGGTTAAATCCAGTCACAGAGTCTGCTCACCTGCGCCTGGGAGGTAACCAGCTATTGAGCACAACTCCCGCACTAGAACTGAAGAGCAATGCTGGTAGGAAACCAGACTCTCAGGCCATCTTCAAGCCCAAAGAAAGTTCGATCTTGGCACCAGGGTCTTCTTGTTTCATGTCGACACTTCTGGGATTTAGCATTGAAGGCATTTTGGGACAATGTGCAAAAGCTCAGAAAATCAATTTCTATCACTGAAGATGAAAGAGTACATTGTTACCAATTGTGAGCCTGCGAATTAACTAC
Source organism: Ursus americanus (assembly GCF_024610735.1). Classification (NCBI taxonomy): domain Eukaryota; kingdom Metazoa; phylum Chordata; class Mammalia; order Carnivora; family Ursidae; genus Ursus; species Ursus americanus. The sequence continues at coordinate 21,464,006 of NC_142135.1, forward strand.
ATTTCCTCTAGTGCCACCATGTTGTGAAGCTTGTTCGCCCTGACACGCAGGCAGAACTATTTTAATTTGCATTTCTGGAAGACAACCCTGACCCAGATTTCCTTGTAGCATAGAATCCATGTGAAGTCGTGATTTTGGTGACTGCTCCTTTAAGCTCCTATATATAATTAGCTACATCTCAGCCGAGATTGAGAAAAAGAGCAGGTGGGGGCCGGGGGGGAATGAAACTTGGCCTTGCTTCGTGCTAACTCTGGAAACTAAATGTATTTGTTTCTTTGAAAAAAGCGTCTCCCAAGTCCTTGGCAGAGTGCTCAAAGTAGCCTTTATGTAAGTGCTGGCAGTTGCCTTTAGTCCAAGACCCAAGGACTGCAGTTCAATGTGTGCGAGATCAAACACAGGTGCAGCGGGGGTGCCGTGCGGTTCAGCGAGTCACGCCGGGGGGAGAGCCAGGCAGAAGATTGCAGGGGAAAGCTTTTCATATTATAAAAGATACTGAAGTAACACTGCCTGGAGATGTGAAGTATTTAAGGGACCTCTCCGGAAAATTCCTTCACTACACAGAAATGGTAGGGATAAGACTCAGAATAAGAATCGTTCCTTCAGATAAGTTCTGTTTTTACCTTCACAACAATCGTTGAGAACTCTGAGGGAAAAATAAGCCCAACTAAAATGTGAGAGCCTACAGCTTTCTGAGGAGAGCTGGAAACATCACTCCAGCAACATAATTGCTTTGGTTTCATGTTCTTTTGTTCATTAAGTATTTATTCAGCTGCCTGCTATGTGCTCATATGTGATGGGAAGCAAGAATTGAATTTCCTTCATGAAATCTACAGTCTCGTTTCAAAATGGTGAGCGTGCTTTGCCTTCTTGTCCCAGCTGTGGAGAATGACTTGTGTCACGGGATTCCACTCTTGGCATGTTAGTGACTGGTGAAATCTAAAGGAATGGAATGGTATTTCTCTTTTTTCCCTGCTTCTTTTTTTTTCTTTTTTTCCTGGTTCTATTCTCACTTCTATGGACCTACCTCTTCCCCAGCACTTGCAGATGTTAAGTTCAGTGATTTCCTTCAGGAACCTTCCCTCCTTGGTCTAGTATACTCTCATAGCCCCTGACATCCCTCATGGTGCAAAGAACACAGTCATTGGCATCAGACAGAGCCATGTCCAAATCTCGGTAGGTCTTTAGAGACTACCACTTACATGCTATGTGACTCTGAATCATTTCGATTCAAGTCAATACACCAGTCTTCCAATGTATAAGTTCTGACTGCATCTGAATCTTGTTCTCATGTATACTGGAATCCATTTTTATTTTTATTTATTTATTTTTAAAGATTTTATTTACTTATTTGTGAGAGAGAGAGAGAGGGAGAGAGAGCACAAGCAGGGGGAGCGGCTGGCAGAAGCAGGTTCCCCGCTGAAGAAGGAGCCTGATGTGGGACTCGATCCCAGGACCCTGGGATCGTGACCTGAGATGAAGGCAAATGCTTAACCAACTTGGAGACAACTTTTTTAAAAAAACTTTTGTTGAGTCCTTACTCTACACAGGCACTGGAAAGGCAAAGCTGGGTAAGACACATCTGGCCTTAAGAGAGCTGGATGACATTAATACAGAGGTTGTTATCATATCCTACAGTATGGTTCGTGGAATCAACACTGACAGAAATTCACACTTTACAGTGTGGCATGTAGGGAAGGAAAACTAATTCTACCATTAGTAGAGGATGGTGGGAAGGACTGGGGCCAGGGAGAAGTGAGATCAGTATCGACTATGCAAGAGTTTATCTTATGAAAGTGGAAAAGAATGTTCAAGACAGAAGGATGAAGGTGGACCAAGACATTGAATTTGAGCGGTCTGATGTATTTGGGAAACAGCAAATATTTGAGATTGGATAGAGCTTGCTTTCCCCAGCCACTATATGCATATACCTGGAAGTCTGAAGTTGGGGACTCATTTACTTATTTAACAGATATTTTTGAGTATCTGCTATATGTTAGGCGATGTAGCAAATTCGATCCTATTGGTATTGTCAAATCCCATAATGATAGTCATAATAAGAATAATAATAGTCAAGCTAATTTTTCAGAGTTTTCCATAATATTTCTGTCTAGGTGTATCTATTCTAGAGGTCAAAATACTTCTAGCACATTCTAGCATACATTCATTCTAGCACAATAAACAGATTTTTTGAAACAGCCCTGTGCCCACGTATGCATTGATCAAAGAGTGAACTTAATAGGGACCTTCCCCAGAGGGTTTCACATAAGCCTGACAAAATAATTATCAAGGATTTTATAAAGGGTAGAGTGCTCTGTAATGGCAAAAAATCACATCCTCTTACAAGTAACAGAGCCCTTTCCAAACTGAATATTTCTAATCAGACTGTGGCATCTTTTCAAGCAGGACACATCAAGGCCATAAGCCAAAGGTATGCTTTCCAGTCTTCCAGTGTGGTACAGAATCTCTGCAAACAAAGACCTGAGAGATTATTTGTAGCTCTTTCTTAGCAGAAATAAACAGCGAGGTATAACCGTCCCATGCCTGCAGTTCGGAGACGTTAATAACTCCTTGGGTTGTGTCAGCCTGACATTGTGGAGATGATGACTAATGATAAGTTATGTGCATGCTGGGGAGATAGAAATGGCTTGTCACCATGGCAGTGGTTATCATGATCTGACTTTGTTATTATTCACAACACTGAGTTGCAGCCATCCCCCCGCCTTCTTTACCACCTACCCCAGCCCCATACACAAGATGTGCACCTTGTTCCTGCTGTGAGCATTTCTGTTGAACCAGATCGTTAGCTGCCTGTTTATGTCTCATGAGAATCTGTATGGTTGGCTCTTTTAGAGATGGATGTTTCTTTATAGTTCTCTAGGAGTGCAGAGTAGAAGATCCCTGCCTTCTGGACCCTAAGTATTAAAAGGGGAGTGAGTTGACCTGAGGGGTTATTTAACAAACACTGGGTAGAGCTAAGAGGGAGCCACGAGCCTCAGCTGTGGCCCAATGCCCACCAACCAGCTTTGTCTCTGTAAGTTAAATAACCCCTGCTTACCTCTCTTGCACCCAACCAGTTATGAGATTAGTTGTAAGGCAGGAAAGCTCAAAGCATGCACTGTGTAACCCCACAGTGCCAGCCAATTCCCTTCAGCAAATAAAGTCTTAGTAGAGTCAGCAAGGGTGCTCCACATAGACCTATTTTCCCTTAATTTATTCATTTAATTATTAACCCTCAATATTCATTTCTTTATCACTTACTGTGTGTTGAGCCCTGTGTCAGCTTTGAGTATGCGGTGATGGACCCTCCACGCTCAAGGAGTATAAACTGTTGTATGAAAGGAAGTCACGTAAATGTACATCTGTAGTCAAGAGGATTGGTGCTATAATTTGTCTCAGCAGACGTCAAACTGAGCATCTACTGTGTGCCAACCATATTTAGATAATGTGGATGAACTTGAAGAGTTTTGTAGAATATATATCAGAAAAGAAAGACGCATTATAATAGAATGATACAAGAACACCCCTCAAAGTATATGAAATATAAAGTAGTCTCAGTGAGTAGTTAGTATCTTTATCTAGAGGTGACCAGAGAAGACTTCCTAAAGAGGCAACACCTCAGTTTATATTAACAGAGGTTTCGGGGTTCACTCCTGGTCTGTTGCAGGTGGGGTATTTTAGCACGTGGAAGGTGCAGGGGAAGCAAACATTTGCATCTCTCATACCAGCAGTTAAAGTGCAGGGGAACACCAAGTGTTGCTCATGAAGGACGAAACATCTTGAATTATTTTCCTGCAGCCGAAGGGGAAAGTGGGTTCTTAAAGATGAGGAGAGGTGTAACGATATTTATATTTATATTTACATTTATAAAAATAATGATAGTATTTCTATATCTCTTCTCCTTGGCCACAGTAATTGGTCTAAAGATCAACAGCAGGCATGTGATCCAATTGAGAGCAATAAGAATATTTTCCAGGGTGAGTTTATTCTGAAGCGAAGAGAAATATATTCTCTTGCCTCGTGCGTGATTAAGTTGGGCTGACAGAGCTGGGTTCCACAGTGTCTTCTGCCTTATGAAGCAAGCCTGTCTGCAGCAAAAGAGAGTAAGACTAAGAGAATGGCAGGAACGAGAGAAAGATGGGTGGAGAGAGAGAGAGAGAGAGTAAAGAGAGAGAGAGAGAGAGAGTGCAAATGAGCAGCTAGCCGAAATCATTCTAGTCCCTGGATCCTATTGAGTCTCAAGTCGGCTCCACCTCTGTCCATAAATTCCTTTCTCTTCAAATGATTTGAGTTGTGTGTCTGTCACTCGCAACGAAGGGTCCTGACTCATATAGAAAGGTTGGGCTTGACTGATGAGTAGAAATTTAGCAGCCAGCTGAGAATATGAAAGACGTTTGGGGCACAAGGGCCAGCATTTACAAAAGCACAGCGCATGTGATGTTCTGTGGCCAGGGCCTCAGTGCTGTGAAGGGGAGGGGGGTGGCAGGTGGTGAAGCTGAACAGTCAGACAGGGATCAGGACGCCAGTGACCCTGCAGATCATCCAAAGAGCAGGGACTTTATCCTACGGATCAGTGCTTCTCAAACTTTTCTGGCAAAGAGCTGTTTTTATTTCAGAATTTTTATTCTACCATGGGCCAGTACATTTGTAAAACACATTAACATGAATGATTGGAGAAAAAAAATAAGGGTACAAGAGACTAGCCAGATCTTTAATGATGAGATTAAACTGACATAAATCCCTGTGGTAACTATAGACTTATTCTCAAGTCCTGTACTTACCTTGCTGTAGACTAAAAATAAACAGTATGAGTCCAGTCCTAGTGCACAGACCACACCAAGGAACACGGTGGTGATGGAGAGCCACTGAAATGTTTGAGACAAGTGTCAGAGTGTAAGCTGCGCTCCTGAGAATACATTGAAAACAAAACTAAATCAAGTAAATTTGAAGATCTAACTGGCTTTATTAAACCATTCATGAATCAAGTAGGATCCCACCTAGCAAATAGTAGGGAGCTTCTGAAGAGGCGTACAAGACGGAAGGTTTTTAGAGGAAGGAGGGTAGAGCAAGAAGTTACAACCAAAAGAAAGGATTGTTTCAGGTAAGGCCACCTTCCCTTCAGGGGGAAGGGTAGAGAGTTTTACCATGCAGACTACCTCATCTTCCTTTGGGGGAATAGAGAGGACGTCTGTGACAGATGACCTCATTGGTACTGATCAGAAAATTCCTGACTGACAGTTAAGCCTGTATTTCTGGGGGAGGTTAAAACTACAATTAGGTTGGGTCTTAAGCCTTAGTTTGGTGACGCGGCCTAGCGTAAGTGACTCCATCTTGGGCCTGTGCTTTTCTTTTTAACAATCGACTGTACCCAAAGTATCTAGATCAAAAAAAGTATCTTTAATGATGCATTGCAAGCTCTTCTATGAATCATATTTTGTCCAAATTTTTTCTCAGGACCTTGTGTGGAGATCTAGAAGGCATCCTGATAAAAGACACATGATGCAAGTTGTTAGATCTCACTAACATTTTGAGTAATGGAGTTAGGATTTTATCTTTTTAACTATTAGACCTACTCAAGAACGGGATGAGCTCACTTGTGAGATTGTAACTTTGTTCTTGACACTGGCAGTAGGAAGAGAAGGAAGAGACTGAAAGGAGAAGCAAGAATGTGTGTGTGCACATGTGTGTATGCGTGTGTGTGTGCGCGCGCGTGGGTGCACACATATGGGTGCATGTCTGCTAGAGGTAGAGAATGAAGTACTACTGAAGACAGACTGGGTCTTTTCTTGGTTCCGCTTTTGATCAGCCTGACTAGTAAGTCATTCAGCCAAACAAACGGGGGAAAAAAGGATGCTGTCATGTGTCTTCCAGCCCCGATCAAAGTATATGTGTCATTCTTTCAGGGTTGGAAAACACGAGCAGTTAGTCTCCGTCTCTATTACCTGGTTATTTGAAACAGATCCTTCCCTTATGCCAGAACCGGTGCCTCAACATGGCCCCTCACTAGTACATTTTCATAAAAATTATAGTTCGTTCTGTGGTATATATTCTATGTTAAAAAAAATATGTTCTGAAGGGCAAATAAATACCCCAAGCCCCAGAGATTGAAACAAAAATCTTCTTGGAGTGAATTTTGAAGAAATATTTTCAAAACTCAGCCAGTGACAGGAAGAATTCTCCACACGGTGTTATCAGATAACATCCCTCTTGTACAGGACTAATAATTCAGAGAAAATGATCCCTCTACCTGACTCCTCCTTCTCCCAAACGCTGACTGATTTCCTCAGCCACAAGCTGTCAGATATATTTTTGGAGTCATCTTTGAGGATGATCTTGATTGAGTTAATCAGTCAGTTTCCCACAGTGCTGATATTCCGACTTCCCACTAAAAGCTGTAGCAGGAAGGCACATAATTAAACTTACCGCACACCAGTAAACTGCAATATTGTACTAGAATACGCAATCTGCTTCTAAAATTGTTCAGTTAGTGGAGTGTCTGCGAAGGTTTTCAGATACTGGTAGCAAATATTCAAAATATTAGTCATGATAATAATAATCACAATCTACTTTTATTGGGTGTTCTCTATGAACTAGGCCATATGCTAAATATCTGAAGTATTAGATATATTTTCTGATTAAATTCTAACAGTAACTCTGTTAGGAATATTTTACTATCAACTCCTTTCTACAGGTAGGGAAACTCATACATGGAAAGATTAAGCATCTTCCCCAAGGTGAAAAGACTAAACTCGAAATAGAAATGCATTATAAATGATAAAACTTCCAAACCTATAGAAGAAGGATATAAGTGAATAAAGAAAATGAAACATTCTAATAGAAGGCAGAAAGAGAAAAAAAGTAAAGAAAAAGCTCAAAATGTGAAATAAACTCACAATGATTAGTAACAATTATGAATATATGTAAAGAGCTATATGTTCTTTTAAAGAGACACATTAAATATAATGACTTCTCCCAATATTGAAATTAACTATTTAGAAATATGCTTGGGAAATACTAACATAAATAAAGCTGATGTGACTATTAATATCAGAATATTACTTTAAGGCAAAAAAAAAATCAGTGTTAGGGATAAAGAGAATTACTGTATAATAATGAAAGGAGTAGTTCAGCAGAAATGTATGTCAGTGTTGAACTTGTGTGTGCCTAACAGCATATACTCAAAATATATAGCGTGAAAGTGAAAATTATGATAAGAGGTATGTCCATAAATCCATTACCATAATAAGAGATTTTTAATGCTCCTCTTTTTATAATGTATAAGCCAAGCAATCAAAAAAATTAGCGAGGATATAAAACTAAACAACCAAATAAATGTGATACAGATCTGAACAGAAAAATAAACTTGAACAACAAAATGCATTGGATTGACTGATACCCACCATCTAGACAATATATGATTCTCTAAGGATCATTTTCAAAAACTAACCAAAAATTAGTCAATGTAATTCTCAACAGACATCAAAGGACTCATTTCATATAGATCACATTCATTAACAACAATGCAGTAAAATTAGAAATCAATTATAAAAGTATATTTGGAAAATTTCAAATGTACTAACTAACTCATGGGTTATAGAAAATATAATATTTAAAGTGAAAAATAAAAGTGATAACATGTCAAAACTTCCCAAATGCAGCTAAGTTGGTTGTTAGAAGGAAATTTTTAGCCTTCATGCCTACATGAGAAACTATGAAAGGTTTTAAAATTAATGACATAAGAGTCAACTCAAGATGTTAGAAAATGAGCAACCAAATAACCCAAGAAAGTGGAAAAAGAAAAATAGTGAGAGTAAGGATTTATAAAATTGCAAACAAAGACATAATAGAGCATTAAAAATGCAAATTTGTTTCATTTACTGGGGTAATAAAGCGGAGACATCTTAGACAAGGTTTATCTAGAATTATAGGAAAGTTTCGTAAATAGCTTTGGTGTGAAAAGGAGAAGGTAAGTAGAGATGCAGGAACAATGAGAAATCCGTAACTGAATATTCTAAATGCCGTCATGCCAGGACATTTCAAAACTTAGAGAAACTGAACCATCTTCTAGGAAAACAAAATTGGACAAAACTGATTTAAGAAGGGAAAGAAAGCTTGATTCAATCTATAAACATAAAAGGAATTGAATAACTGGTTAAAAAAGATTTTTATAATTAGTATAATTAGTTCAAAATGTGTGGAGGATTTTACAGGAAGTTTCATGGAATGATTAATCTCTATTTTATAAAAATTGTTCCAGAATATAAAACAAGAAATAGGGCACCTGGCTGGAGCTCAGTCAGTTAAGTGTCCGACTCTTACTTTCTGCTCCCGTCATGATCTCAGGGTTGTGGGATCGAGCCCCGTGTCAGGCTCTGTGCTCAGCGCGGAGTCTGCTTGTCCCTCTCCCTCTGCTTCTTCCCCTGCTCGTGCTCTCTCTCGGTCTCTCTTTATCTTTAAAGTGAATAAATAAAATATTTTTTTTAAAAAAGAGAAATCTCCTTGTAAGAGGTTGAATAGTAGCCCCCAAAAGATGTATACATGTCCTAATCCCTGGAACCCACAAATACTATCTGGCAGGGCAAAAGAGGGACTATTCCCTTATATGTTCATGGCAGGAGATATGTTTAAGGATTTTGAGAGGAGTTATCCTGGTTTATCTGGATACACTTATAAGAGAGAGGCAGAAGGAGTTTGAGACAGAAGAGGTGGCGGTGTGACCACAGACCTAGGATGGGGTGGTGTGACCACAAAGCAAGGAGTGCCTGTAGCAACCAGACACTCAAAGAGACAAGCAGTAGATTCTCCTTCAGAGCCAACACTTTGAGTTCATGCTTGTCCGTGTTTATCAGAGAATACATTTCTGTTAAGCCACTAAGTTGGTGGCAATTGGTTATGGCAGTCGAGGAAACTAATACACCTCCCCATCCCATTTTAAAAGAACAGGAGAATTTGATTTCTAAGCTCATTATGAACTGCAGGGAAACAAAAGGTTGGGCGGAAAACAAAGTTACCATAAATGGCTGTGGTGTGAATGGTGTTTAGTCATAGTATCTACCCACTGAATAGTAAGGGTAACCAAAGGTAGGATATACTGAGAGAATCAGGGCATGTATAGGGTTCGTGAATGGTAAAAGCACTAACAGAGAGACGTCCTTACTATAATAATTCAGTAGGATTAACATCTTGCCTCAAAGGGGTAGGGAAGATGAACATCCTCTTTGTGGGCTCTACGGAGCCGCTGGAGTTTTCAGCAGGGATGTGACTTCCTCAGGTTTGTGTTTTGAAGGAGCTCACTGCCAGAATACAGGCGGTGGACCACGGAGACCTGAATGTTGATCGTGCAGGAATAGACAGAAACAGCTGAATGTGCAGGGGGCTCAGGAATCAATCTACGGTAGTGGTCCTCGAAGTGCAGTCTCTAAATTGACAGCATGACGTGGGACTTTGTTAGAAATGCTAATTCTCAGGGCTTCTCCCAGGAGCTCTGAGGCCGGAGCCCAGCAATCTGGGCTTTAACAATCTGGGCGATTTTAATGCGTGCTAACGCTGCACTGCCGCTGAGCCGCAGCCGTTTGGTGATTGATTGGATGTGCAGGTGGAAGGAAAGGAAGGGGAATGAGGACAATGTCCAATTTCTGGCTTGAGCAACTGAGCAATAAAGAGGAAAATAAAATTCAAGATAAACAGCACACAAGTAGTTTGTAAGTGGAGTTATGTTCGTAGCGTACTGATACCCGGGGAAGGGACAAGCTTAGTCTCGAGGAGTCTCTGAACAGCAGAGTCTACCTTCAAAGCCCATGAAAGTGTTGGAGGTTTTCCGTGGTCTTCCATATTTAACTTCCCCCCCATACTAACTCTTGCTGAAAGTCAGTTTTTGTTTTATCAACAAATAGCTACAAAACCAGAATTCTTTACAATTCCTATTCAGATGAGGGCTCTAACATGCTGCTAAGACACAACATGGGAAGGAGTTAAAGAAGAGGGAGACTGTTAATGGCAAAAGGAAGCGATCTCCATGAAATTGATCTTCCTTCTTTCAACAGTCTGTCTTAGGCCTTTAAATGTGTCACATAAATCTTTTCTGGTCCAGTCATTTCAGGGCACCAAAGAATGAGAAACATATGAATAAATAGTTTATTTGTTTTAGTGACTAGCCCAGGTTTTAGATAACGTATCACTAAAAGAATTATCATTTTTAAAGCCTGGCACCTCTGAACAGGTCACCTCATTGCTGGATGATTACCAAAGCCTCCCAAACCTGGCTTCTTGCCACTTCATCCATTTCGCACACCGATGCCAGATTAATCTTCTTGAAGCCCCTGGGACACAACTAACTCCATAACTCCATTACTGAGTCTCTTCCCCTTTTCCAAACTCAATATTAAAATGGGTGAGAAGTGTCCTATGTCCTAATCATATCTAGATGTATCCCCTCACGAAGACTCAGCAGGAAAAATAAAAAGAAAGAACTTAATTCTTAGCACTTTTCTCTTTTATTTGAAAATCTGTTGGAAAAATCTAAAGAAAGGTAGCTAGAAAAGTGCTTTGCATTCTGAATTCATATGCAAGCATACAATGGCAAATGCACACCTGAAAGACATTTCTGCCTGGGGTGAATCGGTCAAGCACGTTGCAAAAATATTGAGTAGACAGTGTTGGAGTTGGGGCTTTGCATGCAAAGGGGAAGAGCTGTCCATAGAGAGGAAAGTACATACACACCAGGCAAAGTCTCAGGTCACAGAGTGGAGTTATTCCTTTTGGGATGATCAAGGATCAGCCTACTACTGACCATCAAAGGACAGTACATGTAGCTTTGAGGCAGGTACCATTGAATGGTCACCATCCCAGCAGACTGCAGGCTCTGCCTCAGCTTCCCAGTGGCCTCTATCCACCAGCCATGGGCAGTGCTCTCTTGAGAAGAGCATGGGGATGTGCACATCTAGATTTTCTCACAATCTACATTCCTCAGCTGTCTTGTCTCAGACCATTTAAACACGTATACGTGGAGTTTGCTTTAATACTTCAGCACTGTTGCTCCCCTGTCTTCTCCTTAGTCTGATGAATCCTTTTTTTTTCCTTCCTTCTAGCCAAGGGGATGGAAAGGTGGTTGTTTTTGTTTGGCTTTTTGTTTTGGTTTGGTTTTTGTTTTTGTTTTTTGCTTTTACCCAAAGTGTTTTCCCCAAAGCTTTTATCTGTTTCTTAAGTTCATTCTTTTTCCTTTAAGTTTCAGTTTTTTTGAGAACTGAAAGGCAGAAAAGATTCTTTTTCTTCTGCGTTTTGTTATCACCTTTTTATTTTGGAACCGAGGCAAGCAATTAGCTGAGACAAGCATAGTTTCTTGAGTGAGAGGAAGGGAAAACTGGAAGAAAATAATCTCTACAAAATGGCGGTTAAGAGTAAGCTGACACATATGAAATTGTTAATATTTAGCCCACCTTACTGACAAAATAACCATGGCAAATTTTTAAATATTTTTGAAACCTTTTGCTACTACTGAAAGGTATATCAAGAAGACTTTACTATAGCTAAAATCACTACTTTAAAAAATGCAGTCCAACATGGTGCAAACTAAGAATTAAGGTACTCTTGGTCTAAAAGGGGGGCTAATTAAGGTGGAATTAATCAAAGAGAACTTTCTAGAAGAGGTCAACTTTACTGCTCTTAAAGTAGGGTTATGGGCTAGTAGGATAAATCGGGTAGGGCATGCTGCAGGCAGAGATGGCTCTGGTGGGGATGAGTTGCTTGAAAGATAAAGGGTTCACAGTTCTAGCTAAACATGGCTCCCTTGGGCAGCACTGTGCTGTTGTGGAAGGAGTAGTAGATGGACAATCGGATCACCTGATTTTCAGTCCTGGCAAGCAGGGAAGGCTTGGAAAACTCATTAGGCTTTGTGACTCTGTATTGCCGTATCCATCGTAAAAAAGTGAAAACACCTCCTCAGCCTCTCTCACAGGGTTGTCGTCAAGATCAAATAAAATCATGTAAAGAGCCGTAAAAAATGCAAGTAATTTCTTTATTTATAGCAACTGCTTTTGAAGTTTCATTTAGGCACAGTGTGGCTTCATGCATATTATTGATACCAAATTTGGAAAAGATGAAAATAAATTAAACTCATCTTCAGATGCCCAAGATATGTCAATATCATTTCAATTATGAATGATAAAAGAGAGACTTTAGCAAAACCTCAAATTACGACTCCAGGCTCTGGCTTGATAAATATTCTTCCTGTGAAAAAAAAATATGCTGATTTTTCTTACATATTTCTTTTTCTTCTACTTGTCTCTTTCTTTTTCTCCTCCTCCTTCTTTTCTTTCTTCTCCTCCTTCTCTTCCTCTTCCCCCTCTTCCTCCTCCTCTCTCCTCCTCCATCTCAATTTGTGGAGCATTCCATGAAGCCAGATACTAGCTTCAGTACCTTAACGCCATTCTTCACGTTTAATCATACATTAATCTCTTTTCTGTACTCTTTCTGTTCTGTTAGCCAGCCTTTTGTGCTGCATACTTACTAAAACACATAAATCTGTGTAATACAAAGTTGCGGAAATAGTATATTTCATGGGGGAAGAAAACAAGCTGTTTTAGGCCATCCATCCGTCTCTTCCCTCCATGAAAACCCCTCCTCCACCCTCCGGGTTTCTCTGGTCCGTGGACTTTTCAAGACCTACAGCTGTCTCTGTTCAGTTTTGTAAGCCTGAGTTTCCACAGCCCGGGAGCTTGGCCAGAGCTCCAGGCGCGGGCCTGGCCGGCTCGGTCCGGATCCTGTCCTCGCAGCTGTTCCCTGATCCTTGGCGGCCTCCTGCTGCCGCGCGGGTGTCTCACAAAGCCCTGGACTTGACACTTGCCGTGTTACTTCCCTTCCCACCGTACTTAACCTTTCATATTCATGACAATAACGGGCTCTAGGATGTTGGAGGCCCATCTGTGAGGGGCTAATTGATTTCCCTCCGTCACTCCGTATTTATGTTTTCCCCCTTGCCTCCAGAAGCATGCTCTGAACCAAAGGCCACGCACGGCAGCAGCTCATGCTGGCAAAATCCTGCTTTTATTATTCCTTCCCTGGCAACAGTTATTTATCCAGCTTGTCAAGCGACTGAGGACATCATGGCGACCATCTGTTTCCCTCTGTCTGCATCCTTTAATGCAGTGAGACTCCATTTTCAGGAGCTCCTCGCTAACGCTGCTGGCCTTTCCCTCCATTCGTGCGATCTCGCTCCGGCAGGGTTTCTTCACTGGGGCTGGCATTTTCACTTCAGGCTTGTTCATTCGATTAGCATCCTTCTCTGGTGAATTAACCACTTAGCTTCCAGCAAGTGCTGTCTTGTTAGCTTTCCCTGAATCCTTGGATGAGTCCCTTTCATCTCCTCTCATCGATACTGACACCATCTCTTGGTTCTGTTGCTTTAACAGAACCTCCTGAGAACTCTCATCTCCCCTCCTGTTCTCTTGCAGTGTCCTCAGTTCAGGGCTTATCTTTTCTCGCCTGGAGGACGAAAACAGCCTGTTCTCCTTATAGACAAGCCTCACCCGCACAAACCACAGCTGCCAAGTGATTTTCTCCAAACACATGGCTGTGTTCATGGCACTGCTCGGCTTGAATTCCTCAGGAGTTTCCCACTGGGTTCAGGCTAGGCCCATCCACTTTGGTCGTGACACACAGCCATCTTTTGAAATCTACCCTGTTTTCTCTCTATTGTGTTATGTCCTCATATTTTTTTTTCTCTCTCTCCACTTGAAAAGCCCTGGCAGTGGTTCTGAATTGGCGGTGGTAGAGGAGAACTGTGGCACTATCTGGAGACATGTTTGGTTGTCCTAACTGGGGGGAAGGGGGATGCTACTGGCCTCTCTTGGGTAGAGGCCTGGGCTGGTGCTAAATATCCTACAATGTACAACACAGCTACCCACAGCAGGGAGTCATTGAGCCAGTAGGTCAATAGCACTGCAGGCTGAGAAACCCTGTTCTAGCCAGACCAACTACTGGAGTTGTCTGAAAGCACCATGCTCCTTGCTCCTCCGTATCTTTGCCCAATGACCTTTCCTCTCCCGTGCATCTCTCTTTCCTACCATTTGCCTCTTTTTTTTTAATGTTTTTTTAATTATATTATGTTAGTCACCATACAGTACATCCCTGGTTTCTGATACAAATTAATGTCCAACTGTCCTCCAAAGTTCAGCTCAAGAATCCCTTCATTTGGATTTCCTGACCATGCACAATGTCTGATGCCCCTCTTTTGAGCTTTTAGTCATCCAAAATTTCAAGACACACACACACACACACACACACACACACACACACTATGTACTATGATGTTAGGTTCTAGAACTAAAATAGTGAGCAAAATTAGCATAATCCCTGCATTTATAAAATCAACAATCTGGTGGGGGGGACAGGAAGTCATCAAATAAGCCTGCAAATAAATGTGTTGCCCAATCTCTGCCCACCTCCTCTCCGTGTCCAGGACTCACTGCCTTTATTTTATTCATGAGTTCTGTTTAGGGGTCTTCCCTGGCCCTCGTGTTGGCAAAATTTTGTTTTGTTTTGATCTTGTGTTAATGCTTCTTCAAAACCTGTCTCAAACACAGGACCAGAATCCAAATTCCTTAGCACCGGGTCCCAGGCCTTTCCCAATGGACCTTCCCTTTCATCACCCCTTCCCAACCTCTGCACCCATGATTCCATCATGTTATGGCCACACCCTAGTTCTTGTAATTTTTTCTTCTTCCATCAAGACCCAGCTCAAGTATCCCCTCCTCTTCCCAGGCTCTCAAAACAAGGAGTTAGTTCCTCTGTTTGTGTGCACTCTTAACACGTGGTACGTATTGCTATGTCAGCACTCAGTATAGAAAAAAAGTGAAAAGCGTAGTGTCTGGAGTCTGACAGCTCCAAAGTTACTTAATCTTCCTAAGCCTTAATTTCTTCATCTGAACAATAAATAATAGTGCCTCCCACATAAGTTTCTGAAAATAATAAATAAAGTAATCCATGTGAAGTGCCCAGCATAGTATTAAGGACTCGAGAAATGTTAATGGTTATTACTATCTATAACCATATTGTAGGCTATATAACGGATTCCGTAGCCCTGCCCCGGACTAACTGCCTTTTCCCTGAGGTTAGGAGCTGTACTTTATTCAACCCTGTAGCCCAGACACAAGAGAAGCCTGAACGGTAGTAGATGCTTAGTGCGTGTTTGAGTCGAGGATGGGGTCTTGGCCCAGTGGCCTCTGCTGTAGCAATTTAATATCCAACATCAACTGAGCATTTACTAGATAGAGCAGCGGTGGAAAGCGCTTTCCACAGATTGCCTCCCTTAATCCTCACCATCGCCCTATGAGATTGGTACCATTATTATCGGTTCCCATTTTACAGAAAACTGGGGCAGGAGAGATAAAGAGCCTGCCCAGAGTTACACATGAAACGCTCAGTCCACATTTAAATGCGTGGAGTTGAAATCATTAGGTCTTTACTAAAAAACTAGGTAGCGTCAATATTTATTTCGGGAATGCATTGATGGTGTAGTACGGCGGACAGAAAGAAGCTTTCCGACTAGAGGCAGATGATACAAAAACAGCCACTTCCTTTTCAGAGCCACCAAAGTTATTTCCGCCTTCCAGAAGCCACTCCCAATAAGAGTCGGGGAGCAGGTTGGGAGGATGAGGAGTGGGAGGGATTTATCTTTGAACCCAAACCAGACAGTTTCAAACGAGGCAGCTGCACCTTTGCCTTTGACATTTTCCAGGGTCTTCTATGATATACAATGTGGGAAATATGTAAAGGGGAGTAGGATAGAATTAGAGGGATGAGTGCTTCCCATCAGGAAAATTGACAGAAAAATTGTTTATTCACTCATGAATGAAGAAACATCTTGGTGGAGTCCCTAACCAGAGATGACATTGCCCCCTAATGATACAGGCCACCTAACTGCCAGGTTTTTACTGGGAGGCGAGGAAGAGAAGTGTTTAGGAAGTGTATAAAAGAAGTGGTCTCCACAGCATTTCGGTCACAGGCGGCTCCTCGAACAGGAGCTTGTAGAGCATAACTCAACTGTAAAGAGGACCTGGGGAGTTCTTAAGCTACCTGGGCTCTTAGGGCACCTATTTGAATTCTTAATTTTAGTCAAATGAGAATCATCCCTGCAGCAAAATAAGGCAAACTACTGAGTTTCACAATTTGCTGTTAGAGAAAACTGTAATTAATCCTCCAAAAAGTCATTGGGATGTAAAACTTGCAGTACAGAGAACAAATGTTATTAAAGCTTTGAGCTTTTCCCATGGATTAATGGTGCTGCTAGCTCATTCTAAGACACAGCTCTGGGGTCCAGGCTGGGGGCTTGGGTTATAGGGGATGCTTTTATAAGGCTGGCCTCATTAGGTGGCTGAGTCTCTGGCTCAAGGAAGAAAGATAGCTCATGTGTACCCTCAAATCTACTGAATAGTTGTGGAAGAGGGGGTGCCTCAGTGATATGCCTATTTAATGGGTGAACATGCCCTGTGCTCCTATTAACTAACTTTGCTCTCCACTCTCCTGACCGAGGAGAGTAAAGTCATAGAGACCCCAGAAAACCAAATACAGTGGAAACAGCGAGCTCTCAGGCAGGGAGGGGAGAGGCAGGCAGAGATGAAAATAAACTACTTGGTCTATGAATTTGAGAGAAGCATTACCCCAATGGCCTCAATTTCATTGATTTGTGGGGAAGAAGAAATGTGTGGAAGAGGAGATAAAAGGCAACCACTTGACCTGCAAACAATCCAAGAAGAAAAACAAGTGATTTATTTGTGGAAGCTATTTGAGTAAATATATATCCTTTAAATATATATTATTTTATTGCTCACCATTGGGAGAGGTAGTTCCCCAAAGATAAATTGGGGC
The DNA here is from genome assembly GCF_024610735.1 of Ursus americanus. Lineage (NCBI taxonomy): Eukaryota > Metazoa > Chordata > Mammalia > Carnivora > Ursidae > Ursus > Ursus americanus. Next base: position 21,480,866 of record NC_142135.1, read on the forward strand.
ACAATTCACAATAAGGAAGAAGACAGATGGACAGAAAAAAGAAGCAGATGTACTCTTCATGGATTATAATATATGGAATCATATATATCATTCAATATGCAGCATTCAAGAAATAAGAAAAACCAAATCTGATCCTGTATGTACACACAAATCTTTAAGTAATTAAATTACAGTGAGTATCTTTACCACGGGGACTAACTGAACACAATTTGGTATTTCAGGTTGTCTTACGCATACAGAAGTTTCTTAGATATTTGTTGAAATAATCAATGAATTTCTTAAATTATTAGAGATGTGCTTCATAATTTAACCAAACCATGAGTTCTTTATTACAACCATGTGTATTACATAGTACCTATTACATATTGAATTTTGCTAGCAAAGTACCGATATATATTATACATGCAATGTATAGCATATGCAATATATAATTATATAATAGAGTACATTCACATTATATGGTTATATATCATATAATTATATATGAAATTATACTAGCAAAGCATCAACAATAGATATTTCTGGTTAATAGAGTTCTCTAGCTGATAGAATTTTTGGTAAGACAGGTTAATTTTTATTCTTAGCCAATGAAAGAAATGATGTAGAGTTAAGCGCCTTGAATGGCCAGGGAATCTGGGAAAATAAGTTTTACTTGAAGACTTATTTTTTGATCTCAGTTATACGTGAGAACTCAACTCCTTCAGTATCCATAGATTTACTTTTCCCTGGAAGCAGCATATTTTAACTCTGAGCCCAATTATCCTCAGTAGTTCAGTCTTTGCTTTGGTTTCAGAGCTCACTAGACAAATGCTTTCTCTGGAATATGTTCCTTCCCTTGTAAGCATGAAGCGAATGAATCAGCAATCAGAAAGACAGCCAGGGTATGATTAGCCAGAGTGTACTGGATAAACAGTGTTTTAATTCCCCACATGTTGACAAAATTTATAATATTGCAAATTACAAAATTCACTCTGGGTTATTTGGGGGAAATTAAAATTAAATACTGAGCACTATGACTTTACTGCCCTCCTGGCCAGACTTGAGCATCCAGATGGCATTCATTCATTGGCTAGCATGGCACTGTGGGTCTCGTGGATCCCTTGACTGGGGACTAGGGACCTTGTACTGGCACCATCAGTGGCACCTGGTTCCCATATTTATTCCAACAGTGCCCCTATTGTGACCATAAGACCTGATGTGAGATATGATCCTGCCACAAGCATCGTATAGCACTCGGTCCCTGGATGACACCTCCAGATTGAGGCAGAGACCATGGGAGCTTGCTGGATGTAGTTGGTGGAACAGAACCAGCATGGAATCAAGTAGGCTCATCTGTCAGTAAGGAGGCAGGACTGGGAGAGAGGAGAGACCAAGGAGACAGGAGAGTAAGCTTGTCAGGCAAACAAGGGGAGGAAAAGGCAGAGGAGATTATAAAAAAGTGGAGAGAGGGGGGCAGAAAAAAAAACCCTTTTACAAGGCATAGAGGGAAAGGCTGAGTCTGAGAGGGAGAGACAGACACAAGGTGATACCACAGTACTGAGCGATAAGACTGTCTAAACCCATCCCGCCCCGCAGGAAAGAAGCCTGGGTGCTCCTCTGGGCATGTGCACCAGCTCGCTCACAGACTAGGTGATCTGGCCGGGCTGCTGCCTGCGCCAGGGCTGCTGGTCCATAACAAGGGCTCGGCAGGTGAGGGAACAGTGAAAATAACAATGGGAAAGCCCAAGCAAAGTGAGGACTGGTTATGTATGTTTCCATATAGGGAAATGTAAGAGTCCAGAAGAAGAGTGAGAAAGGCTCTTGTCTTAATTCTGCCATTAATAATACAGCAATGGCACCATTTACTAAGCACGCTCTTTTCCAGGCGTCGAAGGGAGCCAAGGGTCTCGCATGGGCCCTCCTGTCTAAGCCTGACACCAACAGTACGCAGCAGGCCCTGCTGTCTTCCCTCTGGCATAGGACTGCACCAGAAGATCTTCGGGAACTTACCCAAGATCACACATCAGTGGGGTGAGGGGAAAAAGGAGGAGGGGAAATCCGGGACAGGGGTCAGAACCGTCCACATGTTCAACCCATTTCACTGGGTTAAGATTCTCGTCTGACAAAAAGAATTAGAACTACAAAGCCCTTGACTTCCAACTAGGGAATGAATGCTACTGAGATTGTATGTGGCTCAGGGCTCTTTGTCTGAAGTCTTTCTCCTTTATTTATTTTCTTAAAGATTTTATTTATTTGAGAGAGAGCATAAGCAAGGGAAGGAGCAGAGGGAGAGGGACAAGCAGACTCCTTGCTGAGCATGGAGCCTGATGCAGGGCTTGATCTCACGACCCTGAGATCATGACCTGAGTCCAAATCAAAAGTCAGACTCTTAATGAGCTGAGCCACCCAGGTGCTTCTCAAGTCTTCCTCCTTTAAAACAACTTTTTATATCATGGGGGAGAGAGTGATACATACACAAGTATGTCAGGAGAGTGACATAACTAGGGATATTTATATATTTATATTTATAAATATTTATAATTTATAACTAATTTTCCTATTTTATTCATGAAACCTGATGAAGAGAACGCTTTGTTCTAGAAACATAAATGGCCAAATTGATGCACAAGCTGTGATGGGTAGCCTACAAGGTCCAGGCCTTTTGCCAGAGAGGGGAAGGTGACTTCTCGAGAGTGAATAATGGAGCCAGTGTGGGTGTGAAAGGAAGTATCACACTCACGCATGGCAGCTTTGGTCATACCCACTCTTTCCTAAATCTTACAAACGACTTCCTTAGCACAGCCATGACATCCTGCCTGCTGCCCGAAGTCAAAGCCAACACAACAGCAGTGCCCACAGCAGGCACCGAACCATCAATGCGTTGTCTCTAATCTATTTTAGACGCTCAGTGGAACTGTAGCCCAAGACAATTCCTGTCTCTTGTGGGATCTTTTCTTACTGGTATGGGTGGGGCTGCTCTGTAGGCAGAAGGTGGATAAGGGCAGTGAACCAAGACGTGGGGAGGGAGAGATCTGCTCCCAAAATATTTCTAGGCTACCCTGCAGCTGCATTCCCCCACACCACTCGCAAACACCCCCCCCCTCAGGTACAGGAGAACTTTAAAAATAATGTATCTCTTTTACTGTAGGTTTTCTTGAAGAAGGGACACAACAAGTCACAGCGGGGCATCCTAAAATTTCTTGTGCCTATCTTCCTGAGGTCTTCATGGGGGTCACTCACAAATGTCTTCCCCCAGATTCTCTCGTCTGCGTCCACACGGTGCTCACAGCATCACTGGGCTGTCCCCTCCACGTCTCTCTCATGGCCAGCTTGCCTCCTTCCAAAGCCTGGGGACTGGCAACCACAGGGCTGACCTGCAGCTGCTTCCAGCACTCAGGAAATCTGGTCAGGTCTGATTGCTCGTATTCCAGGGGCAGCCCTCTGGAAAACTGGTGAATCTAATTTTAAACCTCATTATTGAAAGAAAGGAAGAAGCTAAAAATAGAGACTGGTAGGAACAAGACTGGGAATCCTGAGACAATTAAGAAGTGAGAGGGACAAGAACGCTTAGGGTCAAAATGATACACAGATTAATGGGTGTTTTAATGAGTGGTTCATTAGAAAATTGGGATAAGACAAAGAAGAGACAGGAAGAGAGACCAGTTCGGATATTTTAAATATAAATTGAAGCAAAAAGAGCTAGACAAATTAATGTCTTATTTGTTTATGTTGAAACAGATTAAATGATTAAAATCGTACAGAATATAAAATATCAACTGTAAATATTGTTCATAATATCCAATGGAGAAATAATATTTTAGCCAAAATGCTATTAGTGGAATCAAAAAAAGATGGCCCCACAATTCGCTGTCCTTGGAGAGAGATTTGCAAGAAACTAATAGAAGAATCTTAATGACACAGGCCCTGTACTTTGCAGTGTGGTGGGGGAAGGGACCACATCTTCACTGGAGTGTTCGCTCCTTCCTCCCTCCCTCCCATCCCTGCTAAATGGAGATCCGACACATGCGTCAAGGGGACTCGGTCACTTCATCTGCATATTAACTGTTACATTAAGATTTGCTGCAAAAAAGCCGTCCATTAAGTGTTGCCTCTAAAGAGGGAAAGGAGTAGAAATAAATTACCAGCTGAAGGACATTTCGGGAAGGGATCTTTTGAGCATTCGTTATTACTATTTACAACGAATTGAAATCAATTGTTCCGGTGCCTCAACTCTATCTGGTTCAGTTTGCCCTTGGGAAGGCTTTATTTCTTCCCACTGCTGAATCAACAAGTAGGGTACTGACTTGTTAGCTCTGTGAAAGGGTCTAAGAGGCCTCAGTGAGGTAATTCAGTTTTCAAAACAGACTGTGTTTTCACCGGAAGGCAGAAATGCGGGCACTCCCCTTCTGACGCGAAGCAGAGTAATGATACTTTGGGCTGGGAAGGAGGCAAGACACTCGTTGAGGGAAGAGTTGGCCAGACTGATGGTGCATGAAGCTGAGGGTAGTTTCCTGAAGCAGGATCTAGATTGATGCCAACCACGGCCTCTGCAAGGGAATTAATCATCCGTAGCTTCTGCAACTCTCACAGGAAAGTATAGCCCAGCATCATCAAGTTTTCTTCCTATACATTTGTTGTATCCCAGAATTTTTTTCCTAGTTCTATGTACAATTGGATTATGAGATTGAGAACACTGGAAAAAGTCTTACACTTGAAATGTAACCTACAGGAGCCTGCCTTTGTACCTGAAATCCCTACACCCATCATTTCTAAGGTTATTAGCTTTGAAGGCAGCTCTTGAATGGGAATGTTTCCAATTATTTGTCATAAGTTGAAGTTGAATTACATTATCATATGACTCATAGGAGAGACCAGGATACAAAAGAATGGGACACAGGATGGGTCAGTTCTGTTGGGAAATTAAGGGAAGGAGACGCGGAAGGCTACGTGCTTCTAGAAGGGTGGGTTGGTGGAAAGAGCACTGAACCAGGAATCAGAGGTCTGGGGTTTGAGCTTTCTCTTGGTTTCTTATTAACTACCTGGCCTTGGTAAGTCATTTGGAATTTCAAAATTTCAATTTTCTTACTATAAAATTGCCATAATAGCATGTCCCCTAATAACCTCATAAGGCTATTGTGATTGTTACGCAAGGTGGTCAAAGGCAGATCCAGGTTTTGTGGGGCCTGAAGCTTATAGAATTTGGGGTACACTGGTTAAGAAAGAGGAGTACTAAATTATAAAAACAAAATTAGGTATAAATGTGGGAATCTAGAATAAGAAAAGGAATCACAATACATTATGAAAACTATATATCCAGCTCAAGTTTATTTTAGCCAAATGTCAAAAATACTGCAAAGGAAGTGGCCAGGAAGAGACATGTGAGAGAAGGTAAAGAGAGATTGTAACAAATTGCAGTTAAAGTACTGACTTTTGCAAATTTTACGAAAACACGGAACACGAGAACACATTGCCAGGGTCTCGGAAGGGACGTGTACCTGCCAGGTGCCCCCAAGCCAAAGCTTCCTAGCTTTGAGGTAAATCAGTTTCTGAGGTGATGTTTGTTAAAGGTCTTTGTGAAATGGGAGGTACAATATAAATGAAACATATTGTTTACATTCTCTCCATTTCCAGAGTTGTTGCCTGATGGGAAGTCTATTTAACAGGCTGCTATTCTAATACCATTAAAGTAAACTTGATGCAAACTGGGGTTTAGATGATTTGTGTCACAGCCACACTCTAGATTATTTGGTTAAAAATGAATGTTTACTTAAATTTCCCAGGTCAGAATATATACACCCAATTGCATTTATAAAACAGGCTTTAGATTTATAAGTGATTCATATACAGTTCATAGAGCTTAAAACACATACTTTTATTTGAGCCTTGGATCATCTATTGCTATGTAACAAATCATCCCCAAACTTTATAGCTCAAAACAATCATAATCATGTATTATTTCTCCCGCTCTCTGTGGGTATTTGGGAGTGGTTTGGAGAAGTAATTCTGGTGCGGGGTCCCCCACGTTGTTGCAGTTGGGTTTGGGTTGGGGCTGCAGTCATCCATAGGCTTAACTAAAGCTAGAGGATTTGCTTCCAAAGTGCTCACATAGTTGGCAAATCGGTGCCGGCTGTTGGCCAGCAGCCTGTTTTTCTCCACGTGGGCTTCTCTCCCAGGCTGCCCGACTGTCCTCACAGTGTGGTGGCTGGCTTCCCCCAGAGCAAGTCATCCAAGAGAAGGACAGAGCCAGTCGAGTCATGGTGCCGTTTATGACCTCGCCTCAGGAGTCATCAGTGGCACATCTCTTGCATTCTGTTGGTCTGGGAAATTAAAATTCAGTCCAGCGAAGAGAGAGCAAAGACTTTGTCTCTCAGTGGAGGATTATCCACATCCCACTTAAGAAGAGCGTGTAGAATGGAATATATATATTGGTGCATCCACCTTTGGGAAAGAGTGTGCCACAAGCCTCATACACACTTGGGACATGGGTAGGACAAACATTTTTATCCTTCATCATCAGGAGGGGACATTTCAAAGCATTTTGTCAAGAAGCTTGATAGGCATAGGTTCAGATCTGTTCCCTATAGCTTATCCTCTGAGTCATGCTGGGAAAAGGTCCTTAACCTCTCAGGATTTCTGTTTCCTTATTTGTTAACTCTAATTCAAGATGGCAGTCATAAAGCTTAAATGAGGTAAGGTCTGTGAAGGGATCAACCCAGTGCCTGACACTTAGTAAATACTGATAAATATTGGTTCACTTTGGAGATCAGAAAACAGCAAATGGAATGTGAAGCAATTACTCATTAAATAATTTCTCAAGATCACAAACTATAAAAAATCAAATTATCAAAGCAAAATACTTTAACCTGGAGTCCAGTAATTTCTTCATTATCATAGAGCACTGAAAAATGCACTCACATGGCAAATAAATGACCAATACTTTGTGTTTGTATATAATTTATATATGATTTCTTCAGATAGCTTGATTATAAATAGGAGCCCTTCTTTTAGTTTAACTTCAGATAACCAACTGGAAAATTAAAACTCTTCTGGATCCAGGGCCCATTATTTCCTTTTGGATGATTAATGTCATCCCCCTTATTGATGATAGAAGCACTGAACTTATGAATTACTTTTTAATTATTCAATTTGATAGGATATACAATATGTAAAATTAATAGGAGCCTCAGTCGGGAGCAAATTTCCATTTTTTCCCTTAGTTAACAGACTTGGTATAAACAATAATACAGCTGAGTTTAGCACACAGGAAAATGTTATCATATTTTAAAATTGTTATGCATATTAGCTAATTGTGTTCTCTTTTTTGAATATTAAAGGTGATTAAAGGGCTTTGTTTGCCTAGGATTATTTGGGCCATATCTGTTGGGAGGCTGAGGGGAAGGGTTAGCAGAAAGTGTTTAATGCACTAAGCATAGGTATAATGTTTCCATAATTCATCAGCTCTACTTTGCACACCTTCCTGTGCATTTATGGAGACTGCATACATTATTCAGTGATGGATGGCATGCTGATTAAATAAAATTTGCTGCTCTTGCCAAGAATACATTTTTTTCACATTAATTTTAAAAATTCTAAATGGTATCCTTAAAAATGACTGTTTATACCAGAATTGAACACCAGAGTTAACCGGAGTTATTAGGAATGGGACAAATACAAAGTTTGCTTATCCTTGACTTCTGCAGAGGGTGCTGTGGCAGGGGGCGGAGGTAATCCTCCCCCCCAAGACCAAGAAACAAAGCAAATTAAGGTATAAAGCCCAGTCTCAGACTTTCAGTAATTCTTGAGTTCTTCACAGTGTTCAAAATACTGTGCAGGGTATCGCCACCCCTACGGAAATCAGTGATACCAGGAAAGCGAACCTACTCGGTCTCGCACCAGGAGAATCCCTGGGTACCTTCACGTGTTAACAGTCTCAGAAATCAAATAACAGTATCCATTTAGCTTTGTTTAACTCTGTTTCTGAAGTGTATTTGAACGGGGCATTCTTTTTTGTTGTTTTTTCAAAGAACTTCAATTGACCGTCATCTCGTAGACCGTCGTCTTCTTTTATGGGCTACGCTCTCACCATTCTAGTGCATGTATATAATACCGTTTTACTTAGCAAAGCTCCTACGGATGGATATTTTAGTTGTTAGCAAATCTTTGCTCTTTTAACCACCCCCCCCCCCCCCGCCAGCCATTTGTAAACTGTAGTCCACGTCCATGTAGTACACGTCTTTAGGTAGATTTCTAAAAATGGGATGTGTGGTCTTGACCTGGTCTTGATGTGTAAGCCACAGATGGAGCTCCTGAACGTCACCACACCTCTCGGTGGAGACCTGAGTGCTGTCCTCTCCCCTCTGCAGGGGAAGTCTTATGGTGGCTCCACGTTGACAATTAAGGGCAAGATGCCCTGACTTTCAGGGACAGACAAAGCCCCATCTGCTACACTTCTATGGAAGCCAGCTCTCTCCTTTGCCCTGCTTCCATTCTAGATCTGAATATACATTTTCATCAAGTGTAGAGTCAGCCACAGACGTAGCAGGTGAGCGTGTCTGGCTTCCTGGTAGAGAAGAGCTTGGGATACCGTGCATGGTTGCCCTGGATTATACTCAGGCGGCAAAGTTAACCGCACAAGGCACCAGGTACACACTCCCCTGCATCGCCCTCTGCCTAGTGCTTTCAATCCACTTCTTACTCACGTCCTGCTATTGGCAGTTTACAAGAAGAGCGGCACCTGGAGCCTAGAGAGCAACTCTCCAAAGTCCATCTGTTTCCTAGGGCAATGAGACATCTCTATTTAGTTTTTGGCCCCTGTTTTCATTGGTGAATATAATTTCTCAGCCAACATTTGGGCCAAATGATTCATTTGCAGTTGGAAATCAATATAGTCTTGTGTATAAACATCATCGTTTGTGTATTTTGGAAAAACTGATTCTACCCCGTTCTCGTGATGACTGATATTTGCATAAACCCTGACCTAACTATTTTATCAATAACTTTCCAGAGCAAACCTGCATCGTCTGTGCCCCTGTATTTGAACATCGCTAGCTAGCACCGTACTCACTCTTATACCCAGACCTCACTAGCGGACACCGTTCCTCCTTCCCGAAATAACTTCCCTTCTTTCTCCCTTTTCCTCACCCCTATATCCTTCCTCTCCAATTTCATTAACTTTGTCTTTTCCTCAGGATTTAGATCCTGTCTAAAACTACCACCACCCCCACCCATCTAATCCAATAGGGTCTTGCCCCACATTCTATTAGGCATCCACCGTATTTAGCCTTGTGTTCCCATTTATCTTTTTTAAAAAAATGTCTGTGCGCTTTGTCCTCAACTGGACTGTGAGCATCTTAAAGTCAGTGACTGTCTTTTCATCCTTTCTAACTTAAGAGACCTACAACCTCTTTCATTTTCTAGAGTCTATAGGACAAAGGCACAGATGGTGTGTGTGTGTGTGTGTATACATATATATTTTATATATATAATATATATATATATATATATATTTTCAAGTCAGCATAGAACCTACTGAGTAACTCTCACCATTTTCAGTGGTTCTCCTCTTCACTATTTGGACTTTTTTTTTTTTTTTAATATCACGTATGGCAGGCTCCCACTTAGCCATGGTACTTAGAATTTTCTTTCATTTTTCTTAAGGTGACTGTTGCATTACCATGCTTAAAAACTATGCGTTTATATATTCAAGAAATTGGAATGTCTCACTGCAAGTATGTCTCAGGATTTTAGGCAATGAGAGTGGCAGGGGTATCTGTTTCAGGTATTGAGTGATGGTAAATTAGAGAAGAAGGATAATTTTTTAAACATTTATTGATATCCTACTATGTGCCAGAGCTCATCTTAGGTTCTGGAATCAAGCAGTGAATAAGATAGACACAGTCCCTGCCCTCATGAAACAAATACATTGAAGATCTTTTGCTCTTGGAAAACTATGAACCCAACCTTGAAAGCTGAGAGAGAAAAGAAATATGAGTAGCCATTTGGAATTCTGGGCATAAAATATATGCATCACCTATTTTATGCAGACATGCTAGTACATGGTTGCATAAAATGGAGCTTTTTTTATTATTCTTTTATGGATTGGCCATAGACTATGCAATACAAGGAACATAAAAGAATAATGGAAAAGACGAGACCTGACTAAATAAATCCTTGAAAGCTTTTTTTTTTAAACACTCTGTCATGAGAATAAATTCCCCTTGCACCATTCTTTTTTTCTTCTTTTCTTTTCTAGGTCACCAGAAATGAAAATATATTAGGAGAATGGCATGTGCATTAAAAATCTTTGCAATATCTCCCAAGTCAACACAGACCTTTAAGAACCAAAAAGAAATACTCAAAATGAATACACTGGGGGAAGGGCACTGAATAGCATTTGAAAAACCTGAAAATAACCCCCCATTTGTCTCGGCTGGTGGCTATTACTATAATCAGGAACTGAAGCCAAACAAATGAGACAGTTTTAGTGACAGTTTTCAGATTGTAATCGTGCATGTCATGAACACATAATAAGCATTAGATAATCCTCACGATAGGGGTTATGGGAATGTTCTACAGAATAAATAAAATGAGGCGGTTAGAGCAAGGCAACATTTACTGTGAATTTGGGCTCATATGTATGAAACAACAGGCTACAGATGTGTCATTTCCATAATATGATATGAAATAGCTCCTCATTGTTAGAAATTTCTGAGCCACAGTGAACGATAGATGAATGATTGGGAGGTAGAATCTGAATGCTTTATGATAAAAATGAGGTATTGATTCGGTGAGATTTTAATTTAGATTAGTTCACTTAGAAAAAGTAATAAATTGAAATGTACTCGACACAGCTCACATTCGAAATGACTTATCAGGATCCCAAAATGAAACCTTAGGCAAGCAATAATTTTAACTGTAGCACTCCCCCAAGTCACCCACACTAAATTACAGCATCTTTGCAAATAATTTGGACAAGAACGAGACAAGTAGTATGTCTTTGAATGACGGGTGGGAGTTTGAGTTTCAATGGCAGAAGAAAAGATGGGAAAAGAACTGGGAGTAAGTGTCTGGCCATAATAAATTAGGAAGACAAACATCTGAACTATTTGAGAAAAGTGATTTGACGTAAGCCATACCATATATTTGCCTGATGCCTCATTCACTTTGGTGGTTTCGGATGGTCAGGTGAAAGGCATTATCTGTAGACAAATAGAGAATTAGATCTTTTTGATTCATATCTGGATTCCTTGCATTTTAATTTGTCGGTGTTCAACTTCGTTTTGAAAAGAATTTTTCACTCTGTGTTTTTAACCGTTTATATGTGCAGCTAAGTCAAATAGTGCATGTAAATCCGCTAACACAAAGGTTGGTCTATAGGAGGCAAATAATAATAATAGTGATTATGATAGCTATCAGTGTTTGAGCTCTTATTATAAGCCAGACACTGAGCTGACCACTCTTTTTTTTTTTTTTTTTAAGATTTTATTTATTTATTTGACGGACAGAGAGCACAAGCAGGGGGAGCAGCAGCAGAGGGAGAAGAGGCTCCCTGCTTAGCAGAGAGCCAGACATGGGGCTTGATCCCAGGACCCTGGGATCATGACCTGAGCAGAAGGCTGACGCTTACCCGACTGAGCCACCCAGGGGCCCTGAGCTAACCACTCTTACTATTGCATTTAATGCAGAGTTCAGAAAGCATTATGTCCCCTTACATGCAGTCATGCCCCACGTTTGCATTTAGTTTTACATTTTCTGTACCGAAAGCATGACCATAGCACTGGAAATTCTTCAGTGTTTTATTTGCACACTACTCATCGAAGACCCTAGTGTCACTTCCTACACATTTATTGTGCTCCATTGCTTTTTCTGTCAATTCATGCCATTTCCAGCATGAATAATTTGCTTGTGCAGCACGTAGGTACATACCCACACATGCATATGCAGTTGTTCTTACAGAACTTCCCGATTGAAGCAGCTTTTCCTCCTAACCCATTCTGGGGATATGATCTTTTACAATTCTTTTTTTTTTTTTTTTGGCCAGGTGATCATTATTAAGTGATTTTCCCAATACACACAATCTGTAGTATCCATCTCTGGAATTGTTCACTGCCCTTAGTAAAGAATGACTTAGCTTCTGTTCTGGCTCTTTCATAATAGCTCAGCTTTCTAATCTCCACTTTAAAGAATTTATCTTTTGTAGGTTCAATACTTACCTCCTTAGAAGTGAAGTTCTTTGTTGAAGGTTTAGCTTCTGTAGCGTCATGGGATGCTTTGGGGGCCATTAAGCTTAATGAGTTAACATTTTTTTTTCCGAAGTGTGTATGAGGTGCCTACTGAAGATAACTTTAACAGGTCCTCTTGATTTATTACAAAGAAAGTCTCTTTCAACAAAAGCTTTCAGGCTGAACTTTCATTCTTGTCTAAGAGAAGCAAACTTTTGGTCTCAAGGGCTGCATAATACATCACATGCCGTTTCTGTATCCACGGGCTATTATATAACCAAGCTATCAGTTACATCAAAGCTTGTCTTCCTACAGAAAGATGCATTGACAATAGATAAATCCCCTTTCTCTCCAATTGGATTTTTTTCATAGAATTCTATTGAACAAGGATCACTTTTTCCCCTTTGAAATGAGATTTTAAATTTCACACATATTTATCAAGAAACAGTCAAAGCAGAATAGGTAATTTTTATCATAAAGTTTTTTTTTTTTCCATAGAGCCTCTAAAAGGCAAACCCCATGGAACCATCAGAGGACCTTTTCAGAGGCAAGTCTTCAAAGCATTCCTTTAGCCCAGTGGTGCCCATCTCATAATGGATACCCCCAAAGTCCTTCACATCCTACCCACCCTATTTGAAGCTTCAAAGGGAACTCCCCACCCAGAGGAAGAGGAGGCAGAAGCAAAGTCCCTTCATGAAAAAGGCAGGAAGAGTCCCTGAGTGGCTGGTTGGAGATGACAGGAGTTGCAGCCCTGCGAGGCAGCTCTGTGGGATCACTATCCTACCACCTGTCAAGACAAAGGGAGTCAGTGCCTTCAGGGACCTAAAGGACCCCACTGTCCTTTATCATTCGTGCACTCTGATTCAGACTCTAGTAGTTCTGAAAAGATATAGCCTGGACTAAAGTTTTCAGTTCTGAGAGATTTTGTCACCTGTGAGATAACCAGACAAGGTCAGCATGGCACGCAAGTGACTGTAGGACCTTGAGCAAGTTTCGTATCCTCTCTGTGGCCCTCACTTGTAACATGGGGGCGATGTATTCACTTAGCAAATATCTTCGACTGTTCATTATGTGTCAGAAATTGTTTTAAGTACTAAGACTACATCGGTGACCAAATCAAACCAAACCGAACAGCTCTACCCTAAATTAGCTTACATTCTAAGAGGATTTAGACAATGAAAACTTAAGTGAATAAAAACTTCTGGGGCACCTGGCTGGCTCAGTCAGTAGAGCATGCAACTCTTCATCTCAGAGTTGTAAGTTTGACCCGCTCATGGGGTGTAGAGATTATTTGCAAATACAATCTTAAAAAGAAAAAAAAAACTTATGTGCATAAAAACTTTAAAAATTTTAAGTGAATAAAATACTATGAAACAGAGTAAAGTGGGAAGGGAGACTGGAAATGTAGGTGGGAGTTGCAACTTTAAATAAGGGAGCCTGGGATGGTCTTTGTAAGACTGTGACATTTTAGCAAAGATCAGAAGGAAATGAAGGGATGAGTCATGCGAATATCTGGGGCGTGGCAAGGAAGTAACAGAGCCAGATATGGGAGGATGGCTAAGTTTCGGGAAAAGCAAGGAGGCTGAGGTGGTTGAAGAAAGTGGGACATGGGGAGTTATAAGAGGTGAAGTGGAAGAGCTGATGCAGGGATAGATTTTACAGGGCTTGTCACCCTTTGTGCCACAATGCCCTTATGTCGAGTTACATGGAAGGCTGTTTCAAGGTGAACAAAGTGATATGATTTTAGAGTTTAAAAGGGTCCTTCTGACCATTGGTTTGAGAAAAGAAGGGGATAAGAGTGCAAGTCAGGACAGAAGTAGAGAGACAAGTTCACGGGCAGCAGTGGTTATCTAGATTAGAGGTGATGGTGGCTAGGGCCAGGAGGTGGTGAGACATGCTGAATTCTGGGTGGATTTTGAATGTAGAATCAGTAGGGTTTATAGACAGTCAAGATACCTGATGTGAGGAAAAGAGGAGTGAAGAATGTCTTTACCCTGAGCAACTGGGCATATGAAGATGCTGTTTACTGAGTTCGACAAATCTGCAGAAGGAGCGGATGGGTGGGGGGCAGGGAGAGGAAGACCAGATTTTGGTTTTGTACCTGTTGTTTGAAAGGCCAGGTAGACTTTCAAATGGAAATATTGAGCTGACATTTAGATAATATAGTGCTTATTACTTTAGGTGGTTTTGAGGATTAAATGGGCTTTATCATCCAGCCCTGACTATGTGTCCAACCACATGGGCCACCACATCTTACCACCTACCCACATGACTCAGTCATCTCAAACTATTTTATGCTCCTCATTTCCATATCTTTGCACATATAGTTTCCTATCCCAGAATGATCTTTCCTTGCTCACTTGTTGCCTTTGTCCTGCTCATTTCTTATTAGCCAATACTTACTGTAGTTCTTTCCCATTCCTGCCATGTTTTACAATTCTGAGAGAAACACAAAATTGGTATTATTTGTTTAAGACAAAGCAAATATTACCTCTTCCAGGCAAGCCCTCCATAGCCTCTTTGGGTGGAGGTAAGAGATACTCTCCTTTGAGCACTCATAGAGCCTTTCTGGAGCTTTAATGGCAACCCTTATCATATTTATTAGTAATTAATAATTACCTACTTATCACTATACTTACTGATTTATAGAAGTCTCTGTTAATTTGTATGAGTCTCCCCTGTAAGCCCCATGGAATGTGAAATTGTCCTCTTTCATAATAAGTGGTTACTAAATATTTGTTGAAAGAACGAGTACACAAATCAATGTTTTATATGGTAGAAATAAAATGGACAAATCACTTGAAAAGAATCTTTGTAATAATATTTATTTTTGAAATGTTCTAAACAAATGAAATTGATTTGAGAAGTGACAAGATCTTGATTAGTCATCTCTACCGAAGCGTCTCCTAACCCAGTCTGTTTAGCCCTGGTTTCCGGCACAGCACCTGGCACTGAGGAGACGTTTACTGGATGTTTGCTGAAGAAGGGACCGATTGAGCTCTAGAAATGACTCACAAAGGAAGATTCTACCTCCACGGTTTGTGTTAACTCTGGAGGATTAGTCACTGGCATGAAATTCGGAACTTCAGTTTCAACCACTTTGATAAAAAGTACCCTTCAGAATTATTTTTGTGTTTTTGTAAATAGCAGCTGCCACACATTTCTGAAAGCAGGGCCTGGGTATTTTGATGAACACTGAGCAAAGCTACTGTCCTTCTTTCCTTTGGGCCTCTTACCTACCTGGAATGCCCTTGCCCTTCATCCCACCTGGTTAACTTCTATTCCAGGTTTCAGACTGACATCTCTTCCTTCAGGAGTTCTTCCTGGATCCTCCAAGACACATGTGGGGCCCATCCTGAGTGTTCTCAGAGCACCCCACACATCACTCTGTCAAAGCAATGATCTGTTGTCATTATAAATTCTTGCTCAGTTGCCTGTGTCTTCCCTTTGTTATAGTTTCAGCATATCTTACCCAAAGACTGAAATGTCGGCAGTGCACAATAAAGATTCATGAAATAAACCAGTAAGTTTTGATGGATGAGGTTGATTGGAAAAGCATTGGTGGACAAGGCTCTTTGGAAGGATTGACTTACATGGAGGGTCCTAGAAATTGAATGTTCTAGGGATCAGAAATCATGCTTCCTCTATCCTACTGTTGAGCCTGGGCCAGTCCCACTAATAACACACTGGTAAAGTGACCACTGAGTTATGCTATTATGAAATTTCTTAACTCTTTTTTAAAAGATATAGTTTGCCTTTAGAGTATGCAAAAGCCTAAGCCATATAGTCTCCCCTGTATAGCACTTCATGGTTTTCAGTGGTGAATAAGAATAACTGAAATTCATATTTGACAGTCTCATTGTTTCTGCTAAAAGGAAACTTCCTAATCACGCCCACAAACTTTAAGCATTCCTGATTGATTCCATTCAAACTACATCTATACAAAAATTGGACTCTTTCCTCTCTCCCCCCCCCTTTATTACATAGAGGGTCAGTCCAAACTATAATTTGGGGTAGAGTAGGGGAACCATGATCGATGTAGTCAGATTCTTTTTCCTGAATATCTATATAGTTTCCAGAAATGTGCCTGAGCCAAACCTGCATTGTGTTCCTTTGCTTCTTTGCCAAGATTCTTTGTGTTCACAGCAAATAATGTATGAAGTCCTTGAAACTACTGAACTCACATTAGTTGTCAGAGCAGTAGACTGAGTATGATTTGCAATTAGAGCACCACTGGAAAAAGAAATTAGTTATAAAACAATCCTAAATCCACTTAACATTCAGGTAATGTTCAGTGCTTAATATAAAATAGGCAAGGTCATTGCCAAGTTGCACCAGTCATCTCATGGTTCATACAGAACATAAGTGGGCTTAGATAAATAATACTTTATAAACTGGGCTTTCAAAAGAAAATGACTGTTGACAAGCTAAAAAGTCCCAAATTTTGGCTATTGAATAAAAATAAAATGAGATGATAAAAATTTCTTTCCCAAATTTTATTTGGTTCTCAGACACTTCTTTAAAAAAAAAAAAATCTACGGGCACTTGGGTGGCTTGGTTAAGTGTCTGGCTCTTGATTTTGGCTTGGGTCATGATCTCAGGGTTGTGAGATCAATCCCTACATTGGGTTCCACACTGGGCGTGGAGACTGCTTGAGATTCCCTCTCTCCCTTTCCCTCAGCCCCTCACCCAAAATAAAAAAATTGAAAGATGTTAAAAATCTAATCTTTAGGCATTGTAAAACACACGACACATACACATATGTGCATCTATAAAACACACACACACACACACACACACACACACTCTTCCTGTGCTAAAAATCACTGAAGCTTAATAAGGAATAAATAATCCCAAAACTAAATTCTAGTTCTTGCATCAGCATAGATTAATACTGACCTCTAGATTTACACAACTTTGTTTTCAAGTTAGGTGCAATATTGTTTGTATTTATTGCATCTCAAGAGCAAGAGAAATGGAAGAATAAGAGTTCTGTAGGAGTCATATTGAAAAACAGAAAACTGCATGTGAAACTCATTATCCAGTGAGTCAGATCCCAACTTTGAAATATATGATGATGAAGTCCACATATGTTTTGTAAATTAAACATTTTATTTTGTGACAGACAGCAGTGACTTTTATGAAGCAGAAGACTGTAGCTCAAAAGAAGTAAATAATGATTAGATTAGATTAACTAAATGTGGTATTTTTTTCCCAGTTGAAATAGTCCATGTAAGATTTATGTCAGGTGTTTGGGAGACTAACCTGCTGCTTATTTTGTCTGCCCACTGATTTTCAGTTGTGCTTTATAATTTTGGATTGTGAGCACATCTGTAGGAGACTAATGTGTGAAAATCCTAGGAAGTTTGCATTAAGGATGTGTCCCAAGAAATAGATTTGGTATTTGTTTTCACCAAGTGCTTCCGTATCACTAACCTGGAACTTTTGTTAATTTTTACTTGAGTGTTTTCTTGAAAATGCAGGTAATCTAAAGTCAGACCACAAATGCATGTGGTTACCAATTTTAAGAGAGACCCTCTCCTATAAATGCCAGGTAAAGATGCACAAGGTGCTTTATCTTCTTCTTGTGATGGTGATTGAATCATTTCTACTCTACTGATTCAATCAGGATGTGGCATTTTATGGCTCAATTCTAGCTCATTGTTTTATGAAGGCTTGTAGGTCTTGTCTCCTGCTCCTGCATGGTTATTAAATCTTGTCTGCTTGAAACCTATAGACCTGTCCCAATTCCAGTCCCACCTCAAGCGCAACTGTAGAGTTTTCATCTTCTTCCTTGTAGCTCCTGGAGATTTCCCTTATTTATTTTGTGAGGTAACTATGCATTTTAAAATTCCCATTTTCACCAGGATTTCTAGGTGTTTTGCTACAGGAGGATTTTCTGCTTACGTACTCCACCACACTGCCAGAAATGGAAATTTAAATAAGTTCTTAACATGTGCTTAAAACAAAACAAAACAAAAAAAACCAAACATATATATATATATACATATATATATATATATATATATTTTAAAAAAGCAAGTTAAGCTTTTGTTTCTCATCATTGAGTAATTCTCAAAATATGTCACTTGATATCAGAAACATGATATAAAAAGAAACCTTTAGATACCAAACTCTTTTGGAATGATTTGTCAAATACTTCAAGAAAATGTTTTGTTTTCTGTCTAACAGTTCTACCAGTTACAAGAGGGGAGTGTTGAAATATCCAACTGTATTGTGGAACTTGTCAGTTACTCCTTTTCATTTTGTCAGTTTTTGCCACATGCATTCTGAAGCATTGTTATTAGGTGCATAATTATTTAGTATTGTAGAGTCTTGTTAGTGAATTGAGCCTTTTGTCATTATGTAACATAGCTCTTTATTGCTCATAATCTTTTAAGTACAAAATCTATTTTGTTTAATATTCGTATAACCTCTCCAGCTTTTAAAAGAATGGCATCTGCATAATATATCTTATTTCCATTTTTACTTTCAACCTACCTGTATCATTGGTCATCAAACTTTTTTCTTAGAGGGTCTGATAGCAAATATTGATGGTCTAATTGGGGTCCACAAAATGCTGTGGTCTACGTGGTCTTTGTCAAAACTGGTCAATTCTGGCATTGCAGCTTCAAAGTAGTCATAGATAATATGTAAATAAATGTGTTAGTGACTATTTTCTAATAAAATCTTACTTACAAAAATGGTGACTAGCTCATGGGCCACAGTTCACTGACCCTTAATTTATGTCATTATTTTTGAAATTAGTTTCTTGTATACAGCATAGAGTTGGGTCATAGTTTTTGAAGGAGTGGAAATGGGATTGTTTTAAGACAGGTTTATTACAGAATAAACTGCACATATTTTAAGTGTACATTTTCTTAAGTTTTGATATATATAGGCCCATCACCATCATCATAACCAAGAAAATGATTATATTATCATCCTCCAACTTTGTGCCTCCCATCTCTTCTCACCCACCACCCACCACCTACCTCCAGGCATCCACTTACCTTCTTGCTATCACTCTACGTTAGTTTGCGTTTTACAGAATTTTACAAAAATTAAATCATATAGTAGGCATTCTTTTTGTCTGGATTCTTTCACTCACATAATTATTTTGAAGATTATTTATATTGATGGTGTATCAATAGTCCATTCCGTTTTATTCCTGAGGAGCATTACATTGTATGAATATGCCTCCGATTGTTCATCCACTTATCTGTTAATGGATATTTGGGTATTTTCCATTTAAGGCTAGTACAAATAAAGCTGCTATAAATATTTGTGAACAGTTCTTTCTATGACTATATGCTTTTATTTCTCTTGGGTAAATAGCTAGGAGTGAAATGGTTAGATCCTGAGGTATATGTATGTTTAAGTTTTTGATAAACTGCCAAACTGCTTTCCAAAGTGGTTATACCACTTTACTTTCCCACTTAGGTTTCTATTTATCATCTTGCTATTTTTTTTTCTATTGATCTCACCTGTTTTTTCTTCCTTTTCCCCTCTTTCTGCCCCTTTTTGGGTTAGGTGTTATTTTTATGCTTCCATTTTATCTTCTTTTTTGACTTATTAGCCATAATTCTTAATTTTACTATTTTAGTAACTTCTAGGGTGTATAGTACACATCTTTAACTTATTACAGTCTACCTTCAATTGATATTATATGACTTCACATTCTAGAATAAGACTGGAAGAATAGTATACTTCATTTCTCCCTTCTAGATTCCTGTGTTCTTACTGTCATGCATTTTACCTTTACATAGATTAAAAGTTTTGTACTACATTATTACTATTTTTGTTTAAACTATCATTTATAAATAATTAGAGAAAAAATATAGGTCTGCTAGTGATACATTTTTTTTCAGTTTTTGTATATCTGGCAAGTCTTTATTAACTTTTTTTTTTGAAAGATAATATCACTGGGTATAAAGTTCAGCTTGAAAACTTAGTTCTTTCAAAACTTGTGTATTTGCAAAGAATGAGCATTCTCTAATTGTTGGGTGCTGGATTCCACGTATATCTGTTAAATCTAACTGTTAATTGAGGTCATTCATATATTTTATTGTTTTAAGAATATTTTAGTCTTACTAATTTTTGTCTATTTAACCCATCAATTACTGAGAAATGTGTAAAAACAGCCTTCTGTGATAGTGTATTTGACATTTTTTAAAAAAAATGTGCTAAATATTACCTTATACAAGGGCATGTTGTTAGGTATATAAAAATTTAGATATGTTCTTTTATCAAATTATGATGGTGACTTCTAGTGCTCACCCGTGTATAGTCCTTGCCTTCTGGTTACATTGGAATACTATACTTACCTGCTGCTTTTCAGTTAGGCAAGACCAAGTTTACACAAAAGAGGCTGAGAGGAGAAGTGGATGTCACTTTCAGGATGAAACGTGTAGTTCATTGCATGAGACCTTCTGGTGCTTTCTTACCCTTCCATGGCAAAAAAAGGCTATGTACTTCTGATGGGGCTCCCTCAAGATAATGGAGACTCTATCAGCCTGGGATCCTGAGGTATTATGTGGAATTGAATACCACACTGCCCAAAGATGGATATAAATGTGAGCAAGCCATGTTAAACAGCTGGGATTGGGTTCATTTTTACTATAGCAAAACCTATCCTGTCTGATTGGTGTATGTAATGATATTCTATCCCTAATTATGGTTTCATTTCTAATACATTTTTAACTGTATTTTGTGTTTTTCATATAACTATATAAGCTTCCCTTTTGTTAGTAGTAACTTTGTGAGTCCTTTACTTTTCTTTTACTTTTATCCTGCTTTGTATTTTGTTTGTTTGTTTTGCTTTAACTATGTCTCTTGTAAACAGAATATAATAGGATTTCAATCCGATTTTTAATTATTTCAATGAGCATTAAGCATTATGTAACTCCTTCTAAATACTAGGCCTTATTCTGCATTCAGGAGATAAAGCAAAAAACAAAACAGATTTTTCTTTTCTCTAATGAAGCTGTGACTACCTTTTATAGTAAACTTGATTCACTAACATGTATTCCTATTGCTGTTATGTTTTTATTTATTATCTAATTCTTCACTTAGTGGGCTTTTTCCCCCTGTTATTTCTTTTATTCTCCTTTCTGCCTGCTAACGTATTAGTCTAGGTTTTATTTTTTCTCCTTTATTCCATTAGGTTATACATTTGATTTCTATTCTTCTGAGATTACCATTAAAATTTTAATATTCCCCCATGTTTGAAAAAATATAAAGGAAACCACTGTCTTTATCCTTCTCTGAACAATGTGTGGTTATTAGAAAATTTGTAACCAAATTTCCTATCCCTTAATTTCATGTAAGTGTTGTTTAGTAGTTTAGTTATCCCTTAGTTTTATGTAATCCAGTTAGTCATTATTTTTGATTGTTTAATGAAGCTCATGATTCTTTAGATGTCAGCCTATCCATGTTTAATTATTTCTTTGTGCAGCTGCCTTCTGCATTCCTCTCTGTCCTCTGTCTGCAGTTTCCTTTCTCCTAAACTGCATTTTCTTCTGCAAGGATCCTTAGGTGAAAAGTTCCCAGTCTTTTTCTGAAAATATAATAATTTTACCATCACAATTGAATAAGAAGTTGCCTGAATAAAATGTATTATTTGGTTAAACTGTATGCAGTTACTATTCTGTAGGCATAAGGCTTTAACAGCCACACTTTTATATGGTTCAAGCTAACTAGATTAGCAGTTATTGTCCCTCAGCACCTAAGGTCTTTTGATCTTTGTTATTGCCGTTGAGAATTACAATTGAATTACAATTTCAGTGTAGTTATTTTTGTTTATTAGAAGTAATCTATTTTTCTCTGATTTTTAAAAATTTTTATTAATAATTCTTCAGTTTCATTCTACTTTTAAATTTATAGATTCCTTTTTTTCATTAATTTTGGAAAATTGGCAGCTATTATCTCTTATGAATATTACCATTGTCCCATCCTTTCTAGTGTTTCCATTTGGAATTCCTACTAGCTCTATTTTGGACATTCTCATGTCATCTCTTTTGTTTCTAAACAGTGCTTTCCTGTTTTTCATCCTTATCATTCACAATGCATTATTGATTTTTTTCTCAGACACATGTTTCTATTCATTAATTCCATGTGTTTATCTGATGTTAAACACATCTATCGAATTTTTAGGTTCAGGGATTGTATCTTTTTACTTCTTAATGTTTAATTTATTTTCCCAAATCTTCATATTCTTTTTCTGTAGTATCTTGTATGTGTTTGATGATTTTGATTCCTTTATTCAACTCTTATTGATCTTAAATATAATTTTTTTTTCAGACTGTCATTCTAATACTTCAAGTTTGAATGACAGTAATTCTGCAGGTATTTTTTGTGTTGACTCTTAATGCACTTGAATTATTTCCTCATATGTTATCTTACAACAGGCTCATCTAGCTGATTTCTTTTGTTATTGTTGTTTTAATTGAATATATTTTGTGACCTAGATTCTAGAAGGATTTTTCAAGAGTGAGCTTGCATTTGTTTTTGGCAGGCACTTCCTGGATCCAATTTTTATGTTAAATTTTTGGGTTGGGGTTCCCAACATAGGCAATGTGAGTTCAAAACACACACCTGAATGAGGCGTAAATCTTAAATTATCTTTTCCTACCATAGACCAGACGTGGACAGACAATAATCTTTGTTCTATTTTCAAGTCTATACTTAATACTTAAAAATATTGTGGAAGAGAAAAGAAATGAAGAAGAGAAAAGAAAGAAGGGAAGAGGAAAGAAAGTGATAATTTTATGACAAGAGAATTAGAAAGTGAGCAGACAATTAAACTAGGAACAAAGATGTAAGGAGATGAAATGCTGCCAATTTCTGATCATACAAGATTAAAACAAAAGGAACAATCTTTACAAAGTTGGCAGAGGCAATGTCTTCTCAGATAAAGCCAAAAGCAGAAATAATTTTAAAAATTAATAAATTAGACTTCATTAAAGGCAGAAAGTTCTGCTCTTTGAAAGACAGCATTACAAAAATGAAAATACAAGCCACTGACTAGAAGAAAATATTTACAGGGGCACCTGGGTGGCTCAGTAAGTGAAGCGTCTGCCTTCGGCTCAGGTTATGATCCCAGGGTCCTCGGATCGAACCCCATGTCAGGCTCCCTGCTTGGTGGGGAGTCTGCTTATCCCACTCCCTCTGCTCCTCCCCTGCCGTTCATTTTCTCTCTCTCTCTCTTTCAAATAAATAAATAAAATCTAAAAAAAAGAATATATTTGCAGTGCATATATATCTGGCAAAGAACTTGTATCCAGAATCTGTAAAGAACTCCTACAGCTCAAGAATAAGGAGACAAAGATGTGCACAAGATTTGAACAGATTTCACAAAAGAAAATAAACAATAAGCAAATGAAAAGATGCTCGAAATCCTTAGTCATGTATAACATGCTAATTAAAAGTAAATTGAGATACTCCTCTATGCTATACCCCTATATTTTAAATTGAAAATATCATGATTTGGTTAGGTTGTATAACAACTACAGTTCCCAAATATCGCTGACAGAAATGTGAAGTTGTATACTCTCTTTGCAAAAGTGACCGTTAGTGTCTCATATAGTAAACATACCTACCATAAGATCTGGCAATTCTATTCCTAGGTTTTCACTAAAAAAAAAAATGAACAGGTCCACACAAAACCTGGTATTCAAATGTTGATGGCAGTTTTATTCAGAATAGCCAAACAATAGAAACAAACTGAAAGCCTGCAACATGTAAATAGATAAAGAAGTTGTGATAAAAGTATTCAGTGACCTACTACTCCACGATAAAATGAATAAACTAGAGCTACGCACAATAGTATGTATGAACCTAAAGAAACATACTATTGAGCAAAAAAGCCAGAACAAAAGAATACCTTCTATATTCTTTCCATTTATATGAAAATCTAAAACTAATGTATAGTAACAGAAAAGCAGATCAGTGGTTGCCTTTGGCCAGAGGTACAGGGAGTAGATTCCCTATAAATCTGTACCAGGAACTTGTCGGAGTGATAGAAATGTTCTATGACTTAAGTATGGGAGTAGTTCATGGTGTGTACATTTGCTCAAGTTCATTGGATTGCAAAAGCCATTTGGGACCCAGAACAACCAGAATGAAAAAGAAAAGCTCCTGGATCATGACAGATACTGGCACTTCCATAGTGGTCCTGGGGGCACTCAGAACCAGATTTCGTTTGATTTAGAAAAACAAAGCAACGTGATGTTTCATGCGCCTGAATATTGTGAAACAAAAATTGCTGCCCGATACCATCTTTCCTGAACGAGGAAAGTGCTAATTCAAAAGCAGGATAAATACCCTATGTAATCCTATTACATTCTCCGGACCATAAACTGTCTTGAAGCAGGGCAGTTAGCACCAAATTGGCAAAACGTATAGTGCTTTCTGTGGTTTTCCCACTGTCTGTCTCCTTCAGAATAGAAAGGGCTTTATAAATTTAAAATGGCATTATCACTATCATGGTATTAAAATGCCGTCCAGTGTCTCATGTGAAGCAGTTTCTGCCCTTTTCCTGTCAAAGACGTCAGCCAGCCTCTACTCTGGTGGGTGCTTCCATTTGGGGGCCTTATTATTTTTCTTACCATCATGGAAACCGTGCATCCCTCCATCACAGCCTTCTCTGGCCCTTGGTTGATTTTGCCATGGGGACCACACTGGCAGCTTGATGCCTGGTGTGTGAAATAACATTTCAGTGTCCAGCCTTGCTTGGCATGAGAACTGGCGTTTCTAGGAGCTCAGATTCCCCAGAGCCAGAGGCTTTTGCTGAGAGTGGTAAATATACAGACGAGAAGAGCCCTGATCACTCCTATTCCTATCTGTTTGATTGCATATTGTGTTGCTTTCATTTACAACTCCCTCTCAGCTTCCTGGTTTGATCATATCTACTATCTGTGGTTGTCACTTGTAAGAATTGAACTTTATTTTCTTTGCCACTCTTAGGTATCTAGAGTGGGTGAGAAATGGCCTTCTCTGTGCTTTCATTTGCACACACTCTCCATAAAAGAGTTGGCAGGGAAGTCCCTCAAAATGCACATATGTAGAGCATATAAAGGCAGGAGGTGAGGAGTGGAAAGAAAAGCCTAAAAGAAAAAATAATGAATAGGCTCTGAGCACTAAAATAAAGGGAAAAAAGAAAAATCTGCTGAAGTCATGTTTCTGTAGTTAGAAAGAGGGGGAGGTTAGATAAAGAACTGAAAACAGAGACTTAGGCTACCTGGTCCCCTTGCTCGCTCCTTCCTTCCTTCCTTCCTTCCTTCCTTCCTTCCTTCCTTCCTTCCTTTCTTTTTAATTGTGTTCTGTTAGTCACCATACAGTACTTCATTAGTTTTTGATGTAGTGTTCCATGATTTATTGTTTGCGCATAACACTCAGTGCTCCATGCAATACGTGCCCTCCTTGATACCCGTCACCCGCCTATCCCAATCCCCCACCCCCCTCCCCTCTGAAGCCCTCAGTTTGTTTCCCAGAATCCATAGTCTCTCATGGTTCATCTCCCCATCTGATTTCCTCCCCTTCAGCTTTCCCTCCCTTCCCCGTGATCCTCCATGCCATTCCTTATGTTCCACTTATGAGTGAAACTATATGATAAATGTCTTTCTCTGCTTGACTTATTTCACTCAGCATAATCCCCTCCAGTTCCATCCATGTAGATGCAAATGGTGGGTGTTCATCCTTTCTGATGGCTGAGTAATATTCCATTGTATATATGGACCACATCTTCTTTATCTATTCGTCTGTTGAAGGGCAGCTCAGCTCCTTCCACAGTTTGGCTACTGTGGACATTGCTGCTATGAACATTGGGGTGCATGTGCCCCTTCTTTTCACTACATCTGTATCTTTGGGGTAAATACCCAGTAATGCAATTGCTCCCCTGCTACTTTCTAAATCAATTAATATTTCAGAAATGAATATCTTTCATGTTTAAAGCAGTAATTATACTTCCTACGCCACAATTTTGTTTTGAAAATTAAATCAGAAAGTGTGCCGGGCTTAGCACTTTGCAAGTTGCCTATTTCAGCTTTGCCCTGGTAGTAAACAGACATTCAAGCTGAGTCACTGAGGACTGTCTGATCATGGGACTGTTATAAAGGGAAGGGTAAAGTCTAGGGAGTTAGGGAGGGAGAGTAGTACTACAGGACGAGCCCCAGCAGTGACCCATTACCAGTCCTAGCAGGTGAGGGGTGGTTAGCAATGCTGACTATAATAGAGGCTTCCCTACTAGGAGCTGGGGTAGAGTAGAGAGAGCCAGTCAACCCATGGCAAGCTGACAGACTAGCCAAGCATATCCCGCTCTTTTTCATTTCAACTTTCCTGAAAAGGGAAATCATATTTTATTCATATTTCTAGCCAAAGAAATTTCTCCTCATTCATACTTAGGACACAGAAGTTATCACCTTCTTCATTGGACTGTCATATCATTTCCTTTTGATTTCTGGCCCTGACTGTATTTCCCCTGCACAACTACAGGACTGTATAGTTCTAGTCTTCTTGATTTTAAAAGACAGGGGCTGTGCCTTTCTTATCTTTGTATTCTCTTCAGTGCCTAACAAAATAGGTGCTCCATAATTTGAATTGGAGACATAAATTCGATTTGCCCACTGGCCTTCACGTTACTTCATTGAGTGTTACTGATGAAAAGATAAAGGCCACAGACAAAATAACTGGGGATAAAGTAACAGTCACTCACAGAGACAATACAAAGCAAGCGATCAATCACCTGTTCATTAAATACTTATTGATCACTATTTTTGCGTCAAGTACTCTTTCCCTAGTGTCCTACAGGGCAAGAGAATACTGGCAATCCATTCATTTATTTATTATTATTATTTTTTTAAAGATTTCATTTATTTATGTGACAGAGAGACAGCCAGCGAGAGAGGGAACACAGCAGGGGAGTGGGAGAGGAAGAAGCAGGCTCCTAGCCGAGGAGCCCGATGTGGGACTCGATCCCGGAACACCGGGATCACGTCCTGAGCCGAAGGCAGACGCTTAATGACTGCGCTACCCAGGCGCCCCCATTCATTTATTTTTATCACTATTACTTATTCATATGATCAAGACAGGAAACAGAAGAAAGAGCAAGGTCTGGTATGGATCAAGTGTGATATGGGTTTTATTTAATCTGATGAGGAGGAGAGATAGAGAAAGAGTGCAGTGAAATCACACAGCAGGTGCATCTGACCTAGGCTAAAAGGGCATGACAATTAAGGCCAAAAAATTAATACTTCTTGTGGAACATAGCCCTCTCTCAGCATCCGTGATTAAAAACTGAAGAAGAAAACCAACAGCATTTATCATGGAGACAAACCAGTCATAACCCCCATTAACTTAACACAGAGAAAAGGCAAAAGGAGGAAGCTTCTGGTGATAATTTCCTGTATGGGAATTATTATGAAGTATGGCTGACAGAAAAACAAACACAGTAACAACAAAAAATCTTCAAGATGTATCGTGAAATCTTCTGCATGGGAATAGCAGTGCATTCAAAGCACTCAGAATGAGAATGTACAAGTGTGCAAGAGGTAGAAATTTTGAATCGCCCAGGAGATGAGCTAGGCAACATTTCCAATGTCTGAGTCATTTTTAAGTACTAGAGACCCTGGTCAGTAGTTGCTTTGATAAAAGCTGTATTAGGAGAGGGTGTCTTTAAGCAAGATTTATATGCAAAACAGGTTGTGACTGCAATTAAGTAATAATGCTTAGAAACAACTAACCTGAGTCTGAGGGGTCCCCTCTCTGAGGAAAATAATCCCTTATCTCTGACGTGGAATGCTTTGTTGATAAATATAGTGAGGCCCTGGGGTTTCCCATTTACTAGTCAGCAGAATGGAGTTAATTTTTCATCATTGAAGATGAAGCCACTCAAGGGGAACCACAAGCACTCTGGTTTCTGGCCTTCTGGAGAGAATCAAATGAAAAGACTGGCTTTTTAGGGGAGGGCGCATGTCAGGAACCCCTGGCTACTGAGGAGGTGGCAAACAAACAAATTAGCTTGGCGAAGAGCATGATCTCTGTGCCCCAAAATAGAGAGAGACTTCTAAGAACTGTCCGCCGAGCCTTCTTCTATGAGAAGCAGTGTTTCTGGAAAGAGAAAAGGCTTTAGAGTCAGGCAGACATGGGCTTGAAAGCTGACTCTGACACATTCAATTGTTCTATAACCACAGGAAATGACTCTCTATCTCCCAGGGCTGCTGGGAATATTAAACACAGTAAAATATTCATTTAGTCCACTTCTGCTTTTTTAGTACCTGCTAATGCACCTGGAACAAAAGAAACATTTAAAAAGATGCTTATGGAGATTTCAACTCAATCAGCCGGCACACACAAGCAAGCAAATAAATGTTGTCAGTACGGAGCCGTGAACCAAAGGATGTGCTCGGTAGTAACTGCTTGGGGGTTGTGGGAGCACCACTGTGAACAGTGTCCGCTTAGCTGTGAAGAAGCACATCATGGGAAAGAGTGAGGGCAAGCATATTCTCAGCAGAAAAATCAGGAAATGCAAAAATGCCCTGAGCAAGAAAAAGCTTGCTACACTGAGGGAACCCAAAGGAAACCAGTGTGGTCGGGAAATGAGGAATGAAGCAGAGTGGCATACGGTTAAGTTATTGAAGCAGATGCTAATCGTCTCCTATTCTGTCTTTGTTAACTCTTGACAATATCCTGATTTTATTTGGAGCAATAACAGATTACCTTGGATTAGGGTGACCGTATGACACTGCCGTAGCTGATGAGGTAAGACCCAGTTCCCTGTTGGAGAGTCTTTCTTTCTGAAATAAAAACATTAACAGGGTCTCAAATGATAAGATTCTTGCTTTTGTTCCTTTATGTTTCTCTCTCCCTGGAACAGTGATGTAGTGCCTGGAGATGTAGCAACCATCTTGTGGTCATAAGGACAAAAATCACATAGTAAAAATAGTATAGAAAAAAGGTAGAAGGAGCCTGGGCCCTTGGATGACTCTCTTGATCAGCTGCTTGGACTTCCTACTTTTGGAAAATTGTAATATGAGAAAAATTGGTCCCCTCCTTTAATAACCCATTTTGTTGATTTTTTTTTTTGTACTGAACATATAACCATGCTTCCTAATTCATATAGTTGTAAATGTCAACAGCAGCCAGACCACAGAGAGCCCTACAGAGCATGGTAGAGTCTGGAATTCAAAGATTATAAGCACAGAGGCAAGAAAAAGAAATAAAAAGTATCCAAATCAGAAAGGAAGGCATAAAATTGCCTCTGTTTTCAGATGACATGTGTTATACTTAGAAAACCTTAAAGACTCCACAAAACAAAACAGCCTGTTAGAACGAATGAACGAATCCAGTAAAGTTGGCAAGATACAAAATCAACCTATAAAAATTAGTGGCATTTCTATAAACTAAAAGCAAACAACCCAAAAAGGAAATTTTGAAAAAATCTCATTTATAATACCATCAAAAAGAATAAAATACTTAAGAATAAACTTGGCCAAGGAGATGAAACAGTTTTATATTGAAAACTGTTATACATTAATGAAAGAAATTAAAGAAGACAGTAAATGGAAAGACATCTCATGTTGATGGATTGTAAGAATTAATGTTATTAACATGTCCATACTACCCAAAGCAATCTACAGATTCAATTCTGTTCACATCAACATTTCATTTTTTTAAAGAAATAGAAAAAAAAATTCGAATATTTGTATGGAATGATAAAAGACATTAGACAATAGAATAACCAAAGTGATCCTGAAGAGAAGAACAAAGCTGGAGTCATTACTTCCTGATTTCAACATATATTACAAAGCTTCAGTTATCCAGTCTGGTTCTAGGATAAAACCAAATGTATAGATCAATGGAACAAAGTAGAAAGCCCAGAATTAGATTTACACATATATGGGCAATGGATCTTCCACAAGAGTGCCACCACAGGAACACCAACGGGAAAAAGATAGTCTTTTCAACAAATAGTACTGGCAAAACTGGACATCCACATTCTGAAGATGTGGACCTCTATCTCACATTATGCACCGAAAAATCAACTCAAAATGGATTCAATACTTAAGGAATTCAGTGGATTCAGTACAAAGGGAAGAGTCTTTGTGCCACTGGTCTTGGCAATGATTTCATGGAGATGACACCAAAAGCACAGGCAATAAAAGCAAAAATCAAGGGGGATTGCATCAAGCTAAAAAACTTCTGCACAGCAAAGAACACAAACAAGAAACTGAAAAGGCAACCTATGGAAAGGGAGAAAATATCTGTAAACCGTGTATCTGATAAGGAGTTAATTTCCAAAATAGATATGGAACTCCTACCATTCAATAACAAAAAGCAAATAGCTGGATTAAAAAATGGACAAAGGACTTGAACAAACATTCCTTTAAAGAAGACGTAGAAATGGCCTGCAGGTATATGAAAAGGTGCTCAACATCACTAATCATCAGAAATGCAAATCAACACCTGTTAGGATAGCTATTATCAAAATAACAGAAGATAACTAATATTGGCAAGAGTGTGAAGAAAAAGGAACCCTTGTACACTGTTGATAAAAATGTAAATTGGTACCGATACTTTGGAAAACAGTATAAAGGGCCTCAAAAAATTAAAAATAGAACTCTCATATGATCCAACAATCCCACTTCTGGATATATATCCTGAAGAATTGAAATCAGGATCTCAAAGAGATACGTGAACTCCCATGTTCGCTGTAGCATTTATTTACAATAAGCCAAGATATGGAAACAATCTAAGTGCCCATTGATAGACAAGTGGATAAAGAAAATGTGGTATATACATACAATGAAATATTATTTAGCCTTTAAAAAAAAAAGGAAATCCTACCATTTGCAGCAACATGATGGAGGAGGAAGATATTATGCTGAATGAAATTAGCCAGACACAGAGAGAAATACTGCATGATCCCATGTATCTTGAGTTATCTAAAATTGTTAAATTCATAGAAGTAGAGAATAGAATGGTGGTTTCTAGAGGATGGGGCAGGGGGAAGTGAGGTTTTGCTGTTTAATGAGTATAAAGTCACAGTTATACACGATGCATAAGTTCTATAGATCTGTTGTGTAACACACTTCCTATAGTTAACAATATGGTGTTGTGCACTTAAAACCTTGTTAAGAGTGTAGATCTCATGTTAAGTGCTCTTGCCCCTGACCCCTTGTTAAAAAAAGATAAATCAGGGCGCCTGGGTGGCTCAGTCAAGGTTAAGCATCTGCCTTCAGCTTAGGTCATGATCCCAGGGTCCTGGGATTGAGTCCTGTTCATGCTCGCTCTCTTTCTCTCTCCAATAAATAAATAAAATCTTTTTTAAAAAGCGAAAAAGCAAAGGAACACAAGAAATCTTTTCAAGGTGATGAATATCTTTATTACTTGATTGTGGTGATGTTATCATAGGTGTATGCCTGTGTCCAAATATAAATCAAAATGAGTACATTAAATATGTGCAGTTTTTGTATATTAAGTAAGATCAATGAGGCTGAAAAAAGAACATAAGAAAAATTTTTAATTAAAAATAAAGCAACCAGTTGCATTCAATAGCATATTTTAGATTTTTAATAGAAGATGAGTACTACTATTAAATAGTTAATATGTGTATATTTTATGTTCGTTTAGAAAAAAAAAATCTTAGATTTTCATTCTACTATAAATATTTCTTTTTTCTCTAAAGTCTTCTCCATTCTCCTTTCCAAAGCAAAATCTCAGAAAATTACCCATAATGTACTTTGGGTCAACACTAGTGTATCATGCTACATTAGCTGCCAATGATTAAACTGACACCATCTGGTCTGAAACAAGTTATCTTTGCCTGATGTCAAAAGAGCAAAGACAGCAGAAGTCACATTTAGTGTGCTGGAAACTTCTAAGTGTCAATCCACAGAAGTCTGCTGAGGTTGAGAAAGCAGAATCCTAATATAGTCACAAATAGCACACAGTCCTAGGATTATCCGGGAAGCCCAAGCAATGAAAGGGAACACAGCTTGCGGTCTTAGGAGACATCCCTTCCCTCTAGGTGAGAAGGGGGAAAGCTGCATCTCTCCTCTGACCCTTTGCACAGACAGCCCTCAAATGGGATTTGTGCCACACGGAGCTAAATGGAGGCCTTAATCTCCATAGTTAAGATGTGAGGCCTCCAGAATTTACACTGGGATTATGGTCAGGCTTTAACAACTCTGAGCCCACAGCAGTCTGGAGCAACCTCTGTTTCCCTGTTTTGGGTTGTTGAAATGGTTTCAAACATTATTTAGTTGAATTTTTAATAAATAAGTAACCTCTTCTGGTGTTTATTGTGTAAGTGCAGAGTGTCCTGTTTTTGCACCAGAAATCTCTGATATCCAAGAACCTCACTTTTGAGTCACCAGAATCATGTCTCACTCTGAGCAGTCGGTCAAACATGCATGAACTCCCCTGTGGGATTCTGATGGCCTGTGCCCCATCATTCACACTTTTGAGAGTGTCTGAGTTTTGTACATGGGCAGAAGCATACACCAAGTCATAGACGAATTTTACATGGAGGTGAAACACTTATTAGAGATTGCTCCTCCCAGTAGTCCATTTTATTTATTTATCATTTTCAAAATATTTTTTTAATTTAAATTTTAGGTAGTTAACATGCAATGTAATATTTATTTCTGGAGTAGAAGTCAGTGTTCATTACCTACAAACAATACCCAGGGCTCATCATAACAAGTGCCCTTCTTAATACCCATCATCCCCCTGCCCATCCCCCACCCACATCCCTCCATCAACCCTCAATTTGTTCTCTATTGTTAAGCATCTCTTATGTCTTGTTTCCCTCTCTCTTTTTTTCTTTTCCCCCTTCCCATATGTTCATCTGTTTTCTTTCTTAAATTCCACATATGAGGAAGATCCTATGGTATTTGTCTTTGCCTGACTGACTTACATATTATGCTAAGTGAAATAAAGCAGTCAAAGAAAGACAAACACCTCTGAGTAGCCCATCTTTAAAGGTCTTAAGACTGAACAGTTAATTTTAGCAATTGGTAATCACATTCATCTCTTGTCTCACACTTAGCACAGTAGGAAATAACAGAGTTTTGATGATCAGCTACCCTCTTGACAATTATTTTATTTCTGTCTTATCTATAGGTCCTTCTCTGAATTTCTATACACTTGGCTATATCAGTTAAGATTGTTGCAATAATGCTGTGTAAGAACCATTGTAAAACTCAGTACCTCAGAACAACAAGCATTACTATTTCTCACAAGTCTATGGGTCGTCTGGGAAATTTTCCTCTCTGAGTTTGGATGACCATCAGAGCTGACTCTGCCATTAGCTGGCAGGTTGGCTGAGGACCGCTGGTCTAGAATAGTCTTTCTTACATGACTAGTGAGTGCTTCATCTGAGATGACTAGGTTGACTGCTCTGCTCCATGTGTCTCATTATCTAGAAGACTAGCCTACAAAAAGGAGAAAGAAAGAGAGCAGAAGTCTGCAAGACCTTTTAAGGCCTAAACTTGGAACTAGCCTTCCTTCATTTCCACTACATTCTGTTGACTAAGGCAAGCCACAAATTAGTTCAATTTCAAGAGTTGGAGGGAAAGACTCCACCTCGTCAGAGAAGATATGGAACAAATTCATCAGAAAGGGTGTGGTTACCATAAACCATATATGCTACTATCGGTAAAGTTATTCTTTTGTGTACTGGAAACTTTTACCGTTATCTTTTATTTAGAGGTTGAAAATATTTTTAGGACTAAACTTTTAGCTTCTTTTGAATTTCAGGGTGACGCTCAAGAATGGGACTTACAAATTCCCAGGCTCATTGTTAGACCCCAGAGTGGAGTATCCTTTACTGCTCAATAAGATTCAGATTATACCCAATGCATCAGACTGCCAGGGCCTTAAGACAGAGCTTGTAGCCCAGCCAACAGCTTCTGGCCTTCAAGCCCTGCAGCTGAGCAGGAGTGCTCATAGTGATTTAAAGAAACAACACAACCTAACTTGGCCTTTTCTTTGTTCTTGGTCTTCTCTTTCAGTCTTTGTATATATAAAATACAAATATAAGGTGTATTTAAATATACTTAATTATATATATTTAAATGTATTTATATACAAATATAAGTTTGAAAATATATTATTAATATTTACAATAAATATATATGTAAATTTGAATGTTTAGGTACAGTAAAAGGGGTGTTTGTGGAAGACTACCTCCCATCTCTGATCTGGTTGAGAAGAGGTATAGAAATACTGTTTGTGAGTTATAAAGTTTATAGGGCAAATTTATAAAAACTATGTAAATGTATTTATATTAGACATCCTATAGGTGTGTGAGTGTATATATATGTGTATATATACACATATATATACACACACACACAACCCATTTATGTATGTATACAAGTTTTGTGTGTGTGTATATATATATACATATATATATATACACATATATATATATATATGGTATTTGAATGTGTATGTGTATATATATCTATGCACATATATATTTACATGTATCATAAACACACATCTGTAAATTACCTACAATGATGGCAGATACTGCTAAATATAAGTTTTTGGCTGAGATTTTGCGAGATGAAAGATTATCTATAAGATTAAGTAAAAGTCAGCATGGCAGTGGGTCCCAAGTCCTGAGAAGGTGAGCAGGGAATCCCCTACAAGCAAATAAGGCAGATCTGACCCTAACCTGAATCTAGTACCTAAAATAGGTATTCAGGACGTGGGTCAATCACTTTATCATCATTCCCCTGCCCAGTTGAATAGATTAAAATTCCAAACAACAGCAAAAAATAAAATAAAATTCCAAGCAAGCCATCCAAGATGAAAAACATGTGTATGTTCCTCTACCTGGAAATTCCATAGGAAAGGATCTTTTTGCCTGTGAGCCTGAAGCTGCTTGGACCTATCTTGTTGTCAGGAGGAAGGGCCTCCTCTTGATAGCTACAGGTAGGGTTTGTCAGACAGCAGGGATAACAACCACCTCTTAAAAAGTTCATCATAGCTCTGTCTTTGTCCTCCCCCATCCCCAATAGCCCTGGGTCAAAATTGCCTGGTGCAAAGAACTGGTAATTTTGAAAATCAGACTCCAAACAGGAGCCTTTGTGTTTCTTCACAAAGATCTAGTATGTGTGTGTTTACATACTTTATGAAATGAATTATTGAGAACATGCAGCGTAATATAAGAAACTCACAAAAACTTTGCTTCCTGCTGACTTGCTAGTTGGTGAAGCTGAGCTTTTTGGAAATTTAAAAAGCAAACTAATTTGCAAAATAGATAGCAAGGGCTTCTACGTGATTCTCAAGTATAATTTTCAATTTACAGGTCTTTCATCAGTCCTCAGTTTTCATCTGCCCTTCTTCCCTTCAATGTTATTTGAACCACAGTGGTTCCATTAGCATGAAGATGCTAAGGAATTGCAGGAAGCCTTCCCTGAGGGGTACAGAACCTTCTATTCAGATATTTTAATGTACTTTTAATTGTAGGACAGTGGTCTCTGGCACCTGCCCTATGTCCTGTGGATTGGGGAAATTCAGTCAGCGTAGGGTTAACTGGAAATAATAATAGTAGTACCAGTAGTAGTAATAAACTAGTAATAATACTAGCTACTGAGTTGATCACTTTTTTTACATTGTCTCACTAAATCCTGTGACAATAGGTAAGATAGTCCTTTTAAAAACTGAAGAAACTGAGTCCAGTTTTCAAAACCACACCTAACACATGGCAGAGGCAGGATTGAACTCCGGGCCCTCTGACTCCAAAGTTCATGCTCTCAGCTACTTCTCTGTATTGTTCCTAGAGAAACTGAGATCATGCTGACTTGCTTATTGACAAGTGCCAGGCTGAAGCCACTGGGCCAAGACGATTGGTGGCTTTACCTACACAGATGCCCAAGCCTAGCTCCTAAGGAACCCACAGTATACAGGACAGGCTGCGGCGCTGATGAAGGAGGGCCACACAGGCATCCTGCAGCACCAAATGCAGCCTAGTCCCTTTCTGGGCAGAAAGACGCACGGAGAATGTGCTGACTTGTAGGCTGACCCTGTGCAGAAAGCATTTTAACAGCTACTGGGACAAAGGAGCAAGAACGGAGTGACAGATGACACACAGCAGAAGGCATAGCTGCTTATCAGGAATGTGGCACATCTTCCTAGCCTTGGGCATTATCAGCACTTAGATAATTAGAAGTCACAACACCCCTAAAGTGTCAGCTTCTCGTCGGGTTCATACATATTACACATACATTTGTAATAGTGAATCCTTGTTGTTGTACGCAATATCCAATCTTTTTTATTATTTTCAGTTAAATAATTTCTGCATGGTTTCTGTTAGATTCAGTATGTGTCAGCCACTGGCTTTCATCTTTGAAGATTGTAGAATTTCATGGGGAGATAGGCACACGAACAGCTACTGGATTCCATTTAAAACAGTCTAGAAATACCATAGTTGAGTATTTTTTTATTTTCATGCAAAGAGCTGTAAATATTTAATAGGCATGACTCGATGAGTTTGAAGATAAGTAAACACCCCGGAAACCATGGCCACAATCTATGCCATAAACTTACCTATTCCCTCAAAAAGTTTGTACAAAGACTTGTGAAATCAGGTCCATATTGATAAACTGCAAACCATGTTTATTATCGTGTAACACAAGGTACCAACCGTTACCCATGGTAGGCTTGCATTTATTCATTCGTTTACCCAATATTTCTTCCGCCTCTGTTAAATGTCAGTGATTGCGTTCATCCCTGACAAGTACTTACAGTCAATATAGGGTGGAGGAGGAGACATTTTAAAAATGCAGAAAATCTATGTTTAATTATAAATGTGATTGGTGCTACAAAGGAGGGGTCCGGGATGCTGTGGGAGTGCAACATAGGGATCTAAGCCAGGCCTAATTGTGTGTCATTTAAATCAAGACTGAACGAGAATTTAGCCCTTATTCTGTAAGGAAGAAGGTGGGAATTTTCCAAGCAGACAATTAGAATATGCCAAGTCCCTGAAGGAGAAAGTTGGGACATCTGATGAAGGGGAATGTGGTTGGAGTAAGAACAGAAGGAAGAAAGAGAGGTGGCACATGAGACTGTAGAGATGGGTCAGGGAAGACCAAGTCTGCATTTCAGATTCGATTCTAAGAGCGCTGAGAAGTTACATGAAGGATTTTAAGCTGGGGTGTGACATAATAGTAACAAGCCAGGAATTCTTCTAAGTACTTCATATGTGTTAACTCTACAACCCAGTGGGTGGATAATTTTCTGTCTCCCCCCCTTTTATAGATGGGGAAGTTCAGCCTTACAACATTTCAGTGACTGATGTTAGACAACCAGCAAAAAGCTGAACTGGGATTCACACCTGGGGCAGTCCGGCTCCAGATCACCAAACTGTTACCTAACGCTGCCTCTAATGATTAGCTTTGTGTTTCAGAAGAGAGCGGAAGGATACACATGTTTCATACATCAGCTCTTTCAGTTGGATACATGAGTGAATGAAAACAGACTAAGATTTCAAGAAGAAATCACTAGTCATCTACCTGCCTTGGGTATATTCTGCTGGAGGAGGCCTTTTGACAAATGTGAACATCACTGGCAGAAGTACTTTCTGCACCTATAAGACATTTTGCACTTATGAGGCTCTGCAAAAATGGGAAGCAGTCTATATTTCAGCAACTTCCATTAAGCCGTCATATACCTTCCCTGCGTTTCCGGCCTTGTAGCAAGCCTTGGATTAATATCTCCTTTCCTGAGTGGAAGTTCCCCCTCCACCCCTGCCGAGCCATCCTGTAGTCTGCTCTTGATGGCACAGTCTAATTACCTTAATGTGAGATGCACAAGGTCAAACCCAGGTCTTGGGCTCTCGGGCGGTTGTGAATCATGTAGCAGCTGCAACCAACCTTTAATGATGGCTAGAAAGTATTGAAAATTTGGACGTTTTCTTTCCCTCAGAGGACTTGTACAAGAGAGCACTGATTGCCCTCATATCCAAAGGTGTCTTTTTTGAAGCTCTAAAGAAAAATCTGCCTCACCCAAATCCACAGTATGAGAAAGGAGGGGAACACAGTGGAAAAAGCTGATCATTTAACTTCGTTTTGCATATATTTGCATATGGAAAATTCAGAGACTATAGATGTAGAACTCTACATTAAGTATATATTGTTTTAAGCCATTGCAGGTGATTGTCTTTCAAAGTTTATTTTTAAAATAAGTAATAGAGGGGCCCCTGGGTGGCTCAGTCAGAAGAGCTCCCAGCTCTTGATTTCGGCTCAGGTCATGATCTCAGGGTGGAGAGATGGAGCCCAGCATTGGGCTCTGCACTCAGTGGGGAGTCTGCTTGTCCCTCTCCCTCCTACTTTTCCCCTCCCCCTCCACCCATCTCCCCTCACACACCCTCAAGTGCGTGTTCTCTCTCTCTCAAAGAAATAAATAAAATTTTAAAATAAAATAAGTAATATAGTCAGAACACAAACACAATTTTCCACCCAATCTACTAAAAAAATTATATACATATTTATATACATATAAAATTCTAATTCCCCATTCTTTAAGTAGAATAAGTTGAGGCCTATCTAAGACCAACGAATGTGTTCTTTGGGGCCTGCTTGAGATTCTCTCTCTCCCTCTCCCTCTGCTCCTCCCCGCTGCTCACTTGTGCGCGCTCTCTCTCTCTCTCTCAAAAAAAGGAGTACTTTACTTTGAGTTCTTACTCCAGCCCCTACCTCACTACCTCATCTTCTATGACTACCAAGTAGTTTTGCCCCTTTGGTGCCAAATGGGGGAATTGAAGCCTCCCTCTCGTCCCTCAACTTATATTTTCATGTTATGCATGTAGCCATGATGAGAAATAAGGAGTATAGAATAAAGTTTTAGAGCCTGTATTTAGGAACGACACAAATCTGGGGTTGAATCTATGGTCTATCACTTACTAGCTTTGAATCAGTCACTTCACCCCCGCTGAGCTGTTTCCCATCTGCAACATGGAGGATAGCATATGTGTATCATGAAGTTTGTTGAGGGTTAAATACGAAACTGTATGTAACTTCTTATCCCAGCACCTGACACCTGGCTGCCTACTGTTCTCATTATTATTGATATTATATCAACAATATATCGCTATCATGATTATCATTTATACTGAGGGAAAGGTTGGGCCCTGTTCTTTCCTTCTAGCAGCCAATTCAAGACAGTACCTGACCCCTGTTCAAGACTTTGGAAGGAATATACCAAGCTGGAGCTATTAATGCTATTTTGATTATTTAATATTCACTGAACCCTGAGAAGGTACAGCATTCGTGGGGGCAGCCTCTCCAGCTCTGAGGAGGGCTGGGAGCTGAGAGCTGGCTGGGAGCGTGGCCGAGAACAGCACAGCCAAAAAAGACCATCTGGCCCAGTGCAGTCAGGGCTCCCAGGAAACCTGTGGGGCCTCTGACTAAACCAAATTATTTGGCTTCTAATCAATTTAACATTAAAATTCTCCAAGCCCTCCTGTATAAGACGCTAATTTCTCAGAGAGAGGCATGTGATGTATGGGAGCCGGCATCAATCAGGCCGCTGCTTTTTCTTCCGCCCCTCCCGCTCCTGTCAGCTGGATTGATCCACTGGAAAACGAGACTTTTCCCTTATAATAAATCAGAATGCTAATTTGAATAAACACCACGGCCAAACCCTCACTTTAAGAGGCCTAAACACATTTGGGAGTGTATGGCTTTGCCACTCCAGTAATACTTCTCCTGAAAGAGACGCCAGGTACCCTTTCTTGTTAGGAAACTGGGTTGGCTTTTTCAGTCCAACCATCCCTTCTAGAACCACCCAGTCCTTGACCTCCAACCCTTCCAAAAATTGTCTGAAGGCCAAGGGTGTCCTGAATTCCAACACAACATCAGTACAGAAGCTGCCTCCTCCAACGTGTTAATTAGTAACAGGATTCTATTCTAAGTCACAAAATGCACACTGTAATAGCTTTCTTTATTATGTACTTCAACCAGGTAAATGGCATCCCAAGAAGTCTGACTGTGTCCACATTCCCACAATAAGTTAAGCAAGACTTCCTATTAAAATCCTGTTATAAATTTGACTTACAGTGCTGGGGAAACTTCAGATCAGACCCTCTGCCTCATTTTCCATTGAATTACTTTGAGTTCCTCAAATATAGTGTCCGGTGTATAAAAGCTGCTCAGTCAGTGTTTGCTGAACAGAGTGTAATAATTACTAAAAGAATTATTTCTCGGCCTAAATGGATTTGTGTTTGCAACCTCATGGTCAAGTGGTCTTACAGGAAGCCTTCAATATGCAATTCTCCACAGTTCAGAGAAGTAAATAGTCATTGTGTATATGACTGTGTGTGTTTTAGATATGTCGAAAGTTGGGGAGCAGAGAAAGGGCAGCTATACTCCCATGAAAAGAGGCAAATCTATATAATACAATTTCTACAAGACAGGGCCATGCAGTAATCATTGCAGTTAGTAATAATTATAAAAATAAAATAATAATAGCCCTGATTGTATGATAGTTTACAGTCTACAAAGTGCTTTTGCCTGTGATTTCCCATTTGATCTCCCTAACCATTGCAGGGGGTAAAAAAGGTCAAGAAGATTCTTAACCCATTTTACTTGTAGTGAGACAGCTCCAGAGTTGGCTGTGAATGATTTACAATGACAGAATTGGCTTTGTTGACACGTGTCTTGTTACGCTTGCTCCCTGCACTCCACTTTCTTAAAGGCTCAGGCAGGGATCCATGAACCACTCCTATATTTTAAAAGTCAGTATAGTGCAGGGCACCTGGGTGGCTCAATCAGTGGAGCATCTGGCTCTTGGTTTCAGCTCAGGTTATGATCTCGTGGGTCAGAGGATGCAGTCGAGCCCCGCGTCGGTCTCTGAGTTCAGTGGGGAGTTTGCTTGAAGAATCTCTCCTTCTCCCTCCACCCCCCAGTTCTCTCTCTCTCTCTCAAATAAATCTTTTTTTTAAAGAAAAATTAATATAATTATTTGTTCAATAAACAATCCTGTGATTACTTAGATGCTAGGCGTAAGGATGGGTTCTGGGGGAGGATAAAAAGCTAAATAAGATAGAGGTCATTGCTTTTGAGATACTCAAAACCTAACAGGGAAAGTCAAATTTATGAATAAGTATTTTTTTGTGGAATGTGATAAATGCCTACAAAGTGTTGAATCAGCAAAACAGGTGCAGGAACTAACTCTTCTGAGGGCGGAAGTCAGAGAATCTTCGGAGAGAGGTGATATTTGGCAAGGCCTTAGAGGATGAATAGGAGTTTCTATTGTCTTCTAGTTTTGTTGAGATACAATTGACATATAATATTGTATAAATTTAAGGTGTATAACATAACGGTTGATATATATATATATATATATATATATATATATAGTGAAATGATCATCACAATAAGTTAATGTCCATTACCTGACATAGACAAAAATTTTTTTTCTTTTGATGAGAACTTTTAAGATCTATCTTAGCAACTTTCAAATATACAATACAGTATTGTTAACTATAGTCACCATGCTGTACATTACATCCCTGGAATGTATTTATCTTATAACTTGAAGTTTGTTAGAATATGAGTTTTTAAGGAGGAGGAGCAGAGAAGGAAGGTTATTCAGCTAGGGGACGTGAGCCAGAGTGCAGAGCCATGAACCAGTATGGCCACTTGTGAACAGACGAGGAGCTCAGTGTGCTGTGAGTATAGGATGCTTGGGAAGAGTGGTAGTGGATGAAACTGGAAAATGTAATCAAGCCAGATGACCCCATATTGAGAAGTCTGGTTTTTAATCCTGTGTGTAATGTATTTTCTCAGAACTTAGTTTTTGAAAAGGCACAAGGTTTATGCACAAGCATTATATCTGTGTACTTGCTTCATAAACTTTAAAATTCCTTCTCTGGACAGAGGCCAAGATTGTCCCAGATCAGGTCTGGATAGGAAATGGGCCTTGAAGTGCATGGTGGGGGTTGTCTGGGTACCATGGCTTTTCCCACGTGGCTACATGGAGGAAAAGGACAGCTTCTGCAGACCCAGAGGAGGAAACCATGCCATCATAGCCAGAAAGGAAAGATAGCCAAGTATGGGTTTACTTATTATTATCTTGTGTAAATGGTGGTGATAGCTGACAGTAGAAGGGCTCCAAAGAAGAGATACCTCTCAGGAGCATGGAAATGAGATCAACTAGGTACCTCATCACCCACCTCCGCCTAGTGATTCTCCTGACACTGATCATGGGTGA
This sequence comes from Ursus americanus, assembly GCF_024610735.1. Lineage (NCBI taxonomy): Eukaryota > Metazoa > Chordata > Mammalia > Carnivora > Ursidae > Ursus > Ursus americanus. The sequence continues at coordinate 21,523,291 of NC_142135.1, forward strand.
GAATGGTGCTTCACTCTGTGTGTGTGTGTGTGTGTGTGTGTGTGTGTTTTAAAAGCAAAGAATTTCTTCACAAGGGGTTTTGGGGTGCTTGGTCAATCTTTGATCAATTTGTTTGAAAATGTGTTTTGCCAAAACATGCAAACCTGCCAGAGCGCAGCACGCCAAGCTTCTGCTGCCGTTTCCCGTCGCACCTGTGGAGAGCTCTGCGTTTACCTACATCCCTGCTCCTTACCATGGCCTCTGAGGCTTTTACCCAGCGGCCCAGCTCGTCCCTCTTCCCCCAGGCGTGCTCACAGTGCTCACGCACAGCCACTTCCTTTCTCTTCCTCAAGCAGGTCAGGTTCTTCCTCCCTCGGGCCTTTGCTCACGCGGGCCTCCCTTCACCTCTGCCCCTTTGCATGGCTGGCTCCTTCCTAATGTTCAGGCCCAGCCCGTAAGTCATCTACTAAAGGACCTGTGTGACCACGCTATGCCACGCTGTGACCGCCCTCTAATGCAACCCCACTCGTTACCACATCATCTCGTTTGATTTTCTTCTTACCACTGCTAACTTTTAACAGAGTGAAGAGCAATCCTATTTTAGTTAAAAAAAAATGAGTTTATTTGGGCATAACAGAGGAATTGTAATTCAGGAAAAGCAAGCTATGGTGAATCATAGGAAAGTCCGAAGAGGCAATGGGAGGGTCAGCTTCTACTAGGTTTTAGGAGAAAATTGGGGAGGGTTATTCTGAACAAAAGTTTATTGGAGAACAAGAGTTTGAGGTTGTGTGGCTTCCCGTTGGCTGCCGGGGGCAGGTCCTGCGTTGTTGCTGGGGCAGGGAGGGATCTTCCTGCCTTTTTGTAAAGGCGGGGGATGAATTCCTATATGAAAAGGGCCCTCCCTTGCTGAAATATTTCTTATCTTCCTCCTTCCTGTTGGTTTTGCAGGCCACATGCATGAGGACTCCCACTTCAGGGCTTTCTGACTCCATTTTAAATGACATTTTCTTTATTTTTGTACCATTTATCAAAATCTGAAAATTTCTCATTTAAGTCTTTATTTATTGATCTGTTGCCTGTATTCCCCATTAGAGAGCAAGTGTCATGGTCACTCTTGGAGGCCCATGCCTACCACAGGGCCTAGGACATACTTGGCTGCCACTCATTAAATAAACAAGTGGATGAAAAAGCAAAGACAGTTTTAGGGTGACTTAAATTCTGCCCTGCATTAGCATTAGTATTTCAAATACCCCATTTCTATTTGACATCACTAAGCCTGGAGGGAAATGCCATCTCTTCTTATGCCTGCATCACATTATTTCAATGTCCCCCATCCAGGATGTGTGTAACTTGTAAATAAGTTTTCCTTTATTATCCCCATCGTCTTACCCTTCTCTCTCACCCCATACCCAATCCTCCACCCCATGTCTCTCCACTCTCTCTGTCTATTCTGTTTTGGTACAGGAAAGGAGAAGGATTTATACTTCTCTTGTTTACACTTATTTATGCTGGCATTTTATATGCATTATCTCAATGCAATTTGCTATAAATACCTTCCAAATATTGTCAGACCTTACAAATTTGCATTGTTAACTTCCTCTTTATTTTGGGAGCTCCTTTTTCCCTTCTATTTTTCCATTTCCTACTTATTTCCACCAACTCCTTAAAATATGTATGTACTCAACAGAATTAATCTAATTTTTAAAGGTCCCCTGATATGGGCCAGAGATCTTTTCCTGGTATATTTTTGATCATTGAATACTTTGAGTGAGTCCATTAATCTTTCATTTAAAATAAAGAACCCATACCTTCTATGACACTACATCAGTGTGTTTATTAACAACTTCATATTTTAAAAGCAGGGATCTGGTTCACAGAAAGGAAATTTCTTATGTTTTTAGTCCATGCTATGTGCAGGCCTCAATGAGGACGGCACATTAGTTATCTAAGAATCACAACAACCTTGGGATATGGGTGGCAGTATTCAGTATCCCCATTTTATTATGAGAAGCTTAACTCTATTTCATGACGTAGCCAAAACCATGCAGCTAGAAAAATGTACTGGATTAGGACCAGGGGTGAATAAATCCAAGGCTAGAATTTAAATGTACATACCTAGTGTTGAAAACAAAGCAAATGAAAGAATTAAATGCTTCATCATCTTATCGATGATTATTAAAGTCTGCTAGACAAGAGCATGTTACTCTGGATAGGGTAATTCACTGAATACTGTTCTGTGCTAGGCCATGTGCTAGGTGTTGTGCTAGGTGTTATTATTCATCATAAATATGATAAATAGGGAGGGAAACATATAAACACAACGGACACAATACAAAGAGACAAAAGCAAAAGCACAAGCAGTTATTTGGTTGAAAGGGTAGCACCGAAGATGGAATAACTGGCATTGGGTGGAATGTCAGGGAAAGCTTTCCAGATGAGGGACCACCTGAGCAGGTTCCCCCCAAAAGAGAAAAATAATAACTAAAATTTACTGAGCACTTACTCTGAGTAGTGCATTGTGCTAAGTGTTTTAATCCCCACAATTCATTTAATGCTCATGACTACCAAATTATTATACCAAATTATACTATTATTAACCCATTTATCAGTAATGGAACAAAGGTTTAGGTAGGTTGAATAGCCTTCCCATGGTCAGACAGCCCCTGTGTCAGTCAGGGTCCAATGAGACTACATTAATTATTCTCCATTATTTTATATTTCATATAAATATTTTAAATAGGTATTGAAGAACTAGAAGGCAAAAAGAGAACACTAAAATATAAAACACAGAACTGCAGAAAGCAGCTGACACTCCTAGGATTTAGGAAAGTCATAGAAATCAGAAGCTTGGAGAAGTAAACCCCCACGGAACTAAAACTCCGTCCCACGAGGAGGAGGCACTGAGCAGCTGATACTGGTTTCTTAGCTGGGGCGGCCACCACAGAGCTGCGATCTAGACCTCTGAGGAAGGAGTATAGCAAGCTGGTGCTTTGCTCTGAGTTTTGTGATGATGCTGGTTCTGGGAGTGCTGGATAAACTGCAAACTGGAAATACTGCTGAAACCAGAACGAATTCCCAATGCCAGGCTGAAGAAGCATTGCTGTTGACACAGATCAGGAGAAGATCAAGTAGGAAGCGGAGAAGAAAAAGGTCTTCTTCGTCTCCCTTTGGGCTTCTGGTTTTCCTCTAGGGCCTCTGACCAGGGAGCAGCCAGCAAAGTAGAAGCGTAGTGAACACGATCCCTACCCCAGCATTATGAAGCCAAGTATAGAGAGCTGGGAGCTGAGACACAAGGACTTAGCACAGCCACCTGGTCATCCTCTCATCATTGCTCTCCCACCGCTCACTCTCCTAGATGCGTATTTCACTCTTTCTCCTCTTTAAATCCCCAATACCTCTTCCTCCGTTGTCACACTCTGTTGATGACCTTACTTCCTCCTTCACTTAGAAAAATGAAGCAAGCAGAAGAGCATGCCAGGCTGCCTCCACTACATCTTGCCCCCCTAACCCACAGAGTTCTGTTCTTGTAGAATCTCGGGTTTGTAGATAAATTACCCATGCTCCCCTAGAGCCAGTCCCAACACTTGAACAATAGAATCCTTCCCCTCCTGCTTATCCATGTATACTGCTCTAGCAATTCTCTCCTCTCTCTGAGTTAGTGACTCTTAGTACCAGTAATCCATGTGCTTACCTATATTTCCCAGATTCCTTTCAGTTAGGTTGGGGTTAATTCTGGCCAGTGAACTCTGAGCAGAAATGAGATGTGTCAGTTTAAAGGCATTTCAAGTGGCAAGTTTAAGAAGTGGTTGAAAACCAGCATGTCTCTCCTTCTCTCTCTCTCCCCCTTTACATCAGAGGCTAAATGTTCCAGACCGCGCTGTTATCCGGCCTTCATTACCGTGGACACCTGTATCACCGTGTGGGGCCTACAAAACCGTACCTTTGTAACCGCAGCTCAGAGTTCTCTCCTGAACCGGAGCCTCATGAACACTGCCTATTTGGCATCTTCACTTTTTCTGTTGTTTAATAACTTGTCTAATTCCAGACTCCCAATCCTGCCCCATCCCATCCTCTCACCTTTCCCCACTATCTTTTTTCCCCCAGCTTTATTGAGGTATAATTGACAAATAATAATTGTCTATAAGATGTACAATTTGATTTTTTGACTATGTGAAACGATTACCATGATCAAGCTAATTAACATCTCCATCACTTCAGTAGTTACCGTGTGTACGTGTATTTGTGTGTGTGCGTGTTTGTGATGAGAGCACTTCAGGCCTGCTCTCTTAGCAAATTTCAAATACATAATACAGTGTTTTTAACTATAGCCACCATGCTGCACATTAGATCTCCAGAACTTATATATCCTGCAGAAATGGGGACTTTGTACCCTTTGTCTAATATTCTCCATTGACGCACTCCTCGGCCCCTGGCTGTTACCATTCTGCTCTCTGCTTTTATGAGTTCACCTTTTTTAGATCCCACGTATAAGTGGCATCATGCAGTCGTTGTCCTTCTGTGTCTGGCTTATTTCATTTAGCATAATTTTCAAGGTTCATCCCTGTGTTGCAAAAGGCAAAATTTCCTTTTATTGAGGTAGAATAATATTCCTGTGTCCGTGTGTGCATGTGCATGCACCATATTTTCTTTATCCATTTATCTGTAAGCAGACAACTTAGGTTGTTTCCATATCTTGGCTATTGATAGTGCTGCAGTGAACACCGGAGTGCAGATATCCCTTCAACATACTGATTTCATTTCCTTTGGATATATATCCAGAAGGGGGATCAGGGTTCCTGGATCATATAGTTATTCTATTTTTAACTTTTTGAGGATCTTGCATACTGTTTTGCACAATGGCTGCACCAGTTTGCATTCCTACCAACAGTGTGCAAGTGTTCCTTTTCCTCCACATTCTCACCAACACTTGTTATCTCTTGTCTTTTTGATAACAGTCATTCAAACAGGTGTGAGGTGATATCTCATTGTGGTTTTGATTTCATTTCCCTGATGATTAGTGGAGTTGAGCACCATTTTGAATACCTCTTGGCTATTTGTGTGTTTTCTTTTTTTAAATTTTATTTTATTTAAATTCAATTAATTAACATATAGTGTATGTTACATCGTTACATCACGTGCCCTCCTTAATGCCCATCACCCAGTTATCCCAACCCCCCACCTCCCCTCCAACAGCCCTCAGTTTGTTTCCTATAGTTACATGTCTTCTTTTCAGGAATATCTATTCAGGCCCTTTGGTCATTTTTAAATCATGTTATTTTATTTTTGCTGTTGAGCTGTGTTAGCACCTTATATATTTTAGATATTGAGCCTTTATCAGATGAATGATTTGCAAATATTTTCTTTTATTCTGTGGGTTGTCTCTTCATTCTACTGATTGTTTTCTTTGCTGTGCAGGACTTTTTAGTTTGATGTAATCCCACTTGTCTGTTTTGCTATTACTGCCTGTACTTTGGGGTAGTATCTAAAAAATTATTGCCCAGGCCAATGTCTAGAAGCTCTTCCCCTATGTTTTCATTTGGTAGTTTTGGTGTTTCAGGTCTTACCTTTATGTCTTTAATCCATTATGAGTTGATTTTTGTACATGGTGTGAGATAGGGGTCCAGTTTCATTCTTCTGCATGTGGAGCTCCAGTTTTCCCAACACCATTTATTGAAGAGACTGTCCTTCTCCAATTGTGTGTTCTTGACACCCTTGTCAAAGATCAGTTGGTTATAAATGCATGGGTTTATTTTTGAGATCTCCATTGGTCTGTACGTCTGCTCTTATGCCAATACCATACTGTTTCAATTACTGTAGCTTTGTGATATATTTTGAAATCAGGGAGTGCGATGCCTACATCTCTGTTCTTGCTCAAGATTGCTTTGGCTTTTCAGTATCTTTTGTGGTTCCATATGAATTTGAGGATTGTTTTTTCTATTTCTGTGAAAAATGCCCTTGGAAATTTGGTAGGAATTGCATTGAATCTGTAGATAACTTTAGGTATTATAACCATATTAATGTTTGCAATCTCTGAACAAATGATATCTTTCCATTTATGTGTGTCTTCTTCAGATTCTTTCATCAATATCATATCATTTTCAGTGTACAATTTTTTCCCTTATTGGTTAATTCTTTTCCTAAGTATTTAATTTTACCTGTTCCAGCACTAACATTCCAAGCTCATCGAATCCTCAAGTCATTGCCCAATATTTACTATTGTATTAGAGACACTGATATCTCAGTAATTGGAGAAAGAAGTGAAGTGAAATACTTCAAGTTCTGGAACAATCTGTAGGATTGCTTCAGGAAATGTGACTAATTTCATGATTTGACTACACCTGAGCAATACCTTTATGAAATATATTTTTCAAGAGGGGAGCAATGCAGGTGTGTTTAATTCTCAGAGTTGATGCCTAGCATTTGAGTATTAATTTTTTTCAGGACCTCCAGGGTTTAGTTATGCAGCCATTTCTTAACCCATACTAGAAATAGAAGTCTTCTAGACTAACATAATCATACCTAAAGTAATATTGTACTTCCCGACCTTGTGTCTGACATGTAGTTGATCAATAAATATTAGTAAAATGAGTTGAAAAATGAATTACATGAGTTAACAAATTCATGAAAAGTCTCAGTATAGGGGATTAGTAACATTCTTCAAAATCTGTATATGGAAATGTCTCTACTATTGTGCAGATGTTTATACCCAGGTAAAACATTCTCCATCATTTGAGTATAAGGGGTAAATTCCAGAGTATTTAAAAGCTATCAAAATAATTATGATAAGAAGAAGGAGGAGGAGAAAAGGAAGAGGAGAGGAGAGGGGAAGGGAAAGAAAAGAAAGGCGAATAGTAGAGAAGGAGGAAAAGGAGGGGGAGAGGTGAAGGGGAAGGGAAAGAAAAGGAGAAACGTAGAGGAGGAGGAGGAAAACAATTATATGTCTTCATCAACGGGGCTTGATCATTGTGCCTCCCTCAGAATTTTCTCTTTAGTCAACATTAAAGATGATCTAATCTAAGACCCTAAAGAATCTTCTTTACGGCTTTGTGTTTGTAAAGGTTTAAACATGAATTGAAAGAGAATCTGCTTCTTGTTTATGAATTCAGAGCTTACTGAGCCAAAGAAATCTGAACTGTCCTTTCCCATTCCAAATTCATACAAGGTGCTGAACTCTGTGAGAAAGTGGAAACTAGAAAAGGACACTTCATCTTTCTAGGCCATTAATTATTCATAGAAAGTATTGCTCTAAAGAAATGTCAACACAGCGTACTCATATTTTTTTGACTGTAGATTTCTGCCACGTCAAAGACAAATGTGGAGTGGAGAATGGGACAGTAACAGAAATTCTTGTTCATCATTTTCATGTATATGCCAGATAAAAACCACTCTTCATCTCTGAAAAAATAAGAGAGGGGATGGAAAAGAAACAGGGTATTAGCTTATTAAGTGCCTTCAGATTCCCACGTGAAGAATGCAGTTCAACTTCAAACAAGACCCCAAAGTCACATCTGATTCTGATTCTTTTGTACAGGTTAACTCACCGTGGTTTATAATATCTTCAGTACAACCGGTGCCCTTTCTTCTTCCGTAATACCCCCAGAACCTCCTAAACTCTACCGTCTAGGGAAATAACACTTGAAGGGGCCATTGGACTGTGTACAACAACCACATGGCTTCAATGGCTTCAAATAGGATAATTATGTTTTTAGCAAATGGGTATCCCTTTGAAGGAAGGAAATATAGGGCAATTATGCTGAAATGTTGTCTCCTAGGGCTTGACTGACACACCTGAAAAGGGTGCAATTCAGCTTGACATCTCTCTTCACTTCCTGGCCTTTATGGGTGACGAAGCACAAGTGTGTTTGTTTTTTACAACTGTCAAGGGCTCCCACTGCCTCTGACGCCCATCGTCTTCTTCACTGGGGTTTCATGCCAATGACCAAGATGATTTCAGAGGTGCCCCTGATTCTTAGATCATCTTCCATCTCCTTTAGCCCAATCTGCTCCCTCAGTAGGTTCTTTCCTTCAATGAAAGATTGAGAGCAGAGGAGAATATTCTCATTACAGTCCTGATTGGTGTTATGAGAAACATTTTCTGCCATGATTTTAGTGATAAAAAGATGATGACTTAACCCAAACTCTTTTTCCTGATTTTGTTCTAAACAACATACATTAACATTTTAAAATAGAATTTAAACAGGTGTCCAGTAACAGAATGACAAACGTTAAGTGTGAAATCTGAAAGTTAGGAAACTGAGCCACATATGGTCACCTTTTTTTTTTTTTTTTTAATATCCGCCTGCGCTGGACTATTAAGTGGTTTCATCACTGTCACATCAAGCAGGACTTGTAAAACTTGAGATGTGGGTATTCAAAGACATTTGCTTGGTGCCTTTAATGATTTCTGTAATTAGTCATTTAAACAGATTGCCCTGTGATCCAAAACAGGGAATGCAGGGAGATGAGCTGAGAAAATCATTTCCTGAAGGTACTTTAAGCTAATTGTGGAAAATGAGGCTTGTCTCTGTGCAGGATTCTCTGGCCCCATAGTTCAGCAGGCGGAGCTGGAGCTGGAGAGCCACATTCTCCAAGAATCTATAAAATCTCTATGCCAGGTGTTTTTCTGGACACCTGAGTGCAAAAGGCCTTTGTTGGCTCTGCAAAATTTAATAGATAAGGAAATGGTGCCTCCATGCCAATGACAACTTAGAAACCAGAAGAAGGAAACGCACCTGGTTAAGACAAACTGTGGCTAGGAGAGAGAAACCAAGGAAGGGATCCTTTGCAGGAGCAGGGGAAAGGGCTGGGAGATCCGTGACTCTGCCTTCTTGGACCCAACAGCTGTACTTTGTTAATAAACGTACTTAAAGTGACTTACTCATTGTTTACTTTAAAGATTAAGGTAGAAGTTTTCGGAGTGTATCAGAATGGGACTTAACTATTGTAATGAAGCCATGCCTTGCACACTAGGCAATGCTCTCAGTAGACGTCTTTATCTCAGCAAGCCTCAATTGTTCCATGAGAGAAAGAGCTGTTCCAGTCTCACCAATAATTCTGCCACTCTCTTGTTGTGTTGAAGACTCACAACCTTTTAAAAGTGGGGTTGATATAAACGTCTGTGTTGGTGCCCACATACATGCTCACTCACTTCGTATATAATAATAAAAGTTAAGATTACTGAGTGCTAATGACATGCTGTGCACAAGTCCGACATATTTAAGTGTCCTAATGTATTAAATTCTCACACATCTGAATAGGGAGCTTTTACTGATCAGGAAACAGAGGGACAGAGCATTTAAGTAGCTTGCTCGAGGTCACAGAGCTAATAAAAGCAAGAGCTAAGATTCAAACTCAGGCAATCTAACTACAAACGTGATGTTCAAAGTGCAAACATTCTCTCCTTCATGTCCTTCAACATTCCCATTTCCCATCTGTAACCAAACATATGGAACGCATCAATTTCTTTTATGGGCCCTAACATCACCGTAGAGTCCTAGATAAATCTTGACTGGGTGCTGGATGACAGAGAAGCATGTTAAGGATGGAGGGTGGCAATGAAGTTGGCCTGATTTCAATCCTCTGAAGAATAAAATGTGTTTCTTTGAATGACGTGAAAGATGTTTTGACAGCCAGAGAGAATACAATGCCACAAAGTAAAGAATTCTACTGCACTACTCCAGGAATGTCAATGGCCTGGAGTTCACAATCCTGGACTCCAGGGAAGAGGCAAAGGGAGAAGCCGACTTTCAAAATTGACACATGGTGCCTAAAGTCTCTTGGTGTCATCTGCTCTTTCATCTTCAAATCCTTAAAATCCCCATTGCAGATTGTCTTGCACTTTACCCCCAAAACATCTACCATCCAGAGTTTTCAATCTAGCCAACAAAAGAGGTCGAATTTCAGGAAAATAGCAGAAATGGTTAGGGGCCATGGGGCAATTTCTTTGGTTGATATACAAATCCCCCTACTTTATGATTACCTGGCATTTGGTATGTTCCTGACATAAAATAAAAGATAAATATGATTATAAAAAGAAAGCAGAGCAAACAATTACATGAGAACTTGTGTGTTTGCCAGGTGTTAAGGGCTCTGACCCACACAAAATATGGAAAAGCAAAACCACTCAATGGCCTTTGAGACAGGAGAAATGATTTGGCGTGAACTATCCCTTCCATTTTGAGAGCCAGCTGAAGCAGGACACATTAGAAACCTGAGTGGCTCTACTTCTGGTTGCCTAAACGTGCTTACTGAGGTCGGGGACAAGTCTATTTGTCTCCACTGAGCAGGGGGAATCGTCAGCAGAATGCTGAGTAGCTATTTCAGCAGTGCTGATTGATTTGCAGAGATGGCACAGATGTGACCTCCTCAGTCAAAGTCAATGTTTTCTTGGCCCTCAAAATTTCAGAAAATACAAATGTAAATGAAAAATAATGACAAGGCCCACACATAGCCCCAGAATCATTGCCTCAATAATTATTTAATACCTACTAGGTTTCCAGCACCCTGCTAGATGCTGACAATGACATAAAAATCATCAAAGACATAACACTTTTGTTCTCTACAATATTCATAATGATAAAGTAGTAAAAATTATATAGTTGTAAAAATCAGAGTTGAAAGTTTGCTTTGCCACATGTAAATAAAAATTAACAGGTGGGGGCACCTAGGTGGTACTTGGTTTCCCCTCAGGTCATGATCTCAGGGCCGTGAGATTGAGCCCTGGGTTGGGCTCCATGCTCAGTGTGGAGTCTGCTTGAGTTTCTCTCTCCCTCTCCCTCTGCCCCTCCCGCTTGTGCTGTCTCTCTCTCTAAAATAAATAAATCTTTAAAAAAAATTAACAGATGACCATGAGTATATCTTCCATATAGTCTTCTCTTTGTCTAGATTGCCCTTCTCTTCATCTGTCTAGGGAAATTCCAGATCTAAGTCAGAGTCTGACGTGACTGTCACTTCAATGACATGAAGCCTCAGTGGCTATGCCCACACATCAGTGACCCTTTATACCCCATCTGCATATTTGCAATTCAAGATATTACTCTAGGTATCTGGGTATGTGTCTGAGTCTCCCACTCAGTGATCTCCTTTGGTTGAAGTTCTTTTATTTTTTTTTTTTTTAAGATTTTATTTATTTATTTGACACAGAGAGAGAGCGAGAGAGGGAACACAAGCAGGGGGAGTGGGAGAGGGAGAAGCAGGCTTCCTGCTGAGCTGGGAGCCAGGTGTGGGACTGGATCCCAGGATCCTGGGATCATGACCTGAGCTGAAGGCAGAGGCTTAATGACTGAGTCACCCAGGCACTCCTGGTTGAAGTTCTTTTAGACTCCAGCTATTCTTTAGAATATCTGTGGGTATGTTAAAAAAAAATACAGAAGTTTAGGTTCCAAACCAGACCCATTGACTCCAGATTTTCAGGATGTAGGTCTGCGCATCTTTATTTCTCTTTACTCTCTACAGGTGATAAGTGACAATGAGTGCTAGAAGCATGGAATATACAATCATTGAATGAGAGAATCTTGCCTTGCTAACTGCACTTGCTCATATCCTCCTTCATATCCTCCATGTTTTTAACTCACCCCCCACTTAGTACCCTCCAGCTATGAGGGCGTTCCTCATTTCCTCCCATGCACTAAGTTCTTTCTTCTTGGTGCCCACTCATGCTCTTGCTTCTTCTAGAATGTACTTCCTCCTATAATTCATTTGGCTATCACCTACTTATCTATTCAGGTCTCAACTTGGATGCTGTTTCTTCAGAGAGGCTCTCCACTGACCTCCCCCCATCTAAACCGGGCTCCCTTCTTTCATCACTTGCCACTATTTGTAGTACATTCCTGGTGTTTATTAGTGGAATGCCTGTCTCCCCAACAAAAGGGAAGGAGCTCCATGAACACAAAGGCCATACTGACATAATTCACCAATGCTCGGTTCATAGCCTGCATTGACAAATTATTTTTGAATGAATGAATAAATGACATTGGTTAAGTTACTTAACCTTTGTGAGCCTATGTCCTTATCTATACAATGATGGTGTTAATTCCAACTTTCCAAAGTTGACATTCAAATAAAATGAGGTGACACATCTAAATAGCCTAGTACAATACCTGGACATTAGTTGGGACTCCATCAATATTATTCAAGACCTGGGAGTTCTTAATTCTTTGACTAAATTATTTTCCGTGTGGCCTGGGATAAGGACCCTGATGTTCTTTTTTTTTTTTTTTTAAGATTTTATTTATTTATTTGACAGAGAGACAGCCAGCGAGAGAGGGAACACAAGGAGGGGGAGTGGGAGTGGAAGAAGCAGGCTCCCAGCAGAGGAGCCTGATGCGGGGCTCAGTCCCAGAACACTGGGATCATGCCCTGAGCCGAAGGCAGACGCTTAATGACTGAGCCACCCAGGCACCCCAGAACCCTGATGTTCTGTGCCTCCTTGTTTTATTATTAGGTCACACTACAGGAAAACACTCAAAAAGCAGTGATTTCATCATTCTTCATTTGTCCAGAGCTTTTATACAGACAAGTAAAATATCATTCAATAGTGTCAGACATATTAGAACATAATTTGTAAGCAAGAGGGAAAGAGGACATTTCTGCCCCATTTGGTGAATAGTGATGTGGATAGGGGGCAAAAAGATACTGCTCCAAATTATATTATAACTTGGTGAGAGAGTCAAGGTATAGTGAGGTGTTAGGTCTCCAGAATTTCTTTTAACCTCGCTTGGCTCTTCTTTTGCTTCTCATGTTTTGGAAGAATTCCTTGGCACCGATTCCTAATAAGATTTTCCTGAGTTCAGTTTTACCCACTCATCCTGAGGATACATTATGGAAGGGAGATGAACTTTTTATTGCCTGTAGTTACAAACATCTGTTATTTCAGCCCCAGTCAGGAACAGTCTATACACACATTCCCATAATTGAACACAGCTTCTGATGAGTTGATAATCCAATTGGCTGATGAATCTAAATGGATTTTCATTTATGGTGGATGGAGCTAAATAAAGAAGGATAAAATGTGCACTGTACTGCATCACGAATTTCTCAAACTTTTTCCTTTGGTTCTTTATTTTTTATGTGCTAGAAACTGCAGAGCAGTTGAGAAGTTGATGAGAAGTTGACATTGTAACTGAACTAGTCCCGGGGGTCTTCACAGAAAAAACAGTCGGGGTCCTGGTCAGCTGAAGATTCCATCTGAATGGTGAGTGAGTGCACAGTAAAGCTATTGCTGAGGACTTTAACAATCTCTCTCCGAACATCCTGGCTGTCACGGCTGGCTGCTGTTGAGAAAGAACCACAGTGAGATTGGCACTGATTGCACACACATGGGTGACTGCTACATTTCCAGCTTCAAGGACTTTGTCTTTGACCTGATGGGGGGGGGGCGTAGGCAGAGCACTCAGAAGAAGCCATGTTGGCTCTGACAATCAGCTACACTTGCAGACAAGACGGGAAACTCTAGTGCAGCCAAGTACCCATCACTATGGGAACTCTCCCCACCCACGGTTCTCTCTGGGGTCTGGCACGCTTAGAAGCTCAGCATGGAAGGAGAGATAAGGCCTGAAGGAAGCTAAGACACAGCTATTCATTTCTTATATAGCCCTTTCCACCAGTCCCCAGAGATCTCTGGGTCGCAGCCCTTGTATCTAATGAGCATTTGTACAAGGCTAGTGATGGGAACCGGGAAGCATTTAGAGCTCCCCACGGACTCTTAGAGCAGCAACCTCACTGCCACCTTTTCTTTTGTCCCAAATGTTATCGGGAGGCTGTAAGGTTCCCTCCATAGTAACCTGATTGTTTACTAGCTTCTTCCATCTGCAGTGAAATATTGGTGTAGCAGATGCTGTAAATTACCTGCCGGATCTAAGCCTCTCAGCAAAAATGAGGATGTCTAAGAAAGCATAGTCCTCAGATGCCTGTCGCCGTTGTTGCTGTAGTCTGCCTCTAAGTGACTTCTTGAGTTATTGTTTAGCTGCCTGGCATATCATTTCACCTGAGCTGTCTCCTGAGGCAGTGAGGGATCCCCTCGCTTCCCCTCCCCCACTGCCTATTTCCCCATCCCAAGGACACATAATAGACAAATCACCTTCTACTTGAGAAAGTAGTTTTTAGAATAAACGCAACATCCTAAGAATTATCTCACATGATTACAGAATTCCTAACCATCCAGTGGGGGGGAACCACCATTAAACCCTGCTAGTGCGTCTTCTCGCTTGTTAGAACCTTAAGGATGGTTAGAACCTATGTCTCCTTCATCTTTTTATCTTCAGTGATAGGCAGAGCGTCTTAGACACAGGAGATATTCAACGAAGATTTATTGTTGAATATATCCCATTATTTAACTGATTGGGCACCAAGTCAAACAGGTGAGATCTAATTTTCACAGTCTAGGGCCTTGCAGTCTGGGTGGCCTTTAAACCATTTATTCTACCCGCTGCCCTCTGCAGTCTGCCTCGAGGGGTGCCGTCAGTATCATTGTCGCTATGATAACATTGACAAGGGGTGTTTTCAAAGGCCTTTGGTAAAAGGAGACACCCTACGGTGGTTTTGATAGGCAACGGGCACTAAGGCAGCTCTACAAAAAGGAGGGACGTTACTGAGTTTGCGGGACAAGGACTGAATTTCGGCAGGGTGTTTGCGGAACACACTGACCTGCAGCAACGTGAGCCGAGAGAATCACTTGGTTCATTGCTAGAGACCAGATGTGCAAACTGTGCACAGACTCTACTCCGTCCACCGCTAAGATGCGCTCTTTCACGTCATCGTAATTCAGGTTCTTTGGCACACCTGACGAGAGGACAGGGAGGGAGGCTCTTTGTTACTTAACTAAATACAGTTCATCCACGTGGCTGAATGGGGCTGCAAAATCTGCTCCAGAATATCAACGTGCCCTCCCCTTTCTGGTTTCTGACTTCAGATGCTTACAATTCAGAGTCACCTGACTCTTCCAAAGGGTTTGACATCAGAGAATGTTTGCAGACTTTACTATGCAATAACCATCAGTAGTAATCATTCTCTGTTTTCGGGGTGTGTTATTAAACCAATTGAGCTTTTTCTAATGATCTTTGCACACGCTCTAGAAAGCAAAATGAAGAAACGTGGGACTTGGTATCAGATAATTCCGGGGTAACATTCTGACCACAACTACCGTGAATTTACCCAAATCTTGGAATTTCTCTGATCCTCAGCACATCTGTGGTTAAAATAGGGATGGTAAGAGCAATAGGTACACTGAGTTCTTTGAGGAGCAAATGGGAAAATATATGCTCTTTGTGTACTTGCAATGCGATGTAAATAGCAGTTATCCAACAGGTCACTTACTGAACTGTGTTAATAGTTGATACTAACATTATAATGCCATCTTATTATTTGGTTTATAGAATTTTTATTGATTTAGGTGCATTAGTCAGGGTTAATGTCTGGGTCATATAAGGTCGGGGTTTGGCATCAGCCTTGCTTCTAAAGGAACGATGTGGAGACACAGAGGAAGGTGGGGAACCTGTCAGCCAATCAGCTATTCCTGCGGGCTGAAGAAACTGAGATTTCTTTAACCTGAAGAAGTGAAAGCTCAGGGCAGAAAGATCACTTTTTTCAAACATTGTGAGGATTATCATTTGGAAGATGAGAGGATATGAAAGTGTAAGCGCCCTTGCTTTGGCTAGAGAGAAGGCAAGCCAATGGTGAGTTGGAATTGTAAAACACATCAGTTTAATATAAGGTTTTGTTTTTTTTTAATCAACTCAACCAGCATAACACTGATAAAGCCACTTGATGCAATAATTAAATCCCTGCCAACTAACGATGACCCAAAGAGGGTGCTGTAGAAGAGATTTCTAGGGCTGACCCCCTTTTAGCTTCTACTTCCATCATATATACACAACACGAACACCTGCTCTGTTTGTTAAAAATAAATATGCCTTTGCTCTATTCCAGTCCTTCCAAAGAAAATTTCTATGGATGAGGCTCTGAAATCGACCTGCTTTCAAAGTGGCTCTCCACCTTGAAAGCACATTAGTACCATCAGAAGAGATTTTAGAAATCCTGATTACCAGATTATGCCCAAGACCGATTAAATCAGACTCTCTGGGGATAAGATGAAGCATCACTATTTTTATAGCTCATTTGGTGACTGTAACACACAGCCAAGTTGGAGAACCATTGCACTAACGTTTACGAACCACTGGGCAGCTCTACCTTGCAGTATTCTCAGCTTTGCTGCATGTTAAAAAAAACATCAAAACCAGCCCCCACCTGAGTCAGTTAAATCAGAATCTCTGGGTATGGGGCCTGGGCATAAGTATTTTTAAAAGCTTCCCAAAGGATTGTAATGAGCAGCTAGTCAAGAACAACTTACTTAAAGGAATAGGGAATCCTTAACTCTCCTTTTTCAGGATTTAAAAACCTTGCTTATGGGGATTTCCGTTTAATCCCACTTCATATTGTTTCATGGAGGTAACAAAGAGCATGTTCTTTTACTCTGTGAGCTACACAAAGCTCAGGGTACTAGAAACAAATTAAAAGAGTTCTTAGATTAGCCATAGAATGTGTATGGCATAGTCATGGTCGACATTGTTATATTGTAATGATAATAACATACCTTTACTGAGAAACTACCACATGTCAAGGTTTATGCTAAGTACTGTATTCATAGTGATTTTCATAGTGATTAGCTTACTTAATAGTTATGAGAACTTTAAGAGCTAATTATCAATGTCACAATTCCTATTTAACTAGGGGAGAGGAAATTGGGAGTCAGAGAGGTTAAGAACCATTGCTAAGGCCACATAGAGAAGGAGGACATCAGATTCTCAAGTCCATGCTCTGAGTGTGAAATGTTATGCAAATGGTAGAGTCTAAGTCTTGCAACCCAAAGTTGACTATTATGCTTAATGTATCATCCCTGAGGAGTTTCATGTGACCTTCTGAAGACTTGTTGTCCTCATCTAGGACCCTTGAGATGAAATCACAATCCCACTACCCCCTTCCCTCTTGCCTTGCTTATCTCTTTACTTTTATGGAGAACGTAAGTCCACTGTTACTTATTTTACTCTATAAAATAATGTTGACAAGCAAGAGAATATGTTCCCAGTGGCTCCAGTACTCCATCATATACTAGAAATTTTTTTCCTGAGGGAGAGCCTGCAGACATGCCAATGCATCCAGGAAAATACCCAAATTAGTGTTTAAAAAATAATTACCCAGGTTAATAAATATATGAAGAATCACTCAATATCTCTCATAATGAAGGAATTGCAAACAGAATCAATAAGCTATAATATCTCACCTATCAGATTAAACAAGAATCAACATTTTGATAATACTCTGTGATGGCGAGGATGTGAGCAAAAGGGCATTCTGAAATGCTGTTGATGGGAAAGAAATTGATATGGTATCTTTGGTAGAAATGGCAATATCTATCGAATTTTAAAATGCACATAACTTTTGAAACAGCAATACCACTTCTAGGAGTTATGCTACAGATACACAAGTGCTAAAAATGTATATACATACGGGATGGTAATTCACTGTTATTTCTAATGTCTATCATAAGCAAGTACATGGAATCTTTGTAGTATGGAAAGGAATGAGGTGTATCTCGGTATGTGCTGATATGGAAAGACCTCCCAGTGAAGAAAGCAAGATGCAGAACAAAGTAGGTATCAATGCATAATTCTGTTTGTATAAAAAAAGACATACTATATAGGTACATATATATTTCAGGTACGTATATATGTAAATGCATAGATATTTTTGGACAGATGCGTATCAACTTATTAGTAGGTGTTACGCTTGAAGAATGGGATTGAGAATTCAAAGGTAGAAAAATGAGGAGACTTTACATAATATTATACCCTTCCATATTTTTAGAAAACTTCATTAAGTACAAGTACTCTAACAGTTACAGTGCCCAGTGGGACAAAACCCTTGAACACGTACTCAGCAGTGAACGCTAAGGAAGTGTGGGCTTTCGTCAGGGCACCTGCCCTCGGACACTGTGTCAGCCTTTTGTCAAAATGTGCTGGACAAAAAAGAAAAGTTCAAGCCGAGGTCTGGATATTTTGATCATCCAAATTCTTGATGTGATGCAAACCTCTAATTCTGATTGAATTTTCTAGGTGCCACTCTCAGTGCCCTCATGTAGTAACCCTTTAAGTGCCGTGAAAAGACTATTCCAGTGGTTCTCAAAGTGTGGTCCCTGGACCAGCAGCACCAGCATCTATTTAGAAATTCAAATTCTTGGGCCCTGCTCTAGACCTGCTGGTTCAGGAATATGGGGGTGGGCCCAGCAGACCCCTAAGGACTCTGATGCTCTGAGGTGGGGGCACTGCTGGCTTGGTCTAACAAGGGTTTTAGGCAAGCCCTTCATAGCAGTTATAATGCTGCCTGAGAGAGAGATTGTTCAGTTTTTCTAAAGTCTTTTCCATATGTCTTTTCCATATATTTAGGGAGGAATTTACAGTTTTGCAATATCTATCCTGAGTATTTGTACATATTGTTTTTATACCATGCCATATCATTTAATAGTTGCTGGAGGAAAAGTGAAGCCAGTTCCTTTTATTTATTCCCATATGAATAAAAATCATAATATTTGTTTTCAGAAAAATTCCTTATAAATTTATATTTTCCTTGGAATGCAAATTAACAGTAAACATGCCTTGATGCCATTCCCTTCTGTGATTTTAAGGAAGAGAAAACATTGATCCTGGAAATAATAATAAAATCACGCCTACCTTCCATGAGTAAGATGGAGAAGTCCTTTAAAACAGTGATGGTGCTGGTCAGAACCAGGATGGAAAAGACAAATGTGCAGATTGGGTCAGCCATTTTATAGTCTGGCTAGAAAAGAGAGGGACTTCAGTTAACTGAATTCGGGCCTTCCATGCAGAAAGTCTGATTAATAAAATAAGTGAACGTCCCTGCTTCTTTTTCACACTATCCCCCTTTCACCTCCCTGACACTTGACATCCAGCTCAGAGCCAAGACTTCCTGAAGATTCAATCCTTCTTTTAAGCTTTAAACTATCAGTGACTGAAGAAATTTAAAAAGTAAATTTAAGATGTACAAAGTATCCTTGAGTGTTCCCTCCAAAGGCCTGATTTCACTTTTCTCACATTAATAGAAGCACAGAGTATGTGATGAAAATATGCACAAGTTTAGACAATATTCAGTGGCTTCCTCATGATGAGAAGAAAGGGTATCACCTGCCCAAAGGTTGCATATGACCAAGGTCCAGCTGGAGCTTTGTCTTGGCAGACCGGGGTTGGTTCCTTTCTTTCTCTCCTCAGGATGACACATATTCGAGGCAGGCATCTTTGATTAAGTCCTGAGAGTATGAGCTGAGACCTCATTCTTGTACTGTCTCAACACCGGAGCCCTTAGCCTCAGGCTGAGACACCTGCTCCACTGCCCTTGATGAAGTTTTGTGCCACAGAAAAGTCCATGACTCATTACCTCTGAGAAACTCTCAAACTCCACTAACCAGTACAAGTTTGAACACTTTTGCCTTAAACATAAAGCTGTCAATGAGTAGTTAGTTGCTCAATTGAATTCAAATATGCCTTTGTAATTTTTATTTCTGTGTTTTCATTTTTTAGTGAAAATGATAAAGAGTCCCTGCTAACTGGATCATCCAGATTCAGACGGCAGAGCTAAATGCTCTTCTTCTCCGTTACCCCCCACCTACACCCCAACCCACTTCGGTTAGTTCTTAGCCTAACAGATCTGTAGTAAATGTTTGCCTAGGGCCACGGGTTCACCCAGGATCCATCCCAACTTCTTATTAACACCCTGATTTTGGGGGGAGAATTATCTTTCCCCCATTGTGGATGATATTGGTGGAACAGTCAATCAGGTGCTCTTCCTCCCTAGCCGAGCAGCAGGTATAAGACCCAACATTAGTCTGTTGGCCTCTCTTTCCCAGAAATGTGAATCTCCAGCAGAACGACAAGAAATGGGGGGAAAAAATGGGTTGAGTCACATTCATTTCTGCACTGGTGCCTGGGACAGAAGGTGGATAAGTTTCTGAAATCTAAGATACCCAGCGTTGCTCTTATTTCTACATTGATTTCTGTCCAAGAGCACATCCAGTAAATTTCAGCCAATAAATATGTTTTTGCTTAAGTAAGCTAGACATCTTTCCTGTTGCCTATGATCCAAGAATCCTAAGGGATCCATGGTCCCATTGCTGTTCACCTTAACTCCATGACAAAAGGAATTACTTTCTGGAAAGACTGGTAGCCCTACAGTTGAAGACATAGCACTTAGGAATTTGGAAAGTCCAAGGTTTCAGGCTTTGAATGTTTGTTTGTTTGTTTGTTTGAGCCCTGCAAAGCAATTGGTATAGGCAAATAGAGGCTGTCCACCCTCGTTTAAGTTAATAGTGGCAGGTCAGCTTCCGTACTACCTAATCTATAAACTTACTTTGCCAGTGAGTAAACGCAAACATCCTCACCTTAAAGTAGATAATGAGCGCGCTGGTCAACACACTGGCGCTCTGAAGTAGATGTCCAAGGGCGTGCGCAAACGCTGCTCGGACACTGGCATCAGTTTGCACGTTCTTGTGATCGTGGCTGGGGCGTCCTTGGTGCAGAATCACACTTAGCCTGAAAGAGAGAAGGGTGTTCTTGGCACCCATGGGATTAGCCCTTGAAAACCTATGCAGCGTAATGGAGAGTTGGCAAGAGCATGTATTATGTGGGGTCATGGAGAGTTGAAATATTATTGCTGTAAAATGTACTATTTTGGACCAATTTTGAAAACACACGTATCATAAAATTTTAAATTTTTACACAAGGACAAACAACAAAAGTTCACCTCAGTTTTCTCTTCCATCTACCCAATGCTACTCTGGTTCACATGAAAACTGGAAAGCATCACTTCCTAGATGAAACTATTTGACAATGACGAGGGGAAATATTTACTGATGGTCTACTGAATGTCAGGCACTAATAAGCTAAGCTTAAAGCTGAGCTTTGGTGGGAGCTAAGTAAATGTACTGGTTTCAAATGCAAAAAGCCTCAGAAAGGGGTAAAACAAAATAAGAAAATGTCACCAAGTTCAGATTTTTAAATATCTTTTATTTTACCTAATTTTGTGCATTTCTATGAGAACTTAAAATCTGAATAATTTCTTAATGGCCAATGATGATAGTCATGTGTTTGTATATATGCAGCTATTAACAAGAAAGTAAAATATATTAATGTATTTTAATTATATATATGTAAATATTTATGTAATTTAACATGCGAATGTACATAGAAATGTATATATATAAACATAAGTATATCTTATACACCCTAAGAGTATGAGCTGCAGCCTCGTTCTCTCTCTATGTATAACATCTTGCAAAATTTAACATCTCTTATCCAAGTGAAGGAGATAAGTATGAAACCCCATAAATTATGTACCTGATTTTATTTTGGAACGAAGGTTTAAAAAAATTGTTTAGTACCACATATCTCAGTCTATTTGCTGGTAAAGTGTCTGTTAAATCTCAGGTCATCACCACAAAGTGGAATGACTGCTATCCAGCAAGATTTGATCATTATATAATGTATCGTTTTTAGATGGTTGCCGCTAGGGCAGAAATTCACTCTTAATTAATAGTTACCACTTAAGAATCTTCAGGCAGCCTGATATGGCTGGCAGTTCAACATACTCCTTTCTAGGTCTGTTCATGTGTGCTTATCATATTGCCATTCATTCTTTTACTCATTTTATTAAAAAAAAGACTTACTTAGGGGCTCCTGTGTGCCAGGCACTCTTAAATGCTTGGGGTATAAAGGTGAGCGAAATAGACATGGTTCCTCCCCCAAGTAGCTTTAAGTATGATGGAGATGGCAGAGATTTTAAAAAGACCCAAATAAATAAAAATTGTAATTTTAGTAAGTCTACTAAGAACTGGTGCTGTGGGTAACACAATAAGGAAGTCTGATCTAGTTAGACAAAGCACTTGAGTCGGATTCAAAAGGTTATGTTAGAGTGAAATTATAGGCTAGAGGGAAGGGAATGTTCCAGGCAGAGAAAACTTAGTATGCAATAGCCTTAAGGCTCTATCAGTAATCTTTGTCCTAGAATCCCTTTGCAACTTCTGTTAGAACCTTCTGTCATGATTTTGGGTCTCCGAGGAATAGATTTATTCCCAAACTATGGTTCTGATATTTCTGTATTCAGACAACACAGCATCTAGCAACAATTGAAACCTATAATCCCAGTTCTGGGAAGAAACATTATAGTCACTAAGTATCTTAATCCATAAATAACTACCTACTTGCACAGGGAAGTCACCACTTTTCAATTCCCTTGTCTTCCTAAGTATGAGAAGCACCTGCAGCATTAAGGTCAAAGTTCAAAAGCACTTTCAGTAAAAAGAAAATTTGGATGGTATCTATTTAGAAAGTCAAACTTGATCATCAAGATTCTAGATTTATGGGGTAGTTAGCTAGGTGTATCCTTCGTATTCATGTAGCATGGACATAACCTATGTGACATGTGACTGTCATGAAATTAATAATATTTTCATTTTCCCTGCTGTCTTGTGGACATACTGTTCTTCTTATGCAAAGACAATGGTATTGACCCCAGTCAGCAGCACATGTGCTCTGCCTTATTTGTCTCCTTGTGGTGATAGATTTGCATTGATCTCCACACACTTTTTCTCCCAGTGCCAGTATGAAACACATTTTCAAGTTAGCTGGATGGAAATAGGGATCCACTCGGTAATAGCAGTCAAATACCACTCTTCTAATTGTTTAGCTTAGAGATTTTGAGCAATGATTTGCACGCTAAGAGGTAAGGAACTGAGGCAGGCACAAGGTAAGGGGATTAGAGTGACCTGAGGAGCTTTTTCAAAATGTACATGTTCAGATTTTCCTCTACTACCAGGGATTCCATTGTGCCCTCTCTTAAAAGATACTCTTTAAAATGTGATTCTTCTATCACTGTCTTCTTCACTTTCCTGTATAAGCCTACCTCATAGCATGTATCATGTTGCATTGCAAGGTAGATAGATGATACATAGTGTATGAGTCTCTTTTTTTGCTGCTATAACAAGTTACCCCAAAGCTTTTGTGGCTTAGAACAACATAAATTTATTATCTTCTAGTTCTGGAGGTCAGAAGTCTAAAATGGGTGTACAGGACTGCATTCCTTATAGAGACTCTAGGAGAGAATTCATCGTCTTACCTTTTCCAGCTCCGAGAGGTCACTTACATTCCTTGGCTCCAGGATCCTTTCTCTATTTTCAAAGCCAGCAATGCAGCCTCTTCGCTTCACTCTGACCTCAAGTGTCCCTCTTACAAGGATCTTTCTGGTTACATTGTGCCTGTCTGGATAACCCAGGAAAATCTCCCCATCTCAAAATCCGTCCTTAACTTAATCACATTTGCAAAATTCTTTTTGCCATGTAAGTTCACATACTCAGAAGTTCCAAGGGTTGGAATGTGGAAATCTTTGAGGGGCCATTATTCTGTCTACCACAGATGATTGATAGGTAGATGGATAGACAGACAGACAGATAGATAGATAGATAGATAGATAGATAGATAGATAATACAGTTTTAAGTAGGGTTGCCCAGAATTAAGCAATTAAATGGGAAGGAGCAAATCAACCAAAAAAGATCAAAGGCCTGGCCTCAAAACCCCCGTGTCACGAACAATCAAATAGCTCATTCGGGTAAGAGAAGAGCAATATGGTAATGACCACATATCCAGTAAGACATGATATGTCTCATAAGAATGAATTAAGATTGCCTGGATAAGAAAATGTACCAACAAGTGGAAACTAAAGAGAGAGTTTAACTAATGCAACTTAAGAAGGAATTTTCATGTAGTCACAATGATGCAAAGATAAAATAGACTGCTTTGGAGAGAAATAAATTCCCTGGTATTAGTTCTGTTAAATTATATGACACTAATGACTATTTTATAGGGATGGTGCAAAAGAGAATTGAAAAGTAGAAAGGGAACTGAAGTAAATAAAATTTAATATCCCTTCCAACACAGCCCTCTGGGAACCCATAATGTGTTCATGTAACAAAAACTAACTAGGAATAAGTCATATCCTGTAGGAACCATCAGTATGCACGAGAGAGCGGACTGGCTGGGAGCTCGATTCTAGGCCTAGTGGATCTAGATTCAGATCCTGGCTCTGCACTGCCTCATCCGCAATTTATTCAATTTACCATCTTCCCAAGTGGAGGAATAAAACAAAAACAACATCAGCAAAAACCCCACAATCTGCGTCCACACAGGGTTGAAGACAAGTTTTACGGGCAGCGTGGGGGGTAACTTACATGATGTTGGCTGCCACAGCACAGCCTGAAACCACCATCATCACAGTCGCCTGGATCTGGTAATCAGGGTACAGCAGGCGTTCACATGCCAGGTACACCAACACCCCAGTCACCACCCAGACACACAAGATGGACAGCAGGGCACCAAGGATCTCTAGGGATTCAAGCACACAGATACCCGCAAACAAAGAATTTGTGAATCACTTTAACCTCCCAAGAGTCATAACCTTGACGCACCCCCCCCCCCAAAGAGGCTTTAAACTGGTTCACTCAGTGATTCACAAAGCAAAAGTGTGGGTGGGTTTTAGCACTAAGATGAGACACTTTAATGTTGCATTCATAAAACACCAGCATCTGAGTTCATTATGCTCCATATTACTTAGTAATTTCTAGCAAATTTTTAAAGCATATTAATTGCTGTCTGCCATTGCTGTTTTCCTCGGGGATTTTAATTTAAACAGGTGCTAAAATGATTGAAACTTATTAGGAGATGAAATAATGAGACACAAAGAGTAAAATGTGTTTAGAAATTCTTAATTTCACCATAAAACACTTACAATTTGCCAGTACTGGTACCTTGTGTGGAATAAAATAGTAACAAGGGAAGTCATCAGAGGGCACTTGATGAAATGAGTTTCATTTGCCAGCCCAATGTATTATAAACACAGAGGTAAGCTCAGAGGTATATCAACACTGACTGCATTTTAAGAGCAACTGTATGGAAAAGAAGTATGAGTGAAGACATTTACATTAATATTTAAAGGTAAGATAGTGGTCAGTCTGCAGGCTGAGTAAAGCACCTTTGCTCACTTAGGCGTTCCTTAACATCTCACCCTGATCTTTAACTTAGCCTTGTAGGTAGGTCCTAAAAGCCTACGAGGGTCTAGAAATCCCCTGGGAGTCAGTGGCCAGGCATATTCGGTACTTTTGGCCTTCCCTCTTTTAAAGCAGAACAACGTAATGTATTCTTTCCTAGTGTGGGGCTATTGTTTCCCAGACTTGAGTCATGTACACATAACCTTTCTGATTGTTACCACATCTGCATACCACCTGTCTTATTAGCTACTTAATATATTTTTTAATAAATTCACTTTTTATACCTAGCATCTTCCTAAACCAAACCACCCATGAAGTTACATGTGTGACAAGCTAGTTCGTTTTGACCTATGTGTCTATAGCGGTGCGGCCTCATATGGTAACCGTCTTCACGTGTGGCTGTTTCCATTTAAATTAAGTAAAATTAAAAATCCAGCTCTTCAGTAGCCGTAGCCACATGCAAAGTGCTCTATATTAGGGCACCTGGGTGGTTCAGTGGGTTGAGCATCTGACTCTTGATCTCAGCTCAGGTCCTGATCTCAGGGTCATGAGCTTAAACCCTGAACTGGGCATGGAACCTACTTTAAAAAAAAATAAATAAAATTAAAAAGAAAACAAAATGTCCTATGGCCACATTTTACTCTATATTATAGAACATTTCTCTTGAAGCAGAGAGTTCTGCTGAACAGCACCTGTCTTTTAGAGCATCAATGCTCATGGGCTTCCATCACCAGGATGAGAAAATACAAGCAGTATTCTAAATTCTAAGTTCTGTCTGTGTTTACAAAACATCCTGTGTTTACAAAACAGCTTTGACCAGTAGTATCAGAAAGGGGAAAGTACATGTAAAAATGTGTACAGAAAAATGACAGGTACTCAGCCCAAGATACATGTTTTCCAAGCGTAGCACTGTTCAGGGACTGAAAAGCATCTTCAGATCACATTGTCACAAATTCTTTTTATTGATGTTTATTGCCTCATCTCTCCCTCTCCCTCTCCTTCTCTCTGAATGTTAAAGGAAAGGCATTTCGAAACACTTGTGATGATAAATTGTTTGGTGTGAAATTAGAACTTCTAGTAGTGTAAGCTTGAAAAACCACAGCCCACATTGTCAGTGTATAAGCTGTGGTCTGCATCTAGAGGCAGGTTTCATTGAAGGCTGGCTGTGTCCGCGTGCTGGCCACCCTTGCTCTGCCCTAAATTCTCCTTCGCATTCCATTCTCGACTTACCGTGAGAAGTTCTTCAATCTCTCTAGCTGTCTTGGGTTCTCTGTACCTTAGTTTGCAGAATGGTAGAACCTTATCCCCGTCCTCCCTCCCAGAGGCACAGTAGCTTAACGGATGGTATCCTGGCCGTTACCACACGCTGAGACCCTTGGGCTGGGGCGTTTGCTAACGTGATACAAAAGTTCTTGTCCTATTGGAGTAGAGGTAGTGCAGTTAACCTGGCTTTTTGCCGAATCAACATTGAGAACACGTGTTCCCATGCACACATCCTTTGTATTCTGTGCGCCGATATGCCTCTAAGGGATTTTTGAATGAGGCTCTGCTTTGTCTCTTCTGTTTTTATCCGTGGTTGGACTGTACAGCACTGCTTTGCCGTGAATGCTCAGTGGGTGAACTGTACCTGCCCGGTGCCATCCAAACGTCAGCTGCTTCGAAGGGGGCTTCGATGACAACCACAAGGAGAAGAGACTGAGCAGGAAACTGGTCAGGTCAATTAAGAGATGGGCAGCATCTGTGATGACAGCAAGACTCCCAGCAATGTGCCCACCTAGGGGATGCAGAACGTTACGTGGGACTAGGGCCCGAGAATGCAACTGGCTTCACATGCATACTAACCACAGTTGGTAAAAGATGCCACAGACTCACAAAACTTTATGAGAAAGGGTCTTAACATGGATTCAGTCTACCTCTTCTTCCCAATTTGACAAGGAACTGACATCAGATGTGAATATATAGAAATGCATTTCAAGGGAGCCACCGTTCCTGGAAGAGCAAAGGTACAGAGACTGGAACGTGTGGAGCACATTTAGAGAACATCACAGTTAGACGGGGACATAAGAGTTCCAAAGAATCCAAAAAGATGAGGCTGGAGAGGTGGGCGCTGGATTTGAAGACTCTTGCACTTGAGGCTGAGGACCTGGACTTCTGGTTTGTAACCCAGGGGTTGCAGTCTGGCACACAGCTGTGTCTGTATTTGACTTGTGATTTTACCATCATTTTTACCACTTCCTTCTACTCTACTAATTTATATTATCTATCCGAGTTCAGATCCCTATTATGAGTAGTGGGGAGCAGTAAAAGAAAGGGCAGGCACCTTCTGCGGGGGTCCTTGAGTGTAAATGACAACCCAATAAAGCGTAGGAAGAGAACCCAAGCCGTGGCAGTCCTGCCTTGCCTTTCTTTGTATTTGGTTTGCCTTCTCTACCTCCTTCTAGTTCTCCTTCAAGAAAAGACCTCCAGCCTCCAAAATAGAAATCAGAAGAAATTTCTGTCTCTTCCTTCCCAACCAGGGCTCATTGCTGGAGATCAGTATTTATTGCTCTTAATGCTTCTTCCCCAACAAGAGCTATTGCTGACCCATTGTCCTCCTGGCAGCTGTTTATTGCCTGTGTACGACGAGGCGACAGAGACTATCAGTCACCAGCCCCTCCATCATCAGACTCACCTTGTCTCAACTAATGATTTTTAAAAATTACATAGATGGCTCATAATTGCAATAATCCCCACAGACCACTGGCTCTAGCTGTAGTTAATAACTGGTTTGTCAGAGTTT
Source organism: Ursus americanus (assembly GCF_024610735.1). NCBI lineage: Eukaryota > Metazoa > Chordata > Mammalia > Carnivora > Ursidae > Ursus > Ursus americanus. The sequence continues at coordinate 21,551,149 of NC_142135.1, forward strand.
AATGGTCTGAAGCAAAGTAGTCTTCAAGCTTGTTACTGAGCTGTCAGTGCAAAAAATCAGAATGATTCATTAGCCAAAAAGCAACATTTTGCTAACAAATCAGCTTTTCTTCCAGTTATCCTCTGATGTTGCTCTATCTGCCAACTCAGGTCTGATAATAAAGCTGTGTTAATAATGCATTATTTCTTACACGAAGAATGGCCACATGCAGATTAGCAGCCGTCCACCATCGCAGCAAAGAACGATGGTGACCATTCCAGGTGCTGGGCTCAAATTGTAGCCTAAGTCAAGGAAATGGAGTACTGTAGGGGCTCATCAACAGGCTTAGCTGAATCAGGAGGCAACTGAGCGAGAAAAAGAACTTGCTTTGGAAGAAGCATATTTATGTGGAGGCCCGGAAAGTGAGAACCATCTTGCAACCATCATTGCTACTTATAAGAACAGTCAGAAAACTGCGAGCAATCATGCTGAATCCTATGGAGAAAACTGTGTGCAAGAGGTAGTTTCTGACTGATCTTGTGTTTGCTTCTGAAAGCCAGGGGTAGTATTGACAATGAACGCAGCCGTCCAGCCGGTATTACTGAGCCCTTGCTGTGCGCGGTACAGGGGTGGGCTATACAAAGAGAAACAAAGTTCAACACATCACAGTCTCTGTCTTCAGTGATCTCATTGTCGCACATTCACTGGGCTGCAGACATGTGCAGTGGGCTAGAGGATCAGAAAACCACTCTCCTTGGGAGCATGAGGAGGTTTCTGCACAGGGAGGGATAAGACTGAGCTAGAAGGGAAGGGTTTCTCAGGAAGAGGTAAGAGCAGGAACAAAAACAGAGGGAAATGAAAGAAGATGGCGCCTTTATGGAAAAGCGAGAGGTGTGGAGTGTTGGAGGAATAACCAGAGATGAGAGTGGACATGTGGGTGGGGGACCCACTTGCCGGAAACTATGTCAGGGTAAAGAATTTGAATGTTGTCCTATGGGATAAGGGAATCTACTATGATTTTGAGGCAAGGTTGCGACATACTCAGATCTGTGTTGAAGAGAGGGATCTTTGCCGGCAATGTGGAGGCTGACCTGGAGGGAGGAGAAGCTGGGGGTTAAGGCACAGCAGTAATAGCCAAGGAAATACGATGAAGGCAAGAACGAAGGCAGGAGCGCTCATTTATGGATTACTGACAAGCTGGAGAAAGCAGTGTACTGGTAACAAGACAGGAGAGGCACTAAGGACTAAGTTCTGGAAACGCAGTCTTCTTAGGGCCTGTGGGGTGAGAGGACATCAGGGAAGCCACTGGGCCTGCATCTCCTACTCCCCTCAGGTTCAGAGTGGGTGTTAAGTGCACATGACATGCTCTGTGGAGAACAGAGACATAGTGACCGGAAGAAAAGAAGCAAATGTCTCCCTGACAACATTAGCCTGTGTCCCATTACTAGATGACACCACTGTCTGCTATTAATTCATATTTTTAAAACCCTTTAACTGTCTTATGAATAGCATTATTATACTCTATAATAGTATATTAATAATATAGTAATAGCATTATTATACTATATAAAAACAAAATTAGACTATCAAAAACTCAATGCATGGGGTTATTACTTAACAAGTATTTAAAACACACCACAGTTTGCATAGGCGTGTTTGGACACTTCTTAAATTTTTCATACCAGGAACCTCAAAAAATATAAGTGGCCTAAGCGTCTGAGACACACTGACTGTAGGACAAAGTTAGCCTCCTTACTGGTAAAGCTTGTGGTCATCAAACCCCCCAGCCATCGCCGTCTCTAAGGAAGTTTTATACTCTGAGATACTTACTATCTTCCCCAGGCGGCTCCCAGCTCTGTTTTCCTGTCTAGCCGCCTCCCGCGTCCTCCCTCTGTGCTTCACACTCTAAATAGTCCTCCTTCAGGATGTCTCTCTCTGACCATTCCCAATCGCTTCCAGTAATGGCCGTCCTTGACCTGATTTTTGTGAGCTCTCAGTGTCTATATGTCTGTCTTTTGAAATAGGGATACACTTTTACATAGGCATGTTAAGGCCTTTCCATAATTAGGAATTTTTACAAGTCGTCAGGAAGACGTCCCAATTCGACAGGTTCAAAGGCCCCTTGACAGTCGACACACTAATGCTCAGAGCCTGTTTAATTCCTTCCACCAACCTGCTCTGTGGCCAGTTCTCTCTGGAAACACAGCCCTATGACCTGGCTCTCCCCTGTTCCAAATGTCAGTTATTCCGCGAGGCCTGCAGAATTAATCCAGATTCTCCAGCCAGGCCTCATGGTCTTTCTTGAACCCCAACTACCACTCTAGTTCTATTCTGCACTCGTCCTGTTTTATCTTCCATCACTGACTTAGATAGATCTTCAAGAGGTCCAGTTGTAGGTCATAGATGCCTAAGTCAACCGGGCTTCAACCACAACGCCCAAATGATAATTTATTGGCTCACACAACTGAGAACACATCAGGGTGGGACTGGATCAAGTGCAGCCTAATCCTAAGGTTCCAGAAACGTTTGGGGAGCTTTGTTCTGTCTCTGACCATTGCTATTTATTGTCTTGCTGAAGACAGACTACCTCACCCTTAGCAAGAAAGGTTGGACTCTGGAAGCTCCAGGTTTACATCATTTCAGCAGAGTATTTGTACAGGATAGAGAACTGTTCTCCCCCGCCCCCCGCCTAGCCTCCCTATAAAAAAGACCCAGAGACTGAATAATCTCTCTTGGCATCTCATACCCAGCCTTGCCTCTGAGATTGAGTTTCTTGGTCCAGGAGGACCAGAACTGCAGTGACCACAGTGAGTAGCAGGAAGCTTCCTGAATAGGCAATCCCTGACCGCTACAAACAGTGGCCCCCAAATGCAGCTACACATCAAGAATCACTTGATTTGCTTTCTAAGAATACAGATTTCCTGTCCTATTGCCGACCTACCCACTTAAAATCTTCCCAGACCAGGCTGATATTTTCTACCCCCTGGACCGCAGCAGTAGTCAGGTGCTTCTCCTCAGGACCCTCCCTCTGGAAGGCCTTTTTCGTCTCCCTCTTAGCCACTTTTCAGTTCCTACACAAACTTTAAGTCCTGTCTCAAATCCCATACCCTGTATGAGGACCTCCTGGGTTCCCAAAAGTGACCTGAGAATCACAATCGCTTTCTCTGACCTGGTCAAGAATGGCTTCAGGTGAGGTCTGGTTGGGGTCCTGAATGAAGATCAGGGTTTTGATGAGTGTGGGAGATGAGGAGAGGCCTTTTCCATTCAAATAAGAAGACATAAGCAAAAGCTACAGAGACTTTAAGATACAATGGTTATTTTGCACAGGATGGATAAATAGCCAAAACAGAAGAGTCATGTAGTGACGTAGTACAAGAAAGAGATTGATAGTCGGTTTGGCAGCGACATGGTGGAATGATTTGAAAGTCAAAATTAGAATTTTTCATTTCTTCCAGAATGCCAGAGCATTCGAATATGTTGATCTCTTTTCACTCAGGGTAGCCAAGTGGGCCCTAGCACAGAGGGAGCCCCTGAACCAGCCTTTCCCAGCCACAACACACTTGTGGGTCTACCCCAGTACTCAGTAATGTTTTCTGTGCTTGCCGTGATGGGGGAAACGTTGTGAAGCACTGAACTCGACAAAGAGGAGCCAATGAAGAATTCTGAAGATGGATTTAACACGATGAGAGCAATGTTTTAGGGAAATCAGTTCAAAATCAATGCAGCTGAAATTCCAAATGAGTCTGTCAGTATCCACTTAATTCCTTTACTGACAACATCACTTTCTTCTGGCTCTAAACTGAAGCCAGATTAGAACTTATGGACTAATTAATGATTAAAAATGAGAGGGAAGTGGGAGATTGATTTGCTTAGTCCAAGTGAATAGATTTTCATCCCCCCTCCCCTAAAAATATAAGTCATTTTAAAGCAACATGACAGGGCATAGGAAAGGTACAAGGAGAAAAATGAGTTTTATGAATGAGAGACCATCTCATTTCAGACTGTTGATTAGACATCAGCTGGGGAGAAGACGCCATCTGTTCTCAGCATCTACATGGATTCTGGGGAAAGCAGAGGAAGAAAGTAGCGGGGGGAACAAGCCAGTTTCTACATCTTGCGGAGCTGTGTTTGCATGCAGTGGTGCCAGGACTTTGTCTGGAAAGCTATGAATTTCCAGAACATCACCTTTCTAAGACACATTTTGAATAGTTTTTTTTTTTAATTTTCCATTTTATCCATCTCTTACATGAGCAATAGAATACTCTCCACAATCTTAGGAATTTAACTAATAAAAAGGAATATACCTCTGGCATAAATGACACCAGATTTTCCAAGTGAATTTTCAAATTGGAACTACTCAAAGTAAATTCTTTGCAACTTCATCAAGCTGTGATGTTGGTTCCTTCAAAAGACTTACCCTGGCTCTAGAAATTATATGGTATCAATTGTTTTTATATAAATCTTTGACTGGAAAGTTATTTGTCAACCCTGGATTTTTCTTGGACTGGATGAGTCTAAGTTCTTTTCCAGTTTTCAAAAGGTATAAAAGTCTGAGTATGAATATAGAGGCCATAAGACTCCAGCTGTTTAAGAAACCAATTAATTCTGATTGTTAGCCATGATTGTGGCTAACCAAACCAAACAAACAAACAAACAAAACCCAAAAAGCAAAACAAAAACAAAAACTTAGCAGGTTCTGTTTTCCTCCAGTCTTAGATTATTATTAATTTAGCCCACCTTTTGGGTAACAGAAAATGAAGCCAAAATATTGGTAAGAGTGTAACAGTTAATTATGGGAATGGAGTAATAGTAGCTTATGATACTATATGCCAGGTAGTTCCTAGTGTTCTTTTTTTATTTGGGGGGAGAATAATAAATAAGATACATTGCATATCAAAACTTTCAGATTGAGTTCATAGCTAAATATAATTTTATTATTAGTGAAAAGAAAGGCTAAAAATAATCAGAGAAGGATATAACTCAAGATATTAAGATATACAGTAAGACTACAACCCTGAGGAAAGATAGAAGAAGCAACAAATATTTTTAAAGCCAAAATTGTGAATTAAAAACAGAAGAAAAATTTAGATAATAATATATTCCCTCCCTCTCTCTCTCTCTCTATATATATATACATACACACACACACACACATATATAGATAATATAAAGAAGCTAGACATCTATCAAGTTAAATCAAGGAAAAGAAAATATGTAAACAGTATTAAAATGAGAATGTAGCTAGAATAAACAAGAGAATATTAATATGAGACTGTCATGTTCCAATGTATGGTAATAAATTGGAAAATTTCTGTGAGATGGCTGATTTTGGAAAAACATAAATGACCAAAATTTACTGGAGAAGTAGAAATTTTAAGTACGTCAAAAAGTGAGGAAGAAGCTCATAAATATATTTTAAAAATTATTTCCAAGAATGTCTCCAAAGGTAGATAATTTGCCAGGGACTTCTTTAAAAAAAATGGAAGAGATAATTACAGTGTTATATAAATCATTTCCATTTTTTTAAGATAAAGGTAATATTAAAACTAAACTTTTCATTTGAATATGCATAACTGTACTTCAAAAACTTAGAAAAATAGCTCCAAACAGAAAACCATCAATTTTAATTACCAATAAAGACAAAAAATCCTAATGAAAATATGAGTGATCCAGATTGAGCAATGCATTGAAAGAATGGTCCACCACAATCTATTTGAGAGGCACTGTAATGACAGTTTTAGGAATTTGAGCCCCTGAATTCAGACTGCCTGCCCTCTTACAAGTAGAGTACTTAAGTCTGCATTTCTGGTTCTTCATCCACATAGTGCAATTAATAGTTGGAGGACCTACCTCTCAGGGATTTCAACAGGATTAAGTAAGTAACACAATGACAAGCACTTATCACAGTTCCTGGCACATAATAAGCATTAAGTAGATATTAGTTATTGTCATCATAATGCTAGAAATGCAAAGACCGTATTATATAAGGAAATCTCTGAATAGAAAACATATCAACAATGTGTCAAAAAATTTTTGAGTACGTTTATAAGAAAAGATACTTGATAAAGGTCAACAAGTATCCTTGATTATTTGTTAATCATTTAAAAACTAGGGGAAAAACCCACTTCATTCACATAATGAAAATACTTAACCTCATTATTTAAAAAAATAAAATAAATAAATAAAATCTAAAAAAAAAAAATAACCTCTCAGGAAACATTTCACTTAACAGTTAAATAGTTGAACAGAAGAACTGATTTAGCATAGATATTATTTAACATGATAAAAATATGAAACATACAAAAGAAGAGATATAATTATTGAAAAAGAAGAGAAATATGTTTTTTGCACAAGAGATTGTTATCTCGTGGGGGGGGTGGATGGATGAGAGAGGAACAAAGAAAATGGTTTAAGATACATTTAGAATGAAAATAATGCAAATACACTGATGAGTATAAAATCAATATGCAAAATGGAAAACATTCCAGAATACCAGAAGTAACCACCTAGAAAAGAGGACATGCAAAAAGGAAGACCCCACTCACCTCCAGAAGGAATAAACCAAATATATCTAAATAACCCTGGCAAGAAATGGGCTGCCCCTATATTAAAACAAACAAATAAGCCAACTAACTAAAATCACAAAACATATGAGAGATATAGAGTTTTTAGATAAATGGAGAAAGGTACCATATTCCTAGAGGAGAAAATTGAGTATTCTAAAAAGATTTGTATTTCCAAATTAACTTACATATCAATAAAATCATAATCTGATTTTGGAGAGAAAACACAATTGTTCTCATGTTTAATTAGAGTAATAAACAGAAATAAATGAACTTTTCCTTTTTTCTGTTAAACAAGGAATAATGGGGAAAAGAACAACAGATATTACAACATATAAATCTACATTAATTAAATATGTTACTAGTAACAAAGAAGAACAACACAGATCAATGAAACACCTTAGAACCAAGCCCTTATTCTTTATAAAATATTGATGAATGATTAAAGAAACATCAAAAATCAATGGGAGGAATAATTAATTATTCCAGAAATAATGCTGAAAACTTTTTTAGTTATTTAGAAAAAGAATTTTTAGTCCTTGGAGTGTATCTAATCCCACATTGATTTAAAATTAAATGCAAAAAATTGAAGAACAAAATGGTATTTATCTTCTCAGTAGATGGGGACCAAAGCACTAACATAGTGAAAGAGCAATAAAAGAAGTTAGCTCGAAATGGAATGTTTGGTACAATTACATATATAAAATTTAAAACTTATCCACATCAAACCAAAAATTAAAAAGTAAACAATAAACTGAAAAAGTACTTATAATGAACATTAAAAAGTTCAATATCCTAACTATATAAAGAGTCCCTGGAGATCAATATAGAGATTATAAAGTATTAAAAAACAAGTGAACAGGAGACATTAAGAGACAAGCAGGAAATGCATCAACAAAGGGAAATATGGATTACTAATAAGCATGCAAAAAATATTCTAATGGTAACCGAAAAAATGAATAATAAAATAAAGCTATTCACCTATACATTAACAAAGATACTCAAAAGATTAAAATAAGCTCTGGCAAAGATTTGGAGAATCATTCTTACATACGGTAGGCAGACATATGAATTGTTTTAAGCTTTCTGGATAGCAGTTTGGCAATATGCATCAAGAAGTAATAAAAATATTTGTGTCCTTCAATCATATTTTCCACTGTTAGGAATCTCTTTCAAGGGATTAACCAGAGAGGCAGGCAGACTTTTATTCATGAGTTTTCACTGAGCATTGTCCATAGCAGGAAAAAAAAAAAACTCCCTAAATTTCTAACAATAGAGAGATGGTTATGTAAATCACAGTGGAGTGTATTATAGAATATTATTCAGGCATAAAAAGGGTTTTGAAGAATATTTGATGGCATGGTCAAAAGCATTCAGTATGCCCTCAGTTATGTTAAAAAAAGCTGAGTTATGAATAGAAAAAGATATTGTACAAAAATACTCCACAATGTTATTAGAGGATATTACTCAAATGTGGGATGGTGATGAATTTTATTTTGTTTCCTAATATTTTCCACCTTATCTATAATGAGCATATTGTTACTCAGTACTTACAAAAAATATGAAATCTTTCTTTCAAAGGAGAACTTACATAACTGTCCACAGTGATGCAGGGTTTTGTGTGTTTGCTTGTTGAATCAGAGAAGTCTTTTTAAGTAACACTCACCCACGATCTCTGCAATCATGAAAACGAAGCATATTCCCGAAGCAGCACAGAGTTTCCACTTGGCATAGACTTGCTCTTTTGCTCTGTTCTCTGTGGCCTTGGAGTTGCTGTGGCAGTGATAGATGGCTCCTGACTCCAGCTCTTCTGGCTTCTCTCCAGGACATTGATCTTTATTCAAGGATTTCTGCTGGAGTTCCACACTATGGATGAGTTTGACAGAAGCAAGATGTGAACGTGGTTGCAAACAAACACCTCACTGACAGCCCTGCCTCTTCTCAGAACTGATAGTAGGACATCTGCTAACGAGCTGGGAAGTTGCTGTTCACAGCTCCTTCCACAAGAAATATCAAGTGTAAGGAACAAGCAAGAAATTTCCTTCTGAATTCTCAACTACTAAGGTTTTGCTTTTATTCGGTCAAGGTCTTATTCAGTCTATACCAGCAGTGATTAAGAGATGTCAGAGGAACAGGAGAAGGGAAGCAGATACACTTTGGTGCATTTCCTTCCACATTACCGCACTTTGAAAAGATTTTGGACCCTGTGTTACAAATTTTAAATGGGGGAGGGGCAGGGCAATGTTGGATATGCGTGCAGGAGCCAGCTTGATGATTCAAATACTCACTATTAAATGCCAAAACTCTTCCTTTCTTCTCCACAGCAACACTGTTAATAGATCATAGCACTTTCTCCTGCTGAGTCCATGTGGGCTCTTAGAAACCTTCTTAACACAGCTTTGCCCACAATCTCTATCCATCTGTCAAAGCTGTATTGGGAGTTGAACTTACTTACACTTCCTGAAGCAGGCAGGACTTACCCGTTCTTCTCAAATATAAAGCATTATTTAGAGCCATGTATAGAACTCTAGAGTTTCATGGATGGCAAGATTGTAGATAACATTCAGTCCAATTCCATAGTTTCTTAGCTGAAGTAATCAAGGTTCAGAGAGGTTAAGTAATTGCCTGGGGCCAAATAACCAGGAAGCAGCAGAACTGGGATTCTAAGCCCAGTGTTTTTTCCACGTGGCTCCACCCTGCCTCCTACCTGAGCCTCAGAACACCTAAAACCAATCTCTACTGATGCCAATATCAATGTCCACAGATCTTGCGCTGGTCAGACATTCATTTTTTTAGCAAACTTATTGGAAGACATTAATAAGATTCTTAGAATGAACTTAGCATTCATGACTTTGAAACGTATAAAAAGAAAAATAAAATCACCACCACTTGAAGAGCTCATTTGTCTTATCACCATCTGGAATTAAAGGTCTGAAGGTTTTGGCTTAGATGATGATAATTATTATGACACTAATTATCATTATATTTGGGTTTTTCTTGAATAAACTAACATATATATTCATTACAGAAAATCTAGAATTACAGAAAAGCACAAAACAAAGGGAAGAATCACTGGTAACCTTACCTCCAAAAGACAACTATTACTGATATTTTGTTGTTTAGCTTTGTAATATATAAACACACTTTTTTTTACTTAAAGTCCATAATAAATTAGGGTATTTTTGGTTACAAGAACTGAAAACAAAGCTCATGCTATTAAATGGGAATTATTGGTTCTGCAACTGAAAACATCAAGATATATCAGGATTTAACCTGATTTAGGAAGATTCCAGATGCATCACTCTGCATTCTCAAGTGCACTTCAACTGCAGGATGGTTTTCCTCATGATAGTGGAATGGTTGCCCAAGGTCATCAGGAGTTGTGCACCTGCCTTTTCTTATATAGGGAGAGAGAGTGTCCATTCCCAACTCCTAAACAAGAGTCCTGAGTTGCATGCTGATTTGACCAAATAAGAACCAACCTTTATAGCCAGAGGCATATGGATGGGCTAATTGGCTTAGACCTTGTATAATCAGATTGGCTAAACCCTACCATGCTGACTCCTGGAGCTGAGGTTGGGGTAGATGCTACTCAAATCATATGGCTGCAAGTCGGTGGGGAAGGGCTGGAATGGATTATGGATGAAATGATGTGTCACCAAAGGATCCTACAAAAGATACAGCTTTGGAACCTGATTCTTAGCTATATGGATTGTTGACATTTTCTCAATTTATTAAATATTGTACATTATTATTTTTAACATATAGAGAGCACTGTATTTAATATAAATATGTGAGACACAATGAGCTGATTTCCTGTTATTAAACAATTCATTCTTTTCCAATTATTTGCTCATACAAGTGGGGCTGTTGATCTTTATAGTTAATCTTTACTCAGTGTATTGAAATTGGATGCAATGTGTTCATCTGTGTGTTTGTGTGTATTTTATGGGGGGGGGATGCAAGAGCCCACAGTCTTCACTGGGCTCCTAAAAGGGTCTGTAATCCCCCCAAAACTTAAAAAACTAAAATTAAAATACATTTCTCATTACCTCATTAGAGCAAAGTGGTCTGGGTACCTACACGTGCAGAACAGGCTCTTAATCTAAAAAAGGATGTGAATTCTGAGAAGAATTTCAAGGAAGTTCTAGAAGGCAAATGCTATGATATATCAAAAAATGAATTGTGAATAAAGCACCATAGATTCCATGATTTCAAAGATGGCTGAAATTCTGAAGAATAGGAATAATAGGCCAGAGGAGAGGAAGTTACTGTAGCAGCAAAGAAAAAAAGGGGGACTAGCAGGAGAAATAGGGAAATATTCAAACATTTTCTTGCAATAGCCTACAACTTTGAGCTCATTTCTTAAAATACTAATTAGAGAATGGAGCTTTGTTTTGTGATCTTGGAGAAGCTTTTCTTTTTTCTTTTCTTTTCTTTTTTTTTTTTTTTTTGATGGTAGAAGTTAAACCCCTTTGTTTCTGTGTCTCTAAAGTAGAGCTGGTAATACTTTTCACCCTCTTATTTCATATGTTGACTAAATAAAATCACTTCTATTTTGTGCTTTCACATCACTTCTCCCAAGAACCTCGAATCTGTATTGCTGTGAGAAGAGGCGACGAAAGCTCAGGTCCCACCATGCATATCCAGTACCTCATGTGTTCATTCATTCAGCAAATTTGTACTGCACGTCTGCAATGTGTCTGCACTATCAGAGGTGCTAGTGGATACCGTGGTCTCTGAGACAACGTTCCTGACCTCAGAAGCTTGTATCTTAGCAGAGGGGGACAAACAGTAAGCCAGCCGATAATCACAGAGGCTGTGTAGTATAATGGTCAGTGATCGGGGATAGAAGGTGGGGCTACTTTAAATAGAGCCCTAACGGGAGGCACCTCTGTAGAGATAACTCTGCAGTGAGTTCAAAGATAACCAGTAGACCGACATGGAAGAGAAACATCTCAAGTGGACGGTATTGCTGGTGCAAAGGCACAAAGGCGAGAAAGAGATTGTCCTGTTCAAAAGCTCACTTTGACAGAAAGGGAACTACGTAGGTGGCCACTGTGGGATGAAGAAAGAGTGACATTGGGTGACGTCAGAGAAGTAGGCAGAAATTAGATCATACAGAAATATGAACCATTAGAAAGGGTTTCCTTTTACTTCCAAGTCTGCAGGAAGGAAGTTGGAAAGTTTTAAGCAGGGAAGAAACATTATGTGGTTCACATTTCTAAAATGATCACTTCGGGTGATGCTTGGAAGGCTTGAGTATAAAGAGGCAAAACATAGAGATCATTTAGGAGGTGGCTGAAGCATAGATGGTGGCGATTTGGACCAGTGCAGTGACAAGGAAAATGGGAAGAAGTATCCATGTCTGAGGGTTGTTTGGGAGGTAGCATCAACGGGACATACTAATTAATAGCATTAGTTAGGGGGAAATAAGGGAAGGGTGGGACTCGAGGATTCCTCATGGATTTCTGGTGACAACAGCTAGGTGAAGGGCATGCCAGTTTCCGAGATGGGCTGAGTGGATGACAGTACAGCGAGAAAGTTGAGAATTTGGGCTGACATCCCATTGCTAAGTCGATGCCAGCTTTACCACTCACTAATTGTATGACAGTAAGAAAACAGCATAACCTCTCTGTGCCTCAATTTCCTCACCTGCAAAATGGGGATAATGATAACACCTTTCTCATAGGGTAGCTTTTTGAGATTTTAGCTAATTCATATAAACACTTCAGAGTGTGTTTGGAAAAAGATAAATGCACAAAAAATGTGAATTTTTTAGCCTACCATTTTCACATTACATGATTATCATGGTTCTTCAGAAGCAATAAAGGAAGTTGTACTGTGAAATAACTTAAGGCTAGGGGTGCCTGGGTGTCTCAGTTGGTTAAGCATGGGACTCTTGGGGTCTGCCTCTTGGTTTCTACTCAGGTTATGATCTCATGGTCCTGGGATTGAGCCCTAGTAGGGCTCGCACTCAGGACGGAGTCTGCTTCATATTCTCTCTTCCCCCTCTCACTCACTCTTTCTCAAATAAATAATAAAATCTTTTAAAAAGAAATTGGCAACTTTAAGAAAAAAATGTTTAAGAACTCTAAGCTAAGCATTTTTATGACAGAGCTTGAATAAGCAAAAAGCAAGCTTTTCTTTTGTTTCCCCTTTGTCCATATCCATTATTCTAGATTCTACTCCAGTGACAATAAGGCATACAAATCATCAGTTTTGTATGAATTAACCCTGGGAATTGACCCTCTCTTCTTAAGGAAAGGATAAATATCAAAGAGGGAGAAAACATCCATAAATCCCTTAGTTCCTGGCCTGTTTCCCCTACTCAACCACTTACCTTTGTCTGCACTAGAATGAGTCCTATGTATTCAGTGCCTGGGACCTTGTCTGGAACACAGGAACCATTCAGTACAAATTTGTTGAGCTTATACTTGATTAAATGTTTGTGAAACAAATGAGTAATGTGAAGAAGTGTTTTGAGGGGAGAGAGCTACAGGGAGTGGGGAAATAGGAATGTTTGCACAATCAGATGTAATTTCTCATCCTAGAACAGGTGTCCAGTTCCCCTCTCCTTTTAAAACAGCTTTATTAAGATATAATTCATATACCGCACAAGTGATCCATTTAATGTAGACAATTTAATGGGTTTTAGCAAATTTGCAGAGTTGTGTGACCATTACCACAATCTAAGGTAGAACATTTCTGTCTGCCCCAAAAAGAAACATTGTACCCATTAGCAGTAAATCCCCAATCTCCTTACATACAACCCTAGCCCAGGCAACCACCAATTTATTTTCTGCCTCCATAAATTTTCCTATTCTGGACATTTCATATAAATGGAATCATACATGTGGATTTTTTTTTTATTAATGACTTCTTTCACTTAGCATAATGTTTTCAAGGTTTATCCATGTTGTAGCAAATATCAATACATCAGTACTTCATTGCTTTTTATTTTCAAATAATACTCCATTGTATGGATATACAACATTTTATTTATCTGGTTTATCAGTTGACAGGCATTTATGTTGTTTTTATTTGGGGACTATATGAAGAATGCTGCTATGAAAATTTGTATACAAGCTTTTGTGGAAGTGTGTTTTCATTTTTATTGAATAAATACCTAGCAATAGAATTCCTGGACCCATAAGGTAACTCTATGCTTAACATTTTATAAAAACTTACAAAATGTTTTTCAAAGCACTATGCCATTTTCCATTCCCACACACAATATTTGAGCACTCTCATTTCTCTATAGCCTCGCCAATGCTTGTTTTTGGTTTTTGATTATAGCCATCCTAGTGGGGATGAAGTGCTATCTCATTGTGGTTTTGACTTGCATCATTAGCCCTGATGGCTAATGATGCTGACATCTTTCGTGTGTTTATTACACATTTGTATATTTTCTTGGAGAAATGTCTGTCCATATCCTTCACCTATTCTTAAATTGGCCAATTTATCTTTATTAAGTTGTAATTGTCCTCTATATATTCCCATACACATCCCATATCACATACATCATTTGCAAATATTTCCTCCCAACCTTGCATTTTCATTTTCTTCATTGTATTGTTTGCAGAACAAAAGATCTTAATTTTGATGCTCTGTAATTTATCTATTTTATCACTTAGGCTTTTGGTGTCCTATTAAAAAACTATAGCCTAACCCAAGGTCATAAAGTTTTATGTCTATGTTTTCTTTTAAGGGTTTTATACTTTTAGCTCTTAATTAGCTGAGTACCATTTATTGTAGCTTTATATTAACTTTTGAAATCAGGAAGTATAAACCTTCCAAGTATGTTTTTTTTTCCAAGCGTGTTTTGCCTTTTCTAGGCCCCTTTTGTGTCCATATGAATTGTGGGATTAGCTTGTCAATTTCTTCAAAAAGCAGTTAGTGATTGCATTGAAAATATACATTAATTTGGAGAATATTGCCTTCTTAAAATTGTCTTTCAATCCACAAACATGGGATATTTATTAATTTATCTAAATAAGGATCTAAATCTTTAATTTTGACATTGTTTATTTTCAGTGTACAAGTTTGGTACTTTGTTGAATTTATTCCCAGGTATTTTATTCTTTCTCATGCTATTGTTAAGTTGAATTGTTTTCTTAATTGTATTGTCAGATTAGTCGTTGCTATCAAATAAAAATACAATTTATTATTTGGATATTGATCTTGCTACCTAAAGCCTTACTGAACTTGTTCATTAGCTCTAAAGATTTTCAGTAGATCCCTTCGGATTTTTATATACTAGTTGATGTTGTCTGCAAACGGTGTTAAGTTATATCTTCCTTTCCAATCTGGATGCCTTTTATTTTTATTTTTATTTTTATTTTTATTTTTATTTTTATTTTTATTTTTATTTTTATTTTTATCTTGCCCTGGCTAGAATATAGAGTAAAGTGCTGTGTGGAAATGGTGACAATGGGCATTCTTGTCTTATTCCTGATGTTAAGGGAAAGCTTTCAGGCCTTTACCACTAAGTTTAATGTTAGTTTCATGTTTTCCATAGATGCTTTTTATCAGGTTGAAGAAGTTCCCTTCTATTCCTTGTTTGGTGAACGTCACCATAATGAAAGGCTGTTGAGTTTTGTTGAATGCTTTTTCTGCATCTAGTGAGATAATCATATTTGGGTTTTGTCCTTTATTCTATTAATGTAGTATTACTTTGATTGTATTTCAAATGTTAAATCAAATATGCATTACTGGGATAAATCCAACTTCACCATAGTCGTAATTTTTTTATATCTTGCTGTGTTCAGTTTGTTAGTATTGAGTGGAGGGAGTTTTGAATCTATATTTATTTATAAGGCATATTGACCTATAGTTTTATTTTCTTGTGATATCTTCTTGTTTTGCTATCAGTGAAATATTGAAATATAGAATGAGTTGGAAAATGTTCATTCCTTTTTATTTTTTGGAAGAATTTGTGAAGAATTGGTATTAATTCTGCTTTATACGTTTGGTAAAAAGCACCAGTAAAGACATCTGGGTTTGCTATTTTCTTTGCATGAAGTTTCCTTATTACTAAGAAAATATTTTTACTTATTATAGATCCACTCAGATTTTCTGTTTTCTCTTGAGTTATTTGGTAGTTTGTATCTTTCTATAACTTTAACATTTCAACTAATATTATATACATTTTATGTATACAATTTATCTTTAAATCAGTGAAGAGAAGAAAGGAGAGTAAATATGCTGTCTTTTATAATTACCTTTAACTTTACTGACGCTATTTGGTTTTTCTGTGTTGATTCAAGTGAATGTCTGGTGTCATTTATTTGCAGCCTGAAAATTTTCCTTTATTTCTTGAAAAGTGAGTCTGCTGGCAAAAAATTTTCTCAGTTTTTGCTCACCTGGAGATGTCTTCATTTCACCTTCATTTTAGAAGGTAGTTTTTCTGGATATAAGATGATTTGTGGACAGTTTTTTTTTTTCTTTTAGCCCTTTGAATATGTCATTCCACTGTCTTCCAGCTTCTTTGTTTCTTCTAGAAGTCAGATGTTGATCTTCCTGAGATGCTCTTGAACACGATAAACCTTTTTTTCTCTCTTGCTGCTTTCGAGATTTTTTCTGCGTGTTTTGCTTTTAGTATTTTCACTATGATATGTCAGAATGTAGATCTGTTTTCCATGATTCCTCTTGTTGACCATTGTGGATATGTAGATTAATATTGTCACCAAATTTTGGAGAATTCTAGTCATTATTTCTTTGAATGTTTCTCTCCTCCTTTTTCTCCTCTCCTTCTGCACATTATGCATGTGTGAGGGCATTTGTTGATGTGTACATTTCCCTGAGGTTCTATTTCCTCCTTATTTTTTTCTCTCCATTCTTTATGTTGCATATCTGTTGACCTGTCTTCAAGTTCACTGAGTCTTCTGTCAGTTAATATCTACCGATGAGCCCCTTTAACAAATTTTTTATTCTACTTAATGTACTTTCGACTTCAGAATTTCTGTTTGGTTCTTTTTATATAATTTCTATCTCTTTATTGACATTGTCTGTTTGATGAGACAGTGCCATCATATCTCTCTTTAATTTTTTAAACATGATTTCATTTAATTCTTTAATCATATTTATAATGACTACTCTGAAATCTCTGAATGCTAAGTCCAACATCTGGGGTCTTTCAAAGGCAGTTTCTATCACCTGCTCTTCTTATTATGTATGGGTTATTTTTACACTTTCTTTGCAGATCTTGTAATAATTAGCTTACAATTGGATGTTTTAGGTAATACATGGTAGAAATGCTGGGTACTGATCCCCATGGGCACATTGTTGCTGACATTTACTTGTTAGCTCTATTATTTGTTTAGGAATGGCTTGTCTAATTAAGTGGAATCCATTTCCTCTGATGTCCCCTACACATGCAGCTTCTGTTATCGTTCCCAAGAGGGTGCAGCCTTGGCATACACAGAGTCATGCTTACCTCCCCCACTCCAGCCCAGGGATGCTGATCATTTTAATCATGTTTGCTTTGACTGTCTCTTTCCATGGTCTCACTGTTAAGCTTCTGCCTGCTCTGCCTAAATGGGTATCACATTCAACCACTGACCTACTTAATCACTTATTGATTACTCTACTGTCTTCAACAATCCCCTGAGGCATAAATTACTCTGTGATCGGATCCAGTTAAAGCTGGATCTTGTGTTAGTCTGCTCAAGCTGCTATAACAAAAAGCACAGACTGGGGAGCTTAAACAACAGAAGTTTATGTTCCCATGGTTCTGGAGGCTGGAAGTCCATGATTAAGGTGCTGGAAAATTCAGTTTCTGGCAAAAGCTCTCTTCCTGGTCTGTAGATGGCTGCCTTGCTGTATTCTCACATGGTGGAGAGAGATCTCTGGTGTCTTTTCCTCTTTTATGGGGACACCAATTCTACCATATCAGGGCTCCATCCTTATGACTTCAATTAACCTTAATCACATTTTTAAAGGTTCTATCTCCAGCATAGTCACATGGAAGTTTGGGCTCTAAAATATGAATTTGGAAAGGAGGGACACAAATACTCAGTCCATAGCAGGCTCCTTTAAGGGGGAAATATTTGAGGCCATGGGAAAGAGAATGAAGAATAGCCAAAAGCTGGTACAAAGCTCCCAGATATGTGAGTAAAGCCATCTTGGAACTTTTGGCACAGCCCAGACACCAGCAGAATGCAGCCGCATGAGCAAACGTCACTGACCCTAGAATTGTGAATCATAAAATGATTGCTGTTGAAGCTACAACATTCTGAGATTAGTTTGTAGCCCAGCAGTAGATAAATGAAACACTCCTTTTGTGGAATTAGAGAATAAAGATTCCTTCAGGTAACGTTTCTCAATAGCTCGTAACAATGTAAATTGAAAGCTGATTGTAAGTAGAAAAGAGAGAAGGAAGGAGAAAAGAGAAGGAATATCAGAAGGCAGAGTTGTCTGGGAAATAGAGACAAAAGAAAATACATGAGAAAGGAGGTTGGGGAAGATGATAAAAAAGAAGTACACAAGTGAGGAAATCAAGGTCCATGTGACCTCAGGGAGAAATAGATGAAGGATTCAGGAGGCCACAAGGTGAAAGTGTGTGTGCAGGAAAGTGGAGGAGGAGGAAGCAGACACTAAATTTGCCAACAGAAGGCATGGGTTCAGATCCCAACTCTGTCGTAATTAGACATCTGACCTTAAGAAAGGTAATTCCTCTCTTTGGCATTCAGGTTCCTAACTGTGAAAATGAGGCATTAGCACAAATCATTTCTCCCCAGTTTAACTGTTTTTGTGTGAAAATAAAATAAAATTGAGTTTGATAGTTTCTATCACCATATTCTGAAAACCATACTCATTCAGGAAGAGAATGAGACCCTATAACTATAAATGGTTGACTTTATTTGTGTAACAGAGTATTAGTGGTCTCTTTTAATGAAAGGGAAATACTGTTATTTTAATAATTTAGAGATGCTCTATTATAGTGTCTATAGTAATAATAAGTCATTGTCTAAAATTTCTGCCTGACCTAACATGATGTTTTGTTATTTGTGGTCTTAATAAATCACATCTAATAGAAACTAATTCTTATAATGTGAGATAATTGATGTGCTAGATTCTATCATATAATTTTAAAGCAAAATCATAAGATCCTATTAAAAAAAGTACCTTTACAGTTGTTCAAACATTTGGTGCTATCAAACACAATGTTGCTACTCTTTGAAATATGAATTTGGTTCCATGAAACAAACACAAACATTACATGTACTATTAATGGGTGTGTAGTCCCTTAAGCTCTGCTTCTACCATGAAATCATTTCAGATTTTTATTCATTCTTCTGTACATACTAAGCATGTTTCTCTTTGTTCCTCATTCAGACTGAATTCCCCAAACTCACCAAACTCTTATCCCTACATGTCTCTGTTTTTACCAGGCAATTATCTCAGTCTGGAAAATGTCCCCTACCTGTATTTTCTATGTGGAGTTTTCCTAACCTTGCTCTAACTCCTTTTCATTTTTCAGTTCTTACTCTATAACTTCTGAAATGCTTTCTTTGACCCCTAAAGTCTAGCTAAGGCCTAGGTTCCTTTCAGATCTCATTGAACACCTCCAGAGTAACACTTCTATGCTATTTTGTAATTGCCTATTTTCTCTGTGCATTCCACATTAGATGCAAATTTTCAAGAGGACAGAGATCTGAAAGTAGGCATTTTTTTCCTGTTATATATCCAGGCGTGTTCCATCAATAATAGTTCAATAATGGGAAGATGAATGGATGTGGCATTGTGCATGTGGTACTATGGAGATAGTAAACGGAACTACGTAGAACGTTAAACTCAGCTATATTCATTATAGTTGTGTACATTTGATTATGGGATTTTATGATCAAGAAAACTGCAGTTGGGGGGCGCCTGGGTGGCACAGCGGTTAAGCATCTGCCTTCGGCTCAGGGCGTGATCCCGGCGTTCTGGGATCGAGCCCCACATCGGGCTCCTCCACTAGGAGCCTGCTTCTTCCTCTCCCACTCCCCCTGCTTGTGTTCCCTCTCTCGCTGGCTGTCTCTATCTCTAATAAATAAATAAAATCTTTAAAAAAAAAAAAAAAAAAAGAAAACTGCAGTTGGTTTAAAAATCAAGGTAACCCCAATTCTGTCACATAGTTGAAAAGCCTTAATTTTTTCTAAATATAATTCAATAAAATTTCCATAGAACTTTAAAAATGGGAATAATTGAGGAAAAGAAAGGTAAACAGATTAGATCGTATATGCCTATTTTCTGGAAGATGAACTACAGATGAAAATGTATTAATAAAATGTATCCTTTGTGCACTTAGGATATTTAAGGAATCAAATCCTGCATTTTTCAGGATACGAATTATACAGGTCAGTCAACAGTTAATCAAATTTTACAAAATGCCCCTGAGTTGCACAGCAAAAGCTTCCAATTTCGAAGCAGTAGGGTCTAAGGATTTATTGAATAGTCAAGACACAGAAAGCTGTGAGGCAGAAGCAGATGTCTGTTACCTGTCTAGGGTGAAGGCATACATCTTCGTGGCTCTGTCATTCACAAGGTAGGTTCTTTCAAGGAACTCCATGGTCAGGATGAGACCTTCTGCTGTTGTTTGTGGTTGTTGTGGCTTCTGCTGTTTACCTCAGTGCCCAGTTTGGGAAGCAAAGCAGCATTACAATCATTCACGTACTTTCCAAAGAAAAAAATAAAAAGGTTTCCAGGATTTAGAATAACGAGCCTCCTACATAAATGTTCTTGGTAGTTCTGCTAAAATTACAGCCTCCTTGGACTATCACCTGGTCTCATTCTCTCACCCACAGAAACTCGCCTCCTACAGAGACCTGCAGGAAGGATCAGGTGGAGAGAGAGAGAGAGTGTGTGTGTGCTTCCGATGCTATCTGATTCCACTGTTTCCTGAGAGGTAGAGGAGCTCAGGGGTTTCCTGCTAACTGCTGATGTAGAGGTTTGGTCTTCAGAACACACCTGGGTGAGCTGCAGACAGCCTCTGGGCACTAGTCTCATGCTTTCTCTTTCTTTTCCTTTCCTTTTTCAGGGGGGTGGGGGATTCTCTCTCTCAACCTAAAAACATTTCTCCTGAGATCTAGTCCTAAGATGACCTCTAAGCAGCTGTCAGGATTTACTCTCTTAGGATCACTTTGGAATTTCACTACTGAAGGGAGGACTAGGTCATTAGTTGCTCAAGTCTGTAATTTGAAACTGTTCCTGGTGTGGCAGCTTTGAAGCCCTTTTGACAGGTTAGGAAAAGGGCAGACTCACCTTCTAAATAAATTACAGCCCTCAGTCATACCTACAAGAACTGGGATGATCTATATTCTCCCTGGCTAGGGTATCCTCTGCTGAGGATGAAAGACTCACCCAAGGAAACCCTATCAGACAAACAAATCACAATTCAGGAATGGCATCTTCTGAGTTGGTCCCAAGGAACCTCCAACCCCCAAACTCCTAGGAATTCACATTTTATTTCATTATAAAGCATTTTCCTTTCCAAATAAGAGAAGGGACTATAGCCCGAGGGCAGCAGCCCTTTGCGGTAGGCATTTGTGGGGAGGCCAAAGAGCATCCAAGACCTGTACAGATGCACGTGGGGGTTGGGAATGAGTGCAGACTGGAGAAGAGGCCATAAATCTCTGACCACTGAGACCTCATTTCCTTCTCCCTCTGTCAACACTCACTTCTAGTGAGAAAACTCAGACAGAGTAGTGTAGTCCTGGCATAGCCCAGTTGCCCAGCATCTTGGGAATCTGCCCATTGTACTGAGCAGAAGTCTGCCACAATGGCCTAATAGGATAAATATTGTCTCTGAAGAAGAAAACAGGATTCAATGGCAATTTCAGTAGCAGTGACAGAAGTCACCTTTGGTTAACAGTGAGAGCATCAGGTGTCCTACCACATCTGCCCTGAACCTGTGCCTCATGTTTAAGATTTCAAACAGTCTCATCCATAACATAAGTTCTAAAGTCTTTCCATATGACTCCATTGCCTAAACAATCATTAACTTGGTTCTGACTGATGGAAACCAGAGAAATGGCTCTGGGAAGCCATTTTTCCTCGCAGGAGAAATTCTGGGTCTAGAGTTACTAGAATAATCCAAAGCATTTCCTTCGCATATGTCCTTACTCTTAACTTTACAAAATAATAGGTTATTCTGTGGATGCAAAGTAGGAAACCAGTAAAGAATTACTAATCCATCTGTGCGACAAGTTGCAGCACTTTGCAGCTTGAATCATTCGTGAGTTGTTTGTAGCACATAGGAGAGAAATCACACTCAAGTGAATGAATGCCGAAAAGGGAATTAGGCGGAAATCCATTAGGAAAAAGTGCAAAGAAGAGAAGATAAGCCATATTCAAATGCAGGAAAGAGAATATATAGTTATAGCTATCAACAGGAAAAAAACAAGTCTGGAAGTTTGAGATTCTCCACCATGAGTTTTGTCACTAATACATATACGGATGCGCAGACATATTTACATCTGTTCATGATTCTGTGAGCACAGAGATACATACTAGGTGGTTGATGTGAATTGCCTGTGAGGCAAGAAGAGAGTGAGGATATATGGGAACTGTAGGGTAGAACTGATACAGAATACGGTGAGGTGGAGATAAGAAAAGAGGGACTGGGTACCCCAGCAAAGAAAAAGAAAAACATGTATTCTGTGATTTCTGCTATTTATTTTTAAGTTGAAATATATAAAACTGCCATTTTTATAGACCTAATATAGTCTAAAATCAGCAATTTCCTATGATTTAAATATATGTGCACATATATATACAAACCTATAAAATGTATATGTGTATATGTGTGACACATATAAAAATAAAAAAATTAAATATGTATATTTTTAAAGTATTAAGAAATTACTTTGATGAATTTCTAAGTGCTACCCTTGAAAATAACTACTCTAATATAACCCAAAACTTCCGGTGTAAGTAGCATAAGAGTAGCAAAGAGGAGATTACAGCAAATAAAACTTTTATGTTAAAAAAGTTAGCTTTGCTGCTATAAATTTAAATGTAGATAAATTATGATTAAGAATCATCTGCACATCATATTGTGTGAAATGTTCACCTGTTGATAACTTTGTCATCTTATAAATTCATTTTGACTACAGCATTATCCCCTTCCCCGCAGTATTCTGTCAGTACAATGTTTATGAAGAATTTCCCGTCCCCTCTGACTAACCTTTGGCCCACTCCAGCATGCACCACCCAGCAAGAACCAATGGCCTTAATCAGTCTGGCAAAATTCACAAAATATGTACTTGGAAAGCAACACGGATCAAAAAAAAGAAAATCCTTTCTCTTTTTGACAGTTGGTTTTGGTGGGCATTATGCTGCTTTTTCCAGTTTCCTAGGCAACCAGCTTCTAAACCATCCTGAATTACAGGTTGTCCTCTCCGCCCACTCGCCATCACAAGCTTGTAGCAACTGAAGGGGCAAAATGAAATTTATAACAGTTACGTCTGGGAATAAATATTCCCATCAGCCACAAGAACATCGCTGACATGACCAAAGAACTGGTTCAGCTCCCCACTGCTAGCTTTTGTTGGCAATAGTTTATTAATAAGATTTTACAAACAGTAACTAATACTTGTGCAAAACTAATTTACACAGGTGTTTTACACATTATTTGATATTTTACTTGCAGAAGGGATGTGTTTATGGAAAACCACCAAGGTCATCCCTAGACACTAAAGTACTTAGTTCTCAAGATTTGCATTCCCAAAATTTAAACTTATACTTCAGAAACACTTCATATTGCCATTGTTTGCATGTAGCCATCTTTTAAAAAGATACATGAAAGTGTGTTTGTTTTAAAATAATAATGTGGATTTTCATTCTGTTTGGCTTTTTCTTGTTTGTGTGGGGAGGCAGTATAGTAAAGTGGCTTAATGCATGGGCTTTCAAATCAAATAGACTTAATTTCAGTTTCTGGTTTGACCATTTCCTTACATGTGTGACCTTGAACAAGTTACCTGGCCTCTGTGGTTTTCAATTTCTCGTCTGTAAAATGGTGCATTAATGGAGTCCCTCACTATAGAGTGCTTGTGAAGAGTAAAAGAGATGATGTGTGTAAAAGTTCTTAGTCTAGCATCTGGCATATATTCAGAGTTCTATAGAAGTGAGTTGCTGTGGATTTGGCCATGTCTAAATAAAATGTCCTGGCTATCCCAGAGAAATTGACCCCAGTCTTAGCAGAAGGCTAAGAATTACCCATGAATGGAAGAATCCATCAAGGAAGTAGAAGTTATTGCATAGAAGACCTGGGGACTTGAACCCACCATCAGCTATACGACTTCAGGTAAATCCCTCAAGCTCCCTAGGTCCAGTGTTCTCAAATAATCTGTGATCTGTGATTGCGCAGATGGACTCGTGCCTGCCTCATTCTACCTGCTAAGCAGTCGAGTACCATTCAGAATGTGTCCTCTGTAAAGAGGACAAACAGGAAAGAAATGAGACTCAATCAGTGTAATCACCTGCTGAAGATTCTGGACTTCTGTATTCCCACACAGACTATAAAGATATTATTTCTAAGCTCAGTGGCATTTCCTTAGCAAGGTGGTTTTATGGTTATTACTACAGTGTGAGTTTTTCAAAAGTTCCATCCAGAATGTGAAAACAAAGACATTGAAAATTTAATTGGATTGTATTTTAAAGAACGTTGTGAGAATTTCATTTTAATCTAAAGTAAACATGTATAAAACACAAACCATTTCCTGATATTTCATACTTTATGTGAGAATGGACTGAGCCATCTGAGTTTTATTTTCTCCTTGATAAATTGAGACTATATAACTCTTTCTTTTGCCATTTTTATTTTTAAAAAGATTGAGCTATAGAAATGTTTCAGTGCAAATGCAATTTGTATTTGTTGAAAAAACACTTGATAAAATATTGATACTAAAACAATAAAAGAAATACTTCATTAAGCCTGATTGATGCAAATAAATAATACAAAAATAAACTAGCACTGTTTTGGTAGGGGGGAATATTGGTGGTTAAAATGTTTATGAAGTATATATTTTATTGCTTAGCCTCCATGTTCCACAATTCCTTTTACAGGCACTCTGCAAACTTAAATTAATTAACCCTTAAATGCACTCTCCAAGATAGATACAGTTGACTTCGTCTTGCAAACTCCAAAGTAGTTATCTGCTAGCTTCACATTCTCACAACTATATATGTCTCTCTTTTTTATTTTATTTACTTTGACAAGCAAGAGAGGGTTCTAAGGACCCAAGCCATGATTTAAGGCATTAGAATAAGAAAGGCATTCTAAGAAAGAATAAGAAAGGAAAAATCATGATTATCTTAATAGATTCAGAAAAAGCATTTGACAAAATTTAACATCTATTTATGATTAAAAACTCTGACAGACTATGGACTCTGGGAAACAAACTGAGGGCTTCAGAGGGGAGGGGGGTGGGGGAATGGGATAGGTATTATGGGTATTAAGGAGGGCACGTATCGCATGGTGCACTGGGTGTTATACGCAAGTAATGAATCATGCAACTTTACATCAAAAACTAGGTATGTACTGTATGGTGACTAACATTATATAATAAAAAATATTATTTAAAAAAATCTCAAAAACATGGACATAGACTGTATCTCAACATAATAAAGACCACATATAATAAGCCCATTAGTGGTGAAAAGCTGAAAGCTATTCCTCTAAGATCAGGAACAAGACAAGAATGCTCACTTTGCCACTTTTATTCAACATAGTATCGGAAGTCCTTACCAGAGCAATCAGGCAAGAAAAAAAGGCGTTTAAATTGTAAAGGAAGAAGTAAAACTGTCACTATTTACAAAGGACCTGATATTATATATAGAAAATCTTAAAGACTCCATCAAAAAACTGTTAGAACTGGGGCATCTGGGTGGCTCAGTCAGTTAAGCATCTGCCTTCAGCTCAGGTCATGATCTCAGGGGTCCTAGGATTGAACCTCGCATTGGGCTCCCTGCTCAGAGGGGAGTATGCTTTCCCGTCTCACTCTTCCCCTGTGTGCTCTCTCTGTCTCTCAAATAAATAAATAAAAATCTTTTTTTAAAAACACTGTTAGAGCTAATAAACAAATTCAATAAAGTTGTAGAATATAGAATCACTACACAATAATCTTTTGTATTCCTATATACCAATAATGAACTATCAGAAAAATAAATTTAAAAAAAAATCCTATTTACAACTGCATCAACAGGAATAAAAATTAACCAAGGAGGTGGAAGACCAGTATATTGAAAACTATAAGACATTAATGAAAGAAATTAAAGACACAAATAAATGAAAAAAAATATTCCATTCTCAAGGATTGGAAGCATTAATATTGCTAAAATGTCCATACTACCTACTGCAATCTAGTCGACATAATCCCTATCAAAATTCCAGTGGCATTTTTCACAGAAATGGAACAAAAAATCCTAAACTTTGATTGGAACCACAAAAGATTCCAGGTAGCTAAAGCCATCTTGAGAAAAAAGAACAAAGCTGGAGGCATCACACTCATCTAATAGAGATTAGACTCTATCTAATACAGATCTCAAACTGCATTATAAATCTATAGTAATTAAAATACTGTGGCATTGGCATAAAAACAGACACATAGAAGAGTAGAACAGAATAGAGAGTTCAGAATTAAACCCACACATACATGGTCAATTAATTTACAACAAAGGAGCCAAGAATATACAGTGGAGAAAAGACAGTCTCTTCAATAAATGGTGCAGAGAGAACTGGACAGCCACATGCAAAAGAATGAAACTGGACCCCTATCTGAAATTATATACAAAATTAACTCAAAATAGATTACAGACTTGCACAAAAGACCTGAAACCATGAAACTCCTAGAAGAACACAGAACCAGTAAGCTCTTTGACATAGGTCTTGGTCACCAAAAGCAAAAGGAACAAAAGTAAAAATAAACAAGCGAGACTGCATCAGACTTAAAACCTACTGCACAGCAAAGGACACCATCAACAAAATGAAAAGGCAACCTGCTGAATGGGAGAAGGTATTAGCACATTATGTATCTGCTAAGGGAATAAAGAAATCATGCAACTCCATAGCAAAATCATCATCATCATCATCATCATCATCATCATTAAAAAATGGGCAGAAGATCTGAATGGCATTTTTCCATAGAAGACATAGAGATGGACAACAGGTACATGAAAAGATGTTCTACATCATTAATCATCAAGAAAATGCAAATCAAAGCCACAGTGAAGTATCACCTCACACCTGTTAAGATGGTTATTATCAAAAAGATTAGAAATATCAAGTGTTGGCAAGAACATAGGAGTAAAAGGAACTCTTGTGTAGTGTTGGTGGGAATGCAAACTGGTACAGCTACCATGGAAAAAAGTATGGAGGTTCCTTAAGAAATTTTAAATAGAACTACCTATTATTGTCCAGCAATTTCACTTTTGGGTATTTATCTAAAGAAAGCAGGAATAGTAATTCAGAAAGATATGCGCACCCCCATGTTCCTTGTAGCATTGCTTACAATAGCCAAGCTATGAAAACAATGCAAGTGTCCATCAGTGGGTGAATGGATAAAGAAATTGTGGTATATGTACACAATGAAATATTATTTAGCCATAAAAAGGAGGTCTTGCCATTTGTAACAATATGGATGGTGCTCAAGGGCATTATGTTGAGTGAAATAAGTCAGAGAAAGACAAATATAATATGATCTATCTTGTATGTGGAATAAAATAAAATATGTATATATATAAGTTTATATATATATACAAAAATCTAAGTTCATAGATACAGAGGACAGATTGGTGGTTGCCAGAGCTGGGAAAAATGGATGAACTATTTTTATTTTTTAGTTCAAATATATTTTTAAAAATTTTTAAAAAGAAAGCGCCCTTAAATATTCCTCCAAATTGTTATCACCTGGTTTCTTGGAAACGACGAAAAAAAAATGTAATTTCTTTTGAAAAATGGCAAAGAAAAAGCAATGACATTAGCAATCATTTTGGCATATGTGTACCATGTAGGGATACCATTTGAGGAGGTCAAGGAATTAGCTGTCTAGTTCGATTGCAGATGAATTAAAGATAATTTAGGGTGTTAATGGCAAAAATAGTAAATATCCTTATCCAATCAGCTTGAAGTTATCATCATTGGATGACAAAAATTTAATCAGAAAGAAAAAATATAATTGAAATACTTGAGAAAAACCATTATAATTTCAAACTTCTGTGAGGCAGGAGATTATTATGTTCTTTTGGGGGGCTAGCAGAGGGAAAAAATACATCATTTGACTGCCTTTTTGCAAGAGATAAATAAATTTTAAATAAACAAACAAATAAATAAAATTGGACCTTTAGCATGATTCATAGTTTGATTTTATTTAGAAGGTATCAAGTGACTGCTACATGCCAGGCATCTTACTAAGCTCTAGAGAACAGAAGATAAAAGGCACAATCTCAGGAAGTGTGTGTGTGTGAATTTATTTAGCTAGGCTCTGTGCCAAGAACTGATGGATTTAATAAACACAGCAGTCTCTTCCCTAGAATGATTACAGATCCACAATTCCCTGCAATGAACTGCCCTGCCAGTAGGGAGACCAAGACTAACAGCTCGAATCCCAGGGGAAGGTGTGGGAAGGAGAACACTCAAGGCTACCAGGGGAGCCTCCCCGAGGCGGTGAGCTGGCAGGGTCTTGAGGATGCTGATCCTTAAGAGCTCTGCATTGAGAGGAGGATCCTGGTGCATGGCTGGCCAGTGACCTTCGTGTCCAGAAGGGTCACTTCTCTGTCATTTCAGCTGGTCCTTTTCATCTAATTAGTTTTTCTTTCCCTCGCTGATTGCTTCTTGCATCTAGTGGAGACATACGCAGTGTCACCTAGAAGTAGTTCCTGCCCATGCAGCCCTTTGCTCTTGTGTCTGGCAGATTAAGTTTTGCAAAGGTTTTCAGGAGACTTTGTGATTATCTCTTACCCATCTGCACTTCGTTTTCCCTGGGCCTGTCTCTACAGTGTTAGAAGCGGAGGCACAGAGCTTGGAACTACGGTATCTGGTTGTCAAGGAAGGAGCTTATGGAGGGGGCTCCTCAGAGTAGCTGAAGAGTATTTGTCTCTGACGCCGCTGCCAAAAGTCAGTCTGTTTCAGTTTTCATAGAAAATGTCAGTCGAGCTAGGTTTTATTCTGTTTTTGGCTTCAAGACAACAATCCCATTGGTCTGTTTTGTCAATTCACCAGAGTTTTATTTCTGTTGTTATTGCTTTTGGACGTTTCTTGGATGTTTGATACTATTATCTGAGCATTTTTATTGTGGCTGACAACACTTGTGTTGGTCTATCTGGAAAATGACTTCCGTATTTGAATCTTAAAAAAAAAAGAAGGTAGACAAAAGCATACTTTCTAATATTCCAGCTCCTTGGTCTATATGTGCACAGAGCATCACTGAAAGCCAAAGCACTGAATTCCTGAATTAAAAAGAGAGAGAGAGAGAGCCCCTTGTCATTATCTGGAATGCTACCATTTAATTTTTATGAGGACAGTTTACTTTCCTTTAGTGAAAGGCCTTGAGGGGCCTTTCGTCTTAGGAGAAGGATTTTCACAGCAAGTCCCCAGATGAATGCCAGGAGAGCAAAGACATAGCTCATCTTCTCCTCCGAATCTCGAAGTTGGGATTTATTTGACTCGAGGCTGACAAGACTGCCTCTCAGGAGATAGTCCAGAAGACAAGACAAAAGCCGCCTGGAAGCTTTCCCCTGAAAGACTCAGCCATTGCTTTTCACGTCAGACCCAAAATGCATCAAGGGACGGCAGGTGGGTTTTCTGCTTGGAAGCACATCCACAAGGCACTGCTAACTAATTCGTCTCTTCTTCGGGTATTAGCAGATTTGCTTCCCGTGAGTCTACACTTTAAAATGCCGCCAATCCAATTGCAGCGAGTCTCTCTCCCACCATCAGGGGATGCGTTCTTTGAATTTGCATCCAGTGCACATGAGTGAGGTATCATATTACCTTTTGCAATCCTAAATTCCCTACTCAATCACTCAGATATTGGTTAGTGAGCGGGTGATGGGAGCTTGCATTTCCTTCAAAGGCAGCTGACTCCAAAAGAGAACAAAAATATGTATTTAATTGTCATGGACAAATATGGAATGCATTATTGAAAGTATTACATTTCATAATGGATTACTTTAAGCTTTAAATACCTAGGGTATTAGTCCCCTTTACCCTTCAGAATTTAAAACTAAGATTTTTCTCTCAGTCTTCAATAGAATCATGATAATTCATCATTCATGAAATAAAAATTTCATTTTAAACATTATCAATGCCCAGATTAAACTGCCACAAAAAATAAAATCCAAGGCACAGTGACAGTGTCCTCATATTTTAAATATTATTTATGCAACAAAAATCAATATGACAAAACAGTATGAACAGTGTTTGATAGAAGTTGGTTAGCGTGGGATTTGGCATAGCTTGCATTTCCTATTCACAAGTTAGTTTCTAAGAAAGCTGGTAAATAAGTAATGTCAGATGCCCCTTGGCCATTTTCTCCTGAAGGAAACAGAAGGAGAAATTGATTCGATGATTAATGTAATGTCCCAATGAATATTAATTCTTCATTACTTCTTGGAGTCATCATTATTATGGATGTTGCTGTCAGCAAATGAAGAATTGTTCTTTTTAATCTGCTTTATACTACGTAGCCATTTCTACCTTCACTTATTAATAAAGACTAGCCCCCCAGCTGAAGGGAAATATACTGATTAATCCTAAGATTTGAACACATTGGATTCATTGTCTGTTTGTATATTTCCTTGTCACTGTTGACTGACCAGATTATAGGCCTTTGAGCATTCCACTCTAACCCCTGTGATCATGAGCTACTAATTCAAAGTCTTCGTCGGGTAGATGTGATTATTTAATTCTACCCAATGGCTCAGGCAATATGGTATACTTCCACATATTAAATTCTCCTCTGAGGATATTTCTCCTCAGAACTATCATATTTGACACCTGAATCAAGTCCAGCCCCCCATTTTAACTGATACTACTGCTATCACGCTGAGTGTACCCAGTTAGTAAATTTGGGGGATGTAAGATCTAAGTCTGTTCCTTTTGCTGATTTTCAGTATGTCAATCAATAAGTAAGTTTGCTTCTTTCTGCCCCAATTTCCTAACCAGAAAATTTTGAATGACAGTACTGAGCTACCTCAGAAGACTTGTGAGTAAAAATAATCCCCATCATCCTTCAAAAGTAACAAAACTATTTCCAAGTATTTAATATTGTTAAATACTCACATTAAAATTTGAGAAGTCATTTATGGATAAAATAAATAAAATGTACCATAAGGTAAATACCACATAAGTAAAATTTTAAACATATGGTTAGTTAAAAAAGTAAAATATATACACAGTAAAAACACACTGAAAATTCAAAAGAAAGATAGACAATGGACAATATGTCTTCCACCTAAGATCCTAGACTAAGATCCAGGGAATAAATCAGTTTTAAGAATATCCTGAATATCTTCATGGAATTCTTTGTACGTTTATGGATACACACACATACATACACACACACACACTTTTTTTTTCTTTTGCAGTCCAATTCAATGTATATTTTAGGAATAACTTATGAGCCTGTCAACAGTTAATTACTTACATGTCATTTTTAATTATTAATAGACTATATTTTCTACAACAGTTTTTGGTTTACAGAAAAATTAAGTGGAAGGTGCAGAGATTTCCACATACCCCATGTCCCCACACATGCACAACCTCAGTTCCCGCACCAGAGTGGTACGTTTGTTTCAACTGATGAACCTACATGGACACGTCATTATCATCCAGCGTCCGTGGTTCACGTTAGGGTTCACTCTTGGTGCTGTACGTTCCATGGTTTGGATAAGCATATAATGACACGTATCTACCGTTACAGTGTCCTGCGCAGTCGTTTCGCTGCCCTAAAATTCACTCACAGGCACTTTCTTAAACCAGATTTGTCCGGTTTTACGAGGCTGCTGTTTAGTGAATGTTAAGGTAAGCATCCATAATGAAGCTAGTTTCCTTCCTTTGCTTTTGCTGGGAGACTCCCAGGCCTGTCCTCTACCTACTGGAGCAAGAAGAGTTGATGGTTGTGGCTGCTGGTCCGTAACTCCCCCACGAGTCAGCAGCACTCCACGTCCAACTCATGACTTGTTTACGAGCAAATTGAACAGGCTAAAATTCACAGAAGTTGCTTTCCCCGGGAAAGAAGTGAAGAAGAAAGCAAGAAGCCCTAAGAGGCAACTCAGCTCCATTGTTCAACCCAACAACTGGCATATCAACCCATCCTCCTCTTCCTCCCAAGCCTTGATAAGATTCCCACTTTTAATAGCTAAGCTTTAAGAGTATGCTAAGCTCTAGTGATTTAGACAGACATAATTGCTGCTGTCTGAGAATTTATAATCTAAAGGAAGACTGCCTTTGAAAAGCAATCCATTTGGTACTGGGTGACATATCATAGTAATCACAAACTAACAAATATGTCACAGTACTGCCAATGTATTTATACTTAAGTATATAGCATTCATTCACAAAACCTGAGCAGAGAGTGAGGATGAAAGTGACTATCCCAGCCCAGTTACCTTCAAACGCCAACACTAGAAATTAGAAACTCCTATCTTAGACCCGTGGGTTATTAGATCTGGCTCTTCAATCAAAAACATTACACATCACACATTATCGTATGGTTTCTCGCAGCTTTAAAAAGAAAATTTCACTCTCCAGGGCCTGAAATTACAGACACTGAAGGTTTTAACATTGTTCTGAAGAGTTAGACAACTTAAAATGAAACATTTACTTTGTCACATGAATCCAAATATTTTCCTGTCTTTCAGGGAAATGTCACAAGAAGGTGACTCTTTCCTGGCTTAGCCTAATTGTGAAAGTAATGACAGTGCCCAAGAAATAATACCTCTTCTAACACTCTAAGGGCAAAATCATCCTCGTCGCTCTACACTGCATATCTTTTTTACAGAGAGTTTTAGCTCTTGCTCTTCAGCATAATGTTTACAAACACTCAACAACTTATTATTCAGTAGATGAGAAGAAATGGGAAGGCTACCAAAAAAAAGTAATTTAACTAAGACATTAATGTGAAAATACTAATTAGAAGTGTGACTTGCCCATCATTTTCCCTAAGAACTTCCACATGAGACTTCTTCCTCCTAGGTTTCAAAAATAAATGTGGTACAGATGATAAACAGACTTTAGAGTTGTTTATCTAAACTGAACACCTGAGGATGTAATGGTGGCCTTAATGTAATCAACAAAAAACCAGAGGACATGTTCAGCGGCCTCTCTTCTAGAGAGTAGCATGTGTATAATCATTAGTTACCTTCTTTTTAGAATCATAGTCACCTTCTTTTTAGAATAGGCATTCAAAAAAGTAAGCTTCTCCCACCTGGAAATGGCCCTCTTAGATACTTCCCCAATACTGCCTCCTCCTTCTGGAATACTCCTTCTCACTCTGGCTGCACACACAGATGTCACCTTCTCATCTTAAGGTCTCACCTCAGATATCACCGCCTCAGGGAGCCCTTCTCAGGTCTTCCTGTGAAAAGCAATGTGATCTCAGCCACATCTAGTTTCACACTACGCCGCACTCTTCATTTCCTTCAGAGACCTTGTCACTATCTTGTTACCCTCACTATGTTTTTGTTTCTGGTTTCATCTGCTCTTGTGCGATGTAAGCTCTTGGTGGGAACGAGTTCTGCTGTTCCACACTGTTCTATCCTCAGTTTGGGGTATAGAGTGTGTGTTATGTCATGAGTTATTAATACACATTTTTTTAATCAATGAATGAAGGAATGAATGGCTGAATGGATGGACGGATGGAAAATACTGGCGAGAAGTATTACATAGTGATTTCAGGGTAAACCATTTGAAGTCATGGAGACTTGGGTATCAATCTACTTGCCAGCAGGGTCATCATAACCTTTCTGAACCTTCTGTTTTCTTTCCTGTAAAATCAGAATAATTATATTTTTCTCATAGTTATAAAGATTAACTGCAGTAATTTATGTAAGATTCATTTCACATATAAACCTAATAGTAAATGCTTAAATAAATAAAGGATATCCGTGTTAATACTTCATATATAAAGCCAGCCTGTAATCAGATAGGCAATTCTGCCTCATCAAATATGGGGAAAAAATCACCAAGTACTTTTAGATCTAGTTGTCAAGTCAACTTATAAGGAGAAAAACTATAATAGACTGGATTTTTTGCCCTTTAAAAAAAATTTGGAGTTGGCAGGGGTATTAACCTTGAAATTGCATTGCTAACTGGCATGTCTTAGCTTTATCTATGCTTCCTTGAAGGGGAAAAAAGAAGCAAGAGAGAGGAGAAGATCATGCAAGCCAACACATTATGGAAGCAAAAAAGACAACCCTGACACTTACTAGTTAAAATATCACACAACTAGATGCTACTTTATTTTATCTTCTTAAAATACAGAAACTTTATTGCTTATTTCTCTTACTAAACTTCTAGAATATACTTTATTCTAGTGCTATTTAAGCTTCGAAGTACACTTGGACAGTATATATGCGTTTAAAAATATATGTGGAGAGAGCCAATTTATTATAGGACATGAGGAGCTCTGTATTATTTCTCATTGGTGCAAAACTAATTGGCTTTTCCCAGTCACTGCACAAATATTTATTTTTCCATTTTATCAGCCTTATAATTGCAGCTGATGTTAGAAGAGGGCACAACCACCTGGCAAGTCTTTGCATTTCTGAGCATCCTAGCCATGCTGGTTTCCCAAGCATCAAGAGCCATTGCTGAGAGGTGTCCCCTACTCTCCACAGTGCCACCCATTGATGTCACCGGTTTCTCATGCACATCTCCATTCATAAGAATATTTGGTGAATTTTTTCCTTGAGCTGAAAATAAATTCCTAAATATTCGTATTTCCCAAGGTTCCAGAAGTAGGAATGAAAATTGGTGGCATAAACTCCTGTATCCTCCACTGACCACACTACACTCACACAAATCTGAGCTGGTGTCTCTTCATGTGAAATGAAGAAGGAACAATAAAAAAAAGTGTAAGAGAATGGAAAAATTCAAAAGAACTAAAACCCATAAGACAAAGTTACATTTCCAGTTTTGAGGACTACATTCAAATAATCTCAATAAATGCAATAAAGAACTTTCTTAAACACCCAGATATCTTATCTGCTAAAAATCCTGGATGCTATGCTGATAGAACCAACTGAGGGTTTCCTGGCCCCTGAGATACTTGGCTTTAACCCTACATTCTATGGCCTATGAAAATCCAAAGTCTTCCCTTTATTTTGACAGTTTTCTTAGGAACAGAAAGGACAGAACGAGTAGGAAGATGTCTGACTCCAGGTTCTCCTTCCATGTAAACTATCTTCACTTAGCATCATATTAAACCAGAAAAGACTCTCCATTTTTTTCACAGAAAAGAATCTATGCACACAACGCATTAATGAACATAGAAGATTTACTGAAAATGGAGGCCAGAGGTGAAGGAGGAAGTTAAATTAGAACCATGTGAAATTATGTAATGGGACCGTAGGCATGAGCATTCTAAAAATACTTCAGTCCCTGTACTTACGGGTTTAAAGATTTTCACCTATCTTTCACTCACCTTGTCTCAGTCTGTCCATCTTGCTGAGTTCTGTCACTTCATTCTTTTTCTGTTCTTTTCTCTTCTTCCTCTTGTAACCAGAGCAAATTCTGAAACCTATCACCTTCAGAGTGATTTGAGGATAATCTTCTGTTGCCAGATTATGTAGCCCTCTATCCTCACCTTAAAACGTTTATCAAAATTTTTTTCCCAAGTGAGAAGAGTTCTCTCACTAAAAGGAATTCTGATGCTACAATTCTGGTCTCTTGACCCTCTTTTCCCTCATTTTATGAAATAGTACTATATACGTGACAATCTTTCCTGCCATTCATTGATTTTCGATTGTCCTCTCTTTCTGGACATAGGGGAGGACTTCTCTGCCCTCTTGAAATTTTATGTGGTCATGTTGCTAATTACCAGTGGATTAAGGGGGAAAGTCACATAAATTACTTTCTGGTAATTAGATTTGTAATCTGAGGAGAATCACGTTGCTTTATTTTTGTAAAATCTGAGACCTATGGCTCATTTGTTTCTATAGCATAATCTAGCTTCTTCCAACACAGTATTCTTATCACAAAGGTCTGGCACAACCCTTTGCTCCCTATTGCAAAAGACCGCATTCCTTTCGAGTAGGTTTTACCATCAGGAATGAGCACATAAAACGGGTTCTGCCCTTTGGCAAAGTTCTCTGTGAGTCTCAAAACCTGAAAAGGCACCATTTTTGAAGAATTTGCCCGTCCGTTCCCCTCCCCAGCTTTTCCTCTGCTTGGACATTGTCCGTTGAGGTGCTAGCAAATGAAACTGACCAGGCACTTGCTTCCCAATTGCAAACGAAAAGATGATAGAAGGGAGGTTTCCCCACAGCAAGTCAATGTATTGGTTGTACTAGCTAATACCTAGGGCTGGTTCTTTGTTCAATTTCTTCATCACTAGTTTACAGTATCTTCAGTGTCCTTTTTGTGGTTTGTACCACCACGTCTGAAAATGAATTGAGAAATTAAAATAAGCAACTACCTTGTGTGTGAAGTACATTAAGAATGACATGCTGTATTCTGAATTTAGAATGTGATAAAATTCCACAACTGTAAATTTATTAAAAATCCTTGAGGTGTACACAAAAAACAAGTGAATTTTATGTTAGGTAAATAATGCCTTAAAATGCCATTCAAAATGACCAAGTGAAAGAGGTGATTGCTTTAAATAAAGCATAAATTCAAAAGTCAACTATTGCCTTATGTTATGAAATTTTCATGTTACTCTGCACAGAAAAAAATACCACAAACTTTCATTTCAGCATTTCAGGAAGTATGATGATGTCCTCAGGGTATTAATGACTAATAACAGAATTAGTTCAGGTTTCCAATTAATGTTACATTTAAAGATTTCATCGTGTTAGTTTAATATTGATAGGCTGTTTATGTAAATGTCATCGTTAATGTCATTCTGATGTCTGTTTATGCATTGCATAAAATCAGGTAGATCACATATTTAAAACATGAAGGCATCTGATCAGGGGAGTAGACCCTTAGTCTCTGCGTCGTCTGGGTAAATGGGAAGGTTTAAATGTTGGCACATTCTATCAGTTGTCATGTATTAAAACTTAGGTCCAAGAGAGATGGTTAATTCTCAGTGCTAAGGAGCAAATAGTGAAGGTGGAGGAGATGGAGCCTGGCCCAAGATACACCCTTTAAGGTGAAACAGAAGATAGAAAGTCTTCATATTAATTCATTCAGCAAACAAATGTGTGGTGCGGGCCTCCTCTGTGCCAAGCAGCGTGCTCAGTACTGATGCTGCAATGGTAACTGAGTCTAGGAGGTCCCTCTCCTAAGGAGTGTATATGCTAATGGCCGAGAGGAATGTCAGGGCCCATGAAGGGGAATGGGGCCCGAGGTCCTCTGTGGAATAAAGGCAGAGTATGGTCATCAACAAGGATGCCGAGGACATGGCAAGGCTCTGTGGTCCTCCCTTGTGGAAAAGGAGACTTGGGCTTCAGTGAGGGGTCAGGCAGCTCAGGGGTCTTCAGTGCACACCCAGAGCTTGAATGTGGTGTGGAAGCTAATACTAAGTCCTATTAAATGAGAATATGAGAGTGTTTAAAATTGCCTGCCTCCACTGTGCGTTCATCTGGGGCCCACAGTGGACGTCAGTCCTCAGATGAAGAGTTCTTATAGACAGTGAGCATGGCTGTTAGAAACCACAAGGAGTACAGTTGAGGAGAGGCTCTATGGCAGTGGTTGAGGGGACTCTGGGAGCAAGAAACCTGGGTTTGAATCCCAGTTCTGCCATTTAGGAGCTAGGCAACTGGGCCTGTAGTTGAATGAGTTTTCTTATCTGTAAAAGGCCAGCGACTAGAATGGCATCGAAGTTACTGGATTGCTGTGATGATTAAAAGAGATGAAGTATGAACAGCACTTGGAAGACTGCCTACCTTTCCTCAAATTCAGGACGTGTTACCTATTATTATAGGATGCAAGGGCCTAAACTCTGCAGCTCTAAGAAGGTCTTTCAATCTCATTTCCACACAGAGGATCCAACCATAAACCAATGAGAATGAGTCTATAGGCCACTGTAGAAGCAGTCTTACCACTGCTTCTAAAACCTGGTTACTAGGAAGTAATTAGCTTGAGTATAAACACCCAACAAAGCAGTGTTAGATGTAAATGACCACTCTAATACCCTGGTTTCTATTTCTGTAGAAGTCCACATACGAGAGACAATACTGTAGGAGCACTTTATATTTTATATTAATATAATATTGCACCTTCCCAGTACTGCAGCTTGCACCAAGATGTTAGGCTTCCTGAGAGCATTTTAGACAGGGGCTGTACATGGTATTAACCATGCAGAATGGAACTTAGGCTTAATGAGCACACTTGTGACCAGGTGGGTTGATGCAGGAGTGGGGAGCAGAGAGGGCTGCGGTACAGAGGAAGGAAGGATGGCTGAAAGCATGGTCAGAGAGTAGGATAATTCTTAAGAGAATGTATTCTTCTCACACTCCTTTTAGCTTTCTCTTTGACTAAAATGGGGGGGGGGTTGGGGTGCCTGGGTGGCACAGCGGTTAAGCGTCTGCCTTCAGCTCAGGGCGTGATCCTGGCGTTATGGGATTGAGCCCCACATCAGGCTCCTCTGCTATGAGCCTGCTTCTTCCTCTCCCACTCCCCCTGCTTGTGTTGCCTCTCTCGCTGGCTGTCTCTATCTCTGTCAAATAAATAAATAAAATCTTAAAAAAAATGGGGGGGGTTGGCAAATGGACCCAGAGACTTTAGCAAGCAGAGCCCTGACATTGGCCAGGCATCTCCTTTCCTTTCTCCTTTACAGTCTCAGTCTGAGCTACAAAGACAGGAAAGAGACAACACTTCCAAAGCACTGTAGCCCAGGGTTGGTCTCAGATGTCTCCCTAACACTACGTGAATGAACTACAGGTGGTAGGGACAACAGCAAAAGCTGTGAAGCGCTTTGTGAGCAGAACAGAACTCTGAGATTGTTGTTTAGTCCTCAGCCCACCACTGCTGGTCCCCCAGTTTACCAGTTCCACATCCAGTCTTCTCTTAGCCTCAGCGGAACCTGCCTGGAACCCATTCCAGAGCACTCTTACAGGTACAGGTAATGAAAACTTGGATCTGTCCGTTCCAAATTAGGGCTTCTTTATTCCTTGGCATGGAAGTCGCACAAAAGGGGACTGCCATATTTGATTTCTATCAACTCTGACTCCCCAAGGACATTAGGCCTCTGTCAGAGGCTCAGAGCCATTGGCCTTTTCCCAATACCACATCTTTGAGTGAGCTTCAACTTTTAGTGAATTGTTTGCATGACTTCCTTTCTGTACATTCACCAGAATTTTACTCTCACCTGACAGTAATGCAAAGATGACTGTCTCAAATTGTTGTTCAGGTGATGAAAGACCAGACTGATGAGTGCTTTCACACATTAAAAAAAAAATTATCTTTCAAGTGTGGAGGTACAGGGAGAGAAGGAACTAGCTAGATATGTTTAGTGAAATTTTACACTTGGGTTGGCTGATCTTTTTAAATATATTTCTGCAAAAAAATAAAATAAAAGGGGCCCACTGTAAAATATTACTCTAAATCTACATTCGTTTTGAGCCGCTATAGACTTCCAGCTCTGAAAATATGACTTATCCGGTCTGGTAATGCATTAAGAATGTGCTGCGGTTTAAAAAAAAAAAATGAGCTATTGATCTTAGAAGATTTTAATTTAGATTATTTCACTTAAAAGTGTAATAAATGGCAGGGCTCATGTTGAATCACTAAGACAGCAATTATTTTAAGAGTATCAGTCATCTGTGCTTCCATTTTAATCAAATCTCTTTATAGAGTTTTTAGACAGTATTTGAAATAACCACATAACCTGTCAGTGGAAAGGTGTTTTGAGTTGTATGTCAAAAGTTGAAGAGAAACTAGAAAGACAACTCTTACGTTTTAAAAGACTAATAATGACAGATGGGCAGCTGCTTTTATTTTATTTGTGAGCAACTGTTATTTTGTAAGCCTTTTTTTTTTTTTTGAGAAAGAGAGAGAAATCGTACAGTATCAACTAGAAAATAACCCAGACTGTTTCTGAGTTAAATTTGCAAGGGCTAAAATTCTTTGAAAAGTGAGGTTAAGAGCAATTACGTAATTTTGATGACCTCTAGGCAATGAATTCTTGGTCATAAGATAAAGGCAAATATAATAAAAAGAGAAAAGATGAGGCAGACCCTGCTGTTAGCATTAACTTTCAGTTTTACCTTAGAAGCCAAATATTTAGTCTGAAAGGCCTTTTACCTCTGACATTTTCAGGTTTCAATGAAGATTTCTTTCAGACCTTCATCTCTGGAGCTGAGACCGTGAGCCCTCCCTTAATCCTATAAAATTCATTTAGAGTCATCTTTCCTGACATCTGTACATAAAGCAATATAAAACATCATATTATAAATTACATCTGAGGGATTCATTTGAAATTCTATTTCACTGTTTAATAATTAAAAGTTGAAAACCTCTCTGTAGCTTTGTAACACTCTCTAACAAGAATAAATTTTCTTGATAAGGCACCCTCATCCCAAACAGTGGAAGCTGTTGGCATATTCTGACAGATGAGTTTAGTGATTAATAAATCCTGTCCTCTGGGATGTGACTCCATGGTTGAAGCTCTTATTGAGGTGATATTACATATTCAGTTCCTGAATTATCCACCCATTTACAAGTGTGTGAATTTAGCATAAGTGCCTCCACTTTCTTGTTCTTAAAATGCGGATGGGCAACAATGCCCACCACACAGTGTTGTTGCAAGGATTAAGTGAGTCAATATGAGTCTGTACAAACCTTGGCACACAGAGACCACCCCCTGTGTTGGCTGTTATTATAAGTATTATTGTTTTGTGTTGTTATTCAGAAGAACCTTTATGCTTCACAGAAATAAATACTTTGGAGCAGAGGGTCTTCTAGGAGGACAAAAACAATGGTAGCTACAAATTGTTTTCATTACTTGTGGAGTCTTATGCATTTCTAGAGTGTCACAGCATTAATTTTTAAGAGGCTAAAAACCACAAAGTAGTAGGGAAAGGGAGCAGTATTTTAAAACATTAGGATCGTAGGCAACGCTGTATGTGTGGAGAAGAGCTACATGGGGTAATTTCAAGAGTTCTAGGAAGGGCTCTTGCCTGAACATTGGTCTCCTATAACCCTGATTTAAACTGGAACTCACTCACGCACATCCGACCACTTTCTACTGATGAAATCATTGCCCCTATTCTAAGGCGCATACTTGGAGAATAGACATATTAGGTCACTATTTCCTAAAGACAACTGGGTATAAACTAAGTCTTCAAACTTTTCCAATTTCACTGTAATAGCTACATGAGGAGAGATTTTGATGATGGGATGAAAGAGAGTGACCCAACAGTGTGTGAGGTAAGCTAGGAGTAATGTGTAATTAATAATTCTAATTCTTGGGGCGCCTGGGTGGTGCAGTCGTTAAGCGTCTGCCTTTGGCTCAGGGCGTGATCCCGTTGTTCTGGGATCGAGCCCCACATCAGGCTTCTCCGGTGGGAGCCTGCTTCTTCCTCTCCCACTCCCCCTGCTTGTGTTCCCTCTCTCTCTGGCTATCTCTCTCTGTCGAATAAATAAATAAAATCTTTTAAAAAATAATAATAATTCTAAATTGTTATATACAAAATCAAAGCAGAGTTGAAAGTAATACCCATAATTATGCCACTCTTGCATTCTGGTATGTTTTTGGAGCACAGAAAGAGTGGATGTGTAGCTAAGACATTGGGAATTGCCCACAGTCGTCATACATACATACATACATACATACCCTGTATTATATCTAAGCCATAGCCCTATGAGCAGGATGTCACATATGCCATTGACATAGGAGCTCTTCTCCCCTCTGTAAAATCTCTACAAACCTTTCCCAAGCCACTCACAATAAAAGCACACATTCAACACACTATATAAGGAAGAAGAACGTGCTTGCTCTGCAAATGCAACTTCTAGACAAATCCTGAATCCCCCCTTCCTGTTTGCCTACACCCAGGCACCTCCTGGATTAAAAATATGGCACTACCAATGGCTTTGCACTTGTGATTCCTCTGTCCAGAATGATCCTCTCAGATCTCAGAACAGCTGGCCCTTTCTCATCACTGAGGTCTCGTCTTATCTCCCATTGCCTCAATGAGCATTTACCCAATGACTCTGTAGAATGTGGCTCCCCATGCTTACCCCCCGTGTCATCATGTAACTTTCGAACTGTCTTTCTTCCACTTAATTGCTAACTGAAATGAACGCATTTCACGTATTTGGATGGCATCTGCCTCCCTAGCCCAAAAGGAACTCAGGGAGAGAAAGGACTTTGTCTTTTGTCTGACACATAGTAGGTGATCATTGCCTATTTGTGGAGTGAAATAAAATCATAATCATGAAAGAATAATCATAACATGAGTACTTCTACTGAGGAACAATGCAAACCTGGTGAAGGGCTTGGGGGGCGGCCAAGGGGATGCAGGGGGAGGTGCACAGGGAAGAAGTAATTACCCAAAAGGAACAAAGAGAATTGGAAGAGAAGACTGATGGGAGAAGACAGGGCAGGCAGAATGGCAGACAGAGGTGATACTTGGCAAAGATAACCTCTAGCTATTCACGAGTTTGCCCGATCACGCGCTAACCACAGCAGTTCTTGCTGGCTTTCCATTTAGAGAAACGAAGAAGGTGATTATCTTGTAGAGCCTAAAACAGACTTCAGACCTCCTTATTCTCATTTCTGAGACTGCTCCAGGCCTCCCTGGCAGTCATTTTGGAGGGCTGACTTGGTCATTTTCATACAGCTATGGGATGTGTCTCCAGTCTCCATGTCTCATATGGCTGAGAATGTGCTGAATGAGGGGAAGTGGGAACCTTGAACCTCTGGCTCACTAAACAGCTGGTTAGTTCACTTTTTAAAATGATGCGCTGTGTAATAGGAAGGCTAGGGATTTAAAGTTGGCAGGGGTCAGCTTAGCCTTTGATGGGGGAATTCACTGTAAGTGATTACCCCACCACTTAAGGGTTCAGTAATAAAACTTAATTCCTCCAGATGGATTTTCCGCTTTCCATCATCATCAAGTCCTCGCTACTCCACCGACTATACTCCCTTGCTGTTCAAAAGCTGTGTGGTGGAATCTAATAGCAATTCCGAGGAGCAAGATGGGAGGAGCGTATGAAATGGAAATGTAGGGGTTCAGCAGTGGTTCTCATACATTGTTTCTCTCATCCAGATCCTTGTCTGATTTCCTCTAATGATTATTTCAAACTGTAGATAAGCAGTATGATAACATTTTCCTGGAGAAACTTTCCAAACCACAGGAGAAAAAAAAAAAAAAGAGCTCAGGTTCCTAATTGGTATGTGTCTGAATTCTCTACTTTGACGGCTAATAGAACAAGGTGTTTGTTCCCACCTAGAGCTCAGTCACCACTTTCTAGTGATTTATTAACAGTTTTCTGCAACACCTGTAGATATCTCACAACCCAATGGTCTGAGACTTTGCTAAAGGAGCAGGTGATAAAAATGCAGTCTCTAAATAATCTGTCATGTTCTTATTTTAGAAATCTCTTGTGTTTTACAAGTCTACCCATGTCTTTTCCTATTGTCAGAAACTCTTTCGGAGCACCTATTATATCATGAATTATAATTATTTTGCATATTACATCACCATCCTAAAATAAACACTCTGTGAGGGCGGGAACCAAACCTGCCGTACCTTGTGGTTTTCCCCAGGAGTCAAGCCCTCGATAAGTTTTACTGAAATGAACTGAGTGTATAAAACATCTGCCATTTCTGTATGTATATAGCTAAAAAAGCACTAGAACCTCACTGCGTGCTGGCATGTTAACAAAACTATTATTCGCATCTCCAAGTCCTAGAGATGAGTGCCTTAACGTAGAATCATGATGCAGGAAATTGTTCAATCAGAATCCAACCCCAGTTCCTGGGCAATGCAGCTAGGTACAGTATACAGAAACCTCTCTAAACCTGAAATGTTCTAATAGCAATGCCTCGCTTTTGGACGGCACTGACACTGTGCAACCATTTTCTCGTCTGATCTTCACAATAGCACACACGACAGGAAGGGAAGATATTATTATCTTCATTTTGAAGGTAATGCATTGAGTCAGAGCAGAGATAAGTGACTTGCTTTCATTGCATAGCAAAGATCAGGGCAGAAAGTTGACAACCACTAGCACCTAAGTTTCTAGACTACTGGTTCATTCTTTTCCCACTAAACTGCACTATGACATACACCTTCCTAATGCTGTACTTTTCATATGTTCACGTGCATACAGATCATCTGAGGATCTCGTTCATACGCAAATTCTGATTCAGTATGTCTGAGGCGGTAGCTGAAGTTTTGGATTTCTAACAAACTTGTAAGGGATGCTGCGGCTGCTGGTCTCCAGACCACAGTTCGAGGAGTGAGGTTCTCGTGGGCAGTGACCATGCTATCCCGTCTTTGTTTCTCCACTGCTTGACACATAGTAGGTACTCAACAAGTATTTATTGACAGTGAAATAATGAATGACCATCCATGCTTGACCCACTTTTGGTATCACCAGTGCTGAGCAAGTAGTAAAATACTCAGGAAATAAATAATGAATTAATGTGAATTCAAGCAGTCAATGAAACCTACAAAGTGCTCTCTGTGAAGAACTCCACGTGATCACTCGATGGTAGACAAGACTTTCAGAGAAGGGGCATCCTTGGGACACACCTCAGTGTTTGCCCTGGGCTAACTCTTGAGGCCATGATAACACAGTTTGCATATGTATCTGCATCCATCAGAATATGTTCTTGACCCGATACGTAATAGGATGACTTTTTCCCAAGTACTTTTGTGCTTTGAAGACATTGTCTCCCTCATAGTTCTGCCAAGGTTCAACAAAGGAAAACAATTTCAGCATTCTTGATTTTGCCATGGGGAAAGAAGTCTGAGTTGTCCCAATGTCTCCAGCAGAGCTAAAATTAGAGCCCAGATCCTGTCACTTAGCTAATTCTGAAGGGGTTTTTCATATATACCAACTTCTTTACCTAAGCAGAGTTCCTGTGTGGTGAATGGGGTTTTATACTTCAAATGAAATATTTAAGTGTTCTGAACTGAGTTATGAAATAAAGGGCTTTATTATGAGTGAGGGATGAATACGGCAGAACTTAGAGTTCTC
The DNA here is from genome assembly GCF_024610735.1 of Ursus americanus. Classification (NCBI taxonomy): domain Eukaryota; kingdom Metazoa; phylum Chordata; class Mammalia; order Carnivora; family Ursidae; genus Ursus; species Ursus americanus. The sequence continues at coordinate 21,595,993 of NC_142135.1, forward strand.
TGAACAGTTGGTGAGATAGAACAATATAATACACATGAAACCATTTTCTAGGAATCATTTCAAAATCTGGGGCACAAGACATTCTGACACTTTGACTCTATCTCAGGAGAGCATGATAACACTTGTCATGTATAACTTAGCCTATGAACGGTGTTACCTTCACAGACTCCTAGCAGCAAGGACATTTTTCAGGAAGTAGTGTTGTGGGGGGACAATAATAGGAATAGAGAGGAACAGAGAGGAACGGGGTGTCCTGCTCTGCTGCTGCTTGTTTCCTAATCTCTGCAGCCTTCCTCTTACCTACCTAGGGCACTTGGCTCCACCCAAGGCACAGATTAGCCTCATTATCTAAGACCTTTCCAGATGTTGAGCAAGAAAGACATTTTGGAATTAAGAACCCCAAACTCCTCAATTATAAAGAGAAAGCTAAAAAAAAACAAAAACAAGAAAACAAATGAAAACCCTCCACCAGGAGCAGAACTAGCTTTCTGTGCAGCTACCTCAAACTATGTCACTGGGACTCAGTTTCCCTCCATCTCTCAGCTTTGTGTTCCTCCAGGATGACTTCACTATCAGGAAGGTGTCCTCTCGGGGTGGCAAGACAGGCTCTCCTGCTCCCCAGCAACCCCAATGGAAAGAAAGTGCCTCCTAGTAATTCACAGGGAAGTCCCAGAATTCACTCCAGTTTGGTGAACTTGGTCCACTTGCCTGAGACTAAATAAACCAATCACCATCGCCAGAGATGTGTTCTATTTGGTCAGTGCCTCCACTTGGGCTGGAGGGTGGAACCCCAACTGTAACACAGTAACCAAGAGTTTGGGAGGAGTAGTTCCCCAAAGGAAACTGAGGGTACTGTTACTAAAGAAGGAAGGGAGGATGAATAGGCCAGCGAGAGAGGTCTGCTATTAAGTCTGATCTTATATTTTGTCCGAATTCTGATAATTAGGTTTCTCCTTGGTTAAAAAAACCCAGTCCCTAGCTTGAACACCATTTCTGATAACTGGCTCCCTCTTTTTCTTTATATCTGGATCTTGCCTTGGTAGCCTGCCTGAAAACAACAACAATAATAGCTAGTAATATTTATCAAATACTTACTCTGTGCCAGAATTTGTGCTAAATGCATTATGTGTCTAATTTTATCATCCAAACACCTATAAAGATTTGTTTTATCTCAACTCTGTGTTTAGTTGAGACAGCTGGGGCTCAGAGTTAAGGCGCTCTGCCTAGGTAACATGACAATTATGGGAGAACCAGGATATAAAGTTCTGTTTGATTTCAGAGTCTAGGTAATTAATCACCATACTCTGTCCTGTCTACATTTTCATGGACTTGTCAGCAATTAATGCTTGTCTGTCTTATGGCAAATCACTTGATATCTTCAGACTTCAGTATCCTCACCTGTAAAATGAGAAAGAGGATACTGGCCCTGATCTGCCTATCTCATTTCTCTGGGCTATTGTGAGGATTAGATGAGGTGATATACATGTAGCATTATGATGATGATTATTTCTTCTGTAATTAAGCAAAATTGCAGATACAGGTATAAATTTCGATATAGAAACACACACACCACCCGGTTCCCATAGTCACTCACTTCCAGCTCTGCCAAGAACACACAGCCTTTTCAGCCAGTTTCCTGACCCTCTCAGACCCTCTGGGGCTCCATGTACTTTACCCCCACCCAAGAGGTGAAGCTTCATTGTATGCCCCGTGTGTGACCTGATGTCCGGCCACCTCCTGCAGATCCTTTACTCTCAGCTTTTCACATTCCTGCTCTGCAAGTCTGACGGCCACCCCGGGAGGACCTCTTGCCTTTCTCTGGGTCACCGTCCCCATGTAGTACACCATGACATATGGCAACCGCACGTCGTTCTCCTGCTCACTTGATCTTTTTCGGCACTTACACCCACAGGACTGGAAAGAAATCCTCAGCTCTGTCGTTCAGAATGAGCAAGTGACAGAATGCACAGTGTCAGGCTTCAATTTCCACCTATTTCATGGCTTTTTTAGTAAGCTAATGTTGCTGATTTCCTATAAAATTCAGGGAAGTGGAAAAAATCTGGACAAGTCTCAGCATCTCTCTCTGGGGCCACCCCAAACATCCAGAGCAGCCATGTCTTCTGTCATCTTCTTTAGAGAGGGTTTTTTTAATCAACATATTTTTATTCTAATAATCTTACCTGGTATACCAATCTTATTAGGTGTAATGGGGATTTAAAAATTCAGAAATGCTTTTACTGCAGTTTAGTCTTTCAAAACAGAGAGGGCTTGGAAAAGTCAATAAAGAAAGGGTAATTCTGAGCATCTTAATCACTGTAATTGCTGAGCTGTCTCTTCTGTGAAGCATTTTCCTGACTGGTATCCAGGGTGGTAATTCCTCTTAGATCATCCCCTCAATAGAATGTCTTCCTTGAATTCTCAATATTTGTCCTTAACAACACTAAGGCTCTTTGTTAAAGACTTTTTACCTTGGTAGACAAAGTTGAAAGCACATGAGACTGTTGAGATAGCAATTTTTCAACTTAATAACAGCGTGTCTTCGGCAAACGTAAATACAGATGTTGTAGTTAAATGAGTGTTTCAGCATTGTCAGATAAGGGGCCATTCATTAAACACAAGTGAACAAACAACTTCCCAGCCAAAATATACTCAGAGCTCCTGGGTGTTTATGAAATCTGGTTAGTAGCTTCTCTTGTTTTTTCCTATTTGTAGTGGATGGATTTAAAAGATGAACGGAACACTTCTTCCTGACCTGAGTGATCAGGAATGTGATGGATGCTTGGGAATATTTTCTCAGGAGCTAGAAGTAAAGAAATTTGTCCCTACAGTTCATTACCATCTTTTTCTCAGTCAACCTACTTAATTTCTCTGAGCCTCAATTTTCTCATTTATAGAATGAACAGCACTTTAACATACCTCTTACCTTAATTTTCTTTGGAAAATTACCCCTTCCCCACACTAATGAAATTTACATGAGGCTGTCCCCACACCCTTCTGCCAAGCTGGGTGTATGACACAGGCCTGACCAATCAGTATTCAACCCCTCTGGCCACTATTACTTGTTCAGGTAGAAGCGCAAGATGCAGAACAGTCCAGTAAAACTCAACCTCAGGACTTTTGCTGGAACCATCAATCAAGACCATCCTTATTCCATGGGATATCCGGTTTAGGAGAATGAAAGCTGGAGCCACGGGATGCCACTTCACGGAGGGGGACTGCCAGAGAGCAACACTGACACAGAAGAAAGAAAATTATCGAATAAATGGTGGTGCTGAATCCGGGAATGAAAGTTTGTTAAATCCTCAACTAGCCAGCAGCTCCAGGCAGGATCACAGTAGATGCCCAGTAACAATTTGCTGGAGGAGAGACGAGGACAGTGTGGATCTTGTGTTGTTCAGCTTGCAGAGTCGAGCCCGCAGGACTAAAGGCCAAAGCTCCACACTCATCCACTCAACTTCAAGGAATCTCAGCAACTTCTGGAACCCTCTTTCCTTCAGGAAGGAGGTGTATGTGTGAGGCAGGCTGCATACCTGATCTTCACCTTGGCTTCATCGTCCGTGAAAGTTGGGTAATGGTGGTTCTCTAAACTTTTTTTTTTTTTTTTTTTTTTTTAGCATACTTGTGAGGATCTAATGACACCATGAGGAGAGGGATCATTCTCCATTCTTCAGTTCAGGTTGGGCACTGAGAGTGTCCCCTCTGAGCATGGTCCCTTGCTAAAGTAGCACTGGCAGTTCACTCTTTGGAGCCATTTGTGGAAAGAGTTTCTGTACAAATAAAATGGAAAAGTCTGAATATAGCATATCAGACCTGCTGTGGCCATTGTTACATATCACTCTAAACACCATTCTTCTTCTTGTTGTCATCTGGGAGCATTTGATTTTAATTTACCCATTTAAAAATTGGCTTCCTCTATGGATTTTCCATCCAGCAGTCCTTGTGCAGGCAAAACTCCTGTTCACTTCCATAAAAGTTTTAAACATGAAATGTTGCTAGGAGGTGGCTGATATTTTATTCATACTGCTGTTGATAGTTTTGAATGTTTTAATTGTTCCACTGATGCCCCAAGGCTGGTTAAGGAAGAAACATGTTTTTACTCATCAAAATAAAAAAATTAAAGCATTATACAAATATAAAATGATGCTAATAAATATTAAATAATAAATTCCCCTAGAACTTCTTTCCCTAAAAATTTGTAGACCCTATACATCCCTGATCATATATTTCAAAACGAGCGAATTAATACCAGAAGGGTAAAGGTGTGATGAGAGTGAAGGAGTGATCATTTGAGTGAACTTGCTTTTGCCACGCTTACTATAACTATTGAAACTTTCCCATAAAAGCAAAATAAAAATTACTATCCCAACCCCAAACCACTGTCTTTGAATTGTACTTGATTTTGTAATGACTTATCCTGTAGAGTTTTCCGTGTTAGTTATTGCTGTTTTTTTAGCTGAACAGATTTAGCTGAACAGTTGCATTTATGGCTCAAATATCCAATCTAAATTTGGTTCTCTAATAGTAATGGATGGATAACTCTCTTCTCATAAGAATGATGGAGCTTGGATCGTTGTGTCAGTCACAGATAGTGGATTGGACTTTTGGACCCAAATAATAAAACTCTGCACCAAGAGATAGTATCGTCTCCTTCCCTTAAATAACAATCTTCGTTTCTAGCCAGTATAAGAATTTCATCTTCAATAATTGATCACTGTGACAGAAAATCGGTTGTTGGCAAACCATGTTTAAAATTATATTATTCAATCGTTCTCATCTCAGAGACACTTTCCATCTGCTCCTCAAATTCAATGCACATTACAAGACACAGGTTCATTCATGCAACAACTGATTGCCATTATTTTTAAATTTTACTTTATTTTTAAAAAGCAAAGGCAAACTTTCCTCTGAGTCCTCATGGCTTATATATTATACTTTGATATTAAATTAAACACAGAGTCAATATGGCATCCTGCTTCGATAATAGTGCAAAGTGGTATCAAGCTCATTTTAACAAGAACAATATCCTGGCAAAGGTACACTGTCTATAAATCTGCTTCTTTTACACAGTGGAAATGAACAAAGAAAGACTCACAGTACAAGCAAGTCAGTCATTGGCCATATGAAAAAGTCTTGGGATGCTCTGCTCACCCCATTTTTGTCACCTAAAGATTTATCAAAGAAGGCACTATATTGAAAGTGGGACCATGTGCGCCAAGTTGCATTTTCCTCATGCTGATGACTAAGTGTTAATGCAGATAAAATGGTGTTCTTTCTTCAGTGAAACATATGGGGGTCATGCATGACTGGAGAGAACATCCCTTTGGCATCACTACAGAGGTGATAGGTGTATCACAAGCCAACTGGCTTCTGAAAGAGAAAATGCCAGATCATTCTGCCATGGTGCAGGTAAGATGTAATCGTTCCGAAACCATATGCATGGTTGAGTTCCATTTTTAGAGGTATTTGTTAATTGGTGTCTAAATGGGCTGGAGATTCCAAGGGGAAATCAAATGGTCTAATTAGAGGTAGTATAGACTAAGGGAATGAACAGTGGACTGAGAGTTAGCCAATTCAAGTTCTGGGTCCTGCACTGCTGCTAACAAGCTCTAACCTTCAACAACTCACTTGACCTCTGTATCCTCATCTATAAAAGGTTGGCCAAATGACCCCTGAAGTCCTTTTTAATTCTAACATTTTCTGAAGCAATAATCAAAATCTGATGGATCTCTAGATCTTAATTAAAGAAACAGCAATTTAGAACTACATTACCTAATACAGTAGCCTCATTTGAGTATTTAAATGTAAATATAAATTAACTAAAATTGCATGAAAACAAAAATCCAGTTCCTCAGTCATACTAGCTACACTTCAGGTGTTGAAGAGCCACATGTGGCTAGTGGCTACTGTATGAAATAGTACAGATTATAAAACATTTCCATCACTGCAGAAAGCTCTGATTTATAAAGACTGTTTTCCATCCCCAAGAACCCGGTGGCATTCTATAAATATTCTATAAATATTTGTGGAATGAATACATGAGAGAACGAGAGCTGAATAAAGCCAAAACTAATATCAGCCTAACAAACATTTATCACTGAAAAACTATCCAAAAATGATGACATGCACTGAAAATGAAAAGAAGCCCCGCTTCTGTTCTTATATTCTTGGTGAAGTCATACCTGCACTGCCATGCATGGCTCTGCTCTTTGTAATTTTCAAGATAAGCTGGAAAAGGAAAACAAATAGAGACAGGCATCAATGACGGTTAGTTTTCTGTGTCAGCTTGGCTAGCCTGTACGACCCAAGTATTGGATCAAACACTCATCTACATGTTGTGGCGCGGATATTTTGCAGGTGTGGTTGGCATCTACGATCAGCTGACGTTCAGTAAAGGAGATTACACTCAGTAATATGGATGGTCCTTATACAATCAGTGGAAGGGCCTTTAGAGTAAAAACTGAGATTTTCCAGAGAAGTTGTTTTGCCTTAAAACTGCAACATAGGGGGCCTGGGTGGTTCAGTCCATTGTGCAATGACTCTCTATTTCAGCTCAGGTCATGATCTCAAGGTTGTGGGATAGAGCCCCGAGTTGGCCTCCACACTCAGCGGGGAGTCTGCTTGAAGATTCTCTCCCTCTGTCCCTCCCCAGCTTGCTCTCCCTCCCTCTCTCCTTAAAATAAGTAAATAAATCTTTAAAAAAAAAAAACTAAAAACAACAACAGCCTATGACATAGAAACCTTTCTTCAGTTTCCTGCCCTATAGATTTCGGATTTGCCAGCTGCCACAATTGTATGAACTAGTTCCTTAAAATAAAACATGTATAAATACATATTCATGTATATATGATTATTTAATATCTGACCCGCTTCCTGGTACCAAAATCTATATCAGAGAATGATGATATTTAGACCTCAGGGATCTGGTTTGTAATTATTTTGGTAAAATTTATAGAAAGCCTATCCATTTGACCTTCTGTATAAACTGGTGGCTCTTACAAGGTCCCATCCATTTTTTACCATAAAGCTTTTTTCAAGATACCCCAAATGATGACTTGTGGTCACCAGGTACTCTTTCTTTTTGGTTGAGGTTTCTTGGACTTAGGATGGGAGGCTCTTACTTTTCTGTCACCTGTGATATCAATACACTCATTTTTCTTTAACTGAAATATATATTTCTTATTGAGTAAAGCAGTATTGAAATGGAAGCTAGGGTTTGGAGTGGGACACTGTGATACTTGTCATGTTACTTAACCAGTCAATGCTTCATTTTAAGAGAAGGGAATGTGATATTTTAGCTGAGACTTGAACAGTAAAAAAGAACCAGTCATTCAGTGATCTCAGTGGGGTGAGAGAGGAGTCGGCAACTACTGATCCAGACAAAAGAATCAGCAGGTGCAAAGACCCTCCTGAGAGTACAAAGACTGTTCAAGAAGGAAATGAAAATGGTTTGGCTGGAGGCATCCCATACCTGAAACTTCATGATGAAAGATACATATCTTATACTTTATATTAAGCTGCTCCTACTTCTAGCATGGTGACTCAGTTTCCTAATAAATTGATTCTCTCTACCAGAACTTTATCCCCAAGTATAATCTATTTTCTAATATTCCTAACCATATGCAATCATTTTCCACTAAATCTCTGTGTACCCAAGTAATTTCACTTCCCACTTGGTGTCTCTGGTTTCTAGCATTGTAGTGGAAGACTATTATGACAGTCCCTCAAAAGCATTATACATTTTTACCTTTTACCCCAAAAGCCAATTATCCTTCCCATTCATTGCTCTGCTCAGAACTTCCTCCAAGTCCTCTCTGTCCTTTGCTGCGCAGCTAACAAAATGGCACAGCCCTTTTTGTAAGAACGGTATTACCAAAGACCATAGGGACAATCTCCCCAATAAGCTGTGACTTGGTGTTGTTTTGTGCGTGTGCCCCACCGTAAATAACCTGTTTATTTTCTGTTACTAAATCCCATTACAAACATAAATATGCTTTTCTGCCCATTACTCCCATGCCATACCTGCAGCCAGCTTTCTAGGATTTTTCTTGCTCACTTACTGTCTGTTTCAGACATCACCTCCCCAGGTGGTATTGCCCTTTTTCAAATTGCATCTCAACTTCAATTCTGCCCATACTTTCTGCTATTTTATGTCTGGAGGCATTTCTCAATTATTTCTGTATTAAGCAGTGTCTTAAGAAATCCAGCCAACTGTGAGCACTTAATCCTAAATGAAAAGAATCGGAAATTTTTAACTGTGGTGTTCCCAAGGCAAAATTCCACTAGAAAACCTACTATTCCTGAGATGGGGTGGAGGCCAAAGGCAGAACATTTGAGAACAGAGCCCTAAATGCCTTGGCTCATGAGCCTGGAGGCCTAGGTTTGAGCTGGGTCTCACTCTACATTCTGTGTGGCTTTGAGCCAGACATTTCCCCTCTCTGGTGCTGTTTCATCTTTTATAAAACAAAGACTGGAACGATTAGTGGTTTCTAAACATTCTTTCAGCACTGGAAATTTTTTTAAGAGCACATTTATATGTAACTCCAGTTGAACTCAGGGAACAAAAATGGCAGTGTTGGAATCTGGAGTTGAACCTGCTCAGTCCTTCTACCTGCTCGCGCCCTTGACAGTCCTCCATGGATCCCTGGTAACCCTCAAAATACAATTTACATACCCTTGGACTAGATGACTCTGTAGGTCCCTTTCCACTCTCTGGGTCTATAAGAAATAAGTTGTACCCAGGAATGTGCATAAAGAATACAAGGAGGAACTAAAAGATAGAGGATAGAAGAAGCAAGCTAGCAGTAGTTGACTATTTATCATGTCCAGACCTTGATAAGATCAAGAGAGGGTCATAAGACCTTCACTAAGAAAAGGAGATTTGGGTAGATTCCCAACAGAAGTTTATACTATTAACATACATCTATGCCAAAAGATAACCCAAACAGCTCTGACATAAAACAAAAATTATATCTCAAATATAGTTGAATATCCACATCTTTTCTTCTTCCATTACAATATGCCATCCATCCTTCCCCACAAGAGCATTGCTGAGCATTCAGTGTCCAGGTAGCGTATTCAGTAGAAGCTCACCCCTGACGTAGGTTTGGGGCAAGGAGGAATCCATGTTCTATTCCAAGATTCTGATTACATATGAAGGCAAAGGTTAAAGTAGGACAGAAATGTTCATACTTTATTTGAGCTTTTGAGCATTTTTAACATTTCTATCCTTGCACCAGGACCAGGACAAAAAGAGGTGGGTCTGCTGCTTTGTCCTGGTTGGTCAGAATGCATGTTCATGCCTTTCTGTGTCATAAAACTATCGAAATACATGGAGACCTCAAAGCATGTATTTGTGGAAAAATAAGACCATCTTCAATGTAAATTCTACTTTCTCAGAGAAATCCTCGTTAAGCAGATGCTCCAGTATTAAATTAGGTCTCCCTGTATTTCACTCTCTTGAACGCTGCTACTTAGCTTCATAGAATTTATGTAAAATTTTAATCATGTGCTTGACTATTTAATACTGCTTCCTCTTCCAGAATGCAAGTTCCATGAAGGAAAGAATGGGGTCTACTCTATTCGCTTACTTTCTTTACTTCTCTGCCTCTCCACTCGGAAACGAGTTCCTTAAAGACAGGGCCGTGGTAGTTTTTCTTAGAATCAGCAGCTCCTGGTGGCACTAGGAGAGCAAAGAAGCCCGGTGATCCAGGACCCCATGGTTTTGTGTGTGGACAGGAAGTGGGGAGAGGTCTGGGTTTCAAGGACAAGCAGAAGGCAAGGTTAAAATCCTGCTAAGAAAAACTTGCCCGTGCTCATGTGACAATATGCCATGCCCCCAGGCTATATTTCTGTCTTTAGTCCCCAGTCTCACTGCTCCCTTAGAGTAATGCCCTTTCTCTTATAATAATGGTACTAATGGTGATCAGAGTTTAAACTGATATTTATTTATTGCTTGTTACTTAGTATTTATTTATATCTACTTTTCAAATACTAGGTGCCAAATACTATTCTAAGAAATTTATACTATTAATTTAATAACTCATGCACGTGCTCTCTGGAGGCTGGGAGTGTGTCAGAGTGTGGTTTGCAGAAACCTGGAAGAAGAAATTTCCTTGACCTGAAGGTCATACGAATCAGAAGTCAGGGGCAGGCCATTGGCATTAGAAGCATCTAGTTGCCTCAGGCCTAGACGGAACCAATTGTCTTCCATTTAACAACTAAGGCAGAAGTATAGGAAGTGGGATAGCGAGTAGATCACATTCCTCACAGCAACTCTCATCATTTGGAAGCCATAACCTGGACATTTTGTGAGAATTATTCATCTAAGGCTCAGCAAGAAGAAGTGCCTCTCTTGATGTAGCAATATCTGCCACCCATGGGGAGGAGGCAGGTCTCCTAACGTATTCGCCAAACCCAGCACTTTGCGGAGAAGGCAAGTTCCGTTTAGCCATACCCCCGCAAAAGGGCAAAATTCAAACCCCATCAGTACAGAAGAAAGTCTACAATATCAACACCGCACTCTCTCCTTTACAGAATCCTTGGCCACAACTCCAGCCATAAGAACTAGTGTAAGAAAATGAAATGATGAAAGTATGAGCCCAAAAATATGCAAGGGAAGAGTTGAGAGCTGTTGCTCTCTCTCCCACAGCTTAGCATTTCAGCTCCTCACACCCTTAGGAGAAATTTCCTTGAACAGTCTTCTGCCAACTAGGCCTGACCTCCTGTTCTGTGATACTGCAGGTTTTTATACATTTGCTTTGTAGTACTAAGCAAATCTTGTAATTGCTTAAATTTATGATCAGTTGAAAATCTTACATGCCTCCCACTGGACAATGAGCTGAGCTCCATGAAGACTGAAACTCTGTTTTGCATCATTTGAGTCCAGTAACCTCCTCACTTCCCAGCAAGCAGCGAGCCCTCAATAAATATTGAATACGTGACTAAATGAATGAATGAGGCAATAGAATTTTGGAAAAGCTTATTGACAGGTTTTGACTGTCTTACTCTCCCATGGGACATCATTTGTACAATGTTGTTGTTTTTAAATGCATTTTGCAATTAACTCAGTTTGGGAGATGAAGAAAGCAAGAACAAATGCCAAGTTTGTTTGTATCGAGCAAGTCCATTCTAAGAAAAAATAAGCACATTTTTCTTTTCTTTCTTTCTTTCTTTTTTTTTTTTTAAGTAGGCTCTGTGCCTAGGATGGAGCCGAATGCAGAGCTTGAACTCATGACCCTGAGGTCAAGACCTGAGCCAAAAGCAACAGTCAGATGCTCAACCGACTGAGTCACCCAGGTGCCCCATAGGTGCATTTTTCTAACAATAAATCCTACCCTCAGGAAAGTTTTACTCCCTAATGTTACTAGAAGTTATTTTAGTAGGACAAAACAGTTGAGCAAATGAAAAGCAGTCCCCCCCACTATCAATGACCAAACCTCAAAAGTGTTTCAGCCAAAATAATGTAAGTTCCTGCATCTGATACAACAGCTTTGAGGGACAGGGGCCATCAAGGAGCAATGGGAGAGAAATAGCCTAGAGGAAAGCTATCTCAGGACCAGATTGCTAAGAATGGGGACACATTCACCGTATCTGGTTAAAAATTCAAACCCCATCTCAACTCCTTTAATTTTGTTTTGAAATAAGCTGCCGAAGTCATGGGTCTAGAAGTTGTCAAGCCGTGATCTAAGAGGAGTCCTTGACATAGTCATCACCAGCGACTTTCATTCCAAGAGAAGGAAGATAGCGAGGCAAGTCTTACCTCATGACCAAGGGGGGAGATTAAAGGGGAAGGAACTCAAAGAAGCAGAGTTTAATCCTTTTTGTAAGACCCTGATATGAAGAGCTTAATTCTGTCAGCTCCTTGTAAAGATACAGTGGGGAGGACTGAGCCAGGCTAACAGCCCAGTCCTTGATACCTTTAACTAACACAGGGGACATCTGACACATCTCCCAGCAGAATACAAGCAATTCGAGGAGCAGAGTAGAACCCAGAATGAACCAGGCAACCTGTGAAAGGCCCTGGTTATTCAGGTAAGTTGTTTCTCACTCCAGCCCCAGCTGAGGAGACAGGCGCAGATTTCACCAACACCGTGGAGCCTGGTTCAGGCAGTAACCATGGGGCCTCGCCTCGCTGTCTCCCAGGGGCAACATGAGGAGCCTCCCTAACTTGTACCAGAATCTCACCTGAAGAACACTCGTCTGTGCTTCCCAGGCTCAGCTTCTTACCCTCTCACCATAGGCTCAGCTCTGCTTCTCTGTCTAATCTGTCTCTTTAAGTCTAGGCACAACCAGGCACTCGGGAAATATCTGTTGAATGAGCCAATATTCACATCGTCATTCTAGTAATCTGGGCCAGCTACATATTTGCAAAATGAAAATGTGGGGTCTCATTTAAAAATCAGGCAGGGGCCTCTAAGTGGCTCAGTCCATTGAGCATCTGACTCTTGATTTCGGCTCAGGTCATGATCTCAGGGTTGCAGAATCCAGCCCTGCATCGGGCTCTGCGCTCAGTGCGGAGTGTGCTTGAGACTCTGTCTCCTTCTCCTTCTGCCCCTCCCCCCATGCTCACACACTCTCAACCTCAAAAATAAATAAATAAATAAAAATAAATCTTTCTTTAAAAAATCAGGCAAAAAAAGTGTAGTGAAAAGTTCTCAAGTTTTTCTGAATCTTCTCTCTCAACTTGTCATGAAGTGTTTTTATTTGGTGCCTCATTTGTTCTCAGCAAGAAAAATTAAAAATTTAAATTATTAGCATGAACTTTTGTCTGTAAAATGCAGTAAGTTCTAAATGCAAATATAAGAGCATTTAGTCCACGTGTGGAGTCACTGAAATTGCACAATTTGTACTTCATAGCTCATACAAACAATTGTATTTTATTCTTACTGGAAGGTGCAAACACCGCGCAAAACTAACTCAGCTGTTTTCATCTCACTTCTTGTTATAATTCTAGCAGTGCTCTCTTCGGCTCATAGATGATTAAGGATGAGTAAGGAAACTGAAAACAAAAGGAACAGTTGGTTGTCCTATTTTTCCTTTTCCTTCTAGGTTATCATTTTCAGCATAAATAAGCAAGAAAAGCTATAACGGGATTCCTTGGGCCTTTACGTTTCTTTGAACACCATTGCGTGCCCCTAAGAATCAGAGTGAAGACCCTATGAGCATTCATTCTAAGGCTCTACAATGTACACAGTATATTAGCGATGGAACAGCCCCCAAACTACCACCCACATCTAGGTCAACTGAGTTGTTTTCACATAGCCCATAGAAATACCTTTATTTTATTACCTTGTAAGATTTGTCTGTGTGGCTAGAGGTAAAGAAGAGAAAGACAATGAGGGAAATAACACAACAAGATATTCCTGTGGTCAATTTTTATCCATCATATTTCTCGTCCCAAGGGTTCTAAACTGATTAAACACAAATAAACCTCCTAACCACTGTGGCTTCGTGGGGTTCTACAGGGTTCATTTCCCTTACCACTAAGATAATTCAATTCAACAAATATTTATTGAATTTTACCATATGCTTGCTGTGTCAATGCCGAGATCAGCTAAGGAGGCAGGCAGAAGCTGAAAGCCAGCTGTAAATCAGGATTTTCTCCCTGGGAACCACATGGATATTTAGCAGAATGGACTAAAAGGCTTCTGAAAAGGTAAAAGATTCTATACAGAAAACCATGTCCCTATTTTCAGTGTGTGCACTATTGCATACTTCCTCACCCTGAAACTGGCTTTGTCAGTACCCTTTCAAGATAAATTACAGTAAGAAAAAGGGCTAGGGACATGGTAAGGAGCTTTGGCTTTCTCTTTCTTGGACCAGTTGAAGCTAAAGAGGTTACATCAGGAATTGCTGGCTACAGATTCTGGACAGACTGCCATGGTTTACCTTGAGGACAGGTGGTCAGGCTTCTGTGGAGGTGAAGGGATTCTGTCAACCTAACTGCAAAAAAAAAGAAAAAAAGAGAGAGAGGGAGAGAGAGAGAAAGAGAAAGAGAGAAAGAAAAAAAAAGAGAAAGAAAGAAAAAAGAAAAAAGATGTTTTCAGATTGTCAACCAAATCTAACTGTTCTGTGTTCTGGGAGTGAAGAAAGGGTTCAAAAAGAAATAGTTCATTCATTCATACTAGAAATATTTCTGAATAGCTACTCTATATGTCAAGCGTTGAGCTGGGTGTTGCAACAAAACTATAAATAAGACATTGGTTGTTCCCAGATGCTACTCTCAGCCCAAGTGGGAGAAATTTTACATAAAAAGCAAATACAATACAACGTGACAAGTATGTAGAGCTAAGTATGGGTGTTATGAGACATCGTAGGTGCTGGCACAAAATCCATGGCCCGGCATTCAGTAGCTGCTAGTGCGGGGTGGGTGCTTAATAAATATTTGGTGAATGCATGAGTGAATAAGTGAAGACAAAGCTTCTCAGTGGAGTTCATAGGTAAAGTTAGTCTTTAAAAAATGTATTAGGAGTTACCAAGATTGTTCCATGCAGAAAGTACAAGTGTGAAATCCCAGGTGCAAAAGACAGCAAGGCATGTCCAGGAAAGTCCAGAGAGAGAACTGTGGCCAGAGCATAGAGTGTGAGAAGGCAGGAGATGTGCCTGCAAAAGTCAGCAAGAGTCAGGTAAGACGGTGCTTTATATTTCGTCTCAAGTATTGGACTCTATACAAAGGGAAACGTGAGCCCCTGAGAGGTTGGAAGCAGGAAAGGAATGTGATCAGATTTGTATTTTAGAAAACACTCTGGCTGCAGCATTGAGTATGGACTTTTAAAGCGGGAACCCACCATTGGAGTGTATTGGCAAAAATGTTACAAATGGTACAGCCCTCCAATTTCCTTCCCCTAACCCTCTTCCTAAGAACTAGAGTGCTCTTTTCTGGAGGGAAGCCCTGGTAGGAGCACTCATCTTATTTCAGCAGGATTAAGCCTCACAGTTGTGAGTTCCGGGAAGATGTAAAAGAGCTTTATAAGGGTGATCCTGGGGCCCCTGGGGTTGCCAGACTATCAGAAACCAAGTGTAGCAGACATATCCTTCCAACAAAATCTTGGTTTGGGAAATGGAATGTCTGAGGATTATAGTTAATCCTCTATTTTTTTTTTTTTACATCAAATATGAGGAACATTCTCAAAAGAGCTATGACTTGACTCGGTTCATGTACAAGGAAGAGAAAGCAGTTCCAGACTGGCCAGGAATTTATCCCTGGTCAACCCTTATCCAAAATCCTCAACTCTCTTGATGTTACTTGTTCTTTATGCTTGCCCACAGATATCTTAATATTCTTTCTTATGTATCCACAAGAACTTTTAAATTGTCTTTGACACCTTTGTACAGTTATCCTAAGCTTCTAACTAAGGGCACGCTTTTGGCGTTAGACCATTCAAGTTCAGTTCCTGGATCCAACACTTATTAACTATATGACTTTGGGACAAGATAATTTGACCTCTGACTCTTTGTTCTCTAATCTGTAAAATGGGGATAATAATAGTTCTTTTCTGCTAGGTTTTCCTGAGAATTAAATTAGACAAGTCATAAGAACCCTTTAGAACAGTGCCAGCCACATAAGAAGGGCTCAACAAGTGAAAGTTATTATGCTGCTGATGCTATTGTCCAGATGGGACTCTCAGATTTTTGTCTCTACCCCTTTTTGTACATATTCCTCTGTCACATGACATTCCAAAGATAGTTTTAAGATAGGTTGCTTCAGGTTTGAGTAACTCTGATTGTACTTCTCGCATTCAGAAGCAACTTGCAGTTCCATTTAATGGAGACATCAGTAATGAAATCTCTAGAGGATAAGTGATTTCTGCAAATTTTTATTCATTACAGAGAGTGAGTAGGTATAATGGTGAGAAGAATTGGTTAGCGGATCAGAAAGACATGGGTTTAAATCCTCTCTCTGCTGAGTGCTGTAAATAAAGAGTGATCCTAAGAAATTTAGCTAACCTCTGGTGTTTCCCATCTGTAAAAACAGAATTGTTATGAGTGCTTGATAATAGAGTGTGTATAAACTTCCTGGCACATAGCAACTGCTCAATAAATAGAAGTTATAATTATTTTTTAAACTTACTAAAAAGCCAAAGGAAAAATGAAGACTTTGTAGCCTAAACACTGTTTCTTCTTCTTGGTTGTGTACATATTTGTTTCTGAAACAGGATGAGTTCTCAAAACCTCATCAAAGGAAAGATTTGAACATAAAAAAAATAATAAATCTCTTTGGGGTTTATATCAGTTGTTTCACAGAGCTGAGAGCCATTTGGCCTACTGTGAGCCTTTACAGTGTTATCAGGCAGGAGTCAAACACCCTTAATCCAATAATTTCTTGGTGATTATTTCACAAGGAGAGGAATCAAAGTCAGATTCACATGAAGACTCTCTTCTTCATGACTCCATGTGGCAAGATGTACTTGATTTTAAATAACTCACATAGAATCCAGTTATATATCTGGTGGAGAGACTGTATGAGAATCAGAGAATCTTGTGAGCTTGAACTTCCCAATATGCCCACTTTGGAGCCATCACTCACACCTAGGAAAAGACTAAAATGCAGGGATTTACAAAACATAAGACGGACCAAAGAGTTAAAACTTCCACTGGAAAAAGCAGTGCTTCTTAAGTGGAGAAGAATGGAATTTCTAGAGAATGCATCTTGGCTTGACCAAGGCTATACAAGGGAGTCTGTGTGCGTGGGTGTACTTATTGGGACAAAGGAGAGAGGGTACATCCCCTTGGACCACCCTAATGAAACTGTAAGGGCCTCCCCATTTCTCTTTTATGTGATACAAGGGTCAAATTAGATATATAAAGTCATAATGTCCCACCTGCACTGCTCAGAAATTCAAGAATTCATCCCTACTGCAAAACTTGGGCAAGAGTTCCACAGTCTCCTGCTGCATCCAGGCAAATGGACCACAAGAGTTCTCCCTGTGGATGACTTGGGAATAAATTCTGGCAGCCAGACTCCATAAGCATGAGACATTAAAAGGCCAATTGCTTTATTCTTCCCCTCTTCTCCACTTCTCCCCCGACCCCAACAGATTTGGGAGAACCCCACAGTGTAGAATAGGAAAAAGAGTCCAGCTATACTTCATTGACTTGAAGTGGTCTCATCTATTAAATAGATTCACTATGCTACTCTCGGAGAAATTTATAGCCAAAAATATTTTAAGTCTCAGGGCAGAGTTATGTATCTAAGGGTTCTATTACTTGATCTTTGTGTTCTTGTTCTGGGACTGGCAAAGCCCAGTGGGGCCATCTTGAAAGTGTCCTGAAGATAGGGACTTGGATGAAGCTAGCAGGAGCCCACCAGGAACACCAAGGACATGGATGACACTACGAGTGTATTTTTTAGTTAAGATAGGCAAAGATAGGCTGTGATGGCAGAATAACCAATGGCTTAATACCCTAAAGGTTAATTTTTCACTCATGACACATATCCACTGCAGGCTTTGCCATTTTGTAGCTACTCAATCTGGAACAGCTGCTCTCTAAATGGCAGAAGAGAGGTGTCTTGGGTTGGGCTACCTGGAAAACAGATCAAGTTGATTTCTGTGCAGAAAGCTTATCAGGGAGTAAACTTGGAACTGACATCTACAAGAGGGACAGAAGTTGGTTGGGCAGAGAACTGTTGAACTATGGCGGAGGAACATCAAAGATGTTGGCCAACCCCAGGGGAGTTCTGGAGCTGGAATGGTTGTTTAGAGTTGTCTCACCTTAAGGCAAGGGGTCTAGGCCTTTATTAACCCACACCAATCTTCTCCATTAATTCATATTCCTGGACTCTGCATTATTCTAGTATGTCCTGTACTGTGGCATTCAGTTCTCTTCAAATGCATATACTTCACATCATTATAGTAAACATCTGTGTCTGGACACCCTGTCGTTGGGCCTTTTAGACTGGTCTCCTTAACCACCTACCTGATTGAATTTCTGGTACCTGAAATGCTGAAACCATGGGACTCAGCCAAAACCACCAAACTGGGACAAAAAGAAACAGATACTTTCTCAACCTTAAAATTCTAGGAAAGTATATTTTCTGTGATTAGCTATTTTTTCTCTTTTAATCACTTGATTTTTTTTCTCACTATCCTTGTATATACACATTACTTTTCATCATTATGGAGTTATTACATACTTCATCTAGACAGTGCCCTGTGCTTTAGGGACCTAGACCGATTATAATTAAAGCAGGGTATGGATCACTGCATATATGGCATTAGTCCTTGGACACTAGGTAGCTATTAACCTACTTTAATAATTGACTGAAACTATTGATTCTTTAAATATAGCTATATGTTTCTATCTTAGTGGAACCAATTATAGTTTATAAGCCTGTTGAAGAACAGCTGACTTCTCAAAACTCCACTCTCTATCCCAGGGAGTTGAGAAATAATGAATGACAACTAAATGACCTCTAACACCATGGATGACTAGGGCTGGACAACTGCTTGAGTCCAGCGCAAACACTCCGTGAGTATTTCCCCTGAAATAGTACCTAGAGGTGGAGAGAGAGCATGTGAAAAGCAGGAAAAGCTAATGGAACAAGCCATCCCTGATCAGTTCACTCATTACTTCTCTGGTTCCAGGAGGAATTTGAGTCTGTCACCCATGATATAATCACTTGAACCAAGAATAGAATGCAGATGGCTTTGCAGTTAAAAAAAAAAAAAAACCAACAGTGACTTTGGAGAAAGACATTAAAGTAGATATAATGAAGCCGGGTTAAATATTTAACTAAAAGCAGTTTCTGCAAAGGCAAATGTTTCTCACACAAAACAGAGTCCCATGGACTAAATTTTGACAGAGTTTGTAAAATTCTATCAGATGTAAGTTTAAGGAGACTATGGCAGTTAAAGATCATTGATTTCGAAGCAAAAAGAGAAAGGAATGCTGAGTTTGCGTCTTGTCTATGCCACGTTCTGCTTATGTTCCCTTGACTTCCATTTCGTCAGCGTTAAAATAAAGATAATAAGGCAGGGCTGCATATAATACAAAGTGCTTAGCACAGGACCTGGAAGGAATAAGAGCAAAGTCATTGGAGCTCTTCATTCTGTCAGGTTGCTTTTAGCGATAAATAACAGAAATTTCAACCCAAGGTAGTCTAAATAAGAAGGAATTGCTTTGGCTCAATAACTGGAAATCCACACTTGAGGTGGGTGCCGAGTTGACTTAGTCCAGTAACTCCAGCTGGTTTTCTGTAGATGTCTTAATTCTGTCCCTTGCGCTGTGCCAACCTCCTCCTCCGGCCGGTAGCTAAATGACTGCCCATGTGTGGGCCCCACGGTGTTCAGAAGAAAAGACAGGTACTTTTCTAAGACCTTTTTCGGAACCCATAAACTTTTCTTTGTGCCCCATTGGGTCAATTGCCTATGCCGATTCCTTGCTGCTAGGGTAATGTCCTGATCTGATTGGCTTAGCCCTGTGTTCTAGCTAAACCCATCGTTGGCAAGGAGAATAGTACCATGAGTCGCTTAAAATAACCAAATATTACTACTACAGTTCAGATCAATTAGGTTCCACTGAGGCACAAGGGCTACTTGGAGGAGATGGTAGATAATCTGAACAAAATCAGGGTTCTGTTATGAAGGAAGTGGATACAAGAAAGGGAATTCATAATTTGTGGAACTGAGGTCTTAGACCTTTTTAGGCTCTAAGTAGCATAATATAATATAAAATAATAATACAGTCAACAAATTTAATCTTCATGACAGCCCTGTGAGGTGGGCTTTACGATGCCTACTTTGCACACGAGGAACAGAGTGTCAGAGAAAAAAGCGTCCTGGGTCACCAATCGAGAGACTCGTTGAGAGTCAAGAGTTATACCTCTGTGACTCTTTCCTTTTCTGTACAATGAGAATAGCAATAGCACCTATCTCATAGGGGTTTGTGAGAATTAATTTGAGTTAATCTATGCGACATGCTTGAAGAGTGCCTGCACGTAGTAAGCAAGCAGTAAGCTCTCACTTTGTCGTCAATTCATTCCATAGAATCTTAGAGTCCATCGGTGGTAAGAAACTCCATTATCTTCCATTATTACCACTGAGAGAGAAAGAAAGAAATGCTTCTGATTAAACTACAACCTAAGGTATTCTTATCACTTATAATTTTATATTATATTTATTGGAACAATGCTTTGGGCTTAATTAAACATAGATTCTTTTATCATAACTCAACTTTGTGCAGACATAAAAAGGAAAGTGCAAATGAAATAAATTGGTTAAGGTATTCCTACAACTACTTCAAAACCCAAAGTCCACTCTTCATCACTTTTCAACTTAGAGTCATCAATCAATACCCAAGTTATTCCACACGATAGCCTCTGTGCCGGGAAGAGTGCTGGTGCTGAAGCCTTTCCTAAAGTAACCCCTAATAGCATGAAAAGCCTTTACTGACATCGCACTAACATGGCTTTGTAATTATGTGGTTAATTTTCTTTGACTCTGGCTCTAGAAATATTGCCGGTACTCAGAATAGCAATTGGTTTCTAGTGGTTAACAGTTCTCTCCTGTCGCCAGGATTTCCTTCCACCCATTGCCACCCATTGAGCAAGTTTTGATCCTGACACTACGAATGTATGTATAGATAATTCTAACCATGTCACAACTGCTGTCTAAGTGAGATTATAAAATGCCATCAACTGAAAGATGCATCTTAATTTCAGGCATCTTAAAATACGGGAGATGTGACTCTTGTGGTTGGTGAAATAAAATGCTCATCCTCATTATTAGTGTTATTCTTACTTTTTTTTATTATCGAAGTATAGTTGACATACAATGTTATACTAGTTTCAAGTGTACAACCCAGTGATTTGACAATTCCATACACTGTGCAGTGCTAATCACCGTCTGTCCCTGTACGTTGTCACAGTATTGCTACCATATTTCCTGTGCTGTGCTTTTCATTCCCATGACTTAACTTACTTTATAACTGGAAGCTTATACATCTTAATTCCTCTTTCACCCATCACCCCACCGCTCTCCTCTCTGGCAACCACCAGTGCTCTGTATTTATGAGTCTGTTTCTGTTTTTGTTGTTGTTGTTGTTACTGTTTGTTTTGCTTTTAAATTCCACATAGAAGTGAAATAATATGGGATTTGTCTTTCTCTGACTTATTTTACTTGGCATAATACCCTCTAGTTCTATCTGTGCTGTCCTGAATGACAAGATTTCATGCTGTTTCAAGGCTGAATAATATTCCTGTGTGTGTGTGTGTGTGTGTGTGTGTGTGTGTGTGTGTGTGTGTGGTGTACCATATCTTCTTTATCAGTTCATTTACCAGTGCGCATTTGGGTTGCTTCTGTATCTTGGCTATGGTAAATCTTGCTGCAATAACATAGGAATGCATATATCTTTGTAAATTAGTGTTTCCAGTTTCTTCGGATAAATGCCTGGAGGTAGAATTACGGGTTTGTATGGCATTTCTATTTTTAATTTTCCGAGGAACCTCCATACTGTTCCCAGAGTGGCTGCACCAGTCTGCATTCCCACCAACCGTGCAGCAGCGTTCCTTTTTCTCTTCATCCTCATGAACACTTGTTATTTCTTGTGTTTTTGATTCTAGCCATTCTGATATGTGTAATGCGATATTTCATTGTGGTTTTGATTTGCATTTCCCTAATGATTAATGATGTTGAGCATCTTTTCATGTTTCTGTTGGCCATCTGTATTTCTTCTTTAGAAAAATGTCTGTTCAGGCTTTCTGCCCATTTTTTTTATTATTATTTTTATATTTTTTAAAGATTTTATTTATTTGAGAGAGAGTGAGAGAAAGAGAGAACATGAGTGGGAGGGACAGAGAGAGAAGCAGACTACTCGCTGAGTGCAGAACCTGACCTGGGGCTCAACCCCAGGACTCCAGGATCATGAGCTGAAGGCAGATACTTAACTGACTGAGCCACCCAGGTGCCCCTCTGCCCAACTTTTAATTGGATTATTTGATTTTTGGTGTTGAGTTGTCTGAGTTCTTTGTATATTTTGGATATTAACTCCTTATGGAATATATCATTTGCAAATATCTTCTCTCATTCAATACATTGTTTTTAACTTTATTGATGGTTTCCTTTGCTGTGCAAAAACTTTTAGTTTGGTGTAGTCCCAATAGTTTATTTTTGCTTTTGTTTTATCTGTCTCCGAAGATCATAGGCCTTATAGTAAAATCAAAATCAGATGTCAATAGCAACACAGTGTTAATCAAATAAACAAAAACTGAACACAAATTGAGTGACACTTACTGAACACAAATTGAGTCAACCTTACTGAGAAAGTTACATTAAAGGAAAGAGATGCCAAAAGAAAGTTCGATTGGAAAAGTATCTTGTTTTATTGAATAGAAATAATAAGCACAGAGATTTAGATTGGCAAGCCATCCTAAGATACTTTTTTTCTTTTTCTTTTTAGAATAGTGAAAAGAATCACAAACTTTGTTTGAACTGCAGAAACATTGAAATGTCCATCTAAGGCCATCCCTTTGTCATTGTAAGCAAGAGCCTTGACATCTGTATTTTTACCAAGCTCCTCAGGAGATACTGAGGCTTAACCTGTGGAGAGTGAATAGACCACCAGTGGCCAATACACAGCTAGGCAACTTAATAGGACTCAGACAAGAGCCAGTTAAAAGGACAACCTAGTAAGAAGGTGTCTGCCTCAATGCTTATTAGATTCATAAAGAGTTGATGCAGAAGGAAAGACATTGCTTCTCACATTCATCTTTTAAAACTTACTCTGTTAAACAACCAAAAAAAAAAAAAAAACCTCCTTACTGACTTACTGATTGTTATTTAAATGAAAAGTTTTAGGGCTGCTTCTTTGGTAAAAAAATTGGGATTAGTTAAGAATACAGTCTCTTAAATTGAAAGACTCCTTTAGGAATCATAGAAAGAACACACCAGTAGGTCAAGTCTTAAAGTTCATAGGGTGGGATCCTGCCAGTGTCTTTGAGATACAACCACCAACATTTCAGGATGCATGAGGGATAGCAGGTGGTCTCTTGAATGCTACCCCTTCCAATAACTTTGCAGAGTTCAGATTTGTATCTCTGTGATGATGAGTGATGGTGAGCATCTTTTCATTTGTCTGTTGGACATGACAGACTGCTGGATTAGACCTTTGGAAAACTGTCTAATCATGTCTTCACTTCACAACTATCAGAAGGGCTAAAATTAACAATACAGGAAACAACAGATATTGGCAAGGATGTGGAGAAAGGGGAAAACTCTTACACTGTTGGTGGGCATGCAAACTGTTGCAGAAACACAGGAAAACAGTATGACGGTTCCACAAAAAGTTAAAAATGGAACTACCCTACAACCCAACAATTGCACTACTCAGTATTTACCTAAAGTATACAAAAATACTGATTCAAAGAGATACACGAACCCCAATGTTTAGAGCTGTATTATCAGTAATATTCAAATTACGGAATCAGCTCAAAAGTCCATCAACTGATAAATGGATAAAGACGAGGTGGAATACTACTCAGCCATAAAAAGAATGAAATCTTGCCATTTGGAAGGACATGGATTGCCCTAGAGAGCATTATGCAAAGGAAAGCATGTCAGTCAGAGAAAGACAAATATCATATGATTTCAATCAGAAGTGGAATTTAAGAAACAAAATAGAAAGGAATGAAAAAACAAAACAAAACAGAGGCAAACCAGGAACCAAACTCTCAACTAAACAGAACAACCTGAAGGTAACTGGATGGAAGGTTGGGGGGAGATGGGTTAAATCGGTGACGCAGATTGAGTGCACTTGTTGTGATGAGCACTGGGTGTTCAATGTTAGTTTTGAATCACTAAGTACTACACCTGACAGTTATCTCACTTGAATTTAAATAAAATCTTAATAAAAATAAACAATTTAAAAAAATAACTTTGCAGAGTTCAAAACATCTCAGTAGTTCTTAAAAAGCCTTATAATTAGCTATGTCAGCCAAGATGATTTAGAATAATAGAAAATATCCTACCAAGAGTTGTCACAAGAATAGTACTTTTTTTTTAATGCCAAGATGTTCCTTCTAAAGACACTTCACAAACCTCAAGGTCGCCTTTATTAATTACTGCTGCACTTCATTAATTTTGTTCATCAGTCAGTCAATCGGTCAACAAATATCTTCACATTCCTACTCTTTGCCAGGCACTATAATAGGTGTTGCCAAAAAGAAAAATGGCCAAACTTGCCCCTCCTTTCTGAAGAGATCAGAGTGTAGTGGAGACAGATAAACAATGATAAGAAGAGAGTATGGTGTGTAGTTTGATAGGAAGAAGCAGAAGAGGCAAAAAAAAAAAAAAAAATCACTGAACCCAAACTTAAGAACTGGAATAGGTCTGTCTGGCAGGAAAGAAGACTCACTATAGTTAATTACAACCTGTTTCTTCCTGGAAATGCCCGGGGTATTTTTCTCTTTTTCCTAGGTAGTCAGAGTACAAGACAGGTGGTATGATAACTATGGCAGACAGCTTTGCAATTTTCTTTACTCCTCTTGATGAGTAACTGTATTTCTCAGAATTCACTGTAGTTTAATTTTTTGAAGTACCAAGAAAAGGCAGAGGGAACCAGTTTCATATCTGATTACCTCTGTGGGTTCTTTTGCCTTCCCGAAAGAAAAAACAAAACCAAAACAGTAGCTCTTCATTTTCAGTAAATAAAGAAAAACAGACTTACTCCTCCTCTTGAGGTTCTTATTTAACCAGAAATGTTTGGAAATTGGTGTCACCTGGGTGCTTTGATAGGAAATGGTTGGGATAAACTTTATTAGCATACTTATCCTGGTATAATTGAATAGCACTTAGAAACCACTCTGGGTGAAAAGGATACAGAGATGTTTTGGTTATATTTTATTTTATAACTTTTTATTTTAAATGGCCTAGGCCATTTACCTTAAATTATTTCAAATTGAAAGTTTGAAAGATACAAAAAAGGAAACAAAGAAGAAAGAATGCAGCAGGATTTCTCCAGGATGGGAAACGGAAGAAAAGGTAGTGAGAGAGAGAATTCAAGGAGCGAGTACAGAGACATGAACCCACATGGTGTATCCAGATATGTAGTTTAAAAGGCTGGAATATGAGCTATCCAGGGCATAAGGGGTAGGAAAGAACATGAACAAATAGGACATAAGAGAGGCAAGATAAGAGAGGAACTTGTATACCATGATAAGGTTTTTTATTTGCATTTTGTAGGATTCCAAACCCCAATAAAGTGTTTGGAACAGGAAAAGGGACTTGATTACATTTGCATTTTTAAAGATTTTATTTATTTGTTCATTTAAGAGAGAGAGCGCATGTGTGCCTGCGTGCAGGAGTATGGGGAGTGGCAGAGAGAGAGAGAGAATCCCAAGCGGACTCCACACTGAGCACAGAGCCCAAGACAGGGCTCTATCTCATGACCCTGAGATCATGACCTGAGCCGAAATCAAGAGTCAGATGCTTAACCAACTGAGTCACCCAAACGCCCTACATTTGCATTTTTAAAAGATCACTGGTGTCAATATGGAGAATTAATGGGAGGAAGATGAAGCTAAGGATGAGGAAACCAGTAAGAAGTCTGTTTAAATAGTCCAGTGAAAGATGATGTGGAATTAGAAAATCATAAGACAACCCAAATTTTGATTCAAACATGATTAAAATTGCAGTTGAAACCATAGAGCACATATCACCATGGCATTTTATGAGAAATCTCAACAGGAAAGAAAGGTTTTGGCATAAGAGCCCTTGAGACTGCAAAGCACTGAGCTAGTCATGATTTGTTGTAAGAAATATAGAAGAAAGTTGAAAAATATTTATAAATCCATTACCACAAAAGTATAATAAATAAAGAGAATTAGTCAGCTGCAGTGAACAAAATTAAACCTTTAGTACTCCATATATTGCTATAAAATTGAGATTCTGGCCAGTTCACTAGAAGGGGACAAGGGTTTCCTTTAATATTTTGCTTTCTAATCACTAAGATTCATAGTTTTCTCCTTAATTTAATCCTTAATTCTAAGTTACTATGAGTTGGTTTTGCATGTTGTGATTAGATGTATTTTACTCACTAGGTGTTTGTTTATAGGAATTTGCACTTGCTACATTATGTTGTAGAAAATTGAGTTTTCTCATTGAAATTGTAATGTACACTGACTTTTTTCTAAAACTCCTCTCCTATATAAGAGGCATGAATTTGAAAGTGTTGATCTTTGTTGTTGGCTTTTCCCTACAGACATATTTGAGGAAAAAAAAAAAAAACTTTAACACATAATTCCAAGAGATTCATTCTAAACCAAGTCTGTTTCTTCCACAATGACAAGAAGGCTAACCTAGGACTCAGACAGTCATGGAGAGGAACAGGTGGAGATAAGTGATGCTGCAGAGGCAGATAAACGAGTCCTACTCTTTATAAGTAATGAATGATGAAAGAGTGGGGGATACTGCCCAGATTTCTGTCTTAAGTGGTGAGGAATATAGCAGTGTCATTCACCAAAAGGCAGGAGAAAGAGCAGCTTCAAAAGAGAAGTATCATTTAAGATACATCAAATTGAATGTGCCTTTAGTTACATTCAAAAACATATTCAGCAGGTACTTGAAAATACGAATCTGAGCTTAGGAGAAACCCTGGAGTCAGCAATAAAGATCTGAGAATTAACAGTGGATTAGTGGCAGCAATAGCAATGACACCGATGCCACTGAAATAATCCTTTACATTTGTACAGCATGTGGCAATTTTTAAAGCACGCTTACCATATAATAGCTCATCTGAGGTGGGTAGTTCAAAGGCAGTTATTCCCATTTTACAGGTGAATACACTAAAGACCAGACAGGTTAACACTTGCCCAGATTCGCAAGTCCACCCTAGAGTGCAGATCCTCTAACTCCAGTATCAGTGTTCTTTCTGTTGTTCCGTATTGACGCTGTGAAACCATTGTGTGCAAACCTGTGGGAAGGACTGTGGCGCTAAATACTGTGCTTTCCTACTTGGGTAAACCTTATCATTCAGAAACAAATTTCAGATTCTCCATTGCACAAAATTATAACAACTTAAGCGCACACAAACTTCACACACTTAATTTTGAAAGTATACTATAGGTAGTTATTTATTACCTTCCTCCCACAGTTGGGATCTGTCTCTTTCATGTACTTTTGGAAGCTTCCCACCTCCTGTCACGGGGGAAAAAGGAGACTCTGAATTAATCATGTGTTATGTTGCCCTCTACTTGCTCTCCTGTGGCAAGAAGAATTCAGTTGTCCTATGCCATTTACCTTAATTCCTAAACACACAGAAAGGACAGAATGAGCCAACTGTTGGGTCCAATATGTCATTCTTATGGACTCTTCACAGAGGGTTGCTAGGGAACTTAAGTAGGCACAAAATCACAGAAGAACAATGTCATCCACTGTGTCATTGAATTTGACGATCCACGTTCCTCAGACCAGAATGTTCTCTAACCTAAAATATATCTCTTATGGAGAAACTGGTTAAAACTCATAAGTTAGAGGTTATTTATTTTCCAGAGGGAAAGCGTTTTGAATGTTTGAGGTGAAATAGTATTGAATGGGGTGAATAAGATTTCAGAAGAAATTTTTTAAAGAATGTAGCCTACTTAAAGGCAAACGGCAAGAACTATTTGTGGAGTAGAAAGAAGTGGTGAAGGACCCCAAGAAGGAAACAAAAGCAGTGCTACTAACAAAAAGCACTAGTCTTGGAAGCAGTGTGTACTCAACCATGCAGAATTGCATCTACTTTAAAAAGTACAAAATGAACATTTTTCAAGTAGAGCCACAGTAGTGGCTATTGAAATGCAGCAAAATGATCCAGAAATCAAAAGATATAAAGCACTCTCAGCAACTGAAATAAAGCTCCAGACACGACACTACTCTCAATCACACATAAATGTCAGACACCATATATTTTGTACCCAAAGATAGCATTAAATTTAATGGGAATTTTACATGCACAAAGACTCTGGAGTTTGGATACATGAAATGAAGATTTGAATTGCTAATTTCAAGAATGGATCAGAAGGATGCCTATAAGCCTTGGAAAAGTAGGATTTGGGATTTGAGTAATTTTTCTTTGGTGGGGGCAGACTGCTATTGGCCTATTAGGGTGTTCTCAGTTGGACTTCCCTTTTTAGGTCCCTTTAATGTAGAGACTGACAAAGCACCCATGTAGAAGGGTCCATAAAACATCTGGGGATGAATGAGGAAAATAAAATCAAAGGTAGGTGATGACAGAAAATGAAATGAAACTGCAGGGAAGAGTTGGGCATTGTGAAAGAGAATCAGAAAAAGGACTCGAAATAAGTAAAGAATATCAACAATTGGACAATCTTTTTGTGGTGATCTGGTAAATCTATCCTTATTAGATATGTGCCAGGTATTAAGGAAGAAATATTCTCTCTACAAAACACAGAAAGAAGTAAGAATAAGCATATTCTAATAGTATCATTTGGGATAGACTTCTTTTAATGCATTCATTATGTCTGCATTCCCCAGACAAACATGTTTATTTTTATGATAGGAAAATGCCTTAATTTAAATAGACATGATGACTTTCTAAGTAAAATCTTACAGTTCAAGCATCACCAGCATCTTTAGTGATGGTACTCCCCACAACTTAGACCTGCACGACATCTACATTGTAGAAAGAACCGAACATGAGTTAGAAGATCTGGTTTCCAATTCCTGTTACTAGCTGTGGGGTTTGGGCAAATCCTTTTCATTCTCTGAACCTCCACTTCCTAATAGATAAAATCAGGACAGTGATAGCTCCCCAGTCAGCTCACAGAGTAGGAAGAACAAATGATACAATGTATTTCCAACTCCAGCAACATCTACAAAGGGTTAGTGTGGTATAAACAATGCTAAAACGCACATTAGCTCGATTTCATCTAAAAGAGTAACTTTTTAATAATCTTTGCCTTGTTTTTTAATAATGTGCTGTAATGCATTCTTATCTTTAAAAATGCAAAAACACAAAAATCATATAGAAGAAAATGAAAGTCAACCATAAGTATTACCATCCAGAGAAAAAAACAAAACAAACACCACCCCTGTTAATGGTTTCAAGACCTACGTGTTTTTTATGGTTATATATGAATGTTATGTCAGGCAGAGACTAGGTAGAAAATTGAATTCTAAGAAGGAGGATTGAAATAAAGAGACTTAAGGAAGGGACTGCTTTCAGAAGTGTGGGCAGAGTTAAGGGATTAGATCAGGCGCGACGAGGCGCACAGAGTAGCAAGACTGGGGAGCTATTTCCACCCCTTCACCAAAGGCCACTTGAGAAAAACAGTCCTCCTCTGGCTGGAGTTGTAGTCATGGAGAGCCGTAGACTTGTACCAAAGGGGGAAGAAATCAAACACCAGATCACTTTCTTTGCCAACGCTCCAGTATTACACTAGTGCCTTCCATTGGCCAAAACTAATTCTAAGCCCTCTCATGAAGAAGCTGCCCCAGATACCATCCGTAAGAGTTAGCCTCTCAGAGCACACAGTCAAGAATGGAAAATCAGGGGCGCCTGGGTGGCACAGCGGTTAAGCGCCTGCCTTCGGCTCAGGGTGTGATCCTGGCGTTATGGGATCGAGCCCCACATCAGGCTCCTCCGCTATGAGCCTGCTTCTTCCTCTCCCACTCCCCCTGCCTGTGTTCCCTCTCTCGCTGGCTGTCTCTATCTCTGTTAAATAAATAAATAAAATCTTTAAAAAAAAAAAAGAATGGAAAATCAATCTAAAGGGAGGCTGGCAAGCAGAGAACAATTAGCATGTATATTAAAATGGAAAATATATATAGTTAGTTTTTTATATTAAGCTGTAGTTTAATAAGTTTGCATTTTATCAATGACCGTTTTTCCATATTACTTAAAGTTTTTCCTGTGGCATGATTTTTTATGACTTCATAGCATTTTATCAACAGGATATATTACAGTTTATTGGAGGCATATAAATTATTTCTTTTTTCCTCTTCCAAATATCCTCATGTATTAGTATTCTTGCATTTATCTCATAGTGATCTTATAAACTCCTAGGGTTGGAATTAATGGATTATAGAATCTAAAGTTCTTGGTACGTGTGCCAAATTCTCCTCCAGCAAGTACATGAGAGGGCCCACCAGTACTAGGCATTTTTATATATTTAATTTTGCCATTTCAATCAGTGAAGAAAAAATCTATCCTATTTTAATTTGGATTTCTTTTATTAGTAGTAACATTAAATATGTTTTCAATTTCACTATTTCTTCTGTAGAGAACCAAGTTCTTGCCTTTTTCTGTTTCCTCTTTTGCAAGGAATCATTTACAAGAAATTATTTGAAATAAGATGTTCTGTTGTGAGCTTAACCTCTATTTATTTTAGGTATGTTTGTTTCATTCCTGCAAATTATTTTCTACCTTTTTTAAAATTTTTCAAGGCATAAATTTATAGGTGAAATTCCAATTTAAAAATCTTAAAAGTTTAGAATTCTTTATTGTTTCATAAGTATAAAACCGTAATTTGGCTGTGTCATCCACCATTGACATGTGGAATGAATTATCTTAAATTTAGGACAACAGAGTAGAATGAAGATGGGAAAGTGATTTGCTAAAACCATTGAAATGACAATTTTTAATAATCTACTCTTCAGGTAAACAAAGAAAGAAACTAAGATCCTATAGCAGACTGGAGAAACATGGCCACAGTATTTTCTAGCTAGTCCTATCTAAAGGTGAAGCATATTTCCCCACCCCTTAAATCTGGGCTGGCCTTGTGTCTTACTTTGACCAATAAACTGAATGCATCAGAAGTGATGTTATGGGGATTCTAGAGCCTGGGGTTTAGGAGACTTCGCAGCATCTGCTTTTGCCCTCTTGGACCACTGCCCTGACCTACCAACAGAAGGAAGCCCGTCCATTCTAGCAGAGGATAAGAGGCCATGTGGCAGGAGAACTGGGTGCCTTTGTCTGCGGCCAGCGCCAATAGCCAGGCTTGAGAGTGACGCCATGTTGGGTCTTCCAGCTCAGTCAGCCCTCTGGGTGAATGCAGCCATGTGAACAAGCTCAGACAAAACCAGCAGCGGAACCATGCAGCCAACCCACAGAATTGTGAGGAAAAAATTACTCATTGTTTGAGCCGCTAGAGTTTGTAGCAGACTGTTTCTCAGCAATGGTTAATAGATGGAGATCTCCTAAGAGAATATATCGCTGAACCACTGACTGATTTTAGTTTTATCCTCCAATACAGATGCAGGAAACAATAGAACATGAAAGTTTTCTCCTAGAAATAAACGAAGAAACAAAATGTGAAAGAATCATATACAAGTTGATAAAAATCAAGATACGTTTGTTTTTGAGAGGAGGAGGTAATTAATAAAATTAGATTATATGTGTAAAACACACCACAACAAAAGAGTAAATGCACTTCCAGGGCATGTGTGAGCTTCTTTGGGTCCATCACCCCATGGACAGACCAGGGTGCCAGTGTGCCCAGCCCTAGGCAACTAAAGTGCCTCAGAGTACAGGACACAGTCACTGTGGGGAGACAAAGCTGACAACCCATGGGTGTTCCCAGCACCACCATATTCTAGAGCAGAAGTCT
This sequence comes from Ursus americanus, assembly GCF_024610735.1. Lineage (NCBI taxonomy): Eukaryota > Metazoa > Chordata > Mammalia > Carnivora > Ursidae > Ursus > Ursus americanus. The sequence goes on from NC_142135.1 coordinate 21,627,533, forward strand.
GAAGAGTTCAAGAATTCTAAATTCAAATCCAGTCTTCCAAGTTATAATGAAGGAATAGTTACCAGGATAAGAAGAAAAAATTTTACGTTTGTTAACTTGACTTAAAACTAAAATATTTAGACTTACGTTATCCTGGCCCCCATTGTACTCTTCCCCAGGGCTCCACAAATGTTAGAAGTAGCTCCTAACCCTCCAAATTAGAGTCCACTGACCCCTAAGGGCCCATCAATATATTCTTTCCCATCACATGTTCACTTTTGATGATAATATTTTCATTATTTGAGTTTCAGTTGAACAAGTTTTGACTTAGCACTTGCTATGTACTGAATACTCTAAGAGGTGGTCATGATAATTACTGAAATAACTCTTTAGTTAAAAATAAATACCCTCAATATTTCAAATTTTGGAACACTATGAGATGGTATTGCAAAAGTTGATGTAACTTTAAGCAATTTTGTTTGCTTTTTATAGTCTCGCTTCTAATTCCTTTTTAATAAGAATCTGAAATGTAGTCGAGATTGTAGCTATTCATTATAGTTTTCTTTTACTGTGTGTATTTTCGTGTGTGTGTGTGTGTGTGTGTGTGTGTTTAATAGGTTTTCTTTGCTCTGTAATAAAAAAGTAAAAAACACTCAAACAGTATACAAAACCGTGAAAGTACTCCATAGCTAATTCCCTGAGCCAAGAAAGTAGCAAAATGGTTGGATTCAAAAAGAGATACTTGAGAAGAAAGTTAGACAAGTCTTGGAGATAGAGTAGGAGGGGAGGGGAGAAGAGGAGAGAGGAGGAACCAAAAATGGCATCTGGTTTAACAGTTGGTAAGGAGGTCATGTTGCTCATTGAGGTGGGGAACACCATGAGTAAGGAAGCAGTGGAGAAAATGAAGACAGTAACTGAATGCCCAAATGCTACATATGGAGAATAGATAAGGTGGCAGAAAATGCCATCACAGGATGACTCTTCTCCCAATGAATTAAAGCCATGATCATCCCTGTGTTAGAGTAATCACTCTATTCGCTCACTTTTAGCATGTCTATTTGGATCTGAAGCCCATTTCTTACTTTTATTTTGCCTGGCATTCCATTTGACTAGTGAAGCACTCATCCTACAACACTACAGACAGGCTCAGGGGACTTGACTTCTAGAACCCCTGATGGAAACACTACAGGGAGTGAAAACTGGGTTTGAGTATGGCTGGCTACCGTGCTTCCTATTAATGAGTAGAAATGTAATATTCATTAAAAAGAATTCAGACTTCAATCATTCTAATAATCATGAACTTCTTTCATCAATGCATAATAGAACAAAAAGATTGATTTTCATTAGAAATGACTTTCAACCTTTTTTTAGTTCTTATATAAAAAATAAATCTGTTCAAAGTCTTATGAGGTTCAAGATATTTCTGATCTGCTTGGAAACAGTAGGCAAGTTTTTATAGCGTTGTTCTACTCTTCACCACTGTAGCTAATTTAGAATATTCCATTATCTGGTGAAATTTAGCAACATAAAATTGCTTTCAATTAAGAAGCCCCTCGCTTAACATTTTCTAAGCGTCAACAAAAGACTGAATAACTTCATCAGAATAAAACCTTGTCCATGGGCATCTGTATTTTCAGGGTGTCAAAGACGTGTGAGCCCTCCAGAGTGCTTGGCCACTTTAGATTGGACAGACTTTCCTTGTGATGTTAAAATGGATTCTTGTCAAACTTGAAATCCAGTTTCTTTACAAACTTAAAAGGATAGAATTAAAATGATCCAAAGAATTCACACAATCTGACTTGGCCAATTACAGCGTCACATTCTCCCTGCCATAGTGATTGATCCAAGGACGGCACATGACCCAAATCAGTGTGGCACACGGAGACCGAAGCTGGGAGGAATCACACATCCTGCCCTCTTCAGTTTATAAATGTTCTGAGCATAGTGAATGAGTGATGTTTGTTAGTGTATACTAAAGTTTTATATATTGAATGAATGGATAAAAAAAATTGAGGCCTGTAGAGATTGCATAGTTTTCCCAAAGTCACAGAAAGATGGTGACATGACAGTAAGGACTCTGTTAAAGAAATTTTTTTTAAGTGGCTGAAGCATGAAAATCACCTATTGATTTATACGACTAAAATCTAGTAGAGGGGGCTCTCAGACACGACTGGATGCAAGATCTCAAAAGACGTCATCAAGGCTCTGCTGCTTTTATCTTAGCTCTGTCTTTCCAGGTCATTGGCTTCATCTTCAGGCTCGGCAAAGTGATTACTAGAAGTCTAGGCCAACCTCTTCTTTATTGCCAAAAAGTTCCAGAAGGGGAGGAAAAAAGTATGCAACTTTCCCAGGGGTCCTAGCACAAGCCTAGCACTGTGACCAGTCTTCAATCCATCTCTCTAGCCAGGAGATTAAGATATACTGATTGGCCTCGTCTGTGTTGTATGCTCACCCTGAGCCAGTAAGACTTATTCCATCTGAAATATGGAAGAGAGTAGGGCCTGAGTGGTTTCTGAGGGATAATCATTCTGTTACAGGAAATACCAGATGCCCCCTACAGCAGTCAAGCAGTGTCTGGATCACCAACGATCACTTCAAGAAAGAAACCAATTCCTCTATTCCTCCTTGCCTTATAATTAAAAATCTCCGGGACACCTCTGTGGCTTAGTCGGTTAAGCATCTGACTGTTGATTTCGGCTCAGGTCATGATCTCAGGGTCCTGAGATTGAACCCCACATGGGGCTCTGCGCTGAGCATGGAGCCTGCTTGAGATTCTCTCTCCCTGTGTCCCTCCCCCTGCTCACATTTTCTCTATCCCTTTCTAAATAAATAAATAAATAATAAATAAATCTCTGAATAAAGTAGGGAGCCTCGGTGGACTGAATACAAAAGCAAGAAAGCTTTCTAACCAGCTTGCTTATTCCTCTAGACCATTGAGCAATGGGATGGGAAGGAAGGGCCTCCCTTCTTGCACTCGTGGCCGGTCTGGACTTGGCTAGGGCCTCCTCACCCACACCGCTGCTCCGTTCACTGTGAGGCTGAGTTTGACATCCCATAGGTCTATGAGAGATAGAAAGAGGATAGGCCCCTTATCCCCAAGATAAAACTTTCTTGTGTTCTGTGTTATATGTTCTGCTAACATACAAATTAACAGCTGAAAGAAGTGACTAAAAGAGCAAATGAGGGGCCCAAATGAAATATCAGAATGAGGGCGGTGGGATCCATCAATGTCCAGCTTCCTAGTTTTCTCAGTTTTACTGAGGACCAGCCAGATCACACTCTGCCAGTCATATTCATATTTATAACTGGGGCTACTACGTTCCACTCTGTCTTCTGCAGCCTCTGCATCCGATCACACGTGCGGACATGGAATCAGCTGCTAACCTGCTTCTAAAGGCTTGTGTTAACCGTACAGAAAAAACTGAGCTCCCTTTCTTCCTTCTTCGTTTCAACATCCCTGAAGAACCTGATAGCCCCAACTTGCATCATTTGTTCAACTGAAGCCAGAGTGTGAGGACATGGGGAGCAAAGTGGCTGCTCCCATGGTGACAGTATAAATCAAGAAGTGGACCCAAATATAATTGGGATGAGAAAAGAGCAGACAGTTTAACAAATGTCCAGGTCAGAGCAATTCCACTGCCTCTGACTGGGTGCTGCTATTGCTGCTTCCCATGGAAAACTTTAAATCTTAGGTCAGGGCTATCCCGAGGTATGCAGGGGCACGAGCAGGCTTATAATTTGGTGCCCATTCATTTATTTAATATAAAAAGAAAAAATATTTTGCACCAGTATAAATCCTATTCTTCCTTTTTATGTTCCAACTAAGGAATTTATTATATGGCTTTTAAACTCCTTTCACTAAATTTTCTATCAGTAAAAATCACAGATTGCTCAACGTGGATGTGTGTATGTATATACATGTATACACGTAAGCATAAGATTTTTAAACTTCGTCTCCAGGTTTAACGTCTTTCTCACTTTGAGAAAATATCTTTCCTACTTTTCTCTAGTTCATAGTCTCCAGTTTACCTTTCCAATTTTTCTGACCCAGACAACTTCTTAAGAGACATGTTAAAGTTCTTAAAATAACATATGAAAATAAACGTAAAACATAATTAACATAGTGAGGTCAAAATGAAACATACATTCATATGCGCAAAGGCATTGAGTTTCTTCCTTTCCCAGAGTTAATCTAATCTTCCTCACAAGCCCTTAGCTTATTGGATAATAGAGAAAAAACTTAAAATCAATTTTATCTATTAAATTTGGCCTAACCTAATAAACTAAACAATCTCTTTACATGATCCAATCTTGTTCAAATAAAGTTCCTTCCCCTTGTGTATTTTTCTTTCCCCTCCTCTTGCTACTCTTCAAGATGGCAGGTGGTTGTAGAGGGATAGGGAAGAGGGGCCCACATGGCCTCCCAGTGACAAAGAGAGAAGATATCTTTTTCCCACACATAGATCCTTGTGTGGCTTCTCTGGCTACTTGATCACTGAAATAGTGTCCTTTGGCTGCCTGGTGATGAATCATCCTGCTGGCATCAAATAAAAAAAATCTGTGTGGCGAGTTCTCTTTCTTTGATCAGTGTCCTATGATTACCCCTGCCCAACTGACCCCTCCTTAGTAATCGCTGATGTTATGTAGACCCCTAAGATCTCAGTGCAATTCCCAGTTGATCCCCAGGCATAATGGTCTTCTTAACAGTAGTCAGCTGAAGGGTGTCACAGCCCTATGACATCCCTCCTATCAAGCCCACCAACAAGCACCATTAGCTACTTCCCACATCTCTCCGTAGAATAGGTGAGAATTTCTTTTTTTTTTTTTTAAAGATTTTATTTATTTATTTGACAGAGATAGAGACAGCCAGTGAGAGAGGGAACACAAGCAGGGGGAGTGGGAGAGGAAGAAGCAGGCTCATAGCAGAGGAGCCTGATGTGGGGCTCGATCCCATAACGCCGGGATCACGCCCTGAGCCGAAGGCAGACGCTTAACCGCTGTGCCACCCAGGCGCCCCTAGATGAGAATTTCTTGACCTTGCATGTTGTAGAGATGGAGTCCTCTCTCTGCATAAATGCTCTTTATCAAGGACTGTATCCTGAGGTGGCCCCCACAGATTGGGGTAGGAGGAGCCACCATGGAAGTTGGTCTCTTTTCAACCCTATAATAGAGAAGTCAGAAGTATCTCTACTTTTGGATCTTCTCTCAACTTACCTAATACATCTCTGTTAGAATTTCAATCCTGATGGGGGAAATCAGGACAAATGTGTTGCAACTCCTATTTTTACTTACTTCCATTCCCTTCTCCTTAAAAAAAAAAAACAAAAACAAAAACAAAAAACTAGAGTATAGTTGACATACAATGTTACATTAGTTTCAGGTGTACAACATAGTGATTTGACAAGTTTACATGTTATGCGATGCTCACCACCACTGTAGCTACCACCTGTCTTCATACAACACTGTTACAATACCATTGACTGTATTCCTTATGCTGTGCCTTTTATCCCCATCACTTAGTCATTCCACAACTAGAAGCCCGAATCTCCCCCTCTTCTGCTCTCATTTTGCCCATCCCCCCCCCATCTGGCAACCAAAAGTTTGTTCTCTGTATTTATAGGTCTGATTTTGCTTTTTGTTTGTTTATTCATTGGGGTTTTTACATCCCACAAATGAATGAAATCATATAGTATTTGTCTTTCTCAGTCTTATTTCATTTAGCATAATGCCCTTAGGCCCAACCATGTTGTTACAAATGGCATGATCTCCTTCCTTTTATGAAAACATAATATTCCATTTTATATATATGTATATATATATAGAGAGAGAGAGATATGGGTGGACAAATGGATAAAGAAGATGTGGTACATATAGACAGAGGCTGCTTCCATATCTTGGCTACTGTAAATAATGCAGCAATAAACATAGGGGTGCATGTATCTTTTTGAATTAGTGTTTTTGTTTTCTTTGGGTAATTACCCAGTAGTAGAATTATTGGATCATACGGTATTTCTATTTTTAATTTTTTGGGAAACCTCCACACTGTTTTCTCCAACGGCTGTACCAAGTCACATCGCCACCAACAGTGCAGAAGCGTTCCTTTTTCTCCACATCTTCACCAACACTTCTTTTTTATTTTAGCCATTCTGACATGTGTGATGTGATATCTCATTGTGGTTTTGATTTGCATTTCCCTGATAATTAATGATGTTGAGTATCTTTTCAATGTTTTCATGTGTCCATTGCCATTTGTATGTTTCCTTTGGAAAAACAGTCTCCTGGGGTCCCCTGCTCATTTTTTTTAATTGGATTGTTTGGGGCTTTTTGGTATTAAATTTTACAAGTTCTTTATATATTTTGGATATTAACCCCTTATCAGATACGTCATTTGCAAATATTTTCTCCCATTCAGTAGGTTGTCTTTTTGTTTTGTTGATGGCTTTCTTTGCTGTGCAGAAGATTTTATTTTGGCATAGTCCCAGTAGTTTATTTTTTGCTTTTGTTTCCCTTGCCTTAGAAGGCATATCTAGAAAAACAGTGTTATAGCCAATGTCAGAGAAATCACTGCCAGAGTTCTCTACTAGGATTTTAATAGTTTCAGGGCTCACATTTAGATCTTTAATCCATTTTGAGTTTATTTTTGTGTGTGGTATTAGAAAGTGATTCAGTTTCATCCTTCTGCATGTAGCTGTCCAGTTTTCCCAACACCATTTATTGAAGAGACTGCCTTTTCCCTATTGTATATTCTTGCCTCTTTTGTCATAGAGTAATTGACGACATAAGCATGGGTTTATTTCTGGACTTTCTTATTCTGCTCCATTGACCTACATGTTTATTTCTGTGCCAGTATCATACTGTTTTGATTACTGCAGCTTTGTTGTATATCTTGAAATCTGGAATTGTGATACCTCTAGCTTTTTCTTAAAATTTCTTTGGCTATTCAGGGTCTTTTGTGGTTCCATACAAATTTTGGGATTATTTGTTCTCGTTTTGTGAAAAATGATGTTGGCACTTTGATAGGGGATTGCATTGAATCTGGAGACTGCTTTGAGTTGTATGGACATTTTAACAACATTAATTCTTCCAGTCCATGAGTGTGGAATATTTTTCCATTTGTTTATGTCATCTTCAATTTCCTTTATCAGTGTCGTATAGTTTTCAGAGTACAGGTCTTTCACTTCCTTGTTTAAGTTTCTAGGATTTTCCCATTTCTTCTATGTTGTCCAGTTTGTTGGCATATAATTTTTTATAGTATTCCCTTAATCTTTTTTATTTCTGAGTTGTAAGTTGTTACTTCCTCTCTCTTATTTCTGATTTTATTTATTGGGTCCTTTCTCCTTTTGTCTTGGTGTGTCTGGCTTAAGGGTTTGTCAGTTTTGCTTATCTTTTCAAAGAACCTGGTCTTGGTTTCATTGATTTTTTCTTCTTTTTTTTTTTTTCTCTTTTTAGTCTCTATGTCATTTATTTCTGTTCTGATCTTTATTATTTCCTTCCTTCTATTCATCTTGGGCTCTGGTTGTTCTTTTTCTAGTTCTTTTAGGTATAAGGTTAGATTGTTTATTTAAATATTTTTTATTTGCTTCTTGAAGTAGGCCCTGTATCACTATATATTTCCCTCTTAGAACTGCTTTCACTGCATCCCAAAGATTTTAGACCATTGTGTTTTCATTTTCATTAGTCTCCATGTATTTTTTCTTTTATTTTTCTTTGATTATTTCATTGGCCCATTGGTGTTTAGTATCATGTTGTTTTTTCTAGATTTTTTTCTTGTAATTGGTTTCTAGTTTCACAGAGTTCTGGTAAAAAGATGCATTATGATTTCAATCTTCTTAAATTTATTGAGGCTTGTTTTGTGGCCTATCATGTGATCTGTCTTGGAGAATGTTCCACGTTCCCCCTGAAAAGGACGTGTATTCTCTTGTTTCTGGATGAAATGTTCTGTATATGTGTTATGTCCATCTGGTCTAATATGTCATTCAAAGACACTGTTTTCCTTTTTTTATATATATATATTTTATTATTTATTTGTCAGAGAGAGAGAGAGAGAGCACAAGCAAGGGGAGTGGCAGGTAGAGGGAGAAACAGGCTCCCCACTGAGCAAGGAACATGATGTGGGACTTGATCCCAGGCCCCTAGGATCATGACCTGAGCTGATGGCAGATGCTTAACCGACTGAGCGACCCAGGCACTCCGACACTGTTTTCTTACTGATTTTCTGCCTAGATGATCTTCCATTGATGTAAGTAGGTTGTTAAAGTTCCCCATTATGATTTTATTACCATCATTTTCTCTCTGTTTGTTAATATTTGCTTTATGTATTTAGGTGCTCCAGTATTGGGTGCAAAGATTTTTATAATTTAGGATTGATCCCTTTATCATTATGTATTGCTACCCCGGCTTTTTATTTATTTATATATTTTTTTTTGCTTTTTTTTTTTTTTCTTTCCTTTGCTTGGTTTTTCCATCCCTTCACTTCAGTCCGTTTGTGTCTGTAAGTCTGAGGTGAGTCTCTTGTAGGCAGCATATAGATGGGTCTTGTTTTTTTATCCATTCTGCCACCCTATTTCTTTTGATAAGAGCATTTAGGCCATTTACATTTAAAGTAATTATTTATAGGTATGTATTTATTGCCATTTTATCTGTGTTCTGGTCATTTTTTTAGTTCTCTGTTCCTTCTCCTCTTGCTCTCTTTCTTTGTGATTAATGAGTTTCTGTAGCATTATGTTTGGCTTTCTTTCTCTTTATTTTTTTGTACCTATTATAGGTTTGGGTTTGATTACCATGAAGTTCATATATAAAATCTTAAGTACATAGCAGTCTATTTCAAATTGATGGTCATTTAAGTTCAAATGTGTTCTAAAACTAAACAAAACAAAAAACAACTCTTTTGTTTTTTACTCCCTCTTCCACATCTTAATAATGCTGTGATAATTTACATATTTTATTCATAATTTTCTTATGTCTAATTATGGCCTTGCCTTTTCCACTAAAAAAAAAGTATATTTAACATTTCTTGTAAGGTTGGTTTAGTGACATTCTGTTCTCCTTTTGACAATCAACTGAAAGTTGAACAAATTAGGATTTCTGTACCCTCTTCCTTTCATATCAGAACTTTCTCGACATTATGTCCTGTTCCTTCCCAAGGGAGAGTTTTGTGCTTTCTCTGCTTTCTCTGAGACTATCGGCCAGACTATCCCGGGCTACCAGAGAATGAGACATATGAGAATGAGGAATTAAAAAACACATGATTTAATATTTTCAAGATATTATCTCATATACATTTATGTGTTTGCATCAGAGAAGGGTCAGTGCTCTCAAGGATGCCTTAAGGAATTGGCCTGATTTATTTTTTGCCTGTTCTGTAAGGAGTCACATATGGAGTCCTGGATAAAAGAGGCCATGCCACATTTCTGATTTATTTCTATGGTGTTTTCATGTTCCTTTATAAATGGACACCAAAGGAAAGTCCTCTGGCTGACCCTCCCCTACTCCAGCTTTGCCTGGATCAGAACTTCTCTAATACAAGAGATTTAGCAAGTGCTAAAGAAAAAAATGGGACATTCTCCCTACTGTAGTAAAATGAACTGAGAAAAAGGAAGCATTTTGGAAAGAAGGTGAGCAGCCATCCAAAGCATTTCTGCCAAGAAAAAAAAAAAAAAACTTACAGATTTGTCTGTTGATGGGATGCTCTAGCCCCTGATTATAATCTGCCTTTTGTTGATTTCTAATCACTTCCCACGAATTCGCATTGTTGGACATGAAATGGTTAAGCCTTATGTCATGAGCAGCTGTTGCCTGAAGACCTCTAATGGTCCTACATAGAAAAGTTCCCATATCTTGCAATTGAAGGGACTGAGTGCTGCCCCACCTCCACCCACAATTTCCTAGTCCTGACCCCAACCTGATGGCCACACCTGTGTGCCACTGTGCACACTGGCTTCTCCTCTCCCATATCATTCCTGCCACCATTCTGCAAACTCCCTGCCCTACATCAGACCGAGACCACATCTGTCCCTAAGCCTAGTTGCCTAGGTCCAGTGGTTCAGTCTCAGCATCTACCTGCCTGATTTTGCTTGGGTCACTTTGTGGAAGGCTCAACTCTTTCCCAAGCTAAGTCTCCACTTAAATAACTCCTATTTATGGTACATGTCTGACTCCTTTCAAGCACACAGGGAAAAGTGGAAGGCAGTTGGGGGCCAAGACCAATAATGAACCTCGTTCTGTTCTCAATAACATAACACATTTCCACAATATTCACACCACCTCGTGATGGTGCTCATGGTTGCTCTGGTATTCTGTACCATTCTAGTGTTCTGTACCAAGCACTCCAGTCTTGACTTGGCAGGATAGATAAGAAGTGTAAATTTCAACTAACAACGCCTTCAGTCACTGAGATACCTGCAGATTCACAGTGTTTATGAATAAGTTAATCGTGCTGTTGGAGACCGTCAAACTCCCGTAGAGGTAACTCCCATATAGAAGAAGTGCATATCTCATTTTATTTTACTGCAGCACATGAGACAGGACTTTAGAGGCTCCACAGTGGGTGAGATCTCCTGCCTGATGCCTGGACCAGTAAATTTGGTTGAAAAAGTAACAAACTACCCTGCAGACTCCTCCACATTGTGCTAGGCCTGAGCTTTTCTCTTTCTATCCATGATACCTGTTCTTTCTGGTTCACCCACGGGCTCTGTCCCTCATTTGGGTCGTCCCTTGCCTCTCCTACTTGGCTATCTCACATGAGTCCAAGCTCAGCCCTGCGGGGATGTAACTTGTGAGGACTACATAAATGAAATGCCATTTGCTGATACTGCCTTCCAGATCACAGACAAAGCTGCTGGTTGAACAAACACCCAGGTCCTGCCAAGCATCTTCATGCCCCAGTGCAGCCCACAGCTTGGGCAGCTCAGATTTTGGCTTATGACTTATAAAGAATTGTGCTGGTTATTACAAACTAGAAGAAGGTCATTATCCAAGGGTCTTTTTAATATTTTAATATTATTCAAAGATGGAAATAACATTATCTCCATATTTAAAGTAGAAAATGCCTAGGATATATTTTATGAACTGCTCGGTGGCTTCTGAGATGATCTTTATTTTAAACATGTTTGTATTTAAAGGATTTGTTTTTGGGGTAAAGATAAAGATGCAAGAACTTGATCTCTGAATTTTCTATAATGTACCACTTATCGTTATAAAAAAGCTGATCTGGGCAGGTTTGCATGCATATACGCTCATATGTGCAAGTGTGCGTGTGTGCACATCTGCCGTACTAAATACATGCTAATGCGTGATGGGCAGGTAGATGGTTTCTGGTTTTGCTCTTTGGACTTTTATCACTGAAAATCCATCCTGGAGTTATGGTGAGAATTTCTGAAAAAGGACTTTAATCATGAAAAACATGATCTGATTTAATTGACCAGAAAGCTCATCAATTTCTGCTGTTCCATCTATTGATTAATAACAAAATGATATTCCCTATCTGTGAGCAGAAGAACAGACTTGCCGAGTAAAAGCATGGTAAGTAGCAGTACCAAAGAAATCTTCTGATTCTTTACAGACCCCAAACACCTCAATTATCACTCAAAAATAAGGAAGGAAAAAAAAAAAGCAAGCATCAAGAAAGAAATATGAACATGAAGTTCATTTGAAATATTTTTGTTTCCAAAATATATTTGGAACTAAGGGAACAAAAATAAAGTGGTGAGAGGCTGAGCTACCTGGGGAAAAGAAAACTACCCAGTGGTTTGATAAAGGAAAAGGAATATTTTCCTTCAGAAAATTTCCTTCCACAGTTTTTGGCAGCTGGGAAACATATGTGATAAAACAAAGACATAACTGAGCCAACAGGGGATTTAAGTCTAATCAGATTTAGGAAAAGCCAAATTGTCTCTGGAGTGGAGACAGGGAAGGAAGAAGTTTTATAGAGCACAATGGGAGAACATTATTTACTTTTCTCTGGAACATTGATGAGCTACCAGGTAATGAAATTTTTATTGCAATATTTACTACAAACTGGCTTTATTTCCTGCATCTATGTTTTAGCTTTGTTGAGTACCTCTGCTGCCTTATCTTGTTTGGCACTGTGGTCTTTACAGCCTCTCCCATGCCATTTTCTTCTCCCTTAATTCTCTTTCCAACCAGCACTGATATCACCCGCCTGTCCTTTCCTTTGTTCATCAGGTTTCTTAAGATGAATCTCTAAAATATTTCCCTGGCTTTCTGGGTTGTTCCCACTCTCTTTCTTCCTTTCTTGCTCTTGGCATCTGAGTTTGTTGTAGACCCCTTTCCCATGTGAGTAGAATTAGCTCTCCTTTCCTACCTCCCACCAACTACTCTGGGCCCTGGAACAGCATCTCTGTCTACTATTCTGACTTCAGTCTGCATGTCCTGCTGACACTTTCAGTTCAACATGTCCCAAACCAAACTCATTATCTCCCTCTCACACCAGCCCCTCTTCCTAATTTCCCTGCTTCCATTAAGCAGGCATGTATAGCTCGAAGCATTTCTTCAACTCCCACATTCAATCAATTGCTTCTGCACTGATTCTCATGCCTGTTCCTCCCTTCTCATCCCCTCTGCCCCCGCATGAGTTCAGAGCCTCATCACTCTTTGCCTGGCCTACTGGGAAAACTACTCCATTGATCTCTCTGCCTCCACCCACTCCAATCCATCCTACACACAGCTACCTGATTAATCATCCTGAAATACAGCCCCAGTCTCCTTGTCCACCCCCAGTTATAAAACTTTAAAAGACCTCACTGTCTTTGGAATTAAGCACAAGCACTTCATCCTGCTGCTCAAGTAACTTTACAGTGGAACTTCAACCCATCCATTTAGATTTCTCCATCACTGCTCTCTATCGTCCAGATAAACCAATGTAATGAGGAAGAAATCAAGAAAGATCCAGAATTAGTCCTTTGCCTAGAAGTTCAGGCATGCATATTATTCATGGGTAGGGGTGTGGGAAGGTCAGGAAGTGGCCCAAAGGCAAAGAGGACTGTCCAAGACAAGACCTGCCAATTGCATAGTTCTTTCCACAGCTCATTACTCTGTAAATAGTAGACGCTCCATGAATTCTTGCTAAGCAACTTGCTTTTACTGCATATTAAGCTAGGATTTTACATTTGGACAAATCTCAGCCAAAGAGCAGATGTTTTCTTATGTTTTCTAAATCACTGTGGCTTATTAGTCTCAGTATTCTGTTAATATAAACTCTGTTACAATTACATTCCCCAGGCTAGGACTCAGCTATATTTTTGATGGGGTGGAAGGAACAACTTTCACTGCAGCCACATTAATAACAGCATCACTTTTCTCTTTCATCTCTCAGCTAACAATGTACCCATCTAGTCAATGAAAAATCTGCAGAGTCAGATTGTATGTTAGTAACGCTGTTGGGTATTTAGATTCTCATAAATGTGATTTCAATGCAAAAACAAAAATAGTAATAATAATAACTTGTCAGGGTTGTAAGTGTTCTGCAACATGAAAAAAAATGTTTTTACAGACTTTACAGACCTTTTTCCCTACACCTGTTTTGTTTTGTTTTGTTTTAATTAGGCAAAGAAGGTATAGTGGAGGGATTGGCAAACTTTTTCTGTAAGGGGATAATTTAGTAAATATTTTGGCTTGTGGGACCTATAAACTTTGCTCAACCACTTACTTCTACCTTTATAGCAGAAGAGCAGCCACAGACAGTCTGTGAAGATATGGGGTGTCTGTGTTCCAATAAAATGTTAGTTATGGACACCGAAACTTGAATTTCATCTAGTTTTTATGTGTTGCAAAATATCATCCTTCTTCTGACTTTTTTCCTAACCATTTAAGAATGTAAAAACATATTCCTATCTTATGAGCCATACAAATAGAGGAGGTAGGCTGATTTGGTCTATGGGCCACAGAACTCCTGGTGTAGCACTCTCCTCATTCCACAGGCGAGACTTTGTAGCTCAAAGTCAAAATATCTTGTCTCTGAAATTGCTCAATAGGGTATCAGAATAATCAGTGGAACTTTAGGCCATATCATCTGACAAGAATCTAGTTTACTCGCTCTACAGCAATGGCTCCCTGCATTCAGAAACATCTGAAAGGCTACCCATTCTTCCAAGCAATGAACACGTGGGGAAGATACTCTAAAATAAGACAAAGAACCACAAAATTTCACCTTCCCCAGAGGGTTATGAGCGATCGCCGACACTTCCCTAAACTAAAGAACTTGTGTAGGTTTGTCTTGACAAGGACTCTCTTCTTGGCCAGGCTTGAGTCTGGCTCCTCTGAACCCTCTTTATGACTAGGCCTCCTTCTTGGTCTGTAGTCCTTGCCTACTGTGCTCAGTTTGGGGGGGTGGTGGCGGGAAGGAAGATCCTGTTGTGCTGTTCATGGGACTTACCCAGCCTGTTGGGATGAGTATGGTGCTCCCTATAGAGGTCAAACACACAGATCCACGGCCTAAAAAGGGATTATGTGATAAGGGCACCACAGCACAGACCCCTGACCTTGGCCAAAAGTCTGTCCCCTCAAAATTACCACTGTGTTGGTGGGAAGTAAGCACTGATGGGGAAAGCAGCAGGAGTGACTTGGGAGAGTGCTCACTGGTTGATATCATGTTGGGTGACAGTGATGGTGACCAGAGGAGGAGACTGGGAGAGCTAAGATTCTAGAAATACCCTGAACCTGAAGGGTTTTTCCGGACAGTATTGATTTTATTGCCCTTGTTCAGATGTTATACTGGAATATGAGCGTATGCTTTGGTAACATGAGGAAGGCCTTGATAGTCTTCATTGGGGGGCTTAAGTCAACAGAATCCGGGCTCTCTGGAGGATGAATGGACTGCCCAGATTGTGGATTTCTCACATACAAAGAATTAGTTTCTTGAAACAGGTCTTGTTTGGTCCAGATTACTACTATTTATGCTCATGGAATTATTATAAAAGTCAGAACTAGTCAGATCACCAGGAAGAGCTTCTAGACTATCCAAGTCTCCAGA